>NC_080190.1:52460000-57260000 GCF_030028045.1 Hippopotamus amphibius kiboko | reverse complement strand
ATCCTGGACCCAAGGCAGGGCAAACCTGAAATGGGTGCCGGGGCGCACACACAGGAAGCTCTGGGAGACGCCCTTTTATTGACTCAAGAGCAGGAAAGGGGATGCCTACGTTTAAGAGAGTGGAGGAAAATCCTTTGGGTTTCTTTTTTCCTTTCTCTTGAGCCCCAGCCCCCAGACAATTCCGTGGTGACAAAATTGGCAGTGGAGGCCTGTGGGCACATAAAATTCTGAGGAAGGGGAAACTTTCTCTTTGAATGGAAAAGCTGTGATCCCAAGAAAGTGGAACCAATCCGTGTTGTTTTTTCCTCTGTGTATCTTCTGCCACTTGGCCTCAGATTCAGGCTTAGCCATACAAAGGGTATGGCAGAGCCAGGGAACTGAAACCCAGTTTTCTGGACAAAAGACCACAAAGGGGAGCCTCAGAGTCGGGGAAAATACTGAGAAGATCACAGAAGGAAGAGCTCAAAAAAGAGACCCAACAACACTGTAAGGTGCTAATAATAGGGGAAACTCGGTTCAGAGTATACAGTAACTCTGTACCAACTTCGTAATAATTCTGTAAATCTAAAAGTATTCTAAAATTTTTAAAACTAAATATTCACCTTGGCTCCTCCACTCCTATATTCATTCACATCACGCAAGGAATTATTTACTGAGCACCTACTATGTCATGTCCCAGGAACTGCTCTAGTCTCTGGAGATACAAAGAGCAAAGCAAAACCAGCAAGATTTCTGCCATCGAGAAGCTTACAGAGCATCAGAAAATGAAAAAAATAACACTAAGGGGTTGTCAAGCCATAGAAAAAAAGTCACCACTTTCAAAATTAGAAATTATGTTCTTGAGGACGTCCTAGGTGGCATAAGGCTTAAGAATCCGCCTGCCAATGTAGGGGACACGGGTTCGATCCCTGGTCCAGGAAGATCCCACATGCCACAGAGCAACTAAGCCTGTGCGTCACAACTATTGAGCCCATGTGCCACAACTACTGAAGCCCTTGCGCCTAGAGCCCATGCTCCACAACGAGGGAAGCCACCACAATAAGGAGCCCTCGCACCACAGTGAAGCGTAGCCCCTGCTCGCCGCAACTAGAGAAAGCCCGTGTGCAGCAATGAAGACCCAACACAGCCAATAAATAAATAAAATTAAAAAAAAAAAAAGAAATTATCTTCTTGAGCCGTCATTAAAGAAGAAAAATCTTTGACAAGTTTTAAAGGCCCAGGTTGAAGACTATACAATCTGGCAATTGACAACCAAGGAGCAGGATTTCCAAAGACGAGTAAGAGGCAGCTCTGGAGCCAAATAAGGCTAATCCCTAGCAGGGGGCCCAGCCCCTGGCCTTAGCAGGAACAATTACTCTGAGTCTAGGCTTACAGCAAAAGGCCGGGCTAGCTGTTGGCTCTCTGCAAGCCAGACTGCAGTGGGGGACAAGACGTGGATGGGAAGCAACATGCCCTACTGGGATGCCATCTCAACAGTGGCAGGAAGGTAGCTGGGCAGCATGACCAGGACAGGCTCCACCCCAGCTGCACAGGGAAACAGGCGTCCACCATCCTCCCATGTCACACATCGTTCTCTGAACATGAACTAAACACCTACTGCATACCCGGAATAGGGTAGGCCCTCCACAGTGAGGACAAACATAGATATTCCAGGTGACGCTGGGAGAAGATGTTCCAGACAACGGGAAGAACATTTACTGAGACTCACAAGCTAGAGAGATCGTGAAGCCTTCATGATATTTCAAGTGGTTCAGTCAGGCTGAGGTGTGGGGTGTGGGTGGGGAACTGCCAAAGAGAAGACTAGAGGTGGTGGCAGAGGCCAGATCATGAAGGGCTCTGTGGGTCTTAGACGGAGCTAAGACTTTTCCTGATAACAAAGGGAGGCCGACGAAGGGTTTCAAACAAAAGATGTGCATGGATGGGGCACGTGATCAGATGTAGACTTTTACAGAAACCATTTTGCCAGCTGCTGCTAACTGCATACAGCGAACGGACCAGAGCCAGAGGCAGAGAGGTTACATGGTGTAGGCAGAAAGCAGAAGTGGGATTTGATACCTCACTGGATGTAGGAAGCAAAAAGGTGGGAGGATTCAGGGGTGACTTCCAAGTGTCTGACCTGCGTGAATTCACAGGATGCCAGAGCAGAGTAATAATGACAATAAAACACAAACGCTGTGTGTTCCTCGGATGAGTTAGACCCTACCAGGAGGTGAGTGAGTGCTGGTGCTCTGGGGAGGACTGGGTGCTCTCAGGAAGCTGTGCCAGTCTCTTACCCTGCAAATATTAGTGTTGCCTTTTGTGTGCATTCCCCAGGTCTTACTCAACAGGTCAGGATGTGTTAAACGAGCCTCCAGAAAGTTTAAACAGTCTTTACAGATACAAAATATGAAAATAATCCCACACCCTGGGAAATAAAGCCATTTCTAGAAGGATTTCTATAAATACGTGATTCTATATTTAAAAAGCAATATTATGAAGGTTACTGTTATCACAAAATAAACACTACTCATTTTACATAAGCAAACACACTCATCAAGGTAAATATCCAGCTGAAGTAAAAATGAAGCCAACATGAGTGTGTTTAAAAGTAGTCAGTAATTTCAGAGGAAAAAGCAGGAAGTTGGGTGGGATGGAAGAGAAGCATATGATTGGCCAGCTCATCTCCCAACACAGCATAACCTTGGTGGAGGGAAGCAAGGGGTGGATTACACAAGCCCAAATGTTGTTAGGGAATCACGAATTTCAAGTGCTTCAATGGAGTCCTCTACTTGGCTAAACACAACTTTGCTGTAGAACGACTTAGTATTTTTTTTAATTTTTTATTTATTTATTTTATTTATTGGCTGTGGGGTCTTCATTGCTGCATGCAGGCTTTCTGTAGTTGCGGCGAGCGGGGGCTACTCTTCATTGCAGTGGCTTCTCTTGTTGCGGAGCACAGGCTCTAGGCGTGAGGGCTTCAGTAGTTGCAGCACACGGGATCAATAGTTGTGGCTCGTGGGCTCCAGAGCACAGGCTCGATAGTTGTGGCGCATGGGCTTAGTTGCTCCAAGGCATGTGGGATCTTCCCGGCCCAGGGCTCGAACCCGTATCCCCTGCATTATTGGCAGGCGGATTCTTAACCACTGCGCCACCTAGGAAGTCCCTGACTTAGTATTTTTAAAGCAGAAAACTATTAAGTCGAATCTATGAATCAATTCGTAGCAATCAATATGAATGTTAAATACACTATACATGGTTTCAAGGAATTAGCCATCACCTCTCAACTCTGAACTAAGAAGACAGCTAGGATGTATCTAGATACCTGTCAGCCTACCCCTAAAGACTATACATATGCATGTAATTTCCATTTTGAAATAAAGTCATCATGGCCATAGCCAGTCACTATAAATCAGTTTTATTTTAAAAACTGAAGGTTATCCCAACTGACCTTACCAGATTTATAGAAATTTAAAATATCATGCCCTTCTCTCTAAGTCAACTCACCGTAAACTCATCAACACCAGTGGGAAATCTGGGACGCGTATGGATTGACAGTAAACGTGTGGACAGTGACCTCAGTCCACAATTTACTTAATGGGGTTAAACTGTTGACCTACTGTTTCACAATACAGCCAAAGGGTATGGCAGAGACAGAAGTCATCACCTTTTTTCCCAGAATACAGTTTCTTCACTAAACAAATCCCCATCCAAAACACCTAAACAGGGAGGTTGAACATTTTAGAGGCAAAAATTATAGAGAAGGAAAATTACAGTCATGAAGTCATCTGGCTTTAGTTTTCTCTTGATATTCTGTCTTTCCCTTATTTACTCTAGAAAATATTTTTATATAAATGAACACGGGTTGTTGAGGTCTGAATATTTTAAATGAAGTGAGAAACTAAAATAATTATTTAGGTAATTTAGGTCAAACTGACCCTCCCATCCAAAAATAAATAAAATTTGGGCAGAAGTTTTTCATGTTTGGAAATGTCTATAAAATTGTCTCATTTCAGGGGTTGAGAACAGATTTTAAAAAGCTATTGTCAAAAAGAACACAAACCTATGTGGAAGCGGCCTCCCATTCCTACTCTGTCTCTGATGCCAATTTTCCATATTAATAAATATATAGAGAAAATCTTGCTGTTTACAAAGCACTCCCTGCAAGTGTCAGCTCAGTCAGCTCTCACAATGATTCAGCGGGATACTGTCCCCATTTAACAGAGGAGGAAGCCCAGGCCTAGAGAGATTTGGTGATTTACTCTGGGTTACACAACTTGTAAGCGACACTACATTCAAACTCAGTCCTTCCAACTCCAAGTACTCTCTCCTTTTCCTACACTGTGCTGCCTATTAAAAGTACTTCAATTTTTTTCTAATTCAAGATAATAAAAAAGTACCCACAAACTGTGGTTACTTATTTACCTGCTGCCAGTACTCTGATACTTTCTGCTACCAGAGCTTAGCAAAAAAGCTTTTCAGAGCCTCAATTGCAGAAAGCTTGCCATTGAGTGCTTCAGAATTATACCCAGAGGGTCCTTGGACAAAGAAGCAAACACATCTCTAATTCCACCGCTCAGTGTGATCTGCTTTTGCTGGCTTGTGAGCCATAAGGATCACTTGTACTGCAGCACCAAGTCCAATGAATCACCAAACACCATAATGGAGCAAGTGACACTGTGCTCAGCCTGGGCTCTGAACCCACAGCACAAGCTAAAGGCACTGTCAGCACAGTGCCCACCACCCACCTCTCCCATCACCATCACTCAGGCAGCAGCCTCTACCACCTTGCTTAAAACTGCTGCACTGCTGCTTGGCCCTCAAATTCCTCCAGTGACCCACGTGTCTACCAAACACATTTTCTTTCCTCTGCAGTCCATTCTCCTCCACACACACCTTTTAAGTATACCTTGGGCCTTTGTTATTCAGTGTGGGCCCCTAACAAACAGCCTCAGCATCTCCTGCCCACTTATTAGAAATGCAGAATGTGGGGCTCCACATTAGAATTAGAATCTACCCTTTAACAAAATTCCCCATGTTAATTTATAAGAAATTAAAATTTGAGAAGCACCACCCTAGCAAAAAGGACAAAGCAAGTGAACCTCCTCCCAGCTGGTTGTCACCCCAAGCTGCCCTTGGGTACCAGTATTTCAGGCTCTCAAAAGGTGTTATGGCCAAGTTCAAACCCTCCAGCATTAGCCCACCTGCTCCTCTATTCCCCCAGTATATCCAATTCAGCTAGGTTTTACGGTTTAGCAAAATAACTTGCTTAATATTTAGCAAAATAGTCACACTAAAGTATAAATAGCTAGTAATGCCTACAAACAGTGGGCTCTGATGGAATGTTAACTGAAAGGACACTGGTAGCAAGAAAATTCTAAAGTCAGAGAAATCTGGGTTTGTACCTCAGCTCTCTCAATGATTAGCTGTGAGAGTCTCAGAAGCTTAAAAAACTCTCTGAACTTTCATTTCTGCCTCTGTAAAACAAGGATAATCCCTACCTTACAAAGGGAGTAGACATACTGCAAAGCATCTTGCATACCATGCCTAGCAAATAGTAAGCACTCTCTTCCTTTTGAATGAATGAGCCAATAACGTCAGAGATAACTGAATTTCAAAATAGTGTTGATGCAAATAAATATCTAGTTGGTGCTGCTCCAGCCAGTAGGCACACAGAAGACATTCTGAAGTAGGCAAGCATTTCTTGTGATTCGGAAAATGGCATCAGCCAACCACCACCAGCCTGGAAGTGACACACCCCCAACCTGGTAACTTCTCCTACGCTAACTTATAATGTGGAGTCTTCTGATTCAAAAGCTCTTTTTCCTCTCCCCTTGGAAAAAGTGTTTAATCAACCAGTTAAAAAGCCAAAAATATTAGTAGTGGTGGAAGCAGGCTGAGATGTTTAAACGGCAATAGGTTCATTTTTCGCACTTAAAGTAATATCATTTTAGCAATATCATCAATAGACAAGTTATGAACTAGAATTGTTTTTATTATTCAATATAACTGGTAAAATCATAGTTTAACCTGATTTTTTTTTTTTGGTCATGCCAAAACGTCATGTGGGATCTTGGTTCCCAGACCAGGGATCAAACCCATATCAGACCTTCATTCCCTGCATTGAAAGTGCAGAGTCTTAACCACTGGAGAGCCAGGGAAGTCCCTAACTTGATTTTTAAATTGTCAGTTTGATTACTGACTATACTTGAAGGAAATTAATTTGAAAAATCTAAATTAAAATACATAGAATAATTTTTAAAGATAATCCTTAAATCAGACTGGATATCATAAGGTTTTCAGAATTAATAAAGCATTGTTAATTTGTTAAAGACAAAAAAAACACAAAACATGAGTGGAAAAAAAGGTACAGTTAAATAAAACAACAATTCTGCCAAACAATAAACCAAGTTAAAAGGCAACCCATCAACTGAGAGATTCTGCAACACATACGACCAACAAAGAAAATCAATAAGAAAAAGACAAACAAATCGATAACAAATATACGCAAATAGTATGAATAAGCAGTTCCCAGAAGAGCAAACCCATTGTCCAAAAAACATGAAAAGATTTGTAACCTCATTAATCATCAGGGAAAATGTAAATTAATAAAGAAGCTTCCACACCACACTCCTGTTATGGGCAAAAATGTTGATGTGTGACATTACCAAGTATCACAAAGGAAAGAGCACAAAAGGAACCCTATATTCTGCCAGTAGGATTGTCTAGTAAATGCATATGACAGCTCTGGGAAGCAGTTTAGCATCATCAAGAAGCTTCAGAATGGGCACCGGGAACCACAGAGGGGGCCTCATCTCCCCCAGAGCAGCATTTTCCAATGTGTGATGGATGGCTGAGCTGGAGCAGCACCACCTGGGAGCTGGTTAGAAATGCAATTTCTCCAGCCCCAGCCCAGACTTACTACTGCCTTACTGGGGATGCATTCCGAAAAGCCCTCTGGAAGATTCTGATGCATGCTCCAGTTCCACAGCCACTGTGCTGGAGAAGCTCTCACACATTAGTTCTCACCTATCTCAAAGGGACACTGTGTCAGAACACCAGGGACATGGTCCTTGATACATTCTCTGGGAAGGTGGTCTGACAAACAGACCTTGGTTTACTAGGATAGAGTGTCACTGAGAGTCAAGGGACAGTGTGCAGACAATCAGATTTCCTCAAATCCACACACTTGCACAAAGCAATATATACAAAGATGTATGTATACAAACAAAGCATTTAAAAGAGCCTAAATAGTTGCCAATGGAAGAATGGGTACAATGGTACATTATACAGCAGTTAAAATAGACGAAGCAGATATTCATGAATCAGCAGGGATAAATCTTGAGTGAAAAAAAGCAAGTTGCAGAATGACACCTATAGTATGAGACCATTTAACATTAAGTTAAAATCTCACCCTAAAATATCGATGCTATTTTTGAACAAATAAATAAGCATTTGTGTGAAAACAACAGGGATGTATACCTGGGAAGTATATCTATCTGTGGGCAAGAAATGAGAGGAATGGGATGAAGGAGGACAAAAAGAACATAAGATTTTAGTCTTTTAACTGTCATATATATGATAAAAGTTAACATTTGTTAGATCTGGGTTGGGGTAAAAGATACTGCATGTATTATTCTGTGTACTCTTGTGCATATTTGGGGTATTTCATAATAATTAAAAATTTTAAAGTAGTATTTCATTATACTTGTTAATATTAGAAAACTTTATTTCTGTACAAAAAGAAATGTTTCAAAGCCACAACCTCAAGAGGTGTAGGCCTTTAAAAACTGAATCTTTGTGACATCTAGTGGTTGTAGAAATAGTTACAATTTAATACACAATTAGAAACAAATGATTCAATGTATTATTAATACCTGATTAAGTAAATTTCACAAAAATTTTTTGAAACTTGTGCTTCTGTCTTTTTGTTTTCAGTGGTCTATAGTTGAATATTTTTAATGGGGATGACACTTTGGAACAAGGTTATTTTCTCCAATACATTAATTATATGGTTCAGCCACTGGTCTCCTGAGAAATGTATCGATTATGTCAGTTCTAGTGTCCCCCAAGCAAGGGCATCCCTGCCATCCCATTCTCTGGGTCAGTGAGAGCAGCAAAGAGGCTCTGAGCTTCTCCCTTACACCCGCTACACACCCAGCTGACAGGCATCCCTTCCTGCTCCTGACCTGCGCCTCCTGCATGATCCCTCTAAGCCCTGAATGGCCTCACCATTACTCCAGGTCCCAGGATCTTCCTACAATCAGCTTCCAGGTTTGCTTATGGAATGTGCCACACCTAACACTTGTTTTCTTTACATCCCCTACTAAACTGTGAATGACTCGTGAGTAGGAACCACACCAGGCACATGTTCCCCATGAGAACCTACAACAGTTCCTTAGCACATAGTAGGTACACAATAAATGTTCACTGATGAATTTCCACTGTGACAACCCAGGTCGGGCAACCTTCATTACCTGAAACCTAGACTAAGACAACAGCATCCTAAGCCAAAATCATCCACCAATTAAACATCTTAAAACATCTGTTTGCAAAATAACACCACTTTCTCATCCTCCATTCCCAATAAATGTACACGTCTCATTTCCGTTCCCACTGTCAACCTAAACTTCTTAGCTTGAACTTTAATATGCTTCACAGTCTGGTCCAAATCAACTTTCCTGAACTTCCCACCTACTTCATTCCTGCACAGACCTCCTGTTCCTCAGGCACCCTGCAGGCATTCCCACCTTCATTCCTCTGCTCACATTTCTCCTCCTGCCCATCCACAATCACCTTTCTTCTTTGTTTATTATGTGTTTTGTTTCGTTTTGATTTCTCACTTCCATGAAGCTCTAAGTGACTTCTGTCCACGTGAAAAGTTCACAGCACTACCTACCAACGGGTCGTGTGCAGCTTCCATCGTTACTTACCTTCTCGCCCATACCCCTGCTCACTGCGCGGGGGAGAGCTTGGCAACGGCAGCACTGAGCACCTCTCAACACCAGTCTGTGCACTCAGAGACCAGCTAAGCCCTCAGGGCGGAGCCAACCAAGACAGGCTTGTGGAAATGAGGAAAATTAGGTAAAGGGTGGGAGGCCATTGATTGCAATTGGGATAAGCCCTTAGCATCTTTAATCTGGAGGTACCTGGCACATGATTCTAAATAATGTGTTATACAGCTGGTCTTCTACAATTTGACGAGGGACTGACGACAGTGACACTAGGAAGGTAACGAGCTAGGAAACCTATTAGCAGTGGCTTCCGGACATGAGAGAAAGAAGAATGAGTACCAGGCTCCTTGTATTGGAGAATACAGTCCTTGGTTATTGTATGATAACCACAGAGAGTCAGGGAGGACTTGCACATTATAAATCAGGCACCTGGGCAGTAAGGAAGCCACCAGTGATACTGCTGAGGTGAGGAGGGGAGACAGCCTCTCAGAAAATAAAATCAGCTCTTTCAGACATAGCTGTTTCGTAACGCTCTCAGCACACACAGATACATTCAGTAGTTTAAATATGTCCCACAGAACCGGGCAACAAGGCTGAACGGCTCTGAACAGCTACTTTCTGCAACTTCCTCTCTCCATACATTCAAACACAGGCTCCTATCAACAATCCCATCAATTCCCAGTAGAGCCTTCGTTGTTAGGAAGTGCTCAGTGTGAGCCTTCTCTCTCCTTCACCAACTTCACGCCTGACCTCTTCCCACCCACTCACAAGCCTACTCTGTCTTGCCCCAGTCCTTATAGCGTGTGTTTAGGCTGGACAATGAGCATTGGTCCTGCTCCTGATTTACAGTCAAGCTCCTGGGTAGGGCCAGAGTCCTTCCTACACACTGGCCCCTCGGCTGGGCCAAACCTTTGCAAAATCCTCTACCGTGAGCTGTGCCATTCGTTCGCGCGCTCTCTCCTTTCCTACCTCGTCCCCTCCCCCCAACTCCCTCCCACTACTGCTCTGTTCCTGGCTGGGAATCTGCTTTGAGCAAGGCCACCCACCTCCTTCCCTAGAGCCACAGTGCAGTCACCCAGCTGACAGTGGGCCTGGAAGCCACACACGCCACTGCTCCTCTCACTGGACTCTAGACCCCATGGTCTTGTGACAGTCTACCAACCTTCAGCTCTAGGGCACCTCCATCACCCACTCACTGCTCTACCTGAGTTTGTCATGGGCTACTGCGGAATGTGATTTAAGAACTCTGATGAGGTCTCTACTTACCCAGCATAGTACCCAGCCTGTAATAACATAGTAGCAGTATCAACTTCACTACCTGAGTGCCCTACTAAATGCTAGGCACTGCTCTAAAAGCATAATTAAGTCACTTAATCTTCAACAACCATAACAGGCAGGCACCATTGCTTACTATACAGATGAAGAACGCAAGTCCGAGCAGGCATTCATAAAGTGGTTTTAGGATAAATAAATTTAAAGTGGGCCCACAGAGCTGTCCAACAATCATTTTATTCATCCATTCCCCCAGCAGATACTTTAAAATTCACCCTCACTCAAGCAGCTGACCAACCTCAGCCCTTCCTCCTTCTTTACCAAGAGGGTCAGAGGTATATGCTGCAAGTTCTGCAATGCACCACTATCCCAAATGCTTGTCCCCTTCACTCAAAAGCTCTCCCTCTATCTTCCACCCCTGAATGAGAGAAAAGTGTAATTCCCAAAGTGCTTTCCTCCCTCTGTGACTTTGTCCCACACCCAATTCTTCTGTAACCCTGCTCTAACCCTCCTGAATCACACTTTCAGCCTCTACCTCTCAACTCACCAACATTCCTATCACCAAAAACACAAACAAAATCTCATTTCTCCCCACAAAGAGAATCCCCTCTCAACCTTGCAAAATTCTCAAGCCACTTCTTCTTTGTCACCAAATTTCTCCAAAGAATAGCTTTACAGTCTCTTTCCCTTCTTTACCAAGATTCACGCCTTAGCCACATGATCTGAATTTCACATCCACATCCTTAATGAAAAATGTAGAAAGTCCTCAAAAGCCATCATGGGCCTTCCCATACATCACTCCCGTGTCTCAAGTCCAGACCTCTGAGGCTGTCGTCCAGGTCCTCCATGATTTGGCTCCTAACTCCCTCTACCCCTCTCTTTGGCTAGTTTCCCACATATTCCCATGGGTTTCACGTGTTCAAAACTTACCTCTCCTTTAAGGTTCTTTTCAAGGTTCTCCCTTTCATAAAGCTTGCTCAAATCACACCTTCCTCTAAATTCTCAGCTCCTATTTGTGCCAATTAATAGTTCTTCGTACACACTGCCTCAAATTATACGTGCACACGAGTTAAGCTTTTCAACTACACAAAAGCTCCGTCAGGGCAAAAGTCACGCCTTATTCTTATTTCCCACAGTAACTAGCAGAGGCTGGACGAGGACAAGGCAAACGGAGTGCCTGGGGGCAAAACTTAGGAGGTGGTCATTCTCAGGTTCCTATAATTACAGAGTCAGCACCTAAACTTTTACCACATTTGCCTCACCCTGGCCCAGCCCTGTAACTAGTGATGTCTCTTTGATACAGACTGAGAATGAATGAATCTAAAACAATGAATCAATAGGATGATAGTGTAAGTACATACTGTGGGTGATGACTACTCATCTTTGTTGGAAAAGAGATTGGAGATGACAGGCATATAGTGCAATCACAATCAGTGAGACAGGAAAATAAGTCTGCTGAAGAGTTCCTGAGAATATAAATAATACCACTCAGGAAAACTCTCCCCACTTCTTACATAAGATGCTGTTGTGTCTAAATGTAACACCTGAATTTATTTACTGCAGCCATGCTAGGAGCAACTGGAGGAGGATGAAACCAATAGAAGAGAAAGACAGAGCCAAGAGGAGAAGCTAGAACCCTGATCTGTCATGTTTATGACCTGCCCATCCTCTGCACTTCTTGTGGGAGACAATAAGTCATTTGACCCATGAAGTCAGTTGAGTCAAGGTTTTTAGTTATTTCAGCCAAAGTAAGACTAATACGATACAATTTCCCAGGAGAGAATGGTGTGGCAGAAGAGAAAGCCAGGCTATTTCTGCACCCTCCCCTCTTGCTTCTCCCAAGAGGATGAGTGGGTCTGGGGTAAAGGCCCCAGGCCTTTGAGCTCTTGCTCCTGAATGTCGCACAATCAGAACCAACCAAGGACCCTCCCCGCTTCTATCTCTCCTCTGAGAAGCAGGGCAGACCAGGCTCTCCACTTGACACAGAGAGAACTGCAGCTCCTTAACCTCTTTTCCTGAGACTAGCCAGTAGAAATAAAATACTCAGTTTTGGCCCAGTGTCCAAAGTGCACTCTTTGATGAAGTTTTGACATTTGTAAAGTTGACTATTTGACTCACATTTGGCCCCTTATGCCTGGTTCCAAACAGAATAAGAGATATAATTCATTAGGTACCTCCAGGACCCCAAAGCTCTCCTCAGAAAACAATCACATGAAACTTCATGAAACTAGGAAAGATAAGTAGAGCAAAGGAATAGTTTTTTCATGAGAACAAGCCTATAGGGTTTGATCTTTGGCTTCAAGCCAGGATGGTCTAAAAGGGACAGCACTTGCACATGAAACAATTAAAACCAGGACAAAATACATGAAACAACACTTGTCAAGGCAGTGAATATAAGGCAACAAGGGACGGTAATGCCTGAGAAATGAGGAACAATTAAAGTGTTCCCTACAATGGCCCCAATGTGCTGCCTTGAGAGTGCTACCAAGCTACAGTGCAGGGAGGCGGAACGTATGCAAGGCCTGGTGGGCTCCTCGACTTAGGGGGAGAAGAAGCTGACAGCACAGAGACAGCTACAGAGGGCACTTCTCAAGTCCTCAACTAAGTAATAAATGCATGTGTATGAGGAAATGACATGAAGCTAAGGAAAGAACCCCCTGAAATGATTAGAGGGCATAACCATGGCTCAAAGAGAGCCAGGAAAAATTTCTCTTCCTGTCAATCACACATCAGTAAAGTGGTTTTACTATATGAGAAAAGACTCTGAAAAAGAATGAATATATGTACTGTCTATGTAAAACTGAATCATTTTGCTGTATACCTGAAACTAACACAACACTGTAAATCAACTATACTCCAATAAAACTTAAAAATAAAATAAAACAAATAATTTTTTAAAATAATAGATTTTCATTGAAAAAAGTAAAGTGGTTTTAAAAATTACAATAAAATAATTTATCTTCCCAGAGCCAAAGTGGAAATTCTCATAAGTCACCCAGAGACTGCTGACTTAATCGTAGGCCAAAATTAGCCCTAGACCAAATGCTCCCTTGGTCCCATCTAATAAAGCTTCTTAAAACTAAGACCAAGTAACTTAATTGCACCCAGAACAAAGCTCGAAAATATTTACTATAAGAATAAAAATACCCAACATCCAAGAATATAAAATTCATAACTAATCAAAAATTACCAGACATAGAAGCAGAGAAAAACAAATGACCTATAATAAGGAAAAAACTCAAACTGCCCCAGAAATAATGCAATGACAGAATTTTTAACCAAAAACATTAAAGCAGTCATTCTAATTGTCTTCCATATGTCTTAGAAGCTAGACAAAAGAATGAACATATTAAGTAGAGGATAGATGACATTTAAAAATATATATATAAATACTAAATATACCAGACAGGATTAACAGCAGATTAGACATTGCAGGAGGGGAAAAAAGATGTCTACTTGAAGATATAGCAACAAAAACTTTCAAAAATGAAACACAGAAAGGGACTTCCCTGGTGGTCCAGTGGTTAAGGCTCTGCACTCCCAAAGAAGGGGGCACGGGTTCAGTCCCCAGTGGGGGAACTAAGATCACGCATGCTGCAAGGCACAGCCCCCCCCCCAAAAAAAGGGGGGGAGGGGGAGAAAAAAAAAGAAACACAGAGAGAAAAGACAAAAAGAAAGGAATTAAAGCATCAGTGAGCTCAGTTCACCCAATAAAGATAGTGAAAAAATACTTGAAGAAATAATGACTAAAATTTTTTTCAAATTTAATAAAAACCTATAAGCCAAGAAACTCAACAAACCTAAGGTATACAAAACATGAAGGAAACTACAAGACATATCATAATCAAACTGTTCAAAATCAGTGATAAAGACAAAATATTAAAATCAGAGAAAATAGACATATTACACAGTAACAGTTAAGGATGATTTTAGATTTCTTATCAAAAGCAATGCAAATGAGAAGACAGCAAGAAATCATCCTTAAAATACTGAAAGAAAGGGGAAAAAAAATGTTGGGTTTCCCTGGTGGTGCAGTGGTTAAGAATCCCCAGTGCAGGGGACATGGGTTCAATCCGAGTCCTGGAAGATTCCACATGTCGCGGAGCAACTAAGCCCATGTGCCACAACTACTAAGCCTGTGCTCTAGAGCCTACGAGCCACAACTATTGAGCCCATGTGCCACAACTACTGAAGCCCATGCACCTAGAGCCCAAACTCCACAACAAGAAAAGCCACAAAAATGAGAAGCCCACGCACCACAATGAAGAGTAGCCCCCACTCACCACAACCAGAGAAAGCCCGCACACAGCAACAAAGACCCAACACAGCCAAAAATAAAATGAATAAATAAATACATTTTTTAAAAAAACTGTCAACCTGCAATTCTCTAAGCGGTGGAAAACTCCTTCAAAAACAAACGTAAAAATCTAGAAAATATATAGAAAATGCAAAACTACACAAAATTCAAAGACTTGTGTCCCATATCATTACATGATAGATGATTACAGATTTCTTTTAATGTTAGCAAGGAATGTACCATTTGGCCTTATCTCACTAGGATGCCTAAGTATAAAAATAAATAATTTAAAAATGAAGGTAAAATAATGTCAGCAGAAATGGTAGAATAAGGATCTCCAAAAATCCTCTCCTCCATAAAAGCAATGATAGTAGTGGTGTTAATTGCCAAAATCAACTTTCCCAGAACTCTTAAAATTAACCAAAGGCAACAATCCAGGGAGTATTTATTCAGGAAAAAGCAGCTGAATCTCAAGAACAGCATGAGCTTTGTGGATATTTACCTTCCTCTATTCCCATTCCCCTACTCCCAGGTCTATGGTAGCCTTCAAAATCAACAGGGCTTTCATGTAAAAACCATGATGAAAATCAGTGACCTATTAGCCAATAAAAGAGGCAGAATTAGGATGGAACGCTTCTAAAGGCCAGTTCCCAGAAAACAGTCATTATCTGACTTTTTGGGAAGTTCCATGGAAAATTCCACTTGAAGAGCTATATTTGACATGACTCAGAGTTCAGCCATCGCAGGCAGCCTTCTTCCCAAGAATCAGCATCAACTCTGTAACATCATGGCTGGCTGATACAGTGGTAACAGCCGGAACAAAGGACAAGATGACCAAAAACTTAAGTGGAAAAGCTTGAGAATGAGATTCCATAGGAGTATTTTTAAAGCTCTGGCATATTTCTAGAAATTGAGAAGGCCATACCTATCTGTAGAGTTGTACACATGCCTAAGGCTATGTGCAGTGTTGAGGAAGACCCAAGAAGACCCAGCTTTCAAAAAGTTAGGCATTCAAAAGGAAAGGCATTCCTTATAACATAATCCCAAAAGAAACTTGTACCATAATGTTTATTGCAGCACTATTTACAATAGCCAGGACATGGAAGCAACCGAAATGCCCATCAACAAATGAATGGATAAAGAAAATGTGGCATATATACACAATGGAATATTACTCAGCTATAAAAAGGGATGAGATGGAGCTATATGTCATGAGGTGGATAGAACTACAATCTGTCATACAGAGTGAAGTAAGTCAGAAAGAGAAGGACAAATATTGTATGCTAACTCACATATATGGAATCTAAAAATGGTACTGATGAACTCAGTGACAAGAACAAGGATGCAGATACAGAGAATGGGCTGGAGAACTCGAGGTATGGGAGGGGGCGGGGAGTGAAGGGGAAACTGAGATGAAGCGAGAGAGTAGCACAGACATATATATACTGCCAACTGTAAAATAGATAGTCAGTGGGAAGTTGTTGTATAAGAAAGGGAGTCCAACTCGAGGATGGAAGATGCCTTAGAGGACTGGGGCAGGGAGGGTGGGGGGGACTCGAGGGGGGGGGGGAGTCAAGGAAGGGAGGGAATACGGGGATATGTGTATAAAAACAGATGATTGAACTTGGTGTACCCCAAAAAAAATAATAAAAAAATAAAAATAAAAATAAAAAAAAGGAAAGGCATTCCTTATAACATAACTTTTTGAAAGATGGATATTTTAAAACATATGAGGGTATGTCAAAAATTATCTGCACTCCAGTTATATTAAAACTTCTATAAATTCTACAGCCAGAGTGTGGATAATTTTTGACTCAACCTCATGGAAAACTATATGGAGGTTCCTTAAAAAACTAAAAATAGAACTACCATATGACCCGACAATCCCACTACGGGGCATATACCTGGAGAAAACCATAATCCAAAAAGAAACATGTACCACAATGTTCACTGCAGCACTATTTACAATAGCCAGGACATAGAAGCAACCTAAATGTCCATCGACAGATGAGTGGATAAAGAAGATGTGGCACATATATACGATGGAATATTACTCAGCCATAAAAAGGAATGAAACTGAGTTATCTGTAGTGAGGTAGATGGACCTAGAGTAAAGTAAGCCAGAAAGAGAAAAACAAATATCGTATATTAACACATATATGTGGACTATAGAAAAATGGTACAGATCAATCGGTTTGCAAGGCAGAAATAGAGACGCGGATGTAGAGAACAAACATATGGACACCAAACGGGGAAAGCAGGGAGGGTTGGGGGGGAATGAATTGGAAAACTGGGATACCAAATTGTACACTCTAAATATATGCAGTTTAATGCAAAAAAAAAAATGTCTATTCGGTGCACCTGTATTTTGATCGTTTGTTTTGTCTCACCTTTTGCAGTGAGAAAATGTAGTTTACCTCCCCCTTCCATTATCCTTGCCTTCCTGGACATCCACAGGAAAATTCAGAATACTTCAACCAAGACCAGGATGTCATCCAGCAACAGAAAAGTCTGCCATAACAGGAGCCATCCCCACCCCATCCTTTGTGGGGGGTCTAAAATAAGTCTCGCTGCCACTGGCAAGAAATGCTAAGGCTAGATCCAGACTCAGCATAGGTATCTGCCCGAAGATGACAGCCTTGCCCCAGTCTCAACGGGCAGTGGGCATCTGCTCTATCTGTAAGTCATCTCCTTGTGGGGACAGGAGCCTCTTCTGGTACCCTGATCACCAGCTGAAGCCTCCCCAGGGCTCTCTCCCCAGACAGAGGTTGAACGTGTTTCATCTCCTTTCTTACCCCATTCTGCCTCCTCCCTCTTATGTCCAGCTCCGGCTGGGAGCTCTTCACACAAGACTACCCCCTGCCCCAGAACCACAATACTTCAAGAGTGACTAACACTCTTGCGTGTTGGCTAACACTCAGAGACTCTTGCTGTCAAATCCCAGCACCAGACTGCACCCTTTGGAGACTGGCATGGGCTGTGCTAAGCCCAAGATGCCCTCTGAGCCTGCTCTTCCACACCTAGGCCTCCACGATGGTGCCACATAGGCTGAGGCCACGGCCTTGAAGGACACGCTCTTGCTGCTTTCCACACTCCTGCCTGGGCGGAGTAAACGCGGGGCATCCACGTGGACGGGCACAGTGCCTGGTAGCCTGACTAGCACAGAAGTCATCTCTCCAAGGCACTGGGGAATTTTTTCTCAAAAATGTACAGAACTGACATGACAAGATAACATTTCTTTTAATTAAATAGATTTTTTTTCCCATTATTTTTTCCCTTTTTCTTTTCCCATTAAAGCAACTAGGCTGTTCTGTTCTCATTGCCTCAGGAAAGGTAATATTATAACCAAAAACAATTTTTTTTAAAGAAGACTCTTCCTGGCATTTATGTGTCCACCATTCCTTAAGGAACAGAAAGGACTCAGTGAGATCTTCCCTTCGACAGCAGCACAGCCCCTTTGCCCAGGGATTGTTTCAGAAGAAACGCTGCTTCCCTGTCCCCAGGAACTTAGCATCCCTCCCCATCCGAACCCTACCAATAAGCATGGATTAAGTGGTACTACACAGCATCACTTCCCAACAAACTGGGGAAATCTTTGCAGTGCGTTCCCAGGAGAAAACACCGTACCTAAAGCATGTTGAATATTCCTGAGCCCTGCACAGTGGCAGCCTCTTTCACTTCTCACAGACCAGTAACTTTCATCTCAGGCAATCTTGTCCTCACACAGATGCACACGTTCTTTTCACCTCGGCTCCCATTTGCCCCTATTGGTTGCTTTGGGAAACGCTCTCTCCTGGTCTCTCAATGGAATCATACAAGTAACTGGTTACACTGAGGAATCCAAAACAATATTTTAAGGCCATTGTTGAAGCCCATTTATATAGCTGTCTTTAGAGGAGGAAAAGTAGAGTTCAGGTTTGGAGGAAAAAAATACAATTGGGGAGCTCCTATTTTGAAACTTGAAACAAGAAGAAAAATTTATTGTTCTTAGGTTGACTGATCCTACAAATCTTGATCAATGTTTAATGCAACCTAAAAACAAAATAAAAAGTAAATATGCTTTAATACAATTAGAACTGAGAAAATGTACAAGCCACAGAAAATTAGAGTTTAGGTAACTTCTATGTGACCACCATGTAAACGAAGCTTTCTGATAGTTTCAGATTATTTTAAATAAAATCCAAACTCAACATAACAATAATTTATGTTCTCAATGTATTTGTTAGCCCATCCTTTCTTCTACTTCTCTTGCTATTCTTTTGTTACCCGTATCCTTCTTGCAGGGGTCCTGCACCCATACTTCAAATGTTGAGATTTCTCATGGTTTTACCGAGTCCCCTCCTTCACATTCTGCATGCTCTCCCAGGTACACTACTGTCCTAGCTTCACTTAGCACATATGTCGATGACTGTTGAATCCATCTCTCCTGCCTGGACCTCTCTCCCATCCTCCAGACGCATAACAGACTTCAACTGGTCTTTGGCCATTTTCGCTGCATACCTCACAGTGACCTGAAACTCAACATGTCCACAACTGAAGCCATCATTTTCACAAAACCTACTTTCTTTTCATATATTCCTCAATTCAACCAGTGGTAAAGCTCAAAAAATGGTGAAGAGTCCAATTTCCCAAGGTAGAAATCTGGGCTTCATCCTTGATTTCGTTCTCTCCCGTATCCTCCTAGCCAATATTAAATCCACTCAGCTGCCCCCATCTCTGCTGTGTGCACCCTGGTCCTAGCCCTGGTCATCGTGCATCTGGATGACTGTAATAACCTTCTAAGTGGTCTCCTGTTACCACTCCTGCCCATTCAAATCCTCTCTCCACCTTCTAAAAACACATATCTAATCCTCACATAAAGCCTTTCGATGACTCCCACTGCACTTAAGTCCAAAATCCCTAACACGACACACAGAGCCCAGTGTGATCTGGCCTTTACCCACCTCTCCAACTTCAAATCACACCATTCTTTAGCTCCATGCAACTCAGCCAAATTTTGGACTATTTCTCTTCCCTGAAAGCATCTTGCTCTCTCCATCTGCTGGGCTTATCTCAGGCTAATACCTTAAACGTCATTTCCTGGAGACGACTCATCCAGGCTAGGTCAGGTTTCTCTGCTCTGTCCTCTCGGAGCACCTTCCCTGCCAGCCCATGGCCCCCAAAGGGCAGAAACCCAATCTGTTTTATTCACTGGTATTTTCTGGCCCCCTGCAAGGTACCAAAACATAGCAGCCATTTAATAAAAATGTATCCACTGACTGATTAGCACCAAATCCTCCCAATTCCACTTTCTGAACAGCTCCTAAAAACACCTCTTACTACTCAGGCCATCAATGCCATCTCTCTGTAGATTACAAAAGCCTCCTAGCAGGTCTCCTAAATCTATCACTCCATTCTCTTTTACACGCTATAGCCAGATGGCCTTCGTAAAACGCAGTTCTGATCATGTTGGCCTCCATTGCCTTTAGGATAAAATATAAACACCTGAGCACAAATGACAAGCCCTTTCATGGTCTGGCCCCTGCTTTCTCCACTGCCTCAGCTCTGATCTCTCCCTGCCTCCCACTCTCTCTCTTCTCCCCAAGCTGGGTCTTCACACTTTCTGTGCTCCCAGCCTACCAACCCACCACTGAGTGACAAAGCTGACTTCCTCCAGGAAGCCTTCCCTGACCAAGGGTCCTCAGCCAGGTAGGTGGAGTGCTCACTGATGCAGGGGAGTCAGTGCAGCCCTCCGCAGGGCACTCCCGGGTTGCAGCTGCTGACTGACTCAGTTATCAACAGCTCCTCCTCCTGCTCTCAAAGCATACTGCTTTAGACAAATGACCTGGTCACTCTAACAATGACTACGAATTGCTTGTCCAATGGTCTGTTTCTCCCCTAGACAAGGTCAGGGACGACCTGCATTGGTCATAAAAGCATCGGGCACAGGATGCGGCGCATAGAAAACACAATACGTTTATTAAATAAGCAAATGGACTTCTATGCGGTAAAGGCATGCACTCTCATTAGCATATTTACTTGGCTCCATGGTTTGCTACTGAGAACCATAATGTTGGCCCCCAAAATTTAATTTAAAGATCATGTATCTCATCACATGATTGTAAAAATACACATTTTGAAGAGATTTTGAAATTTTTCAAAGCCTCACTCCAAAATATATATATCACCCTCTGCACAGGAGGGCACCCTGCTCCCTCAACACTAACGCCCAGCTTCCTCCCCATCAGTGCCCCCACATTTGTGTGGAGCCAGACAAGTGCCCGCCCTCACCCTCGGGGCCAGCCGCACACTGCACAGAAGGGCAGAAAGCCAGTTAGGGATAAATCAGCACCCAGAAAACTGGTTTTCTTCCTATGAAACAAAAGGCCCATTTGCCATCCAATCCTGGCCTGAGACACTAGGCTTTCCCAAAGTAAAACAAAAAAATAATCTGCTTTTCACAAAACACTTTCCTAAGCATACTTACGTCAGATAGCATTGGTTCATCGAGTTCTTCCACTCTACTCAAGTTCGGCGCCCCATATCGATCACTGATTTCAGCCAGTGTTTTGGCTGAGTTGGCTCCATCCTACAATCACAGAGTTCATTTTCACTTTCAAATGACTTTGAGGTTATACATTAATTTGCTTTCAGTTTTGCTAAGACATTTCTGAATTATAACATCAAAATTCAACAATGTCAATTAATAAAACAAACCAATACCAGTTAACGACAAAAGAATTCTAGGAATAAACACTAAAAAGTGTTAAAAATCTCAGAAATTTAAAATTTATCACTGCATGTAATCATGTGGTCAATAATCTCACAAAACTCTGGTTTTTAAAACTACAAATTGGGAGACTGGGATTGCCATATATACATTACTAACAAGAAAAAAATATCAAATTGTACACTTTAAATATATGCAGTTTATTGTATGTCAATTACATCTCAATAAAAGTTCTTAAAAAAAATACAAACACAAACTGAATGTCCCAGTTTTACCCTCTCTGAGGTTCTGGGTTAAAGCACATCATACGTGTGACCTGTTATTACTAGACTGCATGCTTGCACTATCAGTTTTGATAATCTCCTTGTTAAAGATTGAGTTCCAGTGCATCAAAATTAAGCTTTACATTCCAGAATACTTATTCATTTCCCATACAGAGAGTAACTTTTTATTCTCACCTCTCCATGGGAAGCATCTTCACCCTTAGCCATATTTTCCATGCTCATTCTCAACTCCTATAATACACAAAAATGAAGGAAAATACCTTGAATATACATCTCATTTTGATGCCATGTTTAATTTTTAAGCATTTTTATTTTTACATTATGATCAATTTAACAGCAAAAAGGCTGTCCCTCTTAAAGGAGCAATCTGAAGACCAAACGGCAGATACAGTCTCATTTAATACTCTATTAATAGGTGACCACCATGTTTTGTTTACAATTAAATAGAACTTTTCAAAAAATGAAATAGGCTGAAACACTAACCCTGAAGCCAAATTACTAGCAAATATGAAAAGTGACAAAATAAAAACTTTAATAAACTCTCAGAATAAGAGATTTTGAAAGAACTTTCAGTTAAGTAGAATTTTATACACAGTGAAAAAAGAAGAAAATATTTCTGAAGGAATTAATCTGGCCCAAGGCACTAACCAGTGTGTGAGACCTCTCCACAGCACCTGGGCAATGCCCTCTACAATGCGCTGAGCACAGGGGAGACCGCTTTCTGAACGTGAAAACGTAGGATCTTCTAACCAAGCCAAACCTTGCTGTGGCCTCTATCTTTTCATCCTAAGGCAGCAGGCTGACCTAAGTGCTCCTGAGCTGATTCATTTCAGCTATCCAAAGATCAGTGATCTCGTGACCTATATACAGTCATCCTGATTACTGGGGACATATATGATACATATATGGTTTTCTCAAGATCGCTCCCTTCTGCTGGGCAGGTCTCATCCCACAACCACATGGCTCTGGGGGGAAAGCCCGTGCTCTCACAGGACTCTGTTCCCCAGCCAAGGGATAGATACTTGACACAAACTAAGCCAGTCAGAATCCTCCCCCCACCAAGATTCTTTTCTTAACTGAAACCTGAAAGAAAGGAAACCATTCCTTTCAGATGGTAGGAGCCACAACATTATGAGATCCAGGAACCATTAAGGGCCGTGATCCTCACCCATGTGTGGCAAACCTGGCTATAGTGAGAGACAACAGCAGAGCTGAGAGCCCTGACAGCATTGATTCTCTCATTCCCAAAGGTCTGGAAGACCCAGCTCAACCAGAGCCCTTCACAGTTTAGTTGTATAACCCTTTCTTCGGCCCAGTTTCCTTCCAATAAATTTCTTTTTGCAAATGATAGTTTATGTCTCTGAAGCCACAAGAAGGCCAGGACGGAGAGACATGGATGAATTTGTCTCTGAGCAAGGGGTCACACAGTGGTATGTTGCAGGGAAGAGAGGGGTATCAGCCAGTAGGAATATGACTTATTAAAGTTACTGTGGCTCTGGTCACACAGTCTGATAATGCCCACAGGGAGTGAGCAACATGAAGGGGACCCTCTGCAGCCAATCCTTTCCATAAATCACAGACTTCCCAGCACTCAGATATAGCTATCAGGGCATCTCAATAAAAAACACTTTCAATTCTCCTATCATTTTGATCACTGTCTTCTTGACGTATTCTGGTTTTTCTTCTTTTTTTTGTGATCACTGAATCTCAACTGAAGAGGAGGGGGTGTGCACGTACATGTGTGTGCACATGAATCAGCTGTATTTACACATATACCCCCACATCCCCTCCTCCCTATCCCATCCCTCTAGGTCATCACCAAGCATCGAGTTGATCTCCCTATGTTATGCAGCTGCTTCCTACTAGCTATCTATAAAAACATATTTTAAAATGTAAATTGTTGTTGATAATACATCTAACATGAAGAAAAGAAGAAAACTATTGTCCCAGAGATCAGAATACCCCCAACACTACACAGAACTGCACCCTCAGTATCAGCTACCATAACTAGGAACAACTATCTCTTGACTAAAATGTTGACCATATCAATATTAGAGAACTCTACTGCTCACAAAACAGTTTCACATACATGGCCTTATTTGATCCTTTACAACAGCCCAGTGAGATACTGACAATAACATACTGCCACCCCTGTTTTTCTAAAAGGTAAACTGAGACTGAAAAAGTTACAGGATTTGTTTAAGTCACACAAATAATATGTGTCAGGTCTTTGGACTATGAATCCCTTGTTATAACAGCTGAAAGAAACAGCTTGAGGATTCTAGGAGGTTTTAAATAAAATGGACATTTATAAAACTTCAAATTACCTTCTCAAATTGTTCTTGAGCTCTCTGCAGTTCCTCTATTCTCTGTCTCTCTTTTTCTTGCATTTCCATCTCCAGCTGGAACGCCAGCTGTTGCTGAATATTCAGAAATAAGTCATATTAGAATCAGATCAATTGCAAGGAATTCACCCTATTACTCTGAAGTGTCCCAGGATCATTAAATTTATGCCCACCTAAATTTCAGAAACTTACAAAAATAAATGGCCACACCCACCCAATACTTGAGCTTTTACAAATATTTCCTGAAGTATAAAATTAAAAAGGAAGTTTCCTTGGGGCTTCCCTGGTGGTGCAGTGGTTAAGAATCCACCTGCCAATGCAGGGGACATGCGTTCGAGCCCTGGTCTGGGAAGATTCCACATGCCATGTAAGCAACTAAGCCCATGCACCACAACTACTGAGCCTGCGCTCTAGAGCCTGTGAGCCACAACTATTGAGCCCACATGCCACAACTACTGAAGCCCATGTGCCTAGAGCCTGTGCTCCACAACAAGAGAAGCCCCCACAATGAGAAGCCTGTGCACCGCAACGAAGAGTAGCCCTAGCTCTCCACAGCTAGAGAAAGCCTGTGCGCAGCAACAAAGACCCAACACAGCCAATAAATAAATAAATAAATAATTTATAAAGAAAGGAAGGAAGGAAGGAAGGAAAGAAAAAAAAAGGGGAAATGAAGCTTCCTTAATTGCTAACTTTAGAAAAGCACTATTTGTACAAAAATCAAGTCATTTTCTCTGTTCTTCTTGAAGCTACAAATGATACTGCAGTAATTTTTTTTCAGATAAAAATCTGTCTAAGCACAGATGGATCTTCAAATAGCCAGACCCTGGTTGTAAAACAGTAGATGAGAACATTTTAAGTATAGTATCGGAAACCAGAGATAATCAACAACATGTTTGGTCCCAACTCAACATAAATCCTAGCTACATGAGAACAGGGGTCGGCAGACTATATTCCTTGGGCCAAGCCGGATCCAACTCCTGTTTTTGTACAGCCCACAAGTGAAGAATGGTTTTTATACATTTTTTCATGGTTCAATAATATCAAAAGAATAATATTTCATTGCACATGAAAATTATATAAAATTCAAGTATCAGTGTCTATAAACAAAGCTCTATTAAAACACTGCCATGCTCACGTTCACTCACTTATTTACTGTGACTGCTTCTGCCCCACAACAGCAGAGCTGAGTAAAGGCAACAGAGACCACAGGTGGTGCAGCAGCTCAGTACACAAGTTCAGCGACACCGTTATAACTCCCAGCATCTGGAGTGCCATGGGATCACTACATCAGTACATTTTTATGAGTGCATCACCCATCATAACAAAACAAGAAAAGAAGTGGATTTTGAATGTTGCCCTTTTAAGACACGTTGGATCATGGATTATTTCATTATCGAATTAGATGGCAAAGGATGGTGTTTCTCATGCAGTGACACTGTAGTAAGGGAATACAGTAAATAATCAACATTACCAGAGCAAGCACTCATCACAATGGTCTCAACTCACATGAAGGCAAAGGTCACAAATATCAGAAAATTTAAAACAGAATTATTTCATCAGAGCAGAATTTCTTCACAAATGTTAAAAATGAAAAGGAGGCTGCAATGAAAGTAAGATCCCAAGCGGCTCATTTGTTAGCCAAGCAAAGAAATACATTTATCAATGGTGATTTAATTAAAACAAGTTTGATTTCAATGTCCAGAAAAAAATAAACAGGATTATTAGCCTTGGGGTGAGGACAGTTGCTCAAAGAGTCGATGACACAGGGAGCACCATCAATGGTCAACTAAAGACAAAGCAAATGGGTCTGAGTGTTTTTCCTTGGCTCTTGGTGAGTAGACAAATGCTCCCAACACTGCTCAGTTGCTGTTTATCAAAGGAGTCGATGCTCAGTTTGCAGTGACTGAAAAATCAAGTGCTATGAACAGTCTTCCTGGGACAGTACTACAGGCAAGAACGTTTTCAGAGATGCTGAGGAACATTCACTCAGTACAACCAGATGTGAAATCTGCTAAGATGTGTTACAACCAACAGTGACAAAAGTATGTGTGGAACAGAAAAAGGCTTAATCGGACAAATTTATAAAGTTTGTGAAAACATGGTGTTTAAAGCCTACAAGTTTTCACTGCATGATTCAACAGCAGGTAGTCTGCAGAAAATATTTGAGTCTATCATATGTTACTGAGCCAGCAGTGTTGAAACCGAGTTTCCCCTAAAGCCGAGTTCCCTTACTAGTTTATCAATTTTTAAAATTTATTTTTCATCTTTATTGGAGTATAATTACTTTATGGTACTGTGTTAGTTTCTGCTGTACAACAAACTGATTCAGCTATATGTATACATATATCCTC
This sequence comes from Hippopotamus amphibius kiboko, assembly GCF_030028045.1. Lineage (NCBI taxonomy): Eukaryota > Metazoa > Chordata > Mammalia > Artiodactyla > Hippopotamidae > Hippopotamus > Hippopotamus amphibius. The sequence goes on along the minus strand of NC_080190.1, from coordinate 57,233,812 downwards.
ATGTCCCCTCCCTCTTGAGCCTCCCTCCCACCCTCCCTATCCCACCCCTTTAAATGTCCACAAAGCATCGAGCTGATCTCCCAGCACTCTGTAGCAGCTTCCCACTAGCTATCTATTTTACATTTGGTAGTGTGTATATGTCAATGCTACTCTCTCACTATGTCCCAGCTTCCCCTTCCCCCAAACTCATATGTCCTCAAGTCCATTCTCTACATCTGCATCTCTATTATTGCCCTGTCACTAGGTTCATCAATACCATTTTTCTAGATTCCATATATATGTGTTAGCATACAGTATTTTTCTCTTTCTTTTTTACTTCACTCTGTATGACAGACTCTAGGTCCATCCACCTCACTACAAATAACTCAGTTTCATTCCTTTTTATGGCTGAGTAATATCCCATTGTATATATGCCCCACATCATCTTTATCCATTCATCTGTCGATGGACATTTATGTTGCTTCCATGTCCTGGCTATTGTAAATAATGTTGCAATGAACATTGGAGTACATGTATTTTTTGAATTATGGTTTTCTCTGGGTATATGCCCAGTAGTGGGATTGCTGGGTCATACGGTAGCTCTATTTTTAGTTTGACAATGAATGTCCATACTGTTTTCCATAGTGGCTGTACCAACTTACATTCCCACCAACAGTGCAGGAGGGTTCCCTTTTCTCCACACCTTCTCCAGCATTTATTGTTCCTAGATTTTTTGATGATGGCCATTCTGAGCAGTGTGAAGTGATACCTCATTGTGGTTTTGATTTGCATTTCTCTAATGATTAGTGACATTGAACATCTTTTCATATGTTTGTTGGCAATCTGTACGTCTTCCTTGGAGAAATGTCTGTTTAGGTCTTCCACCCATTTTTGGATCGGGTTGTTTGTGTTTTTGATATTAAGCTGCATGAACTGCTTGCGTATTTTGGAGATTAATCCTTTGTCCATTGCTTCATTTACAAATATTTTCTCCCATTCTGAGGGTTGCCTTTTTTTTTTTAAGATTTATTTTATTTATTTACTTTGGCTACATTGCGTCTTCACTGCTGCACACAGGCTGTCTCTAGTTGTGGTGAGCAGGGGCTACTCTTCGTTGTGGTGCACGGGTTTCTCATTGCGGTGGCTTCTCTTGTTGCAGAGCACGGGCTCTAGGCACCTGGGCTCAGTAGCTGTGGCTCACAGGCTTTAGAGCACAGGCTCAGTAGTTGTGGCACACGAGCTTACTTGCTCTGCTGCATGCGGGATCTTCCCAGACCACGGATCGAACCCGTGTCCCCTGAATTGGCAGGCAGATTCTTAACCACTGTGCAAGCAGGGAAGCCCTGTCTTTTTGTCTTGTTTATGGTTTCCTTCATTGTGCAAAAGCTTTTAAGTTTCACTAGATCCCATTTGTTTATTTTTGTTTTTATTTCCATTATCTGGGAAGTGGGTCAAAAAGGATCTTGCTATGGTTTATGTCACAGAGTGTTCTGCCTATGTTTTCCTCTAAGAGTTTTATAGTGCCTGGTCTTACATTAAGCTCTTTAATCCATTTTGAGTTTATTTTTTGTATGGTGTTAGGGAGTGTTCTAATTTCATTCTTTTACATGTAGCTGTCCAATTTTCTCAGCACCACTGATTGAAGGGGCTGTCTTTTCTCCATTGTATGTTCTTGCCTCCTTTGTCATAAATTAGATGACCATATGTGTGTGAGTTTATCTCTGGGCTTTCTATCCTGTACCATTGATCTATACTTGTTTTTGTGCCAGTACCATACTGTCTTGATTACTATAGCTTTGTAGTATAGTCTGAAGTCAGGGAGCATGATTCCTCCAGCTCCATTTTTCTTTCTCAAGATTGCTTTGGCTATTTGCGGTCTTTTGTATTTCCGTACAAATTGTAAAATTTTTTGTTTTAATTCTATGAAAAATGCCATTGGTAATTTGATAGGGATTGCATTGAATCTGTAGATTACTTTGGGTAGTACAGTCATTTTCACAATATTGATTCTTCCAATTCAAGAACATGGTATATTTCTCCATCTGTTCGTGTCATCTTTGATTTCTTTTTTTTTTCTCATGCTTCTTTTTCTCATGCTTCATTACATTTAATCTTTGATTTCTTTTATAGTTTTCTGAGTACAAGTCTTTTGTATCCCTAGGTAGGTTTATGCCTAAGTATTTTACTCTTTTTGTTGTGGTGGTAAATGGGAGTGTTTCCTTAATTTCTTTTTGATTTTTCATTGTTAGTGTATAAGAATGCAAGAGATTTCTGTGTGTTAATTTTGCATCCTGCAACTTTTCCAAATTCACTGATGAGCTCTAGCAGTTTTCTGGTGGCATCTTTAGGATTTTCTATGTATAGTATCATATCATCTGCAAACAGTGACAGTTTTACTTCTTCTTTTCCAATTTGGATTCCTTTTATTTTTTTTCTTCTCTCATTGCCATGGCTAGGACTTCCAAAACTATGTTGAATAAGAGTGGCAAGAGTGGACGTCCTTGTCTCGTTCCTGATCTTACTGGAAATGTTTTTCACCATTGAGAATAATGTTTGCTGTGGGTTTATCATATATGGCCTTTATTATGTTGAGGTAGGTTCCCTCTATGCCCATTTTCTGGAGAGTTTTTATCGTAAATGGGTGCTGAATTTTGTCAAAAACTTTTTCTGCATTTATTGAGATGATCATATGGTTTTTATTCTTCAATTTGTTAATATGGTGTATCACATGGATTGATTTGCATATATTGAAAAATCCTTGCATTCCCGGGATAAATCCCACTTGACCATGGTGTATGATCCTTTTAATGTGTTGTTGGACTCTGTTAGTGTTTTGTTGAGGATTTTTGCATCTATGTTCATCAGTGATACTGGTTTGTAATTTTCTTTTTTTGTGATATCTTTGTCTGATTTTGGTATCAGGGTGATGGCGGCCTTGTAGAACGAATTTGGGAGTGTTCCTCCCTCTGCAATTTTTTGGAAGAGTTTGAGAAGGACAGGTGTTAGTTCTCTCTAAAAGTTTAGCAAAATTCGCCAGTGAAGCCATCTGATCTTGGACTTTGTTGGAAGATTTATTACACTTTCAATTTCATTACTTGTGATAGGTCTGTTTATATTTTCTAATTCTTCCTGATTCAGTCTTGGAAAAGTGTACCTTTCCAAGAATTTGTCCATTTCTTTGAGGTTATCCATTTTATTGCCATATAGTTGTTTATAATAGTCTCTTATAATCCTTTGTATTTCTGTGGTGTCAGCTGTGATTTCTCCTTTTTCATTTCTAATTTTATTGATTTGTGTTCTCTCCCTTTTTTTCTTAATGAGTCTAGCTAAAGGTTTATCAATTTTGTTTATCTTCTCAAAGAACCAGCTTTTAGTTTCACTGATCTTTGCTATTGTTTTCTTCATTTCTATTTCATTTATTTCTGCTCTGATCTTTGTGATTCCTTTCTGTCTACTGACTTTGGGTTTTCTTTGTTCCCCTTTCTCTACTTGGCTTAGGTGTACGGCTAGATTGTTTGAGATTTTTCTTGTTTCTTGAGGTGAGACTTAATTGCTATAAACTTCCCTCTTAGAACTGCTTTTGCTCTGTCCCATAGGTTTTGGGTCATTGTGTATTCACTGCCATTTATTTCTATGTATTTTTAAATTTCTTCTTTGACTTCTTCAGTGTTTGCTTGGTTATTTACCAGTGCAATGTTTAGCCTCCATGTATTTGTGTTTTTTACAATTTTTTTTCCTGTAATTGATTTCTAGTCTCATAGTGTTGTGGTCAGAGAAGATGCTTGATACAATTTCTTAAAACTTCCGAGGCTTGATTTGTGACCCAAGATGTGATCTATCCTGGAGAATGTTCCATATGCACTTGAGAAGAAAGTGTATTCTGCCACTTTCAGGTGGAATGTCCTATAAATATCAATTAAATCTATCTGGTCTATTGTGTCATTTAAAGCTTGTGTTTCCTTGTTTATTTTCTGTTTGGATGATCTGTCCATTGGTGTAAGTGGGGTGTTAAAGTGTTCTACTATTATTGTGTTACTATCGATTTCCCTTTTTATGGCTGTTAGCATTTGCCTTACGTATTGAGGTGTTCCTATATTAGGTGCATAAATATTTGCAATTGTTATATCTTCTTCTTGGATTGATCCCTTGATCATTATGTAGTGTCCTTCCTTATTTCTTGTAACAGTCTTTACTTTAAAGTCTATTTTATCTGATATGAGTATTGCTACTCCAAATTTCTTTTAATTTCCATTCGCATGTAATATCTTTTTCCATCCTTTCACTTTCAGTCTGTATGTGTCCCTAGGTCTGAAGTGAGTCTCTTGTAGAAAAGATATATGTGGGTCTTGTTTTTGTATCCATTCAGCAAGTCTGTGTCTTTTGGTTGAGGCATTTAATCCATTTACATTCACGGTAATTATCGATATGTTCCTATTACCATTTTCTTAATTGTTTTGGATTTGTTTTTGTGGGTCTTTTTCTTCTCTTGTGTTTCCCTCCTAGAGAATTTCCTTTAGCATTTGTTGTAAAGCTGGTTTGGGGGTGCTGAATTCTCTTAGCTTTTGTTTCTCTGTAAAGCTTTTAATTTCTCCATCAAATCTGAATGAGATCTTTGCTGGGTAGAGTAATCTTGGTTGTAGGTTTTTCTCTTTCATCACTTTAAGTATATCCTGCCACTCCCTTCTGGCCTGTAGAGTTTCTACAGGAAAATCAGCTGATAACCTTATGGGGTTTCCTTTGTATGTTATTTTTTGCTTTTCCCTTGCTGCTTTTAATATTTTTCCTTTGAATTTAATTTTTGTTAATTTGATTAATATGTGTCTTGGTGTGTTTCTCCTAGGGTTAATCCTGTATGGGACTCTCTGTGCTTCCTGGACTTGGAAGACTATTTCTTTTCCTATGTTAGGGAAGTGTTCCACTATAATCTCTTCGTATATTTTCTCAGACCCTTTCTTTTTCCCTTCCTCTTCTGGGACCCCTTGTAATTAGAATGTTAGTGTGTTTAGTGTTGTCCCAGAGGTCTCTGAGACTGTCCTCAATTCTTTTCATTTGAGTTTATGATTAATCTCTCTATCCAAAACTTTGTTCCCTTTCTCGTCCCCTCTGACCTCAATCCTGTGCTAACTGAACACTAATCAACCAGAGTCAGATGACTAAAATTGCTGTTGTCAATAGCATTATTAAATGTACTAAATTGCTATTATAGATATCATTGTTAATGTACAAACTTAGGTTGTTTCTCTAGGACAAGATGAGCCAACAGACACCCCCCCCCGCCCACACCCCCACCGCCAAGCTATGGAGCACCTAGCCAGAGAACTATAAACCAGAGACATCCTGACTTCCAAAGGAGTTCATGCTGAGTTCAAAATGACAGAAAAAAATCAATGATTAAGAAACATCACAGAAGTATTGAAGCAACATGGATGGACCGAGAGATTATCACACTAAGTGAAGTAAGTTAGAGAAAGACAAATATATGATATCACTTACATGTGGAAACTGAAAAATAGTACCAATGAACTTATTTAAAAAACAGAAACAGACTCACAGACATAGAAAACAAACATGATTACCAAAGCAGGGGAGGGGGGTTAAACTGGGAGTAGGGAATTAACAGATGCATGCTACTATATATATAAAATAAACAACAAAGATTCACTGTATAGCACAGGAAACTATATTCAATATCTTATAATGAACTAAAATGAAATAGAATAAAAACATATATACTTATATACATATATATATAACCAAATCGCTTTACTGTACACCTGAAACTAACACAATATTGTAAATCGACTGTGCTTCAATTTAAAAAAAAAAGAAAGAAATGTTACAAGATGATTAATCCTAGCCTCTTTGCTCTTCCCCTTTAAGAAAACCCCTAACTCAAAGACTATGTTGGAGTGGATCTGAGCCTTGTCTCCCACTCCCTTGCTTGGCACCCTACGATAAACTCTATACTCTCCTTCACCACAACCCATGTCAATAGATTTGGCTTTGCTGTGCATTGGGCAAGCAGACCTGAGTTCGGTTCAGTAACAGTGTCAACAGTGACTTTCGTCTACCCTTATGAACTTAACCATCATCAGTTCTGTGAATTATTGTTAGAAATAGAAGCTGAATATATCTTGACTTGTCCTACCACTCAATAGTTCCATGGCTTAACAGCAGTAATGTTTTATTGCGAATTTTTGAGCTTAGGGACAACACTGATGTTTTTCTGAATGAGAAGACCATTTTCAACCACAATTATCAAACATTAAATAGCTTTGTAAATTAGCTTCTACTGCAGACTTAATAATGATTTTTAATCAGTTCAACCTAAAAGTATAAGGCAAAACAGCACTTATATGTAAAACTTACACTGCAGAAAAGTCATTTCAGCAACAACTAATATTCTCTGAATCACACTGTCAAGCTGCTTTACACACTTCCAGTGTTGTCACCAACAAGATTTCCATTCCGGCCATTATCAAAAAATTGAAAAACAATAAATGCTGAAGTGGGTGTGGAGAAAAGGGAACCCTCCTGCACTGCTGGTGGGAATGTAAATTGGTACAGCCACTATGGAAAACACTATGGACATTCATTAAAAAGCTAAAAAGAGAACTACCATATGACCCAGCAATCCCACTACTGGGCATATACCTGGAGAAAACCATAATCCAAAAAGAAACATGTACCATAATGCTCACTGCAGCACTATTTACAAAAGCCAGGACATGGAAGCAACCTAAATGCCCATCAACAGATGAACAGATAAAGAAGATGTGGCACATATATACAATGGAATATTACACAGCCATAAAAAGGAATGAAACTGAGTTATTTGTAGTGAGGTGGATGGACCTAGAGTCTGTCATACAGAGTGAAGTGGGAAGTCCTGACACTTGTAGAATTCTACTAGATTTTTCTCTTGATATTTGTTTTTTAGCATGTCACTACGTGGTAGATTAATCCCTTTCAGTTGAAGTTTCGTAAAAACTTCTCAGTTACACAGTTAAATGGATTTTGAAATGTGGAAATTCGTTTGCACTTACATCAAAGCCTAAAAACACTCTGGAACTATAGTTTGAGCTTGGAAAATGTATCTGTTGCAAATTTGTGTAGGAATGGAAGGTTTTTTTTCTAAAGTTTTAATATTTTAATGGTTATTCTAGCATTGTTTATTTTACAGTGTGAGGAGATAAATCTTCATATCCCTATATCATCCCCACTAAGATAAAAGGGACGGGCTAGGTAGCCAAAATACAGGAATGTTATCATTCAATCAACTTTTCAATTGGTAAAGGAAGCAAAATAACTCTAATCTCTTAACAATAACACAAACTGTAGTTGTTAAATACCAACCACATTGGTCAACATAACCAGTTTCTTAACATTTTCAGGAAATGTTCGAAACCCAGTTGCTTTCTTCACACATGAGTAAAACCATTAGAATAACATTTAAACAAATACAAAAGCTATTACTTCTAAAATGAGCTCTTAAGTAGAAAACAGAAATAAAAAATGTTTCTCTGTTCACAAGGACCTGGGCTTGCTGGAGAGTGCCTAAAATTTCAAGGAATTTCAGGTCAGCAGTACTGACTATGAGGACACCTGCTCTTGCAACCAACAAGCAGGTGACCAGAGTCCTGACCTTCTAGCTTACTTGACTCAGGGGGCATGGAGAGGCCTCTCTCTTTCTCTTCATCTCAGTCTTTTTTAAGCTCTTTTCTGTTGGTCCCTTCTCCTCCGCTCATCTATCTCTGCCCACCAATCCACTTCTTTAATGGGCCATCACACCTTCTGCAGTATAACACTATATCTTCCCAATACCGTGCTTAAGTTTTGATGCACAGGGGATGGCTTCATACTGATATAGCTAGAGAAATGTTTGGGTTCCAGTACTGCCAGATTTTATTTAAGTAAGAGGTAGAAGATGAGTCAAAAAAAGTTAAACGTCTCCATATGTGTGATCTAATTATGTTGGGGAAGGAGAACTATTGAGAAGTTCTCCTTATTCTGATAGGGCACAGAGGCTAGCTCCAGGAGCTGGAAGAGGAGCAGGGCAGGTCCTCACTTAAAGTCAGGATGACTGCAGCAGACACTTGCCCATCTGGATGGTCATTTGGCATCCAACTCAACACTTTACAGACTCAGAAGCAGTAAAGGCTTTGACAGCCATATCCATCTAAGGTGCTGAGAATGATCTACCCCAATATCAAGGGTGGGAGATAATACAGAGAAACTACTTTCCATGTTTACATTTTCCTTTTTATCCACACACCCAAATAATAGGTTTCTTTCCCTTTTTATAATACATAAACTGGAGTTGAGACTCTAGAGTTAGGTACCATATGGCAGAAGTATAGGGGTGACTCCAATTTGGTTTAGAAGTTCTCTATAAATTAAATTAGTCCAGAAGCCACTCTAGAACTTTCCCCTATCTAGTTTATACTCCATAAGCCACCTCTTCAACCATTCTCACACCAACATCTTTAGCTCCCCAATCCTGCTAACCCAGACTCGATTCAGTCAAAGGTCTGTGTCCTCCACATCTTCATTCAAGTATCTAATCCTAAGTGGAGAAAATCACATAATCACAAAACCAAACCAAAAGGCCCCATTATGACTGCTTGGTCTCAGGGAATTCAGTGCTACCAAGGGATGCTAAGTTTCCTTGGTCAACTCTACTTCTCCAAAGCCACCATTCTGAACCTTCACCACTCTCTCCACACCTCTTCCCTTACCACCTCATCCTGGGCAGATGATCATGGTCCCTACCTTCATAAAAAGGAAAGAAACCGTCACACAGAAACTGCTTTCAACTCTGCGCCACAAAACCTACACACCACATGTACCTAACGCCATCCTCTCCTCTTTCCCTGAACCAAAGGCTCAAAGAAGGGCCCTTCCACCTGCTTAACTTATGTTCCAGAGCCAATTTCCTCTGGTCTCCATGAAAAGCTGGCTCTAGTAATCATCCCCTTTGTTTCTTTACATCAATCACTCCCCCTCCACTCTGTTCCTTAAAAAAACAAGAAAAACAAACAAAAAAAAACTCCTTCCCTGAAAATCTCCTTGAAAGCATTACCTATACTCACCATCTCCATTTCCCCTGCTTTACCCCACACTACATTCGCTGCTCCCTCCAAGGTCACCAGTGGCCTTAAATGAGACCTGGCAGTTCTGTTCCCACTCAATCAGCCACAGACATGGTTGACCACTCAGGCCTCACTGAGATGCTGTCCGCTTGGCTCCTGTGACAGCAAACTCTCTGGGTTTTCCTCCTACCTCACTTCTGCCTCTTCTCCAGTAAAGAAGCCACATACAGACATAAAGATGAAGATATAAGAAAGCCACATCTAAGCAACCGAGATGAGTTTTCAACACTGGGGCTGCACCACACCAAGGGTGACACCACTAGTTCCAGTCACCACTGGACTCTCTTGTCTTACCTGCTGAAACAGGAGCTCCTCTGCTTTAAGTCTCTCCATCACTTCCTGCTCCATCAGAGCTAATTCTCTTTCATGCTCCAACTGGACCATTTCCTCTTGTCTCTAGCATGGTTTTAAAAAACAAAAATCATGTGACTAATTACGGACAAAACAATTTGTAAAAACAATCTTAAAAGCATCTTAATCTCCAACAGTAAGGGAAGGATTAAGCAAATTATAGTCTATCCATTTGGAAACTATATAATAATTGGGGGAAATGTGTGTTTTATTTCAACAAAGAGCACAAAATTAAAATTACACATCAGATATGGTCACAATTTTGTAAAAAAAAATCTCCAAATGTGTAGAAAAAAGACTAGAATACCTAAAAATACCTAAAAATTTAAATAGAGGTCTTCTTTGTTCTCTTCTATTTTTTCATGTTGTCCAAGTTTTGTATAATAAACATACTATTTTTATAATAGAAAGAAATGATAATATTGAACTTTTTTAAAAAAGCTGGACCAATTATTTCACTCTTCTAATTTTATAAAAGAAGATCCATAATGGAACAGGATAGAAAGCCCAGAAATAAACTGAAGCGCCTATGATCAATTAATCTACAACAAAGGAGGCAAGCATATACAATGGAGAAAAGACAGTCTCTTCAATAAGTGGTGCTAGGAAAACTGGACAGCTAGCTACACGTAAAAGAATGAAATTAGAACATTCTCTAGCATTATACACAAAAATAAACTCAAAATGGATTAAAGCCCTAAATGTAAGATCAGATACTGTAAAACTTCTAGAGCAAAACATAGGCAGGACAATATCTTTGACCTAAATCGCAGCAATATCTTTTTGGATCCATCTCCTAGAGTAATGGAAATAAAAAACAAAAGTAAACAAATGGGGCCTAATTAAACTTAAAAGCTTCTGCACAGCAAAGGAAACCATAAACAAAACAAAAAGACAACCTACGGAGTGGGAGAAAATATTTGTAAACAATGCAACCAACAAGGGATTACTCTCCAAAATATATAAACAGCTCATATAGCTCAATATCAAAAAAACAAACAACCCAGTCAAAAAATGGGCAGAAGATCTAAATAGACACTTCTCCAAAGAAGACATACAGATAGCCATAAAGCACATGAAAAGATGCTCAACATCACTAATTATTAGAGAAATGCAAATCAAAACTATAATGAGTTATCGCCTCACACCAGTCAGAATGGCCATCATCAAAGTCTACAAACAATAAATGCTGAAGAGGGTGTGGAGAAAATGGAACCCTCCTACACTGCTGGTGGAAATGTATCTTGATACAAGCATTATGGAGAAGAGTGTGGAGCTTTCTTAAAAAACTAAAAATAGAGCTACCATATGATCCAGCAATCCCACTTCTGGGCATATATCCAGAGAAAACCATAATTTGAAAAGACACATACACCCCAATGTTCACTGCAGCACTATTTACAATAGCCAGGACATGGAAGCAACATAAATGTCCATCGACAGAGGAATGGATAAAGAAGATGTGGTACATATATACAATGGAATACTACTCAGCCAAACAAAAGAATGAAATAATGCCATTTGCAGCAACACAGATGGGCCTAGAGATTATCATACTAAGTGAAGTAAATCAAAGACAAATATTATATCAGTTATATGTGGAGCCTAAAAAATGATACAAGTGAACTTATTTACAAAACACAAACAGACTCACAGACATGGAAAACAAACTTATGGTTCCCAAAAGGAAAAGGTCAGGGGAGCAACATATACACACTACTATATATAAAATAAACAAGGACCTACTGTACAGCACAGGGAACTAGACTGAATATTCTGTAATAACCTATATGGAAAAAGAATCTGAAAAAAATATATATGTGTATACATATAGATATATCTAATATATATATCTATATAACTGATTCACTTTGCTGTATACCTGAAACTAACATAACGTAAATCAACTATACTTCAATAAAAAAATTTTTTTTAAAAAGAAGATCCATACTTACCTGTTGCTCCATGGTCACATTTTTCTTATACTTGTAAATCCACAACGCTAAATATTCTATTGGATCCACTGGGCGCATCCTTGCCACTTCTGCAAGACCCTGAGTTAGACATGTCCCAAGAGTCTTTTGAAGATATGCCGACTCCATTTCTAACTGCTAAATAAAAAATTTCTAAAAGATAAACATTTTGCGTTAGTGCAGGAAATTTTCAATGAAGGCACAATCAAAGTAGAGTCCAGTGAGGCCAACAAAACATTACATCTTGTCACCAGTCATAGGCACCTTCCATCAGGGATGGCACAAGCAAGCTGCCTCCAGGACACTTCTAGCAGTTTCCAAAAAGGCTCCAGAGAAGTCACTATAGCTAAAATAGTTTCAAAATCCTGAAGGACCCTGGAGTCCAAGAATCAGAAAAGGGTTACTGTCATTACTGATTGTGAGATGACCACATGGCAAGCAATGCATGTCTTACTAAATCCTTACAACATGCCTGAACATGGTATCACTAGCCCCACTGTGCAAACGACGTTGTCCAGGCACAAAGAGCATAAGTGAACAGCCCAGGATCACACAGGTGGCATATGATGAAGAGGGATCCATACCCAAGTGTTGATTCCAGAGTCATCACCCTAAATGACTTACAAGATGCTCCTTGCGAGCCATAAGAGTCATTTCTAGAAAATATCACAATAGTCCACCTTAAACTTTTTTAAAAATCCAAGTATCTTAAGGCCAAAGGATAAAAAAAAATTCAACTTTCAAAGAATAGCATATGAAATTCCTCATGCTTTGGCCCCACTTTTGTTTCCAGGTTCACCTCTAGATATTGCTTCTGCCTCCAACATATTCTGGGCTTTAACTACACAGAGCATCCTGCCATTCTGCTGCTCACACTTTGCACGTTTCCATCTCCATGACTTTTGCACATGATGCCCCCTTCACTCTCTTTCAGCTTGGAAAATATCTCCTCACCTACAAGGCATCAATCATCTTTCATTCCTCACTGCTGTGGCTAATACAACTATCTCCCAGGCAACACAAAGATGTTCCTCCTTCCCCAAGCAGCTCACACAACACTTGTCACACTATCTGAGCATTATCTGTGTGTGCACACGTCTGTCTGCCCACTACAGGACAAGCTTCTCTAGCTCCTCAAAAAGTGCATTCAATCACAGCGTGAACACAGCTGGCTCTCCATGGAGACAGGTGAATGAGTTTCTCCACTCTCTCAGTAATATCCCAGTTTATTTATGAATATGGACAGGAATAATCTTAGATCAGAGACTTTTAAACAAGGAAGGAAGGAAGGGGAAAATGCAGTAACCACTCTATTTCAAGTGCTTTGAAAAAAACTGATTACCTTCTAATTACCCTTATGGAATCCAAACTCCTCTGAGAATCTGATGAAATGTATTCATTACTCAACAAATATATACTGAGTACCTATTATATGTCAGGCATGAGCAATTATAGGGGACAGGATGCCAGTGTCTAGACCTGTCCCTGGACAAATGCACCTAACATTCTGCACAAAATTTCAGAAACAATGACCTCCTGTGTTTTATCCATAGGCCCCAATACTATTCGCTCTCATGATGGTGGTAAGAGTACAAAATGGCATAACTCCATGAAGAAGAATTTGCAAATATCTAGAAAATCACATATGTATTTACCCTCTGAGTGATCAATCTCACTTCTGGGATCCTATCATGTGAAAAGATGAAGTGATATATGCACAAGGTTGTTTTGCACTATTATTAAGAATAACCAAATTGGGACCCCAACCAAATGTTCATCATTAAAGGATGAGATACAGCTACACAATGGATTACCCTGCAGATAAAAAGAGAATGAGGAAGATCTCCAAAATTGGTAGTGATCTCTAGGACACAGTGTGAAGTGAAAAAAAACAAGATGCAGAAATTGCATATAGTAAGCCATCTTTTGTATTAGCAACAGCAGTGGGGAAAGGAATGTGTATATGTGTCTACATAAATGTAGACATAAAAACAAATTAAAACCGGCACAAACGAACCTAATTCTCTATCAAGCTGCCAATGGTGTCTTAACCACACAGAGAAAAGAATTATTACAACTGAGTATAGAATACAGTATCCTCACCGTACTTCTTCATTGGGATAATACTCTAAAGACAAAAAAAAATACATTGACATCTCAATGTCATTCGAAAAGGAGTAACAGTTAAAAAGGGAACAGATTCCTGCTGCTACTCCAGAAAGATAAACACATGGGAAGGGGACCGTGGTCCGTAAGGAGAAACCTCCCAAGGATGACTGGTCTCAACGAGATGCAGCCTGCGTCGATTTATCAGCGGAACCCAGGTGAAACTCGTTACCTCGCTTGGCTTGTTTCCTGTCCATGAAATAGCGACAATACCCATCTCAAAGCCTGTCCTAAGGAATATTATTTTTCGTACACACCAACAGGCATCTTGGCTCAACATAAGAAAGCCCCTTCCCATAGAAACAACTGCCTCAAGCCTGGAGAAGCAGTCAGAAAAAATAGGAAGAGGTTCCGCGATCATGCTTGGGAGAAAGCCGGCCGAGTGGGAAAGGAACTGGGTAGGGTTGCCAGATTTCGCAAATAAAAATACAGGATGCCCAGTTAAACTTAAATTTCAGATAAACAAGGAATAATTTTGTATTATACTCTATTTGTGCTAAAAAGTGATTCCTTATTTCTCTGAAATTCAAATTTGGCTGGGTAGGCCGAATTTTATCTGGCAAAACCCTGGATGCTGAGCGCTTGGGTTGCTTTTCAACCCCGGGTCCGCGGAAGGGTGCCCGCCTCCCCTGCCCCTCCAAATGTCGCGGCGCCACTCACCACCCAGCCGCAGCCTCCGGAGCCTGGACGTCGCCTGAGCCCTCGCAAGGTCCAACGGCCAAAACCGTCTCTATCCGCAGGAATCCAGCCCAGCACCAGGAGCCGTTCTTCCAAGACTGCGCCTGCTTTCTAGAAGCGGGAGGCGGACGCATGCGCCTACCTACCTGCGAGTCGCGTCCCGTCGCTAGGCAACGAGCGCGCACGCTCCAGGTGCGGGAGACGGCCTGGTGCCGGAGACTGCCTGGTGCGGGAAACCGCCTGGTGCAGAGAGGAAGGGACGCTCCCGGAGAGCTGAGCTGAGGGCGCCTGGGCGCCGAGGGGGGGGGCAGATGGAGGGGGGGGATGGAGGAGGGTCTCGCGGGCGGGGGGTGATCGGAAGAGGGCCCCGCAGGAGGATGTGCGGCAGAGAGCAGAGGCGGGCGGAGCCTGGCGGGATAGGAGGCACAGCTGAGAGAAGGGGGCGCGCGAGGTATGCAGGGTGCCGGATGGAGAGCAGGGAGCACCAGGGTGGGTGAGCAGAGACGTGCAACCTACAGGCTGTGAGGAGGGGGCAGCCGAAAAGGGGAATCGAGCGAGCGGGCCTAGCAGGTGCGCGCACCCTGGGAGAAAGGACAGAAGGCTGCGGCAGGGGGTGGGGGGTGGCAAAGGCTACCTGAAGGTGAAGCCCCACAGCCTTAGGCCAGAGGAGACTGTAGCTATCTGACCGGCCTGGTATTTTCCCGACTTAGCACCTTTGCGCTTGCTGGTGACTTCTACTTGGTTCCTGTCCACTGAAAAAAATCGCACGTGTGAGAGCTGTGTGAGTTCAGTTTTCTTTGGGGACTTAACTGAGGACCATAGCCCTGGAGACAGCCGCTCAGACAGCTCAGCTCTGAGGAGCTGCTTCTGCTTGAAAGAGGTAAGCCGGGAGGTCAACATATATGTGATTTTGGAGAAGAGGTTCCTGCAGTTAATCACATACCTAGGTAAAAGTTTACTGCTAGTCACCAGGCACAGAGAGCTTTGTCATTTTAGTGTTTTTCTAAGTATGGGAAGATGCAAGAAATTGGGTTTATAAAATTTTCTCCTGAAAGTTTCTATCTGAAGATCTCCTCTGTCAGTTTTCCCAGAGAGCAGAGTGCCTCATGTCCTGATCTCCACCCTGAACTCCTTTCAGGGTGTGTTAGTGACTCAACAACTGCAGCGGCTAATGACTCAATCCTTGTAGAGCCAGCTGGCTGGGGATACTTTTTAGTTGGCATTCCTTTCAGAATGAGCACACGTGCTCCCACCCACAGGAAGCCTTCCAACCTTCGCCAACCCCCCGCCATTTGCAGTCTTCCCTGGGCTAGTTGTTTGTGCATGGTCCTCGGCTAGCAATTCCCATGTTCTGTTTCAATTTACGTGGGGCAGTGCTGGGCGGGAGATGCCCCACTAAATGTGAGCTGAGGTAATGAGTGCCAGCATGGGCACTGACAGGTGGAAAGGAGCTTGAGCTCTTGCCTGGGCCCATGAGCATCAGAGCCCACGCTGCTTAAGTCAAGAAATATTTGCTGAGCAAGTACTGTGTGCCCAGCACTGGGAATACAGCATGAACAAAGACAATCCTTATACTTAGCGCCCCGCCTACTGACTGCAAGGCCATGAAGCAAGGAGGACCACTATAAGTGATGCCGTGAAATCCTTCTAGGGGTGCGGATTCATGATCTCCGGAAGAAAGGAATTTCTTCTGGGATCAATAACAAGGCAGCTGCTCGAGTTGGAGTAACAGAGTAGCAGTTTATTAGAGGAAAGCCAAAGTACAATAGCTTCTGGCAAGCACACCAGAAGGGGGTGGAGAGACCCACAAGAGAATCATACATACATCTTATATACTCCTTTAGAGAGGTATGAATCCTATAGAAGGGGGCGGGTCATTGAAACAATCAATAGGGGTTTGGAATAATGGATTAACTCAAAGGAGCAGGCATTGATTAATCTCAAAAGGAGTGAGACAATTTAAGAATTTGAAAAAACTCAGTGATCTGTGTCGCTCCAGGCAATCATTACCTGGGGCTTACAATTAAGATTGTTTTAAAGAACCCATGATTTAAAGAGACTAGAGGCGGAGACAGCTTTTTCCGTTCCTCCTTTGTTTGAACTTTATGCTGACCGGGCCCTGCCATCCAGGCCTGGTACAGACAGGCCTTAGGAAACACATAAGCAGACCCTCAGAGGAGCTCTGAGAAACTTTGAAAAAGAGCCCTCTCCTCACTGGTGAGCATGGACTGATTTGGTGGGGAGTGGGCTGTAAAACACATCCCTTTGGCCCCTCCCTCTCCAGGCTTCACATGGTGGCTCTGTTTTTCCAGCTCTACTGTTTTCACATCGTCTTAGTAATGGTCAGGTCAACATATTTTGTTAAGACCATTGTTGAAAATGTACAGTTTAGAGCAGGTGCTTTCTCCAGAAAGGGCTTGCCACACCTACTGCAGTGTGGCAGCCGCCGAGGACCAGGCAGTGAAGAGGCTTCCTGGGAATGCAGACTTGGTGATTCCGCCCTCTGGAAGGGCACTTCTACTGTGATAAAGGCAAAGGAGATCTGTAACTGTGTGTCATCTGCGGATTTGGTTAAAATGCAGACTTTCAATCTGTAGGTCTGAGGTGGGACCTGAGAATCTGCATTTCAACAACCTCCAGGGGATACAGTGCTGCTCATCGTGGACCACACTTTGAGTAGAAGGGGTATGGAAGAAGGAGCCGCCACACATTCCCCATCCCCACCCTCCACCATTACCCCAAACATGGTGACTTTAAACACACATTTATTATCTTACAGTTTTCAAAGTTTGAAATCCAAGATGAATCTTACAAGGCCAAAGTGTCAGCAGGGCTGGCTCCTGGAGGCTTTAGGGGAGAATCTATATCCTTGCCTTTTCTAGCTTCTAGAGACTATGCATACTCCTTGGCTCATGGCCCTGAATCACATCACCTTTTTTCCCCGCTGCTTCCATCATCACATCTCCTTCTACCTTGTCTGACCTTACTGTGTCCCTCTTATAAAGACCCTTGGGATTACATTGTGTCTAACTGAATAATCCGGTATAATTTCCCCCAATCAAAATGCTTAATTTAATCACATCTGCAAAGCCCCCTTTGCCATATAAGATAACATATTTCATAGGTTCCAGGTATTAGGATGTGGACACCCTGCCACACTGTGTATTTTCTAATGACAGGGGCATTTTCTTACCCATATTTCGATCACCAAAACCAGGAATTTTAACCCTGATACAATTCTGTTATGTAATCTACAATTCACATTCAGTTTTTCCAACAACATCCTTTACAGAATTCTATTTTCTGGTCCAGATCCAACCCACAATCATGTGTTGCATGTAATTGTGATGGCTATTTAGGTTCCTTTGATCTGGACTGGGGCCTCGTCTTTTTCTTTCTTTTTTTTTTTTTTAATATTTTGGCCACACTGTGCAGCTTGCAGATCTCAGTTCTCCGACCAGGGATCAAACCCAGGTCACAGCAGGGACAGTGCTGAATCCTAACCACTAGGCCACCAGGGAACTCCTGGCCTCATCTTTTTTTGTCTTTCATGATCTAAACATTTCTAGGAGTACAGGCCAGATCATCAAAAAATCTAGAAACAATAAATGTTGGAGAGGGTGTGGAGAAAAGGGAACTCTCCTGCACTGTTGGTGGGAATGTAAGTTGGTACAGTCACTATGGGAAACAGTTAGGAGGTTCCTTAAAAAACTAAAAGTAGAACTACAATATGCTCCAGTAATCCCAGTACTGGGCATATACCCAGAGAAAACCG
Source organism: Hippopotamus amphibius kiboko (assembly GCF_030028045.1). Taxonomy (NCBI): domain Eukaryota; kingdom Metazoa; phylum Chordata; class Mammalia; order Artiodactyla; family Hippopotamidae; genus Hippopotamus; species Hippopotamus amphibius. The sequence continues at coordinate 57,215,738 of NC_080190.1, read as the reverse complement.
TAATCCAAAAAGAAACATGTACCATAATGTTCACTGCAGCACTATTTACAATAGCCAGGACATGGAAGCAACCTAAATGTCCATCAACAGATGAGTGGATAAGGAAGATGTGGCACATATATAGAATGGAATATTACTCAGCCACAAAAAGGAATGAGATGGAGCTATATGTAATGAGGTGGATAGACCTAGAGTCTGTCATACAGAGTGAAGTAAGCCAGAAAGAGAAAAACAAATACCATATGCTAACTCATATATACAGAATCTTAAAAAATGGTACTGATGGTCCCAGTGACAGGGCAAGAATAAAGATGCAGATGCAGAGAATGGACTGGAGGACACAGGGCTGGGGGGGGTGGCAGCCAAGGGGAAGCTGGGATGAAGTGAGAGAGTAGCATAGACATATATACACTACCAACTGTAAAATAGATAGCTAGTGGGAAGTTATTGTATAACAAAGGGAGATCAACTCGATGATGGGTGATGCCTTAGAGGGCCAGGACAGGGAGGGTGGGAGGGAGTTGCGGGAGGGAGGGGATATGGGGATATATGTATAAATACAGCTGATTCACTTTGGTGTACCTCAAAAACTGGTACAAGAGTGTAAAGCAATTATATTCCAATAAAAAGCTAAAAAAAAAAAAAAGAGTACAGGCCAGTTGTAGACTGTCTCTCAATTTGGCTTTGTTTGATATTTCCTCGATCAGATTCCAATTTTGCATCTGGAGCAGGAATCTACAGAAATGTATTATGTCTCACTAAGAAGCACATCACATCAGGAGACACATGATGGTATTTTGTCCCTTTATTGGTGATGTTTGCTTTGATCACTTGGTTAACACTGTGTTGGCCAGGTTTCACCACTGTAAAGTCTCTATATTTACTTTGGAATTAATCCATAATTTTGGGGGAGAAACTTTGAGACTATATAAATATCCTATTCCTTGTCAAATATTCACCGAGTTTTAGTGCTCATTGATAGCTGCTTCCGTTATACTATGATGGTTACAAAATGTTTTTAACTCCATGATTCTTTCCACATTTATTAGTTGGCATTCTGCTATAAGAAAGAACTTGCCTGCTCTCCCATTCACTTATTTATTCTTAAATGGACTCATGGATTCTTATTTTATTCAATTGGTTATAATCCATTATAGTCATTATTAATTTTGGTGGCCAAATTGCCCCAGATTTGGCTACTAACAGCCCCTTCAAGCTGGCTTCTGTGTTCCCAACCATTGTATTTTTTAGCATTTCCTTACTTTCTGGGACAACAAAATATTCCAGTGTCATTAGACTTTTCCTCCCCTGATCTTGGAATTAGTCATTTCTCCAAGGAACCCTGATTCCTTTTAAGTGGTGAAGGCTATTTAAAAGCAAATTCTGTGGGGGAAGGGATGGATTGGGAGTTTGGGGTTAGCAGATGCAAACTATTATATATAGAATAGATTAACAAACAACCAGAGCCTACTGCATGTCACAGGGAACTATAGTCAATATCCTGTGATAAACCATAATGGAAAAGAATATAAAAAATGATGCTTTATATATGTATAACTGAATCATTTTGCTGTACATCAGAAATTAACATGACATTGTAAATCAACTATACTTCAATTTTAAAAAAAAATCAAATTCTGTGTGTTCATTGCCACCGGGGTGTTTTTGTTTGTAGGCCTTTGCAGTAGAAAGAGCTAGGAATTTTTTTTCTATATTCATATCTACTTATCTTTCCCTCCTCAAACTGAAAAATGCCTCCAGAAAATCTTATGACTTGATCTAAGCCTCTATTATTCACTTTATTATTAGTTCTTTTGGAGTTAAAATATGTCAGCTTCAGGCATATGGAGGTGGTCAGGAATAGGCTGGGTGCAAAATCATTTCATATCACAATCTTCCACTGTAACAGCTAATATTTATTAAACATTTATATGCACCAGGCTATGTGCTTCACGTGTATTTATTATCTCTTTTAATCCTCACAATTATGAGGTACATATTTTTGTTATTCTCTTCCACAGATCAGAAAACTGAGGGTCAAAGAGACTTGGTAACTTGCTGAAGATCACACAGCTAATAAACAGCAGACCCAGGACTGGAACTTGGTCCGTCTGATCCCGAATTCTGTGTCTGCTGCTACATTACACCTCCGCTCCTAACTATGGTTTAACTCGGGCTTCATTGCCTCCAATTCTTGACATATGATTAAGAGTAAATCCAGGGGCTCAACTCAACCTAAAGTAGTTTCTTGCTTAAGCAACAGAAAATGGAATATTGTGTCAAGTGCTAGCAGAGCCCCTGACCAACAGTAGCTACAGTGCTGGGCATCTTCCCTCCCTCTCCTCCTCAGGGCTTCTCAGTGGTCCATTGTGAAATATACAAGCCTGTCTTATGTATGTCATAGACGACTGTAGCTCCCAACCTCACAATAGTGCAGCTTGCTGGGTGCCCAGAGCCCCTCCCAAGCCCTCCTGCCTGCTCAGTTATTTCTTCCCTACTCAAGGGTAGAGATGTGTGAGTAAGCAGAGGCCTTAGCCATTTTTAAACACCAATCTGCCAAGCTCCTCTCAGGCCTGATGACCCCCAAGACCTATTTACTGACCTAAGACAGCTGGAGAGCTTTAGAAAAAAGTCCACCTGAATGGAAGAGCTATTGGCAAGTACCTATGTATTTATTGGTTCTTTTGGGAAAGATGGGCTCCAGAAACAGCTCATATTTGTCCTGAAATGCATCTGCATTGGTTAGAATGTGTCTATTTTTTATGTCCAATTAGATTTGTAAAATAGTGTGACCCTGTTTGACCTTCTCCAAGCCCACCAGGATGGAAACCGAATACCTGAAGAGGTGCTTTGGAAATTGCCTGGCCCAGGCACTGGCAGAGGTGGCGAAGGTTCAGCCCAGTGACCCCATAGAGTACCTGGCACACTGGCTTTATCATTACAGGAAGACGGCACTAGCAAAAGGAAAGGTGTGTGTGTGCACTGGGTCAGCTTGCGGAGGGCTTTCAGCTTTCCCAGAGTAATTTGAAATCCAAGGCACCACTCTGGAGCTGGCCTGGAGAGTGTCACGGTTTACTCCACTTGTGAGGATGGCTTAGGCCCAGATATCCCTTAAGTATAAGGAGTCTGGGGGCTAAAGAGAGAATCCAACTCAGAGCAGTGGTGGGGTTGGTGGGTTTGGAGATACTAGCAGGTTGAAGCTAGTTAGTTACAGGAGCCAATTCAGGAGGCCTGAATGGCCCAGGGCCTGTGGTCTGTCCCAAGGGAGGGTCCATACTTCCCAGGGTTGACCTGATTTCCACTCTGTCATATCGCCCCAGGATAAGCAAGAGAAGATCCAGCTGCAGGAAGAATATGAAAATAGCCTCAAAGAAGCCAGAATGACAGAAATGCTGAAGCAAGAAGAGTGTGAGATTCAGCAGAAGTTTGAAAAATGTCAACAGGTAGGGAGGAGAAACTCAGCATTGGGCACACACACATCCCGTGATGGGTACCAGGAAATACACAAGTCATCTCAGCTACAGTACAAAGTACACTGAGGCTCCCATAAGCCTACATTTCCCTCCATATTTATACATTTGTATGTAAATCAATCTTATTGACAATATTTGTCAATAAAATCCTTGTAATGAACAAAAAAATGCTTAAAGGCAATACCATTTTAGATTTCAGGGAGTACCTTACATGTTACTGGTTGAAAAAATCAGATTTAAAAAAAAATCTAATGCCTCACTTAGAACAAATATATTTTATGCACGATTCTTTTAATCCTTTTCAAAAATTACTCAATATTTTTCAGAAACCAAATATGGTTTCCAGCATATACTTCAGGTATATTATTTTATTTATTATATACTATTTACTTAATTATTTAGTTTAATATATGCTATTTATTTACTATCAAGCCACAGATGTCTCCTCTGTGATGCTCTAGTAGTGGTCATGAATTATTAACTTAGAATAGTTGGAAACAACTCTGTATTCATTAGTCTGACAAGCATAGCTTTTATCCCTCACAATTTTTGCCACAGTCTTCTGAAAAACACCTTGTGTCATTCTGTGCTTTGTACAAAGTACATGACACCGGGGGAGTGAATTGACTTATTGAACTTGATATCTGACATCTTTTTAACTATCACTGTATCCTGTGCATGAAAATCTTCAAGGTAGTCTTATATAATTTACTAGCTTTTGCTAGTCTCCAAAGCCAACTTTGATGAAAACATGAAAATATTAAGCTTATGTACATTTCTATCAATGTGCTCAGCTTTCCTCATAATTAGTAGATTTATTTTTTTAAGTCTGGATGTTTCATAAATAAATCAAAATAAAGATATTATCGTTTCCTGCTATGGTCTGAAAATAGCAGTTGAAGGCACTCTCCCTCAGGAACAGTTCATTCTTTGACCAGTTGTTGGGAGTTGGTAGAGGTGAGATCATTAAGCAAAAGTTGTCACCTTGCTGCCCACGCTAATCCAACACCATGCTTCACTGTTAATAGAAATATAAATATGTGAGGCAGGGAAAGACTCCCAAAACTCTATCCTGGTTTTATGATGCCTTATCAAAGAACACTTTGCTCACATCAATATTTTGAATTGCCCCTTTGTGTTACACTCAGGAGGTTTGACACCCTGTAGCAATATTCCTTAGCAAGATTTGGATGAGTAAAAAGGTTTGTTCTTTTGCCAAGTGTGAGACAATTGGCCACTGTAAGGGAAGATGGGAAATGAAAACCAGCTTGATGCCTGGACCATGTGCAAGTTCTCAGTTTTAGGGAAGAGTTCATGTGCAAATTATGGTTATAGAAATTGATTCTCTTTGTTAGAAGGAAATAAAGAGAACCCGACCGTGATCAAAACAAAGCTTATTGCTTATGTGGCAAGGGAGAGCCATGTCATTCAAGTGCAAGTATAATTGCTCTCCTGGTAAATTGAAAGAGCTACATAAAGGGCACAAAGGTGGAGGTACATCAAATTAGACGAGATTCTAAGCTCTGGTTTCTTGTTGGATCAAGTGAATTGCAAACTATTCCTTGCTACTGTCACCTTTAGATTTTGTCACTAGAGCTATAAAACTTATCGAAATAGGCCCAGGATGAGTTGCATAGGATTTCAGCAGGCCTGTTGATTTACCTAATGGGCTTTTACACCTATACTCAAAGCTTTGCAAGATTTTCCTTAATATCTTAAAACCATCATTGCTTTTAGTACCCCAGATCGAATACTTCTGGTCCAGTGGATGTGTCAAAAGAAGAGTAGAAATAGAGCACTGTGTGTGGTAGAGATCATATCCAATTATGGGAATCAAGAAGAGACTCACAGAGGAGATAGCATTTGAGTCAGACCTAGAAGAAAGATGGCAAAAGGTACCCTTGTATTGGTTTCTCTTCATTAAGCAGAGGCAGCTTTGAGTAAGTAAATCATCATTCCATTTCTAAGTCTGAAGCCAATCCCTTTGTTTATAAAGATCTGAGACATACAAATGTTTTAGAAATATATTTTTATGGAAACAATACATAGATTTGCTGCACAGATTCATAGCACTTCAGAGTTAGGAAGGTCTTAGAGATCATGTGGGCAAGGACTTGACAGACCTCTCTGCAGTACCCCATAGGGTCACTGTTGAGTGGACAAGTGGCAACGATGGGGGTAGAGATGGCCAGTAGAGCTCAAGCTCCAAGGCCTCTTCCCTCACCAGGGACTGCAATTACATGCATGCTTGATAGCATCTCATAGGTCACTGAGACTGCATTCATTTTTTTCCATCTTTTTTCCTCTGTGCTTCAGTTTGGATAATTTCCATTGATCTGTCTTCAAGTTTACTGACCCTTTCTCCACAAAGTCAAATATCCTATTTAGGAATTCAATGAATTTTTTTCATTTTGTGTATTTTAATTCTCAATTCTAGAATTTCTATCTGGTTCCTCTCTATAATTTCCATTTTCTCTGCTGATATATCTTATCTTTTCACTCATTATGGCCATTTTTCTCCTTTAAATTTCTTTTTTTAAAAAATAAATTTTTTTATTTATTTATTGGCTGCTTATTATTGTTGCTCAGCGTGGGCTTTCTCTAGTTGTTGTGAGCAGGGGCTGATCTTTGTTGTGGTGCACGGGCTTCTCATTGCAGTGGCTTCTAATGTTGCAGAGCATGGGCTCCAGGCACATGGGCTTCAGTAGTTGTGCCACGAGGACTCAATAGTTGTGGCTCGCGGGCTCTAGAGCACAGGCTCAGTAGTTGTGGTGCACAGGCTTTGTTGCTCTATGGCATGTGGCATCTTCCCAGACCAGGGATCGAGCCCATGTTCCCTGCATTGGCAGGTGGATTCTAACCACTGCGCAACCAGGGAAGTCCCGCTCCTTTAACTTAAAAGAAAAAAAAAATTCATAATCACTGTTTTAAGTTCTTGTCTGCCAATCTCATCGTCTTTGTCATTTTGAGGTCTCTATTAAGTACTTTTTCTCTAGATTATGGTTCACATTTTCCTACTTCTTCACATGTCTAGCAATTATTACTTGTATGCTGAACATTGTAGATGATACTTCATAGGGCATCCAGACTGTGTAGTTTCCCTTTAAAAGGTGTTGAATTTTGTTCTGTCAGGCAGTTAAATTATTGCTGAATTATCTTGATCCTGTCAGATTTGTTTTATGCTTTGCTGGATTAGGTCTTTTTCAGTTTTGTTCAGCTTTGGGCATGAAAATGGCAATACTGTATTCTTGCCATGCTGAGGATATTTAGTCTCTGCTACAGACTTTTTTGCTCCTCTGTTTTCTATTTAGCCACTGATATCTGTAGCGAATTCCACAAAGAAGACTGTATTCATGCAAGAGAACACAAAACTCCTTGAGAAGGAAGCCTTGAAGCAGGAATCCCTGCCAGGAACTTCCAGTATGATTCCAGGAATGCCTCAACAGATTCCTTCTTCAGAGCCATCCATCCAGGTTGACTGGAACATTGAAACTCCACAAGAAATAAATTACCAGGCTTTTCAGCATGAAATTGCCCCTGAAATGCATCCTGGCTCCAAATCTCCTCCCTAGGTTATAGGAGGAGATGGATGTTTCTAATGATGCTTCTCTCAAAGCTGCAAGCTGAGAAAATGGCCAGTTAGAAAAGCTCTTACTTGAAGATGATTAACTATGTAGATTAAATGAAGATATGAAAGGCTGTAGAAGGAGGTGCCTGCAGGGACTCTCCAGCCCAAGTCCTGTCCTGATAGCCATGAAAACCCCTTAATCATGTGAAGATTTGAACTACTTATAGGATAAAATTAACTCAAGATAAGGATTTAAAATAAATAACCAAACTTATGAGACTTTTTCCTTTTGCTTTATCATTTTTTTGGAGACTAGACAGTGAAAACACATCCATCTCATGCATTCATATCTTAATTTTAGCTGAATTTTGCAATCAGGCCTCTTGGAGTGTTTACACATGTCCTTACTTTTGAAACAGCTCCAATGACAGTAAGACTTAAAAGTTTGAAATTTTTAAAATTATTTTCCATCTGTATTCATTCAAATATCATATATATGCTGATGACTTGAGATTTATATCTTCAATCAAGATTTCCTTGAACTTGACTGCCTGTTTGACATCTCTACTTGGATAACCAATGGACACATCAAACCTATCTGCAGTTGACCCTTTAACAACGCAGGGCTTAATCCACATATAACTTATAGTCGGCCATCCATACCCGAGGTTCCTTCATACCCTCGGATTCAACCAAACACTGACTCTGTAGTACTGTAGTATTTACTATTGAAAAATATCTGCATATAAGTGGACCTGTGCAGTTCAAACCCATGTTGTTCAAGGGTCAACTGTAATCCAAATGGAATCCCTGATATCCTCCCTGAATCAGTTGCTACCAGTTTTTTTAATTTGCTCAGGTCAAAACTCTTGGTGCCATTTTTGGCTGTACTCTTTTTTTGTTAGCCCTAAATCTGGTCTGTTGGCTTTGCGTTTGAAACAAAGACAGAATTCAACCACTTGAATGCATAAGCCACAGTCATTTTTTGCCTAAATTATTGTGTTACAATAGCCTATTAATTGAACTCCCTTCTTCCATTCTTGACCCTCCTGAGTCTATCCTTAACATTAAAGTCAGGATGATCTTGGTAAAACATTAAGTCAGATCATGTCTAGTAAGTGGCTTCCCATCTCAGTCACAGAAACATTTAAGGTCCCTGATATGACCTACCAGACTCTATAAGAGTGATTCCTCATCACCTTTTTACTCTCCATATTGTTCTCTCCACACCAGCCATTCCAATCTCCTGTTCTTTAAACATGCCAGGCATGGTTCAGTCTCAGAACTTTTGCTTTCTCTTGTCTCCACTTGGAAATCTCCCATCTCCCCACATCCCTGTATTTTTGCAGATTCTCTTGTGGAATTAAAGAAACCTCAGCCAAAGTTGGAGTTGGGACAGGCCTGTAGGGGGAGCTCTCATGCCCCTCCATGCAACATCAATTGTTCCAAATAGGAAGAGACATTTGCCTACATCTTCAACTGGAAGTGCCTCTACTTTACTATCCAGCAGGGAGAATAAAAGTCCTCTCCACCCAGTGGTTGCCCAGCCAGTAGGAGACTGTAGTAGCACAACCGATGAGAAGCCTCCATACGTTGGACTCCCAGCTTCCTCCAGTGGGCTCTTTGATTATCACAGCCCCTCCCAACCCCCCCCTCCGCCCCCCATAAAAGCAAGTTCTCTTTCCTTCTTCTCTGGATTTGCTTATGGTCTGAATTGCAATTCCTCTGCTATTCCCTGATAAACACTGTTGCTGGTAAAATAACTGGCTATTCTGTTATTAAAGTTGACACTCTCTTAGTTTAGATCTTCACTCAGAAGTTGCCTTTTCAGTGAGGCCTTTTCAGCCACCCTATCTATGCATCCTGTATATACACATCCTATCTGTACTGCCACACACAACATTTCACACCCTCTTCCCTGTCAGTCTCCCTCAGGAGAATGTGAGTTCCATGAAGGCAGGGATTTTGTCTGTTTGCTTTGTTATCTCCAGCACCTAAAGGAGTGCCGAGTGCACAAGAGGTGGCCAGTAAATATTTGCTGAATAAGTAAATGAATGAACATATATCAGGGCTGGCAACTCATAGCAGACGTGAAAATGGCAAGCCAGCCAGTTTTGATTGGCACAAAGGTTAGGCTGCAATTTCAGACCCCTGACCCCTTCCTCTAGCTCAGGATTGGCTACATAATATGCAGGGCCCAATGCAAAATGAAAATGTGGGCTGCCTTGATCAAAAGTATGTGCTTCAAGATGATGACAGCAGAGCATTAAACCAAGTGTGCACCCTTTCCAAATTCAGGTCCTGTGTGACTGTACATGTTGCACACTCATGAAATCAGCCCTTCTGCAGCCATAGCTGCTGCCCACATGGAATATCTATGATAAGGCCTTGTCTTCCCCAACCATATGTTTAGGCCTTAGGATGGGCAGATCAAGTATAGCAAAGATCACACTACTACTACCCTCTTAAGGGTGAAATATCCCTCTGGCCTTCGGCGACGCTCACACACAGAAATCAACCCAAGGCTGCCACGTGCAGGACCCCACATGTGCCAAGCTTAAGGGAAATGCTCAGAACCTTAGAATGTACTGCCACTGCAGTATCCCCTCTTTGTCTCTGGGGTGTGGATGGCTAGCCCAGGTCACTCCTGAGATGGAAATGCACTCTCCTCAGAAACTGGTGCTTGTAATTAATCAGAACTCTTGGAGCCTGAGGAAAATCAAACATTCATGCTGACAATCAGAAAGAATAAACAATAAGGGTAAAAGCAGCACTTCTCAAGCTTTAATGTGCCTATAAATCACCTGGGGGGCTTGTCAAATGTCGCTGATTCTGATTTACTAGATCCAGGGAGTAATCTGAGACTCTGCGTTTCCAACACTTTTCTCCATCATGCCTAAGCTGCCTGTCCAAAGACCACACTTTCAGCAGACAAATGCTAGAGCAGACTCTCTCAACCTTAGCACTACCGACATTTTGGGCATTCTTTGTTGTAATGAGCTGTTTCGTATGTTGTATAATGTCAGTAGCATTCATGGCCTCTACTCAGTAAATGTAGAGAAATGCAAATCAAAACTACCATGAAGTATTACCTTCACACTGGTCAGAATGGCCATCATCAAAAAGTCTACATATAGTAAATGCTGGAGAGGGTGTGGAGAAAAAGGAACCCTCCTGCATTGTTGGTAGGAATGTAAATTGGTGCAGCCACTATAGAGAACAGCACGAAGGTTCCTTAAAAATCTAGAGTTGCCATATGATCCAGCAATCCCACTCCTGGACAAATATCCAGAAAAGATGAAAACTCTAATTTGAGAAGATACATGCACCCCAATGTTCATAGCAGCACTACTTAACAATAGCCAAGACATGGAAGCAACCTAAATGTCCAACGACAGATGAATGGATAAAGAAGATGTGGTGTGTGTGTGTGTGTATATATATATACACACACACAATGGAATATTACTCAGCCATTAAAAAAGAATGAAATAATGCCATTTGCAGAAACATGGATGGACCTAGAGATTAAGTGAACTCAGACAGAGAAAGACAAATATCATATGATATCACTTATATGTGGAATCTAAAATATGACCCAAATGAACTTATTTTCAAAACAAATAGACTCACAGACATAGAAGTCAAACTTATGGTTACCAAAGGGGAAAGTGGTGGGAGGGATAAATTAGGAGCTTGGGATTAATAGATACACACTACTATATATAAAACAGATAAACAAGGTCCTACTGTATAGCACAGGGAACTATATTCAATGTCTTGTAATAACCTATAATGCAAAAGAATCAGATATATATCTGAATCACTTTGCTGTACAGAAACTAACACAACATTGTAAATCAACTATACTTCAATAGAAAAAAAAAAGATGCCAGTAGTACACACACCTACGCCCCAGTTTGAAAATCAAAAATGCCTCCAGAGATTGGGATTGCTATATATACATTACTAATAAGAAAAAAAATCAAATTGTACACTTTAAATATATGCAGTTTATTGTATGTCAATTGTATCTCAATAAAAGTTCTCAAAGAAAAAAAAAATAAAACAATCCTTTCAAAAAAAAAAAAAATGTCTCCAGACACTGCCAAATGTCTCCTGGGGGTAGGGTCACTCATGATCCCAGTTTGCCTGGGACTGGAAGGTTTCATAGGACACAGACCTTCACTGCTAAAATCAGGAAAGACTTGGGCAAACTTGGGCTATTGGTCACCCCACCTGGGAGACAAAATTGCCTCCGTTTGAGAAGCACTGTACTAGAGGAAAGTGAAACTTTCCAACGCAGGTTACAGTAGCCTTTTCTTTTATAAAAAATGGGGGGCGAAATAGGCAGACCATCCACACGGAAAATTAATAAGGAAACACAAGCTTTAAATGACACAATAAATCAGCTTGATTTAATAGATATCTATAGGACATTACATCCAAAAACAGCAGATTACACATTCTTCTCAAGTGCACATGGGACATTCTCCAGGATAGATCACATTTTGGGTCATAAATCAAGCCTTGGTAAATTCAAGAAAATTGAAATCGTATCAAGCATCTTTTCTGACCACGACGCTATGAGATTAGAAATCGATTACAGGAAAAAACTGTAAAAAAACACAAACATATGGAGGCTAAAGAATACACTACTAAATAACCAAGAGATCAGTGAAGAAATCAAAGAGGAAATCAAAAAATACCTAGAGACAAATGACAATGAAAACACAACTATCCAAAACCTATGGGATGCAGCAAAGGCAGTTCTAAGAGGGAAGTTTATAGCAATACAATCCTACTGCAAGAAACAAGAAAAATCCCAAATAAACAATCTAACCTTACACCTAAAGAAACTAGAGAAAGAAGAGCAAACAAAACCCAAAGTTAGTAGACGGAGAGAAATCATCAAGATCAGAGCAGAAATAAATGAAATGGAGACAAAGAAAACAATAGCAAAAATCAATAAAACTAAAAGCTGATTCTTTGAGAAGATAAATAAAACCGATAAACCTCTAGCAAGACTCATCAAGAAAAAGAGGGAGAGGACTCAAATCAATAGAAAGGAAACAGGAGAAGTTAAAATGGACACCACAGAAATAAAAAGCACCATAAGAGACTACTACAAGCAACTATATGTCAATAAAATGGACAACCTGGATGAAATGGACAGATTCTTAGAAAGGTATAAACTTCCAAGACTGAATCAGGGAAAAGTAGAAAATATGAACAGACCAATCACAAGGAATGAAATTGAAACTGTGATTAAAAATCTCCCAACAAACAAAAGTCCAGGACCAGATGGATTCAAAGGTGAATTTTATCAAACATTTACAGAAGAGCTAACACCCATCCTTCTCAAACTCTTCCAAAACATTGCAGAGGAAGGAACACTCCTAAATGCATTCTATGAGGCCACCATCACCCTGATACCAAAATCAGACAAGGATACTACAAAAAAAGAAAATTACAGACCAATATCACTGATGAATATAAATGCAAAAATCCTCAACAAAATACTAGCCAACAGAATCCAACAACACATTAAAAGGATCATACACCATGATCAAGTGGGGTTTATCCCTGGAATGTAAGGATTCTTCAATATATGCAAATCAATCAACGTGATACACCATATTAACAAATTGAAGGATAAAAACCACATGATCATCTCAATAGATGCAGAAAAAGCTTTTGACAAAATTCAACACCCATTTATGATAAACACTCTCTAGAAGGTGGGTATAGAGGGAACCTACCTCAACATAATAAAGGCCATATACGACAAATCCACAGCAAACATTATTCTCAATGCTGAAAAACTGCAAGCATTCCCTCTAAGATCAGGAACAAGACAAGGGTGTCCGCTCTCGCCACTACTATTTAACATAGTTTTGGAAGTCCTTGCCACAGCAATCGGAGAAGAAAAAGAAATAAAAGGAATCCAAATTGGAAAAGAAGAAGTAAAACTGTCACTGTTCACAGATGACATGATATCTCTACATAGAAAATCCTAAAGATGCCACCAGAAAACTACTTGAGCTAATCAATGAATTTGGTAAAGTTGCAGGATACAAAATTAACACACAGAAATCTCTTGCATTTCTATATACTAACAATGAAAGATCAGAAAGAGAAATTAAGGAAACAATCCCATTCACCATTGCAACAAAAAGAATAAAATACCTAGGACTAAACCTGCCTAAGGAGGTAAAAGACCTGTACTCAGAAAACTATAAGACACTAATGAAAGAAATCAAAGATGACACAACAGACGGAGGGACATACCATGTTCTTGGATTGGAAGAATCAACATTGTGAAAATGACTATACTACTGAAAGCAATTTACAGATTCAATGCAATCCCTATCAAATTACCAATGGCATTTTTCACAGAACTAGAACAAGAAATTTTACGATTTGTATGGAAACGCAAAAGACCCCGCATAGCCAAAGCAATCCTGAGAAGGAAAGACGGAATTGGTGAAATCCGGCTTCCTGACTTCAGGCTGTACTACAAGGCTACAGTGATCAAGACAGTATGGTACTGGCACAAAAACAGAAATATATCAATGGAACAGGATGGAAAGCCCAGAGATAAACTATGGTCAACTAATCTATGACAAAGGAGGCAAGGATATACAATGGAGAAAAGGCAGCCTCTTCAATAAGTGGTGCTGGGAAAATTGGACAGCTACACGTAAAAGAATGAAATTAGAACACTTCCTAACACTATACACAAAAATAAACTCCAAATGGATTCAAGACCTAAATGTAAGGCCAGACACTATAAAACTCCTAGAGGAAAACATAGGAAGAACACTCTTCAACATAAATAACAGCAAGAACTTTTTTGATCCACCCCTTAGAGTAATGGAAATAAAAACAAAAATAAATAAGTGGGACTAATGAAACTTCAAAGCTTCTGCACAGCAAAGGAAACTATAAGCAAGACGAAAAGACAGCCCTCAGAATGGGAGAAAATATTTGCAAATGAATCAACAGACAAAGCATTAATCTCCAAAATATATAAACAGCTCATCCAGCTCAATATCAAAAAAACAAACAACTCAATCAAAAAATGGGCAGAAGACCTAAATAGGCATTTCTCCAAAGAAGACATACGGAGGGCCAAGAGGCACATGAAAAGCTGCTCAACATCACTAATTATTAGAGAAATGCAAATCAAAACTACAATGAGGTACCACCTCACACCGTTTAGAATGGGCATCATCAGAAAATCTACAAACAGTAAATGCTGGAGAGGGTGTGGAGGAAAGGGCATGCTCTTGCACTGTTGGTGGGAATGTAAATTGATACATCCACTATGGAGAACAGTATGGAGGTTCCTTGCAAAACTAAAAATAGAATTACTATATGACCCAGCAATCCCACTACTGGGCATATACCCAGAGAACACCATAATTCAAAAAGACACATGCACTCCAATGTTCATTGCAGCACTATTTACAATAGCCAGGACATGGAAGCAACCTAAATGTCCATCAACAGATGAATGGACAAAAAAGATGTGGTATATATATACAATGGACTATTACTCAGCTGTAAAAAGCAAGGAAACTGGGACATTTGTAGAGACATGGATGGACCTAGAGACTGTCATACAGAGTGAAGTGAGTCAGAAAGAGAAAAACAAATATCATATATTAACACTATATGTGGACTATAGAAAAATGGTACAAATCAACCAGTTTGCAAGGCAGAAATAGAGACAGATGTAGAGAATAAACATGTGGATACCAAGTGGGAAAAGAAGGGGGGGTTGGGGGGGAATGAACTGGGAGGTTGGGATTGCCTTATATACATTACTAATAATAAAAAAAATCAAACTGTACACTTTAAACATATGCAGTTTATTGTGTGTCAAAAAAAGAATTTTTTCTAGATAAATAAGACACCAATTATATGAGTTTTTGCAAGAAAAAGTTCAATGTGGTAAACACAACATTTAATAAATGTTTTACATGTACTGAAAAAAAAAAAAAAAGAATCCACCTGCCAATGCAGGGCACACGGGTTCCATCCCTGGTCCGAGAAGATCCCACATCCTGAGGAACAACTAAGCCTGTGCACCACAACTACTGAGCTTATGCTCTAGAGCCCGAGAGCCACAGCTACTGAATCCCACGTGCCTAGAGCCCATGCTCCACAACAAGAGAGGCCACCACAATAAGAAGCCTGCACACCACAACAGAGTAGCTACCACTCACCACAACTAGAGAAAGCCCATGCACAGCAACAAAGATCCAATGCAGCCAATAAAGTAATTAATTTTTTTAAATGGAGCCAGACTCCACTACAGAGGGTAACCCTGGGAAACTCTGACTGACCTTGACCTGCTCCATCTTCAGTAAAACATTCCAGTCCTGTGCTGAGGTCACTGCATCTAATTTGCACCTGGTGGGAAGGCATGCAGCCAGACTTTCCAGAGTAGCTGAAAAAGGTCAAGGAATCCCCAAATCCCCACACAGAGCAAACAACTTCGTAGAAGATTCAGTGGAATCCTTGGTAGATCTGCAGCAACTCAGTGGGAAGGTGAAGTCCAGGTAGCTTGTCCTCTCCAACTGGGAGCTGCTGTCTCCTGGACATCACAGTCTGTGTGAGGGAAGTATAACCTTTGCCTACTTTAAAGGATTCCATGCTTTTTTGCTTTTGTTACATTATTTGGCCCCAATTTTGGATTATATCACTGGGCAGTGATAATTTAATCAATCACTACCAATGTTCTTTTTTTTAATTAATTAATTTATTTATTGGCTGCATTGGGTCTTTGTTGCTGCACATGGGCTTTCTCTAGTTGCAGCGAGTGGGGGCCACTCTTCATTACAGTGAGTGGGCTTCTCAGTGCTGTGGCTTCTCTTGTTGCAGAACATAGGCTCTAGGCGCGAGGGCTTCAGTAGTTGCAGCACACAGGCTCAGTAGCTGTGGAGCACGGGCTTAGTTGCTCCGTGGCATGTGGGATCTTCCCGGACTAGGGCTCAAACCTGTGTCCCCTGCACTGGCAGGTGGATTCTTAACCACTGTGCCACCAGGGAAGTCCCACTACCAATATTCTTTACATGGACTTTGTTGTTGTTGTTGCTTTATTTTTTGTTGTTGTTTTATTATTTAAAAAATTATTACAGTGAACTTTCTTGTGTATGTATCTGAGTAAATCTCCACTGATATATCTATGGATTGCCAAATCAAAACAATTTGCATTCGGGGGGCAAAAGACAGGAATAGACATTTCACCAAAGAGAATGGACACATAACAAATAAGTACATGAACATATGTTCAACATCAGTAGCTATTAGGGAAGTGCAAAATAGTAAAGTTCTTTATGTATATTCTGGATACCAAACCCTTATCAGACATATGTTTTGCAAATACATACTATTATTACCCCATTTTACCAGTGAAGAAACTGAGGCACAAAGACATTAGGTAGCCTGCCTGAGCCCATGTGGCTAGGAGGGGGTGAGTCAGTGTTCAAATCCCAACATTTTGGTTCCAAAGGGAGGGCCTGAGCTCACTCACCAGCACTGTCCTCAGAAGAGCAGCCTCAGAAAAAAAGGGTTAAGGGCACTTGGCTCAGAAACCTCATCCTCTCCCCACTGAGATGGCTCTACCCTGCAGTACAGGACAGACCAAGTCATGACTGTTTACCAGACTCTCACAGGCTTTCCTGAGGGCTAGCCTTGGCCAGGGATTGAAGATGGCAAAGTGAAATGACCCTCTCCCTTCCAACGCAGTGACTGGAGGTCACTGCCAGTGCTTGTACTGTCCCTTCTGATGGACAGATTCTTTCTAAGGGGAGCTGAATGCCTTCACTCAGGTCATGGCCTTTCTCAACTCTCCCTCTAAGATTGTGTGTCTCATCTGACCAGGTTTGCTTTGCTCTTACTGAGCAACTGACAAGCAACATATTTTCCTCACCCACTAGTTCCTGTGGTTGGCAACTCTCTCTGCCTGTCCTGCCTACCGATCAAGGGCTGCTGTGATGGACAGAAGCGGTAAGGGATTCAGTGTTGAGGACGTGGGAGATGTTCAATGACCACAGTAACGGTCCAGTGCAGGGAGAGGTGACAGCATAAACAAAGGCAGGTGAACGACACCACAGAGAGCATTCAGAGTGGGAGAAGGGCACATGGAAATGCACAGAGACAGGAGTGAAGCCTAAGCACGGTGTGTGTGAGGAACTGCCAGAGAGGCTCGGGCCGTAGGGGAAGGGCTGGATCTGAGAGGAATCCACAGTGAGTGGGAGAGAGAAGTCCAAAACGGCTTCTGACTTTTATTTGTTCAGGGGGAAATTGAGGGGCTGGATAAATTCGCCCCAAAATAATGCCTGCTTTTGAAGGGACTTTGAAATCAGGAGGACTCCTAAAGAGCTAGTGTCTAGGATGGATCACATCTTCCCCCAAAGGTATATGCTCATCAGACTTTCCATACCCTTCTAAAGGGAATATGGAAATTCGCACTTTCCACTCAAGTTTATTCCTCCACACACGTTTAAAGAAAGAAAGGGACGGAGGTTAAAAGCATGCTCTTCACTGTCAATAATAACATCTGACATGTTGGGTGTTGAATATGAGCCAGGCACTATGCTCCGTGCTTAATTGCATCATCTCATTTAATTCTCACAACACTCCATGTTATAATAACCCCCATGTTATGGATGAGGAAACAACTAAAGTTCAGAAACTGCTGGCTGGCCCAAGGTCAGACGGCCAGGAGGTGGCACTTGGGTCTGTCTGTCAGGAGCCCACACACTTGACTGCCAGGCGGTGCTTTCTAACAAAGCCAGTTTAATTCCCCTGTCCATGGATATTTTGCTCCAAGTCAAACAGTCTTTTTCTTACCTCTCAGATGAAATGAAATCGTCAAAGAGCTTTCAAATGATCATGTTCTCCAGAAGCATTTAAGCTCATTCATGCATATTTTACTCTCTTATCGGCCAAAATTAACCAACACTCTAACCATTTAAATCCCAAAACAGGGTACTTCAAAACTTCATGTTAGATCCTTTAGAGACACTGTGATAACCATATAAGTGATAACTCCATCACGAAAGCTCTTCCCAGGGACAGAGTAATCTCTTCCAGTGAAAATATCTTTTGAATAATTAGTATCTAGTAATATCATTGTTATATTTTTATGTAGATTGTAAATACTTTTCAAAAGGTTGAATAATACCCTGTGGGGTCAAATAAATCCCCCTTTTCTATCTTTGGAAAGAGAACATGAATGACTGGGGGAACAAATGCAAAACCTGTGATGTCACAACCAGATATTTTCAGGATATGAGAATGAAATGGCTTAAATCAACTAAAAATGTGGTTATAAGAAGATGCTTGTCAGCAAAGAAAAGCCAGTAAGTGATTTTCTGGGCAGGATTAAAATTTATGATTTGTATTGATTTAGGGTGGCCTTGGCTGCAGCAGCTTGAAGCAGGGTTTCGATTCCTGACCAGTGATTGAGGTCAGGACGTGGCAGTGAGAGCACCGAATCCTAGACATTAGACCAGTGGTCAGTTACAAGGCCCTGGCCCTACGGCTTTGCGGGAAAAGGGTTCCCACAAAGAAGGAAAGTAGTGAAACAAGTGAAGTATTTATTAGAAAAAAGAGTAGAATACATGTCAATAGACACACGGGCAGGCTCAGAGAGAGAGTTGCGCCCTCATGGCAGTTTGAATCACTTACATGGGGCATTTCTTCCGTGTTTCCTTTGACCAATCATTTTGATTTGCCTGATTCAGAGTCCATATTTGGTGTATCTCAGGATTTACCTGCGTGTGGGTGTGCTTCTCTTAGCCAAGTTGGATTCCACCGAAGAGGCCTATGGGTAGCTTTGGCCACTTGGCATCACTCCCCTTTCGACCTCCAAGGAGCCCTTCTATGCACATGTAGTCAGGGGAGGGCTCCTGACTTCGAGAATGAGGAATATGTGGTCTCTTATCTTTATCTGGGCACAGCCCCGCCTCCTCCCTCAATTGTCCCGTTATTTCTGTCTCAGAGTATCAGTCCACAGGGAACGAACTCAGACCGTTTGCCCTGGGGGCCCATCTGTCTCCTGCCTCAGTATGAAGAGAGCTCAATGCTTGCACCAACAGTTCCTCAAGGATGGCTCTCAGCTGAGCCCTATTGCATGTCTCATATTAGTAAAGGGAAGATCCTCTGGGTCTTTCTTTGTTCATGTTCAAGTTCTATTCGTCAAGAAGAAACTTCTTCTGATACCTTTCAACAAAAGGCAAGTCTGAACGTCACAGATGGAAGAAAGTCCCATTAACTCTTTCCAGAAAGCAGACTTTTGGAAGCCATGGTCAGAAGTCATCCTGACACCCTAGTGTCGTGGGTTTCTTGAGTCTTCTCTCCTCAAAGAAATTATTAGAAAAGAAACATTTGGTTGCCACTGTCGAAAAGGATGACCTCCAGGACTAAAACGATAGCATCCAAAGATACTGTCTAAAAATATTACAGTCGTAGATAAGTTTAGCTAAAGCGAAATGGAATAATCAAAAATTTCAGGAGAAATACAGTTCACAGATACTGGCTATTGGGGCAAAAATTGCTCCACAAGAGGCACCAGAAAAGTCCACAAACATAATGCCAAGAAGGAAGAAACTGATTAGGAATCATTGTCCCTAATGATGAAACACATGTCTATTTTAAGCTAGGCTGCAATTATTCCCTACAGCCCAAAAAAGTCACCACTGGAGACATATTCCATGACCATAATGGGCCAGAATGAATTACCTCCAGATCATTTGTCTGAAAAATGAACTACGTGGACACCGCTAGCTGAGGAGAGACTTTGCAAGAATTATCACTAGGAGAGATAAATTCTGCAGATGAGCCCTGCTAAGGAAAATCCTCATGAATAATGGCCAATAGAAAGCAATTTCATGAGAAAAGTTAGCCAGGGGAAAAATTCCTCATTATTTATCACTGTAACAATCTGTGCATAAAACCAGTGTTTATGAGATGCCTCAAAAATCAGTTGCTGACTTAAAAGATTCTATGAATAAAATTAGCTACAAAATAATTAGCCCAAGAGGCCTTAAGAAATGGCTCTTCAAAAAGCAATGTACTATATATATATTTAATTTAATTAATATATAATTTTTATAAAGGATAATTGAGGCATATTTACTCAAGTGGCATCAATCAATATTTCGCCAATGGACAAATGTAAATGGGGCCCAATTTCCCAAGCAGCTCCTTCAATGGGGTTACCATGTAGGAAAGAGGTTGACCAAGACATGATTTTTCAAGTCTGTTAAGGAGCATGGGAATCAAATTGACAGAAACCCAGAAGGAAATTGCCCAACAGTTTTGGTCTGAAAGAATCACTTCCAGTAATACATTTAGAATAGAGTTACCAATAAAATGGCCTTAGAAAGAGAAGTTTCCATCAATAGGATTGGCCAGAATAGAAGATGTTCAGAAAGTTCATATAGAAAAATAACGCACAAAGGTCAAGATGTTTAGAATAAAACCCTCTAAAGAGGCAGAATCTGAAGAATGATTTGTTGACTCAATGATAAATGACAAAATTAAGAAAACCTTGAAATCTGGAGAAATTAAACCATTGTATAAGGGCAAGTTCCAGGGTAGAGATTGTTAGGCTTACTGAAGAGGTTCTGCAGGGTAATATTCCTGAGAACATGCCTCAGGGCATATTAGTATTCATCACCAGAACCCTTCGAAACAAAATATCAAAAGAATTATCATTGTCATAGGTAAAGCTACCAAACCAAATAAAGAACCTTAAATAAAGAACAAATTTCTCAGCAAATGTCATCACAAATGATAGTGGCTAAGTCTAGTCAAATAATGCATCTGGAGATAAAAAGGTTTAAGCACGTGACTGCATAAAAATCTTGCAAGCAATTCTTTAGGAGATGAAAGCTTTAGGTTTTCCTTCTGTATTCTATGATCCACTTCTAGAGAGCCATGAAGACATGAAGATTTTCTCCACCTCACGTTTAATTTGCTTGCCTTTAGTGCGTCAAAAAAATCTTTTCAGAAGTTTTCACTAGAGAGAACTCCAGACTAAGGTTAACAAAGATGATAGATCCCAGCAAACAGAAATGAAAGTCCTGGCATTAGAGAAAGAGGTCAGTCAGGATGAAGTTACCCAAGGAATGATTCCCAAAGACTTTCTTTTTTTTATATATATATAAATTTATTTATTGTATTGGCTGTGTTGGGTCTTTTTTGCTGTGCGTGGGCTTTCTTTAGTTGCAGGGAGTGGGGGCTACTCTTCATTGTGGTGCACGGGCTCCTCATTGCCGTGGCTTCTCTTGTTGCGGAGCATGGGCTCTAGGCGCGTGGGCTTCAGTAGTTGCAGCACATGGGCTCAATACTTGTGGCTCACAGGCTCTAAAGCACAGGCTCAATAGTTGTGGTGCACCGGCTTAGTTGCTCCGTGGCATGTGGGATCTTCCTGGAGCAGGGCTCAAACCCGTGTCCCCTGCGTTAGCAGGTGGATTCTCAACCACTGCACCACCTAGGAAGCCCCCAAAGACTTTCTTTGAAAAAGCGGTCAAGTTCCCACAGTGTTACTTCAGAGATAAGAGATCAGCTGAGAGGGAGTGTTTACCAAATTGCCACCAGGGAGAGGTGGATATCGGAGGTAAAGCTGTTGAACAGACACCATGGAGAAGAGATAAAAGAATCCGGCCATACTTCACGAGGAGGTTTTATCACAAGAGACAAGTACCCTGGAGGCTTGTTCAAACTGAATCACTCCTGATAGCCACCAATCTGAGTCAAATTCCTTCTTGAAAGTGGTTATTTTATAGGTAATTACAACTTTCCCACTATGGTTCAGTGTTACTCCTTAGACATGAAAGATGATGCTGAAATTATCTAAGAACCTATTTCCTAGGAGATTATCAACAAAAAATATAACAAAATATCAGGTCTAAAGATGCATCAAGTACTTCAGAAACCCCAGAAGAAAAAGCAAATGACTGTACGGGTACCTAATGGGTAAATGAGAGGAGTGTAGCTCCTTAGCCCAATGAATAACAGAGATGAAACAAACAAAAAAAGAAGTGATAAGATGGGTCAATTTCTACTTGATTTTCACCTCAAGCAAATTATTTAATTGGAAAGCAAGCAACGTAACCTAAAGATTAAGAGCAAGAATTTTGGCCTCCACAAGACCTGGGTGCAAATCCACGCCCTGGCACTTACTAGTTGTATGGCCAGGAGCAAGTTACTTAATCACGCCATGCCCCGCATGCCTGCCCTTCCTAAAATTAGAATTCTAATAAGCTTCACTATGTAAAGTTGTTTTGGGGTTTCCATGAGGCAGTATATACAATAAACAATGGCTATTGGCCACGTTTCCCCAGCTTAACACTGAAAACCATTACATTCAAAGTGATAATGTATACTTTATTTTAGTGGTCTTCTTGCATTTACTAGTTCAGATTCTTCCCTAGATTATTTTTGTCATCCCTGGTGGACACGGCACGTGAGCTTGTACACGACACCAGGTGACATCTCTCCCACTCAGTGAGTTTGCTCCCCAGGCCTCTACTCTCTGAGGAGTGGTTTTAAGGTTTCTGCCGCTAAGCAGTTACTGCTCCCTCCCACCTCCTAATGCAGCACTGTCCCCCCACCCCGAGACAGAGCCCTGGGCTGTGAGGCATTCTGGCAGAAGTGGACCTCTTGCCACTTTGTATCACCCGTTTTCACCTGGTCATGAAAGCAAGTCACTGTTGCCCCCAGACTGGAAGAATTCTCTTTGGAAATAGCTCTTCCAGCTTCTGATGGCAGCCCCTCTGCTCTCACAAAGTAAGTAAGACACGAGAAAGAGCTTTTTAATTTATCAAGCTGTATAAAAATGTGCGTACAGAGTTGTTCATCAAAATAAGCTTATAAAAATGAAAAACCCGGAGCAATCAGAATGTCCACCAAGAGGGAGAATGTGGTACAGCTAAATGATTTTATGATTTTGGTAAGTATGTGTGAGTGGGGGGGGGGGGCAGTGAAAGAGAGAGAGAGATGGGAGAAATAAGAGGGATTTGAAAGGATGCTGTAAAAAAGGGTGGATTTCTTCTCCTTATTCCAAAGCTATTTTATTAGACTCAGAATCTGCACGACTGAAAAGAAAGCTTCATTCCCTTTTAATATTTCTTCCTCCTGCCTAAGTAGTGCCCCTCAAGAACCCAAGGGAAGGGAAAAAGGGCAAAAAGACAGATGACTGGAGGTCGCCCGGCCCAATCGAGACAGCCCATCACCGCCACCAGGGGGCAGCATCAGGAAGACAAGGGCAGGTGGGCAGAGGAGGAGCTCCAGATTTCTGAACTTGTTCAAGCCCTGCCTGCTCACCTTTCCATCTAAGGGTTTTGTCTTACATAAGTGACCAAATGAACTCCAGAATCTTGTGTTATTCTATCCCAGGTTCCAATCTGCTTAGCATCTAAGCTTTTCTTAAAAAAAGATTTGAACATTTCCCAAAAAACTTCACAGAACAAAAGCAAAAACACACATAGACTGACAATTTTGAAAGCCGATTACAGAAAGATTACTTTGATTTGGTATTTAATTTCTTGTATATTTCAGAGATAGATAAATAGACACAACAAAAGGGATTACTGGAATTCATCATAGGAACATTCCACTATGATTTTTACACAGCCATTAAAAGCAATAATGTAGAAAGACAGGTGCTGGCATAGCAAATGTATTATTATATAGTGTGCGTGTGTATCTATGCACAGAGAAATATACAGAATGATGGTCATTTGAGTAATAGAAATACTGCTGAATTTATATTTTGTTATACTTTCCTACATCACTTAAACTTCTTTATAATGATCATAAATCTTTTATAAAATTAAAAAGAAAGCTATTTTCTCCATTGGGGAAATAAAATTTATTTTTTAAAAGTAAAATTTATCAATATGAACCTGAGAAGCTCAATTTTTTTTAAGTGTGAAATGTACATTTAAACTCGAGCGTCTGCTGTGACTGCTAGATGGGATGCTTAATTCCCAGTCTTTGTGTTTCCACAGAATTCTTCTAGACCAGCCTCCAGATGGGACAGTAATGGAGTGAACTCTTCTGGTTACTTGCTCCACCAGTCCTCCCTCTAGCAGGAAAACTGCCCTGTCTGGTTGCTGCGATTGTTAGGTGCCTGCTAGTCTTGGGGTCACATTTCTCTGCTGTGCAGAGGGAATGTATTAAATGTCACACTGTTGAGATTTTTTTTTTCTCCCTGGTCTCTAGAACCTCTCGGTACTTGCCAGAGGCTCAGCAGGTCTTCACGCTCTCGGTTTCAGCTTCTCCACCTTCAATTTGGTGGGAAAGTCAGGCTTGTGGAGGGACTTGGGAGACACTACCACATTCTTCATTTAGCTGCTTACCTATCTCTCTGAACACAACCTTAAAGAAACTATTGCTGCACTGAAATGCAAGGAGAACCCACTGGAACTGTTCTCTTGTCATAATGTTGCCCTTCAGATGATGATTATTATTATAATGGCCTTTGCAGTTGCCGTTGTCCATCGCTCATGGCTAGTGTAAAGATCACTAACATAACCATCATTAGCTAAATGCTTCTAGGTCTTTCCCACCAGGCACAGTCCTTCAGGGGTCTCATGCTCAAGAAGTCAGTCTCTGCTGAATAGACATTTCCCCAAAGAATACATACAAGTGGCCAATAGGCACATAAAAAAATGCTCAACATTGCCAATTATTAGAGAGAAACATAAATCAAAACTACAATGAGGGGTCACCTCACACTGGTCAAAATGGCCTTCACTAAAAAGTCTACAAAGGACTTTCCTGGTGGTCCCGTGGCTAAGACTGAGCTCCCAATGCAGGGGGTCTGGGTTCAATCCCTGCTCAGGGAAGTAGATCCCACGTGCTGCAACTAAGAGTTCACATGCTGCAACTGAAGATTCTGCATGCCGCAACTAAGAGCCAGCACAGCCAAATAAATAAATAAATATTTTTTTAAAAAGTCTACAAATAAATGCTGCAGAGGGTGTGGAACCCTACTACACTGTTGATGGGAATGTAAATTGGTGCAGCCACTATGGAAAGCAGTATAGGGGTTCCTCAAAAAACTAAAAATAAAGTTGCCATATGATCCAGAAATCCCACTCCTGGGCATATATCCAGAGAAAACTCTAATTCAAAAAGATACACACACCCCAATGTTCACAGCAGCACTATTTACAATAGTTAAGATATGGAAGCAACCTAAATGTCCATCCACAGATGAATGGATAAATGGATAATGGAATACTACTCAGCCATAAAAAAAGAATGAAATACTGCCATTTGTAGCAACATGGATGGACCTAGAGATGATCATACTAAGTGAAGTAAGTCAAACAGAGAAAGACAAATGCCATATGATATCACTTAGATATGGAAACTAAAATATGATACAAATGACCTTATCTATGAAACAGAAACAGACTCACAGAACAGACTTATGGTTGCAAGAGGGAGGGGCAGTGGGGGAGGGATGTATTGGGATTTGGGGGCTAGCAGATGCACACTAGTATATACAGGATGGATAAACAATGAGGTCTTACTGTAGAGCACAGGAAACTATATTCAATATCCTGTAATAAATCATAATGGAAAAGAATACGAAAAAGAATACATATATACGTAAATATATATAAAAGCGAATCACTTCGCTATACACCAGCAACTAACACAACATTGTAAATCAACTATACTTCAATAAAATAAATTTTTTTAAAAAGTCAGTCTCGTTATTCCACCTGTGAACATCCACCTCCAACCTCCAGGACCCGCTGTGACTCTTCAATGAGTTAATTCACGTGAAGCTCCTAGAGTGGTGTGCCTGGAACACAGGAAATCCTCAATAACGTCAGCTGCTGATGCTGCTGTTATCGTTACTGTTGTTGTTGTTGTTGTTGTTGTGCTAGAGCCACATAATTATAAACCTGCCATTGTGTTACTGTTGGGGGTTTCCCCCAGCTCCCCACCACTTCCATGATTTTTCTTTCTACCTTGACAGAAGTTGCAGACTGTGTTTCCTCTCACAGCCGTGTGGTGTCACCAGCACTTCACAAACCTCCGTCTGAAGCAGCTGGTTGTTAATTTCAGGAGGCTTAGGATCACACGTCTGCTTATACAAAGAGCCAAGCGTAATCAGACAGATCTTTCCATGGATTGCAGAAACATTTCCTTTTCATGTTTGTTTTTATGGAGATTTGTTTAGCACTGAATTTTGTGTAACGTACCCCTGCTTTAGCCTCCGTATTTCTTATTAATTATGCTAAGAAGATATAAGCACACCAAGGAGCAACTTGAAAATAATGTAATTTACTGAGCACCTGACAGGTGCAGGCACTGTCCTAGGAGAGACAAAGTCCCTCCCTCCTGGAGCTTACAGAGCCAGCTGAGCCGACCACGAAGATGAAGCTAGAGGAAGGACAGAAGCCACGGTGCAGATCACCTTGTATAGCTCGGGATCTTATACGTTTGGCCAGCCCCAGCCTGGGTCTGAACTGATGGCAGCCCCCAAACAGGCAGCCCACGTCATGATGCTGGATCAGCTTGTCTAGAGGAAGCCTGGTGTCCTCAGGCTTGTGTGACTGGTTTCAGGTGTGAGGTGACAATTTTGCAAATGCGATGATGTGTCCGCATATGTGTTTCAGTTGGTCATCGCTGCATCTATCCAGTCATGTGGAGATGAATTAAAACCCCAGCTCTACCTTTTCCTTGCGCCATGACCTTGGCCAAATCAGTTATCCTCTCTAAGCCTCCAGTGCTCATCTTTAAGTGGAGGATAGCAATGCTTTCTTTACAGAACGGAGGTGAGGATTACCTGAGCTAATGTATGTACAGCACTTAGCACTGGGCTAGACAGATCGTGAACACATGGTAATTGGTAGTTATTAGCTTCACTACTATAACAAGTTAACCAAAAACCACTAGGTACCAAGCATGAGCCTGGTACCGTGCTTGGCTCTGCACAGAACAGAGAAATCAATCCAACATAATACTTGCACTGAGGAGCTTCTAATCCAATAGAGGAGCAAATTATACACCAAATAATAATCACACAAGACAGACTGGAATCATGTCCCAAGAGAGGAACCACAAGTCGTAAGAGAATCTGCTGTGAATGTAGGAAAGGAGAATTAGCCTAGACCTTTGGATCTAAACACAAGTAGGGGATGGAGGGGCAAAAGTCAGGCCCATGGACCCAAGATGGCGCAGAGGGAGCCAATCCCACCACCCAGGGCTGCTTTTACTAGGTAAACCAGAACACGGCCGGCAGCCTACGAGGAGTGCCCATGCAATATCCTCAAGAAAATGTCCTTCTTCTCCAAGGCTGGCAGTAGCTGACCAACTGGGTCATACAGGTGGCCCCTTGAGGTCTCACAGGCTCCCTGTGAGGAGAGGAACTGTGGATCTGCTCAGAAAACTTTCCAAGTGCCAGAGAGAGATGAAGCCCTATATCCAGGAGGTCCTGGGGCCTCCTGCATTCCATGACCACCTGAAGACACATTCAGCAAACCACAGATACTTTCCAGCTGGGAGGGTCAATGAAGTCTTCAAGAATGAGGTGGCTTTGATCTGGGCCTTGGTGGGATTTGGGGAAAATGCTCTAGAAAGGGAGAAGAGAGAAAGAAGACAGAGGCAGAGCTGGAACGTACAGATCATCTGGTAGATGATCCTATTCTGCTGGAGCTAAGGACACCTGTAACACTGACAGTAAGTCCAGTTTTCAAGTGCTTCAAGGAGTGCTTACATTGTACCAGGTTCTAGGCTAAGGTCTAGTATACATTATCTCATCAGATAGATACTGTTGAGATATCCTAACACACTAGATACTGTTATCTCTGTTTTTGTTTAAGAAAGGCTGAGAGAGATAAGTGACTATCTAAGGCTACAAAGATAAAGCCTGCTAAGCTAGAATCCAAACCTGACCCTAAGTCTAAGCTTAAGTCTCTATGCAATGTTAGCTCAATGAAATATGATTGGAAAAGTACCTTAGGATTGGGTCAGAGAGGGCCTTGAGCACCTAGTAAAGAATACTGCATTCAGGGAAGCTCAAGCTCTGGAGTGAGAACATATTGGAAGTATCCAAGGTTGTGGTGGAATCTCCTTAAGCTTGCACAAAGAGGTACATGCAGACCCAAGCCAACACACAGCCCAAGCTGGGGAGCAGAAAAACTCTGATTTGAGGTAAGGTGGTGTCTGCTAGGAGTGTGACTCCAGACCCAGGGCACAGGAGAAGTCTTCCCAGGTGCTGGGTATGCTCACAGTCTGGGCTTCTGTCATCTTTAGAACCCAAGGACCACTTGACTTGTTTCCATGGTTATACATATCTGTGCCCAGTAAAAATGAGCTACCCAGGAGGCTGATGAGGAGAAGAGAGAGGAAATGATGAGAATTTAGTGCCTCGCAGGGCCTTCCCCACTGTCCTGGCTCAGCTTGGGACCACCATGGGGGGCCTTGGGCTCCTCCCTTCCCTGATGAAGGAGGAGGGGAAACTCACCAGAGCTGCTGGAGAAGCAGGCTGCTGGAGCATGGAAAGCATTCATGTCACTTTGATTGTGGATGATGACCTTGGGCAAGTCTTTGTGCTGCTTGTAAAATAAGATAAACCAGGTGATCCTGAAGAACCTTTGTTTTGTCGTCTTTGTTGCTATTGTTTTGTGGTTTAAAAAATGCATAATATAAATTTACCATCTTAACCATTTTCAAGTATACAGTTCAGTAGTGTTAAGTATATTCACATTGTTGTGCAACAGATCTCCAGAACTTTTTCCTCTTGCAAAACTGAAACTCCATTAAATAAGAACTTCCATGTCCAATCCCCTTCTGCTTGGTAACCACCATGCTACTTTCACTTCCTATGAGTTAGACCACTTTAGATACCTCATATAACTGGAATCATACAACGTTTGTCTTTTTGTGGATGGCTTACTTCACTTAGTATAATGTCCTCAAGGTTTATCCAGGTTGTAGCATGTGACAGGATCTCCTTTTTTTTTTTTAGCTCTTTATTGTAATATAATTGCTTTACACTGTTTCCTGTCTTTTTGATGCCAAAAGCTCAGCTTCTCTGTACATTGGTGCCGAATCGAATCTTGGAGACAGACTTTTGGGTGAAGTAGAAAAGGACAGCTTTATTACTTTGCCAGGCAAAGGGGGACACAGCATGCTCCCGCCACGAAAAACTGTGTGTCCTCACCTGGAGAGGACAGTGAGTTTTATAGTAATGGTTCAAAGAGGGCATGATCAGCTCGTGGACATTCTTCTGATGGGTTGGTGGTGAGATAAGTAGGAGTCAGCAACCTTCAGGTCCAACTGGTCTGGGATCTACATGCTCATGCGCAGCATACTCTCATTGACTTCTACGGCCTGGAGGGGGTTTCAATATCTGCAAAACAGATACTGTTGTGTGTATCCTTTGATGGGGAACCAGGGCCTTGTCCCAAGGCTGTACTGTTGTTTCTCTTGACTGTTTGTTTCTCCTTGGTCTTACACCCCCTCCCTTCTCTAATTAACAACTGCTTGAATCTGCCTGTTGGAATTCAGGGAAGGTCATGGAGGCTGAATGAAGGCTATTTCCTGTAATCAAAGAAATGGGGAACACAGAAAGGCTTTATGCTCAGGAGTCCCACAGGGCCCTGCTCAGTATCATTTTTAAGGCTGAATAATATTGCATTATATATATATATATATATATAAAAAATGGAATATTATTCCAAATATATATATATATATATATATGCATGCCACATTTTGGTTATCCAGTCACCAGCTGACAGACATTTGGTTGCATCCACCTCTTTGCTATTGTGAATAATGCTGCCATGAACACGGGTATGCAAATATCTTTTCAAGACCCAGCTTGAGGGACTTCCTAGGTGGCGCAGTAGTTAGGAATCTGCCTGCCAATGCAGGGGACACAGGTTCGAGCCCTGCCCCAGGAAGATACCACATGCCGTGGAGCAACTAAGCCCGTACGCCACAACTACTGAGCCTGAGCTCTAGAGCCTGTGAGCCACAACTATCGAGCCCATGTGTCGCAACTACTGAAGCCCACGTGCCTAGAGCCCATGCTCCACAACAAGAGAAGCCACCACAATGAGGAGTCCACACACCACAATGAAGAGTAGCCCCCCACTCTCTGCAACTAGAGAAAGCCCATGTGCAGCAACGAAGACCCAACACAGCCAATAAATAAATAAATCCAATAAATAAATTTATTTAAAAAAAGACCCAGTTTGACTCAGGTTTAAGATGCAATCCATTCAGCTGCATGTTTTATTACTGCTTTCTTTAAACAAACAAATAAACAAACATGGAGCCTTTTGAAGAGTAAACTGACTGAAACTAATGCTTCAGATGCTGCAGGGTGACATTAATTTGGGGAGTTTGGACACTCAAAGCTAAGATTCTGGCACTCAACAAAGTCCCAAAGCTGCACCACCAGAAGGAGCTAGAACAGCCCTAAACTGGGGCCTTGCAGAGAAAGTCCTAGCATCATTATGAACTTCAGTCACAATATTATCTAGGAAACCCTTTCAGCAGAGATAATAGGTATCTATTAATATAAATCATTTGCTGGATGAGCTATGCATTGACTTGTTGGAAAATACGGGAGATTACATGCCAGGAGTGCAGAAAAAAACATTCTTCAAATTCAGTCATGTATACTATACCCCCAGGGGAAAACATTTAGGCTCCTTTGAAAGAAAGGTTTGCTTTTTCTCTCCTGAGTAGCATGGCTGAAATGTCTGGCCAACAATCAGGCTGGCAGGCATGTTCCTAAATATTGGAACCTCTGCCTTCAGCACAATGACTCAGTGGGATGGTGGGTGTTTGTTAGATGATTAACATTTCAGTATAGGTGTGCCTGCCGGTTGGGGTGCAGAAGTAACTTAAACCACTAATCACAGAATCCTCTTTGGAGAAAACTGTAGTGAAACCTGGCTGATCCATTGAAACTTTCCTCTCTGGATTCGTTTCCACAATCAGAATGCCTGTCTCAGGATGGTAGGGGGAGAGCCAAGCCATTCTAAATAACAGTTCTCAAGCCCTTGTCTGGGAGTGTGGCTATGATGAACAGTCTCTACCTCTGAGGTCCTAGTCCAGTGGGGGAGACAGAGAGAGGTAGGCAGTGTGGAAATAGAAGTAGGAACGAACCTCGGGAGCCCAGAAAAGCGGAACTAACTCAGGTGGAGTGTGAGGAAAAGCATCACACAGATGATATCTGACCTGGGTGTTGAAGGATGAGGAGTTTTACAGGCAGAAAAGCATAAGGAAGGGCAGTCTAGGCTGGGGGAAACAGCATGCATGCAAAGATATCTTGATGTTCGGGAATGCATAAGAATGGCAGCGTGGCTGAATAGCAGAGGCTTGAGGGTGAGGTTGAGACTTGGGAAGGCCTCTTAATGAGAACTCCACATCAGGGCTGCCATACCCCTGCCAGAGCCCTGGGTGGATCCAATCCCATTCCTGGTCTCCCTGGCTGCCCACAGGGAGAAGTCACAGCTTACACTGTGCAACTGCATGCCCAGAACCAAGGGTGGAGAAGACATTGCTTCATGGGCAGCACAGGCACCACGTTCATGGCCATGTGTGGGGAAGAGGTGCTCAATCACCAAAGAGGAGACTTTGCCAGCTTTGAAGGGATGTTTCCTCTGTGAGGCTGAGGCAAGTGTGAAGAATACTCACCTCTTGGCTCCTTCCTGCAGCAGTCCTGGCCATCCCAGCTGCTAACCTGAAGTTCACCAACATTCCTGGGACGCAGAAACAGTGTCCCCTGTCTCCAACCAGGTCCCTGGGTGTCCTGGCAGCGTCTCAATGAGGGGAAGCTGGTGACACTTTGAGACAGCAGCAAAAGAACATAAGGCAAGTGACTGCAGGCAGGGAGAAAACTTTTGTTTTCTCTCAAGGGCAGCCAGCTACTGCCCAAAGCAGGTTATCTGTGGTTTGGGAGACAGTGCTTTTTATCACCCCAATCATGGCTCTTCTATCTGGGACACAAGCTATACTGAATGGGACACTAGGAAAAGAGACAAAAATTAGACAGTGTTAGAAAAACCTAGATTCTCTCTGAGATGCTCTTCCTTCTAAATATTCTTAGAATGAAACTAAGTCTCCTGGAAGAGCCTCTAATGAATATGCAGCAGCCTGTCTCGCTAGACAGATTTCTCTTTGTCTGGGAGCTCTGAGTGTCTTCTCTAGTCTCCAGAAAGTGTAGGTGATTTTTTAAAATAATAATTAATAATTCAATGAGGTAGGCAGAGCTGGGAAGAACTACAGAGAACTCCCAGAGCAGGGGGATGCCCAAAGTGTGGAGTATGAGGAAATTTTTCTTTTTTAGCATTGTAGTTATTTTCTTTTTCATTATATTGCTTTAAAAATACACATTGAAAAGTAAATCTTCCTCTCATCTTCCTCCTTCCCAAAATGGAACCATTGTTATCGATTTGCGGGGTTTTCCTTCTAGACCTTGTTCTATGTACATACAGTGTCAGTGTGTGTCAATACGGACCCACACATGGCTAGGTGAGGAAGTAGAGAGAAAGGACCAGAACTCAGATACAGATGGGAATAGAGACATAGCTGATGTCAGCTGTTCCTTCCTGTTCATCAGGAACAGAGAATAGAAGAGCTTAGCTCTTGGAAACAGAGAATGAGGAGTATGTGTTTTCTGTTTCCAGCCAGCTGAGCAGAGTTACATTGGGAGAAACAAGCCAATACTTAAGAGGAAGGAGAGGCTGGAGAAGCCAGACCCATGGTCATGTAGAGATTTCTAAGACTAACGGAAGAGATGGGACTAGAGTTACCTGATATGATGGAGGGTCCAAGCTCTCTCTGTCCCTGGATTGCTGCAGGATCTTTGTAGAGACTGGCCCATATGCCCTAAAGCACTGAGAGTGGCTTCAAGGGTCTAATGGCAAGTGTGCTGTCAGTGGAGGAAACCACAGGGGATGACTGACAATACCAAATTTGGTGAGGATGCTCTTACACACCGCCAGTGAGAATGAAAATCATACAGGCACTTTAGAAAACAGTTTGAAAGTGTCTTATGAACTTAAACATACACTGACCATATGACCACTCCTAGACATCGATCCAAGAGAAATGAAAACATATGTCCAGAGGCTGCATACAAATGTTCCCAGCAGCTTTATTCATAACTGCCAAAAAGCTAGAAACAACCCAAATATATCCACTGGTGAATGGAAAAACAAAATTTAGCATATCTATACAATGGAATACTTCTTAGCAATAGGAAGGGATGAAGTTCTGGTGTACACAGCAACTTGGATGAATCTCAAAAGCATTATTCCAAGTGAAAGAAGCCAAACAAAACACTACATATTGCGTGATTCCATTTATATGAGAGTCTACAAAAAGCAACACTATAGTGACAGGAAGCCGGTCAGTGATCTCCTGAGTCTAGCGGTCCGGGGAAGGAATTGACCACAAAGGGCCATGAGCGAACTATTGGGGGTAATAGAAATGTTCTATATGATGATAGTGGTGGTGGTGGTGGTGGTGGTAGATGTCTGCATATGTAGGTCCCAACTCTTCAAACTCAACAGTTAAAACTGGTGAGTTTTACCTCAACTCTAATTTAATAAACAATTGTACTTTACAAAGCTGATTTTTTTTAATTCAAGCAAAACTAGGTGAGAAGGAAAGTGATAACCAGATGAACAAATGGCATATAACTACAGGAAAAGCAGAGTTTTTAGAAAATCATTAGGGAAAAACTTTAAATAAATACATATTAAAACAGTTGAAATGGACAATTTTTCAGAAAAATATAACGATAAACTGAATCAATAAAAAAGTTCTTAACTGGTTTTACTACGCTAGCATAACCCAGATGCCCCTGAACCTATCAAGGACAGTGAGGAGTTTGAAGGACCAAGACTTCTGACATCAATTTCAAGTTTAGGGTCCCTGAGACCACACTTAGCTTTGATAATTCACTAGCGGAACTCACAGAGCTCACTGAATGCCCTTATGCTCACAGTTATATTTTATTATAGGGAAAAGATACAGATTAAAATTAGCCAAGGGAAGAAGGGCAGAGTCTAAGTAAGTACTCAACTCAGAGCTTCCGGTCTTCCTCTAACTATGGAGTCGTGAAAAGTGCTACTTTTCCAGCAGTGATGTGTGACAACATGCACAGAGTATTGGCAACCACAGAAGCCCACCTGGACCTCGGTGTCCAGCAAAAAAAATGAGAAGGAAATCAACAGGAGGATTGAAAATGAGGCTATAATTATAGATAAAGCAGAAGTTTTTAGAAAATCCCATATTAATTTGAATTACAATGACTTCATGGTGTATTTTGATATTCAGTAAGGCAAATTTTGTCTCGCTGTTCTTTCACGTAACTTTCACAACTACTTTTGGACATTTATGTTTCCTTAGAAAACTTGGATTCTGTATTAGTTAAGTTGCCTTCAGTTACAAGTGCACATTGTTTATGAGTTGAGTTTAACTGCTGTATAAAAATCTTCTAAGAGATTATATTATGATTAGGCACTAAAGTGAAACACTGTGAACACAGAAATTCAAGGAAACAGCAAGTGGAAAATAAATGTATATTAATAAAGGAAATTTTGTTATCAAAGGAATGACTTCATTTTTCTGTTTTCTTGCAAAGCAACTGTCAAGAGGTTTATAGAACCAAGAAATAAAGCTACCCCTCAAGCCCCTCCACACACACATATGAAGTCTATTATGTTTCACTACAGGATCCAAAAGGATTTAATGCAATGGAAAATTTCCCAAACCTCTTGAAATAGATAAAAGAAATTCCAAAGCAGTGAGAGGCTGTCAGCACAGTTCATGTGTTTTGAAGTACTGCCATTAAGATGTAAATCACCTATTTATTAAAACTTCCTGCTGACTTTGAGCAGAAGACAATAGTGGAGCACGCTCTAAGAAATGCTGCATCACCAGTGTTTCCAATAGCCCAAGGATGATAATGTATGACAAATGCAGACATCAGTGATTCTGAGTCCAAAAATGATGGAGAAGAGCTGGATTCTGGATGTGAAGATGTCTTAGGAATACCTTAACACGTTTATTTCACTTCTATTTATCCTTTTAAGTGTGCATGCAATGATGTATGAGATGGGCACTAAACCAGACTTAGATCAATCAGAGTACAGCAATACCCTAACCACAGCAACTGGCCAATCAAAGTAAGGCTCTGGGCTTTGTTCACTCCTTGGTCTAACTGGCCCCTCCCCATGCTGGATCTTGGAAGCCATCCTATGACCACAAGAGGAACCAGCCTTAACATGAACCAACGCGTGGCTAACAGAGCAAAAAAGCAAAAGGACATGGATAGTTGATGACTTTATTGAACCACAGGACCACCTCAAGACAGTATGAGTTGGACTTTTGTTACTTGCAAACTAAAGCTTCCTAACTGAATGTTAGTGGATATAGCAAAAGATGAGTGAGGACACTCAAGGGAGCCCTGCTTCCCCAACCTGGCGACAGAATTATCCTACCATCCGGCTCTGGGTCAGTCATTGATCCATCTGGTGAACCATTGGTCATGTCTATCGAGGGCTCTAAAAAGGCTTTGCTGTGAGGTGTGCTGTGGAAGTACAACATCTTTATATACTTTTAAAAAAGAAGAAAGAGTGGAATTCAGGGACATTGGCAAGTAGAAAGATATCTGGAGTTGATCCGTGCAATCTGGTTTTGTGGTTCATACATGTTTCCAGATCTTGATTTGACTTTTATGCATTCACGGAACAAGAACCTAGGCCTGAGATAATGAAATCAAGCACCTATTTTTACTTTATTTTCATGTTGATGCTAGCTGCTTCCAGAACTTTTCCCAATAAGCCATCACTGCAGGACCATCAGCTTACATAATCATGTTATGCTGCTGGCCCAGATCACTGCTGAGTGAGCAGATGAAGCTAGGTGAATTTGGAGGCGGCTGTGACATTGAAAGAATCACAAATCTTTACCCAAACTGCCTCCTGTTAGCAATGTTTTCTGCCTGCCGCAGGGGATTTGTGAAGGACAGAACAGTTTCCCCGCCCCTGCTGAGAGGGTAACACAAGTAAGTTGTCACAAAGCTCGCAGGCAACCTTAATTTCTACCCCTTTAAATTCAAAATCTAGGTTATTTCACGGTCTTTACAACACCAGAACTACCTTTCTCTTTACAACCTGGTAGGTTGGTGTTTTTGTTTTTAACCCTTGAGTCTGGTGAGTTTTCCTGTGCCTACTTGCCCCTAACTATTATTCTGATCTGATGACTGCTTTTTTTTTTTTTTTTTTTTTTTTCATTTAAGATAGTAGTTTATACCTTTGGAATCTTAAATATGGCATCAGAAGCAAACAGCATTAGACTCAAACTAGAGACAATAAAGTCAGTGGTATAGAGGAGATTTCGGAAAATTATCCAGAAAGCAAAGGAAGGGGACAAAAATTGAAGTGATCTAAGAGAATCATGAAGCTATGAAATACAGTTAATAGAAATGTAAAATATAGTAACAGAAGGAACAGAAATAATATTCTATTTCTGTAGCTATGCTAGAGCATATATGACTTGAATTAAGGCCTAATTCTGCACATTAAAAGGACTCACCACATGGTAAGAAAAATGCTAATAAGAAATACATGATGAAATATCATGGTGAATTGCAAAGATAAATATTCTAGTCAGCTTTGAAGTAGTGTAAACAGGTTCATAAGAAGGAAGGAGTAATTTCATTTATCAGTCTCTAATCCCCTTCGTGTTCTTTTTTCTGCTGATGACCGCTTTTTAATGAGTTCAGCCTGTGCCTTCTCGGACACATTGGGAGTAGGAGGAGTGTGTTAATTAGCTATCAGATCTAGCCTGGCTTTTGAAGTCCAGAGCTTTGGAATGCTACAAAAGTGTAAATATAATCATGGCTTTTTGCATTTGGTAATTATAACACAGCTGAAGCCTCAGGGAGCCTTCCAACCCAGGATTCTGCTACCTGTGACCCCTGAATGGTTCTGTCAATAATGGTCAGTCTCAGGGACCCATAGCCAAGGGAGATGGCTTCCTGTTTTGTTCTAAGTGGCCCTTCTTCCCTGCAACCTTTCTCCCTGTTGACCAAATATCCTATTTCAGGATGGAGAGCATAAGCCTTTTCCTCCTCCTCTTCATGGGGTAGGAAGGTATTAAGCAGGAGTGAGAAGGGCAATCTGTGGGTGAACAGTCTTCTTATGACTAAATTCACATTGTACCAAATCATACCAAAGATTTTCAGGCCTTCAAATCAAATACCTACTCCTGCAAGAAGCCTGCATGATCACTCAAACGGATCCCTCTCACCTCCAATTTAGAAACATCCTCTCTTTCACAGTACTTCCCACGTGTACCTCTGGTGAGCCAGGCTCTGGGATACCAAGAATGAAGCAAAGAAATTCACAGTCTGGTTAAGGAGAGATCTCTTAAATGGCCCATACATTTACAAGGAGCTTGGAGTCTGAGTGGGAGGTCAGGAAGGTGACAGGGAAGCCTTTGGCCTTTGTACACCGGGTAGGCGGTGCCAGGTGAACTCAGGAGGGCGAACTGCAGGCAGGCAGCCGCCTCCCACCACTGGGTGTGGCAGCCCTGCTTTGCTATTTCATTGCATACTGCCCTGTGACTGATCAGTTGTCCCAGTGACATTTTAAGCATTGTGTTGTGAATCAGTTCCTCCCATCTCTGAAAATGTGTTCTGTCAATCGCCTACTTTTATAAGACAGTGTGGACACCTGACATATGACGAGTAAATGAATGAGTGGAAGAACCCTGTGGGGTCAAATCAGACCATGACTGCAGAGTCAGGCCACATCCCAGGAGCCAGCGCTCCAGGCCGCCACTCCCCACCCTCTGCCCAATGGCCCGCATTTTGGGGTGAAAGAGGATGTGGGATGGGGGTCAGAGGCTGGCAATCCTGAATTTGTCACTAAAGCTTGAAGGGAGACTCACCAGAATGTGTCGGTCTTAAAAAGATTTCCCCTCCCTGTGCCAGAAAACAGAAAAAGCCGTGCAAAAACAACTGCTCAAAAACTCGCTGAGGACTGAGAGGGGGACTGTCCTCGGCTACAGGACTTCCAGATCCAAATAGGGCAGTCGAGCCTCCCTGTGCTCCAGAAGGCGCTCCTGACGAATGAGTCAGGAGTCTAGGGTCACCACTCGAGAAGGACTGCACGCTGGAACTGTGAGAACCGGGAACCGCATGCGCACGGGTCCCAGCAGCCGCAGAAAGTCGCACGCGCGCTCCGAGCGGGCGACAGCGGCACAGCGGCACAGCGGGGCGGGCACAGAGCCACGTGGGGCGGGTCGGGTCACGTGGGAGCGGCGCGCGGGGAGACGCCGGCGCGAACCTGCGCAGGCGCGGGGGCCAGCCCCGGGACCCCTGGGGCGGGGGAGGGTCCGGTCCGTCAGCCCCACCCCACGCCCCCCGGCGTCGGGCGCGAGCGGAGGCGGGCGGCGGGGGAGCGCCAGCGGCGCGGGCGGCGCGCAAGTCTCTGCGAGGCACTGGGCGTCCGCGAAGGCAGGTGAGGACACTGAGGCACGGCGGGGCGAGCGAGGCCGGGGGGCGCGCGCGGGGTGGCCGGACGCCGGGCTGGTTAGGTCCGCCCCTCGCTCGGCTTCGGGGCCCGCGGGAAGCTGCTTTCGAGCCGGCGCGGCGCGGCGCGGCGCGGCGCTGCTGCACCTGCGGGGCCCGAGGCGGCACCCGCCTCTCGGAGGACGGCGCCCCAGCGCCCCGCGCTCCGCGGAGAAACCCAGCGTTTGCGGTCAGAAGACCCGGGGCCGGGACCCAGCGCTGATCCGACAGGCCGAGAATCCTCCCCCCCATCCCCCTTCTCGTCCCCAGGCTGTGAGAGAGGCCGTTGGCACCGACCTGCCTGGATTGTTGGGACAGAGAACTGAGAAGGGGACTTTGTGCTGGCACGGCTGTTCTTCGGGGCCGAGCCCGGGATGGGCCTGGGGGGCTGCCCGGGGATGGCCGGCGGACCAGCTGGCGATGTGCGGGTGGAGGCCGAGAGCCTCGTTGCCTTGAGCTCTGTGCCTGCGTAGGGTCCTGTGTTTTGCGGGGCCGTGATTTCTCGCTTTTTTCAGCTTCTCAGAGGCACCTGTTTTGCCTCCCTTCCCCTAAGGTTACAACCCCTGGCAACTTTGAAAGGAGCTCAACCGTACGTTTTAAAACACTGTGCTGAAGTCTGGGAATGAAAAGACAAGGCACTGATGATCCGGACAGTCTCTTCTGGAGGTTGCTGCAGGGATCAGAGCTGAAGCACTTGGAGAAACTGGTTAAGGCCCAGCCTGTGCAGGGCTGGGGGGAAGCGGCACCCCCAGGGAGCCAGAAGCTGGCTTGGGGTTCAGTCCCAGCTGACTCTGGGCCTCTTTTCCTTACTTACCACACGAGGCTATTTCCACAGCCCAGTTCCCTAACCCTCAGTTTAGTTTTTGTTTTTTTATTTGAATGTATTTTCCTTTGAACTTGGCAGATGATTAAAAACAAAATAATTACTTCGGATTTACTTAGCAAAGCATTGTCCGGGAGCCAGCTTGTACAGCCTCTGATGCTCCTGCGGCAGTCCAGTCTTGGAGATCAGAAACCCTGTCTCCTTGGAACATACCTGGTCATCAGAAACCCTCCATCTCATGTACAAACAACATTTTAGGGGCAATCATTGATTAATTTAGAAATGAGTAAGAATTACACCTCACATTATGTCACTCTTTGTAAGGTAGCTTACAAAGCACCAGGTATACACTTAATCCTTTGATTCTTACAACTCTATAGGAGGTTACCTTTTGTAATTTGGGAATCATTCCTGTTTTAGTGATACGAAAACAGTGCCTTGTCCAGGTACTTACAGCTTGTAGGAATTTGAATTAGGTTTGAGCTATTCTTGGGGTGGCCCTTCTCCTATTGCCCTTCTTTATAAGGGCACGCCATTTATTTGAGATCTTCTGCGTTGTTCCTGAGGAGTATGAAGACAGTTCTTATTTTGTCTTATCTGCTTCTGCCATGTACATGGTGCTTTGAAAGTTTGGTGAGGACTGGAATTCTGGGGCTTAAAGCTCCAGGCTCTGTTAGTATCTCAGAAATAAGGCAGCTATCCTGCCAGCTGGATACTTGCCCTTTTGTGAAATGTTGAGCAGAGACACTCCACATCTCCCTCTGCTGAGGCATGTGTGGCAAGAACTGTCTGGAGGCAATGGGAGGGAACCAGCCTCTCTCCTGAGCTCAGTGGCCTCTGGCACAGGGAGATTACAACTGGGCAGGGCCCTTTGCCTTCTTTGGTGCTGGCGGGCTGCAGAAGGGCAGCATGGAGCATGCATTGTGGAGTGGGCAGTTAGGCCACAGGGGCCTGAGAAAAGCCAGGGTTCCCTCCAGATCCAGAACTTCCGCGCAGGAGGCAGGCCTACAGTGACACAGCTGAAGTTGTTCAGTGTTTTGCATCTGGTCTGCTTCAGATCTCCCACCCTCATAGGAGAATGAGTGAATCTGAGCCCTGAAAAGAAGGGAAAGATAGTGGTACCTTCCAATTCGTTCCTCATTTCTCTTCTCATATAGTCTTCCTGACAACTCTTCAAAGTGCCCTTATTTTTAAGAAGAAGAAGACACTGGGGTTCAAAGGGACGAGATGACCTCTCAGAATCAGAGTGAGAACCCAGAATGTTTGTCCTGAATCCCAGTGTCTTTTGTGGTATCACCCTTGCCTTCCCATCTCCGCTCATATAACTGAGCCCAGACAGGAGGCTGTGCAAGCAAGGGGCAGAATGGCCAGGTATTGGGTGGGGGGGGTTCTGTAGCCTCAGGATAACTGATCAGAGGGAAAGACCTCTTCCAGCCCCCACATTCCTCACAGTGGCAGTGTCTCAGAGTTTCCCAGTAGCTGATTATGTCCTCTTGTGCTGCATTCAGCATCTGATCAGAACTTTCTGAATCTGGCATCTAAGAGTTAGGCAGACAGTCACCCCCAAGGAGCAGAGCAGGAAGTTGAAGACTGAGGCAAGTAGGTGAGAGCTCCTTGCAACTGGCTAGTTCCGTGGTGCTTGATGACAAGGGTGGGTGGGAATGTATCTCCTACTGCTCGCGGGGCCCTGGGTGCCCATGTCACCAGGCTGCTAAATTGCCATTTTCAAGGGTATCATCGAGAATTGACAGGACCTTGTTACTGTGGGGAGGAGACATACAGAGTGGCTTCTCAGCTGAGAATGGGCAGTGTGACCCTTAAGAAAACATTTGGCTTTGAATTATAAACTGATCACAAAGCACTGGGCTTAGGAAAGATTAGTCCTCTGTCTAGTCACCAGATTTCCCAGGCTCTGTTCAGGAGCAGTTTTACTTTCAGCCTTCTTCAGGTCAGTGAGCAGACTTGAGGACCTGCAGGCCCCCTCCCTGAGCCCTGACCCCCATACTGTTCCAGCCTCTGCAGGAGTGTCCAATGCAGGATAAATAGCCGTGGACTGGGAGCTGGGAGACCTGAGTCCCAGCACAGCCACTAACCAGTCCTCCCTCCAAGTGACCTGGGACTAGCTGGTCGCATCTCTGGGCCTAGCTGGTTGCATCTCTGGGCCTTAGTTTTTTCTTTTACTCAGTGAAGGAGGGGCTGACCTAGAGCTCTGAAGGAACAGAGGAGGTCAAAGAAAAGAAGATGAAGCGTCCTTTCCAGCCTTGTTCACTGAGGGCTTGAGACAAGGAAGCCCACGTACACTCCTAGTTTCCTTTGTCTCCCTCAGGACCCTTTCTTCCTTCTGTCCTGTCTGCCTCAAGCCAGCTCATTCTCAGGAGGGAGGATTCCCTGGGTGGGGCTTGGCTGGGCAGGTGTACCCTTAATGTTTGGACTATGATGCTGTCTCTACTTGTTTCAGGCATGAATTAACCCACCCAGTGCTGATACTCTGTTTTAGTAAGACTATCAGTTCCTGCCCAGAGGCAACTCCTTGAACACGCAAAATGAAGCCTGGGGAAGCAGAGAGTTAGACTACACACCCAGCAGGAGAGCAGTAGTAGCAGGTGTCCCCGTGGCTTTCTGGATGTCAGAACCCTGGAGTTGCAGTCATGCAGGTCGTGCAATATTTCAGTCTTTGGATGTCAGAACTGAGGCGACCTCATAGATTTTCTGGTTGTCTCCTCTGTACAGATGAGGAGACCCAGGCCCAGAGTGTCTTCTAGCTTGTGTCAGACCACCCTGCTAACGAGCAATGGAGCTAGGGCCCAAGCTAAGGTCATCTAAGCCCCAGGCTTGAGTGTTTTCTTTAAGGTCAAACCAGCTACAGATTAGTTCCAACTCTGCCTCACCGTGAAGTTTAAAGAGTAAAATTCAGATCATGTCATTCAGAGATTTAACGCCTGCTAGTTGCCAGGATTTGTGTTAAATGCTGAATTTGCAGGAATGTATAAGACAACAACTCCTGTCCTCAGATTGCTCCACGATATTGTGTAGACAGTCATGTAAATAACTAAATACACTAAGTCCAAAGGTATGTG
The DNA here is from genome assembly GCF_030028045.1 of Hippopotamus amphibius kiboko. Lineage (NCBI taxonomy): Eukaryota > Metazoa > Chordata > Mammalia > Artiodactyla > Hippopotamidae > Hippopotamus > Hippopotamus amphibius. The sequence goes on along the minus strand of NC_080190.1, from coordinate 57,173,197 downwards.
TGTGTTTGCACATACATGCACGCTATCTAACCAGAGGTGAGGAAGCAGTCAGCTGTCGGGGCTTTCAGGAAAGCTCTGGAGAGAAAGTGTTATATGTCCCGGGCAGTTAGCATGGGGCGGGGGGCAGCATTCTGGGTAATGGAAACAACACAAGCAGCCAGCGCAGAGGCCTAACAAAACATGTTATAGTCCTCGCACATTGAGTGATCTCATGAGGGTGCCGAAGTGGCCAGGGCTGAGGCCGGAATGGTGGCCTGAAGCTGAGCTGTCAGGGGCCCTGGCAGCATGCTGAGAAGTTTGTAGCTCGTAAGGTCTGAAAGCAAAGGAAGGATGTGATCAGGCTGGAGTGTGACGATCGTTCTGGCTACAGCATGGAGAATAGGCTGAAGAGGACCTGGCTGGAGCCAACCAAGCTCAGTTCTGTAGTTACTGAGTAATAGAGCCTTCGCTGTGGACAGCAGCAGTGAGGCTGAGAAGAGAATGGGGAGCGGATCCATTTCATAGGATGGACAGAACTTCCTGACTGATTTCATATGAGCAGTGAGGAAGAACAAAGAGTAGAATGCAACTCTCAGCTTCTGGCCTGAGCGGTTGGCTCCATGCTTGTGTCGTTCACTGAGCTAGGAAAAAAGAACTCCAGAAGAGAAACTGACTCAGCTTTGGTCATGATGCAACAGAGATAACCTATAGAACTCCCAAGTGGAAACTGAGTCCAGGGCAGCCCTTGGAACCTGAAAGTCATTACCAAGGTGGCAGGTGAAGTACTGGCCATAGGTGAGGTCTCTGAGGCAGGGAGTGTGGGTTGAGAGGAGTCTTGAAGTGGCAGGAAAAGAAGGGAAGGCAGAGGGAGGTAAAGAATAGACAGCAAGTTAAGGGCCTCAGTAGTGTGGGGTAGAGAATGGGGAAAGGGAGCAGGCTGCAGAAGTGTTACCAAGTGCAAACTTGTACTGCTTGCTACACAATGTGCCAGTCAATCGGGAGGCGAGGTGTTGGGGCAAGGACTAGCGACTTTATTGGGAAAGCCAGTAGACTGAGAAGGTGGTGGATGGGTGTCCCAAAGAACCATCTTACCTGAGTTAGAATTCAGGCTTCTCTTATACTAAAAGGGGTGGGTGGTGGCTGGTTGTTGCAGATTTCTTGGTGCAGGAGTTCTTTGTTCTTGCAGTTATTCATGTAGGTCTGGTCACAGTGTTCCTATAAACCACCACCAAGACAATTGTTATTTTTTGTTCTGCAAGTTTTTAAAGGTCAAAGCCTTGAGGATGGGCTATCCTGTATATTTCAGGCTGTAGGCAACACTCTTTTACAGGGGTGCAGGGCCAGCATGACTAAGCAGAGGCAACAGAGCACAAGGGTAAGAGCTAAAGGAATAGACCCAATATGGAGTCAGGCTTGTTTGTCTGTTGCACAAGTGGCCACGGAGAAACGGACACCTTCCTTTGATTTCAGTCAGTGTGACCCCTTGGCCACATTCAGGGCCACTTATTAAGGGCTTCGCTTCATTAGGCTGCCCCTGAAAGCAGAGAGGGAGTCTGTTGGCACTTGATAAATGTTATAATCTGCATGACTGCAAATGACTCAACATTTGCTCAGCGTTTTGAAGGACTAGGGGGTCTTGGCAGCTGTCCATATTGATGTTTTCTGGAGATTGACTATTGGCAGCTGAAGGAGCCCCAGGGTTTCTGGTGGCCTATGGAGTGAGTCCGCCTGGGGCCATAGGCGGGACTCCAGAGCCCCGCCTCTAGCCCTCTCCTGCCGCCTGCTCCCTGCCTGCTCCCGGTGGGTCAGCAGAAGCCAGGGCGTGCACGCTGCGGATGGTGAGTGCCTGATTCCCAGGTTTGATTGGCCTGAGACGGGGGATAGGGGACCATACGCGGGGGAGGGGAGGTGCCGGGTGATGCTCTGGGCATCGGGGAAGAAACACTCTTGAAATTGAAATGGGGATGGGGGCGGGTAGAGTGATGATAAGGAGCCGAGAATGTGCAGGCTCCAGAGCGAGCTGGTTTTGATAGAATGCCACCCGGTCACTGGGTGCTTTAGAAGCGTTGCCACATTGTCCAACCTCCTCATTTTGGAGTTGAGGAAAAGGAGGCTGGGGGAGGGATTAAGCCTGCTGGGCCTGGGGAGCTCAGCTGGGTCTCCTACACCCCAGGCTTCTCCCAGACCAGCGCTGCCCTGCTGAGCTGCCCCAGCTGTTGTTTGTGGTCTCATCACACTTCACTTTCTTCTGTGGGAGAGACCAGATCAGATAAGTCCCACAGTGGGGAACCGAATACTGTGGCGGTGTCAGGGCGGGGACCTGGCTCTTCTGTAAACAGCCTTGCTATTATCTTTCAGAGAAACTGACCCTTTCCTTAACAGGAGGGGGATAGAGAGGGGAGGAAAGAGAAGAGACATCTGTCACACCGTACATTTCCTTTAAACGTGGTGTGACTGTATGTGATGATTGAAAAAAGTAATTTGATCTTTTAAAATTGTCTTTAAAACAAAAGGGATCGTGCCCCCAGACCTCCAGAAACCACCAGTGAATGCGTGGGGCGGCCTGTGTAGTAGAAAGGCTTTGGGGTCCTAGTGATCTGGGTCCAGGATGCAGCACTGCTGCCTGCTGGCTCTGTGACACTGGCAAAGGTACTGAACTCCTCTGAACTTCAGTGCTGTCAGCTGCCTAACAGGATATTATTTGCATCATCAGGCACGCATTTTGGGTGGCGCTAGGTATGTGCTGGCTTACCTACCTCCCAGTCTCTCTAGTTAGTAGCCTTAGAGGCCCATGTGAAAATGCATTGTTCTGTGTAGATATTAAGCTTCCTGCTGCCTCCGGTCCTTTTCTGTCAGTGGGAATAGCTGTGATGCAGGATCCAGAGCCACTGATTTATGTGGCCCATGCTCCAAAGACATGTCAGGATGGGAGTTGCTTTGCAGCTCAGGGGGGGCTTGGCCGAGAGGCTGGATCTATACACTCTCTAGGTGTTTCCAGAAGTGAGTTTTCACTGCTTCCCACTGGCAGAAGAGCCAGCTGCTAGAGGCCCACTGAGTGTATGCTCATAGAGAGGCCCGCCTTTCACCTCTGGTGCTGATAACGCTCTCACGTCTTAGTGTTGCAGGGCCTGAGGTCGAGGGCCAAGCTCCCCAAAGGGGTGACTCTGTGCTCCTGCACGGCTGGAGGTGGGCATGGGGTGCTGAGCAATGCTCCTGGGGGTTTTAAAGCCCACATCTTGTGCTCTAGCTCGTGAACCTGAGGTGGAGAGTCAGGGGCCTTTGGGACATTCACCCCAGCCAGCCCGCTGTTTCCCAGGCTTACTGAGCCTGAGCCTGGCCTACCTCTTTCATCATGCTCTCTGAATCCTGTGCCTGCTCCAAAGCCATTTCCTGCTGGGTGCTTCTGTGGCTGCCGGACCAGACAGAGCTGGTTCTCACCTCTGCACTGCCTTAGCCCTGTGTTCATACCTTTCCGGTTGGAGTTCTGTCATCTGTGTGCTAGGCCTGTATCTCCTTGCGGACTCTTTACCAGTTAGTTTTTGTTTTTAAGATTTATTTATTTATTTATTGGCTGTGTTGGGTCTTCACTGCTGCGTGTGGGCTTTCTCTAGTTGCGGCAAGCGGGGGCTACTCTTCCTTGTGGTGGGCGGGCTTCTCCTTTCAGTGGCTTCTCTTGTTGCCAAGCATGGGTGCTAGGCGAGCGGGCTTCAGTACTTGTGGCACATGGGCTTCGTAGTTGTGGCTCGCGGGCTCTAAAGCACAGGCTCAGTAGTTGTGGTGCACAGATTTAGTTGCTCCGCAGCATGTGGGATCTTCCTGGACCAGGGATTGAACCCTTGTCCCCTGCATTGGCAGGTGGATTCTTAACCATTGCGCCACCAGGGAAGTCCCTATCATTTAGTTTTATGTCATCCCAAATTGCTATTTATTAAACAGGTCAGTGATGAATAAGTGTTTGGAAATTAAAGTTGAGTCTGTTTGAGTCTGATTCCCTTGTACTCATGAGCAGACAGGCTCAGTGACTGTTGATGGGCAGTGAGGAGATGGAGCCTGTTTGCCTCCAAGAACAGCAGTGGTGTGTTAGAAGAATGTGGAGCTGGCTAGAAGGGTCCATGGATTTCCTGAAAGGCTCTGATGTGTCCCAGGAATTGAACCCTCCTTCTGGAGGGTAGATGTAAGCTGACCTTTGTGAACTAATGCAGAAATGTTATCAAATCTGTGATCAGAGACTGTGCCTTGTGGGCCTGAATCATACACACATGTCAGGAGTCCAGGGAGGTTTTGGAAGTGTGTCAAGGTACAGAAATTGTTCCAGGCGCTGGGGAATCTCCTGTTTACAGCAGGCAGGTGAGAGCTGTGGTTTTCCTCCTGATTGTTCTGTGAACTATAATCCAGTAATGTGTAACTTTGCCACGTAAAAGAATTGGAAGCTGGCCCTCGGAACGTTCTTTCCTGCTTGGCCCAAGTGCTTTGGTCCTCCATAAGTCATCATTTACATCACTCAGTGCTATTGAATTCAAATCAGCACACATTTATGGAGATGTGGACCACAAACAGGCCCTGTGCTGGGCCTGGGGGAGTTCAGAGATAAACTGAGGAACAGAGTCAAAAGAGAGAAAACTTGAAAACAGGTCCAAATCAACGTGTCGAACATATCAGAAGGACCATGGTGCAATTTGGACACAGGTGGGGGTGAATAATCCCCTCTTGGGGGGCAGGAGTCGGGGGTAGGCAGAGCATCTAGGAAAACCCCTGGAAGAGGTGTCTGAGTCATGAAGACTAGAACGAACAAGGCAGGACGTTCCAGGCAGAGGCGTGGAGATGTGTCCTGGTTTTTGCCTCTCATTGTCCCCATGGCTGCCCTCCCGCAGTGAGCTGAGGGAAAAGAAGCTGGCCCTTGAGGAAGGCGCAGCTCGCCAAGGCCAGTCTGCCCTCATGGCTCCATTTTGTTCTGTGGCTTATGGCCAGCCAAGCACAAAACCTGCATTCTTTGTTCCGGGACAGTGCTTCTCAAACTTTAGTGTGCCTGTGAACCGCCTGCCATCTCTGGTGAAAATGCAGGTTGTGATTCCTTAGTTCTGAGGTGAGGCTGGAAATTCTGCAGTTCTCCACGATGCCCGGGCTGCCAGCTCTTGAGAGCACATGTTGAGGTTATAAGAAACCTCTCTCCCAGCTCACCCCCTCCCCCAACACACAGCCTCCCCTTCTTTTTCCTCTTCCCTAGTGTACAGATGCCAAATTCCTCTTTCTTAAAGGCTATTTTCATTTGGTCATTCCCAGTACACACTCCACATCCCCTGCCTGGAAGTCCCCTTTTGTTTCTGAGCTCAAGTCTGAACTTCCCAGGCTGGTGTAAACACTAGTCTGGCCTACCCTTGTCTTCCCAAAGTCATCGCCACAAAGTTACTCCCAGCCCTACCCCATGGCCGTGGATCCCTCACAGCCCCCTCCCTTGGCGGTGACGTGGATTTCTGGGCCTTTGCTTAATCCTTTGGAGAGATCCTCTGCCAGGTCAAGTCCTGCAGGGGAGAATTAAGTCTTTGGTTAGGTGGGATGAGGTCAGGTGCCCCCTCCCCCGCCCCCCACAGACACACACGTAGACACGCACCCTAGGTCGGTACCCAGTGATCCCAGCACATAGAGTTGTGCTGGTACTTAGGTAGGGAGGCTCCAGTATAAGTCAGATCCTAGGATGGCGAGAAGGCCAAAGGGAAAGATAGGCATTGTAAGTGGTCATCAAGAAAAGAAGGCTGGGTGGGGTACCTGCTGCTGTTGCAGGGCTGGGCTGCTTCCAGGAGCTCCCACTCAGAAGCATAAGGCTTTCCAATTAGAGGAAGCCTTAGTGAGGCCCCCGAGCATGAGCTAGGGATGAGGCTGGATTCTACAGGACCTGCGTGGACCTCCGTTTCAACTGCAGAGCCCCCTGCCCAACGCAGACATCTATTGCCCAGTCCTCTGAAGCAGGCACCCTAAGACCGTGCTCTTTCTTACGCGATGTCTGCTCTCTCAGTCTCCACCCCTGTTCCTTCGTTGGACATCTGTGTAGTTCTGTTCACAGGGGGAGAATGTCAGGCTAATAGTGGCCATCTCTATTAAGCTATATAATTTAATAGGTGGTAGATGTTTAGAGGATATTTGCTTTTTTGTGAGCTGCGGTTTTATGTATTGCTTCTTTTTTGTGTTTTGTTTTGTTTTCACCCTAAGCCTGTTTTATTTGTATAATGAGTGAAAAATAAAGGTATTCTCAGCTGGGAGAGATGTACTGAGATTGCCTGCCTACCTCGAGTGAGGCCCTGCTGGGCACTGTCTTGGGCCTGGGTGAATAGGGCCTGGTCTCTGCGTTGGAGGGATTCACAGCTAGGAGGAAGGATAGAGTAACAGCAGAGTGCTTGTCGCTCTCAGTAACCTAATCACACAGCGAAGCTGCTCCCTCCCCAGGGAGGTGGGAGCTGCAGCTCCGGACTGTGAAGGAAGAGCGGGCATTGAAGAGGAAGGCAGTGAGGGGGCAGTTGGCACCAGGGACACAGCCACTGAGCTGGGAGACGACAGCCTTGGGCAAGGGAGAGGGAGCAACAAGAGAGGCTGTCGGACTTCCTAGGTGGCGCAGTGGTGAAGAATCCGCCTGCCAATGCAGGGGACACGGGTTCGAGCCCTGTCCTGGGAAGATTCCACATGCCACAGAGCAACTAAGCCCGTGCGCCACAACTGTTGAGCCTGTGCTCTGGAACCCGTGAGCCACAACTGCTGAGCCCATGTGCCACAACTGTTGAAGCCCACACGCCTAGAGCCCATGCTCCACAACAAGAGAAGCCACTACAATGAGGAGCCTACGCACCACAATGAAGAGTAGCCCCTGCTTGCAGCAACTAGAGAAAGCCCGTGTGCAGCAACGAAGACCCAATGCAGCCAATGAATAAATAAAATAAATAAATAAATTTATTAAAAAAAGAGAGAGAGGCTGTCAGTTCTCTGCCACGGCTACTGACCCGCTGGTGTGCTCCCTGGGGCAGGAACCTCCACGTGTCTCTTGCCTCCCCAGGCCCCTGTACTGGCAGGTGGGCAGGTGCTCAGTTAGCAGCCCTTGTGCAGTCCCATCTCTGCTGCTTCTGCTCCCCCTCCCTTTGCCTCTGGGCCCCTGGTTGGCTGCCCAGCCAGAGCCTTGTCCGGGAGATCAGATTCCAGCTGTCCTGTGGGAGCAGTAACGTCTTCTTCCTTCCTCTCAATCCCCAGAAATGTCTTTCCTCCAGGATCCAAGTTTCTTCAGCATGGGAATGTGGTCCATTGGTGCGGGGGCCGTAGGGGCTGCTGCCTTGGCACTGCTCCTGGCCAACACAGACGTATTTCTGCCCAAGTCCCAGAAAGCAGCGCTGGAGTATCTGGAGGATATAGACCTGAAAACACTGGAGAAAGGTAAGCAGTGACCCCACTGCTGTCAGTACTTTTCCAAGATGCTAAGATGCAGGCTTACTTATTTTTTTTCTTTCTAACGTAGTTGTTTGTTTTTTTAATTAAAAAAGCAATGTAACGTTAGGAAAAATTTAATAACACTTTAATTACTGATAATTCCATTACCCTAACACAATAATCTTTTTTATTTTTGCACATTCTTTTCCAGGTATACATGTAATAAGATGTGTTATGATCTTGGTGTACACGATCTTTTACATTTTAGCTTTTTCTTATCAAAAGCATTTTTCATTGTCTCATGTTATCTCTCTAAATATAATTGTTCCATAATATTTAGTAATATTGTACCACTGTTTACTCAGCCAGACCTTCCAGAGTGTGTTCTGAGGAATTCCAGGCTCCTGGATCCTCTAAAACAGGAGCTCCTGAGTCCAATAAGTTTGAGGAACAGTGTGTGTCCAATTGCATGTTCCTGATTCTCAGCACAAGGGTTTGCTTACTGAAATGAGGTGCCTGGACCGTTACTGGTACAGGTATGGGCAGCCTTGCCTGTGGTGCAGCTATAGCCTCCGGGGAAGCACAGGGCCACACATTTAGAATGGACCTGCCTGTCTCCCTCTTCTTGGGGAGCCCACTGGTGTCTCTGCTGGACGGCTGAGGGCCGCACGTTTGTATGTGGTGGCTCCCTGTGCTCTCAGCTTTGGATCTGAAGCTCAGGGGATTTCAGTCATGCCAATAGTGTGGGTGCAGTGGGCATGAGAGTTTGTTGCAAGTTGGGGCTCATTGACTGGGAGGTCTCCAGGTTGGCCTCTCAAAGGGAGGCCATCGAGTCTGTTCAGTAAGTGGGAAAGCTTGTCAAGGGAAGGCAGGAACTGTGACTGCAGATTTATGATATAGGTCACTTCAGTAAGGAACTAAGAAGCCCTGCAGAGAGAGCCCTGTTTAGCAGTGTTCAACCCAGAGTTTCCCAGTATCATTTGATTTCAGTCCCCTCCCATCCTTTTTTTTCCTATATAACATCCCACAGGGACACGGATTCCTCTGAGAAATGCTAAAATAATAAGGGATCATACTTATTGAGCCCTCACTAACTCTGTATTGCCAGACACTGCAGCGAGCACTTTTATGTCCATCTTTTAATACTCCCTGTGGCCCAAAGTGGAGCGGCTAGGCATCTACATTTACAAATGGGGAGACGGAGGTTCAGGGAGGAGATGTAGCCTGCCCCGGGTCACACCTGGGTGTGGACTCAGTGTAACCGGAGCCGGGCTTGAGCTACACTGCTGTGCTACCCAAAGCACTTCCTTGTTGGACATCTTCCACCCTATCCTGTGGATAACACTGCAGTTAACATCTTAAGGTTAAATATTTTTTTGCCTTTAATTTCTGTTGACCTAATTTCTTTGAATACTTTTTTAAGAGTTGGGGTTTTCTTGGCCAAAGTGCAAGATGTCATTCAGGGTTTGGCCATGTATCTGCCCTAAAGGATTGTTACAAGGTCCACTGAGACCAGCAAAGGAATATGTTATTTTTCCAGAAATGTTCCAGTTTGGGATGTTCAAGTTTACAACTAGATTTTTATGGGAGAGGAGCCTTCTGGTTATACAGTAGAACCCTTACACTAGATTCATTTTCCTCAGAAAAATGAATCTTCCCTGTCCACGTTTCCTATTCGCTTTTTCCCACATGTGAAATACTTTTGCAGGTTCTCTGTTAGGCCTCGTGCTGTTTATGAGGTGCTTAGAGGGCTTGGCTGAGGGGAAATGATACTGAATTCCCTTTTCTTCTCCTCAGAGCCGGCAACTTTTAAAGCAAAGGCACTCTGGGAAAAGAATGGAGCTGTGATTATGGCTGTGCGGAGGCCAGGCTGTTTCCTCTGTCGGGAGGTGAGTGCATCTGAGGATCTGTTCCAAGGAAGGGATCCTAGCAAGTGGGGACCAGGGCATTTCCAGCCAGGACCAACCGTGGCCCATTCTGTTACTTACTCTATGTTTGGGTTTTGTTTTGTTTTGCTTTTTGTCTAATTCTCTGTTTCTGTTCATTTAACAGAATGGTGATATTCTACGTGACTTCCCTTTGGCATTCCCAGGCCTTTCACTCTTGCACTATCTGTGTTCTGGACCAAGTCCAATTGCATGTTCCTGATTCTCAGCACAGGGGTTTGCTTACTGAAATGAGGTGCCTGGACTGTTACTGGTACAGGCGTGAGCAGCCTCGTCTGTGGTGCAGCTACAGCACCCGGGGAAGCACAGGACCACACTTTTAGAATGGACCTGCCTGTCTGCCTCTTCTTGGGGAGCCCACTGGCGTGCCTGCTGGACGGCTGAGGGCCGCACATTTACATGTGGTGACTCTGCTGCCTCCCTGTGCTCTCGGTGTTGGATCTGAAGCTCAGGGGATTTCAGTCATGCTGATAGTGTGGGTGCAGTGCGCATGAGAGTTTGTTGCAAGTCAGAGCTCACTGAGTGGGCGGTCTCCAGGTTGGCCCCTCAGAGGGAGGCCGAGTCTGTTCAGTAAATGAGGAAGCTTGTCAAGGGAAGGCAGGGTGCAGCCTTGTCACTTTTCAGATAGGTAAACTGAGGACAAGAGTGCTTTGGTGACCTATCCATGGTCATACACTCGGTGACAGAAGACCCAGGTTCTGAGGTCGGTGCCTTGCCTGGGGGAGAACTGGGAATGACAGTACTCTAGCTCTTGAGACAACTTTGCTTTTCAGGTCATGGCCTTGGTCCTGTCCGAGTTGCCATCTTCCTTCCCTCGGTTGTCCTCTCTCACCCTGAGGCATTTCCTTTCAGCCTTGCAGAAGTTTCCCCTGCTTGTGTGGTTGGGCTGGCCGAGAATCTGCTACATTACAGGGTGCCCTACTGTACCGTACATTCAGGGCACTTTCATGCCTGTCATCTCATTGGTCCCCACCACGTCCCTGGAAAATACAGCTTGTTGTTGTTATCCTCATGTTACAGAGCAGGAAACTGAGGTACAGAGGCGGTGACAGTGTCATACTGTTCTAGGGGGTATATTAATTTCCTGTTGCTGCTGTAATACATGGTCATGTATTCAGTGACTTTAAATAACACAAATTAATATTCTTACAGTTCTAAAGGTCAGAATTCTGAAATGGGTCTCATTGAGCTAAAATAAAAGTATCAGCAGGGCTCTAATCCTTCTGGAGGCTCCAGGGGATAAATAATTTCTGTGTCTTTTCCAGCTTCTAGAGGCCATCTGCATTCCTTGGCTCATGGCCTCTTCCTCCATTTTTAAAGCCAGCAATAGCTGGCCAGGTCTTTCTCACATTGTGACACTACGACACTGACTCTTCTGCTTTCCTCTCCCACATTTAAGGACCCTAGTGATTCTACGTTGGGAGCACCCAGATAAAACCGGATAATCTCCTTTAAGATCACCTGAGTAGCAACCTAAATTTCATCTGCTGCCTTAATTTCTCCTTACTATGTGATAAAACATACTCACAGGTTCCTGGGATTAGGATGTGGGCATCCATCCTTAGAACATATTACTCTGCCTACCACATGAGGTGGTGTTTAAACTCGGGGCTTTTGAGTCCAATCTGTGATGCCTCCAAATACCAACATGGAAGCCTGTTGTGACTTGATTTCTCAAGGCCAGTTAAACCCCAGGGTTCCAGGAGAAACTGCTCTAATTACAAACTGTTTTCTGGATCTGGTCTATACCCTGGCAGAGCATTTAATGGAAACTTATGTTTCTAAAAGGATGGTTGGATGGCAGGCAGAGTAATTTTGAGGGAGGAGGCATGTGACTCAGTTTCCACTTCACACTTTTTCCAAGTAAAAAACCCAGGGAAAGTGAGTAAAACCTTTTTTCTCACACACAGGTGGTCTTTGACCACATCAGACCTGTAGTCCTCTCTGCTTTGGGGCAGTTTGCCACTCGCTGAACCTCCTGACAAATGCATTGTAATGAGTTCTGCTTCATTATCTATCCTTTTGTTGTTGTTGCTGTTGCAGAAAGTAAATGAAAAATTAAATGCAGTTGCCACCATATAGCAATATATTGGAGGCAAGTAGGCTGCTTCTGATAGGATTTCCTGCTATTTCTTTAGTTCTGACACCAAATGTGAAAAGGAATTTGTTCTTAGCATCGAAGCTCTACCCTGACACGTGCAGTTTCATCTGTTCATCTAGCCCACAGTTCCTGAGAGTCAGGGATGTAGGTACTTAGCAGCTCAGCTGCAGTCTCCCCATCGTCCACCTTCACCTGGAATCTTTCCTCCTGGTACCTAGTACCTCCTGCATATCCAGCCATGTGCTAGACACTGAGGGATACGAGAAATGGAAGGCGGTTTCTAACTCTGAGACACATTTGGGAATTTAAGGGACAAAGCTCAACTTAGCGGAACCTAGTGGACTCAGTACAGAAAAAGTCACCAAGCAGGAAAGACTGGATACACACGGAGAATCAGGTCTTTACCCTAGGCTGGGCTAGCCGGAGAGAACTTTTTAGAACAGGGGTCCCTTTCTAGAGGGTAGGATTTGAGCTGGAGAAAGAAGGAAGGAAGGTTACTGCAATGAGAGGGAGCCAACTGAGCAGAGATGTGGAGGCAGCTGTTCTCATGACCTGCCTGGAGATCATCTGATAGACCCCTGTGCTAGTTTGCTCTAGTACAGGGGAGGGGCTGTAAGATTAGGAGAGAAGTGTTGTGGCTAGGTGTGGAGGGCTGGGTTTGGGTGCAAGCTCTTAGTTATCGGGTACTCCGCAGGCCATGGTTAGGGCACCCATAACAGGAGCCTAGCCTCTCCTCCCCTCCATGGGGAGGACAGGAACCTGGGCTGAGGAGGGGACCTGACACCCTATCCTGAGGTCTGGTGCCCGGCTGGGACAGTCTTCTGCTGGGCTACACGGGCCTTCATTGTTCTTGGCATTTTGTTGCCAGCCACGCTCTGGGCCTGTAGGAAAGAGGGTGTTGGTTGGCTGCAGAACCCCAGGAATTCGTGTCCCTGACCGTCCCTGTCTTCTGCAGGAGGCTGCAGACCTGTCTTCCCTGAAACCCAAGTTGGATGAGCTGGGCGTCCCCCTCTATGCCGTGGTAAAGGAGCAGGTCAAGACTGAAGTGAAGGATTTCCAGCCTTATTTCAAAGGAGAAATCTTCCTGGATGAACAGGTACGTGTGCTGTGAGCCTGTCAGACACAGACTGCTGGGGATTGTGCTCGTGAGTGGAGAGTTCAGGGGCCCAAGGCATGTCTGGCCAGGAGTTGGAGTCGGCCTCCCTTTCAGCTGCCCCCAGCCCTCTGAGCAGAGCATGAGTGAGAAAGAACTTAAGAACTGTCCTTCAGTTATTACTCGAGCCCTTCCCGACCTGTGACCTGAGAATGGGAGCCTTGGAAATAGCTGCAAGCTCCACCGGGTTCCCCCACCCTGCAGGGGGTGTCCAGCACGAGCCCGTCCCTTAAGTCATTGCCGCCGTAGTTCTTTCTCCTCTGTTCACCTCTGCATAAGGTAGGACTTTATCACTCCGTTGGGCCCAAGAAGCCTGTACGTCTGTAGCAAGAGATTAGAGTCAGAGTTGCAAGCTGCAGGGTTCTGTTTAGCTCAGGCAGTTGAGAGTGCTCCTGGGTGGGAGCTGTGTGTGTCGGGTGGGGCAGGACGCGAATGAGCAGCTTTGGGTCTTTGTCTGAAAACTAACGCCCTGTTGGGAACTTTCCTCCCTGGGGAAGGCAGGCATATGGGCTACTCATATGGGGTCTGTCTTCCTTGCCCTACAGAAAAAGTTCTATGGTCCCCAAAGGCGGAAGATGATGTTCATGGGATTTGTCCGTCTGAGTGTCTGGTACAACTTCTTCCGGGCCTGGAGTGGAGGCTTTTCTGGAAACCTGGAAGGCGAGGGCTTCATCCTTGGGGGAGTTTTTGTGATGGGACCAGGAAAGCAGGTAAATTCCTAGTGTTCGCTTGAGGGTCTGTGAGCATGAGACCCCCATGGTGGGGTGGGAGGGTGGCTTTCCTTACTTGGAGTCTCCCAGCTTTTCTTCCAGAAAGCCAGGGAGTAACAGGGAAGGGGAAGGGAGGGAAATGAAATGATAGTTTACCGCACGCCTGCTCTCTTGGCACCTCACACGTGAACCCCCTCCCTCATCACAGTAACATCACGACATAGTCTGAGTCTTGTAGGTGAGTAACTTGTGAGGGGGTGAGTGACTGCACCAAGGGGGACAAGCTCGGTGGCACTTTGGGGGCCTGGACCTGGGTTTTCTGATGTCAAATTCTGTTTTCTACACTAGAACAAAAGCAGAGTCTTTATTCTGTGAAGAATTTATTTCCTTGCAGTGTTTCCTGTCATTGAGAATGGACAGTAGAGAAAAGTGAAGAGGAGAGAAGGAACGGAGACAGATTTCACTGGGGGAGCAGCAGGGAACTGTGGTGGGAGGTGGTGCTTTCCCCTTGGGGGTCCTGGTGGCAGAGGTGCCTCTGGAGAGGCAGCAGACTTCTCTGCAAACTCTGTTTCCAGCTCTGGCTGTGGGGATCCAGCACAGGGGTCTAGGGGAGGTGTTTAGAGATGAGGTCTTGTGGGCCCAGGAGGTGGGTGGGTGGTGCTCTACGTCAGACTCAGGGCGGTGCCAGCAGAGGCCAGGTGGGCACAGAGCGAGGACAGGGTACAGTGGGTGCAGGCTCAAGGGCCTGGCAGAAGGACCCAGAGACTCATGGTCTGACTTCTAGGCTTGTCTCGCCAACTTTGGGCATGACATTAACATTTGGGCTTGTCTATAAAAAGACAGGGTTGGGAATTCCCTGGTGGTCCAGCAGTTAGGACTCGGTGCTCCCACTGCAGGGAGCACAGGTTCCATCTCTGGTCAGGGAACTAAGATCCCCGCAAGTTGCATGGTACAGCCAGGGGAAAAAAAAAAAGACAGGGTTGGTCTGCCTGGTGGAGCTCACTACTGACATTGATAACTGCATACTTTTCCCAATTGGAGAGGAATAAAGCTAGTGGGACTAGAAAGCCTTTAATGTTAAGTGGTATTTCAAGTCTCTTCCTTTTAAACTTGGTATCTGCAATCGCTTGTCTGTATGAGAATCTAGCATAAATTGGCATCTGATATAACATAACCTATTTGCTAACTTTCTGGTAAATACATCAAAATGTCTCAGTGATAATGGCTGCCAGTGAGTACCTACCTTGTGCCAGGTGCTCCTATACATGATCTCATGTCTTCTCTGCAACCAATCTGGGATGGTCGGTGATTTTATTCCCATTTATATGTAAGGAAATGGGCCTATGAAATCACTCAGCCAAAGATACGCAGATAGTATGTGGTACAAAGGAAATGAAGCTCAGGAACTCAGATCTGCCCTGCTCCAGAGACCCTGCCCTTCCCTTGCCCATAGCCCCTCTTCAGAGGTGATTCCCAAAGACCCCTTCTGGGTACCCTTGCACTTGGGCAGGCCTCTTCCTCAGGATCCCTCAGCCTCTTCCCACTTCGTGCCTCTAGGATTCCTTCCCCCTTCCTATCTCTGCCCTTTCTCAGCCCCCAGGGCAGGGCTTGGCTCACCTGCCAGCCTCCTCTTGCCTGGCAGTGACTCACCTGGTGCTCACGGACTGTCCAGGCCTGGCTGACTCGCTTTTGGTGTTGCTAGGTGTGTTGTTTGACTTTGTTGGTGCTCTCTAGAGCTCCTGCCTTCTTCCTTCCTGGTGGAAGGTCGACCAGGCTGGCCCAGCTTCAGGACTTACCTCTGTGTTTCTTGAGAGCAGAGTTCTTGCAGTCCCACTGTGCCAGGTGCCACACAGTAGGGATTTCCTTTGTGATAATAATCTTTAAAGCATACTTACTTTAAAGAAGTAATGTGTTTTCAACATAGGAGATTTGAAAATGGAGAAGGTGGGGAAAGCCATTCTATAAGCTAAGCTATCAAGGACAACCTGTTAGGACAGAGCTGAGCTGAGAGGCCTTCTCTTTTTTTTAGAAAATGATACCTTACTAAACTAGATGTTCTTTTTTCATTTAAAGCATATCATGAACTTTTCCCCATGTCATCGTGTGTTCTTCCTCAGTGTGTTTAATGTCTATAAACCACTCTAATGAGCAACTAAATAATAGTTTCCCAATCTGCTTCCTGTAGTCACCACAGTGTGGTGGCACTTTTTTTTTTAAGTCTTTATAAATAATGGTACAAAGAACATGTTTACAGATGTTTATTTTTTAAATTCAATTTGGGTTTAATTTTTCACATGCCAAAGAACTCTTTAACAAGGATTTCTTGATGCTGATCTGAAACATTATTTTGTCTTTTTTACCACCTTAGGGTACTTTGGGATGTAGTATGTCTTAGTGCATTTTGCTTCACAGTATCAGAAGTGAGTGGCCTCCAGTTTCGTAGGAAAACTAAAGAGAGGGCCTTCCTTTTCAGGTGGTCATTCATTGCCTGTCAAGGTCTGACCTCTGAGCTCCACTTCCACACCTTCAGGCTTTTCTGTGCAAGCTAATCCTGTTCTCTCTGCCTGGAATGTTCTTTTACCTGCACCTCTACCTGTAGACATTGTTTTATCACCTGTGAAGCCTTTTTTGATTGCCCTGTTATATTAATCACTCCTGACTTCCTGATCCCAAAGTGCTGCTTGTATAGTCCAAATATTGCGAGGGAGCCTCTCCTGATCTACCTTCCCCAAAAGACTGAACTCCTCAAGGGCAGAGCTGAGCCTGATTCAGATCTCTGTTCCTTGCTGCCCAAGCATGGGGCTTGATGGACAGCTGGTGCGCAGTGTGTCTCATGAATGAATGACTCAAGAGTGAGGACTGATGTACCCTCTTGTTTCCTTTTAGGGCATTCTTCTCGAGCACCGAGAAAAAGAATTTGGAGACAAAGTAAACCTAGTTTCTGTTCTGGAAGCTGCTAGGAAGATCAGACCACAGACTTCAGCCTCAGAGAAAAACTGATTGTGTAAAACTGCCCAGCTCAGGGATAACTAGGGCTCTCACCTCTGTTCATGGGATGTGTTTGTTTCCATTGCTGTCCCTAGGGAGTTAGAAACCCATTTATGCTATATTCTCAGTATAGACAACTAACATATTTTAATATTGTACTCTGTTTAGGCCTAGTAAGGCAAAATAGCCCCCAAACAAGACTGATAAAAATCTAAGAAGCTAATAAGGCTTATTTCAGCTAAAACATGGAAAATCTGAGGCTTAAAGTTAACTGTTACACCTCATTACAAATGTATATGGTGTTTGAGTGCTGTTATTTGAAATGATTTTTATTTTCATGTCTTCAAAAGTCTAAGAAAAGTTGATGATTGACTTGAAGATTAAGGGTATAAGGTTTTTGGCTTGTGTTTTCAATGAATGATTTATTATATGTTAAATTAATACTCGTATAAAAGAATTGACGTGCTTTGGATGGCTTGATAAAGGTAAATTATAAAGTGAAACCTATTTTTTCATTGTCTTCCATTCTAATCTTGGAGATTTGATTTTCTTTAAGAAATGTTCAAACGAGATCACCATTGGAAAAAAAAAAGAAATGTTCATCTCTGGCGCTAATAAAATGAAGCATCAGAAATTGCCCATATATACAAATGTTTCTGATAAAGCCAACAATAAAAATATTTACCATAATAATGGCTGAATTTATTAAATCATTGGTGCCAAAGACACCAAACGTGAAAAATTAGTATTCTGCGTGTGTATGGGGTAGGGTCAGGGGAGGAGTTCCTCTAGTTCTGATGATCTAAGAGGTTTCAAAATGATCAGAAAAGTTCATCCTGTCCTTCATGTTATTGATTATGCTGTCTTTCCTAGAGGAATGACTTGGCACTTAAAATTGGTCAGTGCTTTCCCATTAATGGTCTTTTAGCCTAATTTGGTGACTGAGAAGGAAGAAGGACAGAGAAGATGAAATGTAACTTAATTCATTAGTTTGTCATGTTTGAAATTTTGTCATGTAAGTATGAGATCGGTAAGAGCCTGAAGGGAGCTCTGCCCTAGGGAGTCTGCTCAAGGCACCAAATTGGCCCACAAGTAGGAAGGCGGGAATGGGAGTCCAGAGAAGAGTGAGTACAGTGGTGCCCCTTATATGTATATGTTCCAAGACTCCCTGTGGATGCCTGAAACCATGGAAGGTATTGAACCCTATGTATACTGTGTTTGTTCCTATACATACATACCTATTATAAGGTTTAATTTATAAATTAGACAAGGTAAGAGATTAACAACAATAATTAATAAAATAGAAAAATTATAACAATATGCTGTGATAAAAGTTATGTGACTGTGGTCTCTCTCAAAATATCTTATTGTACCTTCTTGTGATGATGTGAGATGATTACGTGCTGAGATGAAGTGAGGTGAATGCCACAGGCATTGTGACGTAGGGTTAGGCTACTGTTGACCTTCTGACAATAAGTCAGAGGAGGATCATCTTCGCGTGATCCTGGACCATTGAGCCACGACAATGTCAGTGGTTGGATGTTAGGAGCAGACTTTGTCTGATGATTGAGAACCAAAGTTGAGAACCTTCTTAAAAGAACTTAGCATCAAGTCTAGAAGATGAGTGCTCACATCTTAAGAGAACTTACCCAGAACCAGGCTGCCCTGGTAATCTCTGATGAGTTTTGGAAAATAGTCTCTGGATGGTAAGGGTCAGGGATGATATGGACATGGATGTAGGGGGAGCCTGGGCTGGAACTGAACCTTCAAGGTAGAGAAGATTTGGGTAGGTGGACAGTGTAAAGAGGTCATTTCAGATAGGATCAAGCCCCTGAACCAAGAGGTAACCAGAGGAAAAGTAAATAGGCATGGGAAAATAGGAGAGTCTGGTCTGTTTTGTTTAGCTGATTCTGTGTTCTCTTCCCCAATACACTGATTTCTCAAAAGCAGTACCCTTTTCACATCAATGAGGAAACAGCAAACCAAAAGGCCCAGAGGTGGGGATGGGATTATTATGCTCAAGGAACAAAAAGAAAGTAAGGGCGACTATAGCAACACGAGTGAGGGGGTAGAGGTAGATAAGATTGTAACAAGAGAAGAACAAACCTGACTCCATATTGGATCTATTCCTTTAGCTCTAACCTTTGTGCTCTGTTGCCTGTGCTTCATCATGCTGGCCTTGCACCTTTGTAAAACAACGTTGCCTGTAGGAACTCTCTTGCACAGTTGATCGGAATGTAAATGGATACAGCTACTATGGAGAACAGTATGGAGGTTCCTTGAAAAACTAAAAATAGAGTTACCATATGACCCAGCAATCCCACTACTGGGCATATGCCCAGAGAACACCATAATTCAAAGAGACATGCACTTCAATGTTCATTGCAGCACTATTTACAATAGCCAGGACATGGAAGCAACCTAAATGTCCATCAACAGATGAATAGCTAAAGAAGATGTGGTACATATATACAATGGAATATTACCCAGCTGTAAAAAGGAACAAAATTGGGACATTTGCAGAGACATGGATAGACCTAGGGACTGTCATACAGAGTGAGATGAGTCAGAAAGAGAAAAACAAATAGCGTATATTAACACGTATATGTGGAATATAGAAAAATGGTAGAGATCAACTGGTTTGCAAGGCAGAAACAGAGACACAGATGTAGAGAACAAACATGGACACCAAGTGGGGAAAGCACGGGTGGGGTTGGGGTGGGATGAATTGGGAGATTGGGACTGTCATATATACATTACTAACAAAAAAAATATCAAATTGTACCCTTTAAATATATGCAGTTTATTGTATGTCAATTATATCTCAATAAAAGTTCTTAAAGAAAGAGAAAAAAAAGAATGTTGCCTGTAGCCTGAAATGTACAGGATAGTCCGTTCTCAAGGCTTTGACTTTTAAAACGTTGCATAATAGAAAATAGCAATTGTCTTGGAGATTTATTGGAACACTGTGACTAGGCCTGTGTGGCCAGCTGTAAGAACAAGTATTCCTGCATCAAGAAGTATGCAACAACCAGCCACCTGCCTCCCCTTTTAGTATAAAAGAAGCCCAAATTCTAACTTGGATAAGATGGTTCTTAGGGACACTAGTCCACCATCTTCTCAGTCTGCTGGCTTTCTGAATAAAGTCCCTATTCCTTGCCCCATAGACTTCTCTTTCAATTTATTGGTCTGTCATGTGGCCAGCTATATGATCTTGGACTCGGTAACAAGATCAGAAGGTGCTGAGATGGTAGAAATGCACACCATGTTCTGGCAGGCCAAGGTAAAACTTCTGAATTTTACAGAGAGATGGGAATCCATTGGTCGGTTTTGAGAAGAGGCATGATCTGATTTATATTATCCTGACTGCTTCAAGACAATCAATTATAGAAGATCAACCAGGGAGACCACTTAGGATGCTATTGCAATAATCCAGGCAAAAGATAATGATGGCTGGAACCCAGTGGTAGCAGTGGAGATGGTGACAAATTGTCAGATTTATTTGAAGACAGAGCTAAGGGGTTTTCTAAATGAATGGATTTGGGACATTAAAAAAGAGGAGTCAAGGGTGACTCCAAGGTTTTTGACCTGAACAACTAACTGCACATGAATTTTGCAGTAAAAGAAAATGATGGTGTTGAAGTAAGGTTTTAACATAATAGTTAAAATGAGTGAACCAGAGGTGTAAGTATCAACCAGATGCATCAAAACAATGCTAGGTGAAAAACAAGCTCCCAGTGGTATACTCAGTGGGATATAATTTACAAAATATTTTAAGACTGCATAACAGGGACTTTCCTGGTGGCACAGTGCTTAAGAGTCTGCCTGCTAATGCAAGGGACACAGGTTCAATCCTACATGCCCCAGAGCAACTAAGCCTGTGCGCCACAACTGCTGAGCCTGAGCTCCAGAGCCTGTGAGCCACAACTGCTGAGCCTGTGTGCTGCAACTTCTGAAGCCTGCACACCTAAAGCCCGTGCTCCACAACAAGAGAAGCCACCACACTGAGAAGCCCGCGCACAGCAACGAAGAGTAGCCCCTGCTCACCACAACTAAAGAAAGCCCGTGCGCAGCAACGAAGACGCAACACAGCCAAAAAAAAAAAGACTGCATAAAAGTGATGTTTAAAGCTCCATACATGTGTAGTAAAGTGTAAAAACACATATGGAATGATAAACAATGTGCAGCCAGGGTTGCGCACCATCTGGTTGCTTCACACTTTTAAAAAATCCTGTTGCCCAGGCCAGATCCTAGTCCAGTTAAGCCAGAATCTCTGGGCATGCATCCAGAATGGATCCAGTATTTTTTAAAGCTCCCTACGGGGTTCTGGTAAGTAGACAATGTGGAAAACCACTGCCTTAAATTGAGAAACAACTGTGACATCTTA
This sequence comes from Hippopotamus amphibius kiboko, assembly GCF_030028045.1. Classification (NCBI taxonomy): domain Eukaryota; kingdom Metazoa; phylum Chordata; class Mammalia; order Artiodactyla; family Hippopotamidae; genus Hippopotamus; species Hippopotamus amphibius. The sequence goes on along the minus strand of NC_080190.1, from coordinate 57,152,529 downwards.
GAGAAGTACAAGGAATTGTCCCCTTTTATATCTAAGCCTTGAATAGAGTAGCTGTTTTGGAATTGGTCAAGAGACACCCATGCCCTAATTTTCATGTTGTTCAGCCAGGAAACATGAAGAAACTCTCCCAAGAGGCAAATGAGCCCAGAGAGTGGTCTTCCAACATCCAAGGACCTCTTCAGAGAAATGACTAGTTACAAGCTTAGGGCGAGAATGTACAAGATGAGCCTGGAACATCTTATCATATCAGTTTCAAGCAAGCTCCCAAAGACCACTGAAGGCTTGTACACAGAAAGGACTCAGGATCCACCTTGAAGAGGCTCTTTCTTGCTAAAGATGGGACAATATGAGCATCTTTAATTAAAATGGATTAAAACACATCAGATATGTTTAAATCCATAAATTCATAATGATCCTTTAAAAATTAAAAGATCTTTGAATGATACTAAGAAACCAATTCATTTTAAAACCTGGAAAAGAAAAATGAAATAAGCACTTATCCTATCTTTGCTATTTCAAAGTAACCAAAGAGTTGATGAGAGAAGTTTCTCACTACAGAAGTACATGCTCAGGGCTGGTCCAGCCATAATTAGAATGGGAGTGGTAATGGGGTGACCAGTGGGAGAGGCCAGGTCCCTGGAAATGCCTCTGTGCCTCAGTCCGTAGGGCAGCTCCTTACAGAGCTTCCTCCCACCCGATGATGCCTCAAACTACTCTCTTTGTCCAGCAAGACATGCTGGTTCCATTTCCTACTCCAAATGCTCCCCAGTACAGACTGAGTCATTTAAAATCTTGATCCTACCCCTCACTTTAATAGAACCAGACTTAGATATGGCAGGGATGATTGGAATTATCAGAATGGGAATTTAAAATAACTATGATTACTATGCTAAGGGCTCTGACGGAGAAAGTAGACAGCATGAAACAACAGACAATGTAAGCAGAGAGATGGATATTCTAAGAAAGAATTAAAAAAAGCTAGAGATAAAAAAACACTGTAACAGAAATGAATAATGCCTTTGATGAGCTTACTAATAGATTGGGCATAGCCAAGAAAAGAACCTCTGAGCTTGAGGATATCTCAATAGAAACTTCTAAAACTAAAAAGCAAAGAAAAAAGACTGAAAATACTAGAAAGGAACATGCAGGAACTGTGGGACAACTAAAAATTAGGTGTGACATATGCATAATGGGAATACCAGAAGGAGAATAGAGAAGCAAAAGAATATTTGAACCTATAATGACTGAGAATTTCCTCCAAATTAATGTCAGACACCAAACCACAGAACCAGGAACCTCAGAGAACACCAAGCACAATAAATGAAAAAACAAAACAAAAACTAAACAAGAACAAAAAACACCCTACACCTATGTATATTATATTAAAATTGCAGAAAATCAAAAATAAAAATTCTTGGAAAATCAGAGCAAAAAATACCTTACTGACAGAAGAACAAAGATAAGAACTATATGTGACTTTTCCTCAGAAACCATGTAAGCAAGAAGAGAGTAGAGCGTAATTTTTAAAGTATTGGGGGAAAACTCCACCAACATTGAACTCTGTATCTGGCAAAAATGAAAGAGAAATAAAGACTTTCTCAAACAAATCGAGGGACGTTATCGCCGATTTATCTGCTTGGCGATCAGTGTTAAAAGAAGTTCTTCGGAGAGAAGGAAAATGATATAGGTCAGAAACTCAGATCTACATAAAGAAAGGAAGAGCAGTGGAGAAGGAATAAGTGAAGGGAAAATATAAACTTTTATTTTTCTTATTCTTAATTGGTCTAACATATACGTTTGTTCAAAATAATAATAGTAACAATATATTCAATTATGTATGCTTATATATGTGCTTATGTATAAGTGAAGTGAATGACAGCAATGATACAATGGATGGGAGGGAGGAATTCTAATTATTTTATTATTATAAGGTACTCAAACTGCACCATGAAGTGGTATAGTGTTATTTGAAAGTGGACTTGGATTAATTGCAAATATATACTGCAAAATCTAGGGCAACCACTAAATAAAGTAAGCAAAGAAGGAAAAGTGATAGAATCATATAAAATGCTCAGTTAAAACTACTTAAGACAGGAAAAAAAGGGAAGACAAAAGTAGGAGCAACATTAAAAAAGGCAACAAATAAAAACTAATATGGTAGAAATTAATCCAGCTATACCAATAATCACTTTAAATGTCAATGGTTGAAATATACCAATAAAAGACAGAAGATTGTCAACAGTGGACCAAAAAATAAGACCCAACTACATGTTATCTAGAAGAAACCCACTTTAAATATAAAGACATGTATACCTAAAAAGTAAATGGATGCAGAAATATATACACTGCTAATACTAATCCAAAGAAAGCAGAAGTATCTATATTAACTTCAGACAGAGCAAACTTTAAAGCAAGGAAAATTATCAAGAATAAAGAAGGCATCACATTGACAATAAAGGGGTAAATTCTCTAGGAAGACAAAACAGTCCTAACATGTATGCACCTAATAACAGAGCATCACAATACATGAGACAAACACCAATAGAACTGCAAGGAGAAACAGATGAATCCACCATTACAGTTGGAGGCTTCGACACCCATCTATCAGAAAATGGATAGGTCCAGCAGGCAAAAAAAACATAAAGACAGAGTTGAACTCAACAATCATCAATCAAATGGATATGGTGGACACTGATAGACTGCTTTGTCCAACACCAGAATATACAATCTCCTTAAGCTCACATGGAATATTCACCAAGACAGACCATATAAAACATAACTTCACAAACTTAAAAGAACAGAAATCATACATTGTCTGCTCTCAGACACTGGAATTAAACCAGTAATCAATAACAAAAAGATAGCTGGAAATCCCCAAATACTTGGAGATTAAACAACACTCTTCTAAATAACACATGTGTCAAAGAAGAAATCTCAAGAGAAATTAAAACTATGTTTAACTAAATGAAAATGAAAATATAACTTAAAATTTGTTGGATGCAGTGAAAGCAGGGATTAGAGGGAAATTTATAGTATTTAATGCATGTACTAGAAAAGAAGAAAGATCTAAAATCAATAATTAAGCTTCTACCTCAAGAAGCTAGAGAAAGAAGAGTAAATTACATCTAAAATAAGCAGATGAAAAGAAATAAAAATTAGAACAGAAATCAAGTAAATTAAAAATAGGAAATCAATAGAGAAAATCAACTAAACCAAAAGTTGATCCTTTGAAAAGATCAATAAAATTGATAAGCCTCTAGCCAGGCTAATTAAGAAAAAAGAGAGAGGACACAAATTACTAACATCAGAAATGAAAGAAGGGGCATCACTATAGATCCCAAGGACATTAAAAGGAAGTAAGGAAATACTATGCACAACTGTGTACCCACAAATTTGATAACCAGATCAAGTGGACCATTTCCACAAGACATAATCTGCCAAACTCACACAAGAAGAGACAATTTGAAGAGGGCTATATTTATTAGAGAAATTGAATCAATAATTAATAACCTTCCAATGTGTAAAGCACTAGGCCTTGCTGGGTTCCCTGGTGAATTCTACCAAACATTTAAGGAAGAAAATATACCAATTTTCAACAATTTCTTTCAGAAGGTAGAAGCAGAATGAATACTTCCTAACTCATCCTATGAGACCAGCATTACCCTAATACCAAAACCAGACAAAGACATTACAGGAAACCTGCAGACCAGTATCTCTCATGGGGACTTCCTAGGTGGCATAGTGGTTAAGAATCCACCTGCCAATACAGGGGACACAGGTTTGAGCCCTACTCCAGGAAGATCCCACATGCCTCAGAGAAACTAAGCCTGTGTGCCACAACTACTGAGCCTCCTGTGAGCCACAACTATTGAGCCTGTGTGCTGCAACTACTGAAGCCCACATGCCTAGAGCCTGTGCTCTGCAATAAGAGAAGCCACCACAATGAGGAGCCCGTGCACCACAATAAAGAGTAGCCCCTGCTCTCCACAACTAGAGAAAGCCCGTGTGCAGCAATGAAGACCCAATGCAGCCAATAAACAAATAGAATAAATAAATTAATTAATTAATTAAAAAAATATCTCTCATGAATATGGATGCAAAAATCCACAACAAAATATTAGCAAATCAAATTCAACAATATATAAATAGAATTATACACCACAATTAAGTGGGATTTATCCCAGTATGTAAGGCTGGTTCAACATTCAAAAATCAATTCATGGAATCCATCACATCAACAGGCTAAAGAGAAAAGTTACATGATCAAATCAATAGATGCAGAAAAAGCACTTGACAAAATCCAAAGTCCACTCATAATAAAACCCCTGAGTAAAAAGGAATAGAGGCGATCTTCCTCAACTTGATCTCTATTTCGTTTTTATTTATTTCTTAAAGGCAAAAATTTAATTAATTTATTTAATTGGCTGCATTGGGTCATCATTGCTGTGCGCGGGCTTTCTATAGTTGCAGAGAGCGGGGGCTACTCTTTGTTGCAGTGTGCAGGCTTCTCATTGTGGTGGCTTCTCTTGTTGCAGAGCATGGGCTCTAGGTGTGCGGGCTTCAGTTGTTGCAGTGCATGGGCTCAGTAGTTGTGGTTCATGGGCTCTAGAGCACAGGCTCAGTAGATGTGGCACATGGGCTTAGCTGCTCTGTGGCATGTGGGATCTTCCCGGACCAGGGATCAAATCCATGTCCCCCGCATTAGTAGATGGATTCTTAACCACTGTGCCACCAGGGAAGCCCTTGATATCTATTTTAAAAACCACATAGATTATCATGTCATCTGCTGTCTATTCTGTTCCACTGGTCTATGTGCCTGTTTTATGCCAGTACCATACTATTTTGATTACTATAGCTTTGTAATATAGTGTGAAATCAGGAAGTATGATGCCTCCAGATTTGTTCTTCTTTCTTAGGATTTCTTTGGCCATTTGGGGTTTTAGGACAGTTTTTCCTATATCCATGAGAAATGCCATTGGAAATTTTATAGGGATTGCATTGAATCTGCAAATTCCTTTGGGCAGAATGGACATTTTTACAATATTAATTCTTCCAATCCAGGAACATGGAATATCTTTCCATTTATTTGTGTCTTCTTTTTTTTTTTCCTTTTTATTACTTGTGTCTTCTCCAGTCTCTGTCATCAATGTATACTTCTCAGTGTACAGGTCTTTTACCTCCTTGGTTCAATGTATTCCTAAATATTTTAGTTGTCTTTTTTTTTTGAATGCTAGAGTAAAAGGGATTGCTTTCTTTTTTGCTATAATCTTTTTTATCTGTGAAAATAAAATAACAGCCCTTCTTTTATTAATTATTTTAATAACTTGAGTCTTTTATTTTTTTTACTAGTCTAGCTAAAGATTTGTCCATTTTGTTGACCCTTTCAAAGAATCAACTTTTGGTTTTGTTGATTTCCTCTCTCTATTTTTTCTACTCTCTATTTCATTTATTTTGGCACGAATCTTTATTATTTCCTTCCTTCTGTTTGTGTTGGGTTTAGTGTGCTCTTCTTTTTCTAGTATCCTGAGGTGTAAGGTTAGGTTATTGATTTGAGATCTTTCTTTTTTAAATATAGATGTTTACAGCTATAATTTTCCATCTAAGTGCTGTGTTCATTGCATAAATTTTGGTATGCTGTGTTTTTGTTTTCACTCATCTCAAAATATTTCTTAATATCCCTTGTGATTTCTTCTTTGACCTCTTGGTTATTTAGGAGTATGTTGTTTAATATCTACATCATTGTGAATTCCTCAAATTTCCTTCTATTAATGATTTCTAATTTCATTCCATTGTGATCAGAGAACAAACTTTTTGTATGATTTCAATTCCTTTAATTTTTTAAGACTTACCTGATTGCCTAACATATGGTCTATGCTTAAGAATGTTACATAGGTATTTGAGGAGAATGTATTCTGCAGTTGTTGGAGTGTACTATAGATGTCTGTTAGCTTAGATGTCTATTAACTTAGCTTAAATTGCTTTCTTTCTCTTTCAGATAGTTTGTTGTTAGTGTATAGAAATGCAATTGATTTCCATATTTTGATTTTGTATCCTTCAACTTTACTGAATTCATTTATTAGTTCAAGCAGTTTTTTTGGTGGTCTTCAGGGTTTTCTATATTATATTATCTGCAAATAGAGATACGTTTACTTCTTTCTTTCTGATTTGGATGCTATTTATTTATTTATTTATTTATTTATTTATTTTCTTGCCTAATTGCTATGACTAAGACTTCCAGTACTATGTTGAATAGAAATGGTGATAGTGGCCATCCTTGTCTTATTCTTGATCGTAGAGGAAAGGCTTTTAACTTTATACCATTGAGTATGATGTTAGCTGTGGGCTTGTCATATATGGCCTTTATTATGTTGAGCAACAGTCTTTCTATACTTAATTTATTGAGTTTTTATCATGAAAGGATGTTGAATTTTGTCAAATGCTAAACAAACTTCTTTCCCTTAAGGTATGACCTGGAAGAAACACATATCATTTTGCTTACTTCCCACTGGCCAGGACTAAGGATTGTACATGCATACCTCAGAAATAATATGGGTTGGGTTTCAGATTACTGCAATAAAGTAAACATAGCAATAAAGCAAGTCACATGAATTTTTTGGTTTCCCAGTGCAGGTAAAAGTTATGTTTACTGTAGCCTGTTAAGTGGGTAGTAGCATTATGTCTAAGAAAACAATGTACATACCTTGATTTAAAAATACTTTATTGGGACTCCCTTGGTGGTCCAGTGGTTAAGACTTTGCCTTCCAGTGCAGGGGGTGTGGGTTCGATCCCTGGTCAGGGAGCTAAAATTCCCACATGCTGGTGGCCAAAAAACCAAAACAGAAAAACAGAAGCAAAATTGTAACAAATTCAATAAAGACTTTTTTAAAAATGGTCCACATAAAAAACTTTACAAAAACATGAAATAAAAAATACTTTATTGCTAAAAAATGCTAACCATCATTTGAGCCTTCTGCAAGTTGTAATCTATTTGCAATAGTAGCATCAAAGATCACTGATCATAGATCACCATAACAAATATAATAATAATGAAAAAGTTCAAAACATTGCGAGAATTACCAAAATGTGACACAGAAATAAAAGTGAACGAACGCTGTTGGAAAAATGGCACCTATAGACTTGCTCGATGCAGGGTTGCTACAAACCTTCAATTTGTAAAAAAACACAATAAAAAGTGAAGCTCAATAAAATGAGGTATGCCTGTACTTAACTGCAAGAGTGGCTGGGAAATGTAGTCTTTCTCATGGATGGCTTTACACTTTGCCAAACTTTGCTGACTCTATCCCTAAAAAAAGAAAGCAGAATGGATTCAAGGGTTCAAACCAACAGTGCCTTCCATAACATATTGATAGGAAAATCCATCAAGAACCAGTAACAGTATTTGCCTCTAGGAATAGGGTACTGGTGGCTGGGGACACAGGTAGGAGGAAAACGTCCCTTTTAATGCCCTTTTGAACTTTAATACATGTGAATTATTAACTAATTAAATATTATTAACAAAGTGAGAAAAATAGTGTTATCCTATGAGTTTAAACCTCCACATCTGATTCACTGAGCGAAAGTTTTTTTGTGTGCCTTCACCCTCAGCCCCTCAGAGAAGCTCTATACAATAGATACGGCATGAAAGTCAGGCCACATTAAACTATTTTAAATCAATATGATTTGAGCAGCTGGGGAAGTCCTGTGGGCCTGCATGGGCAGAGGTCTGGAGAGGAATATAAATTCAGTTAAGCACCTGGGAGAGCTGCTCTCCCTTCCAGTGGACCCAGTTGGCACTGGGCCTTCCGTGTACCCTTCCTGATTGTGCCTGTTTAGTGGCACAGAAGTCCAGTTCTGCTGCCGGGTCCTTACCCCAGCACTGCTGATACTCAACAGGAGGAAGCCAATGCCCTCTGGACAGGAGGGGCTGGGGAGCTGGGCCTGGAGACACAGCCAGCTCCTGGGTGGGCCATGCCGCTTGCCCGTTCAAGCAGGAAGCCTTTGAAGCATCTGCCAGGCAGAGGCCTTGACTGCCGTCATCTGGCTCTCATTTCTTCCCTAGCATTCATGACTCAAGAGAACCTTGGGGCAACCTCAGGCCTGTGTGGGGTGAAGGCTGGGGGGCCACCAACAGTGAACCCCTCGCCCTAGTGCACAGGGTCAGCTCCCTTCACTGGCCCCAGCTGGGCCATGGGGCGGAGCAGAGGACAGACACCTTCCTACCCCCTGGTGCACAGACTGAAGGTCCTGCTCCCTGGACTGGGTCTCAGCACCTCATGGACTCCGCACAGCTGCTCTTTAATGCCCAAGGAGCTCTGTGCACACAGAGAAACATAGCCAACTCCACACCTTGTCTCACGTGCAGTGTAGGAAAATTGAATCAGTTAACATTTCTCTAAATATTCACATACTATTCCTACAATTAACAAATTGACCTTTTATAATTTTAACAAAGTAGATTTCCCTGAACATTTGAAGTTAAATGTAATCAATTACACTTCCCAATTCTAATGATTCAGTCTCATAAATGTTTCAAACACCTTTAAACATCGACAAATAAGAATCTAATCATTACAAAACTGGATCTGCATACTCATACTAAAACTGGTTACAAACGCTAATGCGTAGATCTAAAAGTGTTTATTATCTCGAGTCAGCAGCCCTAGCAGCAGACCGGATGGACATTATGTGCGCATTTGCCATGCATCACTGCCCTCTCCTGGGGAATCTCAGAGAGCTGGCCATGCAGCAACTCTGTTGGAGGCCTCATACCAGAACTCTGTACCCCAAACTCTCTGTCCTGGGCAGAGTGACTGGACCAGAGGTGGGTCCTGGACTCTGAGCCAGGACCTCATGGGCTAGCCAGGCATGCAAGGCATGCCAACCTGCAAGGCCCACCAACCTGCAAGGCCGGCACAAAAGTTCTTCCCAAGAAGGGCTGTGGATGGTGACAGCTGACCAAATCAATCAGCATCTCACTCTTGGGGCATATAAATGCGCCTCTCTGAGAGAAGAAGGGGACAAGGGCTGAAGACTCACAGAGGAGGCAGTGGGCAGAAGTCAGGCAGGGACCCCAAGGGGAAGCTGGGGACCAATTGACTAGAAGCAGCTGGAGCAGGAGAAACAAAGTGAGACACAAGTGCCAGAATGTGAGTGACACTCTGGGAGCTGGTGACATGGGGACACCCAGCCCCATTCTCCTGAATAGCCTGGCTGAGGGGCTAGGCTGGCAGGTTTTTTCTTCCCTGCGTATCCCACACAGGCAAAGGGAATGGGCAAAAGATGTTCTGAGCTCAAGTGATGACACGTGCTGAGGCCAGGTGCACAGGAAAGAGAAGCTGATCGGAAAGATCTGTGTGCGTGAAGTGAGGGAAGCAGGACAGGGTGTGGGGAGAAATTGAAGTATGAGGTCATTACAAGGGAGGCCTCAACTGGCCCCACGGGGAGGGGAGGCTGGAGCCGGGATCACTCATCAGTTGTCCAGAAATGAGCAAAGGGGAATTGGGTGAGCTTTGGGCCCAAGAACCCTGAGTGAGGCAGCTTCCTTCTGCCAGGGGCAATTCCCTCCTGAGCCATCAGATTCCAACCCCTGGTCCTGAAGGGCAGCCTGTGCAGTCACCACCACACTAAAGGTGACAGACTGGGTCACTGAGTGGTGACCAGGAGGTGACAGGAGGCCTGTGGTCAGAGACCCGGTTACAGTGACCTGCTCAGGTGTGGTTATACAGGGACCAGGTCTGGTCAGCCTCTGCAGAAGGTTCAGTGAAATGAGCTTCTCATGGTCTTGGGAGGGGGCAGGGGGGGTGGTGACAGGATCAGATTTTCCTTCTAGACTGGGGCTGGGGCTTAGGAGAGAGAGCAAGTCTGGTGATAAACATGAAGGGTGGCCCGTGCACGGAAGGTATCTAAAGACACACAAGCAGCAGAGACCTCAGAGAGCCTGTGGAAATGGGGGGCGGGGTAGAGCAATGACATTTACAGGGAAGGAAGATCAGGATACTCAGAGGAGTAGGTGTGTGGTCCTGCCTGAGTGGGTAGCTAGAAGATGGGAGCCAGGAGAATGAGTGCTCTAGGATGGAAGCGTCAGATCAGGACTGAAAGCCCTTTTCTTCTGCCCAAACGCACACGGCAGTGGCTCTGTAAACTCAGTTCAGCCAGCTGCCTCTAGATGGCAGTGTGTGTGCGTGGCAGTAGCCGTCCTGCACTGCTCACCAGGGAAACCCAGGTTCTTCCGTGGGACCAGGGAAAAGTCCCCAGAGCTGTGAGGGGGATAGGCAGAGGCAACTGTGATGCCTGCAGCATCCACCTATGCTCTGCTCTGCTTCAGGTGGGTGGGGCAGGTGCCTCTTTCTCCCCTTCCTAGGGGCTCCTATCAGGGTCCTTCCTGGCAGGGCCCGAGCATGGGGGTCCCAGGGGTTTAGAGGACCCCCAAGTCCATGTGTTCATGACTCTTCAGTCTTAGGTGAAAGATTGAGACACAAAGGTCTGGCCATAAAGCTAACAGTTCTGGTTCTACCACTTAGGGGAGAGTGACTCCCTCTGAGCCTACTTTCCACACTTGTTTTACAAACGCATAGCTTTATGAAACTCAGTTTACATGAGATTATTTCAGAAGAAATAATTTTTCACTGTCAAGAGATTTTCACATTTGTACATGGTTCATAGTTTCCCTAGCAGACACAGCTTTCAGGGACAAAGCTGGGGGGAACCTAGGCAGTCTCACCTTGCTCTTCACCTTTCTGATTGGCATCCTCCCTCTAATGTCTTATCGGCCACATCTGGACCTTCCTTCTTCGGCAAAACTGTCTTCTCCCACTTGGAGAAATTACAGTAGGCAGTCAGGGCTGGAACAGCCCTGGGAGGTTACCTACTAAACAGCTGTCCTCTCTCTCCCACCCTGTTTATGAATTGGACAACTAAGGTGAGATAAGACTCCTTGTCACCACCATCTATAATAGTCTTGGCCTCCATCATTAAAGTATGCTCCACTGTGTCTTGTGCTCACACATGGGGTCCTATCACAAATCTTTATAGTGTGGTAAGGGACACTGTCTGAGGACAGAGGTCTCATGGCTGAGGCTGCAGATGCAAATAGAAGCAAGCAGCCCTTGAAAATTTGCAGATTCTTTAAAATAGATGGTTCTGGAACAACGAGGGCAGGCATCGAGGGACAGGCCAAGAAATTAATTTCTTTTCTGTTCACCTTTCTCTAGGGCTCCCTTGTCTTTTCAAGAAAGGCAACATCAGTTCAGAACAGCTCAGAGTGAAAGGTCTACCAAAGACGTTAGCATCTGGCTCACCCAAGTCCTGCCATACTTCATGGGGGGACCCATCCTCGCACTGGCCTCTTGGCCCTGACCTCCTCACTCCAAGGGCCACTGATTCCTTCATTCCATCTTGATCACTCACTCCCGTGGATACATCCCTCTGTCTGACCATAGCCGCGTGCAACCATTCCTCTCTTCTCTGATCAATGAGGGCCCTCCAGCCCCTCCCCCACTTTCTCCTTTCTTCCCATCTACTGGCCCTTTTAGCTGTCACTTTTCTCCCCTACCAGCCAAGACTGACGATACAACACCTCAGTGCTTTCTTTCCAATATTCTTCAATCCTCTGCACCATTGTTTTTCTATCATGCCTTTCTAGCAAATCCCCAAACGGATCAATCCTACTGTCTGTGCTCTCTGCACCTGGACTTATCCCAGCTGCTGAGGACTGATGAAAGCTGTGTCATTTGAGCTATCATTCTGACTCCGGTTCGCCATCCTCAGCTGGGCTCTCAATCCTTCCTCAAACACTCCTGCCTGCCCTTCCTCAGAAGCCTCTCTCATTTTCTACTACGTCTCCCTGAAATCCTTGGATCCCACCAAACATCCATTTTCCTTAACAGGTGACCTATTCTTCCTATTTTCAGAAAAAAAGGAAGCCCTCACTTAGGAACCCCCACTAAACCCACAGACATCCACATCGCACTCAGCTCTTCCCCCATCCTCTGGTCTCCACAGAGGCCCATCCGTCCTCCAGTCTTTGGCTGCCCTCTTGTTCTGAACCTCAATCCTTCCTACCTTCTCTGGCAAGCATCATCTCTTTTTCCTTCAGACTCTTCAATCTCCCCTCTTCTACTGCCTCTTCCCTGCATCATTTAGACATATTCAAGTCTCTCCTTTCTTAAACAAATAAACAAACCTCTCCCTCAGCCTCTTACCCTCATCGTCTTCCAGCTAAAGACTTCACTCTGATCCTCATTTATCCTCCAGCCTGCTGTTAACAGGCTTCTGACCCAACTATCCACTGGCCCCGCTCTCTGAAGCTGCCGACCCCCGTGGTCACTCCTCAGCCTTGTCGTGCAGCCCTCCCTGCAGCATTGGAAACTGGGGGTCACTCCTTCATTCCTGAAACATTCATTTCCCTTGACTTGCATACACTCCACTCTTTCTAGCTTTGCTCCTACCTCACTGGCTGCTCTTTCTCAGGCTCCTTATTCCCTCTCCTTTTTGTTTTCCTAGTCGGCTCCACATTCATCAGGATTCTGCCTCAGTTGTTTTCCCTTCTCAGCTCCCAGTCCCAGGATCATTTACTCCCGTGGTTTTAATCATGATCTCTGTGCCGCGCTCTCAATAATCACTCTCCTTTTCTTCCTTTCAAACAGGCTCCGGACCTAATTATTAAAAATTACATTTCCCAGCCTCCTGTGGAGATAAGGATTGCCATGTGACCACACCAGGCCAGTGAGGCATAAGCAGCAGTCGGTGGGGATTTCTGGGGAAGTTTTGCTTTCCTACCCTATCTGGGATGCAGGTAGGAAGCTGGAGCTGGAACCGCCATTGCATGACTACAGATGACTCAGAGGATGCAAGATTCCCAGTAAAGAGAGCCAGAGCAGACAGAGGGGACCTGGGACCAGACTGACTGTGAAACAGCTGACCAGCCTTGCTCTGCTTAGCTTTAGACTTTGTGTTACGTCAGAGTGTTCAATAAGTATAGCAGCAAATAGCAAGCAACCCCACTTAGTTAAAGCAATTTGGTTGGGTTGAAGTTACAGGAGCCGAACACAGGTTCTGATTAATACAAGTCCCAAATGTATAGTTTTTACTTAGATGTCTCTCCTGAACTTCAAACAGCAAATTGGACCTCTTTTCTCTGTCCAGAGACACCTCAAATGCAAGAGGTCCAAGTTGTCACCACTTACCAAACACACACACACACACACACACAGAGTCACTTGGATTCCTAGTTTCAGTAAACAGCATCATTGTCTATGCAGTCAGAATCCTATTAGTCACCATCCTATTAGTCACCCCTCAATTCTACCTCCTAAATATATTTTGAATCTGTTCACCTCTTACCATTTCCTCATCACCAACTTCCTGAACCATTGTAACAGTTTCCTTCCTAATTTTTAATCTTGCTCCCTCCAATCCATTCTTCCTACTGCAGCCTTACAGAACTTCTAAAAGCACAAATGTCATAATGTTACTATTCTGCCTAAAACCTTTCAGCCACTGCTTAGGGCCTGAGGAATACCAGGCATATATTGTAAGACTCTGCCAGGAATTATGATGTTGGTCCTGTACCCACCTCCTCTTCTTTGGCATAGGTGCTGCTTTATTGACCACAGGGATGGGCATGTTGACCTACACCTGATCCAGTTAGGGAAACCTCTCTCCCTTACCACAGTGATTGGTCCAATAGTGGGCACATGACAAGAGCTGGGCCAATTAGAGAACTTCCTTGGGATATGTTCAAAGCAACCTAGAGTGTAGAGTTATTTGGAGTCACATTTCCAACATGGTGCAAACTCTTGAGTGCTAGGAGAGACAGAGGGAGGGGCTCCTGGCCTGGGTAGCCCACAGGATCAGCACCTAGTGTTCAGAATCAATCTGGTTTCAAGTTCTTCTTTTGATTTTCTGAGTGACTTGAGTATCCTTCCAGGAATATTCCCTCCTTTGGCCTAAGCTAGTTTGAGTGAGGTTTTCTCACTTCCAACCAAAACATCCTGACTACAGTGAAGATCCTTGATCGTCTGGCCCTAACAGGGCATCGTTCCCAGAAAACAAAGTTCTTTCCAGCTCATAGGATGTTTTACGATACAAAATTTATTTCATATGGTTCTTACTATAAGTTTGTGAGGTGGGTTTTACTATTATCTTGACTTTACACATAAGAAAAATAGGGTTCAGAGATCTTTTGCTCAAGATGAAGAGGCTGAGAATTAGGAGTGCTTGGACACCAAGTTCCTCTTCTATTCAAGCTGCTTCCCTTTACCCCCACCCCCTGGCTTGTGTACACACACACACACACACACACACACACACACACACACACACGCTACAGAGTGGAGCCCAGGGTGAGCAAAAGCAGTGCTGGGACAGGAACCAGTCTGGAATGGGGGCTAAGGAGGAAGTCAGAGGACAATAAAGGCCAAACTCCTCCATTTAAAATTTATAGCCAACTCCAGTTCCAGGAGAAGAAGAAACTCTCGGCTTCTTTCTTTTACTCCTCCTTGTACTGTTTTTTGTTCCCATAATCTACACCTTAGGCTTGCAGTCTGTGCAATAATTTGGTTATATTCTTGGCAATTACAGTCCTAGGGGCTAGCCCAGAAATTAACTCACTGTTTACAATACAGTCCTTTTATGAGTTGGGACTGTGCATAGCTCAATTTTTTTAATTTATTTTGTTTTTAGGTTAAGTTGTACTTTTTTTTCCTTCCAGTTTTGAGATGTAACTGACATATATCACTGTATAAGTTCAAGGTATATGGCAAAATGATTTGATTTACATACATCATGAAATTATTACCACAATAAATTTAGTGAACATCCTATAGATACAAAATAAAAAAGTTTTCTTTCTTTGTGATGAGAACTCTTACAATGTACTCTCTGAACAACTTTCATATGTAACCTACAGCAGTGTTAATTAGTCATGTTGTACATTATATCCCTAGTACTTTTTTAATCTTACAACTGGAATTTTATACCTTTTGACCACCTTCATCCAGTTTCCCCTCCCCCACCCCCACCTCTGGTAACTACAAATCTGTTCTCTTTTTCTATGGGTTTATTTTTTGAAGTATATAATTGACGTACAACACTATGTCAGTTCCTGGGGCACAACTTAGCGATTTGATATTTCTATACATTTCAAAATGATCACCACTGCAATTCTTTTTACTTTTTAAGAAAGAAAAAGAAAATGGGCTTGCTCTGCTTTGAGTGTGCCTGATGCTCTCTGAAACCACCCCATGTTATTATAAAAATGGGTCAGGTAAAGCTTGGTGGGTCTCAAAGGGCAGCTGGGAATGGCAGGCGAGTGTCATTAAGTAACTGTCACCGAGGCCTGGTGGGGGAGGGGTGGAGGCCTTGCTGGTTTTGAGGGCACTTCCCTCACCCTCTTCACGCCCTGCCTCAGTTTGGCCAACTGCTCCAGAAAGCAGCTGTCTCCCTGAGGCTGCTCAGGCTGGTGGGACCTCCAACATCATTGGGTCCACGATTCACAAAGTTGGCTTCAGTCTCCCCTCCGTGTTCTACGCTCATGACCTCCTTCGCATCCAAGTTTCAGCAGAAATCATTAGGTGTGGATGATCCTCTTTCCAATCCCAACCTTCACTGGAAACTTCTCTGCCTCCACTCCCCCCTTCTTAATAATGGTGGAGGCATCCCTCTACCAGAGGTGTCCTCACTATGCATTGCCCACACCCCATCTCCTTCCAGTTTTCCTCAGAATCATCACTCCTACCGTCTCTCCTGCAACATTCCTATCACTCTTCAAACATGCTCTAGTAACTTCCATATTTTAACAAAACCCTTTGTCTCCTAACAAAAGTTAAAATTGTATATGGCTATGAGCACTGGAAAACAGAGGATTAAACAAGATAGAAATTTCTTTTTCTCATATACAAAGTCAAGAGGTAGGTAACCCAGAGCAGGTATGGTGGCTCCCTAAACATTAGGAACCCAGATTTATTCTAACTTGTGGCCCAAACATCCTCAACACGTGGCTTCCACTTCAAAGTTGAACATAGCAGCTTGAGCTACAGGTACATATTTACATAGTGATCAGGAAAGAGCAATGGCTGAGGAAAGCACACCACGACCCTTTAAAACTGCTTCTCACAAGTTGTACATGGACCCCTCCACTTACTTCCTGTTGGCCACAACTAAGTCATGTGACCACATGGAGCCATGAGGGAGTCCTAGAAACTAGCTTTTATTCAGGGAAGCCATGTGGCCAGCTAGAAGTGGAAAGTCTATAATAAAGGAAATGGGGGAGAATGGCTATTATGTCACCTAGCCTTCTCTGCCAAAGCCTCCTGATTCCACATCCCTTTCTAGACCTCTCCCAGTTCTGTGTTCCCTGTTGGACAAGCTGTCCAAACACAATAGCTCTACCATGGTCTGGCTGCCACCCCACTACTCCAGGGACACTGCCCTTAGCATGTGCACCCATGACTTTCATGTTGCCAGAGTCACAGGATTCTTCCCTTTCTTCATCTTACCTGATCTGTAAGTAGCATATAACACAACTGACCACTCTTTTCTGGAAACACTGCTTTGTCAGTCTCTGGGATATATCACTCTCCCCATTCTCCTTTCACATCTCTCTCTCTTTTTTTTTTCCAACAGCCTCTTTTTTTCAGTCTTCCTTCCTGCTCTGGCTCCTGTCTGACTCCTCTGGGTCCCTCTTGAACCCTCTCCTCTTCTGTATCTACCTCCTCACCCTAGGTGCCTCCCTAAGAGTAAATCCCAAGGCATTTACCATCTTTAAAATGATGTTTCTCAAAGCCCCACCTCCAGCCCAGGCCTCTCTTCTGAGCGCCTGGTGACTGGACAAGCAAACTGGATCTCTGACGGGCATGACTAAAACAGAAGTCTTGTTTGTCTGTTTGTTTTGTTTTGTTCTATTGGCCTTGTGGTTTGTGAGGTCTCAGGGACAAGGGATCGAACTCATGCCCCCTGCAGTAGAAGCAATAGTCTTAACCACTGGACTGCCGGGGAAGTCCCTAAAACAAAATTCTTGATGTGCCTTCCTTTCCTCCAGGCTACCCCACCCAATAAATGAGGCACTGTTCACCCACTTACTCCAGCCAGAAGCTTGAAAGTTATCTTTGGTTTCTCCATTCCCTCCCCCCACATCCATCCTATTGGTGTCCATGTCCAAAATAACATCTTTCAACTGCTCATCTTAGTGTGGCCACCAATTTGGTCAAAACGACCATTAATTTTGGCTGGGTCTGCCGTAACAGTCTTATTGTCTCCTTGCTTTTATTTTTGCTTGCCACCCACCCAATTTATTCTTCACACAGCAGAAAATCACAACACATTAGTCTTGTGCATAAAAATCCTTCAATGGTTTAATAAAAAGTCTCCATTCCTAGATACAGTCTTGCATGGCCTGGTCGCTGCCCACCTCCCCACTTCATCCTGGCTCTATTTCCCAGACTTGCTACTCTAACCACGCAGGTTTGTTTTTGTTTTGTTTTGTTTTTTTTAGCTCTTTGACATATTCACAGCTTTCTCTGGGTCTCAGTAAAACTGTTCTTGACTTGGAATGTCTCTGCCTGGCCTTCCCCAAGGCTATCTCCTCATTCTCTTGATTTCAATTTCAACATCACCTCCTCAAAGACATTTCCCCTGCTGGCTCTAAGGTTGCTCCTGTTCTCTATCCCAGTCCCTTGTTTTTGTCTCAGCATTTACTTCAACCTGCAAGTATGTCTCCTCCACCAAAAATCAGCCTTATGGAGCAAGAGGCTTCCTCTGTCTTGTTTACTGCGGTATCCTCAGCATCAAAACAGGGTCTGGCACAGACGAGGCACTCATTCAAGCGCCCACTGTCTGCCCAAGGACGAATGGATGAACGGGTTCTCCAAGGAGGTCTCTGAGCTGCCTGGGGTGTCACAGGCAGACTGCATCCTCCTTAATAAGAAAAAACTGGGAACGGACCGAACAGTTCCGTTTCAAGATTGCCTCCTTACATTGGATTTAACCTGTTGGTTGCTCTTACTAGAACGTGATGCAACTACTCTCTTGCTCAGTTTTGACAGAGCCGAGTTTCCAGCGGAGCAAATCGCCTAGCCTTCCGCCACCTGAATGCGTTTAAGGCCCATTGGCGTGCCTGGGCCTCGTTTTTCAGATAGGCGGGTTGAGACCCCAGAGGTCAGCCTTTTTAACACCAGAGCCCCGCCAGCGGTGTGAATACCTCTCTCTACCAAAGGCCGTACCGCCAGCCTCCTCCCTTCCCCCTCAAGAATCCTCTCAGCCATCTTCTCAGGATAAAGGTGAGGGACAAAGCTCGGCAGGCGGTCCAAAGAAAGCGTCGTATTTTTAGCACCAAGGCTACAGGGAGCGAGTCTTTACCGGCCGGTTTGCAAAGAAATAAATGTTCATTTACTTCCCTGGTCTTGACGCCAGCCTCCGAGGCCCGGCAGGAACGCCTTCCAGGATTTTCAATTCAGCCATTTTTCTAACCCTGCGCTCACCTCTCCACCCGGTCACCCCCGTAGCCCCGAGACGCGGCCTCCCCGCGGCCCCCACAACTCGCGCTTCTCTCAGGCTGGGCTGCGGTGGAGTCAGTGACCAGGCCGACGCGGCGCCCGCATATTGCTGCGGCCCCAGACGTCGCGCGCGGGTCCGCACTCGCCCTGCGCCCACTGCGCCCAAAGCGCGGCGAAGGGGCGGGCCCGGGACTGGGCCCTGCAGGCTCTGCCCGGTCGCGGGCTGGAAGGCCGGGCGGGGCGGGGCGGGGCGAGGGGCGGGGGAGGGGCGTGGAGGGCGGGGTCGCGCGGGGCGGCGCTGGGAAGTGGCGCCCCTTTCTCGGCCGCCGCCGGGGGCCGCGCCCCCGGCCCCGCCCCTCCGCGCCCCGCCCCCGCGCTCGGAAGGCCTGAGTCGCGCCCTCCCGCCCTGCGCCGCCGAACTTGCTCTAACTTCCTTGGCCGAGCCCGGCCGCGCCGCTGCAGTCGCCGCCGCCGCCGCCGCCGCCGCCGCCGCCGCCGCGCCCGGGTGAGTAGAGCGCGGAGCCCCCGCTGGAACGTCGGGCCCTGCCCCCCTCATTGTCTGAGGCCGATCCCCCCGAGCGCCCTCTGGGGACTAGGACTGCTCCCCAGATCCATGATCGCTCCCTCTGGCTCCCTCGCCCCTGCCCCGGAGGCGGCCCGGCGGGCGGCGCTGGCTTTGTCTGCCCAGATGGCCCGTGAGGGGCTGGAGGCCTTGGCCCGGACCCCGCTGAGCCGAACTTGGGCGCCGGGCGGAGTGAGAGCCGCAGGGGGCGATCCGGCTGGCGCTGTGGGTCTGGTCGCCCTCGCCCCGTGGGCCGGGCCGGGGTGGGAGCGCTCGGGGAGGGGGGTCGGACCGCCGCGGTTCTGGGCTCTGCCCCTCTCCCCAGCTGCGAGCCTTGGGATGGGCACTCCCTTCGGTTCCGTCACGGCCCCTCGGCCGCCCGGAGCTCGGGCAGGGGGTGGAGGATGGCGCAGACCGGTGAGGGCGGTCCCCTCCCCCGCCCCGCCGCGAGGGACTCCAAGTCGCCCACCCGGGCCGTGTGTCCCACTCTGCCCTGCACCGGCGGCCGGAGTTTGTAGGTGGTGATCCAGCTTCTCTGTGTTGGTCGTTTGGGGTTGTGCTTGGGAGCAAAGCCCGACTCGTGACCTAACCGGAGCTTCGGTCGAGTTGGGTCTATGGTTACGGAGCTGGCTGGTCCCGGGGCCGCTGCTTGTGCCGGGGAGGGGTGGTGGTGCCGGTAGGTAGGGGGTGTGTGTGTGTGTATGTGTGTAGGGACTTGGGCACCGGGACCGCTGGGACGTGAACCCCGGGGGACACGAAGTTGGTCTCCGGCTAGAAGTGGTCGGTGCCCTGGGGGGTCTTGGGGAAGTGGCTGGCCTCGGTACTGGCCTGGAGGCTGGCTGAGACAGTGTGTAGCAGTTTGCTAGCTGTCCTGGGCGCTGGTGTTTGGGGGGCATCAAGTCGTCCTGGGCCGTGAGTGCATTGCATTGGAGCTTGTGCAGGTGTGCTCTCTCCCATGGTCTGCTCCATTCAAGTCCTCCTTCCTTCTGAGATGGGGGTTGCCCTTGGGCTGATAGGAGTGGGTGGAGCTGCTTGCCAAATCCTCAAAAAGTAGCCTTCCCCCTTCCCCTTGACCTCTAAGTAGGGGAAGTTAATCCCTGCAAAGTGCTTGGGTCACCCTTTCCTGTTGATGAAGGGGAACCTGGGGCCCAGGCCTTCAGAGCACCCTGGCACCCCTGTATCCCCTCTATATTCAGTGAGCCCTGTGGAAGGCTGAAGCGCTCTTGTTTCCAGGGATCCTCCTGGGCCCTGGCACCCTCAGACTGAAGCTCGTACTCCTGCATGATGTCCCCATGTGCCCTTCTAGCTCCTCTCTCAGCTGTCTCGAAGCTTTGTCCCATCCCCCATAATGTCTGGGGGTCAGGCCTTGGAAGCCCAGGCTACCAGGTGGATTTCCCCTCCCCTCTTATTGCATCCCCACATCTCAGAACTCCACTGCTTGGACCATCAAATGTGGTCTTCAGTTCATTCAACAAAGCATGGTTGAGAGCCTGTGGGGTGCCAGGAACTGTTACAAGCACTGTTCCAGGCTCACAGCTCCCTGACTGGCTGTCAGCTCTGTGTGGTCTTAGAACCCAGGCTGGACACGTAGTGGTTGCTCTGTAGTGTTTATTAATCTGAGCTTGATCTTAGCTTAGCAGCATTATTCAGGCTAACAGGAGTTCAAGCCCACTGGTGCAGCTGGAGGTTTGTGGCTGCCTCTAGGAAGAAAGGGCATGGAAAGAACGGGGCTGCAGAAGGGTTGGCTGCCCAGGGAAGTTCCCCCTTTACCAGCAGGGCAGCTGGGCAGATCTCTGAGGACGGGTGAGGGCGCCTCCCTTCCCGCTTTGGGAGTGGGAGGACAGAGCACGTGTTATGTGTGGGAGGGGAGGGGGCCCTGCCCTGCAGGTCTTGGTGGTAGTGAATTCCCAAGGAGGCCGGGCAGCAGAGAGTTCTGGAAGCTCTGGGTTGTGGAAAC
The DNA here is from genome assembly GCF_030028045.1 of Hippopotamus amphibius kiboko. NCBI lineage: Eukaryota > Metazoa > Chordata > Mammalia > Artiodactyla > Hippopotamidae > Hippopotamus > Hippopotamus amphibius. Next base: position 57,131,519 of record NC_080190.1, on the reverse strand, counting down.
ATTTCCTGAGGCCTCAACTCTAGGTGAGCATGTGCTCAGGGATTTGGCTTGTTACTTAACTTCAACTGGGATAGAATTCAGTTTGGCAAAAAAAAAATAATAATAAAAATAAATAAATAAATAATAATTCAGTTTGGCAATGCCTGTAACATGCCTTTGTGTCAGTCCTGGGAAACCTTTGCTGATTTTAAAATCTAGAGGAGGTTATGGACAAGCTTACAGCAATTACACAGAAAGTTTAAATATGTAGTAATAGTGAGTTTATTGAGACTTACTGTTTATTGAGACTTACACGACATGCTATCCTAGAAGCTTGTATTCACTCATTCAGTCCTTGAAACGACACAGTACAGTAGATAATGTTAATGTCCCATTTTACAGACAATGAAACTGGCCTAGAGAGGTCACAGAGTAACTTGCTTAAGGTCTGAATGTGAACGGGGTTTCCTCATATCTCATTACATAAAGCCTTCCTCTCAGAAGTGGTTAAAGTTGATTAATACACTGAACAGTCTGGCCCACGGAGGAACTAGTGAGTTCTTCAGCGCAGATACCCTTTATTCGCTGCTTCTGAAAGCATCTCATCTGTCTGGGCACAAAACAGATGCCCCTGAACCCCTGCTGATTGGCTGGCAATATAGCTTTAGTCTCCCTAAGGCTAGGGAATGGGAAGACCAGCACTGCCATGCACAGAAGATTGGGGAGTGACTCATTGCCTGTATCTGTCTAGATAGATCAGGGTTTGCTGAGGTAACAATCCTCAAATCTCAGAGGCTTGAAACAGCAAAGGGTTATTTCTTGCTCACACCGCATCCATCGTGTATCTGCTTTATGTTGTTCTCACTGTGGGACCCATGCTGATTAATTGGAACGTTCCTGGTCACTTGGACAGAGGGACAGAGAGCATAATGAATCTCACCCTGGCTCTTAAAGCTTCCACCCAGAAGTGGCATTTCAGTGGCCGGAGCAGTCACATGGCCATACTTCCCTGCAGGCTGGGCAGTGAAAGAGGACTGGATACATTTGGTGAACAGCACTGATGCCTGCCACCTGCCTACCACCGTGCTGTCTCTGTGACTTTTTCCCAAGGTCTGGGTCCGAGTGTCATATGTTTCTGAGTCACCAGGAACATCGATCATGAATTAGTCAAAGAAATGTCGTTTAGGTTAAAGATGAATTGAAGTGCCACATTTGAAGGGCAGAGGTATAGTGAATAAAAATGCTTCTTACACTAGTAAGAGGTGGTCTGCAGAAGCAGGTGGCCTTTCTGACCCTGGGCAAGTTATTTAAGTTCTTTGGGTCTTCTTTTGCTCATTGATTTATTTGTTCATTAGGCTGTGGGCCCAAGGACTAGTGATGAGTCCCAGATCAAGTATTCTTATTATAGGCACTTGTTTAGCTCCTAGCCCGGTGCTAGGGGCTATGAACTGGGTTCCAGGATCCCTGTTTCTTGCTGCTGCGTCCCAGTGTCCTTGAAAGAGGGATGTTATTGCCCATGGGAAGGGAAACAGGCTCCTGCTTGCTTTCTCTGCCCTGGTACCTCATCCCTTGGACTTCTGGGACTTCCTCATGCTTTCTCTGTATGTGGTGAGTAGGGGCAGCTGTCTTTCTTGGAAGCAAGAGCAGGTAGAAGCACCCCTATAGGCCTTGCCCTTCCCTTTCTATCGATGAGACTCTGGGGTTGAGCTTGCAGGCCTAGGGGTTTGGAAATGTAAGGTGATGGGGTTACTAAAGGATGGAGTCACATGGAGAACAGGCTTGAATGTGGTGCTGGGATGGTCCTCTGCCCTGAGAAGTGGTTTAGAACCCCTTTGTTAATTGCATCCCCCTGCCTCGCCCCCACCCCGCCACCGGCCACCCATGCAGGGTGTCAGAGAGCTGGCTAAACTATGGACCTTGCTTTTGTGCATTGTCACCTGCTTTGTCCCTGTTGACTTCTTACCACCTCCACCAGGAAACACTGGTGGAGGTGGTGAGACCCCAGGTTCTTCCAGTTGTGGTTAACTCACTGTCCTTAGGCATGTTTCCTCCTTTTTCAGGGCGTCTGTTTTCCTGCCTGGAATAGAGGGAGAGGTAATGGCGGTCTACAGCAGTGGTCCCATTCTTGGCTGGTCATCAGAGTCCTCAGGGGACTGCATAGAGCAGTGTTTTGAAAATCTTTGGTCTAGGTGTATTGCCAGCATTCCTGGTTTGTTTTATCTTCATTATAGCAGTGGGGTATTCATAATGTCTCAACATCTGTTTTCTCCCTTAACAGCATGTTCTTTTGGTTCAGACAAGGGCAAGTGGCTGTTGTATTGGACCAACACAGGGGCTGGCCAGTGGGAAATGTTCAGTGCCTCTGCTGATTGAACATAATGATGAGTAATGTTGTCCAGCACCTAGAGTGGACAGCAGTGAGGCCAGCTTTTGAGTTGTATCTACTTTCTAGCGAGTGACCTAGACAAGTTTTTGATTTTTTTTCCTCCTCTTCTTGGACTTGGTGTTCTCATCTGTAAAGTGAGAAGAATCTGCCCTTCCTGTCCTTTTTGAAGCATACGTGCTTCAGGTTTGAGAAGCAGCATGTGCTGCCCTTGAGTTAGGCTAATACTCTGGTTTTGGGAGCACATGGACAGCTCTCAGCAAAGTGCTCACCAGCTGTGGATTCTGGAAACCCCACTTCCTCCATCCTTAGGCCTGGTGGGGTTGGGTGGGGCCGGGCTGGGCTGTGGTTTTTTCTTAAGAAGCAGCAGGCCTGGCAATCTGAGGTTAAGTGGGCCCAGGCAGGCTTCTGGAGGTCTGTTCTGTCTCCCTCACCAGGAGCCAGGGAGAAGTTCCTAGAGCCCTGATGTCCATCAGCTGGATAGCTGGAGGGACCAACTCCTCCCTTCTTGGGCTCTGTCAGCCTGTGCTGCATGGCTGCGAGCCGTGGTGGGGCCTTTGGGATCCTGGGTCAGAGGTGCAGTTCTGCTGCTGCCTCAGACTCTGCGTGTCCCCTGGCATGTAGAGGAGCTGAGGCTGGGCTTTCTTGCATGGGTAAGATTTGGGGAGGAGTCAGGACATGGGGCTGGGCAGAGGTTGACCCCAAGGAGAGGTCTGATGAACTCTCTCTCTGGGTTTTCCCTGTCTACCTGTACTAACTGTTGGGGCCTGTGCAGTCTGTTCTGCAGGCCCCAGAAAGCTTTAAAAAAAAAAGAGAGAGACTTTGAGGAATTTGTCCTCCTGATACTCGGGAGAGGGGCCCTCATAGCAGCTGGAATTAAATAAGCGTCCCCTGAATCTCTTTCTTCTACACCCTGAGGTCTGAGTGGTGAGCCTGGGAGGGCCAAGGGCAGCAGCACATCCCAGGACACAGAGTCCCAAGGCAGGGTCTGTGCTTATGCATCAGAAGCCCACCAGGGCACTGTGGGAAACCCGGGCTTATTGGAAAGTGGCAGGTGGAAGTAAGGAATATGGTCACCCCAGCTTCAAATTGGGCCTCCCCACTCACCCACTGCAGCCATTCAGGCCATGATGTGAGTTTCAGCTTTAGGAATGTATCCCCGATCTGGGGTGCCCACTCAGGACCTTGCTCAGGACCTTGCTCTTTCCAGGCCTCCCAGCTGCTGGGAAAGCCTCTGGTTGCCCACTGAGTGACCATTGCCACAAAGAGACCTCCCTAATGTCTGGCCACCCTGCCGCTTGGCTGTCTGGTTTCAGTCCTTCACCCCTGGGACAGGCAGACAGGGTATGTCCTTGGGGCTTGGTAGGCGAGGCCAGCCCCAACCCCAGGCTTCTCACACTCCAGGTGAGGGGGTCTAGGAAGACTTGGAACTCCATATTGTTTAAAAAAAAAAAGTTATTCAGATACTTGTGGAAACAGTAAGGCAGGCTTTATTCAGGACTATCGTGATCATAAGGACTACTGTAATGGGGGTTTGCAGTAGGGGAGAGAGATTGGGCTTAACCCCAACTGTTACAAGGACAAGTGGGAATTTATAGCTGGGGAGCAGAATGGGGGGGGGGGTTGGATGGAAAATTTATAAGAGGGTAAGATAATTCTTTGCTAACTGACCTAACAGAATTCTTGCTGAAGGCAGGGTAGGGTGATCAGATGTCACGCGGGGGATGCTGCAGTAGGAGGATGAGGAATTTGGTCAGATGTGGAAGACGATCAGCTATGGAGGGTGGGGGGGTCCTGGCTAAACTGCCTTAGCAGGATTCTTGCTGAAACTGGACTCTCCAAGGACAGAGACGGAAGCCCAAGTTTGGGCCTCATCGGGCAGAGGGCTCAGAGGAGCCTGACTAGTTTGGTCAAGAAGAGACTGTCCATGTATGAGACGCTGGCCTGAGCTCATCGCCACTCACACTGGTCATCGAGAGCGGTGCCCCTCTCTGCGGGCATCACTCCCTTGTTTCCAGAAGCCCTAGTTCTTTTCTTTTCAGCATCTACTGGCTCCTTGGCCCCTGGCTCCTCCCCCTTGGCCCCTGGACCACCCACTGCATCCAGGAAACAGCGTGGACCCGAGACCTTGGTTCTCGGTGCACCCCGCCCCCCCCCACCCCCAGTGCTGACTGCCTTTGTTACCAGATCTGCTGGGAGCCAGATAACAGCCATTTGACTCCGGACAACCCTCCCTGCCTTGGCCTCTGTACCTTGCTGTGTTTCCTGTTCTCATCCTGGCAAACCAGTCTGACAGCTTTATGGGTCTCCCTCCCCCACAGGCCTGGGACCTGACTGTGTAACCTGCCTGAGCAGGGCCAAGGGAGGTGCAGTGGGTGATCTTGTCCCCTTCCCTCCTCCCCTCACCCCGCAGCACCCCCCACTCCCGACTGCAGCTCCAGGGGGCCTTCTGGCTGGATCCCCCCTGCTTCCTTCCGCTGTCTAAGGCCTCTGATTCTCCTGGTTTTCTCTGCCCCTCTTCTCTATTTGGTGGTACCCTGCACAGATGACCCTATTGGGTGTGTCTGCTACTCCTGGGGTGCTTCTGTCTCTACAGTCAGCTGTTGTGAGAAAAACAGGTGCGTGGAAAAAACCTGCTGGCTGCGGGTCGGGCCTGTCCCCATTTCCTGAAGGCTGGCTTCCACCCCTATAGGGGAACAGTGGCTCTGTGCAGCCATCCTGCCTCCACTGTCGTCGTTTCCTATCGTCCTAGCTGCTTCCTGTGAAATACAAGTAATGACATTAACATGGACAAGGGGCCTGTCAACAAAAGAGCCAGCGGTAGCGATGGGGTATTCATTCCTGAGGGAGCAGGGAGGCGTGAGTGGTGTGCGCCCCTGTGCAGGGGTGTGGTGGGCAGGCCTGTCCAGGGCCCCTCTGGGCGAGGGAGTCCTGAAGCTCTCTCTGTGGGAAGACATGTGGGGGGGCAGGTGCCAGCTGGGGTGCTGCAGGATTCGATGTGTTGACAATCTGCCTCCCTGGGTGTGGGAACCCTGCCCGCTCATGCAGAAAGGCAGTCAGAGAGGGGCCGGCCTTGGCCTGATGGAGGGTTGTAGGAGTCTGGACCAGAGGTACTCAGGGGCCAGGAACTTGTTTCTAGCAGCTGACCTGAGGGCTCCAAGTGCCTGCGTTGATTCTATTGGTGTGAAGTCTCATTTGTGCTCCTTAATTTTGGGGCTACTTGTTGAGCATTGAACACTCATCAGAAGGCCTCTTAAAGGATAAGGGAGCCAAACTTAGACCTTCCCTCTTTCCAGCCACCTTTCTCTGTGGCCTGGGCAGTCTGCAAGTCATTGAAAGATCTTTGTGGTGGGCTAGGGGTGGCGCAGGGGACTTCTGCTCTGCGAGGTAGAGAGAGCTCCATCCAGGGACCACTCCCTGCGCCCCAAGCGGTCTCACCCAAATGGTCTGGCCAGTCCTTGTTCTAATAGGCATTGTGTCATACTCCTCAGAAGCAGGAGAGAGACTGGGATGGTTATTATATCGTTCCTTAGGGGAAAAACCACTTGAAGGAAATACATCAGTGCTTCTGAGTGCAGAGTATTTATTGACGTGTCAGTTAAAGTAGGCTTTTAAACAACATGTATGTATCCCTTTAGTAAGGAACAAATGTAAGCACACCCATCTCACAGCTCCATTTTGCAGCTTGCATTTCCTGAAAGGTACAGGGAGTTTAGTGGTTAAGGGATTGGAGTTTAGAGCTGGGATTTTGGAGAAACTGTTTTTAGCCTGTCCTTGGAGTCGAGCCAGGCCTAGAAATCTGTTGAAATAGCTTTCTTCAGCTGCTAAAATTGGGATGGGTTTGTAGCATGAGGACCTTGAGCCTCACTGATGAGTGCGGAGGGCCCTGAGAAGGGTCCCTGCTGAGGCCTGGGATGTCTGCAGCTCAGCACCCGCCCCCACCCCCCACGTGGAGATCTTACAGTCTCATCACAGGCTGAGTGGACCTGACTACAGATGGTCCTCTGTATGGAATAACTTAGGTTCTCCTTCTGCCTTGGTCAGAATCTGCTCTTGGCCTTCCTAGGAAGACTTTCTATTTTGGGCCTCGGGGAGGAGTTGTGAGCAGGGAGGGCTCTGAGTTGGTTAGTCTGCCTTTATTCCAGAGGCTGGCACTCTCTTCCCCCTTTCCCCCTTCCCCTTGTTCTAGGGAGATACCAGGAACTGCCTGCAGAGAGCTACAAGCCGAATTTTTTGTGCTACAAAATTGAGGGATTTTAAATGTCAATTTAGTTCTAACTTTTTTGTTTAAGAAAATATGTGATGAAAAATACATAAAGATATACAGTGAAAATTAGTATTTCCACCCTGACCCCTTCAGGTCTGCTCCCCTGAGGCCCCATCACCATCACCAGATGTCGGGTGCCTAGTGAAGCGTCTCTGCCCTCCCCTTGTTTATCTCCGTACTGCGCACTACTTAGGGTGCTCTGATTTCTGCCCTAAAGTTTATCTTGGGATTGTTCCACCTCAGCACATGCAGTTCAGGCCATTCTTTTTAACAGTGGCATGTTATCCCTCTGTGTGGTCAGCCATGATTCACTTTATCAGCCCCCCCATGGACGGACACTGAGGTTGCTTTAAAGTGTTTGGTTCCTACAAGCCACGCTGCAGGAATGCCTCGCGTGTACATGTTCAGAGGTCTCTCGTAGAGATGGCTAGATGAGGAATCCAGGCCTGGGGTGCTTGACCAGAAAAGAAACACACTGTTTTGATTCCAAGAGGGAGAATGAAGTTCTCTTTCTGGGTTTTTCTTTTGGAGGGATCTTGTGTTTCTGCAGTCAGAGCCTAGAGCTGGAGGAACTGCGGTGCTGGTGCTAGTTCCCACGGTGGTCTGTCTGTTTCAGCTCAGGTCAACCTGTCTCCAGAGCACCTGGTGTTTGCAGCCCTTGGCTGTGCCCTGTGGACCATGCAGGCTTTGCACCCAAAAGTGTGATGTAAGAGTGTGAGAAGCAGTCAGAGCCAGATAGGGTCTGGGGAGGTGGGGAGTGGGGAGGCTGCTCTTATGTGGGTTTGAGTGGCCCCAGGAGTTTGCAGGAGTTGGGCTGAGAAACAAACAGGGAGCTGGGAATCAGCCTTTATTTATTTATTTATTTATTTGATTTATTTACTTTTTGGCTGCATTGAGTCTTCGGTGCTGCACGCGGGCTTACTCTAGTTGTGGAGAGCAGGGGCTACTGTTCGATGTGGTGCACGGGCTTCTCACTGGGGTGGCTTCTCTTGTTGCAGAGCATGGGCTCTAGGCACACGGGCTTCAGTAGTTGTGGCACATAGGCTCCATAGTTGTGGCTCACGTGCTTTAGAGTGCAGGCTTAGTAGTTGTGGCGCACGGGCTTATTTGCTCCACAGCATGTGGGATCTTCCTGGACCAGGGCTCGAACCCATGTCTCCTGCATTGGTAGGTGGATTCTTAAACACTGTACCACCAGGGAAGCCTGGGAATTAGCTTTTAGAAGATCAGATTCTCCATGGGTTTCAGGAGCTGGTGTCAGGTCTCACGGGACCTTCTGCAGCTCTGGGATCCCCCATCACCTGCCTGCCCAGAAGCCCTGCCTGTCTTTGTGCTCCTTCAGACTGCTCTGGGCCTCACAGCCCCCCAAGATTTTAAAAGCCTATGTAGAAGGCACCTAGTGTAAATAATAGATGGGTTTTTCTGTATTGAGCAGGCGGCTTCCATGCAGAGCAGAAGCAGGGGGTGAGGGCAGGTAAGATGTTCTTCCTGGGGTGGATTAGGGGAGGGAGACAGGGATGTGAGAGGGCTTACATTGGAGCCATCTACTGGGATCCTTCTGGGAGTCCTCGGATAACTCTAGCTGTTTTCTCATCCTTGTGGTCCCTGTGCGCCCCTGAAATGACAATAATCTTCCCCTATCTGGCTCTCACCACCTCATGCCTGGACAGGGCAGGGCAAGAAGTGGGGAGATCTTAGGGCTGGGTGGCAGATAGCCCCCCAATGAAGAAAGGTGCCCGATGTGACCCTGCCCTCTCTCTCCCACCACTGCCCTTACATGCCGCCCCTGTGAGAAGCCCACAGCTGCCCACGCCCACAGCTCTGTTGTACGGGGTTTGGAGTTTGGCGGCACAGAAGTTTCTATTGTGGCCGGGTGGCAGCTACGGCTGACCTGTGGAGCTGAGGAAGTGGGGCCTGGGGACTGACAGTGGAGCTATTCATGGGCTCTGCCCTGGTTTCCTGCTGCCTTCCATTGTGGATTATTTTGGGGGGAGGGGAGGAGGAGAGGGGGTGGCCAGTGCCGCTATTGTTGCTGGCTGCAGGAGACCATTATACTTAACAGAAGTCCTTTGGTGGACAGAACTTAGCCACAATGTGAGAGGGCCCCTCTCGCATTCTCTGATGTTGGGTGAGCTGCCTAGCCAGACCCTGCCCTCTCCCAGCGCTCCCCATCCCTGGAAATCCAGAGGGACCCTGCTCTTTGTGGGTACCTCTGTCAAGATTCCTGTTCCTCGCTCTCAAGTCCCCAGGCTGTGCCTGGCCACGCCCTGGGTAAGAGTTCTGAGCAGCTGGGAAAGGAGCAGGGGTGCCCAGTGCCTGCCTCATCAGCCACCTGCCCACTGCCTCTGGGAGTGGGTTCTGCCTGAGCTCTCCCGGCCCAGCTGCCCCCTTGGGTGGGGGCCAGATGTGTGCCTGGGTAGCTGTCCGTCTTGAGGCCCCCACTTTCCTTTGTACCCCAGCGCTCAGCCCGGTGTCCCCTGCGCCTCTCTGGAGACTCAGCTGCAGAAAAGCCTGCTTGCTGGCAGGCCGGCCTGCAGCCTCCCCCACTGCCTGAGCCACAGCCATTCTTTGTTCTGCCATCTCCAGGCTCTTGAATCTCAGGCAGGCGGCGGCAGGCTGGGCAGGCAGCAGGCAGCGGGCACACAGCACCAGCGGAAACCCTTACGACATGAATCTTTCCACTGAGCCGGTGGTGATGGCATGCAGTCGGCTGGCTGTACCATCACTTCCCCCGGCTGTACCCCCAGCTCCCCAGTGCTGCTGAGACTCCTCTTTGTTTAAAGAGGGTCTTGCCATCCTGTTGGATCACAGTGATGCTGACTTGTACAGCGCCTGTGTGTGCCACTGAGGATGTGTGAGAGAGGAAGGATGGGGGGAGGGTGAGTTCATGGATGCCTTTGGAAGCACCAGCCTCCTGGTCTTTGGCAGAGAAAGCCACTCCCAAGCGCATAGTGTGGTCTTCCTTTACCTCCTGGTCCTTCTCCATGAAAGAGTCCTATAGGAAGAGCTGTTAGCATTTAGTGAGAAGTAAATGAGGTAGTTGAGAAAACGGTGTTTTTTGTGTTTTGCTTTTGTCTCTGTGGCTGTGGGAAGTTTTCTCCAACTGGGGGGAACCAGCCCTTGCCGCTTTGCATCTGAGTGTCTCTCATCCCCAGTTTTTGGTGCGCAAAATGAGTTTCCTCCTGGGGCTCTGATTTCACCCCGTGTGAGGTCACAGGCCACGCCGAGGGTTACTCTCTGGCATCTCTTTCTGGAAGTGTGCCGGCCCCAACTCCTACATCTCTGGCTTTCTAAACCGCAGCCGGAGTCTGTAATATAGTCCCCCTGCCTTTGACATAGAGTTGTTTGGTATGAGAACTCTGGAGCTCTCACTACTTTTTTTGTGTTTCGCATTTTATTTTATCTTTTCAAAACCCATCCATCTTGAGATCAGCCTGGCTATCTTATCTGACTTTTGTCAGCCAAACTTGCAAATTAGGAAGCAAGTCCGAGCCCTGGACAGGGTTGCCCCTGGGAGTGCCCGTATTTCAGCAAATGTTGTACAAGACAGCAAAAATGCTAAGCTTGCTGTCATATGCATTGAAACCCAGATGCAGCTTTTGGGGTAGTTGGGCCCAGACAAGGGTGGGAAAGGTCATGACAGGCAGCACGCTGCTCCGGAAAAGCACAGGGAAGTAAGGAGAAGGCTGAGGTTGGGTCCCAGCTGTGCCACTGGCCCTCCGGGTGACCTTGCCGATTCATTTCCATGGGCGTAGGTCTCTGGAAAATGGAAGGGTTGCTCAGATGAACTTTGGACATTTTTGAGCCGTGACTCTTTGAGTTCTTTGAATCTAAGTCCGAAATGCTTGGTCACTATACTGAGCCCTTCTCGCCAACTTAGGGTACTTTTCTGGAGGAAATGTCATCAGACAGGGTTAACGGAGGGCATCTCTTCCCTGCGGCATTGTTTCCTTAGGTTCTTGAGGGGCTGGTGGTGGCGAAACCCACCCACCCTGAGCCCAGAAGCACACAACCAGCCCTCAGAGGCTGAGTGTGGCACCAGGAGCCCACTGATAAGTCGTCCTGCCTCAGACAATGGTGTTGACCCTTTTCTTGGAAATACCACATTCACTCTCTGGTGAACCTCGGGGAGGGAAGGAAAGCTCTTTTTTTTACCTCCCACCAAAGTGAGGCCAGGCTGTTAAAAGCAAAAACAAAACCTTAAGACAGAGATACCCTCTGCACTTAAATATCCTCTTTGATCCTGGAGGGGACAGGGGTGGGGGGTGGGGGTGGGCTGGGTTTACATCTTGTCTCTATCTTGTTAAAAATTCCAGGAGACAAAACGGGTTTCTGGCCCTTTATCTGCCTTACCCCACCCAGGCTTCACCCCCTGGGGGGGCCTCCGGTGCCCCGTGGCTTTCCTCCCATTGTCTGCTGGGCTGGGATCAGCCTTCTTGTCACTGTTCTGGGCTGTGTGTTTCTGCCCTGCGTCACAGGAGGCCTGTGGTCTTGGAAGCCATCCAAGGGGCAGCGAGTCCAGCTTTGATAAACATTTGGTGAGAGTAGCTTCCACAGCTGTGAAATGGGAATAAAAATAACCTGTGAGGATCCACTAAAATACTGAGCAAATTCCACAGTTGAAGCATTCCTCCAGGAAAGCTGACTGCATCCCTGTCAGTGGACGCACAATTAAGTGGGTGGGCTTTCCCCCGTGACTTGCCTTCTAGGTTCTTTCCCTCCGTCAGTGTTGTTGCTTCGCTCTTGGGCCTCTTGCACCCTCACTGTTCAGGGTGCTGCCCACAGGCATGTCAGTGGGCAGCACTGGCAACAGCTGGAAGCCTGTAGCGCTCCAGACTCACCCCACTGCAGCTGAAGCAAAATCTGCATTTAACAAGATTCCCAGGTGATTTGCATGCACTTTCAAGTTTGCAAGCACGGGCTCAGACACCTCCGTCCCGCCCTGCACCACCTCGCCCTGAGACCTTCAGTCTCATTTGTGGTTTTGCTGCCTTTACTCTCTTGCCCTCCTTAAAGCTGCCGACTTTAAAGGGGTCTGGCAGCTCCGGCTCCGAGGCCCCCACCCTCTCGGGCGTGCAATTCGCAGCAGGTAGCCCGGGGCGCTGGGGGTGTCTGGGAGGTGGGTCTGGGGATCGTGGAAGCCGCCTTGTTGGCAGCTACGGGTGCCTCCCCCAAGCCTGCCGGCAAGGTCAACTTTGGGGCACCAAGCCGAGGAGGTAATTGGAGACCTCCTTTGTGAAAGGGGGCACAGAGCCTCCCTCGGCCATCTGGTGCCGCTTGCCCCACCCCGTCCGTCCCAGCTGGGCGACAGGAGATCAGAATCAGGTTGTAAATTTTGTTTGCTTTTTGTAGAAATACAAAGCATGCTATATAAAGATGTTTTGGTATATGTTGAAGTTCAAATAAATAGTCCAGAAAAGGGACTGTAAATTTATTTCTTCTAGTGTTTTTTTAGCGGAAAAAAGTTTGAGATGACTCTCCTGATTTCGCTAGGATCGACTGTCCTACCCCTGTATTCTAGTGGAGGTGGGTAGGGGGGCTCGTGGGGGTAAGCTTGGGCCCCCAGGCCTGGGAATGCCCCTGGCCTTCTGGGACTGTTTTAGGGACTAAGCAGCTAATCTCTTTGCAGATTCTTCTCAGCTTTTTTCAGTAGATTCCCACCATTGATTTGCATTTTTTAAAAATCTGCTTCTCCCTCCCCTTCCACCCTCATTCCTCTTCTTTTTTACATTTTCAACATACTTTGTTATATTTATTTATTTTTTTCCACCAGGCTTCACCTTTTATAGCTTGTTGGGGAAGTTTGCTTTCTTCCCTCTGTGAGCCCGACCCTAGGCTGTTTGCCTTGCTCGGAGGCCCGATGAGCCCCTGACTGCCCAGGGCAGGATTAGGGAGTGCCCCCAGTGCTGACCTCGGAGTCAAGCGGGGTGGTTGGTAATCTTAAAACACAGTATGTTGTAGTGAACTGTGCAATTTTGGTTACAAAGATTTTGAATATCTTAGAGTCACAATATTTTATGCCTTTTAGGCATGGAGAAATAGAGGAAAAGTAGTAAATGTGTATAATTCTGAGTTCTCCTGTATAGTTTCTTTGTGTTGGGGAAGAGGAGGGTGGGGGTGGGGCAACCCCTGCAAAGAGAACGTTTCCCACCTACATTAGACCTGCAGGTCACATCCTTGCACCACACTAGAGCAGCTCCCCTAAGGGCTGCCCAGGACTCAGTTATTGGAGCAGAATTTATTTCACTCTGAGAGCAGGTCCACTTGTCACTCACTCAGTACGTCTGTGGCTGTTAGGAGTGGCCCCTACCCCAGAGCTGAGGCCACACTGGGGCTCCGTTGAGACTGTTGCTGCCGCCATGCTGGGTTGTAGTGGTTAAACCCACTGCTCTGGGGAACATTTCCTGACCAGCTTCCCACCTCCTCCTCCCTTCCTTCCTGGGCCCCATCCTGCCCTGCACCTGCCTGATTGCATTTAGCAGAGGGAAGCGTGTCCTGAGCTGCCTGCATCAGGGACGGGTCTCACTCAAGTTCTTGGTCTCCACCGCCCTATTCTAGGTGCCTGGCACACAGCAGGTGCCAGGACACGTAGAAACAGGTCCTGGGGTGTTCATCTCCCAAAATGAAAGCCTTTCCCCCAGGGACTCACAGAACGAGTGAGTGCACTGACGGATTGCTGTGCACTTGGCGGCTGTCACGTCATGGCCTTTCCTTAGGCCCTTCGTGGAGAACCTCAGGGTGGACAGAGGGCCCAGCCCTCTGGGTCCTGAGGTCCAGAGGTCACAGCACTTAGGCCTCATGGGTTCTTTTTATTTTTTTAATTTTTAAATTTTTATTCTATTTTTTATTTGGTTGCTCTGGGTCTTAATTGTGGCTGGTGGGCTCCTTATTTGCGGCTCCCTGGCTCCTTAGTTGGGGCATGCAAACTCTTAGTTGCCGCATGCTTGTGGGATCTAGTTCCCTGACCAGGGATCAAACCCGGGCCCCCTGCATTGGGAGTGCAGAGTGTTAACCACCGCACCATCAAGGAAGTCCCCGGCCTCGGGTTCTTGTTCACATTGGAGATGCCGCTGTAGACTGGGTGCAGATTACCATGTCTTGTGTGCGCCTGGCTTCTGGGTGTAAACATTTCGTGTGCACTTAGGTTTTCAGAAACAGGCCTGTCGTGATGAGCTGGGCATGGGTGCCATGCACCATGGCAGCGGGGTTCCCCATCCTCACGTGAGCAGGCGGCTTCACCTTCAGCAGCGGAGGGAAGGCAGCTGGGAGGCCTCCTTCCCTGCAGCCTTTTCAGAGGCTGGCGGCAGCAGCTGTGGATGAGCCGGCCCTGCCTCACCTGGGTGGGCAGGCGCCACCCTGGTGCTGCCTGGGCAGTTGAATACGCTGCCTGATGAATCATTTTCAAGATCTCTGTTTGGGCCTCAGGCTTGTTACCCAAATGTTTTATTTCCTTTTTTGAAGGAAAATGGCCACAAATTCTACATTTATGTGAGGCAAGTTATTTTTGTAGAGTCTCCCTTAATTTGTTTTGTGTTTTGATCTTTTCTCTTGATGAGATTCAGGTTATGCATTTTCGCCAGGACTACCACAGAAGTCGCTAGGTGTCCTTAGTGCATCCCCTCACAGGGGACGACTGCCGGCTTGACTCGTTACTGGCAATGACAGTGGTGGTCACTTGGTTAAGGTGGTATCTGCTGGGTTTCTCCACTGCTGAGTTACTGTTACGCTCTTTGTAATTGATAAGTGTCCTGTGGGGACATACTCTGAGACTGTGTAAACATGCTGTTTTCTCATCAGACTTTCATCAACTGCTTTTAGAACCTGTTACGGTCTGAATGTTTTTGTGTCGTTTCTCCCCCCTCCACCCCCGACCCCAGTTCACATATTGAAATTCTAGGGCCTGATTTGATGATGTTAGTGTAGGGGGGACCTTTGGGAGGTCCTTAGGTCATAGGGGTGGAGCCCTCAAGAATAGGATTAGTGCCCTCACCAGAGACCCCACAGAGCTCCCTTGCTGCTCCATCTTGTGAGGACACGGCGGAAAGGTACCAGCTTTGAGCCAGGATGAGGCCCTCACCTGGCCGTGCTGCTGCCTTAATCTTGGGCTTCCCAGCCTCCAGAACTGTCAGGAATAAACTTCTGTTCTTTAGAAGCTGCCCTGTCTGTGGTATTTTGTCCAGTCTGGTATTTTGTTATAACAGCCAGAACAGAGTGAGAACCCATTATCAGTTATTTCTGTCGTGGTTCCTGAATGGTGGTGATTTAATTACGTTAATTTTACATTTATCGTTCTGCTGTAAAGAACTTCCCCTTCACTTGTTTATCCATTTATACATATTAGAATGGACTCGTGGATTCTTACTTTATTCAATGAGTTAAAATGAGTTAGGATCATTGTTTATTTTTATGCTCACATTGTTCCACATTGGGCCAGTGGGAGTCCCTTTAAACTGACTACTGTGAAGGACAGCTCTTAAAAATGTGAATTTCCAGGTCTGTCACAGCCCTATTGAACCAGGTGCTCCAGGTGAGTCTCCAGGTGCAGTTTGGGAAAAGCTCCTTGAGTGGTTCTCCTCTTCTGTGGAATTTGGGATCAGCTGCGCCAGGCCCGTCATTTCCAAGTGTGTACCTCACGGAGCCTCCCCTTTCCCCCAGCCACTTGAAGCCACTGCTCTGCCCACTTCCATGCTGGGTTTCTGGGTCAGAGTCTCTTTGTACAGAAGCTCCTGTAGCTTAAAAAGTAATAAAAATAGTAAGTTTGAAAATCGCTGGATTAGGTGACCTCCATTCCAGGCCCAGCATTTCACCCGCTGAGCCCTCGCCTGCCCGCTTCCCTCCTCTGACCCACATCGCTTCCTCCCTCTGCTTCTTTCCTGGTGACAGCACTAAGGCAGACAGATGTCTCCTCACCAGAGTAGCAAGGGGCCCCTTGGTGCTCCTCAAGCTCAGCGGGTTTGGGGTTGTGGGTTTTTGGTGGTGGAGCTCATAATGCTCTGTTTGCTAAGAACAGAGTTTCATACAGGAAGCCAAGCACTTAGTATCCCTGGCCTGTAGGAGAGCCTGGTGGGGCTCAGAGCTGGCAGCCTAGGCTTTCCTGGACCTCCACCTGGAGGCCATCCCAGGTCCCGTAGTCAAGGGCCTGAGGGTCTCTGAACTCTGGGAACTTCCCTTCTCCCACACCTGTGTGGCAGGGCCCTGTGACAAGGGACGGTGGCCCACCCTAAACCCTGGCTGGCTTTGTAGTGTCTTTCCATGGTGAAGAGTCAAACTTCTGGACCCCTGTGAGTGGCTGCTGCCACTGTGTCCAATTTTGCACTGTTTCTGGCGGACTCTGAGTAGGGGAGTTGGGTCCTAAGGGGTATGGGTGAGAATAGGACTTAGACACTTCTGACTCTGAGGGTGAGTCAGAGCTGAGTGGGGATCCCGTGGACCTGAGCCCCTCCTTCCCCTCTCAGGGTGGCGGCGCCCTGGGGCTGAGGCACAATGTCCTCCCTCTCTGGGAGATTCCCATGGGCGGTGAGGCAGCCTACTCTGGCCTGCCTTTGTGACCACCTCTCCTACTGGAACCCATTTCCCTTGAAAGTCACCTGTCTCCTCCTAGACGTCTCCCCTTGGGCCTACCTGTTCCTTTGGCCTGTAAATGCTCCCCAGTACCCACTGGGCTCTGAGGACCTGGAACATCCAGGCCTAAGGTGTGCTATTTGGAGGTGTAGCAGGGCCTCCAGCTTCGTTGGGAATATGGCTGCCCTTCCCTAGGGTGGGCCTGTGTCAGGTACAAGCACTGGGAGGCTTGAAGGCCAGGTGGAAAGATTGAATCTTGGTGAATGCCTGAGTCTGAAGAATGAGCCAGCAGGATAACTTGGGTTCTAGCTCAGATGTGAGTGGATGCTTTTGTCCAGGTCAGCGTGGTTCAACTGAGTTCTTTGCTTAGGGGTCTCGTGTGGCCCAAATCAAGGGATTGGCAGGGCTGCATTCCTTTCTGGAGGTTCTGGGACAGAATCTAGTTCCTTGCTGTTTGTTGTAGGACTGAGGTCCTGTTTCCTTGCTAACTGTTAGCCAGGGCTACCCTTAACTCCTGGAGTCTCTCTTATCTTGGCATTTGTCTCCTCTATCTTAGGTCCAGCAACAATATATTGCATCCTTCTCATGCTTGGAATCTCTCTGACTACTTCTGCCCTCAGCTGGGAGAAAGCTCTGCTTTTAAGGGCTCATGTAATTACATTGGACCCACTCAGATAGTTTCCCAATTTTAAGGTAAATTGATTATTCATCTTGATTACATCTTCAAAATCTCATTTGTCCTTTTTTTATATGGTTATAAATTATACTTCCTGTTTTTGACTTGCTCAATAAAAACATGGCAACGAAAAATTTTTGAAGTCTTCCCAGAGATCTGTATAAAAACGGTGGATTGACACACCTAATTTTACTTCATCCTAAAAGCCCACAAAAGTTAAGATAAAAGGCATTTTTAAAAAGGAGTCAATCTACGAGAACATGGAGAATGGGAAAGGAAAGCAAAAAAAAAAATTTGCAAACAAGGAATTACTAGATGGGTGAGTGACCCAGTTTGAAATGTAGGAGTTGGTGTCACCATATTATTATTTTAGGGGGGTCTGGGGTGGGGAGGAGCATCAGAGGTGGCTAAATATAAGAACTGTTTGAAAGCAGGGGATGTGGTTAGAGCCCTTTCCTTTCTCCATAGTTCTTGGTGACTGCCTCTTCCCTTTAGCTGGACCCTGGAGATTCCTTCTGCTGAAGCAAAAACCAAGGGCCGGGGATTCTTGGAGGTTCGTATGAAGACCATCTCCACTCCCCAGCCTTCTATCCCACTTGGCTTCTAGAACACTGACAGCCAGCCCCTTACCTTCCAGGCAGGAGATTAAAAGAGACCTCACTGGGGAACCTGACTAGCCTAAGAGGAAAGAATGAAGATGCTGACAACAGGGATTTTCCAGCAGATGGCCCAGGCCAGATCTCCCTGCATAGAAGCTCACCTGCCCAGGGACTCAGTGCGTCTAGTCAGTTCTTAGGCGTTTACTCTTAGTCATGAGCATTACCAAGGATTGCTAATATTTGAAGAAAATAACTAACATGAAAGGAACCAAAAATAAAAGGGGAGGGGAAGCCACTTGAAATAAATATCCTATTTAGAGAGCATATTTTGAAAAAAAATCAGACATTTTCTCAGAGATAAGAGAAACAATATATCTATAAAAGATGAATAGGATGCTATACAAAAGGAACATTTAGAAAACAAAAAACTATTAAAAGTTTAAAACAATAAGAGCAGAACAAAAATATTAAAATTTTAGAATAATTAGAATTATTATGAAGTTGAAAGAATCAGAAAACAGACAAAGATGAAGAGATGGATAACAGAGCAGAAGAGGTAAGAAATTTAAAGAATCAGCCTAGGTTCCCATATCCATTAACAGACATACATGGTCTGAAAAACTTTCCTTTTGCCCTGAAGATTTCCTCCACAAAGGTGAACAAAGACTGGCTCTCTCATATCCTAAATGAGGCAAAGGGAGTTCTGGGCCCCCATCCAGATGAAAGTGGCTCAGAAGGTTCCAGGAGAGGTTTCTTCTGGAAGAAGAACTAGAAACAGAACACCTGATGTGAGTGAACTTATTGAGAAGAGATTTGGACAACTGGCATTGAATTTGGGGTTGGGGTTGAATATTAATAAATTTGTAGAAAATTAAACAAACAGGAAAGTAAGAATTATTAACTCTAGAGAACAAGAAGCTGTCTAGGGAAAGTAATCGTGGTTTACCTGGCTCAGTGTGCTGGCTCTCGTGGTCCTAATAATGTAAACTCTAAAAATTACTCTAGCCATCATTACAGTTTAGCTATAATTGGAGTGCAGATATGGGAAAGGAGTATGAGGGGGTGGTTTGGGGGGAGAAGTGGTTTGTACAGGAGTAGAGAGAGTAGTATCCTCATCTTCCAGGGCAGGAGGTGGATAGGTAATACCTAACACTGAAAAACCAGGGAATAGTAATACAAGCATATTACATGCAGAAATTCCTGAGAGGTATTTGGGATGTTAACATCAAGACCAGCTAGAAGTTGAGGAAGCCCCTGAAAAGGGCAAGGCCCGGCCTTGAGGCCTAGGATCTGTTGTTTTTCTCAGCACAGCTTTTATAATCATTGATTCTTAGATTATGTACAGGGATAATTTTGAAGAAAAAAACCCCAAAACCAAAAAACAACAGCAGATCTAGAACACGTGGCCTGTGATAAGAGGAAGTACTGTTTCATGAAACTCAGACGCACATGCGAGTACGTGTGCACTGGATTGGTGGTTAAATGTGTTTACTGTGGGCCATTGTCAGTGGCTTCTCATTGCCACTTCCCTTTGCACACTTCTAAATTGCCCAAGTATTTTACAGTTGAGCATGTGCTACTTTTTTTTTTATAAATTTATTTATTTGTTTATTGGCTGTGTTGGGTCTTCGTTGCTGCACACGGGCTTTCTCTAGTTGCTGCGGGCGGGGGCTACACTTCATTGTGGTGTGCGGGCTCCTCATTGTAGTGGCTTCTCTTGTTGTGGAGCACGGGCTCTAGGCGTGTGGGCTTCAATAGTTGCGGCACATGGGCTCAGTAGTTGTGGCTCACGGGCTCTAGAGCACAGGCTCCATAGTCGTAGCACAGGCTCCATAGTCGTGGCGCATGGGCTTAGTTGCTCCGTGGCATGTGGAATCTTCCCAGAGCAGGGCTTGAACCCGTGTCCCCTGCATTGGCAGGCAGATTCTTAACCACTGTGCCACCTAGGAAGTCCTTGTGCTACTTTTCAAATTAAATAAAGGGGGGAGAGGAGGAAGAAGGAATCTTACAAGTTAATATTATCCCAAAGTAGAAGAGCCCTGTTTTACAATGACTACAGAAGTCATCACACTTGGGGGGCCAGCATCCTCCACCAGCAATGGCCTCAGTTTACATTTTTAATGCAAAGGTGGTCATGGCAGGTGTGGCAATGGAAACCTTTTTAGGAAAATCACTTGTAAGTCTACCAATCCGCGAAACCATTTTCATGCTTTTAGCTTCCATTTTGACCTTTAACCACATGCTTACAAATTGTTTCATAATTGCAAACCAGGATGTTTAGATTTCCTTCTTAACTCATATTCTTTTTCTTCTTTTGGTTTCTTTCCTTAAGGCAAATTCTGAGTCATGAGTTTACTGGATTAAGGGTCTGACTTTTTTTTCTTTTTCTTCCTTTTTTTTTTTAAATTTTGAATGTCTGTAACTGCATTGCTTACCAAAGGGTAGTAACAGTTTACTCCGATGCCAGCAAGGTATGAATGCACCAGTCTCACCGTGGCTTGCCAGCAGCAGTGGTGGTGATTTTGTTAAATTAAAAAGTGTAAAACACTATCTGTGGGTTGTCTTTAAGTTTCATTTCTAGTGACTTTGTATATTTTTCCATTTATGAATTGTATTGTCCTTCCATTTCAGTATAATGCCTGTATCATTTGTCCAATTGTCTCATTTGTCCATTTGTCTCTTTCGTGAAGTGCGAATTTTTATATGTTGTAACTAGTATTTATCCTTTGTCATAATGGCTATAGCTGCAGGTAGCTTATCATTTGTGTTTCCTTAAAAGTAACTTTAATGTTACTTTTAATCGTATGGGAATTGAAAAACTTATCTGTTTTATATTGATATTTTTGTACTTCGGATTATTTTTTCCTGTTGGCTCAAAAGTGAAGACGATTAACATGAGCCTGAGGTACCGTGTTCTTATGCGTATGCGTACATGTAGCCTTTAATGTTGATGTTGATTTTAGTATAGTCAGTTCCTCTCTGATTGCTAACGGCTGTCTCAACACTTAATTCTGACTTTCCCCCTTGTTTTAAGAAGTTGATGTTTTTATTGATACTATGTATAAAATGGATAACTAATGAGAACCTACTGGATAGCACAGGGAACTCTACTTGATGCCCTGTGGTGACCTAAATAGGAAGGAAATCCAAAAAAGAGGAGATAAATGTGTACGAATAGCTGATTCACTTTGGTTTACAGTAGAAACTAACACAATGTTGTAAAGCAACTATACTCCAACAAAAATTAATTGAAATAAAAAGAAGTTGATGTTTTGCTAAACACATGAGTCCTATTTGCTACGTGAATGCTTTATTCTGTTTTAATAACTTTTGGAGTTGAAACAGTTTGAGGACTTGGAATTAAATTTTTCTGGAATTGTTTTCTGTGCAAAAACCACAAAATAGCTTTTGAAGATTCTTCTCAGGTGTGGTGGTAACTATTATTTGTGAAAAGTTTATTCATCTTCTGTTAGGAAGCAAATTTCTTAGTCTGTGTATGTATTTTAGGGTAAATGGTCTTGGTAGTAATTCAGTTTGTTAGCTGGTAGAGAGCTGAGTTCTGCCTTCCTCTGACGTGACTCACTCGGGTTAGTAAATAAGGTGAGAAGTCAGGGACCACAGTCACTCTGGAGTCATTTTGACTAACTTTTGGGTCAGATCTGGTTCCAGTTTCAGCACCACCATCCTCATTGCCTTCTGTTCTTTGGTTCTTTGTAAATGCGAGTAACACCTCAGACTGGTGGCTGCGGAGTGCTCATCAGTCTTTTCTCCTTCTTCAAGGTTCTGAGGCTGCCAAGCCAGACCTCTCATGCTCATTGGCTTCATTCCCCTCCAAACCCAGGGCCCTGTGTTGGAGGATGTGGCATAGACCAGACAAGTCGAACCGTTACCGCCTTCTGTTTACATTCTGGGACTTGCCTATGTGGAGGCCAGGACCTTCTGGTTGAAGTTCAGGACCTGCTTCTCCAGCCCCTGGTCCCAGAACAGAGCTGAGCAGCTCAGGAGCGGGAGGCAGCCTTTCCTCACTGCTCCTTAGGCCCAGTGTGGGGTGGGGTTGCTCTCCCTACCTCCTGGTCAGTTGAGTGGCTTCTCTTCCCTTGGGGGGGGAATAAACAAGTGGGTGAAGAAAGACTAAACTGTTTCTCTTCAACAGTTTCCTCTTCTGTGGGTTGGAATGGGGAAATAAGTGTCATTGAGACACCCCACCCCGAGACCTCATAAGGTTATTTTGGTCCAACAAAAATGGCGCAATGCCCGTGCGTGTGCTCTGGGCATGTGTGGCAGGCACATAGGGGACGTACCTGAGCGTGGCACATCATCTCATGGGTGATTAGAGTGTTTCTTTCTAATCATTCCCTGGCATGGACCTGGCTAGTATAGTTCCAGGCCAGTAAGTTACCAGGGAGTGAGAGCTTGGGGTGTATGTCATGGTTGTTGAGATTCTCTGGCTGTGGGTTTGGACCCTGACATCTGTGAAAGCAGAGTTATTTCTTGACTGGGAGTCTTTGTGGGGTGAGACCCTGGGAGCCCAGTGCAAGAGGAGGGAGTAGATGGTGAGAAAACCAGCCCCCCGCAGAGAATCCACACTTCAGAGCACTGGCTCCCTGCAGCCGGCGTGCCAAGGAGCTCCCTGGGGCCTTTCCGTGTTCTCCCTGCTTACCTGGCTGGAGCTGAAGGAGACCAGGGATCTCCACGTAGAGAGTCCCTCAGGGTCATGTGTCTCACGGGCCTTGGGCAAGGGGGTAGGGATGAGGTCTGCAACGCTGTAGAAAGCATACAGGCCCTTGCTAATTAGCTGGTTTCTTTGTGGAACCAAGATCAAGGAGAAAGAAGGGAGCCTGGCTTTGTTCACTGCTTCAGAGCTTAGGGGAGAGTTCTTCACTCTGGTTAGGTTAAATGATGTCCAAGGAGCACCCTTGAGGATTCCTGAACTTTTGGGTACCAGGCCTGAGCAGCCCTCCCCAATCTCTGGGGCCCTCCTTCCAGCTTCTTTGGGATCCACAAGGAGGAGGGATGTGCATTTGGCATTCTAAGGAGTAGAATTGTCCATAGAAAGAACAGGGTTTCTACCACTTAGAACATTTTTCTGCCTCATAAGTCATTTCTAGCCAAGTTGGCTGTTCTCTGTCTTAAACTTACTTGAGTTTTAGTTAAAAAAATTTTTTTCTTATGTGGATTAATCCACTCATCTGTAGCTAGGAAAACAAACCAGTGCTTTGGGCCTTTTTAATCTGTGAAACACAAGTGGGTGGATTTTGATTACTTTTAGTCAGTTGCCTACCAGGAGCCATCACTACCGCACTCCCAGTGTCTGTGTGCAATACAGCTGACAAGGTCCTTCCACCTTTGCAAGATCCCCAGAGGGACCACAGCCTTTGGTGCTCAAGCTGATACCGGGTCCATTAGGCATGGCAGAGTCATCTGGGGAATGTGTCAAAAATGGAGATTCTCTGCCTCAACCCAGACCTGCTTATCAGAATCTCCAGGAATCTGTATTTAGGGTAAGTCATTTTGATGCTGCCCGCTGGCCTCAACACCAGTGACATTAGGAGGATGCTGAGGTCCTGAGAAGCAGACTCTTTCCCAGGGTCAGGTCATGTGGCTGCAGGAAGGAGTCTCTATCTGGGAGCTCCTGTTCCTCTCCCTGAAGCCACCCTGTGTGGCCCAGGCTGTGCTCAGGCCTTCTGTGTGTCCTTGTGTCCAGTATTGTCCCTTGTTACCTGGGGTTGTGTTCACATGCGTTCTTGGTGGGGAGTTTTGTGGAAATGCTGCTCTGCTAGTGGGACGGGGAGGTGGAAACGGGGCTGCTGGGTCACTGCCCCTCCCTGGCTGGGTCTGAGGCAGGGCCTTGACCAAGCTCCCATCCCTCCCGGAGGCGGGGGGCCAGCGGATGGCGGGGTCCAGGCTCTGCCTGTTGGTTCTGCTCTGTGGGAAGGATGGTGGAGCAGTCAGAGCACCCATTTCCAGAGGGATGTGGTTTTCACGTCCCTGCTTGGCAGCACTTTCTCAGAACATTGCAGACCAGTGGCCAGGCCTCTGAGGCAGCCTCACAGGAAGGGATTTTGCAGTGGCCGCTCTGCAGCAAGGGGCAGAAGCTGGCCTCTTACTGGCGGTTGTGGGCGGGTTGTCTCCTCACCCCAGGGCAGCCTTGTTTGTTTTTGCCTTAGGCCCTGGATTACCTCTTGTTCGTCTCCTCACCCTGGGGAGTGGGGTGAATAGGGGGCTGGGTGGGAGCATTCCCCGTGAGCCTCAGATCCCACCCTGAGGGTCAGCTTGAGGCAGGCACCTCCTTCCTTCCCCACCATTCAGCTGCTGTTTGGCAGCAGGGGTAGTGGAGGAGTTAGGGGTCCACCTAGGCTGCCATTGGGGTTCAAAAAGGAACGTTAGTAAAGGTGGGCCAGGCCCTCGGAATTCATTCCCCTTCAGGATACCCTTCTTTGTGTAGGCTTTGGGGAATGGACACAGATAAAAAAGAGCGGACCCGCCCTTTACCCTGTGCAGTTCAGTGTGCTATAATCCAAGCTTCACTGCAGCCTCAGGAGGCCGAAACAGTGGTCCTGGCGGGCGGGAGGTTAGGCACGGGAAGCGGGAATGGGGTGAAGGCTGGCTGCTGTGGGCTCATAGGGTCTCTCCGCCCAGGCCAGGGTCCCCTGTCTTCCTACCTCTTGAGGGCTGAGCTTGGGAGGTTGTCTCAGAAACTGTCAGATGAACAAATATGGCTTTTCCTGACTGGCCACTGTTAGGCCATGCCAAGACCTGCACTTTCATCTCTTCTTCCCAAACGTGGCTTTCAGTGGTCGAGCTCTCATTTCTGCCTTTGGTTCCCTCAGCTCCTGGCTGCTCTGCCCCAGGTAGTGGTGGGTGGCAAGACGTCGACTCTGGGGACCACCCCCCTCCCCCAGCCTTGGTTTAGATCTTGGGCCCTGTTGTTTTTGTCTTGCCCTTGGGCAAGTCAGGGGACCTTTCTGAACTCTTGTTTCCCTTCAGGGGAAATCAATACCCAATGGAGAGGTAATGAGATAAAGAGATAATGTTTAGGAAGGTTCCCAGCAGACGTCCTGGTATTTAGAAGACACTTTTTAAAAATCACCATTCTTCATTCTTTCAAAAACTCTCCTCTTATTCTTTTGACTGTTTACGGAAAGTCGACGTCACCTGATTTTTATCTAACCTGTAGCTGGCATTGATAATAAACCTATGTCTGGACTAGTAAAAGAACACAGGAGACAATTTGGGGATTTCTGTACCCTGAGTCTGTATCTCGCCTTTGCTCTTTCCTTGGAGAGCAGGTTTTGGGGAGATGTTTTGAAGCTGAACGTTCTGTCTCATCACGCTTCCTCTCTCCACAGATCCTGCTTCTCAGAAGATGCACTATTATAGATACTCTAATGCCGAGGTCAGCTGCTGGTACAAGTACCTCCTTTTCAGCTACAACATCATCTTCTGGGTGAGTGGATGAGAGCAACCATGTTCCCTGGCTTAGTCCTTAATTAGTAAATCATGCTTCTTCGCGTACTTTTGTCAGGCCCCTGTGGGGCTCTGGCTGAGGTGGTGTTCAAGGTCCTGCCCTCATGAAAGCAGCGACGTGTGTTGAATTGACCAAAAAGTTCATTCAAAAAACCAGAAAAACTGGTTCCGTTCAATACAGAAAAACCCAAACAAACTTTTTGGCCAACCCAATAAATGATAAAATAGATCTTCAAGTGCTGTGATGGGGAATGCCAAAGTGATCAAAGACCAGGTTAAGGGGCCCTACCCCAGCCTTGGGGGTTCAGGAAGGCTTGGGGCTCTGACCCAGATGCGTGTCAATTTCCCTCCACCCACACCCCAGGAATGCCCCAATGAGACATCAGCTGCCGGGTCCTTTGTGTGCACTGGACTGTGGGCCCGGCCCTGTCCTGGGCTCTGGGAGGTAAGAGTGGACAAGGGCAGTAAAGCCCTGTCCTTGTGGTGCTGGTGTTCTACCAGAAGGAGTAAGAGCCTACTGAGCCTCAGAGCAGGGATGATGAAGCCACTTGGCCAGGGTGGTTGGGAAGCACATTCCAAGGAGGTGGCTTGTGGACTGAGACCTGAGTACTAGTGAAGACAACAGCCATGTGGCACCTTGGGAAGAAAGCTCCAGGTAAGGAGAGCAGCATGTGCAAAGGTCCTGAGGCAGGAATGAACTTGTCATGTACAGGAAACAGAAAGAAGGCCATGTGGCTGAGCTGAGTGAGTACAGGGCATAGTACAGGTGAGGACACAGACACAAAGAAGCCAGGTCATGTACAGCTGTACAGTTCCCAGTAAGTAGCTGGAATTACTTTCTGCTTCTTTTAGTAACTCTTGGTAGGTTGTAAGTTGCGTGGTGTCATCTGATTTTGGAGTGCTTCAGCAGAGTGAAGTGATGGATTGTGGTCCTGTGTTCTGAGATGGGAATTTGGGACAGAAGGGTTTGAATCATCTCTTAGCCAGCCACGTGGAGATGTCAGTTTCTGTACCAGTAGCCATCCTGGAGATGAACGTCTTGGCCACCATCAGAGGAAGGAGTGACCAGATCCTCAAAGGAGAGTGTATTGATTGAGGAGAGGAGCGGTCTGAATATTGAGGCGGGAATGCTGGAGGTGGGGTTGAGGAGGAAAGTCTACTCCAGAGTTGGCTGTGAGTGAATGGCCTGAGGTAAGAGGAAGACCAGGAGATTTTGTGTTGTGGAAGCCTTGCAAGGAAGCCCTTCATGTAGAGAGGAGTAGGATGAGGACAGAAAGTTGAAGTTGGCTTTGGCAGGTATAGGTTGTGACCTTGACCAGAACTGCTGGGGATGGAAATCCACGTGGAGTTGGCCCAGGAGCCAATGGGACATGGGGAAGTGGAGACCAGTGACTCGTGACAGTTCTTTCAAGGGCTCCTTCCTTAAAGAGGAGCAGAGAATTTGGGTACTGGCTGGAGATGGTGATTCCTATGGGCCCCTCCTAATGGGAGGGACTGTGGCTGTCCGGTGCCTGAGATGTGTGGCTTCCCAGACCTGCATTGCTCCCTGTCTGGAGGAGAGACTTCTGGCCCCACCTGGAGTCCCCAGCCCCCAGCCAGGTGCGCAGCTGAGGGCCACCTGGCTTAGGCAGGTGGTTTGACACTTTAGACACTTGGTCCACCCAGCGGTTGTACCCCTTGCCAGCTGGCCAGCTGTGCTTGCTTGGCCCTCTTTCCTGACCTCTGACTCTCATTCTGATTTTTGCAGCTGGACTGAAACTCTCCTGCTGCTGCTGTGGCTGAGGGCCCTGGAAATCTCCGTTTCTTCAGAGCCTCTTTAGGAAGATTCTTTCTTACTAACTTGCCCAATATAATACATTTGCAGCACCAAATTCAAACAGTGGAGTCCGTGAATCCAGCATTGTAGCAAGTCTGCTTGGTGATTGAAGCGGGCTGCAGAGTTATTGGGGTTTTGCAGAATTGGCAATGTGTGTGGTCGAGAGTCATTTTTCAGTTAGTGTGCACTGGGGCATAACAGGACAGGACAAAAAGGAACAGTCAGGAAAACGAGGCATGAGAGCTTGGCTGGGAAAATGAGTGGGGGTTGGGGTGGGGTGCTGGCGGGCCCCTCCCTGCAGGGTTCTAGGCGGTGATTTGTTGCCTTCATCTGCACAGGAGCTGGGACTGTGGAGTGAGCCTTGAGAATTGGGGCACAGAGCCCTTAAGGAAGTGCATGGTACAGCGGGGGCTCCTGGGTGCCAGTCTGGACTCTCACCTGAGCTGATTTCTTTGTGAAATATTGCTCTCAGCTGCCTGCTGCCTGCCTCACAAGGCTGCTGAAAATATATAAAGTGATATGCCAAGCGCTTACCTCCTCAAAGTTTTTTAAATGGAGAAAATACAAAAATAGAAAATATAATGAACCCCCCCACACCCCGCACCACCATGTTCCCATCAGCTAGCTTCAAAAATTACCAACTCAGCTGATCGTCTTTATTTTTGTTTGTTTGTTTTTTGGCGCACGGGCTTGGTTGCTCCGTGGCATGTGAGATCTTCTGACACAGGGATCAAACCCGTGTCCTCTGTATTGGCAGGCGGATTCTTTACCACTGCGCCACCTAGGAAGCCCTGATCGTCTTTAATTTATATCTTCCCCCACCTTGGATTATTTTGAAGCAAAGCACAGATAGATTGTTTTGCAGAGAGGTTTTGTTTGGTTTTGATAATTTAACAGTGAGCCATGGAGCAGAAGGATGACAGCCTTGATGGTGGACTTGGGCTTGGTAAGCAGGTTTGAGTATGCAGAAGCAATCTGTTGATTCTTTGACCAATTCTCGGTGCTGAAACAAGCAGAGGTTTTATTTAGCAGTTTGCCCCATCCAGAATTATTTTCACAGTAACATTCTTTATAGCAAACACCTGTAGCGCTCTAATTGTTTGTTTGTTTTTTTCTTAAGCTGTCACTTTCCAACTTCAGGGCCAAGATTTTTCCAGGGGACCTTTAATACTTGCTGGAGGCGAGAAATGTGGATGCCCCCCAGTGTGTGTGTCTGTTCTGAACTGCATGTTTTACTGGGTGAGCATGGAGCTGGGCTTTATGGGGTTCTTATCACAGGGATGTCAGGGAAATGCTGCCAACACAGCATTTTGAGGACACTAGCACTTTTTACCCTTTTCTGGTTTTTTAAAACTATAATCATTCCTTGGTTTTGTGTTAGACCTGTTTCTAGGACAAAATCTCACTTTGACAGAGGAAACTGTAAATCAAAACCACAATGAGATATCACTTCTCACCCATTAGAATGGGTATTATTAAAAACCAAAAAATAACAAGTGTTGGTGAGGATGTGGAGAAATTGGAATCCTTGTGTACTGTTGGTGAGAATGTAAAATGGTGCAGCTGCCATGAAAAAAGTATGGCGGTTTCTTAAAAGTGAAAAATATCATTACCACGTGATGCCGCCATTCTCTTTCTGGACATATATCTAGAAGAATTGAAGGCAGGATCTCGAAGAGAGATTTGCACACCCTTGTTCACAGCAGTGTTGTTCACGATAGCTAAGAGGTAGAAGCAACCCCGGGGTCTACGGAAGGATGAATAGTGGTCTGTACAGGCCATGGGATATTATTCAGCCTTAAAAATAAGGGAGATTCCTACACGTATTACAACATGGGTGAATCTTGAGGACATCATGCTGAGTGAAATAAGCCAAACACAAAAGGACAAATACTCTATGATTCCACTTATATTAGGTACATAGAGTGGTCAGATTCAGAGACACAAAGGAGAATGGTGGGTACTGGGGGCTGGAGGGAGGGGAAATGGGAGGTTACTGTTTAATGGGGACAGAGTGACAGTTTTGCAAGATCGAGTTCTGTGGATGGGTGGTGATGGTTTCACAATACTGTGAATGCGCTTAATGCCACTGAGCAGTACACTTAAAAATGGTTAAGGGGGTAAGGTTTATATTATGTGTACTTTACTACAGTTAAAATTCTTAAAAAAAAATCTTGCTTTGACTTGCAGAGGAAGGGAGGCTGGGAGAGGCTTACAGCCTTTGCCTTTGTTCATTCTCACCCCACCTGATTCCACAGAGCATTTGAGCTTCCCTGGTTTTGCTGAGTGAATCTTCTCAAGGGATGGTTCCGATGATGCCTGCAACTCCAGGATCACTTCCGACCACAAACACTGAGTTTAATCTGCAAGGGTTCTGATAAAGCCCTTGCCTGGATCTATTTCAGAGATGGATTAAAAGTGAAGAACCCAGGCTGCTTGTAGGCACAGCCGATCAGCCTGTGTTTCACAGAGAGCCCCCTGCTGTGGGCCTTCTCAGTTTCCTGGGCAGGTCTGAGCCACAGCTTCCCTGCTTGTAAAATGCAGGAATTCACTTCTACAGCCTGTTTCTGGGTAAGAAACATGGACATTTGTAGTCTGTGACCAGCAAGGCTTGAGGCCACTTCCTTCGAAGTAACAGATGCCTCCCATCAGTAGGGTGAGCATGTAATTTGTGGTCCAAGTTGGGAAACTTTTAAGAATGAAAGAGAGGTTATTAAGAATTTTGCCAGAACAACAAACGTGCCCCAGGACGGCCCCACGCAAACCAGGACTGTCCCTAACCCTAACCCTACCCAAGAGAGGCAAAGCCAGTCTGATATGGAAGGACCTGACAGCAGCTCCCTGCCCTTGCCCCCGTTTTTGGCATCTTTGTCAGTGGACGGTCTTAACTGTCTTTGTCTGGCCCTACAATGGGCTGTTGACTGGGTCATTCTAAGTGCTAGAGAATTGCCCTTAGTCGAGCTGAACTCTGTCCATGTGATATCAGACCCCAAGGCCTCGTCCCCAGGTCTGCGTGCAGATGGTTTCCTCTGTTTCCATTTCCTGGTAATTTAATGCAGTCAGAAAGGAAAAGTCTAGTGTTTTAATAATGTGTGTAGAGCATTTCACTTTCACTGCTGAGAAGGTACCTTTTTCTCTTCCAGTTTTATTTACTAAACTTTTATAATTTCATGGGGAGTCTAGAAGACTACACAAGGTATCCCAAGTTTGCTGTGTTCACTCTTCCAGGCTCCATTTTCCTGTCTGCGGTCACACATAGTTTCGCATCTTAGTGAGAGTATCCACGTAATCTTGAAGTGTGTTTTTATATCAGCATCACCTCGTATAGAACATTCCAGGTTGTCACATTGTCTTCCTGATTGTATTTTTGGAAATTCCCGTATTGGACATTTAGGTTGTTTCCAATTTTTCTACTATCCTAGATAAGGGTGCAGTAATTAGCTTTTGTAACACAGATTCTTCACTTCGGGGCAAGGAGAGAAATTATTTGCTGGGATAGATTCCCAGGAGTGAGAGTAAATGGGTCAGAAGGTGTGTTGATTGTTTTGACCGGCCTGACATATTTATATAGTTATATTCTCCAGAAGGGCTGCCCCAATTCATAGGAAATAGACTGCCTTATCTTTTGGTGCATAGGGGTGTGTGTTTGTGTGTGTATTTTTCTATATTTTGGCTTGCCGAGACAGAGGGCGAGGATTGCTTAATTAGAGACTCCACTAGGACTAGGAGTTGCTGATCCCTGTAGGGCCTTAGCTCCTGATCTCACTGGCTCAGGTGCATCTGAGGCTGGGACCACCAGGAGGGATTTTCGAGGATGGGCAGTACAGTCACTGTGATTATTCCCCAGGACATATGCTTAATACACACCCACAGGGTGGTGTCAGCTCTGAGTAACTGGTGGTGTGTATAACTCTGCTTCCTTGGCCAGTAAATAGGCAGCATGGCCCAGTCTGCTGGGGTGATTTGTCACCTATGGGGGAGTACTCTAGTCCCATCTTGTTTGTACCTTTTTCTCCCCCCCAAAGAAATGCTTTTTAAAAAAATCACTTCTATTGAAGTGTAGATTAAATAGAATAGGCCACTCTCCTTCTGAGATGGCTCACACTCTGTGGAGTGTGTTTCTCCCAAGGCTGTTCTTGCCTTTGAGATGGACTGCATTCTGTCTAAATAAATCCACTAACTAAATAAATAGAAAGAAAGAAAGAGGGAGAGGGGAAGGGAGGGAGAGAGGGGGAAGGAAGGAAGAAAGAAGGAAAGAAACGTGCCCATTTCAAGTGTTCAGTTCGCTGAGCTGGCAGCTGTACACTCCCTATAATCGTGACCAGCACAATGAAGATATCAAACATTTCCATCACTCTAGGAAGTGTCCTTGTGCCCTTCTATACTCCCTGCCTCCCCACCCTTCCTCCAGCAACCATAGATTTGCCTCCTGTCACTATAAAGCAGATTTCACTCTCGGATCCAGCTTCCTTTAGTTTAGGTGATGTTTCTTTCTTGTTTTTCTGTTTTTAATTTTATTAATTTCCTTAAAAAATCTTTTAAAATTATGTTTTTATATTTAAAAATTGTGGTAAAACATATATAACAAAACTTAGGATTATAACCATCTTTAAATGCCCAGTACAGTGGCCTTAAATGCATTCACATTGTTGTGCAACTATCACCACCACCTCCAGTCTGTTGAGTTGATTTCTGCTCTTTTTAGTATTTTCTCTCTTCTACTTGTTTTGAGATTATTATGTTCTTTTTCTAGCTTCTTAAGGTAGAAGATTAGGTCATTGGTTTTAGATCTTTCTTTCCTGTAGTATAAGTACAGGCATACCTCATTTTATCCTGCTTCCCAGACACTGCATTTTTAACAAATTGAAGGTTTGTGGCAACCCTGCATCGAGCAAGTCTATCAGCGCCCTTTGCCCAGCAGCATTGGTTCACTTTGTGCCTCTGTCATATTTTGGTAATCCTTGGAATATTTCAAACTTTTTCATTGTTACTGTATTTTTTTTAAAATTTTGTTTATTTATTTATTATTTTTTGGGGGGTACACCAAGTTCAATCATCTGTTTTTATATACATATCCCCGTATTCCCTCCCTTCCTTGACTCCCCCCACCTCGAGTCCCCTCCACCCTCCCCACCCCAGTCCTCTAAGGCATCTTCCATCCTCGAGTTGGACTCCCTTTGTTATACAACAACTTCCCACTGACTATCTGTTTTACAGTTGGTAGTATATATATGTCTGTGCTACTCTCGCTTCGTCTCAGCTGTATTTTTTATGGTGATCTGTGAGTAGTGATCTTTGATGTTACTATTGTAAAAAGATTATGACTCACTGAAGGCTCAGATGATGGTTAGCATTTTTTTTTAGCTGTAAAGTGTTTTTTAAAAAATAATTTTATTTATTTTGTTTATTTATTTATTGGCTGCATTGGGTCTTCATTGCTGTGCGCAGGCTTTTCTCTAGTTGTGATGAGCGCGGGCTACTCTTCGTTGTGGTGCTCGGCTTCTCATTGCGGTAGCTTCTCTTGTTGCAGAGCACGGGCTCTAGGCGCGTGCTCTT
This sequence comes from Hippopotamus amphibius kiboko, assembly GCF_030028045.1. NCBI lineage: Eukaryota > Metazoa > Chordata > Mammalia > Artiodactyla > Hippopotamidae > Hippopotamus > Hippopotamus amphibius. The sequence continues at coordinate 57,099,215 of NC_080190.1, read as the reverse complement.
CAATAGTTGAGGCACATGGGCTCAGTAGTTGTGGCTCACGGGCTGAGTTGCTCTGTGGCACGTGGAATCTTCCCGGACCAGAGATCGAACCCGTGTCCCCTGCATTGGCAGGTGGATTCTTAACCACTGTGCCACCAGGAAAGTCCAGCAGTAAAGTATTTGTAAATTAAGGTATGTACATTGTTTGCTTGGACATAATGCTATTGCACACTTAAGGGACTACAGTATATTGTAAACATAATCTCTATATGCGCTGGGAAACCACGCAATTAGTGACTCACTTTATTGTGGTGGTCTGGGACTGAACCCAGTGTGCCCAAGGTATGCCTATATTTGATGCTCTACGTTTTCTGCATCCCACACATTTTGATATGTTTTCATTTCATTTGGTTAAATGTCTTGTATATGTGTACTGTTTATATAATGTGTCTTTTCTTTCCCTCTTTTGCTTACTTCAGGAGTTTCTCTTTATTATTGGATTTCAGCGATTTTTATCGTGATATGTACTAGTGTGTTTTCTTTGTATTCTGTTCAAAGTTCATTGCACTTTTTGGATTCGTGGGTTTATATTTTTCATAAAATTTGGGATGACTTTGATCATTATTTCTTCAAATATACACCCCTCCCCCCCCACCTTGAGCTCCTTATTGTCCCACAGGTCACCGAGGTGCTGCTCAGTTTTTTTCTTTACCCCCTCCACCATAATTAGGTAGTTCCTGTTGCTTTTTCAAGTTCACTCATCTTGAAGAAGTGTCTAATTGGTGGTTGAACCCATTTAGTGAATCCTTCATTTCTAATGTTGTATTTTCTGTTTCTAATAGTTCCATCTGGATCTTTTTTATATTTTCTAGTTCTCTCTTCATTATGTTTATTTTCCTTTAAATCTGAGCATATTTACAGTGTCTGTTTTGAAGTCTTTGCTAATTCCATCTTCTCTCTCATTCCTATGTCTTTTTCTAGTTATTGATTCTTTTCCCCTTGTTTTAGGTCATGTTTTTGTTTTCCCACTTGCCTATTTGGTAACTTGACTGAATGCTAGATATAGTTCTTCTGCCCAAGTATTCTTCCTGTCTTGGTCAGCTTGGGCTGCCATGACAACATACCACAGGCTGCTTGGTTTAAACAACAGAAGTGTATTTTCTCCTGTTTCTGGAGGCTGAACGTTTGAAATCAGGGTGCCAGCATGGTCAGGTTCTGGTGAGGGCTCTCTTCCTGGCCTGCACGTGGCTGCCTTTTTGCTGTGTTCTCAGGTGGCAGAGAGAACAGGAGATCTGGTCTCTCTTCCTCTAATCATAGAGGCTCCACCCTCATGACCTCATGTAACCTCACTTACCTCCCCACCTCCAAATACCATCACACTGGGGACTAGGGCTTCAAGATGTGAATTTTGGAAGGACATCTTTTGAGTCTGACATCTTTTGTTAAGTCTTGTATGTGAGATTCATTCATGCTGTGGTACACAATTGTATGTCGTTGATTCTCATCGTTGTAGGATATTTCATTGTGCGACTGTATCATTGGGGTTATTTGCAGTTTTAGGCCATTAAGACCTGTTGAAGTAATATAAAAACATACCAGGGTTGGAGACCCGAATTATTGGGATGTCGTGGGGTTCATGTGGCTGAGCTGAGGGAAATCCTGTCTAGGTCCAGATGGTGATAGTTTAGTGCAGGACTTGGCAGACTGGCTCGCTGGCTAAACCTGGCTCTCTGCCTGTTTTTGTACATACAGCTTTATTGGAACACAGTCCTGTCTGTTTCTTTACATATTATCTGTGACTGCTTTCCTGCTATAACAGCAGAGTTGAGTAATTGAAACAGAGACCATCCGGCAGGCAAAGCTGAAAATACTATCTGGCTTACAGAACTGTTGACCCCTAGCTTAGTATCTTGTTTTCTACTCACTGTTAATCACTGAACTGTGCCAGTGATGGCAGGGACCTGGACTGGCAGACATGGGAATGAGGCTGGGGTGAGGGTTCCTTTTCTCCATCGCCTGGGGCACTGCCTGTAACCTCCCTTGGAGGACTCTGCCTCCCCGACTTCCTTCCTTTCAAAGGCTGATACAGTCAGATTCCAGGGCGGGCCGTGGTGGGTGTGGTGGGCGTTGGCTCCCTGTTATCAGGGAGTCTGTGGAAGCTGCCCCCAAGCCCTGTGGGTAGTCCTCCCCTCTCCTCGCAGGGCCCCTTGCAGGAGTTCACTGGCTCTGTGGGAAGGGCACATGTGCTTCCGGTTTTTAGAACCACCCTTCTGGCAGGAGGAAAAGCTGGTGCGTGATAGCTGTGTGACCCTGAGCAAGGCACCATCCTGCCCTGAGCCCATTTCCCTCTGGGATAAGGAAGCTGGGCCCCCACCTCCCTTCCGGCTCCTAGAACTTCCAAACTCCCACCAAGATGTGGCTTGGTTTAAGCTTTTTTTTTTTTTTTTTTTTTTTTAAATGTGGGACTGTTTTGAAAGAGGCATTCCTTTTATGCTCTGTTTAGGGTCCAGAGTGATTGCAGTCTGGAGGGGGCAAGGCCTCCTGATCCTGACAGATGTCCCGGACTCCCCCTCAGTGAACTGGCTCTCAGGGCCAGGTTGGGTCTATGGCCTGTACCCTCTGGCATCCTTTCAAGTGACCATGAGCATCTCTGGTGTTTCCTGGACTCACCAGGCCTGGAGTCAGGATTTCCAGTTCTGGAGAGTGAGTGCCAGGACCATTGGGTTTCCACCTGGCATGACTTATGGTGGCAGGGCTCAGGCAGTGGGAGGTGCAGAGGCCCTTAGAGATGATTGGTCTCCAACTAATCAGTTTTGCAGGTTGGCAAACTGAAGTCCAAGAGAGGGGTGGCTTGCTCAAAGCCACAGGGTAAGTTAGGAACAGAGCCGAGACAGTTCTGTCTTCTCCCACTCCCTGCCCTGTTTTCTTTCCATCATCCTTTCCCCACCTCACTTGAAAAGCCTCCAGAAGGCACCTGTTTCCTTAAACTCTGCTTTCTCTTGTCTCCAGAAGCCCAGTAAAACAGATGCCCCTGGAAAGGAGGACTTTGTCTCAGTACAAAGCTGTGAGTCACTGGGGGGTAGGGCACAGAGTGTCTTCCCTCCAGCAAATGCTGATGGTGTCTTGAAGGTCCCCCAGGCCTCTGTTCTGCCTCCATGGCTGGGCAGGGCTCTCTCAGTGCCCCAGGGTAAGCACATCACTCGGGATACTTCTCCAAATCCTTACAACCCTCCTGTGACCCAGGAAGGGTCATCCCCATTTTGCAAAGGAAAACAGGTTCAGAGAAATTTCTGGACTCGCACAAGTCCTGTCACTAGGAAGTTGCAGGGTGGAGCCGGAACCAGGACTGGCTGACCCATGCTGTTTTTCAGTGCTGCCCTGGACTTCCTCGGGTTTCAGTGCTTACTCTTGGGTTTCCTTCTTGGTTGTTTTTTTTTTTTTCTGAGGCTCCCTGAGGTGGCCCAGGGGCAGGGGCTCTGTGAATGTCACCCTGCCTCAGCTAGAGGAGTCTGCGAGAACCAGGGGCCGGCAGGGCACGGCCTGAAAGCGTGCTCTGTCCTGAGCTTGTGGAGGAAAGGCCTCTGGAGCCTGCAAGACTTGCCTGAGTGCTTTTACACACACCGAAATGCAATCTTACGAGAGACCAAGGCCACTAAATGGTGGGTGATGAGGGGCTGCTTTTGACCTGCTTGGTGTTGGAATCTTCCTCCAGTCCAGCAGGGCCTGGGCCAGGTGTCTGCACTTCCGTGGAGTGTCTGGAACCTGCTGGGGAAAGGTCTGCCCACTCCCTGAATGGACTCCGTGTGGCTTGCAGAGCAAGGCGGGGCTGGACCAGCCCAGAATGCCCCCGAGGAGACCTCGTACCTTCTTTCACAGGGGCCTTTGCCTCAGGTAGAGAGGTCACTGTTGAATCTTCACAGTTGACCGCCTCAGAGGCTCTGACCGGACGCGGAGTGATCCTCCCCACCCCGCGGACTTGCATGCCACTGGGCGCTGTGACTGCCCCTTGTGGTAGAGGGCTCAGGCTGGTGCCTGCCCTTCCTTCCTTGGGTGGCTGCCCTATGGGCAGTTAGATAACGTGATGTCAGGACAGTCAGAGACACGTAGGTTTGTTTCTTGACTTCTCCACCAGCTAGCTGTGTGACTTTGGGTGAATAACCAAATCGTTCTACATCAGAGCTTTCCCATTTGAAAATTGGGGGTAATAGTGCCAGTGTTATGGGGTGTGGAGGGTCTCTTTAGGTGTATTGTGTTTAATGCAGCACCTGGCGCCCAGGAAAGGCTGGTGCTACTTGCCTTGGTGACCACTGCAGGGTGCGCACCTGATGGTCCAAGGCTGGCCTCCCTTTGGGCGTGGCGGGAGGTGGGCTCCATTCTTTGGGAAGGAATTTAATCAGGTCATAGAAGAGAGACAAAGGAGGCTACTCTGAGGCTGGAAGGCACCTGAACTGCGTCACTCCCAGATGGTCGGCAGCCAGGAGGGGAGCCAGGCGAAGCTCGCCAGAGTCCTGGCTCATTCAGGGGCTGTCGTGTGAGCTCACAGACATGTCACTTCCCTGTCTGGTCCTCCCTCAGTCTCCTTGTCTCTAAAACAACCGCTGGTCCCTGTAGTTCCTGCCTTGGGCCAGTGTTCATTGAACCCATGATCTGACACGTGCCCGTACCCCAAACCCCCCACCCCCCAGCCGGCCCTCAGTTCGCGTCTTTCTGGTGTAACGTTAACTTTAGTTCTTCCTTTAAAACGGAATGGAAAAAAACACAAGTTCGTACTCTTAGAGCTCTGTTTTGTGAGAGAAGGAGAACTGGGCTGCGGTGGTGGGGAGCTGGTGTCTCAGGCTGACCATGTTTGGCAGCTGGTTTCCAAGGGGCAGAACTTCCTCACCGTCCCTCGTGGCAGCAGGTGGTGGGTGGGCTGTCATGGAAAGTGGTCAGGCAACCCTGAACAAAGTAGAAAGCACCTCTGCCCTCAGAGGGCTTCCGTGGGGGAAGAGACACAGTAGACAAACAGCTCAAGCTCACGTGGTCTAGGGTAAGTGCCGCGAAGAAGCTCTAGCAGGGAAGGAGGTCAGGAGGGACGGGTGGGGAGCAGTCTGCGTAGGGTGGCAAAGGGAGGTGTGTTTGAGGAGGTGAGATTTGAAGAGACCTGAATGGAGGGAGGGAGGAAGCCAGGAAGGGATATGGAGGAGGACCATTCTAGGCTGATGGAGCAAGTCAAGGCTCCGAGGCAGGGATGAGTTTGGTGAGTTGCAGAAGCAGCAGCAATACCAGGGTGGCCAGGAGGGTGGGACTGGGGCCAGGGAGCCGGGTCGGAGATGGTGTTGGAGATGCAGGCCACAGCCTGGCTGCCCGGGCTCTTGTGGGCCATGGCGAGGAGTTTGAACTTTATTCTAGGTGTGGAAGGAAGTCACTGGAGCATTTTGAGGAGGGGAGTGATATGATATATCTTTTTAAAGTATTGTTCTGGTCGCTCAGGGACCTGTGGGGAGATGGTGAGGAGGCCCTAGCAGGAGTGAAGCATGGACAGGTGGGAGCAGAGAGGGTGTGCTATGTGTTTTGAAAGTAGCATTAACAGGGTCTTGGTAGGTTGAGGAGTTGGAGGGAGAGAGCTGTCAAGCCTGAAATCCAGGTTTTCTGCCTTGAAGGAGTAGATGGTCAGCGGTGCCTTTTAGTGAGAAGGGGAGAGTTGGGGAGGAGCTAGCTGCTCGGGGGTTGGGAGACCACAGCTCTCTTTGGGGCATGTGAAGATTGAAATGTTACTAGTCGTATTCGGTGGAAAAGTCAAGTAGACATTGGGGTGTTTGACTCAGGAGCAGCTATGGCTGTAGGATGGGATTTGTGAGTCAGCCGTGTGAGTTATGAGGTCATCTAGAGGGCTCAGGGGAGAGCAGGGGTCCAGGACTGAGCAGTGAGGTTCTCCAGCATTTAGAGGGCTCTGAAATAGGAGGACAAGCCCACAAAAGAGACTGAGAAGGAGTGACAGGGAGGGTGGAAGACAACCATGTGTGTACACTTCATGTCCCCAAAGCCGAGTGCCTCAGTGGAGGAGGGAATGACCAGCTGTGTTGGGTGAGATCAGGTAAGCTGGGACAAAAGACTTGACCCCCCAGCTTGGCAAGAGAGAAGTGACTCATTGTAGATCTTGAGGAATGGTGGAGATAGATGCCTATAGGATTCAGCAGACAGTGACTGGTCACCTTCGGGCTTGCTTACCATGCAGTATTGGACACTCGGGAAGGGAAGGGAAGTGGTCGTGCACCCCATCAAGGAAAGCGAAACCCTTCATTAACTGGTTAATCCAATGGGAGGGCTGAAAAGTGGGAAATCAGCACGATGTGGTGGAAAGGACCGTGTGTCGGCTGCTTAGAGCCTAAGTTCCGGCAGCAGAGGGATCTTTGTCTGCGTGGCCAGTGTGGTCTCCATTGCTTGAGGTGGTGCCTGGCACTTACTCAATGTCTGTTGAATGAATGAGTGAGTGAGTAAATGAATGGACTAAACAGAGAGTTGGGATCTGGGCCTTCTCACTTACTGCTTGGAGTAGTTACTGAACTTGGTTCGCTCGCCCAACTTGCATGCAGCAAAGCCAGTTCTTTTGCTACCAGGTTGTGGTGAAGGGAAGTACAAGGGTTATTGCAGAGTACCCAGCAAGGAGAATGGGCAACTCAAAAGACTCGAACTCCCTGATGGCTTTCAGGCAAGCGTTTTTAAAGGCACTGTTAGGGGTGAGGGTCTCAGGGTATGTCATTAACTTGTGGACTTTCTTTTGATTGGTTAGTGGTGATGTAACTGGGTGATGCTTCAGGAATGTGAATCATCTGCCTTCTGGTTCCAACCAGTCTGGAGTCTAGCACTTCTTGAGGTCAGCGGGTAATCTCCATCCTCCACAGGGTGGAGGGTGGGGTCTTAGCTTCTGCAGAACAGCTCAAAGATAGCCTCAGATTGTTATCTAAATCCCTTCTCAGAGGAACCAGGAGTCCTGTGACTCTATTGTTCTAATCAGTAAGTGCTTGAATCTGCTCTTTGGAATGGGGTGGGGGAGGGGAGGCCAACAAGAAGCAGGAAGCACAGAGGGGCTTGTACCCAGGAAGGCCCTGCAGGGTCCTGCTTGGTTTCGGTGCCTCCTTTTCTTTGATATTCTTCAAGTTTGAGGGGAACAGAGACAGGACAAGAAAGGGAATAAAGTTGTGGGTGGAGAGATTAACGATCAACTTGTCAGAGAACTCGATTTCAGGGGGACTCGGTGTCAGAGTTTTGGTCCTGGCCCCCCTGGCCCATGTGCTGCTTTGTCAAGTGGGGGATCAGGTCTCGCAGGACTCCTTCACTCGGGGTCCACAGACTGCTGTCGGGACCAGCGGTAAGGAGCCTGGGAGCCCTCTGAAATTCCCTCCACAATCATGGGCATGTGCACATTTTCTGGAAGTGGCCTGTGAACCAGAGGAGGGTGGGAACTCCCGGGGCTTTCTCTGAAGGCCTTTCTTCCGAGTCCAGACTCCTAGGACTTGCACTGACTACGGTAGGCAGGAGTGTCCTGAAGCTGGAGAATGCACTTGGGAAAGTTGCAGTCACAGGAGACCTTGCCCTGTTGTTTACCATGAGGTCCTAATAAATGGCAGAGAAATGCTAGCAAAGTATAAAGCAGTTAAGCAGAAAAATAGGGGGCTGCTTAATTTGCAGAGACCACGAGGTGTGTGTTTTCTATGGAAAAGTCTGCGAAAGAATCTGTAGAGTGTATTTGGGAGTCCCTTTTTGTCACGGTGCACGTGAGGCACCTTACCCCCGGTGGGTTCCTGCTGGTAGGAGGTCAGGTTTGGGGGACACTGCTTTTCTGGAGTGAGCACATAGCTCAGTGCAAGCCTCTTTTAATTCAGTAACATAACCCAGTGTTTCCCACGCGTGCCCTGTTGTGTGGAGTGTCGGTCCCAGGGGGAGGGGGAGGAGGCTGAGCCTGGCCAGCAGATGGCCTGGGCAGCTGCTTGTCTATGCTTGGAGTCTGTCTCCAGGGCTGGAGGCCTGAGGTGGGCGGCACAGGGGGTGCTCTGTCGTAGGCAGAGCCTCACCTGCACTGGGAGCCCGTGAAGGCACCTGGGGCAGCCGTCACAAGGGGTGATGTCTTCTTACATACCAGGCAGTGCATTGAAATGAGTATAGGGGGCTTGCAGAAGGGGGAAGAAACAGGGCATGGCCTGATGTCTCTGACTCCATCATCTCTCCTGGACAGAGTCTGCTCCGAGATCTTTGTCTCTGTTCCCTGCAGCTTGGGGCCAGCCAGGGTTGAAGGAGTTTGTCCCAGTGGTCAGGGAAGATAGATGTGGGTTACCTGAAGAGCCTCACTGTCCCATTGTTCTGGTGTCTACACCAGACTGTAGTCCCTGTCATCTGCAGGGGCCAAGGGGCCGCCCTGGCCTTGCTCTGCCTAGCCTGGACATGAGCCAGGAACACCCCCTGACTAGCAGTGTGATCCCTCCTCTGAGAGGCGTGTTCATGGAGCTGGTTTCTGACCTAACTTTCTCTCTCTCTTCCCTCTGCCCCTGCTCAGTTGGCTGGAGTTGTCTTCCTCGGAGTCGGACTATGGGCGTGGAGCGAAAAGGTAGGTGTGACTGTCACTGGGACCCTGAGCATCAGTCTGCCCAAACCAGGTTCAGCTTTAATTGTCCCTTCCTCCAGACTCCTCCCTGATGAGCATCTCTTGTGCAGGGTAATGGTTTGTAGTCATTAATCTTTACAGAGCCAGCTCTTGGAAGTTACTGAACTTATGATGAAAACTCCCAGGGTCCTGCAGCTGGCCCTGCTTCCCTGTGGTAGGGTCTCTGCTAGAAGCCCAGGCTGGGCTGGTTGGGATTTTGAGCCCTGTGACTGTGGGGAGCCCTCTCTTCTGTTCCCAGAAGCCCAGAGTCACCCTGGGGCGTGTCGGCAGCTGTGTCCAGGGCAGGCCTGGGGTCACCTTCTGGAATGGACCCTGTCTGTGCCTGTGGGAGCCAGCATGTCCCTGAACACTGTTGTGAAGTTGAAGCTCTTGTTCTCGTTCACGGAAAGGCCCCCTGAGTCAGGAAGCAGGGCTCTGGGATGTGTCCCCTGGGGACCCTGTGGGGCAGGGGCAGGTCTTTAGCACCTTTGAACCTCCTTGCCCAGCCTCTGGAGGAGAGGGGAGGAGAGGAGACCAGGCCCTTACAGTCCGGAAGGACAAGGAGCAGTTGGAATTCCAAGGAGCGGACTAGACCAGATATGGCAGGGTGGAGCTTTGATGCCACATTTTGCTCTGCAGATAAGTGGGTGCTGGGGAGGTGGAGAGACCAGGATGGAAACAGTGGGAGCTAAAGCTTTCTCTTGAGCCTCAGGCCCAGGGCCCTGTATTCCTTCAGTGGAACCTCTCTTTGCTTCCAGGAGGAGGCAGGAGTGCTTAGGTCTGTGGGCTTTCTTGCCATGCCCTTAGGAACTGGATAAGGTCTGCCTTTGGATTTGGGCCCCTTTAAAAGCTTTCAGTGCAATGTCACTTTGCCCTAGTGACCAAGAAGCTGGTGCAAACCGTGACTCATAGCGCCACCGTGTGACCACCTCCGGAACAGCAGCATCTCAGCCAACGGAGCCCTGAGCTTAGGCCTGGCTACCCTGGCTGCCTGCGTCCAGCTTGGGTGCCTGGTCCGGCTGCTCTTTTCTCCTTCCTCCTCTGAATCCTGTAGAACTGCTCTGACCATTTCTGTTGCCATTAGCCAGATGTGACCAATTATATCTAAATTAATTAACATGGAATACAAATTAAAATTCAGTTCTTTAGTTCCACTAGGCCACATTTCAAGTGCTCAGTAGCACATGTGACCAGTGGCTACCATTGTGAACAGTGCAGATATAGAACATCTGCATCATCACAAAAAGTTAGTGGACAGCGCTGCCTTCACCTGTCCTTGGCGGGTGTGCTGTTCACAAGCGTGTTCACGTTGAAGCTGTTTTCATCCCGAGATAATGGGGTTCTCCATGAATCGAATGCAGAGTTAGCCGCCAGATGGCCAGAGGCCAGGGCCCTAGGGTCCCTTGACCTTGGGCCACAGGGTCCCCCGAGGTCCCCTTCCACCCCAGGCCTGCGTCAGAACCCTGCAGGCTACAAAAGAAGTGTGGGGTCTGCCTGGAAGGAGGTCACAGCCTAGATGGAGACCGGGCATAGGAGGGCAGCTGAGGGCTGATGTGGGCAAAGATCTGATGGGCAGAGGGGCCTCTAAGGGGCAGATGGGCAGGGGCCACGCAGTGGCACGGCTTTTAATGAGAAGACTGAGCCTTGGACAGCAGGTCCCTGTTCTCATGTAGTTCCAGACACAGCCTCCCAAGGCACCTTCGACTCTCTTCAAGGCTGATGTTACCCTGCTTTCTCTGCCTCTTTCAGGGGGTGCTGTCCGACCTCACCAAAGTGACCCGGATGCATGGAATTGACCCTGTGGTGCTGGTGCTGATGGTGGGAGTGGTGATGTTCACACTGGGCTTTGCTGGTTGCGTGGGCGCCCTGCGGGAGAACATCTGCCTGCTCAACTTTGTGAGTGGCCCCAGATATGGGGGTGGGAGGATATCGGGGGGTAGGGGTGTGGGCTCTACTGGGCAGGCCTAGCCCTTATCTGAAGGGGGTAGCAGCTCTCACACCTCCCCGAAGATCCGGCAGTAGGGGGAGGAGGCAGCCCTTGGTACCCTGCTGCCAAGGAAAGGTAAGATTTCAGGAAACAGGCAGGTAAACTAGATCCCCATCTTTGGAGAAGCCGGGCCCCTCTGGTTTTCAGGCGGAGTCGGCTGCTTCCTGGACTGCTTCCCTCCCCTTCCTTTGCCTTTTATCTCCCCTCAGAAGTTCTAGTTGTTTGTTTGCTACCACCTTTGCCCTTCCTGGCGAAGCTCAAAAGCTGTCAATAATGTTAGGGAACATTTTCCCTCCCCCAGGGCGTGTGAATCTGTTGAATGTACAAAGCAGAATCCTTAATTTCCTGGCAGAACTTTGAGTTACTAAGAATTTGGTTTTATATTTAGATACACATTCATTTTGAAATGCATTCAGCTAAAATTAAATAGCACCTGGTGGGGAAAACACATGATCATGTTTTGCAATATATTATTTTGAATTTATTAGATCAAGCCTTTTTTCTGGGCTTAATTTATAGAGCAAAACACATGGGTTTTCTCTCTCTCTCTCTCTCTCTCTTTTTTCTCTTAAAGTTATTATGTTTGGTTATCTTGCTTCTCTGTGAATGGAGATTACATTCTGGAGGACCTTATATGAGTGTCTGTTTGTGCATGTGCAGGTCTTATTGTGAGATATTGCCAGTTGTGGCCTAGCTGCTTAGTTGCTGTATGGCCAGTGATAATCGCTGTGAAAACTTGAGCTCTACAGGCTGGAACCCCACCTTGATGGGAGGGGGTGTGGACCTGGGGCTGCGGTGGGCTTTACAGAATTCCACCACTATCATGGCCAGGGACAGCTGTGCTTCTGCAGAGGTTTTTTGCAGGTGACTATTATATACACACATAGGGTCGGTACTGACAACGTTAGCAACCCCAGAGTTGTAAAGAGCCCTGCCAGGGAACTCAGATATCCTGTATCTCAGGTACATAACCTGAGTGAACCTCAGTTTCCTTATCCCTAAAGTAAGGATGACAGATTTCTACCACCTGGGATGGCTGTACGTATATAGTGTGTCTGGGGCACAGTCTTTGCCCTCAAGGAGCCGGTAGCATTCATTCCCGTGATGGGGTTTCCTTGGAGTGGGGGCTACTTCATAGGCGATGGTTGGCACATTGTCTTGGAGTTTTCTCGTACTTTCACTCATCTGACTCTTACCAACAATGCAGTGCTGTGGGTGGGGATGAGTTGCCTAGAGTAGCCAGCTAATAGCGTGGCATTCCCCAGACTCCAGCGTGGGTCTCCTTGCGGCAGGCAGAGGTTCTGGGTTGGACAAGGGTGTGTGTCCGGCTGGGGGGCTGGAGGTGTGGTGACCCCCGCTCCTGTGCTCGTCCCCCTGCAGTTCTGCAGTGCCATCGTGCTCATCTTCTTCCTGGAGCTGGCCGTGGCCGTGCTGGCCTTCCTGTTCCAGGACTGGGTGAGGGACCGGTTCCGGGAGTTCTTCGAGAGCAACATCAGATCCTACCGGGACGACATTGACCTGCAGAACCTCATTGACTCCCTCCAGAAAGCTGTAAGCACCACCCCTGGCCTTATCCCCGATAGAGCTCAGCTTTCCTGGCTTCAGTCTGTATTCGAGGCTCGGGGGCCAGGCTGGTGGGGTGCACAGGGGGCCTTCCCTCCTCAGCTCTGTCCGCAGCCGGGAGGCCAGGGAAGGTGCCACCCCCACCTCTGGTCAGGTTAGCTTTGTCTGCTCGTGGTTGCTGGTGGGCCAGGCTTGCTCTCAGGGTGCCCTCCCCCATTTGCTTTGGGCAGGCTGTTCAGCTGTACATGGGGCTCAGATCTCTGCAGCCCTGGCCATGCGGGCGGCCGCATTCCCCCCGGGCGCCTTGGGCCCTGAGGGGCAGAGCTGGGCGCGTGACTCCCTGTCTGAGGCTATTCTTGTCCCCTTCCTCCCGGGACCTTTTCCCCTTCCTGTTTGAGAGGCCAGAGCTGCCTGGAGGAAGCTTCTTCAGATGGAGAAGAATGTAACCTCCCTGGAATATGTCCCGGGAGGTCTGTCTAAGCAGTTCCAGGCTGTGGCCTTTCCTCCATCTGGCGTCTGTCCCTCTCGTGTGTGGCTGCACCTGGAGGCTGGGACCACTGCTGTCCCGCATCTCCTTCCCTGGGAGAAACCCACTCCCCACCATGCCCGCCTCTGCAAGGCGGTGGTTTGACCTGTGCTCGGCCAGAAAACCTAGCTTCCTCAGGAACTTGGTTTTTTTTTTAAGCTCTTTATTGGAATATAATTGCTTTACACTGTTGTGCCTCAGGAACTTTTTGTATAGAACACTTTCGTTCTGAGAAGAAAATAGAGAGCGTTAAAAATAACCAAGATCTGTTCTCCTTATGAACCAGCACTTGTTTACCCCTTGTTTCATGTATCGTGGGATCCACCAGAACCCACTGATGTGACCGGAGATCCTTCCTGTGTTGTTAGCAGTGACCTGTATCTGTCTGTGAAGTCCCCATCCCGCCCTCTTCTGACACTACTCCCTGCTGTGCCTTTTCCTTTTGTGTCCAAGGCTGCCATGCTCGCTTCATTTCCACATAGCCTTGGGCTTGCTGACGTCAAGGGTGGTTCCTCTCTGCACTGGCCTTAAAGACATTGTAGTTTTCTCCACTGCCTTCCTTTTCTTTTACAAATACCTTTTCCCAGAGGTATTTGGTAATCGATGGAGCTTCCTTCTAGTGAAATATTAGGTACTTGTTAGAGCCCCAGGAACCACAGAGGCGTGGGGGTGGGGGCGACAGGATTTTTTTACCTTAGAAATGAAAGTGAAGCAGAAATCCTGGTTGTGGGCTTGTGATTAAGGCCATAACCATGTCAGCTGTAAGGACAGGTGCAAAAACGACATCTGCTCTCAGATTGGGATGCCACTGACGTCAGAGTGCTGCTTTCACTGTGTTCGGTTTTACAATTTTTTAGACAAACGGGGTTTTTCTTTGCTGCTTCACCAGATAGTGGGGGGGTTCTGGGACGGGAGAGTGGAGAGCCCGGGTCAGGGACAGAGGTTTGATTGCGTTACTTTTCACCCCAGTCATAACTCTCCTTGGGAGTAGACGTCAGCAGCTGTTTTCTGTAAAGAGGCACAAAAGGTGACTGGGGCCAGCTTGGACCTTTCTTGGGGAGGAAGGCATACTGTCCACAAGGAGGTGTTCCCTCGGCGGGGGGGGCCGGGGGGGGTAGTAGAGGACTGCATCAGAAAGAGAACGAGAAGCCCGCTCTGGTGGGGTGGAGGGCAGGTGGGGAGGAAGGGAAAGTTCCAGGGTGAGTGGGGAGTGAAGCTGAGGCCAGGGCCTGCCAATGTCTTGGGCCCAGACAGGGCCTGGGTGCAGTTTCCTTCTTAAAGGGCCATCTGGGTCACCTCGCTCAGATCTCTATGTGAAGGGAGGTCCGTGGGGCAGGCTTTGATTTCTCTGTTTGGCACCCCACGTCTCTAAGACAGACACCCTGTGCTGGGCGACCACAGCCCTGGCTCAGAGCCCCGATGGTTCTCGGCTTTGCGATTGCAGAACCAGTGCTGCGGGGCATACGGCCCTGAAGACTGGGACCTCAACGTCTACTTCAACTGCAGTGGCGCCAGCTACAGCCGTGAGAAGTGTGGGGTGCCCTTCTCCTGCTGCGTGCCGGACCCCGCGGTGAGTCGGCCCTCACGTGGACGGTTCGTCCGGAGCAGGCGATGCCCGCCTCCCTGAGGGCTCCGGCTGCTTCTCTTCTGCAGATGGAATGAGTGCCTGGCTCCCCCTCCGCTTGCCCAGGGCTCTTGTAGCTCTGAAATCCTATACGTATAAATTCCAGGAATGTTTTTACATGGCCCACCCTGGCTCTAGTGTGCTGGGTGAAGCAGGAGAAAAACAGTGTTCCCCGTCCCGTGAGGAGCTGTCACTCAGGGGGCCTGGACAAGATGCTGTGACTATAATGAGCCCTGGTCTCCTTCCTCTGGAGAAAACGCCCCGTCCTCAGAAGCCCGGGGCAGTGGGGTACATCACTGCCTGGGGGGGGTACGGAATTCTTTCACTGTTCCTTCTTTTTCATCTGTCTTCATCCCCAGTCCACAGACCATGGCCTTGGGTTCCAGAAACTGAGCTCCTGGGTGCCTTTTTTTTTGGCCACGCTGTGCAGCGTACAGGATCATTGTTCCCTGACCAGGGATTGAACCCAGTGCCACAGCAGTGAAAGCACCAAGTCCTAGCCACTGAACCGCCAGGGAATTCCCTTGGGTGCCCTTGAAGGAGCACTGAATGTTTGCATGAACCTAGCCTGAGCAGAGGGGAGCCCGTACAGCTCTCAGTGCAGTCACACTGCCTGGTGCTGGGCTACGGGGCTCTGGGTGGGCACAGCATTATCTCCATGACCTGGGCAGGTTCCCTAGCCTGGGAGGGGCTCAGGTCTGCGGAGGCTGCACAGTCGGTGTCTGAATCTCCACTGGACTGAAATCTTTAGCAAAAAGTACAGCTTTTCCCTTCTAGCTCAGGGATTGGCAGACTACGACCCCTGCATCAGATCTGGTCTGCTATCTGGTTTTGGATGACCTGTGAGCCACGAGTGGTTTCAGCTGTTTTTTAGTGGTTGAAAATAAATCAAAAGAAGGGTAATATTTTGTGACGTGAAAAGCATATGAAATTCAGATTTCAGTGTTCATAAATAAAGTCGTATTGAAATACAGCCATGCCCATTCATTTGTATATTGTCAATGACTGCTTTCATGCTACAACAGCAGAGCTGAATAGTAGCTATAGTCAGGTCTGAAATATTTATTATTTAGCCCTTTCACACAAAAGGTTTGCTGACCCCTGTCCTAGCACGAAAGGTTAGCTGGCAGCATGATGGAAGGACGTGAGCTATAATGGAATTGGTGCAGGTGTTTGTTGGTGTTTGGTTGCGACTTTTCTAGAGCTTTCTACCACCAGCTTCTCAAGAGCACAGAAATGACTGATCGCTTTTGCTTTTCTTACAGCAAAAAGTTGTGAACACACAGTGTGGCTATGATGTCAGGACTCAGGTAAGAGCCCCAATGCATATGACTAAATTCCTCAGGTTTATTCCGTAGGGTCCAACTTCCTGATTTAGCACGAGTGCAAATTGGAGTGGGAAAGCCAGGGCAGACTAAGCTCAGAGGTGCCACCTAAGCTGGGAACCAGGTGAGCAGAGGTACATGGCCACACACATGCCCCCCACCCAGCTGCACGGGGACAATAATGGTTGTGATTTCAAGCCCTGTGAACGGAAGTCACAAAATCTAGCAGTTGCTACATTAGTGGAAAGAGGTCAGGTGGAAGTTTGGGGGAACAAAGACTATATGTTTAAGAGACTCCTTGGAGTCTCAGGAGGAGTCTGTTACGTAGGGGTTCAGGGCAGAGCTGCAGGAACATATGGCTTGGTCCAGCTGCGGTATGGCGGCAGTGGTGACAGGGAGGAAGACAGGCTTGGGGCAGAAACGGTGCTCCGTCCTCTAAGGGCTTCTTCAGGCTACAGGGAGTGTGAGCTTGGATATGAAGAGGCGAGGGCCCGCCCCAGTCCTTGCTCTGGTGGCCTCTGGTGATGTGAATGATGGCTGTCCTGAGGGAGCGAGAACTCGTGGAAACTGCAGATACCCCTCCTGTTGGCCATGGACACTAGGGACGTGACCCTACAGGTTGGGAAACCTCAGCTCCCTCTGCAATGAGCTGTGCTTCACAGGGATGGGCCTGTGTCAGCTTTAGCTGCTTCTTTTTTTTTTTTTTTTTAATTAATTAATTTATTTATTGGCTGCATTGGGTCTTTGTTGCTGCGTGGGCTTTCTCTAGTTGTGGTGAGTGGGTGCTTCTCTTCATTGCGGTGCACAGGCTTCTCATTGCGGTGACTTCTCTTGCTGTGGAGCACAGGCTCTAGGCATGCAGGCTTCAGTAGTTGCAGCACGTGGGCTTAGTAGTTGTGGTTCACAGGCTCTAGAGCACAGGCTTAGTAGTTGTGGCACATGGGCTTAGTTGCTCCGTGGCATGTGGGATCTTCCCAGACCAGGGATCAAACCTGTGTCCCCTGCATTGGCAGATGGATTCTTAACCACTGCGCCACCAGGGAAGTCCAGCATCAGCTTCTTTAGTTACAAGTTTTGTCATGGCTTGTATTAGTTGCTAGGACTGCTGTAACAAGGTACCCAGGTTGAAATAACAGAGATTTATTTTCTCACAGTCCTTGAGGTTAGAAGTCTGGGATCAAGGTGTGAGCAGGGCTGGTTCCTTCTGGGGCCCCTCTCCTTGGCTTGGATGGTGCCTTTTCCTCCCTATGTCCTCACATGGGCTTCCCTCTGTGTCTGTCTGAGTCCTAATCCCTTCTTCTCACGAGGACACCAGTCATATTGGATTAGGGCCAATTCCAACGACCTCATTTTAATTTATTTACCTCTTTAAACAGCCTATCTCCAAATACAGTCACATTCTGAGGTCTTGGGGGTTAGGACTTCAACATGTGAACTTTAAAGGGACAGAATTCAGCCTCTAACACTGTTAATGATCGAATGTTCCATCAGTGTTTCATGGGTGAGGTTGCTGGGGGAGAGGGGCCGGGGCTGGTTTCTGTGTGTGGGGTGGTGGAGACACGGTATCTGCACACGATATCTCCGTGTGTTTACTGAGCCTCCCCTGGGGTCGGGATAGGAAGGAGCCAGTCAGCTTGTGACTGCTCCTGCTGGTTCTGCTTCCAGGAGCCAGGCTCACCCGGGCTCAGGGACACACTCTGAGAAGCCACTGTTTCTTCCCTCTCCTGACACAGAAGACGCTGAACTCTCTTCTCTCAGTTTCTCTCTTTAAAGCATATCTTCCTTCCCCAAGCCTCCCAGTCCCCTCGCTTTCTCTACACGTGGGCTGTGGAGGTGTGCTGAACAAGTTGATCTTGAAATCTGTGGAGGCCCTAACAGAAAGAGGTTAAAGATCACAGACAGAGCCTTTGCTTAGGCAGATTATTAAATGCAAACTGCCTGGGGTGGGCAGAGACTGAGGCAAGTAGATGTGTTTCTCCTGGGGAGTTCTGTCTGTCCGTCCGTCCTCAGTGCCTGCCTCCCAGATCTCTCATTTCCCCCGAGAGGGAGCCCTCTGGGGAACCAGGGTGAGGACGGCCTGCATGTCTCAGGCTCAGGTCGCTATCCCGTTTACCTGCAGCTGAAGAGCAAATGGGACGAGTCCATCTTCACAAAAGGCTGCATCCAGGCGCTGGAGGGCTGGCTCCCGAGGAACATCTACATCGTGGCCGGTGTCTTCATCGCCATCTCACTGCTGCAGGTTTGCTCCCGCTGCCCTTGTGGCCACACCTGTTCCCTTGAGCCAGATTTCACACGGGGGAAGATGCTGGTGGCCGAGGGCACGTGAGGCACGGGGTGAGTAGGCTGGCTAGTGTCTGCCGAGAGAAGAACTGGCGGGAGAGAGTCAAGAATTCGGTGAATCAGAAAAACCAGGCGTTTTTCTCATGTTGCCCAGGGCTTGGAGGAGAAGTCAGCAGCCCTGGGAGCAGCCCCTGAGGCAGCTGAGGCGGCCGCTCTGTAGAAAACCTGCCATTTAGAAAATGTTCAGCTCTGCCTTGAAGAGGGTGGCGGGGGTGGACTTGGGGGTCACCCGTTGTCCATGCACTTTTTCCTCCTTCACTCAGCGGTTGATTGATCTCAAAGCAAGACCGAGAGCCAGAAACATCTGGAAAAGGAAAAAAACATGTACTCGCAAAGCAGGCAAGGGACTCAGACTTCAGAAGGACTGGCTCCTCAAATACCAACCACAACAAGAATTTAAAGTGGGGGTGGGTGGGGGACAGCAAAATTCCTCAGGTCACCAAGTTCACATTAGTCTGTTCCTCGTAGAAAAACGTGGGTCTTCCCACACGATTGTCCTGGTCACCGAGGTCACAGCAGCATAGCCCAGACTGGGGACAATCTTGTTTCTACTGTGGAATCCAGGTTTACAGGGAACATCTGAGATTTGTTATTTTGGGAATCAGAGCCTGTCAGGGGGACCCTGTCGTTCTCAGTCTCACCCTGGGTACAGAACGCATCCTGGCCTGTGGTCTGGGCCGTGCGTGGTCGTGTCGGGGGCAGGGCAGGACGTCTGTTTGGCTTCTGTGGTGCCTCCTGTTTGCCCCTCCTAGGCTCTAGGGACACCGCAGAGCAGACCCCGGGCGCGTGTGTCTTCACGGGCGGCCTCGTCTCGTTTTGCCGCGTGCCCAGTTGCTGCCGTCCGTCCTCAGCCTCCGCGAGCGGGCCTGATGGTGGAGGGCAGTGCGGGGTCCCCGGTCCCACCTCACCCTCTGGGCCCCGAGGCTGATGCCGCTGCCTCTGCTGGCTTTGTTTTCAGATATTTGGCATCTTCCTGGCGAGGACCCTGATCTCGGACATTGAGGCGGTGAAGGCAGGCCACCACTTCTGAGGAGCCGGGGTGGGCGAGCAGAGCTGAGCCACGCTGTGGAGGCCGAGGCCCTTCACCGCGGTCGACGTCACGTCCGGGAGGACGGACACGGACGCAGAGCCGGCACCCTGCCTCCAGCATCCGCACGGACGTCACCTCTCTGTTTCTGCCTGCTGGTGCTAAAGCCCGAGGGGCCCCCGCTCACCCGCACGGACGTGTGACCAGCACCCCCACTGGGGTCTGCCCTGATTCAGAGGCTATGTCTTTAAGTGAGGGAGGTGACTCTGAGGGACAGACGGCTCTGGTGGCTGCACCCTGGCCTCCTCGCCACTCCTGTCATGGGTGCTGGCCTAGGGGGCGGCCATGTCTGTGGACCTCTGAGCGCCAGCGGGGCGGGCGGTGCCTGCACAAGTCGGGGTGTCGGCAAGATCCTCAGCCACGTCCAAGTGAAGTAAGCCTGAGCCAGTGCGTGGGCTGGTGCCACGGGAGCGCCTCGTCCACTGCCCCCCCAGCCCCCCAGGGCGGCAACAGCCTCCAGC
Organism: Hippopotamus amphibius kiboko; assembly: GCF_030028045.1. Taxonomy (NCBI): domain Eukaryota; kingdom Metazoa; phylum Chordata; class Mammalia; order Artiodactyla; family Hippopotamidae; genus Hippopotamus; species Hippopotamus amphibius. The sequence continues at coordinate 57,079,703 of NC_080190.1, read as the reverse complement.
CTCAACAGCATTACGCCCTGGTGGCACGAGGGGGCGGTGGGCACGGCCCTCCTCCGAGAGTCAGCTCTCCTTTTCCTAAAGTGTGTAAATAGTTTATTTATAGGGGTCAGAATGTTCGCACACCACGTCTGCATTTCCTCTGGCATTCTCCTCTCAACAGCCTTACGCGGTGTCTGGGACTGACGCCATTCCTTTCTGTTCCCTTGAGTGTCTCATGAACCAACTCCATCAGCTCCTCCTTGTCACCCCTAGTAACCCAGCTGCACAGACGTGCTCGCCCTTCATCTGCACACCCCCAACACGCGGGGCCCCCTCCCCCTCCCCACTTGGCCTCGCTGTCTTCTGGTCTTGGTGCTACTGAAACTGTTCCCCGGAACTTGAATCCTGCCCCTCCCCCACTGCCAGGCCAGGGAGCCCCAGCCAGAGATGGCCAGCCAGCCAGACACCTTTGGCCAGGGGTCCTCTCCAGGCCACATGCTAAGGACCGGCTGGCCGGCCTGGCATTCGCCTCCCCCCGGAGAGAGAAGCCCTGTAGCCAGGCCCCTGGGCCGAGCCACGGACCCCAGCCTGCGGCTGCGTAGAGGCTCGGATGTTTTGTTGCTGACTTTCTTAGTGACCCTCCACCCCCCCACGGGGACATCTGTGGTCACTGTGTCCACCTTTCCTGTCAGGGCTATTGGGGCCTTCTTGCTCTTGGAAATGAAGTCTGTCTTATGTACTGAATAACTCCCCGGGGGTAGTTGGGGCATTTGTGCATCTTTGACTAGGCTACACTCTAACGCGTCTCTGGATCTTGTACCAGTTCTGTCCTCATCATTCAGGGATGGAGTGCTAGCTTTACTTACTTGCCGAAGTGTACATGCTAGTGTGGTGTATACTGGTGGGTGTTTGTGGATGACGTTGGTTTCGTTTTTTTTACAATTTTCTCTGTAGACTAGGGGAAGAAGAGTGCTTGTGTTTTTAGGAAGTGTGATGCTTTTCTTTGACTGCCAAACTCTTTTATGGAATATATCTTTATAGTACTGCTGTTGTTTTGATTGTTTTTGTTTTGGGTCATATCAAGATGGCATTAAGCATCTCAGTGGTAAACTCGGCTACCAAGGGAACCAGTGGGATCGGGTGTGGGTAGGCACAACAGGCAGGTAAGTGGTTGGCACAACCTGAAATAAATTTCATCCATTGATTTTTTTTTTTTTTTTAATTCTGTGTGCCACTTTCAGTGATTCTTTGTATGGAGGTTACAACTGGAACAAGCTGGCTATGGTTTAGTTATGTCCAGCTGGAACCACAAGGTAGAACTTTGACTCCATAGGCCTGGAGGAAACATTATTTTAGGTTATAACTGTACAGCCCCAGGCAGTAAGGTCCAGGCAAAAGAGGTTGGGGACACTGGGTTGGAATCGGGGCACTGATGCTGCATGAGCTGTGTGTGCTGGAGGGGGTGTGGCCTGTCTGTGGAGGGGGTTAGCGGCAGTGCCAGGTACATCTGACCCAGCCTGCCCTGGGGGAGTCAGTGGCCCCAGGCCCTCACTGCTGGGGTGTGGACACCAGCAGAGCTCCTGGATGGCTCCTGCTGTCCTGTTTATTCATGTGGACCTGGTGGCCGAACCCCTTGCAAGTGTCTTCACAGGTCACAGCACAGTTCAGGGTGAAGTCTAGCTGTGACTTTTTCAGAGTTGGGTTTATTTTTCAATTCATTTACAAAACTTGCTGGCCACTTTGAGCCATCTCATTGGACTCCAAGTTGGATGAGGATAGAAAGAAATGCAGGATGAGGGATGCTCACATGGCAGCTCCAACGCACTGGGCTCTCTGCACGGAGCCACAGTGCAGCCCTCCAGGCCACTCGCCGTCCAGCCTACCCTGAGTGCCCAGCCACTCTGTCCTCTCGGGCTGAGACAGAGGCCAGCTGTGCCTCTGCACTTCCTTCCCCTCCTGCCCCCCTCCCCCCCCCAACTCTCGCTTTAAAGTTTCAGGGTCTTTGCTTATCCTTCCTGTGACCCTCCTGCCCACCTCCTCCTGGGGCTTCTGCACTGTTATCTTTCCTACCTGCTCCCCTCACCCCATCCCACGTATCCCCATCCCAGAAAGCTTGCCTTGGCCCTCTTGCCCTCTTACCACCCCCCACCCCCCACGCCCATTCCCAGGCTCTGTCCCCCTCCCACCACTACCTGCTACTCTCCTCACTTGACTGAAAGCTGCTCACCCCAATCCCCAGACCCCATGCCTCTCTTGGCCTCTGCAGCTCCTGACGCGCTGGACCACCCTGTCCTCAAAGTCCTCTGCTTCTGCTGCCCGGGCTCTCAGGTCTCCTCTCCTGCCCATCCTTGTCCTGCCTCCAGCAGCACCTGCCGGTGCTCATCGGTCTCCTGGGGCTCCTGTGCCCCCAAGGCAGGGCTGTGAGGCAGGCAGGAAAGCCATCTGTGCTGGTGCATGAGACTGCGCTGGGCTCTCCCACGTGAATAACAATAAAAATTAATGAACCCAGAACTTCCTGGAACATAGGAAGTACACAGAGTACCTAACAGTTAAAAACTGATTCAGTTACCAGAACTGCTCTGAGGAAGCCATTTTTGTGCTCAAAACATGAGAAAGGTAAGGTACTGGTCGAGGATTTGGAAGAGCTGGGCTGAAACTCTGGGAGCCTTGCCCCAGAACCTGCACCTGCAATTCAGATAGGAGGTTTGGTGCCTGTCAGCCCTGATTCTGAACTCCTTTTGGCACCTGCTGAGCAAAACCAGCACCAAGGGCAAGGCTGAGAAGTATCAGTTTCCTGAAGACGATCCATTTACTGGGCTCTGTGGCAGGTTGACGAGCATCTTGGGAAAGTCAGAGAGTGCGGTTCCCCGCCTCTATACCTGGATTTGGGTGCCTGCTTTGGTTTGAGGGGCCTCTGGGAGTGCATGACATCATCCCCAAGGAGCTGGGCCCCAACCTGTGCTGGAGGCCGGGGCTCTGAGCAGCAGGCTCGCTTCCCTGCACAGCCAGAGCTGCCGTCCACCCGGCAAGCCTGCTGGGCGGTGAGCTGTCAGGCTTAGCCTTCTCTCCAGGAGATGCTACTTGGGGGCTGCCACGGGGGCAGTAATGGGAGTGCCTGTGAGTGTAGTCCACTGCACTCTTAGCGACCGGGGTGGGGTTGGGCGGGGGAGAACTCCCCAGAAGAGGAGGCTGGGTCAGAGGCCAGCAGAGGAAGGAGGGGCTCGGTCTCAGCAGCAGGGACCACCTGCTTGCGTCTTGGCCAGCAACCTGAGCATGGACTGCAGAGGCCCAGAGAAAGGGGAGGGGTTGTTGCAGTGGTCCCAGCACCCAGGGGATCCTCCCCGCCCAGGTATCAGGAGCTCAGCCCTGTCACCTTGAGGTCCAATGCCCTCAGCTGTCCTGGGTGAGTGGAGTGGCTGTATGACCTTCGTGGGTGGGCACTTTCTAGTTCTAGGGTCATGTGATGTGTCTGACCCCAGTCTTTGTAGAATGTCGGCCTCCAAACTGTGGTAACCTGTCGCCAGGGATGGATCTTGGTATAGGTGCTTCCACATGCTTGTCTGTCATCCGAGAGGATGCTGTCCAGCCTTCCAGGGCAGACGGCCTCCTGCAGCACTGTTCTCCTTCATCTTGGTGCTCTCTCCAAAAATCCAGAGACTTATACAACTTTAGGTCCTTTTTAGCTCCTTGTAATCTCAGCAAGGCCTGGCTTTTCCTCTTCAAAGACAATAGTAAAGTTATATTCATTCTCAAAATGCTTTGGGGGTCTCCAGGGCACCTAGGGAAAACTTGACATGGGCACCATAGAACGGCGACGGCAGTATAACTTTGGGAGGGAGAAAATTAAGGCTACATTCAAATGGATACTGTCCTGGTGAACTTAACAGTTTCAGCGATTCCAGCTTTGGAGAAGAGGACGTCTCTGCCTTATAAAGGTCTGGGAGAGTTATTTCTTCACTCTGCTTTTTTCCCATGCTTTGCGTCTTGTACATCAGTAGGGGCTTCAAAAGCATGGTTTAATAATTACCAAACTAAATTATCACCTCGGACTGTAATTTTACTGCCTCAAATGATTTTTAAACTCTTTTTTTCCAGTATAAGTAGAAGAAATCCGAGCATAGAGTGTAAAGTAAAAAGTAGGTGTCCTGTTCTCCAGAGGCATCCACTATTAAGTACCTTCCTAGGAAATGTCCATGCATATCCAAATATCTTTTCCATACAAACAAGAATTGTATTTTACAATTAATTTTACTCACTGTATCTCAGAAATATTCTCTGTGGCCACATGTGCATCCACAGTGAGTTTTCACAGTCCACTGCAGGACTGCCATGAGTGAATGGACCTCTAGAATGGGGATTATGTTTACAGTCACAGGTAATAGAAAACCCAGTTGAAACTGGCCTAAACAATGAAGGGAGGTTTTTGGCTCATGAACCTGGAAAGTCCAGAGGTGGGGTGAGTTTCAGGATTTGATCCGAGTGACTCAGTGATGCCAGCGCTGAGGATCTGGTTTCCTCTCCCCTGTCTGCTCTGCCTGTCACAGTGTTCCCATCACCCAAGCAGAGGGAGGCAAGACCCCACCACGGACCACCTTGAGCCCCTCGTGAGGACGTCATGGTGGTGAAGTCATTGAGGGAAGCCCCCCTACCCCTGCCCCAGCCCCCTGTGCTTGTCCATCCCACTAAAGCCACGTGGTGGGGAAACCAGGCTCCTGTGGGAGGAGATGGACGTGGGGAAAGCTGCCAGCCACCCCCATTACATTCCTGTGGATGGACGTTTTAGTTACGGGGTGTTTTGCTCTTACAAGGGCTTGTAAGAATCCCACGGCATTTTGTTTTTAGAATTACTTCCTAGAAGATTTTGTAAGAAAAACATGTTTTTAAAGAAGTTCTCGGACTTCCCTGGTGACGCAGTGGTTAAGTGCTAATGCAGGGAACTCGGGTTTAATCCCTGTTCTGGGAAGATTCCACATGCTGCAGAGCAACTAAGCCCATGCACCACAACTACTGAGCCTGAGCTCTAGAGCCCGCGAGCCACAACTACTGAAGCCCGCGCGCCTAGAGCCTGTGCTCCACAACAAGAGAAGCCTGCGCACCACAATGAAGGGTAGCCCCACTCTCTGCAACTAGAGAAAGCCCGTGTGCAGCAATGAAGACCCAACACAGCCAATAAATAAATAAAAATATTAATGGGCCGGCATCGTAATGAGCAGCTGCTCGGGACTGGGGTGTGCCTATTGTTGCCAGGTCACGGTTGTGAGGATGGCCTGAGCACCTGGGATGTATGGATGGGCTGGTTCTGGGACAAGAGGAGTGGTGGGGAGAGGGGTGGGTGATGCCTCCTCCAGTAACCTGTGGCCTACAACAGCACAGCTTCCACAGGGAGGCTGAGCAAGGTGGCCCCGCAGTCCACCTTTGCCTTCGGAGGTAGCTGGTCATGTGGGAAAGGAAGGATTTGGGTGGCATCCTTGCGTACGGATGAGGACGTGCACTGGAGATCCAGTGCTGCCCGAGGTTGCCAGGGAAGGAGCTGCAGAGCCTGGCAGACAAGCCTGTGATGCGGCTTTGGGGTTCAGAGGGCTCACTGCCTGATTGCTGGAGAAGGGCAGCATGCTCTGATGGGCTCTGCCTTCCTACGTGGCCACTTCCCCAGAAAAACTAGGCAGTGGACCCAGGGTGAGTGGGGAAAGGAGAGCAGGGGGTCTTGGCTCTGTGCGGGTGCATTCCCATGGAGAGCAGGTGGGGTTGCGGTAGATCTGTTTCCTCTAGCACCTTTGAGTCTTTTTTGTAAAATAGGGATTAAAAAACCCCCAATACGGGGTTTTGAGGATTAGATGAGATGAGGTGGGTAAAGCGTTTTGACATAGGTCTAGATTACTTAATGGACACCCCCAAAATGACTGTTAATGCAATTATTGAAGAAAGTTTATCTGTAACTACCAGTCTCCACTGGGCTTAGCTGCCTGGGTTATGTGAAATACAGTTCAAGTTCCCAGCCAGGCTGAAATGAAAAGACTCACTTCCCTGTCCTTTTAGGAGCAAGGCTTAGGTCTGTGGGTAGCTCAATAGGCATTTGGAGTTCAAGGTTTGCTTGCTTTCTGTGTCATGGGGGTGGAGAGACAAGAGAGGGGGTTTATTGCCAGGAGTGTGGATCCTGCCAGAAATCAACATAGCCTGAGAAGTTGCTCCTGGAGCCCCCAGAGGAAGCAGAGTGGTCCTCACCTGCCAAGGGGGTCAGGCTGTCTGCAGAGGCCACCAGAGGGAGCCAGCAGAGGGCCACAGCCTGTCTTCGAGGGCTCCAGGGGAGATGATCTGGGGGAGAACAGGGATTAGAGGAGCTTGGACAGGAAAGAAGAAAGGGCCTGAATAGATGCTCTGAAACCAGCAGGATGACACGTTTGGACAGGATAGGGGGAGTCTTGGCTGGGGAGACCCCATCAGGTCCCACTCCTGGTAAGGAGAACAGAGGCCCAGGGAAGTGCTGGGACCCGCCAGAGGCCTCAGAGTGAGGGGCTGCTCCCACCTCTGACAAGTGAGGGTGTCCATCCCCGAAGCAGAACAGCCTCAGCAGGACTGGAGGGGTGTGTGTGTGTGTAAGACATGTGCATGGAGCCCTGCTGTGCTAGCCCAGGACCCCAGGAAAAAATCTGTGTCTAAGACCATGTGGGTTTTAGAGTCCCAAGGTCAGGAGGGCAGCCAGTGAACAGTGCCTCAGTTGTGACTCTTCTAAGGCAGCGTGAGCCCAGCATTCTCACCTCCGTGCTTCACCTCCGTCCTCACCCTCACCACCCAGCCATTTCAGCCTCGCTGTGCCTTTGCAGGGAGCCTGTGGTTGCAGGCCCAAGCAGTCATTCTGTGTCAGCTGGGGGGTCGGTCGTGGGTTTTTTTAGTTTTAGATCTGTTCTTGTTTCATTCTATTTTTAAAAATCAACACAGCTGTGGTCCTATATATGGAGAATTGGTCTCTGGGAGGTACTGAGCACCCTGTCCCTGGAGGTGTGCAAACCCAGGCTGGATGCCTCCTGTTGGGGATGATATGGATGCGCCTGGGGTGGGGAGTTGTGCTGCATGGCAAGTCTTCCCATCCCTGAGAGGCAGTGGTCCTCCCTGTGCCCTTTGTTAAAGATTATTTTCAGAAAAAAAACAAAAGAAACCCCAAAACTGGCATCACTCGTGTTAAATGTAACATATGCACGTCAAAGGTTTTATTTAACTCTAATTAAATGATGGAGCTGGTAAGATTAACAACCAGTTCGAAGGAGAAATCGCAGTGGGCTATAATCTATATGGAGTAAAGGAATGTTGAGACTTTTTTCAGAGGGAAAGGGTCCATGGGGCCTCATTCAAATACACTGTATGCACGTCCATAGACAAGAAGGTTTTTGGCATTAACTCTACAACTAAGAGAGCTGTAAACAGCTCAAAGGCAATGAGAATCAGAATCAGATAAGTGGAAGGCTGTGCTCTAAACCATGCAGAGTTTTCCACCAGAGACACCCACACTGTCTTGCTTATTCCAAATTTCCTTCTACCTCTTGTCTATCTGATGGAGTTCACTTTTAAAAGTAGGACACAGGCAGGGAATCCAAAGGAGCCAACTTCTCACTGTGAAAAGTGAATCCCAGGGGTCAGGGTGTCTCCCAGGTGCCCTTGGTAAGGGTCAGCCACTGCGAGAGGCGTCCTGGGGGCACTGGCTGCCCTCTCAGTAGGGACTGGGTGGCTCAGGTCGTCTGCTGCCCAGAGAGCACGGTGTCAGCAAAGCCTCTTTAGACCCATGTTCCTGTCTGCTCCTGCAGACACGTTGAACTTGTCTTCTGTCCCTCTAACCCTAAATCCCAACCACACCCCAACCGGCTCCTCCCCGTCTCACCCATCTCAGCTGAGGGGACAGCCATCCACCCAGGGGCCAAATCCAGGAGTGTGGGTATCACCTGGGCTCTGAGGATGAAATCAGCTCCTCCGTAGAAAACAGAACATCAGGTCACCTCTTCTAAAAGTTAAACCTCTCACGTGCCTTTGAATCTCTTTTCAAACATAACTGCATTTCAAAAACTTAAGAAAAAATTTTTATTAGAGTATAATTGCTTTACAATGTTGTGTTAGTTTCTGCTGTACGACGAAGTGAGTCAGCTATGTATATACATATATCCCCCCCTTCTTGGACCTCCCTCCTACCCCTTACCTCCCCTCTCTGTGGATCTCAAAAGCATTCTTGGAAGCTGCAGCGGGTAGAGGTCTTTGTAGGATTCTCATATAAAAGAGAATCTGTAATGATGTTCTAAGAAACTGGGGTGTGGGGCCCAGCCCCTGGATGGTGAAGTCCCCTCCTTCCTCCCTGCAACACAATTCTTACACCTGGCAAATGTATGCATTCAAAGTTTTCAACTGTGTGTTTTTTTTTCCCCTACACCCCACTCCCCACCTTCCTCCACCCCAAGGCTGTACCAGGATAGGTGTTAGCCACTGGCCTTGGAGGCAGCAATATGGGTGAGGCTGGAATGGGCTCATCTAGGACCAACATTCATTCCTTCTGCCCCAAGTATCTGACACTGAAGTGCAACAGTCAGGCAGCCTCATAAAAAACCTACTGCGGGCAACACTGCTGGGCAGGTGGGGTATTTTTGACATGAGAGGAAACTGAACTTGCCGGGTCCACGCAGCTGGAGAGTGGCAGAGCTGGGTTTACAGCCCAGGATGTCCACTTCAAGGACCGTTCTCCCTCCCCCTGAGGATACCAACTCACAGTGAGCATAGAAGCGGGCAGGTGTGTGCGTGTGCTGGGGGCATGCATTGCTGTGGCGCAGTGTGAAGGCAGCACAGTGCTAGTGAAAGAGCCAGAAACCGGGGACTGTTTCCTCTGTAAAGTGAGGATAGCGATTCTAACACTACAGCTTGGGCAACAGAGCAGTGGTTCTAGACCAGCAGCCACCGTATCACCTGGCAACCTGTTAAACGTGCAAACCCTGTGGTCCTGCTCCGGGCCCGTGGAATCAGAAACTCAGGAATGGAGCTCAGCAATCTGTGTTTTAACCAGCCCTTCAGTGATTCTAACGCAAGCTCAAGTTAGAGGACCATTAAAGTCAGAATAGACTAACCATTGTAGCAAATGTCCCCTAAACTTTGATGGCTTTGAAAAATGTTTCTTGCTCATGTCACAGTCTCTGGTGGAGGGCCGAGGGGCTGAGGTGGCAAGTACTCTGCTCTGCGTGGTCCTTCAGGGACCCAGACTCCTTCCACCTTGTGACGCCACCCTCCGATAGGTCTTTGAGGTCTCTAGTCTAGTCAGTTTTTGGCTGGGGAGGAGGGTGAGGACCCAGGGAGGGAGAGTCTTAGGAGAGAGGCCTGGATGGCCTGCACATCACTTGTGCTCACGTTCTATTGGCCAGAACTCAGAAGCCACGTCAAACTACCAGGGCTGGCAAAGGTCTCGCTGTGTGCCCAGGAAGAAGAGGCGAGACCAGATATGGGAGGACACCAGTGGTCTGTGCCCCAAGTCCCACAGCTTAGGGAAGTGAGGACTGGGATTGGAATCCCCCTTTGAAGAGAACTGAGGGCCCAGCCTGTGGTTGGCTGCTTGCCTATCTCACAGCTTCCGCTCAGCCTTCTTACTACTCCAAAGAGCAGCCTGAAGGCTGCGGGCACCTCATCAAGCTGGGTGGATCCCATGGGGCCAGGGATGTAGTCTGTGAGCAGATGAAGGGCAGACGGCGCATGAACTCCTGTCTGTGCCCTCCCGGTGTGACCACTGGGGAGGTGAGGTGCTGCTGCAGGGCCCTGGAAGGACTGTCCAGCTCAGAACGGGTCCAGGGGGTGGAGGTGGAGGATGGGAGGGCAGGAACCTGTTCGGACTCAGTAAGACTAGGGTTTAAGTCCTGGGTCATTAGCAGCTGTTTGACCTTGACAATAAAATTGACCTTGGGATAATAAGATTGCCTGCTTCATAATCGTGTTCTGAGAACTAAATAAGGTGGGGAAAGAAGGCCCTTAGCACAGTGCCTGCTGCCTCACGGTGGGCGTGTGGAAAATATTAGCAGTAATCTCTGGTTGCCCTTCTGAGGAGGGCCTGGGGCTGGGTTGCCCAGTGCTCACGGGAGTTCTCAGCTGCTTACAGAGTGAGGGCACTGCCTCTCCTCTTTACTGGGCAGATGGCCTCAGGGCCTGCTGGGGCTGGGCCTGTGGTTTGGAGCTGACTCTGTCTGCAGCTGAGAGGAGCAGCAGGCAGGGCTGGCCCACTGTGTGGTCTTTAGTAGGTGCTAGGGGACCTGGGGAGGGCTGTGTGGGTGACTGCCCATATCGAAGCCTGTTTGCCATCTGCAGCCCCAGAGTTGCCTCCTGCCCTTTGAGTTAATAAGAATCCATCCTGGGCTGAGACTGAGTCAATCTGTTGTACTGAGTGGCCTGGTGCCAGGGGAATTCGGATGTAGTAGAGTGTTTTCTAGTTAGCAGGACTGGGGCTCCTGGAGAGGTTTAGGGGGCAGGGGTGCAGGCAAGTGTAGGTCATCTGTCTGCATCAGACGGCTGATGGAGATGGGGCAGCTGGCTCAATACTTCCTCCACCTGAGGACGCAAGGCTTCCTACTCCACCAGCTGTGTGCAGGCCAAAGGACTCGGCATCCTGTGAGCAGAGGACTTGGCTTCTCTGGAAACCGCCTTTTCTTTGCTGGGTCACTGGCTTCCTAGGGGGAGGTGATGGAAGGGGAGCTGGGGAGCAAGGAGGCTGGGTGGCTGCAGTCAGAGAGAGAGTGGCGCCCAGGAGGACCTCCTGTGGGAAATGGGCCAGCAGGAGGGGCCCTTAGAGAGGGTCTGGCCCAGGTCCTTAGTGTCATGTCACGTCCACCTGTGCAGCATCCTTGGCGAGACAAATGGAGGGTGAGCCAAGCCACTGCAGTGGTCAGGACGCACTGGTTGCATTGACCTTAACGCAGACAAAGTTAAGCAGAAGGGGACTCCTATGACAGGGAGGGAGGGTGGGGCAGTCACAGAGAGGAGCGGGGCCGCGGGAGCTGGACTGGATTTCGCACTTCCTGATGTTTTCTCTCCATCAGTATCTCCGCCTCTATGCATGTTGGCCCATCTCTCCTACTACACGAAGACCCTTACCCCTGCAGGGAGACACACGTGCCAGCAGCCTCACGTTACAACCGTACTAGAAAATCGGCCGATTTTTCTCAGTGTTTGTGTATCAATCCCAGGCCCAAGTTACATGCCTGTGTGGGACTCAGGACTTTTTCCTTTAAACCAGAAGGAGTCTGGGGACACAGAATTAGCTATCAGCGCCCACCACCCCTGCCTAATATATCGATTCACCAAGTTAGTGAGGAACAAAGTCCCACATTAAGGAACAGGAAACAACTCCCACTGTCACCTACTGTGAGCCTGGCCAGCTGACGCTGACGTAATTTACCTCAACTATTGAATGCTGACAGAAGCCCTGGGCAGCGCCCTGATTACTTGAGAACCTCTGCCTGGAAGTCAGGCCCGGCTGGCCGCAACCCTGGGCTCTGAAGCTGTGCTCATCAACACGTCTGTCTGTGCTCTCGTCTGTCTGTTTACAAATGTCAGCATTGGTGTCCTTGCCCTGTTACAGGCACTCTGATCCCAGCAATCCCATGGTGGGGAAAGCTCCAAGCCCGCCCCACGAACTCTGCTAATTCCTGGCACCCCTGCCCACGTGCCTCCCATTCCTGCGTTCCTTCATGGTCCCTTTTCTGTCCCTCCTCTCTCCTGGCAGGATTGGATAAAATTTACGTCTTTGCTTTTCTAAATAAGAAACCTCACAACAAGCATTTTGTAAGTTAAATCATTTTGATGAAGACCTGGGGCAGGGTGGTCCACCGTCTCAGATGTGTGGCCGAACCCTCACTTCTTCCCCTGCCATCTCTGGGCTCAGGAACCCTGAGTTTCAGTTCTGTGTTGCATGGAGCAACTCAGCTCACCCCAGCTTGGCCTCCCAAATGTGCATACCCAAACCTAGCACGGTTTCCAGAAGTTCGTGAGCCATTCCTTTTAATAGGACCTGCTTACTCTCTTTAGAAGGCAGTGGGTGTTAAATTACTCTTTTTCCTGATATGTAAAACTGGGGCCATCCTGCACATGCTTTCCCCCCTAGTAATACATCATGAGTACCCTTTTATGCCAACAGGTATTCTCAATGTCAATTCTAATGGCTGTATGGCATGTCACCTATAGACATGCCATGATTTATTAATCTAAACCCCTTTTATTGAACCCATCAGTTATTTCGAAATTTCTACGATTATGACTAATGATTTAGTAATTATTCTTATGTATGCCACCAAACCCCCAAGATCATGACCACTGGGGGCTATCCTGGTAGAATCACAGGTAAAAGGCAAGGATCCAGCTAATCATCCCAGCTCTGTTCATTGAACAAATATCCATCCTTCCCACCTGTCCCCCATTATTAACCATCATTTTTTTTTTTATTTAAAAAATTAACTGTCAAAAAAAATTAACTGTCATTTTGATCACATACTAAATAATTACATATGTATTTGGATCTGTGTCTGGGCTTTCTTACTTCAATCTACCTGTTTTTTTGTGTCAGAATTGAAATGTTTGTTTTAGAAGTCTGAATACTGGCAGTATAGAGTTCAATATTCCTCAATATTTTCTAGGCTGTTGTCATCGGTTCATTCTTTCCGCTAACTTGGGGATGATTTTATCAAGTCTCTCCCCCACATCCCTGATAACAGGTGTGGCTTGAATTGTATTAAGTGGAGGAATTATTTGAGATTGTATTAGTTATGCATTGCTGCATGACACATTACCCCAAAGTTTAGCAACTTGAAATAGCACATACACATCTCACACCCTTTCTGAGGATCAGGAATCTAGGAGCAGCTTGGCTGGGGGATTCTGGCTCACGGTCTCTCGTGAGGTTGCACTGAAACTGTTGGCCAGGGCTGCAGCATCCCCTGACCAGATCCTCTGCCAACCCCACTCACGTAATGGTTGGCAGGAGGCTTCAGTTCCTTGACATGTGGGTCTCATGACATGGTGGCTCCCCAGAGAGAATGATGAGAGAAAGAGAGAGAGAGAGAGATGGGAAGAGAGAGTGGGAGAGAGAAGACCCAAGAGGAAAGCAGGAAAAGTCTTTTATAACCTAATCTCAGAAGTGACAGATCATCACTTCTGACGTATCCTACGGATCACACGGACCAACCCTGACATGTGTGAGAAGGGCCACACAAGGTCACAGGTACCAGGTGGCAGGGACCATTGGGAACTAACTTGGGGCTAACACAGAGGTGAATTGAACATGTTACAGTATTAGATCTTTCTGATTGTGAATGTGGTATGTATCTATAGCAACTCAAATCTTAGTTATGCTCTCAATGAGGATTTTTACTTTTCTTCATATAGGTTCCCCACAATATTTGTTAAATTTATTCCCAGAGTTCACATCTGGTTCCTATTGTGAATGGGATCTCTTTCACATTGTATTTTCTAAGTAGTTGTTGCACTTATAGAGGAACACTATTGATTTTTATGGCCGTGATTTTTCAGTGGAGCTTAACGGGTGACAAAGCAGAAATTCCTCTGGACTTTCACTGAGCCCTTGGGTCGCAAAACTGAGACCAGGTAAGATCCTAAATGTGCTCTTGGGAGCAGCTTCCTCAAGTGACTGCGGGCCAGGGAGGTGGGGGGAATGTAAGGAGGGCCTTCCTGCAGCGCATCTTTCTGTGGTGGCTGTGCTCGGGGCTGTCTGAGGCCAAGATGACAGGGTTCTCTGGTCAACGCTCGACCCTACCTTTAAGGGAGCCCTGTGGTCAGGGCATGGGGGGACAGCCAGGGCAGGCGGCCTGTGGCAGGGCCAGTTCACCTAATGCCTCACATACTTAGCCCATTTGCCCACGACTTCCAGGTACAAGTCTCCCTCAACTTCTCTCCAGAGCCCTGTTCTGGACATCTCCCCAGCATTTGCACAGGCTCTGGTCAATTCCAGAATGAACATTCCTTCATCTGGTTCTCGTTTCTAGAAGCTACAGTATTTATCCAGCACCTGCCGCACGCCAAGCAGTGCTCTCAGCACTGAGGACATCAGCGACACACCTGCCTTGTGGTGCTTGTTACAAGTAAGGAGAGAGAGACAAAACCAAACTGTAAAATGGTATTTTACAAAGTAAATAATACTTTGTAAGAAAGTAAGCAGACTAGAAAGAAGAAGAATAGAATAGAAGAAATAGAGCAGAATGAGGTTGGTGGGGGGCGGGGATCAAGACTACAGACCAGTTAAAAGTTTGAGCAAAGACTTGAATGGGGTGAATGAGCTAGCTGGGTTCTGGGCCGAGGGAACAGGTATAAGGAAGCGGGAGTGCTGTGCCAGGGGCTGTCTGAGGGGGCAGGAGGGCGGGAGGCAGATCCTCTGAGCCTTGGGCTTTGAGTAAAACGGGAGCCACTGTAGGGTTTTCAGCAGAGTAATAACATGATCTAAGTTTTAAAATGATTTTAGGTGGAAGCAGAGGTAACTGATAGGAGGCTCTGGGATAAGGAAATATCCCCCAATTCTGCCCTCTTGGTCCCCACTGGCAATGCCACTACAGTCCTCACCACTTCCCTCCTAGACTTTGGCCAAAGTCCGCTGATGCTTCTCCCAGCCTCCTGCTTCTCTGTCTGGGAGAAATGTCTCCAAGCCCTTCTCCAGCGTAGAAATGTCTTGCGACAGGAAGGGTTTATCCCTGCCAATGTTGTAGCCTCCCTGGGTAGAGGGGTCTGGCTTGGTCTGCGTGTCCCTCTCTGGGGTGGGGGTGCCAGTGTGGACAAGGCTTGCACGTCCTGCCCCACCAGTACTGAACTCCGGACGCCCATTTTCTCGGGTCACATTTTAGAACTTCTGAAATACATTTATTTCAGCCACATGAATTATATATGTTACTCACTGTATAAAGCAATACAGAATTGTCTAAACTGGGTTTCCTCCCCTTTCCGAGAAGAAAGAAACCATGTGTGTGTTTCTTTCATATTTTTTCCTTTGTCTATAGAAAAATAATCAAACATAGAATTTTAAGAATGGATCACACTGTGCACAGTATTTTGTGAATCGCCTTTTCATTTTTCTGCCCTGGACATTTTCCCCAGCCAAAGCAGACAGATGGACTCCATTCTTTGTGACAAGTGTTAGCGTTCCTCACCAGGCGGTCCCCTCCAACCCACTGAAGGACATTCAGGTGGTTTCCAGTCACTTTCGTAACAACTTTGCGTGCGAGTACCCCGCCCTCAGAGGGAACTGCGTTAGCATGCAAAGTTAAACACATCGCATCTGCCAGTGGAAAACGAAAACAAAGTAAAACCATAGGGAGGCGGCAGAAAACCCTGTGTGAACACCGCGGGGCCGCGTCGCCTCGTTTGTTTCCATTCGCAGGGAGCTGCCTCGGCCGGAACCGCGGCGGGCCCCTTTGGCCTGTGCTGCCGCTGCCGCGGGGTCCGGGCCCTGGACGGCCGTCGGGGACCCGCTGCACCCAGACCCCGGCGCGTCCTGGCGCGCGTGGCCGCCGCTGTGCTGCTCGGGGCGCCGGGCTCTCCACGTGCTGGCGCTCCGGCTCGGCTCGGCCGCCAGGGGGGGCCCCAGGCCGGGCCGAGCGGCCTCCTCCGCCCCGCGAGGGTGACGTGAGGGCGGGCGTCAGGCCAGAGGTGGCGCCGATCGGGGCCGGGCAGCTCCCACCCGCGCCCGCCCGAGACTGTCTTTCCGGAAACCGGATCCAGCCCGCGCCCCGGCTGCGCAGCGCCCTCGGCCTCCTGCCCCACTGACCAGGGATTGCCGGGGAGCGCTCCGCCCTCTGCGGCAAAAAACGTGGCGCTGGCGGGGTTCTTTCCATTCGGCCGCCACCCACCCTCTCTCAACGGTGTCACCACCGCTAGGATGCCACCATCACCGCTCAGCCAGAGGGCTGGACCTCACGCCCACAGCAGCCCGCCCATCCCCGCGGCCCCGTACTGCGCTGTCTTTGCCCTCTTCTTGTAGGCGTCTGGGGGACCCAGAAAGTAAGAAGCTGCCAGAGGGAGGCTAGACTCCCTTCGTGCCCTTCCTCCCCTTCTCTCCTCCCTGGACTCCGGGCTCCCAGCCAGCCACAGTTAGGACAAGGGAGATAAGAGCTGTGTTGGAGGCTGGGAAGGCCACCGTCTAAGAAACCGAGGGAGCCGGGACGCCGAGCCCTGAAAGGTCTGGGATGGGCAGGAGAGAGAAGAGGGCACGTGGCGTCCAGGGCCACAGCGCTACATGGCAGGAGCCTCTGCGTGGAGCCGCCAA
This sequence comes from Hippopotamus amphibius kiboko, assembly GCF_030028045.1. NCBI lineage: Eukaryota > Metazoa > Chordata > Mammalia > Artiodactyla > Hippopotamidae > Hippopotamus > Hippopotamus amphibius. Next base: position 57,063,454 of record NC_080190.1, on the reverse strand, counting down.
GGTCTGGGTCACATGGGGACAAGCCAGCCAGACCTGGGGGAGGGGCAGCCTGGCCCTCTGCACTTCTTGTGACCCCGGTGGGCTTAAAGGTCATCTGAAGCCGCTTAATCCTTACTGTCATGGGTCAGCCTTGCAGGAGAAGAGCTCCCACTCACACCTGGGTTCCATGACTTTTGGATGCCTGATCCACCTTTAGTGCTCATGGGGAGGGAAGGGGGCGTGAAAGTCACCAGCCCAGCTAGGCCACAGTGGCAAACCCCATTTGTTTGTTTTCTCCTGGTTGGGCTGCAAACCATCAAAAGATTTATGGTATCCAGTAGACATCAGATTTGAAAATTGGATGGAGTCTCAGGGTGGCAGCCTATGGACTGGGTAGCCACAGGCAAGTTGCTTACCTTCTCTGAACCCCAGTTTCCTTGTCTGAATACAAGGGCAGCTGAGAGTTGCTCTGAGAACCTGTTAGGGTGAACTTTGGGTCTCAGCATGAGCAACACCTACCCATCCTCATGGCCAAAAACAGGTGGGTTCCCTCCAAGCAGAAAGCAACATTCCCCTCTGTCCGGGGTGCTTCACATTCAAGGCACGGAGAGGACAGAAAGGACGCACTTGCATTCTTTGTCTGTGATCATTTCCAGGTACCTGCAAGAGCAACAACATAAAAGATCAGCAACGATCAAAACTGACCCCACATTGAGGGTTAATCTGCCAGCACACGCATAGCCTTAGAACCTCGTTACAGGGAAAAGGCAGAGGGTGTCTGCCTCCTTCGTGTCCTTGAATTCCATGATCAAGCTCCTCGGGTGTCTCTACTGATTCAATTTTGCTTTCTTCCTTAGCTGCAACACAGAAAGAAGGAAAGTTCTTTTCTCCTCCAAGGCCGAGAGTTAGAAGGATTACCTCAGTAGCCCAACGTCCTGGAAAAGAGGAAGATTGGCAATGATGCAGCAGGTAGCACCAGAGGCTGAGCAGCCTAGAAGCTCCTGGCTGCCTCCTCTGGCCTGTTTGATGTTGGCTCAAAAGACATGGAATTAATAGGCAAAGCTGCCTCCACCTCCTCCTCCTCTTACCTGTAGGGGGAGAGATCAGTTTCTGGTTGGCTAGGGCAGTGTCATCGATACAGCTGGTGTCATCGTTACCTTCCACTAACAGATCACTCGACACCTGCTGGGCCAGGTGGGGCTGGGCCTGGGCATTACCGGCAGAGCTGGGGGCTTTGACTCTCCCATTGTCCCAGAGCCCAGGGGAGGTCAAGACACAGGCTCTGCTGGGATGTGGTTCTATGTGACCCAATAGAAGGACTGGACAGCTCCTGGTGTTGGATCCCCCTTGCAGGTCCTGGCTGCCTCTTTGCTTCCTGCTGCCTGGTCCCTGTTGCTGTCCTGGGCAGAGGAGATGAGTTCGTCGCTGGCTGGGAGCTGAGGCAGAGTGATGGTGCTGCATGGAGAAGGGGCTCTGGGAGTGGCCCTGGCGTGAGGAGCCAGGGGTGAGGAGTAGCCTGGGGTGTCCTGCCTGGCGTGTGCATCCCAGGTGGCACCATGCTGCAGCAGATCCTGCATGACATGTACATCGACCCTGAGCTCCTCGCTGAGCTCAGTGATGTGCAGAAGCACATCCTCTTCTACAAAATGCGAGAGGAGCAGCTGAGACGCTGGAAGGAGCGTGAGGCTTGGGAGGCCCTGGCCCAGGTCGAGGGCCTCAGATCCCCCAAGGTCAAGCGAGGTATGTGGATGGGAGTCATCAAGGGGCTGACCCCTGGCCTCCTGGAAGGTGGAAAAGTTGTTGATGTCAGGCTATGTTCTTCTTTAAAATGAGCAGTGGTGTGATGAGGGCTGGGAGCTTGAAACCCTTGTTCTGTGGGCATCCCATCCCATTAGCCTGGGTGTCTATCTTTTGACCAGGTGTGTAGGGCTCCAAGGCAGCACAGGGGGCTGCCTGGGGACCTGATGGCATTGGGGCATGGGGACTTGCTTTGTCTTGTGGGAGGCCCAGGTTCTGGGAAGACACCATTGGGATCTCAGATTGTGCTCAGACCCTGTTGGTGACTGCCTGGTGAAGAGAGGCCATGGTCTTGAACCTCACCAATTGTTCTAGACAGAGGGCCAGGGTGCAACAAAGACATGCCATTCCTCCCTCCCTTGCATGTATGGCAGCTCCAGCACCATGCCGTGTGCCCCTCCTCCCTGTCCTGTGTGAGAGGATGCTTTGGGTTGTGTTGGAGCCCCACTGGGCCTCTGGAGAGAGGGTGTTGGGGAATGTCCTGTGCTGAGTGACCAGCCCCAGTGGCAGTAGCAACTGCAGACAAGAAGCAAAGAGTTCAACCCACATTTCAGGTGGTTACTAAACAGTGATGTGCCAGTCAAGACTGTGGGTGCCTGTGAGTGAAGGTGCCCCTGAAACGGGTGGGCTGCTGAGTTGGTGCAGGACTCAAGATCCTGCTGGGGAGGGCACTTTATGTGGATGCTGCACTTTACAGTTTGCAAAGCCCATTCATCTCTCTCGTTCACTCCCCACAACAACCCTCCTCTTGACCTCCATACTGTTGACCAGAGTGAAGTGTAGACTTGATTTGTTTGTAAGTTTTCAGTCCAGGACAAAGTTCTATTTCTGGACTGGACATACAGGCCCCTTGGTGACCTGGCTCCCTCTCTCTACTCCAGGCTCTCTGCTAGACAGCCCCTGCCACGTGCCATAGGCCACACTCGTACCCATCCGGACATCTTGCTCTGGCCTCTGTCTTTATACATGTGGTTCTTCCCATTGGGAGTGCTCCCCTGCATTCATCCTCCTGACAAACTCCTTCAGTTCTAGCCTCTGCCTCTTGGAGTCTCTTGGGGATGCTCCTGGCACAGGGAAGTACTTGCTCCTTGGCGGCTGCTGGGCACGTGGGACCGATCTCTGCCCTAACACTTAGCACACTGTCAGTGTCATTCATTGTCTGCTTCCCTGGCTCTCCCAGGGGACTCAGAGCCACAGGATGAGACCATTCTCCATTCTGTCTTCCATCCTTGGGTCTAGCACTGAGCTGGCACAGAGTGTAAAATTCCCTTTTGAACATGACACAGCACAACCCCAAGGAGGGAGAGCTATGACGTGGTTGTGTGTGGCTGGTGCCAAGGCTGGGGCTGCACTGACAGCTGCATCACGGCTGGTGAAAATGACAGGCCGCCTCTCCTGCCCCACCCGGCCTGAGTCCTGGGGCCTCATGTTGTCTGTACGGTGGCTCTTCTGGGAGGAAGACAGATGCTTAAAACTTTAACTGCAAAAATATTTTTAAGGCCATTTGTCACACATTGACATCTACATTTTCATGTAGAAATTATACATTAAACTCATTTGGGTTTCTGGTGCAGAAGATTCTTTTCCAGATAATTAATCTTCTGATTTATAAAGAATGGAGAAGAGGAGGAATGTGTGTATTCCAGGTCAGGATCCCGCTCGGATCTCAGCTCTTTTCTTCAGTCCTGGTGTGGAGCTGTCTGGGCAGAGCTTGGGGAAGCCCTGGGGGGCAGGCTCAGCCCCAGAGGCTGAAGAGCTTCTTACTGTGAATTTGGGGTGCTTCCCATCCTGGGATCACGATGAAGGGTTGCAACAACCCCCCATCTGGTCTATGACCTTTAATATTGACCATGTGCCTGCCCTCACTGAATGTCCCCATAGCCCTGGGACCCCATCTCAGATGAGGAAGCCACGGCTCACAGAAGTGACACAGCCCATCCAAAGTCACCTAGCTGCTAAGAATGGAGTTGGGATGCACATCCTGTGACTTTGACCTTGGTCCAGTGATTGACGTTTTTCTACTCATCCACTGCTGAGCTTCAATTCAGTGGATGGTCTGTGCGTGCATTCATTTGTTCATTCACTCATTCATTCCCTTAGCCAACATTACTAAGTGCTGACCTCGGTGAACTGGACAGAGCTTTGGCCCTTGAGTCCATGGGTAGACATATCAGATCCCAGGGAACATGCCAGCGGGAGTGACAGGAGGGAGGCCTGGGGCAAAGCAGCCCCATGATGGCTCAGGGCAGGGTGTGTGGGGACAGACTCCATCGGCTGGATCTTTCCTCTTCCTTCCTTTCACAGGCACTTCCTTCCCAGCTTTTGCCTCCTTCCCTCCAATTTGTCCTGAAGGAAGCGTCTGCTGTGTCCTGTTGTATGTGCCAGCCCCTTGGCATCCCCGAGCACAACTTTCTCAGTTCCGATCAGCCTGGGATGGCCTTGCACCTCCTCCTGCCCGTGGATCTCTCCAGTCCTGGTTGTGCCCCGAGACCTCCCTCCCACCCTCTCTCTTCAGAGGGTGCTTCCCACCTGCTAGTGGGCCTGACCTCGCTGTCCTGAGGGCTTGTCAAGGCAAGGTGCGCCCTGTCCCTGAGAACTTCTCTGCTTTCTCCTGCAGAGGGCAGGTATAAACACTGGCGATAGGGATTATTCCAGTTTACAGAACCTCGGGGGTTGTATTGGTCTTGGGACACACGTTTGGGGTGCACGGAAGTAAGCTGGGATGAAAGGTGATGGTCATGACTGGGCATGTCTCACTCCCTGGACCATGCAGGTGTGTCATTTTGTTTCCACTTTATACTTCCCTGAGAAGCTTCTGGTGTTCTGCCCTGTTGTGGAAGATACAGACCCTCAGCTTACGTTGTTTTCCCACCCGCGGCCATGTTTGCTGTTTGTCACATTTCTGACAAAATTTAGTGTCCGATGGGAATTTGTGTTGTTTGTTGAGACTCTGGGAAGGCGTTAGGCCATGTCCATCCGGCATTACCATGACCTTCAAAATCGGTTCCCATTTTAGTGCCCTTGCGCCACTGCAGGAACTCATACCCCGCCACGTGAGGAGCTGCAGCCTTCACAACCTCCTGGCCCCTTCTGTGCTTGGTCAGTTATCCCAGTTTCTTGGGGCCGGAGCTGGGTGTCGCCTGGGAGACAGGACTCAGGACACGTGTTCCTACTGTTGTTGTGACCCAGGACGCTTCCCTACCTGGTCTTGCTGGTTCTGCCGTGTTTGGCAGTTTCTGTCAGTACTGAATTTGTTCCTCTGTGACCATTTCCTTATCTGTCTGGACATCCTCTGCCCGGGACCCAGACCTCTTTCCCCACCCTCCTTCCTGCTTTCTTCTTTAACTGTGGCTGACACGGGCCACATCGTAAACCAAACCCGCAGCCTCATGGAGGTGCCTTATTCTCACGCTCACGGCCAGCCCTGTGCCTGCCCCAGTCCAGGCTGTCCAGCCCCCCTTCTTCCATCCCCCACAGCTGGGGTCAAGAGGCAGCTCCCACCTGCTAGGCTTACTTGTCTCTGCCCGCCCAGCCTGTGCTGCTCCCACAAGCAGCCCTGACCTGGGGCTGGAGGGAGACACCCGATCCAGCATCCTGTCTTAGCTCTCAGCCACTCCTGCTGTGCATCTGCCCTGGACTTGGTGCCCAGGTGGGCCTGGTCCACACTCTGATGAATGCTGTGCGACACCGTCTTTCTCACTGGGCATCTGCCTTCTCTCTGTTTCCTGGGAACCATGCAGTAACCATAACAACCTTGCCTGCTGGGCCTGGGCCCTCCTAGCCTCAGTGTGTTCCCTTTCTGGGCATGGGAACCTGTACTTGCTTGCAGACATCCCCAGCGCACCCGTGTTCTCAGTGGTCCCCTGCCTCAGGCTTATGCCCTGCCACCTTTCTCTGCAGAGCAGCCAAAGTGTCCTTTTAACACACTAATTAGCTCAGGCATCTCCCTGCCTTAGTGGCTTCCATTGCACTCAGAGAAACACGAATGCTTTTCATGGGCCTCTGCCCCTTCTCCAACCCGAGTTCCACCCTTTTGTGTCCCTCTGCGTGGAATGCTCTTTCCCCAAATCCTCGCGAGGCTGGGTCCTCCCCCTCATTCATTTCTCAGTTAAATGTTGAGCTCCTCACTGACTACCTGCTCTCAAGGAACCCCACCCCAGTCTTTCTCTTACAACATCCGGCCTGATTTCCTTCAAAGCACTCACCACATCTGAAGGTATCTTTTTGTGTGTGTGTGTTTGTGGTAAAAGACATACAACATAAAATTTACCATTTTAACCATTTTAAGTGTGTGATTCCGTGACAGTTAGTACATTCAAAATGTTGTGCAGCCACCACCTCTATCATTCCCATCACCCCAAAAGGAAAGCCCTTATCCATTAAGCGGTCACTCTCCATCCCGTCCTCCCCCAGCCCCGGCAACCGCTGATCTGCTTCCTGTCTCTGTGGATTTGGCTTTGTTGTGGTCTTCTTTTGTTCATGTATCTGTTTGCTTGCTTGTGGTCTGTCTCCTCCACTAGCCTGCAAGTGCTGTGACACCATGGCTGCGGTGGCACTGTCTCCATCCCAGCATCTGGAGCAAGGCCAAGGGATGTAATTGGAGGATGGCTATGGGTGGGGAGCTGCGAAGACCCTTACATGTGTGGTGTGTCAGAGGGGCTTGATAGAAGAGACAGCTATTAAAGGATTCCTTTTTTGAGTAAAAGGTTGTGAGCTGTGCAGTGTGACCCCTGCCCTAGGCCTTGAAAAACCTTCAGTAAAAGCCTAAAAATCCTAATATATACTTGTGTTTGGGGATATAGTGTAGAAGCTGAAGTACAATCTATACTATATAAGTAATGGCAACTCTGTCACCTTTTCATTCATGCTTACAACTCATTTCCTTTTCATTTCTTGTTTTAAGGTTTCGACTTAGATTTTAGTTTGACCAACACCATGTTTTTCCTTTGCATCTGCTTAGTGTACATTTTCCTGTATCTTTTCTCTCCTCCAGCCTTTTGATACCATTTTGTTTTAAGGGAGTCTATTGGAAAATGTATATTTAAATAGCAGATGTTAGTTTAAAACTTATTTTAAAAATATACTCAAACTTATCATCTTTATCAGGAATGAAACATCATCTACTGAAGATAAGAGACTTAAGGATATTTTAATATTCCTCGCCATGATTTTGTTGGTATAATCAAGAATTTTAGATTGATTTTGTTTACTTATCTTGCAAGACATTTTTTTTTTATGCCCATAGTAGTTTCATAATCAAATCACAGTAACAGTAATTACTTGGACACTAACTCTACTTTGTACTACTTGTTCCTCACATTTTTCCCTCTGAGGGGAAAGTGATAAATATTTCATTCCCCCTTTGCCCCCCTGTACAAGGGATCTGGCCAACCAAGCAGCACACCCCTCACTGTTTGGATTCTCAGCACATCCCACAGAAGTTATTAAACATCAAGGGAAATCCACGTTTGAAGCTGTCTCCTGCCCCGTCCCTGTTCTTGCTGTCATATTGTGGTAGGCATGCTGATTTTCTTCAACTCCCTTTTTGAATTTTTCTGTTAGTTCCAACAGTTTTTCAGTAGATCCACTTAGAGGGCGGCGACTGTGCAGGAACACTGGGGAACCAGGGGCATGGATGCCCTGACTTTCTGGACCATAGCTCTTTGGAGCTGCTACTCACGGCCGCTTTCCTGGGCTCAGTGCGACAGTGCTTCTAGGACAGTGCTTTGGGGGGAGAGGTTGGGGAGCCACTGACAGAATCTACTCCCCCCGCCCCCAGTTTCTCACAGTGCCGAGTTATCCACCAGCAGTGTCCCACTCCTTCTGTTAAGATGTTTCCTGTCCATGTGCAAATATTCAAAGAACAATTCTGTGGGGAGGGAGAATGTTTGATCTTTTTCATAGAATATATGTGATGGGGAGAGAAAAAGAGGTGTTTGGCGGTGGGGGAGGGTGTCCAGGGTCCTGTGCAAGGCAGACAAGTGGTAAAAAGTCCCCTGTGCCACGATGATTAGTAAATTGGGGCTGAGTGTGGGTCTGAGGGACCAGTGAAGGTAGCAGATCAGCAGTGGGGGTGCTGCCAGCTTCCCAGTGAGAGCCCTGAAGTCAGGGAAGAGGAACATCACGAGAAGTGTATCTGTGGTGACACCAGGCTGTCCAGCTGACCCCAGAGAGGTGTCCTAGTGTCCATCACCTGTAGATAGGCTCTCAGGGTGCACGTGGAGGGCAGGCAGATCCTGTCCACTCTTTCAGACTTCCGTACCCAAAGGGATGCTCCATTAGCTCATTTCCTGAGGTTCGAGGGTGGGAAATGACAGTGTCACAGATCACTTCTCCACTTTTTTGTTGGGTTGATGCTGCTTTCAGCATGCCTCTACCATGGTGGAATGGCACCAAGTCCCCTGGATTTTCATCTTGGTTCCACTGGGGTGACCTTGGAACATCACCTGTGCAATGGGCAATAATAACCCTTCCCCAACAGTTGTTGGGAGGGTTCAAAACACTTCTTCAACGAGTGAGAAAGCTCCCACCACCACGTGGGGCACAGAAGAGCCAAGCCACGTCCACCTCCTTCCTTTCCTCACCCCTTCCGTCTGCCTCTGGTGGGAGATGCCCTTGGAATTTATTCAGCCTCTTCCTGAATGTTCCCATGGGACCAGGCTATGGGACCAGCTTCATCACCGCCTGGCCAACCTCAGTTTTTCTGGAGTCTCAGGGATGAGGGTGGGGGTGGGACTTTCCTGTGTCTGTCAAATCATTATTCATTGTGTGGTTTCACTTCTTAGGGTAAACTGGGGGAAATTCAGTTATTCCAGTAAAAGGAGACCCTTGGCTCTTGGAATGCTGATAAGCTTTCCTATGGGTGGAGCAAAGATGTGGTATTACAGTGGGTGGGAGAGCTAGTCTGCGGGAAAGTGCTATGACCTGCTGAGAGTTGGAGGCACAGTGTATGGCCTGGGACCACCCTGGCTGTGACTGTGCGGCTGGGTGTGGGACCCCTTAGTCATGGAGAGAGGGGTTGGGGGCCAGACCACTCCCCCCGTCTGGACTAGGAGACCCAGTGTGGGCCTTCCATGCAGCTGGTGCTCTGCCCAGGTGTGTGAATTGATCTGGAGGGAGAGACCCCACTTCTGCCTCCTCAGCCCTGTTCTGCCTCCATATGGCAGACAGAAAGCTGCATCAGCTGTGCTAGTGAGCGAGCTCCTCCATGGTACAGCCTCAGCATCACTAAGGGGCATCACTCTGCTTGCCTGCAGCTCAGTTCCTTCATCTGTGAAGAGGGAGGGGCTTTCGGGATGGCTGTGAGGCTGAAGGAGCCACTGTGCAAAGTTCCCACGCTGGCCCTGGCTGGGGGGCCTCTGCCACCCACCGGCTCACTCCCTTTCCTCCCTGCCTTCCCTGAGCTCGGTGCCGGGGTTCTGACCTAGGCAGCTCCCCCAGCATCCACGGCTCCCCGTCTCCAACGCCAGCATTTGCAGAAGCTGCAAAGCCCCAGACTCACCAGGTGGGCCGCGGGAGGAGCAGGCAGAAACTGCCGTGAGAGAATGTGGGGGCACCTGCCGTGATGGCTCTTGGTGCCCAGCAGGTGTGGGTGTCCCCAGGGCTGAGGGTGCAGTTTTCTTGGCTGTGGAGAGAGATCAGCCCTATATGGAGCCCTTAATTGTCAGCTCTGAGCATCCTGTATCTAGAAGGAGAGAACTAAAGGTGTGGCCTCGTCCAGCTGAAGGCTTTTGGTAGGGGAGCCGGAAGGGGTTCCCAGAGAGAAGGCTCAGGTTCTGGAAGCTAAGGAGGAAGGGCCAGGGCTGCAGGAAGAATGAGGCCTCAGAGCAGCTGCATTCTTTGGAACGAAGGAGAACTCACCTGGATTGAGCGCCTTGCCTCCTCTGTGTCTGACCTGTCCTGGGGCCTTTAAGTCACCCCCTTAGGGACCTGAGATTGGGTCCTTTGTATTTCATGAAATCTAAGATGCCATAGCTTAAAAGATGCACTATTTTTATATACCACTAAGAAAGCTGTAAATTAAACCATGATACACCATCGTTGATAAGACACATCCTGATTTCAGAAATGTTAAGACGTGTGTCTTCAAATTAACGAAATAGGTTAGTATCTCTGTTTGAGTTGAGATAGAGTTAGAATCTGGGTCCAGGCCTACTGGGGCTCCAGCTCCCCCTCTGTAGTGCACGGCATCTTCTTCTTCCTCATGGCTGCTTCCACGGTGAAATGACATATTCCAGTAATTAAAGACCAATGCAGAGAAAGCAAAAGCAAAATTCTACAAGTAATCAAAGAAAATATGAGAGAATATTGGGGAGAGTGAAGGCTTCCTTAAAATAAGACACAACAAGAAAAATAAAAGGAAAATAAAGATATGGCTAGATTTTAAAAATCTTCTTGATAAAAGATACCAAACTAGCTTAAAAAGAGAACAAAGCAGGAGATAAATGAGAGAAAAATATTTGCAACCTTTATAACAGGCAGAGGACTCCTATCCAGAGAATAAAGAAACTTCCTAAATCAATTAGCAAAAGACAAATGGTAGAAAAATGGGGAAAAGATGTGAACAAGCCATTCACAGGAGTGAAATTTTGAATCACAATGACCATGTGGAAAGGTGTTCAGCCTCACTAGCAAAGTACATCATTGCAAATGAAAACAATAATACTGGTAAAAGTGAAAGAAGTTTGATAGTAGTAGTGTTGATGGGGGTCCGGCTGTGGAGGGACATACAGACAGGGACAGATTTTCAGCAGGTTCCCAAGGAGCTTGGGCCCACGCGGACGGGTTTCTCCTGTCTCTCCCACTTTCTCCCAGATGCTGCCAAAAGCCCATGGGCTGTATATTTTAAAAAAAAATTTTATTGGCGTATAGATGATTTACAATGTTGTGTTAGTTTCAGGTGCACAGCAAAGTGAATCAGTTATATTTATACATATATCCACTCTTTTTTAGAATCTTTTCCCATACAGGTCATTACAGAGTATTGAGTAGCATTCCCTGTGCTATACAGTAGGTCCTTATTTTTAAAAAAAATTAAAAAAAAATTTTTAAATTAGTTAATTTATTCGCTGCTTTGGGTCTTTGTTGCTGCACAAGGGCTTCCTCTAGTTGCGGCAAGTGGGGGCTACTCTTCATCGTGGTGTGCGGGCTCCTCATTGCAGTGGCATCTCTTGTGGCAGAGCATGGACTCTAGGCACATGGGCTTTATTAGCTGCGGTACATAGGCTCAATAGTTGTGGCTCACGGGCTGTAGAGCGCAGGCTCAGTACTTGTGGTGCACTGGGCTTAGTTGCTCCGCGGCATGTGGGATCTTCCTGGAGCAGGGCTCGAACTCGTGTCCCCTGCATTGGCAGGTGGATTCTTAACCACTGCACCACCTAGGAAGTCCCCAGTAAGTCCTTATTAATTATCTATTTTATATATAGTGTCAATAGTGTGTATATATGTCAATCCCAATCTCCCAATTTATCCGTCCCTCCTTTTCCCCCCAGCAACCATAGCTGGTTTTCTACAGCCCATGGGCTGTTTAAACAGGTGGAGTTTTGCTCAGCTCTGGGTGGAGGGAAGTCCTTCTGCCTGTTGCAGGGCCCCAGCTGGGGCGCTGGGCTGAGCTGCCTGGGTTGTATTTTCTCCTGTTGCTTCAGGGGTGATCATGCCTGCTACCTCCCTCCTTCCCTGTCAACTTAATGCTTCCTCTTCTGCTTGGAGGTCAGTAGGAGCAGTTTCTGAGAAAAGCCACCAGCTGGTTATCTCCTGACTCCCTATAACCTGACACCAGGTCTCAGCTCTGCTCAGAGGAGCTGGGCTGAAGCAGCAGGTTGCAGGTGGCTGCCTGACTCTCTGTTATCTCTCCGAGTGGCTAGTGGCATCACTGCTTTCCAGGTTTTTCTCACGTAAAAACTAGCATAGCTTCCTAGGATTCTCACATTTGGGACCAGATTTTGCATTCAACTTTGGGGTTTAAATTCTTTGTGTGCATTTCCTCACCTGTTTCCCCCATGTCCTTTCAAAATGACATGACTTAGGGCCTCAGGGAGCATTTATTTTTATCCTAGCACCTCACGGATGTACTTATTATATGACCACCACAGTTGGGTTTTCAGTACACACCATAAATGATTTCAAACATTTAAAATTTGTTGTTTCTTTTTTAATGGCTGAGAATGTAGTCTACCTTGGTGAATGTTCTGTGTGCACTTGAAAAAGAGAATATTCTGCTGTAGTGTGGAGTGTTCTATAGATGTCAGTTGGGTTAACTTGGTTGATACGTTGTTTAGACCTCTATACCCTAACTGATTTTTTTCACTATAAATTACCTTGTCACATAAATTACCAGGAGAGTTTTTGTTGCTGTTGGCACGAACAGCTTTATTGACATATACTTCATATACCATACAAGTAGCCCAATTAAAGTGTACACAAGTCACCCATTTAATGTGTACAACTAAATGGTTTTTAGTATATTCACAGAAATGTGTAACCATCACCATAGTCAATTTTGGAATATTTTCATCATCTCAAGAAAACCTATACACTTTAACTAGTACCCCCCAGACCCCTCTCTCTCTTCTTCAGCCCTTGGTGACTGCTAATCTACTTTATGTCTCTATGGATTTCCCTATTCTGGACTTTCATATGAATGGAATAATATAATGTTAGGCTTTTGTGACTGGTTTCTTACACTTAGCATAATGTTTTCAAGGTCCATCCACAATGTAGCATGTATCAGTATTGTTCTTTTTTATGGCTGAATAGTATTCCATTATGTGGCTGTACCACATTTTGTTTATCCATTCATCGCTTTTTTTTTTAATAAATAAATTTATTAAAAAAAAAAAAAGACTTTGGTAGCATCTCCCTCCTCCCTCAAGCCCTGAACCTGGGGGTGTCAGAGCTGCAGAGTGAGTAGGGGAGGGGCACCTGAAAGGAAAGGCTGCACCCCTTCCCCACTGTGGGATCTAGAGCCACGAATTGAGCCTGAGTTGGGGGGATGAGGTATGCGTCTGACTGAACTGGACTTTTTGAAATTTTTTAAATTTTATTTATTTATTTACTTATTTATTTATTTATTTTTTAGCTCTTTATTGGAATATATTTGCTTTACACTCTTGTACAAGCTTTTGAGGTACACCAAAGTGAATCAGCTGTATTTATACACATATCCCCATATCCCCTCCCTCCCACAACTCCCTCCCACTCTCCCTGTCCTGGCCCTCTAAGGCATCACGCATCAACCAGTTGATCTCCCTTTGTTATACAGCAACTTCCCACTAGCTATCTATTTTACAGTTGGTAGTATATATATGTCTATGCTATTTTATCACTTTGTCCCAACTTCCCCTTCGCCCTCCCACCCCAGCCCTGTGTCCTCAAGTCCATTCTCTACATCTGTATCTCCACTCTTGCCCTGTCACTAGGTTCATCAGTACCATTTCTTCAGATTGCATATATATGAGTTAGCATACGGTATTGTTTTTCTCTTTCTGGCTTACTTCGCTCTGTATGACAGTCTCTAGGTATATCCACCACATTACATATAGTTCAATTTCATTCCTTTTTATGGCTGAGTAATATTCCATTGTATATATGTGCCACATCTTCTTTATCCATTCATCTGTTGATGGGCATTTAGGTTGCTTCCATGTCCTGGCTATTGTAAATAGTGCTGCAATGAACGTTATGGTACATGTTTCTTTTTGGATTATGGTTTTCTCTGGGTATATGCCCAGTAGTGGGATTACTGGGTCATATGGTAGTTCCATCTTTAGTTTTTTAAGAAACCTGCAAACTGTTTTCCATAGTGGCTGTACCAGCTTACATTCCCACCAACAGTGCAGGAGAGTTCCCTTTTCTCCACACCATCTCCAACATTTATTGTTTCTAGATTGTTTGATGATGGCCATTCTGACCGGTGTGAGGTGATACCTCATTGTGGCTTTGACTTGCTTTTCTCTAATGGTTAGTGATGTTGAGCATCTTTTCATGTGTTTGTTAGCTATCTGCATATCTTCTTTGGAGAAATGTCTGTTTAGGTCTTCTGCCCATTTGTGGATTGGGTTATTTGCTTTTTTGGTATTAAGGTGCATGAGCTGCTTATATATTTTGGAGATTAATCCTTTGTCCGTTGCTTTGTTGGCAAGTATTTTCTCCCATTCTGAGGGTTGCCTTCTTGTCTTTTTTATGGTTTCTTTTGCTGTGCTAAAGCTTTTAAGTTTCCTTAGGTCCCATTTGTTTATTCTTGATTTTATTTCCATTATTCTAGGAGGTGGGTCAAAAGGGATCTTGCTTTGATATATGTCATAGAATGTTCTGCCTACGTTTTCCTCTAGGAGTTTTATAGTGTCTGGCCTTACATTTAGGTCTTTCATCCATTTTGAGTTTATTTTTGTGTATGGTGTTAGGAAGTGTTCTAATTTCATTCTTTTACTTGTTGCTGTCCAGTTTTCCCAACACCAATTATTGAAGAGGCTGTCTTTTTTCCATTGTATATTCTTGCCTCCTTTGTCAAAGATAAGGTGCCCATATGTGTTTGGGCTTACCTCTGAGTTCTCTATTTTGTTTCATTGATCTACCTTCCTATTTTTGTGCCAGTACCATACTGTCTTGATCACTGTGGCCTTGTAGTATAGTTTGAAGTCAGGAAGCCTAAGTCCACCAACTCCGTCCTTCCTTCTCAAGATTGCTTTGGCTATTCGGGGTCTTTTGCGTTTCCATACAAATCGTAAGACTTCTTGTTCTAGTTCTGTGAGAAGTGCCGTTGGTAATTTGATAGGGATTGCGTTGAATCTGTAAATTGCTTTGGGTAAGATAGTCATTTTCACAATATTGATTCTTCCAATCCAAGAACATGGTATGTCTCTCCATCTGTTTGTGTCGTCTTTGATTTCTTTTATCAGTGTCTTATAGTTTTCTGCATACAGGTCTTTTGCCTCCTTAGGCAGGTTTATTCCTAGGTATTTTATTCTTTTTGTTGCAGTGGGAAATGGGAGAGTTTCCTTAATTTCTCTTTCTGCTCTTTCATTGTTAGTGTGTAGGAATGCAATAGATTTCTGCACACTAATTTTGTATCATGCTACTTTACTAAATTCGGTTAGTGCTAGCACTTTTCTGGTAGAGTCTTCGGGTTTTCTATGCATAATATCATGTCATCTGCAAAGAGTGACAATTTTACTTCTTCTTTTCCAATCTGGATTCCTTTTATTTCATTTTCTTCTCTGATTGCTGTGGCTAACACTTCCAAAACTATGTTGAATAATAATGGTGAGAGTGGACAGCCCTGTCTCGTTCCTGTCCTTAGAGGGAGTGCTTTCAGTTTTTCACCTTTTAGAACGATGTTGGCTGTTGGTTTGTCATATATGGCTTTTATTATGTTGAGGTAATTTCCTTCTATGCCCATTTTCTGGAGAGTTTTTATCATAAATGGATGTTGAATTTTGTCAAAACTTTTTCTGCGTCTATTGAGATGATCATATGGTTTTTATCCTTCAATTTGTTAATATGGTGTATCACACTGATTGATTTGTATATATTGAAGAATCCTTGCATTTCAGGGATAAACCCCACTTGATCATGGTGTATAATCTTTTTAATGTGCTGTTGGATTCTGTTAGCTAGTATTTTGTTGAGGATTTTTGCATCTATATACATCAGTGATATTGGCCTGTAATGTTCTTTCTTTTGTGACATCTTTGCCTGGTTTTGGTATCAGGGTGATGGTGGCCTCTCAGAATGAGTTTGGGAGTGTTTCTCCTTCTGCTCTATTTTGGAAGAGTTTGAGAAGGATAGGTGTTAGCTCTTCTCTAAATGTTTGCTAGAATTAGCCTGTGAATCCATCTGGCCCTGGGCTTTTGTTTGTTGGGAGATTTTTAGTCACAGTCTCAATTTCCGTGCTTGTGATTGGTCTGGTCATAGTTTCTATTTCTTCCTGGTTCAGTCTTGGAAGATTTTATTTTTCTAAGAGTTTATCCATTTCTTCCAGGTTATCCAATTGATTGGCATATAGTTGCTTGTAGTAGTCTCTTATGATCTTTTGTATTTCTGTGGTGTCAGTTGTTACTTCTCCTTTTTCATTTCTAATTCTGTTGATTTGCATCTTCTCCCTTTTTTTCCTGATAAGTTTGGCTAATGGTATATCAATTTTGTTTATCTTTGCAAAGAACCAGCTTTTGGTTTTATTGATCTTTGCTATTGTTTCCTTACTTTCTTTTTCATTTATTTCTGATCTGATTTTTATGATTTCTTTCCTTCTGCTCACTTTGGGGTTTTTTGTTCTTCTTTCTCTAATTGTTTTAGGTGTAAGTTTAGGTTGTTTATTCTATATTTTTCTTGTTTCTTGAGGTAGGACTGTATTGCTATAAACTTCCCTCTTAGAACTGCTTTTGCTGCGTCCCATAGGTTTTGGGTCATTGTGTTTTCATTGTCATTTGTTTCTAGGTATTTTTTTATTTCCTCTTTGATTTCTTTAGTGATTTCTTGGTTGTTTAATAGCGTATTGTTTAGTCTCCATGTGGTTGTATTTTTTTATTTTTATTTTTTATAAATTTATTTATTTATTTATTTTATTGGCTGCGTTGGGTCTTTTTTACTGTGCATGGGCTTTCTTTTATCGTTGCAGTGAGTGGGGGCTTGTCTTCATTGTGGTGCACGGGCTTCTCATTGCCGTGGCTTCTCTTGTTGCTGAGCACGGGCTCTAGGCGAGTGGGCTTCAGTAGCTGCAGCACATGGGCTCAATAGTTGTGGCTCACGGGCTCTAGAGTGCAGGTTCAATAGTTGTGGCACACGGGCTTAGTCGCTCCGCAGCATATGGGATCTTCCTGGAGCAGGTATCGAACCCGTGTCTCCTGCATTGGCAGGCGGATTCTCAACCACTGTGCCACCTAGGAAGCCCCATGTGGTTGTATTTTTTACAGTTTTTTTCCTGTAATTGATATCTAGTCTCATGGCATTGTGGTCAGCGAAGATGCTTGATACGATTTAAATTTTCTTGAATTTACTGAGGCTTGACTTGTGACCCAAGATGTGATCTATCCTGGAGAATGTTCCATGTGTACTTGAGAAGAAAGTGTATTCTGTAGTTTTTGGATATCCATTCATCTCTTAATGGACCTTTGGGCTGTTTTCACTTTTGGCTATTGTGAATGATGCTTTTGTAAACATTCACGTACAAGCTTTTGTGTGTATGTGTTTCCATTTCTCTTGGGTGTGTACCAACAAGTGGAATTGCTGGATCACTTCATAACTTTATGTTTGATAACTTGAGGAATTGGCAAATTGTTTTCCAAAACGGTTGCACCATTTTACCTTCCCACCAGCAGTGTATGAGAGTTTCAATTGCTCCACATTCTCACCAGTACTTGTTATTATCTATGTTTTTGGTTAAATCCATCCTGGGAGGTGTGAAGTATTAGGCCATTGTGGTTCTGATTTGCATTTCCCTGATGAGTAAAGATGTTGAGCATCTTTTCTTGTGCTTATTGGACATCTGTATATCTTCTCTGGAGAAATGTCTATTTAGATACTTTGCCCATTTTTTGACAGAGTTGTCTTTTTATTATTGAGTTGCAAGAATTTTTATATACTCCAGACACAAGTTCCTTATCAGATATCTGATCTGTAAATATTTATTCCTACTCTTTGGATTGCCGTTTTACTTTCTTGATGGCATCCTTTGAAACACAAAAGTTTTAATTTCAAATTTTGATGCTGTCCAAGTTGTATATATTTTCTTTGTTGTTTGTGCTTTTGGTATCCTATCTAAGAAATCATTGTCTAATTTAAGGTCACCAACATTTATACCTATATCTATATCTATATTTTCAAATTTATTAACACAGAATAGCACATGATATTCTCTTTTAATCAGTTCTTGTTTTACATTGTCTTTCTAATTCCTAACGCCATATATATATATTATATATACTGTATACACATACCATATATATATAAAAACATATATATGGCATATATATAGCATATAACGTATATATTTTAATTTAAGCATGCTGGGTGGTTTCTTATTTTATTACATTTTTCAAAGAACAAATGTTTGGTTGTTTTTATAATATATATGCTTTGTATTCACTAACATTAGTTGTATTCACTAATTTTTTCTTCATTAATTCTTTTCTCCCACTTTTATTTTATTGTTCTTTTTTTAATGTCTTAGATTGAGAGCTTAACTTATTAATGTTACATCTTTTTTAAAACAAAGCTTTTAAAATTTCTCATTATAAAATATTTAAACATATAGGCAGAATAGAAAATAGTATAATATGTACTCATGGACCCATAATGTCTTTATTAAGTGTTAACTTAGTGCCTTCTTTGTTTTCATTTAAATACTTCATATACAGTTGAGATCCACTTTAATGCCTTTCTAAAATTTCACTCCCCATTTCTCTGCCCATATGCAACCCTATTACAAATTCAATGTGTATCATCCTTTTCCATACTTTAATATATATTTTGTAAGCAGTATGTTACCTAATCATTATATGAATAACATTATACTATATGCAATCTGAATTTAACTTATTGGTTTTGTATTTAAAAATTATTCGTTTATTTGTTTGTTTATTGGCTGCGTTGGGTCTTCATTGCTGAGCGCGGGCTTTAGTTGCGTGAGTGGGGGCTACTCTTTGTGGCGGTGCACAGGCTTCTCATTGTGGTGGCTTCTCTTGTTGTGGAGCACGGGCTCTAGGCTTCAGTAGTTGCAGCACATGGGCTCAGTAGTTGTGGCTCCCGGGCTCTAGAGCGCGGGCTCAGTAGTTGTGGCTCATGAGCTTAGTTGCTCTGCGGCATGTGGGATCTTCCCGGACCAGGGATAGAACCTGTGTCCCCTGCATTGGCAGGCGGATTCTTAACCACTGCACCACCGGGGAAGTCCCTGGCTTTGCATTTTTTAAGGAGATATGTCTGTGTTGTTCAAACCTTGTTATCTTTCTTGCTGTAGAGTACTGCAGTATAAGAACATGCCATAATTTATTTATCTGTTTTCCTTGATTGGTCATTTATGTTGTTTCTGATTTGTAATATTTTGGACAATGTTTCCATGAACCTTCTTGTTCAGGTTTCTCTGGGCACGTGTGTACTTGGAAGTGCTATTCCTTGGTAATAATGTGTAGTATGTTCAACTTTACTAAATATTTGCCAAATACCTTTAAAGTGGCTGTATCAGTGCCTTCTACCATCAGCAATTTATAAGAATTATCATTGCTCTATATCCTTTTCAACAATTAGAAGTTTTCATTAGACTTTTTTATTCTTTCCAGTCTTGTAGGAATGAAATGATTGTATTTTTCCATCAACACACACTCACAGTAAAACTGATGATGGTTTCACTCCTTGATGAAACAGTAAACCTTATTCATTTTATTGTATGACAAAATGCAAGGATGCATAAAGCATTTCTGCTGCATGTATGATGGGTGTCTTGAGGAAAAGCACTGTGTGATTGTTTGACTTATGTGCTGAACTAGCCTCTTTATTCATGGAATGACAGTTTTAATTGAGAGAAGATTGACAAACTATGTCTTTTTTCAGACTTGGGTATTTTAAAGTGAGTAAAGTGAGTCTGTCACTTCAGGGCAAACAATGGATAAAATTTATACCAGTGATAAAACTCCAGCTTTCAAGCAAAAATTAGAATTTTTGGAAAACTTGTATCAGCCACAATGAACTTACTAGATTCCCAATACATAAAGGCTTTTCTCTGAGGTTCACAGTGATATTAACAAACAATTTTATGATATTGTAGAAGAAAATGGGTCAACGTTTGGAAGATCCACTTGACTCAGTGAACTAGTATTTTCCAAAGGACCTATGAGAAATATTGCAAACTCATGCATCAGTAAAAAATCCATTCAAAGTGCAAAATAAACCAATGGATTTTAATTTTATTTTGCTTAAGGAATTTTAAACTTTTTATTTGAAAGTAACTTTAGACTTAGAGAAGAATTACAAAATTGTTCAGAGAATTTCCATATACCCTTCACTCAGCTTCCCCTAATGGTAACATTTTATGTTACCATGATACAGTGACACCAAAACTAAGAAATTAACATGACCAATGAATTTTAATATAACAAAGTACAATAAATTCACTGATATGGTTTCAGGTTTTACATCACAACTAACATATAAGAAACTATCATTTCAGTTTTGGTATAGTATAAAAGAAGATTATCAATAATATCTGAAAACCCATGAATTTTTCTCTTTTCTTCTCTTTCCAATTATATGTCTGTGTGAAGTCAATTGTTTTTTCATACAATTCAACTAAAATTATGTGTTGCAACAGAGTCCAGTTGCTTTCTATTAAGCTGGACATTAAACAGATTTGCAAAACTGGAAAACGAAGCCACTCTCCCAATTAAATATTTTAAACTTTATAATATATAGCTATTTTTTTTCATAAAAATGTTATATATGTTATGGATTTGCTATTATTTTATCTTTTATTTTTTGGCTGTACCCTGTGGCATGTGAGATCTTAGTTCCCTGACCAGGCATCAAACCCATGCCTCCTGCAGTGGAAGTGCAGAGTCTTAACCACTGGACTGTGAGGGAAGTCCCGAATGGCTATTATTTTAAATCAATATATATTAAAAATTTTCTCAGTTTTAATTTTGAATATGGTAAATATTGATAGATATAACCTACATAAACAAAAATTCTTTGAGACACACAATATTTTTAAAGAATATAAAGGGGTCTTGAGAGCAAATTATTTGATAACAGCTGCCTTAAAGGATACAATGCAATGAGTTAACTTTTCTACAGTGCATCTAGACTAGTACTGCCATTCTTGGGGACACTGAGAAAAAAAATCACCATTCAAATTATGTTTTATAGGGCTTATTTCTCTCACAGGACCCTAGTGGATAAAGATTGTTCTAGACATTAATAAGTTAATACATGTAAAATATGTTGAACCATGATTAGCAGATAAGCCTCTGTAGATGTTAGCTGTTACTATTGATTTTATTAATTGGTGCAATCATTTGACAGTTGTGTGTATTCAAGTATCTTCTCTCAGTCGGTGGCTTGACTTTTTAATTGTCTTTATGGTATTTTTTGTGTGTAGAAATTTTAAGGTTTAATCTATATCCAAATATATTGACATAGTCTCTTCTAGTTTATTCCTTTTATGTCTTTTAGAAGAAATTCTTCCCTTCCCCAAAGTAATAATGATATGCTTTTATATTTTCCTTTAAAAGTGTCCAAGTGTTCTTCTTCACAAACTCATAAAACCACCTTTGTCAAGGTCTTTGGTGACCTCCATGTTGTTGAATCCAGTGATCAATTCTGTCTTTATCCCACTGACCCATCAGTAGCCTTTGATATAGTTGACCTCCCTTTAATTCCTGAAATTCTTTCTGCCCTTGGCTTCTGGGATACTGCTCTCTTTTGGTTGTTCTCCTGCCTCACAGGCTTCTTTGTCCTCATCTCACTGGGGGTCCTCCTCCTACCTAAGTGTTGGAGTGTGCTGTGCTTCGATCCTTCGATCTCTCCTGTTTTCTTTCTACACTGACTCTCTTCCTGCTCTTGTCCAGTTTTGTGGCTTTAAATATCTATACACTGATGCCTCCAAAAAATTCTATTTTAGTTCCAGCCTCTTCTCTGAACTCTCTGTTATTCAACTGCCTATTGGATCTCTAATAGACATCTTAAACTTAATTTGGCCCAAATGTTGATTTATCCAAGCAGTTTCTTTCCTGTTACTCCTTTCAGTAACATGACCATCCATTCCATTGCTTAAGCTGATAAGGTAGAGTTTTCTTGCTCTTTTTCCTTCACAACTCATATACAAAATTTAAGCAAATATTGCTTTTTCCTTTAGAATATATCCTAAATCTTAACCACTTTATACCTCCACCACCAGGACCATCTTAGTCCAAGAAATGACTGTCTGTCCCCTGGACTATTACAAATGCTTACTGGCCTACAGCTTTTCTTGTCCCCTGTTTTTTACACAGCAGGGAGAGTGAGCATTTTGAAATATAAGTGAGGGGTCTTCCCTGGTGGCACAGTGGTTAAGACTCTGTGCTCCCACTGGGTTCAATCCCTGGCCAGGGAACTAGATCCCACATGCATGTTGCAACTAAGAGTTTGCATCCCACAACTAAGGAGCCCATGAGCCACAACTGAGGGGCCCACATGCCTCAACTAAGACCCAGTGCAACCAAATAAATAAATTAAAAAAATGTATATAAATGAGATTATATCACTTTCCCTCTCTCCACTTCTCATGGCTTCGCATCTCACTCAGAATAAAATCCAAAGTCCTTACCAGGGTCAACAGTGTCCAACATGGTGGGACATTGAATGAATTGAAGCTGCTGCTTCTCCAACTGCATTTCCAGTTTCCCTTCTTGCTCCCTCTACCACAGCCACAGTGTCCTTCGCACTATTTCTTGAACTTGCCAAGCACATTACCAGCATCTAATCTCAATCCTACTCAGGCCCCAGTGTCACCTGGAGCACCTTGATTCCCCTCTACCCTATAGAAGGCACATTCCTGGTGACCACCATTTGCTTCAGGACCCACATGGCAGCCTGGGGCTTCCAACCTGCTCACTGTTTCACACTTCTGTTTGGTGTAGAGTCCATGGAGGCATTTACGTTGTGTTTGGAGAAGAGAGTTTTATCTTCACTATGACATCAAAAAGAAAGCCTTTAAGCCTATAATTTTTCTTTTGAGCTTACTATTACCTGTGTTCATATTTTTTTGCTATAATTTTCTCCCTAGAGAATGTGTAATTTCAGTTTTGATCTCCCCTAAAATCCATGGGTTCTCTAGGAGATATTTTCTTTCTTTCTTTCTTTTTTTTTTAAAAGATTTATTATTTATTTATTTTAGCTGCGTTGGGTCTTTGTTGCTGTGCGTGGGCTTTCTCTAGTTGTGGCGCGGGGGCTACTCTTTTTTTTTTTTTTGCAGAAAAAAATCTTTTCCCTTTATTTGATATAGACAAGTTTAGAAATGATCGTCATTACATTAACAATAAAATCAAAACAACTGCTAACTACAAGTTGCAAATTTGGCAAAAAACAAACTATCCAACCAAGCCCCAAAAGAGTGGATAAGAACTTCATCACTAACCTATTCTCTTCCTGGCTCTTGTCTCGGGGTGCTATGGAGGGATTAAGTGAGGGTTTATAACCCCTTCCCTTCTAACTGAAAGCTCCACGCCCTCAAGGGAATGGCCAGTGAACATTCCAGTTTGCACACACCTCTGGGGTTTCACTTTACATCCCTTGTTTGGGTATTTGATAGAGCATCAAGTTACTCAAGTAAGAAGAAAGATTCCACTGGCTCATTCAACAAATATATACTAAGTACCACTCTGTGCCAGGTACCATTTTAGGCCCTGGGTCTACAATGGGAGGTATGACAGACCCAATTCCTGCACCCATGGTGCTTACATTCTGGTTGGGGAAGAAAGGGGGCTACTCTTCATTGTGATGCATGGGCTCCTCATTGCAGTGGCTTCTCTTGTTGCAGAGCATAGGCTCTAGGCGAGGGGGCTTCAGTTGTTGGGACACATGGGCTCAATAGTTGTGGCTCACGGGCTCTAGAGTGCAGTCTCAGTATTTCTGGCACATGGGCTTAGCTGCTTCATGGCATGTGGGATCTTCCTGGCCCAGGGATGGAACCCATGTCCCCTGTATTGGCAGGAGGATTCTTAACCACTGCACCACCTAGGAAGTCCCTGGGGGCTACTCTTCATTGTGGTGTGCAGGCTTCTCACTGAGGTGGCTTCTCTTGTTGTGGAGCATGGGCTCTAGGCATACGGGCTTCAGTAGTTGTGGCACTCAGACTCAGTAGTTGTGGCTTGTGGGCTCTAGAGCACAGGCTTAGTAGTTGTAGCGCATGGGTTTTGTTGCTCTGCGGCATGTGGGATCTTCCCAGAGCAGGGATTGAACCCGTGTCCCCTGCATTGGCAGGCAGATTCTTAACCACTGTGCCACCAGGGAAGTCTGCTAGGAGATATTTTCTTGATGGCTGTTTTACCCCATTGATTTCTAAGTTTTGTATTATTATTTGAGAATATGGCCTATAAAATTTTCTCATAATTGCAAGATCAGAAGAAGAAAACTATATTGTCAATATTTAAGGAGTAAAGTTCTGTAGTTGTTAAGTAAAATTTGTTGACTATATTATTCAAATCCTCTGTGTTATTAATTTTTAAAATCTATTTGGTCTACCAGCTTCTTAAATAAACCTAGTAAAACCCTCCACCGTGAGCATACATACATTTTCAAATTCTCCTTGAGTTGTGAGGAGTTTTTGTTTTATGCAGTTGTTTGCTATGTTGTTTGTTGTATAGTCTTGTGACTGTTATATCTTCTTTGTGGGTTGTATCTTTTATTGTCACATAATATTCTTCTTTGTCTTGTCTAACACATTTGTCCTTGAATTTCCTTTGTCTGACATTGCCACTTCTGCTTCCTTTTTCTTGCCTTTTCACAGTCTATTGTTGATTAGCTCTTTATTTTTAAACTTTTTTTTTTTAACATGTGTGTTTTACTTAGATAGCACACAATTGGATTTTACTTTTTTCCACCCTCCTCAGGAGAAGGAGAACACCGGGGTCTTTCCCAAAGCAGTGTCTGGATTTTACTTTTTATTTACATCTGACAGTCTCAGATTTTTAATAGGGAAATTAATTCTGTTCCCATTTTTGTGTTAATGAATATACTTAGGGTTTAGGGCTTATGTGTTATTTTTCATTTGTCACCTTTATCAATTAAGGATGTGCTTGGCTGTAAGTAACAGGATGAACAATTAATAGTTGCCTAATTAAACAAATCTTTCATATTTATTTACTTTACCACATTTCATTGAATAGTTACAGAACTTTATTCCTTGGAGTTCCTTATTTTTCTCAAATGATAAGAATTCTGGAGGTGTACTGCAATGGGTAGATTAGTTTAGCTGCTCTACAAGATCATCAAGGCCCCATCTCCTTCGGTCTTTCCACTTACTCACCCTTAGCATGTGGCTTTCTTCCTCATGGCTGCAAAAGTCCTCCAGCAGCTCCTGGCATCACTTCTTCATTCCAGGCAGGAAGAAGGAGGTAAGGTAAAAGAGCAAAGAGTGAAGGGATTTCTCCTAAGAAGTCTTTACCTTTTTTTTTAAAAATTTTTTTTTTTATTGTGGTAAAAGTCACATAATATAGAACATACTATTTAGCCATAATTCACCGTACAGTTCAGCGGCACTAAGTACATTCACATTGTTGTGCAACTCTCACCATGATCCATCTCCTGAATTTTTCACCTTCCTAAACTGAAACTCTGTTCCCATTAAACACTAATTCCCCATTCCCTCTACCCTCCAACACCCAGTCCCTGGCATCTTCCGATGTACTTTCTGACTCTATGAATGTGACTATTCTAGGTACCTCATATAAGTGGAATCAAACAGTATTTGTCTGCAACCTTAAGAAGTCTTCACCTTTTGTTTAGAGAATGAGTCCCCGTCATTGGGACTAATGCCTACATCTCCCTTGTCAGAAATGGGGATGTCTAGTCACTTCTAGACCGGTTACTTGCCAGTGAGAATAAATTTACATGATGGGTTTAGATTAATTTTATTTGTTCTTTGAGGCTGGGGTAGAAACTTGCCTCTCCTGAAACAGAGGGATCTCTGTTACTCCCCAAACAAATTGGGGTTTTTAGTAAGGGAGGAAGGTGGCTGGAATGGGTTGTGAGGAAGTAACTGACAGTGTTCGCTGTAATAGCTACACATTTTCTGTTGTTTTCTCTTTTCCCTTTAAGTATTTTTGCAGGATTGGTAAGCCTCTTATCAGTTAATTTTGCCTGCTATTAATTTGGAATTCTACAGTTCTAGTAGTGGTTGCTTCCCTGGTTCTATCAGTCATAATTAAACTTACGTTCCTCTGTTACTACATTGCTTTTAAAATGCTAAAAAATAACAATGCTAGGGGAATTAATGCTGCCTTCTGCAATAGATAAGTGCTGGAATTTCAGTGGGTTAATATAATGAAGGTTTATTTCTGATTACATCGCAGTTGGGTGTGGATTGGGTAGCTGTCTGCATGGCTTGCTTTCCAACACTGACTCATGGATCAGGCTGCTTTTTTCTCCACCATCTTGGAGTCATTTATTTCCCGTTGAACGGATGGGAGAGAGACTGTGGAAAAGGCACGTGGACAGCAAACAGCCTCAGCCTGAAAGTGGCACGAATCACTTCCCCTTATGTTCCACAGACTAGAATTCAGTCGTCTGGCCCCATGGAACTGAAGGGAACCTGAGAAGAGTGGTCATCTGCTGGCCTCAGGGAGTGGAGCTGGGGTGCTGGACATGGTGTGGTCACTGTCAGAAACTGTCATTCCGGTCGCTCACGTGTTTTGTTCTTCTCTGCATAAATACACTCACCATCTCCCTAAGGGGACACCTGCACGTCTCACCTGGTCACTGCACTGACCCAAAGTTCACAGTCTACACGTGCTTTGCATTAGGCTCTCTAAGGTCCTGATATGGCTAAAAAGATATGTCATCCTAACACCACCCACCTTTTAGACACGATATACATTGGGGGAGCAGGATCAGAATATCTGCTGTGGAAAAGTGGGGAGTGTGAGCCCCACCCAGCCACCAGTCTGTAGCATCCTGAAGTCCTGCAGGTCAGGCTCTGTGACGTCCCCGTGCCCTGGCAGTGATGGGATGGCCTTGAATGGATGTTGTCTGTGCCCTGGAGGCTCCTCTTGTTCATTATTCCCCCTGGCCACATCCAGAGTGAGTGTTGAGGATCGCACCCTCCTTGGACCCGTGTAGCCTTGGAAACCTGCCCCTTGGTCATGGAGGTTGGGTGCCCAGCGGTTGTTTAAGTCTTGAACAATCAGAGGCTTTTTCAGTCCAGACTCAGAGACTTAGGAGGCTTCTGATCTGTTTGCTTCCATGTGCCAGGAGCAACATCTAAGATTCTTCTCTGGACGTATTTCACAAATTGCCTGTTTCTCTTTGCCTCTTTACCCCAGTGCCTCTACCTTTCAGTGGAAGGTCATCTACATTAGGCTGTTTGAAAAATAAGTGTGAGAGATTGCACTCTGAGTGTGCTTGCGAGGAGCAGAGGCTGCCCTGAGGAACAGAGACAAGGTTGGGAGAAAATCACACAAGGGTGTTTTTTTCAGGAAACACCTATGAGAGAAAAAGGATAGGGAGCTGGAGGAGGCTGGGAGAGCCATCTCACTGCAGTGCAAGTGTGACCTTAAGTGAAGGAGAGGGGAAGAGCAGGTCGGGTGGGTGGAGGTGTTCCAGGCAGGCACGCAGTCCAGGGAAGGTCTGCCAAGGCCTCCGGGAAATTGCCCATCAGAGGAGCCCCGTGTCTCCCAGGAACCAGCCTGCTGTGCTCAATCAAAGGCTGGGAGCCGCCTCTGGAAGCATGGCCTTGGGCAAACACAAGGGCGAAGGAGCTGGAGTGCGCGGTCAGTTATGCTCCCTGTTGTGGGATG
Source organism: Hippopotamus amphibius kiboko (assembly GCF_030028045.1). Taxonomy (NCBI): domain Eukaryota; kingdom Metazoa; phylum Chordata; class Mammalia; order Artiodactyla; family Hippopotamidae; genus Hippopotamus; species Hippopotamus amphibius. The sequence goes on along the minus strand of NC_080190.1, from coordinate 57,036,200 downwards.
TCCGTGGAGCACACTCTCATGACCAGCACAGAGTGCTGCATCCTAGGGCCCTTTATTCACCTTAGAAGTGCTACTGGGCTCCGTCACACAAAACCTTTAAAAACCCCATCTCTTGCAATTTGGGCCCTAGAAAGAGATGGCTTTTCCAAACCTACAAAGTTCCCAATTTCTGTGTTCTCTCTGTTCCCTTTCATTTCTACTCGCAAAGGGCTCAGTTCTTTCTTGAACTTAACATCTTGCCGAACACAGCTCCTAGCCACCAGCCCACTACCGACGTCTGTCTTTCAGTCTCTTCCCTTAGAGGGACAGGTGCAGAAGGCACGGGGGTCTGCCTTTTAAGTTAGAGTGTCTGACAGCTTTACCAGATGCTTTGCCCCCGCATCACATGGGTCTCCAGACGTCCAGCCTGCTGAACATCTCTGCGACGGCAGCGACGCTTCGTTGAGACTCCTGCTTCGGCCAGCGCCCCGCTTTAGGAACAGATTTCCACCTTAGTCATAGTCATCAATGGACTCTGTTAGGACAGGCAAACTGAAAAAGCTCAGTGACTTAATCCAACACAGGTTTATTTCTTGCTCAGGTTACAGGCTGATATGGGGCAAGGAGACTCAGGGGTCAGCTGCTTCATCTGGTCGCCATCTCCAATTCCTTGTTTCCAGCCAATGGACAGGAGAGATAGAGACAGAGAGAGAGAGAGAGAGGAGAGAAGACTCCCGGGCTCCTAACTGCTGTGGCTTAGGAGTGACGCAGGTCTTCCTTCAGCGAGTGCTGTGCTGTCACCTGATGTCCTCTGTGCTGAAGATCTCAGGGTCTCTGGGCTTCGGACACCAGTTCCAGCCTTGAACATCTGCTCCAGCAGGCTGGCTTGGCTGCCGTGTCGCTCCCTAGAGGGAGTGGGAGGGGGAGATGGCCGTGGACCTGCACTCAGGTCACTATCTCTCTGGGATCCTCTTTGCAGGTGACGATGTTCTGTAGGGTGGTGTGATGGCTGTGCACCCCTGGCCAGCCCAGGTCATTCCTGACTCGTGACAACCCAGACCTGTTTTTTTCTTCCTTCCTTGCTCCTCCTGTGTTGTGAGGCAGCGAGTGACAAGCATGTCCAGTGGCTCCTGGGGGCAGATGGCGAGGTCTGGGTCTGGGTCATGGGAGAAGGCCCCGGAGACAAGCCCTATGAAGAGATCTCTGAGGAGCTGATTGCAGAGAGGGCGCGGCTGCAGGCGCAGCGGGAGGCCGAGGAGCTCTGGTGAGAGGTGCCAGTGGGTGCTGGCGGGGTGGGGCGCGGGCCTGAACACGGCGGCAGGGGGTGGGTTCAAATTAAGGACGATAGGTTACGGGTGGGAGGGAGGAGGTGCCAGGCAGCTGGCTGTTCGGAGCTTTGCTGAGATTAGGTGACCAAAGTGCTAGTCTTACATCAGGTGGAACTTGTGGGTTCAAATCCTGGCTCCACTAATTAGTGGTGAGCTGATCTGGGACCTCAGTTTTCACATCCGTGATTTGGGCATGACAACACCTTTTCTATATGGGTGTAGTTGGATTTATTGAGATAATACATGGTATCCTCTTGCCTTCTTTCCTCGCTAAGTTGTGCCCAGGACAGCAGAACAATTTGAATTCACTTTGTAAATCTGCTTGTTCCTCTTCTTGTTACCTCCCTTTCTCACACAAGATGGACAGTTGGGCCCCTACTGTTACCGGGGGGTGGGGGTCAGACTTCTTTCATAAACAACTTTTAACATATTTTTTGCCAGACCTGGAAATTCATATGAAGTCAGCTCCAACATTTTCCCCCAATTTTTTTTGTAATAAACTGCATGTATTTAAAGTGTACAATTTGATATTTTTTTTCTTATTAGTAATGTATGTAAGGCAATCCCAATCTCCTAACTCATTCCCCCCAACCACCTTCCCCCCCAATTTTTTTTCCTTTAAGAACTTTTATTGAGATACAATTGACATGCAATAAACTGCATATATTTAAAGGGTACAATTTGATTTTTTTCTTATTAGTAATGTATATATGGCAATCCCAATCTCCCAAGTCATTCCCCCCAACACCCCCCCCGATTTTTAATGAAAGTGTTTTAATCATAAAATGGTAACATGTAAACAACATTGAAAACTATAAGGACTCAATTAAAGAACAACTCAATACCCACTGCCTTAGATGCCCATGGTGAGCATTTGGGCAATACACGCTTTGTAAACTGCTTTATGCACACCCTGATACATTGATTAATACAGATCCACAACACTGTTCAAGATACCTGTATAGTACCCCATCACATGAGAAACCCAACTTATTGGTCCTGTTGAGGGACGTTTAGGTCGTTTGCCATTTTTTGGTTATAAAAATCCTCTAATGAGCATCTCCCTACGCCTTTGTAAACTTGATTGAGAAACGGGATTTCTGAGTTTGAGTTTTTTTTTTTGTTTTTTTTTCTGGCTTCCAGAGCAATTCTGCTGACTTACACTCCTGTGCAGGAGAGTGCCTGTTTCTCCCCACCTGTGCTGACACTGAGCTTTGTGAACCTCAGATACTTGCGCTTCTGATAGACCAAGAATGATTACGCATGGTTTTTATTTGAAGTGCTGTTGGCATGTGGTCCTTAAGTTTCCCCTACCTCCTGATGCCTGCTGGTGTTCTCTTGGAAGGAGACGGAAGGAGGCAGAGATCACCAAGAAGTTCCGGGATGCTCTGGCCAATGAAAAAGCCCGGGTCCTGGCGGAGAAGTGGAAAGTGGAGATGGAGGACCGCAAGGCTGCCAAAGTTCTGGAGGAGCGCATCCATGAGGAATTCAAGGTAGGCCAGTGCCTGGGCGTCTGTGTGAGGCCACCTGCGCAACAGATCAACCCTTGGGGCTGATCTCTGGTTTGGAACAGTCCTTGGCCAATGAGAACTTTACGAGAACAGAAATTTGGCATGTCTGAGCAGGAAGGAACTTGACATACCTTTTGGGGTGATCCACATCTCCTTGTACAGATGAGGAAATTGAGGGTCAGACAGGGGAAGAGACTTACCAAGGCTGTGTGTAGTTGTGGTTGGGGACAGAGCCAGGATCAGAACTCAGCCCTCTACGTCCCAAACCAAGGGTCCTGAAACAAGGCCTGAAAAGAGCTCAGTTTGTGGTCAGACCAGCCTGGGATCCAGTTCCAACTCTATTGCTTACTGCTGTGTGACCTTGGGAAGCTTGCTGAACTTCTCTGAGTCTTCACTTTCTTGTTTGTAATATTAGGGTAATAACAAAACCCTACTTGAGATTTTTGGAGGATTCAAGGATATGAGAAATGTATATTTTTTGCCCAGGATAGGAGGTAGTTTGTAACCTTGCATATCTACTCATTCTGAGAGAGGTAAAGGAGCTGGTAAAGGAGCTTTACTGTCCTCTGGCAAGAAGCTCAGGTTTCCTGAAAAAACAACTTTTTTTTTTTCCTGGCTCCTATTTTGAAATTTTTTTTTTTCTACAGGAATAATATATTTTGGGGGGATAGAAAACTCAGAAAATACTATAAACAAAAAGAAAAAATAGTAATCATGCTGAATCTCAACAACTGTATTATTTCATGAATTGTATATTAGTGGCATTTGCCCATTTTTGAATTTTTAAAAACTTCCCCCCCATAATGATTAAATAATGGGGACATTGGACCCTTAATATCATTTCTATTGTGAGTGTTTTTTCTGTGTTGTTGTTGCTATTTTCTTTTTTTTTCTTATTTTATTTTATTTTACTTATTTTATTGAATAAAAGAATCTTTAAATTCTTTAGTGTGTTGCTATTTTCTTAATTTTGGTTATAGTGGTCTGAGATGTTCAGAAGTTTAAAAATTTTTTTTCACATTTGTTTATTTATTTTGGCTGTGCTGGGTCTTAGTTGTGGCACATGGGACCTTTAGTTGCAGCATGTGGACTCTTAGTTGTGGCATGCATGCGGGATCTAGTTCCCTGACCAGGGATCGAACCTGGGCCCTCTGCATTGGGAGCGTGAATTCTTACCCACTGGACCACCAGGGAAGTCCCCAGAAGGTTAAAATTTTTATTAGCCAACTATAGCAATCTTTTTCTTTATTATTTGTTTTATGCATAGAAAGATCTGTGCCATCACAAGCTTATAAAAATACGAATCTACATTGTTTTATGTATCTTCCCTGATTTCATTTCTTTGCACTTAATTTTCCTTCACTTTGGAGTGTGGTATGATGTACAGCCCTCACTTTATTTTCTTCCATATGGCTAGTGCATTATCCTAACGTCATTTACTATGTAAACCATCCTCTCTCCTCTCACTGGATTTGCTGCCTTGATTCTTACTTCTTACTTACTTTAGGAGAGTTTTGTGGATTTTTCTTCTTTGACTGATTATTCCTGAGCCAGATTTAATTGTTTAATTATATGTAGCTTTAGCATAAATTTTACCATCTACTAATGTCAGAGTCTATCATTACTCTTCATTTCTAAAATGCCCTTGGCTAATCTCATCCATTTTTTCCTATTAGAGATACTTTCAAATTATTTTCTCACTATCCGCCTCCCCCACCCAACATCAAAAAAACCACATGGTGGTTTTCATTGGAACTGCATCAATACTATTGCTGTATTTGTGGAGGATGAACATTTTTTTAAATATTGAACCATTAAATCTTCGTGTTCAGGACTGTGGTATGTTCTCCCTTTCATTCAAAGCTTCTTTTTTGTCTTTGATATAGGTTTTTTTTTTTTTTTAACACCCGAGAATGCACTGGCCACCCAACCCCAAACCTTCTCCATAACATATGTACCTGTGGGCTTCTCGTTTTTGGACTTTGTTAAAATTTATTGTTTTATTTAGGTGCTCTACATTTCTTTTCTAATTAAACTTTAGGTTTAATATTTTTATTGTTACTATGATTGTGCTCATTATTTTAAAAACTTTTGCAATTGCTAGTTACATCATATTTATATTATTATCGGTCTCCTTAGTTAACTTTCCCGTGCGTTGCATTTTTTTTCTAGGAGATTCTTTGCAGGTCTTTTTTTTTTTTTTTTTTTTTTGGCTGCACCACATGGCTTGTAGGATTTTATTTCCCTAACCAGGGATTGAACCGGGCCCTCAGCAGTGAGAGCATGGAGTCCTAACCACTGGACCGCCAGGGCATTCCTGTCTTGAGTTTTTAAGTGAAGCAATATTTACTCTCAAAGCACTTTATTTAAAAAGAAAATCAACCTTGAAGAAAAGTGGAGAGAAAAATGAAATGAATACTCATATGTTATCCACTCAAATTTACCAATTATTAATATTTGCCACATTTTCATCCTCTTTCCTTCTTTCCTTCTCCACACACACGCACGCGAACACACACGCAAGAATTTACTATACATATATGCACTTTTTGGTTGCTGTCCTTTTGCCGAACACTTTGAGAGACAGTTGCAGACGTGGTACACTCTAACCAGGGGTTAGCAAACTATTTTCTGTAAAGGACCAGATAATCAACATTTTGGGCTTTTTGGGTCCTAATGTCTCTGTCACAACTACTCCACCAGGCCATTGTAGCACGGAAGCAGCCACAGACAATATGCAGACAAAAGGGTGTGGCTGTGGTCCAACGAGACTCTTACATAACGCGTGTCAGCCAGATTTGGCCTGGGAGCCTTAGTTTGCTGCTTCCTGATGAAACCCTAGTCCTTCAGCGTGCATCTAAGGTGGAACAGGACACCTGTCACAGCCACAATAAATCATTACCACACTGATTGAAATTAACAATATAGTTCCATAATAGTGATGCGAGTCACAGTGGAGAGATATTTAGTTTGTACTGTTGGATTTTGCATATGATTATTGAAGTCTGCTGGGGAAGAAAACCAGTACTTTTCATGTATCTCCAACGGTGAGAGTCACCAGTCCCAATCTCTGGACTCCCTCCTCCCCAGAGGTGGGCTGAGTCCCAGATGCTGGGAGGGTAGTTCAGTGGAGCTGGGCTCTTGGGGCTCAGTTCCTAGCAGAGATTTTCTGGTTGACGTTCTCCTTGAGGACCTCAGTGATGGAGGGATATAAATTGTGGGCTGGCTCTGTGTTGGGGTTCATGGAGGGGTCAGTAAAGCCAAGCATCAGGTTCACTGAGGGACCCAATTGCAGGCTTTTGGTGTTATTTCCAAAGAAGGTTATCGTTATTATGTGTTTGTTTTTGTTTTAAAAATTACTTCTCTAAGCTTGGATGGGTTTAATATGTGTTTATCATACATAGCAACCGTGAGGAATACGTCTACATTTTGAGGAGCCTCAGAAATGCAGGTAGCATCTTCAGGGCCCTGGAGGGGCTCATTAAAGGACATCAGATCAGACTCTGGTGTTGCATGGTCCATGTTTCTGAGCTGGGATATCTTCTGTCAGAGCTGCTGTAAAAGATCTACCCTTGTATTGTGACGAGCTCTTCATCACAGGAAATGGTTACGTGTAGGCTGAAACAGTATCTGAAAAGGTTTCTGTTATGGATTAAATATGTCTGGTGGTAAATTCCTGGCCTCTCCCTTTGAGAAGTGGGGTCTGCTTCCCCTCCTCTGAGTCTCCGCTGGCCTTGTGGCGAGCTTTGGTCTGCAGGGTGCAGTGGAAATGAATCTGTGTAACTTCTGAGGACAGGCTGTAAGAGATCTGTTGCTTCTACCTTTGCCCCTCTGACAATGCTCACTTTTGGAAGCTGCCTCACGAGAAGCCCTCCTGTCCTAGACTCCCATGCTGCAAGGACACCCAGGCTATAGCCAAACAGAGGCTACGCGGAGGAGCACTGAGGCACCAGGCATGTGAGTGCAGCCTTCATGGTTCTTCCAGTCAATGACCTCAACCAAGTGATGGACCTTGGCTGACACCATGTGGGGCTGAAGGGCCAACCAGCCAAGCCCAGCCCCAATTAATAGTATATAGAATCACAAGCACATAAAATGGTTGTATTTTAAGCCACTAAATTTGCTGGTAGCTTGTTGTTACTTAGCAAGAGATAACTGCAACAGCTTTGCCAAAGGGACTTACGCAATAACTGCAACAGCTTTGCCAAAGGATCTTACGCATCAGGCTAGAGATTGGTTTAGATAATTTTTATTATGTCTTTCAACACCAAGATTCTAGCACAATGTGAGGCTTGCATGCAGCAATGCACCAATAACATTCATCTAATTTAATACTTTTTTTCCCTCTGAGAACGTAAGTGCCAGTTGTTTGGGGGAGGGAGGTGGTGGTAGTAATAAACTCCCTGCTCTCAAAAAGCTTACAGGGTGCCGGGGAGAGAGAACTCTATGAGCAGCCCTCAGTCGTAACCATGCCCAGGGGACAGTGGAGGGCAAAGCTCCCTCCAGGAGTCCTGCATGAGCAAAGACAGGAAATGGAAAGGAGATCTGTGGAGTGATAAATGGTCTCCTGGGGGGAGAGAAGAAGCCACATGACAGATGGAGCCAGACATAAACCTGGAAAGGTAGGCTGTGGAACCCTTGAATGCTACGCTAAGGAGGAAAACTGTTTTCTGTGGGCAGAGCAGACCTGCGAGGATACAGAGGGCCGTGGTTGGATTAGGTGTTACGAGGATAACTTGTAGTGATGGTGTGATTCAGGTGATGAAAGTTTGGGGGCAGGGAGAGCCAGTTAGGAGATCTTTGCAGTGGTCAGAGTGGGAAGTGATGAGGGTGTGGACAGAGTCTGTGACTATGGATAGATAGAAGGCGATGGACATAGAGAAACGATGGCGGTGAAATCAGCAAGGCTTGGCATCAATTAGATGTTGGGATGAGGGAAAGCAGAGAGCAAAGCATCTGAGCCCCAGGCTGAGGGATGGGTGGATCGCACCACCCTCGTGCCATGGGGAGCCTGCGAAGGAGGTGCAGACTTGGAGGAAAGAGAATGTGCTTGGAATGGCTGTGCTGAGGTTGTGGGTTTTGTGGGGTTTTTTTTTTTTTTTCCACCCAGAAAGGAGAAGGGTGAGGCTGAAGAGAACCTGTATGAGAAGCCTGGTGGTGGAGGGAGGTTGGCTGGGCTCACTTTGGGCAGCCTGGGTTGAGGATGTAGGCAGATTCTGCGAAATCTCTTGGTCATAGGAAATATCCTTTTTTTCTGTTTAAATTATTATTTATTTATTTAGGCTGCGCGGGGTCTTTGTTGCTGCACGCAGGCCCTCTCCGGCTGTGGCCAGCAGGGGCCACTCTTCACTGCGGTGCACAGGATTCTCGCTGAGGTGGCTTCTCTTGTTAGGGAGCATGGGCTCCAGGAGCACAGGCCTCAGTAGCTGCAGCACACGGGCTCAATAGTTGTGGCTTGCGGGCTCTAGAGCGCAGGCTCCGTAGTTGTGGTGCACGGGCCCAGTCGCTCTGTGGCACGTGGGATCCTCCTGGACCAGGGATTGAACCCGTGTCCCCCGCATTGGTGGGCAGACTCTCAACCACTGTACCACCAGGAAAGTCCCTGGTCATAGGAAATTCCTTTTAGAAAATGGGGGGGAAAATCCCAGAACCTTGTGTAGGGCTAAAGAAGGAACTTCAAAATAGATGATACAGACAGCTAGAAACCTATTTTTAAAAATCATTCTGTTGTGGCTGGCACCATTTGAATGCAATTTACATGCATATAGAAGTTTTTTTTTTTTTTTTTTTAGAAAAAAGGAGATCATGAAGCCAGGTAAAATTTGCATTTTTTTCCTCTACTTTCTTAACTCATAAGACTGCTTTTGGATGCTTCTCCCTCTGCTTCCAACCACAGAACATGAGCAGTAAAGATCCTGCTCTCTCCCTCAGGGCCTACGACCTCCCTTCCCCACCTCCAAGTCTCCTGCCCCCTCCCGCCTCCTCCCAGTTTCCCTGATGAGAACAGACACAGCACAGCTTTCATTTTTCTCTAGTTTCTATTCAAGGCCACTCTCTTTTTGTTTTTTCTCCTTTAAGACTGGAGTTCATCGTGGTCACCTCAGGACATCCTCCACAGCTAGAGATAGTATCCCTGCCTTATTCCCAATCAGGTTATGAGAGATGGGAAAACCCGCTTTCCATTTTCTCTGGAAAATTGTAAACTGTATCTGAGTTTCTCTTGGCCAAGGCTGGCATCAACAAGACACCGTGGTGTGGTTTACCCTTTCCCTCTCATGGATCATCACAGACCCTCTCTTCATCAATTCGTTAATTCACTCACTCTTCCGGTCAGTGCTTATGAAGCACCTACTGCCTGCTAGGCCCTGTGCTGGGAACTGGCGATGGAGGAATAAATGACACAGGCCTGGCTCTGTCCTTTGGGAGTACGTCATCCCACAAGGCACGATGGTATCATTGGGGCCGGGCTAAAAACAAAAACGACTATGCCTTCCAGAAAAAGCATCTGTCTGTGTGACATTTTCCATTGGGGTGAGACGGGCCGGGCCTCTGTGGTCTCCTTCCGTGTGCTGTTACTGATGGGTTATCAGGAGAAGGGGGACTGAATAAGCTGGGCAAATCAGAGGGCTTTGGGCTTCCCAGAAAAAGGCAATCGACTCCTAAGGTGAAAGGCAAGTGTTTGCTATCTGCCTTTTGGCTGCATTGGTCCTTGGCTGCTAAACCTAAGAAAGATGGCCTTTTCTTTGGTGTTCACAGATGGGCCAAAGGATTCTGAAAGGAGCAACAATGAGCGTTTTCAGGCAATTTTAGCTCTGAATGAAGGTTGAGCATTTTAGCAAAACCAGGGCGAGAGTGATGCAATACTCTTTATTTGTAGTTGAAAATGTTTTCTTTGTCGACCCGTCCCTGTGAAGAGCTTGCCTTGGTCACAGTAAGTGGCCAGTTATTTTCCTTGGAGATGGAGGTTGATGCAGGTTTCTTGCTCTTAGGTGTTGTCCCACTCTCAGGAGAAAAGGATTGAGTGAACAGTGGCACTGCCTGCCATTGATCTGTCTGTCTGTCTGTTTATTTTTTTATTGGTAGTAATTTCCCCCCCCATCTTTAGGGGGGAAAGGTGTGATTGAGGTGTGATTGACAAAGCACATTGTATGTGTTTGAGGGGTACAATGTGATGTTTTGATATACATGTACATTGTGAAATGATTACGCAATCAAGCTAATTAACATATCCATTACCTCACCTAGTGACTTTTTGTGTGTGTGATGAGAGCACTTAAGATTTACTCTGAGAAAATTTCAAATATACAATACAGTGTTAATTTATCATCCTCATGCTGTATATTAGATTTCCAGAATTTATTCATCCTGCATAACTGAAACGTTGTGACTTTGCCCCAAACGCAGATTCACTGTCTATAAACAGATGGATAAAAAAAGTAGTATATATGGATATAGAGTGGAATATTATTCAGTCTTAAAAAAGAAGTAAGTCCTGCCATTTGTGACAACATGGATGAACTTGGAGAACATTATGTAAAGTGAAATAAGCTAGACGCAGAAAGCCGAACGCTGCAGGACCTTATTTAAATGTGGAATCTACCGCCGTTGAACTTGTAGAAGCAGAGAGTAGGATGGCGGTTGCTGGGTTGGGGTGGGGAAGTGGGCACTGTCGTTTCCCTTGCTGCTTCACGTTGCCACAGTCGGTTGGAGTAGGAACGCTGCATTCGGTGGGAGGTGCTGGGTCAAATGCCATTTATCAACAGTACGCCAGTCATGACTCTTCTCTGGGATGTGGTGTCCTTGTTACGGGCTGAATTGTGTCCACTGCAAATACATCCCAACCTCCAGTATCTTAGAATGTAACTGTATTTGGAGCTAAGGTCTTTAAAGAGGAAATTAAGTTAAAATGAGGTCCTAGGGTGGGCCCTAATCCAGTATGATTGGTATCCTTATAAGAAGAGGAAATTTGGACACAGACATGTATGAACACAGAGGAAAAACCATGTGAAGACACAGCGGGAAGATGGCCATCTACAAGCCGAGGAGAAGCTCTCAGAATGAAACCAACCCTGCTGACGCTAGGACTTCTGGCCTCTCGAACTGTGAGACAATAAATGTCTGTTGTTCAAGGCACTCCCCCACCCCCTGGTCTATGGTGCGTTGTTTTGGCAGCTGGGAAAGCTAGTACACCCGTATCCTTACAAGGAGTAGGACTGAGGGGTTGAAGCCCCTCTGTCTCTGACATGCCTTGACTGTCTGGATTTCCCCTGAGATCCGCTCCTGTCTGGAAGACTCCCGTGGGCAGATGATGCTCTGTAGTCCCTGGGTGGAAGCTGTCTTGGTTGATACCATATGTGTTGTGTGACGTGGTAATCTTAGCTAGATTAGGGATTCCTGGGGGAGGAATGGGAAACCCATTGTGCAAACTGTGGAGTGCTGTGCCCATGTGACGCTTCATTTTTGTGCTGCTGAGATGCTAGTGACTGATGGAGGTGAAATACAGCTTTGGGGTAAGATTCAACTTCTGCTTTGGAGTCAGACAGACCTTGGTTCCACTTCTGCATCTGTCGTTAACTCTCTGTTCTAGTATTTCCCACCTTAAAACCAGCCAGCCAACCCACCCTCCCTCCCCGTTTCTATCTTAACCCCACATTCCCCGCTGGCTGCCGCTTCCTGTCGCTGCTCCTTTATCACAGGAAATGTCTTGAAAGGGGTGTCTGTGGTCGCGTCTCCTGCCTGCCCCACGTTGCCTGGATGGCTGCCCACCCTCTGCACTAGGGCGGCTGTCGACGAGATCTCCCATCATGTGCCAAGGCCACATCCTGCTGTCCCTTGGGGCTTCTCTGTCCTTATCTTTTGTGATGTCTCAGCAGCCTGAGCTCAGCCTACAACTCTCTTTTTACTTGAAATACTTTCCTCTCTTGGCTTCCCCCACGGACGTCACCCCTCCTGGGTTTTTAATCTTATTCCTTGGTCTGCCTTCTTAGTCTCCTTTTCTGGCTCCAACTCTTTCTCTCAACCTTTAAATGGCTCAGCGCGCCCGAGATACTCTCTGCTTTCTCTCGATCTGCATCCTTTCTCCTGTTGATAACATCGAGTCCATGGCTGAGAAACACCACCCCGAGCAGAGGCGCTCTCGGTCAACATCTGCAGCCGGCACTCGTCCTCGAGTCCCGGGAGCATGCGTCCCACTGCCCATGGCAGGCCTCTTGGATGTCAGACGGCATCTCAAACTCATTAAAGATAGACTCTTGACTGGTTTTCCTTCCAGCTATAGTGGATGATTCTCTACTCAAACGTGCCAAACCCGTTTCCAGTGCTGGGACCACTGCGCCTATGGTTCCCTCTCTCTCTGGAAATTTCTTCTCCCTGAGACTCCCTCATCAGCCTTCTTATTGTTTAGGTCTCAGATCAGTCCCTTCTGAGAGGGCTTCTGGTCACACTGCCTGAAGTAGCCTTCTAGTATTAATTCTTCTGTTTTAATTCTCTGCACGCTTTATTATTTCTGATATATTTTTTATTTTACTTGATGAGTGTTTTTCTTTTTTTTAATAATTAATTAATTTGGTTATGCTGAGTCTTTGTTGCAGCAGGCAGGCTTCTTAGTTGTGGCATGCATGTGGGCTCTAGTTCCCTGACCAGGGATCGAACCCAGGCCCCCTGCATTGGGAGCATGGAATCTTAACCACTGCGCCACCAGGGAAGTCCTTTGAGAAATATTTTTCCATCATTGGAAGGCAAGCTCTGAGAGAGTGGGGCTGTGTCTGCCTTGCTCACAGCTACATCCCTGGTGTCTGGACCAGGCAGGCCTCCTAGATGCTCAGTAAGGATTTGGTGAATGACTAGACGAAGCCACGCAACTTTAGCCCTTAAGTCCCGACTCCTAGAGAGTGGGTAATTAGAAAGTTGGAATTTTACTTATTTTTTAAGAATTAAAAAAAAAAGATCATTGAATTGGAGAAAAGTCATCAATCTGTGCCATTTCAGAAGCAACAAAATCCTTGTCTTTTTCTTAAAATGAGGGACTCAAAACTCACAGTTACCATCGTCTTTTTTTTTCCTTCTTGATCCATTAAATTATCAATGGACTGAGAAAGTTATAAGCCACAAAAACAGAGAAAATGAGAGGAGGGACGAACAGATGAGAAAACGTCCACAGAAGTTTGGTTTCTGGAAGACAGAGGGAGAGTGGTGGGGGGTCAGCAGGGCACCTGCAGGAAGAGGGCTGGTGGCACTGAGCTGGCTCAGTCCTGAGTCCCCACAGGCTCGGGACTTGGGGGCAGCAGATACAGAGAAGGATGGCACTGAGGATGTGGGATTAGTGGCAGGTTTCTATGTGGAATGGCTGGACCCTCAGGTCCCTGTTTTCACCTGTTTCGTCCAGGCTACTTCATCCCTCCCTCTGACTAGGAGGAGTTGGGGAGTTGAAGGGGCAAGGTTGGGGCTCAGCGTATCAGGCTGACTGGAGAGAGCAGATGGCAGGTGGGAAACAGGGGAGGAAGCAAAGGTCTGAACTCCAAACAGTGGGACCTGCAGCCAGGGTTGTCCCCTGGCGTGTACAGGGCTGGCAAGTATTTTTTGGTGTTTTTTTGTCTACAAAAAACGTACTACATAAAATCAGCCTATTCGCTCTATTTTGGTGGCCCAATCTCATGTGATCCTATGAAAAAAATTGTGTTGGCCAGTAGGATTCATCTGCTTGCTGGGGCCACCCTTCTGGAACCAGGGCGTGGCCACTGGGCCCCAGGATGACTCCATAAATATGAATCCTGGAGCTCCTTGGGGCACTTGATTAACCCCTTGTGCGGAGAAGAGGGTCAGAGAGCACCTTGGAGGGGAGAAGCAGGCATGAGGGCTCATGTGGGACCTGGTTTGGGCTTGGGGCACCTTACCTGGACCACACTGCTGCCCCTGCCCTGGGGGTACTATTTCTGGCCAGTCCTGGGGAACTTGCAAGGGAAATTTGCAAAATGGCACCTCAAAGCATCGGTTTCCCATGAAGTGTGGGGCTCAGGCTAGAGGTCCTGTTTGCTTGAGTCTAAGGGCTGTTCTGCATCCTGCACAGACTTGTGGGATGCTGGTGGTCTGACACCACCCAGGTACTACAGAGAAGACACTGAATAATCTCAGAGGAAGTACCTTCAGATACTTACACTTGAGGGTCCTCAGTGAAATGGCTGATCCCTCATCCAGTCTCCCTAGAATTAAGCCCACCTCTCAAGGAAACCCTGAGTACACACTGTGAGTCTCTGTTTCAGATACATACGTACTTTCTCTCTTGAATGTGAGCAGTCAGGAAAATCAGACATCAGAGGAAAGCCTCCTGTATGAATGACAGGCACCAAAACAAAACAAAAAACCTAAAAGAAAACAAAAAAGCAAAGAACAGAGGGAATAGATCTAAATCAGAATATGGAGGAGAAAAATCTCTAAAATCCTCAGAGATGAGCTATTGCATTCATGAAACAAGTATAGGGCTCAATGAAGCAAAAAGGAACAACCAAAGAATAAGAAAGAGGGCTTGGGAATTACAAATGCACTAGCTGAAATAAAAAATTTAGTGGAAGGTTTAGGGGATAAAGTCAGTGAAATCAACCAGGAAGTAGAACAAAAAGACAAGAGACGGAAAATAAGAGAGAAATGATAAGGCACTTAGAGGGTCAAATCAGGACATCCAGCAGTTGACACATAGGAGTTCTAGAAAGAAAAAAGCAAAATAAGAGGAGAAGAAATTATCACAAAAATTCCAAGCAGAGATGTCTTAGACTAGAAGGACCTGAAACTCTAATCAAAAGCACCCTGAGTGCCTAACACAATCAATGAAAGAAAATCCACACCAAGGCACGTCTATCAAAAAAGTTCAGAATTCAGTGATAACGAGAAAAATTTGTGCCTTATGCAGAAGAATGAGAATCCAAGTGGCAGCACTGGATGCTAGAAGCCAAGGAAGTACAGTCTTCCAAATTCTGCAGGAAAATGATTTTTAATCAAATTCGACACTTAGCTAGAAGTTACATGCGAGGGTAGCATATAGATATTTTCAGACTAGACTATATATAGATATATAGATTATATATAGAGATATCAATATATAGATAAATATATATATATAATATAGATATTTTCAGACAAGTGTTTCTCTGTGCAACCTTTTCTGAGAGGTATTGTGAGCTATGTTGCTGCAAAATGAGGAAGTGGACAAGAAAGAAAACATGAAACAAAGAAACAGAGGCTTCAACTCAGGGGAGGCTGAGAGGCAAGTCCTGGGAGAACAGACGGACAGGAGACCTAGACGGCAGCCAGCTGAGATGGGGAAGGAGAGATGCATCTGAGGGCGGGTGTCCCTTGGAAAAGATCACTGCTGTATTGTCTGTTATAACACAACGAAAGATTTACTGCAGATCTTAGAGAAGTTTGGCAAAAAGTCAATACTCTACTTCAAGATAAACCAGTTAGTAACTCAGGAAAAAAAATACTTGAAAGGAAAAGCCATCATACTACAATATTTTACTGAATTTCAGATGCCATTCATTGTAAAATCTATTATTATTTTAAGAAGAAAGAAAAAAATCCGTTGGCTATGAAAAAAGCAAGTTTTAAGCTGTAAGACATATGCATATTTTAGAGATGTTAGAAAGTTAAAAAATGTAATTCTCAGAATTGGTGGAAATAACACCTGTTTGGCTTTACAGTGAACTGTATTTAGTTCTGCACCCACCTTTGATTTAACCACAAATTGTGATGTAAATCTATTGTGAGGGCAAGGAGAGGAAAAGTATGGGTATGTACCTGTGTGGGAAATATAAGTGCTAAATACTCATGTACCAAAAATGAAAGGTAGTAATTAATGTCTAGAATTGATAAATCAAGAATTAGCAGCATTATTCAGACATGGATGTAACCACGTGAAGGATAGCTAAAATAATTGAGAATGGTGACCTCTGGGAACTAGATGAGGGTGGGGTAGGTTGGGGTGAAGTGGTTTGGAGAATTGATTTTTTTTTTTTTATAACAAGTCTTTTGGCATATGATCGATGTGTGTGCATGTTGCTTTGATTAAATGAAGATAGAGGAAAATACACACACACACACACACACACACACACACAGCCTTTTGGGGCTTGACAGCGGGACAATAATTGGACATTTAGGGCCCCCAAACCTGCTCTCTCTCCAGAAATATCTTCTCTGGAAATAAGGTTAAGATATAATCATATCCTGCTTAACTGGCCTCCAGGGAGATGAGGTGCCCCCCATGCCTACCCTCCCTCTTCCCCCAGAATAGAAGTGTGACCAAAGGTGGCCCAGGGTCCCCTTATTATTGCAGAAAGTTTTAGAGCCTACAAGTTGTTCACATAGTTCAGGCCATTTGATCCTTACCATGGCCTGATTAGGTGTAACTGTTGCCATCTCATGTGTGTAGAGATAGAGCCTGGAGTGGCACCGCTGGCCCACCTCTCCATGTGGCAGCTCAGCCCTGCACTGCTCATGCCCTGCTGCCGTCACCTAACGTCATTCTGTTATTTTAGAGGAAAGAGGAAGAGGAGAGGAAGCGAGGAGAAGAGCAGATTCGCCTCCAGGAAGAGCAGAGGGTGAAGGAACTCTACTGGACCCTGAAGCAGGCCCAGCTGCAGAGCCACCCTAGCGAGAAGGAGGAGCGTGAGTGGGAGGAACAGTGTGAGTAGAGCTCACTTTTTGGGGACGAGGAGGCTGGCCTGCCTTCCTCACCCACTCTCCTCCCACCTGTCTATTTGCATCATTCCAGTTCACCCACTTAGCCCAGAAGCCTTTCCCTGGGGTCAATCATGTACCTGGTCCTGCTAAGGACCCAGGATTAAGGGCTCCATCCTCAAGGAACTTACTTGCCTGCTGGGGAGGTTTCTTATACTAAAGAATAAAACCCTACCTTTACTGAGTTACCGATAATTTTCTGACTCTGTGCTAAGTCCTGGAGATCTGGAGATGAGGGATCATGGTCCTTATCTTGGGGGAACTCACCAGCCAGGCAGGAGATAGACACACAGGCTAAGGGCTTTGAGGGAAAATGTACATGTTCTGTTGGAGCACAAGGTGGCTATCCAGGTGATGTTCCAGTTGAGGAGTTATAAAGTGAGGCTTGATGGTGGCATAAGGATAACAGACAAAGAGGCTGGAGAGGGCCCTTGGGATGGAGGACCCAGAATGTGACAAAGGAATGTGATGTGCTTAGGAAGTTAGGGATGTATGGGGTGGCTCTTAAGCTTGGAGAGTGTCAGGGGTGGTAAGAAGTTAGGTGGGAAAGAGAGGGTGGAATCAGGTTTGAAGGGTGGTATTTTAATATGTTGTTGCGATCTGCTTTAATCAGGTATGGTTAGATATGCAGATATGGAAATAACTGTCTTGCAGGAAGAAGTTTTTGCTCAGATTCCTAGAAATGGAGAGCATGGCATGCCATGCAGGGCCACATGGGGAAGCACCAGGGTGAGTCTGGAGGCTGAGGAAGCAAGGGGAGAAAGTGGGCAAGAGCCTTTATTATGGTTTCTTTGGGAAAGGTAAGGTAGGGCAGGGTAAACAGGCTCAGGATTGACTAGTTTGAATAGTTTCAGCAGGCTCTGGGGACAGGGGCTGTCTCTGGTTCTCTGATACCCAGCCCTGGGGTGATTAGGGCAGATGGATAGATTGTGGAGTGTAAGAACAAAATAAAGCAGGTGGTTGGAATATGGGCTTTGCATTGGTTGGTTTGCATTTGAAAGGCACACCTGCAGGTGAGTCCTTTACCAGCTTTAGGAATTAGCCAGCTCTTGGAGGGGCAGCCTCTGAAGGATCAGCAAGGCCCCAGATGTCAGAACTTCAAAAAATACAGAAAATAAAAAGGCATGATTAATATGGGTGGACACTGGAAACTTCTGAGGTTGAGTAGCATGATTCAGGCTGGGTTTAGGGGTGAGAGAGAGGAGGAGGCTGTTGCAGTGGTTCACTTTAGAGATGAGTGGAATTAGAGCCACAGCAGGGAGAGCAGAGATGTGAGGTGCCTTCTGCTGGGCATCATTGTGGTCCTCAGCGCTTTTTAACCATATGCCAGATTCATTAAACAGACAAAAAAATTGAGATATAATTCACATACCATAAAATTCATCCTTTTAAAGTGTGCAAGTCAGTGGTTTCTACTATACTCGCAAAGTTGTGCAACCATCACCACTATCTAATTCTAGAATATTTTCATCACCAGAGAAAGAAACTCTGTGCCCACTGGCTGTTACTCCCCACCCCCACACACCCCCGGAAACCACTGATCTAATTTCTGTCTCTATGGATTTGCCTCTTATGGACATTTCATATAAATAGAATCATATATTATGTGGCCTTTTGTGTCTGACTTCTTTCATTTAGCATGTTTTCAAGGTCCATTCACGTTGTAGCATGGATCAGTCATTCACTGCTTTTTATGATTGAATAAAATTCTAGTGTGTGCATACACCGCATTTCTGTCTATCCATTTATCAGTTGATGGACATTTGGGTTGTTTCCACTTTTTGGCTGTTATAGATGACATTGCTCTGAGCATTTGTGTATGTTTCTGTGTGAACGTATGTTTTCAGTTCTCTTGGATATATATGCAGGCGTGGAATTTCTGGGTCATGTGGTAACTCTATGTTTAACATCTTGAGAAACTGCCACACTGTTTTCCAAGGTGATTGTACCATTTTACATTTCTACAGGCAATATATGAGGGTTGCAATTTCTTCACATCCTTGTCAGCACTTTTTTTTGGTGGTGTTTTGCTTTATAGCCATCACAATGGATATGCAGTGCTATCTCATCATGATGTTGATCTGCATCTACCTAATTACTGCCACAAAAATACTGAGGATCATAAAAAATACATGAACAATTTTATTTCAACAAATTAGATAACCCAAAAGAAATGAATAACCTTCTAGAAACATACAACCTACCAAGACTGAATCATGAAGAAATAGAAAATCTGAACAGACCAATTACTAATAAGAGTATTGAATCAGTAATAAAAAATCGGCCAACAAAGAAAAGTCCAGGACCAGGTGGCTTCACTGATGAATTCTACTGAACATTTAAAAAAGAATTAATACAAATCCTTCTCAAAATATTCCAAAACATGGAAGAGGAGGGAACACTTCCAAATGCATTTTAGGAGGTCAGCATCATCCTCATACCAAAGCCAGACAGAGACAATACAGGCAAAGAAAATTACATGCCAGTATCCTTGGTAAACATAGATGCAAGAATCCTGTAATATTTTGCTACAAAATATCTGTACATTTGGAAAGGCCCCGTGGAGGAAATGGCATTTGGTTTGGGAAAAGTGGGGAGGTAAATAAGGTGGGGAAGGGTCTTGTAGCAGAAGGAACAGCACTGAGCAAAAGCAAGGTCATCATGTGCATAGAACACAACACATGTTTTGATGTGGCTGCAACCTGGGGTTCGTGGTGGGTAATGATGGAAATGAGGCTAGAAAGATAAGATGGGGATGAGCTAAAGAAGAAGTCATTCATTTAAATTTGGAATGGATGAAGAGAGATAGGTGAAAAAAAGAAGGCAGGGCAAAGTTTTATATTGAAAAAAATAGCGAACAATTACAGAGTGAAGTCACACGAGGCTACTGTGGTCTGGGGAAGGAGCCCTGGGCTGGAAGCCCTGTCCTAGCTCTGCCACTTCCTAGCGTGTGACCTTGAGCAAGTTGTCACTTGGCTCCATTTCTCAGTTTCTTCATTTGTGAGATGAGGGTAATCTTGGAGAGCTGAGGGTGAAACGAGAGGGGGGAGGCACAGGTGCTAAGTTGTGAAGGGCTGTCACTCACCAAGTGTCCCTCTTTTCTGTAGCTACACGATGAGACGGAAAGTTATGGGCTGGGTTGGTGTTTCGTTGGGGATGGAGGATGGAAATCATTTGGCCCCAGTGCTGCCTGATTGTAATTAATGTACGGTGTGGCAACTGAAAATGGAAAAACCTACCCTAAACAGAGAAAAGACGTGATAATTCAGGCCCATGATTTTGGTTCCTCATTTTATGCTTTCTTAAAGGATGATGGGCTAAACTCTGGAGGCTGTCATTCAAATCCAACAAAGCCATTCTGCACTCAATTAACTTAATATGAAAGATATAGCGGGCCATTAATCTACTGGGAGCCGCAGTTTTTGATAAAACACCTAAATTAAATTCTCCAAGTTAGAAAAAAAGGGAATTGTTCCCTTTAATATCACTTGAATACAGGTAGTTATTCAGTTCAAACAGCAGAGCAGGCTCTGGCTCCTGAGAAGCTCTGAATATATCAGGCGGAAATTCACTTAGTAATTTCTCAGCTGTGAATTTGCAGGAGTGTGAGTTAGGTAACATCTAGTCATCCAGAGATTTACAGATAAGCCAGCCTGGCTTGGCTGATGGAATCATGTACAGAAATTGGGGCTGTGCTGTTGTGAACCCCTGCCTCCCTCTCTGAGCTGCGTGATCCCCGTGGTGGTCCTCAACCCGCAATCTGCCCTCTAGAGTCGCACCCCATGTGGGGGTGTGGGCAAGAGCTGAGTGAGAAAACGTGTGCTCAGGCCCGGGAGGGAGTCCAGTGATGCTGGATCGATTCTCTTCCCTCACAGAAGGGCGTATGCTCGGGCGTCTGGGTTTAAAGTCAGTGATTCTAAAATGTAGAATGCTTGATACAGGCTTGTGGAGGGGCTTGTGGAGATGGGGTGTGGGTCTGGAGACGGGGTGGGGCAGAGAAGAGTTTCGGCTTGCAGGAAAGCTGAAGGATAGCACAGAAGGTTTTTTTTCTCTCTGCTGATGGGATGGAAAATTTTGTAGTTGCTCCTTGGGCATAACCAGTTTGAACTGCTCCCCAAGCTCCAGGTGCCATATATTTCTGGTTTTACAACTCAGAATAATGCCAGCTTGAGTCCCCACATGACTCATTCATGTCCTGCTTAGGGTTCTCTCTCCTCTTGAGTTGCTCAAGAATCCCTGGGGGCTTTATGTTGTCCCAAAGCGGAGTCATTCCGCGGTTTACACTGGCGTGAGGAGCATTCTGGTCTTAAAGAAGCCCTGAAATTGCTCCTGGTGGCCACAGGGGGTCACTGTTTGCAGCCATCAGGATTGGAAACAGAACAAGGATGGTTGGTAGGTGACCTCAGAAGCCTCGGGGTACAGGTACAGAGAGCCCCTTACCTTGCCCTTGTTTAGCTGTGGGTGAACCTCACTGGCCTTCCCCGAGGCTCATCAGAGTTCATTGTCTTGGCACCCAACCCATCCTCTCCCCAGGTGACAGCTGCTCCAGCAGGCTGAGTCACCAGAGGCCTGTATGTACATCCTCCAACATCTGGACCACCCATTTCCCTTTCCCACAGGTCAGGAAACGTCCCCTTCTCACAAAGTTTCATTTTTCCCATGTCTCTGATAAGAGTTCCAGCCCCTGTTCTTTTTTTTTTTTAAATATACTTTGATATTGCGTTATTTATTTATTGGCTGCGTTCGGTCTTCGTTGCTGTGCATGGGCTTTAGTTGCGGTGAGTGGGGGCTACTCTTCGTTGCAGTGCTCGAGTTTCTCATTGCAGTGGCTTCTCTTGTTGCAGAGCACAGGCTCTAGGCTCCCGGGCTTCAGTAGTTGCAGCATGCCAGCATGTGGGCTCAGTAGTTGTGGTGCAGGGGCTTAGTTGCTCTGTGGCATGTGGGATCTTCCCGGCCCAGGGATTGAACCCATTCCCCTCTACTGGCAGGTGGATTCTTAACCACTGCACCACCAGGGAAGTCCCCAGCCCCTATTCTTACACCACTTCCTTTACACCACCACCTCTACCCCTTTGTACCTTAATGGGGCTGGACCCTTTCTAATGGTGGTATTCCAGTCCCCTTATCTCACAGTCAACACATTAATAACAACAACAATAGATCACATTTAATGAACCTCCTGTAAGTGCCAGGAACGGTCCAAGCCCCGTCTATGTGCACTCTCCCTGATGTCTCAAAGCAACCCTACGAGGCCCTCATTTTACAGAGGAGGAGATAAAGTGTAGATATGGTAATTCAAGTTGCCCAAGGTTCCCACGAAGCAGAAAACGGAGCAGAATTTAACCACATCTACACACATACACAGTTTAAATCTTTATTGGTGCCTCTTCCTGTATACAGGATTATTCACTAATTTTCAGAGACATTATGCTATTCACCCAAGGGGTTACTACAAATTGGTATTGCTTTGAAACATTTGGTTTCTCTGAAGGCTGTTACTTGCTCATCTGAATTCTATTCAGCACCGAGTCTTTTCTGTCTGGGCCGAGGTAGGGAGAACTGGGGGCACGTGCTCTAGAGACGGGTCTCGTGAAGAGCAGCCCCCCATGATCTTCCAGAACCTCGTGCCCCCCTGGACCGTCCCCCCTGAATCCCGCAGGCACCTCTACCTCCATGCCTGCAAAGCTCAATCCTCCTCTTCCCCCACCTGCTTCAACACCAGGCTGTCAAAGGCGGAAACTTGGCTGTCACGCCGGTCTCTCCTTTTTGCTCCCCCCAGTCCCCAGACGACCAAGTTGTAGAGATTCGACCTCCTCAATATTCCTGGAGTTTACACCCCTCCACCCCATTGTCCTGACATTGGCCCCCACTGCTCTTTGCCTAGGTTTCTGTGGTCCAAGCCTTCACTCTTGTTCCTGGCCGATTCATTCCCAGCACCACAGCCAAGTCAGCCTTTGAAAAGTGCAGACAGACAGCATCCCTGCTCTCCTGCTTAAAGCCTTTCGTGGTGTCCATCCCCCTTTGGTGAAGCACTAAAATTCATTAGGTGGTATTTATTGGTCTCCTAAATGGCCTTTTCTGTTTCTGCCTCTTCACCTCTTGCCCCCTCCCCACAGGAGCTTCCCTCCAGCCATTCCAAGAGGGATGTTCCATCTCCCTCTTGCCTCCTGGCCTCTGCCCCTGAGCTCCCCCTGTCGAGCATAGCCTCTCCTTGGCCTCTCTTGGTTGAATCCCGTGTGTCCACCATGCATCAGCTTAGATGTCCTTCTCCAGGGGATTTCTCTGCCTGGATGAAGTGCCCCCTCTCTGGGGCCCCACAGCACCCTGTGTACACCCCATACAGCTCCATTCACCATTTGCTGGCGTGTTTCCCCTCCCAGGCAGTAAGCTCTCTGAGGGCGGGGACTGTGTCTTGCTAATTGCTGTATTCACAACCCCTAGCACCAGCCAGGTAGCCAGCTGATATGGTGACCTTGTGAAAATTAGAGAAAGGCGGCGATTCTTCAAGATGCTACACTGCCATCTACCAGGAAATTGTTACAACATCTGTATATATCAATGATGGTCATGGGCAACTGCACCCTCTGGAGTTGTGCGATGCACAGCTTGGGCCTGCACAGCACGGAGTTGGCACAAGGGAGGCATGACACACACGTGGTGAATAAAGGTGTCTTTAGTGCCTGCATGTGTTATTAAAGTTATTTAAAAACCCTGCCTTTTGCAATGACTAGCCTGGCCATATTTCTGGAGCTATGTAACTACTCACAGAGATGCTGCCAAGAAGAACCCCAACTCCTTCCATTTCTCTTCAGCGATGGAGAGCTGAGCAGGAGCCGTGGGAAAGGCCAGGACATGATTCCAGAGCAGCCTGGCAGTTTTGGCAGCCCTTGGACGAAAGAGGGGACGGTCTCTGTTTTCCATGGAGGGAACTAAGACCCAGAGAGATGAAAACTTGTCCTGGGCTACACAGAGAGTTAGAAGCAAAGCCAAGCAGAGTGCTCAGCTGTCTCCCTAGCACCGAGCCTGGGGCAGCTGAAACTCCTAGGTCCCACGTGGGTGAGGCTGGACTCCCAAGACGGTGGGACTTGGTTTCTTTTGAGCAGGAGGGTTGCCAGCCAGGCAGTCTTGGAGAGAGTATCTCAGTCCTGGGAGGTGGCCCCAGGCCGGGCAGATGTGGGCACATCCTCATGACAGGAGGGCCAAGCTGGAAGGGACCTTTCCCCCTGATCTGCAGGTGAGAGAACTGAGGGATGGCAGCAGGGACACAGCTGGGGACATTTCTAGCTAATGGTGACACCTGGCTGTGCTCTGACCTCTTTGTTCTCAGCCCAGTGCTCCCCAAGCCATAATGTTACAGAATGTCCTTTTCTTAAAAAAAAATTTGTGATAAAATATACAACTTAAAATTGACCACACTAATCATTTTAAGTGTAAAGTTCAGTGACAGTAAGTACATTCACATGGTTGTGCTACCATCACCACCACCGCTCTCCAGAATTTGCATCTTGCAATACTGGGACTCTGTCCCCATTAAACAATAAATCCCATTCCACCCTCCCCCCAGCCCCTGGCAGCCACCATTCTACTTTCTACTCTGTGAATTTAACTACTCTAAGTGCAGTATGTGGAATATACGTGAAGTCATACAATGTTTGTCCTTTTATGTCTGGCTTATTCACTTAACATAACGTCTTTAAGATTCATCCATGTTGTAGCATGTGTCAGAATTTCCTCTGTTTTTAAGGCTGAATATACTATTCCTTGTATGTGTTCTACTATATTTTCTTTTTCCCTTGATGGACATTTTGGGTTATTTCCACCCTTTGGCTATTGTGAATCATGCTGTTATGAACACGAGTGTACAAATATTTGTTTAAATCCCTGCTTTCAATTCTTTTGGGTACGTATTCAGGAGTGGCGTTGCTGGATCATATGGTAATTGTATGTTTAATTTTTTATGGAATTGCTGTACTGTTTTCCACAGCAGCTGCACCATTTCACATTCCTACCAACAATGCACAAGCGTTCCCATTTCTGCATATCCTTGTCAATACTTGTTATTTTCATCTTTTTTTTTTAAATTAAAAAAATTAAAAAATAATAGCTATCCAAATAGGTGTGAAGTGGTATCTCATTGTGGTTGGTCCATTTTTCAGTCTTTAAATTCAGCTTTTCTTCTGGTCCTTGGTGTTTTCATGTTGCTCAGCTGTCTTTACAGTATTTCTGAGAGATGAAGTTCATTCTCCCTTTAACAGATGGAGAAAGGAGACCCTGGAACCTACCTTAGAAGTGGGAATGGCATGGTCCCCCTTTGCTTTGCATGTAGTGCAGGCCCTTGAAGTGCCTGCTGGACAGGCCCGTGGGGCGTCATCTTGGGCCAGAACTTGGGCCGTGGGAGGAAGCAGAAGATGACTTGGTTGGGACCCTCACCTCTGCAGTGGGTCCTCTGGGGTATAAGGACAGTTTTATATTTGCTGCCTCAGGGCAAAAGATGCTTATAATTGTTTTCACTGGGATAGAAGAAAAAAACTTCGAGCTCTGGCTGAGGGAAGAGTCATATGATACAGTTTGAATCTGTCCCGAATTCAGAGAAAGAACAGAGGCAAACTTTCAAGATTTCAAAGCTTAATTTAGGGTAAGCTGGGAGTTCCCTGGTGGTCCAGTGATTAGGACTCAATGCTTTCACTGCCGTGGCCCTGGGTTCAATCCCTGGTTGGGGAATAAGATCCCACAAGCTGCTTGTAAACAGACCCAGATTCCATGTGACCGAGCATCAAAGTCATCCCCTCCTGGACTGGCCAAGAACTGTTTATGACTGCATTTTGAACATGGCAATGCCAAGACTGATGAAAAGAAAAGCTTTAGCTAACACTCACAATGGTGCTTAAAATGTACCTGACACAGTTCTAAGTGGTTTATATTATTAGCTCTCTTAACAACTTCATAACAACTTTATGAGGTAGGGACTATTATTATGTCCATTTTACTTTTGAGGAAACAGAGGCCCAGGGTGGTTAAGTAAGTTGTCCAGTGTCACACAGCTGGTAAATGAAGCTGAGATATGAACCCAGGAAGCTTGGCTCCAGAATCAGGCTTTGGGAAGTTTGAAGAAAGGGTCAGGGTCAGAGGCCTGATTTAGTAAGACATTGCTTTAAAAAGAGTACTTCATAGTTTATAGCGTTTTATATGTTTCATTTAATCTTCACAGTAACTCAGTGTGACAGACATTCATGTCATTCTCATTTTGACAGAGGCAGAAACTGAGGCCTAGAGGCATTTAGGGACCTTCCTAAGAAGCTGGCATGGTGTGTTAAGGAGGATGGGAGAGAAGGGACCCTGTGCACTGTTGGTGGGAATGTAAATTAGTGCAGCCATGATTGCAAACAGTAAAGCAGTTCCTCAAAAAATTAAAAATAAAGCTACCATATGACCCAGCAATCCCCCTTCTGGGTATATATCCAAAGGAAATGAAATTAGGCTGTTGAAGAGATATCTGTACTATCATGTTTACTGCAGCATTATTCACAATAGTCAAGCTACAGTAACAACAGAAGCATCCGTCGACTGAATGGATGAAGACCATGCGATATATATATGTAATATATATAATCTATAACTATTACATATTATATATATATGTATTATTCAGCCATGAGAAAGAAGGAAATCCTGCCATTTGCAACAACATACATGGACCTTTAGGGCATTATGCTAACTGAGAAAAGTCAGACAGAGAAAAATGCTAGACGATATCACTTATATGTGAAATCTAAAAAACCTGAACTTGTAGAAACAGAGTAGAATGGTGGTTACCAGAGAACAGGCGGGGGGCGGGGTGGGGGCGGGCAGGGAGGAGTTAGGGAGATGTTGGTCAAAGGGTGCAAACTTGCAATTAGAAGATGAATACATTCTGGGGATCTAGTGCACAGCCTAGCGATTATAGTCAGAAATAATAGGTTATATACTCCAAAGTTGCCAAGAGACCAGATCTTAAATGTTCTCACCACAAAAAAAATGGTAACTATGTGACCTGATGGAGGTGTTGGCTAATGCAATGGTGGTAATCATTTTGCAGTATGTTAAGTGTATCACATCAGCACACAGTACACCTTAAGCCTACATATGCCAATTATGTCTCAAAAAAAAGAACACAAGAAAAGAAAAAGACCCAAGAAAGCCCTCTCGGAGCAGCCACTGACCCTGTCTGACTCCACATCAGTCCCTTTTCCATAATTGTGGCTGGGTGGCAGGGCTGGCTTCCTGCTTGCAGCCTCAGCCTCGTCCTCACCTCTGGGCGACCTCCGTGCTGCTGCCTGGCATCTCTGAGCTGGTCCGGCTGCCTGTGCGTCACAGTTGGTCTAAGTCGGTGGACACAGCTGTGCAGAGGAGAGTTTGCAGACATGGAGGGAGCTTGGTGGCACCTGAACACAGAGTGTGGGGAGGAACTCAGAGGCCCACTGGGCTGGAAAAGAAAGTGGGGTGCTCCTTAAGGGCCAAGGGGTTTGCCCTTTGTCCTGTGTGCACTGGGAACCACTGAGGGCTTCTGAGGAAGACAATGGCAAAACTGGCGCTGGGCTTTAGGAGGCTGGGTTTAATTCCTCTCTGACCCACAGCTTGGGCACTCTCCTAGCCGAGTTCCAAAAAACCTGTCTTCCTAGTTTGCACGCGACTTCCTTGTGTCACTGAGCGTGACTCTCTCAGGGGCTGTCGACACTCCAAGGACACTGGCCTTTATAGAGCACAAGCATCTATCTATGTTTAGTTTGTAGTCTAGTGACTGCAAAGCCTGTGCTGGGGAACCTGGGGAACCTTGTTCGAGCCTCGTAGTGGCAGGCACTGTGGTGTTCTTA
Source organism: Hippopotamus amphibius kiboko (assembly GCF_030028045.1). Classification (NCBI taxonomy): domain Eukaryota; kingdom Metazoa; phylum Chordata; class Mammalia; order Artiodactyla; family Hippopotamidae; genus Hippopotamus; species Hippopotamus amphibius. The sequence goes on along the minus strand of NC_080190.1, from coordinate 57,008,801 downwards.
GCACTCGGAACTGAAATTTAGGTTTTTTTAGCCCTCGGGTGGATTCCTCCCTCTTCTTTTTCTGGAAAAAACTCCTGTTGACCTTTCCAGACCCAGTGGCATGCTCCCTCTCCTGTGGTGGCTCCTGGCTCCCTCCTCATAGGATGTGAGTGCTGCTGCCCTAAACTCTGACAGTGCTTGATGGGTCCCTGTTCTCTTTGTGCTAGAGATATTCATTTGTCTTATTTTCCCAGCTAGGCTCTGAGTGCCTGGAGGGAAGGTTCAGGGCTTCGCTGTCTCTGTGTCCAGCTCCGGGCCTGGCAGAGTTAAATGCTTAATTGGGCACAGTCATCCCAGCACATGTATTGCCTGCTGACTGATACACAGGTATTCTAGGCGCTGGCGTGCGGCAGTGAATAGACCAAAGGAAATTCCCCTCCTGCCCTGCAGCTCTCAGCTTATTAGACCCTCTGCATGTGACCTCCACTTCCATAAATACCTTCTGAGGGACAGACTTCCTGCTGCCTTCCTCAGATCTGGGGGAAGTTATGTTTTGAGAATGGACTTTGACAACTTGAGAAGGAGAAGCGCTTTCTTTACGGATGAGGGCCATGTTCCTTGTATCCTCCAAATGCTAACACAGTACAGTTCTCTGACATTGGTAGGTGGTAGGTGCTTGCTACACAGGTATTGGATGGAGTTTGGAGTAGAAATAGACTATAGGTAAGATTTTACTCGGGGGGATGGGGCAGCAGGTGACCTGCTTGGGCCAGGGCAATCCCTGGTCCTGCACAAGGAGAAGAACATAGCCAGCTCCAAGAGTTCTCTACAAAAGGATTGGCTTTTAGAGGCAGATGGGGCCCGACGTGATGCAATCAGACCACAAAATAATTGGTTTTAATTCTAGACCATGCCTCCAATAGGTTTTGTTCCCTCTCTTGGCACTTTCCCAGCTCTGGGACACCCTTTTGAATTTTAGAAGCAGCAACTTGCAGACGTCCACCCTGCCTTGAGGAACAGGAAAAGACAGAGGCTAGAGAGGGGGCGTTGTGGCATTCTGGAACCTGTGGCATGACACAGCTATCAAAGGATCCACTCCCCTCCCTCCAGCACACTCATGCACCAGCTGTCAAGGCCACAGGAAACCACAGAGAAAGGGCACCGTAACTGGGATTCCAGGGTGCCCAACAACTCATCCTGTGGTAGCAGAAAGGATGGTTCCTGGCCAGGCTTGGCCACTGATTTAGCTGGGCAAGTCAGCGTCCTTCCTTGGAACTCAGTTTTCACATGAGTAACATGAGAAGGTTGGATGGGATGGTCTTAAGTGCTCTTGTGGCTTTCTGTAGGAACGAGCAGGGGCTCTGGTGTCAGAGACACCTGATTTTAAAATGAAGGAAGCTTGAGCAGTGGGTAGAGTGGTGTAGAGAGTGGTATAGAGGGTTGCTTGGGTTTCAGAGCCAGACACCTGGGTTCTGATCCTGCTCTGCCCCTTATTACCTATTTAACTTTGGACAAGTTGCTTGACCTCTCAGAGGCTGGGTTTCTGTGCAGACATAGTGATGCACCCTCCTCCCTTGGTGGTTGGAGGAAGTGTCTATAATGAGTTATCTCAGGGAGGACCCTGAGCTCAGGGCTCGACACAGAGAAAGCCTGTAATCAGCATGGGTGATGGCGGTGGTATTTGAGATGCTAACCACTTCGACAGGTGCCTTTGAGGCTGGGCGCAGGGTTTGAGAAGCTGCTCTGAGCAGAGCACTCCGAGGAAGCAATACACATGGGGATGTAAATTTCTATCCAAAAGTTGCTTGCTCATCCTGAGGGCAGGGCCACAGGAACAGCCAGATCACCCTAAAGTGTCATGAGTGGCTTCCCCCCACAGGGACAGGCCAAGCCTCCACGCAGCCCACGGGGGTGCATCCGGTGAATCCTGCGACTCTGGGTGAGTCCCAGGGCTCCTGGACCAGTCCCAGCTTGCTCAGTGCACGGCCTGGGCTGCGGGTCTGGGTGAACACGCTCTCTATTCCTTTCCAGTGCGTCGGTCCAAGGCAGCTGATGAGGAGAGGAGCCGCCGAGCTCAGCGCGCCCGGGACGAGTACCGGCGCCACTCACTCCGCGCCATCCAGAAGGGCACGGTCGCCGGCCTCAGCTCCAGGTTCCGAGAGCTGGGCCAGAGTCACGAGCAGGAGGCGAGACTGTACCATCACCTCCCGGGCCCGGGACCACCTTCACCCCTGGCCGTGCCCGGCAGGTGGGTCACGGACTCTCCCGCATCCGCATCTGCGTTTAGCTGCGGGAGGGCCTCTGGCTGGGGCGTGAGGGCATCAGGGATGCAGTCCGGCTCTGCCTCCAACTTGCTGTGAAATTTGGGACTAGTCATTTCCCCTCTGTGGGCCTCAGTGCCCTAGTCTGTGTAATGGGGAAGAAGTGGGGAAGAGGAGTCCGGGTTGGAGATTCCTACCAACTCTGGAGCTCTGGGCGGCTTCACCTTTTGGGGATCTAGGATTCCTTTGAGAATCTAAAGAAAGCTGTGTACCCTCTTCCTTGCAAAATATTTGCATATAATTTCAAGCTCTTAAAGATCCGTAGACCCCAGGTTAAGAACTTGTAATATAAGACCTCAAATGGGTTAAATGTGGCCCAGCAGCCTGGAACCAGAGCTGGCTGCTGCCTTTTGCAACCTCAGGCAATGCTGGCGCATCCCCGGTTCTGACAGCAGGTTGCAGTTGAGCACAGTTGAGTGCAGGAAGGTCCTCACACACATTGGGCTGATGAGTGGTTTGGCAAGGGCACTCGGGTGACTGACTGCCCATATTTGCCAGGACTGAGGGTCACGTGGTTTCCTGGAGCCTCTCCACCTTCCGCCTGTGCCCACCTCAGGCCAGCCCTAAGGCTGGTTCCCCTCCTCATCATTGCTGAGCATCTGCTGCCCTAGGGAGGGCTCAGGGGCTGGATGGTGAGTGCCTGCTGCTCCCTGAACCACAGTTAACCTGCAGAAGAGTCCATGCAGCCCCAGATGGTGGAGCGTTGTCTGGGTTTTGCTTTAATTGGGATTTAGGATTATTCATAAAACCTCCTCTTCCTCTCCTTGCAGCCTGGGGAGAACTGATCACACCTGCATTCCTTCCTTCCTTCCTTCCTTCCTTCCTTCCTTCCTTCCTTCCTTCCTTCATTCCTTCCTTCCTTGTCATGTACATGATTCACAAACCAGAAAGTTTAAAAAGATACATGGAGAAAAGGGTGACTCCCATCCTAGCCCTCCAGCTACTCAGTTCCCTCGTCCCCACACAGGGAACCACTGCTCTTAGTTTACGTGACCTCCCAGTTCCTTTTTGCAACTGCCAACATGAAAAGTCATAGTTCCCTCTTTTTTTTTTTGCATAAAAGATTGCCTATCAAACACATGGTTCTGCATCTGGGTTTTTTTCCATGTAATTATACATTTTAGAGGTCATTTCATATCAATTCTTACCTGCTTATTTTTATTTAGTTTTTCTTTTACAGCTGCTTAGTATTCTATTTCACAAATGTGCTCCAATGTATTTATCAAAACCTCTATTAATGGACGTTGGTGTTGTTTGAAATCTTTGATTATTACCAACAGTGCCCTTCATGAGTAACCTTATAGACATCAATTTTATACACATGCAACTATTACCTACAAGAGAGAGTCCCAAAAGTGGGAGCAGTGGGTTGAGGTCTGCGTGCACTTATAATATAAATATTCATAGTTCCCATCAACTTGCCCTCCACAGGGGTGGTACCTATGAACACTCTCATTGTGTGTGAAAAATAACATCTCAGTGAAAGTTTAACTTTGCATTTCTATTTATGTGTGAGATGAAGTATTTTGTATACGTTGAAGGGCCTTTGGTATTTCCCTATCTGTCTGTTCATTTCCCTTCCTGCCTCTTCATTGTGTTATTGGGTCATCACCTATTTCTAGGAACGACTTGAATATTAGGGAAAAGAATCCTTTTCTTTGTGATAAACATTTATTCCCCTTGCTTTGTCATTTGTCTTTTGACTTTTATGATGATGTTTTCTGACATGCAAGAATTCTTGAGTTTCGTGAGGTCAGATTTTCTTTTGTTTCCTGGATTTGGAGACATGGTTAGAAAAGCCTTCTTCCTCTTGTGCTTTTTTTTTTTTTTTTTAGGAAGCATAATTTGTCCTTCAGGCCCAGAAGACAGAGCTGCATGGACCATGTTGCAGTCTGGCTCTAGGCTCACTCTGTGTGGCTGTCAGTAGGGGAGCAGTGACGGCCACAGAGAGCCACCTTGGGTGGGGCGGAGGGACCAGGGACCATGCAGATGGAGCAGCAGACGCAGGACCAGAAGCCATGAGTCAGCTTCCTCCCTGTGGCTGCCCCACCACAAAGGTCCCCCGGCCTCGCTACCCTCAGCACTGTGGTGCTGGCACCGGCGGCCAGTACATGCTTGCCTGGCTGTGCTGGGGGCAGACACATGGCTGACGGGAGAGAGTTCCAGGTGCAGGAGTGAGGCTTCTGGCCAGGTACCCTCTTGGAGCACCTGGTCCTAGCATTTATATTGTGGGGAGTCAGATTCTCGGTTTAGAAACAGACGGATAAGAGTGAATGAATTTTCCTTGCTGTTACTTATAACCTCCCCTTGCTTTCTAAGGAGAATGAATCCTAGAAACCGGAAGTGTTTTTTTCCCCCCTGAGCACAGTTACTTATTGGGGAATGCAAGTGTGAAGGAAGAGGCTGGGACAGGGCTGCAGCGTGCTGCTTCATAAAGAGGAAGGGCGTCTGAGGTTCCCGAGAAGAGGGAAGTCCTGAAGGGGGGATACAGGGGGGCAAAGCTGGTTGGAGGGGGTCAAAAAAACCTGCAGAGGTGCCAGTGGGAAGGAAGGGGTTTTGAGAACAGACACCACTGATGATGGCGTAAGCCGTTCAATGGAACCTCACCCTCTGTGTTTCTTATGGCATCTTTTCTAAAATCTGCAGTGTTCACTACTGTGTGTGTGTACCTGGACTCATTTTAGGGCAAGTAAAAATAGAAGCCTATTCTGGGGTTTGCCAGGAAGTGCTGGGCTCAGCATCAAAGTGTTTGTTGGTGCAGGGGAAATGCAAAGACTTCATGAGGGGACAGCTGACGTTTATTTTATAAAAGACGATGACAATGGTGGTGAATTTTAAATGCCAGTGCTATTAGGTGGACAGACAGCAATGACAGTGTGAGAATTTGCCAGGTTGCTGTCATTCATGTGGAAGGATGAAAAAAGTTGTAGTTGTTCAAGGTGGACCCAAAGTCAGCTCTTCTGATGCTCTATTTTCTTTTTCATCTATTTTTTTTTCTTTTGTCTGTGCCACACGGCTTGTGGGATCTTAGTTCCCTGACCAGGGATTGAATGCAGACCCTTGGCAGTGAGAGCATGGAGTCCTAACCACTGGACCTCCAGGGAATTCCCAGATTCTCTATTTTCATACCATACATTGTGATCGTGCTACATATCAACTCAACACACAGTGGTGCGTGCAGTTACGGGGATGAGCTGGCAAACTCTTCCTGGGCTTCATGTTAGTGTGGCTCTAATACAGCGAGCTCTTACGTGGCCCCATCTCTGTATACATTCAGGAGCTACAGTATAGACATGAAAACAATTAAAATCTGGGCTTGCTTTTTAAAAAAATTAATTAATTATTTAATTGGCTGTGTTGGGTCTTCGTTGCTGTGTGAGGGCTTTCTCTAGTTGTGGCGAGCTACTCTTCGTTGTGGTGTGTGAGCTCCTCATTGCGGTGGCTTCTCTTGTGGAGCACGGGCTCTAGGCACGTGGGCTCAATAGTTGTGGCTCACGGGCTCTAGAGCACAGGCTTAGTATTTGTGGCACATGGGCTTAGTTGCTCTGTGGCATGTGGGACCTTCCCGGCCCAGGGATTAAACCCGTGTTCCCTGCATTGGCAGGCAGATGCTTAACCACTGCACCACCAGGGAAGTCCTGGGCTTACTTTTGAGAAAATATCAAAAAGCATTTGATTCATTACTCAGACCTTCTTCTAGTGCCCCTAGTCATCTCACGCTCAGGATCTTCAATCCATCACTGGATACCGCATCAGAAGTCAGCCCATACAGCTCCTCATTCCCTCCCCTCTCCCTTTCCTCTGTCCTTATTCTTCTTATTTCTTCGTGGTGAAGCTCAGACTCTCTCTCTTCTCTCTCTCTCTCTCTCTTCCTGGCTGCACTGCGCAGCTTGCAGGATCTTAGGATCTTAGTTCCCCAACCAGGGATTGAACCCAGGTGCCACACGGCAGTGAAAGCACTGAGTCCTAACTGCTTGACCACCAGGGAACTCCCCAGAGTTCTCTTCAATGTGGGTTTGGGGAAGGCGGAGGACACGCACACATTAATGATTTTGCTTCTATTACATTAGGATCCTTCTTCATTGACGCTGATGCCCTGGCCATTCTAGAGGGCAAATATGCCTTTTGTCTCCCTCAGACATCCCTTCCTGTCCTGTTTCACACTTGCACCTGCGTGGCTTTTTTTTCAAACTAAGTGATAACAGGTTTTTTTCGGGAAAAATAATAGCAGCTGGTACATTATAATCTGCAAAGTGCCTTCAAGTACATGGCTGATTTAATGTCCTCCACAGGCATGAGCGTGGGCGTCGGGCTTGGTCACTCTCCCTTGCTCCCCTCTCCCCCCTCCCCCCTCCTTCCCTGACTCTCCCACACTGGGTCTCTGTCTCAGCAGGACTTGGGAGCGGCCCCTGCGTCCAGTCTCCAGAGAAGTCATAGTCCGCTGGTTTAAGGAGGAGCAGCTGCCTCGCAGAGCTGGCTTCGAGAGGAACACCAAAGCCATTGCCCCCTGGTTCCACGGTAGGGTGGCTTTCCGGATCGGATCCCTGGGACAGATCATTTCCGAATCTCAGCCTCTCTCTGGGCTTGGGACAGGTCCTGAAGACCACTGCAATCAGGGCAGTCGAGGACTTTAGACTCCGCTAATTCTGCTCTGGCCCCACAAAGACTGGCTGGTCTCCCAGAGCTAAGGCTTAGGACTCCTGGCTCGCATTCTGGGAGTGGAGTAGAGAGCCGTCCCGTGTCTGTCCTCCCTTTGCTCATTGAGTGTGCTGAGGTCGAGGCACAAGCTTTGATTTCCCCGGGGCATGTGCTGAAACACTGAGTGACCTTTAGGGAGAGGGTCAGAGACCAAGTCGCAACACCTGTGAGCGGGAGTCCAGGGGACCGCAGGCCCCAGGGCTCTGGACGTGCACCGCCCTCTCTGCTGGGAAGGGATGAACTTGACTCTTGCCTACTACCCTCACCTCACAGCCTCCGTGACTGTCAAGGGCTCCTCAGAGGCATCTTCTGTCTTTGCATGGGGCCCAGGTAGGTGTGTGAGTCCCCTCAGGGCCTGATGAGTGAGGTTAATCTGGGAGCAATGGGAAAACTGAGCCACATGAGAGGTTAGGCTAGCTTTCCTGGTTGGCCATGGGCTCAAAGCGGCCAGGGCCCTGTGTCTTAGACATCTCTGTATTCAGCCCTCACCTCTGCTTCTTACCTGCTCAGGGATCAGGTACAGAAACACATCCCAGACAAATGCACCCTCTTTCTCTGTTGCCACTGATGTTGAGTTCTCCACCTCAGTGGCATCCCCATTGTGTCAGCCAGATTCTGCTTAGCGATGCTACAGGGACAAATGATCCCAAAGTCTCAGTGAGGTCTGCCAGCCAAGACTCATTTCTTACCCATGTTACATGCCCGATGGGAGTTGGTTGTGAACTCTAATCTGGGCCTCAGACTGAAGGAGCTGCCTCTGTTGGAAACACCAGTGATCTCATGACAGAGGCAAAAAGCGAGGCATGGCCAATGACACGCTGGCTTCTGCCTGGAACTGACATATGCCATTGTTACCCACATTTCTCTGGCCAGAGCCAGCCTGGCATCTGTGGTGTGGATAGTTTGGAATGATAATAGAATCTGTTATGACCATCATCTACTTTCAGACCCCTTCCTTCTCCCGGGCCTCCACATACCCAACAGAAGGACGCAGCAGCTCTTCATGGCACAGAAAGTCGACCGTCAGCATTCATGCGTGACTCAGCTGTGTGTCCCTGGAGCTGGCCCCGGGAATTCCCTGCCTCTACCTTCTGTCCCCATTGTGTGTCCCTGTAGCCCCTGTGAGAGGTTCCATTTGAATCACTGCTTTCCTTTTCATTCGTATATTATCCTCATCATGGAAGTGCAAAACCAGCATCTTAGGCGTAGTGCAGCTGAAAAGTCCTGCCAAGGTGGGGGTTTGTCGGAACTGCTGGCTGCTCTGCTGTACCTGCGGCAGCCAGCGGAAAAGGCACGGCAGAGCTGCTCAGATTTATCTTTAGCTTTATTTTCTATCCTGATGAAGAAAAATGTAAGTTTTGTATTGTCACAGAACAAACAGAACCATGATTTAAGTCTCGCAATCTACGTAACTGATTTCGTGTTCTTCTGCCCGTTCTACCATAAAGCGTGCAGGAACGTTGCTAATACGCCGACCAGAGCTATTTAGCGTCAGAGTTTTCATTGATCTGTGACAAGATGAAAGAAAAAGGCTCCCATATGGAGGGCGGCCAACTATCTTTGCTTGGAAAGAACTGTGTTGTGTTCGAAGATAACCTTTCCACAGTTTCAGTGTTCAACTGTCCTGTCTCTTATGCATTGATGTGGATAGTAAAGAGTAGTTATTTTTAAAAATATATATATTGCCTTTGCTCAGAAAAGCAAAAAAGAGAAAAGCCGCGTGTTGGCTTTCACACTTTTTACTTACACCTAAAATCCCAACGTCTGGAACTCCTGGTGCGGTCCAACTTCTCTTCCAATGTAGCAATTCCCCATAGCATCGCTGGTGGGACTCCCCTCGCTAACCTATACAAGAGAAGAAGCCTCGTGCCCCGCAGTCCATTGTTAGGAAGTCTTTGCTGCAGGTTGGCTGGGGCTCTGTTCTTGACTGGTCTGGGCTGGCCATCTCCTCTGGGGCAGCTCTGCCCTGTGTAGCTCGCATGCTCCTCCTGGGACCGGCGGGGTAGCCCAGGCATGCACGTCTCCGCAGCCAGACAGCACGTGGCAGCACGCTAGGCTCTTGACGTCTCGTCTCTGAACCAGCACTGTCACTTTCACCTTGCGCCCTTGGCCACTATATGTCACAGAGTTGAGGGGGTGGGAAAAATATTCTGCTCCTTTTGTGTGAGGAATTGCAAAACCATGTGTCAAAGGGTGTGAAGACAGGGAGGGGAGGAGAATTTGAGCCAATAATGCAATCCATCACAATCCCAATATAAATCTTTTCTTTCCTAGTGAAAGCATTCCTAGTTAATTTAGCTGGATTTTAGATGCAGGTTAAAAAGGACTACTGTGACTTCTGTTTTCTTCACTTCTGTCAAACACATTTGGATGTGTTGAGGTGCAATCCAAAGAGCTATGTGAACAAGGAGTCGGAAGACCTGGGGCCCCCTCTAGAACCTAGCAGCCCTGTGACCTTGGGTGTGTCCTTCCATGCCCCATCTGTGATGATAACATCGACTCCCCGGGATACGTATGAAGATGAAGCCAGCAAACGTGCTCTGTCCACCATGACGAGCCTGAGTGCTGATGCCTCCTGAAGTCCGAGGTGGGCCACCAGAGACCCCGCCTCCCCGGGGAAATGGTCTGGAGAGGCGGGCTCAGAACACAGAGGGGGAGGGGAGGAGGAGCTGGCTTCCTGCTGGGACCACAGGGTTCTTGATAAAGTCCCCACTGTTAAAAAGAGAGAGAAAATGGTAAAGTCATTCCTCGTTTCTCCTTTGTTATGTTCCAGCGGTTCTCAGAGAGACCTCTGGTTATACAAAAATACTCCTGAGAAAAGCTAGTGCATATAAGCTTGGCTTTGGGGGGAAAAATCTATTTTTGGACTTCAATATGTATCTAAAACTATTAAGAATACCCTCTGTCTAACACTGGCTAATCAGAACCCATTTCTCTTCCTGAGCTTTACGTCTAGAAAACAGCCACACTTTGTGCATGGTTTATGGTCTCGGCAACAACAGCCGGCTGTCTGCGGCTTGTTCTTAGGGCTCGGTGGGGTCTGCGGCTGTGCAGTGGATGGTGGAATTGGGGCTCGGGTGCTGGGAATGAATCTCCTGATGGCCTGTCTTGCATGCAGGTGGGGTGTTCACGTCACACCTTTTCTGACAAGCACCATGTAGACAGTGCAGCCTGCAGGGGCCTGACAGTTGCAGCTGGCTTTCTGTGCAAAGCAGAGCTCCCAAGAGGAAGGGGCACTACTTCCTACCTTCCCACGCTGCGACTTCAGGGCACATGTGGAGGAGAGGAGTGTTGAAGGTCCCGGAGCTGCAGGGTTCTAGGATGGGTCCATCCCTCCAGGCTCCTTGTCCCCCTTGCTCTTGACCACAGCGCATCCGAATGTATTTGAAGCGGGGATAGGACATAGAAGTCATAGCAGTCGTTTTTAGTGGTTATTTGGGGGAATGTTTGTCTTGCAAAAGCAGGGAACAGAGCTACCACTCCCCAATCTCTGGAGTCCTGTCTGGAGAAAGGGAGATTGTTAAAGGGGGTTGGGGGCTGGGAGTTCTAAAGAGACACATTTCACTTCAATAGGAGAAAGATGGTTGCAGCTACTATTGGGCAGTGGGATGGCTATTGGACTCCTTAGATGGGTGACCCGAGGGCCCTTAAGAGCTTTCTGTCCCTAGCATCTGTGATGCAGTGTGATTCTGCCACCATTGCCCCAGGACCACTGGTCTTGCCCACGCTGAGCCTCCAACGTTTTCTCAGGTGGTCAGGAGCATGGGAAAGGTTGGCCAGGATGTGAGGCTGGCCAGAGAGCGGGCGCCTGGGCGGAAGTCTGCAGGCTGAGGAGTGAGGGTGTTCTTCTCCCAGTGACTGCTGTGCTTCTTTGCTTTATTTGTGTCTCTGTTACGGGTGCTGTTTTCAGTCCGGAAACTGAGGCACCGGCAGTGGGCACCCCATCTGAATGGCCTTCCAGGAGTCTTGCAGCAGGGGCAGAAACACCAGGCTGTCCTGCCGGGAGGCAGCCCCTGGGGGGGTGGGAAGGATTGTGCCTGGGGAGGCAAGGCTGAGTGGGAATGGGGTCTTGATGGGGTCTTGCTCGCCTACCACCGCCCTCTGCCCCCCGCTGCCCCATAATTACATGCACTGGGAGATCACATCCTCTCTGAGCTGCACAGAACAGAAAGGCTTGAACTGGCTGATCAGTGTTGACCATTGGTGATCCTCCAGGAAGGATGCTGCTGTGAAGTCTTCTGCATTTGCCTGGCTGTGTAGATGTGCAGAGTGGCTTGATGTACACCATCTCACAGGTACTCTCAACTTCTACTTGAGCTGGTCATGTTAGCCCCTTACAGATGACAACACTGATGGCCAGAAAGCTTGAGAAACCCTCCCTATTTACTCAGCAGTAAGCATGGGAGCTGGGACAAGATACAGGGCTTCTGGCTCCCAGTTTTTCTTCCTCCATTCTGGTGGCTCCTTGGATATGCTGCTAACCAGGGAGGGAGATTGGGGCAAAAAAGTGCCTCCTCGGGATTCAGAATCCCTTACTGTGTATTCACTCAAACGTCTTTCATGCACAGCTTGAGTTCTTTATTTTAAACCTCACCCCTCCTCATTCCATGGGCCTTCTAGAGCAGAGCTGCCACTGGTCCCTGGCTCAGCTTGAGGGAAAATCTGGGAATGCTGTTTGGTCTTTGGGATCACTCTCAGGAACTAGAGTGTCTGGGGCTGAGATGGAGAGAGTGAGTTAGTTGAGGCTCTTGCCCTCAGCTTCCAAGATCAGTGGAAGGATAGGAAACTACAGTGAGGCTTTGGAACCTGTTGAGAGGTGGCAGCCAGAATGGGGGACCCGGGCAGTGTGGACCCAGGCACCAAATCCATGTGAAGCAAGGACTAGCTGAAGAAACCAGGGGCTGAGAAAGTAGTGGTGGTGCTATGAGGATTAAATGTGTAATATTTATAAAGTGTTTAGAACTTGCAATAAATGTTTCCACTTGTTATATGGAATAAATAAACACGGTGGCCTTTGGAGATGCATACCAGGATTTGAAGCATGTGAATGGTGGCTTCATACCCTTAGGGTATGCCACTGCTATCACTTGGAAGTAAAGAAAAAGATGACATCAAATGACTATTCACAAAAGGAAGATGGTACATATTTAGCCTTCCCCACAAAAAGTAAAAGTCGGAATTTTCTTTCCTTATGAATATGATACCCATCTTAAATTTTTTAAAAAAAGCTGTGAGGGGTAACACATGGGCCACTTGGAAGAATGCTTAGCATGTCATGATCCATCATGTCAGGTCAGATTGCTAACTTTCCTCTCCTGAGCAGAATTTGGAGTGGAAAATTTCCACCAACTCTGATCCCAAATGCAAACATTTCTAAGGAAGGAAAAAAGTAGGTCAGTTGACCTACTTTCCTCTTAAGGTCTTGCTTAAGTTGTTCCAACTAAGAAATAAAGGAATCTTTTTCCTTTTTTTTTTTTTTTTTTAAATTGTACACTGGCTATAGGGTCTCAACAAAAGATTACAAAGAAGAGCAAAATTATTTTTGCTTTAGGAAAGCATTGATTGTAATGGTGTGCCCAAGATTTTAACTCTTTCCTTTCTGCTGTCTCTAGTTCCATGTGCTTGATTTCAGACCCTTTGTGTCTTGCCTACCTAACACTTTTAGTTTGGATCTTTTGCTGAGATTGTTTTCTGATGCACAGCTGTGGGTAACTAAAATGTGTGGGAAGGGACAGGAGTTGGGGGACCTAGATGACTTGGATTTGATAGAACTGATTTTCTAATTTTCTATCAGGATTAAATGGAAGCGTAAACTTGATTTCTGTTGATGCAATTGATTTAATATACTTCTGACAGTCTCATCATATTTCTGGTGGTTACAAGAGGTTCCTCCTACCTTGCTAACTCCAGGAAGTTTCTATGATAGATTAGACTCAGGAAATTGCCTTTAGGGTTTTTTTTGCTCCAGGACCTGTAGTCTAGTTTCCCACCAGTCCCGAGCCCCAAGCTCATCCCAGCCCTGGCACCCAGGGCTCCAGCTCATGCCTGAGCCCTTGGCCTCACATTTTTGTGATGACAGGCATGGAGTTGAGATGGAAGGCTTGGGGTGGGGGGGACACAGCTGCTGTCTTCAAACCACTAATGTCCTCAAGGACGGTGGCCTCAAGAAATGGAGCACTTGGTAAACATCACAGGGTGCTGACTTTGGTTCAGTCTGACCATCTTTGTAGCAATTAGTTGTCCTGAGATGGAATAAACTACCTCCAGGAGCCGTGAGCACCCGCTGCTGGGATGTGTAAACAGACGCTAGATGGCCCTTCAGTCAAGACAGTGAAAGCACGGGTTGTCCAGTGTGATGGGGATTAGATCAGATGACATGACTTTTCTGCCCCCATCTTCCCACTGTGAGCTCTTCTTTCTCTGTTTATCTGAGAAACAAACGTGGCGGCTTTGACATTTGCTAGAGAATAAAGTCCGGTCACTGTAGTAGTTGAGAAGCTTTCTGGAAATGACTTATGTAATACTTATGCTTGATTGTTAAAATTTTATCGGACTCACATTACCTTCTGTCTAGTGATTAAGTGCTTTATGTATTCCCATGTCAGAGTCATTTGCTCACAGCTTTCATTTAAAATGGTGATGCTGCTTTTGGGTATTTTGATTCCCATTCCTGCCCATCAGCCCCCGGAGTGCACGAGGCAAGAGGGTGTCCCCTGCTCCAGGATGCAACCCCCTAGAAACACTTCCTGCGGGGGATCAACATGGCTTGCGTGGCTTGCAGTTAACGTGTGTCTTCTCCTGTAATCATCACAAATACACTGTCTGCCCCCTGCAGACAGTAAGGCATTACCAACATTTGCGTAGCAACATTTTAAGCTTAAGTGTACAAAGAAAATGCACTTTTATTTTTCTATAATTTCTCTGATCTCATGAAGTTATCACCAACCCCTTCTTCCCCTCTGGGTAGCAGGGAAAAAATAAACCCTAGTCCATCTTGTTTAACATCATCCTATTCAATGGGGTAGTCTTTCATTAACTTGGTCCCTTTGGGGAGACTAGGTCTTTAGGATTGCCTCCCCTCCCTCCTTGCTTCTCTCCAAGAGGGCATCTGAGTGTTAGAGGCTTCCCTGCACTTGTGGTGAGGTGGTCAGCGGCAGGGCTGCCATGCAGTTGTGCAGGCTTCGCTTTGTCTGAGGGTGTGCAGCTGAAGGGAAGAGAGAGGCTGAGGTCTGGGTCCCCGCTCTGCTTTGAGGCCCTGTCCCTGCATGGGACTGTGTCTATCTAGAGGTGCACAGAGGCACCACTTGGACTGGTGGCATCCTTGGGCAGGGAGTACCTGACCTGTTACCACTCCTTAGGTGTGCACTGGTCTGTATCCACGAGGTGTGGTTGGTTGGCCTCATGTGTGGGGTCACATTGGCCTTCGTATTTTAACTGGTAATTTAGCGACCATTTCTTTTGTGCTGGCTTTGTGTCCAGTAAATATCGAATATACAGTATCTCATTTACCCTTTGCACAACTCTCTGGAAGAGGTGATAATACTAGCAATTAGGTCCACGGTGCTTACAACACGCAGGGCCCTCTTCTAAGCACATCACACACATTAATTTCTTTGATGCTCATAACAACACTGTGTGCTTGCTCCTAGCATTAGCCCCATTTCACAGGTGAGGAAACTGAGGCACAGAGAAGTGAGGCCACTTGCCTGTGGTTCACTGTTAGTAAGTGGGGGTAGTGGGACTGAAACCCTGGTGGTCTGGCTCCACAGTCCACGCTCCTATTTGTGACACACTGTGGCCTTGCTGCCATCTCAAGGTGAGGAACTAGAGGCTCCAAAGGTTAAGAAACTTCCCCAGAGCACGCAGTGCCCAGGAGAGTCAGTTCCTTTCCAGTCCAGCATGTCTCCTTGAGGGTGAAGAGATGGCTATTCCTTTAGGAGACATCCTGCTGTCTCTGGGCCGTGGGGCCAGCTGTTTCAGCTGCCATGCCTTATTTTTGGCTGGGGCAAGTGTCTGTTCCTCCTACGACCAGTGCCACCTCCCATAGAATTCCTGAATGCCATCCCAGCCTCCACACACCGTAAAAGGAGTAAATGCAATAAATGGAGGCTTCGTGCAGTGAATGGGGTAAAACAGGGAGTTGTCTGTTTGGGGGTGCTGAATTCCCTGGGCAGGAGTCCCAGGGAGCAGGCTCCCTGTGTAAGGCAGTTAAGTCATTTGTTGGTTATTAACATTAAGCTTCTGTTGTATGTGAGACACGATGCTAAGTACAGGGCATGTGGTGGTGAACAAAACTGACAACTTTCCTCCCCTCGTGGCACTTACATTTACTGAAATTAACAGAAAAGCTGATATACTCAACTGAGAGAATTTATTGGCTTATATGACTGGAAAAGCCCAAACACTGGGCCAGCTTCAGGCTTTTCTTGATCCAGGGAGCTGAACTTTTCAGCAGCTGGCCTCTCTCCATCTCTCAGCTTTGTTGCTCTCCATGTTTTTTTTTTTTTTTTAAGCTCTTTATTGGAATATAATTGCTTTACACTCTTGTACCAGCTTTTGAGGTACACCAAAGTGAATCAGCTGTATTTATACACATATCCCTATATCCCCTCCCTCCCGCAACTCCCTCCCACCCTCCCTGTCCTGGTCCTCTAAGGCATCACCCATCATCGAGTTGACCTCCCTTTTCTATGTTATTTTTAGTCTCAAGCAGTAATACATCAGCCTGTGGTTGCATGCCTGCACTCATTCTCCTAGGTTCAAATCCAGCAGAAGAGAGGGAATACTTTTCTCTCAAATAATTTCCTGTATTAGTCCCAATATTCTGCCTTCTTGACTCTGGTTTGGTCACATGCCTACTCCTGAACCAGTCACCATAGCCAGAGGGATGAGCTCTCCGATTGGCTGGGCTTGAGTCACTTGACCATCATCCCTGGAGCAGGGAAGAGTCCATTCCACTGCAACTGTATAGACTGAGTGGGATGGTATGGCTTCTGAAAAGAAGCTCACCATTCCCTTGCCAGAAGAAGGGCAAATGGTCCTGATTGGGCAAGACCATTTGATGACCACCATATTGAGGAAAATAACTGTCCTAGTGGAACTCGCAGCCCAGTCAGCGAGACCAACATGAATCAGATAATGAATTTATACTTCCAGTGGAGGTTAGTGCTGCAAGGATCCTTGTGTAGCCAGTGTCCGAAGTTGTTTTGCTGGGTGGTTGCAACCCTGTCATGAACAGTGGCATCAGGGCTTTGAACCTGGCATGTCCGCTTGGAGCAAGCAGTCATGGGCCTAGAATGGTGCCTCTTGCGCATAATATATCTGGACCCAGAAGCTTGTCCAGTGAAACCCTTGTCTCAGCAGTTAGCTGTGGCTAAATTTCATTTGGCGTTATAAAAAATGAAGGCATTTGAACTCATTCATCACAATCTCTGTGGCTTTAGGATGCTCTGAGAAATGGTTGAGAATGAAGAGCTCAATAATTCCAGCCCCCTTAATGATATCGTCTGGAAAGTACAGCAATAAGAAAGGAAAGTCACAAAAATGAATGAGAAATAGCTGAGCGGTAATGGAGGCGTTGTCGGCCGGTGAGGCGTAGCTTTGGTGAAAGCTTTAAGAAATATGCATGTCAGATAAATTGAGACCCATAAAAAGTAAAACGTCGTGTCTGGCCTGCCTGCCTTTCTTTCTTTTCAGGGAGAAGCCCTAACAGAGAAATAAAAGGGGCTCATTTGGTTACTCAGGTTCAATTCCGAGCTAATGATTTCATGGACCGGTATGGAGGCGGCGGAGGGGTTGGGAACGGAATCCCGGGTCTGCTTTAGGATTTGCAAACGTGGATTTCTGGGTCCGCTAGAGCAGAGCGTCTTTTGCAAGTATGCTTAAAGTGCCTTTCCTTTCCCGGGGCTGCCACTGGTTAGCACGGATGGAGCAAATATTGAAGATTTTGAGAGCAAACATGGAGTAGTTGCTGTTTGAGAGCATCTGCATGGAATCCAGGGAGGTATCAGGGGAGGTGTCAGGAAGAATGCTAGGGGATTGTGCTCGAGGTGCAGTAGCAGGAGTTAGGAGCAGCTGGCCTCACCTCTCAGGGGTTCTGGCTGCAAATCCTGCCTGTGATGGTAATGTGCGGGTGCTGGGAGCCTGGAAGCCAGCCTGGACTTTGCTGTGCCAGCATTCCCTTCTGCCTTCCCCACCTTTTCACCTTCGCCCGGTGCAACCATGCGGAAGCGGGCTGCTGCCCTGAAGGGCCTCTGTCCCCTGACCTTGGCCCTGTCTTTTTGGGCAGAATCCCCACAGAGGGCACTGCAGTTAGTCAGATTGCCGCTGACCCCCAGGGAAGCCTTGGGCACCTGAGGGACCTGTGGGCCCGCTCAGGTCCGGGGCCTTGTTCCTCTTAGTCCCCATCAAGGGCCTCCATCTGTATGCTGGGATTCTGCCTCAGTTTCCGGGTTACACCTCTGTTTGTTTCTGCCGCTGACCCTGGTGAAAAGTAGGGCAAAATGAAAACTTGAGTGGAAACATCACCAATCCTTGGAAGCCCCTGTGTGCTTCTCTCCAGTGTAGCCCTCTTCCATCCACCAGATACAGTGCCTATCCTGAGTATTTGGCCATCATTTCTTTGCTCCATGTATTGTTCATATTTTGATCTCCAAACACTAGAGTGTTTAGCTTTGTTTTTCAATTTAATATAAATGGAACTATAGTGTATTTATTTTTCAGATATTAGCTTGTTTCATACATCATTGAAAAAGTTTGTTTTTTTTTTCTCATTGCATTTTCCCACTTCTGTTGTCTGGAGAACAACAGAACAACAATGCCTATCTTTTAGTGGTTAATTCAGATGATTTAACATGCATACTTAATGTATTATCAAGTTAATATATATCTTTACCCTCTTCTTAAACCAACAGATTTTTTTTAAACTCCAGTTGTTCTACTCTCAACTAATAAAATGTTGTCCAGTATTACAGTTCTATCTTTTTCAAACCCTCAAATTACACATTATTATTATTTCATGTCAATATATATATATTTTTTAATAAATTTATTTATTTATTTATCTTATTGGCTGTGTTGGGTCTTCATTTCTGCACATGGGCTTTCTCTTGTTGTGGCGAGTAGGGGCTACTCTTTGTTGTGGTGCATGGGATCCTCATTGTGGTGGCTTCTCTTGTTGCGGAACACACACTCTAGGCATGTGGGCTTCAGTAGTTGTGGCACATGGCCTCAATAGTTGTGGCTCATGGGCTCTAGAGCGCAGGCTCAATAGTTGTGGTGCATGGGCTTAGTTGCTCCGTGGCATGTGGAATCTTCCCACAGCAGGGCTCGAACCCATGTCCCCTGCATTGGCAGGTGTATTCTTAACCACTGCGCCACCAGGGAAGTCCTTATATATACATATATATTTTTTTAATTGACTTACAGTAACCATGCTCATCATTCCTTCTAGCATCTCAGACTCTCTGTCCAGAATTATATTTCTTCTAATTGAAGACCATCCTCTGGAATTTTCTTAGTAGGCAAATCTCAAATTTTTTCTTTCTGACGATGTCTTTATTTTTCCCTTCACCTTTAAAGAGTTTCATTAAGCACCCTTATTTTTTTCTCAGCACCTGAAAATATTATCCCATTGTCCTCTGGCTTCTATTGTTGCAACTGAGAAGTCAGCCATCAGTTTAATTTTTTATTCTTTGCAGGTAATCTGCCTTTTCTCTCTGGTTGACAAAATGAGACATTGAGTAGCTTTGTGCCATGTCACTATTATGTGTCTTTGATTAATTCTCAGCATTCATTCTTGAAATATTCCCTCCTCTTCATTCTCCTCTCCAGTTTGGGGATTCAGATTATACATGTGTTAGACCTTTCATTCCATTCTCCATGTCTCTTCACCTCCTGAGATATAGATTAAACTTACATCACATTTATATAAGTGGCCCACGGATGTGTCATTCTTGGTCTTCACTGTGAGTCTTCACTCACTTACCCCTTCTCTCCTTTCACCTCATCATCACTCTTTTCTGCTCACATAGCATCTACCCAGCCTTCAAGGTACACGTCCCATCCCCACTCATTGCCTCTATAAATCCTGCCCTGACTTCTACAGGCCTCATTAATCTCCTCCTTCTTGTGTCTTTCACAGCACTTACTGTCTTATGCATGAGATAACATGGTGTGGAGCAAAAGGCACTGGACTTGGAGTCCAAGGACCTGAGTTCAAATTCTGGCTCCACCACTTAATAGCTCTGTGACCTTGTGTAAGTCACTTCTCTTGCAAACCTTCAGTGTCCTCAACTATGAACTGACGTTGGTAGGGTTGTTAGGAAGACTAAATGAGATGAGGGCCACTGAGTCCCCAGATACTGGCCAGTGCTGACTTTGATATAAGGCTTCTCATATGACCCTTGGTGTATCCTTGCGCCTTTATGCCTCACAGTGGAAGCCGTTTCTGGTAGAGTAGTGGCCTGGGAGCTGGATATCATAAGTTACAACTGTGGAAATAGAGCTGTGGAGCAACCCTTAGGTGAGAAAGCCCTCACTGAATTGAAATCCCTGCCTTGTATGACTCCAGTCCATACCCTTCAATCCATTTCCCACATTCTTCTTCTGTTTAGGAAAGATCAGATCACTGTCCTTAGAATTGACTCCATAATCCTTTTTAATGGTATGGAGAGCACCTTGGGGCCTGACCCCTGCCAACCTTTACACATCTTGCCACTGCCCAGCTCCTACTTTTTAAAAGTAATTAATTAATTATTTTTTGGCCATGCTGTGCAGCTTGTGGGACCTTAGTTCCCCAACCAGGTATTGAACTGGCACCCTCAGCAGTGAAAGCACAGAGACCTAACCTCTGGACCACCAGGGAATTCCCCCCAGCTCCTACTTTAGTCCTCCCTCCAGCCACAGAGAATCGTGTTCTCCTTCCTTTTGCAAACTGCCCTCCTTTCCGTGCCTCTCTGTTTTGAACTTTCTGTTTTCAGTCTAACTGGCACTTCCATCCCTGGGCTCCAGAGCTGGATGGGTTGCCTCCCTGAGCCCACACCCCATGGCCTTTATCACCACTGGTTTCAGTGAGCACCCCGGCCCCCCGCCTTTAAAAAAATTCTGCTAATCTTGATTTCTGTCCAGAATCAGAGATTCTGGAAGGCAGGAATGGTTTCTCATTCAGTGCTGACTCCCAGGGGGGCCTGGCTCCTGGAGAGTTCGTGATAAATATTTATTGAAGGGAGGAAAGAAAAAGGAAGAAAGGAAGGAAGGGGAGAACGCTCTGGGAACTACAGGAAAGACTACATTTCCTTTTGCCTGGGGATGAGAATTGGCTCAGAAAGAATGTGAAGCTGTATTCTGCAATAATCATTCCAGAGCAGCTTACCCTGGAACACCATCTGGTAAGACCGTATCCCTCAGCAGGAGACCCTGGTTATTAGCAGAGTTAGAGAGTTTCTGGAGCTCACTCCCCAGCCAGAAGGGGTGAGGCGAGGCCCTCCCCTCTTTCCTAGGCCAGGAGGTTGTAGAGTATTTCAAAGAAGAGGTGGGATGGGATGGGATGGAATATGATTAATGATAATTCCTAGTACACTTGGCTTTGAAGTGATGCCGGGGAGAGAGAGAGAGATGGAGGACAGAGTGAATGGGGCAAGAAAACGTAACAGCTTCTCCACACAATCATCCTACATGGCCTTCAGCCACTAATTAATCCTCTTAGGGGTCAGATTTTCTGTGAAATTCTTTGCCATCCTGAACTATGAAGCTGTATCACCTTTGGTCTTGCGCAAACTTACAATTTTGATTCCCCGGTAGGTATCAAAGAAGGAGCAGAGTTCACAGATGCTTCCTGTTTGAGATACCTGGAGAGTCTCTCAGGAATAGCCCAGGCTGGGGTCCAGGGGCCCAAGTGGTGCCCTTCAGAGGAAGTCACCCTAAGCAGCCTCTGTTAGAGAGGATTGTGTGTGTGGGATGTGGGTAGCACAGCTTGGCAGTACTGTGACCATTGCTGCTACCAGCACAAAGTAACATCCAACACTAGCACGTGTGTAGTGTACTCAGTGTGTCCAGTGTAAATGAGTTACATTGCATTAGACAGTCATTAACGTTCTCAGGAGCATTCACAGGTGTGATGAGCACATTCATGCATTAACATAACGAATTCTCAGACAACCCTATGATGTAGGTGTTATAATCATTACCACTTAATAGATGAGGACACTGAACCAGGTTTCAGAGGGGCTTAAGTGACCTGCCCAAGGCCACCTGGTCATCAAGTCCCTGAGCTGTGGTTTTAGTCCATCTGCATGATCACTGCTTCAAACAAGCCCCCCAACATTCCAGGCACTTGGAATACAAAGATAAGATTTCTGTGTCTGTTCAGGTCTTCCAGGTGAGGGCAGGGGTGGGCAGGTCATCTAGGTCTCCTGACTCCCCATCCTCTTCCCACCACCCTGCCCTCCAGAGCCTGACCCACCAGACACGTGGCCTCTCGTGCACTCCCCAGAGGACAGCGATGCCTGAAGAGCCTCTTGGGGGATTAACACTCATGTACAAACACCTCCAAGGCCAGACTTGACTCTCATACTGTGATGAAACCACACTGTGTAGGACTGCAGAACTTGAGAACATTTTATTCTTTTTATTTTTATTTTTTTTATTTTTTGGGGGGTACACCAAGTTCAATCGTCTGTTTTTATACACATATCCCCGTATTCCCTCCCTTCCTTGACTCTCCCCCCCTCGAGTCCCCCCCCACCCTCCCCGCCCCAGTCCTCTAAGGCATCTTCCATCCTCGAGTTGGACTCCCTTTGTTATACAACAACTTCCCACTGACTATTTTACAGTTGGTAGTATATATATGTCTGTGCTACTCTCTCGCTTCGTCTCAGTTTCCCCTTCACCCCCCGCCCCCTCCCATACCTCGAGTTCTCCAGTCCATTCTCTGTATCTGCAGAACATTTTATTCTTTGAGCTGAACTGGAGCTTAATTATTTGCCCCTATTAAGAAACTGTTTGCCTGGTGTCCACAGGTAGACGGAGGAAATCTTTTTACTTCTTAAGAGGAAATACTATTTTCAGGTGCTCACTCATGGGTACCAGAAAGATAACTGAGGCAGTAATCATAAGTCATTCTGGTCTAGTCTTTAAAGCAGGACTCTTAAGGCTCTCCACAGGGCAGTGCTTGTTGATTCGTATTTGTAATCGATAGATACTATAATTCCGGCTCATTACTAATTCTTTGCTTACCCAGTTTTACCCAATTAATCCAAATTAGTGTGCCTTAATTTGGAGGAAAGCGTGCTAAGTTGGGGTCCTAGTAGAAACTCTGCCCTCAGGCTCACTGCTAGTTGCTCTGAGCCAGGATAGCCCCTCATTGGAATAAGGCAAGTGCTGGACAGCTCCTGAGGCCCCTCCCTTCTCTAGACCTTTGGCTGAGGCTGCCGGCCAGGGATGATCTGGGGAGGGTGATGGCTGGGGAAGGGGTTGCGGAATCTGAAGACTGTTTTTTTGGTTTTGTTTTTCCTTTTTTAAACCAGGAATTATCAGTAGAGAAGATGCAGAAGATCTCCTTGAGAATATGACTGAGGGTGCATTTCTGGTCCGGGTCAGTGAGAAAATCTGGGGTTACACCCTCTCCTACCGCCTGCAGAAGGGGTTCAAGCATTTTCTTGTGGATGCCTCTGGGGATTTTTACAGCTTCCTGGGAGTGGATCCCAATCGCCATGCAACGCTCACGGATCTCATTGATTTCCACAAGGTATCCCTCTTAGGGGTGCTGATGGGGGGTGGGCAGGGAGAGCCATGCTGTGGGCATTCTAAGAGATGGGGATGGAGAGTGAGCAGGCAGCCCCAGAAAGTCCTTAGGGTCACAGGGTTCTAGACCATTCCGGTGGAAGAGACCAGAAATTGTCTAGACCAGGCTCTGGGGTCCCTGCTGACCCTCTACTCATGCAGCCACCTCCAACCCTGGCCCGCAGGCTTCTTCTCACCTTGAGTACCCGAGTGCTTCCTACTGTCAACACTAAGGGGCTGGTGGACCCGCCTTCTGTCCAAGCCCACGTCTCACCCCCAGCTCATTCCAGGATGTCCCTCTTGAGGACATTCTAGGCAGGCCTCTGGCAGCTTTGTTAGAGTTAGCTGAAGTCAAGCAGGCAACCCTGAGGTTAGAGAAGCTTTTCTAGCACAGTTACAATGCCTCTTGTTCCAACTACAGCTTTACCACTTAGTATGTGTGTGACCTCAGGCAGGTTCCTTAGTCTCACTGAGCTTTTGTTTCCTAACCAGGCAAATGGATGTACATAATACTTAGCTCAGATCCTGTGAGTCTTAAATGGGGGGATGTACATAACAGTGCCCTGTGACTGTGAAGTGGTATGCATGTTCTTGTTTCCCACAACTCTGTTTGTTATTTGTTTCCCTGCTGTGGACTTCACATTGGGAAAGATGTTTCCTTTCAAAGTGTATATAGAAAGAAAAACTCTTGTGTTAATGTGGCTGTTGGCATCCGTAGTCAGTGGCACGGAGCCAGCAGTGGAGCTCGGTGACCCAGAAGGGCAGGGCCCAGGATTCTGGGAGACAGAGCTGTGGCAGCTCAGGGGTCCCTCATCTCCCTGAGCTTCACAGCTGTAGCAATGTTCACAGAATTACTTGACTGCCTCACTGGGCTTCTGCTATAATACGGACTCTTGGATTTATATTACTTTTTCTTCATGGATGTCCCCAGGGCTCTAGGGCAGCTCTTACCTTGAACTTATAGGTAAACCTCATAGAAAACCACCCAATTAAGACACTGGGAGGAGAGGACTGCCCAGAAAACTGGGCTAACCAGGATCAAGGCAGATTTCTCCCTGCATCCTGAAGAGGCTTCTGGCAACCACAGGAAGGAGGAAGGAGGGGTGTGTGGATGCTGGCACCTTCTCTGTGGTGAGCGCCGTGCCCATTGCTCTCACCCACGTTCTCTTCGCCACGGCTCTGGGAAGGAGGCATATTAGTCCCACTTCACAGATCAGGAAACCAAGGTCAGGGAGTTTGAATAACTTGTCATGGCTGGTACCAGCTAGGTCCAGGAGGTAAGCCTCAGGCTGTCTGCCTATAAAGCTTGTGCTTTTTCCTCTAAATCACATCGTGTGCTCTCTCTGTCCAATAGAAGCTGCTTTGATCTCCTTGTCCCTGGGAGGGTGAATGTTCATCTCTCAGAGATACTATGGACGGATTCCTGCATAGGAAGGCTAGACCAGATGTCTTTTGAGGTCTTTACCCTCTCCCCAATCTAGGCTCTGAGGCTGCCAACTTAGTTTCTAACACTAAGGAGAGATCTTGTCTATGCCCCTGTGGAGAGCTGGTGGCCAGCTTTTATAAATTAACATTTTAATTACACAATTAATTTATATGACATTCTAAGAAAAATCAAGTACTATACAAAGTGAAAGCCTTGTTCACTTCAGATCCCCATTTTTATCCTCTGCCTTGAATTACCCGTCTGCTGTATACCCATCCACGTATTTCCTGGGCATTAATGTAGAAATTTATGTACATACTTTTTTTGTTATGTACATAACAAGATTTATGTCCATAGTTTTGTTATTTTTCACACAAATTGGATAATCCTTTACCAAGAGCTCAGCAATTTGATGTTTTTAAACTCGCTTAATATGTCATAGAATGTATTTTTTGAAAGCATGGTCCCTGAAATCAGGCTGCCACGTTTTAAATCCCAACTTCATTACTGTATGTGAATTTGGGCAACTATTCAAATTTGGAACCTTAGTTTCCTCCTCAGTAAGATAGGGTTAATGATAGTACTCACCTCTTAGCGTCACTGGGAAGTTTCAACAGGATATCACTGTGTAAAGCACTGAAACAATATACCTGACATTTATAACTTATCAGGACATGCTGGCTGTTATTGAAATATGTCTATGGGACCTTTTCATGTCCATGCATGCACCGCATCCTTGGTATGGATGTATCTTACAATTTTGTTCTCCATCCTCCTCTTGCTGGTCGCTTATGTAGCTTCCAGGTTTTCATGATCACAAGCAGTGCTGCAGAGACTTGCTTGCAAGTATCACTTTGGGCACATGTGCAAGTCTTTCTCTACGATGGATCCCTCAAACTGGAATTGCTGGATAGAAGACTATGCACATTTTATTTTGAAAAGATCTGTCAGATTGCCCTCCAACGATGTAGCACCAACTCATGCTTCTTCTAAAACTATATAAGGCTGTTTCCTCACATGGCTGCCAATATTGGGGATTATCAGTCATTTTAATTTTTTCCCATCAGATGGGCAGAGAGTGTACCTCACTGTTGTTTAGCTTGCATTCTTCTGAGTACCACTGATGCTGAGGATTTTTTTTTATATGTTTAATAGATTTCTTCTGTGAATTGTCTGTTTATATCCTTTGTCCATTTTTCTACTTAGATGTCTCTTTCTTACTGCTGTGTCAATTCTTCCAGCGACTAAATTGCTCTTGAGTTATGTCCATTCTGCTCTGTGGTCTTCTACTGAAAAAAATTTTTAACTTAAATGGACATCTCTTTCATTTCCAGGTTCTTTAATTGGTTCTTTTACTTTATAAAGTCCATTCTTGTTTCATGGATGATTTATCTTCTTATTCCACTGAGGAGGTTAATACACATCTCTTAAAGACTCTTTCTGTTTGTTTTATAAACCTGGTATTTTCCTGGGAGTCATTTCTATTGTTGAGTTTGGCATCTTTCTTTTATGGTTATGATTTTCCTTAAATGTTTATAAATTTTGGGCTTTGAGGAGACCTTTGAACTTTGAAGTTCCTGTTTATCCATCCGTGGATACAGACCCTGTTTCCCAAATCCAGTCTGTTCATGCGGTGAGGGTTGGAGTTGACGGTGAGTAGCTCATCTTTGGGCATGTAAATGTCTGAACTAGTTGGATCTCTTTGGCTTCCCAAGGAACTGTGTGCCTCTCCTCACTTCCTGACCTGCCTGAGGCAAAGACCTCTGCCATTTGGGGTTCCCCAGCCTGTCCCACTGACACAGGCTCTCTCCCCTGCCCCATATTCACACCTCTGACAACCTCACTGTCAGAGGCACACAGTTCCTCTTATTTTCCCATGCTTTTATGGATTTATGTCTTCTTATTTTCCCATGCTTTTATGGATATATTTGTTTATAAAAGCAAATTTTCCTGTCATTTCTATAAATTTGAATGTGGAGGAGGCAGATACATATTCTTAGTCTTTCTGTCTTGAACTGGTCTCTCTCTGGTGGACCTTTATTTCCTTTTTTGATTATATATGAATTCTCTTTTTTTTTTTTCCTTTTAGGAGGAAATTATCACTGTTTCAGGGGGAGAGTTGCTGCAGGAACCCTGTGGACAGAGGGACAGCCCACCAGACTACCATCTGTTGTTTGAGTAATTTTTTTTGCCCCTTCTCAATTGGACTTCGTTGGGCATCCTATTTTTGAACCCAAGAACTTCCCAGCTCAAATCGTTATGGCCTTCTGGAAGATCCACCACCATCCAGAGGGACAAGTAGATTAGTATATTTCAAGAAATATGAAATATATGGTGTATGTGCTAGTGGTTCCTGACCCAGTGCTGAGGACAGAAATTTCTAACAGCTGATGCATCTCTTTCCTGAAAAATTTAGATATCACCTCAAAAGATGAAGCCTTTTTTGTCATGGCTGCCCTGAACTGAGCTCGTAGAACAAAAGGATCATGTTTTAATTATCCAAATAATTCCAGTGCTGAACTCTGAATTTAACATATGGTAGACATTCAATAAATGTTTGTTGAATGATTGCACTTCTCTGAAAGATTTCCAACATGCATCAGCAATGATTTCTAGTAAGTTATTTTCTATTTGTCACTGTTTATAAAGTCATGGAGATTAGAGAAGAAATATTGTAAAGGATTTATATGGAAGGCATAGATACTGTATTTTAAATGATAATCATTGTCAATCTCATTGATATTATCATTGGAATTACCTGAGGCTTCTGAGCCCCAGCTTCCAGAACAGATGACTGATACGGCCCTGCCTTCGTATTTCCCTCTTCTTCTGCCACCCTTCCTCTGTCTTGGAATCATATCTTGGCCCTGGTTTTGCAATATTAAGGCAGTAGTTTCATGTATTGCTGCAGATGTGCCTAAGCCCCAGGGAGAATTATAAATCTGAGAATGGTTGGTAGACATCTGATAAGGCCTTTGCTTTCTAGGATGTGGTCTTGTTTATGCAGGTTACTCAAATGATTACCTCTGCTTCCATAGTTCTTTTGATTTTGATTCTACTGTCCATTTATACTGAGTACGTTCTTCATATTAACAAGAAAACTCTCCCAGTAACTCCATAACTTTCAGTGATGGTGTCTATTTGTGCATACTCGCGTTTCACATTTATGGCATGCTATCATGGGAATATTTTAGGCTCTAGAATCTAGAAGACTTGAGTTCAAATCCCACCCTGAAACTGACTAGCATTATAATGCTGGCAGCATTGTAGTTGATGGGAGTAAAAGGATGAATGGGCTCCATGGCCATCAATGAACTGCTTACCTTCCTTGATAGTTGCATCAATCATCGCTTATGTTCTACTCCACCTCTTGCCTCACTTGTTCCTCAGATCACCTTGGCCACCTGTTTCACTCCAGTTGCCACCCTGAAACCACTCCTGCGTGAGCTCTGCTCTTCCCCCGTGTTGGTCAGCTTTACGTGAGCATCGGCCATGGTGCCTTGCCGCACGTGGTGCTATGGGCCGCCCTTCTGTTACTGCAGAGGCATTAAGACACCATGCAACCAAGGAGAGGCGGGAGGTTAACTCCCCACACGAGGCACCTTTGATCAATGGGAGACAGAGGCTGGTGATCAATTCTTCTCCCTTCCTTTTCCCTTCTGGGGGGACTGTTTTGAGAGGCAGTTCTTCACACGCAAGACATATCAAGACAGTCCTACAAGACTGAGCAACTAGTCACGGTGAAACCAAACAGCAGCCAGATCAGTACCGCCCCGCCCTGAGTGTTCTTTCTCCTTCTCTGCCTCACTCCCCTTTCTCTCTCTCCTGCTGCCCTGGGACTGTGTTCCTGAGTGAAGCAGCAGCACACAGGCATCTGCTGCAGGCTCAGGCTTTTGGGCGCGCCAGGGTAGGGGCCCATCGTACAAACCTGTTCAATACTATCAAATTTGCATCCTCACTCCATGGCCTTCCTCTTGTCTACCTGCCTCACAGGACCCCTGAATGGATACAATAAAGTGATGGAGGGAACCAGCTTTCTGAACTGTAAAGTGCTTTAAAATCTGAGTATTATTATTATTACTATTAAAATTACCTTCTTTCTATTAGACTCGAGAGGAATCAAATTAGAGTTTTGGCTGCTACTTACCAGCCCTGTGCCTTGGTTCATGTCATTTAACTTCACTAAATTTCAGCATAACTGAGGAGAGAATTTTCTATACGGCCATCACTAGGCATTCTGGCAGGTTAGTTACATGAATATGAAAACTCTGCCAAATGGAAGGTATTGCTGATGACAACAGCTTTAACAGCAGCACAGTCTCATGTTTAGCAGGGACGTGTCGGGGGATAAGACGTGATGATTTTCAAGGTGTCGGAAGAAGCTAACAAGAAGAAAGTTCTCGTTCCTGAGCAGCTTTGAAAGCAGACCAAGATGGGTTGAGAAACTGATTTCCCAAGCTGTTGTTCCTGTCACCCCTAATTAATATGTGAGAGGCAACGGCTGAGTTTTCCATGCCTAATACATTTATTTCCTTTTATTTGGGGCCTGCACTTTCTGCACGTCTCATAGATTTCAGGTTTTACCTGGCCTTAAAATAAATTCCTTGTAAGTTGTCCTGCAAATGAAATTACTGGCTGGGAAACTGCAGTCTCGTCTTGAGAATTTTATTATGCTAATAAATGTCAGGAATCTCAAATGAAGGAATTGTCTTTTTTTTTTTTTTCCCCTGAGCCCTACAAATATAATGAAAAACAGTCAGCCAGCTACCAGACCCAGCAGAGGGGAAATTTACAATCCATAACTAGAAAGAGAAGGTGTAAAAAACACCGCACACTTAATGGAAGATAACTTTCAAGGGATGAAAGGGTAAGTTGGGGTACAGATTCAGGGGGGTCCCTATGTGGTAGAGTTGGAGCTGCACACTTGGGAAGTGGGGAGGGATATCTAAGGAGCATGGGCTGGAAAGGGCTACTGAGAGGCCTTTTCAGATCCTTAAAAGGGACACGTGGACAGGAAGACCTGAGTGCCTGGGGAGTGTGCCCCCTCCTGTACCCTTAAACCCTTCATTATCCTCAGCATAATTTGGAGGCAGAAAACCCTCATTTTGTGACCCTAAGCAAGTGTCTCCAATTCTCTGGGCCACAATTTCTCCACAATGCCTGTCTCAGAGCATGGCTGGGAAAACAACATAACATGAGATTGAGGTTAAACTACAAGTATTGTTTAAATTCTGTGTGTGTGCATGCGCGCACATGTGTGTAATTCTCACAACCACGCTGAGGGAGACAATGCCATCATCCCTATCTTGCCTGTGGGGAAACTGAGGCAGGAAGAAGTCCAGAACTTTCCCAGGGCCACTTACTTCTCTGGGAAGTTGTATTAGAGCACTGGGATTCACCAGTCTGGCTTTGGAGTCTGCGTAGACCTTACAGCAGTGCTTTTCAAATTAGGATATGCAAACGAACACAGGTGATGTTCTTAAAATGATGTTCTTAAAATGATGTTCTTAAAATGTCCTTCAGTGGATCTGGGTTGGGGCTGAAGTTGTGCATTTCTAACAAGCTACTGGGCGCTGTGATGCTGTTGGATTCTCAGCCACAATTGGCGGAGTGAGCCTTGCAAATTAGAGCTGCAAGCCAAATTCGGCCTCTCTGCCTGTGTTCTGCAGCCTGAGAGCCAAGAGTGGTTTTTACATTTTCAGATGGTTGGAAAAAATTAAAAAGAAGAATAATATTTTATGACCTGTGAAAATACATTAAATTCAAATTTCAGTGTTCACCAATAAAGTTTTATTGGAATACAGCTTCGCTATTTGTTTATGTAATCTTTGGCTGCATATAGCCTGCAAAGCCTAAGATATTTACTATCTGGCCCTTTACAGAAAAAGTTTGCTGACCCCGGCTTTAAATTATGGTGCATATGTGAAGAATTCTTTTGCTTTCTTTCTCTGCTTTATTCGAAATTCTACTTTTAGGGAAGATTCTAACAGCATCATTTACACGTCAGAGAAACCTAAGTAAATGTGTTACATATTCCCATTTTAAATTTGAAACTCATCTCATTTCTAGTAATCAAAAAGGACACTCGTTTCTTTGTCAAAGAATTTTAACCAAATGTAATCAAGGACTATCACAGTTATATAGATACTTTACAAGGGCACAGGATCATTTGCTTTCTAGAATGTACCATACTTCCCTACACTTACCTGTGTGTGTATTTGTTTTGCCCTTCAGCCTGTGAGGTCCCGGAAGCCAGGCAATGCCATTTACCTGTGTGTTTTATGGTGCCTGGAATAGTCCGTGTGGTCGAATTGCATTTGTTATGGGTTGGGGACAAATGGGCTGTGTGAATTTCAAAGGGCTGCTTCCACCTTTAGGGGAGCCCTATGGTTAAAATGCCCAGGCTGAGCATCATGGCTGCTTTGGGTTGGAATCCTGAATCTACCACCTTCAGTTGTTAAGAGGAATAAACAAACAAACAAACAAACAAGACTGATAATGTCAAAAAGCTCTGCTAACAACTAGTCTGAAGTGGGGGAACTGAGAATTTAAACAAAAATTACATCTTGGCAAAACTCGTCTATGACTTGCAAAACAGATATGCTGAGCCAATTAAATAGTAACTCCCCATTCTCCTCTCCCTCCAGACCCTGGCAACTGCCTTTCCACTTTCTGTCTGAATTGATGTGATGACTCTAGATACCTCATGTAGGTGGAATCATAGCGTATTTACCTTTCTGTCACTGGCTTAGTCCACTTAGCATAATTTCGTCAAGATTCATCCATGTTGTGGCATGTGTCAGGATTTTTTCCTGTTTAAGGCCGGATAATATTCCATTGTATGTATACACAACATTTTGTGTACCCATTCTTCTGTTGATGGGCATCTGGGTTGCTTCCACCTTTTGGCTGTTGTGAGTAATGCTGCTATGAACATGGGTGTATATCTGCATGACTCGTGTGTTCTGAACAGCTCCTGGGCATTCTAGCAACTCCCTAGTTTACAGATTTTGGCCAATCCCTGCCAAGGTCATTGTGTGTGGGGCGTGCTCATTACCATACTGTAATCTACCCCTCCTTCATCACACACACTGAACATTTGCACAGCGAAATTCATCATAAGGGACACATTCTGCCCAGATTCTCAGTCATCAGCCAAGCGTCTTGGTCACGTCCGCAAGCCTATGGGGCAAGAGCAATCTGCACCGATAACTTGGGTGTTGCCCCCAAATTCAGCCTAGACCTTCCATAACTTGGTTTGTTCTTCATTTATCTTTTCTTGACTCCTTTAATCTGTATTACACATTGCTGTTTGTGCTGGCATGACTCTGGTCAATTTTGTTTTTATTCTCACATGTTCATGGGTTTTTGGTGGCTTTTTCCATTTGGCTTGTTCTGATTGGCTGTAATGACTGCCTTTCGTTTCGCCATTCTTTAGTGATTCTTTTTCCCCTGAGCAGCTGCTGGGCAATTTAATAAGGTGGGGGGGCCCATCCCCTTACATGTTGCATGTGTATTGTTTTCAGCCTCATATTTGTACTGGTAGTTGGTTGTTGAAAAGAACTATGGAAAGGTCTCTTGAAGAGGAAAATTAGAAACTTGCACTCAGCTAAAAATAACTCCATGCTTGTTCTGCTTTTGTAAAATATGCTTGCTGCGCCGAGAAAAAAAAAACAGGATGACCTAATAATCCAATGTAACCATGAGATGTTTTGCTAAAAATGGAGTGTTCTGCACCTACTCTTGTAATTTTCTGTTTGGAAACTTCCATGCTCTGTAAACCAAGTAACCAATCTACCCATGCTAACTGTAAACATGTGCACTGTCTCCTATAAAAGTAAAGCTCACCCTGAGCTTGGTGCCCAGAACTTTGGGGCATTAGCTCGTCTGGGGCCGCAGGCTTAATAAACCTGAGTTCTCCAACCCTCCGAGTGTGGTGCTTGGTTTCTCGACGGACTGATTTCTGCAACACTCAGAGCTAATGAAGTCTCTCTCCTCATTTCCACTTTCTAAGGCTTCTTGAAAAGTAAAGAACACTCGTGGCTTACAAGCAAACAAAAACAAACAGCACAACCAAAATAGTGTGCTGAAATACAGACATTAGTATGCAAACAAATAACTAAATCTATGAAAACATCTGTGATCTAGTGGCCCAGAGCCCTGACTCTAACACATTGTTTTAGGAATAAATCAGACACTTCCCCAAGTCTGACTAACAAAATATCGTTTTCTATTAACCGCTTAGCAATTTGTTTAAGAGGCATGGAATCCCAGAACACATGGACCATCGAAAAACTAATTAATGACACTCTGCATTAGAAACGTTCTTAACCTTAAAAAGCAGACGCTAACTCATAGCTGAAACAGAAATGCAAAAATCTTTTTAGGAACAGCAACTTTTACTACTTAGTACATACCAGGGGAGGAATACTTTGTGTTAAAAGCACTCACCTGACACGTCTATAAAACAGTGGAGCCCAGACTCCAGTGCAGCACACGGAGCCCTTAAGAGAAACCATCAGTATTCACAATGAGATTTATGTTCTCAGTTAAGCAATTCAATTATTGGTTTAAGGGAGGTACCATTTCTCCTAGCAAGTTTAAAAGTCTCTGAACACTAATTTTTAACCAGTTGTACTCAAAAGTACAATGGTGACTCAAAAAGGAGAATAAGTTCAAGACACATTTCATAGGTTCTCACAAGCTTTTTGTCTTGTCTGTTTCTTCTTCAGATGAATAATT
Source organism: Hippopotamus amphibius kiboko (assembly GCF_030028045.1). Classification (NCBI taxonomy): domain Eukaryota; kingdom Metazoa; phylum Chordata; class Mammalia; order Artiodactyla; family Hippopotamidae; genus Hippopotamus; species Hippopotamus amphibius. The sequence continues at coordinate 56,975,855 of NC_080190.1, read as the reverse complement.
TTTTTGTCCCATTGCACATGTAATTTGTCTTTTCCCACAGACACTTGAGAATGGCGAGGAAAAGATTTAGGGGTTGTTGGTGTCTATATTTGTCGGGGCCCCAATGGGAAGGAAGAGGGAGCCTCAACAAAGGGTCATTTGATGAGGTTTCATTCACAAAGAGGGGTGTAGAGGACCCACAGTGGAAAGTGCAGTGACCTGTGTGTGGCTTGGTGGTGTCCCGGCTGTTCTGATGGGGCCGGGGGAGTAGTTTTGTCTCAGAAGGGAGATATACATACAGATGGCCATTTTGAGCAGGTGAGGACTGTGTCCAGGGACAGAGCCAGCCTGAGGTGACCTTGCAGTCAAGCAGTTGGGGCAAAAAATAAATACCTTGCCTTCACCCTCCACCCTCCTTCTAATCTCTGCTGGGTGCCCCAGTGGCTAAACCAACCTATAGCCAGAGAGTCTGAAACGCTTGGTGAAATCTACACAGGTCAGTTGCCCAGGGTGGAGGGGCCAAGAATGTATCTGCAGTCGGGGGGCAAAGTTAGTCCAAGGGTGTCCTAGCTTTTCTTGCCAACCTTGAGTCCTCACACATATTCAGAGATAGTGTCTCTGCCTGCTCTCCTGTTCCACCCACCACTGTCGCCTTTCTAGGTCTTTATCTTGTTTTGAAGGCAGACGTCATATCTCATTACCGAACCTCTGGCTATAGCGTTTCAGTGCCTCCACCACGAGGTGACTCTCGCATTTCCCTCCATACCTGAGGAGATAGACAGCCTGGCGGTGGTCACTGGACCCCAGGATGGCAGACCTTGACTTCCTGTACACTGGGACATTTCTTTGTTATGCTATACTACTTTCTGATGGGTTTGCCAGCATCTCAGTTTCATTTTTAGCAATGAGCCCATTCTTGGTACATTTCTGGCCGTGATCATTTTAACAGTCTTTAAAGGTTTACTTCACTTCTAATTTTCTTCACTTTCCCATGGTGTAGATTTTCTCCGTTTTTGGGTCTCCAAAGACAAAGTAACAGTAGGAGACATGGGAGATTCATCAGAAAAGCACACGCTTGGAGTCAGTACAGTCTGAGCATCCCTAGGGGTTCTTCACCTGCACCTGTGGCTCAGTGGTCCTGCACGGGGTCCTTCTGGGGCTGGAAGCCAGGGCTCTGCCGCTGGGACACCATGGAGACTTTAGGTCCCACCCCCCAGGCAGTTCTGTCCAGTTTCTCTGAGCAGTTGTTTTATGGTTTCAGCAGAATGAGGGGATGGCCATTCAAAATAACTGCTGTCATTTCCTCACTGGTTAATCTGAGCATGGAATGAAATTTCTGGCAGATTAGAAGGAAGAAGTGAAATCCAATTACATTTTGGACTTGAGGCAGTCTGCTAAGACTGTATTTGAAACTTTTGCCACAATGGAAGGACCTGAAACAAACCGGCAAAGAGGGAAAAGGACCTCAATTGTCTGCTTATGTTTTTCCAGCTAGTAAGTTGTCTATGCACGGAGTTACATGCTGGGCATGAAAAGGAAGATCTGAAGTAGTTGCCAGGAATATTAAAAACAACAACAACAACAGAAACAAATAGACAACACTGGTCCTATTCTAGACATGCTGACACCTGGGTCTGGGCTGGGGCCTCTGCATCAGTCTACTTTAAGGAAATGGAGACTCTACGCTTCTGAGGTTGTGTCCGCTCTGTGGGGCACAGGACCGTGTGGACATGCTGTCTTTGTGGTGATGTTGACATTTACAATCTTCATAATTCAGGTAGCTGTGTAAAAAATACCACTTTAATTTTCTGCAGTTGAACCTCATTTATATCAAGTTCCCATTCTATGCAGAAAACCTGGTTATTTCAGGTTAACGTCACCCAATTCACAATCCCTCTTCTTCCCAGGATGGATTTACAGCACTGGAGGATTTGTGACTTCCCCTGGTGTGTGATGGGGCCGCTAGGGGTCTACCTTTCAGGAGAGGTTCCATCCTAGTCAACACACGCTGGTAAGTCTAGACCTAAGACCTATCTGACCTTTGGGGTCTGTCCTGTCTTCCCGCTGGACCCTGGCAGAAATTCCCATTGAGTTCCCAGCCGTAAGATTCACACTGTACCTGCTGATAGTCTTTGGCTTCACAGCCCCTCCAGGTAGGGAAAACGTTTGTCTGCTTTCTGAGCTCTCTCTATCCAGATGTGTGGAGACTCTGTGACACTGCCTGGCTCCATCCTTCTGGGCACCTCCATGTAGCCATTATATATATATATATATATATGAATCTGCAAGGTGGGCCATCAGGCTGGAGACCCAAGGAAGAATTGATGCTGCAGTTCAAGTCCAAAGACCGTCTGCTGCAGAATTCCCTCTTGCTCAGGGGAGGTCCGTCTTTTGTTCGATCCAGGCCTTCAACTCATTGGGTGAGGCCCACCCACATCATGCAGGACAACCAGCTTTATTCAAGATCCACCAACTTAAATGTTCATCTCATCCAAAAACACCTTCACAATAAAGTCCAGGATAATCGTTGGCAACATATCTGGGCCCTGTGGCCCAGCCCAGTTTATGTAAAATTAAGCATCACAGTGGCCCTTAACTGCAGACGCCACCGGTGGTGTTGAGCACTGGCCTGCTGATGACGCGACCTGGGCCATGGTGACCCTAAGCCTTACTTGGTGGGCCCTTCTCTTGATGGTCTGCCACCTTCCTTGGGCTACCATCTAAGCCTCAGACTGGAAGGACCGAGCTCTCTCTAGCATCCCAGATCAAGCTTTTGCTAAATCACTCCACCCTCTTCTTATCCTAAAATGGGAGGAGGAGATTGCCGCCCTCCCCCCATTCCCGGCTCTGTTCCTTCTCTAAGGTTGGCCAATTCAAAGGCATAGGATTAAAAAATAGCCCTTTCCCCAGAGTTAGCCTGGATGAATTCTTCTGGAGGCTCTACTGTGAAAGCGTATCCGTCAGGGGCTTACAAGCCTGTCCAGTCCTGCCTTCCACCTGCTAGTAGGCGACAAGAAGTGAGCTGCCGCAGCAAATCGCCCACGTCCTCTGGGTATTGTATGTGACTTCAGAAGCCATCTGCATTCGCTCCAGCTTCTATCTTCCTCCCGAGGGGATGGGTAGCTGTGGGCCGCTGTGTCTGAGAACTCCAAATGCTTGTTCCCCCTCTAGAGACAAGCGTTCACCCCACATGGAGTCCCTTCTAAAGACAGAGGCCCTCTGACCTTGGGAACTCCACAAATTCTCTTTTCTTTGTCAGAGACAGTGTGGCCAGGACTTGCAAGATAAAGAAGGGAAAATAACCCCCAGATTGGAATTCCTGGACCCTTGCCTGCTTGCCTCCTGTCAGGGTCTGCGCTCATCCCTTTGCTTCATTTTCACCCTGGAAGCAATATGCCCCTTCTGGCCGGCATTCATTCACTATTTGAACACTTCCTCAGTGCCTCCTAAGCTCCTGCCCTGTGTTGGGTGCTGAGAACATAGGGACCAATCAGCCACAGGCAGCGCTGCCAGGGGGGCTCTCAGTCCAGTGGGGTCGCTGGAGCAGACGGTGTCAGAGCTCCATCCCATCCCCTGGACCCCACTTTGCCATCGCTGCTATCAACGTTGTGTTTTCAACGGCTTGCGCCCGCCGCTCTTCTTGGAGGGCTGGGCTAGGGCAAGCGGAGCCACTTTGCAAGGATGTGCCTTGGATTTATACGTCCACCTTCCTTCTCCAACCCTGACTGCCTTTAACTAATGCCTGCTGGGCACCGAGTGTGGGAGCCCAGCCCTTTGCCTTGGGTCGAGTGTAGTTTACCCTGCTGAGGTCCCCTGTGGGGGTCAGCTTGAAGCCACCCTCTACTTTACTTTTGCCCAAGATCTCCCCTTTGCTTGCCTTTCTCTTCCTCCTGTCCTGTTTCCCCACTCCCTCATGTATCTTCCCTGGAGAATTTCCTTCGTAAATCACTTGTATGTGTTTTCTCCTCCCAAGGTCTGCTTTTGGGAAGACTGTCCTGAGGCAGTCACAGAAACCTAGTCAGAAAATGTAAAACCACGTGATCAAGTTTAAGGGGTGCTGGGGGCACAGCTCAGGAACACAGAGAAAACTGTGTCAGGGAAGTTTTGGCACCGCCGTGGTGCCAGACTTGTAGCTTTGTATCTGTTCCCTATCTGGCTGCCTGGCTTCTGAGCCCTTTACCTGAGTGGGTCTGGCTGGAATGCAGAATTCCACCACAGAAGTTGAAAAGCCCAATTTTCCCAATTTCTGCCCTCCTGGTAAGAAGGGCAATGTCCCCCAGACTCGCCCAACTGGACAGATCTGTCTGGGACTTGCACTGCAGCTGCTGAGTCTCATTTTCTGGATTGGTGATGGTGGCAGTGTGGGGGCAGGGCCAGCCTTCCAGGGTGGTGGCCTTGGTGCACACACCTATCCCTTCTGGTGCTTGGTGGTGGTAGCAGAGGGGTCATCCCTTGGGTGTTTTGCACTGAAATCTTGGCTGTGGTTCTGACTGTGATTTCCTCAGTTTCCCTCCACCTGCCCAGCTGCTCTCTCCAGCCTTCTAGGTGATTCTGTCAGCTCCCTGATATCATCTGATATGTGATTTTACTGTTTACATCACCTGGGAAAGATTCTGTTGAAACCAAGAGCCTTGACTAGCTCTTGAGTCAGAAGTTTGGGAGGATTGAGGGAAAGGACAGGGGAGGGGCACATGAAAAGGTGCAGAGGTGTAAAAGGGCACCAGGATCTGGGAGTTTGGAGTTATTGGGGATGGAGTCAGGGATGGGCTGGAGAGGCCCAGGGCTGAGGCTCTTACAGGCTCTGCTATGGAGATGGGATTATGTTGTTTCAATCACTCTTTGCTTCATAATGTAACCCAAATGGGAGGAATGGGCTTTTGACACTTTGTGACCTAAACTACTTGATGTAAAATAAACCACAGTATATTTTATTTACAAACAAATATTTCCGTAACATCTGCTGCCTCTAAACTCCTGGGTCCAGAACTAACTGTGGAGAAAGGGTCCCAATTTATCTTAAATTCTAACTCCCCTCACCTAAGGGGAACCAAGGTAAGGGGGATGACCTTTTTCAAAGCAGTTCACATTCTGCATCGAATTTGGATGCATTATTTTCATCATCTCATTTTACAGATGAGGAAACTGAGGCTCAGATAACTTAGAGGGTTTTTTGAGGTGGTCAGTGAACACTGATGCTAGTATGTGAACCCAGATCTTCCAGCTCACAGCACTGTCTCTTCCTAAGGGCTTCTCTGAAGATTTTATCTGCAGGTCACGTTTCAGTGTCTGCCTAGAGCACATGTGAAATACGGCTCACCTCCAGTGTCACAATGAGGCATCAATCTTACTTCTTCTGTGTCTTTCCATTTTGGATGTGAGAGAAGATGTACATTCATCAGGGCCACCGGAGACCACTGTTTAGGATTCAGCTCTAACTGACTGAAAGCCTCAGGGTTTACAATTATAGGTGGATCTAACCTTGGCAGTGAGGGGCTAATAAATGAAACTGTGAAGTCCATAAGTTTGAGATGCTATGATTTACATGTTTGTGTAAATCATCAAAGCCTTTTACCAGTATCCATGCGCAGTATGCTGCTGAGGACGTGAACCTATTGGGAGAAAATTCACATAATGGTAATAGACTCTATCTACTGAACATATGTTACATACTGGATACCATCCTAGGTAGGTATATATGGTATCTACACAATCCACGCAAAATGCAATGACATAGGTGTGGACATGCCCATTTTACAGACATAGAATTCAAGGCTCAAGATGACGTAACCATCTTTGTCTGAGATCATACAGCTGGTAAGTGGAAAACTTGGGATTCAGACCATTCTGTCTGACTCCAAAGTCCATGTACTTTCATCTACAACCTTGCAACTCAAAGTATGGTCCTTGGACCAGCAACACTGGCATGACCTGGGACCTTGTTAGTAATGCAGCATCCCAGGCTTCATCCTAGACCCAGCTAATCAGAATTTGCATTTGAACAAGATTCCCAGGTGATGTTTGTTCACATTAAATTTCAAGGCACTGCTTGGGGCTCCATTACCTGGGCTTCATACTTTCAGGATCTTGTGGATGGAATTATGATTCCATAGTCTCAGTTGAGTATGAACAGGACAGTCTCATGGAACATTTTCTTTCCCCTCCATGTGGAGAATTGTTCTACTTTAGCCCCATACCTATGTACAGGGTTTAAACTGCTGGAAATGGCACCAGAATCTGTAAAAGGGAGGGCCGACTGCCCTGTGATATTTGGCTTGGCCAGCAGGGGGCACCTGCAGCGTCTGCCAAGGCAGCCTCTCCTGCAGCAGGAAAGACAGGTGGGAAGCTCAGACCATGGCAATAGAGAGGGTATAAAGTAGGAAGTCACACTACAGTGAAAAAGCCTTACCCTCTGCTTATTTAGCCTGGGGGATCTAGCGCTGTGGCCCAGAGGTGGAGGGGGCTTTTGTCAATGTGTGTGTTTTGGGGTCAGTGATGGCACTAACCCCCCTGGAAAAGCCCACACACCTCTCCACAGCCTGTAAACCTGCGTATGGACACAGGAGCATGTGGACTGGGGATGGGGGGGGGCCTGGGTTCTAATTCTGCCTTTGCCACGAACTCCCAGTGTGATTTTGGGCCTGGGTTCCTCAGCTATTTGGGGAATAAGGTACATAAGATCACCTCGGGTCTATTCAAGCTGCAGCATTCTGTGAAGTCATCCTTAAAATGCCCCCAAGAGAACACTCTCTATTTAAAAGAATTATTTTGTTAAATCAAACTGTGCAAAGCTAATTATCACTCCTTCATTCATCTATTTTATAACTTTCACTTTTATCCTGCCTAGGTTTTTTTTTGTTTTGTTTTTTTGTTCTTTTTTTTGTTTGGTACAAAAGTGAATATTTGAAATATGAAAACAATCACAACAAAACACAAATTTGAATAAGTTACCAAATACTACAAACATCTTCAAATTCAGAAAGATGGTATAATATTTTCACGAAGTAACTGTCTAGCACAGCTTTTTAGTACTTTCAACGTCCTACACTATTTGGCTTCATACTCTTTGATCATATCTCTGTAAAATTGTCATTTGATAGTATTTTGCAAGCAAAGAATTAAAAAGATAAGCTATTGTTTCCTCTAACAGAGTTGATCAAAATGTATGTTTTATTCTTGATATTTGGGATGTATAAACTGCATGTCTTCAGACACAGACATACTGTAGTATTGCTACAAAATTGTGGTGTACAAACAAGAAAACAGAAGAAATTGTATTTCACCCAATTCCCATCAACCCAGAGAAAATATATGGTGCATTTATAATTTTATGCACTGTATTCTTGAGGGGAGAGAACTTCTATTTGGACCAAATGTCAGTGAGAATTCTGGCCTCCACCATCATTTAATGACTTTTGATGACTTGCAGACTTTTCCACAGATCGACTTTTGGCTCAGTACATTTTAAACTTTGCTTCTTCTCCGTTCTCCATTTACTTCTGGTGCCAGGGGCAGTAGGACATGTTCCTGGGGTGATAGACTTGGGGATCTTATACTTTCGTGACAGGTTGTCTAACAAGTCATCATGCAGAGTATTCCAGGAAGCTGTTCCTGCACTCCTGCTTTCTCCAAAGCTCTGGAGGAAATTGGGGCTGAGATTCCATTGCTGCTGTTGAGGAATTTTTCACCTGCTGGGGGCAATGCAGGCCATAGCTATGGCTGAGCAAGGCTTTGATCTCATCCACCCCAAAAATATGCCTGTGGAAGATGGGGCAAGTGGAAAAACATCTTTCACTGTTGTAATTTTTCTTCACCTCTTCTGAGCTAGTGCAAACTTCAGTGCCATTTTCCTTCTATCTGATGTGTCCTTTCTTTCCGTTAGCTGTTTTTCTCACCATGTTCTCAAAGTCTGGAATTATGAGTAGACTTCCATAGCTGAATCCTACTTTTCCCTCTCACTTCAAACCACAGATTGAGGAGTTAATGTAAACAGAAGTTAATGGTTCAATTATTCCTTTTTCCTAGAGAATATTTCTTAGCTAGGCTTGCCTGCCTCTTGCCTGTGCTGGTGATTCTCCATCTAAATTTTGTTTGTTTGTGTTTTTTAATTAAACCTCAGATGAGGATGTTAAAGCCAAATTCAGAATGGGGGAAACTCTTTGGGACAAATGACCTGACGTCTTCAAAAAAGAAATAGCATGAAAACAAAATAACAGGGGTGGGAAAGTAACTTCTGGAGAAAAAGAAACTTAAGAGACATATCAACCAAATGCAATGTGCGGACACTGTTTGGATCCCCATTTGAACCAATCGCCTATAAAAAGGACACTTGGGTGAAACAAGTAGGGACGTTCAAATGTGGTCTGGAAATCAGTTGATACGAAGGAAATTTTAATTGTCCAGGTGTGAGACAGCAATTGTTTGGATTATGATTCAGCAAATGAACCATGCTACCCATTTCCCCCAACGGCAGGGGATCTACAGGGAAGGAAGAGGCAGGTGCAAAGATTCAGAGAGGTGATGGCAGTGGCCTTAGTCCATGGGGTAGCGATAAGTTAGTGCGAAGGGATGAACCCCAGAAACATTTTTCTCTGCCCAATTTCTCCCATCATCTCCTCCCATTGTTATACCTTTTCTTGCCCTCAGGCTTTACTTACTCTGTTGCCTCTTCTTAGGAAGCCCTCTTTTTGGCCTTACCCTTTTCTGTTCTCCACCCTACATTTGACCTGCCTCCCCTAGGCAGCTGTCTCCACCGCAGCCCCCCTGTTACCCCTCCTCTGAAAGTCCACGGTACACCCTGAATTTCCAGGCATTAACATGCAGCTCAGACTTTGGTCACCTGCTCATTTCCCCAGTTGGGCATGGGGCTCTTTGAAGAAAGTTCAGAGCCGGGTCTCATGTGTGTTTACCCTTCTTAATCTACATGCTCAGAAAGGGTTTGCTGACTGAAAAGCATACCAGGCAAAGATATTTTATCCTGGAAGATATATTTGCTTAGAGATGGGGTGGTCCCAGCAGTGCCTGTACAACTGGAGGTGAGTTTGGAGGCAATGAGAGCCCCAGATGGGAACCTGCAGACCCCCTGGAGGATGAGTGATGTGGCTCTATTTCATCATGTCCCATCCCTAATCATGGCACTTCAGAGATGCTCTCCTGGATCACAGGATGGGAGTCCTGGAAGACAAGATGTTGGTCTGCTCCACTGCAGGAGTTCTTAACCTGGGGTGCACTGTAGAATCACCTGGGGTGCTGAAAAGTCAGTCCTCATGTACAGCCCTCCCCATCCCTGGCAGACTCAGTAAAACAAAATCTGTGGGGGTGGGGTGTGGACCCAGGCATGATTCCAGTTGCAGCCGAGGTTGAGGAGCACTGGGCTGTGGAAATCTTTGCCCCACTGCAGAGCTGGGATTTAATGGAGTCATTTACAAAGCTGCCAGCTCTTCCTTGTTGGCTGTGCCAACAGAGAGAACAAGCTTATAGTTTTTTATTTCTATGAAATACAGTGAATAATCCCAACAGTATACAAGGGAAGGTTCTTAAAGCTACATGCTTCAGGAGAGATGCAGAGGGGTGAGATAGAGGACTTTTTGCAGAAGGGAAAGGGGCTGGACATCATTTAAGATGCTTTAACCTTCCTTGTTTGAGGAAGGAGGCTGGAGCATGGGGTGGGGGGGACTGCAGGCAAGAGGGCAGGAGGAAGGGAGCCTGAGGAAGAGCATCACCCTTGAGATCCGTATTTAAAGGAAGAACTCATTCTGAGGAGGACTTGGCTGCTTGGAGCCAAGGTCCCCAGTCTGCCACTTCCCTCCACCTTGGAGTTAAAGTGTCCGGAGGATGTGATCCAGTGGGGTGCGGCTGGGAGCCAAGCGGGGCAGGTGTGGGTGGCTGAGGGGTGATGGTAAAAGGGGAGAAGTACCAGCCAGCTTGGTGACCCTCTGCCACCACAAGCGGGGGTCTCTCTGCCTCTTAGCACTTGCTATCCTGTGTGACCAGCGAGTGGGTAAAAGGGATGAATTACCTACATGATGTTTGAGGTATGAAAAGCCACACATTCCCTAATGTTTCTAAACAATATAAAGTCCAGTTCTGAGATCCTGCTCACGAGGTCCCACCCTTCCTGGGTTCTCCACAGACAGGCGCTCTGAGGCTTCCACGAGCCATGGGGCTGCCTGTTCCCTTCCCTCTGCACCTTCCGCTAATGGCATCACTGCTTCCCTGGGAAGGACCCTGTGATGATGGTCTGGTTCCCACTAGGAACAGAAACCCAAAGCCCCCCCTTCTGCAGCCCATCTTGAGGGGCTGAAACAACCCTTTTTTCAAACCCTGATGTTAAAAGCTGCAAACTCCCCACCTAAGACTAGCCATTCTTATTGGATGCCTCTGGGGAACTTTAAAAACTGAGGTCTGACTCTCACCTCCAGATTTTCTGATTTAATTGGTCTGGATACAATCTGGGCATAGTGATTTTTCAAAGTTCCAGGTGATTCTGACTTGCAGCCAAGGCTGAGAAGTACTGCCAGCCCAATTTCTCTTCACTGGGTGTAGAGAAGATTCACGAGCTCAGCTGCCTTGCAGAGGGTGAGCAGTTAACATCAACACAGGGTTTTGTGTCTCCCACCTGCCCAGATCCAGTGTCTTTAAAAGCCTTGTGCAGGCTGAAAACAGTGGCTGAAGGGTGGCCCTCAGGGGCCAGTGAGGGACCATTCACCTGGAATTTTTAAAACAAAAGCTTATTCATGCACATAAAGGAAGCCCAAGACTTCAGGAATGAAAGCCCTGGCTATCTCTTTAGGGGAATAAGACACAGTTATTTCTAAACGAGGTTATAGGATACTTCTAACAAATCATCCTGCTACACTAGCTTTCTTGTCCATCCACCTTCCAAGCCAGTTCCACCAGACCAGGGACCACTCCTGTGAGTTTCCTGCTATATTGATACTTTTCAGGCCCGAGGCTGGCACTTGGCCAATCATTGTTGCAAGAACAGATGAATGCCTAGATGGATGGATGGGTGGGTGGGTACACGATGAGTATATGGACGGATGAACCAGAATTGCTGCCTCCTGAGAGGCTCTGGAAAACCAGCCTCTCACTCAGGGTTTATGGTTCTTTTCACAAGCCAGAATTGGCAAGGGACGTCTGAAAGCAGAGTAACCTATAAATTCAATTTTTAAAAAGACCAGAACCTCAGAGATCCAGAAAGCTTTATTTTAGCTATTCTCACGGTTGCAATTTAAGATTTTAGAAGAGTAGCCACCTCATCAGCCTCTTGTCTTGTGACTTGCAGACCCCACGACTGAGTGGAAAGAAAGCGTATTCCGATGAAAGCCATCAACTTCGAGGCGTGGCCTTTCCGATACAAGGATTTATAAGAGAAGAAAAAAAAAATGTCACAATGAAAAGAATAAGATTTCTTTCTTTCATTCTTTTCTGACTACTTTTATTCCTGGAGGGACTACCTTTGAGCTGCCTTTTCTTCCACTATTGTGTTAGTCTTTTCTCTGCAACCTGTACAGAAGGGAATCCCCCAGGACAGAGATACCTCAAGCTGTGGGGGGAGATGGATGTGAGGCGGCCGTTGGCAACTCCTGTCCTGACCTGGTTTCACCCCGGCTGTGCCTAATCAGCCCACAGACCTGCAGGCTTCTCAACTCTCTTCCTAGTCAGTGAGTAGAAAGCAGCTCATGTCCCTGCAGCGCAGGCCCCCTCCAGCCAGGGACGGTGGGCCCCGGGCCCGTCTGTAGAACCATGCCTTGGGTGGCTGGCGGGTTCTCTTGTTTGCTGTGTAGAAGCTTTCGGAACCTGATTTTGGTCAGGCCTACAGGACAGATGGGTGAAGAGTTCAGGAGGAACTCCTGGGTCGGCAGTCTGTTCCGCATGCTGAGCCCTGGCCCCTGGCCCGGCAGGGACTGAGGCTCCTGAACCCTGCTTTCAGATGTTGTCATGAACCGTAAGCCCAAGCCTGGTGAGGTGTCAGTGCTCTGCCTCGTCTGAGGTAGCCAGTGCACCAGATGAAGGTTGAGGTGTGCCCGACATGGAACCTTTCTAAGGGAGGGGGCCGTCGACTCTCCTTCCTTAACACATGCTGTGCTGAGTGCTACGACCCTAACGGACCCGGTGAACCCACAAGGGGTATCTTATTTTGAGGATGTGAACTTTTTCTCTTGGAGTCCTGCTCTGTGCTAGGCTCTGTGTTTTACACATTTTACTTTCTTTAATCCTCACAATAGCCCTGCAAACGAGCGTGGCTTCCATCTTACAGAAGCGGAAATAGAGGCCCAGAGTCATACAACCAGTAAGTGAAGGAGCCGTGCTTAAGATCTTGGCATGTGTGATGCAAAGCCCAGTGACTGACGCCCAAGGGCCCCGAAGAAATCCCTGAGGCTCTGCAGGGCACCTGTGTGTAGAAGAGGCAGGAGGAGGAGCATGTTGGCAGGACACCGACCTGGCCAGGCAGTGTCAGGAAGAAGAAACTCCTGAGAGTCTGAGACTCGCGATGAGTAAGGACAAGGGGGCTCAAGGGCCTGTTTTGTCTGGAGTTAGTTGAATAAGGTCAGCCTCTGAAATGTGAAGTCTGGGGCAAGGCTAATAGTTGGAGCTGAAAGAACACTGTTTTGCTTCCCACTCTTTATGGGGGGCACCTATTCCTATTGACCCAATTTGAATGAAAGAACAAATACAACGGGTCATTAAATAAACTCCCAGAAACAAACCATATCACTTGGATAAAATAAAATGAGTTTTAACGGGGATAACTCCCGGGTTCACCACTTGGACCGTAATATCAGGTAGACAGGTACAAGTCAGAAGGCGCAGAGCTTTAGGACCTGCCTCAAAAGGCTGGAGGGTTTCAGTCTCAGTGCTCATGACAGCAAGGGTTCTGCTAGGAGAAACAGCAGAACCAGAGGAAAGATGGGTGTTTTTGTTCTGTGGAGATCCCGTCTGGAGGTTGCATGATTCAGATGACGTTTGGTCAATTGGAATATGCATAGAAAAGCATTCATTCAAACATTCATTCAAAAATATTAGGGTGTGTCTGCCAGGGTCAGGCGTTCCTGGATTTCCTAACGTAGGGACTGGTAATAAACATGCAGCAATGACAGGACTGATTCAGATGCTGACATAAGTCCATGATGAAATTGAAACAGAGGCTATGTCAGAAAGTAACTGGTGAGTGGAGGCTACTTTTGATCAGGTGGCCGGGAAAGCCCTCTTTGAGGAGGTGACATTTGAGCTGATGTCTGTGACAAGAAGGAGCCAGTCATGCAGAGGTCCAGGCAAAGGCAGCAGCAGTGGACAGCCTGAGGCAGCAATCGACCTAGTGTGTTTAAAGAACAGAAATAAGGAACTGAGCTTTAGACCTATTGATGGGAAGTATGGGAGGGATGGCTAACTAGTCACCAAGCTTTTGTCTTCTTCTGGGCACCCAAGTCTTGTATATTTTCTAGCCACCCTTGATGTTAGGTGTGACTATGTTTCAGCCAATGGAATGCGAGTGCAAGTAATAGATGCCCCTTCCAGTCCTGGCCTGTGGAAATCCCCCACGCCTACTCCACGTCCTTTTTCCTTCTGCTGGTTTGATGGAAATGAGCAAGGTGATATTAGGAGCCATGTTTTGAAGGTTGGGAAAATATCGTTAGTTTATTTTTTGGAAGGGAAGGTCAAGGTTCCTGCTGTGGTACATTAGGTTTGAGAGGCCACTCAGACATCCACAAGAATTTGCTCACTGCAAAGTTAGAAGGCACAGTCTATAAGGCCACCTTCACTCTGACACCACTTGCAAGTTCAGGGACTTTAAAAACTGCCTTGATGTTTGATAATTCACTAAAGGTCTCACAGAATTCACTGAAAGCAGAAGAAGCTCATAGCAGAGTCCAGAAATGCCAAACATGGAACTTTCACTGTCCTCTTCCCACGGAGTCCGGGCAGCATTGTTCCCCCTTTATTACAGTGTAACAATATGCATGGAGTCAATTGCCAGCCAGGGAAGCTCATCTGACCTCAGCGTTTGGAGTTTTTATTGGCATCAATTGTGTAGGCATGATTGATTGCTCGTGTGGCTGATCTTAACTTTCAGTCTCTGTGGTTCACTGATACCACCTAACTCAAATCCCCTACCTTAAATCACATTGTTAGATTATTTTGTGTTATCTAAGGCTCTCAGGCAAATAAAGACACTCCTATCAGTCATGACAGTTCAAAGGCTTAGAGATAACCTCCCAGAAGAAAAGGGCAGAGACTAGACCTCTTTTTGGGCAAGGTTGAATTCTTTAGTGCACAACATCCAAATGGAAATGTGAATTAAACAGTTGGATATATGAATCTGGAGGTCAATGGAAATATCTGAGCAAGAGCTAAAATGGTTGCAGAGGTGGGGGGGGGGGGGTGTGGTTCTTAGACATAGGGATGTTATTAAAAGCCAAGGTGTAGATAGAGGAAACTTGAGGGCCCCGAACAAAGCCTGGGCACCCACTATTTGCAGGTATCCAAAGAGCCTGAATTAACAAAGGACACTAATTGGTATCAGCCAGTGAAGTAGGAGAAAATGAGACACTCAGAGAGCCTCTGGTATAGCTATCTATCATCTATCTATATCTATCTATCTATCTATCTATCTATCTATCTATCTATCTACCTACCTATCTACCTACCTACTCACCTACTTATCAAAATAGTTAAAGATGTCAGAATCATGAATATGAGAGAGTTTAAAGGAAAAATAATTTACTGGTATTTAACAGAATGCTTAACATGCATTAAGACTTATGCTTGCATCGTGCACAAGACACTTTGAACTATCTTCTCCTGTAAATTCTCTGTTTTATGAAAATTACTAACATTTAGTAAGTGCTTAATATGAGTTAAGACATATTCAATTATGCACAAGACTCTATGAGGTGTCTTCGGTATTAAATTCTCCATATTACAGAAGAGGCATTAAGTCTTAAGAGGGTAAAATAACTGGACCAGGGCCAAACTAGATTCTCTCCACATCTGTCTGGTTCAGAGCCCTTGCAATTAAGCACGATGCAATACAGCTTCAGTCTGGGCTCTAGGTACTGAGGAAGGAATGAGGGGTCCTTACTGAGGATAAGAGGTGCTTTGTGCAGGGCCACCATTTGGAAGTAGATGTAGAATTGCTCTATGTAGTAGCAGAGGGCAGAGCTAGGGCCCACCGTGGTCTACTGAGAAGATTTCATTTGACACAGAGAAGACTTCCCAGTGGTTAGGGCTCTCTGAGTCAGGCTCAGGTGGTGTAGGAGCTGTGCAGGCTGGTAAGCCATGGTCACGGAGGGTAGACATGCGTCCTCCCTCCAATTCACCCTGTTGCTCCTCATCTGTGGGGTCCAAGCTTTGTTTCCTTGCAAGCTTTCTGAATCATTAAGTGTAACCCAAATACCACAACCCCCCACTCCTCTAAAGTTTTCCTTCTGATGTCTTCACTGCATGCCACCTGATTGTTGCCACACAGAGCTATACTGAACACTAATTATGTGTCAGGTGCTGTGTGAGAAGCGTCTCAGCAACCCAATGAGGTACAGTTGATATTATCATTCCCATTTAAAGGTGGGGGGAGAAAAAATGGAGACAGCAGCTACTGTGTTTCTCTATGAGAAACATTCTACAAAATTTTATTATCCCCAGCTCCAAACCAAGCAAGGCAACTGGGCTATTTACCTAATTCTTAGGTTTGCCCATGCATGGAGGAAAATGGGATATTGAATGCTTATAAGAAGTTATTGCCGCATTACTGCAGAAGCTTGTGGAGTGATCATACTGCGAAATTTACCTGGCAGCTCAGCAGTGAAATTGCAGCTAATTAATTTTGCTTGACTTGATGGAATCCTCTTCATTCTTAATCCTCTCTCTGCATTTTGCTAAAAGATGAGCAGGGCAATACAGCTGGAAATGTAGTCTGTAACCTTCAAAGTAGCTTCTGTGTGTGGTCACCTGGCATCTCCTCTGTAGCTCACACTGGGTAATCAAGCTCAGACATCCTCTTCTCATGGGAGTCTGCATGGAAAGAAAGCTGGAGGCTCTTAGGCGGTTTTATTTATTTGCAGTAGAACCACAGAGGGATTGAAAATAAGGAGTTTGGAGAAGGAAGAGCAAGGGGATTTAAGAGTCCAGCTGTGTAGATATGGTGGAGAAATTCAGAGAATATTTTTAGAGGTGGAAATGTTCTTAGAAGTCATCAATTTTATTCCAGCCTTCCTTTATAAAATTGTGGCAGTCTTTGAGTTAGTTTGGACTGAGCCTTGGGACTTTGACCTGGAAGGGACCAGCTAGGCTAAGGACCCCTGGGGCTATTGTCCAGTGCTTGGTAAGGCCCAAGGGTTGAGGGTGACATCTGAAAATGACCTGTGGTACAATGAGGAGGAACAGCATCTGATCGCGTCAGGCCATTTAGATCGACCGAACTATGACTGAATGTAACTAGATGCTTTGACTGATGGAGGGACCGCCATTAGGCCAATGTCAGGTTTCCAACCTGGGCCGCTGCACCTCTTTAGTTCTCAAGCTTAGGGAGCAGAGCAGCAGGGGTCCCTCCAGCTGTGACTACGAGTCCCCAAGTCATGCCAAAGCTCCTTCTGGGGAACTTTGTAGAATGTTTGCTGTTTTGCTGATCAAAACCAGGGCCCTTTCCAAGCTTAGGCCATTTCTCAGAATTCTCTTTTCTTCCTTTGCTGGTCTCTGCCTTTTTAATGTTCCCATAAGCCATCCTGTTCCATAGCTTGATAAGAAGCAGGCTTCCCGTCTCTCTCCATTCCTGCTGGTTCAGTCGCTGATCTCTGCCCCCCTGGGAATGCCAGTTCACAAAGGGCTGCACTTCCCAAGATAAGGAATTTGAGTTTAGAAGTGTTGGAGAATCACTGAAGGTTTTTTCTCCTCTATTAAATTCTTTATAATTCAATAACTTTTAATTTTATAATAGTGTTTAGATTTACAGAAAAATTGCCATGATAGAACAGAGAACTCGTGTGCCCCACACCCAGTTTCTCTACTGTTAACATCATACGTTCATTAGTATGGTACATTTGTCACAGTGAATGAACCAATATTGATATATCATTATTAACTAAGGTCCATACTTTATTCAGCCTGCCTGAGTTTCTAGCTAGTGTCCCCAGGCTGTTTCAGGACCCCATCACGGATATTATGGTACGTTTAGCTGCCATGTCTCCTTTGGCTGCCCTTGGCTGTGACAGTTTCTCAGACCCATCAAAGGCTTTTAAATAAGGTCAGATTTGAGTTTTGGAAAACTCTGGCTCTAGAGTGATGGAAGGTGGGTGCAGTTTTAGAGATGGGTCTCAGGTATCTGCTGGCATCTGGGCTCAGATCCTTAGTCTGTGGGGCAGGGGTCTGGGAAGAGGGGCTGTGCTGCTGGCTGGGTTAGGGCCATCCTCTGCCCCTGCCAGAAGCATTGTCAAGAAATCTACTCCTTTTATCTAGGTTGTTAGATTTTTTTAGTGTACAGTTGTTCAATTTATTATCCTTTCATTTATATTGTCGGTTGGTAGTTGCTATTTCATTCTGTTGTTTATTTTAACTTCCCCCTTTTATCTTGACCAGTCTTGCCAAAGTTCTATGTTGTTAATTTATTAAAAAAACAAGCTTTGGGCTTTGTTAAATGTCTATTTTTTTATTATTAATCTCATTTATTTTTGCTTTTATATTATTTTCTGCTTTCTTGTTTCTTTTATTTGCTCTGTTATATTTTTTGCAACTTCTTGATTGACTATTTGCTTTCAATTTTTATTTTAATTTTTCCTGATGAATTTATGAATATCTGAGAAGTTCTGTTTCTGCTATTCCTACAAATTTTGAAGTGGGTGCCTTAATCATTACTGAGTTTTTAAGTATTTTAACTTCAGTTATGATTTTTTACAGCCTGAAATTTATTAGTAATACATAATCCTGTTTCCTGATACATAAGGTTTTGAACTTAAATTTTTGTGGGTAATTTCTAATGTTATTGTACTATCAGTAGAGAACATTCCTTTGTGATAGTGAGTCCTTGAAATTTATTGACAGTTTCATGGCCTAATACATGCTCATTTCTTGGTGTATGTTAAATGTTCCACTAAAAATAATGCATACTCTATATTTATCGGGTGTGAAGTCCTCTATATTCAATAATTGCGTTATTCAGATAGTCTATTGTGTTGACCAAAACATTCATTTGGGTTTTTCCTGAATGAAATTTTTGGCCAATCCAATATATTTTTGTTCAATTTTTATTGCTTTATTTATCAGTTTCTAGGAGGGGGTATTAATTTCTCAGCTGTAATTGTTGATTTACGTATTTCTTCCCACAGTTCTGTCAGCTATTGCTTTGTATATTTTGAAGTTATATTGTAAAGTGCATGAACATTCCTAATTATGTTGTCTCATTCTGCTATTCCCTTTAATCGATATGTAACATTGTTACTCTTCTTGTTTTAAATTCCATTCTGTCAGGTATTAAGATTGCTCTCCCAGCTTTCTTTGACTTCATATTTGCCATGTGTATCTTTCCCCCATTAAAATGTTTTTTAAGGTTTTCTCTTACTTTTTGGTTTGAAAGGTGTCTAAGATAAGATATTGGTGGATATTGTTTAATGAGTCCAATGTGGGAGTCTCATTTTAAATTGGTAAGTTTGACCCATTTGGATTTTTTATTATCAATTAGATTATGTTCTTTAGTTTTGATTTAACATTTTGTCCGGGAAGCTGGTCTTTGAACTAGTCAGATTTTAGTCTGAATTCTAGTTTTGTCATTTATTAGTATAAAACTAGGAATATTTTCTATTTTTAACTTGACTTCTTTTTTTTTTTGTAAACGGCTAATGACACGCACCTTGCATGGCTGTTATGAGATTAAAAGTTTCTAAGTGCTTAACAAAATGGTTGTCCTATGATAGCCACTTGATGTATTTTTCTGATCATTTTCCTCTTCATTGAGGAATCACATCCTACTCTTTAGGATAACATTCACAAATATTTCACATAAAATTATTATATTTTGGCACTGAGTGACTTCCCCCCTGATTTCTGCCCCATTCAGTAGCTTTTCTTGATCTTTTCTTTTTCCTGTTAGTCTCAGGGTACCTTGTGCCATTTGCCAATACCTAGGATGGGAGTGATTTATTTTACCTTAACTTAAAGTATGTCATGATCTATTACCTTTAAATATCATTTTTCAGGGAAGACAGAAAAATACATATTCAAACTCTTTAAGCCACGTGATGAACTTCAGGTCTTCTGCAGTGAATTAGTTTGGTAGAATTTAGTTCAGTTCATTCAGTGGGACCAGCCCACCCGAGCTTTTATTTTTACTTGAGGATGAATTTGGGAATATTCTCTGTTTGAAAAAAGAGGCTTGCTGCAATGTCACAGGAAATCTTTTACAGGTGGATCTGTAATAGAAAATTGTAGATGTGCTTTGCAGCAGTTAGAAAGTATTGTGATTTGATGGAAGCAAATCCAAATGTGTTGTCAAAAAATTAAATTAAGTAAGTAAGTTTGCCAAAGTATATAAAACATACACAGGCAAAACTAATTAGTGCTAAGGGGAGACTGGAAGTGTTAGGTAAGTGTTGGTACAATAGACTGTACCCGAGGAAGAGTTTGGAGAGGAGTAGTGATTTTCTTGGTAGAAGATTGGAGATGTTCTAGGTAGACCTGGGAAGGAGCATTTAGACAGAAAAAACAGTGTGCACTGAGGAATACAGGTGTGCAACAGCATGGCCTGCCTGTGCACCTACAAGTGGCTCTAAATCATCCCAGGAGAGGCAGGAAAATGCTTATCATTTGTGCAATGCTGGAGTCGGATGGACCGAAAGCTACAGGTGGGCACCAGCAAGCACAGTGTTTTCAGAGGTTAGTCTGCATTTCCTAAAGACCCCGAGGCATCTGAGATGAGGGAGGATTGGGTCATTCAGGGGAGACCACAGATAGGCAGATGAGTTAGGTAGCTGCCACAATCATCCACGTGATAGACAGTAAAGACTGGAATCTGATAACGTCATCTAAGGATGGAGAGAAGGGGGTATGTTTGAATCAGATCAAGGAGACAAAGTTGACAGCACTTGGCTACTGATTGGATATAGGACTTCAGAGCTGACTCCCACTTTCTGAAGTGAGTGACTGAACGGATGAGAAGGCCAGTCGTCAGGATGGAGCATCTAGAGAGAGGAAAGGTAGGGTAGGGTAGGGTAGGGGAGACAATGAGCTGAGCTTGGGACGTGTTGAGGTGATGCTGCCTTTTCAGAAACCTTCTCCCACCACTTAAATCTTGTCTTGATTTTTATAGGGTGCTTCTTGAAACCAACTGTCACTTACCTGCCGCTGTGGTTGGCATGTAATAGCAGCTCAGGTTCAAACGTGTGGCCATTTAAGGGAAGTATCTCATCATTAGAAGAAAGCCCAGAATGAGAGCAGTGCTGGGGAAATGGCACAAGAGCTGAAGAAAGCAGACTCCCTGCACCATGCGTTTTGGTTGCTCAGCTCCTCAGAGAATTCCTTACAGGGAAAGTGAGTGAACTCTCAGTGGACAAAACTTGCCGGATCTCTGAAGTATGGAAATCCTGTGGGGACAGATGGAAGGAGGAAACCATGACCAAAACTCATGCAGGAGACGGCTGTGAGATGGTGGGAGCCCTCTGGCCGGTGCTCAACCCCTGAGGAGGCTGATGCTGGGAGCAGAGTGATTTCTCCATAAGAGCAGCCAAGTGGGCTGGTGTCCTCAATGCCTTCTCACTGCCCCACTTGGCCCACACGACAATGATGGGGGTATTTGCTCCAAGGTGGGAAGAATGAGAGGTGGAAACATGAGGATAAAGGCAAGGCAGTGCCTGTTAGGAACCACTCAGGAGGAGTTCTTTGGTCCCCAGGTGAGGTGGTGCCTTCTCCTGCCCCACAGCCCAGTCACTCAGCGCCCCACACTGATCTCCAATCAGGCTCGCCTGTCACCTTCCTCTGCCCCGATTCTCTTCCTACAGGAAAGCCACTACATTGGTGGGGAAAGAAACGCTGCAGAAGGAAGATCTAAGGAAGTCTGTATCATTGCCTATTTGAAAAGTGAGCCAAAGTCCTAGTTTCTAGTGGGTGAAATTTGTGTTTTAATAAATGTTCTATACATATGATTTCACACTGCAGCTGAACTCCTGGAATTTTGGCAATTTTAGGTGCTTTTATGATGTGGAAGGGCACTTGGTCCTGCAACAAGATGTCCTTGTTTCGGCTAATGCACTTGTTGACTTTTTCAAGTTTGTGGTTATCCAGCTGGGAATGTGTGTGATGTTACACACGGGCAGCAAAGACCAACTACATATAGTGCTCTCCTTGGCTGTTTGGAAGCCTGGGAATTAAAATACCCTTTGCTGCTCATTATTTGATTGGTTAGGGAGGTAGTTTATTTATGAGGACTGCTTTAGCTGCAGTAGCAGCTTTAGCTGGTTTTCTGATGAGACGGTCACAGGCGCTGTCTACATGGCAGGGCAATGTGGTGAGGGCCACATGCATGGGTTTCAGATCCAAGTGACTTGAGCTGGGATCCTGCCCCCATCACTTATTTGCTGCATGACCTTGACCTCCCTGTATCTCAGTCACCTCATTGATAAAACGGGGACAATGACATCTGCCTCATGGGGCCACTGCAAGGATTAGATGAGGTAAAGCATGTAAGATAAATGCAACATAGTAGGTGCTTAATCAGGTGACTTTTCATCCCTCCTGGAGAAGCTGGATTGGAAGCAGGACAGCAACTAGGAACAGAGAGCCTGGATCCAAATGCCATGGCCAATCTTTCCGGCTCTGAGACACTCTTACTGTCTAAGGCTTACTTGCCTCATCTGTAAGAGAGGATTAATAAAATTGTCCTCTCCAATGGCTTCTCACAGATGCTACGAGGCCCTCAACTTATTCTGTTGAAAGTCTTGGGACTTCCCTGGTGGTCCACCAGGTAAGACCCCGAGCTCCCAGTGCAGGGGGCCCGGGTTCGATCCCTGGTCGGGGACCTAGATCCTGCATGCTGCAACTAAGACCCAGCACAGCCTAAATAAATAAATAAATATTTAAATTAAAAAAAAAATCCTTTAACAGCTACGAAGCCCTCTTAGTTACTGTGATGTGTGTGAAGAGGATGTGCGTGAAGGTTCAGGATGGAGAGTGGAGGTTGTGTGTTTGTCTACATAGCATATGAATGTGAAAGACATTCATTCAATATTCAACAGATATTTGTTAGTGTGGGTTTAAGCTTTGTCAGCTTTAGGCATTAGCATAATCTGGAGGACTGTACGGAAGTGGGATCTGACCCTGGCATTAATTCAGAAGAAGGCATTGGGATCCCTCTTGTCATGAAGTCCCTGAGGGGAAGACCCCATGGTGCATATGCCTGGCTGCAGGCCAAGGGACCACTATGGGAGGGGTGACGCGTGATTCCCAGGAAGACTGTCCTTCACTTGTGACAGATGTCTGAGCCTTAAAGTAAGTGAATCTGAATGGGCTGTATCTTAATGATCTTCTACAACCTAGCAGTGGCCCTGACAACAAGCAGACCCACAGAAATATATTTTGAATGAACAAACGTGTTGAGTGTGCCTCTGTGGGACACAGAAAAGACAAGGCACTGATAGACTTGGAATCGAGATGGCAGCAACACTGACTTTTAGTGCCCTTGGCATTGAGCTTTGGTGCCTAATGAGCGGCAACTGAGCTTGGTTGGGCAATGGGTCGTGGCCCTTGCCTTTTGAGTGGGTGAAGGAAGGACAAGAGGTAAATTGCAGATATCTTATGGTAGCTCGGAGGTCTCATTCTCAGCACTCATGTGGGAAACCTCCTGGCCACTTTGAGAACTGGCTGGAAGGAACTTGAGAGGGATCACCGTTTCCATGGAACAGGTGCAATTGTAGTTTGCGAAGTACTTTTTGATGCCCAGGCTGATGCATATGTGTAAGGAATGTTGGATAGGAACAAAGATGCATGAAGTGCATCCTAACAGAGCTTATAGTCTGGCGGTGAAGTGGACATGTACATCCCTGATGTAGGATGGAAGGAAGCATTGTAATTAGGGTCAGAAGAGAGGCCAAGGACATGTGACATAAGTACTCAATGGAGGGTGAAGTGTCATCTGGCCCAGGACATCTGCATAGGGGTGGGCAGGACTGGACCAGGGAGATGAGGTACAGGGGCTTTCAGTTGTCATTCTGAATGCCTGTGAGGGAGGATCCCTGTTGTCTCCACCAATGTCATGTGTGCAAGCTGGCTTCTCAGCCCTGGTCAGGGAGGTGGGCTCTTGAGAGGAAGATGTGGCTGCAGGGCCTGCGCTTCTTGTCCCTCCACGCAGATGTTAGAGATACCATCCCAGGTCTCCCTCATCAGAGCTCTCTGAAGCTCGACGCTGACAGTCTGGCTTCTACAGAGCCACCTAATTAATCTCCCAGAAACATGACTATTTATGTCACAACTCTGCTCTCAAACCTTCAGTGACTCCCAGTTGCCTCTGCGAAGATTTTCAAACTTCCCCGATGATGAGAATCACTGGAATATCAGGACTTTGCCCCAGAAATTCCAAATCAGGATGCCTAGGTTGTGCGGCAACAATCCACTTCTGAAACAACTACTCCAGATGATTCTTAACCTCAGGTAAACTTGAGAAAACTGCAGAATAAATTCTAAACTCATGCACCTAAGACTTTGGAGGATGCAATAAAGTGGTCTGCAGAAAGAGAGAATGGACAATATTCTGGGAGAGGTGGAGATGAAAGAGGGGGGTTTTTCACTTTTCACAAGACACCCTGCGTTCTTACAATAAACACCTGTATTTTGCCTAAAAATGAATGAGCTTCTACATTGTGCAACGAAGGCATTCTGGCTAATATAGAAGGATATTAAGAGGTACGCAGACTGGTGAAAACGCTTTCAGCTCCTCTGACCCTACGTCCAAAAGGAGGCTCAGCTCCACTACCCTCTCCTCTTTCTTCCCTCTTTGCCCCTCGCTCTGAACCTCGGGGAAAGGAATGCAGAGTTTATCAGATGACAGAATATACTTCAGCTGGTTCAAACTCATCTCTGTTGCCTGAATTCCTTCTACAGCACATTGAGGAAATCCTCTGGTGTCTCCCTGGAGACATCATCTCTGCTTGAACACCTGAAATGATGGAGAACTCACTACTTTACATGATAATCTTCATATTTTAATGAGTTCCAGCAGTTAAAATTCACTTTTATCTTTCTTCATTAAATCCAGCGTGGCTCTCTAAAATGACCAGAACAATTCTGTTCTTTTTTTTTTTCCACATTATTTTTCAGCTAGTTGAGGTCAGATACAATATATGTCTAGTCTTCTCTTCTATAAACTAGACTTCTCCTCAGCTTTTATACATAATTCTTCACATTATTATTATTATTTTGAGTTAGCTTGGCTTCTTGGTTGCTTTTCTTAGGGAATGCCCCAGTTTGTCAATTTTCCTCTTAAGGTGAACACAACCCTCCACATGGGGTCTGGTTAGGAAAGATGATCATGTCCCTTACTCTGGCAGCAAAAGTTTGTTAAACTAAATGTATACAAATGTGTGTGTGTGTGTGTGTGTGTGTGTGTGTGTGTAGTATGTATGTAACATATATATGTCACATTAGCTAGTGTATTAATGCTTTGATTCTACATTTGTTGGTTACTTTATAGCAGGTTTATCACAGTGTTGACTCATAGACCCTTCCAGGCAACCCAAACCACTGACCCTTTGTACAAACACTGCTGACAAGCCAGGCCTCCCAGCCAACATCCTCCACTTCTCCAGGCATCCCCAGGTCTTTAGAAGAACATCAGGGTGTTGAGTTTCCTTTTGCAGGAGTATAGTCTGGAATTAGCAGAGCACTGGTTTTGAAGTCTGGCTCCTGGGTCTGATCCCAGCTCTGTCACTGACTCACACTGTGACCTTGGACTCCACTTTCCCTCACTGGGCCTCAGTATTTTCTCTTCTATAATAATAGAAAGCTAGGATCATAATATTGGCTTCCAGTCAACCACTGGTTTTGGCAAGGTTCCATGGAAAGGGCAGAGGTGTGCTTAGAAAAACGTATCCATACCCCCAATTCCCATTCCTATTGGGGAGGGGGAGGCTCAGGGAGAGGTTAGAAATGTAGGATGCTAAGAAGTGTCCACGTGCTGAACATCAGGTGGGACCCATCCTTCAGGTGACAGTGGAGCACAGTTCTGTGGCACAGGTGAGGCCGATTGGTTTAAGGCTGCAGTTTCTGGATAGATAAATAGGGCTACATGTGGAGTCTCTATAGCCAAAGGCAGGGGCTTCTAGGTTCCACCTGCTTCATGGCATAAGGCAATTCAGGGTATAGGCAACTAAGATATGCTGAGGATGCCAGCAGGTCTGTTACATGCTGTCAGGCAGGGATGCTGGGAAGGAGCTTCAGGAATGCAGGGAGGAGGCGGGCCACTGTGCTCCCCACCCATCCTTCCCAGCGCCTGCTCCCCACTGCCTGCCCAGGACCGATGATCTGTGGAGTTTGTGGTGTGTGCTGTCATCCTGGTGAAGGCACAGATGGAAGGGTAGTGAAGCAGTACCGTTTGTTTTTGGGAAGCAACAAAACAGAAAACCTTGTGTCATTTTAACAAAGAAGAAACAAAACAGCAGGCAATTAGGCAGGAGTGTATCAATTAGTGAGCCAGAAAAATGCTTTACAGTATTTTGATGATTCAACAGTGTCAAACAAAAACAAGATTTAAAAAAACAACCCCCCAAACAAATACCAAAAAACCCACAGAAATCATTAAATAATCACTTCATTTAAGTGCATTTAGAATACATGGAAACAGAAAAAACCAAGAGATCCTTTCGTTAGGGAATAGAGTTAATACAATGTGATCGAGTCCCCCATTTGTTAAAGGACTACACTTGCACCAATTCCCCTCTCTTGTGTCCCTTCCAACGTGTTCCCCCTTTGGCCAACAAACAACTGTGCCCTTCCATCCACACCCCAGCCTGGAAAATGTGGCCTAGTCTCTGCACATGGCAGGTAGGCATAGAGAAGGCACCTCACACACATTCCCTCCTGGGGTCTGATACCGTGTGCCCCTCCTCAGCCAGGTCAGGAATTGTGTGGAGCAAGTCTGCGCAAGTTGGTAGTTATAAGCGAGAACATTTTGTGCGTTTTGTCATGACTTGGCCTTTGGGTTGAATCCAAGCCTTGACACGCACTAGCTATGTGACCTAAAGGAAGATAAATTAGCTTTGAGAGGTCCAGTTTCTTCATTTGTAAATCAGGGTAATGATTCCTGCTTCACAATTGTTGGGATTAAATGAGAAAAATATATAAAAAGCTTGTGACATATAGTAGGTCCCAAACACATACTATTTCTACCCCCCACCCTAACCCCCCAACTCAGAACTTCAGTCTCAAAGATAAACAGCATTTTCCATCCTGACTTGCCTTATGAGTAAAAGAAAGGGCCATTTGACCCTACGGCCATATGCAGCCTTGCTAGGTACCGGGCCCTGGAAGATTGCCTGGAAGATTTGTAGAAAGTTACTTTCTGTAGGGAATGCTTCCTTCCTTTTCCCACAATAGTTTTGCCTTTAGAAGAAGCCTATACAAGGAATCAAATGTCTTTTTCGCCATCATTTCCCTCTTCTCTCTGAGTGGAGATTGCATGTCAGTTTCCATCTGCTCTGTCTCTCTTCATTGCCATAATTCCTTCTATTCTGGAGATAGGAAAGATATTCAGTGTATGGGGAGCTAGTGTATGATTTCATTCATTCATTCATTCACTCTACATGTAGAGGAATGTCCTGTTCACCAGACAGGGTGCTAATACAGTCTATTTGTGGGGTTGGCACATGGGATACGGGGTGGAGGAGGTCAAGCGGGTGCTGGGAGTGCAGAGAGGAGGTTGCAGAGATAAAGATGGGTTCTGCTGGGATGACTGTCAGTATCTACAATAAAGAGCGTGGTTCAGTGACTCCAGAGGTGCCTTCCTGTGGCCGAGCCCTCAGCCTGGGAGCAGGTAGGCAGAGTTTCCTTTGGCTGAGTTGGGGAAGGGCTGAGGCTGCCCTCGGTAGACCGTATGCCTGTTGGAGTTTGAGCATCATTCTGAGATGCGTGCTGGGGTGGGTCTGGCCCAGTTCTGTGTGACACAGGTTATTGTGATCATGAAAAATGCATTTATTCTCACATCCTGTACCCACAGTGCAACCATTCCTATAAAACCATATGCTTTGAACCCTATACTCCTAGAACCCCACACCCCAGAGCGGGACAGCCACTAGAGATCACATATACAGCACGACAGTGATACAAATGGGGAAACAGAGTCCCAGCGTGGAGAGTTTATGGGTCCAAGATGACCCGTGGACCCGTGGACCCAGGGCCCTGCTTCCCCTACTCCTGTTTCACTCAATGCCACTCCGTAGACACAACCTGCCTCAATTCTCTAGCTGTTTTTTCTAGTATTTATTTTTCTGAGTTACAAGATTGAATTGCTGTTTCTCGACCTCTCGGCTTTAGACAATTATCTATTGACTTCTTGTCAGTAGATGTAGAGTCAGCTTTCCTGTCTCCTGCCCCCCGCCCTCCTTTTAGTCTCCTCAACCACCCAAGTCCTCCAGTTTAATGAAAAATACTGTTCACTAAAGGTCAAGTTGGTCCTATGATTATATTTTCTTTCTTGTACAACTTTTCATTTTCCTTGAATTAGAAATTGTACATTACTTTTTTATTTGCACACCCTTGTGGTGTACCTGTCATCATTTTTGCTCCATCAGATATGCCATAAACTTGACAAATGGGTTTTGCCAGGTGGGAGTTGCATTTTCAGCATGTCTGGGATAAGCCCAGTTCCTCACTAGTCTGGCTGGAAGCACAAATGGGGTCACACTAACAGGAGTCGTGTGATTTCAGGGTACCTGCCCTACCTGCTCACTCAGGGCCAGGGCCTCCCTCCTTGATCTGGGTGCTCCTGGAGTTCCAGGGTGCTTGTGAATGGCTGGTTCTGCTCCTGGCCATTTTCCGCTGTGCAGCTGCTGCTGCCAGACCTTCCTGCTTCTCCACTCCCTCTAGCTCTCCCCACGGACCGGCATCTCCCACTGGGGGCTGTAGACTTCTGCCAGATAACACGCTTAGTGCTCTGAAGGGCTTGTGATGCCAGCTAGTGCTAGAGTAGCTTGTGGAAGATGGGATGGATGCTTCCCTCTCCTTTTGGTTACCAGGCATTAGACAACACTGTCACACCAGGGCTGTGCCCACCACTGTCCTGGACCGTAGGTATATTCCAGAATGGTCATGCTGAGGTTTTCTCTTCGTGCTCCCCACCAGCTTTGCCCGAGTCCCACACCACCTATTCACAGGGGTTTACAGGAGTCCAGGGCTGGTGTCCAGAGGATGGGTTGGTGGGGGAGTTGCCTTGGAGGACAGCATGTGCCAGGGCCCTTTCTGTTGCCCCCCACCCTTCTTATGCTGGCTGGGCTTCCTTTTCCTTCCCACGTTGCTTCCTCCCCACATTTCTCCTCTGTCCTTGTCACCATCAGCCACTCCCTTCCTTCTCTCCAGTCTTAGTCTTAAATAAAATTCAAGGAGCAAAATCAAAGCTCCTGTTCTAGGAAAAACATGTTGGAGAGTTGCTGTCTTTTACCAAGATCAGTGTCTGTCTCTTGGAGTCTTTCTTTCAGCTTGGGGTGCCCCCAGGGTAACTGGGGGTAAGGAAGGACGCACACAGAAAACAAATCCATTAATGCTTTCCATCTAATACGCCTCAGAAGCAATGTAGGTGGTGCCCATGCCTGGGTCTTCAGCGTTTTTTAAGGGAAACGCTGCTTTTTGATTTGTTACTTTTTGTTCCCCTTAGGAGCCATCAAGTTCCTGGGACTGGACTGTGTGCGGATTCTGTAACATCTGTGTGGTCACTCCTCCTACATCCCCGGGCCATTCTCTCTGATTCTGGGTCAAGCCTGTCCTGGCCCATTTCCCCTTTGCTGAGCAGGAAGCCCCCAGTCCTTGTTCACCAGCCTCTTTTGAAGAGATCTGGATCCATCATAGGCTCAAGCTGAGACCTGACACTCTTTATTATCTTATTTATTTAATTATTTTTGGCTGCGTTGGATCTTTGTTGCTGTGTGGGCTTTCTCTAATTGCGGAGAGAGGAGGCTACTCTTTGTTACGGTGTGCAGGCTTCTCATTGCCATGGCCTCTCTTGTCGTGGAGCACAGGCTCTAGGCACTTGGGCTTCAGTAGTTACAGCGCATGGGCTCAGTAGTTGTGGCACACGGGCTTAGTTACTCCATGGCATGTGGGATCTTCTTAGACCAGGGCTCGAACCCGTGTCGCCTGCATTAGCAGGCGGATTCTTAACCACTACGCCACCAGGGAAGTCCTGAGACCTGACACTCTTGATTTAAATGATTTTGGTATGCTTTCATGACTTTATACCATTTTCAATAAAAAACGTTTTGAATGTGTAAGTAACTGCAATTGATTTTATAAATCTTTGTAAAACTTTTCATACAAATAAGTTCAGAAATCAGATCCAATTTTTAACATTAAAATTTTTTTTGCTATATGGTGTTGGAATATACAATTGCTTTGCCTGTAGAGGGACGTGCACAGAGCTGCACCAGTCCTGGCTTACTTTGTCATCACCTCCCGAGCCCAACCCCATCCAGCTGCCCGAGCCTCTGCTCTCCTTGCCTCAGGGGCAGTCACCATCAAGCAGATGGATGGGTACTTTTCAGCTTTAGAGGAAATTTAGTTCAGCAACCCGAGAGCTATTTGAGAAACAAATGTTTCTGTTGTAAACATCTCACACAGCCATAAACTTCAGCCTCTCTTTAGAGCCCCGCAGAGGGGTGACCCTGCCCTGCTGTGATCCCCGAAGCTGGCACTGTGGTTTGTGAGTCATTTCCTCTGCAGGGGGAATTGGTGACTCTCTAGTAAGGATGGAGAGAAGCTGAAATCCAGACAGGCATTCTCCAGGGCCCTCAGGCCAGTCCTGCCAAGCTGCCCAGTGTACTCACTCAGTTTAATACTCTCACTAGGCCTAGAACCGTGGCAGGAAACCATGTGTATCAGCTGGTCCCCACCCAGCCCTTCCCGGCTGTAAGTGCGAGTCCATGCCAGCCTGAGTCCTGCCTCCTGGGTGACCTCCATGTGGATGGAAGTCCTGTCTCCTGGAGCAGCAGCTGTCTTTATTGTACTAAGGTGGTATATTAGTCTGCTAGGGCTGCAAGAGCAAAGCACCACAGCCTGGGTGGCTTAATCAACAGAAATCTATTGTCTCACAGTTCTGGAGGCTAAGAAGTCCAAGATCAAGGTGTCAGCTGGTTTAATTTCCCCTGAGGTCTCTCTCCTTGGCTTGCAAATGGCTGCCTTCTTGCTGTGTCCGTACACTGTCTTTTCTCTGTGCATGCACTCCTGGTGTCTCTTGGCATGGTCAATTTTCTCTTTTTTTGTCCTCTTTTTGTTTATTATGGAAATAGTTACAGTTATATATAATAATATTCACTCATTTCAAAGTATATTTTAATGAATTTTGCTAAGTATACACAATCATGTTACGTCCATCCTAACCAATATTAAAACCAGTCTCTTTACAATGAAAGTAAGGGCTCTGAGGTTGTAATGAGGAACAGGGAGAAGGCCATTGTGGCTGGAGCTGAGTGAAGGAGGGTATGAAAAGCGTGCGGAGAGCTCAGAGAAGGAGGCAGGGGCTGCCTGCACCTGGTACTGCCTGCTCATGATAGAATATTCAACTTCAGCTCTATTTGTTTCTGTTTCCTTAGTAATGTTATACTGAAGCTACTATATACTAACGGATGTTTCTATTCTAAAAGTGTTCTAAATAAGTAGATTTGAAGGAATCAGAAAAAAGTGTGGCGTTCTTTGTATACCTGTGCTTCCAGTTAGAATTAAATTTTACATATCCCCTCCCCCTCTTTTTTTTTTATAAAAAAGCTAAGCTTATTTCAAAAATTGTCTTCAGGAAATACATTCAAAAGTTTTGAATATAAAATATTTTAGAAGGGGTATATTTAAAAATACACATATATCATCTCCTCCAGCCCTCCTTCCCATAGGTAGCCCATTTATTAATTTCTTGGTACCCTCTGGAGGCATGTTATACATATAATGGAATAGACTTTTTATTCACTTTCCCCTTGTTTAAAATCTCAAGATTAGGGACTTCCTAGGTGGTGCAGTGGTTAAGAATCCGCCTGCCAGTGCAGGGGACATGGGTTTGATCCCTGCTCCTGGAAGATCCCGCATGCTGTGGAGCAACTAAGCCCATGCGCCACAACTATTGAGCCTGTATGCCGCACCTACTGAAGCCCATGTGCCTAGAGTCTGTGCTCCGCAACAAAAGAAGCCACTGCAATGAGAAGCCTGCGCACCATAATGAAGAGTAGCCCCTGCTTACCGCAACTAGAGAAAGCCCGTGTGCAGCAAAGAAGACCCAACACAGCCAATAAATAAATAATTAAATTTATAAAAAAAACCTCAAGATTAAAAATATTTATTTAAAAATCCTTCAGGAGTGGTGTTTAGGACAGAGGTTGTTTAAGGGTACAAACTTGCAATAAGTAGTAAATAGGACCTAGAGATCAAAGGCACAGTGTAGTGAATATAGACAACAATATTGTATTATAATCGTAAAAGTTGCTAAGAGACTAGAATTTAATGATTCCAACCAATAAAAAGAAAGAATAATTACATAATTGTTAGAGGTGTTACTTATCACTACAATGGCAATCATGTCACAATATATAAATGTACCAGATCAACATGTGGTACACCTTAAATTTATACAATGTTATGTGTCAAATACACGTATATTTCAATTAAAAATACACGTAATAAAGATGTTTACATAACAAATTTTTAAAAAGCCCCAGTCCCTTTACCCTAAAAATATTCCTTGTGCTCCTTTGCTCTTGATCCCCTTCCTCTACCCCAGCCCCAAGCAGCCACTGATCTGCTTTCTGTCACTACAGTGTTGCCTCTTCTAGAATTTCATGAGTGGAATCATTCAGTACATTGTCTTTTCTGCTTGACTTCTTTTATTTAGCATAACGTTTTTGAGATTCATTCATGTTGTTGCAAGTCTTAATATTTTGTTTCTTTTCAATGCTCTGTAGTATTCCATGGTATGTCTATATTATTTATGTTGTTTTGGGCCTTCGTGAATAATGCTACAATTAATATTTGCATGCATGTTTTCATGGGGCACATGTTTTTATTTTTCTAGGGTGAATACCTAGGGATGGAATTGCTTGACAGTAAGGTAAATGAATATTTAAATTAGCATTATAAAATACTGTCATATTGTTTTGCAAAACGGTTGTAACATTTTGCATTCCCACCAGCAATACTGGAGAGTTCCATTGTTCCACATCCTCACCAACCTCACCAACACTTGTTAGTGATGTCTTTAACATTAATCATTCTAGTGGGTGTGTAGAAGTATCACATTCTGGTTTTAATTAGCACTTCTCTGGGGACTAGTGATACTGAATCTATTTTCATGTGCTTATTGGCTACCTGTATATCTTCTTTTGGGAAATACCTGTTCCAAACTTTGTCCATTTTTTATCAGATGTTTTTCCGTTTTTTAAATTAAGCTGTAGGAGTTCTTTAATTAATCTGAATCTTTGTTTGAAAAATTGTTTTCAGTCTGTGGCTTATTTTTGTGTTTTCAAATTCTCTCTTCTTATAAGGACACCAGTCAGATTGAACTAGGACCCGCCCTAATTTTAACTTAGGGCCTTTACAGAGGTAATTATCTCCAAATACGGTCACATTCTAAGACAGTGGGGGTTGGGGTTTCAACATATGATTTTTTGTTATTGTTGGGGAAGGAGGAGACACAATTCAGCCCATAACAGATGGAGAAGAATAAGCTTATAGGGAACAAGGAGCAAAATAGAAAGGGAAGAAAAATAACGTTTATTAAGTGAAATAGTAGAGCTCAGTGTTTCAGGTATAACCTCTATGGTTCCAGTGTTATGCAGTAATTTATTATCTTGCTGGGGCTATGATTTGAGTCTTGCACCCTGCAGGCCCATAGGTAGTTAGGTTAATGAACAGCCCAGAACCCTTATCTCAAAAGGGTTACACATTTTACAGAGGAAATGGTATAGTCCAGTAATATTAGAGAACCTGGGAATAGCTACCCACATACGTTTCCCATTTGTCACCAGTCTGCCATGACATATGTCCAGCACATGGCTTCATTTAGGCAGTCGTGTGACAATCACTGATCCCC
Organism: Hippopotamus amphibius kiboko; assembly: GCF_030028045.1. Classification (NCBI taxonomy): domain Eukaryota; kingdom Metazoa; phylum Chordata; class Mammalia; order Artiodactyla; family Hippopotamidae; genus Hippopotamus; species Hippopotamus amphibius. Next base: position 56,942,629 of record NC_080190.1, on the reverse strand, counting down.
TTTCCAACCTCGCTGAGTGCCCGGAACAGGTGCACTCTCTTGTTCACAACAGTCCTGCATTGTAATAAATGAGGAAACTGAGGCTCAAAGAGTTTAGGGAGTTAGAGTCCCTAACCATGGCGTGAGAGTGAGGATGGTCAGGGTGGGGGCGGGGAGGGGAGGTGTGGTCAGAGCCCTGAGAAGCAGAAGGAAGAGAGCAGGGCAGATAAAGAAATGAACAATGTGCTGATTGATCTAGTGGAAGATCCAGATGTGGATACTTGTGTCCCTGGCACGAGCTTTCTGTTGAAGGCTTCTCTCTGGCCAGGGTTGGGGTGGAGGAGGTAGGCGGGGACCAAGACCAGTGGCCACAGAAAGCAGGGCTCGCTGATGCTGCGGCCAGAGAAGACTTTCCATTTCTCCAGCAGGTGGCACCATCTAGCCGGTTATCAGAAGAGAGCCAGCTCTGGCTGGTGTCAGACACAGGTATCCACATCTGGATCTTCCACTGAATCAATCAGCGCATTGTTCCTTTCTTTATCCGCCCTGCTTTCTTCTTTCTGCTTCTTTCTGGCTGGAAAAATGTCTGTGTGAAGTCTTCCCAAACTGCAGGTCCCAGGAGCTGCCACTGCACCATGAGGGTGCTGTCCTGGCATCCTCTCCTGGGGCTTGAGAAAGAGGGTATTTGTGATTACCTAGAAAATCTGGCCTCTACCAGCAGGTTCGCTGGAGAGAAGGAAAACTTCTGTATGGCCCCTGGGTTTGCTGGCAGGGGTGGCCAGTGGGCATTGCTCCAGGGCCAACCAGAATGCTCTGCTTTCCTCCAGCAGCCTGGAGCTCTGTCTTGAACAGGGTGAAAGGCTCCCTAGTAACCAAGAAAGGACGATTCTTCTGAGAACCTTGGCTCCTCATTCAGCAGCTGGACAGTTCCATTTGCTCTGATGCTGCCCTCGAGATGTGAGAAGTCTTGGGATAAACCAATTAATTTTAAGCATTTTCCTAAATATGCCCATTTAGATTTGAATTCATATGTCTAAAGGACTGGGAAGAACTTAGGTCTTTCCTGTCCTGGTACTTATCCCTTTGTGCTAGTGAATGTCAGCCATAGTATGGCGATTGTAGTTACAGATGCTAGATTCAAATCCAGACACTTCCGTGACTTGCTGTGTGACCTGGGGAAATTTCTTAACCTCTCTGTGCATCAGAGTCCTCTTAGTAACAGTTCTTATCTCATGAGTTTAACATGGGGATTAAGTTTAATAAACTTAAAGCACTGAGGGACAGTGTCTGACATACAGTTATTATAGCTAAACAGTTATGACCATCAGTTGAGCACAGAACAATTTTCTCAACTAGGTCATGTAACACTAACACCCGACATGCAGTAGCTTCCCAGTAATGCTGATTTGGACTTAACTGGGTGACAAAAGAGCTGCTAGCAGGGAGTGGGGAGTGGGACCGTCCACACTAGCGGCTGGAGGGCCACAGGGGTGCCCACTCCCCTTCCCAAGAGGGACCTGCTCTTCATGCCACCGAGACTCAGGGCAGAAGAGTTGATGGGCAAGGGAGAGGCAGGGGGAGGGTGTGAGTGCTGCAGCTTGTAGCTGGGGTGCCAGAAGCAGACTGGAGCATCCATCTGGATCCATGCCTGAGAAATAGGAATAGAGCCCAGCTTCAAGGGAAGGGCTGGCAGGAGCCATGCACCCCAGGAGCCTGGCCAACCAGCCTGGGCTGGGAAAAACCAGGAGCCAGAGACCAAAGCTGGCCAGGAGTCAGGCCACACATGGCCAGGGCAGGGAAAGAGGTTCAGCTCGCCACTCAGGAGGCCACTGAGGGCTTCGGTCTCCGTTGTCACCCCCAACACCTGACTCAGAAAGAGTGGTGGGCTAGGGTGGGGCTGATAGAATAAGCTGGAACAACCTCTCTGGGCCCCTGCAGCCTGATGAGTGGGTGACTTCTAGAAGCCCCACACCAGGCCAGGGGTTACCCCTTAATTGCTAGATCCTGAGTGGGGGGTGGGGAGAGCAGCATTTCTCAGGGAGGGGGTTGGGCAGCGACTTTTTTTCAGCCTGGGAGTATTTTAAAAATTCAGCAAGCCAGCCATGTCTGTGCTTGTGTAACTCAGCTGAACCCCAGCCCTGGCCTTCCTCTTCTTCATCCCTGTAGTCACCTGACTCTCACTGGCCCACTGAGGGTGCAGAGGGGCAGGCAGCTGGGAAGGGCTGGGAAGGAAGGCACTGCCCAACCTCTGCATTATTATCTTATTCCCACGGCATGGGGAGTGTGTCTCAGGTAGGGTGGGACAGGATGGGGCCTGGCGGTAAAACCTCGTAGTGAAGAGCTGCTCTCAGCCTGCCTTAATTTGAGTTATGATTCCAGCAATTCCAAGCTGTGGACTTTGGGAAAGTTACTTGCTGTCTCTGGGTCTCAACTTCCTTCTTTCTAAAATGAGAAACATAATAGTGCCTCTCTTACAAGATGCTATGAGGATGAACTGAGCAGGGTGTGCAATGCGTCTGGCACAGTTATAATTATTATTTATACTTACAATACTTAGACCTATTCAATAAGCATTAACTTTTGTCACTAAGTACATATTAAATTTGCATTGTATCTTCAACTACACAGTCTCTGGCCTTGAGGACACATACGCATCTGGGAATGAACTGCGAATTCTATGTCAGTTCTCTGCTCCTGTGGGGTATGAGCTGCTGAACCTGGGAACAGATTAGTGATTACGAACATGATTAGTGGAAGAACATACAGTAACCCAGTTTCTTTTTTCTCCTTCTTCCACCTAAGTGGATGCTTGGGCTCTCATCTGCAAGGGTGAGGGAGAACTGAAAGCAGAAATAGCCAGAAGTCTTCATGGTTTTATTTCTCAAGGTCTTAGCGTCAGAGGCGGGGGGGAGATTGGAGGCAGACAAGGAGAGCATCTTGGACAAAACATGCAGGGAGAAGGATTTACCCCGAGACCATAGGAATCTGAGGAGAGAAGCTAAAGGGCTGGAGAGAACTTGGTGGTGGGCCAGCACCAGCCTGCCACTGGGACCCCGTTACTGTGCATTTTTGTGAGTTGCATTGCTGCAAGCCCAGCTCCATCTGAGGCTATTTTCTGCTGCATAGATCAGGTCCCTGCAGGAGCCTTTCAGTCAGAACACACTCAGCAATGAATGGCCACAGTGGCCTCCTATTACAAACACATTCCACTCCCTGTGCTGCTGGTGTGTGAAGGGTTTTATAGGCTGCTCTGATTCGGGTGGAAATAGAACAGCTCTGAACTTGCTACCTATTACCTAGAAGACATTTCCCATAAAGCTCTTTGTGCCATCCACCAAGCACTCCAGCAGCAGTGATGATTTTCGTGTTTAACCATCTCGTGCTCACGTGAGTGGGTGTTGACTATGCTGTTGTGAGACCCCTGGCTTGTGTGCACATGTGCTGGAATGCATGGGCACTGTTCTCATGATTGGAATTGTTATCAGACTGCAGGCTGTGTGAGGGGATGGAGTCCTGGCCCAGTCCCCCCCAGTCCCTAGAGCTGGCCTGGGCTGAGCTTTAAGCCCTGCACCACCAGTCCCCTCCCCGGCCCAATATGTTAGTATCTGTCCCCTGTAACCCAGCACATGTATTTTAACGTGATTCTTCCTGGGATCCATCATAGGGAAAGAAAGAGACAGCACTGGCCTGAGCAGGAAGCCAGGTCTCTGGTGGCATGGAGTGGGGGTGAGGACACATCGGGTCCCTGAGGAGCCTGGAGGGGAAAGGGGCAGAGCCACTAAGATCAAATCTCCCCGACTTCACAACTAGGGCTGCTGAAAGTCTTCCAGTTCCTCAGAGGGAAGCAGGGAAAAGTCCAGGCTGTAAAACTTCTTGCAATGTTGCGGGTCTCTTTCGTTTACTTCTCTCTGTGTTTTCAACAGCGTTTAACAGCAGTCGGTTCCTTGCTCGGCCTCCCTCTGTGTGTCATCTTAGGACCCAGCCTGGCTGAGGGGCTGGCCTGTCAGGGAATGGGCCACATGGGCAGAGCTGATTGCCTGGCCCTGGATCCTGGGTGGCTCTGTCCTTCAGAGCCTTGGATGGAAGCTTTTTCATGACAGGACACTGTGCTGATGCTATCCGGATGGCCCAGGTCCTGGGCCACACAACGAGGTGGAGGAGGGTGTGGGGAGGAAGGAAAGAGTGGCTGCAAAGCCCCTGTTGGTTGCTGTAGCAACAGTCAGAAATGACTGGAGATCAATAGCAGCGGTCTGAATTTTATTTGCTTTTATTTTCTCTTCGGGAACAGCATCAGGCCTAAAAATAAAAATGGCAGAAACCAACCGCTGGGCTAGTTACTGCACCTGCGACGGCTTCTGGGTCTGGAAGGTCCACAGCAGAGGAGAGAGAAACAGGGGTCTTGTGGGTTTCAGTGGTGGGAGGTGGGATCAGAGAAGAACGTGTGTGTGGGGTGGGGGTGGAGGGCACTGGGACCCCTGCCAGGCCATTTCGCCTGCTTTGTAGCCATACAATTTGCCAGCCTGGTCCCTCCCAGGAGGGAAAAATCAATAGTGCTATCTGCACATTTGTGCCTCTCTCAGCTCCTGACCACTTTAACTTTCATAAAGAGGCATCAAGGAGTATAAATAGAGCAGAGAGGTGGGGAGTTGGATTCCTGCTGCGGTGGAGTTCTTGTGGGAGCAGAAGGGACCAGGGAGCCAGTCCATTCAGGTTGCTTGAAAAAAAATAATGAAGGCCAAGGGCTAAGCATCTAGGCAAAGAATAAAGGTTCCAGTTTGGGTGAAGCTATTTCTGACACACTGTAAGACTGTGTACTGAGATTCCCTGGGTCCTTCTTCTGGCTTAAATCCCTGAATCAGCATCACTTTACAGATGACAGAGTTCATGGTATCCCTTCTCCCCTGTGACTGTCTTAGCCCTCTGTGGGGTATGCAGAGTATAGGGTGGGTTAATGGATTGGCTGATCAATTTGTCATTCAATTGTTTGTGCACTCATCCACACAAATATCTATTAGGTCACTCACCCTCAGGTGAACAGAGGAGATTTCTATGCTCTCAAGGAGATGACAGCTTAGTTGGGGAGGCAGGCTCTAGGAAAACGAACAAATATCTAACATGTGAGATGGTGTAAGTACTATGGAGAAAAAGGAAGGAGGGCAAGGGTATAGGATGTGGAGCAGGGTGCTGGGGGCAATTTGCTTTTTATACCAGGGCTTGGGCAATGCCTTTGGTGTTTGAGAAGAATCCTGAAGGAGGTGAAGGCGTGTGAGCTCTCAGCTCTCTGGAGGAGAGCACTGTAGGCAGCAGATTCGAGTTCAAATGCTCTGAGGCATGAATGTGCTATTGTTTGCAGAGAAGCAAGGAGGCCAGCACAGCTGGAGTGGAGAGAACGAAGGGCAGAGAGGTGGGAGGGGCAGACACGGGGGGGGGGGGGGGGCCGGGACCGGTGATACAGGAGTGGGGGGCCCTGCCAGGACCTGTGGGGCATCAGTGGGGTTCCCACGGTGGAGCGACATGGTTGACTGATGTTTAGAAAGAACCATCTACGATTTTATCACAATTTAAAAAGTTTCCTGCTGATAAAAGGTAGACGTTGGGCAGCGGGAGGAAAGAGTGAGGAGACCAGAGGCCAGGGATGCCCAGCAGGAGTGGAGAGAAATGGAGGGATTCTGGATATATTCCAAAGTGATCACTGGCAGGACTTACTGAGAGATTAGATATGGTTTGTGCTGAATTTAATATATAATGTTAGAAGGATAATGTTATATAATTAGTATAACCATTAACATATAATGAGAATTATAGAATATGAACATATTTCTTCAAATATTACCCCATCCCTTTCATGTTATCACACAGCATTTTACAAAATGTTTTCACAACTCAGCTCACTGAGTCCTCAAACCTCCCGAAGAAGATTATAGTTTGAATTTTCAAGGTGAGAAAATGGAAAGCTCCAAAAGAAGAAATGGTTTTTCCAAGGTCACTCACCTATCTTCTTTTTATGTTTTGTTTTCTGACGTCTATCCCTTATTGCAGAGCCGAAGTTCTGATGTGAAACCTTGAAACCGCATTTGCCTGTGATTGTTTTTTCACCGGTCTCCCCACTAGGTCATGAGTTTTCTGGACTCACGGCCTCTGGTTCATCATCTTTGCACACAGCACTTGAATCCTGTGCTGCCCACCTGAGCAGGATACTCAGGAGCTCCCGGCACCTGGCAGGCACATTGAGGGTGAGACCAGAGCGAGGGAGGGGGGCAGACACAGCAGAGGGTTGGAGAGCGTGGGGTCAGGCGCCATACTGTGGAGTGACTCACAGCCCCAGCAAGGGGGGTTTGAGAGCCAGAATTCCGATGTTCTTTGGAACCGGCAGTCAGCAATGAGCGATCAGATCGTGGATAATAGGAAGCCCAAGTCGGTGGTCCAGGAAGAGCTGGGTAAGCAGTTTCCAACTGTCCAGTCAGCAATGAGCGATCAGATCATGGATAATAGGAAGCCCAAGTCGGTTGTCCAGGAAGAGCTGGGTAAGCAGTTTCCAACTGCCCACTTAAACCCTTTTTGAAGGATGATGATGATCCCAGGGACATGTCTCTGCTAGTCTGGCTTCCGATGGCCCTTTGCCCATAGTCAGTCCTTAATGCCGATGAAACAGATATAGGGCATGCTAGCAAAGGCGGCGCCTAGTCCTCGATGTTCCTCTCAGAGCTTCCTAGTTGCCAAGCTGCACAAGCATCGCAGGCTCTTTGGCGAGAGAAGCTGCAGCTGGACGGATCTTCCCTTTGAAGAGCTCTCAGGATGTGGTGAGTTTTTGCCTGTGCCTCACTGGGAAACTCTGAGCACCAGTGTAGGGTATGCATCTTGGAGGGATCCCCTCAAGGAGTGAGGGGGACAGAATATTTGTGTACAAACCACTCACTCACTTGTGCTGGAAGAGCAAGCCCACAGGCAGGTGAGAGAAGCCCACAGACAAGGAAATACAACACTTGAGGCTGGAAATCAGGCCAGCTTGCTCTGAAATGGTAAGAAGAATCAGGGACACGGCTGCGTGGTCTCTCTCAGCTGTAAAGTGGAAACAGATGACTTCACAGGATTCGCAAGTGACCACCTCAGAGGAACAGGAACTCAAGACCAGGAACCATGCCTATGAAATCTTTCTAGAATCTGGATCTTTGTAATTTGTCTGTGTAGGTCCAAGTCCTTGATCTTTTCTTATATACCTCAAGATTATAATAGGATTCTTTCCATCTGAGTTTTGGCTAAGGAACCAAATTCTGGCAGGAACAACAAATGCTTTATTCCAATGCTTCCACTGTGGATAAAGTCCAATGTAAGTGGCCAAGAATTGTTTAAGCCAGTCCATGAGCTGTTTGTTCGCAGTCTACAATGACATAAAGAACTTGAACCAGAAAGCAAATTAACTATATCACTAAGCACATTGTTTAGTTCAGCTGACATTTTTTTTTTAATAGCAAGACTTTCTTGATGAAGGAAGCAGTACATTGATTTACAACCCAGCACAAGCTCTGTATCTAGTCTGCCAGGACCACACTCTGAGCAGCACTGATTTAGGGCACTTAACCTTTTCACGTTGAGGTATAAAAGGGTTGCGAAGAAAAAATACTTTTTTTTGGAAAGGTGTTGGGGTGCCTGTTCCTCACATCAAGAATAATGATGACTTCTATGAAACTACTCTGCGACCTTAGTAAGAGACCCGTTGAGAAATCTAAAGGATGAGAGAGAAGCTTGCAGCAGATGGACCAGCTGAAGGAGAGGTGACTAGGCTGACGGTCACCTGTGCGTCCCGAATTTATTAGAGAAAGGGCTGCCTGAGTGTTTCCCCCTGAGCAGATGAAGGCTTTGCCCTGAGGAAGCATGTCTGGGCCATCTTCATTCCTGTGCAACAGGGCTGCCTGCAGGGCTGACGGGACCGCAGCAGAAAAGACCCAGGGATGGGCCCCTGGGTTCCTGGTTAAGCCACTCACCAAAACAGAGATGTGTCTGTTCATGTCAAGGAGCAGCAGGGGAGAGATACCTGCAGGACTCTCTGCAGAACACACCGAATCTCCTGCATTAGAGAACTTATCTGCTTTAAACACTCGCCAGTCCCAGAGTGTACAAAAGAGCTTACCTGTTACTCAGGTAAGACTTTTTCCCCCTCCCTTAAACTTCTCCATTGGCCAACACTTGGGGGGGGGGTGGGGGGGGTGGGGAGGGTGGTCTGAACGCCAGCCAGATAATGATGGGTGCGGGTGTAGTGGCAACAAGATTGGCCATGGGTTGGTGAGGTGATACTTGCTGAAGGTGAATGATGGGTTGATCGCACTACTCTTTGACATTTGTGTGTGCTTGGAAGTTTCCATTTTCAAAATATTAAAAAGTTAAAAGAAACAGCAGGTAACAAGTGGTAAAACAGATGAGCAAGAAGAGAGAAGCTTTGTAACTGCGGGAAACCCTAGCTGAGGAAGCGGATAAATCTTATTTTCAAATTAAGATTGAAATGTTGATTATTACATAGAGCCAGTCCTTCTAATTTCACAGTCAAGACTGAGCTTTGTGACTTCAAATGACTACAGGACTTTGTAATAACCAGAAATAACCAGGAAAGTCCTGGAAATTAATCCTAGGGGCAGATGAAAAAACGAATCCCATGGAGCAAATTTAAAGGGCGTTAGACAATTTTAGCGAGGGGAAAGCAATCACCATTTTATACACTGAGGTTCTGATTTGCTTTCAGACAGAGTGTGGATTCAAAACCCTGCTTGCTGTGCAACCTTGGGTCTTGGTTTTCTCACCTGTACAACATCTGTGATGATGCCTGTAGAAGGTCATCGTGTGGAGGTGACACAAAGTGCTTTGTATAACAAATTGCAGATGCTATTGTTAACCTAATTATTGTGTTATCATGTTAATGTAATAATTACACAGCAATAGAATCAGTGTCAATGAAAATTTATTGAGTACAAGCTATATTCCAAGCCCTAGGACAGCTCAGAAGATGTGATTAGTCTACAGAAGAGAGAGAGAGAGAAGTTCTTTTTTATTTATTTTTTATTTTAATTTTTTTAGAGAAAGGTTCTTTGTGATTGCATCTCATGAGCTGTGCCTATACAACAAACAGGTCACTCTCAGAGAAAAGCAGTAAAACCTAAACATATTATGGGCCTGGGGTCATGTCTTCGGGGCAGTGTCCCATGCAGCAGTCCAGGCTGTGTTGTGGACTGGTGTCCTCATCTCTTGGAAGGGTGAGGCAGGCTGAGTTCTCAGGGCTGTGAGAAGGAACATCTTGCCTTGACATATGAAAAGAGAAGACTCTCCATTCAGGAGCCCCACAGGGCAGCTATAGCTCCACTCTATCTAGCTGTGTGGCCTGTCCTTGACTTCTCATCTGTAAAGTAGGAGAAGGGAAGGGGAGGAAAATGGGAGGATCTCAGGGGTGGTCTTACAGCACAGCACTCAGCAGCAAAACTGAACGTAAACCTCCAAGGTTTATTTCTTAGAAAGGGCTGCAAAACACTCTAGAAAGCCACCCAGCTATTTTCACTGTTGAGGAACTGCTGATTGTGGACTCCAGAGGGGAGTTCACATCAGGACTAGGTAGTGTGTCACATGGGTCTACAGTTTGGTAAAGGGTTTGCCTTGAAGGTGGGGAAGAGTACTGTGGCAAGTATGTCTCACTATAAACTCAGGTGTGCAAGAAAGTATTACTTTATTTTCCAAGATAGTTTTAATTTTGAGACTTTGTTCTTCTGGGCAACTGGGAAACTCTGATATCACTCTTTCCTGGAGTTTCCTGATACTCAAGATAGCATCAAAATCCCAGTGCTTCCATAGGACCAATGTCTGGTAATGGGTGCCCACCTGATCCTCACATGACCTGTCCTTAGAGGTCAGGGACTGCTGGACACTGACCTTTCCATTTGGCATGGCCTCCACTCTGCTTTATACCTATGTGCCTCCTGGGGCACGGGGTCCTCTTGGGTGCTGCCCACTCTGGCCTCTGCCTCGATGTGACCCCCGCCAGTTATTTTTGGGGTCTTTTCAGTTGCTGAACATGCTGCCTGGATGTTTCCTGTCTTGGGACCCACAGATCATGTGTTGCCTCTCTCTCTGTCTCTCACTGTTCATCTTCTGCAGACTGTTTCTCACCTGGGAGTGGTCACAAGAGGTTTGGGGAGAAGTCTACACCAGTATCTTCTCTTCCTTCTTTTGAAATTAGACTTTCGGAAATAAAGGCTAGAAGTCACATCTTGCTTTCCATCCTGCTACATCTTTCCCTGAGACAAAGGAGGCTGTAGCCCTCCTTGTAGAAATTATGGTAGGTCCCAGTAGACAGCCTTCTCAGAAACTGGCTCATTTTTTTTGTTTAAAATAGGCAAGATCAAACAATTCTGTGTTGCTGTGCACCTTTTCCCCACTGTGACACACCTCTACCAGAAGAAAGGGGGATGAATATCAGAATATGCTGACCTAAGGAATGATTATATTTCTTATTCAGTTGAAGTCTTTTTCCTTTGAATTTTATGAATAATGTGATTTGCAATGAAATAGCTCCATTACACATTTTAATGTATTTCTTTAATTACAAAAGTAATGGAAACACATTTAGAGAATTTAAAAAATGAGGAAGGAGAGGAATGAGGGAAGAAGGTAAGTAGAGGGAAGAATGAAGACAATTAGGTGCAAACCATTCAAGAGTGCGACTTCTAAGTGTTTTATGTGAATTCTTTTTTCTTTTTTTCGTTTTTTCCTGGCCATGCTTTGCAGCATGTAGGATCTTAGTTCCCGACCAGGGATCGAACTTGCACCCCCTGCATTGGGAGTACGGAGTCCTAATCACTGGACCACCAGAAAGTCCCTTTATGTGCATTCTTATCCAATCTCCACCACGTCCCTCTGGGGGAGTGCTGTTGTCATCACTATTTTGCAGTGGTGAGAACGCTGAGGCAAAGAGAGGTTAAGTCATGTTTCCAGAATCGCACAGCTCCAAGCAGTCTGACTCTGCATCAAACAATACTGTCTTCCACATCAGTTGGATTGAGTTCTGTTCTTCTCTGCATACTTTTATAAATAATTTGTAATTTTGATTTGGATTTCCTTTTTAATTTAGCCTGAGAGACTTTCTTAATTTTCAAGAACTCTATTTTTTAAAAAATATTTTCATTGTTGATTTGTTGTGGAAATCGAATTGGTCCGTCGAGAAACCAAGCATCACACTCGGAGGGTTGGAGAACTCAGGTTTATTAAGCTGGTGGTCCCAGACAAGCTAACACTCTAAAGTTCTTGGGGCCCCGAGCTCAGGGTGAGCTTTACTTTTATAGGAGTCAGTGCACATGTTTACAGTTAGCATTGGTTGATTGCTTATCTGGTTACTATAGGTTATAGGCAGTTACAGAGTGCAGGGGTTGCTATGGGTTACGTGCAGGAGGTTTCCAAATAGAAACTTGCAGGAGCAGGAGCAGAACATTTCATACTTATCAGAACATCTTAAGGTTACGGTTGATCGCTAGGTCATCTTGTTCTTTTCTTGGGGCAGCAAGCAGATTTTACAGAAGCAGAGCAAGCATGAAGTTATTTCTAGCTGAGTGCAAACTTTTAATTTTCCTCTTCATTCCCCCCTCTTGATGCCCCTTAAATCTTATAAGGCATCAACCTCTTGATCTTCTAGGCCCAAGGGCTGGTAACCTCTCAGGGCTAGGAGGTGTGCGGTGGCCCTCCTTATCCATGGTGGCTTCAGCTAGGCTGGAAATTATCCTCATGAATAATGGCAAGAGGCAAGGTAAGAGGAGGCAGGTCCCAAGGAGGAGTAGAACTATTTCCACAAGAGTTTTGAATCCTCCTAAGTAAGAGAACCACCCCCCAAATAGCTCTCTGGAATTCCATCCTTTCCAAGTCTGGACTGGGACATGAGCTGTTTTAGTCATCTTGTTGGTTATTTTTTTATAACCTTGTCCTTATCATCTATCTGTAGACAACAGTTACTGAGATTGAACTTCCCACAGACACCTCCCTCTGCAGCCAGTAAGTAATCTAGGGCCAGGCAATTCTGATAAATAGCATTATGCATCTTGGTTTGTTGTTCTGCCAATAAATTAAGAGCCTTGGCCGTTTCATTAGTAATGATTTTAACTACTGCCTGGAGCTGGATAATTCTCTTAAGCATGTAAATTGGGGTTCGGTAGCCCCAGGACCCATCTCCTGACCAAGTGGCTGGCCCATAATATTGGATTATGTGTTCAGGAGGCCACTCATCATCTTTTTAGTTTTCAGTCTGTAGAGACCTGCGTTTCCTGGTGAGGCCTCTGTCTTTATAAACTGGGACCCCTAATGATTTACCTTGGGCTAAGGGAAGTAGGAAAAAGGAAGAATACATGTAATCAAACATGTATATATATACATATATTCTTTTTTTGTAGAGGGTTTTTGCTAGTCACAAGGAGCAGATGTCATCATGTAGGGATTTAGTGTTTTTCTAAATATGAGGAGATGCAAGGGTTGGGCTCATAAAATCAGTTCCTGAAAACATCTAACTATCTAAAGACCTGTTCCGCCCATCCTCCAAGGCACAGAGTGTCTCATTTCTGGTCTCCACCCTGAATTCCCTTCAGGGGATGTGGAAGGTCAGTAGCTACAACAGCACAAAATGATTTAGTCCTTGTACAGGCAGATGGCAAGTTCCAATTTATAGTTGACAGGGCCCCCTCATGGTCATAAATTTGACTATACTTTGGGAGGCATTTCATGACCATTTTGTCCCGTGGTGCTAGGAAGGCTCATTCCTAGGTCTCATGAAGATTTTGCTGATGGGCCACTCAATGTGCCAGTACTGGGCTAGGTCTTTGTAACAAAAGTCAAATTTCTCTGGACCATCTGTATTCCTAAGCTGTTATTGTCCAGGAAAAATTCCCTCTTGTTGCATCTCCCCATGTTTAGAAAGGCACTAGTACAATCACTGATCATATACAGAACTATATATTTGATCAACTGCTTTAAGTAGCCTAGTCATCATTATTTTTGTTGGTGGCTCAGTCACACATTTGGTAATACAAGAACCAGTAATCTTGAAAAACAGGCAACATACAAATATAGTTAGTAACATCAACAGAGTTAGAAGTAAATACTTAAGCCATGAGCTTCCCACACCAAACCAGTTTTTGAACAGGTCAAGACTTGGGAATGGGTCACTTAAGGCAGAAATATGATTTTTTTATATGTTTTATTAAATGTGTTACATTAGAGGATTTATCAAGTATGAAGACATAGCATTCAGTTTGAATTATGGCACAGGTGCCTCCCTGAGATGTTGTAAGGATGTCTGGGGTCATGTGGTTTTATAGCATCGCTTTTCTCATCATAGAGAGTTCAGAATTTAATAGGCTAATAGCCTGGTTACTGTTATTTAAGGCCTGTTGGGTGAATTTTGTTAAGGCTTTGATATGGCTAGATAAGGTAAAAATAGCTGCTAATGGTCATACCAGCAGAATACAGATCTCTTGACCCATCAGCTCATGCCAATGGTCTCTAATTTGTTATATATATGACTTTGAGTCCATGGGAATCCTAGGGTACATCTTACTACCCATCCTAGTGGAAGCCAAGGCCATAAATTAGTACCACAAATCCAATGAGTTCCATTAGGTGTAACCCAGTGAATCTCTGGTCATCTGATTCAGTCAGTTCCACACCAATCACTGTCTCTAAGGGTAATAATATGTAGGCATTGTTTATAAGGCACCAGCCTAATTTTCTGATGTTACTGGGCTGATCATCCTTAGTATGATTTAATCATTTCCAACATAGAGGTGTTTTTAAACTTAAATGATCATAGCCTGGTGTTAACCACATAAATCAATCCCATAATAGTGGGAAGTTTCCCTTTAATAGACGAGAGGTAACAGTTTTTGTTTGAGACTTAGCTGTCATTTTGATTGAACCTGAGTGACCTTAAAAGAAAATTTGAATTTATGGCCAGGGTCAGAGCAAGTATTATTAATTGGCCAGGTGAGGGGATCCCCCAAACAGGACTATAATTTGTTTTTTTCTTTCTCTAGAGTAAATTTCCTACGGGCCATCCAATTACGACCTCAGAGGGGAGAAATCCACTAAGGAAACCCAAAAGTACTAGTCATAGGTAATTAGCTGCAAACCCAACAATTGGATTTTCAAAATTAGCATAGGATTGCGCCATGCTAGAAAAACATTTGATTTCTATGTAAAGGTCCAAGAAGTCAAGAAAACATTATAAATGTTCACACAAGTCAGGTCCAGCATCTTGGGCTAGCTGTCTACTTCTGATGTCAGCTTCTTCTCATCCTGTTGCGAGCGTAGTTTCTCCTCTGATGTGTCCTTCCGTCTAGGTTGCAGATTGTCCTTTAAATTATGTCCTTTTTAGTATCCATAATCCCCTGGTTGCAGGTGGTGGGGCATCTGGTTTTCATCTAAAGATAGATTACTGAGATAAGCTTCAGAAACAAATTTAGAGTGTCCTTCTAAAAACTTAGTTGGATTTTACATTACTATAGCGCAACAGCAAGGAACTATCCAGGGAGTGAATCTTAGTAAATACAGACCTCCATCAGCAAAACTGGCACTTAATACTTGTTGAAACATAATCTTTTTCTCTGTAAAATTACCTTCATTTTTACCTAATATAATCAAATTAAGACTAATTTGTTTGTAAAATAACTCTGGTCTCAAAAGAAACTTGGCCTGATAACTTATGTTAACTATAATTGATCATATAGGCTTTTTTAAAATTTTACTCATTTATTTATTATTTTTTGGGGGGTACACCAAGTTCAATCATCTGTTTTTATACACATATCCCCGTATTCCCTCCCTCCCTTGACTCCCCCCACACCCTCCCTCGAGTCCCCCCAACCCTCCCCGTCCCAGTCCTCTAAGGCATCTTCCATCCTCAAGTTGAACTCCCTTTGTTATACAACAACTTCCCACTGGCTATCTATTTTACAGTTGGTAGTATATATATGTCTGTGCTACTCTCTCGCTTCATCTCAGCTTCCCCTTCATCCCCCGCCCCCTCCAAAACCTCGAGTTCTTCAGTCCATTCTCTGCACCGGCGTCCTTGTTCTTGTCACTGAGTTCATCAGTACCATTTTTAGATTCTGTATATGTGAGTTAGCATACAATATTTGTCTTTCTCTTTCTGACTTACTTCACTCTGTACGACAGACTGTAGTTCTATCCACCTCATTACATATAGCTCCATCTCATCCCTTTTTATAGCTGAGTAATATTCCATTGTATATATATGCCACATCTTCTGTATCCATTCATTTGTTGATGGGCATTTAGGTTGCTTCCATGTCCTGGCTATTGTAAAGAGTGCTGCAATAAACATTATGGTACATGTTTCTTTTGGGATTATGGTTTTCTTTGGGTATATGCCCAGGAGTGGGATTACTGGATCATATGGTAGTTCTATTTGTAGTTTTTTAAGGAACCTCCAAATTGTTTTCCATAGTGGCTGTACCAACTTACAGTCCCACCAACAGTGCAGGAGAGTTCCCTTTTCTCCACACCCTCTCCAACATTTGTGGTTTCCAGACTTTGTGATGATGGCCATTCTGATTGGTGTGAGGTGATACCTCATTGTGGCTTTGACTTGCATTTCTCTGATGATGAGTGATGTTGAGCATCTTTTCATGTGTGTGTTGGCCATCTGTATGTCTTCTTTGGAGAAATGTCTATTTAGGTCTTCTGCCCATTTGTGGATTGGGTTATTTGCTTTTTTGGTATGAAGCTTCATGAGCTGCTTGTATATTTTGGAGGTTAATCCTCTGTTGGTTGTTTCATAGGCAATTATTTTTTCCCATTCTGAGGGTTGCCTTTTAGTCTTGTTTATGGTTTCTTTCGCTGTGCAAAAGCTTTTAAGTTTCCTGAGGTCCCATTCGTTTATTCTTGATTTGATTTCCATGATTGTAGGAGGTGGGTCCAAAAGGATCTTGCTTTGATGTATGTCATAGAGTGTTCTGCCTATGTTTTCCTCGAGGAGTTTTATAGTGTCTGGCCTTACATGTAGGTCTTTAATCCATTTGGAGTTTCTTTTTGTGTATGGTGTTAGGAAGTGTTCTAATTTCCTTCTTTTACATGTTGCTGTCCAATTTTCCCAGCACCACTTATTGAAGAGGCTGTCTTTTTTCCATTGTATACTCGTGCCTCCTTTGTCAAAGATAAGGTGCCCATATGTGTTTGGGCTTACTTCTGAGTTCTCTATTCTATTCCATTGATCTTCCTTTCTATTTTTGTGCCAGTACCATACTGTCTTGATCACTATGGCCTTGTAGTATAGTTTGAAGTCAGGAAGCCTGATTCCACCAACTCCATTTTTCCTTCTCAAGATGGCCTTGGTTATTCGGGGTCTTTTGCGTTTCCATACAAATCGTAAGATTTCTTGCTCTAGTTCTGTGAAAAATGCCATTGGTAGTTTGATCGGGATTGCATTGAATCTGTAAATTGCTTTGGGTAGTACAGTCATTTTCACGATGTTGATTCTTCCAATCCAGGAACATGGTATGTCCCTCCATCTGTTTGTGTCATCTTTGATTTCTTTCATCAGTGTCTTAAAGTTTTCTGCATACAGATCTTTTGCCTCCTTAGGCAGGTTTATTCCTAGGTATTTTATTCTTTTGGTTGCAATGGTGAATGGGAGAGTTTCCTTAATTTCTCTTTTTGCTCTTCTGTTGTTAGTGTATAGGAATGCAAGAGATTTCTGGGCATTCATTTTGTATCCTGCTACTTTACTGAACTCATCCATTAGTGCTGGCAGTTTTCTGGTAGAGTCTTTAGGGTTTTCTATATATAATATCATGTCATCTGCAAAGAGTGACAATTTTACTTCTTTTCCAATTTGTATTCCTTTTATTTCTTTTTCTCCTCTGTTTGCTGTGGCTAAAACTTCCAAAACTATGTTGAATAATAGTGGTGAGAGTGGACACCCTTGCCTTGTTCCTGTTCTTAGAGGGAATTCTTCCAGTTTTTCCCCATTGAGAACGATGTTGGCTTTTGGTTTTTCATATACGGCTTTTATTATGTTGAGGTAACTTCCTTCTATGCCCATTTTCTGGAGAGCTTTTATCATAAATGGATGTTGAATGTTGACAAAAGCTTTTTCTGCATCTATTGAGATGATCATATGGTTTTTATCCTTCAATTTCTTGATATGATGTATCATGTTGATTGATTTGCATATATTGAAGAATTCTTGCATCCCAGGGATAAACCCCACTTGATCATGGTGTATGATTTTTTTAATGTGCTGTTGGAGTCTGTTAGCTAGTATTTTGTTGAGGATTTTTGCATCTATATTCATCAGTGATATTGGTCTGTAATTTTCTTTTTTTGTGACATCTTTGCCTGGTTTTGGTATCAGGGTGATGGTGGCCTCGTAGAATGAGTTTGGGAGTGTTCCGCCTTCTGCGATATTTTGGAAGAGTTTGAGAAGGATCGGTGTTAGCTCTTCTCGAAATGTTTGATAGAATTCGCCCGTGAACCCATCTGGTCCTGGACTTTTGTGTTTGGGAGATTTTTAATCACTGCCTCAATTTCCGTACTTGTGATTGGTCTGTTCATGGTTTCTATTTCTTCCTGGTTCAGTCTTGGAAGATTGTATTTTTCTAAGAATGTATCCATTTCTTCCAGGTTATCCAATTGATTGGCATATAGTTGCTTGTAGTAGTCTCTCATGATCTTTTGTATTTCTGAGGTGTCTGTTTGTTACTTCTCCTTTTTCATTTCTGATTCTGTTGATTTGCATCTTCTCCCTTTTTTTCTTGATGAGTCTGGCTAATGGTTTATCAATTTTGTTAATCTTCTCAAAGAACCAGCTTTTAGTTTTATTAATTTTTTCTATGGCTTCCTTCCTTTCTTTTTCATTTATTTCTGCTCTGATCTTTATGATTTCTTTCCTTCTGCTCACTTTGGGGTTTCTTTGTTCTTCTTTCTCTAGTTGTTTTAGTTGTAAGGTTAGATTGTTTATTTGATCATTTTCTTGTTTCTTAAGGTAGGACTGTATTGCTATAAACTTCCCTCTTAGAACTGCTTTTGCTGCGTCCCATAGGTTTTGGGTTGTTGTGTTTTTGTTGTCATTTGTTTCTAGATATTTTTTGATTTCCTCTTTGATTTCTTTAGTGATTCCTTGGTTGTTTAAGAGTGAATTGTTTAGCCTCCATGTGTTTGTATTTTTTGCAGTTTTTTTCCTGTACCTGATATCTGGTCTCATGGCGTTGTGGTCTGAGAAGATGCTTGATATGATTTCAATTTTCTTGAATTTGCTGAGATTTGATTTGTGACCCAAGTTGTGATCTATCCTGGAAAGTGTTCTGTGTGCACTTGAGAAGAAAGTGTAGTCTGTCATTTTTGGATGGAATGTCCTATAAATATCCATTAAGTCGAGATGGTCTAATGTGTCATTTAAAGCTTGGGTGTCTGTATTTATTTTCTGTTTGGATGATCTGTCCATTGATGTAAGTGGGGTGTTCAAGTCTCCCACTATTATTGTGTTACTGTCGATGTCCCCTTGTAGGGCTGTTAGCATTTGCCTTATGTACTGAGGTGCTCCTATGTTGGGGGCATAGATATTTACCATTGTGATATGTTCTTCTTGAATGGATCCCTTGATCATTAGGTAGTGTCCTTCCTTGTCTCTTGGAATAGTCTTTACTTTCAAGTCTAATTTGTCTGATATGAGTATTGCTCCTCCAGCTTTCTTTTGACTTCCATTTGCATGGAATATCTTTTTCCATCCCTTGACTTTCAGTCTATATGTATCCCTTGGTCTGAAGTGGGTTTCTTGTAGGCAGCATATAGAAGGGTCTTGTTTTTGGATCCATTCAGCCAGTCTGTGTCTTTTGGTTGGAGCATTTAAGCCATTTACATTTAAAGTGATTATTGACATGTGTGTTCCAATTACCATTTTCTTAATTGTTTTGGGTTTGTATTTGTAGGTGTTTTCCTTTTCTTGTGTTTCCTACCTAGAGAAGTTCCTTTAGCACTTGTTGTAAGGCTAGTTTGGTGGTGCTGAATTCTCTTAACTTTTGCTTGTCTGGAAAGCTTTTGATTTCTCCCTCCAATTTGAATGAGATTCTTGCTGGGTAGAGTATTCTTGGCTGTAGGTTTCTCTCTTTCAGGACTTTCAGTATATCCTGCCATTCCCTTCTGGCCTGCAGAGTTTCTGTAGAGAGATCAGCTGTTATCCTTATGGGTTTTCCCTTATATGTTGTTTGTTGCTTTTCTCTTGCTGCTTTTAATATTTTTTCTTTGTGTTTAATTGTCGTTAGTTTGATTAATATGTGCCTTGGTGTATTTCTCCTTGGGTTTATTCTGTATGGGTCTCTCTGTGCTTTTTGGATTTGTTTAATTATTTCCTTTCCCATTTTGAGGAAGTTTTCCACTATAACCTCTTCAAATATTTTCTCAGACCCTTTCTTGTTTTCTTCTTCTTCTGGGATGCCTATAATTCGAATGTTGGTATGCTTAATGTTATCACTGAGGTCTCTGAGACTGTCTTCTATTCTTTTTATTCTTTTTTCTTTTTCCTGCTCTGTGGTGTTTATTTCCCCCATTCTATCCTCCAACTCACTTATTCGTTTTTCTGCCTCAGTCATTCTGCTGGTTATAGCATCTAGAATATTTTTAATTTCAGTTATTTTGTTATCCATTGCTGTTTGTTTTTCTGAGTTCTTATGAACAGTTTCTTTTACTTTCTCTATTTTGTTATTGAGATTTTGTATCATTTTTACTATCATTACTCTGAATTCTTTTTCAGGCATTTTTCCTATTTCCTCCTCATTTATTTGGTCTTGTGGGTTTTTTTCCTGCTCCTTTGCCTGCATGGTGTTTGTTTCCTCTTGGTTGTTCAAACTTTTGGGGTTGCTTGTCTTGGCGATAGAGGTGTTTATATAAGACTGTCCAAGCCTCAGACTAATGTCCAAGTATTGGATTAAACGAATATTAAGTCTAGGAAACACATACATGTAGAAGACACACAATTACTGAATCTATTAGGACATATGGCTCTGGAAAGACCTGATGGAACCCCAGTATGCTATCAGATATTCAAAGAGAAACCCAACAGAAATTGACAACTGAAACAGAACAAATCAGAGACAAAAGCAAAAGCAAAGAAACAAAGAAATAACACCTTACACATACAAACACTAGTCCAGGGAGATTTTGTAAGCTAGGATCAAATATAGAAAAGAGCCAGAGTACCACCAGAGAGAATGGAGATTCTCAGAATGTAATTAGACAACTGTACTAAGAACTAAGATAAAGACAAAAACCTAATATTAAATACCAAGGCAGTGCGTCATCTGGAGACTAGAGCAAGGAGTCTGAGCAGACCGATAGTGTTGTTTATAAGTATGTTAAGATAAAATAAACTTAAAGTGGCTGGAAGAAAGGGGAACAGAAGAGTATAGTGTGGTTGGAAATATGGAAATAAAAAGAAAGGAATAGAAATGTATAAAAGATAGGGATGAAAGGAAAGTATGAGAGATATATTGTCTGTACTACCAAAAACTTAGCTAGATATAGAAGTATATAAAAAGGCAAAAAAATAAAAATAGAATAAAAAAATAGCATTAAAAATTATGTTATAAAACTTGTAGATCCCTTAGGACTAAGATTGTAATTAATAAAGGAAAAAAAAATCCAGAGGTGATCCCAGAATGGACCAGTTCAATAGTATTGATACTAATATTTCTGTTTCCTTAGAGTCTCAGCTGTAAGTCTCCTTCTATTCTCCTTGGGTTTTTTTTTGCATTATTCTGTGGCCAGCAGAGCTTCCTTTATTGTTCGTCTGTAAACGGTGGTGTGTGGGGAGGGAGAGGGTACAATAGTGGCTCCTTCCCCTGGGAGTGAGTGAGCAGTGGCACACTGTTGTTTCAGTCGGGCTTGGAGGTGCCTGTTGCAGAGGGACACTGGTGGCTCAGGTGTAAACAGAAAGTCTCAGAATTGGGCCTCTCTCGGGTTTTTTTTTTTTTTTTCTCGGCAGCCTCCCTGCTGCCGGAGTTGCAAGGGGTTTTAATCTAGCCCCACCTGAGTGCCTGAGGGTGCTTGTTATCCCTGAGCGCCTTAGGTGGCCCACAGGTGTCTCTCCACTGCCTGTTGCAGAGGCGCCAAAAGAGAGAGAGAGAGGCTATGCGCGCAGCTCCTACCCCTGGCCCGGGAGCCTGCAGCTTCCAGCCGCCATCATGGCCAGGCGGCTCTCAGGGATGGGCACTCCTCGCTGCGGACCTCTTCCCGCCTCTCCTCTAGGTCCGTCACCTTACTGGCAACAATGTTTCTCACCCTGAACCAGCTCTCCGGTTCCCACGCTCCCGCTCCCGCTCCTGGACCTTCTGTTCAGCTGTGGATCGAAGTCTTGGTCCAGGAACGCTGAGCTGCGGTGCGGACCCTCCGTGTGTTTCTCACTCCCTTCCATCTGCCACAGCTTCGCCGCTTCACCCTCTTTGAGCCGGCGTAGATGCCTCCCTACAGGTTATGTCGGGCTCCTTGTGGTCCTTTCTGGTGTCCGAGGCCGTCTGCTGGTGTTCAGCTGGTTCTCTGTGGGAATTATTGCGTCCTTCCGTGCATTCCCAATGCATCTGTGGAGAGGGATGCATTCCACCTCCCTCTACTTCGCCGCCATCTTTTAATCCCGATCATATAGGCTTTTGACTTTGTTGAAACTTTTATAAGGAGTCTCAGACTGGACTTTTAAAAGATCTCTCAGGGCTAGGAAAGTCACGCCAAGGGCTTGGGTTTATCACAGATTTTTGCCTAACAGATGTAGGTGACTTCCTCCCTTTTCAAGGTTCCCCAAATACCTTGAGTTTTTTATACCTGTTAGTGAGGTAGCCTTTCTAATTTATCTGATAAAGCTGCTGGGAGCCTAAGAGTTTCCAATGTCTGGAGGGAACAGATAGAAAAGACAAATGATTTAATCCTGCTTTACAAAAGTATAATTTACCAAATTATTGTAAATCATAATTAGTTTGAGGGGAAGATTTTCCTTACACTTGGAAAACACAGATTTAAACCAGTAATTTTTAAGATAGAAACCATAAAATTTATAACCATATTAACCAGTTTACTCAGTCATATGTAACATCCTTTTTGTTAACAGCTTATGAAGCCATCAAGTTTTTCATTAGGATTTTAAAATTTTTTTATTCTGTTCGGCATTATGGTCTGAAAGTCAGAAACTTGTATTTATCCAAAAGTCCTTTTTATAAATCTTCTTGAAGAGGAAGCATTTTTGCAAAGGCATCAGAATAAAACCAGAATCGTCTTAAGACATAAGGCTTAAGAAGGTGTGTCTAAAATCTGATTGCAAGGTCAATCAATTTGGTTATATACAACATTTTAAGATAACTAGAATTATGACTGATAACATTTTACCAGGACATATCAGAATTTTAGGAACTCCATATAATTTCTAGAATATCTATATTAATAACAATTACCATGCACTAAAATCTAAGATTTATTATTTGTTTGACAATACTTTCCATGTAACTTAATGTACCAAATGAACCTAGTTTATATCTCTCTTTGGGATGTTTCAGGGGCCCTTTGAAGCATCCCAAAGTTAGCTAGAGGTCAAAAGGACTTCATCAGAATTTGTTTTAGGAAGTTTTGTCAAAAAAAAAAAAAACCAAAAAGGGTTTAGAACACTTAGTCAGATAGCTCACAGGTCCCTGTGAAACAATATTTTAAAGGCAAATACAGATCACTTAAAAGGTAAGGAAACTTAAAATCTGTTATCAAAAGGCAGTTCAACATTTTAAGAAAACTTGTCTTCCTAACAGAGAGAAAAGCCAAATTTAAGTTTTGCACCAGTTACTTTTAAAATTGATTTACCCAACTAAATTTATCTAAATTTAGTCAATCCTGATCATGTATAAAACTCTTTTCTCAGGATCTACTTTCCACAAACCTTCTTATCACTTTCTGTATCATTATTTTATTTCCCATTCAAAAACAGTCACCTGTAAGTCAAACCTACTTTTTTTTTCCTTAGTAAAATGTAATTTCATTCTTCAGGCCCTTTTTACTAAAAACAGACATCTTACTTTCCTTAAGCAACCATGAACTGTCCTTTATGATAGCATTCTATAGACTGGAGAACATAAATACCAGTGATATTTTCTAAAAACATTTGCTTTCTTTACAGAACGTGGCACCAAACATATTCATCAATAGTCCTAAATATCCTTTTGTTTCTCTGTAAAAGGAAGACAATATTTAGTAATTAATGTTTTAGTATCTTATTTTATTTGGGAATGATCTAGCTAGTCAATAAGCTTTCATCGCTTAATTTAGGGCAGCTCCAGAATTTCCAGTTACCAGGATCTGGAAAGACTATTTTAGGTAGATATTCCCAAGCATAATTCTTGACAGAGTTTATCTAAAAGCTCTTATCTCATTTATATTTTTTTCCTTAGAAGTTTCTTCACATCAAGTTACTCTCCTTGCTGACAAATTTGTAACAGATATAACAAGATTTTATTTAGCTTATATTACACCTAGGCACAATAGAAATTTATATAAAAATTATACTTAATGTTGATGATTTTAAAACATGTCTATATTAATCAAACCAACAAGCTTAAGCCATCTTCAATACCAAATATCAGTTTAGTACTGAATTTTCCAGATGTCATGAACCTGAAATTCATTCTGGTCAGATTATTTTTTATTTTTGAGTGTTTATAAGCACTTAATAATTTTTTAAGCCAATTAGAGCTCTTTTATGAATTCTTTTGGCAATACCATACACCTACAATGAATATATAGATACATATGAACACACAAACAAACGCAGAGGCCTCATAATTCTCATTCTAAAATTTCACTACTGAGTCAGGTACAACATAAAAGACATCAGTCACAAGGGGTTGGATTCAAATTGGCTTCTAGCAGATGGAACAAATCGAGGTCACCTATCTAGATGGCTAAACCCTTTTACTGTTTACAGAAAAGACACTTAGGATTTCTATTTATCCTTGATAAGTAAGGTTAAAATTACTTCGCCTTTTTTTTTCAAATCTGCATTTAAAAAGATAGCACAGATAAGTGTTCCTTAGATGACCAGATAAGACATTTACCTCTCAAAAGTACAAGTAAGTTCCTCCTAAGATGACTTTGTTTCCCCTTTGTTGACAAGTGTAATTTACCTCTTTGACCAGGAAGGAGAGGGGCATGCATGGAAAAGGCCTTGTCTTAGGGCCTTATAACCTAGGTAGCGCTGATGTCACCACTCCTGGATAACCCAGTATTCCCAGACAGCATGATTACTTGCCTCCTTGAAGATGGCCCTGATCATTAAATGTCTCAGGGAGATGGGGCTGAAAGGAGGCAGTCCTTTGTAATGGGGTTCATGGAGGAATAACTTCAGGTGGGACTCTGGAGGGGGTCTGGGGTGATTAACCCTCTCAAGGGCACTGAGCAGGCAGAGGGAGCAGTATGTGTACTCCTTGCCTAAGTGAAGAGCCTGAAATCCTTGGGGGATCAGGGGATTAAGAAGGAAAGGTGACAGAGGAAGGCAGCCTTGTAATGAGAATCCAAAAGTATACAAGAACACATCAGAGTGTGCTGCTCCACACAGACCAGCCCCAGGGACCTAGAGAGAGAGAGGTGTAGATCTGTCTGGCAAAAGGGACAAGTCTTTCAGGGAAAACCTAATTTCTCAATACGTTGGCTCAAAGAGTCAGCTGACGGAAGGGGAGAGTGAGCCTTAAAATTTTAAGAAAATAATTTTGGCAGAGGGCCCTAAGGCAAAACAGCTGTTTGGACATACATAATTTCTAAATCAAAGCAGTAAACAATTGTCCCCCCCTGCACCGTATATCCCACCCTGTGTCGGTGGTGCAAAAACAAACAAGGGTGGGTGCCCCCTCAAAAGACGAGACCATTCAGGTGCCCACTTGGCCACGTCCCCATGGGGAACTTAGGTGCCTCTTAGCTTTGGTGGGTCAGTTTAAGCACCTGATGTGAATCTGACTCGCAGGGAGGGACTGGGTCCCCCAGAGACAGATACTGCCCTGAGCCATATGAGGTCACCACAGAACTGCAGGTTATGGCCCACTCAGACTCCACAGCCACGAAGGCCATGGAGCCACACAATTGCCCTGGAATGAGGACAAACCAGGGTGCTCACTCACACACACATTTGGACCAGAATTTATCACAGTGCCTCCCCTCTCTGGGAAGGTCCCTACCTGGTGGTCTTCTTACTGAAGACTGTAGGAGGTGATCAATCTCCTCTTCCATCTGGAGATGGGACCTGACTGGGTTCTGTGCCCCGGAGCCTTACCTTATCCCGTGGCCATTCCTCGTGAGTTGGTCCGTCCCTCCAATGAGTCTGGTCGGGGCCCAGCCATCTGGAGAGCTGGAGCACCAGTCTGAAAGAGAACCTGGAAAACCGCCAGGTGGCGCACCTCCCTGTTTGTCTCAGAGCACCTTCACTCCAACCTGGCCGAGCCACCAGCCTAGCAGCTCAAGGGGCCGGTGTGGTTGGAATCTTGCTGGGGCCTCCAGAAATGCTGCGGAAATCGAATTGGTCCATCAAGAAACCAAGCACCACACTCGGAGGGTTGGAGAACTCAGGTTTATTAAGCTGGTGGTCCCAGACAAGCTAACACTCTAAAGTTCTTGGGGCCCCGAGCTCAGGGTGAGCTTTACTTTTATAGGGGTCAGTGCACATGTTTACAGTTAGCATTGGTTGATTGCTTATCTGGTTACTATAGGTTATGGGCAGTTACAGAGCGCAGGAGTTGCTATGGGTTACACGCAGGGGGTTTCCAAACAAAAACTTGCAGGAGCAGGAGCAGAACATTCCATACTTATCAGAACATCTTAAGGTTACGGTTGATTGCTAGGTCATCTTGTTCTTATCTTCGGGCAGCAAGCAGATTTTACAGAAGCAGAGCAAGCATGAAGTTATTTCTAGCTGAGTGCAAACTTCTAATTTTCCTCTTCAGATTGTTTTTGGCTTTTTTTTTTGAATGAATGGTCCTTTAAATTCTATAGTGCTTTACAATTTTCAAAATTTTCACACAGTTTGGCCTGTGAGCTCCACTGAGGAGTGGGAGGGTGGGCTGCAGTTACAGCCACAGTGGCTCCGGGTCCCTGGCCCTTCCACAGTGCGGCATGTCGGGTGACGCTGCAGCGGCCTGTGGAGTTCCAGGTGGCGCTGCACCCCTCTGCCCAGCCCCACTCTGGGCCTCAGGTCCCCACATGCCAAGCTGCTGCCGCTGCTGCTTCAGAGGCAGACCCCACCACCGACTCTGCAGCAGCCCGCCCCTCCCAGCAGTGAGTGGTGCCTTCCAACTCCGTAGCACATTTTTCAGAACATAAAACAAGAATATAGTTGTTATCAGAGGTGGAGACATTTAGAAGTTGTTCTTAATCAGAGTGAAGCTTGTACTTTGGAAAGTCCGCCTCACTCCTCAACACTCACAGCACCTAGTTCTCCAGGTTCCTGCTGGATGAAGAAGGACCAGCCCACTTTTACCCTCCCAGCAAGTTGGAATAATATGTGAGTGTCTCTTAAAAGACTATGAAGATAAAATTCAAGAAGAGTATGAGCAAATCCTCAATACCAAACTAGCAGAACAATATGAATCTTTTGTGAAGTTCACACATGATCCGATTATGCGATGATATGGGACAAAGCCAGCAAGCTATGTGTCCTGAAGCTTTCTTGCATATCTGGGTACCAGGTTTGACCTCAAGAGATGGCTGCTGTACACTTTTTGCAACTGGCTTGATATCACATTCCATCTCCAACTTTGCATCCTGAGAACACAAACATTTCTGCTGGTCCATTTTATGTAACTTGAAAGACCTTAAAACTTTCTGGTTGCCACAAGCATATCTTTCTTTTCTGCTCATCTAATAAACAGCTGTGACCTACTGTGATAGATTTTCCAAACAAAAATACCTGGAGCAGCAGTTTAGCAAAATATGCCCTCAGTGGCACTCAACAGATGGAGGTTCCTCAAACACAGTTCGGTAAGAAGTGTGTGTGACAGTGTGTGTATATGTGTGTATGTGTATTTTTAAGTTATTATTTGTATTGTGCAAATTTTTTTTGGTCTTGGGGATTCTGTCTGTGAATCTGATGCATGACAATTATGGTTAAAAACATTTCCTTGTTCCTATACACTAACAATGAAAAATCAGAAAGAGAAATTAAGGAAACAATCCCCTTTACCAGTGCAACAAAAAAGAATAAAATACCTAGGCATAAAACTACCTAAGGATACAAAAGACTTGTATTCAGAAAACTATAAAACACTGATGAAAGAAATCAAAGACGACATGAACAGATGGAGAAATATACCATGTTCTTGGATTGGAAGAATCAATGTTGTGAAAGTGACTATACTACCCAAAGTAATCTACAGATTCAATGCCATCCCTATCAAATACCAATGGCATTCTTCACAGAATTAGAACAAAAAATTACAATTTGTGTGGCAACACAAAAGACCCCTAATAGCAAAAGCAATCTTGAGAAAGAAAAACAGAGCCAGAGGAATCAGGCTCCCCAATTTCAGACTATACTACAAAGCTACAGTAATCAAGACAGTATGGTCCTAGCACAAAAACAGAAATATAGATCAATGGAACAGGATGGAAAGCCCAGAGATAAACCCACACACATATGGTCACCTAATATATGACAAAGGAGGCAAGAACATACAATGGAGAAAAGACAACCTCTTCAATAAGTCATGCTGGGAAAATTGGACAGCTACATGTAAAAGAATGAAATTAGAACACTCCCTAACACCATACACAAAAATAAACTCAAAATGGATGAAAAACCTAAATGTAAGACTGGACACTATAAAACTTTTAGAGGAAAATATAGGCAGAACACTCTATGACATAAATCATAGCAAGAGCCTTCTTGACTCACCTCCCAGAATAATGGAAATAAAAACAAAAATAAACAAATAGGACCTAATGAAACTTAAAGGCTTTTGCACAGTAAAGGAAACCATAAACAAGACAAAAAGACAACCCTCAGAATGGGAGAAAATATTTGCAAATAAAGCAACAGACAAAGGATTAATCTCCAAAATACACAAGCAGCTCATGCAGCTTAATATCAAAAAAACAAACAACCCAATCCAAAAATGGGCAGAAGACCTAAATAGACATTTCTCCAAGGAAGACATACAGATGGCTAACAGACACATGAAAAGATGCTCAACATCACTAATCATTAGAGAAATGCAAGTCAAAGCCACAATGAGGTATCACCTCACACTGGTCAGAATGGCCATCATCAAAAAATCTAGAAACAATAAGTCCTGGAGAGGGTGTGGAGAAAAGGGAACTCTCCTGCATTGTTGGTGGGAATGTAAATTAATACAATCACTATGGAAAACAGTATGGAGGTTCCTTAAAAAACTAAAAACAGAACTACCATATGAGCTATTAATCCCACTACTGGGCATATACCCGGAGAAAACCATAATTCAAAAAGATACAGGTACCACAATGTTCATTGCAGCATTATTTACAATAGCCAGGACATGGAAGCAACCTAAATGTCCATCAACAGATGAATGGATAAAAAAGATGTGGCACATATACACAGCGGAATATTACTCAGTTGTAAAAAGGGATGAAATTGAGCTATTCATAGTGAGGTGGACAGACCTACAGTCTGTTATACAGAGTGAAGTAAGCCAGAAAGAGAAAAACAAACACCGTATGCTAACACATATATATGGAATCTAGAAAAATGGTACTGATGAGCCTAGTGGCAGGGTACGAATAGAGATGCAGACGTAGAGAACGGATTTGAGGACACCAGGGGGAGGGGAAACTGGAACTTAGTGAGAGAGTAGCATTGATATATACACACTACCAAATGTAAAATAGATAGCTGGTGGGAAGCTACTACAGAGCACAGGGAGATTAGCTTGGTGCTTGTGAAAACCTAAAGGGGTGGGATAGGGAGGTTGGGAGGGAGGCTCAAACAGGAGGGGATATGGGGATATATGTATACATGTGGCTGATTCACTTTGTTGTACAGCAGAAACTGACACAATACTGTAAAGCAATTATACTCCAATAAAGATAAAAAAATTAAAAGAAATAAAAATAAACAAACAGAAAAAAAAGAAAAATCTTAAGAAAAAGAAAAAACAAACAAACAAAAAAACATTTGCTTGGTCTACAGAAGATCATTAATGTTTTGTGACCATAGAAGTTGTAACAGTGGATTGTTTTATGTGTAGGTATTATTGTTAAATACAGGGACTGTTTCCAGGTGCAGAATATGAATCATAAGTTAGGATGGACATTAGATGTGATTATGACAACATAGCAAAGGTCTGTGGTCCTAGGTCGACAAATGCGTGGTGATGAATTAGAACAAACTAGAGAAAGGCCATGTGACACATGACTCTGCCTAGCTGTGTTAGAACATTACCTTCACTCCAAGCCTTAAAATACCCACGTGGAGTCTGTGCTCACTTCATTCACACAAGGAGCTCCCTGGACACTGAACCTCTAAGAAGAAAAAGTCTCCTCCAGAGCAGGGGTACCAGGGTTTGCGTGGGAGCATAACCAAGGTGAGCATGGGGCTGGGCCAGGCCCCGCAGGCACTGCTACTTCACCTTTGTATCAGTTATTAAAAATAGAATCTGGATCCTTTGGTCAGGTTCCCACAAATTCTTTTAAGAGATGTCCATGTTCAACTGCTGGAACTTTGTTTTAGCAACCCCCTGCCCGAAGTTGCTTACAGACTGTTCTTCGCTTTATTTGCAAGGCTGAGGAACAGAAAGTAGTCTCTGTTTTGAGGAGGTGGAAGTTAAGTATACATTTATTTTTTACTGTGACTTGGTCAGGACCACATTTTACAAAATGCCTTGTTTCCTTTATTATTGTTTCTGGAAAGGAAAGTTCTATTAAAATTGTTTTAGTTTGAATATAGAATAGTTTTTTTTTTAATTAAGGCTTATTGTGAAATAAAACTGAGTTTAATTCAAATGTATGCCAGTGCCTCCCAAAGGAAGGTAATATTCAGAGACAGTTGTCCTGATCAGATGGCTTAGAGAAATTTCTGGAATATGCACATTCAAAGATTCCTTATTAATGAATGTCTTTGACTTAAATCTAACCCAAAACTGCAACATTATTCTTTGTACATTTTCACTATATAGTGTTAACAAGCTTAGCTGCAAACAAATAAAACACTTAAGCTATTAAAAAAAAAGTTTCACACACACGATTTCATATTATCCATAATAACCCAACAGGCACATGAAAAGATATTCAGCATCACTAACCATCGGGGATATGCAAATCAAAATCACATTCCTATCAGAATGGCTATCATCAAAAAGAATACAAATAACAAATGTTGGCGAGGATGTGGAGAAAACGGAACCCTTGCATAGTGTTGGTGAAAATGTAAATAGATGCAGCCATAGTGGAAAACGGTATCTAGGGTTCTCATAAAACTAAAAATAGAACTGTCATATGACCAAGCAATTCCACTCCTGGGTGAATATCTGAAAAAAACAAAAACACTATTTTGAAAAGATATCTGCACCCCAATATTCATAGCAGCATTATTTATAATTGCCAAGGTATGGAAGCAAACTAAGTGTCCAGCAACAGTTGAATGGATACACACACACACACACACACACACACACACACACACACACACACACAATGGACTACTACTCAGCCATAAAAAAGAGTGAAATCCTGCCATTTGCACCAATATGGATAGATTGAAGAGCATTATGCTAAGTGAAAAAAGTTAGAGAGAGAAAGAGAAATACTGTATGATAAAACTTACATGCAGAATTTGAAAAATACAACAAACTAGTGAATAACACAAAAAGAAGCAGACTCACAGATATAGAGAACCAACTAGTGGTTACCAGTGGGGAGAGGCAAGAGGGGAGGGACAAAAAAAGGGGGGAAAAGGGTCACTGTTGATTTTTAATATGATTGGTTTATGGTCTGACTGCAAGTTGTAGATATTTGAATTTGACAAAGCTTTTTTTTTGGCTGAAGATGTAATCAATATTATAAAAGTTCCTTGCCTATAAGAAAGGAGTTAATCAACTAAGTAATCAATAAATGCTGATATCCTTAATCAAATCTTCATTCTTTGTCATGTTTTGCCAACTTGATCCATAACATTTTAAAAGTATGTTCAGATTTTAGATTCAAATTGTATGTGGCTCAAGGTATATTGTATTATAGGAAGTTTTATTTGGTTGCTATGTTTTTTGGTATAAAGTATATATGGCTATTATAACACCATCATTCATTATATCTTTTATCATCATGCCATCTACCCTATTAAATGTTTTTGACTTTAAATTGAGATTTGCCTGATATTAAGATTATTGCTATAGCTTTTTTTCTTTTTTCCTGCTTTCTTGCTTGCATATTTTCATTTGCTGGTATTCTACATCTCTCTCATTTTCGGCGTTTGTCACTCTACCCTAGATGTATCTTTCTGTAAAAAACGCAGAATACTGTGTTCTTTTTAACACAGTCTAGTAGTCTGTCCATTGATCGGAAATTCTGGATAATATGCGTTAGGCTTGCTTTTATCCTTGTTCATTTTATTTCATTTACCATTATTTAGTTTTACTCTTTCCTCTCTTTCCCAGTCTTTATTTCTGATGACTTGAGACTTGATAGAAGATATTTTTATTGTCCTATTCCTCTCTTTTAAGTGGGAAGGTCTGATATGCTTTTACGTTCTCTACTGCTTTCTCCCTTTTATATTTTAAAAGAAATGTTAATTTTTCCCTTCCCTTTTACTTTACTTTTCTACTCCTCTCCTTCACCTCCTACTTTTATTCTCCAACTACTGGGTTTATATTAGCCACTTCAATAATTTAAAATTCCAGCTTTATATAAAATTTCCCCATACCATATATTCCTTTGTTTCAAGGCTGTTCTTCAGAAAGGGCTACCCTGACAGCTTGCTGCCTATGAGAGGACCCTGTCCTGTCTGGATGTCCTATAACTCTTGAGAGTAGAGAAAAACAGAGGCCTGTTCTTAAGCTGCCATCTTTAAATTAAAAACATTAAAATTAATTTTCCTTCAATAGTACAGAAGAAAGAACTGAAGGAAGAGCTGAATTTCAGATAAATGTTTATCACATGCCATTTCTCCTGTCCCAAAAGATCCTTCTGAAGTTATGAAGAAAAAGCTTATAAAATATTAACAGGTAGAAGTTTAGCTTTTAAAATTATAGCTTTTAAACAGTAGACACCTTATTAACCAACTCCTTGCTGTAGGAGGGTTAAAAAAAATAGCAGTTTTCAGACTTCCTAGGTGGCGCAGTGGTTAAGAATTCGCCTACCAATTCAGGGGACACGGGTTCGAGTTCTGCTCTGGGAAGATTCCACATGCTGTGGAGCAACTAAACCCGTGCGCCACAACTGTTGAGCCTGTGCTCTAGAGTCCATGAGCCACAACTATCAAGCCCATGTGCCACAACTATTGAAGCCCACGTGCCTAGGGCCTGTGCTCTGCAACAAGAGAAGCCACTACAGTGAGGAGCCCACGCACCACAATGGAGAGTAGCCCCTGCTCGCAGCAACTAGAGAAAGCCTGTGTGTAGCAACAAAAACCCAACCCAGCCAATAAATAAATAAAATAAGTGAATAAATTTAAAAAAAATAGCATTTTCACTTTTTCCCATCTCCATTTCCTTCATGTCTTAATTTTTATTTGTTATGTTGTTATTTGTACTTGGTTAAGGTTTATAACATTTTCATTCTGGTCTTTAAATTCCATAACCGTTTAGTTTTAGTTCCATATTTAAGTAGATTAAATAATCACCACTAATCTTGCACTGAAGTTTTCATATCTGATTTTTAATTTTGATCATATCTTGGGAATTAAATCCATTATCAAGTAGTTCTTACAAGAAGGGCTCAGAACAATGTATGTTCAACACTTCACATAATTCCAGTCAGTAATCATTGTTAAATGTTATTTAATAAAAACAAATAGAATAGTGGAATAATGATAAAAATACCTTTTATCTTATTGAGAATATTTTACACATTCATCTACTATTTAATTACTTTCCTTTTAAAAATTGATATTCCTTTATTCTTCACAGAATAAAATCATTACCTCTTTGTTTTTTCTAAAAATATATTTACAGAAGCATTTCTTTTCTCATCTGCCTCTATTTTGGGTTCTTTCACTATGCAGAAACTTTAATTGTATGTAATTAAGTTTGATGATCTATTCTTTGTGATTTCTTCTATTACTTCTAAATTTGCATACTTGATATTCAATTTTATAGTCTAATTTTTCTATAATTGGAATTTAATATCTTAATATGTAGCTCTGTAATTCATTTAGAAGTTTATTTAGTATATGGTTTAAAGAGAAACTCAAAGTTAATTTTTTTCCCAAATTCATAACCAACACAAATTTTTGACAAGTTCTTTCCTTCCTATATTTATTGAATATTAAATTGTAACACACGCATACGTACACATACTCCCCTCTCCCCTCACACACATTTTCTCTCTCTTGGCTATCTATTGTTTTCTTTTCAGCTGCCTATTTTCATACCTTGATCTCTTACTTTTTTGTTATAGGACCTACCCCAGCAATTCACATTAGTTGTCTTATTTAGATACTCCTCTAGATCAGTTTCTCCAAAACTGTGTTTCCTGTGTTTTGATGAAATCTCTGCAACATACAAAATCCTGTCACAGATATTATTTCTCCAAAAACTCAGTAGCAGATCAGACTGCTGCTTTCCATGTTTCATCAAGAACAATGGAAGTAATTCTGTCTGAAAGGCCTCTGTGTGAATTGTTAAGCTATCTTTTTATAAGTCTGTCTTACCCAACACTCTGTGAGTGCAGGAAACATCTCCAGTGCAGAGCACAGAGTCCACAATGTGGTTGAGGTTTAATTATTATTTACACTGAGTGATTAGCTTTCCTAAGCCCCACTCTCTCTCCCCACACCAACCTAGGGACCAACCATGAAACTGATCAACTATGACACAATCAAACAGAAGCAGTGACACAATTGTTAAAGCAATTTCCCAAATTAACTTAACTCAGTTGTGTTTGTATAGAGCCAGGCTTTTCACTTATTGAATGTAGATTCTGTGGCAAATCCTGAGATGAATCAGACACCATTCCCTTGCTCAAGGAACTCAGATTTTCTGAGGATAGATGACACATTCACTTAAATAGAATTCAAACGGCAAACTGATTGGTGCCACAGAAGCTGTGTATCAGCAGAGAGGAGAAAGGAAGAGAAGAATAATTTTTTCCCCGTTAACCTTTGGGATAAGAAACACCATAATTTTGGTCTTATTAAAGGCTGCCTCATGATTAATATTTCCATCTAAGAAGCAATTAAGGAATTATTATCCAGGGGAATTGTGACAAAAGGAATTAAACCACGCCAGCTCTGTTCAGGCAGACTAAGGCTCAGCTTTGAATATTGAAAATTAAGTCTATTTAGACTAAAGGCTTACATTTTGTCCTTAACTTTTGCTCAGGTGCTGTGTAAGAACCACTGAGTGGATAAGTAATAAATTATCTAGAACTACATAGCAAATACAATCCACAGTGCTAAATGGAATACATTATAATCATGGTGTGATAATCAGAATAACAATAATTTAACATGTGTAGTAGACTCTAAGGGGCAACAATCTGTTTTAGTCCATTAAAACACTTGCATTTTGAGATATAAAACTGTACTTTTCAGTGTTATAGGAAACAATCATTTCCAACTATTATTGAAATAGAGGATAAATCATCTTGTCTCAGTGCTGAGATCATATTGTGTTCACAAGTGTATCTAATTATAAACATGTTATCAGAATTTTTTGCAAACATAGTTTTTTTTTAACATGTTAAATGGAAAGACCTACTACAATGTCTATAAAACAACTTTGAAAAATATAGAAAACATTAACTTGAAAAAGGGTACATCATCCTTATCTACGGATTCACAGAGAGAGTAGGATGGCAAGGCACCCTCCCTTTACTTAGAAGAAATTAGTGACCAGAGGTGCCAATTTTCTTGCCAAGTAGGAACAGAGGTGGGAGTGTTTTCCTACCTTCTACCCAGTGCTTTGGACCCTACATGGTATTGTCTGTAGAGAATTTTTTAATGGAAGA
The DNA here is from genome assembly GCF_030028045.1 of Hippopotamus amphibius kiboko. Lineage (NCBI taxonomy): Eukaryota > Metazoa > Chordata > Mammalia > Artiodactyla > Hippopotamidae > Hippopotamus > Hippopotamus amphibius. Next base: position 56,907,472 of record NC_080190.1, on the reverse strand, counting down.
AGTGGGATTTTTATGTTTCTGTTTGAGAGATGGAGACACTAAGGCACCACATCCGAAACAACAGAACTGACCCACGTAGGTAGCAAGTGGTAGGTCTCTGATCAGGATTCCCTGTACACAGAGCCCTGTTGTTGATCTCAGGTGTAATTTGGAGCAGCAATGATGCAGGGACTCATCCTTCGCTCTTGCATTAATGGAGGAAAGTGACAGCGTTTCCAGAGCTCTGTTTTGGCTAATTTATCACACAGTGTGACCCACTGACAGCTACAGCTGTGTGGCATCTACTGCAAACCTATCCAAAGTGGAGGTTTTAAAACGGAACATTAATCATGCGGAAAATTTCTGGAAAAGGCTGTAAGAAAAGACTAGTGTAGACAAGGAGGTATTTTGAAGCTGGTAGGCTACAAGAATGAGTAGAATGTCACTACATTGGGATCTGTGGAAATTCAGAAACTCGAGCCAAGAAACTTTTCATCTAAAATGTGGAATAAATAGGGGTGGGGGAGTGGGAGGTGTAAGGTAAGTTACAACACAGGGAATATAGCCAATATTCTGTAATAACTGTAAATGGAGTATAACCTTTCAAAAATTGTATTAAATAAAAAAAATAAAAAATAAAATAAAATGTGGAACAAGACTCTGGTCATTCCTGAGGACCCCTCCCAAGGCCAAGGACTTACAATGACCTTCTCCTCTTTACTGCTTCTGGCCTGTCTCTATTCTAGACTGTAAGCTGTTTGAGAGAAGGTTCTTGTTTTACTCATTTGTTTCCAGCTTCTCGAGCAGTGCCTAACATATATCTAATATGTGCTTAATAAACATTTATTGAATTGAAGTTGACTCTAGTAATAAACCTGCCGTACTTGGATCCGCAGGAACTTCCAGATGGCCCTTCAGCGTTCCAGAAGGAGCAGCAACTACTTGGAAGGAACCCCCTACCTCCCAACCCAGATCCTACAGCAGAAGAGCGTGTCACTGGAGGAGCCCCGCTTAGAGCTGGTTGCCATGGAGACTTAGACTCAGGCCCTTACTACGTGCAGTTTTCTTGCTTTTTTTGTTCCTTGGTTTTGGAAAAAAAAGTTTCTCTGATTTAGTTATCAGTCTGATTCGGAAAAGTTTAATTTTTTTCTGAGAGTCAGAGACTTGTGTATGGGATGCGTCAGCACTGCATTCAAGAATCGTGAGCTGTGTTCTCTCAGAGCTTGCATGGCCGTGTTCCATCTGGTCACACAGGGAGCTGGGCTCCCCTTCCCCTCTTTTCCTCTCACAGGCTCAAACCTGTGGGGGCCGAAAGTTAATTACCACCTTCTAGGATGCTTGGAACCTCCTCCAGTCTTGAAAGGACTTTGCTCATGCTGGCCCTCAGGAGGGAAGAGACCCACACAATTATCTCTGAGCTCTGTGACACTCTGCATGCATATATGCCTGACATACTTGAACTTTGATTATGAGACTCATGTCACACAGAATTCCATGTGGAGGGAAGTGTTGGCTGAGGAGGCTCCAAAGCCCCCCTACCTGGTGCCTATAATGAATGTGGGCGTCCGTCCTGCACTGTCACTGTGGGAGCCACGGGGCTTTGGCAAAGGTCTCTGCGTAGGGCCCCCGCCCCACAGTTGTCAAGATCTGACTCTCCAGAGAGAAGACAGTGTCCCATATGAAAAACCTCCACTCTGCCCTGGGTCCTCTCACCCTACCAGGCAATCAAATCAGTTGCACTGAGGCTGAGAGGAAGCAGTTTGGAAGGTCTACCCTGTGTAGTCTGAGCCCTGGGAGGATGTGAGGGAGGATGTCTGATGAGATGGAAGAAGCAGGGCACTTGTCAGGAAAAACTGAAGCCTCTTTTTCACCTCATGTGGAAACTCACACTCATATTGTGCATGGTACCCGAGTGAGCCACACTCTCTGTCTCAGTTACTCCTGACAACATCACGTGAAGCAAGATTTTATTTTAAAATCAGTATTATATAGAGAGGGCTCTTTAAAAAGGATCACTACTTTCCCCAAAGTCACATAATCAGTACCTAGTTGCGAGATGTTACTTTTTCTTTTGCTGTGTAACAAACCATCCCCAAATCATTTCCTAATGCTGTAAAATGACCTCCATTGATTCTGCTCACAGAGTCTGTGGGTCAGGACTTTGAGCAGGGCAGGCAGATGGCTTGTCTCCACTTCACCAAGGACTCCAATAACTGTAGGTACTTCTGGGTTGGGGACATATCTGGAAGGCTCGTTTTGCTGGAACTATTGCCAAGAGAACCTACATGTGGCCTCCACGTGTAGCTTGGGCTTATCCCAATGTGGTGCTTGGTTTCTGCAGGAAGTGTCCCGAGAAGGACCATTGGAGACCAAGCATTCCTAAGGACCAAAGCAGGAGCTGCAAGGTTTCTCCTGACCTGGCAAGTCACCTAGCATCACTTCCTCTCTACTATAGCGGTTGAAGCAGTCACAACTCAGTCCCATTTCACATAGACCCCAACTCTCGATGGAATAAGTGTCAAAGAATTTATGGCTATGTTATCAAAGGGCCACACAGGATTTGAGTTTATGTCCTTTACAGTCACTACCCCTCCCATTAGACATGTTGCCTGGGTGTATAAGAGGCCGTGTGTCCTGGAAGGGGCTTCTACAGGGACAAGGAGACTGTGTTTAACATGGCTGCATCACTAAGTCCCTGGGCCCTTTGAAAGAGAATGCAGCAAGTAGTAGCAGCATGGCTTGGGAGGCAGAATTCTGGAGTGGGGGGTCAGATGGTCTCACCTGTGCAGCTCTGGATGACCTGCTGCCTCAGGTCCTCCTCTGTGGGAAGGGCATCATCGCAGCATCTCCTAGCTCATCTGCAGGATGCAGTGCCCAGGGGATGTAAGCCTCAAGGACTTTCTAACCTGCTCTTCAGATGGAAGGAAGGTCTCCGTGTCTGTGAGGAGCCCTGCTGCTCAGCCCTTCAGCCCACGGCTCTCAGACACACTCAGTGGGCAGGCCAGTCTTCTAAACCTGATCTGAATCCCAGAAGCCTAACCAGACCCCACGATCAGACTACACGATCTTTTCCTTCCTTTATCATCTCATATATTGATTCTATTATACATTGTTCATTTGCCAACTCATCACATGCTGGAAAGGGTAATAAAAGTAGAATCACCATATCCTCTTAAAGTCTTGGCCCCTCTGGGTGCTAGGCGAGTAACCATGGGTGTATCATACAGCCTCTTATGACCTCAGTTTTCTGAAAAACAGTGATCAGCTTATTTGCTTTTCAAGAACATTATGGGGATTGAATGAGCTGACATGAGAAAATGTTTTCTAATCTGATAAACATAATATTTATGTTAGATGTGTTTATTATTATCATTTCTTCTAGCACTTAGCAAGCAGAGTTCTTCACCCACAGCAAGTGGGTAATAAATATGTGCACTTTAGTCCTGATTTACTTCAGACCCTAAATGAAGTTCATGTCAGAAGGAGATTGGAACTTTCATCTCCCGCCCTACTTGGAGACATATGTCATAGAAGCACTTCCATATGAATTGGCTGCACTGTGCTCCTTCTTACCTCATCAAGTTGGAAAAGGAATTGCAGGCTTTGGTGACTGACATAATCACAGCATTGATTAAGAAAAAAGAACTGACTCTGTCAATTTAATTAAATAGCTAAAGATATGCAGCCTCAATCTCAGGCTATGCACTTCAGGGCAAAGCTGGTGTGGGAAAGGTGATCTGGGCCTGTGATCTGGGGTTTCCTCTTTTAGAGAATTTTGGAAGCTGAATAAATTTTTTGCAACAGCTCACTTCATCCATCAGAGACTTAATGGCATTAATCTAGGAAATGTGTGGAAACAGTTCTCCCTACAACAAGCCTCTGCAGAAAGAGTGACCAGAATAAACTCCACAAGAGACAAATCTTAGTGAGGGCACATTTCTGAAAATTTTCAATCTGCTCTACTTTTATTGTAATCAGTGGATTTGTGTTTTAAGCAGCAGGCAGTTATTGGGTTCCCACTGTGTGCTCAGTGCTGTTTTAGAAGCTACGAGGACTACAGATCAGGAGCAGCTGTCCCTGCATTTACGACAGTTTTTTTGGTGTGTGTTCGGAGAAATCTTTCAGAGCCCATTGCTGAGCATACGTAAAGACCAGAGAGTGTGGCGGGAGAGGAGTGTCAAGGCTCGGCTGGGCTGTTGAAGGGGAAACAGCACAGTAGTCAGCATTTGGGCTGCATTTGGTTCAATTTCCTTCTATCTAGCTATGCAATGTTGGGCAAGGTGCTTAACCAATTTGAGTGTCGGATTCTTTTTTTGGGGGGGAGGTTGCTGCATTGGGTCTTCTTGTTGCCAAGCGTGGGCTCTAGGCACATAGGTTTCAGCATTTGCAGCACGTGGGTTCAGTAGTTGTGCCTTGCAGACTCTAGAGTGCAGGCTCAGCAGTTATGGCACACGGGCTTAGTTGCTCTGTGACGTGGGATTTTTCCCGGGCCAGGGATTGAATCCGTGTCCCCTGCATTGGCAGGCAGATTCTTAACCACTGTGCCACCAGGGAAGTTCGAGCCTTAGTTTCTTACAAGTTAAATAGGTCATAAACAGAAGGAGAGAATTCAGTGAGCTCTATAGAGTAAAGCTTTGAACTCTCTCAATTTAGTGAACAGTTACTAGGCTCATTTGAAAGGAAGATTGGGGAACTGGCTTGGATGGTATTTTGATGATGTATTTTTGCTAAAAAACCACCCCCAAACTTAGTGGTGTAAACAACAGCCACTTAATGATACCTCACAATCTCATGGGTTGACCAAGGCTCAGCTGGCTGGTTCCTCTACTGTCTCTGGGGCTAGACCCTCAGTGCTACACAATGTGGCCTCTAATTCCACGTGGCATCTTGTCCTCTTAGTCTTCTCCATGTGGCCTCTCTCTACCCTGGACATTTTACATGGTCAGCCTGGATCTCCAAGAAGAGGAGTTGGAAGTGTTCAGGTTTTCTCAGTGCCTGGGGTTTGCCAGTCTCTGGATGTTGCTTCCTCCACACTCCAGTGGTCAGGTCAGATTCAATGGGGAGGGGCACAAGTTACACCTTCTTAAAGGGAAGGCAGAGGTGTTTGGGATGACCTTTCATATCCCAAATCCCCAGCTCCAGGGCTCTTCCCCAGCAGCCTCTTGTTGATGGGGAGATGTGCAATTAGCAGTTTTGGAAGACCCACTGCTGACAAGGAGGCGGGTAGATCACCCACCCAACGGGGCCCCCTTTCAGTGCAATTCTTTGATGTGAAGTCCCTCACATTTGACTTTTTTTTTTTTAGGGCCACTGGCATTTTCTAAGTTCTCAAGGATTTATTCCAGCAAACAAAGCTCACAGGAGACCGATGCACAATTTAGACTATTGATATATTTATTTACAATGCCATGTTTACTTTTCCCTCAACAAAGCATTGAAGGCTGAATTATGTGTCAGAGAATTTGAGCCCTGGGCTCAGGGAAGAGGCATAAGAATACTTGAGGGATGTCTTAACCAAGGTGGAAAAACTTTGGCCATCCATCCTAGCCTGGGGGCCCTAGACGCTTTTCTGAGTTTTGATTTTTGCATTCTCTTTTCCAAGGATCATGTAGATCCCGCTTCTGTGCATACATTTTCCCCCAGCTATATTAATACTATGGATAAAGGTCTAGACTATCATACTGAGGCAAGTCTTGATCAGAATTGAATATCCTATTCTTTCTGCTTTGACTTGAGAGGATTCATACATTCGATGGTGACCTACAGATAACTCATCTCCACCATTCAGTATCAGCTTCATTAAAGTAACTCATTGCCAAGTTCAGGCAGTGGGTGTAAGCCATGAGGGCTTCCTGTGTGTTGACTGTGGAGGAGACAGGAACTTCAACAACATGCTAGAGCTCAGGGTGAGTATGACAAGTGCTGACACTTGAAAATACAGTGTCAGTCATCTCGTGAGAGTGGCACGTTCATTTCAATTGGTCAAACCTGGGAGGACCTTAGTGAGGACTTTATGGAGGAGATATCTGGACAAAGCCATGAAGCCTGGCTTTTTGAGGGTTATGGAAAAGTACAAAGAAACAAAGAAAGCAGGAAGGTGGAATGACACATGGTATTTAGGGAATATGCGTAGATTGGTGTGAACTATAAGGTGCCATAGATAAGCAGGTTGTGATGACTGCTGTGATTATTTGTTGTGTCCCATTTTGAATTCCCCAACTAAGGTGGATATTCTTTAAAGGTCAAGACCATGTCTTACAGCAAAGTTTCTTGGCACAGATTAAAAAAAGTAAGATTAGATAGCAAGGTGTTGAACACTCAAGGGGAGAAAGATGGTATATTAGGCAAACTTATGGCTCTCAAGATGATTCTATTATCTAATTCCTGGGACTGCAAATACGATGGGATATTGTACTTACAGATATGCTATCTTACAGGGAGAAAAGGACTTTGCAGCTGGAATTAAGGCTACTAATCAGTGACTTTAAGAGAGGAGAATTATCCTGGATCATCAGGGTGGACTCAATGTAGTTACATGAATCTCTAAAAGCAGAGGAAGAGGAGGAAGTCAGAGATTGAAAGCACAAGAAGCCAACAACACACCATGTTGGCTTTTCTTGTCAAAGAGTTGGGGACCTCAGTCCTACAACCACCAGGAACTGCCAATAAACTGAACAAGCCTGGAAATGGGTTCTCCCACTTATCCTCCTGATAAGAATCCAGTCTGGCTGACCAACACCTTGACTTTGGTCTTATGAGACCAAGAGAAGATTACCCAGTCGCACTGTGCTAGATGTCTGACCTACAGAAACCATGAAGTAATAAATTTGTGTTGTTTTAAGCCACTAAGTTGGTTGCAAATTTTCACAGTGGAAACTAACAGAGATGACATGTTTTCTTCTCCCCCTCTGTCTCTTCCCCTTCCTCTCCTCTCCTCCTCATCTAGTTCACCTTGAGGTTCCCTGCAGCCTTCAGGAAAAGGTAGATACTAGAGGAATGTCACTGTCTTGATCTAGAAGGCAGTGGAGGTTAGATCATTTGATGAGCTGGGCTAAATGCTGAGCTCTGGGCTGCTAAGCTAGCTGGTTAAAGACACTCAGGAGATGGCTTCCACAGGAAGACTCCTGGACTGCTTTCATTCCACCCTTACCACTTCAGTGTGCCTGAGCAGAAATCAACTCATCTGGATACCTTTCTCATCCCTCCTCTTCTCCCCTGCCTCTTGGTCACTCTGCCAAAGTTCCTTCCCACAAAGTGCCTTGAAGATGAAGTGGGGTTTGTCACTCACACCTGCTTCAAAACTCCCTTCCCTGGAGACCGTCTTAACTTGGTGCCAGCCAGTTTTGGGAAATTAGCACTAACATATGAACTCAGTTTACTCAGTCCTGATAGAGAGGATTTGCAGACCCCAAGGGGAAGTTTGTTAAGTTCAAGTTTCTTGTTCATTACACAGGGATAGTATTTTATTTATTCCTTCCTTCCTTTGGTTACCATTGGGAAGGTTTCTGCTTTTCTTTGCCTCTTACAAAATAATCACTCCCCCATTTGGTTAATATATTTCTTAAGGTGCAAAGCCAGTTCCTCTGTGAAGACTTTCTTGATTCCCTGCAGTGTGGTCATCACTCCTTCCTGTTTTTGCACATCCTGTGGATATAGTCTTCATCAGGCTGTACTGAGTTCTCTGTTGATGTGTTGCCTCCCCTTCTGGACTGTACTTCCTTATGTGTCTTGTCTCCCTGGCACTCAGAATAATGTGAGTGTCCAGGGGTTGCTCAACAAAAGGATGGGAAAGGAGCATGAGTGCAGAAGCAGCCTGCTGAAACACAGACAGATGGGACCTGCCAGATTGCACAAAGCAGCTGGGTGTGAGGCATAAAATCCAAGGCAGTTAATTAAAAACACTTTTATTTGACCTGATTAAAAAGAAGTTAAAGCTATTGAGAAGTTTCTGCTGAGGAATTAAGGAGGGACATGAGTCAGGTGAGTCATATGCACTGTGGAAGAGGGAGGGGCCAAAGAGCCAGCTGTTCCTGGCTGGAGATTTAGCCCAGTCACCAGCTCACAGAGACCTTGGTCCTTGGGCTTTCCACCCCAGGCAATGAGGATTTGCAGTCCCTGAGTACTTCGAGCTCTTCCAGTGGACACCAAATGCATTGGCTGGCTGAGCACACGGGGAAACACAGCTGCAGTTCATACTGTGCCTGTGCTGAGGGTAGTCTAAGCCAGGATCAAGGGAGGGGAAGCCAGAAGTTCAGGTCCCAATATTTCGAGGTTGCATAGTTATTGCTTTTACTTAGAAGCATGCCCATTATGGCCTTTAAATTCTTGTATGTAGAATCAATGCACATTCCAAAATTTATCTTCTCTTAGTGGAACCCCTGTCCCTGTGTTTGTTGATATGCCCGGTGCCTTTAGGGAGGGAATGGGGATGCTAACATGGTTTTGCCGTAGCCCATAATAACCAGAAAAACCAGCTGGGTTGAAGCCAAGTGGAACATGCTTTTCAGAGGGCCGACATGAAAGCACCTTCATCCTAAAGTTGCCCCCTTCTGTACCTCGAGGCACAGAATTCTCCTCTGGGAGGACCTCACCTACCAAAGAACAAATAGGATGTGCCCTTTATTTTTCATTGGGGAAAACTGAGGTCCTGCGAGGGAAACTAACCAGCCCAAGACCAGAGCAGCCAAGGTTTATTGCACGTGTCTTTCTTTCATCAAAGATGATGCTTTTTCATAGTGAAAACTCACTGGGTAAAGGAAAAATGGGTTTCTGCTTAGTGTGGTGGGAGCTAGACTGACAAAGGATAGGGAAGGGTTTTGCTTGATATTGGGAAGAGAAGTGAGACCATAGGTCTGTAGTACCTGGTGCTGAAGGGCTCAAGCAGATGGAGAAGTATAGGTGACATTAAGGACATCACCACAACCAGGGTTAGGCAGTCTTTGTGAATTAAAGTGCCTTGTTCCACAGCAGGCTGGAGATTAAGTAGGTAACTAACAGCATATGAGGCCTTGTACCTGGGAGCTCAGATCTGCTTTTCTCTTAGACATCCATGATCAATATTCCCTGGAGAGCTTTCCTCCTAGAGAAAAGGATGCTTCTTGGAAGGGTGGCATAGTGGCAAGTGCTTTGAAATTCAGCCTCCACTGCTCAATAGTAATGTGACCTTGGCCAAATTTTCTTTCAGTTGAAGTTTCCTTTCTTGACAATATGGAAAATTAACCTTTGCCTCATTAGTTTGTTGTGAAGATTAAATTATTTAACATATAGAGGACTTCTAGTTTAAATGGCCTCAGGCAATCGGCTCTTGAAAGATTTTTCTCCCAGTTGCCATGTGAATGTTAATGAAATTACAGAAAAACAGTTCTGAAAATAGGAACAGTCAATCATCTTAACGTTTTGGGGGAAATTTCCCTAACTACAATTCTGATGAAAGACTCACCAGGCACCTATTGTCTCATGGCCTCTTTTTCTTATCAATGCAAGTGATTTATAACATTGCCTGATAACTGAGTACCTATAGGACATGCCGGTAGATATGGCCCCAGAATTCTCAACTTATTTGGGGGCACAGGGCCTGCCCACTGTCCCCTTTGTAAGGGATGGTGCCAGTTGCTGGGGAATAAATAGGTAGAACAATCACCTCTCTTCCTACTATCTGTACATAGTAAGACACAGATTCTGCTCCGTGAAACTGGCAGGCCCCTTTCTGAGGGGCCAGGGTCTTGTCCACACTCTCCTACTTGCATTGGATCAATTCTGTTCTGTTCAGAGTCTATAATTTCCACATACCACCTAGGCAGGGACTGGCTGTCGTGCATTGCATCCTGGGGGCTGTTGTGGACAAGGATGGAGAAAAGGTGAGCCTTGGGAACAGCGAATGCTGGGAGCAGATAGCTGTTTACAGATTTTTGTGAACTGCATTTGGTCGAGTGAAAACCCCCAACTTACCTTCACCTTCACTAGGGATTACATTCTTTGCCTTAAAGTCAGGTCTAAAATCAGAGCAGTAGGAAATATACAAGATGCTGAAATTTGGAGTCAAGGAGGTGAACATCAGTCTCTCTTCTAGATTTAACTCCGAGAAGGGATTCTTCTTGGCTCTGGCACTTGCTAGCTATGTTATTTTGGGTAAAGTATCCCACATCTTGAATTTCTAGTTTCTAAAAAAGAGATAGCAATATCTATGTCATAGGGCTGTAAGGGAGATTAAGTTAGTCCTCAGAACATAGCACTTGGTTCTTAGTTTATACTTCTTAGTGCATAGTTAAGCCCTCAATAAATATACTATTATGAATTATTACGCCTAATCCAGTGTCTGCATTGGAGAAAAGGCAGGCAAGGCAAGCCATCCACTCTGTTAATAAACACTAGACCTAGCTAGAAAGAACAATGTTTAAGGATGAAATAGCAAAAAACAAAACAAAACAAATAAACAGAATGAGGCATTTCAAAGAATCCTGAAGCAAAAATGATTTATCATTAGGGTACAGAAGATCATTTACCCAACACATGCATTTTAGAAAACATGGCCTTTCTGAAACAAAAGTAAGCAAAGAAAAGGAGGTAAGAAAATGAGATGCAAAGTCAACAGATGAGATGGTAATAAAACTAATTGAACTTGAAAAAGATTTTCAGAAAAATGAAACAAATCAACCTAACTGTAGATCCAGTTGTAGGTATAACCACGCAGAAAGGAACTATTCCAAGTGACACCAAAACAGAGTACATCTACATTTGTGGAGGAATATTCTCTAGACACAAAAAGAAATGCAAAATATCTTAAATCCTATTCAGTAATCATACTGGTGATAGATAGTAGCATTAGTATTGTTATTCTGAGACTGCGTGTGTATCATGGAATAAATCAAATGAGTGATTCTGTTATTGACATTGAAAACTGAGATTTTTGACATGATTGAAAGGAGAGAAAGATATCAGGTGGATGAGGTTAAGTAAAAACTCTAACTCTGTATTTGAATTGTCATTGTGAACTGTATTTTACCTTAAACTATTTTCCAATCTGTTGACTACGAAGCCCTAGAAGTAAGGACCAGCCCAGTAAGCAGTGAGCATTCCTAGTGTTCAGATTGTCATTTCTAATACCTTTTACCACTGAGAGGAACCAGAGCTTCTTGGAGAATTGAATGATTCCAGCTCTGGGGGAAGAAAAGGTTCAGGATGAGCCTAAAATAATTTGTCATAGTAGATAGCAAAGAAGCTACAAAATACGACTAGAGATGTGTCAAACTATTTAGGAGATTACCTAAATAAGTTCCTACTGGCTAAAGATGGGGCAAATTGGTCATCCAGAAGGATAATAATTGCAATGGATTAAAACACATCAAATATGTTTCAATGCCTGTGTGCACAATGATAATAACAATGGAAAGCTCACCAGTAACTTTTAAAGGCTGCTAGGAAATCCCCTAATTGTTTTAAAATCTGGAAAATAAAGGAAGAATATCAAACACTTATCCTGCTTTTATTTTAGGATTTCTTCCTCTGGATAATGGGTTGAGGAGACATGGCTTCTCTATATAGAATTTCAGCTAATATCCAAAGAATGACAGAGTGAAACCATTTTGTGGTCTCTAAAGCATTAATGAATGCAAACAGTGGAGCCAGACCATGCATATAAATGGCTCACATCACACTATGAGGACGACCAGACATTCATGTATGTCCTGACGGAAATGAACACCACCACCTTTGAAATAGTCTTGCTTGGTGTGTGTGTGTGCGCGCACATGTGCACGCGTGCACACGCACATACATGAAGGAGGGATGTAGGAGAATGAATAAATATACACTTCACGGTGCTCCTGATGTTACAGGCTCCCAGTATAAGCTTTGGAGATGATCTTGCTTGCAGGTCCACTGGAAAGTGACCTATTTTCCTAGAACTTCATTCTAACTCTGACCCTGATGAAGCCACTAGCTCAAATTTTCAGGAAGCACAGGGGACAAAGGAACATGTTAATGATACCACAGGGATGCTCTCAGCAAAATCCAAAATATAGGAAATGCTACAGCACAAATGACCTGGTTTCTACAGAAAAACAAAACAAAACAACAGCAAAAAAACAAAGCATATAAACATTCAAGGAAGATAAGAGAAACAGAGGAAATCTACAAATTAAAAAGAGATTTCAGAGTCACATCAACCAAACTGATTTCTAGTTCAAACAAACCAACTGTTTAAAAAAAACCTGATAAAACGTTTGGAAAAATCTGAACACTGATTGTATATATGTTCATGCTAAGGCATTATATGAATTGTTTCAGGTATGATTGTGGAATTGTTGACATTTTTTCAAAAGAGGAGTCACCTTTGACAGATACATAGTGAAACATTAATGCATATAGATGAAATGAGAGCTCTACTTTTGTCTTTATTTAAAACATAATAAAAAGATAGTGAGAAAAAATGACTTCTGGGAAAATAAAAATGCAAAGCCAAATGAAAATCTGGTTGTAGACTATGGGGAAGAGAAACAACACTTAACAAATTGTGATCACTGATGTAGAGGATAATCTTAGATAGTTCTCCCACAATACAGAAGTGAAGTGCTTATATGGTTTCTTGAAGATGGTAAGAGCTTAAGATACCTTCTTCTCTGCTCCTGGAGCTTTATTTTTCTACTTCATCCCGCCCCAACCAAAGCTGGAGCAAGGAGCAATCGTGCGGGAAATACCACATGACAGCGGTTTCCTAAGGCTGGGAATCTGGTTCACACTCTCTACTATATTAGCAGAGCAAAACTAGAAGCCAGACTCTCAACTGTCCTGCTGAAAAATGAAACTCTAGGAAAATAGGTCACTTTCTAGTGGACCTGCAAGTGCGTTAATCTCCAAAACTTATACTGAAGATCTGTGACATCAGGAACTTCATGAAGTGTGTATTTATTCTTTTTTTCATAGTCCTCCTTCCATCTACTCATTGACACCTAAAATCTTTGGATTTGATAATATAATGTTATTCCCCGATGCATAAAATTTCAGTGACTCCCTCTGCCTAAAACTAATGTGGCAAGTCCCATATGGCCGCCAACCCCTCCATTGACAAATGCCACGATTCCTCAGCATGGCTGCTCTTCTCCATCTCTCTGAAGCCCAATCCAATCCATTCCTCAAGACTCAATTCAAGTGTCTCCTCTTCCAGCAAGATTTTCCTGATCTAGTTCTGTATTTCATGTTCTTTCTCTCTCCTCCCACTCCTTTGAACTTTCACAAAGCCTCATCTGTATTTCTGATAATTCATATCTTTTGCCTAATATTGATGTTGATGGCTCATCTTTCCTGCTATGTTTGGGCTTTTGTGTTATAGGATTTTATGTGTACCTCTAATAGGCAGCGTATAGAGAGAGATTAAAAACCAAACTGCTATATTACTAGACTCTAAATTATTTTGTTTCAATTCCTAGTCTGTCAATTAGCTACAAATCACAAATAATTTGCTAAGCAAAGGAAACATATTTGCTGAAGTTATTTTGTCAGAATTTTTAATTACAAGAGTGTAATTAAGTATATCTACAAAATTAATAAAAGATTGTATAACTTTATGATTTATAAAACCATCAGCTGCTTCCAAAACTAGTCTTGCATTATTTTCAAATAATTCAGAAATAGAAGAGATTGCTTGTGAAAGCCATCGTTTGGGTGATAATTTCAACCACATTTAAGTTCTGTAGTGAGTTGTTCCTGCCCAAAGTTCTCCCGTCAATTAATGTTTAGGCTTTACGGCCATGGCACAGCCGTCACTCACTGCACACACGAATAAAACCTAAACATTTTACGCTGTATTTTCCTTCTATTCTTGGCCCAGTTCGCCTTCTGGAAGTGTAACATCATCACAAACCATCCCAGTTCCTGAGATCAAGAACAGGTAACTCCAACGGACTAATATCTGAGCTCTGCTAAACCCCTTGAGATGCCTTTTACCTTTCTGTGACTCCCTCCCTGGGCTTCCAGGCACTTTTGCTTCTAACAGCCAGCGCTTGGGACTGCTTTGGAGACCTCCTTGCGTGTCTATGGTAGCTGCCTCACCTATAGGAATGAACAGAAGAAAGTACTTGGGAGTTTATGCCAGCAACTGACAGGTGCATGAGTGTGAAAGCCCAGTTCCCTTATTTTAAGGCAGGCAAATCTCTTAGTTGCAAATTTACATGAGAACAGGCTGAGACTTTGCCTGAACTTGCACCCAGGTCTCGGACTTTTTGTTTCCTATCCTGTTACCCCCACTCCTTTGTGGAGTCTCCTTGGAGTAAGTCCTGAACCAATCACTTGCTCATGACCCCTATTCAGGGTGGGCTTCAGGGGACCAGATCCCTATCAGTAACCGTCCTGAGTGCAGATCAGGTGATTCTCATTTTTCCTCGTGTTTGGAACATCCTTCTTGGAAGAAGGGTGAATATTTTCAAATTTTATTGCCCATGATAAAAACTTCAATCAGGTGAAACTTGGCGTGACTCTGCTGGCCATGAGTTTGTGAGACTGTCCTTTGATTGCCACGGAGTTGTTCTGCTCAGGGCTGAGCATTGCACAGGGTGAGAGCTGGAAGACACGGCATCCCCAGAGGGAGCTCATATTCATCCACGCTCTGGGCTGGGGAGGTGATGAGCTTTCTGTGGAGACTTTGAGCCAGGAATGGAGGATCCTCTGCTCGGGCACTTTTGCCCTTCCTTATCTGTGGTGACTTGTTCCGTTTTGTTTCGTAGTTTCTTTTTGTTCTTCTCAAAATGGATGTCATTCTTGCATTAACATTTCGAGAATCTTAAATAGATCAATTGTAAAGTCAATATGTGATTGTTTTAAATTTTTGATTTTGTTGGCCATCCTTCTTAGTGTTAGCTTTTCCTCTGCGTATTGGAGTTCTGGTTTCCTTTGGGTTCACACTGAGTGGGGGTTTTTGTTTTCCTTCTCTCTGTACTCCCTTTGCCCCACCCAGCAGATGTACGGTTGTCTCCATCTGGCCAAATGGAACCTCACATGTAGCCCTACCATCTCATGCTGGTATTAGCAACCTGTCAGAGCTACTTCAAGCCCAGGAGTTGGTCCTGCACCAACAGCCTTGTCTTCTCCCTCCCAGAACTGCTGTTGCTGTTGCAAGTTGCAGCCCCAGTCACAGTTTGTTTCACATGAGGGTGCTGGTCCAAGCCCTGCTTTATGTAGCAGTGTGGCCTTTCCCTCCATCACCATTGAGGTTGGGGGTCTCTGTTATTTCCTGGAGTGGAATCCCAGTCACTTATAGTTTTGATCTGAAATCAATAAGGTCATGGCCTCTGTGCCTTAGCATTTGTTTGTCTTCTGTTTTTGGTTCACCAAGAAATTTTTTTTTTCTTTGAAAAGGGTTCCAATGAAGAATATTCAAGTATAAATGCTCTTTTTAGAGTGGAGGGGGTAGTTTAAAGCATGAACCCTTGACAGGAATTCTGTCCTTGAGGTTCCTGAGCAGAGGATTTGGGCTATCTCCCCATCTGTGAGTGTATAGAGTTGGCATCAAACTTTGACAGCTCACAATCAAATATTTACTGAATAAATAATTCATTTGGATGAGTAGTTTTCAAACTCAATCTTCAGCACTGGAACATTTTTTTTTTCCCAGATAAAATCTTACATAGAAGCCCCCAATACATAAATATATAAAAGTGACATTTTATTAAGTTCAGAAAGACCTTCGAAAAATGAACATTTTTTGTCAATTCCTATGATTGAGAAGACCTATTATTTCAGCCTCAGCTTCTAATTTTTTTCTTTTTTTTAAACTTCCTTCACCTTTTTTACTTTCTTCTTTCTGTGTACTTTCTCTTTTCTTCCTTCCTCTCTCTTTCTTTGTCCTCCCTCCCCTCCTTCTTTCCTTCCTTCTCTTTTTTTCCAGTTTAGTTCTATTTTTTTTTCCATTATTCCCAAAGCACCTCCACAAGTGTGAGGGTCTATTAGCAGATACTGTATGACAATCACTGGGGCAGTGTGGTCCCCTGTGAGGGCAGCTGTTGTCTTTTTTTCAAGGTCACACGGTGAGTTAGTGTTGGAGGTGGAGCAAGACCCAGTTTTCTGGCCTTGTTTCCACATGGGAGTCTTTTGCTGTGGTGTCAGGGCAAAGAGAGATGAAGCGGCACTGTGGAGGAGTTTCACCACCTCCCCTTGTCTGACACGACCAGCGGTGGGTGCCACAGGCAAGTCAAATTTCAGGCCCATCTTTTTCACGTCCCACTTTTCTCAGGCTTCTTCCAGACCCTCTTGTTCAGTGTAAACAGCAGGAAAGAACCAACACTTGCTGTCCTCAGATGGTGGCCTGGCTGTGAACATCAGTGGGGGACCTCTCCTGAGCATCCCTTCATATGTGAATGTTTAGACCTTGAACAGATATTGTGGGTAATGATTGGTGACAGGGTCCTGACGGTCATACTTTCTTAACATTCACTGCTGCTTTCTGAACAGAATCTGGTTGAAAATGTCCAAAGGAGGGAGATGCGAAGGATCTCAGCTTGAGAGCAGCAACCAAAGGCCCAGGGGTGTGCTGGTAAATGTTCAACAACCAGCTCTCTGAAAACCAGAGCCCTCGTTTGTAGAATTTATCAATTTCCATTGGTATAAATACCCTCACCATAGCCAATTTCAAGCTACCAACAATTTAACACCTGGTTTGAAAAATTCCTAAAAATTTAACAATCAGGCTGGTACAAGTTGGCTCTAGAACATTACTGGCCCAGAGACGCATGGGCAAAGGGTGCCTGTGCCAAATACTCAGGGCTTTCATTTCATGTGGAGCTTCAGGTCCACGTGTGAGTCTGCAGCCCTTTCATCCCACTTTGTTCTAGGATGCCCAGTTGGTCCCAATATCCTCAACCTTTGTCCCCTGCTGCTCCTCTAGCTTCTAGTCCAGCTGGTGTGACTTCCATCATTGGGGCATCTGTGTTTGCTCAAAGGGTCATGGTGGCAGGTGTTTAGATAAACAGTCAACACAACTGAAACTCGAATCTGGTTTTGTTTACAGTTTAGAAAGAGGGGAATGGCTAACTATGAAGGGGAGTCTTATCTTTATTAAAGAACTATGTAGGAACTGTTGAGAGTAAATGCAATAAAGCCTGCCTGCTTGGGTTACCCATGATTACATCCTCCAGCTGTATAACATGGTGGAAGGAAGAGAGGGGGGAAATGAATGAATAACGTCTTGTGCCTCCATAAAAATATTGTAAAGCTCAGTAATGAAAAAAATTCTGAATACATAGGTGAGTAACATTGCCTTGGGAAAATGTTGCACTTCAACAGTTTCTTTTCTGGTTATTTTTATTGGATGCTCTACCAATGTGTTCACAGAGAAAAACTGCTACAGAAATTCAGCTGTGTTGGTCATTGCGTGACAGAGCCTCACGTATAGGCAGTGACTCAAAGGAGACCGCTCAGGAAGTAAAGCAAATGATGGCTCGGATATAATCAAGCAACTAGTCTTGAAATTAGTTATTTTGCTAGCACAGATGGTTTCAGGGTAAGGTCTTCTAAGAGAAGACAGTATATTTGCTTGTTAGCAATAACGACCAGGGAAAACCCTAACAACACCTGGGCTTCTAAATTATTGTGCTGACTTTAAAACAGACACACAGCATATATTTATTGAAGTTTTGGAAAGTTATATTTATTAAATGTATAGAAAACTCTATTCTGTAAATTCTACAAGATAATGATATGCAAGTTAGGTTATACCCAGGATCAGAATTTCCTACATGTCCTCCACTTTGGAAATGATGAAACACTCTGATGGTTATTCTTATTACCTTTTTCATTTCATTGTTCACATTCACTGGTTGCAGATGCTATCGGCAAAGTCATAGAATGCTAAAATCTCAGCGTTGTGAAGAAAGATGGAGTGGGAGGGAAGTGTAACATCAGTAACTGGTGTGTGCCTCTCTTCGGTTCCCCTAGCACGTGGGAGTATTTGTTTTGGTTATCCTGTCCCTCTTGCCTCACTGAAGGCTGTGTGTGTGTGTTCAGGGGAGGGTGGTGGTGCAGATAACTTGTCTCTTTAGTTCACGGGTCTCCATATCCAGGGGAGCTCTATACAGACTGGGTGTAGAAACTATCGGAAGATATCTCAGACTCTGGGTCTGAAGCCATAACCAGATAGGTCTCTGGGAGATAGGTTTCCTTGGAGTGTGGCATGTACTTTTCATGCAAAAGGAGGAAGATCATAGAAGGTTATATAATTTGCTCGCAGTATTTGCCATCCTCCCTTCAGTCCATTCTTTCAGAGCCCTTTCCTTGTGTTTCTCTGTCTCATTTACATCAGGCTTGGACACATGATTTGTAATGGCTAATGGACTGTGAGTAGAAGTGTTGTGTGCTTCTACCTAGCAGAAACTTTGAGAGCCATTGCTGTTTCCAGTTCTGTGCTTTCTCCATGCCACATAACAGCATGTCCCCACTAGCAGTCTGGAACCCAGAATGAAGAAGACACGTGGAGCAATGGCACAGCCAGCTCACAGCCAAAATGGACCACGAGTGATAAACAAGCCTTTGTTGTTGTAAGCCATGAGATCTAGGGGTAGTCTGTTACCACAACATAACCTAATGAAAACTGGCAGACAAAGAAAATGAGACATATATGTGACAATTTTGACTGTCAAGAGAAATGCAAGAAAGCACTTCTTTAACTATACCCTTGCCAACCTTGGTGTCATTCCATTTGTTTCTATATTTAATATCTTGATAGACACACACAGTATTTTATCCAAGTAGTCTTCATTTCCATGACTTGGAAAAGTCAAACAGTTTTTTGCGTATTTGCATTCTAATTTGGGCAACTTACTTTTGCGGACTAAGTCAACTTCCTATTTTCTATTTTATTACTTGCCTTTTCTTAGTGAATTTTAAAAGGCTTTTTAACTTATTAAGGACATCTTTTCTTTACCATAGACATTAAAACTAATTTTTCCAAAAAAATAATTTTTCCTAGTTTTTTCTTAAATATTATATATGATGACCTTTGATATACAGAAGTTTAAACATTTCATTTAGCCAAAATGCATATGCCTGGTAGTAATAAATATTTGTTTAATGAATCAAAGAATAGTTTATTTATTTGCTTTTATGTACTTAAACTGCTCTTTCATACTGACATGAGAAAATATCCCCCGATATTTTCCTTTCATTTTGTTTTATATGTTTTGTTTTAATCTCTAGATCAGGAGTTCCAACTCCTCTTGTACATTAGTCAATAATATTTTGGGAGCTTTTAAAAAGCACAACTTTTCATACTTTCTGAGGGTATGACTTGAGATTCTATATTTTTTTAGAGCCTCCCTTTCCTTTTTCCCAGAGTATTCTGATGCAGTTAGTCTGGAGTTTGGAGATCACTATTAAATGTGTTTTAATTTTAATGTAGTCCAATTTACTTGTTTTTTGCTTTTATGACTTGGGCTTTTGAAGTAGTATATAAGAAATCTTTGCCTACACCAAGATTACAAAGATTTATTCTTATTTTTTTTCTAAGAGTTTTATAGTTTTAGCTTTTACGTTTAGGTCTATGACCCCTTTTGAGTTAACTGGTGTGAGTTAGGAGTCCAACTTCATTCTTTTGCATGTGGATATTCAATTATCCCAGAACTATTTTTTGAAAAGACCATTCTTTCCCCATTGAATTGTCTTGGCACCTCTGTCAAAAATCAATTACCTATAAACATGAGGGTTTATTTCTAGGTTCTCAATTCTATTCCATTGATCTATTTGTCTATACTTATGCCATCATTATATACACTTGATTCGTGTAGCTTTGTTTGTTTTGAAATTGGAAAGTGTTAACCCTCCAATTTTGTTTTTTTCAAAGTTATTTTGACTCTTCTGGGTCCATAAGAGTTTTCTCATGCATTTTAGAATCAGCTTTTCTATTTATGCAGAAACCACCTCTTGACATCTTCTCCTACCCCCGATCACAGTGTTTTCCTTTCCCCCTGGCCACAGGTACCACCTGACATGTTTCTATTACCATGAATTATTTATAAAATAGATTGTAAATTTTTCAATGTAGTTAGGGTATCTTTCAATTCAATAGTGAAATGAAAAATGGAGGGACTTAATCTCTTGGTACTCAATTCCCCCTCTATGAATAAAGGAAGAGCAAGTGGTTACCTAGTCAGGGATTTACCACTTGTTCCCCTCTACTCCCTTCAACAGTGATTACTGGCTGTGCTCTTTCCCTTGTTTATTTTTTTTCCATCTTTTTTCTCCTTGCATTTGTACTATCACCTGGACCTGATCTCTTCTCAGGTTCCATAGGCTTTTTGAAGACTATGATTCAATGAAGTGTTAGCATTCTGAGAAAACCTCCTTTCTCAAGAATTGATGGCATTTCTTTCTTCTGAAAGTCATTTCCAAATACTAGGTCTATTCAGTTTTGTCCTGGTGTTGCACTGCTTGCAGGCCTGATGTGTTTGCTTCTGTGAAAATGCCAGTTAACTAAGGCCGTGTCTGTGCCTCGTGGACTTTTATCTCCTCGTGCATCATAAGAGTAGAACAAGTGTCAAGGGATCACAGATATTTTGTTTTCTCAGCACCACATGCTAGTTTGCACTATTAATTCTAGGTTGTCTCTGAATCACTGTACAAGAGTTAATTGTAAATGGGATTTGCCAACTCTGAGAAGGGAAGGGAAATCTGACTCAGGATATGTTCAAAGTCGCTTTTACTAGGCTCTAAGCACACCTTTCTAGTCTCTTGATGGGTGAAAGGGCTTTGGACCACAGAATCTGGTCTCTAACCACCCTGAAGAATTCCTCTAGATATGGACCTCTTGTCTAATTGTCACTTCTAACATCTATGAGAGCAAAGGCAGGATCAGTGCCTGGTATCTAATAGGAACTTACTAAATATTTATTGGATAAATGAATGGATGATTACTTCTGTGACTGAATCTTATAGTATTCCAAGTACTGTGTCATGCACATTTCACTTAATTTTTACTATAATCCCATAAGTTTTTAATTCATTGACTAATATTAATTCTTGTCAACTGGATAACTGCCACATTCCATGTTATTTGAATCTCATAATATCCGGTGATAGACACCATTGGTTTTACCCCCATTTTACAGTTCACAATATTGACACCCAGAAGATGTTTAATGTTTTAATTCAGTGTTTTTCCAATTTTAATGTAGCAAGAATCTCTGGAGGTTCTTAGAGTCTGATTCAGCACATCTGGGTGGGCCCGAGAGTAGTGGGTTTAACAAGCTCCCAGGTGATGCTGATGCTGTTGCTCTAAAAGGTATATTTTGAGTAGCAAGGCTTGAAATAGAACATTTTCCTTGCCTTTGTGAAGAAGAGGGGTTAAAAAATAATATAAGAAACAAACATTCTCTCCTTCCACCAAAAAAAGAGCTAAAGACTAAGCAGTCTAAAAGCAAAATATCTTCATAGATACCATTCAACTGAAATCCTGATGACGAAGCTTGATAAATCAGCCATTTAAGTCTACAAGATATTACAGCATACAATATACTGTAGATTAATAAAGCTGGAGGATTCATCATTCCAATTTCAAACTTGATGCAAAGCTACTTTTAAAATCTAAGACCAAAGAAACAAATAGAAAAAATGAGAAACACTTATGACTGTCCTGAGAAAAGTTTATTTTTGACCAATGTAATGCAGATTAATTTTCAAAACATGCCTTGATATTTTCTTATAAAAAAAGGGACTTGAGACTTCCCTGGTTGCGCAGTGGTTAAGAATCGCCTGTCAATGCAGGGGCAGGGGTTCAATCCCTGGTCTGGGAAGATCCCACATGCTGCAGAACAACTAAGCCTGTGCGCCACAACTACTGAGCCTGTGCTCTGGAGTTCACGAGCCACAACTACTGAGTCTGTGTGCTGCAACTACTAAAGCCCAAGTGCCTAAGAGCCCATGCTCCACAACAAGAGAAGCCACCACACTGAGAAGCCTGTACACCACAACGAAGAGTAGCCCCGCTTGCTGCAAGTAGAGAAAGCCCACGTGCAGCAACGAAGACCCAATGCACCTCCCCCCCGGCCAAAAAAAAATGAGATGTGTTTAATTAAAAAGAAAGGGACTTGAAAGGTGTAGTTAAGAGTAAAAATTGTTTGCATATTATACATAGAAACTATGAACTAACATCCCCCTTGGGAAATCTCGATCATCTTCATAGCCTGCCTAAGAAAGCAAGATTGTTCTAAAGCATGAAGATAAAGTCCTGCTATTTATGACTGTGCCCTTAATAAGTTACTGGGGCTTTCTATGTGGAACTCAACAGACATTCATCACTGCTGCTACCTCTCACAATCAGGACTCCTCATTTACCCACACCAGATAATTCCATATCTCTTCGTGTACTGAAGAGCTCACCATTTTACTCAGATTTCGCTTCGTGAAACATGTAGATGCTTTGCAAAGTTAAGAGCAGAAGGTAATGAGGAGATGTGGGTGGTAGATATCCCAGCCTTAGGCTGGGGGATTGCAGCAGAAGGCAGAACACAAAATGATGGCCATTGGACTGTTGAGCTTTGCCTACTACGTAAAGATTTTTTAAAGCAAAAGGTCATTTGTGTCCTTTATCATAATATTTGCTAGAAATGCTTTGTGGCTAGTGTTTTCTCAGGCGTCAGTGTTTCAGATTATGGGTGTGTCCTTGGGTTAAGTAGAATGGGGAACCCCTTAAAGGTAACTGAGGTTGAAAGATTTGAAAGAATTATTGGCTCAGAGAAATCAGAGTGAGGATAATCTTCAGAAATCAAATTAGAATTTCCAGTTTAAGATGGCATATGAATTGTTTGAATGAATTCTCCCTGAATCCTGAATTCCATTGAATGACTAATAGGATACAGGAAACCATCAAAAGGTTCGCCAGAATGTTGGTGAATTTTTGCGTGATAAAGTGTAGCCAAGACCACACCGAGTAGAGTCTGACTGATTTAGGAGATGGATACTGCAACAAAAACAAAGTTGGTCTGAGAATTAATGGATGGGACTTCTAGTAGAAATTCTAATATTAGAGAAAGACCAGAGCAGAGGGGCCAGAGGTAAGCGGAGCATGTGGTGCACTTGCAGGCAATTTTCAGTTCTATTTGAAAATCTTAAGGCAAGCTTGCATTGGTGGAGATACATGAGATGGCTGGATTTGGGGCTCACTCTGTGAGCTCAGCTGAGGTTCTCTGTGAACTGGAGGCCTTAGGAATGACTAAAATTTCAGAGGCACATTGTCCAAGTTAGAGAAAGAGCACACTGATTTTCAGATTGCAATGATAAACAAGAAGAAGTAGCCCTTCTGCACAAAGGTGAAGCAAAATGTTACCCAGCTGCCTCTTTTGGATGCTAGCTCCCCACAGAAAACTAAGTTTTCTGATCTGACAAAATAAAATTACAACATTTTAGTAGGCAGGTGGAGCGGTCAGAGGAGAGCTGACTACATGAATCTAGACCTCAGAGAAATCTGGGCTGGAGACAGCAGTATGCAGGAGGTAATTAAAACTGTGCTGGTGGATGAAGTCACTTGCAAAGAGAGTAGACTTTGCAAAGAGAGGGCTTAGAACTGAGTCCAGGAGAATTCCAGCATTGAGAAGGAGCGCTCTGAGGAGGAAAGAACTGCAAAGCACTATGAGAAGAGGTTCCAGAGAGGGAGGAGGGAAGTCAGGGCTCTGGAGTTTTTCAATATTCAGACATGAGTGTTTCAAGAAAGAAGAGTTGTATTAAATGCCACTGGGAAGTCAAGTAGAAAGAAACTGAACAATATTCTTTGAATTTCACAGCATCTATGTCTATGTGAAATAAAGGATCAGTCATCTAATGAGACACTATGTGTGTGAAAGATGGTGGCAGGGAGTGGGGAGGATGGTTGTAACTGTCAGGGTTCTCCAGAGGCACAGAACCAAAAATATATATATTATTATGAAAGAGAGAGAGAGACAGAGAGAAGTACAAAATCTGCAGGGTAAGCTGGCAGTAGAGACCTAGGGAAGAGCTGATGCTGCAGTTCAAGTCTGAAGGCAATCAGTTGGCAGAATTCCCTGTTTCTCTGGGGACCTCAGTCTTCTCTTAAGGTCTGCAACTTTTTGGATGACACCCATCCACACCATGGAGGGTAATCTGCTTTACTCAAAGTCTATGAATTTAAATGTTAATTTCATCTAAAGAATAGCTTTGCAGCAGCCTCCAAACATGCTTGACCAAGTATCTGGGTACCATGGCCTAGCCAAATTGACATATAAAATTAGCCACAACCATGGTGCAGGTGGAATGAGTTCTGAAGTGTTCACAGAACAGGCAATGGACCAGAGAAGTGTAGTCAGAGAGCATGGAGTGCCATGGGCCCGTCTGAGGGAGGCAATCCTGAATTGATGATGATTCCTATTTGTCCTTTTGTATGAGTTCTCTGGCAGCAATTAGCTGCTTGGATGCAGGGTCAGAGAGAAAGGGTGGGCACCAAAATCAAAATAAAATGTTATGCTTCGTTTTGGGGAAGGAATTTATCTTTTAACAAATATATAGTTTTGTGTATGTGTGTGCGTGTTTACGCATTGGGAAGTCTTCCTTTCTACCTTGATTATAATAGCTCTTACATCTTATTTCCACCCTGTTGGTTGTTTGTTATCTTTCCCCCTTTTCTTAACTTTTTTCTTAAATTTTTTCTCATTTGCTTATCTAACTAGTCCTTGTATGCCATTAAGCACATCAAATATATATTGTCACAAAGTCATAAAGGTCTAAAATAAAACTCATATAAATTTAGTGCCAACTCTCTTCCCCCCAAAAAATTCCTGCTTCTTTTTCCATGTTTGCTTGTCACCCGTTTGGGAGGCAGGCAGGGCAGATTCTAAGGAATAAGACGGTTCGCAATGTTATCTTGTCAATAACTGACCTAGAAATCAAATCCAGGGTTTCTGGCCCCAAATCTTTCTATACACATTGAATCTTTGAGTTTTATTAAAAAAACATTAAACACTGTAAATTTGTTGATCTTGTGGTTTAAAAGCATAGGAATAAAAGAGAAAGAAAATAGGTGAATTCTCCATTTCCTGATGGAATATTTCAAGCAGTTAACTTTCCAGGTTTCCTCTTAAATCCTTTGGAGGCAACAGAGTTTGTGGTTGTGGACGGCTGTCTGGGTATATAGTAAGGGCACATTAGAATTCTAGATTTTGCAACGACTAAGTTACAAATTAATTTGTATGAAGGAAAATTTTAAAACGTTCTTAGATAGAAAAGAATAAAGTTTTTTAAAGGACAGGTAAGTGTTGATATGGGCCAGTTTTCTTTTCTTTTCCAATTGAGTTTTGTGATATTTTGACAGGAGTAAGAGGAAAAAAATGACTGGAGGAAGGCTGTAGACATTCCCTTCTCTGTTTCTGTAAAATTTGCCACCAAAGTCCGAATGCTACAGTGCCATACTGACTAGTCATGCTTTGCTAGAGCATTCCTTGAAAGAATCACGATATACCATATCCACTTCATCTTGAAACAGAGTGCCTTACCCAAAGAATAGTCATGATTAGTATAGGAACCTCAAGTTAAAGTTGGATTTTTTCATTTTGTAAATATCCGAAACTTCAGAAATAACATGCATATACACACACAGTTTTCTTTATTAGTCCTTAAATAAAACTCAGTGTACTAGTGCCTTATTTTATAGTTGACTAAGTTATTACGCTTTTGACAGTGAAAATCTAAGTTATAGCCTAGTCCATACAGACCAAAAGTGGGAGCAATTAACCATTTTACATCTGGGTCTCACTTTGTCCACTTGTACAATGCAGATGATACCATGTAACTTCTTCAAGGGATAGACTGCTTAATAAAGCTATAAAATGGGTGTGAATTCAGGGGGGATATCAGGTTCATGTCTCGAGCTATGGTCTGAATGTTTGTTTCCCCCCCAAATTCATATGTCAAAACCTAACCCACAGGTGATATATTAGGAGGTGGAGCCTTTGGGAGGTAAGGAGGTTATGAGGGTGGAGCCCTCACAAATGGGGTTAGTGTCATTATAAAAGTGGCAGAGAAGGCTACCTTACCTCCTCTTTGCCACCCGTAGAAAAGACAGCTGTCTAGGAAGTGGGCTCTCTCCAGACACTGACTCTATTGGCTGCTTGATCTTGGACTTCCAGGCCTCCAGAACTGTAAGAAATAAATGTCTGTTGTTTATAAGCCACCCAGTCTGAGATATTTTGTTATAGCAGCCAGAATGGATTAAGACAACTGTGACCGATGGTAGTTGGCAGAGAGGGCTTTCAAGTATTCGGCAAATCTGAGGACCACAGTTGTGGGCAGAGCAGAGTGGTGGCTCTGTGTGATGTGATACAGACCCTGGGTCCAAATTTCCCAGGTCAAGGATCTGAGGCAGTGCAGGATGACAAACAACAGTGACAGTGGGGGTCTGGCAGGGACCCTAACCTCTGTCTCCCCTGTATGGAATAGAACATTCTTCTCCCCTTTCCCCTGGGTAGCAGGAGGTCTGGAATGGTCTGGGGAGAAGGTAGGGGGTGGGGGACATCCTGCACCTCAAAAATAGGAAGCTTATTTTCAGAATTTCCCTAACTTCTTTTCTTAAAACTTTGTCTGCAATAAATTTTTGTTTGCATTTGAGTTCTATGTACTTCTGTTTTATTGTATTTGTTCCTTTACTAAAATAAATTATGTCTTTCATAATATTTACTTATGTAAACATTCATCAAATTTAGCATTAACATGTGGGTAGAACAAACAGAAAAGGAACAAGAAGCCCTTGGAATAATTTCCAAGCTGGGTGCTGAGCTCCATGTTGATGAGGTGGCCTCAGAAGCAGTGTGCCTGTCATAGCCTGTGGTCTCCTCAGAGGTCAGGGACTGATCCAGAGAGAGACACACATACATGCAGCCCTAGCCCTGCTTTTCTTTGGTTTCACCTGTGAACCCTGGCACACTGCACTGGAGAAGATGATCCCTTTGGCCCATGATGTGCCTGAGTCTCTGAGTGATGAGCTCCACAAACGTGCCAGGACATCATCTCTTGTGAGTCCACTTCAACTGCTCCAATATGCAACAAATCCAGCAGAAATTCCACATGTGTATGACATGTGGGCAAAACTTTCCCCTAAGCTTGAATCCTGGTGAAGGTTCTCCAATTTTTTGGTGGGTTTGATTCCAGTGTTCATCTTATAATGCAGAGGGAGTTGGAACATCATGATTTCTTTAAGTCTCATGGGCTTAAATTGGTCTCATCAAGGTTTTGTGATTCTTTCCTTACTTTTATGTCTTCCCAGTGGACTGTGAGATCTTGCAGGCAGAGGCCCAGATTCATTTGTATCTGCCCCTTCAGTATGAATCTATTGAAACTTGTATAGGACTTGCATGCTGAAAACTACAAAACCTACTTTCTGTTTCATTCATTTGCAGGCTCTCTTTTTTCAATTACTGATTTCTGCTCTTTGTTAATTTTTTCCATTTGCTTGTCTTGGATTTATTTGCTATTCTTTTTCTAGGTTATTAAGGTGGGAGTTTAGATTATTGATTGAAGACTTTCCTTCTTTTTTTAATATGTGCATTTAGTGCTACCATTTTCCCGCAGCACTACTGTAGCTGTGTCACACACATTTTTGTAGCCTGTGTTTTCATTTTCATTCAGTCCACTGTATTTTTAAAATTTCCCTTTGATCCATGGATTATTTAGAAGTGTGTTGTTTAGTTTCCAAGTGTTTGAAGATCTTCCTGTTATCATTCAGGTATTGACTTCTTGTGGTTGCAGAAAACTGTGTAACTTTTCAAAATTTTTTTAGGTCTGTTTTGTGGCCCAGAATATAGTCTATCTTGATAAACATCTTGTAAGCATTTGAAAATAATGCATATTCTGCTGTTTTAAGGTGGTGTGTTCTAAAATGTCAATTAGATCCTGTTGGTTAATGGTGGTATTGACTTCTTCTATACCCTTGCTGATTTTCTATCAACTTGTATCATTTGTGAAAGGAGTGTTGGTCTCCAAGTATGATTCTGGATTTGTCTATTCTCCTTTCAGTTCTATCAGTTTTTATTTCACATATTGTGTTGATGTTTGGTGCGTACACATTAAGGATTGCTATGTCTTCTTGATGGACTGATCCTTTTATCATTATATAATGTTCCTCTTTTTCTCTATTCATTTTCTTTGCTCTGAAGTTTACCTTATCTGATATTAGTATAGCCACATCTGCTTTTTTGATTAATGTTGGATTAATATATATTTGCAACCTTTTTTCTTTCATCATACCCATCTCATTATATTTGAAGTGAGTTTCTTGTAGACAGCATATAGATGGGTCATATTCTGTAATCTACTCTGTCAATTATTAATTGGGATATGGAAGAATAAACAATGACAAGAAAATGTTTAAAATATACTGCCACACTTAAAAGAGCAAATGAAAATCTATATTTAGAATGATTCCATTAAAAATATTTGAAATGGTGCATACTGGAATCTTAGCTCAACTAGTATCTAGCTGTCTAACCTTTGGCCAATTACTTTTTTTTTCTTAAGAACTTTTATTGAGATACAGTTAACAGACAATAAACTGCATATATTTAGAGTGTACAATTTGGTATCCCAATCTCCCAATTCATTACCCCCCAACCCTCCCCACTTTCCCCACTTGGTGTCCATATGTTTGTTCTCTACATCTGTGTCTCTATTTCTGCCTTGCATTTTCTCTTTCATAGTTGTTAGCATTTGCCTTATGTATTGAGGTGCTCCTATATTGGGTGCATATGTATTTATAATTGTTATCTCCTCTTCTTGGATTGATCCCTTGATCTTTATGTAATGTCCTTTCTTGTCTCTTGTAACACTGTTTATTTTAAAGTCTATTTTATCTGATAGGAGTATCGCTACTCCAGCTTTCTTTTGACTTCCATTTACATGGAATATCTTTTTCCATCCCCTCACTTTCAGTCTGTATGTGTCCCTAGGTCTGAAGTGGGTCTCTTGTAGACTGCATATATATGGGTCTTGTTTTTGTATCCATTCAGCCTGTCTGTGTCTTTTGGTTGGTGCATTTAGTCCATTTACATTCAAGGTAATTATCGATATGTATGTTCCTATGACCATTTTCTTAATTGTTTTGTTTCTGTTTTTGTAGCTCCTTTTCTTCTCTTATGTTTCCCACTTAGAGAAGTTCCTTTAGCATTTGGTGTAGGGCTGGTTTGGTGGTGCTGAATTCTCTTAGCTGTTGCTTGTCTGGAAAGCTTTTGATTTCTCCGTCGAATCTGAATGAGATCCTTGCTGGGTAGAGTATTCTTGGTTGTAGGCTCTTTCCTTTCATCACTTTCAATATATCATGCCACTCCCTTCTGGCTTGCAGAGTTTCTGCTGACAAATCAGCGGCTATCTTATGGGAGTTCCCTTGTATGTTATTTGTCGTTTCTCCCTTGTTGCTTTTAATAACTTTTCTCTGTCTTTAATTTTTGTCAGTTTGACTACTATATGTCTTGGTGTGTTTCTCCTTGGATTTATCCTGCCTGGGACTCTCTGCACTTCCTGGACTTGGGTAGCTATTTCCTTTCCCATGTTAGGGAAGTTTTCAACTAGAATCTCTTCCAATATTTTCTCAGGTCATTTCTCTCTCTCTTCTCCTTCTGGGATCCCTATAATGAGAATGTTGGTGCATTTAACATTGTCCCAAAGGTCTCTTAGGCTGTCTTCAGTTCTTTTCATTCTTTTTTCTTTATTCTTTTCTGCATCAGTGATTATCACCATTCCATCTTCCAGGTGACTTATTCGTCCTTCTGCCTCAGTTAATCTGCTATTGGTTCCTTCTAGTGTATTGTTCATTTCAGTTATTGTGTTGCATATCTCTGTTTGTTTGTTCTTTAATTCTTCTAGGTCTTTGGTAAACTTTTCGATCTTTGCATCCAGTCTTTTATTCAAAGTCCTGGATCATCTTCACTATCATTATTCTGAATTCTTTTTCTGGAAGGGTGCCTATCTCCTCTTCATTTAGTTGTTTTTCTGGGGTTTTATCCTGTCCCTTCATCTGGTACAAAGTCCTCTGCTTTTTCATTTTCTCCATCTTTCTGTGGCTGTGGTTTTCAGTTCCACAAGACAAAATACTGCTGCTACTGCTTGATACTGCTGTCTGCCCTCTTGTGGAGGAAGCTATCTAGGAGGCTGCGGGAGGGACTGCTGGTGGGTAGGGCTGGGTGGGTGGAGCTCAGTAAGACTTTAATCCAATTTGGTGGGTGGAGCTCAGTGACACTTTAATCTGCTTGTCTGGTAATGGGTGGGGCTGTGTTCCCACCTTGGTGGTTGTTTGGCCTGAGGTTACCTAGCACTGGAGCTCACAGGCTCTTTGGTGGGGCTAATGGAGGACTCTGGGAGGGTTCACGTCGATGAACACT
Organism: Hippopotamus amphibius kiboko; assembly: GCF_030028045.1. NCBI lineage: Eukaryota > Metazoa > Chordata > Mammalia > Artiodactyla > Hippopotamidae > Hippopotamus > Hippopotamus amphibius. The sequence goes on along the minus strand of NC_080190.1, from coordinate 56,877,143 downwards.
TCCCAGAACCCCTGCCGCCAGTGCCCCTTTCTCCTCAGTGAGCCACAGCTGCCCCCCACCTCTGCAGGCAACCCTCTAACACCAGCAGGTAGGTCTGGTTCAGTCTCCTATGGGGTCACTGCTCCTTCCCCCTGGGTCCTGGTGAGCACACTATTTTGTGTGCCCTTGAAGAGTGGGGTCTCTGTTTCCCCCAGTCCTGTGGTGGTCCTGCAATCAAATCCTGCTGGCTTTCAAAGTCTGTTTCTCTGGGGATTCCTCCTCCCATTGCTGGACTCCCAGGTTGGGAAGCCTGACATGGGGCTCAGAACCCTCACTTTAGTGGGTGGACTTCTGCGGTATAACTGTTCTCCAGTTTGTGAATCACCCACCCAGCACTTATGGGATTTGATTATAACGTGATTGTGCCCCTCCTACCATCTCACTGCAGCTTCTCCTTTGTCTCTGGATGTGGGGTGTTTTTTTTTGGTGAGTTCCAGTGTCTTTCTGTAGATGATTGTTCAGCAGTCAGTTGTAACTCTGGTGCTCCTGCAAGAGGGAGTGAGCGCACATTCTCCTACTCCGCCAGCTTGATCCTATCTCCCAATTACTTATTTATACTTCAGCTTTCTTATCTGTAAGATGGCGGTAGTGATGGAATTTACTTCACAAGTTTTTTTGTGAAGTATTAATGCATTAATATACCTCAAGATCTTAGAATAGTGCCTGGCACAGTAAGTGATACATAAAGATCAATTATTATTACCCATATATACCTATGGTTAATTAATCTATGACAAAGGAGTCAAGAATGGAGAAAAGACATTCTCTTCAATAAGTGATGCTGGGAGAACTGGACAGCTAAATGTAAAAGAATGAAATTAGAATATTTTCTAGCACCATACACAAAAATAAACTCAAAATGGGTTAATGGCATAAATGAAAGCCCGGGTACTATAAAACTCTGAGAGGAAAACATAGGCAGAACACTCGTTGACATAAATCACAGCAATATCTTTTTGGATCCACCTCCTAGAGTAATGAAAATAAAAACAAAAATAAACAAATGGGACCTGATTAAACTCAAAAGCTTTTGCACAGCAAAAGAAACCATAAACAAAATGAAATGACAGCCCACAGAATTGGAGAAAATATTTTCAATGTGATCAACAAGGGATTAATCTCCAAAATATACAAACAGTTCATGCAGCTCAATATCAAAACAAAGCAAAAACAAAAAAACCCAATCAAAAAATGGTCAAGAGACCTAAGTAAACATTTCTTCAAAGAATACTTACCGGTGGCCCAGAAAGCACATGAAAAGATGCTCAACATTGCTAATTATCAGAGAAATGCAAATCAAAACTACAATGAGATATCACCTCACACCAGTGAGAATGGCCATCATCAAAAAGTCTACAAACAACAAATGCTGGAAAGGGTGTGGAGAAAAGGGAACTCTCCTACACTGTTGGTGGAAATATAAATTGGTATAGTCACTATAGAGAACAGTATGGAGGTTCCTTAAAAAACCAAAAATAGAACTACTATATGATCCAGCAATTCCACTCCTCAGCAGATATTTGGAGAAAACCATAATTTTAAAAGATACATGAACCCCAGTGTTCACTGCAGCACTATTTACAATAGCCAAGACATGGAAACAACCTAAATGTCCACTGTCAGATGAACAGATAAAGAAGATGTGGTACATATATACAATGGAATACTACTCAGCCATAAAAAAGAATGAAATACTACCATTTGCAGCAACATGGATGGACCTAGAGATTATAATACTAAGTGAAGTAATTCAGACAAAGACAAATATCATATGCTATCACTTATATGTAGAATCTAAAAAATGATATAAATGAACTTATTTACAAAGCAGAAACAGACACACAGCCTTAGAAAACAAACTTATGGTTACCAAAGGGATAAATTAGGAAGTTGGGATTAACATATACAGACTACTATATATAAAATAGATAATCAACAAGGATCTACTGTATAGCATAGGAAACTCTACTCAATACTCTATATTAACCTACATGGGAAAAGAATCTGAAAAAGAATATATATATATATATATATACATATATAACTAATCACTTTGCTGTACACCTGAAACTAACACAATATTGTAAATCAACTGTACTCCAACATAAAATAAAAATTAAAAATTAGATCAATTATTATTACCATTATTATTGAAAAATACTAGAAGCTATATATTAAGATGTTGACAATAGTTAGAATCGTCTAGATGTAAGACTTCAAGATGTTTATTTTTTGTCCTTATTAAAATATTTTTAAATTTTATAAACAATATTAATAAGAAAAAGTGTTTCAAATAAAATAAACATGCACTTAGATACCAAAATTTAAGAGAAATGTTGATAAATGTTATAAAATTGTGCATGCATATATGCGCCTGTATATAGGAAAAATAAGGGAAAATGCAAGTCACTCGTAAACCCAAAGATTGACTCAGCAATCCTTATCATGTTTCTTTAGCCCCTCCTAGCTTTTTCAGATGCATTTTTGTGCATAGTTATATGAGTAAATACACAGAGTGTATGCATATCAATCTTGCTTTTTCACCCTATATTATACACATATTTTAATGTTGTCAGAAAGCACACATATTGCACATTATAACATAGTGATTTATGAAGTGGGAGTGCCATACGTAGTACAAATCACAAAGACAGGCTTCTCTTACCGTAACCTTTGGATAGTTCCAATTTGAGCCACTGTAATTATCTTACACGTTTTAGCTCTTTTTGTGTTTTGAATTATTACAGAAGTGGGACTATTGGCCTAACTATAAGACTTTAAAAACCTGTGAAATTAATTGCCAAATTTCTTTCTAGAAGTTAATTTATACTGTCTCCAGAAAAAGCAGGAAAGTACTGATTCTGCCAATCCTCTGAGAGCACTGAACATTTTATTAATCTTTTGCTAATTATTAGGTGAAAATTGGTAACATTATTTACATTCCTTAGTTTCTTATGAAGTTTAACTTTCCCCCAACACATCAGTTTACAGGTTGCATTTTCTCTTGTATAAATCTCCTGCTGATGGCCATTTATCTTAATGTTTTTCTTATTGATTGGCACACTCTCTCTGTTTAATAAGGGCATTTACCCTCATCATATTTCCTGCAAGTATTTTTTCAGTCTGCTGTTTGTCTTTATATTTTAGTTGTTTTTCATGTACAGAAGTTTTCAATTTTTTTTGTAGTCAGATCTTCAATATTTTCCTTTGTCCTTTCTTGTTACTGCTACATTTAGAAAATAATCTTTTTAAAGGAGCTTTGAAATATATATCACTCTGTTTTTTTCTAGTTTTTTCATAGATCTTTTTCAAGGAAAATATTTAACTCTTTAATCTACTTGAAGTCTACCTTGATGAATTGAGAGGAGGTGGTGACAAGTCTCTGAAATGAACAAAGGAAAATAAAGACCCAATGAGAACATAATGAATGAGGAAAGGTGCTTGCCCAGGCCTTCCTTGGAGTGCTATTTTTATTTCATTCTAGACTTATTGACCCAAGTTTAGAGGACAATGCCTGGAATAACAGAAGGATCATGGTGCATGTGATGAGAAATGGTTTAAAGACCGTAAGACCGGATGAGGGCTGTTTAAAAATGTTTGATGCTTGTCAATGTATTGTGTAGTGGTTAAGAACTGAAGCTCTGAGGACACAGGGACCTGGATTCATGTTTCAGCTTTGCCACTTGTGGGAAAGGTGCAGATCCATGTTACACCTCAATTTCTTCACCTGTTCAATGGGAATAATAACAGTACCTACCTCATGGCTATGGCATTATGAAGATTAAAAGAGAAAGTGCACGTAGACATTTAGCGAGTAGCTTGGCCCAGAGAAGGCACTTGATAGATTCGGGCTGTCAGTAGCACTCATTCTGGTCTTTATTCTGTTTTGTACAAGCCCAAAGAAGAGAATGAGTTTAAAGAATGACAAATTTTTGCCTATATGAAACAGGATTTTCTGAGATTCTGGGTCTTTTCAGGAATATTTTCAGACAACAGCTGGGATAGGGCTGAGGCTTTCTGTGAATGGTGTACCAGTGATTTTCACAAGTCTTCTGTGCTGTCACTCTGTGAGGCTGTCTTCATGTGAGGTCCTGTAGAGCAGTGTGTGGAAGTCTTGCTTCTTCCTGCCCCTGCATTCACTTGGCATGTTAGCTCAGGGATATAAATGAAATTGAGGCTTAGACCAGCCAGTGCAGAGTACTGAATGCTAATTAGCTTGTCAACACTGCAGGTGTTTCTGAAGAGAGGAAGATATGATGCAACCTATACCTTTGGAGGAAGATGCAGAGTGAATTGCCTGGGAGACAGATTTGAGGCAGAGAGATGTAAAGGAGGTTATTCCATTGGTACAGGTGGGGAGCCTTGATGGAGGGGAGAGGGCAGAGATGGGGACTTGGGTCAGGTACAGGACAAAATGAAGAGGAGATGTGGCAGGATTTGACCACATTTGCCTGGGGGTGGGTGCGTGTGTGTTGTAAAGATAAACAAAGCTGGATATTAGTTAAAGTGGTGAAGGCAGATTTTATTAACTACTGACAGTAGGGGAAAGAGCTGAGTTCCACTCTATTTGTACAGAGGTGACTGGGCATCTTAAAGAAGGCGTAGGGAGGGGGAGTGAGCAGGGCTCAAGTAGAACCAAGGGAAAAAAAGTCACAAAAGCCAGTGAGGGGGTTGGTCAGCGTGAGTGTCATTGGGACAGCTGTGTCTGCTAGCTTGCAATTACAATACTTATTCTACACACCGACTGAGACTGGGAGACAGCAGCTCTATCCGTCCTGATGATAGCATTTTGAAGGAATAGCTTTCAGGTCCTTGAGAAAGATACTCCTGGGTTGTAGGGGATACATACATATATATCTGAAAGAGATAGAGGAAGGATTTACAATGGTAAGCTTTTCCTTTTTTTTTTTTTTTTAATTTTTATTTTATTTTTAAGTAAATGCTCTAAGAAAGGAGTGGAGGTCAGGGGTCTATGGCCAGGCATTGGCTAGAACAAAGGATAAGTTCTTTTGACAGCCTTGAGCTTTTTGAGAAAGGAACTCAAAGAGGGGGTCTTAGTCATCCCAGGGATGTGGCCTTAGGCTGGAGGAAGCTGGGCTAGGTTGGTCCAGCCACTTAATGCAGGAGTTTAGATGGAGTCACTATGTGGTGAGAGATCTTTTGTGGTTCTCAGCCTCTGCGCAGGGTATAGGACAGCACAGAGAGTGGAGAGTTGCAATTCTGGGTACCACTCCTAGTTCTCTAATTCATGAGGGGAAAAACACTGCTTCCCTCATGTTGTGATGATCAAAAGGGATAATATATGTGAAAGAACTTGGAAAATTGAAATAATTATTTTTAGTACTGCAAATCATAATTGGAGATCTTGGATTCCTCTCATGTTGTGAATTTATGTAGCAGCATAAATGGTCAGGTCCTTCAAGGGAGGGACTCTGAAGGCAAGACTGCCAGCCCTTCTTTATAATTCCCTTTGTAAAGTGATTACTTACAACTGACTGCATCATGCTTGTTTCCTTGGTTTTTTCCTTTTCTTTTTAAGACTTGCTTTCTCAGCTTAAGGCATTGCAACATAAAATCCACTGCCAGCAGAGAAATTGCTTTAAAAAGAATGCTAAGTATGCTCAAAGTGTGACCAACATTTTTTAATTTTAAAAGCTTTTTAGGTATTAGTATACTACAAAAGAAAAATAGAGTTTGATATTTCTCATTACTTTTCTGCCCTGTATTCATGAGATACGTCACTTGGAAACATTCAGTCCTCTGACAAGGCTGTGACTTGATTTCTTACTTTATACGACTCATGGAAGTAGTCACATAATGTACTAGTTTATGAACTTCAAAGCTTAATGAATGTAAAACACCTTTTTAATTTGGATGAAAACACTAGTTGGAGTTTAGTTTTTAATTTCTACTTAATCTACTATCCCCAGGGGGGCCAGTTGCTAAAAGAATTTTGTGAGGAATGCTGAGGATTAATCTCCTCTGTTTTTATAATGCCTTCATCTTTACAAAGTGCTTTTCATGATTTCACTTGATTTTCACAACAAGCAGGAGAATTTGCTGGAGCAAGGGTGAGTGTGCCAGATACACAGATGAGGAAACAGAGGCCCAGGGATGTTGCACGCCTGTGAACAGGAGTGCCGCAAGGTGCTGCGGCCCCAGTCAAAAAAACCTAGTAGGGATGGAGCATTGTAAATGTAGCACAAATTCAGAGTTAACCTGTACATGTCCGGTTGAATGCTTGGGGAATCCTTGTTTTGGTGTTAAAATGAGATTACTGCTCAACTTGTCTAAATATCCCATATAGGAAAGAAAAATAATTTTTTTTGAAGGGCTTAGAACCTGGAATGGTCTCTTTTGATGTTGGAATATGTTTCCTATTGGAATAGCTTTATTGAGGTATAATTTTTATGCCATATAATTTGCAAATTTAAAGCGCACAGTTCAATGGTTTTTAGTATATTCACAGATGTGTAAAACTATTACCACAGTCCATTTTAGAATATTTTCATCTTCTCCAAAAGAAACTCTATAGCTTTCAGCTAGTACTCTCTTATTACCTCTTCCACCCCTAGCCCTAAACTACTGCTAATCTACTTTCTGTCTCTAGATTTCTCTGTCCCAGATTTTCATACAAGTAAAATAAACGGACTTTTGTGGCTGCCTTATTTCATTTGGCATAAGTTTTCAAGGTTCATCTAAGTTGTTGCATGCATCAATATTTTATTCTTATTTATGGCTGAAATGTATTCCATTGTATGGGTACATCATGCTTTCTTTCTCCATTCACCAGCAGGTAGATACCTGGGCTGTTTCCACTTTTTGGCTATTATGAAAATACTGCTATAAATTTTTATGCACAAGTTTTTGTGTGTATATATGTTCTCATCTCTATTGGATAAATACCTAGGAGCAGAATTGTTGGGTCATATGATAACTTTATGTTTAAAGAATTATGAGACTGTTTTCTAAAGTGGCTTCATCATTTTACATTCCCACTAGCAGTGTATGAGGGGTCCCACTCCTCCATGTCTTCACAAGCACTCACTGTACCACATTTTGATTCTAGCCATCCTTGTGGATGTGAAGTGGTATTTCATTGTGGTTTTGATTCCTTGATGACTGATGACATAAGCACATATTCATGTGCTTATTGGCCATCTGTATACCTTCCTTGGAAAAATGTCTATTCCAATCCTTTGACCATTATTTAATTGGGTTATTTGTCTATCATTGAGTTGTAAGAATTCTTTATGTCTTCTAGCTACAAGTCCCTTTTCAAATACATGATTTGCAAATATTTTCTCCCATTTCTCTTGGTTAAATTTTCACTTTCTTGATGATGTACTTGAAAAGCACAGATCATGGCACTCCGTGTATTATGAGAAAGGGAGGGCAAATTGCTTTCTGAGTATAAAATATGTCCTTCCAACATGTGTATGTCTGTGTGTATGATTTCTTTTGATTCCATTTTATTTTCAAGAGACCTAGATGTCTTCCAAAAACAGAGTAGATAAATTAAGATCCCTTTGTTCTTTGATACATATTGATCACAATTTCTTTTTCTTTTAGAGAAAGGACTATGGGATCTTTTTGAGTTTTGAGTGTTCCTAGGAGTATTAATTTGCTACGGCTGCCATAACAAAATTTCAGAGGCTGGGTGGATGAAACGACAGAAATTAATTTTAGAGGACAGAGCCCAAGATCAAGTTTTAGAGGACAGAGCCCAAGATCAAGGTATCAGTAGGTTTGATTCCTTCTGAGGCCTCTCTCCTGGGCTTGCAGTTGGCCACCTTCTTGCTGTGTTCTCACAAGGTTGCCTCTCCATCTACATGTTATCTTCCTAAAAGAACACCACCCATATTAAGGCCCACCCTTATGACTTCATTTTACCTTAATTACCTCTTAAAGGGCCCTATTGCTTAATATAGGCATATTCTGAGGCACTAGGGGTTAGGAACTTGTTCAGCATATGAATAATGGGGAACACATTTCAGCCTATAACAGTAGGTTTTGATTTCCCCCAGTGCCATATCTGTTCATATTTCTCACAGTTTTCTCTAAGTAGTAATAGGCTAGAGCTTGAAGCAAACTTGGAATTTAGAGAAATGCTGTAACTACTTAACTACTTCCTATCCTGAGTCCTAACAGATGTGGCTTTTGATTGCCAGCTTGCTGGTGCCAGTGCAGCCCCTGTCTGTCAACTCAGCAGTATTTCTGCAGAGAAGTCAGCTGGCTCCCTAGAGTGCCATCCTGCTTTTCATTGTCAGCCCAGCTGTACCCAAACAAGTTGAGACACAGTAGCCTTGCAGACACAATAGGCCTTTAAACATTTTCCAGGGAAAACAATTGCATTTCTGCTTTTGTACAAAGGATCAAGAAGACCTCTGATTGCTTTTATGTTTTGTTTTCTTGTGACGCTAATTATGTTTTCACAAATCTAACTGTTCTGTTGACTCCTACAAGGCATATTATTAGCAGATCTCTAATGAAATCTACTGCACCCAGGTATGTGACCAGCATAGAGATCCAGGATATAATGTTCCCTTATATCTACCCTAAAATTCTGCTGAAGACTCCTTGGTCAGTTCATCTTATGAGGCAAAATTTTGAATGAGTAGAATGATGTACTCTTATATATTCTTTCATGAGATATGTGTGATTTGTTTCTCTCCTATTTAGAAAACAGTTATCATTTCAGCCAAGATATTTCACCTAAAATTTATTTTCTAAGTACAAATTCAGAAAACACAGAAAAGGGCAACAAAAATAAAAATTACTTGCAACCAGGTTCCCTTAAAATAACATTGTTATTTTTCTATTTCATATTCTTCCAGTCTTTTTTCTATGCATTATCCACCCCCACATCACTCTATATTTAGAGAATTATAACAGCAAAATACTGTTTATTTTCTTTTTAAAATAGAAAGATCATATGGTATTGCTTATATGTGGAATCTAAACAGAATGATACAAATGAACTTATTTACAGAACAGAAACAGACCCACAGACTTAGAGAAAGAATTTATGGTTACCAGAGGGGAAGGGTTGGGGGAGGGATAGATTGGGAGTTTGGAACTGAAATGTACACACTGCTATATTTAAAATAACCAACAAGGATCTACTGTAAAAAAATTACCTAACAATTTATTGAGGGGATTTTCTTGAATACTCTACCACATAATTTTATTGCTGAACCGTGTTCCAGGTTATGGGTGGATCATGAATTTTATAAATTCTTTTGTTGTTGAAAATTTAGGTACAGAGTACTTACGGTTGTTATTTTTGCCTATTTGTTTTTGAGCATATACTAATAATTATATTTCCTCACTAATTTGAAATGAATTGATTACCACATCAAAAAATGCCTAGATACAACTGGGTCTGTTATGTGTTTTAAAATATGTACTGGATCATTGATCTGTCTCTTTCGGCATCAGCGCTATTTTGCCTTACTCGATAAAATAAGATCAAGTTAAATATCATCCATTGTGAATAGAAAGTATTTTATTATCTGTTCTCACCTGTTTACTATTCTGCGTGAAATTTATTTATCTATCTATTTATTTATTTATATATTTTTAAGAAATTTTATTGAGATACAATTGACATACAATAAAACTGTATATATTTAAAGTGTACAATTTGATTTTTTTTCTTACTAATAGTGTATATATGGCAATCTCAGTCTCCCAATTCATCCCACCCCAACCACCGCTGCTTTCTCCACTTGGTGTCCATATATTTGTTCTCTACATCTGTGTCTCTGTTTCTGCCTTGCAGACTGGATGATTTGTACCATTTTTCTATAGTCCTCATATATGTGTTAATATACGATATTTGTTTTTCTCTTTCTGACTCACTTCACTCTGTATGACAGTCTCTAGGTCCATCCATGCCTCTACAAATGTTCCAGTTTCGTTCCTTTTTACAGCTGAGTAATAGTCCACTGTATATATGTACCACATCTTCTTTATCCATTCCTTTGTGGATGGACATTTAGGTTGCTTCCATGTCCTGGCTATTGTAAATGGTGCTGCAATGAACATTGGAGTGCATGTGTCTTTTTGAATTATGGTGTTCTCTAGGTATATGCCCAGGAGTGGGATTTCTAGGTCATATGGTAACTCTATTTTTAGTTTTTCCAAGGAACCTCCGTACTGTTCTCCACAGTGGCTGTATCAATTTACATTCCCACCAACAGTGCAAGAGCATTCCCTTTTCTCCACACCCTCTCCAGCATTTACTGTTTGTAGATTTTCTCATGATGCCCATTCTAAATGGTGTGAGTTATACCTCATTGTCGTTTTGATTTGCACTTCTCTAATAATTAGTGATGTTGAGCAGCTTTTCATGTGCCTCTTGGCCATCTGTATGTCTTCTTTGGAGAAATGCCTATTTAGGTCTTCTGCTCATTTTTTGATTGGGGTGTTTGTTTTTTTGATATTGAGCTGCATGAACTGCTTATATATTTTGGAGATTAATCCTTTGTCAGTTGCTTCATTTGCAAATATTTTTCCCATTCTGAGGGTTGTCTTTTCATCTTGCTTATAGTTTCCTTTGCTCTGCAGAAGCTTTGAAGTTTCATTAGGTCCCACTTATTTATTTTTGTTTTTATTTCCATTACTCTAGGCTGTGGGTCAAAAAAGATCTTGCTGTGATTTATGTCAAAGAGTGTTCTTCCTCTGTTTTCTTCTAGGAGTTTTATTTTGTCTGGCCTTACATTTAGGTCTTTAATCCATGTTGAAGTTATTTTTGTGTATGGTGTTAGGGAGTGTTCTAATTTCATTCTTTAATATATAGCTGTCCAGTTTTCTATTCTGGGTGAAATTTAAATTAGTTTAGTAAATTTAAAAATTCATGAAGTTCACTATTTTTGTTGTAATTGAATTATTGTATCAATACTTATTATAGTTTGGCTTTCCTAAGTTTTCTTTAATTTTAATGTAAAAAAAAGGAATTCATATTTGCTGCAAGATGACATTCTATACAAAGAAAAGACATAATAATCTCCTGTCTACTCTTTTCTCAAAAATCCTCTCTTCCCAGGTAACATATTACAGCCTAATGTATACCTTTCTACACCTTTCACTCGTAGAAATACACATACACATACACGTGCGTGCGCACACACATGCACTTTTCCCTCACAAAAAAGTAGGACTAATTCTACATATTGCCATAAATCAATTTTACCTTAACCAAACCAAACAAAATACAATAGATTTTTGAAGTTTTGATTAAAATTGCATTACATTTATGTATTACTTTGCGAAGATTGACATTTTAAATTTTATTGATTTCTCTTCAGTTTAATGGCTTTATTTAGGTTTTATGTGTTTTTGTAAATTGTCTACTTTTCTTGAGAATTCAGTACTATATGCTTCATAATTTTTCTTGCTGTTGTGAATGATACACAAACACCTACATATATACTTTTTGTTTCTAATTTAATATTGACAGCATAGGGAAAACTATTAACTTTTACATATTTAGTTTATATCTAACATGTACCAATTAATTCATTAGCTGATTTTAGGCATGGAAGGGTGGTTCAAAATTAGGAAATCTCTCAAAATATTTTATCATGTTAGTTTTATTTCTAACTTTTAAATTTATTTTGTAACACATTCTATTACCTGTGTTCTTAATCCTCTTTGCTGAAATGTCTCTTCATGTGTTTAACCCATTTTCCAATCAGATTGTTTAACTTTTTACCGTTTAATTTTGAGAGTTCTTTATATTTTCTAGACACTAGTCCTTTGTTAGATATGTGGTTTGCAAATATTTTCTCAAGTCTGTGGTTTATCTTTTCATTCTCTTCTCATGAACTTTCACAAAGCAAAAGTTTTTAACTTTGATGAGCTGCAATTTTTTTATGGACTGTGCTTTGGGCATCAAGTTTAAGAACTCTGCTGACCTCTAAATATTAAAGATTATCTCCATTTCCCCCCAAGACTTCCAGTTTTACATGTGTTAATGATCCTTTTTGAGCTAGTATTTGTATAAGGTGTGACGCTTAGGTTGTGTTTCATGTTTTTGCTATGGACGTTTAATTGATCTAACACCATTTGCTATTCTTTTTCCTTTGAATTGCTTTTGCACCTTTGTAAAAAAAACCAGTTGAGCATATTTTGGGGCTCTATTGCTAGGCTATCTATTCTGTTCCATTTATCTATATGTCGATCCATTTGCATGTTGTTAGCATTACTTGACTAGATTGTAAGCCTTAATATCAGGTAGAATGATTCTTCCTATGTTTTTCTTCTTTTGTTTGAGATTATTTAGCTATTCTAGGCCCTCTGTCTATAAATAAAATATAAATTATATATAATATATGATATAAAATTATAAATTTTATAAAACATTAAAAATGTCTTATAGAAAACATTGCTGGAAGTTTGATAGGAACTACATTAAACCCATTTTTTTGGTCTTTGATTTCCTTTACCAGTATTTTGTAATTCTTAGCATAGAAATCCTATACATGCTTTGTTAAGTATAGATCTAAGTAGTTTATTTTCTTTGGAGTGATTATAAATAGCATTGTGTTTTTAAAATTCTGGTTTCTGCATGTTCATTATTAAAATATAAAAATGCAGTTGATTTTTTTTTATCTTGTGACCTTGATGAACTTATTAGTTTTTGAAGTTTTTTTTTTGGAGATTTTTTGAGAATTGCTATGTACAGAATCATATCATTTGCAAATAGAGATTTTTATTTCTTCTCTTCCAATCTGTTCTTTGTTTCTTTCTTGGCTTATTGTAATGCCTAGAACTTCCAGTACTATGTTGAATATGAATGGTAAGAGCAGACATCCTTCCATTGTTTCAGACCTTAGTGGTAAAGCATTTATTTATTCTTTCTTACTATTTATTTTTCTCCTCTTTGTCCCATCTTTTCTTATGTACGGCTTTGCTATACTTATTTTTTGTTGTTGTTGGTAATTTGGAAACTATATGTCCTATTTCAAGTATTTTTAAGGTTACTCTTAAATTTTCTTAAGATATTCATTTATTTATTTATTTATTTAATTTATTGGCTGCGATGGGTCTTCATTGCTGCACATGGGCTTTCTCTAGTTGCTATGAGCAGGGGCTACTCTTCATTGTGGTGTGCGGGCTCCTCATTGCAGTGGCTTCTCTTATTGCGGAGTACAGGCTCTAGGCATGTGGGCTTCAATAGTTGTGGCACACGGGCTCAATAGTTGTGGCACATGGGCTTAGCTGCTCTACGGCATGTGGGATCTTCCTGGAGCAGGGCTCAAACCCATGTCCCCTGCATTGGCAGACGGATTCTTAACCACTGCGCCACCTAGGAAGTCCCATCATATGTATTTAAATTCAGAATATTTATTGACACCTTGGGCTAGTCAGTAGCCATATTTTAATCTCAAATGAGATAAGAGTTTAAGCCTCCTTTATTTCACTTGTCCCCCTGCAAATCTATCATAAGAAGATCTGGTATAATCTTGAAGCAAAATTAAGAATACTTTTATATTCACCATAGCTAAAAAATGAACAAAATACTTAGAAATAAATTTAACAAAAGAAGTATAAGATGTGAACTGAAAATGACAAAACTTTGCTGTGAAAAATTAAGAAGATCTAAATAAATGGAGAAATATTATACATGTATTGGAAGACAATATTTGTAAAATATTGTTTTCCCCAAATTTATCTATAAATTCAATGCATTTCCTATCAAAATTTCAGAAGGCTTTTTTGGGGCAGAAATGGACAAACAAATCCCCCAATTTACATAAACATGCAAAAGACCTAGAATAGCCAAAACAATATTGAAAAAAATAAAAAGATGGAGGACTTTCACTTTCCTATTTCAAAACTTACTATAAAGCTACAGTTATTCAAATACTAGAGAGGGTGTGGAGAAAAGGGAACTCTCCTGCACCGTTGGTAGGAATGTAAATGTGTGCAGCCACTGTGGAAAACAGTATGGGGGTTCCTTAAAATACTACAAATAGAGTTGCCATATGATCCAGAAGTGTCTCTCCTAAGCATATATCTGAACAAAACTCTAATTCAAAAAGATACATGCACCCCAATGTTTATTGCAGCATTATTTACAATAGTCAAGACATAGAAGCAACCTAAATGTCCATCAACAGATGAATGGATCAAGAAGATGTGAGATTATATATATATATATATATATATATATATATATATCATACACACACACACACACTAGAATACTACTCAGCCATGAAAAAGAATGAAGTAACACTATTTGCAACAACATGGATAGACCTAGAGATTATCATACTAAGTGAAGTAAATCAGACAGAGAAAGAAAAATATCATATGATATCGCTTATATGTGGAATCTAAAAAATGATACAAATAAATTTATTTACAAAACAGAAACACATTCACAGCTTTAGAAAACAAACTCATGGTTACCAAAGGGGAAAGGGGGTGGGGAGGGATAAATTAAGAGTTTGGGACTAGCAGATACAAACTACTATATATAAAAAAGATAAACAATATCCTACGGGGATCTATATTCAATATACAGGGATCTATATTCAATATCCTGTAATAAACTATAATGGAAAAGTGTAAAAAAGAATATGTATATATACATATACATATATGTATAACTGAATCACTGTGCTGTACACCAGTAACTAATGAAACATCGTAAGTCAACTATACTTCAATAAAAAGAAATAGCTAGGACTTCCCAGGTGGCCCAGCGGTTAAGAATCTGCTTCCTAATGTAGGGGACACGGGTTCGAGGCCTGGTCCAGGAAGATCCCACATGCTGCGGAGCAAGTAAGCCTGTGTGCCACAACTACTGAATCTGTGCTCTAAAGCCTGCAGGCTGCAACTACTGAGGCCCCCCAGCCAAGAGCCCATGCTCTGCAACAAGAGAGGCCACCACAATGAGAAGCCGGAGCACTGCAATGAAGAGTAGCCCCTGCTCTCTGCAACTAGAGAAAGCCCACGAGCAGCAATGAAGACCCAACACAACCAAAAATAAAAATAAATAAATAAATTTATTAAAAAAAAAAAAACTACGATTATTAAAACAGCATGCTACTGGTGTATGGTTAGACATACAGATCAGTGTAACAGGATTAAGAGACCAGAAAATAATCACTATGTTCATGACTTGTGAGGAAGGTACCAGGACAATTCATTATGGAAATAACAGTCATTTCAACAGATGGTGCTGAGACAATTGGGTATCTATATGCAAAAGCATGAAATTTTACCCTTATCTCATACCA
This sequence comes from Hippopotamus amphibius kiboko, assembly GCF_030028045.1. Classification (NCBI taxonomy): domain Eukaryota; kingdom Metazoa; phylum Chordata; class Mammalia; order Artiodactyla; family Hippopotamidae; genus Hippopotamus; species Hippopotamus amphibius. Next base: position 56,861,847 of record NC_080190.1, on the reverse strand, counting down.
TACACAAGAATTAACTCGTAGGTTGATGGAAGTAGGTGGGGGATGTGAGGAAGATTTTATAAAGTGGTTGCTTGTGTCGGGGGCACTTGCCTCACTTCTGAAAATTCAGGTTAGATAAAAGCCCTGAGACCTAATTTTTTTTCCATTTGGGGGCGTTGTTTCTATTCCATCACAACACGCTTCGGGAACTACTCGTGCTATGTTCCAAGCTCTTCCCCTGATCTAACCTTATCTACACACCCCGTCCCTCTGTGCTGCAGGCCTCTCTCCCCAGCCGATTGAGTTGATGAACTGTAAGGGCTCAGGTTGGAAAGAATCTATATAGCAGGGCCAACCACTCCATCTTTTAGCTCCCCACTAATGGAATCCCAGGAATCTACAGTGAAGCAGCAGGTCCCACACTGAATAGTCCCACATTTTCTCTTACTACCCGTATCTCTTCTTCTCTCTCCAAATTGCAGTAATTAGGCGTGTTCAAGAATTTTTCATTTATTTTCCACAGCACTGTTATCATGAGAAATGAATTGATGTCTTGTGAATTTTCTTCTTTCAATTTAAGCCATTCATTATACCTAGCTGAAGTTTCTTCCAGGTTGCAGTATGTAATCGACACTGTTTCTTGTTTACATTGCATATAAATGTTTCTCTTATATTTGATTTTGTTTCGGCCCATTTTAATCGGTTCCCAGGTGGAAATTTTAAGGTTGTCTTTGAAATGATCATCTTTCTCACTCCAGATTATGTTCTATAATTATTGTGTGTCTACGTGTGTGTGTGTGTGTGTGTGTGTGTGAGAGGGAGAGAGAGAGAGGGAGAGAGAGAGAATGAACAAATTTGGCTTTGACATGTCCCTCCGCTTATGACATCATCTTATCTGGTTTGGATTGTTTTTTTGTTCTCTCTTTCCCTTTCATCACTTCATTTGCAACACTCTTTTAAACAGGTATCTGTTAAAGAGTTCAGTGTTTTATCTAACTTTCTAAGCAAGCCTGTGAGTTGTTATTATACTTATGATTGATCCTTAAGGAAACTGAGTCTTTGATGTATGCTTCAGATTATTAAACAGAATAATTACATCATAATGGCTTTTAATAGATGGTTGTAATGTAAATACTTAACTTTTAGCTGAATGAACTCAACAGTGGAATTTGTCTTTTCAACGTTTTTAAATATATAAGGACAGCAAGCATATAATTTCCATGTGGGCCAATAGAAGGTGAAAAAAGACTTTTCTGTACAAAATCTTCCTGAAGTAAATTTTAATCCATGTAGTTAAATGATAGATAGCAACTTTAATGATTGTTCCAATTTATAAATTATCTTTTGAAATTTGTTAAATATTATATTTAGTTGAACCTTTGTGACTGCTCTCTATTTTTACTCTTAAAATGGTCTGACACCTCCAGTATCCAAAAAAGATGTCATATTCACTCTAAAGATGGTAACAGAAATTGATCTGGAATATCTGAATGGAAGGAATGCCTCCCATTCTTATAACTTTCTGTCTGGCTCCTGAATCTTGCCTTGAAACCTTATTTGTGATTTTGAGGCTGCCTTTTGGAATTGGCACTTGTATAAGACCTCACCAAATTCTGATTTTGGCCTTCGTTTCTTGGTCTTTAGCTCAGACATAACTTTTTCTGTTCTGGATCCTGATGTTCATTCCTCTAACAAATGTCCGAGTTGGGTCTACCTCTTTCTTATTTGGGACAAATGGAGGATTGAATTCTGAGCATGTCTCCAACCCAGACTAGGGAGAGGATACCTGTAGATAAACCTACAGGATACTGCAGAAAAAGAAAAGGGCCTTTTACCCACTTGGAACTTGGGTAAAAGATGGAGAAGTCTCTTGCTATCAGGCAGGCCATCAATACATGGACAGTAATACCTGACCTATAAAGTCAGGAGAAAATTTTCCCTTTCTGTGCTTAACTGTCATAGATATATAATTAGTTTTTAAGAAAATTATGCTTTTTTTTTTAAAGAAAAGAGTGTCATATGACTCCATATACATACATTAAAGGATATTGTTGCATCTGATATACTTCTTCAGTTTCTTCTGCCTGGGAGGCGGGGAATCCCTGGACCACCAGTATGTCCAAGGGAACATTTATAAAATTGTACATCAATAAGGGAAAGGAAAAGTCAAATGAATATCTCAGTTAGAGATCAAAGTGTTCTTTGAGCAAGTTCCATATCCATTTCTAATAAAAATAACTCTTAAAAACTGGGCCTAAAATTGTGTTTTAAATGATATTTTATCTATCTTAAAAGTATGGCAAATTGGCAATATGTATCAAAGTCTTAAAAATGTACTTATCTTTTGCCTCAAAAATTCCACTTCTAAGAACTGATCTAAGGAATAATTCAGAAATGTATACAATATTTCTTTTTCAAAGTTATCTGTAATACTAAAAATTGAGCAGGACCTCCATATTCAATATTTATACCTTAGATCTTGACAGTATGGACACAGAAAATAATCACAGCCTCTGGAAGGCATACTATAGAACAGGGCTTGGCAAACTTTTTCTGTAAAGAGCCAGGTAGTAAATATTTTAGGCTTTGGGGGCCATACGGTCCCTATTGCAACAATTTAATTTTGCTGTTGTAGTGCAAAAGCAGCCATAGATAATGCATAACGAGTGTGGCTATATCCCAACAGAACTTTAGCTTGGACCCTGAAGTTGGAATTTCATACAATTTTCTTGCGTCACAAAATAATATTCTTTTGATTCTTTTTCCCTTACTGTTTAAAAATGTAAAAACCATTCTTTGCTCACAGGTTGTCCAAAAAATGCAGCAGGCAGGATCTGATCCCTGCTACAGAGGGATACTTTGTCACAGGAAATAAATTAGTCACATATTGATAAATGATAAAAATATGTTATGAAGCAATAGGTACAGTATCATCCCCATTTTCTAAATAAAAAAACTGTGCTGTTCTAGGGCCTGGCTGGAAAGGGGAGGAAGTCAGGACTCCAGAGAGCAGTGCGTACATGTGAAAACTGGACAGTGGCAAACATGGCACAAGCTGAGGTTTGAAAAGGTGCGTGCACATTTGAAATGTCCACATTCTGGATCCTGAGACTGTCATGAGAAAACACCAAAGCTAGCCTGCTGGAGGGATGTGAGATGTGTAGGAGGGCCATAAGTTCCCAGTCAAGACTATTCTGGACCAGCCAGACCCCAGCAACCCTCCTGCTGAATCCCAAGGCACCGATGACCCTGCTGAGATCATCAGAGCCCAGCCCAGATCAGCAGACCTGCTCCCTGAGTCACAGACTTGTGAGAAGTAGTAAACGGTGGCTGTTTTCAGCCATTAAGTTTGGGATCAGTTTATTGTGTATCAGTGCTAACTGAATAGGACGGTTTTGAGTGATGGTTCTGAAATCTAAATCTGTAGATGATCCAGCAGAAAGAAAAGAGGCAGGAGCACTGAGGTGCGAGGTCATGGTGTGGGTACCAGGTGAGCCAGTGAGAGCAGAGGGTAGGACTCCATGCCTGGGGTGGCACAGCCCTAATCCAGGGGCCACTTTTTATCTGGCCACCATGTTATCATGATTTCAATTACCAAAACAATGACCTTGCTAGCCAAGAACAGCCTTCTCAGGAGACAAACCATGTTTACAATTCCCTTCACTGAGAAAGAACCATAGGAACTCTCCAGGCACTGTGGGTGCAGCCATCTTCCATATTGGTTTATGGGTCTAATTTGGAATTTGGGTCTTAATCCCTAAATGTTCTTTTTACAGTTTCTTCTAGAGGAATTAGAGGCTTTCATGTAAAAGTGTGTTCTTGGGCATGTCACAAATATCCTAGAATTCCTAAAATGGATATGCATATTAGGGTCACCTCTGACCCTAGGCTGTTTTGACTTGTTGTTTAGAAATTATTATTGTTATTTTGGGTCCAAAGGCAATGCTTCATATATATATATATATAATTAATTTAGTTACTTGAAATTACTTTGGTGAGTATAAAACTGGTTTCCCTCCTTTTGGTAAAATCTTTTCCACCCAGAATCTACAATCAGTTATGGGATCCTCACTCTGTTGAGTAGAAATAACTTTAAATCCTTCACTTTTGCAGAGGACTTTACAAAACGCCTTCACATAGATTACCATGTTTATTCTCATTACAATTCTGTGAGGTACATATTAGTGTACACATTTTAAATAAAAAACTGAAGAGAAGAGAAGAATAATTTATTCAAGGTTCAAGTTCGTTAAATGGCAAAAATGGCACACAAAACTCAGCTTCTTTGATTTAAAACCCAAGCCCCTCTCTGTGACAGCATAGCTTTCTTCCTGAACTCAGCTCTCAGATTAGCTGTGTATGATTGATTTAACCAATTTTCTTCCTCCAAGGCAGAGGAACTGGTTCCTCCAGAGTATTACATGCTGTTTCCAGGGATTCTTGCTACAGAGCAAGTGGGAAGATTGGTTGCCTTTTAGGCAATCATTGGAAAACACCTGCGAAAGTTGCCTGTGTACAGTGGCAATGTGATTTAGATGTATCAATCTAGAATTATGCTCTAGAGGTTCTTCATAGAATGAGTGCTAATTTCTGCAACTATACTATATCCTTCCAACTTTTATTTTCTTCAGTGTTTCATACCTCTTTTAATGGCATCATCTTTCTTCTAGTCCCTTAGGACATGTTGTTACCTTCTTTTCCTCTCATCCTCATCTCCAAATAGCATCTAACAAATGGTGGCATCTAACCATATGCCAAACCATGTGGGTCCCTTCACCATGACATTAATCTCTCTTCTCTTCCCTCCATTCCCATTGTCAAGCCCCTTGCAGTATTCCAAATACACCACCCAGTGAGCAATCACAGGGGGTTCGGTGTCCTTCTTCCTCTCTCCCCTCTCCCCTTATTGTGCTTTGCCCCCAGATTAAACTTTGGAAGCAAAGTTATATCATTCCCCTGTTTATAGAAATCTGTGGTATCACCACTACTTATGAATCAAATACTAACTACCAGTAGGCTTTCCAGGATTTTTCCCTTTTTAAATAGACTTCCTTTTTTAGAGCAGTTTTAGGATCATAGCAAAATTGAACAGAAAGTACACAGTATTTCAATATGCCCCTGTTGCCTCACATGCCTTTGTGTCTAAAAAGCTATTGCCCTACCCAAGGTCATCTAGGTTTTCTCCTATGGTATCTTCCAGGAATTTTATAGTTTTGCGTTTTATGTTTAGGTCTGTAATCCATTTTGAGATAATTTTTGTGAAGAGTATAAAGCCTAGGTTCTTTTTTTTTCCTTTTGCATGTGGATATCCAACTGTTCTAGCACCATTTGTTGAAAAGGCTATGTTTCCAATACTACATTGAATAAAAGTGGTGAGAGTGAACATCCTTGTTTTGTTCCTGATCATAGAGAAAATGCTTTCAACTTTTCGCCTTTGAGTACAATGTTAGCTGTAGGTCTGTCATATATGGTCTTTATTATGTTGAGGTATGTTCCCTCTATACTCTGCTGAGAGTTTTTAATAATAAATTGATGTTGAATTTTGTCGAAATCTTTTGCTGCATTTAATGAGCTCATCATACGATTTTTATCTACTGATTTTTTAAATGTGTATCACACTGATTGATTTGCAGATGTACATCCATTCTTGTCATGGATGTAGGTCTATTTCTTTTTAATCTAGAATTAAAAAATATTTATTGATAATGTTTCTTTTAAAAATGTTTGGTAACCCCAACTAATCATCCAAAATGCAAAGTGTAAACCCAGCAGCAGCAAAGGAGCAACCATTGAATGTGAGAAAGCAGACTGTAAATAGGTGACAGACCGAGCAAGGGTGCAGAAGGGAGCAGCAGAGATGGAAAGACACGTGCACAACCGTGCCGCCGGGAGTGCAGATTTGAGTGAATAAGTAACCACAGCAATTTCAATGCAACCATTAGGAAACCTCTTGGCCAAATACGAAAGCACGGAGGAGGAACGGACAAGCCTTCTTTGTGAGCAAGCTCAGCATATTGTCGCGGAAGCTCTTAGTCATTTCACAATGGGTAGCAATCTTTCCCTGTGTCCATAAGCCCCAATACTACCCATTATCCCAGGCCTAACTCCACGCCATCTCCATGAAGCATTGCTTGCTCACTCACCTGGAATTACATCTATTCACTGAACAAAAATTTGTAACTCTATTTCTAATGTGGTGTTTCCACTAGTAGGCTGGGGAGCTCCTGAGTGTGGAATTTACCTCTGATCCATCATGTTCCTCATGCCTGTTAGCACGTCCTAAAGTTTCATATTAACACAAAAGGAGGAAAATATGGGGGCAAGCAGGAAACCTTGGAAACGTCTCCCTCTCTTTTCTGCTGCTAGGGGCTTGACTTTATCTTAAGATCCAGGGCCCTAAATTGCAAACATAAGTGCTCCTTTGGCTCATTCCCTTTATCAAGTTAATTGCTTTAGGGCATCTCTGCTAGTCTCTTGTATCATTCATGGGCATAGTAGCTAAGATTATGTTTTGATACTTAAATGTTGAACAATTCTGAATCTTCAAAAGAAAGATGGAAGCCTTTATTTTAGAAATCCAGGATAGTTTACAAGATATGGAGAACCCATTTGTTCCAATGTAGGGGAGGGAGGGTTATATAATTTATATACACTTGAGACAAAAAATGCTCCTGAATAGGAGTTTGGAGTGTCTCTTTATGCTTTCCAATGCAGTTAACTTAATAAGTTGACTTAGTAGTGCTAGTCAGTATCAACTCTGTCCTATCTAAGCTACATTAGGACCCAAAAGATGCTCTGGCCTTGAGTCTAAAGGTCCCAGTTCTGCAATAGTGCACGTACAGGGTTTTGAAAAGCAGAATGTGTGGTATCTCTGTGTTGAAAGAATGGGAAGCTTATTCAGTTCTGAGTAATGCACAGGGTTCTTCTTTTTCAAATACTTTTTATTCTTCTTTCGAATTTAGCTATTAAGTCCCCACTGGTTTAAGTAGCTATGAAACATTGAACATTCCGTTGCTTTTGAGCCCTATGTGAATAGCCAAGAGGAGCTATTCTTTTAGGAAATATATATTTTATTCTGCCCATTGCCTCTAAATGAATCTATTGCAAAGCTGTGTTTACCCACATCCATATGCAAATATTGACTTATGCATTGCAACGATGTAAGCTTGGTAGATTTTGGAAGAAAAACATAACACAGATAAACATTTATAAGCAATTCAAATATTAAAGAGCTTAAATATTTCCAAAGACATTCACGTATGAGTTTTTCTGGGATGTTGTTATGGTGCTGCAGTCATTTGCAAAATATAGTTACTGAATTACATTGCTTTTACATATGAAAGTATGTGTTTCTGACAGCAATAAAATCAATATGTTAGGTATTTATACCATCCTTTATAATAGTCCTTGGGGAGATATACTCAGCTCTATATTTTCTTTTTAGGTGATACTATAGTGAAATGAGACAGTAAATTTCTTATACTCTCTTACGTGTTCCTAAATATTCCTGGTAATCGTGAATAAGGATTATTTTAAATGTTTATTCTGATGTTAAGAGGTATAGAATTTTTCAGCAGAATATGTCACTTTAACTTTCTTAAATCTAGTTTTTGTTCCTCTAATATGACTTTTATTAAAATGTCATAGAACTTGGTTAGCATACATGCCACTCCTTTGAATCCTGATGACTTTCTTTCTATCTTTCCCTTTTTACAAGTAGTTATATTAAAATCAGTTTTAACTTGCTCTGAGTTCTGAGGATTGCCAAATCTGGTAAATTCAGACCTCAAGACAAACTTCGGAAATGCCAGAGGGATTCTTGAAGGTCTGTTACTATGCCCTCTTCCCCCCAACCCCGCTCCCCTCCCCATCACCTTGGAGGGCAAATCCTTTGTAATGATGCTTCATAGTACAACACTGTATGCTATGAATTACCAACTTCATAACTTGACTTAACAACATAAGTCAAGAGTGGGGACTTTTCCTGTGTGACTTTTATTAAATGAGGAAACTACTGTCATGGGAAGAGATAAAGTTGACATTCCAAGAAGATTCTTTTAGCTTTCATTAGGAAAAACAAGGAGAGACTAGGATAACGAGGTGACCATGAAATACACTAACAAAAAGTTTACAGTTTATTTACTTATTTAACAATTATTTTTGTGCACTTATTTTTCAAAGTCACTGGCTAAATCCTGTTTAGAATGTGTTATTTTATGAGATGAAGAGGTAGCTCTCAAGAAATTACGGTCTTTGAGTTATAACATGTGTACACGTCAACAGAACACAGCTATAAAAAGTTGCTGCTAGGACTTCCCTGGGGATGCAGTGGTTAGGAACCTGCCTGCCAATGCAGGGGACATGGGTTCAATCCCTGCTCCAGGAAGATCCCACATGCCGTGGAGCAACAAAGCTCGTGTGCCACAACTACTGATCCTGAGCTCTAGAGCCCGTGAGCCACAACTATTGAGCCCAAGTGCCACAACTACTGAAGCCCTCGCACCTAGAGCTCATGCTCTGCAACAAGAGAAGCCTGGGCACTACAACGAAGAGTAGCCCTGCTCACAACTAGAGAAAGCCCTTGTGCAGCAACGAAGACCCAATGCAGCCAATAAATAAAATTTAAAAAAATGAAAACAAAACCAAAAAACAAGAATTTTTTTTTTAAGTGACTGCTATAAGGGAGATAGAAATGAGACCTGAAAGAGTGCTAAGAAGGAGGGGATCGTTTTCGACAGGGCAATCCAGACAGATGTCCTGGATGAGGTAGACTAAAAGATGGCCTTCAAAGAATGATAGAAATGCAGTAGAGGCAGTGATGGTGGCTCAGGAAGAGGAGCAGGCATGAGCAGAGGTGTGGAAGTGGGACAGGGTGAAGCATATTTCTTTACTATTTTGTGGTCCATTCTGGCCTCCAGCAAAGGGTTCATAAAGGCAAATGGTGGAAAATGAAACTGGAAATAGAAGACTAGGTCCCAATTGTGAAGGGTCTCTACCTCTTCTATGGGGTGTTGTTTTATTAATTTTATGTGATAAATATATTATAAAGTTCCGGTCAGGCATTGGGATGCATAATAAAGAGGACAGATGGAGTAGTTGCTGGCATTTAAGCAGAGGGAGGGAGTCAGGTAATTAAATGAGCCACTACAATTGAATAGGATAATTCCCCTACCATCCACTCTCTACCACCTCTTCCACTTGGCTCTCTGCTCTGAGAGACTCAGACATTTTATGGAATGTATGGAAAGACTCCCTTATCCCTGGCTTCCAGGTTTAACCAAACGAGGGAGATCTGAGGGTGGAGAGAAGGTGAGGCTGGAGAGAAGGTGAGGCTGGGATATTTATTCCCCTAGTTTTCTTCCTGTTGGGTCACTTTAAATTGACCAGGTCCCCTACGAAAAGGCTGTAGCTCCCACTGGGTAGTCCTCTCCATTCAGTTATTTGTTGAGTTTTGGAAACTGCTCCCTTCCCCTGTCCTCTCAGAAATGCTAAGGGCAACTTACTATTATTAGCCTTGTGTTACTACACCCTCCCTTTATTTAACTCTTACTCGCCAGCTTGACTGTCATCTGTTGTCTGATGGACCCTGACTGATAGAACAATGATAGCATATTAGTTTCCTGAGGCTGCTGCAACAAATTATCATAAATTTGGTTACTTAAAACAATAGAAATGTGTCCTCTTATAGTCCTGGAGGCCAGAAGTCAGCAATCAGCTATCACTGGGCTGAAATTCAGGTGTAGCAAGGTTGTGGTTCTAGGGGAGAATCTGTTTCTTCCCTCTTCCAGCTTCCATTTTCACACCACCTTTTCTTCTGTGTGTCTTTTCCTCTTTGACTGTATGAGATTTCCTTCTGCCTTCCTCTTATAAGGACATTTGTGATTTCATTTAGGGCCTCCTAGATAATCTGGGATAAACTCTCCGTCTAAAGATCCTTAATGTAATCACATCTGCAAAGACCGTTTTTGCTTATAAGGCAAGCTTTATAGGTTCTAGAGAATAGCATCTGATATCTTTGAGCAGTCATCTTTCAGCCTACTTCAGACAGGGGAGTACAAATGCTAGGGAAGCACAAGCAAAGACACCCCAACGAGTCTAGTAGGTTCAGGGATGCCTTCTGTTGGGGCTCAGGGCAGGTTGCCCCAAATATGCCATGATGGCATATTGATTATTTTGAATTAAAGTTAATTAAGAAGTGACCAATTCAAAAAGGACACTTGACCCTCCTTTCTGTATCCCTAAAAGCAGGAAATAAATCTTTCATGTGAAAGGTACACTCCTAATATCTGGAGGTAGAAGGACACCCTTATCACCAGAGATAAGGAGTTCGGGCAGAGAAGTCTATATAAACAAATCTTGCTATTTCTTTAATTTATTGCACCAAGCCCAAACTCTGTTTAGATTCTTTACTATTTGAGCACCCTAGGCCTAAGTTTCTTTGTTCTGCCAATTCCTTATAAGTTTATTGTTTCTTTGTCTAAAAAGTACAAAAGCTGCCTGCATTGGCCAATTCTTAGGTCCCAAATTTCTGTGAGACCTCTGTGTGCATGAATTAAAACTTCTTTTTCTCCTCTTCATCTGTCTTGGGTCAGTTTTATTATTATTAACACCACAAGAACTCAGGAGGGGTAGGGGGGACATTTCCTCCTCCCCAATGTTTACCAAGGAGTAAGAAATATTAAAGCTGAAATTTGCAGGATTGACAGAAATTATCTAGGCAAAGGGGACCAAGGGATGGGGTTGGGTGGGAGACTGTTCACTGCAATGAACAGCTGGAGCAAAGGCCTGGAAAAAGGGTAGAGTATGCTTGACCCATCTGGCACATTTGAAGACTTGACAGCTTTGAGTATGGCTACTGTGTAGAGTTGGAGGCTAGGAGAGGTTGGTGTGGAGGTGGCTGGCAGGAGATGGGGCCTGAAAAATGAAAGATTTGGTCAGTAATGTTAAGTAACGTGGTTAGTTTGCAAAGAGTATAGATTATGTATTTTTTAAACAAGGGAGTGATATGATAAAAGTAGAGCTTCAGAAAGATTAATTTAGTGCTAGAACACAGGGCAGATAGCAGCAGGGAGATCCCGGAGGCAGGGAACACAGTTGAGCAATGTGATGAAAATTTCACTAATGTTGGCTGCTTGGTAAATATCTGAGGGTATTAGACTCTGAGTAGAATGTGCTCAATGTCATCAATCATTGATGAATATTTATTAACTTCCAACAGCATGTGAGATCATGAGTAGTTGAGGAAAATGGAAAAAAGTCCTAGTACATGCTCTAGAGCATATATAAGGATTGTCATTTAATTGCACTGAGCTCTATTTCCCTCAAAATATTACTTACTATTTATGAAATATTTGATCTACTTGTCATCGTGAGTGTTTTGCCAGATACCACATTACTGATTCTACAAAGAAAGGTTTGTCTGAAATTTAGTCCTAGAGGTTGAAGGCCAGGAATAAAACATTTTCAGGGATTAGGAAACTATTTCCAAAGAAATCTTCAATGACATTAACTTGAAAAATATTAAGCAGAAGCATGTGATTTGGAGTCATGCTGAAAAATGCTGGAAGAAAACAAATGCAGTACAAGTGCTCTGTATACTTTTAGAAATGTAATTTGGAATATCTGACATTTTCTTATGTACTACAATAAAAGATAAACATAAAAGAATGTTCAAAATAGGTTGATCTGGTGAATGTGAACAATTCACTTGTTGCTAAGTTGCTTTTTACCTATTGAAATATATTATTCTGGAATAAAACAAGTATACCAGCAAGATCTTGTTGATTATTTCAAGTTTGAAAAATCATGAGGGAAAATTAAACACTAAGGTACCCCAATTCTACCCCCTCCCCCAGCCTAGTTATGTGGAACAGATAGCCTTTATCCTAAGAGGAAATTTTTCTATATATCATAGCTATTATTTATTTTTAACAATTTATTAATTAGACAAGATGAGTATCTACCAGGATAGCTAGCATGAAACTTCAGTTCTCCCAAAGAGATAGTTGATGAATTTGTTATACACGGATGATATGAAACTATTTAATTTTTTGAAAATTAGACAATGATAATGGAAAGGTAGAATAAGGATGCTCAGAAATGTGTCTGTAGCCAGTTTAGGAGCAGAGTTGAGCTGAGATATGAAGTGCTCAGCCAAGACCCAAGGAAAGAGAAACGTGCATTACAAAAGGGTCTACAATGGACAGGGAAAGCCATCAAGTCTGGGTTACTACACACTTGACTCTGAAACAAGGCTGCAGAGATAGGCATACTGATGGAAAGTGTCTCATTAAATAAATACATTTTAAAGAGAATTGTATTCAGTACCGATAGATAACAAAGAGCTAACAAAGTCAATTTATACTTTGGACAAAGCATATAATAATGAGATGAAGATTAGAAATGAAAGGGTATAATTGTCAAGCATTACTGGGAAATTGTGGTGGTTTTGAGCTATTTAGCTAAAAGTGGAACTACATTGCCTCCAGTTCTCTTCTTTTTATGGTTCCAGGTTAGGACTGGCCACAAGAGTAATTTGTGTGAGATTTTAAATAGAAAGTAAAGTAGCCCTTAGGCTCTATAAGTAAGGTACTTGGTACCACTGAAGCTTACATAAATCATTGACTGGCTGGTTCACAGTGTTAGTCTGGGGTAATGTTCTGGCTTGCAGCTCCTCCAACTTTACTAAATTCACTGATTAGTTCTAACAGTTTTTTGGAGGAGGCTTTAGGGACTTCTATGTGCAGTATCATGATATTTGCAAACAGTGACAGTTTTATTTCTTCCCTTCCAATCTGGATGCCTTATTTCTTTTTCTTGTCTGATTGCTGGGGCTAGGACTTCCAATACTATGTTCAATAGAAGTGTCGAGAGTGGGCATCCTTGTCTTGTTCCAGATTTTAGAGGAAAGTATATTAGCTTTTCACAGTTGAGTATGAGATTAGCTGAGGGTTAGTCATAAATGGGCTTTACTATGTCAAGATATGTTCCCTCCATACCAATTTTGATGAAAGTTTTTGTCATGTATGGATGTTGAATTTTGTCAAAAGCTTTTTCTGCATCTAATGAGATGATCATGTGATTTTTCTCCCCTTTCTTTTGTTAATGTGGTGTGGACACAAATTTTAATTTCTCTCTTTTGTAGCATTCACCTTCTACTAGAAGGAGAATATATTGCTTAATTAAAGAAATTATATCACATTAAAGGATTTCAAAAGAGAACACACATACACATTCATATGATAATGTGCTTCATTAAGAGGCGAGGTCCTATTTTACTGTGTAGATTCCTACCCTGGTGAACTTGGCTTGACTCCTTTGCCTCTCCCTCCATGCTGCCATGTGTCTCTTTGGATGAAGTTCCTCCTTTCCAACAGGATGAAACCCAAAACCCTCATGAAATTCCAAGAGCAGAAGTAAAGGGAATGCCTTTTTGTTTGGCCTGTATCACAAACTCTCCTCCTGAGAGTTTGTGATACAGGTGTCACAGGTGTCTCCTCTTCACTTTCTTGGTGAAGCAGGGACATCAGCGCAGATGGAGTTTAGGGTCTGAATTCTTGGTGGATGCTAGCTTGTGCAGCTAGATTATGCAGATGTTCTCCCCTTGTTAACTGAACAGACTTAACAGCAAAAGACAGCAGTAAGATGTAAAACAGTGGTGATGTAATTCCTCTCAAGGAAAGGAACTGGAAGAGTGTCAGAAATTTCCAGTGTGACCTTTCATTACAATACTTTCCTAACCTTATTACTTTTTCTATACCCATCTGAGACCAATGCTATGGAGGATGCAGGCTTTCAAGGCAATTTTTTTGGAGGGTGCTATGAAATGCTTCTAAAATATGACCCCAAAAATGCTTAAATCAATTTTCTTTCAACATCACTTTGTATACTAAACCAAGAAACCAACTATTCTATTTTCCAGTCTTAAAGAACTCTCAGCTATGTTGTCTGAACAAATTCAGTAAATAGACGTATATAACATCCCAGATGACGGCATAACCCAATGGCCACTTTGCTAGACATATAAAACGCTTCACATTTGACCCCACAATATAAAATTAAGCACTTACAATACCCCTTTCCCATGGTGGTTTCTTGTTTTCTCAGAAAAACCTATACTGTTCCCAAATGTGTACTGAAATATTCCACTCTTTATTTCTTTTTCCCCTCAGGCTCAGCTGGATTTCTGAGAGGACTTGGTAGGTGGATGGGTCTCTTCAGGAACTGTATTCTGGGGTATCTTTCACCCCATGTTACCCTAGCATCTGCAAAGCTGTATTACTTAAATCCTAGCCCTTCTATAGCCTCTTCCTTCTAAACTCCTGAAGAGGCATAAGGAATAAAAGAATATAGTGCCAACAGTCAAAATGTATGATACTTAGTGTTAAAAATATATCAGCTGACCATAAAATAATACAACAAACAAATGACAACAATCCTTAAACAAAGTCTGAATACTATAGCATATAACAGGTTAACCACTGTTACCCTTGTAGGTCCTTATAACCAAGGAAAAGTACTGCTTCCAGACTCAGTGTATCTTGAAACTCTGATTCACATTTTATTTCCAGACAAATATTGGCAGAGATTTAGTGTCATGAGAGAAAGAAAGAGGGCAGAGAAAATGGAGTAGAAAAAAAGGGAAGGCTAGAGATTTTCAGTTTTGTTAGTGCTGGTCAGTTAGTGACAGTTTTCCAGACTCCACCATCTGTGAACTTAAAACTCAATTACAAGAAGTCTCCCACTGAGATATAATTGGGAAACTAAAATTCCCATATCAAGGGAAAAAATCCTCACTCTAGTCAGATGCCTTCTCTTTAAGAGTTTATGTAGCACCATAGTTTAGAAGTTCGTAATGATTTCACTCTCAATCTCTAGAATTTTCTTGAATACTCCATCTCATTCTATTTTTGTCTGTTTCTTTCTACTTCTCCCTTTGTACACATTTCCACTCCTATTCCTTCCTCTTTGCTTCTGGAATCCCAGTCCTATCTTGTTTGGGGTTTTTTCCACAGACACAGCCTCTGCTGTCATGAGAGCAGAAAATCACATATTAATAACAGATAATCCACAGCAAATGTATGGCCTTATATTCAGCATGATGCTGGTCTATGGCTGAGAAATTGGTTAATGGGGGAAAATCTGGGATAGAAAAAAATGTTTCCATCTACCAGTGCATGGCACCAACAAAAGGTCTTGCTTCCCCTGCCCCATGAATACAGTACACATTTGCTGAATTTATTGGTGAATCTTTTACTTTTCATAGGTGCTGATGACCAGATATGATGCTGTTCTTGGTATGTAAGTATCCTGGCCTTGGAAATGCCTTAGAAATGAATGCATCCTGATTACTTTAGTTTCATATCTCATCATTAATCCATCTTACTTTGCTAAATTAACTCAGATATTCACTGTAATGACATGGTGAAACAGTCAGGTCTACAATTCACAAATGTCAATGCCGCCTGCTTTGCAGCCCTCCTTGCTCAAGTTCTTGAGAGAGCCTTGCAGAGGACCCTCAAGACAGACACACACAGTATTGCTTGCTGAGTCTTACAGCTCTCTAATCTCCCAAACTCTACTAGATTCTTTTGTTTTTATAGCTTAAGGCCTACCTATATTGCATGTATTCGTCAATCTTTTTTTAAAATACTATGTAGTTCATTACAACACGTTTTGTGAGAATTTTTAATGACATGGTAAAATCTTTAATTAAGAGAATGAAAAGGTTAAAAACTTAAAAAATTTTTTTCACTGTAAGTATATAATTCTGTATACATACACATACTCACACACACTCTCATAAAAAGCAAAAAAAATTTTTTGGAAAGAACCAAAATGTCCAAAGTGGTTATTTGTGGCTGGTAGAATCATGAACCATTTAAATTTTCTTACTTATGCTTTTAAGAATTTTCCAAATTTTCTCCAATGAATAGATAAGGCTATTGTTTCTGGATGAATTTCTATTACAAAGTAAATTAATACTCCATCACCATATATGTGTATGAGTGTCATATATGTGTATAGATACATATGTACGGGTGTGTATATACATCAGTGTTTGTGTATGTCATATGCAACAATGATAGGGTTAAATTTGCATCATGTACAACTCAGAATCATCTTTCCACAATGGTTGTATGACTCACTAACTAGAAATGACAAGCTATATATGGAGAAGAAAATAATAGGTAAAATGATCTTTGGATATTAATTAGACATATATACACACAAAAATATGTAGACACAACTTATTTCAATTCAGACAGTACTCTCCACAGTTTTATTTTTCATTAGTGAGACACTGTAACTTTCTACACCATTCCATATTTGTTTCTAATGCCTGCTACATAATACCATTGCATGGCTTATATTGTTAAAGCAATATTTCTTAGACAAATTGATCTGAGCTCATCAAAGTTTATTACTTATTAATGAAGAGACTGCCAAATACCCATGGCCTTCAGTGGTGGTGAGATATTTGGATCACTTGTATTTTTCTAAAAAATATGGATGCCTGGAGCTCACCTCCAAAGATTCTGATCTAATTGGTCTAGGCTGTGGTCCAGGAATAAGTATTTTTAAGAAGCACCCTGAAGTGTTTATAATGTGCAGTCAGGATTATGAACCAATGAGAAGGATATGCTGGTTTGAATCAACATGGGAGAACAGGGGCTTACAAACATAAGACTTCTAACTTAGCACAGACTGCTGTTTTGCTCTTTTACTTCCTGTGGCCAAAATGCAATATTCATCAGTGACAGGGATGAATTCGCAGCCTGAACAAATCTGAGCTACCTTCTCACAATGATCAGATATGAACCATTAACTAGAAATAACAAATAGTATATGGAGACACAAATGATAAGTATACTGATGTGTGGCTATTAATTAGATGTACCAAGGAACGTGAAGTTATTCTCTGACAGGAGTCAATTAATAAACAGGTGGCAAGATGTGTCCAGTGAAGGTCACCTAACAGGAGCTCAGCCTTGCTTTTCCGCAAGCAGCTGTCAGGGAGTTTCTCTAGCAAGCCCTCTAAGATGCCGAACACTCAGTTTGCTTAATTCTTAGTTTTTCGGGAAAAAGAGTTTCTTCCTCAGTATAGTAGTACATCAACCAATGTAACAATATATTATGTTTCATCTGTTTGCAGATGCACATTTTAATATTTTAACATCTCTGAAATTTGGATGCATCTTAAAATTGAAATCATAAAAAGTGATATCACTGCTTGATTGGCAGCGTTCTTTTTTTCCTTAGTGGTACATGAAATAGTGGGGCATCTTAAAATCAATGGTGCAATGAAATATGGTATATCTAAAAACATTCAGAACGCTGACTGTATCTTCACACCTTTACTGCTGTCTCTCTCCATCATCTTTTGCCTATATTTTTGCGGTAGCCTCCTAACTTATTCTACTTCCACACTTTGCTCCTTTCAATCCATTCCCAACACCCCTATTAAAATGTTCCTGTTAAAACTGAAGCCTAGACTTTGCCTCAGGGTAAGGCTCCCCGCAGCCCTTCCAAGGTGGCTCTTATAGGTGGGGAAGTGTACTTCTTGCTCCTCTTTGCATTTGCTACCCTTCTCCCAGATCCTTCCAGAAAAGCCCTGAGCTGTGCATCTCACGTCATTGGACTATGAGATTAGCCAATCAGTACTCATCCTCACTGCAGTTGACGGCTGCCTGGTGATCTTCAGTGAAGGTGTTGGCTTCTGGTTCACTGCCATTCTTGCAAACGTTCTGCTATTTTAAGTCTTAGTGATTTACACGTTCGCTTGGATGGTCCTTCCAATCCCCTGGCCTACGATTCCTCAACCTCTTCTTTAGCGGTCATGCCCTTTACCCTACCTTGGCACTCGCTATCATGGTAAGCCCTGCTCTTATCCTGAAGTTGTGTCTCCTCCAAAATGTCAGTGTTAGGTACTCTACAACTCTTCAGCCACCTTTCCTGCTCATCCATTTTAGTACCTTCCTTCAATATCTTTAGTCTCCACTTGGACCTTCAATCCATGATATTACCATCTTTACATTCTCCGTTCCCCTTCACTCACTTCATGTCTTCCCCTCCCCTGTGACCTCAGCTTAAATTCTACGGCCAACCATTTTAACCATTTCCTTGCACACAACTCTCTCGGCTCTTTTCAGTTTGCCATTCTGCTTGGGGAAACCACTAATGACACTCCTCCCAGACCTGGATCCACGGCTGAAAAAGGCTATAATAAAACACAACTACGCTGATTGCTCTCCGCTTACACTGATGATCAACAACCTCAAGTGGACCTTTAAAGCTGCCAGGTGATCACATCATGTTTTCCAGGTTTCTTTTCCATCCCACTAACCTGGGTAGGTATTTCTCACTTTACTACTTTCCTGAAACCTCTCATATTTTCTTCCCATTCTCCCTTAGCTGATAACGCCAAGAAAAGTGAATAGATCAGAAAGTGCTTCACCAACTCCCACCATCATATCTAACTCCTTACTTGCATTGGTGTCCATATATTCTAACATTTTTTGTCATTCTGGATGAACTGTCAATGTTTCCAGCTAAAGCCAAGCTATATTCCTGTGCAACAGACCCCATCGTCTCTAGCTTATATCCCTCCGCTAAGTTTCCCACCTCTCTCCTGCATCATCAGCTTTCCCCTCTCTTCTGGGTCATTCTCCTAAGTACAGTAACATGCTGTTATTTCTTTCAACCTAAGAACAAACAAAATTCCATGACCTCATCACCCGATATCTTTCTCTTCCTATTGGCAGCAAAGCTCCAGAAAGAGTTGTCTATTCCTGTTATCTCTAATTTCTCTTCAATTCTCTCTTGAATCCACTCCAAAGAGGTGTTTACTTCCGCTCTTCACTCTAAACATTCTTATCAGGATCACTAATGATCCCCAATGCCATTTGCATCTCTATTTCTACCTTATTAGCCAAAATAGATAAATTTCTTCTTAGACACTTTCTTCTCTTGCCTTCAGGATAGCACTCTTCTGTTTTCCTTCCACCTCACCAGCTGGTCCTTCTCAGACTCTTTTGCTGATTTTTTCTCATTTCCGTAACCTCTAAATACTGTACCCTGGGGCTCAGTCTAAAGATCTGTAATTTTTTCCTATGTACACTAAATCCCTAGATAATCTTATCCAGCTCCATCCCTTTAAATACACTAAATACTCTAAATGCTGATGAATCCAACATTATGTCTCTAGCTCAGACCTTTTCCCTGGACTCCAGACTTGTATAACCAGCTTGTTACTTAACATCTCCATTGGGATGTCCAGTAGGCATCTCAAAGTTAACAAGTCTCAAATGGAACTCCAGATATTTCTCACCAAGCTGCTCCCTTTGGGAAAAAAATATGTATTTAAAAGAGTCCTGCATCTTATCTGGCAGAACAGGGAAGAAAAGCAGTGCCTTATTCAGGTAAAAACACTATGCTACTCACATTAGAGAGAAAAAAATTTAAAATTTAATTAATGCTGTGGGTGGATTTATATATTTGGAATTGTAGCAGTTCCATCAAACGAGGAAGTATATTTTTACCTCCTCTAAACATCTGTGGGTTTAAAAATTCCACTTTAACAGGGAACTTAGAAAAAATAGGATTTTTCTTTACTTGCTTTATCAGCTTTCTGTGTCATACTTTTATTTGCAAGACGATTTGTGCCATTTAATGAGTTATGTCTTTTAATTTAGGCCATTGGGCCATCCTTTGATCATTCATATAATTCCAAACAGTATCAACTCTCTTCCTTTCATAATCCAAAATGAAAAACAATGTGGGGATGGGTGGGGTTCAGGTCTATGAAAGGTTCAATTATTATTTACACAAAATAGAAAACATGAATAAAAAAAAGAAAACATGAATAAAACATTTTTAACATACGGAGTTGCCTGGAAAATTCTCAAGAAAAATTCATGGAATTTAAATAGTTTAGGTTATATAATTGGTATAAATTGACCCATAATTAAATCAAAATGAAAGCACCTCTAAGTATAGCATGTAAAGGTCTTCTTGTTTACTCAAGGATAGTACTTCAATAATTTTCCCTTTCTTGTATCAATTACTTTTTTTTTAATTGGGTTTTCCTCATCAGTATATAATATGCTGTAATACTTTCAAACTTTAAAAGCAAAACTCCCTTTTCTTCTTTGCTTTTTCAGTTACTATTCCACCTCTCTACTATTCTGCATAGAAAAATTCCTTGAAGGTATTGTGCATACACGTCCCATTCTTACTTAAGCCCACTTGTGTCCATTAGTATTAGGCTAAGTTCAATAGAAAACATAACATAAAATAAATTAAAAAGATGGCAGTAATTTTTTTTCACATAAAACAAGGTCAGATTTAGTCTGTTCATGGTTGGTATGTGACTCCATGGACAGATGAAACACAACTTTCTACTCTACCACCTTAGCTTGGTGCCTCTAATGTCACATGACCTACAAAGGCTGCTGGTGCTCCAGCCATCACTTTGGGTTTTAGTACATCACAAGTATGAATAAAAGAAGGTGTGGTAAATGTTACTATTTGTACATAATTTTTCTTACTTTTCCTCCCCTGCCATGGCTCATAGTTGGTGGAGAATAATAACCCTCTTCACTGACTTTGGGCTCAATCATGTAAATTCTTTGGCCAATGGGTAGAAGTGATCTTCTGGTTTCTGAGCTGAAGCACTAGGAGGTATGGCAAATTTCCACAAGACTTCTTGACGCTCCTACCCCACCATGGGAAAAACATATTTTTCTTTCAGCCTGGAAATGAAGCTGCCCTGAACCTGACCCAAAGCTAGAAGGCAGGCTTGCTCAGCCAAGCCAGCCAAACTGCTGATCCAGAAGTAAAAGAGAATGTTGTAAGCCATTGAGATATTTTTGGGTTGTTTGTTTCATAGAACTATCACAGTAAAATCTGACCAACACAGAGGACAAAGGGTGACAAATACAAAGGTGCTGCCTGGCTGAATCTGAATCAGATCCCTTTCAGCCAGCTTCCCAGAAATACCACACACGCTTCTACTTTATTTGTCATATACGGTCACATCTTGATGAAAGGGAAATTAGAAAGTATAGCTGGATGCATTTTACCCCAAATAAAACCAGAGTTATTGCTACTAAAGAAGAGCAGGGCATGGCTATTGGGTGAGAACCAGCAGTTGCATCCACACGAATCCAGTCAGGCTTTTTCTCCAGTCTCCCTTGAAACAGCTCTTGTCCACTCGCCCCAGACATTACTGACCTATTATCAGCCTTTGCCATGGTTCACTCCTTGAAATTCTTTCTTGTTCTACTTTTAGACCATTTGGTTCTTTTCCTGCTTCAACAGTCACACCTTCTTGGCCTCCTTTCCATGTTCATCCTCCTCCCTGACCTCCTGACAGTGCTTAGAGCTTAGTCCTCAGCTTATTTTATTGGATAACCACCTTCATTCTCTCATAGATCTTATCCAGTCCCAAGGTCTTTTTTAAAAATAATTAATTAATTAACTAATTTTTGGCTGCATTGTGTCTTCGTTGCTGTGCGTGGGCTTTCTCTAGTTGCCGCGAGCAGGGGCTACTCTTTGTTGCAGTGTGCAGGCTTCTCACTGCAGTGGCTTCTCTTGTTGCGAAGCATGGCTCTAGGCACTCAGGCTTCAGTAAGTTGTGGCACTCAGGCTCAATAGTTGTGGCTTGCAGGCTCTAGAGTCCAGGCTCACTCGTTGTGGCGCATGGGCTTTGTTGCTCCGCAGCATGTGAGATCTTCCTGGACCAGGGCTCGAACCCGTGTTCCCTGCATTGGCAGGCGGACTCTTAACCACCAGGAAGTCCCCAGTCCCAAGGTCTTAAATAACATCTATATATGCTGATAACTCCCAAAGTGAGATCTTCAGCTCAGACTTTTCTCATAATTTCAGATTAACATATCGAACTGCATCCTCAGTCTCGGCACTAGATGTTTAACCGGCATCTCATAGGCAGTGTGCCCCAAACAGAAATGTTTCCCATCCCCCACTCCTAAAATTGCTTTCTACAGCCTTCCTCCTGGCAATCCCAAGTCTTCTGGAAGCTGAGGCTAAAAATGATTCCTATCTTTCTCTCAGACCCTATTTCCAAACCATCAGCAATTATTCTCAGCTATATCTTTATAAATAAATCATGCCATGTTCAATGAAAAGGAATGAACTCACTGTGTATGTGAACAACACGGATGAATCTTACAGACATAATGTGAAGCAAAATATGCCAGGGATAAAAAGACATATTTTACATTATTCCATTTATATGAAGTACATAAAACAGACAAATCTATAGTGATAGAGGTCAGAATAGGGTTATCTCTGGGGAGAGTACTGATAAGGAGGGATGGGAGGGATTCTGAGTTATGTTTGTAGACACATATGTGAAAAGTAATCAAACGGTTCACTAAAAACTTGCATACTTTACTGTTTGTAAGTTATATTTCAATTAAAAAGAAATATTACTGTTTTCTTACCAATAATTCACAGATTACAGATTTGTGTTGATGTAGAAGATGAAAAAAATTAATTCGTTGAAAGTATACTTTGTGATATTGTGATTTATAATGAGAAATATATATATTTGGTCTTTGTCTCCATTTCTTGCACAGAGATCCTAAAACTTGGAATTTCTCATACTGAGTGATAAGAACACTGAAGATGTTGTTTGTTATGTTAATGAGGCAACTACTGGACCCTACTTAAGGATGGGGCCTGGTGCCAGAAGAACCATCTATGTGATTAATGAGTTGGAACTTTTAGTCCCATTCCCCTGACCTTCAGGGATGGGAGAGAGGCTGGAGATCGGTTCAGTCACCAATGGTCAATGAATGAATCTATCACGCCTACGTAATGAAGCCTCCATAAAACCCCAAAAGGATGGAGTTCAGAAAGCTTCCAGGTAGGTGAAACAGAACGTTTCCACGTGCCACGGTGCCAGGCCCCAAACTCCACAAGGACCGTTGTTTGGCACTCTGCCCTCTGTATCTCTTCATCTGGCTGTGGATTCATATCCTTTAATATCCTTTGTAATAAATCACTCATCTACT
The DNA here is from genome assembly GCF_030028045.1 of Hippopotamus amphibius kiboko. Taxonomy (NCBI): domain Eukaryota; kingdom Metazoa; phylum Chordata; class Mammalia; order Artiodactyla; family Hippopotamidae; genus Hippopotamus; species Hippopotamus amphibius. The sequence continues at coordinate 56,838,829 of NC_080190.1, read as the reverse complement.
GAGTAAATGGGTTTCCTGAGTTCTGTGAGCTGTTCTAACAAATTAATCGAACCCAAGGAGAGGGTCTGATTCATAGCCAGTTGGTCAGAAGTGCAGATAACAACCTGGGCTTTTGATTGGTGTCTGCAGTGGAGGGTGGTCTTGGGGGACTGAGCCTTTTGCCTGTGGAATCTAAAGCCATCTCTGGGTAGATAGGTTCAGAATAGAACTGAATTCTCAAATACCCCACTGGTGTCCAAGAATTGCTTGTTGGTGTGTGGAAGCTGACACACACACCCACACCCACAACCACACATGTTAGAAAAGGGTGCAGGAACCCAAAAAGATATTTGTAGGTATGTCTATATCCAGAGAGTATCTTTATAGAATTGGCCACTTAATACATCCACTGCTGTATCATCTGGTCCAAGCCACTGTGATTTTTTGACTAGATTATCAAAATAGCCTCTTAGTATCCCTACTACCCCATTCATCTTCCCTTCAATCTATTATCAACATAGTACTAAGAGTATCTCTTTAAAATTCAAGTCAGATTATATTAATCCTCTGCTGAAAACCCTCTGAAGATTTCCCACTGAACTCAGAATAGAAGTCAAAATCTATATGGCTTCCCCCTCATTTCCTCAATGTGCCTGCTCAAAAATCATCTAAACAGTGAGGACTTCCATGACCACCCTAAATAAATAGTATTCTCCCAACTTCCTGACACTCTCTACCCCTTTTAACTGCTTTTTCATTATAACTCAAAACACCTTCTTGTAGAGTATCTATTTAGTGGTTTATTTTGTTTATTTTTATCTCTGTCCCTATGGGAGTAGGATTCTGGATGGATTCTGACTGCTTGACCAATAGAATATGGTGGATGTGATGATGGGCTGGTTCCTGGGTCTGGCCCTTGAGAGACTGGAGGCTTCCTCTTCCAGTCTCTTAGAACACACTCTCTGGGATCCCTGAGCAACTATGTAAGAAGTCCAGCTACTCTGAGAGTTTGATGTTGGGCAGGTTATGTGTAGGTGCTCCAGAGGACTACCCAACCAGAGCCCAGCCTTCCAACTGTGCCAGACATGAGTGAAGCTGCCTTGGTCCCTCCAGACCAGACACTCTCCATCTAAATACCACAAAGTGTTCTCAGCCAAAGTCACATGGAACCGAAAAATTGTCCAGCTGAGCGCTGCCTGAATTACTGAGACAACAATCATGAGCTATAAAAAAATGGTTGATATTTTAAGTCAAAATATTTTGGGGTAAGTTGTTAAGGAGCAATAGCTAACCAGACAGAAGTTCTCTGTATGTGTGGGGGGTACCAACCAGCAGGTTTTATTTTAGGGCGTGTGTTCAGGGAGCACGTAGGCAGGCTTCCTCCTCCTCTCAGTGTCAAAACCAACAGAGTTTTACCCTGTGATACCCACACAGACGCACACTGGCTCTGGCTCTCTTCAGGCAGATCATGTAATTTTATTAGAGAAAAGATTTTAGACTTCAATGTAGGGACAGATATTAACCACTGCCAGCCTCTGTGTGTGGGGGATGCAGGAGATATGTCCTAGGTGTCACATATGCCCTCCTCTATTTATCTTGATCACAGATCGGAGACTTGGGGGTGGTACCTGAAGAATCGCTTCTGAATCCCTGTGATGACCTTCTCTGTATGTTTCAAGCATCAGCTTCCTGTAGTCTGTTCTCTAATACACTCCTCTCCCCTTTCTTGCCCTTAGAAATTCATCAATGTCTTGAGTCAACTCATGGGTTCCAATTTTCTTACCAGAGATGTAACAGGTTAATTTCTTTCTGTACATCTTTGCTGTCATTTCGATGGGATTTGGCAGTGGTAGGAGGGAAACACACGTGCTGTGTTTACACTCCTAAATGCAAACATGTATTTCTACATTAAAAAATATATGGCAGGAATTTTTCAAAGGAAAGAATCTTCAAAGAAGTGTGTGTCTAAGGAAACACTGAGTTTTGATTGTTCCAGAGTTACTTCCTTTACCACTTGTTCAGATGGGCCCTCAGAACTGGCTGGGTTCAGTTAACCAGGAAGTGCAAACTCATTTCCTCCAGCCACTGGGACCAGCTTAGTTCACAGCTGTTTTGGTCCGTGTGTGCGACAGAGAGAGAGAGAGAGAGAGACAGAGAGACAGAGAGAGACAGAGAGACAGAGAGAGAGAGAAGGAGCTGCCCCCAAACCAAGTTCCCTAACAAGCCTTTCAGTCTGGGTAGTGAATCTGCCTACAGAGTGTAACCTCATGGAATGAATAGTCTAGGTGAAGCACATGAATCTTTTATTTATGCTCAGATCTTATTCTTTAAGTAACTCAACTGCATGCATTATTATTGTATAATTTAGGGTAGCAATATACTTTTACTGCACAACCAACTAAAATGTTCATCAAGTATTTTTAATGATGGGAGAAAATGCTTATGATAAAATCTTGAGAATGGAGACAAAAAAAGAAAGCATAATTCAAAACATTAGCTAGCCTATGACTTCAAAATTGTGAAAAAAAAGCATAGAATTAGGATGGTACGTGAGGACATTCATTTCATTGCTTAGTACAATTGTGGGCTATTTTTTTTAAAGAATTTTATTGAGATACAGTTGACATACAATAAATGGCATATATTTAGAATGTACTATTTGGTATCCCAATCTCCCAATTCATTCCCCACCAAACCCTCACCGCTTTCCCCACTTGGTGTCCATATGTTTGTTCTCTACATCTGTGTCTCTATATTTGCCTTGCAAACCGGTTGATTTGTACCATTTTTCTATATTCCACATATATGTGTTCATATATGATATTTGTTTTTCTCTTTCTGACTCACTTCACTCTGTATGACAGTCTCTAGGTCCATCCATGTCTCTACAAATGTCCCAGTTTCATTGCTTTTTACAGCTGAGTAATATTCCATTGTATATATGTACCACATCTTCTTTATCCATTCATCTGTTGATGGACATTTAGGTTGCTTCCATGTCCTGGCTATTGTAAATAGTGTTGCAATGAACATTGGAGTGCATGTGTCTTTTTTGAGCTATGGTGTTCTCTGGGTATATGCCCAGCAGTGGGATTGCTGGGTCATATGGTAGTTCTATTTTTAGTTTTTCAAGGAACCTCCATACTGTTCTCCATAGTGGCTGTATCAATTTACATTCCCACTAACAGTGCAAGAGCATTCCCTTTTCTCCACACCCTTCCCAGCATTTACTGTTTGTAGATTTTCTGATGATGCCCATTCTAACTGGTGTGAGTGATACCTCATTGTCGTTTTGATTTGCATTTCTCTAATAATTAGTGATGTTGAGCAGTTTTCATGTGCCTCTTGGCCATCCCTATGTCTTCTTTGGAGAAAGGCCTATTTAGATCTTCTACCCATTTATTGATTGGGGTGTTTGTTTTTTTTGATATTGAGCTGCATGAACTGTTTATATATTTTGGAGATTAATCCTTTGTTCATTCGTTTGCAAATATTTTCTCCCATTCTGAGGAGAATAGCTTATACTTTCCTTTGCTGTGCAGAAGCTTTGAAGTTTCATTAGGTCCCACTTACTTATTTTTGTTTTTATTTGCATTACTCTAGGGGGTGGATCAAAAAAGGTCTTGCTGTTATTTACGTCGAAGAGTGTTCTTCCTATGTTTTCCTCTAGGAGTTTTATAGTGTCTGGCCTTACATTTAGGTCTTTAATCCATTTTGAGTTTATTTTTGTGTATGGTGTTAAGGAGTGTTCTAATTTCATTCTTTTACATGTAGCTGTCCAATTTTCCCAGCACCACTTATTGAAGAGGCTGCCTTTTCTCCATTGTATATTCTTGTTTCCTTTATCATAGATTAGTTGACTGTAGTTTATCTCTGGGCTTTCAATCCTGTTCCATTGATCTATGTTTCCGTTTTTGTGCCAGTACCGTACTGTCTTGATCACTGTAGCCTTGGAGTATAGTCTGAAGTCAGGAAGCCTGATTCCACCAACTCCTTCTTTCCTTCTCAAGATTGTTTTGGCTATTCGGGGTCTTTTGCGTTTCCATACAAATTGTAAAATTTCTTGTTCTGGTTCTGTGAAAAATGCCATTGGTAATTTGATAGGGATTGCATTGAATCTGTAGATTGCTTTGGGTAGAATAGTCATTTTCACAATGTTGATTTTTCCAATCCAAGAACATGGTATGTCCCTCCATCTGTTTGTGTTGTCTTTGATTTCTTTCACTAGTGTCTTATAGTTTCCTGAGTACAGGTCTTTTACCATCTTGGTTAGGTTTATTCCTAGGTATTTTATTCTTTTTGTTGCAATGGTGAATGGGATTGTTTCCTTAATTTCTCTTTCTGATCTTTCATTATTAATGTATAGAAATGCAAGAGATTTCTGTGTGTTAATTTTGTATCCTGCAACTTTACTGTATTCATTGATTAGATAAAGTAGTTTTCTGGTGGTATCTTTAGGATTTTCGATGTATAATATCATGTCATCTGCAAAGAGTGATAGTTTTACTTCTTTTCCAATTTGGATTCCTTTTATTTCTTTTTCTTCTCTGATTGCTGTGGCAAGGACTTCCAAAACTATGTTGAATAGTAGTGGCGAGAGTGGACATCCTTGTCTTGTTCCTGATCTTAGAGGGAATGCTTGCAATTTTTCCCCATTGAAAATGATGTTTGCTGTGGGTTTGTCATATATGGCCTTTATTATGTTGAGATAGGTTCCCTCTATGCCCACCTTCTGGAGAGTTTTTATCATAAATGGGTGTTGAATTTAGTCAAAAGCTTTTTCTGCATCTATTGAGATGATCATGTGGTTTTTACCCTTCAATTGGTTAATATGGTGTATCACATTGATTGATTTGCATATATTGAAGAATCCTTGCATTCCAAGGATAAACCCCACTTGATCATGGTGTATGATCCTTTGAATGTGTTGTTGGATTTTGTTGGCTAGTATTTTGTTGAGGAGTTTTGCATCTAAATTCATCAGTGATATTACTCTGTAGTTTTCTTTTTTTGTAGTATCTTTGTTTGGTTTTGGTATCAGGGTGATGGTGGCCTCATAGAATGAGTTTGGGAGTGTTCCTTCCTCTGCAATTTTTTGGAAGAGTTTGAGAAGGATGGGTGTTAGCTCTTCTCTAAATGTTTGAAAAAATTCACCTGTGAATCCATCTGGTCCTGGACTTCTGTTTGTTGGCAGATTTTTAATCACATTTCAATATTATTTGTTGTGATTGGTCTGTTCATATTTTCTATTTCTTCCTGATTCAGTCTTGGAAGGTTAAACCTTTCTAAGAATCTGTCCATTTCATCCAGGTTGTCCATTTTATTGGCATATAGTTGCTTGTAGTAGTCTCTTCTGGTGCTTTTTATTTCTGTGGTGTCTGTTGTAACTTCTCCTGTTTCCTTTCTAATTTTATTGATTTGAGTCCTCTCCCTCTTTTTCTTGATGAGTCTTGCTAGAGGTTTATCAATTTTATTTATCTTCTCAAGGATCCAGCTTTTAGTTTTATTGATTTTTGCTATTGTTTTCTTTGTTTCTATTTCTTTTATTTCTGCTCTGATCTTTATGACTTCTCTCTGTCTACTAATTTTGGGTTTTGTTTGCTCTTCTTTCTCTAGTTTCTTTAGGTGTAAGATTAGATTGTTTATTTGGGATTTTTCCTGTTTCTTGAGGTAGGATTGTATTGCTATAAACGTCCCTCTTAGAACTGCCTTTGCTGTATCTCATGGGTTTTGGATCGTTGTGTTTTCATTTGTCTCTAGGTATTTTTTGATTTCCTCTTTGATTTCTTCAGTGATCTGTTGGTTATTTAGTAGCGTATTGTTTAGCCTCCATGTGTTTGTATTTTTTACAGTTTTTTTTTCCTGTAACTGATTTCTAATCTCATAGCGTTGTGGTCAGAAAAGATGCTTGACACTATTTCAATGTTTTTGAATTTACCAAGGCTTGATTTATGACCCAAAATGTGATCTATCCTGGAGAATGTTCCATGTGCACTTGAGAAGAATGTGTAATCTGCTGTTTTTGGATGTAATGTCCTATATATATCTATTAAATCAAGCTGATTCATTGTGTCATTTAAAGCTTGTGTTACCTTATTAATTTTCTGTGTGGATGATCTGTCCATTGGTGTAAATGGGGTGTTAAAGTCCCCCACTATGATTGTGTTCCTGTCAATTTCCTCTTTCATAGTTGTTAGCATATGCCTTATGTATTGAGGTGTTCCAATATTGGGTGCATATATATTTATAATTGTTATCTCTTCTTCCCGGATTGATCCCTTGATCTTGATGTAATGTCCTTTCTTGTCTCTTGTAACATTGTTTATTTTATAGTCTATTTTATCTGATATGAGTATCGCCACTCCAGCTTTCTTTTGATTTTCATTTGCATGGAATATCTTTTTCCATCCCCTCACTTTCAGTCTGTATGTGTCCCTAGGTCTGAAGTGGGTCTCTTGTACACAGCATATATATGGGTCTTGTTTTTGTATCCATTCAGCCTGTCTGTGTCTTTCGGTTGGTGCATTTAGTCCATTTACATTCAAGGTAATTATCGATATGTATGTTCCTATTACCATTTTCTTAATTGTTTTGTTTATGTTTCTGTAGGTCCTTTTCTTCTCTTACGTTTCCCGCTTAGAGAAGCTCCTTTAGCATTTGTTGTAGGGCTGGTTTGGTGGTACTGAATTCTCTTAGCTGTTGCTTGTCTGTAAAGCTTTTGATTTCTCTGTTGAATCTGAATGAGATCCTTGCTGGGTAGAGTATTCTTGGTTGTAGGTTCTTCCCTTTCATCACTTTAAATACATCATGCCACTCCCTTCTGGCTTGCAGAGTTTCTGCTGACAAATCAGCTGCTACCCTTATGGGAGTTCCCTTGTATGTTATTTGTTGTTTTTCCCTTGTTGCTTTCAATAACTTTTCTCTGTCTTTAATTTTTGTCAGTTTGACTAATATATGTCTAGGCATGTTTCTCCTTGGGTTTATCCTTCCTGGGACTCTCTGTGCTTCCTGGACTTGGGTAGCTATTTCCTTTCCCATGTTAGAGAAGTTTTCAACTAGAATCTCTTCCAATACTTTCTCGTGTCCTTTCTCTCTCTCTTCTCCTTCTGGGACCCCTATAATGTGAATGTTGGTGCGTTTAACATTGTCCCAGAGGTTTCTTAGGCTGTCTTCAGTTCTTTTCATTCTTTTTTCTTTATTCTTTTCTGCATCAGTGATTATCACCATTCTTTCTTCCGGGTGACTTATTCGTCTTTCTGCCTCAGTTAATCTGCTATTGGTTCCTTCTAGTGTATTTTTCATTTCAGGTATTGTGCTGCATATCTCTGTTTGTTTGTTCTTTAATTCTTCTACATCTTTGGTAAACATTTCTTGCAACTTTTCAATCTTTGCATCCAATCTTTTTCAAAGTCCTGGATCATCTTCACCATCGTTATTCTGAATTCTTTTTCTGGAAGGGTGCCTATCTCCTCTTCATTTAGTTTTTTTCTGGTGTTTTATCTTGTCCCTTCATCTGGTACAAAGTCTTTGGACTTTTCATTTTCTCTCTCTTTCTGTGGCTGTGGTTTTCAGTTCCACAAAATGAAATACTGCTGCTACTGCTTGATACTGCTGTCTGCCCTGTTGTGGAGGAAGCTATCTAGGAGGCTCGTGGGTGCTTCCTGATGGGAGGGACTGATGGTGGGTTGGACTGGATGGGCGGAGCTCAGTAAAACTTTATTGGATTTGGTGGGTGGAGCTCAGTGACACTTTAATCTGCTTGTCTGCCAGTGGGTGGGGCTGTGTTCCCACCTTGTTTGATGTTTGGCCTGAGGGTGCCCAGCACTGGAGTTTACAGGCTCTTTGGTGGGGCTGATGGAGGACTCTGGGAGGGTTCATGCCAATGAGCACTTTCTAGAACCCCTGCTGCCAGTGCCCCTGTCTCCTCGGTGAGCCACAGCTGCCCCCCACCTCTGCAGGCAACCCTCCAACACCAGCAGGTAGGTCTGGTTCAGCCTCCTATGGGGTCACTGCTCCTTCCCCCTGGGTCCTGGTGAGCACACTTTTTTGTGTGCCCTCCAAGAGTGGAGTCTCCATTTCCCCCAGTCCTGTGGAGGTCCTGCAATCAAATCCCACTGGCTTTCAAAGTCTGATTCTCTGGGGATTCCTCCTCCTATTGCTCGACCCCACATTAGGAAGCCTGATGTGGAGCTCCGAACCCTCACTTTAGTGGGTGGATTTCTGTGGTATAACTGTTCTCCAGCTGGTGAGTCACCCACCCAGCATTTATGGGATTTGATTTTAACGCGATTGCGCCCCTCCTACCGTCTCATTGCGACTTCTCCTTGTCTCTGGATGTGGGGTGTTTTCTTTTTGGTGAGTTCCAGTGTCTTTCTGTCGATGATTGTTCAGCAGTTGGTTGTAATTCTGGTGATCTTGCAACAGGGAGTGAGCACACATCCTCCTACTCTGCCATCTGGGTGGGCGTTTTCATTACAAAAATTTTTATCTGTAATCTAAACAAATTTATTATTACTTTTTCAAAAGCAACAATATGCCTGACAGGATATAGGGCTTTTCTGAATCTAGCATACAATGAGCAAATACGGTTCTGTGTGTAGGCTATGGCTTGTTTACGATTCAGACCAACCATCCTCCTGAAAAAAGCTAGAAATGCTTTATAAAAGACAGTAAACATATCTTAAAAACATTTAACAATGACAAGATGGTAATGGATTGCTAAATCAAAATATCATTTATGGTGCAAGCCTGGGAGACCAGCAGAGCACCAGAGGCCCTAGCTGTTGCCTTGTGCTTCCTCTCAACTGAGTAGCAGTTTTTGGAACTTGCTGGGTGAGAGTCAGAGAAGCCCAGGGGCCATCTTGTTGGAGAGTCTAAGAGGTGACCATCACCCAGAAAACTTGGACCCCAGAAATGTCACACCCTCGAGATAAGGGCTGAGAAGTGAATCAACCTCACCCCCAGGGGACTACAAGAACCTGTGTCTTGGCTTGGAGAAGAGGTTAAAAAAAATCCTGAGAAATTATAAGCACATGTCTGCCTTTACTGGGATTCAGAGTTCCAACTTTCATCTCACCTGGGTGCAAGGTAGACCTGGGCTTTATGGGGATTGATGCTTTCACAATTTGGGGCAGGTATCTCATTCAGAGAAAAAATTTACAGTTAGAATACATTATCAGGTACAAATGTGAATATTCATTTGGAAGAGGAAAGGAGTCATAACAAATCCCAAATTTAAAAAGCTGACAAATTTAAGCATCACAAAATCCAGAAAAATAAGTTATTTTTATTTATCAAAAGCCTGATTCAATAGAACAATTTCCTCTTATTTTGGGGGGGCCTGCTTTGATAGCCTCTTTATATGACAATGACTTTGTAATGTAACTTTCTACATAGGGAACATAAAGATGATTTAGTCTCCACTCTAGCAGGGGTGATAGAAATTTATTTTATTATTGATGGCTTGGAAAATTTTGTTTAAGTTTTATACCTCATTAATAGTAATATCGTACATTTTTAGGGTTGCTGTCAAATTTGGGAAATTCCCAAGTTTCTTTCACATATAAGCTATAAAATTTCAGAGCATTTCAAGTTTTTTCTTGGGTAGTGGCTAATCTTAATTACTCTTTAATGACCCTGATTAACTAGTTTGTTCTTGATGCCCAGATTGTAGTGGCATACTTAGTTTTTATTTTAGTTGATGCCAGTATTTCATGTCAAATTGGCAAGATATTTAAATCTTTTCAATGTGATCAGATATTTCACTTTTTTATTAATTTCATTTTCAAGCTGTCCAAGGATCCATTTCTTACTTTTATTTAAAATTTATGTATTTCTCTTAATCATTTACTGCTTTTAGTAGAATCTAAATAAATTTTTATTGCTATTTGCTTCTTGATGGCAGAATAATTTTTATTGATTTCCTCATTCATCTTTATCACCTTTTTTGTATATTCCATTAATGTTTTATCAAAATTTCCTTTCTGTTGTTTTAAAATAAATTGAAAGTTGACAAGAGGTACCCATTATTTGGATCTAACTCAGGATTCTTTATCACTTATTTTATTTAAAGTTATTGCAGTTAAAATGGTATATTTGGACTTTACTAACTTTTTGAAAAAATTCTTTGGCATCTCATTTGCATTTGGGTTTCTCTGCTGAATCTTTGAAAATAAATATTCAAATCATTAAAATGCCACTCCACTGTTGCAAGGCTGAACAGTTTTATAACAGACAAGACACCTCATTACGTTTCTTAGATTACTTAAAGAAAACTCCACCTTGACAAGTATTTACAAGATACTCCATTTAAAGGACAACTTGAATAGAAAAAGAGTAACAACTGCGAAATACCAAAGTAGTCAGCCTTATCAGGGATTGTGGAGGCAGCTTTTGTCAGACAAGACTAAGGGAATGACTTGCTGATAGACATATTAAGGGGAGTTCAACCCTGCAGCCTATGTATCTGTCTGTGATTATTATTCCACAGTACGTTACACTTGTATAGAACTTATTTCACATTGTTGAATAAAGTTACAGTGGAAGCTTTTCAATTGATGAAGAGGCTAGAGACCATGCTCAGAACTGAGTTTTTTCTGGTTTTGTTTTTTGTTTTTGTTACATTATTTGTGTTTAAATAATTATAGTTTAAACAATTCCCAACTGATTAGTGTTTGTCCCATATGGTGACAAATCTACAATAATGTGGCAGTATTTGCTGTCTGATTTGTTGGTTTTATCACTTTATTTTGTACACATTTTTCGTTATTTTGAACTAATTATTCACAAACTGTTTTCGGTAAATAGGCTATATCTGTTTTTCCATTTGAAATTTTGCAGATGCTTATGCAGAACTGTATCAGCTTCAATAAGTAGATGATTCTTATCACATTTCTGTTATTTGAAGAATGATATTTTCATTGTCACCTCTGAAACCTTTCCTTTAAATATTCAATACTCCCAACTACTTTATAGATCACTTAAAAATGTTTTTTATTTTCTGTTTGTAATTTTCTTTTAACACTTATAAAATTTTATTAAAAATCTTCCCTAGGTGCTTCATAGCTTTGATGCTAATGTACATAGTGCCTTTTAAAATATTTATAATCTCTTTTTCATTGTTACACAGAAATGCAGCTATTTTTCTCTGCTGATTTCATAGCTACAATTTCTGCTAAATTCTAATTCTAGTAATTTACCTGTAAATTAGATTAATTTGAATTTTCCACATGCAACATCATATCATTTAGGATGACGACAGATTTATTTATTCCTTTTCTTTTTTTTTTAAATTTATTTATTTATTTTTTTGTTTTATTGGCTGTGTTGGGTCTTCGTTGCTGTGCACGAGCTTTCTTTTAGTTGCGGTGAGTGGGGGCTACTCTTCGTTGTGGTGTGCGGGATCCTCATTACCATGGCTTCTCTTGTTGTGGAGCATGGGCTCTAGGCGCGTGGGCTTCAGTAGTTGCAGCACATGGGCTCAATAGTTGTGGCTCACAGGCTCTAAAGCACAGGCTCAATAGTTGTGGCACACAGGCTTAGTTGCTCCGCAGCATGTGGGATCTTCCTGGAGCAGGGATCGAACCCATGTCCCCCGCATTGGCAGGCAGATTCTTAACCACTGTGCCACCTAGGAAGCCCTATTTATTCCTTTTCAATCTTCATGGTTTAATTTTTATTCTTGCCTTACTGTCCTGGCTATGATCTCAACACGATGTTGGATAGAATTGACGATAATGGACAACTTGGTCTTCCTTCCTGACCTCAGGAGGAATGTGTTCAATATTTCCCCATTAGCTATGATGAGCACTGTAGATTTTTTTTTTACCCATATCCTTGTTTACCATGTTGACATTCTGAGATGGAAGGATCTACTGAGTTCCAAGACCGGAAGAAGCAGCTGGGGGAATGGGTACTACCTTAGACTGAGTGGTGGTGGGGACTTCATGGAAGGACTAAAAAGACTGGCATTGGAGTACAAGGGTCAGTGGGAGTGTAAGAAGGTGGTAGAAGAGAAAGCAGGCAGTGAGAGGCAGAGACAAAAACCATGGGCCACTCTCATCAATTCCAGGACTGTCTTTGCAGGAAACCCAAATGCATGGGCAGGAGGTTCTCCGCTTGGGTACAGGACCAAGGACAGAGTGGGCGAGAACAAAGGTGCCATTCCTGACATATCCCCAAGTCAGATTCTGAATCTGTCCTATTTATGTTCTATTATATCAGATGGGAAGTAAAAGAGTTATTGGACTTTCTTTAGGGTTGCCAGTCTGACTTTCATAGTGGAGGGTGGGGAGGTAGATGATGTCAAGCCCAAATGACAGACAGTTGCCATTTCTCCGGCAACTAGGCCATGATTCATTAGGGCTACAGAAATCAAAGAACCATCCTAACCACTGAGAGCAATGGAGACTAGTACATGTTTTTCATTTGCTTTAAACTTAATTATTTTAGAGTTAAAAAAATTTTTTAAATCTTTGCAAAATGTTGAGACAGTTCAGACCACACTAATATTCCTCTCTCTCATGTCCCCTCTTCTCACTCCACTCCTCAGAGGAAACTATAACTATCAGTTTGTTGTATCTCTTTCCAGATATGTTTCCACAAATTTATGTTCATAAATATGGCTGTAAAATATATACAGTGGTGTTATTGTGCGTGTATGTGCCTAATACAAATTTTACCATGTTCAGGTTATATTCTCCCTTTCCACATTTTGGAACATTAGTTTCTTCAAAAAGTATCTTCCAAGAAAACGCTGCAAGAACTACAGTGAAACAATATTCTTTGGAAATGTTTGTCAGGAATGATAATGAACATGGAGATAGAAGATGTTAACACCACAGAAACTCAGGACTAAGAAGATTGAAAATGGCTTAATTTACGGTGGGAACTGTATGGCAGAGAAAAGAAAAACAGCTGCCCTGAATTTCTTCCCTCTGCCTAATGCCCACAGGGCACCCACACACCTTAGCAACAAGGAACTCAAGTGAAGGCTCTGGGTGGTATCAGATGCTATTAATTGTTTCCTCTTCTTAAGATCAAACCTGAATGAAGAGGCTAAGTGAGTTTCCTTTAAGCGTGAAAAGTCTCTTGTTCAGTTGCGATAGGACTGCTGCAGAGATGAAGGATGAATATGAGGTGTGTGTTTTAAGAACTCTGCTTCCAATTATTCTTGTCCCTTTATTGTTGAGAAGCAGTGCCTGTATGAGAAGGATCGGGGACTGAATACCTTCAGAAATTCGTTATATGTAGCCGCCACTTTTTAACCTTTGCCTGTGAGTGATTTTTGAAATGTGCTCATGATGGATGATTTTTAAATTCTAAAGGTGAATGAAATGGCATTGTCAAAGCAGTAATGTCTACGATGATGAGAACACGAGTGCCTGGAAATTGAGTTCTTCAAGGGAGGGATATTATGGGAAGAGGTAGAAAGAATTGTGTCTTGATTTCCAATATATTAATTTATTCAGATAGCTTCATCTAATTATATATAGGAACCATAGGATATTAGAGTCAAAAAGACCTTAGCGATAATGCAGTTACTGAAACAAATTTTACAGATGCAATGAGAGAGCCAGCAAACCACAGGAACGGTCCAAGGTCACACAACTAGTTAGTGGAAGGAAAAAGAAAAGCCCAGTCTTCCTGAATTGGGGTGGGTACTATGGGCTTTCTCTGCAATGTGCTGCCTCCTTAATTTGGTCATGCAATGACCCATGCATTGCCTGAAGACTGAACATAAAATGAAACTTTTGAAAGATAGAGTGGGGTGGAGGAAGGGACATTAGTTATGGAGTTAGACACCCACATTTGAATTCTGAATCTGCCCATCTGTTGTGTGATTTTAGGCAAGTTCCTTTGCTGGCCTAGCCTTAGTTTAACCATCTAAAATGCCTATTTGGCAAAGTTTTTAGGAGAACTAGGTGAAATAATTTCAAGAAAGTTCCAACACAAGGCCCAGCACATTGTAGCCTCTTGAAAAGTGGTTGTTCTGCATTCTCTGTTTTAAAAAAAAGACATCAAATGGGAGGAAATAAAGAAACAGAACAAAACCAAAAAACTCTTATTAAAAATAACATATCTTCTCCTTTTCCTTCCTTTCCTAATCTAAATTAGGTAACAATCATAACTCCAGTTTTGCCTAATATGCAAAATGATCTTGGGAACTTTGGCTTACTAGCAAAGGTTACTAGGAGTCTAAATTTACATAATGACCCAAGAAATGGTGAAGAAAATTCTGGAACTTGTGATCCGGCTCTAGATCACTTAGGTTCAGGCACTCAACAGGAGAGAAGGCAAAGGTTGCTCCTGATTTTTAGGAACTGCCCATAGTGTGCAGGAAAATTGCTTTGAGAATGCAGAAGAAAGTTCTTGTGTTTTATCCAAAGGTGATTGTTGATTGTGGGCAGGTGGGAAATGATTTTTGATGTGATAACTTGGTGGGATCATCAAAATGCCCTCTGATGAATCCCAGCTCATGCAGGTTTGAGAAGCATTTTAAAAGCCTGCCCTCCACGAGCTATTCAATCTTCAGGGATAAACAAGCCAGGATGTCTTACTTCTGGGGAAAATGGTCTCAAATTCTTAAAAAGGGCTATGAGAAACCAAGACAGAAAATCAGTATGAAACAAAGTAACAGCAACAAAGCCACATCTCCATTCCTACTCCAGTGACCCTGACCAAAATCACTGAGGAAATGTAAATATGTTATAAGTTAGAGAAGGGTGCCAACAGCTGCCAGAACTAGCTGTACTATAGATGGGACCAGAAGATGAAATGGACCCAGAGGCTGGATTTGAATTCTCTCCTGAAGAAAGTGGTATGATCACAAGGGAATTAAGTACCGGGGAACTCAAACATTCTAGAAAGGAGAGAGAGTTGGAGATAAAGTTGGACCACGAAATATAAGGGAACGTGTGCCACAGATTGGAGGCTGGAAGTAACTGACAGGTAAATGTAGCAGCAGCAGATGTCTTTTTACAGATTTAAAGGCTTTCCCTCCAAGTAAGGGTGGTGAGACCTGGATACAAGCTGGAGAAAGTCAAGGGGCTGGATTGGAAGGCTGGGGAGGGAGGGCTTGTTACCCCAATTTCCAATTTCCTGGCAGATGAACAGCAAGTGGCAGCAGCCATGAGAGGCTTTTGCAGACTCTGGGGCTTTCTTTTGGCACTGAACACAAGCACAGCCATGAAAAGCATTTGCAGAAATCCCAGAATCAAGGTTGGGTAGAATCTGGGTGCTGTGCAGGGAAGCCCAGCCACAGTGTGGGGTGGGAAAGGGCCACAGGTAGGGATAGTAGAGCCGGGAAGCATCCTGCCCCACTGGCTCCCTCACCTTCCTGAGAGCCTCCCTGCAGGCTAAGAAGAGGCATGGAAGTCGCTGGGGTGAGGCTGACAACCAGCAGGGGTGCCTGTGACCACCTGCCCCCTCTACACCCAGTTCTCCTATCCCCTCCCCCTAAGTGTGCAGTTGACCCTCTGGCAGTGTCCTTTCAGTTTCGAGTGACATTCCAAATACATTGTCTAGTTTTCTAGCAATAACTGTGGGGCTTTTGAATAGATTACTCATACATTTGAGTCAAAGTTCCATACCTTCACTTACTTGAGGTCCAGATAGTGTCCTGGTGATTCAATTCTGGATAATAGGGAGGAGAATTCCATAGAGAGGAAAGGAAAGCAGGGTGGAGAATGAGCAGACACCAAGGAGGATGTTGATGAAATAGAAAAGAAAACCGGGTCAGAATCTGGGAGAGTTTTAGCAAAGAGAACCAGAATCTGCTTACACATGGGGGTTCTGAAGCTTAAAAAATTTGTTGGTGGTTTGATTCAGTAGAAATAGTAATTGGTAACAAACTGGTAACAATACTCCTGGAGAGTCTTTATGCCATTGTGGGGAGGAAATGCTATGTTAGTACAGTGTAAGGAAGTAAGATGTGTTATATTGGAGATTGTGTGGGTTTCTGCCTTCAGAGCCATAAGGAAGATAGTTTCCCATGGACACTCGTAGGCCAAATAGCTCAGGTGGAAAGCCCTAGGTATCTACAACAGAAAGCTTGAATGCCCCATGCCTGGGACAGTGGTCACTTTCTCTAACTGGAGCTCCCCCTGGTTGACAGCCAGTGGGTGCAATCAGCTCTCCAGAATCCAGCCACTGCCCTCACTGAAAGCGAGCTGGAGAGAGCGCCCCTCAGCTCCTTCCTGTGGATGGGCACTGGAGCTGGGTACAAGTCCCGAAGGCCAGCTAGGGGTCAGGGTCAGATCTGTGCCCTCTCACCTCTTGACCCCCCCTCCCTCACCCTTGCCACTTTTCCCTTGGCCATGGCTCCTGCAAGTAAATAGATGCAAGTGGATTCTCCTTGAGTCCTTTTCCTTATTTCCCAGGTAGGCTTTGCCTTCACGCACTGTGAACTGGCCGACCCTTCCCTCAATCTGATCCTGCCTGCTCTCTATATAGCAGAATTAATTGGCATCCCTGGCTTAGGGTTTGAGGATGTGGGAGGATATGTTTACCTTTAAACATCTAGACAAATCTTGCTGTTCCAGATAGAGAAATTGTCAAATATATAGGCACATGGTAGCAAAGAAAGCCCAGTGACACTTAAGTTGGAAAGCATCAATTATAAAAAACAAACGATGGCCTCTGCCAAGAGCAATGTATTGGGGAAGACAATAATGATATTCTGCTAATTCTAGCTTTTCCTTATCATCTCTGTCACTAGGTACTTCATTCTTATTCCATAGTTTTGTTAACCTCGTTAGTTACCATTTTGATTCTGTTTTTCTGTTTCTTGTTCTGTTTGAACTATTATTCTTTTTTATGTATAATTACAGCATAAGCCAGAAGTCCAGATAATATTAAGCTAGAAAGGCCATGTTAATATGCATTTGAACCAGAAAAAGGAAATGAGCACATTTGTACAATAAATGAAAGTACATTATCTTGCAGTAATAGTGAACATTAAGGTTACGCAATGTGAAGATTCAATGACGTTTTCCCAAGTTCAAGGATTGCATTTGGGAACTTATTTCCCCTGGGTTAGAAGCTGGTGTTAAGTAGGCAGAGGATTGGAAGCTGATAAAGGAATTACTAGTACTGCCATTTGTTTTACAGATTTCAATTAAAGGATTTAATATGATGGTTAAACTATAAATTACATTTAACAAAGCTATGAGACTGGCATTTTCCTTAATTTAATATTCCTGCTTAATGCCAGGAGGCATTAATCCAGGAGGCATTGGGTGCTCTCAAATTGAAACTAACTCCCTGGTATTTATGATTCCTGGTTAAACAAGAAATACTGTGCATTAGACTGGAGAGTGGAATGAAGTAGTATGTTGTATTTTAGAAGCCAGAATTGAGTGTGATCCCGCTGCACTTGAAACATTTAATAGATCTCAGAGTGAATCAAATGTTTGGATAAATCACTGCAATTTGTCTTTTATTAGCTTGACAGTTGCAAATGAAGTAGATTTCACTTTGTTAGGTCTCCAAGTCAATAAAAATGAACACTTAAAGAAAATGAGCAGCAAGACGCAAATGTGTATACCTGCTGTCACCAAATTATAAACTTGAAAAGAAATTGGTTTTGCAGAATTCACTGGGAAATTTTCATGATGTTTCCAATCAGGTGAAGAGAGCTTATCTTGTTCAACCATGAGGTTTAATACAGTTTCTCTAGTTGTTCACATTTTTTATTCACATTCTGTTAAAGGAAGCGCTAACTCCAAGTTGTGTGTGTGTGTGTGTGTGTGTGTGTGTAAACTTTTCTCCAAGTTTATTTAGGTTTGATTTTCATTTGAGTCTTCTTCAGGAGAGTCACATGGAAAGGTAAAGACCTTTGAACCAAGTGTTCCATACCTTCCCTTACTTGAGGTCTAGCTAGTGTCCTGGTGATTCCAATCTGGCTAATATGAATGAGAAGATCATAGAGAGGATATGCAAGCAGGCCAGACAGAATGAGCAGACACCAATGATGACAGATTGATAACAACGAAATAGAAAAGAACATCTCAGAATCTGGCAGAGCTTGTCAAAGAGATGCTTGTGTATCCTGCTTATACATGGGGGTTATGAAGCTATGAAAATTTGTTAGCGGTTTAATTCAGCAGAAATAGTAACTGACAGCAACCAGATAACAATGTTTCTCTACTTAAAATTCTTCCCATGGATGCCATAGCTCCTAGGGTGTGGTTCTTTAGAGCCATTTTCTTTCTTTCTTTGAAGTTTGGCTACTCTCTATACCCTGGCCCCTAGTTCTCTCTGTTCCAGCCGCATTGACCTTCCTTTAACTCTTCCCAAGTATCGATCTCCTCTCTGCCCTTAGGAAATCTGCATGTATTGTTACTTGAGCATGGACTGCTGCCTAACCCACTTGACCCCTTTTCCTGGCTTGTTCTTTTTTCTGGGAAGCCTTCTGTTCCCAAGGACTAGGTCACGGCTCCCTGTCACAGGCTCTCACAACACCGTTTGGCATTCACTACAGTTGTTGTTAGTTACTCACTTTTTAAGTTATTTCTTTAATGTCTGTTTCCTTCCTTAGTCTGGTGTTTTCATGAGCGTAGAACCACTATCTGTCTTATTTACAAGCATGCTGCATGGAATGCGGTAGGAAAAGAAATTTACCTGCATGAATACATGAACAAGGCCGAAACCCAGTATTGTGGGTTTTATTATGACCCCCTTCAAAAGATATGTTAACGTCTTAACCTCCAGTACCTGTGAATGTGATCTTATTTGGAAATTGCAGATATAATCAAGTAAAATCAGGTCACTGGGGTGGATCTTAATTGAATATAACTGGTATTCTCATAAGAAGAGAAAATGCCATGGGAAGTCAGAGACACAGAGGAGAAGGCCGTGTGAACACAGAGGCAGAGATTGGAGTGATGCATCTATAAGCCAGGGAACACCACGAATCTACAGCCAACACCAGAAGACAGGATAAGGCAGGGGAGGATTCTACCGAGTCTTAAAGGGAACATGCTCTGTAGATACCTTAATTTCAGAATTCTAGGCGATAGAACTGTGGAAGAATAAATTTCTCTTAAGTCCCCCTAGTTTATGGTACCTTGTTACAGCAGCCTTAGGAAACTAATACATCCACCTATTGGAACTGGTACCAAAGATCACACCTGAACCAGCAGCAAGTGACACTGACTTCTGTAGTGATGGACAGTGGTTTCCAAGGCCAAGTTTGCTCTTAGAACATGGAATCAGATTGACCTGGCAGGTGAAGCATGAACTAATTAAGCTGAAGAGAGAGCAGAGTTTCAGGGGTTTGGCACCTATGGGAGTAGCTAATAGTAACAGTTAACATTTAGTGGGCAGTTATACACATGAACATCATCAAAGCCCTATTAGTAACATGATTTTATTTCTGTAAATAACTTATGAGGTCTACTTTATAAGTTCTTAGAAGGTCTATTATTCTTATTTGTCAGTAAAACACTGGGGAACAGTGAGGTTGAGAAATGGTAGGGCCTTGGTTTGAATCCAGGCAAGTATGAAGGACAGACAACAGGGAAAGACATCCCAGGAAATGCCAAAAATATTTATGAAAGATTCATATGGGTCACAAGCTGCTGCTGTGCACTGAGATGGAGCCTGTTTCAAAGCTGTTATTGACATATAGGTATACACTTGCTATTTTTGAGTTTGTTTTTGACAATAGCGTCAATCAGTCTATGTGTTTCATAACCCCCCGGCAATGTGTTGTGATGTTGTCATCATATTCAAAATTTTGGATTTATGTTCACCTCATTAAAATCCAGAAGTACTTATGACATTCCAGTGCTGACTCCTTCCTCTCTTACAGGTTCCTTTTCTTCTGCTTCCAAAGTAGGTCAACCAGTAGCCCAGGTTCAGAGAAGGAGAATGCAGGGGAATCAAAAGCTGGAAGGAATTTTGACAGAGAGAGAGATCATTAACTCTCCCTCTAGATAGAACTGCATTTCTCAAAGGTGAAATCTATTCTTGGATTTCCCAAGAGAACGAGATTCCATTGAGTCTTTGAGTGTTAAGAGAGTGAGATGTGGAAACAGGGCAGGGTAGTCAGAAAGTCTGAGCTTCAAATCTTGGTCTTCCACCTTCTCACTCCAGCTTGCTGAGCCTCCATCTCCTTACCTGTGAAATGGAGATAACAGTAGCTTCCCTGCTGCCAGAGTTTTTTGAGTGACAAAAATGAGAACATGTAGAGGAAGGTGTTTCTTCATCCAGGTCGTTTCCACTAAAAAAATGCTATCAGGAAGGAGCACTTTTTTTTTTTTTTTCTTTGAGATAGGTGAACATTTTTATTGTGTCCCACGAATCTTTACCTTGTGCTTTTCTAGTTTTTTTTTTTTTTTTTTAACACCAATCATCTGTACTGGTGTTTTGCAACTTTTTCAGTTTTTCATTTGCTGTATACCAGGCAGAGGCTCAAATGGCACAGAGCATCCTTTCTCTCTGTAGCACACTGAACACATAAAGAGAAGTGCTGTTTGGAGAAACTTTGTGTGCTTTTTATTCTCTAGTGGTTCACTAGCTCCACAGGTTAATGTTGGTAGTTTTGGGCATGATAGTAATTTTCACAGCTCATTTTTTTCTGCTCTAGATAATACTTCTCAAAATCTCTTTTTCCTTTAACCTGATTAAGACATTATCCCCAAACACAGACAGTGTTCTCAAAATACTGTGATGTCTGTGCTCAAAAAAAGTGTTCATTGTTCAAATCACAAGTCCAAGTAATGTGAGCATAGGTCCCAAGTATGTTATAGGGATAGGTACTATTCCTGATGGTAACGATAATAGCAATACAATTAGAGACAGTTCACAAAGGTCACATTACGTGCCAGGCACTGGGTTAGGTTCTTTTTGCATTTACTATCACCGTCCTCACAATAATTCTGCCCAATGGGCATGACAGTCCTTATTGTGCAGAGCTGAAAGCCGACGTTTTCACGAATTAGGTGAATTGCAGACAAATAATTCAAACAACTTAGGTCCAGAGTCTGACTCAACAGCCCAAGCTTTACCCTGTGCTTGTTCTTGACTGCCTCCTAGAGATGCTATGGTCCATTAAGGACAGAGCAGCCCTGGTTTTACAGACTGTATAGGATCAGGGCATGAGAACACGGTAGTCTTTTTGCTAATATCTGTAAAAATCTGCTCCCTTGCCCTTTACAGTAGCTCTTACATCCATCTGCTCACAATAAATTTCTTAATCACCTCTGGTGATGTGATTCTGACTCCTTAAGTATTGTGTCCATACCACCCACGGGGAATGCTTATTGTTGCAGCATCTGCTCACCCCCTTCCGCCTGGTAAACTTTGAGGCAGAGAATTCACTGGAGAGTTTTTAGCGACATCTACCTTTCCTGGCTATGAAATACGACTTTGGTTTTCTTAAGGACAGTTTTATTATTTATGCTTATTGTAGTACTGAGTTTCTCATTTACTTATCATAATATGGCACAAGCATCTGAATTATAGTCTACAAAAGTGTAGGTAAGAAATTCCTCTCTGGTCACTCCCTCCAACTTCCTGGAAGCTCAATATTTTAGGATGACTAAATTAGAAAAACACAATTATATCTTGAGCCAAGAGGTTAAGTTTTTATGATGGTTGACTTTTGCTTTGAAGGATAGAACTTAGATGAATGTGCCTTATTATCCACTGTTCAGATTCAAGTTTTTCCTCTCCTTAGGAAAGCTACCAAGATGATTCTTGCTCATTTTCTTGTGCATTCCTCAAAATGCATTGATTTATTTCATAGGATCTCCCCCCTTTAGATACGTAAAAGTACAATCCAAAGATTGTCAATATACAAAATCTTAGAGTATTCTGACACGCACTAATGGGAGAGTTTCATGAACAATAAAAATCATCACAGCTAACATGTGCAAAATGGCTTTTGATGGCTCTCTGCCTTTAATCTCTCTAGATCTTTCAGCCTAGTGATGTTTTCCTCATTCCATAGGCTAGGACAGTCATTCTCACCCCCATTCACTCTCCAGTCTAGCATGTGTTGCTCTCCTCTTCATTTTCAATTCTATGAATTTCCTCCTCCACATTATTTTAAGATTTAAGTGTCCAGATGGACACTGAATTCCTTCCTCACACCTGGCTTCCCAAACAAGCAATGCGTTTTTGATTTTTTCTTACTGGGCATGAGCCATCTCTCCAGCCTGTTTTTTGTAACCAACACTTTTCCCCTCTCCGGTTTTAATGGTCTCATTAAGGGTCTCAGAAACGGTGGCTCTCAAGCATCATTTATCCAAGTTCCACCAAGGTTTGAGTAGAAGAAGGACTGAGAGAAATGGAAAAACACAGTCCTATGTTTCTATTCCTCTTCAGCCAGTCTTATCAGGCTGCCTTTCAAGATGGCTTCATAATTATTATGGGCAAGAGAGGCTAGCAGTATGACTGGCTGCCCAAGCAAGTCACCCAAATGCTTTTATACTGCTAATAAGGCATCTATGTGGCTGATAGTAGCCTCTTCATACTGTGTTAATGAAACACAATTTCTGAATGTGATATGAATTTTATCTAATTAGTCACTTTAAAAATGCCCTCAGACCTGTCTGCAAAGGGAATTTGATACACTGGAAAGGGATTCAGAAGCCAGATACCCCAAATGACTCGATACCCTGTACAGAGTATGAGGTCAGTTTTTCAGGAGGCTTAAGACACCCCTACGCCAGGAAAATTAGTTGAGCATAAAGATTCTCAAGTATTTTTCCTTCAGTAAAATAATACCTGGGACTCCTTACATTACTATTTCTTTCCACTGATAAGCCAGAAAAACAACAAATGTAACCAAAGTAAATCTTTTCTTCAGCCTGAGGTACTGATAATTCCTGACACTGTCTCATGCAGATCAAAAAATCTGAAAAAGAGCCAGAATAATTGCCAAATATGGAAGAGATTAGCTAGAGCCTAGAGCTGCTAATGCACTGCCTGTGATCCCCAAGCTCTTCAGCTAAAAGTATTACAACCCTTTTAACTAATTTGCCTTTATTTCCTTCTTTCTCTTCTTCCCCTCTCTGTCCTCCTTTTGTCTCTTGGTTGGTTGGATTATTTCTCCCTTTCTCTATACCCATTTTCTTTTTTTCGGGCCTCAGACATTGAGAACTGAGTTAAACATGTTTCTAAGTTCATAGTTCATTAACATGCAACTTCTTTTGTTTCATTTTATCTTTTTCTGATGTATTGTCTATCTTTATGTTTCTCTACCTTCCATAGACAACCACTCTAGAGCATTTAATATGCTGTATTTAGATAGTTTCAGTGAAAACCATAAAGTTTTATTTGGCAAGTGGGTCTTTTTAATTAATTTTAATTTTTTAATTTTTAATTAATACAAATGGTGTTATGTTACAGAACTCATTTTGTTTCATGTATTTACTCAATCTTATTATTAAAAAGACTGAATAGTGTTGCTGTTTGTAAATCTCTAGCTTCTTCTGTCTGCTACATCATACTCTATCAAATATCTGCACCACAGTTTAGTTATTCATTACTCTAGTAATCGCATCTAGGTTGCTTCTAATTTTGGTACTATAAGCAATATTTTAATATTGTACATGCCTCTTTATGTTCCCATGTGAGAATCTTCCTATTGAGGAGTAAGATGGCTAAGGTTGTAAGCATGAGCATCTTTAATTTCACCAAGTTTCCCATTTTCCCCTCAAAAATGTCTTCTTTCTAACAATGCATAAAGATTCTTATTTATCTACATTCTTGCTATTGCTTGGTATTATTGAGCAACAGCTCAAAATTCAGAATCTCATAAGCTAAGCCAGGTCCAGGTGTGTATAGGTTACTTAGATGTATCCTTTGAGTATGGTTCTTTCAGCAGAATTTCTCTTGATCTATAGAATTTGAGAGATAAGCTATTTGTCTCACACATATACAACATTAAGGATGCAACAGGCATAGGGCAACCTTTGGAGGCATTCTTATTCAAAAGGGGGAAATGGAAAGCATGAAGAGTCATCAGATGATGGTAATTATGAAACATAGCTGAGCAAATGTAACTTGGAGGTTCCTATATTAGAACGCAGTTCTACTTCTGCTCAAAAGTTTTTTTTAGGGTTCTTGGCTATACTTTCTGGGCTCTTTATTCCACTCTCTGAGTCATCCTTTCATTTTCATGAAAGGTATCCTGTGCTTGCAGCTGAGTAGTTTTCTCAGTTTGTATCCTGTCTCTAGATATTGAGGGTCCTAAGGCCTCTTCTCATTTTGCACTGTCTCTGTCTCTTTCATTCCAAGCTGGTGATGTTTCTGCATATATCACTCTCTTAAAAACGTTGTGGGGGGCTTCCTAGGTGGTGCAGGGGTTAAGAATCCGCCTGCTAATGCAGGGGACATGGGTTCGAACCCTGGTGCATGAAGATCCCACATGCCACATAGAAACTAAGCCTGGGCACCACAACTATTGAGTCTGTGCTTTAGAGCCCATGAGCCACAACTATTGAGCCCATGTGCTGCAACTACTGAAGCCCACATGCCTAGAGCCCATGCTTCGCAACAAGAGAAGCCACGGCAATTAGGACCCTGTGCACTACAACGAAGAGTAGCCCCCACTCAACGCAACTAAAAGAAAGCTCGCACACAGCAAAAAAAGACCTAACACAACCAAATAAATAAATAAATAAATAAATAAATAAATTAAAAAAACATTGTGGGTCTCCTATGCATATTTTTGAGTTCTTGCCATTAGATAAAAAAATACTGACAAATCTCTTCAAGATAAGTCCTTTTCTACTTTGGGCTTCTTATTGAGGAACAATACTCTTAAGCTTCTTAGAATCTCTATTGTTTGATTTAAAAGACCTGTGAGTTCTGTTAGTTACACTCTTAAAGCCTTAAGAGAGATTTTTCATTTGACTGAATGACACTCTGAGGCAGCATTTTTGAAATTTCTGAAGTCTTAAAGAATTTTATGTGCACTCCTTCAGCTTCATATTTAAACCATGTTTTCTTGGGCACATCTTGGATTTGATCTTTGCTTGGAGCCATTTCCCAAATTTAGTACCTTTTGACAACTGATGAAGCTGGGAATTAAAATTTAAAAGTTTTGGTTCTTTTTGTATAATAGTCCTTCCTTTAATTTATCACTATCTTCTGATATGCTACTGTACATAGCCTTTATGACAAACAGATGGCTAATAGGCACATTAAAAGATGCTCAACACCACCAACTATTAGAGAAATGCAAATCAAAACTACAATGAGGTATCACTTCATACCTGTCAGTATGGCCATTATTAAAATGTCTACAAATAATAAATGCTGGAGAGGGTATGGAGAAAAGGGAACCCTCCTACACTGTTGGTGGGAATGTAAATTGGTGGAGCCACTATGAAGAACAGTATGGAGGTGACTTAAAAAACTAAAAATAGAGTTGCCATGTGATCCAGCAATCCCACTCCTGGGCATTGATCCAGGGAAAACTATAATTGGAAAAGACATATGTACCCCAATGTTCATAGCAGCACTATTTACAATAGTCAAGACATGGAAGCAACCTAAGTGTTCATTGACAGATGAATGGATAAAGAATATGTGGTATATGGAGGCTAAACAATATGCTACTAAATAACCAACAGATCACTGAAGAAATCAAAGAGGAAATCAAAAAATACCTAGAGACAAATGACAATGAAAACACAACAATCCAAAACCTATGGGATGCAGCAAAGGCAGTTCTAAGAGGGATGTTTATAGTAATACAATCCTACCTCAAGAAACAAGAAAAATCCCAAATAAACAATCTAACCTTATACCTAAGAAAACTAGAGAAAGAAGAGCAAACAAAACCCAAAGTGAGTAGACGGAGAGAAATCATAAAGATCAGAGCAGAAATAAATGAAATAGAAACAAAGAAAACAATAGCAAAAATCAATAAAACTAAAAGCTGGATCCTTGAGAAGATAAATAAAATTGATAAACCTCTAGCAAGACTCATCAAGAAAAAGAGGGAGAGGACTCAAATCAATAAAATTCGAAATGAAACAGGAGAAGTTACAACGGACACCGCAGAAATAAAAAGCACCATAAGAGATTACTACAAGCAACTATATGCCAATAAAATGGACAACCTGGATGAAATAGACAGATTCTTAGAAAGGGTTAACCTTCCAGCACTGAATCAGGAAGACATAGAAAATACGAACACACCAATCACAAGTAATAAAATTGAAACTGTGATTAAAAATCTGCCAACAAACAGAAGTCCAGGACCAGATGGATTCACAGGTGAATTTTTTCAAACATTTAGAGAAGGGCTAACACCCATCCTTCTCAAACTCTTCCAAAAAATTGCAGAGGAAAGGACATTCCCAAACTCATTTTATGGGGCCACCATCACCCTGATACCAAAATCAGACAAAGATACTACAAAACAAAAGAAAACTACAGACCAATATCACTGATGAATTTCGATGTAAAAATCCTCAGCAAAATACTAGCCAACCGAATCCAACAACACATTCAAAGGATCATACACTATGATCAAGTGGTGTTTATCCTTGGAATGCAAGGATTCTTCAATATATGCAAATCAATCAATGTGATACACCATATTAACCAATTGAAGGATAGAAACCACACGATCATCTCAATAGATGCAGAAAAAGCTTTTGACAAAATTCAACACCCATTTATGATAAAAACTCTCCAGAAGGTGGGCATAGAGGGAACCTATCTCAACATAATAAAGGCCATATATAACAAACCCACAGCAAACATCATTCTTAATGGGGAAAAACTGCAAGCATTCCCTCTAAGATCAGGAACAAGACAAGGATGTCCACTCTAGCCACTAGTATTCAACATAGTTTTGGAAGTCCTTGCCACAGCAATCAGAGAAGAAAAAGAAATAAAAGGAATCCAAATTGGAAAAGAAGAAGTAAAACTATCGCTCTTCGCAGATGACATGATACTATACATAGAAAATCCTAAAGATGCCACCAGAAAACTACTTTATCTAATCAATGAATACAGTAAAGTTGCAGGATACAAAATTAGCACACAGAAATCTCTTGTATTTCTATGCACTAACAATGAAAGACCAGAAAGAGAAATTAAGGAAACAATCCCATTCACCACTGCAACAAAAAGAATAAAATACCTAGGAATAAACCTAACCAAGGAGGTAAAAGACCTGTACTCAGGAAACTATAAGACACTAGTGAAAGAAATCAAAGACAACACAAACAGATGGAGGGACATACCATGTTCTTAGATTGGAAAAATCAACATAGTGAAAATGACTATCCTACCCAAAACAATTTACAGATTCAATGCAATCCCGACCAAATTACCAATGGCATTTTTCACAGAACTAGAACAAGAAATTTTACGATTTGTATGGAAACGCAAAAGACCCCGAATAACCAAAGCAATCTTGAGAAGGAAAGGAGTTGGGGGAATCAGGCTTCCTGACTTCAGGCTATACTACAAGCCTACAGTGATCAAGACAGTATGGTACTGGCACAAAAACAGAAGTATAGATCAATGGAACAGGATAGAAAGCCCAGAGATAAACTATGGTCAACTAATCTATGATAAAGGAGGCAAGGATATACAATGGAGAAAAGGCAGCCTCTTCAATAAGTGGTGCTGGGAAAATTGGACAGCTACATGTAAAAGAATGTAATTAGAACACTCCTTAACACCATACACAAAAATAAACTCAAAATGGATTAAGGACCTAAATGTAAGGCCAGACACTATAAAACTCCTAGAGGAAAACACAGGAAGAACACTCTTCAACGTAAATCACAGCAAGATCTTTTTTGATCCACCCCCTAGAGTAATGCAAATAAAAACAAAAATAAGTAAGTGGGACCTAATAAAACTTCAAAGCTTCTGCACAGCAAAGGAAACTATAAGCAAGACTAAAAGACAACCCTCAGAATGGGAGAAAATATTTGCAAACGAATCAATAGACAAAGGATTAATCTTCAAAATATATAAACAGTTCATGCAGCTCAATATCAAAAAAACAAACAACCCAATCAAAAAATGGGCAGAAGACCTAAATAGGCCTTTCTCCAAAGAAGACATAGGGATGGCCAAGTGGCACATGAAAAGCTGCTCAACATCACTAATTATTAGAGAAATGCAAATGAAAACTTCAACGAGGTATCACCTCACACAGGTTAGAATGGGCATAATCAGAAAATCTACAAACAGTAAATGCTGGAGAGGGTGTGGAAAAAAGGGAACGCTCTTGCACTGTTGGTGGGAATGTAAATTGATACAGCCACTGTGGAGAATAGTATGGAGGTTCCTTGAAAAACTAAAGATAGAGTTACCACATGACCCAGCAATCCCACTGCTGGGCATATACCCAGAGAACACCATAGCTCAAAAAAGACACGTGCACCCCAATGTTCATTGCAGCAGTATTTACAATAGCCAGGACATGGAAGCAACCTAAATGTCCATCAACAGATGAATGGATAAAGAAGATGTGGTACATATATACAATGGAATATTACTCAGCTGTAAAAAGCAATGAAACTGGGACATTTGTAGAGACATGGATAGACCTAGAGACTGTCATACAGAGTGAAGTGAGTCAGAAAGAGAAAAACAAATATCGTATATTAACACATATATGTGGAATATAGAAAAATGGTACAAATCAACTGATTTGCAAGACAGAAAATAGAGAAACACATGTAGAGAACAAACATATGGACACCAAGTGGGGAAAGCAGGCAGGGTTTGGTGGGGAATGAATTCGGCGATTGGGATACCAAATAGTACACTCTAAATATATGCAGTTTATTGTATGTTAACTGTATCTCAATAAAAGTTCTTACAAAAAAAGAATTTAGGGATTAGCTGCTGTTGATGGGAACGTGTCAAGCCCCTTGTAAGTGTTGAGGGGAGAAAAAAAGAGAAACAGATCTATACTCACTAAAAACCTTGGCCCTCCACAAGGCTGATATATATCCTGTAGCTCCAGGATTAAAAACAGAAGCAGAGGGGTCACCAATTCATATCATGATGTCCAATTTCTGGGTCACCAAGTCAGCTGATCCTTTCCCCAAACCCCTATGTAACAGACCTGAGATAGCCTTTAAGAACATCCTAGAGCTCTGATCAAAAATAAATTTTATTCATTAAAAAAAAAGATGTGATATATATAATAAATATATATATATACCATAAATATATATAATGTAACATTATTCAGCCATGAAAAAGAATGAAATAATGCCATTTGCAGCAACATGGATGGACCTAGAGATTATTGCACTAAGTGAAGTAAGTCATACAGAGAAAGAAAATATCATATGGTATTGTTTATATGTGGATTCTAAAAACATGATACAAATGAACTTAATTTACAAAACAGAAATAGACTCAGACACAGAAAACAAACTTATGGTTAGAAAAGGGAAAGCGGGAAGGATAAATTAGGAGTTTGTGATTAAAATATACACAGTACTATATATAAAATAGATAACCAACAAGGACCTACTGTATAGCACAGGAAAACTATACTCAATGTCTTGTAATAACCTATAATGGAAAAGAATCTAAAAAGGAATATATATATCTATATCTATATATATCTGAGTCACTTTGCTGTACACCTAAAACTAACACATTATAAATCTACTATATTTCATTCAAAAACCCAATAAATTGAGGGTGATAGAGAACACTGTTTTAAAGAGTGACAGTGGGTGGACTTGCCCCCGGCAGTAGGTAGGATGTGGGGTCAGGGGATGATAGAACTTGTGGTGTGGAAACTGAGAACTGGCAGAACCTAAATCCTCACTCAAGTCTGCAATCCCTGAAAAGCCAGTGATGGGTGGATAAGCGCAAGAGATTAGAGATGGCTGCCTGGGGGAAACACCTGGGATTTCGTAAAGTTCCATTCATATGGTTCTTCCTAGGGTCCCCTCTGGGTCCGAAGCCCAGCTGCCCCACAGCATTACAGGTCTCATTAATGCACCCTGTTTAGCTTAGCTACTTTCCCTGTCTCATTTTCCCCACTGCCCTGCTTGTCTTTCCTGAGATCACCTCCCAAATCGACTAGTTGCACCCAAATTCTATCACGGGATCTGCATTTGGGGCACCCAAACCAAAGTATGTGCCATAAGTTACTTTCTTAAATGGAATAAATTTAATTTTGATTAAAAAATTGAAGTGAGCAGAACAATGCATACAGTATAGGTAAGTAGAGGTGGTCTAGGGACATGAACAACACTCTCTCCATGGGCAGTAAGCGCTGCCCAGTTTTTTGGGCATAATTTTTGGCAGTTACATCATGCTGTTGATCCACACTTTTTTCTACAGTATCATATTAAATGATCTATTGATTACTCTTAAGCAGTTTTTTTTTTTTTTGATGGGGAGAGGTACTAAGTGTAGAATTCTACTTTTGAATTTTGCCTATTTATTCTTTTGGATATCTGAGGAAACCTAGTTTGGCCACCAGTGGAAGTCAGAACCATCTAGAGGACCAGAGTTCTCTATCCATGAGGGAATGCACACTCAGGAGTGAGAGGAGATATTGACTACTTTTGTGTCCTAGTGACATAGTGTACTTCATACTCTAATTCCATACTCCTAACTCCAGAGCTGCCTCCCTAAAATATAAAAAAAGCTCTGTAGAGGGACCACTGTTGTGAAAATATTAGATTGCTTCTGAAAACCTGCTTTTCCAGGACCTGATCTCTGTGAGGTTAACTTCATTCTTATGGAAAAGAACAGTAACACATTAAAGATTTTCCCTTAGTCCCAAACTGAGCACGCATACTGTCATAGCATTGTGGGAAACACAAATAAAAACAGTCCTCAGTTACTATCCTAATCAAACGTTACTGTGTGAAAGCTTGGGAACAACCTGGGAGCCCAAGTGCATGGGCTTCAGGGTACATTCCACAGCTGTGCCCTCAATTCTCATCATTTCTTTCCCCATGGCTTACGAGAGAACAAACTAATCTGCACCTCGGTCTGTCATCTTCATTACCTAGGAGATAAACCAATTCTTTAAGGATTTCTTCCCCTCCAGCCACCCGTCCTCCCCTGCAGTTTAATTTGCATTTGTATTACTCATTTGGTTGTTATTTATAAAGTGGCAGAGATTAGATTTCAAGAGTAAAGTTGGATTTGGTGCTGAAGTTCATAACTACTTTTCAAAAATGAAATTTCTTAAATAAGCTCAAAAAAGGGGGAATTGTTCCTAGGAAGATGCTGACTTGATTTTAGGGTGAAACATTCTTTCTGCATAATTCCTGATTGTGGCCATCACTCTCCAGTTCTTGGGTACTAGTACTTCACGAAGTCAGAAATATCATTTCGGAGGTACGACTACAACAGGATTAAAGATGAGCAAGTATTTCTAAAGCTATCTGTTTTTATTAAAGTAGAAGACAGAGTTTTCAAATCTGGCTGGCTGGCTGGCTGCTTTAGAGGAGAAGGACCTTGACCAAGCCAACCAGCAAGATCTTGTCCTTAGGTTTGTGCTACCCAACCAGGCCCAAATTAAGAGATAGATTTGCAAATACCAGACCTGGATGTATTAATTTACAGTAGGAGGTTCTCTTATATGGACCCTAGAACACTTAAGACTATTATCCTGAGCATTGTTTTCTGAAATGCAGCTCTACTCAGGGATGGAATCAATAGTTGGAGCCTAGTGAACTGGATTCCTGTAAAGAGATTGGGATACCCTTGCAAGATATGGGCAAGGAACAGAAGGATCCCCTTCCACTGATGGGGATTCTATGTCCTCCTTTACAGGACTGTGGAAGCAGCACTCACACACACTTGAATTTTGGCTCTGCTCCATGTAACCTTCACTTCTACATAGATTCCACAATTATATTGCAAAGGATGGTTTTGAGCTCTTCATCAGCAACACCACACTCATACTCTTCTAGGTTTGTATCCCTAGGGGTAGAAATTCCATAGTTAAGTGCTCAGACAAGGAGACCTAGTTGACCTAATTCTAATACATGCTCCCTAGAAGCTTTGGGTCCATTTTCATAACCTTTCTAAGTTGTAGTTTCCACATCTATAAGTGGGTGTCATATTAGTAACAATTCCATGTCATGGGGCTATACTAGTATCCAAAGAAGCAGTTGCTGTGAAGTGCTAAGTATATGTGGTATGCAGCCTTCATGGTGGCCCCAGTGATCCGCACTTCCTGGTGCTCACATCCTTACATAGTCTCCTCTCACAGTCAGTAGGGCTGGTCTGTGTAAACTCTACGGTAGTATGGACATGATAGTGTGTGACTTTTGAGGTTAGATCACAAAAGACATTATACTTTCCATCTTGCTTACGTGGATCACTTGCTCAGGAGGAAGGCAGAGGACACTCAACTAGCTCTTGGAGAGGTCCATGTATGGGAACCTACAGGTCCTGCCAATAGCCATGTCAGTGAGCCATTTTGGAAATGGAGCCTTGCAGCCCCAGTCAAGCCTTCAGATGACCAGCCTCATGACAGACCAGAGCAGAACCACCCAACTTAATTACTCCTAAATTCCTGATTGACAGAAACTATGAGATAACAACTGTTTGTTGTTTTAAACCACAAAGCTTTGGGGTAATTTGTTACGCATTGATAGACAACCAATACAGCATAAAGGTACTCACTAAATCATAGAAATGATTATTATTGCAGTTTAGTCAATTAGATTAGATTTTAGTTTCTTGTTTTGATGTAAGTACAAGGATAATCAGAGACACCAGTTAAACTGTTTTATTGTGGGCATTTCTCTAAGTGTCTTCCAGTAGGCAGTAGTGATTTTTGTTAGCTTCACTTATCCTGTGATACCTTAATATAGTTATCTGAATACTGGCTACACAGTTTAATTATACTAGACAAATTGAAATGGCAAAGAGTTTCAAGATTAAAAATGTTTTAGGATAAATGTAAAGGAAAGCAGAGGTAGAACATTCAGTGCAAAACCATTTACCTCTAGTTATATGTTCTGAGGTCTGGTTCCCCAAACGGGTCATCATTATGAGACTGGTATATAAGAAGCTGAAATAAATTAAGATAACAAACAGCCCTACTGATTTATATTCCAGTTAATAATTAAACTTTTATATAGTCTCTTCAGCAAGTGGTATTGGGAAAGTTGGACAGCTGCATGTAAATCAATGAATTTAGAACACACCCTCACACCATACACAAAAGTAAATTCAAAATGGCTTAAAGACTTAAATATAAGACATGATACCATAAAACTCCTAGAAGAGAATATAGGCAAAACATTCTCTGACATAAATCGTACAAATGTTTTCTTAGGTCAGTCTCCCAAGGCAATAGACATACAAGCAAAGATAAACAAATGGAACTCAATCAAACATAAGATTTTGCATAGCAAAGGAAACCATAAGCAAAAAGAAAGACACTTATGGACTGGGAGAAAATATTTGCAAATGATGCGACTGACAGGGCTTAATTTCCAAAATATCCAGACAGCTCATACAACTCAATAACAAAAATATGAACAACCCAATCAAAAAATAGACAGAACACCTAAATAGACATTTCTCCAAAGAAGATATACAGACAGTCAATAGGCACATGAAAAGATGCTCAACATTGCTAATTATTAGAGAAACACAAATCAAAACTACAATGAGGTATCATCTCACACCAGTCAGAATGGCCATCATTAAAAAGTCTACAAATAACAAATGCTGAAGAGGGTGTGGAGCAAAGGGAACCCTCTTACACTGTTGGTGGGAATGTAAATTGGTGCAGCCACTATGGAAAACAGTATTGGAGGTTCTTCCAAAAAACAAAAAATGGAGTTGCCATATGATCCAGCAACCCCACTCCTGGGCTTATATCTGGACAAAACTATAATTCAAAAAGATACATTCACCCATATATTCATAGCAGCACTATTCATAGTAGTCAAGACATGGAAATAACCTAAAGTCCACTGACAGATGAATGGATAAAGGAAATGTTATAAACTAGAGACTATTATACCAGAGAAATGTCAGAAAGAGAAAGACAAATACCATATGATATCACTTATATGTGGAATCTAATATATGACACAATTGAACTTATCTAAGAATCAGAAACAGACTCACAGACACAGAGAACAGATTTGTGGTTGCAAAGGGGGAGGGGGGCAAGGGAAGGATGCGTTGGGAGTTTGGGATTAGCAGATGCAAACTATTATATATAGAATGGATAAATAATAAGGTCCTGCAAAGGGAACTATATTCAATATCCTGTGGCAAACCATAATGGAAAACAATACGAAAAAGAATATATATATAAAACAGAATCTCTTTGCTGTACACCAGAAACTAACACAATATTGTAAATCAACTATACTTCAATAAAATAAATTTAAAAAAATAAACATTTATGATTATTTGGAAAATTGGTTTCTCTCTGAAAATACAGCTAGGTTGCAATATTGAGTGATAGAGAAGATTTTTACCCACAAAGATAAAAGGAAACACCACCTACCTTGGAAGACTAGATTGTAAAGTCAAGTAGCTCTTGAGGTGTCTCCCAGCTGTGACTTAACGTTCTCCCAGCCTGATCCACAGAGACATTCATACAAAAGATGCTGCCGTAGTGGTATAGAGCACAATCGTGATACCCCAGGATAACCAGTGGTCTCAAGGCAGGAAAATTAAGTTAAATTCTAATCCAAATTCTTCCCAACTGTGTGGCTTTGAGGAAACTAATCTCTGTGAGCGTGAGCTTTCTTATGTGAAAACAGAGTAGTAAATTACCTCATAAAGTCCTTAGGTTTAAATAATGTGATATGTGTGACTGCGTATTTTCAGTGCATGGCCTGGCATGGAAACATGGTAAAAACTGCATCTGGAGCTGAATGAATTGAGATGTTTGAAAGTGCTGAGGAAATGACCTTGTGCACATACTTGCCTATCGAGTGAAACATTTTTTGTTGGGTTCCTTATCATGGAATGTGTAGTTCATGTGAAGAAAGTTTGCCAGGTTTCCTTCTGTCCTCATTGGTGCCTGGAGTGGGTTTTATCTACATTGTAGCACCAGTTGTCCTGAATTGCAATAATATCTTATGGCCCTCTGGTCTCCACCGGGTTCTGAGACTTTCTTTGGGAAGAGACTATGTTGTACATATTTATAATCACTTTTCAAAAATCCTCAAGACTTGGCACATAGTAGGTTCTTAATAACTGTTTGATGAGCAAAGGAATGCTACAGATTTTTAAACTCAGCTCTCATTCTTAGAACTACAGACACTGCTATGACGTTTCTCCAGCCCACAGGGCATGAAGTGATTGTTAATTTAAAAAAGAAAGAAAGAAATGAAATGGATGGTAGGTGAAAAAAAACATGAATGTTTCTGTAGAAACATATCACTGTACTTAGTGACCTTGAACTGAGTCTAATTATGTAGGATTTAATCAATGCAGATGAATAAGCCCTTTATAAAAAGCCTCAAAAGCTTGTGTTTGTATGAACTGCCATAAGGATTGTTTAATACGTGTGCAGATTGCCCAGGGAAAGGGACTTCCCTCAATAATTAACCTAAGCTTTGGATTTTGTTAGCACAAACACTTTGCCGCAGTTAATGTATATGAACTTTTTTAGGCTGAGCTGGGATACACAGGGAGCAGAAGAGAAAGCCCTCATTTACAGTGATGTATATCAGTAACAGACACAGATAGTCAGATGGAGGGAAATAGGTCCCTCTGCAACCTGCATAACTTGAAATGTGCACTATCTTA
This sequence comes from Hippopotamus amphibius kiboko, assembly GCF_030028045.1. Taxonomy (NCBI): domain Eukaryota; kingdom Metazoa; phylum Chordata; class Mammalia; order Artiodactyla; family Hippopotamidae; genus Hippopotamus; species Hippopotamus amphibius. Next base: position 56,803,138 of record NC_080190.1, on the reverse strand, counting down.
AGTGCTTAAATAGAATGATGCAAAATGCCAGATAATCATTTAATTCTTTTTAAAAACTAAATTACATCAACAACAAAACCTTTTCCCTTGCACAAGTAACTGTAAAGGGCCAAGGTTAAAATAATAATTAAAACATACATTACCTTTGATAAATATTAAAATGGCATTGTTTTCAGGCTTATTTACTGAGGAAGTGGGCCTGATAACACAGCTGTCAGCGATGTGAAGGAAACTGGGAGAGAATTCCACCATTTTAGTTCTTTCTCCCAAATGTATTATTTTAAAAAGAACCCTAGTTCTTTAAAATGCTCTCCAAAAGTACAGGTTCAAAGAAGTTTGCAGAATATTTAATACTAAAACTGTCCTTTCAGAGAGACACAATGGATTTTTCTCTAATGTCAGATGGATTTTTTTAAAAAAATTATCATTACAAAAGCAATAGGGGCTCATTCTTGGCGGGGGGTGGGGAAGGGTGGGGTGGGGTGGGAGGACAACCAGAACTCAACCAACAAACAGAAAGGAAAGCCTTCTAAAGACATCTTTGAAAAACTTCAGTTTCTTCCTAATTGCTGATTTCCACTCAAGAACAGGAAACAACCAAACCAGGTTCTTCATATTCCACATGTAGACCCAAATAGTTTGGCTAATAGCACAAGATCTGGAGTCAGTCTGCCTGGAGCAAATCCTGGCTTCTCTACTTGCTATGAAACTTTAGGTAAGTTAAGAGATACTTAACATCTTTGTAATCCAGTTTCCTCATTAGAAAAATTGGGAAAAATAACAATACCAACTTTACAGTGTTGTGAGGCTTAAAAGAAACACAGGTAAAGATTTTTAAAAACTTTACAGATAGCGGACCTGTTTCTGTGACACTACATATAGCTTTACCTTACTGTTTTGAACAGTTGTGTAGAATTTAATTTTAGGACATGTAAGAGTTTAGTGACTTAAAAAAATTAATTTAGAGTTGAATACGGCTTTTCAAGCATGATATAAAACTTGGAAACCATAGGAGAAAATTGCTGAATTTGGTTACATGCAAATTAACATTTATGAATACGAACAAATCTCATGAACAATGTTTGAAGGCAAAGGGCAAAATAGGAAGAAAGCTGTAATTCATAGAAAAAAGACCAACTTCTTCAAAATATGAAGAACTTTTCCAAATAAGAGATTAACCCAACAGAAAAATGGGCAGACTAAGTACTTCTGTCACACGTATACACATTGCCTATTTGCAAATGTGAGCCATGAGATACTATTTCTTTCCTATAAAATTAGCAAATATTTAGAAGGATGTTAATATACAAGGTTACTGAGTGTGTATAAGAAGATGGGAATCTTAATGCACTCTTTGTGGATGTAAGTTGGTATAATTTTTGTTGGAGTGCAAAATGTGAATTTTAATTAAAATTTAAAAAATAAGTATGCCATTCAAGCCAAGAATTCTAATTCTTACTCTACTGATCTACTGATATGCTTGTACACATGCAAGAGATTATATATAAGCATGTTGCACTTTTTTTTTTTTTTGGTGCTTCCAAAAGACTGGACATCGAGTATGCAAGGCTCTGAGAAGTTTTGTGGTAAAGAAACATTAAAAAATTTAAAAAAATACTAGCATTTACTGAACCTTGGCCACTGAATTCTGATTTAACAGTAATCCAAAGGAAGAAGAATCCTGTAAAACACATTTTAGAAAATGTTGCTTTCGTAAAAATTCTTCAACCGTTATCTCAAGATGAGATTTTGAGAATCATCCATGGGAACTTACAGACCGTGGGACTTTGAGTCTTGAGACACTTAGGCACTCACTCCTTGAAGAAAGGATAGAGGAATTTTTTTAACCCTTGCAGAAAGTGCGTTACTTTAAAATTTACTCTAAAAAGGACAGAGGACTGCCACTTTCCAATAGAATGCAGAAGTTTGAAAGAGTACATTCCACCCTCTGTAAGGAAGAGGAAAAGCCAGTACGTTACAAGGCCTTAATTTTTCTTGAGCTCATCAGGGAGCTGGTTCCCTGAGGTCCCAGCACCCTTGGTTTGCCTGAGACTGAGGGTGAAATACGGCCCTCCCGCACCCCGCCCCAGCCCCACCAGGATCCCAGCATCTCATGTCACCTGAACCAATAAGCTGCTGCTAGGCAGGGACGAACAAAGGAGAGAGGGCCGCGTGTGTTGTAGGCAGGTAGGCAGGGACCTCTGAAGCCTCCTCAGGTAAGCAGTGCTGAGAAAAACCCGGAGCGCCCTAAATCCACATCAGGTGCAGATAGCAGCAGCTGACCACCAAGGGAATTCAGATCTGTAGAGCACTGACCATAACCTAGCAATAAAAAACCCCAACTCTGCTCAACTCCTCACCAGACTGACTTGATCCCTTCCCCATACCCCCCACAGTCTAGACACAGGTGAGGAAAGAAACAGTGAACAATGAAGACAGGCCAATAGAAATTATCCAAACTGAAACCCAATGAGAAAACAAGAATCAGGAAAAAGGACAGGGCTCTCCCTGAATGTTGGCTGGAAATCTAGGAATTTCGAGTGATTTTATTAAGTTATATTCTCGGTAAATAATTCTACCTTGGCATTCGCCCCTGATTTTTTGAAGCTGATGTTACATTAAAAAATGGCATGAGAAGGATGTCAGTGGATGTGTTCCTAACATATTACAAGACGAATTGTAAGTTCCCAATATGACAAAGCCATTAGAAGTTCCTTAAAAACAAAACAGAACCCAATATAATGAACTGCACAAAGTTTGGTAACTTTTACCTCTAATCTCTGTTGTGACTGAAGTCCACAGTGAAGAAAGGATGGTTTTTTCACCAAATGACTTTATTCTTTTATTTCCCTTTCGAATTTTATTGTTCAAACAAATCTACCCTACACAGAGAATATGCTTACAGTCTTTTGTGTACTCTTTTTCCTTTATTATGTCATTCATTCCAGAATCTACCACCATTTTTTGCCTTTGTTTCCCCTAAATACTTGGCAGGAAGCAAAAAATTACTCATATTATGAGTGATGAAACTAAGGTTGAAGGAGGTTGTATTTTATGTTAAAAGAGACAGGGAAAAATTCCTCCAATTCATCATCTTTGACTTAACTATACAGCTGCTCAATTTTTTATTTTAGCAACTTCTCATTTTTTCCTGGGTCAATGACTACTTGTGGAAAACAGCAAGTCTATATTCACCCAAGGAAAAGAATCTGATCTGAATACCAGAATACCATTGGTACATGTGAAGTTATTGGTCTCCTGTTTATAGTTGCTATTTCCACATTAAGATGAAACAGCTGCCAATTCAAAATTGCAGCCCTCAAGCAAAGCCCCTTGGCATTATAAAAAGGCATATACTCCTGGCACTCTCCAGCTGTTAGCATCAGCACTCACCTTTCTTCTTGCATTTTATTATAGATGTTTTGACCAGGATTTATAATATGGAAGCAGGAGGGGAATTCATCTGTTCTCTGTCACAAAATACCACATTGAGAAGAGAGAGGGAAATCAGAGTGGAGGCTTGGTCTCTGGAGAATGGTTGTGCCTGGAGAGAATCCAAGCCTGTCTTCTCTACAGGCAATGTGGTATAGCGGTTAGGCTTAGAGATCTATGCAGGCCTGGGTTTGACTCCTGGATCCTATTTCCTAGCAACAAGGCCTTGGTATCCTTGAGCCTCAGTTTCTCATATTTGACACTGGGATAAGATATCTTATCGAACTTTGGTAAGGGTGACATGAGATGATACATGTATATCTTTTGGCATAATCCTTGAGTCAAGAATTTATTTGGTATTGAAATAAGGAACTGAGTGGATGCTATGGCCTAAGATTTGGCATGCCCACCAAGTTATGAAAGGTATTTTGCAGGGGGTGGGATGGACCCAACAATAGTGGTATGGCTGGGAAGCCTGGTGGCAGGACATGTGTGACTGTGAGCTTGTTTACCAGCCACAGAGAAGTCTTGTAGAAGTCAAGGCCCACACAAGGGATAGGGTTCAGGAATATCAGTGATGTTTGGAAATCATGAGATGAATAAGGCAGTCTTGGTGGGAAAGAATACAGAAGAAGCTACCCTTGTAGGGACTTTGGAGGACAAGAACAAGGGACGAATCAATTTCTGCCACTGGGGTCTGAGATAAAATCTGGGCTGAGCTAACATTCTTTAAGTCCCTCACAGGTGAGGAGTTTGAGGCCTGGGCCAGGGTGAGATTGCTAGAGGGATTTAAGTGGCTCCCCTAGGGTGGAAGGGTGGAAAGGATATGACAGCTGTATAGAGAACCAAGCAGGAATTGCAGACTTTGGCCTTGCACACCCAATATGAATAATATTGTTTTTCTACCAGAAGCTAGTAGCTTTCACATTTCCTGTTTTACTTGCATTGCTGAAATTATGTTCTCCGCTAGATAGGAGCCAGTGGGTGGGTTATAATTAGGTGGATTCAGCACAATTTTCCAACAAAACCCTCCATTTAACTGCTGTCTCTTTTCCAATTCAGCTATTCTGCCCCCTTGGAAGTCTCCCTTTGTAAACAGGGCTTTCCCCTGTTCTGCTTGTGGGGATGAACTTGCATGAAACTATGAGATGCATCACTGAAGAACTGCCACCTGCTTGCATGGGAGATGCGCCCTCTGCTCTTCTTTGCAGATTCACATGGCTAGAACTGCTTGCCAGAATTTAGGCTCTTGTTTATGACTCCAAATCTGGTGATCTAATTTCTGCATCACAGATTTAAAATATGGCTGTGTTCCCGATATATGTGATTAAAATTCAAAACACATACAAATATCATGTTGGTCTAGAGATGAAGTTTTTTCTTTGAAAGATAAAAAGCAGATAAATCATGTATGTATCTTACAGTTGCAATAATAGCTATACTAATGTTTATGTCAAATCTCAAAGGAGAACAAATAGTTTAGCTAATGGCATGTAACAAAGACTCTCTCCGTGCGAAATACAATAGGACTTGTTAGTTCATAATGTAGTGTACCTGGGGAAAAATGGATTTTGAGTTAACTGGGGTGAGCTGATCTGCTATTTTTTAAATAGCAGGAGAATAGCATTTACTTTGAATTTAACATGCTTTAAAACCAATAACCTATAAAGTTTTACTTTGTGGAGGTAAAGTCTCAGTCAGTAATGAGAGAACATTTCGGTATATTTATAACCTTCAACTGCAACAGATCAATTGTGTGTGTGTGTGTGTGTGTGTGTGTGTGAGAAAGAGAGAGAGAGAGAGAGTGTTATGTATATATGTGTGTTTTGTGTGTATATACACTGTATGCCAGTGGTTTATGTGTATGTGTTTGAGAAAGGGATTACTTTTCACCTGATTGGATAATTCAATTGAGTCAAATTATGAAACTTTATTTCCAGACTCCAGGTATTTCGAAGTCATTATTTTAAATTTGAAAATATTAACTTTACGGATATTATAAAACTTGTTTTATAGACTCATTTGATCTTGAATAATAGCATTGAGTGATTTATGTTGAGTCATGTATTTTAAAAGGCCAAAATTGTGAAACATTAAAGAGAAGAATATTACCCTCACTTCTTTGCTAGGCATTATCTAGGTAATAAAAGGCTGGGCTCACAAAAAAGTATCTCCAACACTATTGTTAATACATTGAAGAAGGATGCTGTGTGGCATGGACTTTTTTATTGTATTCACTGATCAGCACATAGATGAGAAGTTCTAGCTAGTCATCCCTTGAAATGATACTTCATATGCATATTATTTAAATTTATTTATGATAAGTGAATTTAGTTTATCAATGGAATGCAAAGGTTTGCTACTAGATAAACTTTGACAAGACAATGTGATATGTTTTTTATCTCCTCAGGGTTCCCTTGGTTACATTCAGGTCCTACAGACTGGTTGAATATGTAATGTAAAAGGATTTTTGGGTTAGAAAGCCAGCCAAGGAGCACTGATTAGCCTAGTAATGTTCTCAATTGCTCGCTCAAGATATAATCTGATATCTCTTGGTTAAGAGGTAGGTGGGACTGTGCTCATCTAGGAAAGAGTTCTTGCATTATACTTATAACTTTTAATCAAGTTGTTGAAAAGTTTGGTATTTTGGAAGATAATCTTTGGCATATGCCTATTACACTCTGGGTTTTTTGTTTGTTTGTTTTTTTGCCATGCTGCATGGATTGAGGGATTTTAATCCCCTGAATGGGGATGGAACCCTGGCCCTGGAAGTGAAAGCAACGAGTCCTTACCACTGGACTGCTAGGGAATTCCCACATTCTCTGTATTTTAAAAGTGTAAAATAATTTTACTAATATATGTCCTGGAGTTCATCAGTCTGGAGAGCTTTTTCCAGTTAACTACATACTTTTCCAAAATCAAGATTCAAATCTTATTTCAGAAAGAATATTTTTGAACTATAAATTTAAACATAAGTTCTGTTTCTCTTCTTTCTTTTTTCTTTTGGTGTTTAGCCATTGGAAGGGGGCTGGGGCCCTGGTAATACCCTGAGGCATCCTGTTCAACTGATCATCACGGGTATCTCTCCATCCTCCGCACCCAGCCACTCTTTAAATCCAATTCTGAATGCTATTGATCCCCTTCATAAACTACCAAAGCAACCAACATCTGAGGGACAGTGTATTGATCTACTTTGGTATAATTATTCTGCCTACGATGATCTACACCAATTCTAATTTTTCTTTATATTTGGTGTGCCTCCATGACAGGGGATACATAGGGCCTCTGAGACTTGGCTATAAAGCTATTGATTAAAAATTATTTAATATGGCCTCCAAAATCGTTAATTTATGACCGAGCCATCCTTCTAAAAGAGCACGTCCTGAAAGGTCTAGGATCTAGCAAAACTGGATTGTGCCACTGCTCTTTCGCACAGCTTCCATCATACCCATGGGTATATAGCACCTCACTCCTAGCCAGTGATGTGCTGGTAAATCTTTAACAATTGTCTCTCTGTATGGAAAAATAAAACCAAAACAAACAAACAAATCCCAAATTTATAGCATTTGCCAATTTCTGTATACATACTCTCACCGTGGCTGATTTCAGGTTACCAATGTGACATCACTGAACACAGAGTTGGGAAGAGACACGATTGGCTCTTCCAAAGCAGATGCAAGAACAGATATGAGCTGGCTCCAGCACACTACTGCTCCTAGTCTAAAAGCTCCACTCTTAACCTCTGCTTTCTCACTTCAAGTGCTGGAAATCTATTGAGGTTGAAGTGATTTAAACACTATTTCCCCAGATCCAACCCTGGGAAACCTGTCAGCTGCAGTGAAGGAAGCTGTCTTTTGTGTCTCTGTGTGGGGCGTACGTGCATGCAACGTTATATAGCAGAAAGTTAGCTAAATATGGTTCCAAAATTATTTTCGGCAACATGAGGCTGGGGATAGTCCTAATGATTGTTGCCAGTCAAATCCAGTGATTCTCAGCTGAGGGTGATTTTGCTATCCAGAAAACATTTGGCAATATCTGGAGACATTTTGATTGTCACAACTAGGGAGAAAGTGCTGTGGCATCTAGTAAGTAGAAGCCAGAGATTCTGTTAACATCCTGTACTGCACAGGACAACTCCCACAACAAAGAATTATCTGGCCCCAAATGTCAATCATGCTGAGATCAGAAACCCTGTCTGGTCAGATCCAAGTACGCCACAGAATTAGTGTGCACTGCAGCCTTCACTGCACTTCTTTTTGGACTTTGCCAACTTGTACCCCACATAAGGGACATTCAATCCAGAGATACTCAGTTCTGTTACATCTTGCCATGGAATGTGGGCAAGATTTTATTTGTGGAAGTATTTGGGTACCAATATTAAGCACAGCCTTCCTCTCCTACTACTGCTACTTAAACCTCTGCTTATAGTAGAGGTGCCCAGAGGTGCTGCCAGATTGTGTAGGCCATCCCAGATGGGTTTGGGGTGTGTGACCTTTGAGCAATGTTACTAGTTGACCTCAGTGTGCCTGCATCTTTTCTAAAACCAGGATGATTCCCTGGGTTTGTTTAACTGACCATTATATACTTACCATGAGCATATCTGAAAGAAATTTGAAGAAAAGCTTGCCAAAATGTCCTTGATAATTTTTAGAACAGCAGCCAACCTTTCAACAGTGTGTATCACAGCCCAGGTTGTGGTCTCAGCACCTTTTTGGTATCTTTTAAATTTTTATAACTTACTTTGTATAAACTTCCACTTGTATAAGCAGAAATAGAAGGGAAAATTCCTAGGGGTCTTTAGACCATTCAGGAAACCTAGGTCTGTAAAGGCCTCTTGATTTCATTTAGTAATATTCCTAATCTCAGCATTTATTGATTGATTGCCATGCCCTATGGCTTACAGGATCTTAGTTCCTCAATCAGGGATCAAACCCACACCCCCTGCAGTGGAAGTGTGGCGTCCTAACCACTGGCCTGCCAGGGAATTCCCCTAATCTCAGCATTTAAATATCTGGTCCTCCTTTTCAGTTCTGCTGAGCCACCAGAACCTAGACAGTACACTATACTTTCTCTTGTAGTGTTTGTCTCACCCAAGACTCATAGCAAGTCTACACCATTTAAAAGATATTTGTGGCCCACAGCTAACATCATACTCAATGGTGAAAGGTTGAAATTTTTTCCTCAAATATCAGGGACAAGACAATTACCACTCCTTACCACTGCTATTCAACATATTACTGGAAGTCCTAGCCAGAGCAATCAGGCAAGAAAAGGAAATAAAGGGACTCCAAATTGGAATAAAGGGAATTCAAATTGGAAAGAAAGAAGTAAAACTCTCTGTGTTTGCAGATGAAATAATATTATATACAGAAAATCCTAAAGACTCCACCAAAAAACTGTTGGACCTAATAAATGAATTCAGTAAAGTTGTAGGATACCAAATCAGTATAGAAAAATCAGTTGCATTTTTATACATTAACAACAAATTATCTGAAAAAGAAATAAAGAAAATAATCCCATTTACAATAACCATCAAAATCAAAGAAATACTTAGGAGTAAATTTAACCACGGAGGTAAAGGATCCATACAAAGAAAACTATAACACGCTGATGAGAGAAACTGAATAAGACAAAAACAGACGGAAAGATATCCTGTGTTCATGGATCAGAAGAATTGATACTATTAAAATGTCCATACTATCCAAGTAATCTATAGAATCAATGAAATTCCTATCAAGATTCCAATGACATTTTTTTACAGAAATAGAAAAATGATCCTAAAATTTGTATGGAACCACAAAAGATCCCAAATAGCCAAAGCAATCCTGAGAAAGTTGAATAAAGCTGGAGGCATCACACTTCCTGATTTCACGCTATATTACAAAGCTATAGTAATCAAAATAGTATGATACTGGCATAAGAACAGACATATAGACCAATGGAACAGAGTAGAAAGCTCAGAAATAAACCCCCGCATCTATTGTCAACTAATATTTGACAGATGAGTCAAGAATATGCAAAGGAGAAAAGGTGGTCTTTTCAATAAATGGTTCTGGGAAAACTGGATATTCACATGCAGAAAATGGAACTGGACCCCTATCTTACATTATACACTTGAAATTGATTAAAGGCTTTAATACCTGTAACCACAAAATTCCTAGAGGAAAAAATAGGAAAAAGTTCCTTGACATTGGTCTTCACAATGATTTTTATGGATATGACACTCAAAGCACAAGCAAAAAAACAAAAATCAAGTGGAATTACATCAAACTAAAAAACTTCTGTATAACAAAAGAAACAATCAACAAAATGAAAATGCAGCCTATCAAATGGGAGAAAATGTTTGCAAACTACATATCTGACAAGGGTTAATATCCAAAATATACAAGAAATTCATACAATTCAATAGGAAAACAACAACAACGACAACAACAAATAATCCAAGTTAAAAACAAGCAAAAGACCTAGACAGACATTTTTTCAAAGATATTTAAATGACCAACAGGTACTTGAAAAGGTGCTCAGTATCACTAATCATCAAGGAAATGCAAACATAGTGAGATATTACTACATGCCTAGTAGAATGGCTATTATCAAAAAGACGAAATACACACGTACATGTGAGGATGTGGAGAAAAGAGAACCTCTGTGCACTGTTGGTGGTATAGCCTCTGTGGAAAACAGTATGGAGTTTCCTCAAAAAATTAAAACTAGATATATCATATTATCCAGCACTTCCACTTCTGGTTCAAAGAAAATTCAAAAGAAATAAAATCACTACCTTGAAAACATACTTGCACCTCCACATTTATTGCAACATTATTTACCAAGACATGGAAATAGTCTAAGTGTCCATAGATGGATGGATGGGTAAAGAAGATGTGAGATTTTATATATATATATATATATATATATATATATATATATATAAAGTGAATAATATAAGTATTATTCGGCCATAAAAAGGAAGGCGATCCTGCCATTTGTGACAACATGGATGAACCTTGAAGGTATTATGCTCAAACAAAGACAAATACTGTATGATCTCACTTATATATGGAATCCAAAAAAACTGAATTCATAGAAACAGAGAGCAGGTTTGTGGTTTCCAGGGGTAGGGGTGGGGATGGGGGTGGAGGTAGGCATGAGGGGTGGGGGAAATGGATGAAGGTGGTCAAAGGGTACAAACTTTCAATTATAGGATGAACAAGTTCTGAAGATGTAATATACAGTATGGTGACTATAGTTAACTATACTGCATTCTATATCTGAACATTTAAAAGTCCTTACCACACACACACGCAAAGTTACAACTATATGAGGTGATGGATGTGTTAACTAATCTCATTGCGGTAATCATCTTGCAATATACACACGTATAAAATCATTACATTGTAAGTCTAAAACTTACACTAATATTATAGGCCAATAATATCTCATAGCCTGGGGAAAGGATATGTAAGTTTTAAATCTTATTTCACTTTGAATTAAGTGACTGGGTCCTTCTGGTTTTCAAGAATCTCTTTTATTTTTCAATCTGAATATAGTTCCTAGATTACAAAAAAAAGTCTAAGCCAATCAGAGCAAAGTAAGAGGGAGGGTTGAAGGCTTGGGCATAGAACCCAATGAAATGTGGTTTCATCTTTTCAGTCCTTATTTCACTTATTATTAATACTCAGCATTCCTATGACTTCTATGTATTATGAACTGTCTTTTAGACATTCACAACGTTGAACAGCTGCTGTACACAAGATTCATTTTATGGCAAGTGAGCTGGGCAGTCTCATGTGTGAAAATAGTTTTGACTGCACAGACTCTCTGAAATGATCTCAGGGATCCCCAGGAATTCCTGGGGCTACAATTTGAGAAGCACTGGTCTAACCCAATTATGTCAAGCATGTTTATCTTTCCAGAGGTTAGTACAATTTGGGTCAATGAGAGTTAGGGAAGGTTGTGGAGGCTTGTGGGGGAAGAAGTTTCTTCACACCTAAGAACCACAGGAATGAACCTCTTCTTCTTGCCAGATGTGAACCAACAAGTATGCAGCCTCATTTACTTCTGGCATCCACCTTGTGACTTGGGGTGAAACTCGCTTTAAAATGACTATAACTCTGAACGTGGGAGAGGAGAAATGAAGACGCTTTAGTCTTTGAGGATGTTATTTAACTGTTGGATGAATCCGTATGGGACAAATATGGGACAGTGACCCAAATGACTCGAGTGGCTTTGAGCTGGGTTTTTCTTTTACACGCTGCCAAATGCATGGACAATGGCATATGTTTTTTGAAAAACTTGTATTTTTGTTGATTTTCAGTAGATGACAATGTGAGTTCCCATAACCCTCCCTGTCCCCTGTGTAAACACCTGGCAATTAAGATGAGAGATAGAAAATGGTTAATAAAACAGATAAACATTTCCACAAACTAGAAACAGAAAGGAAACACAGAGTGGGGCACAGGTTCTGAAGCTGAAGACCTGCTGGATTCTGGGAATGGAAACAGAAAGTGACAGCAAGTAGTTTAATTCTTGTGGGAAGTAGGAATAAAACATATATGGCAGAGGAGTGGAGCCAGAGATCATGAGAAACAGGGCGGTGGTGGCAGGTGAGGTATGACCCCCAAGAATGACTGAAGTCTGAAAAACATCTTTGAATGCTTTCTGAACCCGAAGCTGCTAGAGCTTTTACCAAGAAAGAGTGGCTGAATTGAATAAAACCACTTATATACACAAGAAACAGACTGAGCCTGGTGCTGGCCTTAGGTCATTGATCTTGATATCCTGTTGAAAAAGAGACTCTGAGCATCTGGACAAGATTCGGCTTAGATCTTGGGCCGCTACTGGCCTGTAGATTACATGAAACAGGTAGGAGTGATACAGAAAAAAAGATGCTCTCATTTAAAGGTATATAAAACTTTCAAAGCATATAAAGAAAGGTAACTAATACATTTAACAAATGCAGAAGGCCTGAAAATCACCTCCTGAGGAAACGAAAATAAAAGAACATTCTGAAAAAAAACTTCCTTAAGACAGTGTAAGATATTCAAATGTATAATATATGCCACTCATAGAAAGAACAGAAGCTTATGAAACAAAAATAGGCTGATATGAGTTAAAAAAAAATGTGTGAAAAATTTCAGTGTACAGAAACACATGCAATAATCAGAGGAAGCCACATATAAAATTATTTCTATTTTCAACTCTTCAAGTGGATCCTAAATACTGAGGAATAGTCATATTTTTATTCTTTAGTTTATCAGATCAACCTTATAGATGTACTATTTTGCTTTAAGTATTCTTCCTATTCCCTTTTACTCTCATAAATTTTTGTTAAATTGTCTTTTTTTTGTCATTTTGGGGATAACCTTGGTAATATTAAATTTGTAGATAACATAATTTTTGATTCAGCTACTTTAGGTAACAGAAGCATCAGCCAATCTCACAGGGAGCATTTCCCTCCAAAGAGTTCCCCATTCAGGTAAGGAAACTGGGCTTTTCCACCCTCACCAGGTATAGGCTGACCTGGGGAGTAGATGATACCTTGGGCAAGGTGGCTCCCTGTATAAGTGTTTGGGTTCAGTTGACTGTCTCAGATGAAGGTGCTAATCCTTGGGGAATGACAACTCAGGGCAGTGGGATTGTGGGAAAAGAAGGGTGTGAGGCCAGGAAAAGTGTAAGCAATGCCGTGCTCTCTCCGTGTTACTGCACTGAATGCTGCCTCAACACATATCACAAAAGACACAGCTAGTTGGTTGCTCTGTGGGGTGCTTACTCCTGATGTGGGGCTAGATAATTTTCATAGAACAAGCACACCTTGCAGCAGTCCGTGAAGGGGAAATAGAAAAGAGTATGTATCTATGTAATTCCCTCCATCCTTTGTTCACCTTTGTTGAGATTCACCCCCAAAGAAAGCTAATTAGCCCTCAGATAAGTCCTTCTGGAGCTCCTATTATATGTATCTTAGACTAGAGTTGCACCATCTGGCATTTCAATGGCTTTTCAAGAAGCCAGAGTCCACATTTTGTTTTGTGGTATTTCATCTAAAATTGAAATGGCTGGACAATTCACCTCAAGTGAGAGATTAACTAAGAGAAATAAGAAAGAGGCAATGAAGGACATCTCAGTAGGCACGCAAAACTTGTGTTCTACACAGTTTACTTTTCTCCTGAGTGAAGAAACCTTTTTTTTTTTTATTTCTGAGTCTGAAAGTTCAGGGGGCTTTTACAGTTTTGGTATCCAGTTTGTGTTTGCTATAGGATATTGGTGGAAATTCTTTATTGTTTATGGAAGTTTTCTTCTATACTTAGTCTGCTAAATTTTTCCTTTTGTTTTTAGTAAAATGACTAGGTGTTGATTTTTTGAAGAGTCTTTGTTCACACATGAAAATAATAGCATTTTCATTTTATTTTAAAATTATATTGATAGATTTTCTAATGCTAAAATTGCATTCCTGGGATAGAGATTGCTTATGGATGACCTATTAGTTTTAAAACACATTTCTGGGATCAAGTTATTAATTAAGATTTTTATTTATGGTATTTGTTTCTACGTTAAGCTTGGTCAATGATTATAGTTTATTACTGTCGTCCATCAGTTGTTTGTACTGAGGTTAAATGTACCTTATAAAAGGGTTTGGGGAACTTTCTAACTTGAGATTATGGATTAATTTATATAAAATAAGGATTAACTATTCCTTGAAGTAGTACTGAAATTTTTTGAACCCCATGCTTTGTCAGGGATAGGGGAGATTTTTATTACCAATTCCATTTTTTCAAGTTACTGGAATAATGAAGTTTTTACGTTTTTTCTTGATATGTAAAATTTTATTTTTATAAAAATTTTCCCATTTTGGGGAAAAACTGAAAGAATTCCCTCTAAGAACAGGAACAAGACAAGGATGTCCACTCTCGCCACTACTATTCAACATAGTTTTGGAAGTTTTAGCCACAGCAATCAGAGAAGAAAAAGAAATCAAAGGAATCCAAATTGGAAAAGAAGAAGTAAAATTGTCACTCTTTGCAGATGACATGATATTATATATAGAAAACCCTAAAGACTCTACCAGAAAACTGCTAGCACTAATGGATGAGTTTAGTAAAGTAGCAGGATACAAAATTAATGCACAGAAATCTCTTGCATTCCTATACACTAACAACAGAAGAGCAGAAAGAGAAATTAAGGAAACTCTCCCATTCACCGTTGCAATGAAAAGAATAAAATACCTAGGAATAAACCTGCCTAAGGAGGCAAAAGATCTGTATGCAGAAAACTTTAAGACATTGATGAAAGAAATCAAAGATGACACAAACAGATGGAGGGACATACCATGTTCCTGGATTGGAAGAATCAACATCGTGAAAATGACTGTACTACCCAAAGCAATTTACAGATTCAATGCAATCCCGATCAAATTACCAATGGCATTTTTCACAGAACTAGAGCAAGAAATCTTACGATTTGTATGGAAACGCAAAAGACCCTGAATAGCCAAAGCAATCATGAGAAGGAAAAATGGAGTTGGTGGAATCAGGCTTCCTGACTTCAAACTATACTACAAGGCCATAGTGATCAAGACGGTATGGTACTGGCACAAAAACAGAAAGGAAGATCAATGGAATAGAATAGAGAACTCAGAGGTAAGCCTAAGCACACATGGGCACCTTATCTTTGACAAAGGAGGCACGAATATACAATGGAAAAAAGACAGCCTCTTCAATAAGTGGTGCTGGGAAAATTGGACAGCAACATGTAAAAGAAGGAAATTAGAACACTTCCTAACACCATACACAAAAATAAACTCCAAATGGATTAAAGACCTACATGTAAGGCCAGACACTATAAAACTCCTCGAGGAAAACACAGGCAGAACACTCTATGACCTACATCAAAGCAAGATCCTTTTGGACCCACCTCCTACAATCATGGAAATCAAATCAAGAATAAACAAATGGGACCTCATGAAACTTAAAAGCTTTTGCACAGCAAAAGAAACCATAAACAAGACTAGAAGGCAACCCTCAGAATGGGAAAAAATAGTTGCCTATGAAACAACGGACAAAGGATTAACCTGCAAAATATACAAGCAGCTCATGCAGCTTCATACCAAAAAAGCAAATAACCCAATCCACAGATGGGCGGAAGACCTAAATAGACATTTCTCCAAAGAAGACATACAGATGGCCAACACACACATGAAAAGATGCTCAACATCACTCATCATCAGAGAATTGCAAGTCAAAGCCACAATGAGGTATCACCTCACACCGATCAGAATGGCCATCATCACAAAATCTGGAAACCACAAATGTTGGAGAGGGTGTGGAGAAAAGGGAACTCTCCTGCACTGTTGGTGGGACTGTAAGTTGGTACAGCCACTATGGAAAACAATTGGAGGTTCCTTAAAAAACTACAAATGGAACTACCATATGATCCAGTAATCCCACTACTGGGCATATACCCAAAGAAAACCATAATCCCAAAAGAAACATGCACCATGATGTTCATTGCAGCACTATTTACAATAGCCAGGACATGGAAGCAACCTAAATGCCCATCAACAAATGAATGGATAAAGAAGATGTGGCATATATATACAATGGAATATTACTCAGCTATAAAAAGGGATGAGATGGAGCTATATGTAATGAGGTGGATAGACCCAGAGTCTGTCATACAGAGTGAAGTAAATCAGAAAGAGAAAGACAAATATTGTATGCTAACTCACATATACGGAATCTAAAAATGGTACTGATGAACTCAGTGACAAGAACAAGGATGCAGATGCAGAGATAGGACTGGAGAACTTGAGGTTTGGGAGGGGGCGGGGGGTGAAGGGGAAGCTGAGACGAAGCAAGAGAGTAGCACAGACATATATATACTACCAACCGTAAAACAGGTAGCCAGTGGGAAGTTGTTGTATAACAAAGGGAGTTCAACTCGAGGATGGAAGATGCCTTAGAGGACTGGGACAGGGAGGGTGGGGGGGACTCGAGGGAGGGAGGGAATATGGGGATATGTGTATAAAAACAGATGATTGAACTTGGTGTAGCCCCCCAAAATAATAAATAAATAAATAAAAGTAAAAAAATTAAAAAAATTAAAAAAAATAAAAAAAATTTCCCATTTTATCTAAGTTTTCAAACTTATTATCATAAAGTTGCTCATAATACTGTTATTGTTTTTACATCTCAAGTGTATATATCTAGTTAAGTACGTTCTTCATTTCAAATATAGTTTCCTTTTTATGGATCTCTTTTTTAAAAAATTCATCAGGCTTGCCAGATACCTATTTTATTAGCTTTTTCAAGAAATAGTTTTGATATAATTGGGGAAATTTTATTATGGGCTGTATATTAGATGATTTACAGAATTATTCTTAGTTTAGCTATAAAGATAGTATTTGTAATTATGTAGGAGAATATCTCTATGTCTAAAAGATGTAGGCTGAATTACTGAGTGATGAATAGCATAAGGTATTGGGGAGGGTGGGAAGGAGGTGGGGAGTGGCAGGAAGAAGGAGAGAGAGAACACAAGCGAATGGGGCAAATGTTTACAGGGTTCGATGAAGAATCCAAATAAGTATGTACATATTGTATTTGCAAATGTCTAATAAACTCCATCTGGTACAATGATACTGGTACAATACTCTACTTATAAATTATCCATAAAAGTTTATTCTTTAAAATAAACTTTTAATATTAATTCAATGATTTTTATCACTAGGGTAACTTTTAGCTGTTAGCAACACCACCAAATATCAGTGATTTAAGTAAGACAGGGGTTCACATCTGGCTCATGTAAATAACATCCAGGGGTTTGTAGTTTAGAGCCATGCTAGTTGCTTTACTATCACTTCTATATTTTGCTTCATCATCTTAAACATCAAATATATATATCTATCCATTCTTGCATGGGCTTCAGGAATCACCCAACATCTCAGACAGTAGGAAGGAGGAAGGGCAAATCTGGATATGCCCTCCTGTTAGGATCACTTCTTGAAGACAATTCTGCTTAGAACCCAATGTCTAGCGTTTAGTCATGTTGCCGCCATCCTTACAAGAAAGGCTGGCAAATGTAGTTTTATTCTCAGCTGCAACACCTAGTCAATAATCAGGTTCTATTACTAAGGCAGATGATGAGAAATACCACTGGAGCAAAAGCTAGCAGTTTTTCTCCCAGATTGCTGTAATTGTTATAGATATGTGGGGAATATCTTTTACCACTTGCTGCATGTTGTCATCTGATAGTAATAAGTCATCTTGTTTTCAGAACTAAAGAGGAGGGAAACTCCCCTATTTTGACTACTCATTTTTCTTGGATGGTCTTTCTGGTGCACTCATTGTAATCTCTTTTCAATCCTTCGATTTTGTAAACCTAGAGGCCACATAAAATCCTTGCAGTCTTGTATATTGCCCAAAACTTGATGATTACAAATACGAATGTTTATTTCATAAGACAGAATTTAGTTTCCTCTCCATTATTCTCTCCTTGCCTAATTTTATTGTTTATTTTATTTCTTTCATTTCTTTGTTTTCCTTCCTAGAGAGTCCTTTTTAATTGCCCTTGTGTCCAGTTTGCTCATTTGCTCCTGTATAGGCTTCTTACATTGGAGTTTATTCCACCATTACAGCACTATAACACGAACTCCATTTGTGCAATGCTTTATCCTGATTTTTTAGATTACATCAATATCAGTATCCTGTTTTTTCCCTTCCTAATAAAGAATTAAATGTTTTATGTCTGTTTTAGGTTTGGTTTTTTTGCACTTCCTAGAATAAAAGTGAATGATTTATGGAGAGGAAAAATATTGACTGTTATCTGAAAAGCTAATGTACTGTTCTTTTCAGATAAAATGCGTTTTAGGTCAGACTCATAGCTGCAGATTCAAAAATTTCCTCGAAGATTAATAAGGATTTAGCAGTCCAGAACTGCAGTGTGGGTTTGGCTGTTTGTCGCAGCTGTTTCAGCTTGCCACCTGTTGGGATGCAAGTTTCTATCAGCATCCATGGTGCTACTTTTCCCTATTTCCCTTGTTTTCACTGTTGAATGGCTGTGGTTAGAAAATAGCAGTACTACTAATTGATTAGCTAGGAAAAGGTATTAGAGGCCCTGGTAATTTTTTAAGGATGTTCCTTGGTGTTTCACTATAGGAATGTTATACTGTCTGTTTTTTAAAAAAAAAAAGACTCCTCAGACTCAAATTGCAAATAAATTGCCAATAAATTATTCTTTTTTATAAAGAGTAAAATCATAATTTGTGTAGCATGATATACAAGTGGTTTTATGCTTATTCTCATATATTTATTTCATATTTTCATAAACTTGTGTGCTATTGTTACCATTTGACAGGGAAAACAATGGCCAAAGAGGTTAAGTGATCTATCCATGGGTAACTACAAATATTTATTGAGCGCCTACTGCATGTCAGATCAGGCATTGAGCTTGTTGCTGGGGTGAAAGCAATGAACAAAATTAATAAGCTTAGTTCTCATTCTTTATGACAAGTTACACATTCCCTTACTCCCCACCTCAGTGCCTAAAATCCAATTTGTATTAGCACAAGTAAAAACGAAAGTTTCGAAACATATAAAATTAAGTCACAGTGTATGTTCTCACTATTCCGAGCTTAACAAACTCAATGTTGAATCATATGTATCAAATCTCTTACCAGTTCTAATTTTTTAGCACATTTATGAAATTACCTCCTCAAGATGTATGTTACTGCAGAAGCAACTGGGTGAAAACCTTTCAAAATTTCCCACAGAAAACAAAAGTTACGCCCATAAGAATTCTCCTATCCCAGCAAGTATTAAACATCATGACTTTTAGGCTAGGGAAGCAACTACCAAAGGTACCTGTATCTCATTCCCTACATAAATAAACTGGAAGTTAGGAGGCTTGGGATCCAGTCCTGGAGAAGTAGGGTGACTTATTTGTTGTCCAAATCTGGGCATGTATGAGAGTAAATGGGGGCACTAACACCAGTAATATAGGCATAAACTAAGACGTGTAGTATCACCGCAAATATACAAATAACTCTTGCATCAACAATGATTTTCTAGAGAGTTAATAATATCAAATTATTTGGGGCATAGATAATTTCCAATGAGATGCAAGAGAATTACTATGTAAATTAGATGACAACAAATGTGAAAGTTTTAAATTTCATAAAATATTAGGTCTTGTATATTTGCGGTAGTATCTGATATTAGAATCCCTGCTGGTAGAAATATGTCAATCTTTCCACCATATTAATTTCTGATGCCTTGAAAAATTGAAATATGAAATTATTTTATGTTGCTATAGTTTGGATATTTGAATAAACAAGATAATTCAAATTGCCTATACATGTTTATAATGCTTGTAAAACATGATACTTTAGTTAAAATTTTGTATGGGCAGTATATTTCTTTTTTTTCAAAGAGTTCAAATAGCATGAGAATCTTTTAATAATAGTGTTTCTCATGATACTACAGCCAAAGGCATATGAAAAGAATAAGCTTGAATAATCATGACACTCACCAATAAAATTGTTTTGTTATTTTAGGAGAGCTCTGGAGATTATTCTTTTAAAAATTCACTCTAAAAGTAAAAGAGAAAGTGAAACATCTGGTCTGACATTGGCGCATGTTTTAGCAACCCAGGTAGAAGTTCACGTATGCATGAGCTTGTCTAGTGTTCTTGTTTAAATAGCAAAGGGAATAAAGACATGACTTTCTTATATATTTTATTACTTTTTGCTTCCCAGTTGTCTCATGCCTAGTTAGAACCCAGGCATAATTTCATGTGCAGATGCTATTAGAAAAGAGCACAGTGATGAAGTGCCAGTGAGTGTTTGCAGAGTCTTATCTCCATGCTACAAATGTGCTTAGAGACTGTGCAAATGAAGTTCTTCAGAAGCTTTCCAGGGTAGTTCCACTGTTGCTGCATGCCTAACTAAGTGCTTTCCTTTCCTTTGTCAGAAATATTTGCAAAACCTTTTGGCTGCTGTCTCTTTTTCAAAGCCTATGGATGTGTGGATTCAGTGAATGGAGCCACATATTTTAATTTGGGTAACTTTGATGGAGAAGTATATGTTTTTTACAGAAATCTGTACTTAAACAGTTATACTAGTCCTACTCCAATGTTCTCTTGGGCTGAGTTGCACTGGAACTAATACTTTTTTTTTGTTACCATGCATTAATTAGGGAGGTCTTCTGAATATCACTGAAGGGAAAAACTCACTAGGAGCATGAAAGCCTTGTTTCCACTGAGTGAGCTGCACTGAGTCTCCTGGACCCCCATGGTGGGTTCAGGCAGTGGTGGGTCCTCACTCTGGCATCTTGGTCCCAAACCTCCATGACTTGTGCTATGAGCAGGTTTTATCACAGAGAAGAGCCTCTCCAGATGGGTAAGGAGAGCAGGAAGAAAGGAACATGATCTAGGATGCCCCTCGTGCTTCTGAAGGACACACAGAACGGGTCTGTTGGGAAGTCATGGGACATGAGGTTAGGTAAACCTCACAGAGGGCAGGAGGGCACGGCTCCTCTCACTGGAAGCATGGTGCATTGTTTATCATTGTCTGTTCACTTCAAGGATACATTCATTGTTCTATGACCTACTTCTGGAAGGCCAGCATCATCTTATACTTATGAAGTGCTTTAAAACTGAAGTGGTTTTAAATATATTAATCCAATAATAATTGCTATAATTTATAAGGACTTAGCTGTATATGGAAAAATATCATACTCTGAGCTGTCCAAATACAATAATCCTCCTTATGTATAGGGGATATGTTCTAAGACCCCCAGTGGATGCCTGAAACCATGGATGTACTAAACCCTATGTATACTATGTTTTTTCCTATATATACATACATACATACATACATACATATAATAAAGTTTAATTTATAAATTAGGCACAGTGAGAGACTAACAACAATAATTAATAATAAAATAAAACAATTGTAACAATATACTTTAATAAAAGTTATGTGAATGTGATCTTTCTCTCAAAATACCTTACTGTATAAATTTAATGCTTTTTCAACTTAAGTAAACATTTATCAGGTACTGTGGTTGTAACCTCTGCAGTCTGAGATGTGACAGCAAAACTAGTGTGAATTTCTTTCACTTTCTTCAGGGATGGAAGATTTGTTCTTAATATGAGTCTTAGCAACCTCAGCATTTTTTTCTTTCCTTATTAAGTTGAGAGTTTTTACCTTTTCACTTAAAGGAAGCACTTTACAGCTTCTCTTTGGCATTTCTGAATGGCCAGCATCACTACTCTTGAGCTTTGGGGCCATTATTAAATAAAAGAAGGGTTACTCGAATACAAGCACTGAGACAGTCTTTCTGAGAACCAAGGTGGCTACTAAGTGACTAGAGGCGAGATGTGCAGGACAAAGGGATGATTCCTGTCCCCTTATGGAATGGAGCAGACAGCATGAGAGTTCATCACACCACTCAGAACAACATGCAATTTAAAACTTATGAATTGTTTATTTATGGAATTTTCCAGTTAATATTTTTGGACAACAGCTAACCATGGATTGAAACTGAGGAAAACAAGACTACAGATAAGGGGAGATGACTGTATTATCTAATGAATCCTCAAAACAACTCTGTGAGTTAGGCAGCATTACCTTCTTTTATTAGAGGAAGAAATGGAAATCCATTTAACAGTCATAAAACCCTTGTCTTCAAACATGTAATAGGTCATTTGCTTAGCATAATGCAACAAAGACCCAGCAAAGGTAAGATGTGAAGATGAGCTTCCAGTCTCTAAGTGCACTGCTTCCATTGCTACATACACCCAAACGTAATGTGAGGGTAAAAGCAGAAGGGCAAGTATGGGCTCTGGTTTTGGAGGACCCAGACTTGAATGCCAGATCTGCTGCTCCCTAGCTGCAGACCTGGGCAAGCTCGTTCACCTCGTTGAGTCTTAATTTGCTAAAGTCGTTAAAATATGAGTAAGTATAGCACTTCCTCAAAGGATTGTTGGAAGGATTAAGTCCTATAAGGCATTTCAAGTGCCTGGCATGCAGTAAGTACTTAATAAAAAGCGAGCCCTTCAATTTCACTATCATCTTATCTTTAATGTTGTTTTTATCTAAGGACAACTTTGAATCTAATTCAAGAAGAAATAAATCCACTTAGGAATGACTCATAATGGGTCTAGAAAAGGCGGTTTTAAACTTTTAAGTCCCTTGGAATAATTTATTAAGTTTTAATTGTCCCTTTAAACAGCAACAGGTTTGCTAACATGTTCCTTTAAAAATGGAATTAGATCACACCCAGGTGTAAGGTAAAATGTTTATGCCTTTCTTATCTTGTCCAATTCATCTCTGAAATACAATTTTCAGATGGAAAATTTAGAGAAAATCTTAGATATACATTATAAATAGTGGCAGCCCACGATGTAAGAATAATTGTGTTGGTTAAACTCAGATTTACCAAGTAGGATGTGAAGTCAAAACGTAGAAGCAATGCTTTAAGTAAAATGCTCCAACTACTTCTGAAGTGTATTGAAATATGTAGTTGCTGAGGAATTTTCAACAAGACAGGGTCAGATTTCAAAGATGAATGTTTCGTCTCTTCTAAGAAAATACCGTATGTTATCATTATACAACAGCTAGAAAATATAAAGGAAAGAAAATGTGTGTGCACACATGTCTGTATATGTCGTATTAGTGTAACAAATTCAATCTCATTAACTGGGGTGTACAAAGCAGTTTAGAATTTATTCCTTTATAACTGTCTTTGTTTTCTATACGAGTTCCCTCCCATCCTCCAATGGGATGGGTGAAGAAAGAAAATAACTCTATTTAGTCCAAATTTATAATATGTGTTCTTTCTAATAATTTAAACTGCCTTTTAAAGAAAATAAGTCTCTGCTTGGATGACTCAGGCACATGATTTCTCTCATGCTTGCCTTTTCCAAGATCACTCCTAGTAGTATTTCAGGGGGGTGGATTTAGATGCTATGACTTTGTGAAGACAGAAGAGGTGGGTTCCTTGAAACTACACGATGTTATTTGGCTCATTTTGTGTGTCTGTCATGGAATGGCCAAGCAGGATTGATCTCTCCCTGGGATTTTTGAGGCATAACTGGTTCCATCTGTCTTTTTGAGGAGATGTGATGAAACTACCCACTGCAGTCAACAGTCACCATTATTTGTCTCTGGTTTCAAATTTCTCGTATCTTGAGGGGTCTTCGCCTGAAACCAAGATTCTTCTGGCTACCTACCCTTTTAGTTTCTCCATATCCTCTCATGGATTTGGGGACACAACTGAGTCTCTTGCATGTGCATTCAGGCTGAAGGGAACCAGGAGCTGTAGAACTGCCTCCTTCCATGTATCTACTAAACCATGGGGAGCAGAGACAGTGAGAAACGGCTTCTCACATTCTTTTTCTCCTCCTGTCTGCCTCATCTTTGTAGAATTCAACTGGGATCAAAAGTGATGGTGCTCTTTTTTATGTTTCTCTCATCTAGTTTCATCCTCCCTAAGTCCTAAATCTCCTTCCTCCTAAATCTAGACTCAAAAGTAAATTAATGATAGATAGGGTACAGGGAGCAAGAAACCCATTTATTGATAAGGGGACAGGAAGCATTTAAAATTATCTTACCTGATCCCTCTCTCTCTCTCTCATTTCTCCTGTAGGAACAAATCTAAAAAGAAATGATAGGGACACATATGATGCAAAATAGAACACCAATTTACTTTATAAATAAATCTAGAGAGATTTCATGTTTCTAAATTCTGAAAGTGTGGAGATTTGGGGATAGTCACATTCCATATCATGCCAAAAAACCCCACAAAAAAACCAAAAAAACAAAAAACAGGAGAGAGAATTCTCTATTGACCAAAGAATTCCATGTAAAACACAAGCCTAATATATTAATTATGTGACTTCTTGATGGTAGTGGAATTTCTAAACCTATAATTAGAGGAAGAAAATATATATCACACAGGAATTATTAACATGTTTGATCACATAAAAATTCATATATCCTAAAACTTCATTAAAATTTGAGACAAATTACAAAGTGGCAAAATACTGTTGTAAAATCTTTAACAAAAGGTTATCAAAAAAAACTTATATAGAATCTTTATCTATCAATAAAAGGCTAACACTCTATGAAATATAAGTAATAGTCACCATCAAGAAATTAATAACACATGAGAAACAAAGAACTCAATGAATTTATGAAATCTTGTTCAATCTCACTAAGGTCCAAATACAATACTATTCATTCCAAGATAGTCTGGATTCCAATATGTAAAGTAGGCGGTTTTCTCTAACTCTGTGCTGCTGGGTGTGAACTTTCCTGTATAGCATCTTGGCAGTGTGTTAACAATTGTCTAAACACACTTATAACCTTGTCACTAATAATTCCACTTCCACAAATTTATCTAAGGAAATCATTAGAAATGTGTACAAACATATTTTCCCATTTCTATTCCTTACAGCTTTTAAAAATAACTTCAAAACTGAAAATATCCAAATTATCAAATATTCAGATTGGTTAAATAAGTACATTTGTTTACATATGGATGTAAACAAATACATCCATATAATGGAATACCATGAAGACATTAAAAATGCTGTTGTAGAAATGCCAACATGCTAACAATACATTGTTTGGGTGAAGAAAATAGGTTATAGAAAAGATATAATATATTTGAAATACAAGCGTATCGTGTGTGTGTGTGTGTGTGTGTATGTGTGTGTATGCTATATCTTAGAAGATAAAATGGCATCCTGTTACTTTCCTCCTGATTCGTGTCCCAAGGTTGGCTACTCCTGTGGGTATACAGAAAGTCACACGTGAGCTTGGTCACATCTAGCATTTTCCTGGACTGGAACTTGAAGCTGCCTGTACCACTACTTCTAGTCATCTCATTGGCCCCAGCTTGTAGCTCAGCTCCCAGCTCTGCCCACAGAGAAGCCTTTAGGAGCAGCTTATGTGAAGCTGGTGGCCAGGGCTTTGCTTGGGTCCCTCCACACCTGCAGTACTTACAGAGGGCCTGGCATGGCCTTGATAAGCTCAGAGCTCACTGCCCCCTCAGTCAATCTACCCCAGCAGTCAGAGCTGGGCAGCCTGCCTCAGACATGTTGGAAAAGAGAGAAGCTGTTATGTGAAGCAAACAAATGTTTCAGAGACAGGTAATTATGTCATCTTTTCATCCCAGCAAAGATAAGGGCTAGAAAGTATTTTCTTGAAGCTGAGCAATCTGTATGTTGACATCACTGCACCAGCTACATTAAATATCTTTAAAACTATAGTGGCTTTGAGGATCTTTATATTTTGTGAGAAGAGGATTGCCACATATTCATTAATATGCATAAAATAGGTGACTAATAAAAAAATTAAATTGTACGCTTTAAATATATGCAGTTTTTGTGTCAATTATATTTCAATAAAATTCTTTTAAAAACACAGTACCTTGACCACAATATTTCTTTACTTAAAACAAAAAGAATTTAAAAATATAAATCTATAGCATTAAAATATCAACATTGAAATGATTCTGCACATACTATTAGGAATATACTTAAAAATTCTGACATATGTGGTATTATCTCTTATGACCACGACTTTCCTGACATTATGACATAAAAGTATGTAGACTGAGCAAATCTTGAAAGTTACAAAATCCCTAATAGGAGTTTTTAATGTGCCTTCTGTGTGATTGCTTTTAAATCACAAATTAGTTGGCAGTTTTAAGAGGTGCTACAGAATAGAAAAGTTTAATCGGGAAAGCACTAGTTGTTCTTTAATTGGTGACTCTTGACAATTTGATTTTTCCCATGTAAGGAACATTTCAGATTTAGAACATATTTGTTGTGTTGCAAATTATATAACTGATAAGGGACGAATACCCAACATACATAAACAGCTCATACAATTAGAAATCAAAACAACCTAATTAAAAATGGGCAGAAGAACTGACATTTTTCCAAAGAGGACATGCAGATGGTCAACTTCGCTAATCAGGGAAATGCAAATCAAACCCACGAGATATCACGTCACATCTGTCAGAATGGCTATCATCAAAAAGAAGACAAATAACAAATGTTGGCGAGATGTGTGGAGAAAAGGGAACCCTTGTACACTGTTGGCGGGAGTGTAATTGGCGCAGTCACTGAGTAAGACAGTATGGAGTTTCCTTAAAAAACTAAAAATAGAACTAGCAAATGATACAGCAATTCCATTCCTGAGTATATATCCAAAAAAAGCAAACACTAATTCAAAAAGATACATGCACCCCAATAACATAAGTGCATTATTTACAATTGCCAAGATATGGAAGTAACCTGTGTCCATCAACAGATGAATGGATAAAGAGGAGGTGGTTTACATATAGAATGGAATACTACTCAGCCATAAAAAAGAACAAAGTTTTGCCATTTTCAGCAACGTGGATGGACTTGGAGGGCATTATGCTAAGTGAAATAAGTCAGACAGAGAAAGACAAATACTATATGATATCACATATGTGGAATCTAAAAAATGTAACAAACTAGTGAATATAACAGAAAAGAAGCAGACACACAGCTATAGAGAACAAACTAGTGGTTACCAGTGGGGAGAGGTAAGGGGAGAGGGGCAGTGTTGGGGTGGGGGAATAAGGGGTACAAACTATGAGGTATGATAAAATAAACTACAAGGATATATTGTACAACACGGGGAAGACAGCTAATATTTTATAATAACTATAAATGGAGTATAACCTTTAAAAATTGTAATTAATCACTATATTGTACACCTGTAACTTTATAATAATATTGTACAGCAACTATACTTCAATAAAATAAAGAACGTATTTGTTGCAAGCAAATTTATGTGTTTATTTATATTTTGAGATAAATTTGAGAGTTCATCCCGCTGTTATCAAGGTTTGCCAGTACTAAAAATAGTATGATAGGTCAATTTGCATTGATGCTTCTATTTCCTTTCTGTCAATGCTACTCAGAGGCAGAGTAATGAAGCTCTGTTTGTTAAACAAAAAGTTGAAGGAAATCAGGTCATGGATTTGAATCTATATTATAGAACTTCAAAATTTTGGACAATTCAGTAAGACCTCATTTTTCTCATTATTTCCTTATTTGCCAAGTGACAGGCTGGAAGAAGAATTAATGAGAAATTTTATCAGAAGTGTTCCATAATGTCTGCATTAAATTAGATGCCACTTAAATCTGCAATATGTTTTCCAGTTATTGTTTTTATTATTATTGACTGTGAAAATGATGAAACATAGCATCCTTGAATTATAGATGTGCATAGTTCAGTTCAGCTTTTCAATAAAAATGTTTGAGCATTTGCTAGGCGTCCAACATTCTTTATGTGCTCTAGATAGAGCATGTTGTATATAGAGTGATGAATAAGGCACACTTTCTGTTCTAGAGAGACTTATGATCTAGGAGATAGGACCCTAGAGATTTCCCTAGTCCAAAGTATAGACGAGGAAATGACTTCATTACCTTACTGAACCAGAACTCATCAAGACTGTGTCCCCTATTCGTGCCTGTCTGTGAGAGAAGGGATATTAGGGTGTGGTGGAGAGTGACTGCATCATCCGGCTGGTCCCAGAGTAAATGACCCATTTAGGATTAAAGAACATCTGCATGGCCACTCATTCTTATCTGATTCCAACATAATTTCTGGAGAGAAGGGACAGTGAGAGTAGATTGAGGAATCAAAGACATAGCTTCAAATCCTTGTTCTGCACTGTACAAGCATTTATGTTTGGGGAAAATGACTCATGTTTCTGAACCTGTTTTCTCATCTGTACAATGGAGGGATGCAAAGAGGCTGAAATGAAATTGTAAGCAAAAAGCAACATCCCAGTTTCTTATTCCTGGTAGGTGTTCAAGGGTAGTAGCTTTTGTTTATTAGGGTGAGGACTAGGAAAGGTCTGGTGTCTGGGTAAGGGGAGTTTAGGAGGGCCATATTCCCAGTGGAAAGAAGAGAATGCAAGACCATCAGGTTCTCTGTATATAAGGTCATGTGGTCGAAGACGGTAGATCAGCGATGAGAACTCCAAAAACATGGACCATGTGGATTGCCAGAACATTTGTTATTTCCCTGAATTGGTTTTCAATACTTGCTCTTCATATTCTTCTCCATCTCTTTTCTCAGAGAGAACAGCAGTGAATGTGTTGAATAATTAAAGTCTGTGCATTTATACTCCAGAACAAGGAAGCAGGGAGGGTTGGTGGAGATGGAGGACTAAAGGGCAGGCAGATTTAAGACAGAATAAAGGCAAAGGTAATCACAGAGAGAGGAAGACTTGAGGCACAGGGTAGAAAGTGAGTTGAGTGAGACAAAGATGTGACCTAGTGATTAGCTCAGGAAGCGCCTGGTTTTCAAACAGTGGCCACCTGGGGTGCCTGAGATGTCAGGATTAGAGGTAAAGGCTAGAAACTTCTTTTAGAGACCTGACCCCACTTGAGAGGCTTCCCTACTCCTGCATTCCCGAGGAAGATAAAGGGAATTTGGTTTCCATTCTGGAAGTGAAATTTTAATAATCAGGCAAAACCATACTTGCAGGCACAGAAGAAGGTGTAGAAGTGAAAGCAGCCAACCAGCCTGAAGCTGCCAGGGTTGTAGTGTCAGCCTGAAGGTTTAAAAGTTTTCATCCCAATAAATGGAATTCTAATCACTCTGCATTAGCATAAACACAAGAACTCTGCTGAGTGTAATAAACTGCCTTATTTTCATCTTTTACATAATATGTACATAATGTTTATAATTTCTACTAACCGCCTTAATGTCCAAAGATGTCTCCAAGAGAAGAAGCCCCCAGCATGCTGAATGGATTACAGTGATCGCCTTATTTGGATTAGCAATCAATTCAGATGAAAGGGAGTAGCAGACTAAATTAGAAATTGTTAATTGGCCCATTAGTGACTTGGGAGAGGAAAAACCTTACACTTTAAATTGTTGCCTCTTTGACTGTAGGAGGAAATTAAATTTCTCTAAAATGAAAAAAAAAAATACCACTCAAAGTATTCTACTTTAAATGGAAAAGTTAAGAACTGTTTCCCAGGCTTTTTTTCTCTTTAAATGTAGATACGTTTCTTGTCTCCAGGTTCTAATCAGTATAGATATAGTTATATCGATTATTACATTGATTCATGTATCTGTTGATCCTGACATCCAACATACTACTCTCTTTATCCTTCTAAGGGTCTTAGCTTAACCAGAAGAAGCAAAACTGTTACAACCAGTAGAAGGAAGGGAAGGAGTGTCATGCGGTGGCTAAGGTTCTGGTCAGAGAGTTGAAGACTGGGTAGTAATTCCCAACTTGCTGCTTACTTGTTATGTGACTTTATATAAGTTATTGAATCTCTCTTAGTTGTTTATCCATGGATAAACTTAGATAAATTAATAGTGTCATTATGAGAATTACATAAGATAATGTTTATAAAACACTTTGCACATCATCTGGTACTTGGTAAACACTCACAAATGTTTTGCCGCATCATTAGTAATTTTGATGATGCTAATTATAACAACAGTAAAAGGTTATTGGTAAAATCCAACAGGAAGAAAGCAAACAACCCAATTAAAAAATGGGCAAGAGATCTGAACAGACGCTGCAGCAAAGAAGATATGTGGATGGGAAATAAACATACAGAAAGATGGTCAATATTATATGTCATCAGGGAAATGCAAATTGAAACAACAATGACATACCACCACACACCTATGAGAATCACCAGAATCTGGAACACTGACAACATCAAATGCTGGTGCTGGTGAGGAGTAACAGGAACTCTCATTCATTGCTGGTGGAAATGCAAAATTGTACAGCCATTGTGGAAGACAGGTTGGCAATTTCTTACAAAACTAAACATGTACTTACCATAAGATCCAGCAATTGTACCGCTTCATATTTACCCAAAAGAGTTGAGAACGTCATGTCTACATAAAAACTGCACACCAATGTTTATAGCCATTTATACCAATTATACCAGGATGCTTTACTCTTGCCATTGTTCTTTCTGCCCCTTCTGTCCATTAAATATTTCCCAAACTTATCCATTTGGTGCATTCTGGAAACTACCGGTAGTTTTATATGGCTATGATTTAGAACAGTAATGAGGGATATAGTGAGGATAAAACCAAGATGTAGAGTGGTCATCTTATGAAGGGCTTTTATGTCATGCCAAGCTTCTGAACTTTACCTTTTAGACTAGGGGTTGACAAACTTTCTCTGTAAATAAGATAGTAAATATTTTTGCCTTTGTGAGCCATATAGTCTTGTTTACAACTACTCAACTCAGTTGTTGTAGTGTGAAAGCAGCAATATGTAATTGATGGGAATGGCTGTGTTCTAATAAAACTTTATTTACAAAACCAGGAAGAGGGCTGGGTTTGATTTGCAGGTCATAGTTTGCCAACCCCTCTTCTATACTATAGAGAGTTTAAAAAGAGTTTTAATTAAGCAAATGGATATCAGCATATTTGAGTTTTAGGAAAATTACCTTGATGGTGGTGCAAAGATGTATCAGGTAACAGTAGGACTAAAGAGAGGAGGATTAGTTAAGAGACTTTGACAATAATCTGTGCAAGATATAGAGAAACCATGATCTAAGGTATTGGTGATCGGAATAGTGTGCAAGAGATGAAATGAAAGATGTAACGAGACTACAACTAATAACATGGACATGGATTAGAGTATTTCAAAGATGAGGAGGGTTGCTTTAGCTTCAAAGACACAGTATTCCTTTTACTGAAAATAAGAGAAAAAGAAACTACATTTAGTGGAAAGGTATTAAGGTTCCTGGACTTCATCCAGAAATCTATGATATTGTTACATAAAGGAACCAAAGTGGTCTCTGTATATTGGCCCCTAGGTTGTTTATTCTTCACGGCAGGCTGAGACCCAACAACACAAAAGCCTGCCTATGCCAAATTCAAATTTTTACACACCTGATTGTTTTAAATATAATTCAAGCAAGCAAATTTCTAGCAATTTAGAGGCTGCCTGCTTTGCATACCCCACAAAGCTGTACCCAACGTCTGCTAGCTATAGACAGATAAAACCCCTGGTGCTAGTAAAGCCCCAAACTGTTGCAGCCCTTTGGAATTCTCTGACCCAGAGATCCACTTCTGTACTGCTGAGAGACATCATCTAGAATGTAAGCTCCCCCTCCCCGCTCCTTCTTTACCTTAAGGCTTCCCTTGTCTGCCTCCCCAGTGTCTCACGCTGTGAGGTACTTCCCCCATATTAAACTACCAAAAAATCACTAAAATAAAGCTTGTGGGTGCTACTGCCATCTCATGGTCATATCTTTTTTCCTTGATCAATTCTCCAATCCCTTCAACGTCCTGCTGTCACAGTGACAGGTGCAAGATTTATGTGGCACATGTGGGATGTTTAATGTCAAAGGAGTGGATGATTTTTCCCAGGGAGACCATATAGAATAAGAAGAGGAGGTTAAGGACAAAACCTTAGAGATTCCTCAGGAAACATCATTAAACAATGGCCATGAAGAAGATGAGCAGCTTGAAAAATTACTAAGAAGGAAATAAGACAACAGTTGAGAATGGCATAAAGGAAAGAAGCAACTTCAAGAAAAATGAAATGGTCTAGCATCAAGTTCCACAAAGAAGTCAAGTAAGGCCAGAAATACACACTGTTCACTGGCTTTGGATGTTAGGGGCTCTTTGTATGAGTACTTTCAGTGGTAGCATTGAGATAGACTGAGACAGACGCCTATTGATAGTAAATTGAAAAGTGACTAGTAAGTGAGATAAGTTGGCTGCTGAGTGACATGGATATTCTTGGTGAGGATGGAGAGTAACAGCAATTCA
The DNA here is from genome assembly GCF_030028045.1 of Hippopotamus amphibius kiboko. NCBI lineage: Eukaryota > Metazoa > Chordata > Mammalia > Artiodactyla > Hippopotamidae > Hippopotamus > Hippopotamus amphibius. Next base: position 56,770,896 of record NC_080190.1, on the reverse strand, counting down.
CACAGTGTGTGGTTTTCTCTAGTGGTCTGCAGATATCCATAAAAATAACCAGGGAAGAAAAGATTGTGTTGATCCAAGGAAGAAGATTTTAAGGGCAGAAATCTTAGATAAACAAAGAGATAAAACCACTGTAGATGTTGGTGAGAGTATGTTGAATCATATTTCCATTGAATAAGAAAAAACCATGGTTTCTTGACTAGATCATGGTCTTAAAATAAAAATAAGTTAAAAGACATGAGTTTCCAAAAAGTATCAACAGCAGGAGTGCTGGGAGTGAGAGATAAGAAAGCTGGATGGGCCAAATGTTATAAAAGCTCACATCTGGTGCTATGGAAGGAGAACTATCTTAAAATCAAACTAAGATATGACTTGTGATTCTTTCATTTCCTAGCTGGCTGACCTTTGATGAACCACTCATTACCTCTGAATTCAGTTGAATGGTAAAATGGAAACATTTACTTCTTTAGAGCATTCAGTTGGTATCAGACTCAAGGAAAATAACAGGTGTGATGATGTTTTATGCAGATGTAAGACTGGTGTACTTATGGCCCAAGGGATGCTATGTCCATATCACTCTTGATCCTCTTTATGTTAGAAAAAAGAGTCACAGGAGGGAGGGGATATGGGGATATATGTATAAATACAGCTGATTCACTTTGGTGTACCTCAAAAACTGCTACAAGAGTGTAAAGCAATTAAATTCCAATAAAGAGCTAAAAAAAAGAATATTAAAAAAAAAAGAAACATTCAAATCAATGGTTTTCAATCCTGACTGCTTATCATAATTTTCTACAGACCTTTTTAAAAAATACATATGCTTGGCTCCTCATTCTCATTCCAGATTCAGAAGAGGATTTGTATTTTTATTTTATTTTTTTTATTTTTTATTTTTTTATTATTTTTTTGGGGGTACACCAAGTTCAATCATCTATTTTTATACACATATCCCCGTATTCCCTCCCTTACTTGACTCCCCCCACCTCGAGTCCCCCCCACCCTCCCCGCCCCAGTCCTCTAAGGCATCTTCCATTCTTGAGTTGAACTCCCTTTGTTATACAACAACTTCCCACTGACTATCTATTTTACAGTTGGTAGTATATATATGTCTGTGCTACTCTCTCGCTTCGTCTCAGTTTCCCCTTCACCCCCCGCTCCCTCCCATACCTCGAGTTCTCCAGTCCATTCTCTGTATCTGCGTCCTTGTTCTTGTCACTGAGTTCATCAGTACCATTTTTAGATTCTGTATATGTGAGTTAGCATACAATATTTGCCTTTCTCTTTCTGACTTACTTCACTCTGTATGACAGACTGTAGTTCTATCCACCTCATTACATATAGCTCCATCTCATCCCTTTTTATAGCTGAGTAATATTCCATTGTGTATATATGCCACATCTTCTTTATCCATTCATTTGTTGATGGGCATTTAGGTTGCTTCCATGTCCTGGCTATTATAAATATTTTTATTTTTAAAAAGGAAAAAATCCTCTACAGGTGATTCTTATGTGTGATTTTAATAATAAGAACCCTGAACTCATGAAACTTAACTGAGGAAAGCAAGTTCCTGATGTGGTTGTGTTTCTGAAAGAGCAGAATCCTTTATTTGATTGTCTTTAAATAGAACAAATATTGTGAGAAATACTAGATATATTTTTCCCTTGAGTAATATTAAGATGTGGATGATCTTATCCTACTCAATAATTTTATGAGATACTTTTGGCTTATCTTTTTCATAATAGATTATTTCCTTTTGTACACAGTATTTCTTCAAAGGTGATTCTGATCATTTCTCATTTATAAATACTGAAGCCAAGGTTCATGGAGTGACTCACTGAGGGTCACACACCTAGTAAGTGGCCAGGCTGCAATTCAAAACCAGATGATTTTACTTAAAATGTCACACTGTTGAAAAATCTCCTCACACTGAGAAGCAAAGGCAAAAAAAGAGCCAGGTCCAGCATGGCTGAGTTGAAATCGCAAGTTTGGTAACGTCAGTGAAAATGTCAGAGTAAGTAGCTCCAAGGGTCTGTCTTTTCACAGAAACACTGACAAATTGAGCAAAAATTCATAATCAACTTTGTCAGAACTCTGCAAAACAGTTAAAGGTTTACAAAAAACAAGCAACCCACGGAATCAAGAAAAAGGCAATGTAGAATGGACCTAGAAGTAAGTCAGAAAGAGAAAAACAAATATGGTATATTAACGCACATGTGTGGAATCTAGAAAAATGGTATAGATGACCTTATTTGCAAAGCAGAAATAGAGACACAGATGTGCAGAACAAATGTGGATACTAAGGGAGAAAGGGTGGAGTGGGAGGAATTGGGAGACTGGGAGTGACACATACATGCTATTGATACTATGCATAAAATAGACAACTGAGGGGAACATACTTTATAGCACAGGGAACTCTACTTAATGCACTGTGGTCACCTAAATGGGAGGGAAGTCCAAAAGGGAGGGGATAGCTGTATGTGTATGGCTGATTCATTTTGCTGTGCAGTGGAGGCTAACACAACATGGTAAAGCAACTATACGCTGATAAAAATTAATTAAAAAAAAAAGCAGAGGTATAAGAATGTGTATATAACCTGACAGAGGGAACCAATAAAAGTTCTAAACTCTTAGAAGAGGCTGCCTCCTGGGAACGGATCTAGGGATGGAGTGTGGGAGACTATTGTTTTTCATCATAAGCAGAACTATTTGATTATGTTGCATATCCATAAATTACTTCAATAAATGTAAAAATTAAAATGAAATTTCAATACAGAAAAAAAAAAAAAAGAAAAAGGCAATGTAAAAATGGTAAGAAAGCTTTGTGGCAGTTTAACCTGCCCCTGCCTCTCCCTCCCCTCTAGCTAGCAGTGGTCTTTTTTTTTTTTTTTTTAAGGACTTTTATTGAGATATAATTGACATACAATGAACTGCATATATTTAAAGTGTACAATTTGATATTTTTTTTCTTACTAGTAATGTATATATGGCAATCCCAATCTCCCAATTCCTCCCACCCCAACCACCTCCCCACGCCCCAAACCCCTGCTTTCCCCACTTGGTATCCATATGTTTGTTCTCTACATCTGTGTCTCTGTTTCTGCCTTGCAAACCAGCTGATCTGTACCATTTTTCTAGATTCTGCATATGTGTTAATATACGATATTTGTTTTTCTCTGACTTCACTCTTTATGACAGCCTCTAGGTCCATCCATGGCTTTACAAATGCCCCAATTTCGTTCCTTTTTATGGCTGAGTGATATTCCATTGTATATATGTACCACATCTTCTTTATCCATTCATCTGTTGATGAACATTTAGGTTGCTTCCATGTCTTGACTATTGTAAATAGTGCTGCAATGAACATTATGGTACATGTGTCTTTTTGGATTATGGTTTTCTCTGGGTATATGCCCAGTAGTGGGATTGCTGGGTCATATGGTAATTCCATTTTTAGCTTTTTAAGAAACCTCCATACTGTTCTCCATAGTGGATGTATCAATTTACATTCCCACCAACAGTGTAGGAGGGTTCCCTTTACTCCACACCCTCTCCAGCATTTATTGTCTGTAGATTTTCTGATGATGCCCATTCTAACCAGTGTGAGGTGATACCTCATTGTAGTTTTGATTTGCATTTCTCTAACAATTGGTGATGTTGAGCAGCTTTTCATGTGCCTCTTGGCCTTCTGTTTGTCTTCTTTGGAGAAATGCCTATTTAGGTCTTCTGCCCATTGCTTGATTGGGTTGTTTGTTTTTTTGATATTGAGCTGGATGAACTGTTTATATATTTTGGAGATTAATCCTATTTCTGTTGATTCATTTGCAAATATTTTCTCCCATTCTGAGGATTGTCTTTTAGTCTTTTTTTTTTTTTTTTTTTTTTTTATTATTATTTTATTTTATTTTTTTGGGGGGTACACCAGGTTCAATCAACTGTTTTTATACACATATTCCCTCCCTTCCTTGACGCCCCCCCCTCGATTCCCCCCCACCCTCCCTGCCCCAGTCCTCTAAGGCATCTTCCATCCTCGAGTTGGACTCCCTTTGTTATACAACAACTTCCCACTGACTATTTTACAGTTGGTAGTATATATATGTCTATACTACTCTCCCGCTTCTTCTCAGTTTCCCCTTCACCCCCCGCCCCCTCCCATACCTCGAGTTCTCCAGTCCATTCCCTGTATCTGCTTCCCTGTTCTTGTCACTGAGTTCATCAGTACCATTTTTAGATTCCGTATATGTGAGTTAGCATACAATATTTGTCTTTCTCTTTCTGACTTACTTCACTCTGTATGACAGATTGTAGTTCTATCCACCTCATTACATATAGCTCCATCTCATCCCTTTTTATAGCTGAGTAATATTCCATTGTATATATATGCCACATCTTCTGTATCCATTCATTTGTTGATGGGCATTTAGGTTGCTTCCATGTCCTGGCTATTGTAAAGAGTGCTGCAATAAACATTATGGTACACGTTTCTTTTGGGATTATGGTTTTCTCTGGGTATATGCCCAGGAGTGGGATTACTGGATCATATGGTAGTTCCATTTGTAGTTTTTTAAGGAACCTCCAAATTGTTTTCCATAGTGGCTGTACCAACTTACAGTCCCACCAACAGTGCAGGAGAGTTCCCTTTTCTCCACACCCTCTCCAACATTTGTTGTTTCCAGACTTTGTGATGATGGCCATTCTGATTGGTGTGAGGTGATACCTCATTGTGGCTTTGACTTGCATTTCTCTGATGATGAGTGATGTTGAGCATCTTTTCATGTGTTTGTTGGCCATCTGTATGTCTTCTTTGGAGAAATGTCTATTTAGGTCTTCTGCCCATTTGTGGATTGGGTTATTTGCTTTTTTGGTATGAAGCTGCATGAGCTGCTTGTATATTTTGGAGGTTAATCCTTTGTCCGTTGTTTCATAGGCAATTATTTTTTCCCATTCTGAGGGTTGCCTTTTAGTCTTGTTTATGGTTTCTTTTGCTGTGCAAAAGCTTTTAAGTTTCCTGAGGTCCCATTCGTTTATTCTTGATTTTATTTCCATGATTCTAGGAGGTGGGTCAAAAAGGATGTTGCTTTGATGTATGTCAAAGAGTGTTCTGCCTATGTTTTCCTCTAGGAGTTTTATAGTGTCTGACCTTACATGTAGGTCTTTAATGCATTTGGAGTTTATTTTTGTGTATGGTGTTAGGAAGTGTTCTAATTTCATTCTTTTACATGTTGCTGTCCAATTTTCCCAGCACCACTTATTGAAGAGGCTGTCTTTTTTCCATTGTATACTCGTGCCTCCTTTGTCAAAGATAAGGTGCCCATATGTGTTTGGGCTTACTTCTGAGTTCTCTATTCTGTTCCATTGATCTTCCTTTCTATTTTTGTGCCAGTACCATACTGTCTTGATCACTATGGCCTTGTAGTATAGTTTGAAGTCAGGAAGCCTGATTCCACCAACTCCATTTTTCCTTCTCAAGATTGCTTTGGCTATTCGGGGTCTTTTGCATTTCCATACAAATCGTAAGATTTCTTGCTCTAGTTCTGTGAAAAATGCCATTGGTAATCTGATCGGGATTGCATTAAATCTGTAAATTGCTTTGGGTAGTACAGTCATTTTCACGATGTTGATTCTTCCAATACAGGAACATGGTATATCCCTCCATCTGTTTATGTCATCTTTGATTTCTTTCATCAATGTCTTAAAGTTTTCTGCATACAGATCTTTTGCCTCCTTAGGCAGGTTTATTCCTAGGTATTTTATTCTTTTGGTTGCAATGGTGAATGGGAGAGTTTCCTTAATTTCTCTTTCTGCTCTTCCGTTGTTAGTGTATAGGAATGCAAGAGATTTCTGTGCATTAATTTTGTATCCTGCTACTTTACTAAACTCATCAATGAGTGCTAGCAGTTTTCTGGTAGAGTCTTTAGGGTTTTCTATATATAGTATCATGTCATCTGCAAAGAGTGATAATTTTACTTCTTCTTTTCCAATTTGGATTCCTTTAATTTCTTTTTCTTCTCTGATTGCTGTGGCTAACACTTCCAAAACTATGTTGAATAACAGTGGTGAGAGTGGACACCCTTGTCTTGTTCCTGTTCTTAGAGGGAATTCTTCCAGTTTTTCTCCATTGAGAACAATGTTGGCTTTTGGTTTGTCATATATGGCTTTTATGATGTTGAGGTAATTTCCTTCTATGCCCATTTTCTGGAGAGCTTTTATCATAAATGGATGTTGAACTTTGTCAAAAGCTTTTTCTGCATCTATTGAAATGATCATATGGTTTTTATCCTTCAATTTGTTGATATGATGTATCACGTTGATTGATTTGCGTATATTGAAGAATCCTTGCATCCCAGGGATAAACCCCACTTGATCGTGGTGTATGATTTTTTTAATGTGCTGTTGCAGTCTGTTAGCTAGTATTTTGTTGAGGATTTTTGCATCTATATTCATCAGTGATATTGGTCTGTAGTTTTCTTTTTTTGTGACATCTTTGCCTGGTTTTGGTATCAGGGTGATGGTAGCCTCATAGAATGAGTTTGGGAGTGCTCCGCCTTCTGCAATATTTTGGAAGAGTTTGAGAAGGATAGGTGTTAACTCTTCTTGAAATGTTTGATAGAATTCGCCTGTGAATCCATCTGGTCCTGGGCTTTTGTGTGTTGGGAGATTTTTAATCACTGCCTCAATTTCTGTACTTGTGATTGGTCTGTTCATGGTTTCTATTTCTTCCTGGTTCAGTCTTGGAAGATTGTATTTTTCTAAGAATGTATCCATTTCTTCCAGGTTATCTAATTGATTGGCATATAGTTGCTTGTAGTAGTCTCTCATGATGTTTTGTATTTCTGAGGTGTCCGTTGTGACTTCTCCTTTTTCATTTCTAATTCTGTTGATTTGCATCTTCTCCCTTTTTTTCTTGATGAGTCTGGCTAATGGTTTATCAATTTTGTTAATCTTCTCAAAGAACCAGCTTTTAGTTTTATTTATTTTTCTTATGGTTTCTTTCCTTTCTTTTTCATTTATTTCTGCTCTGATCTTTACGATTTCTTTCCTTCTGCTCACTTTGGGGTTTCTTTGTTCTTCTTTCTCTAGTTGTTTGAGGTGTAAGGTTAGGTTGTTTATTCGATCATTTTCTTGTTTCTTAAGGTAGGACTGTATTGCTATAAACTTCCCTCTTAGAACTGCTTTTGCTGCGTCCCATAGGTTTTGGGTTGTTGTGTTTTCGTTGTCATTTGTTTCTAGATACTTTTTGATTTCCTCTTTGATTTCTGTAGTGATTCCTTGGTTGTTTAATAGTGAATTGTTTAGCCTCCATGTGTTTGTATTTTTTGCAGTTTTTTTCCTGTAATTGATATCTAGTCTCATGGCGTTGTGGTCTGAGAAGATGCTTGATATGATTTCAATTTTCTTGAATTTGCTGAGGTTTGATTTGTGACCCAAGATGTGATCTATCCTGGAAAATGTTCCGTGTGCACTTGAGAAGAAAGTGTAGTCTGTCGTTTTTGGATGGAATGTCCTATAAATATCAATTAAGTCGAGATGGTCTAATGTGTCATTTAAAGCTTGTGTGTCTTTATTTATTTTCTGTTTGGATGATCTGTCCATTGATGTAAGTGGGGTGTTCAAGTCTCCCACTATAATTGTGTTACTGTCGATGTCCCCTTTTATAGCTGTTAGCATTTGCCTTATGTATTGAGGTGCTCCTATATTGGGGGCATAGATATTTACCATTGTGATATGTTCTTCTTGGATGGATCCCTTGATCATTATGTAGTGTCCTTCCTTGTCTCTTGGAATAGTCTTTACTTTCAAGTCGAATGTGTCTGATATGAGTATTGCTCCTCCAGCTTTCTTTTGACTTCCATTGGCATGGAATATCTTTTTCCATCCCTTCACTTTCAGTCTATATGTATCCCTTGGTCTGAAGTGGGTTTCTTGTAGGCAGCATATAGAAGGGTCTTGTTTTTGGATCCATTCAGCCAGTCTGTGTCTTTTGGTTGGAGCATTTAAGCCATTTACATTTAAAGTGATTATTGACATGTGTGTTCCAATTACCATTTTCTTAATTGTTTTGGGTTTGTATTTGTAGGTGTTTTCCTTTTCTTGTGTTTCCTACTTAGAGAAGTTCCTTTAGCACTTGTTGTAAGGCTGGTTTGGTGGTGCTGAATTCTCTTAACTTTTTTTTGTCTGGAAAGCTTTTGATTTCTCCCTCAAATCTGAATGAGATTCTTGCTGGGTAAAGTATTCTTGGCTGTAGGTTTCTCTCTTTCAGGACTTTCAGTATATCCTGCCATTCCCTTCTGGCCTGCAGAGTTTCTGTAGAAAGGTCAGCTGTTATCCTGATGGGTTTTCCCTTATATGTTGTTTGTTGCTTTTCTCTTGCTGCTTTTCATATTTTTTCTTTGTGTTGAATTGTCGTTAGTTTGATTAATATGTGTCTTGGTGTATTTCTCCTTGGGTTTATTCTGTATGGGACTCTCTGTGCTTCTTGGACTTGGTTCATTATTTCCTTTCCCATGTTGGGGAAGTTTTCCACTAGAACCTCTTCAAATATTTTCACAGACCCTTTCTTGTTTTCTTCTTCTTCTGGGATGCCTATAATTCGAATGTTGGTATGTTTAAGGTTATCACTGAGGTCTCTGAGGCTGTCTTCTAGTCTTTTTATTTTTTTATCTTTTTCCTGCTCTGTGGCGTTTATTTCTTCCATTCTATCTTCCAACTCACTTATTCGTTCTTCTGCCTCAGTCATTCTGCTGGTTAGAGCATCTAGAGTATTTTTAATTTCAGTTATTTTGTTATCCATTGCTGTTTGTTTTTCTGAGTTCTTATGAACTGTTTCTTGTACTTTCTCTAATTTGTTATCGAGATTTTGTATCATTTTTACTATCATTACTCTAAATACTTTTTCAGGCATTTTTCCTATTTCCTCCTCATTTATTTGGTCTTGTGGGTTTTTTTCCTGCTCCTTTGCCTGCATGGTGTTTCTTTGTTTCCTCATGGTTGTCCAAGCTTTTGGGGTTGCTTGTCCTGGTGATAGAGGTGTTTATAGAAGACTGTCCAAGCCTCAGACTAATGTCCAAGTATTGGATTAGACGAATATTCAGTCTAGGAAACACATACATGTATAAGACACACAATTATTGAATCCGTTAGGACATAAGGCTCTAGAAAGACCTGACAGAACCCCAGTGTGCTATCAGATATTCAGAGAGAAACCCAACAGAAATTGACAACTGAAACAGAACAAATCAGAGACAAAAGCAAAAGCAAACAAACAACAAATAACACCCTACACATACAAACATCAATCCAGGGAGATTTTGTAAGCTAGGATCAAATATAGAAATGAGCTGGAGTACCACCAGAGAGAATGGAGATTCTCAGAATGTAATTAGACAACTGTACTAAGAACTAAGATAAAGACAAAAGCCTAATATTAATACCAAGGCAGTGCATCATCTGGAGAATAGAGCAAGGAGTCTGAGCAGACCGATAGTGTTGCTTATAAGTATGCTAAGATAAAATACACTTAAAATGGCTGGAAGAAAGGGGAACAGAAGAGCGTAATGTGGTTGGAAATATGCAAAGAAAAAGAAAGGAATAGAAGTGTATAAAAGAAAGGGATGAAAGGAAAGTATGAAAGATATTTTGTCCGTACTACCAAAAACTTAGCTAGATATAGAAGTATTTTAAAAGGCAAAAAAAAAAAAAAAAAAAAAAGAGTAAAAAATATCCTTATAAAATTATGTTGTAAAACTTGTAAATCCCTTAGGGCTAAGATCGTATTTAATAAATCAAAAAAAAAAAAAAAAAAAAAAAAGAGAAAGGAAAAAAAAAAAAAAAATCCAGAACTGATCCCCGAATGGACCAGTTCAATAGGTATTGATACTACTATTTCTGTTTCCTTAGCGTCTCAGCTGTAAGTGTCCTTTTCCTTGCCTTGGGTTTTTTTTTTTTTTTTGCGTTATTCTGTGACCAGCAGAGGTTCCTTTATTGTTCGTCTGTAAGCCTCGGTGTGTGGGGAGGGAGAGGGTGCAATAGTGGCTCCTTCTCCTGGGAGGGAGTGAGCAGTGGCGCACTGTTGCTTCAGTCAGGCTTGGAGGTGCCTGTTGCAGAGGGCGCTGGTGGCTCAGGCGTACACAGAAAGTCTTAGAGTTGGGCCTCTCTCGGGGTTTTTTCTTTTTGATGCTGGTTTTTTTTTTTTTTTTCTCTCGGCAGCCTCCCTGCTGCTGGCGTTGCAAGGAGTTTTAATCTAGCCCCGCCCGAGCGCCTGAGGGTGCTTGTTATCCCTGAGCGCCTTATGTGGCCCCGCAGGGCGTCTCTCCGCTGCCTGTTGCACAGGCGCAGAAAGAGAGAGAGAGGCTATGCGCGCGGCTCCTCCCCCCCGCCCGGGAGCCTGCAGCCTCCAGCCGCCATCATGGCCGGGCAGCTCTCAGGGATCGGCACTCCTCTCCGCGGACCTCCTCCCTCCTGTCCTCTCGGTCCGTCTCCCTACCGGCAACAATGTTTCTCCCCCTGAACCAGCTCTCCGGTTCCCACGCTCCCGCTCCTGGACCCTCCGTTCAGCCGCGGATCGATGTCTCGGTCCGGGAACGCTGAGCTGCGCTGCGGACCCTCCGTATGTTTCTCACTCCCTCCCGTCTGCCACAGCTCCGCCGCTTCACCCTCTTTGAGCCCTCGTAGATGCCTCCCTACCGGCTATGTCAGGTTCTCCGCAGCCCTTTCCGGTGTCCGAGGCCGTCTGCTGGTGTTCAGCTGGTTCTCTGTGGGAATGACTGTGTCCTTCCGTGCATTCCCAATGCATCTGTGGAGAGGGATGCACTCCACGTCTCTCTACTTCGCCGCCATCTTTTTCCACCCTGTCTTTTAGTCTTGTTTATAGTTTCCTTTGCTGTACAGAAGCTTTTAAGTTTCATTAAGTCCCACTTGTTTTTGTTTTATTTTGTTCTGTTTTTATTTCCATTACTCTAGGAGGTGGGTCAAAAACAATTTGGAATTTAATTATCTTCTTCTTCCAGAGTGAGAAAGTCCTCTCATGTGAACATGAGTGTCCTCTCTCTGCACAATCCACTTGTCTATCTCTAGAAGTCATAGTCATATTTCACCTGAAATGTCGTTGGTATCAGATGTCATTCATTCTCCCCACACAGTGACTGCAGAGCTGGAATTCACTGTTTGGGGCCAACCCAAGACTATGGCACATGACAAGTCATTGGCTTACTTTTCTTGGTATCACCCAAGAATTTTAGCTCAAGCGTGAATCTGCTGGTGTTGGAGGGTTGCCTGCAGAGGTGTGGGGCAGCTGTGGCTCACTGAAGAGACGGGGGCACTGGCGGCAGGGGTTATGGGAAGTGCTCATTGGTGTGAGTCCTCCCAGAGTCCGCCATTAGCTCCGCCAAAGAGCCTGTAAACTCCAGTGCTAAGTAGCCTCAGGCCAAACAACCAGCTAGGTGGGAATCTAGCAGTGGTCTTGAAGACAGAAGCGCAAGTTCCCAGGGTGAGGGCTCAGACTTTGGTTTTGGATAGAGAAAAGCAGGCCTTATTCTCAAAGAATTTTGTGTGTTTTGACCTATTTATGGGCTGTCTGAAGCACTGTTACAAGGCACTGTGTTTTACATAATCGGAAACCTTTCCAGGGCAGAGAAAGGCATTTCTAGAAAACATTGTAAGGCAAATGAGCAACCCACTCCCATGTGGGGCTAAAGAGGATAGCTGACATAAACAAGAGACATGCTGAAAGTCTGGGAGAAAGAGTTTTTTGGGGGAATTAGGGAAATGAAACACACCCATGTATATCAGGGAATTTAGAAAGTCACACACAAGCCCAGGGCAGCAAGCATCCTCAGAAAAGGCCTAAGAAGACCCTAAACTCTCACCTCTGGCTGATCGCTAAGCTCAGCACAAGCAGAAAGGAAAGGCTAAGAAAGAGTTCAAACTGACTAAGCAGTAAAGAAATACCCAGTCCAGAGCCAATGTGTAAAGGCTAGGAGAGGTTCCTTCCTTCCTGCCTGCCTTCCTTTCTCCCTCCCTTCCTTCACTCTCTGTCTCTCCCTCTCTTATTTCCAGGTGTTCAAGGTAAAAGAACTACCTGACCACCAGCTAAAGGAACAGAGACTTTACATACAACAAATGACAAACAATACAGACCTTACAAAAATAATTTAGAAAAGTCACTAAACAAAGAAACAATTACACACAAAGCAAGAAACAAAAAGAAACTGTGAGGAGGGAGGAAGAATCAAATTTCTAGAGTTACATTATAACATTCAAGATATTCAATTTTCAACAAAAAATTTGAAGCATGCAAAGAAACAAACAAGAAAATACCCCCCCCCCCCATGCACAGGAAAAAACTAACAGAAACTGTCCCTGAGGAATCACAGACATGGTATAACTTACAAGATAAAGACTTTATGTAAAGCAATTAAATTCCAATAAAGCACTTAAAAAAAAAGACTTTAAATCAACTGTCTTAAATATGCTCAAAGAGCTAAAGGCAACCAGGAGAACAATGTCTGACCAAATAGAGACTATCAACAAAGTGATAGAAATTATAAAAAGGAGCCAAACATAAATTCTGGAGATGAAAAGCATATTACCTGAAGTGAAAAATTTACTAGAGGGTTTCAGTAGCACACATGAGCAAATAGAAGGAAAAAATCACCAAGCTTGAAGATAGGTTAACTAAAATTATCCCAGTATAAGGAGCAGAAAGAACAGAGAGTAAAAATAAATAAATAAACAGAGCCTAAGAGACCTGTGAGATAAGATATTATCAAACACACTAATATAACCAAAATCAGAGTCTCAGAAGAAGGGAGAATGGAGAAGAAAGAATATTTGAAAAAATCATGAGTGAAAACATCCCAAATTTGATAAAGGACACAAATATGCACATCCAAGAATCCCAGTGGACTCCAAGAATGATAAATGAAAAAGAAGTCCACGTCAAGAGGTATTATTATCAAACTGCAGAAAGTCAAAGACAAAGAGAGAACCTTAAAGCATCAATACAGAAGTGAGTGCAACCAACCTTGCCAACACCTTGATCTTGGACTTCTAGCCTCCAGAACTGTGAGAAAATAAGTTTCTATTGTTTAAGCTACCCAACCTGTGGTATTTTGTTACGGCGGCGCCAGCAAACTAATACAAAATTAAAGGTACAAAATGTTGCTTAAGAAATTTAGGAAGATCTAAACAAATGAAATATGGATTAGAAGACTTCATATTATTGAGATGGTAATACTACTCAAAATGATCTACAGTCAGTATAACCCCTATTAAATTTCAATGGCCTTTTTTTTTGCCAAAATGGAAATGCGGATTCTCAAATTCATACAGAATTACAAGGGTCCCCAGATAGCTAAAACAATATTGAAAAAGAACAAAGTTGGTAGAATCACATGTCTCAATTTCAAAACTTACCAAAAATTGTTGTGATCAAAAACAGTGTATTATTGGCATAAGGATAGATCAATGGAATAGAATTGAAAGACCAGAAGTAAACCCATATATCTATGGTCAACTAGTTTTTGATGAGAGGGAAATAACAGTTTCTTCAAAAAGTGGTGCTGACTGGTCAGAATGGCCATCATCAAAACATCTAGAAACAATAAATGTTGGAGAGGGTGTGGAGAAAAGGGAACTCTCCTGCACTGCTGGTGGGAATGTAAGCTGGTACAGCCACTATGGAAAACAGTTTGGAGATTCCTTAAAAAACTAAAAATGGAACTACCATATGACCCAGTAATCCCACTACTGGGCACATACCCAGAGAAAACCATAATCCAAAAAAGAAACATGTACCATAATGTTCATTGCAGCACTATTTACAATAGCCAGGACACAGAAGCAACCTAAATGGCCATCAACAGATGAATGGATAAAGATGTGGCACACATATACAATGGAATATTACTCAGCCATAAAAAGGAATGAAATTGAACTATATGTAATGAAGTGGATAGACCTAGAGACTGTCACACGGTGTGAAGTAAGCCAGAAAGAGAAAAACAAATACAGTATGCTAACTCATATATATGGAATCTGAAGAAATGGTACTGATGAACCCAGTGACAGGGCAAGAGTGGAGATACAGAAGTAGAGAATGGACTTGAGGACATGGGGCTGGGGTGGGGGGCGAAGGGGAAGTTGGGACGAAGTGATAAAATAGCATAGACATATTTACACTACCAACTGTAAAATAGATAGCTAGTGGGAAGTTGCTGTATAACAAAGGGTGATCAACTTGATGATGGGTGATGCCTTAGAGGGCCAGGATGGGGGTGGGGAGGGAGTTGTGGGAGGGAGGGGATATGGGGATATATGTATAAATACAGCTGATTCACTTTGGTGTACCTCAAAAACTGGTATAAGAGTGTAAAGCAAATATATTCCAATAAAGAGCTTAAAAAAAAAAGTGGTGCTGTAAAGACTGCATTACTGGTTGTCATTTCTTTCCAGCAGATATACCAGAAAAATATATTGAGGAAAAAAACGAATGGACTAAGATTAATTTTATGTGGAGAAAAAGAACACTTGAGAAATATTTATTCATTTAACAAATATTTATTGAGCACCTACTATATGTCAAAAAGAGAAAGGTGGGTCATGGAACAGATTTTTGGAAAAAATTATTCTAACGCTTTTGGTGAGTACATCGAGACGGTCACGCTATGTAGAAAGGGGACTCCACAGCTGCCTCCTAACTTGCAGGCTGCCAGTTAGAGGAAGGGACCATGGCTGCCACTAACATCATGCTTTCATAGCATGCTCAGAAAAAACAATACTTTGGCAAACTATTGAAATATATATTTCTTCCCTACTCCATGCACTGACTTAGAATTACAATAAGGAAAAATAAAAACCTAAACTAAAATTATTCTTGCATAAGGTTTAAAAGTTGTGAAAAGGCTGTATCTCTGAGAGAAATTGTCTCTAAATCTCTGAAAGATCAGTCTTCTTACTGATCATTTAAGACAATCATAGGCTCTCCCACCCTTCCCCCTGTAAAGATGGGCAAACAGAGAGAAAAAATTACCAGAGAGAAAAGCATTTCCATATTTGAAAAGGTTGGCTTAATTCAAGGAAGCAAGGCAAATGGCACTTTTGCAGTGAATGCTACATGTAAAAGCAGGAAAAATGAGGAAGTCTAATTTGAATGAGTTAAAGAGAGTGAGAGAAAAGATTGCAGTGAATGAAAAGTGAAATAATCTGACACCCAGAAAGTTTGCCTAGAAATGAAAAATGTGGTTTCCAAAAATTTAAAGTTAATTAAAGGAGACAGAGAAAAGCAGATTATATTCAGTAGAAAAGCAAATCATAAAATGTGATGACAAAGTAAGAAATTCTCTTGGGTTCAGAGGAAAACAATAAGGTAAATAAATGGGGGAAAAGATTTAAAATGACATGGAGGATATAGCTGGAATTTTTAGTTTATTTGTCATTGGAATCACAGAACAAGAGAGAAGGGAGAATGAAGTGGAATAATAAAAACAGGCATTTATTGAGTGGTTACTACATGCCAGACCCTGTTCTAAATTCTTAACGTGTATTTACTTGCTTAATTTTCCAACAGTCTTACAGGGTAAATGCTTTTATTATTCCTTCGTTACAGCTAAATAAAATTAGGCACAAAGTGCACCTTGGACAAACTATGGAATTTGCCCAAGACAAACAAGAGTGGACAAAGATCTAAATTTAGGATTGTAAACACGATACTGTGTTGTTTTTGAAAATTAAGTGGAATGTAAACCAAAAATGACTCAGTTTTATCTTCATTATCAGATTGAAAGGGATTCGTAAGTAACTTGGTTTCTTCTCACTTGGTTTGAAAGGACAGATGTACCATGAGATCATTTAAATGCCATGTTTATTATCTCTGAGTACTTTATGGTCTTATATTTGATTGTATTTTTTTAATCCACCTGGACTAAACGCTAGTATATGGAGTAAGGTGAAGATGAAATAGAAATCTTTCCAAATAATTAAATTATTATCACAACCCATTTATTGAATTTTATAATTTCCCTAATGACTTTATATGCCATCTATAGGCACTAAACTTGATAAATTCACATTCCTGCTTAATCCTGAGTGCAATTTATATTTTAAAAATTTCTGCATAATTATCCACTTAATTGAGACTTTAAAATTTATTAACATAGGGCTGTAATAGAATTGTTTTATATGTAACAATTTCTTCAGCATTTGTTATTATATACACTTTTAAAATTTTTCCAGCTTTGGTTGTTTATTTAGGACTGACAAAAATTTTGGCAGATGGATCATAAGGGATTTTACTTAATTCACTGAAGTTAAATAAATTGGATACTGGAAGGAATTTCCCAAAACTTCTTTTTCAAACTTTGTGTGAGATCCTGAATAGTTCCCTACCTCCAGGGCGCCCGTTGCACGTGTGTGAGCCTGAATGACAGAATGTCTGCAGCCTGAAGCTGGGGTGCCAGTGGGCCCACTGGGCCCTGGTGCTTCCGGTTAGCATGCTTTGCCTTTCCCTGCTGCAAGTACTGTGACCACGGCCTCCTGACCAAGCTCCAGCTTAATTCTGTATGGTCAGACACCAGAGACTGCCAAAAAAGATGTTTTTCTCTGGATTTATGCCACAGGCAAAAAAGGCAGCAGTTGTATTCAGGGTGTGCTCTCCCAGGAGACCTGGAACTTGTAAGACATCGGTGGAGGTTGCATCCATAGTGCTTTCCATTCTCTCTCTCTCTTTTTTTTTTTTTGGACTGGGAGTTGGGGTTAGTAGGTGCAAACTGTTACATACAGAGTGGATGGACAACAAGGTCCTACTGTATAGCAAAGGGAACCATATTCAATATCCTGGGATAAACCATAACGGAAAAGAATGTAAAAAAGAATGTCTGCATGTGTATCCTGAGTCACTTCGCTGTGCAGTGCTTTACTTTCTACAGCTCTCACAGACTCTCAGTTGTCTGCATGTATAGAAGGTCCCCAGGAGCTGAATGTCTGTGAATACTTAGCATATATTATGCTTCTTGGGGGTATGATCAGCAGCTATTCCTCTGTAAAGTTCCTAGACATGACCCTGTGCTCAAGCTGTATACAAGGGTGTTCAAAGCTTAATGCTTTATTAAAAACAAAGAAACAAAGAGCCCAAATGGAGAATGGTACAAAGTCAGAAAAACAAACTATTCTAGATGCAACTGGATGTAGTAAGAAGAACTGTGGTCCCCACAATCTCTTCATCCTTGGTGGTACTCCTATGGTTATGTTATGTTGCATGGCATAAGGAAATCTGCAGATGTAATTAAGGTTACTAATCAGTTTATCTTAAGATAGAATGACTATCCTGGAAATGTGGGGGTGCCCAATGTAATTACGCAAGCCCAGCAGCTAAAAGCAGAAGAGGAAGACAGAGAATTGTGAAGCACGAAGATGTGATGCACTGTTCTGGCTTGAAAATGAAAGGGACCTTTGTGTCAAGGAAACAGGAGCACCATTTCTACAGTTGCAAAGAACTGAATTCAGCCATCCAGCAGTGAACTTGGATGAGGAGCCCAGACTCTAGCTGGCAATTGCAGCCCCTGCTAATACCTTGATTTCAGCCTTGTAAGATCCACAGGAATTGTGAGATAATAAATGGGTGTTATTTAAACTTATAAGTTTTGGGTGATTTGTTGTGGTGGTAATAGATAAGTAATATATCTTGTAAAATATCATCTCTCTCCTAAAATTATGTTAGAAATAATCATGAATGGGATTGAAAAACTAAACTGAAACTATGACTCTGAAACACAGAGCAAATGTACTTTTCTTAATTGTATTCTATAATTTATACAGCCTTTTCTCTCAAGTCCCCTCCCACAGGTTAGTAGGAAGAATGACCAGTATTCAGTCTAGTTTTAAGCCAAGCCAGTCCAGTCTGATAACTGAATGGTCACTTTGGGTAATTTTCACTCTTTCATAATAATACTCAGTTTCTCAATTTCTTCCCCTTCTCCTGCTTCCCTAAGTTGCTATGTATTTGAAAGGACAACACACTGAATGGTTTAGGAGAACTCATGGCACTGGAAGGGGATGAGGTCCTGTTATCTTCATGGTGACTTTTAATCTATGCTTGACCTGCTGGTCTTTGGGACAGTGTTCCTTCTGCCTAGATTCTGCTGGCTATCAGGACAGAGCATTTTGGCTGACTTTGCATACCCACCTCCTTCAACCTTGTCTCCCTGGCACAGTAAGACAGTGGTCTGCCTATGTCCCTGCTTTAGTTTAGCTCAGAGAAAGTGCTTTGTGGTCACTGCTAGAGATCCCCTCCCACTCCCTTTCCAGTACACCCTTTAACAGGCTCCATAGCAGGATGGGCAGCATTTTGGGATCCTGTCTGTATCACATAGAAAGTAAAGGTAGCCAGGAAAGGCCAGATCTCTCTGGTGTCAGGACAGGGCCAAGCCCAAGATAAAACCAGAGCATACAGCTATCTGCTTGTCTCAGTCTTCTCCTTTCTGTGTCACCTTTCTCCTTTCCTGCTGCACCCCCTATGGCATATCCTCCCATCATCAAGAAGAAATCATATTGAATTTATTGGTGTTTGTAGAAGGCATATCTCTGCCAAACTCTGGAAGGGCTTCAAAAGTAGGCATCCTTGAGACATTGTTGTTGCAATTTTAAATGGGGGAAGATAAAGGAAGTTTGAAAATCCTATCTCGACAGAGCTGGCTTCTCAAGCTAATTTTCTTGTGGCAAAATACTACTTTTCTTATCAGAAGCTGATTATTGCTTTGTTCTTTCTCATTTCTTCTGAAACATATGTTCAGCTCCCTGCAGGAAGATAGATAAGTTAACAGAGAACATATACTAACAATGTTCAAAATACCAACACATTAAAGCTACTTAATTATGATCATAGTAAAATGATCATATCTTATTAAATAAAAGAATCAAGTTACAAAACAGTAAGCAAAATATAATGATATAAAAAAATTAAAAACCTGAGTACTAAAAAGTTAAATTCAATTGCACAGTAGAAGGCTGTGGATATTTTGAATTTATTCTTCATGCCTTTCTTTCCCAAGTTTTGTGCTATGAATGTAAATTGCTTTTATAATTAATAAAACAATGGCATGTTATATTTAAAATATAGGATACTTAATGTATGTATTTTTCCTTCTTTTTTTTCTTCTTTGTACTCAAAGTTATTCCTCTAGCAAATTCCCCCATCTCAGGTACTCAAGTGCCATGTTGGTCAATTTTGGCTCAACTCAATTGTCATGCAGTTTGAGGTTACAATTCAATGTGAATTGAGAAATTTTCAACATAAGTCCATGGCTCTCTCAGAATGTTAATAATTCTAACTTCTCTCATCTCTTGAAATGTATCATTATTCTATAAGTTTATTTGGCTCTATATTATTCTAATATTTGAATAGCTAAATTCTTATAGCTCCAATGCATTTTTCTTAAATAAGAATCTAACTCAACGCAAATCAAAACCGCAATGAGACATCACTTCACACCTGTAAGAAGGGCTATTACCCAAAAGACAAGAAATAACAAGTGTCAGTGAAGATGTAGAGAAAGGGCACTGTTGGTGGGAATGTAAATTGGTGCAGCCATTATGGAAAACAGAATAGAAGTTCCTCAAAACATTAAAAATAAAACTATCATACTATTCAGAAATTCCAGTTCTGGGTTTTTATCCAAAGGAAACAAAAGCACTAACTCAAAAAGACATGTTCACCCCCATGTTCATTACATCATTATTTACAATAGCCGAGGCAAGAAAGCAACCTAAATTTTTGCTGATGGATGAATGGATAAAGAAAATGTGATATATATAGTTCAGCCATAAAAAGAAGGAATTCTTGCTATTTGTGACAACATGGATAGCCCTTGAGGGCATTGTGCTAAGTGACATAAGTCATAAAGAGAAAGAGAAATACCTATGATTTCACTTATATGTAGAATCTAAAAAACAGCCAACAGACACACACACACACAATGAGTTCACAGATACAGAGAACAGGTTGATGGTTGCCAGAGGTAGAGGGTAGGAAGTAGAAGAAATGGGTATACATGGTCAAAAGGTACAGACTTCCAGTTATAAAGTAAATAAATCATTGCATTGTAATATACAGCATGATGACTATAGTTTATAATACTGTATTGCATATTTCAAAGTTGCTTAAAGAGTAGATCTTAAAAGTTTTCATCACAAGGAAATTTTGTATGGTGATGGATGTTAACTAGATATTGTGGTGATCATTTTGCAATATATAAAAATATCAAATCATTATGTGTACACCTGAAACTAATATAATGTTACATGTCAACTAAACTTCAAAAAAAAAGAATCTAATTCATTGTTTCAAATTCCAATATTGTGTCCATTCTGGGCACAATCAGGAGGCAGAGAACATACCAGTTATTTGAACAGAGATAATTTAATAGAAAGAACAGTGAACTAAATATGATAGTGTTTACCAGGAAACTGAAAGGGTAAAAAGCCCACCATAAGGTATCAGGGTAGTAGCAATTGCAAGAAACAACTCTCATTCCTAGGGCTGGGGGAGCAAAGGAAAACAGCCTGAATTATTAAAACTTAGTAACTCAGAAGAGGAGGCTCTCAGAGCTGAAACTCAGAACTTTGAAAGAGGGAGCACAGACTGGCTGGCTAGTGCTAGTGTCTCTAAGGTTGTGGGAAAGATGAGGTTGGTTTTGTGAGTGACGGGAAAATGGCAAACTGAGTTGAGCTGCTGCCACTGCTGCTACCAGGGTAAAGAAGCAAGCCTGGGTATCACTCTTTCTAACAGCAGACAAGTCAAGAAGCAAATAGGAAGGAGCACATCCCTTCTTCCTCCAGCCATGCAGTCACCCTCTACCGCCCTCTACTGGCAGACTCTAGCAGAGCAGCTGACAGAGCAAGAATGTGGTTCGCAGGGTTTTCAGCCCCAGCTTTACTGAGCAAAGATAGAATTGCTGTGGAGTTGAAAGAGTTACTTAACAACTGGAACAAATATAAAGATAATGGAAATATTTCTGTTTAAATAAAATAAAAGAATCATCTTAAATTTCAAATATCTGTTGTAGGAAAAGTGTCATAGGCAGATAGATAACCAGATGTTATTTTAAATAGAAGCCAATTTATTCTTCTCGAATAAAGGAACCCATGAATGGATAAATGAGTGGATGAAAGGTGGGATGGATGAGTGATGACCAAAGCCCTCCTTCTAGAGGTTCTCCCTCAGTCCGTCACAGGAGGTCCTTGTCACAGAGTTTGCATAGAGAGTCTGTCTTGGTAGGATGTTAATCGTCAGTCTAGATTCTCAAATGCTTTAATCACCACTAGTCATTTCTACAGACACTATTTAGTTCTGGTTGCAGTCATGGAGAAGAAGAGAGATTTCATGAAAAGTGTTTTGGACAGATCTGTTTCTTTCTCACAGAATCATAGGAAGATACCTTGGGCTCTATTTTAAACCATGCAAGACAGATTTCGTTACTAAACAGGAATGAATGAATGAATGAATGAGAAAAATGTATGAATAATGTCTATTTTCTAGAATAAAGAAATATTTGTTATTGACTCACATGGCTTATTTTGTAGTGAGATTTCAGGTTACTGGCTTGGTTAAAAATGAATTCTGTGGCAGTGGAGAGAGCACAGAATAATAGGCTTATTGGAAACTAAAATCCAAACTTCCTTTATGAGCTCTAGCTAAACCAGCTTTCTATTTACTTCCAGAAAATATATCCAAAACTTTAGGACAAACTGATAAGGAACTTCCTTTGGCATTTATCCATTAAAAGATAAGGTTTGATTTCCGTCATGATTTTTTGAGCCCATAAAATCAAATAAGAAGATAAAGCACATTAAATATTACGTAGAGGTTTTTAACACAATGAAAAATCCACGCCTGAATATAGTGTGATTTATTTGTCTTTACAACTTAGCAAATGAAAAACAAAAAGCAAGCCCAAAAAACTTCTACCCCACACCAAACAAGTCTTGAGATTTTCCTTTGCAAGTTAAAGCTCTAAGTCTAGCATTAGTCTAGACCAGAATATGCACATATTTCTCTTACAAAAGTAAAGCAGTTCTTTGTGTATTTTGAATAACAATTTTCTATCCAATGTCTTTTACAACTATTTTCTCCCAGTCTGTGGCTTGCCTTCTCATTCTCTTGACATTGTCTTTTAAAGAGCAGAAGTTTTAAGTTTTTCTGAAGTGCAGCTTACCAATGATTTCTTTCATAAATTGTGACTTTGGTGTTGTACTAAAGTCATTGCCATATCCAAGGTCATCCAGATTTTCTCCCATGTTACCTTCTAGGAGTTTCATACTTTGCATTTTACATTTTGATCTATGCTCCATTTGGAGTTAATTTTTTGTGGAGTGGGAGGTCTGTGTCTAGATGTATTTTTTGGCATGCAGCTGTTCAGTTGTGCCAGCACCATTTGTTGAAAAGCCTATCTTTGCTCCATTATGTTACCTTTGCTCCTTTATAGGAGTAAGGTGTTTTTCCATGTGGAATATCAGAAATAATGCCAGATTTGAATTAAAATTAAGAGCCTATGTCATGGTCATACAGATGACCAAGAAGCACAGGAAAAGATGCTCCACATTGCTAATTATTAGAGAAATGCAAATCAAAACTACAATGAGATATCACCTCACACCAGTCAGAATAGCCATCATCAAAAAAATCTGCAAACAATAAATGCTGGAGAGGGTGTAGAGAAAAGGGAACCCTCCTACACTGTTGGTGGGAATGTAAATTGGTATAGTTACTGTAGAGAACAGTCTGGAGGTTCCTTAAAAAACTAAAAATAGAGTTACCATATGATCCCACAATCCCACTCCTGGGCATATATCTGGAGAATACCATGGTTCGAAAGGATACACGCACCAAAATGTTTATTGCAGTGCTGTTTATAATATGCAGGACATGGAAGCAACCTAAATGTCCATTGACAGAGGAATGGATAAAGAAGATGTGGTACGTATATACAATGGAATATTACTCAGCTGTCAAAAAAGAATGAAATAATGCCATTTGCAGCAACATGGATGGACCTAGAGATTATCATACTGAGTGAAGTAAGCCAAAGACAAATATCATATGATACAGCTTATATATGGAATCTAAAAAAATGATACAGATGAACTTATTTACAAAACAGAAACAGACTCAGACTTAGAGAACGAACTTAGGGTTATTCAGGGGGAAGGGTTTGGGGAGGGATAGATTGGGAGTTTGGGATTGACATGTACACACTGCTATATTTAAAATAAAATGCCTTTCCATGAAAAAAAAAAAAAAAAGCATAGGTCATGGTGTTAGATGGGCTGGTCTCAGAGTCACTCTTTGGCCCTTTCCATCTGTAAGAGCTTAGAGAAGCCACTTAGACTTAATTATTAATATTGAAGCTGATGGTTGTAATGTGTTAGTATGAAATAAAACTAGCTCATGTATTAAATATGCTTTTCAACTATGGTGTGTAAACACCCTAGGCTGACTGGTGACAGATACCAGTCCATGCTGAATGTCACAGAGGTTAGGACTAGTACAGAACAGGACAGTGCAAAGGTCTCTGTACTTCAGTGGTTTTCAGTGCAGTACATGGATTAAAAGCATTGGCATCATCCGGATACTTGGTAGAAAAGCAAAAATCTCTGGACCTGAGTTAGAGCTATAGAAGAAATTCCAGGGACAGGGTCTAGCAATCAGTGGTTAAATCAGTCCTCCAGGTCATTCTGGTGCACTCCAAAATTTGAGACCCACTGCTGTACTAGAAACCTGTCTTTGTGACTTTGGACAAACTACCTCCACTCTCTGGTAATCAGTTTACTTCCCTATAAAGTGCAGCATCAGGTCATGTGGTTATTAAGGCCTCTCCCACCTTCGAGAGTCTATAATTCTGCTCTGAAGAACTGCTAATATATTTATGAATAACTCTTATGCTAGGCACTTTGACAGCTGCATGACCTGTAGCATTTCAAATAATCATAGAAAATCTATAAAATATAAAAGTAAGGTTTAGTTCACTTATGTAACTTGTTCAGGCATAATGAAATAGTTCATTATGAAGTTAGACACCAAAGATGCCAGTCTCTAAAGCTGTGGGCTTAATCACTGTGCTACACAAACCCATGGGAATGGGTGTCAGCATTGCTGATCTGTTTCTTACTCGGTCACAGTCAGGAACAATGTATTCTGAGTTCTGGTCAGTAGTCTTTCACCAAATTTTCCAATAGGTTGAACTCAGGCTGCTAGTAGACATTTCTGGTGGAGGATAGATGTAAATCGAAACCCAAATATCCTGTGTTTTGGTGATAAAAGCTTTCATTTTGTATAGCATCCTCCACCCCCCAAAAGAACATTCTTTCATCCACTTTTATGCAAGGTGGAGTACTGCAAAAATTCAGATATGGCCATTTAAACTATCTTCACTTGTTATCACTCAAAAACTAAGAAGTCAATTCTAATCACATTTTTAATACAGTAAGACAAATCCAATTGATATATTCGATCAAATATTTTTAGGTAAATCATCTAGAGGTTTTGTTTGCTTGGAAAATTCAATCATGGTTAAGACTGACAGATTCTTCTTTAAAATGAAACAAGAAGTGGTGTTCTCTCTCGATCATCTTCTAGGTAGGTTTTGGGTAGAGTTAGCCAGCTCTTTGACAATCTTTTTTATATATTTCGTAATATAGTGTAGAAAACTTTGAATGAAAATCAAGAAAACCTGGATTTGAGTTTCATCTCCTCTGAGACTTCATTCCTTATCTGAAAATGATGATATTTTTAAAATCTCTGTTTATTTCCCAAGGGTTTAGTGAAAAACAAGTATGATAATATTGGACATTCTGTTCTTTATAAGGTATGTATTCTTTTTCAATCTTTAGTACTTTATGTGTAGAGAACCTACAAGGTTCATATAATGAAACAAGTAATCTTATAGGTGTACACAACACAATCTTTAGCACAAAGGAGCTAAACACATATTTCATTTAAACATTAAAATGAAATAAATGGCTCTATGTTCACCTCTCCAGTCGTTTGAAAACATTTTAAGTTTTAGTAGAACCTTACTTTATATTAATGTTTATGTTTGTTTTTGCACTTAAAACTTTCAGTAACTTTAAAACATTTATGAAATGCTTAATATACTCCAGACTTTGGGTTAGATGCTGGGAAAATTAAGAGCTTACTGTTAGGGGATGCAATCGGACTCATATATAAAAATTCAATTATAACAAATATTGTAAGTCCCATGATAAGGGATATTGAGATATGGATGGATTTGAGCTGATACATAAGTGACATAATCAATAGGGTCTGGTGAATGTTTGATTGTGGGTGGTGAGAGAGAAGGAGAAATCAAGGATGCCCTTGGCTTGGGAAGCTGGGTAGATAGTGATCTTTTTCAGTGAGATAGAGATTTTGAAGACTGGTAGGTTTGTGTGGGAAGGTGATATGTTCAGTACAGAATGCAATTAGTTTGAGGTATCTTTAAGATACCCAAATTGAAGTGCCAATTGGTAAGTTGATTTATATAAGTTGAGCTCCAGAAATAGAGTTTTAACCTGGGGATTAGGAATTAGGAGTCAACAGCATATAGATAATTTTTCCATCTTCATAGTGTGACAAATTATATAATCCTCTTCCAGGAGAAAATATACTTGAAATATATGAACCCATGAGCATTTTTAGTCAACATTCAGGGATTCTTCTTTAAATGGACTAGGTAAGCACACTATTCCAATACTAATGGAGCCTGAATAGGGTCGACCCATCATCTTTCATGATTCAGATGTGGATTTATATAAGGGCAGGGATAAATTGTCACATAAAGTGAAAATTCATTCAAGGAGATGAATTGAAGTCACACATGCCAAGTGAAAAATCTTCACCTCCTCCACTGAAAGTCTTCCTTTTTATCACAATTCAGCAATCTGAGAGAAAATAGGGCTTAACGAGCAAGTCATTGTTCAGATGCTGAGGGAGCGAAGTTGGCTCGATATTTTAGTTTGAGTCCCACAATTATGGATCCAGATAGCATTGCTTGACGCTGTGCTGATTCTTAATAGCCAGTGCTCAGCACACATTTCATCTTAGCTCAGTTGCTCTTAAAGACCTGTTTAATATGTAAACCCCAGATTGCTCTCCTAAAAATCTGAATTTGTAGACTTTAGAGGTTCTGATCTCTACCACTCTCTCTCATCCCTCACCTAAACCTTGTTCGTGCCACCTGTTTATCCATTAAAACTTGTTTAGTGGTATTAAGGCATTTAAAATGTATTCGCTCTTAAGTAAATGTATTTTTGTTGATCGTTCATAAGAAGAGAATTACAAATATCTGATAATTATATGAAAACTTGCCTACATTTATTTATGATAAAGGCAATCAGAACCAAAGAAAAGCAATTTTATTTGTCCACCTATTATGCTGGCACAAATTAACAAAATTTCAGAATGCCCACAACTGAGTGGAAGGATTCTGGAAATGACATATAGCGTTGAAAGGTGTATATAATTGATACCATCCCATTTAAAGGGCAATTTGACCATATAAATTGAAACTTTAGATGAGTATTCTCTTTGATTCAGACATCTTGGAAATTATCTTATACGTTTATCACGTGTGGAAATATGTACCTATTTACTGTCTATGTAATATGGGCGATTAATTTAACTTCCATGTGCCTTATTTTTCTCATTTGTAAAATATGATAATTATATTAACTACCTCATAAAGTTGGTGTGTGGACTAAACTAGTTATTGTATGTTATTGTGTGTAAATTACTTAGAACAGTGACTGGCACACAGTGATAATGATTGTAACTAACAATACTACTGCTACTTCTAGTACTAGTTGTGTTTATTGCAACTTTATAACACTGAAAAACAACCACTGAGACATCAGTTTTTATCAGTAGGATGCCAGTTGAATTAATTATGATATATTCACTCAATGGCATATTCTATGTGTGTACTGAGATAAAGGTTTCAATAATACATTGTTAAGTGAACAAAGGGAAATGCAGAACGGTGCATAACCTAAGTTTGCATTTATATGAAAAAGAAAGGATATATGTTATATATGAGGATATATAATTGTTGATGGGAATTACTGATGGAGATGGGATGCAAGAGATTCTTTAAGCTGCTTGCATTCTTAAGTCCTTTGTTATGTTTATAATGATAAAAGCAATGTCATAGTAAATATAAACAGGAAATATTTATTGATATGGAAAACCACTCTCAATATATTCCTAAGTGAAAATAGCAGGCTACAACAGTAAATATTTATTCATTCTGCTATTCATGTATACACATATACATATAATTTTGGAAAGCTATATGCCAGCATATAAACACTGATTAGTTCTGGGTAGTGGTATTCTTGGAAGTTCTATTTCTGTGGTCTGCTTTATTTCTACAAAATTTTAAAAGTAATATAAAAATTATTTTGACATGAGGTAAACAATTATTAAAGATATTTGCATGTATGTGTATATAGGGAAATATTAACATTCATTCCCTCTTAAATATAAAATTAGCTATTTAAGTCTTTATGATTTTCTGTACCGTCTATAAACTTTCATTAATATTTAAATTATAAAAGTGGCATATTTTGGGTTTAATTTCAGCCTTGAAAATTCCTAGCTATGTGATATTAGTCTATTTATTGTTTGTTTGTTTGTTTAAGAACTTTTATTGAGATATAATTGACATACAATAAACTGCATATATTTAAAGTGTACAATTTGATATTTTTTTCCTTATTAGTAATGTATATATGGTGATCCCAATCTCCCAATTCATACCCCCCAAACCCCTCCCCCTGCCCCCACTTTTCCCCCTTGGTGTCCATACGTTTGTTCTCTACATTTGTGTCTCTATTTCTGCCTTGCAAACCAGCTGATCTGTACCATTTTTCTATATTCCACATATATGTGTTAATATATGATATTTGTTTTTCTCTTTCTGACTTACTTCGCTCTGTATGACAGTCTCTAGGTCCATCCTTGTCTCTACAAACGTTCCAATGAAATTAGTCTATTTAAATATTTTTTTCTGAGCCTTCATTTGCTTATTTGCAAAACCTGAGGACCAAATTAAAAACAAACATGCAAACCATTTGACAATTTTGTCAACTCTTTACAAGTGTTAGTTGCTGGTGCTATTATAAACTTACATGAGAGACTCATTTTCAATGATGGTTGAAAATATTTCCTAAGTTAGAAAACAAAACAAAGATCCTGCTGCAATTAATTATTCATTGCGTAGCTGGTCATATTCAGAAGGTATGCCTGCTCTACCATTCCCTCTGCCATTCTCTGGCAAAACAGAGGACTCTACCTCATCAAGCAGTTATGTTTCACTTTCGTTTTCACACTCAGCAGTGTCTAAAACAATTTGTCTAACCTAAGAGAGGATCAGCTTAATTTTATCTGAATTAAGTGGAATAAGCTTTACTAATGATTGCTTTTACCTAAAATACATATTTTTATGGCTATTATAATTTTTTCTTGTTTGGGGGAAACATTTGACATTTTGTCATGTTTCTGTTCTTTCTGAGCTCTTCTGTACTCTCCTACTTATAAGGATATTTCTCCTTCATTACCACAATATGTTGAACAGTTTTGCTGTGTCTATTGTCCTTCTAATACAAATAATGCTTTAACTAATATCCATGTATATTTTGGCTGACTTATACCTGATATCCTCAAGTTGGCTCCTTTCCTTTTGTTTACTTTTTGATTGTTCCTCTGTGAAACTAAATTCTCTTTTATCTAGGAATGGTTTACTAGATCCTTTTATGATTTAGTTATAGTTAGATAATCAGAATTGAAATTTTAGAATTTATGTCTTCTTTTCATTTGCCTTCTTTTAGAAAATACTTAAGGTTCTGTAAGACATCCCTGAGTTTAAGAAGCCCTGAGTGCCTTCATACAGTTGGTGACTTTTAGGTACTAATGGACACACTCTATAAATCACAGGATGCCAAGATCACCAGATGAGACACCCAAAGAGAAACATGAAAAGTTGTCTCCTTCTAAGGAGTTCCCATACACTGTTTGTTGGGAGTAAAAATCGGTGTAACATTTCTGGAGAACAATCTACCAGTTATTATAAAATCTTTAAGTGCACCTACACTTTGAACAAGCAACCCCATTGTTTAGAATATCATGTGGCATAAGTTAGCCAAAATATGCATGGATATTACTGAAAACATTATTTGTATCAACAAAACAATAGACACAACGAAACTGTTCAATATAGTGTGGTAATGAAGGAGAAATATCCTTATTCTTAGGAGACACATGTTGAAGAGTTTAGGAAGAACAGAAGGGTGACAAAATGTTAATACTGTTAAGTCTAGTTAAATGAATACTTAAGTGTTACTAAAGAAAAAACACTCAATGACACTTGTTAAAGATGATAGGGCAGCCTTTACTCAGGACCATCCCAATACATATTGGGACCACTGCAGGGGGATTTTACAGAGGGGGAGAGAGATTGGGCTCAACTCCAACTTCGAATACTACGTGGGCAAGTAAGAATTTATAGCCAATGAGCAGGTCCGTGGATGGAAAATTACCAAGTGGAAACATCAAGGGGAAGGGGGTTATGGTCAAACCCACCAAATAAGATTCTTACTGAAGACAGACCAAGGTGATGAGACATCACTTGGGGGAAAGCAGAGGATAAGGAACCTGATCAGATATCAAGGATTATCATATGCAGAAGATATCAAGGTTGGGGTGTTCTCCCTGAAACTAGATTTTACAAGAGGTGCACAGATGGACACAGAAGTTTCAGGAGCCTAAAGTCTGATCAAGCAAAGAGTCTTTGTCAGTGTTGACCATACTTTTCTATTTTTCTCCATGTTGAAAACTTTAATAGTAAAAAGCTAGAAAAGAGGTATATTGGTAGGATATTGAGTAAATAAAGTATGGTCTATCTATACAATGGCATATTATGTAGTTGTCAAATAAAAGAAGGTAGATCTGTTTGTGCTGGTATGAAACTAAATATTAGATATAATTTCAAGTGAAAATGGTAATTGGCTGAAAAGTGTTCATAGTATGATCCATGTAGAGGATTTGAAAAGTTCCTTTAAAATAAGACTCTGGAGTTATGAAGAAATAGCTTACAGAAGACAAGCGCTACTACTGGGAACAGTGAGATGCAGGATGAAATAGCAACAGCGCATACTTGGAGGCATCAGAGAGCCACTGAAACAAC
This sequence comes from Hippopotamus amphibius kiboko, assembly GCF_030028045.1. Classification (NCBI taxonomy): domain Eukaryota; kingdom Metazoa; phylum Chordata; class Mammalia; order Artiodactyla; family Hippopotamidae; genus Hippopotamus; species Hippopotamus amphibius. The sequence goes on along the minus strand of NC_080190.1, from coordinate 56,740,672 downwards.
CAGGATTCAAGGTCCAAGATCTCAGAGAGAAGAAAACCTTGGAGGAGTGAGGTGACATTTGTAGCTGCTTCTTTTCCTCGGAACATTTTCCTATTCTTGGTTTCAAGCACAGTTATTTAGAATTCAGGTACAGAGCAAGAATTTTGCAGCTAAGAGAGAAAAAAGTCAGCAGAACCTGTGGCAATCTCACAGGGCCAAAGAGACAAAAATTCAAGTTGAGTGATACCAAGACAGCAGGATGTGGGGTGGAAAACATACTGGTAGAAGGGAGGCATGGAAAGTAAGGCCAATATATAACCAAGTTTTGGCATCGAGGCATTTGCCAAATTCTTAAACTACACAGAGCAAGAATGTAAGATGGTAGCCAGAGAGCTCATAAAAGTTAGAGTCTTCTACCATTTCATGGTGGCAAGAAGACAAAAACTATATTTCAGAATCCACTAAAAGGAGGGGCTTTGTAAAAGCTCTCATAAAGCTACAGTCTAGGGGTAGAGGTGAAACAGAGAAAAAAAAAAACTTCATAAAGACTGTAACTCAAATCGGGTGAACCCAGTCCCTGATTGGATGAAGGTGACCTGCCCACACTCTGTCTACCAGAGGTAGAGTGAAGCAAAGGGAAGATAACACCTTCTGGGGCCTCTACAGTCTACCATATGAAATGTCCAATGATCAATAAATATTATTGGGCACTCCAATAAGTAGGATCAAGAGGAAAAAAAAAGACAATAGAAAAAACCACAGATGATCCAGATATTGGAATTAACACAAATAGATTTTAAAATAGCCGTGACCATTAGTTTCAAGAAAATAGTGGAGAATATCATTAAAAATAAAAATGTGATTATCAAAAAATAAAAATAACATAAAAAGTCTATAGATGAATTTAATAGAAGATTGCACATAGCAGAAAAACAATCAATAAGCTGGTCAATGGAAGATATCCTGGCTGAAACACAGAGATCAAAAATGGTAGAAAATTAAAAAGACTGTCAGATACATATGAGATATAGTGAGAAGGTCTAACATATGTGTAATCAGAGTCCTGATGGTGAAGGAAACAAAGAACAGGGCAGGACTAATTGAGGAAATAATGACGGCATTTTCTAAAAATGTCAAAAAACAAATGAAAAACAACCAAAAAACCCTGCTAGAGATTCAAGAATGCTTAGAAATTAAAACATGAAAAATACCAAGAAAGGATACATAGCTGCACTGAACTAATAAACATATAGAAAGTTGCAACCACCAATAAGATAATGCATATTGTTTCTGTGAGCTATGAAACATTTACCAAAACTGACTGTATATTGAGCTGTAGAGTGAGACTTGCCAGGGGTGATGGTGAGTGATGCCATTCCCATTTCCACCCCTTGATTCCTGGACACACGAATTCTGGTGATGGGAAAAAAGCGCATATATTAGATGCTGATCTAGGCCGTGGATGACCTGCTTGAGGACATTGCTCCATCCCTACAAGGTCCTGACACATAGCTGGTGCTGTTCAGGCTTGGCCAGTATTTTTGCCCTAAACATCTTTGCTGCAAGCAGGTGCACCACAAGCAGTTTTGCCACACAACTGCACACAGTCCATTTTGCTGTAAAAGATAAAATAACTGGTTGATTGACAGTTTTGGCTTCATTACACTAGAAAATGATAACATATCAGTTTTTGCACATTCTTTGGTGGGCACAGTCATCCCTCCCATTCATCAAAACCAAAACTTTACCAAGCTATTGCATATATAAAAGAGGCGCTACTGATTCACAGCAGTCTTCAAGAGTATTAATGATAGCTTCTTTAGCTAATTTAGATATGAGAACCTGTTCCCTCATGCCATCTTTACCAAATTTATCATGTGATACTAGAAGCTGGAGGTAAAAGAAAAACTAAGCTATTCCTATCCCCCCAAAAAGAAATGATTAGGTGATTCCTGATGAATGACATAATTTCTAACAGAATCTGGCTTAGATTAGCTTACCAAAAAAGTTGCAGAAGCCGGTATGTTGTCATTTTCTAGTGTAATACAACCGTCAACCAGTTATTTTATCTTTTACAGCAAAATGGCCATATGGCCAATTAGTTGTGTGGCGAATCTGCTTATTGCAGAGATATTTATGGCAAAAATACCTAGAACCCTCCTATAACTGTGTCTTCAAAGGCCATTTCACTATTCTGTCGAGCTGGTTGCTTTGGAATGATGAGGGAATATTGTAAGACCGGTGAATTCCATGCGCGTGGGCTCATTGCTGTATTTCTTTTGTTGTGAAGTAAATTCTTTGATCAGAAGCAATGCTGTGTGGAATAGTGTGACAATGGATAAGGCGTTCTATAATCTGTGGATGGTAGTTTTGGCAGAAGTACTGCATGCAGGGAAGGAAAACCAAATCCACATCTAGAATAAGTGTCTTTTCCAGTAAGAAAAAAGTTCTTTTGACCTTCCCATGATGGAAGCAGTACAAGAGAATCATCATCCTACCAGGTAGCTGGCAGATCACAGTGGAAAATGATGCCACATCTGGGACTCAGTGTTGGTCTTTGCTGCTGTACAGCGGGCCCTGAGCAGCGGCTGTAGTCAGGTTTGCCTTGGTGAGCTGAAGTGCATGTTGCTGACTCCATGCATAACCTCTATCCCTACCTTCATGGCCACTTTGTGTCTGAGTCCACTGGGCAATGATAGGAGTGGCCATGGAAAGAGGCTGACTGGTAACCATAAAAAGGGGTCTCTCATGCACTTAATTATTAAAATTCTTCAATGTTGGGACATCCTTTTGTAAACATTCACATGAGACATAAATATCTTCACATTCTTTCTCCATTCAGAGAACTCTATCCACACACCTCTCTTCCAGATTCCTTGTCACCCATTTTCCAATCATGTTCCTTCCAAGTACCTTACAATCCAAGCAAACCATTGGCCACAGCTCATGAACTGGTATAGATTCACATTTCTGGTGATATCTCCTTTCAAGAAAAATAAACAGTCAGGTGTACTGCTCGAAGTTCTGCCCCCTGGTAGGATTTCATTTCACCACTGTCCTTCAACGATGTCCCAGAAAGGCGCTGTAGTGAGAGCTGTCCACTTTTGGGTGTGCCTGCATCTCATAAAGAACTACCTGTAAACCAGGCCTCTTTCTCTTCCTTCCTCCATCAGCTGAACTCCACATGAAGCCATGGTTGTACGCTGGGAGAAATAAGGTAATTTAGCAGGAGTAGGGTCCATGAGCATCGGGGCTGTTTCCTCTTGCAATTTACTTGAGCCTTTGGGGCTTGCTAAAATATGATCTCATGTATATCCCTTCCCTTCGATTACAGAGCTGTTCATGCTCAACTTTATGGCTTTGTAGGTCAGCCACACCGTGTTCATGATGGGCAGCTCAGGTTGTGTGGTATTGTGGTGTCCTATGGTTAAATATTCAGTCTCTACTGAGGCCCAGCAAGCTGTTTCTCAAAAGGAAAGTATACCCACAAAGGATGGCAGAGTAGGGCTGTGTTATTTTTAGAGGCTTTAGGGGACAGTTTATTTCCTTGCCTTGATGTCTAGATGCCATCTGCATTTCTTGGTTATAGGCCTCCTTTTTCCATCTTTAAAGCCAGCAACATCATCACAGCTCTTTCTCTGAGCATAGCCACGAAAGTTTCTTTGCTTTCAAGGATGCATTTGATTAGATGCCCCCACCTGGTTCACACAGGATCAACTCCATATATCAAGATATGCATCCTTAATTATATCTGCAAAGCTTCTGTCTTCACAGAAGGTGACATATTCATATGTTCCAGGGACTAGGGCGTGAGCATCTCTGGGGCCATTATTGTCTACTACAGATGCCTGCTATCACGGTGGAAGTCTAAAATTGAGGTGTGTAAAGGGCCATGCTCCCTCCAAAGGTTATAGGGGAGAATCCTTCTTTGTCTCTTCCAGTTCTGGTGGCTCCAGGTATTTCTTGGTTTGTGGTCTCATCCCTCCAATCTCTGCACCCATCTTCATATGGCCTTCTCTTCTCTCGGTGTCTTCTCTTTTGTCTCTTAGAAAGATGCTTGTCATTGGATTTAGAGCCCTCCTACATAATTACACCTGCAAAGATTCTTTTCCAAACAAGGTCACATTCACAGGTTTTGGGCTTCAGGACTTAGTCTGTTTGGGGGCCACTATAGGAAAGTTATCAAAATTTGATCTTTCACAGCTATAAATCCTGGATGATGCTTTTCTGTCTTTGAGGTGTAGATCATGTTCATAATAGATACTGGTTTCATCAAAAAAAAAGTTCCAATGTATAGCCTTCTTCATCAATGAATCTTAACTTCTGTATCACTGCTGGAAATTCTTTTGTGGTTTTCTCATTTGCACTTGTGGCTTTGCCTGAGAGTCAAAGGCTTTGGAAATTGCAACATGTTTGAAGCCACCAAAGCAGCCATTATTAGCACTAAAAGTAGTTACTTCAGCAGGATTTGGCAGTTTCTGTTTAAGGTCTTTATACATAGATGATGTTTTCCCTCTGATCATGAGAAACGTTGTTCCTGATTTTTTCACTGTTTGTTTTTTAATCCACAGGGTAAACAATCTTTCCATTTCTTTTTATTTCTTTGTAGGACTTGCTCTTTTGACTTCACAGCATTTGACGTTGTCCCAATCTTTCTAAACAAGAAAAAAAGGCTCTGGAATCAAACTATGAGAGTTTAAACACCAGTTCTAGCATTTATTAATTGCATGGCCTCGATCAAGTACCTTAATTTCCTTATGCCTCAGTTTCCTCACCTGTTCTATGAGGAAAAAGAATAACGCATGCTTCATGAGGTTGTTGTGAAGATTAAGTGAATTTAAAATGTAAAGCACTCAGAATAGTCCCTGGCATATCGATGTGCTGGTGGAATACTTGTCATTATTCACTCTGTTTGATAACCTATATTTTTACTTAAATTATACTTTGGGAATATCTTTCCATGTCTGCTTACTTCTTAAAGTTTTAAGCATGAGTATATAAGAGGGCCCTCTGATCTCCAGAAATGTCTCCATTACTATTGTAGGAACATTTAAAATTGGTTGATGAAGAAGATCAAATGCTGGGCTTATGACCCAAATTTTTTTCCTAGATGTTATTTCTTTAGTTTTGTTTCTATGTAACACACATACACACACACACACACACACACACACACACACACACACACACACACACACACACACATTTCTGTCTTTGTATTTTGGCCCATTTATTTTCATGGGTTGCCGTTTTTCATTCTATTTTATCAGAATTCATCTTAACTTCCTCTTAGTGATTACGTGACTTTAGACCCAGTTTATTATTATAAAATTTATATGTTTTTTGTAATGCTCCATTTTTGTTCCTTCAACTCACAAATTATTTTGGCAAAGACATTCACTTTCTACCCATAGTTATAGCTACTTTTATACTTAAATTTATGTTTCCCTGCTTCCTATGTGCACTCTAGTATCTTTTATGCCAAGAACTCTCACCTAGTTGTATTTGATTTATCTCTTTCAGTTAGTATAACTTTTTAAAGGGAGGAATACTAGTAGAATATTTATGTCCCTTTTATATATAAAAATGTATTCTTGTCATCTTAAAAGTAACCAAAGTATAGCAAAGCATCATAGTTGGCTATTGAATACTTGGGTTGTAGTTTTTATCAAAACTCTGTAATTACTTTGTTCCATTTTTCTTCTGAATTTGATTTTTCTTTGTCTTCCTCAATGACCTAGGAAGTTGGTATCAAATTAATATGGAATGATAGGGGGGTGCATCTTTGGATGTACATGGTTCAGCTGCTCAGAAGCATCATCACTCCTGGGTGATAGAGAACTCGGCCCGTGCAACATTGAAGAATGTGCAATAATATATGTATTTCCTGGGACTTCCTTGGTGGTGCAGTGGTTAAGAATCTGCCTTCCAACACAAGGAATATGGGTTCAATCCTTGGTCCAGGAGATACCACATGCCACGGAGCAACTCAGCCTGTGTGCCACAACTACTGGAGCCCAGACACCTAGAGCCCATGCCCTGCAACAAGAGAAGCCAGTGCACCACAATAAGCGTAGCCCCTGGTCTCCACAACTAGAGAAACCCTAGCGCAGCAATGAAGACCCAATACAGCCAAAAATAATAAATATTAAAAAAATATATTTATATATGCATTTCTTGCATCCATTTGCCTGTCATCTTGCGGTTTCCTGCCTCTAGTTATACCGTTCAAGTCACTTATAGTCATCTCTGATCCTCATCCTCTCCCTGTGCTCATCATTAGGTCCTCTTGAACAATGGAATAGAAATTATCTTCTCTCACATAGTCTCCTGGAAGATAAACAACTTAATTGCACATAATAAAGGAAATTTCTAAGTAAAAGAAAATCCCTCCACCTAGCAGCAAATATTGCAACCACCCCATTTGTCCTATGGAAAAGTGAGCTTCAGAGAGGTTAATTCCTTGGATTAATTCCTTGGATAGGATGTGGCAGAACCACTATGTGATACGGGAAAGAAACAGAAAGCTTCTCAGGGAAGGAAGGGCGGGAGCCAGGTGAGAACTCGATAGGTTCAGAGACCAGTGCCGAGATAGCATAATTTGAGCATTCAGGCTGGTATGGGGGAGGCTCAGACCTTGGCTGGGCACACAAGCCAGCCAGGATCAGAGCAAAGGTGGGGGCATCCTGTCTGGAGGACTGCGAGGGCTGAGCAGCCAGGAAGATTGTGCTGTGGGGCCAGGGCCTGCATCTGCTGGGATCGCTGTCTGCTTTGACCATCAAGTATGATGATAACTGTGGGATGTTCATATCAGGATGAGAAAGTTTTTCTCTATTCCTAGTTTGCTGAGTGTTTCTTCTTCTTTTTTTTTTAATCATGGGAGTGTGTTGGATATTGTTAAATATTTTCCTGTATCTACGAGATGATTATGTGGTTTCTGTCCTAAATTCTACTGATACTGATATGGTATAGTACACTAATTAATCTTTGAAAGTTAAACTAATCTTGCATTCCTGGAATAAACCCCATTTGGCCATAGTGTATAATTCTTTTTTGTGTTTTGCTGAATTTTATTTACAGGGTAATACTGGCTTCATGAAACGCTTTTTTGGAAGAGATTGCAAAAATTTTGTATTAATTCTTTATACAAGAGTGAGTCAAAAATTATCTGCACTCCAGTTATATTGAAACTTCTGTTGGCCTCACTGTCTTATCAGCACTTTCTGTTCAAGGCTACTGTCTCCCCAGTCACTGCTGTGCAGGTATGAACGTGTTACATCAGTTCACTTGTAACTGCAGTGCAAGGAAAAATGGATGCCCCACTTGTGATTTGCATGAAAGAAGAGCAGTGTGCAGTGATTCGTCTTTTGTGGTCTGAGGGTGTACCTGGTGCCATTATTTATCAAAGACTTTGTATGCAGTATGGAGAACGTGTTTTGTTGTGAAGAAGTGTGTATGAATGGATAGAGAAATTCAAGGAAGGTTACACAAGTGTTAGCCATCAAGAAGGAGCTGCACACCCATCCACGTCCACGGCTGATGACAACATTGAGCGTACATGTGAAATGATTCTGTCGAACAGACGAGTGACAGTGGATTACGTGGCAAATAATTTGCAAATCAGCCATGGTTCCGCCTATGAAATAATCCACGACAGACTTAGTTTTTGAAAAGTTTGTGCTAAAGTCTAAACTTCAGATTAAACTCAGAGGACTGCTATCCAAGGGTGTTGTGATCTTGCACAACAATGCACATCCGCACACTCCTGCCCACACTTTCAACACTGCAAAAACTTCATTTTGAGGTGTTAAAGCACCCCCCCTATAGTCCTGATCTTGCTCCATCGGACTTTCACTTGTTTGGTCCCCTGAAAGCAGCCCTACAAGGACGAAGATTCACTTCTGATGAAGAAGTGAAGACAGTGGTGCACTTGTGGCTCACAGCTCAGCCTAAAACATTTTTTAATGAGGGAATACGAAAGCTTGTTGACACAAGGACAAAATGTATTGAAAAGCAAGGAGATTATGTCAAAAAATGATGTATTTGTCTTTTCTAAAAGTTAATTATAATAAATTCTACAGCCAGAGTGTAGATAACTTTTGACTCACCCTCATATGTTTGGCACAACTGACCAGTGAAGTCATCTGGGCCTGGGTTTTCTTTGTGGGTTGTGTGTTGATTGCTAATTCAATCTCTTTCCTTTTAAGTGGTCCATCCAAAAAGAAATTTTTCCTTCTCTTTCCAGTGTCTTAACTTGGAAGGTTAGGTTATTGATTTGAGATCATCTTTTTTTTTTAATATAGGAATTTACAGTTATAAAATTCCCTCTAATTTCTGCCTTAGTTGGATCTAACCAGTTTAGGTAAGTTGTGTCCTCATTTTCATTCAGGTCAAAATAATATCTAAATTTCCTTGTAAATTCTTTTTTGACCAATTGGTTGTTTGGGAGTTTTTTAATGTTCATATGTGTGACATTCTCAAATTTCTTTTTGTTACTATTTTCTAATTTTATCCCATTGTTGTCAAAGAGTATACTTTATATGTTTTTGATCCTTTTAAATTTACAAATGCTTGATTTGTGGTTTAGCATAATGGGTATCTGGGAGAACATTCCAAATGTGCTTGAGAAGAATGATTATTCTGCTGTTATTGGGTGGACTATCTCTTAGGTCTAGTTGGTTTATAGTTTTCTCAGGTCCTATTTTCTTGTTAATCTTTTGTCCACTTGTTCTATTCATTATTGAAAGTGGATGTTCAACTTTCCATCTACTATTGTTGAATCAACTATTTCTCCTTTTAATTCTGTCATTTTTTGTTTCACGTATTTTGGTACCCTATTGTTAGGTGCATATGCTTTTTGTTTGCTTGGGTTTTTTAAATTTAATTTAATTTAATTTTTTAAGCTCTTTATTGGAATATAATTGCTTTACACTGTTGAGCCAGTTTTTGCTGTACAACAAAGTGAATCAGCTGTATTTATACATATATCTCCATATCCCCTCTCTCCTGTGACTCTTTCCCACCTTCCCTATCCCAGCCCTCTAAGTCATCACCCATACCAAGTTGATCTCCCTATGTGATTCAGCAGCTTCCGACTAGCTATCTATTTTTCATTTGGTAGTGTATATATGTCAGTGCTACTCTCTCACTTCATCCTGGCTTCCCCTTCACCCTTGTTCTCAAGTCCGTTCTCTACATCTGCATCTTTATTCTTGCCCTGTCACTGGGTTCATCTGACTATTTTTTTTAATCATACAGAGCGAAGTAAGCCAGAAAGAAAAAAAAAATACTGTACGCTAACTCATATACATGGACTCTAAAAAAATGGTGCATTTTTTTTTCCACCACAGCAGAGCCTTTGCTCTTTACTGAGAAGTGCTCTTACTTGCCTAAGCCTCAGTTTCCTCATCTGTAACATGAGAATCTTAATGGAAATTCCCAAGGATGATATTTTCTGTCCTCTCAGGCCAACATGGCTGGATCAACAGCTGGAGCTTTGACTTCTGAAGAAGGGGGCTTTTCTTAGACCCCTGTGTCCCAAGTCCAGTTGTGCATATACCTGAAAACATTATAGAGGCTGCTTTCTCAACCCTGGACAAATGAGGGAAGTGCAGATCTCTGTTTAGGGTTTAGGGTTAACAGATTTAGCAAATAAAAATATAGAATGTTACTTAAATTTTAATCATTTCTAATGGCTTATGCAAATACATATTGAAATAAAGCAAAAATATTACATTGACATATTAAATTAATCAAATTAAAAATTATTAACTGTTCAACTCAAACCATACATTTCTAAGTTGTATAACACGTCCTTTAACTATATTTCCTTGTATGATCTTTCTTTATCAGTTCTTTGTTTTGCAGAATTTGCTTATAAAATTCCTTGCAATTATAACCTATGTTCCATTTATACTGTAACACAGCTTCTTTAGATTTCACATACAATTTATTTCATTGTTTTGTCCATTCAATTTTCATTAATGAGAAAATATACTCAATATTAGCCTTATGAGCCAGCCGCTGAACATTTACAGTCATAAAGGTTACTACTCTGAGAAAGCTCTTCATATTAGATGTGCTGAAGTATATAATGCCATCTTTCATGGCATAACATGCTTTTACATTTTTCAGGATCATGTCGTATTTCTGGCTTTAAAAAATATTTTTCACTGAAAAAAAGAGCATTTTTCTCTTCTTTTTCAATAACATGCATCGTGAATCCATGTTGGAACTTGTTCCCATGTTGGAACAGTATTTAGTAAAATCCATGTAAAATAAATGAATTCTTCAAGAGATAAAATCCATTTGAAAAGATAGACATGGCAAATGTGGTAATAATTATCCTCTTCAGATAAGGATTTCTTTTCCTGTTCATAAGTAATGTTATGTCTAGTAATGAAAACCTTGACACAAATAATTTTTTTGCCAATTCTTTCTTTAACCCATTCAGCATACTGCTTTAAGCAATGAAGTACTCCAATAACACTGTTTCCTCTTCTTTCAATTTGCATAATCCTTTTGCTAAAGAGATCTTGAAAACTATGCACAAGAAATAAGCAGGCTTCACTGAATGAATTATTTAAAAAGTAAACAAGAACATTTTGGGCACCCAGAGCTAAAGTATGATTTCAGTGCTTCAGAATAAACTGAGGATTCTCTCAACGGCATTTGTTAATAAGAGCCAACAGGTTTTTGAATTTGGGAGAACTGAAGAATACTGAATGCAAACAAAACACAAAAATCCTTTGGTCATTCAGTTTGAACAGTGCGGAAGTAAGAACAATTTTACAACTGCTACTTCAATGTCAATAGAAAGGATACAGATGTGGTTTGACTAACATATGCAGAATATGGACAGAACAAGAAACACCTTCCATAGAATCATTCAGGCCTAGCTTCAACTTTGAATAAAATTGTTTGCATCTTTACACCAAAATTTGTATTTTTATTAGTTCCATCAAAAACAGTACAATTAAAAAGATAACTCCTAATTAAATGAACTTTTTCTACAAATATCTGCTTTTGTTTCTGAAGTCTCATCTGGAAGGAATTTTACTTGCAGTAGCCTTATAAGTCAGCTCTTCTCATGAGAAAAATATTGCACAGGCAATGGAAAAAAATTATTCCTGTGTTGTGATTACTTGCAATCATGGCTCTATCATAAAAAAGGTGAGGCATTTAGATCATTGATAATCTCTGTAATAGTAAAAAGAGCTATTACAGTTTTTATTATTGCAGTAGATTTTGTCCTGGCACTTGAAAATTTACTTGCAATTTTGGAATCCGAATATACTTACGGTAGCAGTATGTTCAAACAGTCATTTGAGCTGAAAGACTGATAATGATACACAGCATGGGAAACCATTACAATTTCTACCATGATTATCTTTGTCTGAATTTCTCTTAATCAAAAAATTTGTTGTTTTATCACTGCCTTTGGTAGTAGTTGAGGAAATCATACATCTCTTACGCTTGGCTGTCAGTATATGCTGGCTTATAACCGACTTTCAGTTTTCCTTACTGAATAACAATTGCATGCTATTCAAAGAACTACAAAATGACATTTCCCTCATTTAATAAACGATCATTGTTCAGAAAATGCATCACAAAATTTACACCTGTGCTTTGGCATTTGGGGGTTCAAATATTCACAAATAAAGAATAGGTGACAACAATCACTCAGCATTGAAAAGCTTGCTGATCCCATTTCTTCTACAGTATATCTCTCACTCATACATCCAAATTCATATCTAACAGTTAACAGAGGCCGATGCTGAAAGGACTGAAAATTTGTGAACAAAAAATTAGACATCTGATGCAAAACAAGGTGACCTTCCCGATTGTCTGCAAGGGTGAGCTGTGCTTGTCAGGCATAATCTTCCCTAGCAAAGTGAGAGCTGATTTTTTAGAAGTTTTGGGAGGCCTGGTGTTCAGGGATTGCTGGATTTTCAGAAGCAGGGGTGTTTTAGGGGTGGATGGATTTCCACCTGTCTTAGTGTGGTCACTGGATTAAGGCTGCTGTTGACAGGCTGGCTTTCAGGAATGTGATCACTGCGGTGAGGCATTTGGTGATTGGTTGCTGCCTAGAAGTGTGGAACTGTCTCTGACTGGTTAACTTTCAGAAACTAGTTACCAGGAATGAGGCTATGGCTGACTGGTTGATTTCAGAGCATGTGTACTGCTGCCAAGTTCTCTCTAACAGCAGTTGCTTATTATGACTTGGGACTCTGGCCAGAGAACAATATTGTCCTTTCTTGAATATGAAAAACAAGTACTTTAATTCTCTAACTCTCTCTTTTACATCTCCCACAAGCCCCTTTTAGGTCAACCCTTAGACAAACCTACAGGAGAGACATTAGAAGATTGTTCAGATCTTTATTTGTAGAGGTATGATTTTTCAGCTAGTCTTGGTATTTAAGTGATTTAAGTCCAAAATCTCTGGCAGAAAAGTATCTCTAATTTTTGAATTCTTGTAATTTATTTTAAAAAAATCTGATGACAGGATATGTAGGGCATCTTGGCAAAGTCAATATAGGCTCTAGGACTGTCCTATATAGGGTGTGTTCTGTATGTACAGAATGCCTGTCTACCTTATCTCTGATGGCTGAGAGCAGAACTGTCCTTTCCTGAGAGCACCAGCCACCCCAAAATTGATATCCAAGGTCAGCACACACTGAGATTGCCCTCCTGCTTTCCTCCAGCCAGGCCAGGCTGACCTGACCCACAGGCCTTGGAGCAGAGCCCCGCCTCTATCTTCCAGGTGCCTGTGAGCTGAGAGCTTCTCTACCAGCCATGCATGGTTTTTAAATTTCAACCTTAATTATGGAAGACTTCTTAAGTGTCTGCTCTAGACCTGTGAACTCATATACTCTGTGTTGACCTGAGATAAATAGACTGCCAGATATTTCTCCAGCAAAGATGAGTATGTTTGGGTTCAGCAGATTATATATATATATATATATATATATATATATATATGTGTGTGTGTGTGTGTGTGTGTGTGTATATATATAAAACATGTGCTGTCAGGTTTAATTGTAGACACGTGTGTGATAGTGGTTTAGACAAGCGATAGGTAAATGTTTCCTATAAAGGGTCAGATAGTAAGTTTGTTGGGCTTTGCAGGTTGCAGGTTGTTTGCTCTCTGTTACAACTATCCAACTCTGCCATTGTTTCACAAAAGCAGCCATAATACAGGACATAAAATTGGCTGTGCATCAATGAACATTTAATTACAAAGAGTTGGTGACCTAGTGTGACACATGGACCATAGATTGTTGACCCTTGATGTAAATAATAATCTTTGAATTATGACTATTTAGTAATTACTAAAAAAATAGAAATAGTATTTGATTATTAAAAAGCTCTAGAAACCAAATATTAAATTCATTAATTACCTTTGGATAGGTTAGATTAGTACAATGAGAACAAGGATTATACATACTTATGATGTGTGTGTGTGTGTGTGTGTGTGTGTGTGTAGCTCCCCCCACTCCCCATCCCATATGTCCAGTTTCAAGTCCTTTGCCTGGCGTACACTAGGAATTCAATGTTTTGGTTTTACAATAGAGTAAATAAATGATATTACTACTCCACTCTCTGTGGCTCACATTATATGGAATTATTATTGATATACCTTTCTTGCTTTTCCCTTATCCACTTTTAATTTGTTGGTCCCCTTGACACTCAAAAACCTTTCTCCTAAGACACACACATACATGTGGACTTTATTTATATCTCATCCTGTACATTTGCTGTTACCAAAATCTGTCCTCTAGTCTCCTTCAATCTTTCTCTTGTCCCCCACCTCAGTTGCTCCAACACCATTCCATTCCTAAACCTCACTGTACATTTGGCTGCAGGAATTTTCCTAAATTACTGCTAAATAGATGGAGAGCAAACTTTCTTCAGTTCTCAAAAACCCTGGGCTGACTTTTAGGTCTTCTATACTCTCCAATCAAATACTTATTGGGCATTGTCTATGATGCATGAAATGCCATCCATTCTACTCCCATGCATAAAATGCCAATATTGTGTTTTGAAGGCCTAGAATATAGATAGACCATGAAAAAGATATTTTTCACTTTTATTGTCTATCCTTCTCATCTTTTATGATATCAGATCTCTCTCCATAGGCCACGTTAGTCCAGAGAGATTATTAATCACATATGCTTCCTTTCTGTCTACTTTGACAGTAGCATAAGCTCTACATGGCTTTTTCCTGACTTGCCAAGCTTTTTGGAGAGGAATATTTACTGTCTTCACTATCTTATTCCCTTAGTGACATAACCATTCTTGCAGTCTTGCCCCTTTCACCAGTAAGGAAAACACCTCAGCTACAGGATTTCAGGTGGTATACAGACAGCAAGCTCTTGGTTGATCATTCCACACAGAAAATGTTCTACTCTCCCAGAATTACCTGAAATCCCATGAAATCTGGCCTCTCCAAGGTAGAACCCAAACCTCCCAGTTATGTCTGAGACCTCTCAGACTCTAGTGCAAAAGACATCATTATCAGCATCTACCTAGGGTGTACATAGATGAAGTTGTTGGCTCAGAATAGTGAAGTCAATATAAGATTCTTTCCCCAAGCAAATCTGGGGGGCCCTCTGGTTCTCCAAAATTGTCACAAATGACTTCAATATGATTACTCTTGAAGACCCTTAGAGTCTCTGATTCAAAACATGGATCAAGCTTTAGTGAAGCCAACTCCCTCTTGCAAGAACACTGGAATTACATATAACTGCTGAACAATCATCAACAGAAAGACACTGGAACTCACCAATAAAGACACCCCACATCCAGAGACAAAGGAGAACCTGCAATGAGATAGTAGGAGGGGCATAATTGTGATAAAATTGAATCCCATAACCACTGGGTGGGTGACTCACAAACTGGAGAACAGTTATACCACAGAAGTCCACCCACTGGGGTGAGGGTTCTGAGCCCCATGTCAGGCTTCCCAATCTGGGGGTCTGGCATTGGGAGGAGGAATCTCCAGAGAATCAGACTTTGAAGGCCAGCGGGATTTGATTGCAGGAGCTCCACAAGACTGGGAGAAACAGAGACTCCACTCTTAAAGTGGCACACAGAAAGCAGTGTGTGCACCAAGACCCAGGGGGAAGGAGCAGAGACCCCATAGGAGACTGAACCAGAACTACCTGCTGGTGTTGGAGGGTTGTGTGCAAAGGTGGCAGGCAGCTGTGGCTCACCACAGGGACAGGGACACTGGTGGCAGGGGTTCTGGGAAGTGCTCAATGACATGAACCCTCCTGGAGTCCACCATTAGCCCCACCAAAGAGCCTGTAAGCTCTAGTGCTGGGTCGCCTCAGGTCAAACAACCAACAGGGTGGGAACGCAGCCCCATCCATTGGCAGACAAGCTGATTAAAGTTTTACTGAGCTCCACCCATCGAAGCAACACCCAGCCCTACCCACCACCAGTCCCTCCCATCAGGAAGCATGCACAAGTCTCTTAGATAGCTTCCTCCATAAGAGGGCAGGCAGCAGTATCAAGCAGTATCAGCAGTATCTCCTTCTGTGGAACTGAAAACAAAAGCCACAGAAAGATAGTGAAAATGAAAAGGCAGAGGGCTTTTTACCAGATGAAGGGACAAGAAAAAACCCCAGAAAAACAACTAAATGACAAGGAGATAGGCAACCTTCCAGAAAAAGAATTCAGAATAATAATAGTGAAGATGATCCAGGACTTTGAAAAAAGACTGGAAGCAAAGATCAAAAAGATGAAAAA
This sequence comes from Hippopotamus amphibius kiboko, assembly GCF_030028045.1. Classification (NCBI taxonomy): domain Eukaryota; kingdom Metazoa; phylum Chordata; class Mammalia; order Artiodactyla; family Hippopotamidae; genus Hippopotamus; species Hippopotamus amphibius. The sequence goes on along the minus strand of NC_080190.1, from coordinate 56,724,940 downwards.
AAGTTTAACAAAGACCTAGAAGAATTAATGAACAAACAGAGATAAGCAACACAATAACTGAAATGAAAAATACACTAGAAGGAAACAATAGCAGATTAACTGAGGCAGAAGAATGAATAAGTGACCTGGAAGACAGAATGGTGAAAATCACTGATGTGGAAAAGAATAAAGAAAACAGAATGAAAAGAAATGAAGACTGCCTAAGAGACCTCTGGGACAGTGTTAAACACACCAACATTCGCATTATAGGGTCCCAGAAGGAGAAGAGAGAGAGAAAGGACTGGAGAAAATATTGGAAGAGATTACAGTCAAAAACTTCCCTAACATGGGAAAGGAAATAGCCACCCAAGTCCAGGAAGCACAGAGAGCCCCAGGCAGGATAAACCCAAGGAGAAGCACTCCAAGACACATAGTAGTTAAATTGACAAAAATTAAAGGCAAAGAAACATTATTAAAAGCAACAAGGGAAAAATGACAAATAACATACAAGGGAACTCCCATAAAGTTAACAGCTGATTTCTCAGCAGAAATTCTGCAAGCCAGAAGGGAGTGGCATGATATATTTCAAGTGATGAAAGGGAAGAGCCTACAACCAAGAATACCCAACCCAGCAAGGATCTCATCCAGATTTGATGGAGAAATCCAAAGCTTTCCAGACAAGCAACAGCTAAGAGAATTCAGCACCACCAAATCAGCCCTACAACAAATGTTAAAGGAACGTCTCTAAGTGGGAAACACAAGAGAAGAAAAGGACCTACAAAAACAAAAACAAAACAATTAAGAAAATGGTAATAGGAACATACATATCAATAATCACCTTAAATGTAAATGAACTAAACACTCCAACCAAAGGATACAGACTGGCTGAATGGATACAAAAACAAGACCCATATATATGCTGTCTACAAGAGACCTACTTCAGACCTAGGGATACATATAGACTGAAAGTGAGGGCATGGAAAAAGGTATTCCATGCAAATGGAAATCAAAAGAAAGCTGGAGTAGAAATACTCATATCAGATAAAACAGACTTTAAAATAAAAAATGTTGCAAAAGACAAGAAAGGACACTACATAATGATCAAGGGATCAATCCAAAAAGAGAGGATAACAATTATAAATATATATGCACCCTTTACAGGAACAACTCAATACATAAGGCAAATGTTAACAACTATAAAAGAGGAAATCAACAGTAACACAATAATAGTGGGGGACTTTAATACCCCACTTACACCAATGGACAGATCATCCACACAGAAAATTAATAAGGAAACACAAGCTTTAAATGACACAATAAATCAGCTTGATTTAATAGATATCTATAGGATATTACAACCAAAAATAGCAGATTACACATTTTTCTCAAGTGCACACGGACCATTCTCCAGGATAGATCACATTTTGGGTCACAAATCAAGCCTTGGTAAATTTAAGAAAATTGAAATGGTATCAAGCATCTTTTCCAACCACAATGCTATGAGATTAGAGATCAATTACTGGAAAAAACCTGTAAAAAACACAAGCACATGGAGGCTAGATAATATGCTACTACATAACTAAGCAATCACTGAAGAAATCAAAAAATACCTAGAGATAAATGACAATGAAAACACAATAGTCCAAAACCTATGCGATGCAGCAAAAGCAGTTCTAAGAGTGAAGTTTATAGCAATACAATCCTACCTCAAGAAACAAGAAAAATGCCAAGTAAACAATCTAACCTTACACCTAAAGAAACTAGAGAAAGAAGAGTAAACAAAAGCCAAAGTTAGCAGTTGCTAATAAGAAAAAAGAAATCAAATTGTACACTTTAAATATATGCAGTTTATTATATGTCAATTATATCTCAATAAAAGTTCTTTAAAAAAAAGCTTTAGGGAAGCCACTTTACACTCAGCACAGTATATTTAAGTGGCTGGTACATGTCAACTGGTATACATTTGGGAAACAAGGTTGGTCCTCAGAGGTGTGTACATGTTTGTCCAAGGGTACAGGGTAACAGAATAAAAATACAACTTCCTGTTTACTAGAGGGAGCACTCTGACTGCCCAAGAATCCCTACTCAGCCTCTGTGTGGTTCTTCCATTACTACAAAGACATACATGGACAGGTCTGGATCTACTTGGCCACTCTCAGCACATGTCCCCATTTGCAACCCAGGTAGGACCCCAGCTGTCATATTTTAGGGAGTTTCTTAAGCTTCTTTAGAAGACATACTGTTTTCTGCTAGGCTCTTGGAGGTCCAAAATATGAATAATTGTACCCTGGGCTCCTGAGTGAAATTACCACTTGGTGACAACTCTTTGCTTCAGGGTACTCAGCTATGGTTCCTCCTGAAGATCTTGTTGACAATACAGATTTGTGAAGTCCAGCTTTAGAGTGTTTGAATCAGTCTTTGTGGGGTGTTCTAACCACCTGTCAGCTGATTCTGATGGAGGCAGTCGAGATTATGCATTTAGAAATGCTGGGCTGTGCAAAAGACTAATTCAGAGGCGCTGAATAGTGAAAGACAGTGCCTTTGGCAATGCAGAGGCAGGTGCAGGTAGGGTCTCTGGCTCTCTACTGACTAAGTAAATCGCAACTATCATCCTCTTAGAATCAGACAGTGTTAAAAATATATGAGTAGTTTTTTCTTTCCCCATTCCAGGTATAAAGGAATAGCTGCACCCAGCCTCCACAGGTCAGGGTGAGTGGTCCTGGGTGCCGTTAACCCTGTATAAGTAAGAGGTCCAGGGACCTAGGGATAAGTTGAATTTGTTCCTGTTTCAGAGTATGGTTCTTTTAGGTAGTTGGGACTTCGGAGGGCAGAAGTGAGACTCTTTAGAACTCAGAAAATGAGCACAGGTAAAGGTGAAGCTCTATGAGAGCACAGAGAAGTTTGTATTAGAAAACTATAAGGATGGCTTCCTTTGGTTTAGAAAAGCAGAATTTTTTTTTCTCACTACGAATCACCCATCTTGTTTGGCCTGACAGTTTTATTCATTGGCTAGTCTTTCTGTATATGGGTTATAGATTTAGCTGCTTGAACAAAATATAGGAAGCCATGAAATGATACAGTGTATCTAAAAATTATCTACAATGCTTGCAGTAATGTGTAAATGGGCAATATGATCCAGGTCTGGGCCAGAATGAGCATGCTACTTTATACCCCTAGTGCTGGGTAAACTGCAGTGGGAAGGAGGGAAAGGAGAATAGCGAAAATATAGAACTAGAACCCCTTCATAAGAATCAGATGAGCAAAAGGGGAATAGACCCAGGGTATCTGCTTGGAGGAAGTCTGCCCATCAGGCAAAGCCTCCCATCCGAAAACACCCAAGTTGAACATCAGGATGTCTTACTTCAGGAGAATGGAGTGTCCTAGGAAAAAGCAAACAAACAAATCCAGAGATGGCTTAAATAACAGCCAGGAAATTGGCATCCAGGATGTTACTAATATGGACCGCCACGGTATGGCTGAGGGTCTGTGTGGTCCACGTGTGTAAGCCAGGGCATGCTGTAGACACTGTTAGCCAGGCTGGCCCGGGGGAATAATGCAGAAGGCTTTGGGTTAGGTTTGATTCTGTAGACTGGGCAGGAGACCTGAAAAGCGTGGGTGCAAACCTGGGGATGAGACAAAACTCAAGTCATGCCCATTGGTTTTGTAATTGAATCAGTTTCTCTGATACACCTTGACACTGACTTCTCTTCCTACTCCCACTCCAGTTTTAACTGTTCCCATCTTCTGCTTGTTCATAACTTTGCCCTAGAGTATTCCAAAGAGCTCCTGGAATCCACACTTCTGGTCTTGTTAATCATCTTAAAGTTCATAGCTGATGAAAACAAAATCTTCATTGATGTACGGCCTAGTTTAATTTCACTTTCAGCCTCTGTCATGTTGTAGTTCACTAGCTTACTATAAATCTCATGAAAATTGCTTGTAATCTTTTACCAGCTGCTGCTCTCCACTCATTCAATACTGACTTGTGGGAGTTCACTTTTCTACTCAGTGTTAGTAGGTGGCAGCCCATTAAATAGACTCAATTTAGAGTTCACCTTTTTCCTCTTTTGTTTCTCTAATGGATAGAAAAGCCATATTTATATGTCTAGGGGGAATAACTGGAATTTGAAATTTCAGCCTCTTGAGCTGAGAGCTCACGTATTACCCAACCCATGTGTAAATTTTCCCATCATATTGCAGATCTTTTAGGACAGTTTCTTTCCTGAGGGGCCTGAAGGTTATCTTTTGGGGAGTCAACTGAAGGAAATCATGTTTGGATGATGGTAAACCTTTTTATTTCTCCCATTGGAGCTCAGCGGCCCATAACTGCAGTCTTTTACTGGGAAGGCAAAGGTATTGTTTGACATGGGCTTGTTGATAATCTGTGCAGGTTAGAAGAGAGGTTGGGTATGTGAGTAAATACCTGTAGGTTACACAGTTGATTATTTCATTTAATTAAGTGGTTTTACTGAATATCTGCTCTATGCCAAGATATAGTTAGGCATAAGAAATTCAAATAATAAGAGAAAATGTGTTTTGGGTGTGAAATATTTATTGTGAACCTCTAAACATCAGTTACTGTGCTATATCCCAGATATAAGCATGTCATTCATTTCTTCTTTTTATTATTTATGTATTTATTTATCAAAGTATATTTATTTACTGACATAGTATTATACTAGTTTCAGGTATATAACATAGTGATTCAGTATTTTTAATAGATTATACTCCATTTAATGTTATTAGAAAATATTGGCTATATTCCATGTGCTATACAATATATTCTTGTAGTTTACTTATTTTATGCATAGTAGTTTGAACATTATAATCCCCTACCCCTATCTTGCCCCTCCCCTATTCCCTCTCCTGACTTGTAACCACTAGTTTGTTCTCTATATCTGTGAGTCTGTATCCTTTTTGCTATATTCACCAGTTTGTTTTATTTTTTAGATTCCATATATAAGTTATATAATGCAGTATTTATGTTTCTCTGTCTGACTTATTTCACTCAGCATAACGCCCTCCAGGTCCATTTATGTTGTTGCAAATAGCAGTATTTCATTCTTTTTTAAGACTGATATTCCATTGTATTGATATATACTTGCCACATAGTCTTTGTCCATTCACCTGTTGATGGACACAGGTTACTTCCATATCTTGGCTATTGTAAATAATGCTGCTATGAACACTGGGGTGCATGTATCTTTGCAAATTAGTGTTTTTGTTCTTTTGAATATATATCCATAATAATAAATATATAATTAGTAATATTATTAGGAATATAACCTTTTATAGGAATATTTTCATAAAAAAAAGGCCGGCAGAACTGTGATTTTTGTTGGTGTTTATGTGACTCATAGCTGGCAGGATATAATTGCTGATAGCTGTGGGCAGAAGGGCAGTCAGAGCTGTCAGGGAAACTTAGAGAGGAGGAGAAGTTTCTCCTTTGAGCCTTTGCTACTTGTGTGAACTTTTCCAGGTTTCTTAATCTTTGTCGTCAGTCCCTTTATTACAAATTGATTCCCTTTTTCTCCTCTTCTCAGAGAAGCTGCGCCCTGGCAATAATGGTTAGTATCTCTGCAATGTGATGATAATATATTGCAACTCTTAAAAGCTTGGCTTAAAAATGCGTATATTTTCTCAGGAATATACCCACTAATATTAGCTGATTTAAAAAAAAAAATCCTCTCAAGTTGAGTCCCTCAAGTTTCTGGAACACAATTTAGAGACTTCTAGTGGCAAGAGTGTCTAGATGAAGCCTAAGCCATCTGTCTACAGCAGTCTCTTCCTCCTCTATTGGATTACCAACCTCTGATCTATTTTCTTTATTAATTGAAGGCTTTAACGTCTTGCTCACAGTATTTCTCTCTACCCCAATTTCTGCCTTTATTCTCAGTGTTTACATCATCCAAGAAGGTGAAAAATATACCGGTTTAATTCTTTGAACCTTGGTCTCCTTACCTTCATCAAAATTTCTTACTGCATTTTAGCCACTCTTTTCAATAGCCTCTTCCTAGAATCATATTCCCATTCTTCCATCTCATTGCTCAGATACCCTCCGCTTCAGCCTCATTGAGACCTCCAATCAATGACTCCACTACTTTCTTACAATGTGCTAAAATCTTCTGCCTTTCTTTTACTGCTGTTTACCTGGATTCCATGGTCCATTATTGTGATACGCCCTGGCAAATACCTTCCACTAATTGCCTCCTTCCATCATTTCATATGTCTGGCAAAACCTACGCTATGCATTCTCAGATGTGGGAGTGTTCTGGGCAGAGAGAACAGTATATGCAATATCCCTGAGTAGGAGGTTCCAACTACACAAGCCCTTGACTACACATGAGAACCTTCAATCCAGCCCCAACACCCCTAGACACTGTGAAAACCCATCAGTTTCCTTTCTGTTCTCTCTCAAGCCATTTTTGGAACAGACTGAGAGGCCTGTCTGCTCTTCCCAGAAGCCTTCATTATATAAGTAATAAAGATTTTCATACCCCCTTGGTATATGTGTGTGTAGTGTCATCATTCTCAATATCTGAACCAAATTTTGTTTGGAGGTGCATCTGGTGGCTACGAAAGCTTTGTCCAGCAAACAGGCTCAAATGGAAAGCTTAAGCAGGGGATACGTGGTGTGGTATCTTGTGTATCATGGTGAAGATAATGGATTTCTTTTCCGACTATGTCAGGATTTTAAAGTGTTTACTTTTATTGCTTTAAGGAAAGATGATCGTAGGTATATAAGAGTGAAAACTGTTACGAGGCAATTGCACTAGTTCAGTTGAGAGGTGATGCTGGCTTGGCTTAAAATGAGAGTCGTATAGAGCAGGGTCAGGTATATTTTGAAAGTTTGAGCTGAGAGGATTACCTGAACATTGCAATAGCTGGGGATACTGGGAATGGAGCAATTTTAAGGTTAGTATGAAGGTAATTGAGAATTCTATTTTTGGCAAGTTGAATTTGAAATGGCTACTAGACATCCAATTAGAGGTGCAGGGTATGCAGTTGGATACAGGAGTCTGAAGCTCAAGTTGGGGGCAAAATTCTGGAGATAGGCTAAAACTGACTGAAAATTACTCATACAGTTGTCCCTGGATATCTGTGGGGAGATTGGTTCCAAGATCCTACAGGATATCAAAATTCATAGATGCTCAAGTCTCATATAAAATGGCTTAGTATAGTAGGCCATCCGTTATTCATGAATGAGGAACCCGCTAACACAGGAGGGCCAACTGTAAAAGCAATGACTTCTAAAGGCAATTTACATATGAAAGCACAGCCTAACATACGTTAATAACATACATTAAGTTCTCTTGTGACTAAATTCTTGTGGAAGCCAGATGATGATGTAAAAATATGGGCTTACAAAAATTTGAGGTCAAGTTCAAAAGTCTCAGTGACTTTTCTTGATACTAATTTGGCTTACACATATTGACTTTCTCCATTATCTTTTGTTTAAGTTAGGCTTTATAAATATATTTAAAGGCTTTAAAATTTAGCTCAATTCTAAATTTGCCTGTATGGAAAGATAAATAGTGCCCATAAAAATAAAGAATTATATAAGAATTTTATGGAAAAGAAAAACTCAAAGTCCTTTTTTTTTTTTTAATTTTTATTGGAGAATAGTTGCTTTACAATGTTATGTTAGTTTCTACTGAACAGCAAAGTGAATCAGCTATACGTATACATATATCCCGTCTTTTTGGATTTCCTTCCCATTTAGGTCACCACAGAGCATTGAGTAGAGTTCCCTGTGCCAGTAAATTCTCATTAGTTATATATTTTATACATAGTATCAATAGTGTTTATATGTCAATCCCAATCTCCCAGTTCATTCCACTCCCTTCCTTTTCCCTTTGGTATCCACATGTTTGTTCTCTACGTCTGTGTCTCTATTTCTGCTTTGTAAATAAGATCATCTATTACCAAATTTTTCAGATTCCACCATTAATATACGATATTTGTTTTTCTCTTTCTGACTCACTTCACTCTGTATGACAGTCTCTAGGTCCATCCATGTCTCTACAAAGTCCCAGTTTTTTTCCTTTTTATGGCTAATATTCCATTGTATATATGTACCACATCTTCTTTATCCAGTCATCTGTTGATGGACATTTAGGTTGTTTCCATGTCCTGGCTATTGTAAATAGTGCTGCAATGAACACTGGGTGCATGTGTCTTTTTGAAATATGGTTTTCTCTGGGCATATGCCCAGTAGTGGGATTGATGGGTCACCTGGCAGTTCTATTTTTAGTTTTTTAAGGAACCTCCATACTGTTCTCCATAGTGGCTCTGTCAATTTACATTCCCACCAACAGTTCAAGAAGGTTCCCTTTTCTCTACACCCTCTTCAGCATTTACTGTTTGTAGATTTTGTGATGATGGCCATTCTGATTGGTGTGAGGCGATATTTCATTGGGGCTTTGATTTGCATTTCTCTAATAATTAGTGCTGCTGAGGATTTTTTCATGTGTTTGTTGGCCATCTGTATGTCTTCTTTGGAGAAGTGTCTATTTAGGTCTTCTGCCCATTTTCTGAATGGGTTGTTCATTTTTTTTTGATATTGAGCTGCATGAACTGTTTGTATATTTTGGAGATTAATCCTTTGTTAGTTGCTTCATTTGCAAATATTTTCTCCCATTCTGAGGGTTGCCTTTTCATCCTGTTTATGGTTTCTTCTGCTGTGCAAAAGCTTTTAAGTTTCATTAGGTCCCATTTGTTTATTTTTGTTTTTATTCCCATTATTCTAGGAGGTGGGTCAGAAAAGACCTTGCTGCGATTTATGTCATAGTGTTCTTCCTATGTTTTCCCCTAAGAGTTTTATAGTGTCTGTCTTTATATTTATGTCTTTAATCCATTTGGAGTTTATTTTTGCGTATGCTGTTAGGAAGTGTTCTAATTTCATTCCTCTACATGTAGCTGTCCAGTTTTCACAGCACCACTTACTGAAGAGCAATCAATGAATTTAGTAAAGTCACAGGATACAAAATTAATACACAGAAATCTGCTGCATTTCTATACACTAACAGCAAAAGATTAGAAAGAGAAATTAAGGAAACAACCCAATGTACCATTGCAACAAAAAGAATAAAGTACCTAGGAATAAATCTACCTCAGGAGGCAAAAAAACCTTATGCAGAAAACTATGATACTGATGAAAGAAAGCAAAGTTGACACAAACAGATGGAGAGATATACCATGTTCTTGGATTGGAAGAATCAATATTGTGAAAATGACTATTTTCACTACCCAAAGCAATCTACAGATTCAATGCAATCCCTATCAAATTATCAACGGTATCTTTCACAGAACTAGAACAAAAAATTTTACAATTTGTATGCAAACACAAGAGACCTCAAATAGCAAAAGCAATCTTGAGAAAAAAAGCAGAGGTGGAGGAATCAAGCTCCCTGACTTCAGACTATACTACAGGGCTACAGTAATCAAGACAGTATCGTACTAGCACAAAAACAGAAAGATAGATCAATGGAATAAGACAGAAAGCCCAGAGGTAAACCCATGTACCTAATCTATGACAAAGGAGGCCAGTATATGCAATGGATCAAAGACTTCTATTTGTCAGTGTTTTATCTTCCATTGCTGTTGTCAATTATCATATAAAATTCTATATTCTATGCTTATGGTCTTTAATATGTCTCTCCTTGGGGAGATTAAATTGTTTTCTTACTTTTTAAGATTGGTAATACTGTGTTCTTATAGTAATAGAAAGTATCATCTTTTCCTATATAATTATAAGTTAAAGGGAATTTAGACCAAAAGAAAATTTAATACCAACTTCTCAGAAAGAATTACATTGGCTGATTTTGCAATGGTCTTTTGCTTTTATCTTCTCCCTGGAAGTTCAGTTTGTTTTTTAATTAACAAAAGAAGGGAGCCTTTACCCATGCTGCCTTTCTAAAGTGGCAAGTGTACAGAATCAACATCCAAAATAAGAACAAAAATTCTGGGAATTTTTTTAAGTCCAGGCACTCTCTGAGGATGAGGAGTAGTTGATAGAATGGTTGCCCTTTTTCCTGTTTTTATTCACATGTTCTCTGTCTCAGGTGAACATTCAGAATGGGATGCATTGGTTTGCTTCAAATCTTACGTAAATTTATTAGAACTAACCACTAACATGCCTTGGACCTTATTTATGAAGCTTACAAACTAGCGAATCCTGTTAAGGACAGCTATTACAATATGACCAATCTCTACTCTTCTAAACTTACTAAAGAATTTCATTCAGTATCCCAAGGTATTGGAGATGAATATGGTATAGCGATAGTATGCTTATTTTTCGAATTTCTGGAAGTACTGATTAAGTTGTATTGACAAAGAAAACATTAAATGATTTAACTTCCTATTGGAAATTGCATGATGACAAGAGAAAAACTATCTCATAGGTCAGGCAATAAAACAAACTAATAAATTTTAATGTAAATTAATTATAGAATTGTCCTCATAATCCTCAAAAGTGCAAGCAGTTGAGAAAATAGGGCTTGAAGGTATAAAAGGGCTAAAATCTGTGACCAGATTTATATTTTTTCTAAAGGCTTATCTTTCACCATAAAAGAAAACCCCCATTCTAACTAACTGAATTAAGCCCAGATTTATAATTATGCTTGATCAACATCCTGAATATGAAACTCTATAAGACAAATAAAAACCAAACCATAGACTCCATGAAATTATAACTTTGTACAGGTTTGGAGACTCAAGCGTTTCATTAAAGTACAAAAATCATAGTTTCTGTTGTCTATATTCATGACTATTAGACAGCATAATCTCCCAAAATTTAGGCTACTTTTTGTCTATTTGCTTTTAGTCAATTCCACATGTAAAAAATAATAGCTTAAGATTTCATCTCGACATGATTCTTAGGCCTAGAGACTCACTTAAAATAGAGTTATTGTCCTCCATGGATTGCCTACCCCTCTTTTCTCAATTTCATGATAGATGAAGTAGGTTGGGTGAGAAGGCTATCCTCTTGATCTGATTTTTATTACTGGACTGCCTCCCATTCTGACAGAAGAATATCAATGAAAAATGTAAGGAAAGGGATTGATACTACAATTTTATTTCCTTCTAAGATTGTCTCTTCAGAGTTAGTGACCAGTGTGTACTAGATATGGCCTGTTTATTCCTATTGTCCCAATTAATTACTAATAATATTTCCTTTCACTCAGAAACATAGTCTGGTTTGGATGATAAATTATATGGTCACCCCATTTCTAAGTTGCTTCTAATAACTGATTCAGTTTGGGACAAATTTTGCCTAAGTTTATCGCTTTCTTGTGAGAGTTTTCCTAAAGTGGCTATGAACCTCAACATACGCTGATTCTTACTTTTAGCAACCACTTTCTATAGAGTTTTGATCAACAGACTCAGTATGCTTACACTGCTTGTCTTCCTATTTATGCAAAAGTGTACCAACGGTTACCAGATTTCCAACTTGCAATATTTGTGTCCAACCACCAAGCCAGTGGGAAACATTTTGTGTATTATTTTGAAAGCACCAACTTCTGGTCTAAACTCCTGTACTACTAAGGAGAGATTTGTATAACCAATAGATCTAAGTATACAATAAACTGAAGTTCAACCACTGATATGGCTTAGTAAACTCCTAAAGACCAACCCTCCTATTGATCTGGGCAAGATATGAAGAAGAAGAAGAAGGGCGGTGGTGGGGGAGGAGGAAGAAGAAGAAGAAATTAAAAAAAGAACAACAACTACTTGAAGGCATTTGAGGACAAAAGCAGAAAGTTTCTGAAGGGGAGTCAACATTTGGGAGGAGTGAGTATGACAGCATGATTTCCCCATTTTTGTAGCTTTTAGCCTGAGAGCTGTCCATGTTTGGCACAGAATGGGGTAGCTCAAACCCCAATAGTATTTCTGGAGGACAGGAATTAGACAAACATAAAGGTTAGAAAGTGAGGACTGGGAGAGGGAGAAAGAGACAGAGAGAGGAAGAGAGCCCAAACTCAGTGTTTTCTCTGCCCAGTCTCTGGCTGACTCATGACCTCAGTTGCTGGGGCAGGTCGCAAGCAGCCCAATTAAGAAAGAACAGAAATGAGATTTGAGATGCTGTTGAAGAGATGTTTGCAGTTTGGATCAATAGAAGTTAATTGCCTGCTAATATGAATGAACAAGCAAAAATAACATTCTTTGGAGAAATTTGCCAGAATCCTGAGTCTCCACGACATAACATTGCCAATGTCTAGGATATGACCCATAATTACAAAGAAGCAGGAAAATGTAAACCAGTCTAGAGAGAGAGGAATAAAAAGCATTCAAAAGAATCCAACTGTGAGATGACCCAGATGGAATCAGCAGAAAAGGATTTTAAAGTAGCTGTTAAACTATTCTCAGCGATGTAAAGGAAAACATATTCACACTGAATCAAAGAAATATAAACAGCATAAAAAGAACCAAATGTAATTTCTATATCCAAAAAATGCAGTATCTGAATTAGAAATTCACTAGTTGGGCTTAGCCAAATGAAGGTGATACAAGAATAAATTCATGAATATGAAGATAGATTATTAAAAACAATTTAATCTGAAAGACAGAGAACCAAAAAGATTGAACAAAAATGGCAAAGATCTGGGTACTTTGGGGTCAATGTCAGATGTTCTAACACAAATGTAGGTTTAGTTCAGAAAGGAGAGGAGAAGAAGGAAAGAATGAGGCAGAAAATACTACTTGAAGAAATAATGATCAACTGAAAGCAGAAAGTAATTCAGCTCACTAATACGAACTTGCAATGTCCAGACCTGGATGGTAGAAGAGGCAATACTCGCACTACAGACAGCATGGCCATAGGACATCTGTCTGCAGCTGCATTGTCTCAAGAACTTCTTTTTGCCTATCAGGCTTCTTGATACAGAACATACCCTAAGGAAGCAAATTTTCTGTGAAAATTAGTTAATTAAGACCTGGGACTCAAGGACTATATTTTATGAAACTTCATAAGCAGTCTTAGCAAGTCTTATCCGAATCTGGAGTTACTTGACACAACTGACAAAGGTGCAAAGGGGGTTTCAAAGAAAGACTTCACCTTCCATTTAGAGGGGTGAAGAAGGACTGGGCTTCCAAAAAGCTTATAGATCCATGTGTTAGAGAAAAAGAGAGTTCCCAAGACTTTTTTTTCCTAAAAAAAATTCATCTCCCCGTCTTCCTTCCTTAGAAACACCATCACCATCAGATCAATTTTAAAACATTATCAAAGTCACGGGAAATCATCTTGAGATAAAGATAAGTAGAACTTATTTAATAGACATAATTATTACCAATTAAGATATGTGGATGCAATTTTTTCTTTATTTTTATTGTGCTATTCTTTTTATGTACGTAATAAAATTATAACAATAAATATCTTCATATGGTGAATTTTCATCTTCTTCTTTAAACCCTACCTTAAGTTCTTAAGTTCCCCTTTCATTCATGAAAACTTAAAATTTTAGGTACCTCACCCTCAAAACTGAGGAGTGATTGCAATATTTTATTCTTCATTTGCAAGTATAATGCCTCTTTACAATAAAACCATGGAGAATACAGGGGAAGAAATAGATCTTAATATGTTGATTTATTTGACCAAGTCACCAAAGCTTTTAGCACCTTGCTGCTCAAACTATAGTTTGCAGATCACCTAGGACCTTGCTAAAAAATGCAAAATCCCTGGCCCTACTCCAGACTTATTGAATCATTTTAACAAGCCCTGTAGGTGACTCATATGAAAATTGAAATTTTAGAAGCCCTGCTCTAATACAGCTTTATCCTTCTCTTCTTTAAAAAAAGTATAATCTTTAGACTTCTTTAATTTCCACATCTTCATCTTTCATATGTTAACTAACCATCTCTTTGGATAAGTCATTTCATTATGTGGCTCATAGCACTTTGATGGCCAACAGGATGGACAGAGTCAGCACACAGATAGTGTAAGCAATGCAGGTTAAGAAATCTGAGTGAGTTGATATCTAAGAGGGTGGCGCTCTCCTCAGTGTCTGACAGATGTTTCCAGACATTGATTAGGTAGGTTCTATGAACTGATGCAAAAAATAAAGGTCAAGGTAGAAATAGGGTAGGTGGTAATTATGTAGGAGGGATGGCAGGGAGGACCCTTGTCAAGCATTTCTATTCCTAGAAAGACTTTTAATGTAAAATAAAAGTCTTTAGTGTTTTAAAAAATTAGATGAATCAAATCAAAATAAATAGTCTGAAGATAAGCAATCTGACGTTCCCTTGATTTTAGTATTGCTGATGCTTTCCAGTAATGAAATCTTCTTATGTTTGCTCACATAGAATTCTTTTCGAAGGAGAAATCAAATAAGTTCTCACACATACACGCACGCACACGCACATGCACGCACTGGCACAGCACTGATTAGAACGGATCCAGCCACTGACTTTGGATCCAAAAGTACTACGAATGCATAACTAGGTCAATAATCATAACCTAGACTTCCCAAATGTGAAGCTGAATTCGCATTTCAGAGGCCCAGACAATCAATGCCCTGCTTTGATTCTTGCATTCCCTTTCATTAATTCTGGGCCGACACATGGCCTACTCTAATTAGTCCAGCTTTAATGGAGGCAGTAACTGAATGTCAACACCAGGGTGGGTCACCAGATGCCACTTCTGCTCTTAGAAACCAGGGAAACAGCGGAGACAGAACACCAAAGGCAACAAGAAGCATGCAACAGTGAGAACATGGGGGAGGAGGAGGTGCTGCTAATGAATGATAATGAAGTGAAAGAGGCCAAAGTCTATGACAAGCTCTGAAGTTAATAATAATCTTATTTTCCATTTAATGAGGTAGGGCGAGGCTTCAGAGGACAGGTAAGACTGTGATGTTAGAAGCGGAGTAATGTAGGGACAGACTAAGTGAGGGCTTCCTTGTAATAGTGTGAATTAAGAGTGAGTAAAATAATAGAAGGCAAAAACTATGCTCAAGATATTTTAGCCTGGTATTTTAGTCCTTTTAAGCAATAGAATATTTAGCTTCAGTTATGGCTGAGTGAATGTTTGCTGCTTGCTCTTTGAGTACTTTGAGTGGTATTTTGGGGGTTTAATTTCTTATCATGAATTTGATTCACTTGCCTTTTACAAAGTTCCTGTCCATGCCTGCTGCCATACAAACAAAAAAAAGCTGAGGTACAAATATCAGGGAGAAAATATTTGTGAAGTGAATTATTCCTTATAAAAATATCCTGCACATATATGGAGGTTCCTGACTATTTACTAAAGTTTTATAGTTATGTGCATTCTGTTATTCTCAGTAGAATACAAATCTTTCAATTGGGAAAAATGCCCAGTGTCCCCTAAGGCATATATCCACAGAGTTCTGTACATAGTAGGTTCTCACTAAATGTGTTAGAAATTTATATACTTTTCAATGTTCGTTTTAATTATGAATATACTATTTCAATGTTTATCACAACAAGAATCTTCTCATTGAGTACTAAATTTTTGAATTCCAAAATCAGCTCTAGGGATTATAGAGGATTTCTTATAAAGTTTATCATAGACTGATATTACTTTTTGACTGTTAATTTGGAATTTTTCTATAAAGATTAGTTGATTTGAGATAGGAGATGGCAAACAAAATATCACAAAAAGCAAATCTTTTCACTAATATTTTCTCATGGATTTTCAAGACTGATGCCTAATGTAGTGAGACAAAGCTTCTTTGAATGTCTTAGAATTTAAGTAGCTTATGGTTACCAAGGGGAAAGGGTGGGGAGGAGGGATAGTTAGGGAGTTTAGGATTGACGTACACAATGCTAAAAAAAAATTTTTTTAATAGAATTATTGAAAGTTTATAAAGGAAGTATTTATATAAGATTGTCAGTATACTTATGAAAATATACTTAATTTAGAATATGCTAAATCCCTCTTTAGATTTTTCCAACTACATATTTGATAGTTAGGCAGAGATGTTACTATAACTAAGTTAATGTTGAAAATTTTTGCATTCCACATTTGTTTTGTATTAGTGTGTGTGCATCTGTATGTCTGTGTATGAGAGGGAGAGAGACAGAAAGAGAGAGAGAGAGAATATATCCCATAATATCAATTTCTGTCCTATCACATTAAAAATTTTCCAGTTCTAAGAAACAGATTGCTTAAAGTAATGTGAGTTTAAAATGGAGTATCCTATTTTCTTTAATTGGGATTATGGAAAAATTTGAATTACTTTATGAAGGCCCAGGGGAAGAATTTCAATTTATGACGTCTAGGAAGATCTTTCTGATATGTAGCAAAATTCTATCTGTTAATGATGCATCTTGTGACTAAAAGCTAAATAAAAGAGTATACTTGCAGCCCATTAACATCTTTTTAAAGGTTTAAGTCACATGGAATCACAAAGTCCAGTTTCTGATGCCAGCAGTTTCATTGTAAATCACATTTAAAGTGGTTTTTAGTTTAAAAATGCACTTTACAAGCCACTACTTGGTTGTCTGCCTTCAGGACAAGGATGGAGTAATAAATTTTGATGGAACTTTGGCTTATTAACAGTCTCCAAATTATGCTGAAAATTGTCCCAGGTTTATAGAGATTACCATGTCATTATATTTAAATGAGTCTCCAGCATAATCCACAGAGAGGTGGGCCACAAAGCTGCCACTAATGTTGTCACATGATATGTAACTGGATTGATAAAGCACCATGTTCTCTTGAGTTTGTAGAAACCACCAAGTATTGTAGACTGAATTTCATGTGCTGGTATGACTGCAGCCCAGATCTTGTTTCTGAGCTTTAGTCTCATATGTCCAGAGATCTACCACTCAAGAGGCCCATATTCACCACAAATTTGGCATAAACTGATATCCTTCCTTTTGATAATAGAAGACCACTCAATGGAAAAATGAGCAAAGAATTTGCTGAGCCATTTCACAAAATAGGACATTCAAAAGGCCACTAATCCTATGAAAAAGGCACTCACTCTCACTTCTTAATCAGTGAACTATAAATTAAAACCACAATGAGATAGTACTATACCCCTACCAACTTGGCTAAAACTTGGAAGAATAACACCAAATATTGGTAAGGATATGGAGCTATGGGAATTGTCATAGACTTCTGATAGGAGTGTAAATTTTTGCAACCACTTTGGAAAAGTATTCATAACTTACTGCTTTAATTTAAAAAACATACTTTAATACCAAATAGTACACTCTAAATATATGCAGTTTATTGTATGTTAACTGTATCTCAAAAAAAGTTCTTAAAAAATATAATAATGTATAATGGAAAATAATCTGAAAAATATATATATGTATAAAACTGAATCACTTCGCTGTACACCTGAAACTAACATAATATTACAAATCAACTACGCTTCAATAAAAAGAAACCCTCACTTTCAAAAAAAAGAAAAACATACTTTATAATTCAACAATTAAATTACTAAGAGAAATGTGTATATACATCTAATAAGATACACACATGAGAATATTCACAGAAGCCTCAATTACTCAAATATCCATCAACAGTATATAAGGTGTTATATTTGTACAGTGGAATCCCATGCAGTGATATAAATGAACAAGCTACTCATATAGAATAGCACATACAAATCTAACATGATTAACGTTACGTGAAAGAAGCCAGACACAAAAAATTTACTCAACTGTTTCATTTATATCAGTTCTAAAAGGGGAAAAAAATAAACTACAGGGATAGAAATCAAGACTTGGTTACATTTAGAAAGAAGATAGAGCAGTATTCGGGAGGGAGCACTGAAAGACAACTGGGATACTAGCAATAGCCTATTTTTTGAAGTTTGGTGGTGGTTATACAAGTGTTTGCATTGTGATAGCTCATTGAATAGCTGTATACCTAGCATATTTGATAGTAGGGATTGCAGTTATATCATCAGAGTAGAATTTAAACCAAAAAGCATTAAAAGGAACAAAGAATGTTTTATATCGGCATTTCATGATTAACAAATTATTTTTTGTGTGTAGTTTGTGACATTTCATCACTAATTACAAAACAAATTTGTACTTAGATTTTCCCGTTAAGGTAAAAAAAATCAGAAGTACCTGCTCTTTAGATTGTATCACATGGTCCTATTTATTATCTTCAATTCATAACAATTGTTATTTTGGCTTATTATCACTTTACCAGGTAATTATAAGCACACTTGAAACATATCAAAATCTAGTAACTCTCAGGAAAGAAATGGAAAATATTAGCAAGAGAAAATAAGATAGAAGGAAGACCCAAATGGACAATTTAGAACCGAAAAAAAAAACACCCAAAACAAATCAGAACAGATGAAATCAACAATAGAGTGGAATGGAGAGAGGAAAGAAGCAGTGAACTTGAAAGTAGAACAATAAAAATTATCTAATCTGAACAACAGAGAGAAAATAGCCCGTGACCAGAGAAAATTATTAGAAATACCTTTGTATTTATTTTATCTAATATATTTTTCCTATTGTATGTTGCATAATTTATATAATGTTAATACAATAATATATTTATGTGTATATATGATTAATAACTAGGTATGGGAAGTCAGATTTTAAAAGACGTATGTCCTTTGTAGGCATAAATTACACCTTCCTGCCTTCTCCATGCTGGGTTCTATAGTCTTATAGAATATAGGACCATCTATCAACACCTCAGTGATGAGTAATAATTCAGATGGGCAAGTGTCTGTAAGTAAGAAAGCTAGAAATTTTGATTAAATGACTCTACATTTCCATTTTAAAAATGTGTATGTCAACATGTATTGGAGCAATTTTCTGCACCCACATAAGAGGTCCCTCTTGCTTGTCTTTTCCTATCTGAGTTGTTTTCTTCAAGTTTTGGTGTGGTTGACAATGGAGGTAGGGCCCACACTCGAAACAGCATACTGCTTTGGCATCTCTCCTATGAATTCCTGAAGCCATGAAAGTCAGGAAAACATTGTCAGACAGGGTCATAATAAAAGGCCCTATTGAATGCTGTTCTCCTGAGCCTGTAAATTCAGTGAAGTTTATTGTTCTGATCTCGAGTCCACAGATTATGCTATGTGATTTAAGGCACTAAAG
This sequence comes from Hippopotamus amphibius kiboko, assembly GCF_030028045.1. NCBI lineage: Eukaryota > Metazoa > Chordata > Mammalia > Artiodactyla > Hippopotamidae > Hippopotamus > Hippopotamus amphibius. The sequence goes on along the minus strand of NC_080190.1, from coordinate 56,705,917 downwards.
AAGCAGTCAGTTTGAGCAGCAGTAAAATTTCTGCAGAATAAACAAACTCATAAACTGGCACTCTACAACCTCCTCATACTGCACCATTTCCCCTTGGTTGTTTCACTTCAGGATTATAGTGGTAAAATGATGCAAAGTACAAACTAACATTTAGGACTTAAAAAGACAGGATTCACATTTAGACAATGTATAACCAAGTACCTCCTCATTTGAAATTTTCACTAAAAATATTTTAATGATTTAGTACTTTCTATGATAATAAACATAATGGTTCTGTGGTATATTCTGTGGCTTGGGCAGGTGTACAGTCTGTGACAAAGTACATTTCATGCATGGTGACTATTACTGGCCTGCAATTTTCTTGGTTATTGTTGAAATTAATTTAAAATTACCAGAGAATTCCCTTGCTGAAGGTAAGAAATTCTGGTGTGGATATCGCACAATAATTTGCAATTGTTGTGTGTCATCCCTAGATCTTCCTAGGACCCTCTTTCTTTTAAGCAGCTAGCAGAGTCCTTTTATAATTCAATGTCTCTGTAAGTCTAATAATTTTCTAGCCTTTTATAAAAGACAAAATTATTTGGAAGGAGACTGTAAGTGTTCTAGAAGAACAGTTGGGGTAAAAGAGAATGACTTGAGAGGAATAAGAAAGAGAGAAAGTTTCCTTCCCCAACCTGGGAAGAATATGAGTAGCTGAGAACTGTGCCCAGCATTTTGGCTGTGCACTAGGGAGGCAAAATTGTCTGATGGTTGGCTGTGAAGAAGATCAAGCTTACTAGGCTCAGAGCCCAAGTATTCACAGCCCAGCGCAAGAGTACGGACCCTAACTGTGTCAAACGATCATCAGAATTACTGGACCTGAATAAAGCCATGAGTGCAGGGATGATGGATATGTTGATGGTGTCCAATGTGGACAGATGGCTGATGACTGAAGGAGCATCCCCAATGCCTTTATACTGTATAAGATGTTGTGCCTTGAGTTGGGAGCTGGAAAATCATTGGAATTGATTTCCCCAAATCAGGATGGAAGCTTGCGTGCCAGAATTTGCAGTTTGTTATTCACATCAGCTACAAGATATTCAATTCATGTGCCCTTATGATCTACAACAATAACTAACTACCTGGAGACATTCACTTCTATGATACTAATTTCCAAATCTTTTGTAAAGTACATCTTTTATTGCACCTTAGATTACCACTTATGACATGGTTTATTGGCAGTTTCAAAAGACTTTGTGATGTTCTTTTTGATATTGTTTGCATTATGTAAGTGTATATTGCTTGATTTTATTATTATTTATCTCTGCCTCTTCCTGGGGAGTCTTATAGCGTACTCTGTTCTGCTTATTTTACTTCCCAATACACGAAAAATGAGACAGGGAGCAGCATGAGGAAGTTTACATTAACTTATATTAACTGAAACTGAAAAGAACAGAAGAAAGCCAAGAAATGAAGCCAAATACTAGAAGTCTTTTTCTTTCATTATCTAGTGCATATGTGCTATAGTGGGTATATCATATTTCATTGAATCTAAGATACTGAAGATTATACAATCATCATTTTAATGTACCAATAGGAAAATAAACTGTGCTACCAATTAAAAGGTACAATGCTTTCTTATCACTTACAATTTTTATTTTATATTTACTGAAAGAACTCTTATGCTTACTTAAATACAGACTTCTATTTAATATCACTCTTGGACATGCATGCAAAAGAAAGTAAAAATAAAACAAATAGATTGAAGTATTTGTGAAACATCTTCATCTCCAAAGTTTGATTTTCCTGAATTAATTCCCATTTTAGGATTATCAAGTCCATGTATTTTTGCAACATGGACTGAGACATCAAGAGCATTGGAGAGGCAACGTTTCTTGAGAGTGCACTCACTCCACCCTTGTTTCTAGACTTCTCTTCCAAGATGCTCAAAACCATTCTGTATGTTTTGATGTGGCCGATTTTCATGTTTGCACAAGCCAAAGAAATGGCAACTACATCATAATGGCCACCTGCCTGCAAAAATCTTTAGATGCCATACATTGTAACAGGTACTTCACCTTCAATATATTAAATGTTTAAGAAGAATATATGCTTTAAATCAATGAAACAGGGAATTAATAGTCTCTGTAATTTGTTATGAAATGGATTCATAACACAGGAAAATTATTATTTTACAGGATTAAAAAGGAAAACCTTTTACCTAGTGTTCTTCTTTATGTTATTATTTTCAAGGCAAAATATAAAAACTCTCCTTTAAAGCTTTCAGAAAGGTTCTAGCCCATCAAGTATGGTGAAATGATTTACCACCCTGATAGTTTAACCATTAGGATTCCGGTTTACAGGACAAGATTACCATTTAACACTCTTCCATAGTTCTTCTATTGAACAAAACATCACAATAGTAAATTAGATAATAGAGGACAGGAAACAAAGTTAGTCATTGAAGGCAGAATATTTTCCTAAGTAATATCACTTTTTTCACTATATAGAATGACAAGATTTTGTGATAGCTATTTGAATGCACTGCCATCTGTGTAAAATGGCTTCTTCTCAATTATTTGTTCACTAGAAGACTTGGAGTGGTATTCAAACATTTAGAGAAAACCGTAATTCAAAAAACACACACACACCAATGTTCACTGCAGCACTATTTACAATAGCCAGGACACGGAAGCAACCTAAATGTCCATCAACAGATGAATGGATAAAGAAGATGTGGTACATATATACAATGGAATATTACTCAGCTGTAAAAAGCAATGAAACTGGGACATTTTTAGGCATGGATGGACCTAGAGACTGTCATACAGAGTGCAGTAAGTCAGAAAGAGAAAAACAAATATCATATATTAATGCATATATGCAGACTACAGAAAAATGGTACAGATCAACCAGTTTGCAAGGCAGAAATAGAGACACGGATGTAGAGAACAAACATATGGAAACCAAGTGGGGTAAGCAGGGGTGTTGGGGTGGGATGAATTGGGAGATTGGGATTGCCATATATACATTACTAATAAGAAAAAAAAAATCAAATTGTACACTTTAAATACATTAAGTTTATTGTATGTTAATTACATCTCAATAAAAGTTCTTAAAAATTTAGAACATGACTTCACTTCAGTAAAATGTTTTTGAGCATGCACCCTCAACGTATGTATGTTTGTTCATATATTACATACATGTAGTATTGTACTATATTCTATACAAAAACATAGCTATAAGGGATGTGATGAAAAATAAATGAAAATTAAAGTTATAATATATTATTTGGGGGCCCCCAAAGGGTAATCTGGCAAACTGATTTTGACCACCATCTTCCTAAAATGTCAAAATTGTGTTTCAATCTGATGAGGGTCCTTTTTTTTTTTTTCATGGAAACTATAATTCACCATTTTATCAGTTCTTTTTTTTTTTTTTTAACTAGTTTCTTAATGCTGGAGGGTTAATTTGTTTCTGCAAGTGAGCCTGTGATTACCAGAGTGTAACTTCCTCACAGGGCAATAGTTAGTCTTAGGAAAAGTTCCCTGTGAAGTTAATTTTTATAAATTGAATCTGACTCCATGCTGACTTCACAAAATGGAAAATTTGTTTTTCTTGGGGCAGAGGGGAAACAGAGCCCTTAGATGTAATAAAATCACACTAACGTGTAGAGAAAATCTTTGAAAAGCCTGTGTTTAAAAGAAAATCATTACTTTTATGCTCAAATACTGTTAACTCAAAATGAGATCGTCTTGATTGCAAAATAGTAGAGCCCTCACCCTGCCTTTATAAATTCTTAGAATGCTGCTAAAAGATTGAAAGGAGAAAAAAATTGTAAAGAAATCACCTTCACTGACTAAATGTAAATTTGCCCTTTTATTTTCTTTTTTCCATTTTTCTCTCAAAGCCCAGTTCAAACTCCAGCTATTTAATATTCTCATATTAATATTACAGTAAAAGGATCAATATTGCAAATAATATAATCAGCCTATATGCATAATGTTGAATATATTTATCAAGTTAATCAGTATATAAATAAAACTCTTCCTCTTATTTATGAAGTCAGATTCTTAGGAGTGAGGATAGAACGTGTCTCTCAAGATTTCTCACTGAAAGAGCAAAGAAGGTAGGAGTGTGTATTCCCTATTTTTGAATATTCATTTTATTTCAAAATGTTGGTTATGTAATGAATATAAATGTATCAATATCTGATTAAATCTTTAGGAGAGAATATTATAAATTGCATTACTGGATCAAAGAGAAACATTTTTAATTTGAAACATATGCTGGTAATATATGAATGCCTATCTCAGAAAATAGCCACTAATATTGACAATTATCAATTGTACTAACTTTTGTCGATGTGAGTTGGAAAACAAGAGTCTGCTTAATTTGCATTTTGTAGTACTACTTAACTATAAATATTTAATAAATTTTTTAGCCATATTAATTTTTATGCATAAAACCTCATATATGTTGGCCATGTTTTTCTTGTAGAAGCATTAATATATTTTCCATGTGATATAAAGCATCTGTACATATTATTGTTGTTAGTATTTTATATTATTTTTGTAAACAAAATAGTATTTTTTAACAAAGTTTTTAATTTTTATGCAATGGTTCCCTTGTTCTGACAACATGCTGGGAAAGCAAACCTATAACCCTTTTAATTATAAACTGAACAACTAGCAGATTTAAATACAAGGTATGGCTCACTTCATAAGATAAAAGAGAAATTCCATTTGCCAGAAATAAAGAAGGAACTGAAAACCAGAGCATTAAGCCAGTAAATTGAAGCTATGTTGTCCTTTAGATGATTATTAAACCTCAAATTAGGCCCTAAGTCCTAGAGAAGCAGACTTTAATTTCCATATAGGGAACAGAGGTTAGTACTTAGAACTTTAAGTTATGGAAAGTGGGGACTAAGACTCCCATATAAAGTCAGGACACTTGGGAGATGTACTTCCAGGTAAAGGAGAAAAAGGAAATTTTTGAAAAATAGCCCTTTGAGAGACAAAAAATTTCTTTTGATACTGTAACATTAAAAACAAACAAAAATGAGAAATCAAAGCCCTGAGCCTATTCTGAGTTTATGCATCCTTACCTGGTGCTGTAGGAATTCTCAAACTAGGAACTTAAATGGGACTCAGACCGATAATTATCCTAAAGACTTAGAGAAGCTAATGTTCTGGAAGAGAAAGCCACAGCTGGAAAAGTTGATCTACCCTATATCCAAGTCAGGAAAAGAAGAAAAAATAAAGACAGCAGTGAAGAAAATGTAAAGTAAGTAGAAAGAACAAAATAAATCAGTAGAAATAAATCCTACGTGTAAGTAATCAATGTAAATATCAACATATCACACTCAGTAGTAAAAAGATAGAGGTTCTAAAACAGGATTAAAATAACAACAAAATCCAGTGACAGACTACTTTACAGCTAAAATACTATGATGCAAATTTGGGGGAAAAAAGATGGAAGAAAGAAATGAATCTAGATCTAGCAAGATGGTAGAATAACATAACTTGAAAATACTTCCACTCTAAACACCTTAGATCCTGGGTAAAGTTACTGTTGTCTGGTATCTCCCACAGGAAAGGAGGAGTATACATAAATACCAGAAGCTAAGAAGAAACAAAACCATAGGGACAAAAATAAGTGCTCAGAATTTGGCTATTTTAGTGGTGGTATGGGAGGAGTTAACAGTGTGGTCATGGTAACATAGGAGATTCAAGTGTAATGCCCAGTCAGATGAGGAGATCGAATTTGGCTTTTAAAAAGCAGAGACAGATCTGAGACTATCCATGATAAACTGGAAAATTCAAGAGATTACATCCTTAAAGAAAATGGCCCAAGTCCATCTACTGGCACAGAGAGAAGAAAATGAAACTTCTGTGTTATGACTGTGACTCCAGGGAAAGTCAAACTCTGATCCTATGCAAGATTGGGATGAAAATTTATGCTATTTACAAAGGTCCAAAATTTTCAAATTGAAGAATTAACACCAGTGTTGTACTTGTAAAATCAAATGAAAATTAGTCTAGGAAAGATATTCCCAAGAGATTCCTAAGTCTAAAAAGGAATCTACTAAAGATCAGCTGACATTTAAAGCAAATTTAAAAAAAAAACAAAGAAGGGGGCTTCCTAGGTGGCGCAGTGGTTGAGAATCCACCTGCCAATGCAGGGGACAGGGGGTCAATCCTTGCTCTAGGAAGATCACACATGCTGCTGAGCAACTAAGCCTGTGCACCACAACTATTGAGCCTGTGCTTTAGAGCCCGTGAGCCACAACTACTGAGCCCATGTGCTGCTGAACCCACAACTACTGAAGCCCATGCACCTAGAGCCCGTGCTCTGCAACAAGAGAAGCCATGGCAATGAGGAGCCCGCACACTACAATGATGAGTAGCCCCCATTCATGGCAACTAAAAAGAAAGCCCGCACACAGCAAAAAAGACCCAACACAGCCAATAAAATAAATAAATAAATAATTAAAAATAAAAAAACCCAAACCCAAGGAAACAATCCACAATGAACAACAGCCAGTAGACAAAACAAAGAGCTGAAATAGACTACCATTAATTTCTGATGATAAAATATGAAATAGAAAAATAAATGTTTAAAGTGCTTAAAAACATAAAAGCGGTCGGTAATAGAAAAATACAACACAAATTGAATAAGAAACGGTTTTGAAAAAGAGTAAATTAGAACTTCTAAAATTAGTTTAAAAATATAGTTGGAATTAAAAAATAGTGAATCACATATCAGAGTAGAAATGGGTGAAAGGAGTATTAGTTAAATGGAAAGCAGATCAGAAAAAATTATCCAGAATGCAGTACCGAGAGATAAAGAGACAGAAAATAATTAACATAGCACTGGAAGAATAGCAGTGAACAAAATAGACAAACTCCTTGCCCTGATAAAGCTTACATTTTAGTAGTGGAGTGGGATGGGATATATACATTAAACAAGTGAATGTTTTGTGGTTTGAGCAATTGTATTTGTCAGGGTTTTCTAGAGAAACAGAACCATAAGATGTGTATGTATAGATAAGATTTTATTTTAAGGCACTGGTTCATTCAATCATGGAGGCTGGCAAGTCTAAAATCTGCAGGGTAGGCCAGCAGACTGAGATCCAAGGAAGAGCTCACATTGTGGTCCAAGTCCCAAGGCTGTTGGTTGGCAGAATTTCCTCTTGCTCAGGAAAGAACAATCTGCTTTTTTCTACTTAGGCCTTCAACTCTTGGAAGAGGCCTACCCGCATTATGGTGGGTACTCTGCTTTACTCAAAGTTCACCAATTTCAGTGTTAATCTCATCCAAAACACTCTCACAGAAGCATCCAGAATAATGTCTGATCAAGTATCTGGGCACCATGGCTCAGCCAGATTGACATTTAAGATTAACTATCCCAGGAGTGATAAGGCTATGAGAACATAACAGTGATAAGAAGGAGGGAACTGGTAAGGAGGAGAAGGCTTAGTATGAGTCTGAGGTCGCTGTTTTACACAGCGAAAGGAAGAAAAGCTTCTTTACAATGGTAACATTTAAACAGAGAATTAAGGAAGTGGAAAAATAAGCCACATGTCCATTTGGGCCCTAGGGGAGTAGAGGTGTGGCCAGAGGGGTCTGTAAGACCCTGAAGTAGGAGCAAGCATGCTGTATTCAACGATTAGGAAGGTCAGTGTGGCAAAGGCAGAGTAGCCAAGGGGAAGAATGTAGGAGATGAAGTCAGAGAGAAAAAAGCAGCATAAATAATACATGGGTGCTGTGGCCTAGTTGACAGACTGGTTTCTACTCTGCAGTGAGGTGGGAATAAGTTAATGAATTTTGAGCAGGGATGTCATGTGATATGGTTTTTCTTTATATTGAGAATAGACTGTGAAGGGCCATGAAAAATTGGGAAACCAGCTATGAAATTATTGAAGTTATCATCTAGGTAGGAGATGAAGGTGTCTTGATAGTGTTGGCGGTGGTCAGGATTAATATGATTCTGGATATATTTGAAATTATGGCTGACCAGATTTGCTTATGACTTGATTGTTGAGAAGAATAGAAGAGTGAAAGATGACTCTAAGGATTTTGATTTGGGCATCTGAGAGGGTGGATTTTGTTTTCAGCTCAGACAGAAAACACTGGAGAAAGATCAGCGTGTGAGGGTAAGTCAGATGTTTAATGTTATACATTTTAAAGTTGAGATGCTTATTAAACATTTCAGTGGACAATTTAAGTTGCCACTTGGAAGTGGAGTGTGAGGGAGAGTTCTGGGCTGGATATGTAATAATCCCAAGAACCATCAGTGGTTAAGAAACTTAGAAGACAGACAATATATCTAATATAAGTTCCAGAAGGAGAAAAACAAAGTAGTATTTAAACAAAAAATGGCTGGAAAATTTCTAAAACCTACAAAAACTACAAAATCTGAGGATTAGTAAGTAAAAAAATTTGTAATAAATCTATTCCTCATCACACTGCAGTGAAGTACTAAACATCAAAGTCAAAGATGGTATTGTAAGGATGAGAGATAAAATTCCAAAAATAAAGCTTTACATCAAGAATTGAGGCCAAAGAGTGATTTAGGTTCCACAGGTATGTGCATTTGTCAAGACTCATTGCTTGTACACTTGAGATTTGTGTATGTCCTTGAATTAGATTTGGCATAAAAGAACCTGAAAATAAATATTGAATTCTAGATAATAATATGTATGTTTAAAGAGAAGGAAGTGTACTGATATGTGTAATTTACTTTGAAATGCATCAAAAATAAGATGAACTAATGGATGAATACAGGGATAGACAAACGTGATGTGTGGAAACTAGGTGGCGGATGTAAGAGTGTTCATTGCACAATTCCTTCAAATTGGCTGTGTGTTGGTAAATTTTCAAAATAAAATGTGAAAAAAATAATAAGGCTGGAGATCTTATTTCTCCAACAAGAAAAATTAACTTCCAACTTAAAATATTTATCTAAAAATTATAATCATATGACCATTCAAGTTTGAGGGTGAAATGAAAATATTTTAAAACAAAGACTGAATTTACCACTAAAAGAACTCTGTGCTGAAAGGACATCTGAGAATGCACTTCAGGGAGAAGGAATTAAACAAAGAAGGAATAAAGTGCAATAAGTAACAATAAGCAAAAGAATACTTTAAACACAGTTGTGCCTTTCTCACCTATTAACGCACTCATGAACACTTCCTGAGAGTTCCTGTTTCTCCAGACCCTTGCCAACATTCAATCCTGTCAAAGCGTGAATTAATTGCTTTACATTATGTATTTCAACAATAAGAGAGGTTGAGCATTTAAAGCTATTGCTTTCAGGCAATTTCTATTCCTTTTTCTATAAACTGTCTCTCAACCCAGCTATATATATTTTTTTCTGCTAAGTTAATGGGGTTCAAGTTTGTAATTGATTTACTAGCTACTTAGTAAATTATTTTGCTCATTGACCTTCATGGGTATTGTACATATGTTTTCCCTGTTTGCCATTTATTTTTTTAATTCTATTTATGGTATTTTTTTCAATTTTAATTATTTTCAGATACTTAAATTTTTCCAAAATTTCCATTATGGTTTTAATATAATTCTTAGAAATCTCTAGCCCCTCCAAGAGAATAAGTAAATTCAACTATGTTTAGTCCTAAACTTCATATTTCACCTTTTAGGTCTGAAATTTTGATCAATTTAGATATTTTTTTGTACCAAGTGTGGTAGGAGTCTAAGTTAATTTTTTTCCTCAGTGTGATTGCATTTACTTAAATTGCATAATGGAAATCCACAGATTAATTAGAATTCATTTTACAAAATTTTCTATAATGTCAAAGTGGCTGTAAAGTACGGGACTTTTGTAATGTATGCCAGCATTTCTATTTTTATGCTGCCCATATTAAAATAAAAAGTCTTAAGTAATGTCAGGACATTAAATATTCAAGATTGCAGATGCAGTTGGAGGACTAATGAGTTAATATATGAAAACATCTTTGACATTCTGATAATGACAATGTGTCTTTATAAAGCAATGCTAGGGCAAAATTAGATGTTCTAAAATTGGTTTTGCATTGCTGCAGATTGTTTTTCAAAAATACATAAAGGTATTAGTTTTACAGAAGCCAAAAAATTAGAAGAGTAAGCACAGACTATTGAAATTACTTTGTATTTAGTTATCTAATATATCACTGACTGTTAATTACAGTGAATGAGTTATGCATTCATAAAAATTTCTTGGAGAGCTGGATTCATCAAAGGTTAATGAGTAGTTAATTTTCATGGTGGGAAAGTGTGACAACAAATGTTTTTCTTGTCACTGCTTCATTTGTATTTTCAGTTGTCTGGATGATTTGGGGAATGATTTCTAAATTTATATACCTTTCCTTTCTCTTCCATCTTCTATATTTCATAAAGTCATAAAAATAAAGTTCTACTTTTATTCTTATATATTTTTTGATTCTTAATTAATATTGTCATTTAAGTACTGCCACCAGTTGCTGCTTTTGTACTTCAATAAAAGTAACAAATGGGGCTTATAAATTTAGATGTCAATCTGAAGTACGTTTAACTTCTCTATTTTCAAAAGCCGATAAGTAATATTCAACTGAATACTAAAGGAGGACCTTCTATCGATCTCTGGAGCTTTCTCTCTGTGATGCTGTTCCTCTTCAGTACCTTGCCCTTTAAAGACTAGTTGTTTGGGTCTCACCAGACCCCCAACACCATCTCTTCAACTCAGGAAGTACGTTGAGTATGTCCTCCCACGGTATGACTTGGAAACTTTCTCCAGGCAGTTAATTTGGTGCAATCAAAGGGCTCCCTTCATTTGTTTCCCATGTCTTAGTGATTACTGTCCTACATTGCCTGATGTCCAACATATTGAGTGTCATTGTTACATATTGTTCTGATTATGCAGGAGAGTAAATCTGGACTTGGAAATCTATCTAATGGTTAAAATACCAGAAAGCATTTTTTGTAGCATATGACAAACTGATCATCAAATTTATTTGGAAATTCAAGGAATGGAAAGTAACCAAAACAATTTCAAAACTGGAGGACTTAACAGAATCTTGTCTGAAAACATATTCTAAAGCCAAAATAATCAATATAATGTGGCATTGTCATAAGGATGGACATAGAAAACAATGAAACAAAAAATGAGAGTCCAGAAATAAATCCTTATATTTATGGTCTTTTGATTTTTAACAAAGGTGACAAAACTATCAAGTAAGGAGAGGAGAATCTATTTAACAAATAATTCTGGGATGAGTGGACATTCACATGCAAAACAAATACATTCAGACCCGTAACTCACACCACACACAAAAGTTAACTTAAAGTGAATTGTAAATTGAAATATGAGAGATGAAATACTAAAACATATAAAAAAAAAAAAGGAGAAAGTCTAAATGACCTTGGCTTGGGTAAAGAGTACTTCATATGACACAAAAGCACAACCTCTAAAATAAATCAGTAAATAGGGCTTTATCAAAGTTAAAAATATTTGTGCTTCAAAAGACGTCCTTAAGAAATTGAAAAGACAAGCCGCAGACTAGGAGAAAAGAGACTTGTATCCAGAATGCCATCTGTAACCATCGACATTGCTGAGGGGACCAGAAATCTTCTGAGGGTTACCAGGTATTAGAGTACACTTGGCTCAAATATCCACCAAAGCCATCACCTTTGCTCTATTTCTATGGGGCTAGTGAACAGTGAATTCAACCTGGGGCCTCCAATTGCCCCCAGTGGCCCTCACCTGGAAGCCATCTTGGCCTATATCCTATACCTGGGGCACGGGAGACACCCACTCTGAATAGGACTGTGTGCCTGAAGCCTCTGCTGGAGCAGGCAGGGCAGTAGGGGGTAGGGGTGGGTCTGAACCGTTCTTCAGGTGTGAAGGTTTTCCACAGGCCACACAATAAAGCATTCGGTTGTTGGTCTAACTTTTCAGAGCTCCTGGTAGCGATAAGGCCAAGCCACATTTGCTCTGGGTTACTTTTACTAGACTCTTTACAGTTGATTGGGATAGATTTTTGGACTTCTCAAGCTCCCTCTCTGTCTCATGTCTTACCCACACCCATATCTGTCCCTGGGATTTGTCAGTTTCTCCCAGATCAGCAATAGATAACCCAATGTCATAAATGTCTTGTCCCATGGCTGAGCTCAACATGGATATTGGCATTCAGTACCAGGTACTGGGGGTGGTCTCGGGTATCTTGGCTTTCATTCATGCAGTGAATGTGGCCTGATCAGGGCCTTCAAAGGCAGGGACATACATGGCCTGTCCCATTCCCAACTCCCTAAGAATTCATTGTACCTCCTTTATAGATTTTCAGGGTCCCATATGTCCAGGGAGATACTCCACATTGGGCCAAGTCTACTTGCAAGATGGATAATCCAATCTATAAGGGAGTGAGTACCCTGAACCTCCCAGCACCATGCTGCAGGGCAGAGTGTGTGGTGACATTGTTCTTTTTCTCTGCCTCCTGCCATTGTCCCCTTTATCTCATAGGCACACTCAGCATTCCTGGATACTTTCCCTGGCCTTTTGTTGGAACCTGGCAGCTGTATCAATAAGCTCAGTGGGAGTGAATTCTCTCATCATGAACGTTTCCTGAACTGGGGGCTGCCCTGTTAGCTGGGGTTGATGTTGCTGTGTTTTTGCTTTCCTTTGTATGAGGGGTCAGACAGAAAGGGGTGCTTCGTCTGTTTCATGGTCAATCACCACAACATTTGCTTTCCTCACTTTTGGAGGGATTCCACCTCTTAGTGTTCCAATCAAGCCTTGTTGCTAGCTTTGCAAAACAGCACATTAAGGTCTCCAACTAATTTTCCTGCTCTCCCGCCTTGTCTGCCAGCCCTGAGGCGAGCAGAGTAGTGGACACGTGCACATCCTTCTCTAGCCTCAGCCCTTCTTCCAACTTTCTAACTCGAGCTTCAGCCTCTCACTGGGCATCAGTGTCCAGAGACCTGCCCGCAGCAGAGGCCAGCCCACTGTGCAGCCATGTGCTTCCCTCCTGTGCCACACGGCACACCTTAGATCAGTGTTTTCAGGGTGTCCCCGAACTTATGGAGTCCACAACCATCTAACACACGGGCCACTCCTCCCCACACAGAGGTTGCTGTTAACACTGGATTTCCTCCACAGGTGCCTCTTTCCCAAGACCTATTTCTTCACGCATTTGGCTGGTTCTCCAACTGTTTGTTTGCAACCTTGGGGGGCTTCTCCAGGTGAAATTCAAAATGGGCCCCTGTATATGGAGGGCAAGGAGAGACTGAAGAAAAATGCCCAACACTTTAGATTGGAAGGTGGCAGGTTTAACAAGCAAGGGAACTTACATATGAGGCTGGCCACAAGAGGGGTAGATCTCCACACCCTACTAGTAATACTAGTTTATCCTTTTCTTTTTAATAATATTTTTCTTTATAATATGTCTAAAGTCTTAGGTAAATTTGGGAATACCAACTTCAAAATAGATTCACATCTTCAGTAATTTAACACTCAGAGTTCAAGTAAAATTAACTAGTTATGGTCTTATCACATATTGGCATTAAAGGGGATAATAATAGTTGAGAAAAATTCTAATTAATAAGATATTTAAGCAATTCTAAAAACTAAGTAGTGTCTCACATGACTATATTTACTAGATATAAATTTCTCATTGAGTTCTCTATAAAAGACTATTTAAGCATAAAAGAACATAAAATAGAAAAGAATAGTAATTGAAGTAGTAAGTAAACTGATTAGTCAATAAGTGATTGTGGTTTCAATATTTTTAGGAAATGTCATCTTTCATCTGAATGGAGGCCATGGTATAGAGCAGTCTATACTCTCTCTGTTTTAGATTCTTTAAATAAGAAAATTATAATACCTGGTTAAAAAAAATGGGACATAAGTATAAGTGAACAGTTCAGTAAAGAATAACTACAAATGACCAATAAACACAATAAAAATATTTACCTGAAAGAGTACTCTGGGGAATGTCTAGCTAGTTGCTACCAGGAGGTACACTGGGAGGTAATATCCCAAAGAGAAAAGATAATCAGGGCTTGGAAGTAAAAAGGTGGTAATGTAAGCTACAACTATAAATGAGATAAAATTAAAACAACAGAACGGTGTAAGAAAACCAAGCTGAGTCACAAAAGGAGGTGCCAATAGTTTACAATTTAATAGTTTGTTATTGACTAAAATTGAATCTTCTTATTTGTTCTAACATTTAAAAAATCAAGAATGTAGGCTACATGTTAGCAAATGCTTTTTACATTTATTGGTATAATTCGAATATGTATTTTCTTTAATCTACTGTTTTGAGAAATAATATTAATACATATTTTATTACTGGGCCATTCTTGCATACCTAGAATTAGTCCTACTTGTTCATAAAATATTTCTTAGTTTCCTTTAGGATATAATTGCTATGTGTATTAAGATATTTTAGGTCTATAATGATTCATTTTGCCAATAGTTCTATTTTTATATTTTATAAGGTTTATTATATAAATGTTTACTATTTATTTTTTTGCCTACTTAACATGGCAATAGCTAAGGAAGTCGATTATGTTTCTAAATTCTAATGTTTTTCTGTCAGTTTGTTTCTTGCATGTGTAATTTAAAAAAATCTGTTTTGATGTAATAGTATTCAGAGCATAAGGATTCATGACAGTTATAATTTCACTGTGCAGTTTCATTGCACCTAGCATGCTGTTGCTTCTTATCAAAACTAAAATTTCATAAAACCCTTAAGCCTTTTCTCTCCCATGCTGCAACATGGGCACATATTTCTTAATTTATTCCTGCACATTTTGTGGAAACAAATGTAAGGCGTCACATGCTCCCCTGCTGTATTCTCTTTGTACTGAACCCTTCAGGGTGAGAACAGGCTTTTTAACTCCTCTGCTCAATCAGTTACCTATAGCCTTATCCTCTGCCTAGGATGAAAAGGTAAGGACTTCATATAATGCAGTATAAAATTAAGAGCATAAGTGCTTAATACCTACTTTTTGTTCATAATTATATGTTATAGAAATAAAACAATTAACTGTGAATATTCACAAAGGGCATGACAAGTTATATAGACCTTTATATGAGCATTTTTAGAAACAAAAATATAAATAAAAACAACTTCAATTTCAATCTGAAAATTCTTCCTTGGGAAGATATTGTTGTTGCAAGGTACATTTATGCATTTAAGTTTGAACAAAACACTACAATTTACATTAAAAAATACAGCTTTGTTTTAAGCCACCGTATTATATTATGCATCTCTGAGCTGGGCTACTCAAGCATACACTGCTTACCAAGTATCTGGAAACACTCTTTACCCAAGCACAGATAGCATGTCAATGTCGTAGATTGTTTGTTGCCCTAATATACAGAAATCTCCATTTATCTGTGTAAAATTTTTGATTTAAACTTATGAGTTGCACGGTCAACTCCCTTAACAGCCAACCAAGGAAGGAATTCCCATGATTTAAAACAAAATGGCACTAGGGGGACCTTAGATATATACAACCTCTCCATGGTTTCTGGCTGTTTTTCTCAGAAAAAAATAAATAAGAGGACATCAGCGAGATGGTGGACTAAGAAGGCCATATATATATATATATGGCTGCCAAGATTTCCATGCCACAATATGGAAATAACCTACATGTCTGTCAGTGGATGACTAATATCCTATACAGTAAGCAACTGTAGAGTTCATCTAGTTCAATTTCATTTCATATGGATGGGTGTTTTTCTAATTGCTAATCTTTGGAGGCTCAGGGATCCTTTGAGAATAATGCAATTTGTGGATCCTCTCCAAGAAAAGTACATATACCCTTACAGGCATATGATTCTGGGAGGTGGGAGGATGGTCACAGACCTTCTGAAAGCATACACTGGGCATCAGGGATTTTCAAAAAATCCATGAAAGTAGAATGAGAGTCTCTTACAGTTATCTTTGATAACTGATCATTCATGATTGACTATACCTCCACTAACAGGGATCTCACTAGTTGATGTATGTTAACTTTAAAAACCATCTTTCTCTTGTTAAAGTCTGCTCCTTTGTACCTTTCCTTTAGCTCAGAAAAGATCCTTTAGCTCTCTGTGTCTATTTTGGATAAGTATCAATTCCGCATATTCCTCTTCAATTAATCAAAGACAAAAATTGTGTTCTTCATGAATGACATTAGCAGAGTTAGCCAAGTAATGACAGAACTTCCTTCAGAGAGACAGCTACTAAAAACTGGTCCTAAAAACCCACTGGACAAGAACGAAAATATCATAACTCCATCTATAACAATTCACTCCTAAGACTATGGTAAGTTCTGTTGTTAGATACTTTAAACAATAAAATAGTTCTTGATGGAAACACTTGAGATTTTATGGGAGAAATGTCAAGGATAAAGCTTCTTATGGTTGCAGTAATATACAGAATAAGAATGACTGACAGCCAAGGGTAGGTATCCTCAGGTAACACAGAAACATGTCCTAAATCTTGTTGGAAAGAGCCAACTGAATGTCACACAGACACTGACTGCTATATCAGCTAACTACCTGAGAGCTCCTTGAAGGTCCAAACACTCACACACCATTTCTGTTGTGTTTGCTGATAACAGTCCCTATAGAGTCCCATTAACTCTTCTAGAAAAACAGTGAGGGCTTCTGTCCTCATACAGACCTAGGTTTTGTTTCTTATTCTGCTTTATAGTTTGGAAAACCTGGGAAATGTAATTATCTACTTAGATTATATTAATTGACTGAAAAGGAGCACTGTGTCTTGTGCAAGTAATATAATACCAGTTTTGCTTTTCCTTTTTTGTATCAATTAACAATTGCTGTATAATAAACACAAATTCAGGGATTTAAAACAATAATCAGTTATTTACACAGCTCATGGCTCTGTGGGCTGCCTGGGACTTCACTGGTCTAAATTGTCTTGGCAGCTTTGCCAAGTTTCTCTCATCCTCCTTTGTGGACCAGGGAAACTAGCCCAGGCACGTCTTTTTCATGGTGATATCAGAAGCACTGCCTGTTTCAAGCCTCTTTATATCTCACGCACCAAAGGAAGTCACATGGCAGAACCCAGATTCAGGAGCCTCACAATCTTCCTTCCACTGAAAGATTATATGGCAAAGGTTGCAGAGATGGAGAAATGTGAAGCATTGGTGGGGGATATGAATGCAATTTACCTCATCTTCCATTGGCCATGTGAAAATGATTTCAGTAATGTATTATATGAACCCTGTGTTATAAAAGCATCTCCCATCAAGCAATAATATAATAGCAAAGGAACTAATGACATGAACTGAAATGAAAAATTATAGTATTGACTCAGAAAAACAGCTAACCTCTGAAAAAATATACAAAAGTAGCAATTTTTAAAGTGTGGTCTAGGGACCCTTGGGGTCCCTGAGACCATTTCTGAGGGCCCATTATGTAAACACTATTTTCATGATAATACTGAGATGTTATTTGTACTTTGTACTTTCATTCTTTCACAAGTATACAGTGGCACTTTTCAAAGGGTACATAACATGATTTTGCAATAGACTGAATGTAGGAGCAGATATAAGAATATGCCTCTCTTCCATTAGGTCAGATGTTAAATAGGCTTGCAAAAGTGCAAAACAGTGTCACACTTCTCACTGTGCTTTTGTTTTAGAAAGTGTAGTTAATTTTTATAGAAATGTGTTATTTATGTTAAATTGTAATGGGTTTATATTATTTCAAACATTATTAAGTAAATATTTTTAAATGTCTCAGTTTTAATTTTCTACTGTGGTAAACATAGACAGGTATAATCTGCAAAATAAAATCTATTTGGGGTCCTCTATAATTTTTAAGAGTATAAAGGATTGCTAAGACCAAAATATTTTAGAACATGAAAAGAATTAAAAAACAAAGTTTAAAAACCTGTATATGCAGCAGAATATAACAGAAATAGTTTCTATGAAATAGAAATATAAAGTCATAAGGAGAAAATATAACGAAATTTTAAAAAGGCAGTTTGCAATAAAAAAATGTCCTAGGGAATAAAGAATTATTCCAACAAAGGTAAAAAATAGTCACAGAATTAAAATCCCACCAGTAGCATCCAGAATAAGATCAACACTTTGAAATAATAAATGCATGACATTGAAGGAAACATCAGAAGGTTCCTCCAAGAATTCAATACAAAAGGGTGACATGAATAAAAAGTATGAGGAAGAAAATGAGTTACAAGGATAAAATATCATATACATGCCTCCCTGAAGAAAAATCAGAGACACTGCAACAAAGTGACAACAGCACACATAATAGAATAGAACTTTCCTGAAAAGTAAATAAGTCAATATGTCTTCTAAGATCTCAGTACGAAGTTTGAAAAGTTGTGTATCAGCTAAAAATCAATGAAAAAAGAGACATGATTCTGCAGGGCCTATTGGTTCACAGTCCTCAATACACTATTTATTTCCACTTGATGAAGGAGGACTGCTTGTTACTCCTAATTTTATTCATATTTGAATCAGTTTGGTCTCATGATCATTTGGCCTCTCAAGATTATGCGTTCAATCTCAACTAAGACCCAGTTTAATACTATGGGCTATTTAAGGAAAGGAGAATAGTCTATTGTTAAAGAAGCTTAACTCTGTTTCAAGATCTTGGCTGAGTTGACCGTGAGTCCCCTACTGCTGTTACTGAAGGAGCATCCTCCTCTGACTCCGATACTTTGTGTATCATTAAATAGACTAGGTCCTAAGGGTTAAGAGAAAGAATTCCTTGCTCTGTGGCTATACTAACTAGAAAGGTTTCTTTTGCTCAAGCTCTAAATTGATAGCCTCTGGAGTGGCTTCTAATAGTCTTTGACTCCTAGTATTCAATCACTCCCTTATGTATGAGGGTGAGTCAAAAATTATCCACACTCCAGTTATATTAAAACTTTTATAAATTCTACAGCCAAAATGCGGAAAAATTGTGACTCCCCCTCGTAATTCCTTCTCCTTGATTATGGGCTGGACCTGGGTACTCACTTCTAGGGGAAAAGCAGGCAGCAAAACTGATGGGATGTCACTTCCAAAGTTAGGGTACAAAAAGACTGTAGCTTTCCTCTCTCATTTTCTTTATTTCTTGAATTCCTCATTCTGGGGGAAGCAAGCTTCCATGTTGTAAGCAGCTCTATAGAGAGGCACATATGGCCAGGAACTGATGTTTCCAGTCAATAGCCAGTGATCTTAGAATCAAATCTTCTGAGACTTGCCATAGGTTCATAAGTGGGTTTTGAAGCTCATCCTCCCCAAGCTGAACTTTGCAACCCCAGCAAATGTCTTGATTTCTCCCTCGTGAGACACCCTGAGCCAGAGGACCAAGGTAAGGTACTCCCAAATTCCTGACCCACAGAAACAGTAAGAATAAATTTTTATTGTTTTAAGCTGATAAATTTGGAGCAGCAGTAGACAACTAATTTGTTATGCAGTGGTAGATAACTAATACACCAAATCGAAGACAAAAGTCTTTGAGATCATTTGCCCAAGTGCTTACACACTCTGGCATCTTTCTTGGCCACCCCCACGATAGACTCACAGTTTAGCTACACCTCACCTCTCTGGCAAGTCTCTTCAATCCTGTGTCCCCATATCAGCCACATCCTCTTTTAAGAAGTCTGACTCTGTGCCTTCAGGTTATGTGTGTGAGGAGATGCTGGTGGTGGTTCTCTTCTAAGATTCCAGGTTCTTTCATTGTTCACTCTCCCTCCATCTGGTGTAGTAGCTGCTTTCAGCATTTGATGCTTATGGACCCCTTTGAAATCTCTTTTAGCCCTTTTAATTGTTAAATGCCTTTTACTAGTTAACAAGTCTCTATATCACATTTTTCCATATCCAGATTACTGGCATGGTTTCTAACTCTGACTGGACCCTGATTGAAACTTAAGTGTTTAATTTGATAAATAAAAGGCATACAGTTTACAACATGGTTTTACCACTTCACATTCTGGCCAGCAATGTTGATTATTCCAGTTGCTCCATATGCTTGCTAGTTAATATTTGGTATTGTCAGTTTCAGTTTTAAAATAATTTTAGCCACTCAAGTACAAAGTACCATGGTCTTCTTCCCTGGGATAAATTAAGAGGTTTGTATTAACATATACACGCTACTATATATAAAATAGGTAACCAACAAGGACCTACTGTATAGCACAGGGAACTATACTCACTATTTTGCAATAACCTATAAGGGAAAAGAATCTGAAAAGGAATATATATATATATATGAATCACTGTGCTATATACCTAAAACTAACATGGTATTGTAAATCAACTGTACTTAAATTTTAAAAAAAATTATGTTTACACCAAAACTTTTTTTTAGTATTCCATTTTATCTTACTTTTTTAGTTACAGTATTTAATATATTGTTGTGGTTGTTCTAGTGATTATAATATGCACTCATCTTAAAATAGTCTACCTTGAATTAATATTATTCAATTATACCTCTTCACATACACTATAGGTATAATTCTATTTATCCATCTTTTGTTTTATTTTCACATGCATTGCTTTTCCATATGTTGAAAAATTTCATATGCATTGTTATTATTTTTGCTTTGAATATTTAATTGATTTTTTAAAAAGTCAAGAATAGAAAAAATAGAATTTTATATTGCTCCAAATATTTATCATTTGACAAGCTCTTTACTCCTCTCTGTAGATTCAAATATGTATCTGATGTCATTTTTTCTTTAGACTGAAGAACTTTCTTTGGCATTCGTTATAGTGTGTCACAGTGCTGATACATTTTTCACTTTTGTTTATCTGAAAATATTTTACCTTTATTTCTGAAGGATTTTGTTGCTGGATATAGAACTTCAGATGCATAAAGGTTTTTATCTTTTTCTTTCTTTCTTTCCTTCCTTCCTTCCTTCCTTCCTTCCTTTCTTTCTTTCTTTCTTTCTTTCCTTCCTTCCTTCCTTCTTTCCTTTCATCCTTTCTCTCTCTCTCTCTCTTTCTTTCCTCCTTCCACCCCTCCCTCCCCCACTTCCTTCCAGCACTTCTAATATATATCTCCATTGTCTTTGGCCTCCTTTGCTTCTGAGGAGGTGTCAGCCATTATTCTTATTGTTTGTGTCTATATGTAATGTGATTTTACTTTAATCAGACTTCTCTTAAGATTTTCACTTTATGTTTAATTTTCAGAAATTTGATCAGGATATACCTAGGTGTATTTATCTTCCTTTGTGCTTATTTTCATTTATATTAGCTGAGATTTTTAGATCTGTGGATTGATGTTTCTCACCAAATTTGTTAAATTTTCAGAAGTTCTTTCTTCAAATATTTTTATGCTTTATTCTCACTTTCATAATTTTCTCAAGGTCAGATTTCACACATTAGCCTGATTTCTCTTGTCCAGTATGTCATTATATGACTTTGATAATTTTTAAAATCTTTTATTACAGTGTGCATAAATTTGGTTTGATTTGGATAATTTCATATAGAAACCTGACTTCGAATTTACTGAGACTTCTTTATGTAGCATCCAATCTTCTGTTGAGCTCATTCAATTAATTTTTAACTTCAGATTATAATAATCAGTTCTATCTTTTCTTTTTTGTTTATTTTTAAATTTGCCATATCTTTTTGTTAGTCTCTATCTCTTTACTTATTATTATGTACCTTCACTGTACATTTTAAAAAATAGTTATGAAAGTGATTTTAAATTGCCTCTCTGCCAGTTCCAATCTCTGGGTCATAGATGAATCTGTTTTTGTTGGCCATTTTTCTCTTATTATGGTTCATATTCTCCTGCTTCTTCTCATGACTGGTAATTTTTTATTGTATCCCAAAGCACTGTAAGTGATACTATTTTAGAAACTGGATTCTATTTTTTGTATTTTTTTTTTTATTTTACCTCTGAAGAATATTAAGTTTGAATTTGGCAGGCAGTTAAATTACTAGCATATTAACTTAATTCTTTGGAGGCTTAGTTTTAGGCTATAGTATAGTAGGTTCTTACTCCTAAGACTTGGCCCTTCAGAGTTTTCAATAGAAAGTCCAAGTTGTTTAAAATGCCTCCATTACTGCCAGTACCTTCTCTTTCCTCAGCACTGAGCAGCTGCTGAAATCTCTGCTTACTTCTATAATTCATCCAGCTTTTGCTTTGCATTGGTTTTTTGGCAATGTTGCCTTATCCACACATAATTTAGTTGTCCAGCAAGGATATGAGAGAAATGTGTATGTAGATTTCATGGTTCCCTTATCTAGAGTCTTCCATCTCCATGTTCCCTACTCAATTTCCACACCTCGACAGTCCTAAACTCTAACTTTTAATGCATCAGCTTAGCAAACCTTCTAAATTTTGCTTGACCTCTATGCTCTGAGCACCATCCAAATTGGGTTCCCATGGAGGGAAATCTGTTAAATGTCAATCTGAACTAATTTGCATCAATAGCTATTTCCTCTCTATTTGTGGATGCTTTTAGTCAATTTGCAGTATCTTCCAACACTTTATAGGGTTCACGATTATTATTAGCAGGAGGGGTTTGCTCAATCCATCTTTCTTGAATCTAACTTTAGAGCTAAATGGAGTTAGAATAGCAATTACCTGTACCTTGCAAGTCACTGAAGTTGAGACCAATCTCTGAATTTTCCCCAAAGATACAGTACTGTTTTAGTTTATTATTTGTAAGGTGAAGGAACTCAAAAGAGTTTTACTTGGCCCTTTTGCTCATATCTCTTATGTATTCCTGTAGACGTACCATGAGATGTACTCATTGATCACCTAACCTTAATAAGCCCAATGCCATTAAGCTCCTGCCAGTTGAATGTCATGAAATTCTGGATCTGCAAATATTAGTGTTAGTTCACAGCCAATGTTGAATAGTTTCTAAAACATCGGGTTATTTCTCATTTTTCTCTCTCTCTCCTTCTCCTCCTTTCTCCTCCCCTTCCCCAGTGCACAGCCACATAGCCAAAGGAGACTTTGGGGATATATAGACAAAGAATTCACGGTTCATATTTGAAATGCTGCACATGGTCTTTCTGCAAGGATATTTGGCCTCTCCAATATTTAATTGGCTCTAGGTTTCTAAACTGGCTCAAGTCTAGAAACTGGTTAAGGATCTTTAATCTATTATGTTGTATTATATTGGCAAAGGCAGATTTTGATTACTTCACCTAGAATGTTTTTCATTTATTCAAATCACTAATCAATCAGCCTTTAACAAAGACCTCTGTGAGTTAATCCATTTTCATTGCCAGTCTAGTTATGCTAACTACTGTCACCTTGGATCTGAGTTACAGTCCAATATTTCCTTTGACAACCATGCCTCTCCAATCTCTAGTGAGATAAAGGAGCCCATTTCAAAAGCAACATTTGCAACAAATGGGACCTCATGAAACTTAAAAGCTTTTGCACAGGGAAAGAAACCATAAACAAAACTAGAAGGCAACCCTCAGAATGGGAAAAATAGTTGCCAACGAAACAACGGACAAAGGATTAACCTCTAAAATATACAAGCAGCTCATGCAGCTTAATACCAAAAAAGCAAATAACCCAATCCACAAATGGGCGGAAGACCTAAATAGACATTTCTCCAAAGAAGACATACAGATGGCCAACAAACACATGAAAAGATGCTCAACATCACTAATCATCAGAAAAATGCAAGTCAAAGCCACAATGAGGTATCACCTCACACCGATCAGAATGGCCATCATCACAAAATCTGGAAACCACAAATGTTGGAGAGGGTGTGGAGAAAAGGGAACTCTCCTGCACTGTTGGTGGGACTGTAAGTTGGTACAGCCACTATGGAAAACAGTTTGGAGGTTCCTTAAAAAACTAAAAATAGAACTACCATATGATCCAGTAATCCCACTACTGGGCATATACCCAGAGAAAACCATAATCCCAAAAGAAACATGTACCATAATGTTTATTGCAGAAGTATTTACAATAGCCAGGACATGGAAGCAACCTAAATGCCCATCAACAAATGAATGGATAAAGAAGATGTGGCATATATATACAATGGAATATTACTCAGCTATCAAAAGGAATGAGATGGAGCTATATGTAATGAGGTGAATAGACCTAGAGTCTGTTATACAGAGTGAAATAAGTCAGAAAGAGAAAGACAAATATTGTATGCTAACTCACATATACAGAATCTAAAAATGGTACTGATGAACTCAGTGACAAGACAAGAACAAGGACGCAGATGCAGAGAATGGACTGGAGAACTCGAGGTTTGGGGGGGCGGGGGGTGAAGGGGAAGCTGAGACAGCGTGAGAGAGTAGCATAGACATATATATACTACCAACTGTAAAATAGATAGCCAGTGGGAAGTTGCTGTATAACAAAGGGAGTTCAACTCGAGGATGGATGATGCCTTAGAGGACTGGGACGGGGAGGGTGGGGGGGAGACAAGGGAGGGAGGGAATACGGGAATATGTGTATAAATACAGATGATTGAACTTGCTGTACCTCAAAAAAAATAATAATAAAACAAAAAAAGAGAAACAAAAGCAACATTTGCCACCAGCTTACCTTGCACTCAAAGAATAGTACTGTCATGTTTATGAATGTTGGTCCACATTTCGCAATGTTTTTGTCAATGATTGGTAAATGAAGTGCCTCAGTATACTCTTGAAGTTATATTTAGTGGGTGGATGAACAGATTGCAAATGATAAATCTACTTCAAAATTCTTATCTCTTTAAGTTTTAGATTCCTTCTCTATATTTAATTAAGAAATTTGTTTAAAGCACATTAACCTTTAAAAAAGCATAGGCTTAAGGTAAGTCTAAGTTTAGTTAAACAAAAGAAAAAATATTATAATCAATCTCAGGTGAATGAGAATGCCTTGTCAATGCCACACAGTAATAGGTTCAGCATGATATGAAGGGAATAGGGAGTTGACGTGCTCAGTATTTCCACTTTTAGCAATATATAGCCTGTGAAAATAGCTACAAACACAGACACATTACTTACATGTCAAGATCTTCAGTGTGTCCTTATCATAAGAGTGAAATAATGGAAATAAATGGCAACTCCAACAATTGGGAATTGGTTATGTTAATTATGAAATAACTATACAATGGGATACCATGCTGCCATTGAAAACAATACTTTTCAAGAAGATATCATTTTAAGCCAAAATTATATTATATTTAAGTCAAAAATTGTCATATACAATTCTGAAGTGTCACTATAAGTGACACTTTATAAAATAAACTAGCAATAAATATGTTGTTTCAATTATATTTTTGATATTTTAAAATAATTTTATGTACTTTGGAAATATATTAACTTTCAGTAAAAAATAATATTTAATACTATTAAATAAAAAATTGAATATGTACACAGAAGGCAGCCTCTAGTATGATTTTCTGATGGACTCCGAGTAGCCTAGTGTGGCCAGAATTAAGGACTGGATTTAAAATAGTGGGAGCTATGCATGTGCTGGTGGTGGAGCCGGATGTTTGATAACAGCAAAGCACACACACCCCACACGAATCATCACGTATTCCAGTCCTTAACAGCACTGCTTCTCTCATTTCTCTCTTTATTTTTTCTTAAATTTTAGATTCAGCTACTGTGGCTCTTTTTTTTAAATGTAGTTAATTTACCTTTTTTTTTTTTTTAACATATTTGGCTTTAAAAATCTAAGAGTAAGACTGTTTCCTTAAGTACTTTCTGAGAAAGGTTTCTGTATGTAAAGTTCTTCCTCCTTCATTGTTAATAAAAAAGGATTCAACAGATTTGTATTTGTATTCTAATTCTGCTTGTAGCTAGGTGCATAAAATGTCAAATTTCTTAAAATCTCATGACCTTGATATTTTTTGTGAAAGCTTACGGAGAGGTTAATTAATATCTGCCAACATTTGTAAAGTGTCAAATGGGATTATACATGGGAGGTGTTTTGTGAGGTTGAGTGTCATATGTATTATGAAATACAAAGTAACAATTAAATTACAGATAACAAAATGCTCTCCTAAAATGCAGTTTATTGACTACATTTGGTTTTCTAGCATCCATAGACTGTCTACCTGATATTGAAACCCATTCTTAATTCCCTTTTTTCATCACTATGTTTATTCATCTTTCAGTCATTAATCAATTAATCATTCAGTGCTTCATTTATACATTAAAATTTGTGTGGTGCTCACAGAAGATCATAGATAATAGTTCTATTTAAAGATGTATTACAGTGAATTTCTAAAAGATCAAGGGGGAGAGAGGAGACCTGGGTACAGGATCAGGTTGCCTGCTAGGTTGCTTTATGATCCTATAGTTTTTAAACTGCTTTCTAAAGCTGTTACCTTAGCTTAAAATGAGGGACAGTGTTAGCCTAGATGACCTCTAAAATGCCTCGCATCACTAATGTTCTCTGTGTGCAGAAAAGTAGTCAGATTTCAGAAGTGACTTTTCTTAAGACGCTGGGTTGTGGCTGCCACTCTGTGCCCCTGTCCATAACCAAGTCTGGACATACTATGGCAAGATGATAAGACATGACAGAGGGACGCAGTGCTGAGCTCTGCCAAGATTCAGAGCATGATGGAAAACATGTTGACAGAAAGGTCAAAGAACAGGTGGAGAGTGAAAGGGAAGTGAGACATGGAAAAGCAGACAGCTGAGAGTCTTGCTTCCTTAACCTTGAAGGGGAACATAAGGTCCTCGTTAAAACAATCCTTGTTCTGTAATCACCCACACCCTGTTGAATCCAGCACTCAGTGCACGCCAGCACCCACCATGCAACCAGCCTTCTGTGCCTCATGCAGATTATCCAACTTCCCACTCACAGCTGTTCTCCCTTCGTGCCTCTCATTCTTCAACCCAAGCCTGTGTGCCCAAGGCAGGGTGCCTTAGATCAATGATTCTCAGAATTCAGTGTGCAAGAGAATCATCTGTCAAGCTTGTTAAACATCCTGATTCATGGGTCTGATCCCCAGATATTCTGATGTGGTGAGGTGGAGAGGTGTCCTGCAGACTGAAGGTTTGACACACACACAGAAGGAGTCATGTACCCAGCCCTTGGGCTCCGCTTTGAGAAATGCAACATCAAGTATACCGCTCAGGAGTTCTTTGACTACACAAGAAAAACCTCAGCTTGTTACAACGTGTTCATGAAATCACTGTGTGTGATCCCTTTCCTTCAGTGAAAAGGTGTGATTTCTATTTTTAACATCTTCCATTTTCTAGGGTGCAACTTGTTATATCTTAAAGCTTTACAAGCTGCTATATAAATGTAGTATTATATGGATGTCTATATATAGTTTTATATATATAGAATAATATTCACCCTCTCAGAAACTATTTATAGGTTAGAAATGTAACATGTATCTAACTATTTATACAAAAGTGTCTGCCTGTGTTCACATGATATCCATGAGAAATTTAAACTTAAAAATGGGCTTTTGTTGAAAATGTGTTATATAGATACATAGAACCCCTTATCTGTTTGTAGTATGCATGGACATATATTTCTTTGAATTTAATCGTTACTGTTTATTTGATGTATAATATCCATCAATTTTTAATTGATTGATGGTGTTAATTTAATAACCCATTGTGCTTATTATGAGTACAGGAAAGAAGAAATTATGGAAAGAATAAAGGAAATAAAATGCATGAGGGTAGTACACTAGGGACTGTTAGAGATTGTATGTCATTGATCAAGTAAACCACTGTGCTTGTCTTAGCAACACTCCTTCACCAGTAGAAGGTAAGTATAATAAGGCAAAGCATTGCTGATATAGTAGGATGCATACAGTACTACATGAGAACAGATAAAGACGAAATTAATTTTGCCTGGGAGCTTGTTGTTGCTTTACAGAAGTGGTGCCTTTTGTCTGGCCTTTAAGGATATTTGTGCTTGCATGCTAGGCACTATTCCAGATGCTAGGAGTCCAGTGATGAGCAGGACAAAATCTATGGCCTTGTAGATCTTACATTCCAGTGGGGAAATAAGATAAGCAGGAGGGAGTCCAGAAAACAATAATAATAAATGCTCCCATTAGTTCTGGGTAGAAGGGAAGGGACAAAGAATAATACTTTTGAGGGTCTAGAAGTTGCTCAGTTTGCATGGAATGTAAAGTGAGAGTGAGAGTGGAGAGAAACGGAGCTGGAGAACGAATCAAGAGGTAGATGATGATGGGTCTTACAGATCATGATAAAGTTTTAAAAACTATTTACCCATAGAGTGACAGTCAGTCATTTAAAGGGTCCCTGTAAAACAGGCATGTCATTGGATTGGTGGCACATGTACAGGCCTCGCTGGCTGCTGTCAAGGGACTAGATTCGAAAGAAAAGTGTAGACTTGAAGACAAGTGAGGTGAGCAATGCTGTAGCCAAGCTATGGGATGTAGTAGTAGCAGTGGGGGCAGAGCGAATGGGGCTGTCTGAAGGTCAAATAAAATAAAAATAAAAACACTTGCAAATCATATGTCTGATAAAAGACATAGCTAGAATACAAAGATAACTCTAAAAATTACTAATAAGACAAACAACTCAATGGAAATTATAAGCAAAAGATTTTAACAGACACATCACCAGAGGGCTTAAACAGATGGCAAATAAACATATAAAATGCTCACAATTATTAATTATTAGAGAAATTTAAGTTAAAAATATAAGATACCACTATGCACCCAATTATAACAGCCAACATTTTTTTAACTGACTATACCGAGTGCTGGTGAGACTGCAGAGGAATTGAGATTCTCATACACTGATGGTGGGAATGTAAAATGCTACAATCACTTGGGAAAACAGTTTTGCAGTTTCTTAAAAAGTTAAATGTATACTTACCATATAGTCCAGCCATTACTCTTCTAGATATTTGCCCTAGAGAAATGAAACATATGATCATACATGTACTTGTACACAAATATTCATAGCAGCTTTATTTGTAATAGTCAAAGGCTGAAAATAACCCAAATGCCCATCATCAGGCGAATGGATAAACAAACCTTGGCATATCCACCTGACGGAATACTACTCAACAATAACATGGATCAACATGGACAAATCTCAAAATAATCATGAGTAAAGAAGCCACACACAGAAGGAGACATACCATATGATTTCACTCATCTAAAATTCTGGAAAACAAAAACTAGTGCACAGTGAACAAAAGCATATCAGTGGTTGCCTGTAGGCAGGCGGAGAGTGCAGGGAGCTATAGTAGAGGAGGTTTTTCGGGGTCATGGATATGTTGACTACCTTTTTGGTTCTTGGTGACTTCATAGGTGTACAAAAGTGTGCTCTTATCACACCAAATTGTACACTTTAAACAGGTGTTTTTATTGTCATTTATACTCCAATAAAATATTGTTAAAAAAAGAAATAGATAAAGGTATCATAAAGGAAGGAACTCCCAAGGAGAAAAGAGGAGATGGATCTAGAGCAAGTATGGAGGGACTGGACTTAAAGAAGAGGAGGAAGCAAGATCTTTCATTGTAATAGCAAAATATGCATAAATATCTCTAGGCATGATTTCTGGAGATTAAAATTTTCCTTTGATAGAGTCTATTTTTTATATGAAGTTAGAAAAATGGTTAATTATCCATTTTGGTTAATTTTTAGTGTGGATAAGGAGGTAAAGATTAATGTAATTTAATCTAGAAAAGAATGTTGGTTCCAGGTTTATTAAGTTATCTTCAATGTTATTCTAAGAATCTGGGGCATCACTGAAAGTTTTTAGAAAGTTCTTTACTAATATCAGAGTTAATGTTTTGTGTCAAAATTCCAAAAATTATAAGTTTGAGAAACTTTTTGCTCATTGTAACAATGTTCTCAGTCCAAATATTTAGAGGTAGTGTGGTATAACAAATAAGGCATTTCATTTATCCATTCAGTTTGTCACTGATTTACACATTCAAGAAACATTGATAAGCACTGACAATCTGTCCGGTGTTCAATTAGGCAGAGCTAAGTGAATACATAAACAAGATCATTTAATCTGGAGAAAAATACTATTTAAAATGCCATCAATTTTACCTTATAGAATGTAAAGTAAATTGTGATCTGACAACTGAGTGATGAGAAAGAGTAAGGCAGGTAAAATTTGTGGGAGGAACACTTTAAGCAAAGAAACAAGCTTGAAGACTTCAAACCAGAAACACTGGACAGCTGAAGCCAAGTGATCAAGGGGCTTGTTATGAGATGAGGTTGGATTAAGGCTATGACAAGGAGTCTGATGTTTATTCTTAATGATGCCAAGACATTGGAGGACTTCAAGTGGAAGAAGTTTTACCATATGATTTACCTGCTGAAGGAGCTCTGTGGTCTCTTTGTAACAAATGTTCCTGTATGTTGTAATCATGAGGTTCATTCACAAACAAATCAGTTCTCCTCTCATTCTGGGAAGAGGGTAGGACGGCACCTCCCTGTGTTTTGTAATGTTAGGCATGGTCACGTGATTTGCTTTGACAAATGAATTGCAAGAAGAGGTAATGTGTGTTACTTCTAGATGGATGTTTTAAGGGCCCTTTCACAATTTACCATGCCGCTTTTATTCTGCTTTAGTGAGCGTATGTTGAGATTGGAGCCTCCCATCAGCCTTAATTCCAGAATGCCTCAGATATGCTAAGCACCTTCCATGTATTCCCTCCTCATTTATTGTTTTAAGCTGTTGAGATCTTTCTTTTTTCTTTTTTGGTTACTACAGCATTATCTAGACTACTCGATTGACCTATCATGTTTCTGAAATTTCCATCTATATGAGTCCTAAGTTTCCAAGCCAGAAGTCATAATCCCCTTTTCCAGCTTTTTTTTTTTTTGCACTAGGAACACACGTATTACTCAGGTATTGTCAATCAAATGCATCTGCATAGTTAGATCTGAAAAAGAACCATCTGGAGAAGGACATGCTGTTCAATAACCACTAATGATAAGAGCACTGGCCTTAGTCTGTGCAGCAGTGTCAGTGGCTACTGGTGTACTTGGGAATGCTGCGGCCTGGCACAGCAATGGCAGAGTAGTTCAGATGTTAATATGTTGCATATTCCTGACTTTGTAGCTCTCATGCTTAATTCTCTACTCCTTAAAGAGATTCCATGAGCTAATGTATATCCTTGACACATTCCTGTTGAAGTAGCTACAGAAGGTTCTGTTTGCAAACAAGAACCCTCAGTGATAAAGTCGTTCACTAAACATATTGATGGAGATGCTGAGCGGACATTTATACATTTATAGAGTTTAAAGCATGAGTTAAATTTTAGCATTTGGATTACAAACACAATATCTGAAGTCTTGGAACAAGATGATATTGTCTAGAGAGAACGTGTAGACAGAGATAAAAAAAGAGAGTTCAAGACCAAAACTTAAATATTGCAATAGGTCAAGCAGAGTTGAATGGTCCAACAAAGATGTCCAGAATGGAGTGCTCAGTATGAGTTAAGAAAATAAACAAACAAACCAAACCAGCAGGACAGTGGATGACATGGAAGTCAAGAGAGGAAAGTAGTGTTTACAGAAGCAGTGAGGGATCAAGTGTGTTTAATGGTGAGTAAGATGAGGAGAGGTGTTTTTTGGGTTTGGCAAAATAAAGGCTGGAATAGGTGATGCTGACATATATTTCAAGAGCACTAACAGGAACCCTATTGGCTGAGTGCAGCATTGGAGAACTTCAAGTGGATATAGATTCCACAGACAAGTTTCTTAGAAAAGTTGTCAATTATGTACACTTGACAGTGCCTTAGCTTTTACTGTTTAACAAACAACTACAAAGTCTTAGCAACATAAAACAATAAACATTTATTTCTATTTATTTCTTACTTGTGCAACTGTGGGTCAGCTGGGTAGTTTAATTTCAGGTTACAGGTCCACCAGTTTTCTGGGGTGACTCTGCACCAGGTATCTCCTTCTGGAGATGTTACTGGTGTAGAAGTGGCCACCTGAAGAATGCTATTCTGTTGGGGAGGCCAAGAGCTCCTGGTGTAGAGATATAGGATATTTCTTAAGGTTAGACTTAAAACAGACCTGCTGTCACTTCTATTAACCAAATAGCAAGCCAACAAAACCAATTCTCCAGGAAAGTTATTTAGGGGATGGTATAAATAATTGCTGGATAAGAATATGTTTAACTTAATAATGTAATCTAATTTGCCAGAGATGTAGGCAAATGATGAATTTGTTTTGTTTTCATGTTATATAACTACCAAAAGTTATTTTCATATAACTTTATTGTTACATTGTTATGTTTCACATCTATTTATACTACTTAAATGAAATAAATATATCTACTTAAATACATATATTTATTGTTCTGTAACTACCAAAAGGGAACTGAGGACCACTGTAATCTTGAAATTCTTTATTGATGATTGTCAAAACAAACACATCTGGAAGAATCAAGGTAAAATATATTTCCTTTATTTTATCATGAAATCCCCTGTCAGAGCAACATTTCCCAAAGTGTGTGCCTGGGAATATCAATTCCACAGGGGTGGTAATAGGTGTTAGAAAGTTTCAATGGTACAATAAAATGTATAAAAACCTAGGTTTAAAAAAAAGCTGTTTAAAAATGCACTATTTAAAAAATTTCTCAGCCTGTAAAGCATATTACGGTTCTCCAGAACATTAAGAGCTAGAATTCCTTGGAACAGAGTTTGAGAATTGAGGTATAAATCACTTTTTCTTAAAATTTTATGCTTTAAATTTATAGATTCTGAGAAATAAAGACCTTTAGTAGTAAATGATTTTCTGATCGGTAAATTTTATCATGAACCTCTGTTGGTGCATAAAAACATGTTACCAAAAAACTGTTAAACTGAGTATTTTCCCTCAGAGATATATATTCAGTTAACACCACCAAACACAGAATTTTTATTGTCTGTGCTAGACCGTATATCAGAAAGAAGGCTGAATGAGATACAAGTTCTCTCATCAAAGAAATTCTTGGTCTCTTAAGGGAGAGTAGACACAAAGAAATGTCACGTTAAAGTTCTGCTCATCTCCAAAGAGTCAGATAAAGTCTGTTGGGACTTTTGAGTCAGAAGAGATCCCTTCCACCTGGGAAGTCACCTTTAGTTTAGAAGGCAGGATTTCTGGCCATCCTCTCCTGACTTGGCCAGCCCCACCGAGCTTGTAAAGTTCTGTGGGAGCCTGCCCTGAAGTGGCTTGGCTGCCCGCCCTGGTGGAAATGCTCGTTTCTCCATCAGCCTGCACAAGAAACAAATATGCTTTATGTGCTGCTTTTGTGTCTGGAGTATCTGCATGAAATATGGCTTTGGGCTGCTTGAAAATGTAACTATAAAATTTTATAGGGGATAATGGTTCCCAGAATGCGGTCCCCCATCTTCTTCACTCAAACAACTTCTATGCGATGCTTCACCAATAATTGACCTCTCCTGCAGAAACTGGCCCAGTCCCTGACTATTAATTATTTTAAAATACAGAATGAACTATTTAAAAATTATATGGATGCCAGTGGTAACTTTGTGAAGAAGAGCCACAGTGAGGTGGAGGGAGAAGAGCTGCTCAGGGAGGGGTGGCCCAGCCAAGCTTCCACCAGGAGCCTTCACATTCACCCATCAACCCTGTCTATGGGCTCACTGTCAGCTGTTCAGGCCCAGGACCCAAGATTTCAGTGCACCCAGAATTTTGTGTTTTGGCCTCCTGGATTCTGGCTTATGCTTAAAAACAGTTAATAAAACAGACCTTGCATTTTGCTGTCTTTTCCTCCTTTCCTCCCCTCGCCCCTTCCTATCTTTCTTTCCTTTCCTATGCTTTGAAATGGATCTTAAGCACATTTCTCATGTCAAGACACATTATGATCATTGGTCTGCTCAAGGCCCTTCTTGGTTTTATTTTTGTTTTTAACTTACTTTGTTTTCTTCATTTCACATTGTCTTTCCTCTCTATGACTTTGTGGGAAAATTTTCAATTCTAATTAACATGGTCGTTTTTCTCTTCTTTGAGGGAAGAAGTGGGAGTTTTTTTAAGTTAGAATTGATACGTTATTTGGTATTTTCTTATGTATCTCATTCTTTTTTAATTTATTTTACGCAGTGCCATTTATTACTACGGAACCATATTTGTAAATATAATCTATTGCTTTTAATGGTTATATAGAATGTCAGTGTAAATCCAACACATTTGACTTGTCCAAATGATAGCCAATTATGTTAAGAACAACTCTGCTATTAGGCACTGTAATGAACATTCTTATCCCTTATGGATCTGTGTGAGACTTCTTTGGGACATATAACCTAGAGAAGAATTGCTGGGTTATATATGCATTGCATATGTTCTCAAGAATGATATTCCTGGTATAACAAAGGATATAACTAATAAGAATGGACACTGCCTATGGTTCTGGAGAAGTTTCTGGAGGACCCCAGCTCTGCTATGGATCACTACAATGGATCATGTAATGATCTAGAGTTTCCTAGAGGAAGGTCCAGGTCTTCTGCAGTAGCAGGAGGCAATTTAGGGGAATGAAAGGAAGCAGTTATTAACCAATCAGAGCAGAAGCATTTCAGAATGTTAACAAGAGATGCATGGTTCCTGTACATCCAGCTGAATGTCAGTGATGTGCTCATGTATTGACTCCACAGTACCAGGTGGCTCTCTGGCCTGGTGGCCCTAGTCCACACTCCCACCAGCAGGGCAAGTGATTCCTACAAGACTTTACCCACAAACACCAGCCCTATCCAATGCACTAGTCTTCTTCAAATCTAAGAAGTATAAAGAGGTACCTCATTTTAATTTTTATTCCTTTGATTACTAATGTGCTTTACATGTATTCTTATTTGTATGTTTATATAATTTTCCTACTTTTCTATTGGGGTTCCTAACTTTTTCCTGTTGATTTTTAAGAATTCTGTGTGTTTTCTAGGTATAGATGCTCACTTCTCTTTAATACATGGAAAGTATATTTTCTTATAATTTATCTGTGATTTTATCCAAGGTGTCCATTACTGGAACAGAACTATTAATTTTTATAAAGTCAAATTACTTTTTTGCCTTACAATTTAGACAATTTGAGTTTTATTTAATAAGTTGGTCTCTTCTACTAGTTCAAAAAGATCATATCCTACATAATATCCTATTATCTTCTTATGTTTATCCTCTGCATGTAGGTCTCTAATTCATCTGGAATCTACTTTTGTATATTGTAAAAGGTAGAGATTCATTAATATATTTCTCCATTTAATGAGGTAGTTTTCACAATACCATTTACTAAACAGGTTTTCCTTTCCTCTTTAATTTATGAGGTCAACTTTATTATAGAAGTTTTCATATAGACAGGAGCCTACCTTTATGACTTCAATTTTTCTCTATTGGTTTATTTGCCTATTCTTATGCCAGTACCTCTTTATTTCTACTGTAATACAATTATCTATGATGCTATAATACATCTTAATCTTGCAGGGCAACCTCCTCTCTGGCCCCCTCCTCTGGGCTCTTCATTTTCAAAGTTATCTTACCTAAAATCAACTAAAATTATTATAGTCAAAGACTGTTCCTGGAAGTTGCAAAGCCTTCAATTGACTTCAGAGTTCTAAAATAGTTATACCTGGTAGATTCTGACAGTGCAACTGTTTTGTAGAGGTGGAGACAATTCCCGGGGCCTCCTACTTTATCATCCTCCCTCTGACTCCAGTGCTATTTATTTCTATAAGTTGGTTTTATATTCTGTAACTGTTGATCTCTCCTATACTTTGATTATGTTGATTGGCCACTGAGGAAAGCCCACACTGTCTGCAAGAATGGCAGTTTTATCTCTTTCCTTTCAATCTTATAAATTCTTATTTAGTGTCCTACTATTATTATTATGTTGGCTCTAACCTCCAGTTTTATGTTCCATAGTTGCTGTGTTAGTGGGCATCCTTGCCTTGTTCTCAGCCTCTAAGGAAATACATCAAGATATCTTCATTAGGTATAATGTTTTTTGTAGGGTTTTTTTTAACCAAATAAAGTTCCTTTTGCTTTCTAGTTTTGAGTGATTTTTTTATTACAAATTGTTGAATTTTATAAAATTATTCTTATACCCCTAGTGATAGTCATACAATTTTTAAAATTTAGTCTATTAACATGGTGAATTATATTCTGATATTGAATTATGCTGCAGTACTAACTTGACTTTTGAATAGTGATGTTTCTTAAAACACTAATATTTATTATTTATAGTTATTGAATATTTTAGTTATATAATCTGCAAGTGGACAAAATGAATCTCTTTTTTGAATTCTTTATTTTTGAAATAAATTGTATTAGTCTCAAAAATTATTTATTAATATTTTTCTCTTTTTTCTGTTTTCCAGAATATATTTTTTAAGACTGGGATTAAATCTTCTTGAAAAGTTGATAAAGATACTTGTAAAGGTATCTGGGCATAGGAATATCTGGGCATAGGAATATTCTGAAGAGACAGACTTCTGTCACCCTGTCATTTTGTTTTAGTGGTTTTTCTATGTTTCTTTTTCTTTCTTGGCTTTCCAAATGGACTCATATATAATTATTCAATAGTCTCCCTCTTTAAAATTTCTGTTTGTCTCTCCAAAAACAGCTCTGAGTCCTAATGGAGACATCATTAAAAATAGTAATCAAGTTACATGTTCTTCCCAAAGTTTTTCTTTTCTTTTCTTTCCTCCTTTTCCTCTCCCTCCCCCTCCTTATTTTCATTCTCATTCTTATTTTCCTTTCCCTATTATTCAGACCTTCTTCTGACAGTCTCATATGCTGAACACAGCGGTAAACTCTGGTCACTGCTGGATCTTTTTCTGCATATAGCCATGTTCAGTTCGCTACTGCTTTAATCCACAGCTGCTTCTGATGGGTACTGCCCTGTCCACCATGTCCTGCTTCAGCTTCCATTAAAGAATACCAACTCCTAGTTGATTCCACCTCTCTTATTGAACTCTATAGTAAGTAAATGACACTGACTGGATAGCAGTTCCATTGCCCCTATCATTCATTTATGCTGTGACAGTATCAGCATCTTCATTCAGGTATGACATCACCCTCCTGCCATGTTTCTGCATACTCCTCCACTGGAGTGTCGAAATCGATGGTAGTCTGTGCTCAATCCACTTTATATGACCCTCTGAGAAAGAATAATAAAGCAATCCCACATGTATCCCAATGTCTCAGGTAGATTTAGGAAACCAGATTTTGAAGTTTTTAGTTATAGCCACCACCTCTTTCTATATGACTCATATGTGAGTATTAAAGGCCTGGGTAGGAGACAGATTCTGAGGGCAAGAAATAATTTATCTTCCTCTGAAACACAGAGCCAAACTTGTTTGCCTAACATTTTCTCTTTTGGTGTAAAGTTCCTCTGTTCTTATTGAAATGGACTTTTAATAGCCTGACCTCCATTCGTTCAGCAAAGATAACTGCATATTTCAGAACCCCAAGGATGTTCATTGCTTCCCCTCTCTGTTCTACCACTTCCAAATAAGAATGCCATAGGAGGAAATAGCAGATGGATGAAGTGCTGGCAGGGGCCTGTCAGTGTATTTTTGCCTCCAAGTATGGCAAGTTATGGAGTAAATCAAAATAGGTAATAGTTGGCACAGATAACTGATGACAGAGCACAGCAGTAATTTACAATTCCAAACACGTCTGTTGAGTGCTCCCACCACTAGTCCATATTTGGATGCCTTGTCAACCAGGTTCATCAACTTACTCTCCTAGGGGGTCGCTTTGTTTCTTCAGTGTGACTTCTCATATCTCTTTACTGATCTAGTCACTATGCATTATATAACAAATAAAATAATATCCAAGGGACAAACATGATACTTATGTTCAAATTCTTGGGAAACTTGCTTTTATTCTACCACTCATGAAACACATATACCAGATTTGATAATATCTATTGCATAATTTAAAAAATTTAACTTAAAGCCCATGCTGGGACAGAGAATGGAGCCCCAGTCTAGTAATTTTTACTCCTCCCCTAAATAAACCAATGAGCCTCAGCTATATTTCATGACTGATTCATCTCCTTAATCTTAACCAAGCACTGGGGCATACCCTCAAATATGAAGCCATTTATTTTATTATTTACACCCAGATAATTTGTAGAAAGGATATAAAGTTCAAATCATGCAGAGTAAACATCATTATTATTTTGGGGCCAACACTGTAATTTCATACTACTTGTCTCTATCATTTTGAGGTTTCCTGTTCGATAAAATTACCTCTGTTTATTTTTAATGCCATCCACTTAATGTATATATGTGAAAACTGTTATTTTTTCCTTGCTTATATATGATGAGAAAGTGTGTCTACTCATATGAAAAAATGTCTTAAAATATATAAATTAGTCTGCTTTGAATAGGTGCTGTATTTTGCTCACTTTTTCCTCCTCTTAACTTTTTGAGGGTAAATTAAAAGAATCTAATGAAAGCTCTGGACACTATATCCTCGAAAAAACAGACATACATAATGTTTTGCAAACAATTTTAGGATTTGAAGGATGCCACGAAGCTTACTTATGAATCAATCAAGAGTCCAGCAACATAAATCAAGAGACTCTCCCTTAATATTAAGAAACACCCTCTCATCTTTTTTTCCATTTCTAAACCCACATCCATAGCATCCTGTCTTGAATTTGGGGACCATATCCTGGGTTCTTTAGAACCAAACAAATTCAGCATTTTATCTTGTGCTGCTCCTATGGTTCAATTTCTCTTCACTTAGCATTAAATCTAGTTTCTACTGCAATAATGGATATACATTTTTTGGACATCAACTGTATCTTTCGTAAGAGATATGGTCTTAGTTTCTTTTATATATACTATCTTGATGTAACTTGCACTCAAACCATTTATCATTTTTGCCTGATGACTTTCCATGGAAATGGAAAAAAAGTCAAATACCTGTTGAAATTGTAATTAATAGTCACTCTTTGGGGCCAAGTGAACAAATCTTAGATAAAAGTTATTGCGGTCCTCATCCTATTGTTTTTCAAGGGATTTCATTTTCCACTGCACTGTAAGCCCCTGAAAGCATATAAATGTTACCACCTTTGAATTGTTCCAGTGCTGAGCAGATCATTTGGCATGGAGCAGCAGCTCATAAAACATTTGAATGGATAATGAATGATAAGAGATATCTGACAGATTCTTTTTCTTCAAGCACATACTGTGTTTTCCAGTTTCATGGCTCAATTATTGCTGGATTAGATAGTAAACAAACCCCCCTTTCCTTCTACTCTATGACTATTGACATTGTGATTAATAATTCTAGTGTATAAACCTGGAAAGAAAAAATGGAACTTGTGTTTAAAATATATGACAAATAAAAGAAAGAAAATCAATAAATATTTTTTTAAGTAGAAAGGGCTAAAACCACTTGAGATCATTTTAAGTTTAGAAACAGATGTATTTCTTTAATTTCTCCTTATGATCAGGTTTCTCGAAGCTAAAGTCAAAACGGTTTGCATAGAGTGGTATTTATTGGCTCTTCTGCTTTAAAATGTCCTTTCTGAAACATTATAGAGTAGAGGAAAGAACATGGGCTCTGGAGTCAAAAGGACAGGTTTACAATGTGCGATTCACTGCCTCCTAGCTATAAACTGAGGCAAGTTATTTAGCTTTGATATGTCTCATTTTCTTCATCTATAAAATTGAAGTTATAAAATGCTTAGGGTTGTTAACTTATTTCATAAGTGAAATAATATCAAATTTTCAGGATATTGCCTGAACTGTAGGATGTATTAATAAATAGAATCTATTAGTATTTTGCTTCTTCACAATCAACTTATACTCTGCAACAAGTCTCTTGCTTTTAATTTATATAATGCATCATGCAGAAGATGTCAATTTCCCAGATACATTTATATATATGTAGATTTATTCATTATATAAAAACAATAAAAATAACTACAGTAAGGATAAAGGGAGAAAATACAGTTGAAGTAAGAGGAGAAAAATATGCAAAACCAAATATATTGTAAAGATTGAAAATAAAACCCAACTCTGAGCTTCCTGACAGTGATGATGTATAAATGAAATGACAGAATTCAGAAACAGTTTGGATGTATTTCCTGTTATATTCATTCTTGTAAATATCCACATATAACTATTTTCCATCTTATTTATCAGTAATCAATTTGCCAGTTCCTTACTCCAGGCGCCCCGTAGCGTGTTCTCAACTTCTTTAGTAGGCAAACTTAACTTCTTTAACACTGATTTATTTAAGGATTCTTCTTGGGTTATTTTCCTCTTTCCTTTATAAGAATACTTTTTCTTCATGTATGTGAAACCTCTTACCTGCATTTTCTTCAGTACTGTCCCATGTTCAGCATATTTTGCAGATTTTAAAAAATAATTTAAGGTGTTTCCTATTTATTTTGGTATTTTTGGTAGATATTTTGGAAGAAGTTGTTTATAATTTTAGATGTTTCCTGTTTGTTTAGTACTTTGGTCTTTTTCATAGACGTTTAGAAGGAGTAGCCAAGTAAATGTACAAAATATATCATTTTGTATGGTGAGACTATGTTTGTTTTGCAAAATTTATCATTTTAGAGAAGCAGTCTCTTCCTCTTCTTGACTGAGAGGCATGTTTAGAAGATAATATGATGTTAAGAAGAGTTAAGATAGCTATGTAAAGAGACTTAAAATAGGGCTCCAAACTCTGTATTTCAGGCTAGTACAGCCACCCAATACAAGTATGATTCTGAAGTATGTAATTGAAACTCTGGCCTTTCCACTTCTAAAGACAGATTAAGGGAATTCACTCTGGCCTCCACAGTCTCCTTCACCAGCATCGGTTAGAGTGCTTGGTACACTGAGAGCAATGTTCTGTTTATGGGGTCGTCTCTTCCTCAAGTCTGTGAGATCCTCAAGGGTGGAGTCTATGCCCTTATTTATCATTTTTACCTGGTTCCTCACGCCACGTGTAGCAAACTGTATCGGTCAATATACGTTTGCCAAGGGAATTAACAGGAATTAATTGAGTGTCTCCAATTTCATTCTTCCCCTGGAGCTAGAAAGACTTCTGTTCGTTAACTTTGAAATTGTTCGAATGATTTTGCTTGCATCACCGTTCTTCTACCACCAAGAACTCAGGAGCAATTTTTTAAGCTGGCCATTGTGATAATTTCCCCCATGTTAGTACTGAGAAACATGCCAAACTCTCCTAAAATGGTTATTGCCAGGACACTACGTCAGGTGACTTTATTCAAGAGCTTATTCCTGAATAATCCGTCTGTGCATGTGAACCACAACTCATCTTTGGCCATATGTTTCCATATCACTTTCTTATTTCCTATTATTTTATTCTTCTCTAGCATAAAATATTCTCCAAATTATTTCTTTAATTTTGATTTTCCTTTTCCTCACCTTCAGTAAGTTTTATCCCTTCAGACATGGCATCTTGACATACTGATGGACTCTATAGCACAAGGCTCAACTCTAGTACCTACCCCATACCCCGTCCTCAGTAATCACACACACACACACACACACACACACACAAACACACACAGAGCTGTTACTATCTTAATGGGAAGTCATAACAGCAGCTATCCTAAATTCATTGAGTAGTACTACAAATGGTCCATCTTAGTCAAAGAAAAGTATCGTAAAGCTGCAAGCTACAGTCTCATAAAAATGAGTAAAACTTCAATGTAGGTATGATGGTTGGGGGAGGGGCTCATTGGCTTTACTGTCTTCGTGAATAGAGTCCCAGATCTCACAAAAGAAACAATTTTAGTGGTATAAGGATTTAATATGCTTAACATTACAATTGCCAATACCTTACTGTTTTACTTTATAGAGACATATGTCTTAGAGATTGTAGACATCATCAATCTCCCTTTTTACTAAGTGAGAAAACAAAGCCCAGAGAAGCTAAGTGAATTGTCCAAAGAATAAATAAATAAGTGGCCATGATAAGATGTTGACTCAGAGCATCTAACTCCAAAAGCCATATTTTTACTAACAATTTCTATTGGACTTTACCGTTTACAAAACACTCTCACATAATCAACTTATTCAATTCTCACAGTATTCTATTGAGTTGATATTTTTTATAATTTACTAACCAAAGGATCTACGCAAAGCTCCCTAGAGTTGAAACCAGGACATATCCCAGATTACTTGTCACCAAATCCATGAATTTTTGACTGTCACTACTGAGCTTTCTGTCCACCATGTGTGCCCCAGGGATAGCGACAAAAATGATTAAAAGTAATGTTGAAATTATATTTTGTTAAAGTCAGAGTTATCAGTGACATAAAGATTCTGGCACTGGGCTCATTGCAACATCTCATTCCCAAATGACTTACCTGTTCAGATGACAAATATCAGGACAATTCAACCACTAACCAAAGTTATCAGAGAAATCATTGAAAAAGGCGTTTATTGGCTGAATTGTGTTCCTCTAGCTAACCCCCAATTCAAATGTTGAAGTCCTAACTCCTAGTGCTAACTTTCAGAATGTGACTGTATTTGGAGATAGGCTCTATAAAGAGGTAGATAGCTTAAAATGAGATCATTAAGGTTGGCTATAATCCAACAAGACTGGTATCCTTAGAAGAAGAGGAAATATGGACACTGATATGTACATACAGAAGGAAGATGATATGAAGACCCAGGGAGAAGATGGCCATCTATAAGCCAAAGAGAAAGGCCTGGAACACATCTTTCTTCATGGCCTTAGAAGAAACTGACCCTGCCAACACCTTGATCTTGGACTTCTAGCTTCCAGAACTGTGAGAAAATGAATTTCTGTTGTTTAAGCCACCCAGTTTGTGGTACTTTGTTAGGGCAGCCCCAGCAAACTCATACAGTGTCCGTAAATATTTAATTAAGCTAAGTCAAGGATGGTTTTGCCAGTCTTGAGAAAATACAGACCTATCTTCGATATGACAAGGAGAATTTTATACACACACACACACACACACACACACACACACACAGAGACATTACGATAAAAGAATATGAACCTAGCTTCTCACAGTCCAGGATATTGGTAGTGTGGTCAGAATTACAGAGATGTCAAGCATTAAAATCTTGAGATTTTACCTGACTCTGTTTAGATTATAGTGGTTGCATCTCTTCTAGGCATAAGGAAGGTGACAACTAGAGCTTGGTTACAGAGATTTTATGGTAAACAAGGATGGTGTGAGGTAATAGCTAAAAGCTAATTTCCAAAGTTATCTTCCATTTTTTGGTAGTTCCATTTTTGATCTTTCTATCCTCCAGGTTTCTCATATGTTAATTTATTATCAAGACACCAGAAGCTTCCCTATACTATTGTCACTAACTGAATAGGTAGCAGAAGTGAAACATTTGGAGAGTTGAGTATCAGTGGTTTATTTAAAGATAATCACTATAAACTGACATATGTAACTCTAAGAAATTTCCTATAATTTTCCTAGTATAAGTAAGTGTAGGAAGGGAAAATATTTTTTCCCTTTTCTACCCTTCTAGATTCTTGGCTGGGCTCTGTAACAAGAGACAATTTAACAACAGGTAAACAAGTAGAAGTTTATTAGCAAACATATATATCTCATATATACAAGGGAGAAACTCAGGGATGAGTACCTCAAAGGGGAGCTACAGTTGGGACATCTTAACAAAGGAATGATGAATTTTTAGATAAATGATAAGACAAAGGAAAAGGAGTTTGAGTCTCTATGTGGTGGCGAATTAGTGGGAAGACAAATATATAGGAAACTAAGTAGACAAAGTCTCGTTAGTAAAGTTTGTTACCTAGATTCCTCTGGTGCCATCTCTGGGCTCATTAGGGTCTAAAGTTGTCTCTGGTTACTAACTTTTGTTTTTCCTGGTAAATAGGAGAGGATGGACGCCTTTATAAATTTATATCCTTCTTTCAGGCAAATAGAGGGATGGCAGAGAGCTTTTCTTGTATTTACTTCTTAACTGCTTTCAGTTCAAAATAATCATTATGTCAAAGTGGCATATTTGTGGGTGGCAAATTCTGCTATCCTTCAGAAACACCTCTGGAAATGAAGCAGTAAGAAAGTCCATATGAAATTCACAGGTTTTGAGAGCTACAAGGAGTGTTTATTTAGTCCAACGACTTTGGACCAGAGGTGCACATCATAATCATCTATGAATTGTTTAAAGTCAAATATACCTGAACGCTCCAAGTCTGATGGACCTGAGATGAGCCTTGAGCATCTAAAGTTACAAAAATTGTCACAATTCTGATGCTTACTGACAATGAAGGACCAGAACAACTTCCTCATTTATGGGCCTCTGTAATGATCTAGGGCTCTTGGGCTGCTGCAAGCTTGGAGGCACTCCTAAGATCCAGCCAAACTCCTTTCTGCTACATCATCTTAGAGTTCATCTATGAATTTCTGTCCTTACTCTCTCCATCACAACTTTTCCCTAGATTTAAATTTCACTTCAGAAAAGAAAAGATGAGGAAATCACAAATAAATGCTCAGCAATCAGAACAAAAGAAAAAACCCCACAAAACCATTTTCCTCCTCATCAGCTTTGTTGCTCCCTGGTGGGAGTGATTTCTATTTCAACATCAGTCTGGCTGGGCAGCCCCCTAATTAAATAGTTAGCTTCATCAGCTGCAGGCTTTGAGATAACAGTGAGAGCAATAAGTGATAGAATGTAACTCCAGAAAAGTAGTTGTAGCTAATGAATCATAATCACAGGCAGAATTTCAAGTGCACATCACTGGGAATACATTGAGTTAGTATATTACTACCGGAATTGCTAACAGTACTAACCAGAACACTGGACCTTATAAGATTAT
This sequence comes from Hippopotamus amphibius kiboko, assembly GCF_030028045.1. Classification (NCBI taxonomy): domain Eukaryota; kingdom Metazoa; phylum Chordata; class Mammalia; order Artiodactyla; family Hippopotamidae; genus Hippopotamus; species Hippopotamus amphibius. The sequence goes on along the minus strand of NC_080190.1, from coordinate 56,661,284 downwards.
ACCTTTCATAATCTAGCCCTTCTCTTCCTTGAAGACTTGACTAAATTATTCAAGCTTTCTTGTTCTTTCTCCTTCCTTTGTGTTAAATACTAGTCATAACAAACATATACATGGCACCATGCATCTGTTTATAGGTTGTTTTCAAACCTATAGATTAGCTCTTAGGTTTCTAATTGAAACATTTATATCTAGATTTCCTGAAGAAAGACCACATTCAGTGTCTTCAATTTATTTTCACTGCTTAACCATGATTAGTAAAAGGCTTTCCAGTTACCTCAGAGATTGGAAGGTCTCCAATCTAGTGAAAAGAACATTTCTCTGGGAATCTAAAGACTTAGATTTGGGTTTCAGCCTGCGTGCAAGCGTAAGGCCTGGTTACTTAAACCTATCTGCCTCCTAAATGCAATAAAGCGCTTATAAGCTTTGATTCATGAGTCATTGGGAGAATAAAATAAAACATGCAAAAATGCTTTGAGGATTACAGAGTGTTTTGAATGTATAATGCCTATCTGGTCCAGTTCCGTGGACTCATTGATATGTTCATTAAAAATGATACAATTAGTTCTCAAAGGCAATTTTCACATTTCAATTAGTCTTTTAAAAATACAGTATTAAGGTAATTTTCTAGGTTCAGAACTGCTGCCTCTTCTATAGAAAATAATGGAAACTGAAACATTGAAAATTTAGTGTAAATGTAATTCGATTTAATTCTTTGCTAATACCTTTGGTTCTATTCTTTAGTACTACAGGGGAAATTGGCTATCTCTTTGTTATGCAATCTTTCATGTTTATGAAACAATTAACACTTCTCTAGAACCATTTATGGTACCTTTACTTTGTTCATATTGCATAGGTCTCAGCCTGTTGTTGATAATGATCCTGCTAGAAATGCCTGAGGCACTTGCTCTGCCATGTTACTTGTAGGAGCCCCACAGACATTTCCCCCACTGGGGCCAATGTTGTGGCTGCGCTGGCCCCTGTGGTTCCTATGATTACAGGATGCACTTCAGCAAAAAGCCATCAGGGAACTTCGAGGAATGAGATCTATTTGTGACTACAAGTCCTGGAAGGTACAGAGCATGCCCAAGGGTCACACTGCAAGGTAGTTTTGGGGTGGCGGTGGGGGTATGACCTGGAGCTTTACCTTTATTAGCGTCCAATGGTTGGATTTCTTGGAGTTTCACAGGATCACACATTATGGGCTAATTTGAAACATAAGAGTAGGAATCAAAACACAGGAGACTGGAGGCAGTCACTCAAGCTGTTAGTTAGCTAGATCACCCAGGGGAATTGCATGGGTATGGGTGGCCTAGTTCCTTATCTGGTTGTTTTGTTAGTACCCTGTCATACAGCTGGCGATGTGTTTAGTCAAGATGGATGTCTTTTGAAATGATAATCGGCAAAGAAAAGCTTAATGTCAACTACTTACACTTCAATTAAACAAGGAGGCAGAAAGGAATTCAGAGATGAGGAGCCTTAAGGAGGGATGGCTTACTCACCATCAATGGAACCATATTTATCCATGCTTTCCCCTAATTTCCTAATATCATGTTCCCACAGTAGGAGGCATCATTTCTTCAAAACTGATTAAAACATTATCTGTTTCTGTAGAGACAGGGTTGATGTTGATTACAAGAAGAAAAGTGATCAGTAAGTAAGCCCTTTATATATTATTTTATTTGGCTGTATTATGTAAGGTCTTAGAAACACAGATATATTATTCATTCATTCATTAATTTTTAAAGGAGAAATTTTATCCTGATTATAAGTTATATAAACAGTGTAAAAATATTAGACAGTAAAGAAATTTATAAAGACGTTAGTGAAAATCATCCATAATTCTGCTCACAAGAGCTAATACGATTTGGGGTCTCCTTTGAGACTTTCTTCCTTCTTCTGTGTTTCCCTAGAAAAATAAGTGTGTTTGTGTATGTTTTACAAAGAGCAGGATAATATTTTACATGCTGTTTTGCAAGGTATTATTTTCATTTGATACTATACATTAGATATGTTCCGAGTAAATATTTATACACCATTTTTCATGATTTTAGTTTATTTTCTCTAATGGACTGATCATAATTTAATTTTCCAGACACTTTTATTGTGCACTTGTCATTTCCAATTTTTCATGTTATGAAACCATGCCAAACAATGCTGAGCTTTGAGCACTGTTATCTAATCCACAAAAGAGGGGTAAGAAAGCCTACTGCCCAGGCTTTCTGTGGGGAGTATATAAAATAATGTTTGAGTAAACCATGATAACATATTCATACATGATTTCTCATGTTATCTAGGCTTTCAAGCATGTTATATGAGTGTGGACTGTATAAATTTATACTTTAAAATTTTCTTTACATCTGTGTGTATGTCATTCTCTTTCCAAATACTTGCAGTCTCTCTTGATTACATGTGTCTGAGGTCACTAGGTCACTCATTCAGCAAACACGCATAGATAATTTTTCCAGTGTCAGGCACAGAGCTAAATGCTAGGGATACAATGGTTAAACAAGGCAGACACAGACTGGTCCCCAATGGAGTTTACATTCTTATGACAGACATAGATTTTTAAAGAGTGGAAGCAAAGATAATGAATTCTGATGTGTTATGAAGGAAATTAATAAGGTTTTGATAACTAAAATAATAGGGAGTAGCAACACATGAAGTGTCAAGGAAGTACTCTCTGAAGAGGTGACATTCAAACAGTGACATTAAAAACAAAACAAAACAAAACAAAAACCCTGAAAAAGAAAGGAAAAAGAAAGAAACTGTAGTAGGATTAGAACTTTTGGGAAGCATGGAAGACTGGTAGAGACAATGTCAGAGACTTAGGATGGGTTATGTAATACAGGGTCCATAGATTACAGTAAGGACCTTGGTTTTCACCAAAGAGCAGTTGGAAGGCACAGATATCACTGACACCCCTTTAATTTTCCTTCCTTATGCTTTCAATTGAAAGTTTCACTTATATTACTTTTCCCTTTATAATGAGACAAAACAGTCATAAAGCTTTTTCTTTTTTGATACACCTCACCTAAACACTACATTTATCCACTGTGATACCTACTTCTTAATGTTGGTAAAACATTAACTAAGAATGTCTTACATTTTGTAAATTTAGAAAATTAGCCCTTTGTCTTTTTATCAGTTACTGTAAGAGATGAGTTCAAATCTCCACATATGATTGTATAGTTTTTTATTTCTCCTTTTAGTTCTATCAACTTTTGCTTAATACATTTTGATACTCTGTTATTAGTTGCATACAAATTTAAGATTGTGCATCTTTCTGTTGGATTGATTCTTTTGTAATAGTGATATATCCTTTTTACTTGATTATTATTGTTGCCTTAAATTCTCTCTGCCTGCTATTGATGTAGCTAGAGCAGCCTTCTTTTGATTACTGTTTCCATGGTATGTCTTTTTCTTATTTGTCTATTTTATGTTTTGAAAATATCACCCCCCCTCCCCAAAACAGAAACATAGTTTGCCATTTATTTTCTCAATTCCTATATTCTAATTTACTATGCTCAATCTCATCAATAATTTTCTTTATGTTCTCTGGGTTCTGTTGGTATATCCTGCTTAGAAAGACTGACCCTACTTACAGTTTGTAAATTTATTTCTCCTTTTTGTTCAAGTATTTTTATAGTTCTATACTTCATGCTTATTTCTATGGGAAATATTTTGGTGTGTAAAGATTGAGATAGTAACATAATGCTTTGGGGGGTGGGTGCTATTGATCAGCTGGTTCCGATGTATATACAGTAAGGGTTTAGAACAATGTTAGCTGAATCTAAACTTTACTTCTTTTCCATCATATCTATCAATAATAGGTGAATATGAGTTAGATTATTTTAAAACTTCCATAATTACATTAGTATAATTAAAATATTTCCTTCATATTCTAATAGGTATGAGCTTATATTTGTATCAATGTAATGTTATCAATATTTGGCCAATAGCTACATTGCTGTTATATTTTCAAGTTGAATTTTACTCTGATAGTATTTAATATTATATCTTTTATCATTTATTGCTACTTCACTTAATTTTCTAATACCTGATTTAAAATTTTTTTCCATTCATTTTTTTCTTTTTAGAATTTGCATCTGTTTGAGTTATCCTTACCCATTCTTTAATTCTTTAATCCTGTAGCTTTTTAAAAAGTGATCTTGGAAAGAGCATATGTTCCCTAATTCTCAGAGTTTTATTTTCTATTCAATCCATTAGGAAACTTGGCAGGTACTAGGGGGCAGAGTTTATGCATTAATTTATTAAAGTTAGCACAAACACTCTATAAAGCTATTCTCTTCTCCATTTCTTGGAGAAGAAAGCTAAATATTAGGGAAATGAAACAAATTTTCCAGAGTCAAACACCTAAATATTGTCTCTTTATTGTAAAAGTTCTTTAAAACATCTTACATCTATTTTTACTTCTGATTTCTATTTCTCTTAAAACTTTTTTTTCCCTGTATTTTGTTATATGGGAGACATTTTCTTCTGTTTTATTGTCTTAATTTTAGAAGACATATTTTAAATTTTGGTCAAAAACACATAACATAAAATTTGCCAGTTCAACGATTGTCTTCTATTTTTTAAAATAATTTTTAAAAATTTTAATATAATTTTAAAGGTTAATTTTAGTTTACAGTTATCACAAAATATTGGCTATATTCTTCATGTTGTACAATATGTCCTCCAACTTATTTTACACCTAAAAGTTTGTGCCTCTCCCTCCCCCACCCCTCTATTGCCCTCCCTCCCCACTGGTAACCACTAGTTTGTTCTCTATATCTGTGAGTCTGTTGTATTTTTTGAAATTCCACAAATAAGTGATACTGTATAGTATTTGTCTTTCTCTGTCTGAATTATTTCACTTAGCATGATACCCTCCAAGTCCACTCATGTTGCTGCAAAGGGCAAAATTTTATTCTTTTTATGGCTGTAATATTCCATTGTATATTTATATTACCTCTTCTTTATCCATTCATTGGTTGATGTACACTTAGGCTGCATCCATATCTTGGCAATTATAAATAATGCTGCTGTGAACATCGGAATGCATGTATCCTTTTGAGTTAGTGTTTCTGTTTTTGTTTTTTGGATATGTACCCAGGAGTGGAATTGCTGAGTCATATGGTAGTTCTATTTTTAGTTTTTTGAGAAACCTCCATACTGTTTTCCACAGTGGCTGCACCAATTTGCATTCCCATCAACAGTGTACAAAGTTTCCCTTTTCTCCACATCCTCATCAATGTTTGTTATTCGTGGTCTTTTTGATGATAGCCATTCTGACAGGTGTGAGGTGATATCTCATTGTAGCTTTGATTTGCATTTCCCTGATGATTAGTGGTGTTGAGCATCTTTTCAAGTGCCTATTGGCCATCTGCATTTCCTCTTTAGAAAAATCTCTCTTCAGTTCTTTTGCCCATTTTTAAATTGGGTTGTTTGTCTTTTTGATGTTGAGTTGTATGAGCTGTTGGATATTAATCCCTTATCAGTCATATCATTTGCAAATACTTTCTCCCATTCAGTAGGTTGTCTTTTCATTTTGTCAGTGGTTTTCTTTGCTGTGCAAAAGCTTTTAAGTTTAATTAGGTCCCATTTGTTTATTTTTGCTTTTATTTACTTTAGGAGACAGATCCAAAAAAAATACTGCTGTGATTTGTGTCAAAGTGTGTTCAGCCTATGTTTTCCTCTAGGAGTTTTATGGTATGCAGTCTTACATTTAGGTCTTTAATCCATTTTGAGTTTATTTTTGTATAGGACATTAGAGAATGTTCTAATTTTATTCTTTTAAACATAGGTGTCCAGTCTTCCCAGCACCACTTATTGAAGAGACTGTCTTTTCTCCATAGTATATTCTTGCCTCCTTTGTTGTAGATAAATTCACCATGAGTGTGAGGGTTTATTTCTGGGCTCTCTATCCTGTTCCATTGATCCATGTGTCTGGTTTTGTGTCAGTACCATACTGTTTTGATTACTGTAGCTTTGTAGTATAGTCTGAAGTCAGGAAAAATGATTCCTCTAGCTCTGGTCTTTCTCAAGATTGTTTTGGCTATTTGGAGTCTTTTGGATTTCCATATAAATTTTAAAATTATTTGATGTAGTTCTGCAAAAAATGCCATTGGTATTTTGATAGGGATTGCACAGAATCTGTAGATTGCCTTGGGTAGTATGGTCATTTTAAGAATATTGATTCTTTCAATTCAAGAACACGGATATCTTTCCATCTTTGAAGTCTCCCAGTTGAAGTTTGAAATCCAGGACACATTTTCTCCCTTCTCCTAACTTCAAGTGTTTCTTAATATAACCTGGGTTTTATTTCCATACGATTATCACATAATTGCTCTTGACCTATACATCTTTAAAGAAGAATGTTTAGACCATATTTTTCAGCTTTATAATCACATTTGTAAAACTTAAAATTATCTCTACTTTTAAGTGGTATGAGTTCACTTCAAAATCATTTCTGTGACTTCCTTGTGATTTATCTCATTATTTCAATCTTTCTCTGATGATTAGAGCATGTATTCAAGAATTTCTTTCTTCTATGCCATGGGAATACCTGTTATGCTTTTTGAGTCCTTGAATATGTGAAACTATTATTTTTCTAATAATTTTCAATAATGCATTAAAAAGAGTCACTTTTTATAGCAAATGAAGTCTGAAGGATTTTTCAACTGTTGATTCCAAGTATAATATCACCTATTTTTACCATTTTTAATTTAAAACAATTTTTTCATCTAGATCACATTAAACTTTTATCTAACATTTAGATCTTCTGGACTCAGTCATCATGAACAGATGCAAAACCTATAACTACATATGTAGTTATAACTATAGTTGTAACTCTTGGCTACTTTGTTTCCAGTTGTTATTTTATAGAGCTATGTATTTGCCTAAACATACATATGGTTTGAGGGTGGTTGACCACTAGACTCCGTTTGTTATTGCACATATTTATCAGTGAAACTCTAAACATTTACCTCAAAAAGTTAAATACTTATTAACAATTTTATGTCTATAGTACTATAAATGCACATATTAAACATTAATAAAGTTCAATTTTTTTCCAAACATTTTCAGAAAAATAAGTACACACACATAAGTTTTTCTTTCTGTCTCCAAAGTTGATGTCTGCACTCTGGTTTTCTGACTTGGTCATCTGATAGGCTGTAAGCAAAGATCACTTCTGACTTGTTCACCACTGTAATCCCACTGCCTTCCACAGTGCCTATAATTTTTTTAGGTGCTCAGTAGATGTTATGGAATGATCATTTGGACTAAGAATGACTCATACATATACTAAGTTTATAAATGCTGAGGTAGGTATCTGGAGGAAGGAATTCATTTGCTAAAGTCACACAACATTCATTCCAGACCAGTACAACTGCAGTGCAGTTTTCTTTCTTACACTGCAAAGTTCAGAATGATGCTGTGCAGTCCAAAATTCTATGGCTTCCTTGTGGGAGTTGTCACAGGAATTGAGAAGGTGAGAGGGAGGAGGGGGGGGATATGATTCGATATCCCTAAACTAATTTAACTCAGCTTAAATTTAAGTTTTTTTTACACAAATGAAAAACAAATGATAAACACAGGAAAACAAACCAAGATATAGTTTAAAAGTCACATCCCTGTACAATGTGTCTTCTTTATAAGGTACCTATTATTATCTTTAACTGAATTTACACATGCATGTGACAATCATTTCCTTTTGTCTTCTAGCAGTATATAGGTCTCTAAATGTGAGCATAGTTGTTATATACAATCATAATATAGAAGGACACATTTACATTTTTTGTTAAGATAATGAATAAATCAGATTGAATACTTTTATAGGTATTAAATGCCTATGATTCATTTTTATATTATTATTAACTGATATTTTTAGCTTTTGTCTTAAAAATATCATAAGGATTGTAAAACCCCACAGCCTGGGATGAAGAGTTGAGACAGGACAATCTATTTCCAGATAAAAATTTTAGCTGCCTTATCTATCTTGGAGCACAGCATGGCTATGATAAATGAGGTCAATTTTGATACTGTATAATTATTGAAGTGTCCACAAGATGGCAGATCCAGAGTCTCAGATGATTTATTCACTAGCACATGGCAAATATGCCACTAAGCCTTATTTTACAACACTGATTAGCCAAGTTGATCACAACAATGAAAATTTACATGTTTTTTAAAAAACAACTTTCTCTTTTCTGTCTATATTAGAATACATGTCACAGTAAAGCCTTTAAGACAATAGTTAGTCTCATGCCATACTATATTGGTTACTAAAAAAATAATCAAAGCACTAATACTGTTCAATTTTCCTAATTATTTCAAAATGAATCACCTTCCTTTATATGCATAATTCATAAATAGAGTTAAGGTGTAACAATATTGCTTCTCACAAAATACATATGAAAGCCATTCTTTTCAGAATTGTCTTATCTATAGTTTTGGGAAAGAAATATCTCCTCCTCTCACAGAATGCTGCATAGTTCATGAATTAATTGATGTTTAAGCCCTATAGAAAAGTTGAAAGAACAGTTTGATGAACATCTTGGGGAGTCCTCACCTCAATTTCTGTCATTAGCATTATGTCATGCTTTTTATTTTTATATACATACGTATTATTTATATGTATATACCTATTATTCTCTATGTTCTTATCTATTATTTATTTTATATATTATATATACACATAAAGCACACACAAAGTTGCTTTTTTTTTAAGCTCTTTATTGGAGTATAATTACTTTACACTGTTGTGCCAGTTACTGCTGTACAACAAAGTGAATCAGCTGGATTTATACATATATCCCCATATCCCCTCCCTCCCGTGACTCCTTCCCACCTTCCCTATCCCAACCCTCTAAGTCATCACCAATCATCGAGTTGATCTCCCTATGTGATGCAGCAGCTTCCCACTAGCTATCTATTTTACAGTTGGTAGTGTATATATGTCAATGCTACTCTCTCACTTCGTCCCAGCTTCCCCTTCATCCCCCCACCCCGTGTCCTCAAGTCCATTCTCTACATCTGTATCAAAGTTGCTTTTTGCTGAACAATTTCAGCATGATGTAAACATCATGACATCACCCCTAAATACTGCAGAATAATCTCCTAAAAATAGGAATGTACTACTACCTAAGCAAAATGTCATTATCACTTCTAAGAAAAATAATTTTAGCTCATTAATATCTAATATACATTTTATGTTCAAACTTCTCCAGTTGTCCTAAGAACATTTTATAGATGGGATCCATAAAAGATTATGTATTGTGCTTATTCATTTTATTTTAAAAAGTCTTACTTAATCTGGTCCTCCCTCCATCTTTTAGTTTTTCATGACATTGAATTCCAGAATGTGGTGGCATGCTGCATATTCTGTGTATATCTGATTGTTTCTTTGTGATTAGGTTTGAGTAAAACATTTTTTGCAAATGTTACATATATATACTTGTGCAACATATAGAGAGATAAATAGTGTCAGACTGTTCTTTTATTGGTGATACTAAATCTAATCGCTTTGCAAAAATGGTGACCTATAAACTCTCCATTATAAAACTGCATTTTCTCTTTTGCAATTAACAATTATTCTTTGTTTTAGAGATTTTACAAATATCTGGTTTATAAAAACTTTTACCCATTATTCTTGGTATGCTTTTTGGAAGCATTTTTGTAAAGTAAGAAGTTAAAATGTTAATTCATGTATTAATTCCACAGATACTTACTGAATGTCTTCTATGCGTGAAAAATTGTGTTAACTGGTGTTGTAAAGAATAACAAGAATGATACAACCTTTCATTCAAGAAACATAAAGTCTAGTGGATAAAAAATTATAAACAACTAGACATAAAATTTAATAATTTAAAAATACATTTTAGGAAGAGCCAGAAAGCTAATTAACACAATGCTGTGAATGAAAAGAATAATGCATGCATATAATCTAGACAGAGTGACTAGAGAAATTTTCTTACAGGGGTGACATATAAACAGACCCTGAAATATATAGAGAGCAAGAAGTGTGGGGCATGGAGAGTTAAGTGCTTGGGGAGAAGGTTAAGATAGAGATCAGAGCAATCTAAATAATTTTTAAAGACTCATTCTGCTGGAAATGTTGAGAATCAATTTTAAGAGTGTAATATTAAATGCAAGAACACTTGTTCAAAAGGTACTAATCCAAGTGAGGGAAAAGGCTGGGCCGAGTGAAGGTGATGAAAAATCAAAAGAGATATAACAGATGCAATAGCATCAGCTAAACATGACATTGTATTATATGAAAATGTTTATGTCAATGACATAGTTTAGAATGATAAATATTATAAGCATTTGTTTCTAAGAAATGAGGAGACGCCTATTTAGTTCTAATGGATTTTTTGATAGGAACATTCCTTTTTATTTTGGTTCAGGCTGTGTGTGTCTGTTTGAGTGTGTATGTGTGAGTGTGTGCTGGGGGAGAGGGTAAAAGAAAATATTAAAGAAATGGCTATGGATTCAAGTATAGCTACTACTGCCCTCCCCAGCTTTATTGAGATATTATTGACATAACATATGCAAGTTTAAGGTGTACAATGTGATGATTAGCTACATGTATATACAGCTGACCTTTGAAAAGCATGGGGGTTAGGGGCACCGACACTCTCTGCAGTTGAAAATCTGAATATAACTGTATAGTTGGCTCTCTGTACCTGCAGTTCCATATCCATGGGTTCAACCAACCTCAGATCATCTAGTACTGTAGTATTGATAGTATGCTTTTATTGAAAAAATCCTCAAATAAGTGGACTCACACAGTTCAAACCCATGTTATTCAAGGGTCAACTGTATTACAAAATGATTACCACAATAAGTTTATTTAATACCTCCAGTTGTTAAATATATAATTTTATTTTGTTTATGTTGGTGATAATATTTAAGATCTACTCTCTTAACAGCTTTCAAGTATATACTACAGTATTGTTAATTACAGTCACCATGCTGTGCCTTAGATTCCCGGATTTTATTTATTTTAAAGCTGGGAGTTTGTATCCTTTACCAACAACTCCCCATTATTCCACATCTATATATATCTATATCTATCTATATATATATATATGAGATATATATATATATACATACACACACACACCCATATATATATACACACACACCTCTCTCTCTCTCTATATATATATATATATATAGAGATGAAATATATATGTGTGTGTGTGTAAACCCGAAAAAACTTTTTGGCCAACCCAATACACATATGACATCTTCTTTATTCATTCACCTGTTGATGAACTCTTAGGTTGTTTCCATGTCTTGGTTATTGTGAATAACGCTGCAATGAACATGGGGATACGTATTTCCTTTGGATACAAACCCAGAACTGGGATTGCTGGATCATAGAGTAATTTTATTTTTAATTTTTAAAGGAAACTCCCTGTTGTTTTCCTAGTGGCTGTACCAATTTACATTCCCACCAACGCTGCACAAAGATTCTCTTTACTCCACAACCTCACCAAAACCTACTGTTTTTGTCTTTTTGATAACAGTCATTCTAACAGGTATGGGGTGATATCTCACTGTAATGTTTATTTGCATTTTCCTGATGGTTAGTGCCATTGAGCATCTTTTCACATACCTGTTGACCCTTCTATGTGTTCTTTGGAAAAATGTCTATTCAAGTCCTAATTTTTTTAATAAGATCGTTTGTTGTTTGTTTGCTACTGAGTTGTATGAGTTCCTTATATATTTTGGATGTTAACCCATTAGATATATGGTTTGCAAACATTCTCTCCCATTCCATATGTTGCCTTTTTATTTTGCTGACTATTTCTTTTGCTGTTTAGGAGCATTTTAGTTTGATGTAGTCCTACTTGTTTATATTTGCTTTTGTTGCTTGAGCTTCTGCTGTCAAGTATAGGCCAAAATATTCTTATGTGGAACTTTATATTTATGAATGTCCTAAAATATGTACACATACATCATCTGAATCTTATTATCTTTCATTTCCTTTTTCACAATAGATACTTACAGAAAAATGTATGCCTTGGTTCTACACCATCCATACCAAAAAAAAGAAAGAAAGAAAGGGAAAAAAAGGCAAGTTGTTGGTATCTTAAAAGAATCAACTACAGCTCTAGACCAGCTTCAATTCACTCCTAACTTAGCTTCTTTTCTGTTCCAAGTCTGCCTAAATTCTGACCTCTGGAACTGTCTTCTGAATTTATCCTTGTTTTGATCACACTGTCTAAATCTTGCTGCTTTTATAGGTATGAACAGGACACTTTGCCCTCGTACTCACCCCTGGTACTTTGAGTCCCAGTCTCTGGCTCTGAGTCATCTCAGTAGGTCCTTCCTGGCCTAGAATTCAAACAGATTAATACACATTTGATTGTTACGTCCTCAAAAGATAAACCTAATATCACAAGGCTTGTTATAATAGACACAGAAATAACTCAATAAATGTTCATTATGTCACTAACAAGTGAGCCATTTTCAAATTACCAGGGAACTCTTTTTTGGAGGGGTTACTCCCTTCAAAGTCTCAATGCTGGTTTTTTGCAAATGCCCTCATGTGGTACATCTCTACCTTTGCATAACTGATTTAATATTTACCCTAACATCAAAATTGGGGACATAATGGGTGATCAAGTTAGATATTGCCATTTAATCTTTTTTAAAAAGAAGTTACAATGTATAAAATCCCCTCATCCATCACCCAGAACCAGTAAACTTACTCTGAGGGCCATTTCAAAAAAACAAAAACAAAAACAAAAACAAATCTATTCCAAGATACAACCTCATCAGTCAAAGCCCCATCCTGCCCCTGACCAGACCCACTTTCTACTCCTTAAATATGCAAAGCTCAAGTAGAACACAGTGTTCTTTCAGAAAAGTTTTGTAATACACGTAATAAGAATATTTCCTGACTGACAGACAAAACGTGTGACAATATAACTGTTTTTCCTATACCCTGACATCACAAAAGAGGAAGCATTAAGTGTAAGAATGTAGAAATAAGGTTTAAAATCTCAGAGATTTGCACTCTGAAACTGTGATTTTCTGGATTGGAAAATATTACTTCTTTCAGCTTTAGAAATCTTTGGATTTTTATTCATCAGAATTTTTTTTTCCTTAGTGCATTCTTGGCACAAAAGCAGCCATGGAGCAAGAAACATTAAGAGCAGAGTTAGACTGAAGATTTGATTCTTGAAAAGAATAGCATTTATAAGCATGTTCTATTCCTCTATTTGGCATTCTATTTGCACCACGGAATAATAAGGACAGGGTGATTTTGTTCTTGGAGTTCTAGGTCACTTGCATCCCAAAAGCTCTGAAAATATGCTTTGTGACATTTTGAAATTTTCTGTTTTTTTTCTTCTATAAATAGAGAGAGATTACTATTCCTGAGATATGTTATAAATTTAGGTCATGTCAACATGTCAGAGAAACATGAGAAGTTCAGAATTGGCTCACAACAAAATTATCAAGTCAGTGAAGTATAGCTTTTGAAATGTAAACTTCCTCAGATGTAGGCTTTCTGAATTGACCTTTGGTGCTGGGCTGAGGGCAGTTCATTGTCCTTGGACAAACATTCCTACCCCATCCTCTTCCCCTTAGTTTGATCTAGAGTCTTCATTAAATTTATTTAAGAATCCTTTAAAGAGATTAGCGTAGTATTAGCCATAATATTAAGAAATAGATGTGAACAAGGTAATGAAAATTCTCTCATACCAACAGAGAAATTTTAATTCTCCTGCAAGTTAGTGTTCTCAATGCTCTTGACTCCATGAAGGATGCTCTTGGGCAGCACAAGGGAGCAGCGGGGCTGGGAAGTGAAGGGCCAAATGGTTGGAACTTGATGCTGTGCTTCTAGTTTAAAAAACGTATAAAGTACTTAGCGTGAGCCTCTGACATAGTAAAATTTCAATGCAATTGCTATGCTTTTTATAATTATCACCTCTCTGAAGGGAGTTGACTACTTAAAAGAAAGACTTTAGGTTCAAATTAGAATTTTAAGAATGAGAAAGAAAAAGGGAATTCCTCATTTACTGACCTTCTACCATATGCCAGAGACTGTTCTAGAGAACTTATACGAATGGTCAAATTAATTTTCCACAGCCCTGCGAAAGACATATAATCTTACATAACTAATGCCATTTTATAAATATGGGAACTGACAGATGGAGGTTAATATATAGCCGTGTCCTGATGGAGGAAGAGTCCAGACTATAACCCAGTTCTTTTTGACTTTAAATTTTATTTTACCATTTCCCATGCTTTACTGATAAGCTTTAAATCACACCCTAATCAGTAGAAATGCACTGCTGTCTACTGATGAGTGATAAGTTTTGGAGTCATCTTCCAGTGTGTTTTAGAACAGCTGATCACAATGGCAATCAAATGCACATCCCAGTGATGAATTTGAGCCAACAGGTAGTACTGAGAATTTGTTACCTGCTGGTTGAATGGCAAGCTATCAGCTTTTATGGTGTCTGACTGCATCTGAGCAAACCTGTTTTTATCTCCTGAGATGTGCTGATAACTCCCCATCTTCAACCTAATTTAAGACGTTGATTATAGTACAAGTACTGTACTCCTCCACAGGGTTTCTTTACAGTAGTACTTCCACTTGCTCTTTTGAGTAAAAATTTTTAATGCCAATGCCCCTATTAGATTCCTATCCTCCAGAATAGGTGTACTAAATTTGTCTGTCATGGACCCATTTTTTAAAAAACCTATTGTATGTGCACTTTAGATATATGCTCGCCATTTTTTATCTTTTGTGCAAATTAGAAAAAGATGTCTCTCCTTGACTTTATTTTTGTGTCAGAAAATTGTCCCAATGTAGTGGCTTTGATAGAACAATTCATTTTTTTGTTATTTGCTTACTGAAACAAATATACTAACCTCCCTCTCTGTCATACAAATGCCTTGTTTTTGTAAAGTCCATGGCCTAAATAATTCAAAGGGTTGGCTATGAATAGTCAACAATTATTTATTAAATATCTATGTGCTATGATAATTTCAGTAAATACAAAAAGAAAGGCCAAACTTCTTTCCTTCATGGAGCTTAGACTTCGTAGAAATCACAAATAAAAATAAAAAAAGATAAAGGAGGAAAATATACATTAAATTATAGTAAATACTATGAAGGAAAAAGTAAAGCAATGAAGTTAAATATAATGTCTGTTTTTAGAATTAAATATATATCGATACATTATGTGAATCATGAAATATACACAAAAATAAAAATTAAAAAGATTAGATGAAAATAAATATGAATGGCTGTTCTAATATTATCCTCAGCAGATGGTCTTGCATATCTGTTTGTGGACCATGGCTGAAGAGCAGCCCTGCTATTGAAGTCCAACAGGATTTTCTGTGATGTTGGAAATGATCATTCTGTATTCTTCACAGACTGAGTCTTTAAAATGTGTCCAATGAGACTGAGAAACTGAATTTTAAATTTTCTTTAAAATTTAACTAGCTTAAATGGCCAGTGGCTATTAGACAGCATAGCTCTAGAGGAAGCAAAGTTCTACTAAGGATATAGTGTCTGAAGCAAATAGAACTTTGCCTTTACCCTTTATCTTTAATAACCATTTTACCTTCAGAACTTAAACTTAGTCCAGTTTGACCGGGATTAATGATATGCTTTCTCTATCCAGTCTAACCGGCTTCCTCCTGAATTCCAGGATGCTTAACTGACTCTGCCTCTGTTCATTGGTCAACTCTGCTGGGATGTTGTCTTCTAACTGTAGGTCTATGTTATCTCTGGCTCCAACCATGCGGTCTCACATTCACTGGCTCCAGATATTGCCACCGTGGCTACCTCTCTACCACCTCGCTGAAGCTGTCCTCAGATCCCCTTTGTTATGACAATGCTGTCCCCAAATCATCCGAATCTCCAGAAATTGATTCTGCATCAGTTAAGGTACTAGTCCTGGGATGCCATCTGTGTTGTGAACTTTTTTTGCATTTCCAGACACTCCCAGGATCTTAGTTAAAGAGCAGTCTTATCTTCCAGTCTCATCTTAAACCACTGTTTGAAGCCAATATGTTCTGTTAAACAGCTTCAAAAAACCCTCCTAAGAGAGTGCTTCTATGTTTAATATTGGATTAAGTAATCCTGCTGGATCTCTACTTGCATCTCCAGAGAACAGTGGTGCTAAATATGCAAAAATTATTTAGGAGTTTCTTGGAGAAAAGGTGGAGTGAAAACATTAGGTTCAAGAAGGACGGCTGCCTCAGGCTGTACAAAGTTTCTCCAGGCTTCTGCCACTCCAAAGGAAGCCTCATTAGAAGGACACCTATGCTAGACGAGGTCATCAAGAGCATCCCAACAGGAGGAGAATGGTAAACAGCTTCAAATAAGCAGCTTTTTGTCCCCTAAAGTTTCTGTGCACACTTGGACAAACAGCTCATATCAGGAGGTGCTTTATTCACAGTACATGACCACACACATTCCACATCCCCAGCAGGTCATCCAGAAGCCCCAAATATAGCAAGAAAGATCAAAACTCCTGAATTCAGCCTGGGGCTTGCTCATCTAAACAGCAGGTGAAGCATCAAAGGTAAAGTTGAGAAAATTTTTTCAGGCATACACATAAGCCTAGCAAGACTGATGTGAAATAATGAGGAAATCGAAGCAAAAATATTAAATATAATATTGAACAAAAAAAGAGTTACAGGGAGAAAGAGTGATGTACAAAAATTGTTTTATTTTTGGGAAGATAATGAAAAAATCATGATACTATAAAGCAGAGTAAAATAATACCAAAGAAACAAAAGATGTGAATTACATAAGAGGAACAAATTAATTAGAAAACTGCACAAAGAATAGTATTGATGAATACATAAAAGAATTGGTTCTTTAAATAAACCAATAAAATAAAGAAATGTTTAATTAAAAAATACTGAGAAGGAGAAAGTGGTTGTAATTCACAAGAGGATATTATATAAAGTTCTATAATAATTATGTTTCAATATCTTGATGAAATGAACAGCACTGAAAGAATATATAAATAACTATCATTGACTAAAAAAAGAGAAGTGAACCTGATAGCCTCCAAACTATAAAGTAAACTGAAAAAATGATCAGAAATCTCTATAAAAATTTGCTCCAAGGTAATTTCAAAGAAAGTTCGTATAACCTTTGGGTAAAAAATAATACTCATGATATTTAACAATTCTGAATTAAAAGTATTTTTAGCCACACCAATGAGACTTTATGAGACTAGAAAATGATGAAAGGTCATGAGCTACACCAGGACCACCTGCGCTGGCAGGACTACCTGTGCCTCTGGGAGCACCTATACCACCACATTAAAATGAAGGTAGAGAGAGAAGTTAGTCTTAGGATCCAGGAAACAGATCATATTTTTAGGGCAAGTGAAGAATGAAAACAACCTGAAAATGAGGTAGACAAACATATATTATCTTCTCAGTATCACCAAAGTTCTGAATAAACAAAGGTGAATGGAAGAGATTTCAAAGGACTTTGCACAAAGGCAAAATTAAATAGATGTAAGAAACAGTATGATCCCCCCCCCAAATAGTGTATGTTAGTTAAGGAGGGTCTTGCTCCATTAAAATACATTATCAAATACAAAATCTGACAACCCAAAACAAAGAATTTATAAAAATTTCAAAAGGTAAGCATCTGTATGATATTATCAAAAGACATGCCTAAAATGATAAACTATTAATTGTGAAAGGATAAATGTTTTATAAAACACATGTAAGTAATAATAAAGTAGGATTTTCAAGATTAGTGTCTATGCCTGTTACTATTGAACTTAGTGGCATAAGCAACAAACTTTTCGGTATTTTTGCAGATTCTGAGGTCAGGAGTCACCAGGGTCCATCTGGGACAACTCATCTATGTTCCATGATATCTGAAACCGCAGCTGGACCTGAAACTTGCCTGGGGCCAGACATCACCTGGAGACTCCTTCACTTAAACCTGCAGAGCCTAGACTAGGATAACTGAAAGACTGGACTCAATTGGGACCATCACTGGTATACCTATATGGTCTCACCATTTGGCTCAGGGTTCTCACAGTAAGATAGCTGGGTTATGAGAAGGATTTCAAGAGAACCAGGCAGAATGTGCATTGCTTTTTATGATCCAGGGCGAAGTCATACAGTATCATTTTTATCAAACTTTATCGGTTGAAGCATAGGTTAAGTCCATCCAGATTCAAAGGGAGGGATGTATACTCCATCTCCCCTTGAGAATTTTTCTCAACATCTATAAATACAGAAGTGGAATCCAAAGCTAAAAGCATTAAATAGGACAAAGTCAATCATTTTATTTATTACAGAGTACCATATACAAGGAAGCTATAACTGTTAAGAATTTCTTTGTGCTAAGAAATTATATCAAAAAAAGTAATACAAGACAATTTTACTTTTTAATTTTTCAAATCAAGTTTCAAAAATATAAAAGATCTGATTTCCATGCAAATTAAGGTTAACCTGATATATTTAATTAAACATTTTACACAGTAGGAAAAATGCACATTTTTCATGTGTCAATTGATAATTTCAAATTAACATATGTTAGGTCACAAAGGAAATGTCAATAAAATCTTCAAAGCATAAATTGTATGGGCCATTTTCTCTGCCTCTATACTTCTGGTAATAAAACTAAGTAGAAAAAAAATAAATGTTTAACATTTAAAAGCAATAACACAGCAATTAAAAAATCTTCTAAATACCATGTGTCAAAGAGGAAATCAAAACTGCAATTATAAGCTCTTTACTAATTAGAGAAAATGACAACACATAACAAAATGTATGGGATACAGCTAGCTCTGAACTCAGAAGAAAATGTTTACACTTATTTTATATACTTAATTCCAATCCACAGGTGTTCCAGAAGGAAAATTCCAATATTACTACAATTCTATCTATCTATATCTATCTATCTATCTATCTATCTATCTATTATGTATCTATCTGTCTAATCTATCATCTGTATATATATTCAACATTCATTCTTTACTTCTTTTGTCTATGTGTATTACAGTTGGCATGGCTGGAAGTAATTTAAATGTTTATCAATCAGTAGGACATCAATTCAATCAATAGGATATTACTTCAACAAGTTTTGGAAACTCCACGTAATATAATTGTATGTAGCTGTTGTATGAACATGGAGAAATTATTACACTATAGTAAGGTAAAATAGAATACTTGAAAGAAGGATACAGAACAAAATTTTGCTTGGACGTAGGTTGCAGAAGAAATGCCAGTATCCATGCCACAGTAGAGGATAACTTCTCCATGGAGACCCTCAGTTAATAGCCAGTAGGACTGCATCAGATGACATAATATAACTGCATAAAGAACATGAAATGCACAAGAAGGCAAACCACGATGAGTCATAAGCAACAGAAACAAGCAGTAGCAGAGTTAAATCCTCAAAGACTGAAGACAGTGGAATTTTCACAATGAAGATATAAAAACTCTGGATATGGCCTGCTTAAGAAAATACACAAAATTACAAAGGAAACAAAAAAATCAGAAAAATAGGCTTTAGCAAACAGAATGGAAGTTTTAAATGTGAACAACATAGTGAAAAAAAATCTGACTCAAGAGATAAATTAAACAGCAGAATAGGTGTAATTGAAGAAAGATGTATAATATAAGCTGGAGATACATTTATATGGACATAATAGATATATAAATACATATGGGTATATATTATATTTTGTATCAATAAGTTTATCCAGAATGCACCAAGAGATATAAGGAAATGAGGACTGTGGAAGAGCAGCACAGAGATATGGTGGATAGAATAAAGTTGGCATCCCAAAGAGTAAAATCCAAACTGAGAAGAGGTTTGATTTAAAGAATAAATGGCTTCAAATTTTTCAAAATTGATGAGATTTTAGCCCAAGCTGGTAACCCAAAAGCAAATTATGACTGAACATATGGTAGTAAAATTGCAGATAACGAGAGATAGAGAGCGAGCGAGAGAGAGAAAGATCCTGAAAGGAGCCAGAACAAAAGGACAGAGAATGACCTACAAAGGAATAAAGTTAGAATGACAGAATACCCCTGAGCAAAAATAGGGAAATGGTATTTAAACATCTGTTAATTGAACAATTTTGCATTTAGTGTGTCTTTCTATAGGCACTGTATAACCTCCAAGGATGCAGCAATGAGCAAAACTGAAAGTGTTTCTGCTCTCATGGAACTCACATTCATACAGACACAAACAGAGTCAAATAAGTGTATAACATAATTTTCAAAGGATAATTTCATAATTAAAATGATATGTAGAAATAAAGTAACAAGTTAGAAAGTGCATAGGTTATTTTAGGCAGGGTCATCAAGGATACACTTAGTGGCGAAGTGACAGTTGAGCTCAACTCTCCAAATGAGAGGACCATACAAAGAATTGTGAGCAAGCCTATGTGCCCAGAGATAAGAATGGATGGACACAGAGAAAAGGCCGGGTAGAGAGAAAGGGGATAATGGAATGAGATAAAGTAGCAGAGATAGGCAAAACTTCGAAGGAGATGATATTATTTTAATGGCAATGAGAAGAATTAGAAAGTTTTAAAGGAGGAAATAACAGGAATGGAACTACATTTTCTGAAGGTCACTCTATCTGCTGTGTGGAAAATTGAATATAGTCCATTATAGAAACTTGGTGCATTTTACTTTGGGTTTCCCCTTGTATATTTATCTTCCTCAAAGCCAAGGTTGGAGCATGTGTCTTAGGACTCTCCCAGTTTAAGTAAGAGAGAGAGGTAATTTAAACTGGCTTAATTTTAAAAGATACCTATTTTTAGCCCCAATCAAAATTTCCGACATTAGCTAGCTTCAAGGTTGGTTTGATACAGGGGGTTAAAAGATAGCATTAAATTCTATACCTCCATCTCTCAGACAAGCTTTCTCTATGTGATATGCATGATGGCTCCTGGCAGCCTGAGACTTCAATCCTAATAGCATTTTAATCTTGGTACAAAGAAAGCTTCTTCCTTGATAGCAATGAAGTACCCTGGGTGGGGAGAACTCCATTTGCCTCTTTTTGATGACATTTCTATTCCTTAATCATTCACTGTAAAAGAGAGAATAATTCTTATCAGAGGAAGGTGAAGGAGTGTTTGCCAGGGAAGAAACAGATATCCACAACAGAAGGATAAAAGGAAGTCTGCCCATTTCTTTAACAAAACTAGTTCTCATGACTCGATGTTGTTTGTTCCTCTTGGTAGAACCAATTTAATGGTCAAGGGAAATTCTCATAGTGAAAATTAGTGTGATTTTTTCCCCTACATAATTTGATTAGATATCACCATTAGCCTCACAAGGAAGATGATGGGGAAGGTGGAGAACTTGATATTTCTTCCAGGAGGGGTCTCACAGATCCTCTTATAGCAACAGCTGCATGAAAGAAAAGGAGAACACAAGAAAGGCATCCCTAGATGCCAAAATCCAAAGGAAGACCTCCAAAGAGAACATTCCATGGGGCATGGGAAAAAATCAACTTTCTTTTCTTTTTTCCCCACTACCAGATCAATTCTTTCTCGTGAAACAAGCCCAGTTGTTTTTCTTTGACCATTATCTAACTGCTGACTACTCCTGAGGGGTCAAGGAAGGGAATTTCATTGAATTTATCATAAAGAATGAAAGTGACACTGACATTTGTATAGAATATTATAACCTACAATAAACATTTGACTTTCAACCTTATTTTGCCAGCATAACAGTCATTAAATAGAGAACTAAGAGTCATTAAAGAGAGAAAAATATTTTAAATTATTCATGTTAAGGTCTCTGTAGCATACTGGGTAGAAATAGTTATGAAAACAAAAAAAATTAATACATGAATTTTAATTTCTGTTCTGCATAGTTTCATAGTATGTTTGAGCTTTTAAAATCTTGTTGAGGCTGCATCATTTGAGATTGGTCTGGAATAAAGCAATGTCAAAAGGAAGATAAAATGGATTTTTAAAGAAGCTAATACTGACAATGTAAAAAAGGCATAATTTTTAAAGCTTTATAGCACATTGTTAGAGTTTAGATATAATTGAATTAGATTACAGTTGAATTCTGAGCTAATCATTTTTTTCTAGAAAAGGAGAATATTATAGAATAACAAATCTATCTTTTCTTAGAGAACTTTAAATGCATTCATCGTTTTATTATTGTACACATTTTGCTTTAAAAAGTTAGACATTTTTTGAAAGGTAGTTTTCTAAGCCCATGAATTTATTGCCCTGCTTCACAACTTCCTATTGGAAAATAACTAACACAACAAAGGTAAATTGTGCAAAGTCTCTACCAAGCTCAGAAATCAGGAAAGAATCCAGTCCACAAGATCACGAGAGCAGTTTTGCTACTTGAAGGACTGTATCCCACGTAAGGATGAACTACTATGACCAACATGGAAAATAAAACACTTCCTACTGGGAAATCTCTGCCATACAGCTATCTTCACCAGGATTCCAGTCTCATTTCTGGCAGGACTGAAAACCACATTATGCACTTTGAACTGTCTCTTTCCTTAAAATTCAAGAAAATATTCTTGCTTTCCTGTTGTCCCCAAATCAAAGTTTTAGACAGTAATCCATTTAATATAAAAAAGAGTCTCTCTTAAATCTGGTCAGGCATGTGCACAGACTTCCATTTTTAGTGCAAATAAAACTTAAACAATACATCAGAAGTTGAAGTAATTCAAGAAATGAGAGGTCTTGTAGGTAAATTAGCAAGCGTCCCTCCCATCACCAAAGTAAACATGTAAGAAAAATGAAACAAGTAAATGACATACTTTGTATCTTCAGGAAAGCATCATTTCAGGAGACATACACAGCTTTTAAAAAGCAAAAACAATAAATCCAGTGGTAGCATATCAACTATGTGAGAAAACAGATCAGTGAGTTAGAATATTGATGAATTCTCCATGACTTTCAGGGGAAAAGATTAAGTGAGAAATATGATTAATTAAAAATAAGAAATATTGAGGCTACATCTACTTAACACGTATATATAATACTCATTCCATAAGTAAAGAAGAAACTCACTAATAATGAAGAAATAAAAATAACAAGATACCATGTTTCACTCATATGATGGGTAAAAATTAAAAGGAAATTTGATAATATCAAGTGTTGAAAGACAACAGTCATTCAGTGTCAATAAGAACCCTAACTTCTTTGGAAATCAACTTGACAATACATGCATACATACATACACATACATTATAATACATACATACATACACATTATAATACATGCATGCATACATTTTTGACTTTATATTTATCCAAAATAGTCACATCCTAGAACCCAACAATTTCAATCCTAGGTATAATTTTCCTAGGTATGAATGATTTCAGAAGCAAACCTGGAGACTAAGATTGTAGTGCAAATAGTTTAATTGTGAGGTGGTTCCAGAAAATGCCAGTGGGGAAGTGAGATAGGGAAGGAAGCCGTGAAACACGGGTGGGCACCTGGAGCTCTATCTGACTGAGGAACTGTGGGGGACAGTGGAGAACATACCTTCAGAGTTATTCTAGTCAAGGGTGAGTAATCTGTGGTTTGTGTCTCCCTACTCCCTGTGCATCACTGGTTGAGGGCTACTTCTGTGAGCAGTTACTTGGGTACTTCCAGCTTGTCCTGTTTGCTAGCTGAATTGCTCTCATCCAGGACCTATCTTCAGGGTGTCCATAGCAAGCAGGTGCTCATAGTAAGCAGCCCTCGGCATACAGAAGGGAGGGCTGAAAGAATAAGAGTAGGGCACTGATAGTGTTGGCTACAACACCTTAATAAAAGCAGATTATGTGTACAGGAAATATATTTAAATGTACTTAATATTTAATCATTTATCATAGAAAAAATGGAAGTAACTGAATGCCCATCCTTAGAAAGATGAATAATAAAATGTGATATTAGATACAAGGAATAATCTAGATCTCTGTATATTAACAATACTAAATCTTAAAAGCAATGAAAAATAAGCTGTAGAATGATACATATACTTATTACTGACTTCCTGTAAACTTACTAACAAATTATTTAATTAAATGATGCATCTCTAAAATAACATTTTTAATGAAAAAAATCCATCATACAATATAAGAATAACTATGTACATAAAAAAATTTTAACAAAAGCCTAGAAAGATATACACAACATTTATGATGCTTTTTATCTCTTGGAAAAGAAATGGAATAGAGATGAATAACAAAGTGGGCTTTACATTTATCTATAATACTTCTTTCTCTTATTAAAAAATAATTTGAACAGTTATATGTCAAAATGTCAATTTGTGGATGGACACTTAGATATAGTTCTCTGTAAATTTAATTTTCTCAAAATAAAAAGAAAATAACACTGAGAATAAAAGATGGAGGAAGAGAAATAAAATAAATACTAGAAGCATCCCTGAGCTGAAAAATGTATTAAAAGTTTAGATATAAGACGTCATAGGCAGCTGGTGATACATTTGAACTTCATGAATAAGGAAAGAAAAGTCTCGCTTTATTTCTGACTTTAATTTGAATGTTTGTACTTGCCTCCATACCCTGTTATGAAAGTACCTAGATATTTTTTCGTTTTATATTTGTAAGTTTTCTCTATCTAAGGATACACTTCTCCTTTTTAAAAATTAATTTTTGGTCAAGGAATGACTGACATACAAAAATGCAGTACATATTTAATGTATACACCCTGATGAGTTTAGATATAAATATACACCCATGAAACCATCACTATGAACAACGCCATAAACTTAGGCATGACCTCCAAAAGTTTCCCCCCTTCCTCTCTTTTGTAAAAAGAACAATTAAAAATTTTAACTATATGCTGTACAGTTAAACTCTAGAACTTATTCATCTTGCATGACTGAAACTATGTACTCTTTCACCAATATTTGCTTGATTCTCTCTCCCTCCAGTACCTGGTACTTTCTCCTATGAGTTTGGCTATTTTAGGTTCCTGATATAAGCAGGATTGTGTAGTATCTGTTCTTCTGTAGCTGGCTTATTTCACTGAGCATAATGTCATCCAAGTTTATACGTGTTGCAACAAATGGCAGAATTTCCTTCTTTTTCAAGGTTGAATAAAATTCATATATATATTTGGTATCACATATTACAGTGCCCTTAAAAGGTACAATTAGTCAAAGAGTCAGGATGCTGATTCCAGAAGTGATATTTCAGTGGATTAAATGAGAACATTTAGAATCAGACCTAGTTTATATAACAACTTGATACATACATAAATATACATACAATTAATATTGAAAATAGAGAAAAATATTATTGAATAAATATTCAAGAAACAATGTTAAAATGACAGCTAGTTTACATAAAGAAAATAATAAAGTTACATTTTAACTCACAATTTATACCAAATACTTCAGTGTGTATATGTATTTCTCTGTGTATAAAAGTTCATACTAAGCATTTAAGTTTAAAAATATCTATACCAGGAAAATGATTTTAATGTGAGGATGGTAAAGCCAATGACAGAAACTACAAAAGAAAACATTAACACACTTAAGTACATAAAAATGAAAACATTTCTTGACCAATACATACATAGAAGGAAAATGACAAGCTAGGAGAAAGCATTTCTAGCATAACAAATACAGTATTAAAATCCTAATACAGAGAGATCTTTTCTGACCTTAAGGAAAAATATGCTTTGAAATGTAAAATTTATCTATGCCAGAAATACAGAATTTACAAAAATAAAATATCACTCTAGTTGAAACAAACTCATTAGTTATTTAAGAAATACAAATTGAAGCAGCAGCAAGGAAACCTATATTAATTACCACTTGGCAATGTTGAAAAGGAAGCCATGCCAGGCAGCCAATTCTGAAGATACACAAGAGTTTAGCTGAAGGAGAAATTTGAGTCTGCCTTTTATATCCACCAAGATCACTCTCTCCAATCCTCTCAAACTTGAGAGGAAAGTCTCTATATATGTTCTTACCTGTCAGCTTTACATTTTAGAATAAATACTGAACTGTATGCCCAATCTTTCATAACAGACAACCTAGGCTCATGCTGTTCAACTGAATTTTGTGCAATGATGAAAAGATTCTATATCTGCATTGTCCAATATGATAGCCACTAGTCAGGTGTGGCTATTGAACATGTAAAATGTGGTTAGTTTGATTGAGGAATTAAATTTCTAATTTTATTTAACTGTAATTAATTTTAACTTATAATGAAATGCCACATGTGGCTAGTGGTCACCACATTGGAAAATTCAACTATAGCTGAATCCCATCATTGTGCCTTATATTTATTTACCTCAGTCCATGTTGGATGTGTAAGTCCTCACACCACCCATCCACTACTTTCTTTGAACTTATCCAAAGGAATAACTATCCCTAATCCTATCAAAGGCAAATTCTCCATATGGTCGGTGATGTCTTCCTCTTGCTGACTCAAGGACTTCCTTTCCCTTTACTCCTGTTCTTTTGTCTCCTTCATACTCCCTACTGGATCATCCATATGAACACTGTTTAAGGTGTCATTCACCTTTGAGAAAAATCTGTCACTACCCCTCCTCTTCTCCATCCTAAGGCCACGTCTATTTTTCTCCTCATACCCAAAGCAAAACTGGATGAAAGATGTGTGTATAATAGCTCTGTCTACCTCCCTGTACCTAATCCTTTGTTTCCCTTCATTCTACCAAAGCTACTCTGATCAAAATCAGTTATACCTGCCATGTTACTAAACACATGGTTATGTCCTGTCCTTTTAATAGCTTGACTTCTCAGAAAAACTTGGTACATCTCTACTGAATTGAAATGTTCATGCAGGTCCAGAGAGATACATGGTTACTTCTTTTACTCATTAGCTAAGGGTAAGGTAAGGATGGAGGTAAAGGGATTTTTGAGGAGAGAAAACTAACTAAAAAATGGTCATCTTGGATAATGGGAATGTGACTCTTACTAATGATACACAGTGGGGTTATTGACTAGTACACTTAAGATTTGTCCATTTCCCTGCAAATTTACCTCAATATTAATAATAATAATAATAAATTTAAGCAAATATTGAAATTAGTTAAAAATATGCATGGTAAAGTGGGGTTCATTATGTAATTCTTTCAACTTTTTTGTGTATTTGATTTTTTTCATAATTAAATTGGGGGGCAGAAATATTAAGGAAAGAAAATAATGCAACAAACAGAAGAGAAGTAACAATAAAAGAAATAATGGAAAAAAATTTCTTGAACAGAATAATGATTAGAATCTTCAGATTAGAATTTCTCATTTAACCCCTGGCAGAAAAAAATTTTAAAGCAGCAATATCTTGGAGAACCTCTTGAATTTCAATAATAAAGAATTAACATTACAAAGTTTGATGAAGATTGAATTAGTTACTAACAGAGAAAAGAGAATCTACCTATACATGTATTTTTTTCAAACTAAAAGACAGGAAGTTAGAAAACCACAGAACAGCACCTTGAAACTATTGAAAGTAAAGTACTATAAATGGCATATCTTATTTAGCCAACATAAAATTCACATATCAAATAAATATATGAATAAATGCATAATATGTTCATGAGTGGAAGGTGTAAGTCTCCATACTTAAAAAGTTGATTCTTAACGAAGTGATCAATATTCAAAACAAATCCACTAAGAAATGAACAGATTTTTTAAAGGAAATTGACAATCTGATTTAAAAAAATAACCAAAGTAATACAAATGCCCAAATATTCAAAACAATTTTGCCAAGGAACAATGAAAAGCATATTTCACTGTCACTGATTAATATATGTTTATCACTTCTAGTTTTTAGATGATGCTATAGCTTGAATTTGAAAAAGTCTTAGAAAAAAGCAAGAAAAGACAAAATACAAAAAAAGAGAGAATATTTTGAAAGCATTGGAGAGTTACTAAGTCAACCAGGATTTGGGTGTCAAGATTTGGAAAGAAGAGAACTACAGAAAGAAGAGATTACATTCTTTAAGCATCTTTCCTTTGGAGTAATTGCCAATTTTTGGTGTGATACTAGAGGCTCCAAATGAAACAGATGGCTTTAGTTTGTAGGAAAAGAAACCAGCAGATATTCTGGCAGTCCTTTGCCCTTCAAAGCGTGAGATTTTAAAAATTTCAGTTTGGGACTGCCGAGACAGCAAGGACTTGAAGATCCAAATTCTCATAAAGAAGAGAAGAACAAATAAGTAAGCCTAACACTCTGGTAGTTTTAGCTTGACATATCTGTTACGTTTTTAAACTGTGAAGGGCAAAGACTAAGAAGGTAAATGGAAAATCACTGAAAAAGCAGGGTAGAGTTTTTATCAGTCTCCCAATTCTAAGAAAACAAAAGTTGGAGTTTAAGACGTGTAAGAAAGTGGGTCATAGTAAATTTCACAGGCTCTCATTTGGGATGTCTTCACATTTTTAGCCTGAAAGTAAGGGCAAAGCACCTATACATAGAAACTTAAAAAATTCTGCAACTGAGCAAGAGGAAGAGAGTTAGAAAAATCAGAGTAGACTTTCCAGCCGTTTCCCAATTCTAAGAACCTCAGAACTGGAATTCAGAACTTAAAAGGAAGAGAGGCCATAGTAAACTCCACAGGATGGATTAGAAATCCTGAAGTTCCTTCCCAAGAAGCAGAGTAAGTAGGACCTTACAAAAAATGGCAGACCAGCAGTTTCCTTCAGTCCCTAATGTGAGTAAGATGATCCCCCTGCCGTGACCTACCAGAAGAGTGAGCAACTATAAGTCCTCACACTTTTTCACACAAAATACTGGGATTTAGTAAAAAGTTAACAGACATTCCAAAAAAAAAAAAAAAAAAAAAAAAAAGAGCCACCAAAAGAAAAAATAGAAAATAGAGACACAGATCCAGCTGGCTTAATTATTGGAGTTATCAATGTGGATATGAAAATACTATTATTTATATGCATAAAGCAATTTTTAAAATTTCATCAGAGAATTGAGATCTCTATATTAAAAAACTCTGGGAAGTATAGATCTGATTTATGTAATATTAGAAATTAAAAAGTTAATGCATAGGATTGTTTTTATGATAAAGTCAACATGAGGAGTTTAGGATATTCTCCTCCAAAAAGAACAAGTACAAAATAAAACGAAATTATTAAAAGCAACCTTTTCTGGGAAACATGGAGATGTACACAACAATTTCAAAAGTGTTTACTCATAGAAAACTGCCAAAAATAATTTGCATAGAGCAGTGTGAATAGTGTTCTTTCTTGAGGACATTTTTGGAAAATAAGTTAATATACTCTCCACATATCCCTCACTGATATTAAACTATATCCTCAAGGGAGCATACCAAAAACTGAAAGCCTAAGGATATTTGCAATTTTGCTGTGCTTTTCAGTGTGTTCCCTAACCTATATAAGATTAGAAGGCACAGAGTAGTTCTATAGACTTGAGGTGTCTAAGAATAATCCCTGCAAATCATCAACTAACTACAAAATACACAGGTTCAGGGAAAAACCTCCTCGAAAGCCAGGCCCAAATATATACACAATCTCAAAATAAGACAAGCAAAATCTATATAGAGATAGCAGTGGCTTCACACTCCAGGGGAGAGAAATTTCAGAGCTTGAGTCTATACAAGTTAATTGCCTAGTAAAACAATAACAAAAAACAGTGAACATAAGAACAAAAAAAAATTTAGCATCATTAAAATATATTATTTAAAATGTACAGTTTTGAATCACAAATTACTAGATATGTGCAAACCAGAAAAAAAATTAAAAGTGTCATTCAAGTTTTATATATCCAGTGAAACTATGCTTCCAAATAAACACAAATTTAAGACTTTTATTTTTGGCTGCACCATGCAGCTTGCATTACCCAACCAGGGACTGAACCCAGACCACGGCAGTGAAAGCGCCAAGTCCTAACCACTGGACTGCCAGGGAATTCCCAAAGACAATTTTAGATACACAAAAACTATGAAAATTTATTGCTAGTGAACCTGGACTACAAAAAATGCTAAAGAAATTCCATAAGGCTGAAGAGAAATAACACAAGATGATAATGCTAAAATATAAAGGGAATAATACACATCAGAAATAGTAAATATTTGGCTAAACATAAAATTATATGTATGTACTATTGTGCTATGGTTATGTGGTATATATACTTTTTCTTTTTTTAAAAAGAAATAACTGTTGATAGCAAAATTTATTACACTATATTCTTGGGTTTGCAATATACAAAGATGCACTATGTATAACAATATTTCAAAGAAGGGATGGTACTATTCTTGTGTTTATAATTTACCAGAGATATATAAATTTTAATTTGAAGTAAAGATGGCCATTGTAATTCCAAGACAACCACTTAAAAGATAATGCACAGAAATAAGCTAAGTTAAAAAAGAAAGTAAAATGGTGTATAAAAATATTTGTTTAATACAAAAGATGATAGTAAAGGAGGAACAAAGAAACAAGAGAGACATGTAAAAGCAAATAGCATAATGGTAGATTTAAGTCCAATCATATGGACAGTTACATTAAATATGAATGTTAATCTATCAAAAGGGAGAAACTGTTAACTGTATAAAAAAACAAGATGCCATTACTTGCTAAGAGAAAGGCACTTTAAGTTAAAAAAATCAAAAACTTTGAAGGTAAAGTATAAAAAATGTAAGACCTAATAAATTAATTTGAGACAGGTAAAGTCACTGTATTAATATCAGCCCAAAATATTCTAAGATGAGAAATATTAGAGACAAATAAGGATGTTTCAAAATTTTAAAGCAGGTAGCACAACAGGAAGATATAATAATTATTAATGGATATACACTAAAAAACAGAGCTACAAAATACTTAAATATAGAACTAAAAGGAGAAATATATACAACAAAACTAGTTGGAGTGTTCAATATTTTTCTCTAAGTAGTTGATAAAACAAATAGACAAAATAGAGGACTTGAACAGCACCATCAACCAAATTGACCTATCTTACATATGGAGAACACACCACCCAACAGTTGCAGAATATATATTACTTCCAAGCACACCTGAAACATTCAACAGGATAGATAATACACTTGGAATAAAATCAATCAATCAATTTTTAAAAATTGAAAGAACATAAAGTGTGTTCTCTAATCCCAGAAGGATTAAGTTAGAAATTAAAACAGAAGGAAATCTGGAAAATCCCTAGAGTTATAAAAATTAAACACTGCACTGCTAAATAACACATGGTTCACACTTGAAATCACACAAAAATGAGAAAATATATTGAATTAAAGAAAAATGAAAACACAATCAAAATGTGAGAGGCAACTAAAACAATACTTAGAGGAAAATATACAGCATGAAATGATTGTATAACAAAAATCAAATTCTCAAATCAATGCTCTATTTCAATCTTAATGAACTAGAAAAATAAAAGCAGATTAAACCTAAAAGCATGTAGAAGACAGGAAATAGTAAACATGAGAGTTGGTATCAAAGATGTAGGACAAAGGAAAGCCCATTTTTCTGTAGAGAACTAGATAGTAAACTTTTTAAGATTTATAGATCACAATAGCCAAAACATGGAAACAACCTAAATGTCCACTGGCAGATGAATGGATAAAGAAGATGTGGTATATGTATATAATGGACTATTACTCAGATATTAAAAAAAAAAAAAACTAAACTAAATAATGCCATTTGCAGCAACATAGATGCAACTAGAGATTATCATACTAAGTGAAGTATGTTAGAAAGAGAAAGACAAATACCATATGTTATCACATATACGGAATCTAAAATATGGCACAAATGAACCTATCTACATAACAGAAACAAACTCATAGACAAAGAGAACAGACTTGTGGTTGCCAAGGGGGAGGGAGGGAGGGAGGAAGAGGGATGGATCGGGAATTTGGGGTTGGTACAAGCAAACTATCACATTTAGAATGGATAAACAACAAGGTCATAAATGTATAGCACAGGGAACTATGTTCAATATCCTGTGATAAACCATAATGGAAAAGAACATAAAAAATGTCTATATGTGTGTAACTGAGTCACTTTGCTGTATAGCAGAGATTGACACAACATTGGAAATCAACCATACTTCAATAAAAATAAAAGATTTATAGATCATATGGTCTCTGTCAGTTATTCAACTCTGCTGTTGTAATGCAAGAGTGGCCATAGATAATATACAAACAAATGGGCTTGGTATTCCAATACAACTTTATCTACAAAACAGGGAGCAAGAAAGATTTGTCCTGTGACTTGAAACTTGTTGACACCTCATATACAATATAGAAAAGTAACAGGGAAAATCAGTGAAGTCAAGAGTTGGCTCTTTCCAAAGAATAAACATATTGATAAATCTTTGGCTAGATTGATCAAGAAAAAAAGGGAGAATATACTATCAGGATTGAAAGAGGTGTCATCTTTACAGATTTTAAGGGATTAAAAGGACAAGGGGAAAATCTGTGAATATGTCAATTAATTTGATAATGAGTGAAATGGGCCAATTCCCTAAAAAATACAAATTACCAAAACTAACTCAAGAAGTAACAGAATATCTCAACAAATCCAAATCAAGTAAAGAAGCTGAATAAGTAATTAAAAATGTCCCACAAGAAAGTTCAGGTCCAAGTGGATTCAGTAGTAAATACTATGAAATATTTAAAGAAGAAATAACGTTGATCTTTAAAAAAAATCTTTGAGAAAATAAAGGAGAATAGAACATTCTTCAACTTATTTTATGAGGCCAGTATTATGCTGGTACTAAAGCCAAAGTCATCACATAAAACAACAAAAGCCCTATAGACCCATACTCCATATAAAATATCCACAAATGAAATTCAGCAATATATGAAAAGAATAATGCACCATAACCAAGTGGGATTTATCATTGAAATGCAAGGTTATTTTAGCATCTGAAAATCAGTTAATGTTACATATCATATTAATAAAGGAATAAAATTATATCATCATCTCATTAGATATGGAAACACCCTCTGACAGAACTCAAATTCATAATAAAATCTTTCATTGGATCAACAAGAGAAGGGACAGCCCTCAATCTGATATGGGCATCTATTAAAAACTTATAGATAATATTATCCTAAATGGGGAAAGACTGATGTTTTGACCTAAGTTTTAAAAAAAAAGCAAAAATGTCAGTTCTCAATATTTATGTCCAGAAATCTTCACCTTTTCTATTTGTTAGCTCTGCTCATAGACCTGAAGGGTTTGTTGCGCTCTCGTAATCAATTTTGTACATAGTCTAAGTGGAAATGACAAACTTATAGAGCACTTTACTATGAATTTCTACCATGTACCAGCCATTATACTAACATCTTTACATATATTATACTGGTTAGTTCTTAGATACACTCTTAGAGACATATATATCCTCTTTTTTTTAACAGTTGGGAGAACTGATGCTCCCAAGAGTTAAGTAATTTTCTTGAACTCACAGAATTTATGAGAGAGAAAGCTAAGACTCTAATCCAGAACTGTCTGACTCCATGCCATCATTTAGCAAGCAATTTTAGAAATTTTAAATTCTAGAACATTTTAATTGTTTTTATCTTATTGCTATTCTTTGTTAATTAAGTTTTCTAAAAACTCTCTTCCTTTTCACAGCAGATAACCATAAAATTATTTAATAAATGACCACAGATTCTTTGACAATTCCATTCTTAATTGATACAAAACTACACTAATTCCTCAAATGAGAAATATATATTATAGCACCTCACTATAAATCTAAAACAATAGCTCTTTAGTAGTCACTGCTGCTAAATTTATATTATGTATTAATACATTCTGTATATCTAGGTATTACTCATGGATCCTTTGTTTTGTTCATGCATGAGATTTATTTTTCTGTAGGGAAATATCCTACAGTTCTGATGCAGTTAACATGCCTCTCAGTGGATATACACTTACTGCTGCTTCTATATCCCTAAGGGTGCAAATAAAAATCGTCAGGTTTATTACTTTTAAGATTATAGATTTAACATTTTATGTATTGGACTTTATGATTCCATCCCATAAATACCACAGGACATTTTTGCCCTATGTCACTCAGCAGGAAAAAGTACATTTTATTTCTTCTCCATATGCTAAATTACTGATTTCTATTAATAAAGGAACACTCTCCAAACCAACTTTATTTCAGAATAACATTTTTAAAAAGAGAAGAATGATAATTAACCTACAGCCTTATATTTTAGAGGAGCAACCTGTTATCAAGGACTTTGAGCAACTTATTCTCACAGCTAATATGACCTATTCACTTCCATATATTTATCTAAAAGCTGTATAGGGTTCCTTTTCATATTTCATTGTTTAATACACATGGAAATTATGTGTGTGTGTGTGTGGTATAACAAGAGATACAATTTCTTTAGTTTTTTTAATATTTTTTTAATGTGGATCATTTTTAAAGTCTTTATTGAATTTGTTACAATATTGCTTCTACTTTACATTTTGTTTTTTATTTTGGCCCCAGGGCATGTGGGATCTTAGCTCCCCAACCAGGGATTAAACCTGTACCCCCTGCATTGGAAGGCAAAGTCTGAACCACTGGATCACCAGGGAAGTCCCTTTAATGTTTTAAAAATGGATTCTTAATGATTCATTACCATTTATTGAAAAGACTATTCTCCGCCTCTCCCACCTGCCACCCCCAGTGATCTTCTGATCTGCTGTGTGACCTCTGGTTGCTACTTTGTATGGATCTTTTCCAGAGCTCTCCATTATCTTCCATAAGTTTGGCTGCTATCTATCTTTGCATTCATTACATTATGCTTTCCTTGCTACAGTTTGAGTCTTCCCAACCTGTGCTTTTCCAACAGTTACTGGGCTATCCTTGGCACTTTACACTTGCAAATAAAATTCAAATTGAGTTTTCAAGTTCCACAATAAAAGTCTGGGATTTTTAGTGGGATTGCTTTATATCCATGTATCATATGTATCTAGATATAAATATAGATGAATAGAGATATAAATTTGAAGGAAATTGACATATAATACACACAAACAATTAAAATTCATGAGAAATTGTATTTAAGTTGTGATGGGGTAAGTGAAATTACACTATATTAAAACTATTACTCTGTCCATAAAAAAGTAAAATACTAACTAGTAACAGACTTTAGAATGCTAAAATTTCATCCTGTGAATTTTTGTCAAGAGATTATTCTAGAAATGTTAACTTTTTTGTGCTTCCAAGTTTGCCTGTGCACCAAAATGGCTTTGTGGGCTGCAAAAGGTGAGACACTTTATGGAGAAACAGAAATTTTGCAGCAGATATTAAGAGATATGTCATACTACTAAATAAAGTACTGCCAAGCTACATCTGACTTAGAAAAAACTAGAGAAAAATGATAGGTGAAGAGAATGGAGATGAGACAACAAAAATGTACAATACATGTACCTGATAAATACTGTTATAATTTATAAAGCTAATTTAAAGTAAATAAAAGGAGAACTTGAAAATTAAAAAAATCATTGTGAGAGATTTAATGCAACTATGTCAGTTTAGATAGCATATGCAGATCAAAAAATTTAGTAAGCCTCTAGGAGATTTGATCATTCCAATGAACAAACTTGATTTAACTGACCTATATAAAACATTGCATCCCAAAACTGCAGGATAAAGAAAGCTTTTGAATTACATATGGATTATATGTAATTCAAACCAAATGCCCATATGCCTGGTGATAAGGCAATTTCATAAATTTAAAAGGAATGAAATAATACAAATTTATGTTCTCTGACTGTGGAGTTAGTATTCTAGACAACAAAAACAAAAGCTAACTGGAAAAATTCCACGTGTTTGGAATTTATGAAATATACTTCTATGCAGGGATCCAAGAAACAAGTAATAAAAATTAGTATATGTAAAATTAAATTATTATAAAAATAATATATACAAAAACATAAAATTCAAGTAATGTCATGATTAGTGGAACATTTATAGCCTTCAATACATATTAGGAAAGAAGAAAGACTGAAGATAAATGAGCTAAGCATCTAGCTTAAGAAAAGAGAAAAAGAATAGTGAAAAAAAGTAGAAGAAAGGAAATAAGATAATATTAGAAATTAATGTAATAGTGAGCTAAGTAACAGGATAAGTAAAACAAAACTTGTTCATTGTGAAGATAAATTTGGTGGATCTCTGGTGAGAGTGGTAAAGAAAAATAGAAAACATATATATATAATCATTAATAAAAAAGAGGCACAGATACGGTCTTGAAGACTTTCAAAAGTTGGGCTACTTTATGATGGAATATTCCATAAAAGATAGAAGGGGATGGGATTAACAACAAATAGCAGAGTTAATTCTGATAAGAGTGTTCATTTCATTGTCCTGGGCAAGAGGGGCATTTGTAGTATGGGCAATAGCAAATTTATGAAAATAGCATTATCTAGTTGAGTAAATGTAGAATAGTGTCTAACATTATTACATTATACTATCCCTTCAAAAAATCTTTTTTCCATTCTCCACACATTGTTTGTTCTCCCAGTGGAGAATTTTTTTTGGCATAATTACTTTCCTCAAAATTAAAAGCGAACAGTGTGAAGTCTAGAATAAACTTGGTGAAGATTGTATTAGTCATTTGCCCTTGCTTAAATATAGAATAAAATAGAATTAATGTGAGGTCTTATCAACTTGTCAGGTCTTTATTCTTAGTCTAATATGCCTGAATAGACATACTCACATGTATCTGAGTGGGTCTCGAAAATTTAGGTACTTCCATTTACACATTGTATTTGAAAGCATTCATTTTATTGTAAGCTACCAGTAAGCTCATTGGTTCAGTAACTGTCATCCTACAGCCTCTCTCATCATCTTAAAATCTGCTTTGGCTATCCATCATTTTAATGAGGCAGGGTTAATTTGTGACAGAGGCTCAGATGAAAAGGAAAACGCTAGCTGGATTTTAAAGAGGGAGAAAAAAGTGATATACTGCTGTGTATATTGCTAGTATCTTTCCCCCATCTTTATTTTTGTTTTCCCCATTTATGGTACTTTCAATTTTAGCACTGTAAATACATACAAGTATTAATATATTCCAACTCATTAAAAAAACCAGAATGCTGAAATTGTGTTTTCAATTCATTAATTTTATAATTGCACTTATGTTTGTTAGTTAAATCACTATTGTTCACATCAGGGTGTAGTGGAGGAGGTGTGACAAATCAGGTTTTACATGGAGCCATCACATCCAGAGAAACACACTTAGAGATAATTAACAAAATTATGTTTTGTCCCAATTTTATAAGTAAAGAGAGTAATGAAATTACTGACTATACCTGAATTGTTTATTTGAGTATGGACAGCTGAGTATAGACAAGGCCCACAGGATGGGTCAAAAGACAATGCCAAATTGAGTAGCAAAGCAATACTTGGCAAAATCTGCTAGAAACCAAGACTCGAATGGGAACAGGGCCTCTGATCCAGATATGAAAGGACCATTTATCCATCACACAAATGAACAGAGGTAATAGGTCCATATTCTGTCTGTTGACAAATAAATGAGGAATTTTCTTTTTTTTTTTGGAAATTAGGAAAAAATTTTTGGAAAGAAATAAACACATTGAAAAATTGATTTAAATATATGTTATATGAGAAGCAGGGTTTGACAGACCAAACACAAGTACATAAATTAGAAATAAAAGAGTGTCTGAATTGTATACTAAGGCTGACTTAATGGACAAATATTGAGTTTTATTCTACTAACAAAATACATTTTAATTTTCAAGAAATGATGGATGATTTTTTAGAGATTTCTAAAAACTTAGCCATAAGGGAAAACACAGAAAAATAATTCTAATTTACAACCTATATTATCTGACTACAGTGCTAAAAAAGAGATTAGGGTAAAAAAAGAATAAAAATTATGTTGATTACAACAGAATTAGAAACTAATACTCATGTCAAAAAGACTAACTGAATTTAAGAATATTTAGATAATTAGGAGAACAGACACTGTTGATGATTATTAAATGAGGCTCAAGTATGCTCTGAGGTAAATTAATAGTATTAAATCCTGGCATTAATAAACTAAAATACATTAATATAAATGGCCTAAAATTTAAACTCAAGAATTAGGAAATGTAATTGATTAAAAAAAAAAAACCTAAGAAAAAAAGAAGTTACTAAGAGTAAATGTAGATGGGATTGAATTGGCACCCAGAAATAAAATAGTAGAATAGATAAAGCATTAGCTGAGTAATTGAAAAAAAGAATCGTAAACTGTAGTGTGGTCTTTTCAAAGTAAGGTTAGTATTGGCAAAGATTCATCTATTTGATTCTTCTTTTAAGATAAGAAAAAATTGTCCATCATTTCTTGAAAATAAAATATATTTTCTTCTGTCTTCTCCTCAATTTTTGAACAGTTGTGCTCTAGATATTGCAGTTCCTAAATTCGGAGCAAAGAGGTCATGGTGGACAGAACCACCTCAAAATGTGCCCCAGGGGAGTCAGAGGAGAGCTTCGTAAGTTCTAGTAGCTATGGTCCCTAAGTCTGTGAATGAGACAGACATATGGAGATACAATAAAATGGCAAAGTGCCATATTACTTTTCCTGAGAGTTGCCTGTTTTCTAGAGCAAAACCTAGTTATACCATGAGGTGCATGTATACAAGTATCAATATTTGTCAATCTGATTCAGTGGAGATTCCATAATTACAGACTAGTTAACTTTTTAGCCTCTGTATTCATTCATAATCTGTGTTTTAAGATTCTTCTGTGACATAATTAGTGGAAAGTTCAAAGAGGCTTCATTAGGAATCACTAGCCATATGTGAACATATATTTATAGTACTTTTGTAATCAGTAATACAGACCTTCTTTTGCACAGGATATCAAGTTATTTAAGGTGTATTAAATTCTACATGATAAATTCAGGTTCCCATGGTGGAAAACTAGATGTTAAAAATTATTTTGCCAATTGAGTTTTCTTTCACGCCAACTATGATTTCATCCTGACATGTTTATTTAATTATAGCACCATGTTTTAGGATTACCTAAATAGTTCTTTCTACAAAGAAAGTTAATAAAATGTACCTGAGTCACTCAGTATGAAAGTAGTCTGAGCACTTTGGAGTCCTTTAAGAAGTGAAGCCCTTAGTGGTGATTCTGCAGAGTCACAGGCCATAACTACAGTGATAGCTGCAAGGGCTTTCACTTGAGTGTAGGCAAGCCAGAGTGAATGTTGAGGAGACAGTTAACTGTCTGATATAACATCAAAGAAAGATGCCTCTGCTTTATGGATTGGATAGAGATTAACACTGACCTGTAGAAAGCTAGACTTTCTACCCAAGGAAATTGCTGCCCCTCCACAGTGCAAGCAGAATGATATCTTACACAGAAACATGATCATAACTTCCTGCCTAAAGACCTCCAATGTTTCTAAACACATACAAGATAAAGATCAAGGTCACCCATGAGTATGCTAAACATTATGGGGAGCTGATCCAAATTATTTTAATGCCTAGGTTACATAAACTCAACTTCTATGTTCTATTTAGATTCAACATTGTCTGAAAATGTTAATGTTTTCTTACAAAACTGGAGTGTAGAGAACCTCACAGAGTTGAGGATGTACATTAAAAAAAAAAAGCTATTAATAAACAATTCTTTTCTCCTAGGAGAGACTGCTTTCTGACCTTGGACATGTTACATCTGTGCTGCCTCTTTAAATCTCTACATGTGCCCATTTAAATTATAATTAATTAATATTTAAGAAAATTCAAAACTTAGTTACTTAGTCTCACTAGTCACATTTTCAGTGTTCATTAGCCACATGAAGTTAGTGGCTACCCTACTGGACAGTGAAAATTATTGCATCATCAGAGTAAACTGTACTGATTTAGAATCAAGTCATTAAATTTTCTTTTTAGTATCTATTATCACCTTTAGTTTTCTAATTGCCATACCGTCCCCTTACCCTCCTCCTACCTACTAGATTCTTGTCTTCCAAATCTGCTCTATCCAGTCCTCACTCTGGTCTGTTTTGGACTTCTCTTTTTGTTATGCATGCTCTCTTCCTTGGTTGCACCCAGTTCTCTCTAATGACTCTGCTTGAGTTTGTTCTCCAACAATGGAGTCCTACTGGACCATGTTGATACATACTCTACATTTTAACTCTCACCTAATCAAGCCAATATCCCATAAAATATGTGCATTTATATTTTATTATACATGACCCTTTCTCACCAAATATTTTTGAAGAATTTTTTGCATACCTACTTGACAGGAAGAGTACCAAAATTCTATCTTATTATAATGTTACTGATTTTTTTTTCCTCTTTAGAAACATGGAGGATTTTCCAGAAGGTATTTAGTTCATATGAAAGATAAATACTATTCACAAACACTTAATAGAATTTTAATAAATAGATCTAAAAGTAAAGGTAGAAAGTTTTAGGAAATGAATATTCTTGCCCATTATTTTCCTAAATGAATCTGCATTTTGGACAATCACTTATAATTATGCTTCTTATGGAACTTTTCTAAAATGTAATTAGTTAAAATTTGCCTTGATAAAAATTGCTAATATTGACTGTACCAG
Source organism: Hippopotamus amphibius kiboko (assembly GCF_030028045.1). Classification (NCBI taxonomy): domain Eukaryota; kingdom Metazoa; phylum Chordata; class Mammalia; order Artiodactyla; family Hippopotamidae; genus Hippopotamus; species Hippopotamus amphibius. The sequence continues at coordinate 56,620,775 of NC_080190.1, read as the reverse complement.
ATGAAATTTAAATGATAATTAAAATTTTATTTTAATAAGCTTAGTTTAAGATACAGATATATTGCCTAAAAGATTTTCTCTTATAATTTTTGTATATAAACCACGACTTCCACAAATAAAGACTGTTTTACTTTTAATTTTCTATTCTGGTTGCATTTATTTCTCTCTGTTGCTGAATTTCCCTGGCTAGAACCTTCAGTACAATATATAACAGAGTGGTGAGGTGCGTATGTGGTCTTGTTCCTGATCTTAGGATTATTAGCATTCAATTTCACCATTAGTTATTATGTTAGCTATGGTTTTTTTTAAAATAGATATCCTTTATCAGTTTAAGGAAGTTCCCTTTATTCCTAATTTATTGAGTGTTTTTATCATGAAATGATTTTTTGTCATGTTTTTTTCTACCTCTATTCAGGTGGTAATCTGAAGGTATCTGTCTTTTATTCTATGCATGTGATATTTCCTTGACTGATTTTCATATGTTCAGTCACCCTGACATTCTTGGGATAAATCCTGCTTGGTCACGGTGTATAATCCTTTTGATATGTTGTTAGATTCCATTTGTTAGTATTTTATTAAGGATTTTTGTGTTTATATTTGTAAGGGATATTGGTCTACAATTTTCTTTTCTCATAAGTTCTTTGCCTGGTTTTGGTATCTAGGTCATAGAATGAGTTGAGAAGTGCTTCTCTTTATTTTTTTACAAGATATGGTGAAGTAAATTATATTAATTCTTTAAAATTTGGTAGAATTCACCTGTAAAGGCACTCAGTCCTGGGCTTTTCTTTGTGGGAAGATTTTTTTAAATTATTATTTTGATGTTTTTAAATGTTATAGATATTTTCAGATTTTCTGTTTCTTTCTGAACTTATTTTGGTGTTTTCTATTTTTCTAGGCATCTGTTCTTTTCATTTAGGTTATTTAATTAGTTGGCATAAAATTTTTCATAGTATTCCTTTACAATACTTTCACTTCTGTAAGCTTAGTTGTAATAGCTCCTCTTTTATTCCTGATTTTAGTAATTTGAGTCTTCTCTCTCTTTTTTAGTCTTCTCTCTCTTTTTTAGTCAGTCTTAACTAAAGGTTTGTCAATTTTTTTGCTTTTGTTAATGAACCATCCTTTGCCTTTGATGATTTATTCTATTTTTTATTTTATTTGTTTCAGTTCTGATGTTTATTACTTCCTATTTCCTTTTGGTTTTTGTTCCCTTTTTTTTTCTGTTTATATTTTTAAAATGTATTTGTGTGTGTTAAAATTTTAAAAATGATAATGTTTCACAGATATTTTTTCTTTTATTTGATAAGCTCAACTTCATCTTTTTAAAGACATGCAAATCCATTGCAGATATTGTATGGTTTAATAAAATGAATATGCCACATTTTAGGTAACACCTTGCTGCAATTCATCTCCTTGTGTGTGTTCTTTTATGGATCCTTGGGAGAGTTTCTCAAGGTTAAAAAGATTCCAAGACTGGGACTGGGATAGCTAAGTGATTAGTTAGTACTGATTGCTCTCCTCTGTGCCAGTTTACAATCCTACCAGAATTGCATGCAGTATTGTTTGCTTACATTTTGGCTAGCAATTGAACTTTACATTATTTAATTTTATATCATGTTATTTTTATTTTTTATTTTTGTCATTATCAAGGTTGTAGACTCATTCTTTTTAAAATTTCAGAATATTAATAAAGATGCACATTTATTCATGATTAATGATCTTCAGATTTCCTCTTGAGTGTCTATTTTAATTCTTTCTCCTATTTTTATATAACTTACTGTATTTGCTGCTTTACCAAGAGTCACTGAATATTTTAAAGTTTTTATTTCATGTTAGTTTTAAACACTGGGGTATCAACTCTAAATCTGTCGTCTCATATTTTAATGTGTCTATGGTGTTTGCTGTTGAATTAAACAATTCAAATTTTATGTACTTGTATTCATCTTTTCTCCCCTTGTTTAAAAATTATTCCTTTCCCTTTTATTATAATGGTGTTTTCTTAGTTTTTATTCTATTACCTTTGTAGTTTTAGATCTTTTCTTTTCTGAATATGGTGTGTCAACTCTAACTTTTATCCAAGTTTTAAAATCATTAAAAGCATCTCGCATTTCTCCAGTGTTTTATGATGCTTCTTCTATTATTCTTCTGGTGTTCAATGTACATTGGTCTATTTTGGAGGTTACCTATTTTGTTCCATTGATTTATTTTATGCACCTTTGAGTGACTGTCACATTTTTGAGAATGAGTGAAGTTATAGTTCGGTAATATGTTGTATCACATGATGGGGCAAATCCTCCTCCTTTACTGTTGATTTTCCAATTGTATTAGTTATTTGAGGACTCTTATTCTTTGAAAACTGTTGCATTTGCCTTATAAATTACTCAAGTCTTTAACACATTTTAGTAGAGCTTTGAATGTGTCAATGAGTATATACATATGTGTATATATATACATTATACATGAAAAAACTGAGTTATATATCCAAGATTTTTTTCTGAAATTTCACATTTTCTGCAGTGTACCCTAAAAATTTTCTCCATTAGTCATTTAAAAAAATAAAAGTATTGAAAAATAGACAAAGAACTAAAAGAAAAGCTCCACAGTTGGTTTGATATGAAGTATGTGCCAGCGCTACAAATATCTGACTTGTGTTTTCCATAAAGATATAGGATATATTTTCTCACAATTTACATACTGCCTGAGAATTGCAGCAACACATTTATAGAAAAAATTGAGATCATTTGAAGTAACTTAATAACATTCCATTTTAACTCATTGCTGTGTCATGAAATAATTTCTTCTCTATCATGTATATTGCATTCTTTAGATAGATGACAGCTATTAAAAAATTGAGACATTGAATCCACAGATATTCAATGAAAATGAAAAAATACCTACACTGAGATTTACAACTTTTCAAAAATTTAAGATGGTTATGCACTGCAGTGTTAATGATTTAGTGAATGATCACTGATAAAGTGTATTGTTACAACTCATAAAGAAGTGAGATATGCTTAACAATTAGTTTTCCTTTTAGTTCTGAATATATACATCCTTCATTGCTTATGCCTTACAACTTAATTTTACCTCTTTACTCATACTTACAGCTGTAACTCATATCTATATTTATGATAAAGAGTGTCTAGGAAACAGCAGATTCTTAGAGAATCTGGAAAGGTAGACAAGAGAAGGTCCAGGAAAAATACATCCTCTATTCCATGATCTTCCAACTAAACTTTCTATTGATAGCCATTATGACAACCTTCTTGTGTCACTGAGGAAGCAGGAGAGGCAGAGTCAGAACTTGGCTAAAATATGATGCTGAGAACTTGAAAGTGAAATAAGAATTGTAGGAAACATGAATTGCCACTTCATATTCTTCAGTGTATTTCAAGTAGAATACATTTATTATGCAGGCTATTTAATTGTTCTTATACCTGATCAAGTAATTTATTTACATGAAAATGAGACAAAAATCTATCAACTTTAGTGAAAATATTTGAGAAGTAGTAATACATGTGGTAGATAGTCTTGAATAGCTTGTCACTATCTTTTATTTGGAGAAATGTTTCATTTGTAAGCACCATTTAATCTGTGCCTGACCTGCATCTATTTCTTATCTGTGTGGATACATGGGTGTTCTGGTTCAGAAGGTGAGTCACAAGAAATCAAGGACTAAAAAACCTGAAGTTTGCAGGAAGGATGAGCAGGAATGACTTTTATATCCTACCAGAGGATCAATCATTAAAAGGAAATGAGCTGGATTTAGAGAGATTTTCCTGTACTGTGATGCTGATGCATCACATATGTTATCTAAGATGCAATGACTTGGAATTCACAAACATTTTAATGTTTGACTTTCTTTTTTCATAAGTTTGATTTTTAACATTTTTTGGAGTTTACTAAATTTCAGATATTATGCAAAGCATTTTATGTGGATTAATTGACTTAATCATGACAACAAATATAAAATAGTATTATTTTTAGTATCTTCCCTTTAAATGTTAGAACATTTAAGTAACTTTCTCTAATTCTCATAGCTGAACAGTGGTAGAAAAAAGATTCCAAACTAGACAGCCTGATTCCAGAACCTGTGCTCACATACACATGCAGATTTTTTCTTTCATTTGATTGGATTGTTGCAAGCACAGAGTAAGGTTACTCTCCATGGATAATGGTGTCTCCACTAAAAGGAGTACATACGTTGTCAGTCAATACAGAAAGAGGCAAACCTTGTTATAAGAAACAAAGATTGGTGAGATTAGATGAAAATGGTTCAAGAAATAATCCATTTTTAAATTACAGAACTTTAAATATATAATGTAAAATAATATAATAGTCATGCATGTACTCATTCTCCAGATTCAAATATCATCTCACCACTATTATTTCACCTATACTCTGACTCATCTCCCCTAATCTTATCACTGGATTTTTTTTTAAGTGCAATGCTCAGTGATTACATAATTTCATCAATAAATACTAAAAACTAAAAACATTTCCAAATTCTAGTTCTAATAAATATATGGTTTATCCATGTTCTTGGAGGTTTATCTGAATCTGGTTTTCTCAAAAAAATACAGAATTGTGTGGAGGATGTCACGTGTAACTTTCTTACACAGGAGGTGAAATCACAGCCAATAAAGGGAGAAGGGTTTGTTAAAGGCCACACATCCAGTCAGATAGAAAAAGGTTTTGAATATATCTTGAAGGGAACATAGGATATTTTCACCAAAATGCACTGTTCACCATTTTCCACAACAATGCCTAGGCTCATTTCCAGGGATGTAAAAATCACTAATTAAATATGAGATATATTGTATTGGAGACCCATATATGTGTTAAGGTGCATTTCAGATGCATAAAAACCAACAAACTTTGACAAAAAAATGATGTCTAAATTAACAGTTCATATTTTTGCTACACTGTCCTCAGTATTCAAAGAGATTTTCTGAGGTGCAGAAAAATTGTCCACCCATCATTGCTAGCACATCATAATTTAATGTTGTAAGAATAATAATAAAGGAAAACAAATGTGTGCTTTTTTCCCAATAGAAACATATTGATAAAGATTTGAAATTATATTTTATTCATGTAGATTGCATTCAATTCAGTGAGGTATTTTTCATGACTGTTAAAAATTATAAGCCAACCTAATACCCAGTAAAAGCAGTTAAGTAAACTATGGGACATCAAACTGATGGCATATTATACATCACTTAATAGTGAATATTTTGAAGACTCTAAAAAAACTGGAGGATATGAAGAGTTGTTTTTTTAGAGCATTAGAGAAATTTACATTTTATCATTTCATTATTAATGTGATAAATTGTTTTTGTAGTTGATCTATCTTGGGCACTGGAGAAGAATGTGTAGTCTTGTTGAGTAGAGTGTTGTCATATGCTTGTTAAGTCTAATTATTTTATAGTGTTGTTCAGTTCTTCTATGTAGCTGTTAATCTTCTGCTTAGTTTGTTCTATAGGATCACAATCTTAAAGCCATATTGAAAATTAAACAAAAAGTGATTGTACAAAATCCACACTTTTGTACAAAAAAATAGACCTTAAAAAGAGAGAAGCAGCCAGAAATCCAAAATAAATATGAAACTACTGGAAAGGATAAATAAAAAGAAAGAAATTCTAGATAAAAAATTTTACCATATCCATTTTATTTCCAGAGAATGTCAAAGTTATAAAAGCATACTATTCCATCTGCAGCTAATAGTTAAGAAAATGTCAGATTACTTATGTTTTGCTTTCTGACCTCATAACAATTATCTGAGAATATCAATACTGAATTTATTTTCAATTTTCCTTATAGTCACATGCATTATATATACGTAATAGTATTTAAGGTAGAACAATAGCTCCAAATCTGAATTTAGTAGACATAGGAATGCACTCTGTTATTATTATTATTATTTTGAGCAATACTCAAGCTGCTTCAAACGAGGTTTTCTTTCAACTAAATTATTATTACAGTTATCTGTCCTAAAGATTTTATGAAGTTGATTTTACAATCAGTATTACCTAATTAATCAGTAAGTAGTTAGCAAACAAAATTCAGTATATATATGTGTGTGTGTGTGTGCGCGCGTGTGTGTGTGTGGAGAGAGAGAGAGAGAATAAGAGGATAATAAAGCCAAATAATATGGTCATACTAACAAAAGTTGACATATTTTGGGGCACACGATCTTTACTGGCCATTCAGTGAATGTCTGGCATTTGATAGAAAAGTGAATCCTGATTTAATTTTGGCAGGAATATTTTGTCAGGTTGAAGGGCTGTGACAAGAGAAATGTCATCAAAAAGATTTTTCCCTTTATAAAGGTTTGTCTCAGGTCTGGGTGACAGGTAAACCATTCAAACATTCTCTGCCTTAAATTGATAATTTTATCAGATCCTCCACATCTCCATAACCTTTATAATCACGGACTATTAAACCATATTATTTCCAATAAGCACTTAACCCTTGGTTCATGTAAAACAGACTCAGGAATACTATATAGTGCTTATATGATCATCTAATCATTAACTCTATTTACTGTCAGAAAAACTACAGAGTTGTAGCAATATCTGCTTATTTATTTAGTTAATCATTCATAAATAAGGCAACAGGGAGAGATGAGTTGAGTGAGTGACGATGACAGGAAGACTGTCATGGACAAAATCAGGAGGCTTCTGTCTTGCTGTGCCAAGCACTATATATGAACTGATACATCTAATAAAGAGATCTAATTGAATAGATTTTATTTTAAATTTTATTAAATCTGAAATATGGATTAATAAACAGATTGATGGAGCAAAACCAGAGAAAGATTGGCTAGAATGAAGCAATAGTAAAAAAAAAAATTAATAAAAAAGAGACAATTCTATTCACTAGAATTAGAATTCCAGCAATAAATGGACAGGATGGGAGCGCGTGTGGTTGATTTCTGCGTGGGAAGCTTGGAGTGAAATAACTGTGATCTGACATAGTTTATATTTCTTTATTCAACAACAATCTTTTTTTATCTCATTCTTTCTTCTCTATGAAAGCTGTTTTTCTATTTCTTGCATTTATACATATCCATATATAATAATAATAATAATTCCTATTTCATATATAAATGGATAGAGGTAACAAAGTTTAGGGATGAAGGACTGCACAATCAAATCTTATCAATGATTATCATTTATTTCCTACATTATTTTCTAGTTCAATCTTACAATAAATTTTGCTATTTCTTCATAGATTGGCCAAGTCATACTTTAGTCATTCCTTGGTTCTTATTTCTTAATAAAAATATAGTAGCAGAATTTCACTACAATTCTTAACAAGTGAGACTACATCAATCAAAAGAGCTTCTGCATAGCAAAGGAAACAATCAATAAGTTAAAAACACAGTCTACATAATGGGATAAAATATTTGCTAACCATGTATCTGAGAAGGGGTTAATATCTAAAATATATAAAGAACTCAAGAAACAATAGCAAAAAAGCAAATAATCTAATTTTAAAATGGTCAAAAGAACTGAATAGATATTTTTCCCAAAGAAGACGTAAAAATAGCCAATAGGTATATGAAAAGGTGCTCAACATCATCATAATGCAAATCAAAACCATAATGAGATACAACCTTCCACCTGTTAAGATGGCTATTATCAAAAAGACAAGAGATAACAAATGCTGGCCAAGATTTGGAGAAAAGAGAATTGGAACCCTTATACACTGTTGGTAGGAATGTGAATTGGTATAGATATTGTGAAAAGCATTGCAGCAATTCCATCTAAAATTAAAAATCAAATTGCTAAATGATCCATCAATCCCATTCCAGGGTATATATCTGAAGGAGTTGAAATCAGAATCTCTAAGAGATATATGCACCCCCATGTTGATTACAGCATTATTTGCAATAATCAAGATATGGAAACAACCTAAATGCCCTTTGATGTATGAATGCATAAAGAAAATTGGTATGTATTTATATATATAATGGAATATTATTCCACCATAAAATAGAAGGAAACCCTATTTGGAACAATATGGATGAATCTGGGGCTAAGTGAAATAAACCAGAGAAAGACAAATACTATATAGTATCACTTATATGTGGAATCTAAAAACAAAACAAAAAAAAGCCAGTTTCATGGAAACAGAGAACAGAATGGTAGTTGCCAGTGGCTATGGGGTGAGAAAAATGGCATGATGTAGGTCAAAGGATTCAAATTTTCAGTTATAAGAAGAATATGTTGTGAGGATCTAATGTACAGCATGGTAACTATAGTTAATAATATGGTATTTGTACTTGAAAGTTGCTGAGAGTAGCTCTTAAGTGTACCTTTACCAAAAAAAAAAGAAAAAAGAAAAAAACAGTTAACTATGTGAGGTAATTGATGTGCTAATTATGTTGATCTTGACAATCATTCCACAGTGTATATGTATACCAAATCATCATATCGTATACTTCATATATATATAACTATATTTGTCAATTATTCTAAATTTTTCTTTAATAAAGATAGAAAAAATAAACATGTGTATTATAAACTTAGAAAAATCACTATTAAAACATACAAACAAAGAGAAAAAAAGAACAAAGAACAGATGAGAGAAATAAGAAAAAAAACAGGAAGATGGTAGATTTAACCCATCCAAATTACTACACATATTCAAGGTAAATGGCCTAAGCATTCCAATTAAAAGGAAGAAATACTTAGTGAAATAAGAAAACAAGCCTCCTCTATACTGCCAACAACAAAAACAAAAAAAAACTCATTAAACAAAACAACATAACTAGTGAGAAGACAGAAATATATACACTATGCAAATACTGTTAAAAATAAGGGTGGAATGGCTCAAAAAAAATAAAAAGGTGGAATGGCTCAATGAATATCAAAGAAAATTTGCCATAAGACATATTACTAGAACTGAAGAGAGACATTTATAATAATAAAGTGGTCAATACAGTAATGGGATAGAACTTCAGAATTCATGAAATAAAAACTAGCAAAAGTGAAATGAAAAATAGAAAAAGCCATACCCATCTTCAGAGATTTTTAACAACCCTCCCTCATTCATTGATAAGATAGGTAGATACAAAACCATTAAAAATATAGAAGACTTGGACAACACTATTAACCAACTTGACCTAATTGCCATTTGCATAAAACTCCATTGAACAACAGCAGAATAAACATTCTTTTCAAGAGCAAACAGAACATTTACCAAAATAGACTACATTCTGGCACAAAATAAATTTTATAAACAATGAAATTATACAAAGTATGTTCTCTGACTACAACAGAATTAAATTAAAATAAATAGATACCTGGAAAATTTCCAAATAATTTAAAATTAAACAAAACATTTAAAAATAACACACTGGTCAGTGAAGAAATCAAAAGGGAATTTATAAAACATCATGAACTGAATATAATGAAAATGTAACATATCTAAATTTGCAGAATGCAGCTAAAGCAGTGCTTGGGAGGAAATTCATAGCATTAAGGACTTATATTAGTAAAAGAGAAAGTCTCAAATAAAGAGCTAAATTTCCACCTTAGAAAACAACCAAAAAAAAAAAAAATTAAAACCCAAACTATGCTGAAGTAAGGAAATGATAATGGTAAGATTAGAATCAATAAGATGTTTTACAAAGCAGGAATAAATAAAGAAAAATAGTGACACCGAAAGCTAGTTCTTTGAATTAATCCATTTACTTGAAAATCATCTATCCAGATCATTCTGGAAAAGAAGACAGGAAAATTTTAAATGTTTATAGACTTCATGACTAATATTTTAAATATGTCAGTAAAAGCAGTCCAAAATTAATTTATATATTTAATTTAAGCCCAATTCATATTCAGTGTTTGGTGTGAATCTTTGTAAACTGTTTCTCAAATGTATATGGAATTGCAATGTAACAACAACAACAAAATACGTGGAAGTTTATTAAGAGTTATTGATAAAAGAATAGTTAAATATAAAAAGGGAAAAAAAAGGGTGTCAAAAAAATGCCCTGTGTATATAGGGACTATTTGTTACATTTAGTATACTGTAGAAAGTGGAGAAGATAACATTTTTAAAAAGTAGTGCTGGAGGAAGTTGCTGTATAACAAAGGGAGTTCAACTCGAGGATGGAAGATTCCTTAAAGGACTGGGACGGGGAGGGTGGGGGGGACTCGAGGGAGGGTGGGGGGGGAGTCAAGGGAGGGAGGGAATACGGGGATATGTGTATAAAAACAGATGATTGAACTTGGTGTACCCCCCCAAAAATAATAAATAAATAAATAAAGTTTAAAAAAAAAGTAGTGCTGGAGCAATTGGCTACTCATATGTAAAGATTAAAATGTGACTTTTACTGTATGTCATACACAAAAATTTATCCCATATAGAGTGCAGATCTGTTTCATTTTCAAAGCAAAATGTAATAATAATTCTAGAAGAGAATATAGGAGACGATGCTCATAGTCCCTAGGAGTTAAAACTTTTATTAAAAAGGAAACAGATCACACCTAACAGAAATGTAAATATTAATAAACTGAGCTAGGTTAAAATTAAGAACTTTAAAAGACATCATTAGAACGGTGAAAAGAAAAATGACATAGTGAGGGAAAAGATATTTCTAGACATAAAACAAACAAACAATACAAAGAACTCATATAAATCAATATGAAAATGACAGATATGGTAGAGTTTTAAAAATATAGTTTACATAAGCAGATATACATGGCCAATTAATCAGATAATTCTAAGCAGTTTAAGAGCAGGGAAAATTAAAATCACATTGTGATACCATTAATCACACACAAATGTGACTAGGATTACAAAGCCTGGCTGAACAAAGTGTGCATGAAAAAATGGAACCTGTGGAACTTGGTAAAATCATTTTGAAAATAAATGTTTGGCAATATCTTATGCTGAATATACATTAGCATACCCTATGACCAGCAATTCAAATAGAAGGAATATATCCAATAGAAATTTGCACACAAAAGACACAATTAAAGAATGCTCACAGTAGCATAGTTCATGACAGTAAAGATGTAGAAACAACCCAAATAAATACCCATAATAATAGAATGGATAAATACATTGCACTATTTACATACACAGTGTGTATAACTCAGCAATGAAACTGAATAACTACAGCTACTTGTAATAACATAAACATATCTTACAAATAAAAGTTGAGCAAGAGAAGCCAAGAGCAATATTAAACATACTATATGATGCCTGTTATATAAAATTTAAAATAAATAATCTAACTAAACAAAATAATAGTGATAACTGATGAGTACATAGGTGGTAAAATTAAAAGGAAAAGCAAAGAAATCATTATCATAAAGGACAAGATGCTTTTTTTTTAATAAATTTATTTTTTATTTGTTTTCTTGGCTGTGTTGGGTCTTTGTTGCTGTGTGCGGGCTTTCTCTAGTTGCATGGAGCAGGGGCTAGTCTTCTTTGCAGTGTGTGGGCTTTTCAGTGCAGTGCCTTCTCTTGTGGAGCACAGGCTCTAGGCGTGCAGGCTTCAGTAGTTGTGGCACGCAGGCTCAATAGTTGTGGCTCTTGGGATCTAGAGCACAGGCTCAGTAGTTGCGGCACACAGGCTTAGCTGCTCCGTGGCATTTGGGATCCTCCCGGTCCAGGGATCAAACCTGTGTCCCCTACATTGGCAGGTGGATGCTTAAACACTGTGCCATCAAGGAAGCCCAGGACAAGGGAGGACAATAACTTTTTAGAGGGAGGTAGGGAAGGTATACTTTTTAGGGAAGAGTCACAAGGGGCACTTTTCTTTGCAATGTTTTATGTGTTGTCATGGGTTGAGTTGCACTAGAGTGCGGATAATTTTTGACTCACCCTGGTATTTTCATACATGCACTCTTTGCTGTGTGTTATAGCTTGAAAAGTTGAAAAATAAAGGGTAAGATGTATTTTTAATTGTAAAATATTGGTAAAACTTTATATAAGATTGTTAGTTCAGGTTGGCACACCTATGTTGAAAAACCATTTGTCATTAACAATAAAGATGAAGATGTCAATAACCTATGACCCATCACCTTCTCTTCAAGGCATATACATTATAGAAGCTTGCTTATTTTAAACAGAGGCATAAACAATCATAAAAATAGCAGAACTCTCTAACAGGACATATTTAGAAGCAAGAAACTACTTAGAAGTGATAAGAGGATGAATAAATTATATTATATTCATAAAATGGAACAATAGAGAGTAAAGGAAATAAACTATTGGTTCCTAGAGAAATCTCAAGATATACTGTTTGGGCAAAAACTCATCAAACTATGAATCCATTTTAATAAAGTTCAGAGATAAAGTAAATAATACATTGTTTAGCAGTACAAACATACATAGTGAACTAAGAAAAGAAGCTTTACCTCTGGGAGTGATGAAGGAATCAGGTCAGAAAGGAATATATGAGTGGCTTTAATTTGAATAAAAAGCTATCTTTCTTAATAAGCATAGAGAAAACATGGACTTGTTATATTTTTATTATTTTAAGTCAATATATAAACATATAATCTTTGCAGCAACTCAATGTTTAATAAGATCTTTTAAAAATAATATTTCTGGGTCTTCTAGCCATTTGTCATTTTTCTGTTGCCCACCCTTTACATCTTATCCCTAACAAATTATTTAGAAAATATTTTCATATAAGATTTACCCTTACATATGATTTGATAATAAAAGTGGATTAAATTTTGACAAATTAATTAACTCAGTATTTTTTCCAACTTGTCTTTTATGAGTTACTGTTTATCTTCAATTAAAATAATGAACTCTTTATAACAAGGCTTTCATATAGTGAGAAATAATTTTTCATATTTTACTTTTAATCATGATGTCAGAATTATGGATGATGACTTAAGGAATTTAAGACAATAAATTATTCAGAGAAGCTTTTTATTTCCCCCTTTGCATATTTTCAGCACCTGCAAACCATTGATTGGAATCAGTGGGATACATGTTGTTCATGCAATCAGAATAAAGACCCGTGTTTTATCAAAGGTAGCATGCAGGCGGTGTTCTATCAAAGGTAGAGAGTATCAAACACTCTATATTCATAGAGAAACTTTTGTAATTCCCTTACATACCCTAGCCTAGCAAATCTGCCGGCATCATGACCTTTGTTTCATATTGTGTTACCCATCTCCTTTCTTCTTTATGGGAGAGCAAATAAATACATTTATGATGCACTTTTAAAGAATGAATATGTGGAAACTTGGGATTGGAAAGAGGGTGGGGAAGTGAGGTTCCTATTAGGTACAGAGGATGTAGGAACTAATTCTGATTCAGTTTATTGTAGTAACAAATTAGTAAGGTATACTCTTTCTGAAACAGTCCCAGTATTTACAATATGTCAACCTGATACTGATCTCTTACTTCCTATACTACCCTATTTTAATTCAAGTCCTGTAGAGGAGACTTAAATCTCTTCTTGGCACATGTCCCCTAAATTTATTTCTCAGTGACCACAAGGGAAAGCCTCCTGTGTACCTGAAAAAGGTTTGCATTATTATTCAGCCTTGGTGTTGACCTTAAATTTCCCTATGACTACTCAAATAAGAATTTTGTTATTCTAACTAAAGAAAACATAACCTGACATAACTTTGAAATAACACCATTAACACAAGGATTTGTTGTTTTTGTGGTTGCTGGATTTCTTTTTTTTTTTCTTTTTAATTGTTTATTCCTAGCTTCTACCCATCAGGATTAAAAACAAAATAAAAAGAAGGCCATAAATTTTAGCCTTTCAGCCAGGCCACTAAGTTACATAAATATTATTTGAAATATGTAGTGGACTGTTCTGGTCTTTTATCATCAGGGTTTAGCTGGCATTTGTGAGATTTTTTATGATCTTTTTTAAAAATAAAAGGCACTGAGAATAGGGACTTCTGGTCAACATGGCTCTGCAAGTTCATGCTATGATGTAACATTTTAAACAAACTAACTAGAAATAGAGGTAAATGATAAGAAAAGCAACTTTTTATCGATATAAAATGTACATATGCATTATATATATATATACATATATATATACACATATATACACATACACACACTATCGAAAATAAGCCACGGGGAGGAAATAAAATAGAAAGTAATTTTTGAAACAGTGCAGAATCTAGGGGCCTTCTGGATTCAGGTTCTAAGGAAGAAGAAGTGGGTAGAACAGTCTAATGGATAATTACACCCAAAAATTTCCATGTGAGCTAGCCTTATTGTCTGAAGCCAGGGACTGGGGTTAGGCTAGTCACTCAAGAAATGAAACTTGAATTATTGCTGTTATGTGGTTTCAACTGAAATGACATCACATATCTTGGACTGAACTTAAAGAGAAAAACATTATTAAAGTAATTTTGTGCCCTGAAAAAATTTTCCATATCTAACTAATTTTCAGCTTTACTTTCCACTGCTTGGAAAGGCACAGGAAACAGGGAAAAGATACCATGACACAACCAAGTTGGTATATCTAACAGGAAATACTCATCACAGAGACAGAACCATAGAAAATTGAACTGACTGTAAATTTATCTCCCAGGGAAATTTAAGAAAAATTGCTTGGCTGGAAATATAAGTCTAAGTGGAAGGAAAAAAAGGGGGAAATCTCCTATGTTTCATGAGAATTTGTAATGATAAATGGTCATCATATGTGTTTACACTCAAATTAATATTGCCTGACTAGTCCAAAATACATTAGGCCAAATATAGTTTGAAAAAAATCCCATTTTGTCATGTCCTAAAGTGTTTGGAGGATTCAAATAAAAATCTTTCCTGGAAACATCTTCAATACCAGTTATAAAGTATTCCCACAAATAAACTTCCAAGGAATTTGAGCTCAAAGCCAAAACTTACAAATCACACAAGGAAATAAGACTGCAATGAATAAGTCCTCATAGACAACAGGCAACTGTATCACACATCAAGTGCTAAAAACATCAGAGACAACATATAAAACTAATCTGCATAGATCTGTTATATATTTCTATAAATTATATAACTATATTATACATGTTATATAATATATATATAATGTATATATATATGAACCTTAATCATGTATTAAGATTAAAATATATGAGCAAAGGGCAATAGATTAATTGAAACAATAAGTGCTTGAAGAAAAAATAGTACTTCTAGAAAAATATAGTAATTGATATTTAAAATTTATTGGATGTATTTAAGAGCAGATACACATAGTTGAAGAGAAAATTCACAAACTAAAAGAAAGTAAGAATTTATGTAAAACAAATATAAAGAGACAGAAATATGGACAGTAATGAAAAGAAGCTAAATGCAGTAGAGGACAGACTGCTAAGTTCCAACATACACTCAATTGGTAATTTTAGAATGGAGACAAAAAATATAGGAGAGATGCAGTACATGAAGAAATACTGGCAAACGAATTTACCATGAGCAATGAAAGAGATCAGTACTCAGATTCAGAAAGCCCTACAAATATCAGTCAGACTAAGAAATTTCTCCACCTAAATATATAATAATAAAAATACATAATATAAAAGGTAAAGCATATCTGCAAAGGAACTAGCAAAGACTATACAGATTATCTACTTATACAAATAGAAAAAAATGAGACTGATGATTTTTCACCGTCAGTTAACAAAAAATATCTGTAATGGATGGAATCAAGATGGCGGAGTAGGAGGATATGTGCTCACTCCCTCTTGTAAGAGCACTAGAATTATAACTAATTGCTGAACAACCATCAACAGAAAGACACTGGAACTCACCAAAAAAAACCATCCCACATCCAGAGACAAAGGAGAAGCCGCAATGAGATGGTAGGAGGAGCTCAATCATGTTAAAATCAAATCCCATAAATGCTGGGTGGGTGACTCACAAGCTGGAGAACAGTTATACCACAGAAGTCCTGAGAGTTCTGAGCCCCATGTCAGGCTTCCTAACCTGGGGACCCAGCAATGGGAGGAGGAACCCCCAGAAAATCAGACTTTGAAAGCCAGCAGGATTTGATTGCAGGACCTCCACAGGACTGGGGGAAATGGAGACTCCACTCTTCAAGGGCACACAAAAAAGTGTGCTCACCAGGACCCAGGGGGAAGGAGCAGTGACCCCACAGCAGACTGAACCAGACCTACCTGCTGGTGTTGGAGGGTTGCCTGCAGAGGTGGGGGGCAGCTGTGGCTCACCGAGGAGACAGGGGCACTGGCAACAGGGGTTCTGAGAAGTGCTCATTGGCGTGAGCCCTTCCAGAGTCCACCATTAGCTCCACCAAAGAGCCTGTAAGCTCCACTGCTGGATCGCCTCAGGCCAAATGACCACCAGGGTGGAAACACAGTCCCAACCATTGGCAGACAAGCAGATTAAAGTGTCACTGAGCTCCACCCAACAAATCAGATTAAAGTTTTACTGAGCTCCACCCACCCAGCCCAACCCACTATCAGTCCCTCCCATCAGGAATCACCCACCAGCCTCCTACACAGCTTCCTCCACAAGAGGGCAAACAGCAGAATCAAGCAGTATCAGCAGTATTTCATCTTGTGGAACTGAAAATCACAGCCACAGAAAGACACAGAAAATGAAAAGGCAAAAGACTTTGTACCAGATGAAGGGACAAGATAAAACACCAGAAAAACAACTAAATGAAGAGGAGATAGGCACCCTTCCAGAAAAAGAATTCAGAATAACGATGGTGAAGATGATCCAGGACTTTGAAAAAAGATTGGAGGCAAAATTCAAAAGTTGCAACAAAGGTTTAGCAAAGACCTAGAAGAATTAAAGAACAAACAGAGATATGCAACACAATAACTGAAATGAAAAATACTCTAGAAGGAACCAATAGCAGATTAACTGAGGCAGAAGGACGAGTAAGTGACCTAGAAGACAGAATGGTGATAATCACTGATGCAGAAAAGAATAAAGAAAAAAGAATGAAAAGAACAGAAGACAGCCTAAGAGACCTCTGGGACAATGTTAAATGCACTAACATTCACATTGTAGGGGTCCCAGAAGGAGAAGAGAGAGAGAAAGGACCTGAGAAAATACTGGAAGAGATTATAGTTGAAAAATTCCCTAACATGGGAAAGGAAATAGCCATCCAAGTCCAGGAAGTGCAGAGAGCCCCAGGCAGAATAAACCCAAGGAGAAACATGCCAAGACATATAGTAGTCAAACTGACAAAAATTAAAGACAGAGAAAAGTTATTGAAAGCAACAAGGGAGAAATGACAAATAACATACAAGGGAACTCCCATAAGGTTAACAGCTGATTTCTCAGCAGAAACTCTACAAGCCAGAAGGGAGTGGCATGATATATTTAAAGTGATGAGAGGGAAGAAACTACAACCAAGAATACTCTACCCAGCAAGGATATCATTCAGATTCGAGGGAGAAATCAAAAACTTTCCAGACAAGCAACAGCTAAGAGAATTCAGCACCACCAAATCAGCCCTACAACAAATGCTAAAGGAACTTCTCTAAGCGGGAAACATAAGAGAAGAAAAGGACCTACAAAAACAAAAAGAAAACAATTAAGAAAATGGTAATAGGAACATACATATCGATAATTACCTTGAATGTAAATGGATTAAATGCACCAACTGAAAGACACAGACAGGCTGAATGGATACAAAAACAAGACCCATATATATGCTGTCTATAAGAGACCCATTTCAGACCTAGGGACACATACAGACTGAAAGTGAGGGGATGGAAAAAGATATTCCATGCAAATGGAAATCAAAAGAAAGCTGCAGTAGCAATACTCGTATCAGATAAAATAGACTTTAAAATAAAAAATGTTACAAGAGACAAGAAAGGTCACTACATAAAGATCGAGGGATCAATCCACGAAGAAGAGAAAACAATTATAAATATATATGCACCCAATATAGGAGCACCTCAATACATAAGGCAAATACTAACAACTATGAAAGAGGAAATCGACAGTAACACAATCATAGTGGGGGACTTTAACATCCCAGTTACACCAATGGACAGATCATCCACACAGAAAATTAATAAGGAAACACAAGCTTTAAATGACACAGTAAATCAGCTTGATTTAATAGATATCTATAGGACATTACATCCAAAAACAGCAGATTACACATTCTTCTCCAGTGCACATGGAACATTCTCCAGGATAGATCACATTTTGGGTCATAAATCAAGCCTTGGTAAATTTAAGAAAATTGAAATCACATCAAGCATCTTTTCTGACCACAATGCTATGAGATTAGAAAACAATTACAGGAAAAAAACTGTAAAAAAACACAAAAACATGGAGGCTCAACAATACATTACTAAATAACCAACAGATCACTGAAGAAATTAAAGAGGAAATCAAAAATAGCTAGAGATAAATGACAATGAAAACACAACGATCCAAAACCTATGAGATGCAGCAAAGGCCGTTCTAAGAGGGACATTTATAGTGATACAATCCTATCTCAAGAAACAAGAAAAATCCCAAATAAGCAATCTAACCTTATACCTAAAGAAACTAGAGAAAGAAGAGCAAACAAAACCCAAAGTTAGTAGACAGAGTGAAATCATAAAGATCAGAGCAGAAATAAATGAAATAGAGACAAAGAAAACAATAGCAAAAATCAATAAAACTAAAAGCTGGTTCTTTGAGAAGATAAATAAAATTGATAAACCTCTAGCAAGACTCATGAAGAAAAAGAGGGAGAGGACTCAAATCAATAAAATTAGAAATAAAACAGGAGAAGTTACAACAGACACGGCAGAAATAAAAAGCACCATAAGAGATTACTACAAGCAACTATATGCCAATAAAATGGACAACCTGGATGAAATGGACAGATTCTTAGAAAGGGTTAACCTTCCAAGACTAAATCAGGAAGACATAGAAAATATGAACAGACCAATCACAAGGAATGAAATTGAAACTGTGACTAATAATCTCCCAACAAACAAAAGTCCAGGACCAGATGGATTCACAGGAATTTTATCAAACATTTAGAGAAGAGCTAACACCCATCCTTCTCAAACTCTTCCAAAACATTGCAGAGGAAGGAACATTCCCAAACTCATTTTATGAAGCCACCATCACCCTAATACCAAAACCAGACAAAGATACTACAAAAAAAGAAAACTACAGACCAATATCACTGATGAATTTAGATGCAAAATTCCTCAACCAAATACTAGCCAACAGAATCCAACAACACATTCAAAGGATCATACACCATGATGAAGTGGGGTTTATCCCCGGAATGCAAGGATTCTTCAATATATGCAAATCAATCAATGTGATACACCATATTAACAAATGGAAAGATCAAAACCACATAATCATCTCAAGAGATGCAGAAAAAGCTTTGGACAAAATTCAACACCCATTTATGATACAAACTCTCCAGAAGGTGGGCATAGAGGGAATCTACCTCAACATAATAAAGGCCATATATAACAAACCCACAGAAAACATCATTCTTAATGGTGAAAAACTACAAGCATTCCCTCTAAGATCAAGAACAAGTAAAGGATGTCCACTCTCACCACTACTATTCAACATAGTTTTGGAAGTCCTTGCCACAGCAATCAGAGAAGAAAAAGAAATAAAAGGAATCCAAATTGGTAAAGAAGAAGTAAAACTGTCACTGTTTGCAGATGACATGATATCTCCACATAGAAAATCCTAAAGATGCCACCAGAAAACTACTTGAGCTCATCAATGAATTTGGTAAAGTTGCAGGATAAAAAATTAACACACAGAAATCTCTTGCATTTCTATACACCAACAATGAAAGGTCAGAAAGAGAAATTAAGGAAACAATCCCATTCACCATTGCAACAAAAAGAATAAAAAACCTAGGCATAAACCTAACCAAGGAGGTAAAAGACCTGTACTCAGAAAACTATAAGACACTAATGAAAGAAATCAAAGACAACACAAACACAGGGAGGGACATACCATGTTCTTGGATTGGAAGAATCAACATTGTGAAAAATGACTATACTACTGAAAGCAATTTACAGATTCAATGCAATCCCTATCAAATTATCAATGGCATTTTTTACAGAACTAGAACAAGAAATTTTACGATTTGTATGGAAACGCAAAAGACCCTGAATAGCCAAAGCAATCCTGAGAAGGAAAGACGGAGTTGGTGGAATCAGGCTTCCTGACTTCAGGCTATATTCCAAGGCTACAGTGATCAAGACAGTATGATACTGGCACAAAAACAGACACATAGATCAATGGAACAGGATAGAAAGCCCAGAGATAAACTACGGTCAACTAATCTATGACAAAGGAGGCAAGGATATACAATGGAGAAAAGGCAGCCTCTTCAATAAGTGGTGCTGGGAAAACCAGACAGTTACATGTAAAAGAATGAGATTAGAACACTTCCTAACACCATACACAAAAATAAACTCAAAATGGATTAAAGACCTACATGTAAGGCCAGATACTATAAAACTCCTAGAGGAAAACAGAGGAAGAACAGTCTTTGATGTAAATCACAGCAAGATCTCTTTTGATCCACCCCCTAGAGTAATGGAAATAAAAACAAAAATAAATAAGTGGGACCTAATGAAACTTCAAAGCTTCTGCACAGCAAAGGAAAGTATAAGCAAGACAAAAAGACAACACTCAGAATGGGAGAAAGTATTTGCAAACGAATCTAGAGACAAAGGATTAATCTCCAAAATATATAAAGTTTATCCAGCTCAATATCAAAAAAACAAACACCCCAATCAAAAAATGGGCAGAAGACCTAAATAGGCCTTTCTCCAAAGAAGACATACGGATGGCCAAGAGGCACATGAAAAGCTGCTCAACAGCACTCATTATTAGAGAAATGCAAATCAAAACGACAATGAGGTATCACCTCACACCAGTTAGAATGGGAATCATCAGAAAATCTACACACAGTAAATGCTAGAGAGGGTGTGGAGAAAAAGGAATGCTCTTGCATTGACTGATGGGAATGTAAATGGATACATCCACTATGGAGAACAGTTTGGAGGTTCCTTGAAAAAGTAAAAATAGAACTACCATACGACCCAGCAATCCCACTACTGGGCATATACCCAGAGAACACCATAATTCAAAAAGACACATGCACTCCAATGTTCATGGCAGCACTATTTACAATAGCCAGGACATGGAAGCAACCTAAATGTCCATCAACAGATGAATGGATAAAGAAGATGTGGTACATACATACAATGGAATATTACTCAGCTGTAAAAACCACATGAAACTGGGACATTTTTAGAGACATGGATGAACTTAGAGACTGTCATACAGAGTGAAGTGAGTCAGAAAGAGAAAAACAAATATTATATATTAACACATATATGTGGACTATAGAAAAATGGTACAAACCAACTGGTTTTCAAGGCAGAAATAGAGACACAGATGTAGAGAACAAACATATGGACACCAAGTGGGGAAAGCAGGGAGGGTTTGGTGGGGAATGAATTTGGAGATTGGGATATCAAATTATACACTCTAAATATATGCAGTTTATTGTAAAAAAAAAAACAAAAAAAGACTACGCTAGAGATAATTTTCAAGGATTTTGTTAATAACAGATTTAGAAAAGGGAAAAAAATGGATTAAAGACTTGAACATAAAATCTTAAACTATAAAAGTCCTAGAAGAAAGAAAAGAATAAGCTCCTTGGCTTTGATCTTGGCAATGATTTTTTTTTTTTTTTTTGATATTTGACACTAAAAGCAAATACAACAAAAGTAGAAATAAAGTGAGACTACATCAAAATAAAAAGCTTCTGCTAGCAAGGAAATCTCTCAATGAAATGGAAAGCAACCTACTGAATAGGAGAAAATATTTGCAAATCAAAATATATAAGAATTCATACAACTCCAATAGCAAGAAAACCTCAAACAATTGATTAGTAAATGGTTAGAGATTCTAAATTTTCCAAAAAGACTACAAATGAACAACAGGTACATGAAAAGATGCACAACATCACTCATTATCAGGGAAATGCAAATCAAAACCATAATGAGGTGTCTCCTCAAAACTGTTAAGATGTCTTTTACCAAAAAGTCAAAAATGTAAATTAGTACAGCCACTATGGAAAACAGTATGAAGGTTCATGAAGAAATTTTTAAAATTAACTAACATATAATCCAACAATCCCACTTTTGGGTATATATCCAAATGGAATGAAAGCATTATCTTGAAGAGATATCTGTACTCTCATGTTCATTTCAGTATTATTCATAATAGTCATGATATGAAAAGGATCTAAGTGTCCATTGATGGATGAATGAATAAAGAAATATGGTTTTACATAAAGACTGGAATGTAATTTAGCCTTAAAAAAGAAGAAAATTCTGCCATTTGTGACAATATTTGCCTTCCACAAACTTGGAGGGCTTTATGCTAATGAAATAAGCCAAACAGAAAAAGACAAATATTTCATGATATCATTTATATGTAGAATAAAAAAAGTCAAACTTATAGTAACAGTAGAAAAGTGGTTGCCAGGGGCTGGAAATAGGGAGAAGCTGGTAATACTGTGTAAACTATAAAGTGAACAAAATCTGACAATCTAAAAAAAAAAAAAAACTGTAACATGCTGAGAGAAAATAATTTCTTGTATACCAGACAATACATTTATATACCAAACTAACATGCCTTTCAAGAATGGAAGTGAAATAATTTTTGAAAAACAAAATAGAATTTGGCAGCAGTAAATCCTTATCAAAAGAAATTCCAAGAGATATATTTTTTTGTAGAAGAAAAGTGATTCCAGATGAGACCAAGGTAACAGTCCTAGTGGATTCTCATTAACAAGAGACCCTTATATGACCCATGAGAAATGAGTTTTGTGGTCAAATAAATTTGAGGAAAGCCAAACTCCTTTAAAATTTGCAACAAAATCAGTATATGAAAAGATCTGACAAGTAAATGCAAAAGAAAACTGTTGAAGTTAAATCAGCATATCCTAGATCTAACACCATAAAACATTTTTTGTCAATGAGTCATGGTTACTATCTCAGAGAATATACCTTTGGGAGTGTGGAACTATGATTTCAAAGCAAAAGCTTAAAAGTATTTCTAAACAAGAAAAACAAATGAAACACAAAAAGAGATTAACAGAGATGGAAAACATTTATCAAGGAACAACAACAACAAAAAAACCAATGTTGTTCTGGATGGCAAGCATTAAAATGGCACAAATTTTATATCCCCATCAATGTAAATATTTAATATTAATCCAATAAAATCCCAAATTGCTTTTTATTGATCTCAATAATATGATTGTCAAATTCATCTGGAGGTATATTTAGGATGAGATTAATAAAACATTTTTCTTACAAAAAATAAATAGTAATAAAAGGAATTTGCATTTCCTGACATTATAGCATTTTAGAGTTGAAATAATTCATAAATTGTGATGGCTCTTATACAGAATATATATGCAGAAAGATTATGGGAACAAAAGAAAAATCCAGGGAAAATTCTTCTATGTTGTACCTATAAGGAACAGTTTAATTTATTTTAAAACGGCATTCAAATTAGTAGGCAAAGAAATTAATAAATGATGGTGGGATTCTCATTAACTTTAATACAAAAAGTAACAGTGAATCCTGACACACAACATGCATAATCAATAGCTATATATATTCCAAAGATACTAAATTTCAAAATAAAACATGGTATAAAATAGAAACAATTATGGTTGACTCAAGATAGAAAATTTAAAGTAGCAAAAATGTAATGAATTCATCAATATACTCAACAATAATAAACCTATACATTCCAAATGAATATAAACAAACATAAAAAGACACTGAAAAAACTGAGATTTCTATTACACAAGAGATTAAAATCTTTATTATAAAAGTCCTTCTTACAAATCAGAAAAAGAAAATGAAAATACTAAGGGAAAAAATTTAGATTTAGACAGATCTGCATCTATTCAGCCACTCTTAAGTGGGCAGAAAGCATTACTCTAGATTAACTTGGTACTTGTAGAATCCAATAAAAGTAAAAACAGATATAAAGTCTGTTTTCAAGTTTACCACTTAGTAGCTGTATAGCTTAATTCTTATTTTTCACATCTAAAGAAATGATAGAAAACCTACCAGAAAGGATTATTGTATTAGAAAATTATGCAGAAATTGTTCACAAATACACAAAGTGTTGTATAAACAGTGGAAATGCAATTTTTTTTTCAAATGCAAATCTAAATGAATGAAAGGACCATAAGAATCTATGTAATCTTTTGGCAACTTTCTGTGAATCTATAATTATTTCAAAATAAAATTTAAAAAATGCTTTCTCTAAAAATACATGCAACTTTATTTTTCTATAACAGATCTTAAGTATTAGGTTAAACCCTGTGAAATTGCCAATATTTAACTGTTATTAGCCTATAGAAATGGAAATTTCATATTCATCACATAACGTTATTATGAGACCCTGATGAGCATTGGAAGGAATCTGACATAGGTAAATTTGGAGCTTGTCTTCCTCTGCTTATTACAGCACTTAAATTGTAGGAGCTCACATGAGCTAAGGAAGCTTTCTTTCGCCCACCTTATTCCCACACTGGCCTCCCTGACAAGCAGTTTCCCTGGACAGATCTTGGGCTTGCACTCTATCCACCTGGGACATGACTAAGTCACTCTTGATCTTGATTGTGAGGTCATTTGTTCTGGGTTCCTCTCTGCTAACTCCAATGCACTGCTCAAAGAAGCCTGTATCATGCTTTTGTTTTTATGTTCCAGTAACCTCAGGAAAAATCAAGGGGCCATCTAAGGCCCTTCAGGAAATTGAGGTACACAGAGAGAGTTCTACTTCTCGTATATCAGAGTATGGAGTAGGGAACTTCTCAATTTGTCTCAACCCCTTTATGACAGGCCACAAAATGAGATTATTTAACTCCCAGGGCCTTGCTTCCTCTAGAACCACAATGGAAAATGAAGTATAACATTAAGGTGAGATTTGGAAAAGCCCAGAGGAGGAAAGGCCTACAGTATCTACTCAATATTGATTCTCCTTTATCTTTTCTCTTCTTCACATCATTCTGAGGGCATTTTATCCAAACAGGTGTAGGAATCCTACCTCTGATTCATCAAGTTTCCTTTGTCATGAGTCCTCTTAGGGCCTAAGCTTTTGAAAATCATCATCTATTTCTTTGCTACTCTTCATTCCCTTTGGTAAACTTTGGTTACCTCATGGTTTATTTGCTGGAATACAATTGGATGGGCGCCAGGAACACAGAGTAACTAGAAATAGACACAGACTCCATCATTCAGTGTTTCAAAGTAGAACTTGCTATATTTGCTCCTCTAGTAAATATTCATATTGCAACAGGGAAAATTTGCTACTCCTCCAGATCTCTATTTTCTCTCTTGTCTTAAACATGCAACTCCATTTCTATCTATTCTCCTGAGACTCAGTAAGCTTATTCTCATCAGAAAATGCTAAAAGGACTACATTTATCCTTTCTTCCTAAACTCTATTAACATCCCTTGGTGGGTAGTGGTAGCATAGGACCATCAATAAATATTTCAAAAGCATATCTTTGGGATTCTGAGCTAGGTGGGGAAAAAGACCTTTCTTTCTGTCTCTGCAACATTAAAACAAAAGAGGGTGGATTTTATTTTTTGCCCCCTATTTTTTGGCCTTGATGAATTACTTTTCTTAAAAATCTAGTAAAAATAGAATATTGATTCAGGTCATAGAGAAGTTACTTCCGACGCTTTCAAACTCATAAACTTTATCATACTTATCAGTCTGAATGTTTCATAAATTTTATCCAAAAATTGACTAGACACATTAATATTTCATCCAAACCATTTGTTCAAAACACTAAATACATTATTATTTCCTTATCTAAATTTACTTCTTTTCAATATTTAAAAATCATTAAATTTCCAAAGCATTTTTATAGTACAAATATCCCTATATAATATGGATAAAACCTTATTTTTTAATGGGAAAACACCTATGACATGAAAAACAATGAAAAGTCCCATCTGTGTACGATGCTTATTACTGTACTTTTCCTAGTTGCAGCATTATCCCATTGGTACTATTAACAAAATTCACTGCCAGTCCTTTTGCCATATTTTCCACAGGTACTTCACTGCTGGATTAAGTTTATGCTTTAGAAGTTGCTTCAAGGTGGGATGACAATAAAGATAAGCGTAGGTTCCTGTTCATTCAAAAAATATATCGCTTTTGTACTTGGAAAACTGTATATAAAATAATTGCATCAACTTTATTTCCATAACGATCTTGAAGGTATTCCACCACTGTCTTTTAGCATTTAATGAAAAAAGAATTAGCGGTTGCATGATCTTCTTTCCTACCTGCCCAAATTATTATTTATTTCTGAAGGTTTGTATACTTACTAGGATGTATCCAGGACAGATGGTTCTGAATCAATTTTGCTTAGCAAATCAGTAATGCCTAGCTAGATCAATCCATGTTGTCACAAATTGCAAAATTTTATTCATTTTTATGACTAATAGTCCATTGCATACACAGATATGCATACCTCATTTATTGTGCTTCACAGATATTGCTTTTTTGTTTAAACAAATAGAAGGTTTGTGGCAACCCTGGAGCCATTTTTCCAACAGCATTTACTCACTTTGTGTTTCTATCTCACATTTTGATAATTCTCACAGTATTTCAAACTCTTCATTACTATTTTTTATGGCGATCTGTGATCAATAATCTTTGATGTTACAACTATAATTCACTGAAGGCTCAGATGATAGCACTTTTTAAGGATAAAGTATTTTTTACTTAAGATATCTGCATTGTTCTTTTAGACATGATGCTATTGCATCCTTAATAGACCACAGTATAGTATAAATGTAACTGTTACATGCACTGGGAAACAAAAAAAATTGTTGGACTCGCTTTACTGCAGGTCTGGAACCGAACCTGAAATATATCCCAATTTGCCTGTATAGATCACATCTTCTTTATCCATTCATTTATAAATGGACACAGGTTTCTTCCATATTTTGTTGATTGTTAATAACATTGCAATAAACATAGTGGTGCATAAACCTTTTTTAATTAATGTTTTTGTTTTCTTTGTGTAAACATGCAGGAGTGGAACTGGTGCCTCATATGGTAGTTTTATTTTTAATGTTTTGAGGACTCTCCATACTGTTTTCCAGTAGCGGCTGCACGAGTTTACAATCCCATCAACCATGCATGAGGGTTTCTCCACATTCTCCCCAGCTTTCTGGCTCTCTTGAATGTAATCCTCACTGGTTTTCAAAGCCAGACGTTTTGAGTGCTTATCTTCCAAGTGCTTTTAGAAACCCTGGGTTGGGTAACCCAATGTGAGACTTGTAACCTCATGCTAAAGGGAGGACCTCACAGTTGTGATATCCTTCCTGCTCATGGTTCAGTGACCAGGTGTGTGTCCTGACTGGACCACATCTCCATCCCTCCTACCAGTCTCATTGTGGCTCCTTCTTTATATCTTTAGTTGTGGAAAATCTTTTCTGCTAGTCTTCAGGATGTTCTCAGATATACTTGCTCTGTAAGTAGTTGTAATTTTGGTGTCCCCGTGGGAGAAAGTGAGCTCTGGATCTTCCTACTCTGCCAACTTTATCTCCTACCATTTTGCATTTTTTAAAACTCCTATCCCATATGTTTTATGCTATATTTTCCACAGTGTGTATTTTCCCTTATATTTCTTGTGTTTCCCCCCCACCCCACCCATTTCTGGAATGGTTTTATTTCTACATCTTTCTTAAAATTTGTCAGTTCATGTTTCATCTCCTTTTATTCTCCCATCATCTCTGCCCTGAGATCTTGCTTTTTAAAATTCCCTTCTTAAAGGCAATTGTCATGAAATTTTCTTGTATTCTTGATGATGTATTTGGACAGAATTATTATCTTCTCTTTGCCACACTGCTCTAGTAAAAAGTCTAATGCTATTTACCTTTTAAAAATACTTTTCCTCTTTTTTCCATTTGTATCAGTGCTGTACCAATTCCTAAACTGATCATGGAAGAACGTGAATTTCTTGGACTTGCCTTTTACATAAATGGTGGTGTATAAAAGGTAATAACGCCCAGATGGATCTTCAAGAAGAGTCCATGTTTACACCCTAGCACTATGCACTCTTTTTCCTATTCCCGCTACATTTCCATCAATTAAAAACTAGAAACAGGAGAACTTTTGACATCAACCTGATCACCACAGTCTTCATACCATTGTTACCTAAAAGAAATATCCTTTCCTCCCACCACTGCAAGAGTACATAAAGGCTGGCATTTATATCTCTCTTCATTTTGACCCTCTCACCACTCTCTGTATTTCTTGTCCTTACTTATTCTTAAGAGGATTCCTCCAGTTAGTTACTTTTGGCAGCCTCTATGTGTATTTTGGTATTCTGTGGATTCTTTCTGTCTCCCAGTTTCACTAAAAATGATATTTGCTTTTGGACGATTTTTAGGCAGAGAGTGAGAAATAGTGACTCATCCAGTTATGTTCCTAGCAGAAATTCCAACAGTGCTGCTTTTAAATGGGGAAAGTTTGGACACAGAAAAAAAAGTGTGGATATGTATAAGATATGTACATATACTATAGCATATATGTATGTTTGCATATATAAATATATGTAGGATTTCCATTCTTTAAAATTCATGTGGAGAAATATGTACACATAAAATCAAAAACTTATGTTTTAGGAAAAACTGATTTCTAAATCTTTCCCGTATGCAATAAATTATCCAAAGGTAGAGAAAAGTTTTGAGAGTTATACATAAAAGGTAGCAGTGATTTAAAAGAGGGTTTTATTTTTCCTTAATTTTTTGAACATGCATTTCAAAAATAAAAATGTATTGCTTTGCCTGAGAGAAACAAGTTATTTACAACTGTATTTTATATCTAGGCTATCTACATATATTTTCTTAAACTTTTTCTTTATAATTTTTTTATTCTTTTCTTTCTAAGAAATCTATTTTTACTCTAAATTTAATAAAATTGTATTTTTATATTCTGATTTCAGTGGTTTTTATGTTTTAATTCTTAAATTTAACTCTTTATGGATATTCTTGATAATTTATTTAATTCTTAAATTTAACTCTTTATGGATATTCTTGATAATTTATTTGATTATCTTTCTTTTCCTCACTCATCTGAAATGCTATTTTATTACAGTGACATTATTTATCAATGGTTCCTAAATTTTATATTTATCAGTGGTTCTTAAATTTTATTTTTATTTTATTTATAGTATGCAACTGCTATACATCAGAATTGACATATCACAGCCTGCTGTATATATAAGGCAGATCCTATGTGGCAGTGACTGCTAGGTGTACTTATTATAACTGTATCCCTTTCCACCCAGTAATCAGTGATATACAATAGTTGAGACTCTATGGACCAAGTATTTATATATTTTTCTTTGTTTTTGATCATTTATTCTGTTCCTATGTAGTAAATCAAATATGCTTGTTATACTAATTATGAGTGTTTTATGATATGTTTTGATATCTGAAAGATATCAGAATTTGATTTGGTGAATTTATTCTTCAAGATCAAATCTGTAATTGTTTAGACAAACTTTTATGTTCAAGAGATACCTGTAAATTACTTTAAAAATTTGACTGAACACAGGGATATCAACTCGATGATTGGTGATGACTTAAAGGGGTGGGATAGGGAGGGTGGGAAGGAGTTGCAGGAGGGAGGGGATATGGGGGTAATATATACGTAGATACAGATCATTCACTTTGTTGTACAGCAGAAACTGGCACAACAGTGTAAAGCAATTATACTCCAATAAAGAGCTTAAAAAAATTTGATTGAACTTGTATTATGTCACATATTAGTAGCAAACGGCTATCTTCATTGTATCACTTCTAATTCAGAAACATAGAGGCATTTCCATTTTTCAGGTCTTCTTTTATAACACTTAATAAAACTCTGTGGCTTACATCATTTTCAAAACACATTTTTATATATTAAATAAATAAAATGAGTTTTCAGATTTTCTTTAAAATAATTTTTCTTAAAACACTGTATGTAGATTGGATGTGATGGGTGCATAACTAGAGACAGGGCAGAAAAAATTATTTTAAGGACTATTGCAATAATTCTGGCATGAGATGGTGATGCTCTGAAATTATGTAAAGAATGACAGTGATGAAAAAGTGGCATATGTGAGCAGTGTCCAGTTAATGGAATCAATAGAACATGGTGATTGTTGAGTGTGGAATGTAAAATAAGTCAACATCCATGATTAAGTTATCAATAAAGTACAGATCTAAGTTTTAGGAATTAGGTAAAGAATTTCTTAGTGAATTGAGTTTATGGTGTGTGGTACAGCATCTAGATGAGGATTTCAGCAGGCAACTAATATATTATCTTGTTATTGACCTTGGTTTTTTCCTTTACTTTTTCATCTGTAAAATAAAGATAATCATAATTACCTCATGGAGTTTATATCAATGACTATGGGAAAACACTTAGGTTCTCTCTCCTCTTCCTTTCTCCTGCTATAGACATATAATTGTTCTGTTACATTTTCTAGCTGCCAGTGCAAGAAACACAAGGAAATATGAAACTGTGTACAATTTGCAGTTTGCATATCTGTCTCTGCAAAAACTGCAACAGTTAGCATAAGCCACTATTTTTGTACTTAATAATTCAGCTTTTGCAACACAAATATGGACTTGAAATATTTTGG
This sequence comes from Hippopotamus amphibius kiboko, assembly GCF_030028045.1. Lineage (NCBI taxonomy): Eukaryota > Metazoa > Chordata > Mammalia > Artiodactyla > Hippopotamidae > Hippopotamus > Hippopotamus amphibius. Next base: position 56,590,108 of record NC_080190.1, on the reverse strand, counting down.
ACATTTTTTACTCATTCAGTAAATATTAATTCTTCTAAGATGATATTTGTGATAGTGAAGTCATTATAAATAATTTGCTTATGAAAAGTAAAGTAGTTCCCAGCTGTGTGTATTTAAATATGAGTTACATTATATTTTTTGATTGCAATAACCTCTTCTAATTTTTTACAATCACTTGTCTAGAGCAGTTTTAATCCTTTTCACAATTCTTATATGTCTATTTATTATGATTGTCTGATTTAATTTGTGTGTGTGTGAACATAGACAATTTTCCTACCCTTAGTTTGGGAGATTTTGTATGGCTTGTGAATTACTTTGGGTTTTTGGCTCAGTGACAATATAAGCAAAATTCTATTCTGAATCTAAGCCTGAAAACTGTCAAGGAGAAAGAAAATTAAATGTTGACTCCCTAAAACTTGACATAACACAAGAATCTAATGGATCCTGGACATTTAAAATAGAAAAACTCTAAATAACATAACTGATCCTGATTAAAGTAGTCCTCTTCCATCTGCTCTCAGAAGTGGCTATCAATACAGAATTGTGATTTTTTTAAATGCTTTTTCTAAAATGGCCAAAATAAAATTTGAGGCAGCAAAACATGGCAGTAGGTAGTGGGAGGCATATGAATAGAAATAAAAATAGAGTAATATTCTTGTATTTTTCAATCAGGATTTATTTTACACTATGGTAGAAAATATGCTTGAAATTGTGCATTAAAATGTACTGGCTACCATAAAAAAGCAGTGAAATGCATAACTTCAAATGCAATAAAGAAAAATGAATGTGCTGAATTCAGCAGCGGCAAAATATGAGGGAAAAAAGCATAAAGAAAGGACAGCAATTAGAAACACAAAATGAAACAGCAAAATGATTCCAAATATGTTAGGATTCGCAGCAAATTGAAACAGGTTTAAATCATCTAGTAAAATACAAATTATGTCAGATTGTATTAAAATAAACATTATATAAATAATTAAGATTACTTTGGAAAGTCTAAAATATAGAAGGATTAGAAAATAAAGAAAAAGAGTTATTGCAGGGAAAGTATCTAATATTTTAATGTCAGGACAAAAAACTGGTGCATGTATATGAATAACAGACCACATAGATTGCAATCTGAAAGTGTTTAAAATGACAGAGAAGACTACATTTGGCAAAAGGTACCTTTTGCCAAGAAGATATAATACTTACAAACTTGTAGTCACTTAATAACCTCACTTTGAAATATATACAGCAAAATTTGGCAGAAATTCAAGATGAAGTAGATAAATATACTCTGTGGGGGGGAAAAGGAAATATAAAGTTGCAGAGGATACGAAATACTAAAGTAATAGCTTTGTTCCATAAATGTGAATATGTATATTCACATACCTCTAGCACACATAATATATATGTTGCACTAAAATCTAGGCAGCAGAGTCTCAAAACATTGTAAAGAAATGACCAGATTCAATCAATGTAAACAACCCACAAATCAATTAAGGATAAGAATAGGCATAGTTAAATTCACTTAGAAACCACAGACAACACTTAGTACAATGCATAGGCTCTAAAAGTGACACTTCAAATTACAAATATATACACTTACACACACATATAAAATACATAACTTTATGTACATAATTTTAAGTGTGTCTTTATGTACTTTAGGTGTTTGAACATTCTACCTTACCCTTTACACATTTATTCAGAAGAATGTTGAGGTCTACCCAGTTGAAAGACTTACCCAGGTTTGTTGCCTCTACTCAACCTAAGGAACTAAAAGGAGATGGATGTCCAATGCTTAATATCTATAATTGGATGAATCAAGAAACACAGACCAACATATTTCGTACACCAACAAGTAAGCACAATTCTCACTGTGGGGTAGAGTAAATGAATGATGGGAATCCCGCTGTATGAGAACCTAAAGACAGAGAGATTCCTTCACAAAAATTTATTATTTTCTTTCTTCTTTATTAGTTCCAATCTTGATGTTGCTTCTCATTTGGTTAGAAAGCATGTTCAAGTACTTATTTCAAATAACAAACAGCTGGTTTACTCTGAATCCAGGAATGTTCCAAGATAATTTTTGGCCCAAAGATGAAAGATATCTTGACCACATAAAGGCTTATATAATATCACATATTATAGGTGTCCATGTGTCTGTGTGCATGTGTGTGTGTAAAACATGTGGAAAATTACAGCCCTATGTAAGTGATGGCTTCTAAGCTTCTATGTGAGAAATTAATCTTATATTGAACTAATTTTCTTTGTAATTAACTTGGTTGATATCATACTTAAGTAGCTCCTTGTTTCTAGGGACAGCCTGTAGTCCCAGTGTCTCATCCTCTCATCCACTTAATATTCCCTTTTACATTCAAAGCATTCTGAAGTGGAACTAAATTACATAGTTATCTTATTTACATCTTCATTTCAGGGCTATTTTCTTCTACTACTTTTTTTAAAAACTTTTATTGAGATATAATTGACAAACAATAAACTGCATATATATAAGTGTACAATTTGATATTTTTTCCTATTAGTAATGTATATACGGCAATCCCAATCTCCCAATTTATCTCACCCAAACCCCCCTCTCCCACTTTCCCCCCTTGGTGTCCACATGTTTGTATTCTACACCTGTGTCTCTATTTCTGTCTTGCAAACCAGTTGATCTGTACCATCTTTCTAGATTCCGCATATATGTGTTTCTATACTATATTTGTTTTACTCTTTCTGACTCACTTCACTCTGTATGACAGTCTCTAAATCCATCCATGTCTCTGTAAATGTCCTAATTTCATTCCTTTTTTATGGCTGAGTAATATTCCATTGTATATTTGTACCACCTCTTCTTTAGCTATTCATCTGTTGATGGACATTTAAGTTGCTTCCATATCCTGGCTATTGAAAATAGTGCTGCCATGAACATTGGGGTGCATGTGTCTTTTTGAATTATGGTGTTCTCTAGGTATATGCCCAGTAGTGGGATTGCTGGGTCATATGGTCACTCTACTTTTAGTTCTTTAAAGACCCTCCATACTGTTCGCCATAGTGGATGTATCCATTTACATTCCCACCAACAGTGCAAGAGGGTCCCCTTTTCTCCACACCCTCTCCAGAATTTACTGTGTGTAGATTTTCTGATGATGCCCATTCTAACTGGTCTGAGGTGATAGCTCATTGTAGATTTGATTTACATTTCTTTAATAATTAGTGATGTTGAGCAGCTTTTCATGTGCCTCTTGGCCATCTGTATGTCTTCTTTGGAGAAATGCCTATTTAAGTTTTCTCCCCTTTCTTTGATTGGGCTGTTTGCTTTTTTGATATTGATCTGCATGAACAGTTTATATACTTTGCAGATTAATCCTTTGTCTGTTAATTCGTTTGCAAATATTTTCTCCCATTCTGAGGGTTGTCTTTTCGTCTTGTTTATAGTTTCCTTCGCAGTGCAGAAGCTTGTAAGTTGCATTAGGTCTCACTTGTTTATTTTTGTTTTTATTTCCATTACTCTAGGAGGTGGGTCAAAAAAGATCTTGTGGTGATTTAGGTCAAAGAGTGTTCTTCCTGCAATTTCCTCTAGGAGTTTTATAGTGTCTGGCCTTACATGTAGGTCTTTGATTCATTTTGAGTTTATTCTTGTGTATAGTGTTAGGGAGTGTTCTAATTTCATTCTTTTACATGTAGCTATCTCTTCTACTACTTCTTTAAGTATTATCTCTATGGAAAAATTTCTGCCATTCACTTCTTAAATTGCTTATATATAACCTCTAACTTAAAAAAAATTGCCCTTATGGTAATATCCATCATTTGTGTTATTTCATTATTTACATTTCTATCACAGGAACATCATTTCAACAGTAACCATACTGCTTTTTTTTTTTTTTCTTTTCTTTTTTTTTTTTTTAATTATTATTATTTTATTTTATTTTTTTGGGGGGTACACCAGGTTCAATCAACTGTTTTTATACACATATCCCCATATTCCCTCCCTTCCTTCACGCCCCCCCCTCGATTCCCCCCCACCCTCCCTGCCCCAGTCCTCTAAGGCATCTTCCATCCTCGAGTTGGACTCCCTTTGTTATACAACAACTTCCCACTGACTATTTTACAGTTGGTAGTATATATATGTCTGTACTACTCTCCCGCTTCTTCTCAGTTTCCCCTTCACCCCCCGCCCCCTCCCATACCTCGAGTTCTCCAGTCCATTCCCTGTATCTGCTTCCCTGTTCTTGTCACTGAGTTCATCAGTACCATTTTTAGATTCCGTATATGTGAGTTAGCATACAATATTTGTCTTTCTCTTTCTGACTTACTGCACTCTGTATGACAGATTGTAGTTCTATCCACCTCATTACATATAGCTCCATCTCATCCCTTTTTATAGCTGAGTAATATTCCATTGTATATATATGCCACATCTTCTGTATCCATTCATTTGTTGATGGGCATTTAGGTTGCTTCCATGTCCTGGCTATTGTAAAGAGTGCTGCAATAAACATTATGGTACACGTTTCTTTTGGGATTATGGTTTTCTTTGGGTATATGCCCAGGAGTGGGGTTACAGGATCATATGGTAGTTCTATTTGTAGTTTTTTAAGGAACCTCCAAATTGTTTTCCATAGTGGCTGTACCAACTTACAGTCCCACCAACAGTGCAGGAGAGTTCCCTTTTCTCCACACCCTCTCCAACATTTGTTGTTTCCAGACTTTGTGATGATGGCCATTCTGATTGGTGTGAGGTGATACCTCATTGTGGCTTTGACTTGCATTTCTCTGATGATGAGTGATGTTGAGCATCTTTTCATGTGTTTGTTGGCCATCTGTATGTCTTCTTTGGAGAAATGTCTATTTAGGTCTTCTGCCCATTTGTGGATTGGGTTATTTGTTTTTTTGGTATGAAGCTGCATGAGCTGCTTGTATATTTTGGAGGTTAATCCTTTGTCCATTGTTTCATAGGCAATTATTTTTTCCCATTCTGAGGGTTGCCTTTTAGTCTTGTTTATGGTTTCTTTTGCTGTGCAAAAGCTTTTAAGTTTCATGAGGTCCCATTCGTTTATTCTTGATTTTATTTCCATGATTCTAGGAGGTGGGTCAAAAAGGATGTTGCTTTGATGTATGTCAAAGAGTGTTCTGCCTATGTTTTCCTCTAGGAGTTTGATAGTGTCTGGCCTTATATGTAGGTCTTTAATCCATTTGGAGTTTATTTTTGTGTATGGTGTTAGGAAGTGTTCTAATTTCATTCTTTTACATGTTGCTGTCCAATTTTCCCAGCACCACTTATTGAAGAGGCTGTCTTTTTTCCATTGTATACTCGTGCCTCCTTTGTCAAAGATAAGGTGCCCATATGTGTTTGGGCTTACTTCTGAGTTCTCTATTCTGTTCCATTGATCTTCCTTTCTATTTTTGTGCCAGTACCATACTGTCTTGATCACTATGGCCTTGTAGTATAGTTTGAAGTCAGGAAGCCTGATTCCACCAACTCCATTTTTCCTTCTCAAGATTGCTTTGGCTATTCGGGGTCTTTTGCGTTTCCATACAAATCGTAAGATTTCTTGCTCTAGTTCTGTGAAAAATGCCATTGGTAATCTGATCGGGATTGCATTAAATCTGTAAATTGCTTTGGGTAGTACAGTCATTTTCACGATGTTGATTCTTCCAATCCAGGAACATGGTCTGTCCCTCCATCTGTTTATGTCATCTTTGATTTCTTTCATCAATGTCTTAAAGTTTTCTGCATAGAGATCTTTTGCCTCCTTAGGCAGGTTTATTCCTAGGTATTTGATTCTTTTGGTTGCAATGGTGAATGGGAGAGTTTCCTTAATTTCTCTTTCTGCTCTTCCGTTGTTAGTGTATAGGAATGCAAGAGATTTCTGTGCATTAATTTTGTATCCTGCTACTTTACTAAACTCATCAATGAGTGCTAGCAGTTTTCTGGTAGAGTCTTTAGGGTTTTCTATATATAGTATCATGTCATCTGCAAAGAGTGATAATTTTACTTCTTCTTTTCCAATTTGGATTCCTTTAATTTCTTTTTCTTCTCTGATTGCTGTGGCTAACACTTCCAAAACTATGTTGAATAACAGTGGTGAGAGTGGACACCCTTGTCTTGTTCCTGTTCTTAGAGGGAATTCTTCCAGTTTTTCTCCATTGAGAACAATGTTGGCTTTTGGTTTGTCATATATGGCTTTTATGATGTTGAGGTAATTTCCTTCTATGCCCATTTTCTGGAGAGCTTTTATCATAAATGGATGTTGAACTTTGTCAAAAGCTTTTTCTGCATCTATTGAAATGATCATATGGTTTTTATCCTTCAATTTGTTGATATGATGTATCACATTGATTGATTTGCGTATATTGAAGAATCCTTGCATCCCAGGGATAAACCCCACTTGATCGTGGTGTATGATTTTTTTAATGTGCTGTTGCAGTCTGTTAGCTAGTATTTTGTTGAGGATTTTTGCATCTATATTCATCAGTGATATTGGTCTGTAGTTTTCTTTTTTTGTGACATCTTTGCCTGGTTTTGGTATCAGGGTGATGGTAGCCTCATAGAATGAGTTTGGGAGTGCTCCGCCTTCTGCAATATTTTGGAAGAGTTTGAGAAGGATAGGTGTTAACTCTTCTCGAAATGTTTGATAGAATTCGCCTGTGAATCCATCTGGTCCTGGGCTTTTGTGTGTTGGGAGATTTTTAATCACTGCCTCAATTTCTGTACTTGTGATTGGTCTGTTCATGGTTTCTATTTCTTCCTGGTTCAGTCTTGGAAGATTGTATTTTTCTAAGAATGTATCCATTTCTTCCAGGTTATCCAATTGATTGGCATATAGTTGCTTGTAGTAGTCTCTCATGATGTTTTGTATTTCTGAGGTGTCCGTTGTGACTTCTCCTTTTTCATTTCTAATTCTGTTGATTTGCATCTTCTCCCTTTTTTTCTTGATGAGTCTGGCTAATGGTTTATCAATTTTGTTAATCTTCTCAAAGAACCAGCTTTTAGTTTTATTTATTTTTCTTATGGTTTCTTTCCTTTCTTTTTCATTTATTTCTGCTCTGATCTTCACGATTTCTTTCCTTCTGCTCACTTTGGGGTTTCTTTGTTCTTCTTTCTCTAGTTGTTTGAGGTGTAAGGTTAGGTTGTTTATTCGATCATTTTCTTGTTTCTTAAGGTAGGACTGTATTGCTATAAACTTCCCTCTTAGAACTGCTTTTGCTGCGTCCCATAGGTTTTGGGTTGTTGTGTTTTCGTTGTCATTTGTTTCTAGATACTTTTTGATTTCCTCTTTGATTTCTGTAGTGATTCCTTGGTTGTTTAATAGTGAATTGTTTAGCCTCCATGTGTTTGTATTTTTTGCAGTTTTTTTCCTGTAATTGATATCTAGTCTCATGGCGTTGTGGTCTGAGAAGATGCTTGATATGATTTCAATTTTCTTGAATTTGCTGAGGTTTGATTTGTGACCCAAGATGTGATCTATCCTGGAAAATGTTCCGTGTGCACTTGAGAAGAAAGTGTAGTCTGTCGTTTTTGGATGGAATGTCCTATAAATATCAATTAAGTCGAGATGGTCTAATGTGTCATTTAAAGCTTGTGTGTCTTTATTTATTTTCTGTTTGGATGATCTGTCCATTGATGTAAGTGGGGTGTTCAAGTCTCCCACTATAATTGTGTTACTGTCGATGTCCCCTTTTATAGCTGTTAGCATTTGCCTTATGTATTGAGGTGCTCCTATATTGGGGGCATAGATATTTACCATTGTGATATGTTCTTCTTGGATGGATCCCTTGATCATTATGTAGTGCCCTTCCTTGTCTCTTTTAATAGTCTTTACTTTCAAGTCTAATTTGTCTGATATGAGTATTGCTACTCCAGCTTTCTTTTGACTTGCATTTGCATGGAATATCTTTTTCCATCCCTTCACTTTCAGTCTATATGTATCCCTTGGTCTGAAGTGGGTTTCTTGTAGGCAGCATATAGAAGGGTCTTGTGTTTGTATCCATTCAGCCAGTCTGTGTCTTTTGGTTGGAGCATTTAATCCATTTACATTTAAAGTGATTATTGACATGTGTGTTCCAATTACCATTTTCTTAATTGTTTTGGGTTTGTATTTGTAGGTGTTTTCCTTTTCTTGTGTTTCCTACTTAGAGAAGTTCCTTTAGCACTTGTTGTAAGGCTGGTTTGGTGGTGCTGAATTCTCTTAACTTTTGCTTGTCTGGAAAGCTTTTGATTTCTCCCTCAAATCTGAATGAGATTCTTGCTGGGTAAAGTATTCTTGGCTGGAGGTTTCTCTCTTTCAGGACTTTCAGTATATCCTGCCATTCCCTTCTGGCCTGCAGAGTTTCTGTAGAAAGGTCAGCTGTTATCCTGATGGGTTTTCCCTTATATGTTGTTTGTTGCTTTTCTCTTGCTGCTTTTCATATTTTTTCTTTGTGTTGAATTGTCGTTAGTTTGATTAATATGTGTCTTGGTGTATTTCTCCTTGGGTTTATTCTGTATGGGACTCTCTGTGCTTCTTGGACTTGGTTCATTATTTCCTTTCCCATGTTGGGGAAGTTTTCCACTAGAACCTCTTCAAATATTTTCTCAGACCCTTTCTTGTTTTCTTCTTCTTCTGGGATGCCTATAATTCGAATGTTGGTACGTTTAAGGTTATCACTGAGGTCTCTGAGGCTGTCTTCTAGTCTTTTTATTTTTTTATCTTTTTCCTGCTCTGTGGCGTTTATTTCTTCCATTCTATCTTCCAACTCACTTATTCGTTCTTCTGCCTCAGTCATTCTGCTGGTTAGAGCATCTAGAGTATTTTTAATTTCAGTTATTTTGTTATCCATTGCTGTTTGTTTTTCTGAGTTCTTATGAACTGTTTCTTGTACTTTCTCTAATTTGTTATCGAGATTTTGTATCATTTTTACTATCATTACTCTAAATTCTTTTTCAGACATTTTTCCTATTTCCTCCTCATTTCTTTGGTCTTGTGGGTTTTTTTCCTGCTCCTTTGCCTGCATGGTGTTTCTTTGTTTCCTCATGGTTGTCCAAGCTTTTGGGGTTGCTTGTCCTGGTGATAGAGGTGTTTATAGAAGACTGTCCAAGCCTCAGACTAATGTCCAAGTATTGGATTAGACGAATATTCAGTCTAGGAAACACATACATGTATAAGACACACAATTATTGAATCCGTTAGGACATAAGGCTCTAGAAAGACCTGACAGAACCCCAGTGTGCTATCAGATATTCAGAGAGAAACCCAGCAGAAATTGACAACTGAAACAGAACAAATCAGAGACTAAAGCAAAAGCAAACAAACAACAAATAACACCCTACACATACAAACATCAATCCAGGGAGATTTTGTAAGCTAGGATCAAATATAGAAATGAGCTGGAGTACCACCAGAGAGAATGGAGATTCTCAGAATGTAATTAGACAACTGTACTAAGAACTAAGATAAAGACAAAAGCCTAATATTAATACCAAGGCAGTGCATCATCTGGAGAATAGAGCAAGGAGTCTGAGCAGACCGATAGTGTTGCTTATAAGTATGTTAAGATAAAATACACTTAAAATGGCTGGAAGAAAGGGGAACAGAAGAGCGTAATGTGGTTGGAAATATGCAAAGAAAAAGAAAGGAATAGAAGTGTATAAAAGAAAGGGATGAAAGGAAAGTATGAAAGATATTTTGTCCGTACTACCAAAAACTTAGCTAGATATAGAAGTATTTTAAAAGGCAAAAAAAAAAAAAAAAAAAAAAAGAGTAAAAAATATCCTTATAAAATTATGTTGTAAAACTTGTAGATCCCTTAGGGCTAAGATCGTATTTAATAAATCAAAAAAAAAAAAAAAAAAAAAAAAAAGAGAGAGAAAAGAAAAAAAAAAAAAAAAAAAAATCCAGAACTGATCCCCGAATGGACCAGTTCAATAGGTATTGATACTACTATTTCTGTTTCCTTAGCGTCTCAGCTGTAAGTGTCCTTTTCCTTGCCTTGGGTTTTTTTTTTTTGCGTTATTCTGTGACCAGCAGAGGTTCCTTTATTGTTCGTCTGTAAGCCTCGGTGTGTGGGGAGGGAGAGGGTGCAATAGTGGCTCCTTCTCCTGGGAGGGAGTGAGCAGTGGCGCACTGTTGCTTCAGTCAGGCTTGGAGGTGCCTGTTGCAGAGGGCGCTGGTGGCTCAGGCGTACACAGAAAGTCTTAGAGTTGGGCCTCTCTCGGGGTTTTTTCTTTTTGATGCTGGTTTTTTTTTTTTTTTTTTTTCTCTCGGCAGCCTCCCTGCTGCTGGCGTTGCAAGGAGTTTTAATCTAGCCCCGCCCGAGCGCCTGAGGGTGCTTGTTATCCCTGAGCGCCTTATGTGGCCCCGCAGGGTGTCTCTCTGCTGCCTGTTGCAGAGGCGCAGAAAGAGAGAGAGAGGCTATGCGCGCGGCTCCTCCCCCCCGCCCGGGAGCCTGCAGCCTCCAGCCGCCATCATGGCCGGGCAGCTCTCAGGGATCGGCACTCCTCTCCGCGGACCTCCTCCCTCCTGTCCTCTCGGTCCGTCACCCTACCGGCAACAATGTTTCTCCCCCTGAACCAGCTCTCCGGTTCCCACGCTCCCGCTCCTGGACCCTCCGTTCAGCCGCGGATCGATGTCCCGGTCCGGGAACGCTGAGCTGCGCTGCGGACCCTCCGTATGTTTCTCTCTCCCTCCCGTCTGCCACAGCTCCGCCGCTTCACCCTCTTTGAGCCCTCGTAGATGCCTCCCTACCGGCTATGTCAGGTTCTCCGCAGCCCTTTCCGGTGTCCGAGGCCGTCTGCTGGTGTTCAGCTGGTTCTCTGTGGGAATGACTGTGTCCTTCCGTGCATTCCCAATGCATCTGTGGAGAGGGATGCACTCCACGTCTCTCTACTTCGCCGCCATCTTTTTCTCCCCACCATACTGCTTTTTAAGAATAAGTATTTTAATTTGTAATGCATTTTAATTCCCCAATCTTCCTTTTGTGCTCTAGGTACATTTCTTTTACAGTTCTCATTATGTTTTTAATGATTATCACCATAAATATAACATAGCATAGAAAAATAAACTTCTGATTTCTGGTTCCACATGTAGGAGCATGAAAGTCTTCACTCCATCCCAATAACAAATAAAAAGCTGAACAGACTGAAAAATGAAACTCTTCTTGGGTCCATAAAGGAGGGGAAACACGAGTGCAAATCACTGCCCCTAAGACTGAGAAGTCAGACAGGCAAATACAGGGACTCATGACTTGCTGGAGCAGAGATACATGACTGGAAACCTCCATAGGAACCAGCTCTGGGACAAGACAACCTGAACAGTAACTGACAAACAGCTGAAGGCTCAGTGTGGACAAGTATGAGATTTAAACACCAGGGTGACCTAAACATAGGGAGGCTCCCACAATACTGTGAGAATTACCTCAGAACCTTAACCAGGTTCCCACAGAAAATACTGGAGAAAAATTCCCTCCTGCTTCTAGCAGCAGGAGGGGAAAAGAAACTATTTTGAAATATTGATACATGAAACCACTCTGTTCTTCTTAATAAGCGCAGTCCTCAGGGGATGCTAGTTATAACCAGATCCTAATCTGCTGGAGTATTAACAGAGCCTAACTGACCTGGGGGAAAGAAAATACCCAACTTCAGTTTACTCTAGCCATCCTGTCCTAAGAGGGGAGAAAAAACAGAGAAACACTTGTAGTGTTTACAAGTGTAGAGGCATAGGCTCACTAAAAGATTGAGACTTAATCATGGGAGTATAAAGTGCTTTCCCTCCATTTATACCACACCACCATATTACTAAAAGTCTATTCATATAAGTTCTTTTCACCTAGTACATCATGTCCAGAAATCAAGAAAAAATTGCAAATTGTGTCAAAAAACACAATTTGAAGAGACACAGCAAGTATCAGAATCAGACATGGAAGGGATGTTGGAATTATCACACAATGAATTTGAAACAACTTGGATTACTTTGCTAAATGCTCTAATGGATAAAGTCAATAGCATGCAAGAATAGCTATGCAATGTAAGCAGAGAGATGGAAATTCTAAGAAAGAAACAAAATAAAAAACACTACAGGTTAGAAACACTGTAAGAGAAATGAAGCATGCCTCTGATGGGCTTATTAGTCGATAAGAAAGATAACAGCAACAGAATCTTCAAAAACTGAAAAATAAAGAAGGACTGAAACTAACAAAACAGAAGGTCCAAGGAATGTAGAAAAACTGCAAAATGTATAATGTGTGCATAATGGGAATACCAGAAGGAGAATAAAGAAAAGAACAGAAGAAATATTTGAAACAATAATGACTGAGAATTTCTCTAAATTAATTTCAGACACCTAATTACAGATCCTGGAATTCTAGTATTTCAATCTGAAAAGGCTGCATACTGTATGATTCCAAGTATATAACATTTTAGAAAAGGTAAAACTATAGCGACAATAAAGACAGTGGTTGCCAGGGGTTTGCATGGGGAGGGAGGGATGAACGGTGGAGCACAGAGGACTTTTGGGGCAGTGAAACTAATCTGCCTGATACTACAATGGCGGATACAGTGGTCAAAACTCATAGAATGTACAATACCATCAGTGAACCATAATGCAAATGATGGACTTTAGGTGATTATGATTTTTAATGTATGCTCATCAATTGTAAAAAAAAAATGTGCCACTGTGTTGAGGCATTTTGATAATGGGGAAGGCTATGCCTATTTTGGGTAAGGGGCTATATGGGAAATCTTAGTTCCTTCCTCTCGATTTTACTGTAAACCTAAAACTTATTTTAAAAATAAAGTCTTAATTTAAGAATAAAATACTACCAAAAGACTAGCATTTTTTTTAAGCTCTTTATTGGAGTATAATTGCTTTACACTCTTGTACCAGCTTTTGAGGTACACCAAAGTGAATCAGCTGTATTTATACATATATCCCCATATTCCCTCCCTCCCGCGACTCCCTCCCGCTCTCCCTGTCCTGGCCCTCTAAGGCATCACCCATCATCAAGTTGATCTCCCTTTGTTATATGGCAACTTCCCACTAGCTATTTTTACAGTTGGTAGTGTATATATGTAAAAGACTAGTATTTTTAAACAATGGAACCTTACTTCACATCTCCTGACACTGTAGGCATGACCCCTTGAGGCAATGATTTCAACTGTATTTTTTTTTCTATTTGCTACTATATTTTAAAACAATGCATTGTATGACTTTTGTATTACCAGATAAGGTGTGTGTGTGTGTGCCTGTGTGTGTGCCCTGTATATTGCAGTGGGGTGCAGTAGTAAAGAGAACAGTGCTTGGAGCCAGGCTGTTTTAGTTTGAAACAGAGTTCCATAACTTACAGATATGTAATTCTGGACAAGTTATTTAACCAATTTATCTGCAGTTTCCTTATCTATAAAGAGCAATGATGGTATTATCTAGTTAACAGGCTTGATGTGAGGATTGATTTTTATTTTCAGCAGTAAGTATCACTTAGGTATTCCCTCTATCCACTCTCCAGTTGTAAACTCTATTCACTTCACTTTCTCTTATAATAAATACCAAAATGTTGAGATTATCCATGGGTCTGCAGGAGTATTTAACTTCATTCTTGTTTCAGTCTCCCAAGAAACCACTCAGCTTATGCATCTTCTACCTGCTTTTCATTAAAAAAAAAATGTTGAACAAATTTTCCTGCTGTTGTCTTCTTGCTTGCTTTGGGTTGATATTCCTCTTCCATAATTTCAGGAATATTTTAGGGAAGAAAGAAGATAAACCCATGTCCTCTATCTTCCATATTCCTAATGCATACACTTAAAGTAAATGGAAAAAAAAAGTTTTGTGTATTTAGGTAAATCTACAGAATAATTACACATGCTGCAACACCCACAACGATAACATTTTTTCTCAGGTTAAAGAATATCAAATTATTTTTCACAATCTCTCGTCAGAATGGTTATGATATGTGTCTATATACTTGATTGAATTATATACATGCAGCATATGCAGTATGCAACCCTTTGTCTGGTGGTGGTAATCTCTTTTTGCCATCACTGCTGTAGACAGTTTTTGTTAGAATAAGGAGCAGAAGAGAGCTGGTGTAATGCAGTGGGTTGGAAGCTGAGGGAGGAAAGAGATTAGATCAGGGATCCCAAAGTTGCATAAAAATTATGGCTCTATTACCTATAAAACAGCATTTCCAGGACTAAGGTAGAAGCAGAAATTAACAGCTAAGTTGATTAAAATTAGAAACAAGCAAATAATTGATTGAAAAGCAAAACATAATGGTATATGGAAGGTGAAAATTAAAGTCACAAATTGAAGGTATAGGAAGCTTGAAAGGTACATTTGGTTTTAGCCTGATGGAAATATGGGAATGTTTTATTTGAAATTTACAAGAGGGAGAAATGAAGATATATTTTTAGCATTTCTCAGGAGTCATCAATACAGTAACATGTATTGTTCAGTCTCTGTGTTAGGCAAAAATTAAATTAACTGAGTAACCAAATAGAGTCATTAGTATTTGAATGTAGATGTGAATAAGAGCATATGAGGCAGGTAGGTTTGAAAGGAACACAAAAAAGTAAATGCTTGTTTGGCTTTTCATTTCCAATGATATTAATCCTAAAGAAATGAAAAAGCAAAGCCACTTACCACATTGTAATGTCAGAGTGGAGCTTAAAGAGAGTGGAAATAATTTGTAACAGTTATGCTTCACATAGGATGAGCTACAGTTACTGGTGAGTACTGAGTGAGGTCAATAGTCCTAGAACATATACTAGGATATGAATATTTATCTTAGCATCTTATTTTTTTACCTATGCATTATTATAAAACAGCTCCACAAGACAAGTGGAAAAGCAAATCTGACACAGTATTTGTAAAGTTACACTAGTAAAGAGCAGAAAGTAAGAAAATCAAATCTACATGTGGAGACTACTTTCCATATTTTAAGACTCAGAGTGATTACACAGAAGCGCAAAAGAAGCCCACTGCATGGCATGTGCAATTACAATCATTATTAAATCAATATGAGAGTTCAGAAACATTTTTCTTTTTGCCTAACAAACTTTAAGAGTAAAATGCACTAGACATATTATACATTTAAGTGCAATATATCATTTATGTTTTTTTAAAGAAATTCTGTCTATTCTATGGGATAGTTTCCAGAAACAAAGGGGAAAAAAACAGGTTTAAAGAAGAACAGAAACAGTCTCAAAGATTCAGTGGCGACACCACTGTAAGACACAGAAATACGTGAAGAGTATAATAACAATTGTATATGTGAAAGATCAGTCTGAGAGCAAACTGAAAAAAAAAACAGTTTGGAGAAAGATGAAACTAAGGCTGAGTAATAGAGACATACAGGTTAGAGAATAGACTATTTAGTATCACTACATTAAATGTAAGATACCTAAGATGACTTGTCAAAAGCCACACAACTAGTAAAACATCTCACCCACAGATTGTCCTGATATAAATAAAAAGAAGATTCAGGATCCAAACACTGAGAGATGTGGATTAAACAGAACTTTGTTTTCCTCTTGGCTCTAATACTTCAGAGTTATGAGAATGTTGTTAAGTAATTAAGTTCTCTAAGACCGTATTTCCATTTCTGTAAGGGGAAGGAAACAACGCATTGTTACACAGTCATTTAAAGAATAAATGAACTGCCATCTTTAATAAAACACTTACTATGGCACCTATCACAAGATGTTTTTAACAATTTCTACCTCTTTCATTCCTCAATTTCCCTGTCTCCTTGCCACAGGGCCCAAGAAGATAGGAAATACAACCATGTCATTGTTCAAAAGGGATGCAGTTTTGCTATAACAGCCTGTTTGAAAAAATAAATAAACACAAATAAAAAGCTTTTCCTTGAGGTAGATATTCCCAAGTTTATTTTTTTAACTTGTTGAAAAAAATGCACCTCAGTTTAGATGCAAACTGTGGATTATAACCAGACAGTGCTATTTATACAAATAATACGACACTGATATGTACGATTACCATTAACCTTAATCATACATGGCAAGCTCACAATTGTGCATCTTCAGAAAAGAGTTCCCTGCTTAGCTCTACTCAGCAGTAGGGCTCTCCTAGGCTGCACATTAATTGCCCCAACCCCCACTAAAGGCAAAGGGAAAGTTGGGAAATTTTTGTGTGTGTAGAAAACGGATGACTCTGAATGTCTAGCCACAGTGCCTTCATTAAACAAATATGGCACATTGATCAGGTGGCTGTCAAGTAGTTTTGATAGATTATTATTTCTTCATTTTCCTTTGAGAAAGATGTATTGGTTCAGCTCACCGCAGAGCACGCAACCATGCATGTAGATCACTCCTCCCTCATTAAAACAGTCTTGTGTATTGTGTTCCACAGATCAACAACCATGGATTTTCTCAATAATTCATCCTGAAAGTAGATGGTTGGTTGGCCTCTGTATGAAAGATATATAATCCCATCGAAAGGGATATACATTACATTAATTTCAATCCTAGGAAACTAGTCTGAATAATGTATCTACTTTGTGACTGGAAGTAAAATAAAAATAATGACATAGGAAATTTCCAAAATATTTAACAACCTTTATACTGGACTAGAATACCTTAATTGGGAAGTACAAGTGAAAAGAGCATGACATATGGAAAAGAATAAACAAGTAAACTGGACTAGAAGTTAGAAGATTTGGGCTCTACATCAAGCTTTGTAAATAATCTACTAATGAACCAGAAAAATCCCTTTCCTAGGTCACTTCTCATTTGTAAAAACTTATATGGTTAAACTAGATAATTTTCACTTCTCAGTTGACTTTTATGTTTGTGCTCCTATCAATCTCGTATTTAAAATATCTGTCCTTCCAGAGAATGTGTATCTATATATTAGGATATTAATTAAATAAGTTATTAGGTTTCACTAGGTTCTTTGAGATGATGAAAATTTTCCCATGATCCTCATTTTTTCTGTAACAGACTAACCTTTGGCCCCTTCTCATTCTGAGGATGATTTTTCTAGGAATAGAGTTCTTGAAACTAAAGAAAGAGAGGATAATTGGGGGAAAAAATGGGGAGGAAAAATAAAGAAAAAACAAAACAAACAAATGGAGGCTAAAGGCTTCCTAAATATCATTATTTTTCTGTCAATTTTATTTATTTATTTATTTTATTTATTTATTTATTTATTTATTTACTAACTTACTTACTTATTTATTTAAAATTGCAACAGAAAGAATAAAATACCTAGAAATAAACTTAACCAAAGAGGTGAAAGACTTATACTCTGGAAACTATTGATAAAGGAATTTGAAAATGATATAAAGAAATGGAAAGTTGTTCCATGACCTTGGATTAGAAGAATTAATATTTTCAAAATGTCAATACTAACCAAAGCAATCTACAGATTGAATGCAATCCATATCAAAATAACCATGACATTATTTGCAGAATTATAACAAATAATCCAAAAATTTATATGGATCTACAAAAGACACTGAATTGCCAAAGTAATCCTGAGAAAAAAGAATGAAACTGAAGGTATCATGCATCATGACTTCAGACTATATTACAAAGCTACAGTCATTAAAACAGTATGCTACTGGCACAAAAACAGACACATAGATCAATGGAACAGAATAGAGAGCTCAGAAATGAACCCACAAACTTCTGGTCAATTGATCCACAACAAATGAGGCAAGAATATACAAAGGAGAAAAGGTAGTCTCTTCAATAAGCACTGCTAGTAAAACTGGATGGCTACCTGTAAAAGAATGAGATTAGAATGTTTCCTCACACCACATACAAAAATAAACTTAAAATGGATTAAGGAATGAAATGTAAGACCTCAAACCATAAAACTTCTAGAAAAGAATATAGGCAGAACACTTTTTTGACAAAAATCTTAGCAATAATTTTTTGGATTAGTCTCCTAAGGCAAAAGAAATGAAAGCAAACAAACAAACAAAAACAAAAACAAAAATCAAACAAACCAAAAAACCCAAATGGGACCTAATTAAACTTAAAATATTTTGCAGAGCAAGGGAAACCACTGACAAAATGAGAAGACAACCTACTGAATGGGAGAAAATATTTGCAAATTATATGACCAATGAGGGGGTTAATATACAAAATATATTAACTGTTCATAAAATTCAATATCAGAAAAACAACCTGAGTAAAAAAAATGAGCAGAATATCTGAATAGATATTTTTCTTTCTTTAAGAACTTTTATTGAGATACAACTGACATACAATAAATTGCATACATTTAAAGGGAAAAATTTGATATTTTTTTCCTTATTAGTAATGTATATAAGGCAATCCCAATCTCCCAATTCATTCTTGCCCAAAATCCGCCCCCAACTTTCGCCACTTGATGTCCATATGTTTGTTCTCTACATCTGTGTCTCTATCTCTGCCTCGCAAACCGGTTGATTTGTACCATTTTTCTACGTTTTGCATATATGTGTTAATATACGATATTTGTTTTTCTCTTTCTGACTCACTTCACTCTGTATGACAGTCTCTAGGTCCATCCATGTTTCTACAAATGTCCCAATTTCGTTCCTTATTACAGCTGACTAATATTCCATTGTATACATGTACCACCTCTTCTTTAGCTATTCATCTGTTGATGGACATTTAAGTTGCTTCCATATCCTGGCTATTGAAAATAGTGCTGCAACGAACACTGGAGTGTATGTGTCTTTTTGAATTATGGTGTTCTCTAGGTATATGCCCAGTAGTGGGATTGCTGGGTCATATGGTCACTCTACTTTTAGTTCTTTAAGGACCCTCCATACTGTTCGCCATAGTGGATGTATCCATTTACATTCCCACCAACAGTGCAAGAGGGTCCCCTTTTCTCCACACCCTCTCCAGAATTTACTGTGTGTAGATTTTCTGATGATGCCCATTCTAACTGGTCTGAGGTGATAGCTCATTGTAGATTTGATTTACATTTCTTTAATAATTAGTGATGTTGAGCAGCTTTTCATGTGCCTCTTGGCCATCTGTATGTCTTCTTTGGAGAAATGCCTATTTAAGTTTTCTCCCCTTTCTTTGATTGGGCTGTTTGCTTTTTTGATATTGATCTGCATGAACAGTTTATATACTTTGCAGATTAATCCTTTGTCTGTTAATTCGTTTGCAAATATTTTCTCCCATTCTGAGGGTTGTCTTTTCGTCTTGTTTAAAGTTTCCTTCGCAGTGCAGAAGCTTGTAAGTTGCATTAGGTCTCACTTGTTTATTTTTGTTTTTATTTCCATTACTCTAGGAGGTGGGTCAAAAAAGATCTTGTGGTGATTTAGGTCAAAGAGTGTTCTTCCTGCAATTTCCTCTAGGAGTTTTATAGTGTCTGGCCTTACATGTAGGTCTTTGATTCATTTTGAGTTTATTTTTGTGTATGCTGTTAGGGAGTGTTTTAATTTCATTCTCTTACATGTAGCTGTCCAGTTTTCCCAGCACCACTTACTGAAGAGGCTGCCTTTTCTCCATTGTATATCCTTGCCTCCTTTGTCATAGATTAGTTGACCAAAGTTTATCTCTGGGCTTTCTACCCTGTTCCATTGACCTATATTTCTGTTTTTGTGCGAGTACCATATTGTTTTGATTACTGTAGCTTTGTAGTATAGTCTGAAGTCAGGGAGTCTGATTCCTTCAGCTCTATTTTTTTCCCCTCAAGATTGCTTTGGCTATTTGTGGTCTTCTGTGTCTCCAAACAAATTTTAAGATTTTTTTATTCTACTTCTTTAAAAAATGCCATTGGTAATTTGATAGGGATTGCATAGAATCTATAAATTGCTTTGGATAGTATAGTCATTTTCACAATGCTGATTCTTCCAATCCAAGAACATGGTATATCTCTCCAGCTGTTTGTATCATCTTTGATTTCTTTCTTTAGTGTCTTATAGTTTTCTGAGTACAGGTCTTTTACCTCCTTAGTTAGGTTTATTCCTAAATATTTTATTCTTTTTGTTGCAATGGTGAATGGGATTGTTTCCTTAATTTCTGTTTTTGATCTTTCATTGTTAGTGTATAGAAATGCAAGAGATTTCTGTGTCTTAATTTCATATCCTGCAACTTTACCAAATTCATTGATTAGCTCAAGTAGTTTTCTGGTGGCATCTTTAGGATTTTCTATGTAGAGATATCATGTCATCTGTGAACAGTGACAGTTTTACTTCTTCTTTTCCAATTTGGATTCCTTTTATTTCTTTTTCTTCTTTGATTGCTGTGGCAAGGACTTCCAAAACTATGTTGAATAGTAGTGGTGAGAGTGGACATCCTTGTCTTGTTCCTGATCTTAGAGGGAATGCTTACAATTTTTCACCATCAAGAATGATGTTTTCTGTGGGTTTGTCATATATGACCTTTATTATGTTGAGGTAGGTTCTCTCTTTGCCCAGCTTCTGGGGAGTTTTTATCATAAGTGGGTGTTGAATTTTGTCAACAGCTTTTTCAGCATCTATTGAGATGACCACGTGGTTTTTACCCATCAGTTTAATAATATGGTATATCACATTGATTGATTTGCGTATATTGAAGAATCCTTGCATTCCAGGGATAAACCCCACTTCATCATGGTGTATGACCCTTTGAATGTGTTGTTGGATTCTGTTGGCTAGTATTTTGTTGAGGATTTTTGCATCTAAATTCATCAGTGATATTGATCTGTAGTTTTCTTTTTTTGTAGTATCTTTGTCTGGTTTTGGTATCAGGGTGATGGTGGCCTCATAGAATGAGTGTTCCTTCCTCTGCAATTTTTTGGAAGAGTTTGAGAAGGATGTGTGTTAGCTCATCTCTAAATGTTTCATAGAATTCACCTGTGAATCCATCTGGTCCTGGAATTTTGTTTGTTGCAAGATTTTATTTTTTCTTTATGAACTTTTATTGTGATACAATTGACATACAATAATCTGAATATATTTAAAGCGTACAATTTGATATATTTTTCTTATTAGTAGTGTATATATGGCAATCACAATCTCCCAATTCATCCCCCCTCTACCTCCACTCCTCCACTTTCCCCACATGGTGTCCATATGTTTGTTACTTGTTATTGGTCTGTTCATATTCTCTATTTCTTCCAGATTCAGCCTTGGAAGTTTATACCTTTCTAAGAATCTGTCCATTTTCATCCAGGTTGTCCATTTTATTGGCATATAGTTGCTTGTAGTAATCTCTTATGGTGCTTTTTATTTCTGTGGTGTCCATTGTAACTTCTCCTGTTCCATTTCTAGTTTTATTGATTTGAGTCCTCTCCCTCTTTTTCTTCATGAGTCTTGCTAGAGGTTTATCAGTTTTATTTATCTGCTCAAAGAACCAGCTTTTAGTTTTATTGATTTTTGCTATTGTTTTCTTTGTTTCTATGCCATTTATTTCGGCTCTGATCTTTATGATTTCTCTTCGTCTACTCACTTTGGGTTTTATTTGCTCTTCTTTCTCTAGTTTCTCTAGGTGTAAGGTTAGATTGTTTATTCACAATGTTTCTTGTTTCTTGAGGTAGGATTGTATTGCTATAAACGTCCCTCTTAGAACTGCCTTTGTTGCATCGCATAGGTTTTGGATCATTGTGTTTTCATTGTCATTTGTCTCTAGCTATTTTTTAATTTCCTCTTTGATTTCTCCAGTGATCTCTTGGTTATTTAGTAGCGTATTGTTTAGCCTCCATGTGTTTGTGTTTTTTACAGGTTTTTTCTGGAATTGACTTCTAATCTCATAGTGTTCTTGTTGGAAAAGATGCTTGATATGATTTCAATTTTCTTAAATTTACCAAGGCTTGATTTATGACCCAAAATGTGATCTATCCTGGAGAATGTTCCATGTGCACTGGAGAAGAATGTGTAATCTGCTGTTTCTGGATGTAATGTCCTATAGATATCTATTAAATCAAGCTGATTTACTGTGTCATTTAAAGCTTGTGTTTCCTTATTAATTTTCTGTGTGGATGATCTGTCCATTGGTGTAACTGGGATGTTAAAGTCCCCCACTATGATTGTGTTACTGTCGATTTCCTCTTTCATAGTTGTTAGTATTTGCCTTATGTATTGAGGTGCTCCTATATTGGGTGCATATATATTTATAATTGTTTTCTCTTCTTCTTGGATTGATCCCTCGATCTTTATGTAGTGACCTTTCTTGTCTCTTGTAACATTTTTTATTTTAAAGTCTATTTTATCTGATATGAGTATCACTATTCCAGCTTTCTTTTGATTTCCATTTGCATGGAACATTTCTTTCCATCCCCTCACTTTCAGTCTGTATGTGTCCCTAGGTCTGAAGTGGGTCCTCTGTAGACTGCATATATATGGGTCTTGTTTTTTTATCCATTCATCCAGTCTGTGTCTTTTGGTTGGGACATTTAGTCCATTACATTCAAGGTAATTATCGATATGTATGTTCCTATTACCATTTTCTTAATTGTTTTCTTTTTGTTTTTGTAGGTCCTTTTCTTCTCTTATGTTTCCCGCTTAGAGAAGTTCCTTTAGCATTTGTTGTAGGGCTGGTTTGGTGGTGCTGAATTCTCTTAGTTGTTGCTTGTCTGTAAAGCTTTGGATTTCTCCATTGAATCTGAATGAGATCCTTGCTGGGCAGAGGATTCTTGGTTGTAGGTTCTTCCCTGTCATCACTTCAAATATATCATGCCACTACCTTTTGGCTTGCAGAGTTTCTGCTGAGAAATCAGCTGTTAACCTTATGGGAGTTCCCTTGTATATTTGTCATTTTTTGCTTGTTGCTTTTAATAATTTTTCTCTGTCTTAAATTTTTGTCAGCTTGACTACTATGTCTTGGCATGTTTCTCCTTGGGTGTATCCTGCCTGGGACTCTCTGCACTTCCTGGACTTGGGTGGCTATTTCTTTTCTCATGTTAGGGAATTTTTCAACTATAATCTCTTCCAATGTTTTCTCGGGACGTTTCTCTATCTCCTCTCCTTCTGGGACCCCTATAATGCAAATGTTGGTGTGTTTAACATTGTCCCAGAAGTCTCTTAGGCTGTCTTCATTTCTTTTCATTCTGTTTTCTTTATTCTTTTCTGCATCAGTGATTTTCACCATTCAGTCTTCCAGGTCACTTATTCACCCATCTGCCTCAGTTAATCTGCTATCGGTTCCTTCTAGTGTATTTTTAATTTCAGTTGTTGTGTTGCTTACCTCTTTGTTTGTTCTTTAATTCTTCTAGGTCTTTGATAAACCTTTCTTGCATCTTTTTCATCTTTGTATCCAGACTTTTTTCAAAGTCCTGGATCATCTTCACCATCATTATTCTGAATTCTTCTTCTGGAAGGTTGCCTATCTCCACTTCCTTTAGTTGTTTTTCTGAGGTTTTACATTGTCCCTTCATGAAGTACAAAGTCCTCTCCTTTTTCATTTTCTCTATCTTTCTGTGGCTGTGGTTTTCAGTTCCACAGAACGAAATACTATTGATACTGCTGGATACTGCTGTCTGCCTTCTTATGGAGGAAGCTATCTAAGAGGCTTGTGCATGTTTCTTGATGGGAGGGACTGATGGGGGGTAGGGCTAGGTAGGCGGAGCTCAGTAAGACTTGAATCCACTTTGGTGGGCAGAGCTCAGTAAAACTGTAATCCACTTGTCTGCCAATGAGTGGTGCTGCATTCCCATCTTGTTGGTCATTTGGCCTGAGGCTACCCAGCACTGGAGCTTACAGGCTCTTTGGTGGGGCTAATGGTAGACTCTGGGAGGGCTCATGCCAATAAGCACTTCCCAGAACCCCTGTCGCCTGTGTCTGTCCCTGCTGTGAGTCACAGCTGCCCCCCACCTCTGCAGGCAACCCTGCAACACCAGCAGTTAGGTCTGGTTCAGTCTCCTATGGTGTCACTGCTCCTTCGCCCTGGATGATAGTGCATACACTATTTTTAGTGTGACCTCCAAGAGTGGAGTCTCTGTTTACCTCAGTCTTTTGGAGGTCCTGCAATCAAATCCCGCTGCCTTTCAAAATCTGATTCTCTGGGGATTCCTCCTCCCATTGCCAGACCCCAGGTTTGGAAGCCTGATGTGGGGTGAAAGTCTGATGGAGTAAGACCAGGACTATAGGGAGGATGCTTTAACACCTCAAAACAAAGTTTTTGCAGAGAGTTGACAGTGTGGGCAGAAGTGTGCGGACATGCATTGTCATGCAAGATCACAATGCCTTTGGATAGCATCCCTCTAGGTTTAATCCAAGGTTTAGGCTTCAGCTTTTCAATAGGCATGTCTATCCATCCATACACACTTCTTTGCAACAAAACACTTTCTTCATACTGTGCACAAAGTTTTTGACAAATAATGGCACCAGGTACACCTTCAGACCACCAAAAAACGAATCACTGCACGCTGCTCTTCTTTGCATCCATTTTTACTCAGACTGCAGTTACAAATGAACTTATGTAACACGTTCACACCCGCACAGAGGTGACTGGGGAGTCAGTAGCCTTTAACAGAAAGTGCTGAGAAGACTGTGCAGCCAACAGAAGTTTTAATATAACCAGAGTGCGGACAGTTTTTGACTCATCCTCACGTGTGTTGTGTGTATCATGTATATTATATTTATATATAATGGAATATTATTCAGCCTTTAAAAAGCAAATCCTGCCATTTGTGACAACATGGATGATACTTGAGGATATGCTAATTTAGATAAGCCAGACACAGAAGGACAAACACTACATAGTTCCACTTATATAAGGAATCTAAACATAGTCAAACTCATAGATGCACAGAGCAGAGTGATGGTTACCAAAGGCTGGGAATAGGGAGCAATGGTATGGTGTTGGTCAAAGGGTACAATGTTTCAGTTATGCAAGATAAATAAGTCCTAGAGGTCTACTGTACAAAATAGTGCCTATAGTTCACAACACTACATTTTATTCTTTAAAATTAGCTAAGAAGTTAGATCTTATGTTGTGTCTCTATCTTACACCCCTGTCCACACACACACACAAAGCCAAGAAGGGTGAGAGGAAGTATGGATATGTTTATGGCATCTATTCTGGTGATGGTTTCATGGGTGTACAGTAAGCTCTAAATTCATCGTTATATATATTAAATATGTACAACTTTTGTATGACAATCATCCATGAATAAAGTGGAAATTTAAAAAAATTAATAACTAGATTTATCTATGCTAAATTTCTTGTTTCTTATATCCATCAACTTAAATACAAAATTTTTATTTTTACAGTGTGCCTCATTGTAGTCCAGTTTCTCCATATTGTGTACAACAATATTCCAGGCTTACTTTTCTTATTTTATCAATGCTTTACTGTAGTACAGTCTATATTTCCTTTAAGCCTATAGCTGTGTTTTCCTCTACCTTCTCATCTTTTCCCATCTAAATAAATTCTGACTTCCTACAGACTCTCTGCTTATATTTCTAGTTGATAGGAGATCAGTAATTCTAATATAAGGAATGGAATATTTATTATTTTTCTATAGTGCCTTATATGATGTTTGTCTCATGAGATGACTTTTTAGTAGCTTTTATTCAATTCAGTTAATTAGACTAAAATTAGAGGAGATGCCTTGCATTTTCTTATATTAGATACTCTCTTAGTTTTGATGTTGTTGATTTTCTTTTCCCTTTCTTGCTTTTTACCTCTTTATTTTGCATTTACTATGTATTTTAGTGAAATATTTGAATAGAAAAAGTGAGGAACATCAAGTCAGATACCATTTTATGTTAAGGAAAAACAGACACTAAATCTATTTGTCTATGTATCATCATCATCTTTAAGATCACTATCATTTAATCGCAATGCATGTGTAATTATAGCTGCAAATATGTATGGAAGAAGTAGACTCTTTTTGGTGATTATGTATATTTAAATCTAACAATAAAATATAATTTTTAGAATAAAATTGGACAATAATTCTATAGAATATTACTTTCTTACAATATTTTTAATCTTTGTAAGACTAGATGATATGATTAAAATACTTATCGAAGTGCTTAACATATGGTGTATAATGGATACATGCTATTTTCTTTTGTATTCCATTTCTCCAGGCATGTTGTGCTTCAATTTTGCTAGAAGTGTTGGTGTAGAATATCTACTCTCCTTTGCATTATAAATATTTTGTTAACCTCGGGGTTTCTGATAGGACATTTTTAGCAATCAATCTTTGTAAGAATGTCCTCAAATAAATTGTAGTCCGTTTTTTTCCCATCAGCTTTCCTTATGGTATTTTTCTACATTCCCCAGCACACTTAGAGCCTCCGTCTTTTCCTGCTAGTATACTCTCCCAATATAATTGCCACATTAACTGTAATAAGTTATTGTACTTAAAATCAATCATGCATCCATATTTTAATTAGTATTAACTTCATAGTATTTAGACATGTAGTAATAGATTCCCACGTCCTGCCTTTCATGCAATCCACTAATGAAATGCTATCCACTAATGAAATGACACCACATTGGCTCATGTTGAGATGCCTTTAGAATATTGCCTGTAGTTAAGAGTAGACAACCAATCAGAGTTGCAGCATTACTCTCCTTGTACTTAAACATTTTTCAGAGACATTGACTGGTCTATGGCCCTTGAATAAATAAGTATGTATTTCTTTAAACTGACTATATTACTTTTACCTGGTCCAATGCCTAATTTATTTTAGAACATTCTTTGTTCTTTGTTAAAATACTCATCTGTGACTGCAGAATGGCCTCCTTCCATTTAAAGGTAGGTGTTTAATGCCATCCCAGCCATTTAGCAAACAAAGCACTTCTTTGCTAAGGCTGAAGAATTATAAATATGATCTCATCTAGCCTCTATGCGTAAAATTGAAATCTGTCCTGTAGTAAAACACCAAATCAGTAGATTGGTAAGAGAGAGAACATCATTTTAATAATTTCAAATAGCTTGTGCAATTAAAAATACTTTGGCTTACTTTATCCTTAACATTTTTTTACCACTGGATTTCAGCACACTCTTAAGTTGTTGCTTTCATCTATTTCACCCTACAGGAATAAACACCCTTGCTGGTTCTCTAGAGAAGGTACGCCCATTAAGCTAATTATTTTTTCCTAGAAGGTACCAAAGTTTAATAGAGTGAAAAATAAAAAGAGAGGAGAAAGTTGATATTAATTATTTTATATCCAACCATGTTAAAATAAAATAATGCAGTCCTAACACCAGAGCTCTTAATATAAATGTCTATTTATTTTAGATATCATGGGCAAAGAAGAGGGTGTGTTACCTTCTTCATAGTGTTTTGTTCTTGATTGCAAGGCAAAGAGTTATATAGTCAAGGTTTTTATCCTTGAGATGAATAAAAGTTAGGGCAGATGCAATGCAAAAGAACCCTCCATAACCACAGCCTGACCTGTTCCGGTTACTTAAGGTATTTGTTCAGAATAAATAGACTATAAATTTAGTTTTTAAAATGTCATGTGAACAAGGAGGGCATGCATCTCACAAATGCAACTATATGAATGGTGTTCTGTTCTCTATTATTCTTTCTGTGATGTTTTCTAAGTCAGAAGCAAAGTGTTTACATCCACTGGAGTCAAGCTGAATTAAAAAGCCAACGAAATATAACTTTCTATTCTTTAAAAAGAATATATAAAACACAAAAACTAGAAAGTTAAAACAAATAATATGGAAAAATATACTATACAATAACATGGAGTGAAAGAAAATAGTTTAGATGTATTAAAATCAGAAAAATAAACTTAAGGCGAAAAATGCTCCTATTTATAAAGCAGGCCACTTTACAATTTTGTAATATAAATTCATTAGAAAGATATAATACTACTAAAATTCTATGTGCTAATAACACTTCAAAAAAGTAGACTTTACCAAAATTGATGCAAGAAGTAGGATATCAGAATAGTTATTTAACAATGGATGAAATTATAATTGTCATTATGAAACATCTTACATGTGACTGTGCAGGGATAGGATTAGCCTGGAAGATCCTGTCACCCCAGAAAGTAAGGAGGTGTATGTAAGTGTGAATGTGTGCGTGTGTGTGTGTGAGAGAGAGAGACAGACAGACAGAAAGAGAGAGAGAGAGATAGAGAGAGGAAGATATTGAGCATGTCACAAGAACACAGAGGCTACCATTAGCCATATAGGAGGCAATTTTACAGCCAAAATAACTGAGTGATACATTATAGACCATCAGGGGGAAATGTCCATTAGAAACACAATAATTAATAAATATTTAAATGTCAGTTAGTAAGCAAGAAATAAACAAATAAATAAACAAGGGGTAAGAGAGGACTCTTCCTTACAAGATACCTAGTGCAAATTTGGAATACCATCATTGCAATACATACAACTGCAAAAGAGACTCATGTCAGGAATATATGAAGAACTTATTCAAACAAATAAAAAATAAACACCTTAATAGAAAAGTGTGCAAAAGACTTGAACATGTTCTTCACAAAGGAAGACATGGAACATGTGAGAAGTGTTTACTTCATTAGTAATTAGGGAAGTACAAATTCATAATTTAATGGTATACCACTGCTCACCCATCAGAAGGACTAAAACTGAATGGTTGCCAGTACCAACTGCTAATGATCACCTGATGTGGATCCCCTATAACTCACATTCACTGCTGGGAGAATGCACAATGGTGAAACATTCTGAAAATTTGTTAATTACCTAAAGCTAAGTAGATAATAGTCTACCCTATGAGGAACAATACCACTCATTAGTATGTATCCCTGAAATGTATGCACATGTATACCAAGAGAAATGTGCAAGAATGTTTACAGTATCATTATTTGTAATAGACAAGAAACAAGCAACCCCAAAGAATAATTACCAGTATACTGTATAAATATACAATGCTGTATTCATACAATGGAATTCTATACAGTAATGAAATGAATTAGTGAACTAACATGGCTCCATGCAACAGTCATACTGGTACAGGAAGCAGTCACCAACTACTACAAACTTTAATATTTCATTTATGTAGAGTTAAAAAATAACAGGAAAAAAGCCCTCCAATGTTTAGGGATACATGCATTTGTGGTAAAATGCCAAAGAAGAGCAATGAGTGAGATCATAAAAGTCAGGAAAACGGTTATAATTTGGGAAAAGGGGAAGCTAATGACTAAGAAGGTGTCTCAAAATGGCTGCCAGGGAGCCAGCTGTATTCTCTTTCTTGAACTGAAGATGATTATTCTGATTTAAGTCTCAGATTCTTACTTCAATCTCTGTTTTGTTTGAATCCAAAGCCCAAACACCGCTAGATGTAAAGGCAATAAACAAAACCATGGAGGTCATGGGATATTTTTGTTTGACCAATGCGAATGGTTTTATTAAGAGAATATAGAAAACTATAAGGGAATCAGTCATTTTAGCACCATCCAGAGGGCACATTCACCTCAGGTCAATGGCCATCTCTTGCCATTCAATTACACTACTACCTGAACATTCCTTTAAATTGGGTAATGTAAATGTAAATGACAGATTTGAGCACAACCTATTGAAATGTGATAAATACAAAATGAATTTTGTTCCAGAAACCCCAGCCCAGCTGAGAGACCTTCTGAAGTCCCTTTCCTTTCTTCTGTATTTTATAGAATTTATGAATAATATGCAGTACTTTAGCATCTGCAAGTTTGTATATAAAGGTGATCTATGTAGAATTAGCATTTACCTGATGTTTTGCCTGAAAAAAATAGAATACAGTGACTTATTACACTTACAGTGACAAATGGTGTCCGTGCTTTGCTTGGAGGTTCACCCGATAACCCCTATCACATGCACATGCCCATTTAAAAGTCAGTAACTAAAGTCAGAATTCTCCACGGTCAGAACATTTCTTCTCTGAAACACAGGAAAGGATATTTGTGGGATCTCATCTGTAATGATGTGGCATATAAATTTCCATTGCTATATGTGACAGACGTCTGGTTCCAAATGCAATTCTACTGAGAGTTCTACCAGATGGAATACTCTAATCTCAATCCCTTTTCCTATCAATAAGTCAGGATCTCCATTAATTCTCTAGTTAACTTCGAGAAGATACAAATCTTTCTGGCTTTTAGATGTGAAAAAGTTTGATATATATCAGTATCACAGCAACAGTTAAGGGACAGGCTAAGCTCAAATCAGAGGTGCAAGTATTTGAGAGATTTTATTTACCCCCGGTTCGTTTTAAATTAGCAACATTTTCCTGTTGTTTTCTAGTGTGTTACCATAAAAATCAACATTCTTCATAAAGGTTGGCTACACTGGCTTTAAGACAAATGCGAAAAGTGAACCATTATAGTTTTCCCTTTAAAGTCTTTTCCTCTTGTGGACACCTGGAATGCACAGCTACACAGTACCCCTTATTTGGGGAATGCAATTTCTTCTCTGACTCAGAACTTTCCTGAACCCAGGGATACTCTTAGCAATTACCACTCCTCCTACAGAATCCTTTCATTAAAAAATCAAAAACAAGAAGTCCAAAAACAATTTCTCAACATTAAAAAGAAAGAGTATGTAACTTATATAACATACAAATAAATCCAGACTTTCTTTATAAATGGCTAGTGGGTCTGTAACCTGCACAGCATTTATAGGTGTCTCTCTTTATATTACTGGTGCAGTTAATATTGACACACTGACTTTGGATGGCAATTTTAAAGGCATATTTCCTTTGAGTCAGTAACTTACACTTCTAAGAATTTAGACAAGGGTACAGTATGGGATATAACACTAATGTTGAAAAAAGGGAACATGTATATAAATGTTTTAATATTGGTTTTAATGGAAAATGATCTAAATACTGATATAATGGAATGTTCAGCTCCTATAAATGAATCTATAAATCTGTTTTTCACATGGAAATACCTTTATAGCATATTTCTAACTGGAAAATTATGATACTGTTTGTATGAAATGAACATCTGTATATATCTGGATCTATACATATCTATACGTATTTCCATAAGAAAGAAATTAAAGGCATTCATTCTAAAATGTTAACAGTGGTCATTGCTAGCTAGATATTAGGCTTTATACTTATTCAAATTTCCTTCTATTTTATGAAGGTAAACTTCTACTATTTGAATAATAAATTATTATAAAAGAAAAAAGATTAAGAAGCTCTAAAAATCAGTTTCCAGGGTAGAGAATTATTGAGCAAAATAATGAAACAAATTTAAGACTTATCAGTAGGAATCTTTCATTTTTATACGGTTTCTC
Source organism: Hippopotamus amphibius kiboko (assembly GCF_030028045.1). Lineage (NCBI taxonomy): Eukaryota > Metazoa > Chordata > Mammalia > Artiodactyla > Hippopotamidae > Hippopotamus > Hippopotamus amphibius. The sequence goes on along the minus strand of NC_080190.1, from coordinate 56,559,014 downwards.
AGGAGAAAGTCTATCTCCTTTTTGTTTAAATATTTGATCTTTAATGCCTTCAACAGGGAGTATTAACCATTACTGAATTAACTTCCGGTTTATAGGCAATTTTTGTACCATACTTAATTTTTAGTGTTTTAGGGCTTGTGTACTGCTTGCATTTAAATGTTATTCATAACACCCACTGCAGAATTGCTTCATAATGAGGCAGTAATACAAGGATCAAACTAGAAAGGTGGTTGGGTTACCAAGAATACACTGCACAGCTGACATGCTCGCATTTTAAACATATTGTGGTCTCCAGGGATATAATTCTGGGTAATTTATTTTCTTTCTCTTTTAATTTTCAGGTTTACAAACTGATGTTAGAGCAGTGCCTTTGCTTTAGTTATATCAAGGAGATGGTTGCTTTAACATGGGCGTCCCTACTATAAACGTAAAAAGAGTACAAATTCTGATGATAAAGTAAGTAAGGATTAAATCCAATTCAATTATCTATTTTTTGCAGGACTTAAAAAAATCATTTAAGTTGGCCTCAAAGTCTTCATTAGTAATTTGTTGATAATGGTCCCAAATATGTAGGATTGAGGAAAGAACTCAATAAGTTATCTTTTGAAAAGTGCCTGGAACAAAGTGTATAATATCAGCTTAGGGTATGTTTAGCTTTAGTAAACTTAAAATTATATGTCCAGAAATATTTATTTACTTTTACCATAGAAGTTTCTGGGAAGGATGATTCAGAGATTGGTTAATGTAGCAGCTAAACTACATTATCCAAAACATGGCATATTTTCCTCTTTTTATGCTGTCACCCTTACTGTGTCAGCTTTGGTCGTGCTTAGCTGGCTTACTTCTTAACTAAGTTCTGGATATCACATGCAAAGAAGAAAAAAAAAATCTAATAGCAGAAGTGGGCCCTTCTATCTCTATTGATGCTTGAGGAAACCTTTCCATGAAGATTTTCAGCAGAATTAGTTTCATCCCATTGGCCTGATTTACATGTCCATGCCTAAACATGTCAATGGTAAGAAAAAGAAGAGTACTATGTTTGACTTAGGCTGATTAGAATTTATGCTTGAACTGGGGATTGTAAGAATTTCTCTGAGGGAAGAATAGATAGATGGATGGATGAAAACTGAGGTTATATTTTTGTTTGGCAGAGACATTTGTCTTCAATAGACAAATAAGAAATCACATCTGTATAATGTGTTTTGTGTGTTTTGCATATGTGTGTGTGTGGCAGAAAAAACTCGAAATTGTGAGAAATAAAAGGAGAAGCAATTAGTAGTACATACTGAGTATATCTATACTAATGTATATTTGGGAAAAATAAAGAAAATCAGGTTTTAAAACTGTCCTCTCAATCATCGTTGTTGAAAAGACTAGCATTGCTTCACTGTATTGTCTTTGCTACTCTGTCAAAGATTAGTCCCTTTCTGGGCTCCCTTTTCCATTCCACTAGTCTATTTGCTTATTCTTCACCAATATCATATTATCTTGATTACTGTAACTTTATAGTAAGATACTGTGTTTTTAATTTCAAATTCCACTAGTTCATTGCTAGTATTTAGGAAATCATTGACTTTTTTGTGGTAACTTTACATCCTTCAATCCTGATGTAATTGCTTATTAGTTCCAGAAGTTTTGTTGATTTTTTGGGGGATTTCCTACATAGGTGCTCATGTCATCTTGAAAAATGAGAGTTTTATTTCTTCCTTCTCAAATTGGAAACTTTTGTTTCTTTTTCTTGTCTTATTGCACTAGTTAATTCCTTGCATGATACTGAAAAGCAGTGGTTGAGAGGGGGCATCCTTGCCTTATTCCTGATCTTAATGGGAAAGCTTCAAGTTTCTCACTGGTAAATACGAGTCTAGCTGCAGGATTTTTGTAGATATTCTTTATCGAGCTTAGGAAATTACCTTTAATTCCTGTTTACCAAGAGTTTATTTTTTTTAATCACAAATAGGTATTGGGTTTTGTCAAATTCTCTTCCTGCATACTGATATGATATTGTGATTTCTCTTCTTTAGTCTGTTGATGTAATGGATTACATTAACAGATCTTCCAGTGTTGAACCAGCCTTCCACTTGTTCACAGTGTATGATTCTTTCTACACTTTTTTGATTTGATTTGCTAATATTTTGTTGAGGATTCTTGCATATATATTCATGAGAGATATTGGTCTATAGTTTTTGTATCTTTTAATGTCTATGTTTGGTTTTGGCATTTAGGTAATGCTGGCCTAATAGAGTGAGTTAAGAAGTATTCCCTCAGCTTCTGTAGCTGAAAGAAATTATAAAGAATTTACATAATTTCTTTCTTAAAGCTTTGGTAGAATTCATCAGTAAATCTATCTGGGTCTTCTGCTTTTTGTGTGAAAAATTATTAATTATTGATTCAATTTATCTAATAGAGGCATATTTTAGATTGTCTATTTCTTCTTGAGTAGTTTTGTCAGACTGTCTCTCTCAAGGAATTGGTCAATTTCATCTGGTTTATCAAAGTTGTTGCCATAGGATTGTTTATGGTATTGTTTTCCTGACTTTTTAATATCTCTGGAATTTATAATGACATCATTCCTTGCATTTCTAGTATTAGTTATTTGTATCATCCCTGTTTATTTCTTCATTAGCTTGGCCAGAGGCTTAACGACCTTTTAAAAAAACCTTCTCAAAGAATCAGCTTTTGCTTTTGTTGATTTTCTCTATTGACTTTCTATTTTCAATTTCATTGATTTCTACTCTTATTCATTGCTGGTTTTTCAAGTATAATTTTTTTCCATTTTTTTTTTCTTTTTTCTTTTTTTGCCATTAGACGGCTCTTGGCTTACTATTCAATTTTTCCCAAAGGCAGAGGCTGCCTGGGAAGACATCACTGTCTAACGTTACCTGAAATTCTAATTTCTTGTTGCCTGACTTACTGTAGCAGCAGCAGACTGCCCACAGATTGACTGAAAGTCCTCAGTGGTACACAGAGCCAGTTGGGGAATTTGATATGGGATTTGATATGGCATCTCAAAAAAAAGTGTTACTGGGGCTGGTAGCTTTTATGCTGTTGTTTACCTTGCCCCTGTCTCTCTCCATCCCTAAGCCTGATGGACTATCAGAGCACACACATGTGGAGATCAGTGGCCCAAAATCTGATGACATGGGAAAAGGGAAAAAATATTTTACACCTTTGGATGCCTTTTGATGCGAGTGTCACTTAACAGGGCCAGGAGAACCATGAGGAGTTAATCCAGTAAACACCCAAAGGGTAAAATGGTCGGGGAAAGACAGGAGACTGAAATGGAAACTATAAATTTAGTCACCTAGAGATAGAAGCCATTCAAAAAATTTTGCTTAAGAAGGCAATGAAAAATGAACTGATACTTTGGGCAAGGGAGCTAACTGCACTGCTCCAAGGAGCTGCAATAGTCTCTAAGTGCAAACCTCAGTCCCTGGGAAGTAGGCTAGGAAGCCTACACACAGATGGACAGACACATGGACATGGACACACACACACACACACACACACACACATTGAAATTGGAAATGAGAAACTCCTGTTTTCCTAATTCACACATTTTATTCAGAACTCTATTTTTATTCCTTGTTGAATCTATTTTTTAATGAAATATTTATGTGTGTGGTTTCCTATGCAGATATTCATTTAATTCAGTATTTTGCTCTTTCTTTTCCCATTTTTTGGCCTAGAACTGCACCAAATGTATTTAAAATTACTTTTCTTTGCAATTTATTCATTAGCTAATAGAACTTACTGAAATACAGTAGCAGTATTTGCTTTTGCTATACAGTATATATTTGAGAACCTACCAAAAAATTGTGAGCCTTCTATATGCTAGAAGTGTTCATGGTCATCATTTTGTTTATTCATGGTGTAGTTACTATAGATTTTTTTTTTAGGAGAAATAAGATTATGTATTTTCCCTCTGGATTTCAGTATACTATACACACCATTTACATTAACAAAACAGTATATTTTTTCTTATGAAACTGTTTAAAATTTATTCTCAAGTCATTTATGATAAAAAGAGTTTTGAATTGATTTCTTTTAAATGTCATAAAAACAAGATGCATTTTATACATCTCTGGAACTTTTATGACAACAAGTTTGGTTCAAATCAATTATTTTTCTCACTCTGCTAAAGCGGCTTGCAGATGTTCACCTAATAAACTGATTTGATATACACATTTCCCTTTGTATATTTAGGTAGAGGAAAAATGTTCTATGTTGCTAGGCTTCGCAGCAGTCAAAGTTAGAAATGAAGAAGCACCATTTTTCTTCTTGTTTGCAGAAAGACATTAGCCACATACACTTCAAAATGTTCAATACTGATTCCAAAACTTTTGTTGTTAGTGAACCAGTCATAATTTCAAGTATTTTTTCTTTACTAGCATGCCCATTCATTTCATAAATTCTTAACTTGACAACCATATTAATTTTCATGGCCATATTATAAGCAATAATTTATGATATTTTCCATGAAGTCATAATTTATTTTTTCATTTTGCTAGAATACACACCCCCAAGTATTATTTTTACTTTTACTTTTCATTTATGTGTGTGTTCTCTTCTTATTATCCTTCTTCTCCTTCTCCTCCTCCTTCATCATAGTCATAGTTATAGAAGAATTATGTTTAAAATTTTTTATTTAACTCTTCTAAAATGTTTGAGTAGACAGTGTATTTGCAGAACTTGTACATCTGCAAATACTTTTTCTTCATTTCCCCTCTTAAGGAAATGACCTTTTGGCTTGATATTATTGTTATCTGACTATATCAATTGTCAAAATTATTATCTGACTATATCAATTTATTTATCAGCTATCACCTATGTATTTCTTTACTATTCAGTCTTTCAGGTATGTGAAATATAAGCAAATCAGGGTTTCAATAATTAAAAGGTAATCTATTTTTTTACTTTTTTCATTTCTATTACTATATTTTTTGGATTTCTTTTATTGTGGTAAAAACACATAACATAAGGGCTTCCTAGGTGGCGCAGTTGTTAAGAATCCGCCTGACAATGCAGAGGTCACGGGTTCGATCCCAGCTCCAGGAAGATCCCACATGCCACGGAGCAACTAAGCCCGTGTGCCAAAAAAAAAAAAAAAAAAAAAAAAAAAAAACACATAACATAAAATTTACCATCTTAACCATTTTTAAGAGTACAATTAGTATTGCAAAATTGAAACCCTATGTAACTACCTTCTACTTTCTGTTCCCACCAATCTGACTGTTTTAAATAACTCATATGCAACATTTGTCCTACTGTGATTAACATTTTACTTAGCATAATGTCCTTCGGGTTTATCCATGTTGTAACATGTGACAGGATTTCTTTTTTAAAGCTGAACAATATTCAATTGTATGTGTATAATACATTTTGTTTATCCATTTCTCCATTGGTGAGCATTTGGATTGTTTATATCCCTTGGCTATTGTGAATTGTACTCCTGTGAACATGGATATTCAAGTACCTCTTTGATATCTTGCTTTCAATTCTTTTGGATATGGACCCAAAGTGGAATTGTTGGATCATATGGTAGTTCTACTTTTTCATCTTTTAAGGGACTTTTATACTGTATTCCACAACTGTTGCACCATTTTACAATACCACAAGGGTTTCCATTTTTCTTCATCCTTGCCAACACTTGCTATTTTCTGCTTTTTGGTTTTGTTTTTTTATTTGGTATTGGAGTATAGAATAGTATAGATATTTTACCATGTTATGTTAGTTTCAGGTGTACAGCAGTGATTTAGTTATACCATCCTAATGGGTGTGAGGTGATATCTTGTGTTTTTGATTTGCATTTCTCTGATAATTAGTGCTGTTTACATCTTTTCATGTGCTTGTACATTTGCATATTATTGCAGAATATCTATTCAAGTCCTTTGCCATTTTTTAATCAAGTTATTTGATTTCTTCTTGAGTTGTGGGAGTTCTTTATATATTCTGGGTATTAACCTCTAATTGGGTATATGATTTGCAAACATGTTTTTCCATCTCTTTTAACTCTGCTGATTATATCCATTGATGTAAAAACACATTTGATGTAGTCTTATTCATCTATTTTTGCTTTTGTTGCCTGTATTACTAAGAATTATGTTTATTATTATGTTACATATGGTACATATAAAATATATGTATTATATATTTGAATTATAAAGTATAATAATTAAACAATGCTGAATCTGTTACATTTTTAAACTGTAGTATTACCTATTTAATTATCTTTGCATGTGAGCTTCGTTTTCATCCCTTCTTTTTGTTTATCACTATAGTGGTAACTGACACCATTTATTATATTTTATTATATCCTTCAATTTTTATTATATATATAAAATATCATATTATACATAAGTAATATATAAGAAATACATTACAATTAATTCTGTTTTCAATTTATAGAAATTGTGTCATTCTGTATTTAAGTAGACTTCTGTAAACTTGATTATGTAATTCAACATTATCCAAATTTATTAGTTTGGATATTCATTTATTTGCTCAAAATTATTTAGGTAAATAGAGCTGTGGTGTGAACCCAGCCAATCTGAGTCCTGAATCCATGCCTTTAATCTATCATTGATAACTCAGAGGTATCAATTTTGCTATGCAGGTTTCTTTTATGCAGTCTTCTTTCTGTGCATGTGTGTATGCATTTAAATTTTAAATTAGATGGGATGATAATTTTCTCAATTCTTTTAATTTATTGTGCCTCTTAAAAAACCTAGATACCTCTTCTTGTTTTACAGATGTAATTATATCTGTTGATATAAAATTATATTTATAAATATATAAATGATATTTATATTTGCATCAAAATAATTATAAATGTATGAAAAAAGAAATGACAGGAATAATTTGAAAACAAATTAGGAAATGAAACCTGCTGAGTGCATTAATTGAATGCATATTTATATAGTTGTGGATGTTCTACTTTTCAAAAAGGCATATCCAACTATTCAAAAAATTTATGATCTAAAGTTTATTTCTAAAAATATATTGAAGTGTGTAGATTTTAAGAAATCATTCTTTCATTTTTTTCTCCTAAAGCATGATTCCTGAAGAACTTTAGCAGTAAAATTTTGTACTTTTATAAGTAAAATAGAGAATTTTTGCCCTCAATTCCTCTTAAAAGACTAGAAAATTTTAGTGCCTTGGACACTCTAAATATAGATAGATTTTTTTGCCTTTTCAACTTATTCCTCCAAATTGTTTTTTTTCTTTAAAGCTATGACTTGTGTTGAACTGCAACACTTGGAAGCACTTGGGGTAACAAAACAAGCATGCGCTAAGGAGTAAGAATTTATGGCATTCATATCATGACTTTTTGACCAGATAGTCAACCTCAGTACTGAAGCCTCACTTCTTTGTCGTAATTTGTGGATTGGTTGAAAATATTTGCTTTATGTGGTTACTGCAAAGCTGTAAGGAGATATTTAAAGCACTAGATAAGAACATGACAAGTAGCTTGTTTTTGTTTATGTTTGTTGCTATCTGTTTCTCAATCTGTCTTCCCAAGGCTTCAAATGATCTGTGATAGTCATTTCTTTGTAAGATCTTCTCAACTCACAGTTCATCTATTATCTTAGAAAACAAATAAGTGATTTTATTCAATTCAAAATTGTGGATTTGCTTAGCTAACTGGTACTATATCTTTGCAAACTTGATTTACATGCCAAACGCCACATTTGATTATGGTAATGCAATTAAACAACGCTACTCAGTCAGTGACATGTCAGCAAACAACTTCGGAATTCACTGGAGATTAAAGAAAGAATAAGCACTCCAGTAAACAGCTGTAGGACCATGAGAAGGGAAAGCAAAATCTTGAAATATGACAGATTATAGTAAAATAAATTAAAAATAACACGACTTTTTCAGTTTTATGAACTTATCTGCCATGGCCTCAGCTGAGCGCAGAGTCAGAAAGTTATGAAAATGTTGGTTTCTTGTAATCAATGCTAATATAAAGTGAAAGGAAAAATTGTTAGGAACTGAAGTATTAAATACTACCTACAGAAAAAATGAAACAATACACTAACTTGTGGTAATCATAGGTATTTTCTGGATATATAGTCTCATGAAAAATCATTCAATGTCTATACATTTGTGTCCTATATATTTTCTATATATTCCATACATTTTGATTTTATACAGATCATTAGAAGTGTCCCTTTAGCATGTTCATAGTTTAACATACTGGGAAAATTATTTCCTTATGTAAGTCTCTCGAAGGGATTTTTTTTTTTTTTTGGAGAGTGGGGAGGTGGACTCACAGGGGTATGGTAGTTATTTATAAATTTTTATTTGAATTTTATCAGTTCTGAGAAATAGTTTCTTCAAAAAATGTGTGTGTGTGTGTTTCTAGCTCAATGAATCCATAAAAGAGAAGATATCAGCTTAGATTACCAGCTGCCTCCAATTACTAGCTGTACTCTTTACTAGCCACGTGACCCTTGGCATACAAATTAATTTATTCTTTAGTTAAGTCACCTGTAAAAGGGGACTGCATTGGCACCTACCTAATAATATTATATTATTAAACATATAAATTACTTAGAACAATGAATTATCCATAATAATTTTTCATATATGTTAGTACAGTATATTGTTTTTGTGATTGTTATTACTTCTTATACCTATCTTTCTGCCATGCCCATCAACTATTCATATTCTTACTGAGCATTGCTCCAGCAATGTGAATATATCAACCATTCCATTTGACTCAGAAATCTTACCTGAGGATGTGATTCTATACAAATAAAACCACCCATTTTTACTATATATGTATAAGGGGATTTATTAAAAAATAATCCAATGTTCATCAATTGGAAAGTGAATACATATATTATTAAAAATTCATATTCTGCACTTTTTAAAATAAAAGACTTTGCATTTCTGTATTGGTTCAGAATAGTCTGGCTATACTGCAGTAACAATTCCTGAATCTCACTGTCTTAAAAATAACAATGCATGATCCAGCAATTCCACTACTGGGGCATATTCAAAAAGACACATGCACCCCAATGTTCACTGCAGCACTATTTACAACAGTCAGATCATGGAAGCAGCCTGAATGTCCATCGACAGACGAATGGATAAAGAAGTACATATACACAATGGAATATTACTCAGCCATAAAAAGGAATGAGATTGGGACATTTGTAGAGACATGGATGGACCTGTCACTGTCATACAGAGTGAAGTAAGTCAGAAAGAGAAAAACAAATATCATATATTCATGCATATATGTGGAATCTTGAAAAATGGTACAGATCAACCACTACAGGTCTGCAAGGCAGAAACAGAGACACAGATGTAGAAAACAAACATGTGGACACCAAGGGGGGAAAGTGGAGGGGTAGGGTGGAGTGGGATGAATTGGGAGGTTGAGATTGACATACATACATTAATATGTATAAAACAGATGAATAATAAGAAAAAATATCAAATTGTACACTTTAAATATATGCAGTTTATTGTATGTAAATTACATCTCAATAAAGCTCTTAAAAAAAAGTAACAATGTTCCCACATATGTCCATCTATGTCAGCAGAGGCACCAAGAGTATCAGTGACCATCTGGAATGTAGACTCTTTCTGTGCAAAAGGAAAGAGAGAATGAAGAGAAGTAGCCTCTGTCTCTTAAATCATCCTTGGAGAGGAGACACACAAGTTTGCTTTGCTCACATTTTTTTTAGTAGTAGCAAGTCTATGGTCATATTATATTGCAGTAAGTGAAAAAGTTGAATAATACCATAAGCTAAAGGAGAAAGAGTTGGAATATTTGTGAAAAACCCCAACGATTCCCACTACTTATATCAATTGACCTGGAGAGAGGGACATGAGAAATGTAAACTGCTGTGTAATGGTTATGCTATAATCTAATGAAAAATTAATTTGGGGGGTTAAAAGTTAAAAAGAAAAAAAAATATGAATGACCAAGCAAGGCACATGCACACACCAGGTCTTCTGGAAAATGTAAAGGGACAGGGAGAAACTTAAAGACACAAAAGATATACTAGGCATGATTGAGAGAGTACAAGCCCCTTCTATAGTGTGATTAAGGTCTAGGGTCCAAACTTTGTGGTTCCATCAACATGGTGAAGGTGAACCTTGGCTCTATCTTTGTGTCATTACCTTAGCACTCATCTGGCTAAATCAAAAAGCTGACATCAAACCTGGAATTATATAGTTGCAGTTGTATAATATGGCAGAACCCCAGTATGCAGCCCAGGTCTGCTACCTCAGTATTCTTGGTTGAAGGAGCGGAAGTTCAACTAAACAGCCACTTCAGATTTCTACCATAGGTTGGTCTGATTGCCTTAAACGCTCAGCTGTGGCTGGTTTCTATGGAGTTTTTCAGAGGACAGCCTGTGAGGAATCAGTCTTGGATAAGTCAGCCCTTACTTTTCAGTTGAGCAATAAAGAATACTTCTTTTTTCCCATTTGAGTTTTGAACTTTTTAAAAAATGAATAAATCAGGCAGTTGAAGATAAATATAGCAGCCTTATTGCTGATAAAGGATGAGTGAAAATATGGGTTAGGTGTGCAAAAAAAAAATGTGTGCCTTTATATGTTGAACATAGATAAAGATTTAAGTGTATAAGCATATCAATGGGAAGGGAGGGTACAGGAAATGGAGAAATAATGAGCAGTTATTTTTATTTAAGAAGAATATTATATGCTCTTATGTACAATACAACTCAGTCTATTAAACAAAACCAAGGGCTGAGTAAGCGTCAGTCTTTGAAAGGGACTCTGCACTTACTATGCCCTCTTAGACACCAGAATGGAGCATGCAACTGTTAGCAAAGTTCTACAAATTCAGCTAATTTTGTTATTTATTTATTTTTTTTACAAAAGTATAGTTGATTTACAACATTGTGTTAGTTTTAGGTGTACAGCATAGTGACTCAGTATTTTTGCAGATTATATTCCATTATAGTTTGTGGTATTTTCTTAATTTGATTTTAGAGTCAGTGTTTTATCAAAAATAAAAGGATTAGATGAGACTGACTATGGAAGAGGAATTACATATGTATACATAAAATGTCAATATAATCTCTATATTTATTGCATGGTATATATTCATACTTATATATAGACATTCATACCAAATACAGTGCAAGTAAAAGAGATAGAATGGTTAGTTCTACCTGGAAATCTAAACTGTGCAAATGCTTCAAACTAGTGAGGGTGCTTGAACTGTTTGAAATAGAAAAGGCCACATGAGCAATTAATTGGATGAGATTTACCCTGGAAGGTGAAGAAAGTATATTATCTGCAGCAATATACTGAATTTTCAAAATAGCAAAGTGGGGATCATGGCAGGAGATGAGGTCTATATGGAAGGCTAAATCCTAGAAGATTTTTATGCTACTGTCTGCTTAATGTTTATCTCTTTTCTTATACAAAGTCCTTTTTTTATTCACACATCTTTACTGATAATATATTATTATGTCTTATAACAGATAACCTCTTTGTCACATTTCTCTACAAAATCCTTCAAGGTTAAATTTGCCAAGGAAATATTTCTGATTTTTTTAATGTCAAATTTTGAGTATGTAACCATAACCATAAAGTACTAGAATCCATTCTTGCTGGGTATCATGCAGAACCTTACAGAATAATATAAATAATGGTCTCAATTATTTTCTATGACAATTTCTGTACTTCTTTCATTTGAATATTTACATAGTGTGATAAATTCATTGTAGATTGTGTTATGAGCTAAATTGTGTCCTCCCCATATTCATATCTTAAAACCATAACCCCTAGCACCTCAGAATGTAACTATATTCAGAGAGGAAATTAAAGTTAAAGCAGGATATGTGAGCAGGCCCTAATCCAATCTGACTGGTGTACTTATAAGAAAAGAAATTAGGACACACAAAAAGAGACATGAGGGGTGCATACCCACATAGAAAAGGCCACATGAGGATACAGTGAGAAGGAGAATATCTGTAAGACAAAGAAAAAGGACTCAGGAGAAACCAACCTTGCCAACAGCTTGATCATGGATGTTTAGTCTCCAGAACTGTGAGGAAATAATTTCTGTTGTTTAAGCCTCCCAGTCTGTGGTATTTTGTTATGGCTGCCTTTCATATTAATACAGATGGGTTTACATAAAGATTGTTAGCCAAAACAAAAAAGAAGAAGCAAACAAATACAAAAAGCAGCATTTTCTCATCATGCAATTAATTAAGTTTGATAAGGATCAGGACACAGTTAGATCTTCTATAAGATCAAGAACTTGTTCCACATCACAAATTTCCCATTTGAAGGCACTTTGAAAGGAATAGATTGTATAAGAGCCAGGGAAGCTAAAATTAAGTCAAGTCAAAACTAGCAACACCACATCAACCAAAAAATCCTTCGAAACCATCAAAAGGAAGTGGTTATCCAGAGAGAAATTCATTTATACTGGAAATTTTGACTGCATTTAAGGACAAGACAGAGATTTTTTTTTAAGACATATTAAAATACCATTACTTTTGGAAAGAAAATGGCTGAAATGGGATGCACAACAAAAGCTCATTTGGGGAATACTGAGACGGTGCTAAAATATTCAACTTATTTTTCTATTGTTCAGTGAAGTGTTTCAAACTTTCCTACTGAGCACATCATGTTCAATCCCTAATGCAAATAGATTCAGTTCCAATTCATTTCATCCCCGTGTTTTACTTATTTGTATCCTACTGAACCATTTTTGATGCCAGTTATTCTCTTCTTCTCTTAGATTTTATTTTTTATATATTCAATTCCCCACTGAGGAGTTTACTAGATGTCCTGTCTAGCAATAAGTTACATTTAAATGTGTCATATATTTGGAATTCTAATGGTCAGTAACCATTAAGCTGGAAGGAAAAATATATTTTTATGTTTTGCATAAGGGAATTATGAAGGAGACTGATTCCAACCTCTTAATAGGATTTGCTATATGAATTTTTTTAAATCCCTTAAAATATCTGAACGTTGACTGCTGCTCATAGGAGAGGGTTGTATTCTTTATGGACACTACCAGATATCTGTTAGTAATTAACACTGGATATAGATTAATGATACACAAAGGAATGAACTTCCTCTGAAAAGCTAATCAATTGAGACTTTGTTTCATGTAGGAATTAAACAGATAGAGAAAATCCTCTTTTATTTACTCACATGAAAAGTTGTAGATATCTGAATGCTAGCCTAGTAGTTTTGCATTTCTCTGTTCTTTCTTTTATACTATGTGCTAAGGAAAGCTTTCAGCCACAAATTTTTGTCAAGATTGAAAATTCTTAGACAATGGAAGAAAAGAAAATCAATGTAAAGAATAAAAGAGATGAATAAAAATAGATGAAAAAAGAATAAAAAAGATGAATTTGATAAACTCTTAGAAAATATTAGTAGAGAGGATGTTTCTTGTCATTTGGGAAGCAATTTTTTTTTATTGGACTTAAACCCATAAGGAAAATTCTATTTGTTTATTATTATTACTGTAATACATGTTTCTGAGGCATAATTGAACTGAGGCCTAAAAACAGGATCACAGCAGTAGCTTTAAATAATGTCCTTCTAGTTCAGCTTTCCTTCACTTTGCAGGAATTTTACTATCCCTTTAAATAATACCTTTAAAATTTCTTTCTCACCAACTATTGCTCAAAATATAATGTTCAAATTTAGTTAACTTTACATTTAGGAAAGAAATTTCTTGTTAAGGGGTCAGGAGGGTGCATTTTAATAATATTATGTGTCAGCTGATGTGAATGACCAATAAGGTTAATGATTCAATAGAGCAGAAAAACTGATTTTGTAGAAGAGGCTCTCAAAAATGATTAAACTAAAATTCTTGTAGGGGAGAGAGAAGAAAATAAGATGATAAGTATTTCAATGGACATAAGAAAGAAGAAGAAATTATAAACATATGGGTACATATGCCGATAGATAGATATGGTCTTAGGTGGTTGTGGAAATATGTTCTGACTGTTTACATTTTTCTGACAGAAGGCACGTTCTTTAGCTATGAGTGACTATGCCAGAAGAAGAGATAGAGAGATTGAGGAGAAAGGAAAAAAGGCAGAATAGTTGAGAGTGGAGACTGAATCAACTAAATTGTGATCTAATACCCCAGCATCACTAAGGACCCGCATCATAAAGTTAGAGACCACTCAGCATGGTTATATATTTTTCTCTAGGGACCATTCATTTTCAAGAACACAGGTGTAGTTTAGGTCAAGGTGTGAAGCTTTACCAAGTGGGTATGACAAAGAGAGAATCAGAAAATTTGAGAATATGAGAAGACCAAAACGGTGAGAGAGTAGCATAGACATATATATACTACCAACTGTAAAATAGATAGCCAGTGTGAAGTTGCTGTATAACAAAGGGAGATCAACTCGATGATGGGTGATGCCTTAGAGGCCAGGATGGAGAGGGTGGGGGGGAGTCGCGGGAGGGAGGGGATATGGGGATATATGTATAAATATGGCTCACTGACTTTGGTGTACCTCATAGGCTGGTACAAGAGTGTAAAGCAATTATATTCCAATAAAGAGCTTAAAAAAAAAAAAAAGGTCACATAGGAGAATCCGGCTCCATGTTGCCAAACTAAGATCAATGATTAGGCAGCTATTCAAAAATAAAAACAGCTCTGGAAGACCTGTAGAGGCCACTTAGGAAGTTTCAGCAACACAGTGGAACAAAAAGCATGAGAATATTGGACAAGAAGAGAAGGAAGACAGCTTCATTTTGCCTGCATCATCCTATTCCCCAAGAGGGCATTGTTTAGCACCAAGAAGGAACTTTCCAGCTAGGAAGAGTTTCTATCACCAGAAAAGGAAGAGTGGTATGAGCAACCAGCTTCTCCAGCCTTTTGGGGCACTACCCAAAGGTCCCGACTAGAAGATGAGACAGTACTAGCTAAGAACAAAGAAAAAAAGCAGGAGCAGTCACACAGGGGGAGTGATGGCAGTTCAGAGACCTACTCTGCAGACAAACTCAACAGATTTGAAACTGTATGAGAATGAAAGACATTAAGTTAAAGATAAGACAGAAATGAAGAGGATGAAAAAATTATAAAGCTCATAATGAAACCAATAAAGCAGGACAGAAAATTAAATAATTGTTAAACATTTATTTATATATAGCAGAGTATCTTTTGGTGAGATACGTGTATAGTGTGCCTGAATGTTATGACAACCATCAAAATGTTTAGTTGTTTTCCAATAGTCCTCCAGAAATTCAATGATTAAGAAATTATGATTCAACAAAGTGATTTTTATGTAAATAAAATAAAAACATTGAAATTTTTAGGAAAAAATAGCAGTAGGGAGAATAATTTTTTCAGATATTATAATGTATATGCACAATTAAATAACTGTGATTTAATAGGCAAATGGAATGGATTTTCTAGAAACTGATGACAGAAAATTACAAAGATAAAAAGCAATGAGATTTTGCATAAGGATAGACATATAGACCAACGAAATAAAACTGACATATAGCAAATGACACAGAATTTAAAATTGAGAAATAAACCTATATATTCTTAGTCAATTGATTTTTGACAGAGGTGCCAAGACAATTCAATGGAGAAAGAATAAACAGTCTTTTGAGCAAATGGTGTTGGGACAACTAGATAACCACACACACAAGAATCATGCTGGATCCTTTCCTTACACCATATTCAAGAATTAACTCAAAATGAGTCATAGGCTTTAAATGTAAGCAGTAAAACTATAAAACTCTTGGAATAAAACATAGCAGTAAATCTTCATGACCTTGGGTTAGGCCATAGTTTCTTAGATATGACATCAAAACTATAAGGAACAAAAGAGAAAACAGATAAACGGGATTACACCAAAAAGTAAAAATTTGTGATGCAAACAATACACTCAAGAAAGTGAAAAGACAACCTACAGAATGCAAAAAAAAATTTGAAAATCATATGTCTGATAAGGGACTGGCAATCAGAAAACAAAGACTCCTTAGCTCTCAAAAAAACCCAATCAAAATGGGAAAGGATCTAAATAACAAAAGAAGATAATGGCCAGTGAACATATGAAAAGATGCTCAGCATCATTAGTCATTAGGATGGCTACAATTAAAATGAGACAAAAATAAGTATTGGTGAGAATGTAGATAAATTGGAACTCATTCATTGTTGGTGGGAATGTAAGTTTGTGCAGCCACTATGGAAAAGTTTGGTAGTTCCCAAAACTTGTTAGACATAGAGTTACTATATGACCCATCAATTTCACTCCTAGGTATATACTAAAAAGAAGTGAAAACATGTGCACCAAAAACTTGTACACAAATGTTCACAGCAGCCGTATTCATAATAGCCCAAAAGTAGAGACATTAATATTCATCAACTGATGAATGAATAATAAAATAAAGTAATATACTATTATTCAGCAACAAAAAGGAATGAAATTCCTCTACATGTTACAACATGGATGGACATCAAAAGCATTTGTGCAATTATATAGTGTGCATATTGTTTCCTCAACAGTAGCTCTGTGACTCCACCTTCACAGATGCAATAGTACAGCCCCAAACACAGGAAACATTGTTCCTCTACTGTACTGATGAATGGCCCTACTGACCATGTACAGGGATCATCAGAGAAGATGCCAAAAAGGTAGCTTAAAATAAGGCATAATTGGGACTTTATATTCTAAGAGAAATCTCCATAGAGTTTTAAACATAGGATGTTTAAAAAAATAATTTTTCTGGCTGCTTGGGGATACAGCATATTCTTATTTATAGACAGAAGATCTTAGGGGCATCTCCGTGGCAGGTGAGGGCACTATCTGTTGAAAATGGAAATTCTGTACAGCATTCTAGAAAGAGGACAGGAAAGGAGTAAAAGGACCTGATTAGTGAGACAGGACAACTGATCTCTTCTAACTCTAACTTATTCTAGTCACTGTATGATGATCAATATCTTCCGCCACTTTAATATGTCAGTTTATTTTAAAATCTTTATTCTGGTAATGTGAATAGAAATAATTTGCAGACTAGCCTAGAACTTTTGATGAAAGAACTGAACTGCCTGTACTTTTCCTAATTGCATTCCTTGTTCTACCTTACTTTGCCATTTTGAAAGAAATTCTTTTTGTCAAATTAGTGAGATAATTTCCTCATCACATTAAAATAACTGTATCTAAACTTAATGGTTTTTAATGTTCATTTTAAAAAAATATTCACTTTGTTACATTTTATTAATAGATATTTTACAAATTTCCCATTACTAATTGTGCAAAATGCTCTTTTTTTTTCTTATTAAAGCCAGGTTTTTAAATGAATTCAAAATGTTAGCATTTAAAAATAATTATTAATTTCATGCCTACATGTCTTCTATGTGTTTTTCTCTTAAGATATTTATATAGCTCCTTCCTAAACTTTCAGTCCTTTGGATAGCATTAACTGTTCTTTCTCACTGGTCTCATGTTTACTTACATATTTACATATCTAAAAAACTGTATTGCACACTAGCTCTTTCACTCCAAACCACAGTTATCCTCATTTTCATCATTAAGTTTTTAGGAGGTTATTTTTTTGGAATGCCAAATATCTTGTTTTTCTAAATTTTACCTTGAGGGATGTACATGTTATGATATAAATATGTAAAGATGATATTTTCTCTGCCTTTATTCACAAAAATGTTGGCTAATATCTCTAGCAAGTATATAATTGTCACTTGATTTTCTAATTTCTTTAGTTATTTTTTCTGACATTTTAAACCATTTAACAGCAGAGGTAATTTGAAAATTATTGATTAAAATAAAATCATTTATTCCATCAGTACGTACTTATTTCTGATTAATTTTTTACCTATGTTCTAACTATCCTTTTTTTCTCCACCAATATCAGATTACAGTATAGATTCTAGAGCTCCAAAGAAGGTGATTTTGACAGTTTTTGCCAAGTTAATCATTGCTTTACTGCAGAAGTGAAAATTTGGAGTCTCCTACTCTAACATTTTTAATGAGGGCAATGTGAGTTTATTTGATAGACATCTGAACAGAATTATTTTTAAAGTAAAACAATGGAGTATTAAAGCAACAGAAGTATATTGGACATATATTAACAATCTCCCATCTTATTAGAGATGTATTTGAAGTTGAAGTTTTAAATAAAGAAATCAATTTCTGAGATACTGACAAGTGTTTGTTAATTTCTGAGAAATTAACAAGTCTTTTATTTTGGATTTTAACCCAACCAATGTCCGATGAGTTCTACTGACCAAAGCATACATTTGTAGGAAAAACACTTATGTCTGTTGAAACATGCATTATATTTTCTGAAAAATACTGACAGTAAAAATTAAGCTAAATGCTTGTTGGGGAGATAGCACCATAAACTTAGGCTGATGTCAGCTATATCTCAAAAGTAACGAAAAAATTAACAATTTTTATCTCTCAATAATAGCATCTTAATGCTTAAGAAATGGTCAAGTTGTGTACAAGCCAGCAAATCTGCATCAAGAACCACTTTTAATGATATCTAATGTTAACAGCAGTAAAAATTTCAATGGTGCTGTTCAAGAAATCAATACAGCAAGTATGTTTGACAATCATTTGGAAATCCAGAAGAATACAAATGTATACAGGCTTAAATAAAGACACTGGCATGTGATGTTAGAATTTACATTTCTAGTTTAACCAGAATAATTCTAACATTCATATTTAATTCCCCAAGAGCAGTGCCACTCTGAGCAGCAGAAGTGTAGAATTATTCCTGAACTACTGCCAGCAATGACATTTAATCATCACCATTTAAATTGCTTTCTCAGAAATTGCTGTCCACATCTGCAGTTTCATATGTCATTTGTTAGATCCAATATCGTAAATCACAACCAAATATTTTTAACAAGCAATATGTTTTTGTCTTCTTTTATTTAAAATTTGTTTTTTAAACAAAGCAACTATTGCAGGAGGAAAAAAGTTATTTGTGAAGAACTGTGACTTCCCTTCAGCTTTTCCTCACAGCATGACTAGAATTTATAATTAATAAATTTCACAAAGTTTTTCTTCTGTCATTCTAAATGGAATCTTTTAATTGCTGCTATTACATTTTCTTGCAACTTAATCTATATAATTAAAATACCTTATTATAAAAGTTTAGTAAAAAAAAGGAACTTCCATCTGAGATGATTAGGTTTCACTCAAAAGTGTCTCGGCCAAGTTCATGTTATTACCATCTTGACCATCATGTCTCAAGGAAGATAATGGGCCTTTTGAGCAAGCAGTAGTCTTGCACTTAGCTTCACATCACTCTAACAGTTTTTAAGAGATCAATAATTAATATTTTCGTAGTACCATATAAGTTTTGGATATACTGCTTTTCTCCAAGAGATTTCTTAATTCTTTCTTTTATGTAATTATGATTTAGGTTAAAAACTAAAATAATGGATAAGGAAAAACAGTGAATTATCCTCATAGTGACTGTTACCAATACTGTTTAAAGATAGTTGTAACTTTGTGTCTTTTGTGTTATCTATTTTTTTCTAACTTTTAAACCCAAATATAGTGTCTTTAAAAGAGCAAAGTTTAAATCTTATTAGATTCATTTTAATATCACGATGCCCGGTTCTGTAATCTTCATAATAGTATTCTTTATAAAAGCAGAAACTTTTAATTTAAAAGTAAGATGTATAAGTATAGGGAAAGTTAGTCACCTATATATTTTTAATGATTTAATTTGTCAAACCCTATACCGTAAGGACTGTAGTCAGATTAGAAAACATCACAATCTTTATAACTGGATCTATTATACTGAAGTTTTTGTCACATAGATTATTTATTGTCATACAGATTAGTATTATTAAAGAAAATTTTTTAAAAACTGGTCCAAAATATAAAGTCAAATTAATGTATACATTTCTAATGTAATTTACTTCCAGCACATTTAAGAGTTAGCTTTCGATCTTTTTTTTTTTTTTTTTTTTTTTTTGAGCTTTCGATCTTAAATTCTGTATTCTTATCAAGACTTGGGCACCCAATGATTCTCCTACAAGTGTTAGCCTATTTTTTTGCACTGAATTCTATGATCTGGGAAAATATTAGTCTCCACTCTTAGAGAATCTCTTTTATTAGAGGAGAAGACTTAGGAAAGCTAAGTGTAACCTTTATTTGGAGTCAGAAGACCTGAGCTCAAATCTTGACTCTGTTACTTGCTCACCACAGAAACATGAGTAAACCACTTCACTTATCTGAGCACTGATTTATTCATTTAAAAAGGAAAGTAATAATAATAATAGTGACTATTCTGCAGAATTATTGAAAAGTAAACTCGAGATAATGGTGTCAGGAGCATTTTGGTTATTATAAGAGGTACTATGAGTATAAAATGAACAATAATTCTTTTTGATATTTATGCATAAAAGGAGTATAATGACAATATAATAGAAGTTATTCACTATAGTGCTGAGGTCTGATCACATTTTTAGGCTTTTATTTGAAGGTCCTTCCTCTTTTCTTCCTTTATAATTTCCCCTTTTCAGTGGTGGCTTTTTGTTTTATTTAGGTGAATGTGTCATTGTCCTTCGATTCCTCATGTTTATCAACTCAGATTACAGAACTCAGAGTACAGAATCAGTGTAAGCGGAGGCGATGAAATGACGTGGAAAAGAGTTTCGGCCAAGAAACGCAGAGAATTTGTTTCAAGTTCTGTCCCTGACACTTATGAGCCATGTGAACATGGGGAAGCTATTTAATGCATTATAAAAAAAGAATAAGAACATGTATTTCAGAAAGTAATTGTGATGGTTATATTGAATGTAATGGAAGTAACCACTGCTCCCCCAATAAAGTTCTAGGTATAGCAAATGTGACTTAGTTGGGCATCAATTTATGTTGCAGTTAAATTCCCCAAATAATTGATGATAACTGAAACACCTTTTTACCTTTATCAACCCTGAGCACAAAATATGTGGATACTGAACAGAAGATAATGATAGAGATACAGCCTTCACTTAAGTTGTGTAGATTCCCTAGGGCCTGTGTACATCCTGCAGAGAGAAGCTTGGTGAGGACTATTTTCATGGAGTGTTAGGGTACGCTATCCACTATGGCCACTAAGAGAGGGCTGGGTACATGCTAATCTTCCTGAATTGTGTGCCAAAGATCTGGCAAAATTTGTTCAAAGCTGTTGATTCACTTCAGTGGCTTGAGATGTTAGGAGAAACCTATCCCCTGCAAAGACAAAGCAAAGGGGTACAGGTGCTGATGTGGACCTGGTCTTGATGGCCTCGCCTCACAAATCAAAGCCAGAGCCTGGGATGTCTTTTCAACACCCTGTCTGACTCAAGTTAAGATTTTCTTTTCTTTTTTAAGTTGTTTTATATTAAAATAATAATACTTTTTTGTATATGAAAATCGGGGTTTTATAAAAATATTCATATCTATCAATATCTTCTGTTCAGTATCCGTATATTTTGTGCTCAGGGTTGATAAAGGTAAAAAAAAACCTGATCCTTAACTCTGTGTAATGATTTTAGCTAAGGTAGAATTCATTTTATCCAAACAAGGGACTGTGGAACTGCCAGAAAGTATTTCCACCAATTGCTAACCAACACAATCTCCTGTGAGAACAAAGATAAGACTGTTTGTAAAATTGCTGTACCATGTTTTGGAGCTGGTAAAAATCCACATGCTTTCTGTGCTGTTAAATCAAGGTCTTGGGAAGACTCTCGATTAGAACAGATAATCAGCCATCCTTTAGATTTGGCTGCTTGACATTAGCAGCATCTGATGCACTTTCTTTCTGCAGTCTCAATAGATAAAACAAATGCACGTACCTTACTGTATCATCTTATCTATTATGTATTTCTGCTCTCAATGCCATTAGGATGTTGCTTATTTTTAAAGAAAAACTGCACCTGTAATGAAATGTGCTAGTTAATGGAAATCAGAAAACCTGTGATGTTACTTAAAGTATCTAGAAGAGAAACTAAGAGAATTTAGGGTGGAATATATAAAAGGAGGTGTACCTTGGCAACTTTAACAATTTAGAATATTCAAAAAAACTAATATTGAAATATCTTCTGAAAACCTAGTAAATAAAATATATCGCTCTGCCTTTAAATATAAAAATATGTCAATCTCTCATTCCACTCAGCTTTTTGTTCCATTGTATGTATACAAATTTAGATCCAACCCAATATGCTACTAGTCAGTAAGGTGCTAGAAAACAAACATAAAAAGATTAGGATTTACAGTTAACACCATTGTAAAATATGAAAAAAAGTTCCTCCCAGTATTTTGCTGAGGATCCAATTAGATGTGAAATAATTCTGTAAGAAATTATACAAATATTAATTGATTTGTTTATTTGATAGGATACACTACAAAGACTTGGTTGAGATTATATCTGCATTTAAATGTGAATCTTATACTCACTACTTACATGAATTTTAAGACTACCTAAACTATTTGATCCTCAATTTATTCTTTAGTAATAATATGTTAAAATAAAATAATCAGAATGTTGCTAGGCAAATAAAAAAGAGAGAAAGCAGGTGAAAGAGCTTAATACATCTCCTTACAAACACCAGGAACCTAATAATTCATTTCTCCTTATGGTCTAATCTTCACCTATTAATTCTAATACTTTTAATATCAACATATGCTTAGTGAATAAATGACTTAGAATTTTTCTTCCAATAAAATGATGAAGATTATCATTAGACAAAAATAATAAGCAGAACTCGTACTGACACATACCATGTAAAAGAGAGGGACTGCATTTTGGAACCATAAAATATTTTACATAACACAATTACTTTTATAAAGTAACCCCTAAAATCCAAAATAAAGACAAAGTTATTCAACTTAGATATTCAACTTATCAGTCAGAAAATTGGTAAATAAAGGGAAAGCATCAAGTGTTTAACTTGTATCTCCTTGTTTTCCTTATTGTACTTCATGGTAACTAGCAAGATGAAGAGGAAAAATTTATCCTTAAAGAAATATTCAGCTAATAAATGAAGAAAGAATGATAAATAAGAACAGCACTATTTTCAATACCTACTGAAATGAAAGATCAGGGCAATAATCATTAATAGACGCTAACATCATTAAAAATGTGACAACTGGATGATATACTCTTTTTGGAAAATCATGACTCCACCTATAAAGTGTTTTTGCCAAAAAAACATCAAATCAGAGCTATATAAAGCTTGATACATCTATTTATTGCAAATAACAGAAAGGGAAAATGATGAGTGACATTATGGAGATGAATCAGTAAAATATAGGCTTGTTAGAGACTCTACAAGACAAATGACCTTTTTCTCTCAATAAATAATAGCTAGGGAAGAAGAAACATGGAGTGGAAAGCTATAGATTAAAAAGCTTTAAGTGACAAATCAATCAATTGCAATGTATAGAGCTTACTGGGTTGTAATTTAAATAAACTATAAAAGCATTGTGTATACTTATATAGGAGTAATGTTCCTATCAAAAACAGCTACAAAAACTGAAAAAAAAACTATTTTAAGGCATTAGAGAGAAACCACTGCAGTCATAATTTAAAAACCTACTGTCCTTAAAAGTAGCAACAATACCTAGTATTGGCAAGAATGTGGGTTAAATGCAACACTTATGCATTGATGTCCAGAGGAGAAATTAATGTACAATCACTTTGGAAATGTTTGAAATTATCTTCTATGTATACCCTATTACTGAGTGCTGTGTGAAACAATCTAAATGTCTATAAACATTAGAATAGACTAAATAAATAGTTTTACAGTTAGGCAATGGAAATCACTAGAGCAATGATAAAGAGCGAACTACTACCGAATGCAATACTATGGATAAAACTCAAAGACAAAATGCTGAGCAAAGGAAACCAAGCAAAAAAAGTAAAACTATATGATTCCAGTCATCTGATATTCAAAAACTGGAAAAACTAATGTAGTGGTGATAGAATGATGGAACAGTAGTTATACATGAATATATGATATATTTTTGGTGGGACATGAGGGAACCATCTGGGTGGGGGGAATGTTCCATACCTTGGTGGTTACATAGATATATGTTTCTTTAAAAGGGAATAGAGAAGTAAAAGAAAGTATAGAATAAAAATAAGTTATGAGACTATTTGGGAAATTTGAACTCAATAAAAAAATGTTTTAAAAAGCTATTGTCAATTTCAACAGAAAAATACTGTCAATTTCAACAGTCAAGATAACCATATTGTTGTTATGTTAAACAGGTTCTTAATATTTAGGTATACATACTGAGGAATTTATAGCTAAAATTATATAGTGTTTAGGATCATCATGTTGCTTCATGATGATCTAGAAAAACAGAACCCCAAATACATGAAGCAAACAGCAACAAAATTGAAAGAATTAAGTTGTTCTACAATAGGAATTCAAGATTTCAATATTCAAAATTCCATAGTGTTGGGAACAACTAGGCAGAAAATCCAAAAGGAAACAGATGATTTGAACAACACTGTAAGTCAACTAGACCTATACAGCTCTCCATCCAACAACACTGAAAGGAATGTTTCCCAGGATGGACCATATGCTAAGCCATAAAACAAGCCTCAATAAATTTTAAAGGCTTGAAATTATGCAAAGTATATTTTCCAACCATAGTAGAATGACATTAGAAATCAACAACAGAGGAAATATAGAAAACTTGCAACTATGTAGACATTAAAGAACATACTCCTAAATAATCACTGAATCAAAGAATAAATCATTAGGCAAATTAGATGAGATCACTAAAAATGAAAAAGAAATAAAAACTAAAGCACAACCTAAACTCATTCTCAGAGGGAAATTTACAACAGTGAATTTCTCTTTTTTTAAAGAAGAAAAGTCTCAAAATAACTTAAAATTCCACCTTAAGAAGGTAGGAAAAGAAGAGCAAACTGAACCCAAAGATAAGTGATGGAAATAAAATAGAGTAGCAGTAAATTACAAAATAGAGAAATAAAGAAAATCAACAACAAAAAAAAGTTGATTATTCAAAAAAATCAACAAAATTAACAAACCTTTAGCTAAACTGATCAAGAAGAAGGAAGGGTCAAATTACTACAGCCAGGAATGAAAAGGAGGATATTACTACCAAAGTTATAGAAATGAAAAGGATTATGAGGGAATACTATGAAAACATGTATGCTAACAAATTACATAACCAGATAAAATGGAAAAATTCCTAAAGAGACACAAAAGAACCCCACATTTTAAAAGAAACAAAAACTGAATAGACTAATAACAAATAAAGAAGTTGAATTAGTGATGACAGAAAGAAAAGCCCAGGACTATTTTACAATAACACCAATCTTTCACAACCTCTTTCAAAAAACAGAAGAGGAGGAAACACTTTCTAACTCATTCTATGAGGCCAGCCTTATGATAACAATAATAATTAAAAAAAGACAAAGATATTTTGAGAAAAGAAAACTATAGACCAATATCTCTTATGAATAGAGACTAAAATATCCTCAACAAAATACTAGTAAACTGAATTCAACAACATATAATAAGGATCATACCATGACAGAATGAGACAACCCAGAAAGGCAAGGTTGGTCCTACATGTGAAAATCAAGCAATGCAATATATCATATTAATAGAATAAGGAGCAAAACCCATACAGACATAGATCAAAGGAATAGAATTGACAGTACAAAAAAAAAGCCCTATGTCTATGGCAAATTAATTTTTGCCAATGATACAAAGACCATTAAATGGGGGAGAAATTGTTCCTTAAAAATTGTAAACATAGAATTGTCACAAGATCCAGCAATTCCACTTCTAGGTATATGTGCAAGAGAATTGAAAACATACATTCATCTAAAGCCCTATATACAAATGTTCATATCAGTATTAGTCACATAATTAATAAGAGGAAACAATCCAAATGTCCATCAGTTGAATGGTTAAACAAAATGTAAAATATCCATACAGTGAAATATTATTCAACCATGAGAAAGAATGAAATACTGATGCATGGTTTAATGTGGCTGAATTTTGAAAACAATGTACTAAGTGATATAATCAAGATACAAAGGGTCATATGTCACATGATTCTATTTCTATAATATTTAGAACAGGTAAATTAATAGAAACAAAAATAGATTTGTGGCTGCAGGGGCTACTGGGAGGGGGGGAGTTGGGAGTCACAATTAATGACTTTAGGATTTCTTTTTGGGATGGCAGTTGTTATCAACCTAGTGAATATACTAAAAATGACTTAACTGTTCACTTTAAAAGGGTAAAATTTATGACGTGTGAATTATACCCCATTACCAAAATAAAAGGATAATATGAGCTGGTGTTTTGATTCTAGAGGGCCATAAACTAAACAGGATTGACCATAAATTGATCATATATGAGGCACAGTGATATGTACATGTGTTTTCATTGCATTATTTTTATTTCTGTGTATTTGAAATTATGCATAATAAAAGTTTTTTCTTCAAAAAAGCAGCAAATAATTCTCTGTAGATAGTGCATAGAACTGTAAAATATTTAATTTCCATAGTGTTTCTATCATTCTCTATAATTTCAATTCATCTTGCTCATCCCATTATCTATTTCATCATATAAATAGATTTAAATCTATGGTATGCTGGCCATTTTACATAAGGCATTTCTGAACACTACCTTCCCTCTATGAGTTTAAAAAATATTTGAGGGAAAATATATATGACACATCTTTAAGAAACTTCTTCACTGAGAAATAAATGAGGACTTTTGGGTTTTATCTGGAAATTAAAATCTAATAGAACAAAGTGATACATACTTTAACAAAATACATGCAGATAAGAAAGAAAGATAATTTGTTAATTATAAGCAATATAACATAGTAATAGAGTGGCTTCTGTGATTCTGCTGATCTTTAATTACCCACAAGATTTAAATATATGAATGAATGAAACCTTTTTATTTTCCAGAAATTCATACTAAGAATGCAACCAGGTAACAGACACTTTTTACGAAAAATGAAAAATTTATTTGAGCATCTGCCTGCTTCTAAATAGCCAGATGTTTTTCATTAGACAACAAAGCTCCCTACAAATTTAAGTTTAATACCTTCATTACCCATGGAGAGACTTGTTTCTCTCCTGCTGAATAACCCAAACTAGGCAAAATACATGGCAACTAGATTAAATGTCTAGATCTACAAAATACTACCATGAGTATTTTGTAGGGAGGGGATATGGGGATATATGTGTACATATAGCTCATTCACTTTGCTGTACAGCAGAAACCAACACAACATTGTACAGCAATTATACTCCAATACAGATCTGAAGAAAAAAATAATAAAGTGAATGATATGAGTGCCTATAGTGTTCCAAGTATATTGTTAATCCACATACACACATGTATGTGATAATCCACTCAATATGACAGAAAATTTGATCCCTTAGGATGTCTGTTATATATGACCCAACAAAAGACTTCTTGATATCTGAAACGATTTCTATGGGGAAAATTTGAAAATAACCATACTGATAGATGGGGAGATTCAATATTAAATTCTTAAATTAATTACAATTTAATGTTCTTGTAATTAATATTTTATTATTTATGGAACTTATTTGTAAATCCTAAAATTCATATGGAAGAGGACTGAAACAAGAAGTTACAAAATTTTATATATATAAATTCATTAATATCTTAAAATTCATTAATGTTTTGGGTTAATGTTTCCATAACATTGTATGGAAAAACCCAAACGAACTTTTTGGCCAACCCAATTATATTCATGAGTATATTCTGTGCTGTTAGTAAATACTGTCTCAGTAAATATAGCTCTAAAATATATCTTAAAATGTTCGTATTTTATTTTTTATCCAAAATTTTGTAAAGACTCTAACTGGAGTATGTAAAAACAAATTTTTGTAGAAAGAAAACGTATTTGCTTTTTTGTTTGCTTATTTAGTTGCTTATTAGTTTATTTAGCATTACAATGATTGTTCTGAAAATTTTCACACCACTTCTGTAAAATCGATGGCATTTGTTAATAGAACCTCTATAGCTTGTGTTAACTTACACACTCAATTCATCCTCAGGAGAATTTACAAGGTAGTTCAACAACAAAATGATTTCTTTAGAATCAGAACCACTGATTCTAAAGAAATCTTAAATTTCTTCTCTTTCAAAGGCTTTATTCTCTTTGTTCTTTCACCTCTGATGTGGTGTGATGCAGAGACCAAGGAAGTATTAACCAGTAAGAGGCCCGAAAACCTTTAGGAAGTAACCTAGAGAGACCTAAAGCAAACTTTAAAATCTGTCCTCACTCTAAGGGTTAACACAAAGAATAAAATAACTTTCTTCAAATAACACCTGATTTATCCAATATAGGAAATCTGAAAGAAATTCTGAATCAAGTATCAATGGTTAATAAAAGCTGTGTATTTTTTACTGAGTGTTCTGTATGTACAGAATTCCTGATCTTGATTGCATGATAGACATTATCATTCTCAGTTCTGAAAAGGAAAACCTGATGCTAATAAAGTGTATGAAATAGTGTCCAAGCATTTAATTATAAAAACGAAATTTTATCCCAAGTTTGCCTGTCTTCAAAACCTATATACTATTTCACCTCAAATAAAAATTCATGAATGAAGGATATTTTTTCTCCATGGAAGAAGTTCATCTCTGGAAACACCAAAGTTCAACACAAAGTCATTTCTTTCTGCTAACTTAAACTATATTTATACCATGAGGGAATGATGACATCCATAAGCACATAGAATTAGGAAAAAATGATTCACTCTTAGAAAGAAATATTAAAGATATTTAATTTTTGTGTATTGGTATCATCACATCATTTAGGAGTCAGAAAAAAAACTTAAGTCAATGACTGAGACAACTGATCACTCAAAAATAGAAGCTCTATAATCCAGCAGGTAAAACATTTGTTACATAAAAAAGTGGTGCATTTTGTCACATTTTCCCATAACAATTTCATGTACTTTTTCTTTTATATCTGCACATTACTCTGAAGAATAGCTAAAGGCATCAATCAACATACCTGTAACATGTTTGACAGAATAAAAATATTATAGGACAGATCATATAAACAGCTTCTTTTTAATGTGGAAATATAAAAGGAATTCCAGAAAATATGGAAAATTGAGCAACTGCATCCAAAATCCCTTCTTATAATGATAATACTTTATATAGCATGAAAATAAAAACAAAAAAACTATATTAGTGACAGAAGTAAGTGCAGGAGTATCTCCAAGTCCTGTAGACTTCAGCTACTTTATTTGAAGGAAAAGTCAACACGTCTAGTCATTAGGTAAAATTCTAACCATGTAATCTGCAGCAGATTAAATCAAGGAATAAATATGTCTGCATATGTTCAGAAAGAGAGATCACCTAAAATTTGGCATAAACTTCCCCAACAGAGTACAAAATATTTTGAAAACAGTAATAATGACAATCTGAACAGTAATCAGAGAAAATTAACAATACCAGAAAAAATAATAGGATGAAACGATATTATACCAGAAAAAAGTGAAATAATGTCCATATATGTCAAAAAATAGATTTCAAACAATGAACTAAATATTAGGAATATAAAAATTCTTAGCAATACATTATTTGTTACTAATTTAATTCCATTGTGGTCAAAGTATATACTTTGTAAGATTTCTTAGAAAGGTACAATCTCCCAAGACTAAACCAGGAAGATACAGAAAATATGAACAAATCAAACAGATCAAATAAAATTAAATCAGTAATTTAAAATCTCCCAACAAACAAAAGTCCAGGACCAGATGGCTTCACAGATGAATTCTACCAAAAATTTAGAGAAGATTTAATACCTACCCTTTTGAAACTATTACAAAAAATTGCAGAGAAAGGAACATTCCCAAACTCATTCTATGAGGCCAGCATCACCCTGATACCAAAACCAGACAAAGATACCACAAAAAAAGAAAGTTACAGGCCAATATCACTGATGAACATAGATGCAAAAATCCTCAACAAAATACTACCAAACTGAATCCAACAATACTTTAAAAGGAACATATATCATGATCAAGTGGGGTTTATCCCAGGTTTGCAAGGATTTTTTAATATTGGCAAATCAATCAATGTGATACACATTAACAAACTGAAGAATAATAACCATATGATCATCTCAACAGATGCATAAAAAGCTTTCGGTAAAACTCAACACCCATTTACGATAAAAAAAAGCTTTCCAGAAAGCAGGCATAGAGGGAACATACCTCAACATAATAAAAGCTGTATATGACAAGCCCACAGCTAACATCGTACTCAATGGTGAAAAGCTGAAAGCACTTCCTCTAAGATCAGGAACAAGACAAGGATGTCCACTCTCACCGCTATTATTCAACATAGTTTTGGAAGTCCTAGCCATAGCAATCAGAGAAGAAAAATAAATAAAAGGAATCAAAATTGGAAAAGAAGTAAAACTGTCACTGTTTGCAGATGACATGATACTATACATAGAAAATCCTAAAGACACCACCAGAAAATTACTAGAGCTCATCAATGAATTTGGCAAAGTGCAGAATACAAGATTAATATACAGAAATCTATTGCATTTCTCAATGAAAGAAAAATTAAGGAAACAATCCCATTTACCACCACATCTATATTTAGTAATAAAAATCTTACTTCTACTTCTAATTATTTAAGCTTTTCTTAAACATAAGCAACTTTTAAATTTTCATCAGTGCTTTTTAAAAACTTCTTTCTACATTCTTCCTCATTTTTAAAATCACACTTAAAATCTAGTGTCTTACACTTTGTTGATCATTATTCTATGTATCTATGTAATATTAGAAAGGCCATTCAAGCTTTTATAGAATTGTATCAATGTCATTTATTGTCTAATTTTCAACACCCTAGAATATGTGTTACCTAGATAATGATTTGTTTAGCCTTAAATGTTTAAAGTGTTTATTTCTATCAATTTTATCTTCATCATTGTGCAGCTTTTTAAATACATATGGCAATACCAACTGCAGCATCATTTTAAAAGAAAACAACTATTATTAAGTACCCATCTTAAAAACAGGTCAAAAGTATAGTTATTTTGATGTTACTGTAGATTTCATATGCTTTTTATTTATTAATGGACTTGGGACCTCATGTTTTGAATTACTTTCATGTTTGAAATACTTGAAAAGACTTTCTTATTCCCCTGTGCTATCTGTCAGCATTTCTTTTGACTCAATTCACTACATAGTTTTCACTAAAAACTAAACTGCATCTCTAGGAAGTCACTCACTTATTACAATTTAGAACTCATCATGTTTTCTTCTGTGATTTTACAAGCGTCTAGAACCTTATCCAAAGCAACAAATTCAAACAACATGATCAAAGGAAGGAGTAAATGAATTGTCTAAATTTTTCTAAAAATTTATAACTCTAGTACATTATGCTTATTGAAGAAATTTAGAATACAGTATTTAGATTATCATGATATACATGAGTTATTCCTAATATTTTAGTGCACACACACACACATATATATATAATACTATATATATAACATGTTTAAGTGTTGGGATTCATCAATATATTTGAGGAAGTGTTCCTTTTTTTAGAACGTATTTCTTGATATGGAAAGATACATAATTAATCTTTCTAAAGCACACAGTGTTGGACAATTTTGTTGAAGTTGCTGGCATCGTCCTGGGGAAGAATGAAAGAAATAGCAACATTCTGGAAAAGTTAAGACTGTAGTAGTTGAGCTTAGATGGCCTCCTTATGTATAAATTATAACACTCATCTGTTATACATCAAGACTGTTTTTAACCAGATATGTGACATCACAGCCATATGTAATTTAATCATGTTGTCAAAGACCTCATTAATGGGAATAGAATTATTGGATTTATATAATAATGAAATGTGACACTGACATCTAAACCATTCTTTCAAACAACTTATTCTTTCCCTCTTCCTAAATTTGCTATGAAGAGGAAAACCCCAACCTTAATGACTCAAAAATCATTCTTCCAATTTCCTGCACCTTTTTGCCACCATTGCATATTTGCAGTTATAATAATGTACTTTTACCTATGTCCCATATACAGAAATTTAACAATGCAATTACAACATTTTCAGTTGCAGCATTTTTATCCTTATGCAGGAGGCAGGTGGGAAAAAGAAGGAAAAAAGAGGGAGAAGGAACTATAAGAGGAATTAGAGAACATCACAATTTTGCTAACTTAAAGATACAAAAGAGAAAATTGGCATTCAAAAATGACTAACATACCTAGCAAGTACCTTAAACACCTTATCTAAATTTCCAAAATTTCTATAATCTAGATATTCTCATCATTTTATAGATTAAAAAAGAGGATCTGAGAAGTTTAATAAACTTCTCAATATTCCAAACATGAAATGGTGAAAAGGAAATTCAAAATCTGCTCTTTAGAGGTTTTGCTATTTTCACTCCATTATCTTGTTTCAAAACTAAAGAAGCATGTTTCACACTCAACTAATTTCCTTATTTCATAAAATACATCATGAAAAGGGAACGGTTCAAGACAAATAGTCTGGAGGAAAACAATGGGAATCCATTAAAAAAATCGAAGTTACTGGTATGATGTCCCAATTGACATCAGAAAAAATACCTGGCTCAGTTGTACCTATTCCCTAAGACCTGACACAGATATGTTCTGATTCTGTGTTTAATACATGTTCCATATGCAAGTACAAAATAATGAGAAGAAAAATTAATCACATTCTAATTATTATCTTATTGAAGATGGTGGTTTGAGTAAGACTATCTTGGTTTAAATTGTGATGGAATGCCACATTTAAGATGCATTAACATTTAATAAACATGTTATTCATATAAAGGCATTCATTTGAACTCATACATCTAATTCATTTCATTCAAAAATTCCCCTTGAAATGACAAATGTATTTTAAAATTGAAAATAAATCTGTCCTTTCTATAGGAAATGGAAGATGGGAATGGATGTCATCAACAGACTGAAGGAAATTCAGAGGGGGGTGCTTTGAAAGAAGGACTGAGAAGCTAATAATATGAAACATGTAAAAGAAATCCTGCCTGGAGAGTATGTGGACAGAACATCTCAGGGGAAAGACAAAACTAAAAACAAAAATAGAAACAAACAACAAATAAATGTAAAACAATAAAACAACCAAGCTCAGAGCAGAAGGTGCCAGTTCAGTCTGTCAAGCTCCAAATGGAAGGATTTTGTGAAGTAACTGGCCAAGGTGTCAACCCAAATGTAGCACAAATAGGGGTGGGTGTGCAAAGGGAGGCCCTGCAACAGGGAGTACTATGTGAGACTTGCGGGACTCAGGGAAGGTGAGATGCTTCCCATTATAGTTAGCTTTCCACAACTAATGGGGAAGGCAACCATCCTTGAATCAATGAACTTCCCTGCAACTGGCTTGCCTGGTGGCCAATTCCTCACTGCCTCCCAGGCAACTGAACTCCAGTATAGAAAAACAAAATGGCTAAAATTTAAGTAGCTTCTTTTCCTATTGATTTAGACTAACCCACAATATGTAGCCACACAAATATGACAAGCAATTTATATATTCTATAAATATATGGAAAGTTTCACTAGCCTAAAAGAAGGACACTTTTGAAAATTCAGTGGTGGTAGCCGCTAATAAAGCAGTCTCACTCCCAGAAACAGTAGGAAACCTAAACAGCTTTTATGTATTCTGTAAGATAGTAAAGAAGCAGCTCCAATTACAGAAATATCTAATATCAAATTAAAACTTCTATAAAAATAATGTAATTTTATGTCATGAAAACTGTCAAGAATGGAAACTCAAAGAAATAATTTTTAAGTTGACTAAAGAAATGTAACAATAGATCAAAGTTAATTATGATTATTATATAAGGAGCTCATAATTATATAAAAAAGCAAGTATAAATATATATTATAAAAATGTCAAATATATGTTATTTTCAAATATATGTGTGTATATATATATATAAATTCCCTGACTAAAACAATCAAAGATCCATATGTGCACAGAGAAAATGTTTTTTAGAGTAAATTACTGATTGTTGGTGGGTGGTACAAGGAAATATACCTGCTCATATATTTGTTGGAGTTATAAGTTGGTATGATCTTTCTGAAGAGAAATTTGGCAATGTGCAAAGTAATGCCCCCAAACAGATCCAAATATATATGGCAATTTAGTTTAAAATAAACTGGCCCCCAACTAGTTTTCTATAGATGTGGGAATTCAGTAAAAATGAAAGTGATATTTTCAAATCAGTGGGGGAAAAGAGCTCATTCAATAGCCAGTGATGGAGAAATTATTAATAAATCAGGATCCCATTCTCTCTGCTTAGAAATATCTTCACCTCTCAATGATTTAAATAATTCACACGTGTTATTTATACATCCTCTCTACTATATTTTTTAGAACTCTTATGATTCTGATTTTAAAATTAAAATTGACTCATCTGAAAAAGAACACAAAAAATGTTTCAGGTGTTAATAAGTTGTTATACAAATAAAAAAAATATAGCAGAGCAAGGCAAAGAGTGTATTCCTGAGGGACTGACTATACAGGATGGTGAAGGACTGCTTAGAAAGGCTGAAGGGAGGGAGGGAGGGAGGGAGTGGGTATCTGAGAGAGCATTCCAGGCAAAGTAAACCACCACTGCAAAGACCCTGAATTGGAGGAGTACTTGACAAGGTGTGGCACGAGAAGGAGGCCAGCTCGTGGAAGGGGAATGAGATACAAAGTCAAAAGGACAGCCAAGGATCAGATGACACAATGTACATCATCTAGGATTCTAGGTTTTACTCAGAATGAGATTTTGAGCAAAGAATGAAATGATTTGTCTTGTGTTTTACACATACCACACTAGGTACTCTGTTGAGAACAGAAGAGTTAGAGGATGTCATAATGAGATATGATGAGATATGATGACTGTAGGTCATGATAAATGGTTTGTTTCTGGGTATGTTGATATTTCGAAAGCAGGGCCAAAAGAATTGGTTGATTGTGTGGTATATATAAAAGGGAGGAATCAGGTTTTACTCTTAAGGTCGAAGGGAAACACTCAATATTGTTAATTTGCACAGAGAAGCACACCACAGACACACACACATACATACACGCAAACTTCACAGTACAAACACTGATCTGTACAAAACAACTAATTGTAAATATCCAATGCACACATGAAATCATGCCCAATATTTATGTGTCAACTAAGGTCAAAACCACATGAATTTGGCAAATATTAAATTCTCTGATGATCCAAGGCTGTAAAGGCTGTGCAGAAGCAAGCATTCTCATACACTGAGCAATAGTTTGTCATAAAATACTTTTCTAGGAATATTGGATAGTTTGTCTCATATGTAATACATGTGCACTCTTTGATAATTCCATGACTAGGAATTTTTCCTAAGAATTCACTTGTATACATTACTCAAGGAAAATGTACAAAAATATTCATTACATTATTGATTTAATAGCAAATCATAGACTCAACCAAAACATTTATTATATGCTAATCAGTAAAGCTACAGTTATTAAAAAATAAAGCAGCTGAGAAGAATGAGGTAGAATCATATGTGCTGGACAAATGTAGCAAAAATATGTGCAATTAATAAAATTTATAAAAGAACTGAATTTAAATAATTTACAGAAATAGGTGCTTAAACAATCATGGCATTATTTTTCAGGAAAACTACATGAAATTCTTAAAAACAGTTATGTGGGGGATGATGAACTCTGAAGTGGGTGGAGATGAATACTGTCATGTTTTTATGTTATACCTTTAATATGAAATATTATAAAATATTTCAATTTTATAAGCACATCCATGTTTTACTTTTATTTTGTAACTTCAACCAGATTTATGTGAGTGGTTGTACTCACAATCATTTTATCTTTACATTTATCTGCATTTAAAAGTGTTTCATAAACTAAAAGTAAGAATATAATATGAAAATACCCAGCCTAGACCAGGAAGTGGAAATTCAAGACCCCTCAAACACAGCTGGCAAGAGTATAGGTTATAAATAAATTTCTAAGGATATAATTGATAATATTTTCTAAAACATAGTACTCACTCATTTCCTTCTTGGCATAGACAAGCTTTAGTACAGCTCTAAATGCTGGGCTCACTCAGACATGAATGTATCTCCTGATTATAACATTTCAAGGCTATTTGAACCTCAACAAAATACATTTTCTCAACCTATATTTTCTTTTTTTAGCCTTATAGAACTATTGTAAGAATTAAATTGAATAAATATAAAGTATCCCCAGCACAGCACCTGGCACACAGTAGTTGTTCAACAAATCATAAATGTTAATACAATATTTAAGTTGTGAAGCATGTGTAGGCTCCAGTGTTTACTAATTTTTTCCTTTGAAAATTTTCTCCAATATGAATACTTGAAATTTCTGAGAATCTAGGTGACTTGTTTCAGTTCTAAGGAAGAATCCAGGGGAATGACCACTTAGAAAGAGTTAAAAATTTATTATAAAACATGAAATTTTGTTTCTTCCTTGCTGGAGAAATTAATCCATTTGCCCATGTTTCTAGAATTTCTATTTCTATTTATTTAGAAATAATTTGTTCTTAATGAATAATGCACTTTATCACACCAATGTTACTCATCCTAATATTAGTTCTATACTTATTCTGCCTCAAATATTCAAATAGTGGGCTTAGCACAAGAACAAGATTTACACACGTTCTTGAAAATAAGAGCAAAATTATAGTAGACATCTCTAATTTAGAAGTCGCATTTTTTCTGGTACATAAATTGCACTTCACACAGAATAAGAAGCTATATTTCTATTCCTTTCTAAAGTGCTCTTCTCTGAATTTATGCTCCAAGTCAAATCTTAGTTTAAATTAATCTCTCTAAACACACACACACACACACACACACGGCAACAAAGTAGTAACACCTGAATATAATTATAAAATTATGCCTTTCCATTTTCAAAGGAATACCTGCCCCATATCAGTAACGGGCAGGTAAAAGGAATTACCTCCATTATAATTCAGCTTTGTCATTCAGTACAGCCATTATGAATGAAATGCTGTGGGAATATAGAAAGAGAATGGCTAATTTGGGCTGGGGAAGGATCAGTGAAATCTCAGAAAAAGAAATGATAAAATTAAGTCTGGAAGGAGAGGTGGAAGGGATTATACAGATAAAAGCATGATGAAAAGCATGGAAATGTCAAGGAGAGGCAGAAGGGGTATTTAAGATGGAGCAGCGGAGATGACATGATAGGAATTATTTTAAATAATTCATTTGCACCACATCCACACCGTAAATAAGGAACAAACCCTTATTTAAGAGGTGGGATTTAAATTAAAACACATGTGCATAGTTTAAATTTTATTTTTAACAACTTGGAAAAATATTTTTGGTAGTAAATAGCTTGATTGGTCTTGAAGATGCCACAGAATTGACGAATAACACCAGCCTGTCTTAAGCAAGTTGTCAAAGCTTAAATGGAGTAAGTGTATAAAATGGTCGCTCAGCCAGAACCATCTGCTTATTAAAGTGTTTGCTTAAGAAACCAGGTGCTCAAGTGCTAATGCATTTATTGATGACATGCAAATTGGTTAAATATTGAAATCTCCTTTATCAACATATCACAGTTGTCATTTTCCTCTTCTTCCATTCCTTTCTTGTAACGGTAGAGAAAAAAGTCAGAAAAGCCTGACTTCAGCTTTGATCTATGAAAAAACTAATTAAGGCAAAACAAAAGATAAATAATAAAGAGTGTGAAGAAATAAATTAAGTATTTTTCCCCAAGTAAGCTGTGTTATTTATTCATAAGTATACTAAGGAGTTGACTTTATAGTCCCCTATGGATTTTCTCTCCCTCACAAAATATCTACTACTTCAAACATTAATTTATAATAAAATAGAAATTATTTTGGGCTAGAATTTCATGTTTTTAAGACACCAGCTTAATTATTAGACTATGTATTAAGTAACTAGGAAAACTGGAGGCTTTAAAAGAAATGAAGGTAGGACAACCACTGG
The DNA here is from genome assembly GCF_030028045.1 of Hippopotamus amphibius kiboko. Classification (NCBI taxonomy): domain Eukaryota; kingdom Metazoa; phylum Chordata; class Mammalia; order Artiodactyla; family Hippopotamidae; genus Hippopotamus; species Hippopotamus amphibius. The sequence goes on along the minus strand of NC_080190.1, from coordinate 56,521,025 downwards.
GTGTGTAGGTAGTGATAAAAATAGCTTTAAACCACTAAAGGAAAAAACTGTCAATTGAAGAAAATAAACTATATGTCCCACCTTCCATTTGTAGTCAATGCTAATTCTTTTCCATAACTATTTCCCATTATATTCATTTTGTGTTTCACATTTGGTCACCTAATCACAACTTGTTTTTTAGGGGAATTAGTAATTGCAAATATCTATGTCTTGTTCCTCTCCTCAATGGATGGTTTACATCTAAAAGAATAGCTAATTTATTTCCTATTAGTGTAGTATGAAAAGTTCTCTGATAGAGGTACAAACCAGGTTTAGAAAAGGAAATGTTTCCAAGAAAAGGCACAAGAAGTGTGAAGGAACACAGTGAGTTAAGGATGAACAAAGAGAGTGGCCACAGGTTATGGCAAGAAATGAGGCTGAAAAAGTCAATGGAAACAAACACCTTTGAAGGAAATGTTTGATATCCTTAAAAAAGAAAAATGTATCGTAGTGGTGACAAATATTCATTTTGGGATTTCAAACACGGTGTTAGCATGATTGGACTTGTGTTTGAGATGGACCAAAGTGGCACACATGTCATATTTGGATTGGGGTAGGAAGTGATATTGAAAATAAATTCGAGGTAGTAATTCAGGAAGAAAGAATCTTAGGAATCCAAATTAGAAAATTTATAATTGTCCCTTAAAAAATAGTCTCCAGAAAATATACACAAATAATGTAATGATGCAGTAATCTACTAATTTAAGAAAAACATATAAACTTCTATACAGCAATTTATGTGAAGAGGAATTATTGGATGGAAAACCTGAAAATATTTGCCATATTTCATCTAAAAAGGCAAAAAAATGAGTTGCAATTAAACTGTGATAGAGAAGAAAAATATCAAAAAGTTAAACTCTTAGTAAAATCTGAATCCTTAGGAAAGCTATAAATGTGAAACAGAAGTGAAAGGGAAATTCTAGGTATAAAAGGAGCACTGTTAGTTTAAATATATTCTAAGGTAATTTTATTTTTTGTTTTATTTTATTTTATAAAACTTGGCGACATGGTTTTTCCCTAAAAACTTATGTTTAAAATATCCAGAGTGATAAGACATGAACTGTTTAAAAGAATATTTTTTTGGTAAACAAACCTGCAAATAAGGGTGTAGATAGTTTGGCCAAGTGTAGTTTTCATTTTTATCTACTATCTAGTGTATTTATGTGTTTAAACTTTGTGTGGATTTTATAAATAATTAACAACTGCATATCATCTTTTAGATGATCCCTGAATGGTTGATTTATTTTCTGAAATAAGAATGATATTTATTTGGCTAGGTGGGAAAGTACTTTATGAAGAACAGAATAACAAAGCACATGTTGTTTAATCATGGTATTTGTTAGGGACTGTGATTATTATTATCATTAATCATTGAAGTTTTTAATAATAATATAGGGACTTGCTAGGTGGTGAGGTGATTAGGAGTCTGCCTGCCAATGCAGGGGACATGGGTTTGATCCTTGCCCTGGGAGGCTCTCACATGCCACAGAACAGCTAAGCTTGTGTGCCACAACTATTGAGCCTGCACTCTAGAGCCTATGAGCCACAACTATTGACCCTGTATGCTGCAACTACTGAGGGCCATGTGCCTAGAGCCCGTGCTCTGCAACAAGAAGAAGCCACCACAATGAGGAGCCCACACACTGCAACGAGGAGTAGCCCACGCTCGCTGCAACTAGAGAAAGCCCATGTGCAGCAACGAAGACCCAATGCACCTAATAAATAAATAATAAAAAAATAAGAAAACAAAAATAAAAATATAGAACTCTGGAATCAACCTTGACTTCTCTCTTGCAAAGATGTTTTAAACCTATTTAAAAATCTTGTCACCTTTACCTTCAAATACACCCAGATTCCACTGACTATTCTACCACCAGCCCCCTGCTGTGACTCCCATCTTGTTTGCTGAATTACTGCACCACTACTTCTAACTTTGCTTTGCCTACCTCTAGAGACTGTTGTTCACAAAGCAGCCAGAGTAATCCTTTAAAATAGTGAATTATTTAATGCCATTCTTCTAATTAAAAGTTGGCAACTGCTTAGCATTTCAAACTGTATAAAAAAGCCAATGCACTTAGAATTATCTACAAAGCCTTAATTCTCTAAATTAGACTTCTTCTACTCTATCGTTTGCCCACTTTGTTATAGCCTCTTGACATCTTTAGAGTTCTTCTAATTTATCAGGCACAATCTATATTGCGAGTTTTGCATTAGATGTTTCCTCTAATTAGATTTTTGCCCCAGATACGTGCCTGGCAAACCACGTCATCTGCTTCAAGACTGTTCGAATGACACCTTCTCAAAAGTTGCTCATCCTTCCTAAAATTGTACACTCAGCACTCTCAATCTTTTTTCCTCTGCTTTTTTCCCATAGCTTTTATTATCTTCTAACACCCTAAATTATTTACATGTTATATTATTTTCAAGTTTTTAGGCTAAGAAATGAATACAATGGGTCATTAAGATTAAAGAGGTCCGTAACTAGGACAGTGTACACTTTCATGATTAAATTTATAAAATATATGTCAATAGTAAATTGCAGAGCTGGGAAAAATAGAGGTAAATTTTTCTTTTCCTTGTCCAGACTCATTTCTTTTATTTATTTATTTTTTTATTCTCTTTTACTTTTGTTCCGCAACCCCCCTTATTTTAAAGAACTTTTATTGAGATACATTTAACATACAATAAACAGCATATATTTGGAGTATACACTTTGGTATCCCAATCTCCCAATTCATTCCCCACCAAACCCTCCCTGCTTTCCCCACTTGGTGTCCATATGTTTGTTCTCTACATCTGTGTCTCTATTTCTGCCTTGAAAACCAGTTGATTTGTACCATTTTTATATATCCCGCATATATATCTTAATATACGATATTTGTTTTTCTCTTTCTGACGCACTTCACTCTGTATGACAGTCTCTAGGTCCATCCATGTCTCTACAGATGTCCCAGTTTCATTCATCTTTACAGCTGGGTAATATTCCACTGTATATATATACCACATCATCTTTATCCATTCATCTGTTGATGGACATTTAGGTTGCTTCCATGTCCTGGCTGTTGTAAATAGTGCTGCAATGAACATTGGAGTGCATGTGTCTTTTTGAATTATGATGTTCTCTGGGTATACGCCCAGTAGTGGGATTGCTGGGTCATATGGTAACACTGTTTTCAGTTTTGCAAGGAACCTCCATACTGTTCTCCATAGTGGCTGTATCCATTTACATTCCCACCAACAGTGCAAGAGCATTCCCTTTTCTCCACACCCTCTTCCCCATTTACTGTTTGTAGATTTTCTGATGATGCGCATTCTAACCGGTGTGAGGTGATACCTCATTGCAGTTTTGATTTGCATTTCTCTAATAATTAGTAATGTTGAGCAGCTTTTCATGTGCCTCTTGGCCATCCGTATGTCTTCTTTGGAGAAAGGCTTCTTTAGGTCTTCTGCCCATTTTTTGATTGGGATGTTTGTATTATGATATTGAGCTGCATGAACTGTTTATATATTTTTGAGATTAGTCCTTTGTCTGTAGATTCGTCTGCAAATACTTTCTCCCATTCTGAGTGTTGTCTTTTTGTCTTGCTTATACTTTCCTTTGCTGTGCAGAAGCTTTGAAGTTTCATTAGGTCCCACTTATTTATTTTTGTTTTTATTTCCATTACTCTAGGGGGTGGATCAAAAGAGATCCTGCAGTGATTTACATCGAAGAGTGTTCTTCCTATGTTTTCCTCTAGGAGTTTCATAGTGTCTGACCTTACATGTAGGTCTTTAATCCATTTTGAGTTTATTTTTGTGTGTGGTGTTAAGGAGTGTTCTAATCTCATTCTTTTACACGTAGCTGTCCAGTTGTCCCAGCACCACTTATTGAAGAGGCTGTCTTTTCTCCATTGTATATCCTTGCCTCCTTTGCCATAGATTACTTGACCATAGTTTATCTCTGGGCTTTCTGTCTTGTTCCATTGATCTGTATTTCTGTTTTGGTGCCAGTACCATACTGTCTTGATCACTGTAGCCTTGGAGTATAGCCTGAAGTCAGGAAGCCTGATTCCACCAACTCCGTCTTTCGTTCTCAAGATTGCTTTGGCTATTCGGGGTCTTTTGTGTTTCCATACAAGTCGTAAATTTTCTTGTTCTAGTTCTGTGAAAAATGTCATTGGTAATTTGATCGGGATTGCACTGAATCTGTAAATTGCTTTCGGTAGTATACTCATTTTCGCAATGTTGTTCTTCCAATCCAAGAACATGGTATATTTCTCCACCTGTTTGTGTCGTCTTTGATTTCTTTCACTAGTGTCTTATAGTTTTCTGAGTACAGGTCTTTTACCACCGTGGTTAGGTTTATTCCTAGGTATTTTATTCTTTTTGTTGCAATGGCGAATGGGATTGTTTCCTTAATTTCTCTTTCTGACCTTTCATTGTTAGTGTATAGAAATGCAAGGGATTTCTGTGTGTTAATTTTGTATGCTGCAACTTTAACAAATTCATTGATGAGCTCAAGTAGTTTTCTGGTGGCATCTTTAGGATATTCTATGTATAATATCATGTCACCTGCGAACAGTGACAGTTTTACTTCTTCTTTTCCAATTTGGATTCCTTTTATTTCTTTTCCTTCTCTGATTGCTGTGGCAAGGACTTCCAAAACTGTTGAATAGTAGTGGTGAGAGTGGACATCCTTTACTTGTTCTTGATTTTAGAGGGAATGCTTGTAGTTTTTCACCATTGAGAATGATGTTTGCTGTGGGTTTGTCGTATATGGGCTTTATTATGTTGAGGGAGGTTCCCTCTATGCCCACTTCTGGAGGGTTTTTATCGTAAATGGGTGTTGAATTTTGTCAAAAGCTTTTTCTGCATCTACTGAGATGATCATGTGATTTTTATTCTTTAATTTGTTACTACGGTGTATCAGGTTGATTGCTTTGCATATATGGAAGAATCCTTGCATTCCAAGGATAAACCCCACTTGATCATGGTGTATGATCCTTTGAATGTATTGCTGGATTCTGTTGGTTAGTATTTTGTTGAGAATTTCTGCATTTAAATTCATCAGTGATATTGGTCTGTAGTTTTCTTTTTTTGTAGTATCTTTGTCTGGTTTTGGTATCAGGGTAACGGTGGCCCCATAGAATGAGTTTGGGAGTGTTCCTTCCTCTGCAATTTTTTGGAAGAGTTTGAGAAGGATGGGTGTTAGCTCTTCTCTAAATGTTTGATAAAATTCACCTGTGAATTCAGCTAGTCCTGGACTTTTGCTTGTTGGCAGATTTTAAATCACAGTTTCAATTTCATTCCTTGTGATTGGTCTGTTCATATTTTCTATTTCTTCCTGATTCAGTCTTGGAAAGTTATACATTTCTAAGAATCTGTCCATTTCATCCAGGTTGTCCATTTTATTGGCATATAGTTGCTTGTAGTAGTGTCTTATGGTGCTTTTTGTTTCTGCGGTGTCCGTTGTAACTTCTCCTGTTTCATTTCTAATTTTATTGATTTGAGTCCTCTCCCTCTTTTTCTTCATGAGTCTTGCTAGAGGTTTATCAGGTTTATTTATCTTCTCAAAGAACCAGCTTTTAGTTTTATTGATTTTTGCTATTGTTTTCTTTGTTTCTATTTCATTTATTTCTGCTCTGATCTTTTTGATTTCTCCCTGTCTACTAACTTTGGGTTTTGTTTGCTCTTCTTTCTCTAGTTTCTCTAGGTGTAAGGTTAGGCTGTTTATTTTGGATGTTTCTTGTTTCTTGAAGTAGGATTCTATTGCTATAAACATCCCTCTTAGAACTGCCTTTGCTGCATTCCATGGGTTTTGGATCATTGTGTTTCCACTGTCATTTGTCTCTAGGTATTTTTTGATTTCCTCTTTGATTTCTTCAGTGATTTCTTCGTTATTTAGTGTTGTACTGATTAGCCTCCATGTGTTTGTGTTTTTTACAATTTTTTTCCTGTAATTGATTTCTAATCTCATAGCGTTATGGTCGGAAAAGATGCTTGATATGATTTCAATTTGCTTAAATTTACCATGGCTTGATTTATGACCCAAAATGTGATCTATCCTGGAGAATGTCCCATGTGCACTGGAGAAGAATGTGTAATCTGCTGTTTCTGGATGTAATGTCCTATAGATATCTATTAAATCAAGCTGATTTATTGTGTCATTTAAAGCTTGTGTTTCCTTATTAATTTTCTGTCTGGATGATCTGTCCATTGGTGTAAGTGGGGTGTTAAAGTCCCCACTATTATTGTGTTACTGTCAATTTCCTTTTTCATAGTTGTAAGCATTTGCTTTATATGTTGAGGTGTTCCTATATTGGGTGCATATATATTTATAATTGTTATCTCCTCTTCTTGGATGGATCCCTTGATCTTTATCTAGTGTCCTTTCTTGTCTCCTGTAACATTTTCTATTTTAAAGTCTATTTTATCTGATATGAGTATCGCTACTCCAGCTTTCTTTTGATTTCCATTTGCATGGAATATCTTTTTCTATCCCCTCACTTTCTGTCTGTATGTGTCCCTAGGTCTGAAGTGGGTCTCTTGTAGAGAGCATTTATATGGGTCTTGTTTTTGTATCCATTCAGCCAGTCTGTGTCTTTTGGTTGGTGCATTTAATCCATTTACATTCAAGGTAATTATTGATACGTATGTTCCTATTATCATTTTCTTAATTGTTTTGTTTTTGTTTTTGTAGGTCCTTTTCTTCTCTTATGTTTCCCGCTTAGAGAAATTCCTTTAGCATTTGTTGTAGGGCTGATTTGGTCGTGCTGAATTCTCTTAGCTGTTGCTTGTCTGGAAAGCTTTTGATTTCTCTGTCGATCTAAATGAGATCCTTGCTGGGTAGGGTATTCTTGGTTGTAGGTTCTTCCCTTTCATCACTTTAAATATATTGTGCCACTCCCTCTGGGCTTGCTGAGCTTCTGCTGAAAAATCAGCTGTTAACCTTATGGGGGTTCCCTTGTATGTTATTTGTCATTTTTCCCTTGTTGCTTTTAATAACTTTTCTCTATCTTTAATTTTTGTCAATTAGACTACTATGTGTCTTGGTGTGTTTCTCCTTGCATTTATCCTGCCTGGGCCTCTCTGTGCTTCCTGGATTTGGGTAGCTATTTCCTTTCCCATGTTAGGGAAGTTTTCATGTATAATCTGTTCCAATATTTTCTCGGGTCCTTTCTCTCTCTCTTCTCCTTCTGGTACCCCTATAATGCGAATGTTGATGTGTTTAACATTGTCCCAGAGGTCTCTTAGGCTGTCTTCAGTTCTTTTCATTCTTTTTTCTATATTCTTTTCCTCATCACTGATTTTCACCATTCTGTCTTCCAGGTCACTTATTCGCCTTTCTGCCTCAGTTAATCTGCTATTGGTTTCTTCTAGTATATTTTTAATTTCTGTTATTGTGTTATATATCTCTGTTTGTTTGCTCTTTAATTGTTCTAGGTCTTTGGTAAATTTTTCAATCTTTGCATGCAGTCTTTTTTCAAAGTCCTCGATCATCTTCACTGTCATTATTCTGAATTCTTGTTCTGAAAGAGTGCCTATCTCCTCTTCATTTAGTTGTTTTTCTGGGGTTTTACCCTGTCCCTTCATCTGGTACAAAGTCCTCTGCTTTTTAATTTTCTGTATCTTTCTGTGGCTGTGGTTTTCAGTTCCACAGAAGGAAATATTGCTGATACGGCTTGATACTGCTGTCTGCCCTCTTGTGGAGGAAGCTATCTAGGAGGCTCGTTGTGCTTCCTGATGGGAGGGACTGATGGTGGGTAGGGCTGGGTGGGCAGAGCTCAGTAAAACTTTAATCTGCTTGTCTGCTAATGGGTGGGCCTGTGTTCCCACCTAGTTGGTTGTTTGGCCTGAGGCTACCTAGCACTGGAGCTTACAGGCTTTTTGGTGGGGCTAATGGCGGATGTTGGGAGGGCTTTCGCCACTGAGCACTTCCCAGAACCCCTGCCACCAGTGTCCCTGTCCCCTCAGTGAGCCACAGCTGCCCCCCACCTCTGCAGGCAACTTTCCAACAGCAGGTAGATATGGTTCAGTCTCCTATGGGGCCACTGCTCCTTCCCCCTGGGTCCTGGTGAACACAATTTTTTGTGTGCCCTTGAAGAGTGGAGTCTGTTTCCCCCAGTCCTGTGGAGGTCCTGCAATCAAAATCTGCTGGCTTTCAAAGTGTGATTCCCTGGGGATTCCTCCTCCCGTTGCTGGACTCCCAGGTTGGGAAGCCTGACGTGGGGCTCAGAACCCTCACTTTAGTGGGTCAACTTCTGTGGTACAACTGTTCTCCAGTTTTTGAGTCACCCACACAGCATTTATGGGATTTGATTTTAATGCAGTTTCACCCCTCCTAACATTTCATTGCGGCCTCTCCTTTGTTTCTGAATGTGGGGTGTCTTTTTTTGGTCAGTTCCAGTGTCTTTCTGTCGATGATTGTTCAGCAGTTAGTTGTAATTCAGGTGCTCTTGCAAGAGGGAGTGAGCACGCGTCCTCCTACTCTGCCATTTTGCTGCTATCTCTATATGTCTGTCCTTTTGATTCACTTGTTTCTTTTCTTTCTTCCTAATATTTATTATTTATTCTGCACCAGTGTTCTTCTAAGTTTTTCATGACCAAAATCACAAAACTTAGAATTATTTTAATGTTAATATATTTCTTTTCCTCTATTTCAGTAACTCTGTAATCTGTCCACAATCTGCATGCAGGTATGCAAAAGTGTAAGATACTTCATATTATCTCTGGCATCAAAAACATTTTAATAATTCTCTGAATATCCTTTTGGTTGCTGTACTTTACAACTACTCCATGCCTGACATGCTTCCCCACCATCTCAGGAAACTTCAACAACTTACTCAAATCCAGTTATTAAACCACCACTCACCTCAAAAATTTACCTTGATAGTTCCCATCTCTGCAGTTTACTATTGACATTAATTTATAAATATAATTATGAAAGTTTACACTGTCCTAGTCACGGACCTCTTTAATCTTAATGACCCATTGTATTCATAAGGTTAACAGCTGATTTTTCAGCAGAAGCTCAGCAAGCCCAGAGGGAGTGGCACGATATATTTAAAGTGATGAAAGGGAAGAACCTACAACCAAGAATACCCTACCCAGCAAGGATCTCATTTAGATCGACAGAGAAATCAAAAGCTTTCCAGACAATAAAATTAGAAATGAAACAGGAGAAGTTACAACGGACACCGCAGAAACAAAAAGCACCATAAGACACTACTACAAGCAACTATATGCCAATAAAATGGACAACCTGGATGAAATGGACAGATTCTTAGAAATGTATAACTTTCCAAGACTGAATCAGGAAGAAATAGAAAATATGAACAGACCAATCACAAGGAATGAAATTGAAACTGTGATTTAAAATCTGCCAACAAGCAAAAGTCCAGGACTAGCTGAATTCACAGGTGAATTTTATCAAACATTTAGAGAAGAGCTAACACCCATCCTTCTCAAACTCTTCCAAAAAATTGCAGAGGAAGGAACACTCCCAAACTCATTCTATGGGGCCACCGTTACCCTGATACCAAAACCAGACAAAGATACTACAAAAAAAGAAAACTACAGACCAATATCACTGATGAATTTAAATGCAGAAATTCTCAACAAAATACTAACCAACAGAATCCAGCAATACATTCAAAGGATCATACACCATGATCAAGTGGGGTTTATCCTTGGAATGCAAGGATTCTTCCATATATGCAAAGCAATCAACCTGATACACCGTAGTAACAAATTAAAGAATAAAAATCACATGATCATCTCAGTAGATGCAGAAAAAGCTTTTGACAAAATTCAACACCCATTTACGATAAAAACCCTCCAGAAGTGGGCATAGAGGGAACCTCCCTCAACATAATAAAGCCCATATACGACAAACCCACAGCAAACATCATTCTCAATGGTGAAAAACTACAAGCATTCCCTCTAAAATCAAGAACAAGTAAAGGATGTCCACTCTCACCACTACTATTCAACAGTTTTGGAAGTCCTTGCCACAGCAATCAGAGAAGGAAAAGAAATAAAAGGAATCCAAATTGGAAAAGAAGAAGTAAAACTGTCACTGTTCGCAGGTGACATGATATTATACATAGAATATCCTAAAGATGCCACCAGAAAACTACTTGAGCTCATCAATGAATTTGTTAAAGTTGCAGCATACAAAATTAACACACAGAAATCCCTTGCATTTCTATACACTAACAATGAAAGGTCAGAAAGAGAAATTAAGGAAACAATCCCATTCGCCATTGCAACAAAAAGAATAAAATACCTAGGAATAAACCTAACCACGGTGGTAAAAGACCTGTACTCAGAAAACTATAAGACACTAGTGAAAGAAATCAAAGACGACACAAACAGGTGGAGAAATATACCATGTTCTTGGATTGGAAGAACAACATTGCGAAAATGAGTATACTACCGAAAGCAATTTACAGATTCAGTGCAATCCCGATCAAATTACCAATGACATTTTTCACAGAACTAGAACAAGAAAATTTACGACTTGTATGGAAACACAAAAGACCCCGAATAGCCAAAGCAATCTTGAGAACGAAAGACGGAGTTGGTGGAATCAGGCTTCCTGACTTCAGGCTATACTCCAAGGCTACAGTGATCAAGACAGTATGGTACTGGCACCAAAACAGAAATACAGATCAATGGAACAAGACAGAAAGCCCAGAGATAAACTATGGTCAAGTAATCTATGGCAAAGGAGGCAAGGATATACAATGGAGAAAAGACAGCCTCTTCAATAAGTGGTGCTGGGACAACTGGACAGCTACGTGTAAAAGAATGAGATTAGAACACTCCTTAACACCACACACAAAAATAAACTCAAAATGGATTAAAGACCTACATGTAAGGTCAGACACTATGAAACTCCTAGAGGAAAACATAGGAAGAACACTCTTCGATGTAAATCACTGCAGGATCTCTTTTGATCCACCCCCTAGAGTAATGGAAATAAAAACAAAAATAAATAAGTGGGACCTAATGAAACTTCAAAGCTTCTGCACAGCAAAGGAAAGTATAAGCAAGACAAAAAGACAACACTCAGAATGGGAGAAAGTATTTGCAGACGAATCTACAGACAAAGGACTAATCTCAAAAATATATAAACAGTTCATGCAGCTCAATATCAAAAAAACAAACACCCCAATCAAAAAATGGGCAAAAGACCTAAAGAAGCCTTTCTCCAAAGAAGACATACGGATGGCCAAGAGGCACATGAAAAGCTGCTCAACATTACTAATTATTAGAGAAATGCAAATCAAAATTACAATGAGGTATCACCTCACACCGGTTAGAATGGGAATCATCAGAAAATCTGAAAACAGTAAATGCGGGAGAGGGTGTGGAGAAAAGATAACGCTCTTGCACTGTTGGTGGGAATGTAAATGGATACAGCCACTATGGAGAACAGGATGGAGGTTCACTGCAAAACTAAAAATGGAATTACCATTTGACCCAACAATCGCACTGCTGGGCATATCCCGAGAGAAAACCATAATTCAAAAAGACACATGCACTCCAATGTTCATTGCAGCACTATTTACAACAGCCAGCACATGGAAGCAACCTAAATGTCCATCAACAGATGAATGGATAAAAAAGATGTGGTACATACATACAATGGAATATTACTCAGCTGTAAAAAGCAATGAAACTGGGACATTTGTGGAGACATGGATGGACCTAGAGACTGTCATACAGAGTGAAGTGAGTCAGAAAGAGAAAAACAAATATCGTATATTAACACATATATGCAGAATATAGAAAAATGGTACAAATCAACTGGTTTTCAAGGCGGAAATAGAGACAGAGACGTAGAGAAAAAACATATGGACACCAAGTGGGGAAAGCGGGGAGGGTTGGGGTGGAATAAATTGGGAGATTGGGATAGCAAATTGTACGCTCTAAATATATGCAGTTTACTGTATATTAACTGTATCTAAATAAAAGTTCCTTAAAAAAAAAGAACATGGAATATTTTAGTGAGCATTGAGCATTTCTCCATATTAATACTATTTGTTTTATAGTCCAGCTTTACTTTTATTGTGCAAAATAATCTACTTCTTATTGTCAACACTTTGAAAATTCCTCACGTGATTTAAAATTCCTGTGTTTACCACTCTTTAAACAACCCACAATTTTTATGATTTATGACTCCTGTATTGAGGATCTATCCATGACAAAATTACTTTTCCTTATATATCAGCAAATGTTTTATTTTGCTTTCTCTCTTTACTGATAGTGTAACTCTGTATACAATTTTAATTTACAGTAACTTTCCCCCTGTGATTGATAGGTATTAACAAATTGCATTTTTTCCCTACTTTTGTTTATGAGAAGTCTAACAGCTAATTAAAATTACTTTGTCATCAATTTGCTTACTTTTATAGTAGTTTTTAAGACGCTTTTTTTCTTGATATTTTATAGTTTTCCTAAAATATAGGTGAATTTGGGTTTACTAATTTTTTTAAAATTTCCTTGTTTTTCAGAGTCTTTGCAATCAAAAAGCTTAACTCTTTTTGATTTTACAGAATGTTCAAGTATTATCTCTTTAAATATTATTTTCCCATTATTTTCTATATTATATTCTTCTACAGTTACTTAAAAATGTTTTATGGGACTTTTCAACCTGTCTTCCATATTTCTTAGCAGCCCTTTTATATTTTATCTCAATTTATCTCTGGCAGCGTGGTTTGTGTGTTAAAAATAAAATTGCTTAAGTGTGAAGCAAGAAAAAACAAAACCAAAATCCACGCTCCATAGAAATGATTCTATCAAATTTCTATCAGATTGCTCCATTTCCTCCATTTCCACCTTCTCCCTAAACTTTTGCTGATAAGAGTAAAATAAAGTAATATTGATAATACTAAATACCTACTAACCAGGCAAACAGGCATGTATCAAATTTTGGCTCAATCACCTGGTTGTGTCATAAACTAGAAGACAATGTCCACTTTATACGTAACAGGGACAGAGATGAGTCTTCAGGCCCTTCAATGTATGATATATTCCTGAAAGTAACAAGATGTGGGATTTTAAACCACTGTGAATACACAAGTCTACTTTCAGGAAGCACACAGTGCATTACACTCAAAAAACATAAAAGGGACTAAAAATTATTGATTATGATGTGTGTTGGGACATAAGCTTACATGTGTTTTCTCATTTAATTCTCACAGCCTTCACAGATGTGGATGTAATGTTCCTCATTTCATAGATGGGATAAGTGATACAGTCGATAAGGCTAAAAAAAAACCTCAAAGAAATAAGAGTAAAAATAACTAGGTTTTGAACCCAAATCTTTCTAACTCCAAAATGAATGAAAACAATCATTGAAGTTATATCGGAAGCTCTCAAGAAAACTTGCTAAGGGTTTTAATGAAAATGAACATATTATAATAAAGCTTTATCTGAAAAACAGCTATACCATAGTAAAAATCAACATGTAGCTAGAATGCCAGGCACATCTAGCCTTGGCCTGCAAGCCTTAGAGAAGGTTCCTAAGAGATCTGTTCCTGCTTTAATTCGGAACAGTTGGGACTATGGAACACTGTAAGTCCACCTACTATATGAGCAAATGTGTCATTGCTGGCTTCAGAACACAGATCTGCCCAGAGTACACATGTGCCAGAAAACTGAAAGTGGAAGAGGAAGAGTAGAGCCTATTCCCTCCTTTAACACAGTAAACATAAATACATATATATGTTCATTCACAGCCCTTATTTGACTTTAGCCCAGAAAATGTTCAGCAGTTAACCAATCAAAGTAACTGCTCTCCAAAACAGAGGGGCTAAACTACGGGCAGATATTTCCCTAGCTGTGAGCTGAAACAAATAAGTCAGAAGAGGAGAGGAAAAGATCCCTATTCCACCAGTGGGATTTAACAGATATCGAATGTATATTCATATATTATCAGGCACTTTCAGCACATATTATGTTTTAAAGCCCTTACAAAATACATTAAGGCAGATTTTGTAATTATACACGTGACAAGGATAAGAATTATGAGGTTCAAAATATTAAAAATTTCCAAAGTTCATAGCCATTAAGTTGAAGAGATAGGTTTAGAAACATAGTTAATCTGCCTTCAATACTATAATATTCCTCCTATATTGTTTTTTCTCTTCTTAGGAGAAGGAAGTCTTGAGCTGAGTCTGAAGGCAGGAATGGGTTGAAACAGGAAGAGGAGTTTGTACATTTAGTTCATTACAGGCCTGTGTTAACATCACAGTGGGAGCAATGAGTGTAGGTTATTCTGAACAAACCATCCTGGCTAATGAATTGGATAAGGATTAAAAGGACAACTAGGTTGAGAAAAGAAGATCCCATCTGCATCCTTTCTTGTTTCTGCTGTAAAGGAAAATTGTCTTTGATTGCAGAGAAATATTTTTGAAAACATACTATGAGAAAAAGCTGTATAGGGACTGAAGGTACTACTATGAAATAGGTACATATAATAACCATTCTTTATGGAGATTTAATTTTTATGGGAAAGTTAAACACTGAACAAGTAATCATAGGGTGATAAATTAAACCACAAAGAAAAATTGAAGGTGCTATGAGAATATACATCAAGGGAAATTAATCCAGTGGGAATCAGCAGGAGCTTTCTCAAGCAAGTGATGACTGAATTCTCAAATTAAAAAGTAAATAATGGACTTCCCTGGTGGCGCAGTGGTTGGGAGTCTGCCTGCCAATGTAGGGGACATGGGTTCAATCCCTGCTCCAGGGGGATCCCACATGCCATGGAGTGGCTGAGCCCGTGGGCCACAACTATTGAGCCTGCGCTCTAGAGCCCATGAGCCACAACTTTTGAGTCTGTGTGCCACAGCTGCTGAGGCCCGCATGCCTGGAGCCTGTGCTCCGTAGTGGGAGAGGCCACCGTAATGAGGAGCCCGAGCACCACAACAAAGAGGAGCACCGGAGAGTGGCATCTACTTGCTGTGGCTGCGGAGGGCCCATGTGCAGCAACAAAGACCCACCACAGCCAATAAATAAATAAATAAATAAATTTATAAAAAGTGTCGGTGGAAGAGAATTCCAGACAGGAGAAATTCCTTTAAAAAAAAGTATATAACTATTAACTAAAAGTAAAGTTTGAAATAGCAGTTGTAGATAAAGGGAGAGTGAAATAATTTAGGAACATATATTAGATATCTGAAAGATGTGGAGGTCCCATCTGGGGGGTCTGACCACAGATTTTTGGAAGCTATAAGCCAGGAACCAGGGATAAAGACCAAATATATATGAGAAATATATTTTTCTCAAATGAATGACCAACTATGTGTTTCTCATAAATTACAATACTGCAAAGGATAGTGTTGTTTCACAGTATTAACTTCAAATTAATACAAAGGGTTTTTTTAATAAAAAATCATTATTTCACAAAATGAACAGTTATTAAATTTTACAGTATGTCAAATACATCCAAGGAGAAATAATGCAATTAAATAAAATGAATAAAATTATTATATTTTTGACAGAAACCACAAAGGAAAGAAATATAGTACTGATTTAATATAACAAATAAAATGGTGTGACTTATAAGTTGGACATGATGTAAGAGATGTGATTTTCTAGTGGTAATGTCAGACAAAAGGATAAGGAAAGGAAAAGATAAGCTCCCTCAATCTTGCTTTATAGGACATGAGAAAATATACCAGACACATTTGAGAAAATTGGAGAGAAATAGTGTCTTCAGCAAAAACAAAGAGGTGATAAAGAGGACCAATCAGTAAGCAGGCTGAAAACATAGAGTGGTGTGTCAGTCATGAAAGAGAAACACTAACAGAAGGGTTCAGGAAGGAGTAAATTAGTGAAGAGATTTTTTGGGGTAAAGAATACACAAGAAGTTTGCACTGGATACAAATGATGGAACACAAGGGAAAAGAACTCAGTATCCACTGACACATGGTTTATAATAAGTGGGTTATCAATATAAACTCCAAGAATTCTGCTATATCCTGAAAGTAATTCCTGGAGGTTGTGACTTTTGTATGAGAGTGGCTTTTTCTTAAAGAATAGAAGGAGCATCTGACAGGGAGAACCCTGGCTAGCAGACTGGAGTGGATGTATCACCTATTGCCTCTTGTTTTCTTTTTTTTTTTTCTTTTTCCTTTTATTTTACCTTGGAGCATATTTGATTAACAATGTTGTATTAGTTTCAGGTGTACAGCAAAGTGATTCAATTACACATATATATATCTCTATTATTTTTCAAATTCTTTTCCTATTTAGGTTATTACAGAATATTGAGCAGTGTTCCCTGTGCTATACAGTAGGTCCTTGCTGGTTATCTGTTTTAAATATAGCAGTGTGTACATGTCAATCCCAGCTGGGTTCATTCATTCAGTAAACATTATTGGGCATCTGCTCCACACTAGATACTGTACAAGCATTAAAAATACACCACTCAGTACAACCAAAAGAAGATCCTTTCATCTTAGAGAGGAAAGATAGACAAATTTATATTACGAAGGTAATATGTAATGATGACAATATGTGCTATAAAGACAGAAATGATGCTAGATATTGACAGAAGTGGTAAGAAGTTGATATTTCTTGTGAGGTAATTATAGAAAGCGCCTCATTTTTTTCCTGGCCACCACCACATGTATAGCCATAAAGTGACATATGAACACAGACAGCCTTAAAGCAGATGAGTGACAAATCACAATGCTATTTAGAAGAATACATTCAAACAGCGAAAACATCAAGTGAACATTTCTAGAGATTAAAGGATGCTTGGTGTGTTCAAGAACCAGAGTCCTGCGTGGCTGAAGCAGAGTATATGAAAGTGGAAGAGGTAGGAGTTGAGTTCAGAGAAGTAGAAGAATAGGGTTAACTAAGAAGGAGCAGTTAGGTCAATGTAAGGACTTCAGCTTTCACTTGGAATAACATTGGAAGTTGCTGGGGGATTTTGATTGAAGAAATAACACCTTCTGTTTTGAAAGGAAGGCTCTGGCTATTGTGTTAGTATTAGACTCTTGGGGAGAAAGGTAGAAGTAGGGACACCAACAATGCTAATAATTCAGGCAAGAAATGATGGGTCATGGACTAAGGTGGGGTGGAGAGAGTAGTTAGAAGTGGCTGGAGCCTGGATGTATTGTAAAGGTACAGCCAACAAACTTATCCTGATGTTTTGCATGCAAGAAAAAAGAGAGGAGGAGTAAAGGACATTACCAGGGTTTCAGCATAAGCCTTACTTTATGCTAGGCATGCAACCTTTTCTGTACAATTCCTCTGGCTGCTTTGGCATTTTTTTGGAAAGGCTATCATTTTACATACCTGATTTAAACATCCCCAGTGCCAATGAGAAGCTAATTGAGTGACTGTCTAATTTTTAGTTATTAAGTAATAATGGTAAAAAGAAAAGGAAACTCAAATTGAGCAAAAATTAATTTTGATTCCATTCCCTAAAGATTATGACTTTTCCTACTTGAAAATTCTAATAATCTCTCATCTAAACAATGGGGAAATCTATGACTATGAAATTAGAGCCAAAGATATACCGCCAGTAACCAGTGGAGCTGCTACTACCAGAACTTCAGCATCCTATTTTTTTCAGCCTAATGATACTTCCACTTTACTACGTTGGTTGACATGATATAGAAAGTTTTGTTACTGGAGGAATGAATCATCCCCCAAAACATATTCATTCTGTTTGACTTGCTCCTTGCATTGCCTATATTATTCTTGTGGAAGACCATGGTGTTTGCGATCTTACAACACAGGAATTAAAGAATTTTAAAGCTTGTGCAACACAGAACTTCAGCTTTTCTCACCTTCTGACTCAGTCTTTATAATTTTATTCAATATCATGAAGATTCTTCAAGGCTGAAAGATGATTTGAAGGATTATTTTATTTAAAAATATAGATCATATGGTGATCCTGTTAAAGGTGATCTAAGATCACCATAGGACAGAAGTACTCCTGGTATTCTGTCACCTGTAGGACAGATATGTTGCAAAATGTTTCGGAGAAGTTCTGTTCCAGGATTAAAGGGATTGTGCATATTGCTGTGAGTAAACTCTGGGGTGCTTCAGGGTGCAGTGCAAACTGCTGCATCTGGGTGTGCTCCCTGACTGAACAAGCAATTCCTAGTGATGAGCAGTTTGCCTCTAGCTTGGAACCGCTAAGTCCAGACTTGAGAAAAAATCACTCTCTGGGTCAGCAGTTCTGCATCCTGTGACATTAGGGATTACAGATTAGAGGCTGCTGCCTCTTTGCAGCCACAAATTTGGAGCTCATGGTGAAGAGTAAGGAAAAGGGAAAGGATCAGAGTTCCAGGCTGTGGTATAGTCTTTGAGGCTCTGCCACAGCTGCTACATTTAGTCCAGACAACAGGGTTTGGAAATGTGTTTTTCTGTTTTTTATCTGTCATCCTGTATTTCCAAATATTTTAGTGAGCATTGTGTTTATTTTGGCATTTTGAAATCAATAATCCTAGCACTTTTATTTATTAATAGACAGGGATTCTTTATTTTATTAAAATGTTAATAGATATTCAGTGGCTTAAAATACTACATTATGCTGACAATATATCTTTATGTACTGATCATCAGAAAAGAGTCTACTTAAATCATTGTTGTGTTCCTATTTTAAAAAATAGATTATAGAAGGATTGCACCTTACAGCTGTTCAATCTCTTAACTTTTTATTCATTTACTAAAATAAACAAACAAACAATCAAAAAAAACAGCTTCCAGGAAGCACTATCATATACCCCTACTTTTAATTAAAATACTCATGATGTTCTTAATGAAACTGGACTTCAATCTTTCAAAAGCACAGTCAAAACAAAATTGTTCACTATATGAAAGAATCCCAGTTCTGCATTTTGATTTTATTTCTAAATGTTAGGATTGAGTTTCAGAAACACTGAGCAACTTGTTCAAGATTACAAAGTAAGTGAAAGACCTCGGTTACAAGATGAAGAACTCCTGAATGTAAGATGCCCAACATGCTTCTTCATCCTACCATGTCTCTAATCCATGTGGCTGGGGTTTGCAGAACATGTGACGAACACTCCTTGTTCCTTGCCTAAAGACACTGTACAAATCCAAACTGAATTACATCAATCATCCACACAGCTGAAAATCTGCCACTGATTCTTTGATTCCAAAGACATGAAACTAGTAAATGTTCATCTATCAATTACAAACAAAGAAATGCCAGGCAACATAGAGAAGGCATGCCTTGGTACCCAAGCAAAAACAAATTCCATATAACAACAGGCTCTTCTTTACAAAATGCTGTTAGCAGAACTAATTATAAAATGTTTATTATGGCAGAGCTGCAGCCTCAACTCAGCTATGAATGTGGGAAATAATTACAATGACAGGATCTGATTGACACATCCAGAATCCTTGTTATCACTGAGGAGCACCAAGATTTCCTGGGACATATCAGCACATCAATAATTCTGATGGATGTGTGGGGATATCACTAAAAAGACTTCCTGCTACTCTTAGCTAGCCTTTGAATGATTGCCGGCACTCTGTCTCCAGGAAGAATGAACCTAGGGAAATTGGCTGCTAACCTTTCTGGCTGTCGTTATCAGTAAAATACCTTCAGGAGCAAGAAAAAATAAACAAACTGATAGTTTGATTTACAATTAAAAAAATGAAATTGGCCCTAATATTTTGAAATTATATATATTTAGTATAATTTGAAATAACATCAAAATGAAAGCACCCTATTAACCCAAATCCATGACCAGAAATAACCATCAATATTGTGAGAAGTACATTATTTCAGGCCTATCTTTATGCACATGAATAGACAGAAAGATCAACAAAAATGATTTTGGAAAAGTGTTTTACATTTAGCTTTAGTCCAATTGAGAGAAACAAAAAATTGTTGCTGATATAATACTAAAGTGATCATTAAACTTGAGATAAATCATTGTCACTTAGAGCTAAGTGATGCTCTAATGCTAAGAATAAAATAGTTTTTTCAAACATCATTGTTTTAACTAAAACATACCACAGTTTAAATTTAGAGATTATCTACTTTCTTTGAAATATTAACAAATTAACATTGTTATGCTTCCTTCCACATTCCCTTTACTATCATTTCAAAGATTTTATTAAATCATTATTCCTTCATTGCTAAGATTTATAGACACATTTTTTTTTTTGTAAACATAATTTTTTGGTTGCTTAGCCTTAGTTTTATACTAATATAAACCAAAGGCTAATCTCTTATGGATTTACCACAACTTTTCAATCCTGATTTTCTTGAATATCATCATAAAGTACTTTTTACTCCAGAAGGAGTTATTTATATATATATATGATTACCTCTAATTCTTAATATATATATGATTACCTCTAATTTTTAAATGCTTGAGAACATGGACTGCCAGTGTGTGTGCAAAAGACAACTTTGCTGGAAATTATCTTGGGTCACCCTTCTTTGCTTCCAAATTTTATCGATATTTTACAATTTACAATCATCTTCTGGGACTGAATGTTTGTGGAGAACTCTAATGTCAATTTGACTTTTTCTCCTGGTAAATGACTTTTTTCCCTGCAGTATGTGCCTATTACTTTAACATTCTTAAGTAACTTAACTAGAATATATTTTTCTTATTCATAATTCTTAGTCACATTTTTTTCTAGAACAAATAATATTCTTGTATTACAGAGTCAATTCTTTTTTTTCAACAATATTGTCTTCTATTATAGCCTCCTTATTTCTTACATTTTATGAGTTCTTTTTAAACTAGGGTTAACTATCTTAAAATTCGATAGTTTTGCTCTCCACGTCTTCTACATTATTTCTAACTAATCTGAATTGTCGTTCCTCTGCATTCACTATAAATATCTCAGGTTATTTATTATTGTGGTAATTTGACTTTCAATAGGAGTCCTGCTAAATTGTACATTTATTCACTTTGTTTGAGTCATGTATTTCTTCTTTCTACCCTTTAAAGAGTCCTATTTATATGTCACCAGGTCATCCTTTTCTTGGGCTGCTGTTGCTCAGTCTTTTTATACCTAGTAAAAGTTGAGCCACACTGAAGGAGCTGCTCTTCCCTACTATAACTACAGCCACCTCCACTGCAGTCTATCTCAATATATTACCCACTTGTTTTTGTAATGCTTCTCAGTTTCTTCAGTTCATGAGCCATCATATTGATTAATGAATTAATTAGCACACTTATGACCTTTTTACTCTCCTTTCCACCCATGCTACCTTTAATATTTGAACTTAAATCCATTAATGGAGAAACTTGCCATACCAATGATGGCATAAAATAGGTGCTTAACAATTTTGGAGGGAGTGCCATCAGCAAGATGATAAAAAAGGGGGTTGAGCATTTTTTCCCACACAGAGAGAATAAAATAACTTCACAAAAGCTCAGGAATCCAGGTGAGAGATTACAACACCCAGGCGGAACACAGAAATGAGAAAAGATGCATTGAGGAGGGTAGAAAAGACAGCTTCACTTTACTCTTATAATCTTTTCCTATAGCCCTTACAGTGAAGCACTGACAGATTCCCTCTGCTCAGGAGATCTCCTGAGCAGAATGAAATGACTGTCTGACTTCACCATGAATCCTAGGACCATCCCTCTTTAATGGACTGCAGCTTGCTCCAGTGCTCCTCAGCTACAGTCTCACTCCATGGGCCCAGGCTTCAGGCCCACCTCCTTGGACACAGGCTCCATGGCTACCATAGTGTACCCTGCCATCAGGCTGGCCCCTGCATATACATGCTTCAGGCTTGTGCCAGCAGGCTCAAAACCCACCCAGCAGACCCAGGAATCAAGCCTACCCTGAAACCCCAACAGGTATCCATACAGAATCTCAGGAAAGGCTTTCCCTGCTTAAGTCAGTTTGTAAAGACTAGAAGAGGTGACTGCTTTCTCAAATGTGCAGATACCAATGCAAAGTTACAAGAATCACAAAAAAATAAGGAAACATGACACCAGAAAAGGAAGAAGCAAATTTCTAATAAACAACCATATAAAAATGGAGATCTGTGTACTGCCCGACAAAGAATTCAAAATAATCATCTTAAAGAAGCTCAGTGAGCTACAAGAGAATACAGATAGATAACTAAATGAAATCAGGAAAACAATATATGAGCAAAGCAAGAAATTCAATAAAGAGTTAGAAACCATAAAAAATAACCAAAAATAAATTTTGGAACTAAAGTACACAATAAGTAAAGTAAAAAATTCATGAGAGCTTCTATAAAGACCTGACCAAGCTGAAGAAAGAATCAGTAAACTCAGAGATAGGTCATTTGAAATTACCAAAAAGAAAAAAGAATGAAAAAAGTGTGAAGGAAACCTGAGTGATTTATGTAACATCAAATAAATCAATATATACATTATGGAAGTTCTACAAGAAAGGAAAGAGAAAGGGGAAATAATTAAAGAAATAGTGGCTGAAAAATTCCAAAATTTGAAGAGGGAAATGGACATCCAATTTTATTAAGTTTAAAAGACCACAAATACATAAAACCTGAAGAGATTTGCACAAAAACATGTTATAATCAAACTGCACAAAATCAGTGCCAGAGAGAATTTTGAAAACACCAAAAGTGTCTTGTCACATGCAATAGAACCCCTCCACAACTGTTTAGTGAATTTCTCAGCCAAAATCTTGCAGGCCTGGAATTGGTGGAATGATATGTTCAAAGAACTGAAAGAAAAGAAAAAAAAAAAAAAACTGCCAACCAAGACTAAATACCTGGTAAAACTATCCTTTAAAAATGAAGGAGTGATACAGACTTTTCCAGACAAACATAAACTGAGGGAATTCATCACCACTAAAACCAATATAAGGAGAGCTAAAGAGATTTTTTTAAGTTGAAATGTGAGGACACTAAAGAGCAATACAATAGCATATTATAAATCTCACAGGTAAAGGTAGATATATAAACAAACAAAGTAATGCAATACTGTAAAAATGGTACATAAATTGCTTTAAACCCTAGTATAAAAGTTAAAAGACTAAAGTTTTAAGAATAACTATAAACAAAAAATGATTAACTGACACACAAAATAAAAATACATAAATTCTCATATTAACAAAATAAAGTGTAAAGAAGGGGGAATAAAAGCATGGAGTTTTCATTTTGATTGAAGTTATTGTAAGTCCAAAATAGACTGTAATAACAATTAGAAACTAGGCAAGCATCATGGCAAGCACAAAGAAAAGATATACAGAAGATACAAAAGAGAGAAAATAATTAAATATATGAATACAAAAATTATCAAATAACAAAACAAAATAGCAAGAGAAGAACAGAACAGGGAACTACAAAAGTGACAGAATTTTTTAAATGATGATAATAAGTCATTACTTATTTATCTCTATTACTTTTTATCTCTGTTACTTTAGTACTTATTATCTCTATAATATTTATTATCTCTATTAATAATTGCTCTACATGTAAGTGGATTAAACACCCCAATTAAAACAAAACAAAGCAAAACAAAACAAAAGACAGATTGGTAGAATGGATTTTTTAAAAAAAGATCCAAAAATACACTGTGTGGAAGACATAAATTCTATATTTAAGGACACAAATAGGCTGAAAGTGAAAGGATGATTTTTAAAAATCTGTGCAAATAGTAAACAAAAGGGAGTGGCTATACTTATAAATAGTAACCAGGAATGGCTATATTTACACCAGACAAAACAGACTTTAAGCCAAAAACTGTCACAAGAGATTAAAAACAAAAGTCACTGCATAATTATAAAAGTGTTGATTAAACAAGAAGATATAACAATCATAAATATTATGTACCCAACATCAGATCACCTAAATACATAAAAAATTTAACAGTTCTGAAGGCAGAAATAGACAGCAATAAAATAATAGTGGAAGACTTCGATATCCCACTTACAATAATAGACAGATTGGACAGAAAATCAATAAGGAAATAAGACCAGATTTGAACTACACTATAGTTCAAATGAATATAACAGACATATACAGAACATTCCACCCAATAGCAGCAAAATACACATACTTCTCAAGCTCCACGGAACATTCTCCAGAAGAGATCACATGCTATGTAAAAATATGTCTTAAATTTAAGAAGATTGGCATTATTCTAAGTACCTTTTCAGATGATAATGGAATAAAACTAGAAATCAACAACAAAAGGAAAACAGAAAAATTAACAAATAGATGGAAATTATAAAACATACTCTTGAACAACCATTGAAAATAACAACAAATCAGAAGGAAAATCAGAAAATATCTTGAAGAAAATAAAAATGAAATCACAGCATAGCAAAACATGGGATACACCAAAAACAGTGCTAAAAGGGAAGTTTTTAGTGATAAGCACCTACATTGAGAGAAAAAGAAAGATCTGAAATAAACAACCTAACTTTACATTTCAAGGAACTAGAAAAAGAAGAAGAAACTGATCCAAAAGTTAGGAGAAGGAAGAAAATAATGAGTAGAGCAGGCAAAAAATAAAGAATAGTAAAGCAACAGGAAAAATAACAACAAAATTAAGGGTTTATTCTTGAAAACATAAACAAGATTGAAAAATGCTTAACTAGACTAAGAAAAAAAGAGTGAAGATCCAAAGGAATAAAAATATATACAGAATAGGAGACATTACAACTCATGCCACAGAAATTTAAAAAAAAAAAGATCAAAAGGACTAAAATAATTACATACAAACATTTTCAAAAATATGGAAGAAATAATACATTTTAAGAAAGGTACAACCTGCCAATGCTGAATTAAGAAGAAACAGAAAGACTAAACAGACCAATAACAGAAAAGGAGATTAAATTAATAATCAAAAGTGTTCCAACAAAGAAAAGCCCAGGACCAGGTGACTTCTAGATGAATTATATCAAACATTTCAAAAAGAATAAATAACAATCTTTCTTAAATTCTTCTTCCAATACAGAAGAGGTTACACTTCAAAACTTTTTATGAAGCCAACATCACCCAGTTACCAATGCCACACAAAGACACCACAAGAAAATAAAACTAGAGGCCAATACCCATGATGAACATGAATGCAAAGCTCTTCAAAAAATACTAGCAAACTGAATTCAACAGCACATTTAATGGGTCATATACCATTATTTCTTACACCAAGTGAGACTTATCCTTGGGATGCAAGGATAGTTCAATACATGCAAAGCAATCAATGTGATAGACTACTTTAACAGAATGAAAGAAAAAATTATATCATCATCTATGGATACAGAAAAAGCATCTGACAAAATTTAGCACTCTTTTATATTAAAAACTCTCATAGGCAACAGAAGCAGAAATAGACAAGAGGCATTATGTTAAATTAAAAAGCTGTGCACAACAAAGGAAATAATAAACAAAATGAAAGGCAACTTATAGAATGGGATATTTGCAAACTATATGTCTGATAAATGGTTAATATCCAAACTACATAAGGACCTCCTATAGCTCAACAACAACAACAACAAAAGAAACCAAATAATCCAATTAAAAATGAGCAAAGGAACTGAATAGATATTTCACCAAAAAAGACACACAGATGGTCAACATGTACATGAAAAGGTGCTCAACACCACTAATTATCAGGGAAATACAAATTAAAGCCAAAATTAGATATCACTTCACACCTGTTAAGGTGACTTTTATTAAAAAAAAAAAAAAGAACCATGTTGGTAAGGATGTGGAGAAAAAGGAATCCTTGTACACTATTGGTTGAAATGTAAATTGGTACAGCCACTATGGAAAACAGTATAGAGTTGCCTTCAAAAATTAAAAGTTGAACTACCATATTTTCCTGCAATCCCACTTCTGGGTATATATTCAAAGGAACTGATATCAGGATCTTGAAGAGATATCTGCACACCCATGTTCGTGGCAGCATTATACACAATAGCCAAGACATGGAAGCACTCTAAATGTCAACAGGAGATAAATGAATAAAGAAAATGTGGTATACACATACCATGGAATATAATTCAGCCTCAAAAGAAAAATAAAATCCTGCCATTTGCAACCAACATGTACAAAAACCTGAAGGACATTATACTAATTGAAATAAGCCAACCACAGAAGGACAAATACCACATGATATCACTTATATGGGGACTCTCAATAGTCAAACTCATAGAAGCAGAGAGTGAAATAGCGATTGCCAGAGGCTGGGAGGAGGGGACAATGGGGAGATACTAATCAAAGGGTACAAAGTTTCAGTTACATAAGATGAGTAAGTCCTACAGATCTGCTGTAAGCACAGTGCCTATTTAACAATATGACATTCTATAGTTAAAAATGTGTTGAGAGTAAAAATTATGGTAAATGTTCTTATCACAAAATAATAATATAATAATAAATAAGTGAGTGGGCGGAAACATTTGGAGGTGATGAATAACTTACAGTATTGAATGTGGTGATGGTTTCATGGATATATATTTATGTCTGAACTCATTAAATTGTATATACTAATTATGTAGTGTTTTTATATGTCAAAAATAGCCTGTGACCTATGCTTAATATATTAAAAATAATAATTTCAGTGTTGATGAATTATTGACTGAAATCCTTCACAAGTAAAAGAGAATGTAGAATTTGGTGTCTTCTAGAAATTGAATATAATATTCAACACTTTATTTTTAAAATCTAATACTTACACTTGTCTTATGTGTGTTATTCTTATGTGTGTTATCCTAAACCTAACACATGGAGGTTAAAATATTTGTCTAGATTCACACAATCAGTATAATACTTATACTGATTCAAAATAAAACCAGTGCATATTAAAAGAACTTCCTTTTTTATTACACATCACTAAACTACCAATATTTATATACAGGGTGGAAGATGAAAGAAATAAAATTTTAGGATGACTTTTTGATTTTACATATTAAGTAAATTCATTATATTTGTCCTATAAAGACAATCCTGTCTGGAGCCTCTGTAAAAGTGGTGGAAAATGATATGTTAATCTGTTTAAAATTGAATAATGTAATAAATATAGCAAAAAAGCAAAAATTAAAAGTTTGTGTTTTAAAAAATTAATTTTAATTATGATGGGAAAAGAGGAAATAACAATAGAATAACCTAAATGCCTATGTAGCTAAACAACATTAAAAAAACCTACAAATATATTTAAAAAATTAAAACCTAGGACTTCCTAGGTGGCGCAGTGGTTAAGAATCCGCCTGCCAATGCAGGGGACACGGGTTCGAGCCCTGTTTTGGGAAGATTCCACATGCCACGGAGCAACTAAGCCCATGTGCCACAACTATTGAGCCTGTGCTCTAGAGCCTATGAGCCACAACTATTGAAGCCCACTTGCCTAGAGCCCGTGCTCCACAACAAGAGAAGCCACTACAATGAGGAGCCTGCGCACCACAATGAAGAGCAGCCCCCACTCTCAGCAACTAGAGAAAGCCCGTGTGCAGCAATGAAGACCCAACACAGTCAATACAAAAATAAAAATAAATAAATAAATTAAAAATATATATATATTAAAACCTAAAGAGAAATAACATGTTCCTGAGTGTGAATATTCAACTTATAAAGATATTATTATCTCCACCAAATTTTATAATTTTAATATACAGCTAATGAAAATATCAAATGACCTGTAAAATGTATTATTAAGTATGAGTTTGTCTACATTAATAAAACCTGAAAAATTCTTCACAGCATTTTCAAAAATAATTTAAAATAAAATGTTTTAAATGTAAAACAAGACACCAAAGGAGTTAGAAGAGAAATAACTGTAGATATTCCTTTGAAATAGACTTCTAAGTATAACTCCTAGACCAAAACATTAAAAAAAGTAAAAACATATAATTTTGCTATAGAAAGACTAAAGAATTTTAGTCTGAAATAACCATAAGTACAATTACAAACTGGGGAAATATTTACAAAGGCATGAAATGATAAATGGAAAACCTTTATAAATTTGAAAATATGAACATCTCAATGAAGATACTCTAAAGAAATAATATTTAGACAAATTTTATAAAAAGAGAAATTAAAATGTCCAATTAGCACAGGAAAAAGTTAATTTTAATGCTAATTGAAGAGATGCGAATTACAAGTTTTCCCTACCAGATTAGTAAACAAATATCCAGTGATTGTTAGCTGTGAATCCACTAACAGGAATACATTCTGCCAGTTGGAATCTAAATTGGGGCATTTTTCTTTAAAGGAATTAGGCAATATGCCTCAAAATTTTAATTATGAAAAAATGGTATTGCTCTTTTACTTGTGCTAGGAGTTTTTTCCAACCAATAATTAGACAAGTGCCCAAGGACAGTATGAGGTATGTGTATGTGTGTGCTTGTGTGAAACATGGCCACTGCAATGTGTTTCTATTTTGAAAACAGTTTAAGTAAACTAAAGTATAAACCCTAGGGGCTTATTTAATTTAGAATATATTCCATTAATGTAATACTAAGTAGCTGTTCAAAATATTATTTAACATATTGATTTAGGAAAATATTAAGGTCTCTGATATAATGTTATTTACAATGCATGTGACAAAACTCCTCATTTCTTAATATTTCTCTGAATTGCTATTAGTCTTTTGCTTTATCTGATTTTAAATTTGTTTAGAAAGAATATTTCTTTTGCAATAAAAAAGGAAAAGATATGTGCATATTTTAATTTTTCCAACTTAAATCTCAGGTATTCAAATGGTTCTCATATGTCTCGGACTGGGTTAATCTTTGCCTATCATGACATGCTTTTACCTACGTGAATATTTATACCTTTTTAAGACATTTATTCCACATCTGTCATTAGGATAAATGACTCAGTTTACATGTCTTCTCATCATTTATTGAAATATAAGTTGCAAAAAACTATAATAATAATCCTGGCAATGGAATTAATATACATTCATAAATATATTTATATCACATAATCTTTTAATTTTATGTCTTTTTATAGGTTATATTTTTCAAAATATTTATTGGAGGAGCATGCATCTACCAAACAGCATTTTTACTACCAAATTCAACTGAAGAATGCAGATAAAATTAGTTTAAGCATTTTGTAGTGCTTTCCCTTAAGCAGCTGTTTTCTGTATTCTTTAGTCTCCATTAATAACACTCTCTGTTTCATCAGATGCAAAGCATTTTCCTTTTGTGGCTTAAAAACATTTTCAAATACACACTAACACTATGCCACAAAAGCATTTTATAATGAATAGCCCATGTTTTAGAAGGTTTAGCATTTTCTTCTGTTGCATATTTACAATGGCCACAGTAATTTGTAAAGATTCCTCAAAAACATCTGCGAAAAACTGCTTTGTTAATGTATATCCACATTGCAAGCAATTTCCTCTCTATCATGTCAGCATTGTTGGAAATGTGTTAGAGGCCGGCTAGCAGGTCATCACTCATTCAGTTGGAGAAAAGAAAGAGTGGCAGGACTGTGAGGTTCACGATATAAGAGCGACTGCAGTAGGCCATGATATAGTTAGCTTCAAGTAGTTTCTAAAAGTTAAAAAAACACTGCCAAACTCTTTTCCAGAGTGGCTGTGTCCTTTTACATTCCCACCAGCTGTATATGAGTGATGAGTTTCTTTGCATCCTCTCCAACATTTTGGTGTTTTTCAGTATTTTAAATTTTAAATTCTCATCAGTTGCAGTTTGGCAGTTTCTTATAAAACAAAACGTGATCTCCATATACACAGCAATTGCACCCTTGGGCATTTATCCCAGAGAAATGGAAATGTGCTTTCACGCAAAAACCTGTACATAAATGTTCACTGCAGCTTTGTTCCTAAGAGCCAAAACCCAAAAATAATCCCGATGCCCTTCAGCAGGTAAATAAATAAACAAATGCTGGTATATCCAATCCATGGACTACTACTCAACAAAAAGAATGCACTCCTGGTACACACAGCCACTTAGATAAATTTCAAAGGAACCAGGCTCAGTGAAAAAAAAATTCCCAAAAGCTTACAATACTGTTATTCCATGTATATAACATTCTTGAAATGACATTATTAAAAAGGAAAACAGTTTAGTGGTTGCCAGGGTTTAAGGAAGGGGTAGACACAGAAGAAAGGGCAAGATGAAGAGTCCTTGTGGTGATGGAAATATTTGATACTGCAACTGTATTTCTGGATACATACAACTACACGTGATAAATTTCATGAAACAAAACACCCACCCATAAGCCCAATGAATAAAACTAGGAAAACCAGAACAATGTCAGTAGACTGTATCAATGTCAATATCCTGGTTGTGATATGGTACTATAGTTTTGCCAAATGTTATTAGAATAAAGTGGATAAAGTGTATATGGGATTTCTCTGTATTATGTCTTGCAACTGTATGAAATCTACAATAATATATATAGAAAGTTTAATTGAAAAAAGAGTTTAAAGAAAGTGACCACTCAGTCATACATAAGCAGCTAATAAGGGTGTAACTAGCCGCAATTGTCAGATGTCCAGTATGTGGTGGGCCCTACACCTTCCAAAGCTCACTCATGACTTTGTATGTCATCTTGACTAGAATGGGAAGTTTTAAATTCTCAGTGAAGCTGCAAATAAACTATGACCAAGACACTCTGATCAGCTTACCTCTTTCCTTACTCAACTAGATTTGTGTTTGCTGTTCAGTTTTATACTAATTAATTTATCAGAAAGAATCCAATTTAGAAAAATAATAGAATGAAACTCCCAGTATTTTAATCTTAATTTTTAAAAATTTTAACTCTCTCTCATTAAATAAAGGGAATCAGTTAATCTGCTATTAAAAGGTGTGTGAAAAAAAATACAAGTTTGTTATAGAAGAATAAATAAAACAAACAAGCAGATTGATACTTCAGAAGCCACTTCCATTTCTAGACCTGGAGAAGATGGTTAAGAAAGAAATTGGTGCTATCAGGATCCTGGTTCTGCACTATTCAGGTTCTGCTCAGCCAGTGCTAGAACAGGGAAGAAAAAACACACCCTGCTAGGTTTCAATCACAGAGAAGCTCCCAAGTGATCCACCAAAGAGTAAGCATGGTGTAATTTGGGAACATAGAAGGGAGGCAACTACTTTCAAAGGTGCCTCTAGAAGCAATGAGTAAAAGGAGAAATAAGCTTTTTCCTCTCTTCCTACTTTCTGGTCTTCTGCTGAGAAAAGCGTATCTTCAATAGTTGTCTTCAACTATTGATGTGAGACATCCGGGAAATATAAAGACATTGTAAGAAGCATCTAAGTATGTGTTACTTTAATACTATCAATTTCCAAATATTTAACTTCTTTATGTATTTTTTTCTTAAAATTGATCTGTCCCAGAATGTTCACTCAGGAAGATGTCTCAGGCTGGTTCTTCTGTTTTCCCTCTTCACTATCCTGCTTTTCCTAATATACAAAGCATAGGCAAATCTTACCTAGTTTTCAGTGCAGTGTATTATCCTTGAGACATATTCATACTCATGCATTACTTAGACACAAGTCTCCCAGTCCCTCTAAATCCTTGGCAATCTCTCTGTTTATTTGTTCCTTAAATGTGCTTTCTAGATTAATGGGAATATTTTGATACTACCATAACACATTTCACAACCTTCAATATACTTTTAGGAAGCTTCACACTTAATAGTAGCCCAAGACTTAATCTGCTCTTTGCTATTAATTAACACAATAAAAGCAAAACATATTCTTATATATGATGCTGAAATGATTGCAGCATTCCCACCTAAAATTTATTATCCAGAACTTCAGAAAACAGCTGCATTTCTTTAGGATTATCTTTTTTCTTGGCTATGAATATGTTCTCTAATTTTGTCAAATATTTTACTATTATTTTCAACTAAGAATTAACCCTTGATGTTCTCCTACACCCATCCATACTTTTATAATTAATCTCTTGGTAACTACACTATTCTCAAATCCTAATTTATTGTACCTTATGTTTCTTATTTTGGATTTTAAAAAAATTTTTACATGATTTGATATTTGTATATACTAGAAATCACCACAGCAAGTCTAGTTAACATCCATCACCATACATAGTTACAGAATTATTTTTCCTTGGTGAGAACTTTTAAGATCTACTCAGCAGCTTTCAAATATGCAATACAATATTATTAATTGGGATTTTGATTTATATGGTATGAAACTGAAACCATGTCAGAGATTAATAATTTTTCAATATTCATTTGTGGGGCATGATAAAAGAAAACAAAAATAAAACGTGCCTCAAATAAATTCTTTGAGAATAAATATGTAATAGAGTGATAGAAATGGAAAGCGCTTTAGGGATTACCTGCTTTCCCAACTACTACTCACTCCTTAATATCCTGAATGAAATCCCTTCTCTTTGGTTAAAATTTATTTTCAACAGTAACAAAGTGAATTAGGAAGCACTGATTAACTTCCATCAATCAACTGGAATTACACTTATCACATTATCAGTCCAAAATAAATCCTATCCCTGTTTATATCAATTAAATCTTAAGTGGTCAAAATACAAAACAAAATAAAATTAAACCACTCAGAAAACTATATTAAAAACTTTAAAGAAATTATTCAATATAAGCATGTAGGTATTAAACTGAACAGAAGATCAGATTTCTGCTGAAACTGAATGACCTATTATTCTCTCAAGCTCTGAATTCTCTTCAAAGCAGCCCCTGAACGTCTAGTCATTTTTATGTAAGAAACAGATGGATAAAGGGATGAAAGTTTCAGAACTTTTTTTTTTAATCTTAGTAATTCCTTTGGAAACCTCATGCTCTCCTTAAATTGTGTCAGCACTTGTCACCCACTTATTTCAACTATGAGACATCACTTGACTAAAACTATCAGATAGGAGGAAACATCTTTTTTTTGGCATTCTGCTACGTATATGAATCATACACTTATTTTTACATAGAGAAAGAATTCAAATATAATCAAGAGCATATAAAAATACTACTTTTGTTGTGAAATACAAAATCTCAAATTTAAGTGGTCTATCTTCCTAAAAATTTTCCTTAACATTTAGGAGATTAAAAGACAAATAAGAAAAATGGTCATGATGTACTCTATAAATGTTCTTTTTTTGTATTCAAAACTAACAACAAAGACAACAAATAAGTTGGACAGTTTTGGTAATAGCTTTGTTGAGATATATATACTTTATAATTCACCACTTAAAGAGTACAATTCAGTGGTTTTAGTATGTTCACAGGGCTATGCAACCACAACTACAGTCAATTTTAAAACATTTCCATCACACCAAAGGAGAGATTGTTATTCATTATCAATCAGTCCCCCATTTATCTCAATCTTCCAGACGCAGGCAGCCATCAGTCTTCTTTCTGTCCCTATAGATTTACCTATTCTGAACATTTCATTTACATTATCTGATATTTTCTGACCAGATATTTTCCGACCAGATATTTTCTTTCACTTAGCATAAAATTTTCTGGGATCATCCATGTTGTAGCATGCATCAGTACTTTATTCTTTTGTTATCTAATTACATTTCATTATGGGATATATCATATCTTATTTATTCATTCAAAAGTTGATGGACATTTGGGTTATTCCCATTTGGGGGTATGAATAATGCTCCAGTAAAGGTGTACATGTTTTTTGTGTGGGCATAGGTTCGCATTTTCCTTGACTATTCTTTCCCCATTGAATGTTCTTGGTACACTTGTAGAAAATCATATGACCTTAGATGTTTGGGTTTATTCCTGGACTCAAAATTCTATTCCATTGATCTACATGCCTGTCTTTATGCTTGTACCACCCTGTCTTGACTATGATAGCTGTGGAGCCCTATGGCAAGGACACAGAACAAAAGAAGCCCCTGGACTGAGTCGAACATCAGCTGTTGGCAAGGGCTCTCTTGACCTTGGCCAAACAGCAACCCCCTCCACCCCAAGACCTTGGCCAAACAGAGCAGCCCTCCCCACTCCTTACTGGGTAAAATATCCAGCATTTAGCAACCTGACCAATCACCTAATGACACCCTTTGCCTTATGGTATACTGACCAATCATTTAATGTCATTTTCCTAGCAAGAATTTTCTTTGTCTTGGGGTTAAATCTCTTCTCTTTTCTGTCTCTCCCTGCCCAAGTCGCATGGTGCCTTTGATGCACGGTTTATGCCTTTGACACATAGTTTATGCCTTGTGGCATAAACATGCTCAGGGGGTCACCTCTCACAGTTGGATGCGAGTGTCGGGACAGTCATCCCATTTTTGTGCCTCAGTCTCACAGAGGGATCACTTGGACAAAAGGGACGCCTTTCTGTCACCAGTGACTCTCAGTACCCCCATTCTATGGCATAGGCTAAGGATGGTTTCTGGTATGTCTCGGGAGCCTCCTTCAGACTCACCCCTTGGCTGTATTCGCAGGAACAGAAAAAAATTTGATCCCTGACAATCTCAAAAAGAATAGGCTCATTTTCTTTTGTAACACTGCTTGGCCCCAAGAATGATGGCCTCTTAACGGCACAATAAATTCTCCAACTTGATCTCTTTTGTCAAAAGCAAGGGAGGTTCCTTATGTTCAGACTTTTATGGCCCTTAGTCAGAATCCAGATCTGAAGGACTCATGCCACATATGTCTTTCTGTTGCTGCCTTGTCCTCCCCACTGCCCCGACCCCTGTCTCCCTCTTCATCAGATCTCCTAGACAACTCTCTACTCGACCTTTCCTGTCCACCATCCCACTGACCTCCAGCCCACTGGGACAATATTTTATCAACCAGTCTGCCTCTGTTATTAGGGCCAATTTGAGAACTATTTGGTCTACATTTTAGCTATGAAACTAGGACTACAAAAAGGAAAGATGATTTTTGACACTGATGGCCACAATATTCTTCAGATTCCGGAGAAAACTGGTTAAAATAAAACTTTTTTTTGAAATTGCAAAACCAGTTCTTTTTACATGTGCAATTAGAGAAAGCTAGCTTGTTAAAATACTTTTTTTTTCTTCCCAAAATTCTGACCCTGAGAGAACAAATATATGCCTAGGAGAAAGCTTGAAGTTAACTCTTATCACGTCCTTGGGATACAACACAACCCACTTTGCCAGAGACTTTGGCCTTGGGTTGCTTAGTGAAACTTCAAGTCAAGAAAAAAAAGAGGCAAAAAGACATTTTAAACCTCAGGCAGGAAACTATGAGATCTCTGTCTGTCTGGATGTATGTATGTCTCAGGGTATGTGTCTTTGTCTATGGATAATATTACTGAGGTTAATTTGTAAATGAGCTCTATATAATCGGCTTAAAGAAAAGTAAGCACTTACAAATCAAACAATTCTAAATACAAGAGAAATTAAGCTAAATGAATTTCAGGTTCATGTGAACTGGGAAATATGCAATACTAAATTAATACCTTGTATAAATGTTTGTTGATCTAATTAATATAGAGAGGTCTTTAAAGCCATCAACATTAAGTATAACACTTTTATTGTGCCTAGGTTTAATATAAGCTATCTGTTAAAACTTTGTCAGCAATAAAAATAACTCAATGTGAAGAAAATTTTAAGGAAAGAAAATACAAATGAGATAAGAGCTTTAGGTAAACTTTTTAGGAATAATTATGTTTTAAGAATATCTACTTAAGAATATCTCTCCATATATTCAACAATTTAAAATTTAGAGTTGTGCTAAATTAAGTTAAAGGATGGAAGTTTATTAAATAAGCCATTTCCAAATAAAATAAGATACTGAAACATTAATTACTGAACACTGGCTTCCTTTTACAGAGAAACAAAAGGTTTAGAACTATTAATAAATGTATTTGGTGCCACACTGAGATATTTATCCTGAGTGTTCTAAACCCTTTTCATATTGTATGGTAATTGTTTACTAATACAAATATTCTAGAAATAATATGGAGTTCCTAAAATTCTAAAATGACCTAGTAAGAAGTTATCAGTCATAATTCTAGTTATTATCTGAAAGTGTTCTATGTCACAAGAGTAACCAAGTTACTTTATCAATTGCATTGTAATCAGATTTTAAACGTGCCTTCTTAAGGCTTTCGTCATTATAGACAGCTATGGTTTCAGTCTGATGCCTTTGCAAAGACATTGCCTCTTCAAGATTTACAGAAAGGACTTTCTAAGAGTAAATTAAAATTAATTAGGTAAATAAATTTTGTTACTAACAGTAAGCTGGTAGTAGACTGAAATTTGATTTTTTCTCTCTGTTAAGAAAACAAAGTTTTCTTGAAATGCTGCATTTGATAACAGACTGTGTGAATTACCTTGCCTTTAAGTAATTTATATTTGCTTTTAAGATCTTTTGTTACTTCAGTTAAGTGAATAAGTAGTATTTCACAATGATCTATGAAGATTATGGCATATGTAGATAAAGTTCATTCTGCTTCCTCAAAATTAACACCTCATTGTCAGACTTTTGCTATCCAGATGTCCTTGTAACATGACAACAGTCTACTCCTAAATCAGGAAATTTAAAATGGGTAAACAATAGCTGTAAAGTAAACAGTCAGGGCTACGGGAAATCCAAGACAGTCATTTGGATTTTCCCGGCTCCCTGGCAAACCTCATTTTTTTATTTGAAGGGTTAAAGCCTTTCCTGGCTGTAAGGCTGATGCCCTCACAATGAAAACTGGCTTCCCAGATAGTTCCTTGCTATTATGTTATATTGTTACAAGATTTAATTTAGTTATTAAAGGGACACTCTAAGTTTGCTTCTGAACCCTGACTTCATAATCAATCTTTGGATAAAGGTCAGATGCTCCATAATCTACAACCAGGAGATTAACACCAGTCATTCAAGTTTAAAGAAACAATTAGACCATGCCAAGGATAACCAGCCTAGTAACACTAAAAAATTTTGCTAAATGCCTTATGGACAATGTCAATGTATACAATTTCCCTTAAAGATAAGGATTGGTACAGAACAGACTAATCCAGACAACCTGGGGATATACTGGGCTTCACCTAATAACAGTCCTTAAATTCTTACTTATGACCTTACTAATACTGCTAGCTATATTGTTTTCTATATTGTCTATTTCAAGAAATTGTTATTTCTTACATTACCAAATGTGTGACTGAGCCTCTGATAAAATGATGGTATATAGTCCCATATGAGATCAATGTTCATAATGGTGTAACTCTAGATAAGGGAAGAAGCAACAAGAAGGAATATTTTCCTGGACCTGAAGAGACTAGACAGGTGGTCCAGAGGATTTTGACTACTCACAAGGCCTAGTCCAGTAATAGCACATTGAGTGACCTATCAGTGGAATCTTCGCCAGACCTGGGAATGAGCATTCTTAGCACCATGGGACAAAATAGTCATGAAATACCCCCCAAACCATGGTCAAATTTCTGGCCATGAAGGCAGCTGTCTGCCTCAGCAAAAACTTCAGTCAGGATCTGCTGCAGCTGCTGACCTTCAACACCCATTGAAAGGAATTCAGGGTGGAAATCAGAAATATGGCACTCTGTACCCTGGGAAAAACTGGCAGAACAGGCCTTCAGATACTTAGATATTTTCAGGTAAGGATTTTTATGAACCTCAATTCTTGCCTCTTCTCATACCTAGAGAAATACTAAAATCATTAACAATGACAACTACTTTGGTTTATGTGTTAATACCACATCAAAAGTTAAAACCTACTTGGACAAAACTAGACAACTAGCTATCTGTCCACTCCTTTGGAC
The DNA here is from genome assembly GCF_030028045.1 of Hippopotamus amphibius kiboko. NCBI lineage: Eukaryota > Metazoa > Chordata > Mammalia > Artiodactyla > Hippopotamidae > Hippopotamus > Hippopotamus amphibius. The sequence continues at coordinate 56,483,389 of NC_080190.1, read as the reverse complement.
AGGATAACCCAAGCACTGATTCTATCTGGACTAGAATCAAAAATTGTTACCAAATTTAACTTGGTTCTTACTCCTGCTTTGGCCCCGGATTCCTTAGTTTTGTTGTTTGGCCCCTGCATTACTAACACATTAAGTTCATTTCCCAAATGATTCAAAAGATTCAATTCCAGATGGTATTTCAACAAGGATACCTGCCAGTTGGCACATGAACTACTTTGGAACAAGCCGCCTTATCATTCCATGGGCTTTCATCTCCCTCTGTAAATACACCCTGTCGAGAGCAGACATTGGGACCCAGGACTCCAAAATACCCCTGTCCAGCCTGAAGAAACCAGAGTGGTCACTGCCCCTTTCCTCAATGACCTGGGTCCCTATGGCCTGAGATGGGGATAAGTAGATAGCTAGTCATGAGCAGGGTATTAAAGGGGCCAAAGATCGGCCCATAAATAAAAGAAGGGGGGAATGTGGAGCCCTATGGCAAGGACACAGAACAAAAGAAGCCCCTGGACTAAGTCGAATAGCAGCTGTCGGCAAGGGCTCTCTTGACCTTGGCCGAACAGCCCCCCACCCCCACCCCAAGACCTTGGCTGAATAGAACAGCCCTCCCCACTCCTTACTAGGTAAAATATCCAACATTTAGCAACCTGACCAATCACCCAATGACACCCTTTGCCTTATGGTGTAATGACCAATCATTTAATTCCATTTTCCTAGCAAGAATTTTCTTTGTCTTGGGGTTATAAAAGCTGGCTGTGAGCTGACAAAAGGGTTGGCTCTCCCTGGTCTGCCAGGAAGTCACCCTGCTGTCTTTATAGCATTCCTTCTCTCTAATAAACCTATCTTCCTTACATTCTGCTTTGTGTCTGGAAATTCTTCTCCAACCCATGCTCGGACCTCAACAGTAGCCTTGTAGTAAGTTTTGGAATTGCAAGGCATTAGTCCTCTAACTTTGCTCTTTTTCAAAAGAGCTTTGGCTAATCTGTCTCTTGAATTTTATGATTAGGTTGTCAATTTCTGCAAAAAAATATAAAGCTTGGGTTTTTTGGGGGGTTTAAAATTAATTAATTAATTTACTTATTTATTTTTGGCTGCGTTGGGTCTTCATTGCTGTGTGGGCTTTCTCTAGTTGCAGCAAGCAGGGGCTACTCTTAGTTGCAGTGTGCAGGCTTCTCATTGTGGTGGCTTCTCTTTGTTGCAGAGCAACAAAGTGCATGGGCTTCAGTAGCTGTGGTGTGTAGGCTCAGTAGTTGTGGCACACAGACTTAGTTGCTCTGTGGCATGTTGAATCTTCCCAGACCAGGGCTCAAACCTGTGTCCCCTGCATTGCCAGGCAGATTTTAACCACTGTGCCACAAGGGAAGCCCAAAGCTTGGGTTTTTGATAAGGACTGTGTTGTACCTATAGAACAATTTGGGGAATAATGCCATTTTTATAATATTAAGTTTTCTGATTTATGAACATCAGATGCCCTTCCACTTATTTAAGTCTTCTTTAATTTCTTTCAGCAATATTTTATAGTTTGCAGAATACTAGTTTTGCATTTCTTTTGTTAAATTTATCCCTCCTAATTATTTTACTCTTTTGATATTGTTTTAAGTGAAGTTGTTTTCTTAAATTCATTTCAATTTTTTTTGTTGCTTCTATATAGAAATACTGTATATTTTAAACTAGTGATCTTGTACCCTGCAACTTGGTTGAACTCATGTATTAGTACTAGTATATAGTATATACTCTTCCTTTCTTTTTTCTTTTCTTTTCTTTTTTTTTTTTTGGCTGCCTAGCTAAAGATTTGTAGCCTAGATAAAGATTTGTCAGGTTTTTTTGGTCTTTTCATAGTACCAACTTTTGGGTGTTTTTTAATTTTCTCTATTGGTTTTCTATTCTCTGTGTCATTAATTTCCATTCTAATCTTTACTGTTACCTTCCTTTTATTTGCTTTAGGTTCAGTTTGTTCTTCTTCCAGTGTGTTAAGATGGAAGGCTACATTATTGATTTGAGATCTTATTTTTTAAATATAGATTTATACTACTAAATTTCCTAGTAACTACTTTTACTTCACCCTATAAATTTTGGTCTGTTGTGTCTCATTTTCATTCATCTTAATTTATCTTGTGCATTTTTTTGACCAGAGTTAACTTAATTTCTTTTTTTTTTTTATTTTTCCAAAATTCCTCTTATTATTGAGTACTAAATACATTCCATTTGGGTTGGAGCGCATACTTCACATTAATTCAATCCCTTTTAAATTTACTGAAGCTTGTTTTATGGCCTAGATTATGGTCTATCCTGGAAAATATTCCATAGGCACTTAAGAAAAATGTATATACTTATGTTTTTTCAGAAAGAGTGCTTAGTTTATGCCACTTTGGTCTAGTTGGTATGTAGCATTGTTCAGGCCTTCTATTTCCCTGTTCATCTTTTGCCTAGTTTTTCTACCCACTATTAAAAGTGAGATATAAAGTCTCTAAGTATTATTGTTAAATTCTTTATCTCTCCCTTTATTTTTGCTTCATATATTTGAGAGTCTGTTGGTAGGTGCATATTTTTATAATTGTTTTATATTCTTGATGGATTGATCCTTTATCAATATAGAATGTGCTTCTTTATATCTAGTCATGTTTGTTTGCTTAAATGTCTGTTTTCGAGAACAGACTTGTGTGTGCTAAGCAGGGGGAGATGAGGAAGGGGAGGACTGGGAGTTTGTGATTAGCAAATGAAAAGTAGCATATATAGGATGGATAATCAACAAGGTCCTACTCTATAGCATAGGAAACTATATTCAATATCCTGTGATAGACCATAATAGAAAATAATATGAAATAATCTATATGTATCTATAACTGAGTCACTTTGCTGTATAGCAGAAAGTAACACAACATTGTAAATCAACTATTCTTCAATAAAAAAATGCTTTTAGGTCTATTTTGTCCAATATTAGTTTAGTCATACCATCCTTCTTATGGTTAGTTTGCATGATATACATTTTCCACCTTTTTATTTCCAACATATGTTTCTTTGAATCTAAAGTGTATATCCTGTAAATACCAAATAGTTGTATGCTATTTTTTAATCCAGTCTGACAATCTCTGCATTTTGGTTGGATCCATTAATCCATTCTCACTTAATGTTATTGCTGATAGTCAGATTTATATCTGTCATTTTATCTTCCTATATCTTTCATGTCTTCTTTGTTCCTCTGTTCTTCCTTTATTCCTTTTTTACATTAATGAAATATTTTCTAATAAACATTTTTTTTTTTTGGCCATGCCACACAGCATGTGTGATCTTAGCTCCCTGACCAGGGATCAAACTCATGCCTCCTGCATTGCAAGCATGGAGTCTTAACCACTGTACTGCCAAGGAAGTCCTAATATACATTTTAATACCTTTAGTAATGTTTTATTGTATTTTTATTTTCTTAGTTTACTCTAGGACTTACCATATACATCTTATCAGGACTTGCTTCCTAAAATTTAAAATTTCATTTAAAATTGATACCAACTTAACTTCAGTCAGTTACAAAAAATTTACTCCTTTAGTGTTCCTCCTCACTTTATTTTATTGTTGTCACAAATTATGTCTTTATATTTTGTATATCCATTAATATAGACATATCTTTTTGTGCCTTTGTCTTTAAATACTGTAGAATACAAAAAATTTGGTTACAAACCAAATTGCCCTGACTACTTTTGGCTAAATATGTTGATAGCAGCAGCAATTGTTCAAGAGATGTAGCTATTATTGTACTTCAAAGAGTGGTCATGAGGAAAACAAATTGATATTCCATGGAAAAGTAAAGATTAAGTGTTTTGAAATAAGACAAAGTAGAGGTTGTGTATAATTGGAGACATTCACATAACATACCATGGATCATCTAAGTATATTTGAGGGAAGAAAATATTCAAGGCAGATATCTGAGGTCTGGATGTGGAAAAAAATAAGACAGCTCTTTGATTTAAAAATACGGAATCGTACTTGTTTCCATTTTTATTTTTTAACCTATACAACATAGACATCTTTCTCTTTTATACTTTAAATATCTTTTTCAAATCTTACATATAATTTTATTGTTTGAGTATGTGGTATTAATCTGTTAAAATATAATTAAGCTGGTGAAACATTTTGCAAATGTCTGTAATTATTGTTAGTTATTAAACAATATATATGACCCAGTGGCATAATAATGTTAATGGGTTTTGGTCCACATAAAAATGTGTCTATAATTGACTAAAGGCATAGCAAAAGCACAATGCATTCAAGCATTTGACATTAAACAAATCTAAAGATAGTAATTCAATGAAAACTGAAATTAAAAAATTTTCTGACATGTTTCTGTTGCACACCCATAGTCTTCTACATGGAAATATACGCTGTTCTTTGCTCCAATGTAGAAATAAACAAAATGAACTATTAAAATATTAGGTATGAAATACAAAATATTATATAAATGAATGTTAAGCAGTAAAATATTCATATCAGAAAATGAAATCCAGATGTATAATTTTGTGAATTTCTATTTCAAGTGATAAAGGAAGAAAATGGTTAGCTATACCTCATCCTCAAATCCAATCAAAATGAGAAAATGTTCATGTATGTAAACATACATACATGACTCTTAAGAAATGGAAGAAGTGTGGTTCTTATTACTAGAGAAGCTATTTTACAATCACCTAGAAAACAAAAAGAGGCTAGGATAATACTTAAAACTAAACTAAGATAGAGGAGGTCAGATCTCAGAACACAGTCACTGAAAAAGGTTGCAAGTGACGTGGGGGCAGATCTTCTGAACACTAAAGAGAGCCTCCCAAGTTCTGGGTTTGCTGGTCTAAAAAGCATGAGTGCCATACTAAGCACTTATAGAAATTAATCAAAAAACTGTAGTTGGAATAATGGGGTCAAACCTCTTTTATCCAAGTTCTTCTCCAGTCCTGCAGCCTCCTACAAGAGATTAGAATCTGTGGTATTTGAAATTAATCGAAAACCAGAAATTTTCTTTAATGAATAGATTATCTTTCTGGGGAGGTTTAGAGCTCCTAAAGAGGATCTGATGCCTACAGGAAGGCACTTCTTATTTCAACGTATGGGCATCTTAAAACTTACACAATGTTACATCAATTATATCTCAATAAAAAGAAATGTAAAAAAAAATGTTTTCAATTGAACAAAAAGTCCAGACTTTTGTATTTAGATGTCATCAGTCATTGGATGAGCGCTGTCTATAAAGAGACTCCTTGATCTTGAATGAGACAGTACCCTTTAGCAGATGAAAATTCTCTGAAAGAGAAGTAGTTCTTGCCATCAGCAGCCAACATTCTTAGCATCTTGAGAAATGAGTGACTCAGCCCTGAAGTGAGGCTCTGGGCAGCATACCACACCATCTACTATTATAAATGCATTAGAGGAAAAAAATCTTAAATGAATGAGTACATAAAAAGAAATTTTCATAGTCAAAGCAACATTGCATTTAGCTATACATCATGAACAAGACTTTCACTACTTGACATGGTCAAGAAATAAGTAATAAAATCCCAATAAGTTTGACTTATCCAGGTTGATGCATTTCAACCCTTGAAACACCAGAAAATGCAGACTCTGAGTCTTCGACTATTAGCGTGCCACAATTTCCAATTAACAGTTAGTGCTTCCCACCTGTGATTTCAAGACTCTGCAAAGGTTAATGCCTTAAAAGAAAACAAGTGTTGTTCTTAGGATCTACTCAAAACTCCCCTCTTGGTTACCACAGACACATATTTAAAGTTAAATCTCAGTAAAATCACAGAGGTGAAGTTATAGTTCAGCTAAGAGTGGAAAGGACCTATGCGTAAAGGCGTTAAAGATAACTGCAGAGCCAAGCCAACACATACTAACATGAATGACAGCAAAGGTGATGAATCAAGGGAGAAGGGCATAAAGTTGAATAATGATGAGTTTAATGGCAGAGAAACCCTATTCCAGGACGCAGGAATAAATGATCTGCCAAGGATTCTGGAAGACTATGTTAATATGCTACTATAATGACTCTCGATAGTTTGGAAACATGATAACTCATAGTCAATGAGGTAGAAAACGTAGAATTTCCATAGTAGATCATGAAGGAAGGAATAAATAAAAATGGCAATGCTAGAATGGATATCCTACCTAAGTCCTGAAAACCCACAATCTATGTTCCACGGGCAAGCTAGGTGGTACCCCATTCACCAAAGTAAGAAGGAGTGTACTGGTGAGATGGCAGTAGCATCACTGAGAAGCTCAGTGGTAGCTGTCTTCCATACACTGAAGGCTGAAGGTAAGTAAAGCTATAAAATAACAGAATTCCCTAGCCCTGATGGGGATTCTAGGATCCCAAAACAATAGAGGTCAGGTAGCAGTTATCAATTCTCAGAAGCAAAGCAGCCATAATTATTGTAAATGAGTAGCAAGCAACCAGAGAAGCTTGACCCATGGAAAGCTATGTGGTTGGTTCCTAGAAATACAATTGGTAGGCAGCAAAAAAGGATATTACTTAATTGATTAAATAGTAACTTTTTAAAAAGATTGAAAATGAACAATGGATAATCAGACCTATGACTATTTGCTTGGACAACCATATACGGAAGAAAGGGGACTACCTAAACATTTTGAGGACCACTGCATGTGACTGTTTTTGACAACTACTGCTTTGGTAGCAACTGCAGCATTGGATGAATTCTGAATTCGTAGAAATAAGGGCAAACTTCGTGAGCCAATCTTCCCAGGAGCCATGAGACAGGTCAACGAAAATAATTACAATTCTTTGCAAATCAAGTTCACTGCTAGGAATGTAGGCTATTATTTTTAAGGCTACAGCTAAGCTGGAGTAAGCTGGTAAACAGAATATGGGACTAGGGAAAGTTATAATGCCCCAAAATTTACTGTTCTTACTGAGACTCAGAAACTTTTCTAGAATAAGTACTCCCCTAATTGCTGCAAGCTTTTTGCTACTTTTGAGTTTGATAAAAGTCAATTCTAACAGTTGTTGTCAGTTTTTTTTCATTGTGTTTCTAAATGGGCAGATTTTGGAGTTCCTTACTCCACCATTTTCACTGATGTCATTCTGATTATATTTTATAAGCTTATTTATGATAAACCTTACAGGAAACATGATATACAAATAGCCATAAGAAAATGCATACTGGATTATTTTCTGAAAGAAAATCTAACTTGTTCACATTTTTAAATAATATAGATTTTTAAAAAGTAGACGATAAATTTTAAAAGGGCAAAGAAAGAAAAAGAACTTTATAATACGTAGTGTATTTCAGATGTTGTACCTGGAGTGATAGAAAATGTGTTGCATCAGACTTCCATCAAAGATATATGCTTTTATAGCAATGGATGTCAGTAAAGGAGATGCAGAATAGACAGTTCCATAGGAGGTTTATGTTGGGGGTAACATGGTTTTTAAAAATGTTAGCTATTTAACTCTTGGCTTAGCATTAAACTGTTATTGATTCAGAAATGTAATCTGCCCATTTAAAAATTATGAATTCAAGACCATATTTCAAAGGAGAATGTTGAGAGAATAGAAGCTTATTGAAGTAAATAAATAAAATATTTAATCCCTGTATTTAGCTCTTCCACTCCTCAGGAAGGTAGGTTAGGTGTGGGAAAAGCATCTCTAGAAGAAAGGTTATTTTAGCCACCAGCCAGAATACAACACTGAGATCCTGAATCACTGTACAAGAGAGTCTGCTGGAAATCAAATTTTCACTCTCCTTGATTTATATATTTTATTCTTGTGAATAAAGCAATTCCAGTGCAAACTCTAAGGGATATTTTATAAAGAGGATAAAAGACTGTGCCAGACATTTGCCTGTCTATTCCCATATATATCTTAGTTTTCTATCACTGGGAATGATATTTCCCAAGGTCCCTTCCAAGTGACCTTCATCTGTTGAAAAATTATCTCTGGGACTTCCCTGTAGTTCAGTGGCTAAGACTTCGTGCTCCCAATGCAGAGGGCCTGGGTTCGATCCCTGCTCAGGGAACCAGATCCTGCATGCTGCAACTAAAGATCCAGCATGCCGCAAATGAAGATCCCGCACGTGGCAACAAAGATCCTGCATGCCATAACTAAGACCTGGTGCAGCCAAACAAATAAATGAGTAAATATTCAAAAAAGAAAGAAAGAAAAATTGTCTCCAATTTTCTACAATTACTATTTCAGGTACCTTTAGAATCACATTGTCAATTTCTAACAAAATTCTGTTTGGGGACTTGACTGTTGCTGGAATGCATTTAAAGAGTAATTTTGGGGAAATGTTTACAACATTGTTATCCTATTCACACATCCAGTTTTCTTATCATATTTGGCATCTTTTTTATGTCCTTTAGTAGAGTTTGATAATATCCTCCACCACTTTCTTACACAGATTTGTTTGATAATTTGCAAGTGTTTTTCCCTTTTCTCCTTCCTTCCTTCCTTCCATCCTTCCTTCCATCCTTCTTTCCATCCTTTCTTCCACCCTTCTTTCCATCCTTTCTTCCACCCTTATTTCCTTTCTTCCTCCCTTCCTTGCCTTCCTTCATTCCTTCTTTCTTCTCTGCCTTTGTTAATAGGCTCCCTTTTTTCTTTCATTTTCTAAATGTATAGACAGCAACTGATTGCTTTATGCTTAATTGTATTTGGCAGCTTGTTGCTCTTTTATGTTAGTTTTAATACTTTATAAGTTATTTATCTATATTATCTAGGAAGACAAGATCATCTTATAGACAATAGTTTTGTCTCTGTCTTTCTCACCCCTATATTCACCACTTCCTCACTGTGTTATCTGCATCAACATTCAAATCAAAATTGAATGAAACAGTGATACTATGCTGGACATTCTGGTGCCATTTCTGATTTTATAGAGAGGACATCTAAATTTCAAAATATTGTATAGTGTTTGCTGAAGCTTTCTTGTATACATGTTTTTCTCACATAAATTTTTTTTCAATGAAGATACAGAATTCCACTTTTACTTTTGCATTTTAAATGATCTTAAACATGACTTTGTGTTGAATTTTCAAAATGGTTCCACTGTATAAATGATCATATACATTTTTATGTTTAATCCTCACATTTATTGAAACATGTAAACAGATACCCAGTTGTTGAATAATTCTTATTCTTTTAAATGAATTTTAATTGGTATGAAATTATATTATTTTAATATTTAATCTGTTTTATTTTTAGTTTTTAAATCTTGGCTCATAGGTGGAATTTGTCTATGATTTTTTATTCCCTTGTGTTCCTGACCAATTTGAGTACCAGGGTTATATGAACTCTAAAAGCTAAGTTGAATTATATCTGTGGCTGGAGAGAAGATAAGGAGACATGCAGTGACGTTCTCACTCGGCTTCTCAGGCCACAGTATCCCAACTAATGGCCCTGTTGGTTGCTCCAGAGCTCTTTCTTCCTCCTATTAATCTTTTCCTGAAATGAAGCAGCTCTGGTTTTCCTCCCATATTTTGCAAGTGTCCACTGCATGTACAATTTGGTGCAATTCCTACCATCAATTTGATTCATTTACTATTTTATTTTTCAGGACACTGGTACTTCATGTTTTCCCATTTCTTGCTTTCAAACAGTTTTACAATCATTCACTAAATAATATGTTTTCCATCATTTAAAAGAGTCACTTTCAAATGGATTTTCGTCACATTTAACATAAAACAGAATCCTCAGAATGGCCTTCAGGGCCCTATGTAATCTGGTTCTGTCTAGATGTCCCATCTCATCTCCAATCTTTCTTCTCCATATTCATTCAGCTGCAGCTATATTGTCTTCCCTTCTATTTCTGTGTTCAATATGGTCCATTTCAGAGCATTTACATTTGTGAATGCCCCACCTAGAATGTTCTTTATCTAATCTCTGTGATTTTTTTTTCTTTTTTTTGGTCTTGTTTTAAAGGTCAGGTCTTCAGAGAGAACAATCCCCAAATTGTTATCTAAAACAGCACTCTTTACTACTCTACTTTCCTATGGTTTTATCTTTGTTCATTGCACTTATCATCAGCTGACGTTCTAAAATATATTCATTCGCTTGTTTTCTGTCTACTTAATTAAAAGGTAAAGGTGAAGTCAGGGAAGTTGTTGTTCTGTTCATTCACTGGTGTTTTTGTTCTATTTACCTCCTTTTGTCCACATCAATGAACTGAACTACCTTACAAAACTATCAAAGAGTTCAGAAGAGATTATCTGAATTCAGGAAAGATGTGGCTAAACAACAGGAGAAGATAAAGGAAATACAATAATACAATATATAGCATATATACTGCAGCAGGCACTAAATAATTTTGCTAAATAAATAAAGGGAGGGAAAACTTCAGTTTGTGCCTATGATACATCCTATAGCAGAATGTCAAAAATCCTAGCTTATAAAAGTTGCCCTGCAACTCATTTCTTGGACCCAATCAATGATAAATTCTTGCCAAATATGTGTCATACACGGTTCAATAGCATTTTTTCTTTAACCCATTGTCATTAGTGCTGCTTTAATTTAGATCTTCCTCATTTCTAGCCAGTGCGGACTAATAGCAACCAGCAACCAACTTGCTGTTTCCAGTCTTTTTGTATCCAAGACAAAGTCACCCTTTCGCCAGATCTATATACCTTTTTGTTTACATTAGAATTGGAACATAAGTGGAAACGTTCTAGGCTCCCCCTCTATTTATTTTTACTAAACTCCATTTGATTCTATTCAATGAATAATTCAACTCCTCAGTTAACATGATGATGACTTTCTTATTTATTACAATATTAGTGAAAATGTTTGTATAATGTAGTGTTTCTCAAACTTGAACATGCAATCCAAATCCCTGGGAGGGCTTGATCAACCACAGATTGTTGGGCCTTTTTGTCCAAGTGTGTTTCAGTATGTCTGGAACTCACTTCTGTATTCCTCAAATGCTACAAATAAAGTTAGACATTGTACTTTAAAACTTTTATTTAAAAATTTTAAAGTAAAAGAATTCTTGGCTAGGTTAGATATAAATTAGCCATAGTCACTTAATTGTATATTTGATAGTTTTTCTTCTTCTATTTCCAACTTCTACGCATCTGGCAGAAACTTTTATTTTCTGTCATTTTGAAATCAATCTTCTTTCATTCTAATATTGATACAGGTTCTTTTTATGAATATTGGTCATTTCAGGTTATATTGGTTGGTAGGGAGAAGTTTTATGGTTAGACACTGATTTTTTTTAACAAAGGTTTATAATATTTCCATCCTGGTATAGTTTTTCACCTTGCCTATTTATTAGGTGACTGTTTTTCGTTAGAAATAGTATTATTCAAAGGTTAGATATACTAGTTTACAAAGACTATAGTATGTAATGTTGTCAAGTTCAGTAAGTACAACCAGTCTAAATCAAAATACTGTATGTATAGAGTCCAAGATTATCATCAGCTCTTTTCATTTACCTTTTAAAGAAAAAAATCTCTTTCTTATTGGTGAATATATAATATCTTTAAAAATACTCTGTTATTTTACTTATGTTTTTAAAGATGGGCACTGGAAAGTAGTGCAAGGCTGAATTGCAAAATGTGTAAAAACGCTGAAGCAAAATGGCATCTGGTTATATGACTCAGTACTAAGTGCCCTGATATGTATCATCAGCTGGTATTGTTTATTAGTAACATAGTGATATGCAATACATTTTAAGAAGCTTTTAAAGCTTATTTTGACTTATAAATTTGGGATTTTTATAAATTTGATTATTGTAAATAGCTGTCAAATGTCATTCTCTACTGCAGTGACAATATTTCTAGACTGAATTAATTTAGAAGGGTATTGAATAAAATTGATTTTTGATGAATTACTTATAACTTGTAAAAATTCCATAAGAGAGATGACTGACGTCTTTCAAGGTGGGAAATATTTCTCAGTGTTCAGTTCATAAGGTTCATAAAGTTAAGAAAACAACAAAGTTAAAACAATTGAATGACAAGACGTATAAAATGCTAAATATTTTTTAAAATCTTAAATATAAAATCTTTTAAATATCTGAGCAAATTATTCTTTGGCTCTTACTTTTGATAAGTAAATCATTGTTTTTACCTTTGTATTACTAGGTAATAAGATGATGTAATCAGCAAATCTATCTTCAAATATTAAAAACTGGTTCTCGCAAAGGCAATAAAAACGAACATAAACAAGTGAGACTACATAAAACTAAAAACCTTCTGCACAGCAAAGGAAACCATCAGCAAAATGAAAAGGCAGCCTACTGAATGGGAGAAAATATTTGCAAATCATATATCAGATAAAGGGTTAATAACCAAAATATACCAATAACTCATACAACTCAATAGCAAAAAACTAAACAATACAAAAAACCAAAAACAAAACAAAGACAAAAACAAAAACAAACAAACAAAAAAACCCATACAATTCAATTGAAAAATAGGCAGAGAACCAGAATAGATATTTCCAAAGAAGATAGACAGACAGACAACAAACACATGAAAAGATGCTCAACATCACTAATCAGAAGGGAAACAAAAATCAAAACTACAATGAGATATTACCTCACATCTGTTAAAATGGCTATTATCAAAAAGACAAGAATTATCAAGTGTTGATGAGGATGTGGAGAAAAGGGAACTCTTGTGCACTGTTGGTAGGAATGTAAATTAGTAGAGCCACTATGGAGAACAATATGGAGTTTCCTCAAAAAATTAATAGTAGAACTACCACATGATCCAGCAATTCCACTTCTGCATATTTATCCAAAAAAATGAAAACATTAACTTGCAAAGATATATGCACTCCCATGTTCACAGCATCATTACTTACAATAGCCAAGACATGGAAGGAACCTAAAAGTGTTCAATGATGAATGAATGAATAAAGAAGAAGTGTGTGTGTGTGTGTGTGTGTGTGTGTATACATACACAATGGAATATTATTCAGCCATAAAAAAGAGGGAAATCTTGTTGGTGACAACATGAATGGACCTTGAGGACATTATGCTAAGTGAAATAAGTCAGACGGAGAAAGACAAATACTATATTATGTCACTTACATGTGGAAGCTAAAAAAAAACCAACCAAAAAAAAAAAATATGACCTCATAGATATGGAAAACAGATAGCTGGTTGCCAGTGAGGTGTAGGGGGAGGGCAAGATGGATAAAGGGCATCAAGAGGCATAAACTTTCAGTAATAAAGTAAATAAGTCATGGAAATGTAATATACATCATTGTGATTATATTGGGTTGGCGAAAAAGTTTGTTCTGGTTTTTCTGTATGATGTCATGGAAAAACGTGAATGAATTTTTTTGCCAACCCAACAGTTAATAATACTATATTGTATATTTGAAAGTTTCTGAAAGAATACATCTGACATAGGGAGATCAACTCGATGCTTGGTGACAACCTAGTGGGGTGGGATAGGGAGAATGGGAGGGAGGCTCAAGAGGAAGGGTAAATGGGGATATATATATATATAAATATAGCTGATTCACTTTGTGTACAGCAGAAACTAACACAACGTTGTAAAGCAATTATACTCTAATAAAGACCTGGAAAAAAAAAAGAATACATCTGGAAAGTTCTCACATAGCAACAACAAAAATTGTAACCATGTATAGTGATGGATGTTAACTAGGCTTATTGTGGTGACTATTTAAAAATATGTATAAATATGAAATCATTATGTTTTACCCATGAAACTAATATAATGTTCTATGTCAATTATACCACAATAAAAATTTTTTTTAAAGAAATGAAATCACCTGGTTAAATGTTTGTTCATTATAATTTTATGAAGTATTCCCAAATTATTTCAAAAAATGACCAAAAAAAAAAAAAAATGACCATAGCAGTTTTTCCCACTGACAGAAATACATGAGGTTATGCATTATCCCATATTCTCATAAGCAATTCTTTTTTATCCATTTACATATGTATTTACTGAGCATTTTCCATAGTCTAGATATTATGCTAAGCCCTGAGAATTAAGTAGTAGAAAGATATATATTAATTATGGTACATAAATATAAGGTTACAACTTCAATAACAGTGCAATGAGAATATTCAAGATTCCACTGAGGTACAAATTAGGAGGAATAGACCCACTCAGGGAGAATAGTTAAAGTGTCCCTGAAATGGTGTATTGTATATATTTTTTAATTGCTAATTGGCTAAGCAAAATAATATTTCATTTTATTCTTAATTCTCATTTTCTTGGCTAGCAATAAGGTTAACATCTTATTATAAATTTATAAGCCACTTCTACTTCCCACTGTGAATTGTCTGTTAATATATTTGGCCTATTATTCTAATGAGCTGTATAATATTTTAATATATTTTTTATTATTGTAAGATATATTGCATATTAATTTTTTAGTAAGTTGCAAGCTTTATCCTTGTTAGCTCTGGACTGTTTACCTTTATTTATCGTAATCTTTAAAAAGGTTAAGATTTTGTGAAGTAAAATATATACTTCTAAGTCACCTTACAAATTAAAAATATTAGTTTTATCTTCTAACATATTTTATTTGTATGTTTTATTCTTCGTGGTTAAAATAGAGAGAGAAATATATTTTTGTTTAATATATATAATTGATCCAAAAATTGATTGAATCATTTATTGTTTTACTACAGACTCCAATTTTTGCTTTTTTTAAAATAAAAAGTTAGGGACTTCCTAGGTGGCGCAGTGATTAAGAATCTGCCTGTCAATGCAGGCAACCTGGGTTTGAGTCTTGCTTTGGGAAGATCCCATATGCCGCGGAGCAACTAAGCCTGTGTGCCACAACTATTGAGCCTGAGCCCGTGAGCCACAACTACTGAAGCCCGCGCACCTAGAGCCCATGCTCTGCAACAAGAGAAGTAATGCAATGAGGAGCCTGCTCACCACAATGAAGAGTAGCCCCCACCCGCCACAACTAGAGAAAGCAACAAAGACCCAACGCAGCCAATAAACAAAATTGATAAATAAATTTATTTTAAAAATTAAGAAATAAAAAAACAAAAAGTTAAACTCCCAGCATATTTTGGAGGATCTGAGCTCCAACCATATTTCCCATAGGAAAAAAATATCTTTAGCCATTTCTCTTTGTAGTTTCTAGAAGTGAATTCTGTAGGAAGCAGAATTTCTAGCCCTTAATCCCCGGAACCTGTGAATGTCCTGGAAACACACTCCCTGTGATTGTGTTATGTGATATTCCACAGTTGACCTTAAAAGAACAGGGACCTAATTTAATCACACAAACCCTTTAAAATCAGAGAATGGTCTCTGGCTAGTAGCAGAAGAGGAAGGTGAAGAGGAAGGCACAAAGAGAAGAAAGAAAAGGAAGTTAAAGAAATTCTTAAAGCAAAAACGACTCCAAGCACCATTGCTGGTCTGAAGATGGGGGTGGCCTGTGAGACAGAATACAAGTGACATCCAGGAGCAGAGAGCATCCCCTGACCAACAGCCAGCAGGGAAATCAGGCTTCAGTTCTATGATGACATGGAGGTGAATTCTGCCAACAGCCTGAATGAGCTTGTAAGTGGATTTTCCCACAGAGCCTCCAGTGCCGTGAAATGCTGAGCGCAGAACCCAGATGGGCCAGGCAGGCTTCTGATCCACAGAACAGTAGAGAATAAGTAGCTTTGTTTAATGCCACTAATTTGTGGTAAATTGTTACAGGGATATAAAAAACTAATACGAAGTTTCTATTTTTAAATGATGTGTTTTTATTAGTATCCACTCACTTATCTATTTTAGCTATTTTTGGTTAACATTCTAATATTATGATGATACGATTCAATATATTTAGACCACTCTCACCCTATAGTTTTCCGTTCTCCCATGTTAGTTAAGAATTACTCTCCTTATCTCTACTGGCCAACCCTTCAACTATTAATAGCATGTACAAACACCCATTCTTTGTACCATCAACCACAGGGAGAAGGTTATTCAAAGAGGTTAATACCTATTCTTTTTTTCCAATTTTCTTTCTTTCCTCATTTCTTTCCTCTCCTATATTAAGATGTGGAAATTAACTTTTTATTTTGTAGCCATAATTGTCTTCCACTTTTGTAGATTCTAAAATTTGAAAATTAATAAAGAACATTGTTAATTCCTTTGTAAAACCTATTTACTGCAGAGGCAAGAACTATATTGTAGTACAATTCTTTTTTTGAAGATCCATGCCATGATTTCTGGGTACTAAAAGGAGAATATTCCTAAATTCAAGTATGAAATTACAGTCCTCTTTTACCATCCACCAGGTGCCTCAATGTATATTTTTTCATACCTCAAATTTCTCCCAAGGTTTATTCTATATGTTCCATTCATTCCCCTTACTTATGAAAAACATACTCCTTTCCACTCGTTGTCTGCCTTGATTAATCTGAAAAGCCTGTTCTCTAAGTATAACTATTTCTGGTTACAGATCATCCCTTAGCTACACAGATAAATGCACTCTTTCTTGGATATGATAGTTCCATTTTTTGTTAAGTTTCTTTGTTTTACTGGTATATATGTTAAAGAATCTTAGATAAATATTCTGATGCTTTACATGTTGAAATGTCTTCATCTTGCCCAAGGATCAAACTGTAGGTTGGCTGGATAATTAATATTTTATTTTGAAAATTATTTTCTCAAATATCATTTTCTGTCCATTTGATGAAGTAGAAACTTTGAAGAGCCTTTTAGTCACAAAGTAATTAAAGTTGCATAAAATATAAAGTTATATTACCGGGCTAGAAGGGAAGGAAATATCAAAGGAACTGAAGCCAGTGATCTAGCTTAATTACAAGAGAAATTTCTCCAATGCCAAATCCAGTGCTAACTGTGAGACTCAGGGTATTTCTGGATATTGTAAGAGGCTAGTATGAGCACTAGTTTATTGGTGCCCTGGTTCCAGGTATAAGCAAACTAAAATCCTTTCAGAATGATAATTCTCCCATTAAGGCTCAAGTTATTTCTACATATTAAGATTAACAAAACATGAATTCACAATAAAAGATGACAAAACACACAAGCAAAGAATCCACCATTACTGACAGCCAGTTGAATAAAAAAAAAAGGTTTAAACCTCTTTAAAAAAATCAGATATTATACTTACCAGATAGAGACAACATAACTATGTATTAGATGTTTAATATGTAAAAGATTGAATCACAAATAGATCAAAGAATTATAGACTATAAAAAATAACTAAGCTAACAAAGGAAAATAATTTTAGAAATAAAAATAAATTATTGAAATTTAAAAACCAACTAATAGATTTCAGCTTCTAGTCAGGATATAAAAAGATGCAAAGGACATTCATTCATGTGAAAACAATGAGAAAACTGAGAGGAAAAAAAATATTGGGTTATTTAATTCCATTTTGCCTTCTCTTATGAATTTTTTTGACAAAAATAAATGTACCTTTCTCCAATACAACAAAATCCTGTGGGAAGTAGCCAGAGCCAGCTGGGTATGGGCTTCACATTCATCAACAGGGAACTCTGCCTATCTTGAAGCTGGTAGGGCAATAATAACATGTGACTTCTGTCTCATGTCCCAAGATGGCAACCTTGTAGCCACAATCCAGTAGCAAGGAGGAGGAAACAATAAAGGACCCATTCTAGATCCTTTTATCCCACTGGCATAACTAATGGCAAGAATTGCTGAGAAATATAGTTTTTATTCCACAAAGGCATTGAGGCAATTCAACTGTAGGAAAAAAATCTTTCTCACAAATGAAATTTAAACAATGTGATAAATAAACTTTGATCCATCCCTTGAAATATAAACAAAAATTAATTTGTGATTGACCATAGCCTTAAATATAAAATTTAAATAATAAATGTTCTGAAAGACAACATAGGAGAATTTCTTCAAGACCTGTGCTTGTCAGAGGTTTTTTAGATAACACAAAAATCACTAAGCATAAAATAAAACAAACATGTATGCTGGAGTTCATTCAAATTAAAAAGCCCTGAACCTAGTGGCAGGGCAGGAATAGAGATGCAGACATAGGGAATGGACTTGAGGACACGGTGCGGGAAAGCTGGGACATAGTGAGAGAGTAGTGTTGACATATACACACTGCTGGGTGTGAAGTGGATGGCTAGTGGGAAGCTGCTGCAGAGCATGGGGAGATCAGCTTGATGCTAGGTGAGGACCTGGAGGGGTGGGATGGGGTGGTTGGGAGGGAGGCTTGGGAGGAAGGAGATATGGGGATATGTGTGTACATATGGCTGGTTCAGTTTGTTGTACAGCAGAAACTAGCACAATACTGTGAAGCAATTATACTCTAATAAAGATAAAAAAAAAAAAGCCCTGCTCATCAAAATATATTGTTAAGAAAATGAACAAGCAAGATGTAGATGGGAAGAAAATATTTGCAACATATGTGTGCAAGGACAAAAGAATAAACAAAGTCAAAACAAACAAATAAAAAATGGATTGAATTGTTGAGCTCATAAACAGACATACACTTAAGTGGAAATTGGTATAAAATAATTTATATTTAAGGGTCAGTCAACATGCTGGGAAATTTTACTAAATTATTCAGGAATAAATTGTACTCACATAGAAGAAAAGTTAGACTTTTGGTCCTCTATTCCTCCTGAAATAAAAGTTGATTTTTTCCTTTATTCGATTCTTTTTATTGCTATTGAATTATACTACTATTTCAGGTTAGAGAGAAAGTTAATGCATATACTTCACTTACAATTTAAAGGAAATGGTTTGGTTTATGATTTTTGTGGATTCATAAAATTCTGTTAAATTGACATGCTAATTTTTATCTAAACTTTTTATAAACATTTAGATACTGGTCAGGCTTCTTCTGTTATAAGCAATGCTTCCATGAACATCCTCAAATGGTGTTTATGCTATGTCCAATAGATATGCAGAAAAAATTCCTACAAAGAAAATGACAATCAAATCGATTTGCCTTTAAATATTGGATAGAATTATCCTCTTTTTCCAACAGTATTACCAAGAAATTGTATTATCAATTTATGATACTGGCCAATCTATGATGTAATAATTAGATTTTCACTGAAATGTTTTTGAATTTAAAAACTTATGATCTATTTATATTTCCTTTATTTTGTGATCTGCAGTTACATGAGTTGCGCTGGGTATTTTCTCTCTGCCCCTCTAAATTAACCTTCTACCCTTTTCCTCCATGTTCTGTGTCCTGGGTACCTGACAGTTGGGGTTGACCCAAAGGAGGCAGGAGATGACAAGATAAAACGTCCAGGTGTTTATTCCCGCAGCTCCCACCCTGATGGGATGGCTGGGGTTGGAGAGTACGCTCTCTGCATGACTCCTCTCAGAGGAGGATTATAGTTAATTGCATCCTCCTCTGACCCATACAGTTCTGAAGGTGGTGACAGATTCAAGCTACTGCTAGCTGTGCAGGTTTTTGTTCCCATAATGCTGCCTCACCTTTGTAAATAATCTCTTTAAATAAATTACAGAATGTGAAGATTTCTTTTTTTCCCTACCAAGCTGCCCATGAATTTGAAGAACACACAGTTGATCTCTTTGTTATTAGTTAAACTTTGTCCATAAGAAGATATCTTGAAATCCTAATCCTTCATATTTGTGAATGTCACCCTATTAGGAAATAATGTCTTTGCAGATGTAATTAAGAGAAGATCATCAGAGTGGTTCCTAATCCAATATGACTGTGACTGGTGCCCTTACAAAAAGAGGATGTTGCCATCTAAAGCCAGAGACACACAGGGTAAATGCTGTGTGATGACAGAGGCTGAGACTGGAATGACACAGCTGTGAGTCAAGGAATGCTAAGGCTTAACTGCCACCTCCAGAAGCTTGAAGAGGCAAGGAAGTATCCTCCCCAGAAGCTCAGAGGGAGCATGGCCCTGCTGACACGTTGGCCAAATTTGTAAAGTTTAGCCAAATTTCACACATAATCAAAAGAACATAGATCTCTGTGGTCAAAAGGCTAATCGCCACTGTAACCCTGTGGCTTAATGGGATAGTTGCAACTCTGTATTTCTCATGGTTCAGCACAACTCTTAACTTTAACACTCTGGGATCTCATTACTCTCATCAATACCAGGGAAAGAAATTCTATTGCACCATATATGTTACAGAGTAATCTTCAACTTAAAGAAAACAAGTAGGATATAGACAGCATGAGGACATCCTGCCTTAGAAAATCCCACCAAAAGGCATCCCTGTGGTAAGACACTCAACAGTCAGGTGGACAAGTTCAAGTGATAAAGTAGACCCAAAGCAGATTCAACTCCTAAGGTTGCTAGTTTGTTTTGCCACACATCCCTAGATCTGACCAGTAGGGAGACAACAAGATCAAATGGAATTAAACAGTTTATTACCTATGGAACAGCATATAGCATGAGCTTCATGTATGCACTGGTTCCCCCTGATCCTCCCAATTTCTCATGGAGCTGAGGAATCATCAGTGCAGACGCACACAGTGGATCTATGTCACAAGTGAAATACAAGCGCTTAGAAAAATCCTAATCTTCTCAGGGCACTTCTAGCAAACTTGCCCAATCTTTGTGCCCAAGGGAAGATATTACCTTTATCATCCTGACCAGGAAACAAATGTGCCCTCTGATCTGGAGGGAGACAGTATCTCTAGCTTCCAAGTATGTTGCATATAAACATATTTGAAAAGACAATCCTAAATACATAGAAACATTACAGAGAATTTTCTCCCAATAGACAATATCACCTAGTCTGTGGATGTAAAACGGATATTCCCCCCAGCCACTGCTGTACTTATTTCACGAGAAAATGTATAAGGTAGCCATGGTGGCGAAAGTGGTAACTGGACATGAGCTCTACAACTTGGATTTCCCCTTATAAAGGCTGATTTGATTGTGAAACCTGCTTACTGCCCAGCCTATAAAGACAGAGGCCAACACTGAACATCTCTTCATTGGCACCCACATGAGAATATTTCCTGGGGAAACCAGCTGGTAGGTTAATTATATTAAACCCCTTCCATCATGGAAATGTCAGACATATTTCCTCACAGGGACAGATATAGTCCATGTATGTATAGTCCATGCCTTCCCTGACTGAAGTGCTTCTGCAGTGCCCCATCATGGATTTCCAGAATGCCTTATTCATCATCATGGTAGTTTATACAATATTGCTTCCATGACATGCAAGGATAGGCTCATACAGGTGGGGAATTTACAAGTGTTACCATACACACACTACAAAGAAACAACTGCAGTTGGGAGGTAAAACTGCAATATTAGAATCCTTTCTGGAAGAACAAAGTATAGTAAATACCTTAGATCTGCATCCAATATTTGGAGTTAATTCCTGTATAGTCAGGATACACAAGTCCAGTAACCAAATGGAGGTTACCACACTAAAACAAGAATTAAAAGAATTTTTAATTCTTATACAATCAACCTTGGAATCAATAGATTTAGAAGTCCTTAACTGCCCACGAGAATTCTGCCACTAAGAAACATAGTTATTGTTATAATTGGAAGCTGAAAGTCCTGCTTGGGCATTTAGGCTTCTTCATGTTGTTCATTCAACAGGCATGAAAGGGAGTTTACTCTAGGGGCCAGAACGATTAGCCTTGATTTCCAAAGGTAATCAGTGGGTGCAAGGATGATTCAGAATGGAGCTCAAGGGATTTACTACACATCTCTAACACTCCCTTGCCCAATAGTCTTGATCAATAGTAAACTTCAGCAATCTAATAAATACAGATCCAGAAAACACTGGGATCAAGCAGGACCAAAGTTTTGGTTAAGAATCCCAGCCAGCCAGAAAGCTGGACAAAGTAAGGGGAGAATGGAATCCCCTTGAAAAAAGAAGCTACAGTTATAAGCCTCAGGCTCATGGCTAGCTACAGAAGTGAAAACAACAGAAGCTATGCTTTATCATTTCTGTATTCCCCATTTTGTCCCAAGTATCTTATATGAAAAACACCAGAAGTGACTAATATTTTAGGCTCCAAGTAGCAGTATGAGAGATGGATGATGCACCATTTATACTGTGGTAACTGATGGGTCCTTATATGTTTCCTGTTTGGATGACACAATTCCTATACTGAACAAAATAAATCATTTGATATCGAGGAGGGGGATTTGGGGTATATTGATATACTTCTTTCATTTTTTCCTCTGCATTGTTTTCATGAATATTTACCTCATTGTGGGGCCTGAGAGACCAACTTTTACAGGACAACTTTACAAATAACCTTGCCCTTTATCTTCTGGCTGAGTTTGGCCAGTGGCAGGCACTGGCAGTATATCAAAGGGTTGTAAATATTTCAATCTCTCTCAATTCAAATATTTAATCCCTACACATTCCTGTGAGGTTGATACAGATTGGGTTCATCTTGCAATCCAATGTGTTAACTATTGATGCCCCATGAGACCACAAAAAAAGTCTGTGGGCAAATCTAAGATTATTAGACTTATTGCAGGAAGGGCAAATGCCACCTCATAAAGTCATAGAGTCCCAAATGAGGAAATCAGGGAAGTGTACTACCAGTTTTTACAATCTGGGCTGAGTGGCTTTGAGGTGGGTCTTAAAAGGTTTAGTGGGCAGTGTGGTTCCTATGCTTTAGCCAGCATCAGGTAGTACTTGTTAGAACACAGACTATTAGAGCGTGGTCCTAGTGTTTCTGATTCAGTACATCTGGGGTGGGACCTTAAATGTGCATTTCCAGCAAGTTCCCCTGATTGGGTGTCCAGACTTTGAGAACCACTGTCTTATGCACTGTGAATGTTTATATGGTTTGCCAATTTTCTCAAGCTGGGAGATATACTCAGGTGTTTTATCATCTTAATGTAGACAGGGTTACCCCTACATGTCTGTGACTGAGAGGGCTCTATAATTAACATGGGGGCATTTTTTCCCCTAAGGAGAGTTGTGTTATGATTTTGGAGTCAAAAGGGAAGCCATGGGCTTTAATTCTGGCCCCTTCTGGTCACTTCATTCAGTATCTGTGAAATTTTGCAGATTGTTTAACCTCTATATTACCTGTTAAACAGTGACAGCAAAATTTATTTTGTATGGCTTCTGAGAAGAGAAAACACGATCATACTTGTAAATAACTTAGTTGATTGCTTACTGTAGTAAATGCCAAAAAACGTTTGCTGTTGTTATTATTGTGGATATATATCCTCTTTATATCACAGTTTTCTCATTTGTACAATGTGGATAGCAAAGGTACTTGTGAGGTTTAAATAACATAGATACAGTTTGAGGTAAGGTTTAAGGAGTGTTGCGCAAAACAAGAATTAAATAAATGTATTACCCATCCGTCTTCCATGAAAGCCCAGAAATAAAATAATTCTCTAATCTAGAATTGCCTAAACATGACTGCTAAATTTCTTCCTTTCTTTTTCCTTACTCCTGCAATATGTTCAACTCACCCAAAACAAAAAGGAGGTGCTTGGGAAGGAGGAATGAGACTCGTTTAGGGGAGCTTAGAAATAGCAGTTCCAGTCCCATCTTTCTCATAATTCTTCGTACAGGTCAGGAATCATTCACTTTTTCTGGCCTAGTTTCTGAACATGTGACATGAAAGACTGCATGATTTCTACTTTTCTTCTACAATGAAGATGGCAACTTTGTGGTTTTATGCCTTCTACCAGAAGCTAATGTCTGAATATTTTGCAAGGATAAGATAAAGAAACCACTTTTCTTTTCCCTTTATGAGCATTTCAATGTCACTGAGACATATCAGATATGACTTTTAACTGTGTCTGGTGTTTAACTCAATTAATAATGGGTTTCAATTATTAGGGAAGAAATACAATGAGAAGCTGTGGATTTAGTACATGAGAAAAATTCAGAGTGTTGCAGTTGATTTTTTCCTTTCAGGTACAAAGGTTTATGAAGATTTTACATAGCTAATTCTATCCATTAACCTCTCTCTCAGCCTTTGTCTTCTAACAATGTTCTAATTTTTAGGAGGCAAGTCAAATCACTAGCAGACTGAGAAAATAAACATTTTAACGTTAGATGAACAGATACGGTGGGCAAATGAGAAGAAAAACAAGATTAATTACTGAAATAACTGAGGTACAAAAATAAAACTGACATGAAGTGGGAAATTGTCACCAATTTGTGAGTCAGAGAACACCAGACTTAAGTTTGATATGGTAATAAAGAGTTACATGATTTTGATTTTTCTTAACTTCTCTGAACCTTTGTTTTCTAACCTAGTAAAAGACAGGTGGGTACGATGATACAAGATGTCCCTTTTAGGTCTGAAATTATCTTATTAATATCCTTTTCACAAATATTTTTGGACATTACTATGCTCCTAGCATCTGCCAGATACTAGGAATTTGAAGATGGTTATAATATTCCTGCTACAAAAACATTTACAGTCTAATGGGAAAGGCAACATGTAAAAGGAAGTAATAAGGCATAGAAATCACCAATTAAAATACGCACAGTGTAATAGAGAAAGAAGAAATAATGGATTAGCAAAGGGTTAGGAATGGCTTCACATGTAAGGCAAAATGTAAGCCCTTATTGAATGGAAAAGGAGGGAAGACCTTTCAAGTAGAGGAATCAGCAAATTCTGGTCCATGGGGCTAGGAAGAGATATGAAGTACTTGAAATGTCAAGCTCTTTAGTAAATGCTCAATAAAAATTTATGCAATAAATTCTGGAAAATGTAGAGAGAATGTGAGAGTGGCAAGAACTGAGTCTATAAAGGAAGGTAAAGGCCTGATTATGAATTTCCCCTTCTCCAGGCTACATGTTTTTAACTTCATCTCATGGACGGTAGACAGGAGTAACCAGATAAGTGAATGTGATAGGATCTGGTCTTCTGAAGTCCCAGCTGGCAATTATCTGAAGTTTGTTTTGGAGTGGATTAATAACAGGTCAGCTAGAATAATAGGGCAAACTTTTTCAAGCAAAAGTAGAGGGTATATTTTTTAGAATTAGGTATGGGTCCAAGTTACAAAAATATACAAAAGCATATTAAGTGAGAGACAAATATTTTTCTTTCATGTTCAACAAGTCCCAAGGTTGATGGCAGAGGGTCAGAATGGCCCTTCCTGTTGTCAAGGCCACAGGCATTGTCCTTTTTGTTGTTCTAACTTGCCCAAATGCCACTCCCAAGGTCGCTCATGTGCCATGAAGTCAGTTGTAGCTCTTGTTATTTGGTCATATTTTAACCAGCAAAAAGAAGAAAAAAGAGGGAAAATACCACTCTCCCTTTAAAGATTCTTTCCTATATTGTCTTTCCCAGGAGCCAGTAGCTCATCACTTAGCTACCAGTAGCTACAAAGAATTTAGTTATATAAAGATTTTCTTCTGAAGGCTGTAGGTCTAGCTAACATTGAAGTATCCTGGAGGGTAACAGGAGTCACTTGTCATAGGTTTGAACTAAGAAAAGATGTTAGTGGAAGTAGAGAGGAGGCAACACATGTAATGATTATTAATGATTACTTTGAAGAAATTGTCAACAAGACTTGGTGACCTGAGTGTGAAATATGAGTGTAACGAGTTAGGAAAAGCTTGCTTATGATGCCATCTGGCCTGATTGTGTGGTGAGAGGCACTACTGACTGAGCTGGGCTTAGAATGAAGAGTAGGATGGGAGGGGTATGGATTTACACTTTATGTAAAAATTAGTAATGTATAGTTGCCATGGAGACATCCAATAAAATAAGAAAGCAAAAGAAATTAAAATGGAGATTAGAAAGAAGATGAGCAAGTAGGCAGAGTGTTTGTTCAAGGTGGAAGGCTCAGAAGAAAGTTTTGACTTAACTCCCACTCTGTACGATAGAATACATTATGAGAGCTAATTTATGTGTCTTGGCATTATTCCCCAACCTTCTCCCACCTACACAGATGCAGTGTAGCCTAGTCATTCCATCACACATTTGCAGTTTCACTCCTTGTGGTTGCTACAAAGACCATGGTCATTTTTGGCACTGCTTCATTTTTATGATAGCACACCTGAAAAATTTTACATCTTATTTTTAAATGTAGGTTCATGGTTCTCATATTTTATACATTACTTTTGTGTACTGGAATTTATTAATTTTTAAAATAAAATCCCTGTTTGTAACAGTTAGCATCATTATTGAAACTGATTTACAAATAAACTAATTTGGCCCCCATCTTAGTTCTTTATATATTGTAAACAGAACATTTTGTGTGTGTGTGTGTGTGTGTGTGTGTGTGTGTGTGTGCGCGCGCATGTGTCTCATCATGGAGTCAACTATAAAATATGTCCTGATTTCTTTAGAAGCCTGCTACATTAAAACAAATAATGTTTAAATATACAAATCAGAGAAGCTATTATACAGCTTATTTATATCAGAACCTTTATAATTATGCTTCTGATTCCATATTTATTCTTTTATCCACTTTTGAAGTGATAAGTAGAAAGACTAACAATTGGCCCTCAAGTCAGAAGACAATCAAGATAGCAAATGAGTTTTGATATGTGAATTCAGTGTTCTTTCTTATATGTTACCATGAAATTCAGTGGAGGCATTTGCATGTGTTGTGTAAATTTACATGGCATCCAACATTTTTAATTTTAGAGGTATAGGAGGTAAGGGGAACAACAGACTTTCTTGTTAATTCTTCTAGGTGCCACAATACTTATCTACTATATGTATTTTGATTCTGTGTGGTTGCAAACACAAGAAAATTTAGAATGTGTAGGAGGAAAGTTTATAGCACAGGGAGATAGAAACTAACTGAGAATATAAACTCTGATTAAATTAAAAATCCTGAAAAGATATTTCAGCATACAGATATTGGAAGGCAGATGTGAAATCTCTCTTCAATGAGTAGTACAATCTAGTAGGATCAATTACCGCAGACGTCCCAGGTTAGAATAGGTCAGCATTTGAAGGTCTGGAAAACAATTTGACAAACTGTCCAGAGTTGGTCTGCGTATGACTATGGGTCTCAAACTGTAGTTAGCACCAGGATCACCCCGGAAAGGGCTTGTTAGTATCTGGATTGCTGTGGCATACACCCAGAACGTCCAACTCAGTAAGTCTGCAGCAGTGTCTGAACACTTGTGTTTCTAACATGTTCCCAGGTGGTGCTGATACTGCTGGTCCGAGAACCACACTGAGTAGCACTGTGCAATCATGAGCCAGACATAAGAAGGGACAAAATATAAACAACTGCCCTTAAACAGGGCTACTGTGATCTGCCTCTGTGAATACTACTCTAAGGTAATATATCATTTTTGATGCTGCATTAGCCTTTCTATTAAATTATATAATGAAAAACTTCTCTCAAAATTTTTAAAAATTTTCTGAAAGAGGGCCTCTGAAGATGTTTCTTTTGAACTTGGATGATATAATTTACACAATGTATTCTGTGATTAAGGTAAAGGAAAGCTAATGACATTATTTTCCCTAAATACTATGTAGGATTTTAAAAATCTTAAGCATTGTTAGGATTTTTTAAATAAGTTAATGCTGGATTTTTAGAGAGAGATTTAATTTACTTTATTGCATGGATTGAGAGAAAGTTTTAATTTTTTTTTTTTTTTGGCACAAATCCTCAAATGCTTCAATGCAAATGTATCCTTTCTGCCCCTTATAATCATGGTTCTCACTCTTCATTATGAAAAAGGTTGTTCATAACATGAGAAACAGAACTGGAAGGGAATTAGAGAAGGTACTGTATTTCAGAGAAAGGAGTTTGGCCTAAATAAGCTTGAAACATCACAAGACCTCCTGCCATGCACATTTCCTTGCATTCAGGAACAATGGTTTGTGAAGGGTATTTAGGCTTTCAAGAGGATGAAAGTAAGTGAATATTCTAATTTTATGTCAACCTAACTCTGAATTCCATGAAAATAAATGGAAGATAACATAAACACCTATGCTGATACTAGGAAAAGCCTGAATTTACATACTTCACAGTACACTAGCTTGCCATAATTCAATGTAAACCAAGTTAGAAGAAGACTCAAGATACTGATATTAAATTCTGTCACTGGTTGCATAGTGCCTTGTACATATTGAATTATGAAATTATAAAAGTCTCCAGTTAGGGTAATTTATATAAAGTTTTTTTTTAATTAGGGTAAAAAAATAATGAGTTTATATCACAATGAGGTATCACCTCACACCGGTTAGAATGGGCATCATCAGAAAATCTACACACAGTAAATGCTGGAGAGGATGTGGAGAAAAGGGAACACTCTTGCACTGTTGGTGGGGATGTAAATTGATACAGCCACTATCAAGAACAGTATGGAGGTTCCTTGAAAAACTAAAAATAGAACTACCATATGACCCAGCAATCCCACTGCTGGGCATATACCCAGAGAAAACCATAATTCAAAAAGACACATGCACTCCAATGTCCATTGTAGCACTATTTACAATAGCTAGGACATGGAAGCAACCTAAATGTCCATTAACAGATGAACGGATAAAAAAGATGTGGTACATACATACAATGGAATATTACTCAGCTGTAAAAAGCAATGAAACTGGGACATTTGTAGAGACATGGATGGACCTAGAGACTGTCATACAGAGTGAAGTGAGTCAGAAAGAGAAAAACAAATATCGTATATTAACACATACATGTGGACTATAGAAAAATGGTACAAATCAACCGGTTTTCAAGGCAGAAATAGAGACACAGATGTAGAGAACAAACATATGGACACCAAGTGGGGAAAGCGGGGAGGGTTGGGGGGGAATACACTGGGAGATTGGGATACCAAATTGTACACTCTAAATATATGTAGTTTATTGTCTGTTAACTGTATCTCAATAAAAGTTCTTAAATAAAAACCAAAAAAACACAAATATTTGGTGAAGAAATAAATAAAAGAATAAACACACAAAAAAAAATATATGCAGTTTATTGTCTGTTAACTGTATCTTAATAAAAGTTCTTAAAAAAAATAATGAGTTTATTATCAAGGCCTGGAGCTGCATTCATTTAATATTAAGGATAGAAAATCAACTTGAGTCCAGTTTCTTACCTCAATCTGTTAAGCCCAGAAATGGTGAAGAAAGTTTTCACTCACCCAAACAAACTGTGTAATAAACACTTACTATAGTGGACCATTTTTCTAAGCTCTGGGGATAAAGTAGAGAGCAAAAACTTCAAGGGACAATCCTGATAGAATTTATACTCTAATGAGTTCTGAGGAAGGTACTGAGGGAAGATACGTATGGAAATTAAAAGGATATCACAAGGAAGGCCTGCCTATAAAAAATATCAGGCAATTAGATGGAAAGTGATATTCTAGATAGAATACCATCAGTATGTCATCTCCGGCAAGACCTGCAACCATAAAAAGAGAGCAGGGAAAGACAGGGGGAAAACATTCAAGATACAAGAAAGAACTAATAAAGGTATGAGGTTTTGAAATTCACAAAGAAGTCCAGCAAGTCTGGACCTAAAAACAGCATAGTGTGGAAGATGTATCAATAGTTGGGGTGAATTACAAGAACCACATAGGGCATTACAGGCCACAAAAAGGGTTTAGACTTCCTTGGAAATAAAATGGAAATCTATTAGATTTTTCTTTAAATAGAAGAATAAGATTTAAGTTGTTAAAAAAAAATCATTCTGACCAATATAAAAGGTAGAAAAAAAGAATCATGCAGCCAGGGGAGGAAGCTAATGTTATAATTTATGAGGCATAATTATCATCATATAGTAGAAAGAGAGAGAAATGTGTAAAATGTTTTAAAATGAAGACTTTCAGATTAAAATAGTATTTGCTGATTTCAGTAAGCTAAAATTCAATTTAGGTAATACGTTTAGTAAATTATGCTTACCACAAATATCTCCTTCAACTTTAGAGGTAGAACTTAATTATGGATTTTTAAGAGTGTTCCGACTTCGTGTAAATGAATTCTTATTATGATTGATCTCTGTATAAGCAATTGTCAATGCAAAGTAATACCATTATACTGATGTTGACATAGTTATTTTTTATATTTTCATAATTGATAAAGACATCCTTCATAGTAGGTACAACAAACATTAACCACGAGCAACATTTTTTCCAATATGTGGAATTAATTATTTAAGAACTCATTAGTTGATTAATGATCAATAAGCCAATCTCAGCTTAAACCAATCTGTAACATTTAATGATCTTTAACCATATTTCGCTGAAATTCCAAAATGAAATAAAGACCTCTATTATGAAGTTGATTTAGGCCTTGTCTATTCTACACTCTCCAATGAAAAATGATGATGATACACAGTGTTCTCTCAGTGTATCTTAGGACCAGGAATAAAAGCGCTTCCTAAACAAGAATGAGTTATAGGATTTAATTCCAGCTCTGGCAATGATTCATTGGATAACCTTGGAAAAGTTACTTCAACATTCTCTTGTGGCTTCCTAGTTGTAAATGGGGATATTAAATTTGCCACTGAATTCCTAAGCCTGACTTATGGGATAGTAGTTTCTTACTAAGAATTTTAAAATACAATTGCAAATTCTGTGATAGACTTGATATTGTGTATAAATACAAGTAAGTAAACTGAAATATACAGGATAACTGTAAACATTTTAACAAGATTTTATGTTCTGGTAGAAGGTTAGGACAGCAAGATGATCTCAAGGACATCATTTTTAAGCCAAAAAAATAGTAAATTATGCTTACGTGAAAAATAAATTTATAACATGGTCCATGCTATTGAGAATGACTGACCACTAGAATATAAGAGTCATGGTAGGGGAGACCTCATCTGTATTGTTCAGTGTTTTGGGCCCACTGCTTGGAACAGTGCCTGGCACTTTGGTCATTCATTAAGTAAATATTTATTGAATTTCTACCATATACCAGGCACAGTTCCAAAGCTACACATATCAGCATGGACAAGATAACACCTCTGACCACAAACACTTTATACTTTAGTGGGGGAGACAGGCAATAACAAATAAACAAGATATGTAATATCAAGTAGTGATAAGTGCTCTAAAGAAATATAGTATATAGGATGAGACAGTGTCAAGGGTTGTTATTTTAGCTGCTTTGACCAGGAAAGACTTCTCTGAAGAGGCCACAACTGAATAGTGACCTAAAAGATATGAGTTACTGAAACATGAGAGTGTGTGGGAGAATGTCCTCCAGCAAGTGCAAAGTTATCCTGAGGTGAGAGAGACCTTGATATATTGCAGGGATGAAAAATTATTTTAGTTAATGAAAAATCAGTTTATGGTCAGAGCCGACTTTTGTCAAATGCAATGGGAAAATGTTGGAGGGTTTTGAACAAGGGAGTGACATGATCTGACTTCGATATTTAAAAGATCCCTCTGACTTCCCTATAGAGAACAGATTGTAGATGAGTAATAATGGAGTGGTGAAACCAGGTAAGACACTATTACAGTGATCCGGTCAAGGGGCCTTGGCAGTTCATGTGGAAGCCATTGAGGTGATAAAAAGTGTTCAGATTTGTCATTTAAATGTGACACATACCTTGAAGCTAGAGTTAGTAGGATTTGCTATGGATTAGATGTGAGGTTCCCCAGAGAGTGAGGAGACAGACAGATGCCTAGCTTTATGTCCTAAGCAACTAGGTAGATGGTCTGCCATTTGGTGAGGATAAGATTAGGGTGGAGAAATAAACGACACATCGACTGTGGAAATGTTGTGATCGAGAAGCTTTTGAAAAACCCAAATGGAGATTTGTTATATCTAAGTCAGAGGCTCTTTGGTGAGATCAAGGCCAAAGATGTAAATTTCATAATCATTGTCTTATAGCCAGTACTGAAGTTCACAGGACAGGATAAGGTCACTATAGAGGAGTCTAGAAAGAAAAGAAAATATAAAGAGCAAGGAAATTTAACAAGGAAGACTGAGTAGCCAATATGATGGGAGGAAATCAGCAGAGGAGTTGTGCCCTGGAAGCCCAATGCTAAAAAATGCTCCTGGAAAACAGGGCAGGTTGGGATTAGAAATGGGAGAGAAATTGACTTTTTTTTTTTCAGAAACTCTTCCTTAATGGGAAAAGACATTTTAAAAAATGCATAAAATTCCAAAGATGAAGCAATGACAGAGGAAACAAGAACAGCAGCAAAATTTTAGGAGCTGGAAAGTAAAGAGATTGAGAAGCAATTTAGCATACCAGAAAGAGAGACCTAACATACTAAGAAAATCTCAAATCCATACCAGCAGTGAATATGACTGAAGTGGGCTGTTTTGTACCACAGAATTTTTTTTTTTAAAGTCCAGGAATTATAGACAACAGTCACCTGTGAGAATATGTTGGCTGGCGCAGAAAATGGATAAAGGATTAAAAGACCTTTGTTTCTACATTGAGAAGCCTTGCATAGTGGTTAAAATAAATAAAAATACACCTACCAAATAATTATGATATTTTAGGACATTGGGGGGAAAGATCATGTTAAGTTTATAAAAACAAGAGATTTGTGAATCAGAAAAACATCAGCGTTCTCAAGAGGTCATTGGTTATCAAATTCAGCAGAGCAGGCTTGGATATCAAAATCATTTGAGATTAAACGATTTTCAATGTAGAATTTCTTACCTAAAAAGTCCAACCTAGCATCCAGTTAAACTACCAACATAGTGGGTATATTATTAGGATTTGATTAATGGAGTAGAACCCCTTGCGTGACATGAAATAAAGGGATACATCAGAAGGATTATATCATAGGCAATTGGTAAACATATTTATGGAGGACTACTGCTTCTGTGTCTGCTGGTGGGCCTGAAGCTACTATAGGTCAGCAGGATTGGCAGTTAGGGAGAAAAGCTGGACATGAAGCAGAGGAGAATAAGAGAAAAACTGGAACCTTCACTGTCTCTCACTGCCTCCAATCTAGATACAGATAACCTACCAGAGATGCTGGTACCTATTACCTCACATCTGTACATGCACCTGCCCCAGGACTCTGAGAAGCTGGGGGAGATCATGTGGGAACTGGAGGAGCTGCAGGCCTGGCTGCTACTCCACATGAATAAGGCGAGCCAGGAGATAAGTGACAATGTGTGTGAGCTGCAGTGGCACCTGGCACCCTACACTGACATAGAGCAGAATGGCTGCTCTTTACTCTTGCTCCCAAATCTCACACAAATATCTCTTGTGGCCAAACATACCTAGGAATGTGAGGGTCGTGTTCTGATACATTTTTCCAGTTTAGGCAAACTGTCCCAATTAGAAACCACCACAAAGGATATACTGCAGGAACTGTCAGACATTCCAGGCCTGAAAAAAATCATTTCCCATGCATCCTATTTTCAGAGATGTCTGGAGAATGTACACCATTCAAATAAGTGTGTAAACTGGAAAAAAGCATAGAGAATTCAAAACACAAAGGATCAATACATCAGAAGATGATGAGAATCCATAGGAAGATGGAGGAAACATTCAAGGACAACATTATATTCTAGGGCATCTAGTCCAGATTGGAGCAAAGAGGATTCTAGGAGGAAATGTCCAGGAGAAATGTATTAGAACTTGTAAACTTTCCTAATATGTTTTAATCATGTTGAAAGGAGATTTATTAATCTGGTAGAAATTTTAGGAATGAATTAATATCAAACAAGCAAAAAAGAGAGAGAGAAGACTTCTGAAAAAACAAAAACTTGTAAAGAAAGGCAAAGTGACTCAAGTGTGATAAATATTTTAAATTCCAGACTAAAGTTAGTGAATATTAATCAACCAAAAATCGTGATTATTTTAGGAAAATAGTGAAAGCGGAATTGTGCTTGTGTGTGTGTGTGTGTGTGTGTGTGTGTGTGTATGTAACAATAATTATGAAATAGCAAAAGAACATGTTCTTTAGAAACATGGTGACAAACAGTAGAATAAACAGCTAAAACAATTTAAAGTGGTTATTAGGGTGGGGCAGTCAATTGCTCCTTCTTGCTAAA
This sequence comes from Hippopotamus amphibius kiboko, assembly GCF_030028045.1. Classification (NCBI taxonomy): domain Eukaryota; kingdom Metazoa; phylum Chordata; class Mammalia; order Artiodactyla; family Hippopotamidae; genus Hippopotamus; species Hippopotamus amphibius. The sequence continues at coordinate 56,449,602 of NC_080190.1, read as the reverse complement.
AAGCTTGTTGAAAATTTTGAGCTTTAAAATTATATATATAACATTTTGAGGAAAATGGAAAAGAAAGTTTCAAAGTTGGTGCCTGTGAGAGAAGTAGTTTCTGTGGCAAGATATGAACCAAAGCCAGACTTGTTAGCGGGAGGCATGAGAAGAAAGCTGAGACATAGGAAATCCTTTGAGGAATTTTTATATAAAAAGGGGCAGAGAAATAGGAGCAGTCTGGAAGGGAAGTATTTTATTTATTTTTATTTTTTTAAATTTTTTGGTTTAGAAGGGAATATTACAACTCGTCTCTATCTTGATGTGAACAATCCTGAAAATAGGAAAAGAGAGGTAATACTGGAGTAAATTACTTGGATTCACAAGACAAAACTGGCTTGTATTCATGTGGGGTGGACGTATTGGCCCATCTCTCCCACCCTTGTCTAATTCACCAAAATCTCCCCCTTGAAATACTACAGTAACCTCAGAATGTATCGAGCTACTTCTTCCCCTGTTTACCACAGTCTTATCCCAACACAGCAGCCAGAGTGATCATTGTAAAACATAATTTAGTTCATGTCAATCTTCTGTCTTGAACTCCACAATACTTTCTCCTTTCATTTTGATTAAATCCCCAAATCCTACAATTATGTACATGTCTTTTTGGGGTCCAGCTCCCCATTACCTTGCTAATCATTTCTTCTCTCATTCCTGGTCAGTTATCCTCTCACACAGTTGACTCCAGCTTCACTACTCTTCTTGGGAAACTTGAACTTGCCAGGCACACCCCTGACTCTTGCCCTTGCACTGGCTCTTTCCTTGTTCTTTACTCTCCTCCTGCATGTCCACATCTTCTTCAAGGCTTTTCTTAGACATAACCTACTTAGGGAAGCTTTGTAGCATTACCTTGTTGAGATCTGCTGTTAAAACCACTGTTACCACCTCCATCCCCAATTCCCTCTCCTATAGACACTTATTACTTTTTGAAAGTTGAACCTGACTCAACAGGTTGATTTAAAGTTGGAGGTGAGATTGATCAGCGGGTTTCTGTATTTTTGTCAGCAATACTGAGGAACAGAGAGGCAAAAATGGATTTAGCCAGGATTGAAGTTTGCCAGAAAAATAAATAAGAATAGGGAAACTACAAAGGAGAAAGGCTGAAAACAATGAAATGATTGTAAAAGTGGATAACCTAACTTAAATTGTTAGGAGGGTGAGTATTAGTAAAACTGTGGTAGGGTCAACAGAAGCCCGGTGGGTGGAGAAGTTGTAGGTCTTTGAGAGTTGGTTAAAAACAAGAGAAAGTGGTGAGAGACTGACATGTTTTAAACTGAAGGTCTATTTTACTTGGTAGTGGCAAGTTCTAGAGTTTGACATGATGGCCAAAACTGGAATAGAGGACTAGGGCATTACAAGTACAGTATGGAGGTCTAAGGCAGAGAGGCCAGGGAGTTGGATAAATTATATGTGTGATATAGAAATGACCTAAATGATGACGAGATAGTTGTGGCTAGTGATAGAGTAACCAGATATGAAATAGAATGTGGAAAGAAAAGAGCCACATAATAAAAGGACTGCAGGGAAAATAGTGTGTTCAAGGAGTATGCAGGTTTCTGAGAAAACAAAAAAGTAAAAACATGTTCAGAGAAGAGTTTGAAGATACACAGTAGCTCTGCTAAGAAAAAAAAAAAAAAAAAAAACAGACATATTTCCAGTAAGCACTAGAGAATGGACAGAGCTGGGTCAGGTTAGAGTCCCGGGGGGCCAAGATCTTTAGTGATGAAGGCTGCCTGGATAGACCTGGCGTCCTCACAGAATCTGAGGGCTCCAGAGATGTGGGACATAATGGGATTTGTCCTGAGAGCTTCTTAGGGGAAGGTGGATGTTCCATTCTATGGCCGCCTCTTCTTGGTTCTTGTCTCTTAGGCAGCTGTAAGTGGAACAGGCTGAGGCTGACTGACTAGGAGCATGAGGGACTCCTGTAGACCCCACTTCAGCTCTACCAATATGGAACACAGTTTTTTGCTCAATCACATTCCTTTGGGAGAATAAAATTTACTAACTTCTTATATGAAGGGAAGGGAAAAAAACTGAAGAGTAAAAAAAGAGAATATAAAATATATTTAAAAATCACAAAATATCTAGTGCAAACTGTGGTTTGCAAATATTCACAGTATTCACTACATTGGTAAGATGCCATGGCTATTATTAAAAGCAGGTCTTCTGACTCCAGTTTGGTTCCACTATCAGTACCCTTCTGACTAAACAGATTCTTAAAGTATTCTCAATGATCCAAAATTAAACTGATATGAGAAAGGGTTAAACATTGAGTTGGCAAATGTAAAATATTTCAAGCCTCCTTCAGAAGAGACATCTATAAACACAAATTATCTTGAAATGACTTACTTACAGGTATTATTTTCAAAGAGCATGATTATTTATATAGAAATGTTCTGGCAGAGAACCACACACCACCTGTTTCCCTCTTCTGACAAACAGGGACAAAATACTGATGTTGGTTTGCAATTAACCACTTTGATCTACTCCTGGCAAGGCATTCTTCATCATCTTTGCATTATAATACAAGTAGCACCTCTGAGTTGGAAGCATTTAACTATAGAAAAGAACATAAACACTCACATACTGAGGGACCAATAGCAAATTAGAGAAAATCAGCAGCAAAATGTAAGAGGCTGCTTCAGAGCACTGAAATACAACTCAGCTTAAATCAGTTCAACTTAATTTTATTTTATATGACAGTTTAACCCATGCTTATTTCGGTCTTGATTTCTGACTAATATTAAGTGGTTCTGCTCATCACACTAATGGCAGAGATGAATAACACACGGACAAATTGATGGGTAAGTATATTTAATACCCATGTGCAGTACCTTTGTGAACTAAGAAGAAAATAAAGTTTGGAAAAGAAGAAAATCAGAAAGTAGGCATTCTATTAAAGCAAGGGTAGAGGCAAAAGTGAAGTTTGGGTATAAATCTCCCATGTTGACCAAAATCAGGTGTACTTAAAATATGTAAAGCCAGGAAATAAGGTACTTATTATTTCTTTAATAATCTTCTAAAATGCATTTCCACAATAATCAGATACTATAAGAAAATGGCATTTGAAATTTAGCCTCTCCACTTCTCTTTGCTATTATGAATAAAAACTATTAAATTATTTAGGCATAATGTTTTAAAAATTATGACTGCTGAAAACAGTGTCTGTGTGTATAATATGTGTATAATATACACAGTATAAAGTGCTAAAGATGCTACACACACCATTGGGGTGGGGGAGGAGAGAGAGAGAAAGAGAGAGAACGTTATAACAGGCAAACAATAAGAAAGAGAAAGCCCATCACATAAGAAAGGTTTGTTGGGTCTTTCACCTTGAGAGCTTCCCCAGGTGAAATCTGAAACTGGCCCTCGGCCAAGGATGGCAAGGAGAGATCCAAGAAGGCTGCAGACCACTCCAGATTAGTGGGTGGCAGTTTCAATAAGCAAGGGGATTCACAGACATCTTGTCTTGGGTAGCCATAAGAAGAGCAGATCTCTGTTTCTGCCCACCAGAATCTTAAAGTTTCTGTAAAGTCCTTAACTGGGTTCAGTCACATACACCATCCAGATGATCTTAATACCTTACTCTCTCAAGGCTGTGTCCTTGGAGCAGCTTCCAGCTCAGGGAAGGCAAGCAGAACTCACATTCCAAGGACAGGAGAGAAAGTAAGGAGACTCTGATTGCCCCATCTAGCTGGGAGTCATGTCATCTCAATAACCTCTTTCAATAATGTTCCACTGTGATTCAAATTGATGCCTTCACTCCTAAATAAAAGCATCCTTTTTTTGGACCTTGAATCCTATCATGACCTGGGATACTTTGAAGAATACATCACTTCTCAAAAGCTCTAGATGCACAAGCGCCTTGCACAATTGCACATAGTAGGTACTTTGAGTCCTCTTTTAAGCATATGTGGCTTTAAAAAATTATTGTAATCTACTGGACTGGATGTAGTAATAAAATCTAAATTGTCAGTTATATACTGTGAAAAAGAATTGAAACACATTATGTCTGATCATATGTAGCCATATAGAAAATAATTGCCTTCCATAAAGCAATCTTGACATCTCACATATTTCTAAATCTTCTCATGCCAAAATCTTCCATTGTGTTTTATGATTGGCCCAGCATAGTGGCAAAAACATAGTGAAAAACAAACCTGCAGACTCAAAATAAAACTAGAAGCCTATAGAATCATTATGTAGTCAATATGTGAATGGATTATAAACATTTAACTAGCTCAATGTGAATTTCTGATTAGTTTCTGCTCAACTGTTTCCTTATCTTTATAGACATTAAATTAATAATGAATTAACCCTAAGACATGGGAATAAGTTTGTCATAGAAGTAAAAACATGTGTGGTCATTTTCAAAATATGCATCTTTAAATAGACTTTAATATCTTAGTTGCATAAGCTAATGACATTTTATCACAAATGTTATTTGGGGAAACATATTTAGAGCTATTAGTATCTATTAACATTAGAAATAGATAAAATGGAAATCATCTGGTGTCATATCCTCATGGTAAGTGAAGAAATCAAGGCAGAATCAGGTTAAATGAGTGACCATGGTCACAGAATTTGTAGGAAAAAGACCTAAAACTAATACCCTGATCAACACTCTTCCCACTAAATTGTGCTATAAAATAGATTTTTAAATCAAATTCATGAATGTACAGTCCATTATGAATATTAAGCCTAATATGAAATAATTCACTGCTGAGTTTTCCTCCACTTTTACAATCTGACTTGCTGCTTTTTTGTATAATCTGAAAATATTAAAATCTTCAGAACCATGTGGAACTAATCAAATGAGTGTATTTATATTCCAGTGTCATGGAAATGTCCCTGATCCTTTGTATTCTAATTACACTTACATAAGACTTGTATAATGTGCATGTAATTAGATGCAGAGATGAGTTTGAGTGGCCATACTATGATAGGCAAGCAATTTAACATCATCTAAAAAATTAAAACTACTTAAAATTTAAAACTATATTTCTAGCCCTGATCTAAATATGCAGTTCAAATTTAATTCTGACCCCATAAAAATAAAATAATTGTAGGTTAACGATATTAATGAGTACATAATTTGGTAAATAACAAATTAAATTTTTAATAAATTAAAAAATCTTTGTAATACTCTCACAAAAGATAGCATTCCCCAACTAGCATATGCCAACAAGGAATTTGCGATTCAATTACAGAGGCAGGTATTTGAGAAGCTTTTTTGTTTAAGGTAGAATAATGTAACTGATGTAATAGAGAGAGAAGCAAAGTGACATGCAAACACAGGACAGATAATTACTGACTGGGAAGATCAAGGGTGACCAGCACAAGAGGTGCTCCCTGAAGTAAACCACACAGGCTTAAGTGGCTAGTGGTATATTAGTAAGTGTATAAATTAGAAAATAGTGTTTTCATGGTATACGGCTTTTAAAAAATTTATTAAACTTAACTTTTACATTTAATTTTTATTTTTAGCAAATAAAGCATATGTATAAAGCAATAGGCAACTATCATTGCATATTTATAACCCCTTAAAGTAGTCCACTGCTCTGTATCCCAACACATCTGTGTTCCAGTCAGAGGTAAAACTTAAGCTCTTTTAATTGTTAATTCTGCACTTATTACCATATTCCTAAATAACATACTCTTTTCTCCTTACTGATTGTAATTGTAGGTAATATCTATTGATTTCTGATATGGAAGACGAGATCAAATTCTTATGCTTCCATTTCTGTAACACAGAGAGAAAAGTATATAAATACATATACACACTGTGCTGTCCCGTTCTTCAGTTTAATTATATTATAATGTGGGGGTAAGTCATTAATAAAGACTTGCATATATTATTTAGAAATCTAGCTGAAATCAGACTGAATCAATAGCCAAGTCCAAATCTTAAGAAATATAACGTCTATGCTTGCTACTGAATAGACTGACAAGCTTTGCCTTCAAGCTGTGATTCCCTATAGAATTTTCTGTTTCAGGGAATTTTACTTTTCAGAGTACGATCAATAATCTAATTAGATAGATTCACAGTTTCAAAGAAATTTTAAAAGTATAATCACATTCATCACAACAGTCTTGAAGACAACTGGGACAAGTAGGAAAATTATAGAGTAGAAAAGTAAAATGTGGCTGCATTTACAGAGCCAGCTAGCAGCAGAGATGCGAGATAATCTGGAGTAAATCTGTGCCATCCAGGATTATGGCTCAGTTTAAAATGACATCTTACTCCTTCCTACCATCCTCTACCACACACGCTGTCCGCAGTACCACACTACCTAAATTACTCTAATTTTATAATAGGCTTTAGCTTCTGGTATAAGTCCACCATGTTGTTCTTCTTTAGAAAGTTGTCTATGCTTCGCCCTCTATTTCTCTCTCTCTATTGATATTTTCTTTGTGATATGACATTGTCCTTATAACTTCCTTTATGTCCTTAATTAAATTTTCTTTTCATTTTGTGAATATATATATACATATATATATATATATATATATAGGCTACATTGAAATTTTTTCCTGTTAAATCCAACATCAGGTTGCTCTCACAGGTAGTTTTTGTTGTCTGGTTTTTTTTCCCCCACTATATGGATCATATGTACCTATTTCTTTGAATAGCTCATAATTTTTTGTTGGAAATTGGACATTTTAGATAATATATGCTAGCAACTATGGATACTAGTAATCCCCCAGAGCTTGTAATTCAATTTGCTTTTTAATTTTTTGTTGATAGCCTGGATTGTTTTAGTGAAAATATTCCCCCCATACTGTTAAGTCCTTGATGTTGCTCCTAAACAAGGTGCAACTTTGAGTATGCCCACAGATATCCTGCAGTGACTGTGGTACTGGTAGGGCTCACTTCCACTCTTTCCCTGAACATATACTCTCTTTGCAAAGAAGGTAATCCAAACTCTCATTCCTCTCTTTACAAAAGATGTAATCCAAAGTCTCTACTAACTTCATCCATCTCAGGTCCTGGGTTTCCAGGCAATATGTATTATTCTACATTAAGTGTGAAAGTGTCTGCATTGCTCAGTGACCTTTGAATTCAAAAGATATTGCTTGCTCTATCCATCCTCCCCAACCAATATCCAGTAGCGGAACAGAGACAGCCTATCTATAATAAATCTTCCAGGGAGAAGAATGGGAAACACAAATCAGTATTAGTGATTATTCTATAGAACAGGAACAAGGAGGGGAAAATTCTTTGATTAGACCTTGATTCTCTCTGTCTTGTCCCTTATTCCTTAAGATTTCACCCTCCAACTTCTGGAAAACTTCCTTTTCTATTATCTTCTTCAGCCACATCTAAAGTGCCATTTCTGGGTATGCCTTTTTTTTTTTCTTTTTTCTTTTTTTTTGACACTGCCTAGTATTCCTGGATTGCTTCTTATGCTCCTCAAATAGTCAGAAGCTTGTTAGATAAGGTTCTTGGTTTCTTTGGCACTGGAATTCCCTCAAAAAACTCAGGATGCTTCTTACCTATTCACTTCCCATCAGTTACGTGTACCATTAATCACACACTATTTTTTTAAAGAAATAATCTTCACAACTTGCTTAGTTCTCAAAAACTGTAAATCACCCAAATGTCTCTCAAGGCGTTAATGGATAAACAAACTTGGTACAGCCATGCAGTGGAATACTATTCAGCAATAAACAGGAAGGAAATATTGATATACTCAACAAACTTGATAAATCTCTAATGAATTTGTTGAGTAAAAGAAGCCAGCCTCAAATGGTTCCATAATATATGATTCCATCTGTAAGACATTTTCTAATAGACAAAATGTAGTGATAGGGAACAGATCAGTGATTGTCAAAGGTTACAGAAGTCGTGACTTCAAAGAATTCTCAAAGAGAGATTATTTTGGATGATAGGAAAGTTCTATTATGATCACAGTGGTAGTTACACAAACTATAAATGTGTTTAAACTACCAGAGCTGTAACTTCTCTCATCAGAGAGAGAGGGGGAGAGAGAGAGAGTCAATATTAGTGTATATTCTCTTTAAAAAATAGAATTTAAAAAATGATACTCAATTATCAAGGCTGGTGGTGTGGTACACTGAATTCTATCTTGGTTAACTAAAATTCCTGACAAAAGATAGGCAGTATTTGCAATGTCATATATTCCAATTGCATATATTCCAACTGACTGACATTATTAGAGACAGTCCAAAACAGAAAGCCCCTTTGGAAGTCTTAAGGGGCTGAAGACATATACAGCTCCGAAGCTTTTAAAAGCTTTTAGAATCAGAGAAGATCTCTGGGCAAATACTTGCCATTTAAGTCCAAATGATAGGACAGTTATGAGCTCAGTGGTACTCTTTGCAGTTATAAATAAACCTCAAATTTATGTGTTAGATAATGCTGATGAGTGTCACCTATATAACTTGTAATTCAATATATATCATTGATTTATACTTTGCTTGGCGCTATCTCATCTGGGGAAAAAGTGCTTAAGTCTTCAGAGGGACTCTAATGATGGGGATTTAGGGTATTGATTGGAAAACAAAATCTTGGTCAAGTTGGCCTTTTGGCTTTTTCAAACCACATTACATATTTCTCTTACATAATAAATACTGACCTTTTTGACAGTGTACAATTGAGCTCATCTAGAAGCATCTTATTAAAAAGGATCAGAGATTAATACAGCAGGATTTCACTTTCAAATTACATACTGCCTGATTGCTAATTGGTCCCAAACGTTAGTCAGCAATCTTTTGAAACTGAAAAGTCTATGCCAGCTTAAAAAATAAAATGCAGTCAACATTTTCAAAGCCTTTATTTTAGAACATTTAATTTAAAAAGTTCTAACCACATAACATTTCAAGGTAATAAAAATTCCTAGTTTTTAAGAAACATTAACTCATTATGTTGTAAAATTAACATGTTTATTATTAAAGCATTCTAACACTATGGAAAACTTCAAAGGAAAGCAATAACCTCATTCAAGTTACCAGAATATGAGATATCAACACTAGATTATCTAGCTATCTAATCTCCAGAATGTATATTGAAAGGACTACTCAGAATAGTTCTCACAAAAGACTAAAACTCACATTAATCTAAGACTTGATTTGGGTGATCTGACCACAAACTAACTGCCTGCTCATATCAGATAAGGCTTTTCATAAAATCTGGACAGACTGACAAAGATATTGATAAGAAGAAAGAAGACATAATTCACTAGCATAAGGTATATCAAGGAATAGCAAAAAAAGATCTTCCAACAATTAAAAGGATAATAAAGGAATATAATATTACATACAACACGACATTTTTTAAATCTAACAACTTAGAAGAATTGAATTCTTTGAAAAAAAATAAAGTCCAAAAAGCAGCCAAGAAGATTTAGTCTTGGTCTTATAACTACTAAAGAAATTGAATTTGTAATTAAAAAGCTTCAGAAATCTCCATGCCCACATGATTTTAGTGGATCATTTTACCAAACTTTTAAAGAAGAAATTGACTTCAATTTCACACAATCTTTTCTAGAAAATAGAAAAGGAAACACTTCCCAACTCATTTTATGAGACCAGTATTACCCTAATGCCAAAACCAGACAAAGTCAGCATAAAAAACAAAAATATATCTCATGAATTTAGAAACAAAAAGCTTTGACAAAATTTTATTGAATTGAATTCAACAAAGTTTAAAAACAAATTTAGTTTTGAAAAAAGAAATAAAATGGTCTTTCTTTTCAGACAAAGTTATTGTCTATATCTATAGAAAACCCCAAGGAATTTACAAAAGAGGAAACCACCTAGACTTAATAAGTGAGTTCTTTAAGGTCACAGGACACAAGATCAACAAACAAAAATCAATTATATGTTTAGATACCAACAATGAACAAGTGGTAACAGAAATCAAATTCACAGTACCATTTAGTTTTTCCAACAAAAATAATGTAATAGAAATAAGTATAGCAAAACATATACAGGTTCTGAATGAGGAAAACTGTAAAATGCTGATGACAGTAATTAAAGACCAAAATTTTTAGAGAGGTATATTGTGTTCATGCTTTGGAAGACAGAACAAAGTAAAGATGTCAATTCTAAATAAACTTAGGGGGCTTCCGAGGTGGCGCAGTGGTTAAGAATCCGCCTGCCAATGCAGGGGACACAGGTTCGATCCCTGCTCCAGGAAGATCCCACATGCCACGGAGCAACTAAGCCTGTGTGCCAAAAAACAAAACAAAACAAAACAAAACAAAACAAAAATTAACTTAGGAGTTTAGTACAATTCCTTACAAAACCTCAGCCTGTAAACATAGACAAAATCTCTACCAGTAGACATAGACAAGCTTATTCTAAACTTTATATAGAAAGGCAAAAGCCCCAAAATAATCTAAACAATTTTAATTTCAATAAATAGTGCTGGAGTAATTATACATCCCTCAACAAAAACAGATCACAGATTGTAAAATATAAAACTGTAAAACTAGGAAATGGACAAAGAAGAAAATCTTTGAGACGTAGAATTTGGCAAATAATTAATAGGCTTAACACCAGAAGCAAGATCTTAAGTGGGAAAACTGATAAACTGATGAACTAAAAACTTTTGCTCTGAAAAAACCCCATTTTAAATATGAAAAGACAAGCTACATACTGGAGGAAATATTTTCAAATCATATGTTGGACAAAGATGTTGCCCTGGATATACGAAGACCTTTCCAAACTCAACAGTAAAACAAACAAAGCAATTCAATTAGAAAATGTGCAAAAGACATACATAGACACTGTACTGAAAAGGATATATAAATGGCAAATAAACACATGAAGATATTCAACTTTAGCAATTAAGGAACTGCAAATTAAAACCATAATGAACTATCACTACAAACTTATCAAAATAGCAAAAATGAAAAACAGTGTTAACACCAAATGCTAGTGAGGATTTAGAGAAAGTGGATCACATACACATTACTGTTGAGAATATAAAATAGTCCAGTCACTCTGAAAAACAGCCTGGTAGTTCCTTTTAAAGCTAAAAATGGATACCATACAACCCAGCAATTTCACTCTTGGGCTTTTGTTGCAGAGAAATGAAGACTAAGTTTCATACAAGAACTTACACCCACATGTTCACAGCAGCTTTATTCCTAAAAGCCATAAACTGGAATCAACCTAATGTTCTTCAGTGGTTGAATGGTTAAACAAACTATGGTACACCCATTCATACCATGGAATACTACTCAGTAATAAAATGAACTATTCATTAATCAGTAAGGAATGAACTATTCCTAGGTCTAACACCTTGGATGAACCTTAAGGAAATTATACTGAGAGAAAGAAGAAGCCAATCTCAAAATGATATAAACTGCATGGCTTCATTTTTGTAACATTTGTGAAACAACATAACTATAGAGAAAGAGAATGATCACAGTTTCCTAGTGTTAGGGATGGAGTAGGAGGGGATCAGTGTGGCTATAATAGGGTTATACAAGTGAGCTTATGGTGATGTTCAGTTGAATATCTGGACTGTGGCAGTGGTACATACAGCTACACATGATACACACACAAACATACAAATGAGTGCCTGTATCCTGGTAAAATCTGAAAGCACTAGGAATTATATCAATAATATTTTATTGGCATTGATATTGTACAGTTGGATTATTAATTATATCAAGTATTAACATCGGGGACGCGGGGTGAAGGCGATGTGAGACTTCCCTATACATTTCTTTGCAACATCTCTGTGAATCTATAATTATTTCCAAATAAAAATTAAGCAAACATGGTAATGTTCTACTTTCTCACCTGATTATACAGGTATATTCACTTTTGGTAATTCATTGAGCTGTACACATATGTTCACTTCTTAGTATGTAAACTGCAAGTCAATAAACGTTTCCTCCCTCTTTCCCTCTCCTCCTTCCATTTTTCTTTCTTTAATTTATTTTCTTTTTGCTTTTGAAATTGTTGATGTCAGAAGTAGCAAGGGGGACAGGCAGCTGCCTGGAAAATAGAAGGTCTAGGTTATAGTCCTGGTATATATTGCTGCTAATTTATGGTTTAAATTTGGACAATTCACTTAACTTTGTGTTTTTTCTTTGTCCATCTGTTAAATAATAAAGTAATATATGTGCTTTATTTACATCACAGATTACTTATCAAAATCAAATAATAAATGTAAAAGTGTTAGAAAAGCTAATAGTGTTTAAGTATGTTAGACTGTTCTACCTAGTAGAAGTTATTTGTAACTCCTCACTTTCCTTTAGTTACAATAGGCAGAATTTTCCAAGACTTGTGAAGTTTACCTATTTAGTAGTGTTTGAATTAATCTCCTAATTTCTATCCCATATACCTAACTTTAGATCTCTGGAACACATGACATTAGTTAAAAGCATGCAATTTGAGGTCACTTTTTTATAATTTTAACCAACTACTGATTTGATTAAACTTAATTTGATCAAATTTGAAAAAAAAATTAAGCAAATATTCCCGTGGAATATCAGGCATTAAACCTTAGTTTTTACCTGACATAGTACACCTGAACCTATCAAGGGCTTCAAAACCGTTTCAGTGCCATCTAAGGTGTATTTACAGTCCTAAACTAATGATAGACTAGATGACATGGAATGTTCTTGACAGTAATCATTTTCATGCAATACTCATTTAACAGATATGGTGAATATTATCATGCACTTTAGGTCTGCAGGTACCCGATTTGCCTACTGGAAGAGGGGTGGCCAAGAACATGCTATTCCATGGCCTCCTGAAGCTCCCCATTATCCAATCCACATCATCTTCCTTCCAGTTACTGCTTCACTTGGCTCCTCAACCTAGGGACCTTTGAATCTCAAATGGATGAAAGGGAGTTAAAGTTAATTAAAGTTAAGAGTTACCTTGGGGGAGACTGGGAGAGCGTGCATAGGGCTTCCTTGTACATTTATTTACATCTTGTGAATCTATAACTACTTTTTAAAATCCCATATTTTCCTGTAGAAAGTATCTTAAATGTTAATGTTTAAAGTTTTAAACAGACAGAGCTGGATTCTAATCTGGAGCAGGGCATGAGGAGCTGCTACTCAGATCTTAATCTGGTTATCCAATCTTTCTAAAAAGATTGGATAACTAGATTTTTTTCTTTTTCTATAAAATAAAAAAAATAGTTATATTTACCTTGAAAATTAATCAACAGAAACCTCATTATAAAATGGAGCTGGGAGGCCAGAGGGGGTGCTCTCATGCCTTACCACTCAATATCGATCGCAGACTTAATAGGAAGAGACATACCTTTGCATCTCCAATGGAAAAAAAGATTACTACTTTACTATCCAGCAGAAGGAAGGAAGAGTTTTAACTTCTCCAGCAAGAGACCAGCCAATGACAGACTGTCACGTTGCAACCAATGAAAAGCCACTACATTTCGAATTCCCAGTTTTCCTCCAATGGACTCTTTGTTTACAGCAGCACCCCCCAACTCACCCTTCTCCTCTATAAAAGAACATTTCTCTTCTTTGTTCTCTGGGCTTGCCTGTAATTCACCCATAGATTGCATGTCCCAAACTGCAACTCTTTGCTAGTTCCAAATAAACCCATTTTGCTGGTAAAATAACTGTCTGTTTTATTGTTTTAAGCCAACACTCTTCAGAGTGTTGATATCAAGGTTAAATGAGATAATGTATGTGAAACATGTTCAACATGCCTGTGATGTTATAGCTAAATAAACAGAAGTTGCTATTATTTATTTTGTGTGTTGACTTGACTCTGAGGCTCCTTGCTATCTAACCTAAAGCCGAGGTTAGCCAATTTTTTTCTATAGAATCTCAGACAGTAAAGACTTCAGGTTTTGTAGGCCATGCAGCCTCAGCAGCAACTACTCAGCTCTGCTGTGGAGAAGCAAAAGCAGCCACAGATCATAATGTAAGTGAATGAACATGACTGTTGTTCTAATTAAACCTTCTTTATGGACATTTGGTCTTGCTGCACTAACAAAAAGAGGTGGAAAAAAAACAAAGAAAAGTTGTAGGGTGGGAGGAAAGGTTTTACTGTAAAAAAATCAATAAACTTAAAAAACAGTGTATCAGTCCAGTCACTTTCCTGGTAGAATATCCCAGGATTCTGAATTTGTCTGATTATTTTTTTCCATCCTCTGTATTTCCAGCATACCGGTAGGAAGTCCACAGCTGGCATAGATGTAGGCTGTTGGAAAATGCACTCACATACCCTGCACAGTCACATAGAGTGGCCTCGGGCCTTTATTCTCTTTGGCAGTGATAAAGAGGCCTCAAAGCCCCTGCTAAATCAGTTTAGCAAGAATCCCTTCCCTTAACATAGGACACCTGATCACCGTCTATATCTGATCAAATTTCTCATCCCTTACTCTTGGTATCTGATCACCCTGGCTTACCTTCAGTGACCCCTGTCAAGTCTGTTTAGCCAGAATGCCCTTTTACCCCTGATGTTTCCTCTTCGTAATTTTTCATCCATGGCCCCCCACCTTGCTCCTTGGCTGTAAATCCCTTGCCTGTGCTGTATTTGAGATTGAGTTTAGTTTTATACTAAGGTCTGTCTTCCCCTCTTGCAGTAGTTCCTGAATAAAATCTGTTTTTACCTCTTTAATTACTGTCTGGCTCTGGTTTTTCTTTGACAAACTCTGCTACTTTGAAAAGGGTTTTTTAACTTTACTTCACACCACTTACTTGGGCATTGCAGTTCCGTTCAATACAAAAGCCTATCTTTCCCTTCTCCAGCTTTAGGAGTTTGAAAGACTCCAACTTGGATCATACTTAATTCATTTATTTATTCATTCTTCAATAACCAGTGGCTGCAAATTTCCCATGCTCTAGACACAGTCACTGGAACTAGAGATGGGACAATGAAAAAAATCAGCAAGACCTCTGCCCTCTTCCTTCAAGCATTCATCTACTGAGGCATACAAATATAAACCAGCAAATAAATGAGCAAGGATATTAGGGATTCAGCTAAATCTTATAAAGAAAAAGTAAGAGCTAATTGTTGATAAGGAATATAAAGTATTATAGAAGTGTTTCTATTTTAGGGAATATTGTCAGAGTTGTATTGTCTGGGGAGATGACATCTGAATAAAAGAGAGGAGAGAGTCATTAAGTTATCTATAAAACAAACAACGATTGCCCTGGCCCTGGGGCAAAAAATCTCAGGTTGACTGAGAAATACTAAAACTGGTCTGGCTAGAAAGAATGAGTCAAGTAGTGTAGGAGAAAGTTAGAAGTAATATGGAAGTAGGAGATGGGTTCAGTGAAGATCAGTTCTGAGGACTGAGTAAGCCATGAAAGGAATTTGGATTTTTTTGTTAAGTGTGGTAGTACTGGAAAGTATCACGCACGGGAGTGGTCTGATCTGATCTATAGTTTTAAAAAATCATTTTGGCTATTCTTTAGAAAAAAATATGAAAAGAGAGACTAACTAGGAAGTTAATTCAGTGATCCAGGTGAGAGAGAATGATGGCTTAGAAGCGTTAGGTTATGAGAAAGTAGTGATACTTTTCTTTTGATGTGACTTTTGAAAATAATTTGTGATAGTTGTGGTTGGTTTTATAAATATGCTTGGATTCTCTTATATGCTGAAAACTTGTCTTAACTTCAAATAGTAGAATATTTTCCCCTATTTGACAAGTTTTCATGGACATTTTCATAGAAAAGTTGATAGTTTGATATTAGATCCCTCTAGATCTTTACTTCATCCTCTCTCCGTCTCTCTCTCTCTCCCCCCATATATATATATAATTTATTTCCACTCATTTTTTAATTTCATATCGTATTTCTGTATGTCAAGAAGCTGGCGTTCTTGTATCTCCACCAAATGCAGGCCCCCCTTTGCAAATTACCAATGAGCAATTAGTCTTATTAAAATAATAATAATTACACCTACATTTGGCTAATTTGAGACATAATTGCTCAGTTTTAGCCATAATTAGCCACGTGGCTCTATTTTTCAGGCACAATTTCATTGTCATGAGAAGCCAACAAACAAAAAAATCTGTGGTAGTTGCTCCATCTACAATTTGCCTACTAATGAGCCTGCCTTCTGAACATACTTGCTTCACCTGACTACTTCAACAAAATATTCTGAGTACCCTTGGGAATTTCCAGGACTGGTGCAAGGGAAATAATTTCCCTATCTTTGAAGATACTTAAATGTTTTCTAAATAGCTATAGTTCATTTAAAAACCCTTTATTGAGTCTTGAAAGAAAAAAAATTAATGAAATTTTTGATTCTAAAAATGTCAGAATTACTTGTTTATAATTAATCATCAGGTTTGTCTATTTCTCCACATCAAGACAAATGATTACAGAATTCAACAGTCAATGCTTAAATATCTCTGATCCACATGACACCACATACTAATTGATGATATTGGGCTGTATCTGAGTTCCATGCATCTGGAAAACAGCAAGAGTTAAGAAATAATCCCACATTTGTGTGTTCCGGAAACCTCTAATAACCCTACTCTCACATATTCCAAGATAAAAACCTGTTTCCATCCTTCTCTGTGACTTCCATAAGAGAGGTGAATGACTCCCTTATAAACCTGCCTTTATAAATCTTCAGGCCCCTCCTATTCTTTGAGATATTTCTCATTTATGAGCATTCACTCTACCACAATAGCCTGAATAAAATCAGCTCCTTAATTATCTTGTGCATTTGTTTTTCACATAATAAGCCAAAATCTGTTTCTAAACCTAGTGAATTTAGGAAACAAAAATATATCTTACTGTTAAAAGAGAAACATTGTTACTTACAGATTTACATGGATTGTTAAAATCATGAAAGGACATAGTTAATGGTAACATTTGAAGAAATATCTACATATATTCTAAGTAGAAACATTATTAGTGGTATTTTACATGGCTACCAAAATTAGATGATGGTAATCGTATTTTCATTCTTATGAGGAAAACTTAAAAAAGGTTGAAAGTTTAGACAACATTATGTGTCTCAGTTTAAAAATTTTTAATGAATGAAGTCTTAAATTTCAACTATTCCCATAAAAAAGAAAAAAATATGAATATTTAACAATGGGAAGCAATGCAGAAATACATAAGAAAAATGCAGTAGAAATAGCTACCTAGAAATTTTAAATATCCATACATATTTATAAAAATACACTTTAAGGTAAAATAAAAAGGCACACCATTACCACTGAAAAATACTTGCAAAGATGTAGTACTCAGAATTGTCAACATTGTTTATAAAAAATACACTGGGATACAATCAATGGTCAATAGAATAAAAGGGAAGAAACAATAACAGAGGAAAAAATTTCAATGATTATTTAACCTATTGTGCATATTTAACAGAAAGGTAAATTTAAATAATAATGAAATGTTTTCCTACATATTAAATTGCTGGTCTCCTCTCCTCACCTGGCAGACTAAATTACAAAAACTTCCTGAAGAACAATTTTTAAGTGTAAGTCATAAGATTTTAGTTTTTAGTAGTTAATCCACTAATAGCCATGCTAAAAGTCTACTCTGGAAAAATAATCAAAGTTAAGAAAAATTTTTATGTAAAATCAAGTCAGTGTAATTTGCAATAGAGAAAAATTAGAAACAAACCAAATATCCAGCAAAGGAATAAATGGTTAAATAAATTTTACCCTACTTATAAAAATACAACGTGAAACTTTAACAATTAGGCTGTTAATGAATTATTAACATGAAAAAGTCTCAATATGTAATGTTAATTAAAAAAAGTCTGCATCCATATATATACGAATTAAAATGTTCAAAATGATCTCAAAATATTAAATTTTGGTTATTTTATTACATATTTATATTTTATGCATCTCAAACTGAATATCTAAAATAAAACTGTCTCATAATAGATTCCTCAAATATTTAAAAGCTCTAATTGATTACTTATGGAGAACATACGAATTCAGGAATAAAAAGACATGTTTGGTTCACTTATATGAGGTCTACTCTGACTGACTGAAAATTGCACAGTATAAGACTGAATTTAACAGAATTATTATTTCCTAAAAATAAGCTATTATTGAGTGAGTCTTTGATTTTTCTACAAAAAAAAAAAAAAGCCATACTAGGCTTGAATAAGAATTTTCAGATTAAATTCCTAGATTCTATTTCTTAAACTTTAATCCAGTCTTGTTTAATAGATTTCACTCATCTCACTTTTAATTTATGAAATGTAAAGGAAATATAATATATAGATTATCTTCTTTAGTTTTGATGGAAATGAGAAACTTGGGTTTAAAGACACTTCTATAGGCTTTCTGCAAGCAATTATGCTTAAATGCAGCATGACAGACAAGAAAGGACATAATTGTGCTTGCTAAGTGTCGTCCCCATTTAACTATCAAACAAGAGAGTAGAAAAAGAAAAAAAAAGGTATTGTCAGCCATGGAGATATTTTCAGACAATCACAATAATCTGCATTACAATATTCTCTCCTATGAAAAGGAGGACCATAATACAATGCTCACGAGCCGCAGTTCAGTGATAAGCACTCAGATTTGATGCTTTAAATGTGAACATCTGTTTCTATCATTAAAGCTATCAGAGTGCTGTTAATTACTTGTCTTTATCTATTTTCAGTATCTGTAAATAGATATTCAGGATCTAGAAAAGTAACTCCCATTATTTAAATGATTAATTCCCACACCTAATGCCACTATGTTTATCATACGTGCAGGTCAAGTGGTCACTTCCTTCCTGCACACACATGCAAAACTAACCTTCAAATCCTCTTTCTCATTTAACATTTCCTCTTTTCCCACATTCATTGTTATTTTATATACACATTACATGTGTACGTTCATACACACAACACACATATAAACACACCCACCAAGATACACACACACACACACACACACTTACAGAGTAAAAGACAAGTATATATTTGAGTATTCCTCAACTGGAAATTATTATAATTTAACTCATTAAAAAATTCTCTGAATTCAAAGACAAAGAAAGCCTAGGACCCTTGACTATATACCCTATTTTCCTCTTTATATACATATATACATACATACATGGGGAGAGAATTCATAATTCTCTGAATACAGGGAGAATGTAAAACAAGATGTTTTTAAAGATTCCTAGGCAATGTTCATATGTTTCTCTTGTGTTAACATTATCTATTTTACACTGAGGTTGGTATAGCATACTTCCCATAGTAGATGGAAAATGACACGGGATATAGTAGATCTCTCCAATAATTCTGTATTATTGGTTGTTAACTTGAGCTAGTCTAGGGGAAAAAAAGGGAAAGGAATGCATTAGAAAGAATATTATAGGACAAGAATGAAGGAGAAACGAGGCTTGAAGATATATTAAAATAATGATCCCTAACATGTATAATTTGCAAATTTTCCCTTTAGAATTTTTACTAACTCAACTCAGCTCTCAAAAGCTAACAGTTGCTCAGTCTTTTCAATACACAGAATTATGTGGGGAGATAAAAGCCACAGTCTCCATGGAGGATTGCATAGCAGTAACATGACTGAAATGAGCCATCTCTGTAAAAGCAACAAGCAGTCTGAAAAAATAACCCAAGAGGTTTCCACTATATTAATCACCTTGGTTTGACAGGACAAACACATTTCTTGTGAGTGATGCTATAACAACATATAGACTCAACACCACCCTTAGCGAAACTCAACTACACAAGGAACTGTTCTCCCTGAGGATGACATTGTTATCAGACTACAGAATCTCAAAATTGCATCCATTTCCTTCTAAATTTTTTGTTTTTCTTCTGAGATCTGAACAAAATGCATCATAGAAGATCACAATAAGTACAGTCTTTATGGAGGTGTCTGTCTCAGCATTGTTAGCACTAATCTTCTTAATCTGGATCGCAAACAATTTGAGACAGAATAAAGATTGAGGCAAAATTATGACCTTTATTACTCATAAGACATAAGCTGACTGACAAGGTGGCTTCAAGTCTTCTTGTCAATATCTTAACAAAGACCCCTAATATCAATCAGATTACTCACCTAGGGATTTCATCATTGGTTGGGACAGGCTCTTCCCTCAAAGGAGGAGGCTCCTGGACAAATAAAAGGCTGGAGGAGGAGAACTTGTGTTTTCGTGGGAAAGCCTCATCCCCAGGAACAGCAATAGCAAATGAGCCAAGCATGGCAAATTATTCCTCCAAAAATAACAATTCAATATGGCAGAGTGAATATTTATAATAATTTCCCTGGGAAGAGTAAATATAGAGTTGACAGGAAGACTGTGGGTGTGTTTAAGAAAAAGTCCTCTGCATGGAAACCATGAGAAGGAAAAGGAGGTCTCTCTGACACTTTACATATTATAATTAGAGTGGAAGAAGAGATAAGATAAAAAAATATGTAACTCCTAATAAACTGGGGAAAGGGCACTAGACAATAAAAAATTAGTAAATTAGCAAGCCAACAGAGGGAAGAAATGGAAATAATTATATTTATTGATCAATTAGAAGTCAAGAAAAGAGAGAAAAGGAAGCAAAGAATATGTAAGGTAAATATAAAACAAAAGATATCATATTTTAAACTAAATACATCAATGTTTACATTCAATATAAATATTCCAATTAAGAACAAGTATTGTCAGACTGAATATATATAATACCATATATACATATCATAGTGTATATATATATACATATAGATAATTAACTTATGTGGTTTAAAAGACACACACTTTAAGGACAGGGACTTCCTTGGTGGTGCAGTGGTTAAGAATATGCCTGCCAATGCAGAAGACACAGGTTTGATCCTTAGGCTGGGAAGATCCCACATGCCATGGAGCAACTAAGCCCATGAGCCACAACTACTGAGCCTGCACTCTAGAGCTCTCGAGCCACAACTACTGAGTCTGCATGCCACAACTACTGAAGCCCATGCACCTAGAGCCCATGCTCTGAAACAAGAGAAGCCACCACAATGAGGAGGCTGTACACCACAAAAGAGTAGCCCCTGCTCGCAGCAACTAGAGAAAAGCCCGTGCACGGCAACGAAGACCCAATGAAGCCAATAAATAAATAAATAAAAATAAATAAATAAATAAATAAATATAAGGACATTAAATAACTGAAAGTAAAATAATGGAAAACATTTTTTCATGAAAATAGGACCCAAAGTAAACCAATGTATAATGCAAAAGGCATTACTAGATATAAAGCAGGATATTTCATAATGATAAGAGTCAATACATAACAAAGTTATAACGATTCTAAACTTGTTTTCACCTAATAAAATAATTTCTAAAGATTTAAATAATTAGTGAATTAAATGTAGAAGTTGATAAATCAGTAATTATCATGGACGTTTTCAGCATATGGAACACATACTGTTTTCAAGCACATTTCACTATCTGTGGATTTATATTCTGATGTCCCATTTATCTGTTTCCTTAGTTCACTGAAGCTCAGATTTTTGTGCACTGGATTTATAGAGAGGAAGACTCTTAGACTCTATACCTAAAGATTCCAATTCATCTGTATTTGGTGTCCAAGAATTTGCACTTTTCAGTAAGCAGCCTGGTTATTCAGGGAGCACTGACGGGTTTCCCCATTGGCACATCCCTCAAGAAATAAAATATGCGAGTCTGCATAGGACTGAATTGCAAAATGTATGTTAGACATACAGCAGGATAAACTTACCAAAGCTTAACTGGTGAGTGACTGACTGAGAATTTAAGGAGATGAACAGAAAGACTTATCAGAGGTAAAATTAAGTTATCAAAATTTGCTCCCTACCCTCTGACTTCTCCCAGGGAAAATGTAAAATGGGTGTTTGTGCATCTCAGGTCTGAGATATTCCCACAGTCATGTTCTGTTATCAGAGACAAGAAACAAGGGGGTTATTTTATGTTTGCTATTTTCGACAGAGCATTCTAGGGTCCTAAAGAGAAATGGAGAAGGAATAGCTAAATAAAGTTTTAAACTTGAGATTACCAATGACAGTCTCCCTAGATTTCAGTGGAGTGAAGTGCATTGGCTGTGAGAAAGTTCCATGCAGGAGCAGGGCTTACCATCTCACTCAGAGTAAATCTTCACCTGAGAGACTTCATGCCCCATCTGGCCTTTAGGTGAGTGGAGCCATTGCCTTTCCTGTGCTTTGACATTCACCTTTCAGTACCCATGGAAATGTTATCTTCTCTGTTCTCATCTGCTAGTCATTTGATCATAGCCTGAGATGGCAGCTCAGCTAAAACCTTAAACCAGTTTGTAAGCTTTCAAAAAGCACTGAGCCCTTTACCTGATGTAAAGGAGGATCTTAATTGCCACTACTTTCGAGATAGACTAGAGCATATGGAAACACTCTGAGCTAGGTAGAAAGGTCAGAGCTGTTTAAACTGAATCTCTGTATAAGCCAGATGTGTCATGAACATAATAACATTTCTATGGTATACCCAATCATATCTCTACTACATTGGAGCATTCATGTTAGAAAAACTGATCACTGAAAATCTATACAAGGAATGGAGATCAGCTGTCTTTTGCAGGTAACAGAGAAAACCAGTAGCTAGTCTGGGGGAAGAGAGAAAGTGGTAAAGCAGTGGATTTCAACATTAACTTTATATGAGGATCTTCAGGGGGCTTTTAAAAAATTACAAATACCTAGGTCCTACACAGAAATTTGATTTCAGTTGCTGTAGGGAGGGCCTGGTCTTTTGCAACCCTGTCAGATATTCGTAGGTGATTCTGATGTGCATCCCAGGTTAAGATTACCGGTAAAGATGATAAAAGCAAATCTAAGTACATTGGAGGAACATAAAGGTTAGGGCTTTATGCACTGAAAACTCAGAGAGGCTTATGTGATTTTATGTAAGGAGCTCAAGATAATTTAACATCCATATATAATTCCTAAAGAAGCAGGGTAGGAGAGATGGACGTTGTTTACAGTTTGGTATTCCTTGAAATACACTTCTAAAAACAAGCAAAGTTCCTTCATTCCTGGAAGGACAGGTTAACTCCTTTGCTGATGCCATGGTTTTAGTTAGGAATGTCTCTGTGACCAAAGGAGCTCTCTCACTAGCTCTCATTCTTTTGTTGTACAGATAATTTTTTGAGCAGCTGCAATGTGTGATGGATAGTTCTGATAATGGAGTCAGAGAACAATGAACAAACCAAAAAAAAGCTCTGTCTTCTTTTGAGGGAACACAAGCAATAAGCAAGTAAACAAGTAAATATATTTCATTTTAGAGAGTGACAAGAACAAAACACAGAACAGTATAAGAATGGGCTCCAAGCTTATGAAAGAAAGTTCAGAAAGGTCATACAGAGGAACTGATCTCGGAGCTGACACATGAAGGAAGTGAGGATATGAGAAAGCGAGCCATGAGACTTCCCTAGCATGCTTTTTAGTTTTCCCTTGTTCATAATTCTTAAAGTGTAAAAATTTCAATCACATTCATCCATAACCTTGCTGATTTTTTTCCTTAAAAATGCAAAATCTTCTTCAATCTTAATACAAGTTAGAGTTTTTTCTTATGTTTGTTTCTTAGACTAAAATAATTTCACAGCAGGATATTTCCTCTGAATCCTCACAAGATTCCTCATTTTCCTCCTTAACTGCATCAAATGTTTACTGTTTTTACTCAGTCTGCACAATTGTAGATGGGAAATGGGAAAGCTGATATTTACTGTAGTTTTCTTTAGCTAGTCTGTGGTTATCCTAGATGGCTGTGAGGAACACAGATGGAGGGACACCCAAATGGGGAGTACATTGGTTTGCTAACCATGCCCAAGTTAGCTGAGAACTGTTCCTCTTTCTTTAAGCCTTTAGGAGTTGGTTGTAGCAATCTTCAGTGTTTACTTAGCCATTTATTTGTGCTAAAAGAATAATTATTATGTGTGCCAGGGTTAATTGGTTTGTTGTTGATGTGGTACAGTCAGGAACTGTTCATGTTATTCAAGTTACCCTCAGTTTACCACCCCAAAATTTCACATGATTCTCAGTCCCTGCTGCTTCCAATTTGTTTCTTTGTGTTTTTTCTTACAAATCAAGATCCACCGAGAACTCTTCTAATTTCCTTTCCACACAGACTTGTTTTGTGTTATATAATGTAGTGGGTTACCACTTACACTCAATTCCTGAATTTGGAACCTATTGTTTGATGTCTGAAACCCTTCATTATTAACAATACATATGTCTGCATGTTTATTTCATATTTTTTACTCATTTCACAAGAACTTTAGAAAAAAGAGTTAAATAAATGAGCTCAAATTGCCTTGCTGGAAGTAAGGGACTGCCATATTTATACCCAAACTTTATATCACTGGTTGCTAAGAGAGCAAAGAGACCCTCAGTCCTCTATGTACCCACTCCACCAATATCTCCAACCTTATTGTTCTATAGGACTGACTTAGTCCTATAGAAGAGTTAGCATCTTAGTCATGGAAATACCTTAAAAGATTTACAGGGAGAGATAATGCATGCTCAACGGTTACCATATATTTCTTTTAAAATAACAAGATACCAAAAATGCCAGCATATCATATTCACATCACCTATAATATATATGTTAACAGAATAGGCAAGACAATTAAAATAAGCAACTCATTATTAGGATAGTTATTGTATCTGAAATGTTTTTACTGCTTTCCCATAATTCTTGCATCTTCACAGCTCACATGTGAAATATACAGGCGAGAAATTGCTTTTTGAGTTAAGATCCTGGTTGACTTTTGTCATGTGTCTTAAGCACCCTTTCAGGAATTATGCAAAATGTGTATCAGTCAGTTACTTTGTGAATCTGAAACTTAGCTAATCAATTTCTTATACATCAGGAGAGAGAGAATGTATAACACTTCATCATTGCCCAGTGAAACATTTAATTTAATATCTGCATTTATACACCATTTATCTTGAGTTTGCAGCCTCACATTACTCTTTCTTTATTTAATTTACTCTACTGTATATATGTGCAACAAATTTCCATTCTCCACAGAGAATTTTAATGTCTTCAGCAGAATACAGGTGGGTAAATATGGATTTTGGCAAGTTGAGATATTGATAGTTTAGTTATATTCCTGATTCAGTAAACACGGTGGCTCTGGGATATTGAACCCTAAATAAGAATATGAACATCAAAATAGTGTTCTGCAAGAAACATCTATAAGCCAAAGCCAAGTGCTAATATGTGGTTGAAAAGAGATTAGTTGACGTGTGAACTCTCAGCCTTTTTACATGCAATTTTAAAGGCTGCTTTCCCATGAACCAGAAACTTAGTGAGTCAGGAAGCTACAACTCTAGAAAGAAAATCAATGAAAGAAATTTAAGGCTGCTGATCGCTTCCAACTGCCCACTGAATAAACCTGAAACTCCACTCTCCAGAACTGGGGCCCATATTGTCTTTGCAGGCTCATCCTGTTTATCCCACAAGAACAACCTATGTTATAGCCACACCCAATTCCTCCAGGATTCTGAGATATACTGCTTTTTTCCCTGATTTTATTTTCTAAATATGTTGTTTATACTTTTTGGATGCCTTTTTCCAATTGTCCAGATGGCAAACTCCTGCTTTTCATTTAAGATCTAAGTCAAATATCATCTTTCCTGTGCGTTGCCCTTGGCTTCTTCAACTTCATAACAAATTTCATTTCCTTCTCTGTGCTCTTACACCACTTTCTGCATACCTGAATACTTTGAATAAATTCATGTACATGTTGCCATCAATGGACTATAAGCTCCTTAAAAACTGTGTGTGTTTAACTCATCTCTTGATCCTCAGCAACTAACACCATGCCTAACTCCAAGTGGACACTGAAAACGTTCTTTAAAGTGGGTAAAGAAAATAAAATAAATTAGAGAATGACATCATACCCTGGTATGGCAATTTAGTAATAATAAATAACAGCATTAAGCTACAATGGTTAAATTCAGAATTTCACATACTGGGGTAGTGGTAAAAACAAGAAAAATTTACTTGTAATTTCACAGCCATTACTCGTTTATTGAAAATTGGGCAAGTCAGCATTCTTCTGTTTTATCAATCGTGGCTCTTTTATTGAAATAAATTCTAAAGAGACAGAATTATACTTCTGAAGTTTTCACCAGGGGCCATTTGTGTACTTACTCATTTTATGAATATTTATGGAACACTGACTAGATCCTATACTTTTGTGTAAGGCACTCATGATACTATAACAAGCAAGACAGACCAGGTGCCTGTCCTCAAGCAATAAAAAAAAATGAGCAATTGGCAAGAGTGTAATTAGTGTCATGACCATGAAAGTAGAGAGTGTATGTGATGAGATAATGTGTGGTCTGGAGAGAGAATACATCAGTCCCCTCACATGCGTATAGCTCCTTGAGATGAGTCTCATTGTATTGGGAAGGCTGGGTGCACAAGTCTCTGTACCCAAGGAATCCAGGGTCTTCAAGGGCTGAGACTGGGATTTCTGTTTTATCCTCAAGTGGTAAAATGTTGGCAAATAATAGGTGCTCAATAAATATTTGTTAAATGAATGAATTAATGAATTTCCTTCACATCCGTAGTCACACTTCTAGTTTATTAAAATAATCCTTTAGCCTAAAGAGAATGGAGATAGGAATGCCCCCCTTTTTTTAATCATAAAAACAGTGTTGATCATACTTCTCAGTTCATGTGAGTATCATTGGTCCACTAATGCCTGCTCACAGTTCATTTATAATCCCTCTTTTCATATCCATCTCCCTATGATTTGCCTCCCACGCCCAGACATACGTGGTTGTTATGTGTTTTGCATATTCTTGAATTTTAAGCTATTTTTGTCATATGTGCAGCCTTTTTATTGTTGTTGCTGTGTTTTTAAAGTATACAATTACTGTAGATCTTATTTTCTTCTTTGTTCATACAACCCTGTGTGTTAAATATAAATTCATGTTACTGAGTATACATCCACATAATTGCTACAATTGCTGCATACACATTTTATTTATCTGCCTCATATGAACTCAAAAATTATCTCCAAATCCAGGCACCTGAAACCACACTATTGGGAAAAACCTAACGCATATTTCTTTATGAATCAGTTTGAGAATTTCCCTGGAATATATATCCAAAAATGATATTTCTAAGTAATAGCTCCTGCCTATATTCTGTTAGCTTAATTACTTTAAATTTGCCTCTCAACTGGGGTAACCAGTCTGCATTCCCTTTATCACTTTGCAGGATTTCCTGTTTGCCCTTATCCCTGATAAGAGCTGTGTGTGAAAAAGGATTTGTCTTGCCTTTTCTCTGGGAGGTAAACTCTTAATCCTTGGAATTTTCTGAGTGATAAGAGTGTTTATTGTGGGCCCCTGGTACCACACCTCATAGTTTATGCTAGCAAGATGATTTGGGATGGGGACTGTCTACCCCATAAAGATCATTCATGTTACTAGAGGGTTGCAATATTAGTCATATGATATCAGCCCAAGCTCGAGGAAGGGGAGAGGGGCTGGAGATTGTGTTCACACTCATGGCCAGTGATGCAATCACTTGTGCCTATGTAATGAAGACTCACTAAAAAGCTCTGGACTCCAGAAGCTGGATGAGCTTCCCTAGTTGGCAATATTCCGCATATCAGCACACATCAAGGTGCCAGGAGAGAAACATGTCCCTGGGCACAATGGAAGCCTCATATTTGGAACTCTCCCAAACCTCTCCTTATTCATCTCTCTCTTCGAGGGGTTCTGATTTATACCAGTTTTCCATAATGAAACTCTAATTGTAAGTATATAATTTTTCCAGAGTTCTGTGGACTGTTTTAGGAAATTATTGAATCTGAAGAAGTCTGTGAAGATTTCAGATTTGTAGCCAGTTGTTCAGAAGTGAGGATAGCCCTAGGGACTTGTGAACTCCTGGCTGATGTCTGAAGTGAAGACAGTCTCTAAGGACTGTTCTCCCTTAATCTGTGTAGTTTTGCCAAACACCAGGTAACACAGCATTATCTGATTTTTACAATTTTTCCAATAGGATTGGTCTAAAGTGATATTCCATTGTTGTTTTAATTTGTATTTCTTTTCTTCTCAAATGCTTATAGAAAAAAGGGTTTTTTTCCCCTTTTTGTTGCCTGTTCCCAGCTTTTAACTATTTTTATTGTTTTCCTGTTTTGGGGGTTTTTTTTCAATGCTTTGTAAAATATTTTTTATATTCTAGATATTATTTATCTACCACTCATTAACTATGTCAATGTTGCCCTTTGTTGAACAGAAGAGCTTAATTTTTTTTTGGGGGGGGGGTACACCAAGTTCAATCATCTGTTTTTATACACATATCCCCATATTCCCTCCCTTCCTTGACTCCCCCCACCTCGAGTCCCCCCCACCCTTCCCACCCCAGTCCTCTAAGGCATCTTCCATCCTCGAGTTGGACTCCCTTTGTTATACAACAACTTCCCACTGACTATCTATTTTACAGTTGGTAGTATATATATGTCTGTGCTACTCTCTCGCTTCGTCTCAGCTTCCCCTTCACCCCCCGCCCCCTCCCATACCTCGAGTTCTCCAGTCCATTCTCTGTTATCTGCATCCTTGTTCTTGTCACTGAGTTCATCAGTACCATTTTTAGATTCCATATATGTGAGTTAGCAAAGAATATTTGTCCTTCTCTTTCTGACTTACTTCACTCTGTATGACAGATTGTAGTTCTATCCACCTCATTACATATAGCTCCATCTCATCCCTTTTTATAGCTGAGTAATATCCCATTGTGTATATATGCCACATCTTCTTTATCCATTCATTTGTTGATGGGCATTTAGGTTGAGAAGCACTTAATTTTGATGTAATAAAATTTTAATAGAGATTTTCTTTAAGAAGTTCTTTCCCACCATAAAGTCATAAAAATGTTATTCTGTATGTCTCTACTCAATTTATATATATCTGGTTTTTATATTTTGATTTTTAATCCATCTTTGTATCTGGTATAGAGTTGGAATCATTTATTTTTATGCTGTAGTGAGTTAATTTATTAAAAACTACACTCTCCAGTTTTTAAATTCTGAATAAATTACCTTTATTATATAATTTGTATTTAATTCTATAATTAAAAATAAAGATATTACTTTTATTATACATCAGTTTCCAACATATACTGATCTTTCTCTGAGTTTTCTATTCTTTTCCATTCATCTACATGTCTAAACTTGTACCAATTATCTACTGTTTTCACTACTATGACTTTCTAATGTCTTAATATCTCATAGATTTATCCCACCATTTTTTTTTCAAAATTGATTTATTTCCCCATGGGACTCTAATCTTTCATACGAATGTGTGGGTGGATATATATATATATGCATGTATTAATATATATGTATAAATGTAAATATAAATCTATATACACAGTTAAAAAACACAGCTGATTGTGATTGTACTGAATTAATAAACGGGGGAAAATGAATATTATTATAATATTAAAGCATGCCATACATAGTGCTGATAAAATATTATACTGGAATGTTTTAGACTTTTTATACTCTTTAAAAGAGTTTCAAGTTTGTCTACATGTATCATATATTCTTTAAGTTAATTCTAAGATACTCTACATTTTTAGTTAATATTACTGATGGAATCATACATCTATAAAATTTTCAAGTTGATTATATCTTGTATTTTTAAAAGTACTACTGATTCTAAGAAATGGATATTGTATCTGCTGAATGTATAATTCTCATAATACTAACAATTTTGTCAACGTATTCTACTGTTTTATTCTAAGTGAGTAAAAATAAATGTCTATATCTTACCTTTTTATCTTTATATATTTTTATTCATTTTTCTTATTTTATTGCATTGGCCCAAACCACCAGGACAATGTTAAGGATAATAGTAAGTGTCCTCATTTCTGATGTAAAAGAAACTATGTCTGTACTTTTGTCATTCTTGGCAGAAACTAGATAGATGCTTATCAGCATATTTTTCTTAGGCACACATGAAGATTATAGATTATATTTTCCAACCTAACCCACTATTAGAATGGGGACTGGTGGTCATAAGTTGTAGTCAATGTAATATTACTGGAAGTTATACTTATCACTTTCTGGACTAACTATAAAATGTTCTCTTCAATCTTCTGCTCTCTCTTTCTCTCACTGTGTGTCTATATGCAGAGAATCTTGGAGAAGGATTTTAAGAAATCCCTTATGGGTCCTAGAGTCAAGAGGTAGAAGGAAGCAGCATCTCTGGTAGGATCTCAGCATATAGGATAATAGCTTAGGAGAGTTGGCCAACTTATATTAGTATGTGATATTAGCAAGAAATGAATGAATGATCTTGGAGTATATGGTTACTAAGTAGCCTAAAATACCTTAATTTATAGAACTTAATATATTTGTTGTATATATCCAAGACTTAACAGAAATCAAATTTTATGTATCATCTTGAAATCTTAGCAAAAATTATTACCATAAATATTCAATGAACTTTATCATGTTTTTTGGATTTAAAGAAATAGAAATAATATTTTTTCTTCTTAGATTTATTTAAATTGTAAACTGGATTTACAGACTTTCTGATGTTGACCAATCATTTTTGCATTCAGGGGATAATCCTACATGAGAAGGATGATCTTTTACTGCACTGATGAATTTACACACACACAAACACACACACTGATAGGGTTTTTCATTTTACTGTTGTCCCTCTACAGTCTAATTACCTAAGAACAGCCAGGATGATCCTTTAAAAATATAAAACATACCAGCCAAGTTTTTACCTCCAATTCTTCTGATTAAGGCAGGAGACAGACGGGCCCAGCTGAACAGCTGAAGTTTCTTCCCTGTGGACAGAAACTCTATAATAGCAAGAGTGAGAGAGGAGGCTGGGCCGTGCCCAGATAAGAGATAAAAAACCACATATTCCTCATTCTCGAAGTCAAGGAGACCCTCCTGACTACACATGCACAGCAAGGCTCCTTGGAGGTCAAAAAAGGAGGGCGCACCACCCCATAGAAAGTGAAGTCAACTACCCATTGGCTTCTTTGCTAGAATCCAGTTTGGCTAAGAGATGTGCATGCACACATGGGAGGATCCTGAGATAAACCAAATACAGACTCAGAACTAAGCAATGCAAGATGACTGGTCAAAGGAAACCCGAAAGAAATGCCCCATAAAAGTGATTCAAACTACCACAAGAGTGCAACTCTCTGAGCCCGCCCATGTGTCTATCCACATGTACTGTACTCTATTTTCCTCCAAATAAACACATTATTTGTTTCACTACTTTCCATCTCTATGTGGAAATTCATTTCTACACAGCTGACGGGCCAGGGCCTTGTCACTGGCCACTGGTCGCAGCACTCTCATTGCTGCTGCACAACCTCAATCTCTGGCTGGGAACCGAAATCCTGCTTCAAGCTGCTGCAGGCTGAGGCCACCTGAGAGCACGATGTCTTCCCATAATTATTTGGCTAAACCTTTCCAAAGACCTGCAAGGCCATTTTTTTAATACTTCCATTTTTCACTTCTGCTCTAGCTACACTGTCCTTCTAGTTCTTTTAACATAAGTTTTTTCACCTAATTTACTTGTCATTCTGTTTGCCTGATATAATCTAAACACACAGGATTCGTTTTTTTTTTTCTCCTTTGTTCAGGTCATGAATCAAATGTTATCTCTTTTATATCAGTTTCCTAAAAGTAGAGCATGAGACAGGTTTGTTTGAGTTATTTCTTGAGGATGTTCTCTCAGGAGAAGAGGAGTGAAGGAAGCCAAATAAAGATGGGGAACATCTAAACAAAGACATGGTATAAGTACGAGAATCCTTTCAGTTTGTTTCCACAGTGTTTTGGTTTCCTGGAAACAGACTTTGAGATGAAAGACTGCAGAAGATTTATTGGTGTGTACCCTCAAGAAATACACTTCTAAGAAAGTGAAAGTTCAAATTCAGGCAGAGAGGAAGAAGGTAATCCACACTATGATTGCAACTAACCCCTCAGCCAATCTTAAGAGGAGCTCTGGAGTGAGACTGGCACTTCATATTTGTCCTAAGTCGAGGCAGAACACTACAGTACCCAGTTCAAACCAGGAAGCTCTGTAACACAAATTACTCCATTAAATCAGTCCCACCTTGAAAGAATGGGGGCCATTCTCTCAACCTTGTCTCAGTTAGTCATCAGCTAAAGTCTTTCCCTTGAAAACAAGGGTTGCCTCTCAGACTAGGTAGCTCACATTTGTTTAAGAGAAATTTTCTAGAAAAGAAGGCAACTGTGAGTTGTTTTTAGACAATATGACGGCAGCTAAGGGACATGCACACCCGTTAATAATAAAAAGAATATTAAGAAATCACTCCAGTATCTACTACGAACCACCCCTTGCACTGCTCAGATAAACCTCCTATTCATATCACAGTAGAGAAAGTGAACTTATCTGGTTGGTCACATCTTCTGGGAAAACATGCAAGACCATGGGTAGTGGGATAAACTACAGCCCTTACTCCAAGAGTTGATCCTGAGGCCATGACTGACACTCCATCATTTACTTTCTCCTCTGCCTATTCACTAGATTGGAGATTGGTATGTGGCACTAATAGCATCAACTTCACCATTTTATTAGTTCAAGTTAAAACCGAAAAACCTACCCTTTCTCTAGTATGCTTACTCTGATGTATTTTTCTCTATTAACTTTTGATTCCAACAGATGCATATTTAGTGATGGTTTATTATTTGTTTTTAATGTCTCTATTATAATTTTGCCTTTTCCAAAATGTCATGTAGTTGGAATCACATGGTACACAGCCTTTTTTAGATCAGTATATTTCACTTAGTAATAGGCATTTAAAGTTCCTATATGTCTTTTCATGGCTTGATAGTTTTTTTGGGTTTTTTTGTTTTGGTTTTGATTTTTGTGGATGTTCTGTTTTGTTTAGCACTGAATAATATTCTATTGTCTGGACACACCACAGCTTATCTATCATCTACCTAAAGAAGCATATTTAGGTTGTTTCCAAGTCTTGCCAATTACAACAAAAGTTGCTACAAATATCTGTGTGCAGGCATAAGTTTTCAACTCATTTGGGCATATACCAGAGTGTGATTGTTGGATCATATGGTAAGAGTATGTTTAGTTTTGTAAGAAACTGCCAAACTGTCTTTCAAAGTAGCTGTACAATTTTTCACTCCCACCAGCAAAGAGTAAGAATTCATTTTCTTTTTTACATTTTTACCAGATTTTGGAATTAAAGTTACATTTATCTTTTTGAGTGAATAAGACCATTTTATAGTGTGTTTATGGTATGTTTCTTTTTAGAATGAGTTAAAAGTACCTCACCTATGGAATCACCATGGTCTGAAACTTGAGAGGAATATTTTTACCCCTAAAATATCTTTAAGTATTAAAAGTCAATTATAACTTTTCAATTTAAATTTACATAAGATTGGCAATTTATATTTTGCTAAATATGTAGTGATTTTATTTACATTTACAAATTTACATTTTATAGTCCAGTCTTCATAATATTTATCATTTTTTATGGTATAATTTCTTTATTTTCTTTTCTTTCTTTTCCTTATTATTTTTGTTTGTTTTCGCCATCCCCTCTGCTAGAGTATCTCACTAATATTTTCAAAAAACAACTCGATTAAATTTTTCTAATTGTTTTTTACTCTGTATTATTAACATAATCTTCTCACTTCTTTTAATTTGTTCTAAAGTTACTTAAATTTATAGAACTTATTCTATTATAGATTTAAATTCACATCTGGTTTGCAATTAATCCTTCATTCCTTCATATTTCTTAATGAATGTATTTCATTTTCTCTCTCAATACTGTTATGTATTACTTACAAAATCTGACCATACATAGCTTAATATGTAACATGTAATTTTCATTCGTCTGAATATTTTGTAATTTCCTTCACTATTTATTATTTATTCTTAATTATTTTCTTAAATGTTATTTAGTAGCTTATGTTTCACTATCCAAGTATTTAAAAAATATAAGAATGACATAGAGAATTATAAAATAGGTGTAAAATACATTAATTATTTCATCTATAGACTTAGAACATAATATTATAATGTTAATTATTTGTAACTTATATAGGCACTCTTTGTTGGCTAATATGTCATTGAATACTGTGATTATTCCATTCGTGGTCCTAAGAAATGTTATTTTCTGTTTAGATAAACTATTGTTGATAGTGCAGTAGACACTCCTTGCCTCATAGATACAGGAGACAATCTACCAAGTTTTATATTCTACTTCCACCTATAATTCATGAGTAAGTTCCTAATTTATCAGCAGAGATAATACACTATTATGATTTTAGAGGTCTGTCATGGGGAGTAAATTAGTTAGTCCATTTTAAATATTGGCAGGCAGTTTCTTACTTATTATTATGAAATATATTACTATGCTCTAATAGAAACTAGCTTTTAGTACGTAGAAGAATATCCAAGTCATCTATTTTCTTGGTTTTCTTGATAGGAAAAAGTGAAAAATGGGGTTTTTGATTGTAGTCCACAGAATTAGATAATTGAATTATTCATAATCTTTGGGTCTTTCCTTTATTATTGATTATTCAATTTTGTTTACTTGTATTTATGTATATTATTTTATTTTATTTTATTTTATTTTTTTTGGGGGGTACACCAGGTTCAATCAACTGTTTTTATACACATATCCCCATATTCCCTCCCTTCCTTGACGCCCCCCCCTCGATTCCCCCCCACCCTCCCTGCCCCAGTCCTCTAAGGCATCTTCCATCCTCGAGTTGGACTCCCTTTGTTATACAACAACTTCCCACTGACTATTTCACAGTTGGTAGTATATATATGTCTGTACTACTCTCCTGCTTCTTCTCAGTTTCCCCTTCACCCCCGGCCCCCTCCCATACCTCGAGTTCTCCAGTCCATTCTCTGTATCTGCTTCCCTGTTCTTGTCACTGAGTTCATCAGTACCATTTTTAGATTCCGTATACGTGAGTTAGCATACAATATTTGTCTTTCTCTTTCTGACTTACTTCACTCTGTATGACAGATTGTAGTTCTATCCACCTCATTACATATAGCTCCATCTCATCCCTTTTTATAGCTGAGTAATATTCCATTGTATATATATGCCACATCTTCTGTATCCATTCATTTGTTGATGGGCATTTAGGTTGCTTCCATGTCCTGGCTATTGTAAAGAGTGCTGCAATAAACATTATGGTACAAGTTTCTTTTGGGATTATGGTTTTCTTTGGGTATATGCCCAGTAGTGGGATTACTGGATCATATAGTAGTTCTATTTGTAGTTTTTTAAGGAACCTCCAAATTGTTTTCCATAGTGGCTGTACCAACTTACAGTCCCACCAACAGTGCAGGAGAATTCCCTTTTCTCCACACCCTCTCCAACAATTGTTGTTTCCAGACTTTGTGATGATGGCCATTCTGATTGGTGTGAGGTGATACCTCATTGAGGCTTTGACTTGCATTTCTCTGATGATGAGTGATGTTGAGCATCTTTTCATGTGTTTGTTGGCCATCTGCATGTCTTCTTTGGAGAAATGTCTATTTAGGTCTTCTGCCCACTTGTGGATTGGGTTATTTGCTTTTTTGGTATGAAGCTGCATGAGCTGCTTGTATATTTTGGAGGTTAATCCTTTGTCCATTGTTTCATAGGCAATTATTTTTTCCCATTCTGAGGGTTGCCTTTTAGTCTTGTTTATGGTTTCTTTTGCTGTGCAAAAGCTTTTAAGTTTCATGAGGTCCCATTTGTTTATTCTTGATTTTATTTCCATGATTCTAGGAGGTGGGTCAAAAAGGATGTTGCTTTGATGTATGTCAAAGAGTGTTCTGCCTATGTTTTCCTCTAGGAGTTTGATAGTGTCTGGCCTTACATGTAGGTCTTTAATCCATTTGGAGTTTATTTGTGTGTATGGTGTTAGGAAGTGTTCTAATTTCATTCTTTTACATGTTGCTGTCCAATTTTCCCAGCACCACTTATTGAAGAGGCTGTCTTTTTTCCATTGTATACTCGTGCCTCCTTTGTCAAAGATAAGGTGCCCATATGTGTTTGGGCTTACTTCTGAGTTCTCTATTCTGTTCCATTGATCTTCCTTTCTATTTTTGTGCCAGTACCATACTGTCTTGATCACTATGGCCTTGTAGTATAGTTTGAAGTCAGGAAGCCTGATTCCACCAACTCCATTTTTCCTTCTCAAGATTGCTTTGGCTATTCGGGGTCTTTTGTGTTTCCATACAAATCGTAAGATTTCTTGCTCTAGTTCTGTGAAAAATGCCATTGGTAATCTGATCGGGATTGCATTAAATCTGTAAATTGCTTTGGGTAGTACAGTCATTTTCACGATGTTGATTCTTCCAATCCAGGAACATGGTATATCCCTCCATCTGTTTATGTCATCTTTGATTTCTTTCATCAATGTCTTAAATTTTCTGCATACAGATCTTTTGCCTCCTTAGGCAGGTTTATTCCTAGGTATTTGATTCTTTTGGTTGCAATGGTGAATGGGAGAGTTTCCTTAATTTCTCTTTCTGCTCTTCCGTTGTTAGTGTATAGGAATGCAAGAGATTTCTGTGCATTAATTTTGTATCCTGCTACTTTACTAAACTCATCAATGAGTGCTAGCAGTTTTCTGGTAGAGTCTTTAGGGTTTTCTATATATAGTATCATGTCATCTGCAAAGAGTGATAATTTTACTTCTTCTTTTCCAATTTGGATTCCTTTAATTTCTTTTTCTTCTCTGATTGCTGTGGCTAACACTTCCAAAACTATGTTGAATAACAGTGGTGAGAGTGGACACCCTTGTCTTGTTCCTGTTCTTAGAGGGAATTCTTCCAGTTTTTCCCCATTGAGAACGATGTTGGCTTTTGGTTTGTCATATATGGCTTTTATGATGTTGAGGTAATTTCCTTCTATGCCCATTTTCTGGAGAGCTTTTATCATAAATGGATGTTGAACTTTGTCAAAAGCTTTTTCTGCATCTATTGAAATGATCATATGGTTTTTATCCTTCAATTTGTTGATATGATGTATCACATTGATTGATTTGCGTATATTGAAGAATCCTTGCATCCCAGGGATAAACCCCACTTGATCGTGGTGTATGATTTTTTTAATGTGCTGTTGCAGTCTGTTAGCTAGTATTTTGTTGAGGATTTTTGTATCTATATTCATCAGTGATATTGGTCTGTAGTTTTCTTTTTTTGTAACATCTTTGCCTGGTTTTGGTATCAGGGTGATGGTAGCCTCGTAGAATGAGTTTGGGAGTGCTCCGCCTTCTGCAATATTTTGGAAGAGTTTGAGAAGGATAGGTGTTAACTCTTCTCGAAATGTTTGATAGAATTCGCCTGTGAATCCATCTGGTCCTGGGCTTTTGTGTGTTGGGAGATTTTTAATCACTGCCTCAATTTCTGTACTTGTGATTGGTCTGTTCATGGTTTCTATTTCTTCCTGGTTCAGTCTTGGAAGATTGTATTTTTCTAAGAATGTATCCATTTCTTCCAGGTTATCCAATTGATTGGCATATAGTTGCTTGTAGTAGTCTCTCATGATGTTTTGTATTTCTGAGGTGTCCGTTGTGACTTCTCCTTTTTCATTTCTAATTCTGTTGATTTGCATCTTCTCCCTTTTTTTCTTGATGAGTCTGGCTAATGGTTTATCAATTTTGTTAATCTTCTCAAAGAACCAGCTTTTAGTTTTATTTATTTTTCTTATGGTTTCTTTCCTTTCTTTTTCATTTATTTCTGCTCTGATCTTTACGATTTCTTTCCTTCTGCTCATTTTGGGGTTTCTTTGTTCTTCTTTCTCTAGTTGTTTGAGGTGTAAGGTTAGGTTGTTTATTCGATCATTTTCTTGTTTCTTAAGGTAGGACTGTATTGCTATAAACTTCCCTCTTAGAACTGCTTTTGCTGCGTCCCATAGGTTTTGGGTTGTTGTGTTTTCGTTGTCATTTGTTTCTAGATACTTTTTGATTTCCTCTTTGATTTCTGTAGTGATTCCTTGGTTGTTTAAGAGTGAATTGTTTAGCCTCCATGTGTTTGTCTTTTTTGCAGTTTTTTTCCTGTAATTGATATCTAGTCTCATGGCGTTGTGGTCTGAGAAGATGCTTGATATGATTTCAATTTTCTTGAATTTGCTGAGGTTTGATTTGTGACCCAAGATGTGATCTATCCTGGAAAATGTTCTGTGTGCACTTGAGAAGAAAGTATATTCTGCCGTTTTTGGATGGAATGTCCTATAAATATCAATTAAGTCGAGATGGTCTAATGTGTCATTTAAAGCTTGTGTGTCTGTATTTATTTTCTGTTTGGATGATCTGTCCATTGATGTAAGTGGGGTGTTCAAGTCTCCCACTATTATTGTGTTACTGTCGATGTCCCCTTTTATAGCTGTTAGCATTTGCCTTATGTATTGAGGTGCTCCTATATTGGGGGCATAGATATTTACCATTGTGATATGTTCTTCTTGGATGGATCCCTTGATCATTATGTAGTGTCCTTCCTTATCTCTTTTAATAGTCTTTACTTTCAAGTCTAATTTGTCTGATACGAGTATTGCTACTCCAGCTTTCTTTTGACTTCCATTTGCATGGAATATCTTTTTCCATCCCTTGACTTTCAGTCTATATGTATCCCTTGGTCTGAAGTGGGTTTCTTGTAGACAGCATATAGAAGGGTCTTGTTTTTGTATCCATTCAGCCAGTCTGTGTCTTTTGGTTGGAGCATTTAGTCCATTTACATTTAAAGTGATTATTGACATGTGTGTTCCAATTACCATTTTCTGAATTGTTTTGGGTTTGTATTTGTAGGTGTTTTCCTTTTCTTGTGTTTCCTACTTAGAGAAGTTCCTTTAGCACTTGTTGTAAGGCTGGTTTGGTGGTGCTGAATTCTCTTAACTTTTGCTTGTCTGGAAAGCTTTTGATTTCTCCCTCAAATCTGAATGAGATTCTTGCTGGGTAAAGTATTCTTGGCTGTAGGTTTCTCTCTTTCAGGACTTTCAGTATATCCTGCCATTCTCTTCTGGCCTGCAGAGTTTCTGTAGAAAGGTCAGCTGTTATCCTGATGGGTTTTCCCTTATATGTTGTTTGTTGCTTTTCTCTTGCTGCTTTTAATATTTTTTCTTTGTGTTGAATTGTCGTTAGTTTGATTAATATGTGTCTTGGTGTATTTCTCCTTGGGTTTATTCTGTATGGGACTCTCTGTGCTTCTTGGACTTGGTTCATTATTTCCTTTCCCATGTTGGGGAAGTTTTCCACTAGAACCTCTTCAAATATTTTCTCAGACCCTTTCTTGTTTTCTTCTTCTTCTGGGATGCCTATAATTCGAATGTTGGTACGTTTAAGGTTATCACTGAGGTCTCTGAGGCTGTCTTCTAGTCTTTTTATTTTTTTATCTTTTTCCTGCTCTGTGGTGTTTATTTCTTCCATTCTATCTTCCAACTCACTTATTCGTTCTTCTGCCTCAGTCATTCTGCTGGTTAGAGCATCTAGAGTATTTTTAATTTCAGTTATTTTGTTATCCATTGCTGTTTGTTTTTCTGAGTTCTTATGAACTGTTTCTTGTACTTTCTCTATTTTGTTATCGAGATTTTGTATCATTTTTACTATCATGACTCTAAATTCTTTTTCAGGCATTTTTCCTATTTCCTCCTCATTTATTTCGTCTTGTGGGTTTTTTTCCTGCTCCTTTGCCTGCATGGTGTTTCTTTGTTTCCTCATGGTTGTCCAAGCTTTTGGGGTTGCTTGTCCTGGTGATAGAGGTGTTTATAGAAGACTGTCCAAGCCTCAGACTAATGTCCAAGTATTGGATTAGACGAATATTCCGTCTCTGAGTGGCAGCAGCATGCATAGGTCCTGTTGCGCGTCTTCACTGGAAAGAGTAGAGGTAGATGATGCAGATTCTGTTGCTTCAGCCATGAAGGGGAGTAATCACAGTTTCCTGTGGGGGAAGGGTGGTGCTTAGTAAAAGCTGCTCCTGACAGAAAGGACTGGGAAATAGAAAGGATAATGGGGAATCAAGGAGTAAAAAGGACAGTGTGGACGACTCCTTGGGAGAAATCCTCTTTCCCGGTGGTAGTAAACTGAACCCTGGCTGCAGAGAGGGGAAAACTTTTCTGACCCTGTGTCCTTTCCTTCCAAGGGAAGAAATGGATGTGCTTCACATTATTTTAAAGTAACATTTTGTTTTGGAGTTCTGTGTCTGTTCTCATAAAGTATTTAGCCTCTCTCCTCTTTGTAGACATTTAGAATGTTCATTCTAATTTTTTCATATTATATACCATTTGCCATTATACCAAATTGCTGTACATATTTACGATTAGTCTCTCAGGATGAGTTTCCTAAGTAGAATTGTTAAGTAAAATTACATGAACATTTTCAGAGCCTCTGATAAATATTTCTAAATTGAAGTAAAGTAAGTTTCTAGCAATTAACATGCCTGTCAGCTGTGATTTCTCAAAGTGCTCATTTCTCCTCACCTGGTGAATTAGATTTTTAAAATTCTTTTCAAAATCAACAGGCAAAAAAATTGGTTTGCATTCTTGTTAAAAATGCATTTTTTGATTGCTAGTGAGTTTGAATATTTATGCCTGTGTCCATTTGCCATTTGCATTTATTTTAGTAAATGGCTTATGATAGGCTTTGTTAATAATTCCAGTGGTGTATTCATTTTCTGATTAGTAATTTTAAGTGTGCTTTATAAAAACCCCATCCTCTATCAGATATGCTCCACTTATTTACATCTTTATTTTCATTTTAAATTTATCTATGTTAATTTTTGAATTACAGATTTTTAATTGGAGTAGCAAGATTTATCAATATTATCTTAATATTACCTGTTTTTTCTCTAATGCATAGATGTGCTTGGATGTGGTGATTTAAGTATATGCCACTCCATTCTTTTTTTTGTAAGACTTTAAACTTTTTCTTCTGTTATAACTTTCTTTTTATGCTTTCCATAAATTTCTTATTATATTTGCAACTATGTACTTTATGTTTCTGCTTTAATAAAATAATCTTACTTTTAATGAAAACATCTTCCAGAGTAATTTCAAGTCATTTTTACTAGATTACATAAAAACTGTTGATCTTCTAATATATATATTTCATACATCACCTAGCAATTTCAAAAAGGATCTCAATTTATGTGACTGGATGTTCCAGAAAAATAATTGCCTATATATAATATCTACTATATATAATAAATATTGTTACCTCATTTCACATAATTTTTCAAAAATTTATTTTCCTATTTTATCTTACAAAATGAGTTCTAAGATCTGTCAATGTATTAAAAGTTCTCTGGATTATAGAAAAAATAATGGAGATACATAAAGCATAACTCCAGAGACTCTGATTCATTAGTTCTGTTGGTAAGGTACCCAAGACTCAAGTTTTTGATGCTCCACTAGGGAAGCAACTGAGTTAGGCCTTCTAAAACAGTATTATACAACAAAACTGTACTTGTTCCTGAATTTAGATTACTTTCATCTCACCGTGGAATGCTTTATTTAATGTAATTGATTACTTAAATAAAACTGGTAATTTTTAAAAATTAAAGTCCCACTCAAATACAAATATGATGGTTAAATTTTTGATTAGCAGTAGTTTATGTAACCTCTCTTTTCAATTAAAATTTTTATTAATAAAAAATAGAAGACACAAATATAGAGAAATGACTCACATCAATAAATCAGCATAAGAATCTAGATGAAATCATCAATTGCTATAAAAATGTAACAGAATTGAATTGAGAAATTTTTCTGATGACAATTCACTGATTAGATAGAAACTAAGTCAAAATATAGAAAGTAGGAGAAAAACGGATCAATGGTTAATCAATATCTAACTCTCTTGCTATCCAAAATCCCTAAAAAATGATTAAAAGGGGGAAAAAGAAAAGTATATTCCTGAAATATTAAAAATTACCAGTTATATCAGTTCACTGAGCTTGAAGGGAATTAATGGATTTTTATCTCTTCTTCTCTGATCAATCTGACTAAAATAATTTCCTTTTATTCTCAATAACACAAAAACATGTATGTAACAGGCATTTAGTACTATTAGTATTTATTCTTAGCATTCCCTTTATAGTCAATGAAGAGGCTTTAGCACAGATTCTCCCCCAAAAATATTCCAAGGATGAAGTATCTTAATTACTTTCATTAAAATCCCATCACTGGAGAGCTCTTCAGTTTCTCATATATTTACACATTAAAACATTTTAAACACATAAAATTAAATTTCTATTATACTTAAATGTGACTCAGTTTGAAACCATGACAACTAATGCTTCAGGCTGGCTTCACAGAGTTGAGATGTGTTGAAACCCTCTCACAACAGAGGGACCATAAAAACAAGGGTGATTTGTTGTTGCTGTTGTTCTCATTTTGTTTCTGAGAACTTTTTTTCTATTCTTCTATGTAGTGCCAGAACTTAAAGGAGCATGAGAAATCATCTTATTCAACTCCTTAAGTTAAAAATCAAAGAGCACTCTCTGGATGCCTTCTAAATTAATTTTTCTATTTTGTTGCTGTAATGAATTCTGCCTTCCACAGACTCAACTGTTCTAATTAACCATAACTGTTATTATATTTTGGTTTGGATGTTTGAATCATCATGGCTTGGATTTGGTTCAAGATGGTGGAGTAGAAGGACGTGTGCTCACTCCCTCTTGCAAGAGTACCAGAATCAAAACTAACTGCTGATCAATCATCAATAGGAAGACACTGGAATTCACCCAAAATAGCACCCAACATCCAGAGACAAAAGAGAAGCTGCAATGAGATGGTAGGAGGGGCACAATCATGATAAAATGAAATCCCATAAATGCTGGGTGGGTGACTCACAAGCTGGAGAACAGTTATACCACAGAAGCCCACCCACTGGAGTGAGGGTCTGAGCCCCACATCAGGATTCCCAACCTCGGGAACCGTCAATGGGATGAGGAATCCCCAGAGAATCAGACTTTGAAGGCCAGTGGGATTTGACTGCAGGACTTCCACAGGACTGGGGGAAACAGAGACTCCACTCTTGGAGGGCACCAAAAAGTAATGTGCACACCAGGACCCATGGGGAAGAAGCAATGACGCCATAGGAGATGGAAATGGACCTACCTGCTGGTATTAGGGGGTCGCCTGCAGAGGTAGGGGGCGGTTGTGGCTCACAGAGAGGACGGGAAAACTGGCAGCGGGGGTTCTGGGAAGTGCACATTGGCGTGAGCCCCCCTGGAGTCTGCCATTAGCCCCAGGAAAGAGCCTGAAAGCTCCAGTGCTGGGTGACCTCAGGCCAAACAACCAACAGGGCAGGAACTCAGCCCCACCCATCTGCAGACAAGTGGATTAAAGTTTTACTGAGTTC
This sequence comes from Hippopotamus amphibius kiboko, assembly GCF_030028045.1. Lineage (NCBI taxonomy): Eukaryota > Metazoa > Chordata > Mammalia > Artiodactyla > Hippopotamidae > Hippopotamus > Hippopotamus amphibius. The sequence continues at coordinate 56,406,333 of NC_080190.1, read as the reverse complement.
AGCCCACCAGAGCAACACCCATCCCTACACACCATCAGTCCCTCCCATCAGGAAGCATGCACAAACCTCTTACACAGCCTCATCCACCAGAGGACAGACAGCAGTATCAACTAGAACTATAATCCTGCAGCATGCTGAATCAAAATCACAGCCACAGAAAGACAAAATGGAAAGGCAGAGGACTTTGTACCAGATAAAAGAAGAAGATAAAGTCACAGAAAAACAACTAAATGAAGTGGAAATAGGCAAACTTCCAGAAAAAGAATTCAGAATAATGATAGTGAAGATAACCCAGGACTTCAAAAAAAAGACTGGATTCAAAGATCGAAAAGATGCAAGAAAATTTAACAAAGAACTAGAAGAATTAAAGAACAAACAGAGATAAGCAATACAATAACTGAAATGAAAAACACACTAGAAGGAATGAATAGCAGAATAACTGAGGCAGAAGAATGGATAAGTGACCTGGAAATAAAGAAAAAAGAATGAAAAGAACTGAAGACAGCCTAAGAGACCTCTGGGACAACATTAAACACTCCAACATTGGCATTATAGGGGTCCCAGAATGGGAAAAGAGAGAGAGAAAGGACCCGAGAAAATGTTTGAAGAGATTATAGTTGAAAACTTCCCTAACATGGGAAAGGAAATAGCCACCCAAGTTCAGGAAGCACAGAGTACCAGGCAGGATGCACCCAAGGAGAAACATGCCAAGACACAGAGTAGTCAAAGTGACGAAAATTAAAGACAAAGAAAAATTATTAAAAGCAACAAGGGGAAAATGACAAATAACATAAAAGAAAACTCCCATAAGGTTAACAGCTGATTTCTCAGCAGAAACTCTGCAAGCCAGAAGGGAGGGGCATGATATATTACAAGCGATGAAAGGAAAAAAGTTACAACCAAGAATTACCTACCCAGGATGGATCTCATTCAGATTCGGGAGAGAAATCAAAAGCTTTACAGACAAGCAACAGCTAAGAGAATTCAGCACCACCAAACCAGCCCTACAACAAATGCTAAAGGAATCTCTCTAAGTGGGAAACATAAGGGAAGAAAAGGACCTACAAAAAGAAATCCAAAAAATTAAGAAAATGGCAATAGGAACATACATATTGATAATTACCTTGAATGTAAATGGATTAAATGCTCCAACCAAAAGACACAGACTGGCTGAATGGATAAAAAAACAAGACCCATATATATGCTGTCTACAGGAGACCCACTTCAGACCTAGGGACACATACAGACGGAAAGTGAGGGGATGGAAAAAGATAGTCCATGCAAATGGAAATCAAAAGAAAGCTGGAGTAGCAATACTCATATCAGATAAAATAGACTTTAAAATGAAAAATATGACAAGAGACAAGAAAGGACACTACATAAAGATCAAGGGATCAATCCAAGAAGAAGATATAACAATTATAAATATATATGCACCTATTACAGGAACACCTCAATACATAAGGCAAATGCTAACAATTATAAAAGAGGAAATCAACAGTAACACAATACTAGTGGGGGATTTTAACACCCCACTTACACCAATGGACAGATCATCCAGACAGAAAATTAATAAGGAAACACAAGCTTTAAATGATACAATAGACTAGATAGACTTAATTGATATCTATAGGACATTCAATCCGAAAGCAGCAGATTACACCTTCTTCTCAAGTGCACACAGAACATTCTCCAGGACAGATCACACTCTTGGGTCACAAATCAAGCCCTAGTAAATTTAAGAAAACTGAAATTGTATCAAGTATCTTTACCAACCACAAGACTATGAGATTAGAAATCGATTACAGGAAAAAAACTGTAAAAAAAAAAAATGGAGGCTAAATAATATGCTACTAAATAACCAATAGATTACTGAAGACTTCAAAGAAGAAATCAAAAAATACCAACAGACAAATGACAATGAAAACACAACAATCCAAAACCTGTGGAATGCAGCAAAGGCAGTTCTAAGAGGGATGCTTATAGCAATACAATCCTACCTCAAGAAACAAGAAACATCCCAAATAAACAATCTAACCTTACACCTAAAGAAGCTAGAAAAAGAAGAACAAACAAAACCCAAAGTTAGTAGAAGGAAAGAAATCATAAAGATCAGAGCAGAAATAAATGAAATAGAAACAAAGAAAACGATATCAAAGATCAATAAAACTAAGAGTTGATTCTTTGAGAGGATAAACAAAATAGATAAACCTTTAGCCACACTCATCAAGAATAAGAGACAGAGGACTCAAATCAATAAAATTAGAAATGAAACAGAGACCGCAGAAATAAAAAGCACCATAAGACACTGCTACAAGCAACTATATGCCAATAAAATGGACAACCTCGAAGAAATGGACAAATCCTCAGAAAGGTATAACCTTCCAAGACTGAGTCAGGAAGAAACAGAAAACATGAACAGACCAATCACAAGGAATGAAATTTAAAATGTGAATAAAAATCTTCCAACAAACAAAAGTCCAGGACCAGATGGCTTCACAGGTGAATTCTATCAAACATTTCAAGAAGAGCTAACACCCATTCTTCTCAAACTCTTCCAAAAAATTGCAGGGGAAGGAACACTCCCAAACTCATTCTATGAGGCTACCATCACCCTGATACCAAAACCAAACAAAGAGATCACAAGAAAAGAAAATTACAGACCAATACCACTGATGAATTTAGATGCACATATTCAACAAAATACTAGTAAACAGAATCCAAAAATATATTAAAAGGATCATACACCATGATCAAGTGGGGTTTATCCCTGGAATGCAAGGATTCTTTAATATATGCAAATCAATCAATGTAATACATCATATTAAGAAATTGAAGAAAAACAATATGATCATTTCAATAGATGCAGAAAAAGCTTTTGACCAAATTTCACACCCATTTATGATAAAAATTCTTTAGAAAGTGGGCACAGAGGGAACACACCTCAACATGATAAAGGCCATATACGACAAACCCACAGCAAACATCATTCTCAGTGTTGAAAAACTGAAAGCATTCCCTCTAAGATCAGGAACAAGACAAGGATGTCCACTCTCGCCACTACTATTCAACATGGTTTTAGAAGTCCTTGCCACAGCAATCAGAGAAGAAAAAGAAATCAAAGGAATCCAAATTGGAAAAGAAGAAAACTGTCACTGTTTGCAGATGACATGATATCTCTACATAGAAAATCCTAAAGATGCCACCAGAAAACTACTTGAGCTAATCAATGAATTTGGTAAAGTTTCAGGATACAAAATTAACACACAGAAATCTCTTGCATTCCTATACACTAACAATGAAAGATCAGAAAGAGAAATTAAGGAAACTATCCCATTCACCATTGCAACAAAAAGAATAAAATACCTAGGAATAAACCTAACTAAGGAGGTAAAAGTCCTGTACTCAGAAAACAATAAGACACTGATGAAAGAAATCACAGACGAAACAAACAGATGGAGACATATACCATGTTCTTGGATTATGAGAATCAACATTGTGAAAATGTCTATACTACACAAAGCAATTTACAGATTCAATGCAATCCCTATCAAATTACCAATGGCATTTTTTACAGAACTAGAACAAAAAATCCTAAAATTTGTATGGAGACACAAAAGACCCCAAATAGCCAAAGCAATCTTGAGGGCAAAAAAACGGAGCTGGAGGAATCAGACTCCCTGACCTCAGACTATACTACAAAGCTACTGTAATCAAGATAATATGATACTGGCACTAAAACAAAAATATAGATCAATGGAACAGGACAGAAAGCCCAGAGATAAACTACGGTCAACTAATCTTTGACAACAGAGGCAAAAATATACAATGGAGAATAGACAGCCTCTTCAATAAATGGTGCTGGGAAAACTGACAGCTACATGTAAAAGAATGAAATTAGGACACTCAACACCATACACAAAAATAAGCTCAAAATGGATTAAAGGCCTAAATGTAAGGCCAGACACTATAAAACTCCTAGACGAAAACATAGGAAGAACACTCTTTGACATAAATCACAGCAAGATCTTTTTGACCCACCTCCTAGAGTAATGGAAATAAAAACAAAAATAAGTAAGTGGGACCTAATGAAACTTCAAAGCTTTTGCACAGCAAAGAAAAGTATAAACAAGATGAAAAGACAACCCTCCGAATAGGAGAAAATATTTGCAAATGAATCAACAGACAAAGGATTAATCTCCAAAATATATAAACATTTCTTGCAGCTCAATACCAAAAAAACAAGCAACCTAATCAAAATTGGGCAGAAGACCTAAATAGGCATTTCTCCAAAAAGACATACAGATGTCCAAGAGGCACACAAAAAGCTGCTCAACATCACTAATTATTAGAGAAATGCAAATCAAAACTACAATGAGGTATTACCTCACACCTGTTACAATGGGCATCATCAGAAAATCTACAAACAATAATGCTAGGGCGGGTGTGGAGAAAGGGACCCTCTTGTACTGTTGGTGAGAATGTAAACTGATACAGCCACTATGGAGAACAGTATGGAGGGTCCTTAAAAAACTAAAAATAGAACTACCATATGACCCAACAATCCCACTGCTGGGCATATACCCAGAGAAAACCATAATTCAAAAAACACATGCACTCCAGTGTTCACTGCAGTACTATTTACAATAGGCAGGTCATGGAAGCTAAATTTCCATCAACAGATGAATGGATAAAAAAGAAGTGGTACATATATACAACAGAATATTTCTCAGCCATAAAAAGGAACAAAACTGGGACATTTGTAGAGACGTGGATGGACCTAGAGACTGTCAATACAGAGTTAAGTAAGTCAGAAAGAGAGAAACAAATATCGTATGTTAACACATATGCAGAATCTAGAAAATTGGTACAGATCAAGTGGTTTGCAAGGCAGAAATAGAGACACAGATGTAGAGAACAAATATATGGACCCCAAGGGGTTTCGGGGACAGTTGGGGTAGAATGAACTGAGAGATTGGGATTGCCATATATACATTACTAATAAGAAAAAAAGTCAAATAGTACACTTTAAATATATGCAGGTAATTGTACATCAAAAAAAAACCCCCATAAACATAAAAAAAAAAAAAATAGCGATTCTAGTCTGAAACTTGTATGAACTGAACTGAAGAAATATCTAAAAAATATATGTTACCGAAGCTGAATCAAGAAGAAATTAGGAACAGGATTAGCTCATTTTGAATTAAAAAGTTTTAATTAGTATTTCGGACAAAATGCCCACACACATACACACCCTCCCACACACAACTATAGGGCACTGGCAGTTTAATTGGAGAGCCCCACAAAATATTTTTGAAAAAGAAAACCTTCTGCTTTACATAGTTTATTCCAAAAAAAAAGAATGATAGAATAATCCTTAATCAACAAAACAAACACAGCAAAAGATATCCACTCAGCATAAAATATTCACTCATATCTTGGAATTTTATATATTAATATAACAATTAAAAACAAATTACTATTTTAAAAATGCCATAAGAGTGGGTGGAAAAAGTCCACAATTATAATTTCTATTATATTATATTTTTTATTTCATGTTTAGTCTCCCTTTAAGTGTTTGTAGCTGTACAACGCCCAGGAAAAGATAAAGGAAGTAACATTAATTGAGTGCCTTTATGCTTCAAATACTGTTGGGTTATTTAAATTCAATATTTTACTTACTTAACACAATATCTCTATGTGGGTATCATTACTTCCTTTAATAATACAAATACTGATGGGTTTTTAATTTGTGAAGTATAAAAATGTTCAAAATAATAATAATCTACACAAATTTGATGCACATCAGCATAATTTAAATTCTGGGGTAAAATGATTTTATGCACCTGTGAGTGGGGTGCAGAAATAGATGATAATTCTTTACAGAAACAACACATACAACATACTTTAGTACAAGGAAAAATTTAAATGAGAGAAAGTATATTTGGATTTGTTAAATAGCAGGCTGCTGTTTCCTGCATTGGTAAATTAAACTGTGTTCTATAATCAATGTTAGCAATACATTTAGAGGAAAGTGAAGTGTGTTACCCACCAGGTAGGAGAAATTCCTATGAAACATACACCCCCAATGTTATTTATTGAGTAAATAAAACAATAAAAATCAAGCAATTATTGCATCCACATCAATTTTCCACTGTTTATCTCACAATCGTTATTTACTTATTAGTAAGCTACACTGAAGTCACCAGAGCAGAGCTAAATTTTCAGGTACAAATGCAAATCACTTATCCTTTTTAATTGACAAGAAGTTTGATATACTTAAGTAACGTCAATATTTTACACAGGCGAATTTGTCTCATATCTCCCACCTCAGATTTCAAAGTCACTCGGTTCACAATAGTTGACTGTCATTAAACATGAGCACAAGCAGCATAACTATGATTTTCAAATCCCACTGAAACATAATTATTTCAATCTTGCTAAATTACTGCAAATGCTATAGAGACTCAGCTTTATGTGTAGAAACGTGATACCACAGAGTGAGGGGTAAGGTGACTCATCCATTCGCTCTTTGCCACACCATCATTGGATATTGTCTGTAAGTCAGAAGAAGAGCTGAATACTGGTTTACAAGTAAACTATTACAAGTAAACTATTACAAGTTTACTGGGTAAACTATTTTCTGATTATAAATATTACTTGGTTCATATCAGCTGCTCAAGAAATATTCACTGCATGAATGATTATACCCAGACATTGTGGTCAGCAAAGTAAGTCCAAATTAGACAAAGCACATTCCTAAGCCAATATTTTTAACATACACAATATGTACTAACTAGACATATAAATAACATGCGCACAGAACAAAGAAGGGTGTACATAGTTTTTGATAGGAGTTGTGAAGAGATGGGGAAAAAAATTAAAGACTGTACTGCAGAATTATTCTGCTTAATCATGAAGAATGTATTAATTCACACATTCACAATTTTAACAAACACATACTAAATATATATCGACATGGGCACACAGGCACTGTCCTGGGAGAGTATAAATTATGGTGACTATAAATTGATGAGCAATAACACAAACATGTGACTTGACATCATGGAGCTTACAGTATAATAAGGAAGGATATATCACAACATCGTAAATCAACTATACCCACTAAAAATTATAAAACAAATTAATTTTGATTAACCTAAAAAAAGGAAGGTTAAAAAAATCACTCATATACATAGTTATAAAATACTAAAATAAGCTGGGGTGGTGGGACAAGAAAGTGAAAAGGCAGACTTCCTAGGTGGCGCAGTGCTTAAGAATCTGCCTGCCAAGGCAGGGGACATGGGTTCGATCCCTGCTCCAGGAAGATTCCATGTGCCGCGGAGCAACTAAGCCCATGCACCACTATTGAGCTCATGTGCTGCAACTACTGAAGCCCACACATCTAGAGCCTGTGCTCCACAACAAGAGATGCCACAGCAATGAGGAGCCCACGCACCCTAACGAAGAGTAGCCCCTGCTCGCCCACAATCAGAGAAAGCCTGTGTGCAACAACAAAGACCCAACACAGCCAATAAATAAATAAATAAATAAAATTACAAAAAAAAAAGAAAACGAAAAGACTTCTTGAGCTTTGCAGACAAAATGATTGATCTGCCAGGTACAAAAGATGAAAAAAACACATTTTGCATTCTGGGTTCCCTACGAAGTGCAGGTTCATCTAGATGAGTGATGGGAGAAGACGCTGGACAGAATAGCAGAAGCTAAATCCTAATTTGTCATATATTCCATTTTAAAGCATTTAATTTGGAAATGAGAGTGAGTTTACATGGTTCAACCTTTAAATAAATTAAGGATTTTTTTTAAGAAACCAACGGACCATGAGCAATATTTATGCATTTGAACCAGTCAAACTTGAAATATTTTCCTCTTACTCAGATTCTGTCAATCTATGCAAACTAAAGAGAGAAGAGTATAATAGACTTCAGAGTTGTCAGTGCCAAAAACAAAGCCCCCCAAAACCACAGGTGTGTCCCATAGGAGGGGAGCAGGAATGTTCTCACTGGGTTTGAGTCCAAGTATGATGTATAGCCCAGACTGATAAAACAATAACTAGGATATATTTGTAAAGCAGTAAGAATACAGAATGTAAGTTTTGAAAACCCTTTGCAGTAAATGTAAGCAGCTTTGTTGTTTTTATCATGGACTGGCTGTTTTCTCTAAGAGTAAATGGAAAGCTCTCTTTTCTGCTCATATCTAATCCTTTTAATTACAGAACTGCAAAGTTTAATTGGACAAACACAATTCCAAGGATTTGCTAAACTTTATTGCTAGAAGTGTTTCAACCTGGGAATAATTACAATATAGGCTTTGCTCAGTTGAAGAAACTGAGGCATGGAAAGTAGAAGTAATTTACTCAGACTCAAACAGAGAAAATTACTGAGTCTGGAATATGAGATAGATCTCCCTACATCTTAACTGCCTGCTGGAATGTTAGATCATGAAAAAAAAAACAAACAAACCAGATTATATCCCTATTTTAGGAGCATATATTTAAAGTTTAACTTCCAAGGAACATAATCATATAATAACTATTCTAAAGAAGTGACTTGGTAAATAGAAAGGGCTTTGGTTCAGGAACCATAAGATATTTGGTCTTTTCTGTCTCAGTCAGTTTACCCTTGAAATACTAGGTAAGCTCTTTCAAATGATCCCCAGTTCATACTCTTTATATGATGGGTATGACCATGAAGAAAGGGAAAAGAAATATATATATACAGTTGAGCTTTGACTAACATGGGGGTTAAGATCACCTACCCTCCACAGAGTTGAAAATCTTACAGTCGGCCCTCTTTATCCAAGGTCCTGCATCTGCAGATTGTGTAGTTCTCAATATTTACCAGTGAAACAAATTTGTGTATGACTGGATTCACACAGTTCAAACCCATATTGTTCAAGGGTCAAATGTATGTATATATATTCCTAAAAAGGTGTTTAGCTTTATGTATATACTTATGTTTTACATACATATATATGTTTTATATGTATGTGTGTGTGTATACACACACAAACAATTACAGCATTATATAGCAATATATGTAATGCTAAACATCATTTTAGGATACTTATATCCACTTAACCATGTACACACATATCCATTTAACTTTTACAAAATATCATGGTAAATGAGGCACATGCAATGCCAATGAAATATCTGGAGCACATGAGTGACATGACCTCATTGAAGATTAAACATCATGTGGTCTAAGGTATTGATGATACACTCTGCATGTTGGGGTGATAGCTGGCAAAGGCACAAATGAAAGTGACAAGTAAGGAGGCCAGTGCAATAATCCAATAGACAATAATGGTCCTTAGATGAATGTGGTAGAGTAGAAGTGACATCCAATTGTTGAGGGCTTAGAGTTTTGATATTTTGAAAACAATGCTGACGAGTGTCATTGATGGATTGGCAGCATCTCCCTGTTGGATTAGGCCTCCTGGTAGCTATGCTAGGATGTGAAGCATGCAATATTGGAGTCAAATGGTCCTACACCACAACCAAGCTTCTCACTCTTCCTGTAGAAACTTAAGTCACTTAGTATCTCTGGTGCTCAGGTAGTTTGTATGTAAAATTTGAAAGGTAATTCCTATATCACAGAGTTATTTGTGAATCAAATGAGATTATGTATAAACAAGTGCCTTAAGCCCCTTTTCATAAATAACAAACAATAGATAATATTTATTAGGTGGTTAGCCTGCACCAGGTAGTGTACAGGTGCTTCACATATAATTAAATCTTCAAACTCTTTTAGAAAGTTTCTGCATTTAGCTCTTATTTTATTCACCAGGAAGCCAAGGTTTTAAGTTGTTAATTAACTTGTTTAAGACCCTATAAATTATATATGATGTAATTAGAGATATATAACACTCTACACATGATAACATTCAATGTTATAGTCCATTTTCTTTAAAATATAAGACAAAATCAGAGGAAAAAGCAGTACAGAAAGACAAGAGATATGTAGCCACAAAACAAGCAGATAATACCAAGTGTTTCAGAACTAGCCATAGGCTTAAGAAGCCATTTTATTTCTCAAACTCATGACTAGTTCTTCATAAAGAAGAAGGCTACAAAAGAAATGTTATTGATCCCAAAGTGCATTTTCTGACTATGTTTAAATGCATCCATAAGGAATGTGGACATTGTTCAAGCAGCACAAGTAGAAGGGAGTAAGGTCCTTGCCAAGGGACTTGGAAAGTTAAAGGCACTTCTGATAGAGGTTAACTGATTATTTCGGGATGCCAATGACTATTCATTCTAGGACGTGGCACCTGAATTCACTCTGCAAAAACAAAGTTCATAGTATGCATCACTTTCATTCAGAAATGTTTTTAATAATAGCCAAGAGTAAAGCCTGAAAGAGAGGATCATTAAAAAGATGAAGATGTGAAATTCAATTTGATTAAGACACATAGGGTGGATTCGGTGCTGAACCACAGACACAGAGTTTTGGAACATAAGATAGGGAATTAGTGCCTTAAATATGCTACAGAGATTTTCCATTAAAATTAGTATTTATTTAAAATTCCATGTGGCAAAACCAATATCGTGAATAAATTTAAGTTGCTGTCAGTATAAGAGGAATACTCCAAACTGAGGTCCTCAGATCTTGGATACACAAGCCAATCAATAGTTTTTTTGTTTTTTGTTTTATTTTTTCCCCCATCAGTACATATAAAGGAAAATTTGACCAGAAGAGAAGGCATATATAATAGTAAATTTAGAAAGAAGTATATCAATATATAATTGTGTTTGTGTATATACAGACACACATGCATTTAGATGTGTGTATATAATTATACACACTTATGAATGAATATCTAATCAAGATATGCTTTTATCTCAGTTGTGGCATTTATTCATAATTCATAGCATATTTTATGTGTAAATATATGGTGAACAACTGTATTTATTTCAAGAAAAGCAACTACATTTTAATGTAAGTATAAACCTTAGCTTTCTAATGGCAAAGCAAATTAAAAGCTTTGCTCGAGACAAGCTACATAAATGGCTATTATCTTAAACTATGTGGGCTTTCTGATGAGGCAGAAAAATGGGAAAACATAGATAAAGGAGAGAGAAACTAAATATTTCTAAACTTTATAGAAATACTCATTATAACAAAAAAAATTTTTTTAAAGCCTCCAATAATCCCAGTGGAAATAAAATGATGAGACAAACTGAACAGACATCATGATTTCATTATCTGGCATCGAAAATGTAATCAGCATTACATGAATTATATATATTTTATTTGTAAGCAAAGTGAAACTGGAAATTGAGACCAGTTTTTGGACACTGTATGTCAAGGACAATTTTAATAGGTATATAAAAATGGAAATAAACACATTTACCTTCATCTCCTATCTCACATTATGCAGGTAGATGCTGTTAGAAATAGTCATTTGTACATTCACCTAACAGCTGACTTGCAAATTCCATGAGGAGACATACTGTTGGCAGAACCCACATGCTTGCTGACTGCCCACCCACCCCCGCACACACACAGTTCTGTCTGCTGCACAATCAAGGGTAACCCTGGGAATGTGTCCTGCTGACAGACTCTCCCAGGTCCCAAGCAATGGGACTCACTGAAGAAAACAGAGGTGCCTTCTTCCTACCACCAGGTCCTCTGGGCAGGGAAAAATCTCAAGCTTGGCCACAAAAGAACAATGAGAGACCATGAAAGAAGTGCATAAATGTCATGTTTACTGTTTATTTTCACATATGTGTATATATGTATACATATGAAAAATATATATGTATTTTTAATTTGCGATATTTCTTAAGTACAAGCAAATACAAGTATTCATACCATCACTAGTGGGTAGGGATTGTGAGCCAGATATTAACCCCTACTCAATAGATTTTTGGACTACGGGATGCAGATATCCTAATTGACACGTGATATTTATTACAGAATTGTTTCCCTCTCCTTCTCAAATAAGACTTTAAAAGATGCCTGTGAATTCTGAATAAAAACTGTAATTTGGATACATCACCTTCCCTTCCAGAGTCCTGCTGAAATAAACAAAAGGATTGTAAGATATGAAACTTTTCATCAGCTGCAGATCTGGGCACCACACATGTTGGAAATTTTAATGCATTTCTACATTAAGAACAAATAAGAACTAAATTAGAAGAGAATACTCAGCTATTCAAAGCAAGTGGAAAGCAGTTTCCCTAAGAAGTAAAAAGAGACTACTTACCACAAGTAAACTATAAACTAGAAGTGAAGGTGGGCATTAAAGATAATAAAAGAATTCTTTCAAGGTCTTTGGAGAAGACACCAGCACTGCAAGCAACAGGATGCCACCAGAGACTTTCATCAGCTGATTCTTTTACTTTTTCTTAATTTTTATTGGAGTATAGTTGATTTACAATGTTGTGTTAGTTTCAGGTGTGCAACAAAATGAATCAGTTATACATATACATAGATCTCCTCTTTTTTTAGATTCCTTTCCCATATAGGCCTTTACAGAGTATTGAGTAGAGTTCCCTGTGCTAAACAGTTGGTCCTTATTAGTTATCTATTTTACATATAGTAATATGTATATGTCAATTCCACTCTCCCAATTTATCCCTCCCCCCTTATCCCCTGGTATCCATAAGTTTGTTTTCTACATCTGTGACTCTACTTCTGTTTTGTAAATAACTTCATTCGTACCCTTTTTAAGATTCCACATATAAGCTATATCATATGTTATTTGTCTTTCTCTGTCTGACTTACTTAACTTAGTATGACAATCTCTAGATCCATCCATATCAGCTGATCCTTGATGAACACACGATGCCTCCATCATCCTCACCTTCTGATGTTAATGCCCTTGTGTGCTTCTCTCCCATTAAGTGTGGGTGGGATCTGTTGCTTGCAAAGATGACAAGATGTATGTGATTACATATACCCAATTACGTGACTACATTACATAAGATCAGCACCTGTCCAGTTGGAATCTTTCTCTTTCTTCCCATGGCTGGCAGAAAGGATGCAGGTAGCTATGTTAGGAAACCCTACATGGCAAGGAACTGCAGGGGACCTCTGAGGGGGGCCTCCTGCTGTCAGCCAGCAAAAAATTGAAACTCAGTAATGCAACCACAAGGAATCAAATACTGCCAACAACCACACAAGAAGGGAGGTAGTTCCTTCCCCAGTCATGCCTCCTGGTGAGAACTCTGCCCTGACCAACAAAATGGTTGCAGCCTTATGCCATCCTAAACTGAGAAGCCAGCTAAACTATGCCTCTCATGAGATAAAAGATGTATGTTTTTAATATTGCTAACTTTGTGGTAGTATTGGTCACAGCAATAGGTAACTAACAGAAGCAAACAACTTTAGATAATTGCTAATTTGTAATCTCAACAACATCAATAGGACACAGCATTAATGACACCTGTTTAAACAGGCATAACAAACAGTTTGAGAACTTCATAGAAAAGGCACAATTGAGACATTAAAAACCACAAATGATTTTGAAATGATACTAAACCTCTATCTCTATCTATCTATATGAATAGAAAGATTCTGGGAATATATACATTACTAGTTAATGCTTCTCTCTGTGGCAGGAATGTAAGTGATTTTTCCATTAGCTTTTGTATTTTTATCAAATCAAAAGATACAGGTTTCCTTTGCAGTTTCCCTAACTTCCTGGTTGATTTTTAAAAATCTGTACACAGTTAAAATTCCCTCTTTGTGGTATACAGTTTCACTGGGTTTTTACAAATGTATCTGTCAGGTATCATGGCCTTTTGTAGTTAACACATTCCTACAACTCCAAGCTCTGGCAACCACTTATCTGTTTCCATCCCTATCATTTTCATTTTGCCTGAACAGAAGCACCATTGGGCTCTGGCTACTTTAACTTAGTAAAATGTCTTTATGTTTCAACCATGGTGTTCATGAATAGATTCTTTCTTTTTTATCATTAAGAAGTATTCTACTTTACAGATGCACCACAGTTTTTTTAATCCGTCTTTCTTTTGTAGGACACCTGAACATGTACTAGTTTTCTAATGCTGAAGTAAAATAAGTTACTACTAACCTAATGGCTTAAAATAGCACGAAAACTATAAAATATATATGAAAAGTCCAAAATGGGCTAAAATCAACACATTAGCAATGTTAGCATTTCTCTCTGGAGACTCTAGGGGAGAATCCATTTTCTTGTCCTTTTCATTTCTAAAAGCTACCCACACTCCTTGGCCTGTGGCCCTCTTCTTCCCTTTTCAATGTCAAGCTGAGTCCATCTCACACTTGGTAGTTCTCTGGTTCTGACTTTCAGCTTCTCTTCCGTTTTTATGGACCCTTGTCCATACCATCAGCCCACGTGGATAATCCAGGATAATTTTCCTATTTTAAAGTCAGTGAATTAGCCACTTTAATTCCATCTGAAACTTTAATACCCCTTTGCCACGTAAACTACCATATTCACAGACTCCAGGAAGTAGGATGCAGATATCTTTGGGCAATTATTATTCTGTTCACCTGTTTCCAGTTTTTGGTGGTCATAAAGAAAGCTGTGTGAACATAAATTTCAGAATTCACTAGGTTGACACCTGAGGGTGAGACTTGTGTCATGTGATAACTATGATCTTTAAAAGATAAATACGATGTTTCTTAAAGTATTAGCTTTAAAATATTACCAAATTGTCTTCCAAAGTGACTGTCTCATTTCAAATTCCCATTAGCAATGCATGAGAACTGCTCCCCAACCTCATAAACATTTGATATTGCCAGTTTTTAAAATTCTAATATGTGTGTAGTGGTATCACACTGTGGTTTTAATTTGCATTATCCTAGTGACTAATGATATTGACTATCTTTTCATGTGCTTATTTGCCAAATATATATGTAAATGTCTGTTCAAATGTTGCGAATATTTTTTATCGTGTTGTTGGTTTTGTATTATTAAGTTTGGGAGCCTTTATATCTTTTCAGTACAAGTAATTCACCAGATAAGTGATTTGCAAACATTTTCTTTGTTCCATAGGCTTCATTTCCATAACAGTGTTTTTCAAACAGCAAAATTTTTTAAAGTTTGATAGAGTCTAGTTAATCAATATTTGCTTTTATGGATCATGCTTTTGATTTCTAACAGTTCTTTAATGTACCCATTGCAACACAGATTTCTCCTATGTTTTCTTCAAGATTTATCATTTTACATATCATATTTAGGTCCATGATCTATTTTGAGGATGTTTTTGTTTGTTTCGCTGGTAAAGAATGAAACAAATTCATTTTTTGAAAAGGCTTTCCCTATTGAAGCACTCTTGCACCTCTGTCAAAAATCAGTGGAATATATTTACATAGGTATAGTTCTAGGCTCTTCATTCTGTTTGATCGATCTATGTGTCTATCCTTCTGACAATACCACACTGTCTTATTTATTGTTGCTTTACAATAATTCTTGAAATTGGGTAAGGTGGAGCCTATAAATTTGTTCTTCATTTTCAGAATTTTAGAGTCTCAGAATTGTCTATTATAGTTCCTTTCTCTTTCCATAGAAGTTCTCGGAATGGCTTTTCAGTATCTAGAAAAGCTTTGGTGGGGTTTCAATTGAGAGTACTTTGAATCTAGAAATCAAATTGTGAGAGATGACAGCTCAACAAAATTCAATCTTCCAATTTATAATCTCTTAATTTATTTAGGCCTTCTTTGATTTTTTAAATCAGTGTTTTATAATTTTCCACATACAAATTACACAGATAATGTTAGACTGATACATAAACATTTAATTTTTGGTGCTATTCTTTTTTTGGGGGGGGGGGCTGCACTAGGTCCTAGTTGCAGTGTGTGGGATCTTCGTTGGAGTGTGGGGTTCTTTAGTTGTGACATGTGGGACCTTTAGTTGTAGTACACAGGCTCTTAGTTGCAGCATGCAGGATCTAGTTCCCTGACCAGGGATCAAACCTGGGCCCCCTGCATTGGGAGTGCGGAGTCTTAACCAATGGACCACCAGGGAAGTCCCTTTGCTGCTATTTTAAATGGTACTTTTAAAATTCTAATTTCCACTTATTCATCACAGTTAATAAGTATATGGTAGTGACATATATATATTCTATAATATTATTAAATTCACTTATTAGTTCTAGGAGTTCTCTTACAGGTTACTTGATATTTTCTACTTAGAAAATCCAATTTTCTGTAAGATTTTTTAAATTTATTTTTTAATTGAGGTAATACGGGCTTATAACATTATTATGTAAGTTTCATATGTACAGCCTTATAGTTCTACTTCTATATACACTTCAGCATGCTCCCCACCAAAAATTTAGCTTCCATTCATCACATATAGTCGATCCCCTTTAGCTGTTCTGTCCCCCCAACCCCCTACCCTCCAATAACCATTATGTTCTTTTCTGTATCTACGTGTTTGTTTGGTTTGGTTCAGTTTGTTTATTTATTTTGGTTTCTGTTTATTTTTATTCCAAATATGAGTAAAATCATATACGGTATTAGTCTTGCTATATCTGACATTTCATTTAGCATAATATCCTCAACCATCTATGTTGTTGCAAAGGGCAAGATTTCATCTTTTTTACGACTGAGTAGTATTTCAGTGTGTGTGTGTGTGTGTGTATGTGTGCGCGTGTGCATGTGGATACAGACATGATATAGACATACACCACACCTTCTTAATTCATTCATTGGAATATTTTTTTGAGTTGGCATTACTTATTCTTTAGGTATATAGTAGAGTTTACCATGATACTGTGTGGGCCTAGAGGCTTTTTTTTAATATTTAGTTACAAATTTTATTTTATAATATATTCAAAACAATTCAGATTATCTTTATCCTCTTTTGAGATTTCAAAGAATATTCTCAGTCTCAATTCATTGATTCTATTAGCAAATTATGTATTGTATTCTGTTCTGTTGTTAATATTGTATCCTATTTACAAGAGGACCAGGGGAGAGTCTCTCTTTTCCAAATCTTTGCATATATTGTATGAAGAAAGGTCTACTGAAAATTAAATATTTAGAGTATAATAAAAAGAATATTTCCAAAATGAGTAATATATTTGCTAACATCAATGGCTGAAAGTTTAATTGGACAGTGTATATGTTAGAATCAAAATTGAAACCAATCAATAACATGTGAGCAAAGTTAGACAGAAATTAATAAAGACCTTGGTGAAAAATAATTTTGATAGGAAGAGAATAAAAATGTGTCTAAAATGATACAGAAGGGATTTGGGATTTTTGAAATAGAGGAAAGGAATTTACTCAGTACCAATTCTTTCCAAGGCACTGTGATGAAATTGGCAGTTAATTACTCAAACAGAAACAGAGGCACAGCCAAAACACTGAGTTATCTCCATGTCACATGAAAAAACAACTTCCTAAGGTATTTAGTAATTTGCCCTAACACCACAAGACCAAATAGCAAAAAATTGAAATTTTAACTTATTTCAGTAGTGTTAAAGCTCCTGCTCTTTACTTACATGATATTAGCAGATTGTTTCTAAATGGATAAAATTAATTCACTTCTTAATTCTATCTGCCATTACTAAAAGAGTAAGCATATTCACACCTATGGTACTCTATAGAAACTGTGACTGAAGACTATCTCAAGGTTATGTGTATGAGGGCTCAAGTCAGCACAATGACTATGACAGGAAGACACCCTCTGACTTCGCATGTGCACGTCCATCATGCATGTGCTTTGATGCCAAAGCCATTTTAGTTCCTTCATGTCAAGTAGGAGAACCAAAACATTTCAAACTGGTCAAATTTTACTTCTAAACTATGTAATTAACATAAACCAAAGTATGAAAACATTTTGAAGAGATTTTAACAGATTTTCAATTGCGTGCAAGCGACTGTGAATGTTTCAGACACTTCACCTCGACTGCCCAGATGGCAAATCTTAAAAAGAATATTCAGTAATTGATCACTCAAACTGAGTATTGTATACTGCTAAAATAACCCAAAATAGAGAGATCGGAAAAGATGGCGGCGAAGTAGAGGGACGTGGAATGCATCCCTCTCCACAGATGCATTGGGAACGCACCAAAAGACGCAATAATTCCCACAGAGAACCAGCTGAACACCAGCAGACAACCTCGGACACCGGAAAGGACCGCAAGGATCCTGACATAACCAATAGGGAGGCATCTACGACGGCTCAAAGAGGGTGAAGCGGCTAAGCTATGGCAGACAGGAGGGAGTGAGAAATACACATAGGGTCCGCACCGCAGCTCAGCGTTCCCGGACTGAGACATCGATTCACAGCTGAACAGAGGGTCCGAGAGCGGGAGCATGGGAACCAGAGAGCTGGTTCAGGGTGAGAAAAATTGTTGCCAGTAAGGTGACGGACCGAGAGGACAGGAGGGAAGAGGTCCGCAGCCAGGAGTGCCTGCCTCTGAGAGCTGCCTGGCCATGATGCCATCTAGATGCTGCAGGTTCACGAGCCGGGGGGGGGGGGGGCGGGGGGGGGGAGCCACGGGCATAGCCTCTCTCTCTCTTTCAACGCCTGCAGCAGGCAGTGGAGAAACCCCTGTGGGCCACCTAAGGCACTCAAGGATAACAGGGACGCTCAGGCCATGGGGCGGGGCTAGCTTAAAACCCCTTGGAACACCAGCAGCAGGGAGGCTGCCGAGAACAAAGAAGCCTGGAGAGAGGCTCAACTCTGAGACATTCTATTTACACCTGAGCCACGGGCGCCCCTCTGCAACAGGCACCTCCAAGCCCAACTGAAACGACAGAGCCCCACTGCTCACTCACTCCCAGGGGAAGGAGCCACTATTGTACCCTCTCCCTCCCCACAAAACAACGCTTACAGACGAACAACAAAGGAAGCTCTGCTGGTCACAGAATAATACAAAAAACCCAAGGCAAGTAGAAGGACACTTACAGCTGAGACTCTAAGGAAACAGAAATATTAGTATCAATTCTATTGAACTGGTCCATTCTGGGATCAGTTCTGGGTTTTTTGTTTGTTTCTTTCATTAATTACAATCTTAGTTCTAAGGGATCTACAAGTTTTATAACATAGTTTTCTTTTTATTCTACTTTTTATTCTATTTTTATTTTTAGCCTTTATCTATACTTCTATTTCTAACTAAGTTTTTGGTAGTATGGACTATATATCTCTCCTACCTTCCTTTCATCTCTATCCTTTATACATTCCTATTCCCGTCTTTTTATTTACATATTTCCAGGCACACTATGCTCTTCTGTTCCCTTGTCTTCCATCCATTTTTAGTTTATTTTATCTTGACATATAAGCAACACTATCGATCTACTCAGACTACTTGCTCTATTCTCCAGATGACACACCACCTTGGTATTTAATATTAGGTTTTTCTCTTTATCTTAGTTCTTAGTACAATTGTCTAATTTCATTCTGAGAATCTCCATTCTGTCTGGTGGTACTCTAGCTCTTTATTATATTTGATCCTAGCTTTCAATATCTCCCTGGATTTGTGTTTCTAAGTGTAAGGTGTTACTTGTTTGTTTGTTTTTGCTTTTGTTTCTGTTTTGTTCTGTTTTGGTTTTGAATTTCTGTTGGGTTTCTCTTTGAATATCTGATAGCATACTGGCGTTCTTCTGTCAGGTCCTTCCAGAGCCTTATGTCCTAATGGATTCAGTAATTGTGTGTCCTATACATGTATGTGTTTACTAGACTTAGTATTTCTTGGACATTAGTCTGGGGCTTGGACAGTCTTCTATAAACCCCTTTATCACCAGGACAAGCAACCCAGGAAGTTTGGACTACCATGAGGAAACAAAGAAACACCATGCAGGCAAAGGAGCAGGAAAAAAACCCACAAGACCAAATAAATGAAGAGGAAATAAGAAAAATGCCTGAAAAAGAATTCAGAGTAATGATAGTAAAAATACAAAATCTCAATAACAAAATAGAGAAAGTACAAGAAACAGTTCATAAGAACTCAGAAGAACTAAAGAACAAACAAACAGCAATGGATAACAAAATAACTGATATTAAAAGTACTATAGATAGTATAACCAGCACAATGACTGAGGCAGAAGGACGAATAACTGAGTTGGAAGATAGAATGGGGGAAATAACTGCCACAGAGCAGGAAAAAGAGAAAAGAATAAAAAGAATGGAAGACAGTCTCAGAGACCTCAGTGATAACATTAAGCATACCAACATTCGAATCATAGGCATCCCAGAAAAAGAAGAAAAAAAGAAACGTTCTGAGAAAATATTTGAAGAGGTTATAGTGGAAAACTTCCCCAACATGGGAAAGGAAATAATTAACCAAGTCCAAGAAGCGCAGAGAGTCCCATACAGAATAAACCCAAGGAGAAATACACCAAGACACATATTAATCAAACTAACAATTAAACACAAAGAAAAATATTAAAAGCAGGAAGAGAAAAGCAACAAATAACATATAAGGGAAAACCCATCAGGATAACAGCTGACCTTTCTACAGAAACTCTGCAGGCCAGAAGAGAATGGCAGGATATACTGAAAGTCCTGAAAGAGAGAAACCTACAGCCAAGAATACTCTACCCAGCAAGAATCTCATTCAGATTCGATGGAGAAATCAAAAGCTTTACAGACAAGCAAAAGTTAGGAGAATTCAGCACCACCAAACCAGCCTTACAACAAGTGCTAAAGGAACTTCTCTAAGTAGGAAACACAAGAGAAGGGAAAGACCTACAAATACAAACCCACAACAATTCAGAAAATGGTAACTGGAACACACATGTCAATAATCACTTTAAATGTAAATGGGTTAAATGCTCCAACCAAAAGACACAGACTGGCTGAATGGATACAAAAACAAGACCCTTCTATATGCTGTCTACAAGAAACCCACTTCAGACCAAGGGATACATATAGACTGAAAGTAAAGGGATGGAAAGAGATATTTCATTCAAATGGAAGTCAAAAGAAAGCTGCAGTAGCAATACTCAGACAAATTAGACTTGAAAGTAAAGACTATTCCAAGAGACAAGCAAGGACACCACATAATGACCAAGGGATCCATTCAAGAAGAACATATCACAATGGTAAATATCTATGCCCCCAACATAGGAGCACCTCAATACATAAGGCAAATGCTAACAGCTATAAAAGGGGACATCGACAGGAACACAATAATAGTGGGAGACTTGAACACCTCACTTACATCAATGGACAGATCATCCAAACAGAAAATAAATACAGACACACAAGCTTTAAATGACACATTAGACCATCTCGACTTCATTGATATTTATAGGACATTCCATCCAAAAACAACAGAATACACTTTCTTCTCAAGTGCACACAGAACATTTTCCAGGATAGATCACATCTTGGGTCACAAATCAAACCTCAGCAAATTCAAGAAAACTGAAATCATATCAAGCATCTTCTCAGACCACAACGCCATGAGACTAGATATCAATTACAGGAAAAAAACTGCAAAAAAGACAAACACATGGAGGCTAAACAATTCACTCTTAAACAACCAAGGAATCATTACAGAAATCAAAGAGGAAATCAAAAAGTATCTAGAAACAAATGACAACGAAAACACAACAACCCAAAACCTATGGGATGCAGCAAAAGCAGTTCTAAGAGGGAAGTTTATAGCAATACAGTCCTACCTTAAGAAACAAGAAAATTATCAAATAAACAGCCTAACCTTACACCTAAAACAACTAGAGAAAGAAGAACAAAGAAACCCCAAAGTGAGCAGAAGGAAAGAAATCATAAAGATCAGAGCAGAAATAAATGAAAAAGAAAGGAAAGAAACCGTAAGAAAAATAAATAAAACTAAAAGCTGGTTTTTTGAGAAGATTAACAAAATTGATAAACCATTAGCCAGACTCATCAAGAAAAAAAGGGAGAAAATGCAAATCAACAGAATTAGAAATGAAAAAGGAGAAGTAACAATGGACACCACAGAAATACAAAAGATCATGAGAGACCACTACAAGCAATTATATGCCAATCAATTGGATAACCTGGAAGAAATGGATAAATTCTTAGAAAAATACAATCTTCCAAGACTGAACCAGGAAGAAATAGAAACTATGAACAGACCAATCACAAGTACAGAAATTGAGGCAGTGATTAAAAATCTCCCAACAAAAAAAGCCCACGGCAAGATGGATTCACAGGTGAATTCTATCAAACATTTAGAGAAGAGCTAACACCCATCCTTCTCAAACTCTTCCAAAGTATAACAAAAGGAGGAACA
This sequence comes from Hippopotamus amphibius kiboko, assembly GCF_030028045.1. NCBI lineage: Eukaryota > Metazoa > Chordata > Mammalia > Artiodactyla > Hippopotamidae > Hippopotamus > Hippopotamus amphibius. The sequence goes on along the minus strand of NC_080190.1, from coordinate 56,384,138 downwards.
CTCCCAAACTCATTCTATGAGGCCACCATCAGCCTGATACCAAAACCAGGCAAAGATGTCACAAAAAAAGAAAATTACAGGCCAATATCACTGATGAATATAGATGCAAAAATCCTCAACAAAATACTAGCTAACAGAATCCAACAACACATTTAAAAAATCATACATCATGATGAAGTGGGGTTTATCCTTGGGATGCAAGGATTCTTATATACACAAATCATTCAACGTGATACAGCATATCAACAAATTGAAGGATAAAAACCATATGATCATTTCAATAGAGGCAGAAAAAGCTTTTGACAAAATTCAACATCCATTTATGATAAAAAGCTCTCCAGAAAATGGGCATAGAAGGAAGTTACCTCAACATAATAAAAGCCATATATGACAAACCAAAAGCCAACATCACTCTACATGGGGAAAAACTGAAAGAATTCCCTCTAAGAACAGGAACAAGACAAGGGTGTCCACTCTCACCATTATCATTCAACATATTTTTGGAAGTTTTAGCCACAGCAATCAGAGAAGAAAATGAAATAAAAGGAATCCAAATTGGAAAAGAAGAAGTAAAATTGTCACTCTTTGCAGATGACACGATATTATACATAGAAAATCCTAAAGACTCTACCAGAATACTGCTAGCACTAATTGATGAATTCAGTAAAGTAGCAGGATACAAAATTAATGCACAGAAATCTCTTGCATTCCCATACACTAACAATGGAAGAGCAGAAAGAGAAATTAAGGAAACTCTCCCATTCACCATTGCAACCAAAAGAATCAAATACCTAGGAATAAACCTGCCTAAGGAGGCAAAAGATCTGTATGCAGAAAACTTTAAGACATTGATGAAAGAAATCAAAGACGACACAAACAGATGGAGGGACATACCATGTTCCTGGATTGGAAGAATCAACATCGTGAAAATGACTGTACTACCCAAAGCAATTTACAGATTCAATGCAATCCCGATCAAATTACCAATGGCATTTTTCACAGAACTAGAGCAAGAAATCTTACGATTTGTATGGAAACACAAAAGACCCCGAATAGCCAAAGCAATCTTGAGAAGGAAAAATGGAGGTGGTGGAATCAGGCTTCCTGACTTCAAACTATACTACAAGGCCATAGTGATCAAGACACTATGGTACTGGCACAAAAACAGAAAGGAAGATCAATGGAATAGAATAGAGAACTCAGAGGTAAGCCCAAACACATATGGGCAACCTTATCTTTGACAAAGGAGGCACGAATATACAATGGAAAAAAGACAGCCTCTTCAATAAGTGGTGCTGGGAAAATTGGACAGCAACATGTAAAAGAATGAAATTAGAACACTTCCTAACACCATACACAAAAAGAAACTCCAAATGGATGAAAGACCTACATGGAAGGCCAGACACTATCAAACTCCTAGAAGAAAACATAGGTAGAACACTCTATGACATCCATCAAAGCAAGATCCTTTTGGACCCACCTCCTAGAATCATGGAAATAAAATCAAGAATAAACAAATGGGACCTCATGAAACTTAAAAACTTTTGCACAGCGAAGGAAACCACAAGCAAGACAAGAAGGCAACCCTCAGAATGGGAAAAATGAGTTGCCAACAAAACAACGGACAAAGGATTAACCTCCAAAATATACAAGCAGCTCATGAAGCTTAATACCAAAAAAGCAAATAACCCAATCCACAAATGGGCAGAAGACCTAAATAGACATTTCTCCAAAGAAGACATACAGATAACCAACAAACACATGAAAAGGTGTTCAACATCACTAATTATCAGAGAAATGAAAGTCAAAGCCACAATGAGGTATCACCTCACACTGATCAGAATGGCCATCATCACAAAATCTGGAAACAACAAATGTTGGAGAGGATGTGGAGAAAAGGGAACTCTCCTGCACTGTTGGTGGGAATGTAAGTTGGTACAGCCACTATGGAAAACACTTTGGAGGTTCCTTCAAAAACTAAATATAGAACTACCATATGATCCAGTAATCCCACTACTGGGCATATACCCAGAGAAAACCGTAATCCCAAAAGAAACATGTACCATAATGTTTATTGCAGCACTATTTACAATAGCCATGACATGGAAGCAACCTAAATGCCCATCAACAAACGAATGGATAAAGAAGATGTGGCATATATATACAATGAAATATTATTGAGCTATCAAAAGGAATGAGATGGAGCTATATGTAATGAGATGGATAGACCTAGAGTCTGTCATACAGAGTGAAGTAAGTCAGAAAGAGAAAGACAAATATTGTATGCTAACTCATATATACAGAATCTCAAAATGGTACTGATGAACTCAGTGACAAGACAAGAACAGGGAAGCAGATGCAGAGAATGGACTGGAGATTTCGAGGTATGGGAGGGGGCGGGGGGTGAAGGGGAAGCTGAGACGAAGCGAGAGAGTAGCATATGTATAGTACCAACTGTAAAATAGATAGCCAGTGGCAAGTTGCTGTATAACAAAGGGAGTTCAGCTCGATGATGGAAGATGCCTTGGAGGACTAGGACGGGGAGGGTGGAGGGGAGTTGAGGGAAGGAGGGGACATGGGGATATGTGTATAAATATAGATGATTGACCTTGGTGTACCTCAAAAACTGGTACAAGAGTGTAAAGCAATTATATTCCAATAAAATAATAAAAATAAAAATAAAATAACCCAAAATAACTGTAAAAATTGAAAAAGTTACTTCTCTGACTCAGTTTGCATCTTCCCTGGGGCTGTGTGTGGAGATCATTCAATACTTTCATTCTTGGAGTGGGGACTGGCTGAGAAAGTAAGTACAATTCAACAGGTATAGGGATAAGTTTCACAAAGAATTTGAAACAATGTTTCAGAAACTCACACCTACACATTCCAGTTACATCAAGCCTCTTAACAGCATTTTTGTGACATTCTTTTACTTTTCATTTCCCATACCAAATGCAAATTTTAATTTCAATTTTTTCAATTTTGAGATATATCTGTGACTTGGAAAATAACTAAAGAATTATAAAATTCAGTTGTCCTAATTAAAGTCAGAAGCTTTTGCACAGCAAAGGAAACCACTGAAAAGACAAAAAGACAACCTACTGAATGGGAGAAAATGTTTGCAAATGATATGACCAACAAGGGATTAATATCCAACATATATAAACAGCTCATGCAACTCAAAATCAAAAAAACGTACAACGATTAAAAAATGGGCATAAGAACTGAACAGACATTTTTCCAAAGAGGACAGGCAGATGGTTAAAAGGTACATGAAAAGATGCTCAGCATCAATAATCATCAGGGAAATGCAAATCAAAAATCACAATGAAATATCACCTCATATCTGTCAGGATGGCTATCATGAAAAAGAACACAAATAACAAAAGTTTCTGAGGATGTGGAGAAAAGGGAACCCTACACTGTCGTGGGAATGTAAATTGATGCAGATACTATGGAAAACATCATGGCAGTTTCTCAAAAAACGAAAAACAGAACTACCAAATGACCCAGCAATTCTGCTCCTGGGTGTATATCTGAAAAAAAACAAAAACACTAATTAAAAAAGACATATGCACTCCAATGTTCAGAGGAGCATTACCATATTCCAAAATATGGAAGCAACCTAAGTGTCCACTGACAGACGAATGGATAAAGAAGATGTGGTGTGGTGTGGTGTGTATATATATATACACACCACACATGTATACCATATATATATATATACACACAATGGAAATTGTATAAAAAAGCCATAAAAAAGATGAAATTTTGCCATTTTCAGCAACATGAATGGACCTGAAGAGCATTATGCTAAGTGAAATTAGAGAGACAGAGAAAGAAAAACATTGTATGATATCACTTATCTATGGAATTTAAAAAATACAACAATCCAGGGAATGTAACAAAAAAGAAGCAGACACAGACACAGAGAAAAAACTAGCGGTTATCGATGAGCAGGGAGGGGCAATGTAGGGATGGGGATGAGAGGTAAAAACTGTTTGGGTGTAAGATAGGCTCAAGGAAGTACTGTACAACACAGGGAATATAGCTAATATTTTTTAATAACTGTAAATGGCAAGAAACCTTTAAAATTGCATTAATTTTAAAATTTTTTTTTAGTTTTTAAAAATAAAAATAATAAACACACACAGAGAAAAAAGTGCAGTTGTCCAGATTGGCTTGGATTTTCGTGTGACCTTTATCAACTGTTTTCACAGACTGTTAAAAGATATTGTGGTACAATGGAAAAATCAAGGACTCAGTTTCTAATTACAACTTTATTAGCTTTGTTTATATGATTGTGTTTATATGAAGGCCAGTTTCTAATTATAACTTTATTAGCTTTGTTTATATGACTGTGCTACTTTTTGAAACTTCTACTTCTTCAAAACCAATTACTATCTGTTATTTGTTGTCACAATAATACTGAGTAAAAAAATCACAAAATCTCAGTTTCATATATTAATAAGCACTTATTTTTTGCTCATATGCTTTGGGCCATGTTGGCAGTTCTGCCAATCTGAGCTGGTGTTGGCATGGTTTTCACACATGGTGGCTGGCTTTGATGTTCTTGGCTAAATACTATCAGAATTTCATGGCCTCAGTTGGGACCACTGAGCTTGCTTATTGGCTCTGTTCCATGGTCTCTTACCCTTTAGCAGTTCAACCCACACATGCTATGTGTTTTGAGGGATCTGAGAAGGAGCAGAAGCGTGCAAGGCCCTTTGCAATCTAGGCTCAGAACAAACACAGTGTCACTTCTAACACATCCTACTATTCAAAGTAAGTTAGAAGTTGGAGGTTTAGCCCAAGTTCAAGGTGTGGGGATAGAGACTCCACAATTCTTGGGGAGGATCAGCAAAGTCATATTATTTACAAAGCTCATGAAAATAGAGATAAACAGCTCCTATCTCAAGAATGATGACAGGAATAGTAGTAAAGAGAATGAGTTAGCTTCTAATGTGTTAAGTAAGGAAGAGGGAGTGAGAGGTAGACATTCAGACTACCACAAATAGAACCATTTTGAGTGGAGAGAGAAAAATATTATGGATGGAATGATGAAAAGAAAGGGGAAAATTGATTCCATGTCTAGACCCTTTCACAGACTAGATGATGGAAAAGAGAGAAAAAAGCAGAATGAAATAACTGACATTTGGGAGATCTAGCTCTATGTTTATCAATGTTGTTAGAGGGCTGCCAGCTCAAATAAAATAAAAGATGAAGGAAATATTCAGAGAATAAACTAAATGTCTTGAATACGTAGTGAAATAAATCCAATTCCTAAAATAAAATGAAACATATTAATCTACAATCTGAATACAAATTCTAAATTTCCAAATTAAAAATTCTGAAATCCCAACCCATGGTGATTCTTTTGAAATCTGATACACTATAAACTGCATATAAACTTATAAATATACTACAACTGACAAAAACTCTTAGAAAAAAAGGTATAATTTATGACCTGAGTCAGGATATTATCATCCTCACTTTACAGATGTAGACAGCTGCATTAAGAGATGTTAAACTGCCTGGTTTCATATACTTTAGAAATAATAAAGTTAATAATAAGTCAAATCTATAAAACTGTAAAACGTTTTTTACCACTTCTTAGTTTCTTGTGATAGCATCTAATGAAATGTATATATAGAATTTTTCTTTCTTGGAGACTTGGATTAACTCGTATGGTAGCATAAGGCTGCTCCTCCTGGAACACAAAAATGTATGTTACTTATTCATTTTCAGGTATACAACACATAAGAAACAAAATACATAGAGCTTCATTTCTTTTGTGACAATATTGCCTATTCAGCCAGTGAACGGGAGGAGGGTGGAAATGGTTGGCTCATTGAAGGATAGATCCATAATGGTATGCTTAGGGTTGACTCTGAGTCACAATATGAAGTAATCACCAAGAGTGCAGAGGGCTCTGAAGATAAAAGTTTTAACACATTAAGGAATACTTAGAGGTAAAAAAATGAGCTCTGTGTGGTTAAAGCATTTTTCTAAAGAATTCATTTCAAACAAACTAAAGGAAAAACAGTATGTTGAGGTTTGCAAAGCAAACTTTAACAACAGCTTTAAAGGAGAAAAGTATAAAGAGAAAGTACTGGGGGCAGGTAATAGAAGGCAAACAGCAGCTGTCTTTGTAATAAACTCATGGTTCAGATAACCTGTAGCCAAGACTCATCTGTGAGATTAAAATACATTGAACACTGACCTGATTAAAGATTAGGACATTTAATTCCTACACTTGATTTTAGCCAAAAGGCCGAGAAGCAGGACATTTAATTCCTAAAGATTAAAGTAAGGTTACTTGTAATGGATACAGTGAAGACTAGAGGGAGACAACTAATCCTGTCATAAAGCCACTGAATTTTGTGAGTTGCAATAAAGGCCTAGATGCGCACTGTAACCAGAGAGAATATTTACGATCATTATGTTTATTGATGATCTATATGGCCCAATAAGATGTCCGGAGGAAAAACAAACACCGTCAAAGATAGATCAAACTATGGACAAGGCAGAAATAGAGACACAGATGTACAGAACAAATATATGGACACCAAGTGAGGAAAGCAGGGGATGTAGGGGAGAATGAACTGGAAGATTGGGATTGCCATATATACATTACTAATAATAAAAAAAAATATCAAATTGTACACTCTAAATATATGCAGTTTATTGTGTTAAAAAGAAAGAAGAAAGAAAGAAAGAAAGAAAGAAAGAAAGAAAGAAAGAAAGAAAGAAAGAAAGAAAGAAAGAGAAAGAAAGAAAGAAAGAAAGAAAGAAAGAAAGAAAGAAAGAAAGAAAGAAAGAAAGAAAGAAAGAAAGAAAGAAAGAAAAAGAAAGAGAGGTCAGCAGGAATTGACCCAAGCTGGCCATAATATAATCATTTTCACACATCCTGTCTTCCATTTGCTAACAACTGGGTTTGGAATTTTCATCAATTTTCATGAATGAGCCTTGCTTATAATTTTGTTTTCTGCTTTTTTTCTACATACAAAAGGACATGTGTAGGTCAGAAGAAGATGGCTTTCCATAAATGGTTAATTAATAAATAAATAAGTAGGTACCTACCACACAACATATACAAAATTCACTTATAAGTCAATAAATACTTACATGCTAACAGGTAAAATTATACTACTTTCCAAATATAATATAAGCATTATCTTTATGATTTGAGGTGAGTGAAGGACTTCTTAAGTAAGACACAAAATCAATTTATAATTTGTTTCTTTAAAAATGAAAATAGAGCTACCATATGATCTAGCAATCCCTATCCTGGGCATGTATCTGGAGAAAAACATGGTTTGAAAGGATACATGCACCACAGTTTCACTGCAGCACTATTTACAACAGCCAAGACATAGAAGCAACCTAAATGTCCATTGACAGATGAATGGAATATTACTCAGTCATTAAAAAGAATGAAATAATGCCATTTGCAGCAACATGGATGAACCTGGAGATTATCACACTTAGTGAAGTAAGTCAGACAAAGAAAGCCACATATCATATGCTTTAGCTTATATGTGGAATCTAAAAAAATAAATTTGATACAAATAAACTTATTTACAAAACAGAAACAGACTCACAGACTTAGAGAATGCATTTATGGTTACCAGGGGTGAAGGGAGGAGAGGAGGGATAGATTGTGAGTTTGGGATTGACATGTACGTACACACTGCTATATTTAAAATAGTTAAGCAACAAGGACCTACTGTGAAAAAAATAAAAATAAAAAAAGAACTATTACAACACAATAAAAAAAGATGAACCACAGAAGGTATATATATATACACACATAGATATATATATACACACACATATAAAATGATACACAATCTTACTGATAATTAGGGGGATTCAATTTAAATCCAGAGTGAGTGTTCATTTCCACCAACCGCACTGACCAAAAATACAAAGACTGAACAATATCAAGTGTTGGCTAGTTTGTGGAGCAAGAAAAATTTCCATTCACTGTCTGCCCAGAAAAGAGTTTGGTACTGCCTAGTAAACTTGACTATGTGCATATCTTATGACCCAGCAATTTTACTATTGTGTATAAATCCCAAAGAAATTTGTTCACATGGCACACATATGCAAAAATATATCTATGGTCGTTGTCTGTAATACCAAAAATCAAAACAAAACCAAAAACTGGAAGCCACCTGATATCCATTAATAATAAAGTGAATAAATTAATTGTGCAGTACAAAATTCAATGAAAATAAATGTACTACAGTTACACAAATCAGTATATGTATATCCGGAAAACATAATACCAAAGAACAAACCACAGAAGAGTATATATAGTATGATTCCATATGTAAATTCCAGAAAAAGGCAAAACTAAACAATGAAATTTTGGATGTTTTTAAAAACTCTAAGGAAAATCAGGGGAATAATTAACTTAAATCAGAATCTGATTACCTGTGGTAGGAATAAAAGAGGATATAACTGGGTAAGATTACATGGAATCTTCTTATGTTGGAATGTTCTGCTCCTACGTATAGAAGAGTACATATTGCTATCTAAAATACAGATATATATTATGTATTGTATTACTACCTAAAATAAAATATATTGCTTAAAAAAAAAATCTCATAGTCTGAATCCCCTATTAGAAAGCTAGCTCCTTACAGAAAGGTATTTTTATCTCTTTTCTTCACTACCATATCCTAAGCACCTAAACACTATCTAGCATAACATTTATTGGTTGAATAACAATGAATACATGAAAAAGTAAGCACAGTGAATGGAAAAGTATCTTTGTTAGATGAGATCCAATAATTTTTCATATAACTCAATCATATGCGAATTAAACATTCTTAATATTCAACTGAAAATAAAAAGATTAGTGAAAAGTCAAAAGATAAATAACTCTTGAAAAAGACATTAACAATAGGAAAGGCAGTTTGTCCCAGAATAAGCCTCAAAGGGCTCAGAAACTTGAAGCATACTAAAAGACAATTTAAAAGATGTAGGTAAGACATGAGGTAAGAAATTAGGAGATTGTGTAAAATTATGAAGATCTTTGGCTATTAGACTCCTATATTATCTCCCTTAAAATATACAGAAACATGTGCCCACTATTTCTCCAACTTCTGCAAGAAACAGATGTTGCTGGGGATTCTAGCCAGAAGCTGACTCTTAAAGATATAGAGCTAAATGCAATGAACTTTTGAGGGAAATCTCCAAATAAAATAAGTTTAAAACAAATAAGCAAATAGGCCAAAAAGAGGCTTCAGAAAAAACAGAGAAAGAGTGATAAAGGAATTTCAAAGGAATTTATATACGAGGAGCAGCCCTACATTAGGACGATTTTGAAAGAGGAAGTACCAGGAAAAACTGCACCTATATTTGACATAATAGGAAATCAGTACATAAAGTCTAACATTAATTATTTGACAAATGTTAGTAAAAGCACATTAAACATGTATGCAGGAAAATGTCAGAAAAATAGCAAACGAAAATTGAAAGTATTTGTTTCAAGGTAGTTGGTTTGTGACATTGAGGAGAGCAAACTCCTGTCATCACTCTGAGTCCTTTAATACGATTCGGCATTTTAAAAATATTTGCATGTATTATTCTGAAAACTACATATGAGAGAGTCAAAAATTATCTGCACTCTGGTTACATTAAAACTTTTGTTGGCCGCACTGTCTTATCAGCACTTTTTTTTCAAGGCTACTATCTCCTCACTCACTGCTGTGCAGATATGAACGTGTTACATCAGTTCATTTGTAACTGCGCTGCGAGCACAACTGGATGCCCCACGTGTGATTTGCACGAAAGAGGAGCAGCGTGCAGTGATTCATTTTTTGTGGTCTGAGGGTGTGCACGTCTGCACACTTCTGCCCACACTGTCGACATTCTGCAAAAACTTCACTTTGAGGTGTTAAAAGCGTCTTCCCTATAGTCCTGATCTTGCTCCATTGGACTTTCACCTGTTTGGTCCCCTGAAAGCAGCCCTATGAGGACGAAGATTCACTTCTGATGAAGAAGTGAAGACAGCGGTGCAGTTGTGGCTCGCAGCTCAGCCTAAAACATTTTTTAATCAGAGAATACGAAAGCTTGTTGGCAGATGGACAAAGTGTACTGAAAAGCGAGGAGATTATGTTGAAAAATGATGTATTTGTCTTTTCTAAAAGTTAATTAAAATAAATTTTACATTCAGAGTGCAGATAATTTTTGACTCACCCTCGTATATTCCTGCATAAATATTAAGCTCTAGCTAGAAATGTGATTGAACTCTGAGTGTTTGGGGACAAAATATATATTCTTGTTTTTGTTGCAAACTTTTTGTGTCCATATAATGTAGATTTAATAAAGTAGACAAGATATGATAGTCCATGCTAAAAAAAGTTTGCAGTCTTTTATGGGTGTGCAGGGTAGGAGTCAGGGTAGAGGTAGAAGGGTGGACAGAATTTAGTAGATTAGGATATGTATATGTTATAATAGATATACTTATACCTGTAGCAAAAACTATATATAAATGTTACAGGATGTCTAGATTTCTAACTTGGACAACTAGGAGGGTTAAGTACTGGTTGATATTCATTGAGATGAGAAACAGAATGAATAATATGAAAAGAATCAGGAGACAGACATCATGGTGTGTATAGGGAATAGGCATATGATCAGACTAGATCAAATCTAGTATTTGAATTTTGAGTGAAGTTATAAAAGAAAAAAACTTATAATTAAAATAGAATGCATACATGTATTCCAATTTTTAGATTATTCATTAATTCTTGCTTGAGGGCTCCCTGGAGATTCCCTAAACCCTGACCATATCCCAGCCTGTTTTTCATGTCTACCATTTGATTCTGTGTCAATCAATAATTTCACAGTCAATTATCTTTTTTCCTAAGTCAGCCAACATCAATTCTTATTATTTTAAATCAAAGATTCATAATAATAATACTATTAATGCCAACAACAATAGTCTACATTAGTTCAATAATGCAAAGGACATATTTAAAGTGACATCTCATAAGAGGTATTTTCAAAGGCATTTTGAATTCCTGAAATTCACGCATTTCCAGATTTGTGAAACAGCAAAGGAAACACAAATAGTTTGGACACTCACATTTCAGGGAAGAAATTTCATATGATTCAATTAAGTTCAACAAGCTCCTACTGAGTGCCTGTTGTGTTATTAGGTGACAGACTATGTGGACACCAGTCTTACGTTAAGGGAGAAAAAGGTCTGATTTGAAACACTACACTTTTGACAAATTCAGACAGAAGCCAATAACAGGTTTGCATAAAAACCCTGTTCCAAGGAGGAAAACTGTTCAACAAGGAAGAATATGTGGCATGTAAATGATGAATAACAGAATGAATAAATAACCAAGTCAAGGGAAGAGAAGTTGCAGGTAGTACTGGAACAGAGACACCAGCATAATCTATCACACCTTAGTAACATTTAAGAACATCAAAGCAAAGGGATTATTTAACATCTAGTGTCACCTATGCCTCTCCCTGACTGGGATATTTTTCTTATTGGTACCATAGTGAAAAGATATTTGTTGCTGACTCCAGAGATGAAATCATCATTTCTAGAAGGGAAAGGAGAAGGGCCTGAAACTAAGAGAAGAATCTGTTGTTTGGAGTCACTGTGGAGGTGCTTAGAATGGTCGATAGAGTATATTCTGTGATGAGTCATCCAAAGTTCTCCCTCAGAGTTTATTTCTTATCCCCAAAGTTCCTGGGAAGGTTGTCACCTGACAGCTGAAAGCTAACGATTTCTTTGGAAAGTACCCATGACTAAAGAAATCTCCCTCTTTCATGTCATTGCCACTTCCTGGAGCAGCCTGCATACAAGCACTGGTTAATACAGAAATTGAAGGTCTAGCCCCCTGTCCACAATACAGGTCAGCTATACAGGTATTCTGGCTTCAGAGCTCTCTGGGTTTGGATGAGGCTTTTTATGTTCACAATTCAACCTCTCCATCTGCCCACTCCTTCTGTCTTCCTTGCCTGTATATGAAGTTGATTCCAAGAGTACTCCCTAATAAAGTCCTGCTCACCATCTCAGAATCTACTTCCTAGAGAATCTGACCTGCCAGAGATGGGATGCTCCTCTAAATTGGAGCAGACACTTTTCCAAGGCGGTTATTGCTATCTTACTAGATGATAAGTTCAAACAACACATTTCAGAGATACCACTGCCCACTTATCTTTTGTACTTACCACCAGAACACAACTACATAGCTTAAGTAGTGACTAAGCCAATAACTTGTATTCCTGTTGTTTTAAGCACTGCCTCCCTGAATAAGCCAACAAGGGATAGTTACATTCAGTTTATGGTGCATCAGAAGTGATTATAATTCTGAACCCCTGATAAAACCAAATGCTCTCCAAATGAACTGGATGCAGTAAGCTGACAGTTTTAGAAAGCTTTTCCTCTCAGAGATCCTCTCAGCTGTTTCATCAACAAGTCTGTCAAAGGTATTAAATTGCCTACAAGTTTGAAACCTTCAAACAGGTACTGACAGGAACTGATGAGTCAGAAATACAGTTGCCAGGGGAACACCATCTGCTGCCACTTTCCTCACTGCTAATACTTACACGGAAAGACCAAGGAATCTGGTTTATGAGCCAAGATCTTGATGGTTTACAGTGCATGTTGCACATAATTACAGGGCACCAACAGAGCAACAAAAGTCTGTGTTTTTCAACTGTTGGAAGTTCAAGAAGTCTCAGAAAAAAAAAATATTGCCAAAATGTTCAGGTCTTTCTTAAACTTGATGAAAGCATGCAATCAATGAGGTCATGATAGATTACTAATCAGGTAACTGGAGACTTAATAAGACAGGTGGTAGAAAAGAAACTGAAGGCACAGCAGTAAGATTATATATTAGGAAGAAGTCTAGCTGCTATATCAAAGAGACAAAACTGTTACTTAAATGATATAGTGGTTTACTTTGCTCTCATATCCTAGTCTGACAACGTTAGGATATCAGGGTCATCCTACACCTTTTGGTTATTCACAGACTTAGGATTCTTCTATCTTTCTCTGCTTTGTCACTTTTCCATCAGTTATACACATTCTTGTTAGTTGGCCCACCTGAACCTTTGTTTCCTAATTTTAAAATGGAGACAAAGATTTCTCATTAGGACGTCATGAAAATAAGCAGAAATAGCTTAAACAAAGCCTGTAGCACAGAGAATATGTACAGGTTAATAAATGTCAATCTCATTTACCCTTAGATATATATTTCTGCTAATTATTCAAAACCTATTTCAAATGCAAACTTCTTTATGAAACTTTCCCAGACTTATCTTAGGCAATGTTTTTGGTACCCTTTTGATTTCCCATAGTAACTAGCACAGAACTTTTACATATTGTTATTGTATGTACACAACTATGATTTCCTGGAAGATAGAGTGGATGCTTCAGGAATCTAGGCATCCTAGGCAAATCCATAGTAAGAATATAGATAATATTTATCAGGGCATCAGTAAGTCAAATAGGAGAGCTAAAAATGATTCAACCTGAATAATTCCTACTAATTGTGAGAAATGCCTCAAAACACAAAACATCTTTATACACAAAGTAAAACATTTACTGTTTTCACCTGGAAAATTGATTACAGCCACTTGCCAATTACATGGCTATAAGGGGGAAAAAAAGCAAGAGTGGTTGTTACCAAGGTCTACAAAGGTTTCCAAAACCTTCCTTGTTGGCAATGTACAAATAACAAAATATTCACTTTTGACATGACGTAGTGAGAGATTTGTTTAATGGCAATGCTTATTCCCTTGAGTGCAAATGGATCTCACGAGGAGGCAACCTGTACTTTTAGAGATTGGACCTCTGTTGCCTTAGATGCTCTGCCAATCCCTGTTTGAGAACTACCCAGGGCAGGTAGGCCTTTACAAACCAAAAGTGTCATATATTTTTGGTTTTCTTTATTGCACACTTATCACAGTATCTGCAAGAACCACAAGTGGTGAAACCTGTACATTTCCATGATTTATGGTTGTTCCCATGTCTCCTTGGCTGAATTTCTATTACCTCTCTAATCAGCAGGTGGGTTTCCCTGGTCTGTAATCATTGCTGTCAGAACCTCATCAAATGAGAAAGGTTCCCTATGTCTATTCACAAGGAACTTCCACTCAATAGCAATGTATTGCTAAAGTCATTTGTCTATAGTGACAACACAACTTTTCTCAAAGTGTTATCGCACTTTGGTTTTTACAAAGCCACATGTTTTCTTCGACTATTTTAAACAAAAACAAGAAAATATGCTATTTATTAGTATGACTTATTTTATTGTTCTGGTGTTGTTCATATGGATCTTTTGTTATTTTAAGGAATAAGGAATTTTTTTGAGTGTCTTTCTTCCAATATATTTCATTCTAGGCAAATAAATGAAAGTTTCTAAGGTGAGCTGGCAGGAAATCGCAAGCACTGGTGCTTTGCTCTTTCTTTTAGTCACAAATATTTCTATTTATTGTTAAGGTTTAATGTTTTTTAATTAGTTCTAAGGATGCAAAAACAATATGAGTCCTTCCTCTTACATAATAAGTTATTTCACAGTAATCTTGCTTAATGTCCAGAATGTTTTCGAATCACTTCTAATCCTGTGTGGGGAAATAAACTCTCCTTTGATCTTGAAGGAATTGAAATAATCTTCTGAGAATTTAAAATCTGTTTTCAAAGAAAAATAAAGAAGATGAGATAATCATTTATCTGGCTTTAGAAAAACAAAATATCACCCAGTGGAATATACCATTCTTTACTAACGCTACAATCTCATAGGTAATCTATGGAGATCTAGTATTCTGTGTCAGAATCTAATGATCAATAGATATTTATTGACCATATTCAAGGAACCCAGAAAAAATCATAAAATGATCAAGAAGAATAAGCTTTAGAGTCTAGAAAGATCAACTTCACTCTTAGCAATGTTATCAGTCATTTAATTAATGTGCTTTTTAAATCTAAAAACTGGGACTAGTAAGAACTACCTTATGGTGCTTGGAATACAATAAAACACATGGACTGTAGAGCTTCTATGCTCTCTCCATGTAGAATCAGGGCAAATCACCCTCCTGGCATAGGGATGCATTCACCAAACAGCAATCTTCAATGAGTTTTTAGGTAAAGAGTTTGGGATTTCATAGTTTAGGTATGACTGATTAACTCACTGGCCACACAATTGAACTTAATTTCTGGCGCCCATTCCTGGAGGTTAGGCTAGCTCAAAATTCCATCCCCACAACCACACAGTTGATCCTTATGATGACCAGTCTCCATCTGGAAGCTATCTAGGGGCCCATTATGAGTCAATACATTAGGAAAAATTCTGCTGTTATCCCAGGAGCTCATGAATAAAGAGGACAATTATTCACTCGGGAAATTCCAAGGATTTTAGGATCTTCCTCCCAGGAATCAGGGACAAAAGCCAGCCAAACTCTTTATTTTACAACAGGTAGCAAGTGTCCATAGGTTTTCCAACTTGCAAAATTTTGCTATAATTTTCTTCTCGCTTCTCTTTTTTTTCTCCATCCTAGTGAATTTATGCCTTTAAAAAAGAATCACTTTACTGTATTGTCAGGTGGTTTTCTAGAAGAAGTAAGATAGATTCATGTGTTCATCCTACTATCTTAAAGTTTCTATAAGACATTTGTTCTTCCAAATATTATCATACACTTTGAATGAAAGAGGAAGCTGAACAATAGAGAAGTTGAAGTTAGTCCTGCTTTAAAAAAAAAATGAGTGACAAAAAGCTATCTTTCTACTTTTATAGAAGTAGAAAATGTGAATCCAGACCTTGAATCCAAAAGTGGAAGAAAGGTACGATTTTGAGATGCAGAACGTAACAGAATACATCACTCCTCACTGAGCCTCACTGTGGGTATATGGAGACATACCCTCAAGTCCCAGAAGCTCCAGCTCTCTTTACAAAGGCTCACCTCCCTTAGGAACAAGATTTAGTACAGCAGTTTAAGCAGATACTAAGAAAAACTAAGAGTACAAATGTAAGAAAAATTTTTGAATTCTGCAACGGATGTTGAGTCTATGGGGAAGAAATTTACTTACAGAGGTCTTCTCTGGAAATGTGAGTTGCCCATTTACCAAATTAGTGAATGTAACCCTATTAATAAACTCTTACTAATGAAGCAGGATGCAAAATTCTCAGAGAGAATAGGAAGAAGAATTGAGAGATTTTAAATATTTGCAACGGAAAATTAAGAAAGAAAGGTGGTTTCAGGGAAGACTGGGAACTGAGCTTTACCAATGCACATTTTAGAATTTCTGCTAATGAAAGGGGATGCTGGAGACCACTCTCCAAAGGAAGAGGCTAACTGTGAAGGAGGTACTGAGAGAAATTTGTTCTATTGCTATATAAATGTCACTCAACCCAATTAGCTTGCTGATGGAAGCTTTTATCCAATAGATTTTTAAAAAATGTTTTGAAATAGCTTTTAATGTTTAATTACTAAGCAAAACATGATCACTTTAAAGAAAATTTTTTAAAAGCAGAAAAAAATCAACAATATTCTTAACACCTATAGATGATCACTATTAAAGCACTGCTGCAGATCCACTTCTATACACGTACACATACAAATTCACATAAAGATCTCATACCCATAACCACGTACACACAGCCATACACAATAATATACATGGTCAGATACCCACACATGCACTTGTTAAAATACATTTACCAGTACACATATTTGTACACATGTACACATACTCTGTATGAGTCCCGCCTGTGTGTGACTAGCAAATCTGAGGAGGATTGAAAGCCAGTATTAGGGAAAGCTGAAGTTTAAAATTTTCTACCAATATCTGCCTTCTATATTAAACATGAATTTTTCCTCACTACCAAAAAGTCCTTTTGTTCTGAAAGATACATTTCAGCCAGCCCTTTTATTATGCAAATGTAAAGCAAGGGCTCTTTGTTCCTAGTGAACACCTGAGTACAACATAACTATCAGTCTGTATTCTTCCAAGTGAAACACTGTATTCTGTTTATCAATTTAAATTGAATGCATCTTTCAGCAGACTTCTGTTTTAGAAGATTATGTTTTCTTTAAAGACTTTTATTTCCTAAGCTTGGTTATAGATGGCTCCCTGCCTATTAATAATAGTAATTATTATTATTATTACTTTTGTTTTTAGGAGTTATATTCTTTATTCTTAGAGTAGCTTAGAATATACTGGATAGAAGAATTAAGAGAAAATTAATATATAGATCCAACCTATTGTTTTCTCTTTGAATTGAGTTTCTATGTTGGAATTTATACCATGTGGCTAATGCAAAAGGAGAACAGTAGAGACTCATCTACCTCAGTGAGGATACCTCTTCCCATTTGTAGTCAGTGGAACCAAATCACAGCCAAAGGCAAAGCAACTTAGGGAAGGCTCTTTTGGAATGCCATTTCTTTTAAACTAAGTCTTCTCCGTGCTTACTTACTGCCCATTCCAATTATCTTGATGACAATTTATAAGGAAGTGAGGAACCAATGTACTGTAATAAGTAGTGTTCAACAGCCTGATGTCTTCAATCATATTTCTTTATATATTACCTGGTCAATTCTGTCCTTCCATAAGCAAGACAAGTAACCTTTTTGAATAAAAGTTTCTACAATGATAAGGTGAATACAGATGAAGACAACAACATTATAATGTATTATTTGGTTAGAACTGTGAAAGCACTAAAGATGGCGCCACTCACATGGTGGGTATTTGATAAATGCTGATTGATTCTACATTGGAATTCTCTGCTCTCATTGTGGGAAAGAATATAAATGACTGACAAAATGATGCAGACTCTAAGATATCAAAGTTGGGACAAGTTGCTCATCACAATGTCCTGAATGTAAATCTTAGTTCTTAACTATGATTGATGGTGATTTCTGCCAACCTGAAGAATTGAACTGGATTTGAAACAACAGTCCCAATACTTTAGAAACACACAGAAAGAGAAAGAGAGGGAGGGAAAGAGAGTGAACACTTTTGAAAAGGTAGTTACTTAAAAGGCTTGAGTGCTTGAGTATATAAAAATATGGATTTTTTTCCATCAGCAAAAGGAAGAATAGTGATAATATTACATAAGTAGTAGTTCCTAGATGTTTATGCTATTATATAAAACATCAGTTTGAATCTTATACTTACCTTAATGAGTTGTCAGACACTCAATTTCATTCATACATTGACTATCAATCAATACTGACAGAGAAAAGAAAGAAAAGGCTTTGTGAAAGATAAATAAACATTTACAAATCAGTACGGGGCCAAAGGAATTGAAAAAGGCACAAATTAGACCAAATAAAGACCAAATCAGTTGTAGGAAAATTAAAAGTTGCATTTTATTTACTTATATGAATGTAATGTGAATTTAGACTCAGATGAGTATCATAAAATGAGTACAATATGTTTTGGATTCTCGATATAAGCACGTCTATACCAACATCAGAATCTAGAAAACTGGCATGGAATAAGAAGTAAGCAACACATATATGCATTCCATTTTCAGAATTCCCATATGAGGTCAATAATTTCCACAAAGAGAATATGCTTGGTTGTGCCACATCTATTGTAGTTGAAGGGTCTAATGTCTTGTTATTTCTCTGACTTTCTCAATTCCATCCCCAAAGTCTCATAGGTAATTTTGCCTATGGCAGATTGCAAAAATGACTGAAGTATTCCCCTACTTCTATCTGCTCGCCTGGAATGTCCTCTACTCTGTTAACTCTGGGCTTAGCATGTGACTTAGTTTGGCCAATTAGAATATTTATTAATAAGCCACAGTTTGAAAGAGCTTACACATTGAGGTTTTCTTGCTTGCTAGGTTTAAAACCCTGAGGCTACCATGTGAATGAACCCAAATTAACCTCTGGAAAGGCCATGGGATAGAGATGTAGGTGCCTTGCTGACAAGCTGCCCTACACCAGACACGTAAGCAAGGCTATCCTAAATCATTTAGCTGCCAGTGGACCCACCATCTGACACCAGATAATTAGTTAAGGCAACCTAGACAAGAAAAATCACTCAGCTGACCCACAGAACGATGAGCTACATGAAATGATTGTTGTTTTACATGTTGATATGTTTAGTTACACAGCCAAAGCCAGCTGACATATTATCTTAAGTTCAGTGTTCTATTCATGAGCTTGCATCTAAGAATCTTCCTATTTTTTTCAAGGTAGTGTGAGGCTTGAGTGCTATAAGTATGTGAAACATTTAACACTTAGGCTGAGGCATAGTAGGTTTTTAATAACAGATACCTATCATTGTTGTTGCTATGTTATTACTGCTGAAAGAAAAGGTTAATAACATATATGTGTCTATTTCTCTAATTTCAGAGGCACTTGAGGGTTTGACTCATTGCTGAATCCTACATACAGTATTGATTCAAAGAATTTATAAAACTATACCAGATTCAAGATAAATGAGATTCAAGCCAAAGTTACTTTACAAAACCAAGCACTTATATTCACTGAGGCCTATTAACTTGTTGGGAGATATAGTTGCATCAGAGGATGAGGTATGTGATTGGCAATGCAAAATACCTGAAAGGACCCAAGAGCTTGTGGCTTCCCTGAGCTGATACAGCTCATGACTCAATCTCATCTCTTAGCCACACATTCCTAAGTGTGGAGCAATTTGGAGATACTTGAACTATTTTTTTGGAAGTAACAAGACCTCTGCCTTGCTGTTGACACTTGTATTGTCTGCTTCAATTACTATTCCAGTTACTATTGCTTCATAATGAATTACCTTAATAGAAAACTCAAACTTAAATGTCCAAAACAGAATGCTTGATTTCCTTTTATCTGAAGTTTGCTCTTTTCCCTGTGTCATCCATTTTGGTTAATATATTTTCTCTAATTTTTCGCTACCTCTGGACATGTCTAATGGATTGAGTTAAGATAAGCAAAAGGGACTGAAAATATTTCCACAGAAGTATTAACTCCAGGAGAAGACCACTGAGATTTAAAACTTTGGCTTAGAAGCAATTCACAAGAGTTAGAGGGGACTAGTGATTCTCAAAACACCCTTGTTTCTTTCACTGAGCTCGGCTTCTGGAACAGTCCTACACATTCATGCCTGATTCCTGAGGTTATAGCATGCTGTAATAAACTAGCTGGGCAAAAAGCAAAACAGCTGTTTATCTTCCAACTCTATGGAACATCAAAGGCTAAAGGCATGCTCAGTGTTAAGAGTCACCTGCTCTATATGTATCATGAGATGCTGCATACAACAGAAACCATGAAGTTGTTAGAAGCAAGGCTGGATTGCTTTGGGGCAGATATCAAGGGAAATTAACAACAGCATACCTTCTCTTGTGGGCATTAGTGTTGTGATATTTAATGGACCTTCATGGTATAGCTGCCACCTTATGCATCAGTAAAAACAGAAGAACCGGAGATGAAAAAAATGGCAAATGCCAAATCTTTGACTGCCCTATGAGGCATAGCTCCCAAAATTCCAGCACTGTATCAGAAGAATCTGAAGAGAAACAGACTGGGGCAGAGTGGAAGGTATATTAGTTTGCCACAGTCAAACTGTCCCCATTCTTACTCTCATGGTCGTGTGACATACCAAATGTCTGCTACAACTAACACCTTTTCAAAGTTCCAAAAGGCTTCCCTAATGATATTTATTTCCTCCAATTTTTTAGTCATGTTGTCTTGACTAAGATCAGGTTGATTAAATGGCTTAAAAGGATCACATTTATATGTGCCATCACCCACAGGAGACTGGTCAATTTCTGCTATATCCCACAAAAGCATTTGCTATTGAAAACAACATGCACAACTGGCTGTGTTAGTATTCAACATAACTCAGAGTGAATTTAGAGTTCTGATAAAAGCTCCCAATAAAAATCTGTCTGTATCATAATATGAGACACACTTGGAACTATTCCTTCTAACTGCCAGCTTTCTAAAATAATACTGAGGCAGTGACTGTTTTTATACATACTCATACATTTTAATTTTCTATCTGTGAGAACAGTTATAGTGTTTTTACATGTCTTTTGATTTATGCTTCTTTGTCATTAAGTCAGTCTCTCCTTTAAGTTCCACCCACTCATAATTATGGTAAAGCCATGAAGCTAGTGTCAGAAAGAATAATATGACCTAGAGAAAGTATGAAACCTAAAATTTACTCTTCAGAATCTAGCTAGACTGGAAAGGGAAGAAAAATAAAATTTCTTTCATATTCTACAAAATGTCTTTGTGAAGAAGAAAAGTATGAGAACGATTCTAATGAAGCATGTATTGGGTTGGCCAAAAAGTTCATTCAGATTTTTCCATATGATGGAAACCCAATATTTCTATCTTTCTGGCCAAACCAATATTTGTATCTCTCATCTCCAAACTGAAGTCCTAGAGAGTACATGTATATCATATATTGATAAAAAAAATATAGGCAAAGAAGGGCCTACTAATCTACTTATTGTTGAAAAGTTTCTCTCCTTCTACCAACTTGGAGCTAAGTTTCTTCAGAATAAACTTTGTAGCACAAGATAGTTTGGCCAAGGAAGGATCTAAGTTTAGTTCACCTAAGCAATCTTTAGTTCCCAAGTGACAAAGAAAGGATCCAAAGTTTACCACATTCTCTTGAGGCAAGTCAATGAAGATAACTGAGTTGAGAACCATTGGACTAGTTAGGGTAAGGTAATGGCACATAAGACACTGTGGAGTCCATGATTTAAAACCACACTTTGTAGAAAGTATGGCAGGACATACCCAGGAAAATCCAAGGTAAGAACAAATTAGTTTTAATAAATGAGAACAAATGGAAATACCACCTAGTATAGACTAAACCCAGAAAACAAGTTATGAATTACATTAATCACAGACTTAACTAGAAGATGTTAGCAGAATAGCCACATATTATGGTCCCAGATCAAAGAACATTTCTAACCTACCACCTCATGGGAAAGAAATGCAAAAATCCAAATATTACATAAAACCAAAGGATCCCATATCTATGGCATACAGGATAGATATAGATATAGATATGGGATCCCATATCTATCCCATAACTATGATGAGGTTGCCTGAACAATTCTCCTTCTTGATACATTCAATGGCCATGTTAGAATGACATGGAGGAAGGTAGGGCATAGATAACAAAATCGGAGAGGATTTTTACCCATAAAGCCTAATCAGATACCAAATGAGAATCTTCAAAATTTTGCTCTGATTAAATTTTTCAGATTGAACTGAAATATAGATGCGCACTTACCCCCTACTTTCTCTTAGCTACCAGGAGAATGAGAAACCATAGAGAAAATTAGAGCACAATTAATAGAAAATACATGACTTATAATTTAATTTACCTTAGTGTTGTACTAAAAATAAATCTGAAACTCAAAAGTAACCCAGAAATGAAATCATAGAAACAGTAGACAAGGACATTAAAACAGTTGTGATAGCTATTCCATATGCTCATGAAGCTAGAAGAAAGACTAAACATATTATATATTGAAATGGTAGATAAAAATAATATAATCAAACTTACAGAAATGAAAACTACAATGTCAGGAATGAAAAACACTGTATGGAGCTAAGACCATTAATCATTACAGAAGAAAAAGTTAGCGAACTTAAATTCACATTAACAGAAAATATCCAAAATGAAACAAAGATAAATACTGGAAAAAAGTTAACTTTCAATTAAATTGCGGAGAAAATTCAACCAACATGATATATGTCTAACTGGAGTCCCTGAACGGGGAGGGGAGAGAAACAGAAAAACTTTTTGAAGAAATATGGCTGAAAATTTACAATTTTGATGAAAACCACAAGCTCACTGATGGAAGAAACTCAACAAACCCAAAGTATAAGAAAGTACACCAAAATACATCATAGCTAAACTGCCTAAATTCAGTAACAAAAGAAAATCTATAGGATATCCAAAGGAAAATGACACATTACATACAGAGGAAGAAAGATAAGAATGGTGTGATACAGAAGGAAACAACAGATTCATATAAACACGCACATAGGTTCCAATCCAAGACAGTGACATAGGATGATCCTGAAATCACCTCTTCCCACAGACACAACAAATACAGAGCTACATACAGAGCAATTTCTCTGGAAGAAAACTAAAACTAGCTGAGAAATTCTACACATCAGATGAATGAGAAAGTACCCACACAGAAATGGGTAGAAAAGGCTGAGACAACACACTCTTGCCGTAAAATCCCACCCTGGTACAGTAACATACAGTTAGAAAGAAACTTAGAATCCCCAGCTTTTCCCTGAGGTGTGAAGAGTTTGGAATCTAATAGCTAGCACCCCAACTTTTATGACTTCCACCTGAGGAAGGCCCCCAAACCACCTAGCTCTGAAAGCTAGTGGGGTTTGCATCCACAAGGCCCACAAGGCCCACAAGACTACAGAAACAAAGAAACAGTTCTTAATAGCTTGCCAGGACTCACTGTATTTATCCCCCAGGGCTCAGTGGGTAGAGATCAAGCAGGAAAAAAAAAAACCATTTCTCAGTCTTTCCCTGAAAAAGTCTATTTCATACCTTCAAAGCTGCTGCCTAAAAGGTCACGCTTCTGATCTAGCACACTTTTAGTGGCTGAACATTATCCTCCTTGGAGACAGAGGAGGCCAGTGGGCATTGTCTTTGCATTCTCTCTCTGGCCCATTCCAGTTGCCTGCATCTCCCTAGAAGAAGCTTGTGCTTGTGCCTGGTTTACAATCTTCAGTGACTGCTGCACCAGGGACACACCCCTTAATCAACTGGCTCTTTGGCCAGTGGGGCTGGAGTTCACAGGTCCCAAGGTGCATAGCAAACAAAGAAACAGCTCTTAACTGGCTATTCTTCCAGGGTTTAAGCCAGAGGGAGTAGACAGAAGAGCATATCTCAGAATCTTTCCTTCAAAGAGATCTATTTGCATACTTTAAAAGTTGCTGCCTGTGGGTCTAGCTTCCAATCAGTTTACATTTAGTGCTGAGACCCTCCCCCTTGGGACACTGGGAGGTCTTGGCAAACTCTCAAATACTGGGAGCCAGTAAGAACAAAGAAGGTGGCTTGGCAATCACAAAAGTTTGAGAGACAAGCAAGAGCCTAGGTCAGTCTAAACAATAGGATTCATATATTACACAAGACCACTCCAAGACTGGGAGCAGAGACTGTCTTATCTAATGCATAGAAACCAACACAGACATTTCCTCATTGCAGGTGAGGAATAAGGTCCTACTGTGTAGCACAGAGAACTATATCCAATCTCCTGGGATAAACCATAATGGAAAACAATATTTAAAAAAAAGAATATATATATTTATATATAAACTGAGTTACTCTGCTATACAGCAGAGACTGGCACAACATTGTAAATCAACTATACTTCAATTTAAAAAAAAAAAAAGAAACACAGAGTGGTTTGATTAAGGTATCACAGTTGGAAGGTGGTAGAACCCTGAGTAGGTAAGTTTCCGAAGTTCATCATGGTAGAAAATATCTGTGGAAATACTGAAATAGGAATGATTATAAAAACTGTAGGATTCTAGACTGTTAAAGCTGTTAATAAAATAAACCATAATTGACAGCAATTTACAGTATCTAAAGTTATGTAAAACTCACTATATGATTGTTCACAGTAATATTAACAGTTAAGTATTATTACCGTCACTACTAAACAAAGGAAGAATTTAGGTTCAAAATGTTTAAATGTACTCTCCATAAGTACATACCAAATTTATAATAGTACTAAGACTCAAATGTGTCTTTTTTGATTCCAAAGCAATGCTCTTTTAAATTAGGGGAAATGTTAAATTAGGAGTTTAGGATTTATATATATATATATATTTATATATATATATATATATATATATATATATATATTTATATACACACACACTACCACATATAAAACAGATAGCCAACAAGGACCTACTGTATAGCACAGGGAACTCTATATTCAATATTTTATAATAATCTATAAAGGAAAAGAATCTGAAAAAGAATACATACATATATATATATATATACACATATATATCTGAATCACTTTGCTGTACACCTGAAACTAACACAACATTGTAAATCAACTATATTTCAATATAAATAAATAAATAAATAAATAAAATTAGGGGAAATGTTATATACATAAACATGGTGCTAATTGATACTTTCTATTTTCTAGGTTCCCAGATCCTTCCTGACTGCACACTAGACTAACAGAGACCCAAAACATGCCATCTCTGCTAGTACGTTTTTTATGGAGTAGAAATTCTACTCTCCTACATTTCTGGCTCAATATTGCTACAACCTTCTTATGGCCTTGATATTCCTAAATTAAATTGGTTCTTTAAAATTATTTATTTTTCTTGTTAAATGTGTTGGCAATGCAATAGATTGCAATGACCACAAGAACAACTGTCAGAGATAATATTGATTCGAGATGTTCCTAATTGTACAGTCTTGAATGTCCCTCACATTCCTGACATTTAGTTTTAGTATCTTTTAAACAGTGCATAAAAATAAGACAACCTACTTCACAGGATTGCTATCATTGTTAGTTGAGCTTTAAAAAAGCAAAACATTCTACATTAGTACTAATGAGTCAATACATTTGTCTCTATCTTACTGTCTTCAAATGGTAGTCAGAGTGTCAACTGCTGAGGCCAAAGAGTGGTAGAATGGATGTTGTCTTCATCCTCTCTAACTACTTAAAAGCCTGGAAAGAGTTCTGTATGTGCCTGAGATTAAAACACTCTACTTCTAGTTAACAGGACATCTGTCTTTCTCTTTTATTAATCTTCTTCCTTTTTCCTTTTTGAAATACTCCAAATATTTTAGACTCTTTTAGGATCTTTTATTCTTCCTATCTTGTTTAGAAGAGAATGCAGTTAAAATAAATGGCAGTTAAAGAGACAGGTATTTGGAAACACATACAAGTGAAGGGTAGCAGAATGTGTCACCACAAAACATGCCACTTCACATGTGGATTATTTTGAGCTGAAAGCAATCAAGACTCAGACAACAACTCAGGAAAAACTTCTTATCTCCCCCTTAACTGCCTAAAAGAAATTAGGAAGAGGGCTTAATCAGGGAGAGAGCTATTATCAGAGATAACTCTTTCATCTGCAAGATTTATCTGTATGGCAGGGCAAACATTTATTTACCAAATATTTGCTCTTCTCACCTTTATGTGAATTGCCTTCCTCCCGCTTTGAAGCCTCTGTGTCCCTTTCCTTAGCTCAGGATAGCATATAACCTCACTTGCCTGGCTTCCTTGGTGGCTCATATCTTTGTGGGGCTCCCATACATACATAATTAAATTTGTTTTTCTCCTCTTAATCTGCCTTTTTATTAAGAGGGATCTCAGTCTAGAACCTAGAAGGGCAGAGACTATACAAGTACCTCCCAAGAAAGTCAAATTGTTCAAAATGAAAGGAAGGTTCCTCAAACTTGATGTTAATAAATGGATAAGAAAACTTTTAGCCAATCAGAAAGTACCCCCAGGGCTTTCTCCTAGCCTATTAAGTTCATGCTACTATAAAAATATTCTCACTTTTTTGATGGCTTCTCATCGCAGAATAAAAGAGATACACAGTGAAATAGGGAATTAAGTTGATTCAGGATTAGTTTAGTTTGGGCCTTAAAGAAAATGGTCACCAAACTGTTTCTTGAGGCTGGCATGTCCATTACGTGAGAAGATGCAAGGTTTCTGGACACAAAGTATGCCTAAAATCTAGAAAACATGTCCAAGCTATTAATAGTTTGCCAAGGAAAAGTACTTGATATTGAAACATTACACAATTTTTAAATGCTATGCATATTAATATGAAATGGAGGGACTTCCATGGTGGTCCAGTGGACAAGACTCTGCACTCCCAAGGCAGGAGTTTGACCCCTGGTCAGGGAACTAGATCCCACATGCATGCCTCAACTAAGAGTCCACATGCCACAAGGAAGGTCCCATGTGCCACAACTAAGACCCAGCACAGCCAAATAACTAAACAGATATTTTAAAATATATATATATACACATCAAATGGATGCCTTTTTCATTTAAGTTTAAGAGTATTTGTACTTTTAAAATAGGATAACAAAAAAACCAGAGTCTAATTCTTCTGAGTTTACTTTGCCAAGGTTGAATATGAAAATCATTACACACTTTAACCACATCTTTGCCTCACCTAAGGCAGCATAATCTAGATAAAGGCAGAAGAAATGAGCAAAGCCTTAACTGCAGCATTCACATATCCACAATCCGGAGAGCATCATATCCATTCACCTCTTCTGCACTGAGACGATAGGAACTCATCTTACGTCTCTTCCCACAGCCTGTTGGGGCAACAGCTTTTCTCTGGCAGCACAGGACTCCTAAATTCTTTGGAAATCATATTTTGTTAATGTTTCTTCCCAATAATGGAAATCCTCATATTTTTAGAATACAAAATTATGACCCACAGTCTTTATCTGTATTAAAGACTTTAAGTATATCTCAATTTAAGCAAATTAAGAAGTCTAAGTGAAAATACAAACAAAAGATACATGAAGGTTTGCTTGTACTTTTCAATCATAAAATCCTTCACAATAAGCAACCTGAGAAAACAAGAGTAACCTTTGTATAAAATGTTATTTTACTTTCTTATTTCTAGGCAAGAAGGCAAAATGAGAGCAGATGACTAACCCTCATGCTGATTTTCCACTTAAGTGATACATCAAAAAAGTAGAAAACTCTATTATTCTTAAAAATTATTGTAGAGTTGAAATCGAGAAAGTTCTAAATATTTTTCCTAAATAGAGTACTTATTTTTTGGAAGAAAAAGACTAATGTTTGTCTCTAAACTTTGAAAAAGGAGTGTGCTGAAAGGGAGAGGGCAGACCCCAACACAACTAACACAACCACAAATGAGGTGCAGATATTGAAAACAACAGAGTTTGGAAGTTGTGGGGGGGGGTGGATGGTATTTGGGAATTTTTCATTATCCATGTAAAGTTATCTCCCTTTGTGGAGGCCCCATAAAAAGGATCTTTTACAAAAGAGGCTACAAGTAGAAGAAGCTCAAAGTAGCACTTGATCCCGGCATATACACTGCAAACAGCTATGAAACCCACATAAAGAAGAAGACAGATTTCTAAATAGGCAGTATAAAATTATACAGAATAAAGTATCCTGCTAAGTATTTCCCACAAAAACATTTTCTCTTCTTTCAGGCAATACCTATAGACAATATTTCCCAAAGTCTCTTGCAGTTACTTACAATACATGGAATGTGAGCAGATATGATATATGACTTTTCCAGACCTGGCCAAAACAAACAAACAAAAAGCAAACAAACAAAACAAAACAAAAAAACTTCTTGTGCTGCTCCTAATCATTCCCCTTCTTGTTAACTGATGGCAACCCAGGAATCCATGTGTTAAAGATAACAGAGCTACTGCCAGCACAGATCCTCCAATGGTACATTAAATATAGCTTCCCTACCCTCCCTACTCTACTTTCCAAAATGGAACGACACTGGACCTCAACAGGAGCAATCAAAAAATATCTATGATGTTGTCAAATTACACATTTGAGTCTATTTATTATTTGTCCTACCCTAGGGTAACTAACCCATCTCCTGCTGCCTCTATTTGGAATGGTAAAATTTAAATAATAACTTTCACCAACCCAATGTCTTAAATAAAAGAACAAGAGGAAACAGAGAAAACTTGAAACTACAACACAGTCTTGCAAATATTTCCTTCACGAAATGTTCCAGTGTGAGCAAGAAGAGAAAAAAATTCAGTACCATCTAATTAGACTCTCAAAAAGCTTCAAGAGGACATGAAACTTTGACTTTAGGAAAAGATGGAGGCATAAAAGCAAGTGTCTTAGCCCTGCATATGAAAACTTACTAAAATCACCAAAATGAAACAATAACAGGGTGGAAAACACATTATAACTGAAACTAGAAAGTGATAACACCCACAGGAATTATGCAGCTTGGGGACCAACTGAGGTAAGTCTTGAAGGCGCAGCAAATCATGAGAGAAATGGAGGTATCTCCAATTGGAGCCATGAGACATAGTGCAAGTTGTAAACAGAGGATGCCAGTCTTAGCATAAAAGTAACAGGGCGATGTTAATGATAGTGGTGACAATGATGATGATGAAAATTCGGGAAACAGGAAAAAACTATGAGAAAGCTACTGCTTTCCACTCGAGGCAGTAATTTAAAACGAAGCTGACACATTAAATGAAGTAAAGGAAAACACGATGCCATCAAAGATTTTAAACTGTATCAAATTGTGAATATTGAATTTGTATGTGGAGGAAAAGTTTAAGCTGGTGGGTAACAATGTAGAAGAAAAATACTAAAACTTAAAACATAAGACAGATAATGGAGACATAAAAGGCAGATCTTTGTGTCCTCGAAAAGAACATACAAACAATAGAGCACTGATAAGAAAGAGCACTAGAAGATCTAGGCTCAGATCTGGCTTGCACTTGAACTACTCTTATCATTACCCACAGGGTTGCAATACTGGGCAATGTGTTTATCCTCTCCATACCCAACTGTCATCATTTGAGAAATAAGTATGATAGTCATATCCATCTCATAGATTTACTGGGAATATTAAAAATGATAATACATATAAAATGGTTACATCCTGATTGTTAGTTCATGCTTAATGCATCCTCAATATTATATTATATTATTAGACATATTTTAAATTCAAGTGTTTTCTTCAAAGAATAATTTCATTACCTAAAGTTACAAATCTAAAGATCAAATGAGTTGTTGTAAATGGAAACATAAATGAAATGTGACCAATATCTGGATCAATTCAGTTCAGATTTTTGAACATCGAGAAACAGTGAATTTGAATTATCTCACACTAAATAATGGACAATGAAACCTGCAGTCCCTATAAAGCACCATCATTTCTCTTCCTGACCATATTACACAGAATAAACAGGGTAATATTCCACCTCCAAGGCCTTCTACACCCTGCCTTAGTTTTTGGTTGCTGATATTGTTATCAAACATTAGCAAAATGAGAAGTGATAGAAGTGGGGCAAATAGACAAGAGTAACATCTGGCCACACTTGTACACATGCACACATACACACACCAGAATATGCAGGTCCAGTTTTCAAACTGGTATAATCCCTGAACTCTTAAACCTATAGGGGGTAAAAGAGGGATTAAGCCTACTGCATCACAGGGTTCACGTGGCAGATTTTCTGTCTCTGTAAAATATTATGTATAGTACTATATTACCTATAAAGATTTAAATATTTTTTAATAAAATTCTGGAAAGGGTATTCTGTCTTAGTGTTTGTTAAAGGTGCTTTCCTTTCAATAAGTCATTATGAGTATTTAAAGGGGAAACTACAAAAGAATGACTCAGAGTATTAACTCAATGCCAATTTTATTTGTTGTTAATTTGTTTAATATTCATGTTTTAGTAACTTGGTGAAATAAAATGTTTAAAACAAAATGCCCAGTTAAAAACTGAAGTAATTATTTTGAACAGTTATTAAGTTTATGGAAAATAATACTCTCTCTGTATAGTCCTATAAATGAAGGGTTGATTTCTAGGAGATGAAAAAGGTTATACTAATGAATGATTCAGACAATCTTTCATTCTTCATTAGGAGTGAATTAATTTCTTGAAGAAATAAACTATCTTCTTCAGTTGTTAAATGTGTAAATTTCATTTCAAACATGCACAGTCCTCAGTCTATTTAAAGACTGATATGTCAATGATGAAATATAAATTGCAGAAACTAATCAGGTTTAGAAATCCTGAGCTCTTGGCTGTGGTTACTGCTGTGATGCTCTAGCACGAGCACATCTTGGCCTGATTATGAGAGATCAGAAGGAAGAGGTGGCATTTGGAGCAAACAGTTCCCACATAAATAGGAGATGTGATTTGTTATGAATTATGGAAAACAGGTTGAGAATTTTGAAAGGATAATTCTTAGCAGACTACTCACTATCAAATAGAATGTCACAATTTCTCATATTTGTAAAAGCTGATTATGGAATTGCAAAGAGGATGGTTTTTAACTTACAGTCTTTCTCTTTTTAAAAAATTGCACATTGTATAATGCAGTATGCATTCTTAAATTACATACTCATTTCAGAGAGCATGCAAGTGCTTTTCTTATTCCTGCTTTTGTTTTTTCCCCTAGACTGTTTCTTTGATTTTTGTCAACTTCAGTGTATAAAAATAGGAAGCACATTAATGTTTCATAAATTTTTGTCAGGTGTCTTTTCAAAGGTCTTCTAAGTCATAAATACTGGAAACAATGGTAATAATAAAAGTAACAAAAGTGACCTGTGCATTCATATTGTACTATATAATTGAAAATTTGTTTTCACAACTGTTATAATACTTATCCATAATTAATCCTTTGGATAATACTATAAGGAAGATATTTCCCAATTGAGGAAACTGAAACTCGGCACAGTTAGGTAACTGAAGTTGGAGAGGGCCACAGCCAGAAAAAGAGTCCCAAGTTTTCTGATACTGGAGACCAGGTTAACAAAATTCTACAAAAGCTGTGTGATTAGGTTTAAGTATCAAAAAAAAAGCAACAAAATAATTTGGTGAAAATTATTTTTTGTCTTTCAATCCCCAGATGCCTTTTCATGTTTAGTTTCAAGTTCTAGGAAAGAAAATAACCATATGTAGGCCACCTATTATCTGTGAAATCCTGGAATAGGCCCTTTCAGACTAACAGTTAAAAAATATTACCACTCTTAAATCTGCAAGATCAGAGAAGTCACTTAATTTATCAAAGTACACATAGTAATCGATCGTAAAGCCAGCATTGGAACCTAGGTCTATCTGATTACTAAACCCTTTTCATTATCTCATAGCTTATAATATCTCTCATTTCAAGTAGCATGTAGTTTTCTGGCATCTACCATGTCTGAAGAATAACTGCTATCCAGAAATGCTAGTATGACTGCTCTCCTTATCCCATAAGACAGCAACTTTTGAAAATAAATAACAGATAGTAGACATAGTTGCTCAAGAGTGTTCGTAGATTTAAGAATTTAGATTCAGGATGCCAATATAGAAGGTCCAGCTCTGCATACTCTTTACATTCAATTTTTTAAAAAATAGGTTAATTCTGAGCAAAACTTTAATAGTTTTGACCACTGCTGAAAATTTATCAGTCTTCACACAACTCAAATATAATCGCCACATACATAAAACAAAAGACATAAAATGACCAAAAAAATGAATAGTGAATCACAACGCACCTTGGAAATATATTAGGTCCTTAACTTCTAGAATAGGAGAATTATCACTGAAAGAATAAACTTTTAGATTCAGAACACTGGTATTGGAATTCTAACTTCTTCTAGGTATGGCCTTAGGAAACCTATTTAATCTCTCTGTGATATAGTTTCCACATCTGTAAGAGTGGATTACAATTTCAGATATAAAAACCAAATGATATATTCTTTGATGGGCTATTAGAAATAACTAAATACAATAATTCCGATTTCCAATGACATCTGCAAGGAAGATTAAAGATTTGGTTAAAAATACAAAACAAAACAAAAATTAAAATATTCCAAACTATGTCAGAGAAGAGGAAATAATCAACTCAGATTCCAATTTTAAGAACAGAAATAGTCTGACAGGAGAGAGACGGTTCAAGATGGCGGAGCAGGGGGATGTGTGCTCACTCCCTCTTGCAGGAGCATCGGAATTAAAACTAACTGCTGAACAATCATCAACAGAAAGACACTGGAACTCACCAAAAAAGACACCCAGAATCCAGAGACAAAGGAGAAGCCACAATGAGACGGTAGCAGAGGCGTTAAAATCAACTCCCATAAATGCTAGGTGGGTGACTCACAAATTGGAGAAGAGTTGTACTGCAGAAGTCCACCCACTAAAGTGAGGGTTCTGAGCCCCATGTCAGGCTCCCAAACCTGGGGGTCTGGCAACAGGAGGAGGAATCCCCAGAGAATCAGACTTTGAAAACCAGTGGGGTTTGATTGCAGGACCTCCATAGGATGGGGGGAAACAGAGACTCCACTCTTCGAGGGAACACAAAAAAAATAGTCTGCTCACCATCAGCAGCACCCAGGGGAAGGAGCAGTGACCCCATAGGAGACTGAACCAGACCTATCTGCTGGTGTTGCAGGGTTGCCTGCACAGGTGGGGGGCAACTGTGGCTCACCAAGGGGACAGGGACACTGGCAGCAGGGGTTCGAGGAAGTGTTCATTGGCATGAGCCCTCCCAGAGTCCACCATTAGCCCCATCAAAGAGCCTATAAGCTCCAGTGCTGAGTAGCCACAGGCCAAACAACCAACAAGATGGGAACACAGCCTCACCCACTGGCAGACAAGCATATTAAACTTTTACTGAGCTCTGCCCACCAAATCAAAGTTTTACTGAGCTCCACTCACCCAGCCTAATACACCATCAGTCCCTCCCATCAGGAAGCACACACCATCATCCTAGATAGCTTCCTCCATATGAGGGCAGACAGCAGTATCAAGCAGTATCAGCAGTATTTCATCTTGTGGAACTTAAAACCACAGCCACAGAAAGATAGAGAAAATGAAAAGGCGGAGAAAACGAAAAGGCAGAGGACTTTGCACCAGATGAAGGGACAAGATAAAACACCAGAAAAACAACTAAATGACAAGGAGATAGGCACTCTTCCAGAAAAAGAATTCAGAATAATGATGGTGAAGACGATCCAGGACTCTGAAAAAAGGCTGGATGCAAGGATCGAAAAATTGCAAGAAAAGTTTACCAAAGACCTAGAAGAATTAAAGAACAAACAAACAGAGATATGCAACACAATAAGTGAAATGAAAAATACACTAGAAGGAACCAATAGCAGATTAACTGAGGCAAAAGGGTGAATAAGTGACCTGGAAGACAGAATGGTGAAAATCACTGATGTGGAAAAGAATAAAGAAAAAAGAATGAAAAGAACAGAAGACAGCCTAAGAGACCTCTGGGACAACATTAAACGCACCAACATTCGCATTATACAGGTCCCAGAAGGAGAAGAGAGAGAGAAAGGACCTAAGAAAATACTGGAAGAGATTATAGTTGAAAACTTCCCTACCATGGGAAAGGAAATAGCTACCCAAGTCCAGGAAGTGCAGAGAGTCCCAGGCAGGATGCACCCAAGGAGAAACATGCCAAGACACAAAGTAGTCAAATTCACAAAAATTAAAGACAGAGAAAAGTTATTAAAATCAACAAGGGAAAAACGACAAATAACATACAAGGGAACTCCCATCAGGTTAACAGCTGATTTCTCAGCAGAAACTCTGCAAGCCAGAAGGGAGTGGCACGATATATTTAAAGTGATGACAGGGAAGAACCTACAACCAAGAATCCTCGACCCAGCAAGGATCTCATTCAGATTCGAGGGAGAAATCAAAAGCTTTACAGACAAGCAACAGCTAAGAGAATTCAGCACCACCAAATCAGCCCTACAACAAATGCTAATGGAACTTCTCTAAGAGGGAAACATAAGAAAAGAAAAGGACCTACAAAAACAAACAAAACAATTAAGAAAATGGTAATAGGAACATACATATCAATAATTACCTTGAATGTAAATGGATTAAATGCACCAACCAAAAGACACAGACTGGCTGAATGGATACATAAACAAGACCCATATATATGCTGTCTACAAGAGACCCACTTCAGACCTAGGGACACATACAGACAGAAAGTGAGGGGATGGAAAAAGATATTCCATGCAAATGGAAATCAAAAGAAAGCTGCAGTAGCAATACTCATATCAGATAAAATAGACTTTAAAAAAAAATATTACAAGAGACAAGAAAGGACAGTACATAAAGATCAAGGGATCCATCCAAGAAGAAGAGATAACAATTATAAATATATATGCACCCAATATAGGAACACCTCAATACATAAGGAAATGCTAACAACCACGAAAGAGGAAATCGACAATAAGACAATCATAGTGGGGGACTTTAACACCCCACTAACACCAATGGACAGATCATCCAGACAGCAAATCAACAGAGAAACACAAGCTTTAAATGACACAATAAACCAACTTGATTTAATAGATATCTATAGGACACTATATCCAAAAACAGCAGATTACACGTTCTTCTCAAGTACACATGGAACATTCTCCAGGGAAGATCACATTCTGGGTCACAAATCAAGCCTTGGTAAATTTAAGAGAACTGAAGTCATATCAAGTATCTTTTCTGACCACAACACCAAGAGATTATTAATCAATTACAGGAAAAAAACTGTAACAAACACAAACATATGGAAGCTAAACAATATGCTACTGTATAACCAAGAGAGCACTGAAGAAATCAAAGAAGAAATCAAAAAATATGTAGAGACAAATGACAATGAAAACACAACGATCCAAAACCTATGGGGTGCAGCAAAGGCAGTTCTAAGAGGGATGTTTATAGCAATATAATCCTACCTCAAGAAACAAGAAACATCCCAAATAAACAATCTAACCTTACACCTAAAGAAACTAGAAGAAGAGGAACCAACAAAACCCAAAGTGAGTAGACGGAGAGAAATCATAAAGATCAGAGCAGAAATAAATGAAATAGAAACAAAGAAAACAATAGCAAAAATCAATAAAACTAAAAGCTGGTTCTTTAAGAACATAGATAAAATTGATAAACCTCTAGCAAGACTCATCAAGAAAAAGAGGGAGAGGACTCAAATCAATAAAATTAGAAAGGAACCAGGAGAAGTTACAATGGACACCGCAGAAATAAAAAGCACCATAAGACACTACTACAAGCAACTATATGCCAATAAAATGGACAACCTGGATGAAATGGACAGATTCTTAGAAAGGGTTAATCTTCCAAGACTGAATCAGGAAGAAACAGAAAATATGAACAGACCAATCACAAGGAATGAAATTGAAACTGTGATTTAAAATCTCCCAACAAACAAAAGTCCAGGACCAAATGGATTCACAGGTGAATTTTATCAAACATTTAGAGAAGAGCTAACACACATTCTTCTCAATCTCTTCCAAAAGATTGCAGACGAAGGAACACTCACAAACTCATTTTATGAGGCCACCGTCACCCTGATACCAAAACCAGACAAAGATACTACAAAAAAAGAAAATTCTAGATCAATATCACTGATGGATTTAGATGCCAACGTTCTCAACAAAATACTAGCCAACAGAATCCAACAACACATTAAAAGGATCACACACCATAATCAAGTGGGGTTTATCCCTGGAATGCAAGGACTCTTCAATATATGCAAATCAATCAATGTGATACACCATATTAGCAAAATGAAGGATAAAAACCACATGATCATCTCAATAGATGCAGAGAAAGCTTTTGACAAAATTCAACACCCATTTATGAGAAAAACTCTCTAGAAGCTGGGCAAAGAGGGAACCTACCTCAACATAATACAGGCCATATACGACAAACCCACAGCAAACATCATTCTCAATGGTGAAAAACTGAAAGCATCCCCTCTACATCAAGAACAAGACAAGGATGTCCACTCTCACCACTACTATTCAACATAGTTTTGGAAGTCCTTGCCACAGCAATCAGAGAAGAAAAAGAAATAAAAGGAATCCAAATTGGAAAAGAAGAAGTAAAACCGTCACTGTTCACAGATGACATGATGCTATACATAGAAAATCCTAAAGATGCCACCAGAAAACTACTTGAGCTCATCAGTGAATTTGGTAAAGTTGCAGGATACAAAATTAACACACAGAAATCTCTTGCATTCCTATACACTAACAATGAAAGATCAGAAAGAGAAATTAAGGAAACAATCCCATTCACCATTGCAACAAAGAGAATAAAATACCAAGGAATAAACCTTACTAAGGAGGTAAAAGAGCTGTACTCAGAAAACTAGAAGACACTAATGAAAGAAATCAAAGATGACACAAACAGATGGAGAGACATACCATATTCTTTGATTGGAAGAATCAACTTTGTGAAAATGACTATGCTACCCAAAGCAATTTACAGATTCAATGCAATCCCAATCAAATTACCAATGGCATTTTTCACAGAACTAGAACAAGAAATCTTACGATCTGTATGGAAATACAAAAGACCCCGAAGAGCCAAAGCAATCTTGAGAAAGAAAGAGTTGGTGGATTCAGGCTTCCTGACTTTAAACTATACTACAAAGCTACAGTGTTCAAGACAGTATGGTACTGGCACAAAAACAGAAATATAGATCAGTGGAACAGGATAAAAAGCCCATAGATAAACTATGGTCAACTCATCTATGACAAAGGAGGCAAGGATATACAACGGAGAAAAGGCAGCCTCTTCAATAAGTTATGCTGGGAAAACTGGACAGCTACATGTAAAAGAATGAAATTAGAACACTCCTTAAAACCATACACAAAAATAAGCTCAAAATGAATTAAAGGCCTAAATGTAAGGCCAGACACTATAAAACTCCTAGACGAAAACATAGGAAGAACACTCTTCAACATAAATCACAGTGAGATCTTTTTTGATCCTCCCCTAGGGTAATGGAAATAAAAACAAAAATAAATAAGTGGGACCTAATGAAACTTCAAAGCTTCTGCACAGCAAAGGAAAGTATAAGCAAGATGAAAAGACAACCCTCAGAATGGGAGAAAGTATTTGCAAATGAATCAACAGACAAAGGATTAATCTCCAAAATATATAAACAGTT
Organism: Hippopotamus amphibius kiboko; assembly: GCF_030028045.1. Lineage (NCBI taxonomy): Eukaryota > Metazoa > Chordata > Mammalia > Artiodactyla > Hippopotamidae > Hippopotamus > Hippopotamus amphibius. The sequence continues at coordinate 56,346,463 of NC_080190.1, read as the reverse complement.
CATCCAGCTCAATACCAAAAAAACAAACATCCCAATCAAAAAATGGGCAGAAGACCTAAATAGTCTTCTCCAAAGACATATGGATGGCCAAGAGGCACATGAAAAGCTGCTCAACAGCACTCATTATTAGAGAAATACAAATCAAAACTACAATGAGGTATCACCTCACACCGGTTAGAATGGGAATCATCAGAAAAATCAACAAACAGTAAATGCTGGAGAGGGTGTGGAGAAAAGGGAATGCTCTTGCACTGTTCTTGGGAATGTAAATTGATACAGCCGCTATGGAGAACAGTATGGAGGTTCCTTGCAAAACTAAAATCAGAGTTACCATATGACCCAGCAATCCCATTGCTGGGCATATACCCAGAGAACACCATAATTCAAAAAGACACATGCACTCCAATGTTCACTGCAGCACTATTTACAATAGCCAGGACATGCAAGCAACCTAAATGTCCATCAACAGATGAATGGATAAAAAAGATGTGGTACATATATACAATGGAATATTACTCAGCTGTAAAAATGAATGAAACTGGGACATCTGTAAAGACACGGATGGATCTAGAGACTGTCATACAGAGTGAAGTGAGTCAGAAAGAGAAAAAAAAATATCGTATATTAACATATATATGTGGAATATAGAAAAATGATACAAATCAACTGGTTTGCAATGCAGAAATAGAAACACAGATGCAGAGAACAAACATATGGACACCAAGTGTGGAAAGAGGGGAGGGTTGGGGGGGAATGAATTGGGAGATTGGGATTGCCATATATACATTACTAATAAGAAAAAAAATACCAAATTGTACACTCTAAATATATGCAGTTTATTGTATGCCAACTGTATCTCAATAAAAGTTCTTTAAAAAAAAAGAACAGAAATTTTTTGAGGATGATTAAGTTGCTATAATACTATCATACTATCATATCCAGTTCTAGCTTATCAAATCTTACTCACTGCATGATCTGTAGAAAGTAATTTCTTCTAAATTAAGTTCAGTTTCCCCCTCTACAAAATTCATCATGTGTAAAATAGGGACTGTATGAATTTCAAGTTCCTTTTAAAATATCGTTTTTTACACAAAGATCCTAATTTGACATTTATTGATTTACCTAAACTCCTTAGATTTCTTTATATTCACATCCTATCCAAAGTTAATAGTACTCATTTTCTTCATGTTATATAAACTGAATAGCCAAATGTGTTTAGAGTTCACATGATATAATTTATTATAAGATTTCCTTGTGATAATCTCTTGTAAAGATTTCTGTTAAGTGATAAAATGCAATCAATAATTAAATGAGTATTTGATCTCAATCATCATAGAGATAATCAATATGCAAAAGAAAAAATAAAATTACTGCAACCAACTTCTTATCAGAATAAGCCATTGTGACTACCATAACTACTTTTCCCAATTAGGTCAACACTTCCAAGAGGTAGAACGATTTTCTCCCTTTTCTTACCAGAAAATTGGACCTATTATTTTATTACTGTACCATTAGTGACTGTCAAATTGCTTAGTTTAGTATAGTGTGAATATAAACTCTCTACTAAAGGACCCAATGGCAGAGTGGATTCTTTTAACAGAACTGTATTTTGGAAGATGGGCAGTACTTTGATAAAGTAAATAAAGCATAGGAAATAGAATTCTCATTTTTCTTTCCAGAGAAAAATAGAGTCTATTACTTATCTCTTAAAAAATGGGAATCCCCAAGTGCATTAGCAGTTAATACATGAAAACTAGAAATCCCCCTTTACTTAAGGAAGTAATAAAACATTTAACACAACAGATTGTAAATTCTCTAGTCTTACAGCTAGAGCAAGGCTCTAGAATACAGTCTTCTTAGGGTGGAGTGGTACAATTTTTTTTTTTAATCTCTAGGTCCCAAGTCCAGCCACCATTAGTACAAAGAATTGGGTGGAAGTGAATTCTTATTTGTTAGTTTAGATTCTTTATTAAGTGCAGAGTTGAATGTAACTGAATGAATGGATGAGTGAGTGACTACGTGTCTAGCCCACCTACACTGACCAGTTTCTATAATTTCAAATGCTTAATGTGTTTATGCAAAGGAACACAGAAGACAGTTTGAGGTCTCTTTATGTCAGTGTTGTGGGATTCCCGCCCCTAACCACATCAGCTAGTCACCTTCTAAGAGTCACAACTGACTTTTCACTCCTATTTTCTGCAAAGAAGGAAGTAGGTGACTTTTACCTGTTTGGGTAAGTTTTGGAGTTTCCTTTGTTAATAAAGTCCTGGGTCTTCTTGTCCTGTCCACGTGCCCCCCAACAAGTGAACAGAAATAGGAGATGAACTCAATGCATCAGCTTGACTGCCTCCCCTTTGGCCATTAACTATATGTCATAGACAAGAATGCTAATGACTTCACTTTCAAATACGAAACTACTTTTAATTTGCTAGTTTGTTTGCCTGAAACTACTAAATTCTGTATCTCATGACAATGAATTCGAATGTCACAGTGATTTTTTTTAATGCTGAGTACCATAACCCCCAATCAATTAGTCTTTAAAACATAATCATAGAAAGTAGTTACTTTCTTCTATAACTGTCAGATTATCAGTTCAATTATTGAATCTGAGATCAAAATAACATGTTGCAGCTTAAATAAGTGGAAATTTGTTTCTTTCTCTTGTATCAGTCCAAGACTAGGAATCTAGGGTTGATATTGTAGACCAAATTCTTTCTGCTTTTGTGCTTTGCAATCCTCAAGATGTAGATTCCATCTCATGGCCTAAATGGTTTCCTCCAATCCTATCATCATAATTGCCTTCTAAACAAAGGAGAGAGACCAAGGAATTCATGCCTATTCTCTTTAAGGGTAGGACTCAGAAATGGTACTCATTACATATGCTCACATTCTATTGGTTGAAACTTATATGAAAGAAGCATAGGTAATATCAAACAATGAAGGGAAATGAAGTCTTCAGTTGGGTGGCCATGTTCTACTGAGGATTTTATTACAAAGGAAGGAAAACAGAAGTGAGGACTAATTAGCACTACCTGTCATAATCACTTTTTCATCTACCCAAAAGCAAGAAAAATGGGCAACTGGGATCCTTACCCTTTCACACACACTGAGCAAGGTGGTGAAAGAAATGCTGGATTTTCTAAAGTCACAGACCAGGAATACCAAATATCATCTCCACTCTCTCCTCTGTCTGAGTTGAAAGTTCTTGATAGGTTCAGCAAAACTCTTCTAAATTATGTGGATATTCAGAGATAATAAAAGCGGCCTTAAAATTTTTAATTTCTGTTAAACACTTCTTACTCTTTACATCTGCCCTAGCTATGAATTCTTGACCAAAATACAACCAGCCAAGAGAATTTGCTAAAGGACTGTGGTTGATTAATTCATGAGTTCCATGGTCACAGTCTTTGGGAGCTGACCAAGATTCATAGCAGGCCATATTCTATCATAAATACACTCGATGTACCTCTAAATGGCCAGTCCTCTTCTTAAAGATAACGTCAGTGGTCTGAAGGTGAAACAGACTGGACAATTTTCTCAGTATTTCTATTACCGAACCCAATCTAAAATTAGTGATGAAATTAAAATTCAATAGAGCTACCACACATTTCCAGTCCTAGTATGCAGTTTAGTAACCACAACCCTGTGAAGTGATGATCAGTTCACACATGAATAAGTACATGCAACACAAACTCCTTAAATTTAACACCAAAATTTTACTAAGTAATAGTGTAACAATTTATGAACAGAGCATCTGGTCTTCCCGTCAAAGAGACTGTTAGTAATGACCAGCATAGATTCCCCTTCCGTATCATCTCTCTGATAGAACACAGCCCCCAGGCCTGCCTAGATTTCATGTCAGCAATAATTTGAAGCTTCTCATAGGTTTTCCCTATCAGTCCTTAAACAAGATAAGAGACAAGTGGCTGTTTCCCTAATTCAGTATCCATGGTTCCCCTGACTACCTGCTTATTGGCAGTTTGTCCTAGTATTATTCTGATACTGATAATTCAAACTGATGAAAAATTTATAGGTCCAGGCATAATTTTTATCAAGATGCTCATAAATGTTTATTTAGTCTGAAGCACATCTTTAATTCACTACCACACATACAACAGAGCATGCGAATAAGGAAGTTATCGCAGAAAGTTGGGAATAATCTGTTGTCATAGTCTATTGGAAATTTATGTGCCACTTGCTTCGGAGGAGGGTAGAAACAGTGACGCTTTTTCCAGAAAAGCTCTTAACTCAATCTGAGACTCAAACTAAAGCATGTGATTTGAAATAGAGACACTACCCCACTTAGAATCAAAACGCCAAATTCCAAGTAAGTTCAGAGAGTATTCTAGCCTGGTGTCAAACTCTATTGGCCATTATCTTCTGTTACTACCTCTACTTCCTTTTTATCCCACTTCTAGTTCTACTCCTGGGATCCAGAATAGGTGGAAAACATTGACAGAAAATATGAGCTGAATTGACAACCTTCTAGATGGCCAATCGTGAAGCAAAGAAAGACACAATGAGCAGAGACTGTGAAACAGTCCTCTCCCCTGGAATAATAGTGAAGATTCACAAACTTCTGTAGAACCACCTATGTGCCAGGAGTTCCAGATAATCAAGTTAGCTACATACACTGCCTATGATAATTTTTTTCTAATGATACCTCTAATATTAATTTTTTGCTCTTTCAACATACATGTAGAGGATTCTTATAATACCTTAGTTTTTCAGTACCCCGAAATGCCCGCCTTCAATGGTCCTGTCTTTCAACTTAATCTCAGCCACTCATTCCCTTAAGTCATCTCAAAAACCCGAATCAGTTGCCACCAATGCCTGAGACCATACACATGCCTTTTTCTCTTCCAACTCCTTCCTATAGTGACATGTATTTCTGTATGGATGTTAGGAAACCCCAAGGGAAGGGAAGAAGCAGTACTGATGTGGTAACTTAGAATTAGACAGTAAATCTGAAAACAGTGCTTAATTTGACTGAAAAAAAAAAAACCTGCTGAATCAGAGTATTCCTGAAGGTGTTGAAATTAAAGTTTTCACTGCCAAGTGGAAATGAGAGCTTATGAAGAAAATTAAATTCTGTTAGAAAAAGAGTTTCAGTTGAGTACACACATGTTTTGTAGCTGACTATTATTTATTTATGTTATAAATTATATCATCTAAATTAGCTAATTGGACCAAATAGTCCATATCCCCAACTACTCTCTTCATCAGCTACTGATAAATTACATAAGACTTCAGAGATACTCTGCAGCATTCTCTCAAACAGAAAAAATAAAAGGAAGAAAGAAAAGAAATCAACGGACAAACGTTGGCTGTCTTCTTTTCCTCATTAGCCATCAGTATGTAAAACAATTCAGTTCTTAAACCTGACACAGAAGGTCCCCAGCTCCCTTACAAATCACACAGCGATTCCTGAAATCTGGGCAGAGGTTTTGAGTCCAAGATGCACTAAGGCCAATTATGTACAAATAACCAAATTTTCCCAAATTTCTTAAATTCATCTTAAATCAAGAATCCACACAGACACTGAGACTCAGATATAATGTCATTAAGTAACTGTTCTTTAATATAGCTCATAAATCATTGTTCTATGATACAGCATTCCTCTCAGAATGGTCCTGATGGAGTCTGGGGTCTTTTGGAATTATTATTCTCCTCTTTTATAATACCCATTTCCCCCTCATGTCTCAATGACTTTAGTATCTTGCTTATTGCCATTTTTCACTAATATCACTTCTGCCTTGTTTGGAACTTCAATGTACATGTACAATAAATGATGCTTTCACCTGTCACTTCTTTAACAACATTTACTCCAACGATCTTCTGCCATCACACTTCAGTCACTCATCCCTTTGGTCATAAGTGTTAGATCTTACCATTACAATACCAGTTACCCCTCCATAATCTGTGTTGCACTCTGAGTACTCTCAGCAAGTACCTTTTTACTTTCTCCAACTCACTAACTCTAGTACAATGGCTTACAACTATCCTAGTATGCTATCCCTACTAGGTCCTGAAACTCATTGATCCTACAAAATTTAACTGTCCCTTTTACATCCTTTGCCTCCTCCTTTCCTAGATACAGTGCATGGCGAAGCATGATTACTATATTGCATGTACACACTTCCCTGCTCTTTCTGACTTTGTGGGATTCACTTGGTAAAACTATAATGCTGTTTAACTCAAATCTTTTTACTCCGTGCCTGTGTTCATAAAGCTGAATGTAGCTGGAACAAAGCACAAAACCAGACTAATGGCTTCTCTTTGAAGGCATGGCCATGAATCTCAAATTGACCCTTAATGTTGCCAAGTGCCTGTACTCTGCTTAGCCTACCCATTTTCTCTCTGTCTTGCTTGTTACTTTCTCATATCTTCTCTGGTAGCAACCCCTAATACCTCCTCCCACATTCTCCTTCCCAGTTGATAACCTTGTTACATAATTCAATGAGAATATTAAGTCTTCTGTAGATCCCCATCTCCAAATCTATCTACTTACTAATATCTATATCCATATATCCACATACTCTGCATTCCCACCTGTTATGATAAATTAACCATCCATGTTCCTTTATAAAGTCAATTCTTTAACGTTTGTATTAGGACCCATCCTATCTCTCACATACTCGAGGAAACCACTTCAGCACTTCTCTTTATCCTTTCTCACTTATACTATCAGTTGTTCTGTCTTCTGTTAAGTCATTCCCATCAGAAAAAAACAATCTGTTATTTTCTCCAATCTTACAAGAAAAGAGAAATAAAAGCAAAAAACACAAAAAAAAGTCTCCCTTGACTTAATCAGTTACCACTGCATGTTGGTCCCTGCAGGAAACTTCTTGAATCTGTTGTCTATGCTTGCTGTTTTAAAGTCCTCTCCTCTCATTTCTGCTACAACTACGCTAATCATGCTTTGGCCATTCTCATTCCCATGCACCAGAAACATATTTTGTCAAGGTCACCAGATGACAAATTGCATTATTAAATCTAATGCTCAATTCTCAGTTCCTAATTTACTTGATTCTTCATTAGTTTTTTAAACTTGGTTCATTCTTTTGTTCTCCTTAGTACACTTAGTACAGCCTTCTTAGATACTGTGCACTTTTTCGTATTTTTTCTTAACTCACCACTCATATTTCATTTTCTTTTTCTAGGCCTGCCTTTTCTACTTTAACTCTTTACGTAAGAGTTAAAGTTCAATCCCTGGTCCTCTTCATTTACCCAACGATGGTATTTTCTTAAGACCAGATCTTAGCTGGTCTTAAGACTTAAAACCTACCTGTGAGTCAACAATTCCATTATGTTTCCAGATCAGACCTCACTCCTCAACTACAGACATATATTTAAATGCCTATTAAAAATCTCCACTTATGAATCTGTTGGATGTCTCAAACAGAACACACCCAAAATTAAAACTCTTTAAATTTCCCCAAAGACTCTTTCTGAAGCCTTTCCATACCAGCAGAAATCTTGACACTGCCCTTATCTTCTCTCTTTCTTTCACACTCCATGCCAAATGTGAAAGGAAATAATGGAAGCTCTACAATCAAAACATACATGCTAATTAGTGATCTCGCATTACCTTCACTGTTCTCCACTCTGGACAAGTAACCAGCATCTGTATCACTGCAATATCTTCCCATCTCTCTCCTTCTGTCTTTGCCGTTGACATTCCAAGGTCTAGTCTCAACAGATCAGCAGAATATATTTTTAAACTGGAGGTCATATGATGTCACTCTTCTATTCAAAATTCTCAGTAACTCTTCATTCTATTTAGAATAAAACTAAAATGGCCCACCAAAGCCTCTGAGAGATGATTCTACATCACCTCTAGCATCTTCTCCTCTATTCTCCTTTGTGCTGATTCTGTTAGAGTCCCCTTCAAATATTTCAGGTATGCTTTCACCTTGGGCCCTTGCACTGACTGTCTCCTACAACTAGAAAGCTCTTCCCCTCCACTTCCTTCAAAGGTTTGTTTAATGCCCATCTTCTCAAATAGGCCTATTCTGATCACCCTATACAAAATTCCTACCTTAGTCCCCCCAGTACACCCACATTTTACCCTGCTATACTTTATTTTTCCATACCACTTCACATTTTGCTGGAAATAGGACCTTCAAATAAACAACATTAAAATAATATAGTTATTTATTATGCTTTACTATTTTCTGCCTCTCCCTGCTAGAATGTAAGTTTTACAAGAACAAGAATATCTGCCTGTTTTGCATATGGGTCTCACCTAAGCAACTAGAAAAAAATATGCCTAGCACATATTAAGCGCTCAATAAATATTTCATAAGTGTATGATTAACTGAGAGAAAATATTTTGGATCTAGAGCATGGCTTCCCTTTTAACTTTTCCTTTCTTTTTCTTGTACACAAGGCAATAATTAAAATCAAAGTTATCTTAATGCTTCTCCCTAGTTAAATTAATCAGGACACTTCCTATAGAAAAGTGACAAAAATATAACTCAAATAAGTTTGGGTTAAAAAAGAGAATGTATTGGCTTCAGTTAAGTGGGAAGCTCCTGGAGGAGGTGTAGGAAATGGTTTAAAACACAGTTCCATTCAAGGTTTCAAATAAAGTTACTAAGTTTCTCACTTTTTCTCAATTTCTTGGATCTAGTTCTTTCTGAAGGCTGACCTGATTCCTTCCTAAGACATATGGGCTTCCTCCATGTCGTCAGGGAAGTTGGCTCTGGCAGCCCCAAATTCACATCCTGTCAGCCTTATGTCCCCAAAGCAGGAAATAGTCTTTCCCACTAGCACTCTTAGAAATGCCCTGTGAAGGGCTCTGGCTGTCCAGATGAGAGTTATCTTCTACCTTTCCGTTGGGCTGCCAGAGGTCAGGATAGTATTCATAGCTTTACCAGGACTATGGATTTGGAGAGAGGTGGTCCCTCCAAGGAAGAAATGCTAAATAAACAAATATTTACTTTACATCACATTCCCTTCCTTCTTCTCCTTACGCTGTCGACTGGGATGCTTCAGGGCCCAATTTATATCTGACGGTACAAATCAGCGAAGAAGGCATGTGCAGGGAGAGAGGATAAGACAAGAGGATTCTTACTGGAGCCCTTTTAAGCCAAAGGGTTTTTAAGCAGACTGGACCTTGTCTGACCAGTGTTGTCCAGAGATTTCAGGCTAACTATATTTCATTTCATTTTAATGTAATAAATACTTAAAAAGAAGAATGGTTAGTTTTATATAGTTAATGAATAAAATAATATTTTTAAAACTATTGGAGTCTTATCCATTTATATTATAGTTTCAACTACATGCTCATATAATGTTTTTATTCATCCATCAAATCATTCATCTGTCTGACCATCAGATCAGGAAAATTATTCCATACCTACTATGTACAATGCAATGCATTATGCCAGTAATGGGAATGCAATGAGTAATAAGATATATTTGTTTCAAATTAGCATAAATACTTAATGACATTTGCAAAATTCCACTTATGTAATCAGTTTGCTAAATCCATGATTATAGTAGGTAGGTTTTGTATTTACAAATCTCATTTACACTTCTCCAAAATCATCATAAACAACATTTATAGAAAGCTAACTCTGTGTCAGGCACTCTGTTAAGTACCTATATGAATTGTTTCATTTAATCCTCACAATTTTATGTGGGAGGTAATATTATTACCTCCACGTTACATAAAGAAACTGATAAAAACCCAGGAATCTGTGATATAGGTCTCACAGTTTGAAAGAGGTGGAACTGGGACTCAAATCCAGTAATCTGATTTCAAAGATAAAATTTTTCAACACTCTGCACTCTATTTTAGCAAAATATTCTAATGACATTTAGTGCAAGATGACCCACACAGAAGAAACAGCCACAGACTACAGGAGTAGTGCTTAATTAGATGTGGTGTCCACATCAAAAACCAATCTTAATACAAAGAATTTTATTTTCTTTTTTTAAAAAAGTATTTTAATATGACTTACATAGACAATTTCCAACTATAAGAGTCCAAGTGGGACTTGTGAAACAGCCAACTTGTTGGAGATACTGTAGTCAGAACCAACTGTAGTAGTGTAGATTCTTATTACAAATCTTTTGTATTCAAGGGCCTTAATTACAGCTACCTAGGAGGACAAAACAGATAATTCAAGTAAAAGGAGAACAGAAACTCCATGTTATAGCAAATGGTAACTACAAACCAGTTGTGCTTTTAAAGCTCTATCTTAGATGATGTGGATGTTATAAGCATGCACCGATTATTGTAATTCTTGGAATCCCTGCCTTAGAAAGAATTGTAATTGAGCATACATATTAGGAAACTCATCTAAAAGCATAGCCTCTGGAGTGATGATTACAGAGACAGCAGGAAAGACACATGTATATACCATGGAAGAAAGAGTATGACAAGGATAAAAGGCAATTTTGCAGATATCACACTTTGAACACAGAAGTGACTGGGTCCTGTCACGGAACCAATGGTATTAGGACTAGAACAATTTTTTTTATTGTCTCACACTTGGTAGGGTCACCTACAAAATGATTCAGTGTCCAGGGTGTGTGTGTGTATATGCATGCATAGAATAAAAGAATGACACAAATAGTATAGGTAAAAAGATGTGTCATGGATATGTTCTATCACTCACGTTCTCTTTTAGTTTGTTATTAGTCTTGAAATGTGTTTCCATTAGCCTGACCTAAGAGGTAATGTACTCTATTATCACATATTTACTTGTCATGATATTATTTTCATATATTTTCAGGGTACCAAAACATGACAGTTCATATATTTAATATTTTACACCAAAGTTTTAACCACAGTTAATATGAACTAATTGTTAGTTCACATTGATGAACAACAGAGAGACTGAAGTCCGAAAAACTAATCCACATTAGATGTGCACCCTGCATACCCTTGGATTCACCATATTTAATTAGAATTAAGTAACATCAACAAATATTTATCCAGGATTCACGAGTTAAACAGGCACATTTAATTTTGTCATTAATTCTCAGGTAATCAATGCAGATTAGGCTTAATGACAAAGACCAATTGAGTACTACTTATGATTTCTAAAACTTAAAGTTAAACAAAGGTCATTTTCTCTTTAATTGAGAAATAAGGATGAAGAGTCAGAAAAATCTCTGTGGAATGACGGCTATATAGGGGAGAGAGCAGGTATGCGTGTGAGCAAGTCAGGTTCACAATTGTACCTTTAACCCTAGAATGCATATGTTTTCAGAACAATTTCAGTCAATTTCAAAGGCAAATGAACACAGAACACAAGTCATCATTTAAATGCAAAAAGATTTCATTAGAATTTTTATCTCCCCTTTTGGTGAAGTGACAAGACCTCTGTGATATGGATTAAAGGAAATGAAAATTTCTCCACAGAAGCCAGCCAAAAAAGCCTCTTTGCTGTGGAGCGTACTCATTTAGGTTACAATTTCTATTATGTTTCTGTTTTAACATTACATTTGAGTTTCATCTTATTAAGCTCATTTACATTAGTATGAAAGTCAGTGTAATAATAGAATAAATTATTTTGAAATTAATGTTAAAATACTAAAGACTCCAAGGCAGCTTTGATGATTAAAGTTGATTATGATGGCTAAATGTTGACAATATAATACATTCTCCAATTATTTCTCTGAATATAGCATCTCGTGATACATTTCTTTAACTTCCTGTGTTATTCTGTGTTCAAAAAAGCATCTCTGAATATATGTAACCATAATCTTGGTGTAGGCAAAGCAGAAATCTACTTAAATCAATAAATAATGTCAATAACTAACTCAAATATAAATGCTTTGTTTTTATTTTTATAAAGATACATTAAAAGGATAAATTTGTAAATCAGAGAATAGTGTAGCCAGAGAGTGTAGAGTCATCATGTAGAGATATCTGATTCAAACTTGCCAAATTTAGGAATTATTTATGTGTTATATTCACTTTGGGGGCTGAAGATGAATGGCAAAAGGACACTAACATTGATATGTTCATTCCATAGGAACAATCATTATGCTTTATCAACCATATTCACCATATGACAGAGGTAAAGGGCATACTATTACTGTTCAGGGAAAATTGTACCTGAAACTTCAGCATGCAAGGTGATGGGAACACAGATTACCAATGGAGAAAGTCAAGGAAGGTTTCCTATTACTGTGCCTGGAAAAGTCGTGGGAATCAGATACACGGGCAGGAATTCCAGGCAAAAGGTAGATGTAGGTGATCAGAGCTCTGCCAATTTATCAACTTGTAAGAACACCATTTCCTCTAGCACACAGGGTGATTGTGGGACTATAACAAGCCATGAAGAGATAATCAAGAAAGGCAGTTCATGAGGGCAGAGACATACGAGGGTAAGTCAAAAATCATCCGCACTCGGTTATATTAAAACCTCTGTTGGCCACACTGTCTTATCAGTGCTTTCCGTTCAAGGGTACTGTCTCCCTAGTCACTGCTGTGCAGATGTGTACATGTTACATTAGTTCACTTGTAACTGCGGTGCACGCAAAACTGGATGCCCCATATGTGATTTGCATGAAAGAAGAGCAGCGTGCAGTGATTCGTTTTTTGTGGTCTGAGGGTGTGCACGTCTGCACACTTCTGCCCACACTGTCGATGCTCTGCAAAAACTTCACTTTGAGGTGTTAAAGCATCCTCCCTATAGTCCTGATCTTTTTTTTTTTTAATTTATTATTTTTTTGAGGGTACACCAAGTTCAATCATCTGTTTTTATACACATATCCCCGTATTTCCTCCCTCCTTCGACTCCCCCCACACCCTTCCTCGAGTCCCCTCCACCCTCCCTGTCCCAGTCCTCTAAGGCATCTTCCATCCTCGAGTTGAACTCCCTTTGTTATACAACAACTTCCCACTGGCTATCTATTTTACAGTTGGTAGTATATATATGTCTATATAGTCCTGATCTTGCTCCATTGGATTTTCACCTGTTTGGTTCCCTGAAAGCAGCCCTACAAGGACGAAGATTCGCTTCTGATGAAGTGAAGACAGAGGTGCATTCGTGGTTCACAGCTCAGCCTATTGACAGATGGACAAAGCATATTGAAAAGCAAGGAGATTATGTCGAAAATTGTTTGTCTTTTCTAAAAGTTAATCAAAATAAATTCTATAGTCAGAGTGCAGATAATTTTTGACTCACTCTCATATATTAAAGCTTTGGAATTTGACATTGGACATAATCTCAACCCACTAAAAGATTTAGGCATGAGAGTGACATAAACTTGCTGCATTTATAGATCATTGCTGTCTGGTAGATCTGTCTGTGATGATGGACAGAAATGTTCTATGTCTGCATGTGTGTAATATGGTAACCACTAACCATACATGGCTATTGAGCATCTGACATGTGGCCAGTGCTACTAAGAAAGTGAATTTTTCATTTTATATAATTTTAATTAATCTAAACTGAAATTTGAATAGCCACATGTGGCTGGAGATACCACACAGGACAGCACAACCCTAGAGGGAGGGCTGACTTTGTTCAAGGTTATCAATAAGAAGGCAGTTGCAGAAATTTGGGTTTCCTTGTACACACTTTCACTTTCTCTAAATAAAAGAACTTAAAGGAAGAAATGATCTGTCTGCTAATTGCACCTGTTTTACTGTTCTCTCTCTTCTCTAAAAAATCCTCCATACTTAAATCAGTCCTCAGAACTCTCAGGACTAGAAGCAGTGATAACAAGAAAAGTGTGTCTGAATATCATTACCTGGCTTTCGCATTCAGTCCAAATACATATTCAACCAAGCACTGGCGGGTTAAATCCTTGAAAGGTAATCAATTAATTTAACATTCATTTTTAATTCATTTAAATATGTGTTGAGTATTTGCCAAACAGCATGCTAGATGCTGGGGATAAAGTTGTGAGTAAGTCTGAACTCCTAGAAATTCACAATCCAGCAGAGTAGGCAGACATACACAGAGCTAATCATAACACAATGAATGACATATGGTGATGGCAATTCCAATAAAATGATCATCAGACCAGAAACATGGAAGTGCTTAATTCTGCACGAAGAATTAGAGGGAAAATTGAGTCCAGAGTTGACTCTAATGTTGAGAAGGGAATTTTAAAGTCATCTAGCCAGAGGTGGGGAAAGGTAGAGGACATGAAGTTGGTAGGTGAGTAGAGGTGATTGGGAAAGGGAGAAAACTGCATGGAGTTGAAACAGCGTGATTCAGGTATGGAAACTAATTACTTGTCTTGAAAACTATGTATAAACTTTTATGCCTGGAAAATAGGATGATAAATAGAGCTGAAGGTAAGAAGCCACACACTGTGTGAAAGTGACAGGCACTGGACCTTTTTTTTTTTAATGATCTAACTTAGATTTGGATTTTCAAGGACATGGCAGCACTGGGAAAAGATAAATGAGGAAGACTGAAATAGGCCACATAAACCTGAATATGACTGGACACATGTTTTGAGGTATTTTAAAATTTTAATGTTGAGGTCCATAACTCACTAAGACTTCCAGTCTTGGAAATTATGTCAATTCTTCTTTTAATATGATATGTTTTGTTTTCTTTCTCTGGCTCACCAATTCCTTAACACTCATCTCTCCAAATGATTTAAAACTCCACAGCTCTCCACACACTAGAGATCAACCTGAGACCCATTAGATGAGCAGGTAAGGGTGATAGAGAAAACAGGGGTGACTGTAGGATTTGTGATTGGAGACTGTGGAAGCTGATACTACTAATAAAATAGAGAAGATGTAGGACGAGCTGAGATTTTGGAGGGTGGTAATGGATTCTGAGCCATTCCTGCTTCCAGCTATTCTTTATCTTTTCACTGAGTGACAGTAAGGATTATTCACCCTCTTACCAAGCACCCTGCAGCCCTAGTGAGTTTAATCTTCATGAGGTGATTACTATTACTATACATCCATCTGGCTGGAAATCACTATCTTTCCTATCTTAGAGCACCTTCAAGCTACATGGAGAAAATTATTTGGACACACAGTAGTTTATTTGTATGGAAAATACTTTAGCATATCTGACAGAGAAGTTTGACTTAAAGGTTTTCTTTCCAAGTCACTTTGCTCCAGGAAAGCAAGTGTAAATCCATTAATAGCCCAAGAGTTTTTTGCAGAAATGGAAAATGCACTGAGAATGGGATTTTTTAGAGGGAAAAGAAGAGGCAAATGCATATTGAACTGGAATCAGATGCTTTGAGTAATGCTGTTTAACTTTCCTGTACCTAAACGCATTGCTAGCAGTTTCCAATTGGCTTATTTCACCCAAATGAACTTACAGACGACCAATATTTTTCAATCGATAACTGATCTCCAGAGAATTCTGCCAGGTTTCTTTTCCTCTGCCCACATCCATAGGTTACATGTCATGGCTCCTCATGGTTCCTTTGTCCCATGTGAATTTCACAACCAGCTACAGATTATTCTTCTTGGTATTGATGTTTAGCCTTATAAGCATGAACCCTCCCATTCATGGGCATGAAACATACCCAGCCATGGTCCCAGGACTGTGCTTATAGAGTCCACTGTCCCCCACTCAAACAGGACAGGATGTTGAACTGTGACATAGTACCTTGTGATATAAAACCAACTGCTGGCCCTCAGCTCATTTTTAACTTCTAAAAGTCTGTATTTTCTAAAATTGTATTTCAGATAAAATAACATCATAAATTCTACACTGGAAATGAGGCTTGGGCTACAACACATACTGTAAAGGCATTCAGTGCTCTGGGGCGTGTTCAGAAATATTGACTGCATTTAAAAACTACAGCAAAAGAAAAAAGACAGCGCCCAAAGCCATAATATTGTTAACTTCTGAAGGAAAATAACACAAAAATAAAGTTATTTAATGCAACTGAAATTTCATGTAATGAATTGCTAATGACGGTCAAAAGCCCAGCAGAAAGCCCTAAGGTGTCCACTGAGACTCTAGAGGATACTGATAGGGCATCATCCCAGTGATCTCAAGCACTATGACCAGGTAAGTTGTCCTGGAGGTCTGTGGTTTCTTTCTTTTTTTTTTTAATAAATTTATTTATTTATTTAATTTATTTATTGGTTGCGTTGGGTCTTCGTTGCTGCACACGGGCTTTCTCTAGTTGCTGCGAGCAGGGGCTACTCTTCATTGTGGTGCGCAGGCTCCTCATTGTAGT
Source organism: Hippopotamus amphibius kiboko (assembly GCF_030028045.1). Taxonomy (NCBI): domain Eukaryota; kingdom Metazoa; phylum Chordata; class Mammalia; order Artiodactyla; family Hippopotamidae; genus Hippopotamus; species Hippopotamus amphibius. The sequence goes on along the minus strand of NC_080190.1, from coordinate 56,330,320 downwards.
GGCTTCTCTTGTTGTGGAGCACGGGCCCTAGGCATGTGGGCTTCAATAGCTGCAGCACAGGGGCTCAATAGTTGTGGCTCACGGGCTCTAGAGCACAGGCTCAACAGTCGTGGCACATGGGCTTAGTTGCTCCGTGGCATGTGGAATCTTCCCAGGGCATGGCTCGAACCCGTGTCCCCTGCATTGGCAGGTGGATTCTTTACCACTGCACTACCTAGGAAGTCTGGGTATGTGGTTTCTTAAATTTTCCTCTGTACCCAGTCTCCTCTCCTAGACTCTGCCTGTCCTAGTCTTGGATTATTGCTGCTTTTATCAGATGTTGCCACTCTGAGAACTTCTGAGGATGCCACATTAGCTTGGGGCCATTATCTCGACTCAGCTGCCATATCATAGTGGGCCTCAGAGTACAACAGTACCCAATACACTGGTGTCCTGGAGATATAGATGGGACTGTAGATGTGTACAGATGAGAAATGGGGAAGAATACTTCTCTCCCTTTAAGACATCCACTGTTCTGTGTGCCTCTTTGGTCTTAGCATCCCAAGAGATTTTTTTATGAAACAGCTCTCTTCATTTAATATTCAGTCTCTCCTCCACCCAGTGATCTACAGCAAGTCCAACTGGGAACTTGCCTGAAGAGAATGCCAAGTAGGAGAAACCAAGCTCTACCCATCCTCTCTTCCACAAACCAGAGCTTCTTATGAGATTATGTCCTAACACTGGCTTCCCCTTGGATGAGGAATGTGCATTTGCCTCACATGAGCAGAGCTATGCTCGCCCTATCTGATATGTGTCACCAGGCAGAAAAGTGTGACAGCAAGCAGTGAAAGCTTAACTTCAAAGCAAGACCCTAATTACTCAAGAAAAGGCAGTGAAGCAGGTGAATGAATCATCTCACCACAGCCAAGGTCAGATTTCAATATAAATATCACCTATTTTAATGGATAATAAGTTTTAGGAATTATGATTAAAATGTCATTGAGTAGATCTTACATAATCTTTTAAATAGCAAATGTTAAATATAGTCTAAAGTAGTAAAAATATGATGAAGGTAATTGGAGTTTGATTGATCAAAGTAATTTTATTCCCAGATGCACTAAGTTTACTGTCAAAATTAATCAGATGATTAAAGAATGTTCTGAAAACATTCTCCAAGTGGTCAAAACACCTGTACTTTTCAATATGACATCCCGAAGATAGTTAGAATGGAGGAGTGGGGAAACAGGAGTCTGGGTAGTGCTGAGGTAGTCCTCAAATTCAAATTCTGGTTTTGACATTTGCTGACTATATATAAGTTTTCAAACTTAGGCTCAAATTCCACCATTGATAAATGAGGACTGCAATCCTAACCTTGTATAATTTTTGTTAGCAAGAATAATAAAAAATATAAAGTATCTAGCTCTATGACAAATAAATAGTAGATGCTCAATAAATACTGTTACTATACTTAAAATCAATATATAACATCTCATCCTTTGATCTAGATGCCAAATCTTCATTCAGCATACATTCAAATATATATGCTCAATTTATATACTGTATCCAGCATTGAGCATTATACCAGATACTTTATATTTGTCACAAGACAATCTCCTCTCAAAAGGAATAATAACAATAAAAACTAGAGAGTGAATGAAAGGAGAGAGAGAAAAAAAAAACTAGAGAGAAGGAGAAAGAGAAAGAGAGCTGCATAACATTTTTTGGTTTTTACTACAACCTCTCATAATCAAATTAAGTTCTCACAAAATATTACAAAGAAAATAGCTCTAGGCCCCTACTTTAAAAATAAAGATATTGAGCCTAAAAAGGGCAAGGTTACTTGCCCATGGTTAAACAGGATGAAAGCAACTGTAAAAAGATCATTTACCACACGTTCTCAAGTCCTTGTATGGGAAACAAGGAATAAAAAAAAATACGCAAGTTACACATTGTACATGCAAAAATAAACTCTTGTAAAACAGACATAGCATGGCAGTTTTCTATGATTAGTAAAATCAAGGGTACATGTTCTCATGTTCTGTAAGATACCACCACATCCTCTAAAACAGGGTTGTCATTCTTCACACTCAAGTCATTATGCAAAGCCTTGTTTTAACTGTGAAGGTGCCTTATAATCCATGAGGTTTTCAAGAATATATCTGTCTTATCTTGTTGATCTCTTCACTTGGGATTTGAAGCTGTGGGATGTTATGAGTGGATGATATAATATTTACCTTTCTTGCTATAACTGAAACACAGTGATAACATGGAAGACCAAAAATTAAACTAAAAGACAATATGAAATAGTTGCATTTAGAGTCCTGGATCTCAAACTCTGGGAAGATCTCAAGAGTAGCAAGCATATCACAGACCACAGTTTCCCATTCCAACTGAACTTAAATGGTGCCTTTGAATACAATACTCAGGTCAGGGATTTTATAGAGGAATTAGGATTCCTAGACAGGGTTTCATATATTTTTGACTTGGACACAGAATGCCTGCTAACTTAGAGAAGCGTGATGATCTTGTAAGAAGCCTTGAAGGAGCTAAGGGATGACTTTTTGGTCAATGCTGAATGGTACTGTATGGGCTGCTGCTGGAGATACTGTAATGGATAGATGAGCGCAGGGCTGACAAGATAGAGCATCCACTCAACTGAAGAACCTGAGATACCCATGTGATGAGTACCATGAAATTAAGTACAATAACTAATACTCCAAACAGATGATTTCTCTACTGATTACTCCAAAGCTAACCTATTTAGAAAAATCATAGAAGACTCAGGTTTTATGTATATTTGTGAAAAGATGATCATGGGTTTGTAAAATATCCTCCCATGTTTGAAAGTTAGTTTGAAATTTCTAGTATGTTAGATTTACAAGTTTTATCCCCATTGACTACATTATTGAGATACAGGAAAAAAAAAACAGGAAGGACAAGGAGGAAGAAAAGAATAAAAGGAAGAGGAGAGGAAGCAAAAGGAAAGCTTCCCAATGCATATTACTGTCTTTGGGATAAGCAATTGATCACATTAAATAGGCTATTTTTGTAGAGTCAGCGATGGTGTTAAAAATCAATAATTCTCAACCTTGCTTATCCTCAGAGTAACAGGAATGCCTCTCATTATGTCCACTCAGGTCACTGTGTCATAGAAATGGTGAGAGAATATGAAAAAGGAAGTGAGAAAAGACCCACCAGACATAAGTTGTTCCCCAGGCATCCATCTTCAGTCAAGGATTGAAAAGGGCAGGACAGACAATGATGTTTTAGTGTAACTCAGTTTTCATCAAAATTACTATTCATCACAACACAAAACTGAACAGAGTGTAAAAAGTGTGACGTTTTCAGTTTGTTGTTAAAATATTTTCCCACTCATTTCTCTGTCTATCTTCTGTCTTATGAAGTAGGCTAGTTGGTCAGGGCATAGATAACTACAGGCAATGAGAGAGTAAGAACTAGAATTAGACTCTCTTGCTGAGGAGAAAACATGGAGTAGTCAGGGATAAGGAAGTTGGGTGGAGAAAACAGAAGGGTGGGTACCTTCAATGTGAACACAATATCCAAAATGGTCATAATCCATAAATCATAATACAGGTTAGCCTTGGTATCAGGTATCCAGACAAGTGACTGAGATGTCCCAGAGGGAGTGGCAGGTACACAGAGGAGGATGCTTAACCAGTAGGCAGCCGTAACTGTTAGCCACTGTTGGGATCCAAGACACAAACCTGGATTTCAAGCTCTGAGCACAGAGAAAACGAAGCAATAGGCAAATCAGAGGCCAGATCCTACCCTTCATAATGAACAGACAATCAAGACAAGAGATCAGACAGAGAGAAAGACAAAACCCAGGACTTGAAAATAGATACAAAAATGTGATCTTGACTGAGCTGCAGATATGTGAGGTGGAGCCATCTGAGTGCTTCCTGTAAGATGTGAGGGAGCAATTTGGTAGCACCCACTGCCCCTGCGGGAGTGGCTTCTGGATAAATATAAGGTATCAGGCCATGTCATATGGTCTAGCAAATTAGGAAACCCAAGAAAGAACTGCTGAATTGAAGATAGGAAACCACAACAAAATACAGTAAATATGAAGGAGAAGACAAGGACTGAAGGATAGAATGGGTGAATTTTGCAATTACTAAGTCAGTGAAAGGAGGACACAATGAGGTTTGAGTAGCAGGGCAGAGGAGATGCTTCCATTCTCAGAGAGGGATGTCTCTTTTATAGGGTAATGAAACTCCAGCTTAATGGAGAACAGCTGATTAAAGGAACTATATGTGACTGAAGATGAGCTGCCTGATGCTAGTATAGGTCCTAAGGATTGTGCAGTTTTATACAAAGGAGAAAAGGAGGGCACAGATATGGAGAGGGATCTGATGTGACCAAAAAGTAGCTGAGCCTGATATTCCTTGGGTGCCTAACCACCTTTTACTATCTTTAACTTCCCAGTCCTGCGGCCAGAGCCTCAGACAGAGATCTAGATATGGGACATGGGATTCCATCCTTCACTAAAGTGACACCTAGAGCAGTAGCTAAACTGTCTGAGACATAATTGGTCCATTTAGCAAACAGAAAAATAATACCTACCTCACATGATTATGTAAATGAGATCAGCATCTCTGAACTACATTGTAAACTTTAAGTTACTATGTAATGTTACTATGTGAATTGTTTTATAGCAGGTAATTTTTCTGAGGCGTTGGGCACTTACATCCCAAGATCCAGATAAAATGCAGGAAGGTGACATTGGGAATCCCTCCATTGTGAGAACCTCATCCTTTCCTCAGACAAGAAATTGTTCCAAGTCTGGCAGGTGTAATGTAAGAGAGAGGACGATCTGGCAGCCTCTAAGGCATACCTCGCATCTCTGCCAACCACTGTTGTGTAGGTGCTGGTGTCATCGCACCATCTCCAGGGTGCCGGGAGCAGAGGCCCTCTCCCTGTGCACTCCCAGCTACCGAAGCCCACACAAGCAGTGGGAGCTGAAAAAGGAGCCAAAAATCAAGGTGAACTCACAGATGTGAAAAGCAGCAAACTGAAAATATCAATCATGTCTCCTTAGGACTATGAGAAGCACAGTTCATTTGTTACACCTCAGATTACTTCAAGCCAGATGCTCTGTAGGAGACACCATAGAGCAAAACTGCACAGAAGAGATCTAAATGCGATTGTCTGCATCACAAAATAAAATAATTCTCATGCTCCCAAGGACAATGAGTTAGATCCAGTTTACAGGAAAAACCAAGAGAAAAGGAAAGATTTTTCTTCAATTGATGTTTTAAGAAAGTTTTTAAACCAGAGCTTATCAAACTTGCATGTGCCTCTAGATCACTGGTTCCTTATCCAAATGCAGACTTGGGTTCCACAGGTCTGAGAGGTGGGAGGGAGATGCTGCATTTCAACAAGCTCCCAAGGGAGGCCAGTGCTGCTGGTGCCCTGACACCATACTGAGTAGGAAGGTACTAGACAATCAGGATTGTGAATTTCAAAACAGCTATTATGACTTATACATACAGATGAGAGAAGATTGATAGGAAGGGGGAAAAGATAACTTCATAAAATAAGAGAACTTTGATATCAAAATATGCTTGAAAAGTGCTTGCTGTTTGATGTTTTCATATGACACCTATTCTTCTTTGAAAGTGTTCACAATTTATTTGTGAAGTTGAGATACACATACACATAGATACACAAGCATGTGAAGTCAGAACTGCTGCGTACCCAGGGTGAAAATCAGTGTAATGCACTGGGCTATCTTTTTCCCCAGTATTCTCACCTACTAGAGAAACAAAACAATAGAATCGTTGTTCACTTTAAAAAACTTTGAATCTTCTATGTGAGTGGTTGTCACAAACAATAAGCTCTCAATAAATGGTTACCATTGTCAATAATGGTAGTGACATATCAGTGGACTTTGAAAGAGTTTCCCATGTAAAGTCTCCTCAATTCTTTTCAATCTTATTATACCTTTCAGATTAAAAATCAATAATTTTCTTTTAAATTTAGGGGAATATAGAAAACAATATTAAATGTTTAAATTCATGCTTGATCCAATTATTAAGAAACATATATCTTTAATACATTGGTGAAAATCTATGCAGTATTTATGTCAGATGACATATATATAATAAAATATAATATATAATTTAATATAATATAAATGCATGTCTTTAAAATTAAGGTTATAGTGTATATATTGTATCTTAATATAGTCACAAAAATATATAGTAAAAATCTACCATATTATAAAATAAGAATTTTTATCATCAATTTTAACTGTTCCTTTCAGTGCATATACTATAATTTATTTTAAGTATTCACTTATTACTTTTACCAGACGTCTAAGATGTTTTCTATTTTTAACATTAAAATTGCATTATAATGACTGTTCTTGCAAATATTATTTCTGTGCACTTGTAGTTATGTCATGAATTCAGGAAAAAAAAATGCTGGACTAAAGGGTATGTACATTTTTAAAGGTTTTGATACATATTTTCAAATTTGCCTGCAAAATGTTTTACCCATATCAACTCCCACAGGCAGTGGGGTAGCCAGTGGGAAGCATGGGTGTGTGGGTGATGGGGTGAGTGGGAGGAGAGAGGAGTCAGAGAGGGAACTGGGAGGCAAATCACATAGGACCTAGAGGGGATGGTAAAGGCTTTGACCTTCACCCTGAGTAAAACAGGCAACATAGAAGGTTTGTAAGCAGTAATCTGATTCAAGATTTTTAATAAATCAAGAGTCAAAGTTTGAAGACCAGGAAGATCATTATAGTAATTCAGATGAGAGAGGCCCAGGGCTGTAAGATGGATGGTGGCCAGAGTTTGGACTCTGCATGCAATCAAAGGCAATGACAACAGGATTTGCGGAATATAAGGAAAGAGATTGGTAATGATGAGTTCAAGGTTTTTAGCCTTAGAAAATGGGAGATGTGGCATTTCCCTAGGAGGGGAAATCTGTGGGTGGACCAGATTGGCTGGGAGAAAACTCAGCCATTCAGTTTGACCAGGTTTGGTTTGAAATGTCTTTGAGACACTAAGTAGGCAGTTGAATAGACAGGACAGAGCTTCCGTGGTTGTTAGTCTTACCTATTCCTCAATTGCTTCTTATGACTATTATTTTTCCTAAAGTGCTACTTTTCTAAAAAATAATTCATTTCTCTTTTATTAATATAAATTTATACACAGAATTATCTTCTTTTTACCTTTCATGTACATTGTTAGATTTCCATATATTATAAAGTTATCAGTTTCTTTCCATCTTTTTTCTTGATGAAGCTAGTTCAAAATTAAATGTGTTCTTACCTATCTTCATAAGTAAGTCTGGATATTTTTATTTAATTTTTACCATTTTCTATTTACAAATTCCTTAATTTTTATTGATGTGTCTGTTTTGTTTCTTTGTGTCCTCTTATTATTCTACTAGCTATTTACACAGAATACTTAGTTAATTTATTTTCATTATTTTTGCTTACCAGTAGAATATCTAAGGCTGTGAATCTGTGCCCATTAAAAGCTTCTGTGAGAATGCAGGCATTTTTTATGCACATGGTTCTTATTTTTGTAATTTGTAGTTTTTTATATTTTCAGGTCTAATTTATCCTTTGACCAAACACTTATTTAAGATATCGTATGTTGTTCTATACAAATGTCCAAGTTGTGTGACTTTAATGTTATGGTTTGTTATTAATTTCTATTTCTTTCGGGCAGTGATGTGTAGGCTATAAAAATTCTGCATTTTGCAATGCTGGTTTTGTACATTTTGGGTGTATTCTTGAGAAGACATGTTAGCTGATACGAGACGAGGCACAACACAATCTACTATGTTAACCTCGTTACTTTTACTCTGCAATTAAAGGAAACTTCCTTTTCTGTTGCAAATGATGATCTTTTTTAATCTACCATGTGTAATTAAAGATCCCTAGCCTCACTCTTTCTTGTGTTGGCATCTTTTCCACCCTTCTATTGTTAATAATTATAAGGATCATAAAACTTTGAGCCCTTTTACACCTTTGGGACATCTCCTCCTCACTTTATCACCTAAGAAGCATAACCTAAAAATGTTTTCCTGAGGAAATCAGCACTTATAACACTACGGGTGATCAAACTTAAACCTAACAACAAAATTACTCTTGAATTTTCTTCTTCCCAGGAAGGTTTGCCCCCTGCCTCTCTCCTGTGCTTGCAGCTCTGTTAGAACTTCAGTTAGATGTGCATGGATAATGCTCCCTATGTTCAGACATCTTGAGTTCCTGGCTCCTCTAGACCTAGATCTTCTTCTCATGCTGGTAGCTGAATGAAGACGCTCATGAGATAAGCAAATTATGCTGTAGGGAGAGCACTGCTCAGATTCTGGTCAGCTACATTCCTGGGTTTGGTCATTTCAACTGGAATAGAGAGACAGGGATTTTGGCAATTTCTGTAGAAGTCACCATTTTGCCTCGAAGCTCTACACGTTTTAGGAATGAGACACAGGAACTGACAAGAGATGATAAATCCAGAATGTCATGGAAGAGGACAAAATGTGGGGAAAAATAAATGCGGAAAACCAAGTTGTGTGTTTGAAATAGAAATCAGATTAAACTGGGAAAAGTAAGGCCCCATGGAATGGAGGTTCACTAGTTCGTTATTTTTAACTTCAGCAATCATTTATTAAGTGTTAGCTATATGCCAGACGCGGTATGAGACTTGCAGTGATTTAAAAAAATAAAATTTTAAATTTTGTTTGAATAAGATAATTGATCTGTGCATTAGTAAGCACACAAATGGTTAGTGTTTTTAAAAGTATTATCTTTTAGGCTCTGGATATTTGCAGAAGTAATTATTTTCAACCTAAGGTTATTTTAAAAAAAAAAAAAAAAGGTGGGAGTGAAGGAATCAAGGAAATTTTTTTGGAAGAGGTGTACTCAGAAGTGTAGTTCCAAAGAAGGGAACACCTTGTCTCTACTTCACACCTAGTCCATTTGTGCTGTGTAGAAGCATCCCTGGCTTTTCTCTCCTAGTGTGCTGATCAGACTCTGACCCAGTGGGTATTAATCAAACTCATTGCTTTGCTGTCTTTTATGTCACTTAGGTGGGGTCTCTTCTTATTTGACCTAATCTGTTGGTAATTTATTCCTTGAAATGAACAGTGAGTGAATAAGACCCCAATCAACAATCAACAATAAAGACTATTCCTGCCCTGCATTTTAAATAGACACATTTTAATGAAGGGGAAGATTCAGGTGGCATTTTAAAATGAAATGAAAACCCAATCAAATACGGATGACACCCAGGCATAAACATCTTGCATCATGGTCTTTTATAGGCAGTTAGCAACTAGCTGGAGGAGACTGAAGGCATCACACACCATATGGTGAGATAAATATGGCTTACTTTTAAAACTGCATTTGTGTCACACAATTAAACACTAAAACTGTGCAATCCTAAAGGTTCTGCAGCAAAACCTGAAGTTTTTGCAATTTTCATTGTAACCACTCTGCAGAGATTTTTGAAGACATGAAATCTATCATTAGAAGCAGAATATCTAAGTCACATGATTCCAAGCAAACTATTTTTAAAAAGGTGTGAAAAAAAACTTGCAATCCAATCCAGGCAGCAGCTCAAATAATAACTAATATTCACTCCAAGCTACACGGTCCCAATAAACAGAAGGTATCAATGACGGTGCCTCCCTGGAGCCCAGCAAAAGGAAAAAGAGCTCCAGGAGCCGACTTGTCCCAAGAGGGAATCAAGTGGAGCTGAATTACTGCAAGTCCGAACCTTGTCTTCAGAGGATAACAGAAGAGTTTCAGTAGAACTGAGATCAAGCAGGTGTATTTTGACATCATTTTGCTGCTGCAGCAAAACCAAGGTTAACTTAATCAGTGCATTGAATCTGGCTGCCTATTGGATAGCAAAACTAAGCCCCGCGAGGAAGGAAGATGCCTTAGAGGACTGGGATGGGGAGGGTGGGGGGGACTCGATGGAGGGTGGGGGGGGAGTCAAGGGAGGGAGGGAATACGGGGATATGTGTATAAAAACAGATGACTGAACTTGGTGTAGCCCCCCAAAAATAATAAATAAATTAAAAAAATTAAAAAAAAAAAAGCTAAGCCCCGAATAGGAAAATTGGTATTTGGTTTCTAACCCATATTTTTACTAACTTTCAAAAAGAAAAATTATATAATGTTTTTTTCTTAAAATTAAAAAACACTGGGTCTTTGAAAGCAACGCCCTTCGGAAGCTGCAACGTGCTGGTTGTGCATGCACCAAGACTGCTGTGAGGTGAGTAGCTTTTCCCCGGGAGTGAGGACTGTCAGTTCACTAATTCTTCCATTGCATCTGAGACAACTCAGCTCTCAAGTTCTTAATTTCAAGTTCTTGCTGCTTTTGCATGTAGAGAAGACATTCAATATTTCTTCTAGGGACAAGCAACCCCAAAAGTTTGGACAACCATGAGGAAACAAAGAAACACCATGCAGGCAAAGGAGCAGGAAAAAAACCCACAAGACCAAATAAATGAGCAGGAAATAGGAAAAATGCCTGAAAAAGAATTCAGAGTAATGATAGTAAAAATGATACAAAATCTCAATAACAAAATAGAGAAAGTACAAGAAACAGTTCATAAGAACTCAGAAAAACAAACAGCAATGGATAACAAAATAACTGAAATTAAAAATACTCTAGATGGTATAACCAGCAGAATGACTGAGGCAGAAGAACGAATGAGTGAGTTGGAAGATAGAATGGGGGAAATAAACGCCACAGAGCAGGAAAAAGAAAAAAGAATAAAAAGAATAAAAGTCTCAGAGACTTCAGTGATAACATTAAGCATACCAACATTCGAATTATAGGCATCCCAGAAGAAGAAGAAAACAAGAAAGGGTCTGAGAAAATATTTGAAGAGGTTATAGTGAAAAACTTCCCCAACATGGGAAAGGAAATAATGAACCAAGTCCAAGAAGCACAGAGAGTCCCATACAGAATAAACCCAAGGAGAAATACACCAAGACACATATTAATCAAACTAATGACAATTAAACACAAAGAAAAAATATGAAAAGCAGCAAGAGAAAAGCAACAAATAACATATAAGGGAAAACCCATAAGGATAACAGCTGACCTTTCTACAGAAACTCTGCAGGCCAGAAGGGAATGGCAGGATATACTGAAAGTCCTGAAAGAGAGAAACCTACAGCCAAGAATACTCTACCCAGCAAGATTTGATGGAGAAATCAAAAGCTTTACAGACAAGCAAAAGTTAAGAGAATTCAGCACCACCAAACCAGCCTTACAACAAGTGCTAAAGGAACTTCTCTAAGTAGGAAACACAAGAAAAGGAAAACACCTACAAATACAAACCCCAAACAGTTAAGAAAATGGTCATTGGAACACACATGTCAATAATCATCTTAAATGTAAATGGATTAAATGCTCCAACCAAAAGACACAGACTGGCTGAATGGATACAAAAACAAGACCCTTCTATATGCTGTCTACAAGAAACCCACTTCAGACCAAGGGATACATATAGACCGAAAGTCAAGGGATGGAAAAAGATATTCCATGCAAATGCAAGTCAAAAGAAAGCTGGAGTAGCAATACTCATATCAGACACATTAGACTTGAAAGTAAAGACTATTCCAAGAGACAAGGAAGGACACTACATAATGATCAAGGGATCCATTCAAGAAGAACATATCACAATGGTAAATATCTATGCCCCCAATATAGGAGCACCTCAACACATAAGGCAAATGCTAACAGCTATAAAAGGGGACATCGACAGGAACACAATAATAGTGGGAGACTTGAACACCCCACTTACATCAATGGACAGATCATCCAAACAGAAAATAAATAAAGACACACAAGCTTTAAATGACACATTACACCATCTCGACTTCATTGATATTTATAGGACATTCCATCCCAAAACGACAGACTACACGTTCTTCTCAAGTGCACACGGAACATTTTCCAGGATAGATCACATCTTGGGTCACAAATCAAACCTTGGCAAATTCAAGAAAACTGAAATCATATCAAGCATCTTCTCAGACCACAATGCCATGAGACTAGATATCAATTACAGGAAAAAAACTGCAAAAAATACAAACACATGGAGGCTAAACAATTCACTCTTAAACAACCAAGGAATCACTAAAGAAATCAAAGAGGAAATCAAAAAATATCTAGAAACAAACAACAAAAATTAAAAAACAATATATTTTAAAATTATTTACGCTAAAAATTTTTTTATTTAAGAAAAAAATGTCCTCTCTTGTTTCTTTGTCACAAGTCAAAAAATGAAAATAACTGAAGACCAAAAAGAGTACCATTTAATCAATAGTGCCAAAGCAAGAAGCCTGTAGAAAAGCTCTCAAAGAAAGATGCCATGGCTTGGAGTTCCTCATCTGATTGTCATCTGTAAATGCCAGCAGTAAGACTCCTACCTCAGAGGACTGTTATGATGATTAAATGAGTTAACATGTAAATAGGGTTCTTATGACAGTGTCTAGAACATAAACAATATGTGCATTTGTTGTCATTATTATTATTATTATTTTATTTTGATTTTGATAGTATGGAGACATAATCTAGATTGTCCAGGCTGATGGATAATTCAAATAATATTTAATAATATGCTCCATTTGATGATCATTCAATATGTGCTAGATGCTTTATGTAAACTATCTCACTTATTTCACAATAATCCTATGAAGTGGATATGATTGTTGTCCCAATTTTATACTTTGAAAACTCAAGGTTTAAAAACATTAAATCAGTTGCTAAAATTAAGTCAGGGGCTGGAAAGCAGTTGCATTAGCGTTTTAACCATACAATCTCTTTGTATGGTTAAAAGCAGCTGCTCTTTAATAACTAAACTAAATGTCCAAAACAAACAAAGGCAGAATTTATAATGGCCAAGATGAGGATGTAAAAAATCTAACGTAAATACGTTACACTTCTGTATAGACACTATAAACAAAGTCACACATGCCACATACATGATGCAGGGGAGCAAAAATTGTCACCCTAAAATATGCCACTTTGGCATGAGGACTATTTGAGCTAAAGGCAATCAACAGCAGATTCAGGAAAGCTCTTTACCTCCCTAACTGCCTAAACTGACATAGGAAGGGGGGCCTTTAACAGTAAGATAGCTATACCAGAGATTCCTTTTTACCTAATAAATTCATCTGCGTAACAGATGTTTGTTTGCCAAACATCTCTCCCTTCCTGTGAATGGCCTTCCTCCCTTTGGATCCCCAAGCCCCTACACTCCTTTCCTTAGCTCAGGATGTAATATAAGCTTCAATTACTTGGCTGCCCTTTGAGTCTTCACATCTTTATGGGGCTTCTGCATGTTTGTAATTTTGTTTGATTTTCTCCTGTTAATTTGTCTTATATCAATTTAATTTTTAGACCAGCCAAAGAGTCTACAATGGAAGAAGGGAACATTTTTCCACCCCTACAATGACGAATACACAAATGTGACAAATATACGCAAAATACATAAAGTTCAACAGTTACTGGGAATAAAACAGCAATCAACAGTACGAACAGGATCTCAGGGAATTCTCTTGTACTTTAAGATTTAAGTACTTATGCCTAAAGCCTGGAGCCCTTCAACTGTTCTTTTCTACAGTGTGTGTCTATGTGTAACCTCATGCTTTGATACTTGCAAAAAAAAGAGGCAGGGATCTCTTGAGTTTTCGGATAAATTCATATGGATGCCAAATAATGGTCTGCACTTTTAGAATGAGGGACCCGTACACAATGGTTGAAATCTCTTACTGAGGATGTGTTAATATAATAAACCTCAAATAACCCAGAGTATGGGAATTAAAGGTTTGCTTTTTTTTTCCTTCCTACATGTCACTTAGCCAGAATGGCAAGCTAGTCCTTGTGGCCTCCCCAGAGGTTCCACATGAACCCATTAGGTTGAAACTCCAGACTTTCCTTTGTTCTTTCTTATCTCCCATCTATAACTCTATAGCATGGCCGAGCAAGCATCTAAAAGAACATACACTTCTTCCTTAGATTCCAAAACACTGCAAATGCTATTGATAACATTAGTGACTCTAGTTAGAAAGCAAGGTTACATATTTCACTTCTAAGTTATAATCATGTACAGCTCATTTAGAAGCATTATGTGTAGACACATGAGAACTCAAATAGTCTTTTCACCTCTACACATATCTTAAATTTGGACCTGTATTGTCTTTAAAAGTCTTAATCCTTGTGCCTTTTGTCTCCTATGAATGGAACAGGCTTGATGAACCTGTCTTATGTAATTAGCATTCATTTTTATTCATTTCCTTATGTATATTCATTCATTTTTCTCTTCTTGGTTGCTTTTAGCTCGGTGCCCTGGCAGCCCCTGCCCCACTGGAGCCCTCTCCTTTAAGTACTCTATAATATCCACACTGAGTTTCCCTCCACAAACACAGGCATGGCACACCCACTGTAAGATTTCAGAAACAAATCATCTGTGGTAGCAGGAAGAATTAAAACCTATACAAGAAACATTGTCGTTATAATGGGGTGAAGGAGTGTTCCACAATTCAGGATTCCTAATATACGGTGAAAAACCCCAGATCTTACAGCACAAGTGCTGAAAAGAAGAGATTGTCCCAGAGTTGGTCCAGCTGCCATTTCAAAGACTGGAACCTTGATCTTATATTTGAAGGACAGGGCTTGTTTAGTAATAGAATTATTTATTTTTTAGGACTGTATAAACAGTTTGCGGATACAAACATTGAAGGAGTTACCACACACCCTCAGTCTGAGCCCCTTGCACACAAAGGATAACCTCTCTGTAAAATACTAAGACCATAAAACTTTGGGCAAACTCCATGAGAATACTACCTTTGTGAGAAAGTCAATGGGGAGCCACATTCTCTGTCATGATCTTTTAACACTCATTATCCTAGTTTCTGGCTATTTTTGGAATAAACAAAAGTAAAATCTACCTTGGATTGAGTCTAAGTTTTCATTCTCACTTCCTTAAACACAGCCCAGACTCAGGTTTAGCTCCTTACCTATCCCCTCCTCTAGTCCCTACCCAAACTAAATAAAATATTTCATCACATAAAATAAGGCCAGAACTAAAATTTGGAGGGTTTTTGTAAAGCCTGAAAGCTTGTATGTTTTTAACTATAAAAAGAGAGCAAATGTGTCATTAAGTTTCTGAAGTTCAAGGCCCCTTCCATTCTTCCTTCCCACTGACTTTAAAGTCCCAGAGACAGGATTAAATCAGGGTACTATCCCAAAGACACCTTCTGATTCAGCTGATAATTTGGCTTCCTGAATCTCTTCAAGTCAAATCTCAAATACAGCATTACTGAATTCTTAAGGTCTAAACGCATCAGTGTTTTTGGTTGTTTGTTTTCTTCCCCTGTGGATGGCCAATGACCAGTGGTATCTAAGAATAAGCCTTATTGGCTGGCAATGTGAATCTATTTTTTACAGTCATAGACTGTCCACAATAAGAATAAGAAGTGACCTTATAAATCAGTGTAATTAAAAGCATGGTCCATGGTTAACTGCATTAGAATTCAGACAGGAGTTTGGGGAAATGAATATTACTGGGCTCTACCCTATATTAGTGAATCAAAATCTCTAGAAAAATTTCTGGGCATCTGTATTTGAAAATGTTCCTCATTAAATTTTAATAGTAGAAATCCTCAAACCACTCTTACCAGTCATCTCATTCTTTACATAATATCTGGGCACATGTGTACACATAAATATATATAAACATAAAAACATATGCATTTTTCCTTTTGTGTACTAGCTTAAGCAAAAAGAACAATGCCACGCTTTGCTTTTAATCATGGCTATAAATCTTTCTGTGTTACATATATTTAATGTGCTCTGCACTAGAATGATATGATGGTTTTCTAACTTATTAGTAACTTCCCGGACCCTAAACCCGAACTGAGGGTTCAAGAGATGTGATTTCTGCTGCCAGCTTTACAACTTGCCTTTTGAGTAATATCAGATCTCAGCATCTTCATCCTAAAATGAGGGCCTGGCTATCTTTGAGAACCATTATCAGTTCCAAAATTGAATAACTGAACTGAAGGTTGATTTGAAATCTATATAGTTAAGAGACAGATTGAGAGACAAATGGCAGCCATCCACTCATGTGTTCTCGACAGAACACTAAGGAAAAACTGCAATCTCATCTGCCTAATCAATTCTCTAATTTGAGTAAAAATTACATTTGATTCGGTTTTCAAAGGGCACTGACACAGACCTTACCAATGGCTCTATATGTGTGGTCTCCAAGTGCTGGAAAGAAAAGAGATTCTTTTACTAAGATCAGAGTTTCCCCAAGCAGAAAAGTTTAATGCTTGCATGGCTGATTTTGATTCTAGAAAAATATATTAAATTCAAAAATATGGATAATACAAATATCAAGTGGTAAAGCGACAGCTTAATTCTAACCAGAAGCAATAGTCAGAGAAGGTAAGTGGTTAAGAATGACAGATAAACCACAATTGAGTAAAGTTTTATTCTTCTACAAAGCTGACAAATTCTCCCAGAGTTGTACAGGCAAACTACAGAAGTCCATTAAGCTACCACAAAGGAAATGCAATGGAATAGAAATTTTCTAAGATTGTTTATGTGAATGCTTAGGAGATTTGAACTGTTCCTCATGGTAGTTGCTCTTAGCAAGTCAACAAATTGAAATGAAGATATATACTTGACATCAAATACATCTGTCTATCTCATGTTCATGTTTGACAAGAGAGTTTCATTTTTTGGATGTGTTAAATTTGGGTTAGAGTTTATTGAAATATCACATATTGGACATGGGAGTCAAAAACCGGACTGGAAAGTCAAACCAAGAGTGCTAGGCACTGCATGGTAAGAGGAGGATGGGAACCAAGGCCAGATTTGGAACATGAGTCACAGGAATATGCTAGCTTTCTTTTTGTTATTCACAAATACAGATGCATATTGCTGAAGAATTTTTGGCTTGGAAATGGGAACAAAAATTAGTGGTAAAAATATTCATGATACGTAAGGTGCTCTTAGATGCATGATATTACTTTTCTGTATGTGGTGATGGATTTCAGTTGTGTTTAAACACATAGCTTGGTCAGATACTACAATCTCAAGACACAGTGAAATACCAGAATTCATGAAACTCTTGGAATTTGGGGTTCTGGTTATATTTGCTCAGCACCTGGTTGCCTGCCTCAGCATAAAACCAGCTGGCAGCTGTTTTTTGTTTTGTTTTGTAAACTCTGTTATTTATTGTCCAAATGCTCCTCCTGAATCTCCAAAGTAGAAAAATTCAGACCCGTAAAGACTGAGGAACTTTGTGTGGGTCAACAAGAAATGTCACCTCTATATAAGTAACCATCCTCTATTTCTCTTCCTCATATTATTTTCCAAGGGGTGTTAGTGAAAAGTCTTTCCCTGACTACTCTTCCATTTGAAGATGTTCAGCGAACAACTCAAACTCAAGATGTCCAAAAAGTCAACACATCATCTTGCTTTATGTCCTAAACCCAGACTGCCCATCTTGTGTGACAAATATGACAGCTCAGAGTGCGATAGAGGCATCCCTGTTTTCTCCCATGCAGTGGAAATGCTGACCTTTTCTGTGAAAGACATTCCAAGACTATTTTGGTGTCCTGACCGGGATTCTGATTCCAGAGATGATTAAGAACACATTTCGAATTTCAAGTGGAGCAGAGCACTTGAATTGAAACTAGGACTAACTGACAAACAGTTTTTAGGTGAAAGAAGAGTTGGACATTCTTTCTCTAAAAATTAAAAAAAAAAAATCCACACTTGGCTTAGATCCCAAGAATATTATGTAGTAAACATGGTGTCTAGGTCAGTGTTCATTAGGATATAATTGCAGTGGAATATTCTTAGAGGAGCTACTATTCAGCTGCCAAGCAGAGGGATGTAGGGAAGAGGAATCCATTTTCCTGGTTTGTGAAGAAGGTCAGTAACTGCAATGTGCCAAGCACTGTGCTAAGACTTTGTATCAAGTAACTAATTATACTTTGACAGCAGCTTGACAAAGTATGTATTGTCAATTCCTTTGAATAGACTGAAAAAGAAGAGAAAAAAAAAAAAGGAAATCATCCTTCCAAAATCTTATAGTAAATGAATTGGACCAAACTTTCCACTGTGGTGTGGTTTGTAAAATTTTCCCACTAAACCAGAAGTCTTTATTTTGATGCTGTTTACAATCCACATAATCAGTCTTTCTATTACTAAAAGAACCTAATGTCTGGAGATGATTTTCAATGCTACCAGCAAACTTAAGAATCATAGATTAGATAGGTAACTATTGTGAGTTTTTTCTGAAATGCACATTGGCATGTAGGTTTTAGAAAACACACACACACACACACAAAATAAACAGAATATTAATGTTATTGTCTTATAAACAAATTAAAAGGCAGAATAAATTTAGTCAGATGTATTCATTAAGCATGTACTAGATACTGGGATAGAGCATTAACAGGGGAAGAGCCTACAGTCCTTTCCCCAAGAAGCTTGGAGTATATCTTAAGAAGCTCACATCAATAAATAATCACAATGCAATGATAATATATTCAAATTGAGTTATGAACAGGGGACAAGAGGAGACAGCTCAAAGTATAATTAATCAGCTGGAGAGGATACTAAGATGCCAGGGAATTCTTCACAAAAGAAAAAAAAATTAATTTGAATACTGAAAAATGACCAGGTGTGATCCCAAAGTGTATGTTTGTATTGGGGACAGGGGCTTAGAGGAATGAGGGTTGCTGCCTATTTAGAAATAGTGACTGTCAAAGGAGGCATGAATATACAATGGAAAAAAAAACAGCCTCTTCAATAAGTGGTGCTGGGAAAATTGCACACCTACATGTAAATGAATGAAATTAGAATACTTCCTAACACCATACACAAAAATAAACTCCAAATGGATTAAAGACCTACATGGAAGGCCAGACACTATCAAACTCCTAGAGGAAAACATAGGTAGAACACTCTATGACATCCATCAAAGCAAGATCCTTTTGGACCCACCTCCTACAAACATGGAAATAAAATCAAGAATAAACAAATGGGACCTCATGAAACTTAAAAGCTTTTGCACAGCAAAAGAAACCATAAACAAGACTAGAAGGCAACCCTCAGAATGGGAATAGTTGCCTATGAAACAACGGACAAAGGATTAACCTCCAAAATATACAAGCAGCTCATGAAGCTTAATACCAAAAAAGCAAATAACCCAATCCACCAATGGGCGGAAGACCTAAATAGACATTTCTCCAAAGAAGACATACAGATGGCCAACAAACACATGAAAAGATGCTCAACATCACTCATCATCAGAGAAATGAAAGTCAAAGCCACAATGAGGCTATCACCTCACACTGATCAGAATGGCCATCATCACAAAATCTGGAAACAACAAATGTTGAGAGGGTGTGGAGAAAAGGGAACTCTCCTGCACTGTTGGTGGGACTGTAAGTTGGTCCAGCCACTATGGAAAACAATTTGGAGGTTCCTGAAAAAACTACAAATAGAACTACCATATGATCCAGTAATCCCACTCCTGGGCATATACCCAAAGAAAACCATAATCCCAAAAGAAACATGTATCATAATGTTTATTGCAGCACTATTTACAATAGCCAGGACATGGATGCAACCTAAATGCCCATCAACAAATGAATGGATAAAGATGTGGCATATATATACAATGGAATATTACTCAGCTATAAAAAGGGATGAGATGGAGCTATATGTAATGAGGTGGATAGACCTACAGTCTGTCATACAGAGTGAAGTAAGTCAGAAAGAGAAAGACAAATATTGTATGCTAACTCACATATACGGAATCTAAAAATGGTACTGATGAACTCAGTGACAAGACAAGAACAAGGATGCAGATGCAGAGAATGGACTGGAGAACTCGAGGTTTGGGGGGGGCGGGGGGTGAAGGGGAAGCTGAGACGAAGCGAGAGAGTAGCACAGACATATACATACTACCAACTGTAAAATATATAGCCAGTGGGAAGTTGTTGTATAACAAAGGGAGTTCAACTTGAGGATGGAAGATGCCTTAGAGGACTGGGACAGGGAGGGTGGGGGGGGAGTCGAGGGAGGGAGGGAATACGGGGATATGTGTATAAAAACAGATGATTGAACTTGGTGTACCCCCCAAAAAATAATAAATAAATAAAATTAAAAAAAAAAAGAAATAGTGACTGTCAATACTTGAGAATAGTGACGGATGGGAAGATAAGTATGGGACAGGTTATGAGGTGCTTTGTATGCCTGCATCTGGATTTGGACTTTAATTTTCCCAGGGGGCACAAACTTGTAGCTTTTTGACATGCAGATGCATGCCATCAGTTCAGAAGGATGTTTTTAAATTAATTGGCTGCCCAGCATTCTAAGGCCTATTGCCTAGACACTCCTTTTGTTCGTGCTACCTATTGACCCACCTGGCCCACAAAGGCATTTTTAGTGGAACCCCTGTTATGATGCATGGTGACCCATCAAACTTTTGAATCAGAGTGATATTAGCTCTAGATTATTAAGAACAGTCTCATGAAAATGTGTTAAAACAAGGAGAAACAATCTTAAGATTCCAAAAGATAGAAACATGTATCTGAACTACAACAATGGCAAAAGAGATAAAACAGCAAAGAATCTGTGGCAGAATGACCAAGATATAATGATTAATCAAATATTGTTATAGGAATGGGGAAATTGATAAAGTTTCAATTTCCAACTTCCTATGATCATATATAATTTTACAAAGTAAAAGAAAAGTGGTAAATAAAAATATTTCATTGTCATTAGTTGTTGATAAAGAGTTAACTGGGCATGGTTAGTGCAATTAAACTACCCAACGTATTTGAAATTGTGCCATGGAGGCTGATAGGCAAAACACTGTTAAATCAGAAGTAGCGATTAATTACTTTATTGGACCATTAAACATCTGGCTTGTCTTTGCTACTCAATAAACTTAAACAGTTCATTAAAAACCAATGAAACATGACAGAAAAAAATTAGAGGCTTTGTTTTCTTATTTCCTTTCAGTTTACAGGATCTTATTTCCTTTAATATTTCTACCTTCAAAAATCTAATGGAAAGTCACAGACTTTGCTGAGTAATGGCAAATTCCATGCCTCAAATCAAAATCAGAAATTGCATACCTGTAACTCTTTAGTAACTGCAAACAAACTAAGTTGCAGAGGTTAGTAGAGAAGGAAAATCCTTTTTGAAATATATGCCAGAAGCCTTTCTGAAATGTATTTACAACTTCAATGTTAATGCATTTTGGCAACCACTCCTTTTAGGTTACTATTTAACAACCAAATGCAGGTCTGAGTGTTGAATGAACAGGTCAGAGTATTGACTGAAAAGGATCCTCAATTCACATTTTAAAAAAATATAAGCTAATAGTATAAATAAATTATTAAAGTTCACCATACCAATCACTGTAACATTTATCTTCATTTATCTTCAGATAGACCTACAGAAAGAGATATGTCTATATATAGATTTATAAGCTATTAAGTATTGTATTGCAGAGCCTATTCTTTTATTTCTCACTTACCTTTATGAACATATTTCTATATCAGATTCTTAATGAGTAGAGAGGATTATATTCATTTATTTTTGAACCATTAACTGTTATGGTAAATATACGTTGTGCTTAGTTTTTGCATCTATAAACCCACTCCAGTGAAAACTCTTGCCCAGATAGCACTGTAGTGTTATATAATTATGCTCTTTGAATGAATTATGAGAAGCGAAATTCCTTGGTTACTAATACGTATTTGTCCATGTGGCCAAGCTGGGAAGCATTATCTATTGAATTACTTTAATTGGTAAAAATATTAATTGGTTAATTATTAATTTAAAATCCCATTCATGAGTATCCCGGGAAGATGAAGTGGTGGCATAGATCTTGAATATCCCCAAATACACATATTAAAGCAAACAGAGTAAACAGATAGCAAAACCCAAAGACATGGGGGGCAACATTTACAATAAAACTAGGTTACACATTAATTATAACCTTATATCCACAACCCTCAAATTATAAGCAGATGAAGACAAACTACCAATGGCCACAAGACCTACATGGCATCACCGTCCGTGTGGAGAGAACAAAACTGAGCCGCGAGGCAGCTGACAGACCAGGATAACAGAATCTCAAAACAGCCCATCGATTCTTACCAGATGGCAAGCTGACCAATTGGAGAACAGCATCGGAAACTGCGGGGCGGTACGGAGGCTTCTGATTCCGGCTGAGCACCAGAAGAGTGGAGACAGAAGGGGCTGGGCGGTGTGCTCCCACTCTGTCCCCATACTGTCCCGGGTACTGACTTCTCGGGGCTCCCTCCTTGCAGGGGACTTTAAGATCTCAGACGACGTGATTAGTTGTGGCGTTAAAACCCGGCAGGGCAGAGATAATACTGAAAAGGAAAGAGATGGTCCAGGTAAAAATGGGGAAAGGAAGAGTCCGGAAATTCCACAAAGTAATCCACCATAATTTTGAAGTCTTTGTTCCCAGGAAGAGACCCACACCTGTGCTGAGGCAAACCTACTTTCTTTCTTTTTTCCGCACCACAATCTGTTAGTCCGTGCCTACAGCATGCTTGCTTAACAGCAACGAAGGCAGATGCCACAGAAACAAAACCACAGAACCAGCGAGAGCTAGACCCGCCTGAGAGGCCAACAGTCAACTGCCCGGAACCGGTTGCAGCCAGACCACAAGGGCAGCGCCTGCGCAGATGAGACCGGAAGTGTCCCAAGTTGCCTTTGCCTCCTTACCGTGCTGTGGTCTCCGCCCAGAGCGGGACTTGCGCTTTGCTAGGCACAAGTAGCGCCACGTGCTAGGGAATTCTTTCTGGAAATTGCTGTCCCTTTCCTTGAATTTTGATGGCATACCCACCTCTTACCCCTTAAAAGTTTCCCGCTTTTCTCCTTTGGGGAGAAATGGTCTTTAAAGCACGAGCTCTCCCTTTGCAATTCCTTGATCAACGAATAGTTTTTGCCCTGCTTTCCTGAACCTGGTCTCCTTTGACTGGTACGAGCCACCCGGCACAAGGGAAGGACCTCGTTGGCCTCCGCCCAACCGGAGAGGGTGAGTAACATTTTCATGAAAAGAACAGAAGAGGGAGCTCTGAGAAATGAGAAAAGCTACTCAAAACTACATCTCCTTCCAGAAGTTAAGGATAATTCATTTTACAAAAGATGAGCAATATGAAAGTACTGAGGTCAATTTTCACACTAAGTTAACAACAGGAAGAGGAGATTAAGAACAATAATAGCCTTCCTATGTAAAGTGAAAGCATACCAAAAATACGTCACAGAAAACATCAGAATTCACACCTTAAAAATGAGTTAAAAGACATTAAGAAAGCTTTATAAGGCATAACGGAACAACATATATCATAATTTTAAAACCTCAAGTGGAATGACGGAAGTCAGAAAATAATTATAAATAAATAACATTTATTATAAATGTTATAATAAAACGCTTGGATGGAGACTGAACTGAAAAGAACACAAGAGTGAATAAACACAGTAGACAACGTCTTAAGAGAAAAAAAAGGTGAAAAGGGATGAAATTTTTAATAAGCAGGAAGAAAAAACAAAAATTTTGAGAGAAAATTACAAATACTGTGGTATATCCATCCTATGAATAATATGAGTGCTTGAAGAATAAGACCAAATCATGGGCATAAAACAAATACTAAAACTTGTCATTCACAGAAGCTTTCCTGAAATTTAAAAGATTTGAAACTATAATATATTTAAAAGAGCCCACTGTATGTTGATAATACCAACCTGGGATGAATACCAGTGGGTATATTCTAGTAAAACTTCTGGGCTTTATAGAAAAAGGAAAAAATAATAATTTCTCACGAAGGGGGAAAATAAAAGATATTTATAAGGGAAGGAAAATTTTATTACCATCTATGTTTCAAAAGCAGCAAATGGACAACATGAAGAAAACAAATATTTATATACTGAAGGAGAGAAATTTTGAGGCAGGTGTTTTATATCCAGCAAACGTGACTTTCAAGTTAAAAACCACATACAAAACAACTATTATTAATTAACTTATAAAAGTTTGGTAAACCTGTTCCCATGAGCACTTCCTGAAGAATCTATTAGATGAGTTTACACAAACAAAGCAACTTTAAAATTTTTTGTAAGAACTAGTGATAATCATTAAACATAGTTACTTATAGAACTAAGAATAAATTGGGATTAAAAAGAGAGTACAGGTTGTCATGGCTATATGCTCAGACAACGTAAATACCATACAAGTATGAAAATGGGGGAGAATTGGGAGAGTATATGCAAACAAATGTTAATTCCTTTTGTATATTGTCGGTGGTAAATTAGCAGTGTTATTCTGAGATGGAAATGTGTGTAAGTACATGTGTAATTATGGAATATTCTAAGTCTATCATCCTTTGTAGCTTTAAGAACCAGGATTCTCAGGAGATACAGATACAATACAAAAGAAGTTACATTAAAAACTCTCTAATCCTGAATCTGAATTTGAAGTATCAATATGAATTTATGGGCCGTGTGTGTGTGTGTGTGTGTGTGTGTGTGTGTGTGTATTTTGCACATATAATTTCTTTGTTCTGTCAACAGAAGAGGACTAGAAATAATAATCAACAACTCAAAAGTAATGAGTAACCCTAGTATCTGGATTATGATTTTGAAATACCAAGTACCATGAAAAAACCCAGGGCATCTGAAATAAATAGCTGACTCCATGTCTGAGGCAGGAAATGTACATTTTCACATAACAGAAAACAAGGAGACTCTCAATAACTGCTGTGGTCATGTCGAGAGCTAATTAGAAGAGACTTTGGTCAGAAATGGGACAATTTGAGCTTCCAAATTGGAAGATAATTTGGAAGAAAATAATTTTATCTTTGCAAGATAATGATTTTGACTTATCAAAACCCACCAAATGTGTTTAAGTAAGTAAATTCATAAAAATATTAAAACAAAAGCTAATAAGTCCCCCTAGGAAAATGATTGGAAATAAATCCATTATGTAAAAGATGAAAATGAAAGAATCAAAAACTTTTCCTGCATTTTTTTTAATGAATTATACCATTGGGTAATCAAATAGTAGTAGATAAAGGAAAGTGTTATTTTATAAAAACAATTCTAACTAATAAATGAAAAAAGCAGTTATAAGAGTTGAACATCACCATGTGGCATCCTCTCCAAAGGATTACTGGACTGAGGCACTGACTAGGCACTGAGTGGCTAAAATCTCAGAAGAGAGATATTCAAAGTTTTTATTCTCCCTTTAGTCTTACCAGCTGAGGATGCAATCCTGACTAAGGATGCAATCAGCAATATCCAGACTGTAGGAAACTACAGGTTAAAAGGCCAGGGTTTTTAACTGGTAACCTATAAAGAAAGGAAAGGGACTGGGTGGGGGGCGGGGGTGGGGAAGAGAAGTCTGGATGAAAAGATTCTTACAAGTTACAAGGATACATCTTTGGAAGATAAAACTACAAAGAAACATAAAGATATGCTTACAATGAAAGTCAGGATTGGAAATACTTTTAAGGGAAGTGTGTGTGAGATTATAAGAGGTCAAAAGAAAGAATTTCTGGAATAACTGGCAGAGTTCAGTGGCTAGGCTTGTTTTGTGCTTACTAAGGTGTTCGTTTTATAATATTCCGCAGACGTAGACATTTGTATTCTTTTCTAAATGTTTCTTTTTACATTAAAAAGTTTAAAACAAAAGAAAAAAAAAACATTCTACCCAACATATGCGAGAGATTTTTTTCCTCCTACCTCAGGACAATACTGGACATATTATTTTCATTTTTCGTCTTTCTCCTCCTCCTTTTTCCCTCTCTGTGTCTCTGTCTCTGCTCTGTTTTGCACCTGACAGTTTATTGGCAGCATGTGTATTAGTTTCAATTCATTTGATTGCAAAAAGTGAACATTTTCACCTTTGTTTATTATAGTATTAATATTTTTAGTTTTTCCTCTGAGAGATTCTCCTCTAAATATCCTTGTATCTATTTAATCATTATTGTATGAGTAATTTCTAACTGACTTGGAAGAACTCTTTTAATATCAAGGTTGTTAATCTTATGCCTGACCTATAAATTATTTATTATTTCAATTTTTCATTTTATATAGGATAATTCATTACCCATTCAAAACATTTATATTAGGTATAGTTAAATTTGTATATTCACTTTAATTATCTTTTTCTTTTATGCTCAGAAATTCTTCCCTCACCTCAAAATTGTAGCAATGTTTGTTTATATTTTTTCTCATTCTTATATGGCTAACTTTTCCTTTTTATCTTTTTAAGTCATCTGTAATTTATTTTAATGGATGATTTAAGGTTCAGAACAACAAAATTATGTTCTTCCAAAGAGAGATCCAATTATTCCATCATAACTTTTTGGAAAGTCTATAATTTTCCTCACTTATATAAAATGCTCTTTTTTATCAAAACGTGTGTTTTTCTCAAACGTGAAGATCAAAACAAGATTTTTAGATAACTAAAGCTGGCATTATCTCTAGCATTTATTTATTTTGTGAACATGTAATGAAGCATGATACATATAATGTACAGAAATTATTTAATGGATGTAACTCGACCTCAGATGAGAAAGCATCTATCCCTCAGAAGCATCCTTGGTCCTCCCAGTCACCATCCCTCTGCCATGGTAACTCTTAATAACATCTTGATTAATTTTTGATGGTTATGTAAATAAAATCGTACAGTATATAACATTTTCACCAAGACTCTTTTGCTCAAACTTAAGTTTTTATATTCTCCTTGTAAAGTAGTATTCTTTGTAAGAATATATCATGAATTATCTACTTTACACTTTTCAAATTTTTTTACTACAAATAATGCCACTAAGAACGTCATTGTACATATATTTTGATAAACATATGTTTTCATCATATGGTTAGACATAACCTTTCATAGTGGAAATGCGGAATCATGGGATGTGTAAATATTGACAAGAAGTGTTTGTACAAAGATACACACCACAGTTGTTTCTTTTGATGCTTACTGATGCTCCAGTCCTCAGTATTATTTGGTGTTAGTCATTTTACTTTAGACATTGTGCCATTACAGTTTTAATTTGTATTTCTATGATAACTAATGAGGTTGTACACCATCTTTTATGTTTACAGCCATTTGGATAGACCATTTTGTGAAAAGTCTTTAAATCATTTGCCTCTTTTCTCTATTCACTCGACTGCCTTTTAAAAAACTTGATTTGAATGTGTTCCTCACATGTCAATATTTTGGATAACACTATTTGTCAGTAATTGCAGGACCAAACATATAATCTTCAAAAAATGAAATAAATATTTTGTTAGTTTTTTTAGGTATTTGATTTTTAATGCTATTTTTAACTGGCAATATTTCCTAAATTTCATTTTCTTTTTGCTTATTACCAGTAAATTGAAATAAAATCTATTTCTTATATTGACTTTTTATTCAGTTACCTTGTGAATTCACTTAGTCCTATGTCCTAAGTGTAGATTCTTTTGAATTTTGTTCATTCACATTCATGTCATCTGCAAATAATGACAATTTTATTTCTTCCTTTTCATGCCTTTTACCGTTTGTTTCCTGCTTTATGACACCAGCAAGGAACTATACTGTATTGTTGATAGACATTATGATAGCAAACAAAAAGCTTTCAAAGTTTTCGATGAAATTCTTTTTTTTATTATACCAAAGAATTTCCTTTCTATTCCTAGATTACTAAGAGGCTTTATAATAAATAGATGTTGTAATGATCTATTTGTAATGTTGTTCTTTCTGTCTTTTTATTATAGCAAATGTTATGATTAATTTTAAAAAATATAAGTTCCTTAAAGGAACACAATTTCATATGATATTTCTTGTAAGTCATACTTGGTTTGATTTGCTAATATTTTTTTTTGAAAATTTAATTATATTTATGAGAAATTGGCCTGTAAGTTTATTGTAATATCCTTGTCAAATATTGGTATTAAACTACTCCTGGTCTCATAAAATATGTTGGGACATGTAGTAGGTTGAATAATGGCCCCCAAAAGATGTTTCCATGTCCTAATGCCTAATGGAACATGTGAATGTAGCCTTACTTGGAAAAAAGGTCTTTGCCAATGAAATCAAGTTAAGGATGCTGATGTGAAACCATCCTGGATTTAATGCCCTGAATTAAGTGAGAGTTAATTTCTCGAAGAGAAAGGCAGAGGGAAATTGGAGACACAGAAACAAGACAGAAAACCGTGTGACAATGGAGGCAGAGATTGGAGTTATGCTGCTACAAATCAAGGAACACCTGGAGCAAAAAGCTGGACCAAGCAAAGAGTGATTCTCCCATACAGCCCTCAGAGAAGGTGGCCCTGCTAACACCTTGATTTCATACTTGTGGACTCCATGGCTCTGAAAGAATGATTTGATTTGTTTTAAGCCATCGAATCTGTGGCCATTTGTTATATCAGCACTAGAAAATAAATATAGGAAGTGTTCCCTCTTATGATTGGAGTTTGTGAAAGACTGATGAATATTTCTAGCCTAAAAGTTTGAAAGAATTCATCCTTGAAGACAAATAGAAAGATTAATTTATAGAAACTATTTCTATTAAAATTCTTTCTTTGGAGGATGTAGGATACTTTAAATATGATATTTAAATTTTAATGAATTGGGTGACAAGTTTTTCTAGGAAAATCTCATCTAAATTTTCAAATTTATTGTGCATAATATCCTCTATTATACCTTCTTAAACTTTTAAATTTGAGATAATTGAAGATTCACATACAGTTGCAAGAGAAATACAGAGAAATCCACGTACACTTTATTCAGTTACCCTTATGGTAAGATGTTGAAAAACTACAACACAATATTAAGCCAGGATGGTGACATTGATACAGTCAAGATACAAAATTTTTCCACCGCAAAAAGTAGTCTTCATGTTGCTCTTTTAAAGCTATACCTACTTCCCTTCTATCTTCACTTTTGCCTTTCAAGGCAGCCTCTGATCTCTTCTCCATTGCTATAATTTTGTCATTTTTAAAATATTACATAAATGAAATCATACAGTATATAACTTTGATAGGATTTTTTCACTTAGTATAATTCTTTTCATTCTTCCAGGTTGTATTATGTATTAAAAATTAATTCCTTTTGGGGACTTCCCTAGTGGTCCAGTGGTTAAGACTCCTCGCTCCCAATTCAGGGAGCCCAGGTTTGATTCCTGGTCAGGGAACTAGATCCCGCATGCCACAACTAAAGATCCTGCATGCCACACGCAGCAATGAAGATCCCACATGCAGCAACTAAGACCTGGCGCAGCCAAATAAATTTTTTTAAAAATTCATTCCTTTTTTCTTGCTTAGAGATACACATAGTATGGTAGCAAAGTTTGCATGTTTAATCATTTACTCATTGAAGAACACCTGGGTTGTTTCCAATTTGGGGCTATTATGAATAAATCTGCTACAAAATTCATGAACATGTTTTTGTGTAAATGTAAATTTTCATTTCCCTAAAATAAATGACCAAGAGTACAATTCAAGGTTCATATAGTAGCTGTATGCTTTTTTTTTTTTTAAGAAACTGCCAAAAGGTTTTGCAGAGTGGATGAACTGTTTTACACATCTAACAGCAATGTATGAGTCATTCAGTTTCTTTGCATCCTCACCAGCATTTGATGTTGTCACTGTTTTTTATTTTAGCCATACTGATATGTGTCTAGTGATATCACATTGTGGTTTTAATTTGCATTTCTTTAATGCTTCTTAAGTGTTTTTCAGTGCACTCATTTGATATCCATATATTAGCTTCAGTGAAATTTCTGTTTATATCTTTTTTAGCCATTTGCTAATTGGATTTTTTCTTTTACTTTCGTGTTTTGAGAATTCTTTCCATATTCTAGATACTAGTGATTAGTTGGATATATGGTTCACAGTTATATTTTTTCCACTCTATAGCTTATCTTACTATCATTAAGAAAATCTTTTACGGAACAAAAGTTTTAATTATGATAAAGTGCAGTTTATAAACTGTTCTTACAGATTGTAGGTTTGGGGTCAGTTTTAAGAACTACTGATCTATCCTCAGATCCAGAAGGATTTTACCTATGTTGCTTTCTAATGTTTTTTTATTTATTTATTATCTGCATTGGGTCTTAGTTGCTGTGCTCGGGCTTTTTCTAGTTGTGGCAAGTGAGGGCAACTCTTCGTTGCAGTGTGTGGGTTTCTCACTGTGGTGGCTTCTCTCATTGCAGAGCACAGGCTCTAGGCACTCAGGCTTCAGTAGTTGTGGCACACAGGCTCAGTACTTGTGGTTCACAGGCTCTATGGTGCAGGCTCAGTAGTTGTGGTGCACGGGCTTAGTTGCTCCGCGGCAAGTGGGATCTTCCCGGACCAGGGTTTGAACCCTTGTCCCCTGCATTGGCAGGCGGATTCTTAACCACTGCTCCACCAGGGAAATCCTAAAAGTGTTTTTTTTTTTTTTAATTTTTACATTGTACATTTAATTCTATGACCCATTTCGAGTTAATTTCTATATAAAGTGTGAGGTTTAAGTTGAAGTTCAGATTTTGCCTATGGATATCCAATTGCTCCAACATGTTTGTTTAAAAAAAATCCATCTCTTCTTCATTGAATTGCTTTTTCAACTTTGTCAAAAATAAGTTAGACAAATTTTTGTATTTCTATTACTGAGTCCTTTATTATCTCCTATCACTGTGTACTGGTATTACTTTACCAGTCTGAATGAAATATTGAAACATTATCTCTCTTTAGTCCATTCACACTCTCCATTTACAACTGTCAAATATATTCTCTACATACATTTAAAATCACATGAGACAAAATTATAATGTTTACTTCAACAATCAAAGATAATTTTTAAAATCCAAGAGGAGAAATTTTATTGTATATTCTCATATTTTTGCTCTTTCTTCCTTACTAATGTTCCAAATGCCTTGTTTCTTCATTTCCTTCCTGTTTAGAAAATTCCTTAGCCTTCTTTTTGAGGAGGTATTCTGGTAACAAATCTTCTTAGTTGTCTTTCATCTGGGAATGTCTTGGTCTTCCCTTTATTACTGAAGGATATTTTCTGGGCATAGGATTCTGGGTTTGAAACAGGGGGGAAGGGGGCAGGGCACAGCCTTTAAAAGAATGACATAGCCCAAAGACAGCACAAAAACTGATTAGAACCAAGATGGCAAACAGATGAGTTGACTTCCGCTAGAACTTGAGCCTCAGGATACGCTCATTGTAACACATCAGCAAGCTAAATGACACCCACGGGTGCCTTGACAGTTCCAAGGCTGACCATAAAGGTTAAAAAGTGGGCAGTGACCCAATTCCTGGAAATCCCCACCGCTTCCCCAAAATAGCTGGAATACCCCTCCCACTCATTAGCCTATGAAATTACCCACCCTATAAAAACTGACAACTCCATACTCTGGTGCCTCTTGCCTTCTGAGATGGCCCACATTTGGTGGAGTGTGTTTCTCTCTAAATAAATCTGCTTCTTACCTATCACTTTGCCTCTCTCTGATTCCTTCTGCACAGAGATACAAAGAAACTGAGCTTCATTAAATCCTGAGACCAGGTGTGTGATCTCAGTTAAAAGACTATGGGTTCAAGTCCCAATCTGGGTTTTGGCTGGGGTTAAGTCCCAGCCCATGGGTTCAAGTCCCAATCTGAGTTACAAGGTTTCAGGTTGACAGTTACTGTCTTTCAGTACTTAAAAAATGTGCTACTTCCTTCTGGTCTATGGGTTCTGTTGAGAAACCATCATTCAAATTGTTTTATAGGTAAGGCATAATTTCTCCCTTGCTGCCCTCAAGATTCTTCTTTAACATCTTCTCTGAATCTGACCCATGTCTCTCTCATGTAAGCATAATTACGATTATATTTGGGCCACCCAGATAATACAGGATTATCTCCACTTCAAGATTCTTAATTTTTTCACATCTACAAAGTTGCCTTTTGCT
The DNA here is from genome assembly GCF_030028045.1 of Hippopotamus amphibius kiboko. Lineage (NCBI taxonomy): Eukaryota > Metazoa > Chordata > Mammalia > Artiodactyla > Hippopotamidae > Hippopotamus > Hippopotamus amphibius. The sequence continues at coordinate 56,298,336 of NC_080190.1, read as the reverse complement.
ATGTAAAATAGCATATTCACAGGTTCCAGGGGTTAGGACATGGACATCTTTGGGAGGAATCATTATTCTGCCTACCACATTTTCCAACTTATTTTATAAGGCAAGAAATTCTATGACCCCAAAACTAGGGAGAAAAAAACACCACAAGAATCTCCCCCATAGGCAAAATAAAAAATATTTTAAAAAATATTAGCTAGGTGTATTCCCAAAATATAAAAAGTGTAACAGGTAATAACCAGGTAATTTTTTGCAGACAAAGACAGGTTTCATTAAATATTCAGTAATCAATATAACTTAACATATGTAACATCAAAGGAGCAAAAATATATGATCATCTAAATAGATTCACCAAAATAAATTTTTCTAGCCAAGAGACAAGACAAATTTTAAAATTTAAGTTAAGCTGCTGTTACTAGAAACAAACAAACAACAAAAACAACAAAGCATTAGAACCATAGCAATTGAAATATATAAAGCTAAGAAAAGTCCAGGATTTTCAAGACAGAATATAAATTTAATAAGCCTTGATAATGTAAAAATAGAATTTTAAAATGGGTAAGAGACTTAAAGGAAGAGAGGGCACAGTTCTCATCTTTCATAGTGTGCATTCCACATAATATAGTCTAAATATGATGAGAACAAATAGTTTATTATTCAAATGAATGTAATTCAAAGCTACAAGAAAAAAATATGATTATAGCAATATAACCAAGGAAGATGAGCATTTAGGGAGACTGCTGAAAGATTAAAAGTACTGATTTTATATTTTTTTTATTGAAATTGGAAGTAAATTCACACTGATTGAAGTTAACAGTAAAGAAGTTTAGAAACTATATATCAGTATATTTTTATATGTATAAAAGTTACAGCTGTAAATAAAAGAGGGGATATAAATGTTTTAAGCTCTAAAAAGGAAAACACATACAAACAAAAAAAAAAGAAAAGAAACTCGGATGACACAACAAAATATAGATGTGTAGGTTGTAAGTGGAAAATATGTTCCTCAAAAATGAAACAAACAAAAATGCTAGAAATAAAGACCAAACATATTTTCAAGTTAATAAATAAAAGTAAAACTTTTAAAAGTGAAAGAAATGCAGATAGTGTTAAAATATACAATAATACTCTGGAACAAAAGATATCATAAACGTTTAAAAGAAAAGAATAGACAAAGACAGAGCAGAAACTTGTAAATGAAAAGCAAGGACTTGTCATGATATCAAGGCAAAAAAAAAAAGAAAAGAAAAACCATTAGCATCAGTCCTTTATGAATGTGTAAAATGGATATTTACAGATTGTCATAGACTTTAATTCTTCACTTTCAATACCTCTGAGATAAATTAGAGTAACTAAACCAATAGAGATCTGAAAAGATATAATAAATATGGTCACTTTGATATATATAGCATATATGTGTGAATACATACACACACATACATAACTAGCGTGTTCTCTAAAAACAGAAGAAATATCTTTTCAAATGCACATGGAGATTGTTTTAAAATTGACCTTATAGTCAATAAAATAAAATAAAATGAATGATAATTCATAGAAAAAAATATAACCCAACATATTTTAAAACAATACAGTGAAATTTGTAGTTCAATGGGAAAACAAATAAACCCCAATATTGGAAAAGTTTATAAGAAAAAAAATCAAAATTTAAATTTCACAATAGTGAAATTTGCAGTTCAATGGAGAAACAAACTCCAATATTGGAAACATTAATAAGAAAAAAATCAAAATTTAATTTGCAAAATCTTTATAAAATGATGCTAGTAAAAATATTATGGAACAGATATTATGTAATAAGGCTGTTTTAATCAGCTTTGCTGCATAAACAATCCACAGATCTCAGTGACTTAAAAAGATAATATCCTTTATAACTCTTGCTTCATGTAGGCTACAGGTCAGCTACCACTCTGCTCTCAGCTGCAGCTGTGCTCCAGGCTGTGCCTCTATTCAAGTTGTAACTAAAACATTCATCTAGACAAGAGCAAAGTTGGAGGAAGGGATATATAGTCTTCCAATAGCAATAACAAGTCACATGACAATGGGTGCATGTTTCTAAACCTTTTACAGGTAATGGGAGTAGTGAATATTTGTGAATATTACAAATTCCACAATAGTTAAAACAATGTACAAAGGAAAATGCATATTAATAGATAAGAGAAGAAACTATGGTGTCAGTAACGTGGAAAAATCTTATGATAAAAAATCAACAAATTCATAATGGAACTCAGCAAATTAGGAATAGAAGGGAATTTTCATAATGTGCTAGGTGGTATGTGTGAAAACTGTAAGGAAAACAACTCGCATAGGGGTCAAATTTTACAAGTCAGGAACAGACAAAAAGGCTACTATAATTACTTCTATTGTTGTATGAGAGATTCTAGCCAATAAGGAAATATGAGAACTGGAAAGAAAGAAACAGAGCTATCTTCATTTCGAAACAACATAGTTATCCACATTAGAAAATATAAAATAAGCTCTACACTACTTAAGGTATTAAAAAAATTTCAGCAGGGATGGTGGATGAAAGATCAATATACAAAATCAATCAGGAAATATACTAAACATTTCATTCACAATAACATAAAATCTACAGTGGGTCTAAGAATATCCAGTAGAATACATGTCAGACCTTAATGGAGAAAGTTATAAATAGCGAGGGCACAGGGTCAAGCATAACAACAACAAAAGGTATGAAAAAGAAAAATGTGGAATGATTTGCCCTACTATTTACTATATAAATAGTTTTCACAAAGATATAGTAATAAATACAGTTTTTTCTTTGCTTAGGAATAATCAAATAGAAAAGGTTAAAGAGCCTATAAAACTTTTGCATATTTGGAAACTAATACATGGTAGAGTCACCACCAATCAGTGGGAAAAGGGACTATCAATGCTAAGACTACTGGTTTTCTAAGTGGAAAATTCTCTTAAAAAATTAGATCCACTTTTCATGTAAAACATGAAAATATATTACAGATACTTAGCATAAATTAAAAGTAATTAGCATACATGAAAAATAATAAAATGAAAATATAAACATAAATGTTTGAAAAGGAGTTTGATATTAAAATCTTTTGTCATTAAATGCTTAATATACATGCATAGCTTTGCTTTTTTCTAATAAATCTAAAGTCATTCAATATTTCTTAACAGATCCTGAACAAGTTAAGTATTTTCATACTCTACCTATTTAATACTGAACAAATACACTTATTTTTAATTAGAGTTCCTGTTTTGCATTTAAAACAAGTTTCTAATCGGTTTTATTTTATACCCAACTAATTTCATTTTAGTTCTGCCTACTTTTTTCTAATAAGTAGCTTTAAATTATTTTCCAGGTTGTCATACTACTTTATCTTCTTCATCATCAGGGTATCAATTTATCAGTTTTGTTGGCTGTCTCTCTCAGAGTAATATGTTAACACATGTGTTGTAAATTTGATTGAAAATCTCTTTTTTTCTCCCCCATAACCTTTCTATGCCCAGAAGTTCTGTATTTTTTTAACACCTGGTAATCCAGGGCCTCCAATCCAAAACCAGATTTTCACCTGACATGAAAAATTAAAATACATAGTAGACTGTCCAATTAAGAAAATAGAACAACACCAAAAAAATGATTATTCCATCTCTTTCACTAGCCCATCTTTTTATCTCCTTGCTCAGAGGTAACAATTATACTCAATTGTGAGTACTTTCTTTCTTTTCGTTCTTCATATAAATATATATGCCTACACAATAATTTATTTAGATTTTCTCATTTGAAAATTGTATATAAAAGATATTATGCAATATACTTCTATGATTTTCCTTTTTACACAATATAATATTATTTACTAAGTTTACCAGTGATATTGTATGTGACTGTGATTCTTTTTGGTATCTTTGGGTATTGCGTTGTGAGAATATGCCATTATACATATCATGGCATCCCTTCTCTTTTTGGTGGATGTATAGTTTTTCCAGAATTTTTGTTGTTATTAGCATTCTTGTAAATGCCACTTGTTACACATATGCATTTTTTCATCAGTTTATACCTCAAAATGGAATTGCTGAGTGCATGATACATGAAAGTTCAGCATTGCGAGAGAGTTCTAAAATAGTTTTCAAAGCAATCGCACCAATTTAAACTCCTGTCAATAATGCATGGGGGTGGGTAGGAGGCTTCCCTTGTGGCGCAGTGGTTAAGAATCTGCCTGCCAATGCAGGGGACACAGGTTCCATCTCTGGCCCGGGAAGATCCCACATGCCTCACAGCAACTAAGCCCATGTACCACAACCACTGAGCCTGTGCTCTAGAGCCTGCGAGCCACAACTACTGAAGCCCATGCTCCACAACAAGAGAAGCCACTGCAATGAGAAGCCTGTGCACCACAACAAAGAGTAGCCCCCGCTCGCCGCAACTAGGGAAAGCCCGCTTGTAGCAACGAATACCCAACGCAGCCAAAAATAAAAAATTACTTAAAAAAAAACAATGAGTAGGGGGATCCTGATCCATAACTCCTCTAACAGTGGGCACTAACAGGCTTCATTTTGAAATTCTGTTTTTAAAAATTGAATTTCATTGGGCTCTTGATTGATATTTTTATGATTCTAATGAAGATACCATTTTTTAAAATGTTTAGTCGTGTGTTTTCTTTTGTTTGAAGTAATGCTCATTTATTTTGCTCACTTTTCTATTAGATTTATCTTAGTGACTTTGAGTTACATGCTTGAAACTAATCTTTTGTAAATTTTACATTTAAAAAATCCTTTCAGAATTTATAATCTGTCTTTTTACTTTATTTAAAGTAAAATTATAAGTAGAATCCCTTAACATTATTATATTCAAATTTATCCCTTTTACGGATAATATATTTATTTATAATAAATTCAAATATATTATTTATTGTTCTGGGGATGAAAGCAAGTTGTCAAATGACAAGCACATATAAAATTTATTAAAATACATAAAATAGTGAGTTCTGTTTTGTCAGACCTCCTGGTTAAGCAATGACTAAAGGACATAGACAAATAACGAAAGAGAAAAGGTAAGAATTTGCGAAACTGTTTAGTCTCACCAGCAATTTAAAAAAATGAGAATTAATATTCTATGATTACTCCTTGTCAACTCTCAAAACAACCAACACTAGAAAAATGAAAATATTCACAGTGGATGAGGATTTATTGAACATATAATCTACTACTTTGCAGCTGGAAGTGTGGTCCGTAAATCAGTAGCGTTAGCATCACCTGGAAGCTTGTTAGAATTTCAATACCTCAGCCCACACCCATGACCTAACTGAATCAGGATCTGTATTTTTTTTTAAGATGATCTTTCATTTATCTTTTTAAATAAATTTATTTATTTTATTTTTGGCTGTGTTAGGTCTTCATTGCTTCCTGTGGGGCTTTCTCTAGTTGCAACGAATGGGAGCCGCTCTTCCTTGTAGTGCGCGGGCTTCTCATTGCTGTGGCTTCTCTTCTAGAGCACGGGCTCTAGGTGCATGGTTTTCAGCAGCTGCAGCATGTGGGCTCAGCAGTTGCATCTCCAGGGCTCCAGAGCACAGCCTCAGCCATTGTGGCTCTGGAGCTCAGTTGCTCTGTGGCATGTGGGATCTTCCTGGACCAGGGATCAAACCCGTGTCCTCTGCACCGGCAGGCAGATTCTTAACCACTGCACCACCAGGGAAGTCCCAGGATCTGTATTTTAACTAGATCCCCGGATGACTCATATGCACGTTGACATTCAAAAAGCACTGGTCAAACACTCTACTTTTGAGACTACAATGTATTACAATGACTTTGGAAAATAATTTAGCAATATTTTCAAGGTAAAGTACCTACACAAATCTGTTCATGGCAGTGCTATATATTATAGGAAAAATATCTCAAATGTAGGGAAACTGTTAAAAATCAAACCATCCATGTGATTATACCTTTATATAACTAATGAATACAAGTTTGTGGATAATGCTTCTATGACCAGCTACAAAATCACATATACAGTATAACTTCAAAATTTACTTTAAAATACAAGAAGAAATTAATTTTGTCAATAGAAAATATCTTAGGATTATTAACAATTTTTACCACTAAATTTTATATGCATATTTCACAGATTATTTTAATAAAGTTTAATGGATGGGAGAGGTTTTAAGTAAAAGAATACTAAGAGCCCAGCAAAAATATGGAATTAAGTGGATTGTATGTGGTATTAGTGCTTGATCTCTCTGACTGTCTGTCTGGGAGTCTCCCTATGCTTCTCCAGTCTTTCAGACATCCTGATTTTTGGGTCTCTCTGCCTACTTAATAGTGTCTTGGCACTTCATCCACGTGTCACTTACTGGTTCTTGGATTACATTCTTCCTCTTTGTATGACACTTCTCACTGCTTTTCTGGCATCAGACCTTCCTTACCTTGGCCCCAATATGTAAAAATTGCTCCTATGCCCTCTCAGGAAGTTCTACTGTTGAGGCATGTTACCTTAGGCACCACCTTCTTTCTGCATTAGGCACTTGAGTGCTGTACCTGAAAGAGACTGATTGCTAAACCCAAAAGAATGAAAATATAATAATGTTATTTATTATCAGGCTTGAGAAACTAAGATGAGAAAACCAGGGTGAATGGTGCTTTATCTGAAGCTGCAGAAATTAGTCTAATTCTGAATAAGGCCAACTTTTAAAATGTATCACTACATTCTACTTCCTGCAGACCACCATTTACACTTCATGAACCATTGGAGGGGATCTAATTTCCCTCTGTTCTTAATGAGGCTGCATGATTTTGTGTCATGATTTATGGGGTATTCAATAAAATCTGAGACCTCTTGAATTGTGGGATTGGGCAGCAAGGATTGCCTAAGTACATAAGAAAAACCAGAACAATTCCATAAGCCTTTCCAATTTAGAGCGCTTTTTCCCTCTTTAAATAATTGACAAGAACTTTCACACTAGACAGGGTTTTTCAGGTTTTGCAGATCTACTAAAGATGAATGAAGAGTGTATGGCCACAGTAAAGCAGAGAAACCGGCAGATAAGAAAACAGAAATAGTTCAACAGCTCAGATAACAATTCTTTCTGTAGAGAAAGAAGAAATGGTCATAAAAAATAGAGGATATAAAACAACGAATGTGCTAACTTTTTAACATCATTTCTATGGAGCAATGATAAATGAGGGTTTTGCATTTGCAGAAAAATGGCTAATACTTGCCAATGATGTTTTATGGTTAGAATGTGCAAGTTTATAGCAATGACTTACTCCACTGTTATTAAGCCTTCTGTTTAAGGCTGTGGACTACACATCTCCAGGGTTGGCACAGGGAAGAAAAGAATTTCCCTTTCACAATGCAAGAAGTTATCTCAAGTAACTTATGTTTCCATCAGCAGATTTCATTGACACTGATGACAATATTCAGATCAGATATAGGAAGGAAAGCACACTGTAATGGGAAAAAAAAAATCAACCAGACCAGGAGTCAAATTTATATAAAAAAATTACCTCCCTTATCTCTCTTTCTTTCTCTCAATCTCTTTCTGTCACACATACACAGACACACACACACACACACAGCTGTGATATTTGATTTGTCAATTTCTTTAGTACCTTAAAAAGTAATTGTGTACTAGTGTGTGATTATTATAAAAATTTAGAAAATAAAGATATTCTAAAAAGTAATAAGACAAAATAAAAATCATCTAAAATGCCACTACTCCAGAAATTAGCATTATTAACATTTACACATATAATTTTCAAGGTGCATATACACACATGGGATTTTATTGTAAACAATATTTTGTACACATATTGACTTTTTAAATACAACAATGTGTTTTATATTGATTAAACTATTTATTATTATTATCAAGTTGCATGTTTCATTGTGTGAATATATCATGCCATTCAAAATTTTTCAAATATTTGATATTAATATAGTTTCCAGTCTTTAACACTGCTGGTGTACTTTTGAATCAACACTTGATATTAACATTCTTTTTAATCTTTAAATCTTCAAAATAAAAAATATATTATTATTTTAGTTTAATCTTTTAAAGAATAAAAATATAGTGTATATTTTTGCTCTTTTATTATTATTTTTGTGAATGCCTATTAAACAGTTCTGTCCATTTTTCTACTGAGATTATGGTTTTCATTGTGAAATTCATGGATTAAAAATACTAACTTATCACTCATATTGAAAAGGTAATACGAACACAAAATTATAGCTAATAAGAAAGGAAGCATGTGTGATCTCTGAACAGTTAAGTAATTTTTGGTGAAAATTCTTCTGTTTTATGACTAGACATATCTTTCTAAGGGAAATAAAATCAAGAGAAAGAAAAATATGAGTGATCTGTCCAGAGTAAAGTAATACTTTGGTGAAAATGTACCTATATTAGAATATAAAATAGGAATAAAAATTAAAATTAAGGAAAAAACAAAAATGACACTAAGAAACTCCATTAGTACTCTGGAATGACAATAAATATTTGAAAATGTAAACATAAATTCAATATTCATAGCAGAAAATGATTAACAAAACAGATTGCAAAGAAATCCCAGAAGCTACCTAATGTGGAGACAAAGTCTGGAGTTTGAGATCAAAATAAAGAGACTTGAGTAAACTTCCAGACTTTCAGGTAAGACCCAAGCAAGGTGACATCAGTTGTAACAAATGTACCACTCTGGTGGGGGACATTTGTCATGAGGAAGGCTATGCATGTGTGGGGCAGGCGGTATATGGGAAATGTCACAATCTGCTGTGAACTTATTTTTTAGAGCAGTTGCTCCAAAAAAATTAAGTCTAAAAATAATTTAAAAAGGAACAAGAAAGAACAAAGTTAGAGAACTCCCAGTACTGATCTTAAGATTTTTTTTTTAACGTTACAGTAACCAAAACCAGGTAATGTTGGTGAAAGCATAGACAAATGAAGTAATGGAACAGAACAGAGAGAGCAGTGACTGCAAACAGTGGGAGAATAAAATTTAAAATGTATTTACAATAACACCAAGACGCATAAAAATTTAGACAAAAATTTAATAATAGACATGTAGCAACTAAGTACTAAAAACCACAAAACATTGCTAAAAGAAAGTAATATCCAGTACATAAAACAAGAAAGATAAAATAAAAACAATAAAGATCACAACGAATTACAACCATCTCTATTTGCAGATGGCATCATGTTTATGCAGAAATTTCAGCCTCCACAAATCAACTAGTAAAATAGAAAAGTGAAGTTAGCAAGGTCACAGAATGCAAAGTTAATGTAGAGAAATCAATTGTATTTTATGCACATGTAGCTAGCAATGGGAAAATAAAATTTAAAAATATGTACTGAAACACATAAATTACTTAGAAAATGGGCATATAATGCCCATAACAATGGGCAGACGATACATAAACTGTAATTAACAAATTATAACATGCATTTTTGTAAAAATTAACAAGCTGATTCTAAAATATAGAGGGAAATCCATAAAATGTAGAATACCCAAGGCAACTTTTTAGAAGAAAAACACAGTTGGGGGGCTTCCCTGGTGGCACAGTGATTAAGAATCCACCTGCCAATGCAGGGAACAGTTTCAATCCCTGGTCCGGGAAGATCCCACATGCCACGGAGCAACTAAGCTCATGCACCACAACTACAGAGCCTGTGCTCTAGAGCCCACAAGCCACAACTATTGAGCCCATGTGCCACAGCTACTGAAGCCTGAGTGCCTAGAGCCCGTGCTCCTCAACAAGAGAAGCCACCGCAATGAGAAGCCTGCACACCGCAACGAAGAGCAGCCCCTGCTTGCCGCAACTAGAGAAAGCCCGAGTGCAGCAACGAAGACCCAACACAGCCAAAGAATAAATAAATTTATAAAGAAAAAGAAAAGAAAAAAAAAGTTGGAAGACCTACGCAACATAATTTCAAGACATGTTGGAGCAACAAGGTCCTATTGTATAGCACAGGGAACTAGATTCAATTACCTGTAATAAATCATAATGGAAAAGAATATGAAAAAGAAATATATATAACTGAATCACTTTGCTGTACAGCAGGAACTAACACAACATTGTAAATCAACTACACTTCAATAAAATATATTTAAAAAATAAAAAGACTTGTACTGGAACAACTGGTTATCTGCACAGCATAAACACTACTTCACACCATATAGAAAAATTCACTTGAAATGGATCATGGACCTAAGTGTAAAAACTAAAGTTATAAAACTCTTTAGAGAAAACATAGGAGGAAATATTTGTAACCTGGTTTTAGGACATAATATAATATCATAAAGACATTTATAATATAATCATTATATAAAGAACATAACTTCTTTTTTTTTTAATTTTTTTTATTTATTTATTATTTTTGGGGGGTACACCAAGTTTAATCATCTGTTTTTATACACATATCCCCATATTCCCTCCCTTCCTTGACTCCCCCTCCTCGAGTCCCCCCCCCACCCTCCCCGCCCCAGTCCTCTAAGGCATCTTCCATCCTCGAGTTGGACTCCCTTTGTTATACAACTTCCCACTGACTATCTATTTTACAGTTGGTAGTATATATATGTCTGTGCTACTCTCTCGCTTCATCTCAGCTTCCCCTTCACCCCCCGCCCCCCGGAACATAACTTCTTAAATGGACATTTAGACAGATATTTCACAAGAGAAGGTACATAAAAGTAGTCAAATAACATATGTAAATGCGCTCATCATCATTAGTCTTTAGGCAAATGCACATGTAAACCACCATAAATATCATACCTAAGAGAACTGCTAAAATTTAAAAAGACAATACCCTGGTGAAGATGTAGAGCAACTGAAATTCATACATACTGCTGGTAATAATGTGGAATTGTACAACCACTTAAAAAATGGTTTGGCAATTTCTGAAAAAGTTAAGTATATACCTAACATACGACTCAACTATTCCATCCCTAGGAATGGGATGGAATTACCCTAGAGTAATGAAAACATACGTTAACCTAAAGACTTGTATAGAAACGTTCAAACAACTTTGTTCATAAAAGTCAAAAATTGGAAACCACCCATATATGTCCATCAATGGAGCAATATATAAACGAAGTGTGGGGGAGCCACATGATGGAACACTGCACATCAATAAAAAGAAACAGCTACCGACGCATTAACGCAATTGAAGTCCTAAATTATCATGCTTAGTGAAAGAAGCCAGAGACCAAAGAGTATATATGATTCCATGTCTATAAAACACAAATTAATCTTTGTAGATCAACACTTGCCTGTGAATGACAGCAGAGATTGGGAGCATTGCAAAAGTGCACAGGAAATCTTTAGGGAGTGATGGAAATGGTCTGTATCTTATCTGTGGTGTGGCTTCCCAGGTGTTTGTAACTATTGAAACCAACTGAACAATTTAAACTGATACATTTTATTTTATCTTATTTCTCATCAAAGATGACAACATAAAATGAACTAGGACATAAGCAATTTGTGGGTTGGAACTGTGATTTTTCTTAATTTGTTGTTTTTGGTTTATTTTTATTTTTGCTTATACTACAGGGCTTGCCATTTATGAGGTATTCATTAGTACTTCTTGAATAAATGAACCAATGACTTCATGACTGAATTACTCACATGTGAAATTCAATGTATTTCAAATAAAATTATTTTAATTTGTCTTATTAAATAGCATTATTGTAGGCATAGACCCAAACTGGGTAAATAAGTCTCTGCACCTATTAGTTATAATAGTAACATTTACCCTGGGTCTAATTTGTAAAAATTTATCAGTCCTTAACAGAACCTACCACCAAGTTCCCCCAAAGCACAAAAGTTTCTAGACCTTCTAGGATTAAAAGTTAACACTTTAGAATGAATGGTCAGGTTTGACACTGATCAATTTTGAGACAAGTTAAATAAAAGGAAAACTTTCCCTAACTCTGTAAATTGGGAAATGGCAGGAAGGCTCTAAATTCACAACAAAATAACGGAAACTAAAGACATATTTACTGTCTAATGACATAGTTTCAATATCATTGAGAATATTTTGAGCAGCACACCATCTCCACACCTAATCCCAGACTATCTGAGTTTCACCCAAGCAGATATCATTACTTGGGCCTAACAATTTGTGACTCCCACACAGCTGTGAATCTCAGGGAGCGTTGGTGACAGCTTCAGACAGCCTGAACAACGCAGGAGAGAGGGGAAGCCTCCCTCCTAGAGCACAGAGCAATGCAGATGCAATGTTTTAAAGAAAAACCAACAAAAAAAGTTCACCAGTAACTAAATACAATTGAATTACAGTTACAATTCCATACATGCAACTTGAAATATAAGGAGAGCAGACAACTTGTTTCCCTTTAATCTTTTGCAAAAATGAGTAAAAGCAAAGAATCAATTTTTTCTTGCATAAGTATCTAATGCACTTTAAAACCAATATCAAGTGGAAGATGAAAAGCTTAAGCTTCACCTACACCCTCACAGTCTTTCTGGATATTTAAGCTCTTATGACCAACCTATGGCAAGTGAGCCATTCCCTGGTCCTGGGCTTCTTTAAAATGTTGTTCAGGGAACAAAGTTTACCAGTTCACTAACAACTGAAAGAAGCAGTGATTTTTTTTTCTTTTCCTCAGAGCATCTTAAATTGCTTGCTTGAAGTGAGATTAGCATTTGGCCCTTGGCTTGACATCTTTCCTCCCACAGAGATAAAGGACAAGCACATTGGGAGTGCAGTGGGGAACGGAAGGTTCTCTTTGTTCCAACTGGGCCAAAGACGCTGGCATCAAGACTGTCACTGACCAAACCTGGGTCACGCTCCTTGGAGTTCTCTCCTCCACTAGACCCTGACCTGGAGTTCTGTCCTTTACCTGCTCAGTCTAGTTTTAGCAAGAATCCTGCTGCTTCAGTTTAGCAGAAGTGCCCTACCCTCACCCTGGATACCTGATCAAATTCCTCATGCCCCACCCTTGATATATTAACACCCTGGCCTGCCTTCAGCAAGAATCCTTACAAGTCTGTTTAGCCAGAATCTCCTTTACCCTGATATTTCCTCTTAGTAACTTTCCATCCACTGACCATCCCTCTGACCTTGGACCTTGGCTATAAATTCCCACTAGCCCTTGTGGTATGCAGAGTTGAGCCCAATCTCTTAGCCCTACTGCAAAACCCTCATTGCAGGAGTCCTTTTTCCTTACTGACTTTACCAAGCATCATTAAAAAATGTTTCTTTAACAAAGCATAGCTAGTTAACTTAATGATCTCCAAGTCAGGACCCTTGGACTATGTCCCCAGTAAAACCTACTTCAGTCCATGTCCAAACAGTAAGCACTTTGGAGCACAAGGGAGAAGCAATATTAGAGGGGGAGAAAAAAAGATGACCTAAAGGTTCATCCCCAAGGGTCAAGGGTCAAGGGGAGCATTTAGTATGGAAACAGCATTTTTCAGGAAAGCTATGATGGCTTCTGACATCTGTCACCAACTGCCTATGTGATTTTAAGTGAGTCACTGAGTGTGAACATCTACTTATTTTAAAATAAGATATTTACACTGGATTGTTATTTTAAAGAAAATTCATGTATTGCACTAATATTGTGAGCTTTATATATGAAAAAATGAATATTTGGTATTATTGTTACCTGAAAACTGGGTTTGTCTCTTGGTGGTGTCCAGCCAAAAGACACAGCCAAACCAAAGACTGAGGGAAGGACGGGTTTATCATAACTTGCCCCAAGTAAGAACACCGGGGATCTTTCCCAAAGCATTGTCTCTCTGCAACAGCAAAACTGGGGAAGTTTTAAGCTAAGGGTACATGCATATTCATGAAGGCGCTTGACCAGAGGAGAAATCAGCAAATAGGGGCAAAGGTCAATAGAGTCCAAGGTTTAGTTGATTTAAGTTTAGGAGGGTCAACATCATCATTCCATTCTCCACCTGGGTAGGAGCCTTAGTTCCCGCAGAACTCAAGGAAATATTATGTACATCCTTTGAGTAGGAACTAGGACCCTGCTTTATCACTATACTATTGTTTCCCTGCCTTTCTCTGTTCCTGCATTCCTTTGTTCCCTTAAGATCACTGTTGAGACCTGCGCAAGGGCAAGCATTATGACCAAGATGAGATCACAAAATGGCTTAGGTCAAAATGGCTTCTCCTATGTCAAGAAGGCCATTCCTGGTTCTCTCTCTCCAGGAACCCCCTAACCTACCTGCTTACATTATTATGATCATTTTTCTTTACATTACCAAGAGAAAAACTGCTATAATTGATTGTGAGCAATCCATTTTCTGGAATCCTAGAGCACTGGAAGAGGCTTCATGTGGTTTATATTTGATTCAAAAATTCACCCTGACTATGCTCACCAGAATAAATCAGCATTCATAAATGTGTGGTTTGCCCTTTCCAATTCCTTGTTCACTTAAATGTTATATAGGTTTTTAGAATATTTTATTCTTACAAGTTGACTTGCTAAAAAATTCATGATTTACATTTTTAGCACGTATCACTTATGTCCTTAAACTGCCATCAGTTTAAAATCATCATTCATTCAAGATATGTGTGTAGCTCAGAAAGCTATATGGATAAATAATCACCTTAGTTGCATGGTTTTACTACCTCTTTAAAGAACATAGGAAGTGGCTAAATGCTATGCCCAATACCCATGTTCAGCAACAGATGCAGGGTTGGGAGACTCTCCATCTGTAGATGTCGTCCTTTGGTATGCTACAAAAGGCGCTGAAGATCATCTTGTAAAGCCTATGGTTTTGATGTTGAAGAAGTGAAGGCTAGCAAACAACTTTCTCTTGGTCTCTTACTAGTTCAAGTAATTGACATGAATTTGCAAGCCCATTATGTGGCTCCTAAGTCCCCAAGGACCATTTCACAATGAAAGAATCCTCTTGCTTTACACAATCCAATTCCTCTATGAAAGAAAGAAGAAAGGAAGGAAGGAAGGCAGGCAGGAAGAGAGGGAGGGAGGGAGGATAAAAGAAAAGAAAAACTCAGGGGAATAATACTACTACTAGATAGTGTGAAAACTTCCAGCTGCTTTCAACAAAGAAGTACAAATAAAACTAGGGTCACCAATGAACAAAAAGAGTAGAAGGTCATAGTCAATGGAGGTGGTCTCTACCTTGACTAGGGCGAGGGTTTATCGAGCACTCAGCCAGAAACCAACTTTCATGTAAAATCTTCAAAATTTTCTATACATTACACCAAGCTCCTAACTACCATCTGCTACCAAACTTAGACTATGTCTAGAGGAACCCAAGTGTACTATAATCTATTTTTGAGTGTGAATTGACTCTGTAGATACTTAAATTCCCAATGATTGAATCATTAATCTGGATTTCATAGCTCATTTTTGTTTGTATGATACTAGGAATGAAGATAATATTTATTTTCCATGTGAAATCTTTTCCCTGACTGTGTGGAATTTACCAGATTTTCTTCACCCTTTTTCTTTCTCCTGATTTCCCTATGAAGGAAAGAGAAGGAAGGGAGGGAGGGAGGGAGGGAGGAAAGAGAGAGAGAGATAGATGAAAGAAAGAAAGAAAGAAAGAAAGAAAGAAAGAAAGAAAGAAAGAAAGAAAGAAAGAAAGAAAGAAAGAAAGAGGGAGAGAGAGAGGAAGAAAAAGAAAGAGGAATTGAGAGAGAGAGAGAGAGAGAGAGGAGGGAGGGAGGGAAGAGGAAAGAGATACCCCAATAAGTAATGTAAAACTCTACCTTTCTAAGGAGAAAGTAAAACACTTGTGTACGAGTCAGTTAACAGGTGCACCAGGCAATGAAACTAAAGACTAGGGAAAAGGTTTTCCATTAGAATGAAACATGTTGAGAAGTACCTAGCATTTGTTAAAGTTTTCCCACATTATTATTTAATTCTCATTACATGTAATACTTTCATTTATTATTTCAACCTCATAGATGAGAAAGTAGAAGTTAGGAGGGGATAGAACACATAACCAACTATTAAATAATTGGATTGCATCCCAATCTATTCCATGGCATATTCTTAAGCAATAGTCTATTAAGGAATTACTCTATGAATAGCATTGAAACAACCTGAGTTCACACAGGAGCAAAAACAGAGAACTAGCACATTTGTTGTAATATCTGTTGCCAGGGAAAGGGAAAGCAATGCATTCAGAATTGGGATTAGCAAAAGAAAGTATATAGTCTATGTCTACATACTTTTAATTGAAGTGGTCCACAACTCACCTAAAAGAGAAAAAATGGCTAAGAACACTTTAGAAGCCACATAAAGAATAACCATGCATAAACTAGGAGAAATCCCAGTAGCTCACCATCAGATCATTGAATCTACCTTCAATTACCTGTAGGCAGACGAGTTCTGTGGTCTTTTTGCAGATAAGCAAAAAAGTACTTAAATGTGAATTCTGTTTAAAGTTAAAAGAAAATACATGGATTTACAAGAAGCTTTGTTAACTTTTATTCACTTCCAATTAGGTTGAAAAAAATAAGAAATCTCTACATTCCCTGTGTAGACCAAGTTATTGAGGATTTTCCTTGCTTGCTAAATTGTTAGAGAATAAAGGCTGAAAAATATTCTCAAAGAGAAGCTGAGATTGATTTCACACCCAAGGAATGGGATGCCATTTCTATGGTTAGCACTAAAGAAAGAATGAAGAAACTTGTTTTCCTAAACTTATCAAGGAGGCCAAATTGTCATTTGGTTCAGTAAGAAGATAGTACTCAATACCTCTGGTGGAATTAGGTGGTGATACTTTCTGACTCACAAAGGCAGTACAGTGTACAAATCAAGCCTGGAATTGGAAATCATGGAGACATATGTTTCCATGCTGTTTTTGCAATTTGTTAAATAGGTAAAGTACTGAACTCCTCTGAGCCTCAATTTCCTTTTCCACAGAATGGGAGAAGTCAACATCCCACACACATCCAAACCCAGAGAACTCTGCTGTCACCTGATTGCTAATATGAAATAGCATGGTTACTGTTTCTCTACCCACCACAGTTCCTTTTTTTTTTTTTTTAATATTTACATGTTTCTCATCTTAAAGTTTCTGAAACTGGAATATTTCTTACAGCCTATGCATATATTTAGTGTGTTGATATTTTTCCTTTTTATTTCTTGAAGAGCTTTTTTTAAATTGCTGGTATGTCTTACAATGAATGAGGTCTCCAGATTGAGGAAACAGAATTCAAAGTCACTAAGATGAACAGATACACTATAATTAGTGGGTCTTAGTAAGAAAAGTCAGTTTACACAAAAGTGTTATTTGTTGATGCACAGAATATTTTTCATTATCCCTTACAGTGAACACTTATTTAACTCAAGGTTTTTTCCATTAAATAACAGGTATCGGTCCCCATTACTGACATAATAAGCTTGCATTGTCTCCATTTTACAAAGGAGCCAACAGATTTAGAAACGTTCATTAAGTATGTCCTTCTGTTTCTTACGGTTACCCCTTGCTCTCACTCTTCTTCTATAGAAAAGGGCTTAGAAGTCAGAAGACTACAATACCTTATAAATTAAAATATATATATGGCTGAAAGGAAGGCACCAGTTATAAAAGACCCTGTCAGTCCTCTCCTGTCCTTTCTCTGTATGCAACTTAGATTCCAGGCCATTCTGCCCCAGTGCAGAAACTCCTTGAATTGTTATTGCACCAGGAGAGTAAAAAGCACTCCACTCCCCCCCACCCCCAGCATACCTGCAGCTGCGTGCTTTCTCTATGCCTGTATCTGAAGAGCCAAAGGCAGCTAGAGAATATCACTTGTCACTGCACATCCTTACAGCCGTAAATTCATGAATGTGATCTCAAACGGGCCTGCAAAACTACAAAAAAGAACTCTGGTTCTTTCTGCTCTCTCTCTGCAGTAACTGTTTTATGCCTGGTCCACAGTCCTCAAACACTCAGCCCTTCAGTCCCAACCCCTAGTTCTACAGATGCATGTACTATTACTTTAGGGAACATCCGAATTCCTCAGCTTCCCTCTGAGGAACATACTATCCAACAAATCTGCCTCCCCTCTCTCCTTTTAAGGAAGATAAACTGTCCTTTCTTGTGTTTAAGTCTGATTCCTCTATCCACGTTTAGAATTCCAATTCTCACTAACTTCAAAATGTTTCCCTTTCTGTCTGGAATATTCAACATCTTTCTTCTTTTCAATTTAATTTCCCGTTAAATATACTATATCAAATTAGGATCCAGCAGACCTTTCCAGTTATAACCATCCCTCTCTCCTCTTAGATGAACCAATTTCAAAAATGTTTATACTCATAACCTTCATTTATCCATAATTCACTGCATTTTCAGACTAACCAGTTATCTGCCTCTGTTATGACACTGGAATAGTTCTTTCTATGGTAAGCATGTCACTGAGTCCAGCAGGTATTTTTTAGTGTTCCTCTTATTTCACCTCCCACTAGCTTTCAGTCCTATTTGACTACCTTTCTCCTTGAAGCACTGTCTTCCTTTTACTTCTTTTTATACTACTGACACATCTATACCCTGCTTTTCTCCCTAACTCCCTGACGACTTCTCAGTCTTATTTCTATGCACCTCTTCTTCATGTTGACATTTGAAATTGAAATTCTTCAAGGTTAAAGATCAGGGCCACTTTTCCTCTGACTCCACGCTCTCCTAGGCTATGCAACTACTAGCCCATAACTTCAATTACCAAAATATGCAAAGTTCTCAAACTCCAACCAAAACTGTACTACTAAGCTCTGGGATGACCTGACATTTCCATTTACATGTCTCAAGTTCATATCTGACTAAACATAGTCAAACTGAAATTATGATCTCCACTTTTTCCTATATCCTTCGTCTAATGGGATGACACAGCATAGGCCAAATACTCTGAATCATTTTGATACTTTCATTTCTTTCACCCGATTTATCAGCAATTTCTATTGATATTACAACCTCAACTGCTACAAGCTGCCATTGTTTCTTCTTGGAACCACTGAAATAGACCCCTAAGTAGCTGATCTGCAATGTTTGGGTATACTTATCAGTACATTTTCGATGCTGCATTCTCCAAAATCCTTTAAAACAGAATTTATTACAACCATCTTCTCTCCCACCTCAATTTAAAAACCTTAAATGAAATTCTCTGTTGCCTAACAATGCTCTGCATGATCTATTACCTACTAATATTTCAAACCTTATCTTGTACCTGCAGCCCTGAAATTTCTCAATTTTTCTACTTTCTTTGCACATTTTTGTCTTGAATAATCAAACCTCTACCACTCTTCCTCACACTTTTCTTGTGTATGTATATGTGTATATATAGATCTATTTATGTATAGAAAAAGACAAACACATTGTTTTGCTTTTTTTCCTTTTCAAAAATTATCATTCAAGCATGGAGAAATCTACAAAAATAAGATGTGATACCAGTTGTACCCACCACCCACATATAATAAAGGTATCTTTGTCAAAATTGCTTAATGTCATTACTAAGAAAATAAAGTATTATAAATATGATGTTCCCATGGAATTTCTTTACAATGTCATTCCTCTTTCTCAAGAGGCATCCAGAGTCTGGAAATTTGTGATTTTCCTTTCCAGCCAAGCCCACAAATCCATGTGTATGTATTATCCATTTATTTTCTCCCTGTTTCTCTCTCTTTAACTAAAACAGCAATATACTGCATTGTTTTTTGCATTTTCCATTGTTGTGTAAAACTAATATTATAATTCTGCAAGAAGATTTCATTCAATGTTATAATTTTGATACATATAAATATCAGTATATGTGAAAATAATGTAGTCATTAAAAATGAAAGTAGTCATCCTTCCTCCTTTGAGGAATGTTTCTTTTTTGCTTGCCTTTCTTTGTGCTACTATAAAAAATGCCACAATAAAGTCCTTACGTGTCTCCATATGCATATACATAAAAATTTCTCTTGAATATGTACTGGAAATTGATGGATATTAGTGTACACACAAATTCAGCATTATTAAATATTGGCAAATTGCTTTCCAGCGTGGCTGTAGGCACTTACATTTAAAGCAGCAATATTTTTTTTTAATGTATATTATTGAAGTTTGATTTTCAATGTTGTGTTAGTTTCTGGTATATTGCAAAGCGATTCAGATATATATATATATATATATATATATATATATATATATATATACACACACATATATATAATTTTTCTTATTCTTTTCCATTATGGTTTATTACAGGATATTAAATATTGTGCCCCGTGCTATAGAGTAGGACCTTGTTTATCCATTCTATATATAATAGTTTGCATCTGCTAATCCCAAACTCCCAGTCCATCCCTCCTCCATCCCACCTCCTCCTTGGCAGCCACAAGTCAGTTCTTCATGTCTGTGAGTCTGTTTCTGTTTCATAAATAAGTTCGTTTGTGTCATATTTTAGATTCCACATTAAGTGATATCATAAGGTATTTGTCTTTCTCTTTCTGACTTACTCCACTTAATATGATAATCTCTAGGTCTATCCATGTTGATGCAAATGGCATTGTTTATTCTTTTCTATGGTTAAGGAGTATTTCATTGTGTATATATACTATATCTTCATCTTTATCCATTCAATGTCAATGGACACTAAGTTTGCTTCCATGTCTTGGCTATTGTAAATAATGCTAAAGCAATATTTAACTTTCTATCTCCTCATATGCATGATATTGATGACTTATGAAATGGTATCTCACATTTCAAATTACATTTACGTGATTACTAGAGATTAAGCATAGTTCCATATGTGTTGATCATTTGAATTTCCTCTTCCTAAATTGATTCTAGATGTTGCTTGCCCATTTTATTTTTATTTTGTCTAGTTTTTCTTATTGATCTGTAAGTTCTATAGTATTCTTCTAATTAATCCTGGGCTAGTTTTTGTTGTTTCTTTGGCCGCAGTTTACAGCATGTGGGATCTTATTTCCCTGACCAGGGACCGAACCTAAGCCTCCTGCATTGGGAGTGCAGAGTCTTAATCACTGGACTGCCAGGGAAGTCCCCTGGGCTGGTTTTATATGTTGTGAGTATCATTTTCCAAACTGTAGCCTATTTTAAAACTTAGCTCATGTAATATATTTACACGTAAAAAACTTTTGAAATATAATGCCAAATTTACCAATATTTTACATTTTAATTTTTGTGATTGTTTCTTGTTCAAAAAAGAACAAGAAACCTACTATGGCACTCCCCTGTATTTTTCTCTAAGCATTCTAAAGGGTTATTTGGTTTGTTTGTTTGCTTTTTATTTAGAGCACTAGACCATGTGGAATTTGTCCTATGTGCAGGAGGATAAGGTGAGGATCTAATCTCATAATTTTCCAAATCAAATTGTCAGATGTCTGAAAACAATTTATTAAACAGACCAGAGATTGGCAAACTGTGGCCCATGGGTCAGCTGCCTACTTTTGTAAATAAAGCTGTACTGAACACAGCCCCCCTCATCCTGTTATACATATATTTGGTTATTTTGTGCTTCAACAGTAGAGCTGAGTAGCTGTGACAGGGACTGTATGACCCCCAATACCTAAAATAGTTAATATCTGGCTCTTAAAGAAAATTTCCAATGCCTAGACTAGCCAATCATTTCTTCACTGTTTTATAAAATTGTGGCTTGTACATGCCAAGTTACCATAAAGGATTTGCTTCTGGACTCTTTATTCTGTGGTTTCCCTCTAAGTCCACTCTTCTGCCTACATCACACTGTTCTCATTACCATAGCTCTACAACATATTTGGATACCTAGTACAGTAATTTCTTTCTGCTTACCTCCCACCTTATTCTGCCCTAAAAAGGTCATAACTGTCTGTTATCAGAAATTTACTCATCTGTCTAAATTTAAGATCATTCTGTTAAGCTCTGTGAAAAAACACATTTATATGTTTATTTGCATGTGAGAAGTGACATCTTTAAGACACTGAGTCTTTCATCCATCAAGTGAGATATCTCTTTATTAATACAGGCCTTCTTTTATGTACTTTGTAAAATTTTAAAGTTTTCTCTATGATAGTTTTGTACATCTTGGCAGATTGATTCTTAGCTGTGTTCCCAGTCTCTTCTTTATATCTCTTACGTCTTCTATTTCCTTTTTCCATTTCTGTGCTGCATTGTGGATAATATTCTCAGATCTGTCTTTCAGTTCATTAAATCACTCTTTAAATGTGCCTAATCTGCTATTTAACATTCATTGAGGTGTTTTATATCAAGGGTTATAATTTTATTTCTAGAAGTTTTATTTGATTCCTTTTAAAAAATATGACTGTTCTTATAGTTTCCATTTTTTCTAATCCTTATTTTATCCATTTAATCCTTTCAACATATTTACTTTATTGTGCTTTTCAAACTGTTCTGGTCACTCGGATCATGGGTATTCTTAATTTTTGTCTCCTTTCTATTGCTGATCCCCTCTTGTGGAATCTAATGTGCCCTTTACTTTGACAAAATTCCTACAGAATGGTTTTTAAATTCCTCCTGCCAGTTGCTCTGTGTGTGTGTGTGTGTGTGTGTGTGTGTGTGCGTGCGTGCGTGTTTTGCAGTTGTTTTATTGTTTAGACAAATCTCACAGTAACTTCACCACCTTGAGGATTCCTTATACATGTTGGTATTTATAAATTTATTTATTTATTTGTTTGTTTATTTTATTGGCTGTGTTGGGTCTTTTTTGTTGTGCGCGGGCTTTCTTTTCAGTTGTGGTGAGTGGTGGCTACTCTTCGTTGTGGTGCATGGGCTCCTCATTGCCGTGGCTTCTCTTGTTGTGGAGCACGGGCTCTAGGTGCATGGGCTTCAGTAGTTGCAGCACATGGGCTCAATAGTTGTGGCTCATGGGCTTAGTTACTCCACGGCATGTGGGATCTTCGTGGAGCAGGGATCAAGCATTGGATAAAAGCCATTGTCCCCTGCATTGGCAGGTGGATTCTCAACCACTGCGCCACCTAGGAAGCCCTACATGTTGGTATTTAAATTAAGACTCCATGACAATGTCTCTCACAAGAGTCACCTAGAGTCCCAGGACAGAGTCAAGCTTCTGTCATTATTTTTTGTTGATTCCACCTTCCTTCAAGGTCCTATGGCCCTTTCAAAGACCCAGTGGGCACATCTTTCCAGCTTTGCAGATATTAAATCCTCAGACTCAATTCTCTTCTGACGTTTCCCGAGGTCCTTGCTACATCACTTCACGAAAAGGTTCTTTAAGTATCTGCTTTATTTCTGCTATGAGGGGATTCCACATCTTTCTTTCAACATCTGTCATATCTATTTTATTGTTTTTGTTGTTATATCTAGCTCATATATTTTATGTACTTGCAAGGAAAAGTCCACATTAATCCTGGCACTGTGTTGCTGGAAACAAAACTGCCAGTTAAATTGGTCTTGTTCTTCAAATTTCAACTTCCTCAAGAAAAGATCCCCTACCCCAACCCCCAGCCTAGGTCAGATGTCCTATGACATGCTCATATTGCAGTGTGGACACCTATCACAAATAATCTTTTGTCTTAAAGCTGGAGCACTATCCTAGACTCATCTTTTGTTCTTCAAGGTGATATTATTTCAGAATTTTCCCTGGCTTTCTTTACCGCTAGAATTTAGTTGATTAGAACTACTTTTCCACTGCAATAGTCTTCCTAAACTTGGATCTTGGATTTCACTACTGGAGATGTTGATTCAATAAGTTTTTCCATGTCTTCCACAGTGAAACTTGTTGAATAACAAGGACTGAGGTAATTTTTGCCAAGCTGTTCTAAAGGAAAATAAAATATACTTACACAAAAATGTTGATACTTTCTTACTCTACACTTGAAATACATGAACATACAAATGATTGTTTCCCAGAATAAAGATATTGTTTAAAGTGACTTCTATTTCCATCACTTACTAGGAAAAATGAGCATTAATTTCACATATTCCTTATACCTCAACAAGTTATCCTATTTAAAAAGACATCTTGCTAAATAAATACAGGAAATAACAGTTAAAACTAAAAATTAATATGTAATAGAAGTTTTATGGCACAACCACAATTATAAGATGAACGTTTTAACAGAGTTATCTCAGTAAGTGATATGTGAAGTGGATATAATATAATAAATATAGAAATAAGTTGAATAACAGTTTTATAAGATATAAATAAGGGTGACTTTTATCCAATAAAAATAAAATATGTTTTGATGCTAAAGAAAAATTTAAATACAAATATATATTATACTGTTAGCGATACACAAAGGTCACTAAATAACACAAAGAATGAAACAAGTAGGAATTCTTTGGTGGTTCAGTGGTTAGGACTCGGTGCTTTCACTGCTTGGGCCTGGGTTTGATCCCTGGTCGAAGAACTAATATCCCATAAGATGTGAGGTGCAGACAAAAAAAAAAAAGAAAAGAAAAAAAAAGAAAGAAACAAGTAGAAAAATTATGTAAAAACAATATAAAATAACATGTAATTAACTGTAGAATAGCGAATAATAACCAATTTGGAAATTAAATATACATAGCATATCTTCCAAACAACTTGAGTTATAGAGGAAACTAAAATCAAAATAGGGGATTTTTTAAATAATTAGAACTGAAAGCATTCTGTACATGTCATCTATAGCATTCAGAGGAAGAATATATTCTTCA
This sequence comes from Hippopotamus amphibius kiboko, assembly GCF_030028045.1. Taxonomy (NCBI): domain Eukaryota; kingdom Metazoa; phylum Chordata; class Mammalia; order Artiodactyla; family Hippopotamidae; genus Hippopotamus; species Hippopotamus amphibius. The sequence continues at coordinate 56,273,777 of NC_080190.1, read as the reverse complement.
AGTTCATTTATTAGAAAATAACACAGTATTTTTAGTAAACAGCAGTAGTGCTACTCTATACAGTGTTAGAATACAGAGTATTAGCACAGAGTACTAAAATATAATGAAATATTCAAAACATAATTAAAAAAAGAAAATACTAATAAAACTAAAACAAGAGCTAGTTCTTAAAAAAAAAATACAGATTAAAGATAAAATCTGGACTACCAGATCAAAAATAACATATAACAATAGCAACATGAACGTTAATAGAACTATACACAGAAGTCTTCAAAAGGCAAATACTCTGTGTCAATGAGTTTGAAAATCAATTGATATATACATATATAAAATATGTAATATGTGTGTACATAAATAATCAGTTGATGTATATAAAATCATACATATATACATGCAAATGTATACCAATTGGTATATCAATATGATATATATCAATATATATGTTCAAGATAATAAATAAAAATATCAATCCTTACCACCTAAAAAAGTAATAACCACCTAAAAAAGTGAAAAAAAATTCTATCAATTAGTAGCAAAATTATGTTATGAAACAAATATGAAATACTATATTAAGCAGAACATTCAGAAGAGAAATTAGCTATCAAAAAACTGAGCAAAATGTATAAATCCAACAAAACTTTATAAGCAAGAGAGGGAAAGCACAGAAGTGTAGAATCCTTTGATTATCTTCTGTCAGTGCAAAAGTACTGAGAGCAAAGACAGTGTGGTTTAAATAAAACAGAGTCAGTGCCTCAGAAGAGGGCTGACACTTGGCTTTGCCAATGCCAGTAATTCTGGCACTAGACTCTCCATCTTGCATTAATGACAGTATCATCAGCTTAAACTCTGCCAGCAAAGTAAACAATAATTAGTGGCTGCCTAACCTTACCCTGGGAAGTATCTGGTAAGGAGTTTGAGAGTGATTTATGCCACAAAGGTTGAGATACAGGGGAAAGAATTTCCTTTAAAATACAAGAGAAATCTTGAGCCTGTATGCTTAAAATAATTCTGGATGAAGCAAAAACATCTTCAGCTAATTCTGGCCAGTGATATTTCATGAGTTGGTTATTTCCAATGCTCACCCTTTGTGTTAGAGAGTAACTGCTACCTGGGAAGAACAAAGGCTTGGAAAGTGTAAAAATAGGTTGTACTCCTTCCTTAGGATCTGAGTAGTGACAGCTACCCATTGATTAATAACTTATCCCTGTCTCTTATTATAATCAGGAATGTTGGACTCTTCTAGCAGGACTAGAAGAGGATTAACAACCAAAAGGAGGAAAACAAAAATGTGCTAAAAGACACAATAAAATCCTGAGCAACAGACAGAACTGTTCTACTGGGCTGGAGGAGATATGCTTGGAAGATTTATAAACATAAAGTGTTCCAGATTATAATGATGGCATAACCAAGAAAACGTACCCCCAAAGTTAAAACATTCTAAATCCAAATTCCAATTTTTTTCTTTTTAAGGAAAATGACAACTTGACTCTAAAACTGTCTAGAAAACTAAATGTTAAAGAATTTAAAATGTTTTTTTTAAATAGATCAACATTTTAGGTGTGAAATGGGGAGCCTCAAGGTAAGGGCCATAATGGCAAATAGAAAAGAGAATTACTTTACTCTGCAAAGCAGGTGGGAAAAATTGGATTTCCAGAGTCATCTTGAGGAGGAAAGCATTGGAAAAAATGAGGAGCATATTAAAATTATGTGAAGAGGTTATTAAAAGGGGGTGTGAATAACATGAAAATGGTCCTGGGGACTGGAATAAAATAGCAGAACATGAGAACTGGCTGAAATGACTGAGACATTTCTAAAGGCATGACTTTCAGTTTATGATGAAACTGTGATGACTTTAAAACATTTCTTTAAATTTTTGACAATTTTTCCAACAAAAGGTGTAGTCTATAAAAGGTGTAGTTAAATGTCTAATTATCCTCCTGTTGAATATGGGTCGGTCTAAAATACTTGTATCTAATGAATGGAAGGCAGCAGAAATGACTCGTATGACATATAAGGCCAGTTCAGAAAAGGCAATATTGTTTTTGCCCAGATCTCTCTTGCTCTTAGAACTTATCTACCATGTTATAAGGAAGCCCAAGGCACAAAGAGAGGCCGTATGTAGGTTTCTGGTTAATAGCTCCAGCTAATTTCCAAGATGAAAGCCAGTGCCACCCAAGAGATAAGCAAGTGAAGAAGTCTTCAGATGATTCTAGTCCCTAACCTCTGATTTGGACCAAATTAGGCAGGGTGGAGCAGAAATAAGATGTCTCTACCAAACCCTATACAAATTGCAACTTTGTGAATAAAATAAATGTTATTCTCTTAAGCAATTGCTTTTATGGGTGGCTTGTTATGTAACAAGATAATTATAATAATATCCTTTGTATACTAAGAGTTTGTACAAATCAAAATTTAAATGACAAACTACCTGGAAAAAAAAATGGGAAAAGTGGAAAAGTAATTCATAGAATACATATGAACAATACATGTGCTAGAAATGCCCAATAATATTAGTTATTGGAGGAATTAAAATTAAAATGACACAGTGAAAACATTTATCCCTTATTAATATAACTTCAGTTTCTTACAACAAAAAGGATTTTAAATGAATACATTAATCAAAAAATGATGACAAAATAAATTATGATACATCAGATGTGTTTATTACCATGTGAACTATGCATGAAAAATTGTTAAATCTAAAATCACAGTGCTAAATAGAAGAAATCTCATTCTTTGGTTAATAAATCATATGTCTGTAAACACATAGGGAGTTGGCTGAAGGTACAGGATTAAGATAAGAAATTCAATTTTTATTCTATATACTTTTTTCTTTTTCACGGAGATCACATATTGCTTTGGTAATAATAAAGAAACCAATTATTCATTAAAGTCCCTGTCTATGAAAGAACATGTAATTGGTACAAAGAGTTGAGAGTTATCGGAAGTAGATGTGTGTCCCTGTTGTGCTGTTATCCACAGAATGCATTCCCTAACCAGGTGAGATTGCTTTTGCAAATTATACAATCAATAAAGTGAAAAGGCAACCCACAGAATGGGAAAAATATTTTCAAATCATATATCTGATGAGGAACTTGTATCCAGAATGTATAAAGAATTCCTACAACTCAATAAAAAGACAAACATTTACAAAGGATTTCAGTAGACATTCCTCTAAAGAAAATATACAAATAGCTATGCCCATGAGATAACACTCGATGCCATTATTCATTAGGGAAATGCAGATCAGAACCACAATGAGATACCACTTCACACCCATTAGGATGGCTATAATCAACAGGATGGACAATTACCGGAATTCTCATTCATTGTTAGTGGGAATTTAAAATGGAGCAGTCACTTTGGAAAACAGTTCAGTAGTTCCACAAATGTTAACTATAGAGTTACCATATCACCAGCAAGTCCACTCCTAGGAAAAAAATAAAACACAGAAAACTCATTTGTACATGTTCATAGTATTATTCATAATAGCTAAATTTTTGAAACAGCTCAAATGTCAGTTAACTGATGAACAGATGAACAAAATGTGATATATCCAATGGAATATTAATCAATCATAAAAGAGGAACAGAGTATTGATATATATGCTACAACATGAACAAAAGTTATACTAAGTGAAGTAAGTCAGACAGAGAAAGACAAGTATCATATGATATCGCTTATATGCAGAATCTGAAAAAAATGATACAAATGAACTTATTTACATAACAGAAACAGTCTCACAGACTTAGAAACAAACTTATGGTTAGCAAAGGCGAAAGGTGGTGGAGAGGGATAAATTGGTAGTTTGAGACTGACATATACATACTACTATATTTAAAATAGATGACCAACAAACATGTACTGTGTAGCACAGGGAACTCTGCTCAGTATTCTATAACAACCTAAATGGGAAAAGAATGTGAAAGAGAATAGATACATGAATATGTATAACTGAATCACTTTGCTGTACACCTGAAACTAACATAACATTGTTAATTAACTATACTCCAATGTAAAACAAAAATTAAAAAAACAAACATGAACAAAACTTGAAAACTTTACACTAAGCAAAGGAAACCCATTGCAAAAGACCAATATCCTATGATTCTATTCATATAACATGTCCACAATTGGTAAATCTTTGGAGACAGAAAATGGATTATTGGTTGCCTGGGACTGGAAGTATGGTAAATGATGTGACTGCTAAAGGGGACAGAGTTTCTTTTTCGCACGATGAAAATATTCTAAACTTATATTGTGGTAATAGATGAACAAGTCTGTGAATGCATTAAAAAAACACTGAATTATATAACTTAAATGGGTAAACTGCATGGTATGTGAATTATATCTCAATAAAGATTTTTTTTTCTTTTTTTTTTCTTTTTCTACAAAAAGAACTGTAAGCCATATCCTAGTCAAGGTATTCAGTGCTTATGAATTCAAGATAGGTAGGTCCAAAATAGCTGATCTGTACCCAGGGTGAAAAAGTTCAGTTCTTTCCATATAAACATGAATTAGTGAAAGGTAATAGGCCTCTACTCTAGCAGGAAGCAATGGAGGAAGATGTCAATCAACAGCTGCAGAAGCTAGTCGATTTAATCTCCAGCAAACTGTCCCCATCTTCTGCATTAAGCCGTTCTGCATTAAATAACCATTTAACACAATCCAGTGGCATTGAGTGTGTAAATAAAACAATACTAGACTGTAATTATTTGTCAATTCTGGAAGGCTAAGAATTCCTATAAAACTGTATCTTATCTGTCATTTAATTGCTTAGTATTGCCATTATGGAATGCCACATATGTTCAACTACTGCTGGTAGAAAATAAGAATAAATTTATCTGGAAATTCAAGAAGTTCCAAGTCACACTTGGGAACTTATCAGAAATGTAAATTTTCAGGCTCCATCCAGACATACTGAAGCAAACACTTACAGCTCAGGCACCAGCAATCTGTGCTTAAATAAGTCTTTCAGATGATTCTGGTAGACTCTGAAGTTATAGAACACTCACATAAAAACAGTCAATATGCAGTACACTTCTTCACAAAATAAGATATTAAGAATATCTTACTTTTTTTCACTTTTTCTTTTTAGGCCCTTATACTATCCTTCCAAAGAATAGCACCTTTTTCTAATGTGAAAAATCATACATACAGACAATTTTCCATTGACGTTTGTGAAAACATTTAATTAATGAAGCTATAAAATGTAAAGAAAATTCAGTAAGTCTCTAAGATTGTATCAACAACCACTACAGTTCTAGGTAGTTGAGATTCTTCAGGTTAAAGAGTACCTCCCACCACTCTCAAAAGTGAGAGACTTATCTAAATATTTTAAGCCTGGGCCTGAGAATTAGGCACGATACACTGATGCCAAAAGCTTCAAGTCTCCATGTTAGAAAGAAGTGCCTTTTAGGTTTCCAAGGAAACAGAAAAATTTCCTGTTTGAATCCTCACTCGGGCTGAATTGAATTCTAAAAATCATCAGGATCTACACCCAGAGGCAAGAATAGAAATGGCCCAGGTTTAAAAATAGTGTATCTGCCATGGCCACCATTGGAGAAGACAAAATAATAGGTCTGAGCAACAATTTGCCAACTGCACAAATTCTACCCATTATGTTGTATAATTTTAAAGAATGAATTATTTCCAGTCACTACTGCCACACATGAGTTAACTGGAGGAGAGAAGTAGATTCCCAGCCTCCAGTTAGAAGATGTGCCTCAGGCAGATTCAAATGCATGATCGAAAATATCTTTGAAAGAAGCCCACACAGCATCTATCAGGAAGTAATGCAGTTTCCAAGTAATTCATGGTTGATTCTGGAGCTAGTACGTGTGTGTATAAATACACAATTATATACAGTGTATAGTGTGTATGCGTATGAGACGATATAAATTATATCAATTAAGAGTTTTCCACATAAAAATGAAATCTAAATTGAAGAGAAAGCAAGATATGCCCTGGAGCCTCGCCTTTTAAAAACATGATGAAGTCAGCCAAATAATACATCTCAATAAAAAAGTAAATAATCCTAGCTAGCTGTGCCAAATTTGGCAGACCATAAAACAAACCTGTAGGAAGATTTCATCCCTAAGGTATCAGTACTGATTATCAGTAAAATTTATCCTATGACTTTTTCAGTTAAGAAAGAAGAATAAAAAGCACTCAGGATTGTAGAGTATTTTATCTTTTCAACTTTTAATGCAAAGTCTCCATTTAATATTGCATTGATCACTTTTACTGTGTTGTTTTTAAAGTTTCCTTTATCGGCTATGAAAGTATGCTAACTAGTTATACATATTTTTAACTTAATAGACTACATTTTTAGAGCATTTTTAGGTTTACAGAAAAATAGAGCGGAAAGTACAGAAAGTCCCCATGCACTCCCATCCCTCCACTCAGCTTTCCTTACTATTAACATGTTACATTGACGTGGTATATTTGTTACAATTGATGAACCAATATTGATATATTATTAACTAAAGTCCACAGTTTACATATGGTTCGCTCTTTGTGTTTTATATTCTCTGAGTTTTGGCTCATGTATAATGACTTGTGTCCATCAATGTCGTACAGAGTAACTTCACTGCCCTAAAAAATCCCCTGAGCTCCACCTATTCATTCCTCACTCCCCCTTGCCCCCGACCCTCTGGCAATCACTAATCCTTTTCCTACCTCCAAAGTTTTGCCTTTTCCAGAATGTCATGTAGTTGAAATCCTTAAGTACGTAGCCTTTTCAGATTGGCTTCTTTCGCTTAGCAATATGCTTGTAAGATCCATCCATGTCCTTTTGTGGCTCAATAACTCATTTCTTTTCATCCCTGAATAATATTCCATTACATGGAGGTACCGTAGTTTGTTTACCCATTCACCTATTGAAAGACACCTTAGTTGCTTCCAATTTTTGTCAATTATGAGCAAAGTTTCTGTAAACATTCATGTGAAGGTTTTGTATGGACTCTTCATCAGTTATGCAAGTATGTAAATTAGATTTTAATCAACACACTTTTTTAAAAGTTATCTTTGTATCCCAAAGTATCTTAGTCTTTCCTGTCATATCAGATCCATGAAGTTTAGTCCTGCTGTAGGAATTGGAATTAAAGAAGGGAGGAAAAGAAGAATCACAGGAGCTCATGGTTAGGAGGAATATTGATGATCACCTAGGTTACTTCATGTGTCCTCAAGCCCACATTTGGATTCTCCTATATGTCTCATATTTATACAGTTTCTGATGACCAGCTGTTTTTTGTTTGGCATGCTCTGAATTTTAAAAATATTACTTCTTATATTGTACTATCTGAATTTCTATTTCTTGGGGCTCCATGGGAATAGTAGACTTAATCATCTCCTGGCAGTCTTGAGATTTTTGAAGATATTTTCACATTTCCCTAGTCACTTCAAACTTTCTTCTTAGAATATATTTCTGAGTCTTTTCAACAGCATGATCCATTCATGATTCTACTTCAATTGTATGTCAAATTTCCACACTATTTCTACTTAAATGAGAGAAGCAGATATGTCATTCTACAGGTTAATTACACAACATATAATTAGATAAAATTTCATGTTTTTTTGCATTGCTTTTAATTCCAAAATCAAGCTATAAGTGTGGTATAACAAATTCATTGTCTACAGATCATGCTTGTTGTGTGCAGTGTCTGGTAGAAAGGTTGACACATACAGACATAATCTTAAAACCTATGCCAAAACCTTTAAGGATACTGTTTAAATTTAAGGATGGAAAAAAGGCCTTAGGATATAGCTCATTTAAATTATTTAATAAAATTGCAAAATTCCTTTGATGAAAAACAAAGCAATCACAAAGAGTTAAAAAAAAATGAAACCCAGGAAGATGTGAGATGTATTAAAACTATAAATTCTGTGTTAATTACAATGGATTTAGTGAATCCCAGATTAAAAATAGCTGGAGAGTAAATCAGTGAATTAGAATAAATGTTCTAGAAATTCTTACATCACTCCTATAGACTGATGAGTAAATTTATGCTTTTCAGCCTCCAAATCTGGACAATGCATTTTAGAAGTAAGGATCCTGGAAGACAAATGCTTCCACCAAGGATACAGCAAAATCCCATAAAGCTACAGTTGCCACCACTTTAGGCTCCTTTTGCCAAGAGACCAGCAAGACAGAACAGAAGTCACCATCCTACCAGATGTAATTGTTTCTGATCATCAGGAGAAGATAGGTCTTCTAGAACACAATGAGGAAAGGAAGAATACATTTGGTAATCAGATGGTCCCCTGGAACATCTCTTGGTACTTCCTTGCCTAATTTTGATGGTAAATAGACAAATGCAGTGGTCTGATAAGATTATATCACCCAGGAAATCAAACCTCTCAGCAATGAAGGTCTGGGTTACTGGATCAAGCAAGAGTTCTAAGGATTTGTTGGAAGGATAAGAGGAGTTTAGATGAGCAGTAGAGGAAATATGAATGAGCATCAGTTGTGTCCCTAAGACCAACTGTAGTGATGGGGACTGTAGTTCATTTCACTAAACCTCTTTCAACTTTCCCCAGAGGACCTGTTCCCAGATAAAGAGAACATATTATATGTAAGTGGAACTGAGAGGCACGAAGAATGGACTGTTATGGATGTCCCCTGCAGGACCATTCCTCCAGCTGCCAGTAGTGTTGGCTGCTAATGGCTCACAGCTCAAATCCTTCCAGAAATTACCCATGGCCAAAGAGAGCTGCCTCAATCAAGGTTAATCCCTCCCCACAGGCATCCTACATCCATTGCCTTAATTCAGGACAACTATCAAGTTGGATGAACACCAAAGCTCTTCATGGAATCAACTGAAGATTTTCTTCAGACTGCATCATAGCCTAACTTCTTCTGTCCATCCTTCCTTCCTTCAGTCCCTCACAGATATGTTTCCCAGTAGCGCTACTCAATAAACATAGTCCATGCAATCTCCATCTCAAAACTTGTTTAGGGAAGCCAACCTAAGAAACATATGTTGCCAGATTCCACTGAGAAACTTTCTAACACTTGTGCCTGAATACAAACATCTATAAATCTTTACCTAAGTTCTTATTTTTATGCTGATATTTAGAATATCATCAGTCATTTACATGTGCCAAGCACTTAATAATATATCATTAAAAGTGAAAAAAAGTATATATATCATTAAAAAAGCAAATTCATACATCATGAATATAATATTTTGAATTCATATTTTTGTGTAAAAGCTAATAAATGCCAAAGTTAAACTTCCTGCAATAAAATTTATTTGTTCATGTCAACCACAAGTTGTGTATTAGAAACTATACCTATCTCAAGTATCAATCAACTAAGTTAAACAACTCCCAGTCTCCTCTACAAGTTTTACAAATAGTCCGTGATAGCCTCCTAAACACCCACCTTACACCTTCTTTCTTCCATGATTCTTCATTTGCCTCTGTAGAACTTCAGAAATAACTGGGCACAATACAATCCATCATGAATTACCTTGTACAATAATTCTTCACAGGTTTTTTTGTTGGTGGCTTTAGTCTTTTTATCTAGAATGTTTCACGGAACTCACATGAGCAAATTGTGATACTTGTGAGTTTCTTACAATTTTATACTCTTTATTCTCTAAAGGCCGATGCTCACTGTTCCTCAGTCTTTAACTGAATGACTATCATATTTTACCCAACACAAAACATAATCATCCCAGACACTTGCTTCTCTCCCATTTTCCACATTCCATGTCATCAGTTCTCTTCATCTGCTGCTTTAATGTCTCAAATTCTTTTCTCCTTCTCCATTCCTATTGCCATGACATGAATTCAGTTGTTTATTCTTATTCCTTGAGCACTTTTACACTAACATCAGTCTCCTCTATGAGTTTTACAAATAGTCTGTGATAGCCTCCTGAACACCTACCTTACATCTTCTTTCTTCCACTCTTCTTGCTCTTAATCTGCAATGATGTCAGAATCATATTTCTAAATCACAAATCTCAACTGTTACTCTACTACTTAAAAGCTTCTATTGTATTTATGTTAGAGTACATTTTGTATCATGAAATAAATAATATGGACTCTCTACCTTTTTAACTTCCTTCCCTACCTGTCTTCCATATACTATCTGTTTAAGCTATCCTTAACACTTACAACTTTTCCAAACATCACATGCTCCTTTATACTCACACATATTTCATCCCATGTTTACTGTCTCCTCTTTTCTTGATGACTTTTATGCACCTATTTATACTCAATCCAAGCATCATTTCTTCAGTGTACTCTTCCCTAAGTCACATTTTCTCTATAAACCTGTCAATAGTTAATTGTCTTTGTTACCATGTTGTCCTATACACAGTACAAATTGCAACAATTTGCAGCCATGTTATTTAATAATCTTCCTTTTTATTATACTCAGACACAAGGGTCTTATTGTGAATAACTCTATCACTAGAGTCTAGCAAAGTTGTAGCCTATTGCTTATACTCAAAGATATGAACTGAACTGCATTGAATTAAATTAAACTGAATAGAAGCACTTAGGATTATTAACAATAGCCCAGTAACTGTGTGGGCCATTGTTCTTTTCTAAACCTCATGTTTAAAAAATGATTTTATTCTTTAGTATTCATCTTTAGAGAGCTCATGAGGCAGATGAGGAGACAATCATAAATAAGAGTCCCACATTTTGCTCACTGGGCTGATGACCTCATTCCTTTCCTTCAACAGGTTGGTCATGTTTTAACTCTCTGAAGTAGAGATGGGGCCTTGAACACGAGAAATCAACAAGTCACCCAGAGTCAACAATGTTAGAAAAAATGTAAACCATACTGTTATAGAGTTGTTGTTGATTTGCTTATTTGTTTTCTCTCTTTTTTTTGCTTCATATTTATTTATTTTTAAAGCACTTTTATTGAGATATAATTGACACTCAATAAACTACATATATTTAAAGTGTACAATTTGATTTTTTTTTTCTTGTTTTCTCTTAAGAAGCCTGAATATCTACTTTCACTATTCCTTCAGTCCTGTCAGGGAAGTTTCACATGGAGATCCACGTTTCACTTTGGAAATATTCAGGGTTTTTTCCGCTTATAATGCTAACCTTAGGTAACTGTCTGCATATTGTTAAATTCATTGACTATAATGATACACATTAAAAAGTTAATATGATATTTGAGAGAAATACACAATATAATGTTAGAGTAAAGCTTCATCTTTGACTATTGCAATACATTAATACAAATATTTTTCAAATTATGAATTCTTTTTAATATTGCAATGAAAACTAGCTTCTCTTTTTTATTTATCACTTTTCACACAAGCACAAGTGGATCGTATAGATGGAAAGCAATGACTAGAAACACTTAGAAATAAAAAAGAAGCAGAAAAAATGAGAACATTTCACAGCAACCAGAGTCTTTAAAGAATCTTCAAATTAGACAACAATGGAGACAAAATGAAAAACAAGGAGAAATGAGTTTTCTACCTATTAAGTTGGAAGAATTGGTTTGAGAAGAAAATAAGATAGGATATTCTCCCACTTAAATGTGTTTATCAAACATTCTCTACATCTTTTATGCATAAACCTGTTCTCTTCTGAAAGATTAAAAGATCATAGAAGTAGAGAGTAGAATGATGGTTAACAGGGGCTTCATGGTATAGGTGGGGAAATGGGGAGATATTGGTCAAGGGGTACAAAGTTTCATTCATGCAACATGAACAAGTTCTGGAGAGCTAATGTATAAGGTGACTCTAATTAACAATACTGTGTTACATACTTGAAATTTGCTAAGAGGGTAGATTGTAAGTGTTCTTACCACAGACAGAGGAAGAAAGAAAAAAAAATGGTAACTGTGAGATGATGGGTATGTTAATCAGTTTGTTGTAGTGATTATTTCACAGTGTATACACATACCAAATCATGAAGTTGTACAGATTAAATATATGTAATTTTAATTGTCAATTATATCTAAGTAAAGCTGGGGAGAAAAAAAAATGATAAATAAAACAAAGTAAATCCCTCAACAATCTTGAAAATCAAGACATAACCAAAAGTAGGCATGCCTCTAGATTTTATCCTTGGCTGTTTTCTCTTCCCCAATCATTCTCATCCTTTGCTGAGAAACTCAATTTCATAGATTTGTCAATACTATCCATGTTTATCTTCTCCAGTCCTGATCTTTTTCCTGAACTTTAGCATCAAATATGAACTCTCTGCCTGACATCATCTATTGTAAATCTCATCATCAATATCTAATACAATCTGTTTCAAAGAAAAATTACTTGTATTCATTACAATTAGTAATAATTTCATTCAACAAGCCTGAGATATTATTAGATAACTCTGAATTTAATTGCATTTTCATATTCAAGATGTCTGGAAGTGACACACTCTCTTCTTGACCAAAATTTAATCAGGCTCCTCTGAGCCCTCTTCTCATCTAGGACTAAACCTTGGCTTATGACAACTGAAATTTCTCAGCACAAAAGATTTCCTCGATCCCCAACACTTGAAGTTGACTTGAAAAAACATTAGCATGATTTCTAGCAGCTCAAGTCTATATCCTGGGATAACTCAGACCTATTGTTTCTGCTTGGGAAAGCTCAAGGCTACCAGAAGAATTTACCATTTGTTTCAAACCAAACTACAAATATATACCCTGAGCCAACACCTGCCTTGTATGTTATGAAAAAAAAAAAAAAAAAAAAAAAAACCAGCCCCACCAACTTGTGTAATTTTCTACACTCCTGTCTGCTCCAGACCCTACTTGACTCCTCCTGATTCCCATTCTCCCTTAAAACTGCCAGTCAGCTCTGCCTGGATTGGAGTCGAGCTCCATTTATAAGAAAGTCTCTTCCCCTACTGCAGTAGCCAAAGTAAAATCTGGCTTGTTGCCTTTAACAAATGTCTGGCTCTGTTTCTCTTTGACAGAGATCATTGCTCCAGAGCTGATTGGCAGGGCACTGGCTCAGGGACCTACTTCCTTTTTATTTTGTCCCTCTTTTGTGAATGACTTCCAATCTCAACACCACCTCACAGCACAAGATATCTGCTACAATTCCAACTCTTATGGATGCATTCCAGCCAATTGGAAGGGGGGAGATAAAGCATGCCCTTTAAAGACAATCCTTGGAAGCTGCTTGTACCATCTCTGTAGATATTATATAGTCACATGTAGCTGCAGAGAGGATGGACATATGTAGGCTTTATTCTATGCAACCTCGTGCTGTGCAAACTCTGGGAATTATAGGTGTAAAAAGGAGAGAACAAATATTAGGATAGAGCTAGCATGATCCACCACACCATTTCCAAAATAGCTTCTCTTTATTTAATGTTTCTGTTGATGTATTTTAGTTATCAGAGTCAAAACTTGGCACCTCTCTTTTTCAGCCTGAATATAAAAATGAAGCCACATTTTCTCCTTATGAAATAATGATATTTAATTAGATAATCTCTAAGTTCCCCTTCAAACATCCCACGGAATAATATATCATTTGCCAAGAACACTCAAATCCTTATAGTAGTGTATCTGAAAATGAACATAGGACCAAAAAATAAGAACAGCAGAGCAGTAAGTGGCTCCCAAAATGTATTCACTGAAATGCAATGGAAAGATCCCTAAAACATAATTATTAAGATTTGGAGAGGTTATTGTCTACCAGTCAGGATGTAGGAGGAGGAAACTAACATAATGACACTACACTTCAGAGAAATCAAAAAATGTGAGCTTGAGATTTAGTATGTAGAGGCGAGTTCACTTAGAATAGGCAGTGCAAAATCTACAAATAGATTTTCTGAAATTGGATTCTTCTCATAACATTGAAACAAATAAAGGAGGAAGAGGAGAGGAGGGGCAGGGGGAGGGGAGGAGAAGGAGGAGGAAGAGGGGAAGAGGAGAAGAAGAAAAGAAGGAAAGAAGCACCTTACTAGCACATAAGAATACTTGAGAATGTTAACATTTTGGTGACATTTTTAGAGAAAGCTTAAGAAAATATTTTACATTATTTTATCAATATATTCTAGAAGCCCACATGCAACATGTAAATTAACTAACTTCCAGAATCAAGGGAAATGGAAGATGTAGTTTGTTACTGTCTAATGAGAAAAATGGGAATTTGATGCTAATAAGTACATCTAGTCAAGGGTCCTAAATCCTATCCATACATTAAAATTACTCAAAAAAAAAAAAAAAAAACTTTAAAAAATACCAGTACCTTGACCTCACAAATAGATCGTTTAAAACAAGATATCTGTGAGGGGCTTAGGCATTGTATTTATTTTAATTTGCACAGGTGATTATAAGACTTACCCAGGATCAAGAAACACTAACCAGTTTAAAGGTTTAAGTGTGACATAACTTACAGTAGATCTTTCTGAGAACCACTGGAAGCTGTGGCAGTGTTAAGGGTCCACATTTTTACTTGTTATTTCCTAAAATTTAATTTTACCCAGATGGCTTCCTAATTGGTTTGCTTTACTTTAGGTTAGTTGAAAAATTTTACTTATTCAAAATGAACCCAAAATGTACTCTGCATTTTAATTACTGTGGTGATTTCAGCTTAAACATAAGCTTTTTATAATATGGTTTGGAGAACATACAGAACTTCTTGCTAATGTGGAATAACTTGGTGGAAATTTAAGTATTGGTTACCAATTGCAGCTTTCCACACAGAATTGTGTTTTTTATTGGTTATTAGCTCATACACTCAGAGATAGCTGTAACAATTCTGCTTTCAAGGGAGCATTCTTTACTTGAGCATGCTGCTTCTTCACATTCATGTTTTGTTTTATTTATTGCATAGGGGTTGGAATGGGTGATGCTCTTTGCAGATTAAAACTTACTTAGTGATTTGATCCCTGTGTACAATCCCATCTGCTTACAAACAAGATAAATTAAGGGCTTGGGAGCGACTGTTGCTAAGAATGTTATCTCATTACAGTGAAATGACCCATTTTATAATACATAATAGTGGTGTGGTTCTATAACACCCACCACTAAATCTGGCTATACCATAGGCATTGCCTGTTCTTGCCTCCACTCTTCCAGCCGGCTATGAAACAAAATAAGACTGACACATCATGAACATGGCATGAAGTGATGTCATAGCCTACATTACATAAACAGTAACATCGCATGGCCTTGGAACCACACAGCATAGTTTCTTAGTAATCATTGGCAGCAGTAATAAATGCATGCCCTTTATAGCTGGTAATTTAATAGAGGTGCAAAACTGGGGGTGTGTACCTGTTCTTAAAGGTCAAGCGAATTGGAAAACAAATGCCAAGGCTTTTACACAGTCAAACAGATTTTTATGCTAGAAGCAAGGAAACTTGAGAACTGCATAAAATATACAGAATCATACTAGTGGAGTCCTAGCAGATTTTGAACCTACCCAGCTGCCCTGTGAGAAGCAATCACTGACAAGTGATTAAGATGCGATGAAATGATTTCTCACAAAATAAGGAAAAAATACATCCTGAGTTTTTTGTTGTAAATATCTAACACTTAGCTAAACTAAAAAGGCCAGGCAATCAACTTCAGGCACTGCAAAAACCAGGGGAGTCAGCTTAATCCCATCATTAAACACATGAAAAATATGATGAGAAAGGGGTTTTGTAATATCCAAAGACATAGAATTCATCAGTTTCAGTGCTGGAACTAACACTCAAGTCAACTAACTCCTAGTCTACACATCCTCAGGATAGCTTTCAAATTTTGTTTAATCTTGGTACTGTAGCTTGCAATTTTGTTTGAGAGAAATATATCAAATTCTTTTCAGTTTACAAATCAAACATCTTGGGATTCTAAGGTATCTGAATTACTTCTACTCTCAACTTCTCCACTGAAATAGTTCAATGAATGGGGTTGGAACAGATAATAGAAAAATTTACTTTTGTCTTCTGAGTCTTTAGTTTATGCTAAATTATCCAGTTAAAATTTATTTTATATTTTCTAATAATTTACTAGGACCTAATAGTTCTCTCACAGAAGCATTCAATACACATATTTATTTATTGTACTCTGACTACAGTGAATCCTTTTATACTTGAAAACCAAACACTCATCTGGAAAATGTAAAAATGACACTTACATAATAGGATTCAAGACAACATCTATAGAGAAGTTAAAGAAGTTTATATTACATAAACTACCACCAATCAAAGAATGTTATTATAATCATGCATAAGTATGTGCTCCAGTCTAGAAGAATAAATTATAAGTGTCTAGGATAACTTTAGAATTAAAAAATATTTTTATCTTTATACTATTACATTAAAATACAAAGTATCCAAATAATTATCTGACAACAGGTTGTATTTTCTTAAAACCATACTATTCTCCAACACTAGACATGGAAACCATGCATTTCTAGGGATTTTCTATTTCTAAGTGATCAGAGAATGCTTTTTTTCTATTAAACCTTAGGTAAAAGTCCATACATAAAATGCTTTGAATTGCTTTGATTCAGGCAGTTTCCCAATAGCTTTCTTTATCTTCATACTCAATCATACCTCAGTCAATTTTAAAAATCTCCTAATCCTCCTTAAAGCTAAGTGTGAAAAACACTGATCTAGTCCAGCTCTCTTATTTTACAGGTGAGGAACCCCATGTCCAATGCTATCGAAGATGGTGAACTAGTGTTAGGGCTAGAAAGAGAATGCCTGTGTGCAGTAAAGGATTAACTTTGCCCAAAGAGAGATATGGTCTTTGCCTCTGGCTCCTGGGAGGTAACCTCGAGATCCTTGGAATGTCCCCTTTCCAACAAGAGTGGCTTTGTTTGCCTAGAGGTGTTGGGACATGCAGATTGTCAATTTAATAATGTAATCTAAGGCAGGGGAACTTGGAACACTTAACAGCTCAACCTCAGAAGGGTCGAGAGACTAAGCTCAGCCATGCAGGTGGTCAGTTACCCATGTGTACATGACCAAGGCCCAATGAAAACCCTGGAAATCAAAGCTGAGGTGAGCTTCCCTGTTGGCAATACTCCATGTGTATTTTTATATGTTGTTGCTGGAAAAAAATAGGTGCCACCCAAACAACTTCATATGGAGAGGACAAGTAGAAGCTCATACCTGCTAACTCTGGAATGCTGGCTGGTGTTCTGGCTGATTTTAGCCTATGTTCTTTGGGCGTACAAATCATGAGTATAATGGCTTTTCTGAGTTCTGTGATACCTTTTAGCAAATTATTAAACCTGAGAGTAGTGCTGAAGACTCCTGAACATCGTAGGCTGTTGCTATCTTGACTACTACTTGCATAACCCAGTTCATTCCAATGGAGGACAGCAATCATATACAGCGATGCTGTATATGTACTGTCCTATTCATTAACGGCAAGGAGTAGAGGTAACCCCATGAATAAGATTTAAAGTTTATCGTCCACTTCTTAGTAATAAATTGTTGTATAGATATGGAGTCATAAATATAAACTAAGAATGAGGCTTTAAAGTTTTCTAGTAAGGTTTATCTGAATAAATAAGGATTTCTAAAACATTTCACTTTACTAAGTATTTTCACACAATTATTTCACTAACTTCTTTTAGAGCTCTGGGTGGTAGAAAATTATTATAGATATTTGTATCATAAGATCTAAAATTTCAAGTACGGCTTTCACATGTTTGAGCCTCACCAGAAATGTTCCCCTGCTTTCACCAGGATGCCCCCACTCAGTGGGAAAATGTCCCCACCCTGCTATTTCCCCTGTCAGCAAGACTAGCTGCACTGTACCTGGTTCCCGATGGTTTCTAAGCAGCCTAATAGGTTTCACCTCCCTACCAACCATCAACTTATTCAAACAAGTCACATCCTCCCTTGGGAAGCTGGAGGCATTCCATCCTTGTGTTACTACAAATCCTGCTTTCCCTGACCCCTCCGGTTCTTGCGGCAGTGTGTTTGGATTGTGAGTATATGTGACTAATAAACTACTGCCAACTCATCAGACCACTGTTGGGCATCACATGTTTACTCACCTTAAACTACTTAGGGTATAGGACTTCTCCACCAGTAGGGTGAATAGGAGGTGGTCAGAACACCATTGCACAGATGAGTTAAATTCATCTTTCATGACTTGCCCGTGTAAAACAAGACCTCCTAATCACTAGTGCTTTAGTTGTAAACATTTCTCCCCCTGCTGAATCCAGGTTGATATTTCAACTGTATGGCACCCAAGATAGAATGATTATGAGAGTTTTGTGCTAAAAAGAATATAAGTAGACATTTTTCTATGACCAGAAAAAGGATGAAGAATCACATTAGAATCATGGCTTCACTTTTCTTCTTTTCTTCAGGCCAAAAGATTGCAGGGACTTTCTTGGCACCCCAACAACAACAGGCTCAGAAAATAGATTAATTTTAGTCAATGCCATTGTTTTATGGAGCTGGGTCTGGAACAGTTCCTTGTAGGTCATTTAGTTTGTTTCAATTTCATGGCCACAGCTTACACCCAGGAGCATAGCCTTGTAGCTACAGCAGTGTTCAGAAGGAGGACACTGATTAGACAAGCCTGGCTGCACTGTGCAGCCCCAAGGCAGGCAGACGGTCGAGATCTGCTAAGCTTTACTGGACACTAATTTCTAGGATTTCATTATAGCTTACTGTGAACCCATCTGTTTTGGGAAGTACTTATACAGTATCTTTCCAAATGATGAAAATACCTAGTGAAAGTTGTGCAGCTTCCTTTTAAGGGTGGGAAGAAAAGACAGTTCAGGGGCTATTAAGAGAACTGCAAGTTGGTGAAAATGGAGTGTGTTTTCCCAGTCAGGCAGCTCAGGAATCATATTTGTCTCTTAATAGCTTTGCATCTTTGGGCAAATTACTTTACTCTCTTAATTTTGTCACCTGAAAATCGAGAACAATTATATTGGAAACAAGTTTAACTTATAATATTGTATTATATTTAGACTCTATCATTTCAAAACCTATATATTTGTAAGTATGAGTTAAATTTCTTAAGAAATAAAATTAAAACAACATAAAGTTTTATATATGTCCTCAGGATTAACAAATAGAAGATTCTAGAAAATAGAGAGTCATGTGGCATTAAGAAGAAACTTTAGGTAATTTGCTTTGAATAACTTAAGGAAAACATATAACAGCAAAATAAACATACCTGCCTAGAAGCAGAAGTGTGTTCAAACTTTAAAAGCTACTTCTTTTGCTTTTTAAAAATGTACCAATGTCATCTTTTCATTTGGTTGCAGCAATTTACCTATTTACATATTCCTAGGACAGCATTTATGGATTTGTGTTACATATGGTAAGATAATATAACTCCAGTCTGACAATCATAGGTGGTAATCTGACACCATATATATTAAAATAATATAACTCCAGTCTATCAATCATCTGCAGAGCCTGTGGAAATCTGCAAATGGACTGAGTGTTGGAGGAGAGGAACAGGGACACTGGGAGGGATTTTGAAATATCCTTGCCAAAGCACAACCTATCTGGTGAAATAAGGATGTTTACTATAAAGCAACATGGCTGCTAGAGAAAGGAAGTTTTACGTCAAATTCCCACTGTACTGAATTTTGAAGAGTAACTTGAGAAAAGAGAGACACATCTTTTAACTCCCCTTTATTGCCCCAGTAAGTAAAGACTAAAAACTCAAATTCAAATCATTTTCAGACTGTTTTCCTTCAAATTTCTGACATAAGGTAAACATGCCCATTTTTTTCCTGTCCTCATTCAACATTGACATGTAAATCTCACAGCTGATAAAACTACTGTTTTTCTTCCAGTTCCATAAAAGAAATCTAGGAAAAATAAAATCATTATGCAAATGTATTCCAAAAGAAAGAGCAAATATTTGGGTTTTTGTGGCAGAAAAGTCAGGGAGATTAATCTTTTACTTTGTTTGTACATCACTTCATTGTGGTTTGGGCACAGAGATAATGCACAGAATCACCAGATTTGCTGATAGTTTAGGTACATTTTAGATGGGGTGAACATACTGTTACAAATAGTTTCATTTTTTCATTTCAAAGTGTAGCTATGACTCTTAAAACCCAAAAGTCTTACTGCAAGTTGTTTTCTTTCTTTAAATTTAAAAACTCTAGAGAAGTTAAGCTTATCTGCGTTTGAGGAATTTACATACAAACCATTAAAAGCATTGTTTTGAAATTGCTTGTTGTGTTAGGGATATTTCTGAAACATTTCTAAATCCATATGAATATTTCGTATGTCTAAATAGCTGTATACAAACACTGCTTTATCAAATATTTACATGCATGTAAAATGTTTTTCTTTTAAAAAGTGATAAAAATAGCATAAGCAAATAATAAAATTTTGAACATTTAAACCTAAAACACAATGTTTCATGTCAGTGTAAATGAATTCCTTTACTTTCATCAGTATCCCAAGTTTCTCTCCAAAGAAGCAATCACAACAAAAGGTTTCTTGAATAGTCTATCAGAAAATGTACATGTGTTTATAAGTCTCTGTGTATATGCACTTTTCATATGCAGAAATTAGAGGATACTCTGCTTATAGAATTTTTTAACTTAATGTTTTACAGATATTAATGAATTGGTTGCCATGGAGGGAACACCATTAAGACTTCCAACAACAGCAAATAGGGGTGTGCATTTCCTTTCATCCCGTTCAGCGCTATTTATTTTGAAATATTTTTATATTTGTTTGTTAAGTCAAATATTTAAAATGTCATGCTAATGTAATTATGAGAGTTGGAATTATCTGATAGGTTAATAATCCATTCATATTTATTTATAGTTATTAATTTATCTAATGTTGGGTTGTTGGTGTTTTGTGTATTAAGATTGTATGTTCTTTTTATATTAAAATAATTCAGTCTGCCAGCCATAATATATCACATTCTTCAAGTGTTTTGTGGTTTTCATTATAAAGTTTGTTAAGTATTTGATACTCATAAATTGTATATTTTAAATTGTACAAATATAACGTATCCTTTATGCCTTCTGCATTTTGTGTCTTGATGACCCACAGCCTGAAAATTCCAGTTTCTCTCTAGCAAGAATTCTCCTCTGAGGTCTGAGTGACATAAGGAACCAACAATTGAACTTATTTATTAGCACATATATAATTAGTATGTAATGTGTAATTATACTTAATACATAACCAGAGCACTAATTTACTTTCTTTTTCATAATCATTTTCCTCCTGTGTTGTCTCCTTCCTATTTAGTATCACCTCACTATGTTATCACCCAAGCCAGAAATCAGGACTAATCCTAGAATACTCTAATTTCCTTATCATCACGTTCAATCTGCCCTACACACACATGCATACACACACACGCATGCACACTAACAAAGCTAATAGTCATCCAGGACACACCAGTGTAGCTTAAATGATTGTTGAAATACTGAAATCCTTTTCTACTGATTGGTAAACACGCACAGTCTTGAGTTGCCCAGAGTTGCACACCACTCTAGCTAACCCAGCCTCTCCTCTGCATCCCCCGGTATCTCACTCACGTCAGCAACCACTGTAATAACATGGGCACAGCAGTGAGCCCCCAGAACCTGACCCCAGTGCATCCATTCTGATGATGTGTGCTTGTGTCACACCAGATGCTCTGAGTTGATTACCACTGCTGCATAATTCACACACGCACGCGGGGGGAAGGCTGCCTCAGCTAATGGACTGCGAGGAAACGTGATGCACCTCACATGCAAGCAGCAGCTTTAAGGGAAGTCACGAAATTCTGCCAGCCTTCATGCTCCTCTCCTTTCCTACTTCTGTGGAGGAGAGGTGGAGAAAGATGTGAAGAAGAATACATCTGAAATGCATCTGAGACTACAGGGAGGCTGAACTTAGTTTACACTTGGAAGATGACAGCAGGAATGGAGGAGGATCACATCTCCTCCATGTTCTCATGGCAGATGACAAAGAAGGACGGCTACTTCAAAGAAAGACTGCCTCGTTCACCACTCTCTCCTTTATGTATCATGTTCCAGACAAATGAAAATGTTTGTAATTCCTCCCACATTTCATATTGTTCCATGGCTCTGCCTTTGCTTATGTGGTATTCCAGGCCTTGAAAGTTCTCCTTTCTCTTTCCTCAGGTATCATTGAGAGAAATTTCCCCAGTTCCCATATAAAGATGAATGTTCCCCTTCTCTTTTCTCCCATAACAACTTGTACATATCTCTATTATATTTGACATGTCATTTTTGTGTATGTGTGTCTGTCTTTTCCTATAGGCTGTTTATTACTTGATGTTATATACTGTCTTGTCTTTGTACTGCTCATATTTGATATATTGTATAAATTCCAAAATATTAGTTGATACATGTACCACAATGTTTATTGCAATACTATTTATATTAGCCAGGATATGGAAGTAACCTAAATGTCCATCAACAGACGAATGGATAAAGAAGATGTGGCACATATACAATGGAATATTACTCAGCCATAAAAAGGAATGAAATTGAGTTATCTGTAGTGAGGTGGATGGACTTAGAGTCTGTCACACAGAGTGAAGTAAGTCAGAAAGAGAAAAGCAAATACCGTATGCTAACACATATATATGGACTCCAGAAAAATGGTACTGGTGAACTTAGTATCAGGGCAGGAATAAAGACAGAGATGTAGGGAATGGACTTGAGGACATGGGGGAGGGGGTAGAAAGGGGAGGCTTAGACTTAGTGAGAGAGTAGCTTTGACATATATACACTACCAATGTAAAATAGATAGCTAGTGGGAGATAGCACAGGGAGATAAGCTCAGCACAGAGAAGGGTGAGATAGGGACGGTGGGAGGGAGGCTCAAGAAGGAGGGGATATGGGGATATGTGTATACATATAGCTGACTCACTTTGTTGTGCAGCAGAAACTAACACAACATTGTAAAGCAATTATATTCCAATAAAGATGTATTAAAAAAATTTCCAAATTAAAAAAAAGAACCAAATAATGAATTAAGAAATGACTAAATAAATGATGGGTAAGTGACTTGATATCACCATTACTACATCCTATTTCAATTTCTGATTTATATACCATCTTGCTTTCTATTCTCTAAGCTCCTAGATGACTAGGATCATGCTTTTTACAACAATGCCGAAATCAGTGACTCAGAGGACAGATATTTAAATGTTAACTTAAAAACTGGATGAATGAATGCTGGGAAAATTAAATGCTAAAAGAAGAACTGACAAATAAAGGAGTTCATAGCCAAAACCAAGACTTCAAACAGTCAATTATACGTTTCAGGTAATTCTTAGTGCTGTTTTACTTTCTTTATAAATTCGTTTACAATTTTCTTTTTCTTACCTAATGAGCTAAAAGAATAAAGACATTATTCCTGTTGTGGGTTAGTTATTTAGCATATGTAAAGCAAGAAAATAGAATTTAGTAGCCTATTAAAATGTACTGAAGCTTGTGGGTATGTTTCTTAAACAAATAATTAGAATGCAAGGTAAATCTGACACCATGCTATTTTATTTTGTGAAATGTGTAAATTTATCAGCACTTTAAGGCAAAGCCCTCCACTGCGGTTAAGATTTAGTCTCAAACAAAGAGATTTACATGTTTTTGAACCATTAAAAAAACACTAGTTTCTGTTTCAGGTAGTTTAGGAAAAGGTAGGGCAAATAGCATAAGCCAAGGTTCATTTAGCAGATTTTCAGGCCATGAAATAAATACAGACCAAAGAAAGACCTCAGTAGTTAAGAGGGGAACCGTGGTGCCAGATTCCAGCAGACGAGATATTCTGCTATTGGAAAGATACTAGAAAGAGATGAAGACATGCATTTAAAAATTCACGTTGGGATCTGGAGAGAATGTCCTTATTGTCCCTTTGAAGAGAGGCCCAGTTAGGGAAAAGGCATTTCCTAAAAGAGACATGGTAATGGGGACCCTGGCATGATTCCTCACAGTTACTAGATTCTGATGCATTTGAAACAACATTGGTTAGTAAATTAAGGATCAGAGCTCATAAAAACATGAAGAAAATTAATGTGGCATATTCCTGAAACAAGCTCTTTGCTAGAATTTTTTAAAGTTTTTTTAAATCATTCCTATTTTATGAGGCATTTATGAAGGAGATGATTCATTGTAACAGTAAAATATTTATGTTACTCAGGTAAATGTATAGCTATGACTATACAATTTCCAACAGCTAGTAAAGTTAAATTCCTTCACTATTAAAGAAACTTATGGAAAATTATTTTAACGGTAGTAGAAAAATCTCAAGGCCATAACTGTCCCAAATAGAAAGAGCTGTTTCCTCAAAGCAACCTGAGTTAACTAAAAGAATCATCTTAGTTAGGAGGAGTCCAGATGGTAGGTAAACATGGCTGTGTCAAATTATAAATTGTTCAGTTTATAAAGAGCTTACAGGTTTGTGAAAACAGTGGCCATGTCTGTCTTAGTCACCAAGTAAACTCAACTCTTAGCATAATGCCTGGAACACAGCAAGAATTCAATAGACATCTATTGGTTGAATAAAGGGATAGCTAAATAAATGACTGTATCAGAATAAAAATTAAAACACACACACATACACAGCAAGATTGCTTATTGGAAGATGTAGAAACAGAAAAATGTCAGTGCTGAAAGACTGGTTCACTAGTGAGGTCATAAAGGGATGACAAATCCTAGGGCTTTCCTGTTAAGATCAGGGACAATATATGTTGCTGAGTTGGTCAGACCCATTGTGGGGAGATATACAGGAAAAATGAAAACACAGTCAGCCTCTGATTTCGATGGTTTGGCATCCGCAGGTACCAAGGGCTAGCTATATTTATTGCATTACATCTTTTATATAAGGGACTCGAGCGTCCACGGATCTTGGTACAAGTTGGGGCTCCTGTAGCCGATACCCCCTCCCCAATACCACAGATACTGAGGGATGACTGTAGTTCTAACTAGTGAGGAATTAGTGAATAAAATAATAGAATACAAACAACAATACACTTAAGTTTAATCACTTTTTTTAACATTTTAGATTCATATTTTGTAGTTGTTTTCAGTATGAACAATTGTTAGACATCGTATGCTGTGATGCAAGATCTTGAAACATGCTTTGCTTTGTCAGGGTACCCTGTGTAGCTGTTCTCAGCATGCCAGCTCTACATGTAGGCAGCTCAGAGAGGTGAAGTTTCTTATCTAAGAACACACAGAGATGGGAGGCAATACCAGGGTTCAGGCCGAAAACTTCAGCTTCTATACACTTTACCACTGACACATAAAGATGTTCTCTCTAGCTTTGATTTTCAGCTTCCTTTCCACAATGGCCCAGACCATTCTGTAGGGTTGTATCACAATGAACAGTGAGGGAATGATGTGCACAAAATCCAAAGATTGATCATCTCTGGAAAATGGTGCCATCTGATTGTGGGTGGAGGGCATGTAGGAAGCGTCTAAGTGTTGTGGTGGTGGGTTGTATCACTTAATCTGAGGGTATCTAAGAGATACCCTCCCCAATAAAAAAGTAGTTTAATAAATCAGATGAGCATGATGAAGACTGTGTATTCCAAGTTGGGGCATAAAGAGGTGGAGACAAACTAAAGCCCATTTCATAGGTGACTCTAACGTGAAAATTGGGGATCGTGTGGTCACATGTGCCAAGTCCCAGATCATTTTCTTGAGCATGTCATCCAGTTTAGGGTGCAGTATACTTCATCAAGACCTTGGTAGCGCACTGCTTGGCACTTACCAACTCAGTATGTGAAAGCTGGTATAAACAATAATAATAATGATGTTGTTTAATACTGAAATTAAATTGTAATAGCCAAAGGTCACCAATGGGAAAGCTAATTTACTGATTACATGCAAAGGAAAATATTATCAAGCACTAAATAGACTAAGCAGCCAGAGGAATGCAGCTAACAGCCCTAATCAAACAACAGGAGTTAGGGTGAGGGACAGCGGGGTGGTGGGAAATCATGATCCTATGAAAATCTTCCTCAAATGTACCAAGAGCTGGGGCTTCCAGAGCAGCTGATACACGTAGTAAACTATGAAGGCACATGTGGTGGCTGCTGCACAGTGAGGCCTCTCCCAGTGAATAAATAGGCACTTCATCGATTGACTGCAAGGACCGCAAGGCATTCATGTGCGAAGTCGTGTGACATAGCCCTGGAGCTCTTGAGCAGCTTTTCCCAGCTCCATCTTCTCTGGACTTCTCAACAGCAGCTGGGTTCCTAATTTAGTCAAGTATATCTTGACTGAGTCTAAGCATCCTTCTCTCTCCATCAAGACTTAAACACACAAAGGGAGTTCAACTCGAGGATGGAAGATGCCTTAGAGGACTGGGACGGGGGAGGGTGGGGGGGACTCAAGGAGGGGGGGGAGTCAAAGGAGGGAGGGAATACAGGGATATGTGTATAAAAACAGATGATTGAAATTGGTGTACCCCCCAAAAAATAATAAATAGATAAATAAAATTTAAAAAAAAAAAGACAAACACAACATGAGAGAACTCATTTCAAGCCTTAGTACAGCACTGTACTTGTACATTTGTGCAAATTGAGGGGAAACCACCAGCTATATGAAAAGATTCAGGGAAACAAGATTATTAATACACGTTTAGAGTAAATAAGCCCAATTAAACAAAGTTCCTTTAAAAAAAAACCCAGAAAACTTCAGAAAATACTATTTTACAACCTTAAACGTGTCAGGGTATTTCATCTACAGAAGGGAACAGATCAAGGTCAGAAATGCTCATTTTGAAATTAAAAACGTCTTCTAGGGAGGGTGGTGTAGGGATGGATTGAGAGTTTGGGATTAGCAGATTCAAACTATTATATATGGAATGGATAAATAACAAGGTCAGGTCCTACTGTAGAGCACAGGGAACTATATTCAATATCCTGTGTAAACCACAATGGAAAAGAATATGAAAAAGAATGTGTGTGTGTGTATATATATCTACACACACACAATTGAATCACTTTGCTGTATAGTAGAAATGAACACAACGTAAATCAACTCTATTTCAATAAAATAAATTTTTTAAAATGTCTTCTACATAATAAATATAACCGAGTCAGCCTCAGAGTTGTCATTTATAAATGTTCAAAATATGACTTAGGCATTACCCTGAGAAAGGAATGAAATACTACATTTTTATAAATCGACATCCCTTGAAATGGGTGTTATATTTGGGGTATTGTTAAAGTTGGATTTCTCCCTCTAAAAAGACCTCATTGGGGTGAATAGTTCTTACACTTGGTTCCTTTAGCAGATCAAGATTTTCCCCTAAAGCTGATATTATAAAATATGTGAGAATGGAAGGGCAATTAAACATCTTAGGATTTCAGTTTGTCTGAGGTTGGAGACCCTAGAAACTAATCAGGGTAAACCCCTGGTGATACAAAGTATGTTTGGCAAAGATTTTTAACTATCCAATCCTGACATTCTTGGCTGGGACACACTTGGCTGAATGTTGTACAAGGCAGTAAGTGAGGGAATCTTTTCTTTTGCTCCTTAAAGAAGCACTGTAGCCTGAGCAGAAAACCTCGTCGTTAGCCACGGCAGAGACGAGCCCCACAGCCCAGCCAGGCCACCCATCCGTATCAGGCTCCACTGGCATTGAAATATGTTTGCAGATGGCCTTTCCACGCTGCCCTAAATGTCAGACTAGGAGACCATATAATTTGTTATGCAAACTATGACAATTTTGACAGTGAAAGGAGAAACATGGGCATACCAGGACCATCTGTATCCCATTTGCACTTCTAAGCACCCTAACTCCTAGTGGAGTATGGTAAATGATAAAGGAGTTTGCCTTCTAGGGCTGACCCAATTAACCTCTCTCAGCCTGGTAGGAGCAATCCTATGAGGTTAGCAGACTGAGTTTCAACCATGGTTCAGTACCTTGGTGGTTCATTTCAGCATCAGCAACTTGAACTTGGAGACTATAAATTACAGCCTCGGAAGTCAAAGAGTATACCAGGGTAGAATAACTGGAGGAAGTAAAATGTTCCTGATAGTCTGGTCAGATGAAAGCTAGAGGAGCACTCCTGGACAGGCTTTATGCCCAAGTTCAAAATGTAACTGGAACCTTCCAGTGGGAAATGGACAAGGAATCACTAAAGAAATCAGAGAAAAGCAACAATCCATAGATTCCTTCTCAAACATCTGTCACACACTTAGCTGCAAGAAAGGTAATACATAAGAAAAGAATCCAAGAACAACATATTCGTGTGTGTGTGTGTGTGTGTGTGTGTGTGTGTGTGTAGACGGTGGTGTAGGCATGAACACAAATTATTACAGTGATAGAAGAGAATATAGTGACTCCAGATTTCAGAGAAAGAAACTGGCCTACAGTTTTTACAAGACATTATAGAGGAGAAGAGTGGTCTGGGCTTTGATGGAAGGGTAGCAATTAGGAGGTGTGTAGGGCATTCCATATTTTAAATACAACAGATGTGAGAAGGCCAAAGATTGGCTTTGGGGAAGGTTGAGCTTGATCCATGCACAGACAGATAAAGTGAAGTACTAAAGGTCACTATGACAGGTGCTATCACTTTTATTTGGTACATCTGCCAAAAAGGTCCTTCCTGAATCCTCTGGGCACCAGGACCCATGTGTCAACATAGTGAGCAAATATCATCTAAAGGGCTCACCTGTAATTTATTTTCTTTAATACCAAGTGGTAGGCTGTTTACTTTTCATTAAAGGGGGTTGACCAGCAATGTGACCAATCACTCTCATAGTAGACTATATTACCAAAATAGTTTCAAGGCACATCAGAAATACTGAAAATACTTGGGATTTACCTTAATCAAGAAGAGGTTCATATTCTAAAGAATAGAAATTATTTTTCAAGACATTCTTTGGAAAGAAAAAAAGGCCCCTGAGGTTGCAGAATTAAGCTTCTATTTGCACCATGACATGTGTAATGTCAGTCACAGCTCTCCATTCCAACTAGAATACTCCATCCCTCTCACCATATTGTTTGAGGGATAATCTCTGAACCTAAGTTCAGTCAGTCATAATCCTTCCCGGAACTTTTCTTCCAGAATCCCTGAGCAATACACTTTCTCTCTCATTAGGAGTTCATGGTCTTCTAAGCTTATAATGTTAAGTCTACTGTTAGGCACCCAACCCAGCCCCACAGAGAAAGCTTCTTTGCAATAGCAAAAAGTGAGTTCAACATAAAAAGATAAGCAGAGATAAAAGGTGGAGGGAGAGAAGAAAAGAATCCTTTCTTCTTCCTCTTGAGATCCTAGATCCTGCGTTTTATTTCTTTAATTCTATTAGCACTGCCAGAGCTGCTCTAGGTCTTTGTTCAAAACCCGTCAACCCCCACCTTTAGCAGGAGTTAACATAAATCTTTAATTTAAAGAGTCCAGCGATAAGAAACGAAGCTATAAACAAACAAAAAAGACACCCCAGATGGGGCTTCCCTGGTGGTGCAGCAGTTAAGAATCCGCCTGCCAATGCAGGGGACATGGGTTCAAGCCCTGGTCCCGGAAGATCCCACATGCCTCAGAGCAACTAAGCCTGTGTGCCACAACTACTGAGCCTATACACCGCAACTACTGAAGCCTGTTCGCCTACAGCCCCTGCTCCTCAACAAGAGAAGCCACTGCACTGAGAAGCCTGCACCACAACGAAAAGTAGCCCCTGCTTGCCACAGTGAGAGAAAGCCCACACTCAGCAAGGAAGACCCAACATAGCCAAAAATAAATAAGTAAATAAAATAATAAATAAATCTTGAAGAAGAAAAAAAAAACAGATGGAACCAGCTGGGACCAAGATGGCACGAATCTGACCACCAACAGACTCCGAGTCCAATTATACCTTGATTTTACAACATCAGCATATTAAATGACACACACCCTCCCCCCAGTGGCCATAACTGGACATTAAGGACCAAAAAAGGATGAAAGGGGGGTGGTAACTCACTCCTCAAAAAAGCCCTGCCCCTCCCCCAGTAGACTAATGAATATGCCCCCCCCCCATCATTAGTCTCACTCCTCCTCCCTTTGTCTTTACTCTGGAATTAAATCCCTCTCTCAAAGTAGGCATGAAGTCGGTCTGTGAACTTTGTTGCCGCTTCTCCATTCTTTGACCACTGAATAAAGCTTGTACTGTATTAATTTCAGCTTCAGTTACCTTATTGGCTGCTTGAACCCGAACAGAAAAAGAACTCTCCACCCGCCCTGCCAAGGCAGTGAATCTCAGCCAGGCTAGGGCCCAAGCAGGGTCCCTATGACTTGATTTGGTCATATTAGCTATTCCAATTGCTTTTCAAAGTATGTGACCCAGTACATCAGTACATCCCTGGATAGGCTTGATTATAAGACTGAATGTTGTCTCAGGATCTTAGAGACTAAAATGAGTAACATGGACCAGAGAAGTCGGTGTTCTTAGAGACCGGCCAACACGGTGGACCCTGAGCTACCGCCTCTCACAGGCACACCAAAATCACAACTATCTGCAGAACTGGCAATGAACAAGACCGGAACCTACCAAGAAAGATTTTCTGTAATGAAACATCAAGAAGCAACCACAAGGAGACAGATAGGAGAGGCAGACTCACGGTATAATCAAGTCCCGTATCTCCCCTGTGGGTGACCCACAAACTGGAGAATAATTATAGTGCAGAGGTTCTCCCACTGGAGTGAGGGTTCTGAGCCCCACATCAGGCTCCCCAGCCCGGGAGTCCTGCACTGGCAAGATGAGCCCCCAAAGCATTTGGCTTAAATTCGGAAGCCCCACAGGACCGAGGTGGGGAGGAGGGGATGTAGATAGAGACTTCACTCTTAAAGGGCACACACAAAACCTCATGTGCACTGGGACCCAGCACAAAAGTAGTAATCTGATAGAAGTCTGGGCCAGAGCTACCTGCTGGTCTAGGAGAGTCTCCAGGACCTAGGCAGGAGGTGGGGGTGGGGGTCCGGGACCGGCAGCCTTATTTGGGAGCTCGTTCTACCACCTGGAAGTCAGGGTTGACAGCACAGTTAGCTTATTAGCGCCAACACCTGGCCCCTCCCAACAGCCTGGCGGTGTCAGTGCTGGGAGTCTCAGACCAAACAACCAACCGGGCAGGGACACAGCCCCAGCTATCAGCAGACAGGCTGCCTAAAGGCTTTATGAGTCTGAGTGAAGTAAGTCAAAAAGAGAAAAACAAATACCGAATCCTAATGCATATACACGGAATCTAGGAAAATGATACTGATGAACCTAGTGACAGGGCAGGAGTAAAGACACAGACGTAGAGAATAAACTTGAGGACACAGTGGGGGAAGGGGAGGCTGGGAGGTAATGAGAGAGTAGCATTGATACATATATACTGCTAAATGTAAAATAGATAAGTAGTGGGAAGCTGAGGCATAGCACAGGGAGATCAGCTCAGTGCTTTGTTACGACCTAAAGGGGTGGGATGCGATAGGTCAGATGGGAGGGAGGCTTAAGAGGGAGGGAATACGGGAATGTATGTATACATATAGCTGATACACTTTGTTGTACAGCAGAAACTAACACAATATTGTAAAGCAATTATACTCCAATTAAGATGTATTTAAAAAAAAGGTACCACTAATATTTGATACTTGAATAAAACCTGAAGCAGATGAAAAAACAACTTCCTGAGTCCACAGCCTCCTCTAGACATGGCCCAGCCCTCCAGAGGGCCAAGACCCAGCTCCACCCACCGGTGGACAGGCACTGGCCCTGCCCTCCAGGAAGCCTACACAAACCTCTAGACCAGCCCCACCTACCAGCGGCCAGACACCAGACAAATGTAAGGAAAACACAATCTCCCAGTCTGCCCATAGCAGGCCAGAACCTACCCTGGGACCAGCTGGCCCCTGGCTTTGCCCACTAACAGGCCAACATAAGCTTTGGGACACCTGGGACCCCATACCCAACTGTATTAGGAACTGTCCCATCACCCCTCCCCACCCCCCACCCCCACCCTGCCAAAGCGATCTGATACCAGCTCTGGGATCCCTGGGTCCTGCAGTAGACATCAGGACCTGGCTCTGCCTGCCAGTAGTCCAGCACTAACTCCAGGACCTGGCTTCATCCAGTCAGGGGTAGCAGCCCTGGAGTCTTCTAGATCTTGACTCTGTCTGCCAGTGAGCCAGCAGTAGCCCCAGGGCCCCCTGGGTTTCTGTAGTCAGCCGCTTCCTGACCAGGGCCTGCTAACCAGCAGCCACCAGCAGCATCCACACAAGGCTGAGCCTGAGAGTGAACCAGGTTAGGGGCCAGCCAAGCCTGCAAGACCATCCACATAGTCAGCCTGCCAAAACAGAAGGCCCCAAGCAGCCCTCTTGAGGGAATCCCTAGAGCATATAGCTTGGTTGACAAGAGGGGAGTGCTGGAATGCATAGCACATGTCCTTCAGAAGGCCACTTCTCCCAGGTCAAGAAAGGTAACTAACCTACCACATACATAAAAATACAAATAGCAACTTAGACACAATGAGGCAGCAGAGGAACGTGTTCCAGAGGAAGCAACAAGATAAAACCCCTGAAGAAGAACTAGGTGAAGTGGAGAGAGGCAGTCTACCCCGGAAAGAGCTCAGAGTAATGATCGTAAAGATGATCAAAGAACCCGGGAGAAGAAGGGATGCACAGAGTGAGAAGTCAGAGGTTTCTAACAAAAAGTTAGAAAATGTAAAAAAACAACAAGTAGCAGTGACAACAAATGTTTTGTGATCTGTACACCAATCTTGGCTTATCCAGACTCAGGCCAACATCCCCGAAACAAGACTCATCCCATCATAGAAGATCTTCAGTTCTTTAAAAATGTATCAAAGGCTCTAGAATTTCTAGAACAATCTTGATAACAAAGAAAATGAGAGGAATCACTCTACCGAATTCAGACACCTACTATTCAGCCACAGTAAACACAGTACTGGTGGAGGAGTAGATGTGTAGATCAATGGAACACCAATAGAAAGCTCAGAAATAGTCCCACACAAATATTCCCAAATAATTTTTATAAAGGTGTAAAATTCAATGGACAGGGGATGGTCTTTTTAACAAATGATTCTGGAGCAGTTTAACATCCATAAGCAAAAAAAACAAAAACTTAAATGTAATATGTAAAACTATAAATTAAAAATAGAAGGAAATCATTTCTAGGCAAAGAGTTCTTAGTCATGATACCAACAGTATGATCATTAAAAGGACAAATTGATAAGTTGAACCTCATCAAAATTAAAAACTTTCACTATGCTAAAGACTCTATTAAAAGGATGGAAAGATAAGCTATAGAAAGGGAGAAAATATTTGCAAGCCCCACATCTGACAAAGACTACTATTTAAAAAATGTAAACAACTCTCAAAACTCAATAATAGACAAAGAAACAATCTATTCAGAAAATGGACAAAAGACATACACAAACATTTCAACAAAGAGGATCTAGAGATGACACATAATGAAATGGCAAAATATTCAAAATCATTAACCATCAGAGAAATGCACAATGGCTAAAATAAAAAAAAAAATATTGACAACACCTAATGCTGGCAAGTATATGGAGAAACCCAATCACTAATACATTGCTGATTGGCATGGAAAATAGTATGCTATCTCTTATAAGACTAAACATGCAACTACATAAAACACAGCAATTACACTCCTGGAGACATGAAGACATGTTCATACGTTGCTGGTGGGAATGCAAAATAGTTCAGACACTCACACTCCAGAAGAAAGTTTGGCAATTTGTTAAAAAAGAAAATATGTAACTACTATATGATTTGGTAATTGAACTCTTGGTCATTTACCCCAGGGAAGTAAAAGCTCATGTTTACACAAAAACTTTTATGAATGTTCATAAAAGCTTTATTTGTAATTGCAAAAAACTCGAAACAACCCAGATGATAGATGGTAGATGGTTAAGCAACCATGGTAGATGGTTAAGCAAACTGTAGTACATCCATAGCATGGAATACTAATCAGCAATGAGAGAACAAACTATACAATTCATACAACTTGGATGAATCTCTAGAAAATTATGCTGGACCAAAAAAAAAAAAAAGTGAATTCCAAAAGATGCATATTGTATGATTCCATTTATATTAAAATGTAAAAAAACATTTTATGAATGCAAAAAAGATTAGTGGTTGCCAGGGGTTAAGAATGGGAGTGGAGAGGGTGAGAGGAGGAAAGTGGGTGCGGTCAAAAAAAGCAACCAGAGTAAACTTGTGGTGATGGAAATATTCCGTATCCTGACTGTGCTGGTATATACAACAAACCTACACATGTAATGAAATTGTTCAGAACTAAATGCATGCATACACACACACACACACAAGCACAAGTACAAGTAAAACTGGGGAGATCTGAGTAAGGTTGGTGGATTGTATCATGTCAATATCCTGGTTGTGATATTATAGTTTTGGAAAATGTTACCATTGGGGAAAACTGGGTAAAGAGTACATGGAATTTTCTGTACTATGTCTTACAACTGCATATGAACCTATAATTATCTCAAAATAAAAAAGTTTTCTTTTGCAAATTGATTCTACACTTATTTCTCCCTAAAGCCAACTGTGGTAGTCAGTCTCTCACATGGCTGTTATCATTAAGACTGTCTTCAGGGCCACACAATAACAAGGAGAACCAACAGCCTCAAATATTTCAAATAAACTCAGAAGGAAGTAGACTTTTTAGCCTTCACTTTTTCTGTGCCATGTGTGCCAAGAAGCCAAAGTGCAGGACAGAAATTATTTCCAAGGAAATCGAGTGTATCCAGTTGGAGGGTGCAACTTCATCTACCCAAATGAATCTTCTGTTTCATAGCCTTTCCTCTTCAACTGATGATGATGCTGATGGATCAAAGTAGGAGACAGAGGCTCTCTCTAAGTGAAACCTTCAAGAGATCCAGGATCCTAGGAGTGGGAATATGGAAGAGACAAAGTCGATTTGTGCTGAACTATCAATTAGACATCCCAGCCACAGAGGCCAGCATTCAGAAGTTACAGCTTTACAACATGCAACTCATGCAGCCACCTGCATTTATTCCACATGTTCATATGGCCCTTATATGTCAACGATGACATGCAAGACATCACTACCTGTGACACTGTACACATGCTGGAAGCCCGCTTTGGGACCATATCCTGACATGAGAATGTCCTACTAGTAATACTGATATATTCTGCCTAATCATTTTCTTACGGACATGCCATTATTTTGGTGATCACAGATACATTTACCCAGATGAACCTGGCGTAAGTGTCTATGCAGATGAATCCTTGCCTCCAAGCATAGCAATTCCTGTCAACCTATTTGTCGAAGAAGCATAATTTTTCTAATAGCTTTCCTAATAGAAAGAGATTCCCATCTTCCTATCCTTCACCCATTGATCAATGGACAATCTTATAATTAATTGTCTTGACCAGTGATTATGAGTGTGAAAAGATTCAAATTTATTATTAGCTGCTCCCCTCTGTCTCTCACTATCTTTTTGGTGGTCAAAATTATTTAATGCAGTCTTTTTCCCTATAGAACAATCAAAATAAGGGTGTCCATCAACTTCTCTCAGAGATGTTGGGCAAGTTTAACGGACATCTAGATTAACTTTCTTTTCCAATTAAGTTATTCTCTATGAAAGTGCTTTGAAGCTGCTTATAACATAATATGAGTAGAATTGCTTCTCTAATAAAAATGTGGGATTTGTTCTCATAACAAAATATTCAAATCTATATTTCTTGTATGTCTATTTCAATAGTTTCTGTAATGGGCTTTCTTTCCTTTTTTCTAATTTCTTATGCATTATGTCTTACTCTGCTTGAAAGCATCTTCACAAGGATTCAAGTGTCCTTCAGCGTCCTCCAAACATGGTCCAACCATCAAAATATTCCTGCAAAATTTTAGCAGCATATGATTTACAGAAATACTATGTGCTAGAGAAAGATTTCCAAGAGGGTGTACTGGTTAATAGATGTTCTT
Organism: Hippopotamus amphibius kiboko; assembly: GCF_030028045.1. Lineage (NCBI taxonomy): Eukaryota > Metazoa > Chordata > Mammalia > Artiodactyla > Hippopotamidae > Hippopotamus > Hippopotamus amphibius. Next base: position 56,237,952 of record NC_080190.1, on the reverse strand, counting down.
ACTTATGCTAAATGAAGAGCTACTTCTCTGTAAATGTTTGTTTTCTTTAATAAATATTTGAAAGTGCCCACTCTGACCATCGCACTGATGGGAAATAGGGATATAGGGATTAGATATAGGAATAAACCAAGAGAGCATCTCTTCCTTAATTAATTGAAGCTTAATAGTGGGATAATGATCACAGTTATATAATTATAGTAATGTAATCATAGTGCTCAGTAGCTACACAAAGATACCCTTACTCCTGACACCTTCCCTGTGGACCGCACACATACGCCTGACTCGTCAGAAAAGAAAATTTGCTTATGGATTTTTAACTAATTCTATGCATTAAGGCAATTCACCTGATGGTCTGGTAATTATGTTTGCCGGCTCCCATGGCTGATCCATTCTCCACCCTCCTCTGTTCTACTCTGGGTCACCAGGGACCGACTTGGAGGAATCTACAGCTCTGGGCTTCCATTCCTGTGGTTCCTGATTGGGTTCAATTAATAGAAGTGAACAGAAGGCACCAGCAGGAGATCAGAGGTCATGGAGAGGAAGATTTCAGAATACTTATACCCCCTCCCTCATCCCCACCCCATCCCCCACTCCCACTCTGCCACCCCCCCCCCCCCCACACACACACACGCACACTTCCTCCTTGTCTAAGTACCATGTTTCTGGCAATGGTTATGACTGCAACAAGAAACAGGCAGCCCCGTTCATAGTTGTCCCTCTCACCTGAATCTAACTCCTTTTCCTATCCTTCCCCTTCAGATATAGAGTGGTAATGGCTTCTTGCTGTGGTTAGTCCCTGAGTACCTCAGTATCACTTGCTGGTTTCCTTAACCCTGTCCATACTTCTGTAATAGTCTTTTCATCAAATTGTTTTCAACACCCTAGCTAAATGTGCTTTCTGGTTTTTGTTAGGACCTGATTTGTGCAACTGGGATTACACCTGTACTACAAGATTGGAAAAGAAAAGTGATAAATGGCCTACGGGTCAGAGGACGCCTTAAGTTCAGTGGAGTAAAACATCCTTTCCAGTTGGCACATTAGAGAATGCTTTGTGAATGAGAGGCAGTCAGTTAAGGCATGGGTTAATTCTTCACTTTTCTAATGAGAAATATTGGTTCATTTTCTCTCAATCTCACTCTCTGCTCACTTAGATTTGGGCTATTCAGAGAAAACCGAATATTGCTCCTGGAAAGAACAGCTATGAGTTAGAGTTTGCCATTCTGATGAACTTGCAAAATGTCAGCGTCTCTACGTGAGCCTGATCCGAATGCTCCTGTTGAAATGTCACGGGGCCAGCCGTGTTCACAGAGTGAGGTGGCAGGAACTCAGCTGGGAAGTGTTCTGGGCTGCAGTGGCAGCGTAGGGCAGAGGCAAGCCAGAGCGAGCTTGTGAATAGAAGCTAATTCCTTACCCTCATTTCCATGTATCCCTATATTTCTCCTGGTAAACAATACACTTGGCAAATGGGATGGGAATAAATGCATCATGCCAGAGAGTTATGTGGACTATTGTTCAGGTTTCTTATTTTGATTTCCCGGTGCTGGCAAGCTTCAGAGCTGAGGCCCCATTCAGCACTCCAATCATAGTAATTCCACATTCACCAGGAGAGCAGACAGGGAGTAAAAGTATCAGATACCTGTTTCCAAAGGTACCTCTTTCCCTCCTTCCTTCCTTCTCTCACCTGTTTCTCTTCCTCTCCCTTCCTCCTTCTCTTTCCATTTCATTTCCTTTCTTCCTTTCTTTTTTTTTTTTTTTTTTTTGTTTTCAGTCTGTTTATTTGTAGGGGGAGGAAAATTATTATAATCATTGTTAAAAATGTACCTTGGATGGTATTTAAAAACTAGAATTATTTCCAATGACACACTGGAAGGAAAAGAACAAAACAATTGACTTCCTCAATAAAATTCAAAATGTTAGGGCTGCCCTGCTCGGGTTTGAGTTGCTGAAGCCCTAAGGCATCAGGGCACCTGAAGCTGGAGAAAAGGTTCCGTCATCCATTCTCAAAGGAGTTCAAGATCCACAGCTGTGGGCGAGGTCACGTATCAGACCAGGGCGTTTCTTTGCCTTGTGTGGACTCTGCCTGTGGATTCATTGCTCTACACATGGAGCCATTCGACCAACAAATGTGTAATAACTGCATCACCACTTCCAAGAAGCCTTACCTAACACTCCCTGCTCAGCAGAGTACATTAGTTATACTGTGTGTCAATCTCTACTGCAACCTGTCTGTTTCTGTGCCTTCCTTCTCTCTATCTCTGTTCACCTAGGCAGCAACTGTGCCGAACCCTCTTCGGATTCCTCAGTGAGAGTGCAGTGACAGCTCCACAATCCTTGTTTAATAAGGAATCAATGAGTAAAAGCAAATGGAAGGATATATGTGAGCAAAAGCACAGATATATTTTTCTCAGTGTTTTTAACTCTTCCTTGCAGATAGAATAAACACAGCATTCATCAATGCTCCACGTTCTACTGAAAACTTTCAGAGAAACTTCAAGAGTTGCAGAATAAAGTCCCATCTCCTAAACTCAGCAGACAAGAATTCCATAACATTAACGGTATGTCATCCTACCTGTGTGTCAGGGGTTCTAAACTACCGCAGTTCCCTCACGGGTCACGCTTCCCCCTCCACCTCCCTGTCACTCCCCCTCCCTAAAAGCCCTCCCATTTCCCTCTTTCTTAACTGGTAGGCTCCTTTTTGTCTGCGGAGACCCTGAGGCTTAGCTCAAGCACCTCCTGCCATCCACTACTCCGTGGCCTCCTCATGACAGGCCTTCTCAATCTCCCTGCAACCCCCCAATACTTGTCACACTGGGTTGTAAATATGGCTTTGTTTGCCTCTCTCCCCTCACTCTCCACCCTCCAACCACACATACACATCCACTTATGAAATGATCTAAGGTTCCTGACTTCGAGTTCCAGAACATTTGCCTGGAAGGGAATAATTGCTCAACTATGCGTTAACGGAATAAACAACTGACTAGCCCAGTCAGGGAAGGAGAGCAAAGATGTCTTGAAATTTCTTCTTCACTGTTGGTTTTTGCTTTATATTCTTATTGCAACACTAATATATGTTCATTATATTAAAAATGGTAACTGCTACACTGTATGTAGTTTCCTCTCCTCCTCCATCTTTACCAATTTGGAAGGCAAAATAGAACCTCTCTGTTTAAATTTGCATTTTTATTATGAGTGAGATTGAGCTTCTTTGTCCCTAAAGTTTAATGGCCATCTGTATATTTTTACTGAGTCATCTACTTCCGTCCTTTACCCATTTCTATTGGAGTTTTCAATCTGATTAATACATAAAAAATTATATAAAAAAAACTACTTTTTCCTGTCAAATTTTCAAACATATTTTTCAGGCTTACTTTATTCCTTTTACTTTTGTTTATTTTTGCCTAGTTGTTGAAATACAAATATTTTTAACTGTTGGTATTTGAATATATCAATATTGTAAATATGATTTCTGCCTTTGAATTTATTTATAGAAAGGTTTTCTTACTGTTTCATTTTTAGATTTCATTTTTTTAATTTTTCTGGAATTTATCTTGGCATAGAGTATGTAATTTCTCCACAGAAATAACTAATTGTCCCAGCATGATTTATTGAATAATTCATAATTTCTCCACCATTTGAAATGCCACATTTATCAGTTGCTAAATGTTTATATATATACATGAGGTTTTTGCTGCCCTGTACAAATCTGGTTCCATTGAGAAAGAGTCTCTTGCCTCAACACAGCACAGTCAGAGATTAGGGTTTGAAAAAAAGACAATTTTATCTCAATAACACAGTTTCATGTTTGGTAATTACATCTGAAAATGTAAGTCAGATCTCCCCTTCTTGCTCTTCTCCTCTATTTATTCTTCTCTTTTAATTTTTTATTTGTTCTCCCAGATTTATTTTTCTATATGAAATATAGAATAATTTTTGAAAACAAAAATTATATAAAATGCCGATTGGAATGAAATATAAGCTTTACATGGACTGAAAAAAATAACACCATTCCACTTCTGAGTATATCTCTTTTTGTATCTAGATAAACTTTTAAAAGCTACTTAAAGGATATACTTGATAAAGTTCATTCCAAAATGTGAGATATTCTCTCAAGATTTTATGAAAGGAGTCTCTTTTCTTCTGTATTAGTTTCCTATAGCTGCTGTCATAAATCACCATAAAAGTAAAGACTTAAAACAACACAGATTTTTTCTCTTACAGTCCTGGATGTCAAAATCCAAAAATGGGTTTCACTGGGCTGAGGGGTCAGCCTTGCTCCCTCTTCAGGCCCTAGGGGTGAGTCCCTTATCTTTTCCAGGTTCTCAAGCTGGATTCCTTGCATCTCTTGTCTTGTGGCATCTCCTTCATCTTCAAAGTTAGCAACAAAGCATCTTCAAATCTCTGTGTGTCCCTTTGCTCCCAACCATCACACCATCTTCTTCTGTAATAAAATCTTGCACTTATTAGGACATTTGTGATTATATTTAGGGCCTACACAGATAATCCAGTAAAATCTCACCATTGCAATATCCATAACTTGATTTCATCTACAAAACCCCTTTATCATCTAAGGTAATATTCACAGGTTCCAGGGATTAGGACCTGGATATCTTTGGAGATATTCAGCTTACCGCAACCTCTAAGACTTATGACTTAATTGTTACTTGATACTAACAATTTTCTAGGTAGATAATTAAAGCAACTAGAAGTATTGGCAAATTTTGTCTCCCTTTCAGGAGTTAAACCTTTTATTCATTGTTTTCTATGTTTTTTTATTAAGTATAACTTTAGAAAAAATAAATGACACAGGTAACAATGGGTATAATTTTCTTGTTCTTAAATGGAAATTCCTCTGGTGTTTCACCAATAAACTCTAATTTTTCAAAGCCACTTAAACTTTCATCTTATCAATATTGCATGATTGCATTCTCACATTATTAAAATAAAATAGAATTAGAAACTAACTCAAATTGAAATTCTCAAATGTACTGCCCTTTACTTAGTCTCTGCCTAAACTTCCATAATATTGTGGCTTTGAAAAGCCAGAAATCTTATTTATAGCCTCTGGATGGCCAGAATTCATCCACTTTTTCATTCTTTTGAAAATATCTAGAGCCCTTTTCCTATATGGCATTCACTCTGTCAGGTCTTAGAAATACCGAGGAAAATAAAACATATGTGATCCTTGTAGTCAGAATGAGAGGCGGTCATCAAACAAATATATGCACAAATTGTTTTAAATGTTATAAAAGGAACAATGGTTCATTAAAACAAATAAAAAGAAGTGGGAGAACATATTAGATTGTATATAAAACTATGTATTATTTTTTTAGGCATAAAGCCAACAAAGAAGAAGACAAGCCACTGGACAAAATAGAATAAACCATATATATCTTTTATTCCATGCTTACGGAAGAAAAATAGACAATAATCTGACTTCTGGAAATATACGTCTCCTCCAACCCTCCCCCCAACAATTCTTAAGCATTAATGGGCATACAAAAAAATGTTTTCCTTGGTTCTCTTCGGTTTAATAGAGTTGAAGGCAACCTAGGTGTTTATCTCCAAAGGAAAATTAAAATGTAATAGATAGGGGGCTTCCTAGGTGGCGCAGTGGTTAAGAATCTGCCTGCCAATGCAGGGGACACGGGTTCGATCCCTGCTCCAGGAAGATCCCACATGCTGAGGAGCAACTAAGCCCGTGTGCCACAACTGTTGAGCCTGCACTTTAGAGCCTGTGAGCCACAACTACTGAGCCTATGTGCTGCAATTACTGAAGCCCACATGCCTAGAGCCCGTGCTCCGCAACAAGAGAAGCCATGGCAATGAGGGGCCCGTGCACCACAACGAAGAGTAGCCCCACTCACTGCAACTAAAGAAAGCCCGCTCACAGCAAAAAAAAGACCCAATACAGCCAATAAAATAAATAAATTAATTAATTTTAAAAAAATGTAATAGATAGGAATTCCATTTCTGCCCTAGATAGAAGAAAAAAGACCAGATATAACCTCCATCCAAAGCAAACAGAAAAACAGACAAATTATATGAAACAACTGTTTTGAGACACTGGACATAGCCTATGAAAAACAGCGTTCCCTGAGAGACAGAAAATGAATGAGGTTAAGTCTTACAGCTGTCCCATCTCACTGCCTTAGGCTTCTGGGCTACCGTACATGTAGGGGGAATCCAGAAGGGGCTAAGCAGACTTGCTAAGTTCTAGAGACAGTGCTGACAATCTAAGGAACTGAAGAGGGTTCCGTTGACAGGACCGTGTACTCAAACAGGAGATGTGCAGAGCTGTCCTTGATTATTAACCAGGGTACTACTGACCAGCACAAGCACATGAGGAAATGAATTGCGGGTTAACTTCAAATAGCCTAATATACATATGATTACAGTCTCAAAGGAGAGGGGGAGGTGGACCAAAAATATTTGATGAACTAATGGGTTAAATTTCCCCAGATTTGATGAAACCATAGGAAATAGTAACAGCATTTATGACTATACCTAAGATATAAGATTAAATATAACATATAAATTATGTTATTCTTACCTAAATCTCTCTTTAAAATTATTACAAATACAGTAACAATAATGACATATTGTGAAGTTTGTTATGTAGGTATAAATAAAACGTATAACACCAGTAGCCTAAAGACAAAGAAGAGGGAAATGAAAACATACTGTTAAAAGATTCTTAGCCTCTTAGCTGAGACCAGCAAACCCTCACTCTTCAATGAGTTTACCAAGTAACTGGTTTGTCTCTTCGGATTTCCTTTTCCCTAGGATCCTGCCCAACAATGTATCACTAATGTGTTAGCTCTTCTAAACTTTTGCAAAGACCTTTTCCCATAGCTCATATAAAATATTTAGTCGTTGTCAACATGAGAGTTTGTCCAAAGAGGGTAATGAATCTTTACAGGTTCCATCATTTTGAATGTGATATCTCCCCAATTTTCTAGTCTTTCTTTCAAAAATTCCTACTATATGAATTTTGACATTTTTTAATTCCCAACTGCATCTTTCTTAAGCTCTCATATTTTCCAACATTATTGAGGTTTTACTTCCCCATCTTTGTTGTTTTCTGCCTAATTGCTCAATGTTTATTTCAGTTCACTGTTCTCTCTTCATTTGTATCTAATTTGCTGTTTAAATTGTTGAGTTTTTTATTTCATTGAGTTTATTTTTCATTTCTAGAAGTCTGATTTGCTTCTTTTTACAGATCCACTTTTATGGTGTCTGCATTTTCATGAGATTTTAATTATTTTTAAATATGTTGATGGTATTAAACTTTGTTTTCCTTTTAAAATTATTTTATTACCTCAAATGTTAAGAACTTTAATATTACTGTAGGTTGATTGTACCAATGATCTCTTTTAGTGCATTATTAAACTTTAAAAATTTTTATTGTGAGCTAATCTCTATCCTTTTTTTCTTTTCTTTCTATGAATATTCTTTTGTAGCATAGATTCTGAAATTGTCCTGCCAAGGGAGTATTTTGTGTATCCTTCAGCAAGAAATCCCAGTAATATCACATATTTAGAATCAGTGTTCATTGTATTTTCTAAATATTTGGAATCCAAGGCATATGTTTGGTAAATATGAACCACAAGCTGAGAGGTGGCTTAGACTCATGGGAATTTTCTTAAACCATATTCCAGACAAAAAGGAAAAGAACAAAATATTTCCCTGGCAAATTTTGTGATTTGTTTTTCTTTTGTGGTTTTCCCTTCAGCTTAGGATAAAACACTTACAGGATTACAACTCTCATTTTGGGAGTCTCAGTTCTAAACTTCCATACCTGTAGACCAAAGTCTTCCCTCACTGTCCCTATAGGCATAAACCCCCAGTCATTAAACCGAGACTTAATATTAAGAATATTTCAACTTGAGCACTACTGACTTTGAGGCCACATGATTCTTTGTTCTGGGTGGCTTTTCTTATGCAATATAGGATGGTTAGCAGAATTTCTAGCTTCTACCCACTAGATGCTATTAACACTGCCCGCACCACAGCACCCTCACAGTTGTGGCAACCAAATATGTCTCCAAATATTGTCAAATGTCTCCAGACAGAGAGTAGACAGGAAAGAGGAGCGGGTTGCAAAATTATTCCATTTGAAAACCACTGCTCTAGGTTATTCATCACAATCCTTCCCAAACACCAGCTCCCCTGCCTTCCAGCTCCTCCCTCCATCAAAGCAGAGCCATAGCACTTCCTCACACAATTATCTCAGTGTTTTTTAGGGCACTATTCTCTTTCTCTCCTGGCACCTGAGAAATTCTCTTTCAACCTAACAATCTCAGCGACACATTTCAATTACATATGTTTAAATTTAGTGTATGTTTTTATATGTTTCCAGTGAAAGGGATTTTTGGTTATTTTAGTATGCGTTATTTGGCTTAGGTTATTTTAGTACACATTTATTATTTAGTTTTGGGTTATGTTAGTACATGCTCCCAGTGAAAAGAGTTTTGTGTCCTTTTAGTATGGGCTCTTTGGTTTGGGTCATCTTAGTATGACATTGCATAGGCAGAAGAAATTCCCTAAGTCTTAAAAGGGTTAAGCTAGCACTGAAACCTACTCTTCAAAAACCTGGAAGTATTGTATATTTCCAATAACCTAATCAAATAATATCCCAATGGCTATTTTAAGCCTTGGGAATATCAGAAACGTCAACTATCAAATGTCACTGTGAACACCAGTAAGTTATTGAGAATCTATTGAGATTCTACCATATGTAGAGGATGACTTCTCGTAATTTTACAATCTCTAATCTAATGCATAGGCTGTGTATGTTCATGTTCATTTGCTCTCATTTCTAAAACTTACTACTAGGAATGTCAGACAGACATTTTCTGAGATGGTTTATCCAATTACTAGAACTCTAAAAGACGTAACCTATACAAAAAGACTTAAAATGCTAATTTTACTTTTATAATGCATTTCTTTGTGTCAAAATAGCCCAACATAAATTCTTGGGTAGTTAATAAATAATCTGTTGTAATGAAAAGATCATTGGATGTAGAGTCAGAAATCCTAGATCACATCCTGACTCTCAAATTGTGTGTTCTGAGAAAATTTTCCCAGTTTCTCTTACTTTCAGTTTCTTTGTCTGGTTACAATAATTACATGATACTCAAGAGTTTTACTATAGATTTAATGAGATAAAAATTGTATTTTTTTCCCTAAAATATAATGGGCTACCCAATCAGAAGTTATCACACAATTATTGGATATATCTATGGAGAATATCAAGTTTGAGATTTTCCCAAATTAAAAATGCAAATAATGAACAAAATAAAAATTATGATTTACGAAATGTATGTTTCACATTCCTAACACCAGAATTTGCAGCTTCTATTCAGCAGAGAACTAGCTAGTAAAGAATCCGGTCATATATAGAGTATATGCTACCTTTTCTTAAAGTTCTCTGAGGTGAACTTGGTCCAACTACAGAAATATGAGCCTTTAAATATTTGTTTTTTTCCAAATATAGATGGCCAAATTCCACTGCTATTTTGGAATTCTGTTGTAAACCTAATCTCAGTTACTTTGACATGATTCTGGTTTGTACTGTTTAAATATTTCAGGATAATTATAGAAACATAACACCTTGTCATTTGTCAGGAGGGAAAAAAATTTATCAGGCCGTCTCACTTTTCAGATTGCTTGTAGATCAGGCAGTGACTGCAAGGAGGGAGCATGAATTATCTGCAACTTTCTTTGAATTATTCAATATCTACTATGCATGATTTTAATTGTTTCAACAGCATCTCAGTTAAAAAATAAACCCCTTTTCAGCTAAGCTCTCGTCTGCATTTTTGTTTAATATGCAGCAACTTTACTTCACTACTGGATAACAGAAGAGAAACCCATCTTCATTGACAATGTGTTTGTATATATACAGACATATACAAACATATATGGAATATACATATATATATACATATACACATATATACTGATACAAATGGAATATATATGGATTTCTGATATATAGACACACACAAACATATGGAATATACCTATATACACACACATATACACACATATACCAAGATACATATGGAATATATCTGTGGATTTCTGATATGAATAAGAATGTACGATGAGGGATAATGTATTAACTCGAACATCACTGAAAGTGATAAACAATTTTTCCATATGGGGTAGTTTTTTATGGTGAGCAAAATTGTGAACATGATAGTGATGACAAGGTAATATGATGTAAGTGGAAGAAGCACTGGACTGAAAAGCAGAAGCGCTGTTAGAGAATAGTTGTGGAGGAGGGGTTTAGGGAGATGAGATGGATAAGAGAAAGCTGCGAGTTCCCCCTACAGGTTGGTGTGTGCAGGTGGCTCTCCTGCATTTTTTATTTTGTTTTCTTGTACTTATCCTTATTTCTGGGCAGTTAGAGGCAGGTTCTTCCTCCATAGAGGACAATATGATATCAAAGAGAGAAGAAAACCTTTCCCTGCATTATTCCAATCCTTTAAGTTGTTTCTTAATGGCCATCTGAGGAAAATGGCTTAGGCAATAAGACTGCTGGAGACTTAGCAGTAGTTCATGGTAAGCAAGAAGTTACTAACCTCTCACTTTCCCATTTCTAATCACACTTAATCATATATCTAGCTAAAATTACCAGTATGGAGTATAAAATGTGTATCAAATGACAACATATAACAACATATAGTGCCAGTGATGTCAAATGAGCCAAATTTTCTGTAACCCTGAAAAACATACTTTGGACTTATTATCAGTTCGATCATTGGTGCCACAGAGTAGGCAAATGCTAACGTGATTACACCCTCATCTGAATCCTGAAATGTTTAAAAAACATCTTTCAGTTTGTGCTATTCTCCTCCCACTCTCCTAGCCATGGGAAAGCTTATTTCTGGTTAAGCCTCTTAACCATCAACTACTACCTGGTATGTAACAGAAATTAATGTTGCTCATTTAACATGTTAAGATGAATTACCCCCACCCAAATTTCTTACTCTTTGTCTTCTCACAAATTTCCATGGAGCTATAAGAAATAATTAGAATACTAAGCTATCACCAACCTTATTTAGACAATGCAATCAGAATCCCCAAATAAATGTGATCACTGAAGCAGCTTTTAATCTGCAGTACAAATTCCATCATAAAGTGAGAATATCAAAAAAGGAAAGCACGATATTGCCAGGTCTGAATTCATTGCTGCACACCACAGAGCATGGTGTTATCTGGGGAAACAGGGTAGGCAAGGGAAACATAAGGAGGAACAATGGAAGTTTTTGTGTTTTCAGTTTTGTGTATCTCCAGGATCTGTTCATTCATTCTAATTGTCTGGAATCCACCTACTGTGAACTGACAGAAATTTGCATAAATAGAACATTGAGAAGTGTTCCAGTTATCTATTGCTGGGTAATAAACCACATCAAAATTTATGGCTTAAAGCAACACATGTTATTTTCTCTCAGGTTCTGTGGGTTGACTGAGCTCGGCTGGCAGCCTTCACTTGAGTTATCTAACGAAACTGCAATGAAGATGGTGGCTGGGGCTGCAGTCATCTGAACGCTTGACTAAGATGGATGAAGAGATGGCTCACTCACAGGACGGGGAGTCACACGCTGGCTATTGGCTGGGAGCTCAAATGAGACTCTTATCCAGAGGACCACATGTGGCCCCTTCCTGTGGCTTGGACTTCTCATAGCACGGTAGCTGGATTTCAAGAAAAACTGTCCCTCAATCAGCCATTATAAGAGGCTTAGGAAGAAGCTGCAAAACCTTTTCTGACCCTGCCTTGGAACTATGATAACATCACTCTTTTTGATTAGAGTAAGTCAAGAAAATCATTAAGGTATCTCGGATTTAAGGGGAGATGAATTAGATTCCAGCCCTTCAGGTGACAAGCAGCGTGCACAAAAACGTAGGGAAGAAATGGATGGCAGCCATCTGTGCAGACTAGCCACAACAAGAGGTTAATTATAGTTCTATGGTTTCCATACCTTGGGAAATAATTTTTATAACTAATGCAAACAGACTGACTCCTCTTTGTGACTGACAAAGCAAATATTCAGGCAGAATTTTTAAATGATGATAGCTACCAATCCCCAGGTAATTTCTGAATTTCCCTTACTCCTGTTAACATTCAAGCCATATATCTAATATCACTTGATCTCTCCTCCCATTGTGCCAAATATACTTATCAACCCCCAAATCCTTCTTTTAGTTCCTTGCATTTCTACCATCCTAATTGTAATCAAGTGGCCTATGTCCAAGGATACAGCCTATATTCCGTACACCAAATTTACAACAGGCAAAGCTCCAAGCAATTTCATGGTCTTGCTTTCCTCAAACACAAGCTCAAGCTGGCTTCTTTTTATTTCTCTAACACAGCAGGATTCAATAGCTCCTTTAGCCCTCAAGCCACTGCTATTGAAAGTTGAATAAATGAAGAAGTAAATGAGCTTTCAGATCCCTCTAAGAGTATAGCCTTCTTACATAGGCTTCTCCCCAAATCTTTGCCCTTCCTCATGTACCTTGAATAGACTTTGTTATTGGTTGAAAAAAATCTTTCTTCAGTTTCTGATCCCATTTCAAATTAAACAACTCCTCAGATCATAAGGCTAGCATAATGATGTGGTGAAAATCACTTGAGACTTTCATGAACACCATCCCACGCACTGATATTCGCTCACCTAAAGACGATATATTGTTAAATTGTCAGCTGAGGCCATAGAAAATAATTTATATTCCTACAGACATCAGATTATATCCAATAGATGTGAAGGGACCTTGGTTGAGTAGTGGCCCGTACACACAGAGGATTTAAATAAGATTCTTCTGCATTCCAGAACAAATCCCCAAAACATATTTTTGATGAATAGATTTCCACACAGTCTGGAATTTTCAAAAGTTTTTGTGATAGAACTCTACCTGTGATAAGTTGTTTCTTAAAATTTAAGAACATGAATAAATATGTTCAGGCTTATGCAATAAATGCTTATTTTTACCATCACAAGACTTAACAAGCAGAAATCTTGACTGAGATTCTTACCTAATATAGGTGGTATTTCCACTCAAGCCATGGTCTAAGTAAGAAGAGATCTTAAAAGACCTTGAGATCCTAGGAAACTTGAGACTGTGTCACCATCCTATTATACAGTTCTTCACCTGTACAAATAGAACCATAAACATATGATTTCATAAGGCACTTAATAATATATTATAGGCAGAGAATTTCCCCTTGGATAAAGATATAATAAATAAATACTTCAAATCAAGAATGCCAAATCAAAAGAGCTGAGATAGGAAGAAATTCTTGAACTTTTTCCTAAGGCTGCCTCCATTACTCAGAATTAGAATGTGAAAACCAAAACTCCAAAACCAGCTACCCACCTCCCCATCCCCAACACACACAGCTTAACATCTACATTATAATCTATATTAGCAGGATTTTACTATTCCATTTATTCCATTAGCATAATTTTACTATTCCAGGAAACTTTTGCCCAGGCAAATAACTTGATTCTTCATTCCAAGACTTTCTGCAAACTTTGGAATTTCTCCTCAGAAGGAAGTATCAACAGATGCTTTAGGTCCTCAGAGGTTTTGAATCCCTCACCTCAAAATCTTCACCTTGCTATTTCCAGCAGTGTTAAACTGTTATAGCATGATCTTTTCCCAATCCCAATCATGTCCTCTCATTGAAACATTCAGCTTAAACTAAACTTCTTATTTTCAATAAATTTGACCTTGCCTTTTCTCCTCTGAGAACTACAGAGCTCTGTGGAAGTGGTGTTTTCCCTCACCAAGGTAAGTCAGTCATTCAGTTTGCTTTATCAACAGATTGTGTTGGTGATATTTAGAGAGTTAACATTCAATAGAAAGCAGTGCTCGGAGTCCTGAAAACTAACCTGTCAAATTTCAGGGGGGTAAAAGTTGGGATGGGCATACAAATATGGCAGAAAGAGGTCAAAAGTGTGAATACTATATTCTCCTCTATCCCAGCCCCATAAAGGATGTGTTCAAAGGCATCCTGTATTTCCTGAAATACGGAGGTCAGATCCTGGCTTTGGGGCTTTTTGAAAGTCCTCTAGGTTTTGCAGACTGGCAATATCTGGGAACTCATCCTCCCTCGTGTTTTCAGGTGATGATAAATTGAAATTATAATGGAGCAATGGCATTTCAGACATACAAAAACAGACGGGTGACCATTGAAGGTCTGGTCTCAGATACATCTTTGTATCACTGAAAACTTGAATTTCCTTTGAACTGTATCAAGGACACCACCAACCATATTCAGAACAGTTTCCCGCCGCAACCTTTATGGTCTCAAGGTCTCTCCTTGTAACTATGCAACCATTTCAGACCCCAACCAATCTAACTTAACAAGCACCCTTACTTCTTGCCAGCTTCAATTACAATTATCGATAAACAACTCATGTAAAAGACTGTAATCCTGTGGTTTGTTTTTTTTTTTTAATGTATTTACTTGGCTGAGCTGGGTCTTAGTTGTGGAACATGGGATCTTCGTGACAGCATGCAGGATCTTTAGTTGCGGCGTGTGGGTTCTTCATGGCAGCATGCAGGATCTAGTTCCCTGACCAGTGATTGAACCCCTGCCCCCTGCATTGGGAGCGTGGAGTCTTACCCACTGGATTACCAGGGAAGTCCCAACCTTGCAGTTGTTGCCTTTGTAAGTCTACCCCATTTTGTAGTTGGGCAGAACACAATTCAAGTGCTTCTTGAACATATGTCACCTGAGCTGCAGTCCTAATAAACCCCAAATAAGCATCTTTGTATTTCAATCTGGTTTACATTTATGAGGTTTTGGTTAATGCAGGTCATTGCAGACACACACACACACACACACTCACTCACATACATGGGGTGGGGGTGGGAGCAAGCATAGGCTGTTCCTGTTCTTGTCCCGCACTCAGCTTGAAATAAGACAAAGCACTTGGCACGACTCAAAACAGATTCAACCCCTTGGCACATTAAAATATGGATATTTTCCTGAAGATTTATCCCATGGGTAGACGGGGCAGAAAAGATACAACACATGGCACAAACTAAAACCTTATTAGATATATCCATTCTTTCATCCTCAAAGTTCTTACCATGAGCAAACCACCCCTTCTCTCTCTTTTCTTTTCTGTCCCATTTAATAGAAACCCTCTAGCCCTTCCTACCTCTTAGCAAAACAAAAGCCTGCAATTAACTAAAACCCTCCTCACTGGGAATGCAATCTGGGGCAGAACCTACTGGTACTCTAGCCAGAGCAAAAGGAGAAGTCTCACCTCCTCAGAAGAGTTTATCACAGATTTTACCCCCATATTTCACATACACATTCCATGTATATAATAGTCAAGTTGCCAGGCCTCTGCAACTGAACTTTGACTAAATCCAAAACATATGTATACTGAAAACTGAAGCAATATTCAAGCAGAGAAAGAAGTTTTTAATCAAGGAGAAGTAGCAGGCGGCTATGGACAAATATTCAGTGACCTGGAAAATTAAAATGAGGATTAATTTCAACCAACAACCTGTGTGTGTGTGTGTGTGTGTGTGTGTGTGTGTGTATGAGAAAGAGAGAGAGAGATTTATTTTAAATTGTGAAAGCCAAATATCTTTGCACTAGTTCCTGAGGTAATTTGCTTATTTGTTTTGCCACATGAGAAAATGACTGGATATGATTTGCATTTAGGGCATAAAATTGAACATTGAATAAAGATAATAATAGACACATCATATATATGTATGCATAGAGACATCTACATTAACATTTAAAAGGTATGGTATTTTTGATGTGTCCCTAAATCCCTATGTTATTTAAATGAGAAAGATCACTGGAATTTAGAGTAGTTTGGGAAGAGGAAAAAAGCCATTTGGTGAAGGGGATAAATCTCTGGATTTAGAGAAGAAATAAGGCATAATATTAGCTCTTTCACTGACTAATTGTGTACGTTTGGCCTAATCTCATCCCCCATTAAAACCTCTGGCTTTTTTCCCATCAAAATGAAGAAGTTGAGTTAAGATAAGGCTTAGCCCTATTCTACCTGTGGACACCCTGGGTTTATAATTGTTTTAGAAAGTGGCTGTGGCCAAAATTCACGTTCGTTTTATACAAAAATGTAATCACAGTGTTTGAGATGCATTGATTTAGTTTGGTTTTCTGTTATTGTTGCTGCTGTTGCTGCTGTCATTCTGGGAAAGCAAATTTTCTTTGCTGATCGTCACTGTTCTGAGGTGTGTGCATCAAATAATAGGCAGTTTTCAAGCCTCTTTGACAGGTGCAATTACGTGCACCCAGACACCCACACGAATAAGCCTGATGAAGTCAGACATCTGTTTTCCTACACATGCTGTTCTCATCCCACAAGCTCCTCATGATATTCTTCTCTCTAGTGGAGAGTGAGAAATGGTGAGTTCTCAGAAATTAATCCTGAATCAATCCTCAAGCAGCCAAACCAACTACCATGGCCACAGGCAGACACAGAGACACGGGAGGATCAGAGGAGATATAGACAGGACAGTGCTGGGCCAATCAAACCGCAGGGAGGAATTGCTGGCTGTCAGCTCCAGAAATTATCCTAAAAATCTGAGTTACCTACCTACATATGTCAAAGTAATTTTATCTAGTGGAGGAAGGCTTAAGGCTTTAAACAGAAGTGAAATCTTTTCTACAACGGGCTTTCACCAGCCATAAAGACAGACAAGAACCCAAAATTGTGAATTCCAAGAGAGGCTGAACACAAGGAGTGGATGAACTAGTTGACCATGAGAAAATAAACCTGCAGATAAAGCATTAACCCTTTGCTCTTCACACCCAATTTTGTTCCCCTTAGAATTGCAGCCCAGTAACTGTCCTTGTCCTGGGCTCTGGCCATTCTTGTGGAAGAGATGAAGAGTGGAAGGCTGTCTGGATGGCATTGCTATTGCACAGTCTGGGACAATGAGGGCCATAGGAGGCTTGTTAACGCAAGGGTTAGATTATGCTTTCACTAGATACTAACGCCCTCCATTTCATAATTATTTCTACTGTTTTGAACCAAATGGAACATAAGTATTCATTGCTTAGTATATCTGATTTGTACACCTTTGATAGATATCTATCAATGAATTATATGCAATCGTGTCTCCCCAATACCTAATTAATAACCTTTGGTGGGTTTTGAAGTTCCCAAAATGGAAATTTTGCTTCTTTTCTTTTCTTTTTCTCTCTCATAACCAAAATATTGGCTGTGACATTATTTACTGTCATCTAAAATATTATATTTGTATATTCTACATGATCAGCTGGCAGTAAATATTTAAAGAGTTAATTCTATATAAAGGGATGATTCACAGGAGGTTTCTGTTTGAATCCTCTATAGTATATGCCTTCTAGAGTGTGATTTTAATTTATTCAACAGCTGTGCAGTGTGTTTCAGGTACTGTGGTAGCTGTTAGGTAGGCAGTACTAAACAGAGCTGCTATTCCCCTACCATTATGACATGTACTTACTATTTGGTATAAATATTTATTATACAGATCATTACACACAAATGAATGTATATTTTAATTTTGGCTATGTGTGAATTGTCACTCAGTATTTAATATTAATCAGCCCTTATGGAATACATTCTAGATGTCAAGCACTGAGGAAACAAAGGTAATTAAACCCAGACCAGGCTTCAACAGTCTTATGGCCCAATTGGAGACAGAGAATCACATATTTACATTGTCTGCAAACATAGTAGAGCAAAATATCGGAGACGATGTCTAAAGATGTTGGTGGTATTTGTTTCTGAGAGGCTGGGCTATTACTGTATCTTCTGTCTAGCTTATTGCATATTCTTCATTTCCTATATTCCACAATTCTTGATTGAAAATATAACTATGAGAATCCATGATTGCAGTGGTCAAATAAACGGTGACAATAATAAGCAGCACATGACATCAGTTATGGAAAAGAGTCAATGGCTGAAGTGTAATAGAAAAAAAAGATGGGGGGACTTCCCTGTTGGAGCAGTGGTTAAGCATCCACCTGCCAACGCAGGGGACACAGGTTCAGTCCCTGGTCAGGGAAGATCCCACATGCTGTGGAGCAACTAAGCCCATGCGCCACAACTACTGAAGGCTGCATACCTAGAGCCCATGCTCCACAATGAGAAAAGCCACTTCACTGAGAAGCCCGGGCACCACAATGAATAGCAGTGCCTGCTCGCCACAACTAGAGAAAGGCCTGGCGCAGCAACAAAGACCCTAAGCAGCCAATAAATAAATAAAATTAATTAATTAATTTTAAAAAATTTTAAAAAGAAAAAAGGGGAGAAAAGATGGCGGCGGAGTAGAGAGACGTGGAGTGCATCCCTCTCCACAGATGCATTGGGAATGCACGGAAGGACACAGTAATTCCCACAGAGAACCAGCTGAACACCAGCAGACGGCCTCGGACACCAGAAAGGGCTGCGGGGAGCCTGACATAGCCGCTAAGTTTTTGGTAGTACGGACAAAATATCTCTCATACTTTCCTTTCATCCCTATCTTTTATACATTTCTATTCCTTTCTTTTTATTGGCATATTTCCAACCACATTACGCTCTTCTGTTCCCCTTTCCTCCAGCCTTTTTAAGTTTATTTTATCTTAACATACTTATAAGCAACACTATCGGTCTGCTCAGACTCCTTGCTCTATTCTCCAGATGACGCACTGCCTTGGTATTTAATATTAGGCTTCTGTCTTTATCTTAGTTCTTAGTACAGTTGTCTAATTACATTCTGAGAATCTCCATTCTCTCTGGTGGTACTCCAGCTCTTTTCTATATTTGATCCTAGCTTACAAAATCTCCCGGGATTGATGTCTGTATGTGTAGGGTGTTATTTGTTGTTTGTTTGCTTTTGCTTTTGTCTCTGATTTGTTCTGTTTCAGTTGTCAATTTCTGCTGGGTTTCTCTCTGAATATCTGATAGCACGCTGGGGTTCTGTCAGGTCTTTCTAGAGCCTTATGTCCTAATAGATTCAGTAATTGTGTGTCTTCTACATGTATGTGTTTCCTAGACGTAATATTCGTTTAATCCAATACTTGGACATTAGTCTGAGCCTTGGACAGTCTTCTATAAACACCTCTATTGCCAGGACAAGCAACCCCAAAAGTTTGGACAACCATGAGGAAACAAAGAAACACCATGCAGGCAAAGGAGCAGGAAAAAAACCCACAAGACCAAATAAATGAGGAGGAAATAGGAAAAATGCCTGAAAAAGAATTTAGAGTCATGATGGTAAAAATGATACAAAATCTCGATAACAAAATAGAGAAAGTACAAGAAACAGTTCATAAGAACTCAGAAAAACAAACAGCAATGGATAACAAAATAACTGAAATTAAAAATACTCTAGATGCTATAACCAGTAGAATGACTGAGGCAGAAGAACGAATAAGTGAGTTGGAAGATAGAATGGGGGAAATAACTGCCACAGAGCAGGAAAAAGAAAAAAGAATAAAAAGATTAGAAGACAGTCTCAGAGACCTCAGTGATAACCTTAAACGTACCAACATTCGAATTATAGGCATCCCAGAAGAAGAAGAAAACAAGAAAGGGTCTGAGAAAATATCTGAAGAGGTTATAGTGGAAAACTTCCCCAACATGGGAAAGGAAATAATTAACCAAGTCCAAGAAGCACAGAGAGTCCCATACAGAATACACCCAAGGAGAAATACACCAAGACACATATTAATCAAACTAACGACAATTAAACACAAAGAAAAAATATGAAAAGCAGCAAGAGAAAAGCAACAAACAACATATAAGGGAAAACCCATAAGGATAACAGCTGACCTTTCTACAGAAACTCTGTAGGCCAGAAGGGAATGGCAGGATATACTGAAAGTCCTGAAAGAGAGAAACCTATAGCCAAGAACACTCTACCCAGCAAGAATCTCATTCAGATTGGAGGGAGAAATCAAAAGCTTTCCAGACAAGCAAAAGTTAAGAGACTTCAGCACCACCAAACCAGCCTTACAACAAGTGCTAAAGGAACTTCTCTAAGTAGGAAACACAAGAAAAGGAAAACACCTACAAATACAAACCCACAACAATTAAGAAAATGGTAATTGGAACACACATGTCAATAATCACTTTAAATGTAAATGGCTTAAATGCTCCAACCAAAAGACACAGACTGGCTGAATGGATACAAAAACAAGACCCTTCTATATGCTGCCTACAAGAAACCCACTTCAGACCAAGGGATACATATAGACTGAAAGGAAAGGGATGGAAAAAGATATTCCATGCTAATGCAAGTCAAAAGAAAGCTGGAGTAGCAATACTCATATCAGACACATTAGACTTGAAAGTAAAGACTATTCCAAGAGACAAGGAAGGACACTACATAATGATCAAGGGATCCATTCAAGAAGAACATATCACAATGGTAAATATCTATGCCCCCAACATAGGAGCACCTCAATACATAAGGCAAATGCTAACAGCTATAAAAGGGGACATCAACAGGAACACAATAATAGTGGGAGACTTGAACTCCCCACTTACATCAATGGACAGATCATCCAAACAGAAAATCAATAAAGACACACAAGCTTTAAATGACACATTAGACCATCTCGACTTCATTGATATTTATAGGACATTCCATCCAAAAATGACAGACTACACTTTCTTCTCAAGTGCACATGGAACATTTTCCAGGATAGATCACATCTTGGGTCACAAATAAAACCTCAGCAAATTCAAGAAAATTGAAATCATATCAAGCATCTTCTCAGACCACAACGCCATGAGACTAGATATCAATTACAGGAAAAAAACTGCAAAAAATACAAACACATGGAGGCTAAACAATTCACTCTTAAACAACCAAGGAATCACTAAAGAAATCAAAGAGGAAATCAAAAAATATCTAGAAACAAATGACAACGAAAACACAACAACCCAAAACCTATGGGATGCAGCAAAAGCAGTTCTAAGAGGGAAGTTTATAGCAATACAGTCCTATCTTAAGAAACAAGAAAATGATCGAATAAACAGCCTAACCTTACACCTAAAACAACTAGAGAAAGAAGAACAAAGAAACCCCAAAGTGAGCAGAAGGAAAGAAATCATAAAGATCAGAGCAGAAATAAATGAAAAAGAAAGGAAAGAAACCATAAGAAAAATAAATGAAACTAAAAGCTGGTTCTTTGAGAAGATTAACAAAATTGATAAACCATTAGCCAGACTCATCAAGAAAAAAAGGGAGAAGATGCAAATCAACAGAATTAGAAATGAAAAAGGAGAAGTCACAACGGACACCTCAGAAATACAAAACATCATGAGAGACTACTACAAGCAACTAGATGCCAATCAATTGGATAACCTGGAAGAAATGGATACATTCTTAGAAAAATACAGCCTTCCAAGACTGAACCAGGAAGAAATAGAAACCATGAACAGACCAATCACAAGTATGGAAATTGAGGGAGTGATTAAAAATCTCCCAACACACAAAAGCCCAGGACCAGATGGGTTCACAGGTGAATTCTATCAAACATTTCGAGAAGAGTTAACACCTATCCTTCTCAAACTCTCCCAAAATATTGCAGAAGGCGGAGCACTCCCAAACTCATTCTACGAGGCCACCATCACCCTGATACCAAAACCAGGCAAAGATGTCACAAAAAAAGAAAACTACAGACCAATATCACTGATGAATATAGATACAAAAATCCTCAACAAAATACTAGCTAACAGACTCCAGCAGCACATTAAAAAAATCACACACCATGATCAAGTGGGGTTTATCCCTGGGATGCAAGGATTCTTCAATATACGCAAATCAATCAACGTGATACATCATATCAACAAATTGAAGGATAAAAACCATATGATCATTTCAATAGATGCAGAAAAAGCTTTTGACAAAGTTCAACATCTATTTATGATCAAAGCTCTCCAGAAAATGGTCATAGAAGGAAACCACCTCAACATAATAAAAGCCATATATGAAAAACCAAAAGCCAACATCGTTCTCAGTGGGGAAAAACTGAAAAAATTCCCTCTAAGAACAGGAACAAGACAAGGGTGTCCACTCTCACCACTATTATTCAACATAGTTTTGGAAGTTTTAGCCACAGCAATCAGAGAAGAAAAAGAAATCAAAGGAATCCAAATTGGAAAAGAAGAAGTAAAATTGTCACTCTTTGCAGATGACATGATATTATATATAGAAAACCCTAAAGACTCTACCAGAAAACTGCTAGCACTAATGGATGAGTTTAGTAAAGTAGCAGGATACAAAATTAATGCCCAGAAATCTCTTGCATTCCTATACACTAACAATGGAAGAGCAGAAAGAGAAATTAAGGAAACTCTCCCATTCACCATTGCAACAAAAAGAATAAAATACCTAGGAATAAACCTGCCTAAGGAGGCAAAAGATCTGTATGCAGAAAACTTTAAGACATTGATGAAAGAAATCAAAGATGACACAAACAGATGGAGGGACATACAATTGTTCCTGGATTGGAAGAATCAACATCGTGAAAAGGTCTGTACTACCCAAAGCAATTTACAGATTCAATGCAATCCCGATCAAATTACCAATGGCATTTTTCACAGAACTAGAGCAAGAAATCTTACGATTTGTATGGAAACGCAAAAGACCCCGAATAGCCAAAGCAATCTTGAGAAGGAAAAATGGAGTTGGTGGAATCAGGTTTCCTGACTTCAAACTATACTACAAGGCCATAGTGATCAAGAAACTATGGTACTGGCACAAAAATAGAAAGGACGATCAATGGAATAGAATAGAGAACTCAGAGGTAAGCCCAAACACATATGGGCACCTTATCTTTGACAAAGGAGGCATGAATATACAATGGAAAAAAGACAGCCTCTTCAATAAGTGGTGCTGGGAAAATTGGACAGCAACATGTAAAAGTAGGAAATTAGAACACTTCCTAACACCATATACAAAAAGAAACTCCAAATGGATTAAAGACCTACATGTAAGGCCAGACAGTATAAAACTCCTAGAGGAAAACATAGGCAGAACACTCTATGACATACATCAAAGCAACATCCTTTTTGACCCACCTCCTAGAATCATGGAAATAAAATCAAGAATAAACAGATGGGACCTCATGAAACTTAAAAGCTTTTGCACAGCAAAAGAAACCATAAACAAGACTAAAAGGCAACCCTCAGAATGGGAAAAAATAATTGCCTATGAAACAACGGACAAAGGATTAACCTCCAAAATATACAAGCAGCTCAGGCAGCTTCATACCAAAAAAGCAAATAACCCAATCCACAAATGGGCAGAGGACCTAAATAGACATTTCTCCAAAGAAGACATACAAATGGCCAACAAACACATGAAAAGATGCTCAACATCACTACTCATCAGAGAAATGCAAGTCAAAGCCACAATGAGGTATCACCTCACACCAATCAGAATGGCCATCATCACAAAGTCTGGAAACCACAAATGTTGGAGAGGGTGTGGAGAAAAGGGAACTCTCCTGCACGGTTGGTGGGACTGTAAGTTGGTACAGCCACTACGGAAAACAATTTGGAGGTTCCTTAAAAAACTACACATAGAACTACCATATGATCCAGTAATCCCACTCCTGGGCATATACCCAAAGAAAACCATAATCCCAAAAGGAACTTGTACCATAATGTTTATTGCAGCACTCTTTACAATAGCCAGGACATGGAAGCAACCAAAATGCCCATCAACAAATGAATGGATACAGAAGATGTGGCATATATACACAATGGAATATTACTCAGCTATAAAAAGGGATGAGATGGAGCTATATGTAATGAGGTGGATAGAACTACAATCTGTCATACAGAGTGAAGTAAGTCAGAAAGAGAAGGACAAATATTGTATGTTAACTCACATATATGGAATCTAAAAATGGTACTGATGAACTCAGTGACAAGAATAAGGATGCAGATACAGAGAATGGACTAGAGAACTTGAGGTATGGGAGGGGGCGGGGGGTGAAGGGGAAACTGAGACTAAGCGAGAGAGTAGCACAGACATATATATACTACCAACTGTAAAATAGTCAGTGGGAAGTTGTTGTATAACAAAGGGAGTCCAACTCGAGGATGGAAGATGCCTTAGAGGACTGGGGCAGGGAGGGTGGGGGGGACTCAAGGTGGGGGGAGTCAAGGAAGGGAGGGAATACGGGGATATGTGTATAAAAACAGATGATTGAACCTGGTGTACCCCCAAAAAAATAAAAAAATAAAATAAAAAATAATGAAAAAGACTTATAAACTTATATTAAGTAAAACATATTGCCAATGGTCCAGCAATAAAAAATTGACTAATGGAACTAGAATAGAGTCAAGAAACTGATCCATACATATATGGTAACTTGATTTATTCCAGATGGGTACTATAGATGACTGAAAAAGGATAAACTTCAATAAATGGCACTAGCTTTTGAAAAAAAAAAAAAAAAGAAAGAAAGAAAAAAGGATGGGGACTTCCCTGGTGGTCCAGTGGCTAAGACTTCACGTTCCCAATGCAGGGGGCCCGGGTTCGATCCTTGGTCAGGGAACTAGATCCCACATGCCACAACTAAAGATCTTGCATGCCACAACAAAGACCAGGTGCAGCCAAATAAATAAACATTTTTTAAAAAGAAAGAAAAAAGGCTGTACAATTTGGCAAAAATGATATATAAATTACTAAAGGGCAAGTTGGTGTATCTTGATTGAACAGTATGATGACGAAAGCAGAGAGGAGGAAAGCATATTCCAATATGGGCTCAGTATGTGGATAAGACCTGAGAATGGAATTTTAAAGGTAGGATCTAGAATGCCTTCAGTAAGAGTTTCAAGTTTATGAAAGAGAACAATTAGATTTGAGCGTGGGAAAATAGAGTGGGGCTACCTCATGGAGGGTCCCCCCAAATTGTGATTATTTAAACAGTGGAAAATCTTTAGGGTTTGAGGAAATTGAGTCTAGCTAGTATTTATCTAGATAATTCTAGCAATAAAGAATAGAATAGACTGGAAGAAAGGGATGAGCCAGGTTTGGCTCAGCTACTGGATCCTGCAAGTTCAATTGCTCTGAATTCATGTGAGGGGATCTCAGTAGAGGACTAGCAGTAAAATTGAAAAGAAAGGAGTAGATGCAACAGTTGTGATTCAGAAATAATTGATAGAAATTACTAACTACTTAAGTATGTTGGGGATGTGAGAAAAAAGTCACCAATGACTTTAATACACCAAGCTTAAGTGACAGGGACAGTGCCAGGTCTCAGAACAGAGTTCAGAGGATTAGGCAAGTTGGAAGAAAGAGAATGAGTTCATTTTTAGGTCTATTTTGGAAGTCAAGCTCTAGCAGTGATAGCAAAGGATATAGTACCTTGATTCTCAGGAAAGAAGTGAGAATAGTATATTTAGATTTGAAAGAATATTATCATGTTGGTGGTAATTTGACAATTAAGCTCTTTTATGCAAACTTTCATCTTTGTATCCCATTGCTTTTAACACAGTTCTTAAACATGTTAGCAATGTAATATGATTGCCTAGTGAAAAAAATTAATAAATGCCTAAAATCTCAAAGGAAGAGTGTATAGACTTTTATTAGCAGAAAATTGAAAAATTGGTTTCTGATGTAGGTATATATTTGAGGGGTAGGGACCAGTCCAGGAGCCTAGAAGAAGTACATCAAAAGATGGTAGGAGTATAAAGTGAAGAAAGGGTAGAGCTAAGGAAACTAAGCTAAGGGAGTAGACAATACTCAGGGAAAAAGAGTGGAAAATAAAGTAGAACTCTACAGAGATCAAAGAGAAAGAGAATAGAAAATAGATCATAGTTTTAGCCTAAAGGAGCCTTTTGTGGCCATGTAAAAAGCTGGTGATTTTAATGAGAGAGAAAGAGTGGAAGCTGGATTGTAAAGGCGTCTGAGAATGAGTAAGTTCTGAGGATGCACAGACAGTCAGTAGGAAACCTTGATTCAGAAGTCTAGGGTGAAAGAAAAAAGAGATAGTAACGACGATTGCTCCAAACAATATGAAAGTTAAGGGGAAAATATTTATGAAGATAGAGGAGATTTCAGCATAACAACAGAAAGAAAACAGGCTAGCTCTTTTTAAGACATTTTTTCACTCTTTGGTTTATTTAAACCTAGAGGTTTTCTGCCTTACTATGCTATATGTCTCATTACATTTCCATCATTAGTTATTAAAGAAAACAGCGAATGCACTGACTTTCCTTCTGCTAATTCTTCTGCTGATGCTGTAATCTGCTTGAAGTAGTTAAACTGATTCACTCTAATTCCATGGGATGGACTATACTGGAAGAGAATAAACTGAGTAGTTAAAGAAATAGAAAGACCTGGAAAACTGAATAACACATTTTTTTTAACTCAGTAATGTTTGGTTAGCTGTAACTGATGCTTGTTGTGCAAAAGATCTTGAAATCATGCCTTATGAACTTTAAAGGGATTAGTGGAATTGGTAAGCGATGTTTAAGGTTTTGCCTCATTTACTGTGACTTAAGAAACAAGATGTACATCGGACAAACCCTAAGCACTTTCCCAGTGGCGCTGCTGTATGAGGCAGATACAGCCAGCCAGTTCTCACACTGATATTTAATAATTTTTCCCTGATATGTGTTTGTGCTTTATGTATGTAGATAATATGTGTGTATGGTAAGGGCATTTT
This sequence comes from Hippopotamus amphibius kiboko, assembly GCF_030028045.1. Classification (NCBI taxonomy): domain Eukaryota; kingdom Metazoa; phylum Chordata; class Mammalia; order Artiodactyla; family Hippopotamidae; genus Hippopotamus; species Hippopotamus amphibius. Next base: position 56,211,284 of record NC_080190.1, on the reverse strand, counting down.
GAAAATTGCAAAGCACTTTTACAAAATGTTTTTATTTTATTCACTATAAATCATATGGTACAGATGAACTACTTGATCAAAACTATTGTGCTAGTTGGTTGATGCTTAGGTGTTTTTTTCTTCAGTAGATAAAGCTCTTTGAATAAATGAATCAAAGAATTTTATAGAAGAAGAAATATGTTAACTTTCCTTTTAAGTCTGAGGTTCCCAAGCAAGGCCTATTAAACTAGGAAACAATCTTGTAAATAATAATAATAATAATAAATGTTATAACACTTTATAATTTTAAAATATTTATGCTAATTTGACAGTTACATTTTTTTCTATACCTACAATCTACAAAATGAAAATGAAACTGAAATAGGTAATATATCTTATTAAGCTTGGGTATAGCATCAAGGAAATACAAAACAGCACTAACCAACTACCCCAACTATGCAACTTTGTATATTTATTCAAGAGTGATTTGTAAGGAGGCAAAAGCAATGCTCTTACTTTATTGGCTTTTCTTCATCTGCAAGAGTGTAGGGAAGAAAAAGAGTCAAAGAAATTAAGAGATATTGGAAATCACTTCTCAAACTAAAGAATAAAGTCAGTTCTTATATTTACATATTTATCAATGACTCTACAGGTAGCCTGTACTTTTTTATTAGACATATACTTTGAAATGGTAAGTCAAACTATGGAAAGCAATAATCATCCTGTAACTATCATTCAGACAGTATGGAAATCAGTCTTAAATCTTTGGAAAACATTACAGTCACATTCTGTACTGGTGTTATGAACACCCACAAACCTGTTAAACACTTGGAAGTTTACAGAGTGCTTTTCCCACAGTCACCTTCAACATCAACTCTATGGGATGGGGATTATTTTGACCATTTCCGAACTGGGAGCAGATTCTAAGAGGTGTCACATGACTTTCCCATGACCACACACAGACTGAGTAGAAACAGTGTTCCTAGTTAGGCCACATGGCTCCCAGGCCAAGGTTCTCAGAGGCCCTGAGTCATGGGATGAGAAGATTCTAGAGAGCATAAGGATATGAATTCCAGTCTTCATTCCATCACCTGATGGGTGACCATGCATGCTTTGCTGTGACTGTTGTTAAGCTCTTTACAGGTTCTTTGCTGTAGGGCTTTAGTGAGGTTTAAATGAGATGTTTATGAAAGCACATTTTAATATTAAAATTCTATAAAAGGGTTATGAGTTGTGATGTATTTGCCAAATGGAAGCTGAGCTGATATTTGGAATGGCCTGGTGGGAATGTTTTCCATGGGGAAAGGAATTGCCTGTGAAACACTTCTAATCACGAATGCAAAATCCTCCTGGCAAATGTGGCAGATCCTGAGAAAGACACATCCAGATATTGTCTTTTTATCCCTCAAATGTCCCTGTGACTAAGGGAGTGGAGCAGCTGCTGCTATTACTAACACTGTGAGGATCATTATTCTCAGGTTATTGATGGGAAAACCAAGAACAAGATAATGTGTCTGTGTGTGTCTGTGTGTGTGTGTAAGCCTGGCACATAGACAACAATAAATGGTGCTCTTATTGCTGTTGCTGGTTTTATGCCATCCTATGCAAAGAGATCACATTTTAGCTATTTGAAGGTAATCTCCAGGTTTGAGTAGTTGCCTTTGATGCCAAATGACATTGTGGAGGAGAGATCTTTGGTTTAATTTGGCAACGGAATTCACTGAATAAGCAGAATTAACCATGAATGTGACTTGATAAAAAGGAAATAACAGTATTTTAAAATGTTGAATATAAGATCTGTTGCTGAGAAATTTAGTTGATTATAAGTTCTGAAACTGGGAGTTTTCAGAGTAACAATCATCGTAATAATTAATATAAGCTGAACTCTTACTTTGTGCCAGATATTTTGCATGTTCTTTGTGAGCATTATCTCACTGGCATCTTGCAAAACCCATACAATTCATTGAATAGACTTACTGATAAAGAATCCAGGCACACAGCTGTCAAGTGACTGAGTCTACCTGTGAACCCAGGTTGATTCCAAGTTGGAGCTCTAACGAAACCATGTTATTCTCCCTCCGAAATTACTATTAAAGTTTAAACTGAATTGAGACTCTAGTGTATGGGGACATGGACTTAATGGATCCTCTTCTACACTCTGCTTGCCAGACTACTAGAGTCTAGGGCAAACAATGAAAGTTACAGGTAAATATCTCTTCCGTATAGGACAATCAGGATGATGAGGACACTTTAGTTCATTCCACATAAAAGCATTTGAAATGATATTTATTCAGTCCAATTATATACGTGAATGATCTTCAAATATTTAGAGGAGTGTCAGGTGGAAGAGAAATTAGTAATATATTCTTAAGGGATACTTTTAGGATTGTTGGTAGAAGTTACACTGAGATGATGTCAGCTCTGAATATGTGCCACACGTTTCTTTCTTTTCTTTTACTTTTTTTGGCTGCATTGGGTCTTTGTTGCTGCACGCAGGCTTTCTCTAGTTGTGGCGAATGGGGGCTACTCTTCGTTGCTGTGGGCAGACTGCTCATTGAAGTGGCTTCTCTTGTTGTGGAGCATAGGCTCTAGGCACATAGGGTTCAGTAGTTGCGGTGCATGGGCTCAGTAGTTGTGGCACATGTGCTTAGTTGCTCCATGGCATGTGGGATCTTCCCAGATTAGGGATCAAACCCATGCCCCTTGCATTGGTAGGCAGATTCTTAACCACTGTGCCCTAGGGAAGTTCCTGGATACTTCTTTAGAAGCAAACCAAACAGATAATGGAACAGTCTGACCCCAGATATCTCTCCATCTAGTTTTGTGTCACTGGTGGTGGATAAGCTTCATTTCCTTGACTGGTATTATAGCAGAGCACATTTAAATATACAATGCGATCTGCCTAGATGACAGCTTTAAAGTCTCTTCCAGAGTTTGGTTTCTGAGATTTTAAGAAATGGCCAGTTAGGTCTTAAAACTCAGTGCTTAGAACTAACAACATAAACTTGAGTGTGTTCACAGACACCCCGAGTTAACAAAAAGAATGATGTGCCTATAGTCCTGTTTGCTCCATATTTCTGCCTATCCTCGAGGGCAAGGTTGCTACTTTCCTATGAGAGAGGCAAGTCAATCTACATAAGAGAAAAGTAGGTGAGTCATGAGAGTGTAATAGGGGTACATATACTGCAGATTGCGGTGAAGTGAACCAGACCATCTGAGAGTTATTCAAATGGTAGATAGGAGAATGGTTTGATATAAGCTTCTGTGACTGAAGCTAATATAGGAAATCCCTCTGATGCCCTTTGAGAAGCAGAAGTAAAGAATCGTTTCTTTCTTTAAATATTTTGGGGTGGTAAACTATGTTTCTTCAAAATAACATCATTCTGGGGCTGAATCATCTTTTTTTCGTTTCCTAGGGTAACATGTTGAGGGACTAACGTGCAGGATTTCAGTCCCAGCCCCCAGCTATACTCAGGGTGAAAGTCATCACTGTAAATGTGAGTCAAAATGTATTTGCATCCTGAATGTTAAGCTGTTGGAACAATGAAACTGATGAGGAAGGGTCCATCAACTGAGGAATTATGCAAAAATGTTGAAGAATTTCTGAGAGAATGATAGCCTAGTAAGATTTTCATAGTTGGTAAAAAGTCCCTATTTATTTCTTAAAATTTTAACCAAATATACAAACTTGTGCATGTTCTCTACCTTAAGCAAAATTCAGCAAAGTACCTTATATATCATCAACTGTAAAGCTGGAGCTTACGGTCTGCTTTGTTTTATTTTTTTTCCCAAACTTAAATTGATATCACATGGATATCAAGAAAAGGTCTTATCTATTTTTCTGCTTAAGACTTCTGCTTTGTGTCCATTATCAAGATCAGATAATTTATCAGTTATGGAATAATGATGATACGAGTTACTTGTAACTTCAAAGTTAAGACATTAGTGATAGGTAGCATGCCAAGGGCTGAACTTGATCTCAACACCTATAATACCATTGTATTATTATTATTATTATTATCATTATTATTATTATTTGGCCGCATTGGGTCTTCATTGCTGCCGTTGGGCTTTCTCTAGTTGCAGCAAACGGGGGCTACTCTTCTTGCGGTGCATGAGCTTCTCATTGCAGTGGTTTCTCTTGTCACAGAACATGGACTCTAGGTGCGTGGGCCTCAGTAGTTGCAGCACACAGCCTCAGTAGTTGTGGTGCGCAGGCTTAGTTGCTCCACGGCGTGTGGGATCTTCCTGGACCAGGTATCGAACTCACGTCCCCTGCATTGGCAGGTGGATTCTTAACCACTGCGCCACCAGGGAAGTCCCCCATTCATTGTATTATTAACAAATAGACTCCTCCTTTCTCCCACACCAATGGGATGGAATATATTCTCTGCTTGCTTTGGGTTTTGCCATGTAGCTTGCTCTGTGTCATAGTCAGTTCTGGCAACCACAACAAAGTACCAGAGACTGAGTGGCTTAAACAGCAAAATTTGTTTCTCATGTCTCTGGAAGCTAGAAGTCTGAGACTGGGGTGCCAACATGGTTCGGTTCTGGTGAGAAGTCTTCCTGGCTTGCGTATGGCTGCCTTCTTGCTGTGTCCTCATATGGCAGAGAGAGACAGAGGGAGAGGAAGAAAGGTATTTCATGTCTGGTCTCATAAGGACATTAATCCCATCATGAGGGCTCCATGCTCATGACTTAATCTTCTTCCAAAGTCCCTATCTCCAGATACCATCATATTGAGGGTTAGAGCTTTTACATGATAGTAATGGAATTCTAATGCCAAAAAAAAAAACCTTTGTGACAGCAACAGGAAGAAGTGTTATCTATTTTTGTACTAAAAACAGGAGGAACACATAATATGTGGATGGGGTGCAGGATAGAGACTTCTGGCAACTCACAAGCAGCTAGGTTGAACATGTTCGAGTGCATTTAGTAGGAGTAATTATGTTACTTTCTGAATAACAAATTACCACACATTTAGTAGCGTAAAACATTTCTCATTTTTTTTTTATCTCACAGTTTCTGTGGATCAGGAATCTGGGCACAAGTGAGCTGGGTCCTGAGCTCAGACTCTTACAAGACTCCCATGAAGGTGTTGGCTAGGCTGTGTTCCATTTGGAGGTTTGACTGGGGAAGGATCCACTTCTAAGCTCCCCCACGTTGTTGGCAGAGCTCAGGTTCTAACAATCGCAGATTTCATGGCAGCTTGATTCATCAAAGTCAATGAATGAGAGAGGGAGAGAGGGAGAAAGAGAGAGAGAGAGAGGAAAATGAATGAGTGTCTCTGCTCCTTGGAGCCCCTAACTTCAGGGAAGGCCTGAATACTCTTTTAAAAAAGCTTACCTGACTAGGTCAGGCCCACCCAGGATAATCTCCCTTTTAATTAACTCAAAACCAACAGATTAAGAACCTTAATTACATCTGTAAAATCCTTTCATCTTTTCCCTATGATGTAACGTAACCATGGGAGTGACACCCCATCACCTTTGCCATACTGTATGGGTTAGAAGAAAGTCCCAGACTCCACAGCACATGAGGGGAGAGGATGACACAAGGGTGTGATTCATCAGGGGTGTATCTGCCACATCATTCAATAAAGTGTATTGCACTACATTATTACTCCAGAGAACTTCAAAGTTTTCCCGTTTAGGAAATCAAGCCAGGTATGGGACAAAGGAAGATGTAGTGACTGGGAAGCAGGGATGAGTAATAAAGCTCAGACCTGAGGTACTATGAGGACATAAGAGAACTGAAATAAAGCAGTTACAACTCTCTTAAAGAAACATCACCAAGAAGCCATGTCTGATTTAGTATGAATAAACAAGTTCTTCAATCTCCATCAGAGCCATACAAACACACCCAAAGGCAGAATCAAGACCAAGTTGGAAATAGCCTTCTCTAATCTGCTAACACTGTGGTTGAGCTGGTCAGGTACACCTAAGCATCTAGCCATTTACACTTCAGAGACCCCAGGAAGGATGGAAAGTGTGATTGCATTTCAGCATTGGCTAGGAGGGACATCTAGTGGCAGCTGGAAACTGGGAGGGTTGTCAACTGGTAAGCACATACCCTTAAGCAGGTTAATGCATAGAGATTCTGAGTGGGAGGTGCTGACAGTGTTCTGTCTGTTCTCTAGGAAGCCATTCATCCACCAATTTCAAGTTTTTAGAAAAGATATAAAAGATACTTACAAGGTTTTAAACAGACCACACTTGGTAATATCTTCAAAAGCATCTAAGAATACTGACATGCATTCTCATAAAGAAGTGTGCTATCATAGAAATAAGGGTAACTTTTTTAAAAAACTTATTTATTTTTTTTATTTATTGGCTGTGTTGGGTCTTCGTTGCAGCACATGGGCTTTCTCCAGTTGCGGCGAGTGGGGGCTACTCTTCATTGTGGTGCACAGGGTCCTCGTAGTGGAGCATGGGCTCTAGGCACGTGGGCTTCTCTTGTTGTGGAGCACGGGCTCACCCTCTAGGCACGTGAGCTTCAATAGTTGCGGCACACGGGCTCAATAGTTGTGGCTCATGGGCTCTAGAGCACAGGCTCAATAGTTGTGGTGCACAGGCTTAGTTGCTCTGTGGCATGTGGAATCTTCCCAGAGCAGGGCTCAAACCTGTGTCCCCTGCATTGGCAGGTGGATTCTTAACCACTGTGCCACCTAGGAAGTCTGAAATAAGGGTAACTTCTAGGAGCCACATTCTATTTTGGGGTGTGTGTGTGTGTGTGTGTGCGCACGCGCACGCGCGTGTATGTGTGTGTGTGTGTGTGTGTGTAAGAGAGAGAAAGAGAATCTTCAAAGATTGATTGGGAGAACATTATGACATTGTAAAACACATATAGGTGAAAGGAAGGAAGTGAAGGAGGAAGGGAGGGAGAAAGGAAAAAGAGAATTGTGATGCTCTGGCCATAATTCCTGTTCCTTCCAATCTCTTAGGACAATGTTATCTTTGCCTACTTGGCCTCCCCTTCTTTCCTACCCTCTAAGATGTGTGGCTTCCCACAAAAATAGATTTTAGAACTTCCAGATATATCCAAAAAGTGAACAGAGGATGGCTTAGCCAGAGAAATGGGAAAAGAAAAAAAGCTGAAAGGGAATGAGGCTAAGTGGATCTATATGGTACATATCTTAGAGGGTTGGGGGAAAGAGGTGGGAAAACACAAATAGGGATGGAGGGGCTGCTACAGGGATGGGGGAGAGCTGTAGAGTGGTGTTGAGCCATCAGCTCTTGAGCAGCCTTAGGTGAAAGGAAATTGTGTAGGAGAGAAAGAGATGAGTGTTGTCAAGTTTATTTTAATATTATGAAGACTTTTTGACAGATCCAAATTAAAGATTGGAATTATTTTAATTATTAATTAGACTGGTTTTTATCCCATTACCTAGTTAAAGGCCCACCACATAGTAGATGTCAGTTACCACTTCTGAATGAATGAATACATTCAATTGCCATCCTAAAAGCTCAGATTGGACCAGTGCAGCCAATATGAACCATGAGTAGAATGTGGTGGTAACTCATGCCACAATGGAGTATGAAACCAGAATTCCACAGTGTGGTCTGGACACGCCTTTTTAAAGCATTCTAATTTGACTGAACAGTAGCGGCAGCCTGCCTCATCCAGTTCCCTGAAACTGTTTCTGTTAGATTACAAAGATGAAACAGAAGACAGAGGAAGCCCTGAAAGTCAAGGTGTTTAAAATATGCCTGTTCTAATAAGACCTATGTCTTTAAAAAACTAATAATTCTCACCTCCATTTTCCTTCTTTATTTCTGCTTGAGTTCTTTAATTTATTTGGAATTCTTTCTTTTTTCTCTTCACGTTTCTGCATTTTCAAAACTGTTCTCATCAGTAAAATGAGAATTTTCAAAACTTAGAAAATTCTGCGGCCCTTTCCGGCCCTTTCCAACTCTTTCCTAACACGTTGACACACAACACAAAGTTGTGACTGAAATGAAAAATTTATTGTGCCAGGACTATGCATTCTACTGTAAGTTTGAGGCTCCCATACAAGTTAGATCACTTTTCTTGGGCGTTCTGTAGAACTCTGTGTGCTCCTCACTTGTGGCAGCTGTCTCTCTCAAGCTTTTGTCCCTGCTGCTGTGCTTGTGTAGAATTTTATCTCTCTGCTTTCTGGATTATGAATTGTTTGAGGAAAATATCCTGTTTTATTCATCTTTCTGGTGTTTTTAAAGACATTTAAATATAAGGAATGCTTTAACTATTAAATCAAGTCTGGCAGGAAATCAATTTGGCATGAATTTACCAGTAGTTTGTGTTAGTGAATGTTTTTATTATGATAAAATTATATTTCTTTGAAACTCTTTCATTGTCTAAAAGTTTTAAAATTCAAGTGGAATGGAGTCCTCTCCAATCATTCCCAATTAGTAATGTTTAGTTGCATGCATACACTGTACACAAATTATTGCCATATGGTAATAAATTCTGTGGGCTTTTCCTTGTTTCTTTGTTATGAGATTTTGTTATACTAAACACTTTTTTTCCCCTTTCTGGCCTGAAAGGAAAGATGTGACTGTAAGTTGTTTTATTCAAAAGAATAACAGTCCTTTGAACTCAGCAGGGAGAAGAGAGTGATATCATGAACATTCCATCCTCTAGCCTTTTCGTTCTCTAGTTAGTGATCTCTCTTTATTTACGTGTTGATTGGTAGAGTTTGGCAATAGTTATATTAGAATTTAGATTTCTGGCTCAAGAATTCAATGTTTAAAGTAAATGTTTTATTACTTATTTGCTGCCTACTTCTAAAAAATAAGATTGGGCAGTGTGCAATTAAAAAATGTGAAATAAGATTGTTAAAACAAAGTAACAAGATTTCAATAACGTCCAGCAAATCCCACCTAGAATACTCCTCAAGGTAGGAATTTAAATACCAGGGAACTGATACTCTGGCAGGTGATGTTGCTTAAAGAAGTCAGAAGTGGTAAGAACCAAGAGAGATAGGTAAAAAAAAAAAAAAAAAAAATCCCAGGAGTGGGGCAAGTTTGAATTAGAAAAAAAGATGAGCAGGGAACAATTACAAATTGCAAAAGTGGTATTGAGCATATATGAAAACCAAGGGGTCCAGGGATGAATAGACTTGGATAGAAGTGGGAATAAAAGGTGAGAGAAAGGGGTTCTTACATCATCATCACCAGTGACAGTGCTCCTGCTTGCTGGTACTAAACCCAGACTCATGGTGCACTGTTGGATCGTTTGACTTAATGGCTTACGTCAGCATATACAATATTAAGGAGGTAAATGTATCAGAAAATAAAGACTATAGGAAGCTGCTGCAATTGAAGACATGATTTATCTATAAGTTATTAGTTTTCGAGGAGAAAAAGAAAGTATGATAGATTCCAGAAAAGACCAAATTCTTAGAAGACAAAAAGAAATAGGATTATTTGCCAACAAAGCAACCGACAAAGGATTAATCCACAGAATATACAAGCAGCTCATGCAGCTCAATATCAAAAAAACAAACAACCCAATCCAACAATGGGTGGAAGACCTGAATAGACATTTCTCCAAAGAAGACATACGGATGACTAACAAACACATGAAAAGATGCTCAACATCACTAATCATTAGAAAAATGCAAATCAAAGCCACAGTGAGGTATCACCTTACACCAGTTAGATTGGCCATCATCAAAAAAATGTAGAAACAATAAATGCTAGAGAGGATGTGGAGAAAAGGGAACCTTCCTGCATTGTTGGTGGGAATGTAAATCGATACAGCCACTATGGAGAACAGTATGGATGTTCCTTAAAAAACTAAAAATAGAACTACCATATGACCCAGCAATCCCACTACTTGGCATATACCCAGAGAACACCATAATTCAAAAAGATACATGTACCACAATGTTCATTGCAGCACTATTTACAATAGCCAGGACATGGAAACAACCTAAATGCCTATCAACAGATGAATGGATGAAGAAGATGTGGCACATATATACAATGGAATATTACTCAGCCATAAAAAGGAATGAAATTGAACTATATGTAATGAGGTGGATAGACCTGGAGACTGTCATACAGAGTGAAGTAAGCCAGAAAGAGAAAAACAAATACCGAATGCTAACTCATATATACGGAATCTAAAACAACAACAACAACAGGTACTAATGAACCTAGGGGCAGGACAAGAATAAAGATGCAGACGTAGAGAATGGTCTTGAGTACATCGGCCGGGGGGGAGGGGAAGTTGGGATGAAGTGAGAGAGTAGCATTGACATATACACACTACCAAATGTAAAATATAGCTAGCGGGAAGCTGCTGCACAACACAGGTCATCACCAAGCATCAACTCGATGCTTGGTGATGACCTAGAGGGATGGGATAGGGAGGGTGGGAGGAAGGCTCAAGAGGGAGGGGATGTGGGGATATATGTGTAAATCCAGCCGATTCACTTTGTTGTACAGTGGAAACTGTACAACATTGTAAAACAATTATACTCCAATAAAGATCCAAGGAGAAAAAAATAGGATTAAATACTAGAGAAATTTGTTCTTTATGTATATCAGGAAGAGGAGAGACAGCTAAAAAATAATTATTTCTAGATTAAGACCCAGCAAATAACAATTTAGCCTTTCTCTCCCATTCTGTAAGGCAAAGTGAAGAAATATTGGCTATATCTCTTATAAAGAATGGCTATTAATGGCTGAGGAGAGAAAATGTTCTTGCTGCAAGGAGGTTTCATAGGAAAGTCTTATAACTAAGCCATTAAAGTGATGTTATAATTAGCCTCTTTCAGCAGGATATGGATGCCTTATGTATGTGCCAGAAGATACAGCTTGAAAACTAGGCGCTGTTCACTCCAGGTCTCAGGTATTATAGCAAAAAAAAAAAAAAAAAAAAAAAAAAAAAAAAATCTGCCTGCTGTTCATTTACAAAAGGGATCAAGTGTCCTATTGTGAGCAGGAATGATGAGAGGGTCAAGACACACAGATTTCATGCACAGATAATGGACCAATTTCTGAGGGAAGGGGCCAGACTGAGAACATAATGGTATACAGTCTCTGAAGTATTTCCACACGTCTCCTTGGATGAAGGACAAGAATTTCTATAGAAATGGGTTTCCCTAAAGCAGGAGGTACTTTGATATCTTTTGCGCATTTGTCCGTGAGAGGAGGCAGAAGCATTTCTGTGCCTGGGTCTGAAAGGCATTTAATCTAACACAACACATGCCTATATACATGACACATCTCTTTGGAAGAACTCGAAAGGCGCTGCAGTTCCAGAGGAGTGAGTGAGGGCTCACCTTTGTGATGGTTATTGTGACCCTATTTCTTCCCCCAAATGACTTACTTAAAACACACTTGTTATAAACACTGTATGATTTTCCTGGAACCATTATTTTCACTGTGTTTTATCGTCACACAAACATGCCAAAGGGAGCACAAGTCACACTTAGGAAATTTGGTTCTCCCAGTGATCCCCTGGGGAAAGCGTGACCATCTCCACCCACAGATGGGGACCTTAAATTCAAAGACATGCAATCTCTTTGCCCACAGCTTCACACTTCATGTGACACAGAGCTGGGATTCAAGCTCACTCCTTTGTTTGGAGTTATTTCTAACAGACTTCTTTTCCTCTCCCAGACATGTATTGATATTCAAGACAAACCAAAACACAACGTGTGGCTTACACCGAATCATTTATCTTCTTCTTTGGCACTGTGATTACACAGCATTTATAAAACTCCCTGTCCAGTCAGGCAAATACTTGCACGCCTGTACTTTGATTTAGTGCACCAGGTCCCACTATCAAAGTATCAGCCTCGCAAATGGTCATAATCTGAGTCCAGATTTCTAGGCTTATGCTTCTAAATCCCTTGGCAGAGAACAGAGTTGATACTAGAAAAAGAATCACAGGTTGGAAGGGCTGAGTTAGCCTCACACATCAGTATAAATGAAGTATCTTTATTTTAACATGGCTTATGAACAAAACCACTACAGAGAGAACAGGGTTAAGATGGGACTTATTTTAAAAAGTATCCTTTAGGAAAACACCAAATATCATAATCACTGTTGTATACAAGTTGAAAAATTTTGAGGCGGTATAACTTTCTTTTTTGGCAAAGTAATGCTTAGAAATAAAATACTTTAAACTATCATTTCTGTTCTTAAAAACATATGATTACAAAGTATAAGACAGTCTTTAAATCTTCCAAAATTTCTATAGGCAGAATCTAATCTCAAACTAGAAAAACAACATTTTTGATTAGAGGAATAATCTTTGGTTTCATTTCTGTTTTCCATATGGCTCAGGATATATTTGATAGAAATTATTTGTACTTCAGACATTTTAACATAACTCAGCATGAATACAATGCCTGTGGATGAATTGTACGTTTTGTAAATAATCTTCACCCAGGTGATAGTCTGTCTTCTGAGACCTCCGCGTCCCTGAGAATTTGAAGGTGAATTTTGTCCCATTATAGTCTATTTGTTTCTCACCAGGTAAAGTCATATTTGATTTATATTGGGAGGAATTTTCACGTGGATCTTGGCATGTTCAGAACTTTCCTTTATTTTTCAAGGACACATTTTGGAGTATAAGAATAATGCAAAACATAATAAATGCAAATAAAATATTAATTTGGCAGTTATAGTTTATGTACCTGTTTATACTTTTTGTGAGACACAGACTTTTTTCTTCTTCAGATCTTTATTGGAGTATAATTGCTTCACAATGTTGTGCCAGTTTCTGCTGTACATCAAAGTGAATTGGCTGTATTTACACATATATCCCCACATCCCTTCCTCTTGAGCCTCCCTCCACTCCTCCCTATCCCACCCCTCTAGGTCATCACCCAACATCGAGTTGATCTCCCTGTGCTATGCAGCAGCTTCCCACTGGCTATCTATTTTACATTTGGTAGTGTATCTATGTCAGTGCTACTCTCTCACTACCTCTCAGCCTCCGCTTCCCTCCTGTGTCCTCAAGTCCGTTCTCTAAGCATACATCTTTATTGTTGCCCTGCCACTAGTTTCATCAGTACCGTTTTTTTAAGATTCCATCTATATGCGTTAGCATGCAGTATTTGTTTTTCTCTCTCTGACTTATTTCACTCTGAATGACAGACTCTAGGTCCATCCACCTCACTACAAATGACTCCATTTCATTCCTTTTTTGTGGCTGAGTCGTATTCCATTGTATATATGTGCCACATCTACTTCATCCATTCAGCTGTTGATGGGCATTTAGGTTGCTTCTGCGTCCTGGCTGTTGTAAATAGTGCTGCAGTGAACACGGGAGCCACAGACTTTTACATCCACCTCCCTGTGCTGCTCCTGCTTGCTCTACTCCTCCACAGGCCTTTCCAACTCCACATGCCCTCAACCAACTGTATGAACCCCACACATGTAGTTTCCCTCCAACATCCCTATCCTCAGGGAGGGCATCATGATATAAACACATAGCCAGACCGGAAATCCAGGAGCCATCCTTGACAATTTCCTCTCCCTTCCCTTTGTATCTGATGTCTTGTCCTTGAGACATAACTCATCCTTGAACCATAAAAATCTCCTTTTATGTGGTGAGAGTAGAGGGATCAAGGTTTGGAGACAAAGCCTTGAACGCATCCTAAAAACTGCCCTTGGTGGTTGATGCTTACTGCACTTACCGAATAAAGGGTGAGTACATTTTTTGCACCTTCAATATAATACTGTATAAAATGGTAATAAAGCCTTAATTTAGGCACAAAATGTGAAGTAATGTGAATTTAATAGAATTAACATTTCATTAAGAATTACATAATTATAAAGCTAAAAAACGGAGTGAACTGTAAGTTGTGTTCATCCTGTTGCAACATGGCAGTGCTGTTTTAGCTGCTAAAAAGATCTACCCACCGTCTTTGTCTGAATTATTTTAAAATTACATGAATTTTGACTAATAGGAAGTCAGGAAAACATCTTTCCCCTAGAATATGGCAGCCCTGTAACGGTGTGTTTGTGAGAAAGACGTCCTCCCCAGCTACCATAAAAGTCCTCAATAGCATTTTATTGTTTGGTAGTGAAACCTTCTGGCAAAATTTTGTTCTACCTTTATGTTATTTATGAGCCAAATCTTTAACATGAAAGCAAAAAATAAATAAATAAATAAAGGGAAAAGGAAAGGAAAATTGTATAATGCAACACAGCTTGTGATTCCATGCGAATTTGTTATTTGGGAATTTACATGAACTAGGCTTTCCTGAGCATTAAAAATGGCATTTTGGTATTGTTTCTGGCTGCAAGTTAAAATTTATTCTAACATCCAGTTGCTGCTATTTCGCACAATGGGAATCTGGCAGTCAGGTACTCTTAACAGGCGTATTGTTGTGTGTCTTAATCAGGTTCTGAATGTTAAAGCAACCTCAGTTTCGATTGACAGGGTATCTAAGGAAAAAGTACTTATTTCCACTCTCTAGTTCCTATGACAGTGCTTTTTCGTAATGGACTTTGTATGGTCATATATTCAGTTTTCATCTGAGATGCATCCACTGAATCTCATTAAAAATTAACCAGGCTTGGCTTCACAGACATCTTCACAAACATAGGAATCCACATTGTGTCTCTTCTCCCTCATAGAATGAATTATCTGGTTGTCAGATTATTCCAGCTTTCCTTCCATTTTCTAAGAGTAATTCATGGACCTTGCAATAAATTTTCTGAGCACAACCACCCAGTTGTCCATTGTTTGGCCTGCAGTGGCCTATCTGACCTATACTTAGCATTATTGATGTTCCAAGTTGCATCAGTAAGTCTGTCTTAGGATCTGTCATAGAGGGTGTCACTTGCCTTCTGTATCTTGGTCCTTTATGTTCTTTGTGGCTTATTGTCATTCATCCCTGAGATACGGGGGAACAATAACTCTACCAGGTTGCAAAACATCCAGATGATTCCATTTGAAGCCTCAACATCCTCTTCTGAAGTATAAAAGTTTTTGTGAGAATAAAAGGAAGTTACATTAAAGTACTTTGTGAAATGTTAAGTTGCAATAATATTTGAAACTAGTCCAAGTTTACATGATATAAAGAATATTGAATTAAGTAGCTTTTTTTCTCCAGTAATAATTACATATCAGTAACTGTTCTAATCCCTTAGTATGTATTATTCCATTTACTAATGACATTAACTATACAAAGTAGTTTTATAGTCAAGGTGGTTGAAGCAGAGAAATTTAGGTAAATGCCATAGATCATGAAACTAGATGTAGTAATAGAACCAGTCTTCATTCAAAGCAATATATCTCCAGAATCATGTACTAAGTTGATCCCCTATAGGTGGCCACATAAAGTATTAGTACTGGTCCAGCTTGTGTGACCTTAGGTACAAACCATACACTCTCTTTTAGTCCACATTAGCTTTCATATCTGAAAAATAAGGGATGAGTTTCACTTGAAACTCAAAGGTTAATGTGTAAAGGTTTATTGCAGCTTTTTCTTTTGATTTCCCACAATTTACCTCTTTCCAAAGCATTCTTTTTTTTCACTCTTTACAGTAAAGCATTACTGTCATAGATCAGATAGCCAGGAAGATTTGTGTGCACTCCTAGAGAGGATTCGTTAGGGAGTGGAGGAAACGGGAACAGAAAAGGGAAGAATCTAGCAAGTCTCACAGAAAAAAAGCCAAATTCTGTAGGAGAAATGGGAATGTAAATTAGGTCCAGAGTTTGTCCCAACCAGAAACAAGGGGACTAACTCTGGTTTCAGGCTAACAGCACCCCTGATGGGAATGTCAGTTCCCAGAGATTTCAGACTCTGTGTGTTCAGTCAAGTAGGCGCTGGTACCTTGAGACTTGTCTCGCAAGGAAGAGTAACAATGTCTCCACCCAGAGCAAAAGCACATGGGAACCAGAGGAGGGTCACACAAAAATGGTAAAAGGACTTAAAGGAATCTGGACAGAGTACCATCAGTGTCTGCTAAGGTTACCTAATATGTATTCCAAGAAAAAAAAAATCTAAGTGTTTACTCAAGATTAATAAATATTTAATAAAATTGTAAATATTTATTAAAGAAAAAATTCTAAATATATACATTTGGAATTAATATATAATTTATAATACTTTGTCATCATTAATATGGAAAATGAAGAGAAATACAAATAAAGTAGGTACAATCAATTGACAAAAAGGAAATAAAATTAGCAAATATATAAATATAAAGATATTAGGTTAAAATTATCAAAGAACTATAAATTAAAAGAGACACCATGCGGACAGAGAAATGGTACAAATCAACGGGTTTGCAAGGCAGAAATAGAGACACAGGTGTCGAGAACAAACATATGACACCAAGTGGGGAAAATGGGGGGGGGGGGTTGGAGAGAATGAGTTGGGAGATTGGGATTGCCATATATACATTACTAATAAGAAAAAAAAATCAAATTGTACACTTTAAACATATGCAGTTTATTGTATGTCAATTGTATCTCATTAAAAGTTCTTAACAAAATGAGGCACCATTTTTCACATACTGCGTTTGTAAAAAAATAAAAAAGCGAGAAAGAGAAAAACAAAGGCAGTAAGGAAGGAAGGAATTTAATAGACTTTTGGGGCTGTGACTTGTGATTGAGTTTTTTGTTTTTGTTTTGTTTTGTTTTTTAACTTAATAGCGTCACTTAAAGGTTTTAAATTCTGCAACGTGCAGTTTTTTCTGCTTTTTTGTTTTTGGTTGCTTAATCCAAGGGAATAAAGATTTTTACATGTTTTCTTAAAGAGCTTAATAGTTTTGGCTCTTATTATTTAGGTCTTTTATCCATTCTTAGTTACTTTTTGTATATGATGGAATGACGTGGTCTGCTTTGTTCTTTTGTATGTGGTTATCAAGTTTTCATAGCTCCATTTGTTGAAAAGACTGTTCTTGCTCCCATTATGGTGTCTTGCACCCTTGTAGAAAATAATTTCCTATAAATATCAGATATATTTCTGGATTCCCAACTGCATTCCATCGATATATATGTCTATTTTATGTAACTAACAGTCACAATTAACGTAGCTTTGCGGTAAGCTTTGACGCCAGGAAGCGTGAGTACTCCAGCTTTATTCTTCTTTCTCAAGACTGTTTTGGCTATTCCACATCCCCAGAATTTCCAAATTAGTGTTAGAATCGGCTAGTCACTCTGAAAAAAACCAGCTTCCTACAAAAGATGTGAGCTTAAAATTCCTGGCCCCTGAAGTTCTGAGAGGAGTGAAAACAATTATACAAAAGATCCAAAAGAAAAGTGTTTGGAGCCAGATGAGGGCAACTAAGACAAAGGGAGGGGAAAAAAACCAAGAAAAAAAATTAATTTTATATTGTTAAAAAAAGAACTACAAAGACATCCAAGTAAACAACTATCTGTAAATGACAAAAGACTTTCTCCCGTAAGTGTGCATGCTGAATGTGTTAATAAACTATTTTTCACTTAAAAAAAAAAGTAAAGGGAGGATCCAAATCAGTCTTCTTACTTACACCCCAATTCCTCAGGGCAAAGAATAACACTGGCCACAGTGTTTCTTCTTGTTGTTTATAAACTTGTCCAAGGCAGCAGTTTTGAAGGAATGGCCTAGCCTCTGCCCCTTGGGTATGTATCCACTGGAAAACATTTATCTGCTGGTAGGAGAGAGGTACTTAGAATGAAAGAAAGAAGCCTGATGCATATTCTTAAAATTGTGAAAAAAACTTTTTTTATATTTTAGATTGAGGTTTTTATTAAAATTGTGAGATTCATATATTCTCCATATCATCAAATGTAAAGTTACAATTGGAAACAGTAACTTTTCATTAATCACATTAATTGATAATACCAGAGTGCTTTTTTTTTTTTGCACTTTAAAATACTTCATTTTATTTTTACGTGAATTTCATCTCCAATTTTTTTTTTTGCACTTTTTTTGGGGGGGGTACACCAAGTTCAATCATCTGTTTTTATACACATATCCCCGTATTCCCTCCCTTCCTTGACTCCCCCCCCTCGAGTCCTCCCCATCCTCCCCACCCCAGTCCTCTAAGGCATCTTCCATCCTCAAGTTGGACTCCCTTTGTTACAGTTTTTTAAAATTTGCAAAATATATTCACATTTGTTTTCCATTTTTAGCATCATAATAATCATGGAGTGTTGCCCAATTTGGGAATGTTGCCCAAATTTATGGACAATGTAACGGGGACCCAAAGTCTCATAAGACTATTGGAGTAGTAAAGATTCAAGCCAAGGTTTCCTAACTATTTGTTCAGTGCATCCTTCACTGCCAATATCCTTAATTATGCCAAAGAATCAAGAATTTACTGGTCATAGTATCAGCTCTACCTATTGCTTTATGAATATATACTTTCTCAATCCATCAAGTATTTGATACCTGTATTTTCAGAAATGATATGTGACCTTTGACTTTGCTTAACCAAAGTATGTGCAACTCAGTTTAAGGCTTCTTTGAAAGCTCAGTGTGACAGACCAACTTTGATGTGCAGAATTCCCTTTCTCCAGGATGAAACTTCTGACATGATGCCTGGAGACAAAAGAGGGAAGGACCCAGGATGTTTCATCTGCTCTCACACACACATACAAATTTTTTAAATTAAAAAGAAAGAAAGAAAGAAAGAAGAAATGGCCATTTTTCCGAAGGGAAAGGGAACTGCTTAGAGAATTTGAATGATGTAAAGTTTGTCTGAAGGCTTTAAAGATGAAAGGTGTCACCTTTTACCGATTAGCCTTGTAGGATGATGAGATCCTGAGTGTGACTTGCTACTTCAAAGGGTCATTGGAATACAGCTTTCAGGAAAGATTGCTTGAAAGATTTTTGTGAAGGAGGTGTAGTTCCCTTCAACACCTTCCTTCAGCACACTTGTAGATTGCTACAACTTTTAGTGTTCAACAAACTTTTTAATGTAACTTTTAAATCTTGTAAATTCCCATAGAGGACATGAAATATCCTCTGTCATAGTTCAAGCCCAGATGGAATTTCTAGAGGTTACACTAGTGTTCTCTTCTCCTGCTTAAAGATATATATATATATACACACACACATATATATATGTATATATATATCTTGCCTAAAGGTTATATATATATAACCTCAATGATCAGAGCAGTAAGGGTGCATTTGGAGTTCAAATTGTGGAAAGAAATCATGCTTTGCCTGAGAACTCTCTTGCTGCTCTGCCAGTTGTCCAGTGTGCCCTGGAGTGCCACTAGGAATGCTAATTACGGGTTTAGGATTTCTAGAGAGAAAAAGGACAACAGGCAGAGCAGTGTGTGGGGTGGCAAATAACGTATAATTATTTGCAAATCTGCCTTAAGGCAAGAAAGAACCAATAACTCCTACTAGGTCGGCTTGCCAGGGGAATACTTGCTAGCTAATTGAATATTTCCCAAGGAGATGATCTTTATTATTACATCATTCCCAAAGTGATGATTCTCAGATTTTTGCCTAATGTTTTCTTTAATACTTAAACCATTAACCATAAATAGTGTCATTTTTTTTTAGTCTTATACAATGTAGTAGGGACTATAAATTGTTTCCATTTACAGCAATTCGGGGGAGGTCAGAGTTTGGTGGATCTTATTCCAGTCCCTGGTGGTGAATTTTTCATATAAGCAACTATCAGTATTGCAGTTGGCTGCCATCTAAACTCCTCTTGTCTGCTTCTGAAGCAAAGTTGGCTCTCCTCCCAAAGTGCAATGGGAGCCAGTTGGCCTATTTAGTTTCTGAGGGGCTCAACTTTGCATTTCCCAATCCTGAGAAGTTCCTTTGGGTAAAATAGCCAGTTATCTGTTTTTACTTTCTGTAACTTACTTGTGTTTGGAATCTACTCATCAGCGTTTTGTAGATAGTTTTCTCTAATTCATACATATAAACCCATTCACATTCCACCTTATTCCCTAGATACTTAATACAAAATCTGCTTCCACACCTTCTCTTACTTCTTTACATATATCAGTACACAATGCACACATACCCACCCATGCACAAACACAATTATTGGTCAATATGTCAATCAAATGTCTCGAGACGTCTATATTCAAAAGAGAAGACATTCTAATATTCTTACATTCCAGTATTAATTTTAAAAATGATTTTTTGAGACTTTGAACTGAAAAAAAAGTATGTCAGCTATACTCTCAAGAAAGACAACTAATACCTTAATATAGTTTGTGTGTTTTAGAAATTTATAGGGTCATATCCGTGGCTTAAAGGATTTACTGTGATACAGTTTTATGGTTTCTAGATTCTCAAATACCCTCTATTAAGCTAACTAGAATATGAAGAATATTTTGTCAAATTCTGATACCCTTTTTATCTCACCCTGGTGGAATTTCTATGCTTTTTCACCGTTTTTCACAGATACTAAAGATTGGCAGACCCACCTCCCAGAGTAATAGAAATAAAAACAAAAATAAACAAATGGGACCTAATGAAACAAAAGCTTTTGCACAGTAAAGGAAACTATAAACAAGATGAAAAGACAACCCTCAGAATAGGAGAAAATTCTTGCAAATGAATCAACAGACAAAGGGTTAATCTCCAAAATATATAAACAGCTCGTGCAGCTCAATATCAAAAAAATTAACAACCCAATCAAAAAATGGGCAGAACACCTAAATAGACATTTCTCCAAAGAAAACATACAGGTGGCCAAAAGGCACATGAAAATCTGCTGAGCATCACTAATGACTAGAGAAATGCAAATCAAAACTACAACAAGGTATCACCTCGCACCAGTTAGAATGGGCATCATCAGAAAATCTACAAATAATAAATGCTAGAGAGGATGTGGAGAAAAGGGAACGCTCTTGCACTGTTGGTGGGAATGTAAATTGATACAGACACTATGGAGAACAGTATGGAGGTTCCTTAAAAAACTAAAAATAACATTACCATATGACCCAGCAATCCCACTACTGGGCATATACCCAGAGAACACCATAATTCAAAAAGACACATGCACCCCAATGTTCATTGCAGCACTATTTACAATAGCCAGATCATGGAAGCAACTTAAAGGTCCACTGACAGACGAATGGATAAAGAAGATGTGGTACATATGTACAAAGGAATATTACACAGCCATAAAAAGGAATGAAACTGGGCCATTTGTAGAGATGTGGATGGACTTAGAGACTGTCATACTGAATGAAGTAAGTCAGAAAGAGAAAAATAAACATTGTATATTAATGCATATATATGGAGTCTAGAAAAATGGTACAGATGAACCAGTTTGCAAGGCAGAAACAGAGACACAGATGTAGAGAACAAACATAAGGACACCAAGGGTGGAAAGTGGGGGTGAGAAGGTGGGATGAATTGGGAGATGGGAATTGACATATATATGCTAATATGTATAAAATAGATAACTAATAAGAACCGGCTGTATAGCACAGGGACCTACACTTCGCTGTGCATTAGAAACTAACAGAACATTGTGAAACGACTATGCTTCAATAAAAAAAAAAATGTGATGTAAACAAAACACAGGTTGTAGGCTTAAAAAAAAGATTGGCAGGTAATTTTACTTCGTATTTCCCATGTAAAAAAGAAGCATACTATAAAACATGTTATCACTCATTTTAACTAATAATTATTAGCACATATACATTCTTAAACTGCTGAAAAGAGAGCTATAAATGTATGTCAATATCAACGTTGAATTTTCCCTGGGCCCTGTGCTCCTGGAAAATGGCAGTGGTTAAGGAAACCATCTCCCTAATTTTGGTTTTCAGAAATCTTTCTACACTTTTATGTCCCAGGAAATGACTTACCACCAAGAACCATTCTTCCCCATACGACTTAGATGAGACTCCTTGTAAACTCTTCCTCATGACTCCCATAAGATTCACAGATGACCCTCCTTATTTGCCTGTGATGAGGCCAAACACAGACCTTTCTCCTTTTTCCTGATCCTGCTGTAAAGGGCAGATACAGACCCTCTAATGTCTTGATCTTTATCTGATGAATGATTAGCTAAAATTAGGTCTGCCCCCCTGAAACTAGATAGACCCAGAGATAAACATTTCCTGTTCAGCTAACTGACTGAGACTCATCTAACTGCAAAACCACTCCAACTGTAAATCACTCTTGATTCCTCCCTATGAGAGTTAAGGTCATAGCAACACGCTGAGCCCTGCTGATTTTTGGATCTGGGCTGCTCTTCTTATTACAAGCAGTGATGCTAGACAAAACTACTACTCCATTCAGATAACTTCGAACCAAACTCTAGAGGCAGTGGAGAAGTTCCTCACCAACCACTTCTTGAGTAATCTTTTTTTACTGTCTGCATCTGGCTTCAGGACTGCGCACAGGCATGGTCACATATAGATATAAACATACAGTTGGATCTTTGTCGAGCTCTTTATTTAAAATAGGACAATTGTCCTTCATCAAATATAAAAGTCTCAAAGGCAGGATAAAGAATAGCTTTTCTAAGTCTTAATCCCTTGGAGTATCTATTTCACAAGTGGTAAGCGCTTGTTAGCCTTTTGGTTTCAGTTGATATTTTTTCCTAAAAAAAACTAGGTTGCGTTTTCTTTCCTTCCTTCTCAATTGATAAGCACCAAGCCAGTTCCGTACTCTTGACATATCCTTTTCTTCTTTTCTTTTTCTTTTTTTGACGAAACAGATGGGCCAAATCTGCTATGAGCTATGACAACTAATTCCTTGGTAATTCTGTGGATCACTTTTGAGGAGGTCATGTGGTATGTGTGTTGGGGGGAGGGGGCACACAAAGGAAGGAGTGAGTGTACATTCATCACTTGGGGCTGTGAGGCCAGTGCTTCTCTGTAGTGCCTCCTTGCTGCTCCTAGACCTTACACACCCCAGCAAGATCTAGCTTGTTAATGGCAACAATGCAGTGCCGAACTCCTGTAAAAATCTTCTGCGAGACTTGTTGGAAAAGGCAATCTGGATTGTCATTACATATCAAGAAGAATACTTACTACAATTTCTGAACTGCCTACTGCCAACCTCAGCAATAGGCATATCACACGTGACATTTTTTCAACTGCACAACAACCTACTGAAAGTCAGATTTAAGTCTGACTCCAAAATTTCTGCTCTCTCCTTTACTGATGATTAATCTACATCAGGAATAAATTTCTGAATCTGCTATAGAAAATCAGAGATTGTAGAGTACTTGAAAACCTTCTTAGACTATCAGTAATCCTCAGAAGAGGTTGTGGGGGGAAAATAACCCTAAATTCATACTCTTATCTTCTATTCCATTAGATGAAGCAAGAGGTTAAGCCCATGATGGGCACATAAACTACCATGACTAAAGGTCTCAAAGGTTGGCGCCAAGGCTCTGTTCTCAGCCTTCTCTGAACAGCTCAGCAGGGGAGCCCGATGGTACAGACATAAAGAAAACCAGTGAAGAGTTGCAGGAAATTATACGATTGCTTTCTCCCTATAGGGTGTAATGAAAGTTTCATCCCCAAATCTGAGGAAGCAGAATGTAGATTTCTAGAAACAAGGTGAGATGAAGCCAAAATGTTATTTATACCAACATGAAATCACATCAACTCCTTCTGAATATGCAGCTGTATTAAACTGCCTTTCTTAGGAATACTGAGGTTTGAGACAGAGATGTTTCTTGGTCATTTATAAGAAAGCATTTCAGGGAGCTGGCTTTCTACATTTTATCTCTCCTATACTTGCCCTTCACTTATATTCAAACTGGTCTGGGAGTGGTGAGAAGCTTGTGAATTGCCAAATGGAATCCCGTTTGCAGTGTGGAAGAGAGGGAAAGAGAACATGAATCCATGACTTTTGATTCTGACCACGCTGAGAAGACATGTCCTTGATCTTTCCAAAGCACCACATCCTATGCGGTTGCTTTATCAGTGAATAGTCAAGGTGAACTTTCTTCTATCAGTCCTCCAATTTCAGATTTCATGAGATGATTTCAAAAGAATACAGTTGTTCAATGAAGTGCTCTAAGAAAAATATATCTACTGATGTTTGGGTGTTTGGGAAAGAGAGCAGGGATAAAAAGGCAAAATTATTGACAAAGAAACCCCAAACTAGATAAGACAAACACTGATGGCAACTCTGAGTGCCAAGATAAAGTACCTATGTTGGTACCCTAAAGCATGGACAGTTTGAATTCAATGCAAAACAAAAATTACATAGATATGTGACACTCAGAACTTTCAACACTAAGTTTCCAGCTCATTGTCTACCTCTGCTTCTCCTCTACACTCACCATACATTCCAACTAGACTCTTACTGCTGGAGGATGGCTTCATGCCTTTCTGGCATGGCAGAGGTTTAAAGTGCCCTCTTTAGCCATCTCCTGACTTGAGATTCCTGAGGTTTGTGTATCTATCTTAATCCAGCGAGGCTTCCCAAACACTAGGCGTCTTCTATTGAGCTCTCCAGGACTCCTTTGAGACTCCTCTCACTGTACTTGGTGTAATAAGGCTCTGTATTGTGCCCCTCCCCCTGTGAACTCAGAGCACAGCTTCTGCCAAAGAAACCCTCTTCATAAAAATCCTCCCTCGATCTCCAGTGTGTTGTGCCATCTACCAATTTTTCGTTAACCTATTGTGAAATTCTGGCATTGTCTTCTGGCAACTCCCAATGAAATTTTACATTTATTTTATCTTAGTGCCTCATCCAAAACTTCTAATTTCACATCCTGTTATACAGCATTCAGCATTTCCTAATTCATGAGAGTGCAATTAGGTGACACTGTACATACCTTAAGTATGAACACTGTTACAATCATTTCTTTGTGACTAGGACATAGTTGCAACTGGAATTTTTTCACCTTTCCACTTTTTGTTTTGTGCTCTGTAGAATTTATGCTATTGTGCTTGTTTATTTGTAATATTAGAATATAATGCACAAATCCTTGGAGTCAAGATGTTGTGAACACAAAGATCCTCCAGGGGATTTTTCTAGCACATCGTGAATGAGTCCTATGTGTCATACAGAAAGCACCCACAGAAATAAGGTTTTTTTTTGAGAACTAGGAAGAAAACAATCTGCTTCTCTTGAAAAGAAAAAGGCCACAATGATATACTGTGGAATGTGTATCATTATAATAACATGAGTGGACTACAGCAAGAGAGAATACGGAACATGCAACCATGGGAAGGTTAACCACAGTAACCCTTTGTACAGTGTTTACTTCATGAAATGTTTTCAGATATCACTTTGCCTACACACATGATTCCAGTGGATATTATAAAGAATATTATGGTTCTACAAGGTAGACTGATTTCTGTAGCAACTACATTTATCCAGGGAAGCCACAGCTAACAAAAGAGCACTCTTTTACTCCTAGGAGTGTAAACTCCTCTTGGCCTGAGAGGATGGTAAATAGACTGAGGATGTTGGGATTGAAGAAGAGATGTTCTGTGCAGTCACACCAACAAGATATGTTCTTTGTGGTCTGAAACAGCACTTCCCATTTTTTGATAGACTATATAATTTCTCTATTTGGTTTGTTTATTGTCAGTCTCTTCCACTAACATACAAGTTCCATGAAGGTAGGGAGCTTTGTTTTGTTTTCTGTTGCATCTTCCACGCCTGGCACCTAGTTCCTGTAAGGTTTATATGATGAATGAGCTAAGACGAAAGGGTGAAAGTATGGGAAGGCAGGTTTTTGACTCAACACAAAGACTTTTTAAATTACCTCTGTACTTTTGTGGTCTTCAGCAGGAAGTGGTGCCTTCTTTAGAGGTCCAGCTAAATCCAGATGACTGTTGGCCTCGGATACTTTGGGGGATAACACATTGGAGGTGTTTGGCCACCAAGCTCACTTTCAGCCTTGTGGTTCTAAGGATGGGCCTTTGCCAAAGGATTTACAATGGAGGGAACCCAGGGCAGTCATATTGTGTTGTTAATGATGACAGCTACTTGCACTTGGGATATGAGAGGTAAGGAGTCAAAGATGGCACTGAGACTCCCAGCCTGGAGATACTGGTGCCACTGAAGGGAAAAACTGTAGTTCAACAGAAATTCTGGTTCGTAGGCAAACTTTAAATCATGATTAGAAATTCCAAGTCTAATGTGTTAGTGGATCACGCAGGAGACATCCAGAAGGTGATTATATTTAGGCAAACATGGAGCTAAGGAGAGGCTGAGTTATATCATTCCCGTTTGTTAGAAAAATTCATACCTCTCTCTATAGGAGGTAGAGATATCCAAGAAAAGTATGGGTAACTCTTCCCTGATAGATCATGCACATCGATCTTTACTAAATAATTAGCCTCAGTATTAAAAACCATCGAAAGCACAATTCTCAGATCATTATATCAGAAGAACAAGAATGTTCCTTGAAAGTTGCAATCTGCCTTTTGATTGAGGACCAAATAGTATATTTTGAAAGGCTTTATTTAGACTATGTGATAACTTAATACATATTAATAATACTGGTTTCTAATGTATTTTATTTTATTTTTTATGAATTTGTTTATTATTGGCTGTGGTGGGTCTTCGTTGCTGCGCAAGGCTTTCTCTAGTTGTGGTGAGCAGGGGCTACTCTTCACTGCAGTCGTGGGCTTCTTATTGCAGTGGTTTCTTTTGTTGCAGAGCACGGGCTCTAGGCCCACAGGCTTCAGTAGTTGCAACATGTGGGCTCAGTATTGTGGCTTGCAGGCTCTAGAGCTCAGGCTCAGTGGTTGTGGCACATGGACTTAATTGCACCACCGCATGTGGGAACTTCCTGGACCAGGGAAGGCTTAGCTGCTCTGTGGCATGTGGGATCTTCCTAGACCAGGGATGGAACCCACGTCCTCTGCATTGGCAGGTGGATTCTTAGCCACTGTGCCACCATGAAAGCCCCATCTAATGGATTTTTAAAATCATGCTTAAAAGATGCCATCAGTGAATAGTACACTTAGCTATACAATTTTATATTATGTAGAATGTAAGTATTATAGTTTTATTTCCAAATGAGAAAAACAGAGGCTCAGGGTGACTTCACTGCTTATAGAGCTCAAACCTGAATCCCTGTCTTCAGAGCCTGAGTGGGAAGCTCTTCCTCAGGGAGCTGTGGCACCAGACTGAGACTCCGCCCTACCATGGGACTGATCAGCTGGCTGCTCATTGGCAGCGAGAGCTTCTACCACTTGTCCTTGACACAGCTGTGGATCCCCCTGCCCCCAATTCTAGTTCCAGTGCTTACCACCTGCTACCAGGGAGCCTCGCAGTAAAACTGCAAGTTAATGATGATGGTACCAGCCAGTGTTTCTTGGATGGGCTGATACAACCTGCTCCCCAATACAAGGCTATCAAAGCAATAGGTTCTTTTTTTTCCCCTTCCACTAGTGATAATGTTCATTGTGAGAGCAGCTAATGTGTAGTCAAGTGCAGAGGCTTGGGATCTGGGAGAAAATGAGCTGAACAGGGAACCATGAATAAGCTATTAAAGCCAAGTGGAAATGAGAAGTGGAGGGAATTTGTAGAGGTAGATGAAGAAGGCATTGGGGAGCACTGAGACAACATGGGGGTGAGTTTTGTGCAAATGCAGTGGCAGGGGAACATTTGCCCAGCTGCAACATTATAGTATCCCTTTTTGTACACTGGATTTATTTCAGTGGGGAAGGAAGAAGGGAGGGGCCATAGGAAAAATGGGGGTGGGGTGGGGTCGGGCAATGACCTAGGAATGTTTTGGAAAAGTAATTTTCTGTCTTACATACCCGACAGCGTACCTGCCATAATTTCAGAATATTTTGTGTGAAAGCTAGCTTTTATTTGCTATACAGAAAAGGTTGGTTAGTAACAGCCCAGCACCCACAGAAGGTAGAGACTGGGTCAAGTTTTACTTAAGAGGGCTGTGTCTTCCATCGGAAAGCTGAAGGAATATAGACTCAAGGGCTTGTAGTATTTTTTTTTCACCTGCAATTTTTGGAACCGTAATTCAGCACTACTGGATTAGGGCATGTTCTATCAAATTAAAAATCAAAAGCTTTGCTATGAGGAAAGTCTTAATGTTATAGCTGAAAGAGGTGACAGCCGCATTACTGCCATCAACAATAATTTATTAACCATGTCTGTTCAAAATACTCTGGTAGGCACCAAATCCCAGGGGCTTCCTGTTTCAATGCATCCTCTTCTCTTTGCAGTCTTTTCAGTGTACCGTTCGCCTTTCCACCTGTGAATAAAATGGATACCTCGAAAATTTCATCTTTGGGGAGACAATTACAGGCCGAGAGAACGCTGTTTTTATCATCAGCGCCAATCATACAGTGCAGGGGAGGTATATTAGGAGGCTACCATTCTCAACTCTCTGTCTTGGAGCTTGTAAAACATCTTTCCGGTTTCCACTTTAGACCAGGAAATCTGACAAGAGTCGACTAGCGAGGTTTTGCACCATCAGCATAAACTACAGTGATGCTGGCTCTTTATCCCTTCATCCTTCCTTCTTAGGCCGGTCCCCTAGTCCCCCAGGCGGGTCCCACATTACACCTGAGATACAGGTACACAGGTGCCGCTACCCAAAGGAAGAGAAAGGAAAGAATTTTGAATACTAACCCCAAATCGTTTTAAACGTTACCTCTCACAATCAGTTGCCTTGTGACATGTCCACCTGTGCGAACATCTACACTTAAAGACAATACTTTTTAAAAAAGGTACGTGATCACAAATCACTCCTGGCTAGGAGGTACCTGCCAGGTGTAATTGCACAAAGGTCTGTTTCTCCAGCATCTCTCTCAGGAAGTCGGAGGGAAAGGGCTCTCCAACCCGCAGCGCGGGGCGTCAGGCCGAGAAGCGCACAGACACCCTCCCTGGCGCACACGCCCCCACTCTCTCGCCCCGCAGCGTCCGTCTCTGACCCCACCGCATCCGCACAGGAGAGGGGCTCACAATCGGTGGGTCCGGAACTGCTTTTGCCACACACTTCCAAGCGGGGGTTTGCTTGGATCATTTATTTATCTCCTGCGCCTTAAGAAACCACCATTAGGTGTTGTGGGAGGCGCTACTCTGCCCGAAGCCCAGCCCGTCCGCCGCGGCTCCGCGCACACAGCACCCGCCTGGCTGCCAGCACCCGCCTGGAGTCGCCTCCCGCCCGGGGTCCCTGTTCCCTGGGATCCCCGACGCGGTCTCTCGTTGCACGTCTCCCCCTTCGAGTGCGACCGGCCAGGGGCGCCGGGCAGTGCTTTCGAGTCTTCTGCGGCTTGCGGAGCTCCCTCCGCGGCGGGTAGGACAGCACCCGCCGCGGGCGTCCCCGGCCCCGGGCTCGCGGCGGCGGCGCAGCTCGCTGGAGTTTGACTCTCGGGCAGCGGCGCCGGCGCGGAGCCGCCGGCGGCGGGAGCGAGGCGAGCCCGGCCGTTCGCCCTCCGCGCTGCGCTCGGATTGGTCTCTCCCAGACAGTGCTGGCCGAGGGTTGGCTGCGGGCCGGCTGAAGAACAGGTGCACCTTGCCGCCCGGACCCTCGGAGCAGCCGCCGAGGAACGCGGCGCGGCGGGCCGGGCGGGCGGCGGCGGCGGCCGGGCCGGCCCCCCTGTGTCGGAATGCGGCTCTCCGGCGGCCGGCGTGGCGCGGCCGCCCCGCTCAGCCCCTGAGGGCGGCGCGAGGCCCAGTGGCGGCGCGGGCGGGCGCCCCGGGGAGCGAGCCGGGTGCGGCGCCTCGAGGATGCCGGCGCGGCCGGAGCGCGTGCAGGCGGCGGGCGGCGGCGGCAGCGGCAGCAGCAGCAGCAGCAGCAGACGCGGGGCCCCGGCGCGCAGGAGGCCGCTCGGCGGGCTGCACAGGCGCCCCGCCGCTCCCTGACCGGCCGGCGGCGCCGGGGGCTCGTCTCGCCCCTCTTCCGAGCTCCTCACCGCCCCCTCCCCGGCCCGCGTCCCCTCCCCCGCTCCTCTCCTCCCCGCCCGCCGCCCGCCTCTCGGGGGGAGGGGCGTGGGGGCAGGGAGCCGATTTGCATGCGGCCGCCGCGGCCGCTGCCTGCGCCCGAGCCCGCCGCCGCCGCCGCCGCCGCCGGAGCCCGCGCCCGCGCCCGCGCCCGGCCCGCGTGGCCCCATGCCTCTGGCGCGGCCCTCGGGGGGGCGAAGGTGAAGACCGGCTCCTAGGATGAGTGAAGGGGCGGCCGCTGCCTCGCCACCTGGAGCCGCTTCGGCAGCCGCCGCCTCGGCCGAGGAGGGCACCGCGGCGGCTGCGGCGGCGGCGGCGGCGGCGGCGGCGGCGGGCGGGGGCCCGGACGGCGGCGGCGAAGGGGCGGCCGAGCCCCCCCGGGAGTTACGCTGTAGCGACTGCATCGTGTGGAACCGGCAGCAGACGTGGCTGTGCGTGGTGCCTCTGTTCATCGGCTTCATCGGCCTGGGGCTCAGCCTCATGCTGCTCAAATGGATCGTGGTGGGCTCCGTCAAGGAATACGTGCCCACCGACCTGGTGGACTCCAAGGGGATGGGCCAGGACCCCTTCTTCCTCTCCAAGCCCAGCTCCTTCCCCAAGGCCATGGAGACGACCACCACGACCACCTCCACCACGTCCCCCGCCACCCCCTCCGCCGGCGGCGGCGCCGCCTCTTCCAGGACGCCCAACCGGATTAGCACCCGCCTGACCACCATCACGCGGGCGCCCACTCGCTTTCCCGGGCACCGGGTGCCCATCCGGGCCAGCCCGCGCTCCACCACGGCACGGAACACTGCGGCCCCCCCGACGGTCTTGTCCACTACAGCCCCTTTCTTCAGTAGCAGCACTCCGGGCTCCCGACCCCCGGTGCCAGGAACCCCCAGTACCCAGGCCATGCCCTCCTGGCCCACTGCGGCATACGCTACCTCCTCCTACCTTCATGATTCTACTCCCTCCTGGACCCTGTCACCCTTTCAGGATGCTGCCTCCTCCTCTTCCTCCTCCTCGTCTTCCTCCTCCTCTACCACCACCACGCCAGAAACTAGCACCAGCCCCAAATTTCGTAAGTAAACACTGTGTCTGAACTCTGATTTACTGCTGAGTTTCCATTCTGCCCTCCTGCTCTCTTTTCCCCTCGCCGCTGCCTGTCTTCTAGCGTTCTTCAGCCCCCACCCCATTGCAGGTTTGGAACATAGGTGAGAGTTAAAACTGGCCATACGGGAGGAAAAAGATGCCGGCCTTTTCCCGAGTGTGTGTGTGGGGGGGTGGGGGGGTGGGGGTGGGGAGTAGGGGTGGTATGAAGCAGAGGGAGATTGTCAGCGAAGCTCCACGGGCCCTACTTCAGTGGGTCCCAAATGAGAACTAACTCTCTTCAAGGGGTTAAAGCGAGTGCAATCCCTCCTCACTGCAGACCTGCAGGCGAGCTCTGGGATCCGGCACCAGTTGAGAACTGGGTAGGGAGGGAGGGAGGGCCTTCCCAAACGCTCTGAGCCCTTTCCCCCGCCGGTGGGAAGGAGGGAAAAAAAAAACACATGCAAATCGAGCGACGTTAAACCACGGAGGGAAGTTGTGTCCATGTAGGGGTGGGCCGGGTTGTGTGTGTGTGATGATTTGATGGAGATGTTGGTACAGTGAAGCTGTGGACACTTCCAGCAGCCCTGACCCGGGCAGGGACCAGGAAGGGTTAATTAGAAGCCATTGTGGGAGGTAGGGAAAGGAGGCGATCCGTGGAGAGGGGCTAAATTGACTACCCCCTACCCTGCCCATGGCCATTCCAAGGTATAGAAACGGATTCTGTGGCCGCCAAGAGTGAGTTAACTAGGGGGAATTCTGAAGGGAGCCCTGCAGAGCTGCCGCCTCTAGGGTCCTGACGGAGGAGGAGTTTTTTCATCTTTGCCAAGCATTTGCTTTGTTCATTTCCCAAAGGTGGGGTGTGAACCTCGACTCCCCTCCTACATGCAGGAAAAATTTAGGCAAAATGGGACACAGTTCTCTGCACTCAGGGTGAGAAAATCCAATTCGTTTGAAACAGGTCACTCTTTGAGTGTAGCTTCTTCAACCTTGGCTCAGTTGCTGCCAGTACTGGCCTGTTTCCCCAAGCATGATAGCTTTCTATCTGTTTAGGAGGTGGATATTTTCTCTATACCTTTATACATGTTTTAGATGACTAATTGACCTCCCACCACCCTCCCACCACCCCTGCCTTGTTCTTATTCTAAGAAAATCTTAGGAAGGTTCTTGATCTGACTATTGATCAGGATCTGAGAACAGTTTGTGCAACCTGTGAAGGTTATTTAGGACAAACCCCCAGCCTGCCAGCTCAAGTTCTGTGCAAGGCTCTTCTCCAAAAACTGCCTGGCTGTGCCTTCTTTATATTGTATTTCTGTTTTGAGCCATGACATCTGGAGGGAAAGGAAGAGTGCTTATCATTAACTCTTGAGTAGGAATACCAAGCTTTCAGTCATCTGGGAATTTTTCATTTCCCTGACCTGTGGTCTTAGCTGGGGTGTTATTTAACCCTTGAACCTTTTTTTGTTTTTGGATTGGTTGTATTTGTTGGTAAAGTCCAAGGAGAGACATTCCTTATGCTTTTACTCTGCTTTGGAAAAAAATAGCCTAAAAGATAAACTGGGAGATGGAGAAGAGAGGGGAAGGGAGGGAATCTGCCACAAACCAGAATGGTAGTCATACCGGTAACTTACTGCTTCTCTTTCCTTTGGCTGAAGCAGTCATTTTTGAGAGCACATTTTCTCAGGAGGTGTGTAGAGGCTTCTCTCAACAAATCTAGCTGCTTGAGTTTTGTGGATGGGTAAAAGATGTGCAAGTGTCTGTGTGAACATATTCAGTGGATTGAAAATAGATGCGTTTATCCTGAAGACCCCAGGTTTTTTATTTTTTTCTTTTGATAGTTGATATGAATAATGGAGTGTGGGTGTACTTCTCAGCCTTGTGTGTGTGTGGGGGGGGCTTGCATATGGGGGAATATTTCATGTTCTTTCTCAATTGATTTTCTTGCTTTCCATACCGGAGGTCTTTAAAGAAAAGCCCGAGGTAATTATTTTCTACCCCTCCATGCTCCCTTCCTACATTCTGTAGAAGGGAATGGCAGCCTGTTTAATAAATAATGATTATTGACAGGGCTCTCAGCCCCCAAGGAAAGGAGGGGGGATAAGAATCTGTAAATGGTGTCAATGTTCACTTAGACATATAAGCAGTATTTGTTTTATGTGTATCTGAGGTTCAGTTCTTGCTCTTTTTTAAACCTTCAACAAGGAGTTGAATGAAGGGATTTGCAAGTATGCAAATCCAGCAGAAACTGACCTGGTTTGCTTATATCAACAAGGGAAATTTTAATGAAAGGACAATCATGTCGTTTCCATAAAAGATGAGTTTAAATAGGTAGGTTGTATGGTAATTTAAAGGAAAAGGATAGTTTAAGTATTTTTTTGAGACAAAGATTACAGGATGATTAACAAAAGAAATAAAGATTTCATTTGAGGGATCATCAGCACTGCTGAAGAATGGCCTGAATATCTTACATTTATATTGTTCACTTGTTTTGATTTTGTCACCAAAGTTCCCAGGAGAGAAATTGCCCCCCCTTTTTTTTTCTAGCTGCTGTGTCCAGACTCAATAGATTTTTTTCTTTTCTTTCTTCCTTCCTTCCTTTTTTTTTTTTTGTTTTAATGAAGGGCGTGGATTGTGTTGTAGCACCTGAGGACAGCTAAGAATGATGCTTTTTTTTTTTTCGTCTTTCTTGAGACTAACTCACAGATTCTTTAATTGTCAGGGTCTATGCTTTTGAATTGAACACGAGGCTTATAGAATGAATGTCTTTGTGTTCGTCTTAGGTCAATCAGAAGGATCCTGTCTGTAAACGCAGCACAGCTCTTTGGAGTGGAAGAGGCTGGTTCACTCTAGAATAAACACACTGGCTAATGGACAATAGGATTTTTGCAAGCAAAAGCTGTATTTGCTATGAGAAGGCCCAGTTTAGGAGACTGTTTCTAATTTTCTGTAGGATTAAAGATAAAGAAAGATTGAACTTGAAAGGCAGAGGGAGGAGAAGAGTGGCTTGGAGGTTGACTCTTCTCATCCTCTAACCTTTAGAACATGAGCCAGACCAAAACTTCCTTCTGTGTTACTAGGGTCTCTTGGGTTCCCAGTTAGTTGCCCAGGACTTACCTTTCCTTCAGATGCTTTAAAAGCAAATATCTTGAACATACTGCCTTTAAGAAATTATTTTCCCCCAAATGTCTTTGAAGCATTTTGCAGCTGTAAGTATAGGGTTAGTTTACACATTTTTTTAGTCCAGAGGGAGGTTTACTGCAGACAGTACAGGAACAGTGATTTTGACCAGTGTATAAACATCCTTTTGGGGCACATTGAATTGTATTTTCATACTTGAAATACATATATATATATATGTAGAATGTTGTCAATGCAAATGCGAATTGTTATTTTACTCAGCAGAAAGCACTGTTTAACTGTTTAACAGATAGAAGACCAGAGTCCTTGGCTACGTTCAGGTACTAAAGACCTGAATAATGGGTTATTCTTTGGGTCATATTTGGAGGGTATATAGCTAATTCCAGTGAGTAAGATCACAAATCTTGTATAGTATATTTAGTAAAAAAATAAATGTAAAGTGTATCATTGATGTTTAAACATGGTAGGTGATAATTTTAGTATAATCAAGTCTATTTAAATCAAACTTTACCCAGTTAAACTTGTAATTTTGAAGAGTTCTGTTGATAACATTGACGATTTTCTTATCCTTTTTAAACATCTCCAGTGTTTCAGTAAAAGTACTCTGAGTCCTTTATAAGCAGCCTCAGGTATGATTTGTTTCAATCAAGTTACTCCTATGTTGTCATTTATCTATTGATACATGAATCAAGGCCTTCAAAGGAATTCCAACATAGAAAGGACTGACCCCAATCACGTGTGGTAGCCAAAGTGAGAGGATTCCGAGTTCGAAATCAATATTTCTTATGAAATCCAATTGAGAGCTTTTTTTATGAGCACATGCTGCAGCCTGAGTGTATGTTGATTTCCTTTGGCCTTAATACAGGATTATGAGACTTTTCTGCGTTTGTCAATTATAGTGTACATTTTACTCTTTAGACACTTATGTTGTGCTTCATGGTCCTAACAGAAAAAAAAAGGGGGGGGGGGGCAGACATGTGGGCATAGAATCAGCCAGGTTCTTTTCAGAACCATTTTTAATTTGGTCTCAGTGCCTTAAGGCTGTGACTTCAGCTTCCTCCCCTGCTCTTCCTGACTAAGATAGAAGGGGTTGGCAGTGCTTCACTGGTGAATCCAGCCACCTTTATATCTATGCAATTTTCTGGATAGCCTTCTTTAAACACAGTGTTGATCCATGTTTGTCAGAAAGAAAAACAAGCAAAGAAAGCTTCAAAAAAGCTGGTGTGTGGCAGCCTCTCTCTGTTAGTAAAGAAACCAACTTTTCTAAATCCAGGTTAAACCATAAGCAAGAGTGTTGGTGCAGAGTTTAAAATCAGTGCTGTCCTGGGAGGTCTAGTGTTTAGAAGAACAAGATCTCTCTCCCCAGAAGAACAGGATCTCTCTCCCCCTGGTGTAGTTTCCCAGCTCTTCCTCCTCTACACACCACAGTGAGAAGGATGATTTTTAACTCCCTTCTTATGTGGAAATTCTTTCCTCTTAACCTCTCATATCTAGTGCCAAACATATCTCAATATTCTATCTGAGGTGTCGAAAATGGAACATGAAATTAGCCCTGAAATATATAAGAGCAAGGAAAGAGCCATAAATCTAAGTCTGTAAAATGCATTTGAATTGCTTGTGAATAGAACTGAAATTCATTTTTCTCCCTTTGAGTCTGTTTTTATCTTCAGACTTTTGTGTTGGGTGAGGCACAGAGCTGGTACTGCGTTGGCAAATACCACTGAGACATTTTTGGATGCTAGAAATTTTACTTGTCTACACCCAGAAAAGTGTTTCCTCCAGAACCATAGGCATATGGAAGGCAGAAGGGAGGAATAGACTCAATTTAAAGCTTTGTAATATCAGGATGAAAATGTACTGAAATCCATTCATGTGATTATTAATGAAAGTCTTGGGAGACGTGGTCTTAGTTTGGTTTTCCATTTTCACCACCTTTTCTGTGAGGATTTCATGTACTCCTGCCTTACCCATCTTTTATATAACTGGATCATGGCTCTGTCTGAAGGCCCCTTACAGACATTTGATTATTTTATTTTAGCTCTTTATTTCTTAGCTTATATTATAAACGGTAGTCATTAAAAGCAATTTTCTTATTCTTAACATTGCCTTGTTGTTTCAAGTTGTTTTAAAAGTCAGTCCTTTTGATAAGACATGTTAGACTAACTTGGTGTAGAAAGCTCAAAAAAAAACCTACCCATTTATGCAGTTGAGTTATTAAATTGTCTTCTTATTTTATTTTTTAATTAAAAAATTTTTTTTGAAGATTCCAAAAGCTTGATGGAAGACTAATGGCCATTTATTGTTCCACATAGATTGAGTTACAGATCATACTAATTTTGACAGTACTTATTATCTGATTCTGTAAAACAATTGTACAATTGAACATATGCTATTATATCCATTCATATAATTATGTTGTTTTTGTAATGTCATGTTTTGATTTTTAAATTTATTTTAATGAATATTTATTAAACATTGGTTTGGTGTATTACTATGCTGGTAGTTAATTGGTTAATTTAAAAAAATCTGTGAAAGTAACGGTTTAAAAACCAGAAAATTAAAATAAAACGTCAAATCTTTACAACATTCATTCTCCCATATCTCGATATAGGCATTTTTTTGAATGTGTCTCTTAATTTGAGCTTAGCATCTTTTTCTTTTTCTTTTCCATAAGCCACACCTCTGATTACTTGTTTCTTCTTCAAAGACACTGGTGAAGGAATTTAAACCCAGACATTTCATATATACCATATTCCCCCTGCCCTGGGAATCTTTTACAGTTCTTTTTTCTTTTACAGTTTTCTTGCCCATATAATTCAAAGTAATTTTCTTTCTTTACTTTTTTCTCTTTTTTTAACAACTCACCATTTGGAGTTTCTTCAAAGCATTCAGCTATGTTTTAATAGAAACTATAATTATCTTTCATTTCTACAATCATATATCTTTGGCTTACATAAACTTTAAATTGCATAATTGCAGTAAGAACAACTGGCATAAACAGGTGTGTTACCCCCCCCCCCGCCCCCCATGTGTTGGTAAGCATACAACCCAACAAAAAGTTGCAGAGGTGTGCAGGCTGCCTTCGGGTTGACCTGCTAGCTGTGATCTTCTCACAAGTGCAGTGGCCCTGACAGTGTCCATCACACTGGAGGAGTGGTGACAGCCAGCTGTCTGAGGATTAGGAAAGTGCCTCCTTTGCAGGTAATAGTACTGAAAATGTAAGTCAGTCATGACCATATATGTTAGGAACTTTAGTGGGAGGATGACAACATTTGGTATGGAGAGAAAAAAATCCCCCCAAAACCTGTAGCCTTGAATCCCATGATAGCTGTGCTACCTCAAAGAACCAGTTTAATTTCTCTGAACTTTAACGTCCTCGTCTGGGATAATGAGGGGGTGATGGTAATAACTGGCTTTGGGTACCACTCCAAAAGAGCCTGTAAGCTGCAAACACTCTACTGCTTTAATGTCAAGAGAAGTGGGAAATGGACAGACTAGGTATTTTCATCCAAAACCACATCAGGCCGTTGAATTCCGTTGAAATATTAGAGCTAGTTTGCTCCCTGGCTTGAGGGATCTTCCATCACAGTGAGGGATGATGTATTCTTGCCTGCCCTTGGATCTCTCCTGTATTCCTCTCTGATACCCTGGCATACACAGTAGAATATGGTGTGGAAGTCTTCCCTCAAATCACCTTGGAAGTTTAATCACAAACTGGAGCACACCATTTCTCATCCTTTGCATGGTAGGTGGTTTTGTAGTCTGTTTTGAGCATACGTTTCTCAAAGAGAGGAACTGAAATTTGGGAGAAAATGAGTGAGGTTGTTGGATTATAATTATCTGGAAATCTGAAATCCACAAAAATCTGAAGATTTTTGATGAAAGGAAGGATGCTCTTATGGTTCCTTTGAGTTCCATTCCCACACTGTCTTATTGTCATTGAATCTTTGGAGTTTGGAGAGAACTTTAGTAAAAATGGGTGATGTCTGCATTGCATTCTCTTCGTCCTCTTAATTTAGGAGTTATTGTGGTTTATGTTCCAGAGGATTAATGGGTTGCTTGCAACCATCAAAGAGCTCCTTAGGTGTATGCTTTTTTACTTCAAGGAACTTTAATATTAGCATTTTGAAAGCATCTTGCTTCAAGTCTGTGTTTGGAAACTTCGTCCTGAATTACATTTCAAAGTATTACTTCTTTTTGTTATGCGCCTTTATTTTTCAAGACAGGTTGGTGATTGTACATAAATCATAGATTACCATTCCGAGGCATAAAAAGAGGCTAGTCAGAAACAAGCCTACAAACTGAATTCAGAATTTACTTTAGTAATAGGAGTTTCGCGGCTTCCAATGATAAGGTTTTGTCTTTGAGGACTTTTCCTAGAAGTGACAGTGTGTATCATGGATGCAGTATACACTGTAAAAAGCAAGAAAAACATCTCAATCTATGCAACTACTTTAGCAGTAATATATTACGGCCAGGGTTATGAGAAGAGAATTTTTATGCACAGCATTTGATAAGAATTCTCGAACATATTAGTCTACTTCCTCAGATACTCTTCCTGTGGCTACCCTTCCAGTGAATTGCCAGGGAGTTAGAATTTCACTAAGAGGAAATCACACCCTCATCATCATTTTGGGATCAAACTCTGATTGATTTCTGTGCCTTGGATTTTACTTTTAGAAATTTAGAAGAATTCTTCACAGAATCTCAGTCTTGGAAGGGGCTTGAGAATTTAGGTAATAACTAGAGCTGCCATTTGTGGAGTTTTACTGTGTGCCAGAAGGGTCCACACTTTACATACTTTGTCTTATTTATTTATTGAAACAGGGATTAAAAAACAATCATTTAGGCCTGCAGCCTTATCTGATTGTCTAAATTATACAGGTAATCGAGCTGGGCTTAGACTGGTTATATAATTTGCCCAGGACATGTGTAAGTGGCATAGTTTGAAGAATCAGGAAGATGGGATGATCATTTTACAGGTAATCTCTTCCCACTCTAAATCCTAAGCCCCTGACACAGTGTTGCTATGTCTGTGTACATTACCTGTCTCAAGCCCCTAGCCCATAGCTGGTGACATTGCCATTATAAACTGCGTGAATAGCATATCTGCTCATACCTGTTCTTTGCTATATAGTAAAGGGAGCCTTTACAACCAGAGAAATTCCCTGTTTTCCAGTCCAAGGAGAAATTTAGGAGATGTTTCAACAAAAGATAGTGTTCCTCTAAACTTCTATTCCTTGATCTTCTTAACTCTTTTTCCTCCTGTGGCTGCTTGTAGGTGATCCAATAGAACAATGACAGAAAATAGTCACAGACTTTATTTCTCTGCTTCCTGAAATCTAGCCAAAATTATCTTCTCTGCTCATTCTGACTTGCTTCTGATTGCAGTAGTTACTGCATCGTATGCTGAGAGTGGCCCATGGAAATGTGTCAGGGAACATTTGGAATAATAGCCTTGAGGTTCTACTGACACTAAAATACCAAACCCTACCAAGTAAATGTTGGGTGTTGCATATATGCCATGTTTCCTACAGAGCGTCTGAATTCCCTCTTGGAACCGTCCTGCAACATACCCATCGTTGACTGGCCCATGGTACTTAGAAAGAACTTTGGTGAGACCCTGATAGTCTGCCAAAGATACCACCAACTGGACCCAACTATTACTTACTTGTTTGACTTTGCTGTGTAGCAAGGGTCCCTAAGAACAAATATTCTGAAGGTTAAAGTGAAAGATGATGTGATGTCTACTTTTGCAAACTCGTAAAAAGAAAACAGAAATAGATCAAATACTAAGATCAGGTTATATACTTTTTGAATAGCTGTGCTGAAGGGTAGGAATACCTTAAGGTCAGGAAGCCTGTATTGTCAAAATCCCATAAGACTGTGAATGAATCCCATAGACTAAGGATGATGGCTTTGCACATAAAGAAGAGAGGAAATGAGATTGCTTACCCAAACTTATTGTTAAACAAAAGTTTTTGTCAGCATGATGGCAAAATCTAGAGGCTCTATGAATAGAAAGGTGAAAATGGGGTGCAGAAAAGTTTATGTTAAACACTGTCTTGCCTGAATTCCATTAAACTGAGTTTTCAGTATGAGCCTCTTTTCTACCTGAAAACACTGACAAATGCCACCTTCATGCCAAACAGCCACAGCTGGTAGGGCTTCTGCCTTCAACAAATGAGAAGTGTGTTTACCAGGTGTTAGTTGTATTAGCTCCCAGACCTATTTATGCTGGTTTTTCTTGTTACTGTAATTAGGTAATGTATTTAAATATTCAAACCAATGAATTAATTGTGGTTTCAATTAGAAGTAAGTTGATTACTTTGGATATATTTGATAAAGTGAAGTCACTTAAAAAATGCTTGTTGAAGAAGTTATGGGTAATTTTAAGGGAAAATATATTTATATATCCATAAGAAATTTGCACTTGGATTGTTTCACATGTGACTTTAAGGTCTCATTCCTTAGTAAATAAACTGAAACTGAAAAAAATCGCGGTATACATTTGGGGTGTGGATTTTCACAAGAAAGGTAACAGAAATTTATTCCGTGAAAAGCCTTGAATACCACAGCCAAATATTTGGCAAGTGAATGTGCATCTGTATGTTTAAGGTTCAAATAAGAGAAATAATAAGTAACATACATTTTACTTTACCCACGTGATAGATTTACAAAGCCATTAATTTGTATTTTTCACAATTGTAAATACATTGGAAAATGTTTACTGTGTAATTATCTAAAACTTTTTGGGTTGAAAATGATATAAGATTCTGATTATATAAAGCTGTGTCAACTAATAGCTTTAATAAATAGTAACTATAGTCAAGGAAAGTATGCAAAATCATTAATGGTGATGATTTCTGGATTGTGGAACAGGAGTGCCATTTAATTTCTTGTACTTTGCTGTAGTTTCCAAGTTTTATTTAATTGTCATGAATGATGTCTCTAATGAGAAGTTATTAAACTTTTGAAAAAATAAAGAATAAGATCCATGAATCAGTTCAGTTATTGGTCTTGGTTCTGTGAAGATGTTTTTCTAGTCTAAGAGTTTGTCTCTTCATTGGTGGTGTCAGCATTAACATGTTGGCCGAGTTGCATTCTTGCTGTGAAATGCAGATGTGGGAAAATACAAATGCATTTCATTTGCTCATGGGAAGTAATGCCTTACTGAAGGCAGTGTCTTACCTTGGGCCTTGGATTATTAGCCTTGATCTTAGAAGGATAAAAAAGATGGTAGTTTTACTGTGTTACTTAATGGCTCTTCCAGTCGGCAGAAATTGGGCAGTCTTTAGTAGAATAGTATTGCTAAGGATGGATATAGCCTATAAAAATCAACCAATTGTGGCTAGACTAAGCAATTACCTGGTCTATTTTAAGGATCAAATGACAGGAAAATGCAAAGGCTAATTTGTAGTGCTGGGTCTTATAAGGGAGGAGTTAGGTCACATATGAACAGGTGGGATGACCAATTCAAAGATTTACTAGATGTTGTAAGCCCCTCAAAGAATCACAAGGTGTTTATTCACATAAAAAAGTTAGGTGGTTGAACCACAGATAGACAAATTCCATAGGCCAGTGGAAAGAGGTGATTTGTAGGGACACCTAGCCCTTAATTTGGTCATGAGTTGTGCTCAGAGTCTTTTAGGATAGCTCACAAATACATTGGTGAACAAAAAGAGAACAAAAGATGATTCTGTGTTTATAATGTTAAACATTCGAAGTCAAGATAGTGATTATCTTTGGGGAGGAGGCAGGAAGTGGCTGGAAGGAGACCCCTTGGGGCTTTAGGGTATTGGTAATATGCTAATGATCTGGGTACTAATCATATGGGTGGGTTCTGTTCACCAAAACTCATCAAGCTGCAGGCTTATGATTTGTGCGCTTTTTCTATACATCAGTACAAACTTAAATGGATACAAGAAATCTTTCGAAACATTCCTTTGGCATACACTTCGTGTTCCCAGGGTGCTGGCCTGCCTGTATGGATTATTCCACTTATCGACACTGGATTGTAACTCTCGGTTTTGTTGTTCATGCCTCACAGTCTAGTAAAGGCAAAGAGGATCTTCCTGGCTTCAGCAGCTTTCTTTGTCCTCAGGGTGCTGGCTTAGTGAGATGCCATGGAGATGCCCATACTCCTTTTCAGTTTAAGCCTTTCTGAATGGATGCCTTGTGCTTATGTTACATGAAGTTTTCTTTCACCCGTATCAGGAGTGTTTCAGATACAGCATAAGTTACCGCACTTTTCACACAACGTACACGTGTAAACCATACTTATTTCCAAGAGTAACTTTTTACAGTTCTGCAAGCATCAGAGTGCATGGTACAAGAGAGGGCTCACTTCTGGTTTTGTCGAGAAGGCCACAGCTTATAGTCCAGTGAATGATTGAAGTGAAGTGTGTGATTCCAACTGAAAAGTATAGTAGGCCCTTTTAGAAAGAACTGATCAGAGCAGAGGTAGGCAGTTTCAAGGGAGAATTTGTTTAGGCAGAGACATGGCCAAGTGAGGCTAAGGGAGTAAAAAGTCATTACCAAACAAGTTACTACTTTAAAGGGAAGTAACAGCTGGCTTGTGTCTGTGTGTCTGGCCTGGTGGGCAAAGAGGGCCTCTTGGAATTAATGAAATAGCCTCACCTTTTCCTTAGGGCGGGGCTTGATTCAGGAGGGAGGCTTTGGGAGGACTTCGCTAGGCTGTTATGGGAAATCACAGGGTGGTTGGTTCTGGGAATGTGCACAATACCTGTGTTATTTTCACAAGATGCAGGTCTCCAGGATGAGTTAGAGGAAGGAACAAGCAGCAAGTTGTAAAGATTCTCCAAGGGTAATTTGTCCCATGTCATTTAGATATGGTCTTTGACTTGTGCTGAATCTGTTTAAGTATTAACTTCATTCCAGTGCCTCTTCAAAGTGCTGCAAGAATCAGTAGAATTGGTGTATTTTAAAATGTTTAATTTTTTCCATAGTCACATCAACACAACCCTAGATTTAACCCAAAATAGTAGCTTTCAAATATCTAAAAACTTGCAAGTCGAGACACAAGGAGAATAACAACAAGATATGCTTGATTTTACTGCTTCACCTAAATTAACCTGTGACTTCAGATTTTCTGGAGGCAAAAAACTACTTTATGAATTGACTGCCATGCCAC
This sequence comes from Hippopotamus amphibius kiboko, assembly GCF_030028045.1. Classification (NCBI taxonomy): domain Eukaryota; kingdom Metazoa; phylum Chordata; class Mammalia; order Artiodactyla; family Hippopotamidae; genus Hippopotamus; species Hippopotamus amphibius. Next base: position 56,168,175 of record NC_080190.1, on the reverse strand, counting down.
CCCTCTGGTTCCATCTGAGGCCCTCTTTCTAGAAGCCACTCAGCACCTTTGGGGATTGAACGCTGACACTGCATGGCATTCAGAAGGCAAAGGCACTGGTTGATTCCCTGTCTGCACTCATCACGTGGTGAGGAATGAGAGGGGGAAGACACTGCTGTCTCGGGAACCCTGAGGATGGTTGTCTATAAAATAAGGCTCTTGCTAGGCTGGCCTGCCAGAGAGCTTCTGCTGTAGACACAGGAACTACATCTGTTCATTTACATATCGACAGCTAAAATTAGTTGTGTCACCTCACCTTGTTCACCATAAAGAAGAACCTTCAGATTAGAATCAGATTCATCAGTCTTGCTGGCTTGCTTGGCTGCTCTTTGTTACCAGATAGAGGGGCTATAACACTGTGTAAGTGCAAATGTTAAATTAGTATTAAGAGCCAGTGGCATCTCTCCTATATTTCTCACTGATCAGGTAATTTTCACTGATGTCAACATTTATAATAAGCTAGACCACATAGTAGTGTTACTTGCTTAGAGTATTTTCAGTTTATCTATATTTTTTTGACAGATAAAGGTAAATTTTATTATCTTTTTAAATTATTTGTTTAGGTCTGTGTGTATTTGATCAGAAGAGATTTTTGAAAGAAAGGCAGCGAAGCTGTAAGAAAGTCAGTATCAAGTCTGTGTTTCCCCTTTATCACTCGGTTTTGTAAGCTTCTAGGTGACCTTCTGTGGTACCACATTGATGCTCATCTTTCATCATGAGTGGCTCTGAGTAATTTATGATAAATAATGAAATGCTGTTTCCTACAATGCACTGCAAATGCTGAGTGTTATAAAAGTCTAAAGAGCTCTATTACTTCTAAATGACTAGATAACACAAAAATGTTAACCCTAAAGAAAAAAGATCCAATAGGACACGCTGCTTGCAAAGCACAGTTCCTCCTGTCTAGTACCTTCAGATAGGCTTTGTGCATCTGAACTCTGCAGGGACTGGCCTCTGAACAGTTATCTTCTGGAATGGCAAGGAGAGGTTTATGCCTTTCAGCTAATTGGGTTGGCTTGGACCAATAGTGGTTCATTTATTTGAAGTGCGGGAGGGGAGGAACTTGAAAAATTTGTTTACAATTTGAAACCTTTAATTCATTTTTTAAAGATGGTGTTACAATGGTAAGGACTTGGATGCTGGGATGCAACAATTTAAAATATTTTGTTTTTGAGCACAGGAATTAGAAATAGATATTAAAGAGCAAACATTAAAATGATTTTATCAGAACAGGGCTTTGTGGATGCTTTAAAAAATTACATAGATGTTTTTTCAAAGTTAATTCTTATCACATCATTTGCATTTTCTCTCTCTTATCCACATGTACAAAAATGGAGACATAGCAAACACATATCCTATTTGCAGCTCTCAGCTTTCTTGTCATATGCTGTAATATATTAGTACAATTGCTAAATGTGGTCCACAGTGAATATGTGTGTTCTCATCCTGGTTGCCATAAAATAGCTGCATATCTAAGTGTTAGGATTTGAAGCCTTTAATTGCAAGGTACAGAAAGTTTTTATGTACTACATCCCATTGTGAAAATTGAATTAAATTGCCGGTCAGGGAGCTCTTTATACTGGCAAGAGAGTCTCTTTGTGAGCAAACCATAGAGAAGGGTGATCTTTGGCCAGTGATACTTCTGAACACAAACACTTGCTGAAGTTTGCCATTTTTTCACATTTCCCCAGACATTGTTACTTTGCCAAAAGAAATCATCTGTTCCCTGTATTAGAACTGCTTTCTTTCTTCCAGATATCAGCTACAAGGTATGAAATGAACTGCATAAAAATAAATTACATATACTGCATTTTGGGAAGTGTACCCTAGCTGTTCCATCCATTACTCTTCACTACTGTGCTGGGAAATCCACTTTCACCTTCGATTTTCAGTTACATGCAATCCGTTAAATCTCTAGACCTTCCTAAAACAGAGATGCTTTCATGCCAGGAAATTGGGCTGTTTGAATGTTCTAGAATGTTTTTGCTTTTAGTGAAAAAGGGTTGTTGCTTTGTGCCATGGAGGAGAGAGATTTGAAGAAGGAAAGCTGTTTCCAGAAACTGTTTGATGCATGTGCTCTGTGGCTCCCCTTCCTGACCATCTACCGTCTAAGGTTTGGTGTGGGTAGCGCTGTGGCATTAGCAGTACAGCCCACTTCAGGCATCTGAGCAAGGACTCTGAAGTTTGTAGATTATCCAGGCTTTTTTATCTCCATATGCCTAGTCTACCACTTCTTCTTTAATGCTCCGCCATGTTGTAAACTGTGAGCAAAAGAATCTGATGAACAGGAGGTGATGTCCGTGGAGCCTGGGGAGAGGCTGGAGAGTCTTACCCTAAGGAAGTTTATGTTCCTTTGCATAGTCTTGTTAGTTCTTCCTTTCTTTTTCCCCCTTTGCTTCCAAGGAAGATTGGAAATAAGATAATTAGAAGAGTGGTTTTCAATGGGAGAAAAGTAATTAAGGCACAGTGGGAAGGCCCCTGTACCTGGTGTAGTAATGTAGGCCTACTGCTGTCACTCAGTTGTTTGAGACCTCAGGGTAGACTCCTCAAGCTCTGAAATCTCAGGTTCTTCTGTAAATGAGGCTGTTGGACAAGGCATTCCCTGAGTCTCCTTGTGGCAAAGATTCCCCAAGGCCAAGTTATAAATTTGAGTTGAAAATATTAGTGGAATTTTTGAGTTACTAATTCTACTGGCTCTCTCCCTGCCCCACCCAGCCTCCATTCTCTCCCTTCCTGCCTTCCCCACCCCCCTCCGCCCCACACATATGTACCCACACATACATATACACACACAGGGGTTTTTTGGGCGGGATACTTTTCATGGGATATTCTGCACTTTAGCATTTAGTAACCCCCATGTTTCAGTGTGCTGCATAGGTGTGACTTGATTACATCTTAAAGTCCAGGGAACTTTGCTTGTTTACACCTTTAAAAAAGAATTCCTTATCCTTCCTCTGACAGATGTAGAGCTTGGTAGCCAGCTGTAGGTCTGTTAACTGCAAAGTATATATAGACATATGTATAAAAGTAAATGGATACCAAAAATAGAGGTATGAGGAGGCCTGGAGGAGTTACTGGCACACACAAAATATTTTGTTTGGAAGTATAAATAAATTTATCCAGTTCTAGATATAATCAGAATATCTTTCTCCCTGAATTAAATGGAATTCCTAGTTACTGAATGTTACAAGAAGAACAGAGGACTAAGGAGTGGTGTTTCTAAGGCAGTATTATAAATATGTCTAAATGTAAGGCATTGTTTCCTGGCATGTTGGTTGGCATGGGGATTTTGATATCAGAATGTGGTTCCATCCCTTGCATTAGAGCACAGCCCTGACCTGTGACAGTCAGTGACATGTAATTCAAACTTGAGGTGGTTAGTGTTAATATTTTTATCTTTCTCTTAGAGCACCTTCCTCATTATTAACTAAGGCATGTTCGGTGTAGAAAATTAGAAAATTTAAGCATTAAGAGGAAGATAAAAGTCAACTGTAGTTCTATAACCCAGAATAAGAGAATTATTGTTATCTTTTTGTTGAATGTTAGACAAATTTTTTTCCTTGATGAATATGTATTTTTTTCAAAAATGAAATTATACTGTAACAGTCTTTTAGCTATCTTTTTGCACTTTATGTTAAAATATGTCTCTGTCAAAATACCTAAGACTCTATTATCTATAATGGTTCTGTGCTGAAGTATATGGACATACAAAAATATAATGAGTTTATCACCTGTTGAGAACTTAGTTTGTTCCAATTTGGTCATTATTATATAAAAATCTGCCCTGAACATCTGCAGTATGGAATGGAAACTTTTGGCCAATATATGTGCAAAAACAAAACAAAACAAAACAAAAAAAACCTTACATTTTTAATTGGAATTCCTAAATTCTCATCCAGAAGGACTGAACAGTTCACTTTCCTGCCACTGTAGTGTCAGAACGCCCATTCTTCCCATAACCCCTGTTCCCGCTGTTGTAGGTGTTAACATATCAATAATGAAACAAACCAATTAAAAGAAAACCCTTTGCCAAGAGGGTAGTTTTAAAACCCTTTGCCAAGAGGGTAGTTTTTGCTATTTTGTCTTTCATTTCTCTAATTCAGATGAGAGTAAGCACTTTAGGTAGTTATTAACATGGAAGGTGGATTTCGTGGGGAAGTTCCAGGCCTTTCCTGTGTGCATGCACTGTGTGGCCAGATGCCTCTCTGCATTATCTAGGGCTTCATCCCAATGGGGGATACTGCAGGGAAGAGCTGAGGACCAGAAGTACTAAAGCTGCCCAGTGTAATTTAATAACAAAATTATTTTTTCCCTTAAAGCCCAGGAATAGTGTTGTGGATGGAAGGTGGGTCACAGCCCTGGTCATAGCCACAAGAAGTCGGCAAATAAGGAATAAGGTGCAACTGTTCTTGACTAAGTGACCTTAGGGGCTGCAGCACCTTGGGTTATTTGGCTAAATGTTAACCTATATGTCAATCAAGACTAAATGTTAACCTTTACTTATATAGCTAGTAAGATTCTGATGAAGAACATGAGCTTGAACACACACATACACATAGATCAAAAATAATAATTTCTCAAAGTCCAGAGGGCTTAAATTGTAACCTTGAGTACAGCAATGCCTGGGGACTATCCCCACCCCTTCCATCCCTTTCCTGTCCAGGACGTCCTCAGTGTGCTGCTCAGTGATGTTTCCTTTCCACTCTTCTGCTTCATGGTGTGGATGTTGAGCTGCAGATGAAGCTCAGCTTCCAGGGAAGAGTGGCATCATCTGCTCTGCACCTGGGCCTTGCGATAGCCGCTGCCTCTAGCAGCCACCAGCCTACTGCGTTTCCCATTAATAAGTGCCGTGGAAACCCAGTGAGCTCCAGGGGTGGCTGAGAGGTGGGTGAGCATCAAATCAGTTAAGTGACACTAGATTTTCAAGTGTCACGTTATAGTAGTAGAACCACCTGAGAAAGAGCAGAGCCAGGCCAGCATCCTGTAGCCCTCTGCTTTTTTGGCATCTGCTGCCCTTTGGCTGAGTCTTCTCCAGGAGGAGCAGGGAGATTCCCTGCTCCAGTTTTCTGCATGGATTGTTTGGACTGAGATGCCCCTGCTCTGACGTATCACTGACACTCAAACGAGAGACTGATTAATTTGACTTGGATTAAACAATCTGAATCTGTTAAGACTTTGCTGATTATTGACAAATCTGTCCTTTGAGCTTTATAGTTTTAAGATCAAGGCAAGTTGCTTTAGTATCTGTCAAGTTGTCCTTTTTTTTTTGTTTTTTACATTCAAACAAAAACTCAGAAATGTTATATCACAGGTTGATAAATTCTAATGACACCTCCAAATTGACAGACAAGCATATTCAGATTATCAGTTCAAATATCCTCACAGTCTTAACCTCAGCTGCCCAAAGGGAGACTACCAATTTAATCTGGTGGACTGTTTTTCAAATTCCATTTAATGTGGATGTTAACTTTTTTTTTGTTTTCCTCTGTTGCCGTTTCTACCTAATTAGGTTGAAAATCAGCAATTAGAATTGGAATGCATTTAATAGTTCTTATTTTTATTTATTTATTTTTTTGGTGATTTTTTAACTTTATTTTGTGGTCAGATTATCACCAATTCTTTTTCCTGTTTTTTTTTTTTTAAAGCTCTATTGGAATATAATTGCTTTACACTGTTGTGCCAGTTTTTGCTGTACAACAAAGTGAATCAGCTGTATTTATACGTATATCCCCATATCCCCTCCTTCCTGCGACTCCTTCCCATCCTCCCTATCCCACTCCTCTAAGTCATCACCCATCATCGAGTTGATCTCCCTGTGTTATGCAGCAGCTTCCCACTAGCTATCTATTTTACATTTGGTAGTGTATGTATATGTCAGTGCTACTCTCTCGCTTCATCCCAGCTTCCCCTTCACCCCCCCACCCCGTGTCCTCAAGTCCGTTCTCTACATCTGTATCTTTATTCTTGCCCTGTCATTATTTTTCTTTTGATCATAGTTACACTCTTAATGATGTGATTTATAGTCTCTGTATATGTGTATGAGTATGTGTACTGTAGAAACAGTGGTGGATGTTAAGTCTGGAAGATTAGGTTGTATCCAAGTTTTGCCTGTTATTGGATACCTGAGCTCTATGGAGTCTGTCAGTTTCCTCATCTTCAGAAGCTGAGATAATAGTTATGTCTTAGCACATAAGGCTACTGTGAAGTCACTCTTACAAACCAAGGTGCTAAACAGATTGGTAACTTAAACGTTGGAAGCCAAGGGATGTTTGGATATATTGAAAATTGGGGCAGATTGAAGTCATTATGAGATGCCAAATATTATTTATGTCATGGGATAATATTTTCCTTTTGGAATATTTTGTACTGTACTTAGGAAATGATAGTTTGAAAAACAAAATTCGGTCTGGAAAGCACTGTAGAGAGGAAGAGTCTGATGCTGTGAAAATTTAAATCCCACAACAGTGTTGACTTGAAAAATATCAGTTTCCAGGCATCTGGACATGAATTTCTTAGCCTCTGAGAAAGGCAGGCTCAACCAGCATGCCCTTTCAGTATGATTGCCCCAGCAATGTGGGATGCTCTGTTTGAAACTGAGCTCCGTGTCAATCCCTGATGTCTCAATTTCTGACATGGTAAACACAAGCAGAAGAGGAAATGTGCTTCTGAAGAGTGAAGAACCCTCTCTTTCATTTTCTCACTATTCTGTCTCATGCCGGTTCTCTTCAGATTGATTGTTCTCAGGAAATGATTCTTAGTGCTGAGTAAAGAACAGTTTTCCAAAGAATTTCTTCCAAAGTATACCTTGATAGATTCCGCGAACTAATAAGCAGGATTTCGTTTGCTGAGATAGAATAAGATGATTTATGTTTCTGGAGAAAGCTAAAATTCATCTCATTGACTTTTTCCCGTTTCTTCTCATTTTCCTCTTTTCCATATAAATATTTTTTAAAAATCCAAGTATAGTAGTAGATTTAATTTCCAGAGGATGAGACTTTAAGGCTTTGTTTTCGTCTGTTTATATTGAAACATTGTATGGTAAAAAATGGTTATCGTGACTTAAGGGGGAATGAATCTTTTCAGATAAGTTAGTGACATGAGCAAGCATGCCTGACTCCTCTTCCTCACAGCCCTTATCAAGATCCTGCATTTTGCAGTGACTTATTAAGCACCTACTATTTGCCAGATGCTGTTTTAGGCAGCTGGCTCCTGGGCTGCCCTAAGGATGAAGACTGACTCAAGCATTGATCTCCTGGAGCATTCTGGTAGGGGATTCACATAGGAGCACATACATCAGTAAGATCGTTTCTTTCAGCGAGAAATGCTGAACGTGATTATATGATAGGAAGTTTGAATTTATATAGGTGTTCAGGGACGCCATCGCTGAGGTCGTGGTAGTTGAACTGAGTCCCAGGCGTGAGAAGAAGCCAGGTATGGTAATACCTGGGACAGAAGTGTATCCGAAAGAGAAAACATAAAGTTCAAAGGCCTTGAGGGACAGAAAAATAGGTGTTGTGCCTGGGCATAATGTGTATGTCTAAGAGTGGTAGGAGGTAAAGTGGGAGAGGTAGACAAGGTAAGACACTTAAGGAACTTAGACTTGATTATTATTATGATGGAAAACCAGGGGGGGGTTATGAATGGGGGAAGGTTCTACTGTGTCATGCTTATGTCCCTCTGGATGCTGTGTGGAGCTGCCTTCTAGGGGCTGCAGTTGGAGACAGGAGACAGGTGAGAAGGCCATTGCAGTGTTCCAGCCAAGAGATCCAAGCAGCTTAGAGTAGAGTGGAGATAGGTGTGGTGGGTGTGATGCACTGTCAGATTGGATGTGCCCTACAGACTGTAAGAAGGACTTCTGTGAAGAAAAGACAGGGGTGAATGAATCAAGGCTCTCTCCTCCGTTTCTGTGCTGTAGGAGGGGATGGTGGCATCACTAACTGAGATGGGGAGGATTGAGAGAGGAGTGGGATTTGGGGGTGGGGGATGGGGGTGAAAGTTGTTTGACGCTTCCTGTGTTCTCCATTCTTGTTAGATATGCAAATGGATATTTTGAGGAGGTAATTGGATAGAGAGCGTAGTGGAGGAGAGTAGATGCCCACTGAAAGAGTGAACAGTATTAAGAAGGGCAGGGGTGCAGGGGAGTGGATATGGGTACCTGCATTACCAGAGAGGGGATACCCAACTGTGTAAACTGGGAGGAATTTCTTACAGTTGCAGTACAGTGAGGATATTCTCAGTCGTCCTCAACCCTGCTTGCATTTTGAATCCCATGGGGGAGCGTGGGGATACACACACACACACACACACACACACACATACATGCACAGCCCCCCCCCTCCCCCGCCCCATGCTCAGATTCCACCCTAGGCCAATCAGGATCCTTTTCTGGAGGGGGAGCGGAGTGGCAGACATCAGTTGTAGTTTTTATGAAGTTCCCTAGGTGATTCTGACATGTTGCCAGGGTTGTGTGGGCAGCTAGATTAAATGAAAGGAAGGACTGGCCTGTTAATTCCATTAGGGAAGTGGCTCTGTAACTAGCAAGTAGAAGCACCTCAGCAGAACCTACAATCTGTATCCTTTGGAGAAGAAAAAGGGTAGAAATGAGTGCAGGCCAAGTGTTGCAAGGTGGGGGATGGAGGTCACATGGTTCCTACCGGCACCAGTGGCTGGAAACCAAAGCCAGCCAAGGCCCTTTGTTCAGCATGGTTGGCCGTGTCAGGGACGCTCAGGAGATAGTCCCTGAAGAGGACAGCAGTGAGAGGAAAGGGAGAGGGTGCATTTCTCACATAACTCCTCCCTGACAAGCCAAGCATTGCAAATACTTCAGCTCAAGGCAAGGCTCCTATGGCAATTCTCAGACTCAGATCCCCTCTCCATCTCTAGGGTTGGTTGAATCTACCATCTGGACAAAATTATTTTTAGAAAATCTAAGCTTTTCTTGTCTCTAACAGTTTGGCAGTAATTTTCGTTATAATACCAGCGTTATTAAAGGTAGAGTGAAATGCGTGGTAGTATCCTTTAATGTGACATATTTCAGTAAGTATCCTTACCTTTGTCCAATAATTCTTCCAGACCTCTCTCTGAAAGGGGCGGGGGGGAAGGAAAGTAGGAAGGCAGGAAGGAAGAAAGGGAGGAAGGGGACTTCCCTGGTGGCGCAGTGGTTAAGAATCCACCTGCCAGTGTAAGGGGTGTGGGGTCGATCCCTGGGCCGGAAGGATCCCACATGCCTCGAAACAACTAAGCCCGTGTGCCACAACTGCTGAGCCTGTGCTCTAAAGCCTGCGAGCCACAACTACTGAGCCCACATGCTGCAACTACTGAAGCCCATGTGTCTAGAGCCCGTGCTCTGCAACAAGAGAAGCCACTGCAATGAGAAGCCTGTGCACTGCAACAGAGTAGCCCCTGCTCGCTGCAACTAGAGAAAGCTGACACATAGCAACAAAGACCCAACGCAGCCAAAAAATAATAAAATAAAATAAAATAAAAATAATTAAAAAACAAAAAAGAAAGGGAGGGAGGAAGGAAGGGAAGAAAGAAAGAAATGTGTTGGTAGATTTTGTGTGAGGGAGTTCATCACACAAATACATACTTGCAGAGGTTTGCTAACAGATTTTTAACAATGTAAGCATTACATATTATATCATTGAAATCATAGCATGGGAAAACATTTACCATATAACACGAAGTGCGAAAAGCAGGCTTAAAAAGTGTGTGTAACTGGTTATACATGAATCTCTTAGAAAATAAGCACTGGTAAAAGATGTAAAATTGTAAAAAACAGCTCTTGATGAGTGATGGGATTATAGTCAACTTTAATTTTCTTAAATTTTTCACTTAAATTTTATTTTATCTCCTTTTAAATTTCCTTAATTTTTCATGTAGTTCAGATGTCCTGTGATTTTAGTAAGAACACAAGTTGAAATGGTATTTTAAAAGAGACTAATAAATAAGTTCTTAATTTTACGTGAGTTTAATTATGAATTTTATTATCTGATTTTCTAAATTTGGGATAATAGTATCTGTCTCTTAAAGGTGTTACAAGAACTAAATGGGATAACCACTGAGAAAGCATGCTGTATAATCCCCGTTACATATTAGGATTCCTTCAGTATTAATGCACCACTGCCTCCACTTCTAACAATGAACTTTATTCCATGCAAGTACTGTTTTTCACCTAACATTGTTAGTTAAGGTGAAACAGTAAAATAGTTTCATCATCAGTGCTAATTGATATGCTGGTCATTGGTGAAAAGTGGCATCCCAGAGGGATGAACTGTGATTGGGTAAGCTGTCCATGGCAATGCCATTGCTCTCTGCTAGTGATTAGTTTAGGAATAGGTGTTGTTCTGGCCAAGGAGATGTTAAGGGGAATGTGCTGAAGGCAGCAGGGAAGGGTTTCAGGTACAAATTAAAGGAGGGAAAGCCACGGGAGAAGTTGTATGTTCTGACCTATATTTGTTAACTTTCAGTGAGATTGTGATGCCCGGAGCTGCTGCATCCATGTTGGGACCATGAAACTGTAGGCCTGGAGATGAAGGCCTGCCCTTTGATGACTCCCTGGAGCTGCCAAAGCAATCAGAGTCTGTCGGCCTTTGGGCATCTTGTTGAGTGAACAGTCTTAACAGTCAGTCTGTAGGCCTCTGACAGTCAAATATTTGTCATAATTAGAGCCATCAGCATTGCCTTTGGCACTACCTGTGGAATTTTAAAAATTAATCGATTAATTGATTAGTTAATTAATTTGGCTGCGTTGGGTTTTCGTTGCTGCATGTGGGCTTTCTCTATTTGCAGCGGTGGGGGCTACTCTTTGTTGTTGTGCATGGGCTTCTCATTGCAGAGCCTTCTCTTGTTGCTGAGGAGCATGAGCTCTAGGTGTATGGGCTTCAGTAGTAGTGGTGCGAGGGCTCAGTAGTTGTGGCTCGTGGGCTTTAGAGTGCAGGCTCTGTAGCTGTGGTGCACAGGCTTAGTTGCTCTGTGGCGTGTGGGATCTTCCTGGGCCAGGGATGGAACCCATCACCCCTGCATTGCCAGGCGGACTCCCAATCACTGTGCCACCAGGGAAGTCCCCCACCTATGGAACTTGATACCTGGTTCTCTAAAACAAATAGAAAAGTAAGGATAAAAAAGTCTCAGTGTCTACTTATTTGAAACATGTATGACATCAAACTTTTTTCTTTTAATGTACTTTTTTCTTCCTATTAATGCCTAGCTAACTTGGCAAAATAATTTAATTTAATATTCATGTAATTTATTGCTCTGAGTTACTCCAGAAATCAAGCCGAATGGATTTGGGAGAGTCTAAGAATCTTAAATATCTTGTGAATTACAACTCTGCAGAACTCGTATCAGATGTTATGTCCTCAGGTTTAGACAGCATACTAGTAAGGTGTCTCCCGATCATGCTGAGATTTTAAAGCCTACACTGATTGCCACTGTCACTGGAAATTTCCTTTAGCTGGATTTCTGTATAATGTTTCAGATATTTACATTCTGATAATACTGAAATGTAGAGTTAAAATTAGGCTACCCTAAGATTTGTTTGTGTGTTTTATATGTGTAATTTAGAGCAAATGTTGCTGCCCTAGGGAGGAAATGTTACAAATGATAGCTAGATTCCCTGGGTAATTTGAGAAAGTGCTGTGTAAACATGAAAATATTCAGGGCATGTGTTATTATTTATCCAGAAATATAACTGAGGTACTAGTGCATTTTCAGTTAGAAATGGTAATAATAGCAAGTGAAAAATGCTAGAAGAGGCTTTGCTGGACTATTCCCCCCGCCCGCCCCTCCCAGGATCATACAAGCTTTTAATTTATTTTTAGCAAGTATTAGTCAGTGATATAATGAACACAGGTAGTAACCTGATGAAATGTAACCTTTAGGTGAAAAATGAAATGTTTATTGATGTTTAAAGACAATTCCCTTCTCTCTCTCTCTCCTTGGTGAGGTAGGGACCCCCAGATCAAGAAATCCTTGATGGGTGTAGGGAAAGTGCAAGGTTATAATAATTCAGACTGTCTTGGGATCCTAAAGCAGTTACATGATCAGAACGATTTTACTGATGTGGTCTGGGACTGATGTGGTCTGGGACGGAGGCTGAGAGACTGTGTCTTCGCTCCCTGTGAAGTAGGAGGAAGCAGGCTTGCCGTCGGGACTTTCCTGTGCTTCCAGCATAGAGAGTCAAGGGAGCAGGTGATGATGCCAGCTCCAAAAAGAACATGGGCAACTCCTACAATTTCTTATAGGGGGCATTGGGTTTGTCTTAACAAGACATATGCTTTATGTGTCTGAAATCTTCCCTATTGGATAGCTTATGTATTAGGTCTTCAAATTAAATGGGATCTTTGACAAACTCAGATAAGTAACTCTAAAATTATGAGGAGAGATTGCAGGAAATAGGCGGAATGTGAGTCTGTTCTGAAAATTAACTTCTTTTTGCAGAAAGAACACACATGGTACACAAACTGGCTGCCTGTAGGCACCCTCTGAGCCGTTCATTTCACTTATGCTGTTACTCAACCTGACAACAGTCCCCGAAGGTGTATATCAGTATGTCCATTCTACAAGCAGGGTGAGCTACTTTCCAGAGGTGAAGCTGGGATTCTGACACTTCCGCCCGGAGGAAGAAGGCAGAAGAGGGCCTTCCTGAAATTGGTGAGACGGTCTCTGGGTATTTTGTGAGTGTCCTCTCGGATCCTCCTGTGACTGATCTCACAAAGGCACTTTTTCTTAGAGAAGCACGTCACAGGCTTGATTCTCGAGCTGAATTCCTAAAACAAGATTTGTTTTCTAAATAGAGAAAAGGGACAGAGAGACTCTCCTGAAGTCATGGACAAATGCTGAGAGAAAAGGAGAAGCAGCTACAGATCTGCTTGGTACCGAGGCAGCCCTGGCCTGCGGAGTGAGGCGCCTTGAGCCTGGGCAGAGGTGAGCCAGGTGGTTCACAGGTGCCCTGGGATGCCCAGTGCTTTTGCCTGTGAAGTGGTTACAACTACTACTCCTCCAGCTTTACAGACTTTGGCACTGGAATTAATTTTACCTTCTAGCTTCCTAAAGGAACCCAGTGAAAATATAACAATGTCAACAGTAACTACACTGTGTTGAGCATTTCCTAAGTATTTATCATGGATGATAGACAATATCTCCTTTAATTTTCAGTACAGCCTAATGGGGCGGATATAATTATTACCTCTACTTCACTGCAAAGGAACTTGAAGTGTCAAGTAGTTAAGTAATGGCCCCACGTTCTCCCTGCTGGTGATGAGGGGTCTGGTTTTGTAACCAGGGTTGTAATTTAAAGATCTCTTTTCTATTGCTTCCCATGAACTGTTCACTTAGACTCTAAAATATCTCACAAGATGTCTGAATTACGTATAACATGGCACATAAGGAAGTGGATTTTTTTTTTTTTTTTTTTTTTTTTTTGGTTTGTTTGTTTTCTTACAGACTCAGAGCTCTTGCTCAGAATGGGTGGTTTCATTCCAGTCACCATCTGACCCACAGGTGCACGGCGTGTAATTGTATCTCAAAATCATTTCCAGATATGCTAGAAACAGCAATAGGACCAGCTGTGTTTCTCATAAAAGATTAGGCACAAGTCATATATGAGGTTTTTCTCTACTCTAACTCGTGGAACCCCAAGCAGTGGATTAACATGATAAAAGAAAACAAAATTAAATAAGCTGATGTAAACATAGCATGACTGACTTGCAGAATGGCGATAAATGTTGCATGGATTCATCAAATCCAGCCAAATTACTGTTTCTGGTATTTCTTTTTGGCTAATAGTGCTTAATATTGGTTGAAAGAGAAGAGTGTGCCGAGAACCAGTATATCATATGGTCAGCAGTGCACGATCTCAAACACTCGAGTGAACCCATCTGGTGGGTTTCACCCACCAAGGCCCAGCAACCTCATTAGCTGCCTTGGAAAGGCCTGGCCCAAGCAACAGTACAAATTGCTGTTGTTTCAGGGCGATGGTCCGGAGTGAGAGAAAACAGACACACTCCACTGTTTGGTCCTTTCCATGTTAAAAGCTAACGATGGTTACAGAATTACTCAGTGAAAGCAGAGTGCTGGGCTTTCACTCTAAATATTTGTATCAGTTATCAGTGCTTCTTTGGAAATACTGATCAAGAAAGGACATCCTATGACCAAGGTGGCAAACATTAATGTATCTGTCTTTGAGACTTCAGAATATATCTTAGTAATAACACAAATTTGTTTCCTCACGGAATCTCAGAATTTGGAGGAAATTGGGTAGGCTTCCAACCTAATCGTCATCTCTTGTTTGAATTTCTTGACTATCCTCTGCAGATGTGGCTGCCCAGCCTCTGCTTGGACTCCTTGAGTAACAGGGCTCATGGTCTCCTAGACTTTCCCTTCTATTATCACATGATGCTAATCATTAGAAGTACTGTCTCATTCTTAGTCAGATTCTGCCTTCTAGCCATGTTACTGAATCTACTCTCTGGAGCCAAAAGAGTGAGTCTATCCCTGTTTCATGAGGCAGGCTTTCACACGTGTAAAGACCACAATCTTATTTTTCTTGGACCCTTTCATCTATAAGATATATCAATAATTTCACCATTTTCTTTTTCATGCAGCAGGGCTTCGCATCCCCAGAGCATCATGGATGCTGTCTTTGGGATTGCAGTAGTTAGTCCTAAACTCTCAAACCGCCTCCTTGTAATCTTTGGCAATCTTCTCCCAGCCTAAGTTTCTTTATCTTTAAGATCAGGATATCATAGTAACTGCCTCAGAAGGTTGTGAGAGTTAAAGGAGAGGATGCTCGCGAAAGCACAGTCAGTGCCTGGTAAGTAGTGCTTACAAACAATGGCTGTTGTTTTTGTCAGTGTCTCTTGTCAAGCCCCAGAGCAAATACCAGGCCTGCAGACTAGGACCATGCTGACTCTTTCATGCAGTATCTGAGCTGTTACTCCCAGCTTCATGTCATTCATGAATTTGGCATCTCGCACCATTATCTTACTTCAGCAAAAAAGGAAGAGGCCTTCATTCAGCCTGGTTCGTTCTTCATGAATCCACGTTGGCCCTAGTAGTCACTGTTTCTGTTTTATATGCATTTACAAATCACTCTTCATTTTTTCCCTAGGTCATGGATTCTGTCCTCTGCTCCCTCTTGCAAGTCATAGTATATTTAATTATTCTCAGAGTTCTTTTGGCACCTTTCCCATTCTCCATATTTCTCCAGGTTTGTAGAGCATGCTCTGACCTGCAAATCCTCTGGTTATCTGGATGTGTTATTTCTTGGGCCACAGACCTGAGTTTTTGAGTGTTGAAGTGTGCAGTTCTCTTTTACCAGACTACCTTCTGGCCTCCCCACAGAACATGGAATCAGAGAAGAGTTGAAAAACAATATTCTCTTTCACATCTGTTACAGTAATTCATATAGCTCAAGCAGGAGACAGAACAGTGTCTTTGTTAGATTCAATAGGACGTAACTTAAGAATCTCCTTTGGTTACTCTTATACTTTTATCACAATTTTCAACTCTTTCTGGAGTTGCATTTTCCCCATTTTGTTCTTATAGGCCATTACTGCTTAATCAATACTTGCCCTGTACCCAATTATCATGTTTTCCTCGTGTCTTTTAAAAAATCATCCCTACGCTGTGGCTGGATTGGCATTTGAATGCATTCTGTTTGTTCTGTTCTACACTGGGATTGTTTGTGATCACATAATTGCAATTTGCCTTTTGAGAGTCTTCCAGATCTCTTGGGCCATCTTCCCTTTATTAGAGGAAGCAGCCCTGTACAAACATAAGTAGACTAAATATTTCCGTAGCCTTACATTTTATAAGTTTGTTTGTTCATGTTTCTTTTAAAAAACCTTCCTGATTGGATTAAATTGCTTGGGGGTAAGCAAGCTCTTCTGGATATTCTCTGTCTTAGTTAACTTCATTTTTTGAAAGGGGATAATAATGTAATAACCTCAAGAGTTATAAGATTTAAATGGGCTTTGTAATTCATCCATAACTGGGTTCAGAACAGTACCGGGCGTATATTCAGGGAGCATTGGCTACTGTTGCTCTCAGCATCACCATCATCATCATTTTCATTGAAAAAGAAAATTTCCTTCTGAAATAAAAATTAGACCCTGTTCTTCCACACCACATGCAGCCAAACGTTCCTGTTGCAGATGCCCTCATCTCATCCTAAATCACAGTTGCCATTTTCAGTGAAGAGCTCATCCTTCATTGGATCTGTATCATTGGGGTGCCCTTTCAAATAGGGTGTTTGGAGAAGGACTGTGGGGAGGTAGCATTTGAGAAAGTTCTGAGAAAGCCAAGAAAATATCTGTAGAACATACATTCTAGGCAGGGGGAAGAGCACGAGCCAGATCTTGACGTGGAAGTCCGTCTGTCCCGTCCAAAAACAGCATGGCATTGAGCGGGACTTGGCATGGAGTGAAGAGGGTGGGGACGTGTGACCACACGTGATGTCTGAGAGCTGGTCAGGGTTAGGTTACAACAAGAATTTTGAATTTATTCTGTTAGAGATGGAAAAACAATTGGAAGCTGCCGAATAGGGGTGTAATTGGCATGTGTAGAAAATAGACTACTGAGCCCATGTGCCACAACTACTGAAGCCCGCACGGCTACAGCCTGTGCTCCGCAACAAGAGAAGCCACTGCAATGAGGAGCTCGCACACCACAATGAAAGTAGCCCCCGCTCGCTGCAACTAGAAAGAGACTGTGTGCAGCAAGAAAGACCCAATGCAGCCAATTAATAAATAAATGAATAAATAAATAAATTTAAAAGAAAAGAAAATAGACAATAGAGCAGTGTGAGTGGGAGGAAGGAGAACAGTTAGAAAGCTCTCTCAGTGGTCTGGGGAAGAGATAACAATGGACGTGAAGCAAAGTAGGAGTAGAAGAGTGGGTATGAGGAGTTCCGATTTGAAAGATATTTTACAAGCGGTGTAATACAATGAAGATCTCTGTGGAGCAGGTGGGGGCAAAGGTATTAAGGGGAAAGAGAAATCAAGGATGAATGAAGAGTGTTTTGTCTGTTTATTTAATCTATGCAAACTGAGTGAATAGTAGGGTTACTAAGAGGACTCAGAAGTCAAAGAGATTTGGAGTGGGGAAGTCAACAGTTTGGTTTGAGAACTCTTAAATTTGAGGTGCCTGTTAGACTTCCAATATGATATGTGCTCCTAGGAAAAGCAGCACCATTTGAAAAATTTTCTAGATTCCATTTATCTCTTGTGTCACACCTGACCTATTTTGGGGAGGGAATGAATTATTTAGGGAAAATAAAAAATTTAAACAACATAAGCAGTAGATTTGCTTTAGAATCTGTATTTGCTTCATTTAAGAATTATAGTAGACCCGCATCCACTACTTAAAACACAGTAGCTTCCAAATATACATGCTAATTAGAAGCGCAAAGCTCTATTTTTACTGCTTTAAGAGAAAAAAAAAATCACTGTATATTGTAATGACTTCTCTGGTGGAGATTGAAATAGTGGATGATGATGGGAATTTTGATCATAAATGCTTAGTAATTCAGTCTTAGAAAATAATATCAACACATACCTTACTGAAGGTTAAATTTTAAAAATTATGTGTTTTTGTTAGTTCATTCACATATATATTTTTAATAGAGTATTAACTTGGTAAAAGAAAAAAAGATTTCTAATGGAGGGCTCTCTAAAGGAACTGATACTAAGGAAACTGTGATTTTAAAATATTTTTAGCTGAAAGCATTTAGATTAACTGAGCAATTGAGGATTAACTCTTTTTGACTGTAAAAATGAAGCTGGATTGTACATCTTCCTTTGGGGAACTGACCTTAACAGTTTTTTTAAGACAGTGGGGCCCCTCAGTTTTAACATCAAAATTACGAATGCTTTGCTACTTTGCTTTCAAAGTCTTCAGAAGTTGAGGTTTAGAAAAGTGTCATTTCAGTATTAGAGATTTGATGGTTCGTACCATGAGATGACTTTCAGAACACAAAAGGAATCAATGTACCTAATTGTGTGTATTATTACTTTTTTTGTCTTTACCAGATGCTTTGGAACACAGAGGCCATCTTTAATTTGTTGATGCTTCGATACATGATGTAGATAATCTTCATTTACATACTGATCAGTGCTCTCATGATTCCAAAGTTCTTCCTGATTGCTCCGTAAGAATTCTACCTCAGTTATGTTTTGAGAAGACCTTCGGGTTATTTCTGTTTTCTGTAGGTATATGGGATTGATATTAGGGATAGCCCCCCTAATAGCGGAAACATTTCAATTATGTACTACTAGTATAAGATAACATCTTCCTTAAATGTCATCATGTGATACCCCCACTGATACCATAGTGAATATTTAAGTAATTTTTATCTCTGGGCCTGGTCCACACATATTTCCAGTAAGGTTAAATGAGATTTAAATAAGCCAGTGAGTTGGTAATAGGGTAGGGGATGTTTATGCTTTTCATATATTGCTTCCTAATATTCAGTAGTAGGAATAAAAAGATACTGCACGCCCTTTTGTGGCAAGCAGTCTTGGAGAGTTGATTGGGTCAGGGAATCTGAGTTCTGGATCTGATTCTTCTAGAGGCTCATTCACTGACTTTATACAAGCTGTTTCACCTTTCTAGAGATCATATTCCCCAGTGCTATCAGATTATAGGGTTAAAGTGAATGATCTTTGATATCTCTTTCATGTCAAACCATCTTTGTTCTTTGGAAATGGGAAAAAGTGGGCGTGTTAAGCTCAAACTAGAAGTTTGGGGATAAAAAAGAGAGATACTAGATCCGTAACCCCAGAAGCAGGGGTCAGACCACTGGCGGGTAAGACACTTACATGAGTTCATCTTGTGGTGTCAGCTGCTGACCACTAAAACTAAGTCCCAGTGTTGGCTTGAAAGGAAGTTCTCTGAGCTATCTTTTTCATGATGTTTTCATAGTTGTGGTGCTGAGGAGGGAGGTGGTGCTGATGGTGGGAGTGATGGGGTTGGTGGAGGTGAGGGGAGTTGCACTAGTTTCTTAGGGCTGCTGTAATAAAGTATATACGACAAACTGGGTGGCTTAAAGCAGTAGAAATCTATTCTCTCAAGTACTGGATGCTAGAAGTCTGAATTCAAGGTCTTGGCAGGTCCATGCTCCCTCTGAAGGCTCTAGAGAAGAATCTTTTCATGCCTCTTCCAGCTTCTGACAGTTGCCAGCAATCCTTAGCATCCCCCTTAGCTTGTAGATGCTTCACTCCAGTCTCTGCTTCCTTCTGTGCATGATGTCTCCCTGTGTGTCTGTTTCTGTGCCCAAATTTCCCTCTTTTTGTAAGGACAGTCATACAGGATCGAGGCCCACCCTACTCCATATTGACCTCATCTTGATTACATCTGCAGTCCAAATAAGGTCACATTCTTGGGTTCTAGGTGGTCATGAATTTTGTGGGAGACATTATTCAACCCAGTACATGAGTGGTGCTTATGGTGGTGATAGTGGCGATGGAATGATGGCTATGATGGTCATGGTGGTGATGTGGTAAGGTTGTGGGGGTGGTTGTGAGTCCTAAGGGGTTGCTTCTCTGTAGACAAGTATCCCCTATCACATTCCCATGACCAGGGTGAACTGAAGCGGGGTCTGGTTCCTTATAGACTCTCCCAGAGCCTTCCCTCTGCCTTGAGATGAGGTGATTTACATAATACTGGCATAGAAAAGGAATGCTGGGCCACTCAGGTGTGATTAGCACAGTTGTTTTCAATTATGAATGCTTAAAGAATGTTTGCAAGTACTAGAAATTTTGGGGGGGCATTTAAAAAGATTAATATATTTAACACAAAATAAGTAAGGGATAATTACAAGCAATTATGACCACAGCCTAAAGGAATGCCTCTGAGATCCACATATCTCCACTGAGTATTACCATTCACTTGATCACATCTTGGGATGGATGGTTTGTTGCCCTAGCTAACTCCCACACAGACTCACAAGGCAGAGTTATCCTGCACCCACAGAACAAGGCTCTGGCTCTACCATACCCTGAAATTGGAGGGCATTTTACCTGCTTTATTTGAGCTATTCAGCCTGGGATTCCATCTCACAGGATATGCACTCAGTTGTAGCAAAAATGCTTATTGCACATTGATCCAAGTTTGGCTGCAAACCTGTGAACAGTTCTTGGCACACGAATTACTATGAGAAACAAAGAATGGCCTATTGGCAATGCCTTAAAGGCTCTTTGAGAAGTGAGGGGAGGGAGAAGTTAGTTGCATCCACATGACACCAGTGCACATGCTTCTCTCTCTAGGAGTAAAGCAAGGTTTATGTCTACAAAGCAATTTCAGTTTCTTAGAGAGTAATAATATTTAAATATAAGGCACATAGCTTCTAAAGAAAATAGGAAAGAGATAATAAAATCTTTAGAGAAAATATACACGATGCTTCTGTATTCCATGTTTAAGATCTTTTTTTCTCTTAGTTCTGTTTTTAAAAATTCAGATATAATTGACACATTAGTTTTGGGTATACATTGTAATGATTGGATATTTATATATATTGTGAAACGGTCAGCACAATAAATCCATCACCATACATAGACAAATTTTTTCTCCTTCTGATGGAAACTTCTAAGTAATTGCTACTCTCTTAGCAACTTTCAAATATACAATAAAGTATTATTATCCAGGGTACCCATGCTGTACATTATATGCCAGGACATACTTATTTTATAACTGGAAGATTGTACCTTTGACCACCTTTACCCATTTCACCCACCACTAACCCCCTATCTGGCAGCCACTAAGCTGATCTCTGTATCTGTGAGCTCGTGTTTTTTTTTTTTTTTTTTTTTTTACGCAAAAGTTAATCATACGAAATTTGTTTGTCTCTGTTATTTCATTTAGTGTAATGCCCTCGAGGTCCATCCATGTTGACAAATGGCAATATTTTCTTCTTTTTTATTGTTGAGTAATATTCTGTTGCATGTATACCACATTTTCTTTATCCATTCATCCATCAGTGGACATTTAGGTTGCTTCCATGTGTTGGTTATTGTGAATAATACAGCGGTAAACATGGGGGCACAGATACCTTTTTGAGTTAGTGTTTTTGTGTCTTTCTGTTATTTTTTATAAGAGGTTTTATGTGTTCTGTCCTTGAATTGCTCAGTAGCCATAAAATTGTATCTATTCTTCCCCTTGATCTAAAATTTATCTTATAACAGTGATCTTTATGATGTATACTAAAAAGCCATTTTGGGAATTTTACAAAAATATCTACATGGCTATTTGTTTGAGTTAATGAATCATTTTTCTGGCCAGATGGTTTTCTCAGCATTTTT
Organism: Hippopotamus amphibius kiboko; assembly: GCF_030028045.1. Classification (NCBI taxonomy): domain Eukaryota; kingdom Metazoa; phylum Chordata; class Mammalia; order Artiodactyla; family Hippopotamidae; genus Hippopotamus; species Hippopotamus amphibius. The sequence goes on along the minus strand of NC_080190.1, from coordinate 56,146,837 downwards.
AATGTCAAAACTCACTCTCAGATCCTTCAGAACATTTGATTGTTGTGGCAGGTGATAACCTGGGAATCAGCATCCTTTGCCTCTAATCTATTCTTCTTGCTGTTCACCTGCCAGACACCAAGTGAAATACCCTTTTTTCTGTTCGCCAGCTCTGGCTTGCAACAAAAGGCAAAGAAAAAAACTACCCAAGGTGAGAAGGACACAAAAACTCAAATCCCTTGAACAGTGATAGCATGAAACCAAGCCCTTGCAGGCTAGATTCCTGAGTGATCAATAGTGTTCATAGAAAAAGCTCTTTAGAAAATTGGATTAACTCTCATCTATAACCTTAAGTAAACAATACACATTAAACGTAATCTATGGAAAACCACAAAATATTCCACTTTGCTTATTTTTTAAGCTTAGTGATAAAAGGTCTCAGACCAAAATACAAATGTGCAGTGTCACCCGTTTATCTGGGGTGCATTTCTCGTCCTGCCAGGGTGGCATGTAGCTACACCACTGTGTTCGCGTGAATGCCACACGTGCTTAGTTCTCTGGGAAATGAGAGCTGGAGAGTACAATTGTTTTGATAAACTCCTTCTTAAAAGAAATTACATTTTTGCCCTAAAGTTTCTCTTTCAAGTAAAGCCAAGTTACTAAGTAGAATTTATCCTTAGAATAAATGAAAATTTGTGCCAGCAGATGTTTTAAAAAGTCCTTTTTACTTGGTTGCCAGCGTTGTAGCCGTTTCTTTCCCATCAGTTTCATGCCAAATATGTCCTTTGCGAGCCTGACTACCACGTCTGTATCAGTAAAGCTGCAGAGGTATTTTGGCATTTGACCAAATAATTGCAGATTGTCCCAGTTATTCAGCTGGAGAATTCATTGACTTTTGAGCTAATAATGAATTTAAAAAATGGGATTTTCAGGTAAAGCACTAACACAGATGAAAAGCTTGCTGTTGTGTAAGTCCTGGGGATTCACCAAGCGCTCTTCCTGCCCCTCCCTCCATCCTCAGGAATCACTGTCTCCCAGGACACTGCTCTCATCTTTCCTTAGTTGTTGACTGAGAGAGCTTTTTACAACTGCAGTGGAAAAGCCCTCTTTACAGAGTCACTGTTTTGTGAGTTGGGGCTTGGGGAGGTTGGGCGTGGCAGAGTCCCATTTGCTGCTCTTGATTGGGCCGGTGATTTGCCTGTGTCTTCAAGCTTTAACACAGACTTTCTTTTTTTTAAACGAGACTATGTGGTAGGACATTTCTTCCTCAACTGCTGCTGTTGCTACTGTTAAAACCATTCCTTCCACTTCCAGCCCTCCCCTGTTCCCCAAAGAAGATTCTGTGAAGGACAAAGGGAGCAGAGTTAAACCCTGAATTACTTGCTGTGACATTGGACACATAACAGAGAAACCTAAGCTAGAACAGCTAGAACTCTCTGTTTTCTTACCAAAAAAGGGGGGGATTGTTATCACTTATGTTAGAGTTGCCATTATGTGTTTGAAACGTACTATGAGAGTAATCAGTATTAATTATCAAAGATTAAAAAGTGCAGGCAAGTATAAAAATGTAGAAAATCTCAAAAATCAGGCTTCCCTGGTGGTGCAGAGATTAAGAGTCCGTCTGTTAAGGCAAAGGACCTGGGTTCGAGCCCTGGTCCAGGAGGATCCCACATGCCGCGGAGCAACTAAGCCCAGGTGCCACAACTACTGAGCCCACGTGCCTAGAGCCCATGCTCCACAACAAGAGAAGCCACCGCAATGAGAAGCCCGTGCACTGCAACAAAGAGTAACCCCCACTGGCCACAACTAGAGAAAGCCCGCGCGCAGCAAGAAAGACCTAACACAGTCATACATACATACATACATACATACATAAAAGAAAATCTCAAAAATCTTATTCACCAGAAAAAAAATACATTGTTAAAAACTTGGGAGAATGTTTTCCAGATACCTTTCTTTCATTTTCCTTATTTTTCTTATATTTTTCTTTTGCTTTCTGTACTTTATTCCAGGATGGGGTATATTGTATATGTGAGTGTATTTGGGTACATACTAGAATGTTTTTATAGAGAGAGTAGTATTTTGTACTGACTGCTCTAAAATCTGCTTCATTCATGCTTTAAAGAGGTGGGGGAGGGGAAGCAGAGTGCTATCAGAAAGATGATGCTAGAATGAATGACCAGGGAAATCCTTTTTGATGAGTGACATTTATGGTGAGATATTAGGGTTGAGATCTGTTCATGCTAAGAATGCAGAGAAAAACATTGCAGAGAGAGGTAGTAACAGTTGAGAAGGTCTTCCTCTGGGGAAAGAGGTCATCTTACTCTTGGATCTGAAAGAACCATGGGCTGAAGCACAGAGGAAACTGGGATGACGGGATAAAAGTTTGGCAGGGATCAGATAATCCGGGCACCTTCTAGGCCAGGCTTATTTCACTTGATACATTGTGACTGTCTTTCCATGGTCAATATTCTAAAGCCAGTAGAGTGTGGTGTTAAGAGCCTGATCACTGGAGTTAGATAAATCTGTTGTGTAAACTTAGTCAAGCTAGTTAATGTCTCCAGGTCTTAATTTCCAGATCTTTAAAATGGAGGTGGTTATAAACACTACCTGATGGGGTCACTGGGAGGAAAAGTCAGATAATATATATAAAGCAGTGAAGAGCCTGGCACCACCTTCAGTCAGTTTTATGGAGGAATTTATTCAAAGTACATGGACAGGGTAACCAAGGGCTTGCTCAAGAAAGGTTACTTAGCAGAAGCTATAATGGAGCTTCAAATAACAAAGCATTGAATCTGGCAGTCGTCTTCTGTACCACCTTTGGAATAAAGAGCTGAGGTTCTCCATTGGCTGGCTTCCTTATGCAAAGCCAAGTGCTATTACTGGCTTTTATGATATTAAGGGCAGAACCTTGGCTTTTCCTACCCTTTCTCACCTAGCACCTCACTCAGCACTTTTGAAGTGGGAGATGGTCAGTGAATCCCTGTGGAATGCATGATAAGTAATCACAGCCACCATGAACTCCAACCTTTCCTTTTCCAGAAGGGAGACCATGCTTTTATTACAGTGAAGACTTTGTGTGTATAGAAAAATTGAAACAGGCTTTATAACATGTTTAAAATATACTGTGACTTTTAAGAAAAAGAATGAAAATCTGTAAGATTGTATGATTCCATAAAAAACATTACATACATCCAGAGCAGCTGTGGCACAGGTACCTATGGATACAGCTCTGCAGACTGTTTACGGTGGCATCGTAACGACCGCCCTCTTCTGAAGTGCCATACTGGCTACTAAATATATCGAAGATCACCTCTGCATGTGGCATCAGTATTGACGTATCTTTTTTTCCTACAAATTTATTTATTTATTTATTTAATTTATTTATTTATTTAAGCTCTTTATTGGAATATAATTGCTTTACCCTCTTGCACCAGCTTTTGAGGTACACCAAAGTAAATCTGCTGTATTTATACATATATCCCCATATCCCCTCCCTCCCGCGACTCCCTCCCACCCTCCCTGTCCTGGCCCTCTAAGGCATCACCCATCATCGAGTTGATCTCCCTTTGTTATACAGCAACTTCCCACTAGCTATCTCTTTTACAGTTGGTAGTGTAAATATGTCTATGCTACTCTCTCACTTCGTCCCAACTTCCCATTCGCCCCATCATGTCCTCCAGTCCATTCTCTGCATCTGCATCCTTATTGTTGCCCTGAGTATTGACATATTAATGGTGATTTTCTAAATTATAAGTATTTAAATACTCATTTGTATTTTTATAATGAACATGTATTACCAATGTGTTGAGAAAAATGAAATGGAAAGCAATTCAGAAATGATATCCTTTGTTTTCACCCAACTCTTCATGCAACTTCAATTCATAACGCTGGCATTTCCAACTCCAAGGACCATACCCACATGTTTGTTTTTTTTAGAATTTTAAAAATAAAATCTGCTGGGTCTTCCAAATACTGAGATCTTAACACTGATGTGTGGATTTCAGTAAGGTGCCTGATGGCTCATTTTAGAAATAGGCAGTTTGCTCTGAATTTTGATTCTTACTTTGTTTATTTACTAGGCATAAACTCTTGGGTTTCATCATTTGCAAAGTTGGGAAAACAGTGCCTCCGTTATGTAATTTATAAATTATTTGTGAATCAGATTCAGTATGCGGGTGCTTTTAAGCCATCAACACAAAAACGAGCTACTATTTTTTGTTGTGATTCACTATTATAGTGTCCTGTGAAGGCCCAGGCTTTATTTTTATCTAAAATCACTTGCGTAAATATTTTACGCTAGGATAATTCGTGATTTATTAAAAGTTTCCTCTTCATTAATGGACTATTCTCTTTAGAAATTAGATATTAAAATTTATGATTTTCGTGGCAACAGTGGGATGTGAGCTGCATTGCTCCTCCATAAAGAGATATTTTTTGTATTTTAAGCATTAATCAGACCTGGGGTGTTTGTTTTTTTATCCTCAGATCAGCAAGTACCCGTTTTTAGGTTAGGCTATGCCTGATGCTCAGTGTTGAATGTAGAAGTGTCTCCTCTGCTTATGGCTGGTCAGCTGGCTTGGAGAGCCTGGATTCTTCATTGTGACAAAATTACAGAAAAATACTGCATCTTCTTAGATAATCAAAAAGAAAATGAGATGGGTGTTGAACAGCTAGGAATTTACTCCTTCAGGTCTTCTTAAAGTCAGTCCAGTCAGCTTCTAGATACTTCTTAATTTCATCTTTCACCAAAACACGTAACATCAAATAATGTTTGAAAATATCTTTGGTGCTCAGCTATGTGTATTTTTTGAATCAGTGAGTAATAAGGAGCTACTTGACACTGTTAAATATGGAGTGTTGGTTTATCACACCAGTAAATGAGTCAGGAGGGACTACTGAATTAAGTATCTGCTGGGACACCCTCTCCCCATACTGGTAATACTGGAATTTATCTAGCACGTCTGTGAGATTGCCGAGATCCTCCCACCTTCCAAGGAGACTGGGAAGAAATGTGATAATTGCTCTGCCTCTGGTCCTCTGGGACAGCAGAGGTTTCAGGAAATGCTTCTTCCTCTGCTCTCAGGAAAGACCCTTGTCTCTCTATCAAGATGAGAGACTCCCTCTAGTCCAGTGCTGCCCAACAGAAATGTAATGTGAGCCACATATATAATTTAAAATTTCTAGTAGTTATAGTAGAAAAGTAAAAAGAAACAGATGAACATTTTTAATAATATATCTAATTTAACTCAGTGTATCTGAAATATTATTCCAACATGTGACCAGTATAAAATTATGAATTGAATATTTTACACAGTTTTTTTCTGTACTATGCATTCGAAATCTGATGTGTAATTTATACCTGTAATGCATCTCAGTCCGATGCACGATTAGTCACATTTCAAATGCTCCCTAACCACAGGTGGCTAGTGGCTACCACATTGGACAATGCAGGTCTAGTTTATTCCTTACCAGACTAGCACATAGTAAAAAATGCCATTTCCATGTAACACCCCTTTGCCCCTCAAATAATTTTTGAGCATCTAATATTGACTATGTTTTGGTTCAGTGACCACAAAACTTGAATTTCAATCAATGACTCACATTCTAAAGAGGATAGCACAATGTAAGTAATATAAATAAAATGAAAATTTTAAATATCTGTTAATTGCATCATATAGAATCTGCTAGATATGAGTTTTTAAAAATTTGGAGGGTAGCTTGGGATCATCTGAGTCAAAATTATAGGCTATATGGAATATAAGGCACTGGTTTTGGGGGTCTCTGGGTAGCATCACAAAATGTGAGACAGTCATTTTCCAAAAGTAGGTGAAATCAAGGTAGAAGGGTGAACTCATGGGACTGCCACTGAAGAGATGCAGTGTACTACCAGATGCCAGACACAGAAAAAACTTATTAATGAGGGTGGCTATCAGCACAAACTCTAGCGTAAGGACAGGCATTGCCAGTTACAGACATCAGTTTGTTTTTGAGGTTCACCTTGCTTGGGCATCTCCTGAGTTATGTGAGGAAGGCCTACTAGCAATGCAAAATAATAGTACTGCCTTTTTACCAAGTGCTTACTTATGTTAGTCAACATTCCAAGGGACTTATCTACTTTCAAAAACTTAATTTTCCCGAAAAATGTCACCAAGGAGGCACTATTATCATCTCCATTTAATGAATGAGGAAATTGAAATATAGTGATGTTCAGAAATGGGCAAAGATCACATAGATTAAGTGGAGGAACCAAGACTTTGGCCCAGTTCTATCCAACCCTCAAAGTTATATTTCTAGTCTACACTGTTCCCTAAATTAGACAGTACTATGGCTCAAAATATAAATAGCTAGTCACAGATTATAAACGCATATCTGTACTAATGGAGAAGCTTGATTACATGTTGTCTGATTTTAGCTAGGTTAGATTGAAATTAAATTATTAAGTGCACTTAAATCATTTAACTTATTCAAGAACCAATTCAGATGCCACTTTCTATAAAGAGCCCTGCTTCAAGCCCCTCATTTGGAATTCATCTCTCCTTCCTCTGATCTCCCCGAACAATTTACACATCTCATGGTGCATAATAACCTTCTCCTTTGATTGTTGTTATAGATGAGCATGTTTTATCTGCCTCTCCTCTCTAGTTGTTACATGTGCCTTAAACAAAGTAGCTGCTCAAAATATATGTGTCAAATGGATAAGCTAAAAGGCTAGGTGGACAGATATATGAGTGAATGAGTTAATTAATAAATGAATAAATGAAAACATTCATGCCTGCTTCAAAATAAGAGAACTGTTTTGTATAAATTACCTTCAGAGTAGATGCTGGGTAAGACCCTTTGATTATGATGATAATTTGCAGTATAGTTATTGTAAGGGGATCTGTTATTTAGAACTCAGATACTCTTGTATTTGAAATATTAAAGATGTACATTATGCATGCACTGGTTTATAATCTACCACATACAGACAGTTTGTCTTTGATTTCATAGAGCTGGCGTCATGCATTTTAGAAAACATCTTTTCCCCTGACCTCCTCCAAGCTGTACCTTGGCAGGGAGAACACAGAGCTTTGGGCACTGCAGAAGTGATTGTGAGCTTTCAGCAGGAAAATCTGTTTCCGTAACTGATAGTTTTCAGGGGACGTGGGCCCTGGTTTCCCTTTCCGCATGTTTTAGAGAAAAATTATACAGTGATGAGCTTTAGGAATGTGGAAGACCTTGCATTGATCTTGAAGAATTTTATTGGGATGTCCATTATTTTTGTCATCCAAATGCATATGCCATTCTCAAGAAATAGAATGGAGCTGTGGCCTGAGTGGAAAAGAAATTACTCTATCCTACTGAAAAGTACTTTGGACAACCATTTGGAATGTTTAGGAAGTAACCATGTAAAAGTATTTCTCCTCCTTCAAAGTGGAGTCATTCATTCATTCATTTGCTATTTATCTATGTATATATTCCCCCATCTTATTCCAGGAAGGATTTAAACTGGCCCATACATGTCAAAACATTTCAAATTCCAAAATATTTGGAATGTTTCTGTAGGTCAAGAGCTGGAGTTTCCTGGTGAAGGTGAATTGATGTAAAGAACTGCAGTCCTCTGACTCAGATGTGAATTCAGTTATGATATTGCTCTTTTGGCTTTTTTTTTATGTAGTACATGGACAGAGTAAAACACATGTAAATTTATGATGGCATTTTGGGTTTCTCAGCTCAGGTGCTTAATCATCTACTTTTGATAATGTACAAAAGAATTGGAAGACCGTTTTTTTTTTCCAGTTACCCTGTCTTCTGGATTTTTCTGTTTGTAATTGATATTTCATATACTCTGTTGTTGTAGTTAGTGATGAAGCATAAAGATAAACCATTTTAATGAATGTATTACTTCCAAATGTGATGTATCTCTTGTCATTGATATCACTGGAAAATTATTAAAAATTCAGTCAAAAGAAGGTGCTTAAGGGAAGCAAGGTCATGCTACTAGAGAATTATATTCTTTTATTTTTACTAATGGAATCCTGTTAATTTTTTTCTAGTATTTTACCTTCTGCAAACAGTTTCCTTGACTTTCTTCATGCCTCTGTATTTTTCACACAGGCATCTATCTAACCGATCAAGAGCAGTGAATGAAATTATTGCATTTTCCTGTCAAGCAAGTTTTGGAATGCATCTGGTACTTAACAACCCATTGGTTTTTCATTTATTTCACCCCATTAACTATTATGCCATCATAACTAAAAAATGCTGCTTTGGTTATACTACATAGGCCTCCTTTTCCCATAGATTTTTGGGCAGTAAGTGTAAGAAATAATTCATTCTTCATTCAGTTGCTGCGTACTGAATCTCTGCTAGGGTCAGCTGAGAGTTTTATGGAAGGGACTTGACATAGAACTTCATATGCAAGGGCCAATAGCATTTGCTAAGCTATAGAACTGGTCACCAGGAAGAATAAAGGGTTGAGTCAGAAGAGGATATTATCTTAGAATGTGTGGGAGCTTTGAAAGTTAGAGGGACACTTAGCTCAGAAGCAGGCATTGGCCCTGGATGGGTCTCGTAAACCTCTGATTTCACCTAGTCTGTGAAGGTGTAATTTGAAGGCACAGCAGGATTTGCATTAACATGTGAGGTGCATAGCATGTATTAGGAATGCATAAGTAGTGTTGGCTGGGGTGTTATTTTCTTTTTCTTCTTCTTCTTTGTCTTTACCTTCCTCCCCCTCATCATCAAATATGACCCATTGCTTCAAATACCTTATGGTGTAGTTGGGGGAAGTAAGATTGTGTGTGTGCATGTGTACTAGAAATGGGATAGAATTCTTTTGAAGTATTAATTTCATTACCAACGTGGATTTTGCAAATGACCAGCACCTCCCAAGACTTGAGGGAAGCCGAAGTTGAATATTGGGAAGAATTTAGGATACCAGAACCAGGGGAACTTAGGAGCTAGACTTAGGAGCTAGGCAAAAACGAGTCTCCTGTGAACATCCAGGGGTGCCACCACGGCGCTCGGTCTGAGGAGCAGAGTCGGGAGAAGACAGCAGCCACCCTGGGTGGATGTAGCCCTCCAGGGGAACACACAGTGAGCTGTGTTCCTCTCCTGAAAAGGTGTTCTTTGAAGGTTTCCTTGTCGATTTGCTTCTCCTTTACCACTACTGCTGGCCACACCAAAGACATTAATGTTTGAAAAATTAAGTGACAATAGAAATAACATTGTAAGACATACCTCAAAGCAGAATGACTATCAAGTGCTGGATGATGGTGGAAAGGATGATGCTGGAGTTCAGAGGACACAGGTGTCTCATGGCCTGAGATGTAAAGGACTTCATGGTGAGAAAGGAAGCTTTGACTTGGCTTCTGAGCAGAGAGATGGGATCTTACTTATCGACTGCATCAACTGCCACCTCCTTGGCCTTACTGAAACTCACTTCTTCTCAAACCCAGCACCCTGCAACAAAAAGAAAATGAAAAGAGACACTCACTCCAGCTAATTTAATTTCTGAAGAATCCCTGGCATTTATGCTGGTAGCTTTGCTGCTCAGCTACCCCAATCTCCCCTCCCAACTACCGGTGTATCTCCCTCCAGTGTATTCCTTCCAACCATTGATCATAGGGCCATCCAAGCTTAATACACATCATTTCCCATCTTTTTCAATAAATATTTTATGACGTTAATTTGTTGTGAACTTTTAGTTTTCAGAATTCTCTCCCCAGATAACACATGCTCGTTCAATCCAGAAAATTTTGAAATAGGTTTAATCAAATTGAAATTCAAAGAATCTATAGTTAATTCAACCACAAAATGCTAATTGCAGTGATTATTTTTACTTATATTTCAAAGTTTATAATATTATGAGTAATATTACTACATCAGTAAGTAGACATTCATCATATTTGAGAAAACATGAGCTCACTTACTTGTAATCTGTTTTACCTGCTGCGTATTTTGTGAACATCTTTCCTCTTATACATGTACTTCAGTAACATCTTTTTTTCAAGGATAATTCTAGAAATATATATTTCCTGTTCAAGTTAACATGCATATTTTTAAAACTTTTGGTATGTATTGCCAAATTGCCTTGAGAAAATTTATATCAGTTTATGTCAAATGGGAATATTTGAGAATGCTCCTTCTTGGACCCTTAGCCAACATTGAGACTTGTAATAAAAATAGATAAGTAAGTAAATAAATAAATACATACTGTGTTACTTTGATGGGAGGGAAAATGGAATTTCATTGTAGTATCATGCTGATTTCCACTAACTGAATTACTGATGAGCTCTAATTTTTCTTGTGTGTCTCTTCAATTATTTATATTTTCTTAATTGTCATTTGTTTACTCATAATATTTGCCCTTATTGTTTTGAAAGTATTTTTTACTTTATCTGATTCTTTTTTTTTTCTAAGAACTTTTATTGAGATACAGTTAACAGACAATAAACAGCATATATTTAGAGTGTACAGTTTGGTATCCCAATCTCCCAATTCATCCCCCCCCAACCCTCCCCTCTTTCCCCACTTGGTGTCCATGTGTTTGTTCTCTGCATCTGTGTCTCTATTTCTGCCTTGCATTTCCTCTTTTATAGTTGTTAGCATTTGCCTTATGTATTGAGGTGCTCATATATTGGGTGCATATATATTTATAATTGTTATCTCCTCTTCTTGGATGGATCCCTTGATCTTTATATAATGTCCTTTCTTGTCTCTTGTAACATTTTTTATTTTAAAGTCTATTTTATCTGATGTGACTATTGCTACTCCAGCTTTCTTTTGATTTTCATTTGCATGGAATATCTTTTCCCATCCCCTCACTTTCTGTCTGTATGTGTCCCTAGGTCTGAAGTGGGTCTCTTGTAGACAGCATATATATGGGTCTTGTTTTTGTATCCACTCAGCCAGTGTGTGTCTTTTGGTTGGTGCATTTAGTCCATTTACAGTAATTCAAGGTAATTATTGATATGTATGTTCCTATTACCATTTTCTTAATTGTTTTGTTTTTGTTTCTGTAGGTCCTTCTCTTATGTTTCCTGCTTAGAGAAGTTCCTTTAGCATTTGTTGTAGGGCTGGTTTGGTGGTGCTGAATTCTCTTAGCTGTTGCTTGTCTGGAAAGCTTTTGATTTCTCCGTCGAATCTGAATGAGATCCTTGCTGGGTAGAGGATTCTTGGTTGTAGGTTCTTCCCTGTCATCACTTGAAATATATCATGCCATTCCCTTCTGACTTGCAGAATTTCTGCTGAGAAATCAGCTGTTAACCTGATGGGAGTTCCCTTGTATGTTATTTGTCGTTTTTCCCTTGTTGCTTTTAATAACTTTTCTCTGTCTTTAATTTTTGTCAGCTTGACTACTGTATGTCTTGGCGTGTTTCTCCTTGGGTTTGTCCTGCCTGGGACTCTCTGCGCTTCCTGGACTTGGGTAGCTATTTCCTTTCCCATGTTAGGGAAGTTTTCAACTAGAATCTCTTCCAGTATTTTCTCGGGTCCTTTCTCTCTCTCTTCTCCTTCTGGGACCCCTATAATGCGAATGTTGGTGCGTTTAACATTGTCCCAGAGGTCTCTTAGGCTGTCTTCAGTTCTTTTCATTCTTTTTTCCTTATTCTTTTCCACATCCGTGATTTTCACCATTCTGTCTTCCAGGTCACTAATTTGTCCTTCTGCCTCAGTTAATCTGCTATTGGTTCCTTCTAGTGCATTGTTCATTTCTGTTATTGTGTTCCATATCTCTGTTTGTTTGCTCTTTAATTCTTCTAGGTCTTTGGTAAACTTTTCGATCTTTGCATCCAGTCTTTTTTCAAAGTCCTGGATCGTCTTCACCATCATTATTCTGAATTCTTTTTCTGTAATGGTGCCTATCTCCTCTTCATTTAGTTGTTTTTCTGGGGTTTTATCCTGTCCCTTCACCTGGTACAAAGTCCTCTGCTTTTTCATTTTCTCTATCTTTCTGTGGCTGTGGTTTTCAGTTCCACGAGACAAAATATTGCTGATGCTGCTTGATGCTGCTGTCTGCCCTCTTGTGGAGGAAGCTATCTAGGAGGCTCCTGGGTGCTTCCTGATGGGAGGGACTGATGGTGGGTAGGGCTGGGTGGGCAGAGCTCAGTAAGACTTTAATCTGCTTGTCTGCCAATGGGTGGGGCTGTGTTCACACCTTGTTGCTTGTTTGGCCTGAGGCTACTTAGCACTGGAGCTTACAGGCTCTTTGGTGGGGCTGATGGAGGACTCTGGGAGGGTTCACGCCAATGAGCACTTCCCAGAACCCCTGCTGCCAGTGCCCCTGTTTCCTTGGTGAGCCACAGCTGTCCCCCACCTCTGCAGGCAGCCCTCCAACACCAGCAGGTAGGTCTGGTTCAGTCTCCTATGGGGTCACTGCTCCTTCCCCCTGGGTCCTGGTGAGCACACTATTTTGTGTGCCCTCCAAGAGCGGAGTCTCTGTTTTCCCCAGTCCTGTGGAGGTCCTGCAGTCAAATCCCGCTGGCTTTCAAAGTCTGATTCTCTGGGGATTCCTCCTCTCGTTGCTGGACTCCGAGGTTGGGAAGCCTGACGTGGGGCTCAGAACCCTCACTTTAGTGGGTGGACGTCTGCGGTATAACTGTTCCCCAGTTTGTGAGTCACCCACCCAGCATTTATGGGATTTGATTTTAACGTGATTGCGCCCCTCCTACCATCTCATTGTGGCTTTTCCTTTGTCTCTGGATGTGGGGTGTCTTTCTTGGTGAGTTCCAGTGTCTTTCTGTTGATGATTGTTCAGCATTTAGTTGTAATTCCGGTGCTCTTGCAAGAGGGAGTGAGCACGCGTCCTCCTACTCCACCATGTTAATCCTATCTCCTGTATTCTTAATATATATCTGATTTGAGAATATATATAAAAGTATATATATATCTTAATATATATTAAGAATAGTAACTCTATCTCTACCACATATGCCAGTTTTTTTTTCCCCCCAAGTCAAATCTCTTAGTCTTTCTTTTTTCCCTTATGGTTTATGACTTCCTAACAAATATCTGCCCTACTTTCTAGTATACTTGCCTAGTATGTTTTTGATTGCATTTTTCATATTTGAGTTTTAATCTTTCTTAAATTATCTTGGATGAGAATAAAGGATCCATTACACAATTTGGACTATTTATAAGACATCTAGTCTGTTTTATTGTTCTGTTTATTCCTTGTTAGTAGCATACACTGTAACATTAAAATGAATTTTCAGTATCTAATAGTGCACACTATTTAAAAAAATTATCTATTTTCACCTTTTCCATATGAAACTTACACTTATTTGTTAAAATTCCAATATAATTTCTGGTGGAACCATGAGTTCCACTAGAAATAGGTCCTTTGTAATATTATTTATAATCATGTAGTAACATTTGTATCTCTGTATATTCATCTTCTTTTTTCTGTCCTCTAGTGAAAATATTATTCTTTCATTTATATAAACCCTTCTGTGATATTTTCCGAGTATTTGTATTTTATCCTTGTCGCAGTTCTGTATTTAAATGGGATCTCACAAATATTAAATTCTCCAGGGTGATGTTAAAGAAAATGCTGACTATTGCTACATTACTAGGCATTTTAAATTAGAAATAAATGTTAAAATATTTCTAAGGCTTTTTTGGTCTTCTGTTGGAATTTTTTCCCCCATTTTTTGACTTAGTTATTTTAGGGATTAAATGTAGAATATGTTATATTGACACTTGCATTTTTGAACACATTTTGTTATATTTTGTATTATTACAAGATTCTTATTGATTTAATAATATTTAGGATTTGTTTATTTTTATATGAAAAAAATCCATTTCTAGTTTTCTGTTTTATTTTTCTGTCTTTTGGAGGGGTTCAGGCTTTGGCATTAGTTTATGCTGAATTCTTGCCCAATTTTCTTTCTTTTCAGTGCTCTAGAAGGTAAGACATCTGAAAGAATTCATCCAAGAGCTGGTTTCGGAATGGTAGTCCTTAGGAAATATTTTTAAATGTCCCAGTTACTTTCTGCCAAAATTATAGAATGACTTGTTTGTCCTTAAAAATAGTCCCAGGGACACATCAACAGATGAATGGATAAAGAAGATGTGGCACATATATACAATGGAATATTACTCAGCCATAAAAAGGAATAAAATTGAGTTATTTGTAGTGAGGTGGATGGAGCTAGAGTCTGTCATACAGAGCGAAGTAAGCCAGAAAGAGAAAAACAAATACTGTATGCTAACTCATATATACGGAACCTAAAAGAAAAATGGTACTGATGAACCCAGTGAGAGGGCAAGAATAAAGATGGAGATGTAGAGAATGGACTTGAGGACATGGGGTGGGCGGGGGAAACGGAGGCTGGGACGAAGTGAGAGAGTAGCAATGATATATATACACTACCAAATGTAAAATAGATAGCTAGTGGGAAGTTGCTCTATAACATAGGGAGATCAACTCAATGTTGGGTGATGACTTAGAGGGCTGGGATAGGGAGGGTGGGAGGGAATCACAGGAGGGAGGGGATATGGGGATATATGTATAAATACAGCTGATTCACTCTGTTGTATGGCAAAAACTGGCACAACAGTGTAAAACAATTATAGTCCAATAAAGAGCTTAGGAAAAAAGTAATCCCAGGTACAGTGTGAGAGGAAAGTCTGCAAGAGTAATATAAAACTGAGTATATGGGGGTTGGTTTACTGTACATTTTTTTCACTTTTATACATTTTTGACATATTTCATAATAAAAAGTATCTAAAATTAAATAACCTGAAAAATGTTTTCAGTGATTATTAGCTTATTTTAGGTTTTCTAATGCCTCTAGTTACTTTGGAGATTTATACTTTATGAGGAACTAGCACGATATTTTAAAATTCTTTAATGTGTGGTTTTATCAAGTTTCCCATGTCTAACATAGTCCATTTCTGTTTTATCTCTTTTAATTAGATTAGAAGTCTGACTCTTTAAAGTCATCTCTCTAGATTATACTTCTGACCAAATCACCCGTCTGTGTGCAGCCCCTGAACTTCCTTGATCAAATTCAGAATTTCTTGTGGGGCAGATAATGAAGCTTCTGGTAATGACCCCAGCCTGCCTCTCAGACTACAGCTCCAGCCTTATTCCCACTCCTGTTTTCCCACGTTCCCAAGAGACAGTTAGATCATTCTCTCTCCTCTACCTGGAGTGTGGTCAGCTTGAAAACACCCTACTTATTTTCCAAGACTCCTGCAACATGTTACGTCTTTGAGGCCTTCCATAAGCTCTCTCTTGTCTCTCTCTCCTGTCCCTTCTCTGACACATAACATTTTGCTCAGACTGTGGGGTAGTCTTTATTATACTGCGTTAACTTTGCATATTTAGAAACCCACCTTCTTCTTTCCTCCACCTTCTCTGCCAACAGAGTCCCTGGTGCCCAGGCACAGAGAGAATATTCATGGGATGGGGACGCTATGGGACAGGCTGGGTGTGTGCCTTGGGCCACCAGTCTCATTATAATATGTCCCCAGCACTGAGCAGAAGTAGTTGCTCATTAAGTGTTTGCTGGGTGAGTGCTGAGTGAGTGGGGTGGGCATGATATATTCAGGGAATTAGGAGGGCAGTGGGGCTGAACCCCAGTGGGGTTAGTGGAGAGAAGTAGTGGGAGATAACTTTGGGACATGTTGTCACTCACAATTTATGAGTGGGAGTGAGTACAGAAAGCAAAGAATATGGCTGTGGGCTGTTAGAGTAAGATAAGCTAGTGCTCTTTGGTGGTTAACCCAGAAATGTGTATCTTTTCCAACTCATAATTGACAGGAAATGTCGTCTGTGTTAAGGTAACAAAAATGTCTCTAAAACACATTGTCATCATATCTAAATCACTTTCTCGTCATTTGCTTTAGTGTAATTTCGTCAAAATGACTATAAAAGACTCTGGAAAGACAGTTGTCTGAACTCCAGAGCTGTTCGGAGATCATTTAGCAGACTGTGCGTTTCCTCCCTCTGCCTTTGGGTGAGCTGCTTGTCGTCTTCCCCTGAAGATCAAGACTGTTTTACAAGTTCCCTTGTAGTGTTGTTCAGATCCTTACAAGCCTGAGCTACACCAGTGAGCACATTTGGGTAGAAGGAAACCCAGTAATGACCCAGTCCAAGTGGTTTGGTGAAGTTGGCCATCAGCACACGCAGGTAGGGAGTGCGGTTTTCCATCATCGTCTTTCTAGGCTTCTGACTGTAGTTCTAAAGTAATATTTCAGTCAGGGCTTTGGGCCTTTTACTCATTTGCCTCTGGGTTTGCTGGTATCGTTTAGATGACAGAAGGTCTGTTGCAGGAAGATGGCCAGAATTCATAACAATATGTTTTTAATTGGATGGATTATCTACTTAATAGTTACTACTCTGTAGTTCTTGTATGAATATTGGGGTGACGAGGGAGGGCTATCTGTGACATTTGCATGCTGTATATTGGGTGGCAGAGAAAATAAGGGCCTAAAGAGAGGAAAAAATACCCAATTGATTTTTAGATTGCTAAGCTTTCTTCTAATCTAGTGCCCTGTGCATTTGATTTATACTGAAGTAGATGAATTCATCATTTGACTGCTGTAAGATTTCCTCCCCACTGTCCTGCAGTCCTCAAAGAGCTTCCCAAATAAATTGGAGGCATTTGTTATCACCAGTTATATTGGCAGCTATCAAAATGATTAGAGCTGTCCAAAGATACAACTGACTGTCTTGAGAAATATGCAGTATGGGCCGGATAACCACTTGGGAGGCATGATGTGGAGGGAATTCAGGCACAAGATATAAGGTAACTGGTCTAATCTGACTGTCTTTAGTATGTTTAAAAAATATAGGATGTGGGTAAGCTGTTCAGGAAGCAGAATTCCAATTGACTACACTGTTCAAAGGCAAGAGAATAAATTAAGCATTTCCGTGTTTCCAGACCTAACATAGTGCATGGTGTTATGTGGGTAAGCAATAGATGTGTACGGAATTAGATCTGATTCTGAATAATTGATTACAATGTCATACTCCAAGGAAATTTGTAAAGGCTGACGTACTGAGGTTGTGCTTGCAAATATGAAGTGCAAATTGGGATTAATTATCCTAGTCCTTTTTAGGGAAGTATTTTCTCTTGCCAGTCCAGGTGAGTAATGTAAAAAACACCTCTGGAATTGAATTAGCTGGATAATTCTTGACTTTGCTCAAGACTTTAAATTGGTGGGAGCTTTAATGGGTATTAATTAGTGTGAAAGCTTTTTATTCTTTGAGGGTCTTTTTTTTTTTTCCTGAAAGAGAGATCTATCCTGATTGACACATGGATCCCTCTGTTTCATGTTTTATTGTTTTTGAAGAAAGGGGCTTTGATTTCCTGCCAGGGAGCTTTCATAAAAGGACCTTAGCATGCTGAGCCCTGATTAAACATCAGGGCGAGGTGATGATTCTTTTGTATAGCTCTTTCCTGAAAGGTGAAGAAGCCAAAATTACAATGACTCCAGGAGCAGTATCTGCTGAAGCACCACATTCAGCTACAGGAAAAATCAACCATTGCATAGACAGCAGTAAGACTGGGATGCAAATGCCCTATTTTATGAATACCTCAAAAAGATCTGTAGAAGAAGGGGGTTATAATGATACTTTAGAGGAGAGAATATAAGGTTAGTTTTATTTATTACTGTAGAGTCTTGACCTATATAATTGAGAACTTTTTATAAAGTAAAATAGATTTGTATTTAAGGTTCCTGCTAATTGTAGCAAGTAAGAGAGATTTACTTTACACAACAAGTGTTTGCCTAAATTAAACTACTTACCTTGTTTTGGATTTACTGAGCTTGCTTCTAAATCTTTTGCTGTGGCAATCCTGTTTTCTAACCCTGTCTCCCCAATTCAATTATCAGATTCAATTTATAAATAAAGCTGTATTATGAGCAAAGTTGAGTATCAGAGAGAGTGGAGTCCCTGAAGTTACAGGAGTCTCAGTTTTAGTCTTCAGATGTAGCCTGGCTGTGCCATTTACTAGTGATGTGGCCTTGGGCAAGATTTTAAATGCTCTGAATTTCTGTAAATGTATACATGAGATAAAAATATTTAGCTGGCAAAGGGATCGTGGGGACTTCATCAGATAAACTGCACAAAACGTCTAATGTGCTTTGGATTTTATAGCGTGTTTCTGGCAACAATATTGTAATGTTAAGACTTCAAAATAAAACTAACCAAAGAGATTATAATTGATGATTGAATTGTTGTTATTACTCTTAGCCAGACATAAAAATAAATTACTAGAAATTTTTTGGGTCTTTGCCATTCTTTTTATCACATGACCATATACTATTTATTTACTGTGTGCTTGGCCCAAAACACACTCCAGCACCGATCAAGAAGTGCCTAGAAGCTGAATGCCAATTTATCCTTTCCGTTTTCTTGCTTGTGTTCATGAACTGAATTCTTAATATGCTATCTCCTATGATTCTCATTTTTCACATAAAGGAGAATGATCATAGTCTAAATCTCTGCTTACTAGAAGTTAAAGTTGGGTCAAGTGTTTTCCTAAAATGAATACACCCTTGCTAAGATGACTAATTCCAGCTTTTAAAAGTGAATATTAAGTATCTTGGGATCAATTTGATACGCTATAAAGGAGCTATTTGACTTGTTATTAATTAATGTGAAATAAAACCATGTCAGTGTAACAACATAACAAGAAATCACAACCTGTCTATACATATTTAGTCTTTATTTATTTAAATTAATCAATTTTATGTTTTAGAACACTTTTAGACTTAGAGCATAACTCTGACTGTATGGTAACATCACTTGGAGAGCTTTTCACAAAATCCCCAGCGCCAGTCCTTGCCTGCAGAGATTCTGATTTAAATGTTCAGCCTTCCACCACACAACACTGCACCCCACCCCACACCCACCCCCTTCCCAGGTACTTCTCTAAGTTTCCAGATGCTTCCAATGCAAAGCCAGAATTGAGACCAACAACATTAGGAGCTTAAGAAACTCATTAATGATTTTAGTCAAGAGATGTTAAAATAAACTATTTGAGCGAAATAGCTGTATAAAAATACATTATAAAGAATTTCATATTGTATTTTAAAGCATAAAGGCACACAGTTTATCGGGCATTATGTCTGTGGTTCTCAGATTATAAAATTATAAAGCAAATTACAGGAACAGTATAATTCACCTCTCTGCCTTTTGATACTCCACCAAAATCTCAATAAGAAAAGTAAGCAAAGAACTGCGGAAGTAATAAACAGGTGTCACACCTCTCCATGAACAGTCCAGAGATGTGAGGCAATATGTAAACCAGTATCTCTTTTTTTGGATGGCAATTAGGAATTAAAATATTTAAAATTCACATATCCTTTGGTCTAGAAATTTATATCTAAGAATTTACCCAGCGGAGATATATTTTCACTGCAGCATTACATGCAGTAGCAAAAATTTATAAATATCCTAAATGTCCACCAAGAGGGCAATGACTAAGTAGGCATCAGGTGCAATCACAATGTGGACCACTTTAAAAATTTTAAATAAGTATGTCTATAGGTGTTGGAATGAATTATATCAATTATCTATTATTAAGCAACAGAAACAAAGGACAATTTTTAACCTATGATGCTATTTTTATACGTATAAACTTATTTCACCCACTGTAAACAATTTGAAAATCTTCGTTCTGTATGTGTGGTTTTTAATATTTTGGAAAAAGATCTGAGAAGATAGTTGCTAAATGGTTAGCAATGATTAAATGTGGAGAATGGGTTTGGGAAATGAGGAAGAACTTTTAATTCAACCAACAGTTTTTAAAAATTTTTAATATTTAGAATCAATTATTACTATATTTGAAACTTAAAATAAAGAAAATGAGACAAGCTCCCCAAAGCCTTAGGATTTCCATTACTTTTTTAAAAAAAGATGACATTTCTATGGAGCAGAGTGCATTATATAGTAATACTCTTGGAAAAATTTAGCCAATCACGGCTAACATCCTAATAAATATTTAGTTTTGTGTACAGACACCCTCACTCTCCATCTGCTTAACTCCTCAACATTTCTAAAATCCCTGCAGTACTGATCTAAACAAAAGTTGGATTGCTCTCAAATGGACCTTGATCATCTGCCTAGGAATTAAACATCATAATCTTTTGAGAAACATTTATGAAAGTCACAGTATATCCAGTTGTAGAATGGTGAGAAGCAGATTTGTAGCTGCCACAGAATGCTTGGATTAAATTCCATTTCCAAATGCTTAAAGGCCACTTTATATGGTGTCACAAGCTCTTCTTAATAGGTGGGGTGATTGAGACACATTTTCCCTTCTAAGGGATAATGAAGCCATTCACGTGTTCCTTTATCATGCCTCACTTTCCCAAGCTTAGGAAGAAATTGACCACAATATATTTCCATAGTGTTCCTATTCCCACGGACAAAGTCAAGTTCAGGAGCTGAGTGGAGCTCCAGGCTGAAAAGGCATTTTCACTCTTATTGTTCTCTATCTAGTGGTTGTCAACCCCATGCACACTAGAATCACCTAAGATGATTCCCCAAAGATTATGATTGGACTGAGCTAGCCAGGTATTACTAATTTGTAGAAGTCCAGTAGGTGATTCTAATTTGTGGTCAGGCCTGAGAGTTGGGTGTTTAACTGGGTCCCTTTCAGGAATACTGTAGAAATTTTAGCTACATACTAAACATCTGTAAAAGAAGCTTTACTAATAAACAAGTCAAATTTTTAAGTTTTTTCAGATTAGCCCAAGTGCAAATGAAAGACTTCCCTACTCTGCCTCAGAGTCTCCAGTACCCTGGGCCTTATTGTCATCCTGGAGGTTTGTAGAGGGGTTCCACTTGGGGTGGTCCAGCTAAAATGAGCTCATTGTGGGGCATAGACCATCATCGCCTTCGGTACTATTGTAGATAGGACTCATCAGTGCTGTATGGAGGGTCGCTGCCAGGGTGCAGGCCAAGGAATGTTTTCTGTTTCAACCCCAGCCGATATGTTGCAAATCAGTTCTGGCACTAACCATCTGGAGTTAATACAGACCCTACCAGTTAAAGGGTATGGTCCTCAATAAGACGACTCTTACTCCAGACCAAGTGGCTACACACCTGGAGGCTCCCATGACCCTGTTCAGGCTTGATAATTCACTATAATGACTCACAGAACTCAGGAATGTGCTGCACTTTCGATTACAGTTTTATTATAAAAGATGGAGCTCAGAAACAGCAGATGAAGAGACATGTAGAGCAAAGTTTTTGAGGGTCCTAAACACAGAGCTACTATCCCCTCTCTTCTGGGGAATCAGGGCTCAGCACTCTCTTGGCACATCAGTGTGTGTTCACCAACCAGGAAGCACCAGCAAGCTTTGGTGTCCAGAGTTCTTAAAATTGGGGTTTCAGTATATGGGCATGATTGATTGAACATAGACCTCATGATTGAACACAATCTCCAGCCCCCGTCCTCTCTTCTCTCCCCGGAGGTCAGGCTGTTTGAACATCCCAGTCCTCCGATCACAAGTTTGGCTTTTTATTGACCAGCCCTATCCTGAGTCATCTCATCACATGAGTATAAACTCAACATTAGTATAAACTCTAAATAAAGACACTTATTTTGCTTAGAAATTCCAAAGACTTAGATTCTCCTTCCCAGGAACCAGGGACAAAGACCAGTCAAATTCTTTAATATACAACAGTAGGTCTTCATGAAATCCCTGGACTTCTAATAGGGATGCTCCTGGCAGTCCTCCCTTGGTCCACCCATCTTGGCTTATGGTCCTTATCTCTTCTTGGAAACTGTTCTGAGAATTAGTGTTCCATATTCCAGGTTCTTCATGTCCCATCTTGGGATACATCCATGACCCTACCTTCTCTTGCATTTCTACCCCTACATCCTTTTCATTCCTAAAACCCTGAAAACCTAAATAAAATGAAACACAATAACAAAAATTCCACCTACTCTTCTTTCCCCCATAGAACTTAATTGCCCATTAACACTAGAAGAGGAGGTGGAGTTTCAGGAGATACCAGTTTCCATTCCTAGAGGGACTGCACTTCCAGAAGTTCAGGGAGCTAAAGATTTTGCATTTCATTCTTCAAGAAAGATAATAAATAAAAAGAAAGCCTTTACATCTCTCTTTAAAAGAGTGAAATTCCTGACAGTTTAGGAAAATGCATGTAAACTACTGCTTGACACAGGTGGTAAAGGATTCTTCAAATAATTTCAAAATTTAGTTCTGAATTTACTCTCAAAATTAAAGTTACTTGGCACAATAAATTGTATTGAACTAGCTCTAATGTGATATTTACTCATGTATCATCCCTCTGAAGTGTATTCTGAAGATGATATGATCTTCCTATCTTAAGTATTTCAGTTACCTTTAGGCAAAACAGTGCAAAAAAGCATTAATCATTTCTCAAAACCGATCACATTGTTGTAGTTCCGATTATTTTTTAATGTTGTTTTTAAAAGTAAGGAGGTGTTTGATTGCTTTAAGTAACCATCTAGAGGGTCATGGTCTTTTGCATCTTTTGTTGTGACTGTGGACATAATGAAAGAGAATTAAAGCACTAAGAAGGATGGATGGAAACAAGAAACGAGGATGTTTGTTACACGACCATGACAGGCTTCATACTAGAAGTTTTCAGATCCATGATTTTTTAAATCACATTTAATCCATCCTCACAGCAGCTCTTCAAGGTAGATACATCCCAAGTTTACAGATCAGAAAATTGAATTTAAGGAGGTATTCTGTTCACTAATTAATGAGATGGTAAGCGGTAGACACACGATTCAGTTATTTTGATCCTTCAAGTTCCTTCCACAATGCCATATGGGTAATTGTTTCCAAAGTATTCTATTCAACGTATACTTACAGTTACATTCAATTCTCATTTTGTAAGTTTGCAAATTATTGTTCTCATTAATACAGGATCAAGGTCTATTCCCAGCAGGTTATTAAAGGTAAGCTATTAGGTTCATTCATTCAGTGCATTTTTACTGAGTAGCTTCTATGTGCCAAGCCACTGATAGAAATGAGGTTGGCAAACATGAATTATACTCATTATTTTGTCCATTCAGCAAACACTGAATCACATCGTTCTATAATATTGCGTGGTGAATATGGTTAAAAGTCATGAGAGACTAATTCAACTTCTTGAAATTCTTTCTAAATCATGAGCTAAAAAGAATGACTTATTCTGTCATTAGGTCTTAGAGATTTAAAACCACTATTTGGAATCTTTAGTTTGAATTGCTGTTATTTAACTGATTTTATTTATTTTGTAATTTCATGAGCTTTCACGTTTGTATCTTGAGTGATCATGCCAGGCGGATCCCAAATTCAGAAGTTGTAGTGCATTTGACAGCTCTTACAACAACTAATAACCAGGTTCACTGACAGTGATCCAGTTTCAGCAGGTACTGTAATTGCAGATTATACTCTTCATGGTTTCTTCATTGTGTGAATAGTAAGTGTATGAAATCTTGAGTCAACATTTCCTTTTCTGTTGCATAAACAGTGCTGAAAGCTTAATGATCAGCTGGAGAAGAGGCGTAATGAATAGTTGCAGCATTGTTCATTAAGCACCGTGGTGGTTCTTTCTTTGCCATCATTTCATCTGTGCTTGAGTTTTGCATTTCCTTCTAGTCTGTCATTCTCTTTGAGCATCGGACACTCCCCCTGAGGTAATTGCTGTGACACATGTAGAGCTTCTATCATATGACAAGGGAAATGTCTCTTCTCCTTAAGCTCACTTTATTTGGAGAGACTGTTCTATTGAGGATGATAAATCTGCAGAAAGTGACTCATCCAATCAAGTTATAGTAGTTTTTTTTTAGGTAAATGTGGCCTTTCGGATAATAGAACCCTGTGCTGCTTTTCTGTAAATTAAGAGTAAAATTTTAAGTGAACTGGAATTGAGATTGGCAGCTTTTTGCTCAAGCGATTTTAGGTCACTATAATACATTTTTGTAATTTTGTTTCCACCTTTATATACTTTGTGTTATAAATATTGAAAAACATGCTCTCTTTCTATTTAAGTCACTAAGTTACTGAAATGTTAACATATGCAGTTATTTGGTCTTGTCTTTAGTAGCCTGTTAACAGATAGTGACAATGTGCTATTCATATCTTCCCAGGCTAAGCCTCAATTAGATGCTAACTCAGCAAGAGGTCTTACTCAAAAATGGATTCTAGAAGAAATGATGCAATGAGTTAGAATACATTTTATTGCACCCAAAGTATTTAAACCATGGCTGTTTATTATATTATGCTCTCTTTTAAAGCTTTGGAATTTGGTAAAGGAAAAGATTCCCAGAGACTACTATTGAAATTGCCAAGGGTGCTTTGGTTTAAAGTATAGAGGAAATGAATTTCTAAGTAAATGGGGAGTTAGCTTCTTTATGTTGTTCTTCAGAAAGCATGGGCTTCTTTGGAACAGAGTATAATTATCTGGAAATATGAGTTAGGCAGGGTACTCCCATGCTTCCTTAGGTATTAATGTCATTTTGGGGAAAAATAACTCAATGGAGTTATACTCATTATATGAATAATTTGTGGTGAGTAATTCCCTAAGCAACATTAGAAGCCACCAGACGATAACTTTTTCTTTTAAATTTGCAAAACGTATTTGTTGTCTTATGATAAGTGAACTAGCAAAATATAGGTTTTATTAGCTGAGATCCTTTAGAAGTAGGCTGTATTTAAGTGGATTTAACTGCCATACTTTGTTATAGTGACTAAAGAAGTTTGTCATCTGTGGTCTATTTTAGGGGAACAAAATAATCTGTTGGTGAAATCATCCCTTCCCCATCTTTGTTTTTCTTTTTGATACATTCTTAATGGAAGGGTTAAGTGCTTAAAAGAGTTGGAATTATTTTGGATGTCTTGCTTATACAAGAAGCAGATTTTTACATAAACTAGAATTGTAAGTGAAAAGACCTTTTTAAATCAGAGGCGTTATTGTAAACATCCATGAAATATTGATGTCCTGAAAATAAATGAAACCACATGCCACACTTCTAAAAGTCACCAAATCCCACATTTTTACCTAAAAAGATACATGTTTTAAGTCCTCAGTCTCCACAAACTCCTTATTTTGTTTCCTAACTGCATTTGTTGTATAGTAATTTATCCCCCCCCCCCCCCCCCCACTTCACAGTAAGTTTTTATAACGCCAGCCTATGGCAGAGTTCATACTCTTTTCATCTGTCCCTTTGGCCAGGGCCGCACAGCATGGAATACTTTAAATGTATTGAAATGATTTGTAGATTTTTTTTCTGCATTTGTGAGTGCCTGATTGCCAAGGTAAATTGAGAAATAAAGGAAAATAAGGGAAACGAGAAAGGAAAGCAGGAAGGAGTGAAGTAGGAAAATAAAAAGAGAAAGAAGGAGGAGAAAAAGCAAGACATGAGAGGAAACAGGGAGGAAAAGAAATTAAGGGAGACAGGACAGTGAAACTAAAGGCTCAGAAGTTTTCTTTGGCCAGTGTATTTATATTTATGACAAATGGCATATTTTCATTTATCTTTGAATCCTTTCCCTTTAAAAATGAAGACATTTTCAACTAAGGAAGTTTAAAAATTCTGTCATTTTATTTGAAATACCTAATACTCTAGGAGTAGGTGTTTTGGAGTTAAAATAATACTGTATTCAGAGGATTTGCAATGTTCAGTTGCAATCTAAAATAAAGGTAGTTTTATTTTTACCTTAAATTGCTTATGTTTACTGTTTTCATTGTGGTCTCCTTTTGGATTAGTCAAATAGCAGACACAGTTTTTTCATTTCACATTCACTGAATCATAAACAACCCCTTCACCCCCTTACCTTTTTGCATGCACGCAGTCAATTTTCTCCATTGTAGGCAGAGAGATTTAAAACAACAACAATGAAAAAACAAAAAGTCAGATCATGTTATTTCTTCCCCAAGCCCTCCAGTGACTTCTTATCATACTTGGGTTAAAATCTGAGCTCTGTGCCCACTCTACAAGCCCTTATTCCATGTGTCCTCTGATGACATCCTTGAACTTTCTTCTACGAAGAGCCACGCTTGCTTGTTACTCAGACATGCAGGGTATGTTCTTCTGCTCAGGATGCCCACTTGTTGTTCCTTTTACATGCGCCCCTCTTCCCTCAGACATTCTCTCACTTCATTCACATCCCTGCTGTAGTACACCTCCTCCCAGGAGCTTTCCTAACCAGTCTATCTAAAATAAATTCCCTTTGCCTTCCCCTGCAGTCAGTCTTTAACTTCTTGGTTTACCTGGCTTTTTTCCATAACACTTTTCACTACCTGAATATATATATGTATATGTGTGTATGTGTATATATATGCATAGTATGTGCATATATATACACATACAGGTATATATGTGTATATATATGTATACACAGTATACAAACATCTATACGTATATATATACACACACAGTGTATATACGTATATGTATATATGTATTTATGTATGTATATATACTGTGTATATATGTGTGTATATATATACACACACACACACATTTGTTGTATAGCTACACATGTGTGTGTGTGTGTGTGTGTGTGTGTGTACCACTTCCTCCAATAAAATGTTGGCTCTCTGAGGACAGGAATTGGGTCTGTTGTATTCACTGCCATATTCCCATTTTCAAAGCAGTAGGCTGTTTCAGTTGTGGTACCGTTCTTTGTTCATAGGATAAGTGGGTAGACATTGATGGAAAAGGATTAATTATAATCCCTTGTGTTAAGTGCTATGAAAAATAAATGAAAGAATCCAGGGGAGAAATGAATTATTCTCCCTGGGACCTGGAAAAGGTTTGAAATTGGAGCTGACATTTTAATAGATGTGAAAAGATTGGTTTGGCACTAACTAGGAAGAGAAGTAGAGAAGATAATTCCAATTAGAACAGTCTGGGTGACATCTCTGAGTTGGGAAAGAGTATGGAGAATTCACGAAAGAGTGAACTGAACTGTGATTGGACATTCCAACACAATAGTTGCATAAGGAGAAACAGAATGAGGTGGGTCTGGAGAGGAATGAGAGATTTCGAAGGAGTTCATAAAGGTTACTAGGCATGACCAACTTTGTGTATGATAAATATATTCAGACAACTCTGAGGGATGAATTGGAGGGGGGCAGAAATGGAGTCAGGAAGTCCAGAAACTGGGTTTATTCGGTAGTCCATATAAGTAGGAATAGAGAATCAGGGCTGAGTTGCAATAAGAAATACAAGAGAAACCGTATGTCAGTTAAGATTTGTTTAAGCTGACTAAGGTTGTTGTTTTGGCTCTGCTCCATAAGTGGATTGGAGACTTGGGCTCTCTGTAGCTCATCACTCTTCTATAGTCAGGGGAGGGCCTTGGTCTTCATGGTCCAGGATGGTTCCTAGTGCTGTGGCCACTATTTCTGCTCTGTGCAGGGTAGGATCAAAAAATTGGGGATAAACCTGGCATGCTTATTCTTTTGTTTTTTTTTAAATGTAGTAAACACGTAACAAAATTTACAGTCTTAATCAGTTTTAGGTGTACAGCACAGTGGTGTTAACTACATGCACTTTGTTGTACAACAAATCTCTAGAAATTTTCCATCTTGCAGAACAGAACAATACTGTCTGAACAACTTGCCATTTTCCTCTTCCCTGCAACCATTGGCAACCACTATTCTGCTTTCTGTTTCTGAGTTTGACTACTTTATATACCTCATGTAAGTGAAATCATGCAGTATTTGTCTTTGTGACTGGCTTAGTTCACTTAGCATAATGTCCTCAAAGTTCATGTATATTGTAACATATGACGGGATCCTTCTTCTTTAGGCTGAATGATATTCCTTTGTATATTTTCTACCATATTTTCTTTATCTAATTTGTCTACTGAGGAATATTGAGCTTGCTTCCAACTTTTGGCTTTTGTAAATAGTGTTGCAATGAACAGAGGTGTGCAAATATCTTTTTGAGATCCCATTTTCAGTTCAGTATACACATTCAGAAGTAAGACTGCTGGGTCATATGGTAATTCTTACTTTTAATTTTTTGAGTATTCTTTATACTGTTTTTCTTAACAGCCACACCATTTTACATTCCCAGCAATGGCCCACAAGGATTCAAATTTCTCCACATTTTCACCAACAGTTGTTATTTTCTTATTTCCTTCCTTCCTTCCTTCCTTCCTTCCTTCCTTCCTTCCTTCCTTCCTTCCTTCCTTCCTTCCTTCCTGTCTGTCTTTCTGATAATGGCCATCCTAACAGGCTTTGGGTGATAGCTCATTATGGTTTTAATTTGCCTTTCTCTGATGATTAGTGAGCATCTGTTCATGTGCTTGTTGTCCATTCATATATATTCTTTAGTGAAATACCTGCTCAGGTCCTTTGGCCATTTAAAAAATTGGGTTATTGAGTTATTTTGTTTGTTTTTCAGGTGTATAGCACAGTAGTTCAGTTTGTTTGTTTTAAGTTATAGGAGTTCTTTATATATTCTGGATATTAATTCCTTATCTGATATGTGTTTTGCAAATATCTTCTCCTATTCCACAGATTGCCTTTTCACTCTGTTGATTGTTTCCTGCACTGTGCAACAGTTTGTAAGTTTGATGCAGTTCATTTGTCTATTTTTACCTTTGTTGCTTCTTGTGCTTTTGATGTCATATCCAAGAAATCATTGCCAAATCCAGTGTTATGTAGCTTTCCCCCCATGTTGTCTTTTAGGAGTTTTACAGTTTCTGGATTTAATTAAGCCTGGGGTCTATTTTGAATTAATTTTTGTATAGAATGTAAGGTAAGGGTCCAAATTCACTCTTTTGGATGTGGTTATCCAGTTTACCCAATACCATTTGTTGAAGAGAGACTGTTTTTCCCTCCTTGCACCCTTGTCTGAGATCCTTGTAGCCTTGCACCCTTGTCTAAGATTGTTTGGCCACACATGAAAGTGTTTATTTCTGGGCTCTCTATTCCATTCCAGTGGCCTATGTGTCTTTCTTTATGCAAGTACCATACTGTTTTGATTATTGTAGCTTTGTAATATGTTTGAAATCAGGACATATGAAGCTTCTAGCTTTGCCTTTCTTTCTCAAGATTATTTTGGTGATTCATGATACTTTGAAGTTCCATAGGAATTTTAGGATTTTTTTTCTGCTCCTTTAAAAAAAAGCCATTTGGATTTTGATAGGAATTGCGTTGAATTTGTTGGCTGTTTTGGCTAGTATGAACATTTTAACAATCTTAAAGCTTATCAATACAAGATACTTTCCCATTTATTTGTCTTTATTTTTTATTTATTTTTTTATTTTTTTGATGTTCTTTGTTTTCAGTGTACAAGTCTTTTGCCTCTTTGGTTAAATTTATTCCTAAGTATTTTTTTCTCATTCTATTGTAAATGGAATTGTTTCCTTAATTTGCTTTTCCAGTCATTTGTTGTTAATGTATAGAAATGCAATTGATTTTTGTGGGTAGAATCTATATCCTGCAACTTTCCTTTATCCTAACTTTTTTTTTTTTTGGTGGAATCTTTCTACATATAAGATAATGTCATCTGTGAACAGAGATAATTTTACTTCTTCCCTTCCATTTTGTATGCCTTTCTTTTTTCTTTTTCTTTTTAATTTCTTTGGCTAGGACTTCCACTACTACGCTGAATAGAATTGGTGAGCATGCATCCTTGCCTTGTTCCTGATCTTAGAAGAAAAACTTTCAGTTTTTATTATTGAGCATGATATTAGCTGTGGTCTTTTCATATATGGACTTCGTTATGTTGAGATAATTTCCTCCTCTTCCTAGTTTGCAGAGTTTTTATCATGAAAGGGTATTAAAGTAAATTTTTTCTCTCTTAATTGAGATGATCATGTGGTTTTTGTCCTTCATTCTGTAAATGTAGTGTATTATTTTGACTGATTTTCATATATTGAACCATCCTTGCATTTCAGGAATAAAACCACTCGGTGATGGTGTATAATCTTTCTTAATGTACTGTTGAATTCAGTTTGCTAGTATTTTTTTTATGATTTGTTAGTGATACTGATCTATGGTTTTCTTAAGTAGTATCTTTGTCTGGGTTTATTCTCAAGCAAATGCTGGCCTCTTCCATTTGAATTTGAAAGTGTTCCCTCTTCCATTTTTTTGAAAGAGTTTGAGAAGGACTGGTATTTCTTCTTCTCTAAATATTGTGTGTAGTTCTTCAGTGAAACCATCTGGTTCTGGGCTTCTCATTGTTGGGAGGTTTTTGATTACTGATTTAATCTCCTTAGTAGTTATAAGTCTTTGTAGATATTCTGTTTCTTTATGATTCAGTCCTGGTAGGTTGTAGGATTCTAGAAACTTATCACTTTCTTCTAGGTTTTTAAAATTGTTGATGTGTAGTTGTTCATAGTAGTCTTTTATGATCCTCGTTATTTCTGTGGCATCAGTTGTGATGTCTTCTCTTTCATTTTTGAATTTTGTTATTTGAATCTTCTCTCTTTTTTCTTAGTCTTGCTAACGGTTTTTCAATTTTGTTTCTCTTTTCGAAAAACTAACTGTTAGTTTTGTTGATATTCTCCTATTCTCTGTTTCATTGATTTCTGCTCTAATCTTTATTATTTCTTTCCTTCAGCTAAATTTGGATCTAGTTATTCTCTTTTTTTTTCCTAGTTCCTTGAGATATAAAGTTAGGTTGTTGATTTGCAATCTTTTTCTATTTTAATGTAAGCGTTTACTGCTGTTAGCTTCCCTCTTAGTGTTGCTGTTGTTGCATCCCATTTTCATTTTCATTTGTCTCAAGATATTTTCTAGTTTCCCTTGTGATTTCTTTTTTGACCCATTGGGAGTTCAAGAGGATGTTGTTTAGATTCCATATGTATGTGGATTTTCCAATTTTCTTTTCCCTATTGATTTCTAGTTTAATTCCATTGTGGTTAGAAAAGATACTTGGTGTTTCAATATTAAATGTTTTAAGACCAGTTTTGTAACTTACCATGTAATTTACCCTGGAGACTGTTCCATGTTCATTTGAGAAGACTGTGTATTCTGCTGTTGTTGAATGGAGTGTTTTGTATATTCTTTTAGGCCTAATTGGTCTATAGTGTTGTTCAGATCTTCTGTTTTCTTATTTATCTCTTTGATTATTCTTGAGTTTTCTTTTAAAGAAAGTTCCCCGAAGTGCTTACAGTTCACTGCCCTATTCTCATCAGTTTTCCTTGGTCAGGTCTAGCTGCAAAGAGGCTTGAGTGTAGTTCAGTTCTGGTTGTCTATGTGCATAAGTAAAAGTAAAGATTATATTACTATGATAAAATTGGTCAGTGCATGTTAGGGGACATATACCAGAATATCTAAAATATTAGATCAGAATCTAATATTTTTAAGGTGCTGAATCTATATTTTATCACATCTTAATTCTGATGAGGCTTCTCATTTTATTAATGAAGGAAGCTCTGAAACCCTCCCTTGTGTGTCTGTGATATATGAGCTTTTACCTTCTCATTTATGAAGTTACAATAGATATATAATTCTTACCTTATTATGTATTCTCTGAGAAGCACGGTAAAAATAAAATGGAGCTTTAAGAGTTTAAAATGATCCTGCAGGGAATCCAAGATGAAAAAGATATACAGTGCCAAATTACTTCCACCCATGTTGTTACGTACCCTATTAACAGCATGCGCAAGAGACAATTCTATTTCTAGATTTTACTACCCCATTGCATAATTTTTACTTGTGAATACCAGAGAATATGAAATAAAAAGATAGTCTGTTGGGAGACATTATGCATCTATGTCATTGAATCTTAGCACTGAAAATTGTGTGTATTAATCATTTCTCCATCACTAAAAATTGATAACAGGTAAAATTAAAATAAATTTTAGTGAGATGATTTTGTAGCTTGGTGCGTAACTTGAAATTTGCATTTTTGATTTGAGGAGGGGGTAAAGAGTCAAGACAACTTATATTACTATCTATATGTTCATATATTAATTTTAGAAAAAATACTTTGAAAGAAAACTGTAAATGTATAAAGTGCTTCTGATCACACCATTGGAGGACTGGAATAAAAATTACAGTCTTCCTTATACCTGGCTATGGCGTCATTTTAAAATTACCATATTTGTTTATGCCAATTTTGTGAAATTGGTATAATTTAAGGAAGAGGAAAAAATGAGCTTTAGAGGTTACAGCAGTGAGTGGTAGACCTTGCTTTTCCTATCAGTGAGTCCAGTTTTTTTCACAGTATACTTTGTAGTTCTGGGGCACTCTGGAGAAACCTTTCCAGGATTAACACAGGATATATTCTTGAGGCTTGAAAAAAGAGGTGAATAGAGTTTCTGGGGGCCAGGATCTGGGATATCCACCCTCCTGCAACCACAGAGTTTGGGCTTGATATTTTTTATATTGGGCTCCTACATTAGCTTTTCTCTGAAAAAAAGAAAGTGATTTTGAGGCCAAAGGAACGGTTGCACTAAATCATGCTTCGTTTAACTTTCCACCAACAGAAGATCACATTTCAGAAGTCATTTCATCGAAGTTTAGCTTTCTCATCCTTCCCCTCTCCACCGCTTATTTACAGACCCAAAATTTTATGATTTATTTCTGTACTTTAAAATATATGCTCAGTGGTGGAAGATTTATCTTTGCACAAATGAATAATTCAGAGGATAGAATTTCCCTTAGATTAATTTACAAAGTGAAGACTCTGACCCCAGGATTGAAATTTCTAGGGCATCAAAGATGTTTGTGCTGTTTCCTTTACATATCAGAAATGTGGTTGGGTTTCAGTACTTCATTGTGAACATAATCTGGAAAAAAGAAATGAAACGCATGAACCAGCAGAAAAGGCACATTATATATTCAGATGCTACTTCTTTTCCAAAAAGATGTGTAGCCCTCAGCTTTTGCTGTGAGTGGAACTCATCACACCAGCTCTCTCCTTATGTTTTATTTTATTTTTTTTGAGGGGGAGGGGATGTGATTAACCTAATCACTTACTACAGAGTTTTTATTAATTTTTTTCATTTGTGCAGGTGACAGTGGTTCATTTTTAAAATCTGTGTTTATTAAGTTCTCAGCATGTGTTGTATCTCATTTTATTTTGTTTTTCTCAAGTTTTAAATAAATGTAAATTGCATCCTAAATAATACACACCCTCTATAATTAAGTGGAGGAAAAAAAGCATTATCAGTCCTGACTAGTGACATTTTCCTTGAAAATTCCATTTTTCTTATAAACCTTAGGATATATCTTAAACTAAGTAGATGTTTAAGTCACAAAGACAAAGATCCATCAGCTTTCCAAATTCTCTACTGAGCTGACACCAAGCCTCTCAGCTGCTCTCAACCTACCACTCTAGTTTCAGTCTCTCACTCAGCTTCTGTTTTTGTTAATTCCATTGGGGTACCTTATATATACAGCAGGTGAACCCTTTTAATATGCTAGCACATAAAAACCTGGAGGCCAGCAATAGTTGTTTCCAGACAACTAATGCATGATGAATTCATTATGATGTAATTATCAAATATAAATAATACACATGATTTTGTGATTAGTCTTTTGAGGATTAATAATTAAAGACTCCACAAACATCGGTCACATAAATTTTGTATTTTTCTTTCTTTTCTTTACTTATTTATTTATTATTATTATTTTAAAATATTTATTTATTTATTTGGCTGTGCTGGGTTTAGTTGTGGCATGCTAGATCTTTAGTTGCAGCAAGAGAACTGTTAGTTAAGGAATGTGGGATCTAGTTCCCTGACCACGGATTAAACCTGGGACCCCTGCATTGGGAGCACGGAGTCTTAGCTGCTGGATCACCAGGAAAGTCCCACATCAGTTTTTTAGAATATTAAAATTAGATTCTTCTAAATAAGAATGGCTTTCTATTTGCCATTTTGTGTTTTCTCTCTATAACACCAATTTTTTTATATGACATTATTACCCTTATCACATGGACATATTTTCTGCTTACTGCCTCCTATTTCATTGATTGTTGAATTAGTTGCATTAAATTTTTGGCTCCTGTGTGCTGTCCTTAAAAAACTCTGGCTTCTCATTTATCCGTGCTTCTGGAAAGCATCTCTTGAAACAGTCTCTTACAATTTCTCACTAAAATGCCCACTAAAAAAGACTCAGAAAAAGAGGAAAACTTACAACTGCCATCTCATTTCTGTCTCATACCAACAGACAGCCTACTGCCTGGATCTGAAAGGGGTGGATATAAAGCCAATCTGTCTAGGTTGAGAATAAAACAAAAGTGGTTTAACCTTGATATGAACCAGAAAGTTTTGACATGGACCAGAAGACTATTTTGAAAAAGGAAGAAAAATATTTCAAGCCCCTCTTACTGTTTACTGCCTGGTTCAGAGGCCAAAAGCATCACCAACTAGAAAACAGAGCATCTTTCTATTACAAGCAAGTTATTTTTTGCTGTAGCTTAACATGATATTCTGTTCCTGATGATTTTTTTCCTTACGTTTACTCACGGATTGCACCTTCCTGATGAGAGTGGGGTCCTGAAGAGGAATGGAAACTGATGGTGACTTTGCTCCCCGTGTAGTCTCCACAGATTGGGGCTAAGACAGGAAGAACCTGGGTGCAAGAGTGGGAGCAGGACTGCAGTGGGTACACGACTTCTGTTCACCAGACACAGCTTGTGGTGTCCACCTGTTTTTGACTTCAGATTTGAGAAGGGGATTTAACATTTACTCAAATGAAAGTAACCAGAGATAAAGAAATCCGTATGCCATGCCTAAGGGCAAGCATCAGACAAGACAGCATAGGACCTATAATACACAGAGGCTTGCAGAGTGCCAGCAACCTGCATATTTGGAGGAAGGGTATACTTCTGAAACATTAGGGATAAACTAAAATAAAAATTTTTTTAAATTAATTTATTTTATTGGCTGTGTTGGGTCTTGGTTGTTGTGCACGGGCTTTCTTTAGTTGCGGCGAGCGGGGGCTGCTCATTGTTGTGGTACGCGGGCTCCTCATTGCCGTGGCTTCTCTTGT
The DNA here is from genome assembly GCF_030028045.1 of Hippopotamus amphibius kiboko. Classification (NCBI taxonomy): domain Eukaryota; kingdom Metazoa; phylum Chordata; class Mammalia; order Artiodactyla; family Hippopotamidae; genus Hippopotamus; species Hippopotamus amphibius. The sequence continues at coordinate 56,111,961 of NC_080190.1, read as the reverse complement.
TGCGGAGCACGAGCTCTAGGCGTGTGGGCTTCAGTAGTTGCAGCACATGGGCTCAATAGTTGTGGCTCACGGGCTATAAAGCGAAGGCTCAATAGTTGTGGCACATGGGCTTAGTTGCTCCACGGCATGCGGCATCTTCCTGGAGCAGGGATCAAACCCGTGTCCCCTGCATTGGCAGGTGGATTCTTAACCACTGCACCACCTAGGAAGCCCTAAAATAAAAATTTTTGAAGTAATTATATAGCTATAAGGGAATTTTTCTAAAAATCATGTAATAATATCCAAAGTTTTAAGAAATATACCATCATATCCACTTCTTTGTTTTTTTTTAAATTTTTATTGGAGTATAGTTGATTAACAATGTTGTGTTAGTTTCATGTGTACAGCAAAGTGAGTCTGTTATACATATACATAAATCTGCTCTTTTTCAGATTCTTTTCCTATATAGGTCATTGCAGAATATTCAGTAGTATTTCCTGTGCTATACAGAAGGTCCTTATTAGTTATCTATTATATATACAGTAGTGTGTATATATATGTCAGTCTCAGTCTCCCAATTTATCCCTCTCACACCTTACCCCCGGTAACCATAAGTTAGTTTTCTATATCTGTAGTTCTATTTCTGTTTTGTAGATAAGTTCATTTGTACTCTTTTTCTTTTCTTTAGATTCCACGTATAAGCAATATCATATGATATTTGTATTTCTCTATCTGACTTACATCACTCAGTATGACAATCTCTAGGTCCATCCATATTGCTGCAAATGGCATTATTTTGTTATTTTTAATGGCAGAGTAACATTCCATTGTATACATGTACCACATCTTTTTTATCCATTCCTCTGTTGATGGACATTTAGGTTGCTTCCATATCCTGGCTATTGTAAATGGTGCTGCAGTGAACATTGGGGTGCATGTATGTTTTCAAATTATGGTTTTCTCTGGATATATGCGCAGGAGTGGGATTGCTAGATCATATGGTAGTGCCAGTTTTAGTTTTTTAAGGAACCTCCATATTGTTATCCATAGTGTCTGTACCAGTTTACATTTCCACCAACAGGGTAGGAGGGTTCCCTTTTCTCTACACCTTCTCCAGCATTTATTATTTGTAGATTTTGTGGTGGTGGCCATTCTGACTGGTGTGAGGCGATACTTCATTGTAGTCTTGATTTGCATTTCTCTAATAATTAGAGATGTTGAGCATCTTTCCATGTGATTCTTGGCCATCTGTATGTCTTTGGAGAAATGTCTATTTAGGTCTTCTGGCATTTTTGATTGGGCTTTTTTTTTTTTAATATTGAGCTGCTTGGGATGTTTGTATATTTTGGAGATTAATCCCTTGTCAACTGGTTCATTTGCAAATATTTCCCCCCATTCTGAGGGTTGTCTTTTCATCTTATTTATGTTTTCCTTTACTGTGCAAAAGCTTTTAAGTTTCATTAGGTCCCATTTGTTTATTTTTGTTTTTATTTTCATTACTCTAGGAGGTGGGTCAAAAAAGATCTTGCTGCGATTTATGTCAGAGTGTGTTCTGCTTATGTTTTCCTCTAAGAGTGTTATGGTGTCAGGCCTTACATTTAGGTCTTTAATCCATTTTGAGTTTATTTTTGTGTATGGTGTTAGGGAGTGTTTCAATTTCATTCTTTCACATATAACTGTCCAGTTTTTCCAGCACCATTTATTGAAGAGACTGTCTTTTCTCCATTGTATATTCTTGCCTCCTTTGTCTTAGATTAGGTGACCGTAGGGTCGGGTTTATCTCTGGACTTCCTATCCTCATCCATTGAGCTATATTTCTGTTTTTGTGCCAGTACCATACTGTTTTGTTTACTGTAGCTTTGTAGTATAGTCTGCAGTCAGGGAGCCTGATTCCTCTAACTCCAGTTTTCTTTCTCAAGATTGCTTTGGCTATATGTGTGCTTTTGTGTTTCCATACAAACCGTAAAATTTTTTGTTCTAATTCTGTGAAAAATGCCATTGGTAATTTGATCGGGATTGCATTGAATCTGTAAATTGCTTTGGGTTGTATAGTCATTTTCATGTTGATTCTTCCGACCCAAGAACATGGTATATCTCTCCATCAGTTTGGGCCATCTTTTATTTTTTTCATCAGTATCTTATAGTTTTCTGAGTACAAGTCTTTTGTCTCCTTAGGCAGGTTTACTCCTAGGTATTTTAGTCTTTTTGATGCAGTGGTAAATGAGATTGGCTCCTTGATTTCTCTTTCTGGTCTTTCATTATTAGTGTATAGGAATGTAAGAGATTTCTGTGGATTCATTTTATATCTTACAACTTTACAAAATTCAGTTATGAGCTCTACCTGTTTTCTGGTAGCATCTTTAGGGTTTTCTGTATATAGTATCATATCACCTGCAAACAGTGACAGTTTTATTTCTTCTTTTCCAATTTGGATTCCTTTTATTTCTTTTTCTTCTCTGATTGCCATAGCTAGGACTTCCAAAACTATGTTGAATAATAGTGGCAAGAATGGACTTCCTTGTCTTGCTCCTGATCTTAGAGGAAGTGCTTTCAGTTTTTCACCACTGAAAATGATATTTGCTGTGGGTTTGTCATATATGGCTTTTATCATGTTGAAGGAGGTTCCCTTTGCCCACTTTCTGGAGAGTTTTTATCATAAATCGATGTTGAATTTTGCCAAAAGCTTTTTATGCATCTGTTGAGATGATCATATGGTTTTTACTCTTCAGTTTGTTGATGTGGTGAATCCCCTTCTTGAAAGAATAAAAAAATACTTAATTTCACTTCCTGAAATAAGTGATGAATAAAAATCAAGTGCCAAAAGCTGAGAAATGTCACTATAAATGTAAGGGAAGTATTATTTGAAAACTATTGAATTTAAAGAAAATGATTGAAAATGTGGTTATAGGACTAAATAATTCATAAAGTTTACTAAGGATTTGGGAAAGGGAAGGCAAGGCAAGGTTTCAATATCCCTTGTCTTTCATGGTAGGAATCGAAAGAAAATTTTATGCTGGACTTGGCATAGACTGAAAAAGAAAGATGACAATGAATCAGAGAGAGTCAATTTGAATAATGTGATGAATGAAACCTCTTCACATTTTGAGCTGTAAATCACAAGTGGAAATTACCCATTCTATTAAAGTACTCAGGGCACAGTTTCAAAAAATGTAGAGTTTATTTACTATAAACACTGTGATATAAAGGCACACCCTTTAGTCTGGCATGGTCTGGACCTCTGGGGTCTGACTTCCCCTGCCATGCTAAGCCTCCCCCACCACTTCCCAGCACCAGCCCTGGCTCCATCCAGATTCCTTGGCTTTTGGCCTCAAATCAAACCCACCTCTGAGATGATCTCATGCCTCCCTCCCTTTGGCCACCTAGACTTATGGCCTTTTAAAGCCCATCCTCTTCAGAGAGTCCGTTTGTGGCTCACCCACTTCTCAGTGATCTTTCGCTTCTTGATTCAACCTTGAATCATTGCTTGATTCAACAACTAGTCATGTGACACAGCTGGATTGAGCCTTATATTGTTTCATTTTCATTGTTATGTTTTATCTCTATAAATTGATTTTAATTTCTGAGAGATGTGGATGGCATCATCTTTACCCTTCTTTTTAAAAAATTTTCATTAAAAAAACTGCAAGCTCTTGCCCAGTATTAATCATTTGGTTCACTGAATGAACAAGAATAAAGATAGTAAGACCTTTTAACAATGCTGAGTTATATCTTATCTTCATCTCCATGTTCTAATCTGTGATTTTTTTCCCCGTAAATATATTCTGGGAATTGAGCCATTGGTGTTTTATAGAACACATAATATTTTTGCTCTGAAAACAGGAATAATCTTGTACTTCAGAATAATTATGTAAGTGCAGTTAAATAAGGCAAACTTTTACGTGGTTGCGCAGTAGGGGATGGTGTTGTGGGTTCACTTATGCTATCTCCTCCACCCCCCTGACAATTCATCAGTTGAAGTTCTAACCTCCAGTACCTCAGAATGTGCCCTTATTTGGAAATAAGGTCATTGCAAATGTAATTAGTTAACCCAGGATGAGGTCTTACTGGAGTCGGGTGGACCTGTAATCCAGTATGAGTGGCGTCCTTATGCAAAGGGGAAATTTGACATAGATATGAACACAGAGACAGTACCATATGAAGAAGCCAGAAAGCAGGTTAATGTATCTACAAGTCAAGTAACACCAAAGATTGCCAGCAAACCACCAGAAGCCAGGGGGAGGCATGGACAGATTCTCCCTCACAGCCCTCAGAAAGATCCAACCCTGCCCATACCTCAATCTCAGACTTCCTGTTTCCAGAACTGTGAGATAATAAGCTTATGTCATTAAAACTGCCCGGTCTATGGTTCTTTGTTACTGTTGCCCTGGCAAATTAATACAGCTGTTAGTTTTTCTTGAGAAAGAGAAAGGAAAAAGCATTCTTTTATCTGTGTGTTTATGTTAAAGTACAGTTGACCCTTGAACAACGCAGGGAGCTGGGGCGCCCACCCTCCCTGCCGTGGGAAATCTACCGGTAGTTTTACACTCTGCCTTGTGTACCCATGATTCTGCATCCACGGATTCAACCAATTGCAGATTGTGTAGTACTGTAGTATTTACTATTAAAAAAATCCATGTATAAGTGGATCTGTGTAGTTCAAACCTGTGTTGTTCAGGGGTCAGCTCTAGTTGTTTTTTCTTTGTAACTTAAACCACCAAGTGAAACCTAGGTGGAAAAGGTGCTCTGTCTGTACTTAATTGCCTGGAGGATTCTTGGCAGCTTGTGAGACCCGATATACCAAATACTTGGACTAGGGGGAAAGAGGTGTTTCACACACTGGGAAGTCAGTTTTTGGTTTTCTGTAATGTGATTATAAGAAGGAGATGTGTGTGTGGGGTGTGTGTGTGTATGTGTGTGTGTGTTTTAACAAAGAACAACATATACAGCTAAAACTATGGGATTATGCTCACTGGCTAACACAGTCATAAAAAGAAAATATTTGGTGAGTAGATGCGTTCTCCATCATGTGCGTGAATTTGCTAATTACCACGGCTCTGTCATGCTCAGGACAAACCTCTTTATGAACTTGGGGTGATGCATGGAACAGATTTTTGTAGTTCAGCGGGCTGAAAATGAAACTCAGGCTCTTGCTTAGGAATGGGCTTTTGGTCTATCTTAGTGTTGTCATCTTTCCCGAAATGAAACTCTTAAACTGTGCTAATTTCCTAGGGTTGCCATAACAAAGTAGCACAATCAGGTGGGTGGCTTAGAACAATGGAAATTTATTGTCTCACAGATCCAGAGGCTAGAAATCCAAGATCAAGTATCTGAAATGTGTTGGGGAAGGATCCTTCCTTGATTTTTCCAGTTTCTAATAGTCCCAGACATCCCTTGGTTTGTAGCAGCATAGTCTCAGTCTCTGCCTCCATCTTTACACAGTGTCCTCCCTGTGCCTCTTCACATCTTCCCTCCGTGCATGTCCCTCTCTGTGTCCAAATTTCCACTTTTGTAGGGACACCAGTCATATTGGGTTGGGCCCACCTTAATAACCTCCCTTTAATTCTCTTAGCTCTTTAAAGACCCTATTTGCACAGAAGGTAACATTCTGGGCTTCTGGAGGGTTAAAACGTCAACTTCTTTCTTTTGGGAAACACAGTGCAACCCAGCACTAACCAAGAGACTTTTCAGACTGGTGTGCAGGTTGTCCCTCCCCTGACAGAAATTCCATGAGTAGATGTTCCAGCTGCAAACTGCAGGGCATCGTGGTCCCCACTGGCTGGACCCCCTTGCTCGCTGTGGCGTTCTGATCGTCTCACTACTTATTTAACCTCTGTGCTCTCCAGTTTGCCCTGAGAGCTCCAGAGTAGACATGTTTTGAGAATATGCTGTTTTCTCTAGTAGGTAGTATCCTAGGTTAGCAGAGCCCAGTGGCAGTACATAAACATTTTCTGTCTTTGCACACCTGAAGGTTATGACCTAATCTGATAATGGGCTATGGAAACAGTGGCTAATATGGTGGAAGTACTGGCAAGGACCAGAGCACTCAGTCATCTTAGGGATGGGCTGTGAGATTGGACAAAGCTGATACCTCAGTGAGAAACTCAGGCATCCCAGATTTGAGTATTTTGGAATTGAACTCTGTATATCTGTGTCATATTTGATTGATAACATTAAGAAATTTACTTAACTTCTGAGTGTTTTCATTTTAAAAACAGGATTATTAATGCCTCTCTTGCAGAGTAAAGAGTGCTTGAGCCATAGTCAGTGCTTCTGGTGTGGGAGCTGCATATTTCATTCCCTAATCATTGCATCTACAGACTCAACCCTGAGACCCAAATTTACTATAACTTGCTAGCATTACATGTGCTGAGTCCATTCCCTTTCTTCTAAAACCCATGGGGTACTAGAAATTTGATGTTTTTGTTGTTTATTTTTCAATGCTCCCTGAACCCTCAGATTCCAGGAAAACATGCATAGCTTTTATAGAAAGAAAGGAAGTGTGTAGTTCATTTTCTTGAGATTATGCCTTTCTTTGTCATGCCAGTGATTCTGACATGTGAGGATTTTGTCATTCCTAGTCAGTTTAGAGATTATCTCATTCATACTAGAATGAGGGAATCTTGTTTGCCATTCAGCCCTTTCTGCAAAAACATTGGGTGTTTTGCTGGACGGAGACATTTGCTGCCTATTTGGGCCTGTGGGGAGATACTGGAGGTGGAAAGAAAAGTCCTGGGTGTGAATCCTATCACCAGTATTCATTAGACAAGCAGCTTCACTTTTATCAACCTCTGTTTTGTCAAAGTGTGAGGTTAGGGGGCATCTATAAGACCATCCCCACTTCTAACACCAATTGCAAGTTTGGGAGTCTGATACCAGTTGCAAATTCAGAGATTCCAAAGATCACCCTTAGGTTCAAGGATGCACTAGAAGGCCTCCCAGAATTCACTTAAAGCTGTTACACTCACAGTTATGGCTTATTAGAGGGAAAGGACAGAGTTTAAAATCAGCCAGGGGAAGAGGTGCACAGGGCAGAGTCCAGGAAAGGTCCATCATGGAGCTTCCAGGAGTGTGGACACACTACTTTCCTGGCAGTGATGTGACATATGCATAGCATGTCACCAACAAGGGAAGTTCCCTTGAGCCTTGGTGTCCAGAGTTTTTATGAAGACTCCATCATGTTGACATAGCTGCCTCTGCCTATTCTCAGGAAGCTGAGCTGAAACCATGTGACCCTTACTCTAAACCATGATGTTATGCTATCAAGTGTGACCAAGGTCTCCAGGAAAACAAAGACACTCCTATCAGACTTGACATTCCAAGGGTTTAGAGATTACCTCCAGAGAGTTGAGGGCTAAAGCCAGACCTTATTTCAGAGGGGTAAGGTTAGGTTCTTTACTGCATATACTAGAACAGAGGGATAATCCTTAAGGAGCCTTCTAGTCTTTATAATCTACAGTGGTGAAAATGTGAAGCCCTGCCTGAGGGCATAACCACTGTTGCCTGTTTGTGAACTGTCAGGCCTGCTCTTAAGTGCCTTCTTTCTAGCCTCTGCTGGGGTTTTTATTATGGTCAGATTGTCGTGGTGGCATGCTGATGCTCTGTGTGTGATATGTCCTGGGGTTTAGGGCTGGCTCAGAAGGGAAGTTATATCTGGCACATGAGTACCTGTTAGTTATTGTGTGACATCATTTTCTGCATTTAGTGCTTAAGATTTAGAGCAGGGGCAATACGTGAAAAGTACGTGTTAAGACGATGCTAGAATCCTCACATTCAGGCCTGGAGAAATTGACATTTATTAAATGCCAGTTACCTATGTCCCCAGGGTGCCAGCAGGATGAATTAATATTCTGTTTCATTTGTGAAGATATTCAGAAACATTAAAGCTCTCAGTCCACATGTGAAAAAAATTTCCATGAGAATTGAAAGCATCACAGCAGAAAATCTTGCTACCACATTTCCTGTGAGCTCAGTGTTAATTGCTCCCAACTTGGTTGGAAGATTTTTTCAGATTCAGAGCAAACTGAAGCAGGATGACCTTGAGGGCCACATCACTACTGCTCTAATTTCCCAGGGGATTCAGAAATTAAGTAGAAGCTCTGTCCTAGGCCCAACTCTAGACATATATGGTTTGCAAAGAGGTTCTATTATACCAAGTTCTCTTAGAAGCTTCTGGGAACCATTTAAATAATTAATATTCCAAATGTTCTTGTCCAGTTGGGTCCCACCTCTTTTATTCAATGAGATTGGTTTTTCTACTTTTTTCCTCCCATCTTTGCCAAGACTACATTCTTGTCTAACCCTCAGAGTGTAGGTTGTAAAAGTTGGTCTCCATTAATTCAAACCTTGGTTTCAGGGGATATAGCTTACCTGAAAAGGAATGAGAGCTACCATGTTGGAGCACTTACTGTGTGCTAGCCACTCTGCAAGGCACTCCACATTACAGATGAGGAAAATCAGGCTCAGAGAGGCCAAGAAAAATCACTGAAGGCCAAACAAGGTCAAGTGGAAGAGCACGGATTTATTTTCACAGAGGCTTATGTTCTTCCTATACTCCTTCATGCTGCAAAAATTCTCTTCATCCAAATGATGTCCCTGCTGATATGTGGACTGGTCAGAGTGCATCAAAACAGGGAAAGCATCACTTTACAGGAAAGTAACTGCCACCTTTAGCTTGATGTTATGTATTTATGAATATCATCAGTTGCTCAGCATTTCTATTTTATCTGAAAAGTATTTTGTTTTCTTCACTGGCATGTTCCTGGTGAATAAAATGACGAGGCCATTATTAAATTTGCTTCTTTGCTGTCTTCCAACACAACTCTAAAAGGAAATGCTTCATAGAAAGAATGATTTATTCAAAAATCAGTATTTGTCTTTTGCTAACAAGTCCCTGGTTTGTATGTGCTTTTATTCAGATGTATATTATTAGTGAATTTAACTGTAAATTGATAACCTTCATGTCTGAATTTTTAAAAATCACAGTCTTGCCCTTGAGGAAGAAAACTGAATTTAAAAATGCTGTTTAGTGCTTGCTACTACTAATTAGGATGTGCCTCTAAACAATTAGATGTCTCAGATTGATCACTGGAAGGTTTTAGAAGGTCAGAGCATCAGCTGATATATGACTGATTCATATGCAGCCAGTCATGTGGCTATTGAACTTTTCCCGTAAGTCACCGTTTTTCATCTTTATAAGTAGGAGACTTGTGCCACCATTCAAATTAGCATTGATTAGGAAGGGCCAGGGGAATTTCCTTCTCCTCAGAGTGGTTTTCTCAGGCAGGACAGAGACGCTTCAGTGGTTCAGCAGCTGTTGTCAGCCCTCTTTTCTCCTTGTAAAATAGTTCCTGGCTTGCAGTCATCACCCCTCCCCCAGACCTGAAACAGAAAAATAGAAACAAATTAGATGTGTATCAGGAATGAAATACCTCCTGCTTATTGAGAGTTTAAAAATAATCTTTGTAATTAGCGTTTCACATCCTGGAAACTCCTACTGCTGTGCTTGTACACATGCAGGGACTTTTCATCCCCAGTGTGTCCTACACCCCCACAGACACCTGGAGAATTCAACTGTTCCTGCAATAAATAGATTCGAATGATTTTATTCAGTGTCAAACTGCTCATTGAGGAGCCCCAACCTGTTGGGAGTATATTGACCTTTAAAATAAAACAGCCGATTACTTTACTAGCGAAATGGGTTTATTTGGGAATAGCAAAGCAATTGCAATCTGGGACATGCAAGTTGTGGCAAAACCATAGGTAGTTCTGGTAAATAAAGGAGAGGGACATTACTTTATAGAGAAAAAGGAGGAAGTTGGGAGGGGCTGCTTTGAACAAAAGCCCGTTGAAGGAAACTAAGAGTACAGGGTGGTGATGGTTTCTCATTGGACTAGCGGTGGGAATTTCTCACTGGGTGGGGCTATTGCTGGGCTATGAGAAAATCTTCCTTTCTCCTGCTGGGGTAGTAAAGTAGTAACCTTCCTTTTGGAAATGCAAGGTATGTATGTCTCTTTCTGTTTGGGGTTACCAGACAGCACAGAGTGGTAGCATGAAAGTGTGCCCCCTTAAGGGCTTCCCAACTCCATTATAGATGAGGTTTCTCCTTATTAATTTACACAGTTACGAATGTGACACGGATCTGTTTCCATCTATGGCTGACACTTTACCTCCCTGAAACTGGGCAGTAAGATCCTTTTGAGGCATCTGAGACAGATTTCATAACTTTTAATTTACATTTGATTATTTATAAAGAGTCATGCCAGTTGCACTTTAGTCCTGCCCTTTCAAACTTAAACCCATAGTTGAGGTCTTCCTTCTCGTTTCCCTCAGCTGGCTAAATCTGTGGTAGTATCACTTGGTATAGAGTTTGTGTGTGTGTGTGTGGGGGGGGGGGGGGGTGCTGGGGGGTAGAGAGGAGGAGAGAGAGAGAGAGAAAGAGAGAGAGAGATGGGATGGTGGGGAGGGGAGAGAGAGAGAGGGATTCACAGGCACAGACACCCAGAGAGACACCTAGAGATTGGGAGGGAAGAAGGGGACCTCCCTTTTTTAATTCTATGAAGGAAGTCAGGAGGAAGGAGAAGAAAATAGGCATCTCTTTCTGTGACTGCTCATTCGAGGTTTGCTTCAGATCACTGATGATCTAAGTTGTGAACTCAGCCTGAGAAGTCAGCACCTTGGTTGGTCCCGCTAGTGAGGGGTTCAGTTCTGAGAGGTTTAGCTGGTGTCAGTGGACACTTGGTTGTAATTTCTGGCTGGTGGCCTGACTAGTGTTTCTCTGATCTGCTTGCCTCTTTAGCCTCATGGGAAAAAACCTCAGCAAGTTAGTCACCTGCAATTTCATCTGCTCTTCACAGCCCTGATTTGGGGACTTGGGTATGGGATTTATGGACTCACATTTATTTTCTTTTCTCTTCCTAGCTGCACTGCCAGGCAGTCTCTCTCCAGTGCCCCTTTTAAATCTAGGAGCAATGGGGAAAACCTGCAAGCCTGTGGCTAAATGGATGTCCACAACAGAGTTAGAGGTTGGTCTTTGTTCTTGAAGACCCTTCCAAACTTTACGTGTCTGTGTCTTGAGCATCCCATCCCTTTCCTTCGGGTTGGAAACTTAGGGAGAGGGATATGCCTCCCAGAGATAGTTTCCATTGGCCTCTCAGTCCTTCTCCAATATATATTTTTTCCAGTATTTTTAATGGCTATTGCCTCCAAGGGGATGAAGCCTCACAACCTGGTTCTCAACAGAGTTCTGTCTTTCCTGTAATTGCTATCTATTCAGCGATATCTGGGGGTCAGAATAGATTTTAATCTGTACCTTTCTGTCCATCCTGATGCACACTTATGAATCACCAAGTCCATCTCTTTTTCTGTATTGGTTTTTCACTCAAGAAAATAGGGGATTGATAAAGTATCAAGTTACAGAACATTTAAATAGTGCCATAGAGTTCAGTGCCCTGCTTCCCAGCATATGAGTCATTGCCTTTCTGTGACACAGTTTACAACAAACATAAGATGGCACAGTTTCATTCTGCTCTAGTGGTTTTGAGGATCTGAGAATAAAACATATTATCAGAATTTTCTAGTCTCTTAATGGTCTCAAATTTTAAATTTCTTTGATTTTTCTAAAATGAAAGCAGAACATTTCTCTTCCTGTCTTTGTTTATGGCTTATGTTGTGTAAGCAGGAAGAGACTGACTCATTAAAACCTTAACATTTTTGGTAAAACTATAAAGTGCTTTTCAAATTTTTAATCTGAATATCTGGGAAGTCAGCTGCATTGAATTGACTTGAACTTGGATAATTCTTTGATGAATTTTCAGATCAACCTGAAAATTGTGAAATTCTAAATCAATATATTTTCTCTCTTTCACATCTTTTAAAATAATTAAGCAAATATAGAAGATTCAAGGCATTCCTATTTCTTTAAATACATTTTTTTAGAAGATGTAGCATGGAACATTTTAGATAAATATTCAGTGTGGAATGAGGGGGTTGAGAAGAGCTGAAGTTGTAGAAGTGGAGTTAATTTAGGAAGCAGCCCAGTTATTGATGGGAATTAGTTGCTGCTAATGTCTGACTATTTTTCTGTGCTGTGGCTGACAGACATTTTGTTTATTATCTCAAGCCCTTTGAATACTGGCAGGCATGACACTTAGGAAAATTTATACTCTATGGTTAATGTGCTATTTGTTTTTATCTTATGGAATTTAAGTGTTTTCTTCCTTTGATTATATGCATACAATGGATACTTGTAAAAATCAGCCTCAAGCGGTTCAACCATTATATTAACACACCCCTTTGCCAAACAGATTCCCTGGAGTCTATCAGAATAAAGAAGAAATCACAAGAAAACAAGCTAAGCTTATGCACTTTCTCTTGTTTTGTTTTGTTTTTTCCTTTTGAACCCCACAATTTCCTGCTGTGTCTCGGGATCAGCTCCAAATTAATCTACTGCTAAAGCAACCATTTTGAACACTGAGAATAAAAAATAAAACGATCTGCATTCACAGAAGGAGAAGTGTGAATAAGGGCATTCTCAAAAGGGTGTAGACATTGTAGGCATTTGTTCGAGGCAGGTTGTTAAAAATCAACATATGTGCCAACATCCAGGAAAGGGACAAAGACCATTTCAAAAGCAAACGTGTATGCCACTTTGCCCATTAGTTCCCTAAAATGCCTAACCTTCACCCAGGTTTTTGCATGGTATTGATTGGCTTCATCTGATTTCACGTTATTTATATAAGAATTCAGATTCATGAACTAATATGGGTTGTGCTCATGAAAAAATATAACTAAAATCTGTATTAGAATTCTCCAGAGAAATAGAACCAATAGGATATCTGTCTCCTCTATCTATGTATCTGTCTATGTATGCATCTATCTATCTATCATCTATCTGTCATCTATCTTTCTATCCATCCATCCAGAACTCGATTTATTATAAGAAATTGGCTCACATGATTATGGAGGCTGGCAAGTCCAAAATCAGCAGAGCCAGTGTCCCAGTTCGTGTCTGAAGGCTGGAAGTTGCTGTAGAGACAGAAAAAGCCAGTGTCCCAGTTTGAAGGCCATCAAGCAGGAAGAACTGATGTTTCTCTGGGGAGGATGAGCTGTGGATCACTTCTACAGAAACAATGGTGGCCATTTATTTTATTGCTGAGTTTCATTGTTTTGTGAATGAGTCTGATGAGAACTGATTAGGTTGTAAGAATTCAATATAGAGCCTATAGATCTTGTCCTGTTGGCAAAATGGGCTTAAAAGTCATTTTAGCTGTGTTTCATTGTCAATATCTTATTCTTTGAATACATTTAAATACCTATTTGGTAACTGAAGAAGAGGCTTAAACATCAAGATCACAAAATGAAGGTTAATACTTTTGGGGAGTTGAGTGCTCTTGAGCTCAGTACTAAGTTCTCTCCCTCCTTTCCAACTAAACTTTCCTGTGGGCCATCCCAAGAGATTGATGACTTTAATATCCTCTTCATACTGATAATATCAAAATAGGTTTCTCTGGCTCTCACTTCTCCAGTAAACTACAGACTTATTCATCTAACAGCTCATCAGTATCTCCAATTAGACGTCTAATAGGCAGCTTTTAAGCTTTATATATCCGGAACAGAATTTTGAGTGTTTTGCCCTCCAAAATCTGATCATCACCCAGTCTTCCCCATCTTAATTAATGACTCCTCTTTATCCCGTTCCTTAGATGTGGTAGATTGTATTTCTCTAAGTGACCACAATGAAGACTTCTTATTCCACATGCTTTTCTTACAATGTGGATTTTGCTCTCCTCTTATGCGAGGTGGGGTCTGTGTTCTCTTTCTGTAAAACTTGATGGGGATTTGTGACTGTCCTCACTCATGGAGTACAGTGGACATGATGTTTGATGACAAAAGGCGAAACAGCTTCCATCTGGCTCTCTCTCTTTGGGAATGCTTGCTCTGGGGCAAGCCGTGCACCATGATGCGAGGAAGCCTAAACTTGTCCACAGGGAGGGACCATATGCAGAGGCTGATGTGGAGAAGCAGTGAGGTTCTCAACTCAAGCCCGAATCAGCTGCCATAGGTGTGAATGAACAAGACTTCAGTTCCTTCCTACCCCCAGCTTTTGAGTCATAGCTGAGGGCCCAGATGCTTTGAGGCAGAGAATACCACTAAACTTTGGGTAATTTTTATGCAGTTCTCAGGGAGGAAGAAATTTTCTTCTACCCATCTTTGTTCTTCTGGCTGGTCTAAGAGTTAAATTGACGTGAGACAGATTAGCAGGAGAAAATCAAACAAAAGTTTAATAACATGTACATATGGGAGAGATCCAGGAAAACTGAGTAACTCACCAAAATGGCTGAAACCCTCACCTTAAATATCATCTTCTGCTAAAGGGAAAAGAGAATGTTGGGAAGTGGTTTTTGAACTTCAAAAGGGAGGAAGGCAATTCACATGGACATTGAAAAGCAAATGTTTGGTAAATAAGTGTTTGCTGGACAACGTAGAGACATTGAGACACAGAGTGGACTCACATCTAGCTCCTGCCAAGTTTCCCCCACAATACTTAGCCAGTATTCTTTGCAGATGTCTCTGGTGATAGCTCTATTCTGGGAGCAGGGCCCTCTGTGTAAATGGTTTTAGGCAGTTAGGGGGAAAGTCAGGGTTTCTTTCTGAGTTTTTAGGGCCTTGATTGTTTTCAGCTCAAATTAATTTGCTGGCCAAAGAAACATTTTAGGGTGGCAAATTTTGCTCCCCTACACAGCCATAGTAACTGGACCATTGCTAAAAATACACTGTCTGTCCCGATTCCTCTTATTCCCTCACCACTCACATCAGTACATCTTGCAGTTCTACTTTCCAAATGTAGCCTGCATGTTGATCACTTCTTAATCCCCCCATGGCTGGTCCTGAATACCATGATATAGTGCCTTATTTACCACACATATTTCCTAACTAGTTTCTCTTTCCCTAATATATATTATATTTTCCAGGTAGAAGCCAGATTAATTTTTTAGAAACATGAATGAGATCAATGTCTCTTGCTCAAAACCTCAAATGTCTTCCTGTCACGTTTAACATACTACCAAATGCCTTACGATCCCCTGCCAGGCCCTAGATTACCTGATGCCTGTCTTTTCCCCAGAATTCTCTCCTACTACTCTTCTCCAGACTCATAATGCTTAAGCCACACTAACCTCTTACTCTTCCTTAAAGCATCCATTTCTGAGCCAGAGATAGCTAACAGCAGAATACATGCCTGCCCTTCCATAATCATGAGATTGCCCCTGGGTATACGATGTCCAGGTCACTTTTTATCCAGGAGATTAATTTTTACCATTGGCACAGTACTTCCTGGACAGTGTTATTAGGAAACAAATGTGCTGTCTCAGTTCTCCAGACACAAAGCACTCTATAGCCCTAGCTAATGGCAAAATTGCAAAGCAGAAGGAGCCTGGATCCCTGAATCACCATGTGGAAGAAAGCCATCTACTAACCAGGAACACCTGCATTTGACTGTTACTATGAGTGAAACTTACTGTGCTAAGTTAGTGAAGTTTTATGGTTTATTCATTGTAGCAGCTGGTATTTCCCTACCTATTACAATGTTACTCCCTCTTCAAAGCCTTTAGACATGCTACTTTTCTGCCTGAAGGACTCTTCCCTCCCTTACTTCTTTCAGGACCCTGCTCCCCTTTAAAACAATACATTCTCCCACCCCCACTCACCCACAAATGCACTTTCTCTACTATTACCCTGCTTTATATACTTTATAGTACTTAGCACTATCTGGAATGTTACTTATGTATTTTGTTTGACTTTTGCCTCTACTAGAATGTAAGGCTCATAATGGCATGGACCTCATCAATTTTTTGTTACTTTATCCCCAGCATCTACATGGTTCCTGGCATGTAGCCAGTGCTCTGCAAATCCTTGTAGAATAAATAGATGGAAGGAAGTTACATCAGGTAGTCTAGGAACAGGAATGAAATGTTGGGAATTACAGTCCTTCATAATTAAGTTAGCATCACTCAGTGAATCATTCAACTTCTTTGTGCTTTAGTTCCCACAACCATCAAATGGGGATGAAAATATCTTTTTCATGTAGTAGCTGCGATGAGTAAACACAACATGTATGTGACCTGCTGAACCCTAGATGGCTTTACAAATAAATGTGTTCTTCTTTCTTTGATTTTTTTCTTATGAAAGTTTAGGGGGAAAATAATTGTGAACCTTAACATTTCTAAACCTAAATAATTGAGGAAACTGACATATTTGGCATAAGTCTCATAGGGTAGTCTTTCTAGATTGGAATAGTCAATAACTAAGAGCTGTTTACACTGTTATACCTGAGGGTTTGTTAGGTACTCTGACACATACTAAAGCAGGAGATTCTATAGCCCTGGCAAATGTTTTGACCATCACACCATCTCTAAATGCTGTGTTAGAATGGCCACATTCAATTCTGATGGTGCTGTGCAAGTTCTACCATTATTAATTTCTGTGTGGATCATGAGTTCACAGTTTGGGGGAGAAGGAGGTGTATGTATGACAAATCTTTGTTTATTCAGATCTCAAGGAAGCAAATAGGATTTTTTGCAGAGTGGCCAATTCAGGAAATAAACATGTTTATAAGCCATTGTTATTTTTTTTCTAATTAAAAAATTATGAATCAAACATGTGAATTTCCTTGTAATACTGAAAAATACCAGGCAAACATGACATTCTCTTTTCACCTCTTTTGTTTCCTGTTCCTGGCAAAGTTGGAACTGTTCAGTAATTTAGTGGGTGAATGTCCAAAGGAGGTGATACCACTTCCAATGGGGCACAGCTTTGTTTTTGGGAAGAGTGAAAAATTTCTGCTGATTTTATGTATAAAGTCTAGATATACATACAGTATGTGTACACATATACAATATATCTGAGGTATTAAAATATCATGGTGGGGATTTTATGGGGGAGTGATTAGGAAATATATATCTAAAGAGTCTCCTTAGGGGTCTGATAATGAAAATAATGGTTCATAAACACTTGTTTAATGTTTTCACTCAGGTTCCTCTTTATGCATTTACACATAATGTGTATGTATACATATTTTAATTGCTGGCTTCTATAATCATTAAAGAAATAATACTGATTATATTTTATATAACTTTTTTCTATTCTATTTCATTTAGGTGTCCCCCAGATTTTTGGCAGGTTTTTACATTCTGTAAGATGAATGGCCTGTATTTATTTATTTATTTATTTGTTAGTTAGTTATTTATATTGGAGTATAGTTGCTTTACCCTGCTGTGTAAGTTTCTGCTGTACACCAAAGTGAATCAGCCATACATACACATATATCCCCTCTTTTTTGGATTTCCTTCCCACTTAGGTCACCATAGGACACCGGGTAGAGTTCACTGTGCTATACACTAGGTTCTCATTAATTATCTATTTTATACATAGTAGTGTATATATATGTCAATCCCAGTCTCCCATTTCATTTCACACTCCCTCTCTTTACCTCTTGGTTGGATGGCCTATGCTTTGGACATCACCCTGCTGGTGGACATTTTGTGATTGTAGTGTTAATAGACATAGTCTATCCTGCATTCTCTTCCCCTTTTGTACTTTCTAAGAAGTCCCATTTTAATCTCTTGTCCACCTCCCCCCTGTGCAGTCATGGACCTCCAGGGAACCTGATGTCAGCTTAGCTTCAGCAGTGGGCCTGAATAATGGAAGAGCATTTCTGTCCTTTTGCCATGGGTTTTGTAGGAATGGGCAAATG
Source organism: Hippopotamus amphibius kiboko (assembly GCF_030028045.1). Taxonomy (NCBI): domain Eukaryota; kingdom Metazoa; phylum Chordata; class Mammalia; order Artiodactyla; family Hippopotamidae; genus Hippopotamus; species Hippopotamus amphibius. Next base: position 56,094,233 of record NC_080190.1, on the reverse strand, counting down.
AAAGCCACTTGGGGCCAAAAAAGGAATAAAGAAAATTCTGCTCAGGGATTCTGGGATAGAGAATCCAGTTGTTTTCTTTTCCATTGAATATAAATAAGGAAGAATGTTCCACAGTCATTTCTGGAAGCCGTCTGATGACCAATAGGGGACCTAACCCTAGAGTGAAGACAGTGTTGTAGATGTCAGAGTAGTGAAATGGAGACACCTAACTGCCTTAGTGTTATCACTGTGCTACTGATGCAACTAACCATGAAATAGACCCTACCCTGAGACTTCCCAGTACATGAAATCATGTATTTCCTCATTGTCTGAAGCAATTTGAGTCATGTTTTCTATTACTTATAACCAAAAGTATCCTATCTGAAAGCATCCTATTTCAGTTAACAGTCTTGTACACATTTATATGTGTGTTCATATATGAAATTTTCTTCACAAAAATTCTTGGAACTGTGTTTGCTGGGTCAAAGACTTCCACTTTTCGTTTAAGTTCAGTTTTTTGATTTACAGAGGGAGTTTTGTTTGTTCGGGTTGTTTTGTCTTCACATGCTTTCTTCTCAGTCTTTTTAATTATGCCTTCTAGGTTGTGTCGTGCTTAGGAAGACCTTCCCAAATCCAATATTGTAAATAGTTTCCAGTAATCTCTTTTGGCAATTTCATAATTTTACTTTCTATGGCTTAAGTTGTGTAGAGTTCGTGTTTGTGGCTGTGTGTATATGCAACGTATACGTGTAACTTCACTCATTTTTTTCCGAATCAACACCTCATTTCCATGTCACTATTTATTGAGTACTCCTTCCTTTTCTTATTGACTTAGAGTTCTCAATTTCATACACTACATTAGTATATATGCAAGGACTTGTTTCTAGATCGTCTAGCTGATTGCCTTCATATATCTGCTTTTTCTTGTGCCCATGTTACCCTCTATTAATTACTCTAATTTCTTTGTTTTGTGATATGGTTAGAGCATATCTTCAATCCATGATCCCTCTCCGCATTTTTCATTAAAAAATTTCTTGCTGTGATGTGTTTTAATTCAAAATGAGAATAGTTTTATTGAGTTCTGGGGTTGGATGAGCAGAAAGAAGTGTGGACATTCTTATTGAAGACTTTACTTATGTAACTGCATAGGTGACTGTAACTTGAACAAATTCTCATAGATACTTGTTTATACAATAAAAATGTTAGCATCTAAGCCTATTTAGGAAATAACCTAAAAGCAACCTTTTTTTACCCTTCAACCCTTACATCTATATGACACGCTATAATTTACCATGTTTGTTTCCATTTTCTGATTTCTTCCTCAAAGGAGTCCCGTGAAATGTTTGTCAACATAATGCTCATCTTCAAAGTGAAAACTGAAACTTAGAAAATTAAAGGATTGACTTAATGTCAACCAGTAGGATAGTAGCAGTAATGGGACTAGAAGTAGTGTATTTCATTCAGTGCAGTGAACTCTGTGGAATGTTTCAGTGATTAGAACAAACTAGTTTGGTATCAAGCATTATGTTAGGCTTTGAGGATATAGAGATGTGTAGGGTTCACTCCATACCCTCCTTGCAGCCCAGTCCTTCCTTTGCCATAGTTGCTGGATCTCTTCTTTGCTTGAGCAAAGCAGGGCAGGGAAGGTAACCCACAGGCGCATCCCCCATTACCTGATTTCAGACTTGATGGAGAACAACACTTTCTATCTCAAGGTAGTGACACCCTCTGCTAATTCCTGGCTTTAGAGGAGAATCTCTTTCTAAGGACTTCCTTTTTTCTTTCTTTTTTTGGCTGTGTTGGGTCTTCATTGTTTTCTCTAGTTGTAGTGAACAGGGGCTACTCTTGGTTACAGTGTATGGGTGCCATGGCTTCTCTTGTTGCCAAGCACGGGCTCTAGGTGCTTCAGCAGTTTACGGTATGTGGGCTCAGTATTTGTGGCTCACAGACTCTAGAGATCAGGCTCAGTAGTTGTGGTGCACGGGCTTAGTTGCTCTATGGCATGTGGGATCTTCCCAGACCAGGGATCGAACCCATGTCCCCTGCATTAGCAGGCAGATTCTTAACGACTGCACCACCACGGAAGTCCCTCTCTAAGGACTGCTAATCAACAGAGTTGCTGTTATCCTCCTTTGGATCCTTCTGCTTTGCACAACCACAGCTTGGTATTCAAAATGCAATCTTGGGTTTTCAGGCAATGCTAGTGGGGCATGCGGGAGCTCATCATTGGCTTACCTGCTCCTTCTACACTAACATTACTGTCCTGCTGAATGAACTAGAATTTTACCTCCTTAAACTCTCTATTCAGAGTGCTATAATGAAGGAGGCATGACTTGAGTTTGGAAATGTGGTGGCAAATTATCCATAGGTGAATTAACATGGATAATTTAAATATACATCATGAATAATGAAAAATTGCAAGTTTGACTTTATCTTCTAAGAAGAGGATAACGTTTATTTTCTCCCTGTATATGTCATACAGTAAATACAAAAATTTGATACCCTAGTTCTGTGGATACAGTTCCATGATTTATATTAGCTATGTTTGGGCATCTCAGTCTCTTGTATTACAATGTAAATGCTTTGAGGACAGGGACAGCTTCTGAGTCGGGTTCATCTTTGTGCTCCCAAAGACGCTGTCCCTGGGCCTTAGCATTGACTTGACTAAGTGAATGAGTGAATGGTTGGATGAAGACTACTTTGCACTTCACACTTGTATCTCATTTGCTTTATTTTTATATTAATTTCTTAAGCCATACGGTGTAAACTTCAGACAACAATATTGACACATCACTTTTCACATCCTCTGCGATGGCGTTTTGCCATTAGCAGGATGCAGGGGAAAAATCAGAAGGGAAACAAATTTGTGTCAGTTTCGGGCAGCTGTTCTTTGTTTGTAAGGTCTGTGATAAAATTGGACATAATTCAGCAAATTTTGTATTAATTAGGTACTAGCATTAGCTGATTACTTTTGGTCCTGTTGGCATAAAAGGAGTTTGTTTTGCATGAACATATCCCACAAGAAGTGCTGTCTTCTCAGAGAGCAAAAGCAAAACTTGTTTTATATTTTCTCCAAGTTCCTGCGCAGAGAACAGCATTGTCAAATAAGGAGAGACAGCATGGTCTGGTGCAAGGCTCCACAGGATGGAATCTTTGTATCCTCACCTGGAGGTTTATTTGAAGTACACACTCAGGGCTGCACTCCAGACCTGCTAAAATAAGATCTCCGAGGGTGGGGCCCAATACAGTCTGGTTTAGCAAGTCCACTGTGTGATTCTGATGAATGCTAAAGATCGAGAATCTTTACTGGAAAAAAGCAGAGGGTCTGCATCCTCCAAACCTGGGTTGGAATTGTTAATTATTAAAAAATTTTTAATTGTAATACAGTTTATCATGAATTAATTGTGTGATTTTAACCAAGTTATTTATGATTTTGAGCCTTGGTTTCTTCATCTATAAATTGTGGAGGTTGATACTTCCTTCCTCTCACCAGCTTTATCAAGCTATAACTGACATACAACATGCTGTAAGTTTATTCGTTCTGTTGATTTGATATACTTATATATTGCAAAAAGATTACCATCCTTAGCACTAGCAAACACGTCCATCAAGTCACATAATTACCATTTTTTTGTATGTGTTGAGAACATTTAAGATCTACTTACTTAGCAACTTTTAAGTACATATGCATTATTGTTAACCATAGTCACTATGCTATGCATTAGATCCTCAGAAATTATTCATCTTATGTCTGCAAGTTTGTATTCTTTGATCAACATCTCTTTTCCCCCACCACCCCCGGTCCCCAGTAACCACCATTCTAGTTTGTTTCTGTGAGTTTGGCTTTTTAAGAGTCTACATGAAAGTGATGTCATATTTACTTCCTTGATTTGTTAAATGAGCTATAAAAAAAATCATACTGGATCTGCTACTAGAAGCCAGTGAACATATATAGGATTGTTTTTCTCCCTCCCTATTGCCTCCACCATGCTATGGATTCTAAATTAGAAATCAAAATTTTTAGTCCTATAACATGTATTATTACATATGGTATATATTTTCTAGACCCTTACCTTTGGACCTGGCACTTTTCTGACAAAAATAAATCTCACTTACTTTTTAGTTCAGAAATCCCAGGTAGAAATGTGTGCTCTCATCTTCCTAAATGTAGTAGTCCTGGTAATGGCCATGTGAATCAGGGATGTTGCAGGTGTCTGTAGCTGCAAACAAGCTACCTCAGGATTTTATATTTGAAACTACTAATTTATTTTGCTCACGCGTTTGTGGGCTAGAAATTCAGGAAAAACTTGGGTAGGGCATTAGTCTTTGATCCATGTGGCCTCAGCTGGGGTGTCTGGGGCTGAAGTCCATCCAGGAAGGCCCCTTCAGTTACATGTTCAGCCTCCTCAGTGCTGCTTGGCCTTGCTCCCCATATGGCATCTCATCCTCCAGGGTCTGGCCACTTGGCTTGGGATCCTCACAGTATGGTGGTCTCAGGAAAGATGCACTTCTTGCACGGTGATGGGCTTCCAAAAAGTAGGAAGTGGAAGCTTCCAGGTAGCTAAGGCCTCTGTCCAGACCTGGCACAACTTCCAGTATACTAAATGCTTCAAAGCAGTCACAGAGGCAGCTCATATTCAAGGCAGAGGAGAAGGAGATTCCATGTCTTGATGTGCGATGAGTGGCAAGTAACAACGCAGAAGAAAACACAGAATAGGCTACGTGGTTCTGCCCATCTTTGGAAATCACTATCCACTGCAAGGGGTGCTGAGTGGATAGTATGTTGTTTCTTAGCATATAACTATTAGCAGAAATGCTTAAAATAAGTTGAATCTAGCCGTTACATTAAAATACACACGTTTAAATTATACTTGTTATCTACATTCTGCCTTTTAATCCTTGGCAATTAAATTTAAGACTCAAGTTAGTTGAGTTGCTTGTGTAAGAGTGGACTGTCACCCCTCCATCCATCAAGCTCCTGCTTGGACTTTGCCTTACACGATGGAATGCGTGTTCACAGTGCACAAGGCATTGCTGAGGGTTGCTTTGTCAATGTGAAAGCCTCGTCCAAGCCCTCAGGACATGTAACCTTACAGCTCCATGGTAGTTACATGCTTTGATGCTGCAAGGAGTAACATTTTCATTACTTTATTTGCGCTCCCACAGTTGTGTGTTATGTTACTCATGAAGAAGCAGAGAAAATTTGGGGGTCCTATTCTACCCCCAACCCTGTAAGTATTAATCATTCTTTCATCTGTATTTTCATAGCATTTGGATTATTACTTTATTTTCTTGCTGATTAATTTATTTTTAATCATACAAGAAATACACAAGTACATTCTGTTTATAAAAATTTCAAACAAAAATAAAATAAATTCTTTTGTTCATCTAAATGCATCCCCTTTCCCCACCCTAACCCCTTCCCAGAAGTAAGCAATCTTATCAGTTTTTATATGTAGCCTCCAGACATTTTCTCTGCATCTGCACACATACATGTGTGGGAAAGTGTATAATTTACTCAAATGGACACAAATTCTACATACTGTATTATAATTTTATGTATTCACTTAATCATATTGACTCAGAGAGGGTTATATATAGATCAACTTTACCCTTTTAAATAGATTCATGCAATTCCTTTGTGTGACCCTCCAGCAGTGAATTCAACTATTCCCCTCTGGGTGGACACAGCTTTCAGGTTTTCAGTGAATACAACGAAGTCCAAGTAAACATTTCTGACATAGCTCTTTGTGCAGCTGGGTAAGTGTGTGACCAGGTCTTATCAAAGGTGTTGCCAGATTGCCTTCAGAAAGGCTGTTTCACAGACACTGGCCCACACATCCTCATCAACACTGCATGTTGTTTAATATTTTCAAAGTTTTGCATATTTGATAGGAGAATTGGATACCTCTCTTTGTTTTCTTTCCATTTCCCGGAGTGTTAGTGAGGTGTCCCATACTTTCTTGCTGAGCATTTGTGTATTGAACATTTGTATCTCCTCTTCTGTGAATATATTTGGCCATTTTGTTATGGATTCCATACAGGTGCATGTGTTTCCCAGGACCATCTTAATTTTCTTCCAGAGATAATATTATTTCTAATCTTGGGCCAATAACACGTTTTGATTCCTATAGCATATACAAATGTATAAATATATGTATATGCCTTCATACATTATATGTACGCATGAATATATATTATATTTTAATGTATGCATTCACCTATTTCATATTTACAAACGACATCCTGAACATCATTCAGCTTCAAGCATTAAAAATACAGGGGTGAAATATTTGAAAGACTTTGATATGAAAGGAAAATTAGATTTGGGGAGGGAGTAAAGTTCAGAACTGAAAAATGGGTACAGAGAAGAATTTGCTAGTGATTAAGTTTTACTAAAATGGTAGAAGATTGGTTTTTGTGACACTGAAACGCTCAAGTTTAGCAGGTATTGCTTTAAATCTCAGATGTATTTATACATTTCCTAATTTATTTTTAAAACAAACATTTGTTATGTGTTTAAAGGACATGGAAAATATTGATAGAAATTATTTTAAACTTTAATGAAATAAAAAAATACAGGGGTGAACATCATTCAGCATCAAGCATTAAAAATACAGGGGTAAACCAACTAGACAGTGAACTGTATTCCTGAGGAATGTCAGGAGTTTTCCAGGTATTTTCCCTCCTGAGAAAAATCTGTCTTTCAGTCTATCTTATCATCATGATTTATCGTCTATCAATCCGAATGTTCCTCCATCTGTTTATCTAATAGCCACCTATATAGACTATGTACCAAGCACTAGTCTGAGTGCTTTATGAATATTAACTCTTTTATGTCTTGACTTCCCCATTAGGCAAGTACTCTTCTTATTATCCCATTTTTGTGTGTGAAGAAACTGAAACAGAGAAGTTGAGGAATTTGCTTAGGGCCTTACACATAGTAAGTAACAGATCTGTAATTTGGACCTGGGTAATCTTGTCTGGTTTTAGATTTTATATTCTTTCTTTCATATAATTAAAATAAAATTTTAAAATTTATTATTTGTCATATTTCATAGAAAACTCTTGGGATTTTGATAGACATAGTTGGGTATTTAATAATTTATTAGACATCTGTGTAATATTGAATCTTCCCATTTATTTCTTTAGTAGGGCTTCATTAAATCATTTCTGCTTTTATGTCCTTTACGTAAATTTGTCATGCTCATTAATTATTAAATTTTCCCCAGGTATTTTATAATTTGGTGTTGATATAAATGGAATCTTTATAATATCATCAAATTCCTTTCCAGTGTAATGGGAAATATAATTTTTGTACGTTGATCTTGAATCAGGGTATTTTGCTGAATTTTTCTTTTTTGTTCAGTAGTTTGTCAGTTGTCTTGGACATCCTAAGAGACAAAAATAGTGTTTTGTTTTTTCCTTTCAAATATTTATAACTAATTTCTTTTTCTTACATTATTTTATCTAGATATTTATTAAAATATTGAATATCTGAGATAATAGGGAAATCTTGTGCTGTTTTGAACATTAATAGAAATGCAGAGGTTTTTTCTCAACATTTAGTTTCTTTACTTTACCTTTATAATGAATACCTTTTATCAATTTAAATAGTTTTGTCCTATTTCTAGTATGTTAAGAATTTTCAATCAAGGACTGATTTTGAGTTACATAAATGTTTTTCAGTAACTTCAGAGTTTTTTTTTTTTTTTTTTGCTTTATATCGATTAATGAAGTGAACTACGTTCATATACTATGAAATGTTGAATCATCCATCCTGGTATTTCTTTTAAAATTTCTATCTGGTCATAATATGTTTTTTTAATATACTACTGATTTTTTGTTAATACTTTATATACACGTCATCCTTTTATAATAGGTGAAAATGGCCTATTTTTTAAAATCTTTTTCTGGTTTTAGTGTCAGGATTAAGCTGGCTTTGTCAAATTAGTTGATTTTTCCTGTATTTTCTATTCTTAAAAATAAGTTTTTTAGCAGGAGAATTGTCAGGACTCAAGTCTGGTAGAATCTATCTGTACAACAATGCATGTCTTCATGTCTTCTTTAGAAGTAATCCAACTAGCTTATCAATTTCCTCATCGGTTATTATTTTATCCCAATGATATAATTCTCCTTAAACCAATTTTGGCTATGGACCTTTTCCTTTTTCCTTTTTCAGTCCTGTCTTCCAGGTTGTCAATTGTATTTGTTTGAAATTACCCACAATAAAATGAAAATTTTTATAAAATTATAAATTACATATAAAATTATAAAAACATTTATATCTTACATAGTCATGTTCTTTTACATTGTTCTTTATATAATGTCTGTTTTCTCTCCTTCCTGCTTTTAATATGAGATAAACTGTGGTGTTAAGATTTGCTGCTCTGATTATTGCTCTTCTAAAGATAATTTGTAATTTCCCTGATAATATTTATTCAAACCAAGTTTTTCATCAAAATTTAATTTTGGAAGTTTTTATTTTTGTTTTTATATTATTTTCCAAATAGACTCTGCTCGTGTTATGGGGGGAGTAGATGGTGGTGGTGAGAAGTTCCGAGAGCCTGTATTGTTCCCCACTCTTGGAATTCTCTGCTTGAACACTCTCGAGCCTTCAGAGACCTGCAGGGACCCTTTACAGCATTCTGACTGCCTAAATAGCAATCACTCCTAGGGGTGGCTGTTTGGGAACAGGGTGAAGGATGGGCAGTTTTTGGACTTGGGACTGAGTGGTCCACTTAGGGGTGTAGCAGACTACTTACCAGGAAGGATGGAGCTGAGGGGTGAGAAAAGAAGGATGCAGGTTGCCCCTGGCCCCCAGGGCCTCTCTTGCACAGTTCTGAGATTGCAGGACTGTATACCCCTCTTACAGCTGCTATGTTGTGGTGGAAACCCTGAGAATGCTAAACTTAAAAATGGCCTTTCAAGGCATCATGGAATCATATTTTGGAGTTAGGAGCATAGAACATATTTTATTTAACATTTCTGGTGTCCTGATACATTACTTTTTAATATTAAGACATTTATGTGATCTTCAATTTCTGCACTTAACCTCCGGCCACCAAATCTTAGAGGAGGGCTGGGAAAGAGTTAAATTGTTGGGGAAAACAGAATCTAAAGCAGGTGATGTTTGATTGTCCCATCCCTCAAATTTTTGCTTACCTAACCTGCACCCTTTCTTCTAATTTAGAGTTGGGTGTTTACCTCTTCTGAGATTTGCTGAGCCAGAACCCAGACCAGCAGCCTCTCAGAGAGCATGAAATAGGGCAAGATTGTTAGGTGCAGGGTACAGAAAGGTCAGATTGCAGTAGCCTTGTTCCATGGAAGTGGCGAGGCTGCAAAGATACCTCAGTTGCCTGTGGGTAAAGAAGAGGCCATCTCGTCAGACCCCTGGGAGGCCATGCAGTGGGGCAGGAACTATGGAGTGAACACATTTCTCGGGGCTCCAGGGAGGAAATGGCTGTTCTTCGACTGAACCACCTGGGCCGGGGACCCAAACAGAGGTTCCCTGACTCCCCTTTTGCCTCCAGCAGAGCACCAGAGGACTACCAGTATATCCTTAGGAACTGCTTTTGGAGGCCTGCAACATAGAGGGCATAAGTAACCAACATGCATTAGAGAAAAAGGCATCGGAGAATAATGAGGCCTGTAAATGCAAATCAGCATCTGTTGACACTGAAGTAAATGGATCCCCCTTCCCACTACTCAGGCATCTAGCCCTTCTGTACTGGGTGCAGGCAGAAGGGAAGCATGGAGGAGAGCAGTGAGGGAGGCTACCCAAGATGTTTCTAGCCTGAACTGGCCATTCCATTGGGACCACATTTTAAAACAGAAAATGACCAAAAACATTTTTTTATTATGACCAGAAAGTATTATGAGAGAAGTTTGAGATACTTGTATTTGACAAGATTAAATTTTCTTTCCTATAACCAATTCACCAGATGCTGACACTTCAGGAAACAAATATAATATCGGTTATTAGAAAAAATAAGTCATTCCCTATTTTCCTGTTGCTGAGTTGAGGCTATTTAATTATACGTGTTGTGCTCTGTTCTCTTACGTCTAAAGATTTTGAGTATGGTGTGTGAGTGTGGTGTGTGCATGTGTTTATAAGAGTGAAGGCTTGTGCTCCATTGCTTGTTGTAATTTAGTCTCTTTATGATACTTTGTCTTCTCCATCCCAGCATTTATCACAAGATATTGCTCTATTTTTAAAAAGTGTCTGTCTCTTCTTTTAGCAGATTTCTTAGAGGAGACTGAAATACAATTTTTGAACCTTTGCCTCTGTTGTAGTGCCAGACACATAGTAGGTACTAAAAAAAATTAAAAAAAAAAAAGCCTAACATATTCTATATTTATGCTAATATTTCTATCCATTTATCTTGGTATTTTTCCAAGACCCAGTTTGAAGGTATTTTAAAAGTAACTTTCCTAGATTGTCAGTTAATACTTGCGCAACATTTTATAACAAAACAGAAGAAAGAGTAAAATAGGCAATGAGGAAGGAAGTACTTTTATCTTTGTGCATATAACCTAGTAAATGTGACTGCTTATGGAACTGGCAATTACTGGTAAGTCAACATGTCAGAGATATTTGTTACTTGCACTGTGAGTAATTACCCCTCTAGATATAATCAGTGTTAAAGGTAGTGAAGTGCAAAATAATTGCGAGAACAACAAGGTCTATGACTCATTTCAACTAGGTTTATAGAGTAAAAGTTTTTTTCTCTCGCCGTGAACATTAGCAGTTTTTATTGATTCCACAGTTTTACAGTGGTGAAAAAGGTAATTTGCAGCTTAACTCTCAATTTCTCATTTCCATATTGCAAATTCAATTATGTTAGACATTTAAGGCCATGCATTAGCATGTTTTGGGTAAATTAAATATTGAGGATTCACTATGTGCTGAGTGATGTGGAGAGCAAAGGTGTGGCAAAGCCAGAGATGGCTTTGTGTAGGAAGAAGATTGTTAGACAAGCCAAAAAATAGAATGTTTGAAGCAAAAGCCTTCAAGATACTGGAATTCCGGCACTACGAAACAGTGACCCTGAGAGACAGGAAACAAATGAGGAGAGTCCTGTGATTGCTGTAGTTTATTGTTTTCAGGCAGTTTAACAGGTGTAACACAGGGGAGAAAACCCAGGCAGGGCCGGGCCCAGTGGTCTCCTTGAACTGGAGGATGGAGTGGTAGCTGGAGTGCACTGAACAGAGTACTGTAGAGGGGAAGGTGCACAGAGAGGACTCCAAATATCTGTCCTCTTGAATATTCAGTAGAGAGCTGATCAGTGCATGTATATGAGGAAACACCAATACCGGGAAAGAACTACCCAAAATGTTTAGCAGGAACAGTGCCAGACATTCACACTGGCTGAGGGACAGTGCCTGCCTCAGCCACCAGCCAGCCTGGAAAATCTAATTCTCAGGACATTGGATAGAGTACTCAGCAGGGTCTTGCATTAGTTGTGGGGATTAATTAGTCCTAGACTAAACACTGTTCAAGTCCCAACTAAGAAATCTTAACACAAGTTAGGAAGGATATGAAACATTTCCAAGTAATTTAAATGTATCCTAGAAAAAAAAGCTGGAGAATATTAACAGAAACAAAAATAAATATCCTCATCCAACAAAGTAAAATTAACAATGTCTGGCATCCAATTAAAACCTACAAAGTATGGGAAAAAAAAGGAAAATGTGATCCATAATGAGGAAAAAGTTCATTAAAATCAGTCTGAGAAATGACATAGATATTAGAATTAACAGACAAGAACATAGCTACCCTGTTCACACTTGACTCGCAATTTCAGTTTCTGGGTATTCCCAGAGTACCCAGAATTTTAAAATGAATATGGAAATGAATATGTTATAGTGGAAATGAAGTGAGCCATGGATGCTATTGCAGTATTTTTTCCCCTTTTTTGTCCTTAAAAGTAGTCTAGGGCTTTCAGATATGAGGAATTGCCTCCCATGACCCCTTAGACTGGCTGAGGTGTTTCCAACTTTGTGCTCTGGTACTAGTGTTTAGATGTTCTCACTCACTTTGTTGCTGGAATGCTACTCATTTAATGTCTGTATAGCTCGCTAAACTGTGTGTACTCCCCAAAGTCAGATTTTAATCATCTTATTGTCCTTTCTCTAGCAACTAGATCAGTCCGTGGCATATGGTAAACTTTTAATAAAGTTCATCAAATTGGTGGACAGATGAAGTTGCCAAAATAATGCAATATATTTCTTATTTTACATTCTTCAAGTATACAAATTGTGTTCTGAAGTTGTGGCTGAGTTCATTATTTTTTTGAAGAACAGAAAAAATTATATTGTTCAGACACATGATAACCTCTGTTATGTTGAGCAAATTGATAGGTGTGTTAGTCTTTTTACTAATTTTTCCAAAGTACAATTTGTCATTAATGAAAGCCAACAACATAATAGTATATAATCTGTTTTTATTAAATGAAGACACTGTTGTGGTTTGGAAAGTTGATTTCTGGTTCTACAGATAAATAATTGTATGCTGTTACACTTACACTACTTGAGCCTCAGTTTCTCCAACTATAACATGGAGAAAATAAAAATAGAAAATTATCTATTTATTTGTTTGTTTGTTTGTCTGTTTATACTTCACAGAGCTATTGTGAGGATCAAATAACCTGGATGACATAAAGGCAAAGCATACAGATTCTTTAACAATCAATCTTTAACAGAAAATTGATAAGAGGAAAACAAAATTTAGATTTAGATGGTTGAACATCTTTAAAGGAAGGAGCATGTTTATTCTCTATGCATCTTTCAGTACTTGTGAATGTTGCTTTCCTTTGTGGCATAATTTCTATAGTGTATGCTGTTACATCTAGAAACCCGCTGAAGAGGCATGCCAGACCATTCTAACTTTCAGAATCTTGGACAGTTTATTTCCTGACACAGCATGGGGTTAAGATAATGACCACCTAACAAAGTGAATATTGAAAACAAAATGTAGGTTTATTGCTAAGCTGTATCAAAGTGTCTGTGTAGCCTCCTCCCAGTTCATCCTTGATCTGTAACATATTTCTCTGTATACTTACTAATCAGATGTAACAATATTATCAGAAAAATAAAGGTATGTTTTGTCATCAGGATATTCATATAGTTAAACTAATTCTGTGGACTCTTAGTGTCTTGTATTTTGTAGCATCTGACGGTTACATCTTAAAAAAAAAACCCTGGCTAAATTCAGGAAATCCAGATAACTTTGTGTCAAAGCTACCACTAATTTCCTACACACAGCCTCAATGGGAAGTATTGCAGAGGCTAGTGCTCCCACCATAACTATATCCTAATCATGAAAAGAAACTCTAAAATCTTTCTCCTATTGAATGGGAACATTTTTGTGAGATAATGTCCACAGATTGCTAGAGAGCTATAAAGGAACAATGTAAAAGGAGAAGAAATGCAAGTCCAGGTGGGCTGAAATATTGATATAATCTTGATAACAGCTGTCTGCCCTGTCATTCGTCCCACTTAATTTTCTTTTTGTTTCGTTTGGTGTTGGTTTTTATTTTTGCAAATGGCAAATGTAGGTAGTAATTTGATTTATGATAAGAGCTTACGTAGGAATGTTGTGATAGGAGAGTTAAAGGAAACACAGCCCGAGCCATCCCTAGAGAATCATCTGTGTAAACACACACAGGAGCCATAGTTGCAATCACATTATGGACTCACAAAAACTACCTGTACTCCATTCAAGACAGCGATAAGGCATTCTACCAGATCCAAAGTGAAAAGCTGAATAAATTCATTGACAGTTTAACCCAGGTCACAGTCAGTCACTTAGCCAGTCAGTCCACATTTGCCTGTGCATTCCACAAATAGGCCAGCCAAGTTCAGAGTAAACATGAGAAAGGCCAGAAAGCACTAGGAGGTTACAGATACACCTGGGTCAGGGAGTTAACCAGGCTAGAAAGGTGGCTCATCGTTATTTTACTCCATCCTCTCATCACCTTTCTCAGCGGTGCATGAATTTTACATCGAAATAAGTAAGGATCTGATCTTAGTCAATTATCTACTCTATTTGAATTTAAAGCATTTTGCCTTTTTTTCCAGTCTTTCAATGTATCTTGAAAAGAATCTGAGCTTCTTTGTTCTAGTAGGAGTTGGGGAATTTTTTTTCTATAAATTCTTTTTTAAAAAATTTTTATTTTTGGCTGTGTGTAAAGCAGAATTTAAAAACAGCATGGTGACTATGTGGCCCTTGGAGTTCCTGGAGTCAAGCTGTTCGAACTGAGTTAAGAAAGACATAAGGGGAGCAGACTGAGTGTCAGAGTTCTTATGTTATTGTTGATGATCGTATAGAATGAAGCCTTCAAATGCAAGACAGTCATCATAGTGTTTAGGGGCGCCTGAAAGGAAATCAAAGTAATGATGGATACCAAATTCAAGATATCAATGGCCTCTTCTGAGGTTCCGGAGGGAATATGTGATTGGAAAGTGTACCTGAGAACTTCAGTTCAGAGAAACTGTTCAAGTTCTCATAGCTGGAGTCTACAGAAGATGGGATTTGACCCAGGTTTTCTGACTTTAAGAACAGTGCTCTTCCTATGGAAAACAATTTGGAGGTTCCTTAAAAAACTACAAATAGAACTACCATATGATCCAGTCATCCCACTCCTGGGCATATACCCAAAGAAAACCATAATCCCAAAAGAAACATGTATCATAATGTTTATTGCAGCACTGTTTACAATAGCCAGGACATGGAAGCAACCGAAATGCCCATCAACAAATGAATGGATAAAGAAGATGTGGCATATATACACAATGGAATATTACTCGGCTATAAAAAGGGATGAGATGGAGCTATATGTAATGAGGTGGATAGACCTACAGTCTGTCATACAGAGTGAAGGAAGTCAGAAAGAGAAAGCCAAATATTGTATGCTAACTCACATATACGGAATCTAAAAATGGTACTGATGAACTCAGTGACAAGAACAAGGACGCAGATACAGAGAATGGACTGGAGAACTCGAGGAATGGGAGGGGGCGGGGGGTGAAGGGGAAACTGAGACGAAGCGAGAGAGTAGCACAGACATATATATAGTACCAACTGTAAAATAGATAGCCAGTGGGAAGTTGTTGTATAACAAAGGGAGTCCAACTCGAGGATGGAAGATGCCTTAGAGGACTGGGGCGGGGAGGCTGGGGGGACTCGAGGTGGGGGTGAGTCAAGGAAGGGAGGGAATACGGGGATATGTTTATAAAAACAGATGATTGAACTTGGTGTACCCCCCCAAAAAAATTTTTTTTAAATTTATTTTTGGCTGTGTGGGTCTTCGTTGCAGCACACAGGATCTTCCTTGAGGCATGTGGGATCTTTCCTTGTAGAGTGCGGGCTTCTCTCTAGTTGTGGTGTGCTGGTTTTCTCTTTTCTAGATGTGGCTTGTGGACTCCAGGGCACGTGGGCTCTGTAGTTTGTGGCATGCGGGCTTTCTAATTGAGGTGCGTGGGCTCAGTTGTTGTGGCGTGCAGACTTAGTTGCCCCATGGCACATGGGATCTTAGTACCCTGACCAGGGATCGAACCTGCGTCCCCTGCATTGCAGGAAGGATTCTTTAGCACTGGACCACCAGGGAAGTCCCTTTCTATACATGCTTGAAGTTAAATGAACTGGTATTGAAAACTTGGGTCTGAGATTTTCTTCTGCCAACTGATTACATTTGTAAACGTGGGCAAGTTAGTTAATGTTCCACAGACTCCTTTCATCAGCTAGTGAATGCATTACCATGTCTGCCCTGTCTTCCATCTCACGTGGCTATTGGAGGAGTCAGATTATAAGAGTAAAAGCACCTCGTAAGCTGAACAAATAAAAAAAAAATGACAGTGATTTTTCAGCTACTCCCAACGTTCATATTTAAAGCATGACTTTGAGGTGTGCTACGTTTTAAGAAAATCATCAGCTTTTTTTTTTTTTTTTTTTTGTAAAGAGAACATTAAGGTGATAATTTGCCATAAGAAGGCATAAGCACCAGACATATACAAAATGCAGTGTGTCTCTCATGTTTTTCAGAATTTTCATTTGCTGACTCAAGTGCAAGCTATTTGTATTAGTTTGCAAGGGTTTCAGTAACAAAATACCGTAGGTGGCTTAAATAGCAGAAATTTACTTTCTAAACAGTTCTGGAGGCTAGAAGTATAAGATCAAGGTGTTGGCAGTTTTGCTGTCTTCTGAGGCCTGTCTCCTTGGATTGCAGATGGTGGTCTTCTCACTGTGTCCTCACATGGGCTTTCCTTTGTTCATGCTCACCCTGACGTCTCCTTGAGGGTCCACATTTCCTCAGTCAGATTAGATTAAGGCCCCATATAAAGGCCTAATTTAAACAACTCTTTAAAGGCCCTATTTCCAAATATAGTCATATTCTGAGGTCCTGGGGGTGAGGGTTTCAATATATGTCCCCCCTGGGGGTGGGGGACACAGTTCAGTCAGTAATACTATTAAATGAACAAGTTAAGTTTAGTAAAATGGTAAAGTTAGGAAATGATATCTTAAGAAGAAGCATAGACAGCCTATACCACCTTGCTGTACTAACACTGCAAAGAAGGAGCCAGCATCTTCATGATTTAAAAATCTTGTTTCCTTGATTCCTGGGCAGTGGGTCAGGAGGGCCATATGGACGGTAGCCATGGTAGGTGGAGATGCTGTTGGGTGTTTGGCTCTCTGGCCTGTTGGGTACAGATGGGCCACAGCAGGGGGAAGTGCTAAATTGCCTGAATTCACTGGCACTCCAGCAGTATAGCCACGTCTGGAAACAAATGAACACAGAGTCTGTGATCATATTAACTGAACCAAAAATTGGGCTAGGAAGATCAGACAGTAAAGCCAAGTAGTTAAAATTAGAATTGTCCTAGACTATCTAGAACCCACAGAAGCTACTCCCTTGCTTAGATGTTGGTTGCTGTAAAGGCTTTGTCTGCTTTGGACATACTTTCTCAGACTTGTGTGCTTCAATACCACTAATATGCAAAGAACTCATATTTATACATTTGTTGTTTTTAGTTTTCTAACTTTTTTGAAATTGTATTTGGTGTGAGGCAGTCCACATCTACATCTTTTGCATTAACTTTCTGAAGACTAATATTGGTCTATTGATTCTGTTATTTTTCCTTTCTTATAAGACAAGTAATTACGACCTGTTGTGTTCCTGGTCCCAAACTAGGTGCTATTAATGTCGTGATGAAGTCATATTGCGTCCATACATAAAGGCACCTAAAATGTGGCAGAACTCACATAACCTCAGTCTCTCCCCTCCTTTATTGATTTCAGTTTATGGCTGTGGTTGGCTGAATAATGGCCCCCAAACATGTGCACATCTTAATCCTCAGAACCTGTGAATGTTTCCTTATATGGCTGAAAGGACTTTGAAGATATGATTAAATTAAAGATCTTGAGATGGGAAAATTATCCTGGACACTCCAGGTGGGCCTAATGTAGTCACTATGGGTATTCAAGAAGAGTTGGAGTTGGCAGGGAAGATGGCAATGTAGTGACTGCAGCAGAGATTGGAGTGATGAACTTTGAAGAAGGAGGAGGGGGCTGCATGCCAAGGGATACCAGTGGCCACTAGAAAAAGCTGGCTGAAAAAAGAAACAGTCTTTTTCTGTGGAGGCCCCAAAAGGAACTAGTCCTGCTGACACCTTGACTTTAAATCAGAGAGACTGATGTTGAACTCTTGCCCTCTAGACAACAGTTAAGAGAATAAATTTGTGTTGGCTTAAAGCACTAAGTCTGTGGTAATTTGTTATAGTAGCAACAGGAAACTAATACAATTACATTATGAATTAAGTTGTCAAGTTCAAAAATCGTATACTTTTACCTGCATTCCTTTTGTCATTGGCTTCATGTACAGTCACCAGTAACTCCTGTTAATTCATGCTCCTTAGTTATTCTTAATCCTTCCTGCCCTATTTTCCTCCCACCCTTACTGTCTTGGTTTAGAAACTTGGTGATCTTTCTACTGAACATTATTGTTGTTTTCTAAAGAGTATCTTTGTTCTTAATCTCACTCCCTGCAAACTGTCCTCCATACTTCTAAAATCATCGTGTAAAAGCCAAATATGAACTCTTTTTCTGCTTAAAATTCTATGATGCCTCTTGAACTTCAGTCTCATTTGCCAAACTCCTATTCTTGCTTTAAGTGGCCTCTTTTCTATGACTCCTTCCACAGACATAAACATTTGTATTCCCCTGTGTTTCCAATGCATCTTGAATCTGTTTCTCTGAATAACCCTTGCCATATATATAATTTGTAATTATTTTTTTTGTGTGTTCATTCCACCCTACCAGGTCATTAACTCCTTTGATAACAGGGACTGTATCATTCCAGGATTTAGCATCATATCCGTTTTATTAGTATACGTGAACAAAGAAGACTCAAAAGAGTGGGTGATGAAACAGATTTACTGCAGAGTTCTTCTGGAGATAGCATTATAAAATATATGCTAACAGTAGGAGAAAATAAAATAAAAAAATATTTTAAAAATCTTCCAAATGCAGTTATTATTAACAGCAGAGGCATTAAAGGAAATATTTTATAATGCCCAGAAAAAATTAAGGCAGAAAACGTGCAAAAATGTGTATACATACGTAGACATACTGATGAAGGGCTCAAAGAATGAGAGAATTAACACAACATTTATTAACATCCGCTTGTGCTTACCATGTGCCAGTATTGTTCTGAGTGCTTTGTATATTTTAACTCTTGTTCATTCCTTAAACAACCCTGTGAGATAGAGATTGTTGTTATCCTCTTACACAGTTTGGGAAACTGAACGCAGCATTGACACAGGTAGGAACAGGTTTGTACCCAGAAAGTCTGATTCCAGAGCCTGTCCTCTTACCCCACATACTCTACTGTCTCAGCTAGAAGGTTTTGCATTGCCACTGTGTGTGCTGTTCTGAAGTGACCCTGGGCCAAGCCTGATAACTAGAGCTGCCCAAGCTCATCTTCTGAGGTTTGCACTGGACAGTGGCATCCTTATTTTTCAACTCCAAGTTCTGCCTGTAATTGTAGCCTATTTCAAATTTACAAACACTAAAGTCTGTGTAATCACTACCATTATGATTTGTAACATCCCAACCATTTTTAGAGAAATGTGACTGTTCTGATTGTAAAGAACCCTAGCCTAGTGAGTGATTATTAATAGAGGGGAATTGGGAAGTGAGGAGGAAGCAGGGAGGTGGAGTAGTATCAGAGACTAGTTGTGTTTAAGGCATATGCTTTCAATGTGATGTACCCAAATTTAATTTTTGATGCTTTCCTGATCTTCTGTTGAGTTGTATAGCATAAATCAGTGTTTTTGAAAGTGCTGGTTGAGACCCATGAGTAGGTAATAAAACCAATCTTGTAGATTACAATCAGCATTTTATAAAGGAAAAGAAAAATAGAATAGAGTGGAACAGAACAGTATAATATAGTACAACATAGCATAGGAACATTTGCATAAACCTGTTACCAAGAATTACACACTAGACAAAAATTACTGAAACAAATCACAGCTCACAAAGCAAGAGAGCCAATTAGTAGAGTGAGTGCATTCAATGTACCTACTGGGTAGAAATGGATTGTTTTATCTTTTTTTCATTAACTTCTCAGTTGATTTTCTAGCCTTTGAGAGTCGATTTGATCATCACTATGAAAAGAGTAAAATTCATTTTTATATTAGTGTAATTAGTAGTTAATTGTGAGACAAAGCCAGGAATTGTTTTTCTGTTGTGAAAAAAAAGTGTTGGGATTTTCGGTCAAGCTTTGGACAATAAAATTTGAGTGTTTTTCAGAAAGAACATTATTGAATTCACAATAACTGCAGCACTTTAGTAAATATAATACAAATTGCACTTAAAATGTATGGATTTATTATTAAGAAAAAAAGAATGATGAATTTAAAAATACAGAGCTAAAAAAATACAGAGTTATGTTCAAGTTTAATTGCAGGATTTGGAAATGTAAATAGTGAAATATTGATAAAAATATTGACTAATAAAGAAAAGTGTCAATTTTAAGCAAAAGTTTGAAAGGATAAATTTAGTACAAGTTATGAAAATTAGATACTTTAGAATAGTTTTTAAATCAATATGCAAAATCTAATTAAAATGACACATTTCTATGTATTTTGTAATGATACTTTTGAAAATAAAAACTTAAAACTTTCAAAATTAAAATGATACTTGGAAACAATGTTCACTGTACTTCATCAATGTCTTTTAATTATTTTCAAGGGAAGAAGAAACATATAAAGTCATGTTTATATATAAACACAATGTCTTATTTATTCCACAACTATTTATGAGAAATTCTTATTGCAGTTGCTTATTGGGTGGCAAAAGAGAAAATGGCACATATAACTATTAAAAATATTTTTTAGCCTGTGTGAGTATCATGATGTGTGTGTGTGTGTGTGTGTATATAATTTTTTCATCTGTATTGGAGTATAATTGCTTTACAGTATTGTGTAAGTTTCTGCTGTACAACAAAGTGAATCAGCTATATGTAAACATATATCCCCATATCCCCTCCCTCTTGAGCCTCCCTCCCACCGTCTCTATCCCACTCCTTTAGGTCTTCACAAAACATCAAGCTTATCTCCACTACTGGGCATATACCCAGAGAAAGCCATAATTTAAAAAGATACATGTATCACAATGTCCCCTGCAGCATTATTTACTATAGCCAGGTCATGGTGTAATTTTAATGATAAATTATCTGATGAAAATAAAAACTTTATCTTGTATCATTAACCCAATATCCCATCATGTGACTTAGAAGCAGTGAGAACTAATCGGGGACAAAATTTAGAATAGATATGCAATACAACCTGATAAGAGAACTGACATTGCAAAATGTGTAAAGTTTCCAGTTAATGTCAAATATGTCTGGCAAAATGGCTTTTGCAAGATATGTAATATAGCTAAAATTTGATTAAATGTATTTTAGAATTGGATAAGAGCATTATTGATTAATATAAATAACAGTGGAAAAATTATGTATGAATTACAAGGGAAAGAGCAGCAAATACGACTAGAAAATTATCAGAAGCTACTAATAATGATCTCTTCAAAATCACTGGTTAAATTCATCTGAATACTTTCGTATCCAGAGATTTTTAGCTGCATCTTATGGAGATAATGAGAAATTCAGTGGAAAATGTATATTTTATTAGAGGAAGCTCACTGAAATATTTTTCATGTATTTTGTTCAGAGATTAGAGCTACCCCACCCATATTCATATACTGTTATCACACCAACAGTCTTTGATTGTCATGACCTATAGTGGTAAGCAGAGGTATATATGAAACAAGGGATAAGATTCACTTTTTTGGGTTGTTATTGAAGAATAGTTTCATATGATAAATAATTTCTAAGATAATATTTGGAGTAAACTGGTGTATTTAATAAGCTAGAAAAAAAAAACAGGGATAAAACAAAAGTACATTTCAATGTATTGACCATACCCAAGGGTGATATAGTGTAGTGTTATTTAATTCACAGAAATGCTCTAAACTAATTATTGATGTCCCTGTTTCCTTCAGTAGATGGTTTAGTGAAGTAGTGAGAGTTAGTCCAGCTTCTCTATCATGGAGCTAGTTAAGATATGAACCAAGGTCATTAGGACTCTGAAAGCTGTGTTAGTACCACTCAGTAAACCCCCCTCTCCCCCAGGGGAAGAAATGCGAGGAAACCAAGATTTCTTCACCACGTTTACTCGCATCTGATATTTTCTTTTCTAGGCTAGAGGAGTGGGAGACTCTTAGGGGTGATGATGTTGGTGGTTGTTTTCGTGGTGGTTACTGTTGTTGTCGTTCATGCCTATCTCTTTCTCCTGTCAAAGGAATCTGGGAACTTTGCTACATCCCTCTTAAATAAATGCAGTAGCAGAATCAGGATATCATATATGAAGTTAGAGTTGTCTAGATAATATTTTCTGTGCCATGAGTTAGTCTTTTGGGTACAGAGTCTGGAGTAGAACTTTGCTTCCCCCGAATAAATGTATAAATGTAGGATATAAGAGTAAGTAGGCATAAGTACTTATTTTCCTGAAGATTCCCTTCCATCTAGGAAGGAACTACCCAGAAAAAAATTGGTAAGTCAAAAAATGAGTAAGATAACTGCAAACAGTAAGAAATGAAATGAAGACTACAGGTGATAGAACGAAAAACAGTAGAGAACATACTTTAAGGAGTGACCAGCAAAGGCCTCCTGAAATCTAAAGGAAGCAGAAAAGAAGCCTTGCAAACAGTGGAGGAAAGAACACTTCCAGGGGGAGGAAGGGTGGGTGACAGGCTTCTGAGACAGCAAAACACATGATCTGATTAATGAAGTGAAAGAAGGCTATTGTGGCCGGGACACAGATGTGAGTGTGGAAGATGAGGTTGGAGGTTAGAAGAATAGGAAAGGACCACAGAAGGTGTAGATTTAAAAGCTCTGGCAAGGAATGTGAGATCTGTTTTAAGAGTGCAGTGACAAACCACTGATGGCTTTCCAAACCAGGATGTATTTAAAAGAAATACCTTCACCTTTATCTAAAGAATAAATGAGTAGGAGACCAAAGTTGGGGGGAGACAAGTTAAGAGACTGTTGGAGTAATGCAGGTAAGACATTGTGGTAGCCAGGACTAGGTTTTTGGGAGCAGAAACGATTATGAAGTTGTATTTAATATATTTTGTAGTGGTAGAATGAATCAAGTAGGCTTCTGAATATATTGAATAGGGGAGTGAAGGAAAACGGAGAAATCAAGGATAATCCTTATGTTTCTGGCTATTGAAATAGGTAGATGATAGTGCTGTTGACAAAATTGGAAAGATTGAAAATGGGACCAGTTTTTTAGATGGTGGCACATTAGGAATTCCTTTAGAAATGCCCACTAGAAACCCAAGTGCCGTTAGGTATACAATTCAGTAAGCCTGTTTAGGGTTCAAGGTATACGTGTGAGAGTTATCAGCATGAAGATGGTGAGAGTTATCAGTATATAGACATCTAGGATGAGATCCTGTAGGGAAAGAGTATAGGTGGTGAAAAAAGGAGGTCCCGGGATCATGCCTCAAGATAATCAACATTTAGAAATTGGACAGAGAAGGACGAAACATTAAAGAAACTCAAGAGTGACAGAGAGACAGTGATGGGACCAAGGAGACATGGAGGTCAGAGAAGTCCAGAGGTGAAACTGTTTAATGAAAAAGTTTGCATCAACTGTGCTGATACTGTTGGGAGGCTGAGTAGAGGGAGACCTGAGCATTTTGTTTTATAGTGATTTATAGGTTATTGATAACCATGAAAAAATGCTGTTCTAGAGAACTGTCAACAAGAACTAGGCTGTAGGAGGTAGAGAAATGGACAGATGGTGAAAACGTAGAGAAAAATGTGTGGGACAGTCTCTCTAGGAGGTTGGTTATGAAGAAGAGCAGAGAAATGGAGTTAAGTTTGAAAGAAGCTAATTGGTCAAGGGCACATTTTTTTACAGAAGGGAAATTATAGACCATGTATGGATACCTAGGGGAATGATGCTGGAGAGACTGAAGATCCAGGATAAACAGTGGAAAACGTTTGGGACGTGGTTTTTGAGAAGGTGTTTGTGATGGAGTTTGTATTCTCCAAAGTTATTGTCTCTATCTTTACTTTTTAGATCTCAGCCTCCTCATCTGTAAAACAGTGGAGTAGGTCTGTGCTATCTCCAAGCTTCCTTCTGACTTGAATATGCTACAAATTTATTCCTGTTAGTCATGCCTATGCTTTTAAGCAGGGATGAAGAAGGGAGATGTATCCGGAGGCTGTTTACTCTCACGTTAAACGTGGAAAATTTGAAGATGAATCTAAAATATATTTAAGTCTATTTTCTCCAAGGGAATATTTTTATGGTTCATTTATGAAGTCATCTGTATTGTTTTATATGAGAAACTGGTTTCATCAGTTCTTTAGATTACTTATCCTCTTGTAGAAATTGTAACTTTTAGAAGTTGAGACTGCAACATATTCACATTGTTTTTATTGCTTTAATCTTATTTTCACAGTTTTTGCCAATTAACCATAGATTCTGATGCACTAGGGAGAATGCAGTAAGCTAAATTCACTAACAGCAATAAGTATCATGAAAACATATCCATTTCTGACGTATGTGAACTACCATATTTTTTACTATTCTATGGTGCTGGAAGGTTTCAGATGAAATTCCCAGACAAGAGATTAAAATAGCCATATTAATAAGTTACTGAGAGTGTTATTGTTATTAATGCTGAAATATCTTTTATGTTATCGTCAATATTTGAGTAAAATTAGCTAAATTATATTTGTCAAGATAGTTTTTTTCTTTCTAAGGGAAATCTCATTGCTAAAAATTTAAAGAAAATAAATCTAGTACTTTCTCACTGCTAGTGAAATACAAACCTAGATTTGTATTTTACTACTCTTGCTTTCCAAACGTTAAATTGATTGTTTCAGTGTCTTTGGAGCCAGGATGTAAAAGAGTAGATAAACTGAGTCAAAATCTTGAGAACCCTGTATTACCTGTTCCCACTGGTAGACTACTGATGTATGCAAAAGCAGGGCACATGCAGTGTGTTATGATATAGGCTTACACATAGATTTGTAGAACTGTGTGGGTTGGGCATGAGAGGGAGCTGATTGACAGAGACTCTTAAAACATATTTCTGTTCTAATGAAGTTGTTCAATATATAAATTGTTTACGTAAATAATATTTTGCTTTACAAAATGGACCCATTAATGGGGTTTTGCTAATTTTTCTGACCCTTTTTTGTTAAGAAATTCATCCTTATAACCTCAAAGTCATAGGATGAAAAATCAAGAAAAATCACATGACAAAAAAATCACGTGACAAGTGTAGAGCTTGGCACCTAGTAGACACTCTAGCTCAAAGTACACACTCGAAGGACGCTAATGAGAATGGCATCTGTTGGCTTAGTGGGACATAAGACCACTATGATTTGTTAATGCATGATTCTATGGTAGGATATTAATGTGGAAATAATCTGGAGTGCAAGCACTGTGTGGGTGCCCCCAGAGACTTGGGGTCATTGTAGACATTATGATCAATCAACCTTCCTAACTCAGAAAATAGAAATGAGAAAAGTTAGAGGAGTTTTTCATATAAAAATCTGTTTACTAGTTCTGTCATGAGATAAATACAAAACCTAAATCAAAATCAAACCAAAACATGTTTTAGCTTGTGTGGGCTACAATTTGATGGTATTTAATGATAGTGGAATTATCTCTGAAAAAAAGTTAATTTAGTCTGCATTTTGCTGTTACTTTCATCTTAAGCAAAATAGTATTTATTAACCTTTAATATTTTTTAAAAAATTGAAGTATAGCTGGTTTACAGTGTTGTGTTAGTTTTAGGTGTACAGCAAAGTGATTCAGTTATATGTATACGTGTGTGTATATATATATATTCTTTTTCAGATTCTTTTCCATTATAGGTTATTACAAGATATTGAATATAGTTCCCTGTGCCATACAGTAGGTCCTTGCTGTTTATTTTATATGAAGTAGTGTGTATCTGATGTTAACCTTTAATATTTTTAAAGTGATAACTCTTTAATCTTCAGAGTGAACTATGTAAATTCCCAAGGACCAATAATTTCCATGACTATTGATAAACAAATAATATATTACATCATAATTTCTAGCATAATCTAGAAAAACTCCTGAAATTAGATTGAGATGAAGTATTATGCTTAATTTTCGACTTACCTTGGCAAGAACTTTCTTATTTAAAAAAATACCTATTTATTATTTTCAAATAATGAAAACAAAACCTCGTTGTAAGTTAGGTTCTTTCATATAGTTAACACAAGTAAAAACTGTCATTTCTTTCATTGTTGTAAGCTGATTGAAAACTGAAACTATGAACAGTCTAGCAGTTCTAAATAGTTTTTACAAATAAAATTATTTTGTTCTTTGATTATATATTTCACTTATCAGAACTCATTAAAGGATTGCATGTGGCAAGCATGTTGGTTTCCAAAAACACACTTTCTTTTAGAGACACTTGCCTTTACAACATACTGGAAGTTGCTGTGAGTGCCACGGAGGTCTGGTAGTTGTACCTGTGAATAACTCTCCACTGTCCTTGCCATGCGTCTGCCCTCTTGCTCGTCTCCCATTCTGCACTACTGGCAAAAGCGGAAGAACATGGGCTAGGTCTCATTTTTCTGGACGTGAGAAGCTTCCATATAAATAGGTATAGTTTCAGGTAAGCAGTGTGTTCTGTTAATCTCACAAACCATGATGACTTTTCATAAACAAATATTTCTACTGTAAGAAATGGTTTCTTTCCATTATTACAGTCAATGTATATTTCAACAATAAATACTTTAGGTCTCTTTTCTAAAGCCGTGAGTGAGATAGAATGTCTTTCTTTGTCATCTCTCTCCTTTCTGCCTTCCCATTTACCTTGGGGTTCTCATTGTAGTAGGGTCTTTATCTCACCACCTTGTCACAGCTGTATTGTGGTCTAATATAGGCATTCTTTGTATGACAGCAACTCCTATAGCATATCTGCAGACAGTGAGTCTGCAAGAGACCCAAAGAACAATGTAGATTTATGGTCAAAAGTTTAACCTCCTTGCAGTCAGAATTCCATTCATATGTTAAAGTGCCTGTGAGCCTCCCAGTATAGAAACCTGTTATTAATCTTTATTTCCCCAAATTATCTTATCATGAAGCCCTTATCTTATAAGAGCTATTCATATTCTGAGAACCTAGTGATATATAGATACACTTTAGGAAATGCCACAGTACTATTAGAATAACAATAATTCTCCCTCTTCACACTGGAAAGAGGTAATCTAGACTGAAAATGGATAATACAAGCACCCACGTTTTATGCTTAATTTTTATCGTTTTGTGCATTTTACAAAAGAAAGTTAAAAAAGGACCTTAGAGTAATTTGGACTATGTTCCTATTACTGTGTTTATTTAGCATTATAATAAAAGAACATAGGAAAGGTACAGTATGTTACTGTTATTTTACATATAAGTAAACTGAAGTCTGGAGAGGGTTATTACTTGACCATGCTAATACAACTTAGTTAAAAGTAATTGGGATTGTGATTCAAATTCCCATATTCCGATTCCAAATTTAGTGTCAAATCCACAAGGTCAAGCCTCTTCTGTTACAAGACAAGCATACTTTAATGCTTTTGTTATAACCCACAGGTTTTGTAAATGATTTTATTTGTAATATTAATTATTCTGTTTATACAAGTAATACATTTTCCTTGTTAACTCATGTAGAAAATATAGTAGCACATAAATAAACCTATCAATCTGAGTTTTTTGTACATTTATGCATATAGCATATTGAACTCCCCATTTTCCAGTATTTAATATAGTGTGAAGATTTCCCCAGGGCTACACTTATCTTCCTAAAACACCTGTCCTTCATTTAGCCAATTTCCTATTGTTTCCAAAACTGTGCAATTTTAAACTGTGTTTTACTGCACATAATAAAAAAAATGTAACTGTTGGTACAAAGGGTATCACCATTTCTAAGATTTTTGGTCTGCCATGCCAAACTGTACTCTTTAAAGTTATATCAGTTTCTTTCCTATCAACAGTGTATAAGGGCATCTTTTCCTTATAATCAAAGCAAAGTGACCCTTAATTGTCCAGAATTCTGAGATTATTTTCTTTCATGTGTACTATGTAAAGTAGTAATTTAACATGCTTTTTATTCCTCTTAGGTTACTCTATAATATTCCTATTTCTGTTGATAATATTGCATTTTTCTATTTATGATTTTTAATGCCATTATTATAATATATAAAATAGCATTTATTTTGGACATTGCATTAAATTTAAAGATAACATCAGAGAAATCAGTGAGAATTAACTCTTCTTTCCAAACCTAACTTTCTAATTCTTGAGTTGTTAATTTATTCTCTTGGTTAGCCGATACATACCTTTAATTATTTTTTTGTCCCTGCAGAAAGGATAAAATGTTGACTGCTTTGATAGAATTTGCATGTGAGATAATAGCTTTCTACTGCTCTTATACATTGTCAATTAATGAAGAATGTGCTGGGTGTTTAGTTCTTAGGTCATAGTTTGTTTTTCTCTCAAAAGAGTGGAGGATTTTCAGTTTCATTGTTTTCTGTTTATCTGGTTGTGTGAATGTCAGATTTGAAACCAGTCCAGTTTAGTTTAGTTCTTTTGAAGTTGCCTTCTCTTGTTTTTTGTATTCCTGTAGGGTTTTTTAATCTTGGAAATGAAAGCGAAGATCTTGATTTTAATGGGATTTAGTTTTTTTTTTTTCATATATTTATTTTTGTAGTAGTTATTAAATCCTATCCTGGAATCTTAAATCTTTCTTTAGCTGAGGAAAATTATATTCTGTCATAACTGCATTTACTCTCTTTTTCACATTTCTTTTTCATTTGAATTTGGTCTTTTGGATATGTTTTCCATATGTCCCATTCTGTCAGCATTTTCATGTCTTAATCATTCTGCACTGAGCTCATTTGAATGAATCACTTCAGTTTTTCCCCACATTTGATTTTCTTAATATTTAACCCAGTATCTTTAATTTCACCCTGGTGTGTTCCATTTAACACAACCATTCCTTCTTTGTGCTCACTTTTGGTATTTTATAGAAATGATAAGATTATATAGTGAATCTCAAATCATATTATGTTACTACATGATGCAAGTATGTAAGATAAAGGAAGGTAACTCCAATAGAACTTTCCTCCAATATTCCCACATTTCCTATACAAAGTCTGTTCAGAGAAAGGCATTTTTTCAGTTCTCTTGACAGTCCCCTGCTTTCCTATAGTATCTTCTCATAGGTTTACTGATTTTCCTCAGTTTGCTCCTTTGTTTTTGTTTTTTTTAAATAAATTTATTTATTTATTTAATTTATTTGTTGGCAGCGTTGGGTCTTCATTGCTGCACACGGGCTTTCTCTAGTTGCTGTGAGTGGGGGCTGCTCTTCATTGTGGTATGCAGACTCCTCATTGTAGTGGCTTCTCTTGTTGTGGAGCACAGGCTCTAGGCGCGTGCGCTTCAGTAGTTGCAGCACATGGGCTCAGTAGTTGTGGCTCACGGGCCTAGAGCACAGGCTCAATAGTTGTGACGCATGGGCTTAGTTGCTCCATGGCATGTGGAATCTTCCCAGGGCAGGGCTCGAACCTGTGTCCCCTGCATTGGCAGGCGGATTCTTTACCACTGCGCCCCCTAGGAAGTCCACTCCTTTGTTTTTCACACATGGCTTAGCCACTTGCTTTGGAAGGAATCTCTGCAGCGTGTGGCACCAAGTCAAGAGGTCTCACCATTTAGCCTTTATGCTGTGTGGTTGTCTACTTGGGGGAGGACTTAAGGGGAGGCATTATGCTTTCTGCTTCTTGTGACTGCCTCCTAATGAAGAAATCTCTCTTCAGATTCAAACTTGTTACGTTGGCTGTGCACTGGCTCTGTCTTTCTGCTTAAAGCTGTCCTGGAATGTTAGCATGTTCTTTCACTTATTTCCTGTGATTGTTTGGAGTTGGGAAGTGGTTGAGGACAGAGGTAGGGGAGAGAGACTCCTTCTATAAAGTTTTCCTATGGCTCTTTGATATTTCAATCTTACAGAAGTCCTTGTAATTTCTAGTCCTTCACAAGTGCCTTATCTGGATACAGGCACTGATGTTGGTTTTGTAATATGTTGATCATCCCCATGAAAAAGTGGTTGGAGAGACTTTGTTTTCACATGGCCCTCTTAACTGGCAACTCCTTGCCCAGTCTGTATGTGATCCCTTACACCTGTCCTTGGGGAATATTTTTTCCTTTCTTTCTGATGTGTGATGTCTGGCTTTGCTAAAAAGGATTCTGCTTTCAGGTTTCAGGAATAAAAAGAGGATAGCTGTCTGAGTATTAACATGATGGAAAAAATTTTAAATATCACACAGTTATTTGTGACAAATAGATAATGTATCTCATGGCCATTAGGAGCAGAATATTTGTCAGAGCATGCTGTCTATTGTTTAAAGGCGTTGGTGGCCTGTCATAATATTTATACAAGGCCTGAAAATGTTGCATTATGCATATCTGAAGTCTATAATGTATCCCTTAAACTATTGTCGTTTAGCTGCATTCCAGGGAAATGTTGCCAGTATCATTGTGTGAAATGAGATAACCAAATGGCTTGTGGATCTCTGCTTCCTCCACACTCCACCTTCTGTCACAATATAGTAAGTCAGAATATTATTACTTACTGAAGCATATGCTTGATGAAAAATTAATAGCATTGCAATATGATGTAATGGTGCAAGATGCTATATTCTGACTAGGATAAGATATTTACATAGTTCTGCCAGTTGGTCATCATCTCTTATTTCACATATCCATAATGAGTGCATATTTAGAAAATGTGAGGGCATTTTCTGCTAATGTTTCTGATTATTTAGTGATAATGTTGAACCCATGTCCTTACAGAGAGGCTGAGAAGGAGAAAGATGAGGGGGTTAGAGGAGGGAGGAGGGAAAAGAGAAAAGAGAAGAGGAGGGGGGGAGAGGAAGAAGAGAGAGTGTGATTGCTGTGTGGGTGAGCCTGTGTGTATGCAGCATACGTGTATAATTTTGGAAGTCTGAATTTTCTATATCATCATTTTGGAACATTACCAAGTAGTGCAATGCTGTAATTTAGTTAAAAGTAATTCTGGGTCCATCTAATGGTACCTAGCATAACTGTGTTCTCCTAGGCTTGGTTTTAAACAAAAACATAATAAATAATTTGTTATTAGTTACTCTTCCTTAAAATCACATATTTAAATCCTTTAATACACTGGGTAAGGTTTCTGTGAATGGCCTCGATAAGGTTGCTTGAACTTAAATAAGCCTACAGATTTTCTCACTTTCACATACTGTTACCAGCTGAATCTTCCTGTATTGTGTCTGGTCAGCTCACTTATCTGCTGAGACCTCCTGAACCCCGCAGTGTCTACAGTGTCCAGGGAGCCACCTCGTCCCAGCATTCGGAGTCTCACCTGCCTCTCTGACACTGAGAGCCAGCCTATAATCTGTGTCTGAGTTCCAACTGAGCCAAGCCTCATTCTATTCTGCATTCTGGCTCTTTGCTTTCCTTCCTCCATGCCTGTGCAGGGTCACTATGGAAGGTCCCTCTCCTCCAACCTCTTGTGCATAAACATTCTCTGTCTTTAAGCGCTCAGCTCACGTGTCTTCTCCTGCAAGTGTAGTTATTACTGAGACGTTAGAATACTCCCTTTCCCTTGAGAACTGGCTGAATCCTTTAATTCCATCTCTAAGACAGTGAAATGTGGCACTCCAGCTATGTATTTGCAGGGCTCTGAATTTCAGTCAGTACATACCTGTTATGCTATAGTGGTCTTTGGTATGATAACTGATATCTCTGAGCCTCAGTTTCCTCATCTGTGAAATAGAAGTGATAATTTGTGTATTTTTGGGTTTGGGAGAATTAAGATGATATCTGAGTCATAAATAGTTTAGTGGTTGGGTGATAATAGATATCAAATAAGCACAGTCTAATCTGTGATTTTTATTAAATATCATTGCTCTCTCCTATTATATGATTTCTTTATGCATAATCTCTCCCTAGCCTTGGGCTCTTTGGTGACAGAACCTGAGCTAGGTTTGTCTTTGCATCCTCAAAGGTCTCAGCACAGTTTCTTACAATGAAATATGCATCAAATTACATCTTTATCTTCTTAATACTCAGATGATAGTGTCAACTCAGTTTCTTCCATCATATCTGACCTGAGCAGGACTGAATGGTTTGTATGTTTTGATTTGTGATGGTGTGTAATCTCTACTTCAGCTGTCTTTTAGGTGGCAATTACTTCTGGCCTCCTTTCCTGCAGAGACAGGCTGGGCTTTGGAGCCCTGTGCTCTCAGTGAGCTTGATGGTTGCAAGGATATTTTCAGTGTGATGATGGGCATGGTTGGACTTGAGATAAGACGTGTGGAGTGTGATTAAGCCTGTGTCTGCTCATTATCAAACCAGCATTACTCATAAACTTTTAAGTCTAGAGATTTAAAATGTTTAGCGTTTATTCACATGAATCGTATCTACTATTGGCTGGGTCTAGTTAGAGATGTTTCTCTATGTGACTCTACACGCTTTCACCCATGGCTGGAAATCAACTCTGTAGAATCTTGTCTCCCACCCTGGCCATTCTGAATCTATGATCTTTATGTTGTCCTGGGGACTGCAGTTCTTTATATCCTTAAGCAGTGTGGATGAGTGGACATCTCATGGGTTTTTGGAGTCAGACAATCTGGACTTTAGTCTTGATATTACCCCTGGTTCTGTGTGACTTGTCAATATTATTGAATCTTTCTGAGTCTCAGTTTCCTCATCTAGGGAAATGATGTTAGTACTGTCTACCTCTATTGCTATTGTAAGGAATAAATGACACAAAAGGACTTCTATGCTAGAACAATGTGTACATATATCAAGGGCCCCATGAATATTAATTCTTTCTTCCATGCCTGCCCCCTTTTCTCCCAGCCACTCTATCATGAGAAATAAGCCTAGTCAAAAGCGTAAATCTCAAATAGTACTGCCCTTTTTCTTTTAAACATCTCCACTTTTTAAAAACTGTAGCATGGCAAACTGTTTTTAAAGAGAAACACATTTTCAGATTTCAAGGATATTTACTACTTTAGTGACTATTGACAGTCTTTTCAAAAGGTTTCATTTATGTGAAGGATAAAACTTGTACCTTGTTTTGGAAAATGTATTTTTGAAACCTCAAGGCTCAACTAACAAATTTCTTTTCTAAAAGTGGCAGTAGAGATTGAGGAAGATGATGAAAAATAAGTACAACAATTTGAAAAACTCACTCAAAAACTATTAAAAGAAATGCATCGAAGTTTTCAACTATGTAATGTTGAATAAGTGGGACATTCTAAACTATTATTACTGGTTTTGTTGAATATCAAAAGTTGCACTTTAAATAGCAAAAATACATGAATGTGACCTTTTTTGAGAGCAAAATTAATCTTTATTAATTGTGATAAGCTGTATTTTATTGTATATACATTATGTGTTTATATGAATTTTAAAACACTTAAGATCCAATCTTGGGAGCACTATTAATTCTGGGATGATATTTTCTGGGATTTTACCATTGTGATGAATAATTATGTTCAATGTCATGCTTAGATGTTCTGAAATCTCTGGAAATAAGTGTTTTTGTTTTTTTTTTAAATTAGACACTTCCTTGGGCAAATGGGTAAAATTAATACCACATATTTAGGATAATGGTATGATATTTATTAAATTAAAATGAAAATTTATTGTTTGATAAAGAGTTTTCCCTTGGAGAGGTCAGGGCAGTTTATAAAAGTGTTCAAGTTTGTGGTGAGACTACATAGACCTCTTATGATTTTCTCTTCGAGAGTCATAACACAATCTGAAGAAATGAGTTCTTAATTACCAAATAGATTCATATGTGCTCATATAAAATAAATTTCCTTTATGCCTTTAACATCTAGCAGACAAGAATAAAATTGAATAAAACTATGGTTGTGCTTACAAGTATTGGTGATAACTTTAATAAATGGTGCTTCATCCATGTCTTGAATCTACTTATATTGCTAATGTATTACTTCTAAATAACACTGAGATGCACGTGAGTCCAGTTTAGTGGGGAGCTGATACATGGAGACTACAAATTGAGTACAGTGATACTTGCTTCAGTCAGGCATATTTTTTTTTTTAATTGACATCTTCATCTTTATTAATGACAGATGGTTTTCCAACATGGTTGTGCCAACCTGAACTAATATTTTTTTAAAATACATCTTTATTGGAGTATAATTGCTTTACAATGTTGTGTTACTTTCTCCTGTACAACAAGGTGAATCAGCTATATGTATACATATATCCCCTCCCTCTTGAGTCTCCCTCCCACCCTCCCCATCCCACGCCTCTAGATCATCTCAAAGCACCGAGCTGATCTCCCTGTGCTATGCAGCAGCTTCCCACTAGCTATCTGTTTTACGTTTGGTAGTGTATATATGTCAGTGTTACTTTCTCACTGCATCCCAGCCTCCCCTTTCCCCTCATGTCCTCAAGTCCATTCTCTATGTCTATATCTTTATTCCAGCTTTGCCACAAGGTTCATCAGTACGATTTTTCTAGATTCCATATATAAATCAGGCATATTTAGATAGATATCTTATCTCATGATATTTGCTTGACAGTATTAACTTCTGTACTAATATATGTTCTAAATATATTTTGGTCAGAACATAATCATGCCTAACCCAGTGGTGAGACCCTTTCCAAACTTATCAGCTTGAAAATTGGTTGGAAGATTGATAGATGATAAAAAATTAAATTTATCTCTGTTAGTTTCTAATGAATTAAGGTTGATTTTCTATGTGTTTTACAAATTATTTTTAATAACTCATTGGAACTTAGTTTACCTATACTTTAGAAATACACATATTTCTATTAATCAGTAAAGTTTATGAAGCATAGGAAGTTTTTTGTATGTAGTTTTGCATTTGATCTTCCCCCAAATCGTATGAAATAGTCATTCTTATCCCATTGGGACAGAAAACAATTGTGAAATTCAGGAAAGTTAAGTGACGTACGAAGGGCGTATATACAGCTTCTGTTTTTTCCCTCTAGGTTACAGAAGGTCATTGAAGAGATGTAAGCCATGAGGGGAGATGGTCAAGTTTGTAGTTTAGATTCCTCTGGGAGAAATGTGAATGGTCAATGCATGAGATCTACAATTGGAAACGGAGACCTCTGTCATCCTTGGCTCCTACCTTTCCGTCATAGCCCATATCCCATGCTTCAGGAAAGCTGTTAGCATCAGGAAAGGTGTTAACTCTAATTGCAGCACATATCAACAAGCCAATGACTTATCAACCTCACTGTTTCTACTGTCCTGGTCTCTACCTGTCAGCTCTTTCCTTCGTCTACAGTAGCTTCCTAACTGGTCTCCCTATTTCTACTCTTGCTTTTGCTAATCTAAATACAGCAGTCAGTGTGACCCTTTAAACAGTAAGACCACATTATATCCAACCTTACTGTAGATCCTGTTTCACTCAGAGGAAAAGCCAAAGTCCTTCCTATAGCTAGGAAGCCCTACATGCTCTAGATCCTTTTCTTTCTTCCTGCCGTTTCCCTCTCCCCTGCTCTGCTCAGCCACACCAGCCTCCTGGCCCTTTCTTGAATTTACAGTCATGCTCTTGCCTCAGGTCCTTGCCCTGGCTGTTTCTCCTGCTTGAAGTACCCTGTGTAGATCTCCACGTGGCGAATACCCTCACTTCTTCAAATCTGTAATGAAATGTCATCCTCTCAATGAGAAGTGAGCACACTATTTTATTTGCAGCCTATTACCTCCCCTGCTTCTGATTTTCCTTACCCTGATTAACTTTTTTTCCCTTCTGTAGTACTAATCCCCTTCTAATAAGTTTACTTATTTATTTTGTGTATTGTTTAGTATCTGCCTCCCCCGGTTACAGTATGGATTCCACGAGGACAGGGATATTTACCTGTTTGGCTCACAGATGTATTCCAAACACCTAAAACAGTATGTGGCATAAAGTATATTCTCAAAAAGTATTTGCTTAATGAATGAATGGATTGAATGTTGAAGGAAGCAACTAAGATAAGCAGACGTGTTGTTTGCACGACTATGTGAAAATGTAGGATGGCTTTTAAAATCTGAAGCTTGAAATAATGCTTTTATCCATTTTTAATTAATCCTAAGATTGGAGGAAGGACCTCTAAAGCATCCATAAAAAATCATGTTCTCCAGCTCAGGCAACTTGGGTCTCCTTGGTTTTCAGTTCAGGTGGAATCTTCTGTGTATACTTTTCTTTGGTGTAAGAGGCAATGGTCAAATTCAGAAACTCTATCTTCCTTATCAATTCACATTGATGTTAACACCTCTGTGGTTGTTAATTGGCAAGAAGAGTCATAAATGCAAATAGAAAAAGAGATGATTTCTCCATCAGAGAAAATATAAAGTACCATCTAAATAAATAAAAGAAAACCATTAGATGATTAATATTTGCAACCTGAAAGCCTCTTCAGTAGGTTCTTTCTTATAATCATCCTAGAGTAAAAGATGAATAAAATGGAAAATATTGTTAGAATAATTTATTCACCAAAAGCTCCAAAAATGAATATATTAACTTACTAATCTAACATCTGTAGCAAGCACTAACAGCTGAGTATAAAATTTGGTTAATAAGCAACTTGAAAGGAAATCTCAAATTAATGCAATTCATTGCAATATGATACTTTCTGTTAGAAAATTACTAAAATTGATTCTTGTTTTTAAGTGATCTTACGAGAACATAGCTGCTGTTCTGTTCTTTTCATCCTTTAAAACAATTTCATTCAATTTGTGAATTTGTTTAGATTTTTAATATAATATCCTGACAGTGTTACATAGAGATTCTAAACTAAAACTAAACAAACATTGTCCTGTTTCTTTTTCTTTCTGCTCTGAATCAAAAACAATTCTCCATGAACAATTTCCAATTATAATGAAGATAATATTCTGAAACATATTTCTGCTACTGTTTCAAGAAAGCTTCTAGGACTGTTCTTCATTC
Organism: Hippopotamus amphibius kiboko; assembly: GCF_030028045.1. Taxonomy (NCBI): domain Eukaryota; kingdom Metazoa; phylum Chordata; class Mammalia; order Artiodactyla; family Hippopotamidae; genus Hippopotamus; species Hippopotamus amphibius. Next base: position 56,057,664 of record NC_080190.1, on the reverse strand, counting down.
TCATACATTTAAAAAAGGAACAGACGAGAGAAAAAAGCAAAAGAAGAGAAAAGAAAAGAAGAAAAAGAAAGAAAAGGAAAGGAAAAGATGAGGGATGGAGAGAGAAGGGAAAGAGAGGACAGGGAAAGATCAAGGAACTTGTATATTATTCCCCAAGTGCCTTATTTTCCACCCTTAATGAAACTAATGAATTTTGGGACTTCCTTGGTGATCCAGTGGTTAAGACTCCACACTCCCAATGCGGGGGCCTGGGTTTGATCCCTGGTGGGGGAGCTAGATCCTGCATGCCGCAACTAAACATCCCGCATGCTGCAATTAAGACTGGGCAGAGCCAAATTAATAAATACATAAATATTTTTTTAATATTTTTCTTTAAAAAGCTAATGAATTTTTAGCCTTACTTTCTAAAAATCAGAAAAACTAAATGGTTTTGTGATGCAATTAGTAACTTTAGACAATCGTTTTCCTTTATTTTGAACCCTTTAAAAACCTTTTTATAAAATTGCACACATACATATAATGTAGTGTTTGCAAACTTGAAAATCTCTTTTTTGGACAAACTCACTCATCTTGCAATACTTCGTACCTGTATTTTCCTCTCACTGTATCCCTTATCCTTAATAGGACAAAACATTTGTTATTATATAAAATAAGGAAAACTATGACTAACAAGACTTCAAATATACCTCCAAATCATGTCTACAATTGCCAAATATGATTTTGTCTTTGTGTTTGTAGATAAGCTGTCACTCCAGGGACTTCATTACCTCAAGCCTGACACATCTCAAGTTTCTCTAAAAAGCCAAATCACCTTGTCTTTGGATCTTCAGAGGCTTCCCATCCCTGTTCAATATTTGCCTCACCTTTGGATTCCTGTCTTATTCAACCTTAATGAATTCTACTACTTTTGTATGCACCCACTGTCCAAACCTATGAAGGCTGGGCAAATTAAATGTGGCGTTAAAATGTAACTACTTCATTTATTTAAAAGTAGAAGACAACTTCAATTCAATGCAGTTTTTTCTAGTAACTGTGCTCTTTTGCATCGTGCTCACTATATGTCACTATACATGTGTAGCTCATGCTTCTTTCATGGAAACATGGGAATTGCATCTCTGATTGATGATAAGACTTTGGGTCTCTCTGCGTCTTTAGTTCATACCATTTCAATGTGCCTTTTAGAGACATGTTTCTCCCCTGCATCCTAGATGAGAATGGAAAGGACTGTAGCTCTCTTGGCTGTGCCACTGTGGTTCACATAGGCAGCCTGGTGAGGAGATGACATTTCTATCTCTGCGAAGTACCTAAGGGATTGAACACTTAAAACGCATACTTGTACATAGAGAGTCAGGTTTGGGACATTTGGAAAGTGATTACAGCAAAAGTCAGGTTGGAAGTTAAGATAATTTTGAAGAAACAAATCTATGACATGGAATCTTGATGGCAGGGGAACCCTCCCAAGTCACCTGATGCAACAGGGCACTAGTGGAAATGATGCCACAAACAAAAAACAGCCTGAGTAACTGTTATTTTTATTTGTAACATTTTTTATAAAAACACATCCCTTGCCTCAGAGCTTGGTTCTTCATCAGCACAGGCCCTCAAGAGGCTTTTGGAGGAATTTAAACCTATGTTTCAAACATGAGCTACTCTGTTGCATGTGATCATCATTGGACCTAAGAAGCCAGCCACCTTCCTTATAAACTCTATTCAATTATTTGCATTTTTGCTGCCTTTGGTCTGCACATTTAGATGCCAGTGTTATGCTTCATAAAATGTCACATACTGAAATGGGCAGAGTAAACATATAATACACTAGATATTTACTTATTGGATTTAATGGAAATCCTTTGCATTCTATTGGATTTAATGGAAATCCTACCTAGTGAAGGAGCTATTTAGAAATATCTGAGGGTAAATACCAACGATGAGTATAGTTTTGTCTGTTCTTACTTTCTATATATTGATATAAGATACAATTAGTATTTAAGCTGGTGCATGTAACAAACATGCCATGCTACTTTTTATCCCAAGTAAACTGGAATCATTATATATCCCTTTCTCTCTCACTTTAAACCCAGAGCAAAAGGCCTTGGTTGTTTCTTCAGTAAATCTGAGGGGAATGGAGGCCTGCAGTGTTCTGAGTACGTGCCAGGCACTTTCTCCATGTTTATATTGCACATAGTTTTAGCCTCCTCATTTTATAGGTTAGAAAATAGAAACTCAGAGAATAAGGAACTTGTCATGTTCATGAAATATGAACGGGTGAATTCAAACCCAGATCTTTAAGATTTTCCCATCCCTGTACAGTGACAAATTTTCACATGGATTAAATGTTATTAGGGTCATCAGTGTACAGTAGTGAAAAGAGTACCATTCTTTTTTTTTCCCCAAATATTCTTTTTTTTTGAATTGAAGTTTGGTTTATTTACAATATTGTGTTAGTTTCAGGTATATCACACATTCTTTTAGCATCACCTATGTACCAGTAACTCTCTTCTTTCACTATTTTTGCTTGTTCTTCATCACAACCCTATTAGGTAGGTACAATTATTATCTTTTCTTAATGCTGATCTTATTTTTTTTTTACCAATTAAAAAATTGAAGTATAGTTAATTGAAAATGTCTTGTTAGTTTCAGGTGTACAGCACAGTGATTCAGTTATATATATATATCTGAATAATATATACATAAACATATGTGTATTATATATACATATGTATATTCTTTTTCAGATTCTTTTCCATTATAGGTTTTTACAAGATATTCAATATAGTTTCCTGTGCTATACAGTAGGTCCTTGTTGTTGCCCTATATTATACATAATAGTGTGTATATATTAATCCCAAACTCGTAATTTATCTCCCCCGTCTCCCACTCCACTATGCCCTTTGGTAACAATGTTTGTTTTCTATGTCTGTGAGTCTATTTTTCTTTTGTAAATAAGTTCATTTATATCATTTTTTGATTCCACATATAAATGTTATCATATGATATTTGTCTTTCTCTGTCTGACTTACTTCACTTAATATGATAATCTCCAGGTCCGTTCATGTTGCTGCAAATGGCATTATTTCATTCTTTTTTTATGACTAATATTCCATTGTGTATATTTACCACATGTTTTTTAATCCGTTAATCTGTCAACAGACACTAAGGTTGCTTCCATGTCTTGGCTATTGTAAATAGAAGAGCACTGTTCTTTTTTTTTTTTTTCTTCTTTTTTTCAGAGAAATTTTTATTTATTATTTTTTTTTGGGGGGGTACACCAAGTTCAATCATCTGTTCTTATACACATATCCCCATATTCCCTCCCTCCCTCAACTCCCCCCCCACCCTCCCTCGAGTCCCCCCCACCCTCCCCGTCCAGTCCTCTAAGGCATCTTCCATCCTCGAGTTGGACTCCCTTTGTTATACAACAACTTCCCACTGGCTATCTATTTTACAGTTGGTACTATATATATGTCTGTGCTACTCTCTCGCTTCGTCTCAGCTTCCCCTTCACCCCCTGCTCCCTCCCAAACCTCGAGTTCTCCAGTCCGTTCTCTGCATCTGCGTCCTTGTTCTTGTCACTGAGTTCATCAGTACCATTTTTAGATTCCGTATATGTGAGTTAGCATACAATATTTGGCTTTCTCTTTCTGCCTTCCTTCACTCTGTATGACAGACTCTAGGTCTATCCACCTCATTATATATAGCTCCATCTCATCCCTTTTTGTAGCCGAGTAATATTCTATTGTATATATATGCCACATCTTCTTTATCCATTTGTTTGTTGATGGGCATTTCGGTTGCTTCCATGTCCTGGCTATTGTAAATAGTGCTGCAATAAACATGATACATGTTTCTTTTGGGATTATGGTTTTCTTTGGGTATATGCCCAGTAGTGGGATTACTGGATCATATGGTAGTTCTATTTGTAGTTTTTTAAGGAACCTCCAAATTGTTTTCCATAGGAAGAGCACTGTTCTTAAAGTCAGAAGACCTGGGTCAAATCCTAACTTCTGTAGATTCCAGCTATGAGAACTTGAACAGTTTCTCTGAACTGAAGTTCTCAGGTACACTTTCCAATCACATATTCCCTCCGGAACCTCAGAAGAGGCCATTGATATCTTGAATTTGGTATCCATCATTACTTTGATTTCCTTTCAGGCGCCCCTAAACACTATGATGACTGTCTTGCATTTGAAGGCTTCATTCTATACGATCATCAACAATAACATAAGAACTCTGACACTCAGTCTGCTCCCCTTATGTCTTTCTTAACTCAGTTAGAACAGCTTGACTCCAGGAACTCCAAGGGCCACATAGTCATCATGCTGTTTTTAAGTTCTGCTTTATACATTTTGGAAAATAGACTTGATTTTTGCAAGAGCTCGTGTACGTCCTGTGTATCAGGGGTGGGATTATTTCTGGATATTCTGGTAGTCATCAAAGTTCTCCATTACCAGGAATAGGCAGTATAGTGCAGGAGTTAAGCAGGGGTTGAGAATACTTCTTGGGTATATTGCTTTATATTTATGAAATCGCTTCCTTATCTAATTGGTGATGATAATTATCTTTAAAATCCATTTTTTGGTGTGAGGAGTCAATGAAATATGGAGTATTTATAGTAAGTGATAACCATGATATTATATAACTTTTAGTATCCATCTTCCAAATTTTCCCATTCTAACCCCAGAAACATGGAGATGGACATACCTACTGGCTTTATTCGTTACATTTCTATTAAATAGTTGAAAGATAACTTGTACATAGATAGCCTGTCAATTAAATCTTTTTATATCCCAAATAATTTGAAAGGATATGTGGTGTTGGCTTCACTGAACTGCATCAGAACATTCCAGAAATGACTCTTTTATACAAATCCCTGCTTTTTCTTTTCTCCTTTCCTCTGGCCACATATGCAAGAAAACAATTTTAAAGCATTTTGTTTCAGTTTCTTTGTTTCTCCCAAGTCTGCATGGAAAATGCATTTTTTGTTCATTCTTTAAAAATATTTGAATGCTTACTAAGTGCCAGGCATTGTGAATGTGTGTTTGGGAGAGGAGGAAAGCAATGGTATTATCTAATTCACATTTTAAAAGATCACTTTAGTTGCTTTGTGGAAAATAACGAGTGTGTAATGGGGGTGCTGATATATGGGGACGTGAAATAGCAAGTGATTAGTTAGAAAGGACTCATGATAGTTTAAGAAAGAAATGTGAGATACAGTTTGAAGAGAGAAGAGACAGGACATGCAGGTGAATTGCATATGTAGAGGAGAGAGGAAAAGAAAAGGAAGACTTCCTGATTTCTGACAAGAGTATCTGGGTAGGTGGTTTTGTATTTAGTCAGGAACACTGGAAAATTAGTAGTTAATGGGTAAAATTATGAGTTTGGAAATATGTTTGAGTCTCCTATAAGATATACAAATGGAAATGTCATGTAGGTGACTGAATACATGAGCCTTGATTATAAAGAATTCTGGAGGAGATAAACATTGGGAACTCTGTAGAATACAAATGATATTTAACTTAGTTTTTGACAGAATATAGGATAGATAGATTAGGAAGAGGATAGGTCCCAGGATGAGGCCCTGATAATCATCCATTATGGTAAAGTAGAGGAGGGCAAGGTAGGAAAATGTGACAGATGTACATGGTGAGATTGCAGGAAAATCAGGAAACTGCTGTTTCAGAAGCCACGAGATGAGTGTATTTTAAAAGGGACAGAATGGCCAGTTACATGGAGTGCTATGTAGAGCTTGAGAAAGGTGATTGGAATGTGTGCATTGGATTTGGCAACATGGGGGTTGCTGGTGACCATTGCAAGAGAAGATTTAGTGGAGGGGCTGGGGCAGAGGCCAGGTGGGAGTGATCTGAACTGCTTAGTGGAAAGTGAAAAAGTGAAGAGAGTGTTTGTTGACATCTCTTTTGAGAAGTTTGGTTGAGAAGGGCAGCAAAGAAAAATGGCAGTTTATGAGGGTGGGGTGGGGGTGCATATGCAGTAAGGGAAGGCTTTGTTTTGCTTTAAAAGAAAGTGATGCCCTAGAGAAGAATTTATCAAACTGAAGTTTGTGGTCTTAAAATAATGTTAGTGGGTTTCAATAATCATTTAAAAATTAAATAGAATAAAGCAAAAAATTATCAAGATATATCTCAGGTGGTAAAAGGTAATTATTTTTATGGCAGATATTATTATGAAATATTTACAAATAGTTGCATATTTATACACACATCTAGGTGTATATCTTATAATATAAAATGCATTTCCTTATGCGGATCACAGTTTAAAAACTTCGGAATGCACTATACTGGGGAATATTTGCAAGGTGACAGAGATAAACTAGTAGAATAAAAGACACTGATGATACAGAAGAGAGGAAAACCAAAGAAGTAAAGTTCTTGAGCAGGACTGAGGAACGCCTCACTCAATTCTCTTATCTTTTTGCTTCTCATCCACTCATTTTATGGCTTCATGTAGTTATCATTCAACCTGACCATAAATGAACAAATCCCATAATTTTTAATGGTGGGGTTTAAAGAAACCTCCTTTTGTCAACAGTAAAGATTTGTCATAGACACTGTGTTATGGACTTAATTATTTCTTCCCAAATTCATGTGTTGAGATCCTATAACTCCCAGTAACTCAGAATGTGAGTGCATTTGGAGATAGGATTTCTGCAGAAGTAATTAATTTAAAATTAGGTCGTTAGGGTGAACCCTCATCCAATATGACTGATATCCTTAAAAGATGAGAAGGTTTGAACACAGATACACATAGAAGGAAGACCATTGAGAAAATAAATTTTTGTGGTTTAAGCCCCCCAGTATGTAGTATTTTATTATGGTGGCCCTAGCAGACTAGTATCATGCCAGTCACCTCCTTTGGTCTCCTTAGACTGTTACTACTCTCTGAGATGGAGAAGACCAGGATTATGAATGCCTGTTACAGATGAGAAACCTGGGATATAGAGATAAGAAATGACTTACCCAAGGCTGTGGAATCCAAATAGCTAGTAAGCAGAAAATGAAGTTTTATAAATTCTTGCCCAGTGATCTTTCCATGACAAAAGGCTATGTAATAGGTATTTTGGTCATACTCTGCCTGCAAGGGTAGATATGAATTTATGCTGGTCCATTTATTAGGACCAGAAGCTACACTTCTCTGCAAATATAAATTTTGATATTCTATGAAATAAGATTAAACATTTAAAAACTTTAGAACTCCCAGAGATGACATATATTAACATTTAAAAATCATCACTTTTATGTATCCCATGAAATTATATAGCTCAATAAACATTTTTAAGTTTAGTTTCTCAGTGAGACATGACCAGTGGACCAGTGCATGGCAAGGAATATAGTTGTTTTTTTTTTTTCTTTTAATCTTCTTTATGAGCTGTTACATTTCTCAGAATAAGCACTAGGGAATATCTCAATAAAGTAATAATCATTTGTTACTTTGGTTTCCTGATACAAGCACCATGAGTGAGTGATCCCAGTAGAGTTGCTTTCCATCTTTCTGTAATACTTTTAGGGTCCTTTTTCTAAACTGTATGTTTTGACTTGACTTTTAAATTTCTTAATGAAATGTCCTGTAATAATCAAATGTTTCCAATGACATTTTAGAGTCTGCAACACACTTAGCACGTTATGCTAATTCATTCATTCGTGTTTTTCAATAAATTCTATCAAGAGACTCTTATGACTCTTACACTGGTGAATAAGACATGATCTCAAAAATTCACAAGTTATTAAAGAGGAAGTGTGCATGTGTGTGAGTGTGTGTGTGTGTGAATCTTGCTTCATTGCGATGAATGTTCTTATGCCTTATGTATGTCATCTTATGAAAATGTGTTAGAGTTTTTCTAGAGTACAAACCTAATTATACAAACCAGATTGCTGGGTTGTAAATTGTATCTATCTTTAGCTGTGTAATGCTAAATAGATTTTCAGTTTACTCTCCTATTACTGTTTTCCCACATTCTAAAATAGGTCAGATTTATTGATTTTTTGACAATCTTTAATAAGCGTAAAATTATAACTGATTGTTGTAATTTGTGATTCCCTGATTATTACTAATTGACTATATTTTATATGTTTTTAAGTTAATTTAGTATATGTTTTTTGTTTATAGGTTTATATAAATTTCTTCTTCTTTCAATTGCCTGTTCATATAATTTGCCCATTTTTATGTTTGTGTACTTTTCTTACAAATCAACTTGTACATGTTCCTTTAGTATGTTGAATAATATTCTTTTTTGTATGCATTGTAAATATTTTCTTCCCACCTGTAACTTTCTTTTCACTTTGCTTATGATAGATTTTAGCTTATAAAAGTTTTCAATATTAATGTGTTTAAATATATTTAGTTTTTCTTTTATAGTTTGTCTTTTTTTTATGTCCCACTCTTGATTTCATCAGTATATTCTTTGTATTAGACTAAAAATTTAGATATTTGTTTATCTGAGTTGTTAATCTATCAAGAATTTCTTGTTTTGCTTGTTTGAAGAGAAGTAGAGATCTGGTTTTCTTTTCCTTTCTCTATATGGATGGACAGTTATCCCTGTACTTCATTCAGTAGTGTAGTTTTTGCTCACAAATTTGTAGTCTGTTATATCCTAAGCTCTCATAGGTACATGAATTTATATTAAGGCCACTATTCTGTTACTTTGGTTTCTTTGTCTATCCCTTCAACTATATACACTGTTAAATCTCTTTAGCTTTATAGTAAAGCCTGATATCAATTAAGCTAAGTCCTCTCTTCTTCTTCAAAATTGCCTTGACAGATATTGAGCTATAATTTATCTACATATATTTTAGCATAAAGTTGCCACATTCCATCAAAAACACTAAGATTTTGATGGAAATTGCTTTGATTTTATAGATTAACGTGTAAGAGTTGCCTTTAGAGCCTTCAGGTATATGAACATGATATATTTCTCATTTATATATGTTTTATTTTATGGCATTCAATAAAGTTTTAGTGTTTTATTCTAAAGTCTTACATATGTTTATTAGATTCAGTCATAGCTCTGTTATTATTTGTGCTATTATAAATGTAACTGTTCAAAATCAGATTTTGTAATAATTTTTTGCTCATATAAAGGAATATAATTGTTTTTTAGTATATTGATTTTGTATCTAGCAATTTTGCTGAACAATCTTATTAATTATAATGATTTAATTATTGGTTTTCTTGGATTTTCTGTGTGACAGGTTTATGAATAATTCACATTTTTAAAATTCTTTTAATCCTTACCCTTTATAATTTTTTATACCCTTTTGCTCTGGTAAACATTTTTTAATATAATGAAAAATAGAAATAGTGAAAGCAGGATAGCAACTTCACAGGCCTGTTCACAAAACAATGTCAGCTTAGATGCTCTGCCTTCTTTAGCTCTTGTCATCTTAAATGATGATTGGTGCTAACAATCAGAACCTTAAAAACTGTTGAGTTCTAAGCGTTTTCCCAATGAGTTGTAAAGAAGATAGGAAATTGTCTCTCTTTCTCTTTATCTCTCAGTTACAGGTGGTGTGTTATTTGCTCATATTCTGTAATTTCTTTATTTTATTCAACATGTATTTATTGATGGTTAGCTGTTTGCCAGGAACCACGCGGTTCTGGGGGATTCCATGATGAACAAGGCTAACAGTGTCCCTGTCCTCATGAGGCTTCTCAATTAACAAAAGAGGCAGGCATTGCACAGACAATTACATAGTGGTTATTTCTTTACAATCCAGTGGCTGCTCTGAAGCACACGTGTAGCATGCTGTCAGAACACTTAGGAGACCAGGTGGGAGTGGTGCTAATATGTAGTTTGGAATGTCAGGAAAAGACATTTGAATTTGATTCAAATGAGGAGTGTGAGTTACAAAGGCAAAGGTGAGACCCTGAGCATGACAAGTGCTCCACAGAGAAGTGTAGATATTATTCTAAAAAGAGTGTTCAATGAAAACTTATTTGCTGTGCATGTCAGATAGGCATGCCACGTACAAAAATATAAAAGGCGTTAAGGACAGTAAATATCTATTGAATGCCCTATTTTATATCACTTTGAATTTTTCCCTAGGTGATTAGCAGAAGTAAATCTAACTAAGGGGAAGGCCATGGCAGTTGGCACAAAGCCACTCAAGGTCATGGCTACTCAGGTATTTGCCTCGTGCACAGACTTGTAGCCCAGTAGCCCTATCATCTTTGCTCTGGCTCCACTTCTGGTTGTCGTTCTGTTTTGATCTCCATTTTCCCCTCAGCAACCATGAACTCAAAATTTGGATAAAATTTAAAAATCATTAGTGATTCAAAAATAATTTTATTGGACACACTAACATGATTAAGAAAATTCCAAAGCAGTATTGGCTGTGGGCATTTTGGCAAGTCTGGGTTGATTGTTTTTAATTGAAGTATGGTTGATCTGTGATATTATATTAGTTTCAGGTACACAACATAGTGAGTCAATATTTTTTATAGATTATACTCCATTTTAAGCAATAAAGTAATTGCTGTATTTCTCTGTATTGTACAATGTATCCTTGTAGCTTATTGTTTCAATACAGCTTTTTAGCCAGTTTTCAGAGCAAGGCATGTGCTTACCTATGCCTTGTGTTCTAGAAAAGCTGGAGCCTGTGTGGAGAGCTGTGTTTTGTCAGCCCCATAAAATGAAAAGCTGCAGCCTGCATTTTCCTTATTCAGTTTCAAGTGTGAAGGTGATTTTAAAATTTAACTGCAGTTTCATTGAGATGTGCTACCACTCCCAGCTAATTATATAGATGAGTCAAATATGCATTTTCTTTAAAAGTTGTATTACTGTTTTGCCTTTATCCACCAATGATACTTGAAGAGAAGTTGGTAATAAAATGTTAATATGTATTTAGTCATATAAGAAAAAGTAATCTAGGAATTTCTGAGGTATAACATAAGATGTATTATTGCTTCTGAAAACATGAATAAACTCAGAATGACAAGCCTATGTAAGCTAGGGTTCTTGATCACCCAAGGTTGGCCTGCTTTGTATCCTGCCACTGAGGTAGAAGACTAGGTCCTATGCTCCTTTATTTCCTTCCCAAATCCGGTGTAGGGTTTCAGGGTCCTTAGGGACTTCAGGAAGTCCATCATTTTGCCAAGCACATGTGTTTGGTGTGTGGGAATAGGCTTAGCACTCTGAAAAGCTCTGCATTTAGAGAAATTTAGAGTCCTATTCTGACATCTTTTCATTTGAAGATCCCTGTCCAAATGAAATGGCCTGGGCAGGTGTAATTACCTCTTACATGCATGGAAGGTGCTTCATCTCACACTGAAGGAAACCTAGTCAAGGTTGGACAGTATGTAACATTTCATAAGAAAAGGGAATACATGTTCTCCTGATAACATCTTAAAAGGGGAACTTGGAGAGGGAAACTCCATCTTTCTAGGGGGCAATAAGGTACATTGATCAAGGGAAGTAAGGTGAGAGTTGAGACCAAAGGGCTGGGGTCAGGCTTTCCAGCCTCATTTATGCCTCCTTGGAACATTCACTGTGTGGAGGACCAGTGACATCTCAGTTACTTTGGAGGCCCTGAGTCACAGGGCAGAGTAGAATCTCAACAAGAATCTTTTTTGACCCAGTGCACTGCCACTGATACAAGCCTCTCTCTCTTTTTTTTTTTTCTTTTCATTATTCAGCAAGAGAAGGGGAAGCCATGTTTGTTTGTTTTTCTCTGCCATGGAAAAGGGGAGAAAACAAGGGCTCAGCCTGTGACATCTGAGATGTACAGCAGCTCTGCCAATACCGCAGGACCTCCATGAATCTTTAACAGGGGGACCATCTCCTGAAATTCTTATCAGGCACGTGGAGAGGGGATTCCCCATGTGTAATTATATTTAACCATTGAGTGACATTATAAGGGACAAATTCATCGATTTTATAGGTGAGGAAACTGAGGCTTGGGGGCAGTTAAGCCGCTGGCCAAGGTCATAGAGACGTGTGGTAAGGAGCAAAGGGGATACTTAAACCCAGAGGTCCAATTCCACAATGTATGCTCGTAACCACTATTCTGTGCCACTTTTTAAAAATTTTTAAAAAAATTTTATTGGAGTATACTTGATTTATAATGTTGTGTTAGTTTAAGGTGTATAGCAAAGTGAATCAGTTGTACATATACATATAGTCACTCTTTTTCAGATTCTTTTCCTGTATAGGCCATTGCAGAATATTGAGTAGTGTTCCCTGTGTTATACAGTAGGTCCTTATTAGTTATCTATTTTATGTATAGTAGTGTGTATACGCTGATCCCAGTCTCCCAATGGATCCCTCCCCTGCTTATCCCCTGGTAACCGTAGGTTAGTTTTTGTGTTTTTGTGCCTGCAAGAGGGAGAGAACAGGCTTCTAAAGTCCGTTCTCTCCCTCTTGCAGGCTTAATAGGAGAAACAAATAAAGGCATTTTTGTGAGAAAGCTTTCTGCAAAATATGGTGTGGTTTGAGAAACGTAAGTTATTGTGTTAGGTCCAGTTCATTGATACCTTCTGTTAATGTAAAGGGTGCAGTAATCATAAACACTAATTTATTTAAATTATGTAGCACCTGCCCTTTGTGGAGCTTATTCATAAAACAGTCCATTGCTCCATGGAACAGTTCCTATTCTTCCAGTGTGCCGGTCTGCAGATCATCTACAGCCAAAAATATGCTTTCCCTAAGTAATTTCTGAAGTGCCTTTATCAGTGAAAACTTTGCTTATCAGTGCTACCAAATCCTAAGCACAAAAAGTTCCAACAGTGGTTTCATCAGTGAAAACTTGCTTCTTGGTGCTCCCTTTTCCAGAGGTGTTAATAATAAGTGGCCGTTTGTTGGAGCAGAGGCTTCACTGGCCATCCCCATCTGCCTCTCACTGCCCGGAGGATTTGGAGACCTCTATCCCATGGCTCACTCAGAGTCCTCACTTACAAATCAGAGGATCCAGGAGGTGCTCTGGAGCCCTGGAGGGATCTGCCTCTTCTGGAAGAGTTATGAAACCTCACTGATGAACAGAAGCCACTCAGTTTCAGATTGTAACACCTTCTTGTGATCCGTATCCTTCTTGTGTCTTAAGACACGTCTCAGGATTTCAGAACAGAGTTTGGCTTCCAGAAGGCAGCCAGTGAGCTTGTTCTGTTTGGACACTCAGACTGTGTTGTATCTGGGCCAAACAGGCAACCTTTTGACGGAAGTACTCCCAGCCAGCTCACTTCACACGTGGAGAGTGGTGCTTAAATGGCATAAGATGGGAAACTTCCTCTCTGTATTGCAAAGTGAAGTAGTGTGAACCTTTTCCTGTCATTGGTGATTCTCAACATTTTTTTCCACTGTAGAGTCAGAGGTTATATAGCTATCTTTGGTGGGAAAATAGCCAGTATTGACAAGTTTCATTTTCTTTATTCACTTATGTATGAATTTTTAAGATGAATTCAGAGAATTTATTTATTCCAGTCAAAATGTTTCAGTGAGAACATTTCAGAAGTTTAACTTCTCTAAGTTACATTTTTTTTCCTGTGCAATTTCAGATTTTATATGTATTTTTTGAAACAGGGACGTTTTTATTGACAGTAAGAATTTTTATACACTGTCATGTCTATCTCTAATGTTCTTACTTAGTTATCCAACATGAAATTACATGTTTTTAATGTTATCTATGTTTATTTATATAAATCTGCTATTAAAATGTATTCAATTCCCTATGAGCTAAAAAGGACAAAATAATTTTTTTTTGATTATGAACTCAAACAGATGAAAAGTTAAATAAAAAAAAACATTTATTTTTGTAGCACATATTGGTGATGCTCAACCATGATCTATGGGTCTCAGGCATTTACATTCCCAACACTTTCCTGTTTGCTTGGGGGTAGCGGAAGAAATATAAAAACATAGCAAATGCTCTGGGGGAAGTTGTATCGAGCTGGAAGGGTAAAACTACCATAACTAAAACAGTCAGAGAAAAATATATCATGTAGTGTGAGTAAAGGACAATAGTTCTTTGGGAGTTTAGGAGGGGCAAGATCTTTTGCAGGTGGGTAATGACAAGAAGTAGTTAACATGCAGGTTGGACAGTTCCTTGATGCACATGCTTTGCACCTGTTATTCCCTGTGAACTTCACAGCGTCTCTGTCATATAGGTGTTATGAGATGCTCCTTTAACAGAAGACACTGAGGCCAAACAACTTCAGTGACATGCATAACGTCCCACCCGGAGTGGCAGGCTCAGGTCTCACTGATGCAGAGCTGGTATTTTTTTTTTAATTGATATATATTTAACATAGACAGTATATTAGTTTTTGATGTACAGCATAATGATTCGATATTTGTTATGTATAGTGAAATGATCACACAATGAGTCTAGGTAACATTCATCACCATACAGAGTTACGAGTTTTTTTCTTATGGTGAGGACTTTTAAGATCTATTCTTTTAGCAACTTTCAAATATACAATATAGTATTATTACTATAGTTACCATGCTATACATTTCATCTCCGTGACATTTCTTTTATAACTAGAAGTTTGTACCTTTTGACCACCTTCACCCATTTCACCTACCCCCAATCTTCAGCCTCTGGCAACCACCAATCTGTATCTGTAAGTTGTTTTGTTTTTGTTTCTGTTTTTTATAGGTTAGTTGTTATTCCACATATAAGTAAGATCATGTGGCAATTTGTGTTTCTTTGGCTGACTTATTGCATTTAACATAATGCCGTCAAGGTCCATCTGTGTTGTCACCAAATGCCAACATTTCATTCTTTCTTTGGCTGAGTAATATTCCATTGTATATATGCACCACATATTCTTTATCCATACATCTATCAGTGGACACTTAGGTTGTGTCCATATTTTGGCAATTGTAAATAATGCTGCAGTGAATATAGGGGTGCATATGTATTTTTGACTTAGTGTTTTTGTTTTCTTTAGATAAATACCCTAAAGTGGAACTGCTAGATCACATGGTAGTTCTATTTTTAATTTTTGAAGACCTTCCATGCTGTTTACCATAGTGTCTGTTCCAACTTACATTCTTATCAACAGTTCGTGAGGGTTCCCTTTTCTCCACATCCTGGCCATCTCTTGTTATTTCTTGTATAAAAACACAATAATAGCCATTCTAACAGGTATAAGGTGATATCTCTTTGTGGTTTTGATATGCATTTCCCTAATAATTTGTGATATTGAGCACCTTTTCATGTTAACATTTGTCTATATGTCATTTTCTTGGGGAAAATGTCTATTTAGATCCTCTGCCCATTTTTAAATCAAATTATTTCTTGACTGTTGAGGTGTATGAATTTTTTATATATTTTGGATATTAGCCCCTTGTCAGATATATGATTTGAAAATATTTTCTCCCACTTGTTAGATTGCTTTTTTATTTTGTTGATGGTTTCCTTTCTTGTGCAGAAACTTCAGTTCAAAGTAGTCACACTTGTTTATTTTTGTTTTTGTTGCCTTTGTTTTGGGATCAGATCCAAAAACAATCATCCCTAAGACCTCTATCGAGCTTATCACCTGTATTTTCTTCTGGGAATTTTATGGTTTCAGGTTTTACATTCAAAGCTTTAATCCATTTTTAGTTTCTTTTTGTGTATGGTTTAAGATAGGGGTCCAATTTTATCCTTTTGCATGTGGCTATCCAATTTTTCCAGCACTATTTATTGAAGAGACTGTCCTTTCCCCATTGAAGAATTTCAGAGCTGGTATTTTTAAACTATCTCTATTCTCTCTGAAGTGGTTGAAAGTGCCTGCATAAAAGAAAGGAAGACTGATAAAGTATTAACTAAACACAATGGCAGTATTTATTGAGCTTTCATGGGCCAGGCATTATTCTAAGTAACTTTTCATGTATCTCACTTAATTCTCACATAAATCCTGTGAACCACAGAGACTTAAGTGCCCTGCCTAGGACCACAATGTGAGCAAGAAAGACTTAGACTGTGGTTGAAGAATGGGCCTAATGCTGATAAGCTTTGGGGGAGAGACATGAGTATGTTTGGGGGGAGCTGACCTCCCACATCCTGGCAGAAGGAGCACGAAGGTTCAGGCAGGAAGGAGCCCCACTCCAGGGCAGAAGGTCACTTTTGGACCAGAGGCACAACAATGTGAAACCTGAGATTTTTGAAGAGGAGCCTAGAAATAGGACAGGGGGAGAAGGGGAGAGTCTTGGAGAGCCTCTACAAAGTAGAGTATCTAGACTGATCATTAAGGAGCAGAGATGAAGAATGGGAAATAAAGGCCATTCTGAGGCGTGTGTCACAGTGAAGAGAAGGGATTCTGCTGGAAGCTTCTCTAATCCACAGGCAGGAAATGTAAGCATTGGTCCATTTTCTTTAAATCAAGTCTATTTCTCCATATGACATCGGAATTTTCTCCCTCTTAGAGTCTTCATTTGAATCATTTCTTTTATTTTTTTCATTTTTTATTGGGGTACAGATGAATGTAGAAAGAAGATGTGGTACGTATATACAATTGAATCGTATTTTTCAAGAAACTCACTCCAGGTGAGGACAACAGTGCTGTAGTTAGCACTGCCTTAAAAGGTGAGAAATGAACATGTAAAAATTCTCACTTGGATTCCGTGAGAGAGAGAATAGATAATTGATTAATGTATCACCAGATTAATCTGTCACTAGATGTTGAAGGAAGTGCTGTGGAACATGTCATGTCTCTTAACAGCCTTTTCAGATTTTCTCAGGAAAGATCTTTGTGAATTGATTACTGATAGTTCAACAAAGAATTTGAGAATAATACTGTGTCCCAAAAAAAAAAAATCCTAGGAACAAATCCTGTATTCACGATTTACCAGCTATGTGACACTAAGTAAATGATTTAATGTCTCTGAACCTCAGTTTTCTTATCTGTGAAATGGGATAATAGTATTAATACTTGCCTTATAGAGAAGCTTTTGAATTAAGTAAAAATAACGTATGAAGTGACTAACATGGAGCCTGGCAAATATAAGCAAAGTGCATCATCACCACCACTGTCATTTAGCTCCCCCTTAAAGAGACATTTATCTATGGGTTTGATATAGGTAAACTGCATACCTTTGATAAAAATATGAGGTGGTCTGCAACTTACATGGGAACTTTCTTATTCAAAGCTCATGTCACCATCAGCAATGTAAGTATATTAATTTTATATGGTCATTGACCTACTGCACATATTATGTGCTAAGTACTTGGACTGCACTGAGCAAGCTTACAGGCAACTGTGACGAAGGGCACAAATGCATAATCTTAATGCGGTATAAGTGTTATATTCAAGTGCACATAGTAGGGAAGCAGAGAGGAGGTACCTTTTCTATAGGGGGGGCTGGGTGCTTAAGTGGCAGGAATGTGACGTTTGAACCAAGTCTAGATGGATGATTCCTTGGCAGATAAGAGGTCAGGGACACTGCAAACAGCAGCACCCTCCCCCTGGCAGCTTATAAAGAATATGGCTTGTGCTAGGCTTGAGAGGTGTTAACTGTGAACGGCGTGTGAAGTGTAGGATACGTGAGGCCAGGGTAAGTGCGTTAAGGCCAGGGGAGCCAGGGTGTCATATGCCATATTTCAAGGTTTTCCCTGAAATGTTGGCCCAGAGCAAGTGTCTTGATATTTAAGCAGGAAGTTCACCTAATCAAATTTGTGTTTTAGAAAGATGATTGAAAATGGTGCAGAGGGAGCAAAAGTGGAGAACAATTTTATTTTATTTTTTTATATTCAAAATTTTTCCTGTAGTTATTTGCCAATCGTATGTTTTTTTGATAAAGTCTGTTCATATCTCTTTTCTTTAATTGTAGTAAAATATACATAATGTAAAATTTACCATCAATCATTTTTAAGTGTACAGTTCAGTGGTATTAAATATATTCATAATGCAGTGCAATCATTACCATCTATCTCTATAACTCTTTTCATCTTGTAAAACTAAAAATTGAAACTCTATGCAAATTAAACAATAACTTCTTATTCTTTCTTTCCCCCAGCCCCTAACAACCACCATTCTACTTTGTCTTTATGATTTTGACTATGCTAAGTATCTTATGCTAAGTGTAAGTTTTTGGGACTGGCTTATTTCACTTAATGTAATGTCCTCAAGGTTCATCCATGTTGTAGGATAGGTCAGAATTTTCTTGCTAATTTAAGATTGAATAATATTCTGTTGTATGTGTATACCGCATTTTGTTTATTCATTCATCCATTAATGGACACTTGGGTTGCTTTCATTTTTTAGCTCTTATGAACAATGCAGTTATGAACATGGGCTTATAAATATCTCTTCAAGATCTTGCTTTCAATTCTTTTAGATATATACCCAGAAGTGGAATTGCTGGATTGTATGGTAGTTCTATTTTTAATTTTTTAAGGAATTGCCATACTGTTTTCCACATGTTACATTTTACATACCATTTTACATTCCCACCAACAGTGCATAAGTGTTCAAATTACTCCACATCTTTGAGAGTATCTTGTTATTTTCTTTCCTCTTTTTTTTTCTTTTTTTGGATAGTAGCCATCCTAATGGGTGTGAGGCATACTTTTATGTTTTAAGTGAAAGATAATGAGGGCCAAGGTGAGGCATAGTCATGGGAGATTAATAGGGAACTCAGATGGAGTCTTTTGCTAAGTGCAGGCATTTGAATTTGTTGACTAAATGTGAAACATTTTTTCTTCTTCCAGTTTTATTGAGACATAGTCGACATACAGCACTGTACAGGTTTAAAGTGTACAGCATAATTATTTGACTTACATACATCATGAAATAATTAACACAATAACTTCAGTGAATATCTGTCCTCTCATACAGATAGAAAATAAAAGAAAAATATTTTTTACCTGTGATGAGCACTCTTAGGATTTACTCTCCTAACAACTTTCATATGTAACATGTGGCACTGTTCATTGCCTTTATAATGTTGTACATTACATCCCTAGTACCTATTTATCTTGTAACTGGAAGTTTGTGCCTTTTGACCACCTTCATCCAGTTCCCCCTCTTCTCACCGCCGCCTTTGGTAACCATGTATCTCATCTATTTTTCTATGAGTTTATTTGTTATTTTAAGTATAGTTGACCTACAACACTATGTGAGTTCCTGGTGCACAACATAGTGATTTGATATTTCTGTACATTTCAAAATAATCACCATGATAAGTCTCGTTATCGTCTGTCACCATACAGAGATATTACATTATTATTGACTCTGTTCCCCACACTGTGCATTTGATCTCCATGACTTACTTATTTTGTAACTGGAAGTTTATGCCACTTAAAAGGTGAATTATATGTCCAACTTTGACATTTCAACACATGTCCAAATCTGACAAGCAATAAGGCCACCATTAGAATCCAGTAGGACAGATAAGGTGACAAGCAGGATTTCTTAAGGGGGACTTGATGTTCATTAATTTATTGATATTTATAAATATTTTCAAAAGAAAAAAATCTGTATTGGAGCACAAACATCAATTTAAAAAATTCCATGCTTGTAGAACAAAGTTATACTTTGTGGAAAAAATACAAGTTGTGATTATATGTTTTACTGTAAGTATCAATTAGAACAGATCTTATGATGTGGCGTGCAGTTACTTTAAGAAAATAACATACCTGTAGAATATTTTGCAATTTGCAAGTCTCCTTCGTGTAAACTGTATTTAATCTTTTACAGTTTCACCATTCTTTTATTTCCTGACATTCAGCAAGCACCTTTGGAGCACCCCTGGGTATCAGTAACTGTCCTGCTGTCACATATCATACACCTGGAGTTTAAGTATCTATAATACAAATTCTTAACTTGGGTTCAGGGAAGGGTTTTAGGTTAAGGAGGTGTCTATGATCTTGGTAAAATTTACATAAAATATTAACAAGAGGAGATTTTTATCAGATTTTCAAAGCCATGACCCTAAACTGATTAAGAGCCATGGTCTTCAAGAAACTGAGCCTCACAGAAGTTCATTGACCTGCCCAGGGTCCTAAGAATCAAGTCACAGTCTGGGTCTTTGAGCCCTGGCTTAGTGCACCGTGCAGCGCCATGCTGCTCCTCAGTTTCCATTCTGTTATGTCCTCCTTCTCTATAAAGAATGATTCATTTTCCTAAGATTTCATAGATTATTCCAACTTCTTACTGTAAATGTCACTTTGTATCAGGATGTGACAGTTAAATTTTGTAATATGGCTAGATTGACTTTAATTTCTTATAGCTCTTAAAACACTGAAACTTCCAATCCCAGTGGACCTAAAGGTATTTTATGAAGGCACTATTCTTGCATCTTTGTTGCAAAAGAACATGGTAAAGGTCCTGGAGAAACTCCAGTGGCATTTCTTTGGTCATCTTGAGGAAGTGAAAGCGTGTGCCATTCCTAAAAAGATTGTTAGCCCTTTTATTGTAGGACACAGACCAGTGCCTTTGAAATGGCCTTCTTGACTTCCTGCAGTGGGAAGCATTGATCTCTATGGTGAAACAGCCTTTATATTTACACATTACCATCTGACCTTTGGGTCAGGGCATTTGCAATCAATTTAGAAGTGCAGCCTGTGGAACCACAGTGCTGATGAGCTCTCACAGTATGGTGGGCAAGGCTGCCTGGGACTGAGGGGCATGGAATCTCTATTGAGTTTTTTAGATGCTTTTACCACATGTTCCTAAACTGCTGGGCTTGGAATTAAGTCAGTTGCCAGAGATGATACCAGAGGACAGGAAGACAGCCTATATATTAAAGACTTGAGAGAAATTTTCACAAGTCCCAGAAATAAATTATTCTTTCTTGGAAAATCAAGTGAAGAAATTTGCTGATAGGCTACTTACTGTCCTAGCAATGAACAGAAATTAGGCAGAAATGTTTAGCAGGAATAAGCTTTGTAGTTTATAACACTGACCTATCTGAACTTCAATCAAAATGCACCTGAATAGTCCCAGCCTTCTAGAACTATGTCTAAAGCCAAATATAACTTTGTTCAAGAATGATAAGGAATTTCGAATTCACTTATTGAGTCCTCAGAAGTTTTGCTACTCTGGTTATGAAGCAGATAATTTTATATCAGCCTGTTGGTGTTGTTTACTGGAACACTAAGAAGCTTTTTGGGCTTGGGATGTGTGTGTGTGTGTGTGTGTGTGTGTGTGTGTGTGTGTGTATGTGTCTGTTTTCTTTGATTTAGGGTTAAGTCTTCCTGATTTGAAGGAATAATTTTAGATAATATGTTTGGTCAGCACAGCCGTGTGATTACTGATTTGTGACTTTTTCCTAGATTCCCGTCTTTAGCGTTTAATTAGAAATCTAGAAGGTTTACATTGGCTGCTTTTTTTCCTGCCTACTTTAACTCCTTATATTATTTCTGAAAGGCAGAAAGGACTCCTGAATAGCCATCACTGGTATATTTATCCATCTGGTAAAAGATTTTTTAGAACCTGTTATGTGCCTGTGTGCTGTGCTACTTTCCAGTGATTGGAAATTTAGAGAAGCGAGTTGTGATCCAGGTTTCTTGAAGGGATTATAATCTGGTTGGGGAGACTGGCGATCAAGGGCTAATTAGCATATGAAGCAGAATGAAAGTATCACGAAATTGAGAAGGATGGAACAGCCCTCTCTTGCAGAAGACACCTGGGAATCTTAATGGAAGGAAGGCCTATATGTTTTAGATAAGCAGGTAATACCAAAGGGAGAATGACCACAGCTCTATCAATCATAGGTCTCTATTTTCCTAGTATGCTCTTAGTATACTTCCCAAATAAATTAGCACTATTTCACATAACGAGAATATTTTAATACTTAAAACTATCAGCCAGTGCAAGAAAGGCATTACCTATTCCATACAACACCTCAGTATTTGTGATGTTTCGTCTTATTGGCATAGCTTCTTCTAATGATTCCTTATAAACTTTCCTGTCTTTAGGTACAATCCTAATGTGTTACTGGGCCGGGCCTTTTGGGGAGAAAAGTCATAAAATCAACTATGCATTAGGTCTGCATCATCTAATGTTCGAGCCACCAACCACTGGTCATTGAGCACTTGAAATTCACTAACCCAAATTAAGACACACTGTCTAAGTGTAAAAACCACAGTGACATTCAAAGACTTGGTCCCCTTCTCCCGACCCCCCCACCCGCCAAAAGGATGCAAAATTTCTTCCTTTTTTCATTTTTATATTGAATTCATTTGAAATGATAGTACTTTTACATATTTGGTGAAAGAAAATATATTGATTTCACTTGCGTCTCTTCTTTTTTTTTAACAGGGCTACCAGAAAATTGCATAGGTGGCTCTCATTATATTTCTCTTAGAAAGTGCTTATGGAACTGTTATTATGAGGATTAAATTTAAGAGGATTAACCCAGGTAATGAAGCTGAATCCAGGTGTGTGCAGGGAGCTCTAGACTGCCATCCAGAGAGAGGGTTCAGTCTTAGCTCCCATCTTGACTCTAGGCAGTCGCTCACTTTCCTTGTCTGGGCTGAGGTTTTCTTACCTGAACAGTGTGGAAAAAATTCAAGTGACTGATCTCTAAGTCCTTTGTTACATTAAATCCAGCGATTCAGTGGTCTTCAGGAGTATAAGATGAATCTTATTTGTAACCCTTACAGTCTCCCCTCAAAGCCATTAGACGAAATGGTCTTCATCGTTCCAATTCTTAATTTATTTAAGAGAGGTTAAGTTTGTAATTACTGTAACTTGGAGCTGCTTTGAGCAGCCTGAGGCTGGAGCACAGCATCTTTCAATCTGTTCGATGCTGAATGAAGCAATTGAACATGTGATTTATAAGGATCTGACAAAGATATTTTGCAAGGAAATTTCCAGCACTCTTTGAAAGTAAACCATTTTTAGTCCCAGTAGTTTTTATGATGTCATTTCGAATAGGTTAATTCAATTAAAGAATCCTTATTTTTAAAATTAATATTGAAAAATATATTTCTAACTTTACTCCATAGTTAGCTTTTAAAAGTTAATTTTAAGAACTTTTTTGATATTGAAGTTATAATACTTGTTCATTATCAAAGGTAACACATGCAGAGCACTTCATACACAGAAGGTAAGAATTACTCAAACCCCATCTGATTTTTCTCAGTGTACATATATTTGACTATAATATTAAATATAAGGTCTATATTGTATTTTGAAAATTTTCAACCAGTATTCTACTTTGGGATACATGGATGATTTAGAACATTGTATTTTTATAAACTATATGTATACATACACACATGTATATATATTTATATGCTCCCATGATGATTCATTCAAAGTCGTTTTTTTTAATAGACAAATGATGGCCAAAGGACATGTGTATTTAAGACACACACACACACACACACAGACACACACACACACACACACACACACACACACACACACACACACACACACACACCAGGGAGAACCACTGTAGTCCCCAGCCTGATCTGTGCTCCAGGAAGTGATTAAGTCCTTATAGGAGGATGAAGAGAATTTAACCCCATGATCCTTCTTTTCGAGTCCTTATTGGAATAGTCATTTGTGTGTGTGTATGTGTGTGTGTGTGTTTATTTTCCAAAGCAAATGAGAAAGCTTCATACTTGTATTAACTATACTAGGACCTTTGCTACAAATAAGAGTCCTCAGTCCTCTGAGTTACCACAGGTTGCTTATTTGAACCACACTAGTGTGACACCTTGCAAAATCACCTCCATTGAACTGTTATTATAAGGCCATTATAAGAAAGAACCATATGAAATATTGTAACGCATCTGTTGTGAAAATATTGGTATGGCCATTTTCTTATAATACTGATGTTCCAATACATGAAAGATGCTTTTTTATAAATTAAGTGCTAGGAAAAGTTAAAGTGCTCTTTAAATTTTTCTTATTTTTTAATTTTTATTAATTTTTATTGGAGTATGGTTGCTTTACAATATTGTGTTAGCCTCCACTGCACAACAAAATGAATCAGCCATACACGTACAGATATCCCTTCCCTTTTGGACTTCCCTCCCATTTAGGTTACCACGGTGCATTAGGTCGAGTTCCCTGTGCTATACAGTATATTCCCATCACTTGTCTATTTTATACATAGTATCAATAATGTATATGGGATTGACACATACATTAAAGTGCTCTTTTGATTCATATTTTCTGATACTTGTTACTGTTCATGTAGATTTTGCTTGGCTGCTTGAAAACACAGCCAAATTTGAAGGCAAATCACAGGGTTAGTATTGACTATTTTGAAACTTATTTGTTTGCTCCAGTTATTTAGTTTTACTTTTACTCCTTTACCTATAATTTCTTATGTCATTGTTGGTTAAACTTTGTGTATGAACCCCAATTTTTGTATGAACCCAAAATTTTTATATTTTGTTTTTGTGTTTATTTTGGTTTTTGGCCTCTCCAAAGGCAAAGACAACAAGAAGTCCTTTTATGGGGAGAGGAAGGTATAGATAGAAATAAACTAATCAATCTCCAATATAGTATTTCTGAAAAAGAGCAAGGCCTATGATTGAGAACAATTTTTACAAACATAGTAAAGAATATTATCATTATTTTCATAATGATTTTAAGTTTTGCTACAGAAAAAGTAGAGTGCACTAAGCATGCATTTTTCAAATCTGTTCCTAGGCAAAAGAGCTTTTACTCCCAAGCAAAAAATGTGGAAATCAACTGTATTATACCATGGCTTTTCATTTTTGAATATGTTTGCTTGTTTTAATGACAGTATTTCTCTGATTCAGATATCAGTCTCTTCTTTTATGATATTATTTCTGTTCATTCACTGAGAAGCTTAGTGATTTAAATAAGCTTCTTTTCACTGGAATAAGTGAGTAACATAAGATTCCTTTGTAAATATCAACTCAACTTTATGGTGTCCTTTTTGGGTATTCAGTGGTGTGGTCCTGAAGTACTTAATAAAAATTAATACAGGCACTTAAGGTTACTTAAAATGCTATTTCCTTGTACAGAATTCAGCATTTTAAATAGATATAATGCTTTAGAAAGCGAAGCAATGTATAAAGTAAAAAGTTTATTACTAAAAGCTAAATATTTATTAACATTCTTTGATTCAAATTATGGGCTTCAATTACCCCAGCATTTTGGAGATAAATGAGGTCACTGTATCCTGCACAACTTTAGGGGGAGCTATTTGCATGGACTACTTTAGCCCATTATGATAGTCAGTGTATTTTGTCTCCAGGGAAATAATTTTTAACTATGTTGGAAAGGATGAATTTAGAGATTATTAACTTAACTCTTCCTCAAAAATTTAGAAACGATGTTTCTGTCAAATCAGATAATTTTCTTCCTGTGCATTAAAGAATAATATGAGGAAAACATTAGCTGCATCACTCTATTTAAATGCTGCTTGGATATTGGCACTCCCGTACTCATTTTTTTTTTTTTAGTGATTTTCAATTTAGAATTCAAAATTAATTCCATATCCTGGCATCAGGTCTCTCCATCAGGTTGAACTTGAGCTGATGTAGCTGATGTGCTGCTTTGGAGCCTATAGGTATGTGGGGCTATTGCAGTCTGTCTTTGATGCAAGGTTCTGGAAAGAGGCAGGCTTATTAGAACCTCCAGCCAAGCAGCTGTGTCCACGTACACTGGGAATGACTGAAAGAAGAGAGACATAGACAAAAGAAGGAAAGAGAAACAGTCAGGAGGTAGGAGGAAGGAAGGGAGGGAGGGAGGAAGGAAGGAAGAAAGGAAACCAAGTTATTCAGAGACTGTACTCAGACTCCAGGCTGTGAGACTAGAGTTGTGGAAGCAATATGTTCTGGACTCTGTTGTCAATCCAGTATCTCATCAACTTCAGTCTTTTGGGCTGGCTTCTATTATAACAGTTTGGAAAGATTTTTCTCAACTTTCATTATAGTCTGGTTTGCCAAAGGATAATAGCATTTGGTAAATGGAACTCTGTATTACTCCCCCCCCCCCCATTTTTCCCCCTTGCCTTAAATACTGATGCACTGTGTGGACTTGCAGTTGTAGTCATTCAAGGGTCGTCTTCTGAACATGGAGAAGAGACCATTTATGCCCAGTCTTCCCTGAGTTTCTGCCTACCTCCAAACTTCTGGTCATATGAAAAAAAAAAACAACCTGATTTGGAGTCAAAGTTTCTGTTACTTGCATCCAAATGCATTCCTGATTGATAAACTGTACAGTCTCATATTACAGTGGCATTTGTCTTCTATTCTCCAATAATCTCATTCCAATGATGAGTGAGAAAAAATACATATGAAATAAAGGTCTCATTCCAACACTTCTTCAAACCTGAAATTTCCATCCTGCTTGGCCAGGATGATTCCCCACGTATGAGGTACTTAGTAGTTGCTTGTTGAATTGTTGTGAAGGATAGGAAAACCCTATACAAATGTAGTGATGGAAGTCTTTTTGAGTTCTCTGATTTGGCTGTTCCATAATGCACAGTAACATTCTATCCTAAAATCAGCACCCATCGCTACTTGCACAAGCCCTTGCCTTCATGCTTAGTGTTGTGGGGACCCATTTCTATATTAGGCTGCCTTTTCTGATGGGAAAAAAAGGGAAGTCTGGGTTTCTGAAAGTATAGTGTGAACTTTGACTACACTTTTAAAAAGCACAAAAAAAACTAAGAAATATGTTTGCCAGATAAGGATTTATGTGGAACTCCATCACAATGCACTCATGCCTACTTGGAGACAACAAGGTTTGATGGTTGAGGGGAGAGATCATTAGAATCAAACAGAATTACATTCGAAACCCACTGTTGTCACTGCTGGCTGTGTGAGGTTGAGAAACTTCATTAAGTTTTCTGAGTAAGCATTCCTTTCTTTGTAAAATAGATGTAAAAATACCTGTTTCCTAGAGTGGCTGGAACTAAATTAAATCACATGTACATGAAATGTTTGGCATGTAGTAAGGGATTAATAAATGACCGCTTTTATATTAATGGTTGTAGTTACCCTGCAATATGATGGTTGGAGGATTTGATTGTACCAGAACAAAATAAGGAATACAGTAAGTCAGCTTGTGCCTATTTCTCTTTTTTTTTTAGAAGAATAGTTCTGGTTTACGATAACCTTATCTATTCCTTGAGATGCTTCTGATTAGTCACTCTGACCCATTCAAAGCTGTCAGTACAAAATGTCCTGTGATCTCTGTGTGCCTTGCTGTATTGTCTGCTGGAGGCTCCAGAGGTGACCAGCTTCAGATTTCATTGTGTGTAATTAATAGAGGATTTTTTAATTAAAGAAATACAGTTAAAGACGTCTTCTAGCACACTAGTTGGGAGCTAAAAACAGGTTGTTGTTTTTTGGTGGATGTTGTTGAGAATGTTCTGATTTGTGGATTGATATTCTCTCACTTTGAGGGTTCCCAGGAACCCTGCAGTGAAGATGGTAACCTTCACCTAAGACTCTACAAAATGATTAATTACTGTTCATGTGTATTGAGCTAATTAAAACTTTGGGGGCATTTTGGCACTTCTAATAGCTTATTTAATTATCTGAAGGAGGCTTTTACCATCTCAAGAGGTATTAACTGGCCTTTGGGAACTAAAGAACCACCTCAAAAAACAATAGAGCATCCCACATGCTGGCGAACAACCTCTCTGATGAATGTTCTCTTTGAAAAATCAGCCCTCAGATATAAATCCTGGGTTGAAATCATAGGGGAACTCTGACACAGTTTCTAATATACTAGTTATTCTTTCTTGATTGGCATGGGTATTTTCAGAGATCAGAACAGAAACAGAACAGCTCTTTACTCAAATCCTTGCCTTGAGGCTGATTATGCTCCAGGAAGAAAGATGTCTCTGGGAGGGTAGCCAAAGGTGTCCCTTAGGAAAAGATTACAAGAGAGCCTCATCCAATGAGGTAGAATGAGGCTGTTTGGCTCCACCAGACCTTTGCTTTTTTCCTCACTCAGGAAATATCACAGAAAACGGAAGTGGCAATAATGTTAACACTGATTAGAATTGACTCCAGTGAATGATGGCAATAGGGAGAGTGTTCAGGAAACAGACACAGAACCAACGATCTGTGCAAACCTCTGGGTCACAGCTTACATAGCTCTGGATTTTATGGCTTATGTCCAAGTGAGGGAAAGAGTCAGTGCCAATGTGATAGGTGTTTCAGGTAAAACATGGAGATGAAAGTCTAATGATATTAGTGAAAGGAAACTAAAAGGAAATTCAGGCATATCAGAAAGAAAACTTGATCTCTACCAAAACCTTGCTCTAGAAAGCAAGGAAACTACTTGCTACTTTAATGGAGGATTTTGTCTGGATTTGATTTTCCCTTTTGGAATTAAACAGCTTTTTCTTGAAAAGAACTAACAATATTCACTTTAATATACATTTAAGGTGAGGCAATAATAATACTAGTTTGTGGTATCAAAAACAACAAGTACTACTCAGGTTACCTTCAGATGTTGTGAGGTGCAGTGTTATGAAACTTTGCATCTGGCTGAAGGGAGTGGAGAAGAGTTTAAGGTAGAATATGGAATTTGAGCGGGACCATGCAGGGTAGGGGGATTCTCCACCTGCCAAGTTAGGGGAATGGGAGCAGGGAGGGACAAAATGAATATAAAAGAAATAAACGGAAGATGAGTTTGCAAAAATAGGTTTGTGCAAGAACCAAGAAGATTTAAAATACAACTTTTAAAGTTCTGAGCTCAACTCATCATATGTGTGGGGGCTTCTTGAGGGCTTTTAGGCAGGGAAGTAGTAACATAATTAGAAGTAGGCTGTATTTTAAGTAAAGGTAGAAATTAATTCTTGAAATTTAGGAAATGCCCAACAATACCTGATCTCAAAATGAAAGTTAACATCTATATGTTCAAATATGACTTTTTAAGAATCTGAAAAACGTGGCTCTCCACCTATGTGAAGAAGCCGGTTTCGTTGTCCCAGCCACATTCATTATCCCTAAAACATTTCAATGTGTCCATCCAGGCAGGCCTGTCCCATGTAAATATACAATTTCATCAGACCTCTTTAATGCCACATTATTTTAGGTAAAGTAGTTTCAACTGAGTGCACACATCTATTAGTGTTGAGTCATATTGGATAATGAAGCACTGTTATTCCCATGGACCCGTGTTAGGTGGACCAGGGATTTTAATTAAATATCTGAATGCCTGCTGTACAGTAGACACTCTCTAGAAAGCATCTGTCAGGGTTAATATTTTACAAGTTAGCTATGCCTCTTTCAACCTTTAATTGTAATATTCTAACTCTTTATTCTTAGTTACTGCTAATAATTTCAAGGTAATATAGATAGAAATTACTTGATTATCCAAGTGACTGCACATATCTAAGAAGTAGAAAGTAATTTCACATCTATACATGTTTTGTAAGTAAGCATTACTAACATGTTATTGTATTTTTTAAAATTATCTCTTTTTTTCCTAAGAGGAATTGAAAAACACATGATATCCTATGTTTGGAAGTGTTTAATGCCTGGCATATATGTAAGTAAACTCAATTCTCAGTAATAGCAGTGACAGTGCTCCTGCATCAAGTAAATAAAGAAACTCAATCATTGCCATTTCTTTGGCTCTCTTCAAGGCATTGAATGACAGTCCTGTTCATTTCTCACAGTGTGCTGCTTGACCGCCTCAAGTCCATCTCATTTAAGCATATGACCTTGCCATTTCCTTCTCCCATGTAGACTCTGGCCATCTCTGTGGATGGAGCATTTGGAAAAGACTTACTTTGGCCTTTAATTTTCAGGAACATAAAACACACCAATACTCTTGTCATGTGCAAATCCATCCCTTGGGCACAACCCTCATATGGGCTGTTCAAGAGATTGCTGTTCCTGGATGGGAGAGGTAGACATCTATGACCCCAGCATTGATACACAATCACACTAATACTGACTCTGGTCTTGAGGGGTGAATGAATGGGGTATTTCGACTTTCATCTCTTTTGACTCTTTTATATTTCCAACCACTCTTTTGAAAAAAATGTATGTTAATTTTATGCTTCTACTTAAGAAATAGATATTACTGTTCTGTTGATGGGTCTGCAGACTCCATTTATTATGAACTGCCAATCAGTTGTTTCTGTCCCTAAGAAAGGGAGCTTAACATGTATTTTCAGAATATTGAAGAGAACTTTGATATTCTAACTAGAAAAATAGATTAAAATATTTCAAAATAAAAAGGAATTTTTTTTTCCCTTCTGTGACCTCTTCTTGGTTCCCATTTTTTTGTAATGGTGCTGCAGTTGGTAATGTCTTGTGTTGCTGTGTTGTTTTATAAATGGGTGGAGAGAACAGCAAGATCTCTGTTTTTCCTAAGAGTAGAACATTCTCATTATGGATATTCAGAATAGTCAAAATTTGAGGACTGTATTCTCACTGGATTGGAATAATGACAGTTTAAACAGAATTGAAACATGTTGAAATCACTTTTGACACTGGCAGTTCTTGAGTTCTAGGAGGACTATCTCATTGTAGTTCTTATTTCATAAGTAAGAAAAAAGATATTTAATACATGTTGTAGATGGTAATGGCACATTGTGCCTTAGCTCTCATCTCTCTCTTTCACAGTTTGGAGACTATGTTGGCTTGCAATGGAGAATAAAATTTCGGTCATATTAACAGGAACATCTTTTATTTTATTTTTTTTTATTTTCCAAGATCTTAGTCCCTGTAGTTCCCAGGGTGCCTGATGCTCCTTATAGACACTCATTTGTTCTCACAATATCTTCACTGTGGAATATATGTTAAAGAATCACTTTCAAAAACAGGCAAAATCATGACCCTCACGCACATATACAATGATCCATCATAGACATTCAGTTTAGCTCATTAATGAGGGAACCAGTAAGATCTTATAAATGAGTTAGGTCGAAGGCGGATCCAAAGAACAGACGTAATTATAGATCAGGAGTATTGAAAGCAGGCGCAAATGGAGGCAAAACTTGCTTCTTCTGTGGTGGAAGAGAGTTGTCAATTGCAACTGGACAAGACAGAATGATGCATGTCTATAGGCAGAAATTATCTCGCTTTGCTGTCAGTTATCTACATTTTACAGAGTTGTCAAATAGTCTGATGCGAGGTTAGAATGATATAACCTGGAAGTGTATGCTGTAGACAGTGCAGTTTGCCCCTGAAGCACAGATTTTTCCAGAATAGTTTTTCTACTCTTTACTTGGATAACTAGTGTTTATTCCATTAAGATTAATCGCATGCAAGTACCTTGGGAAACTTTCCCTGACGTCTTCTACCTGGTTTTAAGTTTTCCTCTACCTCTCAAAATGTCTTGTGAATAACAAATTCTGTGTTTACTATGTGGCATTATAATTCAATATTTATGGTCGCTTTCAATTTCTCTTCTTTAAGACTAGAACTGTCTTATTTTTTTATTTTCACAGTATCTGGCTCATAGACAAAATTTATAAGATGTTTACAGCATGATTGAGTGAATGAGTGAAGAACTGATGGATACATGCTTGAGTGGAGAGTACAAGAGCACGTGTGTGATAAGCAGGATTTGTCATCCTCTACAGTGCACCAGGGGTTTGAGTAAGGTCCAATCATCTTTGGATTTCCCTTTGAGCATAGTGCATCTCATATTATTAATAAATTAAACTCTGTTATTATCTGACCTTGCCTTATTATTTGATCTCAGCAAAGTCCTTTATATCTTTCGAACCCCAATTTATATTTGTAAAGTGTATTCTCCTTATTATTGCTTAACCACATGTCAGAGATTTTAAAATCATAGATCGTTTAATATTACAGTAATGTATTTGCAAAAGTAGACAATTTTGTGTAAGAGTAAGCTACATTAGAAATGATCTGAAGTAGGTGGTCAGAAAATCTGTACTCCTCTAGTATTTATGACAATGTGGCAAAAGCAGTGAAGCAAGAGCTGGTTCCTTCTCTTGGATTTTTTTACTCTGTTCCCATAATCTTGCAAATCCCTCATGCATGTGAGGAACTAATCGTTTATGAGCTGAATCTGTAACCTGTTAGTGCTTCTTTTTAATTAACTAAGCATTGAGTCTAGAATGAATAAGCAGATACTGTATCCACAGTGCCTGTATATAAAGGTCCTTAAATCTCAGATATACGCACACAAAATTGTGTTTCTCCAGAATCCTTCAGTGGATTGTCA
Organism: Hippopotamus amphibius kiboko; assembly: GCF_030028045.1. Lineage (NCBI taxonomy): Eukaryota > Metazoa > Chordata > Mammalia > Artiodactyla > Hippopotamidae > Hippopotamus > Hippopotamus amphibius. Next base: position 56,025,627 of record NC_080190.1, on the reverse strand, counting down.
TTTTAATGTGTTTGTTTGCGTATGTGTGTTTGAAACAGTAGAAGTGCTACAGAAACCACAGCATACTTCCTGCAAAGGGGCAGAAGGCAGTAGAGTGTGCTTTTGAATGAGAATTTGAGCTGTGTCCATTTCCGCTTGCATGACCTGAAGCACGCTACTTAATTTATTTCAGTTTTATTTTCCTTATATCTAAAATAAGAATAATAACCCTGATTTCATAGGGCTGCAGTGAGGATGAGGGAAACAGTGAGTGCAGCCGACTTGTGGAAGGTGTAGAAAATGTTCCTTCCCCAGCCCTTCCCTGGAACCCATCTTGTCCTTAACTGCATTTGCTCATTGCTCTTTCTTACTTTCTGCATTACCTCCTTTTCAGTCACCACTTTCTTTAAATTCTTCATGATTTACTTTAAAGCTCACTCCTCCCTACCATGGTTTTGGTTTTCATTGTCTCTGCCACTGGACTGTGAGCTCAGTGACGGCAGAGGCCCTAATTTGTCTTGTTGGGAGCATCCAGAGCACCCTGCAAGGGTCCGGTGTACTGCCCAAGCCCAGTGGACTAAAATTCAGCTCAGGAGACCTCTGTCTATGCCACTTTCCTCAGAGGAGTCACCTCATTTTTACCTGTGTTCTCTAAAAACCAAAGACATTGTCTCTAAAGCACAGACATCAACAAATTTATAATGTGCTGTCCATGGTGCTGAATAGAGTTTGCATGATATACACAGGGTTTGGTTTTCGTGCTGCCCTGTAGTTGAACAGCTTGTACTTGAGTTTTCCATCCAGACTCACCCAGCAAGCTTTCCCAAATTCACTGCAGCTTCAGGGTCCTAGAGAGTGAGGACTGACCTTAGGTCAGATGCATCAACCTTACTCTATCACTAAAGTGGTGCTAGAGGAATGAACAGATGTGTATCAATGCCTGTGGTATTCAAGACAACATATTAAAACATAGATTTATTTTAATTCTCTATGTTCTGAAGCTGGAAGATGGAGATATAAAATTCATACCCTGTGGTTTCTTTGCGCTTATTTTTTTCTTCACAGTGTATTTATTCCTTGTGAGCATCTTTGGGCATGTATTGTGTTTTCTCTAATGAAAGTAGAAAAATTGTATCCTCATGGCTTATTTTTAGCACTGTTGCTATGCTAAACTGTAGCCTGGGCATCTTATTAAAATCCGTTCAGGATTTGAACGTTCATTCTCTTCAATACAGTGGCATTACTATTCTTTCTGAAAATATGTCACCATATGTGTTATCTATTTAAATATTTCCTATCAATTGTTGGAAAGGTATTTCTCATCTATTGAAGGAATAAGTCAAAAATTGGTACGTAGAGATTGGGGGCAAATTTTGTCAAGGGTTCCTTTGGATTCTTTTTGTGGATGAGTAAAAGGTCAATTATTTCTTTCATGCTATCCTTGTGTGACTTGAGGTATCTTTAGGGTGGCATTCCACAGTTTAAAACTTGTCGTGCTGAATAAAGTGATTGGCAATTGTTCTGTTAATTACTGCGTGTCATGGTCAGAAGACTTCCTGACACATTCATTGAGTGACCTGAACTTTTCCACGTGAAATTGAGGTTTGACAGTGTATATTGTTGAGACGATCACCTGCATTTGCAGGCTGCTTATGCAGTTGCACGTGTGTAAAGAGCAATAGCCCGCATCTGCTGTTTCTGCAGTGGAGTCTGGGGCTGTTCCTTGTTGTTCATCTATTATTTTGATTCTCAGCGGTAGAATCATAAGCAGGAATGGACTTTGGAGGGATCTGGGTCTACTCACAAGAGCTTTTAAGAAACAAGAGAAGGTAATAACTGGCAAGAAATGCATTTAACTTAAAAGGCTGACATACTTTAGGCCATTATATCGGAGCTATACCTCACTTTAAATTAGATAAGCATGCTAGCATAAAAAAGCTGTGGTGATAAAGGGAAGAATGTTAAACTTGAAGGGTGCCTGTTCTAGGCCAAATGTTAGGATATATGCTTTCCCAACTGCTATCTCATTTAATCTTCCCAACAGCCCTGAAAGGCCTGGGTTATTATCCCCAATTCACAGATGAAGAAACCAAACTCAGGGAGATTAAATAAGTTTATAGTTGTAAGGGATTGACCTAGCATTCAAAGCTAAGCATTTATGGCTCAAGACCCATGATTTATTTATTTATTTATTTATCACATTTATTTATTTGTTTATTTTGGTTACCTTGGGTCTTTGTTGTTGTGTGTAGGCTTACTCTAGTTGCGGGAGTGGGGGCTATTCTTCATTGCGGTGCACAGGCTTATGATTGTGGTGGCTCCTCTTGTTGGAGAGCACATGCTCTAGGTGCATGGATTTCAGTAGTTGTGGCACATGGGTTCAGTAGTTGTGGCACACAGGTTTAGTAGTTGTGGCACACAGGTTTAGTTTCTCTGTGACATATGGGGTCTTCTAGGACCAGGGATTGAACCTGTGTCCCCTGCATTGGCTGGCATATTCTCAACCACTGCGCCTCCAGGGAAGTCCCTCAAGATCCATGATTTATTATATATGATGTGAAAATCAACATGCCTTTCTTTCCTGTAGAAGATCATTCACCTTTTTTTTTATTGTGGTAAATAACACATAAAATATCTACCATCTTAACAAAATTTTAAGGGTATAGTGCAACATCATTAACTTTAAGCACAATATTGTACAGCAGATCTTTAGAACTCCTTCGTCTTGCATGACTGAAACTCTGTACCCATTGAACAGCAACTCCGGGTATGTTTCTGCATCTGTAATTAAGTGCTGACTCCCTCTTTGTCCTCCCTGCAATGTGTGTTGCTTTTTGTTTTTGTTTTTGAATGGAGCTGGAAGGAATGTCACAACAATGCTAATCTCAGAGCCACTGTTTAGCCAACCGATCTTGGGGGTAGTGATGTACTGCAGCTACCCCATGTTATTAGCCAGATTCACTATAAAGATGATCAGATTATTAACAGCTGTTCTAGTAATCAATGTGAGATGAATTGGATTATAATTTATAATTATCAGCACAGTTTCTGTTTCGTTGAGGCCACAGACTCCTCACTTACTTTGAATCCCAAGTTGACAGTGCCCCTCTGAATCAGACAGAATATATCCTTAGTCACACTTTCTTGAGAACCACACCCCCCCACAATGGCAGGTCACAGACAACAGTCCTCTGTCTGGTAGAGAAACCTCTGGATGAAGTCAGACTGCCTCGCAGGCCCTGGCTTCACTCCAGAGAACGATCAGTGGGTCCAGCACTGCCAGACAGCCCCCTGGCACAGGGGCTGGCCAAAAAGTCAGGGCATAAGGATCCTCTGTACTTTGGGCACCAGGCCCAGCTCCATCAAGGCAGAACGTGGAGCTCAGCAGATTGGAGTTTGGTCTCCATGGCACCAGAGCCACAGGCCGGAGCTATAATAGTCCCCAGGCACCTGCATTGTCTCAGATGTGTGCACATGATCCACTCCACCAGACAAATCCTGTAAGAGAAGCTTGTCTTGCCCCTGACCCAAGGCAGGGAAAACAGTCTCTCCTTTCTCCCGTCCTTGTTCACATTATTTAACCAGTTTTCAAAGTGACATGATACAGATTTTTCTAATAAGCACATGAGTCATTCAAACAGGGCTAATAGCAATGGTGTGATCTTTTATGAACACTGGCAGTACTGGAAGGTGCCTCACTCTGGATCCAGTTCATAGTATAAGTTTCCACACAACACTTAAATTTGGTGAAGCTCAGTTTCTCTTTTAGCTGGAATATTAATAGCATCTGCCTCATACATATTTTGCGGAGTTGTTGTGAGAATTAAGAGGAAATGTGAATGTGCAAGAATTTGGCAAACTGTAAGTATGACGTACATATTCTGTGCTGTGAATACTCCTAGACAAATCAATTCAAGAAGGGCGGGGTCTTTATGGCACAGAGATGTGTTCATAAGCACCTCTGAAATAACGGAAAGGAAACTCAGTTGGGGAGTAGGCAGGAGGTGGGGGGAAGGAGGGAGAGAGATTGAGAGGGAGGGAGAGGGAGAGAGAGAGAGAGAACAGTGTAAAACAAACCAAAAAATCAAAAAAACTCTTTTGTAAACAAGCTAACACTTAGTAAAATCTTAAAATATTGACCTTGTTCATCATGGGATATCCAAGTGGTTTAACTCTTCATTAGTTGCTTAAAACTCTGTACTTTGATATACTGAAAGCATACCCAATATTCAGTCCTATACATTCTGAGTTACTTATATTTGTGAACTTTTTCTTTGAAAAATGCAGTCCAAGTTTATTTTATAATGATTCTCTTTAACCTTTTCCTTATCATATGCTTATATTGTCCATATAAAATTTCACATGATAATAGTACATGTAACTAATATTTTGCCAGGGAAAATGCTAACCCTTAATCACATGTTGTTTCATTTAATCATCACTGCATCCCTTTGATGGTGTGTGTTACCATTATACCCATTTTACAGATGTGAATGCTTATAGACGTTATGTAACTCAATGAAAATGACAATGTTCATAGCAACAGGAGTGAAGTTCAGACTATTGGAACCTAGAATGCATGATTTTTGTTTAGTTTTTGTTCAAGTAGCCATGTACAATTTCATTTGCCAAGCCTGGAGGGAGCTAATTTGACCTTCACTAAAATTTCCATGAACTACATAAAAGGAACTTCTGGCCAGATGCGTGCTGTTAGCTGAGCACAAATGACACATGCTCTCCTCCTCATCCATTTGCTTCTGTGACTGCCACCTGAACTTTTTTTGGTCTTTTCCATCTTCCCTTTACCTTGAAACTTGACATGTATCCCTCTCCTGTCTCCCCCAGTTGGTCAGTCTGACTTCTTTCTTTTTTTTTATATATAAATTTATTTTTATTTATTTTATTTATTGACTGCGTTGGGTCTTTGTTGCTGTGTATGGGCTTTCTCTAGTTACGGTGAATGGGGACCACTCTTTGTTTTGGCGCACGGGCTTCTCACTGAGGTGGCTTCTCTTGTTGCAGAGCCTGGGCTCTTGGCGTGCAGGCTTCCGTAGTTGTGGCACATGGGCTGAATAGTTGTGGCTCGTGGTTCTAGGGCACAGGCTCAGTAATTGTGGGGCACAGGTTTAGTTACTCCGTGGCATGTGGGATCTTCCTGGACCAGGGCTTGAACCCGTGTCCCCTGCATTGGCAGGCAGATTCTTAACCACTGCGCCACCAGGGGAGTCCCAGTCTGATTTCTAACACCCTCTTTTCAGTGTTCTCACTCCCTAATCATCCTGCTTCTCCTTCTTGGCCAACACTGGCCTCGTGAGGAAGACAGAGCCCACGTATTCTATTCTCAGGTTGTTCTATGAAGTAACTGAATCGCCTGAACTCAGAAGAGCATGCTGAGCAAATCTATGGAAACCTTCTGCAGTTGTATCTTTTTGTAAAATAGTGTGTTCTGATAATATTTTCCAAGGCACCAAAGTTACCTAATCCCAAAAGACACACAAAATATATTCTATAAAGAGGATAATATGTTGTGCAGCTTAAAACTGCTGGAGACGTTCTGATCCTTGTATCATACGACCGAATTCCAGTGCAAGGCAGCCCATTTGCGAGTGATGATTAGCGCTGCCAACGCCCCAGCAGTAGCAGGAAAGGATGTTGTGACATGATCCAACTTCCATTAGAAAATAATGACTGTCTTGGCTAAGCAACATTTTTTTAATTAAATACCATCAATTTCTAGTAATCAGAGAGCTTATTAGCCATGACATTCGATTCCAGTATCAGGGACTATTCACTTATCAAATAGGAGCCAAATAATTGTGGGTGGAATTTATAGTCCTACGTTGGGGATAGCGTAAAATATTATGGAAATTGCACTGGGGTATATAGCTCCAGCTCTAGGGAAATGTGGCATTTTACAATTTCAGTAGCAAGTTAGGCTGGTGATTAACAGAATGCAATTATTAATTTCTGAGGCATGATATTTCCTCTGTATTCTCTTGGGAACCCAGAGTTTTGCAGAACAGTGAACCGTCATGAATTTCTACTGAGCTTCAGTGGTCTGTTCCAAATTTCCACCAGCTGCCTTGAGACAGGCTCAGAAATTCTTGCCGTGGAATTAGCCTTGATTTATGGAGGGAGGTGTTCCTACCTTCAGGAAGAGTAGAAACCACCAAGAGTTTATGCTTTCAGCAGGCTCACCTCTGCGTTTCCCATCTTTTCTCCTAATGGTCTCTACTGATAACCTCACCACTCTCTTATCTGACCAGCCGCTCTAGGTACTTTCCTCTTTTAGGGAAACGGAAATCAAGTATTCCCTGAGCACCCAGTAATGCCACAAATTGTGTGAAATAAAACCCAGATACAGTTTTTGGAAGTAGGTGTTCACTGATTAAGCCCATGAAGATTAAATACTGTGCCACAGTACAAAGTTAGTAAGGATAGAAGGCAGGATTCACACCTAGGTCCATCTGTTCTCTAAACACTTCTTTACATTTTCCCTCGCTATAGAAATAAAAAGTGGTAAGGTTTTAGGTGAATATATAAATCTGCCACAGATATTTCTGCTTAAATGTCTCTGAATACATATTTTTTAAAAGACTTTAAACTCAGGAAGTCATGTTTTCCACATGCATAAGTTTCACCAGAATTTCAGACAATACAGTTCCGACACAGAAACTTTTTGAGTATTTTCGAGTATGAATACACATATACTCATATGTACCCATTTACAGTGTACCTCAATATACATACATCTGTACACAAACACATGCATGCACATACACATACAGATATAACGTGTACAGATACATACATCAGTGTACATATGTATGTACAAATACATACTTATGTGTATATATATATATTTATATACATAGATATAAAATTTTTCATAATATTTTTCTCTCTGATCTGTAGGGACTGGATTTTGCCTGACTAAAAATCTCTCCCTAGGTACCTATATATATGTCTGTCTTCAACCTGGTTGGCAAACTGTATAACAATACATGCATTCTTCAAGTCAACCCAAGTTTAGAATGTTTAGCACCTAAAAAGTGCAGTGGCAGGCTTTCTAAGGAATAAGAGACGATTCCAACAGAGATGCATGGAGAGTAAAATAATTTTCCTGTTGTCACACATCAGGAAGGGTCAGGCTAGGCATTCAATCCATGTTTAGTTAGCTCCAAAGTCCACTACATTAACCCACTGCTGTCAGAAAAAGAAAATGTCAAATTTAAAAATTTCTCCCCCCTGCCTCAGCATCTCTCATCATTTTTAGGTATATTTGGATGAAAGCTGAGGCTCATGCATGTCAACTTGTTCCTCTAAAAGCCTTTCTAAATAGGGAGGTATGGCCTTCAGACATACCGAATCATAAACGATTTGCTTGAAAACTCAGAGTTATGGTGCCTCATTTAGAGTTAACAGGTAAAACATTGCACGTCAGCTGAGTTTAGGAGGGACCAAATGCCATGCACGTGTCTGCCATGAATACTGCTTCCTTGCCAAAGTGGGATGTTACTAGTGATTAACCTATGTCTCTCCCTACTTAGAAAATATTACCAGATTCTTTACAGATATGCCTATTCATAAGGCCTCTCACTATTTTACAAATTTGTGAGTTTACCTTGTTTCCTGTATTGCAGGAGTCATTGTAGCTTTTGGGCACCTTAATGGAATTCTTCCTCTTAGCAGGAAACTGAGCAGTGTGTGTTCACAGGGCTTCCTTTAGGAATGAGTGTAGCCATAGCTTTACTCTTTGAGGACTTTAATCCTCGATTAATTGTGGATCCCACTACAAGCTGAGGTGAAGGGCTGGCACATATTTTTCTCTCGATAGGAAAAGTGGAAATATTTTACTTACTTGCTGATGCAGATGCCTTTCTCTCAGCTTTACCTGTCAATCTACTTCATTCTCCTAGATCTAGCTCTGAACCTAATTGTTTCATACTGGCCAAAGCCACTTTGGGGAACTGTTTTTAAGTAAGAGTGAATATTTTCATTTGTAAGCTTTAGTTGCTCAAAAAACACATCCTCTTCCTCATAAACAGAGGTTATTTTTGTTTTGGTCTGGAACAACATTCCTCGAAATCTCTTAGGTAGCCGAGGAGACAGCTGGGTATATGACAGTATCTGTATTTATTGCTTTTATTCTTTCCATGTGAAAGAGTGGCTGGTCTACTGATGTATGTATTTAATTAAATGACATTGTGATCTTCCCAACATGAAGAGTTAGAGTTGAAGATCAGGTACTCCAATTTCCTTATTTTACATTTAAGAAAATTGAGGCCCAGAAAGGTGAAATGACTTCATCAAGTCACAGGGTACCACGACTGGGACTTGAACCCACATCCTTTGAGTCCAAGTACAGTTTACTTTGAGGTAGTATCTAATGTGGTCAACCAGGCACAGATGAAATATAAAACTTCAGAAGGATTTTTGCCCAACAACAACAACAACAAAAACTCAATTGAAGGCAGTTTGGGGGATATACTAATTTTGAATAGGATAACACTATTATAAACAGAGACAATTTTTTAAAATCCAAGTGTATTTACTTTATTGAAAATTGAGCTTGGAAATATTTGTTGCTGTTGCATTCATTTCTGATGGCAGTGTTTAAAGTATTGTTGGGGAGTAGCTTTCTTATTTAACCTTCACAAATATCCATGCATAAACATAGATTTTCAACTGTGTTTTCAAAGGAGTAAATGAGAAATGTCTAAAATGTCTGGAGAAAATTAAGATTTTAAAATGTTATCTTTAGAATTACTATTCAATGTCTCATCCAAGTTGTAAAAAAAAAAATTGCAAATACTTTGAAGTTCATCATACTGTATTTTCCCACTATTTACTTCTCTAACTCTTAAATTTAATGGGCTCATGTGAGAGACAAAGTGTGTGCATTTGTAAACACAGAATACATTTAGAATTATCAATGGAAGCTTGACTTTTTCTCACAGGAAGGTTCATCGTGGTTAGGAATTCATTAGTATCGGTAACATGTGGTAGACTTAACCTCCTGTTTTCAAAAGAAAAATGTTCACAATTTTTCAACAACTATTTTATTAGACAGTTTGAGGTATCTGCACTGGACATGTCTTGTGATATTTTTGTCATTTAGTTTTTATTTGTTTTTAATATCAAGGGAAAGTGAATGCTAGGTCAAACTATCTTGAATAAAATTATAGGCAGAAATAATTTTGAATAATAATTATATAGTACAGTGCAAACTGACACATAGTAACATTTGTAAAACATTTTATTAGAGCTTCTTTTCCCCTAAAAGGACCTGAAATTTTGGTTGTTATTTTTATTCTGCTATATTGATTGTTAGATATGTAGACAGTTTCTTGCTTCCTCATTTAAAATGTATGAGAATCTGTGGCAGTGTCATTGGTCCCTGGGAAACAAATGATGTCATTAAAATAACATTAGGACTTTGAGCTTCTCAAACCCAAAATTATTAACTTTAAGTGAGCACAACGCATGGCAGAAAATGTTAATAATTCTTTCAGGGCTTAATTCAAGTGTTGTGTGATGGTTCTTCGGTAAAAATCTACATTCTGTTGATAGTACCTGAGGGAGAAGAAAACAAATAAGCAAGCTCAAGTTCACGAGCTGGTGGGTTTATTTATACTTAAGTGTGTCTTAGTCCTTACCTCAATCAAATATTAGTTGGCGCAGAATAAAATATAGAAGAAAAAAAATCTTAAGTTGTGCCTTTGTTATATTTGTTCTTGTAATTCTGTAGTATCATGACATCATTATTTAGTAAAAAATATCTTTGGTTTGAGATTATTATTTTAGGCTAGAAGAAAAGGATATGTAATTCTTTCAATCACATAATCTCATTCCTTAAATTCTTAATTTTGGTTAATTTCTCTTTTGGGTAGAGTGTATTTTTACATAATTTTTGCACATTTGAGAATATCATCCTGTTACCTTCACATGTGAAACACAGCCTATCTAGGGATAATATATCAATGCATTTCCAGGCAGTTGCTTTGCTTTATGTTAAATATTTTGGCTGTCTAAAAGTCAAATTAGACAGTCAAAATATTTGTAATTTATAATGTAACAGTAAATTAAAATTAAGAACATATGCTTGTTTGTTGATTCTGCAGACAGTATAGCAGCTACTTCCCATGATATGCTCAGGTCTTTCCCCAGGTTAGTGAACTTCTTCAAGTAAGGCTTTGGTAATTGTTTCTCTTCTAAGATTTCTGCTTTATTCCCTAGGAATGTCTGCAATATTTAGGTTTTGATTTCTGTTATCTGCCTTCAATATCAATCATAAGGGGAACCTTTATCATTTTGATTGTGTGCTTTTGGATGGCTGAAGTGTGTTCTTCACATCATTTTTTACATTTTGCACCAGAAAATTTCTGTTGTTTAATGTTTCCAATGGGTCTTATTTTTTTTCTGCTTCTGTTATTGCAGCTTCCTTAAATCCCTCCTTATTGCATTTTTTTTATGACAAGGAGGCTGCCAAAAAGCTTTCTAAATTTTCTTTTAGTAACTATTGAAAATTATTTTCAAAGGCTCGTCTCCTTTTCCTCTTGGTTTCTGAGTTTATAGATTTTATGTGAGATTTTCAGTGAGAAATGCCCATTCCAGACCACATGTTTCCCAAGATATAAGGTCTATGGAGAGCCCATGGCCCTTCTTCTGCATCCATTTGGATGCTGACTGAATTCCTTTCTCAGATCAATAGCTAAATACTAGATAGATTTGATTAGCCTCCAGCCCAATTCAAAGCACCAAGTTGACATTCATCTAGTGTGACCCTGCTGGTTTGAGACCGAGTTTTCTTCTCAGACCATCTGGCTACCTGATATTCTGAATCCATAAAATCCATAAAATTAAAATTCTGATAAACATAGCCCTTAGGAAGCTACACTTTTGTTTTCTTTCTATGCCTTGTTGTGCTTAATTTGCGGGACTGGTATATTGCAGAATGGAATATTTTCTCATTTTCTTTACCATCTCTCCACCCCACATACTCATTAGCAGCGTACAGTCTTCCTTTCTAGACTCTCTCAGAGATTCCAGCTCTGAGCAGCTGTGCTGAGGTGGTGGTGAGACTGAGGGAGAACAGGGTCCTAACTGCACTTGGTGTTCATGCACTAGAACTTTCAAACATGCTCTTTTTTTTTTTTTTTCAATTTTTTTTATTTTTATTTTTTGGGGGTACACCAGGTTCAATCATCTGTTTTTATACACATATCCCCGTATTCCCTCCCTTCCTTGACTCCCCCCCCTCAAGTCCCCCCCACCCTCCCTGCCCCAGTCCTCTAAGGCATCTTCCATCCTTGAGTTGGACTCCCTTTGTTATACAACTTCCCACTGACTATTTTACAGTTGGTAGTATATATATGTCTGTGCTACTCTCTCGCTTCGTCTCAGTTTCCCTTTCACCCCCCGCCCCCTCCCATACCTCGAGTTCTCCAGTCCATTCTCTGTATCTGCGTCCTTGTTCTTGTCACTGAGTTCATCAGTACCATTTTTTGATTCCGTATATGTGAGTTAGCATACAATATTTGTCCTTCTCTTTCTGACTTATTTCACTCTGTATGACAGATTGTAGTTCTGTCCACCTCATTATATATATAGCTCCATCTCATCCCTTTTTATAGCTGAGTAATATTCCATTGTATATATATGCCACATCTTCTGTATCCATTCATTTGTTGATGGGCATTTAGGTTGCTTCCATGTCCTGGCTATTGTAAATAGTGCTGCAATAAACATTATGGTACACGTTTCTTTTGGGATTATGGTTTTCTTTGGGTATATGCCCAGGAGTGGGATTACTGGATCATATGGTAGTTCTATTTGTAGTTTTTTAAGGAACCTCCAAATTGTTTTCCATAGTGGCTGTACCAACTTACAGTCCCACCAACAGTGCAGGAGAGTTCCCTTTTCACCACACCCTCTCCAACATTTGTGGTTTCCAGACTTTGTGATGATGGCCATTCTGATTGGTGTGAGGTGATACCTCATTGTGGCTTTGACTTGCATTTCTCTGATGATGAGTGATGTTGAGCATCTTTTCATGTGTTTGTTGGCCATCTGTATGTCTTCTTTGGAGAAATGTCTATTTAGGTCTTCTGCCCATTTGTGGATTGGGTTATTTGCTTTTTTGGTATGAAGCTTCATGAGCTGCTTGTATATTTTGGAGGTTAATCCTTTGTCCGTTGTTTCATAGGCAACTATTTTTTCCCATTCCGAGGGTTGCCTTCTAGTCTTGTTTATGGTTTCTTTTGCTGTGCAAAAGCTTTTAAGTTTCCTGAGGTCCCATTCGTTTATTCTTGATTTTATTTCCCTGATTCTAGGAGGTGGGTCCAAAAGGATCTTGCTTTGATGGATGTCATAGAGTGTTCTGCCTATGTTTTCCTCTAGGAGTTTGATAGTGTCTGGCCTTCCATGTAGGTCTTTAATCCATTTGGAGTTTATTTTTGTGTATGGTGTTAGGAAGTGTTCTAATTTCCTTCTTTTACATGTTGCTGTCCAATTTTCCCAGCACCACTTACTGAAGAGGCTGTCTTTTTTCCATTGTATATTTGTGCCTCCTTTGTCAAAGATAAGGTGCCCATATGTGTTTGGGCTTACTTCTGAGTTCTCTATTCTATTCCGTTGATCGTCCTTTCTATTTTTGTGCCAGTACCATAGTGTCTTGATCACTATGGCCTTGTAGTATAGTTTGAAGTCAGGAAGCCTGATTCCACCACCTCCATTTTTCCTTCTCAAGATTGCTTTGGCTATTCGGGGTCTTTTGCGTTTCCATACAAATCGTAAGATTTCTTGCTCTAGTTCTGTGAAAAATGCCATTGGTAATTTGATTGGGATTGCATTGAATCTGTAAATTGCTTTGGGTAGTACAGTCATTTTCACGATGTTGATTCTTCCAATCCAGGAACATGGTATGTCCCTCCATCTGTTTGTGTCATCTTTGATTTCTTTCATCAGTGTCTTAAAGTTTTCTGCATACAGATCTTTTGCCTCCTTAGGCAGGTTTATTCCTAGGGATTTGATTCTTTTGGTTGCAATGGTGAATGGGAGAGTTTCCTTAATTTCTCTTTCTGCTCTTCCGTTGTTAGTGTATAGGAATGCAAGAGATTTCTGGGCATTCATTTTGTATCCTGCTACTTTACTAAACTCATCCATTAGTGCTAGCAGTTTTCTGGTAGAGTCTTTAGGGTTTTCTATATATAATATCATGTCATCTGCAAAGAGTGACAATTTGACTTCTTCTTTTCCAATTTGGATTCCTTTGATTTCTTTTTCTTCTCTGATTGCTGTGGCTAAAACTTCCAAAACTATGTTGAATAATAATGGTGAGAGTGGGCACCCTTGTCTTGTTCCTGTTCTTAGAGGGAATTCTTCCAGTTTTTCCCCATTGAGAACGATGTTGGCTTTTGGTTTTTCATATATGGCTTTTATTATGTTGAGGTAATTTCCTTCTATGCCCATTTTCTGGAGAGCTTTTATCATCAATGGATGTTGAACTTTGTCAAAAGCTTTTTCTGCATCTATTGAAATGATCATATGGTTTTTATCCTTCAATTTGTTGATATGATGTATCACGTTGATTGATTTGCATATATTGAAGAATCCTTGCATCCCAGGGATAAACCCCACTTGATCATGGTGTAAGATTTTTTTAATGTGCTGTTGGATTCTGTTAGCTAGTATTTTGTTGAGGATTTTTGCATATATATTCATCAGTGATATTGGTCTGTAGTTTTCTTTTTTTGTGACATCTTTGCCTGGTTTTGGTATCAGGGTGATCGTAGCCTCGTAGAATGAGTTTGGGAGTGCTCCGCCTTCTGCAATATTTTGGAAGAGTTTGAGAAGGATAGGTGTTAACTCTTCTCGAAATGTTTGATAGAATTCGCCCGTGAACCCATCTGGTCCTGGGCTTTTGTGTGTTGGGAGATTTTTAAACACTGCCTCAATTTCCGTGCTTGTGATTGGTCTGTTCATGGTTTCTATTTCTTCCTGGTTCAGTCTTGGAAGATTGTATTTTTCTAAGAATGTATCCATTTCTTCCAGGTTATCCAATTTATTGGCATATAGTTGCTTGTAGTAGTTTCTCATGATGTTTTGTATTTCTGCGGTGTCCGTTGTTACTTCTCCTTTTTCATTTCTAATTCTGTTGATTTGCATCTTCTCCCTTTTTTTCTTGATGAGTCTGGCTAATGGTTTATCAATTTTGTTAATCTTCTCAAAGAACCAGCTTTTAGTTTTATTAATTTTTGCTATGGTTTCCTTCCTTTCTTTTTCATTTATTTCTGCTCTGATCTTTATGATTTCTTTCCTTCTGCTCACTTTGGGGTTTCTTTGTTCTTCTTTCTCTAGTTGTTTGAGGTGTAAGGTTAGGTTGTTTATTCGATCATTTTCTTGTTTCTTAAGGTAGGACTGTATTGCTATAAACTTCCCTCTTAGAACTGCTTTTGCTGCATCCCATAGGTTTTGGGTTGTTGTGTTTTTGTTGTCATTTGTTTCTAGATATTTTTTGATTTCCTCTTTGATTTCTTTAGTGATTCCTTGGTTGTTTAAGAGTGAATTGTTTAGTCTCCATGTGTTTGTATTTTTTGCAGTTTTTTTCCTGTAATTGATATCTAGTCTCATGGCGTTGTGGTCTGAAAAGATGCTTGATATGATTTCAGTTTTCTTGAATTTGCTGAGGTTTGATTTGTGACCCAAGATGTGATCTATCCTGGAAAATGTTCCGTGTGCACTTGAGAACGTGTAGTCTGTCGTTTTTGGATGGAATGTCCTATAAATATTGATTAACTCGAGATGGTCTAATGTGTCATTTAAAGCTTGTGTGTCTTTATTGATTTTCTGTTTGGATGATCTGTCCATTGATGTAAGTGGGGTGTTCAAGTCTCCCACTATTATTGTGTTCCTGTCGATGTCCCCTTTTATAGCTGTTAGCATTTGCCTTATGTGTTGAGGTGCTCCTATATTGGGGGCATAGATATTTACCACTGTGATATGTTCTTCTTGAATGGATCCCTTGATCATTATGTAGTGTCCTTCCTTGTCTCTTGGAATAGTCTTCACTTTCAAGTCGAATGTGTCTGATATGAGTATTGCTCCTCCAGCTTTCTTTTGACTTCCATTTGCATGGAGTATCTTTTTCCATCCCTTTACTTTCAGTCTATATGTATCCCTTGGTCTGAAGTGGGTTTCTTGTAGGCAGCATATAGAAGGGTCTTGTTTTTGTATCCATTCAGCCAGTCTGTGTCTTTTGCTTGGATCATTTAATCCATTGACATTTAAAGTGATTATTGACATGTGTGTTCTAATTACCATTTTCTTCATTGTTGTGGGTTTGTATTTGTAGGTGTTTTCCTTTTCTTGTGTTTCCTACTTGGAGAAGTTCCTTTAGCACTTGTTGTAAGGCTGGTTTGGTGGTGCTGAATTCTCTTAAGTTTTGCTTTTGTCTGCAAAGCTTTTGATTTCTCCATCGAATCTGAATGAGATTCTTGCTGGGTAGAGTATTCTTGGCTGTAGGTTTCTCTCTTTCAGGACTTTCAGTATATCCTGCCATTCCTTTCTGGCCTGCAGCGTTTCTGTAGAAAGGTCAGCTGTTATCCTGATGGGTTTTCCCTTATATGTTGTTTGTTGCTTTTCTCTTGCTGCTTTTCATATTTTTTCTTTGTGTTTAATTGTCATTAGTTTGATTAATATGTGTCTTGGTGTATTTCTCCTTGGGTTTATTCTGTATGGGACTCTCTGCGCTTCTTGGACTTGGTTAATTATTTCCTTTCCCATGTTGGGGAAGTTTTCCACTAGAACCTCTTCAGATATTTTCTCAGACCCTTTCTTTATTTCTTCTTCTTCTGGGATGCCTATAATTTGAATGTTGGTACGTTTAAGGTTATCACTGAGGTCTCTGAGACTGTCTTCTATTCTTTTTATTCTTTTTTCTTTTTCCTGCTCTGTGGCAGCTATTTCCCCCATTCTATCTTCCAACTCACTTATTCGTTCTTCTGCCTCATTCATTCTGCTGGTTATAGCATCTAGAGTA
The DNA here is from genome assembly GCF_030028045.1 of Hippopotamus amphibius kiboko. Classification (NCBI taxonomy): domain Eukaryota; kingdom Metazoa; phylum Chordata; class Mammalia; order Artiodactyla; family Hippopotamidae; genus Hippopotamus; species Hippopotamus amphibius. The sequence continues at coordinate 56,009,606 of NC_080190.1, read as the reverse complement.
TTTTGAATTTCAGTTATTTTGTTATCCATTGCTGTTTGTTTTTCTGAGGTCTTATGAACTGTTTCTTGTACTTTCTCTATTTTGTTATCGAGATTTTGTATCATTTTTACTATCATGACTCTGAATTCTTTTTCAGGCATTTTTCGTATTTCCTCTTCATTTATTTGGTCTTGTGGGTTTTTTTCCTGCTCCTTTGCCTGCATGGTGTTTCTTTGTTTCCTCATGGTTGTCCAAACTTTTGGGGTTGCTTGTCCTGGCGATAGAGGTGTTTATAGAAGACTGTCCAAGCCTCAGACTAACGTCCAAGTATTGGATTAAACGAATATTACGTCTAGGAAACACATACATGTAGAAGACACACAATTACTGAATCCATTAGGACATAAGGCTCTAGAAAGACCTGACAGAACCCCAGTGTGCTATCAGATATTCAGAGGGAAACCCAGCAGAAATTGACAACTGAAACAGAACAAATCAGAGACAAAAGCAAAAGCAAACAAACAACAAATAACTCCCTACACATACAAACATCAATACAGGGAGATTTTGTAAGCTAGGATCAAATATAGAAAAGAGCTGGAGTACCACCAGAGAGAATGGAGATTCTCAGAATGTAATTAGACAACTGTACTAAGAACTAAGATAAAGACAAAAGCCTAATATTAAATACCAAGGCATTGCGTCATCTGGAGAATAAAGCAAGGAGTCTGAGCAGACCGATAGTGTTGCTTATAAGTATGTTTAGATAAAATAAACTTAAAAAGGCTGGAAGAAAGGGGAACAGAAGAGCGTAATGTGGTTGGAAATATGCCAATAAAAAGAAAGGAATAGAAATGTATAAAAGATAGGGATGAAAGGAAAGTATGAGAGATATTTTGTCCGTACTACCAAAAACTTAGCTAGATATCTAGTATATAAAAAGGCAAAAAAAAAAGAATAAAAATATCATTAATAAATTATGTTATAAAACTTGTAGATCCCTTAGGAATAAGATCGTATTTAATAAATCAAAAAAAAAAAAAAAAAGAGAGAGAGGAAAAAAAAAAGAAAATCAGAACTTATCCCAGAATGGACCAGTTCAATAGGTACTGATACTACTATTTCTGTTTCCTTAGCGTCTCAGCTGTAAGTGTCCTCCTTGCCTTGGGTTTTTTTTGCGTTATTCTGTGACCAGCAGAGGTTCCTTTATTGTTCGTCTGTAAGCGTTGGTGTGTGGAGAGGGAGAGGGTACAATAGTGGCTCCTTCTCCTGGGAGTGAGTGAGCAGTGGCGCACTGTTGTTTCAGTCAGGCTTGGAGGTGCCTGTTGCAGAGGGATGCAGGTGGCTCAGGCGTAAACAGAAAGTCTTAGAGTTGGGCCTCTCTCGGGGTTTTTTTCTTTTTGATGCTGTTTTTTTTTTTTTTTTTTCTCTCGGCAGCCTCCCTGCTGCTGGCTTTGCAAGGGGTTTTAATCTAGCCCCACCCGAGTGCCTGAGGGTGCTTGTTATCCCTGAGCGCCTTAGATGGCCTGCAGGGCGTCTCTCCACTGCCTGTTGCAGAGGCATGGAAAGAGAGAGAGAGGCTACACGCGCGGCTCCTCCCCCCTCCCCCCCCCCCCCCGCCCGGGAGCCTGCAGCCTCCAGCCGCCATCATGGCCGGGCAGCTCTCAGGGTCGGGCACTCCTCTCCGCGGACCTCCTCCCTCCTGTCCTCTCGGTCCGTCACCCTACCAGCAACAATGTTTCTCACCCTGAACCAGCTCTCTGGTTCCCACGCTCCCGCTCCCGGACCCTCCGTTCAGCCGCGGATCGATGTCTCGGTCAGGGAACGCTGAGCTGCACTGTGGACCCTCCGTATGTTTCTCACTCCCTCCCGTCTGCCACAGCTCCGCCGCTTCACCCTCTTTGAGCCCTCGTAGATGCCTCCCTACCGGCTATGTCGGGCTCCCCGCAGCCCTTTCTGGTGTCTGAGGCTGTCTGCTGGTGTTCAGCTGGTTCTCTGTGGGAATGACTGCGTCCTTCCGTGCATTCCCAATGCATCTGTGGAGAGGGATGCACTCCACGTCTCTCTACTTCGCCGCCATCTTTTTCCTCAAACATGCTCTTTAGCCTCAATGTTGCGACCTCATAGAGGCCTTCCATGTTCCTTCAGTCATCCTGGTCTCCTCATTTATTTTCAATTTTCTTCATATATTACTCTCAGAAATTATCTTGTTTAATTATTTTATTATAAACTATAACATATACTATACGTATCCTCAACAAATATAGTTGGGTGAATGAATGGGTGGATGGAGAGTTGTTTAGGGTTCTCACTGGCATGGGATTTTGCTGTTGGTCTGCAGGGCACAGTGTTGTGGTGATGGGTGGAAGGTCTTCCTTACCTGCTCTCAGGTCTTCTCTGCCTTCATAGGTGTTTTGGTGGAAAGTGGTGAGAGACCATGTCACAGTTTGCTTACCAGATACCATTTTAACCACAAAGGCTGACACTCTCTCTTTGCCTCCTCTACTCTGCCCCCTGCTTTCTTTCAAACTGTTCCTACCCTCTGTTCTGTCTCTCCAACTATGCTTGCTCTTGCTTAAAATTCCTCCTTCTGCTCTTCATTTTTGCTCTAGTCATTTCCTTCACCACATCCCCGTGCCCATCCACTGTCTCTCTCCTGCTCTGTTGCACATAATACATCTACATTTTCTCATCTGTAGTCTTCTCAAAATAGAGGGGAGATTGTAGGCTGTGATCAATCTGGGGGACAGTTAATGGAAGTAAAAGGGGTAAATCAGTATATCCAGAATTCTTCAAATTGATATTTATCTATTTTCATCCATCCTTAGCTATTTTAATACAGATATAACTTTTACTACCAGAAAACTATAGATAGTAATTGATTTTTAGCTTCCTATTTCAGAAGCTACAGATAAAAGGGTATTAATTTTTAAGAGGTCACGCAATCAGAAAATGCATTATTCAGTTAGAGTGGTGAGAGGAGCAGTGGGATGGAACTCAGGAAATCTGAGGACTAGCTCTGACTCTGCCATTTACATTGGCTGAGAGAAGTCATTTCCCTGCTTGGGGTCCCCATGGACTTTTACTTTAAAGACCAAGTTTTCCATCACCTTCATGTATGGAGAATATCCAGTCCAGGGAAGTCAATTCAGGACTTCATAGGATTTGTGCTCCCATCTGACACCCAGTTGTCCCAAAGTGTCCCAGCACTGGCCTAGCATCAATAAGGGTGCTCAGCTCATAGTCCAAGAACTGGCTATTGACACCTTTTTTTTTTTTTTTAAGATTAAGTCTTATTTATTTTTAAAATCAAACCACTAGGAAAAGATAACACAGTCTTGAAACAGCAAACAGACAGCCTATATTATCATTTCAATTAATCAGTTGGTAAAAAGACAACAAGGTCCTTATCAAAATGATAAGGTGCCATACCTGGGGCAAGAACAACACATATTGCAAAGGCCCTGGCAGAAGTGGTCTTTGGTAACAGAAGGCTGTCCCTTTTTTACTCTGAAGGAGTCACAGCTTGCCCCTGAATTGCTTACTTTTTCTCCCTTGACCTTTGTGTTGCCAAGGGATTGTCTCAGTAGAGCTCTGATATTTCAGGGGGCAAAGTAAGCAATGTTGGGTTTAGGCTTTCATTCTGTTCTGTTTTATGAAAACTAGATTTTTCCAAACCCAGTGGTTCATAACTGTCTTAAATGAGCAGCTAACAATTCCTCTTTCAGTGTTCATTCCAGAATACTAGCATATAGCACAATCAAAACCCCCTTTCCCTTCAGGGGTGAGTGTCACTTCAAGATTGTCTTGTCACTTGGTGACTCTGCTATAGACAGCCTCAGGGCCCATCATGACTGCCAGTGAGAGGGAAGGTTTGCTTCCCCCACCAGCGTGATAGCATTTCTTATATTTTTGCAGGGTCTCCAGGCTGAAAGATGTCATGTGTGAGAATTTTAAGAAATGAACATCCACATCTTGATGGCCAGAAATGAATATCCACAAGGACCCTTTCAAAGTTTTTATCCAAACTACGTCTCCCAACTCTGCATCTTAAATTAACTTCATTCCCTTGCGTATAAAACAAAACCAAGCAAAACAAAACCCCAGAAGCCCCCTTTCCCCTTCTAAATTCGTGACCTCATGAATTTTGTTTGTGGAAAATGCTGTAGTGATCCTTCTGTAAACAGGAGGTTGGCAACAAATAAAAACACCTCTTCTCACACTCTACCAGATCATACGCAGGTTACGTGAACCTGCCAGCCTGTTGATATCTGTGTACTAAGAGGAGTCTGGTGCCTTGGAGGGCTCTGGTTTGGTACGAGAGAGACTCCCTATTGCCAGGATAAGCACTTGCCACATGAAGTTCAAGCTCACAGAAACTCTCCTGTGCTATCTCCGACCCAGTTTTAGCACCAGTTTTTTCCATGTCACTTTCTAGAACTGAAACACAAAGGAACGAGTGTCCAGAGGCAAGTGACATAGGCCTTAAACTTGCTGCCATCCTTAATGTCATCATTCATAAACTTTCCTTAAAAGACCCAAATCCCAATCCTCTTTTTAAATGGATTCCTGCCCTCAGCCCTGATGACCAATAGCAGACATCTGTTTCCCAACGGATGAAAGAGACTCCTTCATCTTCTTGGTCACGGTGGGGATGAGGTTCATGTGGTCATCCACACACTTGGTCACGCAACTCTCCAGCTGCCGCTTCACCTGAACCTCTTTACTCCCTGTATCTATTGAATCTTTGGCTTTGTCTTTGCAATGCATGGTGCACCGGGCCAGGCGGTCCTGGAATTTCTTCAACTTGCTGGTCACCAGGGCCTGGGCTTAAGCCAGAGGTGCATGGCAGCGCTCAATGCACTGGAGCACTGGCTACATGAATGTCTGGCCATCTTCACAACAGCCAGCGCTACCCCGGAACATGAAGCCCTGCATCTTCTGGATGTTCTCTCTCTCCAGACTCTTCACCATGGAGTCCACCGCCTCCTGCACCCAGAGCTGCTGCAGCTCCACCATGGCGACCCTACACTGCTCCCTGCTGTGCCGGCGCCCACATCTTGACACCTTTTTAATGATGGACATTACTTCTAAATTAACATTAGTAAACATGAATTCAGTATTTGCTTTACAAAGGATGATTTTAGCCACAGATCAACACAATGCATTTTAATCATCTCTTGCATGAAGGATGAAAACTGAGCAATTCAATTTTGGAGTAGCTTCAAAAATAGTGTTTATATCAACTGACCTGTTTGAGTTTCTGTTGTTGTTTGAGACGGTCATCATTATCTCTTCCACAGTAACACTAAATATGATCATCCAACTCCCTGTGATTCCTTTATTTGGGAATTATTGAAATAAAGTCAAAGTGAAGTAACCCTGCTTACCCAGACCAAGGCAATAGCTACCCTCCTTTGCTGATCTGTATTGTAACCTGCCACAAACATTCTCCACTCAGGCCGGACTCTTTGTCATTCCATTAACAGGTTCTTTGCCATTTTTTATACCAGTATTTATACTTTTTTTCTTTTAGCTTTATTGATATGCAGTTGACAAATAAAATTGTAAGGTGTTTAAAGTGTACAGCATGATGATATGATATACAAATAGATTGTGCATTGTGAGAGGATTCCCCCTTCAAGGTAATTAGCACATCTATCACCTCACATGTTCACTTTCTTTTGTTTTTGGTGAGAACATTTAAGTTCTTCTCTCTCAGCAAATTTTAATTATACAATACATGGTGATCCGTGATTGTCACCATGCTGTACATTAGATCCTCAGACCTAATTCATTTTGTAACAAAGTCTGTACCCTTTGACTAACTTTCCCCATTTCCCCCAGTATTTATATTTTGACAGCCACCTGGAGTCCTTTTTTTAATTTCTTCTCAGAATCCTTTTCATTCTTTGGAGACTTTAACCTGTGTTTTTAAAGCCCTTGTTATCACACTGCAAAATGCTTTAGACCTTCTACAACTCAACCAAAACTCCTTGTCTTTGTTAGTCCTTGGATCTTGCTCTGAACAGCACTTATGTGTTTAAATATCTGTTCACCCTTAATAGACTGTAATCCTGCTCTCCTTTTTAGTAGACTTTATTTTTTAGAGAAGGTTTATATTCCCAGCAAAAACGAGAGGGAAGTACAGAAATTTCCCATATACCCCCATCCCCATGCATGCGCAGCCTCCCCATTATCAACATTCCCAACCAGAGTGCTTCACTTGTTGCTGGTTGATGAAAATGCACATCGCCATCACCCAAAGTCCACAGTTGACATTAGGGTTCACACTTGGTGGTGTACATTCTGTGAATTTGGACAAATATGCAATGATATGTATCCACCATTATAGTATCATTCAGAACCTTAAAAATCCTCTGCGCTCTGCATACCCATCCCTCCCCTAACTCCTGGCAACCACTGATGGTTTTACAGTCTCCATAATTTCGTCTTTCCTGAATGTCGTATAGTTGGAATCATACAGTAAGTAGCCTTTTCAGATGGACTGCTTCTACTTAGTAATATGAATGTAAGTTTCCTCCATGTCTCTTCCTGGCTTGATGGCTCATTTCTTTTTAACACTGAATAATATTCCATTGCCTGAATGTATCACAGCATATTTATCCATTTATTTACTGAAGGACGTCTTGATTGCTTCCGGGTTTTGGCAATTATGAATAAAACTGCTATAAACATCTGTGTGCAGGTTTTTGTGTGGGCATACGTTTTCAACTCCTTTGGGTAAATACCAAGGACTGCTATTGCTGGAGCATATAGTAAGAGTATGTTCAGTTTTGTAAGAAACTGCCAAATCATCTTCCAAATTGGTTGTAACATTTTGCATTCCTACTAGCAACGAATGAGAGTTCCTGTTCTATATCCTCACCAGCATTTGGTGTTGGCAGTGTTCAGGACTTTGGTCATTCCAATCGGTATATAGTGCTATTTCATTGTTGTTTTAATTTGCATTTTCCTGATGACATACAATATGGAGCATCTTTTCAGATGCTTATCTGCAATCCATATATCTTATTTGAGGAGGTGTCTTTTAAGGTCTTTGGTTGCTTTATTTTCTTATTGTTGAGTTTTAAGAATTCTTTATATATTTTGGATAACAGTCCCTTATCAGATATTTGTTTTGCATATATTTTTCCTAGTCTGTGGCTTGTCTTCTTTAAGTGTCTTTCACAGAACAGAAATTTGTAATTTAATGAAGTCCAACTTTTCAGTTATTTCTTTCATGGATCAAGCATTTAGTCTTGCATCTAAAATGTCACTGCCAAACCCAAGGTCATCTAGATTTTCTCCAGTGCTATCTTGTAGGAATATTTTAGACATTTGGATCTGTGATTCACTTTGAATTAATTTTTGTGAAGGTTATATGGTATGTATCTAGATTAATTTTCTACAGGTGATGTCCAGTTGTTCCAACATTATTTGTTGAAAAGCCAAATTTTTTCTCTATTGTGTTGCCTTTATTCCTTTGTCAAAGATCAGTTGACTGAATTTATAGGAGTCTATTTCTGGACTCTGTATTTTGTTCATTGATCTATTATTCCATTCTTTCCCCAATGCCACACTATCTGAATTACTGTAGTGTTATAACTGCAGTCTCTTGAAATTCAAGATCTCAGTTTTTACTTTTTGGGGATTCTTCAAGAGTCATTATAATAACCTTGACTATTAATGCACTTCATTAAATATTTGTTAATTTAAATACTGATACTGTAAGCATAAGGGTGAATTATAACAGTAGAGTGGATGGTTGAGAACATAGAGAAGAAGTCTGTGTGTGTTTGAATACTGGCTCTGCTTCTTATTAGCTGTGTAGGATAATTATTATCTACTTCAGGATGGTGTTGATTAAATAAGTTATTACATGTAGTCTTAGCACAGTACCAGGAACAAGGCAAATGCTTAATAAATGTTGCTATTGTTGTTACTGTTCCATTCAGAATACAATAAATTAGGTTTCGTATGTCATTATTTTCCTATAGATACTTGTCAGCTGGTGTGTGTGTGAGAGTGTGAGTATGTGTGTGTATGTGTGTAGGTATGTGGATATCCTGTACTATCACACCAGCAGTATGTCTTTTTTAGAAAATAGTTCTGTGTAATATTTTAAGGTTTTTTGATCTACATTTTAGCTTTGAAGAGTTCTCTTCTGTAATTTCTGTGATTATTATTTCTTCATCTGTTTTTTTCTCTTTTGTTCAAATATAGGGATAAGTAAGCTAAAAGTTGGGAAATGTTACGCATATCGCAATTATCTGCCTTTATCCAGTGAGTTCTGTGAGAATTTCTGAAGTGTGTAATTACTTCATCCACCTGTGTTTCTGCATAATCTGTTTATTGCCTTTATAAATTTCATCCCCATTTAATCTATCATAATTTAAGATTATTTGCTCTTAATGACTATATATGTACCATTTTCTTCTGAATCAATTATTTCCTTATGGGTACCTTTTTTGAATTATGCATCTTTTGATAGTCTGGGAAGCTTTTAAAAATTAGGAAAATCTAAATTTGTACATTAGATTAAAATCAAGACGGTTGCAGTAGTATCCAAGGTTGGTGTGATACTGTGTGATTTGCTTTCATATTCACACCCTAATTTTGAATCCAGTAGATAGTTTTGCTATTGAATTCAGTTTGCTGTGTTAAAGGAAGGGTTAAAAATCTGACATTCATTTTCATGCAGGTAATACAGTCAGTTAGTAATTTAACATTCTTCTCTAGATCTCAGGAAGGAGGTCTGTGAAAGAGGGAAGGAGAGAAAAAGCTGAATCTCAGCCATTGTCTGAGAACGAAGAATGGGTAAGAGATGGTAGAAACGAATCTCATAGAATCACTGGCATGTATACCAGAAGTGTGCCTTTCAGGAAATGATCCTTATTAGGTCTGTGACTATAGTATTGGGGAAAATGCACCTCTTTTACTTAGAAGACTCAATGACCCTTTAAAACATTATAAATCGCCTTAGCAAATTTCTTCTTCATCCATCTAAAGTGGGTCTCACCACAAGCATATGTATAATATTGGGCTACCGCTGGGAGCCAAGTCTTACACTTATGGTTTTTGGAAACGTAATAGCTCCTTCACATTTTCTAGAAAGGTGTGACAGGCAGGACTGAGCAATGTTCAAGTTAAGCAACGGCAATCCTAAATATGCTTCACTGGTTTAGGGCCACTACAACAAAAACAGAAATGCGTGTAGTTGCGATGTGAAGAATTTGTTGGTCTCCCTGTCCAGGGACGAAAAATTTCCTTTGGTCTTTCCTGAAAATAACTTCATCAGCATCAAGAATACTCATTCAGATGACTGCACACTGAATTAGGCCACAGGGAAGGAGAATAATAATCCATGGAGTCTAATTAATCTGATAATGCAGTTCTTCATTTATTGTTTAGGCATGAGACTTACACTGACAGCCAACCATATTCCAAAAACTGCACTAGTCACAGGATATTCAGGAGGCATGGACCATCGTTTCTGTGCCTTGGGTGCTCACGTAGTCTCTAAATGCATCTGGGGATCTCAAGAACCAAAACAGTGTGGGTTTTTGGCCACATTGTTCTCAGGAGCTACTGAGCTATTTCAGGTTGCTCCCCTGATCTCTTTAATTCACTAATTCACCAAATGTTTTTAGGTAATTTAAATATTTAACATTTTATTTGCTCCCATATCATTCATTCTGTTCATTCATTTATACAGAAAGAACTTCTTGAGCATTTCAGTGTTTTAAGAATTGGGAGACACAGGCAGTAATATATTATTTAGGGTAATGCTAGTGTCTGTAATAAATAACCTAAAATTTCAGTAAACACAATAAAACTTTAGTTCTCACTCATATAAAGTGCCAATGAGATGTTTCTTATGGACTGGAAGGTGAGGGTTGGATTGGGGGAGTAGGTGGTTGGAGGGGCCAGATCCATGTAATCATTCAGAGATCCAGGCTGATGGAGGTCCCTAAGTTCAATCTGATTTAGGGACAGAAAAAGATTGGGGAAGAAATAACTCCTTCGTAAACACATTGGCTCAGCAGAGACACAGATTACTTTCACCCATTTTCATAGTTGAGAATTAACTAAATGCAATGGGAGTTGGGAAATGTAGCCTCCATCCTAGGAGCATCAACTGTGTTTTGAAGGGGAGCATGATTTTTTTAATGCACAGGTAGCTGGTCAAAAGAGACCCAAATCCTTCTTGGAGTGTATATCAGTGGAGGAAACTGATAATAATAAAATAGTAAGTAAAGTAAATATTTTGTCAGAAGGAAATAAACACTATGGAGATAAATAAACCGAGAAAGAAGGACAGGGAGTGCTGGGTGTGCAACTTTAAATGGGCTGTCTGGAAAGACCTTGATGAAAAAGGGGGCTTTGAGTAACTATTTGAATGAGGTGAGAGTGTGAACCAAGTGGAATCTAATGGGAAAGCACTTGAAGCAATGGAATTGCAAAGCCCATGAGGTGATATCATGCCTGGTGAACATAGGGAGCAGAAAAGTGTCTGACAGAATGGGAGAAAAGTAAATAAGGAAGAGAATGGGAGGATATGAGGTCAGAGAAGTAATAGGGCCCTGTCACACAGAGGCCTTAGCAACTGTGAGGATTTTGGTTTTTACTCTGAGGTACTGAGGAAGTCATTAGAAGATTTTCAGCAGAGGAGTGAAATGATTTGATTTATGTTTTTAAAGGATTACTGTAGTTGCTGTGCTGAAAATAGACTGTGGTGCTATATGGGCAGAAGCAGGGAGACGGTTAGAAAGCTTTTTCGATAATTGAGGTGAGAAATGATGGCATCATAGACCAGAGGTATTGAGAAGTGGTTGGATTCTGGATATATTTTGAAGGTAGAGCCAACATGATTTGCTGATGGATTGGTGGTGAGGTGTGGAGGTGAGGTGTGGAGGAAGAGAGAAATCAAAGATGACTCTAAGATTAGAAGGATAGCATTTTCATTATTTGGAATGGAGATTATAGGAGGATCTCGTTGAGGCATGGTTGTAGTATCTTCAGAGCTTGATTTGGGATGACTTTTAGATAGTTAAGTTGAGATGACAGGTAGCCATTAGGTATATGACGCTGGTACTCAGTGGGGGGCAGGGAACAGGACATGCATATAAAGAATAGGTCCAAACATTGAGTCCTGGGGGATTCCAACATTTAGAGGTCGGGAAAATGGGGAGAAACCAGTGCAAGAGCATGAAAAGGAGTGTCCAGAGAAAGACAGCCAGGGGCGACTGGTGACAAGGAAGCCAAATAATGTAAATATTTCAAGTCAGAAAGAATGAGCCACAAACTCAGCTGCTGCTGATCAAATAAACAGAGAACTGGGAATTGACTGGGAATTTAGTTGTGAAGGGTCTGAATTGGGAAGCTATTGGTGATCTTAACAAAAGCAGTTTTGGTGTAGTGACGTAGAGAGAGAAACTGTGCGTGGAGTGAGATGAGAATATGAGAAATGATCAGTTGTGTGGCAATGGGCTTATTTGGTTATTTTGAGGTTTTTTTTTTTCTATAAAGTGGAGCAAAGAAATGGGGTGGTAGTTATAATAGGAAGTGAGGATAAGAAAGGGTGTTTCTAAATGGGAAAGGTAACAGTGCCATTTGTAAAAACACTGGAGAAAAATTATGAGGTAAGAAAAAGAGAAGAATTAATAAACAGCAATCTTAGGTGTTGAGAAAGATGGATCAGGTGTGCTAGTGAAGGGGTTGGAGCTCATATTGTTTATCCATAATAGTGCAGGGTAGGGGGGCACATGCATGGTGGACTTGTGGGAATTCCCTTTGAATTCTCAGGGCAATAAGAAGCAAGGTCATTCGGAAGAAAGTGGAAAAGATGGGAAATCATCACTTTGGAAAAGAGGCTAGTGAATGGAAAAGGGCAGTCTTGCCAGGCATTTCCAAGGACCCAACTTGAAGTTAATGATTATATATAACCTGGTGGTGTGTTTTTATCCAGTCGTTAGTACCTGTGTGTGTAGCCATGGCATATATGGAGAATCTTGTTTAGTGACTTAGCTATTTTTCTTTGTGAATACAATGGCATGAGAGAGGTTTAAGACAGTTTAGTGTGTGAGCCAGGGAGTGATTATAATTGCCTATCATAGACTCTAAGCCGGATGGGTGAGAATGACGATATGAAAAGTTGAGTAGGACGGTAACAAAGACAGAAGGATTAGTGTATGTGAGAATTTTTTTGTACTTATATTATTAGAAGGAATGCCCTAGAAACACTGGAGCTGGTAGTGGTAGTCCACTGGAAAGTGAAATCCTTGAAGCTAAGAGGATGAAGTGATGACCATTGTTGGGAATGGAAAGGTCTGATGCAATAATAGAAATGAGGGCTAAGATTGGATGCAAAACAAAATCATTTTAGGAGAGATGATCAAAGAATGGAGAGGCTGAGGTATTGGAAAGATCATCCGACTTGTTAAAATCCTGGGAATTTTGACATGGACAGTGTTAGATAATGTGATGTTCGGTTAAGAATTAAAATCTTGCCTCTGTGACTTTCCATCTGGGAATTTGCGGATATAGCAGTTAAAATGTCTTTTTTTTGAGTCTAGTTGGAGTAATCTCTGAGTTTTTGTTGAAATGAAAATGTTTTTATTCTGACTTCATTTTTCAAAAATCCGTTCATGGCTGTAGAATTCTAGGTTGATATATTCTCTTACCATCTTAAGATTATTATTCTGTTTCCTTTTGACTTTCGTGTTTGCTGTTGAGAAGACAGTAAGCTGAGAAACCTACTGTTTGTTGTGGGTAACATTTTTTCTCAATGGCTTTTTTTTTTAAACAACTTTATTTTTTGTGTTCTTCAATTTCACTAGAATTTATCTAGGTGTAGGATTCATGACTTTCTGATTTTGAAAATCAGTATCTTTCATCAATACTGGACGATTACAATGCATTATCTCTCCAAATATTCATTGCCTTCTCCCATCTTCTATTAGCTCTTTGAACTCTCAGTACTCCATGTTGGATGTTCTCACTCTATTATTGTTTTCTTAAAACGTTTCTTTCCTATTTTCCATTAGTTCATATATCTGTACTTCATTCCCTGTATTTTTCTCAGATTTATTTTTTCAGTATACTAGATTTATTTTTAGCTGCATCTAACAATCATTTAGCTATTTTTTTCATTTCTATAGGTTTATTTGGTTCTTTATCATATATGTCTGGTCAGTTTTATTGGTCTCTATTTTTCTTACTTTTATGATGTATCTTCTCTATTATTTCTTTAAATGTATTTAATGTGCATGATTTATGATCTCTATCTAATAAGTCTTCTATCTGCAGTCATTAGAGGCCTGATTCTGTACTTTATGGCACTTACAGCTGCTCATGACAGCTTATTTCTTTATATATATAATAATTTTTTAATTATGAGTTCAAGTTCCTTTAATCTTTGATTCTTTGATCTTATTAGGGTAGTTTTAAGGCTGAATTTAAATTTTATGCAGAGAGAATTCTCATATACTGCTTTCAGAAAACTGGGGGTCTTAGCACACAAGAATCACTTTAAATTATACTTTAAGTTTGGGGCTTTTTGAGGGAGTAAGCCCCAAAGGTATAAATTCTGTTTTCAAACATGAGCATAAACTTTAATTTAAAAATGTATCAAGGGAGTCTTTTTTTTTTTTTAATTCTTTACCAAAAGCCAAAGCTGAATATGGCATTCCTAATGACTTGTCATGTTGCAGGAATTCAAGATTCCCAAAGAGAGTCTTTAAAAATTTTTTATACAATTTTAAAAGGTTACTTTCCATTTACAGTTACAAAATATTTGCTATTTTCCCTGCATTGTACAATACATCTTTGAGCCTGTCTTACACTCACTAGTTTGTACTTTCCTCTCCTCTACCCATATATTGTCCCTCTGCCCCTTCCCTACTGGTAACCACTAGTTTATTCTCTATATCTGTGAGTCTGCTTCTTATCTACTATGTTCACTAGTTTGTTGTATTTTTTACATGCCACATATAAGTGATATCATGCAGTATTTGTCTTTCTCTCTTTGACTTTATTTTGCATAATGCCCTCAGATTCCATCCATGTTGCTGCAAAGGGCAAAATTGCATTCTTTTTATGGCTGAGTAGTATTCCATTGTATATATGTATACACACACACACACCCCCACTCCTTCTTTATCTGTGCATCTGTTGATGGACACTTAGGTTGCTTCCATAGCTTGGCTATTGTAAATAATGCTGCTGTGAACATTGGGGTACATGTATCTTTTTGAATGAATGTTTTTGCCTTATATGGATATATACCCAGGAGTGGAATTGCTGGGCCATATCATAGTTCTGTTTTTAATTTTTTGGGAAATGTCCATACTGTTTTCCTCAGTGGCTGCACCAATTTACATTCCCACCAGCAAGATTCCCACAGAGAATCTTTAATCTTCCACATAGGTTTCTTATTTATATAGCTTACTACAACTCAGCGCCTAAGGTACCAGTAATTAGCATATGAATTCAGGAAACCTTCCATTACATTTCTTACTCATGTGGATTCTAATTTTTTTTTTCTTTTCTAAAATCTTCTGAAGAATTCCTTTACTCTCCTGCTAATGAAGCTGTGAATTAAAAATGATCCTTTAATATATTACACTTCAATTTGTGCCACAGTAGGAATAAAAAGGTGGTATATTCTGGGAATGTTTAGTCAAGCTTATAATAAGAATTGGGAGTCTCCTTGGGGGAGGGATCAGGTCATCTTTTTTTCAAATTTTTTTTGCCAAGAGCTCTTTATATATTAAGGGTAGTGATTCTTGGCCATATATTGCAAATTGTATTTTTCCTAGTTGTTGTTTCTAGTTTTAACTTTGTTAATGGTGCTATGTTTTTCTTTCTGATACAGACATTTTAAATTTTTATATATCCAAATATATTGATCTTTTCTTTTATGTTGTCTGCCTTTCATGTTATGCTGGAAAAATTTTCTCCATCAATATCATGAAGCTATTCACCAGTTATTTCTTCTACTTCTTCTTGGAACTTATTTTTTCAAAAAGCCATTTCCTTCATAGCATATAAATTTTATACTGTGCAAAATAACATATATACATGTATGTTTTACTATATATATTTTAGCATGTATATGTTTTAAAACTTTCTATTATATTCAATGAAAATATATCTTTAAAATATACTTATTCAGTCAAAAAAAAAAGGAGTTGAATTTAGGACACATTGAGCAGTTCCATGACAAGTCTTTGAGTTTGATTTTTTTCTTTCTCTTTTCTTCATTTGTTCATTAGTGTTTGTTTTTAAAGAAATATTGAGGGTCTTGCTACTTTTCTGCAAGCCTTGAGGATACAAAAATGAAAAAATTCAAACATACCAAAATGCTAAATTTAAGTAGAACAGACAAGTGAGCAGGCAGTTGTGATTAGGTGTGATATATTCTTTAATGAAAAATACTTGACATGGAAACCTATATGGTCGGTAGGACTAATGTAGACAGTGGAATCAGGGAAGGCTTCCTGGAAGAGATGATTTGAAGTCTGTATTTTTCATGTGTGTTCACTGAAGAGACTGGTGAAGGACAGAGGTCAGGAGAGAGAAAGCCAAGCTGAGGCAACATGTGTAATGTTACCAGTGAAAGAAAGCATGGGTCATTTGAGAGACTGAAAGAAAAAAAAGGTTCAGTCCGGGGAAGAGTATAGACAGTGATGTATAAGTGCTGCAAAGTGACGCTGACAGGTGAAAAAGACCAAGAGAATTGTGCTGTTCTCCTGAGAGCAATGGGATTTATTGAAAAGTTTGAAGCTAGGGTGTCATGTGACCAAATTTGCTTTTCAAAACAACATCAGGATTGTAGCATTTTCCATACTAGGTAGAAAGGGGCAAAGCCTGGAGGGAGAGAGTCTGATTAGAGGGTTTTGCTATAATGTAGGTGAGAAATGATTGTGACCTCGTGAGTGAAAGGAAAGTGAGCGTGGAAGGACATGGGTTCATTGGAGATTTCAGAGGCGGATGGATACATTTCACAATCATAAAATGGTAAGCGTGAGATAAAAGGAAGACTCATGCTTGTCACTTGAGCTTCTTTCTTGAGCTCCTGGTGTATAGAGTTGCCATTTTCTGAGATAGATGATGGAAAGAAAGGTGTGCTGTTTCTAGGGGAAAATGAATAAATTTGAAGGAGACTTTTTGAACTAGTTGTCTGTTAAATTACCCAAATGAAAATGTACCTCATTCTCTCATTTTCATTCCAAATTTCACCTAGAGTCTAACTCACATTCTTTGCATTTATTATCGGTGCTATGTCAGTGATCCTCAACTGATCTTCCCAGCCCTAGTCCACCTAATCAGTTGATCCTACACGAGGACAGATGCCGTGCTTTCCATGTCTGTGGCTTTGTTCAATATCTTTCCTGCCCTAGGAAGACCCTCTGCCTATTTATCTGTTAAAGCCAACCTACAAGGACACCTTCACCTTAGCTATGAGCAACAGGCTCTCATATCTTGCCTTGATCATTATCACCTTGTTTAAACAGTTGAGTCACTTTGGTGCACAGCAAAGATTGGCACAACAGTGTAAAGCAATTATATTCCAATAAAGAGCTAAAAACAAACAAGCAAACAAACAAAAAACCCAAAGTAAATTGATATGTGAACTTTGGACATACAGGATTTCTGTATATTTTCTTTCTGATTTTTCCCACATTGTAAAATAAAAATGTAAGTGTGGCATTATTAAAAAAATAAATATATTGTAACAGTATAAAAGTCATGGGCACAAACTCTCTTCTGCCACTTACAGACTTCTTGCTGCTGATCAAATTAGCTGCTCTCGACTTCTGTTTCCTCCTATTGTTGAATGGGTATAATAATGAAGACCTTGCTGGTTGTAAAGGATAGACAAATTTGCCACAGTATCTGACTCGCAGCAGGTATTTAATCAATGGCAATGATTACTAGTAGTAAGTCTCCAAAACCTAGTCTTTTGACATTGTAGTCACCTGTGTGTGCATCTCATTCTGTGACGTCAGGGGTGTTTTCTCTGTGACCCTCGCAATAATTAATAAGAACAAGCATAATGTAGGTCTACAAGATAGGGCATGAGTAAATGATTACAGCATGGGGGTTGCTATGAAGAATAGAACTATTGTAGAAGACCGACTTGCTTAAGCTGATGTATTTCCTACTGTGTGCTGTAAACTGTTGCGAAGTACGCTTTTTTACCCTACAGTGATTTTAAACATGTTCAACAGATCTGTTCTCCCCATGAGTAGTAATTTTGGTCATTATGCATAAATCAAAGATGCAATAGAGAACATTTTAAGTGGCGTTGTACACAATGATTTCAAGAATGTGCTTTAATTTTTATTGAATATCATCTGATTAGCAATTTTATGATTGTTTTAGCCTCGTGAATATTTATTCCAGCAAAAATGAGTACAGTAATTTCTAATGGAAATATTGTCCACCTGAGCTCCCCGATGTCTAGATGGAAAACTGGCCTTGTCCTTTGTTAGAGGAATTGCCAGTGGCCTTTGGATTGGAAGAAGCCTGGCTTGACCAGCCTGTGGCCGGCACCTGGCTATGCTGAGTAGGAGGGAGGAGGGGAGATCCGCAGATTTTCTCTCCTAAGGGGTCGCATCCTCAGCCTCCTTCCAGCGACTTAACAAGATCTATGAGTGGAGGGCTGGGGCTAGCTGTTCTTAACTCTGGTTGTCTCATTCAGGCCAGTTTAGGGGACACTTGTGAGGGGAAAGAGGTAAGCTTTGAGGTCAGGCCTTTCTAGGTCCCAGTTTGATTGCTACCATTTCTCCCGTTTGTAATCTTGAAATGATTTTATATGTTCTTTGAGCCAAAGTTGTTGTTTTGTTTTTGGGGTGTGTGTGTGTGTGTTAAGCTTTTAAGACAATGCATTACCCAGGTGGGTAATGCAGCTGGGACCCTGTTTGCTCCTTGGAGACCTAGTTGAATGTGTATTGCTCTTTCAGTTCCAAGGTCTGTGAAATTCTAAAACTCTTAAAAAGCTTCTGTGCTAGATCTTCTCTTCATCCCTTCTCCCTCCAGCTCCTGTGCTCATGGTTACTGCCACTGTTTACCCCGCGTCCTTCAGAATGTGACACCCAGGCATTTGCCTGCCTGTGGAGGGTGAGCATAGTAAACAATGCAGTGTCATAAAGGAGTAACATGTTTGTGAGCCTTTGCCTGCGCCTTTTTTCTCCCCCTACTTCTCCCATTTCTGGGTCAAGCTGTCTTGCTCCAAAACTGCCCTCAGGAGCTCCAAATCAAAGTTCCTCTGTTATACAAAATATTTCGTCTTTCTCTGACTCCTACTCTCAGACTCACACATCCAAAATATTAAGGTTGTTTGTAGCACAGAGGGCCCTCTGTTTAAAAGGATCCACCCTCCTGAGAACGTCCTCCCTTTCTGGCTTTCCCCCGCTTCTCTCTCTGTGTCTCTGTCTCTCTCTCTCTTTCTGCCTCTCTCTCCCTCGTACTCATACATATGTACATACACATGGAGTCACACATGCACACACACACATCTCTTACAAGGATGATGATACTGTATCAGTGGATTTGTCTGTTTGCAAATATTTAAAGGCAACTGCATATAGAAATTAATCAGCACACTGCGTGGTAAAAATTAACATTGGTATTTCCTTTCCTTTGCTTTTGATAACCAAAGACTAGGTCTTCAAAGATAGCTTTAGCAGCAGCTGTCTGGGCTCCAGTCACAGTATGTCATCAGGGGCGGGGTGGGTGGTGGGATGCAAGTGGCCTGGGAAATAAAGCCCTTCTTCTATCTTTACGGTTCTCCTCCCTGACCAGGCTCCCCCAAACATCCAGGCTCTCTGAGAACTCAGCATGGCTCATTTTTGTTACCTGCCCAGACTCTAGTCTCATCTGGATGCCAAGGGCGGGCAAGTGTGATTGCTGGGATAGCAGACTGACAGGATGTTTAAGAAGGGGGTGAGCTCCAGGCAGGTGGGTGAAAGAGACTATAGGGGCAAGACACAGCAAGGCTATGCAGTGTTTATTTCTGCCTTTTAATGGGAGAAGTAGCATTTTCAAAATGTGGAAGGGAAACCAAAATTACAGGAAAAAATTCTAAAGAGGGGAAAAAAAAAAAACTCAGTCTGTTCTTTGGATGAGGGCTGGTCTGTCTTCCTTTTCTTTGTGTGCAATTGGCCCTGTGCTGTAGCTACTTAACCTGGACTTCTGATGAGAGCGGTCTGGGTCGTATGCAGCTCTGTCGTCTGAAGATTCATATTGCCCTTTAGCCTCGCAAAGGAGCTGCAGTCTGTCTGTCTTTCTGTTAACTTGATATGCTACTTAACTCTACCTCAGCTAACCCCAAAGGTTCCCTCCACCCCAAACCATTCAATTTCTCTGTGGTTCTATACTTATCCTTACAAGTCTTTGGATGAAAATATCTATGGCTGCTTTGACATTTTTATGTTGGTAACTATCACTCGAAATGCATTTTAGGTTTATTGTCATTTTACAATCTCACGTTCCTGGTTTTTCTTTCTTTTATATCAAGATACAAATGGGAAAAAAGTAAATCGAAGTATTACAAATATCTTAGTTCAGAATAGCAGAGGAAAAGTAATTGAAAGAAACATGAGGTGAGAAGGTGTAAACATATTTCAAGCAGGAACTATACTGTTTACTGATAAGCATTTTCTGCTCTGTTTGGTTAGAGACAGTCAATATACTTTTTGGAGGCAAAGGATGATTTTTTTTTTAATCATATGAGAAGTTGCTTTCTAAGGATAGTCATTTAGTGCCTTCATAAATCCCTCAGTCCTTTTCTCTTGAGATAGAATTATTAGTAGAGATAAATCTATAAGCTAATAGTTTGGAAACCAAGGAAAGAAAAGTGATGCAGTCAAAGAGAGAACAAATTTCTCCCAACTTTCTTTGATGATTCAGGTGTGACTTGCCTGCTGGCCTACATCTTGGAGATTTAATTTCCATTTTACAGCATAGCTGGGAGAGTAAAAGAATCCTAACTCAAAAAGATTTGAGTTTCAAAGAGGGATCATTGGTCTGATGGGTGATAATCTGGATTTCTGGGAAGGAACCTCCCACCTCCTACTTGGAGCCAGTCTAGTGTTTCTGTCATGGTAACAGTGAAGGAATGGTATCTCTTGTCAACATGAAGCATAATTTTTCTTGATCAAACTTAAATAGTTAGGGAAACTACATTGATATTTTCTGGTTTAGAATTTCATCAGTGAATTGAGGGATGGCTTAAGGAAAGATCATTAGACCAAGAGCCAGAATATTTCTCTGGTCCCATCCTGTACAGCTTATAGCTCTACGATCACAGGAAATTCATCTAAATCTGGTTGCGTTAGTAAAATGGAGATTTGCCTAGTCAACCTCACAAGGCTTTCATGGGGATCCATTCAAATGAAATAATATGAGAAAATATACATGCTTACTAAAATACCAGTATGACCTTGCAATCGTTTTATTAGGACATAACAAATACATTAAAATTAATATATTTGTTAAAAAGTGTATAAAGTACTGATTAACTCACCACTATTAAGTATGTATTTAAAATTGTAATTTGCTGAACAAACATAAGGAAAATATGAGTATAGGAGATAGTGGTTGGGAAAGATGCTCTAGACCAGATTTTTTTAAAAGGGATCAAAAATGTGAATAGGCTTGAATAGCTAACTGAATTAAATGTAATCTTTAGTGGATGGATATAAAGCTGAGGTTTAACAAAGCAATATGTAAAGATAGGATGACTTGATGCACAGAGAGTTATGGGTATTCAAGTACTGCAAGACAGACGTGAGCTAAAAGTGTGCCTCACAAGTGCATGAAGTCCTGGAATCTGTTAACCTGAAGGCAGGTCCACAGCCTCCGCCTGGAGTTTAGACATCCCTATTAGCTGGGTGTTATTCTTTCCTGAAGGTTTGCAGGATAGTGAATTTCGGGACTGAAAGAACCTATATCTCTTTAAACGGAAAAATAATTATGTTTCCATCTTAATCAAAAACCCCAACCAGGGTCCTCAGTATGACTAAAATACCCATATAACAATCTCCCAAGTATTCATGCGAACGTAAAGAATTCAACACACCAATGGCTGCATTTCTGAACAATGAATTTATTTGTTGAGATTTGTGTGTGCAGAAACTGAGCAATATTGGATACAAATTGAAATTTTATCTTCTAACAACACCTATCTCAAGATACTTTATCATTCCACCTTTTTCTTCTAGAATGTTGGATTTTCAAGACCTTTTAGAAGCACTGACTTTCTTCAAAGGCATTTCTACTTCCATAGGAAACATATTCACTTTAAAACTGTAGAGGTAATTAATAGTGATGATGAAGATCCATTTAAAAAGCACAAGCAGGAGATATTTGTTGTTAGAAAAACAGCTCAAAGACAATTGCAGCAGCACTCTCTGCTTTCTCTCACCAGCTCTGACTTGAAATTAAGCATTGTCACTGATGTGTGTAAGTAGATTTGATAGTAGGGTTTAGATTTGACAGAGACTTTTGGGTAAAAATTATTGCAAATCTTTGTAGCATGCATTTGTAGACTGAGAGTGCACAGAGTGAAAAACACCCACTTTGTATCCATTTGTATTATCTGCTATGGTATGTGACTTAGTAATTCTTTTAATTTTGTTGGACTTCAAGCCCTGGCGCATAGTATGTGTTCAATAAATATTTGTTGAATTAGTGACAGAAAGAAATAGACTGTAGACCAGTGTATAGAGGTTCTCATTAAAGAGTTATCTCAATAAAGGCAAACATTTTTAATAATTACAGGCGCTAGAGAAAGTGTGAGATGGTCTATTCTCTGTCTCAAAATGTATCTTTGGAGGAGGAGGGGATTTTCAGGAATTTTGCTAAGCTGCTTCATTCCTCAGGCGGATTTGAGATGCCATAAGCAGAAGGCTTTATTCCTAGCTCTGAAGTCTCTGATTATCTGGGCAAGAGTTCCCTTATTCCAGCTCTTTCTGTAGTTAAAAATGTGCATGTGTGCATATATTTCATATACATGTATAATCTGTCTGACATTAAATTTGACTTGCATAGGGAATTTGGAATCTGGCTAAGTCACCTCTCATTGTTACAAGCTTTGTGCTTCACTTACAGTTGAGTGATGCAGGAAAGGCAGAGGCTAGGGATCCTTGTGCTGATTTCCCACTTGGGGCCTCTGCAATATGTGTTTTCTACAACCTGGGCTGTACATATGAAACTTTCTGGACTGTCAGAAATATTATAATTATACAACTTTCAAAATTCCATATCTGTTGAGTGTTCAGCTGGGTGCTTCACTTACGTAGGACCTGAAGCAAATGCAACATTTATGTCTCTGTTCTCTCTATGACAGTGAATGTAATGTCCTTAGAACTAAGAGAAATTGAAGTCAGCCATCTCAGTGGCGTAGAAAGACACCAGCCAGTTCTCCACCCAAGATACTTAGATTCTTCCCCCCTCCCTCCCTTTCTCTTCACCCCCCTCCATCCCCTCCTTTCTGCTTCTCTTTTTTTGTCTCTTTCTCTCTTTCTTCTTTCTCTCTTTCAGAACATGAACAATTAATCCTGTTTTATTGGCTCTCAGAGTTCCTTAGATCCAATATATAGATATTCCTATCTGTAAACTCATTAAGATGATTTTCAAATATTGGTATGAGTCAGCATATAGAGCTCATTTCAGTACCCCCTCCCTAATAAAAACCAAGAATGCTCATCTACTTTTAGCTACTGAAAATAAATTCTGCATACATAAAAAAGAGGTATTAAAGAACATGACTGCAAATTTTATCTCTCACTTATCTTTTACTTAATTTTTCTTAACTTGGAAATTAAATATAGCAAGTATAACAAACCTGCAAACAGTGGAGAATTTCTACTTCATTGTAATCACAAGGCTGCAAACTGTCTTCTGAAAATTTGAAGCTAGTGAAATTTTCTCCATTTTAGTTATCTAGGAAAAGTCATTCTTGAAGATAATTATTGTAACTCAGGTTTTAGCACACCAGGGAGTAGGTCTCAATTTTATTTTCTTTTAAATTTACTTAATTTGTGTTAATTACTTTTTCCATTTTAATAAGTATTCTCATTGTATTTTTTATGGCATTTTTCGTTTCTTTTATAATAGCTACATGCTGGCTTACTGTGTCATAGGGTTGGTATCACATTGTTCAGAGAGGCAGCACCAGATCAGAACTGTTAGACCCTAAGCAGTCATTTTTAACACAGAGTGGTGCAGGAGAGCGATTCAAGAAACTTTGCATTATTATCTTAATGCTACCAAAATAATCTTTGTCATTTCTTTTGAATAGCACTTTGCCAGTTTCACTTGACATATGGCATGGCCCTCAGGGATATCAGCATTGCCATGCAATCTAAAGGGAAATCAAATTTACAATTTCTATTTTTGTAGCATTTGCGTGAATATTTATCATAAAAAACAAATAAGTATATTCCTATTTCCCCTTCAGATTTATATCCCCCCCCACCAACCCAACCAAAAAAATAAACCTGCTTTTAAGGAATGACCTTCTTAGAGCAGTGTGCAACTGATAAATATTTCATGAATGATAGAATAGTTGAATGAGCCAGTGTAGAACAGTCGTATTCCAGTTTATAAATACTAGAATTTCAGGACTAATTTAATGAAGAGAAACCATTAATGCTGTTCATAGCTTTGAGGTAATGACAGCAACAACTAATGTTATTATAGAGAGTAACTGTTTACAATGCCTTTTAACAATTAGTGTTTAAAACATGTGGACACCAAGTGGGGAAAGTGGCGGCAGGGAGGGGTGGGGTGGTTTGGGGTGGGATGAATTGGGAGATTGGGATTGCCATATATACATTACTAATCAGAAAAAATATCAAATTGTACACTTTAAATATATGCAGTTTATTGTATGTCAATTGTATCTCAGTAAAAGTTCTTAAAAGAAAAAAAAAAAGACAAGCAAAGACTAAAAAACACAAAAAACAAAAACAATTAGTTTAATGTCTCACTTGGTTTCTAGTACCAGTAGGAGATACAGAAGATACAGCATGTGTGATACATCAGTTACTGATGTCAGTGGCATGCATACAAATATTCTTTAAGTGTGTAAAAGAAGGTCATAAATCTGCAGTTTAATCAAAACTCATTCATTCCCTGTTTCCTTCATTCATTCAGTGAAATTTATGTAAGCGTGTACTATGTGGCAGGCTCTATGGCAGGCACTGATGGGCAAAATAGACATTGTCCCCTGCCCTCAAGACGTTTGCAACTTAGTGGAAAAAAATTTAGTAATCATATAAACTAACAAATTATGATGATAAACTGTGATGTTGCTACTCTGAAGAAATACAGAGAGTGTGGGAGATTATAAAGGGGGATTTTCAGTGAAGACATCCCTGGGATTATAATAATAGAATTGAGATTTACATGATGCAGATAAATTGCTTAGATGGAAAGGGTGACACCAGGGGGAAAAGACAGGGAAAGGGAGAGAGTGTTCTAGTAATTCCAGAGG
Organism: Hippopotamus amphibius kiboko; assembly: GCF_030028045.1. Lineage (NCBI taxonomy): Eukaryota > Metazoa > Chordata > Mammalia > Artiodactyla > Hippopotamidae > Hippopotamus > Hippopotamus amphibius. The sequence goes on along the minus strand of NC_080190.1, from coordinate 55,985,116 downwards.
CCAATGGTGAGAAATGAGGCAGATGAAGTAGGCAAGCTGGGTCATGCCAGACCTTTTATTCAACTTAGACATTCTGGTCTTTGTCCTCAGACCGTAAAGTATAAAAGGAAATAATCAGATCTGTGTATTTAAAAATCACTCTGGAGGCTATAAAAATATAATAACATTGCGTGCTATTTTCACTAAATCACAGTGGAATCTTATAAATATTTAAAATAAGTTGACTAACCAAACAAGAAGTATATTTGAGTAACAGTGTGTCCACATAAGAGTTTAATTGCATTAGGATTTTGAGCATTATAAGTAGATACACAAATTGCTTCAGACAATTTATGACCCTGGGATGGTATTTTCTGTGCCCAAAGAGAAATCCATTCCTCTTGTTATGGTCTTCAGGACCACAAAGCATGTTATTAAATAGCAGATTAGATGGCTGTGCCACCAGGGTACAGCTGTATTAGATAGGGGTCAGGATACATTAGAGTTAGTTAGAAACTTGGCTGCAGCTAACATTGGCAGAACAGCTGGACCTCAGAGAACAGGGTGCAGATACAGGAAAAGAGGCAAAACAAGACAAAGTGAAATAATAGGTGCTACACGTCAAGACTGTGAGGTGGTACCGGTTCCTGTGTCAAGGAATTTCCTGACTTGGAGCCTTCCTTTGTACCAGTCCTAAATGGTAATTTTGTTCTGATCTAGTTTTAACTACTGCCTAGATCTTGGTTTTTGCTAGAGAACTCATTGAATGGTCCTGAACTGATCTTCCTGAAGTCACTTATTTCCTATGAGAAACACAGGGATAAAGGTTGAGTGGAGAAGCACCTGTACTCAGTTCAGCACCCTCTGTCTCTCACCCCACTCCAGCAGTCATATAACAAGAGCCTCACACTGCCATCTTCTTCCATCTACCCCAAACTGCTGTCTACCAAATAAGCATCTTCCCTGTGCACCTCAGCTTTGAAGTAAGCTGGGTTTCCTTTTGGAGTGAAGAGATTAGAAACCTAAGACAAAGTTGTTGTATTGAAGAACACTACGTTAGGCAATTGAAAGTTCTGCTACTGTGAATCTGCCTCTTCAGGGAACTTAAATGAGAGATGTCACTGGGAAGGTTAATACACATCTGCTGTTGTGATCGGTGAAGCACTAGGCATGTGTAAGCATATTTAACTTACCCATAGCCATATGAGATCTCTCCCTCTCTCATACATATGCATGTATGTATGTGTGTGCATATATATATCCATCCATAATATATCCATTACATACATATATCTATATATCTATGTATATATCTCCTTATTTATAGTAAATGAGAAAAATGAAGGTTAGAGAATTCAAGTATTAAGCATTAGGTTATATAGATAGTAAGGATAAGATCCAGAGCCATTTCTGCTGACTCTAAGTCAAGATCTATCCCAGTTTATGTGCTTCACTCATTTAAAATTGTTTACATTTGTATTTATTTTTGAAGGGGGTGATGTAAAACAAGCAATGAAGTTTTGATTGTAGAAAACATAAAACATGTAAAAAATCATCTAGTAGTGATAAAGAAATTTCGTATTGAAATGTTTTAAAAACTGCTATCGTGAATGACTTGAGACAAGTTAATTATAAAAATAGCAAGATTATTATAACTTGTTTGTCAAAAGAAATAGAAACCTACACTGTCTTTTTCCAGTGCAGTGTTGGCACAGTGAAAGAAAAGATTCACCTTTCTTATTAATAATAGTCTGTCAATATCAAGGAAAATCATGTGATAGCTCAGAGATGTTTCTACTGAATGAATATATTTGATTAAACACCATCTGGAAAGATCCTCATTATCTGGGAAAATAACGAATCTTAGATCTTATGCATGCTTTACATGTGTCAAGAAATATGTTGGTCAAATCAGGAGGAAAGTACATGGGTTGAGTTGAAGTATGACTTAAAACAGCTGCTTTAAAATCTGTCCTGCTACGCCAAGAGGTTTGACTGATGGAACCCACATCTGCCTGCCCTGCTCTGCACCCCAGCAAGGCTTCTTTCCTCTGAAGTCAGTTCCTTTACATTGAAAATGACTTTTATGGATACCAGGGAGAAATTAGCCAGTTGAACAACATACCAGAAGGGAGCCAATATTTTCACAGAAGAAGAGGTGGTAGGAGAAGGCTTAAGATAAATTTAGTGAAACTTAAAAAAAAAAAAAACCTGAAGAAAGTATGAGTGGATTTTAACTTTCCTTGAGATGGTGACTTCTTTCAAATCACTGATGCAAAGTGAAAAACTGTAATACAAATACGGATTAGTTTGGTGAAATAAAAATTTAAAAGTCAGTGTGTCAGGAGGAAAAAGATGGCGGCGAAGTAGAGGGACGTGGAATGCATCCCTCTCCACCGATGCATTGGGAATGCACCAAAGGACGCAATAATTCCCACAGAGAACCAGCTGAACACCAGCAGACAGCTTCGGACGCCAGAAAGGAACACAAGGAGCCCGACATAACCGGTAGGGAGGCATCTACGATGGCTCAAAGAGGGTGAAGCGGCGAAGCTGTGGCAGACGGGAGGGAGTGAGAAACATACGGAGGGTCTGCACCGCAGCTCAGCGTTCCCGGACCGAGACATCGATCCGCGGCTGAACGGAGGGTCCGGGAGCGGGAGCGTGGGAACCGGAGAGCTGGTTCAGGGTGAGAAACATTGTTGCTGGTAGGGTGACGGACCGAGAGGACAGGAGGGAGGAGGTCCGCGGAGAGGAGTGCCCGTCCCTGAGAGCTGCCCGGCCATGATGGCGGCTGGAGGCTGCAAGGCTCATGGGTGGGGGGGGGGGGGGGGGGAGGAGCCACGCGCATAGCCTCTCTCTCTCTTTCGGCGCCTCTGCAACAGGCCGTGGAGAGACGCCCTGTGGGCCACCTAAGGCGCTCAGGGATAACAAGCACCCTCAGGCACTCGGGCGGGGCTAGATTAAAACCCCTTGGAATGCCGGCAGCAGGGAGGCTGCCGAGAAAAAAAACAAAACAGAAAAAACCCCGAGAGAGGCCCAACTCTAAGACTTTCTGTTTACACCTGAGCCACCAGTGTCCCTCTGCAACAGGCACCTCCAAGCCCGACTGAAACAACAGTGCGCCACTGCTCACTCCCTCCCAGGAGAAGGAGCCACTGTTGTACCCTCTACCTCCCCACACACCACCGCTTACAGACGAACAATAAAGGAACCTCTGCTGGTCACAGAATAATGCAAAAAAACCCAAGGCGAGTAGAAGGACACTTAAAGCTGAGACTCTAAGGAAACACAAATATTAGTATCAATCCTGTTGAACTGGTCCATTCTGGGATCAGTTCTGGATTTTGTATTTTCTCTTTTTTTTTCTTTATTAATTACGATCTTAGTCCTAAGGGATCTACAAGTTTTATAACATAATTTTTTTAATGATATTTTTTATTCTATTTTCATTTTTTTGCCTTTTTATATACTTCTATATCTAGCTAAGTTTTTGGTAGTACGGACAATATATCTCTCATACTTTCCTTTCATCCCTATCTTTTATACATTTCTATTCCTTTCTTTTTATTTGCATATTTCTAACCACACTACGCTCTTCTGTTCCCCTTTCTTCCAGCCATTTTAAGTTTATTTTATCTTAACATACTTATAAGCAACACTATCGATCTGCTCAGACTCCTTGCTCTGTTCTCCAGATGACGCACCACCTTGGTATTTCATATTAGGTTTTTGTCTTTATCTTAGTTCTTAGTACAATTGTCTAATTTCATTCTGAGAATCTCCATTCTGTCTGGTGGTACTCCAGCTCTTTTCTTTATTTGATCCTAGCTTACAAAATCTCCCTGAATTAGTGTTTGTATGTGTAAAGTGTTATTTGTTTGTTTGCTTGCTTTTGCTTTTGTCTCTGATTTGTTCTGTTTCACTTGTCAATTTCTGTTGGGTTTCTCTTTGAATATCTGATAGCACACTGGGGTTCTGTCAGGTCTTTCCAGAGCCTTATGTCCTAGTGGATTGAGTAATTGTGTGGGTTTCCTAGACTTCGTATTTGTTTAATCCAATACTTGGACATTAGTCTGAGCCTTGGACAGTCTTCTATAAACACCTCTATCGCCAGGACAAGCAACCCCAAAAGTTTGGACAACCATGAGGAAACAAAGAAACACCATGCAGGCAAAGGAGCAGGAGAAAAACCCACAAGACCAAATAAATGAGGAGGAAATAGGAAAAATGCCTGAAAAAGAATTTAGAGTCATGATAGTAAAAATGATACAAAATCTCGATAACAAAATAGAGAAAGTATAAGAAACAGTTCATAAGACCTCAGAAAAACAAACAGCAATGGATAACAAAATAACTGAAATTAAAAATACTCTAGATGCTATAACCAGCAGAATGACTGAGGCAGAAGAACGAATAAGCGAGTTGGAAGATAGAATGGGGGAAATAAACGCCACAGAGCAGGAAAAAGAAAAAAGAATAAAAAGAATAGAAGACAGTCTCAGAGACTTCAGTGATAACATTAAGCGTACCAACATTCGAATTATAGGCATCCCAGAAGAAGAAGAACAAAAGAAAGGGTCTGAGAAAATATTTGAAGAGGTTATAGTGAAAAACTTCCTCAACATGGGAAAGGAAATAATTAACCAAATCCAAAAAGCACAGAGAGAACCACACAGAATAAACCCAAGGAGAAATACACCAAGGCACATATTAATCAAACTAACGACAATTAAACACAAAGAAAAAATATGAAAAGCAGCAAGAGAAAAGCAAGAAACAACATATAAGGGAAAACCCATCAGGATAACAGCTGACCTCTCTACAGAAACTCTGCAGGCCAGAAAGGAATGGCAGGATATACTGAAAGTCCTGAAAGAGAGAAACCTACAGCCAAGAATACTTTACCCAGCAAGAATCTCATTCAGATTCGATGGAGAAATCAAAAGCTTTCCAGACAAAAGCAAAAGTTAAGAGAATTCAGCACCACCAAACCAGCCTTACAACAAGTGCTAAAGGAACTTCTCCAAGTAGGAAACACAAGAAAAGGAAAACACCTACAAATACAAACCCAAAACAATTCAGAAAATGGTAATTGGAACACATGTCAATAATCACTTTAAATGTAAATGGATTAAATGCTCCAACCAAAAGACACAGACTGGCTGAATGAATACAAAAACAAGACCCTTCTATATGCTGCCTACAAGAAACCCACTTCAGACCAAGGGATACATATAGACTGAAAGTAAAGGAATGGAAAAAATATTCCATGCAAATGGAAGTCAAAAGAAAACTGGAGTAGCAATACTCATATCAGACACATTAGACTTGAAAGTAAAGACTATTCCAAGAGACAAGGAAGGACACTACATAATGATCAAGGGATCCATTCAAGAAGAACATATCACAATGGTAAATATCTATGCCCCAACATAGGAGCACCTCAATACATAAGGCAAATGCTAACAGCTATAAAAGGGGACATCAACAGTAACACAATAATAGTGGGAGACTTGAACACCCCACTTACATCAATGGACAGATCATCCAAACAGAAAATCAATAAAGACACACAAGCTTTAAATGACACATTAGATCATCTCGACTTAATCAATATTTATAGGACATTCCATCCCAAAACGACAGACTACACTTTCTTCTCAAGTGCACACGGGACATTTTCCAGGATAGGTCCCATCTTGGGTCACAAATCAAACCTCAGCAAATTCAAGAAAATTGAAATCATATCAAGCATCTTCTCAGACCATCACGCCATGAGACTAGACATCAATTACAGGAAAAAAAACTGCAAAAAATACAAACACATGGAGGCTAAACAATTCACTATTAAACAACCAAGAAATGACTAAAGAAATCAAAGAGGAAATCAAAAAATATCTAGAAACAAACGACAATGAAAACACAACAACCCAAAACCTATGGGATGCAGCTAAAGCAGTTCTAAGAGGGAAATTTATAGCAATACAGTCCTACCTTAAGAAACAAGAAAATGATCGAATAAACAACCTAACCTTACACCTCAAACAACTAGAGAAAGAAGAACAAAGAAACGCCAAAGTGAGCAGAAGGAAAGAAATCATAAAGATCAGAGCAGAAATAAATGAAAAAGAAAGGAAGGCAGCAAGAGCAGAAATTAATAAAACTAAAAGCTGGTTTTTGAGATGATTAACAAAATTGATAAACCATTAGCCAGACTCATCAAGGAAAAAAGGGAGAAGATGCAAATCAACAGAATTAGAAATGAAAAAGGAGAAGTAACAACAGACACCTCAGAAATACAAAACATCATGAGAGACTACTACAAGCAACTATATGCCAATCAATTGGATAACCTGGAAGAAATGGATACATTCTTAGAAAAATACAATCTTCCACGACTGAACCAGGAAGAAATAGAAACCATGAACAGACCAATCACAAGTATGGAAATTGAGGCAGTGATTAAAAATCTCCCAACACACAGAAGCCCAGGACCAGATGGGTTCACGGGCGAATTCTATCAAACATTTTGAGAAGAGCTAACACCCATCCTGCTCAAACTCTTCCAAGTTATCGCAGAAGAAGGAACACTCCCAAACTCATTCTACGAGGCCACCATCACCCTGATACCAAAACCAGGCAAAGATGTCACAAAAAAGAAAACTACAGACCAATATCACTGATGAATATAGATGCAAAAATCCTCAACAAAATACTAGCTAACAGACTCCAACAGCACATTAAAAAAATCATACACCATGATCAACTGGGGTTTATCCCTGGGATGTAAGGATTCTTCAATATACGCAAATCAATCAACGTGATACATCATATCAACAACTTGAAGGATAAAAACCACATGATCATCTCAATAGATGCAGAAAAAGCTTTTGACAAAGTTCAACATCCATTGATGATAAAAGCTCTCCAGAAAATGAGCATAGAAGGAAGTTACCTCAACATAATAAAAGCCATATATGAAAAACCAAAAGCCAACATCGTTCTCAATGGGGAAAAACTGAAAAAATTCCCTCTAAGAACAGGAACAAGACAAGGGTGTCCACTCTCACCACTATTATTCAACATAGTTTTGGAAGTTTTCGCCACAGCAATCAGAGAAGAAAAAGAAATCAAAGGAATCCAAATTGGAAAAGAAGAAGTCAAATTGTCACTCTTTGCAGATGACATGATATTATATATAGAAAACCCTAAAGACTCTACCAGAAAACTGCTAGCACTAATGGATGAGTTTAGTAAAGTAGCAGGATACAAAATGAATGCCCAGAAATCTCTTGCATTCCTATACACTAACAACGGAAGAGCAGAAAGAGAAATTAAGGAAACTCTCCCATTCACCATTGCAATAAAAAGAATAAAATGCCTAGGAATAAACCTGCCTAAGGAGGCAAAAGATCTGTATGCAGAAAACTTTAAGACATTGATGAAAGAAATCAAAGACGACACAAACAGATGGAGGGACAGACCATGTTCCTGGATTGGAAGAATCAACATTGTGAAAATGTCTGTACTACCCAAAGCAATTTACAGATTCAATGCAATCCCGATCAAATTACCAAAGGCATTTTTCACAGAACTAGAACAAGAAATCTTACGATTTGTATGGAAACGCAAAAGACCCCGAATAGCCAAAGCAATCTTGAGAAGGAAAAATGGAGTTGGTGGAATCAGGCTTCCTGACTTCAAACTATACTACAAGGCCATAGTGATCAAGACAGTATGCTACTGGCACAAAAACAGAAAGGACGATCCACGGAATAGAATAGAGAACTCAGAAGTAAGCCCAAACACATATGGGCACCTTATCTTTGACAAACGAGGCACGAGTATACAATGGAAAAAAGACAGCCTCTTCAGTAAGTGGTGCTGGGAAAATTGGACAGCAACATGTAGAAGAATGAAATTAGAACACTTCCTAACACCATACACAAAAATAAACTCCAAATGGATTAAAGACCTACATGGAATGCCAGACACTATCAAACTCCTAGAGGAAAACATAGGCAGAACACTCTATGACCTACATCAAAGCAAGATCCTTTTGGACCCACCTCCTAGAATAATGGAAATAAAATCAAGAATAAACAAATGGGACCTCAGGAAACTTAAAAGCTTTTGCACAGCAAAAGAAACCATAAACAAGACTAAAAGGCAACCCTCAGAATGGGAAAAAATAGTTGCCTATGAAACAACGGACAAAGGATTAACCTCCAAAATATACAAGCAGCTCATGCAGCTTCATACCAAAAAAGCAAATAACCCAATCCACAAATGGGCGGAAGACCTAAACAGACATTTCTCCAAAGAAGACATACAGATGGCCAACAAATACATGAAAAGATGCTCAACATCACTTATCATCAGAGAAATGCAAGTCAAAGCCACAGTAAGGTATCACCTCACACGGATCAGAATGGCTATCATCACAAAATCTGGAAACAACAAATACTGGAGAGGGTGTGGAGAAAAGGGAACTCTCCTGCACTGTTGGTGGGAATGTAAGTTGGTACAGCCACTATGGAAAACAGTTTGGAGGTTCCTTCAAAAACTACAAATAGAACTACCATATGATCCAGTCATCCCACTCCTGGGCATATACCCAAAGAAAACTGTAATCCCAAAGGAAACATGTACCGTAATGTTTATTGCAGCACTATTTACAATAGCCAGGACATGGAAGCAACTGAAATGCCCATCAACAAATGAATGGATAAAGAAGATGTGGCATATATATACAATGGAATATTACTTGGCTATCAAAAGGGATGAGATGGAGCTATATATAATGAGGTGGATAGACCTACAGTCTGTCATACAGAGTGAAGTAAGTCAGAAAGAGAAAGCCAAATATTGTATGCTAACTCACAGATACGGAATCTAACAATGGAACTGATGAACTCAGTGACAAGAACAAGGACGCAGATACAGAGAATGGACTGGAGAACTCGAGGTTTCGGTGGGGGCAGGGGATGAAGGGGAAGCTGAGATGAAGCGAGAGAGTAGCACAGACATATATATACTACCATTTGTAAAATAGATAGCCAGTGGGAAGTTGTTGTACAACAAAGGGAGTTCAACTCGAGGATTCAAGATGTCTTAGAGGACTGGAACGGGGAGGGTGGGGGGGACTCGAGGGAGGATGGGGGTGAGTCAAGGAAGGGAGGGAATACGGGGATATGTGTATAAAAACGGTTGAACTTGGTGTACCCCCAAAAAATAATAAATTAATTAATTAATTAAAAAGTGTGTCAAATGAAGATAAACACAATGAACAACAAACTGAAAAATAATAGTAACATATTAGAGAAAGTAAAATACATTTGATAAATAAAAGCTCAGAATTTAATAAGGAAAAAGACAAATGATGGGAAAAATGAGAAAATGCTATGACTGAGCAAATCACAAAAGAAGAAATAAGATTTGCGAAGAAACAAATGAAACACATTTTAAACTAATAGGTCTTCAAAGCCAAGCATGTTGAAACAATATGTTTGCCTGTGAAATTAATATCTTTTTACAAGATAGAATTCATTGTTTAAGTAGCTAAATCTTCAACAACTTTCCCTCTTGGCTGTTTGGCAGTATATATCAAGTCATTAAAATGTATGTACTTACCTCCTCACATACCTTTGGGAATTTGTTCTAAGGAAATCATAAGCTATGTATGCAATGCTTTCCATATGTAGATTTTTACTGGAGAGTTATTTATAATAGTGAAACATTTTAAGTAAATGAAATGCCCAACAAAAGGGGATTGGTTACTTAATTTTTGCACTCTGTCCCTATAGTACTCTGCAGTCCCGCCTTGTGATTCTCAGAAAAATTTATATTAATGAGAAATTTATATTTATTAAATAACTAAATACCCATTGAATGCTTACTTTGTGTGTTAGGTACCCTTCAAGACTCTGGGCATCAGAGAGTGAACAAAGCAGAGAAAAATTCATGCCATAGTGTAGAAACAAATGATTAAGCAAAATAGCAGCAAATAAGTAAGCATGTTATATGACAAATGGCAGTAAGTGCTATTAAAAGTAGTGAGCAAATGTGGGAATAATGATGGAGGATGGTGGAGGAGGGAATGATGTGATTTTAAATTGAGTGTTAAGGAAAGACCTCAAGGATAAGGTGACGAATGATTCAAAACCTACCTGAGAAGGGGGATGGAGAGAAGAGCATTCTAGAGAGGAAAGAGAAAAATGAAAGCCTTTAGGGAAGAGGATGTCCGATGCAGTAGAATCCCTGCCACTGTCACTGAGCAGAGAGAACCAAAGGCAGAATAACAGAAGACAATGAGAATGCAGGGAGTGTCAGAGGCCACTGTGAGGATGAGAGCTTTGTACCCAGAGAGGGATGGAAAGCCATTGGAGGTAGGATCAGAGAAACAACATGAAACATGAAAAGTGATTCTAAGCAACTGGAAGAACGGAGTTGCCTTTGGGATAACTGTTCAACATCTATCTACTCTGGCATATAAGGAGAGATCACAGCCAGATGGCCGGCAACTGCTTTAAGTGACCAGTATAGAATAGGAGCTTTGTATCTACTGACTGATTAAATAAATGTTGCACATATAAACTAAAATAGAGTGCAGATAGCAAAAGAAAATTTGTTTTCATATATAATATGGGGGGAAAATGCTTATAGGATGTTTGGTAAAATAAAATATTCATCTCTGCTTATAGAGAATGCTCCAAATTTGGAGAAGAGTGTATGAACACTTTGAAAAGTTGATGAAAATGCATAAGCAGGAATTTTAGTAGTTGTTTTCTCTTGGTGTTCGGCTTATAGATGACATGTTTATTTTACTTTAGGATATTACATCTTATCTAATTTGTCTATAATAAATACGTCTTTTTTTTTTTTTTTTTTTTTTTTGTGGCGCACAGGCTCAGTTGCTCCGTGACATGTGGAATCTTCCCAGGACAGGGCTCAAACCCGTGTCCCCTGCATTGGCAGGCGGATTCCCTACCACTGCGCCACCTAGGAAGTCCCAGTAAATATGTCATTTTTAAAATTAGAAAGAAGGACAAAGAGATAAGGGAAATAATCTATTTTTTTTCCAACTTGACAAAGAACAGAACAAAAGAAGATGTGTACAACTGACAAAGGGGAATACAGTATCACTGCTTTTTAGGATAAACCTTGGAGCATTCTACCTGGATATATTAGGAAATTCCCCCCTCTGAGATGTATGATATCTGGGCAGCCAGGTAGTGGCACAGCAGTGAAGGATTCCTTTCATGTGATCATATTCACAAGGCTGTCAGGGTATAGAAATACATCTGTCACAAAATCTGTGAGATGTTCTTGCTGACTTCTTTTATATGTGGTGCTGTTTTGACATTCCCTATATAAAATATGGCATCTTTTGTCCGTTATCAGGTTTTCAAAATGATAGCTGTGCCAATGACCTACATTTTTGTTTCATTTAGCGATATGTCTTGGTGCTTTTGCTACTGTATCATATAGGTCTACCTCATTGTTTTCTTGTGTGTATACCATTTATATTATATAAGATGGATATGCTATAATGTGTCTGGTGACTCCCATATTGATGGACATGTAAGTTTTTCCATGTTTTTCACTGTTAATGATAATGCCATAATGCATATCAGAGCACCCACCTCTTTTTGCTCTTGCATAGTTTCTTAAGGATAATTTCCTCATTTTGGAATTGCTGAATGAAAGGTTATATGTATTTTAGTTTAGTTTAGTGTAGCTTAGTTTAGGCCACGCCACGCAGCATGCAGTATCTTAGTTCCCTGACCAGGGATTGAACCTGTGCCCCCTACAGTGGAAGCACAGAGCCTTAGCCACTGGACAACCAGGAAAGTCCCTATATGTATTTTATTTTTTTTAAATCTCTTTATTTATTTATTTATTGGCTGTGTTGGGTCTTCGTTGCTATACATGGGTGTTCTCTAGTTGCAGCAAGCGGGGGCTACTCTTCGTTGCGGTGTGCGGGCTCCTCATTGCCGGGGCTTCTCTTGTTGTGGAGCACGGGCTCTAGGTGCGTGGGCTTCAATAGTTGTGGCACATGGGCTCAGTAGTTGTGGCTCACAGGCTCTAAAGTGCAGGCTCAATAGTTGTGACACATGGGCTTAATTGCTCCGTGGCATGTGGAATCTTCCTGGAGCAGGGATCGAACCCATGTCCTCTGCATTGGCAGGCGGATTCTTAACCACTGTGCCACCTAGGAAGCCCCCTATATTTATTTTAAATTCATTCATGAAGCGAAAACATTTGCTGCTATCTCAGCCATGGTTCTAGGATTAGAGATATAATCCTGAGCAAAATAAACAAAATTCCTGTATGTTAGCAGTTTACATTCCAGTGGCAAAGACAGACAGCCAACAAATAAATGAGAGTTTATTTATGAGAATGTATGTGTATAAAATATGAAAAAGATACAGCAGCATAATATCAAGTAGTGGTAAGTGCTCTGAAGAAAAATGGAGCAGGGTTTGGCCATGGAGAGTGACAAGAGTGCTATCAGAGTTAAGGTAAATTGTAAAGATTGGGGAGAAAAGGATCTTTTAAAGGAGAGCAGGAAATGGGCAAGAGGACTGAAGTCAGTGGGAAAATATTTGACAGAATCTGAATTTCTGGGGGTGAGGCATCCCATGTTATAGGCCTTGAGACAGAAACATCCTGGAAATGTTTGAGGGAGCACAAAAAGGTGAGTGTGACTCGGGTAGAATGAGCAGGGGATGAGGGTTAGGGGATGCTGTTGGAGAGGTCACTGGAGGCTGGTAGGAGATGCCAGTGGAGATGAAGGTAGAATGGTAGAGATTTTGGACTTTATTGTTGAAGTGATGGGGATCAGTTATATTGTTTTGAGCAGATAAATGTCATGATTTAATTTACATGTAAAATATGAATGTGGTTGCTTTTAAAAAAAATAGACTTCAGGGAGGAAATATTAGAAGCTGGAATCCCTGTGGAGCATCTACTGTGATAGCAGGCCAGACAAATGATAATGCAGCATCGGGATAATTGCTCTAGAAGTATAGTAAGGAGTCGGTTGGGTTGATATTTGAGGGTGGAAAGAATCTAGGAATTGCCAGATGCTGGGATTTGGTATGTGAGAGCAAAGGAGGAATCAAGGGTGATTTAAAATGTTGAAAGATTCAACTAAAATCTCCTCCACCGTGACTTTTCCAAGCCTTCCGTTTGCCGAACATATATGAGATTTTTCCCAAATCCTCAAAAGCAGTGCGTTTTGTTAACTTTTTTCTGGGCATCATGCTTGGCATGGAGTTGGCATTTGATAACTATCTCTTGACTTAATGTAAGAATTTAAACGTTACCTTTATATTCTTAGCCATGTAAGTTCTTTGTTGCTTTAATTTGCATCAGTTGAACTTCAAGATCTTTTCATATGTCTATTACAAATTTGCATTTCTTCATGAAGTGCCATTCATAACTTCTGTTCCTTGTGGTATTGGATCGTTTTCTTATTCCTATGAATATGTAGGAGTTTTTTTTTTTTATATTTTCCAGATATTATTTCTTTGTTATATATGGTATATGTGGCAGTATATTGTTTCTGTTTAAACTTTATTTTTCTGTTTTTGATTATACCAAAGTTTTAGATTGATCTGCATAAAGCTTTATACTTTTTTGGGTTTTCTGCCCATTTGAGAGAAGTCAAGAGCCTTTAAATCCATTTTATTATTCTCACTATTTGCTCATATAAGTAGGTTTACAGATAGAAAAATGAAGGCTTAGCATGTTTAAGAGATTTATGTAAGGATAAACAATGGATTCCCTGAATCTCACCAGTGTGTTCTTTCCACTGAAGAACTGACTGCATCTCCAGATATGTTTCAGCATGTACTGTGAAAAAAAAAAGTGTGACAGAGAGAGAATGAAGGTGTAGTATATGAAGCATGATCATAATTTTATTTAAGATTAAAAATTACCATATAGATAGAGGTATGGATGACTTTTTTGTACTTTCAGTAACTTCCATTTTTTCTACTATAAGTGTATACTCTGTGTGTGTGTCTGTGTATGTGTGTATGCAATAAGACATTGAATTGTCCTTAATTCAGAAGAAATTGACACATGTGTGGAGTACTACCATGCCTAAACACCCCCTTAAGAAAATATGAAATGAAAGATGTCCCTACCTGAACAGAAGAGCAGAATTAGATGAGCCTTTTTGTACTTTTAGGGAAAGGATGATAATTCTGAAAATCAGAATGAAATGAGAGAAAATGAAGAGTAGTAATGGTGAGATAATGAGTTTAAAGAGGGGAAGGAAATTGGCAAAAGGAGGGGGGGAGGGAGGGTTGGGGGGGAAATTCTAAGTAAAGTGATAGGGTGAGTAACACATTATATCACTTTGAGGCCAGACAAGGATTGGATGGTTCCTGGACTGTGGAGTACAGGAGATGGAATATATCTTGGGGCGAATCTATTCTGGGTGGCAATCCGTGACATACATTCTGCCACTCCTCAATTCCACACTGGGGTCAAGGGACAGACATCACTTGTCAATCAGAGTGCTCTTTCCCCTCCTCATTAAGCCTTCACTGCCCAGTTCTTAAGTATAATCTGCCAGTGTTGATGCTTAAAGATGAACAGTGTCATGTATTACTGTAGTCCAACTCTCTCATTTTGAAGATAACTAAACCAGAGAAAGGTCTTGACCTAGATCATCCAGCTTTGGTTGTATCTGCTTTCCTTAGGTATATTTTACAATGATTCATTTGGTTTTCATGAGCCATTTGACTTCTCCTTGGATGATTACTTTGTGGAACAGTTGAGAGAGTATTTGTAGGAAGACTCGGGGATAAACCTGCACTGAGTTGTCTATAGGACCACTGGTCTTGGGTATCCTTGATTATCTCATCCAGAAGAAGGCATATTGATACTTGACTTACCTGATGGGTGATGATAAGGGTATGAATTCCCCTTATATTTTTGATCTGTGATTCTACGATTCTTATGACACATCACTACCTAAGGTTAATAAAATGTTGGCGAAGTAGTAGCAAATAACAGAGCCATTTAGAATGCAAACCCTGAAAAGTCATCATTTATTGAGTCAAAGTATGAAGTATGAATTTAGAAACAGAGAGACATACGGTTTTTCTCTTCTATGATAAAATTAAACCCTATATTTATTAGTTGTATAGAAAATAGTGCTCATCGTGCATTAGTTTTTTGAGATTCAAGCAAAATAAATCATCAGCCCTCTTTGACATTTAATTTGTCTCAATGTCATTGTATATTTGAGTTGTTATTAATTACCCTTAATTACATTCATTTTAAATGGTGGAATTTCCATTTCTAAGTGCTTATTTCATAATTCCTGGAAGATTTATAAATTCCACTCAATTTAACAAAGATTTATTAAGGTTATTTTATGCAAGGTACGATTTTAGATATTTAAATAACCACTGATTTCATATCCCTTGCAAAAATTAAACATACCTCCATCTCCTGTAACTATTTATTACTGCTGTTAGAACTTCAGGCTTGGTTTTTATATCCTGGAAGACAATAGCAGGTATTGGGCGGGGGGTGGTTCCCAGTACTTGAGAGAAGGAATTTGACTACTTCTTCAGGACAAGTAAACATATTGGAATTAAAAATTACCCATAAATATCTTTATGTAGGGAGCATTGGATGATGGATAATGGGTTTTGTTCCCAACATAACTTTTTTACTAGATGCCATAATGGATTTTACAAGCTTTTGTTTACCACGATCATGCATTTCAAATGAAGGGGTAACATTAGAAATGACCCAGTGGAAGAAGGGATTGTTCAAGTTCTTCTAAGAAGTGTGGCATCTAGTGGTGTGTCTCCCTCCAAGCACAGAGGGTAGAGCGCTGGGGGTGGGTGGAGGATGAAAGGATTTGAGTTCCTGTAGGCAGCTTCTCTCTGCCTGTCCTCTGAGTCTGTCCTTTGAGAAATCCTAACAGTCCGCCATTGGGCCTATGGGATAAATCGTGGTAGTCAAGACCCTAATTGGCAACTGGTCCATATAGTGTTTCTCTTTTATTTTTCAAATACAAAAATAAATGTATTTCTTACTTACTTTTTATTGATGCTATTTGCCTATTATTGATGTGGGGATAGAGTATGTGCTTTACTCCTTGCATTTACTTCTGGGCCTGATTGATGGAGGACAGTGACCTACATTCCTTTGATATCACTTTATGCTTTTTTATTGTGTGAGAAGAAACCAAAAAATTCAGTGAATGCCCCTAACATACAAGTCATAGAACTTGAATGTTATATTGTCACCACCCACAGGTCTCTCATTTTCTTAATTTTCTGGACATTCAGAGAGGCCTGGAGTCTGTTGATACAAACCTGCCTTATCTACATGTAAAGTAAGCTGACCAGCACCCAGCTCAAAACAGCAGTGCCCCAAGCTGGCTTCGCAGGGAATTGACTCAAGATTTACTATATATCTGATAATTAAATATAGGAGAGGTTACAGCTCTGAAAGAGAGCAAGTAGTTTTCCAGTTTTCCTCAGAGTTGAAATTACTCATCTAGTGAAAATGAAAAGCAAGAAGAGATGAAGCCAATCTTCTGATGAAAGGTGGTTGAGTACTGATTGTCTGTTCCCTGGGGGAGTGCCCTAGGCCATATTTAGTGTCACAGAAGATGAAAAAGCCTTGAAGGTCTGTCATCAAAACCATGACAATCGGGCTTCCTAGGTGGCGCAGTGGTTAAGAATCTGCCTGCCAATGCAGAGGTCACGGGTTCGATCCCAGCTCCAGGAAGATCCCACATGCCGCGGAGCAACTAAGCCTGTGTGCCAAAAAAAAAAAAAAAAAAAAAAAAAACCATGACAATGATTTCCCCCATAGGCATAACAAATCTTTAAATGCTAAAGTTTTAAATTTGAGATCAAAAAGTATTTTATAGTAAAACAAACAGATGCTGTCTAATGGTGTGCCAGTTATAAGCACTTAGCAGGAATTAAGTTGAGAATCCCACCCATTTCCTGTACTAGCCATAGATGGGTGATTAACTTGGTAGGTGAAAAGAGGATGGTCCAGAGATTTTTCATATACCCTTTGCTCCCACACATGAATAGCCTTTCCTCATTATCAGCATCCCCCACCAGGCTATTACTTTGTTATAACTGGTGAGCCTGCATTGACCCATCACCATCACCCTATGTCCCTGGTTGACATTAGGGTTCATGCTTGCTGTTGTACTTTCTGTGGGTTTAGACAAATGTATAATGACATGTATCCACTATTATGTTATCACACAGAGTAGTTTTACTGCCCTAACAACTCTTTGTGCTCTGTCTGTTCATCCCTCTCTTCCTCCCTCCCAGCCCAGGGTTGATATTTTCAATGTCTCCATGGTTTTGCCTTTTCTCAGACGTCATATAGTTGGAATCTGTATGACAGTGTACATAAAAGGCAGTGTATAAACTTTTCAGATTGGCTTCCTTCACTTATTAATATGAGTTCAAAGTTCCTTCATGTCTTTTAATGGCTTGGTAGCTCATTTCTTCTTAGTACTGAATAACATTCCGTTGTCTGGATGTACCACAGTTTATTTATCCATTCACCTACTGAAGGACATCTTAATTGCTTCCAGGTTTGACAACTGTAAAAGTTCAATTATGAGTACACCTTTATACTTTTGTGAATAAACCTGCTATAAAGAAAGAAAACAAGAAAGTTATGTTTTATTTTCAACTTTAAAAAATCTGAAGATTTCACATGAATATCTGCATGCTGGCTTCTTTAGAAAAAGACAAAACCTTGGTCAGTATTGGGCACTCTGCAGAGCAGTGGACAGATGGAGGTGAAGAGAGGCTGTAGCCCTTATATGAGGCTTTAGTTTTATGTTCACTGCAACCCTATCTCTGTGCATCTAACCCCCACCCCCCCACCTTAACTCTTCATGTCATCTTCTGTTTTCTATAAGCATTTGAATTCGCATCCCCTAGAGGGGTAGAAACCAAATGGATGAATTATTATTTTAAAGTTTTTGCCTTTCGTTCAGACACCCCAGGGTTCCTGGTGCATAATTTTCTCTCTATCTCTTCAGTTCATATTGCTAAGATTTATTATTTTGAAGGAGAAGGGAGAGGGATTGAGGGTCTAGACCTAGATTACAGAATCTAAAAGCCTGTGGGCAGGCCATCTTGTTTCATGGCTTTTTGAGGTCCCCTTACCCCAGTTGCTCTGGCTCTCCTCCTACCACCAGAGGATGTGGCCAAGCCCTGACTCTCTTCTTCCACAGCTGTTTCTCACTTCCATTTTTTCTCTTCTTTCTGCATTCAAGTACAACCTGGGTGATCCCTGTCCCGTCTCTTGGGGAATTTCTTGCTCTAAGCTAAGTGACTCCTAAGCTCTAAAGCAAACTACTAGATGTTTAGGACAGTGCCTGAGGATGCTCAGGATGCTGTGAGTTCTCTAGAATTTGGTCCTTGTTTTGCCACCTAAACTCTTTATGAAACTGTCACATCTCCATGCACCTCAGTTTCCTCCACTTTGCAACAAGCTCATTCGGTTAAGTCAAGGATCACATGTACCCAGCACCAGCATTGCCTGTCCCCACTTCCCTTTACTTGCTCCCTTCCCTGCATCCCAGCACCTAACTGGTGTCAAATAGCAATCTAGACTCTCTTTACCGTGTATACCTCAAAAGTCACTGCACCCAGCATATCTATGCCCAGCTGTCTTGAAGGAGACCCCTGGCCTTCTATAAATGACTCGCGGATGTGCTTCTCCTAACTAAAGCCAAGCATGAATCCAAGCCTTTGGAGGCGCTTGGGCTGGTGGGCAGTGTGGTCTCTTCTAGGCATGGTCTTTCGTCTGGGTGTACTTGAGACATCATTCATCAAGTGAGGGTCTTACTGCTTTGAACTGGCTGAGTTTGCTTGTTTTAACAACCAAGAAGTCCTATTTAGAGTTGGTTTCTGATGTATAACACAAGAATCTCCTTTGTTAAACTCCAATATTTCTTGTTTCATTTAATCCTTAGCTTGGATCCTCCAAGCTTAACAGAAAATTTGCTTAGCCACTTTAGGGAAATGAGAACTGCTTGATTTGCTTTCCTCTTTGTTGTAAAATGAACATCTCACTAGTCTAGATTACAGTGTTGCAAAATTAAGGAATTTGTAACATCTCAGAAAACATGGAGCATAGCTCCACTTGCCTAAAATACTGGATCATGTCCTTCCTTTGCACCATAACCTCTGATGTTTAATAAGCAAGAGCTTCCAGTTCAAACTCATTATTTTACAAATGAGGACATTAAAGCTCTCTTGAGGTGTGGTCAGTTACCCAGCTAGTGAGTCAAAGAAATGTTAAGGTCCATCCTTATGGTATATATTTATTTATATGTTTATGAATCATACATTCAAGTGCTAGAATATTATGTACAGGGTAAGAGAGGCCTGAGAGCTAATTTAGGGAAGGTGTGTTTGCTTGTTGCCAGCCTGATTTAGTGCCTCCGTAACCTCACACTTCCTTGCAATTACCATTTTTTTATACCTGGGGAGAGAGTTGAGCTTTTCCTTCCATGCTCTCAAAGCCTCAGTTTATCTAAGCACGGGGCAAAGATACTTTTACTGTCTGCTTAATAATACAATCTTTAGCAAAGTTGTTTTCTCCTTTACTACCTCTCATTTACACCATTTGTATAACTTAGAGACAAATTTATAATAATGACACATTTAATATTAAAAACATCATCTCATGCAGTTTTCATTTTTGAACATTACTTTTCACATGCATTCATTGGAATTCTAAAATTCATACTATTTTGTATTGTGCTTTTTTGGAATTCAGAATGGCATCATAAAAACTTGTGTTAACGATGTAACATTTCAATGGCTTTATAATCGTTTTGTGGGCTTTAGAACTATAATTTAGCTAGTTTTCTAATTTTGGACCTGTAGGCACTATTTTTTATTTTCTTTTACTGCTATAGATAACTCTGCGTGAATCACACTTGTATCCTTATCCTTAATGCTTCTGTTGCGTTATTTCTCTGGCATGAAATGCCTTAGTCAAGATCTAGAGTGATATATATCCTTCTCATTATACTTGTCCGTATCTCCCAGAACATTTTGCAATCCTGAGTTGGTGTATCCCTGAGATGTCAATATTCAATCATTTCCAGGCCAAGCCCACATGCTCAAGGTCATTTCCCTTTTTCTTACTTCTCTGAGTTAGCTCCAGAAGATCGCTGCTTTGCTACAAGGCTGTCAGTTGTACTGAGTGCCTCCACTCATGTGGGTCAGTGTCGGTCTCTGCCCAGTGCCCCAAGCTATAGTTCCTCTCTATACAATAATCCTACCACTGCTTGAGACTCCATGGAAGTGTGAGTGTGGGGTGGTCCTCAAGTCACTACATAGACTGAAGAACATATATGATTGTTTTGGACAAATGATATCATCAGGAAATGATCACCATAAGGAACAGATATTTGAATCAACTCATTACATATGGCTGTTACCATGATCAAAGCAAAAGCCATACCTATCGCAAAGGGGACCCTGTACACCTTGACCCTGAGCCTTGTTGCTCTGAAATATCGCTGCTCTGTCTTAAGAGGATACTGCTTCTTCACAATTCTTTAGGACTAATCTCCAGCTTCCTTTTGCAAAATACATGCTCTGCCAGAATGCATCATGTCCCCACATGAAGCACATTCGAGGACACCACAGTGCTCCCAACTTGGAATATGTCAGTCTAGATGAATGTCCTGAGTTGATGCAGCTGGCCATACAGTGTAGGTAGTGGTACTGCAATCTAGTTTCCGTTTACAAATGCACACTGAGACCAAGGAAGTGTTGGATAATTGTTACAGAATCACAAAACATAATCCAAACCTAAAAGAGTTTTAGAATAATTTGGTTATAATAGTCAAGAAATGTCACAGTAACAGAATTGGAGTCTAAATAAATGAATATTTAATACGAATTTGTCCGTGGGTATATACTTTAAGCTTTTCTTTTTGAACTGTCTCTACCAGGCATTTAAAGTAAGGAATCCATATTTTCCAGAGAACCAACAAAGACTAGCTGAAAGGAGAAGAGATTTTCATATTTCTAAGTATCAGATCTTTCCTTATTCACTGTCTGAAATTATGAAAATCAGATTACATTCCAATTTTTTTAGAAAGTCCACTCCTTTCCTCTGCCAAAGCCCACGCAAAGCCAGTAAAGCTAAACAAAAATTGATTTTTATTTTCTCTCCGCTCTTTCAGCCCAACCTGGTTTTCAGTTGGATGAAATCAGATGCACTTCATATTGATCTAGGTCTTGAACCAGTATAATCCCTGATTCACACAATTGAAAGAACCATCACCTTGGTGGTTCTAAAGATAGAGAGGAAACTGTGCGGACTTAATACATTTCTGCAGTTTGCTGTGGCTTCCTGCTTCCCTGAATTATGCATTGGATCCTGGGCAGAAAAAAATAGAACTGGATCCTGCCATCATCTAGTGAAAGTAGGGTAAATATTTGGGAGTGGCTTGCTCACAACTGACACTGTCAAATCGTTAGCCCATCTCAGAGTCTGGCAAATCTAGGTAGAAATATATGGTGTCATTATTGCCTTCCAGTGTTTTTCCTCTCAAATTCTTTATCAGTGTTGAAGTGGCATTAGTAAGGAAATGTTGGAGAATCTGGGATAATGTGTAAGGCTTAGCATGGGTGAAAGGGAAGGCTATCAATCTGGGTCTTCTGTCTATAAGCAAGGATGAACTTCACTAGATGGATAGTCCTCATTTGGGCACAGAGGGCCCATTGAAGCAAAAAGGCTACTTAGGCAATAATCATCATGGCTTTGTAAAGAGCAGTTCTGTTAAATGTACTTAATCTTTAAGGCGGAAGGACAGGTTTGTGGTTTTATGAGAAAGTAATGAATCCATTTGACAGTCTTATTAAGACATTATGGACACAAGACCTAAATCAGTTTTAAAGATGGTTCCCCGAGTCTCTGTGTCAGCTTGATTCTTAGTCTTGCAATTTGTTTAGCAGGGGGTTAACTACCTGCCTGCCTTGCAACGTCCTGCCTCCGTGTGAAGCTTCCCTGACCCCAGTGGTATCTGTGGATTTATTGTCTTCTCTAATCTCTGGACTAAAGGACATTTATTGAGGAATCACACACTCAACCTTAAGTCCATGCTGTGTAAACTCCACCTTCCCCCAGACTTCCATGGTGTTTGTAAACTGAATTTACAGTTATCACAGCCCCCCTAACAAGGTGGGTAGACACCGTGTCATGTGTGTTTGCCTCCTGCCCAGCCTCCACCTCGAGCTCCTCAGAGCATCAGCTCTACCTTTTTTATCTTCCCACTGCCCTTTGCTCATAGCGTTCTGCAGTGCACGTACTGGCGTTCAACACATTGTAGCTGTATTTGAAAGAATAATTTCACCAGGGACTCTGTGAAATATGTAATAATTAAAATTTAGAAAGTTTCTTTTCCAATTGGAACACTTTCTTATCTCTCAGAGATCATCTAGGATCCCAGCTGTTCCAGATCCTCTCCGGATTTCTCCAAATGTAGCCCCCACTCCAGGCCTAAGCCAATTAGTACATCATATTTCCCTGGCTGTATTGATTAAGTTTTAGAACTAGGTACAGAATCCAGTCAGAAACAATGAAAAGGAATGAAATCTTTCTTGGGGTGTCTGAGAAAAAGATTCTCAAATTTCCCAGCGGATCCAAAGCCTCTGAGTAGGTAGTGACTGGAGAGCCTGCTCTTGACCTGCTCTTCCAGAATGGCTGTGATGAAAACATGGCAGAGTGATGGAGAGAAACTGATTCATGCTAATTGCTTGGTACCTGCCTTCAGCCTTGCCTTTCAAAGGCATGGTACTTTCTACTCCCCTATTTCCTTTTACGTGATTCAATATATTCTTCTTTTTCTACTCTTTTCCACATTCCCTTCTCCTCCCCTTTCCTCCTCTCCTTCCCTTTCCTCCTCTCCTCCCCTTTCCTCCTCTCCTCCCCTTTCCTTCTCTCCTCCCCACCCCTTCCTCTTCTTCTTCTGCTCCTGCTTCTCCTGCTTTCTCTCCTTTTCCATCTCTTTCTTTCATTTTTGCTTAAAGCCTGCTTGGACTGTGATTTCTGTCAATTGCCACTGAGAGTCCTAATCAATAACCCACTTGAGATCATCCTGTTTCTCTTTGGTTCAGTAACACAATTGTATTTTATTCATGTGTTGCTATTTTGACAAATTAATGTGTCCACAAAGCCCAACAGCAACCATTGATACAAGTGAAGTATCTTCTATTTTCTAAAGGATGTCCAGATTTGTAGAGATACATGTGTGTGTGTTGTGAGAATTGAAAAACCTTCCTGCATAACTTGAGCGCTCTGTTTATGTAAGTAATTTGGCATTTCTTTCCAAGTGCAAAAGAGTTCCTGTTGATTTTGAATGAACAGGCTGTGTCAATAGCAGAGGAGATGAAAATCAGACCAGCAAAGAATAAATTTCCTTTGTGTGCGACTATTTGAAGTTTAGAAACTTTGTCTCACTCAGCTTGGTGTTTAATAGAGATGAAGATAGAAGTGGAGAAGCTGTGACTGACCATACTTGACTTTTTCCCGATCCAATTATTCAATTTCTATATATGCTGTCCTCGCAGACATGATTTATTGATTGCTTAAATTTTAGTCATAAACAGAATTAACTTTTTAGCTTGAAATGAGTCTAAATCACAGTGTCAGCATTTTGCTTTGTAATATGCCCTTAAAATCATTACACCTTTGCCATAATCAGCCAGACTCAGAGCTAATTACCATCCTTTCCTAGTAAGTGCTCAATGTAAAAACCAGAAGAGGTGGGTTTTTTTTTTAAGGAATCAACAAAGTATGAAAATAAAATGTGAAATGATGGAAATTGTATGATTTAAATTTGGGATCCTGGATTTTTATTTCCAGGGATTTCTTTTAAATCCAGACATAACAAGTCAAAGTGAATGTTTTAGAATTTAAAGTGGACAATGGGCAAATAAGTTAATGCTGGAAAAAGACCTTCATATTACTGTATTATGTTAATGATAATACTAATGATAAACAGCAAATTGGTATATAAAGAGTAGATGCACTTTCCATTAAAATTGTGGCCTTTTTATATTCTATAGTATTGCTTTACTTTTTTCTCAACTTTAAGCCCCTCAGTGCAGTGGCAGCTTGTTTCACTTGAGTATTTATATTGATTATAACTGCTGAAATAAGGCAACCTGTGCTTCTGTTATATTCTCCCGAAAAAAGGTTATTCCCTTACGTGACTTGAAGATGGATCTGGAGGAAGCTGGGCTGTCAGGGGAAGCAAGTGAGAGCTGGAGAAGAGAAAGTAGGCTGGCAGTGGAGCCCTGTGTGTGTGTGTGCGCGTGCGCACGCGCCTAATTCACAGTTCAGAGAGATAGCTGGGAGCAGCCCTTCCTTCATTCTTGCCTGCCAGTTGTCATGGAAACTCTCATGACCCCTTTTAGTTCTCTAATAAACTGGTTGAGTGTTTGTTAAGGTTTTTGTTTGTTTGTTTGTTTTCAGTATCTAATTCTCTTTGAGACAATCAAGCTGCAAATTGATTCCATGCCTTATTGATCAGGCCTTTGGAAAAAGGCATCATGCAAAGTCGAAGATATGTGGATTTGGGCATTTCAGCTCTCCTTTTAAAATAATTTCCTCCACAATAGGAGAGAATGTGAGCAATCCTTTTATAGCCTTACCAAAATAAGCATTATAATCAAGGTGAAATTGGTCAATGCTCTAAGTTCTACCTCAGCACAGGACCTTCCTCAGCTCTGTGATCATTGGCAAGTCATTCCCTTCCATGGCTTCTTTTTCCTTCATCCGTTGTGTGGTGGCCTTGAAATTTACAGGGTCACGTTTCCCTTTTGGCTTCAAAGATCTCTGACTAAATACAGTTGTTCCTTTGGTTTCTGTGGGGAATTGGTTCTAGGACCCCTGTATGTACCAAAATCAAAGGATCTCAAGTCCCTTATATAAAATGGTGTAGTACAGTCAGCCCTCAGTACCCACAGGTTCTGCATCCATGGATTCAAACAACCAAGGATGGAAATTTGACATATGTGGTTGGTTGAATCTGCGGATATAGAACCCATGAGTACAGAGGGCCAACAGTACATAGAATACAAGTGATTTCCTTTTTTGGCATTCCATAGGGTATTGCACTACAGTCCTGCTACAGGCATCTGCAAACACAATATTGCTACATAGCTTGCTGTGTAGTCCTGTCTATTTAATTTGCCTTGGCTTCCAAGGGTACTGTAATTTTTTTTTTTTGAGAACATTGTGTGTGTAAATTATGCAAAGAATACATAGTTCCAATAGGATTGGGTTAGTAATTAACTGAGAAAATATCTTGAATTAGACCATGCTATTTTATTGTTTATTATTTATCATAGTTATTTACTTATTATAATTTGTCTTTGTTTGTCTACCAGAAAGTTCACTTGTGGAGAAAGTATAAAAACCTCTATGGCATCTCTCCATTTGCTGCATTTCATTTAATTGGTTGGGATGCAAATCAGTGGATTAGGAATAAATTTTCAAATTTTACCAAATTTGAGAAAAGTAGAAAGAAATATGAGGAAAGCATAGATGCCAGTAGCTAAAACTGAAAAGCAGGTGAATTCCATTATTTTTAATAAGGCATCCGCTGTTCTGTTGGGATTAGAATCCAGTGCACTAGCAAAGTATTTACAGCATGATGCTGTCATAGTTTGACAGGGAGTGGACTAGCAGACTGCCTGGAAGGATTTTAAACCATCTCAAGAGCACATAAACCAGAACTGAGTTGAATATCTAATAATGTTAAATCAGGGCAAAACAAGGCTTGTTACCATTTGAACTCTATGTATATCTGAGATGGGAATCCAATAACCTGGCAGAAATAACATTTGGTTTGAGATTTAAAGGCAGCCTAGAGTGTATCCAAGGGTTTATGTTTACGTACTTATGAATTTTGTTTATTTTTTTTTCACATTACATGTATTATTAGAAAAGACAAGAAAAGCAGTGCTTCATGCTTAGTTGCAAAAATTCTCACCTTTGCCTCTTAACAGAGGGCACAGTGGTCCAGTGCAAACAATTTTAGAAAAAAAGGGTTTTAGAGTCAGACCTGGGTAAAATCTGAGCTTTGACATTTATACTGTGTAACCTAAGACTAATTTCTGCTGAGCGATGGTTTTCAAGGATGAAAAATGGCAATAATTAGGATTGCCAGACAACTTAGTAAAGAAAAATAAATGATTACCATAGTTAACATTTCTTTGGCACTTACTCTGTGCATGATCTCATTTAATTCTCACACTAATACTGTGGAGGAGGCTTCCTTATTATTTCTGTTGTTCATCTAAAGACATGGACTCTCAGAGTTATCAAATATCTTGCCTGCTGTTACTCAGCTAATAAGTGACAGAGAGCCGGTGCAAACCAAGTATGTCTGACATCAAAGCCTTTGGAGCTTAATTGCTATGCCGAATTGTCCAGTGCAGTGCCTATTTACCTAATAGGCTGTCAACACATGTAAATAATCCATTATCTTCTACCAAACACACACACATACACACACGCACATTTCTTAACTTTCAGGCTTCAGCTCCATCCTAGCATAAAATGACAAAGTTCAGCCCCCCACCCCTACGCAGTCTTTAGTCACTCATTATCTTATTTGTTTTACAGGGTACTTTGGTTAGGATTCCCTAAATTTATTTACACCAAGAAACACATCTTCATTAGGTCTGTCGGGAGATAATTCTACATGGGTAGAACCTGTAGTGAGCAGGAGCACTGACAACTTTTGTTCTAGACTATGTTTTTAAGGATCTTTGTAGAACAAGTGACCTTGGATGAAAGAGATGTCTCCCTTCAGAGCAGAAGGCAGATTTGTTTACTGTCCAGTATATTAAAGATAAGGTCTCCCTCTAGGGAAAAGGTCAGATAGATTTGCTTGCAGCCTGGTTTAAAAGATTCAGGGTCCCCAAGATTAGGGTTCCTCAGCTTTGACCCAAATCCTCCTGCTATGTAGCATCTACCTGGGCTGCTTGAGGCTTCCACCGTTGGGACTTAGGGAAGGAGAACCAGTGCAGACTTGAAGCTCATGCTACTTGCTGTGCTTTGTGTAACAAAATCCCAGGGTCTTGTGTCTTCTGCCCGGATTCAGGATAACTTGTCAGTTTACAGGTGACATAAAATTTCAGAGCCATCGTTGTTCATGATGAGGTCTAACATTTATTAGTTGCTTTCCATATATACCAGACACCATGCTCTACACATGATTTTGAAACGGAGCAGAACCCTATGGTCTTCCCCGCCATCATGTCCTCTGCCTGCCTTTTGTCTGTGAAAAACTTTAGCCAAATAATAAGTTTAACCAGAGAAGTGAGAAAATGTAGAAACATTACTCAGCCCAAGGAGACTAAATGATAATAGCTTAGTAATTAAGTGTAGTCAAGCACCTTGTGTTCCTCTTCAAGGGCTATAGATAATATGCTGAGCCATATCCTTTGAGCTGTCTTGTAGATACTGAAACCCCTACCAGGTAGAAGAAGTAACTATGTGATGACCAGACTGTAGCCATGAGATAAGCTCTGCAATTCCAAGAACTTGCCTCAAGGAAATGGGAACAAACTGACCCTGGCATTGAAGACTAACTGTATTTAAAGCAATCAAGGTGATGCTGGTCAGACCACCCCATGACCAATTTCAGGATGACTGTCAGAGCTGACTGTGCTGTTTCTGCATGTAGCCCCCTCCCTCAGCCTATAAAAGCTCTTGTCCACTGGTTGTCAGAGTGTGGGGGCAGGGGGGGTTGGCCTTTAGACAGGACTCCGCCCTCCCCCCCCACCCAGTTGCCAGCATACAAAATAAAGCAAACTTTTCTTTCCACCAGCCTTGCCTCTTTATTGGTTTTTGAGCAGTGAGCAGCCAGATCCCACTTTCAGTAACAGTTTTCTGGCTCCCAGTGTGGGGCTGCTGTGTTCACGCAACATCTGCCTTCCTTGGATTTTCCGGAGTAGAGCTGCAGCCATGATAACGCACAGGAATGGCTGAGAGGAGCCCGCTGCTGGTAGCTAGCTGGCCCCGAGAGGGGAATTTGGGGGGGACGTTCCTAGCAGTTGCCTAAACCATTTGTTTTGGGAATCCTCCCTGTTTCTCTCCTGCTTGGCACAGGCTCCCAACTTATGCTTTTCCTTGGTGGAACAGAAAGGTGAATCTGGATGAGCTGGCGAGCTCCAAGACCAAGTAAGTCTACCAAGTGTGCACCTGAGCAAACTTCTCTCTCTCTCTTTTTTTAATTTTTATTGGAGTATAGTTGATTTACAATGTTGTGTTAGTTTCAGATGTACAGCAAAGTAAATCAGTTATATGTATACATATGTCCCTTCATTTTTTTTTTTTTTTTTTAGATTCTTTTCCCATATAGGTCATTACAGAGTATTGAGTAGAGTTCTCTGTGCTGTACAGTAGGTCCTTATTAGTTATCTATTTTGTATACAGTAGTGTGTATATGTCAGTCCCAGTCTTTCAACTTATCCCTCCCCACCACCTTACCCCCGGTAACCTTAAGTTTGTTTTCTACATCTGTAACTCTATTTCTGTTTTGTAGATAAGTTCATTTGTACTCTTTTTTTAGATTCCACGTGTAAGCAATATCCTATGATATTTGTCTTTGTCTGACTTACTTCACTTAGTATGACAATCTCTAGGTCCATCCATATTCCTGCAAATGGCATTATTTCATTCTCTTTTATGGCTGAGTAATATTCCATTGTATATATGTACCACATCTTCTGAGCAAGAAGTGCTATTTGGGCATTTTGCCAATTGGTTCTGATGTGTGTCTACTGTTGAATTACACACAGTACTTATATGTCAAGTCTGCAGTCTCATGACAATTCACTACTTGTATGAAATAATACAGGTATTAGACTCCATGAAACATGAATATTTGTCATGTAGGAGTCTTCTTATTTCAGTACAGTATTTTAACACAGATCTAGCTGGTGAAACATGAGCCTTCAGTGACAACATCCATGTGATACAGCATATCAGAGGAGACATTTTGGGGGTGGGGAACCAATATTTCTTGACACCCACTGCTAACCCTCACCTCTCTGCTAGACTGACTTTGGTTTGAGACAACCAAGTGTGGAAATTAATTCGATGTCTTTGAAATTCCAGAAAAGCCAAATATTACTTAGAATTTAAATCTTTTCCTTGGTTAACAAAGAGACATTTACCTTCTGCTTTGTAAACTCCATGCAAATTGCTACACAAATAAAAAGTGTTATTACTGGGATTGATTGACGATGAAACATTTTACTTGGTCTTTTCCGTTCATATTGAAATAGACTTTGAGAATCATTAATGGATGTTGTGGAGACATCATTTGATTTAATATGTCTACAAAATATAAGCAGGACATTAGAAGGATTTGTCTTTTTATGAGATTTGTATGATTGTGATGTTCTTATATTAAATTGCATTATTTTCCCAACTGACACTGGAATTTTTTTTAAGAAGCGTTTTATTTGTAAAGATGGCATAGGGAAGCCAGATCACAATATCCTCTTCACCCAATCACTGATAAAATAAACACAAAAAATCTAAAAATCCAATTAAACATTACCAGCATTAACTAAATTTTAAAAAGTTCGGTGGGGTGATGGCACAAAACAATGCTATAAACTTCAGAAATAGCTGATCAAGTAAACAGACAGAAGATTGTGACACTGCATGACGTCAGTCCTATTCCTCACCCTTTTGGTCCTGAAGTTACAGGAAAATCTGAGAATTCCTACTTCCTACCAGTGTTCCCGAATTTGAAGTGAAGTGAATGGCATTCCAATCTGACTTGAAAAAGCTGCTGTGAAAAGACCAGTGAAATTGGAAACAAGAACCAGAGGGTAATTCTGAAGGAAGCAAATTTTCCTTGGCTTAAAAAAATAAGGAGAATGGTGCTAAACTTGAACTCCTTTCTGTGTGGGAATGAATACCTCTGAACACTAAGCAAAATGAATCCAGTCCAGTACATTAAACACATTCTCAAGAAGGGAGCAGAGCCAAGGTAGTCTAGCCAAGAATGAATTCACCCTAAACTGAGTACTTCAACATAAGGAATCCTCAGGAAATGTTCAGCCCTCAAAATATAGCGAATGGGGAAAAGATGTAAGTCATATACAAATAAGTAGAAAGAGACAAACAGAAACTACCTGCATAATATCATAAAATAGAAAGTCTGGACAGTATTGCCAAGATGAGAAGGAACAGAATGGAAACTATAATCATAATTTGGGTCAGTAGGTGGGCGGATAGGAAAAAAAATGATGAAACATAGCATGGAATCTGGAAGAAAATATAATCCAAGGAAGAGAATTCTTTTTAATGTTTTACACTAAAAAAAAAAAAGAACATGAATTTAAACTAGAGTCCCACTCAAAAAAGATAACAAAACAAGAGAAAGAGAGAAAAAAAAGGGGGGGGGGGAGGGAAAATCTAGAAAATAAAATACTGAAGATAAAGACAATACCAGTTCAAAACAAATTAAGTAAAAGTGACAAGTAAACCGGAAGCTGGTATATTTACTTAGAAGATGGAAAGGTTATCACAGTGAGTGAAAAGACAAAAATATAAAGCAGAGAGAAGATGGTAGATTTTTAGGACATAGAAAGATGAGCCAATATAAGGAATCTGTTATCTGTGAAATAGAAAAGCCTACACATGAAATTTAAAAACTGATTAAAATGGAATAAGCTCTGATTTATACCAAGACAATACGTGATTAGGTTATTTCTTGGGACGCTTTTTATTTATTTATTTAAGATTTATTTATTTATTTAATTAATTTATTTTTGACTGCATTGGGTCTTCTTGCTGCATTCAGACTTTCTCTAGTTGTGGCAAGTGGGGGCTACTCTTTGTTGAGGTGTGTGGGCTTCTCAGTGCAGTGGCTTTTCTTGTTGCAGAGCACGGGCTCTAGGTGCACAGGCTTCAGTAGTTGTGGCACTCAAGCACAGTAGTTGTGGCCTATGGGCTTAGTTGCTCTGAGGCATGTGGGTTTTTCTCAGACCAGGGTTCAAACCCATGTCCCCTGCATTGGTAGGCAGATTCTTAACTACTGCATCACCCTGGAAGTCCCTTGCAAAGCTTTATAAAATTTATCTTAAAATTTACATACTGTAAAATTCACTTTTTGACGTGCATATCTATGACCTTTGACAAATGAATAGAATCATATTACCAACACTACAATTAAAACACAGAATAATTTTCTTACTCCTCAAATTTCTCTGATGCTGCCCCTGTATAATCAGTTCTTCTCCCTTTCTCAATCTCTGGCAACTCTGATATGTTATCTGTTCCTGTAGTTTTGAGTTTCCCAGAACATCCTATAAATGAAAACATATCATATATAATATTTTGAGTTTAATTCACTTAACGTAATGCATTTGCAATTTCTGTATTATAAATATTTCTTTATTTTTATTGCTGAGTAGTATTCAGTTGTATCTTTGTACTGTCATTTGTTTATTTATTCCCTAGTTGTGGAAGGAAATTTAGGTTATTTCTAGTTTCCAATGTATACATATATATATATGTTTATATTTAAATGTATATGTGTATATATACACACATATATATTATATACTACACACATACATGCACTCATGTATACATTAGCATACAAGATTTTGTGTGAACATAAAATTTTTCATGTATCATGGTTAAATACCTAGGGATGAGATTTTTGGATCATATGGTGCATGTATGTTTAATTTTACAAGAAGCTGCTACACTGTTTTCCAGAGTGGCTATACCATTCCATTTTGTGTTACCACCATCAATCAATGAGAGTTCCTGTTGCTTCACATTTTTGACAGCATTTAGTATTACCAGATATTTTTGTTTGTTTTTTTGTTTGTTTATTTTATCCATTCCAGTAAATTTGTAGTTGGATCTTGTTTTGGTTTTAATTTGCATTTCCCTAATGACTACTGATGTTGAACATATTTTCTTGTGCTTATTTGCTATTAGTATGTTTTCTTTTGGAGTGTCAGTTCATTTATTTTGGCTCATTTAAAAAAAAACTGGGTTGTTTGTTTCCTTATCATTTAGTTTTAAGTTCTTTATAGTTAAGTCTGAAACTGTGAGTTCTTACCCTATGTGTAAACCCACAAGGTAGTCTGCAACAGAATATGGATATTCTAACGAGATATGAGGCTTTCTGGATCAGAGAATCAGATAGTTGTTACTCTTGGTGAAAGAGCTAGAGCATCATTTTAGCACAGGTGCCCTGAGCCCTTAAGAAGTCACGTGAGAATCAGATGCTACCCTGCACATGCGGTCTGGAGAAGGAGAGTGCATCACAGGATAGGAACCTCAAAATTATGATAGGAACCTTACATAGGGGCTGCCTGCATGTGAGCCCATCCTCTCATGTGGAGAGAAAGAGTGAAAACAAGAGTGAGAATGAGCTAGTGAGAGGGAGAGACTAGGAGACAAAGAAGTATCTTTAACTCTGGAATTTAAACAAACATCACTGAAGAGGTAAGGGAGAGGTCTATTACCTACCATAGGATATAAGCAAAAGGCTCTTGGCAAATATGTCTGTCTTCACAGAGTGATAAGCTATCTCTGTCTTCCTAGACCTTTTCAATTCAAACATGAACTTGCTCAGGAAGCCTGGACTTTGGAAATGTGAAAACATTCAGGGAGTATTGTCTCCTAACAATTATATGTAAAATATGTCAGATATGTAATTTGCAAATATTTCTTCCTGTATGTGCCTGTCTGCCTGCCCTTCCCTTCTTCTTCCTTCCTCCCTCCCTCCCAGAGGAAAAGTTTTTAATTTCATGTAGTCTTTCATGTAGTCTTTAATTTCATGTAGATCATGGTTTTGGTGTCATGTCTAAGGGCTCTTTGCTTAACTTCAGGGCATAAAGATACTCTCTTGTTTTTTTCTAAAGTTTTATAATTGTACATTTTACATTTAGGTGTATGATGAATTTGAGTTAATTTTTGTATAAGGCTTGAGGTTTGGTCAAGATTCCCTTTTTTGATGACTGATTGGTCCAACATAATTTGCTAAATACCTTTGCAGAAAAAAAAATTCATTGGCTGTATATACATATGGGTTTATTTCTGGACTCTTTTCGGTTCCATTGATCTATGAATCTATACTTTTGCTTATGTCGTACTGTCTTTCTATGGTAGTTTAATAGTAGCCTTGAAATCAGGTATTATGAGTCCTCCCACCTTGTTTGTTTTCAAAATTGTTTTGGCTATTTTCATCTATTTGACTTTCCATTAACATTTTAGAATAAACTTGTTGACATGTACAGCAAACCCTCTGGCATTTTGATTGGTATTGTGTAGAATCTATAGATCAGTTTTAGGGTAATTGGCATCTTGTTGATATTGCCTTCTGATCCATGAACATGGGATATTTCTTCACTTATTTACATCTTCTTAGATTTCTATCAGGGCATTTTGTCATTTTTAGCATACAAAGCTTGCACACATTTTTTTAGATGGATACTTAAGAATTTCATTTTTGAGGGGTTTGTAAATGCTAATAAATATTTTTATTTCCAATTTTTTTACTGATAATATTTAGAAATATGAATTTTTAAGAAACCTGTAGCCTTCCTATACTCACATATTAGTCCTAGGAGCTTTTTAAAATAGATTCTTGGGATTTCTTACATAGATAATCTTATCTTTTAGGAATAAGAAAAACTTTTTTCTTTCTAATCTTTGTGTCTTCCCCCCCTTTTGTCCTACCTTATTGCATTAGCTAGCACTCCATTTATGATGTTCAATAGGAGTGGTGAGGATCTAATTCCTCTCTTTGTTCTTGAACTTAGAGGAAAACATTCCTTCTTTCATGTTTAAATGTAGTAGTCAGCTTTTGTTT
This sequence comes from Hippopotamus amphibius kiboko, assembly GCF_030028045.1. Taxonomy (NCBI): domain Eukaryota; kingdom Metazoa; phylum Chordata; class Mammalia; order Artiodactyla; family Hippopotamidae; genus Hippopotamus; species Hippopotamus amphibius. The sequence goes on along the minus strand of NC_080190.1, from coordinate 55,951,212 downwards.
TTGCTTTCTTTTGTAGGATTTCCATTATCTAGGAAATCCCCTTCTATTTTAGTTTTGAGATTTTATTATGAATAGATGTCAAATGTTTTTTTCTGGCATGTTAATGTGACCTTGATTTTATTTAGTCTCTTACTATGGTGAAATACATTGATTGGTTTTAGAATACTAAATCATATTTGAATTTCCAGAATAAGCTACACTTGGTTGTGAAGGATCACCATTAATATTTATTGCTGTTTTTGATTTGCTAATATTTGTTGTGCATTTTTGTGTCTGTATATTATGAGGATATTGATCTGTCATTTTCTTTTATGATAATGCCTTTGTCTGGTTTTATTGTCAGGATTTTTCTGGCTTCTGAAAATGAATTAAGTGTTCTAGAAGAGAATATATAGAATTGTATTGCTTGTTCTTTTAAAATTTTTGGTACCATTCTCTAGTGAAATTACTAGGGTCTGGAGTTTTGTTTGTTGGAAAGTTTTGACAAAAATTTAGTTTCTTTAGTAGATATAGGACTCCTCAGGTTATCTATTTCTTCTTGAGTACATTTTGTTCATTTGTGTCTTTCAAGGAATTGATACATTTCATCTGTGGGCACAGAGTGATTTTTGGTATGCCTTTGTTTTCCTTTTAATGTTGGTAGGGTCTCTAGTGATATTCTCTTTATATTCTTAATATTGGTATTTGTGATATCTCTCTTCTTGGTCAGTCTGGGTAGAGAATTTCATCAATTTTACTATTTGTAATTATTTTAGAATTATTACTTTTACATTTATTATTATTTAATTATTACTGTTTTATAATTAAACCAGATTTTGATTTAATTGATTTTGTCTTTTGCTTTTCAGTTTTATATTTCATTAATGTTGGCATGTTTTTATTGACAGCATTGATATCTGTATTATTTCTTTTCTTCTATTTGCTTTGGGCTTAATTTGCTTTTTATTTTCTACATTTTTATGGTGATAACTTAGGTTATTGATTTGGGAGCTTTCTTCTCTAATAGAAAACTTGGTGCTATAAATTTGCTTTGAACACTAGCTTAGCCGTATGCCACACATTTTGATAGATTCTATTTTCATTTTGATTCAGGTCAAATTTTCCAATTTCCTTTCAGATTTCTTACTTGCTCCTCGGGTTATTTAGAGGTGTGATAGTTTCTATATATTTGTGTATTGACCAAAGATCTTTGTGTAATTGATTTCTTGATTAATTCTCTTATGCTAAGAGAACATTCTTTGGATGACTTCACTTCTTTTAAACTTGTTAAGGTTTGTTTTATGGCCCAGGGTATGGACCCTCTAGGTAGATATTCCATGGATACCTGAAAATGTATAGTCTGTTATTGTTGGGTGGTTTTGCTTTTTTATTTTTTTCCCTCAGATCTTTATTGGAGTATAATTGTTTTACAGTGTTGTGCAGTTTTCACTGTACAGCAAAGTGAATTGACACATTTATCCCCATAACCAGTCCCTCTTGAGCCTCCCTCCCCTCCTCCCTGTCCCACCCTTCTAGGTTGTCACTAAGCATGAGCTCATCTCCCTATGTTATGCAGCTGCTTCCCACTAGCTATCTATTTTACATTTGGTAGTGTATATATGTCTATGCTACCCTCTCACTTCATCCTAGCTTCCCCTCCCCCCATCCCCACCATGTCCTCAAGACCATTCACTTTGTCTGTGTCTTTATTCTTGTCTTGCCCTAGGTTCATCAGTACCATTTTGTTGTTGTTGTTTTGTTTGTTTGTTTGTTTTAGATTCCACATATATGCGTTAGCATATGGTACTTGCTTTTCTCTTTCTGGCTTACTTCACTCTGTATGACAGACTCTGGGTCCATCCACCTCACTACAAAAAACTTAACTTCATTCCCTTTTATGGCTGAGTAATATTACATTGTATATATGTGCCACGTCTTCTTTATCCATTCATCTGCCAATGGGCATTTAGGTAGCTTCCATGTCCTGACTATTGTAAATAGTGCTGCAGTGAACATTGTGGTACATGTGCATTTTTGAATTATGGTTTTCTCGGGGTATATGCCCAGTAGTGGGATTGCTGGGTCATGTGGTAGTTCCATTTTTAGTTTTTAAAGGAACCTCCATACTGTTTTACATAGTGGCTATACCAATTTACATTCCCACCAGCAGTGCAGGAGGGTTCCCTTTTCTCCACAGCCTCTCCAGCATTTCTTGTTTCAAGATTTTTTGATGATGGCCATTCTGACCAGTGTGAGATGATATCTCATTGTGACTTTGATTTGCATTTTTCTAATGATTGGTGATGTTGAGCATCTTTTCATGTGTTTGTTAGCCATCTGTATATCTTCTTTGGTGAAATGTCTCTTTAGGTCTTCCACCCATTTTTGGATTGGGTTTGTTTTTTTTGATATTGAGCTGCATGAACTACTTATATATTTTGGAGATTAATCCTTTGTCTGTTGCTTCGTTGGCAAGTATTTTCTCCCATTCTGAGGGTTGTCTTCTTGTCTTGTTTATGGTTTCTTTCACTGTGCAAAAGCTTTTAAGTTTCATTAGGTCCCATTTGTTTATTCTTGATTTTATTTCTATGATTCTAGGAGGTGGGTCGGAAAAGGATCTTGCTTTGATGTATGTCATAGAGTGTTCTGCCTATGTTTTCCTCTAGGAGTTTTAATAGTGTCTGGCCTTACGTTAGATCTTTAATCCATTTGGAGTTTATTTTTGTGTATGGTGTTAGGAAGTGTTCTAATTTCATTCTTTTACACATAGCTGTCCAATTTTCCCAGCACCACTTATTGAAAAGGCTATCTTTTGTCCATTGTATATTCTTGCCTCCTTTGTCAAAGATAGAGTGACCATATGTGTGTGGGTTTTTCTCTGGACTCTCTATCCTGTTCCATTCATCTGTATTTCTGTTTCTGTGCCAGTACCATACTGTCTTGATCACTGCAGTGTTGTAATATAGTCTGAAGTCAGGGAGCCTGATTCCTCCAGCCCCATCTTTCCTTCTCAAGATTGCTTTGGCTATTCGGGGTCTTTTGTGTTTCCATACAAATCATAAAATTTCTTGTTTTAGTTCTGTGAAAAATGCCATTGGTAATTTGATAGGGATTGCATTGAATCTGTAGATTGCTTTGGGTAGTATAGTTATTTTCACAATGTTTGTTGGGTAGTTTTATAAATGCCATTTAGTTAAGTTTGGCTGATATTGTTGTTCAAGTCTCTCATATCTTTGCTGATTTTTATCTATGTATTTTATTGAATACTGAGAGAGAAGTTATGAAATCTCCAGGAATAATTGGAGATGCGTCTATTTCTCCTTTCAATTATATCAGCTTTTCCTCTGTTTATGTTGAAGCTCTATGTTAAGGTACATATACATTTAGAATTTTATAACCCTGGTTAGTTGACCATTTTAGTATCAAATAATGACCCTTATATTCCTGATAATTTTCCTGTTCTGAAATAAAATTTGTGTGATATTAGTATTGCTATTCCATCTTTCTTTTAATTTATGTTTACATGGTATAACTTTCCTGTTATTTTACTTTTAACCTATTTATTTTATTATATTTAAAGTGGGTTGCTTAAAGAATCATGTAGTTGGGCCTTTTCCTTTTTTATAAGTGAAAACTGACAATCTATTAATTTTATTTGTTGTGTTTAGACTATTTGCATACTGTAATTATTGATATGGCTAGATTTAAATCTACCATTTTATTATTATTAGCTTTTTTTCTCCCCTGCACTTTTGTTCCACTGTTCCCATTTTCTCATTTTTTAAATTTGTGACAGTATTTGAATGTTTTTAATATTCCATTTTAATATAACTGTTGGGGTGTGTGTGTGTGTGTGTGTATGTAGATACTCTAGGGTTTATAATATATAGCCCTAACTTTTCAGTCTTCTTAAGAATTAATACTTTTCCACTGAAAATGAAGTCTAGATGCCTTCCAACCATATAGATCCTTCTCTTAAGCCTCTCCTTTGTCTTATAGTTGTAATATGTATATCCATATACACTGAAAATTCCATAGTGTATCTTTTAATTTTCACTTTCTCAAAACTAATACACACATAAAAAATCTGGAAAAAACATTCCGATATATTTATTCTGATAGTTACCATTTCTGTCACTCTCCCTTCATGTTAGAAGTTCCAGCCTTTCTTCTGGTACCACTTTTCTTCATTCTGAAATACTTCTTTTAGCATTCCTTTCAGAACATATTTAGTCTTGAAGATTTCTCTCAGGTTTCCTTCATCTGAGAATATCTTTATCTTTTCTTCTTTCTTTAAAGTTTATCTTATTAGATGTAGAATTCTAGAATTGATGTTTTCTTTAAAAATATTGTTCCATTGTCTTTTTGCCTTCTTGGTTTCTGATGACAAATCCACAGTTATGATATTCCTTCTCTGCATGTAATGTGTTGTTTTCTTTTTTGGTGGCTACCTTCAAGATTTTTCTTTATCTTTGGTTTTCAGCAGTCTTACTCTGATATTTCTCAAGTAATTTTGGATTGTGTCTTGAATATTTTTCATTTTTATATTGTGTGACTCTGGGTCCTGCTGAACAATTAAAAAACAAACAAACAAAACGCACACACACACAACAAACCAAAGACAGGTAATCAACTTACTTAGGTTCAGACTATGAGTTTGATTTCATCTTTTGTGGGACATGGATCTGATGTTAGTTTTGTTTCAAAGGATTTTGTTATGATATTTTTGTCTGTCCTGCAAGTATACCACTCGTGGGTTATTCTGGGACTTGGGTGGTATTTATATCATAGTTCTGTTTTCAAAGTCTTTACTACACTTCCTTGGGTCTGTTACATGCATGTTCCACTTATCAGTGAGCCCAGAACTTTGTCATAAATAGAATGAAGACATCCCCATCTGTAACTCTCTCCTCTCCTGAACTCCCCTAACACTCTGTAGCTCTCAAGGGCCCCTCCCAGTTCTTTAGGCCAGAGAGATGGATTTTCTCTTTGGCCTCTAGATGCCCGTTCTGTCACTACTATCGTTACAGAAGGGCATTTTTTTGCCACTGGGTAAGACCAGGAGAGAAGGAAGATAAACAAATAAATAAACAATTGAATAAATACATATAGGAAGAAAGAAAGAAGAAAGGGAAGAAGGAAGGAAGGAAGAGAAAGGATTCCTATACACTGTCTGGCTCCCAGAGGCCCCCTTTCCCAGTAATATCACTAGAATAGAGGTTTTCTCTGGTTTTGTTTGGTTGTTTGTTTTTCCCTGTCTATACCGAGGGCACAGGTTTTCAATTCAGCTTGCCCTCATGTCAAAGCTGAGGGCTAGAGGAAGGGAAAATAACAGTAAACTCTCCCTCATACTGCTTGTTCTGCAATTTTTTGACTTCTGTCTCTATTCTACCTGCCACTGCTTACATTTCAGAGGTAACCTGCTTTTGTGTCTCTGTATAGAGATTTTAGTTGTAATCAGTGAGACAGATTGGTGTCGTAGCACATAGAGAACTAGCCAGAACAGGAGTCTTGATTAGGACACTAAATTTATAAATTAAAGGAAGTTTTATGAAATAGTAGGCACTTAATAGGCGAAAAATTGGGCTGGTCTCATACATCTCCATTTCAACATATTGTTCGAAATATATGTATGAAAATATCTACAATTTTCTGAGGAAAAGAGAGTGGGGTATGGAAGAATATATGTCTAGCGAGGCTATTATTTAAGGAGCAGACAGACATTTGAAATATATTTTTAAAAAATTCAAGAAAATTTGTGCCCTGATCCTTTTGAGTAAAACTACTTAGACAAGATGAAATAATATTTAAACTGTGAAATGCTGTGGAAATGTGCCATGTAAAAAATGTAGTGAGCACTGAATACATAAATAAAGAAATATAAAATAAACAGCTATGGTTATTATGGCTACCAAACAGAATACAAATAGCAGAAATCTTGACATTGTTTATTAAAAATGGCATTTGTTTTATGGTTACAGTTTTATACACTATTTGTACAAATCTACCAATTAATATAGCATCCATAAATAAATATGCATGTATGTGTATATATACACATTCACATACACTATACACACACATAGAGAGATCAGAATTAATATTTAGTAATACCAAGCCTTATGTCATATTTAATGGCTTTCCAGTTGAATAATGGTGACTAATTCCATGCAGCTATGACCCGAAGGATATTCATTACAGCAAAGGTCAGTTCTTCTGGGGTCTACATATTTAGGCTCATGATTTATTAGGCTCATCTATATCCATTACTTTCCACTGGCCTTCCATTGACAGTTTCAGACTGTTGATACATAGACCAACATTTCAGCCTAATCATCACAGTTACCTAAGGCAACCAAGTGATAAACAGAGGGGCCTCGCCTTCAGTGCCATTAGGGACTGATAAGGTCAGGCAGAGGTGAATACCCCGTATTAAGCCAAAGGAGCCAACCTTGGAAGCAGTCAGACTAAGCTTCTGGCCTGGGGATGGAAAAATAGCTGTGAAACCAGGAGTGTACCATCAGTGATGCTAAGCCAAGGGTGTGGATGATAGAAGTAAGACTAAGGAGGGTTTACCTACTAGGTCCACAGCCTAATTTCAACTAGTTGAGGACCCTCGAATACAACGTAGATTTACAAGCTCACCATCCCTTCGGAATCCTGATCATCTGCATATATAAGATTGGGCAGTTTTTTAAGTTCTTTAACTCTGGACTTTTATCATGTGAACTCATGAATAAACATTTATATACATGGATCTACAAAAATGTTTCTGAGAAGATGCACTCTGTTGTAAAGGAAAATGATCTTTCTTTCTGCAAAGTGTTACATGTTTAGAATTCATTCTAGCCCTCCTTGATGTGGAAATTCAGTTCCTCATATATTTAAGTAATGTCTCTGTGTTAGGGAATGTCCAGGGTGTGGTAGGAGGTACCAAGATAAACTAGACATGGCACATCACTCAAAGCCATACAAAACAGTGATGCTAGAGTGGACAGAAAAATGTGACAACATGTTAAGGAACTCAAAGGAGAGACCATTAAAATCTAGTTGGGAAGACCCTAAAATGAAGATGTAGTTGATCAGAACCATGAAACATCAAAAGAACAAACGTTTCCGTAATAGCTCATGTCATTTAGTGAACATGTATTATATGCCAACTTTAAGTGCTTTGCATAGAGTGTGTCATTTATTCCTTAAATTTTTATGGAAGGGAAAACTGAGAACATAAATTAACATTGCTAGTGTATAGCTTCAGTTATGTACCAGCACTGAGATTCAGGTGTAGAGGTAAAGCAGGTTCCATTCGGTGACTTGTAGGGGATAAACCCTGTGCTTTTTCTACAGGGCTAGCCATTTAGTAGGTGTTTAATAAATCTTTCTCTATCCATACGTCTGTCTTCTTTTTGTTGTTGGATTTAGTGCAGTAATCACTGTGGGAAATGAGGGAAACATTCAAAATGAGAAAAAGAAAATGACCAAAAAACAAAATGAGTGAACTGTTGAGTTGAATGGTTTGCCTGTGTCTCCCTGAAATGATGAAAATTTCCATATCAGCACGGTGAGTCAGAAAAGCTGAGAAGTGCAATATCAAGGATATTTATGAATTAGGGTTATGGTTAGCTTATCAGTTGCCAGGGTGGACCCCAGCCATCTGTTAGCTCTGCTTTGTCGGTTAGCTCTTTAGAGATCATGTTTGTACATGTGCTTCTTGTCTGAGGTTGGGTCTCTCCTACATGGCCTTGCCCTTTAACATAGCATCGTGCCATTTTGTCTGTCCAACTAAAGAGCAACAAAGTAATCAGGTAAGTTTACAGCCACAGTGCACAGTAAAGGAAATGTCTGGCTTTTATAGATGATTTGTACTAATCTATAATATTAATATCCTTCTTCTTCAGCTGTATTTGGCAAGCTGTTACTGATACTTTTGCTAATATAGCAACAATTTTCAAGTTTCTGCTCTTTGGGTTGATTGGAGAGAATTGATTAATAGCGTTCTTGCTTAGACCTGCAGTGCCCCAGATTGAACAAGTGAGTGCTGACTGAATGTCATTGTACTGGATGTCTGTGAGGAGCTGGAGAGAAATTGAAATGTCACCATGATGCATGGATGCCTAGGTGTCTACTAGTCTTCATTTGCTTTTTCCTAACAATTTCCTTTGCTAATAAAATTGACCTTCCTATATTTAATGATTCAAATATAAATATTTCCTATATTTGCTAATACAGTTGGCCTTCCTATATTTGATAATTTTTATATCACTATTGACAATGTGCTCAGTATTGTAAGACTTAGGTTGGAGGCCACTTATGTTAATATCTTAAGGGAATAGCTAGGTAAGTAATTGAAAAAAATAATGAAGTAATAGTATTTGTAGTAGTAGAAGTAATTATAGTATCAGGAAATGTAATAGTAGTAGCAGTGGTAGTACTAGCCAGGCCTGATTCCTGAGTAGCAGATCAGTACTCTGGTGTTCATTACGGAATGGTTGCTTAATGATTAATGGAGACCAGAGTAGAAGAATGATTTGTATCAAAGTCTCCATGTAAAACAGGTATAGTTACCCAGAGTGGCCTCTGTCCAAATCTCTTTGTCCCCAGTCAGTTTGTGCAGTACTAACTATTTAGATTTTTCTCCTTTAATAACAAGCCTTGGGAGGGCTGACTCATGGCACTGTTACCCCCACAGCTAGAATGGAAGATCCTGGGCAGAGACTGGGTTTTAGTCACCACAGTATACCTAACATACACCTAGCACAGAGCCTGGTGCACAGATGGGATTAGTGAATGTTTCTGGAATAAATGTATCAATTACATCAGCCACTAATGTTAGAAGAATTATAACATGGTCAGTTTATTTCCTGATGTCATTTCTGTGAGAGCCAAGTTTCCAAGGAATAGGTAGGGGTTCAGGGCACAGGGCTCTTTTGTCTTAGAAAGCAAGCTTGAACTACAGGGATATGGACAGTAACTGGAAAAGGCCACAGGAAAGGTGAAAGGGACAATCACCTAGATAAATGGATATCTAGATTTTATAACAATCATGACATTTATTTAGTCAACACTTTAGTAGATGCCAAGAATAGTGCTAAGCACTCTATACAATTTACTTTGTCTTCCCAGGACGGAGGTGAAGTGGGATTATTATTCTGATTTATAGTTAAGGATTCCAGAGTTTATAGAGGTTAATTGTGCTGCTCAGGGAAACAAAGCTAGATAAAAACAGAACTAAGATTTGTACTTGGATCAAACAATCCCAAGCTCCTGATCTCTTATACTGACTCACTGGCTAGGCATTTTATATGATATTGTCTATTGCTTCTTGCTTTCTAATCAATTAATGATAATATTTAGTGAACACGTAATATTTTTCAAACAGTATATTATATGATGAACTGTCATTTTAAGTGACAACAATTATTGTCACATTAGCAACTATGCTGCAAGTTAAGTATTGTTATCTTCTCTATGTACCAGGTGCAGGAACTGAGGCACAGGAAAAGTTGAATGATTTGACCAAGACCATGAAGGTCTCGAGTTGACATTCAAACCCTGTCAGTCTGATTCTAGAATAAGTGCTCTTTTTTTATTATTATTATTTTTCATTGGAGTATAGTTTATTTACAATAGTACCTTCATTTCATATGTACAGCATAGTGATTCAGTATTTTTCCAGATTATACATCATTAAAAGTTCTCACAATATAATGGCTGTAATTCCCTGTGCTATACAATGTATCCTTGTAAACACTTATCCATTTTATTCCTAGTAGTTGTATCTCTTAAACCCATACCCCTAATCATAGTGATTCTTTGATTCTTTCATTTAATTAATTTTTGGTGAGCATACAGTAGGTGCTGGAGAAATAGTAGTGAACAAAATTATCCAATTCTGTTTCCCCCAAATAATGAACAAAAGAGGTCAGGTATATCTGTTTGATGCTTATAAGTGCCGCAGAGACAAAATTGGGGAGGGAAACAGGGAGGTTACATTTTGGTGCAGGTCCAGGAATGACCTCAGTGACCTCTTGCCAAGACCAGAGGGTAAGATTGAGTCAGCCATACAAATATCCAGGGTAAATCTATACTGGACAGAGGGAAAAGCCAAGTAAAAAGTTCTTGAGATGGGATTGTGCCTGATGAAGAATAGCAAGGAGGTGGTATTGTTGTGTGAAGTGAATATGGGAAGGGTGTTAGGAGATAATCTCAGAGATAAGAGAAGGCTGGATTTCATAAACTTCACAAGTCACTGGAGGATTTTGGCTTTCACTTAGGTTGAGGTCAGAAGCCATTGGAGAGTTTGATTAGAGGAATGAGAATATTTCCTGATTGCAGTGGATGCTGTGTTGAAAACAGAGCAGAGAGAAGCAAGAATGGAAGCATAGACCTGAAAGGAGGATATTCCATGAGATGTTACTTGGCAGATGTGTAAGGATGGAAAGTGGGCAGATTTCTGTATATGTTTTTAAAGGAAATAAGCAAGATTTTCTCATGAATCGGATATGGACTAAGGAAGAGAGAGAGGAGTCAGAGCAATTAGAAGGGTGGGGAGACTGCAAGAAGAACAGTGTGGTGTGGTGAGGAGTATTGTCAGATACCTTCAATTTGAGATGTCTATTAGACATCCCAGTGGAGATGTCAAAGGGTAACTGTATATATGTATTTGGAATTCAGGGAGAGGTCTGGGATGGAAATGTAAACATTAGAGTCATCAGGATATAGTTGATATTGAAAACCATTAGACCAGGATCACCAGAGGAGTAAGTCTGGATAAAGAAAAGAAGAAAAAGTGCTGCTTTCAATATTCTGCTCTTACCTGGTTCCCAAATCCCTTGCTTTCTTGATGGCCCTGTTCTGAATGTGTCATGATTTGTTAGAACTGCTCTTAAAATGTTGTTCCCAAGAAAAAGGAAATTAGTGGAAAATCAACAATATCTGGGGGAAAAAAAGAGTCTTTAGTTTGGTTAATAGAATTTTACTAATGTTAAATGTTTAGTTTTGATAGTTGTTCTAGGGTGATGTAAGATATAAGGGGAAAATAGAAATTCTCTGTACTACTTTTACAACTTTTCTGTAAGTCTAAAATTAGTTGAAAGTCAAAGTTCTAAAAATACGTCCCCAAATGTGGACACACTACTTTGAATGAAGTCTGATCTCTTCAGAAGAAGGAAATGGAACCTATACCTCTCTTGGTCTGAACACGAGACTTTGTTCAGAAAGCTTAGACTTGGATTACCTTCCTGAACATTTTCTACCTAATTAGCTCACACTAGGTTATGGTCAACTTGTTGCAGAAAACCGATCCCACAAGAAACCAAGCACCACACTCAGAGAGTTGGAGAACTCAGGTTTATTACGCTGGCGGACCCAGATGACCTAACGCTCCACAATTCTGGGCCCTGTTTCAGGGGAGTCTTCTCCTTATATAGGTTAAAGCATACAGCTATAATTGGTACAAACTGATTGGCTACAAATTACTATAGGTCACGGGCAGTTACAGAACGCGGGAGTCGCCATGGGTTACACACATAGTAGGGGGTCCTAACAGAAACTTGTAGGAGCAGGACATCCCATTCCTATCAGGACTAAGGTCACAATTGGCATTCTCATATTGGTTGCAGGTTGAAGTTAATGATCACTTAACAAGTCTATGTGCAAAGGGTCTCAAACAGAGGCTTGGGGTGGGTGCCTGAGAGTGAGGCATTCTTCCCTTATCTGATTACTCTTAGTAATTCATTTAACTGAGAGTGGCAAGCAGGCCTTTGCAAGATAGAGTAAGCAATTACAATATGGAAGTTTCAATTTCCTCATCAAACTGAATGTCAAGACATATTTTGATAATCGGTTTTTAAACCAGGTCTCCCTTATTGTATCTTTGAAAAAACTGATTTACTTTTGACAATTCCAAAACTAGATGAGATGCTATTCCCTAATAAATATTCTTGTTTGGATTCGAGGCAAATACAAACCAGAGTTCTGACTCTGCCTTCAAGTATGTCACGTCATCCACCAGTTCCATTAGCATGCTTTTTATGCCATTATCTGAGGCTCTCCAAAATTCTGTCATCTTGCGGATCACTGGGCAAGGAGGAGGGCAGTCCTTGGTCCTCACCAGGCCTGCCCTTGTGGTTGACAAAGACCCATCTATGAACTCTTCCTTCTTTCAGCCTGCTTTGAATCTACCGACCCAAACTATCCCATAGCCCACATTTGTTCTTTTTATTACTGAATATATAATAAGGTTTGCTATTAAATTCCTTGGTGAAATCAATACAGTATCTGACTATAACATTCCTCAATCTACCAGTACAGACTAATTTGTAATGAGCTTATGCTGGAGCCTAGTGATCAATGCATTTTATTAAGTACTCACAAACCATCTTTTTAGCGATCCTCTTACAGCTCCAGATAGTGTTAGGTTGCTCATCTTATTCTTATGCAAACATAAGAATGTGTAGTCTATCCTTTCTATATTTGTTTATTTACCATTAATTTTTTAATGAGGAGACAGTTTGTAGACCAAACATGGAGGAAAAGCCTTAAGAAGTGTACAGACTGTGAGGCCATTTCTTTTCTAGGAAAATGAGGAAACGGGCTCTGTAGGAATCAAGTAGAAAATGTTACTGCCTTTGTTTCAGGTTTTATAGGCAGTAGCTGTTTTTGATGGTGTAGTTAAACTCCACAGGAGGCTTTTTAAATGGCAAAATTAAATGTAATTTGGTGAAGATGTTTATCAAGTATTTTCTTAAACAGTTGATAATTTGCAGTTTTCGTTGTTAAACTGTGCTTCTTCATTAGTGAGGACTACAGCTTTCTACAACCTGCTAATGAATTATGACACATCTATTATTTATGGAGCTTATAAATTTAGGTGACATTCTGAAGGTCACTCTCTGGTTTAAAATCTCGATGATCTTGTTGAAGTCGCTCCACAGTGTCACCAACAGTGACTGTGGTAATCTGAAATTTGCCAGGCCACAGCCAGTGTTCTATTTGCAATAGATGTGTCTTCCAGTGGTATCCCGGTCTCATTATAGAAGGGACATTGCTCAGACAAGCTATAATGATGACTCTGTATAGTCATGTGCTGTAATGCCTAGTGAAAGTTGATGGAATAATGTGCCAGAATCGTTTTTCTCACTCAGACTGGTCCTGTTCTTTCTGTCTGTTACCCACAGTGTGTCCTTTCTGAAACACAAATCACTACCTGCTTTGCTGATATTTATCAAGATTTTCATGGAATGAATGAAAATTGGAGGGACTTGGGATAACAGTAATAGAATGTAAGGCATCCAAGAAGAGGTGTAGCCACAGCAAATTCATTTATGTGCTAAGTGCTTTCTATAAATTATCTCATTTAGTTATTTGTTGGGAGGCAGAGATGCTGAATAGTATCCTTTGAACTGAGAAGGAACTTGGATACCAAAAAACGAAGCGGCAACTCCATAAAGTGCAAGTTTGAAGTTTATTGTGGGTAACTTACAAACAGGCGGGAAGGATAGGAGGGACAGTGGTCCACAGGCATTTGTAGCTGCACTCCGTTCTGCCAAAAGGAATACAGGGGAATTTAAGGAGGTCAAAACTAAAAATAGAATTTGACTACTGAGTGAGAAGCAAGTCTGCACCAGAGAAACTGAGCGGTTTTCCTCCCCGGGGGGTCTCATGAGCATTAACCATCTGTGTCAGCAAAAGGCATTCTTCCAGTTTTCTTATCAGATGAAGGCAAGCGTAGAAGTTGATAGGGAGCTTAACTAGCTTGGGCAAGTTCTTTGCTAGGAGGCTAAAGTTCAGACATGCACAAAGGGGAAGGGGTAGGATCCGTGACCTAAGATGGAGCTGACAAGATGGAATCAGAGCGGTTCAGCAACACATCCTCACAATAATCCAGTGAAGGTGGAGACTGTGTTTCAGATAAAATATTAAATAGAGGGATATTAATGGAATTGTCTGAAGTCATGGAGCTGTTTGGTGATGAATCTGGGATGTGAGTGCTGGCCATTTGGCCCCAGAGCCTGCGGCTCTTGACCACAGCATTGTGCTACCATGTTGCTACCTATGGATGGATGTCGTGCTGAACTTGAATTGTGACCACACATTCACAGGGATGGCACACAGACCATTGTTACGTTCAGCAACTTTAATGTCATTAAGTTAAGCTATACTATTGATACATTGCTGATATTTGACTATATTATATAAAAAAGAAAAGGTGATTGGTTAGGAAAAAGAGAAAAACTGACAAACTGACACTGATTGGAGGAAATGGGGGAGGCACACTAGCTATATGCAGCATAGTATCGTGGGTTGAATCCAAGAACAGTAAAAGGACATAATGAAAATTCTGCCCGCATCTGAATAAGGTCTGTAGCTTGGTAGTATTGCACAAACATAAATGTCTTGGTTTTGATAATTGTACTATGTAAGATATTAACTTTAGGGGAAGCAGGGTGAAGGATATGTGAGAACTCTTTGTAGAATATTTGCAGTTTTTCAGTAAATCTAGAATTATTGCAAAATAAAATTTTATTAAAAATTTTAAATTAAAAATGGCCATTTCATTTTTATATAGATCTTGAATAATTACAAAATTCCTTTTTATATGATGCTGGAAACATTAGCCTCTTTCTTCCCTGTCCTCCAGAAGCACTTCAGATTTACCTCTACTCTAGTACCTGTCATTCCAGATATAGTTATTTGTTTACAGTTTAGTTGCCCTAACGATATTGTGATCTTTTCAAGGCAGTGACTTTGTCCATGTCTTCCTTGTACTCCAAGCTGGTGTAAGACACAGAATAGGTTGGTGGTTTTTTTAAACAAATGAATGTATTTATTAATCCTTATGGCTGATAAAAAGTGATAATAATTTTAAGATGCACTCCATGTAGTCAATTCAGATCTCTACTTGGTAGGTTGTCTCCCCAAATAAAAGAGAGAATATAGACTTCTTATAAGAATCATAATTAGAGCTAGAAAATATGGAAGAAGATCCTGCATTTTATGAATGAAGATAGCAGTAGTGACAAGAGGTGTTTTATCCATGGTTAGGAAATGGAGAAGCTTAGCACCAAGTCCTTCATATGGAAACTCCTGGTTCCCTTGGGAATCAGCATGAAGATTCTGGGAAAGAGTAGGTCCAGGTGTGTTCACGGACATGCCTTCAGCAGCTGAGCTATCAGAGGCAAAGAGGTGCGCTGACTTTTGAGGAAGGATGAGACCAGTGTATGTTATTAGAGTTTTCCTTTGCATATTAATGTGTTTGTGATGGGGAGAAGGATAGTGTTAAACTGGAATGCAATATAGACATCTTCAAAGTTAAAAGGGGGCCGTTACCATGCTGCTTTCATGCCGGTTTATGTTTGCTTTTATTTTTTTAAATTTTAACAACTTTATTGAAATACAGTTCATCTGTTTAAAATGTACAATTCAATGGCTTTTAGTATATTTGCAGATATGTACAACCACAGTCAATTTCAGAACATTTCATTACCCCAAATGAAACCCTGTATGCTTTAGCTATCATCCGTTCTCCCGGCCTTCTTCCCACTCCACAGCCCTAGGCAACCTCTAATCTACTTTCTGTCTCTATATATTTCCATACTTTGAACACTTAATATGAATGATAGCCTATAATATGTAGTCTTTTGTGAGTGGCTTCTTTCACTTAGAGTAATTCTTTTAAGGTTCATCCATGTTATAGGCATCAGTATTTCATACCTTTTTATGGCCAAATAATATTCCATTGTATGTATATACCTCATTACATTTATTCATTTATCAGGTAATGGGCATTTGGGTTGTTTCCAGCTTTTGGTTAGTGTGAATAACACAATAGTAAACATCACTGTACAAGTTTATGTCTAGGTAAATATTTTCTTTTCTCTTAGATGAATGCTTGGTTTTAGTTCAGTTACTTTTAACTTGACCCATAAGGAAAGTCTCCTAGAAAGAAGGAATAAAAGAACCTCAACTTGCTGAAAATTTCAAATAATTTTTAGTGCACACTGCCTTTATGACTCTCAGTTTATGAGTATCCTTTATAGATAAGCTGTGCCTACAAAAAAAATTTTTTTTAAACATGTACTCATTCACATACATGCTTGCATAAGCATTCAGCTAAAAGTATCCCCTTCCAAGAAGCCATCTGGAGAAAGAAGTGCAAACCTTCTCATAATACTGAAATTGCTTAGGAAATGGGGCAACTCCTCTTTAGGAACCTCTTCTGATTGAGGTTTATGCACCACACTAGAAATATGGACTGTGTGTAACCTGATTTGCCCCTGATTTGTGGCTGTGCTTAATTAAAATGATTTCTGGCTACTCCTAAAAATGAAAAATTTCCCCGGGAACATGCCTTCCTAATGAATCATCGGAATGTTTGCTGTGGTTTGGAGGGTGAGCTCCTAAAGGGCCAAGCCTAGGTCTCTTTTCTTCTAGCAGAGACCTTCACACAATGCAGGTGGCCTCGTGTGTTTGCTAAACTGACAAGAATGGAGATCTTTGAAAAATAGCACCTGTTTGGAGGATTTGTTTATTTTCATAATTGCTCAGTTTTCTCTTGGAAAAAGGTTGGCTCTGGAAATCCATTTATCATGTACTCTCCCAGTATTTCTGCTTTTAATAGCAAAAGTGAGTTAAGACCTGGTCATCTTAATGCATCACTTGCCGCATGTATGAAGCAATGGAGGATCAAAGAGGTCCTGTGGCTTCTTCCTACATCTCTTCTGCACTTACCTTGTTCCCCAGCCCGTGCTGACGGTCTAGGAGGCCTGCCCACTCAGAGGGTAGCCTGAGCTCTTGCTTTCTCCTGTTTCATCTGGAGCTTCTATATCTCTTAATGGGCACTGGGTCAATGCCAGGGAATCTTCAAGGGGCTCCTCTAGATATTACCATGACTCTTCAGTTGTGTGACATTTTGTTTGTGGGGTAGAATCGAATTATGTAATCAAATAGGGACACTAAGCCTGACTGAGACTTGAATCAAAGAGCCCAAGAAATACAATAATTTTCAGTTTGACCTTTGTGCTGTGTTTAATGTGACTGATCTGAAAGGCTCTTTGAGAGATGTCTGAACCTTGCAGCAGCCTGTTTTCTGGGTCCTGTGTAAGAGAAAATATCCTCTCCTTCCAGCTTGACCCTGTACTGGTCATTCCAGCTCCCTTGGAACTGAGACCTTTGATTCCCTCAGGGGCTTGCTTGTTCATTGTATGTAATGTGATCATCTCAGGGGAGCATAACTTTAAGCAGATCTCAAAAGACCATCAAGCCCAGAAGGGGAGTTAAGGCCCTTAAAGGGAAAGAGAATATTTATATAGAATTATACTAGATTCAAGAGTGGTTACCAGGTGTTTGGTCCATTATACAAATTATTTTTCTGACATTTTCTTGGTGCCTTATGTATGCCTTTGGACTCCCAAGTATTGTGGAACCCCCTCACGACTCCAACTCCTGGGGAACTCTGAGTTTTGACTGAAGTCAGTAGAATGCTTTCCCACCAAGAACCTCTACTAGGCTACAGTTAAAAATTCTTGTAAATCAAATTTCATATAAGCAGGCATTTTCATAATTAATCATAGTTTAACCTCAGCAAATTGGACTTTTTACATCCAGAAATGAAACAACAGTGACCACACTATCTTAAAACTTTACATAGTTAGATCCAGGTAGGTTGTCCCTTACATTTTGATTTGCAGTATCCTTTTATTCATTTACCACAAGAAGAAACACCGAAAAAGAGGGAAAGAGAGACTCTTTAATAGCCAAGTTTAAAATTAAAGGCAACTCAGATATTAATTCTTAAACAGCCCTCTGGTTTCCTGAGTAGCTAACAAAGCACTGTTTAGCTCTTAAATGTCTTTTTTTAGACTTTACAGGAATAGGAAATGCTATATATCAACATTTAATTTAGAAACTATGAATGCTTTCAGATATGCCATTTTAAATGTTTTTACTTGGCATGAGGGTTATTTCAGTGATGTTTATTGTTTTTTGGCATAATTAGAAGATGAGGACCTCATATAAGTGCATTTTCAAATAACCAAATCTTACCCATTTAAGAATGTATATTTTCTGTTTTCAATGTTTATGAGGTAAATCTTTCTAAAATATAATTGTACAGTCATTTCCCTTTGTAAACACAAGTGTTTAATTTATGTGTAACTCTTCTTAATGACTCATGGCATGGTGCTCAAATGAGTCTTGGTATCTGGGAAAGTTAGATTTGGAGAGAATTCTAGTTCACCCAGTCTACCTGCCTCACCCACCTGATTTACAGAAGAGAGAGTGGGGGATTTGACTTCCTGTAAATTGCATAGCTACTCCCAATTTGATGTTCTGAGACTTCTGCACTGCGCTGCCCGTTCCAGAAATCCGATGGCCTGGAGGTTTACTTTCATTATAGAAGCCCTCACCTGCCTCATGCCCTTACTTTCAGCCATACCTCTCAAGCTCCAGCCCACTCCCTTTCTAGGATCCAGCCTCAAGAAGTTGGCTGGTCTTGAATCCAGCCCCATGGTTTTACATCCCCCAGCCTTTGCATACCACCCACTGCCCCCCTCCACTATCAGGCATTCCTTTCCCTTCTGGTCTGCCTTGGGTGGGGAGCAGCCAACTAGCTTTATCTTTCGTGGCTCACGTTTAAGGATAATTTCTCCTAGGACACTTTTCAACCCCTCCAGGGAGAAAGGATTGTTCTCTCCATTGTGCTTTCAATATTCTCTCCACATTCCTTTCTCAGCTCTTGGCTGTGTTTTTATCATAGTTTGAGTGTACATCTGTCCACTTTTTTTTTTTAATTAAAGTATAGTTGATTTACAGTGTTGTGTTAATTTCTGCTGTACAGCAAAGTGATTCAGTTATACATATATATTCATTTTTACATTCTTTTCCATTATGGTTTATCACAGGATATTGAATATAGTTCCCTGTGCTATACAGTAGGACCTTGTTGTTTATCCATTCTATATGTACTAGTTTGCATCTACTAATCCCAAACTCCCAGTCCATCCCCACCCCGCTACCTCCCCTTCCCCGCATCTTGGCAACCACAAGTCTGTTCTCTATGTCTGTGTGTCTGTTTCTGTTTTGTAGATAGGTTCATTTGTGTCATGTTTTAGATTCCACATATACGTGATACCATATCTTACTCTCCCTGTCAGCTCAAGGAATATATCTTTGCTGTCCCCAGTTCTGGGTCTGTCCCTAGCAGCTCACTTTTAATCCCTGTCATATGGCTCTCTCTTGTGTTTTTATTTAATTCTTGTCAAATTTTTTTAATATAATTTAGTTTTGTCAAATTATTTACTTCTTGAATGATGAGCTGAAGCTTGGAGAGTCATATGTGTGTGTGGTGGGGGGGCATCCCACACATTGTCCCTCCAAGACGTAATATTCTTCTGCCAACCGAAGAGAAGCTCCCTCCCTGTAAGAGACACCCCTCTTTTCACTGGGCAGACCCTGATGTGTGGCATTGCCCAGAGGGTCTTGTGCAGCAGCATTGGGGAAACACTGTGATCAAAGCCTGAAGCTAGCAGGAACTACTGAAACTTGTGGAGTTTTGTAGCTCACCCCTATGTTCCCCACTCCTGGATGACCCCGAGCTACTGAATTTCAGCTCTTTTGTCTACATGCCTGCACTATGTGCGTGAGTTACTTTTTTTTTTTTTCATTGTCACCCTGAAGCCACACTGCTTGTATTCAAATTCCAGCTCCATTGCTTGATCATTCAATCTTTCAGTTCCTCTGTGTCCTCAACTGTAAAACCGGGGGGCTATAAAGATTGAGTTCATACATATAAAGCATAGAGAAGAGGGCCAATAGCATCCCCAGAGACTGCTGCATGCTCACTAGCTATTACTAGTGTTAGGATGACTGTCAAGTTTCTAATCCTCACTTCCTGACTTACTGCCACTGTCTTGGGATTTGTTCTAATGACCTTCCAATAGCTGCAAAACCAGATCAGCCCAAATGATTGTAATAAGCATAAAGCCAGAGTGATTAGACTCTTAGTAAGGACTTCTTTTTCGAAAAACTAAAAGTCCTATGTGTGCTTTGGTGCATATATATTTTTAGGCTGTGTCTTAGCCATCGAAGGGCCTTTTTTCTTTTCTGATTCATGCCTCTGTTGAGAATAGTCAAAGTTGCCAGAAAAGTATTTTTTGGATAAGAAAGAGAGGTGAGATTGTGTTAAATTAGGAATCAGATTCAAGAAAAGATGAAAAGCTTTATTTAGAATGGGGTTTGGACTGAAAATGACTGTGGATCTTTTTCTTTTATAATAGTGTGAGAAATGCAGCCACAGGTTTGAAATGGAACTATTTAAACATTTATTTCAGCCCAGTCAAGAAAAGGAGAGAGCCGGCCTCTCCCTAGACCTCAACATTTATCTTTAGGATGTAAAAGGAAAGTGAGAGACTGAATGACCTTGTTTTTTCTGCATTTTTCTCTCTTGCCTTTTTTGAAGGGGGATCATGGGTATTTTTAATACTAAAAATGGGAGATTTTTTTCTTTGCAGTGGGCATGGAAAGTTTTTTAAAAAAGAGCATCATAGCCTATGCAAATGTTTTAGAGAATACAAGCAGGCTTCTCCATAGTTATGGAATTCCATGGACTAATCTTGTCCAGAGTCACAGTTGTGCCATGGTTGGTCCTTCAAATAGGCTAGCATCTCTGTGGACCACATTTACAGACACAGCTTAGCCATTAGGCAAAGTTCTCAACTTAATCTCTTGCTTAAAGGCAAACTGAGTTGGTGATTTGACATTTACTCCTCCCTCCCTTCCTTCCTTCCCCCCTTCCCTCCCTCCTTCCTTCCATCTCTCATCTGTCCATCTACCTACCTACCTGAATTTTTCTTTTTGATGGGTCTTATGCAAAGTTATACGTAGGCTATAAAAAGGTTGGAAGATTTTATCTACCTTGCTTATTTAATGTACACAACAATCATGTTAGATAGGCATCATTACCCTCAAGCTCCAGATAAAGAAACTGCAGCATAAAGAAAGTAAAGTATTTACCCAGTTGCACAGCCAGCAAGTGGTGAAGTGATAGACTTGGGGCCGGGTCTTTCTGGCCCTGGAGAGTTTGTGTTCTTGACTACTTATCACCTAAAGCCACTACATAAATTTTGTCCTACATTTGTGAGATTTTTGCCAAATGATACATGGTTGCCAAAAAAAGCAACCATTTGAAAATTGACAAACTCATTCATGCAGGTGGGGAGGTTTCTTTATCTGTTTGCTTGTTTGTTACCAACTTCTTGTCAAATTGGTAAAGTAGTGCCATGCTGAGACAGGGTGGAGAGGTGTCACGTGTCCCCAGTATTTCTGAAATTGGGGGTGACATTACTGAAAACATGAGCACCTCTCTTCCTCCTTTTTGCAGTCCTGGGATAGAAATGATGTGGTGCAGATGGAACCTGATGGAGAAAGAACCCTGTGCTATTTGTTAAGAATTCTACCTCTGCTGTTCCCACCTTGCAACAAAAGGATAATGTTGTAAGGGAAGTTGACATAATTACCTCCTAAAATAAATGAATACTTTTAACATAAATGAAAGTATTATTTTAATGTAAGATGGATCATGACGGTTCTGTTGGAAAATAACCTTTTGCCTAAAATGAATCAGCCTGTTCAAGAAGCAGTGGTATATATGGAACAGCTCCTCCACAGAAAGTCCGAGCCATTCCTTCTCTAGTAAGTGACCCAGTAAAAGTGCTATATATACACCCAGGTCCTTTCCAACTGTATAGGCGATGATGGAAAGGAATGACTCAGCCTAGTAACGACAGGAGACCCATGAAAATGGTTTCTTTTTCTGGATTTGGTCTAAATTTCTGAATTCCTTTAAAAGTTTTAGGCTATTTAAAATCAATAGTAATATTTAATCTACAATTTATAAAAGAGGAAGTACATCTTTTAAAAAATAAGTTTAGGGCTATCCCATGAGTCACAGATGAGTTTGTTAACTTGGGGTTCATAAGAGAACTCTGAAATAGTACGTGTTGTATAATCCATGATTCCTCGTGGGCTTCTGTTTTCCTCTTCACTAAGAGAATTATGTAAGTCAAGTCAGGCATTAAATTTGCTTTTATATATTTATGATTAAATGAGCATTAAGGGATATTTAAAATGTATTAACTAGAAACAACACATTTAGCAGCCAGAATTGAATTTATCACTTTTAAGGGCTAAACTGCACAAGGATTAAACCAGGACAAGAAGTCTAGTTACTCATACAAATGTATGAAAATTTGATTGACATTTCTGTGCACTCATATTGAGAATCATGCCGTCAGTTGCCAAGAGCCGTGGACTCAGGGCCATCAGTGTGCTTCCCACCACCCCTGCCTTGCCTGTGGAGAGGTTTGTCTGTTTCCTTGCACACGCCTCCTAACTCGTCCCTCTGCCATTTTCTTCTTCCACGTCCTCTTTCTTCTGTCACTGCAGTAATGGATGCCGCCAGCTTAACCTACCTTGTTCTGATGCAGTGTGGATGAAAATCTGTGCAGAAGCACCAGCTGCATCCCCACGGCCAGGTAGGAACATTTATCTCTGTCATTCCAGTTTCTCTATGAGTAGTCCCAACTAATATACTTATGGGAGTCTCACGCTTCTTTAAAATCGACCCATCTGCTCTGTGTCCCTCCAGGAAAGCCCAGATAACACCAGTATGCTTTCATACGGCTGCAGGACATCTTTCTTCTCATCCCTCACGTACTCCCCATGACAACCATGACTATCTTCTGACATCTATGTCCAATTCCTCCTGCCTCACAGGAGTTTTCATGGGAGGTGTATGAGAGAGGGGAAGGGGCAGGAACTCTGGAATTAGGCTGAGGGGTACATATTAGTTCTGCCACCGTTTCTGAGAGTAAGTGTCTTGGTTTCTTCAGTTCTAAACTTGGGGAGAATAGTTCCCTCAAAGAGAAGATTCAGGGAGATACTCTACCTGAAATGCTTTGCATAGTCAGCAGTGAATGAAGGGCCAATTCCTGTTTCCTTCCAAACACACACCAGCTTTCCTCATGCATATAGATGTCTTCTAGTGTTACAGGAAAACTGTGTTGTTATACAGAGCTTATGTAAGAGATTGTAGTCCTTTGGGTCTTTGGGATGATTTTATTCAACCATTCTACAAATTCCACTGGAAGGAATATGAAATACGTGTTTCACATCTCAGGACCTCCTGCAAAGCCATTATATTATAGGCATTTAATAAATGTCTATTGAATAGAATTTTATAATAGAGGTAGTAGAGCAAGATAGACAAAATCCTGGACTCTGGGAATAAACTGCCTATATTTTCACCCCTGAGATATCTCTTACTAGCAGCATGACCCGAGTAAGTCACTCAACCTCCATGTGCTTCAGTTTCCCCATCTGTCAAATGAGGTTAATAGCACTGCCTTTTGTGCTGTTGGGGAGAATCAAATGAATTCACACATGTATAGTATTTAGAATAGTGCCTGACATTAGGTAAATGCTTTCTTATCATTATTATACTTAATAATAACTGGTTATTCTTTTTTAAAAGCTTGGTCCTTTGTGGTTTCTTACATCAAGCTTCTCCCACAAGTAGGACCTTGATTTTCTTCATAGCAGTCAGAAATAACCATCTTTTAGACCAGTTGAGTTTTCTCTCTGTGGCATTTGGGGTTTGCTTATGGCATAGTGTTTGCTTTGCTTGCTTTTGCTTGTAGCACAGACATGTGAGTTTGCATGACTCGGGGGCCAGTTTGTTGGTGTGTTTTGCTCATTACTTTCCCTTGGCAGACACTTGGTCAGACTTGGCCTTTGCGCACAGTCTGATGCTCACTTTATTTCCTTTTTATTATCTTTCTCTCAGTAGTGAGAGTAGAGCCGTGTACCTTTCTCTCTCCTACCTCAGGTTCTCGGGTGACATTGCACAAGGGCAACGGGAGCCAGTGGCTTGCTTCTGCAGTCAATTATACGATTGTTATTCCTGGACACTGTCCTCCTTGAATACTTGTCACCTTTCTGATCCTGGTACCCTGACCTGGGTGATATAAGAGGAAACTTGACAGTCTCCAGTACATAGAATAGGGTAAATGAAAGGGTAAATAACCCTTACTGAAAAGGTAAATAACCCTTACTTTCCATGAGTTCTTATAATTTTCATTAAGTCTGTGAAATACAAACTCACATTTCTGACTCCAAAACACCCAGCCTCTTTCCACTACACAATGTTCACTGCCATTAAGATTTTTTCTTTTTCTTTTTCTCTCTCTTGCTCTCATTTATGTCCCCAATCCACTCTGTGTTACCAGCCCAGATTTCTCTAGAATAGAATGGGTCCTGGGCCAAAGATTACTTTGAGGGTGAAAAAACCCCTAAGAGCCCGAAACAGAAATTTGGTAAAATGGAGTCACATGGAAGTATGTTCAAACCTTGGCACTACAATCGCTTACCTTGGGTGTTAATGTGCTTTGGTTACACCTTTTACATATAAATGTGGCTCAATAATTAAAAGGCATACTATTAGAGATAGTTCTCCAAATATAATAATAATAATAACAACAACAACACTATTATAATGTTGTAATTATAATTATAATATTATAATTATAATTATAAGACTTGGAATAATTTTATAAACATCAGCATTTTGTTACCCTTCCCTGAAATTCAGAGACACTCATTTCACCCCCAAAAGAGAATGCCTTGACCCTGCTGCTCATTTTTTGTTTAATCTCTTCACTGTTCTTGCTCTGGGTACCAAGTGCCAGCCTTGAGTTTTGTGCATTTGGATTGAGGGGTTGAAAGCACAGAGGATTTTGGAGCCCACCTTTCCTCAGTTTACCTTACTTAAACTATGAGCACCTGTTTATTGTTAGGTACACTAGACTTAACCCTTCACCATCAGAGTGTTCACCCTGCTGTCAGTGCATCCTCTCCCGATACCTCCTTCTATGTTCTTGATGTTTGCCCTCAGCCTTCTTGGAGAGCAAACATCCAAGTAGGGGAACTTAATACTAGGATTAGAGTTCAGTTCATCCCAATATTCTGTTGTTCCATCTGCTCGTCCATTAGTTTCTGAGGAAGTCTAAATCTACCAAATGTAGGCCCTAGGATTTTAAAATAGTGGTTCTTAACCTTGGCTCTACATTGAAATCATCTGGAAGATTTAGGAAATGTGGATGCCTGGGTCCTGCTCCCAGAGCTCCGAATTTAATCATTTTGGGACATGGCTGGAACATCTGGTTTTTATAAACTGGAAAGTGGCTACTGATATGTTCTCCCATGTTGTGATCTTCAGGGCTACCTGGATTCACAGGGGAAACCAATTTCGACATCTGGTGTTCAAGACTATACACCTATCTCAACACTTCAGTTTTGCATATTAATTAAATGTTAAGCAAAGACTAGATCTTTCTCTCAAGCCCTTGATAAAACTATTTAGATGCTGTTTTCAATATTCATCTATCCATTCCTCCATTCATCTCAGTGACCCCGTTTAGATAATAATCTGGACAAAGAAGGACGGCAGAGAGCTTTTGAATCAAAAAGTCCTAGGTTTGGAATCTAGCATCTTGGGCAAGAGACATAAACTTTTGAGGCTTCTACATCCACATCTGCAAGATGGGATTAATAGAGTTGTTCTGATGATTAAATAAAATTAGATTAGATATATTTTGTGAGAATTCTCATATAATCCTTGCCTGACACACGTGAAGCTGCCAAAGAACATATATTTCCAGCCCTAATTAGTATAGATAGAAATGTTTAGCAATTTTGGATGCCAAATAAAGGTTTTCTAAGGCAAGAAAGACATGGTGTCATCCCTTGCTTCTTTTCAGTCATGTGTCATTCATCACAGACGGTTGACCTGACACAGCAAAACACTGTATCATCCAATAATGGCTCGGTTTTCAGATTCTCAATAGACCAATCATCATCCCCATTTGACAAACACATTTGACTCAGAAATGACATCAAAATGCAATATTTTTCTTGTCATGCTGAACTATGCCGTGCTTGCTGACTCCCTCATATTCTCGGTTTTCATTACCCTTTTCTTTGGTCTTACCCTTTTGCTGTCAAATCACCTTACTTTATTTATTTAATAATCTGACAGAGACAAAAGAAATATTACCATGGGCTTATGAAACAATTGAAATGTCCTTTACTGTCATCATTTTCATTTAGATGACAGAGACATCTCCCTTGCCATAAATTTAAGCAATGTCTGTGTATTGTGTTATGCACATGTGCAAGTGTCTGTGTGTGTGTGTGTGTGTGTGTGTTTGCTCACTATCTTCCAAAATTAGTTTCCTGAGGTAGATTTTATGTACAACTCTGAGATTAAGTGATCTTCACCAAACTGCTGTTTATTATCGTCCGAGGACATTAAGTCAGCGACTGGCCAACCTGAGATAATATCTACTCTAATTTTAAGCAGATCTAATTTAACCCAAATCATGGCTTTACATTTAACATGACATATTCTGAATTACATTATTCAGAATATAATATTAGAATGATATAATATTATTATGTAATATTAAAATTATATAATATATATTATAATATTAGAATTATATTTTAATTCTTATAAAGTTATTCTAACAAGTGATAAGCAACTATATCTTTCTTATTCATAAAGAGATGTTTTTAAGAAGCTATCAGGTAGGTGCTCCCTCAACAACTCGGGATAGTTCGATGTCTAACCTATGAAAAGCACATCTCTTCACCCATCTCCACCTCTGCCTTTCCTCCACAACTTTTTCTAATAAAGGAAGTGTCCTTTTCCCGTACTTTTCTTTTCTTCTTTCTATCACACCAAGTTCTAGATTTTTTTAATTCTTATCTTCTCAGAAATATCACTCCCATTCTCCCCTGGATCTTTGATCTCTCCCTGTCTTCCTCATCAGTCTAACCAGTTAAAACAAACAAGTAACTTAAATCCTTCCTAGACCTACCACACCCTCTTCTTTCTGCCTGGCTTTTCCCCCCCTTAATTTCTAGATTAAAAAAATTCATACAACATATCAAGTTCAGAAGTCATTTACTTAAGTGATTGTTAAAATATGCAAATGGCATTTATCCCTGATCTTCCATCATTTAATATTTTAAACTTTTTATTTCAGATAAATTTAAACTCACAGACGATTTGCAAAGGTAGAACAAAGATGTTTTGTGTGTCCTTTCCCTGCTTCCCTTCATGTTACTGTCATGGAAAATCATCATCTATTTATCAACCAAAAAATAACATTGTTACAGTACTACTAATTAAATTACAGACTTTATTGGGATTTCACCAGTTTTTCCACCAATGTCTTCATTCTGTATCAGGATCCAATCCAGATTACCACCTTGTATTTAAGATTCTTAACATATTATTTGACATCCCTTCAGATCTTGACCTAAAGATCACTCTTTCATCTTGAAACAGTTTCTCCCCTTGATGACACTTGCCTGGATTTCCTCCTGTCTTTGGCAAGTTCCTACTAATTTCCTGTGCTGGTTTTTCCTTTAGCATTTTAAGATTGAAATTATCAATATTTCGACCTTGGTCCTGGTTTCTCTTCTCTCCATGCTGTTCACTGCCGTCAGCCACCTAGTGTTACATGGCTTCAGATACTGTTGCTATGCTGATAACTGGAAATGCGTATTTTAATCTAGACTTCTTTTATAAGCTCCAGATCCCTATATCCATCTCCATTCTACATATTATTGACCTTATACTAGATGTGTTTGGAATCAGATTCATTATCTTCCTTCCCCAAATCGATCCTCTTCTAGAGTCCCCTACTCACTTGCTTATGCAATCACATGGTGCTCATTCTTTCCCCTGGACAGCACACACCCAGGTATACATACTTATCCATTCCAAATATTGTCCAGAAACGTCCGCTTCTCGTTGTCTTCACTGCTGCTAATTCAGGTCAAGTCACTGTCAGGTCTCTCTGGACTTCAGGCCCTTGTGGAAGAAAAAAAGTTGTTCTCTCTGTTTAGAAATTAATCTTTCAGGACCACAAGATTATTTTTCTCAAAAGGACTGTAGGGAGAAAGATAAGATGAAAGATCTTAATTATGGTGACCATAAAATGTATTTTCCAAACAGGGACACTTGAGTGGGCTAAGGAGCTATTAATAATTATTTCAACACTATGGCCAAAGAACAGGTTGGTTTCAGGCAAACTGGAGGAAAAGTCACCCAGATCTTAATTTTCTTTTACTAGAAAGTACATTTATGCCGCTAATGAAGATGTAGACTTACATAATAAAGGTAGTGAAGCTCTAGAAATAATGAATTAAATTCCACAATGTTATAAGATAAATTACAACTCAGGAAAATAAATCCAATTTCCTTTAACAGACACTCTTCCCTATAATACATATATACTGAATAAACGTAATTTCTTCTACAAGCATGTAGAAAAAGCTTGCAGTGATTATAGCTTTGAGGTGTGAGGTTGCATTTCATAGATGATGCAAAACAAAACACATAAAATAAAAGCTGGGTAGATAGAAATCAGATTACCATAGGAAGTCTTCTGTCCAGTAGACATCCTGGCCAGAAACTCAAGTTTATGATGACAAGGCACAGAGGGTATGCAGAGATTTAATTTAAATTAACACCTTATCTCGTCTGATTAATGCTTTTTATTCTTTACCCCCTTAGGGAAATTGGCATATAAATATTCTTTGAAGTCAGAAAGACTAAAGAATAAATCTGCTTTGGCTGCCTCTTTGAATGGATATTTTAACCTCTCTGTACCTTCATGTTTCTTCTGTTTAAAGGAGGGGATGACAGTTATCCTGCTCACTTCACAGGATGTCAGGAATATTTAATGGAATAGTGTATAAGTGAGTTTCTGGCCAATTTCAGGTGTTATAAATTAGAAGTGTTATGGTACCAGCAGCAGAGGAGGCCTTATTTTGCCTGTGCATACAAGCCCAGGCTGGGAGTCCACAGGTGGCCATAAGGAGAGTGTCTTAGTTGTGTGATGAAGTCGAGGCTAAGCTTGGCTTCAGTCTTCCTCTGTAGCAGTGTTGTCAAAAGTTTGAGTGATGTTTGAAATCCTGCACTGGGACTACTGTGGTGAGAACATTGTTTGGAATTGCTATTCAATCTCTGAGCAAAAACAAGCCTTTCCTATATTTCCCCTGCCGTGGCCCTAACACTTGGAGGAGACCTGTGGGCCATGTGGCTTCAGCTCCGTGCAGGGGTGGCTGCGGGTACTGGAAGGGCAGCTGCACTGAGCTCTTGCATCAATGAAATGCATGAGATCGGAAGGCAGACCTGGGAGGTGGATAGGGATAAACCTGAGTACTTGAACCCAGGAGTGGAATCCTTCTCTTCAGAAGGCACACCTAGTTTTTTCATTGCTTTGTTTGTTGGTTGGTTCTCTACCTTAATGAAAACTTTATAATTTTTAGAGTATGCAAAATAGGCAGAGTCATGACTTACGTTCCATAATGTACTGAGCCGCTTGTCTGTACTCCGGTACAATCTTCAGCCTTTTATTCTTCTGAGAAATGTGTAACCTCCATCTCTTCTACCCACACTCTCCCCAAATGTACAATCTCTGCTCTGACACCCTTTTGTTATGGCCAGAGATGTGATAACAAAACTCAGATAGCACTTTGGACCCAGGGGTTTTGGGAACTTATTTGTAAGCATGCACAGTAAGTCTGGGTAGAAGGGGTGGGTGGTGCCCTTTCCTCCTCTTTAGTTGGTATCAGAACTTATTGCAAAAATAAGCCTTTCCTGAAGTCTCAGCCTGCCGCAGGGAAGATTCCACAGCCTGCACTCACAATATAGTCACAGATTACCACGATTCAGAACACAGGCTGTCCAGAGACACAGACAGGAGTCCCCATGTCCCCACCCTGTTCTGCATGTCCTCTCTCCTGCCCCTGCGCTGGGCGGGGTCAGTGCTTGGCGGCTCAACTCCAGAGGCAAGGTAAAGGACAGATGCTCTGCCCCCTTCAGTGTAGGCAGTCTGAGGGCTTCGTTCTCAAATCGTGGAATGGTTTAGCTTGAAAAAGTCTCAAAAATCAACTCAAATACTAGGAAGGTACAGAT
Source organism: Hippopotamus amphibius kiboko (assembly GCF_030028045.1). Taxonomy (NCBI): domain Eukaryota; kingdom Metazoa; phylum Chordata; class Mammalia; order Artiodactyla; family Hippopotamidae; genus Hippopotamus; species Hippopotamus amphibius. The sequence continues at coordinate 55,921,184 of NC_080190.1, read as the reverse complement.
GAAGAAGTTGAAGTCCGTAAATGGAAAGCTCCTTGGCGAAGGTCACAGTGCTAGTTAGTGACAGAGCTGGACCTGTGTTCAGATCTCTTCAGCAGTCAGTGGCCTTCCTTCTGTGCAATATATAAATGTATGCTGGGACATATCGAGTTCCAGACAGTCATCCTTATTAATAATGTACCATCATCTAAGAGGATGTACCTAATGGCATTGCATTTATTTCCTTTATCGATCAGTATTAATATTTCAGTTCTATTTCATTTTTTCTGAGAACTTTACCATAAATGGCTATGCATGTTTTAGGGATCTCACTTAAAAATGTGTTTTTAAAAACTAAGTTTGTGGTGCGAATATGGGGGAGATGCTTTTCAGTAGTTGTTAGGAAATGACATATGAATTCCTTACATTAAAACTCACTTTCTATGAGTTTTATGTAGAAATCTCCCCAGTCAGTGCCTTCCATATACCACAGAAAACCGTTTCTGGGTTAGATTATGATAAGGAAGTGCCTTTTGCATTTGTTGTGAATTAAATGAAGGATTTAGATCTTCAACATTGAACAAATTTGCAGAGAACATTAAAATCCTTTACCTTGACATTTCTGATACCCATCATTTTGATAACCTTTGAGTCACGGATTGTCGATTAAAAATACCTTATATGCCTCCAACTCAGAAACAGTTTTAAGAGCTTATTTAAATTTCTAATTTCTTCACTGCATTCCTACAAGGAATCGGAATAAACAGATTAGCCTTTCCACCTTGAGTTTACAATTAGGGACCGGAACAATTCAGCCAATACCAAGCATGTTGAAGATAAAAGCACACCATGCATGTGCTGTCATCTTAATTTGCTTGAGACGTCAGTACTCAAAAAGTTGTACATAATGTTCTCAATGCACAGTATTCCTGCAAAGCCAGAAACTGCATTGTCTGAGAGCTCATTTCATCTTCAGTTTCCAGTAATATTTCTGATTGTTTATCATATTCATGGCGAGCTTAAAGCTAGTTTTAGAACTCCCTTCATCCTGATTCCCTATCACCACCTAGATTTTGAATTTCAGACCCTGAAAGATCATTACATACCTGTAAGTAGAGATGTGTAGAAGAAAGGGAATGGTAGATAAGACACTTGAGATTCCCAGTCAGGTTTGGGCTTTTAGAACCAACAACCTACCTGTATGTTGTGAGAAGATAAAAATGTGATATTTGAATTCACATTGAGCACCTAGTGCCAGAGTATTAACCAGATGCATGAAATGTAACTACCTCTCACTTTGGATTGTTTTAACTGATCTTAGGCATAAATGCAAATGCATCTCTAGCTAGCATATTTCCTGTATTTGAACGAAAATTGTGATGAGTAAGTAGGTTTGTGCAGGAATTGGTGAAGTTCTGCAGCTGTTTTGGGGGCAGAAATAACTGATCAGTTATGTAGACACATTAATAAACAGTATAGGTCATTGTCCCTTAGAACGAATTGATTTGAGAAAACAGTCATTAGTGAGACTGAAATGACAGAATTCATATCCTGTTTCAGGGTCATTTGTGCCACAATAGTAATTTAGGTCATAGGATCCCATGAAACAGCAAGCATTTATTATGCACCCACTGTGTGCCTGGGGCTGTGCTGAGCACTGTGGATGGAGGGATGGGAAGTCACATATTACAGACTGACTGTTGCAGCTTCATAATATAACGGAATTAAGTTAAAGCATCAGGATCTGTTTACTCATCTACCAGGTTTCTAATCCCGTCAGTGCTTTACCCATCTAACTCAGAATCATCCCCGTTCTCAACTTGGGTAAGTACAGTCTAACTTTCAAATTTAGACTCCTCATAATTTTTACCGTTTAAAAATGAGTAAAGAGGTCAAAAGAAAACAAAACAACAATAATTAGCTTTCTGCCTTTTGTCCCCTAACGTTCAGTTTTCACTGGCCTCTGTAGCAGCTGATATATGATTTTCTAGATTGTCCCACAAACAGAACTTAATTATCTAGACTTTTACTTTATCCAAATAATTTTTTTTCAGTTAAACAGAAGTGTGTGCTTGTGTGTGTATGTGTGTGTGTTTTGTTTTGTTTTTCTTATCCACCTCCCCAATACTTATTTAAAACATTTTTGGAGGGGGAAGAAAATTTCTTTAAAAAAATGCACAATGCCCAAGGTAAGACACTCAATGTGAAAGAAATAATTATTAACCATTTTAAACATTCACTTTCCAAGTTGCCTTATGACTGGCTCACGTATAAAGTGATACCTCTTGACATTAACTCAGACAAGACCATTTGGCGCTGTCTCCTTGGCCTCCACTCACACTATTCCTAGAACGATGATACAGACATACTTTATGATGGATCTGAAACATGGCTGTAAATAAAACTGAACTGTCCATCAGGAAAACGTAAGACGAAGTGGAAATTTATTTCCTGGTAATACTGAGTGTTTTCTGCTTAGAAAGCAATAGCACTGTGTTGCGGACACTGTTTCTAATTAGCAAGCTTCTGAAATACGGTCTCTCGTTGAGCAAAATGGTCATTCCATGCATAACTGCAGTTTCAGCAGTACCTTTTTGTTTCTGGTTATTAATTTGCATTTAAGATGAGTCAAAGTCATTAATTTACTGAACCAACATGGAAAACGTGGAGCAGTTAAGCTTATAAAAGACACCATCATGCCTCAGTATATGTGTGCTTAATGACATTATATCACATGAAAGATTCTAATATCCTTGTACTTGATGTGACTAGTGGCATTAGAATGCTAGGACTGTGGTAGTATTTGTTGCTTTAATTGTACAGAACTAACTAGATACAAGTAGACTGTTAATAAAGCTTACGGTTACATTTTCATTGTCCCGGCTGTAAACTGTATTACCATCATTTTTGTTTTTCTTTTGGAGGCATCAAGCTTTCTCAATATTATGACAGTTACACTATTGTTGAAGTCTTTAAGGAAAGAATAAATATGCTAATAACATTCTGAAATAACATTCTGAAAGGGACTAACTCTAAGCCAAAGTGAGTAGCGCAACACAAAAAAAGCATAATTTTTCCTTTGAAGATTCCATTTATTAGAAGCTAGGGAAAACACTATGCTCAAAAATATGCCCCCCACCCCCAAATTCACAACTTGTTTCATCCTTAGTTTAAAATCCTTTATGTTAGAATGTCAGGCAGACATTAAGGCAGTGTACAACTACCAGGACAATATTTTAATTTTAAATATTCATGTGTAGATGGATCACCAGACTTATGTTAATCTCTGAATATTTTTTGTATTCAATAGGATTTCAACTATTATCTCTGTGTTTTAATAAGATTTTTAATTCTTGTTCAAATATGACCTAGTGCCTGAATCAAAAACTGCATACAGTATTTTTCTATCAGGCTAACAGATCAACAGTGTTTATGGTGGAATTCATGAAAATATTTCTAGTATATGGTTTAATTTTTCACGGTCAACTCTCTGTTATTTCCGTTGTGATTCAAACTCCCTAGGTAACCATCTACACACCTCCCTTCACTTATTATTTTATTGATTGGCCACTCATTTCAGATCTATAGAAATTCTCACTCTTTATGTGGCTTTAAACTCTTTTATATTTTTCTTAGCTACTAGAGAATCCTCTAAGAATTTCCAAGACAGAGGTCCCATTTGACAGTGGCTTCCCAGTCAATAATTATATGCACGAAGCAAAGCACACTAAAGAGTTCACTTTTTAAATTGTCAATTTGTTGAAACTTGGACACATTGGCTGATGCAATTTCATTTCACAGTGGCATTTTATTTATTAATTCATTTTATTAATCTGCTTTCCAAAATTTAGGACACAAAAATAACTTATGACTTCTTAGAGTCTCAGAAGAAATAAAATGATGTCAATCTGTCTCTTGGCATCAGACTTCACACTTCCATCAGACGGGTACCATTTTATACTGATATTATCACTATCAGAGTAGTTTAAAAAAGACCTTAAAAGAGACAACACTGGGTATGTCAGCCTTGTGTAGGTTTATTTTCATTGTGTATAAATGGATGCAGGTCAACTCTATAATTTCTTTGACTCGTCAGTTTTCATTACCTGGGAATGTCTGTACCTACGTGTATATGTGTGTGTGTGTGTGTGTGTGTGTGTGTGTGTGTGTGTGTGTGTGTGTGTGTGTATGTGTGTGTGTTTATATATATAAGGAAGTATGGTAGGTTTCAGGAACCAGTTGAAGAACTTTTCTGTCTTTCCAAGAAGAGAGAGAAAACAATCTTCCTGAAAAGTGGTATGTAATAGAGTGAAGCATGGAGAATAGAAAAAGGATTAAGCTTCAAACAGGTAGACATTACTCTTACTATTATCATGGGATTATGTGGGCGCATAATCCAATTTGTGTTTACAATTCCTATACTTCTTCTCCGTTCTTTCTGTGATTCAGAGGACGAATTTCTACAGATTTCTCCCATCGTAAATGTGCTTTTTAGATGATTCTTTGGAACTAAAGAAATGTTTACTGGACATTTGGGCCATCATTTCATGCTGGGTTGAAGGAGCTGTTTTGTCCCTGTGACCTGCAGACTGAAAATCAGGCAGTGGGGTAGGAATGTTCTCAGGGTCTTTGGCCACATGGAATCTGTTTACTTCGCGCTTTTGTACCTGCCTACTGTAGAGTTGGGTTTTCCAGAAAGAAGGCTAGAGGAAATCATCACTTAACAGACACTCTGCCGATCACATCTTTTCCCTTGAAACCCCACAGCACAGGACTTATTTTTTGACCCTGTGATGGTGACACAAGTCTGTTTACTATAGAACTGTTGAGTCCTGGGAAGTAGCTTTACAGTAATGACCCCCACAAACCTGTCATAACATCTCTCTCTCTCTCTGTCTCTCTCTGTCTCTCTCTCTCTCACACACACACGCACACACACACAGTGATTCTAGGTTTTTACAAGTTGCATAATTCTGCCAAATTATCACGAATGCTAGAATTCCTTCTAGTTGCTTTCATTGTAAATAACAACTGCTGAAATAAAAAAAAAGCAGAATTAGGGAATAACTGATTTTTTTCCCGATAAACATTTACCTCCGGAAGCTATGCCACTAACCAGATGCATGAACACCCTAAGTTGGCAGCACTGTGGGCGCTACCCTGAGGCACTTCATCTGTTCTTTTCCTCCTCTTTCAAAGATGCATGCCTTTCTGTGGGAGATTTCCCAGTTGCTGGTGCTTTGTTAGCATTTATTTACCTAACCAGAGGTTCTCACACTTGACACTACTTAAAAAGAAAAACAAGGAGCATATTTAAAAAGCTTACTCTGAGACCCCACCAAGATGTACTCTGAATTGGTTATTATAGGGTGAGGCCAAGAATCTGCATTTTATCAAGCTTTACTGGTAATTCTTACCTAATTCATCTAGGAATATCCTATTGTGGAACACTGAAAACAGTGTGGCTTCGGGATTAATTATCCCAGAGCCTTGTATTCCTGGAATGAAGCCGTTGTGAATGTTGATGCCTATTGCATTAGTTGATCCTTTCAGATGTAGCAGTACTCAGTCTGCTATCTAATGTCTGACCCTCCTGGGGAAGACAAGCAGTCAAACAGGCAAATGCACACACAGGAGGCGAACTGGTTGAAATCATAGATAGTCAGACGGGACAGTGCCAGGCACCTGCAAGCAAGGCAGAAGTTGTCCTGAGAATTCTGGGGCTCTGGACCGAGAGAGGGTGAGCATAGGTGTACATTGGGAACAGTGGGAACATGTGCTTCTCATTGCTGCCTCTCCTTTGTATGTAAATTTCTATGTTCATACAGGGCTCAGGGTATGTAGAAGCAGGGTCTCCTTGTGTTCTGTGTTCAGCTGAGTTCAGGGAAGGATCAGTAAACATGGCAAAGCATTACGGACAGTAAGGAAGAAGACGTTTATAATAGAAAATTCTATGACAAAATTATTGTCTTTCTCTTGGAGGTGCTGGTGGCTGTCCTACTGAGAGAGATTCCAGCATTAGAATAAGCTGTGTGCTTCCTCTTTTTAAGACCGCAAAGACCGAAAGACTCCAAAAGCAGAAGAATAATGAATGAAATAAACTTAGACAAGGCAGTCATTGAAGGTGCAGACTGATACCCAAATGTTGCAAAGACCGAAAGGCCAAAGGCAGGTTCTGGAGTCAAGGCATAGAGCAAGGAAGGCAGGAAGCAGGGAGAGGAGACCTAATACCCATGAACTGAGGACAGTAAGGTTGAGCTGGGGCTATTACTGAGAATTCGGAATGTCACTTACTAACGTGTAGTGTTTGAAAGAGAATGTATGGGTGGGTTTAAATGCCTCAAGGTGGGCCAAAGCTATTAGCCTTTTTGAGCATGGTTAATTGCTACTTTTCAGTGGGTTACTGTGATTACATAATCTGCAGTTCAATTCAGTGGTTGGTGTAGAAAGCAAAAGCGTGCCTATACTGAAAGTTTCTGGTCTAGATTCTGCCCATATTCTTGTTTAAAAGTTGCCTCTTGCGTTGTATTTGTTCTAGGCAGGTGAATCAGTTAGTGTCAGTAGTTGGTCATCTGCTTACCCATCGGAGTCAATATGATTTAGAGGAAAGACATGGAATCTGGAGTCAGGTAGTCCTGGGGCCTTCATTTACTGCCACTTAGTCCATTGTCTGTATAAATGGGATGATGATATATATCTCGTAAGGGTTAAACGAAAGGGCAGATGTGCCAGACTTAGAAATACTCTAGGTGTTCAGAAAATATTAATTGCTTTCTCCTTTTATACTCTAAGACTCTCTGCTTGCATGAAATTTGACCCTTATGATTTCTTCTGTGCTCTTATTCACTTGGGATTTTTGTTTAATTACCTTGTCAACCACTATGTTGTTGATTTAGGGTGTGTAAGATAAGCATTCATCTATTCCACACCATGTTTCTACCCCGGCCACATCTATCTTATATTAAGTGATCTTTGAAGCAGCTCTAATGGGAATTGATCCCTTGGGTCAGGAAAGCACCTGCTTCTGATGTCTCCTGTGCTCACGTGTCCCAGGATTTGTGACCTGTGTATTGAAATGGGCAACAACACCCAGGACACCTGGCCAACCTCCCCTTAGGTAAGAAATGGCCTCAATTATGTTTGTGACAACTAGCAGCTATTCTGGTATAATCTTCAGTTAATGGAGAGCAGTCTCCCAGGCTAATTAGTAAAAAGAAGATATGTAATAAAATTCCAGAGAAACAAGTCAAGTTTATGTCAGTCGTTTTGAGAAAAGTAAATCTAGGCGAGCACTGCTTAGCCCCTCCCCCATGGACACACATCATTTTCTTGAATAGAAGTATAAAAGTAGAAAAAACTTTGTCTCTGGATTCAGATAGTCTGTGTGACTCTTGCTTCTGCCACTGAAGATCTGTGTGACATTTGTGACATAAAGCATATCAGTTACTTCTGATCTTTTGTTGCCTCATGGGTGAAGAGGGGATATAAAATGCTTCTAACTGGTTTCTTGGAAGGGCTGAATTGGGTAGTAATTGTAATGTACCCAAGACAAAGCTGACATACAATAAATGCTAGTCCCGTTCTCTTTCCTATTCCTTTTGAGAATTGAGTTCATGTCTTTTATGGAAGTAGTGTTTCCATCTTTCTTATCCCATTTCTTTTTTTTAAACATGGCTATACATATGGGACAGCAGCCCAATAGCTAGTGAAGGGATATGGCCTCAAAAGGGAAGCAGTAGTGTGCATTGTTTTGCATTGTCCTGACACTGCTGGGTGCTAGTGTTAAAATCAGTCACTGAAGTGAAGCCATTCTCCTTGGTGTGTCCACCTCCATGTATGTGTTAGAGCTGAGTATGGTGTGTTTCCCCAGACCTCGGGCGATAAGGAATTGGTCAGGTGAAATGCCATCTTTGTTAGCTCTGAATGGAAAATCGTGCTTGCTTTCATAAATAAAGGGAACTGCTGAATATTTGCCTGGTTTCTGATTGGCCCCAAATTAGTAAATATCAACAAGAAATACACTTCAGCATACATACATAGCATATTTGACTTAAGCCTGAGGCTCTTCGGAATACTCAGCTGTAAACTGGGAATGTCAAAGCTCACGTGTCCTCCTAAGATTTTTGTAAGAAGCAAATGAGTAATATGCATGAGATGGAGCCATAGGTGCTTATATGATGGCTTCAGCATCAACTTAAAACACCAGCGGTTTTATTATTGGTGTTATTAATTTTGTATCACATAGGAATTTTTTTCTTTGATGTCCACTTTACATTTATCTTGAAAAGCTATATTATTAGTTTGATGTGTGATGTGAGCTCATCACTTCATTAATACTGCTCTGGTACGACAGCCAACTCCAGCTGAAATAATTTAGCACATGCTATTCTGTTCAGCTAATAAAGTAAGTCTTTCATGGATAAAGTGGAAATGTCTAGAGTAAACTTGGACGAATCCCAGAACACGGCTCTGCTGAATACACTTCAAGTGGTATCTTATTCGTATTCTTTAGTGGGCATCCCTCTCCACAGGTCACTGAGACAGATAAACAGGAACAATGATAAAGAGTTATGTTATCTCAAAGGTCAATGAAGCATTCAAAACTCTAACATGACTAGCCAACTCCTTGTCACCGAGGTGGACAGCATGTTAAAATCATATTTGCTTAGAGTGGCCACCAGGAAATATTTTATGACTGAGTTAAACTCCTCAAATCTTGACATAAGGCATGTATCAAACTATTTTTGATAACACCCAGTTTAGGATAATACTTTTTTCAATATTAACCATCAGTGCAAATATTTAAAGTCTAGTTCTGTTTCTGCCAAAGAGAACGCAGAGACAAAGACTGTAAAACAGGGTTTCAGAACCTGCCTATTTCCAGATCCTACTGAAATCCAACTACAAGGCTGGAATTGTTTATAAGGAACTGCATATTTCAGTCCTGTAGTATATATCCTACTTCAAATACCATTCAGTGTGTCTGGAATTTTATCCTGGAAATACATTGCAAGTGATCTCTGTGTTATTCGTCTCGGCTCCTGAGTTTTGATTTATCACCTCTAGTAAGTAAGCTGGTGAGCATCACGCAGGAGATTCACAAGGCTTAACCATTCAAGACTGTTGAAATTCAGACTTCGTGTACCATTTGGGTGACAGACTGTAAAGGCACTTTTCCTGCCTACAGCTCTATAGAACAATCATTTGCTATAAGACTCTCCTCAATAGCTTGTGCCCTTGTGCTTTATGGGGACATGCAGGGTACATGCTCCATTTATCTCAGTTCTTAAAATTCCTCAGTGGATAACGGGGAAGTCCAATGATAATATTGACCATAATATACCTTGCTAATGCATACAAACACACAACAGTAGTTTCCTTAACTTTGGTACTTGGGCTGTAAGAGGAGGTGGGAGGTAGGAAAAGGGGAGAGAGTAAACTCATAACCTGCCTGGCCAAAGCTAGTTATAACCCGATTGATGGGTAACCCCAGGCTACTTGCAAAGACAATTGTTTTTGGTCCCATCACAGGGCCTGGGATGTGGTTTGCACAGTTGACCAAGAGACTGGAGGCTTCTCTGATAAACAGTTGAGCCTGGTGACAGAAGCTGATGAGGAGACTCTCTGGGGCCCAGTCAGCTACAGAAGGAAAGAATAGAATAACAGTTACTGTTCTAGTGGGAGTTCTGGTACCTGGACTTTCACCCACATGGGTGTCAGACCACTGTCCTAAGCTCCTTAGGCATTTCTAGGCTTTCTCAGAATTTTTTAGGAACTGGGCAGGTCCAGTTTGCAGGTTGAGGGTCATCAGTGTTTGTATCAGATCAAAATAGAGTAAGCAGATACCAAGAATCACTTACAAATAACATATACTGAATACCAACCATTCTCTCCCAACAATCATAGAGAATAGGTGTTACTGTTATCCTTATTTTATGAATCTGTGATTTTTCTGAGTATCTGTAAGTGGTACAGCTTGTATTTGACCTCACATTTGATTTCCTCTGGGATCCTTAAGCTCCTGATTCAGGCTTGATATGCCTGCCTCTGCAAGGTGGTAAGCAAGGGCACCCAAAAGTCGATAAAGTAGCTACTTACATAGTTGCATTAGCCTAAGTTGACCTCTGAACTCTAGAATCTTGACTCTAAGAGGCAAATCAGAGAAACATGGCCAGGCTGTTCACCTGTAAAATTATCTGTGAAATTCTCTGGTTCAGCCTCTTAAAGAGACAAATATAGATCAATTGCAAATATTCAATTCCATCCTTTTAATGAGGATAATAGTTTACTACCCTGCTAACTTTAACCTGCATATATACTGCAACCAAAAATATTATACAAATGGCAATTGTTAGGTCCTTCTGATGAAAACTCATGAACTGAGGAGGTCTTGCCCCAGCCTGGGATAGGCAGCTGTGCCTGTGCCAGCTAGCTTCAGTGGGGCCCTTCAGAGAGAGCCCCGGATCTTTTGTGTAGGGGTGCCCGCTTCTGAATTCACAGTATTCACCAGGAATCATGCGTATACAAACATTTCAACCTCTGTTTAAAGACTGCACTAATTTATTTCTATGAATGCTCTACTTTCCTCCAAATGGTTCTGTGAGATGGTGGCTGCAGACTTCATTAGCTCAACCTCCAGAACTGCTCCTTGTATTCAGTAGTTACATTCTCAGTTTTCTCTCTCTTCTACTCAAACAGGTTTTCAGTGTACTTGTGTTTTTTAGTGAGCCCTCTGACAGTATGTTCTACGAAAAGGAAAATAATTTTAAAAGAAGTTTCATGAGGCTCTGAAATTAACAAGTTGTTGGCCTCACTGGCAGGTATTTTTACAGTGTATTCGCTTTTGCTGGGCTCCTCGTCAGCTTTTATGGTTAACAGTGCTCCTTATACCGTGTTGTGATCAAATTTTCTCCTCTGCTGTAAGTCAGAGCATTGAAAACTTAGGATCCTGGAATTGTTGACTCTTCTGATGAGAAAGTTCCTTTGAGTTCATCCAAGTCAAAATATCACTGATATTTATTTGTTTCTGACTCTGGTTGCCACTTTCCGTGTTGGGGAATTTATTCCCAGTTCTCCCATCTGCCGTTTAATCTGGGGTATTTAAAAGGTTTTGCCCAAAATTTCTTTACCATAAACTGAAATATCTTGCCTTGTGATTTCTATCTTTTTTTTTTTCTTTTCTGGTTGTTCTCTTTACATCTAGGAAAGTGGTTCGCAAAAGTTTATGTGCATCAGAATCACTTGGAGGGTAAAGCAGATTATACTGTCCCCACCCTAGAATTTCTGATTTTCTGTAAATTTGAGGAGAGGCCTGAAACTTTGCATTTCTAACACATCCCTGGGTTATCTTGATGTTGCTGATCCTCATTTTGAGAATCTCTGATCTGAATATGTCTTCTCTTCATCTTTTAAAACCTTTAAAATCCAATATGCCTTTTTGTCTCCTTACTGACTAACCCCAATTCCTTCTTTTGTGTCTATGGCTTGTCAACCATGTCACCATGCACTTGTCTTCCTTTGCCTGTCAGTTGTTGGACTTCAGGGGGCCAAACAGACAACACAAATGAGTGAAACCATCAAAGGTAGCCCTGGGATGGGTTGAGTATGTAAGAACTGCTGACATTTTACATAACTGAGCAGGTCCCACCTAAATAATTCTCATGTCATTTATTCAAGTACCAAACCTACTTAATAAAATTTATTTCCCAGCTGAATTTGACCCAGGGGATAAGAATTAAAATGGAGCACAGTAATTAAAATGGAACTTAAGACCAGAATGTGGTGTGTAAGTCAGAGTATCAAGTTACTGTCCACAATTGTCTGATATTTTTCTTACATGAAACCAAGTCTAAAAATAACTTTTAATACATTAGAAATAATTTTTTAATTAAGGAACTACCTATATTCTTTAAAAATTTTTTTAAAAATATTTATTTATTTGTATTTGGTTGTGCTGTGTCTGATTTGTGGCAGGTGGGCTCCTTAGTTGTGGCATGTGAACTCTTACTTGTGGCATGTACGTGGGGTCTAGTTTCCTGACCAGGGAGTGAACCTGGGCCCCCTGTATTGGGAGCTCGAAGTCTTATCCACTGTGCCACCAGGGAAGTCCCAAGGAGCTACCTAAATTCTTAATTATGAGATCAATATGTATCTCCTATTGATACCATCATGAGATAAATAAGAGAGTTTAAAAGAAAACATAATTGATTAGCTGGGCCACCCACTTTGTTTTCTGCCATTATTTAAAATTTAATTGCTGTATTATGTTTCCAGATATTGATTTTAGACATTTTATCATATGCTTTATTGCCCAAAAGCAGTTTCTATGTATTTATAATATGGGTTTTTTATGTTTCTTGGATGTAGAAAAATCAATTAAAATGAAGCAAATATTTTGAAACCTAACCAGATTTTTGTCTTTGTTTTCCCTGAAAGTTCCTCCATAGAAATGTGTGGCCTGGGAGTTGAGCCTAATGCTTTCTGAATAAGATATTCACAGTCTTGTAGTGTTTGCTGGGAACTTAGAAAACTGACTTTTTCTTAAAGCTTCTTAGGGGACTGTCAGCTTAAAAAGTGGGCTACATGCTTCTGCAGGGTTCTTATGGCTTGTCATACACACTGTTTCAGTGCAGATATAGAAAATTCCTCGTCCACAGTCCAGTTCTGGCCCTCCTCTTAGTTTTACCTTGTCTCTAACTTGATTTCCGTTGTCCTAAGGTGGATGCAGAATGGAATAGAATTAGCAGATCTTTAACTACAGTCCTTAAGTGAGGCAAAATCCACTCTGAATCATCTTTGCCAGGAGTTTTGGCAAGATGCAACTCTGCTGCAATGTAGGCAGAGCTGAACTTCAGCTGGAGAGCACCTGTTTTCCTGTGCTCTCTTGCTGTTCCTACCAATCTAACCCCTCCTATGGGGACCCTTGCACTGCCATATGGTCCAGCAACTAAAGGGTTAACACGCACTACAGTTACAAGCATCCAGGACCCCTTTCCAGTAGGTGTCTGTTCAGATGGGGCAGTGGCTGGGCCACTGTGGGCTGGTAAATATTTTAGATACCATCCCTTGGCAGGAGATGAAGACTTGAAAGTTCCCAGGAGCCAGCAGGTGATGCAAATGTGTGTGTGTGGCCGATGGGGGCACTCCTGCCCTGCTGAAAGGAGGCAGCTCAGGCCCAGCCCAACTCCTTTTGTGGCTATCCTGGCGCAACCCATTCTCTGATCTTTGAAGAGGCGCTCAGAATCTAGACTGTTTTTTGTTTGCTTTTTAAGTTGACATCTCCTGATTTTCAAAACCTTGCTCATTAAAAACAAGAACCAGATTCTGTAGCCTAAAACACACAAACCAACTAACAAAGCCTGTGAGCTGATAATGATGGACATCACAGACTCCAGAGCTGAGGGCACCTGGATACCCAGATCACTTCAGAAAACAGTAAAATGCCTGTCTTTCATCTGTTTCTAAATTCTGACCAGGGCTATCCATGCCCAAGTTTTAAGTCGTCAAGAGCTACGTGCCGAATTTCACAAAATACTTTTTCTAAGCCCAGAACCTTTTCTGTTTTTCTTATCATTGTGTATATCAAAATGATACATAAAGAAAAAGATTTTAAAAAACTACTTATGTTTTGAAGTAGGTCTATTTTAGAAAAGAGAATCTTGACGAAACCTGAGCCTTGTTAGAAAAGAAAAAGAAAAATGACAAAGCAATAACTTATAGAAAGACTGGATGGGATTTTCAATCACAATGTGCAAAACACAGCAAGAATGTATTCTAAGGATCAGAAGTATGTAGTGCTCAAAAAATCAAACCAAATCAAACCCAAACAAAAAACAAATGCACAGACGCAGCTCAGCAAAGGGGCCAAGCCAGAGAGGCACATAAAACAGAAATGGCTGAGGAAAGAGGTCAGGAAGCTGGAATCTTGCACAGACTGGTTCTTGCTCAGCCTTGTAAGAGATTCTGCAATACCAGTCATAGCACCTGACTGATGGAAGTCATTGTGTACTGTAACTGAATTAATGCATGACCAAGGATCAATTAGAAAATGCCTCCAGATGTGATGATTGGAAATGTTTTATTTTGTTTTATTATTTTTATTTTTTAATAATTGAAAGGAAGGCTGCCTACTTTCTCCTCATCGGAACCTTATACAGAGGAAAGCCTAGCAAGGCACACAGGGATGAAAAAGATCAGATGGGAGACAGGAATCATGGCTCTTTCCTCCAAGCAGAGCTTCCCCTACCCTCCTTTTCTGGTTTCCTCTCTCTGCTTCTCTCTCCCTGGACTCCATTTTTACAATCTTGCTTTCCATCTGATGTTACCTCTGTTGGAACTGTCTGTGGTTTGTAAGTGGCATTTAGATTCGATGTTGACTTTATCTAATAAAGTTTCATCCTCTCTGGTCTTCATGGATGAAGTGGGTGAGCTGAACCTAATTCTTTCCCTTCTCCTCTCACTTCCCCAGAGTGATTCAGTGAATTCTACTTAGTTTTTAGTAGCCCATGATGACCACTGTCCTATGAAAGAAAGATGCCTAATGTAATCCTTCAGCAAATAGTCTTTGCTCAGAGGACTTGGATTAAAATCCTGATTTACTACCTGAGGCAGTTTGGACAAATTAATGAAACCCATTGACTTCATTCTTTCTCATCTGTATAAGGGGAATTATAATAACCTATTTAAAGTTAATTTTTGTGAGTGGTTTAAGATAGGGATCTACTTTCATTCTTCTTTATATGATTATACAGTTTTCCCAGCATCATTTATTGAAGAGATTATTTTTTCCCCATTTAGTGTTCTTGGCTCCCTTATCAGGTTTTAGTTGACCATATATGTGAGGGTTTATTTCTGTGTTCTTAATTCTGTTTCATCTGTCTATGTGTCTATTTTTATGCCAATACTGTACTGTTTTGATTATGATAGCTTTATAATATACTTTGAAGTGAGAAAAAGTGATGCCTCCAGCATTGGCTATTCAAGGTCTTTTGCGGTTCCATATGAATTTTAGGATTGTTTCTATTTCTGTAAAATATGAAATCTTGATAAGGATTGCATTTAATCTATAGATGGCTTTGGGTATTATGGACATTTAATATTAATACAATATTAATTCTTCTGATTTATGAACACAGGTTATCTTCCCATTTATTGTCTTCAATTCTTTCACCAGAGTATTATAATATTCAGTGTACAGATCTTTCACCCCTTTTCACTGGGCATCTTGTCTTATTCCTGACCTTAGAGGAAAAGCTTTCAGTTTTTCACCATGGAGTGTGATTTTAGCTGTGGACTTGTCATATATGGCCTTTATTATGTTGAGGTATGTTCTCTCTGTACCCACTATGTTGAGAGTTTTTATCATGACAGAATATTGTATTTTTTCAAATTATTTTTCTGTGTCTATTGAGACAGTCATAGGGTTTTAATCTTTTCTTCTATTAATGTGGTGTATCACATTAATTGATTTATGTAGGTTGCACCAACCTTGCATCCCAGGGATAAATCCTACTCTTAATGTGTTGCTGAACTTTGCTTTCTAATGTTTTGTTGATAATTTTTGCATCTTATTCATCAGGGATACTGGCATGTAGTTTTTCTTGTGTCTTTATCTGGCTTTGGTATCATGGTAATGTTGGCTTCATAAAATGAGTTTTAAAACTCTTCTTCAGTTTTTTGAGAATTTGAGAATGATTGGTATTAACTATTTTTTTTAATGTTTTGTAGAATTAACCTGTAAAACCATCTGATTCTAGGCTTTTCTCTGTTGGGAGGTTTTTGATTACTGATTCAGTCTCCTTACTTATTATTGTTTTACCCTTAACTGTTCACCTTTTCTATTTTTTTTTTGTTGTCTAATTCATTTATTTATGATTTGATCGTTGTTATTTCCTTCTTTCTGCTTTCAACTTAGATTATTATTCTTTTCCCAGTTCCTGGGGGTGTAAAGTTAGGTTGTTTATTTGTCATCTTTCTTGTTTCTTAATATTTGTATTTATTGCTGTAAACTTCCCTCTACAAACTGCTTTCACTGCATTCCTCAGGCTTTGGTATGTTGTTTCCATTTTTATTTGCTTCAACATATTTTTATTTTCCTTTCTGTTTCTTCTTTGAA
Source organism: Hippopotamus amphibius kiboko (assembly GCF_030028045.1). Lineage (NCBI taxonomy): Eukaryota > Metazoa > Chordata > Mammalia > Artiodactyla > Hippopotamidae > Hippopotamus > Hippopotamus amphibius. The sequence continues at coordinate 55,905,094 of NC_080190.1, read as the reverse complement.
CTGTTGATTATTCAGGATCGTGTTGTTTCTTTGTTACCATATTTTGAATTTTCTGGCTTTCCTCCTGTTAATTTTTAGTTTTATATCATGGTCAGAAACTATGCTTGGTATAATTTCAATCTTCTTAAATTTTTAGGAATTGTTTTATGACATATAATATGATCTATGTGGAAAATGCTCCATGTGCACTTGAGAAAAACGTGTATTCTACTCCTTTGGGTGGAATATTTAGTGTCTCTGTTAGATCTGTTGGTCTCAAGGATAGTTCAGGTACAGGGTATTCTTATTGATTTCCTGTCTGGATGATCTATCCATCATTGAAAGTGGGGTCTTGAAGTCCTCTACTCTTATTGTATTGTTGTCTGTTTCTCCTTTCAGATCTGTCAGTATGTGCTTATTATATTTAGGTGCTCCAATTGCTGGATTCGTACATATTTATGATTGTTATATCTTCTTGATGAATTTACCCTGTTATCATTATATAATGATCATCCTTGTCTCTTGTTACCGTCTTTGCCTTGAAGTCTTTTTTGTCTGACTAAAAATATATCTACCCTGCTTTCTTTTGGTTTATACTTGCATGGAATATCGTTTTCCATTGTTTTATGTCAAGCCTATGTGTGTTCTTAAAGCTGAAATGCATCTCTTGTCAGCAGAATATAATTGGATCATTTTTTTTAATCCATCCAGTAGCTACTGTATGCCTTTTGATTGGAGAATTTAATCTATTTACATTTAGAGTAATTATTGATAGGTAAGCATTAATAAATGCTTGACATATTCTTCTGTTCATGATCTCTATTGTATTTTGCATTTTATTTTGTTCTTCAGCTCCAGAATTTCTGTTTGATTCTTTTTCATGATTTCTATATCTTTGTATACTTTTCATTTTAATTCTGTATTGTGTTCCTGATTTTGTTGAATTGTCTTTCTGTAGGTTTTCTTGTTTTGTTTTGTTTTTGTAACTCTTTGAGCTTCCTTGGAAAAGCTATTTTGAATTCTTTGCCAGGTAGATTGCAGGTCTTCATGTCTTTGAAGTTAGTTACTCAAAGATTATTATGATCCTTTGTTAGTGTCATGTTTCTTTGATTTTTCACATTCCTTAAAGTCTTGCATTGCTGTCTTCACATTTGAAGTAGCAGTCACCTCCTCCAGTCTCTAATGACTGACTTTAAGGGGGAAATACCTTTTGTCAGCCACTGTAGTAACCTATGGATGTGCTTGTTTCATACTTCTTGCTCCCTCTTGTGGCCAAATTCTTAAGCTTATATGCTTTCCCTTGATGCTGCAATGCAATAGGTTGGATGCTGACAACCTCCCTTTTGCTTTCCCAAAGAAAGTGCTAAAGCTCAAGTTTCTGGTCTCTCCCTAGCCCACAGTTTGGGGCAGGTTTTCTTTGCATACTCACTAGCTGTCTGCCAAAGCTCTCCCTCAGCACTGTCAGGAGTATGTATGTACAGGGAGCTGGTCCCAAGGTGGGGTTGTTTATGGGTGAGGCATGCAGAATTCTGGGAGTGCCCATGGGCGAGTTGGTGGGGTCCATGAATAAGGAGTCTCTAGTGGCTCTTGCGCAGGCTTCTTGATGGGGTACAAAATAGTAATAGTAGGATCTGCATCACTTTAATGCCCTCTGAGAATCCCATCTGCCGCTCTCCCAAGCTCTTCCCACCCCCCAGTAGTTCAGTCATCACACAGTTTTCTGAATGAGGTGAGAGAGATATGGCAGCATTCTACACAGCTGGGGAACTCAGGCAGTCACTCACATGCTGTCACTTTCTTCAACAAGAGAAATCGTGGGCTAAGGAAGATCTCTGCTGGCACTGAGTTGTGCTGTCTTGTGGAAAGGGTGATCTGGATAAAGTTACACCGTTCTTCATATGCATCCAGACTTCCCAATGCATCCAAACTCATATGTTTTTGCTCCATTGGTGCGCTGCAACTTCTCTGCTGGGCACCTCCCACAAAGTTTCTTTCATCCGTGAGTGACTGTCTAAGACAGTGTTCTCCAGGGGCTCCTGCATTGTGGCTAAGAAGGGTTGGAGCTGGTCCATAGGCCCCTGCAGGATTCACAGCTGGAACCAAAGTCTGTATACCTGTTGTGCAATACACAGGTGGGTGATACTCCTCCCAGGTCCCTTGGCGTATGGTGTTGGATCCCACAGCACCAACAAAGGCACTTTTGTTTGTGGATCACAGCTGAATCATTATTGTTGAGGGGGGGGATGCAATGTAGGATGTCTTATTCAGCCATCTTGCTGATGTCACAATCCATTTACCTTTCAAAAGTAGGTAGTATATAATATGTTATAGATAATGGAAACTGCTTTTTGAGAAGGTGGTTATTGCCCTGATGAAATAGTCCTAATCTCCTGTCTACTGTGCCATATGTTACTGTAATTATGAAAGAGACGTAAGGAAATGCCGTAAGCACTCTCCATTGGGCCTCAGGCTTCACCGGCTCTCATGTGGCTGTTGTATAAATGCTCATTATGAACATATCATAATAAAGAGGGAATGGCTACTGCTAACATGTACCTGCTAATTTGGTATCTTATTTATGACAGCAGAGTGAGGCATATAATCAAAGACAGTGGAAGACAGAGATGGTCAATAAAGTAGCATCCTGTACTTTGTTGGCTGAGGCAGGCTGTGAATTTGTTTCAAGTTTGTTATACAGTAATTAATTTAATTAGAGCAGTAATGACTGGTGACCCAAGACCATGTAGCCTTATTTAATAAGTGTGTAAACATATGCTTTTCATTTCCATAATGTATATTTCACCATTTATAAAAATAATAAAAATTCAGTATAGAACAGAGTATAGAAATATATGTAAATAAGGTAGCAGAATCCTCTCTCCTATCCTCAGCTGCTACCATTTCTTCACTTTTATGCATATCTTTCTTACTCTAAAACTAAGTAATTATTTTCTGATTAATGTGATAGTAAATTTTCGATAGAAAAATACTTTTAAATACAGAACTATGGGAGAAATGATATAGCTCAGTGTTGAAGCAGAGAGTTTTCTTTGTTCATAAAATTTGGCCATATCCATTTTGGGGGAGCTAAAGTGGCTTATTCTCAATTTGTCTTCTTTATTACTGTGCACATGAAATGTTTTTAGACAAAGTTTAACTTTCTGGATTCTCAAAAAGAAAGATCAGTGTTACACTTCAATAGATTGTTTACAAAGTTTGTATTTATTTTCCCACAAATGTTCATTTTGTCCCCCTCTAGCTTTAAAGTCAGGTATACCTGGATCCCAGTGTCAGCTTTATTCACCAGCTGGGTGTTATGTGGAAGTAGCATAATTCATCTAAGTCTCAGCTTCCTTACCTAAAAACTATAGAATAAAGTTTGCCTCATCAGATGATGTGAGCCTGTATGAAGTGCCTGGCAGTAGTCGATACTTGGTAACTATTAACCAGCTTCTTTTCCCCGTAATTAACATCGATATCATCTATTAATTATGCCATTGTATTTGGCAAAGTGTCCTGTTATTGATATAAATATCCCTCACATAAACATTTCCCTAGAGATCTATAGAGAAGAAACTTCCAATGAAATTCAGAATTTGGGATTTACAGAATTTATCCCCTTACAAACTTTAAGTTCCAAGGTGTCTTCCTATCTGAGTGGTTTGGAAGAAGACCCATGGAGTTTAAGATGATGTTAGTATGTTTGAGACACCTAATACTTTTATATTTTGGTACATTTTTAGTGACTGTTAATAATTTAGGTATGATCATCAGCATGGAACTGCAATACATGTAAATTTAAGTTGGAGGTATCAATTGTTATTAATATCTCATGAGAGGGAACTATTTTAGAACTTTGTTAGTAGTTTATACATGAGGTTACCATGGCAACAGTGGAACTTACTTATATATATTTTTAATTTAGTCTTTAATTTTCTTTAAACTACTTTGTCACTGCCTCGGCAGAAAACCCTGTCTGTAGTAATGACAGTGATTTAATGGTCATTATGAAGTTGTCCAACATTCTTGTGATTTGCTTCCGGGGACATTGGGTGTCTTTGGATGTACTATTAATGCAGTGCTAAGCCCATTTAAAGTAGACAGAGTTTACAGGGAAGAGAAGTATATTTTCTTATTGCAATTTATCATCCAGTAATAATGGTGAATATTGCCACTCAAAATTTAGGGCCAAATGTAACTCCAGAGTGAGCTGACTAATGGCTGTTTTTCTCTTGAAGAAAGTATATTGCTTTTGCATTTGAACAAACAGTCATTTAAAAGTATAAAAAGCTATTTAATAGCTACAAATCTTATTCCAGAAAGAATGTTCAATCCTTGATACAAAATGAGCCAAAGAAACAGGCTGCTGGATTGTTGTGGGAAATAATCAATATCTCAGATTTTTTTTTCTTGTAAATCTCTTGCTTCATGTCAAGGTCACACTGATAACAGGTTAGAGGTTTGGGTGTTAGTAAATCTACTTTGCAAAATATGGCTATTCATAAATTAACCCTGAAGCATTTAAAATACTGTGGCATCAATTCAACACATCTATTGGATGCCAATTCCAGGAGGTCAGGAAGGTCTGTTAGAGAGAAATGTAATATTAACTGGAGAATCCAAACAGAAGAGAGGCAAGAAATGCTAGGTAAGTAGATAAAATGGCAGAAATGAGTCCCACTGACAGCGTATGTATGGTGTGAATGGAGAGTAAGGTATATAAAACGGTGAAGAAGGTATAGAGAATTCCTTGCCAGGTAGGAAATTTGAACGGAAGTCTATCTTCTAGGAAATGGAGTAAGATCTTTCAGATTTGTTGTATGTTAGCGAGTGATGTTTAGGGCAAAGGAGAAAGTTATGCTCATGTTACTGTTGCTCCTGGGAGGATAATATCATGTGATTAAGATTGGGAGCTCTGTGGGGTTGTTCAGTTCAGTCTCCTACCTTTGCGCCCAATAATGATTGTTGTTGCAATGAACTACTTTTGCTTAGGCAGTTTAGAAAGTATGATCTCCATTTATTAGAAAGGGAAGCGTTTGTCTTGCTGGGACGGTAACTGAATCATGCTGAAATGAATGAAAAATGCAACTCAGTTATATTTAGTGACTAGCAATTTTTTCCCAATGTATTTTATAAAGGAAAATGGCTAATATATGGTTTGTCCATTGAAAAAAAATAATTTTTCATTAAGGCACGAGTTAAGTTTATATTTTCTCAAAAATTATTCTAAATTTCTCATCTAAATGTTCGAATAACATATTTTGGCCTTGGTTTTTAATTAGTTTCCTGTAAACAGGCCTGTGATATCTGTTAGAAAGTACATATACATGCATGTATGTGTGTATGTGTGTGTCTGTGCATGTTGTATTTAAGGGACTAAAAAAATGAGGCCCTTTAAGAGAGGTGTTTATAGTGTTAAAATGTCAAGTCTTCCTAAAGTGCATCTGTTTGAATAAATTGGGTGTATATTCTTCTCTAACCAGTCCAACTGTTGAGTTTAATGAGGCTACAGCTGATGCTGATTATGAATGGAGACTCTGCAAATTTATTGTCAAATCAGCTCTCTTCTTATATTGTTTTGAGATCATTCCTTTGGGCTTATGTACTTTTTCTTCACATGTAAATAAAATGCCACAAATGCTTGCTCTTGAAATCCTGAGAGATGTGGCATATTATTTTTATGGGAATCTCTCTTTTAACCACTCTCACTTGATTAAAATAAGAGGTTTTGTTTTTTTTTTTTTCTTTTTTCAACCTGATCATCTGTGCACTGGAAATGAAATCTCTTATGGGGATTAGTTTAGGCACTCAAGCTTTCCATTCAGGTGAAGGTGTGAAAAATACATGACAAGGATTTTATTCAAATGGGGCATGAGAATCGAGGAACAAGAAGAAAATGAGAGTATTTGGCTGAAGACTTTTTTTCTATGCTGCAAATTTCATTTTCTCTGAGAATTGGGAGGAAGGAAAACAAACCAGCAAAAAGGTGGAATAATAGGAAGGCCATACATGAATAACAAAAACAAAAACAAAACACAATTTGATTTAATCTAACAGAGCAAAGACTTCCATGAAGGCTGTAAGTTACAGAATAGGTGCCTCACCTGAAAGTAACATTGCCGATTGCACAACTTAGGAAGATAGGGTCAAGGACAGACATGCATGTGATAGGTTGCATATGCAGTGGTTCTGCATCATACTCAGGAACTTAGTCTGTCATTTAAAGCCATTCATGATCCAACTCCTGAATGCCACTCCAACTTCACATTCCCCCACTCTCTCAGGGCCCCTAATGCCTCTAACTTTTTGTAGTTTCGTGACTATATTGCTGGTTCTCATATCTCTGTAAATATGCTCCCTTTGTTTGCTGTGCCCCTTTTCTGTTCCTCCATCTATTGGACTCATCCTTTAAGATTTAGTTCCAGTACCATTTTATTTCTCTGCCGTCTCTCTCTGGGTTCCTAGATGATTCGACCCTTCTGTGCTCCCATGGTACTGAGTTCACTCCAGTTACAATTCTTTTTACAGAGCTTTTTTTTTTTTTTTAGAAATTTCATTTTGCTTCATTAATCTTTTTTTCCATAAATTTATTTTATTTATTTATTTATTTATTTATTTATTTATTGGCTGCGTTGGGTGTTCGTTGCTGCACACGGGCTTTCTCTAGTTGCTGGGAGTGGGGGCTACTCTTCATTGCGGTGCACAGGCTCCTCGCTGTAGTGGCTTCTCTTGTTGTGGAGCCTGGGCCCTAGGTGCGTGGGCTTCAGTAGTTGTGGCACATGGGCTCAATAGTTGTGGCTCACGCGCTCTAGAGCACAGGCTCAATAGTTGTGGTGCACGGGCTTCGTTGCTCCGTGGCATGAGGAATCTTCCCAGAGCAGGGCTCGAACCCGTGTCCCCTGCATTGGCAGGCAGATTCTTAACCACTGCACCAGCTAGGAAGTCCTTTACAGAGTGTTTTAAGCATGTTGTACTTTTCTGCATCTATGATTAAGTGGAACGAGCCTAAGAAATAGGTACCTTGTTTAGGTTTTAAGCCCCATAGGATCTGGCACCATCCCTGGCACACAGTAGGTGCATAATAAATTTTGATTGAATATAATCTGCAAGATGGGATGCAGAATAGAAGGTGGTGAAAAATAGAATTACTTAACACTTGGAAGATATTGTCCCAGGTTTTCTGGGAAGAGAGATAGAAATACAAGTAAAAGCAGGTCACTTTTTGAAATGAACTAGAAAGGGAAAGATGCATGATTAATTCACATATAAAGCTATGTGTGAGAGCTGTCAGGAAGCCCCTTGAGGGAGGGTCCCAGGAATTGAATGCAAGGTGAAATCCAAATTTCATTTCACTGAGAGCTGGTGGAAAACCTTCATAAATAAAAAAGCATTTGAACTGAGCCTAGAGGTTCCAAAAAGAGGTTGTTTATTGTTTGTTATTGTTTTTCTTGGTGAGACATTTATTGAGCTCACAGAGGCTACAAGAATTTAAGCTCTGTGTTTCTACATAGGATGACACACATGAATTTAATTGGCCTTTTCAAAAAATTAATAAAAAAAGCAAATCACATTTCGTCACCTAAATACCACAGAATCATATGTGTCCTTTGCTGAGGGATTATCTGAAAGAAGATAATGTACTTACTCTGCTGCCCTGTCTCTCAGCAATGCTTTGGCTCCCCAGTATGCTGATGGCTTGGGAGAGGGGATGGACTCCAGTTGGGGGCCAAAAAGGAAATTATAAAAATTTGAAATTCTGAAAATTCCTGGGTAAATTTATAGGATAATTAATGCTTTGTCAGGGCTTCAGAAATCTGAAAGCAACTGTAAAGAAAGTGTACCATAATAATGGGCTCTGCGAGATATTTTTAAAGTATAATTCTGTGTCCTGTGTCCTTCACCAAAGCAATAACAAGAAATGGAACCATAAGTGAAAAAAACTCTGTTATCAGTTTACATAACTCAGGAAATATCCAACTATGTGGCTCCAAAGGCAGGGTTTCTCTAAAGGGCAGACTATCGAAAAGAATGCTTCAAGGATAAAGACTACACTTCGATCAGTCCTTGGTCAGCGCAGGTGGTGGTACAGAAATAATTTCAGCATCTGATCTAGACACTGGTATTTGAATGGACTGGGTTTATAAATGATCAGCAATAATAGGAAACTCACTCTAGATCGGGAAAGTATCAACTAGAACAAATATAAATCTGGCAAAATTTTAAAATATGTACAATATCTGGAGTTGTGACGAGTGTGGAAAATATACACTATAATACATTGTGAGTTTAGACATTTGTAAAACCGTCCTTTCTTGAACTCAGGATGTACTGTCATGTTGTTTGATAAAAGAGGAAGACTGATAAGGGACAGAGTATAGAGAATTAAGAAATTGTGAATTCTGTTTGGAATATCCTAAAAGATATCAGGAAATTGGGTGGGGAGCAGACCATTAGTATGTGCATTTGGAACTCCTGGAAGGAATTTAAGCTGGAAGATAGGAAAGTCATAAGCATAGAAATGGTACATGAAGCTATGGGGACCTTAGTCATTAGTCACTCATTTCACAACTGTGGATTTGTTGCCTGTTATGTGGAATGCAGTACTCTCAGAATCTGTGTGGATGATATGAAAACATGAGTTATGGGTCCCAGATTTAAGGGAGAACATACATAGAAGCACTTGCTATAGGGTAAGTAACCCATAAAATACATAAAATGATCACATCATTTTATTTTGTATCTTTAGTGGCCAGCCCTTTGCATATATTGGCTACAGTCTTCACATGGATTTGCCCATGGTAGGTAATTTTTTTTCCCAATTATACTGATAAGGAAGCTGAGGCAAGGGGACTTTAAGTGCATTTTATATATTCACTGGTAGTAAGTGGAATTACTTGATGTCAGACTCTGGTCTGTTTCATTAAAAGCCTGTTCTCCTTTCAACTGTCTTCACTCAGTACTTTTCAATAATAGGCCTGTTGTCACTAAATCCTAGGCTTCTTGACCCACACTGTCTGAATAATGATCACAGCATCCCTCTAGGAAAGAAAGGTATCAACTGCAATTAGTTCTGTTTGATGGATGGAAATCCTGGCTTACTTTGAGTTTAAGTGAAGCAATTAAGGTTGCCCAGGGGCAGGTCAGCCATGGGGAAGCTGGTTCTTTACATTCTTCTTAGATTCATATACTGCAATGTATTTATTCTTACACAAATATATTTAATGGCTTGATATGACAAAGTGGCCCATCACTCTTGATCATCCCCCCTACCAGTGGCTCCCAAACTCTCCTGTGAGCTACACGAAGCTTATATAGAGAGGGAAAACTTTCTGAATGGAAAGGAAAATAAAACTTTATTTAACCCGAATGGATTTTGTTCTTAAAGCAAAATAAAATAGACCCGTTTTTCAAAGATCAATTGTTATTCTCCAAGACTTCTGCAATTATCTGTTGAATTTGAGTTCAGTTCAAGTAAAGATTGATTTCCAGGACAGATTCAGGAACTGAAACATTATCGCTAAAGAAGAGGGGGATAGCCATTGTACCTGCATGTTCGCGAGCTTAAAGTTCTACATAGAAAAGTGTCAAATGACCCAACAACATTCACCAAGTTTTCCTCTTTTGGGGGGATCCCTGGAGAGGTGGACATTACAGGGCAGGCTGCATATCTGCCAAGTGCTTGGTCTGAAGAGGTGCCATCAGTTTTTTGATCATTTTATATGTCAAGGGTACTGCTCTCGTTGCGAAAGTCAGTCACTGACTTTTAACCTTGTCATCTCCTTGTTCTACTCCTCATCCCTTTTGGACAGAGGAAACCCTCCTTAAGGTAAGAGCAAAGAGATGGCACCAAGTTGCTAGCTGCCCTTTCTCACTGAACCCAGGAGAATGCACCGAGGTATCAAGTGAGTGAACATCCACTTCTCCATCTATGTTTCTTGTTACTGGCAGAGAAGCCAGTAAGTAAAATCAAAACAATGTGGGACTTGTAACTGTGGGATTTATTCCTTTGCAGAATATTGGAAAGCTAGGAGCTCTTTCCAGCATATGAACTCAATTTAACCCTTTTATACATAAACTAAAGTCTTCCCTTGGTTACTTAATTCGTATGATAAAGCTCCCAAACCTCTCCATGGTTCCTTACCCAAAATAAAGTCAGCTAGACCATGTGAAGCCCCACCTCTAAGTAATGGTTATTTTATTAAAATGCTATTACCCCAAGAGGAATCAGTTGTCAGGGCAACAGAGAATGGAGTTTGGGCCAAAGACTTGATCTTCAGTTAAATTCCTAAGGTGTTCTTCTTTCCTCTCCCTTGTGGCTTAAAGTATGCAAATCTCTCATGCCCGCAAAAGAGGCCACTTTTCTCTCCCAGTTTTTCCCTGCCTCTTTTCTGTTTATTTTTATTTTTTGTTCTTGTGCTAATCTTTTTCTTTTAAGCTCTTTATTGGAATATAATTGCTTTACACTCTTGTGCCAGTTTCTGCTGTATAACAAAGTGAATCAGCTGTATTTATACATATATCCCCATATCCATCCTGCAGCTCCCTGCCACCCTCCCTGTCCTGGCCCTCTAAGTCATCACCCATCATTGAGTTGATCTGCCTGTGTTATGCAGCAACTTCTCACTGGCTATCTATTTGACATTTGGTAGTGTATATATGTCAGTGCTACTCTCTTACTTCGTCCCAGCTTCCCCTTCCCCTGCTCCCACCCCGTGTCCTCAAGTCCGTTCTCTACATCTGCATCTTTATTCTTGCCCAGTCACTGGGTTCATCAGTATCATTTTTTTAGATTCCATATATGCGAGTCAGCATACGGTATTTGTTTTTCTCTTTCTGGCTTACTTCACCCTGTATGACAGTCTCTAGGTCCATCCACCTCACTGCGAATAACTCAATTTCATTCCTTTTTATAGCTCAGTAATGTTCCAAAGTATATATGTACCACAGCTTCTTTATGCATTCATCTGTTGATAGGCATTTACAATGCTTCCATGTCCTGCCTATTGTAAATAGTGCTGCAGTGAACGTTGTGGTACATGTTTCTTTTTGGATTATGGTCTTCTCAGGGTATATGCCCAGTAGTAGGATTGCTGGGTCATGTGGTAGTTCCATTTTTATTTATTTAAGGAACCTCCATACTTACATTCCCACCAGCAGTGCAGGAGGGTTCCCTTTGCTCCACACCCTCTCCAGCATTTATTGTCTAGATTTTTTGATGATGGACATTCTGACCGGTGTGAGGTGATACCTCATTGTGGCTTTGACTTGTATTTCTCTAATGATTAATGATGTTGAACATCTTTTCATGTGTTTGTTAGGCATCTGCATGTCTTCTTTGGAGAAATGTTTATTTGGGTCTTCTCTCCACTTGTGGATTGAGTTATTTGCTTTTTGGATATTAAGCTGCAGGAGCTGCTTCTATATTTTGGAGATCAATCCTTAATTAGCCTATACAGTTTCCTCCAGACTTACCAACAGCTCTTTCACATGATTTTCTTAACATATACAATTCTCCCTTCTTGTATAATAAATTTCTCATTTGACCTTCCACTCAAACAAAGATTATCTTAAAAATTACCCACAACTGAAGAAATGACTTACTCTAATTCTCAAGGAAAATGCCTCCCTTCTTGTGCACCTTAAGCTTTGCCATTGTTATTTTAAGTTTTGTGCATATGAACTTTTTATTCTGGCTTTAAAACAAATGGTTATCAATCATAAAAAATTTGGATAATGTGGACAAACACAAAGAAGTAAAAACATTTGAATATAAATATAGTATTATTAATATTTAAGCACTATAGTTGTTACAGGCTTAGGTTTTTGATTAACCATCATTGCTACTCAATATATCAGTAGGCAGATGAGAAATATGAATTCAGATAGGGCCATGATTGGTGGAAAGTCCTTGGCATATCAGTGTGTAGGGTTAGGAGAAGGCTGGGAAGGGAGTGCTCATTTAGAGGTAGTCAGAGAAGACCTCTCTGAGCAGAGACCTGGATATTGAGAAGGAGAAACATTCAAGGAAGAGCAAAAGCAACACCTCTGTGTGGGGACGCTTTTGGCCTGACTGAGGCTAGAGCCTTCAGGTTAATGGGCAGGATGAGCAGTGGGAGGTCTTAGTTCATTCTCTGGTCTCTAAGACCGGAGAATGGAGGCTCCTGACGCCATGGTAAGGAGTATGGAGTTTAAGTGTGGTGGGAAGTAATGGATCAGTTTCAAGTAAGGGACCTATGTGATTGGATCTATAGTTTTAAAGAATAACTCTGGCTGCTGTGTGTGGAATGGATTTTAGAGAGAGCAAGCGTGCAAATAGTGGTGGGGAAGATAAAAGGTCAGATTAGCGATGTGATTTGGAGGCAGAGGTGACAGTACATGGCTGAATACCAGTAGAGAGAGATGCAAATAAAAAGAGTCCAGAAAAACAACATTTTTGCTACTCATAATGGAAAACTAAGGGAGGAGCCAGTTTGGGGAAGGAGGCCAAAGAAGGGGAAATGAAGGATTTTATTTTTGGACATTTTAACTTTTACCTAGATATAGTAGTCTGGGATTCGAGGGAAAAGTTGGAATTCAGGATATAAATCAATAGTATTAGAAGCAGAGATACAAGTAGAGGTAGAAGCTATAGGTGTCATAGTGTTTACTTTTCTAATCTTTGTCATATTTGATTTAAGATATATTTTTTTAAAAAACTCACATTTTAATACCTCTTTATACTCGATATGAGTTGTTTAAAAAATCATGTGTATGTATGAACTGTGTATATACGTTTGTTTTCATTTATTATATGCATATAATACTGACTTTCAAACCACATATGCAGCCATATATGCAACTGAGCTGGGTCTTAGCAGAAGGGAGAACTGGCTGCTACCCTGACCCTCCTCAACAAGCTAAAAGCTACAATTTTATCTCAGTCGTTAGAAATACTGGGAGAAAAGGCATGAAGGATTTTAAGAATTTTGATAAAAAATACAATTTGCATTTCACATTTGACACCTAGAATTAATAGGTGCTCAGTAATTATTTATTTGCAGACTGATTACAGTCTCTCTAGAATTACATAAAGGTGACTTTTCCCCTTTGCTTTTGGCAGAACAGAATACTGCAATTTATAATAATGTCAATTTGTAGGCAGACTAGCTTATTTTAATTTGTGTTTGTAAAATTAGGGAACAGTTGATATTTTTCATACTTTCTTCAGATGTTTGTTGTCCTTTGTAAGTATTCACTCACGTTTGCTGCCTACTTTTCTACTGGGGACTTCTTTTTCTCATTGTAAAGCTCTTGATAGTTAAAGGACATTAAATTGTTTATTTATCATAAATATATTAAATATTTGTCCTTTCCAGTTTGTTATTTACCTCTTAATTGCATTTATGTGTTTCTTCTTTTTTTGAGGGTGGGTGTGGGTGGAGTGTGCAGAAGTGATTAATATTTTCTGTTGCTAAATTAGCCTATCTTAAGATATGCTAAAGGAAAATAACCCTTGAAAAAACAAGGCTTATTTTTGCAAATTGAAAAAGGTTTCAACATTGCAAACAAATGCAGATAAATAGCTATGCAGACCTAAGTACATCTAGTCAACATATTAATATAAATCAGCTTGCCATTTATTCTTTTGCTATTTGTTTGTCCCATCTGGTCTTTGCTCTCTTTTCTTCTTTTTCTGCCTTCTTTCAAATTAATCGAATATTTTTATGATTCCACATTATCTGCTTTGTTGGCTTATTTGGTATAAATCTGTGCTTTCTTATTTTAGTTACCGCTTTAGGGTTTATAGCATGCATCTTTAACTTATCACCATCTACCTTTAAGTGATATTACATCACTTAATGGGTAGTATAAGAAACTTACACTATCTTCCATTTCTTCTCTCCTGGCTTTTGTGTTATTGTTTACATACATTTTAATTTTTATGTATATTATAAACTACACACTGCATTATTATTTTTCTTTAAACAGTCAAGTGTCTAAAAAATTTTAAGTATTAAGAAAAGAAACTTATGTATTTACCCGTAAGTTACTGTTTCTGGTCTTTATTGATCTGTTTAGATCCATAATTTTATCCGTATTAGTTTCCTTCTGTGTGAAGGACTTGCTTTAATATTTCTAGTTGTGTGGGTCTAGTGGTGGTGAATTTTGTATGTCTGAAACAGTCTTATTTCACCTTCATTGTTGAAAGATATTTTTGCTAAGTTCCATACCCTACCCCTCACTCAGTACTTTAAAGATGTTATTTGACTGATTTCTTGCTTGCATTGCTTTTGATGAGAAATTTGCTGTCATTCTTACCTTCATTGCTGTGTATGTAGTGTGTCTTTTCTTTCTTGCTGTTTTAGGGTTTTCTCTTCATTGTCGATTTTAAGAAATTTGATTATGCTATTCTTTAGTATACTTGTATTGACTTATTCATTTTTGTACTGCGATTTTTTGAGCTTCTTGGATCTGTGAGTTTATAGTTTTGTCAGATTAGGGAAATTTTCAACCATTATTTTTTCACATATGTCTCTAATTCATTTAATTGAGTTTTCTCTTCATCATAGGTCATATTTCCCAGCTTTTTTGCATTCCTGGTAATTTTTTATTGGATAGCAGATATTGTGAATTTTGCTTTTTAGGTGCTGGATTTTTTTTTCATTACTATAAATAATTTTTAGCTTCATTCTGGGATGCAGTTCACTGATTTGGAAAGTGTTTGATCTTTTTAGTTCTTGTTTTTATGACTCAGGCTGGACTGGAACAAAACAAGTGTTCATTCTAATTATTCTTGAAGTGTTCAGTCTAGGGCTAATTATTTCCATTCCTGAAACATGACTCTCTTAAGAATAAACAAATGACTATTAATTTAACCCTGAATATGACTTAGCGGCAGTGGCATCCAAACAGAACAGCAAGGGGAATGGTCTACCGCATACAGAATTTGATAGTGATTGCTGTGTTTACCATCAAATTTTAATAAAATATATGTGAGATTCAAATTAGTCCACTTTTATTTCCTGTTCTACTTTGTATATTCATTGAGGTTAGTTCAGAGAATTCCCAATTATGCGGTTGTCTCCCAACACAGGTGGACTCAGCCACCTGTGTTTGTTTCTAGAGTAAGTTCTTAGAGGTTTAACATTGTTTAAACTTTCTTCAGAAGATATTACTGTTAGTTGTGGGGTTGAAAAGTGCCCACCAAACTGAGAAGGTATCTTGAGACCGAAAAACGAGGTATACAGCTCCATATAATCGATGGATTGGTTTATTATAAGGTAACTTACAGGGTAGGATTGGAGGGATGGTTATCTGGAAGCATTCACAGCTGTCCTCTACATTGCTGAGGGGCCACTGGGACAATTTTATAGTTAACTTAGGGTATGGGGGTACATGCTTGAAAACAGGAAGTGCCTTCCTAAGTCAAGCTTTATCAGTGAGTAACTAGTTTCTTGGATATTGGGAATAGGTCAGGAAAGGTGTTCATCATTGTTTGGAGACTCACCGAGCATAGAGGCCACCTGGACCTAATGATCATTCAACAATATCTAGTAATACAAAGCCCTTGATGACAGAGAAGAGATTTACTACACAGTGCAGCCCTGGGTAGGATCAGTGGAAGGGTAGGAAGAACTGAATGGGCCCAGAATGGAGTCAGTTATGCTAACAGCCATACATTAGTTATTTAAAAAGTTCTCCTTGCACAGCTTAAGATTCCTCCAGTTCTCTGTGTTCTTTCTGGATTAGTCTCTGTTTTCATATAAAATGGGTTTCTTGAATGTTTGTCAATATTTGCATATCTGCTCCTGTGACACAGTGTGCCCAAAATCTATTTGGAGACTCTCTCTCTATGGGTGGGTGAGAATTGTCCACTTTGGTCACTATCCTGGAAGATCTTACTAGGAAATCGTCCATGTTCTTTGGAGGTAGTCATATTCCCCAGGGGGGAAAATCTTCCACTGTACTATACAGTTGGAACACAGTCGATGGAGATAAAGGTGAGGGGAGTATGGTAAAAGTAAACCATTTAATTCTCTATTCTTCAGCATTTTGTTTTCACAATGCTGTATCAACCTAACCCAGTCAGATTACTCAAAATAATGGTCATAGTTGACATGTCCAATCCTCAACTGTGAGTGATGTGATCCTGAGACTATATTTTACCTTCTGGGCACTCAAATGCAAATCTGCTTCCGTAGTCGTGGAAGGTGAGTAACTGAGGTCTGTGGAGGACCTTAAAGTGAGACAGGGGTCTGTATGTTTCGTAACCAGATTTTCAACAAGTCCTCCATTTTTAAATTTGCTTTTTATATCTCAATTCCAGAGATTTCAGTTCTGTCATTTCTCCAGATCTGGGGAAGTTTTAAATGTAAATTGAGTTTCTTATCAGTTTTTCTAGCTTCTAGATTATTCATTTTTCTGTGGCTGGCTGAGTCAGTTACATTACTCCTTCAGATTTCCAGCACCCAAAATTGTGTTGGTTTTGTTGATTCCCATTCCCTCTGTTTATGTGAATTCATGCCTTCTTGAAATTCCTTTACTGGAGATAATTTTTAGAAGCTTCATGGTGAAACAGAGCTCAATGCTATGTTCAGCTTGCCATTTTAAATACTTGCATATCAGCAAATGTCTTTCTATAGCGTTCATGCGTGTAAAATTTGATGTCAGCTTAATATGTGTGTCTTCGTCCATACTATAGAGTTCTTTTATTCTCATAATTCTAAAATATCAGCTAGCGGTACTTAGGTTTGCAATATTATTTGTGTGCATTTGTTTGCAATGCTAAGAACTCTTTTCAGTTTGCAAAAATAATCCTTATTTTTTCAAAAGTGGTTTTCTTTTAAGATATCTTAATTATTTTGCCAATTTCTTTAAATCTGTTTTTGTGCTCAGGAGCAACAATTATCTGTACTTCAGGGTTCCATACTCATTCTTCTTTACATATTGACATCTCTTTTATAATTGTATCTCCTTTGTTTTTCACTTTCCATCTGAATTCTGAAAGTAGATCTCAAGCTTTTATCTCTAATAATAGCAGATTTACATTTCTGTCAATTTCATTTTACTTTTTTCTGTTTCCAGTGTGACTTTGGATTCTATGATTTGTAGTTTGCTTAGTAGATTTCCTTATCTCATTTACCTTGCTTATCATTTACCCACTTGGTTTTAAATTTCAACTTCCTCTGAGTACTTTTCCTGTTTCTTTATAAGTATGTAGTTTTGTTCTTTATTAAAGATTCTATGTAGTTTCCTCAGATTTTCTTCTGATCCTTCAGTAGCTCATTTTTAACATTAGGTTTTTCTTCTGAGTTTTCCAATTACTTTTCTCTTTTCCTTGTTCTTCAGCATTTCCCTCTCTCTCCTTCAGTGTTTCCTCCCCACCCCCACCCCCTTTCTTTTTTTCTCATACTCATACTTAAATGAGGTAGGATGTCTTTACCTGGCAGATGATTTGGTAGATATTGGTTCTACCCTCTGCCTACTTGTGTGTAAAGAAATTACTTTTTCAACTTAGATTTTAAGCCTTAAATTTACCATGTGTTTTTCTGATGGACCAGTGGTCTACAACAATTAGACTTATTTCTGTCTTCCCTGATTGTTGCCTAATTCTCTGAACTACTGTAGGACATGAACAGATGTTAGTTTCTAGTTTATACTTCTGCATCCAAATTCTTCACTCAGCACATTACCAGAGATGACTTCAAAACGGAATAGACTGCCTCAGTATAGCTCTACCTGCTCTGAGCCTGTTGTTTCTGAAATATACTACCTTTCATTCTGTGCAGAAAAATGATACGGATGGGGGAAGGTGTACCATGCTGTTCAGCTCACAGAGTATATCTGAAAGGTAAACCAGGGCATGTGGCCAGGTTTTCAGATTAGTAGTCCCTTGACTTCTGAGTCAGTGAATTGTAAGTAGGAAAAGCTAAAATCATAGTCTAACATTTTTCAGGCACTATCCGTGTAATCACATCAAACTTAATATGCTGCTTGCCAAGGCTGTGTTTTTATTTTCTCCATAAAAGTCCATATGGTTCACAATCGGACACCCAAATTTGAGACTCAGCATTTCATTTATTAGCTGTTTGACCTTGGGCAAGATCTCACTGACACTCAGGTTTCTCATTTTTAGAATGGGGAATAAGACACCTTGTATCTCAGAGGTTTACGGTGAGGATTGATGAGATAATGTCTATGAAATGTGTAGTACAATGTAGGTATATAATACACACTTATTAAATGTTAATTACTAGCATTACATGTAGCGTGAGCTTTTCCAAGATTCTCATTAGATTTCTAGCCTTCATTTTTTTAAATAGTCTTATGAGTTCTCATGTTTTTGCTCATTCCCAGTGTTTGGGGTTGAGGTACTCTCTTGCATCAGTGGATAGGTGGTGGTGGTAGTACCAAGTATGCTCTGAGCACCTGGCTTGGGGTTTCTGGATGGGGGAGGGAAACCTAGGCATGTTGTTCTCTGCTGCACTCTATCTGAGTTATAGTTAATGAATGGGCATCCAAGATTCCTATTAATAGGCAACATTTTGGTGTGAAATTGGGAAACACTATAGGACAAAGAGCTTAAAATCCAAGTCTGCTCATGTGGCTAATTATGTTGACCAAAAAGGCTCTAAGTGTGGGGAAATTTTCTGACAGGTGTTAGAGTTGCTTTGACTTTGAAATTTGTACCCAAGGAAGATTGTGTTTCTGTCTGTCTTTGGTTTGTTTTTAATATGGATGATGAATCCCACACATGAAGAAAATGGTTTTAGCAAGCTCTTATAATATATGTCCTTTTGGAAGTGGCTTCATCAGCTGGAGGATGTAACAAAGAAATCTGGGTTTAAATCTCAGCTCCAAGACTCCAAGGTCCTACATGGTGATCCTGGAGCTGCTGCTGATATTCAGTGGGATTCAGCTTGATTATATCTAAAAATAGAGCTTGCCTTCAATCTTATCAGCCACAGAGCCCATCACGCCATTATGCAAATTTCATGGCCTTCTAATTCTAGCTTTCTGTAAGACTTGAATACAAATGTCTGCCTGGCCCTTCTCACTTGACCTGTAATGTGATATGATGAACCACTTAGCACTGGGCTTGGCACAGGCCCTTCCCTCTTCCTTTCTTTTACATCAGCCCCAACAACAGTGATTCATCACAGTTATTTTACTAATAGTTGGGTTAAAAAACGAAATTACCCCTCTCTTTAGTGCTTCTAGAATTTATAAAAATCAGCAGGGAGTCTTCACCACAGGCCCTTAATATGAAAGTCTCTGTGCAGCAAAATCCATAAGCTGGGGTGACTTTTGAGTTAAGTTAAATTTTATGGCTCAAGAAATGCTTTGCTTGGTTTTCACCACCATTGTAAAGCATAGAAGATAATTTCAGATCCAGTTTACATAAAAGATCACTTCGGGTTGATACAGGCTTTATGTTTGTGGCATGGAAATATTTGCATCTGCACTTTGATATGTAGTAAAATAGACTGTAAAAGATAAGATCAATTTTCTATTAAAAGTAAAAAGGCCAGTATAGCCGGATACAGTGGAGGCTTTTCCCATTTGTCATTCAGGACTGTTTGACAGTTTTACATTAGCTGCAGAAAGTACTAACTGGTATGCTGCAGTAAAGCTTTAGGAAATATGCACATGTACACAAACACACATACACAGCAACACAGATAGTACAGACCTATATAAATGGGCACAAAAAACCACAGCTGTCACATACACGGACATGTATTCAAGTGTGTGAAGACAGACATAGTCACGTAGCAAAGACATGCACTTACAGTTGGGAGGACATTTATCAAATGATACAGTGACACAGCCAAGAGTGACAATTGCAGAGTCACACAAAAGCAAGATGAAGCTCATACATTTAGGAACTCAGAGACCTAGAAACATTTAAGTAAACATATAGAGACACAAGTGTACTTGTGTGCAGACACATACACAATTATACACAGAGAAAAGCGTACAAAGAGAGACCCAGAGACAAAGGCAGGTAAGCACACAAATCTAAGCATTTAGGTACACACACCACAGATGTAGGATGTAACCCAACATGTGCAGCTTGATGCTCAAAACACAAGCCCACACTGACATGCATGGAGTTGTGGCCTCTATACCCCTGGTTAATAGTGTTTCTTTTTGTACTGAGTTGCACAAAACTATTTCGGTGTGCCTGAAGTCTTCATTGACTCTCCCTTCTCCTTTATCTATTATATGAGGACCACTTTAAAGTTTGATTCCTTCCAAATTATTTTTTTTAAGTTTTAATTACCTTAACTCAGATCCTCATGTTTCATCTAGAATATTATACACCCACCTTACTTCGCTGGCACCCATCTTGCCCCTTCCACCCCCCATCTCATTCAGAATTACCATTTGTGGTATGTCGTGATTGAATACAAGAACTGCTTCTAAAACCAAAGAAAAATGTAAGATTTATTGAGCCCCTCCTGTATGTTAAGGGTTGTATATCTGTAGTCACATTACTGTAACCACATCAATTCCATATCCCTCTTTTCAATCTTGAGTAATTTCTCTTTTCTCCCTTTATCCTTACATCTTTCCTGTCATTTAACTTTAACCCTGGTTTCTCTTTTATGTACATGTTTTTCCCTATCCCTATAATTTTGCCAATCACTACACCAATCTTTCCTCATTCTAGCCTCCTTTAATAATGCTATTATGGGGACTTCCCTGGTGGCACAGTGGTTAAGACTCAGCTCTCCCAATGCAGGGCACAGGGTTCCATCCCTGGTTAGGGAACTAGATCCCACATGCATGCTGCAACTGAGAGTTCCCATGCGGCAACTAAGGAGCCCGCCTGCTGCAACTAACACCCGGTGCAACTAAATAAATAAAGAAAAAAATTTTTTTTAAATCTTCTAAAAAATGCTATTATGTATATCTGGCTGGCCCTTTGCCCTTGACAATGAAACTCCATTTCTTCTATTTCCTGTTAAGTTTAGAAATCCCACCTGTCCTTCAATGCCTCATTTATTTCCATTTCATGGCTTAATTAGTTTTCTGTATACTCTTGAAGCTATAATAAGTAGCACAGAGCTTAGCACTTAATTTTTCTTCGTTCCTTTACAATGTATCAATTTCATCTCCCTGCCTGAATTGTAATCCTTTTGAAGGCAGCATAAATTCCACTTTATTTTTATCCTTTTTGTGCATTTCCCAACCTCTAGCTTACTGCTGGTAGGCTTTGGAGTACCCTGCACTCTCATTCAAGCTCAAGGCCTCTTCAACTGATCACTCTCAATGTTCCATCTCCAGTCTCAACTAGGATTCCAAACTCCAGATCTGTATGTCTAATTTTATAGTGCTTGAAGCCACTTTACGCCCGATGAATTGTTAATTTCAATTTACAAACTCTAAATGGGACAATCTCTTCCCATTATCTTTCCCTAAAACCCCACACAAACTTCACTTATTTATTTTTTTTCTGGTGGTGGTAATTGTTTTACCATGATCCAGTTATCCAAATTGGAATGTCAGTCATTAGTTTTTACCTTCCTATTTCTCTATCCTTCCCTTCCCAAACATTTAGAACATGAAGAAATAACTTTATATTGCCTTGCTGTCTATCACCACCTGCTCTCCTTGCCCTTTGAGCACTGCTGTGTCCTGTGCCCTCATCAACGTGATCTTGTCATTCCTATTAAAAAAATCTACAGTTGTTTAAGAGTGTCCTAAGATAAAATCCAAACTCCTTTGGCATACAATGTCTTTTACAGGTCGCCTCTGCCAACTCTCTCAGTTGACTGGTATGGTCTCTTCCTCTCTATTTCTATCCAAATGGCGCCACATTCCTCTAAATGCTGAATGCATCCCATCCTTGGGCATCAGTTAGCAATTTTCCCTTTGCTTAAATGCTTTATTTTACTGTTCTGCCTGGGAAACTGTCATATATCCTTTAAGACTTAGTTCTGAAGTCTTTCTTGACTTGCATTTGGAAAATGAAACATTCCCATAACACTTGGTACAGACCTCTGGGAGAGGTCACGTGGTCAGCTGTTCACATGTCTTTCTCTTAATTGAACCGTGAATCCTCAAAAGAACAGATACAATCTCTTATCCATCATGGTCTTCCTAGCGCAGTGTCCTGTACTCAGGGAAGGTAGTTGCTCAGTTACTTGGATAATTGCTTCTGTAACTATCATGCAGGAAAAAACTGGCACCACAGACTCCAGCACATGTTTGAGTGGAGGGATACTGTTTATTACATACTTAGTATAAATGCTACATTTATAAACATAACATTAATACATGTAACATTAATGGCACATATGTATTGTTTCATTTAATTCTTACAACACCTACATGATGTAAGTGTGATTAAGCCTATTTTCTCAGGGAAGAAACTGAGCTCAAGAGAAATTGAGGATTTTCGCAGGTTAGGTCTGTTTACTTCTTTTCAGCCCAGGGCCCTCCGTGCTCTCTTACCTCACTGGTCCAAAATGTGTTTGTAAATCATTATCTCTGCATCCAACTTGTAAAATTCTTGCTTAAACCTACATTCACAAATATCTTCCCTGCACTAGTTCCCAAAGCCCTTGATAGTTTAACGTGTTTCTCCAAGTTTGACTGTACCACACAGTACTTCCCAGATCTACTTGACCTCAGAACTCTATCACCACTTTTCCATGCTTTTGGAAATGCAGTATTATACCAAATGCTGTTCTTAAATAACTTCTGGTGTTCTTAGTCTCTGGGTGGGTGGGGGTGGGCGGGTGTGCTTCTCTTTCTCAACCCTCTTTCAAGAGTATATGTATCCTTACCCAACTACTCATTCTGTTACACTGAGGTCAGGCAGAAGTGGCTGGCATACAGTTCCTGGAATCACAGGGACCTCACTACCTGTTATGTGCCTCTATTTGCCACCAGCATAGAGGAGAGAGATAGGAATGTGTACTTGGTGCTCCCTACTTATTTCTGTCCACACCTAAGCACACTGGCTACCCCTCACACAAAGCATGTGCAAGGGAAGAAGATACTTGCATTGAGCCAACTGAACTCCATCCTCACTGTCACTGTGACTGGATTTCTGGTTGTGTTTGGTCTGAGGTGAGTGCTGTGGAGTCGCCCGCACCTTCTGCACTTCACAGGACAAGTTTGTTTATTTTTGTCTCCAGCTGAGAGCAGCAACCTGGCATTCCCTGAGCCCCCTTGGTAATTTCCCAGTCTCAGTGACTCCTGTTTCTCTTGACCTGTTTCACAGCTGGTGGCATTGCTGCTGACCTGGATTTGCTCTCCTTAGCTCAAATGACATAGCAGCTCAGAAGATGCATGTGTTTGACAACACAAAACTCCATCCCTTTAAAGAAGACACACACACACACACACACACGCACGCACGCACGCACACACGCACGCACCCGCACCCCGGCTCTGAAGACAGAGGGCCCTCAGTCCTGGCTCCAGGACTCCAAATCCCAGCTCTGCCACTTGCCAGCTTGGACAAGTTACAAAACCCCTTAGCCTCACCTTTCCTTATCTACACAGTGATGATAATGCAATCTACCTCACAGGGCTATTGTAGGATTAAGCAAGATAGATCAGTGCCTGGAATATAGCAGTAGTCATTTACTGTTTGCTCTGTTTATATTACTAGTATTTTTCAATTTTGTCTTTTATTGCTTTATATGTTACATTTACTCTTTTTTGCTTCATCACAAAATAACTCTCAAGGCTAGAGAATTTCTTTTGTTCCATTGAAGTAAACACTGAAAGAATAATCTATTGATCCTTTTTTACAAAGAATTAGTAATTATCTGGAGAAATTAATCATAAACATAAGAAAATGTTACCAATGTTACTTCATACGCAATATTTTAATTATTTCTAAGAAATAAAAAACACTCTGTAGACAAAGAAACTGAATTTTAAGTAAGTTTATTAACACTCATGTTTAAAAGCTTACATGTTGAGTAAGTCCAACCAACAATATCTGAAAAAAAATGTTTTTTGTGTGTGTATTATTGAGAGTATAATCTAACTAAGCTAGTGGATCTCCAACTCTTTGGTCACAGGAATCCTTTATATTCATTGAAATTATTGAAGACTTCCCAAGAGTCTTCAGTGAGCTGTATCTATCAATATTTATAATATTAAAAATTAAAATGAGTAACACAACATTGTAAATCAATTATACTTCCATAAAAAGTTAAAATGAGAAAACAAAAATATTTGATTTATTAATTTTGGAAATAAAAATAAAACCATTGCATGCTAATATAAACTATAATCTTAATGAAAAAATAAATTATTTTCCAAAACAAAGTGAGAAAAGTGGCACTGCTTTATATAATTTTTGTTATTGTAGTAAAAACACATAATGTGAGATCTACCATCTTAACACACTTTTAAGGATACAGTGTAGTGTTGTTAACTCTGAGGACGATGTTGTACAGCTGATTTCTAGATTTTTTTCATATTGCATAAATGAGATTTTATCCCATTGAACAGCACGTCCTGTGTCCCCACCCCCTCAACAACCATTTTGTTTTCTACTTCAAGGAGTTTGACTACTGTAGATACCTCATATAAATGGAATCATGTAGTGTTTGTTTTGCTGTGACTGACTTATTTCAGTTAGCATAATGTCCTCAAAGTTCCATCCATGTTGTAGTATATGACAGGATTTCCTTTCTTTTTATTGCTGAAAGATACTCCATTATATGCTTATACCATATTTTCTTTATTCATTTGTCAATGGACATTTAGGTTAATTAGACTTCTTTGCTATTGTGAATAATGCTGCAGTGACCATGTGAGTGCAAATATCTTTTCAAGATTCTGTTTTCCATTCTTTTGGATATATATGCAGAGGTGGAATTCTGAATCTTATGGTAGTTCTATTTTTAATTTTTTGAGGAACCTCCATACTGTTTTCTATAGTGGCTACACAATTTTACATTCCCAGCAATAGTGTACTAGGGTTCTAATTTCTCCTCTTTCTCATCAACCCACTTGTTACTTTCTGGATTTATTTTTCACTGCTTTTTATTTTTTGTCTTTGTTTTATAATGGCCATCCTAACAAGTGTGAGGTGATATCTCATTGTGGTTTTGAATTGCATTTACCTGATAATTAGTGATGTTGAGCATTTTTTTTCTTATACCTGTTAGCCATTTGTAAATCTTCTTTGGGGTGTCGACTTAAAGAAAATGCACACTGTGAGAGTTGCGAGTGAAGTTTTATTTGGGGCAAAATGAGGACTTCAGCCTGGGAGACAGCATCCCAGATAGCTCTGAGAACCTGTTCCAAAGAGGCGGGGGGAAGCTCAATATATATGTGGTTTTGGTGAAAGGGAAAAACGTGCCATTAAGCACATATTGTTTACAGAAGGTTACTGCTAGTCACAAGGAGCAGTCATCACCATGAAGGATTTTAGTGTTTTTCTAGGTATGAGGAGATACAAGAATTCGGCCCATAAAGTTGGCTCCTGGAAATATCTAACTATCTAAAGACCTGTTCTGCCAGTGTTTCACAGAGCACAGAGTGCCTCATTTCAGCACTTCACCCTGAACACCTTTCAGGGGGCATTGACAGTCAGCAGCTGCAGCAGCACAGGATTTAAGCTTTGTAGAGGTGGATGGCAAATGCCGATGGCGAGTGCCAATTGTAGTGGACAGGGGAAACGTCTATTCAAGTCATTTGCTCGTTTTTTAATTGGGTTGTTTGTTTTTTTTTCTAATGAGTTTATAAAAGTTCCGTATATATTATGAATGTTAATCTCTTATCAGATGTGTGATTTGAAATATTTTCTCCCATTCCATAGTTTGCCTTTTCACTCTGTTAATTTTTCGTTTTCCGTGCAGAAGCTTCTTAGTTTGATGTAGTCCCACTTGTCTATTTTTGCTTTTATTGCCTATTCTTTTCATGTCATATTCAAGAAGCAATGTTATGAATGTTGTCCCCTATTTTCTTCTACAGGTTTTATAGTTTCAGGTCTTACATAAAAGTCTTTAACTCATTTTGAGTTCATATTTGTGAGTGGTGTATGATGGGGGTCCAGTTTCATTCTTCTACATGTGGCTATGCAGTTTTCCTAACACTTTTGGAGGAAGACATGCATAAGTAGGAAAACATCCCATGTTCATGGATTGCTAGAAAACATCCCATGTTCATGGATTGGAAGACTTAATGTTGTTACAATGTCCGTAACTACCAAAACTTAACCAACAAGACTGTCCTCTTGCCATCATATATTCTTGGCCCCCATGTTGAAGATAAGTTGACTGTCCGTGTGTGTTTCTGGGTTCTCTATTCTGTTCCATTGATTTATATATCTGTCTTTATACCAGTACCTATATTATTTTGATTACTCTAGCTTTGTAATACATTTTGAAATCAGAAAGCATGAGGTCTCTAGCTTTAGTCTTCTTTTTCAAGATTGTTTTGGTTATCTGCAATACTTTGTGATTCCATATGAATTTTAGGATTTTTTTTCTATTTCTGTAAAAATTGCCATTTGATTTTGATAGGCTTTGCATTGAATCTGTAGATTTTTTTGGTAGCTATGGACATTGTAACAACATTAAGTCTTCCAATCCATGAATATGGGATGTTTTCCCACTTACGTATGTCTTCTTTAATTTCTTTCAATAGAGTTTTGTAGTTCTTAAGAGTGTAGAAGTCTTCTGCTTTGTGGTTAAGTTTATTCCTAAGTATTCCATTCTTTTTGATGCTTTTATTAGTGGGGTTGTTTTCTTAAATTTCTTTTTGGAATGGTCATTGTTAGTGTATAGAAACATGTTTGATTTTTGTATTTTGACAATGTATTATATAACTTTGCTGAATTTATTAATTCTAGCATTTTTCTGTGTGTGTGGACATGTCAGGGTTTTCTACACATAAGATCATG
This sequence comes from Hippopotamus amphibius kiboko, assembly GCF_030028045.1. Lineage (NCBI taxonomy): Eukaryota > Metazoa > Chordata > Mammalia > Artiodactyla > Hippopotamidae > Hippopotamus > Hippopotamus amphibius. The sequence continues at coordinate 55,878,249 of NC_080190.1, read as the reverse complement.
TCATCTGTAAACAGATAATTTTACTTCTTCCTTTCTGATTTGGATACCTTTAATTTCTTTTTCTTGCCTAATTGCTTTGACTAGAACTTGCAGGGCTATATTGAATAGAAGCAGTGAGAATGGGAATCCTTGCCTTTTTCCTGATCTTAGAGGAAAAGGTTTCAATTTTCCACTATTGAGTATGATCTTAGTGGTAGACTTGTCATATATGGTCTTTATTATACTGAGGTAATTCCCTTCTATCCCTTTTTTGTTGAGTGTGAATGTTTTTGTCTCATTAAAGGGTGTTGAATTTTGTCAATTACTTTTTCTTCATCTATGGAGATGACTATTGATTTTCATCCTTTGTACTTGTGATGTGGGGTTTCACATTGATTAACTTTATATATTGAATTATCCTTGTATCATGGGGATAAATCCCACTTGGTCGTGGTGTGTGATCCTTTTAATGTACTATTGAATTCAGTTTGCTAGAATTTTGTTGAGTATTTTTGCATCTATATTTATCAGGGATATTGGCCTGCAGTTTTCTTTTGTTGTAGTGTCTTTTTTTGGCATTGTTATCAGGGTAAAGCTGGTTTAATAAAAAATGAGTTTGGAAGTATTCCCTCCTGTTCAGTTTTCTATTAGAGTTTGAGGAGGATTTGGAGTTAATTTTTCATTAAATATTTGGTAGAATTCACCAGTGAAACCATATGATTTTGAGCTTTTCTTTCTTAAGAGGTTTTTGATTACTAATTTGATCTTCTTAATAGTTATAGATCTGTTCAGATTTTTATTTCTTTGTGGTCCAATTATGCTAGGTTGTATTTTTCTAGAAAAATTTCCATTTCTTTTAGTTTATCCAGTTAGTTGGTGTGTAATTTTCTTTTATTTCTGTGGCATTTGTAGTGTCTAATCTTTCATTTCTGATTATATTTACTTGAGTCTTCTCTATCTTAATCTAGGGAAAGCTTTGCCAGGTTTTTTAATCTTTTCAAAAAATATTATTTTATTTATTTTCTATTTTCTATTTTATTTCTACTCTCATATTTATTTCCTTCCTTCTGCTAACTTTGAGCTTGGCTTCCTAATTTTTTTCCATAGTTCCTTGAGATGTAGAGATAAGTTGTATATTTGAGGTCTTTCTTATTTATGTAAACTCCTTGCTGAGTACTGTTTGCTGCATCCTATAAGTTTTGCTATGTTGTGTTTCAGTTTTCTTTTGTCTCAAGATATTTTTTGATTTCACTTTTTATTTGTTCTTTGACCCATTGGTTGTTTAACAGTTTGCTGTTTAATTTCCACATATTTGTGAATTTTCCAGTTTTCCTTATGTATTGATTTTTAGTTTCACTACATGGGGTTGGCAAAGATACTTGGCGTGATTTTAATCTTATTATATTTGTTCAAATTTGTTTTGTTACTTAATGTGTGATGTATCCTGGGTGATGTGCTGTGTGTTCTTGAGAAGGACCTGTATTCTGCTGCTGTTGGGTGAATGTTCAGTATATGTCTGCTTGGTCTATCTGCTTGGTTCAGTATATGTACTGTTGGTCAGATCATCGGTTTCCTTATTGATTTTCTGTTTGGAAGTTCTATATACATCATTGAAAGCAGGGTATTGAAATCTTCTATTATTTTTGTGTTGTCTAATTCTTCTTTCAATTCTGTCAATACTTTTGTCATATATTTAGATGCTTTCATGTTGGAGGCATATATATTTATAATTGTTATTTACTCCTCATGAGTTGAACCTTTCATCATTATATATTGTCCATTTGTTCTTCTGACAGCTTTTGACTTAAAGTTTATTTTGCCTGATGTAAGTATGGAGCCCTCTGCTCTTTTTTGGAAACAATTTGCATGAAATATCTTTTTCCATCCTTTTACTTTCAATCTATATATAATATATCCTTAAGTCTAAAATGAGCCTCTTGTAGACAGCATAGAATTGGACCTTGTTATTTTTTGTTTTTATTCATTCAGCCACTTTATATCTTTTAATTGGGAAGATTCATCCATTTACATTTAAAATAATTGTTGTTAGGGAAGGACTTACCATTGCCATTTAGTTGTTTTCTCTCTGTTTTGTAGCACTTTTGATTCCCTTTTCCTCTCTTGCTCTCTTCTTTTCCTTTTTGTTTCATAGATTTCTTTTTAATTGAGGCATGATTGAATTATAACATTACACTAGTTTCAGGTATACAACACAATACTTCAATATTCATATATGTTGTGAAATGATTACCAATAAGTCTAGTTAACATCTGTCACCTTACATAGTCACAAAAATTTTTATTTGTCTTGTGATGAGAACTTTTAAGATCTAGCCTCTTAGCAACTTTCAAATTTGCAATACAATGTCATTAACGAAGGTCACCATGCTCTGCATTGCAATGACTTATTTATTTTATAACTGGAAGTTTATACCTTTTGACCTTCTTTATCTGTTTCCCTTCCCCCAACTCTTACCTCTGGCAAGTACCCAAATGTTCTCTGTATTTATAAACTTGTTATTATTTGTTTATTTATTTATTTCAGGATTCCACTTATAAGTAGATTGATTATATGTTATTTGTCTTACTCTGACTTGTTCCACTTAGCATAATACTCTCAAGGTCCATCCATGTTGTCATAAATGGCATGATTTCATTCTTTTTAAGGGATGAACAATATTCTATTGTGTATATATATATATATCTTCTTTATTCATTCATCCATCCATGGACACTTAGGTTGTTTCCATATCTTGGCTATTGTAAATAATGCTTCAGTGAACATATATCTTTTAATTTCATATTTTCATTTTCTTCAGATAAAAGTGAAATTGCTAGATCATATGGTAGGCCTATTTTTAATTTTTTGAGGAACCCCCTTACTGTGTTCCATAGTGGCTGCACCAATTTACATTCTACCAACAGTGTTCAATGGGTCCCCTTTTTCCACATCCTCGCCAACACTTGTTATTTCTTGACTTTTTGATAATGGCCATTTTAACAGGCATGAGGTGACATCCCATAGTGGTTTTGATTTGCATTTATCTGATGATTAGTGATGTTGAGAATCTTTTCATGTACCTGCTGGCTTTCTGTGTGTCTTCTTAGGAAAAATGTCTATTCAGATCTCCCCATGTTTTAATTGGGTGGTTTGTTTTATTGCTAGTAAGTTTTATGAGTTCTTCATATATTTTGAATATTAACCCCTTAGCAGATATATGACTTGCAAATATTTTCTTTCATTTCGTTGGTTGATTTTTCATTTTGTTGATGATTTCCTTTGCTGTGCAGAAACTTTTTAGTTGAATGTAATCCCACTTGTTTATTTTTGCTTTTGTTGCTTTTCATCCATTTTTTTGTAGTGACATCCTTTGATTCCCTTCTCATTTTCTTTTGTGTATCTTCTATAGGTATTTTCTTTGCAGTTACCACAGGGTTTTCATAAAGAATCTTACGGTTAAAACAATGTATAATAAGTTGAAAACAAATTCAATTACATTCAAAAAGTCTACAGTTTTACTTTCCTCCTTACATACCCATGTTATTGATATAACCAATTGCCTTTTTTTATGTTGTCTCCATTAACATATTTCAATATAGTTAGTTTTATCTTTTGTCTTTTAACTTCTATACCAAAATTAAAAGTGATTTATGCATCACCTTTACAATATTACAGCATTTTGTATTTGTCTTTGTATTTAAATTTACCTGCAAACTTTATACTGATACTTTCATATATGCTTTCATGTTGTTGTTTAATGTCTTTTGTACTAACTTGAATAACTCCCTTTAGCACTTTTATAAAGTAGGTCTGATTGTGATAAACTTCCTCAGCCTTTATCCCTCTCTCTCTTTTTCTTTCTTTTATTGACTAGCTATGGTATTCTCAGTTGGCAGTTTTTTTTTTTCTCTTTTAGCATTTTGAAGATATTTTCCTACTTCCTTCTGACCTGAAGGTTTCTGCTGAGAAATCCTTTCATAATTTTATGTGGTTCCCTTGCACATGATGAATTTCTTTTCTTTTGCTACTTTTAGAATTCTCTCTTTGTTTTTGACATTTGACAGTTTGTAAATTGTCTCAGTGTGAACTTTTTTTGGATCTTCATTGGGATTGTGTTTAGGCTTCTGGGATCTGGATGTCTGTTTCCTTCCCAGATTTGGGAAGTTATCAGCCATTATCTAAATAAACTTCCTTCACCTTTCTCTCTCTCTTTTCCTTATGAGACTAATAAATACACTATGGGAATCCTTATAGGATTTAGGCTTTCTTCACTCTTTTATATTTATTTATTTATTTATTTATTTATTTATTTATTTATTTATTTATTTTCCTCCTCGGGATAATTTGAAATGACTTGCTTTTGAGTTCTCTGATTCTTCTCTTTGTTCAAGTCTGCTGTTAAACTCCTCTAGTTAATTTTTCAATTCAATTCCTGAATCTTCAGCTCCCCCCCAAAGTCTCTTTGGTAAATTAAAAAAAAATTAAATATTTTCTCTTTGCTGGAATTATCATTTTGTTTATTCATCATTTCCCTGAGCTCACTGAGCATCTTTAGGACTGTTGTTTTGAATTCTTTGTCAGGTAAATCATATGTCATATTTTTTGAAGGATCAGTTTCTACAGACTTATTTTGTTCCTTTGCCTGGGCCATTTTCCTTTGCTTCTTTATGTTCTTTGTCACTTTGTGTTGATATCTGCACATTTGAAAAAGCAGCCGCTTCCCTTCCTTTATGTACTAGCTTTTTACAGGGGAAGACCTTCACCAATCAGCCTACCTAGAGATTCTGAGAGCTTTTCAAGCCTTTTCTGGAGACGTATCTTCTCTGGGTTTGTGCATGAAGAGTCCTAATTGAGGGGTTTGCTGGTTTCTTATTCAGGAGCTCATAAGCCCTTGCTCCTGGCGGTGTCTGTCTGCTGCACTGTGGGTCCTCTGAGTCAGCAGCACACTTCTCAGCTCTTCCAAGCTCTCAGCAGCCCCCAGGACTCTGCAGTCCCATCTGTGCTCCACTGCTCAGGCAAGCTTCCCTGACTCCCCACCTGGAAAGTCCGAATGTTGGACATACAGTTCAGTCTTCTCTTTCCCTCCCCAGGAGGAAGCTGGGAGCTGGTAGTTTCCTCCCAATCATGTGATACTATGCCAGGGACAGGGACTATGGCAAGAAGGTGCCACACATTTTCCTGTTGGTTTCATTGTAGCTGGCTTTGTGCCATCTGGATAGCAGGAGCTTTGTAACTGTTTCTTGGATTTCTCACAAAGGATATTGGTCTGTGTACTGTTTTTGAATCAGTATCTCTGTGGGAGGAAGGAAGATCTGGGGCTTCCTATTCCATCATCTTGCTAGCTGCTATGGTATTGGTTTCTATTTTTGTGAATCCCTTTAATGTCTGCCTTAGTAAGAGATGCGTAGGTTCTTATATTTGCTTCTGTAATCAGTCCCTTGTCTTATGTTGGACTGGTGGAAGTATATGAGGAAAGCTGACCTCATGCAAATATGTGGGTGGAAAAAAGAAGGATTATTTTTGTGGCCAAATCAGATCATTTTGCATTTTTTAAAATCATCACCCTAACTCAATAGGTAATAGTTCTTAAACATTAATGGCAATGAGAAATCTGAAAATATATAAACTTTCATACTTTGTGACATTTAAGTCCATTGATCAATACTCTACTTTGAATGAGTCTTTTACCAGCACATCATTTCACAACATCCTGTATTGTTCATTTGGAAAATATCTCTTTATTGAGTTAAATAGATTTTTTAAATATTGACTCATGATTATATAAAACTATGAAAAAATTTTAAATTTATCTGACCACCAATCATGTCAGAAATGTCTTATGCTGGCAAACTCATGGTGGCGAATACAGGTTTTCCAAAATTCTAATTTTCACTTGATTGCTTGAGTTCTTTTTTCAGATCTTTATTGAAGTATAATTGCTTTACACTGTTGTGCCAGTTTCTGCTGTACAACAAAGTGAATCAGCTGTATTTATACATATATCCCCATATCCCCTCATTCTTGAGCCTCCCTCCCACCCTCCCTATCCCACTCCTGTAGGTCATCACCAATTATCGAGTTGATCTCCCTGTGTTCTGCAGCAGCTTCCCACTAGCTATTTTACATTTGATAATGTATATATGTCAATGTTACTGTCTCACTTCATCCCATTCCCCCGCCCCCCATGCCGTGTCCTCAAGTCCATTCTCTACATCTGGATGTAGAGTCTGTCATACAGAGTGAAGTAAGCCAGAAAAAGAAAAACAAATAAAATATGCTAAAGCATATTTATGGAATCTAAAAAAAAGAACTGATGAACCCAGTGGCAGGGTAAGAATAAAGATGCAGATGATTGCTTGAATTTTATCATTAGCAACAACTAATGAGCAACATAGTCTCAGTTGTTTTCCCTGAAATGACAGGTTCACTTCATTCTTTCTTGAGAAAATGTCTGCTAAATATCTTAGTCTGAAAAACCTTATGCTGTCCATCAAACATTCTGTCAAGTAAAAATAGTGTCACATGAAAAAAGTAGCTAGTTCAGCTTGCAACTGAACTGCATAAGTACTTTTGAGACAGCAATCACAATTCTGTATACATTAGAAGTGTTTTGTGCATACCTCTCATTTTATTACATAGAATATTTAAAAGATTTATACTCAGTAGTTGAGATTTAATAAAATTAATGTTTATTACTCTACATCAAGGACATTCTTAAATGGAAATGGCATTCCTCATGAAAGTACATAGCATTGAAGAATGTGAGCCTTGGGCATTCCTGCCTTGATTTACACTAGGCAGCTAGCATTTTTATTAAACATTGCTTTTACATTGTCAATACAAATGTCAAGGCAGTGAAAAGGAAAAATTACCTCTTAGTGTTACTATGGGAATGGTTTTAACCTCAGAGTCCCTAAAGGGTTCTCTGCAGACCACCCTTTGAGAACTGCTAGTTTGTGTTGCTATAATGAATATACCTAAGAATACAGAAGATCAAATAAGATAAAAGGTTATTCACTCATTGAACTGTTGAGAGCAGTAGTTCTCACCTGGGGGCAAATTTTGTTTCAGATACTTGGAAACATCTGGAGACGTTTGTGGTTGCCACAACTAAGGAGTCAGGAGTCACTGGTGTCTAGGGGTGCTACTGAGCTTCCTACACCACTTGGAGTAGTCTCTCATAATAAAGAATTATTCAGCCCAAATGACAACAGTGCCAAGTTTCAGAAACTCTGATCTAAAGATAGGAGGGCAGGCCGGGAAGATGGTTGTATGCTTTCCAAGGTTGAAGGGCTCAAGTTCCTTGCATCTAATGGTCCTGTTATTCTGCAAGGAGTTTCCCTTATCCACAGAGACAATCCTGACTGACTGGAACAACATCTCCTTTCTACAAGGGGCAAAGATAAGAAGTTGAGGGCAGGGAAGTGGCCCTTAAGAAAATGATGTGAGTGTTGCACACGTCCTTCCAGGTACTTATGTTCCATTGGTAAGGACTTGACCAAATGTCCAGGTTAAGACTTTGTCATGGAGGAAGGGGTTCCATTTAGAAGGATATGCTGAGAGTGGTTACTGGGGAAAATTAGCAATATCCACCACAATAGGGAAATACTTAAAAACACTTGAAAGCGTGCTGAAATAAGCCAGAGGTCTTTAATCATAGAACAACTTAAAATTTCTATTTATATATAATATAGCAATTGATTTTTAATATATAAAAAAACCAAACATAATCCTTGTCATATTTTGCAAACACTGAATTGATGAAAATATATTTTGCTATTCACCTTCTGGAAGCAAATGTATTCCTTGGGGGCCTAGTAAATAGACTTACCCAAAGGAAGAATATGTCCTTTTGGGAGGTCACCAGCTCCTACAAAATGTAAATAATTGATATCTGACTGGTTTATGGAACTTATCTTTGGGATTCATTAAAATCCTGCATCTCTAACAACAAAAAGGATGGAGAGACATTGACTTCCTGTCAAAACCAACAAGGTCTGGATGAAGGCCCCTTGAAAGTCTCATTCCTGTGAGCTGGTAAACATTTATCACTAATTTGAGATGAGATGCTTAGTTACATAATTTCATTCCAATTAAGCTGCTAATTAATTGACAGGGCATCTTTGAGTGCTTTACACAGTGTGAGTAAAAGGCAGCAGCATCTTGAGCCTATTACCTGTGACCCTTTGGGAGAGATCAGTAAATAACTATTTAAAAGGCTGGAAACAGAGTTTGTTATAAATGAAAAGAAGAGGCCAGCCTCCGGGAGATCCAGGCATAGGACCACCGCTGGCTCAAAGTCTTACAGCTTTCTCATCAGGCTCTTTCTTGAGAGAGAAAGAGTAATGAAAAGAAAGAGAAGAAAGAGAGAAGAAAGAAGGGAAAAAAAAAGAAAAAGAAAGAAAAACTCCCAACTTCTCAACCTCTTGCTGAACATTTACTACATGCCCAGTCATGTGCTAGGAAATTATAAAAGAAATGTAAGACACTTAAGCATCTGTCCAATTGTTGTTTTAAGGCATAGTGTTGTCTGGGAGTTAGGGGACTGGCTTTGCCTCTGCTAGCCTTTAACTCACCCTGCCCTTTTGTGACTTTCTGTCTCTGAGCCTCCTAAAACTTTTCTTGGCAGTTGGATCAAGAGTGTCCAGTTAATCTCTACATTAAAAAAAAATTATTGGAGTATAGTTGCTTTACAGTGTTGTGTTAGTTTCTACTGTACAGCAAAGTGAATCAGCTATATGTATACATATATCCTCTCTTTTTGGGATTTCCTTCCCATTTAGATTACCACAGAACATTGAGTAGAGTTCCCTGTGCTATACAGTAGGTTCTCATTAGTTATCTATTTTATACATAGTATCAGTAGTGTATATATGTCAATTCCAATCTCCTGATTCATTTCCTCCCCTTTCACTCTTGGTATCCATATGTTTTTCTCTATGTCTGTGTCTCTATTTCTGCTTTGTAAATAAGATTTTCTGTACTAGTTTTTCAGATTCCACATGTGTGTGTTAATTTATGATATTTGTTTTTCTCTTTCTGATTTACTTCACTCTATATGACAGTCTCTAGGTCCATCCATGTCTCTACAGATGACCCAATTTCATTCCTTTTTATGGCTGCGTAATATTCCATTGTATACATGTAACACATCTTCTTTATCCATTCCTCTCTTCATGGACATTTAGGTTGTTTCTATGTCCTGGGTATTGTAAATAGTGCTGGAATGAGCATTGGGGTGCATGTGTCTTTTTGAATTGTGGTTTTCTTAGGGTATATGCCCAGTAGTGGGATTGCTGAGTCACACAGTAGTTCTATTTTTATTTTTTTAAGGAACCTCCATACTGTTCTCCATAGTGGCTGTATCAGTTTATATTCACCAACAGTGCAAGAGAGTTTGTAGTTAAGTTCGTGTTAATGGTCAAAAGAACTCTAAATTGAAATCAATTTTTTGAATAAAATGCATTATTTTACTCCTTGCATGCTCCAGCCTATTGGACTGGGAATATACTATATAGGAATAAACACTTATTCGCACACATATGTGTGATCCTGTACTTCACTAGCCTACACTGAAGAAGATATTACTGGAGTGTATCTTTCATCAGTTAATGCAGAAGCAAAAACGTATGGGACAGGCAACCTGGCTGTCTAGGTACTAAATGTTTGGATTAGGATCTTTCAAAATCATTTATGAAAAGGCTCAAAGGCTGTATTATCACATCTTTACATCTTATTATTGGTTGTACTTTAATAAAGGATAAAATAAGGTCAGGTACAGATTTATCACCTAATCCAAAGAGTTTCATCTAGTTTATGACCCTATATTATCACCCAGTCTCTAACTGGCACCATCTGTCTTTATTTTTAAAATAGTCTTTGAAAAGGTTGAGTTTCCTCACAGATATATCAACTATTTTGAATCTCTCTAATTCTCTGTCACTGGGTAGCGGCAGAAACCTCATCACTTTATGTGTAAATGTCTGTGTGGGCATGAAATTGTTAGGAATCACCTTAGTGAATAACTGACTCAAGAATAACTTCTTTAGTAGAAACATGCAGAACCCCAAAGAGATTATAACTCAGTAGAGAATTGTTAAAGAGCAGACAGTATCTCATTCTTCTTTCCCACATGTCCCCACATACCTCCCCAATAAAAAGGCATCAAACAGGAATCAGAGGAGAAGCATATTTGCAGTCCTCACTGGAGCAGTCGTTAACCTTTCTTCAGTCATGCTGAGTGTCTGGAATCACCTTAAAAAGCTTCGTCCTATAGGAGCCCGTCAACTATGAGCCAGTTCTGGCCACTAACAGGAGGAGTTAGGTTGTGCCCTCAGGCTGTGATCCTCTGAAGCCCACTTCCACCAACGCCTCAGAATTTTGACCTGAACCCAACAAATCTGCATGGCATATATGCACACAACCATTATATTTTGCAACCAGAATGCAAGAGCAGAGTGGACATACAGGCATGTGGTTATCTAACATCTGGTTGTGGTCATGATTAAGCCCTTTCCATTTTTTTAGTGTTGAGTGGGTTACTTAGAAGTCACAGAGTGGTCCATATTTTAGGGCAAACATTTATGGACTTATATGTCTATGGATTATAATATATATCTATGAATATCTATATATAGATATAATAATATCTATGGATATATTAAATGTCATGTAAGGTTACGTATATAAAATGTATATATATATAATACATCTCTGTATATTATAGACTTTCTGGACATTCACGTCCCTTTTGTAGGAAATTCTGAGGCTTTAGAACATTGACCTTCTGGCCTGTGAGATTGTTGTTTCTCTCCACATGGTAGACTCAGCTGAAACACAAGCAAACCCATTTATGAAGACATATGGGAGAAATGGTAATCATTTTGCCAAGTCCCAGTTTGCCCTCATGTCATAAGCATCATAAATATTTTACCAGATCTTAATTCCACTAGATCAGGGTCCAGTGTAGGCCCTCATCCAATAACTGGAGACCTTTTCGTAGGTACTTACTGTAATTCAGTTTATTTTCATGTATTTATTTTTAGCTCATTGCAGAATATAAATTAACAAATAAAATATTCACGATGCAATTTTTTTTAAACCCCAGATGTTAAGCATTCCTTAGTATGCATGTGATGGAACTAGAAAACACATGCCAACTGACATTTTTCTAAGGCTGTGAGTAGAGATGGTGAAATGACTTAAGACAAAAAATGGTTTATTCCTAAGGCTCTTATTTGCTGTCCTCTTGAGGTGAGACAGTTTTAATTGGCTTCTTATATGTCATGAAGGCATCCTTACCGCTGGATATTTATATCATGACTATGAAAACTTTATTTATGGCAGTTATTAATTTTTAACAGTTATTTTAAGTTTCTTGGTGAAAAACATTTAAAGATATTTCCAAAATTCATGTTTTACTACTAATCACATATGTCCTGAAAGTGTATTGCTAAATAAAAGTTTTTAATGTTTGTTTTTTGAGGAAACAAAAGTTTGATTTAGAGCAAGAATATTAAAATCTGGGGTTTGTTACCATGTTTTCAAACCACAACCTGTAGTGCTGGATTTTTCCACGAGCTGAATTTTTTTTCTTTTCTTTCCTTTTTTTAAATTTAAATTTTTATTTATTCTTAATTTTTTATTTTGGCTACGCTCTGTGGCTTGCGGGTTTTAGTTCCCTGACCAGGGATCGAACCCCGGCCCCTGCAGTGAAAGGGCAGAGTAGAGTTCCAACTACTGGACCGCTAGGGAATTCCCTTCCTTCCTGGTTTTCTTATATGTTTACTAGCATCGCTATTGAGGCTGACGAGATCTCTGAGGAAGCCCATTATGAAGGTGGCAGGGACACTGACTCTGGCATATACTTAAGTTTATTGAAAGAACATATTCTATCATTGACAGTCCTTTACTTAGGTGGTGTTTCTGAATGTACATTTTCAGAAATTATTTTGAAGACTGAACTTCATAAGCTACTCTAGGATATTGTGCTCAATTTCAAAAGTAGTGGAATAATCAAGTAAAGTAGATGTGACCATAATGAAACGGCAAATTTTGGAAATGACTAATTTTATATAAATATAATAGTTTTGAATGGCCCTGTTCATAAGAAAATATATAAGAAATGATTCAACAACAATAATAATAATGCTGACCTTTTAAAATACATCTGTTTTCTGAAGTTTTCTTAATAAATGTGATTATATGTGTTAAGTATATATTTTAAGAATTTTAAAACAATACAGGAGATTTTGAAATGGGAACCGATATAGCATGCAGTTCAGAGCAGGGGCTTTGGGATAAAGGTGCTGACTGGTGATTTCAAGATAGGTTCCTTGACAAAACCACTTTGCCCAATAACTTGTTAGTATAAGGAGAGAATGATAATACCGATCTTATGATACTGTTGAGAGGGTCACATTAGAATATGCTCAAAGAGCTTAGCACATTCTCACAACATAATATTAACTTACTTTTATATTATCATTAATACATTTTTTGCCTCTCAAACAGGAAAAAAATCCAAATTTGAACGTTTACATAAGATTTTTAAAAATTTACAAATAAGGTAATGGTCACCAGTTTTAAATTAAAACAGATAAATTAAGCTCTTTCTTTTGCGAATTTGGTGAAATGTATGGTGTTTTCCCATATGCAAAGTAGGTAATGGTTCTATTTAAGCCCCCAAAGTAGTCATATTTTGATAGAAATATTTGGTAGAAATGTAGACAAAAAGATATTCTTGCTTCTCTACATATCCAAATATCCCTTACTCATTTCTTTTCCAGAAATTGAAGAAATGGAAAGTTAGGAGTTATTGATTTCACCGTTTCGGGACAAGGTTTCCTACTTGCTCTGTGACCTTTAATGAATCAGTTTACCTCTCTGTGCATCTGGACCAGTGAGGGAGCTTTCAGCTGTGAAGTAGAGAAAACCCTCCTGCAAATGCCTTCAACAATGTCATACAGAGGCAGAGTGGTTCTGGAGTTGGTTCATTCAGTGACTCCACTATAATACCGAAGACCTAGGCGCTTCCCCCAGCCATTTGTCCTTCCATCCTCAGTATCTCCATTTCATTCTCATCTTTTCCCCTTTATGCACACACAGGACCAGGTATTACACACAGACAAAACCAGCTCCAGTGGAGGGACAACAGACATGTCTTTTCTGCTGTATCCTTCATAAGACTGAGAACTTCTTTCCCACAACTCTTCACCCCCCGGATTTCCTTTCTTGACATTGGTCATATCTGGGTCACGTATCACCCCAGCAAGTCACTTGCAAGAATAGTAAGATTGCTTTGATTGATTAAAGCAGAATGAGATCCTCTGTCAGTGAGATGAATCCAGACTTACCCCTGAGCTGGAGATGGTGGTCTCTTTGCAGAAGACTGAGTACGTGGATACAATTTTTTTCATGATTTAACAGACTTGAGCAGCAAGGCATAGTATCTGCTGAAACCTTAAAGTTGTTACCCTGTAAAATGCAGGAAATACAAGTTCTATTTAAGACAGTACTTTTTTTAGAGTAAATGAATCAATGTCAGCACATCTACTTATAAGTGGGCCAATGGCTCTTGAATGAACAGCAATGCTTTTATGATGAGTTTAAGCCTCCTTTGTCAATTATGTTTAAATATAATTCTAGTCTCTCCTTCACCTGCTCTTCTGCTGTTCAGCCAGGGCCCTGTAGAGTTCATTACCTATTCCTTGCCATAGCTCTTACATCCCTGACTGTACTGATCTCCATAATAGTCACGTTCCAAAGCTATGTGGTGACAAAAAGTACAAACTAGGTGACTCCTAATCTCCTTCCTTCCTCTGCCAGGAGCCATTAATAATGTATGGAAAATACAATATCAAATATATATACCACCGAGATTCATTTTATGAAGGTGACTTAACAAAAGATATGTTCATTGTACATTGCAAAACTACTCTATATTTTTTCTGAGAAAGGAGAACTCAAAGGGCTTATGGTTTGGCCTGTATGCTCTCTTACCAAGCACTCTCATCCCTTGTTCAGGCCATTCTGGTGTGAGATCTTTTATGCTAATGTGATTCACTAAGAAGGATTGATTTGCCCTCAGGCCTCAGCTGGTGCCCATTTTCTTCTGCCCTGGGATTTGTATCCTCCCTGCCCCTGATTCTGTAGTTGAGACTTGTTGCCAATTCAGTTCTAGCATAGGAACACTTTCCCCCCTTTTTTTTTTCCTGGGTTTGATTTCCCTTTGCATTTGTCTGTTTCCATCAATGCAAAATACTGAAAGGTTCAAATTGATTTTCCTTCTCAAAACATGAAAGGTCTGTTTTTCAAACTTCAGTTTTTCCCAAGGAAATATCTCTGATCAATATGTCTAAGAATTAAAGAGAAAATCCAGACTCCTCCTCTTCTGATTGTCAGTAACTCAGAGCAACCTGTTTACCCACTTGGATTCTTCCCAGCAGAAAATGTTAACAATTGTAATTATCACCATTATGCAGTATGTTCAATTGTACAATCAATATAATTGCCAAGTGGAAATTATACAATAAATATAATTGCTGCTTTACTCCTGTGCAGTATTTCACTGGCACTTCACATTTATTTTGTCCTTAAATTAGTAACAGGTGTAATTACAGTACTGTGCTCAGAGCTGAAGCTGAGTAATTGGCAGGGGTGGGCACAGGGTATGGCTGTTGAGAGGGGCCATTGTGACTCATTCTCTGCTGGAATTGCCCGAGGACACCACACAGCCCACCGAGTGCCCAAAGTCAGGCTGACCTGTGGACACTTTTGGTGTAAACTCCAAGTCAAGGATGCCCCGAGTCCCTGAGACATACTACTTTGCCAACCCTCCCTCTTGACTTCCGGTATTGCACTGTACCTATTCTTTGTCTTTCTAGACAAACGTATCCTTCATTCAACAAGTATTTCCTGAACACTGTTTATGTGCCAGGTACTATTCTATGTGCATGAGATATTCAGAGAACAAGAGAAGCATGAAGCTTATAACCTAGTGGATCAAAGTGGACTCCAAACAAAACAAACCAAGAGATAAGAAATTTATGGTGCTAAGTGCTAAGAAGAAAAACTACTGTAATGTAATAATGCATTTGATTGGGTAGTTAGAGAGGCCTTTCCAAGATGTGACATTTGACTTGAGATGCTAATGATGAAGTGGACTGTTTAGGCCGTGGTTGTGGCAACTGTCAAGGCCCTCAAGGGGAACGAGATTAGGAGCAAACTTGTAGTATGTAGGGGGCGTGGAAGGGAGAGAGAGAGAAGGGGGGAGGGGGGGGGAGAGAGAGAGAGAAGGTGGGGGAGAGGGAGAGAGACAGAGAGAGAGGGAAGGAGAATGTAAGATGCACTCAAGAGGTAGATAGAAAGGGGTTTCCATTTTAGAGAATCTTTAAGGAAGGTCGTGGAGGGTTTGGTACAGGGTAGTGGCATAGCTTGATTTACATCTTGAAAACCACTTCTACCTGATATATAAAATATGAATTGTTAGAGGAACAAGAACTGAAGAAGACGAGATGGGGGAAATTCCAGGTAGGAATTGCTGCTTTCTGCGCCTGTGATGGTACCAGTGGAGATGCAGAGAATGTAGTGATTTAAAAAAAATATTTGGAAGGTAGAGCCACCATTGCCTGCCGATAGAGTTGATGTGAATGTTGGGACAAAGACTGAAATCCCCAATGGCTCCAGGCTTTAGACTTGGGACTTACTAAGGGGAAAGTCTGGGAAAAAGAAAACAGTTTTAAAAGTAAGAAAACAAATCTTATTCTGTTTGAAATGCTATTAGGTACCCAGGTGGACAGTTGTATAAATATCCTGAAGGGAGCAGTCACTGCTGTAGACATAATTAATTACAAGACTCAACAATATTGAGCTAGAATAACTCATGGACCAGGGTGAGATGAATATCAGAGACAGAAGACAGAGGAGGTCCCAGGATTGAGCTGTGAGTTATTGCAATATTAGGGGTCCTATGGTGAGGAAGAGTCAGCAAAGAAAATTCAGAAAGAGCTGCCAGTGAGGTAGAAGGAGAGTTTGGAAACTCTGGATGCCATTCCATCCAAGAGAATGTATATAAGAAGAGAGGTGCTAACAATGTGAAATGTTGCTGAGAGACTAAGATGAAAGCAAAGGATTGTGGTCTTTGGATTTGGCAACATGGGGGCTGCTGTTGACCTTGTCAGAAGAGTTTTAATGAAGTGATTGGGATGTAAGTGGGTTGAAGATAAAATGTGAGTTGAGGAAATTCAGGCAGCATGCACAGATGTCTTTGGGGGAGTGCTGTGACAAAGAGTGAGGAGCCCAGCTGTAGGTGGAGGGACACAAGGGTCAAGGAAAGGCAATTTAATATTTTTGTACGCAGAGAAGTATGGATGATGAGGGATGGAGGCTGCAAGGTGGGAGGTAGATTTCTATGGGAACAAAGTCCTTGAGTAGATGAGACTTGAAATCCAGAATATAAGTGGAGGGACTGTCTCTGACAGGAACAGAGGGTTGTCTTCCCTCGTGACAGGAAGGAAAGCGAGAGTGTAGGCACAGATTCAGGAAGGTCAGTCCATGTGGTGGTGGGAGGACTGTTGCTGCCTCCCAGTAGTTCGTGATCTAAGGAGGGAGACACATCGCTCACATCTTGCTACATGAGTCAGACAGCGGTCTGAGCAGAGAAGCAAGCACTGTGGGAGGGCAGTGGTGGGAGGAATTCTCCTCCAAAGTTTGACAGAGTAGGCGGCATTTGACTTGGGCCTTTAATAATATATATCATCGTGCTGTTGTGAGACTTACACATCAACAGGTTTTAGTGCATTTTCTCTAGGAGGCCCCCTGGTAAAAGCTGTTTTATCAGGGAAAACATAGGTTGATCTCTTGTTCCTAGAAATGTTAACTTTCCCCAAGACATTCCGCCACTTTTCAGGCATCACTGCCTTTTAAGATACCCTGTTCTTCTTTTGAAACTCCCTTTCTCCTTTTCCTTTGGCCAATCTTTAATTATCTTTGAAGGCTATGCTGAAGTGTCCCAATTCCAGAAAGCCTTCCCAATCTATCCTGCAGCCCCTGTATCAATTTGGGTTGGATCCTTTATGTACATAGGTGGAGTAGGTATAAGGATTCTTATTTTGTGGATGTGTTAGGATGGGCATTGGTCTGAGCCACATGCCTGAAAGAGATGTGCCCACAGTGGGAGCCACCCTGGAGCTCAGGCAGGAGAGAGCATGTGAGCTCCAGAGGGCTGGGTTGAAGGCTGCCAGAATAAGACAGTGTTGGCAGCCTTGGAAAAAGTCCTTGTTCATGTCTCCATGTACATGTGCAGTAGGTCTAGCCTTGCACCTGACTTTGGTCAAAGACCATCTTTCTACTTATGATGAGACAGGCAATTAAGAATCACAAACAAAACTGTCAGTTTGTGGGTTAGAAATCCCACTTGATTGCCAAGGAGATCAGGCTCTTTGTGGACTGAGTTGCTCAGGTTTTAAGGTAATCTCAACAGCCCTTGAGAAGCTCTTAGGAATCACTCTCCCATATTTAGATTGATTTCTGGGAAAATTGCATCCAACCCCAATTCGGTTCTTTTGTTCAGGATTCCAGACACAGTTCTCTGAGCTTTCCAGTAAGTAGAAATAGTAGTCAAAGGTTCTTCGATGTCCATAAATACATCCTAAGTGTTTAAGAAAATTCTGTCCATCTTGAAAGGGGACCATGAGTTCAAGAGTCAGGGTGATCCTGTGTGCCAGCAACCAAGGTGAGAGCAACTGACTCACCCTCAGTACAACTTCTGGGAGGCAGAAACCACATTGATTATTCTACCTTTGGAATTTTACACCAGTTCCATAGTAAATGCCCAATGAATGAATGAACGTATTGTTTCTGTTGTAGAAAGGAAATCTGCCCCTTTTTAATAATACGGGTCTTCTTTACAAAGAGGTGTTCGTTATCAAGGAACTAGATGACTTCAGTGGGTCAACTCAGTTTTCTGTGTTTTCATTTCTTCAATATGTGGGCTCCAGGGTAATTTCTGTGTAGACTGTATGTCAGGCACACATGCCTCCTACACAGACCAAAACTTGTTCCTCAAAGAAGGACATGTATAAAATTTAGTTATATGTATGAAGTGCTTGGAATAATGCATAGCCAGTACAGTGTATTTGCTATTTTTATTATTCTTTGGGATCTGGTGTGGGCTTATATTCTTTCTTTTCCAGTTTATAATTTTTTAAGCTCTTTATTGGAGTATAATTGCTTTATACTGCTGTGCCAGTTTATGCTGTACAACAAAGTGAATCAGCTGTATTTATATATGTATCCCCATATCCCCTCCCTTCCGTGACTCCTTCTGATTGATAATTTTACTATAAACTCATTCTCTGGATGTTGTCCCATCTTTTTCCCCCAAAAGGAAAACGGTAATGCTGTGCTTGTAATCATAAGGAAAGCATGTTATCCTAGATAAACAGCACTAGAGGGCAAAAGGGTACATGAAGTCTATGTACTTTTTATCTGAGATAATACTAGAAAAAGAAAGGCTGTTCTAGAATGTAAGCAATTCTGATAAACTTGAGAAACAAAGAAAGGCCTTGAGATCTTTAGGCTATTCATATTTTCCTTTTTAGAAAAATTTGTCTTTAATTCTTTAGCCCCCAAATATGTACTTACAATAAACAAAACAGAAGCAACTAAACTGTTCATTGACATAGCTGCTTTGTTTAAATTGCTCTTGAAGTGTTGCAGAATTCTGCATAATATTGCATTGACTAGTCTGATCAAAAGAGAGGACATTTAATTACAAATATGTAAAAGCATCTAGAGTTTGAAAGTCAATGAATATTTTGTCCAAAACTTTCATACTTGTTCCACTAAAATGCTCTGCTTACAATCACTTAGCTATCACTAAGATATCACTTAGCTATCACTTCATATTCATTGAAAACATGGGAAAGAAACACTGGAAATATTGCTTGAAGAAATACAGCTTATCTGGCTACTTTCATGATTTTTCAGATGCAATATGGATGAAAAAGATACATAAACACTATTTCCCTGGGTAGCAGATCAAACGAAGGGCAGATTTTTATCTTTGCAATAGCTCCTAGGGGGAAAAACAAAATAAAAGATGGTTTGGAAGGAAAGAATAGCATTTGTAATTCTTGGCTCTCTTATTAGTAAGAAAGTAGAGAAATAATTGACATATGGGTAACAACACTACATGTGCTGACTATTTGAGTCAGAGATAATCCAGTATGCAGTTCAGATTAGCATTGGAGATTTAAAATCCCCAAACTTCTTACACATTCAGTCCTTATCAACCTACTTTAATTTGGGGAAAGGCTGTCTTTCTGTCTGAGGTTTAAAAAAGTGTTGGTTGATTTATTTATTCACTCACTCATTCATTCACCCTTATTATCCAGTTTGAATTTACAGAATATCAGTTGGGTGTAAGGTCCTAATTCTAATTGTAATGTACTTAACTCAAGAAAGGATGAATAAAGGTATATACTAATTATTTTACTAATCCATTAATTTATTCATTTACTCCTTAAGGCTAGTAAAGTGTATAGTCCCAAACTTCTCAAACCTAAACCAAAAATATGAAGCATTTTCGTGACATTTCCTGGAATCTTCTCTCCCTGGAGTCTAATTCTGGGATGTTAGTTGCAGCTCTGCTTAATTCTTCATGATAGGACATGTTCTGGAAGCTGATTCACTGAATATAGTTGATGGTCTAAGTACGTAGGTTGGGAAATTCTTCCATATGAAAATTTAAGTCAACAGATAAACCAGTCTGTCTTTTACTACACCACTTTGTTTACGCAAATGCATTATTTGAGCCTCCTAAATTAGAAGTAGTTTTAGGCATTTTACCTAAAACCTCGACTTTCTCATTTATCTGCGCTTGTATAAACTTGGATGAGGACAGACAACAAAGACAGTGATTTTTTACCTGCAGGGTGATATCTGTTACGTAATATCAGGACCACTGCATATAAAACTAGAATTTTAGATGGAAGTCAAGGAAATAATCTATGCCTACTGTCTACAACATTACAAGTTCTGCTGTATTAATCTAGTTTCCAAAATATACTAGTTTTTTTTCCAAAAAGTTGAAAGACCAGGGTCCAGAATCTTGATTTTTGAATATGTGAACGTGCGTGTGTGTGTGGATGTAGAATAGTGAAAGAAGCATCCTCCTGTCATGGCACTTAGGGAATTACTGTGGTGGACAGTTCCCTAAGCCCTCGTTTCCTTATCTGCAAATTAGGGAGAGAAACTGTAAAAGGCAAGAAAATGGATGTGTCTTAAGGTCCTGCAGAAGGAACATAGTTCTGCTGACACCTCAATTTCCTTATCTGCAAAAACGTCAGGAACTCTTGTACGTATTGGGAATACAATAGTGAACAAGATAAAACACTGCATAAATGATGAGTATGTGCATTCTTAGCACTGTGCTTGTACAGTGCTTATTGTATTAAGACAATTGGTGCTGTTGTTGTGGCTGGTAGTAGTAGTAGTGTGTTACTGGTAGTGTGATGGTGGTAGTAGTAGTGGTAGTGGTGGTACTAGTACTAGTAGTGTAGCATTAGTAGTAGCAGTGGCTGCAGCAGTTCAGTAAGACTGACTCTTGTACCAAACTGGATATTTCCCGACACACTAACATCTACTTCTAATAACCAGTGGGTACCCAATAGCTAACACTGAGCAGATATTCACATACTTATTGAATGGAAACATTGACTATATTTATTTGTATATCATTTTGTAAGTAATGTGGAAAAAAGACAGGCAGAAAGAATTTAGACTAAGACCACGTGATGGGATTACTCATCCTTCTTATTTCTCACAAGGAATGAGATGATAGGAAAGTAGGTAGAGTAGATTTCTAACATTACCTGGAAAATACATCAACTGTATAATCTAATCCTATCTTCACAACAGTCCTTTGAGGAAATAGGAATAGAGAGGCTAAGTGACTTTCCCAGAGTCCCGCACCTAGGATGGGCGTGAGTTTACCCATGGAATCATGCCTGTTGGTCTCCAAAGCCCTTTCTGTTTCCTTATCCCCTGAGGTGAAGCTGAGAATTTCTTTTGGGGTAAAGTAACACTCAAGAATTTAGACTTTCGAGCTTCAGGGAAAGGTTTGCAGTATCTATGTTCCATCGCCACAGAAGGAGCAAAAGAGACATCATGTTTCACTGAGCCCAGTTCGGTTTCAGTTGAGCAAAAGAGACAGGTTGAACAATAGTGCTGTGATTCAGGGTGGACAGCTTGAGCCTGGCAATGTCTAGATGGGGATGCAGGTGCAGCCATTAGGGCCAGAATGGACTGCAGAAAACACCTAGACCTTGGGCAGAAAACCTAAACTACTTTCTCTGGAGGGAAGTAGTTTAACATATAGGATTTTGATAGTACTTTTGCCAAAAGTTGTTAGTGCGTTCACATTGTTTGGAATGATTTTGATTTCTCATAAGGAGTTAAATCAGGAGTTATCTGAAGTCATTTCTGTCATGAACTGTCCATTCTCCCTTGTGGTGTTTCAATCATCTCTCCAGGATTTCCAGGTCTATACTTACGATTAAAAAGAAAAATCTTAGTGAAATCTATTTAAGGAGATCAACTAACTACTTAAAGAGTAGTGGCCGTTTTGATGGGAGACCTTTAAGTAGTGGTTATTGAGGAGAAAACCTTCAATTAGGACTGAAAAAAGTTGGCTTTTCAGCAGGGAACTGGTAAAGGAGGTGCTCTTAAGAGAAAGAGTAATGTAAGTAGGAAACATCATAAAAGTAATCAGGCAGGATACATTTGAAAGGTAACTATTATGAAAAAGAAAGTATAGAACTCCTTTTAGTAGATTTTTC
Organism: Hippopotamus amphibius kiboko; assembly: GCF_030028045.1. Lineage (NCBI taxonomy): Eukaryota > Metazoa > Chordata > Mammalia > Artiodactyla > Hippopotamidae > Hippopotamus > Hippopotamus amphibius. The sequence continues at coordinate 55,856,428 of NC_080190.1, read as the reverse complement.
TGTGATATGTACCAAGTGTTTTTCCTTAAAAAGATGCAAAGTACATTTTACATCACATAAATTGAATAATAATTAATTCACTGTCTAGTATATAATAAATTATATTCGGTTCTGCTAAAAATTTAGGGAAGTATGAGATATAGGTCATGTTTCATAGGAACATAAAGCTTACAGAACAAGATAATAAACATACAGTCATTCATATAGCATTAATGAAAGGTGAAGGACCAAATATTTCCTGAAGACCTTCCTGTGTTACCCATCAGCTATGTTTAATTGTTTTCATTTTAAAAAGGAAGAAACAGAGGTTTAGATGGGTTGTACAATTTGTCCAAGTTTGCACAGGCATGGATTCAGAGAGAAGACTGAAAATTTAATTCTAACTCATTCCAAAGCCTGTGCTGTATCCACTGAACCAGTTGACTCGCATAAGACAGTTATTGGGAGGTGTAGGCTGAGGTGTCAGAACTTTAAGGAAGAGGTAGCATTTGATGTATGCAATGGAGATAGAGTTGGGACAAATGGAATTTTAGAGTGTGGTCACTACAGACTGGCAGGTTATAGGTTGAGGGGCAAACAAAGAGGTATGTGGATCTTCATCAGTTTTCTCTGAGTGACTAGCATTTGAGAAACTGAAGGAAAACAAAGCCAAATGTCAAAGTTAGCACAGGCTGCATTGACCACTTTTGAGAGAACAACTCCATATATAACTCTTTATTTACCTCCTTCAGTCAGTAAACAATTGTTACTTCGTGAATTCACATTCTTTTATATTGTACAAATCATATCATAATTACTTGGAAATCATATTATCTACATATATGTAGATGGAGCTGAGCCTCTCTTCTGGTATAAGGATGGCCTGATTAAATTCACATGCATTGTTTGTTGAATCAAGATCAATGGTTTAAAAGTCAAGGTCCATACCAAAGAGGTTGAGAGAATCTCATCTTTTACTGAGGCTCCCTTGATAGATGAAGAAAGCATAGTCTTATAAGAGAAATGGACATGAATTTAGCTGACTAGAAGAAAAACATATGTCTGAAATATTACTGAATTCTATTAGATCATATAAAAACACCCCTAAATGTCCTTTCGCTCAAAGCACATTTGTGGACAACAAACTGTTCACTTTGATTGATGTGTGATATGCACACAGGGCGATGTTTTAGATTAGATGAAGACACATTGGGAAGGACATGAATGTCAGGATGAAGTTGGATTAATAAGGGATGATTTGATTATTTGGGGCAGAGAAAATAATATTTGCAGCTGTGCTTTAGAAAGACCACCTGTGAGTCATATGTAGGATGGATTATAAAGAAAAGAGAGAAGACGGAGACACCAGCCAGAATGCTGTTGGAAAAGTTCAGGCAAAGCTAGGAGGGCTTCAGATTAAGTCAGCAGTAATGCAAAAGAAGAGCTGGATTTGGATTCTAATGAGAATTCTGTTTCCACAGAAGGGGTCAGTAGATTGGGAGCAGATGGTAAGGCAGAAGAAGACATCAAAAATGCCTTTCAGTATTTGATGTTTAGAAATTTAGCTTGGTTTGGGTTTGGGTAAGGTAATTGACATTATAGTTTATTATTTCTTATTGAAGTATAAATGATGTACAATATTATATAAGTTACAGGTGTACAATATAGTGATTCACAGTCTTTAAATGTTATACTCCATTTATAGTTATAAAATATTTGCTATATTTCCTATGTTGTACAATATATCTTTGCAGTTTATTTTATACATAATATTTTGTACCTCTTAATCCCCTCCTCCAGCCGCTCTCCCCACTGGTTTGTTCTCTATATCTGTGAGTCTCTTTCTTTTTTGTTATATTCACTAGTCTGTTGTATTTTTTAGACTCTAAGTATAAGTGATGTCATACAGTATTTGTCCTTCTCTATCTGACATTTCACTTAGCATAATACCCTCTAGGTCCATCCTTTTTTAAGGCTGAGTAGTATTTGTGTGTGTGTGTGTGTGTGTGTGTGTGTGTGTGTGTATTTGTGTGTGTGTATCACATCTGCTTTAACCATTCATCTATTGATGGGCACTTAGGTTTAAAGATGAAAGTATCTTACTCTTTTTCACACTGTTATGGCAAGATATAGTCGCTGTGGAAGGTCAGGTCACTGTCTTTGGAGATAATTTACATGGTAGCATTGCTTAGAAATATGACTTTGCAAATCAAGAACATATCCATCTTTCATGGGTGGTCTAAGATTAACAAAGATCATAATGTAGGAAAAATTTTTTGTTTGTTTCCCAATGTATTTCAATAATCTACAATACATATGACATAGCAGTTGCTCAAAAAAATCTGTTCCATGCTAAGCTTAAACTAGGTACTGTTTTTAGAATGGAAGGTACAGAGCAAAAACAGTAAAAGTTGGTTTTACTTTTGGTATGGAATACATCAGGATGCCACAAAACGATCTTTACCTAACTTAACCAAGAAAACCAACTTTTACTGTAGGCAAAATTAATAAATTATAATACAAAATAAAATAAAGACTGTACTAATATATAATATTACTAATATAACTATATTAATAGTTATATTTAGCCCCCTTTCTCACTTGAGGTTACTTGATGGAAAACCAAATTATAAAATCAAAAGCAGAAGTTTCCTTGGTGGACAAGGAATCAGAACAATGCAAGTTGAATGGATCAAACATTTAGCAACAGTGGGATGCATTCATCTGCCCTCAGAAATGGCCCTGCTGGTATGACAAGCAATTGAATTCTCTCCATCAAGTCTTCACTTTCCTGCGTTGGTCAGGATAGGCTGAGTTATGCCATGGTAACAAGTGAGTCCAAAATCTTAGTGGTTTACAACTCAAAAGGTTCTTTGTTGCTGAAGCTACATGTCCACTTCACATTGGCTGTCTGTCTGGCCTGTGTTGTTTACTTCATGATTAGAGTGGTGGAATGGCCTCTATCTAGATCACTGCTGGTTGTCATGGCAGGGAGAAAAGAGACAGGTTGAACTGTATACCACCAGCTCTTCAAGTAGTTGCAAATGATGCATCTCACTTCACCCCATATTCCATTAGACAGAGCAAATGTTATGTCCTCCCCAAGTTCAAGCAGGCAGGGATGAGTGAGAATGGTCCTCTCACAGGGAACTGGAATGTTTAGCATTCTGGAGTGCAGTCTGTTGGACTAGGTCAGGTTTGGAAATTTCATCTCTGACTTTTTTTTTTGCTTCCTTTTTAAACTAAACCTTTGATTGATGATTTTAATACATTAAATAAAAATGAATCAATCAGGTTACAATAAATTCTTTTTGAAGTGAGAAATGTTCTAACTCTCTAAGGTAACATTGTATATCTCTGCTTTGATTCATTGAACTGGACGATACAATTCAATTCAGGACAATGAGCTTATATTTTGGAATCCACCTCACTGTATAACCCACACATTAACAGGAACCTTATGGAATCAGAGGCGCTGACAGGCTATACAAGCTATGTATTAGTCAAGATAACTCTTGTTATTTTGTAGTTAGTTTATAGTAAATAGCTCAGTGTCTTAATATTATACGACAAAAGTTTCTTTCTTGTTCATATCATAGTCTGATGATGGTCTGGTAGTTCTCTTTGGTGGCTCTCCTCTGTGCCAGATATCTTCTCTTTGACACTGTATTCACTCCCATTCTCCATCTTGGTGAGTGCCTCAAAAGCTGTCCTAACTAGACTTCATCAGGGGTTCCTTTGCTATCTATTTCTGGTTGGGTTTAGCCAATGGAGGACAATAACAGAAGATGACGGAAGAACAGAAGGGAATAGGTTAGAGTTTTTATTTCTGCAGTGCTCTCTGCTGGCAGTGTGCTTCTTTTAAAGAGAAATTCTCCAATCAAATGGTGTTCTTCATTCAACTCTCTCTCTGGGTTCTGGAATCTGTATCCTTCGTTTACCTCTTTAGGCCTAGGAGTGGGAATGTCTCCCCATTGTTGGTGAACACCTGGGGCACTGCATCATTCTTCATTGCTATCAGTAAAACTTGTCCTAGCCTATGTAATTTGTTTCTCTGCAACCTTAGTTTTTCAATCTGTGTGAACCACATGTTATCTGCTAGGACTCTGACATATTCTCAAAGCAGTCTGGTAATTCAAGCTTCTTCCATCTTGTGATACTACCATCTTAAACGCATGAACTCTGAGGTTGCTACAGAAGTAAAGGCAGATTGTGGACACTTGAACAGGGTTTTGTGGTCCATCCTGTACATGCAGATAATACTGCCCATATCTCATTGACCAGAACCTAGTCACATGGCTCCCATATAACTGAACTGCAGTCTTCTTGTGGACCCAAAAGGTGGGAAAGAAATGGTATTTGCCGAGCACAGCACTATCTGTGTCACAGGTGGAGGTGTACGGTAGGTAGATGTAAAGTGGACATTAACTCAGAAGGATGATATTAAAGACATATATGAGAAACTTGGAGGGTATGAAACATTATGCCAGATTCAACCAGGTGCATCCCCCCACCTCCCAACCAGATGTCCTCACATTTACAGGTAACATCCTTATTCTCCAATTCACTCAGGCTCTCACCTTCAGTATCACTTTGGATTCTCTCTCTTCCTCTATTTATGTATTAAGTTAGATCGAATCCTGCAGAATTCAGTTCTGTAGTTCTTCTGCATCCCACCAGTTCCTTTTCACGTTAACTAATAGCAACCTGGTTTAATGTGCTAGGTGAAGCTGCACAAGTAAATGAGAGTTGTTAAGAGAGATGTTCTGTGGAAAAAAGACAACAAACGGCAGACTCTAAGGTGTGTCCACAAACATGGAAGCAAAAGGAGACACCATAAAGGTAGACCAAGAAGGCTCAGTAAGAGGTTAAGAGTTAGTGCAATATCATCAGAGTTCAGGAATGAAGTTTGTGAAGGGGGCATGGTCAAGGTGACAGATTTGGGCAGGTGTGAGAGGACATGCAGAAAGGAAGTTTAGACATTCATGCTCATGTCTCCACCAATATTGGATTGGACTGAAGGACCAGGAGGCACTGAATGTGTTAATCACAGTTGATTCTCAATCATTACTCAATAATATGTTGATTCTTACTGATTCTCTATTCCAGTGTTCTGCTCTAAATCAAATTTATTAAGCCTCTAGTAACCACACACATACCCTTCAATAAAGCTCTACTTTTCTTCCTTCCACCTAAAACCTCTTTGTTTCTTTGGCTCCTTGGTATGTTTAAGAAAGTAGAGACCTTCCTTGCTAAGGAATATGTTGCTGTTTGCTCTTCTCACTTTCAGAAACACCTTAATTTCTCTGGTTTAATTTGCATCTTCAAATATTCAGTTTCTCCATTATTGCTCACTTCTTTGCTTCAGGGATTAAAAACAGATTTAGAACAAAGAATTGAAATCTCCATGACCACCTTTAGACAGTACATTTGCCCTCTTCCCCACCAGAGCCTGACAATTTTCTAAACAAATGATTATCATCGGTGTAATAGCCAGTTCTTTTCATTTGCCCCAGCTGACAGTCAGCTGAAACTGCTAATAAACTGCAGAAATGGACAACAGCAGGCAGGAGATATGGCTAGAGTGGGAGGCCTTGCTAATCCACAGGCAGCATGCCAAGAAATGAGCATGTTGCAGGAATAGTAGTCCTATCTCCAGAGGTAGAATCCCCTGTCTCTTCTAATCTCCCCAACACGGGGGTTACTATGTACAGACTGAACCACCCATGAGGTCTATTCATTGCTTTCCATTTGGCTTTCCCTTTGGGCTGGCTGAAGTAATTGTTTGCTTCCCGACTTCCAGATGCTTTGAATGTGTGCTCTTTATTGTAGCTATCTCAGTGACCTTTACCAAGCTACATATTAAAATCTTTTTGTCTATTTTTTATTTGTTCTAAATTTCTTCTCTATCAGCAAATTCATCATTTCTATGCCCCAAAGAATAGAAATAGCACTTTTGAAAACTAATCACATAGCACATTTGTAAGGTAGATTTCCCATACTTTGTCTAATTTAGGCCTCAAACCAAACTGTGAGATTGATATTATTAATTCCATGTTACAAATGAGGAAACTGTGGCTGGGAAAGGCTCAGGCCCTTGGCTAGTTGGCTCTTGTGCTTTGCAGTTCCTATTCTTGGATGCTAAATCCTTTGATCTGCATTTCTGCTTTCCTAATTGTTTTTGACAAAAGAAAGCAGGAACATGCTGGAGAAGCAATAGACTTTCCAGATGAGTTGCTGGACTAAATGACCTTTAAGGTTTGTTCCAATCTGGATGTCTCTGGTTCTCTCCTGATTATAGTGTGATAGTATTGGGCAATCAAGGTAATTGTCCTAGCTGAATGAGAGAGTAGCTGAGTGAATTATTTTCAGCAATCATTTTTAAATATCTTCTATTTTTATTAATTAGGAAAGAAACCCCAAGATCTCCAAGGGAAAACATATATTTACTTGCACTTAGAGTTTAGTAGTAAAGAGCCTGGGCCACTTACTAGTGGATGAGCTTGGGCAAGTTAACATCTCCTTTTTGCTTCTTAGCTCCTTATTCATAATATGGGGTGAATAACATACATACCTGTAGAGTTTTTGTGAGATTCAAATGACTGTGCACATGTAAAGCCTTAGAATGGTGCCTGGCACGTAGTAGGTTCTCAATAAACACAACTGACTTTATTTTTAGTAAAAATAGAATAGATGTATAAGGAAACTGTCATTTTAAAGAATAGCATCAACTGATTTATAGTTTAAAGTTGCTTGTAGTATTTGACCATTAAATTTTTGCAAAACAACTTATATGCACTATCTCATTTAACCCAAACTATCAGAGACTAACACTTATTATTACCATTTAATAGATAAGGAAACTGAGGCATAAGGAAGGTATTTAACTTACTTCAGTCTCATAGATATGAATTATATAAAAAAGAATCCAACAGATTTGTCTGGAGAGAGGCAATAGCTCTAACATGCTAAGCCTTTCTGGTATTTTTTTATTGGAGTATAGTTGCTTTACAATATTCTGTTAGTTTATACTGTGCAGAAAAGTGAATCAGCTATACGTGTACATATATCCCCTCTTTTCTGAATTTCCTTCTCATTTAGGTCACCACAGAACACTGAGTAGAGTTCCTTGTGCTATACAATAGGTTCTCATTAGTTATCTATAGTATACATAGTATCAATAGTGCATATATGCCAATCCCAATCTCCCAATTCACCCCATCTCCTCCTTTTCCCCTTGGTATCCATACGTTTGTTCTTTATGTCTGTGTCTCTATTTCTGCTTTGTAAATAAGATTGTTTATACCAGTTTTTCAGATTCCACGTGTGTGTTAATATACAATATTTGTTTTTCTCTTTCTGACTTACTTCACTCTGTATGACAGTCTCTAGGTCCATCCATGTCTCTACAAATGACCCAATTTTGTTCCTTTTTATGGCTGAGTAATATTCCATTGTGTATATATACCACATCTTCTCTATCCATTCCTTGGTTGATGGACATTTAGGTTTCTTGGTATATTTTAAACAATGATTAAATAAAATTAGAAGTCCTTTACATGCAATTGGGAATGGTATCGTAGAATTATACCTGTATTCCCCTTCTACTATAATCAGACATTCAAAATTGTATACCTTGATAAGTCACTGGCATGACCTGCAAAATTGTAAATAATGAAAGTAGGTCCTTGCAGTGACTGTTTATTATGATGTACTTTCATTTCATTTACTTTCATCCTCTCACCTAAAACTCTCAGAAGAGGCTGGACCACAGAAGACTATGCCACGCCCTTAACTATAATGTTTTCCCACATTGCTCTTCATACCGTCAGTTAGATAAAAGAACATTAAAAAATATGTTTGAGGATCTTTGTTCTTTGGTTTTCCCTGAATGAATATCAGTAATAAGAGGAAAAATATTTAAAATACATATGAGGGTAAAAAAGAAAGATTATTTTCAAAAACAAAACCTTCTAGCTTTTAACAAATTCATCACAGAGATAAAGCAATACAGTTTCATGCCTCATAACAATTTAATAAATATTACTAAAATATGGCAACTGCCACCACGACTCATTAGCAAGCTGTTTGTGTAATATGAAGTTATCCAGAATTGTTTGAGGGAGTTGGTTTGTCAATGTAATACACACAGTAATCTCTGAAGAAAGTCAGGAACATATGGTCCCTGCTCATCAACTAACCCCCAGGGATTGCACCAGAGTCTCTTTTCTTACAGCTCCATGACATTGAGAGGAGAGATGGAGAGAAGAAAGGGAAAAAAGAGTGGTGGGAAGAGAAACATTGATTACTCAAACCGTAAAATCGCACTTGGAAGCATAAATCAAAAATCACAAAGTTAACATCTTCAAGGAATCTGTTAAAATACAAGTTGAACATTACAGCCTTGAAAGTTTTCAGAATATAAATTCTGAATCTTGGCACACATTTAAACTAATCATTTCAGCAACTACAGTAAAATGCTGCATGTAGCATGCTGCTGGCCAGCATAAGTGAGTCGAATGCCATCTATTTATCAAAATCAGCATTCCTTTGAACATATTTTCAATGTTTTAAATTCTGAAGCTTACATACATATTAAACCACCTCTCTTAAAAGGAATATGACATATTTTCTAATTTAAAGAGGCCTATCTTGTCCCAATTAAACATGTTTGAATAGAGAACTGTAGCGTTAACATCTGTCAATGATCATTTATGTATAAGTAGAATTATGTACTTTAAGGATTATGTTTATTTAATAATCATCCCTGCTCCCTGGAATTGGGTGATCAGAAACTTTTTTTTACCCAATGATATGATATAACCACTAATTTTTTTTTTTTTTAGTGACCAAAAAAACACTTTAATAAATTGGCTTGGTCTTCATCCTTTCAAACTTACGCTAAGTAAAAAATAAACATTACATACACATAGATTAGTTTTTCCAACTTTAGTATATATAAATAAAAATGACAATTGAAAGATAAAATACTTAGTTCTAAAAGAAAGAGAGAACTCATATCGGCCTGGAAATACTCTGGCCAATTCCTCCTCAGTCCCACAAAACTACCTTCTAAAGAAACCTGACCAGTGAGACAGGTAAGTTTGTGCTTTTAGCTATAAAGAACTAAACTTAAAATGTACTCACTCTTTCATCTTCTGATGAAAGATAACTTACTCTTGGAAACAGCACAAGCATTGTTATAGTAAGTCTGGCTCCTAAATGCAAATTTGGGCTGAGTTACAGTTTACTTACTATCCTAGCTAAGAAACCTTTGAAAATAAGCCATGGAGCAAAGTATTTACATAAGTTCAAGATGTTATTTTAGGATGAAAGGTAACACAGGTCCTTAACTTCCTTTAAAAAGAAGGTTGAGAATCAAACCTCTTTCATAATCAAAACTTTCAGAAACATTTCTTAAATATCAAATTTCTCTTCACAGACGCTGTGTCCTTTTCCTTCATAATCTTCTCTTGTTACCACCATATCTTCAAAGTCATCATTCTCTGATATCGGTTTTCCACCTTCCCAGACATAAGTAATAGGGTTTTCAGGCAGCAAAAAAGAAACATGGTATTCTGTTGGAGTAAGACATGGAACTTCTGGGTAAACCCCATCCCTAAATCCCGGGAAAAGGGAGTTTCCTCCTGTCAAAACAATGTTCTTAAAAAAAATGCGGCTGCATTTCCTCAGGTAAGTTCTGAATTGAATAGACAACAGCTTCTGGAATTCCCATTTCTTGAATTCCTATATTAGAAGCACTAAAGAGTATTTCTGGAACAGCAAATCTCTCATTAGCCAGATGAAGAATTTGTTCCCCAGATTTATATTTTCCACTTAACACCATCTCTTCTCTTGGCTTACAAAAGCCCTTTTTAATTGTACTAAAGTCAGGAAAAACATAGTCTACCATTACTGTATTTTCTTCTCCTTTCAACTTGGCAATATCCATGTCTCTATGAAAATCCTGAGACACATAGCACACATCTTCTTTCACTTGATTAGTCACATGTGTTTCATCCATAACATGTAACTGCCTGTAAGATATGACCTCTTTTAGATGATTGGTTAGGAGTTTTCCTCCCACATTTATCCGAATAATTGTTTCTTTTTTCTTTTTTCTTCTACAATAAGGAACTACATGTGTAAAGGAATATCCACTATCTACAGTGATACAGCATAATTCAGAAGGAGTATCTCGGAAATACCTGTGTGTACTGAGAGCCCCAGCATTTACGCTATTTTTATTTTTTTATTTTTATTATTTTTTTAAATTGGAATATAATTGCTTTACACTCTTGTACCAGTTTTTGAGGTACACCAAAGTCAATCAGCTGTATTTATACACATATCCCCATATTCCCTACCTCCCTCGACTACCCCCCCACCCTCCCCATCCTGGCCCTCTAAGGCATCACCCATCATCGAGTTGATAAGGAACCTCCAATTGTTTTCCATAGTGGCTATACCAACTTACATTCCCACCAACAGTGCAGGAGAGTTCCCCTTTCTCCACACCCTCTCCAACATTTGTTTTTTTCTAGATTTTGTGATGATGGCCATTCTGACCAGTGTGAGGTGATATCTCATTGTGGCTTTGACTTGCGTTTCTCTGATAATTAGTGATGTTGAGCATCTTTCATGTGTTTGTTGGCCATCTTTATGTCTTATTTGGAGAAATGTCTGTTTAGGTCTTCTGCCCATTTGTGGATTGGGTTATTTGCTTTTTTGGTATTAAGCTGTGTGAGCTGCTTGTGTATTTTGGAGATTAGCCCTTTGTTGCTTCATTGGCAAGTATTTTCTCCCATTGTGAGGGTTGTCTTCTTGTCTTGTTTGTGGTTAATTTCACTGGGCAAAAGCTTTTAAGTTTCATTAGATCCCATTGGTTTATTCTTGATTTTATTTCCATGATTCTAGGAGGTGGGTCAAAAAGGATCTTGCTTTGATGGACATCATAGAGTGTTCTGCCTATGTTTTCCTCTAGGAGTTTGATAGTGTCTGGCCTTCCATGTAGGTCTTTAATCCATTTGGAGTTTCTTTTTGTGTATGGTGTTAGGAAGTGTTCTGATTTCCTTCTTTTACATGTTGCTGTCCAATTTTCCCAGCACCACTTACTGAAGAGGCTGTCTTTTCTCCATTGTATATTCGTGCCTCCTTTGTCAAAGATAAGGTGCCCATACGTGCTTGGGCTTACTTCTGAGTTCTCTATTCTGTTCCGTTGATCTTCTTTTCTGTTTTTGTGCCAGTACCATACTGTCTTGATCACTATGGCCTTGTAGTATAGTTTGAAGTCAGGAAGCCTGATTCCACCAACTCCATTTTTCCTTCTCAAGATTGCTTTGGCTATTTGGGGTCTTTTGCGTTTCCATACAAATCGTAAGATTTCTTGCTCTAGTTCTGTGAAAAATGCCATTGGTTATTTGATCGGGATTGCATTGAATCTGTAAATTGCTTTGGGTAGTACAGTCATTTTCACAATGTTGATTCTTCCAATCCAGGAACATGGTATGTCCCTCCATCTGTTTGTGTCGTCTTTGATTTCTTTCATCAATGTCTTATAGTTTTCTGCATGGAGATCTTTTGCCTCCTTAGGCATGTTTATTCCTAGGTATTTGATTCTTTTGGTTGCAATGGTGAATGGGAGAGTTTCCTTAATTTCTCTTTCTGCTCTTTCATTGTTAGTGTATAGGAATGCAAGAGATTTCTGCACATTAATTATGTATCCTGCTACTTTACTAAACTCATCCATTAGTGCTAGCAGTTTTCTGGTAGCATCTTTAGGGTTTTCTATGTATAATATCATGTCATCTACAAAAAGTGACAATTTTACTTCTTCTTTTCCAATTTGGATTCCTTTTATTTCATTTTCTTCTCTGATTGCTGTGGCGAAAACTTCCAAAACTATGTTGAATAATGATGGTGAGAGTGGACACCCTTGTCTTGTTCCTGTTCTTAGATGGAATTCTTTCAGTTTTTCACCATGTAGAACGAGGTTGGCTTTTGGTTTCTCATATATGGCTTTTATTGTGTTGAGGTAATTTCCTTCTATGCCCATTTTCTGGAGAGCTTTTATCATAAATGGATGTTGAACTTTGTCAAAAGCTTTTTCTGCATCTATTGAGATGATCATATGGTTTTTATCCTTCAATTTGTTGATATGATGTATCACGTTGATTGATTTGCATATATTGAAGAATCCTTGCATCCCAGGGATAAACCCCACTTGATCATGGTGAATGACTTTTTTAATATGCTGTTGGATTCTGTTAGCTATTATTTTGTTGAGGATTTTTGCATCTATATTCATCAGGGATATTGATCTGTAATTTTCTTTTTTTTGTGACATCTTTGCCTGGTTTTGGTTTCAGGGTGATGGTGGCCTCATAGAATGAGTTTGGGAGTGTTCCTTCTTCTGCTCTATTTTGGAAGAGTTTGAGAAGGATAGGTGTTAGCTCTTCCCTAAATGTTTGATAGAATTCACCTGTGAGTCCATCCAGCCCTGGGGTTTTGTTTGTTGGGAGATTTTTAATCACAGTCTCAATTTCCATACTTGTGATTGGTGTGTTCATAGTTTCTATTTCTTCCTGGTTCAGTCTTGGAAGATTGTATTTTTCTAAGAATTTATTCATTTCTTCCAGGTTATCCAATTTATTGGCATAACCTAGTAGTCTCTCATGATCTTGTAGTTGTGTCTCATGATCTTTTGCATGTCTGTGATGTCAGTCATTACTTCTCCTTTTTCATTTCTAATTCTGTTGATTTGTGTCTTCTCCTTTTTTTTCCTAATGAGTCCGGCTAATGGTTTATCAATTTTGTTTTTCTCAAAGAACCAGCTTTTAGTTTTACTGATTTTTGCTATAGTTTCCTTCTTTTCTTTTTCATTTATTTCTGATCTGATCTTTATGATTTCTTTCCTTCTGCTCACTTTGGGGTTTCCTTGTTTTTCTTTCTCTGATTGTTTTAGGTGTAAGGTTAGGTTGTTTATTCGATATTTTTCTTGTTTCTTGAGGTAGGACTGTATTGCTATAAAACTCCCTCTTAGAACTGCTTTTGCTGCGTCCCATAGGTTTTGGGTTGTTGTGTTTTCATTGTCATTTGTTTCTAGAATATTTTTTGATTTCCTCTTTGATTTCTTTAATGATTTCTTGGTTGTTTAAGAGTGAATTGTTTAGCCTCCATGTGTTTGTATTTTTTGCAGTTTTTTTCCTGTAATTGATATCTAGTCTCATGGCGTTGTGGTCAGAGAAGATGCTTGATATGATTTCAGTTTTCTTGAATTTACCAAGGCTTGATTTATGACCCAAGATGTGATCTATCCTGGAAAATGTTCCATGTGCACTTGAGAAGAAAGCGTATTCTGTCGTTTTTGGATGGAATGTCCTATAAATATCCATTAAGTCGAGATGGTCTACTGTGTCATTTAAAGTTTGTGTGCCCTTATTTATTTTCTCTTTGGATGATCTGTCCACTGATGTAAGTGGGGTGTTCAAGTCTCCCACTATTATTGTGTTACTGTCGGTTTCCCTTTTTATGGCTGTTAGCATTTGCCTTATGTGTTGAGGTACTCCTGTGTTGGTTGCATAGATATTTACCATTGTGATATGTTCTTCTTGGATGGATCCCTTGATCATTATGTAGTGTCCTTCCTTGTCTCTTGTAATAGTCTTTACTTTCAAGTCTAATTTGTCTAATATGAGTATTGCTACTCCAGCTTTCTTTTGACTTGCATTTGCATGGAATATCTTTTTCCATCCCTTTACTTTCAGTCTATATGTATCCCTTGGTCTGAAGTGGGTTTCTTGTAGGCAGCATATAAAGGGTCTTGTTTTTGTATCCATTCAGCCAGTCTGTGTCTTTTGGTTGGAGCATTTAATCCATTTACATTTAAGGTGATTATTGACATGTGTGTTCCAATTACCATTTTCTTAATTGTTTTGGGTTTGTATTTGTAGGTGTTTTCCTTTTCTTGTGTGTCCTACTTGGAGAAGTTCCTTTAGCACTTGTTGTAAGGCTGGTTTGGTGGTGCTGAATTCTCTTAGCTTTTTGCTTGTCAGTAAAGCTTTTGATTTCTCCATTGAATCTGAATGAGATTCTTGCTGTGTAGAGTATTCTTGGCTGTAAGTTTTTCTCTTTCAGGACTTTCAGTATATCCTGCCATCCCCTTCTGGCCTGCAGAGTTTCTGTAGAAAGGTCAGCTGTTATCCTTATGGGTTTTGCCTTATATGTTATTTGTTGCTTTTTTCTTGCTGCTGTTACTATTTTTTCTTTGTGTTTAATTGTCGTTAGTTTGATTAATATGTGTCTTGGTGTGTTTCTCCTTGGGTTATTCTGTATGGGACTCTCTGTGCTTCTTGGAGTTGGTTCATTATTTCCTTTCCCATGTTGGGGAAGTTTTCCACTATAACCTCTTGAAGTATTTTCTCAGCCCCTTTCTTTTCTTCTTCTTCTTCTGGAATGCCTATGATTCGAATGTTGTTGCGCTTAATGTTATCACCAAGGTCTCTGAGACTGTCTTCTATTCTTTTTATTCTTTTTTCTTTTTCCTGCTCTGTGACAGTTGTTTCCCCCATTCTATCTTCCAACGCACTTATTCATTCTTCTGCCTCAGTTATTCTGCTCTTTATACCATCTAGAGTATTTTTAATTTCAGTTAGTTTGTTGTCCATTGCTGTTTGTTTGTTCTTTAGTTTTTCTGAGTCCTTGTTAACTGTTTCTTGTATTTTCTGTATTTTGTTATCAAGATTTTTTATCATTTTTAGTATCATTACTCTGAATTCTTTTTCAGGCATTTTTCCTATTTCCTCTTCATTTATTTGGTCTTGTGGGTTTTTTTCCTGCTTCTTTGCCTGCCTGATGTTTCTTTGTTTCCTCATGGTAGTCCCAACTGCAGAGGTTGCTTGTCCTGGCAATAAAGGGGTTTAAGGAAGACTGTCCAAGCCCCAGACTTATGGCAAAGTGTTGAGTCAAACAAATACTACGTCAAGGAAACACATACATGTATATGGCACACAAATACTGAATCCAATAGAACATAAGGCACTAGAAAGACCTGACAGAAGAACCCCAGTATGCTATCAGACATTCAAAGAGAAAACCAACAGAAATTCAAAACCAAAACAGAACAAAACAGAAACAAAAGCAAAAACAAACAAACAAACAAATAACACCACACACACACAAACACAAATCCAGGGAGATATTGAAAGCTAGGATCAAATATAATAAAGAGCTAGAGTACCACCAGATTGAAGATTCTCAGAATGAAATTAGACGATTATGCTAAGAACTAAGATAAAGACAAAAACCTAATATTAAATACCAAGGTGGTTTGTCATCTGAAGAATAAAGCAAGGAGACTGAGCAGACCAATAATGTTGCTTATAAGTATATTAAGATAAAATAAACTAAAAAAGGATAGAAGACAGGGCAACAGAAGAGCACAGTGTGACTGGAAATATGAAAATAAAAAGTAATAGAAATGTATAAAAGATAGAGATGAAAAGAAGGTTGGAGAGATATATAGTCAGCCCTACAAAAAACTTAGCTAGAAGTAGAAATATATAAAAAGGCTAAAAAAATAGAATAGAAAATAGAATAAAAAATATGTTATAAAATTTGTAGATCCCTTAGGACTAAGATTGCAATTAATAAAAACAAACAAACAAACAAACAAACAAAACTAGAACTGACCCCAGAACAGAGCAGTTCAATAGAATTAATACTAATATTTCTTTTTCCTTGGGGTCTCAGTTGTAAGTGTCCTTCTACCTGCCCTGGATTTTTTGTATTATTCTGCAACCAACAGAGCTTCCTTTATTGTTCGTATGTAAGCGCTGGTGTGTGGGGAGAGAGAGGGTAGAATAGTGGCTCCTTACCCTGGGAGTGAGTGAGCAGTGGTGCCCTGTTTGGGTCACAGTGTTTCAGTCAGGAATGGAGATGCCTGTTGCAGAGGGATGCCGGTGGCTCAGGTGTAAACAGAATATCTCAGAGTTGGGCCTCTTTGTGGGCTTTTGACTCTCGGCTGCAAGCACTCTAAGCCAGCCCCACCCGGAGCCTTTGTTATCCCTGAGTACCTTAGCTTGGCCCACAGGGGTCCTTCCTCTGTCCGTCTGTGGCAGGGAGAGAGAGAGGCTACGCCTGTGGCTCCTCCCCCCCACCCGTGAGCCAGGAGCATCCGGCTGCCACCATGGCCCCGCAGCTCTCTGGGGCAGGCACTCTTTGCTGCAGACCTCTTCCCTCCTGTCCTCTCGGTCTGTCTCCCCACTGCCAACAATGTTTCTCACCCTAAACCAGTTTTCTGGTTCCCACGCTCCTGCTCCCAGACCCCCGTTCAGCTGTGAATCGACGTCTCAGTCTGGGAACGCTGAACCTTGGTGTGGACCCTCTGTGTGTTTCTCACTCCCTCCCGTCTGCCACAGCTCAGCCACTTCACCCTCTTTGAACTGTTGTGAATGCCTCCCTACCAGTTATGTCGGGATCCTTGCAGTCCTTTCTGGTGTCCGAGGTCATCTTCTGGTGTTCAGCTGGTTCTCTGTGGGAATTATTGCGTCTTTTCTTGCATTCCCAATGCATCTGTGGAGAGGGATGCATTCCACATCCCTCTACTTCACTGCCATCTTTCTCTCCCAGCATTTACTCTTAATACTGCTTGAAACTGGTATTCTTCAAGTAAGATTTCATTTATTGATTCTTGAAGTGAAGTTAAAATATGGTTCTGTGATAATAATATTAGTATCTAAAAAATCAACCTGATAACATTTCTTTTCCAAAAAGGTAATCCCAAACTTGTCTTTGGACATCCCAATTCACCAAGTAGCCCTTTTGAAAAGGAAGAATAGAAAAGGGTCCTTTCTTTCATCTATCTGGTCAGCAGTAAAAGTTTTAAGATGTGCTGTTTTTGACCTGAACTGATAGTTAGGAATAACTGAGACATCTTCATGTCTGTAACTGATTTTGGCATTATAGACTCCGTTATCCAGCGCCAAGGTCGTCATTTTAGCACGACATGGTTGCTTTCTTCTCCTGACCCCTGTGCTCAAACTACTAAATTTTGAATAACTCTGTCAGTGCAGGATAAGGCCTGCCTATTAGTTGGAACAATAAAATGATAGATCAGTACTTTGTATTCTGGAGCATCTTTTTAATGGAAAAATTATCTCAGGAGTGCATTTTTAAGACAGTTCAATAGGACTCTTGTGAATGCGTTGATTTTATTTATTTGGAAAACTTTAAAGGAGGTATTATTTTATCAGTTTTACATTTGTGTTCTTTTGCTTTAATTTGCTCTAAAATCCTTTCAGTTTCACATTTTATCATAAGTCTAGGTAAGATGCTGCTCCCAACCTTCCCCCAGGTGAAATCAAGCTTGGTTTATTTAAAGTATGGCTTTATGACAATTTCATAAGTAAATTTAATGAAAAAAGCAAGGATATATACTCAAAATGTATAAGCATAATAAGTGTGTAATTCTTTAAACTTGAGATTTGGATTAATTCAAGGAATGGGATTATGATATATCTGTATTGATATTGATATATATTTTATATACCTATAAGGAAGATTTTCTGGAGAAAATAAATAGAGAAGAGAAGTAACAGGGAGAAAACTGAAATATGACTACAACATATCCAGACAAGATGCTTTGTATAGAGAAAAAGAGAACATTAAATTTGCTGAATATAAAGATTTTAAAGATAGAGTTAATATATTTATTAGGCATCTGAGGCTCGGTCAGACTCTTCTCAATGAGTCTATTTTAAGGTGAAGTTATTAAAGGCTGGCTCCCATCTCACAGAAATTATTTGAAGTTGTTTTATGTGGAAACAGCCTGCCTCATGTGATTGCACTCTGAAGCACTCTAGCTAGAAGGAGACTGTGTGACTTGAAATTTAAATATACAACAAATTCAATCAGGTGCCAGGGTGCCAGCCTGCTGGGTGGCCATATTGGGAGGGGGGAGAAGTGAAGGGCAGGGCGTTGAATGGAGATTGGGGTGTGTGAAAGCAAAGACTTCAAACTTTGGGGCTGGAAGAGCACAGGGTGCTGCAAGAAGCAATGTGTCGAGCTGAATAATTCATGATGCAGTACTAATTTTGACTCTGGAGAAAATTGCTTTCTCACTGTGCCAAAAGCTAGGCAATGAGACCAAAAATCAAAGAGGAAGCTAAATGGAAGGGGAGAAAATACCCCGAATCAACACAATATCAAATTGACAACCTGTTTAAGGTTGCAAGTATTGTCAAAACAAATGAATACACATTTTAAACCTTACCTAAAATTGAGCATTCAGATTTATGCACATACTGATTTGTGTGCAATAATAGGTAACTATTTTATAATTATCTTCAGAATTAGCTCCTTGGCGTTAATGCAGAGACTTCCAGTAAGGAATAAGCATTTGTGTTGTTCATTGGTACTTGGTAAAAACAAACTTCATGTCTTCTTATAGTATAATGGATCCATCATCATTTTGTACTTACACGATCATATGAGTGCCAGAAATGACCTTTTGAGTGAATTAACAAAGCTGCCATAAATATGGAACTTGGTAAATGTTAATATTTATTGGATGCCTAAAATCCAGATGGTCTTCCTTCCTTTTTCCTTAGTAGATGGAATTAGAGTACTCCTGAAATACAACCTTAGGCATCCTATCCATCACCTGTATACTTAGTTCTTTTCTTTAATGATTGGAATGAATTATGAATATTTCTAAATGCAAAGCACTGATTCGAGTTTAAGCCATTAACCAAGCTTTAAACTATTGGACTTTTTGCTCAAATATAACAACATTTAGAAATTTGGTCCTTCCTTTCCTTTTCTTTAAAGAGTTATATAAGGAGTTCAAATAGCTTCTCAGAGGTACATGCAGGATAAGATAATGAAGATGTCTGAGGTGAAGTCTTTCTCACTTTGTTTTGTTTTCTAAGGAAAAGCCAGATTTGACTCCAGGGAGTAGAAAGGCATCCTTGGCAGAGAAATGCCATGCCATGAATGGCTGAATAAGAGTGTGCATCCTGCCTGCTCACAGGTAGCCAAGCGAGTCTTCGGAGACAGTGCAGCGTTTCTAAAAATCACCTCCTGGCAAGGATGAGGGCATTTCCTTAGTGGTTTGTACTATTGTGTAGGGCTGATGAAGCACCATTCTTTAGGACTGGCTGGAAATAATAGTTACATAAATGTAGGAGACCATCAGCAATCCAGTGTGATATTCAGTTGAGTGTGCATCACCTTCCAGAATGCATTTAGCTATTGCTGTGGCACCTAGTATGACATTTAAATTAGTATTTAATTTGTCTTACTTAATATAGATTTTGGAGACAGGACAGCAGGCTGGCTGCACAGAGCATATTTTGGAGGTGCTGTTAACACACCTCTTCCTTTGAAATGCAGTGCTTTTTATGCCTCTTCAGCAAGAACCTAAGGGGTGACAAAGAGTGCTGAGTTTGTCAGGATGCTTGCTGTCTACTTTTTAGGTCTCTGAAGTTGCAAGAGCACCATGTGGGTCATCATGCAGGAGGGAGCTGTGGAGACAGAAGACATGGGTTCTCTTTCTAGGTCCTCCACTTATTGGTTCTTCATCTTGGGCAAGTCACTTCAATTTGCTTACTTTTCATTTCCTCATATGTAAAATGATCATTTTCCTATTTGTTGGAACCATATGAAATTGCTGATATTTAACTCACCTAGGAAAACAGCAGTTTCTTATGGTGGATCAAATGGAAAACACCTTGTACATAAGCACACAAATGCAAATTACATACTTGTCCTGCTGTAGTCAACATTTTGTGGAGACACAGTGAGATAGGATCTCAAAAGCAATAGTAGCATTCAATAAGAATCAGTTCCCTTCATTGTGATTCCAAGCACTTTAATTTTAGCCACTGTCTTAACACTTTCATAGTGTTTTACAACTTAGAAACTGCTTTCACATAAATGAGTTTATTTGCTTTTTATAACAACTCAATGATAAGGAGATGAATTTTCCAAAGAAGTTTTGACTTGAGCTGGGTTATCCAGGTAGGTAGAGGGATCTTGCACATTGCTGTTTATAGTATATGGTCACAGCCGCGTACTGATGTCCCAGAATTAGTAAAACATTCAGCCTGGGAAGCAAAGCGGTCATGTAGGTGTGTCACTTTCCAATCTGCAGTCAGAAACCATTAGATCGGTGTTCTTCAAATATTTTGATCAGAAGCTAACACAACATTGTAAAGCAACTATACTCCAGTAAAAATTAATTAAAAAATTTTTTATCATACAACCCTAAATGTAACAATGCTATGAGTATAAAACATTAATACGTGTGATTATCTATGAATTGTGTGTGCATGACAGAAGTAACATCTTGTGAACATTATAAAATATACATACATAAACATCCAATTTTTAAAGAAAAGATTTAGAAATGAATATATTACAAGTTCTAATATTTTCTCCCTGTTTCCCAAAGGATTGCGCAATAACAGCTGCTTAAATAGTGGTGCTGGTGAAACTCTATGGGTTCCATGACTCCCAGGCCCTGCTGATGGCCCCAAAGACACAGAAAGCTTTGGGATTTGTAATCAGGTCAGAATGGCTTCAGAACTGAGTGAAGCTAGAAACTGAACATGTGATTCATAAGGGAGGAAGCAGGTATGGGGGTGTTGACAGCCTTACTTGGAATTGAAGGTCTTATCACCCAGAGATGCTTCTTCTTCTTGGTCATAAAATTCCTTTGGTTTAAGGGAGGCTTGACCCTTTCTCCAACCCTGAGGCTGAACCTCTCTATTAAGCCAAAGAAATCCTATCAGTATCAAGCATCTCTGGCCACCGATTGGGTCATCCGCCAACAATACTGCTCCTCTAGTCTGTCCACGGCTTGATCGTTGTCCTTGAAGGCAGCCCTCTCCTGGGGTGTGCGACCACCCAGTGTGTAAGGATGGTATCTGATGGTATTCTGTCATGATTTTTTGTATTCATTTTTGACAAAGACCTTTATTTCACAAAGACTTCTTCACACGTTTCTTCAGATACTGATAGAAATAGGGAAGTGAAAACGCATGGATTCTGTTTCACCAGTTAGGGCGTCACGCTGTTTCTCATTCATTTTACTAAAGTTTGTGGATTCTTGCTCGTGACTCCCCTCCATGGCAAATATCAGTTAAGCACTTACATCTAGGGAAGCCCTCCTTTACTAAAGTGAAGTTAATTAAGAACATGTGCATCTCCAACACATCATTACAGTGAGAAGAAATTCATTTTTTCAAGTCCAGTGAAATTTCATTAAGCAGAAAGCTTTAACTCTTATAATAAGACGTGAAGATTTATGAGAAATAATTGGCTGTATTTCTGGAACAGATGCGTTTAATAATAGGTCAGATGAGCAAAATGTCTATAAATCAAATTTGAATGCAGGATTTCTCAGGTGATAACAGTGGGACAATATGGCTTATTGGTAATATTTTGACTTCAGATCATTTAAAATACTCAGGATTCATTCTTCTACATGTAGTTTCATTTCACCTCTTGCTTTTTTTTTTCAGCATACTTTTAAACTTTGTATGTTAGAGGTCTTGCTTTCAGCTGTTCTTTTGTTCATCTCCAATTCAAAATCTGTTTATATTTTATCAGTAATCATCAGTGCTACCACCAAGATTAATATGATTTTGTCTCTGTGTGTGGATGGGTGTGTGTCACGTGAATTTTAAGACAATTTTATGCAGAATCATCTTCTGTTGCTATTTTTCAAGTCATTACCACGACCAGCCAAAGTGTTCTGAATAAATTACGTTGTTCATGACTGAAGGAAGCATTTGTTTTTCAACCATTTGTTTTCATACACCTCAACTTATGCCAGACAGATAGACTTCTGGTTACGCCATCTGACTTATATATGGTACTT
The DNA here is from genome assembly GCF_030028045.1 of Hippopotamus amphibius kiboko. Classification (NCBI taxonomy): domain Eukaryota; kingdom Metazoa; phylum Chordata; class Mammalia; order Artiodactyla; family Hippopotamidae; genus Hippopotamus; species Hippopotamus amphibius. The sequence continues at coordinate 55,834,566 of NC_080190.1, read as the reverse complement.
TGAAACTTTGTTTTATTACATTTTTAAAAGTGTGGTATTTCTAATATTCTGTGGACCTAATTTTTTCAGGCAGTATGTCTTTGTAGTTTTAAGAAATTTGATAATTATCTAGATTTGGTGCTTTATAAACAATTAAAATTATACTTAATCACAGAAAATGTGCCAGTTCCTTACTGCAAACCATTTGACTGTGTGTATGGCTTGTAAGGAAAATCCTTGGGTATTTCTGTGTATTTTATGTTTCCTGCGCAAGGCCAGATGATTTCCTTTAGAACCAAGGAAAAGGAGCACTTAGAAAGTGTTGAAAATCAATTATCCTATAATTTGATATCTACTCTGACTCATAGTCTGAAATATTAGTGGTGGTTTACAGAAAAATCTTTCACATATTTTTAACGCTGTATCTTTCTAAGTGTTTTAACCAGCATTATTATGTTTTTGAACTCAAAAGTTGTGTTTCAGCTTAATAACTATAGGTACAGAGAGTGACATGCTTTTCTTCACTAGAAAATTAATGAAGAACTAGACCTGAGAACTCACATTTTCTAATCTTTGTCCAGTCTACCATTTAGCATAAAACAGATTCTCATATTGTGTTTCTGCAGATAACTCATACTGAGCAAACCTAGACAAAGCGACCCTGCTGCTGATCTTGAATTAAGATCGTTTTTTTACAATTCAAAGAAAGTAATTAATATACATGATTTTTTTTCAAAGTTATTCTTTATTAAATTCATTTCCTGAAATTGTTCATCTTCCAGGAAGGCCTAGGATGAGATTAAAAAAGAACTTGGAAACAGAAGCTTCCACTCCATATGACAGGGTTTTGGTGACAGTGTCTACAGGGATGGTGACCTTTGTCACATGTATAATGTGGCCACATTTCTGGTGGCTTCTAATGTGGTTAAGACCATGGACTCTGCATCCTGTCTATTTGGGCTCCAGTGCTCTTAACCAGATCCTAGCTCAGAACTTCTAAAGTGTCGTTCCAGGGCCAGCAGCATCAGGATCACCTGGGAACTTGTTACAAATGCAAATTCTCAGGCTGCACTCCAGACCTACTAAATTAAATCCTCTGTGGGTGGGGCCTTTCAGGTGATTCTGATGTTGCCTAAAGCTTGAGAACCACTGTTCTAGATCCTGCAGTGGACAAATTGCTTAATGTCTTCGTGCTTTGCTTTTTCCAGTTGTAAATGTGGATAATAATCTCACAGGGTTATTGTGGTAATTAAAGAAAATCATGTAGTGATTTCTGCAAGAGTGCCTGGCATATAGTGAGTGATCTCTAAACACACAGATACGTGGCTTCTGTGTGCTCCATCATCTGAGCACGTTTGAAAACTAGTGTCTAATATCACATTTCTTTCCTCAGTCAGTCACTGCAGAACTAAGGTTGCAAATATTCAACACTAATGCACATTTTAGAAAGTGAAAGTTTATTAAAATTTCATTACATAATGTCTTTCATTAGTTTTATATTCTTTAAAATGCCTAGCTTATTTTACCTTCTAAATGAAATTCATTTTTCTTTCAATACAAATTCATATTTTCCCCTTGACTCTCATCCTTATTCCTTACTTTTTTTCATTTTCTTTTTTGGTTTGGATATTTCCTTGAACATCTTTTCAGTATTCAAATAATGTATATCAAATACACAAAGAAAACACACTTTTGGAAAGATTGATAGGCTAAAATTAATGAATATGAATGAGTGTCCTGTATTTAACCTATAAGGAAGATATCACCTTTTCTCTGTCATGCAAATGGAAGGTAAATATAATGTGGTCATTAATAATAATGAAATAATGTCATTTTCTATAAGCATTTAGATTGTGTCATACATGTTAACAAGGTAAGATTATATTAGGACTCTTCTTGGTATAAACATTTTCCTAATTTATTCGTTTTTACCAAATGCATAAAAATTCACTGCAAAAATTCAGTCCAGAGTTGGAATAGGGAGCTAATGTTTAAATGTGTTTGTTATCCATGAAGCAAAATTTTATTATGTTAGATACATTTGCAGGGAGATTGGGATCCAGTTCGGTTCAGTCATTGAGGACACACTCTGCTTCACGCTGTGGAAAATATGGCACCTCCAGCATCCTCCCTTCCTAAGGAGGCTTTCATCTGTGGACTCAGTGCCATCCTGTGTCGTCCTCTTTCAAGTTAGTCCATAGTCTGGCATATCCAGCCTCTGTATGTGGTTCTCATGTTTTCTCTACCTGACTTCTTTGCTGTGCTAGGTGTTCTCATGATTTTCCCGTGTATCTTTCTTCTTGTGCATTTTTACTTTTGCTCTCTTCTTTACCTGGAAAGCCATCTCCTAGCTTTTTTATGTCACTGCCACAGTCTCGTTTAAGTTTGGATTTTAATCTGAGTTTAATAAAAATGTTTGCTGAAGCTTTGTTTTGTGGGCACTATAGGGTTAGAAATAAAGGGCTAGAAATGGAGGTCTAGGTGATTTATGGCCTGGTTGCATCTAGGGAAGTGAGGACTTGGACTTGCAAAGGACATTGCAAAGAACGGCTAAGAAAAGAACCCGGTTTATAGAGCACTTAAAAAAAAAAGCTATTCAACTTGAATATCTGAGTTTTCCCATTGTTAGGATTCTTTCTCTAAGTGCTTCCTGAAATGATCAAAGAAATGTTTGCGATTGTGAGAAAAACTTATAAATTGTCCTGCACACATATTAATGAAATGTGCTACATCAAAGAACATCTCATCTTTAGCAATCAGTGACAAATATGTCCTTAGTGGAATTATGTTAATCTAGACACAGGTTTCCTAGCCTCAGCGCTATTAAAATTTGGGGCTAGATGATTCTCTGTTGGAGCATGGAGCCACCCTGCATATTGAAGGCAGCATTCCTGGCCTCTGCATACTAGACACCGGTAGCAACATGCCCCTCCCCGCCATCAGACTGTGACAATCAAAGATGTCTGCAGTGTCAGATGTCTCCTGGGAGGCAAAAGTCATCCAGACCTGAGATTCACTTATCCAGACTGTAAACAATTTTTGGTAAAGAAATTATATTCTTGAACTATCATTCTACTGCTTTCCTTATACAGCTGTGAAAGATGGATCCACTTTTATATGTGCTTGCAAACTGACTCTACACAAACATCCATTAAACTTCAGCAATTTGAACCCAATTTTGTGTTCCTTTCCAAATGATCACTTCTTGGGCCCTCTGTATATAAATTTATTAATTCTGTTTCCTTAAATTTTCTAGATGCCTTTATCTCGCGTAAATAGTTTACCATAGGAAATTAGTTCTAGAACCTCAATTGTTTTGATATTAAAGGGGACACAAGATTCTAATGAAATAAAATTACTTACTTTTAATGGTACCACATGATTAAAAATATCTTTCTTGCCAATTTCACCTCAGTGCTGTGGATTTAATGAAAGAAGGGAACAATACTATATCACGAAACTGGGAGGAAAAATTAGAAATACAACAATAAGTTACACACACACACAAACACATACACAAATTTAACTCAAAAGGAATAATAGAACTCAATAGAACTCAAATAGAATAATATATAAATGTGTAAAGATTATAACAAAAAACTCACAGTGACCAAAGACAAAACAAGATATGCATAGAGAAAAATAGAAAAACAACAATGAAGACATACAAGTTAAAATGAGATAATCATTTTACTGTTAAAATAGGAGAAAAAGACAAGAGTGGGAAGACCTTATGATTCTTCAGTCACATGGGCATGTACATATATTTCTGGTATTATTGAATATGTGTACCCAAACCTGCTGAAGACTTTTGAATAGTCTTTCCTTGCTTAGGATATAGTGACATATACTTTATAAGGCCCTGAACTGTACAGACTGTATTTTCAGGGATAAAATAGGTGAAAAGGTTTTAAGAAGGTGAATTCAAATCCAAGCTGTGGAATTCCAACTGGGGGTAGAAGTGGATTTCTTATAAATGCAGATACAGAGTTAATTAAAGCTTCAAGAAACCTTCAAGGTCATATTTGTGGTAGATACTTAAAATCAAACGTGTTACATTAAGGATCTTATGAAGGAGCAGGTCCAGAAGATCTTCCTTGAGTGTGGGGAATAGTCGAGGGTGGAAGTTGAGGAGAGTTTGTAGGGCTTTTATTAGAAATATGCTTCCTTATCTTAAAAAGAAAAAAGCTCCTAAATATCACACCTATTTCTCAATACCACATGCTTGGTCTATGCCATATAGGCATATGTAATACATGTTTTATTTTATTTTAATACTATTTTTAAATTATAATTTTTCAAGATCCTTAGGAATACATTTAATCCATGTCTTTTCATAAATTGCAGTTTAAAAATATATAAAGCTCACATAGGGAAAAAGCCCAAAGTAGAATTTTTGCTCTGGTGCTTCTGCTTCCTTCTCTGTCCTGCACACATGGTGGGGTGGTGAAATACTGCAACAGTGCCAAGGGAAGACGTTTTCACTTTGCGACATCTTTAATATTTATAAAGTGATTAGTGCTCTTGATTATGGAATAGACTTGATTGGGAACTCAGGGTTTTTCCTAGGCATATATTTTAACTTGAAATCCACTTACTTGCCTGCCCCCTACCTCAAAAAAAAAAAAAAAAAAATTGGCAAGAGAGAGGAAGAAAAAAATTAGGTCACAAAATATAAAAGTCAAAAGCATTCCTTCCAAACTTTTTACATATTATCTCGTTTTCTTCTTCTTTATATCTCAACATTTTTCAAATAGTGTTATCAATGTACAGCTTTTCAGTCTCCCTAAAATGCAAATATTTGATCCCAGAATCTAAATGTCTTCAACCAATTTTTCTGACCATGCAAATTAGGACTCTCCAAAACCTGCCAGGGCCCATTGCTTTCATTTTAGATACAAACAGATAGGAATTAGGAGATAATTCTGCATGAGGCTCATCAAAGAAGAAGAAAACCCAAACTAAACAACAGGGGTAAAGACGGGAAATTTTAAGCAGAGTTTAGATTGAAAACAAAAGTAAGTAACAAATACAGAAGAAACAAAAGTGGCTGAAAATGAAGGAAATGAATCGATGCGTATGCTGGGAAATCTCTAAGTAACCAAACTGTGGGCTTCTAATGGGTGATGCATTCGACCAGAGAGGCGGGGATATCATGGCTATTATGTCCAGGACAAAAGCCAGCTGTTTTGCTGAGCTGTCAGCAGTTGTCCCTGATGCCATTTTGAAGTTGTCTTGCTTCTCGTCAGGTAGCAAGAGAAGCACAGACCCATTCTCCATGGTTTCACTGCATTGGACCCTTGCAAACTCGATCACCCTGATGCATGGTTTCCTGTTACCAAACCCTCCATGTGGCACACCATGTCCTGCTCTCTTCTGTTGCATGCAGTTGCCCAACATGACATTGGTTACCCCTTTTTCGCTTCCTCTTTAACCTTTCTTGTGTCAGTTTCTTACAGTGTCTAAAATAGAGTAGGAAGTCCTTAAAATTGTGTCAGATTAATGAGTTAACATTGAATGTCATGTCATTTAGCCCAATACATTTTATGGCAACTGATACTTCATTTTACTTTTATCAATATGTGACGAATCTCTTTCCTTTGTCTTAAATTTTTGTCTGTACTTCAAAATTACCTGAAGTTATAGTGGGAAATGGACAGGGTCCTCCTTCATGGAGCTTATAACATACTTTGAGTGACAGAATGGAACAATTTATTAAATCAGTAATTAATATCAATTGTGATAAGAACTAAGAAGTGAAAGGTATTTTAGAAGGAGAGAGCATAACCTGGGTGAGGGATTTAGGCAAGCATTCCATGTAGTACAGACACTTCAGCCAGTCTTCAAGGAAGGGTTGGGTTGTCCTGAAGGTTGTCCCAAGGTTGGGTTTCCAGAACTGACAGGACTGTTGGAGATGTGCCAGAATATCTGGGTTTCGTGGCTTTTCCAAGGGCTTGCCTAAAATTGGGTAAGACCTTTTGACCAAGAAAGTTTTCTCTTATAACTCTTTGTGCATTGTTTGGGGTCTTCTTTAAGAATAATGAGTAACTGGATATAGTAAGCTTTCCATTTTCTGTCCTCCATATGCACCATTTTTTCTCTTATTTTTACTTCTTGGTTCTTTTCCTCTCCACTGTAGGCAAGCTTTTTAACTTCGTCTTCCATATCCTTAGCATTAATCCTGCTCTTCAGTGCCTCCACTGTGGATTTTTAGTATGATTTTTCCATTGTAATTGTCTTTATATTCCATGTTCCCTTTCATAACCTATTGTGTAGCATTTTTTGTTGTTTCCTGTTCTTTCCATTTTGCTTTTGGCTAGGTTATATGAAAATCATGTTGTTTTTGCACTTGTATGGAAGCAAGTACAATTTGAATTGCAGTAGATAGTAATTTTCTTCTAGATCCTCTAATAGATCATTTTCACAAATACAGTCTTTCTCCACAAATCATTGATACAAGGTCTTCTTTTTTGAAAATCTCAAGTATTTCCTCTCAGGATTTGTTTCGTTGAGTTCACTGGAAAACAGAGCCCAACATAATACTTACTGCTGATATTTTATTGGAAGGTGCTTCCCAGGACAGCCAGAAAAGGCTTCTGTACTCCAGAGGGCAGAATTGCCAGGTCTGCCTAGTGTCAGTCAGAGCAGCTGCAGCGGAGATGGGAGAAGTCAAGGGTCTGGAGAGTAGATGAAATTCAGAGGCTCTCAGTGAGTGAGTGAGTGAGAGTGTGTGTGTGTGTGTGTGTTTTACTCTTAATTGATCAGAGAACAAAATTGCTCAAATGATAGGTCAAAAGTCAGGCTGTCTGTCCATATATGTAATGTTCTACATCCTAGATCTATAGTTAGAAGAAACTTTTTTCAGAACTCCAGGCCTGTTTCTATTTCTAGCGGCATTTGCTAATTCACATTTGTTCCATTTTGGCAGCCTATGCCCCTGCCCTACCACCTAATTCTCAAGTAATCAGAACTGGAGCTCTTGAACTATGGAAAAACTGTACCTACTAAAATATACTACCAGGATTTTTTGCTGCCTTTGGCTACTCAGAATGCAATGAAATAGTATAGCGACCACCCTCTCACAGATGGTTGCGTGCACCCATGCACACCCGCTGCTTCACACACATGCCACTCGTTTCTGTACATGCTCCCCCCCCCACACACATATTTCACATACATACATTCCACATAGTCTGACTTATTTTCTGGTTTTCTCTTTTTGAAATAAAAGTAGTCAACTAGCAGGAGGGCAGGAACAGTAAGGGAAAAGGCCCAGAATCCCAGCACTCAGAAAACAGGGCCCTAAGGCTGTAGGCACAACTCTAGTTTTCAGACTGAAACACGCCCTGTGAGAGCTACAAAGCCACTCGCTTCCCTTTTCCAACTGCCTTTGTTTCATGTTGACAGTTACAAAGTGCTCCAGGATGCTGGTATTAGGTTGATGATCCAGCTGAGTTTTGATAGTTGTGAGTTTTCGTCTTTTTTCTTTGTGTTGTCATGGGGCAGCGAGGCAAGTACAGATTTATTTTGTTTATTTGTTTTTTTCTTTTGCCTTATTTCCCCCCCAAAGTCCCTGTACAGGCATACCTCATTTTGTTGCACTTCACTTTTTTTTTTTAAATTTCTTTCCTTTTCTTTTCTTTTTTTAAATTTAATTTTATTTATTTAGGCTGTGTCAGGTCTTGGTTGTGGCACGCAGGATCTTTGTTGAGACATGCAGACTCTTTCGTTGTGGCATCAGGCTTCTCTCTAGTTGTGGCATGTGGGTTTTTCTCTTCTTTAGTTGTGGTACATGGGCTCCAGAGTGCGTGGGCTGTGTAGCTTGTGGCACACGGGCTCTCTAGTTGAGACATGTGAGCTCAGTAGTTGTGGCACGTGCAGGTTTAGTTTCCCCTGTGGAATGTGGGGTCTTAGTTCCCTGACCAGGGATCGAACCCGCATCCCCTGCATTGGAAGGTGGATTCTTTACCACTGGACCACCAGGGAAGTCCCTACACTTCACTTCATTGGACTTCTCAGACACTGCATTTTTCACAAATTGAAGGTTTGTGGCAACCCTGCTTCCAGAAAGTCTATTGGCATCATTTTTTGAATAGTATTTGCTCATTTTATGTCTCAGTGTCCCATTTTGGTAATTCTCACAATATTCACATGTCTTCATTATTATTATATTTGTTATGGTGATTTATGATCAGTGATCTCTGATGTACTGTTGTAATTGTTTGGGGCAAACTTTGCCCATATAAGATGGAGGACCTAATTGATAAATATTGTGTGTGTTCTGACTGCTCCACCAGCTGGCCCTTCCCCCATTTCTTTCCCTGTTATCAGGCCTCCCTATTTGCTGAGACACAATAATATTGAAACTAGGCCAATTAATAATTCTACAATGACCTCTATGCATTCAAGCCAAAGGAAGGGTTGTATATCTCTTACCTTAAGTCAAAAGCTAGAAATGATTAAGCTTAGTGAGGAAGGCATATCAATAGCTGAGATCAGCTGAAAGCTAGGCTTCTTGTGCCAAGTGGTTAGCCTAGTTGTGAATGCAGTGGAAAAGTTCTTGAAGGAAATTAAAAGTGCTACTCCAGTGAACACATGAATGATGAGAAAGTGAAATGGCCTTATTGCTGAGACGGAGAAAGTTTTAGTGGTCTGGATAGAAGATCAAATCAGCTACAGCATTCCCTTAATGCAAAACCTAATCCAGAGCAAGGCTCTAAATCTCTTCAATTCTATGAAGGCCTAGAGGTGAGGAAGCTTCAGAAGAAAATGTTGAAGCTAGCAGAGGTTTGATCATGAAGTTGAAGGAAAGAAGCCATTTCTGTAACATAAAAGTTCAAGGTGAAGCAGCAAGTGCTGATATAGAAGCTGCAGCAGGTTATACAGCAGATCTAGCTAAGCTTATTAATGAAAGCGACTACTTTGAGCAACAGGTTTTTGATATATTGGGTTGGCCAAAAGGTTCCTTCAATTTTAAAGTAAAAATAAAAGACAAATTTTTCATTTTCACCAAGAACTTTTTATTGAACAACTTATTCAGTATTTTGTTCCACTACCTTCTGCCATTTTCCAGGAAAATTTATAATTCCATCTTCCCAAACTTTTTATCTTTTTGAGCAAAGAACTGCTCCAGATGCCTTTTACAGTCTTCCAGGGAACTGAGATTTTTTCCATTAAGAGAATTTTGTAAAGACTGAAATAAATGGAAATCTGAAGGTGCAATGTCTGGTGAATACCGCAGATGAATCAGAACTTCCCAGCCAAGCTGTAACAGCTTTTGCCTGGTCATCAAATAAACATGTGGTCATGTGCTATCCTCATGGAAGATTATGTGTTTTCTGTTGACTCATTCTGAACACTTTTCGTTGAGTGCTGCTTTCAGTTGGTCTAACTGGGAGCAGTACTTGTTGGAATTAATCGTTTGGTTTTCCGGAAGGAGCTCATAATAGAGGACTCCATTCCAATCCCTCCAATCCCACCATATACATAACATCACCTTTTTTGGATGAAGACTAGCCTTTGGTGTGGTTGGTGATGGTTTCACTTGCCCCATGATCTCTTCCATTCCACATTATTGTACAGTATCCACATTGTACAGTCACAATTTGTTTTAAAAATGGAACGTTTTCATTATGTTTCAGTAGAAAATCAGATGTGGAAATATGGTCAAGAGCGTTTTTTTCACTTAACTTATGTGGAACCCAAACATCAAAGTGATTCACATAACCAGGCTGGTGCAAATGATTTTCAGTGCTTGATTTGGATACTTTGAGTATGTTGGCTATCTCCCACATGGTGTAATGTTGATTGTTCTCAATTAAAGTCTTGAGTTGATCAGTATCAACTTCAACTGGTCTACCTGTGGAGTGTCGTCCAACAAGAAATCTCCAGCACAAAACTTCACAAACAACTTTTGCCACAGTTCGATCAGTCGCAGCACTTTCTCCATACACTGCACAAATTTTTTGTGTTTCAGTTGTGTTTTTAACTTTCTTGAAATAATAAAGCATAAAAGGCCAAAAATGTTGGTTTTTTTCAATATTTAATATTAAATATTGCTACACAAAAATTCACCAGTTTTGTTAAGTTGTGTTTTTTTATTTTTTTATTTTTTATTTATTTATTATTTTTTGGGGGGTACACCAAGTTCAATGATCTGTTTTTATACACATATCCCCATATTCCCTCCCTCCCTCAACTCCCCCCCCACCCTCCCTCGAGTCCCACCCACCCTCCCCGTCCCAGTCCTCTAAGGCATCTTCCATCCTCTAGTTGAACTCCCTTTGTTATACAACAACTTCCCACTGGCTATTTTACAGTTGATAGTATATATATGTCTATGCTACTCTCTCACTTCGTCTCAGCTTCCCCTTTACCCCCCGCCCCCCCAAACCTCGAGTTCTCCAGTCCATTCTCTGCATCTGCTTCCTTGTTCTTGTCACAGTTCATAAGTCCCATTTTTAGATTCCGTATATGTGAGGTAGCATACAGTATTTGGCTTTCTCTATCTGCCTTCCTTCACTCTGTATGACAGACTCTAGGTCTATCCACCTCATTACATATAGCTCCATCTCATCCCTTTTTATAGCTGAGTAATATTCCATTGTATATATATGCCACATCTTTATCCATTCATTTGTTGATGGGCATTTCAGTTGCTTCCATGTCCTGGCTATTGTAAATAGTGCTGCAATAAACATTATGGTACACGTTTCTTTTGGGATTTTGGTTTTCTCTGGGTATATGCCCAGGAGTGGGATTACTGGATCAGATGGTAGTTCTATTTGTAGTTTTTTAAGGAATCTCCAAACTGTTTTCCATAGTGGCTGTACCAACTTACAGTCCCACCAACAGTGCAGGAGAGTTCCCTTTTCTCCACACCCTCTCCAACATTTGTGGTTTCCAGATTTTGTGATGATGGCCATTCTGACCAGTGTGAGGTGATACCTCATTGTGGCTTTGACTTGCATTTCTCTGATGATGAGTGATGTTGAGCATCTTTTCATGTGTTTGTTGGCCATCTGTATGTCTTCTTTGGAGAAATGTCTATTTAGGTCTTCTGCCCATTTGTGGATTGGGTTATTTGCTTTTTTGGTATGAAGCTTCATGAGCTGCTTGTATATTTTGGAGGTTAATCCTTTGTCCGTTGTTTCATAGGCAACTATTTTTTCCCATTCTGAGGGTTGCCTTCTAGTCTTGTTTTTTGGTTTCTTTCGCTGTGCAAAAGCTTTTAAGTTTCCTGAGGTCCCATTTGTTTATTCTTGATTTTATTTCCATGATTGTAGGAGGTGGGTCCAAAAGGATCTTGCTTTGATGGATGTCATAGAGTGTTCTGCCTAGGTTTTCCTCTAGGAGTTTTATAGTGTCTGGCCTTCCATGTAGGTCTTTCATCCATTTGGAGTTTCTTTTTGTGTATGGTGTTAGGAAGTGTTCTAATTTCCTTCTTTTCCATGTTGCTGTCCAATTTTCCCAGCACCACTTATTGAAGAGGCTGTCTTTTTTCCATTGTATATTCGTGCCTCCTTTGTCAAAGATAAGGTGCCCATATGTGTTTGGGCTTACTTCTGAGTTCTCTATTCTATTCCATTGACTTCCTTTCTGTTTTTGTGCCAGTACCATACTGTCTTGATCACTATGGCCTTGTAGTATAGTTTGAAGTCAGGAAACCTGATTCCACCAACTCCATTTTTCCTTCTCAAGATTGCTTTGGCTATTCGGGGTCTTTTGCGTTTCCATACAAATTGTAAGATTTCTTGCTCTAGTTCTGTGAAAAATGCCATTGGTAATTTGATCGGGATTGCATTGAATCTGTAAATTGCTTTGGGTAGTACAGACATTTTCACGATGTTGATTCTTCCAATCCAAGAACACGGTCTGTCCCTCCATCTGTTTGTGTTGTCTTTGATTTCTTTCATCAATGTCTTAAAGTTTTCTGCATACAGATCTTTTGCCTCCTTAGGCAGGTTTATTCCTAGGTATTTGATTCTTTTGGTTGCAATGGTGAATGGGAGAGTTTCCTTAATTTCTCTTTCTGCTCTTCGGTTGTTAGTGTATAGGAATGCAAGAGATTTCTGTGCATTAATTTTGTATCCTGCTACTTTACTAAACTCATCCATTAGTGCTAGCAGTTTTCTGGTAGCGTCTTTCGGGTTTTCTATATATAATATCATGTCATCTGCAAAGAGTCACAATTTTACTTCTTCTTTTCCAATTTGGATTCCTTTGATTTCTTTTTCTTCTCTGATTGCTGTGGCTAAAATTTCCAAAACTATGTTGAATAATAATGGTGAGAGTGCACACCCTTGTCTTGTTCCTGTTCTTAGAGGGAATTCTTTCAGTTTTTCCCCATTGAGAATGATGTTGGCTTTTGGTTTCTCATATATGGCTTTTATGATGTTGAGGTAATTTCCTTCTATGCCCATTTTCTGGAGAGCTTTTATCATCAATGGATGTTGAACTTTGTCAAAAGCTTTTTCTGCATCTATTGAGATGATCATATGGTTTTTATCCTTCAATTTGTTGATATGATGTATCACATTGATTGATTTGCGTATATTGAAGAATCCTTGCATCCCAGGGATAAACCCCACTTGATCATGGTGTATGACTTTTTAATGTGCTGTTGGATTCTGTTAGCTATTATTTTGTTGAGGATTTTTGCATCTATATTCATCAGGGATATTGATCTGTAATTTTCTTTTTTTGTGACATCTTTGCCTGGTTTTGGTATCAGGGTGATGGTGGCCTTATAGAATGAGTTTGGGAGTGTTCCTCCTTCTGCAATATTTTGGAAGAGTTTGGGAAGGATAGGTGTTAGCTCTTCTCTAAATATTTGATAGAATTCGCCTGTGAATCCAATATTTAATATTAAATATTGATACACAAAAATTCACCAGTTTTGTTAAGTTGTTTTTTTTTTTTTTAATGCACGCTGATATGACAGCTGTCACAATACAATATAACAAAATTGTTTTGAATGAAGTTAAAGACAACTATGCACTACTGGAGCCATCTTACAGAAAAAACTGAATGAAACTTTTGGCCAGCTCAATAGATGAAACAGCCTTGCGTAGGAAGAAGATGCCATCTAGGACTTTCATAGCTAGAGAAGAGAAGTCAGTGCCTGGCTTCAAAGCTTCTAAGCACAGGCTCACTCTCTTGCTAGGGGTTAATGCACTTGGTGACTTTCAGTTGAAGCCAAGGTAAATTTACCATTCTGAAAATCCTAGGGCACTTAAGAATTATGCTAAATCTACTCTGCTTGTGGTCCATAAATGGAACAACAAAGTCTGGATGACAACACATCTGTTTACAACATGGCCTACTGAATATTTTAAGCCCACTGCTGAGACCTATTGCTCAGAAAAATTTCTTTTTCAAAATATTACCGCTTGCTGACAATGCACCTGGTCACCCAAGACCTCTGGTAGAGATATACAACAAGATTAATGTTGTTTACATGCTTGCTAATACCACATCCATTCTGCAACCCATGGATCAAGTAGTAATTTATATTATCAAGGCTTAATATTTAAGAAATATATTTCTTAAGGCTATAACTGCCATAGATAGTGATTCCACTAATGGTTCTGGGCAAAGTAAATTAAAAGCCTCCTGGTAAAGATTCAGTATTTTAGATGTCATTAAGAACATTAGTGATTCATGGGAAATGGTCAAAATGTTAACATTAGCAGGAGTGTGGAAGAAGTTAATTCCAACCCTCATGGATGACTTTGAGGAGTTGAAGACTTCAGTGGAGGAAGTAACTGCAGATGTGGTGGAAATAGGAAGAGAACTAGAATTAAAAGTGGATCCCACAGATGTGACTGAATTGCTGCAGTGTTATAATAGAGCTTTCAGGCATGAGGTTGGCTTCTTATGGCTGAACAGAGAAAGTCGTTTCTTGAGATGGAATCTTCTCTTGGTGAAGATGCTATGAAGATAGATGGTTGAAATGACAACAGAGGATTTAGAATATTACATAAACTTAGTTGATAAAGCAGGGGCAGGGTTTGAGAGGATTGACTCCAATTTTGAAAGAAGTTCTACTGTGTGTAAAATATTACCAAGCAGCATTGTGTGCTACAGAGAAATCGAAAGGAAGAAAAGAAGAGTGAATGGATGTGGCAGACTTCATTGCTGTCTTATTTTAAGAAATTGCAGCAGCCACCCTAACCCTCAGCAAGTATCACACTGATCAGTCAGCGGCCATCAACATTGAGGCAAAACCTCCACCAGCAAAAAGATTGACTCGCTGAGGGCTTAGATAATGGTTAGCATATATTAGCAATAAAGTCTTTTAAAATTAAGGCCTGTGCATTGTTTTTTTTAGACTTAATGTTATTGCACACTTAGTAGACTGTTAAATAGTGTAAACTTAACTTTTATATGCTCTGGAAAACCAGAAAATTTGTGTGACTGACTTTATTGATATATTTGCCTTGTTGCTGTGGTCTGGAACCAAACCAGCAATATCTCTGAGGTATGCCAGTAGATGTATTGATATTTATTTGCTCTACTTTACCAACATTAATATCTAAAAGGAAAACTACATTCTTATGGAATTATAAAATGCTGCAATATGACTATATTACTAATAGAGTTTTTAAATTATTCCTTTGACTTTTTATACAAAAACACATTTTCTTACTGAGGAACAGTGATAGACTGACTACTGACTCAATGACTGAATTTGTGATAGTCCTGATATCACAGTGGAAGAAAAGATCCCAAAGCCATTTTAAGAACTGATTCACTATTGGTTGCTCAGCAAACCAGGTGGAGACTACTAAGAGTGGCATATGTGCACAGGAAATAGAGAATCACTGAAGCTCACACCCACAAAACTGCACCCATATGGTGAGCCTATTTCCTGATATCACAAAACACATGAAGAAATGTAATGCTGAGACAGTCAATAAATAAACTTTCTCCAAATGGAAAATTTCATAAAACATTATGATAATTAAGCTAAGTGTGCCTAAGGATATCCAAAGAGATGAAAGAAGATATTTACTATTAAAAAATTAGCTACCAATTATGGAACAAAGGCATGCAGAATTGATATAAGAAAAGATAATTATTAAGTAAATCAATTAGGGATCTTGGATATGAAAAGTACAACAACAGTTAAAGAAGAAATTAGTGAACTGGAAGACAATACTATTTATACCCACATATGATTATTTTATTCCACACATTTAACAATTTTTTTTCATTTAGTTCCCTTTGCTTTAAGATAAAAATTAAAATTCTCAGCTTGCATTGTCTATACATCCCTACAACTCCCAGGTGTATTTTCTGCATCTTTACTTCAGACCCCACTGCTCCCTTGTTCTCTGGGCTTTAGTTTTTCAGCACTCCTCTTTTCTGGTGCGCTTTCATTTTGCTATATTTTGGCCTTGTAGTACTTAATATTTTTTGAAATACCAGTTTTCTTATCTTCCCAGACAAGATTTCCAAGTGAGGTCAAGGGTGCCTATCATACTGTTCTGGCCTCAGTGCAGGAGTATTTGTACATGTACTGCCATGCCATGAGAATGTGAGCACCAAAATGGCAGAGTTTAAGCTGTTCTGTTCATTGCCATAGCCTCAGCACTTAAAATAAAGCCTAAATTCTAGGAGACAACTAGTACACTTTTTGTGAGATATTTGGTTAGTGTGGTTATATGATTATCGACTGTCTTCACCTAGACTAGGAGTTCCCCAAAGGCAGTGGCATGTGTTTTCTTTGTCCGGTTATCCTCTGTTTCGAGTACAGTTTCTAGCACATAAAAAAAGATCAATAAATATTTGCCAATGAATAAAATTATACTTTTAAGATGCATAAAGCATGATGCCTAGTAGTATGGCTGTGTTTATGTCTGCTCCTTCCAGGAGACTGAGTTTCCAGACCATTGTTGCTCTTTTATTCATCTTTGAACCTCTGCAGAGCCCAGCACAATCCTTTTCAGTAAGTGTTTGCTTACTAATTATTTGGTTGAATAAGCAAATGAATGAAAACATCCACAATAATATTAGCAAATAGGATGTAAGATATGAAAAGCCTTTTTTATTGAAACGACAGGACTTAACCCTAGAATGCTGAGCTCATGTCACACCAGGAAAAGTAACAAAACATATCAAAGGAAAACATTGTTAAATTTTTGTGTAATTATCTCAAATGTCAAGAAAGTATCTGATAAAAATTGAACAGCTATTTGACATAAACATACCAAAAAAATAAAAAAAATTTAAAAAAGGAAAGAGAGCTGCTTTTTCCAAAAGGCAAAAGTGTATGCTTCAACAAGCATTATCTTTATTGTAGAAATACAAGAGACTTTCTAAAACAAACAGGAACAAAACAGAGATGCCGCACCTCATTTTTGCTGCTAACATTATTTGAGTTTTAAATAATAATGAAAAATAATGTTGAAAATATAATTACTAGATCTCAGAATGTTTAGTATTCTCCTAGGATGATATTAAGGATAAATTAGTGGGTAAAACATTGCATTAAATGTGTATAGTAGTGAGAAAAAGAAATACAGTTGTTACTTTTGGATCATGACTACAAAACATAAAACATAAGTAAAAACAATACACTAAATGCTAAAAGGGGAAAATAGGAGACAAAAAGTAGCAAGTGAAAAAAATGACAAGTTACAACTACAGTGTGAAAACCTAAAATCAGTTGACTATAATTTGCAAAGAAAGAAAATGGATGACCTGAAAAAAGGGCTACTGTTTCTGTTATTACCACTAGAAATTGCATTAGTTAGACTCTAACACATGATAGTATGGACTCTAACCTTAAATTATTTCTCATGCATATAACACCTTGAATTGTAGGTATTATTATCTCTTTTTTACCAGTCAGAAACAAGGTGAGAGCAGGTAGAGTAAATATACTAAGCCAGGTCACATGGTTTGGTCCTTAACTAAGGAGTTTTTTACACTACAACAGCAGGACCAAGAAAGCACAAATAGCCACCCCACTTACACCAATGGACAGATCATCCAGACAGAAAATTAATAAGGAAACACAAGCTTCAAATGACAGAACAGACCAGATAGTATTTAATCGATATTTATCGGACATTCCATCTGAAAACAGCAGATTACACTTGCTTCTCAAGTGCCCATGGAACATTATCTGGGATAGATCACATTTTGGGTCACAAATCAAGCTTTGGTAAATTTAGGAAAATTGAAATGGTATCAAGCATCTTTTCCAACCACAAAGCTATGAGATGAGAAATCAATCACAGGAAAAAAAAATATGAAAAAAAACAAACACATGGAGGCTAGAGATCATGGAAGAAATCAAAGAGGAAATCAAAAAATAACTAGAGATGAATGACAATGAAAACACAATGATCCAAAATCTATGGGATGCAGCAAAAGCAGTTCTAAGAGGGAAGTTTATAGCAATACAATCCTACCTAAAGAAATAAGAAAAATCCCAAATAAACAATCTAACCTTACACCTAAAGAAACTAGAGAAAGAAGAACAAACAAAACCCAGAGTTAGTACAAGGAAAGAAATCGTAAAGATCAGAGCAGAAATAAATGAAATAGAATCAAAGAAAACAATAGCAAAAATCAATAAAACTAAAAGCTGGTTCTTTGAGAAGATAAATAAAATTGATAAACCTTTAGCCAGACTCATCAAGAAAAAGAGGGAGAGGACTCAAATCAGTAAAATTAGAAATGAAACAGCAGAAGTTACAATGGACACAGCAGAAATAAAAAGCACCATAAGAGACTATTACAAGCAACTATATGCCCATAAAATGGACAAGCTGAACGAAATGGATAAATTCTTAGAAAGGTATAACCTTCCAAGACTGAATCAGGAAGAAACAGGAAATATGAACAGACCAATCACAAGTAATGTAATTGAAACGGTGATTTAAAACTTCCAAGAAAGAAGAGTCCAGGACCAGATGGATTCACAGGTGAATTCTATCAAATATTTAGAGAAGAGCTAACACACATCCTTCTCAAGCTCGTCCAAAAACTTGCAGAGGAAGGAACACTCCCAAACTCATTCTATGGGGCCACCATCACCCTGATACTAAAACCAGACAAAGATACTACAAAAAAAGGAAATTACAGACCAATATTACTGATGAATTTAGATGCAAAATTCTCAACAGAATACTAGCAAACAGACTCCAATAACACTTTAAAAGGATCATACACCATGATCAAGTGGAGTTTATCCCTGGAATGCAAGAATTCTTCAATATATGCAAATCAATCAATGTGATACACCATATTAACAAATTGAAGGACAAAAACCATATGATCATCTCAACAGATGCAGAAAAAACTTTTGACAACATTCAACACCCATTGATGAGAAAAACTCTCCAGAAGGTGGGCATAGAGGGAACCTACCTCAACATAATAAAGGCCATATATGACAAACCCACAGCAAACATCATTCTCAATGGTGAAAAGCTGAAAGCATTCCCTCTAAGATCAGGAACAAGACAAGGATGTCCATTCTTGCCACCACTATTCAACATAGGTTTGGAAGTCCTTGCCACAGCAATCAGAGAACAAAACAAAATAAAAGGAATCCAAATTGGAAAAGAAGTAAAACTGTCACTGTTTGCAGATGATGTGATACTATACATAGAAAATCCTAAAGATGCTACCAGAAAACTACTAGAGCTAATCAGTGAATTTGGTAATGTTGCAGGATACAAAAGTAACGGACAGAAACTCTTGCATTCCTATACACTAAAAACAAAAGATCAGAAAGAGATATTAAGGAAACAATCCCATTCACCATTGCAACAAGAAGAATAAAATACCTGTGAATAAACCTAACTAAGAAGATAAAAGACCTGTAGTCAGAAAACTGTAAGAGAGTGATGAAAGACATCAAAGATGAACAAACAGATGGAGAGATATACCATGTTCTTGGATTGGAAGAATCAACATTGTGAAAATAACTATACTACCCAAAGCAATCTACAGATTCATTGCAATCCCTATCAAATTACCAATGGCATTTTTCACATAACTGAAACAAAAAATTCTAAAATTTATGTGGAGAAACAAAAGGCCCAGAATAGCCAAAGCAAACTTGAGGGAAAAAAAATGGAGTTGGAGGAATCAGACTCCCTGACTTCAGACTATACTACAAAGCTACAGTAATCAAGACAATATGGGACTGGCACAAAAACAGAAATATAGATCAGTGGAACAGGATAGAAAACCCAGAGATAAACTATGGTCAACTCATCTATGACAAAGGAGGCAAGGATATACAATGGAGAAAAGACAGCCTCTTCAATAAATAGTGCTGGGAATACTGGACAGCTACATGTGAAAGAATGAAATTAGAACACTCCCTAACACCATACACAAAAATAAACTCCAAATGGATTAAAGATTTAAATGTAAGGCCAGACACTATAAAACTCTTAGAGGAAAACATAGGCAGAACACTCTTTGACATAAATCACAGCAAGATGTTTTTTGACCCACCTCCTAGAGTAATGGAAATAAAAACAAAAATAAACAAGTGGGACCTAATGAAACTTAAAAGCTTCTGCACAGCAGAGGAAACTATAAACAAAATGAAAAGACAACCTTCAGAATGGGAGAAAATATTTGCAAAGGAATCAACAGGCAAAGGATTAATCTTTAAAATATATAAACAGTTCATCCAGCTCAATATCAAAAAACAAACAACCCAATCAAAAAATGAGCCGAAGACCTAAATAGGCATTTCCCCAAAGAAGACCTACAGTTGGCTAACAAACACATGAAAAGCTGCTCAACATCACTAATTATTAGAGAAATGCAAATCAAAATTATAATGAGGTATCACCTCACACCAGTTAGAATGGGCATCATCAGAAAATCTGCAAACAGTAAATGCTGGAGAGGCTGTGGAGAAAGGGAGCCCTCTTGCACTGTTGGTGGGAATGTAAATGGATACAGCCGCTGTGGAGAACAGTGTGGAGGTTCTTTAAAAAACTAAAAATAAAGTTACCATATGACCCATCAATCCTACTACTAGGCATATACTCTGAGAAAACCATAATTCAGAAAGACACATGCACCCCAATGTTCATTGCATCACTGTTTACAATAGCCAGGTCATGGAAGCAACCTAAATGTCCATCAACAGATGAATGGATAAAAATGTTGTGGTACATATATACAATGGAATATTACTCAGCCATGAAAAGGAACAAAATCGTGACATTTGTAGAGACATGGATGGACCTAGAGACTGTCATACAGAGTGAAGTGAGTCAGAAAGAGAAAAACAAATATCGTATATTAACGCATACATGCAGAAACTAGAAAAATGGTACAGATAAGCAATTTGCAAGGCAGAAACTGAGACACAGATATAGAGAACAAACATATGGACACCAAGGGGGGAAATTGGGGATGGTTGGGGTGGGATGAATTGGGAGATTGGGGTTGCCATATATACATTACTAATGAGAAAAAAAATCAAATTGTGCACTTTAAATATGTGCAGTTTATTGTATGTCAATTATATCTCAATAAAAGTCCTTAAAAAAAAACACAAATAGCAAATAAACACTAGATGGGCATATATACCAGCTGAAAGCTCACACACGCACACATTTTAATCCAAATAATTAAGATCAAAATCATTATCAATATTCTGGTCATAAGAAAGGAATGAACATGTTCCAAAATGTAACAGCAAAAATGACCAGGGACAGTGGTTAGTGACACAGGAGGAATTAGAGAAAACTATCCCTCATAATAATAACCTGCCTAAACGTGCTCCCTGGGGAATTTCTTCCACATCTAGAAATAGACACTCCCTAAAGAAAATGTTTTTAAAAAATAAATTGGACGTAGGGATGGTAATCAGTTCTTGTCCAAATAACTATATCTTGATTGCAATAATTGAAAATGACAGACACAAAAAACACCAAATATATAGATCAATATCATTCTGAGGGTTTTCAATCTTTAATGCACCATATACACACATATGATTATATGTGATAGGATTAAATTTTATATATATATAATACTGACTGTGCAAAACATTAAGGCCCTTACAATATTCCTTAGATTTGAAATCTCCTCTCATCCACATTCCTGCTTGTATGATCAGTGTGTAATGTTTAAGGTGAAATGTTTGAGAGCTTATATGTGTTTCTTTAGTGTTGTTTGTCATTGAAGTCTATTGTAGTATTTATTTCTCTTTTGTTGAAATGTGTAGATAGCATGTGACATGTCCCTGCCACATGTCATTTTGTGAGCTCTCTCTATACCTCTGCTACTTATACATTATTGTCTTGTCAAGATTTGCGATTTTGTTTTTGTTCATTATTTATCTTGAGGCCTTTTGGTAGGGTCTTGTTTGTATCTCCAAGTACAATAATATTTCTAATTATCTTACATTTTTATTAGAATAATCGATCCATGTATGACAAATAATTTAAAAAGGTGAAAAATTTCAAACTTAATAGGACAAGGAAGTAAACACATGTCAGCATCCAGTTTTCCCAGGAAGAGAAACAGTTATGCCTGGGATCCCATGTCTCCTCTTTGAGCCCAGTTTTTCTCACAAGGGACTGCATATTTATTTGTATGGCAAGGAGTTCTTTGTTTTATCACTGCTTCTAGAAGCTGGGGTCATTTAGTTATGTGTGGGACTTCTCTCTGTTCTGAATGGCATCTCAGAAAAACAGGTAGAACCAAAGCCACCTCAGAAGTACAAAATTTCAGAAAAGCTTTCTCCAGAGGCACATCCTGCAATGTTGTATTTAGAGTCCTTGTAGGATTTTTGATTTGGATCCTACTTCCCTACTTACTAGCTATATGACCATTGGCAAGGTCCTAAATCGCTATGAACCCCAGGTTTTTATTTTTCTAAAGATGTAATAATCTTAGTGCTTACGTCCTAGACTTCTCATGAGGATCATTAGCAAGTCATAATGATAGCAAACATTCACTGGGTTCTTGACACATTTGAAGTACTGTAAGTACTATATATTTGAATCATTTTTTTTAATTTAGTGCTTACCATTCTATAGTGTAGTTATTTTATCTTCATTTATATGTAGGAAACTGAGGCTCAAAATGCTCACCTAATTTGTCCAAAGTCCCACAGTTAGTTGACCCAGATTTCAGACCTCATCTCTTGGACCCTTAGTGTCTATATTTCCACGCTGGGGCTCACATATTTTTCAGTGATCAATAGTTGTTAGCTCTTATTAGGAAAACATTGAAACACATTTTCCCAGAAACTCTCGGTTGACAAACATGGAGACAAATCTCTTTTAAAGATTAAGTAACTATTCTTTTATTTTCAGTAAATGTGCTATGACTTATTGCTTGCATTCCAGTGAATCCATGGAGAGCCAGATGTTGGAGGTACATATGACACTTTCTTATCTGTCACCTTTGTCATCAGTCTCATAGTTCAGACATGAGAATGTCTTCTTTCCTTTATCCTCTCCATCAATTCTGCCATCTGTAACCTCTACCTGGGCTTTCCGTTTCTCAGCAAGTGCAAGAGTGCCTCAGTCTATCATCACTGCTGCTTTTTCTTTTCTCTAAATACTGGATCTTGAGTTAATGACTTTAAATTTGGAACCATCCATTCTGCCGTAGCTGTTCTGTGCTTTTCCCATCTTTATGGAGACACACTGCAGGAATAATTCTTGCCAACTGACTCACCCTTGTATTTGGTGACAGGGCCTTTATTTTTTACTACATCACTTATTGATTTTGAACTTGATTCTTGCTTATTTAATCTAGTTATTCTTTGTTTCTTAAATTTCTGTTTTCAACTGCTAGATCTAATCAGGAGGTGGTGACCTGAGATTCTGTCTATTCTTCCATTTTCCTGGGTGGTCTGTGACTATGCTAGTATAGAAATGAATGTTAAAATTATTATGCCTTTGAAATCTTGAAATCACTCATAAATGACAGTGGTAATTGAGAGTGCAATGAGGACTAAGTGAAGTTCCTATATGGCATCCAAGGAATGCTTCAGTATTGAATTTGATTAAGGGAAAAAAGCTTAAAGAGTTTTCCATTTCTCATCTTGAATGTTCCTTTACTCTATATCTAATTTCATCCCGTGACAAAGAAGAGATTTGAAATTGCGTTTGAGATAGTACACTAATGTTTTCTTCTGCATATTACTTTTTCACTGTTTTGATTAGAAGCACTCAATAAATGATATTGATGGACTCTGGGAATGATTTTTATAATGAAAGGGGATGTTGAAGTGGAGAAAATTCAATGAAAGTTTCTTAAATAAAAACTCCTCTTGAATATAAAGAAAATGGCATTGGCAGATGACCTTGTAAGAAATGTTACTCCAAGAGAGACTACTGGACGTTTTATTCTTTCCACTTCTTTGTAATTTCCTGTCTTTCTGGGACATCTCACTATGTTCCTTTATTAATCCCTACCCTTGAGCTCTGGTATTGGGGACAGCCTTCATTTTCATTTCAGTTCAAGGGACTTGCATCTTAATTAAGTTGTCCTTGACTCTGACTGACAGCCCCCAAATTCAGCTCATTATTTCTTTTTTTGGACCAGAGACCACCTGTATAATAGGATACCTGGTAATGGTCCCTGTTGTTCCAGCAGCCTCCAGGTGGGTGTACAGTTGAGACTGCTAGTAGGACCTTTCTCACATAACTCTGGAACAAGGGCAGACCCAGACCCCAGAGAGTTCCAGGGAGAACTAGAACATTTTAAATTTATGAGTGCATTTATAGAAGGCTTTAAAAATTATTTTTTGACACAAAATACAATATACCTGAGTGATAAACAGGATAGTAAAATATTTATAAATGTATAAATTCAGTGTGCATTGTATAGTTGAACATTGGTGCAAACTTGAGGCTTTTTGTAAATGTGAGGCACAGATTAAATGACATTGTGTTGTACCCTTTGCCCAACATTGTGATGAATTTCCATGGGGAAAATGACTAAATAAAGTATGTTCTCAACAGAAAGAAAAATTAACCTAGAAGTAAAAGCACATGATTTTTCATTCAAATGTGATATAAATTTGCTGTGTGGTCATAGATAAATCACATGACTTCCCTGAACTTCTTTTTCCTTAATTTTTTTCTTTTTTTTCTTTTTCTTTTTCTTTTCTTAATGTTGCTTAACAAATTACATATAATTGGATTAAGTTAAAGTGCAAATTAGTTTATAGATATAAATTATTTTTGAAATGTAAACAACTTTTGAGTTTAAAATAGCAGAGTAAAGACAATACAGCCTCTTCTCCTTGTGAAAATTAACTTAAAATAAGCAGAAGGAGACACCTTTAGTGAAACTAATCCTCAGTCAAATATATGAGGAAGGGCCCCAGATACAATTTAAATTCTAGTATGCAATTTCAAAAGTAGATGGTCTGCCCTTCTGAGCAAACAATCTCTTATTTAAAACAGTAAGAGCAAGTTGGATTGTCCCTGTAACTCACTGAACATAATGGAACAACATGGGGACCTGAGGGTGAAACAGGACACGTTGAGACTCCCTACCATATAGGAAGGAGTCAGGTGGTGGGCTGCGCTGGAGAAGAAACTCCCATGGGAGCAGTCCTGAGTGTGGCTGATGTCTCTTGGCTGGGGAGAAGCAAAGGCTAAACAAACCTAAACACAGAAGCTCATTGTAATGCATTTCACAGTCAACCAGGGACAATTGCTTTTGTACTGGATCCCACCCTAATCCCTCCCAATATGGATTTCAGATACTCAACATTTTCAAAAACACTTCCTCCATTTAGTCTAGGAAGACTTACCCTGTTTAAAGGTTGTGAAAAAAAGTGAACCAATACATGAAATACACAAAGGTACTGAAAGAATAATAAGTGGAATGGAATAGAAACAGATGAAAAACTTTCACCAGAAAAAATTTGCCACACAGAAAATGAAATGTTATGGCCAAATGTTTTCAAATATATTGCCATAATTAAACAACATACCTTATTAAAGCAATGACCTCTTTAAAGTGTCAAAACAGAGATCTGAAACACAGAAATTCAGGAAAAGCCTCGCAAAAAATAAAAGAAACAAAAAACCCAAACCAAAAACCAAGAAAGAGATGGCATATAGGCAGATAAAGCAAGGAAAATAGAAAAGAATATTAAAACTAACAAAAGAAATGAAAGTTACATTGGAAATAACACAAAAGAGAATGGAAACTGCTGAAATATATCATAAAAGACATGGAAATTGAATAAAGTGAAACAAAAATTTTTTTAATAAATGATGAGTTAAAAGGATCATAAGCTTAGAAGAAAATAACTAATCTGGAAGTCAAAGATTAATTTAAAAGTTTCAACATATCTAAATGGTGTCCCTGAAAACGAGAAATGAACATGTGGAGAAAAAAAATACTTAAAATTATTCTTCCAGATATAAAGACATTTTGAGAATAAAGTTTTTTGACATCAGTCTGTGGTTTGAAAGCCAACACTCTAGAAAAATTGCCACAGCATGTTCAGTATCAATATCTTAATTGGCTTGACTTCTGAAATAAAAGGAACTCCTTTGAAGTCTGGAACAAGATCAAGTCCCATGTAAGGAGTGACCTCAGATTTCCCCTTAGCAACATTCTGCATTAGGGAAGAGCAGATCAATGCCTCCTATGTCTTTGAGGAAGACCGTGTGATCCAGCTTCCTAAACTTAGCCAACATATTGTTCAAAGTAAAGGCAATTGACAAACATTTTCTGACATGTAATGATTCTGGAAATCTAGTTTCCAGATTCCTTTAAATGTATTCTTCCAACAAAAAAAATGAACAGAGAAACTATGGCAAAAAGACTGGTGTATTACTGTAGTAATGATTGATATTTATTGTAATAAACGTTGTAACAGTAATAATTCTCTCAGTTATGTAAAGAATTAGATGCTCAATTGAAAGGACGTAGGAAGGGAAAATAGAATCCTTGCAAAACCTTCAGTCCAGTGGAGAAAACACACATTTTATATTATAATAAACTGAATACTTAAGTCCCAGTGTGTATAGGGGAGAGGAACTTTGGTGGCAGCAGCAGCAGACAGCAGAATCTTATAAAAACATAAATCTAGTCTTAACGATGCAACATGGATTGGATGACTTACCAGAGACTTAAGACAGGTAACGATGGGTGTGAATGAGTACTTTTCTGTGATCTTTTGAACAAAGTTGTGATAAAAGTCTATATCCTCTCCTTGGGACAGCCTCCAGACATCTCTGTTGTCTGCTCTGTTGCCTGTGTTTATAGTAGAGATGGATCTTCTCCTAAGGGACATTTGCTTACATTCCAGACTTTGCTCAGGAGTCTCTACCTTATGACCCTGTCTCTAGTTACTAATATACAGACATTTATTGGTTTTTCTCTTTCACTAAATTTATGGACATGATTTCTCAGAAACTTGTTCTGGGCCTTCTTTTTGTCTATACTTTCTCCCTAGGATGTCATTCAGTCCAATGGCTTAATACAGTCTATATTCTGTTGACTCTGCTGAGATTCAGGTTTGTGTATTAAACTGCCTCTGTCTACCAGATGATTTTCAAATACATCCATTATACAGCTCTTTGGTCTCCTACCAACACTCAGTCCTCCTCCATTCTTCCCATTTGTGGTAAATGGCACCTTTATACAATCAGGTGGTCACACTAGAAACCTCGTGGTTCCTCTTGATACCTCTGTGTCCCTTCCTTGTCTGTGCCACCACCACCTACTCACCCTCACCTGTAAACCTTTTAACTCATCCACCAAAAAACTTGTTTGTTCTTCCTCAAACATAAATCTCAAGTTTAGCAACTCCTCTTCATTTCCACAACCACCCACAGTACCAGGCAAACCACCATTGTTTTACCTCTTGTCTGTTTCAGTGATCCCTACACTTTCCCCTTCCACAAACCCTTCTTCAAGGGCAATTTGAGTGATCTTCATGAACTGAAACACATCACTCCCTAGTGCAAAACCATTCTCACTGGCTTTAGCTGCATTCAAGAGGAAACGAGGAACCACCCAAATCTTACAAAGGTCCAAAGGTCCTCTCATCATAACGTGGTCTCTTCTCTGATTTTTCTAATCTAATTTTTCACTCTTCTTCCTCTTCCTCACTCCCATTGCCCCACTATGCTCTAACTCAGTGGGTTTTTTGGAAACAGTTTCTAGAAGTCTTTCTGGTCTTGATTTAAAGGAAATTTAATTACATAAAGGTCTCTGTACTTTGTCTAAATGAATGCCTCCCAAGGCATTCTCCATCTCAGCAGCTTGTTCATTTCATTCAGAGTAGCTAACCACGGGCTGTGGTTGTATTTATTTGTGACCTTGTTTTGTGCCCCCCTTATCTGGGCTGTAAGTTCCAGGAGGGTAGGGATGATATGATTGTTGTATTTATGTGTGACCTTGTTTTGTGTCCCCCTCACCTGGGCTGTAAGTTCCAGGAGGGTAGGGATGATGTGATTGGCTTCCTTACTCTCTGAGCTCCAGCTTCCAGTACAGTGTAGTAAGATAGCAGGCACTCAAGAGTAGGTACATAGTCTGTACCCAATACATAATTGTTGAATGAATGAGTTAAGTTCAGTTTGGTTAAAACTTTTGTTAAAAATCAACCATTATTAACAGAACAAAAAAAAAAAAAATGGGGAAAGAGAGAGGAGCCAGAGCATGGATGGCATTGTAAAAGTTTGCTGAGATTTGGGTTTCAATTTGTGGCTTCAACTGACTGAGCTCTTTCCACTGAGGCAAGTCAAGAGAGGCCACAGAGAGAAATCTGAGGAGGCTGATGCTGACAAGGTAGCCCACGCTGTATCCCTGGTGTCACCCATGGTGGTTATTACTACGCCGTGCGCTGGGTCTCCACACACAGCTTTCTTCGTGTGGCTTTGTCTGCCGTGTTGCTCCGTAATTGGAATTGTTTATATTTCCTCTCCTCACAAAAACCCTCAAGATAGAGGACTTTCCTTCAGTCTTACCTTCTACTGATTCTTTCCAAGATTTTTTTTTTCTGAAATACCCTAAGTAGGCTTAGTTTCTTTTTTGTGTTCTCAGCAACTTGACTGACAGTAATTCTGTTAAATTTGGGGAGCAATATGAGACCAGGGCAGGGGTTAGCAAACAATGGTCTCCAGGCCAAATCTAGCCTGTTTTTCTAAATAAAATTTCATTGGAACACTGCCACACCCATTCATTTATGCCTGTGGCTACTTTCTGGCTATAACTGCAACGTGGAGCAGATGCTGCTGAGATTTTGTGGTCCAAAGCCAAAAATATTTACTCTCTCTCCCTTTATAGGAAAAGATTGCTAATCTCTGAACAAGGGTGTAATCTCCTTTGATATAGCTTTAAAAGAGTTTAACCGCTTTTTGATATCTCCATTTATATATTCATAGTTAATTTGAGGGGAGATCAGATTTTGTTTATGCCTCCCAATATCACCTAGTTCAGACCCTATGATGTTCCAGGCATTTACTTAATCAGTACATAAAGCTTTTTGTGACCTTTCCATCCCGAGTAATCTCCTGCTGCTTTCAGCGTCCATGGTGTTTTGCCTCACATAGCACTTTATCTTCCATAGTGCTAGAGCTCACCTGGTGCTTTATCTCCTGTGGCACTCAGCATTTTGACCTTGTATGTGAATCATGTGTGTGCATGGCTACAGGCCTACTGGTGTGGCATTGTGTAAAGAAAATTGTATTTTGAGCATGGTAGATTGTTAGGCTCTGAGCTGCATAATAGTAACGACTGTACCTCTTGCTGACCCAGAAACTTGCCCAGTGCCTGCTACGTGGTAGACATTGTATAATGCGTGAATGATTCTGAAATGCACCTTTATATTAATAAGGACTTGCCTCCTTGCTTTCTGTCGATGCTGATAGAACTGGATCAAACCAAGCATTGTTCAGCATACCCTGCCCCAGGCTATACATCCCCACCCCTCAACACACACACACTTCAAGAAGTTGAAGATAACTTTTGGGCATTGTACTTTTATAGTCATTGGTTTGAATTTCAGCTCTATCAAGGAAATTTAGAAGAGATAAAAAATATGATGTTTGATTTCATCATCTTTCAACTGCAGCTTATGGTAGCCACCTCCCAGATCTGTAGAAGGAAGTAAATGAGGTATCATCTGGAAGGAGCCTGCAAGATTCTAGCTCACTGTAGATGGTCAGTAGAGATCAGTTGTGTCCCAAAGACCTATGACTTCCACAGGAAGCCACCAAGGGAAGTCCTGCTTCCCAGCCATGTGCTCCTACTGACTTAGAGTCTCCTGGGATGTGGGAGCCACTGCTCTTAACTGCAGGTGAATTTCCTGCTCCCTGGGATTCCTGATTCCCTCATTCAATCTTTCCCACATAGCATCACAAGCTCCCACATTGCTGAAGCCGAAACTTTGAGTCATTATTGCTATTTCCTCCATCTAGTCCATCAGCAAACCTCCCTAAATATATCTTTAATCTACCCATTTCTCAGTCATCTGTTTAGCCCAAACCACTGTTTTCTTTTCCCTGGTCTGATAGAAAAAAACCTTCTGTGGGTCTTCTACCTCCCTCTCCAAATGAAAGTCGGATGATCTTTTAAATGCACGTGACAGGCAATATCTTCTCAAAACCTCCTAATGATTTCCCATGATGATCGTCATGAAATCACAGTCCCATGCCATGGTCTTCAGGGCCCTCGTGATGATGCCCCTAACTTAATTTCATGTCCTGGAGATTTTTTTCATAGTGTACCGGGCTTGAGGCCCCTTGGACACAGCCACCAGTCAGTGACTTCAAAAACCAAACTTTTTCCTGCCCCAGCATCTTTGCACCTTCTGTTCCTTCTGCCTGTATACCTTTCTGCCTCTTTTTGCATTGGGTCATTCTTTATATCTGTCAGGAATCAGTTACAGTTTTACTGTCAGAAACCTCTGAGTACTCTGTGCTTCCTATCATTTCTTTTCTTAGAATGCTGGTTTTCTACTTATTCTTATCACAGTTTGTAATTCTAAATATAGCAAGTATTTGCTTCTGTGTTTGGTGATCCTACTTCTTTATGTATGTCTGCTTGGGTCATTAGTATATGCCCAGCCCCAGTGGATTATTTTAGTGTATAGCAGTGCTTAATAAATTATTTTTGAGTGAATGAACGGACAAATGAACAGTGACTTTAGGTAGATTTACCACTCTCCAGTATGTTTTCCTCTGAATATAAATGGCTGGCTAAAATTCTGCCCTGTGTATTGAAATGTATTTTTTCTAAGAAGGTTGTGAATATGCCAGTGATTTTAAAAAAATGAATGGAAGTCCTTACATGACTTTTACTCTAAGATAAGTCCCTTTCAAGATGATGCGTTTCTCAAATCTGGGAACAAGAGAAAAATAAATGCATTTCCTTGCTTTGCTCTTCACCATTTTAATTTTCCATGAGCTTGGAGAATGCTCTTTGAGGTTTAGTGCACCAAAAAAGTGTAATAAAATGTAGTATTCTTTCCAGGTTTCAGTTGATAAGGAACATTTTAAAATCTCTTTTGGCAGTCTCACAGTGTATTCTCTGTAACCTTAAATGTGAAGATATTGATTTGAAAATATTGGAAGTAGTCATAAAGCTAAGATTCTCCATTAGCTGCGTATCTCAGAATGATTTAAAAAAAAACAAGGGTCTTGATTTTAAGTGGAATTATGAAATGTTTTATGAAATTTTTTTTTACAAAGACTACATTTTACATAACTCATGAATATTCTTCTTGTAGTGTTGTTTCACCATTTTAGAGTCAAGCAAAAAAAACTTGAATTCAGACTAAATTCTAAGTATCACTGATGACATTAACACTCCTATAAAATGAGTATCTGTGAATGTCTTTTAAAAAAGCTTAAAAAGAGGAAACATTTCTTTGGGGGTATGTAATATAGTAATTATTGTACCATGAAGTGACAATTGTTATCCCAGTTTTGCCAGAGAGGAAAGAGTCTTTTATTATTTTATTTTATTTATTTATTTATTTATTATTTTTGGGGGCTACACCAAGTTCAATCATCTGTTTTTATACACATATCCCCGTATTCCCTCCCTCCCTTGACCCCCCCCCACCCTCCCTCGAGTCCCCCCCACCCTCCCCGTCCCAGTCCTCTAAGGCATCTTCCATCCTCGAGTTGAACTCCCTTTGTTATACAACAACTTCCCACTGGCTATCTACTTTACAGTTGGTAATATATATATGTCTGTGCTACTCTCTCGCTTCGTCTCAGCTTCCCCTTCACCCCCCGCCCCCTCCCAAACCTCGAGTTCTCCAGGCTATTCTCTGCACCTGCGTCCTTGTTCTTGTCACTGAGTTCATCAGTACCATTTTTAGATTCCGTATATGTGAGGTAGCATACAGTATTTGGCTTTCTCTATCTGCCTTCCTTCACTCTGTATGACAGATTCTAGGTCTATCCACCTCATAACATATAGCTCCATCTCATCCCTTTTTATAGCTGAGTAATATTCCATTGTATATATATGCCACATCTTCTGTATCCATTCATTTGTTGATGGGCATTTTGATTGCTTCCATGTCCTGGCTATTGTAAATAGTGCTGCAATAAACATTATGGTACACGTTTCTTTTGGGATTATGGTTTTCTTTGGGTATATGCCCAGGAGTGGGATTACTGGATCATATGGTAGTTCTATTTGTAGTTTTTTAAGGAATCTCCAAACTGTTTTCCATAGTGGCTGTACCAACTTACAGTCCCACCAACAGTGCAGGAGAGTTCCCTTTTCTCCACACCCTCTCCAACATTTGTGGTTTCCAGATTTTGTGATGATGGCCATTCTGATCGGTGTGAGGTGATACCTCATTGTGGCTTTGACTTGCATTTCTCTGATGATGAGTGATGTTGAGCATCTTTTCATGTGTTTGTTGCCCATCTGTATATCTTCTTTGGAAAAGTGTCTATTTAGGTCTTCTGCCCATTTGTGGATTGGGTTATTTGCTTTTTTGGTATGAAGCTTCATGAGCTGCTTGTATATTTTGGAGGTTAATCCTTTGTCCGTTGTTTCATAGGCAATTATTTTTTCCCATTCTGAGGGTTGCCTTTTAGTCTTGTTTATGGTTTCTTTTGCTGTGCAAAAGCTTTTAAGTTTCCTGAGGTCCCATTTGTTTATTCTTGGTTTTATTTCCATGATTCTAGGAGGTGGGTCCAAAAGGATCTTGCTTTGATGGATGTCATAGAGTGTTCTGCCTATGTTTTCCTCTAGGAGTTTGATAGTGTCTGGCCTTCCATGTAGGTCTTTAATCCATTTGGAGTTTCTTTTTGTGTATGGTGTTAGGAAGTGTTCTAATTTCCTTCTTTTCCATGTTGCTGTCCAATTTTCCCAGCACCACTTATTGAAGAGGCTGTCTTTTTTCCATTGTATATTCGTGCCTCCTTTGTCAAAGATAAGGTGCCCATATGTGTTTGGGCTTACTTCTGAGTTCTCTATTCTATTCCATTGACTTCCTTTCTGTTTTTGTGCCAGTACCATACTGTCTTGATCACTATGGCCTTGTAGTATAGTTTGAAGTCAGGGAGCCTGATTCCACCAACTCCATTTTTCCTTCTCAAGATTGCTTTGGCTATTCGGGGTCTTTTGCGTTTCCATACAAATTGTAAGATTTCTTGCTCTAGTTCTGTGAAAAATGCCATTGGTAATTTGATCGGGATTGCATTGAATCTGTAAATTGCTTTGGGTAGTACAGTCATTTTCACAATGTTGATTCTTCCAATCCAGGAACATTGTATGTCCCTCCATCTGTTTGTGTCGTCTTTGATTCCTTTCAACAATGTCTTAAAGTTTTCTGCATACAGATCTTTTGCCTCCTTAGGCAGGTTGATTCCTAGGTATTTGATTCTTTTGGTTGCAATGGTGAATGGGAGAGTTTCCTTCATTTCTTTTTCTGCTCTTCCGTTGTTAGTGTATAGGAATGCAAGAGATTTCTGTGCATTAATTTTGTATCCTGCTACTTTACTAAACTCATCCATTAGTGCTAGCAGTTTTCTGGTAGAGTCTTTAGGATTTTCTATATATAATATCATGTCATCTGCAAGGAGTGACAATTTTACTTCTTCTTTTCCAATTTGGATTCCTTTGATTTCTTTTTCTTCTCTGATTGCTGTGGCTAAAACTTCCAAAACTATGTTGAATAATAGTGGTGAGAGTGGACACCCTTGTCAGACCCTTTCTTTTTTTCTTCTTCTTCTGGGATGCCTATAATTCGAATGTTGGTACGCTTAATGTTATCACTGAGGTCTCTGAGAGTGTCTTCTCTTCTTTTTATTCTTTTTTCTTTTTCCTGCTGTGTTTCCTTTATTTCCCCCAGTCTATCTTCCAACTCACTTATTCGTTCTTCTGCCTCAGTCATTCTGCTGGTTATAGCATCTAGAGTATTTTTAATTTCAGTTATTTTGTTATCCATTGCTGTTTGTTTTTTTGAGTTCTTATGAACTGTTTCTTGTACTTTCTCTATTTTGTTATTGAGATTTTGTATCATTTTTACTATCATTACTCTGAATTCTTTTTCAGGCATTTTTCCTTTTTCCTCCTCATTTATTTGGTCTTGTGGGTTTTTCTCCTGCTCCTTTGCCTGCATGGTGTTTCTTTGTTTCCTCATGGTTGTCCAAACTTTTGGGGTTGCTTGTCCTGGCGATAGAGGTATTTATAGATGACTGTCCAAGCCTCAGACTAATGTCCAAGTATTGGATTAAGCAAATACTAAGTCTAGGAAACACATACATGTATATGACACACCATTACTGAATCCATTAGGACATAAGGCTCTGGAAAGACCTGACAGAACCCCAGTGTGCTAGCAGGTATTCAAAGAGAAATCCAACAGAAATTGACAAGTGAAACAGAACAAATCAGAGAGAAAAGCAAAAGCAAACAAACAAACAAATAACACTTTACACATACAAACACTAATCCAGGGAGATTTTGTAAGCTAGGATCAAATGTAGAAAAGAGCTAGAGTACCACCAGACAGAATGGAGATTCTCAGAATGAAATTAGACAGTTGTACTAAGAACTAAGATAAAGACAAAAACCTAATATGATATACCAAGGTGGTGCGTCATCTGGAGAATAGAGCAAGGAGCCTGAGCAGATTGATAGTGTTGTTTATAAGTATGTTAAGATAAAATAAACTTAAAAAGGCTGGAAGAAAGGGGAACAGAAGAGCGTAGTGTGGTTGGAAATATGGAAATAAAAAGAAAGGAATAGAAACGTATAAAAGATAGGGATGAAAGGAAAGTATGAGAGATATATTGTCCGTACTACCAGAAAGCTTAGCTAGATGTAGAAGTATATAAACAGGCAAAAAAATGAAAATAGAATAAAAAATATCATTAAAAAAATTGTTATAAAACTTGTAGATCCCTTAGGACTAAGATCGTAATTAAAGAAAAAAAAAAGAGAGAGAGAAAAAAATCCAGAACTGATCCCAGAATGGACCAGTTCAGTAGGATCGATACTAATATTTGTGTTTCCTTAGCATCTCAGCTGTAAGTGTCCTTCTACTCACCTTGGGTGTTTTTGCATTATTCTGTGACCAGCAGAGGTTCCTTTACTGTTGGTCTGTAAGCGTCAGTGTGTGGGGAGGGAGAGGGTACAATAGTGGCTCCTTCCCCTGGGAGTGAGTGAGCAGTGGTGCACTATTGTTTCAATCGGGCTTGGACGTGCCTGTTGCAGAGGGACACCGGTGGCTCAGGCGTAAACAGAAAGTCTTAGAGTTGGGCCTCTCTCGGGTTTTTTTGTTTTTTGTTTTTGTTTCTCGGCAGCCTCCCTGCTGCCGGGGTTCCAAGGGGTTTTAATCCAGCTCTGCCCGAGTGCCTGAGGGTGCTTGTTATCCCTGAGCGCCTTAGGTGGCCCGCGGGCATCTCTCCGCTGCCTGCTGCAGAAGCGCCGAAAGAGAGAGAGAGGCTGTGTCCGCGGCTCCCCCCCGCCCATAAGCCTGCAGCCTCCAGCCGCCATCATGGCCGGGCAGCACTCCTTGCCGCGGACCTCTTCCCTCCTGTCCTCTCGGTCCGTCACCTTACTGGCAACAATGTTCCTCACCCTGAACCAGCTCTGGGGTTCCCACGCTCCCGCTCCTGGACCCTCTGTTCAGCCGTGGATTGACGTCTCGGTCCAGGAACGCTGAGCTGCGCTGTGGACCCTCCGTGCGTTTCTCACTCCCTGCCGTCTGCCACAGCTCTGCCGCTTCACCCACTCTGAGCCGTCGTGGATGCCTCCCTACCGGTTATGTGAGGCTCCTTGCGGTCCTTTCTGGTCTCCGAGGCCATCTGCTGGTGTTCAGCTGGTTCTCTGTGGGAATTGTGTTTTCGGTGCATTCCCAATGCTTCTGTGGAGAGGGATGCATTGCACGTCTCTCTACTTCGCCGCCATCTTTTTCCTCGAGAGGAAAGAATCTTAAAACAGCAAAAAGCCTTGCTTGAAGTCACACGGAGAGTATATGGCTGATAGCATTTGGACACAAGCTGTTGACATCTCACAGCAATATTCTTTCCGTTGCTGATTGCCTTCTGAGTTTTTTCATCATCCAGTCTTGTCTTTTTTCTTTTTCTCTTCACCCCTGCTATTTTATTTACTTGATCCCATTTGCCATTCCATTTGGCTCGTCTCCTGAAGGCAACCATTCTAATGTACATGATGTGTGTCTTTTGATTTGTGTGTATTTTTGCAGAATGTGCGTTATTTTGTATGCATGCATTTTTATTTACTTAGTGCTATTTCTTGCTTTATTTGGGTAAACTCTCTATTTTTAAGGATTCCTCCATATGAGCATTCCTCTATATGAGCATCTAAGCTTTTGCATCTCATTGTTGCAAGATGCTTTCTTGGTGCACATCCACCACATTTTACTTATCCTTTATCTCAGTAGTGGAGAGCTAGTTTTCTTCCAGCTCCCTGCCATCATAAATGACTCTGTAGATCACATACATATTTTCAATAGTATGCAGCTTTTTCTTTGGGAAAATATATGCAGGAATAAATTTCCTCTGACGTACATGGTGCATATGTCACTTAATTTGGCTCTTCAGGCCTGAGTTACATTATCTTACCTAGTGGTTTTCCTGTGTCTCACACCAGTTTTTTCCAGTTAACTTGGCATAGAGTAATACTTCATTATTGTTTTAATATATCTGAATACTGATAAATTTAAGCTTCTCTTTGTTTACTTGTTAGCATCAGGGTTCCCTCTTCAGCAAATTCTCTATTCATATCGCTGCCTAGTTTTCTGTTTTGGCTCTTTCTCTTCTTGTTGATTTGTAAGAGTTTCGTGTTGTCAGTCTTAAATATTACACATGTTGTCTCTCATTTTGTCATCTACTAAAATTTTTAGTTTATATTTTTTGGTGCTTTTG
This sequence comes from Hippopotamus amphibius kiboko, assembly GCF_030028045.1. Taxonomy (NCBI): domain Eukaryota; kingdom Metazoa; phylum Chordata; class Mammalia; order Artiodactyla; family Hippopotamidae; genus Hippopotamus; species Hippopotamus amphibius. The sequence goes on along the minus strand of NC_080190.1, from coordinate 55,798,240 downwards.
CTTTTAAAAGTCTTTTGCTTTCCCCATGTCACAAAAATATTCTCCTATGATTTTTCCTAAAAATTATAGTTTTACATCTTATACTTAGATTTTTAGTTCAACTTTGTATGCGGTGCTAGCTTATTTCTAGCTTTATTTTTGCTGTAGAATGAACTAGTGTTTCTAATACCATCTATTAAGCAATGAAATATCTACTGTATTTTCATACTTATTTATGAAAAGAACTTACTTTTACATCTGGAGAAAGGAAAATGACTCTTTAATATCAAAATGCCTTTCCCACAATAGAAATTCAGTGAACTTTTTTTTTTCCTTATGGATGCACATCACATTGTATGTCTGTTTTGTATCTAATAAAAAATGCTTTGGGCATGTGTGTGAGTCTGTAAAGACGCATTTCCTTTTGTTCTTCCTGCTTTAGGCTAGAGTTCTCAGTGGAACTGGCATGGGATTTTAAGTTGAGTATTTCAAAAAACTCTTCTTTGTTCCCAGCAATTAACATATCATTATTGATATAATCTTACATGATTATGTCCGTTTAAATGAGAAACTAAAATTAAAAGGAAATTCTCATTGATTAAGGATAATTTATTTGAATTGGTAAATTATATGCCTTTGTAACAAATGTAATAATTCTCAGGCCTTTATTTTATATCCAAACACAAAGATGAGAGTGTAGATTTAAGAATAGTTTAAAATAAAAGTTTGATACTAGCATTACATAAATTTAATAGACTTTCTCTTGATGATTTCTTAAGTTGAAATTTTTGAAGTATGAGCTGGAACTAAAGGGGAAGATGAAAAGTTGGAAATGTGTTCCTAATTCCATTTAGGGAAACAGATATTCAATCTTCAGAGATCTCTGACACTATTTCAGGGGGTAATCTTGTGGAGGAAGATGGACCAGAGTGAAGCATTTAGCTGATTATGTAGTTCATTCAAAAATAAATAGGCTATTTACTTTGTCTGAAAGTTCAGTAGATTTGGATTTCAGTCAAATGGAATGGCATTAGATCTTGCTGTATTAATGTTGATACAAGTGTGTTTAGAGAGGGCTCTTATATGAGTTATTGCTAATAATATCTGAATTGGCTGAGTTTTCTTCTGTCTCATTTGCTCAGTGCTCCAATTTTGTAGAGATCATCTGATTTTTGACAACATTATGAGGTGAGCAAGTGTATTCATCCAATTTCATAATGACAGTGTTTCACTGCTGTAACTTTGTAACTCTCTTAAGCAAGTGCTGGAGAAGGAAGTTGCAAGAGGAAAGGTTTTGTTAAGGATGCGCACATTTTTGGAGATGACACTTTGAATTTTTGGTAGAAAATACAAGATCTGCTGATTTTCTGAGCTAGAATAATTCATACTTTCTATAAATATTATAGCAGTGTCAGAAATGATCCCTTCTAAGAAGTGGGGGCAAAAAATTTGTAAAAAAGACAATGTTGCATTTGAATTATGGATGAAATCCAAATTACAAAAACATTTAAATATATCCCTTGAAAATATAAATTCTTTGTCATAAGTCGAGATTTAGTGGGAGCAGTGATATATAGGAGAGTGTGGCACATAGATCAGATTGCAGCTCTGACATTCCTATTTTGAGTCCTTAGGCAAGTTGCAACTCTAAGCTTGTGCCCTTATCAGTAAAATGTCCATTTTTGACATCAAGCAAGGGGATATCTTTTGTACCTCAGGCCTCAGTTTGCCTTTCCTTTTCTTCCCCAATCCCGGTGCCCAGATTCTTACATTAAAACAACTAAACTGAACTTTATCCATAGGAAGACACATTGTTTATTTTAGCTGGTCTAGCACTTAATACATTTATTTTGTCTGCCTTTGACTAATGGCAAAAGGAGAAAGCCTGTATTTCTTTAGAGAAGTCAAATAATTTGCCTTTATTTACATTGATCTTGTAATCTTTTTTCTTTTGTACAGGTTGCTAATTATATCAGTGTCAAACCAATTATCTTAAGTAATGGAAGTTAAATTCCCCCAGTGATTTAAAATGGAAGAATGGAAATTTTGTAAGCATTACAGAATGGTTGTTCTTTTGGAAATACGTCATGAAGTCTCCAGGATACATATTTGTGAATTACCATCTGTGTAAAGAAACAGACAGCCCCACTATAGCATTTTGCTGAGTGGAATGGAAGGATCTCTCTCACCATGCTGCTTTCAAGCAAGTTAGAGAATCACAAAATTGAAGTTTATTTATATAAATTCACAGTACGGATCTGTTTGATAAAGTTTATATCAGCATGTTTCTTCAAAGAAACAAAAAAAGAAGTTTTGTTTTTTGTTTTCAATTAGGAAAAGTAGTTTTACCTGTTAAAAAAAAGTATAACATTTCCATCATAAATGATGTTCTCTTAAGTACTTGTTCCAAGTCATTCCTAGCAATGGGATAGGAAAAATGCAGGTGACATTTTCGGAAAGACACAGGAAGGTAAGAAACCTGTAGATTCCAGAAATATTTATTAAGTTCTTGCCACAGGCCAGAAATAGTAGTGAATACTAAGAACATTTCCATAAACAGAATAGACAAGAATATTTGCCCCTGTGTAGATCTTTTATTTTTCTTTTGAGCAATTTCTAAGTGCTAAGTGAAATAATGTGAATTAAACATGGTTTATTTATAAAATAAAATTAAAAGAAAAAATGTTATTTACATGCACAACTTCTTTCTAAGGAGTGTAGATCTGGAAGGTCTCCTTCTGCTGAGAACATGGACATGTTTATAGTTTATATACTCAAATTTGGCAACAAATCTGGAAAGAACTGATTATTTCTGTAATAGAAGATGCCTTTGGAGTTTTGGGGGAGGGGGTTAGGTATAAAGGAAGGATGGGACTGTGAGTGAGAGCAAGAGTGAAGTTGAGAAGAAGAAAGTGAAGTAAATGTGTTCTCCAGATACTGAGTTTTTACACATCTCAGCCAAGGGCCCATTCCCCACCCATCTAGCCATTTCAACCTTATTTATAATGTCTGATTTACTGGAAAGGGGCTCTACTGACAAATGCACAGTCTACTCATCACTGACACTTCTTCCCTGAGTTTTAATCTGTGCTTAAGCTTTTTGAACAAGAAATGTTAAAGATCTTTCATTAGCCCTGTGCTTAAACCTTTGGCTAAATGTGCTTCATCCTCAAGAAAAAAACAGACAGTAAAGACTAAAACTCACCATGATAGAGGATTTTTATGGAGTCTTACATATATTCCTGGTTCAGCTTTTGCTTCACGTTAGAGTAGCCCTTTTCAATGTTAAAGTGATGTGTTGGCAGGACATAAAATCAAACCAGAATTAAAACTACAATATGTGAAAAATAAAGCAGCCTTCTAGAAAAATCAATATATTGGTCACAGGTGGTTATCACCGATGACTCTAGAAACATCTCTAAAATAGCAGAAAAGCGAGAGAGGGAAAAGGGGGAGACTTAATCAAAGAAATAGTAAAAGAGAATTTCCCCCACATTTACAACTAAGTGTTCCAGCACAGTTTTTAAAAACGCCATATCCAAGATACATTGTGATGAAAATTTGTAATACTAGGGTTAAAAGAAAACCATAAAATCTTCTCAAAAGAAAAACAGAGTCACATCCTAATGGTCCTCACTCAGAATAACTTTAGACTTTTCAATAGAGGTCTGGAAATTAAAAAAAATTGTAGCAGTGCATTCAAGTTCTGAAGGAAAATAACTTTTAGATTGAATTGTTACTATCACATTAGGGTGAAAGTGGATAAACCACTCTTATTTTCCTGAAGGTGATGTTTTTTTAAAGTTTAGATCTTTAAAGTCTTGATTCAGGCTAAGTTTTTGACTTTGAAGAAGCTACAAACTGAACTGTAATTGTGGGTAAAATTTATATTTTTTATTGTGCATATAATAGCTGTATTGGTAACAGACAAGGAAAGAAATTGTTATGAGAGGTTGAATAATATTTTCAAAAATAACATTTAATAGGAGAAATTTCAATTTCAAATAAAGATCTGTCCGAAGAGTCACATTGAGCTGGTGGATGTCTAATGTTAATTATGCTGCTGTATTTTTTCTGAATTTGCTGAATGAAATTAATGGATAAGAAAGAAGGTGTGCAGATACTTTCCTAATCAGGTCCTATGAAGCAAACTTAGACTCTCATGGTCTTTTCATCATCAACAGGCTTTCTACGTAAAAGCATAGAAAGACCTTCATTGTGAATTTTTTCTTTTGTCCTATAATACTTTCTCATGGCTTGGACACTGACAATAGCATCCATGCTGTTAAACTGGCAGGGAACCTAATTGTGACTTTTTATCTGAAGCTCAGATAATCTCAAAGCTCTTTAAGAAGATTATTACCTTAATCTATCTGTGAAATTCTTCAATGCACTTATGAGATCTATGATATCAACTCTGTAGATTATAAGAGAGATTTAGAGTTTTGAAAGATGGGCAATGAGTAAAGTGAGCACTGGATTAGAAGTCTGAGGATCCAGGTTGTAGCACTATCTTTGCATATATCCCTTTGGGGTGGCTGTTACCTAATTGGAAAAACAAAGGCAGCGGGGTTGATGTTTTTAATGTGTATACTCAATCTAAATTTCTTTAATTCTATGACTCTTCTTCCATACTTTGAATTTCCATGTGTTTTGCTTTGGTGGGGCTCTGTATATATATAGTGATATAAAGGGTTTATAGTTTTATAAGCATGGTGAAAAGAGGAGCATATTTTCATGGAAAGTTAGGATATGTTTCTCTACTCTGATTCACATTTTGAAGGCTGTGCAAATAGCAGTGATCATAACATCAGCCTGATTTTGCCCCCACTCCTGCTATTCAGTATATCCTGTGAATCACTCAGGGATTTACTCCTGAGGAAAGCATGACAAATGAATGAGAACTGTAGGACAGTCCTTGTGATAGTGAATGTTTTTGGTTGGTGGCTTTATATCCTTGCATTTTTCACACATGACCACTTAATTCTGTGGAGTCTGCAGTTGTAATTTGAAAGGCAGTCCCTGTGCTAATTGAACGGAAAGAACTTGGCCCAGTGGCTTTCTTTCTTTTCTGAAGACAGTGATGTTGGTCCATTCCCAGACTATGCCCTATCTTGCTCTCACATACTGCAGAGCTTCTTATATGCCCCACTTGTGTGCCTTAGCAATCATTCAGGCTTTGACATGCATTTCTTGAGGGTGTTACAACATGTTTTTGAATTTATTTTCTCCAGGAAGCACTCCCTGATGAATAATTTAGCTGGATAACTATTTATTAAAGAGAAAACACAAGGGATGAAAAGTCTAAACAAACTTTTTTTCCTGCAGATGGATGACAAGGGCACCTACTCTTTTGGCAAACAGTATAATTATTGCTTCCCTGGTTACCAAGCTAGGGTACACTAATGCTTTGGCATGAAAAATTGAAAATAAATCTCAATAATGATGTCTGACCAAATGAGGTCAAACACAGCTATAGCAGGAAAAAACAAAACAAAACAAAACAATGAAAATTGTCTTAGTCCAAATCATGAAATGCCATGTTTTGCTTTTACTGAAAAAAAGAAGGCATTGATATTGACAAGGATTTTGTAGAGGAGCAAAGGGTTCAGAGTATCTAGATGTGAATGATGACCCTGCCTACTAATTACGTGACCTTGAGCAAGATACTACATTACATAGCCTTGTTGTCCTCGTCTCTAGGACAGGATCACATCCCTAGCCTTGGCTACCTCAGAGAACTGCTATGAGGTATACTAAAATGACACGCAGGGAAGTCTGTTTTAAACTACAACTTATCAGGAACTATGATAATGGTGTTTGCCATTCAGCTGCAGTGCCAGTTGCTGGGGATTAAGATAAAGCTTAGGAAGGTCTGATGTTGCCTTCAGAAGTGAAGGAAAACATCCTTGATAACGTTGTTATTTCTCAGAGAATCTGCTCTTCCACATCTGCTCCATTCAGTGAACGTGTTTTAGCCTCTGCCTTGTATATTGCACCCAATGAAGTGCCGTCCATAATGTACTTTAAGGGCCAAGTTGCTCCATGATTCCCAAGCTTCCAAAATCTCATATTTAATACAACTACATCCAGATAAATGTTAGAATCCCAGGCATCTGTCTTATCTAAAAAGGGAATGTATAGAAAAGTATTATACCTGAACCAAACCTTCAGTTGAGTTCTGGGATAGTCAGACCAGAATCTAAATGCTGGACTCTATTAATACTTGGATATTTATCATGATGTATAGTGATTCATCTTGAAACTATTTATTGAAATGTAGCCTGATACTTAAGCTGAATTCAAATATCTACATGTGTTTTCTTTTTCATCACTACTGACCATTGATTTTCTCTCTGCCAACTTCCCCCCAACAATTTTTTCACCTTGAGTGGTAACAAGGACAAGAGTAACTATAGCAATAACAATTGCAAAGCTATCATTTGTTTAACTCCATCATTGTTCCACACACTGTTATTTCTGATTTTGTGATTTATTTTACCATGAAACTGTTAGCAGCAGCATCTCTGTCTGGCAGTTCTTCCTTATTACTTATTCACTCTTAGCCCCTTGCAATCTACTCTTTTATCCTGGCATTAAAACCGCTACCCTGAAAAGCACCCCATGGTAACTAAATTCACTAGCTCTTTCAGAATCCTAATCTGCTTTGGTAGTTTTTGTACCATTTGACTCTCTGCAAGAGCTCCTCTTTTTGAAATCCTCCATGCCTTGGCATCTGTAACCTCTGCTGTCTTTCTGAGAGCTACTTTGTGGTCTCCTGTGTCTACTCCTCCCATCTTACATGTTAATTTTCTCCCCTCATTCCCACTGCAACTCCTCAGTTTTAGGCTCTTATCAGCTCTCATGAAGATGGTGAGCTTGTGTCTCTGTGAGGCAGCAGAGTGCAGAGGTTAAGGGAGGGCCTGGTGCCTGCCTTACTGGCTCAGAACCTCCCTCTGTCCTTCCAAGCTGGGTGACCATGTGCACATAAAGTCAGTTTTAGCTTTCTTAGTGGTAAAGTGGGGGACAATTATAATACCTAGTTTATGGGGTGGTTGAGAGGATCAATATGTTACTATATGCAAAAAGGCTTAAAATAATTTCTGGCCCATGGTGAGTGTTTGTGTTGCAGTTATTGTTATTGCTTTCGTATTAGCTATTATTGTCATCATTTTAATAGTTTTTCCTGCCATTGTATCCGTTGCTTTCAGTAGGTTCTGTACAGGGAAGACAAATGACCCTAAAACAAAACTTAGTTAATGTTATTAAGCTGTGTTGTATTTATGTTTAATATTTATATTCTATATCGTCTAAAAGGTTTGATAAGCTCCAGTCTGTTATTCAAAGCCTCTCAGTGGTGCTGGTTTGCCTTTCTAGCTTTATCTTCCAAAACCCACAGTATAATACTCTCTTCTGGGGTCTCCCTTCCCTACTGCGCTTTCCTTCCTTTCCTTCTACCGCCACATGTTTAAAATCCCCCCTGCCATTCGCAACATTCAGAACAAAGGCTACCAGTCCCTTGATACCTTTTGTAATCCTCTAGATGAAGAATAAGTCTGTCTTCTCTGAAGCCCTTAGGCAGAGCTCTTTCAGGCCTCTTTTGGCCCTGCATCTCTCTATCTGGTATTTTAGTTATTCACGAACATGCTATCTTTACTCTCAGATTATAAACTCTTTGGGAAAGAGCTTTTGCCTTTATGCAGCCTTCTAGCTCCCAGCACAGGACATTACACCCAATAACATTCAGTGAAGGACTATTGAATGCATGCTGATTTTAACATTAGGATAGAGTGGATGTTCACTTCCCTTCTTGCTGTGTTTGCATAGGCCGCTGGCCCTGTTGACTTCCATGAATGGAGGAGACTTATGGAGGTTCTCTCTCTGTTTTTTTTTCTCATCGTTTGGGTTTTAGAGTTGGGTGATAAATTGAATGGTACAATAGTTGACTCAGTGTAGTGAATATCTGTTGAATGATGAAGGAAGTAAATAGTAAACAATTGCTGAATGAGAAAGAAAAAGTAAATAGTGAATGACCCACACACTATCCCAGAAATGGAAAACAATGTAGGGAGACATTTTTTAGATGTAAAGCACACACCTATACTTGCTTCTGAATGGGGTAGAAAACATAGATGGAGTCTCAAGTTTGAGAGGCATGCTTACATTTGCTAAGTACTCTGAACAAACCTATCAAAATACTGGCTTTTGCAATTCATTCTTTGATCTTTTTAAAATCAACCTTGTCTCTATATTGGGATAAGCGTCGGTTAAGATTCAAATCAATATACCACTTCACTTTATTTGTTCATGTCAGTGGGGTAACTATATGAACAGTGTAATTGCACACACACACACCCACACACACACACACACACAAGAAAACCAAAACCAAACCAAACCAAACCAAAACAAACAAATAAAAAAACCTTGCTTCAGGAATGAATGAGGACCCACAAGCTCAGTATAAATGTCAGCTGGTGCAGAAACTCCTCAGGGATGAGCATGGAAGATGCTCTCAGGTGACCTGCCAGAATAGGACAGCTGATGTCTCTTCTTCAGAGGTCCTGGGCTATGTGTTCATCTCCTGAGCACTCCCTGGAACCACAGAATGACAGAAGCAAAACACCTGTCCAAGGAGTGGAGTCATCATGTGGCTTTGATCCTTTACAGAGGCAACTCCAGAAATACAAATTGGGGAGTTGAAAAGATTATTAACCTAAGAGGAGCAACTGAAATATGTCACAAGAATTGTGGATTACTATATTCATATCAAAGCTTTTCTTCTTCTTTGTTCTTCTTTATTTTTTGCTTGCACTTACTTGTGATGTGTTTAGGAATGTGGGGAAATCATTATGCTTTTTAGCCTTCAATGTGTTAATCTGAGGTTACTGGTAGCCCTACTGGGTGAGATGGAGAGAAGCCGAGAATACTAAGTTAGGTAGCCTCTGTGCATCCAGCTAAACATTTAAGCAAGTGTTGAATAGCAATCAGAAGACAGTAAAAATAAGAAGTATAGTTTTGCTGAGATGTCAAGACTGCATTTGTCTTGGCCACTGTTTCCAGGAAGCCTTGCCTGATTGTCCATGACTGAATTTAATATTGTCACATAAGACCTTGTATTTGCCTGCATTGTACATATTACACAGCATTGGTTGCTTATTTCTTTATCCATACTCCCCATTTCCATTACAAGACACATCAAAGACAGATCACACCTCTCCGGCAACTTGCTCAGTGTCTATTGCACTGAGGCACAGCCATTCATCACTCCAGGTCTGCTGCTGTAGCTCAGAAGTTGCAGTTGGACAGCTTACAGGCTGCACTTGACCCACAGTCTTGTATATTTGACTGAAAAAGTTTTGGCACATGAGTTTTTAAGAACAACCGAATTTTAGTCACCAACATGTATACACTGAGAGGTTTTATGCACAATCCCCTCACCAGTCCAGATTTCCTGCTTCTCTTGAAATAACAACACTGAGATCCGACAACACTCAGCCCCCATTGATACACAAACCTGGAGCAGAATTTAACGGCAGGCCCTTATGGCAGGATTCTTCAGTCTACCCCAGCCCCTCCACTTAAAGCTGGCTGGTTCTCATCTCTCTCTGACCCAGCTGGCCTGCAAGCATTTGACTTAGTTCCACTGCACTGCAAACACCGTCCTTCATATTCATCCCTGGAGAGGGATGATCCCAAGCCTTTCTTCTCCCTCCTCCTACTGACTCTGTAAAAGGGAAAAGAGCACCAATGGTGCTTCCCAAGAAGGCTGCTCTTCCAGGCCACCATCCTGCAGAACAGTGGGTGGCTCCACAGCTGCAGAAGCCCTGCAGACCCCGGAAGGGAATGGTCGTGGTCAGGATTTCCTCACAGATCCACAGGGCTGCAGCCTTGCACCCCAGCTTGTCTTGGGGCTGCTCCTCGTCCCTGACCCCAGTCTCACCACCTGCTGTGGCCTGAGCAGCATGAAGGATGGCAGATCCTGGTGCTGCTCCTGACCACCGAGCAGAGAAGAGTTTGATTTTTCCTAAATAGAAATTGATCAGTGTGGGATTTAGAGATTTTCAAAGGTACCTTTGTTTAAACTGAGAATTGGGCAAGTTAGGATCTTCATTAAAAAGCACCATGCGGTCACCAGGGTTAACGAGGCATATCAGAGCAGCCCTGACACTAAATAACGGCCAGTTAACTCCAATCACTGTGGCCTGGGTGCTTTCTAGCAGTTCAGTCTCCTTGTGAGGGAGGGTTTTTGAGGCATCCTTCTGGCAGATGCAAGAAAGACTGGCTCCCTTAAATGGCCCCTGAGCCATGGGGCAGTAGGGAGGTGGGTCCTGCCTCTACCTTCTGTGCTACCCTCACTGGTTACAGCTCCTCCCTGGAAGGCACTGCCCATCAGGCACTGTGGACAGAGAAGCAGGACTGAGAGACTGGGGTCTCCTGTGGTCCACAACTGGCCGAGGTGCCCAAACAGAGATTCATACTCTCAAGGCCCTGCTTCACCATCCATATAACAAACAGATTAGAAGAGAAAATCACTGACTGCTTCTTGTAGAAAAGTTATGTAAATAAATCAATGAATAAAGACAAATGATGTCAACACAAACACTGCTCACTTTAGGACCAGGTGTGTCTTACCTTGTGCTTCTTTTAATAATAGAAAATAGCTAGCACTTCTATAACCTCCAATACGTGTCAAACACTGTTCTAAGAGCCTTACTTATATGGACCCAGTTAATCTTTACAAAATCTCTATGAGGTGAGTACTGTTATTAATGATGAGAAAACAGAGGCTGTTGAAGTGTTGGGCTCTTTGCCAGGTATTTTTCATGCATGTTTCTGTGTGATTCTCATAAAAATCCTCTGTGCGATGGACGTTTTAGCTCCATGTAACGAATGAGGACACAAGTTCAGAACATTTGCAGGACATGTCTGGGATGATACTGCTGGTAAGTGATAAAAAAGGAGGATTTGAATTCACTACCTTCTGTTTCCAAAGTTTTATGGTTTAGAATATTTGACTGCCTAGGGTGAGAGATTTAAAATTCCTCCCTGAGATTTATTTATGATCCCTCAGGTATTCTGTTGAAGGTTCCTGGAATGGAGAGAATAATAAGGAACAAACACTAACAATGATCTTGAAATAGTGGGTGCAGAAGAATGTAGCCCTTGCTCTGTTGAGCTTTAGATATGGCTATACCGCTTTCTTCCTCCTGATTTCTCCCAACAACCAACCCTTGAATGCTTCCCCACATTCATTGAAGACTGGAACCCAGCCCAAAGCCTTCTTCTGTAATACGGCTATTGCTATTAGCACAAGGGGCTTCAGCATCCATAGAGCCACTTCATCCAGCCACTTCATCCCTGATCTCTCAATCCCTTCATCTCATCTCCTGTTCACGTGAGCTACTCATTTCATCATTCATCATCACATCTGGGCACTTTCCATCACCAAGAACTACATCGCATCTAACATTACATGTTAAAATGCTCTGTTTATGTGTCAAACCCTCTCTCTCACAAGCTGGCTAGTTCAAATGCCCCCAAAATTCTTTCACTCCACCAAACTCTCCATTTCCCCTAACTTGGCTACTTTCCCCTCCCCCTGCTTGGATCCCATGATTCCAATATCAATCACTCTCTTCCCTCTCCATGCCTACACTCAATTCTAAATGAAACTCCCTATCAACGTTCTCCACATTGACAACCAAAGAGGTGGAGATAATCACACAATTGGGGATACAGGTTGTATCTTTTTATGTTGTATACAGGTTGTTACCGTTAACTCCTAGCACTGCCCATCAATCTCACTACATTTTTCTATCCGTTTTTTAAATTACTTTGTCATATAAATTGCTCTCTAATCTCATCATTTCTTTTCATTCTCACTTCAAACATTCCAGACTGAGGTACCACCATCTTACTTAAATGCCAAAATATTTTCCTTATTGGTCTCCCTGAATTCAGCCTTGCGTCCTTTCCTCTTTATCTCGACACCAACTCAAAGTAATTTAGATCATACATTTTATCATTTCCTTCTCTTGCTTTAAAATATTTTAAAAATATATTTAAATACATATATATTCCATTGTTCACAGAATAACATTTTTTAAAAACTCTTTATCTTACTTAGCCTGCAAGCCTTGCATGATTTTTGATGTATCTAAATCTCTTCATTTGTCCATGTAGGAATTCAGCCTTACTTATGACACTCTGCTTTCATGATCTCATTTTATCCTTGTGAACATGTCAAGCTTCTTTTCAATTCAGGACATTTTGTACATTTTGCTTATTCTTTTCCCTCTCTTTGGGAACCAGCCCCCACTCCTTACTGACTACCACTCTTTCAAGAGCTCAGCTTAAATATCATCTTCTCAGTGCATCATGGGCCTTCCTCCTTCCCTCTTCATTGTGGCTAAGTGCTCTTATTATTCATTCTCAGAGCACCCGTATCATGTACTTTTCTTTTAAAGGATCAGTTGTTGTTGGATTAAATATTTATTTAGGTACTTACCTATATAAAGTGTATCTGAAGTGATATTTTAAGATTGAGGAAGGAAAGTTCCAGATCTGCTCTCTCACTACTATCATCCAGGTCTAAGGATGTGGGATGTTTGATAAACATTCTACCATAAACCAGAGCTGGGGCCTTGAACTTGGTGTCTCAGCCTCTCAAGAGACTTGATTTCCTTAGTGACACAGTAGGAGCACAGTACTCCTTAGAGGACCATCATGAGGTTTGAATGTGATTATGGATATAAAACACACTTTGGCAATTCTCCATGTAGAAAACATAGCTGATGACCCAGTAGTCACAAACACATATGTAAGTGGAGAGGAAGAGACAAATCTTCCCTGCAGAAGAATTACAAGTAATTTATGTAACTACTTCACCCTCAAGGAGGAGGAGCATAACTTCTTAGATAAGGGCTTATGTGACTTCCTTCCAAAGAGTACATATGAACGGGGCAGGGATTGGTTTTCAGTAGAAAAATGACTGAATTTACAGTAGAAAAACCAGACAAACACTGTCTTAGCCGGGTGACAAAAGTCAACATCAACAGTAATAAGTAATGTTGATATTTTGTACCCTAGATAGGATGTGATGAAAATGGCATTTTACCTCTTTGGTCTTCCTCCCTAAAATGGATAAGCACAGTCTAATCTTGAGGAAAACATCAGCCTAATTCCAATAGTAGGACATTCTAGAAAATACCTGAGCAGTCCTGGATAGGATCCGGGCACAGAAAATGGACATTAGGTCAAAACTAAGGATGTCTGAATAAACTAAGGACTTTAGTTAATAATAATGTGTCAATATTGGGTCATTAATTGTGGCTAATGTACCATATAATATATAATGTAATATAATTACATTCTATAGAGGAAATAATAGAGGAAACTGGATATGAAGTATAAGGGTACTCTCTGTACCATCTTCTCAATTTTTCTGCAAATCTAAAACTTAAAAAATGTAGTCTTTTAGAAATTAAAAATTACTGTGCCTTGTCATCCTCGCCATCATCTTGAGCATCACGTTCTTGCTATAGTCTTCAGAATATTCAGATGCATCTGCTTTCTTTTCCCCAGTCAGTGTGGGGTTTTTGTTTTGTTTTGTTTTGTCTGTATTGCTAAAACACCTGAAGGTTCTAAGATTCTTATCCATTGTGTTATGCATGGTGAGCTGAGATTTGCTTCTTGACATGTATGGCTGCTGGAGATCTCTGCTCTGGCCTTCTCATCATACCACAAATGTGTGACGGTTTAATGAAATTATACTATATTGAATGGTTTGCATATTGCAAAACTCTCCACACAGTGAGGGCAGTCGTCTACGACTTGCCTTTTCCTTAAGGTATCATGCTGGATGTTCTCAAGCATCTATGACTTCTTAGGCTTTATCTCCCTTCAAGTCCTGAAACAGTTTTCCACAGTCCCGCTTCTTGCGTCTCTCTATCTTCGCTTTCTTGCTGCCAGTCTCCTCTGACTCTTGTTGTAGGATGAATATGAGAAATAAGTTCTGATTTCCTTCCCTAACACTCTGTGTAGCATCACGCGCTGGTATATATCAGCTTCCCCTGTTTCTGTTTTCTAACTTTGCAAAATAAATATATTCTCTTGGATTTACAAGGAATGTGTAAGGTCAAGTAAGAGAATGGTGTTTGGAACACTTTTAGCAGTGGGAGAGGAAGGGCCCCAAATCCCAGTAGGATCAATAGCTGAATTCTTACAGAGAAAAGAAGCAGGGAGCATTACGTCTCTATCTCCAATGAAAGGCATGTTTTTCTACTCTCTAGGAAATGACTTTCTGCAAACGATGGCCAGATAAATCAGAGGTCGTGGTCCGTGGAATTGCTGTTTCTCTCAGTTGACAATGTGTAGACGACATGGTTTATAACCAGTGCTGCTTCTTGTGCCATTTTCTCTTGTTCTGTAACATAGAATTTAGCTCTAACGGTGGGCCCAATTGCAAGATAGTCTTAAATTCTCAAAAGGAACTAGAATTCTGGATTCTATGTGAAATTTTCTGATTTTTAAAACATTCCTGATGCCAAGAAGTGCTGTTTGAGAGACTGACTCAGTCTAAAGGCAACCACCTCCCCCTCTGGCAGATTAGGATTGTAGGGAGAGGAAAATAGCAGGGAAGGGGGAGAAGGGAGGATGGAGAAAAATGTCTTTTCTTTCTTTCAAGAATCCAGCTGCAATAAGTCCAGACTGCATTAATGTACCAGTGCTTTATTATACCCTTCATAAAAGGCCTTCAATTTATGTTAATTGATTGAATAAAGGGACATATTTTAAACAATTTTAATGCCTGTTTTGGAATGGTTAGCAAACATTTATAAATATGAGAAAAAAGTCAGTAAGAATTCTGATTTTTCCTAAGAAGTCTATCTCACAAAATCAAATTACAATATTTTCTGTACCTCATCATGAAAAGCACAATATTGACATAGAGTGAACATTTGGAGTCTGGTAAATCTAAATGAAAACTCCAGTCCTATTACCTGCTGATTATGTAAGCTTACATAAGTGGTTAACTCCCAAGAAATTTCCACATCCTGCATAAGTTGGTGGCTAAAACCTGGTGCTAACTCAGTATTTAGATCTCCCCTCTTTCCCAGCTCATGCCTAAGACACAGCCTCCAAGAGACAGCAAACTTGAGTAGCCATCTCTCTTCTTAATAGCTTTGTTATTTAATAGTTGTCCAGATGTGGCAGTGCTCTAGGTGCTGTACCAGAAGAAAATGCAGCAGTTTACAATGATTCCAGCCTGGTTTATTTATAATCTCAATTATACCGGTCATGGATGGGCAATGGAATACTCCTAGGGAATAGATGATGATAATAGGTGTGCTCAATTAGGACTTATCATTTTAAAGTGTCCTCTGTTTTTTGTGTGACTTTTAATTGGGATTCAACATTTCTATATTTGATAATTTTATTTTTCATATTAGAGTCCATTATATTACTGTGAGAGCTCGAGAGAGAGATGACATATAAATTGCATTTGTGCATGTGATATGCTAAGTATGTATTTGAGGAGTCAGGAATATGAATTCACAAATTAAGTAGGCATCCTTATTGTATCTATCGCATGGACTTTCATCATACAGACCAAATAATAATCATCACTAAAAAGACCAGTGCGGCAGGGTAAATGGTGAACTTACTTGATATTAATTAAGTGCTTTGCCGAATGATGTGAAATTTTCCTAATGCTACATTAGAGGAGAAGGATCCACTGAGTGCCTGCTTTCAACTGCGCTGTGTGTTAGGCCATACATTTATCTATTGCCTCATCTCACAGTTGCAGCAAACTAAGAGAAGAGTGGTTCTCATTTTAGATGAGGACATTGAAGCTTGAAAGTGTGAAATGCCATTCGCAAGGCCACAAAGGTCCTTTGTGATAGACCCAGGATTTAAAGCTGGGTATATTCCCACCAATGACAATGTCAATAGTCTGCCCTAAGCATAAGATATACTTTACTTGGAACTTGGGAAATTAGAAACAAAAGCAGCTGTGAATGAGAGGATGAGAATTGTGATGATTGTGCCTGCAAATGGTACTCCCAGGAAATTAATTAAAAATGGAAGATAAAAGCTGGATGCTGGGCCTGATGATCTCTGGGGGGTCATTCTAGAGCTCAGGCCTGTTCTCTGCTCTTATGAAATTAATGCTTCCCGGGATGAAAGGGAGCCTGTGTATCACCATGGGTTAATTTCAGAGAAAGAAATCATCTGCTGATGAATAGAAATCCCAATGTTTGATTTTACAGCACAATTATTCTTCCTTGTCACTTAATTTTGCTTTCCATGTAAAACTGAAAATCAATCCATCTTAGCGTCTTTGTGTGTTCTTGGTGTTACACACTACTTTTTGTTGCCAAAATACTTGTCTGACATTAAAGAAAAATCTGTAGTGGTTGTGACAGGGTCATTAACAAAATAATTCCTGGTTTACCTAATCTAAGAAAATGCAGAAACTGACTCCCAGTCTCTGCATGGTAACCTTAGATTTGGGATGCCTAGGAAAGTTTAAGAACAAGACTATTCTTTATTAATTACAAAATAGGCATTTTTGTGAACCATGGTAAATGAACAAACAGAGGAAAAGGAATAAGTACAAAACTCAACATAAAATTGCAGCAGAATAGCTAGAGAGACTGAGATTGCAAATCAGGCTGCGCCAAAGTATTTCCTGTTGCTATAATGCTACACTTTCTTGTCTCACAACATATACACACACATTCCCAAGACTGAGAAGGTGACTCGGTGTAGATTTACATACTCATTTCCCTTTCTTTTTGGTTAGAGCAGAAAGATATATATCTTTTTTAGCCATATTCTACATATCTAATCCACCCTCCTTCCCCTACCAATGCTGTCTTGGGACAGACATAATTCACCCTAAATGTGTGTCTCTTAAACAATCTACGGAAATCACTGAGTTTGAAACTTCTACCCAGTGCCTTGGCTTTGGTGGAACATATGATAATGGAATAGTTAACACACGAAAACACTTACAATGCTAAGAGCACCTAGAGATGTAAGCAAACCATTGTGAGAATAGAGTTAGGATGAATTCAAGTGTTTCTTGGAGTATCAGGAAGGGATTCTTACAAGTGACATGTCCTCTGGATTGAGCAGAGGCCTGAGACATCAAACATCAAATTCTTTCCCCTGTTCAGGAAATCTCAAGTGGGCAACATAGTTATATTTTGAAATAGATGTTGGGAAATAACATTGCAAAGATAGATTGGGTGAAGACGATGACTGTACATCCAAGAGGTTTGACATTTATCTTCTAGGCAATTGTATTTTCAGTGGGAATATGTCAGAATCAGATTTCTGGTTTCAAGATTACTGTGAAAGCAGAGTGAGAATGGACTGGAAAGGTAGTGACTGTTGGCAGAGAGACCATTTAGTTCTCTCCATTTTACCAAATGGCATTAGAAAGATAATAGATATAAAAGAAATAGCCTCAGCAGAGTTGGGAAAATAGGAAATGACTGCTATAAATAGTATATATTTAGGTGTTGCATGATGTTGTACACTCCTTATGGGTTAATGGAGTTATGAGAAGGAGGTAAGCTGTCACGGCTGGAGAAATCAAAGTCAAGGTGAAATTTGAGTTGACTATTAAAATGAGGGTAGGGAACAGCATGCTTTGTATAATAGACAGAGATTGCCAATGGGTCATAGGAGAGAGACGATTTTGATTTGCTCTGGGTTTCTGCTTTGGTTCAGAACCTTATAGTATTCAGTCTCATGATAACAACAATGGCTGCATCCAATAAAAAGAAACCATTCTGTCTGACATTTGTTATCTAGAGAGTTCTAGTTCTAGCTCTTTTTTTTTTCCCCACACGTAGCTACTTTTATTTTGTTCTCACCTTCTCCTCTCAGTTCCTACATACAGGAGCTAATTCCATCTGAGTTAATGCAAAATTCAGTCACTGCCAACATCCAGCTCCCAGGGCTCAGGGTTGTGCTCAGATGACGTATTAGGCAATACATTCATTCCTCAGTATCAGAGGGCAAGTGGATCCAGGGCTGCCGTGGATACCAAAATGTGCAGATGCTTAAGTCCCTTATTTTAAATGGCATAGTATTTGCATATAACCTATGCACATCCTCCCTTATATTTTCAATCATCTCTAGATAAATACCTAATACAGTGTAAATATTATGGAAATAGTTCTAAATACAGTGCAAATGCTATGTAAAAAGTTGCTGGCTTGCAGCCGATTCAAGTTTTGTCTTTTGGAACTTTTTGGAATATTTTTTAAAAATATTTTTGATTCATGGCTGGTTGAATCAACAATGAGGAACCCATGGACATAGAGAGCCAACTGTATTCCTGTTAGCCGCATGTAGCCTCTGTGAGCTTCTTACTTGGCACTGACTTGCCAATAGAACTTCTACTAGACCATCTGCTCTCTCAGTTGGGACCAGGACATAGGGGCAATTTGTAGTGGGAAATGAGTTTGGAAAGGAATGAGTGATATACTTTATGTTCTAGAAAGGTGATGGTGGAATCATTAAACACATATCTAAAAGACAAATAGAAGTTGTTATATTTGTTTTTAGGAAATATGGAGTCACAAATCATGGGTTGGGAGTATTTTGATAAAAGTGACACTAGAGCAAGATTCTTCTCACTGAAGTACACATAAGATAGTTTCTAGACGGAGAAGTTTGGGGATTTATCAAAGCAACTAAGAAGCTTCTGCAATAGCAGTAACAGGAAGTGGATGTAAATCAGTGGGAGGTGTTGGGAAGGGAAAGACAAGGATGGCTAAAAGAAGAAAATTAAAAGGAAAAATGGGCATACAAGATAGACATAATCACAAAGCGACATACATAATCACAAAGCAACATTGAAGCTTGAATCCCTCATGGAATGGGAAGAGGAAGATAGACCAGTTTGGGAATTTTGTCTCTGAACCCACAAACTCTCTGCACTCTGAATGAGATTCTGGGCATTTTAAAACCATTTATTTCAGGTTCTGTGTTGAACAGTTCTATCCTCCAAATCGTTTTCTTCCAATGTGCTAAGATTATAGCCTTTAGCTAATGGTTTTCTCTCTCAGTTATGCTCTCAGCATTTATAAGCGTTAATTTTGCTGAACTGATATAGTAAAAATGTTCAAAATAACATTTGGCAGAGCATTTTAGTCTGACTACTCAAGTATAACCTATAATCTTTCCTTCTTATACTGTGTATACACACTCATACACCCATATACACTTATACCTGTTTTCTAGACTTTACCTCTTTACCTGAAATTGTAAAAATTTCTTCCATAACTAGCCAGGGTGTATAATTTTACCTTTCCTCCCCCAAGAGAAGACATGTGATCCATCTATTCCAATAAGGAATTTAAAAATCAATATTATCCACAAGCCAAATACAGGTAACACTAAACAGTTTACTGAATAAAGGTGACCCAACCATTATAACTGTTGTTGTTTTCAACATAGAGGTTTTGTTTGAAATCTAGTTTGAAGTTAAGTTGATAGGATATGCTGATGATTTGCATGTAAGGAGTAAGAGAATTAAAAATCAAAGTTGACTTAAAGGGCTTATTTTTCCTGGGCAACTGGGTGAATCATTTCCCCAGATGTGATGGCTTTAGATGCCTACTGGATAACCAAGAGAGGATGCCACACAGGCTTTGGGTATATGAGTCTGGAACTCAATGAAGAGGTAGGGACTGGAGATGCAAAATGGAGAGGCTCAATGTAGAACTGTTTCATAAAGCCAGGGGACTGGATGAGCTCACCAAGGGAGTATGTATATGTGGAGAAGAACAAAGAAAGAAGGACTGAACTCTGAGATATGCCGACTTTGGAAATCAAGAAGAAGAAGAAGATCCAGTAATGACAACAGTGAAGGAACAGTCAGTGAGCCGGGAGAGAAATCAGGAAATGATAATGTTCTAATGGGTGAGGGTGGGGCCCGGGGTGACCAAAGGAATGATCAATCATGACAAGTGCTACTGAGAGGTCAGATAAAAAGAGAACTGAAAATCACCAACTGGACAATTGACAAGAATGCCATCCAGAATTGTGAAGATAAAAGCCTGATTGGAATGGGTGTAAGAGAGAGGAGGTAGGAAAGTGAGCCAGCAGGTACAGACAGGTCTTGCAAAGAATTTTGCATTAGCCTTCCACTGGATCAGGAGGGAAGACTGAGAATTTCTGTAGAGATGAAGTTAAGTTAGTTGGGTTAGAGGTGGGAGGTTTAGGAAATTCCTTCAGCAAGTTAACTGAGACTGAGGTGTGTTGGAGGTGTGAGAAGAGAAGGTGTGAAACAATAATCCTTGAAAGTGAGAGAGTGAATTCACCAACAAAATGCTGGAGCTGCCAGTGCTGAGAACTTACTCGAGGGCTGTGGTTATAAAGTTAAAGTAAGACTCTTCAACACAGTTGTTTGCTTTTATCTACATCACGTTTAATGTTAACTTCCTGTATGGAGGTGATGGATAAGTTTCAAACCAATTTGGGATTTTTTGACAGTAGAAGGAGATGAGGCACAGGGATATTGAAGTGGGTTCATGTAAGGTATGACAGTGATGAACAATGAAATCTAAATCAGCTAAGAAGGAGGATGAGAGCATAAGGACAATTGTGGGCAATGGAATTGGGATGTGGTCCTAAAACATCAAGGTATGAGTAAAGTAGCAATAGAGATACTAGAGTAAGGGAGCTTGAAAGTTACAAGGTAGTAACTAGACTCCCAGGTCTGTAATGTGATTCTGGAAGTGATATAGTAATTGGTAATGATGAAGTCATACCTTAGTATGAATAATTAAATATGGAACATGAATATTAGAGAGGAGTTTGTTAGCAGACCGAGAAAACCATCATGGTGATAGGATGATCTACGTGCATAGTGATATCACTAACTGATCTGCATGTATACTGATATCACCAATACTGATGGCAATAACCTTACTTATAAAATCAATGTCAGGTACCAGTATCATCGATGAATGGGAGGAGGCTATCAGAAGACTGTAAATAGCAAAAATAAGGAGGATTCATTGATGGGGAAGATGGTATAGGGGAGAAGAGAGAAACAGTACTCTGGAAAGTGGCAGTAAGGTATGTGAAGTATCTCTATATGAACTCCAAGACTAGACTGTTGGTATATAACATATAGAGAGGAATAGAAGAATATTTATCATTTGATAGGGCTTCAAAGAATAATTTCTAGGGATCAGTTGATTTTCTGTTTCAGGAAGGGAAGGGCATATTCACAATGCCAGAGGGTTTGGGGAATCTAGAAGATGTAGGAGTGTAGGAGTTTGAGTCCCTTTAGGGCTCAGAACAGTGTCTGAATGTGAATCCTGGTGAATAGAGTTGACCTGGGACACTTGGGCTTCCTGCCAGGACTGAGGAAGACAGGCATAGTGACTGATGGTTTTGGGATTATTACTCTCTTAGTTTTGGTAATATAAGAGCTGGAGGGGGATGATATCTCCTCAGTATAATCCTACTGGGGTAATTGTCTCCTAGTCGGTTCTTAAAGGTGAGGCAGAGAGTGTTGGACGATGGGGTGGGCAGTAATTGTCTTACCAGGAGCTCCATGAGTCCTATGGGGCCTAGAGCCATAGGAGTACAGTAGGCGTACCTTTGACCTCCAGCTGACCTACCTTTGACTCATTGGAGCAGTGTTGAAAACTGTAGAGGGCCAGCCTGAATAAATTGTCAGGGGCAAGACTGAGATTCTGAGCTCTAGTTAGCTAAGAGCTATTGCTCTCCTATCAGTGGAGGTGCCTTCACTTGTAAGATTGATCTAGAGTGTCCCAGTCACCAAACAGGATCATTTGGGAGAATTTAGGATCCAGTATAGTTTTCTTCAAGGGTCCCAGCTGAGTGATGCAAGCAAGAACCTGGTTACCTGCCTGGAGCTTCAGCTGTGGAGGCAGTGGGTCACACAGAAGCTAAGTTCAAGTGATGCAGTATCCCCACAGAGAGGGAAAAAGAGTGTTGTGTAGGTGGGTGTCTTGTTTTCCAGCAGCCATAAAGGTAATTATGCTAAGCCATTGAATATTAGGGCCTGAAACCTTGTATTTCCTCTTAGTCTGGGATCCTGATTTGGTCCTATGAACTTAATACTTACGATGCCATTGTTCTAGAGTCTAGAGAAATGGTTCTTAAACCTGGCTTCAGAGAGAATCACCTGGAACATCAATAATAAATATCCAGATTCTATCTCAGAACAATTAAACTAGAATCTCTGGGGCCCTGGCATTAGTAGTTTCCAAAAGTTTCCCAGATGATTCTTTTATGTATAACTCTGGTTAAGAGCTATAGTCTAAGATTGATTCTGTCCAATCTCTTTGGTTTAACAAATAGGTTGGCCTCTACTGCAGGTCTCTGACATCTAACTCCTTTCTAGAATTCTGAATTTTTTTCAGTGACACAGAGTTTCTGCAGACTGGTCAGTGGACGTGCGTGTGCAGACACGTGTGTGTGCGTGCGCACGCGCGCGCGCACACACACACACACACACACACACACACACACACACACACTGTGTCCTGTCCTTGTACAAAGTTTGTGACCTGGTGAGACCCAATCCAGGAGTAGGGGTACATACAGCATAGGAAATTTGCTGGGGCCAGGTGCCTAGCTGGGACAGACTCTAGAGATCTTCTGTGTAGACTGGGGCTCCCTACAAGGTAAACACCACATGTAGGCAGCCTCCTTGCTTCTTCTCCTGCTCTGTCTGCTGCTTCTAAGCCTCTGCAGACACATTCTTTATTGTTGCGAGAAACCACAGATGGAATAACTGTTATTGGTGCCTGTCAATTCAGAAGTAAGCCATGATTTGCCCAGCATTTCAGTCTTTACCACTGATGTGTTAGTTTAATTGAATTAGTTCTGTGCTGGATGAGGTCATTAAACGTGTATCCTAGTGGAAACCTATTTCTCAGCCCCGCACAGTGAAGGAGGGGGTGTGTGGGATGATTTACATTCTCTCTGGACAGAAGGTGAATTTTCTCTCTACAGTCATGGTGGGCAGTGGATCCTTCTGCCCAAAGGCATTTGAGATAATACTAATTGAAGGAGCACTTGTCTTCAGAATTCTTTTTAAAATTCAATAGCAGATTGGCTATATGCTCTGACAAAAGGATAAAAAGGGTTGTACTCATAAAATGCAAGTTTTGGAGAAAAGGTGTAGCATGATAGCCGAAACTGTTAACGTGGATATTAGTGAGTTCTTTCTTGTCTGCTTGTTAACTGCTCTTCCTGCTGGAACTACCCACTGCTTTCTTCCTGAGCTCATAGAACAAAAAGTGAAAAGTGGACATGAAATCACACCTGTTTTCCCTCCTGGAGTAAGCCCTCATTTAATCTCTGTGGTAATGTTTATGAGATACTTCTATTTCAAAAGGGAACGTGTATGAGATACTTTTATTTCACAAGGGTGTGACTATCATTCTCATTTTCAAGTGAGAAAACTGCTGCCAAATACCTTGCCCATGTCATTTCTTGTAGTAAACAAGACATATGGGCTCAGACCGCAGAGTGGTGGTCTGAATCTTCCCAGTTTTCTTTTCACACTGTATCAGGAAAAAAAGTTCTCACTCTGGTAAAATCTGTGCCCTTTGAATCTCAAAACCGTCTCACCCCATATCCCTCCATTCTGAAATACTCATTTTCCCTTACAAGAAACCCCTTTTTGAAAATCACAGTGTCTTCTTTTTAAAAAGTCTATCTTCCCTCCCTTTTACAGAGTTTAAGTTTCCTTTTTCTGCATTCTGGTTGTATTATTAAAACAATAGAACTTAGCATATTGAGCAAATGTAAAATTATGTTGCAAGACTGACTCCATTTGATCTCTGACTATACATGTCCCTTTTCTCTCATTTTGAAATCGCCAACCTAAAGACCCTGGAAAGCTGAGGCACTTATTTATGTTTTGATTTATTCCTTGTCTGTCACCCCGTGCAAAACTAGGCTCCTGGAATCGAGGACTGATTTTAGTGTTTCTTTTGGGCAGTGGGACAGGGGTGATAAGTGACCCTGTAGAAGACCTTCCCTGTAGAAGATGACCAATGACATTTTCATGGGCGACACTTTATGATATTCTTTGTGAACAGCGACCCTGAGGTTGTACAGCTGGCAGTCCTTTTGCAGATTTAGCTCATCTTCCTTTGTCCTGTGGTCACCATCCCCCTATTAATTATTTCCTTTCACTGTAAAAGTTCTTAAAACTATTGTCTGTACTTGCCACTACTACTTCCTTCAATGTACTTTGATGACAATCCTTCAGAACATTCCCTCCCTCTACATTTTTTCTGATACTATTTTCTTGAAGAAATTCATTGAAAAAATTTACAAGTTCAGTCACCTTAGTTTTCCTCTGGTGCTAGTCACTGTTTGTTCAGCTCTTTCTAGAAATCTCTTCTCCCGTCTTTTTTGCAGTTTGACTTTAGCCTGTAATAAGTGCCTGGCGGAGTCTGGGTGACATGCATGGTGACAGCTGATTATTCCTAAAAGTCTCCATCTTTTCAGTTCTGAATATTCTCTCTATTCTATTCCCTAAGTAAAAACAGACAGTGTGCTGCCCTTGGACCTTTTCTGGAAGGCCTCGGGGAGTTCATCCGCTTCCGAGATGTCAGCTAATGTGCTGTGTGCATGTAGAGCTTATCTTTATTTCTAGCCTCATACTCTTTCAAGTTCTGGCCTTTCGTTGCTCACTCCCTGCTCGTTGATTATCTTTAACTGGAAAGCCCGCTGGTGTCCCAGACTCAACAGGCATGATGGCAAGCTCATCCTCTTTTCTCCAAATAGTTTGTACTTTTGACTATTTTATGTACAGTCTGTTCAGACTTTAATCATCCAGGCAATACTTCTCAGATTAAACCAGCTATAAAATATATAGAGTGGTCTATGGTGGTAATCATTTTGCAGTTTATAAATATATCAAATCAACACATTGTACTCCTTAAACTTACACAGTGTCATGGCTCATATCACAACAAAGCTGGGCAGGGGGAAAGAAGTAAAATTATACACGTAATGGTTTAGTTCAGTGCGTCTCAAACTTTAGTGAGAGCAAAACCTCTTGTGTGAAAGCACACATCCGTTGAGCCCCTCTCTAAGAGTTTCTGATTCTGCAGGTCCGGGCTGGGGCCTGAGGATCTGCATTAGAAAACAAGGTCTCTGGCGATGCTGCAGGAGTCTGCAGCCAGACTGAGTTAGGCTTAAATTCTTTCTCAATCATATTTGTCATGCATGTATCCTGGAGAATTTACCTGATGTCTCCAAGCTTCAGATTCCTATTCTGTAAAGTGAGGATACTTAAAGTATCTACCTCATAAAATTCTTGTGACAACTAAACGAGTTAATACTCTAAGTGCCCACTCTAGTTTCTGGCAGACCCTTAGAAACTGTTTGCTGTAATTGCATGACTTTTACTCCTCTTTCCTTTTCCTCACTGCCTATGACTGATTACCTCCCATGCTCTAACAATCCGGGCTTTGGAATACATCTGTTTCCTTCTTATTATTGCCATGGCTAAGATCAAGTGCATAATCATATTGTCATTCATCCGACTCTAATCATTGCCATTTAACTGGTTATTACTGTCTGTGTCTCTATCCCTGCTCCCCAGACTTCATCATGTTGCTAGGTTCTACCTTAATCCTTTTTAAGCAACTATTGTAAATAGGCCCCGCCTTGCTCAGAAAGCACATTTTGAATATGTTAACAGGACGTTTAGCACCTTCCTTGGCACCTTGACTGTTCACTCTTTCCTCTCACTACTCCATACACAGTATTTATGATACAAAGTATGTTTTTCTGAACTCTTTGCTTTCTTGATTCTGTGCTTTCTTTTATAAAATTTATTTCATCTGATATATGCTTTCCCTCATTAGCACAAAGCGGAATCGAATTCATTCTTCAAAGCCTGGTTAACTTTCATTTCCTCCATCCAGAGGTTTGGCAAATTGGTTTCATTCCTCCTGACAGTGCTGAATGATTGATGGCGGTTTCTTGGGGAAGTTATAAGGAGGCCGAGGCCAAGATCTACCTGGGTCCAATAGAAAACGATGTCGTGGTCCATGAGCAACCTCTGCCATGGACCTGGCTTGAGTGCGTGGGAGCCTTTCTGTCAAGTATTGTCTCCCTGGCTATGCAGTATATTTTACACTGCAGTATTTGATGCATTTTGGAAAATTCAAAATAGACATAC
Source organism: Hippopotamus amphibius kiboko (assembly GCF_030028045.1). Classification (NCBI taxonomy): domain Eukaryota; kingdom Metazoa; phylum Chordata; class Mammalia; order Artiodactyla; family Hippopotamidae; genus Hippopotamus; species Hippopotamus amphibius. Next base: position 55,772,043 of record NC_080190.1, on the reverse strand, counting down.
CTCGAGTTATCAATTTAATTTTTTTATTCTGATCATAATAGCCATTTTCCCCTTCTTCGTTCCAAGGCAAAAGCCAAACCTTTCCTCAGAGGATATTAACAGGCAGAATATCAGAACAGGAATGCAGACAAGTCTTTACCACTTAGGTTTGAGAGTGTAATTTCTGGATCAGTGGAAATAATCTGGTTCATACCAATAGCTGCAGGCTTGGGGGTGAGTTCTTGGATTTTGAGGGATAAGGTGCCAGATGAAAGGATGAGGGGGAATTCTCCCACAAGACCAAGAAGAGCACAGGGTTCTTGAGGATATCTGTTTATGGAGTCCTTTCAGTGTGGAGAACTCTTGGTTTAATTTGTTCAAGTCAGATAAGTGATGCTTAACTCTCAGCTCCACCACCTACTAGCTGTGTAATTTGGTTAGCTAATTAATCTCTTTGATCTTTGGCTTTATTCTCTTAAAGACAGAGATCATAATGCTACTTCTCAGGGCTGTTATAAAAATTAAAGGGAAATATGTACATAGAAGACTTAGTATAGTAGTTGGCTCAATAAATAGTAGCTGTTCTTATGAATATTGTATGGAATAGCAATCAAGACAATCCCTTTAAAGCTGTTAAGACTCCTTTGCCTCTTATCCCTAATTTCTGTCTTCACTGTTACTTACAAACGTGTGAGATGATGACCCCTTGGCTAAATGTTATATGTAACAGCACAACTACTAACTAATTAACTCTAATTGATTGGATCCCTGTAAGCAATACTGCTGATTTACTGTTGTTCCCCACCAAGTAGCATGAACTGATGCTGTGAAGATAGAACCTTGGTGCTGCTATTATGTTTAGTGCATCAAATTTAAAAGTAGAAGTGTGTGGGTATTATGTAGAACTTCATACCTTTCTACAGATATTTATTCTCTTAGATTAACATATTTTATACTTTAGGTATTTGGGGTTATCTTATTCCTTTCCTGACAATGTAAGAACATTGAAGTACATGTTGTTCAGAAACATAGTCATTTATTCATTCAATAAATGTTTGGGTATGTTCTGGGGCCGAGGTCTGTTCTAGACATTAGAGCCATGACAGTGTACAAAAGAGAGAAACTCACTATTGTCATGGAGATTATCTTCTGAAAATGGAAGTTAGACAGTGGACAAGTAAGCCAGCAAACAAATAACCACACTGTAATTTTAGATGTTTGTATTTTCTATGAGGGAAGTATGATGATAAAGCAGAGGTGATCAGGGCGAGTTGTGAGTGACCATCTTTGGATTGTGGGGAGAGCTGTGGCCACATCTGAACTGATGCATGAACGATGATAAAGAGTGTGCTAGGCAAAAAATGGGTTCCAAGTTCTCCAAGCAGAGAGAAGAGCAAGTGACTCACTCAACTCAGATGAGAATAGAAACAGGGTCTAGCTGTGGGTGCCCAGTGCTTGGAAGCAAAAATTACATATATGCTGGAGAGGCTAGCAGGGTAATCATAGAGAGTGTTGTTTGTGGGGTAAGGAGTTTGGACTTTATTTGTTGCAATGGGAAGCCACTGAAGTTTGTAAAAATGGTAGTGAGACAAAGATTTTATTTGGAGTTGTACATGAACATTGAATGCTGTAGATCTAACCATGCAAGGAATTTGATGGTTAAAGATGATGATAAAGTGGATAATCCCTCATGATTCATCTGTTTTCTCAATTCAGATTTGTTTGTTTGTTTAGAAAACAAGATGCAGGATTTAGCTGCTTCTAGCTTTTTGTTCCTGAATTCAAAAACCTTTGAATTGGCTTTTATGGTATCCTTTCACTGGCTCCCTTTATCCTGTTAATCATTTTCAATGTGGCCATGACCTGCCACATTATTTTTTCCTTTCTCTTCCTCCAAACTGTACTGTGCTCTCTTTGTATTGCAGTCCTTTATGAACCTGATGTGACCTTAGAACTGTTGGCCTGTTTAAGATTTTGAGTCAGTTCAAGAGCTTGAGGAGAGCAATGTAATCCTCTGCATTTATCATCTAGCTGAAGATTCTCCCATCCAAGTACTGACCAGGCCCAACCCTGCTTAGCTTCTGAGATCAGATGTGTTCAGGCTGGGCCTTAGACTGTCTGGGTGAAGATGCTTATGATTTCACAGTTGCCTCTTTGCCTCTTGCCCCCACATTTTTAAGTTGGAGTTGTCTTTGAATTTCTCTCACAGACTCTGAAATTCCAATGAAATTCTACTTGAAATTTCAATTCAAATTGGTATTTCTAACTCTTGATCAGTGTTCCATCCCTCCTTACAGTTATTGTATCTGTATAGTTTTCTGTGATATGTTACTCTTCACTGTGCTAAAGTGATATGCCTTTAGGCTGACCTCTTGATTTCCATCTACACACATGAATCATTCTCTGTCTGGATGCTCAGTCATATTCTAGTACATTTACCCCAAGCCAGAAAAAGTCTTCTACAGAGTAGACATTAGTGTCAGTTCTGCACATATAGTGCCAGAAAAGCATAAGAATGATGTTTTGTTCATACCTTCTGCTTTTCCTTCACAAAACCTAGTTAAATTACTTATTTTTAATAGTTAAATTACTTTTATGTGCCTCAAGTTTTTAAAAACATATTTGTAAAATTAAAAAAAATGCGATTCAGTTTTATTAATTATAAACCACAGACGTTGGGTGTCCCTTTGAAAATGCATTCAATTGAAGAAAATGTATTGAAGAATATCTTGAATGAGCTTTTGAAATCTCTAACATACTTTTAGCATTTATAAACCCAATTAAAACATTTTTTCTTAATATGTTTATAATATATGGTGTATTTTACAAAAATACTATTTTTCGTGTAAATTCACTGTGTGAACTTTGAAAGAATAATAGTGATTAAGAAAAGCATTTAAATAAGAGGTAATCTGAAAGTAGAAGCAACTCAGTTCATAAAAGTCCTTGGCAGAGAAAGAAGTAAGTTCTTCTTTGAAACTTATTTCTTCCTCTCATTCCCTCATCCCTGCAAAGAAGAAAACTTGGTGATAAAAACGATCCAGACAAACCCTGAAGCACTCTTTTCTCACTCCCCACCAATATTACTCACCCCCAAATACATATGTCTGAGGTAAAAAAGAACTTAATTATAAGTTTCTAGTCAGAAGAATAAAGCGGTAAGATTATGGCAACTTCCTTACAAACCAAAATATACATTTGTAATTGTGTGGCTTTTTACCTCCTATGATGACCATCATTTCAGAGAGGATTGAGGAGGAGACAGAATTAATTTCTTTTTATTTTATTTTATTTATTTATTTATTTATTTATTTATTTTTTATTTATTATTTTTTTGGGGGTACACCAAGTTCAATCATCTGTTTTTATACACATATCCCCGTATTCCCTCCCTTCCTTGACTCCCCCCCCCCCTCGAGTCCCTCCCACCCTCCCCGCCCCAGTCCTCTAAGGCATCTTCCATCCTCGAGTTGGACTCTCTTTGTTATACAACAACTTCCCACTGACTATTTTACAGTTGGTAGTATATATATGTCTGTGCTACTCTCTCGCTTCGTCTCAGCTTCCCCTGCACCCCCTGCCCCCTCCCATACCTCGAGTTCTCCAGTCCATTCTCTGTATCTGCATCCTTGTTCTTGTCACTGCATTCATCAGTACCATTTTTAGATTCCGTATATGTGAGTCAGCATACAATATTTAATTTCTCAGAAATTTCATGTTAATTTAAAAAATTTTAAAAATGTGTAATTTCCAAAATGTTGTCAATGAATATAAAGTAAACTTCCAGAGTCATAAAAAGAGAGCACTGACAAATTGTTTCTAATTGTATGTACAAAAAATTTTAGTGTAGCAAAAAAAGATGAAGTGTCTAGAGAAATCTCTTCCCCCAAATCATAGAAGCTTCTTCCACTGGAAGTTCAAGGCTTGCTGGAAGATTAGGTGAACAAAAAAAAATCCACAACCTTTTTTTCCAAGTCTGAATTCCCATATTAAGGGAAGAATTGTCAGAATTAGAAGTAATGTTACTTTTTTTTTTTAAGAACTTTTATTGAGATACAGTTAACACACAATAAACTGCATATATTTAGAGTGTACAATTTGGTATTTCTTTTTTTATTAGTAATGTATATATGGCAATCCCAATCTCCCAATTCATTCCCCCCCAACCCTCCCCGCTTGCCCCACTTGGTGTCCATGTTTGTTCTCTACATCTGTGTCTCTATTTCTGCCTTGCAAACTGGTTGATTTGTACAATTTTCCTATATTCCACATATATGTATTAATATATGATATTTTTCTCTTTCTGACTCACTTCACTCTGTATGACAGTCTCTAGGTCCATCCATGCCTCTACAAATGTCCCAGTTTCGTTCATTTTTACAGCTGAGGAATATTCCATTGTATATATGTACCACATCTTTATACATTCATCTGTTGATGGACATTTAGGTTGCTTCTGTGTCCTGGCTATTGTAAATAGTGCTCCAGTGAACACTGGGGTGCATGCATCTTTTTGAATTATGGTGTTCTCTGGGTATATGCTCAGCAGTGGGATTGCTGGGTCATATGGTAACTTTATTTTTAGTTTTGCAAGGAACATCCATACTGTTCTCCACAGTGGCTGTATCAATTTATATTTCCACCAACAGTGCAAGAGGGTTCCCTTTTCTCCACACCCTCTCCAGCATTTACTGTTTGTAGATTTTCTGATGATGCCCATTCTGACCGGTGTGAGGTGATACCTCACTGTCGTTTTGATTTGCATTCCTCTAATAATTAGTGATGTTGAGCAGCTTTTCATGTGCTTCTTGGCCATCCGTATGTCTTCTTTGGAGAAATGCCTATTTAGGTCTTCGGCCCATTTTTTGATTGGGTTGTTTGTTTTTCTGATATTGAGCTGGATGAACTGTTTATATATTTTGGAGATTAATCCTTTGTCTGTTGATTCATTTGCAAATATTTTCTCCCATTCTGAGGGTTGTCTTTTCATCTTGCTTATAGTTTCCTTTCCTGTGCAGAAGCTTTGAAGTTTCATTAGGTCCCACTTATTTATTTTTGTTTTTATTTCCATTACTCTAGGGGGTGGATCAAGAAAGATCTCGCTGTGATTTATGTTGAAGAGTGTTCTGCCTATGTTTTCCTCTAGGAGTTTTATAGTGTCTGGGCTTACATTTAGGTCTTTAATCCATTTTGAGTTAATTTTTGTGTTTGGTGTTCAGTAGTGTTCTAATTTCATTCTTTTACATGTAGCTGTCCAGTTTTCCCAGCACCACTTATTGAAGAGGCAGCCTTTTCTCCATTGTATATCCTTGCCTCCTTTGTCATAGATTAGTTGACCATAGTTTACCTCTGGGCTTTCTGTCCTGTTCCATTGATCTATATTTCTGTTTTTGTGCCAGTCCCATATTGTCTTGATCACTGTAGCCTTGTAGTATAGTTTGAAATCAGGAAGCCTAATTCCGCCTTTCCTCCTCAAGATTTCTTTGGCTACTCAGGGTCTTTTGTGTTTCCATACAAATCATAAAATTTCTTGTTCTAGTTCTGTGAAAAATGCCATTGGTAATTTGATAGGGATTGCATTGAATCTGTAAATTGCTTTGGGTGGTATAGTCATTTTCACAATGTTGACTCTTCCAATCCAAGAACATGGTGTATCCCTCCATCTGTTTGTGTCATCTTTGATTTCTTTCATTAGTGTCTTATATTATTTTTAGTACAGGTCTTTTACCTCCTTTGTTAGGTTTATTCCTAGGTATTTTATTCTTCTTGTTGCAATGGTGAATGGGATTGTTTCCTTAATTTCTATTTCTAATCTTTCATTGTTAGTGTATAGAAATGCAAGAGATTTCTCTGTGTTAATTTTGTATCCTGCAACATTACCAAATTCATTGATGAGCTCAAGTAGTTTTCTGGTGGCATCTTTAGGATTTTCAATGTATAGTATCATGTCATCTGAAAACAGTGACAGTTTTACTTCTTCTTTTCCAATTTGGATTCCTTTTATTTCTTTTTCTTCTCTGATTGTTGTGGCAAGGACTTCCAAAACTTTATTTGAATAGTAGTGGAGAGAGTGGATATCCTTGTCTTGTTCCTGATCTTAGAGGGAATGTTTCCAGTTTTTCACCATTGAGAATGATGTTTGCTGTGGGTTTATTGTATATGGTCTTTATTATGTTGAGATAGGCTCCCTCTATGCCCACCTTGTGGAGAGTTTGTATCATAAATGGGTGTTGAATGTTGTCAAAAGCTTTTTCTGTATCTATTGAGATGATCATGTAGTTTTTGTCCTTCAATTTGTTAATATGGTGTATCACATTGATTGATTTGCATATATTGAAGAATCCTTGCATTCCAGGGATAAACCCCACTTGATCATTGTGTATGATCCTTTTAATGTGTTGTTGGATTCTGTTGGCTAGTATTTTGTTGAGGATTTTTGCATCTAAATTCATCAGTGATATTGGTCTGTAATTTCCTTTTTTTGTAGTATCTTTGTCTGGTTTTGGTATCAGGGTGATGGTGGCCTCATAAAATGAGTTTGTGAATGTTCCTTTCTCTGCAAGTTTTTGGACGAGCTTGAGAAGGATGTGTGTTAGCTCTTCTCTAAATGTTTGGTAGAATTCACCTGTGAATCCATCTGGTCCTGGACTTTTGTTTGTTGGGAGATTTTTAATCATAGTTTCAATTTCATTACTTGTGATTGGTCTGTTCATATTTCCTATTTCTTCCTGATTCAGTCTTGGAAGGTTATACCTTTCTAAGAATTTATCCATTTTGTTCAGCTTGTCCACTTTATGGGCATATAGTTGCTTGTAACAGTCTCTTATGGTGCTTTTTATTTCTGCTGTGTCCATTGTAACTTCTGCTCTTTCATTTCTAATTTTACTGATTTGAGTCCTCTCCCTCTTTTTCTTGATGAGTCTTGCTAGAAGTTTATCAATTTTATTTATCTTCTCAAAGAACCAACTTTTAGTTTTATTGATTTTTGCTATTGTTTTCTTTGTCTCTATTTCATTTATTTCTGCTCTGATCTTTATGATTTCTCTCCTTCTACTAACTTTGGGTTTTGTTTGCCCTTCTTTCTCTAGTTTCTTTAGGTGTAAGGTTAGATTGTTTATTCGGGATTTTTCTTATTTCTTGAGGTAGGATTGTATCGCTATAAACTTCCCTCTTAGAACTGCCTTTGCTGCATCCCATAGATTTTGGATTGTTGTGTTTTCATTGTCATTTGTCTCTAGATATTTTTTTATTTGCTTTTTGATTTCTTCAGTAATCTCTTGGTTATTTAGTAGCGTATTGTTTAGCCTCTATGTGTTTTTGTTTTTTACAGTTTTTTTTCCTGTAATTGATTTCTAATCTCATAGTGTTGTGGTCAGAAAAGAAACCTGATATGATTTCAATTTTCTTAATTTACCAAGGCTTGATTTATGACCCAAAATGTGATCTATCCTGGAGAATGTTCCATGTGCACTTGAGAAGAACGTGTAATCTGCTATTTTGGGATGTAATGTCCTATAGATATTATATCAAGCTGGTTTATTGTGTCTTTTGAAGCTTGTGTTTCCTTATTAATTTTCTGTGTGGATGATCTGTCCATTGGTGTAAGTGGTGTGTTAAAGTCCCCTACTAAGATTGTGTTACTGTCGATTTCCTCTTTCATAGTTGATAGCATTTTCCTTATGTGTTGAGGTGCTCCTATATTGGGTGCATATATATTTATAATTGTTATCTCTTCTTCTTGGATTGATCCTTTGACCTTTATGTAGTGTCCATTCTTGTCTCTTGTAACATTTTTATCATAAAGTCTATTTTATCTGATATGAGTATCGCTACTCCAGCTTTCTTTTGATTTGCATTTGCATGGAATATCTTTTTCCATCCCCTCACTTTCAGTCTGTATGTGTCCCTAGGTCTGAAGTGGGTCTTTTGTACACAGCATATATATGGGTCTTGTTTTTGTATCCATTCAGTCAGTCTGTGTCTTTTGGTTGGGGCATTTAGTCCATTTATATTCAAGGTAATTATCGATATGCATGTTCCTATTACCATTTTCTTAGTTGTTTTCTTTTTGTTTTTGTAGGTCCTTTTCTTCTCTTATGTTTCCCGCTTAGAGAAGTTCCTTTAGCATTTGTTGTAAGGCTGGTTTGGTGGTGCTGAATTCTCTTAGCTATAGCTTGTCTATAAAGCTTTTGATTTCCCCGTCGAATCTGAATGAGATCCTTGCTGGGTATAGGATTCTTGGTTGTAGGTTCTTCCATTTCATCACTTTAAATGTATCATGCTATTCCCTTCAGGCTTGCAGAGTTTCTGCTGAGAAATCAGCTTATGGGAGTTCCCTTGTATGTTATTTGTCGTTTTTCCCTTGTTGCTTTTAATAACTTTTCTCTGTCTTTAATTTCTGTCAATTTGACTACTATGTGTCTTGGCATGTTTCTCCTTGGGTTTATCCTGCCTGAGACTCTCTGCACTTCTTGGTCTTGGGTGGCTATTTCTTTTCCAATGTTAGGAAACTTTTCAACTATAATCTCTTCCAATATTTTCTTGGGTCCTTTCTCTCTCTCTTCTCCTTCTGGGACCCTTATAATGCGAATGTTGGAGCATTTAACGTTGTCCCAGAGGTCTCTTAGACAGTTTTCAGTTCTTTTCATTCTTTTTTCTTTATTCTTTTCTGCATCTGTGATTTTCACCATTCTGTCTTCCAGGTCACTTAATGCGCCCTTCTGCCTCAGTTAATCTGCTGTTGGTTCCTTCTAGTGTATTTTTCATTTCAGTTATTGTGTTGCATATCTCTGTTTGTTTGTTCTTTAATTCTTGTAGGTCTTTGGTAAACTTTTCTTGCAACTTTTTGATCTTTGCATCCAGTCTTTTTTCAAAGTCCTGGATCATCTTCACTATCATTATTCTGAATTCTTTTTCTGGAAGGGTGCCTATCTCCTCATCACTTAGTTGTTTTTCTGGTGTTTTATCCTGTCCCTTCATCTGGTACAAAGTCTTTTGCCTTTTCATTTTCTCTATCTTTCTGTGGCTGTGATTTTCAGTTCCACAAGATGAAATACTGCTGATACTGCTTGATTCTGCTGTCTGCCCTCTTGCAGAGGAAGCTATCTAGGAGGCTTGTGGGTGCTTCCTGATGGGAGGGACTGATGGTGGGTAGGGCTGGGTGGGCGGAGCTCAGGAAAACTGTAATCCACTTGCCTGCCAATGGGTGGGGCTGTGTTCCCACCTTGTTTGTTGTTTGGCCTGAGGCTAGCCAGCTGTGAAGCTTTCAGGCTCTTTGGTCGGGCTAATGGTGGACTCTGGGGGGGTTCACGCCAATGAGCACTTCCCAGAACCCCTGCCACCAGTGTCCCTGTCCCCTCTGTGAGCCACAGCTGCCTGCCACCTCTGCAGGCAACCCTCCAACACCAGAAGGTAGGTCTGATTCAGTCTCCTATGTGGTCACTGCTCCTTCCCCCGGGTCCTGGTGAGCACACTCTTTTTTGTGTGCCCTCCAAGAGTGGAGTCTCTGTTTCCTCCAGTCCTGTGGAGGTCCTGCAATCACATCCCACTGGCTTTCAAAGTCTGATTCTCTGGGGATTCCTCCTCCCATTGCCAGACCTCCAGGTTGGGAAGCCTGACATAGGGCTCAGAACCCTGACTTTAGTGGGTGGACTTTTGTGGTATAACTCTTCTCCAGTTTGTGAGTCACCCACCCCGCATTTATGGGATTTGATTTTAACACGATTGTGCCCCTCCTACTGTCTCATTGTGGCTTCTCCTTTGTCTCTGGATGTGGGGTGTCTTTTTGGTGAGTTCCAATGTCTTTCTGTAAGTGATTGTTTAGCAGTTAGTTGTAATTCTGGTGCTTTTGCAAGAGGGAGTGAGCGCATGTCCTCCTACTCTGCCATCTTGAACCGTCTCTCTTGAAGTAATGTTACTTTTTAATTGATGCCTTCTTAAAATTTTTGCTTTAAACACTTCATCTAGGAAGAAAAATGATTGAAAATGACTACTATATATTTCAGTTTGATTCTTTCACTAGGGAGGAGAATATGAATATGATGAGAAAGTACACGTTTCAAAGAGATTAATTTAAAAATTAAGAAATATTTCATTCATATTATTTCTTTGAAACAGTACAAAACTAGAACCAAATCTAATGTGGTGATTAGTAAACATGATAAAAACCAAAATTTTAAGTTATGTAGGTGTGCATATTTTATGGTTGTTATTTGTTAGTCATAATGTAAGCATTTCAGAAGCTTATTTGATCCTCCTATGAAACTGTGCTGCAGTCTCCATTTATTACTCATTTGATCAGATGAGAAAGAAGAATAAACCTCTGGTCCAAAGCACCCGACTAGAAAGGATCCAAGCTCTTTAGAAAACCAAGCCTGTTCATTTCCAGATCTCATGCTTTATACTTAGACTAGCCTCTGCTGCCTCTCTCTCAACTTCAGTCTAGCTTTCTTGCACTCCAATCTAGTTTCCTCCATGGAATATTTTCTCTGGCTCCATCTAGAGTGTCATGATGCTTGTGGAAGATTGGTGTTTCATTCTCTTTTAAAGCTTTTAACTGGCTCAGTTGGAAAGGCTCCACTTTATCTAACTCATCTCTCATTTCAATGTGTCTGAACATTTTCAGTTGTCTCTATTATCAAGATTCAAGAAATATCTGAACAACCACCTGCCAGTTAATAGGAGATTGGGTAGAGCAGATGATTTTTCAGTGTCCCTTCCAGCTCTCTTATTTGAAAGCAAATATACAGGGACATGCTCTATTTTAAACATAGTATTTCATTTAAATAAAATGTAACTTACTCATATGGTTTAAAAAAATCAAATAAGTCAAACAATAAAAGTAAAGTTTCAGTGCCCACTACAACTCTGAATCCAAAGTCCAAGAGATAACTATTGTTAAAATTTCTTTTCGTGGTTTTAAAAACCACACTTGTGCATCTGTTCCTTAACATTATTCAGTGTAGCTTACATGAGTGCTAAATCCACACGCTACCATTGAAAGTCACGGATTTCTTTTTCACTGAAATCTTTCCAAAGTTGATATGTGCATAGAGTTAGAAAGCTTTTAAAAATTTATGTTAGACTGCAGCTCCATAGACTGAAATTGCAGCAGAAGACAGTATCTATATGAACCTCATTTTATCTGTAGGATATTGAAATATGAATTTTCTAGAAGAGTAAGTCACTGACATGACCTGAAAAGTTGGACTCTGGTTTTTAATGAGAGTCTAGCTTCCCTGAAGGCAAAAGGCCAGTGAAAGATACTGAGGGCTGGATTAGGGTGACTTTCAGCAGAGAGAGATGGTGGCAGTCAGGGTCTCCAGAGTCTGAGGGCTGTCCCTTTCAGATCTGGGTAAGGGATTCTTTTTAAATAACAACAAAAAATTGTGTGCTTTGTAAGTGTGTTATTTATTAACTCCTTCATTGTATTTTCACTTTAAGGCCATCTTTCAAAAATTTCAAAGGATATAATTATGTTACGCACATTAAATATGAAAAAAGTGATTTTTAAGTGATAGATTGCAAATTGTGCTAGATGTGATTGTGCTTTAACTTTGAGTTTAAGAAAAACATCCAAATATAACTCATCCTTCCAGTGATGCTATTAATCACCTATGTCCCAGAATAGAAAATGTTCACCTAGTATGTGATGTTATTGACTTGAATATGCAAATATTTTGCAAAAGTTTAAGTAAAGATATATAACAGTCCTCCAAAAACTGAATGTGTTTATGCATACTGTGCAAAGAACCCAATTTTAACTAAGATGATGAACCATTTATTTAATGGCAACAATACATTCATTTTTTTCATCCAGAATTCATTTTTCAGAATACATATCAGGGCAAAATATTATTTGAACATAATGGACATAAGTAGGTAATTTGCCCCAATTCACATGTAAATCCATTAATTCAAGGTAGGAATGTAAACAAGAAATACACTACAAATACCTGCTCAAGAGTGGCCACTTTTGTTTAAAACATTAGTGTATTTTGCATTTAATTTAATGAAATGCCACTCTATAGGAACTGAATATACTGATTCTAGAATGTATTTCTTATTCTCACTTGGAAATCTGGTTCATGAAAAATACTGAATACTGAAAGGAAATTATTTTATTTCCGTAGGTTGTCTTATGTACTTGGCTGATGTTTTTGTAAATCCCTTTCTCTAGGAAGGCATAAAGGAACTCACCAGAACATTTTAACATGATTTTGCTTTGCATTTGCCCAAAGAAATGTAATACAGCATTATACTGAACAACGCAAACCAATATTTTAAGTTTTTGCAGTAAAGAGTTTGAAAAATCTAACCTATAAATAGAGGTAAATACTGTATTTTTATTCTGATTGCATAGATGATGATATATAACTTGTTCAGTATAATTTTATGAGTTGGCTAATGGGTAGGTAGATAATATTATTCTGTGGATCTTTGAGGGCAGAAAAATGATATACTTATCTTTATATCTGCAATGCTTAGCACTTAATAAGCACTCAAAAATATTTTTAATTGAACTTTGTACATGTTTAGCACAAAAGTATTATTTTAAAACCCTTAAAACACATCAGAGAAGATGGTTCATTTTCTTTGATAGCATTAAGCTAAACTTTAAACTTAAAAATTTTTTTTCCTGAAATGTCTTACATACTTTCAAAATTACAAAGACAATAATGTATTTTATTCTTTATTTACTTATTTTTTAAAGATTGATTGATTGATTTATGGCTGCATTGTGTCTTTGTTGCTGTGTGTGGGCTTTCTCTAGTTGTGGCGAGCGGAGGCTACTCTTCATTGCGATGTGTGGGCTTTCATTGAGGTGACTTCTCTTGTTGTGGAGCACAGGCTCTAGGGTGTGTGAGCTTCAGTAGTTGTGGCGTGGGCTCAGCAGTTGTGGCTCGCGGGCTTAGATGCTCTGCAGCATGTGGGATCTTCCCTGACCAGGGATTGGGAAGATCCCACATGCTGCTGTGTCCCCTGCATTGGCAGGCAGATTCTTAAGCACTGTGCCACCAGAGAAGCCCCAATGTATTTTATTCTTAATAAAAATTTTTCTTCCTCATTAGTGAAGATGAAGTCACTATATAATTTCAATAATTTAAATTTTAGATGCTCCATAACAGATATTTATTTTCAACTTTATTGCATGCCCAGCTTCTTCATTCAAGTTGGGCATTAATAGATATGTTTATTACAGGAATATGTGTTATTTTCATGTCTTTTTGAAACCTTCAATCTAGAAGGGCCCTTTAAGTGATTAGTAAATGCTTTTTTTGAATCATAAAATAAATGGGAAAAGTGCGGATTCTTAAATAGGGAAGCATTAATTTGGAAAAGAGTTCAATTTATATTTCTCACTGAAACACCACCCTTGGCATGATTGCAAGTAGAGCTTAAGGCCACCCAGTTCAGATAATTCTTTTCCAGAATACGGCATGTAATTTCAATAAAAGATACATCACTGTTTGAATTATGCTTATTTTACTTACAGATAATTCAAGTATACACACACACACATATATATATATAACTAATATATGTATTAGTTGCAAATGATCATTAAGCATCTCTGTGTTTCGGATAGATACTAATCATTTTCTTCTCACTAGGGAGTAAGGTAAAATTCAAGAAATAGTGGTCACTAGAATGACCTTCCTTCATTGGCTCTGGTCATGCCCATACCCCCTTCCCATCATCCTCAATGTAGTTCTCAAGCCGCCAGTAAAAGAAGTTGTGTCCTATTACTCCATGCTGGTCTGGTTATATCACGGCATTAATGTTGCAGTGACCTTACAGGGAGCTCTCAGTATCTCTGTCTAAAGATCTTCAAAGTTTAACCTTCAAATATACAGTTTTTATGCTTTATCTGGATTCCAGCCACAGTGAGTAATAGTAATATTTTCTTCACCAGAATTCTGGGAAGTGTCCGTTTGGTTTTTTAAGGGAAGCGAGAGAGAAGCAGATTGGTCTACCTTTCTCAGCCTTTGGAGAGCTTTGGGGGAGTCAATAAGATGATAGACATGATGTTGTGAAATGTGATTTCTTGCCGTATTATTTCAAGTCTTCAGTAAACGTCAAAATCTCTACATGTCTTTGAAGACAAAGAAGGAGAGGTTGAAATTAGAGCACCACATATATCTGAATGCAGAAATGAAGAGGAAAGAAATTTATGAAGGTTTTGGGGATGAACCTAGACTTGACAGTGTTTTGAAACGAGGATTTGCACCAAGGTTATCTAAATCTCTAAATCTCCAGGACATTGATCATTTCCAAGTAATGGTCTATCATCTATCTGTCTATCATCTCTCTATCTATCTATCTATCATCTATCTATCTATCTATCATCTAACATCTAACATCTATCTATCATCTATCTTTCTATCTCTTGGTTTCTTTATTCTTACTGAATGGAATTACAAAATCACACATCCTGAGACTGGGAGAAAGTGCAGGTGTATGTGTGAATTCCTTGCAGACCTACATATCTTGTTGAGGCATTTTTTTTCTTCTTCTGTAGTGGGTGCTGAAGGGAATGTTAGGACATTAGATAGAAGAAGGGTTATCTGACATTCTTGATGGTGCCTGGGGACCAAACCCTGATGACTCTTACACACTTTCCTCCCTTCTCTCTCTCTTCCATTGAAAATGTCCTCTGGCAGGACTCTTGGTTTCACTAATAGCAAACAGCTTTCTCTCACGCAAGTAGAACTGACATAAACGGAGTGAGCAAGCGGTGTTATGCTGGTTTGTTTAACAAATTGATTCAAGAACTGTCGCTGGTCCTGTGTGAAATAAGAAGCAAGTTCTGAAGTGACTAGAAGAGAATGGCTTTTAGTTCTTGGTTTCGATCCTCTTTTTTCTGCATGTCCCTGATTGTTTTCATTGCTCTGTATTCCCCACATGGAGTGACAATTTGGCTGCAGGTGTCTCATGGTAAAAAAATGTCAGAAGCCCTTCTGTCTCTGATTGGAGTTATCCTCTCTCCTCTTTGCCTTGACAACGTATGAATTATCTTTAGGTATAAACTTAAAAGTACTTCCATCGGGGCATCTTGCTTGCCTCCTAGATGAGTTAAGTGTCTGCTTCAGTCCACTCACATAGTGCCCTGTGCCGCTCCTACGATGATTCACAACACTCTTTATTATAGTCAGTTATTTAAAGGGTTGTCGTCCTCATGAGACTGTCAGCTGTGTGGAGATGGAAGCCATACCTGCCTTGTTTATTGCTCATCTGACAGAATCTAGCTCAATGCCATGCAGAGAAGGTCTCATAAGTAGTCATTTCAGAATGAATGAATGAATGGATATTTTTTTTTTTTTCCTGGAGAGGTCCTTAGCAAATAAAGCCTTTCAGTAGCAGTGCACATGCTGGTCATTTGACTCAGAGTGTGCTAAGGGAAATATCCCTGGCCTTGGAAGGCAACTCTCATTTTGATTCCAAGTCTCTAAGTTTTTCATCAGTGTCAGAACTTGCTGAAAGGAACCATCAAACTGAAGTTACTGCTGGCTTGTTTGCAATCCTTTTTTCAAAGTTTATCCAGAGAGAAACCATAAGAAACCCATCCCATTCTTTCTCCAAAATCCACTTAGACAATAAAAGCATTTATCTAAATAATGTTTTGGCTTCACACAACATCAATAAGTACTTCATGGAGATTAAAATGACTGAAAACCTTTTATACTTGTCAACTGATTTCTGTTGGCTGTGTTGATTTTCTTTATAAAGAATAAAAAAAGTAAAGTTGTTTTGCATTAATACATTTGGGGATGCATAAATGATTTTCCATAAATCACATTTTCCTAACAATGAACGTGGAGGGAAAGATTATTAAAACTGATCTCTGGCGATGTTGTTGCATACCTCAGACAAATATGTGAGGCTGTCTCCAGCAGTAAACTCCGTGTGTTCGTGTGATTGATGAATTATAATTAACCTTGGCAACATGTTTTACTGCTTAACTAGATCAATCGAAATTAGTTATCCTGAGAGACAGTAAAATCACTTCTATCCTCAGCTTACTGCAATAAGTAATGGCCTTTCCCTGAAAGACTTCTCAAAATATAGTGAACAAATACTTTGCTATTGAACCTACTTCTTAAAGTAAATGAGAGGTCAATGGGATTGAAATAACTTTGCTTGAATGAGAGAAGTCTCCAGACTGATATAACAGTGGTTCTCTCAGGAGCCAGGGATTGGAGTGGAGATCAGGGGCAGTGGTGATTAACAGTTGAAGTGAGTACCTAATTAAAACAAAATAAGGGAAAGGGAAGGAGAGGGAGAGACAAAGCATCACAGAACTTCTCTGCCCCCATCCAGTCAAAGGGAAAAGCTGAGAAAAACATCTTTATTTTCTAAATGCGTATTAATGAATGTGCTGCTGCGTATATTAACACTGAACTTTATAGAATGATATTAATCAGGGCAAGAAATATAGATCATTTAAACAGCTGGGTTCCCTTTGGCTCAGCATGTCATGTGACAGTTTCTTCTGGGTGCTGTCTTTGATAATATGATGCAATCTAGGGAAAGCACCTCCTGGAAGACTTTGTCCCCAGTGTTTCCTCATTGCATCCAACACCATTCACTGTCAGATATCAAATGATGACTTTCTTTTCTTGGTCTGTGCAAAACTTGAAGAAGTGATTTGGAAGATGACCAAAGCCACTATCCTGAAAGTTATACAGTCATCCAACCATAGTTCCTGTGCTTTTAACAACGGGGGTAGGCATTTTGGAGGTTTCACTTTGGAAATTCTGCAAAGCCTTCTTTTGGCAAGGTCTTTCACCTACCCACGGACTACACAGTAATAAAATAGCTTCTTCTTTCTGCATAACCTCTGCTCCCAATAAGGTTCCCAATCAGGCAATTATTTATCTTTGTATTAGCAAGGAGTACTCTAAATGCTCCTTTGCTTGAGACATGGGCAATTAAGTAAAGGGAAGTTGCAGTTTTTACAGCACTGCAATGACCATCCATCTTGTGCCAGCAGGACCACCCAGAGCAGACTCGTGCCTGCTTGCTGGGGAGACCCCTTGGATCCAGAAACAGAAACACAAAAATGACTAGTGTTGTCTCATAACTGTAGGCTAATTAAATAGCTTTTATTTTTATTCTGTTTCCTCTTTCTGTGTAACATGGCCCTTGTATGGAAACTTTCTGAGATAGTAAACTATGGAAATACTTATGAGTTTAAATTGGTGCTTTTATGAACTGGAAAACTTAGAGTGACATCCTGGTGTTCTTAACAAATTCTGGGTAGAGAAAGGAGAAGCCATGTGTTTCAATGCGTTGGTCCCAATAAGGGTGGTACAAGGCACTGTGCACAAATGCTGTAGCTCACTGGCCTTCAGACTCAGTGCATCATGTACTGTGCACACACTTTTCGCTGAGATACCTCAAGGGGACAGACCTAGAAACGGGGGAGAGCCCTTTTTCACTCCCATCTCACTTTTATTTTCTAGATTGGATTTCCATCAGTGTTTTCACTGGAGAAAGGTCACATGGCTTACTTTTCTTTAACTACTTGTATTGTCATAGTGTAGGCTCCTGAACTGGTCTCCATCTGTGATAGAGGGTGGGAAATAAGACATCCAGTCATCAATCCAGATGGAGCGTACTGAATGGTGTGCAGAAAGGAAAATAGGATTTAGCCTTAGGAAGAAGATTTATAGGAACTAGGACAATAGGACTCCTTGTTGGTGATTAAGAGTGGAAGTACTCAGAGAAAACTTGGAGTTCTAGGTATGATGTATTAGCCAGGCAGAAATGACAGAAGAATAATTCTGGTGCCCAGTTGAGCTGCAATGGTTGGAGAGGGTGGAGAGATGCTGGAGTGGGGGTCGAGCTGATTACAGGGACACTGGTTAACACTACGCACTGAACTCCACATGCAATTTGCAGGCAGGAGAGTTGGGATACTGGGCTGGATCCTGGAAATGAGTGCTGAAAGTGATTCTAAACTCCATCTTCTGCCAAGAGGGTGTGGATGGGACACTCTGTGCTTTCCCTGATGTGGCCAGATGTGAGAACCCAGGGAGGTCAGCTATCATCTCATGCACACTGGACATTAGGTTTCTCTTGCCCTTGTATTAGTTTTTAATTTAATTTTATGTCATCTATTGGATATATTTATAAAGATAGGTTTGACAGTGGAAATGGCTGTTGCAGAAGCCACATTAGTTGGTTGGCTTCATTCTGTATTTTTTGTGAAGTCTTTGGTGGCAAGAGTGTGGACATTTTTTTCCCATTATCCCAAGTGCTATATTCCAGGCCTTTGCTTATGTGGCTGTGGGTCTCACACTCAACCCCCACAGGGGACACGTAGAAATGTAAGTGAGGGGGGCAGGGCAGCAAGGATTGTGATGAGCTGAAGAATGCACACCCAGTCTAATGAAAGTGCCCCAGTGTTGTTCCAGCCATTTTTTCCCCAAGAATGGGTACATTACTAGACAGATGACTGGATTTTTTGGGTAAGAAATTTTTAATTTTGTGAATTACAGCTAATTTTTTAAAAGACACTGGATCATGTAGCTGACCTGTAAGCCACCAATTCACCTGCTCTGTGTAAGTGATGGGGAGCCGGTGAAAGTTATGGATTCATGTTTAGAAAAGTCGCTTCCTTGTCACTGGTATAGACCAGTGGTGAGTCCTCTAGAGGCTGGGACACTGAGTAGGATTTGGGGCAACAGAACTTAAAATCTCTGAGACGCAGAGGTTAAAAGGACAGCTCAGTGCCAGCCTGCCTACCAGCCGTGTGACCTCATGCAAGTCACATAATGATTCTAGCCTTGGTTCCATCATTTATAAAATAGAGAAAATATAAGCATGAGTTTCATAAGGTTGTTGCAAGGATTTAATTGGAAGATTCACATCAATGGCAGAGGTATTTGCCTTTGCCATTAGGAACAAGGGAGCAAGGTGGGACGTGGTGGCCCCTGAGAGACAGCCTGTGGAGCAGCTGTGTCAGAACCCTGGGAGCTTTTCCACAATACCCCGACACATTTCCTGATTCCAAAGGTAGGACACAGGTAACTACATTTGCAGCATACGTCCTGGGTGGCTCTGATGCTTCCCCATGTGTGGAACCACTTGTAAAGCAGAGAGAGCTTGGTCTTTGGGCTCAGACTCTGGCTCATGCATTTACTAGTTGTGTTATGTTGAGCTGTTGTTTTACCTAATCTTCATCTCCATTTCTTTGTTGTCCAAATGTTCATAAGTGTATCTTGTTCTGTGAGGATCCAGCATCTCCAGTACAGCTCATGACACAGAATGCATACTTTATAACCCTGAGTTCTCCTGGTCTCAATCTAGTGAAAGTCTTACCACTAAGTTTGGGAAATACTCCTAAGGAAACAAAAAGGAAGAAAATGGGACTCCAAGGGTGAAGATTGGGTCCTTTGTGTGCTTAGTTGATTTCTGTGTTGGCCTCTGGTACATTTGTTCCACATGCCATTCAGGCGTATATCCATGGCCTCTCATATTTCTTTGCAGAAATATAATTGAACAGCCTAAATTCAGGCTGCATTATTTTTTTGAGAAAATTCATAGCCATATTAACATGTGATGCTTTCTGGCAGTACACAAAGTCAAGCTTTCATTGGGAAATAGCTATTATAACTCAACAACCTGAGTTTTCTATATGCAATGTTGCTTCATGTTTGCCAAAAATAGTTCAACCTATTAATAGTCAGGAACAAAGATGTGGGAGAAAGAAATCTCTAGCTCAGTTGGTATGCAACACTGTGTCAGAGCCTAGAGAAACTCATAGCCAGCAGCAGGTTTCCAATAATGAAGATACAATGATATCTACTATTATCACCCTAAATATCTTGATGCTTGTGAATTTCTCATGCCAAGAAATGTGGTGCTCCTACTGCCCTGGATCTGGAAGGTGCCTTAATGTCTGGACCTTGGACTGGGTCATGGGAATCACCTATTGTGCCTCCCTAGTGCTTATCACAGGGCATCATCTGTGTGCATCTCTCAGTGGTAAAACCCTTTAGGCTTGAGACTGTTGTTGTTTCACCTCTGGATTTTTGACAACCCAGAGCATGCTGGGTCTCATAGTGGTGCTGAGGAAAGGGCTCCTGAATGGGTGCATAAGTGGTACCAGGGTTATGATGAAGCTTTGCAGGGGCTTATAGTTTGTGTACAGTTTGCTAAGGAGGGAAAACCAGAGGAGAAGAGGAGAGAGAGAGTGAGGTCGAACCTGTGAGCACGCGCACCATTGTTGTTCCTAACATGGACCTTCATTATGAATTATTCCAACACAAAATATACACTCAGAACCTTGAAGGAACTGGCACTCACGGCACGCCACCTGATGACAGTGACAAATGAGCTCACTTCAGAACTGGAGCCAATATCTGCGTATCAAGGAGCTGCAGAGATGACAGCGGAAAGGTGCATGGCAAGTGATGAATGGTCAGATGTCTATGCCAGTAAGCCCCTTGCTCCAGAGATGGATAATTTAATTGTTCCCAAGTTGAAGTCACACCACAGACATCATAAACAACTTAGTTTAATCAACCAGAAACATGGGCTGTCATAGATTTAAATTCATAGCCGGTTATGTTTCTGTATAGAAAGCTATGGAAATGCTGGTTTCACACAAACACAAGAGTGAGCATGAAAGATACTGGCGTCATCCCCATGATTGAGACTGGACTATCTATTTGCCCTTCAAAGTGCACACTTTATTAACAAGCAGTGGTGTTTATCAGACTTCACATTAAGATGAGCCTATTTTCCATTTACTCTCTTTCTTTGAAAAGGTCAACTTTTCTACAGAAAAATATTTCTATTCCTTCTATGGTTTCCCTAATACATTTCTGTAATTTCTCATTTATTTATAGGTCCTTTCTTTTCTCTAGCTTCCCCCCCCCCAATATGTTTTCTACATACCAATTTATTTTTAACACCCCTAAAATGCATGGCATTGAAAATTCAGGGTTCATGGGTGGACAGTTTTCCTTTTTTTTTGCCTTTTCATTTCTTTCTTTAAAAACAAATATTCTCTTGCCACTTCATCTTAGGATGCACTGACCTTTTCAAAGAAGCATATGCTCTGTAAGCTTGACCCTGGTGTTTCGTGTGAACCTCACTCTGATCCAGATCTTCTTTCCATTTAAATCCTGAGAATGTATTGTTCCCCAGTGCTATAATGTATGCATTTTTCTTTCTTAATTGGTGCTTGCAATTATACAGGAAAGCACATTATGTTTAAAACCCATTTGGCTTTAAATTAATATTTTAGCTCTATCTAAAGAATCCCCCAGGAGACTGTATTTCAGAAATAGATTGTGGCTAAACTGTTTCTAACTTGTAAGTGGTTGGCTGATACCATCCCTTTGTTCTGAAAAGGTCTTAGAAGTTGTTCCCTTCCACTTGCCTTGAATAGCAAACGCTTGGCCTCGGCAGGAAACAGATCCTCCTTCTGTAATGTTCCAGGCTCACATTGAGTCCGTGGATGCTGCCATCGCAGGAAGACAGCAGCTCATGGTCACACAGTTAGGAAAAGAGCACCTGGGTCTGGGGGTGGAAACTTGAATTAGCAAGTTGTTATAAGACAAAGCGAATCTCCTGACTTTAACAGACAAGGAAAAATTCATCCATTCGGGTACTTTCATTCCTGGATAAATCTTATTTCTTCTTCGTATGGCCTGCGTTCTAAATATTACACTATCCACTCACCAAACTCATGATAAGAAAAGGGAGCTCACCTTCCCAGCTGACTTTTGAGATGTCCTTATTTTATTTTTTAATTTTCTTGTAACCAATTCCCCAGGATATAGTGACCTAATTTATGAATTGATGGATTGTACAATCCATTATACAGAATTATCCCAAGATGGAAGCGATAGGTACTATTTGGCCAGAGCAGAGATCTTATCAATAATTTCTTGTCATATGAAAGTACAGCACCTGGCCCAGGACACATGCCAAGCATGGTGGCCAGAAGGAAGGGAGGGCAATTTCAATAGTTGGAGCCAATATGCCACTCTCTTCTGACCACCATGCTTTCTGCTTAAAGAGGCTAGTTTGTCTGCCTCTAAATCCTGGCCTCCCACTGACTTCTTGCCAAATCACTCGCCTTTTTTTCACATAGCTTTCCAACCACAGGTCTAAACTGCCCCACATCCAGGATTGGGCTTCTTTGTTCCCCCAGATTCCTAGGTTTATTTTCGTGGAAGGAACAATGCTGCTCTTGAGAGAAGAATAATTAGGAACTCTCCTTGAAGTTCCCGAGGGTAGGACAGATATCAAGTACTGATTCCTTGGTGGTAGACACCCCTACATTTTCAAAATCGGATGGCTGTGCAGGGTGGAGTGTGTCTGTTATGTAGTTATTCTATACACAAAGAGCTAAGCCCACTGATGTTCAGGTTTTATATCTTTATGGACTTCATATTCCCAATGTGGGGGGCAGAGTGGGAGGATAAGGGTCTAAAATACAGTGCTAAAATTCATAAACTTTCGATCTCAGAATAATTTGGCAAAGGAACTTACCTTGAAAGACGTCGGTTTGGGGTAAGTTTCAAAGGAAGATAATGAAAAGGCAGCAGTTATAGATGATTAGCTGCATTTAGCATTTCGTGATAGTGATGGTGATGGTGGTGGTGGTGGTTTGTGTGTGTTTAATGTGAAACTGGTTTTTTTGTTTTCTTTTGGCTGTGCTGCATGGCTTGTGGGATCTTAGTTCCCCGACCAGGGATTGAACCCATGCCCTCGGCAGTGAAAACGCTGAGTCCTGACCACTGGAACACCAGGGAATTCCCTAAGGTGGGAGTGTTTTGACCACAGATTTTATCATTGTTCCCAAAGGACAGAGGGACAATTCACATAAAATTGTGTCTAAATAGTTATATTCTAATTTATATATCCAGTATTCCTAACTAATGTAACAATGCAAAGACAATGTAATTTTTTCTCTCCTCATACGAATATTTCTTATAGTAAGGAACAGTCTTTATTGAGGAATACTTTGAAAGACCCACTTTAGGGAAATTCTGAACTTATGGGGCTTAATGGTCTGGTACTGAGGGAGCAGAGGAGGAGAAGAAGTTAATTAAAGTACTGCAATAGCAGGAGCATTTGACAGTCTGAGAAGAAGGAGGGGACAGCATTGGCTGACGGAGCATGGAGAGCGAGGGTCAGACAAGAGGAGGATTTCTGGAAGTGGCAGAAGGCAGAGTATGGTGAGCAGCATCTTGGAAGGAGAGAGCATGCATCTCTGAGATTTCTCGAATATCTTTTTTTTTTATTGTTCACAAGCTTTTTTGTATTAAGATTAATTTTGGTGGACTGAAATTAAGTGGATTCTGTGTTCGGACGGGCGTAGTTGAAAACTGAAGCTGGTGGAGGAGAGGCCAGAACTGGAAGGACAACGGGCTGTTAGGTGGTGTATCATGAATGACCTGAGGAAGGACCCGTGTCTTCCAGTTTCTTGAAACTTCGTCCCAGCCCTAATGTTGAACCAATGGTCATCATATAAGGCATAGGTGTTGGTCGTGGTCATCAGGGCTAAATTCCAGGCCAGTGGTGTTGATTTGGCTAATCTTCCCAATTCAAGGTCATTACCCAGGACTTCATTCTGGTACTTTTCTGTGGATACAAAACCACATATATGCACGTAGCTGAATCACTATGCTGTATACCTGAAACTAATATAGCATTGTTAATCAAATATACCCCAATATAAAATAAAAAACCAACCCTCTCAAAAAAACAAAAAATTAAACAAACAAACAAAATCTGCATTTATGCTGTTCTCTATAAGGGGAGCCCCAGGGGAATCCCATTCCTTGCCTCATGGTTACTTGGAAAATTGAGAGATATCTTCTTCTTTGGTGCTTTGAAATTTTCTTCGTATCTTATTTGAGAAGCCCAACTCCATTCAAATAAATTACCTATATCTTTATTAAATAGTGAGATGAAATTTTACCTTTGTTTGTCAAGAGGCTGTTGTATACTTCCTATTTTACTTACGTTAGTTAGTTCATTTAATACTCTCAACTGTCCTCCGTTTCTATTATTATTTTATTTCTGAAGAAACTGAAGATCAGAGGGGTTAAGTGATTTACCTGGTATTATTCTCTTAGTCGGTGGAAAGGGCTTAGAGCTCAGACGTGTGTATGGAAGAGAGATTATTTTTGCTGGACTGTCGAGGGCTGGGATTGCTTTCGCTGGTGCTCATGTAGTAGGAGTTGGGAATGGAGGAGGAAGCAGCTGTACACAGGCCCAGATGCCATGCTGTGCAGGATGTATTCATTCAGTCAACGTATTTATTGAGTGCCTACCACATGCCAGGCACAGTTCCAAGCACTGTGGTTAAAGCTGTGCAAAAGGAATTTGTTGCCCTCTGGAGCTCAGTGTCCGTGGAACATGCTGGCACAGGAGCAGTGTTGCTGACTCGATAATTTGCCATCATACCTAGAGCCTTCATCGTTCAGGTGTTTCACGTTCTCTTTGATGGATGGCACACTAGATATGCTGGCCTGTCTCCCCACACAAGGTGTTGTGAAACACACTTGTGAGGCAGGTCACAAGCAACTTGTCACTTTCCAATGTACTAGACCCTCTTGCCAGCCTGTAAGTCCATATTTGGTCACATCAGCATTAACAGGCTAGACTGGTAATGACCGTTGCCTGGGCACCTCCTCCCACCCCAGGCAGTGATTTATATGCACATGTTTCTTTAGAAAAAGCGTCATTACTTTTTTCCTTAGGAGGTCTTTTCAGGAGCAGTGGACCCTCCTGATTTCATGCTAGTCGCTGTACTTCTCAGCTTCTCCGTGGCTTGAGGTGCTGGGGAGAGTGGGCCAGTGGCTCTTTCTCCAGCTCTGGGTCTATCAACCTGGACTTTGGCTGCTTCACTTTCTGACTCTACCCTTCACTCCATCAGCACTAGAGACCAACGGGGTGCAGAAAGGGGTGAATAGCATTGTTCTCCCTGCCCCCCACTGCTCCTTCTCCCCAAGGAAAACCTCTTTCTTCCTCTTTCCTCTACAAGAGACACCAGAGAAAGTCCAATGGTTATCTTATAATCTGTTTAGGAAAAGAGCAAGCTAATCGCACCACAGGTATAGTACTCATTATACAAACAAGAACATAAATTCCAATCTCTGTGAAAGATTTATTGAGGGAAAAAAGTGATAGTAGAGTAGATCCCTATAATAACATGATTCTCCCTTGCATTCAAATTTGATTTCTTGAGTTGGGATAAAAAATTAATTTACTGGAATTGCAATAACACAGACTGTGTCCGTGGGAGTTTGTTACATATGAAAATGATATTAATTTCCTCCAGCCTTTTAATTTTTGGCCATGAGGTTTTGCATAATAAACACCTTTATGTCTTTTTTGTCTTTTCCATACATGTGAAAACACCAAATGGAAAACATTTTTGCCTCAATGTAATATTTTTAAAATCAGAGTTCTCAAAAGAATGATTCCTTGGTTAATGCATACTACATATATTTTTACAAAATGGAAAGTTCATTTAGTAATTGCAAAAGAAATAATGGCTTTAATAACCGCTGCTCCACTTGGCGTCTGCCTGCAAGCATTGTTAGAACAACAAGCATCACCAATTCCCTGTGGCCCTGTTTTCTTTGAAGGTTCTATTTATGCCTTTCTAATTTTGACTGTATTTTGGCATTTTCAAATAAGTATATGGCATCTGTTGAATAAATGATCACTCAAAATGAATTTGCCTCAATTATCGCTCCATTTTTAATCTCTTTGACTACAAACTCACCTTTCTTCACATCTGCCAACTGTGACACCTGCATTTTTGCTGTAACAGCATCCTCTGGAAGGGCTGTAGACTTGCCCTTTGCCTTAAAAGGGATCCTAATCCCCTGAAGTTCTCACAGTCTTCCTGTTCCTCCTCTTACTGCATTACTATTGTGAGCATGGTTTTCTTTGCAGCTTTGCACTCAGCGTTTTAAGAGAATAGCATTTGAATGTAACCCATGTTAACTGCTCTGATAAATGGGCGACAGTCACACTGAAGCCACCATGTTATGATTCCTCTGCCTGATTATGACTTTTTTGCTGTTAAACTTGTACTAAACTTTGACAGCACCAGTTTTGAGATTGTTTTTCTGTTGCATTCCAATAGTAAAAATTTCATTGTTTTCCATATTTAATCATGAAAGACATTCTAGTGTGGTTCATATTTGTTTTCTATTTGCACAGTGAATTAATATTGAAAGAATGAATTGATGAAAAATTTCCTCAAAGACAATGAATTATAACCCCCTGAACCTTAATTATTGCTGGAAAATTATTAATTTTGGTATATATTCCCCAGTGATTGCAGGTTCTTGGATATACTCAATAAGCCCTAAATCTTGGGGGCTATCTTAGGACTAGAACTGCTCAAAGACCCACCTTTAAATATTTTAAAACTTTTTTGTATACAAACACACACACACACACCACTTTTGTTTCCCTTTCTACGAAGATGGGCGTGTGGTTTCAGCTGCCACACATGTTTTGTTTAAAATTTAAAATCTGCATCAGTGTGCCTGCTCTGTCCTAGGTTCCTGTTTCATCACATGAATTTTCCTCAGACTGAAGCGTACACGTTTCCTTGGATTCTTCTGTGGTTTTCCCCTATCTACGTATATTTCTTTATTTTTCACTTTCAGAATATTTGAATCTATACTTGAGGAATGTGAATATTTGAGAATGATAGCTATAAACCAATCAACAGTGATTCTATTTGTTCCCTTCTGGTTTTTTATTGTGTGTTTTTGTTTTTAAGAGTTCCTGAGCTTGGTAATCCACAGCCATGGGTTTTTAAGAAACAGTTAAAGATAGAGATATAAATTCCTGATGAATTTAAGTAATGTGTGCAAATAATTCAAGAAGCTCTGAAGTGAAATTTAGATTGTAAAATGTAAACATGTGATTCATGTGCTATCCACTGACTAATATAAAAAACTGTTGCCATGTCCAACCTGTTAATGACTAATGTTAAATCTTATTTTTTTTAATACACATGACCTCAGCCTATTTTGTTAACTAAGAATATGACTAATCCTTCCCAACTTCCCAAACTTATGAGAGTTGAACTAATGCAGTGTTGTTGTTGTTTGTTTGTTTTAAATGTGTACTTTGATGTAATTTTTTTTAGCTCTTTATTGGAGTATAATTGCTTTACACTATCGTGCCAGTTTCTGCTGTACAACAAAGTGAATTAGCTGTACTTATATATATACCCTCATATCCCCTCCCTCCTGCGACTCCTTCCCACCTTCCTTATCGACAGTTGAATTCCTAACACAAAAACAACTATGACATTTCACTTAAAAATGTAGATGGGACGCTATGGAAAAGAACAAAGATTGATGATTGTGCTGTAATAGCATTGGTTGGTCGCCAGCTATAAATTTCATTCAAGAGTGGCAGGTTATCGTGGTGGAGTGAGCTTAGTGTTAAAATCTCTGTGTGACCTCGATGAAGTCTTGTTTTTGTTATCAAGGGTACATTTTTTAGATGAGGCCACTGGGATCCTGGGTAAAGTGGAGAAAAAGTCAAACAAATCTTGCTAACAGAATCTTAAGGAATCTCCCTGCATGCTGTCTTGCACATCCTGGGCGGTAGGCCATGGCGTCTCCAACCCAGTTCCCGAAATGGACACTCTAAAAATATGTCAGGAGAGAAATAAAGAAAAACTCTCCTTCCTCTGAAACATTTCAGCCCTGTCCAGTTATCATACACAGTGATTTTATTCAGGAGGATTCAGTAGGTTATTTTAACCTCTTACCTGAGTTTGGAGAAGTCTGTTCTCTTATTTCTATTATGAATATTTTCCCAGCATCTTTACCAGTCAGTAGAATGTCTTTGTATTTATTTTTCTCTCCAAATTTATTCACTAATTCAACAGATATTTATTGAATTTCCTATGTGGCAGGTGCAGTGCTAAGCTCTCAGAACCCCAAAGTGAACAAAATTAGGGGGAAAAAATGCCCACCTGCCTTTAGGGAGCTTAAGTGATTACCTTAAGTAGTTATGTAGATAAATGTAAAATTATCACCATAGTAAGTGCTATGAAGAAGAAACCATAGTGCGATCGATGCATATACGGGTGGCTTTTACCTAATCATGGAGGTTCACCAAGCTTTCCTAGGTAATGATCATTCACCTGGTTTCTAATGGATGAGCACGCTTGCCTTGATGAAAGATAGGAGGAGGGGCATTCCAAGTGGAGGAAACATGTGAGTAGGTCTTGTGTTTAGGAAGGAGAAGGGTTGATGGAGAGTCACCATGGCTGGAGTTGGGAAAGGAAGAAGAAGGCTGGTTAAGTAGTGATGAACATAT
The DNA here is from genome assembly GCF_030028045.1 of Hippopotamus amphibius kiboko. NCBI lineage: Eukaryota > Metazoa > Chordata > Mammalia > Artiodactyla > Hippopotamidae > Hippopotamus > Hippopotamus amphibius. The sequence continues at coordinate 55,743,729 of NC_080190.1, read as the reverse complement.
GTGGTGCCTAGCATTTTGTGCATTTTAGAGTTTATCCTCAAATCAACAAGAAAAAGCTTATTAAGCGGGATTGAGCGTGGGTGAGGTGATGTAATCTGTTTTGTATTGGCAAAGACCATCCTGCCTCCTGTGTGGAGAGTGGATTAGAGGGCTTTCTCAGTGGATGCTGGTAGACCAGGTCAAAAGCTATAGAAGTCATCTTGATGAGAGGTGTTCATAGATGGGGTGATCGTGGTGGCGGAAAGTAGATGCTGTGAGCTATCATTAGAGGATTAATAGGACTTGAAGAGTGAGAGTTGAGGACGCTTTTGATCAGCATCAGGGCAGAAGGTGAATGTCAATATTGTTTAGAATATGAATATCAACTAGTAGAGAGGAGGATAACATTTTTAACATAATAAGAGTTGCGTTCACAATTCTTCCTGCTCAGTAGAGAAGAGAATGTAGAGCGACCAAGAGTCGTTCCCCCTATTCTGACTAAAGTTACCCATAAGAAAATCCCCAAACCTTTCTGACCTTTCAGTTTACTGAAATAATGCATGTGAAAACTCTTTGTAATTTATGTGTGCATATGTATACATACATATGTATTGGATTATATAAATATATGTGGTTATAACATATATTATAGCATGCATATGCTATTTATTTCATTTTATATATTAATTTATATGCTTTTGCATTTATTTATTGTATGTTATTTTCTTTCTTTCCTTCAAGGGAAATCGTAGTCTGGCAAATGTTGAGCCAATAAAAACACCGATCCTAGGAAAAAATCTGGAATCTATTCCCTAAATCTATTTCTTAACTATCTAAAAGTGATGTATTAGTGGCTCAATGATAGCTTTTTAAAGTCGAATGGATCATAACTGTGTTAATATATGGCTTTTAAAGTCTGTTGCATATGATTTCATTCTTATATGTAACATTTAATATTTACAATTTTGCTAAGTTCCTTCTTGAATTCTCTTCTTTGTCTAACCTTGGCAACATTTTTAAAATGAGGATAAAATCCATTAAGGAATATAAAGAGAAAGTTCCAAGTTTGTATTTAGCTTTTGACACTCATCCTTATAGTATGCAAAAGGATAATAAGCCTTGTCAGCCAGGACCTATGATCAGTGTCCTTTCAACTCCACTGCTGAAATTCCAAAACCACAAAGTAAGTCTATGGTGTAGGCAGAATGCCCCATCTGCTCAGGGTAGCAAGGCTAACTCTAAGGATATTGTCTAGTGGAAGTAAAAAATAATGTCTTCACTTGAGTTTTAGGACACTGCGAGTAGGTGATACTGAGAGAGAGTGAGAGAAATGTGGATTCTGTCTTCTGCTATCCAGGCATCTATTGGGGTGGTGGGAGAGCCTTAGATAAGAAAGGGCTCAGGTGGACTTCTCAAGGATACTGCACAGCAGGCTTCCCAGAATTACGTGGGCACGATCACCTCCAAGATGCCCGAGTGGATCAGAGCAATCATGATCATGCAGATGGAGGCTTCCTTGGTTTTTCTGAGCCTTTGAGGTGAGTGGAGATCCAGTGGCATGCCATATGGCCTAAGGATGCAACCCCACTGTGGAGACTGGGTTTAAACCAATGGGCCAGTTTATAGATAGATGACCTGGCCAAAACTCGGAACTCTGCAGTCAAGGAAGAGTTAAATGAAGGCTGAGTCCACAAGAACCAAAGGGCTGACACTCTCTAGCATCATAATAATAGAAGTAATAGCTGATATTTATTGAGTGCTATTCTAAGCACTTTACATATATTTAGTAATTTAATCTTTATTTCATATAATACCTATGAGTTAATTATTTATATGGTCTCCAGTTTACAGATGAAGAAATTGAGTACAGAAAGGGTAAGTAACTTTCTTAGCATCACACATCTAATAAATGAAGTGCCAGGATTTGATGTAGACAGTCTGGTCTATAGACTGTGCTATACCCAGTCTCCTTGAGCAAGCTATCCAAGGTTAAAAATGGCCAAGCAGATCAGAGCTCCAAATCTGACTCTCCACCTATTTTTTTTTTTTGTAAATGTTTTTTTGGAACACAGTCCTGCTCACTTGTTTATGTACGGTCCGTGGCTGCTTTGATGTACTGACACCAGAGTTGAGTAGATGTGGCAGAGACCATATGGCCTGTAAGACCTCCAATATTCACTGTCTGGCCCTTAGGAGAAAAAAGTTTGCCAACCCCCTGCACTGGACAAAATGTATCCAAAACTCCAACCAGAGGTCATCCAAGGAGTGATATGGATCCAAGGAAATCCCCCAATTACATGAGGATGAAAACAATACCCAAGCCTATAATGAGTATTTAGATGCCCTTTTAGCTGAAAAAGCAAAAGGGAGCATTTTACCAAAGAACAACCCTATGCTGCCTGAAAATAGTGTTTAATTATTGGCTTGGCCTAAACTGTAAATTATAAACCAAATTAAGACATTTAGTCAAGGGCTCTGGAAGAATGCCAGGTAGTTATATACAAATAAAAAGTCTAAACACATTAGTTTGGAGATTAATAGATATTAGAAGTTACTGTTTAGTTTTTTGTTAATAAAAAGTCTTTTTTTGAGATACTAAGTGTTTATGGGTAAAATGGAATGCTGTCTTGTATTTTAATGTCACAGAAAAAAATTTTAAATGTGTGGAGTATGGGTAAAAATATACCCAGATTAATGATACTTGTTGAAGCTTAGCGATTAACATATTAGGGTTTCTTATATCATTATTTTCACTTTTGGTGTTTGAAATGTCCGTAATCAAAAGTTTACAAAATTACTATATAAATTATTAAGGCAATTTCCTTATTTTCTCATGAACTGAATGCAGAACTCAGTATTTTCATCATATGCTTCTCATGACCTTCATCCCTTATTTTCTTTGTCCTATCAGAAAATAAATGATAAATTGATTGCTAGCATAAATAGGAAAAGGAGGAGAGGATACCTGTTGGGCAATTACAAATTATTTGACAACTTTGTTTTGTCCTACTTGCCATCACTGCCAGTGTGAACTAAAGTCTGAGGGTGGCAAACAGCACAGGAGAGTTCCCAACCAGAGAGTCACAGACGAATATACAGTTCCCTTCTGGATTCTCTAATTTCACCAGAGGATAGATTGTGAAGTGCTTGGGCTTCACATCAGCCCCTCTGGAAGGCAGGCAGAGCCACTCTGACTTAAAAAACACCTTTTGAAGAAATTTTCTGGTTATTAGAAAAGGAGGAGGTAAATATGCATAAAATATCTTTTACAGAAATTAATTTGAACATTACATTTCATCAGTTTAGTAATTGTGTTGTGTTTTAACAATCATATCTATCACCTGTTAAAAACAAGGTTTCAGTATGTCAATCAAACTGACAATTCTGAAAAAAAAAAAAACAAAAAACAAAAAAAAAACCACAAAACAATTTTTTTATGTGCTCCTCCACCCATTCATTCCTGACACTATAATTTTCATTTTGATTTCCAATTTAATCCAAAAATGATATACATTAGTGCCTTCTTAATTTTCACATATTTCAGATTTTTGATATTTTAAAATACATAATCTATATTTTTATCTTTGAAGAAAGTAAGGTTCTCTACATAGCCAGTCATTTATGCTTTGAATAATTACTGAGTGACCTGTACCAGGCATTATTGCAGACATGAGAGAAGTAACAAGAAACAAAATACAGTCCTGCTCTTACTAACTTTACATTCTAGAGTTTTAAAGTCAAATTGCTGCTATTATATTCAATCCATCTACATCCTAATGTATTTTGTCTACTAATTCTAACCCATTCTGAAAGAAGCAAATTAAAATGCCCCCTATAATTATATATTTTGTCACAGTCTCCTTGAAATTTTACTTTTGAATTCCACTACATTTAGTTCCTATTATTATTAGTAGTAGTAGTACTAGTAGTAACTGTTTGCCTTTATTTATGTTAATGTACACCTCATCCTGATTGGTAGTTGTAAGCTTAAATCTTACCTTGTCTGACATTGATGTTGACAGTTTTATTATTCTTGTTATTGTTGTTAATTTTGGGGTTTTCTTTTGCCTGCTGTCTTGTTGCGCAGCCTTCTTTTATTTGCAGCTGTTGATGATGACTTGCTTTACGGTTTTTTGTTGTTTTTCTTTTAGTGTGTGTAAACAGCATATGGCTTGAGTCTTTTATAATCCTATCTAATATACTATCTTTTAACGTGCAAATTGACTCCATTTACACTGAGCATGATATGTGTAATTTTATTCTTTCCATCTTTGTTTATTTTACTTTTTACTTTTTTCTTCTTTTACAAACAAAAAGTTTATAATTATTTATTTTATTATTTATTTTACTTTTTACTTTTTGTTTCTTTTTGTCCGTTTTCCTTTTTTTAAAAAAATTGATCAAGTTATTATTTACTTCCTTTTCTCACTTTATCATTTAGGAGTTCTCTCTTGTAATTATTAAAGGTTACTTTCTGCAGAAGAAAAAGCCCATGTTGTACTTTAAACAATTATTTGATTATAACCTACGCTTATTTTACTACTATTGTTTATATAAGGAAGAAAAAAAGTTATTCCAAGAAAATCTATACCATACTCACAGGCACATTTGGCTATTTATATTAAAATTAATTAAAATTAAAAACTCCATTTCTCAGTCCCAGTAGTTGCATTTCAATTTATCAAGGGTCATATGTGGCTAGTGGCTACCATATTGGAGAGTGCAAATTTAGAGAACATTTCCATTATTGCAGAAAATTCTACTGGACCAAAATGGTTTATAGGTTATGTATCTATTTTATATACTACTTGTATACATTTTGATTATATATAATAAGATTGGTGAGGTCATTGTTAGGTTAAATATTAAAGATTAATATATAAGTTCAATTTCCTAATTCAAACATAAGAAGAGAAATGCAATTTCACAGCACCAGCAAGTTAAAATAACATCAGTGTCTTAAGTGAAGCCTTATTTAACAATAAATTGTTTTAGTTTAGTCAGGATGTCCCAGGAGAGCTTCTTGCAAACAAACTAGCCAAGATTTCAATTTCACAATGGCAAGATTTCGAATAAGTTTAAATCTGACAAGAAGGGACCTTCACCCCAATGTGCCTAATGTATATAGACTTAATGTCCTTAAGATATCTAACTTGTAAATAGTCTGAAGCTTTTACCATTATCTCAATAACGGGCTGTAATGGCTGGCTTAATGTAATGTATTCTCAAAGCACCTGTGTCAACTGTCTTTCTATTTTTTTAAGGTTATTCATTAACTTTCAATGAAACATGTGACCTTCAGGTTCAGCCACAATTTTGTCTGAGGTTGAATTAAATAATTTGGAAGCTCAACATTTATTTTACCTTTCTAGCTTTAATAATCAAACATATATCTCTCTACTGTTAGACGGGACTAAGATGTACATTTTCTTCACCATGACACTATTAAGGCACTACTGTTCTCTCTCCCACTCAAGAAAATAAACCCTAGAATAGTTTCAATGTTTCTTCCCATGTACACGCACACACATACACATGCACAGGACACATAACCTACTACTGTCTTCTCTTATCCTTTCCAATTCATCTGATGACTCATTATTATAATTTATTTGGAGACTCATATCATACCTTAATATAGTGTTATCAGATGGGGCATATGACACAATTTTTTTATGTCATTCCAATATTCTTTGTAATAGCAAAATTAGAAAAACACTTCAACACTCTTCAGTAGGAGAGGTACACACATATACTTTGTCCCCATTTATAAATATTTAGGTTGTTATAAGTTTTGCTATTACAAGCAACACAACGGTGATTAACGTTGTCCTTTCTCATGTTGTCAAGTGTGTGTGATACATTCCCAGAAGTAGAATTGTAGTATCAGAGTACATCTTTGTGTATTTTGTTGGATAGTGCCAAATTGTTTCCCAAAGATTTCTACCAACCTTCCCAAAGGTTTCTATTGTTAGTAGAAACAGGTATGGAAAGAAACAGGTATGGAGATATCTGTTTTCCTGCAGTTTCACCAATAGACTACATTGTCAAAATTTTGGAATTTAGGATTTTTTTTTTTTTCTGGCCAAACTGACAGGTAAAAAATTGTACCACTGTGCAATTTAAATTTATTTTTCTTATTTTGAATATCACTGAGTTCCTTTCATGTCTAGGAGTCACTTGCAATTCCTGTTTCATAACTGACTATATAATTGGCTATGTCTTAGCCCATATCTTCTCTCTGCTTGTTGTCTTTTTTCTTATTTTCTAGGGGCACTTTTCTTATTTTCTAGAAGCTCTTTTGGAATAATTTATAAATAAAAATTAGTTCTCCAGTTTGTAATTTGTCTTTTGAGTTTTCTTTGTGAACTCTTTTCCCACAGAACATTAAAAATATATTTTTGTAGTTCACTTTTATTTTTTGCTTCTGAATTTTCTGAGTTTTGAGTCATTGCATTCGTCAGGAGAGGCTGAGGATATGCTATTCCTAGTTCACATGGTTGTTGGCAAATTAGATTCCTTGCAGTTATAAGCCTGAAGTCCCTGCTTTCTAACTGGGTTGTAGTTGAACCCCTGGAGGGCCTTGCACTTCCCTACCTTATCTCTTTGATTAACCTAAAGCCAATTTATTAGGGACCTTAACTATATCTGTAAAACCCTTCACCTTTGCCACATAATATAATCTAATCAGGGCATGGCATTTCTCATATTCACAGGTCCCATTCATGGGGAAGGAATTACTCAGAGAATCTTGGAGATCATTTTAAAATTCTGCCTACCACAGATCTCCTTGGGATTTCTCTTCTGATCTCCTGGTTCACATATCTATTAATTCACTAGTTTTTAAAAACAAGATTATAGTATATTTTAATACATTTTACTGTCTGGTAGGACAAATTATCTCTCATTGCTCTTTTTTTAAAGAGCTTTACTGGTTTATATTTATTTGATATAATTTCCATATTGACTTTAAAATAAGCTTATCTTATCGAAAAAGAAAAACCTGTAGGGAATTCTGTGAGGACAGTGATAACATATAAGTTAACTATGGAGATGTGGCATGTAAATGATGATGAGGTTTCCTGTTCAAGACATACTATGACTTTCCATTTGTTCAAGACTTCTTTTGTTTCAATTTATAGTGTTTAATTTTTTCCTGTTATACTTCTTATATATGTTTTATTGGGGTTGATATATTTTATTTTTTGTTCTGATTATAAATAGGATCTTTTACTAATATATCATGAAATAGTTATTATTTCTTCTATGCAAGCTACGGATTTTAGTATATGAACTTTATACAGTAATTTTTTCAGTTGATTTTCAGATTTTCGATATGTACAATTCTAACTTCTGTAAATAGTGATCATTTTCCCTCCTCCTTTCAAATTTTGTACATAACAATAGCTTTCATTTTTCTGAGTGAATATGCCTGTTTGATTTCTAATTAACTGAAATATGATTTAAGGAATATTGATGACAGGGGACATAATTTTCTTATTGTCACTATAGTGGGAATGCCTGTAATAGTTCACGTTTAGCATAGTACACTTTAGGCTGACATAATTATTTTTCCCTATGAAAAGCTAATATCCTTCCATTAGTTTTTTTCCAGTTTTATTGATATAATTGATATATAAACATTGTATTAGTTTGTATATAACAGTGATTCAATATGTGTATATACTGTGAGATGATTACCACAATAAGTTTAGTTAACATTCATTATTCTTTTATTGATTTTTAAAAATAAATAATTGTTGAATTAAATCAATGTACTTTTTAGCACTGATTGAGATGATTATATGATTTTCTCCTTGGACTTTCTAATATGATTGTTCATATAAATAGGTCTAATATTGAACCGTTTTTACATCCTTGGTATTAACATCATTTGATCATGATGTATTGTTCTTTTAGCATGCTGCTGCATTCAATTTCGTGATATTTTGTGTAGGGCTTTTGCAATACTGTATGTAACTAATGTTGGTATGTAGTTTTATTTTCTGTGCTATCTTATTTATTTTTTAGAAAATGAGTTTTTTAAATTAATTAATTTATTAATTTATTTATTGGCTGCATTGGGTCTTCATTGCTGCACTTGGGCTTTCTCTAGTTGTGGCAGGTGGGGGCTATTCTTCATTGTGGTGTGAGGGCTCCTCATCGTGGTGGCTTCTCTTATTGCAGAGCACAGGCTCTAGGAGCACAGAGCATGGGCTCTAGGAGCACAGCCTTCAGTAGTTGTGGCATGCAGGCTCAGTAGTTGTGGCTCGCAGACTCTACAGTACAGGCTCAATAGATGTGGCAAACAGGCTTAGTTGCTTCATGGCATGTGGGATCTTCCTGGAGCAGGGATCCAACCTGTGTCCCCTGCATTGGCAGGAGGATTCTTAACCTCTGCGCCACCTAGGAAGTCTCTTTCTGTGCTATCTTGATCAGATTCTGGAATGACAATAATACACTCTTCTTTAATTTGAAAAAAAAAATCCTTTTATTTTATATTCTAGCATAATTTAAATACTGTTAGGATTATCTGCTTTAAAGGTCTGGTAGAAGTCTCTTGTGAAAACATCTGAGCCTGTTGCTTTTTTGATGGGGGGGTGGTGTTCTTTGCCAGTTTCATCTATTTTGTCCATTTAGATTTTGAATCTTGCTTTAATGACTTTGGTAAATTATATTTTCTTAGACAGTTATTCATGTTATTTAGCTTTACCTATGTGAAGGTTCTGATTTTCAGTATCATCCTTAAAAAAAAAAATCATGATTTAAATTTGCTCTATTTTATGACACGAAGTTAGGAAGTTTTTTTTTCCTAGCTAGGAGAGTTCTTCATTTTTTTATTTAGTCATTAATTTCTTATCATATATTTTTAAATTAAAGAATACTCTGTGCACTTATATATTTAGTGGTCAATTTTTGTGGCTCTCCCATGGACACATAAAATTATGCTATTATGGGACAAATGTTAATTTATACATATGAACACACACACGCACATATATGCATATAATTACATACATATAGGTGTATATAAGATGTGCCATAATTATGTTATTTAGACTTCTTATATTTTAATTACTTTATTTACTTGATCATTGTCTGTGAGAGATGAAAGTCCATTATCACTGAATATTAAGAATACTCACAATAATAATAAGAATAACAATATTAACTTGAGTCTTTCATTGTTCAAACTCGTGTACTTTTATGATTAAGTGAGAGATATGAAATCATTGGTTCATACTTTTTCTCCTGGAGTATCTTCTAGGTTGTTGGTTGTGCAGAAACCTAAGACTAGTTTGATATTTTCCCTTTTAAAGATTAAGAAAAAAATATTTTGGGCAATGAGGCAAAAAAAACAATTAAATCATTAAAAAATTCCAGTACTTTTACCTGGTTGTTTCACAATGTGAGTACATTAACAAATGTTCTCTGATACTTACCACTTTTTTCAATTTTGAGTCGTTTTTTAATTTTACATATTTAAAAAATAAATCTGTAATATTTAACTTGTTAAAAATAATGTCTGTAATATTTGTCCTGTCTCGCTTTTTAGGCTTTATTCTTCAGAGACTTGATTTACATGTGTTGAGTCTGCTTAGCTGATATTCTACATTTCTCATTTCTCTCTAAGCCATTTTACTTTTTTGAAAAAAATTTTTGTTTCTTTTTATTTTTCTGCTTCAAGTTACTCTTTTATCTGTCATAAATTTTAATCTTGTATTTCTTTTCTCACTTTTGTTGACTCATTTATAGTTCATCTTTTTTTGTGTTTGCACTATCTTTTTCACAAGTTTTTACATTTATCCTTTCTGGTTTTTCCTTCATAAGTGTGATTACTTCATCAATTCATTTTTAATTCTTAGCTGAGTATTTGATCATATTTTCCTGTTTCAGAGCAGTAGTTCTCTCTTGTGAGTGGATACATTTCATAGCTATTTTTGAGATTGTTTTTCTTATAATGTCTTGAACTCAACTTGGTTTAAGAGGGTACTTCCCCACATTCCCTTCTCTTATTCCAAACAAGTATAGTTTTTGAACTTTGAGAGAGCCCCTTGCTTTCAAGAAGGGCATTTTTACTGGGATCTTGGAGATCTTTCTGCTTCTGGGCTTCTCAATGTATCTCTTATGGCTTCTGCTTGGTCTCAGCTACTTATACAAGCCCTTACTTATTTTTTTGAATATGAATATTGTAACCTAATGTCCCTGAAAATGGAGTTTGTATGTATTATATTTTATTGTTAATTCTTTATGATTATAAGAACAATGAGAGGAAGAATTCTGACATATACAGCTGTATTCATATCAAGATTTCTTCTTAATTGTTAGTTCATGCATTAATCTGTAACTCTCAGAAGCTATAATTTATTAGGATCTCTCTTGATTATCATGTGCTTATTTTCTCTGGCTACAGGATTTCTTTATATGCACTGGAAGTTCCCTTTATCTGCTCCCTGGGACTCAGGTTGAACTCTGTAGTATATTAATTTGGAGCCATGTCATTAATAGTAGGAAGTTCTGTGGTCTCTTCTACCATGGGCCAGTGGTGTTGCAAAAGCATGGTGTCAGGTCTGTACTAAAAGTACAAGAAAGCCTCTTTGTATTCCTTCTCTTCCAGATATTCCAGTCCCAGGTATAGATAGGACTCGTTACTAGTTCATCTCTCCCTCAGCTCTTAGGGAGCTAGAGGAATCAGGCCCATTCTTATGGATTCAGGTGACCCATTTTTTCTGGGACCCATAGTTTTCTGCAGGTCATGTACTTGCCAGGACCTACCACTACGGTCCTCCCTTGGATTCTCCCCAGGAGCTCATCAGGCTCAGAGCAGAGAAACTCCTGTGCTAGCTCTGGACTTTTGAACCCTTTGCAGTGTCTGAGGCTTCACCAGCACCTTCTGAATGTCATCTGGGTTGTTGCAGGGGATAAAGGAGCTCTCAGATCCATTTCAGCTACCATATCCCATCCTTCCCCAGTGTTGCGTATGGGTAGGTATTGTACAAATTTTTATGAGATTGCAGATCTAAGGAAAAGTAAATTGGTACAAGGATTTAACCTACCTTGTTATATTTATAAGCTGCCATGGGTAAAACTTTAAAAGAAAACATCCCATGCCGCCACTTGCTATATTTCAAGGTCTCTTAGTTGAATTGAAGGTGACAGTGCTTCATTTCACAAATTGCTCTACATTAAAAAAAATTGTGAGAAGTCCTTGAAGAAGCCTCCACTGACTGGCTAATGGTGTTTGATGCCCTGTGGGGTCCAAGTTTGAGCATCTGGGAGAATTCCAATTTCCCTGCTTCAGGGAAGAAAGGTAGGCAATAGTCTGACTTCAGGGAAATCATCTGTATTCCAAGTCACGGGCCAAGGGAGGTCAGTAAGAAGAGGGAGGCTGAATAATTCACTAAAACAAAGAAACAAGCAAACAGCACAGGGTAGGAACGTGGAAACTTTGATTAGGGATAGAAACATGGAAGCGTTGATTAAAAGTGTCAGAGAGGTCAGTGTCAAGCGTGGTGGTTTGAACAGGTAAATTGGAGGGTGTCCTAAGCTAGCACATAATGTCAGCACCTTTCAACACAAATTATTCTCAATTCTGTTCTTTATTTAATAATTATTGCTATTGTATCTATCTATCTACCTATCTATGTATCATCTATCTATCTATAATGGTAATACCAACCTTAACCCCTCGCTCTCCCTCAGTTCTCTTGATCAATATGTTGCCATTCTATCTCCAGATTATTTCTGCAATCACACTCTCTCCCCTTCTTGCTGTAACTTCCTTTTTCAGTCCTTGATTATATCTCCTGAACAATTGTCATTGCCCCTTAACTGGCATCTTTGGAAGCCTCTAGTCTCTCCTTCAGATCTGTCCCCTCTCAGTGCTGTCAGAGTAATTTTTCATATATGAGTGACCTCCAATTCTGAGTGTGGTGTTCCTGCAATATCATTCACCTCTTTCATTCTTGCACTTTATATTTTGTGTGTAGAAGGCTAGAGCAGGCACCAAAAAGGTGATGTTACTTGTGCTATTTTTCCTGAGTAAATCAAAGAGGTGAATTATGGATTTTTTCTATCAGGCAGACCCAGATTGAATGCTGTTCATTCGTGGGTTTTTGTATATTATCCGTCAAATAATGAATACCCCCCAAATGTTAATGTGCTATTATGCTGTGGGGATAGAAGAATTCTCTACAACATAAAACTATTTTTATACCACTATCAAAGTAGTCAGGAGAGTTCAACTTTCATTCAAATAAAATTGAAAGAAAATGAATAACATTGAGACAACTGAGCACAAAAGAATAATATTGTATTTTCCAAAATAAACACATCAACCACTTGAGGCTATTGTATGTGAAAGGGCCATAAGGGTAGCTGAGTTGAATATGCCAGTAATTTCTTTCAATCACTTTTTTTCCACTTGCAAAATACTGTAAGAAGTATATCCAGGGAGGGATACATTTTTGTCAGAGGCAGGGTACAAAAACTGGAGAGACAGATGTCCATTCTTTTATCACCAACAGAAACTCTCTCTCTCTCTGTCTACCCCGCCTCACTTTGGATCTCGATAAGAAGGAATTCATTTCAGGAAATGTCAAAGCTCAGACGGGCATCAGCACTAGAAGTTAGCTAGTCAATGTAGCAAGCATGGGGACACTTTTGTGTTGCTCCCCCTAAAGATGGGCCAAGTAGGGTCAACATTTCTTTCTAGCTCCTCCCCTGACTACTGATCTGATGTTACTCTTTGAGATGCCTAGTAGGAAAGAGTGAAGTATCTTCAAGGAAGTGAGATCATCTGGCATTATTATTTTTAAATGAATTTTAAGTGGGATCTCATTGTTTAGGGCAATTGTTTCTTTTTAGGTTCATCAGATAGCTATACTTTTAACTTAACTACTTCCACGCAGCATAATGAAGAGATCTCTTGGCTTTCTCTGTCCTCATCTGTGTAGATTGGCGATAGATCAGCTACATAGCTGTGAAATGAATATTTTCATGATTGATATAGCACTCATTGGCTGTGCCCCAAAATGCGTATTGTTATTTGTTATAGTTAAAACAAACAGACAAAGGCTGGAGGATATGGACATGCAAGCCCAAGTTGGATCAAGAAAGTAGATGAACTAGTGTGGACTTTCTATGTGATAGTTACCAGAAATTTACCAAGTTCTTTCAATGTGCCAGATATTAATATTAAGTATACCTCTGTGTTATCCCATTGAATACACCAAATCTGTGAAGGTGGTACTATCATTTCCAGCTGCTGTCATATATTATACACAGGAAACCGAGGCATGGAGAGGTTAATTATCTTGCCCAATCATTCAAGTAGTCAACAGTGGACCTGGGATTTATTGCTGTGATCATAATCTCCTTGAAAGTCTGAACTCAATTTTACAGGTTCTATCCCAGCCACCTTGTCATGATCACAGGACATTCTGGCTGTATTACTTGGAACAAATACTTATAGCCTCTCTGCGAAACTAGGACACTAAAACATATATGATATAAGCATGTGAGGAGTCAGTGAGGTAACACGTATAAAATGCCAAGGTAGGAAAAATGACTTACCCCTTTGTTTCCAGCATTCTGATACTGACATCAAAAAGAGACAGAAAACAATGAAACACAGAGTTTGTGGGAGGAGAGCTACCCAAATTCTTTTGTTCTGACCAAAGTTTGTATCACTCTCAACTTTTTGGGATTTAATTTCCTGAACTATAAAATGATGAGTTTGGATTTGACTCTATCTGAATATAAATATATGCATGTGTGTGTGTTTGTATTTATCCAAACTGAAGTAATAGGTAACCACAAATTTTTGTCTCTCCACGCATCATCAACATAATGGAATTTCTGTACCGTGTGTATGGTCCCTATTTAAAATGATATGAGTAGACTTATGAAGTTTTAATATAATAGAGCTCATTAAAAATGAAAGCAGTTATTAGCCACGTGTGAGGTCTGTTAAAAGTAGTTTCTGGGTGAGTCAAAGCACTCACTGCTCTGAGCACTTCCGAAGCTTCCTTTCTGAGCCCTTGGTGGAGCCTGGGGCACAGTTTGTCACGTGCTGGTTAGTGAACAGCAGAGCTCATCTTCATCTTTGAGGAATGATTTGAGCTTTCAGAGTGGCCTGAAGTAAAATAAACAATATGGACAAAACCACATTTAGTCAAAGGCCAGCTGTGCCTAGCCATAAATGTGATTTGCTTTTCTTATCTGGATCATACATTGAAGTTGGCAGGAAATGAGAAGGCCGTGGCTGCTCCTGTAGGGACAGTGCCTCTCCAGGTGACACCTTTGAAGGATGACATTATTTTGGATACATGAATGGATTCTGCTGAACACGTATGATTATTTACCTTATAATCAATCATATCTCTTTGTGTCGAAAACAAAGCAGTCGTGTGTATCAGTGGTTTTTACTGTTGTGTCTCTAGTTGTGGTAAGAGGAGTGAGGCAAATTTGGGCCTAGAATAATTAGAACCTTTACAGGAAATTCAGTATTTGCCCCAAGTAGTGATGGTATTAATATGAGAACCTGGAGCCATTATTGGGACATGTACTCAGTGGCCTCTCCTTCTATCTTCATCTAGTTAAAACATCTCAGCCCCATGGGACTTCCCTGGTAGCACAGTGGTTAGGACTCTGAGCTCCCGATGCAGGGGGCCTGGGTTTTTGAAAACTCCATGGTCAGAAAACTAGATTCCAGATGCATGCTGTGGCTAGGATTTGCATGCCGCAGCTGGGGAGCCTGGGAGCCACAACTAGGGAGCCTGCCTGTCACAACTAAGACCCGGGACAACCAAATAAATAAATAAATATAAATAAAAATACTTTAAAACAAACGAAAGAACAAAACAAAAAACATCTCAGCCCCAATGAGAAGAACACACTGATGTTTTATTTTGAAGAAGTATAGGAAATTATTTAAAATATTATTAAGAACCTAGAAGAATGTTCAAAACAATTCTATGACTATAAGACTACAGTGATTAAATTTGCTGTGTTTATAACTAAGGCAATATGGGGGCTTTTGTGATGGAAATGACTATATTAGCAGTCATAAAATTAAGTGAATAATGTGTTTTGTCTCACAGTGCATTTTGTGAGGAGATATTAAAGCCAGTTCTGTTGAAAATCCAAGTAATAAGTAAAAAGTGAGCTGACCTGGATTCTAAATCAAACTCAACTGCTGTTTTTAGAGGAACAAATATTTTTGCCTTGTTGGCCCTTTTTTTTTTTTAATTGATAAAATGAAGGGGTTGGACAAGGGGCCTACTTTATGATTCACTCTGGGCCCCTCGACATAGCCTGCATTATAAGTACAGCTCCCCTCCCCCTGCCACCCCCCCCCCCCCCGTCACACGTCTCTCATCTGCTTTATTTTATCTGACATATATGGGATACAATTTCATTTCATCAGAAGTTTCTGCTCCTCAAAAGGAAAAGGTTGAAACCTCTGGCCAATTTCACTTATGTACTTGTCTCCCTATGTAGAAGGTGGCACTTTCGTGTTTCTTCAGCAGAGTTGTCAGTTCAGTTTTCTGTAGTTTTAGCCAGAGCAGAGCTGAATTTACCTATGGAGGCTGTTTTCATAATGGGCAAGGGAACCTAGTCCAGATAAAATCAGGGAACAGATTCCAGGCTGCTTGCCCAGCATCAGCAGGCAGAAGTAATTGTTACCCTTCAGTCACTCTTACCTTGACTTTAACCCATGTCTGTGGCATGAGGTCATTTTTGCTAGTTAACTTTCCTTTCTCATCAGCTGGTTGTGAGTTCTCATTGTCACCAGCTCCTGAAAATCAGAATGTTTTGTTTCTGAGATATTATTCCTGTGCTTTCCAGAAAGGTACAGAATGTGCACTGTCTTCTGTTAATATTCTGTAGGTTAGGTTGTGCAATCTCCCAAGTAAGCTTAGAGGCAGATTTCAAATTCAGTATATCTAGGAGGAAGAACCAAGATGGTGGAGTAGGAGGACGTGTGCTCACTCCCTCTTGCAAGAGCACCGGAATTACAACTAACTGATGAACAACCATTGACAGAAAGACACTGGAACTCACCAAAAAAAACCACCCCACATCCAGAGACAAAGGAGAAGCCACAGTGAGACGGTAGGAGGGGCGCAATCGCGTGGAAATCAAATCCCATAAATGCTGGGTGGGTGACTCACAAGCTGGAGAACAGTTATACCGCAGAAGTCCTGAGGGTTCTGAGCCCCACGTCAGGCTTCCTAACCTGGCGGTCCAGCAACAAGAGGAGGAATCCCCAGAGAATCAGACTTTGAAAGCCAGTGGGATTTGATTGCAGGACCTCCACAGGACTGGTGGAAACAGAGACTCCACCCTTGGAGGGCACACAAAAAATAGTGTGCTCATCAGGACCCGGGGGAAGGAGCAGTGACCCCATAGGAGACTAAACCAGACCTACCTGCTGGTGTTGGAGGGTTGCCTGCAGAGGTGGGGGGCAGCTGTGGCTCACCGAGGAGACAGGGGCACTGGCAGCAGGGGTTCTGGGGAGTGCTCATTGGTGGGAGCCCTTCCAGAGTCCACCATTAGCTCCACCAAAGAGCCTGTAAGCTCCAGGGCTGGGTCCCTCAGGCCAAACGACCACCAGGGTGGGAACACAGCCCCACCCATTGGCAGACAAGCAGATTAAAATGTCACTGAGCTCCATCCACCAAATTGGATTAAAGTTTTACTGAGCTCCACCCACCCAGCCCAACCCACTATCAGTCCCTCCCATCAGGAAGCATGCTCGAGCCTCCTAGACAGCTTCCTCCACAAGAGGGCAGACAGCAGAATCAAGCAGTATCAGCAGTATTTCATCTTGCAGAACTGAAAATCACAGCCACAGAAAGATAGAGAAAATGAAAAGGCAAAAGACTTTGTACCAGATGAAGGGACAAGATAAAACACCAGAAAAACAACTAAATGAAGAGGAGATAGGCACTCTTCTGGAAAAAGAATTCAGAATAATGATGGTGAAGATGATCCAGGACTTTGAAAAAAGATTGGATGCAAAGATCAAAAAGTTGCAAGAAAAGTTTACCAAAGACCTACAAGAATTAAAGAACAAACAAACAGAGATATGCAACACAATAACTGAAATGAAAAATACACTAGAAGGAAGCAATAGCAGATTAACTGAGGCAGAAGGACGAATAAGTGACCTGGAAGACAGAATGGTGATAATCACTGATGCAGAAAAGAATAAAGAAAAAAGAATGAAAAGAACTGAAGACAGCATAAGAGACCTCTGGGACAATGTTAAATGCACCAACATTCGCATTATAAGGGTCCCAGAAGGAGAAGAGAGAGAGAGAAAGGACCTGAGAAAATACTGGAAGAGATTCTAGTTGAAAACTTCCCTAACATGGGAAAGGAAATAGCTACCCAAGTCCAGGAAGCGCAGAGAGTCCCAGGCAGGATAAACCCAAGGAGAATCACGCCAAGACGTATAGTAGTCAAAATGACAAAAATTAAAGACAGAGAAAAGTTATTAAAAGCAACAAGGGAAAAACGACAAATAACATGCAAGGGAACTCCCATAAGGTTAACAGCTGATTTCTCAGCAGAAACTCTACAAGCCAGAAGGGAGTGGCATGATATATTTAAAGTGATGACAGAGAAGAACCTACAACCAAGAATCCTCTACCCAGCAAGGATCTCATTCAGATTCGAGGGAGAAATCCAAAGCTTTACAGACAAACAATAGCTAAGAGAATTCAACAGCATCAAGCCAGCCTTACAACAAATGCTAAAGGAACTTCTCTAAGCGGGAAACATAAGAGAAGAAAAGGACCTGCAGAAACAAAAACAAAACAATTAAGGAAATGGTAATAGGAACATACATGTCAATAATTACCTTGAATATAAATGGACTAAATGCCCCAACCAAAAGACACAGACTGACTGAATGGATACAAAAATAAGACCCATATATATGCTGTGTACAAGAGACCCACTTCAGACCTAGGGACACATACAGACGGAAAGTGAGGGGATGGAAAAAGATATTCCATGCAAATGGAAATCAAAAGAAAGCTGGAGTAGTGATACTCATAGCAGAGAAAATAGACTTTAAAATAAAAAATGTTACAAGAGACAAGAAAGGACACTACATAAAGATTGAGTGATCAATACAAGAAGAAGAGATAACAATTATAAATATATATGCACCCAGTATAGAAGCACCTCAATACATAAGGCAAATGCTAACAACTATGAAAGAGGAAAATGACTGTAACACAATCAAAGTAGGAGACTTTAACACCCCACTTACACCAATGGACAGATCATCCACACAGAAAATTAATAAGGAAACACAAGCTTTAAATGACACAATAAATCAGCTGGATTTAATAGATATCTATAGGACATTACATCCAAAAATAGCAGATTACACATTCTTCTCAAGTGCACATGGGACATTCTCCAGGATAGATCACATTTTGGGTCATAAATCAAGCCTTGGTAAATTCAAGAAAATTGAAATTGTATCAAGCATCTTTTCCAACCACAACGCTATGAGATTTGAAATCAATTACAGGTAAAAAAGTGTAAAAAACACAAACACATGGAGGCTAAACAATATGCTACTAAATAACCAACAGATCACTGAAAAAATCAAAGAGGAAATCAAAAAATACCTAGAGACAAATGACAATGAAAACACAATGATCCAAAAGCTATGGGATGCAGCAAAGGCAGTGCTAAGAGGGAAGTTTATAGCGATACAATCCTACCTCAAGAAACAAGAAAAATCCCAAATAAACAATCTAACCTTACACCTAAAGAAACTAGAGAAAGAAGAGCAAACAACACCCAAAGTGAGTAGATGGAGAGAAATCATAAAGATCAGAGCAGAAATAAATGAAATAGAGACAAAGAAAACAATAGCAAAAATCAATAAAACTAAAAGCTGATTCTTTGAGATGATAAATAAAATTGATAAACCTCTAGCAAGACTCATCAAGAAAAAGAGGGAGAGGAGTCAAATCAAATTCAGTATATCTAAGACAGAACAGATTTTTATCTTCTCCAACAGACATGAATTTCCTGTCTCAGGGATACAACAATAATCCAGTTTGCCAAACTAGAGATTTGGAAACTATTTTATTTTCCTCACCTGAAAGTTAGATCCAGAAGGCAGAAAAAACCAAAAAACAAAAAACCCCACAAAAACTCTTTTTTGTTTGTTTGTTTAGTTCTGTCCTCCACACTTAGAAAAGTATCCGGTATACAGCTGGTGTTAAATATTTGGTGAATTAATGAATAAGTGAATATTCCTCTAGATCACCAAGAATGAGTGATATCCAATGACCAAGAATTGTCTAGTTAGTTACCTTTCTTGTTATCCAGCAAATCCTTCCATCTTCTCACAGCTGCTCACTTGGTTCTGCCCTTTATCATCTCTTACTTATCATAATTTCCTCCTTAGTCTCTTACTCCCAATTTCTTCTAGTCAATAGACTCTCCACACTGATTCCAGAATGCTCGATTTAACATAAGCATATGGCCATCCTGTGGCATCACAGGTGGTTTTTGTTCTTATAGTTTATTTCCCACAGTTCCTATGATTTATGTATGTAAATGGCATCAACAGAAGGAAGAAAAGAGGTTTTAAGATCATCATTTTTCATTTCCCTGTAGATTGCTTAATAATGTCTTATGATCCTCGATGTAAAAGCTAGACTCAACATGGCATGAAAGGTTGTTCATGGACCAGCTCCCTTGCATCTGACTGCCTTAGAGTTTATGTTCTGTCTTCTGTAGCTCCTCACGCATGTGTTTCCCCCTTCCCCCACCTTCTTCCAACCTTCATACTTTTGCAATTGCTGAATTATGCTTTCTTGGTCTTTCTGGCAGGTTCACTGTTCTTTCAAGACCTTGCTCTAATGTCACTGCTCTTCCCACTATTGTGTCTGCTTAGCGCCCATGGCAAAAAACACAATGTACTGTAACAGAATTGGCCTGTTTACTTCACAAATGGAAAGTCAACATCTTAAAAGGAGGACAATATCTAGTTTGTCTTTCAACTCCAGTTTTCAGCTGAGTGGCAGCTCAGTAATATTTGTTGAGTGAGTGAAAAATTTATCCAGCAACAATATCATTCCTTTGGGGAAAGTAACTCCTAAAGGATGCCTTTATAAATAATAAATACTTGGCTTTTTTTCTTGTGTGGAAAATCAGACCTCCCAAACATGTTTATTTTGGCTTAATACCGGAAAGAATATGTTAGTGTGAGAACAAAAAATCCACCAAATATTATTATAGGAAACATCTCTTACTGCTGCCCAGCTGTGTGCATTGCTGCTTTAGAATAGTGTTTTAAAATGTTTTCTAAAATTGCAGCATCTGAAAGAGAGGCCTGGGACTGTGGTGCTTATGGTGCTGAGCCTGTGGTGCTGGCTGCTGCAGCGAGTCCCCTCTGTCACATCTTTCCCATCTGTATAGGCAGCAGCAGGTGGAACCAGAGCTGTTCCTTATGTGGATTAGTCAATCGCTTTTTCTAAAGACTCCGAGAGGCAAGCTTACATTTTGTCTTCAGATCTTTATATGAAAATACCACTGTGTATAATGAGGCTGTTGTATGCATAATTTAACTTTAGGAAGCCTAAATTCCACTGCAAGGCAAATTGGTACCTAGAGGCATGCAATTTGCATTGGGATTTCAAGCTCTCCTCCTGTCTATTGTCCCTGGCATGGTGTTGCTTTTCTTCTAAATTATTCTCTCCTTTGTTCTTCGAATGCCAGATTTAGAGACTGTAACCAGATTACAATGGTCTCCCTACTTAATAGTGGTTTCAGAAACCCTGCAGTGCCTGCTTTGACCAGAGCATAAGAGTTTGGCAAAGCCTAGCCCCAGCACTCACTGGCAGTCTTCATCACAAATCGGCTCCTTTGCCTGCCACCTGCCTCCTGGAGAGGGTTAGGACCAGTTGAGCCTGCCTCTGTCCAGAGTGGGCGGTGCTGATCCTCTGTGGCTGACTTCACAGCTTGATCAGTCAATCTGTTTAGAGACAGACGGTTAGAGAACTGTCTGTCTGAGTTGCCTCAGGAAGAATTTGGCATCTTGGCTGAATCTTCTAGTGACAGACTGCTTTGCTATTCTCTGAGCTGGAGAAGGTGGCTGTGTTGGCTTGGGTACCAGTTTCATTTCTCAAAGCCTTGAGAGTAAAGATATGTGTAAATGGATTGAGGGCTCGGGAGAACAACCTGCCAATTGTCTTCTAATATTTCATTTATCATCTGATAGGCAGTGTCAATTTTGCAGACAGTGCAGAGAGGCTCACGTGTTAATAAATTCTAGTTCTTCAGAAATTATTTCTTCCAAATAGCATGTTTTTATTTAAGACAAACCTTGGAGATATAAAGACTTGTCAATATGTTCACCATAACCTTATTGGATAATTTTGGTATTTGGTGACCAGGCCAGTTCAGAGATGACTGGAAAACTTCTTCATAATGCTTGGTAAAGAAACAGTTATTTCCAATGTCAACTAGGAACCAAAGAGGAAAGACAGGGGGAGTGGGAGAGAAAGAGAAAAGGAAAGGCTAGACAGGGAGATGGAATTTTAGCTCATGGTAAAATTGGAGATCAAATTCAGATCAATTTTTAGATTAGGGTGTCTAAATCAGGTTAGGATTCACTGAATATTTGCTGAATAAGCTGGAAGAAGTCATTGCTTCACTCTTTAAAATAAATACATTGAACTTGATCATTTATTGATATCTCCTTGAAATCTAACATTCAGAAAATTTTTAATTTGCCCTCTAAACATGGTAATTAATTGTTGTTTAACTGATTGGGATGTATATATTAGCCAGAAGCAGGGTAGCATGTTCTGGGCTACCCTGCTTCTGGCTAATAAACACATCTTGGATCTTGGAGAGATCCGAGGTCCGGGCAGCCCCCAACTCAACTATCATTCTTTGAGTTCTTATGATGCCACAGGAACTACATTGAGATCCTTAAATGCATTGCCTTTTATTCCTTAAAATCATCTATGAGGTGGTTATTATTTCACCTCTTTTAAGTTGAAGAAATAACAAATTAACTTGCTTCAACTTCCACAGGTGAGAAATGGGCGAGCTGCAATTTGAATGTAGGACCTGCATTTTGAGTTCTGCTTTATTTTACCTCTGTAACATACCATTTGCCCACTAGTGATCCCAAAGTTTAGGCTTTGAGGAGATAGATAGGAATTCTCCTGCTACATCCTGAGTCTTCCATAGTTGTACTTTATTAGGAGACACTAAAATAGAGGTATGGTGTGTCATGCTAGGAAGAAAGTATGTTTGCGTGGCACATACATGAACACTAATTAAAACAGACATGGCACCTTGCACCAAAAGACAGGATTTAAAAGACAACAGAGATATGTCTATTGATGGATGATGTAGAACTTTTTCTCAGTCTAGTTAGCGTGGCTCTTCTCTCCTTGTCCCAAGACTGACAATTGTTTCCTTGTTGGGGCAGTTACTAAGATTTGTTCCTGTTGCCGGATCTCCCAGAGCATCCAAGTGCTATCGGAGTTGGAGATTAATGGCTTGACAACACCAGTGACAGCTGTGACAGTGATGTGTTGCCATCGTGGCAAGAAAATTTCAGAAAGATAAAGAATTCCATCATCTTATATTTTAGTAATATATATTCTGCTAGCATATTAGGGAACTACTTTCATTCTTCTGGGAATGTGGGTTATAAATTGAATTTGCTTTTATCATTATCATCTAATGCATATAGCCATAATCCAAATTGGAATGATTTGCAAAAAATCACCTATGTTGTGAAATGAGAAGATGTAGTTATTCAGTGCCTACGGTATGTCAGACATTGCATTGGTTTACAATAGAGACAAAAAATACTAGAACTAAAAATTAGAATATTTTCTCCCTTCATCACACTTGAGTGTGACATTCAGACGATGTGTGGCTGAGCCTAGGATGGTGAAGCATGTATAAGCAGGTGTTGTGAATGAATTGATTCAAGATATTCAGGTAAGATATACACAAGTTATTAATTTTTGAGAGTCCGTGTGTTATGCTTATGAAAGCATGGGTTCTGTGACTCAGTGAGTAAGGCAAACATTTTGGTGAATTGCAGTCTGTAAAGGAAAGAGAAGTGTTGATTATATTTCTTTACTTTTATGTCACAGAGTTATATTGTACACAGTCATTTGATATTTGATATAACATTTAGAATGTAATGTATACAGAATTGTAGAAATCAAAAATTATTTTAGAATGTCTCTTCTTCCGATTTCTCAAATAAAACAGCTCCTTCTAGAACCTTCTGGTTAATATTATAGTGATAATGGATAAAAAGAAGCAGAGGGAGAAAAAAATGTGTCATGTCTTCATAATTAAAATAAAATGAGAATCACTGGGGGAAATATTTTCCGGATGTTTTTAAAGAGTTTATTTTACTCTCAATCTCTAAATTATGGCTATATTGCTTTTAACATTTAATGATCTATGGTTCCAAATACCTTCTTTAAAACTGTTCATTCAAACATGTGTGTGCAGTTGGCATAATCACCTTTTATCATGCTATGATAAAAATCATGTATTGATGATGCTTTTTTATAAATCAAGTGCTTTTTTATAAATCAAATCAGGAGGACTCAGATGCAGGGTAGGC
Source organism: Hippopotamus amphibius kiboko (assembly GCF_030028045.1). NCBI lineage: Eukaryota > Metazoa > Chordata > Mammalia > Artiodactyla > Hippopotamidae > Hippopotamus > Hippopotamus amphibius. Next base: position 55,720,097 of record NC_080190.1, on the reverse strand, counting down.
TAGGACCTTAGTAGTGTCAGCCAGGGTGAGACTTAGTCATGATTCAACAAGCATAAGTGGAGATAATCATATGGTTTTCCTTTTTAATATGTTACTAATACAGTTACTTACATTAATGAATTTTGGAATGTTAAGCAAACCTTATACACCTGAGATAAACTTCACTTGGCCATCATGTAGTACACTTTTTACATGTTGGATTCAATTTGCTAAAATAGTGTTATGCATTTTTGCTTCTATGTTTATGAAGAATATTGGTACATATTTTTTTGGTGATGTCTTTGCCTGGTTTTGGTTTTGGGGGTAATGGCCTCATAAAATAAGTTGAAGAATGTTCCCTCCTCTTCAATTTTCTGGACAAGTTTGTGTAGAATTGGTAAATTTATTTAAGTCATTTGGGGTGAAAAATTCTGTGGGCTAGTTTCAACTACAATTCAATTTATTGATATAGATAATTCAATTATTAGTTATCTACAGGGTAATTAAAGTTACATATGAGTATTTCTTGAATTAGCTTTGATAATTTTTGTCTTTCAATGAATTCATTCATTTCATCAAAGTATTTAATTTTATTGGCATAAAGTTCATAATACATCTAAAATTTTCCTTCTGATATCTCTAGATTCTGTAGTGATATCACCTCTCTCATTTCTGATTTTAGTAATTTGCATTTACTTTCATCATTTTCTTCCTAATCACTGTAGATAGAAGTTAGTAAAACTTATTGATCTTCTTAAAAACCAAGTTTTAGGTTCATTGCTTTTTCTTTCTTTCTTTTTTTTCTATTTTATTGGTATGTGATCTCATCATTAAAAATTTATTTTCTCTATTTTTAATTTCATTTGTTTTTGCTTTTCTTGTTTCTTAATATGGAAACTAAGATCATTATTATGAGGACTTTATTCTTTTCTAATACAGGTTTCCAGTGCTATACATTTCCCTCAAAGCACTGCTTTAGCTACATCCCACAAATTTTTATGTGCTGTCTTTCATTTTTATTCAGTTTAATGTTCTTTCTATTTTATCTTTTGTTTTATTTTTCCTTTGCTGCATTGTTTATTTAGAAGTATACATTTAATTTCCAAATATTTGAGCATTTACCAAATGTTTTGTTTTTGATTTCTAACTTACTTCCATTGTGGACAGAGAATATACATTGTATGAACCAACTCCTTTGAAATATATTGAGACTTGTTTTATGTACTAGTAAATGATCTGTATGGTAAATATCCCATGCATACTAAAAAAGAATGCTTGCCTGCTGTTGTTGGGGGGAATGTTCTATAACTGTCAATTTTGTCAGGTTGGTTGATACTATTGTTCAAGTCTTGTTTATCTTTGTTGATTGCTGTCTACTCAGTCTCAGTTATTGAGGTTAAGGATTCAGAAGCAGACAATAACTGTGGATTTGTTGATTTCTCCTTACATTTTTATCAGTTTTTGTTTCATGCATTTTGAATCTATCCAATTAATTGCATACACATTTACAATTGTTCTGGAGAATTAACCTACAATTCCTTGGAGAATTGACCCAACCATTTACCATTCTGTAATATCGCTCAAAATTTTCTGCTTTTGAGGTCCACCTGTCTGACTTTAGTATAATGATGCCAGTTTTCACTGGTTATTGTTTGTGTGATGTGTTTTTGCCCATTTACTTTTAACCTATATATAAATTTTATATTTAAGATGAGCTTTTTATAGGCAGCATATAATTGGGTCTTGCTTTTTTATCTAATCTGATAATCTCTACCTTGTAATTTATATTTGCATTTCATTTGTTGTCTTATTACTTTAACTCCTTGTTTTATTATTTTCATGGTTGCTTTACCAATATTTTGTGGCTTGTAGTATATATTATTAACTTTCACTACCTACCTACAAATGATGTTATACACTTCATACATAATATGAGTTGTACACAGTTCACTTTCATTTCTCCCCTTTTAGCCCTTATGCTGTTTTTATCAAACATTTTATTTCTAGATATATGATTAAACCTCATAATACTTTGTTATTGTTTTTGTTTTAACCATTTGATTATATTTTGAAGTACTTAAATAAAAAGAAAAAAGTCTTCATATTTACCCATGAAATTGCTATTTCTGGTGCCCCATATTCTTTTGTGCAGACCCAGATATCTGTCTGGTATTTTACTTCTGCCTGAAGGTCATCTGTTATTATTTCTTGTGGTGCAACTCTGCAGCTGATGAATTCTCTTAGCTATTGTGTTTCTGAAAATGGCTTTATTGCACCTCTGTTTTTCAAAAGATTTTTTTGCTGAGTAAAGAATTCTAGTGTAACTGTTTTTGTTTGTTTCTCTTTGTTTGTTTGTTTGTTCTTTTCCCCTTCAGTTTCTTAAAGATCTTCTCTACTGACATTGAAATTTCATTGTTTCTGACAAGAATCCTGCTGTCATTCTTATCCTTATTCTTCAGTACATAGAGTATTTTTTCCCACTGGACATTTATAAGATTTTCTATTTATTGTTATTATAGAAAGTTGAAAAAGGCAGGGATTAAAAATAATCTCTCTTTTTTATCTATCTTTCTTCTTCATTAACACAAATTTCCTTCACTATTGCAATAATTTTCCAGGCAATGACACACCAAATTGGTTAGCTTTGGAGGAGGCAGAGATATGAGTCACATTACGGAGATTTAGGGACCATCATCTTCCTGATCTCAAAGCAATTATACCTCAGCTATGACTGCAAACCAAACACAGTTGCCTTGGGTACCTTTCTTTGTGCCCACATGATGGCTAACATTTACTAGATATACTCTCTTACATAGACCAATGTATATGACATGAAAACAGCCATATGGTATGTTGATTATTTAGGGCTACCATAACAAGATAGCACAGACTGGGTGGCCTAAACAGCAGAAATTTATTTTCTCACAGTTATGGAGACTGGAAGTCTAAGGATCAAGGTGTTGGCAAGTTTGGTATCTCAAGAGGACTCTCCTTGGCTTAAAGATGGCTACCTTTTTGCTGTGTCTTCACATGGTCCTTTCTTTGTGTATGCTTCTGATGCCTCTTTCTCTTCTTATAAGGACACTGATTTTATTGGAATAGGGACTCACCCCTATGACCTCATTTCACCTTCATTACCACCTTAAAGGCCCTATTTCCAATACAGTCACATGGCAGGTTAGGGCTTCAATCTATGAATTTTGTGGGGGGGAGGACACATTTCAGTTCATAACATAGTGTAAGGAATAGATCTTGGTAAGCAACAGCTTCTCTCTTCTAAACAAAGATACCATATCATTTGTCTGTTTGTTTGTTTGTTTTTGACAGGAATAAGCATTCTGGCTCAGAAGTTCATGAAAAGGACATTTGCTAGAAGGAGAAGGGTCATTTTCTTCACTAGTATTTTAAACTAGGATTCTCTTTGAGTGTTTCTCATGTGTGTGTCCTGAAGGGGTGAGACCTTCAGCCACACCCCTCAGTGTTTATGTCCATGTTTTTTACGATTTGGTTGGCCAATGCCTCTACCATCCATGAATGCAGAGGAAGGTGATTTATAGACCACCCCTCCTGCAGGCTCCTGTCAAATCTGTGAATGGATTGAGCGAGGGTTGCAGTATTTCTGTTTACCTCACCATGAATGTAGGGTTAGGGGCCTATAACTGCCTTGGAGTGATTTCAGGAGGCTTCAGTATGTCCAGTGATCTCTTATTCTCACATAGACCTTCCATGGTGCCTGGCACATCATCGCTCAATGAAACCATTTGAATAAATGAAAGAACAGATGACACCTATTCAAGTGCCCATGCCTGAGGAGAATGTGTGGGTGCATACTAAAGGTTGATGAGCCAGGAATTGAAAGTTAGAATTTATTTATCCCTGCGGATTGCTTTATCACTGCCTATTTTTGAAATTCCTTAGATTCCTTTGTTGTTAGTGCTTTTTTTGTAACCGATCTGTTTTAAGAAGTGAAAGAAAGTTCATGCAGACTGAAAATTGGAGCCATTTTCTGCACACTTTCCCTTGCCCTAAGAAGCGTAGATCTAAAGCAGAGTGAAGGATAAAATGATTGGACAGCTGAGGGCCATGCATTCCCAGAGATAGCTGTTCCAGGAGCATGGAAGGAAATGTCAGCTCTTTCCATTTTTACGGAGGTATTTTTAGAGTGGCTTCTTGTCTCCTTGGCTAGTGTCAGGGTGCTGCATTATTATCGTGGAGCTGCATTCTACTGAAAAATAAGCTTTTAAAAAAAGTCATTTCTATCAGAGAAGAATCTATGTTACGTCTGTATCCATCATACTCTCTTATGAATGCATCACCCTTTCTGGGAGTTTATTTCATTAACATTTCTACTGAAAATGTTTTTCTTTCTTTTATCTCAATGACCTACATTAAAAGTAAGTGATTGCTTAGGTTTTTTTTTTTTTTTTTTTTTTAATAAAAATGATTGAAAATTACATTTTATGGGACTTCCCTGGTGGCACAGTGGTTAAGAATTCTCCTGCCAATGCAGGAGACATGGGTTCGAGCCCTGGTCCAGGAAGATCCCACATGCCACAGAGCAACTATGCCCATGCACCACAACTACCAAGCCCATGCACTGCAACTGCTGAAGCCTGTGCACATAGAGCCTGTGCTCCACAACGAGAGAAGCCACTGCAGTGAGAAGCCTGTGCACCGCAACTAAGAGTAGCCCCCACTTGCTGCAACTAGAGAAAGCCTGCATGCAGCAATGAAGGCCCAACACATACGAAAATAAATAAATAAATTTATAAAATAAAATAAAATTGCATTTTAGGGGCACCTTATTAGTTTGGGACAGATTGAAACAGAAGACATCCTGAACAGGGGTTAGAGAGTTCATCATGTATATTTCTGGAGCAAAGACAAGGCCATTTTTAGATCCCTTGTCATATTGAGAATGACTCTAAAGAATAAGACTAAATTTATTTGACCACATAGGATAATCTATCTTACTCCTTTACAGTAACCCCTCAGGTACATGACATTTTTGACTCCAAGACCAAATGTCTAATGTGCCTTCACCTTGGCAATGTCACTTACATCTCCTTCCAAATTCTCCTGACATGTCATCAGGTAAAACAGACTTTTGGAAGCCGAGATTGCCGGACATGGAAACCTCATGGTGAGCAACCCCCTATAGGAAGCTGGAGGTCTGTGCTCTTGGCTTCTGGTCCTATAGGACCTGGGTCTCTACAGCTCTGGACCAAGGCCTCCACCAACAGGTTTTTGACACCCAGAGTGTATCAGAGTTACATTTTCCTCAGTGTTCATTTGTTCTCTTTCTCCCACTTTTCTGTTGATATTTCCTTTACAGCTATGAAATTTTGGGGCTATAATTATTTTTCACATATGGGATTGTTTCCTAAATATGCATCTGTAGTTGAGGAACATGTTAATAGGAAAGCCTGGTTCTGGCACCATTCTTTAAAGATAGTGCTTTCCAGGACTAACATATTTTATATTTTGTTTCATAAGAGTAAATGATACCGGTACAAGAAAAACTTGAAAATTCTGAAAAAGAATTTGAAAGAGAAGTGTCATGTACAATCATGTTTAGTCATACAACTTTTATACTGTTGTTAGCATTTTCCTGCATTCAGTCATTTTTGCCATATTTACCTTCTTTTTTTCATGATCATAAACACATAATACACATATTTTTTATTATATCTAATGTTATATTATAATCAGGTTAACAACAGATGCGTCATAAATATCACTTATCATAACTGCATAAAATCCCACTGTGTGACTCCAGTATAATTTATTTAATGATTTCACTATTGGAAATGTGTGTGGTTTTAACATTTCTGCTCACATAGATAATATGGCAATACATATCTTTGGACAAAACATTTTCCATTAAGGATACTTTTCTCTAGTCAGATTCCATGTAGAATTACTAGGTTAAAAATTAGAAACATTTTGAAGCCTTTTGATAACTAATCTGTTATCCTGTCACAGGCATCAGATCCTTGACTACAGCTGCAAGTTTACCCATTTGGCTCCTTAAGTAGTCAATGCAATATACACCAACTTAACATCTGAAGTGTAATAATGTACATCAGGATTCTTAGCATAATGTATTTTTCTCTTTAAATGGCATTGTTGATGACCTTCACCTGATGTGAATGAGGAAATAAGTTTGTTGTCCACTTCTCCATTTAACATCCTGGCTCTGGCCATGAACCAGTCCAATCTGTGAATGTTTTTTACTGAACAACAACCCAAGCTTGTCTCTCTATTGTCTCCTGGCTTTTGCCTTTACTGCAGAGTAACCTAATTATGTGCAGTGGTTAGACTTGTGCAGTGGAATCAACTGTATTCTTAAATGGCTCTAAAACTGAACCCATTTCTTTAAAAAAATTATTTTTATTATTTATTTATTTATTTATTTATTTATTTATTTATTTATTTTTGGCTGCATTGGGTCTTTGCTGCTGTGTGTGGGCTTTCTCTACTTGCAGCAAACAGGGGCTACTCTTCATTGCGGTGCACAGGCTTCTCATTGCAGTGGCTTCTCTTGTTGTAGCGCATGGGCTGTAGGCACACGGGCTTCAGTAGTTGTGGCATGTGGGCTCAGTAGTTGTGGCTCATGGGCTTAGTTGCTCCGTGGTATGTGGGATCTTCCCAGACCAGGGATCGAACCCGTGTCCCCTACATTGGCAGGTGGATTCTTTTTTTTTTTTTTTCGTTTAAAAAGTCTTTATTCATTTTTGATCAGGGAAAGGACAATCTCAATGTCAACTTGTCACCTAACCATAAATTTGAACTTACAGAATTCACTGCCCTAAAGACACTGACTTTGACAACATAACTTAAAATGAAAATCTCCTTTCTGTTCCCTAAGGTTGCATATTGAAAGAATTAAACAATCCCTTGCAATAGCCAACACTGGTACTTGGCCTAAGCGTTAAGGTCAAACAGCAAAACAGGAGCAAAACAAGGCCAAAGCATTGTAACTTGATAGCCCAGGAGGTACAAACATCATTGGAACAAAGAAAGTTGCAGGCACCAAATAAAAGAAAAAAAGAGGCAGGTTCATTAGCATAAAAAATTTACGCTTGGTTGAAGGTGAATTCAACTACTCCACATGTGAACATGTACGCCAATCCTAATGGCTAACATGGAACCACAAAAACAAAAACAAAAACCTTAAATTCAGTAACTACACCGAATGTAAATTCAAAACTTGAATTTATCCAGGACATCCTCCAAAATCTATAGCTAAAACCATTTTTAATGCCCCAGGAAAATCTGTTGTAATGACATGACTTGGTCACACTTAGGACTTGCATTTACATAAGATTTAAGGGATAACTTTCCCTACTATTCCTTCTTATGTCTGAATATGGATATGCTTAACTACTCAGCTCATGCACTAACTGCACTAAAAATGATGAAACCTACTACCTACCATGACTTCTTCTAAGAACTCACACCACGTAACAGTTACACCCAATATAGCTTCCTAAAAATGCCCCAACAGAAAACGTTTTGTTCCGTTTGGTGCTTGCTGTGACATAATACCAACAAAATAGCATACAGATAGATTAGTTACTCAGCCACTACTTCAAATGTTTTAATCTAACTTGTTCAAAACTTTTATAACTTCATACCTATTTGCCAAAATCCTTGTGTGAAATGTAACTACATGTGATATTCTTAAACTGTAGCTCCTAAAACACAGTTTGTTTTTTTCCACCCTGGGTATATCTAGACATTTTAATCAAGAAAACAAAGTTATGGTATTATGATTAGCCAAAGCTCTTTCTAGCAGACCACTGAATACAACAAATTATTAACAAATGCCTTTCCAGAGACAAGAACAAAGGAAATTTTTTTTTATTCCTAAAAGGAGCTACCAGCATGCTTTGTGCCATTAAAAAGTTACTTTTCGAAATATAACGACTTACAGTCTACTAGAAAGCTTCCACTAACCACAACGCTATAACCATGCCAAAGAAACTTTCATGAGTCTCCAGATACACAGAGAGAAAACATTAGTGTATGATGGAAGCCTCAGTTAACAGGGAATGAAGCCTTAGAGCATAAAATACACCTAACAAAAAAAAAGTGGAACAGAGTAGACACTGTAGCTGGCTATTTATAAAGGACCACAGTTTCTCCCTATGGATCAACAATCCCTACAAAATAAACTGTGCCTTAATTATTACTTATTTAAAATTACACTTTTACAGAGCTATTTAGTACCTGACGCAGAAAAACAATAGTATATATATGTCTGTGCTACTCTCTCGCTTCCTCTCAGCTTCCCCTTCACCCCCTGCCCCTTCCCAAACCTCGAGTTCTCCAGTCCATTCTCTGTATCTGCATCCTTGTTCTTGTCACTGAGTTCATCAGTATCATTTTTAGATTCCGTATATGTGAGTTAGCATACAATATTTGGCTTTCTCTTTCTGACTTACTTCACTCTGTATGACAGGCTGTAGGTCTATCCACCTCATTACGTATAGCTCCATCTCATCCCTTTTTATAGCTGAGTAATATTCCATTGTATATATATGCCACATCTTCTGTATCCATTCATTTGTTGATGGGCATTTAGGTTGCTTCCATGTCCTGGCTATTGTAAATAGTGCTGCAATAAACATTATAGTGCAAGTTTCTTTTGGGATTATGGTTTTCTTAGGGTATATGCCCAGGAGTGGGATTACTGGATCATATGGTAGTTCTATTTGTAGTTTTTTAAGGAACCTCCAAATTGTTTTCCATAGTGGCTGTACCAACTTACCTTCCCACCAACAGTGCAGGAGAGTTCCCTTTTCTCCACACCCTCTCCAACATTTGTGGTTTCCAGATTTTGTGATGATGGCCATTCTGGTCGGTGTGAGGTGATACCTCATTGTGGCTTTAACTTGCATTTCTCTGATGATGAGTGATGTTGAGCATCTTTTCATGTGTGTGTTGGCCATCTGTATGTCTTCTTTGGAGAAATGTCTATTTAGGTCTTCTGCCCATTTGTGGATTGGGTTATTTGCTTTTTTGGTATGAAGCTTCATGAGCTGCTTGTATATTTTGGAGGTTAATCCTTTGTCCATTGTTTCATAGGCAATTATTTTTTCCCATTCTGAGGGTTGCCTTTTAGTCTTGTTTATGGTTTCTTTTGCTGTGCAAAGTCTTTTAAGTTTCCTGAGGTCCCATTTGTTTATTCTTGATTTTATTTCCATGATTGTAGGAGGTGGGTCCAAAAGGATCTTGCTTTGATGGATGTCATAGAGTGTTCTGCCTAGGTTTTCCTCTAGGAGTTTGATAGTGTCTGGCGTTCCATGTAGGTCTTTAATCCATTTGGAGTTTCTTTTTGTGTATGGTGTTAGGAAGTGTTCTAATTTCCTTCTTTTACATGTTGCTGTCCAATTTTCCCAGCACCACTTATTGAAGAGGCTGTCTTTTTTCCATTGTATATTCGTGCCTCCTTTGTCAAAGATAAGGTGCCCATATGTGTTTGGGCTTACTTCTGAGTTCTCTATTCTATTCCATTGATGGCAGGTGGATTCTTAACTACTGCTTCACCAGGGAAGTCCCTGAGCCCATTTCTGTTTATTGCTATCCTAGGGATTCAGCTCTGTCCCAATGCAGATATGGCAAAACTTCTACTAACAGTACCTGAGCCCAGGAATACAGTCTGGACCTTGCCACTCTTTGTTCATGCTTTGGTCTCCAACACCTCCCCCTCCTTTCACTTTTCCCTTGTCTCCTCTTACTCTTGTCCTGGCACTTATAGCAAGTAGAGGTGATTTTTTAGCTTCCCTGAGCTTTTCATGAAAAGGGAACCATTTCCAGATTCAATGCTATTTTTACCAGACTCTGAATTGTGTAAAAGACTGGTTCTCTGATACTTTCTGGACCACGATATTAACATTCCCCTATGCTGTAGACCCATGGGTTTGATTTTAAATCAGCATTTCCTAAATGATGCTTCTATGGAACTGAAATTTCAATGGGATCCAGGAATAAAGGTTCCCATGATCAAATAAGCTGTGAAATGTGCTTCCAAAACTCCCCTCTTGGAGATTTGCATTCACATTAACATATCCAAAGGGTTGGAGACATCAGAAAGAAAGAAAACATTTCAACCTAGTCATTCCCCACTGAAGACCTGTTCTTGTTTTTGTTTGTTTTTTTCTTTTTGTTTCTATCTCTCTTCTTATTTTTTATAACTATCCCTAGATTAATTTTTCCTGAAAACCTTTTTGGAAAAAGCTGCTTTGATCATTCAAGCTGTTTATGGATGTGGCCACAGATAAATGTTCCCCACAATTGGAGCTGGAATGTGTACATATTGCTCTTCAGGCCTATCAGAACCTCAGACATTTGCACAATATAATCTCCATGCATTACTGACTGACTGCAGTGCAGAAGGGAGCAAGCTGGACATGGGGAGGGTGTGCAGGTGGAAACAGACAAGAGGCCTGGGCCTGAGACCTCCATGCTGCTCTATTAGCAGACAGCCAGGGACTACCTAAGGCTGAGATGTGTGTGAGTTTCCTGGGCAATTGTTTGCCCACCTGTAGGAATGCTTGAGGTTTGGTTTATCTGAACAATGTTCCTATAAAGTTGTCTGTCACCCAAAGGGGATCATAAGGATGCTTTCAGTAGTAGAGAGGGCTCAGCGATTTCTTTGGAGCCATAGTGCTCATCCTTTCACAGCTGGGGAACTACTTTGCTGTGAAATAGAATTTCAGTTGGATGCAAAATTAATCAGCTTTCACAACTCTAATTTTTGACTAGGACACTGTGTCAGTGTGTTTGGTACATGCTGAGTTTGATTCTGGAAGCCTACCCCTTGCATTTGTGTAGCATCGTGACACTACCGCCTGCCTGTCAGATGCCACAGGAAACAAGAGGACTGGGGAGCCAACAGTTTCTTTTCTGCCACTCAGGCTCTTCCTCACAGCTTAGATTCAGGGATGCTCTGGAATGGACATTAGTGGCTGTCTAGTCCAACCCTCTGCCCAGTGGAAGAAATCTCTTCAAGCACCCATGATTAGAGGCCAGGCCCCCTGTGCTTGCATATTCCTGCAGTGATGGGCATCCACCACCTTACAAGGCAGCCCAGTGGTATATTTTGAATCACATATAGGCTTTGTGGAATTTTTTCTTTCCTGCATAAGCCAAAAAAGGCACATTCCATGTTGCCTTAGCTCTGTACTGGCACAAGATCAATATTGCAGAGACAGTTCTTTTTCTTATCTTTGATGGCTCTGATGTGATCGATTTGTGGTATTTTGATCTTGGATGCTTGGGAAGGCCATATATAGAGAAAAACTGACTTTCGTGATCTGACAGCATCTGCTAAAACCCAGTCTCTGGGCAATTTTACATTAGAAGGATATGTATGTCTTCACAAAAAACAGGATTAAGCAAACATAGGCATTTATATTTGGTGCAGTATCCTCACCCTAACAAAAAAAAGAAAAGGGGAAGAAGACTGTTTTTCTTCTTATATAGGCAATCATACAGAAAGGATCAACAACCAGGTTCTTTAACATAACTTTTTATTTTTCAAAATCTCACTTGCTCAAGGGAAACAGTCTGTTTACAAAGAAGCTTTCAGTTTTTCAGTAAAATATAATGGGAAGAACATTCTCAGATGTGTTTATTGATGTGGTATATTCCTCTTTGCTTCTAGAGTAGATTAGATGGTGTGTGTTGATGGGGGAGGAAGCTGAGTGAATCATGGCACCTGCCCTCAAGGAGCTCACGATCTCCCTGGTGGGGAGCAGGAATGACAAACACCCACCAAAACAGCTTCACTGAAGACAGAGAGTGATGCATGTTATAATAAAGAAATCAGCTGAATGCTGAGGAAGCAGGGAGGAGGCCAAGGTTAATGCCAGGTGGGAGGGCTGGGAAAGAGTGTACAGCTGAACTGACTCTGAGTTGTGCGTGGGGAAATGGGTAGGATTTTAAAAGGCAGAGCTTAATAGGAGAGCATTACCACATGGAGGCATTTTCCTAGACCATCTCCCAGTTTGGGAGATGGAAGCCTTCCAATCTCTGCTGTCAACATTCTCCAAGGACATTTTCCCTGTATTGTGCCTGATCACTGTATCCAGAACTAAGGTTTGAGGGATTTGTTTGCTTACTTTATTGGTAGGATAGTTTTCTTTTTTTTTTTTTAAAGATTTTTTTGATGTGGACCATTTAGAGTCTTTATTGAATTTGTTACATTGTCAATATTGCTTCTGTTTTATGTTTTGGTTTTTTGGCCATGAGGCATGTGGGATCTTAGCTGCGTGCTCTTAGTTCCCTGACCAGGGATTGAAACCAGGCTTCCTGCTTTGGGAGCATGGAGTCTTAACCACCAGACCACCAGGGAAGTCCCAGATTGGTAGGATAGTTTTAAATAAATATCTCATAACATTACAATTTGAGTTCCTGGGCAGTTCTCTCACCTGCTCAGAATATCCACAGGTAGGCCCTCTGGTTCATATTTACCCCCTGCATTGACACTTCAGTTGGGGTAGAGTTTCACTCTATCTCTTCTTTCCCTTTGTGGAATAGTGTCTTGACCGAGACAGGGAGGGGGGAAAAGAGAAACAACAAGGAACCTTAGGACAGCGCCAATCAACCTGCCTTGTTGAAAACACTAGGAGAAGGAACCAGGAGAGGGAGAGTGGGCCTTTCAATCTGTGAGTGCAAGCAACAGTTCCTCCATGGCAAACAGGATGTGTAAATAAGAGCAGTAGTCTCTCAATGTGGAAATTCTCGATGGGCATTCATATCCGTTCATTATTTTTCCCCCAAAACATGGAAGAAGTACATGCTGTGTATCACAACTTGCCCTTTCAAAGTTCACAGTCTGGTGAAGGGGAGGGAAACGTAAACTAGTATTTACAATGCAGGGAGATAAGGACTGTGACAGAGGGGATGTGGAATGCTGTGTCTTTGAGGGCAGATAAGAGAGGCTGCAAGTAGTAGCTTGAGAAGAGGATGCCTGAGCCAAGCAAGAATTAGGGGGTGAAGGAGGGGGCCTTCTTTTTATTGATTATGGGCATTCAGTGAGTGCTTTTGTAAAGAAAATGGCGCAGTTACCTTAATTAAGTTCATTTTACAGTTAATTACACTGAATGACCTTGGGGATATATAAGTGTTTGATACACACTTAATATGAGATGGACACGGGTAACACTGATACATGAGTGTGCGCTGCAACAAAGATGCAGAGATGCCTGTGTTTGAGTGATGACGTCCAACCAGTCTCACTAGAGCCTGGAAATTTTTCAGTCATCTAATGAAACAATATGCATTTCTTGTAAAACTCTCAATGCAAATTAGTCTAAGCTTAATTTATATTATGGTATACATTTCGGAAGGACACTAGCAGCAAATCCAACAAAAAGATATCACAGTCCAAAGGAAGAGCTAACATTTCCTGAATGTATACTTGTGTCCTATGTGCATACGTTGTTTTGAATCCTCATAAAAACTTATCTGATGTTGTTGTCTACCTGCTCACATTTTCTCCTCTGTGGCCTCCCCTTCTAACTGAATTCCAGTTTTGTTCTTGCAATCGGTCTGCTCTCCACGCGGCCGTGTGCTTTACTAAACCACCCAGAGGAATGCCAGGTCCCATGTCGGAGACTGCTTCAGAGGTGGGCAGGTGATGCAGTCCTATATAAGATTCTGTCTAGAAGTGATGTCTAAAATCATGGCAGCTACCTGTGATGAGGGAGCCTGGCTAAGGAGAAAGCCAGTGATAGCTGAGCAGGATGATTCCTGGGTCGTTAATGACCCCATTTAGACACTGAGTTTGACAGCCCAGGAACCATGTCTTGTTAAGTGGGATAGTGTTATTTTCTTTCTGATTCAAGCCATTTTTTCGTTGAATTTTTGGTACTCTCAGCCAAAATCACTCTGACATAGGTGTGGACTCTCATTATCCCCATTTTGCAGATAAAAAGAACTGAGGTTTAAAGAAGTTAAGTAACCTATCCAAGGTCATACAACTAGCTAAAAATTCCGAATCAGGATCAAATTCAGGTCTGTCTTATTCCAAAACCTATTGCTTTAGTTTTTGGCTATGCTTCTCCTGCAGAAGTATATTTATTTGAAATATATAATACCAAAGTACTTAAGTAAATGTCAAACATTTTGAATAGTTCAGATAGATCAAATATATAATTTATAAGAAAGCTATCATCTTCCATCTCTTGTTTAGGAGTTGGGGAACTTTCTCTGTAAAGGGCCAGGTAAGAAAATATTTTACGCTTTGTAGGCCTTGTGGTTTCTACTTAACTAATTGTAGCTCAAAAGCAGCCATAGACAGTGTATAAAGAAATGAACTTAGCTGTGTTCCAGTAAAATTTTATTTACAAAAACAGGTTATGGCCCAGACTTGGCCCATGAACCACAGTTTCCTGACCCCTGTACTTTATGAACTAAATGTGATTCTTGGTTAAGGGTCATCAACTAGGATGGATAAAAGGGAATGTTACTAGGTGTGTACAAGAAAGTCACACCAGAAAGAAGAGGAGACGGGGGTCCCAGTGTGGGAAGGAAAAATAACTTTCCCCCTTTGACAAAAATTAAGGTGTCAAAGAGGGTGATTATGTTTCTGCTTTGTAGTGCTGGTTGAGGAATAGCTTAAGCCAAAGTAAAGGGAGGGGAATCTCGTGACTTCCACCATTAGAGAAGCAAAATTTAGAGGGTTGCTAGCCTCTTATCTGTACTTTATTTGGAGTTTCTGTTAAAAGTTCCAAATTGTCTCAGTACTGCTTTCAAAACCCACCATTTTCTCTAATACTTAAATTATTGAATGATCCACAAACGCTTTAATACATAGCAGTTTTTTCTGCAAATGGAGAGATAAGGGTCAGAAATGAACAGATGATTATAGCTATTTGATTTCAGCTTTAATTGCTTTCCAGCAGGCACAGAGAATGGACCAATTTTCTCAAAACAATATTTGTTCTGAAACAGAGGTCTGAGAGTAAAGTTTTGTCAATAATACAAGGAGATTTGGGGAAGTACATGATGGGTTTTCCCTCTTTCTCAAATCGTTTGCAATGTGTGTTCCCTTTCTTTCAAAAGCATAGCATGAAATCGACTGTGATTTTTATGCCGAATCTAAAATATTGAACAATATTTGTCTCCTTTTACCTATTAATACATTGAAAATAAAAAAGAGTATATAGAAGACCAAGGTGGAAAGATGGGAAGAGAAGGTTTTCATTCCTTCTGCTCTCTGGCACCTACTGATTTACATTATGTCTCTGTGGATTTGTTTATCCTAGACATTTCATACAAATGAAATCATACAATATAGCCTTATGTCTAGTTTCTTTCATTAAGTATTACACTTTTAAGGTTCATCTATGCTGTAGCATATATCAGTACTTTATTACTTGTATTGGTGAATAATATTCCATTGTTTGGATATATACACTTTTTTTTTTCTTTAAGAACTTTTATTGAGATACAATTGACATACAATAAACTGCATATATTTAAAGTGTACAATTTGGTACTTTTTTCTTATTAGTAATGTATATATGGCAATCCCAGTCTCCTAATTCATCCCACCCCACCCCCACCCCCCCTGCTTTCCCCACTTGGTGTCCATATGTTTGTTCTCTACATCTGTGTCTCTATTTCTGCCTTGAAAATCGGTTGATTTGTACCATTTTTCTGGATATATACACTTTTTAAATCCACTCATTACTTGATGCTTCCGTTTTGGGGCTATGAATAATGCTTCTATGAACATTCACGTACAAGTGTGAACATTTGTTTTTCATGAAAGTTTGTTTTCATTTGCCTCGGGTGTACACCTAGAAGTGGAATTGCTGGTCCATATGATAACTCTGTTTAATGTTTTGAGGAATTGCCAAACCATTTTTCTAAGCAGCTGCACCATTTTTCTTTCTCATCAGCAGATATGTTTCCAGTTTCTTCAAACTCTCTTTGCCAACACTTGTTACTGTCCATTTTAGTGGGTGCGATGTGGTACCTCAGTGTGGTTTTGATGTCTGTTTCCATAATAACTAATGATGTTGAACATCTTTTCATGTATTTATTGGATATATGTGTATATTCTTTGGAGAAATTCCTTATCAAATGGAAAGTAAAGCTTTCAAGGAGAAAATTCATAAGATGAAATTAATATTTTAAGTCAATATTGCATCGGTCCCTTTCAACCATTATAAAAATTAATAATAAGTAATATTGTAATCATATTAAGAATAGGCTGAAAAGCAGGTGGACGTGGTTGAGCCAAGAGTCAAACAAAACGCATAGAGCTTTCCTTTATGCCATGTGTATTCTAACCATTTATTTCTTGTCCACAGTTTCACAGATTAGTAAGACAATTATGATTGAATGAGACATGAGTCCCTCTTTTCTCTGGCAAAAGAGAAAAACATAAATAAAAACTTTTGAGGAATAATGCAGAAAAGTCTTAATTCTTTTCCTGAGAGCTGTGCGATAGTAGAGTTGTAGGCTGTGTACTTGTGACATCATTGTGTTTAGTGATTGATGGAGACATCCTTCTCTTTACTAGTCTTTTTAGTAGCAAATGGGAAATCTACAAACTGCCCTATGAGGAACATTTTAATATTTGAAATTCTGTAGCCATATTTAGTCTCCAAACAAGTACTAAGAAGTCAGCAAACTCTGGGTGTTAGGAGTACATTTGCCACCCGTCTCCCCTGCCTGGCATTTAGCATGGGCTGGGTACCTGACAGTCACATGCGCCTGGTAGTTCCTGGGAGGCAGCCACCTGCCTTATGATCTCGAAACTGAGTTCCTCACTACTACCCCAGGAACCAGTACAGTACTTAAGAGTCTTATAGGAGGAGCCCAATGATAGCTTGTTAAATAAATAAATGATTTTTTTTTAAGATTCTTTCATTTCTTTCTTTCTTTTTTTTTTTTTTAAAGTATGTCTTTACTGGAGTATAATCATTTTACAATGTTGTGTTAGTTTCTGTTGTACAACAAAGTGAATCAGCTATATTTATGCATATATCCCCATTTCCCCTCCCTCCCACCCTTCCCATCCCATCCCTCTAACTCATCACAAAGCACCAAGCTGATCTCCCTGTGCTGTGCAGTAGCTCCCCACTAGCTAGCTATTTTACATTTGGTAGTGTTTATAAGTCAATGCTACTTTCTCACTACATCTCAGCCTCCCCTTCCCTCTGACCCGTATCCGCAAGTCTGTTCTCTACGTCTGCATCTTTATTCCTGCCCTGTCACTTGGTTTATCGGTACCATTTTTCTAGATCCCATGTATATGTGTTAGCATACGATATTTGTTTTTCTCTTTCTGACTTACTTCACTCTGTATGACAGACTCTAGGTCTATCCACCTCACTACAGATACTTCAGTTTTGTTCCTTTTTATGGCTGAGTACTATTCCATTGTATATATGTGCCACATCTTCTTTATCCAAAACTGGAAGGATTTCCCCTAAGATCAGGAACAAGACAAGGGTGCCCACTCTCACCACTATTATTCAACATAGTTTTGGAAGTTTTAGCCACAGCAGTCAGAGACAACAAAGAAATAAAAAGAATCCAGATTGGAAAAGAATAAATAAATGATTTTAATTGGCATCATATGCAGAGACATTGTAGAACTAGATATGTTGACGCTTAATAAACACCTGTTGACTTGCTTAGCCAAAGGTAAATAAGGGAAAGAAGTGGCCGGTGCCCCTTACTGCAAGACCCATTACCATGCGTTTTTCCTTTTTCTTATTTGGGTTTCATGGAACCTCATGAATTATACATTTTCCTAAATTCAATTTATTCAAAATGCCAATAAGCAGCAGAGTTTGAATGCAAACCCACATTTCCAAAGGTACATTACAAACATTGTGAGATATGTAAGTCTAGGCACACTTAATTCCACATCCTGAGGCCAAATCACAGAGTTCCAGTGTGGTAGAAAGAACCAAACCATTTCTCCTTTTACTTAGGACAATCCCTACACTGTTACTAAGAAGATGAACAGAGGTGCAGAGGATGAGACTTTTTAAGGAAGGGAAATATAATCTGATTGTATGTCCCTAAGACCTGGAGGTTGTCAAAATGATAAATGACTTAGTGACTGAATGCATTCTGGGTTGTCTGGTTTGAACAATTGTGGCACTTTAGGGGTTAACTCTGCATTATTGGGTCTCTATATTTTTGGGTAGCAATTTTTCTTTTCTCTTTCACTTTTTTTTTTTTTAAGTTTGGACATGTTGAAGTTCAAGTGCCTTAAGTTTCCAAGGACTCTTGACTTATAGTGCATTTCTCCTGACCCTTCATGTCTTCTTGGTCCTGGTACTTTGGTTGCATGTTTGCATTTCCTTTCCTCATTGCCTTGTATTCTAGGAAATTGTAGCTGTTCCATCTGATTTAGCATTTCTTTACCGTTTCGTGTATGTAGCAATATGCTAGCTAAGGTGGGGGCTGGGGACGCAGGACAGCTTGAAGACATAGTCCTGGTACTTGAACGAGTTGTACTTAGTCTTTTATAGTCCTTTAATATCATTTTCATTGTCAGCCAGAGTGAGTACTCCCTAAAGTCTCTCTGACAGTTTCTTTGGGAAACTTCTCTTGATTGATGTTTCTCTATACTCAGAATTATAGGCAAGATCCCAAGGGATGGAGGCGGTGGCAGAGGTAGGGGTCAGGATTGAGGGTATCACGCTAAGTGAAATAAGTCAAACAGAGAAAGACAAATACTATATGATATCACTTTTTACGGAGAATCTAAAAAATCGAAACAAAGAAACAGAGAGTAGAATGGTGGTTGTAATCTCCATTTCTCAAAGGATCCCAATTAAGCACACAGTGAAAGTAACAACATGTTTCCTATGCAAAGGCAACATTAAGGTAGGTCTAGTTCCCACCTGAACCCACTTTCCAAGCCCTTCTTACACAGAAAGGAATGCAGAGCACCAATTCGCTGCTGCCCTCTCTTTGAACTCTTACATTTTTTTTCTGCTTCTACCATGACACCTGACATAGCAAATGCATAAGCCTAGGCCTGCAATGCCCATGCCTTCTTCATGACCCATACAGAGGAGGAAGTGCTTGGATTTCTGGACACTGACAAAGAGGATCCAAATAAGATCTACGGCTATTAGGGGCAAAAATAAGATTTCAAATAAATAAAACGAGTGGTGTTGATTTCTGTGGAGGAATTTGGAGAATGATGTCAGTAGTTAGACATGACTTCACAGCCATAAGAGCATGAAAAGGAAATGTGAGTAATAGAAACCCTGAGTGTCAAGCACTGTCTTTGTTTTAGTTTTTGTACCCACCTACCTTCTCCTAGTACCTATCTTACAATTTCAGTATGTGCTCAAAAAATGGGTGTGGGGTGCATGGGTGAGAAGATGAATGGATTCCTGAAAAATATCGCTCCCTACTTGCTCTTACATTGACTCGTAATAAAGTGAGTAACAGCATTTGGCAAGAAGGGGCTTGACTATACATACCTTGAAAGAGTCGGGGACTCAGAGCAGGTGGAGCTGCAGAGGGCTGCTGGACATTCACTGTGGGGTTGGGCTTCTCTGGGTTTTGTTCCTGCCTTTCTAATTACTAGCTGTGAAATTCTAGGCATGTTGCATGATCCTTCTGTGCTTTAGTTTCTCTTCTGCAAAATATATATATCTGATTAATAGATTTATCCCAAGCATTATTACCACATGTTGACTTCTGAGGTCTGTGTTATGCTGATTGTCCATTTCAGGTGTTACAACTAAAAGAGCTAAAGACAGGTTTGGACCATGAGAAGGTCTGATATATAGCAGTGTGCTTCATTAGTTGTATTGACTGTTAAAGTATTGCAATGATTTTATTCTAGTTGGTAAATAAGCACTGCTCACATCCCCCTGAATAAAGTCTCTCCATGACATCTAGGGTGTCCTGCACCAGGGTCCCTAAACTTCC
The DNA here is from genome assembly GCF_030028045.1 of Hippopotamus amphibius kiboko. Lineage (NCBI taxonomy): Eukaryota > Metazoa > Chordata > Mammalia > Artiodactyla > Hippopotamidae > Hippopotamus > Hippopotamus amphibius. The sequence continues at coordinate 55,700,183 of NC_080190.1, read as the reverse complement.
TCAGTATTAACCCAGAAACTGTGGAGTAAAGATTTGGTCCCACAAGTTACCTCCAGGACCCGGCTCTAGCTATGAACTGATTTATTCTGATTAGACTTGTCATTTCTGTATAGTTATTAAATATCACCTCTGTGCATATTTGACAGGCAAGAAATTTGAAACGGAGAAAGTCCTTAAGTAAACAAACATAAATGTTATCAAGAAACACAGTTTTTCACCTGAAACCAATGAACATTAACAAAAAACCCCTGATTATTAGCAGTCAGCCTCAGGTGCATTCACATAGGCATAGATATGTTTTTCATCATTTCGTTCCAAAATCATTATTATGATATGGCAGTACAAGGTGGTGTTTACCTTATCATGCTTAAGGTGTGTGTGTGCCTGTGATGTTGGTGTAATCATCACTCTTTTAACCATTATAATACTTATTCACTCTGAAAGCATGCATTAAGCATCTACTATCTGTCAGGCCCTGGGATGAATTATAAGGATTTAGAGATGACCTTGCCACGTCCACAGGAACTCCAGTTAAATTGCAATTCAGAATAATTATCTCTGTATTAGAAGGAGGAATGAAGTGTTACTGGAATTTCAAATACTTTTATCCTGAGGATCTGGAGAAGGCTTCAGTAGGAGCTCACATTTCACATAGATTTTAAAAAGTGAGAAACGTTTTGCCAGGCAGAGACCTACTGTCTGTATAGGTCAAAGGAATAGGATATATAAAGTCACAGAGTCATAAAAGGCCTGATCTGTTCCATTGTTATCGGAGCTCAAGGAATGTGAGAGGAACACGAGAAAGTGAAGTCCCAGGAAGCCTTTTGAGTTTGGCTTGTGTGGGGAATTGCACAAGTGAGAAGTGTTTGTTAATCTCCTGTAATGAGGACATGAGGGAATTTTAGGCAGCTGGGGCGTGTTATCAAGATGGGTGTGTCACCTGTTGACTGAGCAGAAAATTCTCACTGGAGCACAGGGAGGGCAGACGGAAGACTCTTCCTACACATGCAAGGGGCTCTCACCCACTGTATGTCACGTAAAGGTGCTTCAGGGTGATAAAGATATAACAGAGAATGAACACATCCCAGTTTGAAAAGCATTCTTACATGGAACATCAAAAACCAATTAGAGAGTTGTTTACAGAGCAAGCATGGTATGGGAAGGAGAGCTGGGTAATTGAGGTCTAAAATGGTGTCTCATTTAAATTCCCGGATGCACCTGACTTGGAAGAGAGGCACAGACCAGAAGTCAGTTAGCTGAGGTCCTGTGCTAGAGAAAGACCTCTCTGATATAACCTCAGCATGCACCTTCTTTTTGGAAACCGAGATTGGGTAAGCACCCACAAAGACTCGTGTTCTTTCTTGGGCTGACGGTATTGGAATTTCTCTGTACATGCTGCTGCTCCCATGTAAGTAAAGGTACATCTGAAAAAAGTGGGAAATGGTCCTGCTGGCAGCCAGACTGTGGATGTTTCCAAATCAGCAACCGTGATATTCCACCAAGCTACTCTGACATTGTTTGGAACCAGACAGACACAAGGCCGCTCTGCAAAACGTGTCTGTGTATCCCCGTCTTCTGACTAATGTGAGTAAATGATTGCTGCTTCTGTGTCAGTGATAAGTCCTCTTATGTCCTGGATTTTTAAGTCAGGCCTTCATAGTAATGTGCCGCTGCTTTCCTGAAGGTTAACTCAGCATATGGGGTAGTTGCCTCACAGTTCAAACTCCCCAGTCAGGCTGTTTTCTTAGAAGGAATTAAGTATCTTTGGGGATTTTAAACATCTCATCTCTAAGGTAAAAGTCTCTAATTCAGGGTTGGTGTGCGGGTATTGTCTGCTTGAAAGAATGAAAGACAGGAAAAGGAAAATGAGGGGAGTAGGGCCTTGACCTAAGTGAGGGAAGCGCCCATGTGCGTAGTTGCACAAGCCAAGGGATTTTGTAGAGAACTGTCTAATGGGAATTTATCTTTTGCTTTATGCTTTGCAGTCTCATAATACACGCTCTGGTTGAAATCCGTAGATTACGGTGAGCGTGTGTGGGGTGCAGGGTGGCCCTCTGCAGAGAAGAGCGCGTGCAAAGGTTTCGGGGGACGTGGAATGTGCCAGCTGAACAACTGTAGCCAATACCCTGAAAATGGGGGTGGGGTGGGGCGGGTTTTATGTTTGAGGTGAGGACAGGGACTTGGAAGGATTTTGATTTTCTTCATAAGAGCCAGGGATAGCCACTAAATAATTTTCCAGAAGGAAATGAACCATCATTATGTGTTGTGTACACACTGTGCAAACTGATTGCAATGTGGATAATTCCTGTAATGTGGATAATTCATTTCAGCAGGACAAGCATGCATGTAGGCAGGCCTATTATGAGTATTCCAGATGAGTTGAGATGGAAACAAGTGGTAGAGTCCAGAGATATTTAGGAAGTAGAATCACCCACTGATATTTGGTGATTCACGTGAAGGGTGAGAAGAATGGCTCCTGGGCTTCTGGCCTGCACAAGGGAATCAATAGTGTGACATTAGTTGAGATTCAGAACCCTGAAGGAAGACTGGGTTTGGGGAGGAAGAGCAAGAGTTTTCTACAAGTTAATTTTTAGGTGCCTTTGGGATAGCCATCAGGAAGAGAGAGGTAGGCAGATTGAGCTCAGAAAAACCTGCAGTTGGCAGATTGAGCTCAGGTGTAACTTTGAGAGTTATTGACATGCAGATGATATCAGGCAGTCTCACCCAAGGCAGCTGGTTCTCAGAGTTTAGCATGTCTGAAAATTACCTGGAGAGCTTGTTAAAGCAGCGTTCCTCCACTTGCCTCCAGAGTTTTTCGTGCAGTAGGTCTGGGATGGGGCTCATGAATTCTCATTGCTCTTGGACTCCCAGATAATGCTGAGCTGAGGACCACACCTGGAGGAGCACTCACCTAGGGAAGAAGTAAAAGTGGGAAAAAGATAAAAATAAAAAAGTGGCCTGTGGGAAGCAGCCTAGCGGAACACGTCGGACTGCATTGGTACGAGTCCAGAAGCTGCCAGCTCAGAGCCTTGTGACCTTGGGCCAGTGACGTAAATCTCTACGATTCAGTTTCTCCATTTGTAAAATAAGGATAGTGAATAGTAGCACAAATCCAGAGTGTTATTTTAAGGCTACCAAAATAGCTAAAGGAAAATGCTTAGCACCCCGTTGAGTATATGTTAGGAGTTACTTAAAAACTAGTCCTTAAGTAATCTGGCTTCTAAATAGACATTAGATGAGACAGGCAACAAAAATCAAAAAGAGAGGGGAAAATCAACATTATGTTAGTGGGAGCCAGCAAAAGGTTTTTCATGAAGATGGGAGTGACTAAGAGTGTTAGACACTTTGAGAGTTCAAACAAGAGAAGAAAACAAAACAAAATGGTTTAACACCCATTGAATGTAGAGATTACTAGTGACATAGACTGGACCATTTCAGTAGAGTGATGTGGGGAGCAGAGACGGTGTTCTACTGACAGTAGGTGGTATTGTAAACATTGTAATTGAAAGCAGTTCCTACGGTGATGTGTATGTGTGCAGGTAGAAGGAAATATATTCAGCTTTAGGATAAACTCTGCAGTTCCCCCAATAAATGCATTTCCATTGAACAAGCTGTGTCCCGTGCAGGTTTGTTTAAGCTGGTGCAGTTTTTGAAAGCAAGATTTCAAACTGGAAGGTGGCCCAGGTATGTCACGCTGGTTTGATAAGGGTCCTTTCTACATTTCCTTGTGAGAATTGATGGCTTTAGGATACCTCAGGAACTGTCAGTTCTCACAGCAGTCCCATGACTCAATTGAACTTTTAAATTGCTTGCGCAACACTCCCCATTTCTCCCACGCCAGCAAAGTGAACAATTGTCTGATCTTTGGCAGCGGGGAGAAAGCTATCTTTGCTTTTTGCCAGCTGAGAAATGGTTTGTTTTTCCCTTTCAAACACCACTGCATTCTTCTTGCAATTTTCCTTGACCATTAAATATTTTATAACTCAGTCTTATGCCAGTGCGCCTTCCTGGGTGCCTGATAAGTGGCAAATTCTACATGGGATTTTAATGTATGGCAGCAGGTTTCATTTACACAGCTCCCATGGAAGACCCTGCTGGAGTCGACAACCATATTTAAATGGCTTCTAGCCTGTAAAGGAATTTTAATAATCTAAAAGCTTGCATCACCAGATTCTTATCTTTTCTTAGAGAATTGTCAAGTCATGAACTCAGTGGGGGAAGGAAAAAAACTGCTTCATGAATCTGACATTTGCAAGTCAGTCATGTGAAGATGGAGTTAGGGTCTAAGCTGTGCCTTGTCATTTTCCTTCCTTAGGTATTTCTGCTCTTCCTACCTACAATTCATTTTCCTCTGCCAATTAAATCATGCTCATTCAAGACATAGCTCCAATGCCAACCCTTTGGGAAGCCTTTGGAGATAACTATAGCATGAATTAAGCTCTCCATTTCTTTGATTATCTACTGCAATTATTATCTGTAATAGCCCATTTAGCACTCTTGTTTCTGCAACAAAATCTGTGTTCCCACAGTGTGCAGTGTTGTGCAGGCAACAGAGAAAACCACCATAAGTAACATTCAGGTTCAGGTCAGTACTTAGGAGGGAAAACCAGTCATCGTTTTAATTCATTAATAAATTAACTTTCATTGCAAAATCTACAGGGATTTCTGTCTTCCTGCCTTACATTTTCTTCCCATTTTGCCTTTAATAAATTAACCACCACCACTTCCCACTGTGCGTTTAATTACTGTACTGATTGCTTACTATGTATGCTACATGATGTGGAAAGAATACAGAACTCGGAAGCTGAACACACTCCCTGTCCTCCCTGGGGAGAGACCAAAACCCATAAAAATATAAGAAAACACATTAAACTACATATAACAAGTGCCAGATGAGTGGTCTGGATAATTGCACAGCCTTTGTGGTCCCAAGTGAATGGGCACTGTTCTTCAAGCCAGCGACTACACTTCCTTGACCTGAAACCTTGAACTTTGCTCACGGTGCTTGGAAGGCCCATCTTAAGCACTATCTCTGTTCATCTTAAGCCTAACATTCCTTTATCCTTCAGGCCATCTCTTTCAGAATATTTTCCCTAATTATTGTTTTTTTTTTTCTCCTCCCTTCACCTCCATTCTGTGGAGTTTTCTGCTCTTCACATAAAATTCTAAGTACTTTTCCTAAACTGCTTTTGGAACTATTCTCATGTCCTAACTTCTAAACATTTGTTCATATAGAGTTTTTCTTATGATGATAAAGTGTGCACACTTGACTATACAGAACATTTAGAAGAACACTCATGGTATAAAAAGATAATTCTTCTGTAAACATCTATTGTGTACTGTGTTAGTCTGTCTGTGAGACGGTGGATCAGAGATGTGAAGGCCTACTGTGCCTCCACAAGCTCAGGGTCCAGTAAGATGGGAGGTTCATGAGCTGAAGTGGTGGGAGAGTGGTGCCTGATGAAGAGGTACTTTGGAGTAAGGAAGAGCCTTGGAAGACAAATTTGAATTCATGGGAGTATTGGAACATTCAGCCCCTTTTGGTTTACTTACCTGGACTTTTATCCATGCAATTTTTTGAAGACAATAGAGAGCTCTATAACAATTTTTATTTACCAGATTTCATTGCTAGAAACAGAAGGTGCTCCTTGAATTTTAAAAACATGACAAAATAGTACCATATACTATAGCCACCATAATGTGTTAGACTATCTTTAAAATGATGCAGTTTTAAAACATAAATGTTGGGTTCCAAATATGTTGGCTAAATTTATAGATGAGAGTTCTATGATTGGTAAGGTACCCCAAGGTTATTTAGGGACATAACTTTTATAGTTTGTAGTTAGATCTTATGTGTTATCTCATTCTGACAAATGTCCCATGTTTCCCCTTCAGAACAAAGCACTCAGCTGGATATATTAGGGTATACTGTGCCACTGTAGCACACAGAAAGAAAATCAGGATTATGCCTTATATTTTACTTTATCTCATTTTTACTTATGCTCTATTTCATGTTTGTAATATAGTGTATATGTTAAAAATTAAACAGATATATACATACATGTACTTATAAGCAGATCATAAATATTGGAATGTGTCATCCGAAATTATTACTGTCTCTTTGTTGGGCTGTGGTTGTAAGTAATAGAGAGCCTAATAGTGATTTAGACATAGTATACTTATGATTTACCTTGCAAAGTGGGTAGGTGGTCTTAGAGTTTGTATAGCAGCCTATTGATTTCATTAAGGAATTTTTCTATCTTTCCACCCACATATTTGGCATGATGCCTTACAAGTACGAAATTTCACCTTATGGTAAATTTTATTTACTTTTCCCAATACCTCTGTGATTTTAGATGAGTAGTGCTATATGAATACTATAGTATAGTGAAATGCATGGGTAAATTCTTTAGATTTCAAATTTATTGATAACTGCATTTTATTTATCTGTAGAAGGACCAAGCCCAACATTCTATTGTGTACTAAATTTAAAATATTTAATGATATACTCATAGAATTTAGTCAAGTCATTGTGAGGGATAAACGTGTGTATTTTATTTAATTTATTTTATTTTTTAATTTTTTTAAAGATTTATTTTTACTATTTTATTTTTGGCTGCATTGGGTCTTTGTTGCTGTGCATGGACTTTCTCTAGTTGTGGTGAGCAGGGGCTACTCTTCGTTGAGGTATGTGGGCTTCTCTTGTTGTGGAGCACGGGCTCTAGGCACGTGGGATTCAGTAATTGTGGCACCTGGACTCAATACTTGTGGCTCATGGGCTCTAGAGTGCAGGCTCAGTAGTTGCCGCACACGGGCTTAGTGGCTCCGCGGCATGTGGGATCTTTCCGGCCCAGAGATCGAACCCATGTCCCCTGCATTGGCAGGCGGATTCTTAACCACTGCGCCACCAGGAAAGCCCCAGCACGTGTATTTTAAATTAATTTTGGGATTCTCTAAGCTATGGAAGTAGAAACCTTGAGGGCATGTTAGACCTAATATCTCTGTACTCTCCCACCTTGGACTGTTGCAGAGGCATTGATCTTCTGTATTGTGCTGAGGGGAAAGCCGTTGGTAGAATAGGGCGGTAACCACTGGAGACAGCAGTTGTCAGATGGAAACTAATTGATTGTAATTGCTTTGCCATTCTATTGCTCTTAGAGTCTGTAGCTTGTTAAAACCACTGATTATAAAATAAGGATCTCACTTTTTATGCTGTAGGTTATGTTAATGAAAAGCTGTTCTTAGAGGAGTGATCAGTGAATATCAATAAATGGATAATAAGAAATTAAAGGAAAACTTAACTAACTGATCATGAGTTAATATACCTCAGCAGTCAGAGTAGCAGTCAACTGTGTTGTGGTTCGTATTGAGTTTTTGGCTCAGACCTCTTGAATTTTAAATATTTCCCATAGAAAGATTGATTCTGTGTAACTGTTTATCACATACTGTCTTGAATAACAAATCTTCCCTGTAGAGGAGATCTTCTGGAAAACAAACAAAAAATTTGTCTGTTTTGCAGAGCCTTTATTTCATGCCAAAGTATTAACAGGCAGGTATTTTGAAGTAGAAAAAAATGAGTTCCCATTGTACCTTCAAGGAAGAGAAGATTAAAAGTGGATTTTTCAATGCTCACAGTATATGAATAGCATATGAGTGAGGGTCTGTGTGAATCTGAAGGCAAGTTGTTTTTTTTTGTTTGTTTGTTGTGCAATATTTATCAATAGTAGAATGAGTACACTACAGAGATAGCATTAATGTGAAATTGTCTAACTTTTTATTGTAAGATATGCATTATCTTTTAGATGATTATAATGATATCTTTAATGATCATATCTTTCATCATTGGCATTTAAACTTTAGTGATGTTAGAGTTATCATATTTGCTGAAGTCATTTTTACTGAGCATCAATCCTGATTAAGGCTCAAACTCAACGAATTTACAGACGAAAACAGATACACATGTAAACAAATGGTTACTTGCAGCATTGAATGCAGTGATGCAAGCGATAAAAGGTTCTGGGGGACACAAGGGGAAAATGACATACGTTCTGAAGGATTTCTAATTGTTTTCCAGCAAAGAAAAAGATGGTCCAGGAGGAAGGATTAGTGTGATCGTTCCTGGTATTGGGGAAATAGGTTAATAGTTGGAAATGAAATTGTGTGTTTTGGGATGCAAGAAGGTGAAGCTAGACATGCAGAATTCCACATGGCCTACGTCCTTCTTTGTTCTACTTAGGAATTTGGAGTTTTTCCTATGGGAAAGGGGCCCATTAGGCTTTTTAGGTGTGAAGAGAACATGAGTGTATTTTCTTTCTGGATGATAACTCCCCTCCATTTGGATGATGGCCAGGAAGAGGCTCATTGTGACCTCTAGTTAGTAAGCTGGTACCATGGTCCATGCTGATGAACATTATTATTAATCTATATCTATGTAGGAAGTTAAAAGAGCTTACATGCTGAATCATGTATTCATCTGTGACTTTTTAAATATATTTTTCCTTGAATATTGCAGTGAAATTGGTGCTAATATTTTAGCTGCTTAAAACTCTGAAACAAGAATGTCTACATGTTATAACAGATTCTTCATCTAGTAGAGAGCACATACTTATTATTAGTTTCATATGTAGGAAGCTGATACAGAGATATAACATAATTTTAAAAATTAAGTGTGATTTAAAAAACACATGTTTAAGGTAATGCTAAAAAATAACAGTAATTTAGTCCTCATATATTTACCACAACATTCTTCACATTTGAGATTCCGTTTCAGAATTTGAAACATTTGCATTTTAATTACATAATAAAAGGAGAAAGTGAAAGAATAATTGGCTTAGCTATTAGTGAATTACAGCTGTAACTAAAAAAAAAAATAAAATGCACACACACACACACACACACACACAGAAACTGACATTGGTTTCCATAGAAGAGTCACAGTGTATGTATGTTGATCAGATGTTTAATGACATTTTACAACAATAAAGGGAAGGGGATGTTATTTCAGTCCTTTAAGGCAACGTGTTTCTTAACACTGAAATTAATGAAAGTGAATTTGAGGTATTTGACTGTAAGATCATTCGGCTTTTACTGTTAAAGTGTCCTCTGATGGGACTTGTCTAGAGTGATTGCGGTTGCTAAAATCTTGTGGAGAAAGAAGACAACTGAATCCAGTAGTTGTGTTAGTCCTAGCTGCTATAACAGAATACCATGGACTGGGTGGCTTAAAAACAACAGAAATTCATTTCTCACAGTTCTGAATGCTACAAAGTCTAAGCTCAAGGTGCCTGTGGATTCAGTGTCTGGTTAGGACATCCTGGTTCATAGAGGGCTGTTTTCTTGCTGTGTCTTCACATGACTGGAATGGGAGCTCTCTGGTGTCTCTTTTATCACAGCATTAATCCCCTTTATGACCTAATCACCTCCCAAAGGCCCCACCTCCTAATACCATCACATTGGAGGTGGTATATGAATTTTAGGGGGACAAAAACATTCAGTCTATAAAATGGTCTTATCCTGTTGTGATTTTTCAGTACAGTGAAGGGTCCATCCTGTCAGTATATGTCTACACCAACCCTAAGGTCTATACTGCTGACCCTAAGGTCATCAACAGTAAGAAGGTCTCAGTGCACAGATCCAGGCCAATGACAGGAGCTGGTGGTGTCAGAATGCACTTCTGACAGCATTTCTCTGTGTTTCTCTTGACAGATACAACGACATATTCCACTGAGCGATCTGAGCACTTCAAACCCTGCCGGGACAAGGACCTTGCCTACTGTCTCAATGATGGCGAGTGCTTTGTGATCGAAACCTTGACCGGATCCCATAAACACTGTCGGTAAGTCACTGTGGAGACTGGCACTCAGGGCAGGTCCTCAGAGAGGCCTAGAGGTGGAAGGGGATGCTGAGCTCCACAAATGCACAATGTGATACATACAGTCTGGTGTTTGAATGGCAGAATCAACAGTTTTAATATGGGAAGGAATAAGGCTGGTATCTTTAGTATTTGAGGAACGTAAAACTGAATGAAAGTAGAGAAGATTTGAGTTTCACCTGATCAAGTAAAGGAAGGTTTATTTTATATGTAACAATTTAATAGAAATAATTATTTACACACTTTAGAAGCCTATATTTTTGGTGTGGGATTTAGGCACATATGCTCATACTCAGAAATAATTTCTTCCTGCAGACCTACAGATTGTGGCATGACAAAGCAAACTGCTCATCTAAGATCTAGAGTCTCAATGTTTATTGTGAACCAAACCCCAGAGACTCTAACTGTGCCCAGAGAAAACTGCATCTTATTTTGATTCTGCCCTTGTTGATTAATTTCAGTCCTTTTTTTAACACCTCTGATGATGAAATACTCTCCAGAAACATGTTGTAAATGAAATCATAGTCCTGTTACAGTCTAGGTAGAGAAGTACTCAAGGAAAATTCCCAGTGGAGATCAAGAAGGTGTTTAATTGGTTTTTAGAGACATAAGGTTATATAACTGCTAAAAATAAGAACAAATGGAAATAAATAGTGGTCTTGTAGACACTGCAGCTTTAAGGCTCCACAGAAGAATCAAATTAGCATCCAAAAAATATTTCCCACCAAGCTTTTATTTCCAGTGCTACCCTGGTAATTTGTTTTTCCTTGCAATTGTATATGCTTCAGTGATCATATATATATCCACACCCCTTTCCTTCTCTTTATTTACTCTTCTCATATGACACAGTTATTAAATTAATTATTCTGAATTGTGAAGCATAGAAAATTATCACTTTCTCCTCTCTCTATTGCTATTATAAAACTTTATTCCATGTTGTTTTATTAAGATGGCACAGAGAAATGCGTCTTACAGTTATGAACTTAGAACATGTCAGCAAATCCTGCCTGGCTCCACAAGCCAGCTTTAGTTCATGGGGAGGAGGGGTTGCCGCAGTGGACAGTGACACAGGTTTGGAAGAGCTGATTAATGATAGTGGCTGATCTCTGTAAGAGCCACCATGCATTCCATCGCCTTTCTTCACCCTTGACATGGTGGCTTTCATGTGACTTGGGCAGTGCTAATGTAATCACTGACCTCATTTAAAGAATTTACAACCCATTTCTATCCTCTGCAAACCTGAGTTGGGGATCAAGGGCAGTGGGAATGGTCCCTCCCCACATATCTTTTCTCTTGCTGTATTTATAAGTTCAGGGCAGACACAGGCAGAAAGCACACAGGTGACTTGAAGACCTCAAGGGAAAAGCCAAGAATGAGGTACCATTTCAAAGCTGTGTGTTAATGTTATCTTTGTCAATTGGTGTCGTATGTGGAAGTGGGCAGTGACATCAAATAAGTTTGAATTTATAATTGATTGGTGAAGGGATGAATTTATAATTGATTGATGAAGGGATGAAAGCAGTGACTTTTTTTTTTTTTTTTTTTTTTTATTTATTTATTTATTTTTTTGGCACACGGGCTTAGTTGCTCCGCGGCATGTGGGATCTTCCTGGAGCTGGGATCGAACCCGTGACCTCTGCATTGGCAGGCGGATTCTTAACCACTGCGCCACCTAGGAAGCCCCAAGCAGTGACTTTTGAGATGGTGTTTTACCCCAAGGAAGCTTCAAATCAGGTCCCACTTCTATATTCAGGAGGGTCTGAGTCATTTTTTCCAAAACTGAGAATGTTGAAAAAACAAAATAATTCATATTATTTTTTAACATATAGCCTCACTATAGTCTCTGTTAAGTTCACAGGTGTATTAGTTTGCTAGGGCTGCTGTAACATAGTACTGCAGATTGGGTGGTGTAAACAACAGAAATATATTTCATCACAGTTCTGGAGTCCAGAAGTCTGAGATCAAGGCGTCGTCAGGGTTGTTTTATTCTGAGGGCCATAAGGGAAGAATCCCTTCCAGGCCTCTCTCCTTGGCTTGTAGATGGCCTTCTTCTCTGTGTGTATTTTCATTTTCTTTCCTCTGTACAAGTGTTTATCCAGATTTCCTTTTCTTAAAAAGACATCAGTCATATTTATTAAGGTCCACGCTAATGATCCTATTTTAACTGAATTGCACCTATAAAGATTCTTTCTCCAAATATGTTCACATGCTGAGGTACTGGAGATTAGCACTTCAACATATGAGTTATTTGGGAGAGATGATTCAGTTTATGACAATGGATCTCAAGTCCAGAAAATAAATTTTCTTTTGCACAAATGTACATGTCTAATTTTTTTTAACATAGACAAGCAGAGATATATCTATGGATTGGCTGGAACGATGTACATGTATAATAATTTTGGCCTCTGTCTTCCTATTTCGTGCATATTTCAGAACAGACAACCTGTTATTTAACATAGAGTCACAACATAGCTAATCATGACAGAAGAGCAGCCCAAGACAGAACTGGAACTCGAGTAGGCTAATAGATGCCTATAAATCTCTGACTGGTGCATATGAATAAATCACACATCGCATGTGTCAGCTATTCATCTCCCAGGCTTTGCTGTGCATAGGGGGCTTACATTTGTTCCTGCCTCAGCCACTTCTAAGAATTCCAATTAGTTATTAATAATGTGCCATTTTGTACAGTATTTAAGTAGTACGTTTCATTCATTCTCCTCCATTTGACACATGTTTATTGAGCAACTCCTGTCACCAAGATACTGTTGAATAAATACATACAGAAATGAACTTAGGAATTAAAAGGCACTGCACTTTGTAATGTACTTGGAGTAAGTGAAATACTTCATCTCCAGGAAAAAGGAAAACAAGGGAAATGACTTTCGTGTGACTGGCGTGCTACCAGGGCTATCTTTCTGAGGCATTACTAACTGGATTATGTTGCAAGTTAAATAAACCACAAGTTAGTAGATCAGAGTAGCAATAGTAAGGGGTGTACCTGAATCTAGCTCATTAAATAGTTTGCTCTTTTACATGTCTCCAAAGATTAAACATTCAAATCTGAGAAAAGATTATATATTTCTTAGTATTTTAAAAATAAATTGCAATCCAGTATGAACTGAATCAAGATATTTTTTCCATGTTGTGAAAACTTGATCATGGTCAATCACTTACGTTTCCTTGCTAAGGAAGAATAGTAACAAAACTACCTAGATTATCCCTGATAGAGACCCTGAAAGTGTATGCTCCATAATGTTAGAAGTGGGAATTTTGGGATAAGGGAGATATCACGGTTTTCTGTTTATTTTCTCACCCTTTAGTGCATTTTCAAATCTTTCAAAAGACTGTTTATGGTGAGAATAGTTAGAAATTATAGAGCAAACTGACGAAAATTTAAGAGGAATACCAAGAATCTAAAAATAAGTTGATAGATTTTAAAGAATAATAAATAGGCAAACTTGGTGTTGGTTAATTTACAATATAAGTCATAGATCATTGGTTGACTGATTAGTAAACATAGAACCTGGTATATTGTGGAACGTAGTGGAGAATAAGGAGAGATTCATAAATCAGGGGAAAATGAGAGTCTGGTTGTTTGATAAACTTGGTAGACTGTCAGGTAAAACAAATTAAATTTGTATTTTTACTTCCTTCTTATATACCAAAAGTTGTTCTTAATGAATTTAAGAGTTAATGTAACAAATAAAGTATTAGGGAAAACAGTAGACAAAGTTACATATTTATTTACATCAGCAATTGAAAGGACCTGTGAGCAAAAAATAGTGAAAGGAAAAATTAACAGCCTTGACACAACATTGCTTTTTTGATCTGAGTATCATAAACAAAATTGAAGGATGGATAAACTATCAGTAAACTGTACAACAAACATGGAAAAGAATTGATATTGTGAAGAAGTCACATAGATCAATAAGAGTAACACTAAAATTAAATCTCAACAGGAAAATGAGCAAAAGAGAGGAACATCCTCTTCACCTGAAAAGGAATCCAAATAACCAGTAAGCATGAAAAATATTCAGCCTCACAAAGAAATGCAAATTAACTTTTTTTGTTTGCCTGTCATATATTTAATGATTTTTAAAAGCAGATAGTTTGGTGAGCGTGCAGTCAAAAACATCTCATTCACTACTTGAGGGAGTGTATCTTGTTAAACATCTTCTGTAGACGATGTTTCAGTGTGTTCAACATCTTTAAATTTTTGCAAAGAATTTAGCCTACAGAAATGTATATGTAGATTTATTTTTAAGGATGTTTGCAACAGGATTTATAACAGCGAAACAAAGAAAACCTGAATTTAGATGTCTGTATAAATTAGAACATATCTATACCTTGGATGAATTCAACATAACTGGAATTTTCAAAATTTTAAGGATGTGAAAATGCTCATTATATTATGGTACATACAAAAATCAGGATATAAAATTGTAAAGTTGAATATACAATAGCAATTTGGTTCTGAAAAAGAACTGAATAAAAGGGCTAATAGGATTTATAGGTATTGTCTTTGAACCTTATGAGTTTTCCAAGATCACAGCATTGTACATGTATTTCATTGATGTAACATCTGGTTAAGACACTTGACCCCTGCTTCTCATCTTTCCATTAAGAAAGATAGTGTCGCCGTCTCTGTTAAATCAAGGTCATTATAATTCACTATTATTAGGCTGATAAGAGAATTTTCAATTAAGCCATTCCAGATTAAACACTATCAAGTCTATTAGATGTGTCTGTTCCTTTTATTAAAAATTCATTTATGCTCTTTATAATAATAATTTTCCATGCTGAATTCATGTGTTTTGAAACATTAAGAAAAAATGAATTGAGTAATAGGAATGTACATCCTACAGAAATGAAGCTGGGTAGAGAAGGAAAGCAAGTCACTAGAAACTCCTTGAATCAAAATATCCTGAACAAAAGCAGGATATTCTCTAGTATATTTATTTTTATGCCATTTCTAGAAATTTTAAGAACTTTGGAATGGTGCTATTTGCAGCATATTTCACTAGAGTTGAAAGAGGTAGCCATTGTAACTGTAAAGATTGCTAGGCATTTGAATGGGCCAAACGTATTTTGAGGCCAAATTCAAGTTAAAAGGATGTGTCTCTTCTGAATTGAAGCTCATTAAATGTTGTACCAGCTTTGCTGCAAAATGGATTTTCAAAACTTTGGAAAGGATAGTATTTGAGCTGAATTTGACCTGTAGTGATCATTTTGGAAATCTATCAAGCAATTCATTTGAAGATGCTTGAATCCCTTGAAATATGGAACTGCTGGAAAAAGAGGCGAGCAAGTCCAACAGCAACCATTGCCTGAGGCAGTACTTCCATAAAGGGGCTGATGGACTGAGCAGCTAGCTGGGTAAAATGCTCATAGGAGTTGGTGAGTGGAAGTGGGGAGCATTTGAAAGGGAGGAGGGCCCTACCAGGAGCTGCTGTTCTTCAGTGTGTCTAGTTGTGCTTCAGTAGGTTTTGAAATCAAAGCTTCCACTTTTAAGAGAATTGAATGGGCATAATGTAACGATATCCCTATGGTACACTGTATAAAATTACAGGACCATCCCTGTCAGTGCTTTGCTCCGTCACCTTGGAGATCCATTAGCTCTTCCACTCAGGGAGGGTCCTCCTTATCAAAAGTTTCTCCAGTAAGTGCTCTGAGAGTGGCCACTAATGATTCCCTGTGGTTGTAGCAAGTCCGAATGGAATGGGGTTTTGGCACCGGTCCCTGAGCTCCATTGACGGGAGAGGATGGAGGCTGAAATGTCTATAAATCCAAGCCTAGTGGTGGAGTCTCTGTAGAGTGGAATTGAATAGCAGGATGAAGAGCCTTAGAAGAATTTTCAAGTTCATTGGCTAATGTTCATGAGAATGTTTGCTGCAGCCAAGAGGTAATTTGAGTAATTTGCAATAGCTGTTCATACCAGGTGGTCTACTGACTGCCCTTGACAAGAAGTCAGCCAAGTTATAACTGTGCATCTCTTTCTTCTCCGTGGATGAAGTTTGTCAGAACAGTCTCACTCAGAAAGCAAACCAACCAAGAACGACACTGTAAATGTGGTTTTGCAACTTTCTGACACTTAGGCGGTGGTTTATTTCTGGTTTAAACTCTTTGCTTTCCACCTGAGCTGGTGTTTCTTAAAGGGCTACTGAATGATCAGAAGACCAGAAAAGCACATTTGATAAAGAATCTTTTAGTTAATGGCCACAGGTTTTTTAACCCCATTTTAATGTTTTATAATTCAATCGGCAGCTCTCCTTGAAGCATGAAATGGTGTTTCTTGAGATAGCTGTTATGATTTGGGTTGTTTGTTGTATCAAAGAGTTGATATACATTTGTGTTTTTAAATCGCTTCCTTATATGGCTTGAGGTTGGGCAAATGTGAGTGTTCAAGATGAAGAGACTTGAGTTAAAAGCTCTACGTGGCTTTATACTGGCTGTGTGAGTTTTTGGCAAGTGATTTAATCAGAACCTTCAGTCCTGTATTAGAGAGAGGGAGACAGACAGATACTAATACCTGACCCAAAATGTTCATGCAAGAATTGAGAGCAGCAACTTGTAGAAAATTTCTAAATGTATAATAGACAGTATGTATAATAGTTTTTTCATCTTCCTCCCTTCTGCTCATATTGAAACCAAATGAAAGCATGTATGTTGGAATCCTGTGAGAGAAATGGAGTGGGTATCATCTGCCTGTTTAATTGAGAGGAGGCTTAAGCTTCAAAGGAGATCAGCTGATTTGTGCCAGGGCTTCGAGGTGGATGGGTTCTCAGAGACTCCCAGCACACAGAGTTCAGCTTAGACCCACTAGTGGAAGTTAAAGAAAACTCAGCCAGAGACTTATTTAAAAATATAATAACACCTGATCATGGGCAAGAACACTTTTCAGAATCAAGGATCATTGTAGCTGTTCAAGCAGTAAATTTAGAAGAAAAGCAGGAATAGGAGTCCACCTTTCGTTAGGGGAATCGTCCCTGTTGACAATTTGTGAACAGAGGAATCCCCTCTTACTCTTCAGGGCATTCAGGCTGAGGACCCTTCAGATATCTCCTCTACAGCAATGCTGGTTCTGCCTCCCTGAGCACCTGCTTCCTGCACGTAGGGCTCACAGTGCTGTTACGGTAGCGACAGTCTAGGAGCTTGCACACAGAGCCAGAATGCTGTGATTGCATATTGCTACAGCACAAGTGGAGTATAGATTATTTTACAAAGTTTATTTAAACAACTTAGAACATATATCCATCAATATCTTTTTTATCTTTATTGGAGTATAATTGCTTTACAGTATTGTGTTAGTTTCTGCCGTACAGCAAAGTGAATCAGCTATATGTATACATATATTTCCATATCCCCTCCCTCTTGAGCCTCCCTCCCACCTTCCCTATCCCACCCCTTTAAGTCTTCACAAAGCATCGAGCTGATCTCCCTGTGCCCTGTAGCAGCTTCCCACTATCTATTTTACAGTTGGTAGTGTGTATATGTCAATGCTACTCTCTCATTACATCCCAGCTTCCCTTCCCCACCCCATGTCCTCAAGTCCATTCTCTACAGCTGCACCTCTATTCCTACCCTGCCACTAGGTTCATCAGTACCATTTTTCTAAATTCCATATATATGCGTTAACATATGGTATTTGTTTTTCTGATTTACTTCACTCTATATGACAGACTCTAGGTCCATCCACCTCACTACAAATAGCTCAATTTCGGTCCTTTTTATGGCCGAGTAGTATTCCATTGTATGTATGTGCCACATCTTTATCTATTCATCTGTCACTGGATATTTAGGTTGCTTCCATGTCCTGGCTATTGTAAATAGTGCTGCAATAAACTTTGCAGTGCATGTGTCTTTTTGAATTATGGTGTTCTCTGGGTATATGCCCAGTACTGGGATTGCTGGGTCATATGGTAGTTCTGTTTTTAGTTTTGCAAGGAACCTCCATACTGTTCTCCATAGTGGCTGTATCAATTTACATTCCCACCAACAGTGCAGGAGAGTTCTCTTTTCTACACAGTCTCTCCAGCATTTATTCTTTCTAGATTTTTTTGATGATGGCCATTCTGACTGGTGTGAGGTGATACCTCATTGTGGCTTTGACTTGCATTTCTCTAGTGATTAGTGATGTTGAGCATCTTTTCCTGTGTTTTTTGGCAATCTGTATGTCTTGGAGAAATGTCTATTTAGATCTTCCACCCATTTTTGGATTAGGTTGTTTGTTTTTTTGATATTGAGCTGCATGAGCTGCTTGTGTATTTTGGAGATGAATCCTTTTAAATAGTGATGGTATATTTGTATAGATGTGAACAATACTAACCATGGTACCATAGACCCTGCTGGGCAGGTTCCTCAGGCACACATTCCAGTAAAATCTTATTAGATCAGGACAATGATGGTCTAATGTACTGCCTAATATCCTGGGGCAGTGAGGGAGTTTGCAACACTCTTCTAAGACCTGTCTGTCTACTATTGCAAGAATTCTTGCTCTAGCCTCAGTTTTAGAGCATTGGGCAGAATTTCACCTTCCTGAGGATGGTATTTCTTTCCAATTAACTTTGGTCTGAGCATCTTTTAAAAAATGTAAAACATGATTTAAGGAGCTAGTCACAATATCTATGCATATACCAAAATGTCAGTCTTTGTACTCCAATAAATATACTCCCCAAATGAAAAAGCATCAGCAAATCTACCTGATAAAATAAACCCAGGGAATATCTATATGGTGCATCCTATACGTCAGACACCCATAACAGCCCTGACAGGAGGTACTGATGGTAATGACTGAGGCCAAGGGCATTTTCTCAGGTTATACAGCAGTGGAGCCAGGACTCAGACTAAGCAGGCTGACTCCAGGGTCAACGCACTTAACATCTCCACTAAATCTTTCCTTTAAAATCCTAGTGGTCCAGAAATCCTGAAGTCCCAAGTGCTTAAAAATAAAACATATAAACTCTGGTTATTTTTTAAGATATCTCAGTATTGGTTAAATGTATACATATAATTATATATAACTAATATATACATATTTAAATTCTCCAACATATAATCTGTGACCATATAGATTGTCATCCAAACCCAAAAATGTTTGAGATGTAATTGGTAGTTTTAATAATTTCTTCTGTAAAATAAGCATAAACCAAGAATGCCCTGAGCTAAATAAGACATGTGGTTGCCCTAATTTTAATTTAGACAAAACTCAATTTTCTAGAAAAGCAGACCACCTTTTTGCTATATATATGCCGTACCTGTTTTCCTTAGTGTAAATTTCATGATATTATACAACCTCTGTATTGTTATTCCCACTTTTTCCAAGTCAGCTGAGAGTTCCCTGAGTCACTAAGTATCTGCAGGGTCTCTCTGCTATACCCCAAATCTGTGTAAGTACACACCAACATCCAATTAGTGTTCTCTTCAGTTACCAATATACTTAGCTATTATTTGTGCAAGCTAAAAAATGTGATGGGAGAACCCAGCCCTCCTTATTTTATAGAAGTCATAGACAGTGTTTCTGAAGTTTATCTTGGAGTGCACCTCTACAACTCTGTTTAATTTTTTATGATCATAGCTATTCTGGTGGTTTTATGAATATCAGGAAAACAGCTTGAAGCAAAATCAATCCTATATACATACAAGTGCGTGCACACACATACACACACACACACGCAGGTATGCTATACTTACTAGGTAGTCAGTGCAGGGCACTGAGATTCAGTAGCAAACAAGAAAAAAAGGTGTCTTCCTTTATATCACTTGCGGTGCCTTGGAGCACCAAGAAGACAACACAGTCTAGCATTACAGGATGCCATGATGGGCAAGCACTGACAGTCACTGGGCACCAAAGCTCACACTTTGGGATGGGAGGGAAATCCTTACCGGACTGGTAAACTTGGAGGAAATAGATTCATCAAGTATACTTACATACAGTCCCCCTTGCAAGTTAAAAAAAATGAGAAATTAAAGATAAAATTTAAATAAGAAGTGGGAAAAAAATGAAAGCGGTAAACATGGTTTGGGGAATATCTTGTTTTAAGATACATGTCATTTGAGTTATATAGAATGTGTTTGTAGATATATGTGTGTGTGTGTGTGTGTCACATGTGAGTGGTACAGAATGTATGTTTAGTCCTATCCTACATACACTAACAAATAAATGGCAATTTTATACATTATTCCCATCATTCCACCAATGTTAAGCATATTCAGTATTCCAGGTCCAGGTGATAGGAATGTAGTGATGAATATTCTCAGAAAAAATCATGAGAGCAGTTGGGAAAGGCATTTTCTAGTTCAATGTGCGAAGTTCTGTGATGTATCATTCAGTCTGTATGAACTGTATGTGCATAGCTCATACCTGCATAGAAGAGTCCAAAACCCAATGGTCCTGAAGCCAGGGAGAGCTTCTGAGAGGAAGTAACATATGAATTTGCATTTGGAAAGATAAGAGCCTACTCATTTCTTATTTTGAAGTCTGCTGTTGCTTGCCAACAAAGGCATGAGAGTTGAGCTGCTCTTGCGGAAATTTCCCTTCAAACCACAAGGAGGAAATTTTAAAATTATTTTAGATGCAATGAAGAATAATCAGTTTCATGTAATAAATTCTTTATGCAATTGGTCACTTCTTTTCTAAAATATTTCCTTGAGTTGTTTCCTCTCTTGTGTCCAGATAGTTCTCAAAAACATATCAAGGCATGATGACATTTTAAATTCCATTCTCTCAAACTGAATTTTTAGTGGTGAGTGGAAAGAGCTGGCAAGATGGTTTTTCAAACCTAATAAGTGTCACATTGATTAAGTTATGAAATCAAGATTCATTTTCTTTATCCAAAATTAATTTATGATTTCCATCTACATATATGAAATATTTGCCCACTATTTAATAGCTACAATCTAAAAATTAATTTCTTAACATCTTAGGTATAAGAAATGATTTTCCAGCACTAAAATTTTCCTAACAAATTAAACATATCCTTGCCTTGACCATGGCTCATTGTTGAATTATTCAGGGAGAATATAAGGAAGTTACATTTAAAGATACTTACTGGCATGTTCAAGTAAAATGTCCTGAATTTCCTCAATTAAAAAAGTATTTCTTTACGAGAGCTGCTGTGAGGCTCACAGGAGGTCAAAGTAAGGTAGCCATGTATGGTTTCCCTTACAATGGGGTCAGGTAGCATTTTGGCCTAAACAGTGATACTTACATAGGGCAGAAACCAGAGAAAGAATGGTTGTAAGAGTTCCTAAAACAGGGTGACTTTCTAGATTACCAAAGACTAGTTTCTCATTTATACACATCATAAATGCAGTTATAGCTGACATCGGGGAAAGGAGTTATTATTTCAACAGCAGACTTCATTAAACAAACAGACCCCAGGCTTTGAGGCAGATGAGTGCTCCAAGATGGGAGTGTGAAGAGACTAAAATGATGTCAAGAGGCCAGCATGCCCTGAGCCTGGCCTCCCTGGAGTCCTCTGACAGCACATTGATCCCAATGACCCTGTGCTCCTAAAGGGCAGAAATTCAATTAGGAACTCTCAGCTTTGAGCCTCAGGAAGGAGGGGTGTGTGTGCGCGTCAGTGGGAGGCTCCACCGCTGGAGGAAAACCATTCTCCAGCAGTTATAAAATGGAGGCTAATAATAGAACAATGGAGAGTGAAAACATTAGGTTGGAAAGAATTGGCAGAAAGGATGAGCTGATAAAGCATCTACTTTAAATGAGGTCATAATTTTGCTACAGTTTGGGGTGTTTTCCTATGCTAATTTACAGTCACAATTGAAGTCACGCAGGAGCCTTACTCTTTGAGACAAGGTTTTATTTTCAGTGCTCTGGAAAGCTCTTTTCTTTCTGCCTGGGTTAGCATATGTGAAAGAAATAATGATTATTTTAATGATATTAAATAGTAGCTCTGATGTCTTCCCCCCACAAGCTAACCAAAACATTATCTGGATGTATGAAATGATTCATTTGTGAACAAAACTTCTGTTTCTATTATAATATTCCTGTTCACCTGCCTGACTCTCCCACTAGGCTGTGAGTTCATCTTTGTTTCTGGAACCTGCCACCTACTCAGTAAAAATAAATTTTATGAATGAAAAGAACCCAGGCAATTCTTACTACCTGCATGTTTCAGAGGACAAGTGTGAGATGTTAATAGGGAGACAGAAATGCTAATAGACATTTTCTATTTCACACTTACTAAGTGTAAGGCAAAAGTTTTGAGCCTTTGTACGCTGCTTCCTGATTGCTTGCCTAGTCCTCTTATTAAATCTGCAAAGGAATGTCCTATCCCCATTTAATGTCAAGAAGGAACCTTGGAGAGGGAAGGTAGCGTCTTCAAGGATATCTAGCCAGTAGGTGGCAGGGTTGAGCACCAATCTTAGATCTGTTGGACTCTCAAGCTCTTGATCTTCCAAACTTGTCAAGCTTATACTTTGGCAACATCATCGAGGTTGAAGGTTAAAAATGTAGATTCCCAGAGTCCTCCTCTGAAATTTCCCACTCAGTTCTTGAGACAACCCCCAAGAATCAATCATGCATTCAGGCGATCCCATTATAGAGACAAATTTGGGAAGCAGTGAATGAGACTCGTGTTTCTCAAACTTCAGTGAGTGGGTGAATCCTCTGGAGATTTTGTTCAACTGAAGATACGTGTAGAGTAGGTCTGGGATGAGGCCTGAGAGTCTGTATTTCTAATAATATCGCAGGTGATGTCCGTGCTGCTGGCCCAGGGGTCATAATTAGAGAAGTGAGGAACTAAATCAGTCATGCTGTCCAGCACAATGCAACCTTTACCCCCATGCCAGGGGGCTTTTCATAATTCTGCCACTAAGCTACATCCTCCACCCATATGCAGCTCAGTAATTATGTCAGAGCAAGATTTTCTGCATATACTTGAGAATATGTTTGTAAAGCCTTGGAAACCCTTATTTATCTCTACTAGTTAGCTTATTAATTCACATATCTGCTAAATAAGAATCCCTGGGTACCAGCAACATGATGTCATCCTATGCCCATTCCATCCACAGCAGATTTATAAGCCAGCACCTCATCAGGTTCCTGTTATATCAGGGGGATTTTATATACCACATCTGTGATTCATAGATTTAGGCTAGGCAATTAGTATCTTTCCCAAGGAGCAGAAGGCTCAAGTTGGGGGAAAATGTTCTCTGCAACATTCAGAGAAATGGTTACAGCACTTGTTAAAAGTTGACAGTGATCACATTTTCCCGGGAATTTAGTTCAACCAGGATAATTCATCTGAGACTTTAAAAAAACATATTATTTTCAAACTAAGAAAGCCATCACGTGTAAACATGACAAAATGCTAAGCAGGTTTTACAGTGGAAGACTAAGTTTTCAAAAGGACAGCTCTGATTTATCAAAAATGATGTTCTGAATCTAGGCTCTGCTGCTTCCTTGCTGTGTGACATGTGTTAATATCCTACCTTCTGTGGACCTTAATTTCTTTACTGTGAAACAGCATGATTGGAGATAATTTCTAAGGTCACTTCCAATTTTAAGATCGGGTGAAGACACTGAGTGATCTCTTGCATTTTCACCTTTGTCAGTAAATACTATGTGTTTTTACTGAATTTCTGTCAAAGAAAAGCAGAAGGATTTCAGAAAGAGCAACTATTTCCCAAAGAAAACATAGCTATTCTGTCTGTTGAAGTACAAAAGATGAAATTCTAAATTAAGAAGGGCATGACTCTCACATAAAAGACAGCACAAAACAAATCTATTACTTATCCATTCCAGCACTTTCCAGACTGGCATGTCTATGTACTCAACTGGTGAATTTTTTAGAAGTTCAGATTCTGATTCAGTAGGTCAAGGGTAGGGTTGAAATTCTGCTTTTCTAATAAGCCTTTGGATGCCATGTTGTTGCTGTTTGTGGACCCAGCTTTGGGTAGCAAAGCTCTAAACCTATGTGCTTCAACCTTAGCTGCATGGTAGAATCAGCCAGGGGGACTAAACAGTCACATGTCCAGCCCACAGGCCAAACAAAGACATCTGGACTTCTGTAAGTGGGGCTTAGAAATCTGTATTTTTTGAAGTTCCCAGGTAACTCCAGTGGGCGGCCAGCGTAGAGAATCACTGATCTGTATGCTGTCATAAGCCCTCTTCTTTGCTTCTCTGGTCACTGGCAACTTTGGGTTTTGTTTTATCAAAAACTCCTTTATTACAATGTTAGTAGAATTCAGAACAGGTGCTTTACCCTCGCTCTACCATACCAGTAGATCAAACTGACTATGCCAGAGATTATGCTGTTCCTCTGACAGAGTCCTTTCCAGTCTGTGCCTGTGTGCTCAGAGAATTCCGTGGTAGTCTCTATAAAGCCGGACAACTTAGCATTCTGTTAACCCGCACCACCACCATTTATGGGCATATTTCTGTGCGGCTCCATGGATGTTCTCAACTGTCGCTTTCAGGTTACCTTCTGTTGTCCTAGTAGTCATATTTAGCCAAGTGTTCCATGGAGGCATGTTTAGAAAATTTCTAATTGTTCTTTCCTTCTCATTCTCTCTTTTCGTTCTTTCTCTTCCATCTGGCCTTCCATACACGTTGACTGAGCACTCGCTCTCTGTCAAGTCTGTGCTGGGTGCTTCAGTGAAATTTGTGCATAGAGGGAGTATGTTTCTTGTGCTGCTTCTTTGGAATTGAAACGAAAGAGTGAAATTGCTTGGCCCAGGAATTTGACCGTTTTCATGGCTCTTGACCTAAGAGTATCTTGTCTGCCTCAGGTAGTTGAGCATCTATTTGCTAATTTAATAAGTTTAAGCTTGCCCCTTATTATTATCTAATGCCTGTGTCTCTGGTTAATAAATACTTTCTTTTATCCTTTACATGGATATTATGTGAATTTGCATTTTATTTTTACTTAACAAGTGAAGTTTTGAAGGCAATGGCAAAACAATAAGGAATATTAAGTAACATGTTCATTTTATGCATGTATTATATACCTTGATCTCTAGAAGCTGCCAGTTCATTCTCTGTATGTGCAAGAACAAGTTGCTTTGTGGCAAATGTTCTTTTATTTAAACAAACCCTTTTAGTTTTGTAAGTATGAGACAGTCTGGTAGGATGAGGGTAAATTATTTATTTACATCTGTGTGTGCTTGTTGTGCGTGTGTGTGTGTATTAGCCTGCCCCTCCCCAGACCCTGTGGTATGCCCAATTCTCGAGAAGATTAAGCAGTTAGTATAATAATGAGCTCAAGGCCTTGTAAGAGAGAAGAGATCAAGAACCACAATCGTGCTCCTTGAAATTCAGAGTGAAGGGGACCTGTCTGGGAAGAACATAGAGATCTGATTAAGACTCACAGCAGGAAGGGACACCAAAAGCTCCAAAGGTGAGCTCACAAGGAAAAGGCAGAAGAGTTGAGACGTGACCCAGGCTCTGATTTACAGCCTAGAAACTAAGCAGATTTTGTATTGTCATATAGTGCAGGTGGAACATTCTCTTCTGGCTTCTCTACTTTGGGATTTTGAGTGGGAGTTTAAAAAAAAAAAAAAATCCTATAATCCTGGGAAGCAGAGAGACTAAGCCCTCTAGGTTGGGATTTCTGCAAACAAAGCTTTCAAATCTTGATGGATTAGGAAATTTCTGAAGCCTTACCACTTTCCTCAATAGTGCCACCATGTGGCAAAGACTACAGTCACGATGTTTGTAGCTGATAGAATTTAGCCATCTTCTTCCACCGGGTGTTTGGACTAAAAAGTAGGGAAAAAAGATTTGGCCAGTCAAATGAAAGGGAAAATCTTGGGCTTTCAGACACTAATAGTAGTTGGGGACTTGAGAAGGTTTTATAACGTTTATGGAGGATTGTTTTGTTTTCTGGTTTGTTCAGAAGGATCCTTCACTTGCAGGGGAGAGAACTAATAGAAGGAGGAGGTACACTTCTAACTTCCCTAACATTAGTCTAGAGGAACACTAGAGAGACAGCATCAACA
Source organism: Hippopotamus amphibius kiboko (assembly GCF_030028045.1). Lineage (NCBI taxonomy): Eukaryota > Metazoa > Chordata > Mammalia > Artiodactyla > Hippopotamidae > Hippopotamus > Hippopotamus amphibius. The sequence goes on along the minus strand of NC_080190.1, from coordinate 55,674,349 downwards.
CAGGGAAAACACTGTGAGCAACCCCTGTGAAAAACTGGGGGGATGAAGAGAATTTTGAACTTTCCAGTATGTGCAGTGGAAAGACAAAATAGGAGGCAGCTGGCGTGGCTGTGGGTTAGCCTGGGAAAAGAGCTGTTGGAAGTTTGCTCTTACTCTTCCCCATCTGTGGTGGGGCCTGGTGTACTGGTGTTCACACCAGGGTGGCTCACGCTATAAGGCTGAAGTCTGGCAGGACACGTGGCTGGGGAAAAGAAGGAACACAGGGCGGGACTCATTAGGCTCAGGCAGTCATTTCCTCAGCTTTCTTTGTCCATACCCCCAAGTGTGATGCGTTACACTGAAAAGAGTGGTTCTTTCTAAGGATGCTTCCCCACTGGGGGACTGAGGATGAAACCTTGATCTGAGGAATGGTTTGGTAGAAGGGAGTGAAATTAACTGTGGAGTGCTGGCACCTGGGATTCTCACTTCAAGCTCATTTTACCTCTGTGCTAATTCTTGGAAGTCTACAAGTCTGAGAAGGTCTGGCCTTTGTCCTTTCTCCATTTTCATTGCCTGAAAAATGAGCTAACACCTTTGAGGGAAAATGAGCTTCACATCCCTAATCAATGACCGAGGATCAACGCTATCTTAACAGAGCATGAATTAGAGAAAGGCTTTACATTAAGAAAGGAGGCTGAGACAATGACCTAAAGAAATACTGGTAGTGAGAATTTAAAGAGGAAATACAGATAATGTGAAGGAGGTAAATAACAAGATTCATTTGCTAATAGAAGAATAAAGGTATAAGGGAAAGAGGAGATTCAAAGTGACTGACAGATTTCTGGTTTGGGCCTCTGGGCAGCATCATTCACTGCACTAGCAAAACAACAACAGAAAACAAACGTGAGAATACAAGTTATGTCACTTCATCACTTACTTGCTTTAAGAATAGCAAAATTCATTTAACTTACCTCTAGTCAGTTTTCTCATCTGTAAAATGGGTATGATAATAACTACCTGCTCAATGGGACTGTTGTGAGGATTAAACTTGAACTATCCTGGACATCCCACAACACATGGTCATTTTGTATATTGAAAAAAACTGTAATTGAAAAACAGGCAAGTCATTATTGAAGCATCCTTTCCCTTCCTGTGTTAGTGTGTTCCTTACCACATGTATCTCTGTGTATGTGTGTATGTGTATAAATGTATGAGTTTTCTCTTGAGTGTGGCTTAAATAATAAATCCTGTTGTATACCATTCCACATTGCTTTAATAAGCTTTGCTTTTGAGTGGGTTTTAATTCCTGGTAGTACAGTTTATTTTTTCTTCATTGTTCTACTTTATCAGAATATACTTTGATATACTTAAACAACTAAAAAACCCATTTTATTGTTTTACATTTGTTTTACTTATATTACATTTATAGAAATACAGTCTGATTTTATTTATTTATAGAATACAGATTAAAAAGAAAAGGCAGTAGTAATGACAACCTCCAGGGAGGAATGCTATTAATATTTTTGCATGTAGACTTACAGTCTTGGCTAGAGATATTCATTTTTATATTTAATTTTCTCCTCCACATACGTGGTATTTCTGTGCATTTATTCAAGTGTTTCTGCAATACTCTCCTGATAGTTTATAGATTTATTTTTGTCCTCATCCACAGTCCTTGTTGATGTATATTGTATTTTTATCTTATACCTAGATACCTATGGACTAAACATTTCTGTTAAATTTAATTTGAGTCACCTTTTGCAGGCTTGTAATCATGAAGGATGAAAATAATTCATCTTTTGCTTTATAGACTTACTAAGTTTTCTTATTTGTTTTTCACATATTGTATTGATTCAGCAGTCCAAACCAATATTAAATAAGATAATTTAATAAAAATATTTTTATTTGGTACCAGACTATAAACAGTTAGTCCATATATTTCAATGTATTTTTATTAGGTATGGATAAATATTTGTGCATAGACCTTTTTAATCAAAACACCTCTAATGGAATGTTTTATTCTCATTAACCTGTTCACATGGTGCATTAAACTAATAGTTTTGCATTCATAGGAAAACTTAATCCTATTGCTTAATCGTAACCACTAATAATGTACTTAAGATTTTAATTTAACATTCATTAATGAAATTGGTCTAACTTAAATTTTTATTAAAGTTCTATTACGTTAGACATGTTTTACTTTTGTTTCACAGAATACCTTAAAAAACTGCATTTATTCCCCAATTTCAGAACAATTTATGTGATAGCTGTATTAAGGATTGCTTTGTATTTTAAATGAATTAACCAATAAATGAACCTACCAGGATTCCTTTCAGTAGGATAGTTTTTTGACAGTCTTGTTGCTTTCTCTTTTCTATAATCCAGGAAAGTATTGTCCATTTATTTTGTAATTTTATCATACACTCAAAATATATTTATATATCTCCCTTTCTCAATGCTTGTTTTTTTTCCAATTGAGTGCATTTATTAGGCCATTAACTATATTCTCAGAATTTCAATGAACTTTAGCTATATTTTTTACTTGTTAAAATTATTTATGTTTTTACCTTTTTAAAAACATTTTTTAGCATTGACTTTATTATTTGTGTAATTTTGGTTAAATTAGAGTAAAAGCTTTCTTTTCTTTTTCTTTCTAATAACAAAAGTACTTCACAGCATGCCTTTTTTTGTGTGAGCTGCGTGTAGTTTTTTAAAAATAGGACATTACTGTGCCCCTGATTTCCATCTTGACCCAGTTGTTATTTGGCAAAGAGATTAAAAACATAAGAGGAGAGAATATTGTTCAAAATCATATTTCAAAAAGTTACATCATGATTGAGAGTATGATCTATAAGCATCTAGACCATATTTGTACATCTGCATGGCTAAATATGCCAATCTTGGAAAAAGTAAGGATTTTCATTATGGACAAATTAGTAGCATTTTTTTCTATATGTTTCATTAAAAAGGCAGTTTATTAACTCAAAGATACAACATTTGAAATATTTCTATTTAATTACCCTTCTTAATGATGCTGCTCATATCCTTTATGCCTTTATTCTTACCAGTCAGATGTGTTTATGATCATTTCTCTCTCCTGTACTTAAAAAAGAATTTACAGCATAGCTAAACATTAATCTGCTATTCATTTCAAATAAAACCTTGTTGACATAGTTAATTTTGAATATAATTTTATCACTATAAGGCGCCATCATTAATTTAGTTAACACCTTAATTCTATTATATTAATATTGACAGGCTTATTTAATTTTATTCACATTGAATGATTTTTTTTTCACCATTTAAAAAAAAATTGTTTTTTAGGTTTTTCTTTATACATGACTCATAGTGGAATTTTGTTTTGTTTTAATAAACTTTGTTTAGATGTATGTGTTTCTCATACCTATTTTCTTCTCAATCGATCAAGACCAACAGTATTAGTTACAAATTCTCTTGGAGAAAAGATATAAAAAATAATTCTGAACAGGAAACATGTGGATAATACACAAAGTGAACGGAATGAAATTCACTGATAGGCGACATCTCAGAAGACACATGGACCAAGCTTCTTTCGCTTTACCATAACATTGCTCAAAGCTACACTCATCATTGAGCTGAGGCAGATAAGGCATAATTAAAATGGAGAGAATCCACTCAAAGAATGAGGGGCAGTGTTTCATAGGCAAGTGAATCATAATGCTTCACTACTAATGGAAATTGTTGCTATAATTTTTTTCAATTATTTAATTCCTTTAATTTGTTTACATTTTTTATTGGAGTACAGTTGATTTATAATGCTGTTACTTTCTGCTGTACAGCAAAGTGAATCAGTTATTCATATACATATATCCACTTTTTTTAGATTCTTTTCCCATACAGGCCATTACAGTTTATTGAGTAGAGTTGCCTGTGCTATACAGTAGGTCCTTATTAGTTATCTGTTTAATATATAGCAGTATTTATGTCGATACCAATCTCCCACTTGATCCCTCCTCCCCCATCCCCCTGTAACCCTAAAATTGTTTCCTCCATCTGTAACTCTATTTCTGTTTTGCAAACAAGTTCATTTGTCCCATTTTTTTGATTCCACATATAAGTGATATAGTGATATTTGTCTTTCTTTGTCTTACTTCACTTAGTATGACAATATCTAGGTCCATCCATATTGCTGCAAGTGGCATTATTTCATTTTTTTTATGGCTGAGTAATATTCCATTGTGTATATATATGTACATATCTTCTTTATCCATTCCTCTGTTGTTGGACATTTAGGTTGATTCCATGTCCTGGCTATTGTAAATAGTGCTGCAATGAATGTTGGGGTGCATGTACTTTTTCAAATTACGGTTTTCTCTGGGTATATGCCCAGGAGTGGGATTGCTGGATCATAGGGTAGCTCTATTTTTAATTTTTTAAGGAACCTCCATACTGTTCTCCATAGTGGCTGCACCAACTTACGTTCCCACCAGCAGTGTAGGAGGGTTCCCTTTTCTCCACACCCTCTCCTGCATTTGTTGTTTATAGACTTTTGGATGATGGCCATTCTGACTGATGTAAGATGATACCTCATGGAAGTTTTGATTTGCATTTCTCTAATTTTAAGTTGATATTATTTTAGATTCAAAGAGCACAAATTTTGTTTAAAAATGCTTAACAAGGTATGTTTACAAAATGAATTGCCCCAATGGAAATTGTAGAGAGGTAAAGAAAGAAGGGGGGGGGGGGAAGGGAGGGGAAGGAAAGAAAGATAGCAAAGAAAAAGAGGCGAGAAAGAAAGAAGAGAAACCTAAATAGTGTTTTGGATATTAAACCACATTTCTACTTCCCAAATTGTCTTTCACTGAACATCCATTAATTTTTGCAATCAGAAGTATTTTGTTTTAAAACTACTTAATGTAAATTTTGGATATATATTGAGCAATGCTAGCGAATTGTGATTCAACTGGAGGAAAAAATTGTGTCAGTAATATCATTTTTCCACAAGGCTTTCACATCAGATATAAATTGTTATAATAGTTTAAACACATTTGCTTTCTTTTCTCTACTATTAATCTACCCTTTCTATTGTAGAACAACAAGTCTAACATTTGGGGGCATTTTTAAAAGGCCATAGAAAAGAAAAGGTTTTCATTAATAATTGTTTATGAGCAGCAAAACTTCTATTATCTGAATTCTCAAGAATAGAAATATCCCTTTGGTTTTTGGATATACGTACCATTACTTTCAGTATGGCTCCTTACTACTGGTCTTTCTATGCAAGAAGATAAGGAATTCAAACATTAACAATAAAATGACATGAATTTATTTGGATATTAAATTCTGAATTGTGTATTTTTCTAATATCATAGATAGGGTTTGTTGAGTTTGAGAGTGAAATATTCAGCCTAATTTTTATTATGTTATCATAAATTCACAATTTTGGTTTAAAACAGAGAATAGACAAAGTCTTCTTAGATGCATTTGTGATTTCTTTCCTCTTCTTAAACATTTTCCCTTTTTACCTGAAGAATTTTTATAAAATGTTTAATCTCAGAGGTCATAAAAATGTTAACTGACTTATTTTGAAGATATTTTCACTATTTTGTTTTATACTCTGAAAGATCCACTTTTTCAATGTCACATTAAACAAAAATGAACTATCCAGAAATATATCTGATAAAATCACTTCTTTGAAGCTCTTGTTCTAAATACAGGAGTTAATTCAATCTTGGCAGTTTTTTTTCTAATATGCCAAATCATATTTCATCTCCCCCAGTTACTTTACCAGTTTTAGCCTTATTTTTTCTTTGCTAATAGGAAATAAAAAACATAACATTTTTTTCACTTCTAATTAAGTATTGACTTTAAGCAATTTGATATTTTCTCATAAAACAAAAATATAAATATGCTTGCAATTCGAATCTCTTCATTGTCTTAAAAAGTTGTACTTTCAAGAAAGATTACACACAGCTGCTTTGACTGACATTCCTATTTCCACTTATTCATGTAATGGTGCTGCCAGGCTGATTGGCTGACATTGTCATAGGCTGGTGCATGGATGGATACAGTATCCCCTGCCTCCCAGCTGTTCTCACCAACATCAGTGCTTTTCAGAAGGTCATGTGGAAGGAAATGAATGTACCCTAACAAACAAGGAAAGGAAAGACTGTACATTTTGAAAGTTCTTTTAGCTTGCAAATATATGCAAATTTGATAGTTTTAATAGATGAAACTTCACATTTGCCTGTGAATTGCCTTTTCCTGCAAAATCAATCAGGATGGGAAAGTTAATTCTGGACATTTATCAGCAATGGACACAGAAATCACTGATAATCATCAACTTTTGTGATTTATAATAGTGCCATTTTTCTTCTGGAAAGATTTCTCATTTAAAAGTAAATCCATAATTGAATCAAAATAGGAGAAAATAATTATTATGGCATTAATATAAAACCAGAAATTGTGTGTGTGTTTGTGGGAAGGAAAGCTGTGTTTGCTTCAGAAAAAAAAGTCTCACTCATTTATACTGAGATACCAAATTTTAACCCCTCATTATGGCAAAGAACAGTTTGATAATATGTTAATGAGAAGGTAGGAAAATAAGCATAGGTGTACACTGTGGAAATGCAAATTGCTACAGCAGAGGGCAATTTGTTTCTAAATTAGAAATGTACCTATCCTTTGATCCAGCACTTCCCTTTCTAGGGTTTGACCATATAGGTAGGCTAGCACAATGAAAAGTAATTTTCCAATAAAGATATTCATCACTTCATTGAAACAAGAAGAGGTTGGGAACAAGTGTTCCTCAGCAGAAGAATTGTTAAATATGTTATGGGACCCTCATCAATGCTAAACTAATATGTCATGAAAGTAGAAGAAGAGAGAAGCTTTGTAGGAAAAAAATGTGGAACATATTTTAAGATGTTGTTTTCAGTTTTAGTATTTCTTTTTATTAAAGTATAGTTGACTTACAATGTTGTGTTAATTTCTGCTGCATGGCACAGGGATTCAGTTATACATAATATACATTCATTTTTAAAATATTCTTTTCCATTGTGGTTTTCATAGGATATTAAATATAGTTCTCTGTACTCTACAGTAGGACCTTATCATTTATTGATTTTATATATAAAAGCTTAAATCTGCTAACCCCAACCTCCCACTCCATCCCTCCCCCAACCCCCTCACCTTGGAAACTACCAGTCTGTTCTCCATGTCCATGATTCTGTTTCTGTTCCATAGGTAGGTTCATTTATGTCATATTTTAGATTCCACATGTAAGTGGTATCATATCATATTTGTCTTTCTGACTTACTTGACTTAGTGTGATAATCACTAATTGCGTCTGTATTGCTGCAAATGGCATTATTTTTGTTCTTTTTTATGGTTGAGTAGTATTCCACTGTATATATGTACCACATCTTCAGTATCTATTCATCTGTTGATGGACGTTTAGGTTGTTTCCGTGTCTTGGTTGTTGTGGACAGTGCTGCTATGATCATAGGGGTGTGTGTATCTTTTGAATTACAGTTTTGTCTGGATATAAGCCCAGGAATGGGATCGCTGGATCTTAGGGTAACTCTGTTCTTAGATTCTTTGTAATCAAAGAAAACCAAGGTAAATAAAGGTATATAATTATTTATGTAAAAATAGAGGGTCTTTGTTTAAATATACATAGAATTAAATGTTAGAATTATATCTCTAGAATTATTGATGAGAAACTAGAAATATTGGTGTATTGAGGGACAGGAAAATAGAGGGCAGAATTAAGGTATGAGGCAGATTGCTATATGCTCTTGGATAACATTTCAAATATTAATGAAATTCCTTAAAAAACATGTAGTAAGACAAATGTTGATATTTTGGAGGCCTGATATTTCTTTAAGAAATAGTCAATTCTGTATGATGGACGTTTGTTACATTTTGGCCTCTAAGTATGTTAAGAAATGGTAGAAATCATATTAACAGAAACGGGAATTAATTCACGATTCTGTCTTAGAGAATTTAGAAACTTAGCCTGGTAGAGAGGCAACAGTTGACCTTTACTTAGATGTGGAGTAATACAGTCCCTGTCCCCACACCCCCAAGATGGTATCATTTTTCTAAGCCTCCCAACCAAATGTTGATTCAGAGGGATGCTGTAAGGCAATGTCACATTAGGTATGCTCCACAAATTACCTACATCTGAGTCACTTGCCAGAGCGTGTTAAAATAAATATATTGGAGCTTCATCCCATATTTGCTAAGTCAGTGGTCTGGGGACAGGGGTCTCAGAAATTTGCATTTTGCAGAATATCCCAGAGTTATTCTTAAACCAAAGTTCTAAAACCGCTGGTATAAGGGCTGGGGAGTGGAGAGGAGAAAACATGAGAAATATTTTTGAACTGCCTATAATATCACAGTTTTTCCAAACCTTCATGTGCATTCAATCTCCTAATCACATAGCAAAGTTGGCATTAAAACCAGCTTTGAGAAGATGGGAAAACTGAGACTTAGCGTCTTAGTGAGATGCCACAGGTGATAGAAGTAGTGAGTGCAGATCAGAATCGAATTCGCAAATGAGTGCTTCTCTCAAAGATGACAGGAAAGGAAATAACTGTTAGTGTGGTTTTGAAGAGTCAGACCCTCAGTAATCATTGCTTCATGGTGGAGGGTCATGCTTCATCCAGCTTTTCACTACCTATGAGTCACTGTCCGACAAGAGATTTTCTCTTTTTACTTTATGTTCTCATATCTTCATGCACTGCTCTGATTTATCCCTCAGAGAACATTCTGCTCAGATTAATCTATATAATCAACAAGTATCCCATGTATATCTTCAGTGACCAGATACTTATTTGTAATAGGATCAATAAAAACATTGATATGTGCTTTTTATCTGGCAGCAGATAGACTAATGGAGGGATATGCAAACTAGTATTCTGAATTAATAAAATGTATGTGGCTATTGAAACTCAAAATTACAGATAATATCCAATAAATAGTTTTATTCATATTCATAAATTCAACCACATATATATGGGTAGTTTCTAAACATACAGTGGGCTTAGAAAAGTTTCGGTTGGGTTCATAGCTGGTCTCGTGGAGATGAAAACATAGAGTGTAATTTTCTGAAATCACTGTCTTTAAAGAGTAACCATAATTCTCAATTGTCAAAGGTAGAACAGTCAGAAATTCTGTCTGGCAGATACATTGGATGGGCTTCTTGGGCCATTTATTGTCCTTTGGACTGTCTGTGTGCAGTCACATAGACTTGGATTTTAATCTCTGCTCCAATCAAATCACTTAACCACACTGAAGTTGTTTCTTTTCTAAAAATGGGGATTTTTTTTATAGGCTACCTATTTCACTGTGATGTTATGGAGGAAAAAAAAGCTAGAATATTTATGAAACTCTATCCACAGTGATATCTTAATTCATATTCTTTTCCTACAAGTAGTGGTAAGTTTCTGGCTCTTATTGACCTCCTTTCAGAAAACCATTTAGAAGATTTTGCCTCTGTTTTCTTGATGGCATCTCCCTATGTCACTGGTTGGGTGAAGTGACTTATAGGAAGCTCATATTTTATTTGAATTGGATTTCATTTTTCAGGCTTTTTCATTACAATTGATCAGAATTCTCCAGCATAAGCTTTTAAAATATTTTCAGAGTGGCAATTTAAATATGAATCCTCAAGTAGAATTATATTCCTCACAAGTCATTTTAGGGAAAGCACTTTACAAAAAGGGGGACCATATATCTGATTTGCCCAGTTTACACCTACATAATTATCAATAGTGTCTTTTTCACTCTCAAAAGTATAGAATTTGGACAAGGTATAGGATGTACCTTATTGCAAAAGTGATTTCTCAGGACCTAGAATTCAGCTAGTATTGGGAGTTCAGAGAAAAGAAAGGTAGCTTTCTAAAAGACAAAAAGATAAATCAGCCCATTTTTCTACAGAGGTGGACTAGCAAAAAGGCCTGATTTTTCCTTTCAGTTGTAATTGGACAGAAGAGAGAGTGCAGCCTAGGGTGCAAGAGGCTAGGGACAGAGGGAATCATCCATGTATCTGCAGATACTCATGCCCTATGGCTTTGACATGTCTAGGGCAGTGGGAGTCAGTTCTAAGGAGGATGGATTCAGAGTAAGGGTAAAGATGTGATCGATGGGAGGGTCCTTGGCTTCTAGGTTACAAATGCACTTTTGGGGAAACACAATTTTGAATGTTCTGTGTGTATCTGTCTAGATTCTAAACAAGGACATTTTGTTAGCTTTTGGTCATGGTGACAAATATTTTCCCTCCAAAAAAAACATTTTGCCATATTGAAATCTAATCATGCACATATGACAGCATTGCTACTTGCAATTCACTCAGTGATTCAATACATCTATTTATCAACTGTTTCAAAGCACTGTCTGAGATTCCTGGATTGGATGTGAGAGTTTTGAGAGGCTTCTCCTAAAGTTGTCTCTGTCTGAGAAGGAATATCCTGCTACTTATATTGTCCTACCATGAAGGAGACCTGGAAGAGAAAAGAAAACAAAATGGGTGAAAGAAGTTAAATGGAACCTGGGATGATGTTTGGAAGTAAATAATCAGTCTGGAAATACCCTTCAAATGTCAAGAATAAACAAAGTTTAAGCTGGGTAACTGGCCACCCAGCTGTAGGTCACATTGGATGTCCTCTGTTGTAGCTTGGTAAGGCTATGTGACCCAATTAGAGCCAATGGGACATGAGTGGGAGTAATATGACTAGTTTTGGGGCATCTTCCACATAAAAGAAAAGCCCCTTGCCTTAGAATCTCTTTGTCTTTCCCCTTCCTACGTGCTGGAGCCCAAAAATGGCCATGACCCACCTTCTAGTCATGAAGATGAGAACACCCAATAGGATGAACCCAAATTTGGAACAAAATTGGGTCAGCTCATTAACCCAGATCGTTTGTCCAAGGCTTGTTACACATGGAAATAAAAAACTTTTATATTTAAAAAAAATATTTTATTTGGGGACCTCTTTATTATAACAGCTGAAATTGACCTTACCTAATGCATACTATTTCTGGGTACCCACAGTCTTCTGCAAAAACAACCGTAACGTCTTCAGGTCGTGACTAAGTTGCTCTTTAAATTCTCATCCAGTTTGCCTCCTTTCTCTTTCTCTGTTGTAACAGTTCTCATCAATAGTGCTGCGAAAGTTGAGTTCATTTTCAAGCACTTGCAAAAGATGAAACTAGGAAAAGCATTAGAATTTCCCCATGTGAATTCCACTCACGTTTCTAAGCCAATACATTTAAAAGATTAAATGAAAATATCTCATCTACTGATATCACACTCTGCTGTCTTCACCAATGTGAGCTGAGAATAAGAGATGGCAGCTTTTCAATGTATTGCCTAGATTCCTCTGGCTTCTACTGCTCTCGTCATTTCTATTTCCTACCACGCTTCTGTGATAAAGCGAGAAATAATATTCCAAAATGCCACTAGCATTCAATATAGGAGATGCTGTCCTCTACAATTAGCATATTTTTCTGATAGACCAAGTGTTTATAAGGCAATGATTTATGAGTCCAGTAAATATATAGACAGTTGCCTGGATATAAGAAGGATATATGGGAAGTTGACTTTGTGTACTAATAAATGCCAAAGATACACTCAGTTAAGGAAATTATGTATGGAAGATTCCGGTTATAAATTTCTGTTGCATTTTCTGAGTTGAATTGCTTATGTGTCTGTATAAATTGCTAAGCAGAAAATAGGCTAAGAGCATTAAAACTTTAGTTAACTCTATTTCCTCAGGTCTATATAATTTTAAACTTATTTAGGACAATAGCCCATTTGTTTTATAAATCACAGTGTTCATTGCAATATCTTTCAAGCTGAAAGTACTAAATCACTTTATATTACTGAGCCCTGGAAGAATGCAGCATTATAGCTTGGCTGGCAGAACATGTATCAGTGTGATATTGATCTAACCATGAAAAAGAAAAGCCATACTGAATGGACTCCAAACTGGAAGGGGTATTATCTACAGGCTGCAGTGTTTGTTCAAATCACCTGTCGCTTGGGGTGAGGTCGTATTTCTCTTTTTGCAGGCTTTATATGATTTTGGTGATAGTTATGACCATTTATTTAATGTGCAAGATTAAGAAAGTTGTTAGTTGAGGAATGTCTAGAGGGTAATTATTTGACATGGTGAGTAGCTCACTATTCTGTAAGGAATGAGTTAAAATGGAATGCAGGTGAAGTGCTCTCACTTCTTAAGTAGCGTTTATCTATAGCTCCAAACCTGTTTCTTGGAACTCCTTTGAATTCTTTTGCTGATCAGTACTAAGAGCAAAAGCATGACTGTGAGTAGCAAGGGCATATTGTTCTGTGAGACAAGAGTCTTGATGGGATTCTGCTAAGACTAGGATTATCTCACATCCCAAGACCCAGGAAGAAGCTACATCATCTAATTTGCATGAGGGCCAGGAAGGAGCCCTCTGAGAGAGTAAAAATCTTGTATACAGTTAGCATTCAGGCTATTCCATCATGACTGGCATTGACTGGTTGACAGAAAGGAGGTGGCGCGGGGGGAGGGGAATTCCTGGAAAGGGTACAAAGAGAGTCATTACTAGAAGGAAAATGGTATGCCAAAGCGGGGAAAATGTGGTAGACATTTTGCAATATGTGTCAAATTGTCACATAGTACCCTTTAAACTCACACTGCTATACATCAATTATATCTCAATAAAACAGGGAAAAAAAATCTGTAAGGAAGGAAGGCACTTGTCATGCTGAGGACCAGAGGACTATGATTAGACCTGTCTCTGTCCAGTTGCTGAAGAATGCATTGTTACCTGGAAAGAAAAACCATAATAGCTGTATCACTAGGAACATAAGCAAGTTGGCTGCTAGACTCACTCCTACTGCCAAGAATAGGCCTGAGAGGAGATGCAGATGTGTGGTGACTGAACCTCTGTTTCTGGCAGAGATGTAAGCATCTGGTCAATTCTTATAAAGGCTTATTAAAAGGATAAAGTTAATCAAAAAACTAACCTCCCTATTAGGGGTACACTTTAAACTGCATTCCCTGTGCCTGCTGCTTCTATGATAGTTTTTATTTGGAATTTTTTCTTTCTTTGTGCAGAGGATGTTTTGAAGGGTTAGGAATTCTCCTTGGTGACCTCAGATCCCACAAATTCTGAAATCAATAATGCTGCCTGCCATGTTCCTGCCAACTGATTACTAGTCACCACATTTCCACATACCTTTATCCTATTTCTAAATTGCACACACACACTCCCTCACAAATCCTGGTACGATGTGTAAACTGTGCACTGCTATTCAAAGGTTGCCGTCCCTTCGGTCGCTTCTTTGAACCCAGGTCCTCCTTCATGGCACTGTGCTATTTTTGCAGGGCACTGGCTGATGTCACCTCTGCCGACACAGAGTGCCAACAGAAAGCCCAGACAGAGCACTTCCTCTTGGGTTGAGAGTGAGGGGGCTTCTTCCTCTCTCATGTCACACCCTGGTTGGCAGGCTCTCAATCCCTAAGGAACAGATGAGGGAGCATATTTACAAAGCAGGCCTGTGAGGAGCAGACACCCACGAGGCCCACGGTGTGCCCATCCTCCTTCACAGGCAGGCAGCTTAAGCCAGCCAAGCCCCCTCATGCATCAGCTGGGCAGATACTGGGACCACACAGGAGGAGCAAATCAGGATGCAAGCCCCCTGAGGGCCTGGTTCCCACTTAGGGGGTGGGACATCCCCAGTCTGGGCTAGTGAGCAATGTGTGGAGTGGGTTCCTCTCTCCAGCCCTTCTTTCTTCTGTGTCGTGCTTTGTCAGAAACAACTGTGCTCACAGAGCTAGAGAAAAGTGACAGAGCCTCTGAACTGGCACTTGGCTGCAAAACCCAACCAAAGTTTCCTTTTTATTTAATTATCATACCAGCATGATTTTATTAGAACCATTAGGAAAATACAGAGAATGTTTTTAGAATTCAAGGGCTTAAAACATTTGTTGCAAACTGATGTGAGTCAATGTGGTAAGTCATAATTGATGGGATTTTTTTTTTTTTTTTTTTTTTTTTTTTTTTACTGCCACAGTAACCTGCATAGTGGTAGGTAAGGATCTAAGGTCTCCTCTTCTAAAACCTACCTGCTGCCAGGTGTGATGTTACAATGGAAATAAATCTTAGCATGAGCTCTCCCATGCTGCAGTAGAGTTATTGGTCCCAATTCTTCAGGTCCAGCCTTGCCGTGGCTTCATTGTGGGTGGAGTACTTCCCCACCTTTTCATTTGGGGGTCAGACATGTGCCTTGCTTTGCTCAATGGGATGTCTGTGGGTAATTGGAGCAGAGACTTGAAATGGACTTGTGCAGCTGGGGTTGTTTTCTTAGCATCTGCTATCAATGTGAGGAGAATGTATTCCAGGCAGTTACTGTCCCTTCAGCAATATGAGACCCCAAAATGAGTCCCATGAAGCGCAGGATCAACTGACCCCCAAATGCCAAACAGCTCCAGTGGGACATTTTTATAAATAATTTATGACAGTATAGCATCTGTCTCTCTGTTCATCCATCTGTCCATCCATCCTTTTCATCTATCTATCCATCCACAGTAGTTTGGAACTATAAAACAACTATGGAAGCTGAAACTGTGCAAATAATGAATGGGATAAATTATTATTGCCCTGTGTCCTTTAAAACTTTTTGTCAAAAAAAACTAAAAACAATGTTAGGTATAAATGTATAGGGAAATGAAAAAATAGTAAGACTGATATTTATTTAATATGTTTTAATTTAAAACATTAAAAATTTAAATGTTTGTTGTTAAAATCTTGTCAGAGGTAGTTGGACAGGGCTTGCCTTCTAGTTATTTAACTTAAAATATGGAATGAATGACTTTTCTGTATATCGGCAAATGGACATACTCCTTTCTAAGTGTGGGTGAGCTTCTAACATTTTATCCTTTGAGTTTTCAATGGTGTGAAATATCCCCAAGAGTTCTGTTAATGTGAAGATTTTTTTTTGCTAGACTAACTTCCTCTGGAACATTTTCATCCTTTTCATCACAATCACTTTCCATTTTTATGTCAATAATTTTGTCTTCCCTAAGTTCCTCCAGCTGTGTAACAGTCTCTCAAATGGCAGACGTGTCAATATTCCCATGGTCAGCTATTGCTCCTGTCACTTAATGTTCCATGTGAGTGTTACTTCCAGCTGCATTACTTTTATTTCTTCATTGCATTTTCATCTTTGTTAACCAATTCACTTTTATAATTTGTAATTTTTTTTAAAATGCCACTTGGGTTTATCACTGGTGGAAAGGAAGGCAACACAGCTACACACTTTGCTGTCTGTTCATGAACTGATGTATGTGCAGTAACCAGTCACTGACAGACTTTGAAAGGAGTGCCCTGCAGTGATCATGATGTGTATAAGTTATTCACATGGTGGTTTGTGGACTGAAGAGCTAGCAGGGAAATTTGTAGTTTATGCGTATACTCATAGTTAATTTTGAAATTTGGACCCTCTTGTTAGGATACTGGTGTTACATAGCTAAGCCATGGTAATTGAAATCCATGCATATTGGAATCCTACAAAGCGAGGACTGACTCTGTGTGTGTGCGCGCGCGCACGCACTTAAACCATGAATACTAAGGCTTCTTTGTTCCTATAAATGTAACAGGGATGTAGGTCATATACTTTATAGACGCTGAATATAATCACTTGAATTTGTTATTAACCTCTCAAAATCTGTAGCCCTTGCTTGCCAAGTTTCACACCCTCAAACTAGTCCCATCCTTGTCTCTCTGTGAGTCCCTGAAGACAGAGGCTCATTGCCCCTCGTATCATGTGTGTGCCTTCTGCTGTGTCTGTCATCCCTCTAACCAAGTTGCTTCACTCAGTGTCCTTCTTGGTTGTGATCAGATGGCTGCTTGCTTATCCTGGAAGGTGATGACCTGCTTTTCCCTCCTTCCTTCCCTCAGGTGTCTGTTCTCTCCCTCTCACTTTCTAGTACTCCTAAAGCTACTACCTTCATTGCCTGAATGTTTTAAGCTGTTTAATCTGGTTGAACACATCTCACACCGGGGTAAGAATGCTCATTGGGAAGAAAAAGGTGCTCCCAAAGTATGTGGCTTATAGTATGTTGATTCTTGAAGTTGAATTGGCATTTGGAGTACAAAAAGTATTCATTAAAAAACAAAATCCTCTTGTAATGAAGGGAATATCATTTGAATTTCATAGTGAGCACATGGTCCCAAAGTCTTTCTTTGTCTAAGCAGGAAATAAAATTAAAGACAGTAAGCCAATTAGGAAGAAACAACTTGAATATGGACTGTCCTGACAGTATTCAGTTATGGCAGTTTCTACTTGTCCTACTTAGTATCTTTTAGACATTTGTTATTCAGAGACAAAGCAAAAGCCACTGGCCAGTTCCTAAATGCCATGGTTTTAAAATGCCTGTCAAAAATGAATTTGCTACCTTATTTTTACAAGGACACTTAGGAATGCAAAAGGGCAAACTACCATTCTCTTTCAAGAAATATGTGGTAAGGAGGCTAAACCAATATTTTTCTTTTTAAGATAGGATACATCCCTCTTCACAAAGAGAGAGTAGCTACAGTCGCCTTCACACTACCTTTCAGACAGTTAATGAGAACCATCTTATCCCAGAGAGTAAAAGGCAAATATATCAGCTGCCTTCTGATACAGGGGCAAAGAAAGGCCAAGGAAGACCTCCTGCTGCCAGCTTTGGAAGAAGGTGTTACTGTCCTTACCCTCAAAGGGCAGTCTGTCTTCCAGCACATATAGTTATATGTGAGGATAGGATTCCAGTTCTGACTTGTCACTCACCAACAAGAGTTCTCCCTGAAATTCCCCTCTGGGCAAAGGTGGATAAATATGAACTAGGCAGGGTGCCCTGCAGAAACCCAGGATGTGGACAAGTCTTGCAGAGCTGGCTCAGGTGGCCCTGGGGCCCCAGGACCAACAGAACCAAGGGAGACAGGAAAGCCAAGGTCAAACCCAACAGCAGCACCCCTGTGAAAGTGCTGAGCAAGGGGAGAGAAATACAATGCAAGCCACTGGGAAGCCCACTGGAGACACCAGGAGAAGGGGAGTGGTTTGGGAATTAGGGGAGATGATTAAAAATCTAGAGAAGGTCCCTGAAAAGCTAGGGCCTGTTTTCAGTACCTTTTATTGGGTCAACGTGGCCTCCCCCAAGTTCTGAAAGAAGTTGAGAAGGTGAGTAAGCTGATTTGAAAAATTGAGCCCAAATCAATGAGTTTAGCTCCAGTCGGGATCTACCAAATTCTGGGTTTTTTTTTTTTTTAATTTTTTTTTTTTTTTTTTTTTTTGCCGTCATTGTGAATTTAGTAAGAGCATAACAAGCGCTTTTTAAAAGATAATTGAGCTTAGGCATGGTAAGTAATGAAACCCACATTTTAAATTGGACTTTAGATTACAGGAAGGGGAAAAAGCCATCTTCTGAAAGGCCCAAGAAATATGCATTTTTACTTCAAAGAAAGGAGAACAGAGCTTGAACAAATAAAACAGAGACGCAAAGGAGTCCAACAGAGACACCATTAAGTCTTGCGGGTGATCACTTTGGTCTCCAGGACCTGTCGGAACACCTTGGGAATGAGGCAGAAGGAATCCAAATGGACTTGAGCTGATTTCTAACTTGACAGTGGGGCTCCTCCCACTGCAAATTTCTCATCTGACTCTTAGATTTGGAAGGAAACAGGATGAGCCAGTTTAATACAGGATTGCTAAGGGATGTGATGCAAGACAGACATTGGAATATGCTTAGACAACCTACCACAATTTCTGAGGTTGTGACAAGTGGTAGTTAATTCTGACATTGATGCCTGTTTGTGCATCCTATTTATTCTCAGCACAGTTTATTCATCTCACTGTCTGGGATTCATGCCTTCTTGATCAGTTTAATTAGAGTCAGTCTTTACTAAGTCCCTTTAATTGAAAAATGCATTCAGCTAATAGGTAAACAATAAAAATAAAGGGTCAAAGCAACCATGGGT
Source organism: Hippopotamus amphibius kiboko (assembly GCF_030028045.1). Lineage (NCBI taxonomy): Eukaryota > Metazoa > Chordata > Mammalia > Artiodactyla > Hippopotamidae > Hippopotamus > Hippopotamus amphibius. The sequence continues at coordinate 55,656,382 of NC_080190.1, read as the reverse complement.
GTGTTGAACAGCAGGGTAATCCTTTTTTTTTATTTTAATTTTGGACATGCCAAATAGAGTAGATTTATACCAATTCAAATCCAGGGCATATGTAAATAAATACAATACAAAATACTTTTACTAAAACATTAAAGAAAAATTTAGCTATTATGAAATTCAACAAAAACTTTTAAATTTTTCGTGCTGTATTAATGACCAAGGAACTGAGGCTAGGAATTTATATGAGCTAAAGAAGCATCAATGAAAAATCATCATATTTTGCTGTGTGCATGTAGATGTTTGTTAATTGTTTCCTCCATTTAATTTAGCACTTAGAAATTTATAGGACTGCCTACAGAAGTAGGATTATGGAGGCATCTAAAACACCCCTGATATATTTTTGTGCTGCTCATCAAATGCCTGCTTCCTGAAAGCCACTACTGAGGATGTGCAGAGAGGCTTCAAACTGATGCCTGCTCCTAAGCAGGAGGGTTGGGAAGAGATAAAGAACATTGCACACCATATTGATAGTTTTGATGTTAAATGATTTATTCCTCAGAAAAAGAAATCATAGAAAACATATATAATTATCCCAGTTTTAGAGATGCATCTCAGAAAATTTAAGTGATAAAACTATAATAATACACAACATTGTGAGTAATATTAATAAGGAAAAGTATATATATATATATATTCTACTCAGGGAAAAGTGGGCACAGATTCCACACAGTACAAGACAGGATTGGGACAACTCAATATTTTGATGGACCTCTGGCTCTGTAGATCAGAGTATTTTTACTCCCCTTCTCTTACATGAGGGTTACCTGAATGTGAGACACTGGGAGTGGCATATTTATCTGCTTTCAAGGTGTTTCTTTTCGTATTTGTAAGGAGTCTAATACTAGGGACCTCAAAGCTCTTGATTTTAGGGTAATAGGAGCCCTAAATCTAGTCATTTTACAAACAGAACTTATTTGGATTATTTGATATTCTTATTTTCTGATTTATTTGTATTAAGTTAGCTTTTATATTTGCCTCTAGATAATTCAACCTGATTTTCTCAAGATTTATTAATTTTCTTTTACAACAAGTTTGGAAAAGCAGATATTAGATGCCAGTTAAAATTATGGAAAACAAGATACGAATGAGAGAGGCCGAAAATTTGTGAATTGAGGTTACATTTACTTACAGGGTTTATTCCGCTATTTAAAACAATGTTCATATGCAACAGACTAAAAAAAATCGTCTTATGTAGTTGATATTGAGAAATATCAGAGATTGACTTAAACTAGATTTCTATGATTAAAAACCTTATTAAGTCATGATGATATATGTCCATGTTGATACTTGTTGGGTATTTGAAATCTTCTGATTGTAGATATTTTGTTTATAAATATGGCTTTTAAGTTATTGTTAGGTATTAACCAGTATGTTGCATATCTATTTTTAAAAAAGCAATTGTGAGGATATACATTAATTTAAGGATGAAGAAATCATATAAATAAGGTATGCTGGTGGTCATTATTCTCCCAAATTACTTTGATTAATCACTATATTTAGCCATGGAATTCAAGACCAAGAAGAAAATAAAATTGTGTGCAGAGTTGTGCTTATTTAGTTATTGTGAGAAGGTCAATTTTGGGGGAGGAACCAGCATTTCTCCTTTTATAACTGAACAAATGATTTTTGTTCCTTCTCTGTTTTATTTTCTGTTATTGCTCAGGCAGGCCCCCCAGGCAAAGCTGTCCCAACTTAGTGCTCATAAACAGGCCAGATCTTATGATCTTGACACTTTAAGTGATGTTTTCTAAGCGAGAAATTTTTTTGTTCATTTCTCTCTGTATCTTTCCGGGCACTGCCAGTGAATTGTGCAGTGTAAAACTTCTTTCAACGTCATTAACCTGAAGCTTATTGTACATATCCTCCTCTACCTACAATATAAAAGAAATCAATGAAACTTCCCGTCATTATTTGACATTCAGTATAAAGTGCAAATGTGGCTGTGTCTGTGTGTGCGTGTGTGTGCATGCGTCAGTAATGACACACTGAATAAATCATTACACAGAAAAAAATTGATCACTGTGTTTGTTTGCGTTGGTCCCAGGCTATTTTCTCTGAGATTCTGTCTTTCCTTTTTGCTTTTGCTTTTGACAAAGATGACAGTTGAACTCTATCTCAATAATTTAGTTTTTCGCTGTTTTTAAAAAGATAGCTGGCTCCAAGTACATGTTGTCCATATCTATTGCTGTTATTTAAAGTGATCTCTGTGCTCTTTGACAGAAATAATCTTCCCAGCTTGAGGCCAAGAAATGGTAATGCAACGGCAGGAAAGGTCTGACAAAGCCTCTCCTCTGAAACTTATGAAAACATGAGGAGGCATTCATGTTGGGTAATTATTTTCAGAGCAGTTTCCATGGGATTTCATAAGACCATTGGCTTAATGATGAAATATTGACCCTTTTCTCCCAGTGAAAACTCTATTCATTTGAGCCTCCCATCAATCAAGCCCTATAAATCCTTTCACAGTCTGTTTGGAGTCTCCAGATTGTCAGCAGCAGCAAAAATAACATACCCCTCCCCCATTCAGAAAAACTGCCCTTTAGCCAACATTTTATGTTATTTAATTGTTTGCAAGATTCATTAATTGGCAACAGCCCTAACAGATACTCATTAGAATTAACAAGATTCCACGACAATTTATAGATTATATGTCACTCTTCCCCCTCAGCTGGAAAAGGGCATACATATTTCAAAATCACTTTTGAATTTTGAGATTTAAATATTTTCCCCAATGACATTTATTTTCATGCACATGATTTAAAACATGAACTTTTAATATATTATGTATTTACATATATATATATATATATAAAGATAATTTTAAAGGAAGATAACAGTTTACATATCATAAGTTTTCATATGACTCTAGCCTTTGAGGATATTTGTAGAACTTAGGACACTTAAGAGAGTGCAGAATTCTTTGCTTATATAAAAATGGAGGGGCGATGGCAGAAAGAGCCAGAGACTGTTGATCATAGACCTGCATTCTAGTGCTCATTTTTATTTCTTACCAGCAGTGTGGCTTTGGACATACTAGGCCAACTCTCAAGGTCTTAGCTTTCCCATCTGTGAAATGGGAATGATAACATGGACCTCAACGTATTTTTTAGGATTTAAATTTTAACTAATACTTGAGAAAATTACCAGTATGCCTTGAATTATGTACAGAATTTTGTGACCTCAGGTTTGCTGACCTAAGTTGACTTAAGAGTTTAGGTATAGGGAGATAGGAACAAGATGGCGGAGTAGGAGGACGTGTGCTCACTCCCTCTTGCAAGAGCACTGGAATTACAACTAACTGCTGAACAGTCATCGACAGAAAGACACTGGAACTAACCACAAAAGACACCCCACATCCAGAGACAAAGGAGAAGCCGCAGTGAGACGGTAGGAGGGGCACAATCACATTAAAATCAAATCCCATAAATGCTGGGTGGGTGACACACACTGGAGAACAGTTATACTGCAGAAGTCCACCCACTAAAATGAGGGTTCTGAGCCCCATGTCAGTCTTCCCAACCTGGGAGTCCAACAACGGGAGGAGGAATCCCCAGAGAATCAGACTATGAAAGCCAGCAGGATTTGATTGCAGGCCCTCCACAGGACTGGGGGAAACAGAGACTCTGCTCTTGGAGGGCACACAAAAAAGAGTGTGCTCACCAGGACCCAGGGAGAAGGAGCAGTGACCCCGTAGGAGACTGAACCAGACCTACCTGCTGCTGCTGGAGGGTTGCCTGTAGAGGTGGGGGGCAGCTGTGGCTCAATGAGGAGACAGGGGCACTGGCGGCAGGGGTTCTGGGAAGTGCTCATTGGCTTGAACTCTCCCAGAGTCTGCCATTAGCCCCACCAAAGAGCCTGTAAGCTCCAGTGTTAGGTAGCCTCAGGCCAAACAACCAAAAGGTGGGAACACAGCTCCACCAATTGGCAGGCAAGCAGATTAAAGTTTTACTGAGCTCCACCCACTCAGCCCTACCCACCATCAGTCCCTCCCATCAGGAAGCACACAGAAGCCTCCTAGATAGCTTCCTCCGCAAGAGGGCAGACAGCAGTATCAAGCATTATCAGCATTATTTTGTCTTGTGGAACTGGAAACCACAGCCACAGAAAGATAGAGAAAATGAAAAGGCAAAATACTTTGTATCAGATGAAGGGACAGGATGAAACCCCAGAAAAACAACTAAATGATGAGGAGATAGGCCCCCTTCCAGAAAAAGAATTCAGAATAATGATGGTGAAGATGATCCAGGACTTTGAAAAAAGGCTGGATGCAAAGATCGAAAAGTTGCAAAACAAAATTTACCAAAGACCTAGAAGAATTAACAAACAAATAGAGATATGCAACATAATAACTGAAATGAACAATGTACTAGAAGGAACCAATAGCAGATTAACTGAGGCAGAAGGGCGAATAACTGACTTGGAACACAGAAGGGTAAAAATCACTGACGCGGAAAAGAATAAAGAAAAACAAATGAAAAGAGCAGAAGACAGCCTAAGAGACCTCTGGGACAACGTTAAATGCTCCAACACTCGCATTATAGGGGTCCCAGAAGGAGAAGAGAGAGAGAAAGGACCCAAGAAAATATTGGAAGAGATTATAGTTGAAAACTTTCCTAACATGGGAAAAGAAATAGCCACCCAAGTCCAGGAAGCGCAGAGAGTCCCAGGCAGGATAAACCCAAGGAGAAACATGCCAAGACACATAGTAGTCAAATTGACAGAAATTAAAGACAGAGAAAAGTTATTAAACGCAGCAAGGGAAAAACAACAAATAACATAGAAGGGAACTCCCATCAGGTTAACAGCTGATTTCTCAGCAGAAACTCTGCAAGCCAGAAGGGAGTGGCATGATATATTCAAAGTGATGAAAGGGAAGAACCTACAACCAAGAATCCTATACCCAGCAAGGATCTCATTCAGATTCGACGGGGAAATCAAAAGCTTTCCAGACAAGCAACAGCTAAGAGAATTCAGCACCACCAAACCAGCCCTACAACAAATGCTAAAGGAACTTCTCTAAGCGGGAAACATAAGAGAAGGACCTACAAAAACAAAACAGTTAAGAAAATGGTAATAGGAACATACATATCGATAATTACCTTGAATATAAATGGACTGAATGCCCCAACCAAAAGACACAGACGGGCTGAATGGATACAAAAACAAGACCCATACATATGCTGTGTACAAGAGATCCACTTCGGACCTAGGGACACATACAGACTGAAAGTGAGGGGATGGAAAAAGATATTCCATGCAAATGCAAATCAAAAGAAAGCTGGAGTAGCAATAGTCACATCAGAGAAAATAGACTTTAAAATAAACAATGTTACAAGAGACAAGAAAGGACATTACATAAAGATCAAGGGATCCATCCAAGAAGAGGAGATAACAATTATGAATAAATATGCACCCAATATAGGAGCACCTCAATACATAAGGCAAATGCTAACAACTATGAAAGAGGAAATGCAAGGCAGAAATAGAGACACAGATGTAGAGAACAAACATATGGACACCAAGTGGGGAAAGCGGGGAGGGTTGGGGGGAATGAATTGGGAGATTGGGATACCAAACTGTACACTCTAAATATATGCTGTTTATTGTCTGTTAACTGTATCTCAATATAAATTCTTAAAAAAAAGAGTTTAGGTATAGGGAAGAATTACCCTAACTTTGAGGCTGAATAAACTCTCTCACTAATGCTTAAAATTGCCTTCTGATATTTGAGATTTTCTTTTTTTCTTTCTAAGTATACATCACAGGTAGGGAGAAGGCATTTAAACCTAGGTATAAATTATAAATGATTGGTCTGAGTACAGAAAAGAGAGAGGATTTGGGTCCTTCAAATTCATAATGCCACCTAGGGCTACTCACCATAATTCCACCTAGCTCACCGTTTCAAGAGGATCTTCTTGGAACTTCCTGGACAACAAGGGCTGGTGGGGTCCTGTGCTGCCGCACAGGGGACTCGGTGAGAGGCCTGAGCAGGATGGAGTTTTTCAGGGCTTGATCAGTGCTGGACACCATCAGGTCATAACGGCACCTAATAACATACTTTTATTGTTTGATTTTACAGCCAGGGCATCTGAGGCACAGCCTTGCTCAAGTCACACAACATAAGTAAATAAAGAAGCTGCAGTTTAGATCTACACTGTCTTACTCCAGATCCTACTATCTTAATCCCTATTTTGTGCTATATTTGTTGGGTGGATTGATAGAGGGAAGGATGGGTGGATGGATGAATATTAAGTAGAAGTAAACGTTCTTACATAATAGCTTTTTTAGGATACGGGGAAAGGTTCCAGAGGTGACTTCATTCTGTGTATTTTACTACGCAGCTGGTAATTTTGAAGGTTAGAGTGCCATTTGCCATAGCGAAGTCTAAAAAAGTTAATTTTATAGGTTCTTAGCTAATGTATAACAAGCATAATTATAGGGGGAAAGGGGACTGATTTTTGCCTTCAATATCATTAACAAGTCTGTGAGTTCCTTGAGATTCTAATAGGCTTCTCATTTTGAACCTGCCAGCACAGAGCACAGGCTCTGGCACAGAGAGGGTGCTTCAGAAAGACTTGCTGTGGATAGTGAATTAAATGTTTCTTTCATCCATCCAGTAAATACTGCTTAAGTGTCTGATGCGCGGAGTTAGAGGCTGGATTAAGAGTAGTAAGTGACAGAGACAAAAATCTGTCTTTATGAAAGAACCAAATGATGAAGTTCTCCAAAGGAAATTATGATGGTATTGTGGTTGAAGACAAAGAGGGTACTAAGCAAATTGGGCAAGTCCTCCGAAAACTGGTCAAAAAAGGCCTCTCTTGGCAAGTCAGTAATATGATATGTGAAAGTGAAACTTGAAGGATAAGAAGAAACTGCAGGTTATGTGGATAGCAGGGGGGAAGAGCATCCCAGGTAGAGCAGTATGTGAAAAGGCCCTGAGCTGGGAGTGATTTGGCTTATTTGGGAACCTGAAGGATGGCCGTGGTGGCTGGGACACAGTGAAGGAGAGGAGGAGTAGGAAGAGATGTTGTTTTAAAGGCATGAGAAAGATGTTTTTGTGGAGACATCTTTCCTAGCGTTGATCTCAACTTTATTGTCTTGAAGAATTATTAAAGGCGTTTGCAAATAATTGGACCCTGTAAGGTTAATTTACAAAACTAGGTTTGAGAATGTTGTTCTTCTGATTTGGATAGATGTTTTTAAGCTCAGTTTTTCTAATTTTGTCCAACCATTATCTCTGGAGCATGGCGCATTAAAAAAATTGTATTGCTCTGTTTCTGATAATACTAAGGTCAATATTGTCAAAATGCATGAAGATAGAAGGAGAGGAAGGTGATGCCTCAAATAATATTAGTCATTTTGGCCAACCTACCATATTATTAAGGATATTTTAAAAGGGAGATTGGATAAATTAAATGCCAAATCTACCTTAATTTTCTACCTAGCAATTATAATGTTAAATCATATATTTGAAGTATTATAAGCCTTGGGTAATAGAAGGTAAGGATAAAAACCTTTCTGTTCCTCATTGGGAATATCTGTGTCTCCTGAAAACTTAATCAGAGTACAACAAACAGAAAGTAACTCAAATAGCAGCCGCAGTGATAATACCTCATCTCTCTACAGCACATTGCTGATTTCAGAGCACTTTCCTGGATGTCATTTTACAAACCAGAGAGGTGAAAAGAGATTGAGCCAGAAAAGTTAAAAGACATTGTTAGGGTCTCATTCCAAGTTCATGGCAAAGGAGGTCCTCTGTTAATTGTGTCTTTGCTTCATTTAGTAACTTGTGAATTCAAGTACTCAGAGATAACGCTCATCAAAGTGAGAGTGACAGACTTTTAAAAGTTTCGCACCTCTCTGGATGCCTTGATGCCTTATGTACTTGGAGTCCTGTAGTAACCCTGGAAGACATGCAGAGCAGATACAACTGCCCGGTTTAGAGAGAGAGAAAACAAGGCTTAGAGAAATAAAGCGGCTTGCCCAATGTTATGCATCCAGTCATAGGGAGGATGGAATACTGTATTCTGACTTGAGAATTTTTTTCTTCTTAATATTTTGAGTATATAAAAACTGTCACCAACTGTGTGAGCTTAGAAATTTGTTGACTTGGCAGTTTTTCATTGAAGTAGTTACTGTTTTAATTGATCTAAGTACTAAATTGAACTATTTTCTCCTATGACATCTCTCTAGGATGCAGTTAATTTCCAGGGGCTGTTCATTTCCAGAATTCACATGGGAATCTTCTGGTCATTATTGTTAATTTTTACATTCAAGATATCTCTATATCCTATTCCTTTTCCTCGTTCTGCTTTACCCAACAGCCTTCTTCCAAGATTCCCACTCTTTCTTTTCAGAATCACTACAAGAAATAGTTTTGGGAAAGCAGCTTAGATAGTGGCGGGGATCCCTCATTTAGATATAAAAGGGAAATAGAAAAGAGCAGTTAAAATTGGAATCTCACAAGTATGAATGATTTCCATATACTTTAAAAAGGCTTAGCCTTTTTATCCCTCAATTATCTTGAACAAGGATGATCTTCTTGGAGCATATGCACTGTGGGGAGGATGCAGAAGTAATCTGCCCTAATAGAAGGGCACAGTGGTGATGAAATTTGTTTTTGAAGCAGATGACCCTGAGTCTAGAGTCATACTTTTTCACTTATTAACTTGCGATTGTGTGAAAGTTAAATAATCTGTGTGTAGCAGTAAACTCATCTGTAAAATGGGAAAAATGATTATGTGCCTTGTAAAACAGGTATGAAGAATATTTGAGGCAGCCAATTAACATGCTTAGCATAGCTCTGTGATTAGCTTAAGTCAGCCCTATAGATCTTGCTCGACTTATGATGAGGTTACATCTGATAAACCCATCTAAGTTGAAAATACCGTAAATCAAAAATGCATTTGATGTACCTAACCTGCCGAACGTCATAGTTTAGCCTCACCTACCTTAAATGTGCTCAGAACACTTACATTAGCCTACAGTTGGGCACAGCCATCTAGCACAAAGCCTATTTTATAATAAAGTGTTGGATAGCTCATGTAACTTATTGAATACTGTCTGAAAGTGACAAACAGAATGGTTTTATGGGTCCAGAAGTGTTGTAAGTATATGGGTTGTTTACCCTGGTCACCGAGTGGCTGACTGGGAGCTGTGACTACCACATATTGCTAGCCTAGGAAGAGGTCAAAAAATTCAAAGTATAGTTTCTACTGAATGCTTATGTTTTTCACACCCTCTTAAAGTCAGAAAATCCTAAGCTAAACCATCGTTCAGTTGGGGACCATCTGTAGATACTTATAACTCTTATCCTATTGTTGTAACTGGTGTAAGTGTATTGAGTGATTACTCCCTGCTCAGCAATCTGAATGAAGCTGTAGGTTCAGTGGGGAACAAGAAAACCTCCTCAGGAAACTTACATGATACTGGGGAAGACAAAATAGGGAGAAGTTTCCTCCATCCACTAAAAAGTGCCTTTCATGTGCTATAGCAACAATTTGCTCCCAACATTAGAGGGGATTTAAACTTTATTGAGGTGTAATCAATATGCAGAGAGCTACACCGATATGATGTATACAATTTGATGAGTTTGGTAGAGGAGATTTAATTCTTTAAACTTAACAGGAATGAATAAATTAATGGAAAGTCTGTAAAAATCTTTGCCCTTCTCAAAGTTTTTTTTTCCAACAGTGGAGGGACCTTGATTCTTTGGTCTAATAATTGATTAAAAAATAATATAAGATAAATGAGAACCATTGCTCTGGGACAAGATGGTCTTTCTCTAAAAGCCTAATGTTAAAAGCTACGTAAGTATTTTCCTTGTTTTTTAAAAACTCACTTGGGTTTGCTTAAGACTGATGTTTCCTCAGGGAGTTCATGGTTATAAGCCAACCCTCTTCAAAGGATAATGGATGTGCCCTTGGCAGACATGATCTTTTAACTAGCTCCAGAAATGGATCAATTTAGTGCAAGAGGCCTCTTTTCACACCGAGACAGAGTTACAAAATTTTTACTATTACAAAGTTATATGTTACAAAGTTTCATTCATTTCCTGATGAAAATTTTAGGAATATGTTGACTACGCTTATGGAAGGAGATAGAACTAAATTCAACATTTCATTGATTTATACCCCTTTACATTTATTCTTTTGTGGTTTTGTTCAGTGGCATTTGCTAAGCATCTGTTTCAGGAAAGCATTAGGGACAAATATTTATGTAGAATGACAGAAACAATACAAGAGAAAAAGGCATGCGTGTTAGGAGTGGTACTCTATTTCCAAAGAGGAAGATGCTATTTATAACCAAGAATTTATAGGAAACTTTAAAGATTAGAAAATTTGTAAGCTGATGAAACCTTAGTCATACAGTTATGGTGAAGACACTTTTCCACACATGGAACTTCAACATTTAGAAATGGAATAAGTGACTATATATGATACCATCTGCCAAGTTTTTACTGAAACTGGTATATAGTGTATCTGGAGGGAAATGATAGGAAATGGGAAAACTAAGGTGGCACCATATGATAGGGGATGTTGTATATCAAGAAGAGAAATTTAGGCATTTTATGGGTAATGAGAATTCAGTCTAAAAACTATGAAAGGCTTATTGTCAGAAAATAAAATGTTCAGAGTAATAAGACTGTCTACCAATTACTGTAATAATTAAGTCCAAAATAAAGCATTTCCAAATTAGATAAGTCCTTTTTATTTGCACTGAATCACACTTCATTAACTGCATATCAAACACATGGCAGGTTTACAATTTATTTAATAGTGGCATATAAGCATACAGCAGTTGAAAGAAACCAATGGTGGTTTAGAAAATGCTTGTATTTATGTTTTCAAACATATTTATAAATAATAAATTAGCACTCCATTAAGAATACATAAAAGCATGTTTTGATGGAGGGTAAAGGCAAGGAACCAGAGCCTGGATAAATGAGGGGCTGAACTGGATTAAAAACAAGTCTGAGCCTATTAGTATATAGTAGTCAACATTCTGCTGTGAAGAATGTGCCCTCAGTTTGTGCCAGCTGCTGAATCGCCTGGTTGGATCATTATCAAAGAAAAAATAACCTTCTTCATTGTATCTTGTTCTAGTTACTATTGCTACATAACAGATTACTCCAAAACTGAGGATGTGAACCAACCACTGCTGAATATTGCTCATGGTTTTGTGGTTCATGAACTCAGGAAGAGCCCGAGTGGGAATTCTCTCCTGGGATGCCGCACACTGTAGCTGTCAGGTGTGGTCTAGGCTGTCGTTATCTGGAGGTTTGATTGGGCTGCACATCTGAGAGGCTTGCTTAGGTGGCTGTCAGCTGGTGCTGTCAACCAAACACCTGCAGGTGGTGTCTTCAGTTTAGGAGTCTTAAAATAACCAGACTTTTTATATGATGATTGGCTTCCCCCTGAGCAAGCATCCTAAGGGATCCAGGGGAAGTTGCATGGCCTTCTCTGACCTTGGAATTCACCCAGTATGATCACCTTCATACTCTATTGATGGAAGCAGTTACAGCCCAATCAGACACAGGAGAGGGAATATAAAGCCCAGTACCTGTTGAGAGTAGTTGGAAAGAATTTGTGGCTATTTAAACATCTGTCACAGTTCTCATCTTTATTAAGCAAAAACCAATTACATACTGAGTAGATTTAGTTTAAATATTTTGAAGTGAAAAAGCAAGAAAAGATTTCTTTACAGTTCTTTGAAATATAGATTTTCAATAGTTTCTTTGTATCTAATGGTGAGTAAAATCAGAAATAAACCATATTTTATTGACTCTAAGATGCAGTCAGTTTTATGACATAACATTATTTTGTTTATCACCAAGAAAGAAAACAACCACACGCAACTTTTTGAGACTAATTCCATGGTGCTGATAGATGCAAAAATATTATTAGAATTGATAAAACAATATTTCTAAGTTTCAGAACTATATCTGTGAGCTCTTTTTGTTGAGGTATAATTCACCTAACATGAAACTGACCCTTTTAGAGTGTACAATTCAGTCGTTTTAGTATATTCACAAGATGTGCACAACCATCAAAACCACCCAATTCCAAGACATTTTTGTCACCCTCACCCCTCAAAAAGCATACCCATTAGCAGTCACTTCCCATTTCCTTCTCTTTCCAGCCCCTAGCAACTGATAATCTAGTTTCTGTCTCTGTAGATTTGCCTTTTCTGGACGTTCCATGTAAATTGACTCGTGTGATACGTAGCCTTTTCTATCTGGCTTCTTTCACTCACCGTAATGTTTCAAAGCTCACTCATTTTGCAGCACGTGTCTGTGTGCTCTCATGGTCTTCATCACCAATCCTTCCATTAGGAAGCCGTCCTCATTATATGAGTTGAGAATACAGTAATGAGTAAGATGATATGCACATGGCCATGTGCAATAATTGCTCACAAAGCTTAATTTGAGTGGAAAGATAAGAAGGAAGTAAACTGTGGCAAAAATAAATACAAGACGTGAAATAGTAGATAGTTTGATTCCACATAGGAGGAAAAATTTTATTCTGTTAATCAAATGAAGGGAAGAAGAGAAGTGCGTGCAGGATATGTTTCCCTAAAGTACAGGAACCACCAGCATGATTTCAGGTTTCATGTGGATAACCATTTTAAAATGTCAATAGTTCTGTATTAATGTGTCATAGAAAAAAAAATTAACACATCGAATTTGTGACTTTATGGTTCTGTTCCTTAGGAGTAGGCAAATAAAATTAAGGAGTTACTTTAAATTCAATTTAAGGAAAGATATTGTGTTGTTAATAATAGATAGATAGGGCCAAAATCATAAAGAGAAGGTATTAAATGTGGATATATCAGTAAGGGTCCTCCAGAGGAGCAGATCCAATGAAGTGTGTGTGTGTCTGTGTGTGTGTGTAAAGACATATATTTTAAGTAATTAACTCATGTGATTATAGGGACTGGCAAGTCCAAAATGCATAAAGCAGGCCAGCAGGCTGGAACTTACGCAGGATTTCTCTGTTTCAATCTTGAGTTAGAATTCCTTCTTATAGGAAACTTCAGTTTTTACGCTTAGGGCCTTCCACTGATTAGATCGAGGCCCACCCACATTATCAAGAATAATCTCCTTCATTTAAATCAACTGATCATAAATGTTGATCACATCTATGAAAGACCTTCACAGCAATATCCAGACTGGCATTTGACCGAACAACTGGGTACTGTAGCCCAGCCAACCTGACAGTATAATTAACCGTCACAGTGAGAAACAATGGTAGATCATAGGGAGTCTGGGTTTACAAATGTTGAATTGCATGTTCTGGTAGAGCATAAGGTGGGAATAGTCAGCAGTTTTAGAAATGAAAGTAATTTACGAGCAATCAATCTGCCTTCACATGTTCACCCATTTTTTTATTCAGAAAACCACTTAGTCTGGAAATTTTCCTTTGTAAGTTGCATGTCCTATTGTTAAGGGAAGTATTTCAAAGACTTTCCGATTAGGTTCATTTTACATGGCTCTGTTGTGGCATTACATTGTAAGCATCTACCATAAGGTTTGCCAGTGATTACCCTTAATTTGTATTCAGATGAAAGCAAAGAGAAGGAAAAATACACAAGCAGGAGTCTTGTAATTATGCTACATAAAATTATTAGGCAATATAGAAAACTGTTAGTGGAAAACTGCCCGTCATGCGTAAAAATAATTTTGATTTTGATGTACAGAGTTTAATGGAGGAATGATTGTAGGGAGACCGCACTTATTTTTTACCTTCATTATTCAAGCATTCAAGCACATTTGAATTTGTTTTAAAGAAAGTGATTTCTTTATGAAGTTGAGTGTTTCCAGTCAAGAGAAAACTTGTTTTGGCTCTGTGACAAACTTCATTTTGCAAGACTTACTGTGAACTGTAAAATTGTTAGAACAAGAAAGAACAATTAATTATGTCCTTTTTTCTCCTGAACATAACTAAAAAAATAGATATTTTCCTGCAAATTGAAGTCTGTGTGCTGTAGGTGTATTCAGGTATTTTGTGGGCTTATATCTTCCCGTAAATATGGAAATACTTTTAGCCCTCATTTTTGGTGTATGCAATTGTTTATTCAAATAATTATCAATACACTGATAAATGTGTGCTGTTAAAAGATCACAAACGTTACCTCCCAGTTTCTGTGTTAGATGGTTTCTTGCAAAGCTTAAGCTAGATACAGTCAATATTTAATCAGGGCACATCTTCCAAGAGTTCAAAGGATACTACATTGACTGTTGAATGTGGTTAATTTGCATAAATCTATTGCAAATCAATATTCAGCAGTATTTTAGGAACTATTAAACATAGCTTTCAGGATAAAGTTCAAGCTCATTAGTATGGCATATCTAGTTGACCTATTTTGGAGTGTGTGTTCTAACTCCAAGCCCCCCAATAGGGAAATTAACTTTGCCCCTTGACTCCTCTTTGTACTATGTGATTCTGCACCCTCTGGCACAGCAAAGAGGGTCAAGGAAGGATTTCCTCTAACAATAGTTTTAACTAATTGTGAAGAAATCGCAGTCCATTTTTGTAGGGTGCCAACCTGTGAGGACTGGCAGACCTGTTAGTTCACATATAAGTATGAAAACGTTGTCGAGACAGAGGGGAGAGGAAAGGGCCGTCTGGATTCCCAGAGAATGTGAGTCCAGTTCCTGTTGGGCCCGTTGGTAAGACGCCTGCTCTTTGCTTGCCTTGCTTTGATGAGATCCTTGGCTTTCATTGGAAACCTATAAAGCTCTTTATCCTTCAGTCTTGATCTGTCTTCTTAGCCTTATTTACCAATATTACTTCCAGCCTGCCTCCACCTACTCTGCCACCTCAGTGGTTTCTCAATGAATCTTTTTCTTTCAACCCTACCTGTCATTACATATGGAAGGATGCCTTCAGTGCCAAGATGATGGAAGAAAGTCAGATCTAAATTCACTTCCAGACCCTGTGTTTTGTAGGCCGTGGGGTCTTACGCACATTACTTCAACCTCAGATTTCTCACATCTAAAGTGGAGGAAATAGTACTTAACTTGGAGGGTTCTCAGGACTTTTTAATGAGATGTTATCCTCATGGCTCCCATGATCCTGCCCAGCATTTTGATCATCAGTGGCTTCTAGCCTCAGGTTTGCCTTTTTGAGGCAGATTCCAATTCATCTTTTTTTTTAAATAAATTTATTTTTATTTCATTTATTGGCTGTGTTGGGTCTTCATTGCTGTGCTCAGCTTTCTCTAGGTGTGGAGAGCGGGGGCTGCTCTTGTGGTGGTGCGCGGGCGTCTCATTGCAGTGGCTTTTCTTGTTGCAGAGCATGGGCTCTAGGCGTGTGGGCTTCAGTAGTTGTAGCACACAGGCGCAGTAATTGCGGCACACATGCTTAGTTGCTCCATAGCATGTGGGATCCTCACAGACCAGGGCTCGGACCTGTGTCCCCTGCATTGGCAGGTGGCTTCTTAACCACTGCAACACCAGGGAAGCCCCTAATTCATCTTTTTTTAAGACCAGTACAATCATTCCCTGCTTTAGACTCCAGAATAATTCATTCTTTCCTCTTGGTTCTATAGAAATCCAATTATAAATATTTTATGCACTTAGTTACATCATGATTATGTTTACAGATTTCTCCAGAATTAAAATACCAACATTTTCTGGTTTTCTGAAGATGGGTAAAGGGGATTTATAAAGCTGCATTGTGCAGGGGCAGAGCTGGTTCAATCAGAGAGAGATGCTCTAAGAAAGTGATGCTTGAATTGAGAGCCAAGGAATGAGTGGTGGCAAAGGAAGAAGAGAACTGTATCCCAGACAAAATACATGGAAATACAGGGAAAACATGTGCAAAGAAGGAACATAGTGAAGATAAGTGTTTGGAGTAAGGCTAACATGGTTGAGATGAAAACCTTGACTTGAGCCTTACAGTGTTTGTTTACACAATGTTTGTGTCACTGTAAAAGTAATATTGAGAGTACCACTGATGGAGGACTTCTTACACAGGAGGCACTCTCTGAGGCCTTCAATATGTTAACTTATGTAGTTGTCAGTAGCTCTCCACTGTGAAGGCTATTATAATCCCAATTCTACAGAAGGGGAAACTGAGGCAGCAACAGATTAAAGTGACTCCCATAATGTTTATAGTCAGTGAATTGTGGAGACTGGATGCAAATGAACACAATCAGCTTCCAGTCTGGCTGCTGAGTGGAGAACCCCTTGGAAAGAGGCCAGAGGGACACTGGTGGACTAGTTAGGCAACTAAATGCAGAAGGCTGAAGGAGGGATGATGGTACATTACACTAGAAGAGTTAGTGTTATTTTTTTAAAGGAAATTTTAATTTAGCCAGAACATCTTGAAATGAAGGCTTTGAGTTGGAAAGAAAGTTTTAAATTGCTATCAGAGGTTGTCATTTTAGTGATTGCAACAGTTCAGGGCCAAATACACCCTGAAATGGAACTCTTTGAGAGAAATAACTGCCAGCTCCTACAGTATATGTGTCTAAAATATAGGGTTAAAGGAAATGGCAATTTATCTTATCTCTAGGTGGGGCTGATTGATGTTATGAACAACCAGGTTTGGGGGAATATTTTAAACTTAATTAGCTGCTACAGATGAACTAGTAAGACCAAGTCCACCCCATGTTAGATATTTGAGAAGCTTTGCCTTAATGTGGAAAATCTGACTTTATATTCCAAAGATATAGTGGACACAAGAACAATTATTACTTTATGAATGTCAGAAGAGGATCTAAGAAGCTATGTTTGCATCATTCATTGGGAACATTTGTGTTTTGCAGATGAACCTTGTTGATAGAAAATGTTATAATGTTGGCAATCTGCTTAATGCTTGTACCCCTATTTTTAATTTATGGTATTTTTGAAAAAAAGCTCAACTGTAAAGACCTTTTTAATGTAGTTGGATGTTTAAGCCTAACAAACTTTCTCCAGAGATTTACTAAGCTTCTTCTTCAGATGAAAAAGAATTTTTGTAATCAATGGTCTCTGGAAAACCAAAGCAGTAAATTGTGCATTTTTATGGATATAATTAGGCAACCAAACACACTGAACTAGATACTACAGAGATAAACTAAGAACATCACTGATGTTTAAAAAGTAGAAGTGGTATTTCTTAAACTACACTATTTTCCATTTTTAGACTACCCATAATTTAATGAAATAATCTATTTCAAAAAACAAAAAGGAAATCCATTGATTTTCTATTATAATTTCAGAAACAAGAGATTTTTTTCCCCTAATTTTAAGGCAAACAAGGCCCCAAGAAGTTAAAGAGAGTATCTTTGGATGATTGAAGTAGAGTTTAAACATTCCAGAAACATCTAACTACATTTTTAATTGTTGAGCCTGGTTGGGTTTGGAAAAATACATTTTCTTTGACCACATGCCTAACATAGGAACTGAGAGCCACAAAGCCCACTCCCATTTTTTAGATGTTGACACTGAGAAAAACTAAGTTTTCTGTACTCATAAAAGTTACTAAAGTCAATATTCTTTCAATTAAATAATTTGGTTTTAATTTTTTCCTCCTGCCCAGAAAGGCATTAGCATTCAATAAGCTATGATTGGCTTGTTACTGAGTATTCCATCATTGTGGAATTAAGTGTTCTTAAAGAAGTACAGTCCTTTCATGGAAATACATATATTTTGAAATATATTTTTATCTATGTGTCTATTCAATAAAAGAAATACACTTTCATCAAATAAAGTGTGGAAATAAGGATATTTTTTAAATAGAATACAGCCATATAGTTCTACCATCCAAAGATAGAAACACAATATTTTACTTTATTTTCAGCCTATTTGCCCCAACTTTTTTCACTGTATTTTGTATTAAGTTTGCTTAAAGAGTTGTAATATAGCGTATGTGTAAGTATAGTTTGGCAGGTGGCAGAAGTTCAGCTCAAACAGTCTAAGGTATTTATAGGAACTAATGGGCCATGTTGTTCTTCTGGAAAGGTTTGATCCAGCAACTCAAAAGAAGTCACCAAGAATTCAGTTTCTTTACACATTTTTCTTCCTTCCTAAGCAAATGGCTTGTAAACCTGTTTCACCTGACTGCAGTTGACTTATGGTTCAGTCTTGGTTTCTGACTTGATCTGTGCATTTGCTTTCTGAGCTGCCTTGGGTCCTCTTTGCCACTATGTCCTGGAAATGGGTGGAAAGAATTCCCAGTGATCTGTCTTGCTGAGTCTGTTGTACAATTTAAAACATTCAGTAATACCAGCTGTTCTTAGAAGAAAAGAAGTCATAATTAGGAATTCAGTGATTTCTCACTAAACTATAGTTATGCAACATAAAACTACATTTTAGTGTTCATCAATTTTTATTTTATACTGTATTTATCTTCAAGGAACAAATGAAACAAGTAAGTTGGATTTAAGATACACAGAACTGAATTTATTTAATATGCACTTGCTCATATTTTGCAGTTTAAATATCATTCCATCTTATTGAAACTACCTATGAAAAGAATTATATCCTTCCCAATACTATAGCTTGCCTCTTTGTTCAAATTCAAATGATACAAAATAGTTTAATGACTCTGGAAAACAGTTTTGCAGTTTATTATGAAGTGAAACATACAGTTGCCATATGACATCACAAGCTCACTTCTAGGAAATTAAAGAAATGAAGCTTATGTTCATATATAAACCTATACAATAATACTTATAACAGTACAGTTGCCCCAAATTGGAAACAATCCAAATGTCCTTCAGTGGGTAGATGGATAAAAACTAGAGTGTATGTAGAGTGTATGCATACAATGGAATGCTATTCATCAATAAAAAGAAACAAACTATTGTTATATATGATCTGAATGAATCTCCAGAGGTATTATTCTTAGTGACAGTAGCCAGATTAAATATTTTGTGATTCCATTTATGACATCCTGAAAGTTCAAGGGACAAATGAAAGATTGTTAGAGATTGGCAGTGCAGGGAAGAAGTTGGCGGTGGTTGTTAAAGGGGCAGCATGGGGGAGTTATTGGTGGTGTTGAGATGGTTTTGTGATGGTGGCTACAAGAATCTTTGCATTTTTTTAAAACTCATAAAAATATATGCCAAAAAAGTGAATACTAGTGTGTGTAAAAAAAAAAAAACCAAGTTTTCAGTGAAGAAACTTTCACTACTTCTATCCCATGCAAATAAAATACATAATAACACTGTGACTCCTCTCTGTTAACGTTTCCCGAAGCTCTGAAACCTAGCACGATGTCATGCTTTATTTTCCCAGTTAAGTGGTGCTTTTGATTTTTATGTGACACATACAAAAGACTTGGGGAGCCATTTAAAGAAGGAGAAAATCAGTTCAGATACTATGTCAGGATAAGTCAACATTTTCCTGTTAAGCGTTACACAGAAGGGAACAGAGAAGACTATGTGGCAACAGTGATATAATCTTTGCACGACATACAGAGGCTTATGGGACAGGCCTCGATGGAAAATTATTAAAGTCTTTGCACTTGGTTACAAAAAGCAGACTGTTATATAAGAGATCCGGATCACCTCCTTGCAGATATAGGATGGAATTGTTGGATGCTGTCCACCGGTAAAAATTGAATTTCCCAAATGCTTCTGTAGTGCTTATTCAGTTCTACTTAGTGAGGTTTTTTTTCATTCCACTTATTTTTTATTTATTTTATGGCCAGAAATAAGGATGGTATTAAGGCTAGTGCTGCACCCTAGTTCTGTGTTCACTTGGCCCTTTAAATTAGAGAGAACATGCCCATTCTATACTAGTCCCCAAGTACCCATGAGTAATGCTTTGTGGCATTAGCGTGACTTTGTCAGACAGGCCCTCCCTCTCTCTTTGGAGCACCTTTAACTTCCTGGAAGAGGGCACATAGAGCTTTTCTAGAAACTGAGTTCCTTCTGGGTATGTCATTGTGACTACCGTCGTTTAAATTTGTACTTGTCCAAGGAAAACATTAATTAAACCATTCCATCAAGCAGTGCCTGTATTGCTAGCCTGAGCACCAGAAGGAATTTCAGCCACATTTGCTTTTGAGGGTATAATTATTTATAGGTTATACATGATTCCTGGGCTAAAAAACGGTTCTACAGAAGATCTTCAGCTTGGCCTCATCCTTTGATTATGCACCTGCAATTTCAATGCACTTGTTTAAGCATTGTGGAAATGTTATTTGTTCAACCAGCAAACGTTTACTTTTCCCTGTCCTGAATCAGACATAACTTAGAATATTCAAAGATGCATTGTGTATGTGTTTTGGAGAAGGAGATAGGAAAAGATAAAAAAAAAAAAAGAGAGAAATGTTGATATCAGATGTGTTTGATAAAATCTGGATTAAGGAAACATAAACAGAATCCCCCCCCCTCCCCAGGGTGAAGGTTGAGAACTTGCACATACATGTGCTATGACCTTGCGAGGATGATATCTAATGTGCGCTAGTTTCCAAACCTCTCTGACTGTGGAAGCCACTCTTAATTTTTCTGAGACAACTTTATAGTCCTAGTGTTCTGCTCCACACACTTTATAAAATGCTTGCTTGGATGATAGTAAAGACAATCATCTTTCCTGTCTTAAATATTTAGTATTGTATATTATCAACCATGGTGCATACTGCCTTAGAGCCAGAAAAATTGCAAGCAGTGACCGAAGTGCTATTTGCCAAGCTGCTGCTAACATACAGCCTTGTGTTTCTGAATTATTGTTTTCAATTTGGAATTTAGCAATGCCAGTGGTAATTCCCAGAGTATGTTAGAATTCTGGAAATAGCATAGATACCAATTTGTTTTAATTTTTGGGAGAGCTAGATAATGAAGGCAGCTTTGCTATGTGGTAAATTATTTTCTATGCTTGGGTGAAAATAGTCAATTAAAAATGGCAGATTTGCAGCCAGAATTTGGTGAGAATGGCATGTGCATTGCATAAGTATGTTTCCTGCCTTAACTAAAGTGAATATATGAATCATATAAATTATATATGGGTTTTTAGTAATCTGTAGGGAAATCTTCAATGTTAATATGTAAATACAGGTTTATTTCTGTAAATACAGTTTGCTTTCTGTTAATTATCCCATGTATTTGGGATACATTTAGTGTCAGATATATAGTAGGTGCTCTTTGATGAGTGAGTTAATTTTTTAGTTCCAGGTAAAGACTTTGTGCATATCATTAGAATCGTGTTCAAGTAAAATAAATCACAGTCAATTGAACGTTCATCATTTCTGGGGCTAGTGATATGTGGAACAATAACTGTCTCGTGATTCTGGGCAGTGGCAGTGAGCTGCAGCTCCAAGTAACCCACGTGATCACAGGTAAACACCCAATACGTTTACAACCACCTGTATTTCACTTTCAGTACAGTATTCAATAAACTACATGAGAGATTCAACACTTCTGTATAAAACAGGACTTGTGTTAGATGATGTAGGCAAGTGTAAATGTTCTGAGCACATTTAAGATGGGACAGGCTGAGCTATGATATTCAGTAAGTTAGGTGCATTAAATGCATGCTTCGCTTACGGTATTTTCAACTTATGATGGGTTTATCAATGGGTTTACGATGACACAGCCCCACCATAAGTTGAAGAAGATCGGTATTTTTATTGAAAGTGAATTTGGAATATATAATTAGTTATATATTCATGCATTCTTGGTATCCTTGGCTCATTCTGGAAGGAGTTAAAACCTAATTGATCATTTGATTAAGCTGAAACTTAAAATTAATATTTAAGTTTTCTCAATTTGACCAAAATGGCAATTTTCCCCTGAATTTTATATGTATGGGAGAAAACACAGACACACACACACACACACACACACACACACATACACACACACACACAGGGTAACTGCTGTTCTGAAAGGTTCGTGACGTGGCAATTATTTTTAGTCTGTTTTTAAAGAGCTTTATTGAGAAACAATTCACATACCATAAAATTCATCTTTTTAAAAGTGGACAGTTCAGAGCTTTATATTACATTCACCCCACACAGAGTCGTACAACCATCACCACTATCTAATTTCGGAATTTTCCATCACCCTCCCCCAAAAAACCCCTCACATCCATTAGCAGCCTCTGCATTCCCACATCTCCCCATCCTCTGGCAACTACAAGTCTGTGTTTTGTATTTATGGATTTACCTACTCTGGGCAGTTTGTATAATTCAAAGTGTGGCCTTTATGTCTGGTTTCCTTAAATTAATGTAATATTTTCAAGTTTCATCCATATTGTGGCATAGGTAAATACTACATGATGTTTTATACTGGAGTAACATTCCGTTATTTTAGATATACCAAAATTTTGTTTATGTATTCATCAATTGATGGACATTTGGGTTGTGTCCACTTTTGGGCGGTTATGAATAATTCTTCTATGAACATTTGGGTACAAGTTTTTGTAGGACATATATTTTAGTTTGTGGGGCATATACCTAGGAATGAAATTGCTGGGCCATATGGTAACTCTGTGTTTACTATTTTGAAGAACTGCCAAATTGTTTTTCAAAGTGGATGCATAATTTTACAAACCCACCAGCAAAGTGTGAGTGGACCAATTTCTTCATGTCCTCACCAACACTTGTTACAGTCAATCTTTTAGATATTATTCATTCTGTTGGATGAGAAATGGTACCTCATTGTGGTTTTGATGTGCATTTCCTTAATGGTGGATAATGTTTAGCATCTTTTCATGTGTTTATTGGTAACATGTATTTTTTTGGGAAATGTCTGTTCAAATCTTTTGCTAATTTTTACTTGGATTATTTTTCTATTGTTATGATATTTTAAAAAATGTTTTCTGGATATAAGTCCCTTATCAAATATGTTTTCCAAATATTTTTTCTGTTTAGCGAGTTATCTTTTTAACTTTTAATATCATATCCTTTGAGGCACAAATGTTTTAATTTCAATGAAGTTCAGTTTGTATGTTACTTTTGTTGCTGTCCTTTTGTTGTTATTTCTGGTATATCGTTGCCTAACCCAAAGTCACAAAGATTTACTCCTATATTTTCTTGTAAGAACTTTATTATTCTAACTCTTACATTTAAGTCTATGATTTATTTTGAGTTGACTTTTTATATGATGTGAGGTTGAGTTCCACATTTATTCTTTTGCATGTGGATAGCTATTTCCCCTTTCCCAGCATCATTTGTTGAAAAAATTGTTCTTTCCGCCATTGAGTTGTTCTATCCTCTATTGAAGCATTCTTATTGAAATCACTTGAACATAAATGTGAGGATTTATTTCCAGACTTTCAATTCTATTTCGTTCATACACACACTCTTTCACACACTCACACACATATGTATCTTATGCCAGTACCCTAAGTCTTGATTATTGCAGCTTTGTATTAAGTTTTGAAATCAGGAATTGTGAATCCTCCAACTTTATTCTTTTCTGTTCCAAGTCTGGTTGCCTTTCATTTCTGCATGAGTTTTAGGATCAACTTGTCAATTTATGCAGGGAGTCCAGCTGGGATTTTGATAAGGATCACATTGAATCTGTTTGGAGACCCTTGTCATCATAACAATAGTAAGACTGCTGAATCATAAACAGGGAATATCATTCCATTGCTTTAGGTCTTACATTTTTCTCAAAAGTGATTTGTTGCAAAGTAGAAGACCTGTACTTCTTTTGTTAAATTTACCTCTAAGTATTTTATTTTCAGTGCTATTTTTTTAAGCTCTTTATTGGAATATAATTGCTTTACACTCTTGTACCAGCTTTTGAGGTACACTAAAGTAAATCAGCTGTATTTATACATATATCCCCATATCCCCTCCCTCCCACGAGTCCCTCCCACCCTCCCTGTCCCGGCCCTCTAAGGCATCACCCATCATCGAGTTGACCTCCCTTTGTTATACAGCAACTTCCCACTAGCTATCTATTTTACATTTGGTAGTGTATATAAGTCTATGCTACTCTCTCAGTTCGTCCCAGCTTCCCTTTCTGCCCCCCCGTCCCCCCAACCTCATGTCCTTCAGTCCATTCTCTGCATCTGCATCCTTATTCTTGCCCTGTCACTGGGTTCATCAATACCTTTTTTTTTTTTTTTTTTTTTTTAGATTCCGTATATATGAGTTAGCATACAGTATTTGTTTTTCTCTGTCTGGCTTACTTCACTCTGTATGACAGACCCTGGGTCTATCCACCTCATTACATATGGCTCCGTTTCATTCCTTTTTATGGCTGAGCAATATTCCATTGTATATATGTGCCACATCTCCTTTATCCATTCCTCTGTTGATGGGCATTTAGGTTGCTTCTATGTCCTGGCTATTGTAAATAATGCTGCAATGAACATTATGGTACATGTTTCTTTTTGGATTATGGTTTTCTCTTGGTATATGCCCAGTAGTGGGATTACTGGATCATGTGGTAGTTCTATTTGTAGTTTTTTAAGGAACCTCCAAATTGTTTTCCATAGTGGCTGTACCAACTTACCTTCCCACCAACAGTGCAGGAGAGTTCCCTTTTCTCCACACCCTCTCCAACATTTATTGTTTCTAGATTTTTTGATGATGGCCATTCTGACTGGTGTGAGGTGATACCTTATTGTGGCTTTGACTTGCATTTCTGTAATGATTAGTAATGTTGAGCATCTTTTCATGTGTTTGTTGGCCATCTGCATGTCTTCTTTGATGAAATGTCTATTTAGGTCTTCTGCCCACTTGTGGATTGGGTTATTTGCTTTTTTGGTATTAAGCTGCATGAGCTGCTTGTATATTTTGGAGATTAATCCTTTGTCCGTTGCTTTGTTGGCAAGTATTTTCTCCCATTCTGAGGGTTGCCTTCTTATCTTGTTTAGGGTTTCTTTCATTGTGCAAAAGCTTTTAAGTTTCCTGAGGTCCCATTTGTTTATTCTTGATTTTATTTCCATTATCCTAGGAGGTGGGTCCAAAAGAGTCTTGCTTTGATGGATGTCATAGAGTATTCTGCTTATGTTTTCCTCGAGGAGTTTTATAGTGTCTGGCCTTCCATGTAGGTCTTTAATCCATTTGGAGTTTATTTTTGTGTATGGTGTTAGGAAGTGTTCTGATTTCCTTCTTTTACATGTAGCTGTGCCATTTTCCCAGCACCACTTAT
This sequence comes from Hippopotamus amphibius kiboko, assembly GCF_030028045.1. Classification (NCBI taxonomy): domain Eukaryota; kingdom Metazoa; phylum Chordata; class Mammalia; order Artiodactyla; family Hippopotamidae; genus Hippopotamus; species Hippopotamus amphibius. The sequence continues at coordinate 55,631,299 of NC_080190.1, read as the reverse complement.
TGAAGAGGCTGTCTTTTTTCCATTGTATATTCTTGCCTCTTTTGTCAAAGGTAAGGTGCCCATATGTGCTTGGGTTTGCCTCTGGGTTCTCTATTCTGTTCCATTGATCTTCCTTTCTGTTTTTGTGCCACTACCATACTGTCTTGATCACTGTGGCCTTGTAGTATCATTTGAAGTCAGGAAGCCTAATTCCACCAACTCTGTCTTTCCTTCTCAAGATTGCTTTGGCTATTCGGGGTCTTTTGTGTTTCCATACAAATCATAAAATTTCCTGTTCTAGTTCTGTGAAAAATGCCATTGGTAATTTGATAGGGATTGCATTGAATCTGTAAATTGCTTTGGGTAGTATAGTCATTTTCACAATGTTGATTCTTCCAGTCCAAGAACGTGGTATGTCTCTCCATCTGTTTGTATAGTCTTTGATTTCGTTCATCAGTGTCTTATAGTTTTCTGTATACAGATCTTTTGCCTCCTTAGGCAGGTTTATTCCTTGCTATTTTATTCTTTTTGTTGTGTTGTTACTTCTCCTTTTTTATTTCTAATTCTGTTGATTTGTGTCTTCTCCCTTTTTTTCCTGATGAGTCTGGCTAATGGTTTATCAATTTTGTTTATCTTCTCAAAGAACCAGCTTTTAGTTTCACTGATCTTTGCTATTGTTTCCTTCATTTTTTTTCATTTATTTCTGATGTGATCTTTAAGATCTCTTTCCTTCTGCTCCCTTTGGGGTTTCTTTGTTCTTCTTTCTCTAATTGTTTTAGGTGTAAGGTTAGGTTGTTTATTCGATATTTTTCTTGTTTCTTGTGGTAGGACTGTATTGTTATTAACTTCCCTCTTAGAACTGCTTTTGCTGCGTCCCATAGGTTTTGGGTTGTTGTGTTTCCGTTATGATTTGTTTCTGGATATTTTTTGATTTCCTTTTTGATTTCTTTAGTGATTTCTTGGTTGTTTAATAGCATATTGTTTAGCCTCCGTGTGGTTGTTTTAGTTTTTTTCCTGTAGTTGATATCTAGTCTCATGGTGTTGTGGTCAGAGAAGATGTTTCATATGATATTAATTTTCTTGAATTTACCAAGGCTTGATTTGTGACCCAAGATGTGATCTATCCTGGAGAATGTTCTGTGTGCACTTGGGAAGAAAGTGTATTCTGTCTTTTTTGGATGGAATGTCCTATAAATATCAATTAAGTCAAGATTGTCTAATGTGTCATTTAAAGCTTGTGTGTCCTTATTTATTTTCTGTTTGGATGATCTTTCCATTGATGTAAGTGGGGTGTTCAAGTCTCCTACTATTATTGTGTTCCTGTTGATGTCCTTTTTTATGGCTGTTAGCATTTGCCCTATGTATTGAGGTGCTCCTATGTTGGGGGCATAGATATTTACAATTGTTATATGTTCTTCTTGAATGGATCCCTTGATCATTATGTAGTGTCCTTCCTTGTCTCTTGTAGTAGTCTTTACTTTTGAGTCTAATGTGTCTGATATGAGTATTGCTACTCCAGCTTTCTTTTGACTTCCATTTGCATGGAATATCTTTTTCCATCCCTCTACTTTCAGTCTATATGTATCCCTTGTCTGAAGTGGGTTTCTTGTAGGCAGCAGATAGACGGGTCTTGTCTTTATATCCATTCAGCCAGTCTGTGTCTTTTGGTTGGAGCATTTAATCCATTTACATTTAAGGTGATTATTGACATGTGTGTTCCTATTATTTTCTTAATCATTTTGGGTTTTTGTAGGTCTTTCCCTTCTCTTGTGTTTCCTACTTAGAGAAGTTCCTTTAGCACTTGTAAGGCTGGTTTGCTGTTGCTGAATTCTCTTAATTTTTGCTTGTCTGTAAATCTTTTGATTTTTCTGTTGAATCTGAATGAGATTTTTGCTGCGTAGAGTATTCTTGGCTGTAGGTTTTTCTCTTTCAGGACTTTCAGTATATCCTGCCATTCCCTTCTGGCCTGCAGAGTTTCTGCAGAAAGATCAGCTGTTATCCTTATGGATTTTCCCTTATATACTATTTGTTGCTTTTCTCTTGCTGCTTTTAATATTTTTTCTTTGTGTTTAATTTTTGTTAATTTGGTTAATATGTGCCACGGTGTATTTCTCCTTGGGTTTATTCTGTATGGGAGACGCTGTGCTTCTTGGAGTTGATGAATTATTTCCTTTCCCATGTTGGGGAAGTTTTCCACTCTAACCTCTCCTAATATTTTCTCAGACCCTTTATTTTTTTCTTCTTCTTCTGGGATGCCTGTGTTTTGACTGTTGGTGCACTTAATGTTGTCACCAAGGTCTCTGAGACTGTCTACCATTCTTTTTATTCTTTTTTCTCTTTCCTGCTCTGTGGCAGTTATTTCCCCCATTCTATCTTCCAACTCACTTATTCGTTTTTCTGCCTCAGTTATTCTGCTGTTTATGCCATCTAGAGTATATTTAATTTTGGCTATAATACATATAGATACCTTAGGACTAAGTCCGTAATTAGTTAAAGCGCGCACACACACACACACACACACACACACACACACACACACAAACACATATCCAGGGAAATTTTGAAAGCTAGGATCAAATATAATAAAGAGTGAGAGTACAGTCAGACAGACTGAAGATTCCCAAAACAAAATCAGACAATTATAATCAGAACTAAGATAAAGACCAAACCTAATAATAAAAACCAAAGCAGTGTGTAATGTGGAGAATAAAGCAAGGAAACACAGCCGAGCAATGATATTTATTGTAAATATATTAAGATGAAAGAAACTAAGAAAGGGTAGACGACAGGGCAACAGAAGAGTATAGTGTGACTCAAAATATGAAAAGAAAAAAAATAGAAATGTATAAAAGATAGAGATGAAAAGAAGGTAGGAGGGGTTACAATCAGCACTACAAAAAACTTAGCTAGAAACAGAAATATATAAAAAGGCTAAAAATAAAAATAGAATAAAAAATATGTTATAAAACGTGTAGATCCCTTAGGACTAAGATCATAATTAACTAAAAAAGAAAAAAAAAAAAAGCTAGAACTGACACCAGAATGGACCAGATCAATAGAATTAATAATAATATTTCTGTTTCCTTGGGGTCTCAGCTGTAAGTGTCCTTCTACCTACTTTGGGCTTTTTGTGTTACTCTGTGACCAGCAGAGCTTCCTCTATTGTTCGTTTGTAAGCACCAGTGTGTGGGGAGAGAGAGGGTGCAATAGTGGCTCCTTCCCCTGGGAGTGAGTGAGCAGTTGCTCCCTGCCTGGATTGCAGCAGCTCAGGCGGCTTGGGCGATGCCTGTTGCAGAGGAATGCCAGTGGCTCAGATATAAACAGACTGTTTCCAGAGCTGAGCCACTCTGCAGACTTTTGGCTCTCGGCTGCAGGCACTCTAGGGCAGCCCTGTCCAGGGGCCTTTGTTATCCCTGAGTGTATTAGCCAGGCCCAGAGTGGTCTTTCCTTCGTCCATCGCAGGTGCCGAGAGAGAGGCTACACCTCTGGCTCATCCCCCCTGCTTGTGAGTCAGCAGTATCCAGCTGCCGCCATGGCCACCAGCTTTCCCCAGTAGGCATTGTCCACTGCGGATTTCTTCCCTCCTGTCCTCTCTGTCCATCTCCCCACTGCCAACAATGTTTCTCACCCTAAACCAGTTCTCCGGTTCCCACGTTCCAGCTCCCAGACCCCCTGTTCAGCTGTGAACCGACCTCTCAGTCCAGACATGCTGAGCCATGGTGCAGGCTCTCCATGTGTTTCTCACTTTTTCCCGTCTGCCACAGCTCAGCTGCTTCACCCTTTTTGAACAGTCCCAAATGCCTCCCTTCTGACCCAGCAAACTCCCCATTGGAGAAGGGGTTTCCCCATCAGATAAGGGATGTTTCCCTGATTTCTGCAATCTCCCCTCTGTTTCAGCTCCCCCCCCCCACCAGGGTGTGGGACCCGTCCCTTTGCTTTCTTCTCCTCCTCTTTCTTTTTTTTTTTTTTTTTTCCTTGTGTCCTACCTAGTTATGTCAGGATCTTTGCAGTGCTTTCTGGTGTCCGAGGTCATCTGCTGGTGTTCAGCTGGTTCTCTGTGGGAATTATTTTGTCTTTTGGTGTATTCCTGATGCATCTGTGGAGAGGGATGCATTCCACATCCTTCTACTTCACTGCCATCTTCCAGTCTCAATGCTATTTTAAATAGTATTATTTTCTTAAATTTTCTGTCTCCCTGCTCATATGTATTCTTGGATGTTGTCTTTTTTTTTTTTTTGTTTCCATTAGCTAAAATTAATTTGCTAAGGGCTCTATTTTAAATTCCTGATCTGATAATTCCAAAAATCTGTCATCTCTAAGGCTGGTTCTGGTGCTTGGTTTGTCTCTTCAGACTGTTTTTGTTTTTTTGTTTGTGTTTAGCATGTATTAACATTTTTGGTTGAAAGGCAGACATGATATATTGGGTAAGAAGAACTGAAGAAATTGGTTTTTAGTTTGAGATACTATGCCCATCTGGCTAGGAGTTACATTACATTTACTGTTTGTTTTATCTCTGATGTTGGAGACTAAAAGTTCCTCTAGTGTCCTTATTTTGGTCTCCCCTGTTGTTTTGGGTTTCCCTAGAGTATTCTTTAAATAGGATCTGAGCCTTGAAGTTCTTTCACCTTGAATTCCTTATTATTATTCAGGAGACTTATCAATATAATGATAATGTATGGGGAATGGGGAAGCATTCTATCATCCTGTTATTAGGTCTCAAACTCTTAGTGAATCTATATACCTGGGCTGTGGACCTTCACAAATACTTCTTAGCATAACCCCTTCCTCTCAGGTGAGACGGAAAGTCTAGAGTGGGATGGAATTGGTCTTTCATTTCCCACAATTTGGTTAGGCTTTAGTAAAAATGAAGTTAGTTAAGCTCCGGTAAATAATTTTCCTTGAGGACAACTTTTGTTAACTATATCTGAGATATTTCAAAATACTGCACAAGTGGATATTTTTCACATCTTCACCTTGAGAATATGGTGGGGCTCCTAAAGGTAAAACTCATGAATGTGTGAGGGAACCACCTTAGGCTGGGCCATTGGGAGTTTTTATTTCTCAAACTAGTTCCAACTCCATCTCCAGCAATGAGTCAATTCCCCTTTATTTGTTCACGACAGTTGCTAGCTCCTCCTAGTTTGCTGTGATTCTCTGCATTCAACTCTCTAGTTTTTATGGTGGCAGTTCACTCTGTGACTTCTATTCTTTGATGGGTCTAAGGAAAGTTGTTGGTATTCAGTTGTAAGCACAGAGGATGACAAGTTCTAAGCTCTTTACATGTTGTGCTAGAAAATGGGAAGTCCTTAACAGCATTACTTTATTTCATTTTCAGATTGTTCATTGCTACTGTATGGAGATACAGATGATTCTTGTATGCTAGCATTGTATACTGTGAACTTGCTGAGCTCTTTTTACTAACTCTAATAGGGTTTTGTGGATTCTTCAGGATTTTATATGTATAAGATCACATCATCTTCAGATAGAGATAGTTTTACTTTTCATTTCCAAACTGTATATCTTATTTAGTTTATGCCTACTTGCCCAGGCTAGAACCTATACTATAATGAATAGTAGAGGCAAGGGCAGACATTTTGTCTTTTTTTCCTGATCTTAGGAGAAAAGTATTCTCTTACTATTAATTATGGTGGTATGGGGTTTTCCTAGATGCCGTTGATCAGGCTGTAGAAGCTTTCCTGTATTCCTAGTTTGTTAAGAATTTTTATCATTAAATGATGTATGTGAAATGCTTTCCCTGTCACTATTTAAATGATCAGGCATTTTTGACCTTTACTCAGTAATATGATGTACTTACTAATTAATTCTGAATGTTAGACCAACCTTAAATTTCTGGGATAAATACAACTTGTTCACACTATATAATTCTGGTTACATATGGCTAGATTTCGTGTCCTAGTATTTCACGGAGATTTTTTTATGTCTGTATTCACAAAGAATATTGGTCCATAGATTTTGTTTTATGGGCTTTGTTTTTGTTTTCTTTGTGATGTCTCTCCTTTGTTTTGGTATCGGGATAACACTAGCCTCATAGTATGTGTTGAAAAGTGATCCTCCCTCACCTCCTCCACTTTTTCCACTTTCTCCTCCTCCTCCTTTTTTTTGAAGATTTTGTGAAGGACTGGTATTGATTAATCTTCAAATGTTTGATTTTCTTTGTGGAAAGTTTTAAAATGATGAAAATGACTAATTCACTTAGGTGTTATATATCTATTTAGATATCTGTTTCTTGAGTCATTTTCTATAGTTTGTGATCTTGTAGGAATTTATTTCATCTAGGTTACCTATTTGTTGGGCAAGGCCATTCATAGAATTTCTTATAATCCTTTTTATTTCTCTAAGGTCAGTAGTGATGTCTCTTTTTTTTATTCCCAAGTTATTGATTTGTATCTTCTGTCTTCTTTTTTTGATTAGCCTAGTTAAAAATTTGTCAATTTCGTTGATCTTCTTAAAGGACCAATTTTTGGTCAAGTTTTTTTTTGTTTGTTTTTTTGCTACACTCTAATCTCATTTCCAATCTGATATTTATTATTCACTTGTTTCTGCTTGTTAAAAGTGCTTTTATTTCTCTAGTTTCTTAAGGTGAAAGTTTAGACTATTGATTTGAGATTTCTTTTTTTAATATCGGCATTTACACTGATGACATTTCTCACTAAGCACTACTTTAGCTATGCCTCATAATTGTTGGTATGTTGTGTTTTGTTTTAACTTATCTGAAAATATTTTTTAATTTCCCTTGTGATTTTTTCCTTTGATTCCTTGGTGTTTTAGTTTATTTGCACATATTGTGAATTTCCTAAATGTTTGTCAGCTAATGGTTTTTAATTTCATTCCATTATGGTCAGACAGCATACCTTGTATGATTTAAATACTTTTGAAATCACTGATGATTAATTTACATCCTAGCATATGTCTGTCTGGAGAATGTTCCATGTACACTTGAAAAGAATGTTGCCTTTTTTTGAGTGGAATAATCTATAGAAATCTGTTGGTTATAGTTTGTTTGTAGTGTTGTTGAAGTCTTGTATTTTCTTATTGATCTTTTGCCTAGCTGTTCCATTCATTATTGAAAGTAGGGGATTGATGTCTCTAACTTATTGCTGAATTGTAAATTTCTCTCTTTAATTCTACCATTTTAGCTTCATTTATTTTGGGACACTGTTGTCCAGTGTGTATATGTTTATAATTGTCATGTAATACTGGAAGATTAAAGATTTACCATTATGCATTTCATTCTTTTCCTTAGTAAGAAGATTTATCTTAAAGGCTCTTTAGACTGATGTTAGTATGTGTTTATTTTTAGTGGTTGCTCTGAAGACTACAATTAACATTAAAGCAATCTAGTTTGAATTGGTATAAACTTATTTCAAAGCTCAACTTCTCACCTCCTTTTGCTATTGTCATACAGATTACATATTTTACATTATTCCATCAACATAGTTCTATAGTCATTGATGCAGTTGTCTTTTAAATCAGGTAGGAGGACAAAAGAATTACCAAAAAAAGTTCTTGTGTACTGTTTTTTATATCTATCTATGTAGTTTCTTTAAGTAATACTGTATTTCTTAGTTTGAGTTTGTGTTTGTTTTCAGTGTCCTTTTCTTTCAGGCTGAAGAACTTTATCAATTTATTAGATACCCCTTATTTATTGTAAAGTAGGTCAACTAGCAATGATATCTTTCAGGTTTTTTGTTTTCTGTGGCATATCTTAATTTCTTCCTAATGTTTTAATGGCCATATGGATACTTATAAAATTTTCGGTTTAAAAAAAAAACAATTTTTGGTTGGAAGTCTTTTCTTTGAGCACTTTGAGTATATCGTCCCATTCCCTTTATGTTTCTCTTGATCTACTAACTATTAATTTTATTGAAGATCCCTTGTGAATGATGATTCATTTTTTTTCTTGTTACATTCCTTTATTCTTTGGCTTTTAACAGTGATATATTAAGGTATGAATCTGTGTGTGTGTGTCCTACTTGGAGCATTTTGAGCTTCTAGAAATGTAAATTGATGTTTTTCATCAAATTTGGAAAGTTTCCGTTATTATATCTTCAAATATACTTTTTGCTACATTCTGAGTCCTCTATTCCTAGGGCTCTCATTCATTATGCATATATTAGTATGCTTCATGGTGTCCCATGGGTCTCTGATGCTCTGTTCATGTTTCTTTATTCTTTTTTCTTTCTCTTCCTCAGACTGGTTAATCACCGATGGATTTGTCTTCAAGTTTGTTGGCTCTTTCTTCTTACAGTTCAAATATGCTATTGTCTCCCTGTAGTGAATTTTTCATTTCAGGTGTTTTAATTTTTAACTCCAGAATACCTATTTTGTTCCTTTTTATAATTTCTATTATAATCTGCTCTTAATAATCTTTTCAGCTTGGGGAAATCATTGTCATTCTTTGCCTTATTTCTTTAGACATGTTTTCTTTAGTTCTTTGAGCATATTTATGATAGCACATTAGTGCTTTAGTTAGTGATTCCAATATCTGGTCCTCCTCAGGGACAGTTTCTGTTGAGCCACCCCCTCACCCATGTTTTGGCCATACTTTCTTGCTTTAGTGTGTATCTAAAAAAACAAACAATAAGACCAAAAACATGACACATTTTAAACAATATATCAATCCTGTAAATGTAATCCCCTTCCCTTTAGCCTATGTTTTTGCTATTGTTGATGTTTGCTTTATAGTGGCTTTTGTAGACTAATTCCTTATAATCTGTATTTTTTTTTGGTCTTGTGTGGCCCCCCCCCCCGAATTCTGGGTTTATTTATTAGTCAAGTAATTATTGGATTATTGATTTCCTTACATTCCTTGCATCAACGCATCTCCCACCCTAAGCCATAAGTTTCTGTGTTTGTATTGTGGTATACCTTAAAGATATGGCTGTTTACAAATCTGCTTTAGCCTTCACTTATTATTTATGCAGAGGATCAAAAAAATCAGCCAAGATGAGAGGTTAGGTCTTTCTCAGATCTTTACTGGTTATGTACTCAGCCCTATATGTGCGCATCTAAATCCCCAAGAATATGTTAGAGGTTTTCAAAGTCTCCCACTTTGAGCTTCCTCATGTTTAAGTGTTTTAGCTAGCCTTTTGTTTGCTCCAACATGTATCACTATCTCAAAAAATTGTCACTTAAATAATTGTTTCTGATTGTTTTCAATAAGTACTCTATGAATAGGGTTTCCTCAGTATGTAAACTCTGAGTCAGGGAAAATAAAGACCAACCTTATAAATGGAGCTTTTCCATGAAGAAAAGCCAAAAAGGTCAAATAATGACAAATTCTATGGGTTTGGAGCTTCCGAGGGGAGGCCCTTCACCCCTTCCAGTGTTTCCCATGTTGATGTTTTCCCAGTTATCACAGTTTTGAGCCTGCCTATTTTCAAGGCTACCATGTAGCTGAAAAGAGGGAAATGAAAGTAGAGTAAAATAAAAACCACACAGTTCACTCTTCTTACTAATATTTGTTTATTTTTCTTGAATAAATTTTTCTAGAATTTCTGCATGCCATTAATTTCTAGGGTTATGGAAAAGTTGATTTTCCAGTGTTTTCATACCCTTTACTAAGGAGTGGATTTTCTGACATCCTTACTCCACCATTCTGGAAGTGCTTCTAAGACATTATTACTTTGATACCAGCAATCAAGTTACATTTATAAAAGTGGAATAATTTTGACCTACATACAAATATCTTAGTTAAATTAAAACATTTTAAAAAATACTAACAATATCTCTTCCTCTCTGATATAATGATTTTAGTAAACTGGTACTTGTCTTTCTGCTCAAAATATAATGGGTATTTTTTAAAAGAAACAATAGACAATACATATTATTCTACAACTTGGATTTTTTACGTGATGATAAATCATGGATGTTCCTCCAGGGATAAACACACATTTACACATATGTATCACCATATCAAACTCATTCTTCTAATCACTCCCATAAATCCACAAAATGGGTCTGTCATTTCTCTTGTGATCAGATATCTAGGTTTATAATAATCTCTTTAAATCACTAAAAACAAAACAGCAAGTAGATTTACATGCTACTGCTTTTGTTCCTACAGGAAAAATTCCTTAGCATGGAATTGGTGAATCAAATATGTTTGCCAATTCACACTCTGCAAAGTTTCTGAATCTATAGTTTTATGTCTTTCTATAAATCTGATGCTGAAAAAATTATATTGTTTATGCCTAAAAATAATGACTATTTTCTTATTCATCTCTTTATTGACAATTTACATTTCTGTTTCACACTTCATCTTCCTTACCTGTCATATCTTACACTCTGCTTATGATTGACTAGCTTCCTTTCCTTATTGATTTATAGAAGTGCTAAAAATATTATATAGTCGATGTCACTACTTCCTTTCCCTTATGACTTCTCAAATTTCAATCCTGATTTAGATTCTCTCATCTATTGCAGGTTTATATACAAATCTCATACATTTGCTTCTTATGTATTTGACATTTTACTTTTAAATAAAATTATATATTTAGAACTTATTTTTGTATGTGGTTTGTAGTGGAATTCTAAGCTTTGTTTACTTTTAGATACCTAGCTAATTATACCAGTATTTATTAAATATGTTCAACTCTATTGAAACATTAATTTTTTGTACATTAAGTTCTAATATGCATTTGTGTTTATTTCTGGTATTTTTTCTTCCCTTCTTTTGTTCTCCTGTAATTTGATGACTATCTTTAGTGTTGTGCTTGGATTGCTTTTTTCTTTTTTGTGTGTGTATCTGGTGTAGATTTCTGGTTTCTGGTTACCATGAGGTCTTGATATAACAGTCTATATATATAAAACAATATTGTTTTAAGTTGCTGGTGTCTTAATTTCAAATACATTTAAAGTATGCCGCATTTGTACTCTCTTCCTCTCACGATTGCTGGTTTTGATATCATGATATCCATGTGTGGATGATTTCCTACCTTTACCAGTGAGCTTTCCTGTTTGTAATTTTCTTGTTTCTAGTTGTTTTTATTTCTGAAATTTATATTTGTTTCTTCAGGACTATTAGTCTGTTTCTATGTTAATATGCTATTTTGGTTGCATCTGCTGTATGTTTTAAAATCTGGAAAGAAAGGGTGTTTCTCATTTTCATTCGTTCTCAAAATTTTCTTGCCTGCTCTCAGGTATTTGTTCTTCCATATACATTCTAAAGTAATTTGTTGGGTTTCTTTTTAAATTGAGACTTTGTTTGAAATTGCATTACATTTATATACTAATATGGGAAAATGATTTATGATATGATGTCTTCTTTGGAAATATGGTCATTTTTATAGTTTTTAATATATTTTATCACTTAAATTATGTTCAACTTTTTTATTAAATTTACTCTTCCTTATTGCTTCGAGAGGTGGATCACTATTTTAAATGAAATTTCCCCCAATATATGTAATTTACACAATTTACAAAATTCTCTTAGGAGTTTTAAAACTCTTTAGTAATCTCTAGGTTTTCTAGGTGAATTATAATATTTATAAATAAAATTTATTCTTCCTATGAGATATTTCTGTTATTTAATTTACTTGTCCTGTTGTATTTGTTAAAATTCTTTTTTTAAGGCGTTTTTAAAACTGATTTATTTATTGGCTGTGTTGAGTATTGTTGCTACATGCAGACTTTCTCTAGTTACAGCAAGCAGGGGGCTACTCTGTTGTGGTGAGCAGGCTTCTCGTAGTGGCTTCTCTTATTGCAAAGCACGGGCTCTAGACACGCAGGCTTCAGTGGTTGTGGCACATGGGCTCAGTTGTGGCTTGTGGGCTCAGTAGTTGTGGCTCATGGGCGCTAGAGTGCAGGCTCAGTAGTTGTGCCACATGAGCTTAGTTGCTCCGCAGCATGTGGGATCTTCCTGGACCAGGGATCGAACCTGTGTCTCCTGCATTGGCAAATGGATTCTCAACCACTGTGCCACCAGGGAAATACCAAAATTCTTAAAACAATACTAAATATTAGCTAAGAGTGGACATCCCTGACCTGTTGGTCATGTTAGAGTTTTATTAAATTTCTATTTTACTGTTTTAATTAAGAATCGTTTGTAATTTTATCAATTGGCTAATGGTTGTTCTCGTTTAATTAATTTTGGCTTTAGACTTTATAAGGTTGAATCAACCTTGTGTGCTTGCAGTAAGATCTATTTTGTCACAGTGTTTTATTCTTTTAATACACTACTGGATTCACTTTGCAAGTATTTTATTTTAAATTTGGTGTTCATGTATACAAGTAATTGGTATATAGTTTTTTGTGTGTTTTGTGTATTAATTTTGAATATGAGGGATTTATTTTTATGCTTCATAAAGTTTCACAGCTTTGCATGTTATTCAATTGTTTAATATTATTTACATAAATAGATATAATCTCTTATATTAAGGTTAGTAGAATGCATCTGAAAAACTTCCTGGGTCTTGAGAGACTTTATAGTGACAGTTTTAATTATATTTTTCATCTTTTCTATGATCATTGGTCTCTTCAGATTCTCTACCTTTTGGTGGTCAGTTTGGGGACATTATAATCTGTTGAATCATCTTCTTCCTCTAGATTTTCCAAATTGATGCTACCAAATTTGCCCATATAGGTTTTGTAATTTTTGTAAATATCTCCTCTATATACATTTTTGCTTCTTTCATTAAAAAAAAAATCAGTCTGTCTAGAAGTTTACCTGTTTCATTATTTTCTCAAAGTCCCCTTTCAGTTTTATTTTATGCTGTGCCATAATCTTGGCTGATAGTTTTTCATTTCCTTAATTATCCTTCCTGTTTTGTTGTGTTTTATTTTAATGCTTTCTGTGTCTCCGAGGTTTTAGAGTGAAACATGTTCATTAAAATAATTGGGATTTAGAGGTAATTGTGTGTGACTAATATCTTTATCTGTAATCTTGCTCAAAAATAACTTTATGGAACTCTTGTGGAGATGCTACCTTTTTCCTGAATGCTTGAGTCAGCTTTGAACCAGTGGAATCCACTTACTTTAATCCAGGTGGCTTCAAGAGGATAGATCCCTTGGCAAATGATTGCAATTATTGCATCTGCAGTTATAGAATTAATGTGCTAAACACTTAACACAAGAAATCATATATTAGCTTGCAGTAAGCAATTTGGTTTTCCATATTGTCTCACTCTAATTCTTAAGCCTCTGTTGCAAATGTATTTTAAATTTCAAGAGTGATTAAAATGGCATTTTTATTGTTTACTGTGGTCATTGCTGACTATAGTAAATTGCTTGCTGACTCAGCTTAAATATAGAAAATGCACACATATCCTGGATTTCTTCCCAGAAAGGAATATGACTTCAGGTCATATAAATGGAGAACAAATCCCTTTGGATTTAGAAATTTGTGAATTTCCTTAGGCACAGCAGATTAGCAGTTAATCTTTCTTCCTTAGCAAGGTTTAAACCTGGGGCAATTTTGTAGACTCTCAGAAGTGGTATTTTTGTCTGGGTACTGGGTATTTTGCTGGAGACCAAGAAATAAGGACCACAGAAAGAATGCTTGGCTGGCCTTAAGGAGAGGAATAGATGAGAACTTTAAAAATCAAAAGAATAAATTATATTATATAAAGTATGTCTTATTGAAATATGAATGGTATTTGCACATCTGCTATTCAGATAGAAGCAGTAAACCATTAATATACATGGAAAGGTTTTCAGAGAAAATGGTATTGGTAGCAGATTCCTGTCAAGTTACCGATGGTTGAAGAAGGATGATTTGTTAGTCAACTGGACTGCAGTAGAAACAATACTGGATCTGGTGTCAGAACTAGTCCCTGCTATTTAGTATTTCTGTGAACTTGGTAGTTACTTAGCCTCTCTGAACATCCAATTCCATAGGTATAAAATGTTTTATAAATGTCAGAGGACAGTTCATTGACTCTCATGGTTCTGCAGGGAAGATGAGCAGGTCTTAACTGCAGTGAAACAGGGTGTCCTAATGCCATGGGATTCGGGGGAGGATCCTGGCAAATCTTTATCAAGAAGGGATGATATTGTTGAAATGTCCATATAACCCAAAGTTATCTACATATTCAGCGCAATTCCTATCAAAATTCCAATGTCATTCTTTATAAAAATAGAAAAAAAATCCTAAAATTCACATGGGGCCACAAAATGCCATGAATATCCAAAGTAATGCTGAGCAAGAAAAACATGCTAGAGCCATCATACTTTCTAATTTCAAAGTAGTGTAGTAGAAAAAAAAAAGACGTAGGGGAAAAGCCTCTTGATGTAGGTCTTGGCAATGATTTTTTGCACATGACACAAAAGCAAAGACGGCAAAAGCAAAAAATAGACAAGTAGGATTGCATCAAACTAAAAAGCAAAAGAAATGAATAACAGAGTGAAAAGGCGATCTGTGGAATGAGAGAAAAAATTTGGAAACCATATTTCTGATAAGGGGTTAATATCCAGAATATATAAGGAACTCCTACAGCTCAATAGCAAGAAAACGAACAAAAATTTGAAAATGTTTTAAAAATGGGCAAATGATTTTAGACATTTCTCAAAAGAAGACATACAAATGGTCAAGAGGTGTATGAAAGGTGCTCAGCATCACTAATCATCAGGGAAATGCAAATCAAACCCGCAGTGAGATATCATCTCACACATTAGAATGACTATTCCCCAAAAAATGAAAGATAAGTGTTGGTGAGTACGTGGAGAAAAGGAAACCCTTGTACGCTGTCGGTGGGAATGTAAATTGGTACAGCCTTTATGGAAAATAGTATAGAATTTCCTCAAAGATTAAAAATAGAACTATCATATGATCCAGCAATGCCACTTCTGTGTGTATATCCAAAGAAATTGTAAACAGGATCTTGAAGTGTTATCTTCACTTTCATGTTCATCACAGTATTATTCGCAATAGCTAAGATGTGGAAACAACCTAAATGTTGGCTAACAGATGAATGAATGAAGGAAAATGTGAGAGATGTATATATATGTATACACACACACATATCTGACATACGCACAAATACATATAATGGAATATTATTCAGCCTTGGCAAACAAGGAAATTCTGATATTTGTGACATCATGGATAAACATGGAGGGCTCTATGCTAAGTGAAATAAGTCAGAGACAGATACTGCATGCTTTCGCTTATATGTGGAATCTAAAACGGTCAAACTCATGGAAGTGGAAGTAGAATGGTGGTTGCCAATGGCTGAGGGTGTGGGGGAAAATGGGGAGATGATGGTCAAGGGGTACGAAGTTTCAGTTATGCAAGATGAATTAGTTCTGGAGATCTAATGTACAACAGTGTGACTGCAGTTAACAATATTGAATTGTATACTTGAAATTTGATAAAAGGGTACATCTTAGGTGTTCTCACTCATGAAAAAAGATAATTATGTGAGGTAATTGGTATGTTAATTAGCTTAATTATGGTGATTATTTCACCAGACATATGTATACCAAAACATCAATTGTACAACTTAAATATAATTTTTGTTTACCAATTACATCTCAGTAAAACTGGAGAGGGAAAAAGCACAAAATTCATAATTTTGCAGCTCAGTAAGTCTTTAAATATAAAAATAGCCTATCTGTCTTTAAGGATAGAAATTAATAATAGTGTTAGTAAAAAACAAGAGAGAGATTAAATTTAATTCTAGATGGGAAGAAACGTGATGTTTTCATAACAGAAGAAAATGAGGGAAGGAATGAACTTATTTTGGTATTTCTCAGAAAAAGGAACGTCTTCACCATTTTGTAGATCACACAGAGCCAACAGTCACGACTGACCCACCATATACTCCAATGAACCTCTCATTCTAAACTTTGAGGATATTGCAAATTTTATTCAAGGATGCCTGGCATAAGAGTAGAGTTCTTGTCTTTACAATATTCTTCTCTTTCCTAATTGGAGAATTTAGCTCTCATACCTGTTATCCTGGGATTGCTGTTGTCTTATAGACAAATGACTCTTTTCTTTGAGCCCCCACTTCCACATTTGTAACAACATGATGATGACACCTCCTTGTTAGTCATGTGAATAAATATAATTACAAGCTGTAAATGGGTTATGAAGAACTGATAGAAGATGTTATGGCCTGGTATTAGGAGCTAAGGATGGCTTCACAGAGAAATGGCATTTAACAGATCTCAAATGTCAGTAAGCATTAACTTGGCAAAGGATGGATATGGACTAGAGAGAGGATTTCCAAAAAGGGGCAATAGTAGGGCATAGAACTAGATTCAGGAGGGATCATGGAAAATTTGAGTTGCTGAGGAACTCCAGGGTGGCTGGAGTTCACAGAGTAATTGGGAGGGTGGTGTAGCACAGTCTCCATGCCCTTTGGTTTTGCTGTAGTTTCAAAGCTCAGTGTTACCTGTTGAAAAAAAAAAAGTCTTCAGATTATGAGGTTCAATAGCCAGAAGTCATTATATCAGAAACAGAGAGTAAAAGCATCACCAAGTATCAAAGATTTTATTTCTTTGTCAATTTCCTATGAAATCAGGTATACCTAGGAGGGCTGTGCATAGAAGTTGCTTCGAAGCAAAGTCTAACAGGCTTATTTTTGCCAGCTGGATTTTGGTGTTCTAGGCTGAACCAGAAGTTGATGTAAATTAGGCTTAGTGTAGGTCTTTCTTCACAGGGAGACAAGTCACTAGAATAATGAATTACCTGTGGAGCTTTCAATAGATAGTGCTGAAATCTCTTTGAATTTTATATATCTCCCTGACATTTACATTTGAATATGATACTCAGAAATATAAATGTATAGATCACAGGGTGAGCTTCAAATACTATATTTATAAACTGGAGAGGAGAGGGGGAGGGAGGGAGTGGGGGGCGGGGGAGAGAGAGAGAGAGAACTCACCTTGGATAACATCTGTAATGTTAGGATTCAGCGGGTTTTCCCTCCTGCATTCCATGATATCCCACTTGACATAGCACTGTTACAAGTGATGAAGTGATGAATAACTTAGGATGAAACCATCAGCCTGGGTAAATTGGGTTGTCATTCATGTAATAAATATTTATTGAATAGCTATGTTGTTCTAGATGATAAAAAGAAATACGAAGAAGAAGAATTATGTTTCTAACCTTTAAGGAGTTCATAATCCATTGGAATACTAGGCACATGAACAGTTATAATTTTGTGATTACAACTTTTTGAGAACACACAATGCCATGCACTTTCATTAGTGACTTATACCCATTATCTCATCAACCCTTTTAACAGCCATGTTTTAGATAGGCTCACCAGGATTCCAAAATCTTTAGTAACTTGGCGAAGAATCCACAGTTTTTAAGTGGCAAGCTGGGATTAAACTTAGCTTGCTCTTCTCCTACAACTCATGCTCTTTAACCACCACTCCGTATTATTTCAGAAGAATAATTATAGAAGCATATGCAAAAATTTAAGGGCACATCTAGGAAGGATTATGTGATTCTGAGTGGAAAAGCCAAGTAGGCTTCAGTAAAGGATGATGTCTGAGCTCCAGCTCACTGCTCTTGATCTGGGCCAATTGTCTTCAACTCCTGGAGGACCAAAAATATAGACTCCAGCCATGGTGGTTTCATTATGAAGAAATGTAATGAGTGAATCGGTCACCTTTGGAAATGAATAATGGAAACATTCATTATCTTAAAAACTGATAAGTAAAAGGAAAGAAGCATCAATGTACCTTTTTCTATTAAAGTATTCTATCTCATAAATGAAAGAAGAAATGATAGAATAATACCATTTTGTCACTCCCCAATAAATTAACATGTACATTTCCTCAAAAAGCTATTTTTAAATGACTGAATAAACAAGAATTTCAGAGAAATTAATGAGCTACAATCTGGGGGATGAGGCAATTGACAAATAAAAAATATATAATTTTAACTTGTGACTAGTACTGCAAAGAAGATGTGCTGATAGCAAATAATAAATTGTGGGTAGTGGCAGAAGGGAAGGGGGAGCCTTCTCGGGTAGGATGTGCTGGACAGGCCTTTCTGATGAAAATGAACCAACGAGAAGTCACTATCCATTTAAAGAGCTACTGAGGAAGTTTCCAAGGCAGAAGCAAAGATAAGGTGTGAAAACCCCAAGGCATGTTCAGAACATGGAAGCAGTAACATTTTAATTGAAAAGATACTGTCAAAAACAAATGAAAGAGAACTGAAAGTATTACCTCTGTTTTCATGTATCTTAGTCCATTTTCCCTTTCCCATTTTTCATGTATCTTAGTCCCTTTCCCTTCAAAGGTTTAGAATGAAGATGCCACAGGTCAAATGCTTGAGTGATTATGGGAATCTTTGTAAAATTACTTAATGCAAAACTAACAAAGGTGGATTTGCATAAGCAGTGACCTGAATGCATGTAATATGTGAAATAATAAATGCTATGTAGGCTGGTCAAATATTTAAGAAGCATAAAGAATCTAATTTAGTTTCAAAAGCCATGCTACAGGGGCAGCTGAGAAGGTAATTAGCATCATCTGTCTCACTCCAACAAGCAGCACACTTCGAAGGTCTAAGTTCCCTCTTTTCTTAAGCACAGTCTTCACACAGGCTGTCCTGAGGCCAATTTCCTTTGCCACCCTGCAAATTCTCCTAGAGTTACATGATCAGTTCCCACTATTAGAACTGCCTTGGCAGATGACTTCCAAACTGTATGTATGCCTTGTAGGTACACACAGGAGTGTCAACCAGGGGTGGCCAGTGCAAGTGCCCTAAAGGACCTAAATATTTGAAGGAGGCAGTAGGGAATTACAGTATTGTGTGTATTGTGTGTATGTGTATACCTCATTTAAAGGTATTCCCAATTATCTAGTTTACTTATCTATTTTTTTTCCTGTGCTGGTCAAATAAGGACATAGTTTTGAGCTTTACTTGACATCAGGATGTTAATCTGTCACTTCTATCCTAGATCCATCAGGAGAAAAGTATAATGGGCATGCCTTTTTAGTGATCTCATTGTGTCTGAAGTAAAAGTACTTTTCACATTAAATACCTTCCTCTTGCCATTTTCTATGGCTTGGTGATTGGTGTGGCCATTCAAGTAGTTTCTCCCGCTAAAAATGTGGAAAATATTTGGGCTTCCATCACATCTCTGTCTGCCAGATAACTCAGACACCAAGACTTACTGATTCTATTCCATAAATATGCACCTGAGAGCTCGGTTCTTCTCTCCATTCTCTCTCAGTCCAGTGAAATCATGTCTGAACTTATGTAATATCTGTTTCACGGATTTGAGTCTCCCCTATTCATTCTCCATATGGTCATCAACATGAACTTACTAAAAAGTCTCATGTTACTACAATGGCTAGTTTTTTCTACTAAGTGTAGGACAAGTTCATTCTTAGCTTTATATTCAAGTTACTTCACTTCTGGCTTCAACCAACTTAACTCTAATATGAATTTTCAACCATTAATATTCATACACTTAAATTGGGATTAAAATCCTTGCTAAATGATCAATGTTCCTGAGACTGTGCTCTCATTTTTGACACCAAGCCTTTTTCAGTCGCTGTCCTTTTGCCTGGGACACCACCCTGGCTACCTCCAACTCATTTGTTCATGACCCAGCTTAATGTCAGCACCTCTGAGAAAACTTCTTCCACATCTCAGGCTGATAAAGTCACTTCCTTCCCTATACTCCAAATGCTCTTTATTAATAATTCTACCTTAACATTTACCCAACCGAACTGCAATTATCTGTTTAGATATCCTTTTCATTGGCGGGACTATGAACTTCCTTCCCTGAGGGTAGCAACCATCGATTTTAAACTTGCCCAGTGTTGGCACAAAATGGGTGTTTCATCATTATCTATAGAATGAATGAGTGAATGAATTAATTGATACGCAGATGGATTCCAAAAACTTGACTAACATTATTAAATGTCACTTTTCTAAGTCAAGATTTTACATGTATTTGTCCTTCCTACCCACTGCTTTCACCCCAGTCTCTCCTTCTCCCTCTTTCTCTCTCTCTCTCTCTCTCACACACACACACACACACACGACAGTGTGGTCTTTGATATCAAGAAACTTGCCTCATCTTCATATTCTGTGTGACAATAAGCAGAGTTATATTGTTCTCTAAATAGTTGCTGAGTTGAAAATTACAAAAATGTGATTGATTTTTGAAGATGTCTCGGGCCTCTGTGTGTCTCTAAATAAGTCCTTCTAGTGGGCAGAGAGTTGTTCAATGAATATCAGAACATTCCAAGGCCTTCTGCTATGTAGAATATGAGTGACTAGTCTTCTTTTCACTCAGTCCTCTATACTCTCACTTGGTGCAGTACTTAGCCAGTTACTAGATATAATTCTATCAGGTATTTTAAGTGCAGATTGGTGGTAAGATAAGGTTTCTTTGAGGGATAGATGGTATTCATAACAGCATTTCTTTTAGCCCTAAATAGAGGAAACATTCAAAGATGGCCTAGTTTTCCTGAGATATTTTCCATGAAATTTGCATCAGTAGGAAAGGTAGAGCTGCAGAGGAATTACAATCATTGTTTGGGAGCATCCACAGCCAATATCATCACAATCTACTATTGAAAACATTTTTGAAATTTGACAAGTGAACTGTATATTGTATGCTGTGATTTTCCTAGAGAGGGGGGTAGTATTCAGTATTTTCCAGGAAATAGCCCTCTTTCTTTCTGCATCCTCTAGAAAAGCTACAATTTAACTAGGAAGAAAACAGTAAAAGAAACCTTGTTTGGACTGAGTTATAGGACATTTGTATTTTAAAAATATTTTTAAAAAATTCTGCATATTCTTCACATCCATCTACAGAGTGTTTTCTGTGAACCAGGAATTGAGTGTGCTGTAGTGAGCAGTGAGATAGGGTCTTTGCATTTGAGGGGCTCATATCTTTAGGTATTAACAGACTTTGGTGGTTGTAATACGTTTAATTTTTAAAGAAGATACACATGAAGAGATTTAAAATTTGTGTTCAAGGCGCCCAAATCCTGCTTCTCTTCTATAGATGGCTGCTCCTATTTACAGTTAGCCTGGATTTCACCTTCAGCACAAAAGTGATTGCCTGCTAGGTCCTGTTAATGATAACTTTTTTAAAAAATTGGGATATAATTGACATGTAACGTGTAAGTTAAAGGTATACATCATGTTGATTTGATACACTTCTATTTTGCAATATGATTGTAACCATTGTAGCCTTAGCTAACATCTCTCTCAGGTCACACAATCTTTGTGTGTGTGTGGTGGGAATAATTAAGATCCAGTCTCTTAGCAAATTTGGTGTTTATAATACAGTACTGTTGTCTATAATCAATACACTGTGCATTAGATATCTGGGACTTATTTATCTACTAGTTTCAAGGTTGTACCCTTAAACAGTATCTTTCCTATTCCTCCATCTGCCAGGCCCTGGGAACCACTATTTTACTCTTTGTTTTTATGAATTCAGCTATTTTAGATTCATATGTAAGTGATATCATATAGTATTTTAATGGTGACTTTAAAAAAAATTTGTTCAACTTCTGTTACACTGTTTATATATATTTCCAAATTGTACCATCAAAGGAACCAAAATTCTATTAAACCCTAGTGTCTGCCCCTTAGCTCTGCAAGTTTCTCAAGAGTAATACAAGCCATGTTGTGTCATTCTCTGTGTAATTACCTTTCACCCTGAATCAATAGGGGAAATAGCAGGAGAGTGAGGAACCCTGGAATACTGCAGCCAGCAACCTCTTTATCCTGTTCCCAGGCACAGACCCTCTGTGAGGTTGAGACAACTGAGGAGATGGAGCCGTCTGGACCACGATCTGCTATTTGGAGCAGTACTCCCAGATAATATTGTAAGTTGAGGCCAGGCAGCAGCCTACTGCCCTGGGAGTAGAGGAAGCTTTCTTAGCGGAGATGTGGTTGTACTGGGGTCCAAAAACTGAGGAATGCTTGTCTAACGGACATTCTGTAAGGACAGAAAGTGAGCTGACAGACATCAAGAAGAGCTTGTGAGATATTGAGGAGTAAGGCCAGGTTTTTATTATCCTTGCTTCCCTACACTGGCACAGGACCCAGCACATGTGAGTCTTCCCTTTCTACTGGCCCCGTGAATGACTGAAAGAAAGCCTAAATGAAAGAGAAACTGCATTTTCCATGATGAGATCATCTTTGCATTTTCCCCAGCTTGGAGGTGGTCTAGCTTCCCCTATCACTGTGGATACTGAGAAAGAAAATAGGAAGAAATTAGTAAGCGCAAGCAATAACAAAGAGTGAATAGCTGGGAGTCTATGGTGGGTCTGTCTGTGAAAGCATTTGTGCCTTCTTGCATTCATCTTAGCTAAAAGGGACTTGAGTGGCCCCAAGAAACCTGATCTCAAGGAGTCACATTTTCAGCACATTAGGACCTCCTCGGACTACATTACACACGGGTCTGGTCCCAGGCTCTCATTCCCTCCCTGTATTCTTTCTGGGTAAAGCCTGCTCCACTCACTCAATTTATTTGCTCTTTCACATATATTTTTTGAGCACTCTCTCGATATCAAAGACTATGTAAATGGTGGAGATTAAAATAGTAAATAAGGTAATAAGGTTATGAGAACACATGATGTGGTGAGAGAGAGAGAGAGAGAGAGCGCGCGCGAGAGAGCAGAGAATTGCCTGGGGGCATGATACATAAAATAGTGACTCTTTATACTAGTTAGAGCAGAACTGAGCTTCTGATTTCTAGGACTGGGTGCTAGAGATGCGCTTGGAAAGAAGCTCTATGAAACTGGTTTCTGTGTATTGTTGTTTGTTTTTTGTTTAAGAGAAACAGCTCTACAAAAGGCTGCACAAAAAAGGATTGGAAGGGTCTGTAGGCAAATAAATTTGAGAAACACTGAATATTATATTCCTCTCTAGTTAATTTAAAAAATATATTAGCACACTGCAAGTTCTCAGAAATCCTGCAGTAAATAATCCTACTTATTTAATCAGCCTCACAAATCTTTCTTTGGAGAATGCTGGTCTGTATCATCCAGAGGGCTTTCCTTAGGTGTTAAGGATATGCCACAGGCATAGTGGCTGCAGAAAAGACTTTCAATAGAGTCTAAGTCAGAGCATCTCCAAGATGGAGTCAACCTCAGGTGTCATTTTGGCCAGTCTTGCTAAAATTTATAACCTCTGACTTCTCTCCTGGATGTTGCCTTCTGAAGAAGTCTACCCACACCTCTCTTCCAGAGATATATGAAAGCATTCAAGTCTCTTCTTGCCACATCTTCTCAGAACCTTGACTTATTAAGACCCATTACTGCTGTAGAGTCAAATTTTCTCATCCTCTGCTTAGGCAGATTTTTAAAAATATGCTTTAAATGCATTTATTGATTGAATAATTAATGTGGATTTAATTTGGCCAATGCAAAATCATTTATCAAGTTTTATTATTATTGACTTTTTTGGGTAAATCTTATACAGTTCAACAGAGATAATTATGTAATGGCAGCCTAAGAAAGTACACAGCAGGTGACCTGCCACAACTGAGGGCATTGCTTTCCATAGTCACTCTATTAGAAAATATGACTCTGTGTATTTCTGTGTGTTTTCTCCAGTGTTCAACCCAACACTATTTTAAATTGGTATCAGTTATTATCTTTTTGCTATAAGCCTTATAAGCCATATTAACTGCACAGCTGATGAGCTCTTTCTTCC
Source organism: Hippopotamus amphibius kiboko (assembly GCF_030028045.1). Taxonomy (NCBI): domain Eukaryota; kingdom Metazoa; phylum Chordata; class Mammalia; order Artiodactyla; family Hippopotamidae; genus Hippopotamus; species Hippopotamus amphibius. The sequence goes on along the minus strand of NC_080190.1, from coordinate 55,607,697 downwards.
TTGAACAAAAAGAATAGCAATATAATAGCCAGCAGTTTTATATGATTCACTATGTGCCAGACAGTGTTCTAAATGCTGTAAACAATTTAGCTCATGCCATTCTCAGGACAACCTCTGCAGGAAGATGAAATTTTTATCCCCATTTCATAGAAGAGAAACTGAGATGCAGAGAGTTTAAATAACTTGCCCAGATGGCTCAAATAACAAGGACTTGAGCTTGGATTTGAACTCAAGCAGTCTTGCTGCAGAGTACACATTCCTAACAGTTATATAATATTGCTTGTCTTGGTTGAATTAATATAGACTTGATCCCATAAGGGGCCCACCACAATTTATCTGACTGTCAAATATTTAAAGAAATGAAGGATCACCCGTGAGTGTGAGAAGTAGGGTGAATTCATGTAGGCAAATATTGACATTAGAACATTTACCTGATAAATGCAAACAATTTAGCAAAACCCAAGAGTGATGACGTGAGGAGCTGGGATATTTGTTTCCCATTTCAAAAAATAGAGCAGCCAACCTTGTGTTTGTCTAAACAAGTAGTTTGTTTAGCTTCTCAGAGGAATAACAGTGAATGTAAATAAAATCAATAACAACTACTGAATAATCTTAACAGGTGATGTATATCAGCTTTCCTCTGTGTGCCTCAGCTTGTCTATTTTATTTCAGGATGCTGCATGCATTATTTCTCACTTGGGTTCTGAGCTATAGTGTGCTTCAGTAATATATGCATCAAACATTTTGAAAGTCTGCCCCAAGAGGCAAAGACTGCTTGAATTATACATTGCTTTGCAAGGTGATGACAGCTTAGACCTGCGTGCCTGATTGTCTTTGAAGAATTCCATCTAGGGCTGAAAAAAAAAAAACATTTTTTAAGTAATTTAAAGACTTCTTTGTGTCTGACAATTCAGAACAAAAATGTTTAGCCCTATGAAATGTTACAGTGGGCAAGTAGGGTTCACTCCTTCCTTACTCAGTACCCAACATGGCTTCTGCTCGTGTTTTTCCCACCAAAGCTGCGAGTATCCCCAGATCTAAGATGTTTTGCAAAAATCAGAGCTGTTATTCTTGCTGATGTTTCATCATCCTATTTATGACCCAGCCACGATGGAAGTAATTATTAGTATTCGAAACCTTGTTCTATAAACTTGTAATGGTGTGTTTCATTGTTTGTGGCGTTAGCCTTGGGCTGTTAGACATAATTCTGTTTACGGCTATGAAGTCAGGCTGTCCATCCAGAACATGACAGATTATATATTTACTACATCTGCTGAATCAGCTGGGTTTGTGTCATGAATACCATATACTCATTTGCAGAACTCAATGGGCTTCTGAGTGAACATCTATATAGGCTTTGAGTTGTAATATTTAGAACACAGTTTATTTAATTTTCCTCAGTTTAATTTATCCCTTATGGTTTTTGTTATCTGTAACTTGTATTTTGCTTTATAGGTTGAAATTCCAATTTGTTTTTGCCATGGTATAATATCTGTGTGAGAACCTTTTTTTTTTTTTTAAATCTTGGATTGGAAAACCCAAAAAACTGTTTTCTCTCTCCATCAGAGACTGAGATAACACATTTTGTAAAGCAGGATCAAAGGGTGTTCATGGTCAGCTGTCCTATTGTGTGTGTGTGTGTGATTTTTTTTCTGCCACAGTTGGAGTTTACACCCCTTGTAATATATAAGCATGTGTTAGTTATGATAGTGTCTTGATTGAAGAACCAGATTCATTTCATCTTTGCCTCTGCCATGTTCATCATATACCTTTCACATCCCCCGATTATCAGCATCCATTGGCAAATGAGGAGGATAAAGTGTGGAGGATCTTAACAGCCTGGTTTGGAGAGGATGTCCATCCCTTTTCATTGGTCAGAGGGGTTATCACTAATGTAGTTCCCAGCTCAGGGATGTTCAAGAAAAATTCTGTACTGTAAAAGAGAAGTAGGAATCTTTGTAGACACCATCTCTACTACACTGTGTGATGTTAGAGAGTCTCTCTGAGCCTCAGTTCCTCATATTTAAAATGGAGAAAATGTTACTACCTCACAGATTATCGTTAGATGGAATTACGTACATAAAAATAATGTGAACTGTAAAATGGCACAACGGTTTATAGTATTTTAATGTTATAATAATAATTATGAATGCTATTACTGTAAAAATAGTTTCATTTGTCTTACCCTTGCCTAGAGAGTGATGAATGCTGAGGGGCTAGGCCATATGATAAGTACAATGTCTTTATTTTCAGAATTTTCCTTTTTCTCCAGAACTTCTTTCATGTGTGCAAAGGTTATGCTGACATAGCTCACAAGGTCAAATATTACAGGTAAGAAGGAAGAGTGTAGGCACACTGAGATGGTTGCCACTATATCTAGGCCCATGGTAATTGCTCAATAGATCACAGTGATTACCATTATCTTTCATGTCTGTGCCCAAGGCAGTTGCTAGGTGATAGTAGGTGTTGCATTCCTTGGTGATCCAGGTATTAGGTATGAGTATTGCCCCAGTGCTAGTGGAGGCTTGACAGCTCCATACCCTCTGAGATCATGGCTCTTCTGTGATCTTCTTTTCAATGATACAGACTCTTAATGGCAGAAGAGCAAGGAAATCTCATTTCATAGATACGCATAAAAAGTTATGTGCTACATCCTTCATCTGTATGATCAGTTTTCATGTACTTGTAATAGTTAGTTTTTCTGATTATGAAGTTTGAATAATGAGATGCCTCCCTTTGTAAAATTGATTATGAGGAAGAATAAAACAGAACAGACAAGAGCGTTTGGAAACAAAGAATGAAGGATAGTACCTTCTATACAAATATCCAAAAAGCTAAAAAATTACAATCCCGCCAAGATAATTTAAAAAAAATAGATCAAGGAGACAGAATACAAAGCCTCAAGTATAAAATATAATGTATTATTAAGGTTTTTTTTCCTAATCATTGAGGAAAGGATCAATCACTCCTATATGCTGCATGGCCGTTCAGATGAAGAAAAAGATGTTCGCTCTTCTTTTCATCTCACACCATTCAGCAAACACAATTTCAGATGAATTAAGCATTTAAATGAATAACGTGAAACTACAGAGGAAGCAGAAAACATAGGTAAATATTTCTCTGATCTCAGGGAAGGAAAATGGTATTCTAAACAAAAAAGCAATGAAAGGAACTATAGAGGCAGATTGTGTATTTGGGTATTTCAATATCAAAAGAAATCTGTATGTCAAGAGACATATTAAACAAAACTTGAAAGGCAGACACAAAATTGGGGAAAACACATGCAACATACCCTTCATTTAATTTTCACAATATTCCTGTGAGGTAGATAATATTATCTCCATTTATATATGAGTGAATTGAGATCCAGACACTTTTAATAACTTGCCCAAGAGCCCTCAGCTAACAAGTTGGGGGACTGGAATTTGAACCCTTGAAAACTGAACTCTGGCAGCTCTTCACCTCACACGTGGTCTCCCCAACTAAGAAAATAGCCAGGAGACACAGCAGTGAGAAAGATGCCTAATAGAGGAATCAGAGGCTTACTAGAGGAACTGAACAGAAGAATCGGAAAGGTGAAGAGATACTTAAAATCTCTTGTGATTTGCTTTAATAGATGCCCAGCAGCTATGTATAAGAAGTGATTACTTCACTCGGGAGTGATTTAAAAGAGATCCTAATACTATCCAAACTCTTGAAAAATAAGTTGGATTCTAGGTACCCATGATGCTCAAAGGTATTCTACGGAGAAGAAATGATACATTCCACAGCACAGACTCCTGAAACAGCTGTTTGGGGAGAAGGGGAAGCATGGGGTGTCTGCATAGATATAGAGGCTGATGAGGAATGAAAGTCACATAGATTGAGCTATATGAAGTTGCTGATATTTGACCATTTTGGCCATTTCATGTGATTCAAACTAGTATTGTCTACCCACCCATAAATCAGTAGTTACATGAGAAAGAGCAGGGAGAACTTTTACTCTATTTTGGCAACACTGGGCACAGTGCTTGGTGCATAGCTGATACTTTAATTGTATTATGTGAAAGTGCTTAATAGACTGTGGAGCCCTACTCAAATGTAAGAGATTGCTGCTGTAAAACAATCAAGCATGTCACAGATCTTAGCATTAAAATATGACCTGTCTTTAGAGGCTGAGTTGGAGATGAAGAAAGGGGAAGCCAACATGAGACTTTGCATAATTTTCCTGAGTTCTTAGAGGTAATTCAGGGACAGTCATGGGGGATGAGCAGGTAACACTTTAGAGAGTACCCCTTCCTTCTTCTACCCTTGCTGTTCTACCTTTATTAGTTTTATATATTGATGCTCCAAAAAAAATTTTTTTTTAAATGTTTCTGCTGCTTATAAAATTGCCTTAATAGATGTTGTAGTGCCACTAAAGGATCTCAGGCAGGGGAATGCCCTGTTGGGACTTGTAGTTTATGGGCAGTACCCTAGCAGCAAACATGAGTGATGGAATGGAGAAGTTGAGGCTGAAAGCTGGGAGACCAAAGAGGAGATGATGCCAGAGATGCTGAGTCATGGAGGTGGGGGCTGAGAAAAGGAGATGGACTTTCATCTCATGGGGCAGGGGAGGGGTAGTAAAAGGGGCTGGCTGCACTGATCCCCAGATTGGGGATGATTGGAGGACCAAGTGGATAGCAATACCATTCTCTGATATAGGTGTTTTAGGAAGGATAGCTTTGGGAGAAAGAAGATGAATCTCATTTTGAGCATATTGAGTGAGAAATATTATTATGCAAGTTTGGAATTGACCTTGCAAGGTAGATAGGCTGGTCACTGTCTTTGTTTTTGTTTTGTTTTCCGATTTGATTGATGTGGAAATTATGGCTCAGGGAAGTTGCCCTTATGGTCAGAAAGGAAAAAAAAAAATCCAGGAGAGGTAGGCCTGGGTGTTGAATGCAGAATCACTACATTCTTTCATCTCTTCACTGTCTGTCCGCCTACTGGAAAGCACTACTGGATTTTAGACGTCCCAGCCATTCTTGGCCTCCTGGATTGAATGGACTCAGAAAATGACTAGTGAGCACTACTTTTAGGATTTTAATTAATCCTTAACTGGCTTGCCCTCTGAGCACTTTTTGCTCCTGCTTTGAATTTTTAGACAGATGGCAGGCGATTATTTCCTCTGCCTTGTCATCTATTCACGTGGCAGCTGAAATATCAAGCACAGACTTGGAGTGGGATCATAATTCATTATAATTAGTCTTCTTTGATCACTTGTCCTTTGTCCTAAGTACAGTAGCAACATTTAATTGTGGCTGAAGTATTTGTCAAGAACAGCGTCCAAACTGTCCTCTCTCTCTCTCCATAAATGCCCAAGGACACTACTGAAATGGAGAAAGCACATTCCCAATTCTCTTTTGAAATAGCTACTGAGTAGTAGAAGAAAGACTGGATTTAGAAGCAAAGACCTATGTGTGTGCTATTCGTTGATCTTGTTAGGTAGTACTGTTAATTAAGCAGCACTGTGAGGATTTAGAGAGAAAAGGAACTACATTAAATGAGGGCCTACTGTGTGCTTGATATATCTCACTTGATCTTCAGAACATTCCAAGGCTGAATAGCTGGGCGACATTATACAGCTACCACATGGCAGAGACAGGAGGCAAAAGCCCTCACCTGCCTGAATCAGAGCCCATGTGTGTGTACAGGTTAGTTCAGTTGCGTTCCCTCGGGGTGGAATTATTTGGCAAACCAGATTAGATAGTAAAAGAAAATAGATATCATCATATCAGTGGGTGAATCTTGAGAAGGGTTACCCCGAGGGGTGACACTGTGAGGAGCCATTGCCCAGTGACATGTTGTTGCAAATTAATTCCCTGTTGTGCTGATGAAAAATATTTTATTAGGTAAATAATGCTATCTTATACCTGTAGTGTGATGTAGACTTTAATAGCTAAAATAATTCTATGACTTAACTGTCCATCTTTATCCTTACTCACCTGTCTTGTGAATTAGGTGAGGAAAGGGGTATTAGAACTATTTTACAGATGAGGAAATTGGGACTTAAATGGTGCTACTACCACTGAGGGTCAGGTAGCTTTTAGCTTGTCAGATTTTAGACACATAGATTTATATGTCCTTCGAAAATGAGATCCAAGCAGGAGCAGCTATATGTGAGGAATTAGGCTCAGGAACATTTTTCTTAGAGGACGACATTCACCTTCAAGTCATGTGGTTAGAGTTTGCTTCTTTCCACTTTTCAATTTTTGACACTAAGTGATAATTATAGAGCCGGAGAAGTACCCAGTGCATTTGCAGGAGCTAATTGACTCGATGGAGGGAAGGCTGATTGTGCAGCAGAATCCAGACTACCAATTAAAAGAGAAGGAATCCACACGCACATGATATCCAGGATATTTATATCACGGAGAACTAAAAAAGCCAGCTTTCCCTGCCACTGTGGAGATAGCCAGTCCGTCAAAGGGCCTGGCCCCAGGGTGGTCAGTTTGAGTCCTGGGCCAGGCCAAGACCACAGCAAGGACCAGGAAGCCCACCCTCTCAGCAGCCTCCCAGGCATTAGTGAGTGTTTCGGAGGCTTCCCTTCTCTAGGGTAAAATGGAAAATCTTGGCAAATGGAAGATTAGATTCTGTGCACAATGAGAGAGGAAATCAGGCAAACAGGAGCTGCATTAATCGATTGTCAGAAAATGGGGCTCAGAATAGACTAATAACACTAACTTTTGTACAGTGCTCTAGAGTTTACAGAGTTAATGGCCCTCCTAGCAGCAGCCACTTAAGAGGCAGAGTGTTATCTCCCACTTATAGATGGTAAGTGCCCGGCCCTATTTTCCATATGTCCTGGTGCTAGAGGAGTCGGGACATGAATCCAGGTTTGTGACTCTTGAGCACAGCCCCACAGGGCTTCCTACGCTGATGGGGGCTGGCGACAGTGGTGGGGCGTGTCCTGTGGTGTGGTTGGTGGTTGATTCTCCTGGAAACCCTTTTAAACAATTCCATCTCACTGAAGAGCATCTCTGCAGTGGCACCCAGGAGTGGCCGCAAGGCTGACAGTAATGGGGCCATTAAATGAATAACAGCCCTGGCACAAAGTAACAGCCACGCTAGGGTCTTAATTAGGCTCTGGCTGAAGCAGAGAAGGAGCACATTTGTTGATTTCTGGTTGACTAATTAGGTGTCAAGTTAAGAGTTTCCCTCTGGGATGTCTCAAGTCAGTCACCATGTGATTCAAAACATTGTCCAAGCCGAGAGTTCCAAGTGGGCCAGTTTCTTAGGAGAAGAGAAGACTTCCTTCCCCAAGGGCTCACTCCACAGAGTAGTTTAGTACAGGATTCCTTTATTGTCACTGACTGATAGTTTAACTTCAGAGACTTGTCCACAGTGAGTCCAGTGTTTCTGTCCCACCGACAAGAGCTGAAGGCTGGTTGTGTACCCAGGTGCCCAGGGCTGAAAAGCAGTGTGCAGTTCCAGCTGGGCTATCTCTGCAGCAGATGTTAAATGATGCTAAGGAAGAAATTAGGAACAAAGACCAGACTGAGACCCAGGCCCAGAACCTGGGGGAGAGAGGCCAGAGGACCAGTCTGGAATAGTGTGGACAGCACTGAAATTGCATGGACCTTGTGGTCTATTCATTAGTTGTGGGGACAGGGCTGTCATATTAACATTGCTGAGCCCCCTTCAGTACCTTTAAAATGTGCATAATCATAATCATTTCCTCCTCTAAGAGAAGTGATACAGATTAGATGAGGTAGAGCACGTGACACACACCACTGTGTTGTGCATACAATAAAAACTCAGGGAACATGGCCTGCTTCTGAATCTGTCTAGCCTGGTGTGTCTTCTATAAGGGCTAATCCTGTCCATCAAGATGTACCTCATCTACACAAAATGATTGCCCAGGCCCATATGTCCCCACTTAGACTGAGGTCCCAACCTGCCCGACTTTACTGACCCTGCCCCCTACTCCATTCCTTGACCTCCTCTGTTCTTGCCTCCACTGCCAGGCACCTGCCTCTGGCCTGTATGTTTGATGCATGATCCAAGACCTCTTATCCTCTGACCAGTCCTCCTCTTCTCCTCCAGCCCCTTTCTTTCCCATTTGGTACAACACCTGTGACTGCCTTTGTGATAACTCTCTTCTGAGATCAACCACCACCCCTTAGATTGTGGACTCGGAGGCAGAACCCACCAGCCCTTCTTCCCTGAAGAGGATATGCATCATGAGAGACACTTGGGTAGGGACAGAGGATCCATAAGGCTACGTCCTGGTCCCTTTCTTTGGCTCTGTGATAGATGCTGTTGGGAAGAAGTCACTGTCAACATCCACCTCCTAATGGAAACCGACTTCTCTGATTGCGACCAGCTACACAAGGGCTAAGTGAAATAGAGAATTACTGGATGAGGCAAGCCAGGACCTAGAAATAAACTCTTTCTAAGAGGAAACAGGTAGGCAGTGGAGGCCAAGAAGCTGGAAGAAGATAGATGGTGAATGGTAATCCCGCGGAGGGAGGGGAGGGTCAGCGGATCACAGACCTGGAAACCAGGAGATGGCGGTAAGGAACAGGCAGATTCTCAAGGTGTCAGACAGAAGTGTACTTCTGGAAAGAAGGTCAGAGTCTGGAAGAGTAGCTCCTTAAGAGACCCAGGGAGGAACATGGTGTGGCCTCCAGGAAGGAGTTGAGACTTAAGCAGAGTGTTGATATATCAGTTTAGACACAACTCAGGAGTCACTTAACAGAGCAGCCCATTCAATGAGGGAACAGGGGAGGGAAAAGAGTGTGATGCTGGGCTTCAGGATTCTGGACTCTTGCACCCTGACTCGGGGCAGTTGACCACAGAGGAAGCCCAAATGGAGATGTGTCTGCCCAGAGCTCCAGGGGTGTGCAGGCTGGTAAGTCCACAAATTACCTGTGCAGAGCCTCCAAAAACTTATCCAAAAAAGGGAGCATTATCCCATTTGTGCCTGTTTCCCAGAAGATAGGATCCACTGAGATGGCATGTGAAGGAGCCCTATAAGCAGAAAAACACTGTTCTTTCTAAGTTTAGTCACTAATTGTAGAACTGCTTGTATTTTTTGAGCTCATCACGTTGCTCACTAAATGTTAGCTATTCAAATATTTGCAATTATTATTGTAGCGAGAGAAATTCTGAGATAATAATTTATGTTTATGCATGTCCTCTTTTCCTCATTTGAGAAGGTCACAGGCTCTAGGCTTCCTGACCTACAAGATTCTTTTGTTCCTAATTTTATCTTCTCCAAGCTGCCAAACTTCTGATGAAGATTTTGGAGGCAGAGTACTTTGGAGGGAAACAAGTAAAAACAGGAGATGTTTTCTCTTGATCTAAAGGCAATTTGCAGTCCTGGGTGGAGGAGGAAGGATTGTGGGTCCTATGAAAGAGGGAACTTGTGTCTCAGCCCCTAGAAGTATACCAGGAAGGTGGCTGGCCTTCAGAGAGGGAAGTCTGTACATCTACAGCAAAGGTCCCCAGGTCCCTGACTGTTGGATCTAAAGGAAACATGAGCACAGGGCAGTAGAACATGCATTGGTAACCTATATGACTTATGAGCTGGTGTATTTGCTATCAGAGAGCTCTGGACCTTACACCACCATGGGGCTTAGGGGCATTTTGGAGAAAGGAACTTAACCTCAATCATGAGTATGTTTGATTTTTTTTTCCTCCTTGGCAAAGAAGGATATTTGGAATTAAATTTAAGTTGATTTCAAGGAAACAAGTAATATGATCTTTCTGTGCATATATGTGTGTATGTCTTGAATGTCATATCTTTTTTAATAATAGTTCTGTGACCACATAACTCCTAAGGAAAATGGAGAACATTTTCCCAGTAGCTACCATTTGCTGCTCCTGGTTCTAGCATATCACTAAGGCCATCACATTTAATCCTCAGAATAACCTATGAGGTATTAGAGTCCCCTTTGTATAGATAAGAAAACTGAACTAAATAATGGTTAAGAGAGCTTGCACCAGGATTCACGGTTTCAGAACTGAGGTTTGAACCCAGGCTGTGTGATTGCAAGGCCCAGCCTCCCTCCACCACATCACACTGCATAGATAATGGCAGTGCTCATCCCTCGCGAGGGAAAGGTTGGCGGCTGTGACAGCAGGTTTAATAACTGTGGACTGTGATATAAAATAGTTTTCTTGAATGTATATGTTAAGTGTTGAACTTTCAGAGAGGATGGCTGAAGGGCTGAATCATTGGGGTTACATTTTAGAGACCTTCAGCGTGACCTAGACTTGTTAAACATTGAAAAACAGTTATCATCCCCCCCCCCCTTTTTTAATCTCAGCATTGGGAAGGGAATTTCTATGGATATGTTGCCATTGTCCAGGAAGAGACAAGTGATACAAAAAGACCTGACAGATTTTTCCTAGGCAGGGAATTATGTGAGGAGGGTGCTGAATTATAGCCAGGAATAGAATGACTGCAGGTGCTGCAGGTACTGGGAAATGCCTTGTTGAATATTGGATGGAGCTTTAGATTTATTGCATCTAATTGAATCTTCGGCATGGCTAGGAGATGTAGCTGTTCTGATCACCATTGTTCAGGTGGAACTCCAAGGGCATGGGGAAAGGTGAGGGAGAGATAGATGGATGGGTGGTGGATGGAGAGGTAGGTAGATAGATAGATAATACCCATGTATTAAAATCAATGATGATGTATTAAATACCCATGTATTAAAATCAATGATGATGTATTAAATACCCATGTATTAAAGTCAGTGATGATGGGAGGAGAAAAACAAGCAAAGTTCCTGACTTCTTACTATAACTGAGCAAGATTTCTTATAGCTCAGGAAGAGAAGCTTCAGGTCAGTGAGTCCGGAAGTCTTCAACATCTTTATGAAATAAACGAGTGCATCTGTGACTCATCACATCTATTCTTAAGTTTGTAAGGCAGCTAGTCATTCACTTGCCCTGTGGAGTTCTTTTCCATTTTGCTTTTCAAAATCAGTACTTGGGTGGAAGGAGACATGCCCCCTTCCTTTGTTTCTGCCTTCCTGCCCTCCTTTGTTCCTGCCTGCCTTTTTCCCCAGGTTTTTTCCACCCACTTTCACTTCTCTTTGTAATGTACACATTTGTTGAGCACCTGTGTGTACCAGGTACTGATATAAGTACCAGTAATATCGCGATTATAAGACATAAAGAGCCTATGTTCTATGCTATCAAGAAACCCGGGCCCACAGAGTATGTTGAAGAAGGATCCAAAAATTCAGATTCAGAAGCATTTAAAACAGACCTTGAAAGGTGGGTAGCCGTTCAAGAGGCAAATACTATCTCTTTTGGGGGAAGGTGAGACACTCTGAGGAACCTCGATGACTAAACTGATAGAGACAGGAACTTCAGGGTGTGATCGTTTCTAGGCCATGGTGGTTAGAACAGGAGTGAGTGTGCACAGCGTGTCATGGGCTGGTTGTGAGCGTGGCACTTGTGGTCTCTGAATGCTTAGGAGTCTGGCTGCCCTCTCTGGGCACCAGGACTTGTCGAAGCTTCCTGAGTGGACAAGAAGCATGGCCGGCTCTGGCGCGGGGACGTGTGCTCGTGTGTGTCTGAATGCAGGATGTTTACTTACTGCATGTTGCAGTTCAGATTAGAAAGTGGAAAAGGCGGTGTGTCCCCATTATTATTATTCCCTCCTAATTATTCTCTTGGTTATGGTCAAAACAGAACCAGGAGCGATCATTTTCTTTCTGTATCTTTGGTTGTGCATGCTAAGAAATTCAATGAAATGGCACCGTAATTGCTTTCATCCTGTCCCATTTAGTCAGTTGTACAAAACTGGGCCCTGGTTCTGCCCTTTCAGACTGCTGAAGAACGAGTCCCTGGGGACCTGAACATAGTCTACTCTCAGGTGAGAACCCTCCCTCTGGCTTCTCAGTAGCCTGATTCTGGGATGTAGGCCTTAAATTCTATGCTACGACAAGGCACAGCATAAAAAAAAGGCCCATGGGTTTCTGAAATCCCTTCTAAAAAGTCCTCTTTCAGTGTTTTTAGGGTTAAGTCATGATTAATATTTTCAGTAAAGATATTTTCCAATAAGAACCAGGTACCTTGGTAGAAATCCTTGAAACCTTGGAGCCAGATATACCTGGGTGAAAGTTCTAGCTTCACTTCTCATGGCCTGGAGAACTTCAGGCAAGTGGCTGAAACACTTAAGCCTTCAATTTTCTCCTCTCACCAGAATGTTAAAAGGATAATATGAGATAATATGTGTAGAACATATAATGTCTTTTCAATAAAAGAGAATGATCGTTATTTAATAGTGGTCATGACAGACACAAACATAATGGAGAGTTCAACGATACTTTGTTAGGATAGAAGGATTTTGTGTCCTCAGAATAGACTTTATCAGAGGCCAGTGAGCACCAAATAGTACTTTACACAGGAAGCTCATAATCTCATTGCAGGTGTAGACAGTGCATAGAATCCAGCTGGATGGAGCAGCAGCCCTGTGTCACAGTCCCAGGGCTCAGTGTCCTCTAGACATGGTCACATTCTACCCTTGGGCTTATTGTCCACCACTGCTCAGCCTCAGCTTCTGCAACCCTCCTTTTTACCATGGTTATATTTCCTGAAATTGTCTTTACTCCAGTTGCTGGAAAGAGTACTTAGCTGATGTAAGAGACACCAGGCTCCCTCCTTGGTTCCTCCTGCCCTACTCGTCTTATCGGGGGCCTCTATTTGGATAGCAAGGCCCATCCCATTCCCAGGACTGCTGCCCACACAGTTACCAGTCTTCCAGTGCCCTGAATCTGCAGCTGTCTCTCTCTCTTGCCACAATCCCCAGGCTTCTCTGCTCGAGAGCTGACAGGGACTTCAGGCTCCTTCGGGAACCAGAACTCTGGTTTCTCCTTTCTAACCTTCTGCTCAGCCTTGCTATAATTCCTCTCTGGTACCTGGTTGCCTGCTGGCTACCACCCAGCCTGAACTATTGAGAGAGCATGGAGCATTCTGAAGGCATTTCCTAATGTTATTCCTCTGGTCCAATTCGAATACATTTTCTTGACAAGATATGTGTATATATGTATGTATATATATACACACACAAAACATATATATATTTTTTTGTTACCCATAAGTCTAATCTCCCCCCCACCCCCAAAAAAGTTTCTAACATCAGGGAAAATTAAAACTGAAAGGATTTTTATTAATAATTGAGCTTTGCATGTTTCTTAAAGTTTGGAGCCAAATTATAATAGATTCATTCAGCAAATAACTACTGAGCATCTGCTATATGAGGGAGTATGTACGTGCCAAGTATGGTAAATTACTTAATAAGAGTGGATGGTGGAAGTAAAATCATATTTGAAAATATATATATATATTTACTAGAGCAAATACCATCTCTCACTTCCATATAACCATAATATTTTACATCTTTAAGTTAACCTTGGCCAAATTCTTCATATGTTTTTGCTACCTATAAAAAAAGAATTGCTAAGTATTTGAAGAATCAAATACATAATTGGGAACCAAAACCTGGGACTCTGAAAACATGATATTCAACATATGTTTATTATGGACATGTGCCTGACATACATGCATACGTAACATGATGGCTATACAACACAGGGGACTCTTAAAATACATTAGTGTAATGATAGGAGATTCACTTTCTGTGAAAAATAAATCCAAAGTATATAAGCGACAATAGCAATACAGCTATTTTTGTTTTGAGAGAGAGAGATTGATTTAGAAAATTTATGCTGACTTTCAGTAAGTCTTCCTCCTTAAAGATATTGCCTTATGATAGAGGCTACTCAGTACAGTATTTCCTAATAGGTTATCAGACATCTCCACTTTATAGCAATTCCCCTTTGGGTATCCATGTCCAAATAATGTGCATTTCTATTTGACTAATTCATTTAGGAGGACAACAGACACCTCAGGGGAGACAGTTAACGTCTTTCTTCAGAAGGACTCCTGTGAGTGGTAATGAAAGCCAAGCATGTTTTCCCCTTCTCTTCCTTCTCTCCCCATTATCTCAGATAACAGGAATTAATTAGCATCCAGCAGTCTTTTACTTTAAACTCTATTTTGAGGGACTCGTGTACTTAGTGATTTTTGGTTTTGTTTTTTGATTTTTCCCCCTTATTCTTGAAAATGCCAGAGCCGTTTCTAGAATCTCTTGAATAAGCCAAATCAACAATAGGAGCAATGCTTCCTTCTCTCTCTGAATAAATACCCGCTTTTCACTGAGGGCAGGGGTGTGGTTGCAGGCGTTGTAGAGAAGTGGTGCTCATTTTCCTTCTGAGCTGATGCACGTGCCTGCTGCAATTTCCAAAAACAGTCTGCTAACATAACAATATACGAGCTACAGAATTTCAACAAAATCAGTGTGGGCTTTCTGTGAACATACCCAACTGTTGACACACAGTCTTAAAGCAAGGCTGTGATTGTACAGCTAGGGAAAATGGTGATGATACTCACGGTACTAGATGATGTGATGTCTACATACTTAGGCTTACTTTTCTATAGTGCTCAATTTATCAAGCTAAAGTTGCCTAGTGAGAGCTAGGCACTGAGTTATGTGTTGTGTGAAGGAAGTAACTTTTCTGTGCTCTTGAGGAGTTTAGAGAGTGACAAGAGCAATACGAAAAATAGAAAATAAATGAACTTTTTAGGCCATCTGTATGTCTTCTTTGGTGAAATGTCTATTTAGATCTTCTGCCCATTTTTTTATTGGGCTGCTTGTTTTTTTTGATATTGAGCTGCATGAGCTGTTTGTATATTTTGGGGATTAATCCCTGTCAGTTGCTTCGTTTGCAAATATTTTCTCCCATTCTGAGGGTTGTCTTTTTGTTTTGTTTATGGTTTCCTTTACTGTGCCAAAGATTTTCAATTTAATTAGGTCCCATTTGTTTGTTTTCATTTTCATTACTCTAGAGGTGGATCAAGAAAGATCTTGCTGCGATTTATGTCAAAGAATGTTCTTCCTATGTTTTCCTCTCAGAATTTTATAGTATCCAGCCTTATATTTAGATCTTTAATCCATTTTATGTTTATTTTTGTGTATGGTGTTAGGGAGTGTTCTGATTTTATTCGTTTACATGTAGCTGTCCAGTTTTCCCAGCATCACTTACTGAAGAAACTGTCTTTTCTCTATTGTATGATCTTGCCTCCATAGATTAGGTGACCATAGGTGCATGTTTTTATCTCTGGACTTCCTATCCTGTTCCATTGATCTATATTTCTGTTTTTGTGCCAGTACCATACTATTTTGATTACTGTAGTTTTGATTACTGTAGTTTTGCCAGTACCATACTATTTGATTACTGTAGTCTGAAGTCAGGGAGCCTGATTCCTCCAGCTCCGTTTTTCTTTTTCCAGATTGCTTTGGCTATTCGGGGTCTTTTGTGTTTCCATACAAATTGTAAATTGTTTTGTTCTAACTCTGTGAAAAATGCCTAAATAGACATTTCTCCAAAGGAGACATACAGATGGCCAAAAAGCACATGAAAGAATGCTGAATTATCAGAGAAACGCAAATCAAAACTACAATGAGGTATCACCTCACACCAGGCAGAATGGCCATCACCCAAAAACCTACAAACAATAAATGCTGGAGAGGGTGTGGAGAAAAGGGAACCCTCCTACACTGTTGGTGGGAATGTAAATTGATACAGCCATTATGGAGAACAGTATGAAGGTTCCTCAAACTAAAAATAGAGTTACTATATGATCCAACAATCCCACTCCTGGGTATATATCTGGAGAAAACCATAATTCAAAAGGATACATGCACCTTAATGCTCATTGCAGCGCTGTTTACAATAGCCAAGACATGGAAGCGACCTAAATGTCCATCAACAGATGAGTGGATAAAGAAGATGTGGTACATATGTATAATGGAATATTAGGCATAAAAAAGAATGAAATAATGCCATTTGCAGCAACATGGGTGGACCTGGACATTATCATACTAAGTGAAGTCAGACGGAGAAAAACAAATATCATATGATATCATGTATATGTGGAATCTGAAACAACGATACAAATGAATTTATTCACAAAACAGAAACAGACTCACAGACTTAGAGAATGAACTTATGGCTACTGGGAAGAAGGGGGGGCGGGGATAGGTTGGGAGTTGGGAATTGACATGTACACACTACTACATTTAAAATAGATAACCAACAAGGACCTACTGTATAGCGCAGGGAACTCTGCTCAATATTCTGTAATAACCTAAATGAGAAAAGAACTTGCAAAAGAATAGATACATGTGTATATATAACTGAAGCACTTTGCTGTGCACCTGAAACTAACACAACATTGTTAATCAACTATACTCCAATATAAAGTAAATTTATTTCAAAAAAAGAAATTGCTCTGGTAAGACAATTTGGCAGCACAAATATGAAATACAGGTGAAAACCAAGGTTGAAATTGGAAGATATGTTAGGGAACAGAGGGGAGCAAGATCTAAATTAAGACGAGGGGACAGGAAAGGAGTGTGTGGAATGATTGGAAAGCTTTGAGAAAGTTGAATTTAACTGCTAATTATCTGTGAAGCCCAAGACTCTGGCAGAGTTTACAATGACTCTGGGGCATCCAAAACTGTGTTGAGGCCAAGAACTCAGTGATGTAAGGCGGGATAAAGAAGGGAACTATTCTGAATTGCTTAAAATTAATTGCAGAATTCCCTAATCAAATCTCATTTGGGATTTGAAGAATACATTTTTAAAATGCATAATTAATCTGAAAGCAATAACATGAATTCTAGATACTTAGGAAGCTCTGTACTACCATGGACACTAAGCTCTTTAATAGGGCACAATAACCTCTGTTAACTGGGTGAGATGTTTGCTGTTAAGAAATCACAGGGCTGCTCCAGCCATTTGAGATCAGACCAAGTGCTGGCTTGTGTTCCTGAAAATTAGTTTGAGGTTCTTTAGACTTATCCTATTATGTCTTTTTATTTGTCATACCAGTGTAAACTTGGAAATAATTAAAAACAATAGGCAAGAACCTTCTAATCTTTTTTAGTATTCTTTTATGTAAGGAATAATTGATTGGGTGAAATGGATTACATTTCAGTATCCAGACAGGTTCCTTTTGTTATTACTTTTGACTTTTTATCTGCTTTTTAAATTACTTTGCCTATTTCGAAAGCACAGGGCAGTTCTCTTGTGTTTCTTTTTTGGTACAATACAATGTAGAAAGGCTCATGGCATGAAGTTGAAGGATATCCAGTATCCAATTTAATATCCTGACATTTTTAGAGAAATAGTCCTTTGAAATTCATATGAGGTAATGTGATAGAGAAGAAAAAAGCATGGAAGTTGGAGTTGAACTGACTTGGTTTTTAATACTGGTGCTGACCCTTAATAGGTATGCAACTTTGGGAATTGAATTAAATCATTGAACCTCAGTTTCTTTGTCTGAAATGTGGGAATATTAATACCTCTGGCTCAAGTAAATATATATAGTAAACAAAATATACAGATAGTAAATACAGATAGTAAATATAGATAGTGAAAATATACAGATAGTAAATGTGGATAGTAAAAAAGAGCCTTCCATCAAAACAGATGTTTCTGCTTGTCCTAAAAAAGAATGCCTAGTTTTTTTTTTTTTGGGTGGGGGGGTTATTTTTTTTAAGCTCTTTATTGGAATATAATAACTTTACACTGTTGTGCCAGTTTTTGCTGTACAGTGAAGTGAATCAGCTGTATTTATACATATATTCCCATATCCCCTCCCTCCCTCGACTCCTTCCCACCTTCCCTATTCCAGTCCTCTAAGTCATCACCCATCATCGAGTTGATCTCCCTGTGTTATGCAGCAGCTTCCCATCAGCTATCTATTTTACATTTGGTAGTGTATATATGTCAATGCTATTCTCTCACTTCCTCCCAGCTTCCCCTTCACCCCCACTCCCCCCCACCCCCACCCCATGTCCTAAAGTCCGTTCTCTACATCTGCGCCTTTATTCTTGCCCTGTCACTGGGTTCTTCAGTACCGTTTTTTTAGGTTCCATATTCTAAAAACAGTAAATGCTGGATAGGATGTGGAGAAAAGGGAACCCTCCTGCACTGTTGGTGGGAATGTAAATTGGTACAGCCACTATGGAAAACAGTATGGAGGTTCCTTAAAAAACTAAAAATAGAATTACCGTATGACCCAGCAATCCCACTACTGGTCATATACCCTGAGAAAGCCATAATCCCAAAAGAAACATGTACCACAATGTTCATTGCAGCATTATTTACAATAGCCAGGACATAGAAGCAACCTAAATGCCCATCAACAGATGAATAGATAAAGAAGATGTGGCACATATATACAATGGAATATTACTCAGCCATAAAAAGGAATGAAACTGAGTTATTTGTAGTGAGGTGGATGGACCTAGAGTTTGTCATACAGAGTAAAGTAAGCCAGAAAGAGAAAAACAAATACAGAATGCCTGTTATTGAGGTTCATCTATTAAGATAAATGAAAGAAGCTAGACACAAAAGACCACATGTTGACATATTGTATGATTCCATTTATATGAAGGGTCAAGAATAGGCAGATATATAGAAACAAAAATTAGATTAGTGGTTACGTAGGACTAGGAAGCAGGGTGCCAAGCGGCTGTTTAAGAATACAAGGTTCCTTTTGGGGAAGATAAAAATATTCTACAATTAGATTATGGTGATTGTTGTACCACTCTGTAAATATACTGAAAACTATTGAATTGTACATTTTCAGCAGGTGAATTTTATGTTAATAATATCTCAATAAAATCATTTAAAATAAAAGGCATTTCTGTACGCTGACCTGAATATATCCTAAATAAGATAATCTGTGCCTATGTAAAAATTGGAAATTTTATTTGTGCTAGGGTGAAAGGAGGAAAGGAGGAGGGATCTCTTATATTTCTAAGTATTGGTCTTTGTGTTGGTGTATTGGTCAATTTTGTTTGTTAATAAATAACTCCCCAAATTACAGTGGCTTATCATTTTTTATTATTTACATTGCACGCTGGCCTCTATTCAGGTCTGTTTATTTCTTGTGTGCTATGTCTGCTCCACTCAGCTCTGCTTAGCTCCGGTGCACATGTCTTCTCATTTCTGAAGCAGTTGCTATAATGGGACATGCTGATTTTCCTGCCATAGGGCAAGAGAAGACTGAGTCAAACCATTTAGCTCTTAAAGCTTCTGCTCAGATAGAGTATGTTTCATAGCTGTTCACATATCATTGGGCAAAGCCAGTCACACGGTCAAATCTAGTGAACATGGAATAAGATGATTATGAATATTTGTGATCAATAAAACAGTAAACCAATCTGTTATACTATTGTTGGAAGAAGACCTGTCTAGCGTCCTTACTAGATCTTAACCTTCCATCATTGCCTTCCATCCTTCTACTTTCCCACCATTCAAGTATTTATCTTCTTTCCCCACTGAGATCTTTCCCTTGGTTTAAATCAAGGTTAAATTTATACATTTATAAATCTGTTTCTCCCTTTCCGTGAATATCTCTTCCAAGAGTTTGCTGAAATGTCTAGTTACCAACTTATGCCTTCCATTCCTCATTGCCAGACTTTAAAATTACAGCCAGTTGGTGTCACTAATGTTTCTCTATCAAATTTAACTCTTCACATGCTGGTTTAAACTCTCTGCCCATTGAAATTGCTCTTTTTAAAGACTTCAGTGATCTTAATTGCCAAATTCAGTGACATTTTCTTCAGCCATTATTTATTTTGATGACCGTGACATTTTTTTACTGCAAACTTCTAAAATGAAGAATGTCTAACCCCCCCACCCATCGCCTACAAAATTTCATATTCTCTCCCTACACATCCTTCTTGTTGATCTCAGAATGCCCCTAGGTCTTCAGTTTTTACTGCTGAGCATGTGACTCCCATATTTACATGTGTATTTCAGCTTTCTTGGATTAAAAATCTAAGGGTCAGAAATGATTGCTCTGTTTAATTAATCATCCATTTTGCATATTAATCCTATAAATCTTTTCTTAAACAGGATGGAAATAGAACGTTTTTTTTTTCTTCCTGAAAAATTTAAAAATAATCTTAGGTTTAATGATTCTACACATAAGTATGATCTTGTGTAGCCGAAAGTAGTTTGCAAATTGTGAAGTACAACTCTAGGGTGCAAATATAACTATAGTTAGAAGTACAGCTTGGTTTAAGCATTCAGGAGCCCATTATCAAGCTGATAAAGAATCAGCATTTGTGGATATATTTTGTAATATTTACATATTAATCAGGGAAAGAAGGGAGGAAAGTGGGGTGGTAAGGCTAAGCATCCTTTATTTCTCTGCTAGACACTCTGTAAAACTGTATCATTTATTTCTTTGACAACACCCTGAAGGAACTAGTATAGCTTCCACTTTAGACATAGAAATTTGAGAACTTAAGTAATTTATATGAAGTTATAGCAATGTCATTGGCAGAGCTTGTGTCTTCCCAGGACTGTGCAACTTGCTGCAGTGTGTGTGTGTGTGTGTGTGTGTGTGTGTGTGTGTGTTGGGGGAGCATTTCTGGCATTGTAGTTGTCTCATTGGCAAGTAGACGTCACATGTAAGAAAAATGCAGCATGTATGGGAAGTTTCAAAACAGTAACCAATAGGAGCAAGGCAGAAAATCTTTTAATTGAAACAGGAGTTGGGTGACAAACCATACAAGTTGATTAAGGGGAGGAGCATTCAGTCTCAGGGGCTTCTAGAGCGGAGATGGGGCTCTTTACAGATACGTTTCACCCTCTCTGATAGTAGCCCCTCAGCTGCCACAGTGAAGCTGCCAAGGTTCTGCCATTTATGTGAGCAGACCAAACAGTCAATGCTTGGTTAAGGCTTAAGTCCAAGCTGTCATTAAGAGTGGACTGTAACACGGTGTTCTGAGCAATCTGCAATGATGGTCCCATTTCACGTGAGCAAAGTGTGGCTGGTCTGCCCTCCTGTCCACACAGTGTCCACTGCCAGTTTCAGCACAGAGTAGCCTGCTTGCTTCTAGAGATGGCTGTGCTATTTAGGAGAAATTCTGTGGTTGTCAGTAATATGGTGTAGCTATGCTTTGGCATCTGGTCTCCCCTTGTCTCTGTCTGATGTCAGCTCTTGACTCTTGAACCCAGGATCTCAGCAAGTGGAAGTAAAGTGTCCTTTTCACTCCTCTCTTTGCCCAAAACACAACTTTCTTGATGTCATGTCCCTCCTCCCCTTTTACGTCTTTTAATATACTGTACGCTTCCTTATACTATGCCTTATATTGGGAAGTGTTGGAGTTTTGCAGTTATGAACTTGGACTCTGTTGTCAGAAAGCCTGGGATTGATCCTCTGTTTCATCATTACGGACTCACCTCTCTCACTGGTAAAGAGTGCTCTACCTCATCAGGTTGTTGTGAAGACTCAATCCTTTCTGGAAAATAAAGCATGATCACAGTGCTTAACACATAGTGAGTTGTCAATAAGTGATAACTTTTATCATATGTATTATTATTAGGACTCCGTGCAAGACTATGTACTTTTTTCTCCCCAAAGAAGCTACTCCTCCTGTGTTTACTACCATCAATTACATTTTTGCCTTAGGCAGTCTCCTGACTTGGCTCTTAAGTAGATTTCTTTCTTTTTCATCTCTCACATCCAGTTCTATCAATTTTATTACCAAATATTGTACCCCTGAATGTTTCTTCTCCTTACCGTCACTGCATTTTTTTGGCAAATAATTTAACCGTGCTTTTAACCGATATATAACGTGTCTTCCCTGGGATTCTTTGATGAGAAAAATGCATCACAGATTTAAAATGTTCTCTGTGAACTCAAAGGCTATTTGGTTAAATGAATGACAGTCTTATTTACAAGATAGTATAGACTTAAATGATTGAAAACATTCACTTCCAGAAATACCATGTACCAATCTTTATTTTCCTCTTGGCCTATAGTACCAGAGTTATTTTTTTCCCATGGAAATGAAAAAAAATAATTACCATAGATGAATGCAAATGCTCTGAAAAGTTTAGTTATTCAATATTGATTATTCCTCTATCAGGAGCTAATTAATATTGGCGTCATCCCTAATCGGTTGCTGGGTTCTGTTGTTTACCGAGATGGGCATCACGATTTCCACTCTTGGCAGTAAATTTGCTGTTGTGTTTCTATTCTTTCTTCCTTGAGGTCTTTGATGTGATTACTCCAAGGAGAAGAATTCCAAAACACAACAAAAGATGAATAAATAAAATTCAGGCGTCCCTTCAATGCAGTGGTTTCCTCTCCATCTCTAAAGTAAAAAACATAAAAATAGGAAATATTTAGAGATTGTATGGAAAGAATCAGAAGTACTCTGTTGACAAAGAATCCACACGCAGAATTCTGCAAAAGGATTGGTCAAATGTTTATTAGTATGTAATACCTGTAGTTCTTAAATTATTGTTTTTAATTGTCACTGAGCCTTTATGAGCATTAATCTTGCTTAGTAGGAAGGCAGCCACACTGAGCCCAGCCTTGCCATCCTGGGCCGAGGTTCTTATTCCTGAATAGACTGATGCCAGGACTGATCCTGTAGTAGCTCTGAATTTCCTGTGTATGTTCATAGTTCCAACAATGTTCTGGTTTAAAAGAAGATAATACTCCTTCTTTTCCCATCTATTAACATTTAGCTGAAATTATGAGGATTTTGCAGTTATAGCACCAAGAGTGTGGAGGCTCGGGTTTCTAGTCCCGGTACTAACCTTCAAGCTGAGGAATCTGGGAGAAATAAGATGCAGAGAAATGGTCAGAGTTTTACAAAGTGCAGTCCTCAGACGGGCAGCCCACATGGCACCAGGGAGCTTTGTAGAAATGCAAATTCCTAGGCTGTTCCCAGACCTAGTGAATCAGAGTTTCTAGGGGTAAGGTTCAGCTATCCATGTTGTGATCAGCCCTCTTAGTGATTCAGGAAAGCACAGAGCTAGTGCTTGATGATGAGGTTTTGTTGACCTTCCTGAGGATGCAAGCATGGGGGAAAGTGGATATTGAGGAAGGAATGGTGGTATATAATGAGGCAGCCATAGTGTTAGGGTGTGGGGGCAAGTGTGAGAGAGTCACCAAGCCAGAGTCTGGGATACCTAAAATAAGCCTTGGAGGGAGCAGACTTTGCTGTAAACAAGCATCAACTTCACCAGCCAGTGCAGATCCTAACAGCTGCAGGTGTGCCATGCTTTTCTTAAATGAATTAACAAGTAACTTAATATAAATTTCAAAATTCAAAGTTTTTGTCCTGGAAGGTCAGGGCAGAAGGGCCTTGGCACGTGAAAAGAAAGTAAGTTGGTATGGGGGATTTCTAGGAATATATTCATTCCCTATCTGGGGGGTTAGAACTGGGGTCAGAACCGGGGTCAGAGGCCATCATGGGCTTTACTAGAGAACTGGACTTCACCGTTGAAAGAGGCTAACAGGAAGATGTGCTTTGTAGGAAACATCCATGATGAGCTTACAGAGTCAGGTCATAGCTGGCAGGACAGCCGTGAGTGGGTTTCCCAGAGGGAGGGCAGCTCTTCGCTCTGCCCCATAAAGGATGCAGTGACTTCTGACTCTGAACTCTCAAGACAGCTCACAGGTTAGTTGTCTCAGACTCCATGGATCTTTGTAAAATGGAGCCAACAGTCTTTGCCCCTCAAGTGAGAATCTTTGCAAGTATTCTTAACGATGATGGTGATGATGTAAAGCAAGGGGTACTGGAAATAGATGATTTTCTTTTTAATGTGGATGGCTTCCCAGAAAATCACAATGCAGCTGCAGCTTAAAAAAAAAAAAAATCAGACCCCATTCTCATTTTAAAGAGGTTTTCTTCCTTGTTACTAATGGACGTTTCCTAGAATCTTGGGTTGTAAAGTATGGACAGCAATAATTCCTCAAGGTCAGTTTATGGCAAATAATCTCTGGTTACCCCAGTACCTGAACAGCTGGGTAGATTTGAGTATTGTGTGCACTGCGCTCGATTTGCCTGTTAGTGTTTAGGCACAAGCAGTGCTCAGGAATTTAGAGACAGGACCAAATCCTGCCTTTTAACTCCCATGAATATTTCTAAGAAAATTTTAAAAATACTATATGCATTAGATTTTAATGTGCTTTCCATATGTGGACACTGTATAAATATAATTGTAAACTTCTACTCTCCAGCATCTAGTAAAGTTTTTTTGTTTCTTGTATGTCAATCTGTGAGCATATATGTTAGTCATTTATAATGGCTTTATGGTCCACAAAATACAATGTAGTGTTTTGAAACAGTCACATGCTTGCCAGTTTCCACCTGGATTGATAGTTTGGATCTTGGATACAGTTTGGATGTTTAGTAAATGGTTCACCTGCTTGTTTTTCCTCCCCCACTTTCAAAAGCAAGCTGTGTAGTGTAGTGGGTAAGAATTGAATTTCAGAGTCAATCTAAGATGTTTCTGACTCCAGGCACTTGCCACCCTTTGGCTTTGTGCCCTTGGACAAATTGTTTAACTTCCTTGGGGTTTAGTTTTGTTATGTGTCAAATAAGAATTACAATAGCTGTATCTCAGGGTTGTTTTGAGGATTAAATGAGATAATTTATGTAAAAAATTTAGCCCAGTGTGTAGCACCCATCAACACTTAATAACTATTAACTTTTGCTGTAATTACAGCTATTATTACTTTTTAAATTATAGCTATTTATAATTATTATTATAGTTATTATGTTTAAATTCTTGCATTTGTATCCCTTAAATTCTTTACCCTTGGTGTTACTGCCACATGCTGACTCCCAGTTTTCCCTTGATCTGATTTTCCTTGCTTCTAATCACAGTAGTCTCCACTCTAGAGCATCTAGGACCGCATTTGTCAGTGGTTTCCTTGTGACATTTCCTTATGCCAAGCCAGACTTTAATATGAAGAGCTTGTCGTGAGAGCTGCATTCCTAGTAGAACCATAGTTTTGGTCTGATGTAGAGCTGGATTAGAGGACTTTTTGGGTACTTCCAGATTTGGGATTCCCAGACTCTAAGCTCTCTAAGGAGTGTGGCAATGTCTTGTCCCAGATTTTGTATCCAGGTGTGACATATGTGACTGTGCCAGTTTTTCCCAGAATACCTTCTGCTAGAGACCTCAACTTCATTTAACCTTACTCTTATAAAAAAAAAAAAGGAAAATAATGTCCGTTTACATGTGTATAAAATGGGAATGTTACCGTTGAAATGATATGCTGCAGTGCAAGTAAGATAATGTGGTTATTGCATCTTTCACAACTCATCTTGCATCTTGTATCTAACAAGCAGAGGCAGGTTGTCTCTTGAACGCTATTGTGGTGCTTGTTCCTAAAGACCCCAATGTAGCACCTAGAAGAACTTGACTCTACAGTGTCCCCATATATAAAACCCTGCTTTATCCAAATGACCCTAAAAGCCTCCATCATCTTAATTGAATCCAAAATGAGCTAATTTTTAGATAAACACAAAAAAATAATACATCTTAAATGAATTGCCTGTTTATAATGTATAAAACACCCTAATACAAATTGATAACGATGTATGTTTGAATAATTCAAGAAACAGGATGTCAATAGCTTTTAGCATCAGGTACCAAGAGAGCTTGTACTTTGGAATATTAATTTGACTAATTTGGGATATTAAGCCATTTAGTATGGTAAGCACATAAACACAGAGCAGTAGGATTCTTGAAGGGTAATCCAATCAGAAACAGGGGCATCTAGCATTTCTTTAAAATGTAACAATTATCCTAAAGTCTCATAAGGAATATCCTGAGGAGGAACAAGATACCTCAAGTAAAATGTAGATGAGCATAAAGTGATTTAGTGGGACTAATTCTGGGGAGAATTAGTACCAGTACACTTTGTTTTGTATTTTCTTCTTATTTATTCTTATAGTCGAAGTGGTTTTATTAAATAATTTTGTAAGTCAGTATAAAACCCAGGAGTTTTATCTTCCTGTAAATATGTAAATGCATTTAAGTGAACACATCAGAAAGTGGATTTAGAGATTTCAGTGACTAATTTATGACCACATTGGATAGAGCATGTGTATCTAGTACATGCCTTACAACATTCTTTTTAATTTTCAGAATTAACATGGGTGGTGCTATCATTATTCCCTTCTTATGGATAAGTAAAGGGAGGATCAGAGACCTAAAATAACTTTCCCAAAGTCACACAGCAAATTGATGAGTGGAGCTGGAGTGTAAAGGCAAGCCTCTGACATCTCAAGCCCATGTTTTCTGCATCACCAGCTGAGGAGAGATTTATACATGTTAAAAACTAGTTATATGGTAAATAAATCTCAGACTTCAGAATCTTGGTTAACCATGTCAAAAGAACATTACTAATTTAACTGTTCGTGTAAATCCTTATTTAGGCTTCATACTCCGGAGTGATTATTTGAAAATGGACAAGACTACAATTTTTATAAACCATTTATTTCCAAAAGAAAAGCCGTTCATGTTTATCTTAGTGATTCATCTACTTGTGTTTGTGTAAAAAAAAAAAAAAAATACAACAGACAGAATACAGAGTCAAAGCAATATCATTTCCTGTTACATTCCCTGGGGTGTCTCATGAAAATCTTGCGCACTGAATTTCAAAGTCCGATTTGTGGAGCCCAGAATGACATTTTAGTACATTATAGGTTGTGGTCAGTATATGGATTGCAGCCTCCTTAGGCTCACAATAATGAAAGATTATCACATGGATTCAATATTTGTTTAGCAGATAATTCTCAAGACTTTCATGTATGATAATGAAGCCCTAACTATTGTACTGTATGTGAATCAATCTATTTCAAGTCTAGTGAAAATAATAAATTTAATTAACATGGTGTGAATTCATTTAAATTTTTGTGAGGAGAATCAGGGACATAATTCTGGGCCTATTCTTGTTTTTAACAGGACAAGTTGGCCATTTGATAATTTGAGCCCAAGGTAGATAAGGGTTATTTAGAAGTTTTGAAAGTGAGAAAGTATAAATCATACTGGAGAAGAACTTCCAGTTCTTAAACACTTTGTGTATGCTTAATGTGATATACATACAGTCTTATTTAATCTTTACAACCATCCTCCAACCAAAATATTATTTCCAAATGTTGAAATGGAGACCTACAGAGGGCTTGTAACTGGCTAAAGGCTATGGAAATAGTAAGACTAATTTTACAAACTCCAAATAAGATTTCAGCACAAAATACTGATAAATTACCTTGATTAAACCTGGGAAACACTGGAGAAAACCCTTATTCTTTTATCACAAAGCTCACAGAAAAACTTTTTTTTTTTATCTTAAATTATGGTGTGTGTAAATGGTAGCTCTAGCTTTAGTTTGAATAGATACAATATCTACTGGGGGACTTCTTTCCAAAAATAGCGTCTCATGGAAGTGGGGTTTACTTTCATGGTTTTAAGTAAAGCTGGATTTCAAACAGAAGGCTGCCTCCTATGGTGGGAGTTTCACTACAACTTGACGGCTGTGAAGCCAGCACCAGGAATGGCATGATCAGCTGTGTCTTAGGTGGAGAATTACATAAAACATCAGGAATTAATGATTTGTGCCATATTCTGCATTTCTTTAATTATTTTTTTCATGGAGAACTTCATACTACAGGGTTTCAAATATTTAGAAGATTGTTTGGATTGAAACCTCCATGCCATTACCCTTGTCTTGAATTATGAATTTTTAGTGTAGAACTCCTCTGTGTCCAAGTGCCTAATATATAGATGGGCCTACTCGATAGTAAGAAGTTGTTATTATTTACTCATATCAGGTGCTCTGTGAAGAGCTTTTGCTTAAATTATCTCAGCTTTCATTCTCACAGATTACATGAGAAGTTGCAAGCCCCGTTTACAGGTGAGATAACTGAGGTTTAGAAAAGCTCGCTAGGTTGCCCAAGTTCACCCAACTAGTGTGATTCAGATTGGATTTGAATGCAGATGGAGTTAACTCAGTGCTTTAACAACTCTATTTAGTTACCATACTTCTCCATATATCCCCACATGAAAATATCTCTAGGAAAATGGTCTAAACATGTATACCAGGGAACATTTAGTGTAACTTTTTAGGTCCCCTTGGTGTTTCTGTTGGTAGTTTTCTGAAATAACCTTGCCTGTGCCTGGCATTGCTTTGGCAGCAGACTCAATAGGGCACGGCCCGTGTGGCCAGAGCTCAAGGAATCAGAACTTGGGTCCTGGGAGGATGGGCAGAGGTTGAGGCAGCAAAGTTACAGTTAAAAGGGAAGCAATAATCTAAGCCAAATAAATAGTCTCAGGAGAGCCTCAAGCTAAAGTATTGTTGCAAATAGACTGGAGACCAGATTCATCAAGCAAAGAGTAAGGTTGAAGTTGATTGTGCAAATGTCCATTCAGAGAATTTGGATCTTCCTGTGAGACACTCAGAGCAAACAATGAAGGCAAATCACATTTATTGTGTACCTGATGAGTGCCAGATGCTATTCCGGGCAATTCATTTGCACCATTTGATTCAATCTTACCAAATCCCAGTGGCGCAAGCATTATTTTCCCATTTCAAGATGAAGATGCTAGGGATCCAAAAAGAAGGTTTTTACAAAGGGCCTACAGCTTCTAAGTAAGAGACCTAGAATATAAATCTTTATCTCTCTGAGTCTTTACATAATCCGGTGCTGTCTCCCTAGAGATTGCTAACTAAAGAAAATGCAGTCTCATGTCTGGTAAGATAGAAAAACTGAGGTACAGAGAACTTGAGTAACTTGTCTGGGGTCATAAAACAATTAAGTGACAGAACCCCATTTTACACCCAGTCCTTCTGATTGCAAAACTCTATCAGATCATTTCTTTCTCTATATTAACATGTTATTAATTCTCATGAAAAGAAAATCATTACTCTACCAAACTTCCCTACTACCTACCACCCTACTTCTTTGCTCCTGTTTGCTGCAGAACTTTTCAAAGATGTGTCTACACTCAGGCAGCCAATTCCTCTACTTCCATTCTCATAACTGTCTCCAATTTGGCTTTCCTCTCACACAAAGGTGGCCCTGACCCCATGCTGCTCAATACCATGTACATTTCCCATTCCTCAGTGATCTATCAGCAAGGTCATCATGCTCTGTTGAGTGTAAACTTTCTGAACTGAGATCCCACTCTCTTACACACTCTGGATTTTCTCCTGCCTCACACGTCACTTATTCTCACTTCTCTCTAAGCTCTGAACATGGGAACATCTCAGTCCTTGATGCTCTTGTCTGTCTGTCTCTCCTCATGACTGGTGAATCTATCCCAGTGTCATGGCTTTAAGTACCACTTAAATTTTGACAACTTCCAAAATGACAGCTTCAGCCCAGACCTCCTTTCCAAAGTCAAGACTTGTATTTCCAAGTGTCTGCTTTTTATCTCTGTATTTCTAAAAGGTACTTCAAACTCAACACTTTCAATACTTAATTCTTGTTCTCCTCAAAACCTACTTCACCAGCTACTTTCCCATCTCAAAATCTACCCATTTCTTATTATTGCTACTATTACATTTACCTAAGTAAGCCATTATCATTTCTTGCCTGGAGTGTCTTTATAACAAATAATAAAGCAAATATTTAACAGGGTTTCCTGCTTCTAACTTTATTCATCTGTAGTCTATTTTCAATATGGCAGCCAGAGTAACCAAAGCATAAGTCAGATCATATTCTTATGCATAAAATTCAGCTCACCATTTCACTCAGAGAAAAAGTTGGAGTGCTTATTACCTCTTATCTTCTCCCTCCTCCTCTCCTCTTGCTTTCTCTACTCCAGCCACACCATATCACTCCAACCATGGACTCTAGAAGTTCCCTCTGGTCATACTGCTCTTTCCTCAGATGTCCGTATTACTAACCTACATCATCCCGTTCAAGCCTTTGCTCATAGTTTACACGCTCAGTGATTCTGACCCCGACCAGTCTGTTTAACACTGCCATTTGCCTGCCAGCTCTCTCAGTGCTCTCTCCCGATGCCCTAGTTTCAATTAAAAAAAAAAAATCATAGGATGTGTGTACTTTCTCACACACTACATAATTTACTCATTTAGCATGACTAGTGTTTATTGCATGACTTTCTCCACTTGAATGTAGTATGAGAGATTTGGTCCTTTTCCCACTGGTGTATTCCCAGCACCTAGGATAGTGCCTGAGACACAGTAGTGTCTCAAAATACTTGTTGAATGAGTGAATGAAAGGACGTATGGAGCAAACCTTTTGTACTTGTTTTAAATTTGCAGAAATTTAGGGCTGTTCTCTGAAGTATTTAAGGGTGTTATTTATAGTTCATTTTCCCATATTGTTTTTAGATACAATCTTATATATCTAACTAGACTCTCATTTCCTCCCTAAATATTAGTCTTAGGTTTATGCAAATTTATTTCAGGCTGCATATAAATTTCCAGGCAGTTTAATGGTATTGATCTTTGCTGCCATTTAATGGGGCTGGTCTCTTATCAACTCCAGGCAAGGTCCTGAATCAGCTTTTGCTTGTGTGCCCTCTGGCTTGTATTGTAAATGAATGGAAGAATGGCCTTTGCCTTTGCTTCTGCAAACTCAGGAGCCTTCTTCTTTCCTTTAAATGTCATCAAATGCCTATCTATGCTCTCTCTGCTTTGGTTAAGAAAATAAAAGGGATTTAAAATCATTGAGATCTCAGAAAGAATCAGAATCATTCTTAAGCATCTTCTTCAAGTTTACTCTAATTGCCCTGAGATTAATATCTTATTATGACAGCAAAACCAGCCCTTCTAGGATTCTTTGAACACTGGATTTCAGTAATTTGATCTTCATGGACAGTGAATCTATCTGTCACACTCAGTTGTCCTTTCACTCTTTGAATCAACTGGCATTTACCCATATCAAACTCCATTTGTCTGTTACTTTAAAAAACCTGGCTAATTTCCAGTTGCTCTTGTGGAGCTGAGTTTGGAGGTTGACATGGATCGTCCTTTCTTTCCAGAATGACAAATAGCTTTGCATGGTGATCCACACATTTTATCTTAATTTCTTGGCAAACTTTAATTTAATTTTCTGCTAAATGGTTTCAGTCTCATGCAGAACCAAAGTGAACTAAGTAACTATCTCAGAAATATCCCCTGTCTTGTCAGGATAATTCTTTCTTCCATTTAAGTGAAAATTAAGTAACAGTGGTGATTTTTTAAAAAAATCATCAACATAATTACTAATGTCATTGTGAGCCTCTGAGAAACCTTCAGCTCGAATTTCCCACTAGGCTTGGAGTGGTTATAAAAATTTATTTCTTCAGGACAGATTGGATAAAAACCTAATATAGGCTGAAAGCATCTTGGAGCTACAAGTAGTCTTAGGTATTATTAATCCTAATCATGACAGAGTTTGCAAATAAAGAGCTTGAGGCCCAGAAGTGGAAGATGAATGTGTAAATTCACATTCGGTCATATTGGTCAGATGAACTATGAACCTTGGTCTTTTGATTTAGTCTAGTAAGCTCTGAAATTATATGCAAACATTGGCGAGCATTTACAGAAGAACATTTGTTTGATAACACTATTCATTGCAATTTATCAAAAAGGTCAGTGATCTCCCAAAAGTTAAGCACCAGGGTCCACCTTGCCACTCCACAGGCATAATTGATTCCTTTCACGCATTTAATCCTAGGATCTGTATAAAAGTAAATTGAACTTGTACTTAGTTTCAGAGTATCATAACACTCCACCCACCCCTCCCCCCCAAAAAAAAAAAATTTGTGGATTAGTTTGGTGTCATCCCAGGGCATTGGATTGCTGTGACTTTGGCATTCCCTGAACTCAAGTGTAGTCTTTGAAATAAAATGCTAAATGTAATTCCAGGTGCCTCCGTGGGAATATGAGAAAGCACCTAAAGTTATTTCTAAATAGAGAAGAGAATTAGTTTTATATCTTCTTCTGACTTCTACCTCTTCTCTGCACAATTTGCAAGTAGTAAAATGAGAGCAAAGTTACACATAAGGAAGAAAATCCAAATACAATCTTTCTAAAACTTGTATTATGGGACTTTGAAATAATAGGACATGTAATAAAATATAATTTTCTTCCACTGTTTGTATGTGTATATATGTGCGCAAGAGAATCAGATATTAACATTAAAGGACTTTTATTTTTTTCCTTCACATCTAAGAAAACTGACTTTTCTGAGAAAATGTATCATCCAGTATGCAAAGATGAGTTGTATGGAAAAAGCATTGATATCTCCACTTTGCCACTAAATCCATTACTCCAGGCATGCCACTTCTTTCTGAGCTCTGTTTCCATCTGTAAAAGAAGGAATTGAACTAGCTGATTAAGCTAGTTAATAATCAGTGTCTCTGTGATGATTACTATTAAACTGAAACCGCAAGTCTCCCTCCCCCACCATTTTCTGAAATGGAAGTTTTATGAATGGTTTTTCAAGCGCTTCAAAATAACATACTCATCTGAGATCTTGGCAGCTAAAAATTGGCTATTATAAGCACATCAGACGCAGAGATGGGCTAATCCCTGTTCTTTCATAATATGAGTTTTGAACAATTATAGACGCAAGGCCATTCATCCTGTGGTCCCTGAATTGACTCCCTCAGGGTTATGATACATCACAAGGGCTGGGTTTTTCCTGGTGCGACACCACGGAGACTTGATTTTAATCTCAGGAGCATTTAGTCATACTTGATCCCTTTCTGTCTCATATCCTTTTCCCCTCTGTTTCTCTTCTGCTCTTCTCTCCCATGATTTCCTCCCTTCTGAAATGGATAGATGTGGTTTCAGGGGGCTCCAAGGAGCCTGGTCATTTATGCCTCAGCACAGAAAGAATTCAGTGAGAGGCAAAGTGACAGATAAGAAGTGATTTATTAGAATAGGACGCTTGTGAGTGGTCAAGAGGGTGCCGCACAGAGAACTTAGTGGGCTACAGTTTTATAATCAAAGGAAAGGTCGGAGGGGGAGGGGATCTTCTTTATCTTTCTTGAGTTGACATCATGCTTCCATCATCAGCTCCTCCTCCAGGTTGGGCAGGGGAGTTTCTTGTGCCTACATGGTCAAGCCAGGACTGTAAAAATTATTCCAGGTCCCTGTACAATGAGCACTGTTCCATAAATTATTGTTTTTTTATGTGTGCAGAGACCATGTCCTAGGGATCGTTAACTTACTGAGCTCACTGGGCAGGATGTGGGTCTCATGCCACCATTTTATTGTTTTGGGGCATGCCTCGTGCTTGTGTCACATGGTTTTGTTGCTAAGTAAGCCTGCTTGGTTTTGTGGGTAAGCAGACCTGCTTTCTTGAGTGATCATTAGCTTACAGGGGTGTCTCGTACTTTTTATAATCTTCTAGTGGGATTAACTATTTAATCACCTACTTTGTCGCTTTACTCTTCCCTATTCCTTCCATATGACCAACTAGGTCTCACATTTCAAAAAATGTCGGAAGAAACAGAGATCTGTGTTGCCCTCCAGGTGCCACAGAGAGTAATCTGGGAAAGTTGGCCATGTCCCTGGGTCTATCAGATTGTGTGGGACACCCATTTTACACAACTTGAGGGGCCTTTGCAAGATTACAAATTCAAAACAAATGAAAGAGCTTCCAAGGAGCCCCAGGCAAGCGGGGCCCTTGATCTCTGTGCACCTCTGGCCAGCTATGTTTACCAGTGTTTCAGCTCAGAGAAGAAAATGCAGAGTGCTTGGGTTCTGCCACTTCTCCTTAGGGGGATGTGAGAATAAAAATATTCTCAGTGAGTTTTGCCTAAAGAATGCAGGACTATTTTGAAGGCTCCAGAGGACAATTAATAAGATTTTATTTTCCTTCTGTGTTAATATTTGTATTTATTGAATTTTATAAAGGAATTAAGAGTTGCTTAGAATAGAGACTCGGGTGTGCTCTCCCTGACAAGATGCCCTTATGGACAAAGTTGCCATTAGCATTTTACATATAATTTTTGTATTATATTCAGAATTATCCTGAGACAAAAGAAGAAAATGTTTTAAGAGGGAGATTGATTCATTCACACAGTTTTAGGCTTACAGAGTGGTAGTTAGTGACAAAATTTGGAGAAGAATTAAAGGTGAAAGGGAAAGTAATTGGCCTCCAGTAAACACCATTCAATGTCAGTACATGGCAAGGAGACAAGGTCAGCATTCATATTTCATAAACCTGGTAATAGCACCACTGTAATCTGCACAGCTGCTTTGGATGTGAGATGATATTCTATTTCTGAAAGACTCAGCTTTTCTTTATGTAAGGTATCCTTCCCTTCCCATTTAAAAGTTATTTGTATTCATCTTGGAAAAAAAAAAGAACTAAAGAATTACAAAACTATTGCCCATACTTCCAGAAATTGGCGCAAATGTTTATTTTCTTCCTGTCTTCATTATCTTTTTGATGTTTATTTGACATGTTTGAGGACTTATTCTCCATATATTTTTATCCTCTTTTATTCTCTTTACATATTCCCGCATGAACATAACCTCCTTGTAAATAAGCTGTTTTGCAGATACTTACAATAAATGCTATGCACCAAATAACAAAATTTACTTAACTTTCCCTCTAGTGATTGGCTATTCAGGTTAATTCCAAATTTTTTTGTTTAAAAATATACTGCAATGAATATTTGTGCATAAACTGTTTCTCTATTTCAGATTATCTTCTTAGGATAGATTCTCAAAAGCAGAATTAGAGACTACAGTTTGAATCTTTTTTTGTCTTTGTTGCTTTTTGTTTTTAAAGCTTTTTAGTATAGGGTGCCAAATAGCATATCAAATGGGATGCATTAATTTTCACATACAAAATCTAAATTTATGAAACATTCTGTTACATTAACTTTGGTGTTTTTTTTTTCCTCATCTCTAGCTAAAGGTTGCTGTCTCTCTCATATACAGGACCAGCTAGTAGATTGGGACTGATCACTAGTCACTGGGTAAAACTACTAGGTTTTTCCTAATGCTGTTGAATGACTATCACATCCAATGTATGAATATTATGTAGGGCAAATAATTAACATCAAATGCAAAGTGAATGTTCCCATTCTTCCCATCAGACCATGCGTATCATTTGGGGATAATCATGTTTTTCTTCCAAATTCTTTAAAGGCAAAAATGGCCACACAAATACCAACAAAAGTCAAAATAACGATCTTTTATAAGAGCTTAGTATTTCACTATGATTACATTTTGGTGGGGTGCATACACTTGAACAGAATGAGTTTTAAAGATTCCATTATTAAGGTGAAATAAATCAGTGATTCTTTTTCTCACTTTGTGTTGATTTTGCTTTTTGGTTGTGCAGAAATAATGAGACTTGAGAAAAAGAAAATATCTTCTCTCACTGCACCTTTGGTATGAGCTCATGGGCAGGAACAGTATGTGAAAGTTAGAGGAGGCATGCTTTAGCTCAAAATAAACACTGTCGCGTAACCATCACTATGTGTCTTCATCAGAAACCAAATGATCACTTGGGAACGATATTGTAATGAGGACTTGCCATTGGTGGGCAGATGAATTCCGTAACTTTAAAAGTGCTCTTCACCTTTGAGATTCAGTGATTCACTCAAGGCTGGAAGCAGACTTACCTGGACTGACAAATCGCTGAGACAGAAAGGTTTTTCCCAGGGGAGAAGAGTCACTCACAGAGGTTTGGCTCAGGATCAATTTTTTATTCTCAGTGAAGAGGAATAGTTTAGAGAATTGCTTGATGCCTGTCACTCAAAATTATCTCAGCCCAGGTATCCATAAGGCACTGTGTGAGTTCTTGAGAAGAAGAACATGTGAACAGAAACTTAAAGGACAACTTTCAGTGAAACCCTGTAAGACATTAAGGTTCAAGAGGTTCACAGAATGTTATGTCATAAGATGGGGGTGGTTCATTTCATGGACCACAGCTCATTTTGGGGAACTTAAGGACTCCAGATGAGGGTCTAGGGCATCACCAAGAATGAGGAAAGCAGCGCATTGCCCAGCAGAGGTGGGAACACAGTAACTAACGGGAAAAAAAATAAAGCCCACTTGAAATGTGTTTGGGAGGGGAGAATTTCCCCCCTTACCCTCTTAGTTCTTTTGGCTGGTTGAATAATTAAAATGACATAGATTAATAGGTGGAAAAACATAATTACACAGATATGGGGAATCTACATAAGCATGGAAGGTTCTAAAAAACAGTCAGGCAAAATGAGGTATATATGTTATTCTGATTAAGAAGAAGGAGGAAGAGAAGGAAGGCAATTCACAGGAAGGTGAAAAAAGAGCAAATATTGGGTTAATGTTTGCTGGGCCATGTAGGAACAGTGGGACACAGAGAGGAGTTTTAACAGACTTTGTGACGTTCCTCCCTGTTTCCCACATCTTGTTCATATTATACTGTAGGTATCTCTGATGATAGTTTTCTTTCCCGGGATAAGCCCTCTGTCTGAATTCTTTTAGGCAGTTAAGGAGAGATGAAAAGATAAAAATTCCTGAGTCTTCTGTTTCTTCCTCATGCTGAAGAAACACATTTTGGTTCCCTGCAAATGGAAATGCCAGTAGACAGTAGTGGTTCTCAAGAGAAAGACAGTGACTCCCTAAGAGGGAGAAGGGTCTGGCCTAGTGATGATTAAATGAAATGACATGAATATGTTCTTTACACAGTAGTCATGTAGCAAGAGCATTGAACTCAACTGGAAAAACGATTCTCTTCTTGGCCATGCCTGTACCATTTGAGGCAAAGAGCCAACATTATTAACTCTCTACAATGCTGAGCTGTAACTCAGTTTGATTTTGTTTTTACAAACAGTTAAAAAGAGGCTTGGTTGATACTTTCAAAGGGGAGATTGAGACAACAAACAATTCTGGAGAAGGAATATTGCATTTTTCAGGTTCATTTGCTATGACTGTCTACCAAAGCAATTACAGACAAACCTTCCTTTCTTTACTAGAAGATAATAAAAATGATAATTAGCAATCTGCTTTTTCATTTCTTCACATGTTCCTGACCTTGTCTTGCTATTTAGGGCATATCATTTTACATATGATTTTTAAGAAGAATATGATTTGAATTATTTGATTTCTTTGTTAGAAGCATCACTAAATATAAATGTTTTCTCCAGTGTTCTCTAAACAAGAAATAGGAGAATAGAAAAGATCCCCGTTACTTCTGTTTCCTTACATTCCAGGAAGTTATATAAAGTGATGAGTTAGTGAATTGATGACACATATTTGAAATATTTATTGGACGTTTATGAGTAATAAATTCACCCTTGACAGTTTAATTCAACGTATTTTACCTCTAAGATTTCGTGCAGGGCCCACACACGTTTTTGATGTCTGACAAACGTGCAGGTAAAGTCTCACTCTATGATGTACAGGCTGAGCCTCAGCTTTCCCAGCTGGGAACTGGTGATAATCTAACAAAGGGTTCTTGTGAAGATTAAACAAAATGAAGGACAGAAGATGTCTTGCTTAAAGCTCTTTGGACAACCTGGATGAAATGGACAGATTCTTAGAAAGGTATAACCTTCTAAGACTGAATCAGGAAGAAATAGAAAATATGAACAGACCAATCACAAGTAATGAAATTGAAACTGTGATTAAAAATCTCCCAGCAAACAAAAGTCCAGGACCAGATGGATTCACAGGTGAATTTTATCAAACATTTAGAGAAGAGCTAACATCCATCCTTCTCAAGCTCTTCCAAAACATTGCAGAGGAAGGAACACTCCCAAACTCATTTTACGAGGCCGCCATCACCCTGATACCAAAACCAGACAAAGAGATAACAAAAAAATTTACCAATATCACTGATGAATTTAGATGCAAAAATCCTCAACAAAATACTAGCCAACAGAATCCAACAACACATTCAAAGGATCATACACCATGATCAAGTGGGGTTTATCTCTGGAATGCAAGGACTCTTCAATATAAGCAAATCAAACAATGTGATACACCATATTAACAAATTGAAGGGTAAAAACTACGTGATCATCTCAATAGATGCAGAAAAAGCTTTTGACAAAATTCAACACCCATTTATGATAAAAACTCTCCAGAAGGTGGGCATAGAGGGAACCTGCCTCAACGTAATAAAGGCCATATATGACAAACCCACAGCCAACATCATTCTCAATGGTGAAAAACTGGAAGCATTCCCTCTGAGATCAGGAACAAGACAAGGATGTCCACTCTCGCCACTACTATTCAATGTAGTTTTGGAAGTCCTTGCCACAGCAATCAGAGAAGAAAAAGAAATAAAAGGAATCCAAATTGGAAAAGAAGTAGTAAAACTGTCACTGTTTGCAGATGACATGATGCTATACAAACAAAATCCTAAAGATGCTACCAGAAAACTACTTGAGCTCATCAATGAATTTGGTAAAGTTGCAGGATACAAAATTAGCACACAGAAATCTCTTGCATTTCTATACACTAACAATGAAAGATCAGAAAGAGAAATTATGGAAACAATCCCATTCACCATTGCAACAAAAAGAATCAAATACCTAGGAATAAACCTGCCTAAGGAGGCAAAAGATCTCCATGCAGAAAACTTTAAGACATTGATGAAAGAAATCAAAGACGACACAAACAGATGGAGGGACAGACCATGTTCTTGGATTGGAAGAATCAACATCGTGAAAATGACTGTACTACCCAAAGCAATTTACAGATTCAATGCAATCCCGATCAAATTACCAATGGCATTTTTCACAGAACTAGAGCAAGAAATCTTACGATTTGTATGGAAACACAAAAGACCCCGAATAGCCAAAGCAATCTTGAGAAGGAAAAATGGAGTTGGTGGAATCAGGTTTCCTGACTTCAAACTATAGTACAAGGCCATAGTGATCAAGACAGTATGGTACTGGCACAAAAACAGAAATATAGATCAATGGAACAGGATAGAAAGCCCAGAGATAAACTATGGTCAACTAATGTATGACAAAGGAGGCAAGGATATACAATGGAGAAAAGGCAGCCTCTTCAATAAGTGGTGCTGGGAAAACTGGACAGCTACATGTAAAAGAATGAAATTAGAACACTCCTTAACACCATACACAAAAATAAACTCAAAATGGATTAAAGACCTAAATGTAAGGCCAGACACTATAAAACTAGAGGAAAACAGGAAGAACACTCTTCGACATACATCACAGCGAGATCTTTTTTGATCCACCCCCTAGAGTAATGTAAATAAAAACAAAAATAAATAAGTGGGACCTAATGATACTTCAAAGCTTCTGCACAGCAAAGGAAAGTATAAGCAAGACGAAAAGACAACCCTCAGAATGGGAGAAAACATTTGCAAATGAATGAACAGAGAAAGGATTAATCTCCAAAATATATAAACAGTTCATCCAGCTCAATATCAAAAAAAACCAAACACCCCAATTAAAAAATGGGCAGAAGACCTAAATAGGCCTTTCTCCAAAGAAGACATATGAATGGCCAAGAGGCACATGAAAAGCTGCTCAACAGCACTAATTATTAGAGAAATGCAAATCAAAACGACAATGAGGTATCACCTCACACTGGTTAGAAGCGGCATCATCAGAAAATCTACAAACAGTAAAGGCTGGAGAGGGTGTGGAGAAAAGGGAATGCTCTTGCACTGTTGGTGGGAATGTAAATTGATACAGCCACTATGGAGAACAGTATGGAGGTTCCTTGCAAAACTAAAAATAGAGTTACCATATGACCCAGCAATCCCACTGCTGGGCATATACCCAGAGAACACCATAATTCAAAAAGACACATGCACTCCAATGTTCATTGCAGCACTATTTACAATAGCCAGGACATGGAAGCAACCTAAATGTCCATCAACAGATGAATGGATAAAAAAGATGTGGTACATATATACAATGGAATATTACTCAGCTGTAAAAAGGAATGAAACTGGGACATTTGTAGAGACATGGATGGACCTAGAGACTGTCATACAGAGTGAAGTGAGTCAGAAAGGGAAAAACAAATATCGTATATTAACTCATATATGTGGAATATAGAAAAATGGTACAAATCAACTGGTTTGCAAGGCAGAAATAGAGACAGAGATGTAGAGAACAAACATGGACACCACGTGGGGCAAGCGGGGAGGGTTGGCGGGGGGAATGAATTGGGAGATTGGGATACCAAATTGTACACTCTAAATATATGCAGTTTATTGTGTGTTAACTGTATCTCAGTAAAAGTTCTTTAAAAAAAAAAAAAACTCTCTGATCTCAAGAAGCTTTCATTATGAGTATAAGGCTAAAATAAATTACCTCGAAAACTATACATAAATAAGGCCTAAAGTGTCACACCCACCTGAACCTCTCTCTTTAAAACTCATTGAATCCATCCATTTCTCTCCATTTTAACTTTTCCTGCCTATGGTTTGTTAATGCTAGCTTTTTTCGGCTTGCATTATTTCAAAGGTTTCAATTGTTGTCCTTGATCTACTATAGTGCATTGTTCATGTAAACAGAAGATAGCACTTTCTCATTTGC
Source organism: Hippopotamus amphibius kiboko (assembly GCF_030028045.1). NCBI lineage: Eukaryota > Metazoa > Chordata > Mammalia > Artiodactyla > Hippopotamidae > Hippopotamus > Hippopotamus amphibius. Next base: position 55,567,321 of record NC_080190.1, on the reverse strand, counting down.
ATCTAATCTGCTAAAATCCTTTCAGTGGGACTTTGGAGTGTGTGTCCCTTGGCAATAAAGGGGAAACAGTAGAGAAAGTATGTGTCTGTTCCAAAGGATTAGCTTGCTACCTTGGGTAGGAATACTTGGGTCTTTTGTGGGCCTAAGCTGAACTTTTGCATCTATGTATATAAGTGGGCCCATCTTAACTTATGAACAGTTGAGAATGAACTTATGTTTGTACCTCTGGAAAAATATGAGGATACTCTAAACTGGGGCAGCAGTAATAGGAATAATAAGATGGTAACAGGTTTGAAGGTTTAGAAATGGCAGATGGTTATTTGTTGAGGAGTGAGAATAGAGTATGGTTTAGATTTGGAAGCAATCGGATGTAGAATGTTGTTAATTAAGATAAGAAACAAAGCATTCTGAACTTATTAAGGTGAGAAATTAAGAGGTTTAACATCAATATGTTGTGGTTGGCGATAGCTACCTAAGCTGCTGTTAAATATATGGAGCTATTGAGAGGGGTCCAAATTGAAGATAGATTTGGAAGTGATCAGGACATGGGTGATGTGTGAAGGAAACAGGTGGAGTGGATGGGAGCATTCAAGCACAGCCAATGGGGAGAAAAGTAGGCCAAGAATATACCATCAATTCTTGTCTGGACTGTGCATTTATGTACTGCTATGGCTTTGCTGCTTCTCCTTTTGTCCTAGTGTAGTATATTCTCAGCACAGCAACAAGTTAAAACGTATGTTAGATCACCTTACTCCCCTTCTCAGAAACTCCCAGAGTCTCCCATTTTACTCATGTTAACAGCCAATGTCCTTTCAAGGTACCCCAGGTCCTTTGTGACCTACTAGTCCTTCCTCCATGTGCTTTCTCTCCTTGGCTGTTACAGTCCCTGCCTCCTTCTATTCCAAATCATCATTTTCCTTGTTCTCCCTCCAGTGAGCCAGGGACAGGCTTGCCCCAGAGTCTTTGCAGTAGCTCTTTCTTTTACTTAGAATATTATTTTCCTAGGAGGCAGCATCTCTTGCTCTATTTCCTCCTTCAGATCTTTGTTCAAATGCTGATTTTTTTCACCAGGCTTTTGTTTTGACCACATTTTTGAAAAGTATCAATTCCCCAACCAACATGGGATTCCCTAACCTTATTTCCTGCTTCTGTTACTCCATAGCTATTATGACCTTTTATTATGCACATCTAATAATTTATTTGTGTATTGTCTGTCTCTCTCCCTTAAATTGTAATCTTGATGAGGACAGGGATTGTGTTTCTTTCCTTTACTGCTATATTCATAACATTCCAAACAGCGCCTGGTACATGATAGACAACCAATAAATGATTGCTGAAGGACTGAATGAAGAAATAAATGAATGAAATCTGGAGAGATCCATTGTCTTAGGTGGTAGGCAGAGGGGAGGTACTCCATTTGAAAGACATGGGGGAAAAGCACATGTCAAAAAATACCTTGGCAGCAGCGGACATAGCATTGATTGCTTTCTTCAATTTTATTTTCCGCATTTTGTTAGTAATCTGAAAGCCCAGTTGTGAGCTTACCATGTTCTGGAATCTCGTTTCTCACGTACTAAGTGTTGGTGCTTGACTGGCAGGACTGCGTGAACCTGTTCAGGTCAGCACAGTGTCCTTCACTTGCTCTGATAATCCAGACTCGTGAAACAAATCAGTAAGCAACATGACTTCCCAGGTTGTCTTGGTGTTTGTGTTAGCCCTCAGCTAAATTGTAAAAGGCTTTATTGCAGGGACAGAGTACTTTCCTTCTTTTTATACCCTCTGGTGCTAGGCACATAAATAAAGGTGGGTTGGCTGAAAATTCATTGATTTTTATAATAAATACTTGTTCTTTATGATGTTTCGGTGAAAATGTTATAAGGAAAAGTAAGTATATTTCTGTGTTTTATCAAGAACACTAGAAACAAAGTCAGAAAACCTGGCTTTGAATCCCTAGTCAGCTACTTTTCTTTTTTTTTTTTAATTGAAGTATTCATATAGTTGATTTACAATATTGTGTTAGTTTCAGGTGTCCAGCAAAGTGATTCAGTTATATATATTTTTTTCAGATTATTTTCCATTATATGTTATTACAAGATATTGAATATACTTCCCTGTGCTATACAGTAAATCCTTGTTGTTTATATATAGTGGTATATATCTGTTAATACCATACTGCTAATTTATCCCTATCCCTTTGGTAGCCATAAGTTTGCTTTTTATGTCTGTGAGTGTGTTTCTGTTTTGTAAATAAGTTCACTTGTATGTTTTTTTAGATTCACACATAAGGCATATCATGTAATATTTGTCTTTCTCTGTGTGACTTACTTCACTCGGTATGATAATCTCTAAGTCCATCCATGTTACTGAAAATGGCAATATTTCATTCTTTTTTTATGGCTGAGTAATATTCCATTGTGTGTATGTATGTATGTATGTATGTATGTGTGTATGTATGTATGTGTGTGTGTATACGTATATACATATCTCACATGTTCTTTATTCATCTGTCAATGGACACTTAGGTTGCTTCCATGTCTTGGTTATTGTAAGTAGTGCTGCTATGAACATTCAGGTACTTGTATCTTTTCAAACTTAAGTCTTCATCTTTTTGGATATATGCCTAGGAGTGGGATTGCTGGATCATATGGTAGCTCTATTTTTAGTTTTTTAAGGAGCCTCTATACTGTTTTCCACAGTGGCTATACCAATTTACATTTCCACCAACAGTGTAGGAGGGCTCCCTTTTCTCCACACCCTCTCTAGCAATTATTGTTTGTAGACTTTTTGGTGATGGCCATTCTGACTGGTGTGAGGTGATACCTCATTGTAGTTTTGATTTGCTGTTCTCTAATAATTAGTGATGCTGAGTGTCTTTTCATGTGCCTGTTGACCATCTGTATGTCTTATTTGGACAAATGTCTATTTAGGTCTTCTGCCATTTTTTTTATTGTGACTTTGGAAGAGGAACACATTTCTTTGTGCCTCAGTTTCCTCACTTATTCAAAGTGGCCATAGTTTCAGTCCTGCCTTACTTCACATAACTAGTGTGGAATTTCATGAGGTAGTTCTGAAAGTACTTTGTAACATATGAAACTTCATGAATTGTATTTATTATATAACTGTGTGCAGAGAAACGGCTTTCCTCTGAAATTTTTCAGATTCTCTACATCAGACAATTCCGGTTTAGTCTGTGGAAGAGGTGTGTTTTAAATACCCAAATACCCAATTTATCTAAAATATAATTCTGTTCTAGGATTTCCATTCTTTTGTCTTCCAATTTGGTTTTCCTGATATGTTGTGACAGATATGTGACTAAATGATTTTCGGGGGTGGCTAAAGGTGTATTTGGTGTTATAAAGGCGCTACTTGTCTCAATGGAGATAATAGTTTCATTTTATAACTTATCCATTTCTACTAGAAGAAAGTCTAGGAGTGAATCAGGATGTATCCATATACTGTACCTCCTGACTGATTTTGAAAATGTTCTTCTTAGTTACATCTGAGTGAAACAGAAGAGAAGGGATGAATTTAAATGTGTAAGCTTTGTAAATATTTTCTCTCATAAAGAGAGTTGTGAACTTTAGCAGAGGATGAAGGAGAGATGTATTTCAGAGGCATGATCAAATAGATAGGAAGGAACAAGACCTACAGACCAGTGTGGGCTTAATCTTTAGCTTGGGGCTCTTAAGAAAGTTTAGTCGCGTTCTTCTGAAAGAAGGGAATCTGGTAGTGTGAGGGAGTATACTTTTGAGGTGGGGGTGGATAAATCTAGCTGATCAAAGGAAACCTCTGAGTATTCTAATAAAGAAGACTTCAACTGAGACCAAGCTTTCTACTCATTATTGTCTGTTTTTTCTCACAAAACCATCAACTATGTCTCTTTTCCTGAAAGTTCTGAAAATTTCTAAGTGTTCTGCTTTGGACTTTCTAGATATAGTCCTTTTCTTCTTAGAATGAACTAAATTCCCCTTACACGTCATGTGACAGAGATGTCATTCTAAGAACACTGCTGATCACTCAAAGTATGGTACCATAGTAGGTCACTGCATTTCTGGGTCTGTGTCTTTGCCTTAGAAATCTAGTGATGTCATCATGCGACTGCCCTCAAATTCCATGAAACTCCACAATCTTCACAGGCACGAGGGGCAAGTGAGTGACTAAGATGCCAGAGCTGATCTTCAGTTGAGAAATAAAACTACCAAGAAGAGAAAGTATTTACAGTAGCTGGTCTATACATTCTGCCTCTGCAGAAAACCTGGGTAGGACACATACCTCCCAAAATTAGGTGACTCCTTGGGTAACTCGAATTTAGAGCCAAGAGAATAAGGAGAAACCAGTTCTATGGAGTTATGACATCTGATGCATCCACCTGTATTGTTGAAGATACATCTACTAGGTCAAGGTATTTGCATCAGGTTGTCAGTTTCCCTCTATCATGGACTGAATTCAAGATTGACTACTCATTCAATGTTTTGTTAAGTCACATGTACTGGGCTAAGTGTGGGGACTTTGGCAAACAAAATATTATGGCAGAAACTTTCATGCAACCCTCAGTCTATTCAGAAAGGCCATTTTCAGACAATTTCAATAGTGTTGAGTATATGGTAGATATGGATACACTAGGACTGGCCAATCAGGGTACCTAACCCTGATTTGAGGGCTTCAGGAAAGGTGCTGTGCCAAACCCAGTACTTAAAACTTGGGATCTCAGCTTCTAAGGTATATTCAACCTCAGTTGAGTTCTCTCTCCAGATATAGCAATACTGCTGATGAGAGGAATATATTCATTGGCATGCGTAAAAGCTTTGGTATGCTGTCAGACTCTTCTTGCTTTTGAACTAATGCAGTGGGTCAGAGTTTAGAGGAACCAGACAGCATGGCCAACAGCCATGTATGATATAATCTCTGAATCTCATCTGTTAAATGGAGAAAATGGCATCCCTACTTCCCAATTTGCTGTAAGTGTGGACTGAAGTACTATTTATAGAGTACAGAACCAGGGCTAGCACTTACTGATGTTAGTTCTGATTCCCTGAGCCCTTTAATGTAACACTAATGTAAACTCTTGTCTGTGGATTTACTTGGGTCACTTTTCAAAGAAGGCTGACTTCCACTCCTCTCTGCCCTCCATGAACGACCCATCAGGTGACTTCTCACTGAGTTGTGCTTTGGTTCCCAGCCTGAATGTTCTGGTGCTGAGAAGAGCCATCCCAGAGCCTTCCAGATAGAGCTGTGACACACATTGGGATGGATCACACTGATATCAGCACATCTGTAGGTGGTACTTACAGCCAGCATGACATTTTTTCCTGAGTTTATGGATGAATTCTTCATGCTGTCGTGTAGCCAAAGTTGTCCTATTAATGAGAGGCACAGCACTTTGGATGGCAAGGCAAGATAGTGCAGTTCTGAACAGAATTCTTTATGTATGAAAGATAAGAAAGGTGACCCTGAGGGAAAATTGATAATTGTGGCAAGCTTAGTGCTTCCCACTAGTGTACAGAGATAGGTTAATTTATATTTCCCCACAGGTGTTTGTCTGATAGACTGATGATGTTAAGCAGAATAAGAAAATCTGCATTTAAATGAATGTATTATAACATGGAAAGGTGGAGCTAGAATACAAAGTAAGCACCATCACGTTTGGGACAATAACAAAGTACAGTATCTTGGAGTCCTCTGGGAAAACTCTTACCTATGATTTATGGTCTTCTTGGTGAGTGACTCTTATAAACCCTCCTGGATCCCAGCTAATGAGTACAGGATAATTCTACAGCACCATACGTCACACTTCTTCTTCTTCTTTTTTTAAACTACGGCATAGACACACATTCCCACTAGATTAATGTTTCGAATAAATTAGGAAGAATGCTAAGTAAGAAAGGGCACCAAAATGGAAAATTCAGTGAAGCACAGACTCTGTGGGCCCAGAGGTAAATTGCTTTTATTAGTTTTTTTTCTTTAAGGCCATAGTGAAAGTAATGACCTAGCTATTTTTGTTATAAATATTGCACAGATAATTTTGGAATCTAAAGTGGATCCCATTATTTAAAGTCCTACTGTCTTCTTCCCTGAGACTTAAATAGAAACAGAAGTGAAATTCAAAATATTTTGGTATGAAACTGATAGCAACTAATCAGAAAGGATGCCAGCCATAATACAGTAGCAGAATCCTAGCAGTCCCTGGATATGCCAGGCATTAACTCTTTAGTTGTTGGATAATGGGGAGGTCGGAGGACCTAGAGAAAGGGTCAGAATGGCCAGAGTGGTGGTCATGGGGCATCCAGAGAGCCTGTGGCTATTTACCAACTGGTTGGAAAGTATTTCAATATTTTAACAACTGGTATCACTGTAATATACACACTAACCTAACATCAGACCTGAATAGAAAAATCATTGATTTCTGTTTTCCTCTCAAATTGGGAAACAGGAAGCTTCAGGCAAGTGATCATATTAGATTAGGACAGAGGCCGTGCCAAGATTCAGTCTGGGCTTTGCTGCTCACTAAATGTTAACCTTGTGCAAGTCAGTTAATCTCCCTGGTCTTCCTTTACCTTAACAATGGCAAGAGGATACTACTACCTACTTGGTAAAGCTGATGGAGGGATAAGATTAGATAATTGTATGGAATGCTACAATGCAAAGACTGAAGCATGGGTACAGTGCCAGTAACTCTAAAGGGCACTTCCTGACACAGCACCTCCTGATTTTGCTGTGTCCAGGGTTCCTTTCCCACTCTCACTTGGGAGCATCATTGGAGGCACTGAGCATCTAGATGCCCTACATTTTGTGGCCAAGGTGTGGGTAGGAAATCCAAGCTAGGACAAAGCCACACTCTCGCCTTGCAGTTTTATTCTTGAGTACCATGAGGATATTTAATGGTTGGAGTTCATTTCTTTTGATAAATCTGTCACTAAGAGACTGTGCAAGAAAATTTACAACCTATATCCCAGCGTTGCCTTGATTTCTCTTTTTAGAGACAGATGACTCCAGTTTTTTTTTTTTTTTTTTTTTTTTTTTTTGCTTTCCAAACAGTTTCTCCAACAAGTTCCTTTTTGCTTAGATCTTCCAGAGCAGGGTTTGCTGCCTGAAATCACAGAACCTTAACGGACACAACAGTTGATTGCTGTATTTACAGAGTCATGACCCCATGATTTTCAGAGAAACACAAATATCGCTGCATGGGTCTATTCTCTGTCTGATTGGAATTTATTTTCTTCCTTTCTTCCCCTCCCTTGTTTCCTCTGTGTCTCCTGTCTTTCTGCTTTCAACCATGTTATCAATCAATTCTGCATCTTCTAAACAAATCAACTCTGAAATAGCCCCCCGATTTCATGGAATTGGCTTGTTTGGGGGACAGATTTGAGAAAGTGATCTGTAGCAATTTTGTTTATGTTACTTTGCAAACCAGGAAATATAACTAGAATAAACAAGTCATGTACATAAACTCTTAGGTAAAGCTCACCTTCTATGTAATGGTTTACCTGACTAAATAGTGTCTCCTCCCAGTGAAGTAATTTTCTTGATTCAAGCTGTGATCATGTCCCAGGGCTTTCACCCAGCATCTCAGGTGGTGCTGTCTCTTGACCAATTTTACTGCCTTTGCGAGATTATCAGTAGAGTTACACACAGCAGTGCAGGTAAGATATGCCATAAAGACCGCTGTTCGTGTCAAAATGTAACCGTGAGGTGGAAATTGTGTTCCGAACAATGCTGTCCCAAGCCTATTAAGGAAAAAAAAAAGAGAATAAAATGGAAAAATGTGCTGTCATGAAACCTTGTATAATGATTTCAAGCCATGCTGGGCCCTGACAGCTGATGGGGGGACAGAGATTAAATTGGGACCACTCTTTGTAGACTTGCGCAGCTAATCTAAGTAGAGAAACTGCTTCTCCTATGATGGGGTTAACAGTGCAAAATGCCAAGTCTGAGGAAGCTGGTAAGATCTAGGCATGGCTTGATATAGAGCCGTGCAATAAAGGGAGAGTAGGGATGTAGGCAAAGCAGACTGTGCACAGACTTGGCCCTGAGCAGGAGGTTTTGGAAATCAAAACCTCCTTCTGAGAAGGAGGAAGAGTATCAGGTCCCTAGTCAAAAAAGATCCATGCAGATTCCGCCTCCAGTTTTGGAGGGAGCAGGTGCAGGATGCCCACGCCCAGTTAGCTAGAACCGCACTGCAATAAAGATGCAGGTGGCAAAGCCTGAAGCTGGATGGTTCTGTGGGGGCTGCACCTCACTCTGCTAAACCTTGTCTAGCTAGGTTCCTGTTCTGGGCACTTGTGAGCCTCCAGATGACCACTAGGCCAGCCTAGAATAGGGAGTAACACGGCTTCTGACGTGTTCCTTATGTGTTCCACATACATGCTTGTTTCTCCTCTGTGCAGAAAATAACTCTATTGTGAAAGGAAGAAAGATACATATAAAAGTGGCGGTTTCTTTGAGTGTGTTTCTCTGACCACCTGCTAACAGAAAAAGTAAACTATAAGGTCTGATATGGCCAACTCGGATTGTGATAAAGGAATTTACATGAGAAAACATTGTCAAATTATAGTACTTTGCCTATCCAGTAGCCTTTTTCTAATGAAATATTTTCTCAACAACGTTATTTTGGAAACCAGTTAAGCAGAAGGCTTTGTAATTAAATGTTCTAAGGTTTAAATTGGGTTCCTGTGGGGTTTCGTGTGCATGTAGTATTTTGAGTGTTTTCCCACAAGAAATCAATATTTCCCTAAAACCAGTGGGAATGTACTATTCATTCAAATAGTCAATTAAAATGTTAACATGTTATAAACTGTATACCCAGCATGGGATGCATTGTTTCTATACATGGCATGAAGATCAGAATATCAGGTTGGCCATTAATTGTGGGGAGTTAAAGTATCAATATATCAGATGTGACATTTATAACCTTTCCCTGATCAAATTAATTTTATTCTGTTGACACCAAAACTATGAGGGACCTCAATTTAAAAGCAAATGTTAAAAGGATATATAACAATGGAAATTAAAACACCATCACCTGGGGTGGGGGTTTGGGGGGGTATTGGGGTGGGATGAATTGGGAGATTGGGATTGCCGTATACACATTACTAAAAAGAAAAAAATATCAAATTGTACACTTTAAATATGTGCAGTTTATTGTATGTCAATTGTATCTCCAATAGAAGTTCTTAAAGAAGTAGAAAAAAATAAAACACCATCATCCCAAAAATAGTGGTAGTAAAATTAAAACTCTGAAAACCATCATTGAAACACCAAAAATCCAAATACGTTGAATTACTCCAAGGAGCCAATCAGTATCAAAGATAATAAGAACAAATCATTGAAAATGAATACCAAGAAATATGTTTGAGGTTCATGGCAAAGAAGGCATCTTAGGTAGACCAGAAGTGCAGGCTCCTTGCAGGCTGGTCAGCTGAAAGGTTTGCATAGACCTTCGTGTAGTGCTCTTGACCACTCTCTCATTAAACTTCCTACCCACTTAAATTCAAACCATTGATTTTCTTGTTCAAATTTTACACTTTTGTCTAGGTCAAATGCTGCACCAGATAGGATGCTGGAAGCTATCCCAGGCAAATCAGAACAGCGTCACCTTAATGATAACCTTTATCCTTTTGCCACCTTTCAAGTGAAGAGTTTTCTATGTGAAATGAAAACTGGAATGATGAAATATTCATTCTTTGTTTTCTCTAGTGACACACTTTTCCTGGTCATCTTATATGCATACTCACAATTTAACTCTCAACATTGTTTCTAATGACATCTGAAGATACATATCAGTCATCTCCTCTCTGTTAAGCTCTGGGCCCACAGCTTTTCTAGTTACCCTCCCAGAGTTTTCCATCAGTAGCTCCAGCTCAACACTCCGAAACTCAAACTCATTATCTTTATCCCCCAAACTCTTTCCATACCTTTGTCTCCTAACTAGTTTCACCTCTCCTTATCACACTTATACTCCACTAAGCAATAAATGACAAGAAAATTAGACGTTTAAGTTGTGAAGAGGGATGGCTTCTTAGAATATTTTGAAATAATTATGATGCTAAAAGTAGGTCTGTATTTTCTGTTGTGAGTTATAAGAGTCTCCCTTCAGGGATCCCAGCTTGCCATGATTGCATCCTAGAAGAGGAGCCATACTACATTTTTCAAGGGTAAGACATGGGCACGAACCAATCAGAACAGATGCCACAACAAATTACAGTAGGGGCTGGCCACAAACCATCAGTGTGTGCTTATGGCTAACAGCTAAACATTATCCTTGAAACTGATAAGCACTACAGTCCAGAAGAGGTACTAGGGAAAAAGAAAGACACTGAGATGCTAACTGGTCCTTCAGTCTCCACCACTGATTTACATTTCTAAAATGTACATTGGATTATTTAATTCCCTGTTGAAAAATTATTACATGTATTTACAGGGCCAACAGAATAAAGCTTCTTCCCTCAACCTATAGAAGACTTCATGGTCAGGCTCTGCTACTTCCTCATCTCGAATTCTTACACACTCCACCACCTCTATCCTGGCTGTTCTCTACTGTGCATTAGCTTTTCCTCCTACAGGCCCCATTTTTCCAGGCCTCATTGCTCCTGTTATCTTGCAGACATGGTTTATTCCTCGTGCACTGCCCTCTCTGCCCTGCTCACCAAGCACCCACCCCTGATCCAGCTGCCCCTTTCTTTTATAGTGAATTCCAACTCATCCTTCAAATCTTGGCTCATATATACAATTTTCAGTTGCATATTCCTTTATCCCAAACCCCTTCTCCCCCTCAGAAGGGTTAATCACTTGCTTCCATTTTTCCCTATACATACCTCTCTTATAGCCCTCATCATATGGTGCTCCAGCTGTATCTGTTCTCCCTCCATTACCAGACAGTGAGCTCCCAGAGAGCATCAGACTAGTCGCATCATTTTCTCCAGTGTTCGTCTGGTAGATGTCAACCAGTATTTGTTTAATACATTTCAAATTCTTACAGGTGTGATGCTGAGAGCCCAGTGCCTGTGGGCTTTCACCGAGGCAGGGCCCTGTTGGTGAAACGTGGACTATCTCTGTTTAGACATCTAGGCAGAAGACTGCACACTGCTCCTGCCTTCGATGGTACTTTCAGTTAGCTCCGATCAGGCAATAGATGGTTCTTGAAAATGGGACTTTTGGAGAGGCTTTTCCATGGAGATTATTCGATTGTTTACCCAAATGTGTGTGGACTCCCAAAACAACAACAACAACAGCAACAACAACAAGAGGTGTGATCACTGTAGGTGGAAGGGCAAGAGGGAGAAAGGGTGATACCTGGGGTCCAGCTGACAGTGGGAGTCACAGAAAAGAGGGTATAAGGTGACGTAGACCCAGGCCATACTCTTCCCCTCTTGTTTATCTTCCTGGCCTCTGATCCTCCTATCTCTCTGCTGTCTCCCATGTACCAGAGGCAACCAAAGCCAGACTGCAAGGAAACCCAGGTGATGCATCCCATTAAGGTCAGCCTCCTGGGCACAGAACAGGACAGAAAAGAACAGAGAATAAATATAGGTAAAGAGAAAATGGGGGGGGGGGAACTAGCACAGAGAGAGAGTCCCCAATTTACCCAGGATGTTTTGATAGCACTTCTACCCCTCATGGCCTGTGCACTTCCACTACATGAGACAGGTTTTGTCCCTTGGTCATTTCAGCATTGTCTCTACTTAGAAAGTAGGTTCAGTTGCTAACACCAGATTTGAGGCTCCATAATGGAAGGGATCTTGACTGGCTTACTGAATGCCTAATATCTAGAACAGGGCTGGGACACATGGAAAAAAAAATCATTTATTACATGAGTGAATGCATGTAAGTAGCTGTAAGTCTCCTGCCTCTTACTTATTCCAAAGACTTTTCTATTCCAGCCTTTTTTTTGCCAGTTAGTCTGTTGCAAAATGAAAAATCTGCTGCCAAAATGTAACACTGAATATTTAGTTATCCTATGGCCAGAAGAAGATTGACCTAAATGTTGGAACACAATCTAAAGCACTTCCTGATATCCAGATCATTTGGAAGCATATAACAGTCAAAGCTATTCTACATCTTATTGGAAAGAAATAAAATAAGCAAAATCAATGAGAACAGCAACAACAAATCCCAGAGAGTATAAAGTATTGCTTTGATCCCTAACTTTTGCACCTTTTTCTTTGAAGGCTCATATTTATCGCAGCTTATCACCTAAAATCAGTGACTTGTTCTCTTACTTTTGCCTGCCTGTCCTCTGTATGATGCACTGTGAAAGGTATAACTCCTTTCATGGACAATATTGACAGCAACCTGAGTGAGTCTCCTCCACTGGTCACTCCTTGTCCCTGCTGGGCATTTTTTTGGGAAGTGAGGGTCCAAGTGAAGAAGCTGTGGACTTGGTGAACAAGTCCAACAAAGATGCAGTGAGAAGACGTGGAGCCCCATAGAATAGATGCTGGTGTTTTATTTCTCTTCAAAAATGCAGGAAATAGTGCAGTCAGTAAGAAGCAGGAAAGAGCCAGGGGATTTGTTAATAAACACCAGTGTAGTGGAAAGAAAGGACAGAACAAATCCTTCCCGTGGGCTTGGCTGACCTTGTTCTGCCCTGTAGTGAACAAAGTGGGGAGAGAAATGTGATGAATGGAGCCCATTAGGATTCTATCAAACACCTAAAATTCTCTCATGTCTATCTCAGCCCCCAGTTTAGGAAAAAAATAAGGTTTCTATCGACTTTTCTTAGTTGAGCTACTGTTAGGAGTTACAGTGTCCATATTCAAATTTCAGATGGAAGTGACTTCAGGAATGGTATTCTTGTCATTTATTGTTTCTTTTTTAAAATTGAGATATAGGTGACACACAACATTGTGTAAGTTTAAGGCGTACAATGAGTTAATTTGATACATTTATGTAATGCGGTATAATTACCAGGGTAACTTTAGCCAACACCTTGATCACATCAGATAATTATCATTTCTTTTTTTCTGATGAGAACATTTAAGATCTAGTTTCTCAGCAACTTTAAAGATCCCCAGGACTTAATCATCTTCTAACTGCAAGCTTGTACCCTTTAACAACATCTCCCCTATTGTTTTGTTTTTGAGATCAGAAAAAGCGTATCTCGGTTAGATTAGTGTGCCTCCATTCTCCATGAATATCTAAGATAATTGCTGGTAACATTTGTAAGAAATTAAAGTTAAAATAATAAGGTAGGTACTGGTATGTATGTGTAAGGCTGAAGTTAACTATTGTTCTTTTTTTTTTTTTGTATTTGAGCTCATTATGAAACCGATGAAACATTCAAATGGATATATGCAATAGATGCATATTTTATAGGAGAATAACAAAATTGCCAAATATCCAAAGTCCACTTTGAAAGGACACTCCCAGTCAATTGCAGCCTCATTTACTACCTCCAGCCTGAATTTTTGATAGATTTTTTCCCTTGCTTCTTCCTTTAGCTTTATCATATATGTTTGTATAAGAAAGAATTAATGGTATAATTTTTCTTTCCTATAAATGGAAATGTATATTCGTTTGTGACTTTGTCTTTTTAGTTCAACATTATTTATTTTGAAATTCATATTAATGCCAATAGTGGCATTTCTTGCTTATCACTATTTTATAGTGCTCCATTTTATGACCAAACCACAAATTATTGATATATACTAGTGTATGTTTGTGTTATTTCTAGTTTTATTATTGTTTTTTGCTATGGCAAATAAGAAAACTAGAATGAAATCATTAGATCCTAGAGAATGGTTATTTATGTTTTTCTTAGATAATGCCAACTATTTTCTGAAGTGATTATGCAGATTTACACTGAAGTTAACACGCTATGAGTGCCCCCATTGCTTCACATGTGTTAACATGTGGCAATAAATGGTATTGTCAAGCTTTTTTATTTTTGCCACTTGGGTAGGGTTTTAGTGGTATCTTTATGTGGTTTGCTTTGTAGTTCCCTGAAAATGGTGTAAGATAAAGTTTGTTTCCAGTTGCTTCTAATTCAAATGGAAAAGTAAAAAATTAACGAAAAAAAAAAAACACAAAAAAATGTAACAACCAGATAACATCAACACACATAAAAAATGAACACTCATTCATTCTACACTTGTGTCCATTTTGAGTGGTCGAATAGCCGGTGGTTAAATGTTTTGAATAGTGTGTGTGTGTATTTGTGGGGTAGAATAAGAAGATAGGAGGCAATGTGCTTTGTCTGTGACCCTCTCACTCTCCCTAGTTTCTTTTTTTTCCTTCACAAATTCAGAGCAGAATAACTGTAATATTTTTTGCTTCCTACCTATCCAGGACTTACCACAGTTCATTTAGGCCAGAATGAGCAGATTTCTGACTTTTCCATTCCTACTTCTTCCTAGTGCCAGCCGTGTAACCAGGTGCTGTAATGGTCGGTGGAGTGAAAGTGGAGAAACCTAGCCTTCAAATATGCTAAATATAATAAACTAAATTAGAGGCATTTCTAAATATTTCTATTATCCAAATATGCAGAGAACACATAATTACCTTATTGGTAGATTAAAATGAATGAAAATGTAAAACATCAATATAGGTTTCAAAAAAAAAAAACAGAATAACCCACATAGCAATGACTGGTATCATTCATGGTCTCCAGGGACAGATTTTCTTCAGCCAGCAATGCACTTTATCAATCAAATTTATTTACCTTTATATCAAGGCAATTCTTTCCTTCTTTACTTTTTTGGCTCAGAAATTACAAGGACATGTTCAAATTTTATTTTCCGTTTTGAGGATTTTTCCAGATAATCAGTGTGTAAAAGCTATTTTCAAATGCTTTTTGCAAGTGACCAAGAGGCCAGTGTTATCTGAAAGGAAAAATATATGTCACAAACACCACCCATGTAATGCTAAAAATCAGGAAGTCTTCATCATTGGAGCCCAGTCTTACAAACAGTCAAAAATGTAAATGAGAATAAAAATTGTCAATAGAGCATATTTGAAGCAACACTTTTTCTTCATTTTATTTTCTGTGAATATGTAAATTCTTTGAAAAAATCTCATGATATCTACAATACTCTCTCTGCAAGTGAATTTCATACTAATTAATCTGGGAGAAAAACCTTTGGTTCTACCCCAGAATCATCACTCTCTTTCTATGTGACAGATTCTTCCAACAGAACATTGGAGTGATTTTGTCCAGTTATTTTTCTTAGGTCTCTGTGGAAATTTCTTCTTTTTATAGATACCATCTGGTCTAATGAGATTCTAACAGCTTCTATGCACACTCTTTCTTTGCATTTGAATTTTTTCACTGGAGTCATTGTTGGAAGTGAAATGTAAAAATAAGGGGAAAAAGTATATTAAATAAGCTTGGCACTTTTACTCTGTCATTTAAGGAAAGTAATCATGATGATTCATTTGATTTACTGAATGTAAGTGTTCATTTGAACATTGTCCAAAGGATGTTGCCTTACTTAAATATGTAGTGAGCCCTAAACTAAAATTGCTGCTGTAGCCACTGCTGGATTTAGTCTAGGAATGTATATAATCTTCTCCTAGCACAAGTGTGTCCACAATGTTAACACGAAATCTTCTTAAGCAAGATTTGATTATATGTGCTCAAGCATCACTAATCTCCATTCCTTATCAATGTATGTGAGTGGAGGAGTGTGGAGGGGGTGAGAATAAATCCAGTTTTAAACTGAGATGGAGTGGCTAGAAAAACAAATTTGAGGCAATTATTCTAGGACTCAGACTGTTAGCTGCTAATTGACCAGATGTATAAAGCTGGCTCATAAGAAATTATCTCCTTTAATGCAAAATTTTACAGAAGTTTCATACTGAACAATGAAAAGAAAAAGAACATTAAACAGACTTATGTCAAGACATAGCTTGACAACGTCTGTCTCATTTCCCAGGGATTCTGTCCCATGCGATAGATCTGTAGATGTATATGGAGGGGCACTTTGGGCAGAAGGTAAGAGAGTGGCTCTAGGATAAGAAAGACAGATTCATGTTCAAATTCTTCAATTTACCTGTGACTTCTTAAATTTTATTAGCCTGTAAATGGAAATGAGTGGAGTAAAGGAAATGAGATAATAGACCTAAAAATGTACCTAGGAAACAGTCAACATTAGCTAATATTTTTTGTAATGCTATCTTTTGATTTTGTGGTCATGTTCTTTCATGTCTAAATTGTTTATGTGAGAAAATGATCAACAGAATAATTTAGATGGTAGCATCCTTTGCTTCGTCATTCATTTGGCAAATGCTGTCCTTCTACCATGTGTCTGTCAGGGGCCGATGCTGGGGCTATGTCAGTCAACAGACCAGGTAAAATCCCTGCCATCGTGGAGCTTTCAATCTAGGGATTCATAAGTAAATCACAAACTGGCAAAGTAGTATTTTCATTGGAAAGAAATATTTCCCTCCCACACACATATTATTCATTTGTGAATGGTTAAAATAATAAACATTGAGTTATCTTTTTCTTTAAAATTTTTAAATTTAGACTTGATCGTGGAATTAATTTTTTTTTTTATGATCAGGCTTGTATTTTTATTCTATGTGAAAAAATTTACACAGCTCAAATTAACACTGGTAGGGGTTTTATCTTCAAGGGCAACTGGTGACAGAGCCATTAAGGTCTACAGAGAGAAGTAGATGGAAGGTTGGTCTGAATGGACAATTTCCCGTTTGTTGGATTGATCCTTGATTTTATCAGCAAGCTCACGTTCAAAAAATCCCATTGTGAGATATAGTAGATGACACCTGATACTAAAACTCCACATACCAGCCTGAACAGTTCAGAAATTAATGCCTCCCATAACACCAGGAGATTTGATAATGAAGCCAGCTCAATAGAGGTCAAGGGGAAATGATATTATGTATGCTCCCTTGTGAATCAGTGTAATCCCATTGCTTTTCCCCAGATGTTCACTCCTGGCATATGCAGCTACAATGTGATCTCAGTGACTTTCATAGCAATCCTATTGAATAATTCTGTACTAACTTGAGGCATTGTGAAACTGTTTACGGGTATAATGGGCATAGTTCATATATTAGGTCCCTCTTTCACCTTGAGGTCTGATAAAATAGATGCACGTTCCCCAACCCATGTTCCTTTGTCCAAAGCACTTCCATGTGTTCTGAGAGTTCTTAGAAGGATTTATTGTATCAAGGTCACTTTTTGTGCCAAATGGCTTCCTCTAAATTTGTGTCAGCATGCTGTCCTGTAATTGCTTTCTCTGTTCCTCGTTGGATTGATTCAGATGTGAAAATCCCACACTTCCTCATTTTCCACAACCCCCAGTCCCCATTTCAAAAGCCATTTGAATGTAGTAGATTGTACTAAAGATTTAGCAATGGGGGCATTATAGGGTGGAAGCAAAAGTAGGAATTTATATGGTAACAATACAAAACACTATCATGTTTATTTAAAATGTTATTGTTCTTTAAATTCCTCTGCTCATCCCTCCACTAGGAATACTCCACAGAAGCTTCATTTCATGGGTCCTTAGCACCAAGTCTTGTGCACGTTTCTCTTCTGGGCCCTCTTTTTTAAGAAAAGCAAAAAAGCTTTTTTTAATACAGTCCCTTTTCTCAGAGGGAATGTGTTAGCTTTGAATAATCCTGATATTGTTTTGATATTGCAAAAGCCCTTGTGCATGCTGGAGCCTAAGATACATGGGGGAGAAAGCCAAGAACTGAAGCTGGAGAGGTAGAATGGAACCAAACTGGGGAAGATTAGCTGGCTGTTGTGAAGCATTGGAACTTTATCCCGTTGACAATGTTCAGTCAATAAAGAATTTTAAAGAACGTGAAGCCATTGCCAAAACTATGTTTTTGAAAGATTGATGCTGAGAACCAAAGGGAAGCAATAGAAAGTCAAGAAGGAAGATAATTAGGGCTTAAACTAAGACAGCAGTAGTTTAAACAAATTGATGGTAAATCATTTTCACTGTGTTTTGGGAGTATTTCTTAGGTTCTATCTTCTGGACTAGTGTATAAGATCTTTGAGAAAGTGGATTGTCTAATTCACTTACAGATCTCTCAAAGCCAGTTTGAACTTTGCATCAGTAGGATTTCTGTAAACATTCAGTACATAGAATAAAAATGGTTTTTGTTCACATCCACTGTGCGATGCATTGGCCAAAGTTAACACATGGGAAATGGTCCTTAAAAAGCCTTTCTCAATGTTCCGATCCGAATGAGTCCATATCCTTTAGTTTCCTAGGACTCCATTGTTTAATATACATTTCTCTAGTTCTCTCTCTGTCTCTGTCTCTCCCCCCGAAAACAAAAAACCTTCAGGAATAATGAAAGGATGAAAGGAAATTGAAAGAATGATTTTTCTTAAACCCTTTTCTCTCATCTCACCCAGTTTCTCACATCTCAGCCTGTCTCTCCCTACAACTTGCCTCTGAATTTCAGTTCTGCACTCTGCCCTGGGATTATTGGATTTACCACCCTCTAAAACCAATTTCTGTTCCACTGATGATTTGATTCCTTCATTGCCCCAAGCTGCATAACCCAAGGCTGTTGTGTGCAGCACACTGTCACATAATTTTACTAGATAAAAGAAAGTGATTATAACAAAGGCCAGTAGCAACTGAATGTTGCACAATGGTAGTCCCAAAATACATTGGCATTCCCAAGTTTTGAAAAATTGTAAATTACTTTGGACTACCATTAAATACAAGAAACCTCTTCTGTATTTAATAAATTCCCCTCATCTTCTTTCCAGATGCTAATCTTCTTTTGGCTTCAGGATATAAACTCCAAAATTTTCTAACTTTATTGTGAAGACTTAAAAATTTTTTTTCTCTAAATATGTCTCATCTATTTTATATAGGATTCCCAGTTAAAATACAGGACTCTATTCAATTTAAATTTATGATAAAGAGCAAATAGTCTTTATTATACGACTTTAGCATGAGATATACTTAACGTGAGTAGATTAAACATTGGTTCACTCAATCCGAATTTAAAATTTAACAGGATGTCTTCTATTTTTGACAATTTTATTGAGATATAATTAGCATACCATACAATTCACCATTTAAATTTAAAATGTACAATTCACATAGGTACAGAGATCAAACTGGTGGTTGTCAGAGGTTAAGAGAGCAGGCGGATTGGGAAAAATAGGTGAAGAGGATTAAGAGGTAAAAACTTCCAGTTTTAAAATAAATAAGTCATGGGGTTGTAATATACAACATAAGGAATATTGTCAATAATTTTGCAATAAATTTGTATGAGGACAGATGGTAACAGCATATTATGGTGATATTATAGTATATTTAAATGTTGAATCACTTTTAAATGTTGAATCACTATGTTGTACACCTGAAATTACCATAATATTGTATGTAATACTATACTTCAATAAAAAGGCAACAAAAAAGGAAAAATAAAATAAAATAAAATGTACAATTCAATAAATGTGTTTACAGATTTGTACATCTACCACCATAATCAATTTTAGGACATACCATTTCTTCAAAAGAAACCCTGTACCCTTTAACTGTTTCCTCCCAATCCTCACCGTCATCCCCAGACCTAGGAAAACACTAACCTATTTTTTTCTCTACAGATTTGCCTATTTTGGATATTTTATATAAATAGAATCATACAATATGTGCACCTTTATGACTGGTTTCTTTCATTTAGCGTAATATTTTCAAGGTTCATTTATATTATAGCACAGGTCAGTGCTTCATTTGTTTTATTGTAATAATATTGCCTTGTATGGATACACTGCATTTTATTAGTTCATCACTTGACAGACATTTGAGTTATTTTGATTTTTTGGTTACCATGACTAATGCTACTCTGAACATTTGTGTACAAGTTTTGGACATATGCTTTCCTTTCTCTTCGGTGTATACCTAGGCGTGGAATTGCTGGATCATATGGTAACTTCATGTTTAACAGTTGGAGGAACAGCCAGGCTGTTTTTCAAAATGGCTGAACCACTGTACATTCCCGTCAGCAGTGCATGAGGGGTCCAATTTATACACATCCTTTCCAGTACTTTTTATTGACGCCTTTTTTATTATGGTTTTGATTTGTTTTCCTCACCAATGATGGTGATCTTTTTGTATGTTTATTGGCCATTTCTATATATTTTTGAAGAAATGCCCATTTGGATCTTTTGCTTTTGTAAAAATTTGGGTTATTTACCTCTTTATTATTGAGTTATATATATATATATATATATATATATATATATATGTATAAAACATATATGTGTATGTAACATACAAGTCTCTTATCAGATATAAGATTTGCAAAGATTTCTTCTATCCTGTGGGTAGCATCCTGTACTTTTTTTTTTTTGTTAAATTGTATTTCTCAATTCTATACTAGAGAGCACCAGCTTTATATAACCCAAAAGGCCCTAGAAGCTGTTTTTCCAAACAAAGGAGAACTGTCCTCTTCGTAAGAGGCATTCTCTCTTCCTTCCAGGCTTATTGGCTCCAGTTGCTGTTTTTATTGATGTAGAGGGAAGGAGCTGTCCAGTACATTGGAGGATATTTAGCAGCATCTCTGGTCTCTACCACCTAGATGCCTGTAGTACCCTCCCCCTTCCCAGCTATGAGGATAAAAATGTCTCCAGGTGTTGTTAAAAGTCACCTGTTGAGGGAGGGGCGGCGGCAAAATTGCCGCCTTTAGGAACAACTGACTGAGAGGTGTGGACAAAATGAGTCCTTGACACCCACTTATTTAGTAAATGAGTACATATTCAGGCAGTATATATAGATGCAAGTTTAAGTTTGAGAAGTCTTGGGGAAGCATGGCTAAATATATGGAGGCCTGCCACACTGAGGGAGATTTCCACATTTTGCTGGGTCCAGATGGTGAACGGGGGAGGCAACGGGGAGTTTTGATCAGGTAAATTACAACAAGAAAATGTTTTAAAAGTTCTAATGATTGGAATGATTTGTGAATAGAATAAGGTAGGGGTCTCACATCATGGTTAGTATCGAGTAGAAGCTGCATTGAATCCTCAGGAATACCGAAGAGGGTTCTGGTTTCCAAAGCCTCCTCTACTGTCAGGAGAGTGACCTTCAGATAGCTGGCTCACAGACTTTCAGGGGCAATTGCTGGTTAAAAGCCAGCATCTGTCTCTACTTTCTTGGACATGAGTATGCTATTAAGGATTTTTCAGTAGTTTTCTGATTGTTTATGGCCTTCAAACCAAGAGCTGAGTAAAAATACATTTTCATTTTTCCAACATTTCTGAGCCATGCAATTGCTACCTAGTTTAAAAAGATTGAATTTTTCTAGGAGGTGTAAAAAAAAAAAAAGTATCGCTAATTCCAGAAGAATGCAGAGAGGCCATCACTTACCTTCATCACTATATCTTTGACTTAAATACCCCCTCTTTGTTGTGGGGGACCACACATCCCACATGACCCAAGAAAGACCTGGTTTATATTCTCTCTGGCATCCCATTTGGTTTAGTATTTGCTCTGAATGCTTTTTTTTTTCTTTTAAAGAAATGTTATTAATAATGCAACATAATACTGTGAATGTCTTACCAAATGGATCATAGCTACTTCCCTCTTTATAAAGATGCACAATGCAGGGTGTTTGCTGATATAACAGAGTCTTCCTGGACACAAGGGACTAGGGGTAGCTAACTTCTCTGGCTTCAGGTGTCCTTGGGAGAAGTATTGGGTAGAGTTACCCCCACTGGACACTTGGAGTATTAGCCAGTTCTGTGAGGTGTGCTAAGACTGCATGGTGCAGAAAGATGCTAGGCCACAAACGTGAGAGGGGTTGGAGTGAAGCATGAAATACTGTTGATTAGGAGATTGTGAACTAGGAGAGAGGAATAGCATTCCAGCTGTTGAATATATAGAACATAATATGAATGCTATTGGTACAGTGGTTTTGTTATTTCTTGTGGCATAAATCTATAATTTTTTATTCAGTTTGTTGTTAGACATCGCTTCTTTTTTAAACAAATCTCTGTAGCAGCAGTTGCTCAAAAGTTCGTGCTTAAGGAGATTCCAGTTGCTAAGAAAGTTGATGATAAACATGTAACTTGTACAGAATGTTGACCTATATTTACCATCCCCCTTTGGAGTTGTACTAGTATCACTGACAGCACAAAAGCAAGAAGATTCAAATCTGCTAAAGAAATATCAGCATCAACTGAAAAGTTACTAGTTATTTTGAGACCGTGCCTGAAGATGCCAAATGAACATCGTTAGCTCTGAAGCATGACTCTATGTGAAATGATTGTTCTTCTAAATTAATTTTACTCATTTTCTATTGCAAGTATTATTATGCATGTACAAAAAAGTGAAACCATAGTAGTTGTAAATGTCTTGGCTTTATTAACAGAGATTATTTGCAAGCAGGTAAAAGATGCCAGTTTTATATCAGTGCTATCAGATGCTTTAAAGAGCAAGTCAGTTTCTGCCAATAAATGGAATTTCATCCAATTCATGGAGTCAAGCTAAAAGTTTTGAAAGTTCCTTCCAATTATGGTAAATCAGCTCACAGTAATTTGAAAGCTGCAAGAAATTTAGTTTATTAAAGTTTAACATTGAACAATGAAGAGAAATTACTTGTTTCTTTTTACAGTGGTAATACACATAGAAATTTTGGAGTCATATCATAGGAAAGCATTATTCTTATTAAATTATAGAATCTATGAAACAGAATAGACTGGTATACACACATAATTCATAATTGGACCCAAATAATATTCAGTAATCTACCAATAAAAAGAGAAGCTATAGTTGTCAAAACTTACAGATATGTTTAATAAAAGTAACTTTGGAGACAAAGCTAATGCTTATTATCAAATATACATCTCAGCCTGATGGACTTGATTTCTCTTTGCAATTTTCACTTAGAAATCTTGAGCTTTTAAAGAAATATTTTGGAAATTAAGCTAAGTATCCTGCAATCATATAGAACTTTTATGGTAAACACATCTCCTGAGTGTTTTCTTACAAAAGAAAAACTCATTTGCAGTTAACAAAAAAGAATGACATTGAAATGCATCCCTGCAAAAACAAGGGGAAAACTGAAAGAATTAAACAAGAATCCGAAGTTTAGATCATATTGAATTTTATAATTATTCCTTTGTTTTTAAGAATATCATGACATAGGGTAAAAAAATTTTGATGGAATTTTATTTTTAATTGGAAGACTATATAGTATATACTATAATGGCATGAGTTTAAGAAGGCTTAAAATTGTATATCTTAGTTTAGTGAAATAATTAAAGGGATGATAGAGACAAAATTTTTTTGCATTGTGTCTTCTAAAATAATTAATAAAGAAAGGCACTGTAAATTGGAGCCAAAAAATGTACTAATAAAAATAGTTGGGTTGAAACATTTGCACATTTTATTATGCACATAAAAGAATCAGCTCTGAACTTACTCAAGCACCTTCAATGAAAGTATTTTCTTAAGTAAAGTTATGGTGGACGATAGAGAAGAGTCAATTGAAAGTTATCAACAATTTAACATCAATTATCCATAAAATGCAATCTATACAAGCTAATGAGTAATTAAAAAATAATGATATCTTTTCAAAGATACATTCTTCAGTGTACCAGTGACATGCTATTGGAAACTGATATAAACAAAATTGATTAATTTATATGAATATGTACTGAGTGATCATTTTGATGTTATTTTTTTTAATTTTATTTATTTATTTATTATTGGGGGGTACACCAAGTTCAATCATCTGTTTTTATACACACATCCCCGTATTCCCTCCCTCTCTTGACTCCCCCCCACCCTCCCTCGAGTCCCCCCCACCCTCCCCGTCCCAGTCCTCTAAGGCATCTTCCATCCTCGAGTTGAACTCCCTTTGTTATACAACAACTTCCCACTGGCTATCTGTTTTACAGTTGGTAGTATATATATGTCTGTGCTACTCTCTCGCTTTGTCTCAGTTTCCCCTTCACCCCGAAATAAAAACTTTTTTGCTATTATTATTATTATTATATAACAACAGGAGATCTCTTGTTTTTACAATTTATAAAGAATTTTACTCTTGAATATTTTCGAATAGAAATATTTTATGTATACCAATTTAATAAACCAACTTGTTAGTTAATAAATCGTTACTACAAAGTATATAATTTCATTATTTTTGGCACACCATTTCACTCTCAAAAATATCTCAGTTTGCACAGTAAATCATAGAGTCACTCTGTCTCTGATTATAGTGGCAAAGTGGTCGGTGTACACATTCACACACACACAGGAGCACATGCACTGTCAACAAATGATACAATTTTTAAAAAATATTTTTCACTTCCTCCTTTAATCTTTTTAAATTAATTTATTTATTTATTGGCTCTGCTGGGTGTTTTGTTGCTGTATGGGGGCCTTCTCTAGTTGTGAGTGGGGGCATCTCTTTGTTGTGGTGCGTAGGCTTCTCATTGTGGTGGCTTCTTTTGTGTGGAGCATGGGCTGTAGGTTCATGAGCTTCAGTAGATGTGGCATATGGGCTCAGTAGTTGTGGCTCACGGGCTCTAGAGTGCAGGCTCAGTAGTGATGGTGCACAGGCTTAGTTGCTTAGCGGCATGTGGGATCTTCCCAGACCAAGGATTGAACCCATGTGCCCTGCATTGGCAGGCGAATTCTTAACCACTGCGCCACCAGGGAAGTCCCCCACCTTTAATCTTAATCAGCAGATTCCAAGTGCTTCTTCCCTCAGTGTCATTAAATTAAAAGCATTCATGCCTTCATGGTGTGTTCAGAAAGCCCCAGGCCTTATATAAAAGATAAGGATATGAGATACGGTCCTTATTATCAAAGTGCAGTCTTTTGAAAGAAATTATATATACACACTATATAATAAATATATATCTACAAAACATAATTTTATCACAGTGTTAAGTGCTGTATTAGAATCTGTGCTAGATGTAGCCATCACACAGATAATAGAATAATTAACTGTTCCGGGAAAATCAGGGGCCAGTTGGGGAACACATGCTGGATAAGATGATATTTAAACTGTCCTAGGCAGTTCCCAGACATGGGACTATCAAAGATAAAAGGAACTAAGTTGTACAATGACATAATTGTACTTAGTGTAAAATAGAGGCTGAGGAGACAGTAGACATTCACATCGTGGATGGCTCTGGGGAGCATGATAGTGGCTGCAGGTCATGTGTTTTCCCTGTGGTTAGAAAGTGTATTCTTCTTAAAGTGTGTTTTCTAGCAACATTAGTTCTATAGGGTATAAATAGTCCTTATTATAGATAGAAGAAAGTATGGTTCTGTGGTCAAATCAGTGTAGGCAATGCTTGATAATAAAGGTTTAACGGATGGGTGCTGCCCTTGTTCTTGTTTTTAATTTTCCTAGCGACACTTCTCAGAAGTCTCCGATATCCCTGTCTGCAATGTTATTTGTTTTAGCACAGAATACTTTCCTTAGGGAGTATTTCATGGAACTGGAATGCTACCAAAGACTTTTCAGGGAATCCCACTTTAAATGGAAGGGAATATTTAAAGAATTTTTGGCAAGTGAATGTAAATTGGAGTTTGCATTTTAAGAAGTATGGAGTTTTTATTGGAGAGTTATAGAATTTCTTAGTTTCGCAACAAAAACTAGACACCATGACTTCAGTGAGAGAAAAACTGCTAATGTTGAGAGAGAAATGTAGCAGGACTAGAATTGTTTGACGTTTAGTCACATCAGTGGGGATGGAAGGAACCCTGGTGAGAGACTGCATCTGGGAAATGACAGATTCCAGAAAGAAAATCTATAAGGGACTGGAACTTTTGTAGAGCTGGGTCCCCTGGGAAAAAAACTGAAATGCATAAACATAATTTGCATTGAATTATGTGTATTTCAAGATTAATATATTGCTTTGCAATCACCTGCGTTTTCCTTTAAATGATAAACTCTAGCATTCTGCACTCAACCCAAATATAGTTTATAAGAATTCAGTTTGCAGATCTGTTTTTAAACCTATTTGTGTAAACTGACATTCACAGCTACTGCACTTTTGTATTAGCAAGTACAGTTTGGACTTAAATTGTCTTTGAAATCCCCTGATCTGAATTATTTGACAAGTGGCATTGTGCTTTCTTTGTAAA
This sequence comes from Hippopotamus amphibius kiboko, assembly GCF_030028045.1. Taxonomy (NCBI): domain Eukaryota; kingdom Metazoa; phylum Chordata; class Mammalia; order Artiodactyla; family Hippopotamidae; genus Hippopotamus; species Hippopotamus amphibius. Next base: position 55,541,279 of record NC_080190.1, on the reverse strand, counting down.
TGTTGATCCCAGGCTCAACTTACTTTAGTCACTCAGTATGGTCTGTCCCAAGGTCTTCTCTGAGCTTATTTTGCTAAGCAATCGATCACAGTCTAATAATTGATCAGTCTTTCTGTGTTTCTCACCAAGTAGACATATCACTCAAGAAGATTTTATAACACTATTTTCATGAAGTCTGGATCTACTGAGGATTTGATGGATTCAAGAAGACAAACAAAATGACTTGTTGGCTACTTCAGGGTGGAAAATAGCCTTTGATAAAAGTACCAGAAGGATGAGAAATTGAAGCTAGAAGGCAGCTCACTGGAACCAGCCAGGGGATGAGGGGAAATATGAAAAAACAGAAAAAACAAAACAAAACAAAAAAAAAACAGGAATGAAATTGTTTTCCATTAAATAAGGCTGACTCAGACTACAAACTCTCTTTCTCATAAGAAATAAATTTGTTTCACTGACATAGAGTTAGGGGTCGAGGATTCTTTATTCTCCAAACAGCACATTTTTCTTTTTGTTTTATGCTCTTTAAACGTTTTATACTTTTTAAAAGAACATATATTTTGGGAGACGGCAACAGAGAATGGCTTTGACTTGTAAGTAGGAGGTTATGGAGAATTTTGTTTTGCCCTTTGGTGTTTTCCAAGTGGTTAAAATTTTGCTGATCTAATTGAGGACTCAGTTTTACTCTTGCCTGGATTCAGAAGTAAAAGACTAGTGCCTAATTCCCTGCTATTAAGTTGTGATGGGATAGTTCACCGTGTCGTTGGAGCGTAAACTTTGTAATCTGGAGACCTTGATTTGTGAAATTCGTAGAGTGTTCACCAGGGTCTAGCCTGTTTCCTTATTAGTCAGAGGATAGCATCAAGGTTGCCAGGACATTTGTGTGGGCTTCAGGGGTCCTTAGTTTATAGTGGGAATTATTAGATAATAAAATAAATTTATATTAAATAATCAAATGTACTAGTTAGGGAACTTATGAAGAATTAAGAATTAATAAGTTTTATTATTAAAGTATTATTAAAGATACTCTGACCAAAAAGAGTTGTCATGGAGAAGCAAGCACTCTGAATGTGGAATCAGAAGACCTAGGGAACTAGCTTAGGATCCTACATTGATTGGTAGTGTAATCTTGTGAAAATCTTTTTGGAGCCTCAGGTTACTCATTTGTGAAATGCACACAGTCTTCATCTATCATAGTGTGTTCTAACAAAAATTCCATAAACTGGATAGTTTATAAACAACAGAACTTTATTTCTCACTATTCTGGGCCTGGGAAGTGAAGGTCAGTATGCTGTCAGGTTCAATATCTAATGAGAACCTGCTTCCTGGTTCATAGATGGTCACCTTCTTCCTGTGTCCTTTCATGGTAGAAAGATGGAGAGAACTCTCTGAGGTCTCTTTTAAAATAATACTATTTTTATTCATGTGGGCTCCACCCTCATGACCTAATACTATCGTGTTGGGGGTTAAGATTTCAACATGTGGATTTTGTAGGCACACAAATGTCTAGTCAATAATATCACCTCATAGGATTTTAGCAAAAATTAAGTGATATGCAGAATCCAGAAGTGGTCTGTAAACCACAAATTGCAACTCAGTGTAAGGCATTGTTATAGTTATTGAAATTACAATCTCATTGCTATTTGTAGAATTTTCTTATGTCAGTACCTACCATTTGCAAATTGTGACATTGAAATGATGATATACTTTGTCTACCTTTTCATGGAATAGACAGGGCATATAAAGATGTCCTCCAAATCAACACTTCTAAAAGCAAAACATTAAGTATGGCCAAGCCTTTATATAGGCTGGTTAGGAACGTGAAAGAAGAGAATAACTTCTGCAACTTTGTTTTTATTGTACTGTAAATTGGAAGCCCTTTTCTTAATTACCTGAGCACCCATCTTGTATCAAGCTTTTTCTGCTCCTTTAGTAGAGTTTGGTGAAAATAAGTTATATTATAAACAATAATTTGAATCCCAAGGATGTGGTACAAAGCTCCTGGACTACTATTGGGCAAAATACATTTTAAATTACATGGAAGTATTGCACAGCACCGAAGTAAGAAAATAAACACTTTTCAGTTCTTCACAGATTATTTTAAAATACATCTTTAGATTTACAGAAAGTTGTATCTTCAATGATTTAATAATATGTTTTCTTCTTTAAATAATAGTGTTAATATAATCTATGTTGTGGAATGAGGTAGAGTCCTACTGTTGTAAACATGGGCTTAAAAACTCTGATAGATGCTCATCTAGGGGCATCAGCTAAAGATACCTAGATACATCATTTTCTGCTTCCACTGGGCCAGGAACTTGAATGCATAAGTTAGGACACCCATACCTCTGAGGATAGTACTTGGATGAGGTCTGCAAACAAATGCCTCTGTAATTATTATTATTTTTGAATCTAAAGTCCATTTGTTAACCAGGTTCCATTCTGATTGCTATTCTTCCTTTCCACATTAATACCATCAACTATTTTTGACTAGGTCAGTCAGCCAATTTGCCTTTGTAGTTCGACTTTGGAAATATCTGTTCTCATTTATTTTGTTTTCATTTCATAATTTAGCTCTGAGAAGATGAATTTATTTTCCTTATTTTGAAGTTGGGAGCTAGAGAAGTTTACTTTTGTTTCTGTTCAGGTACTTTTAGCTTGATAATGTCTATATCCCTGCTGTAATTCGTAATCTTTCCAGTCAGTAATTTCTAACTGGTTATCCATATTTACATAGGAAATACAGAAGATTTGGGGGGAAAAAGTGGTTTTAATCTGCTTTTAGAACTAGACTGCACTTCCTTCCAGTGCTTGCCTTTCTCCATCTCCTCCCTCCTCCTTCCTTGCTTCCCCCCTTCCTTCCCCCTTCTTTGAGAATAATTCAGTCTATTTTACGTTTTGGGGGGTGAAACAAATTAGGTATAGTGGCTTATGTCTGTGTATGTGTGTGTGCACGTGTCTGTGCGCATGTACATGCACTGATTATGGGAGTACAGAATAAGCAGCCCGAAGTGTGGACCTGAATGTAGTAAGTGAGATATCTGCCCAGGGAAGGACAGGGGATGTAGGAGGTAAGTTGCTAGTAAAATGAGATGGGAGATTGAATATATACTAGGAGGATTAATCCAATATGTAAACATTGAGTAAAACTGAAGTCAGATTTCTTACTACTGGAGAAAATCTTTACAATATATGAAAAGAGAGAAAGCTAGGATAAACCTTGTGGTTTTGTCTTGGAAATGATGGTATTGGTGTAAACTCATAATTTGATTAATGGATTGTGTTATAGACTGAATTGTGCCCCCTCCAAATTCGTATATTGAAGACTAACCCTCAGTATCCCAGAGGGTAGCTATGTTTGGAGATAAGGCCTTTAAAAGGTGGTTAAGGTTAGGAAAGGTCATGTTGCTGAGTCCAATATAGTACTGCTTGCCACATGATAGGCCAATAAATCAAGAGACAAGTTGTTGGGGCAAGGAATAGTGACTCTAATTTAAAAGCCAGCAGCAGACCAAACAGTTAGTGGACTAGTGTCCCAAAGAACCATCTTACCTGGTTAAGAGTTCAGGCTTCTTTTATATTAAAAGGGAGGGCTGTGGTTGGTTGTTGCAAACTTCTTGGTATCTGAATCCTTTGTTCTTGAAGCTGTCCACCCATAGGTCAGGTCATGATGTTCCTGTAAATTTCCAAGAAGACATACCTTATTCTCTGTTCTGCAACTTTTTATCTCTATTTGAATGGAAAAGTGTTATACCTTTAAAGGTCAGGGCCTTGAGAATGGACTATCGTGTATATTTCAGGCTATAGCAACTGTTCTTAACTTGTAGCAAAAGCAATAGAATAACAAAGGTTAAAGTAAAAGAAACATCCAATATGGAGTCAGATTTGTTCCTCCCTATAGGGGTGGGCTTTAATTCAGTCTGACTGATGTCCTTACAAGAGGAAATTTGGACACACAAAGGGAGACCAGGGGTGCACATGCACAGAGGAAAGGCCATCTGCAAGCCAATGATAGAGGACTCTCTTTGGAGAGTTCTCTTTGGAGAAACCAAACCTGCCAACACCGTAAACTTGGACTTCTAGCTTTTAGAATTGTGAGAAAATAAAATTCTGTTGGTTAAGTCACAGTCTATGCTATTTTGTTATGGTAGTCCCAGAAAACTAAAACAGATAGATGGGTAGAAATTGGAAATAAGAATGGATGTAAGTATGGGTAGAGATACGTTTAAACATACATATGAAGTATATATGGTAGAAATTGGAAATAAGAATGGATGTAAATATGGGTAGAGATACGTTTAAACATACATATGAGGTATATATGAATAAATATGCATATGTATTGCCTAATTCTGTCCACCAAAAAGGCTTGGGAGAGGAAACACCCCCAATAATGAGAAAAACTTGGTTTCTAAATATCCAGTCCTTGGTTGCTAACCCTTTCCCCTCTAAAAGGAACTAGGCTTTTTGGAGAAACGGCTGATTACTGGCCTGGGAAAGGGAAAGTACAAGATGTGCTTGGAACATTTTGTTTTGCCAAAAAGAAAGCAAGTGCTCAAAGAATGATAGGGGCATGATAAAGAAGCACCAAGTCACTGAGGTTTCCGCTGGCAAATTCTAAGGGTGTCAGCCGGTGAGTAAAAAAGAAACATCTTGAGTCCAAACTGATATATTTTAATAAATGAACAAATCAAATGTGGATGAGGATTCAGATATTTACATCATTTCAAAGTATCTCCACACAAAATATTTATGAATTACCAGGAGTCAGAAGTAACTTACTGTGAGAAGGCTTGGCGAATGTGACCTTAATCAAATGTTCAAAGTTAACATCATCAGTAATGAAACATCAAAATCATGCAGTGTCTGATAGAATGAAACAGAAAGATTCACTGCTGTGACAGTCTTGCCAAAAATGAAACAAAAAAAGAATATCATCTTGAGGAAACATTAGACAAACCCAAACTGAGAGGCATACTATCACACAACTGGTGGACATTCTTCTTCTGTATCAGGGCCATAAAAGCCAAGGAAAGACCCACTAACTCTTACACGCAGGGCAGGACAACTAACTACAATGCATGACCTTGATTTGGATCGTTTTACTGTGAAGCTCATTATTGGGACAATTGGTAAAACTTGAATATGGTCCAAGGGTTATGTAGAAGTAATGTATCAATATTAATTTCCTAATTTTAATATCATTTTGTAAGAAAAAGCATTAAAGTCTTCAGGGATAACGGGATATTATGTGAGCATATTCTCAAAGGACTCAGGAGAAAAATAGGGGTTTTTGGTACTGTTTTTGCAACTTCCTTGTATGTTTGAAGCATTTCAAAATGAAAAAGAAAAAAAAAGGTAACAGCTTATTTAAAGCTCCTTCAATTCATCCATTAATCAATCTTTTTATCTATCTTCAAAAAAATTAGAATCACAAATGTTCTTCTTAGATTCGGATTTATTGTTATGTTAGGATTTATGGGCTTATGGAGAGTGTTACTTGGGAGTTAGAGAAGGTAAAATTCAGGGCCGGTGATGTTGCAAGGATGTGATGAGTACTTTCATCCATATTACATTATTTAAATGTATAATGTTTCCAAGAGGCAAGTTTTGCATCTGCATGTTACAGATTAGGAAGATGAGGCTCTGAGGGTTTGGATGACTTGTTTATTGACTTGTTCAGCTTCTGCATGTCAGAGGTCAGAATTCAGTGTTTCCTGCAGCCTAGTGTTCTTACTAATAAATCATAGTGTCTTCACCTAGCTCAGTGGGATCAATTTTAGTCAAAGAGTAAGATTCTCTGGAACTTCTCTGCAGTGCTAAAGATGAGACAACTAAACAAAAACTTCTGAGAAACTGTCCAAGGAGTCAATACATTTCTGTGGAAAGAGACTTATGTTGGTCATTCAGAAAATGACAGTTCTTGTCTTTATTTTATCAGATGTTTTTCCTTGCAACTATTCAAGCCATTCAGAGGCCCAGTTTCCTTATTCCTAAAATGGGTACAACCACCTGGCCCATAGTTGCATTAAGTGGTTTAAAGAATACATGAGATGTTGAATTAACAATTGTTTTACACCTGTAAGCATGCTATATTGACATGGCATAGTGATACTTTTATTCAGGTATGAATTGTCTTTATAATTAGGAAAAAATTCTTCTTCATGGTTGGATCCATCCATAGTCTGCTGATACTACTTGCTCTGATGTGTCCTTTGCTCAAATTTGACATCCCAGCCATTGACATCCTAGGTTAACTGACAGAGAGCTGAGCTCTAGCCACGTGACGGTGCCCCAAAGCAACTAAGACCAACTCTCAGTCTTCAAATCTGAACTCAGTAACGCTCATTATTTTAAAACCCTAAGTAATACTTCATTTTTGTATTAAGGCTTATATATGAAGTAAGTCAAAATTTGCATAACTATATAATAAAACTAGAGGCTTCAAAATTACTTTTATATCTGCTAACTTCTATTTTGAGCATTTTGTTTAGATTCCCCTGTACTTAGAGCAGCTTGGGACTATATTGCAAAAATAACGGACTAGGAAATACAGCAGCTTCACTATTGAATCTCCACTTGAAACTTATCCCATTGCACACATCTTTAGGGCTCAGTATAAAAATAAAAAACTAGGCATGCCTGTGACCTAGAATTCTACATGTAAGTGAAAACAATTAAGTCATGTAAGAGCTTTTCCTTTGGGATCATGGCAGCTGGGCTCCTTTTACTTTGGGGTAGGTCAGGGAAGGGGTTTGATTTTTAATTGTATATCTCCTTTCAGTATAAATTTTGTAATGTCTTATTTGCCTCTAATAATATATGCACTTTAGTATTTCTTAAATTATTGTTGTAATCATAATAAGTAATGATGTTGTAAATCTCCCTTTCAAATTTTAAAAGTAATTTTGCCAAAAACACTTCTAGAATTTCATGTACCCTCTATGTAGTGCTGTCTTTCTAGCAACAAAATGGATGAGTTTTCCCTTGAGTATAAAATGTAACATTAACTTTTAAATCCCATTCCTTAGTAATGGATTTTGAACAGCCACATTGCAGGTAGAATCACAAATGTTGCAGTGCTCCTTTTGAAAGCAGAGAAATCTTACTTTAAGAGAACAGGTTTTAAAGCTTGTGTTATGACCAAACTCCATTTCTAGCAATTGCTTTCTAACTACAGAATTGCTCATTCAATTTGAACTGCACCAAATTTCTTTGTTTACCAATTCTTGATTAAGAATTGCAGTGGTAGGGACTAGGACACGTACATGAAAATACCAAGATAATTTATTTTTAAAATCGAATTCTGTAGTCAATGTCAGCTAACTTAAACAAAAGGAAACAAACAAGAAAAAACTGGACAAAGAGCCAGGGTGCCTGGCTCTGTCATCAACAAGCTGTGTGAATTTGTCCATGTTACTTTTCCTCTCTGATCCTTGTCTGCTTTATATGTGTTATATGGAAAAATGCCTGACATATGTTGAGTGAAAAAGATGAGACAGAATGGTATTTATACTCTAATTGTGTGATGTTATATATGGGCCACTCATTGCTCAAGTTACTAACATTAGGAATATGTACGTGGAAGTGAGTCTTTATAACAAGTATTCACTAATGTATTAATACTTGTATAATCAGCCTCCACTCAATCATCTATCTCTACTTAACCTTTCCACTCGTACATTATGTCTGTGTAAATCATCTCTAATTTTCAGTTGTTGCATCATACAATACAGTATCGAAGAGGAAAATTAGAAACTTGCACTCAGCTAAAAACAACTCCATGCTCGTTCTGCTTTTGTAAAATATGCTTGCTGCACCAAAAAGGAAAAACAAAAACAGGATGACCTAGCAATCAAATGTAACCATAGGATGTTTTCCTAAATATGGAATGTTCTGCACCTGCTCTTATAAGTTTCTGTTTGGAAACTTCCGTGCTCTGTAAACCAAGTAACCAATCTACCAATGCTAACTGTAAACATGTGCACTGACCCCTATAAAAGTAAAGCTCTGGGCCCTGAGCTCGGGGCCCAGAACTTTGGAGCATTAGCTCATCTGAGGCCACCGGCTTAATAAACCTGGGTTCTCCAGCCCTCCGAGTGTGGTGCTTGGTTTCTTGACGGACTGGTTTCTGCATTTCAACTGTAAGGTAGATCAATCACGAAATGGAATTGCAGATCTTGCAATATTTTATGGATCCTTGATAGTAATATTGGAGAAATAGTCATATCACACACAAAACTATTATCAAGTACTGGAAAAAAGGAAAGAAAGAGAAAAAGAGGGCAGAAGGGAGAGAGGGAGACAGTAACACAATAATTGTAATGACAGGATTGAAACTGCAAGAACAATCCTAGAAGATTAAGCAAACCCTTAAGCATATTGTAGTACTACTAATTGTTCTTTGATTCTTTAAGTTATCGGTACTTTAAGATCAGGCTGAAAAAGGCAAACATGAGGTGAAGATGACATACCATGCAGGTGTAAAATTTGTAAAGAAAAATCACACAGAAAATGTCAGAATGTGATCCATACTTTGATCACTGATAGAATTAGTACTTGGAACAATTAAAACCTGAATTATTAATTGTAGAGAAAAATATGCATATTTGCCTACATAATTTCATTCTTTCAGTTTTTTTCTTTGCCTTTAAATGAAATTTTGCTATTTAAGTGTTTTTATTTTAAGTGGCCCCATATCAGTTATGTTCCAATAAAGAAGATATTCCAGATCTCTTGTATACAAATATACACAAACACATATATATGTGTATATGTACATGTATATATATTTTCTAGTTTTGCAGAGGAGCCAATACATTATCTTTGCTGGCCTTTCCCCACCCAAGTCCAAAGTTGACCCCAGCTCTTCCTCAGCTCCATCACGGAGATGCTTATCTGATACACTCAGGACAGATTGGTAAGGAGCCATGGTCACTGTTTCACAGGACACGAGCAATTTCCAGCTATGCTTAAGTATGTAAAAATGGAAACAAGAGGCGCTAAAGCTGAGGAAATTGATGGAGTAGCCCTTTGAGTGAATTGTTAGTAATTCAGACCCAAAGATTGAAGTGTTTTATTAAATAGAAAGAATGATTGGAAATAGAAATGGAAAGAGCAGTTGGCCTGTGATGTGAACAGCGTGGGGCAGGGAAGAGGATCAGAGAATAATCTAGAACCTGGAATCAGAAAAAGTGGCCCACTTAAGGCTTTTTTTTTTTTTTTTTTTTTTTTTTTCTGTTATCCCTGAGGGATTCTTGAAGATGATAATGTGACCACACTCTGCAAGATTTTTTGTAATTTAGAAACGAGATAGGTAGATAGAGTATATTTAACTTTAAACTTATCTGCCTAGTAAAATCTACCAAGTTCTCATTTTCTGTTGTGGGAGCAAATAATTACAGCAATTTTTGGACATCTTAACAGGCCTAAATAAAAAAGATTATTGCAAGACTATTACAGATTACTGGCCACATCAGGGGAACCATCTTTGACTCATGCAGGCAATATTCTGATGCCAGAAGAACCTGAACAAGGTGTTTTGTTTTGTTTTTTGCTTTTTGTTTGTTTGGTTTTTGTTTGTTTACTTTGGGGTTGGTTGGACAGTCCTGGGCTCAGTTCTTCATCTAACATTTTCTAGTTACAAGACTGAGTAAGCCACTTAACCTCATCATTTGTAAAATGGTCTGATTACTACTTATTTGAAGATTAGGTGAAGTGGTATATGTAAAACATGTACCATAGTGCTCAACCTGTAACAGGTGTTTATGGTATTACTCTTTATTAGACCCAGGAAAAAAGTGAGTTTAAGGGCAGATCAGCAGCAAGGATTTATTAGTGAGTCTTAGTGTAGATCTTAAACTACTTAAAAATCCCTCATGCCCATACTTCCAGAGTTGAAGTGCGAGCTGGTTCTGGTGTACAGTAGGTGAGATACCTAATGGTTTCAAGTACTCCTGGGTTCACACAGGGAGCTGAGGAATACAGAGGGCGGGGAGCCAGATACAACAGTTCATCTTGTACGGGAAATATAGGCAAGATTGATTTTCTAAAGAGAAAGATTTTTAGTTTAATTCCCTTTGCACCTGTTGCTCTGCTTGGGCTTCTATTATATTAAACTCTAAAATAGCTATTATTACCATTTGTTACAAAGCTGATACAGAATAATCGAGCATGTCCCTGGAGAAATTATACAAACAAATTCCCTAATTCTGCAAAATTATTCAGAATCCAGAAGGGGATTCCACACGCTCCCCTACTTTCTCATCAATGTTGGGCAATTAGTTTTCTGGCTCAGGTGCATTTATGACATCAATGGAGTTAGGAATGGTCAGTGGGGTGGATGTCTGGTTGCCAGTAATGGGGAAAGTTGGCATTTGCCAATGCAATAAAATACTCAGTGTTAATGGGAATATTCTATATGACTCAGCATTTTCTGCCACTTTTTTCTGGATAGTTCAGTGGGAAACAGACTGAGGATATAGGTTAGAAGAGACAGGGTCCAGGGAAGAAGACAGACATGGAACAGACAAGAGGAGAAAAGGGATGGCTTCCTTCAGCTAAAGAAATTTCCCAAAAGACGAACCAGAATACAGCTAATCTATGCTGAAATCCTCCAGTGGACTGTGAGTTACCTTAGGGCTGGGATTGTGTCTAATTCAATTTATGATATCGGCACCTAGCATAGTACCTGGCACATAGGAATCTTTAGGAGTGTTTTATTTGTCTGTTCTGAAAGGCTGGAGTAAGAAATAAAATAACGAATCAACTTTATTGAGGATTTAATATTTGTTTATTTCCCTGCATAATTTGCCCCAGCATCTCACTCAGTATCTAAGACTAATTTCAGAATATTTCAGCCTGCCAATGAGAAGGCATCTGAATCCAGAACAGTCCTCAGGACAGTAGCCAGAATCACCACTGCCAAAGGGGCCAGCAACTTAAAGTTTTGTGCAGCTTCTGCCCTGCCCCTTGACTCCTCTGATTGAGATTCAACTCTTCTTTGGTATTTCCATTTCCTCCTTAGGCCTACTTCTTTTCCTTTGTACCCAGTGGCTTTGCTCAGAGAACAAGATAGTGACAAAATGGAATGGATAGAACATGGGTTATAAGGAAGTGTTTGCCTGGTTTTAAATCCCAGCTGCACCTCTCTAACTTAGTTCTGTCACCCCCAAGTTCGCTTTTTGTTTTAGGTCCTCATCTGTAATGATATTTACTTCCTTGGGTTGTCATGTAAATTAACTGAAACACAAATGTAATAAACATGGAATTATGCCAAACTCAAATTTGGAAGCATCAGTTAGGGGTTAGGTCCATATAATACCTATGGCAGTACCATCTCCATTAGGTAGAAACTGGACCAGCATATCTTGAAGATGCTTGGCAGGATTAACACTCTAGGACTCTAACATTCTATTTCAGAAAATCCAGGACCTAACTACAGTCATTTCACTCATATGCTGCAGAGGTATAAAGGAAGATATGCCTCCATACCAAGGGCTTATTAGCATCATATCTTCGTTTCAACCCAAGCCTGGAATGTACCTCAAAAAAATAAAAATCTTGCATTTTTGAAACATTCTTTTTTTTACTATTGGAAAACCCCAAAGGCTGTTGCCTTTAAAGATTCATTAAATATCCCATGATATAGTGTCTGCCTTGGACAGCACAAAGCAGAATATACCATTACATATTAGTTAAATCACAAATTGAACTGACCACAAGCAATGATTCCCATGAGATTAAAATACAGTATTTGCAGAAGTAGTTAGTGTGTAGAGATAAATGTAGATGCCTGGGAATGCTTACTAAAGAGAAAAATAGAAAGGACTTAAAATGCCATTTTAGGTAATGGAAACAAGCATCTGGGGGAATAAATCTGCTTTCTCAAATACTATTTTTAACATTTGTTACGTGTATTCTGCATTTTAAAAAAATCTGACATTCATGGATAGGAAATATGTTGCAAAATCTTTCTCTAATTCTCTGTTAGAGCAGAAAAAAGTCTGTAATATTTCAAGGAGACAACACTGACTGTGGTGATATGAAGTGAGATTAAGTTACCCTACTAGTGATAGTTGTTGAAAGCAAATTTTTGTTTGTGATTTTCCCTTAGTTGGTTATACATTGGATTGAATGATGATGCTAAAAGTATCAAGGATTTTGTTTTTTTCATTTAAAAATATTGTAATTTTTTTAAAAAACCAGATAGAAGAAGCCACCGAACAAAAATTTGTAGCTTAATTCATTGTTTCAAGGCCGATACACTTCTAAGAAATAACTATGCCAGCCACCCCAGAAACCCTGTCCCATATACCTCATCCTACTCTCCCCCAACAACCTATGCTGACTTTTATTGTAATCGCTTCCTTGATACTCTTTTAGTTTTATCATTCCAGTGTGTATCCTTGGACATTATAGTTTAGCCTGCTAATTTTTTCTAATTGGTTATAAATTGAAAAAAAGTTTAATATACAGGTTATTTTGCCCTCCTCCTTTAAAAATGTTTCAATAACATTTATTTGTTGAGAGACCAGGACCATCTTAACCTCTACAATTTCTTGTAGTGTGGAATATGTGATTGTAGTTTCTGAATTAGGCTCACCCTCTTTCACTTTAGTAAGACTGTAGTTGGAATTGTGTTCTTTCAAGAAGCACAAAAAGACTGGTTTTGTTCTTTCTTTGATGTTAGCAGCTATTGATACTTAATGCCCATGTGCATTAAGTAATTGAGAGTTGAAAATGGTAAAATATCCAAATTCTATATTTCTTTATATGTTAGTTGACATAATTCCATAAAGAGACACTTGAATTCATCTTCTATTTGGTTACCCAGTGATACAGTTTATAGAGGAAAGATAGGATAAAAGCTTAATAACTTCTCTTTATTTACTAGTTTTCAAGATGACAAATTTTTCCTATCGTTCTTTAAAGATGACCATTAAAAAAATGACACTATGAATTTGTGGATTTGAACTACTTGATGGGTTTTAATCCATTGCAGTTATTAACCTTGTAGAAGATAAAATATTGACTGACTGTTTTGAGTATAGCACTTTATATATATTATCCAACATAATGCTCTCAAAAGTCCTACAAAGTATTTTTTCGCAGATGAGAAAGCTGAAGCATAAAAAGTTTAAGTCATTTGCCCAAGTTCTCTCAACTAGAAGCAATAAAGCTGCCGTAAAAATCAAGGTTATCTTATTCTTTAAGCACTTTGCTACATTCATTATGGTAGAAGTTTACTAATTAGTTTTTTAGACATTGTCTCATTTAGCAAAACATTTACGTGAATTAGCAAATCTAACTTTATCCTCATTTTATCAAGGAAATTGATACTTAGAAAAGTTAAATGACAAATTCAAAATTGTCTATGTGTGTCATAAGGGACAAAGCCCAAACTCTAGCCCTGGGCCTGATGCCTTTTGAATCAGTGCTGTCCTTCCCAAGCTGTGATCATTGCAGTGAAAGGGAAGCTGTATACCTCCATCTTTGTGCCTGAGTGTGACAGACCCCAATTTCAGCTGGTGAGTCTGTTTGATATGTGCATTTTAGGGAAGAGTAGAGTGGTCAGTTTACAGTAACAACACTACTTCAGGAATGTTGCAATTCTAAATGCCAAATCAGAACTCTCTCTAAAATAGAGACAAATGGCATTGTGCACAGGTTAGCGTCCACCTGCTGTCATAGTATCTCAAGGCATCATCTTCCCCTTGAGGATAATAGACTTAATTATTGTACTTTCTATAAAGTTTCATCATTTTAGTTTCTCTACCAAAAAAAAAAAATAGGGAGGATGATAATTAGTGAGCCCCCCCCACTACTACCACCACTTTTGCTTTCTGATAAGATTGGTATATATATTTTTAAAACACACACACATATCTACACATATATCTCTTTCCTCTCATCATACAGAAGCTTCTCCATCTCTCCTTTAACTCTACAGCACATCTGTACTCACTGTGTACCCCTGAATCACAGACTTCTTTTATAAACAGAAGCGTTTACTGGAGAGAAATTTTAAATGCTGCATTCTGCAGGTACTTGTTGTTTAAGATGGAAATATTGGCTGCATTTTCAAAGGTATTTTTGGTGAGGTCAGAAGGAAAAACATACAGTTTTGAATGTCCTGAATAGAACAGCCTAGATAGCTGAATGTGAAAGAATCCGTGGGAGCTTATTATATGTGTTGGGAACTGGAGCTAGGGATACCTCTGTCATTCTCTGAGCCATAATCCTCTGAGCTCTTCCTATGTACCTCGGAGAATGACTCACAGAAGTCTTAGGGGAGTGAGGTGGGGAGGGGGCGTCGTTACTAAAAATAAAGTTTCCTGTTAGTTATTTGAAGTATTAAAAGTTTCTTTCCCAATCATCCAGTTCTAACATTGAGATAAGGCACATCGACATCCCCCTCACCTCCTAACATTTAAGTATATGTACACCTGCCTAGATATTTTCTGTTTGTTTATCTACAAGATTTAATTAGGCCTCTAAAAAAAGCAACGGCTTATAAGACAGTTATGATATTTCAATTTAATGCAAATCTACAGACTTAATTGCCTCCAACAGCAACATAGGCTGCATTTCAAAATCCTCAGGATCTGGGATCAGCTGTTAAATGTTAGCACATTTTTACACGGGGCATTGGAAATATGGGTTTACAGCAAACGAATGCATCAAAACGTTATACTTCCTAAAGTGTAGAATTACGTTTTCAAATGAAGGTGAATTCAAATTGAGGAGTAGATGAACTTCTTCATTCCACAGTAGGTTTTAAATGGAATTATCTTGGGAATGAAAATTAGCCTTTAGAAAGCAAACTAGTTACTCTGAAGAGTCTATAATGACCTCATGGTATGTAACTGGGATAGAATCTTAAACTACAAAAGTGCAAGGGGTCTGCTCCCAGGTCACCCTTGGAACAGATGGCCTCTCCTGAAACCTGTGACACTTTATTCTTGTTCTCTTCCTTCAAAGGCTCTCATGGCCCAATACAAAGGAGTAACCTGAGAATCTCTGAGGGAACTCAGGCATGCCCAGAAATACTGTGGGAGATTATCTTCCAATATGAATGTATAAGGAAGGTCCTCACAATTCTAGTTGTAATTTACCAATGTGCAATCAGACTAGTCCACCAATAGAGGATTAATTTCATACAGGTTGGATATTATGCAACCATTAAAAAGCAATGCTGGGTACCTGTATTTATTGACATGCTAGGACATGAATGTGTATTTTTTTGTGTGAAAAAAGGCAGGTAAAAGGGTGGTGTGTATAATAGTTAAATTATTTTCTTGCACAGACTGTCCTTATGCTACATGCTGTTGCATTTCATATCTGCCTCCCAGCGATGATCTGGCCTCCCAAGTGTTCTGCCTTTCTCCACTCCCTCAACATATTGGTCCTCTTCCTTTAAAAACTCAAATGTCTTAGTTCCAGATATTTGGTATCTGACAAACTGATTGAGATATAGGCAGTTCATCTTTAGAGGAGACATGGCAAGATCTCCAACCTGATGCCACCACTATTTCTCACTGGAACAAAGACCCCTCTTCCCATTTTTAATCTTTTTGTTTATCTTAATTACGTCCTAAGATCTACTATCATAAATATTTTCAAACACAAATTGTTTGTTCCTTTTTAGTTCTGGAGTGGCAAATTTTCCATTGTGGTTGAACCCAACTGTCCAGTTTATCTTTTCCACACCCAAGGGGCAGAACATTGCCGGGGAAAACCTCTTAAGCCAGATTAGTTTTACTTTATATACAAAATGCGTCAACCTTGTCTAATAGTCTTATCACAATTGGGTAATAAGCTTATTCTTATACTCCCCAAAATAACTAATTCATAAATCCTCTTTTTCCCTAAAACCCACTAGCAATCTAGGCTTTCTCAGTTTACTGTCAGGCTTGCTTTATAATTAATTGCAAAAATGGAAAACTTCAAATGGAAACTCCCTCACTCTCCCAACAACAAACCTAAGAATACACTTCCTCAACATCTTTCTTCTCTCTCTTTGCCTTTCTGTTAAAATTACTTCATTGTCCTGCCTTTTACCAATGACCAAACCCTCTGACTCCAGATTTTTCCTGCATACTTTTTCAAAGAGTCAGTCATTCAATTGCTCTCTTTTTGCTGAAACATAAATACAGCTTTCTCAAATAATCATTGGTAGCATTTTACAAACATAGTTTAGAATTTCTCATTCTTAAAAAAGAAGGAAAAGAAACTCATTTGCTTCTCATACATCTCCAGCTACCACCCCATTTCTTCTGGCTGTTGTTTTTCCTATATCAATACTTCTTGAAAAAGTCATTTATATATTCTGTCACTAATCTCTCCTCATTCTCCAACCATTGCAGTTAGGATTTCATCCAAACTGCTGCATAAAGCTGCTCTTGTCAAGGTCACCAAATTCAGTTGCCGTGTATTTGTCTTCATCTTCTAACCTCTCAGCTTCATTGGACACATTTGATGACTTTCTCCTATTTAAAATACTCTCTAGTCTTAACTTGAGTTACATCTCACTTTTGTGGATCCTTCCTAGCTCTCAGGCTATTGCTTCACAATATAAGTTGAAGGCTGCTTTTCCTTTTCCCAATCTTAATTTATTTATTTTTAATTCTACAGCCTCCTCTATTTCCTTGTATATTGCCCTCTTCTATGTTATCTCATTGTATTCCAGAGTTCCAAATATGTTAGAACCTCACATATGGTGAAGATAATTTTGGTTGTGTGTTCCAGTACTACTCAAATCATTCTGGTATATCTCTTACCTCCAACAATAATGTTGAAGTGTGGATCAAATTTTCATAGTGCTCTTTGGAAAGCCAGTAAAAACTACTTCACTTCTCATGGACACCATGGTAATGCATGGGCATAATTGTGAGAGGGGAACATGTCAGCTGCGCAGGTGCAGCCCTGGTGAGATATACTTGCCCAAGAGCTTCCGCTGTGTGTGGCTTGGCTTTGTCCTTTCCTTTCTCTCTGGTGAAAGTGTGCTTTGCTATTGTGATTTTCATTTAGTGACTCTTTATTGATCATGAGCATGGCACTGAGCTGGGCTTTGAGAATAGAGATAGTAATAACAGCAACCCTGGTATAGAATTTTCTCTGTGCCAGGACTGTCCCTAAGCTCTGTAATGGATGAACTACCACATATACATTTTTACAACCATCACATTTTACATACAGGGGGACTAAGACTCGGTAAGACTTTAATTAGCTTCCTAAGGTTGAAAGGCTGGTACCTGGCAGAGCTGGTATTGAGCCAAGATCTGGGTCTAGGGCCCTTGAGGTTACCAGCTGGTGAGAAGAGACAGAGCAACTGTCACATTATAATGTTGTAGGAACTGAAAGAGAGGTTTGGAACATGTGTGGGCTCAAGAGAGGGAGGTCCTTACGTTGCTTGGGGAGGATTCCCAGAGGTGGTACCCTTTGAACTAGGCTTTTAAAAGGATAAAGCATTTCTGTTAGAGGAGTAAGAACACTGTCAGCAAAGGAAAAAATACATGCAAATTGCAGAGGCAGGGAAATGTGGTAATCATGAGACACAAGATGAAGTTTGGAGTGGCTAGAACATAACCTGTATTCATGCTGCTGTAAGGAGATGGGTCAGTGTGATGCAAAGACACTGGCCTGGTGATTAACAGGCTCAGCTAAAGTGCCAGCTTTGTCCAACTCAACATCCTTGCTAATCTTGCTTATAAAAGGTCATTCGATGACAAAAATCTCTCAGGTGCCTCTCAGCTCATATTTTTTGTAGTTATGGAAAACCCCAAAGAAATCAAAAGTATCTTATGCTCAAGTTCCAAAGCAAGACTCATGTATCCTGCAGAAGAATCCAGATGGCCTAAGCCTAGTTCTCTGTCCCATTACTTAGGCCTCACCTCCTATTGAATATCATTTGAAGACACGTTAAGCAAAGGTCAAGATTGTCTGGGACTCAGGGTTTCCAGGATTGTGTTATTGCAGTGCTAAAAAAGAAAGTCCCAGGCAAACCTGGATGAGCTGGTTATCCTATCTGCCAGCCAGTGAATATACCATGACCTCATAAAGCAGGGACAAGGTTCATGACAAGTCACAATACGGAGAACTCACATTGGTGTATCTATAAAGTATAGAATAATTTTGAGATGTAGACATGCTTTCTTCAATATCTTCATTAATTTTACAAGTAATATTTGACTTATTTTATCAGGTCTGTATTATCTGAGAAGCCTGATTCTGAGCTTAACACCATGTACTTGGACCTTTCTTTTTTTTCTCCCTTTTTCTTTATTTTCTCCCTATTTCTTTTTTTTCTCCCTATTTCTCCCTATCTCCCTTACATTTATTTCTACAGAGGAGACAAATCTATTATTTCTGTTTATTTAAATACTATAGTTCCCCCTAAAATATTGGATAACACATAAAAATGTAACAAAAATTTAAAATCACCTGAAAGCACACCACTCTAAAATAACCACCATCAATACTTTCTTGACTATGCATGCATTTCTTTGTGCATACACATATGTCTTTATACATACATGTAATTTAATTAAATCAGGGTCATATCACCAGTTATTTTTATTGTGGACATCTTTATTCTGATTCATTTTTTCCCTTTCATCTACATTAGCTCCCTCTTTCTCCCCACTTCCTCCCAGCCAAATAGAGTAATCATTGTTAATTTCTCACAGTGCGTCCTTCCATTTAGTTTGGGTCCTCAAGATACAGATGCCAAGACAGGATTACATGTGAGCAGATGTATTAAGGGAAACACCAATGAAAGATAAAGGGAAGGAAGCAGGAGAAGTTGAGGAGAGCCTTTAAATAGGTGTAAGTGCTGAGAAGAGGAAGAGAAAGAAAGAGCCTGAGGCTGCAGTGTAATTCTAAGAAACTTTAGCTAAACCAGTAGGAACTCAATGAGCAAAAGTCACCTAGCTGAGAACTTGTAGGAATGGGTCTACTTTATTGCCTTCGTTGTACCCAATTGTTGGCTGACAGCAGCCTGCAGAAAGTGTGGCCTCAGCGTGAACAAGGGTTAGACCTAGGAGGACAACAGCTGGTCTGGTTTTTAGAGCAGAAGATCTGAGCAGCACATAGCTTTCTGCATGTTTGTATAGCAGTACACAAATTCACATGCATAAATGTTGGGCTTTAGTCATTGTTTTTACAAATATAAGATCATTTTATATACACTGCTCTGAATCTGTCTTTGTCACTTAGCAGTATCATAGAATCCACCCAAGTGAAACAATACATAACTCATTCCTTCCAAGGGACACCATATTTTATAATATTTACATATCAAAACTTACTCTGGCTATTTTATATTATTGGGAATTCTTTTAAAGCCCTAAATATAAAATAATACACTTGTAAAGAAGAAATATATAGCATGTTTTAAAATATAAGCACTTAATCCATACACAGTGTGTTTTGATAGATGGCATGAAATTAGGTCTGAAGTCAGCTGTCACTCTTCCATCTTCCTTGGGCTCTTAAAATTTTGATGACATCTTTCGTCCACTATCATCATCCTTCCTATGTATTTTTATTTTCATGTATTCATATATTTAAAAACATCTTTACTGACTTTATTCTCATTTTTGTTTTGAGGAATAAGTAGAAATAATATGTCAATATATATCTTATATTTTATTCTTATATATGAACTATTAGATTACTTATCCAGTTCAAAAAAAAAGTTAATATTCTATTTGAAGTTACATATTAAGAAATGAATTTTCAGGTGGGTTGAGATTTTTATTATTTTGTCTTTGCATCTAAGAATAAGATATGCCATTACTTAAGTACAGACCTTATTTTCTGTCTTTCAATAAGATTGAATAGTTTCCTCCTTATAGGTGCTAACTTTCCTTATCAAATTAATTCCTACATAGGCTATAATTTTGCCTTTTGAGAACATAATGTTTCCCATTTCTACTTATATCTGGTTATTGCTAGTAGAGACGGAAGTTATTTATTTTGGAAATGTATCTTATATCCAACCACCTTAACTAGTTTCTCTATTATTTTTTTAAATTTGCCATCTTGTTTTCCCAAGATTTATTATTGTTTATTCAGTAAAAGTACAGTTTTACTTTTCTTCTGATCTTTAGATTTATTAAAAGTGATTTTCTCTTAATTCACATAACAACACTAGTGAGCATCTCCTTCTTGTTCAGATTTTAATGGAAATGTCTTTAGCATTTTGCTTTTAAAAAGTGGTGTGTGGTGGGGCACTGTGTGTAAGAGATGTCCTTCATCTTAAAGGATATTTCCTCTGCTGCTATTTTAAAGTAAAAAATGGCTACTTAATTTTAATAAAAAAAATTTTCACGTATTGAAATATTTATATGACTTTTCTCCTTTCATTTTTCAATGATATGAGTTTTATATGCCCTTAATATATTATCTACTAAATCATTATTGGATTCTCTCTGATAGTATCTTATTGGAGATTACTGCATCTGTGTCAGCATGTATCTATTTCTGAATATATCAATATGCCTGCTTTAGAATTTTCTTTCTTTATGTTGTCTTTATTTGGATTAGTTGTTCATTTTATTCCTACTTTACAGAATGAATTGATGAGGTATCCATCTCTTCCTAGAGTCTATACAATTTTAATTATCTTTGTAACTATAAGCTATTTAAAAGAATCCTAGACCTAGAACAAGAAATGTATCTTGCACTAGTGCCTTTTGGGAAAGGGAGGAGTGGAATCTGTAATCCCTTTCCCAATATCTTCTATAGTAACTGGTCTATTCAGGTTTTCTGCTTTTCCTTTGCTAATTCTCATGCTTTACAGTTTCTAGTATGTCATCCTTGTGTTCTATACTTTCAAATGTATTGCTATACTCATATTCTCTTTTAATTACATCTTCTATCAGGAGACTAAAAAATGGACAGCTATAACTTGGAACTCACAGATGGCCAACACGATGTGATACATGATTAAGGACTATACAAAGTAGGGCTAAGGATGAAGCAAAAGGTAGACAAAACCCAGAGGGCAATTATGCTTTATTTCCTCACAACACTGCTGTCCTTGACAGAGGGCCATTGTATTAATGCATACCGGCACTTGAATTTCAAGCATCGTACCAGATTCCAACCAGATTGCTCAGTTTTGCCAGATGGGTCAGTCCCAAACCCCAGTATACCCTCTGTCTCACACATACTCACACGTGTAAAATAATCTTATCTGTTGTATTTAGAGAACCTGAGAGGAAAGGTTGTGGAGGTGAGGAGGGCTCAGCTCATGAGAGGCCTTTAAACCATGATATGCCATTTGGACTTTAATGAGGGCCACGAGGGTAGGGCACAGAATTACCTTAAGCATGAAGCTGCTTGATGAGACCGGCTTATTTAAATTATGTAATTGTCTTCTCTTAAAGTGGTGGCTAAAAGCGCAAGTCTTGGAGTTTAGACCTGCCTTCCTACACTTATTAGCTTTATGACTTTAAGGCTCAGTTTCCACATCTTTAAAACAAGGATGCTAACTTTGTTTTCACATGGGAAATCTAAAATAATAAAATGATAAAGTATGTGCAGAGTGCTTGGTACACAGGAAGCAGGCACTCAATAAATTGGCACCATCATCATCGTGATCTTTATCCTCATCCTCAGCCTCATTTCTGTTTTCCTAATGTGAGAGACATATATGAGCATGGTCTTGTTAAAGAGAAGGCAGAAAGTAAGGAAAAATCCGTAGGGATTTTCCCCACAGACTTCATAGGGGAAAGAAATAAGAGCATACCTGGCTGGCAGAACTCAAGGTCTATTCTGCTACCAACTGATGTGGAAGTTTCAATTTTTGGTTTTGCTTTGTTTTTCTTTCAAGTATGTTTTTTACAAGGTCTCTGTCTTGCCTGTTGTAAATGCTGCATTCTAATCGCTATCCTTTCAGTTTTTCTGATAAAAAAGATGAATGGAATGGTAAGCTTAGAGATAAACTAAAAAAGATTTGGCATTCACGTTTTCTGAAACACAATCAGACCTCCTATAATATGCAGATAACATCTACTTCTAAAAGATGGTAGTTCTATTAGTCAGGGTAGCTCTCATTAGCAACTGTGACAAATAAACCACCAGTTCATGGCTAAACATGATAAACCTTTTTTTTTTTTTTTCTCTTCACTCCTATCAGTCTTATGGGCACCTGCCCTTTGGTGTGATGTGGGGGTTTATTCCTTTCATCCTGTGGCTCTGCTGCCTTGGATTCTTTCACCTCCAGCTGCAAAGGATCAGGGACAAGAATGTGGGGAGGACACACTGGCTGTCACTCCCTCAGTCTCATGCTTCAATTCCAGTCACATTTCAGTGGTCAGGTCTTAGTCACATGCACATGTCACTATGTGTCTCAGCCAACTGATAACTCCCCTCAAGCTTCCTGTGTGTTCAGGATGCAGAGAGGCAAGTGCATTACCCATTTATATAAAAAGCCAGCAGCAATTAAGTCAGGATAAATCACAATGTCCAAGTCCATAAATAATCTTTTTTTAAGTTGAATGAAATTATAGAGAAAGAAGAATTGTGTGTCCTCATTGAAAACTTACCAAGTCAAAATTATTATATTTCCCAGTCATTTTACATTGTGTAGGAGAGAAAAAAATAGGAATATATATATAGTTGCTTAATAATAGAATGCTGTTGACCTATTTTCCCCTCAGGATTACACTGGGAATTCTTAACTAAAATAATGTGTATTCACATTAATTAAAGTGAAATATGATTGAATTAGTTAGGAGCCTAATTTTTCACAACAATGATCATTATCTAGGTGATTTCTATTATATTTAGTCATCCATGTGATATCACTATTTCCACCTCTGATATCAACTGGTTTTTGAGTCTTTTTTTTTTAATTTTGAGCTTGTGTTAAAATTCTATTTTCTGTATTATCCTGTTGATATTTTTATAATTTCAATATTTAAAAAAAAGTAATTACTGAAGTATTATTGATTTGATTATTTTAATTAAGGTAACATTTTGAATAGAGATCATACAATATGATAATGTTGCTGAATTTTTTTTTTTTTTTTTTTTGCTGTCTTCCAGAACATTATACTTTATTGGGAGAAGACAGCCAAGTAAAATAATAACACATCATTTTAATGCTCCAATATAGGTATTTTTTTTCTTCTTTCTATTTATTTATTTATTTATTTATTTATTTATTTATTATTTTTGGGGGGTACACCAAGTTCAATCATCTGTTTTTTTTTTTTTTAATTTATTATTTTTGGGGGGGTACACCAAGTTCAATCATCTGTTTTTTTTTTAATTTATTTATTATTTTTTGGGGGGTACACCAAGTTCAATCATCTGTTTTTATACACATATCCCCATATTCCCTCCCTCCCTTGACCTCCCTCCCACCCTCCTTCGAGTCCCCCCCAACCTCCCCGTCCCAGTCCTCTAAGGCATCTTCCATCCTCGAGTTGAACTCCCTTGTTATACAACAACTTCCCACTGGCTATCTATTTTACACTTGGTAGTATATATATGTCTGTGCTACTCTCTCGCTTCATCTCAGCTTCCCCTTCACCCCCCGCCCCCTCCCAAACCTCGAGTTCTCCAGTCCATTCTCTGCACCTGCGTCCTTGTTCTTGTCACTGAGTTCATCAGTACCATTTTTAGATTCCATATATGTGAGTTAGCATACAATATTTGGCTTTCTCTTTCTGACTTACTTCACTCTGTATGACAGGCTGTAGGTCTAGCCACCTCATTACATATAGCTCCATCTCATCCCTTTTTATAGCTGAGTAATATTCCATTGTATATATATGCCACATCTTCTTTATCCATTCGTTTGTTGATGGGCATTTCGGTTGCTTCCATGTCCTGGCTACTGTAAATAGTGCTGCAATAAACATTATAGTACATGTTTCTTTTGGGATTATGGTTTTCTTAGGGTATATGCCCAGGAGTGGGATTACTGGATCATATGGTAGTTCTATTTGTAGTTTTTTAAGGAACCTCCAAATTGTTTTCAATAGTGGCTGTACCAACTTACATTCCCACCAACAGTGCAAGAGAGTTCCCTTTTTTCCACACCCTCTCCAACATTTGTTGTTTCCAGATTTTGTGATGATGGCCATCCTGACTGGTGTGAGGTGATACCTCATTGTGGCTTTGACTTGCATTTCTCTGATGATGAGTGATGTTGAGCATCTTTTCATGTGTTTGTTGGCCATCTGTATGTCTTCTTTGGAGAAATGTCTATTTAGGTCTTCTGCCCATTTGTGGATTGGGTTATTTGCTTTTTTGGTATGAAGCTTCATGAGCTGCTTGTATATTTTGGAGGTTAATCCTTTGTCCGTTGTTTCATAGGCAACTATTTTTTCCCATTCTGAGGGTTGCCTTTTAGTCTTGTTTATGGTTTCTTTCGCTGTGCAAAGTCTTTTAAGTTTCCTGAGGTCCCATTTGTTTATTCTTGATTTTATTTCCATGATTGTAGGAGGTGGGTCCAAAAGGATCTTGCTTTGATGGATGTCATAGAGTGTTCTGCCTATGTTTTCCTCTAGGAGTTTGATAGTGTCTGGCCTTGCATGTAGGTCTTTAATCCATTTGGAGTTTATTTTTGTATATGGTGTTAGGAAGTGTTCTAATTTCCTTCTTTTACATGTTGCTGTCCAGTTTTCCCAGCACCACTTATTGAAGAGGCTGTCTTTTTTCCATTGTATATTCATGCCTCCTTTGTCAAAGATAAGGTGCTCATATGTGTTTGGGCTTACTTCTGAGTTCTCTATTCTATTCCATTGATCTTCCTTTCTATTTTTGTGCCAGTACCATACTGTCTTGATCACTATGGCCTTGTAGTATAGTTTGAAGTCAGGAAGCCTGATTCCACCAACTCCATTTTTCCTTCTCAAGATTGCTTTGGCTATTCGGGGTCTTTTGTGTTTCCATACAAATCGTAAGATTTCTTGTTCTAGTTCTGTGAAAAATGCCATTGGTAATTTGATCGGGATTGCATTGAATCTGTAAATTGCTTTGGGTAGTACAGTCATTTTCACGATGTTGATTCTTCCAATCCAGGAACATGGTATGTCCCTCCATCTGTTTGTGTCATCTTTGATTTCTTTCATCAATGTCTTAAAGTTTTCTGCATACAGATCTTTTGGCTCCTTAGGCAGGTTCATTCCTAGGTATTTAATTCTTTTTGTTGCCATGGTGAATGGGAGAGTTTCCTTCATTTCTCTTTCTGCTCTTCCATTGTTAGTGTATAGGAATGCAAGAGATTTCTGTGCATTAATTTTGTATCCTGCTACTTTACTAAACTCATTAATTAGTGCTAGCAGTTTTCTGGTAGAGTCTTTAGGGTTTTCTATATATAATATCATGTCATCTGCAAAGAGTGACAATTTTACTTCTTCTTTTCCAATTTGGATTCCTTTTATTTCTTTTTCTTCTCTGATGGCTGTGGCTAAAACTTCCAAAACTATGTTGAATAATAATGGTGAGAGTGGACACCCTTGTCTTGTTCCTGTTCTTAGAGGGAATTCTTCCAGTTTTTCCCCATTTAGAATGATGTTAGCTTTTGGTTTCTTATATATGGCTTTTATTATGTTGAGGTAATTTCCTTCTATGCCCATTTTCTGGAGAGCTTTTATCATCAATGGATGTTGAACTTTGTCAAAAGCTTTTTCTGCATCTATTGAGATGATCATATGGTTTTTATCCTTCAGTTTGTTGATATGATGTATCACATTGATTGATTTGTGTGTATTGAAGAATCCTTGCATCCCAGGGATAAACCCCACTTGATCATGGTGTATGATTTTTTTAATGTGCTGTTTGAGTCTGTTAGCTAGTATTTTGTTGAGGATTTTTGCATCTATATTCATCAGTGATGTTGGTCTGTAATTTTCTTTTTTTGTGACATCTTTGCCTGGTTTTGGTATCAGGGTGATGGTGGCCTTATAGAATGAATTTGGGAGTGTTCCTCCTTCTGCAATATTTTGGAAGAGTTTGAGAAGGATAGGTGTTAGCTCTTCTCGAAATGTTTGATAGAATTCGCCCATGAACCCATCTGGTCCTGGGCTTTTGTGTGTTGGGAGATTTTTAATCACTGCCTCAATTTCTGTACTTGTGATTGGTCTGTTCATAGTGAATTTTTTAAACATACATTCAATAGTATTAAATAAATTAAAATGTACCTTTTTAAAAAAAATATTTATTTATTTTTTTATGGCTCCATTGGGTCTTCATTGCTGCGCAGGGACTTTCTCTAGCTGCGGCAAGCGGGGGATACTCTTCATTGCGGTCTGTGGGCTTCTCTTTTTGTGGAGCACGGGCTCTAGGCTCTCAGGCTTCAGTGGTTTCGTGTGGGGTCTCAGTTAGTTGTGGCTGGCGGGCTCTAGAGTGCAGGCTCAGTATTTGTGGCGCACAGACTTAGTTGCTCTGTGGCACGTGGGACCCTCCCAGACCAGGGTTCGAACCTGTGTCCCCTGCCTTGGCAGATGGATTCTTAACCACTGCGCCACCAGGGAAGTCCCATGCTTCTATAAACTCTTAACAAGTAAAAAATGAAAGGTTATTTTTGGGGAAACTATTTGTTATTTTTTTCCTCAGGTATTAGGTAACCGTTAAAAGTTCAAGTAATGAAATAAAGTTCACTAATCACTTTTTCATGTGTACACAGTCTGGATAAACAACTGATTGATGATGTCTCATCTTTTCAATCAGAAATTCATTTGGAGGAAGGAGAAAGTGTGAATGCTTGAGCTGAGGCTGTCAGTGATATTATTTTGCATAATTATGTTGTCTGTTGATTCATTTTCCATATTTCTTTGGATAGAGCTTCTCTTGAATTGATTAAAACTTCCATTTTATAGTCTATTTGAATTAAAATTTTGCTTCAGAAATACGGCTTTGATTGGACACCCCAATGCATCATTTCCCAAGGGCATTCATAAGAAAAAATGAATGTGCACAAGGTGGGAGACAGGGCTTTTCCATTTGATCCCTGTACCGCCCTACTAGTAGAGTTTATACTCTTTGATATGTGTTGAGGGTTAAAGTCTTGTAACAGTTAAATGATCTAAAACTGCGAATCGCTTTGAGAGTTAATAAAATAGAATTAACCTCTGAAGCTCAAGATTTCCCAGGAAAATTTGGGAAATTTCATCCAAGTGAAAAGTTAGCTGCTAAACTCTCTTACCTGAACTCCTGCCTGCATTTCCGTTTTGAACGTTCAGAAATGGAACGTCTTAGCTTTTAACTCCTCCAGCTTGTTCCTCTGAAGATTATGAATGGCTCCAGACACAGCAGTGCCAATTTTCCATAATTTGATCTGTTGTCCTGAGTGTGTCAGAGCATATCCTGACACCTCAGAGCTATCACCGCTAAAGGAGAAAAATATAGGGATGGCGTCTTTGTTGTGAGAAGCCATCCTCTGAGTGCTCACAATCTTTGTAACTCAGGAGGAATACTCTCCATCATCCAGAAAGAATGCAAAACAAAAGTTACTCTCCTCATTTGTGCCTTCTTTCTTTCATTCCTGACTCAAGTATTGGGTGTCTCTTTGGTGCCAGCATCCACTGAGATCCCAGAAATGCAGAGAAGAGCAACTCCCATTCTGTGGGCTAAGATGACTGTGATACAAGGTGATGAGAGGACCCAGGGAACACTGCTGGGAGCAAGGTTCCAGAAGAGTCCACAGAAAGCCAGTGGTTCACTAGGAGGTGTTTCACCGAAAGCCGATAGTTTAGAAGTGAAAGGGCGTTCCAGGCAGAGGAGACACCAGAAAGAGTGGAAACAACATGAAATAATATGAGCATAGGGGAAACCATAAATTGTGTGCAAGTCCTGAGTGTGAAGTATCAGGTAGTCAGAACTTTAATACAGAGAATCATTGTTCCTCTTTCCTTCCATCTTTCGGCTTCTAGGCTTGTTACCCGAAGTACATGGAGGACTAATGTTGGTTCTCACTTGGTTATTGACAGCCAGAAAATTACTCCTTTAGGGCTAATTCCAGCAGGTTCAGCCTTTGAAACTCATTAGTAGTTAATGGGAACCAAACTGCAAGCAACTTTCTTAGGATGTTCATACTGGGGATCCAAGTCATAGTTCCCATGCACAGTGGTTAAGAGAACTTAACCTCTATCCCCGACTTCTCATGAAGAAAAACAAATATACAAAACACGCCTGATCTTTATGGAACCAGTGCTGTCCCTGCACCTGTGCCCAGGCTGTGCTCTCTGTAAGCATGGACCACAGACCTTACAGAGCTATGGAGTGTCCATGTTATTCCCCACCCAGAGAGAGGAATGCTGGCATGTAAGTCACTCTCCAGTGGACCACTGCAAACAGTGTAGCAGACACCTACCAGCCTTACTTTTTCCTATCTGATTTTTGGGTTTTGATGGGTGGGAGACCTCGGGGACATGTCTGTCCTCAATCTCAGGACACTAGGGAAGTCCTCGGCCTGGCTCCCTATAGATGATTTGATTCCAGCCATGGGGACAGTGCCATGAACTCCTGACCCAGGACTAGGGCTGGGAAAGTATGGGACTTTGTTGTGATATTAAGGTACTCCAGACCGAGGAGATTGGGTTTATCTCAAAGAGAAACAAACAAACAGAAAAATTAAAAAAAAACACTAAAAACCCAGACTTCAACTAGTAGAGAATATGGTGTAAGTTTTCAAAGCATGGGTTTGACAGTAAGATCTGGGTTGAAATTCCTCTTGTCCTGCTACTTATTAGCAATGGAGTACATTCGGCAACTTACTTCACTGGTGACTTAGTTCCTCATCCATCAAATGAGTATAGTGTTTCTGTGATAAGTAAATAATACATGTAAAACTACTTTTTATAATGCCTGGCACTTAATTAGCACCTGATAAATGTTATTAGTTTTATGTTCATGACATGGTTTGTGATCCTGGGGAAAAATGGCATGCATGTTTCCTTTTGGCTTTTTTGGTTTGGTTTTTTATTTGTTTGTTAACCATTTAATGGGTGAATGTTAACCATTTTTTATTTCTTAGCCATTTACAACAAAACTATTATTTTGTTTTAAAATTTTAACTATTTTGTTTTGGGAGATACATGTACATATTATATTCAATGTGGTAAATTCTCAGGAGGGAAGAAAAAAGGTGTACGTGGAAAAATGGAGCTTGGAACAGCATATAAATAATATGTTAGGTGTTGGAATAGTTAAGAATGGAAGGCTTATCTCTACATTGTAAAATGTTCTGTGAAAAAGGAAAAAATAGATATGGCTACAGAGTCTGAAACTAATGGTTTGAGGAAGTCTCAAACATGTAATTTGGTTTATAAAGTTATAAATTACACATTTAGTGGGTAAAGAAAGAAAAAAATAGTTGAAAAGACTGATATTTCTGTCCCCAAGTACTCTGATCAACTTAGACTTTAAAAACAATGTAGGGAACAGTTGTGTGACTGTTGTAGTTTTCTGTCTTTATTATGATGTGGTATTTTGATTGTACTAGAGAGATAAGATGCATTAACTTACCTGTTGGTAGATATTAAATCAATAAAATTAAGAACTTTCTAAAGAAGAAGAAGAAAAAAAACAAAATAAGACAGCCGCCTGAAAACATAATAGGCTTTGTTAGCAGGAGGTTGTTTAGGTCGATATAAGATAATCACTTGCGATAGTGTTTTTCCCTGTTGTGGTAGCAAATAAATTCCAGCATTTTTGTGGCTTAATAGTAAGCCAGTTTATTTCTTGTTCACATAGAGTTGCTGCAGGTCTGTCGACTCTTGGCACCAGATATCCTACAGGCAGTTCCTGGAGGATGCGTGCTATTTTCATCTCTGACTCCTCTATGTCACCTTTGCAAAGCACAGGGAGATGGAGGAGGCCCACTGGTTCTTCATCACTCATACTGGAAATGAGGCTTCACTTGCCATCACATTCCTGTTTCCCAGGATATATTGTTATGGCCCCAACCTACCCACAAGGAAGTCTGGAAATATTGTCTTCCTGTGATAAAGGGAACACAGAGCATTCTCTTAACCATACAGGGATCAATATAATGCTTAGACGAAAGGACAGTCCTGATCTGGTGTCTGCAATTCCAATGATTAATAAGTGTGGTTTACGGAATTTACCTAACAAATCTTGACCTAACCTGTGCCTGCAGTAAGGGTGCTTGAATTAGAAAAATCTATACCAAATACAGTTAAACTTTAATGTCTGGGTGGGTATAAAAGATGTGTTGTATCCCATAGACATGAATTCCCAGATATGTATCAGTGGCAGGATGCTTCTCTTATAATTGTTCTCTGTGTAGACAGGTAATTACACTTGACATTTATCTTGCTTGCTCAAAGCCAGCTCTGATAGTTCAGCTAGGGAGATAATATGTTAAGACAAATATATGAAAATCATTCTTCTGTGCATGGTATTTCTACCTCTGTAAATGATTCCACAGCCCTCCTTGCCATCTCTGGGACCTTAATCCTCCTTTTCCCATCATTGAATCATCCTAAATCCTGTTGATACTGCTTCCAAATATTTCTTTACGTGTAGCTGTTTTTCCCCATCCCCAATACTTTCTTTTTCCTTTATCAAGGACCTCATATTTCACTTTTGAACTAATTGTAGTTCACCTTCCTCCAACACCTCTTCTTACAAAGCTACCAAAATCATCCACTTAAAGCTAGAGACAGTAGACCATTATAGTTAAGCATACAAGTTCTGGAGTAAGACAACCTACAAACTCGGACACTTTTCTTAACCTTTATCCCTAGTTTTATCATCCATTAAATGGGAGATAGGAAGACCTCACAAGCTTAAAAGCAGGGTGATAATGGATGTAATTTACACTTGGGGCATGATGGCACAAATGAATTAGAACAGATGTAGGCCACAGCTGCACTCTTGGTGTACCAGCTAAGAAAATTTAATTTCTGAATCATGAGAGGTTCTGGCAGCATGTCTGAGAATGGACTAAGGAGGCAAGGGTGTGAAGGAGGTTACATTAGGTTTGGGCAATGGTTATTATCAACAGTAATGGAGCAGTTCAGTAGTTTAATATAAGTAGAAGCTACCTACCAGCTGAACATCAGCTTTAGTTGAGTTAACTCATTGAACACACTGAACACAGTGTACAATCAGCCTGGGTTAGGTAGTGCTATGGTAGCAAATAAATCCAGATCTCTAGGTGTCAACAGAAGTTTATTTTTCACTCACATAAAGTCTATGAGAGTCCAGTTGACTCTCCATTCTCAAATGGACAGACTACGCTGGGGAAGAGAGCCTGGAGATTTGTCCGACAGCTCTAAAACACTTATCCCTAGGGGTGGCACCTACTGCTTCTGCACATGGCTTAATGGCCAAAGCAAGTTGCATGGTCATACCCATCTTCAAGAGGTTGGAGAAGTGCAGTCTGTGTGCTCAGAAGAGATGAGTTGGGTATATTCGTTGGCCACGGTAATGCCTATGCATATACTCTAACCCATTGTTAATTGCTCTAATTATTATTAAAGAATATTCTGATCATTCCATTTCTCTGTTTAAATTATTTTGTTGACCCTGTTCTACTTCCTTATAATACCCAAACTCCTTATTGTCATTAACACCCTTCGTGATGTAAATCCTTTTTCTTTCTTTGTATCTTCTACTGTTTCTCTTCACTTTACCCCTGATCAATGCAAACTGATTTATTTACTTTTCCTATCAGTCATTGCTTGTTTTTATATCTTTGTACTATTACTTCAACTTAAATGACTTTACATAGCCTTCACAGGCCATATACCTTCTCACAATTCTACCCATCAAGTTCAAATGTTCTAAATTTCCATTCCCACTTTGAACTTCCATAGCAATAGTCTACTAACTTTTATAACACTGTGAGGTCCTACATGATATTACAGGTTTATGCCACATTCTATTGCGAAAACTCTTTAAAGGTAGAGTCCATGCCTGATTCACCTTTGTAGCTCCTCTTCTGAGTGTCTTACTCATAACAGTTTAATATATAGTGTTGAATTAACGGAGGAGACATTCACAATATCAAAATGAACATTGGACCAGGGATAAGAAGTTCTGGGATTTACTTGCTGCCCAGTTACTAACTTACAGTATTAACTTGAGCAAGTTGCTTCACCATTTAGAACCTCAGTTTCCTCTTCTGCAAAATGAAAGTAATTATTACTGTCTTGAACTTTTGTTTCTTAGAATATTATTGGGAAAAAGAAGTCAGATATGAGGTCATAGTATTTATACAAGCACATTGTATGAATTGTCCTCATTATGATACACAAAAGCAGAACTCTGATTTTACGTCTTCTGTTAGATCAATTCTTCAGCACTGTTTAATTCTGTTTACCACTCTTGTCTTCGCAAAACACCTTTTTTTATCCGTTGGGTTTCAGGACATTTTATACTCCTGGTTTTCTGCCTACCTCTCCTTTGTCTTGTCATTAGATTTTGGAATTTCTCAAAGCCTGGCGTTAGCCACCACTACCTCTCTCTCTCTTTTTTTTTCTTCACATTTTATGCTATATTCTTTTGCTAGATGAGTTGTTTCTTCCTTATACATTTTCATCTATATACCAATAACTCGCAAATATCTACTTCATGCCAAGATTTCTCATATGGGCAATAGATCTTTAAATTCAGCTGCCTGTTTGATATCTCTACTTGGGTTTGTCAGCCTATCTCAAGCACAGCATTGCCAAAACCATACTCTTGATTCACATTTGCCCTCCTAAAAGGTGCTATTTTCTGGAGCTTATTTTTCAGCAAGAAGCACCACCATCTACTTGGTTTTAAACGTCAAACCTGGGTTACTTTCCTCATCCACAGTATCAACAAGTACTGATACACTACCAACCCTTTAATAGCTGTCTTCATTAACAGTATTCTAACAGAAAGCCCTGCCATGTCCTATAGGTTCCTTAGAAATATTTCACTGACGTATTTCTGCCTCTCATCAATTTATTACCTATACTGCATCTTTTAAACTGTATCTTATCCTCTTACTTACAAAGGTTCCCATTATTTCCAGATAAAGGTTAAGTTACTTAACTTGGCCTTCAAGAATTTGCATGATAAAAAAAAAGAATTTACACAATCTGCTCATATGTGCTTTTTATTGTTATCTTTCTCTGCCTGTGACAAGGTTTCTCTCAGTGACCACACATTTCTTCCTATATGTCTCATTCTTCTTATGTCTTCATATATGTCTTAAGAATTTTAGACAAATTTCCAATGATATAAGTTTGCCTCTTCTGTGTTCAGAGCAATTAGTACAAATTTTTCGTTGTGGTTTTGTATGTACCAAGTACTGTGTTTCTTATTTTCAGTATTTCTAAATGTCACTCAATTTTTATGATGATACTGTGAGGTAAGAACACTAAGACTGGGACTTCCCTGGTGGTCCAGGGATTAAGACTCCATGCTCCCAATGCAGGGGGCCTGGGTTTGATCCCTGATCAGGGAACTAGATCCCATATGCCCCAACTATGAGTTCGCATCCACGAAAATCCCACGTGCCACAACTAAGACCTGCCGCGGCCAAATAATTAATTAAATAAATATTTTTTTAAAAAGTCACCCTCATTATATAAAAAAAGAACATTAAGGCTAAACTTGATTAAGTGACTTTCTCAAGATCATATGACTAGTAAATGGGTAGTAGTCCGTTTCCTGCATCAATGCATGCAGTATGTTCCCTGCATCAATTACAAAAATTGTATCCCTCTTACCTGATATTTAGTCTGGCCATGCAAATTGCCATTCATTTTTACTTGTCCTTAGTTCATGTATTCATTGTGGATGCAGTTGGCATTACTACTTTCCTACCTTATGACTCTACCATTGGCTGTTGTAAACTTTATATAAAATCTAGCTGGCTCATTATCTTTCAGCTTGATGGCTTTCAAGCTGTGATTCAAAGAACTCTGTGGATTTGAGCTTATTCATGGGCCATTGCCAAGATCAGTACTGAAGAGGAACTCTCTATCCCTATTCCTACCAGAGCAATAATCCATTGATGCATTTTAAATATTAATTATTTGGGACAAGACTCTCATTTATGGAAAGGTTTGTATTTCAAATAATAAAACTTAATAATAACTGATCAGTTCTTCAAGATTTAGGCTGTCAGAAAGAACAACAAAAAGCAAGATTAAATATGATGATTAATTTTTGGAAATTGTATAACATCTTTCCTTGCATGTAGTAAATTCTTTAAAATTGCTTTGTTTTCTTAGTGATTTATCAAAACTCTTTATATATGTATGTGTGTATTTGTATATGTTTGTGCTTGTATGTGTGTGTTTGGATGGGTAGATAGTTGGATCTGGATTTATCTTCTCATGATGATTTTTTTTAAATGCACTTTTGTCCTTGGCTCAGATTATTATAATTGTTGTCACATATATGTATGTGTATTTACTCAAAGCCATTAATCTTTCTTTATGGCTTCCAGTTTTTAAGTTATATTAAGGAAAGCTTTCCCTAAACTGTATTAATTGCTAAACATTTAATGTAAGGGATAATTCCCTTAACTTATTAGAATTTATACTACTCAGTAGAAAATATACAACCAGGCTAAAAAACGAGACAATATTAAACAGAAAAAGTAATACAAGTAATAAATAATTCTAGAAGAAAAATGTTTTATCGCACTCATAATTAAAGAAATACAGATAAAAAGAACATGAGATTTCTCATCTGCTCAGATTAGAAACAAATATTTTATATAGGTTTTTGAGAAATACTTATACATCATTCTTCAGCCTGCAAATTAATACAGAATTTTAAGAATACACTAAAAATATCTGTCAAAATCTGTGCATATGCCTTCGTACCAGCCATTCTATGATTATGAATTTATCTGAAAGATGTATTCTCAAAAGCACATCAAGATACTTCTGTAGGAATTTGTTTTACTGCTCTTTGAACTATCAAAAAAGTTGGCAAAATGGTAAATAAGCATTAATAGAGGTATAGTTAGATAAGTCATATACATTTGGTCAGTAAACAATATACAGAAGATCACATAATTAAAACAATTGAAATAGGGAAGCATGAGTTCATGTAAAAATCACTAAGAAACAGAAATATAGGAAAAGCCCACTGTAAATAACTGGTGATTACTTTGTGTAAATAAAAAAAGTATATGCATATTTATGTAAAAATACACATGAAACAATGTTTTTTGAAGGATACATTATAAAAATATTTTGATAATGACCACCTTTGGGGAGAAGAAGTGGAGGTGGAAAATAAGGGAGGAATAGCTTATTTTTTTCACTTTGTAAATGTCTTTATACTGTTTAAATTTTTTTTTCTAAGTATAGGTATTACTGTCATTTTTTTTGTAAAAAATTTTTAAAACCCTATTAAGCTATTTTAATTCTTTTTATGAATAAATTCTAAAGCTAAAGAATTTTAAAATTCTTCCTCCTTTTATAAAAGTTGAACCTAAACTTACACATATTTAATATTGTAGAGATTCTCCATTTTTATTTGAACTGTTACCCTCAGCATTTTTTTTTTTCACTTCTTCCTGCATTCTCACACACTGAATCCATCCTTACTAAGTTGCTAATTCTGCTGTGAGGAAGTTCTTGGTATTTTAGAATTGTGTACCTATAATGGAAGGCAGCCCTTTTCATGGAAGGATTGTAATATTCTCTAAGGTTGATGGTTGATTTTGTACTTAGAGTCAACTCAGTTATAAACCCTGAAAAGGAATAAATGTCCTCACTTGTCTTTCTTTGTGATTTTTGTGTGATCTCTGTAGTAATAGTACATATCTATACCTCCTTTGAATTCAGTATTATTTATTTCTTCCACCACCTTTGACCTTCAAACAAAGTATAGTGTTTTAAAATTGTGATCACTTCTTTAAGAAAAAGTGACCAAGTGATAAAAAGCCAGAAATAAACAACTTAAGCACTGGAAGATATTTCCTATGCTTTGAATTTAAAGCACTCATTTAAAAGAAAAACCAGAATCTGTTTTTTCCACATTTCATTAGGCTTCTTTATTTTTTGTTTGTTTTTGTCCTCATTTCTCTTTCCTTTTTACTTTTTCAGAGACACTGATAAGAGACATTAAAAATGTAAAATACCTGATCAGAGGAGTTGCTTAAGAAATGTCTCAGCTGAAACCAGCACTTTGGTATAAGTGCTAGCTGCTTAACAAGTCAAGGGTGTGAGAAGCTATGAATAAAGAGAGAACGTTTTGCCATGAATTATTCAGCTAACCATGGGATGCTGTTATCTCCACTCCAGTGGCTCTTAATTGCACATGTAAGAATTCTGCTTATCTGGCATTCAATTTGATGCCAAGGTGCAGCTTGCCCAAGCAGAGTGGAAGGCGGGAAATAAGGATCCCATCAGATAGGCAGCTGCCATTCAGGAATGCATTAAGGAATATGGCATAGTGTTGCAACCGGAAAGATAGAAGACAGACAGACATTGGCAATGGAAGGACTTGAGAATATGTGACATGGAATTGTCCTTTTCTTTGATCTTGGTATATATTGCTGCATCTTGAGTGAAAAGTAGAATTGTGTGTGCTACCTAAATCTATTGCATCCCCTTTGTTAGAGACCCAAGATTGATCCCTGGGACAAAGTACTTTGCTCTTTAAGCCATTCTCTCAGAGCAGCTAGTATTCTTTCATTCTAAATGGAGCCTTGGCTCAATTTTAGGAAGTTGCTGGTTTTAATTTTTTGAAAGTCTGTGCAAGATAGGCTTGTTAATCAAGCTAAATAATGTTTCTAAAACTTTTTCCTCATCTCACATTTCCAGAAGAGATGTCTTTTGGCACCTGGGCTAAATTTTTTTCATAAATTTTACAATTATAACAATTTAAAATAATAATAAAATACCATTTAAAATATTTTGAGAAGATTTGATTTGGAAACTCTTCTCAATTTACATCTCTCCCCATAGTAGATAGCCCTTTTGTATTATTTCACATATCCATTTCCAGATTGAATAGCATATGCAACACACACTGTTTGTCACTTGCCGTTTGTCATATACGATGTAGAGTATTGGGGATGTAGAGGTTACAGGGATCCACAGATAAACATCCTTTCTTTATGGAGCTCAAAGACTAGAGGGAAAATAGGCAGCACACCTCTATAGTACTATGTAGTTGTCATCCATAGGAAGGTCGTGCCAGACACAATGGAAGCACTGTTGAGAGTTGGAGTACACAAGGCTTCCTGGGAGGAGGGACTGGAGCAAGTGGAAGAGAAGACACCACTAGTGGTGAAACTTGATGGGTGCTCATGCATTTGTAAAGTTGCCAAAGACGAAGGGTTGGCATTCCAGTCAAAGGGCAAAGCATGGATAGAGAGTCAGAGCTCTGGCAGGCTGGGAGGGCTTGGGAGGATAGCAAGTCTTCTGTGGCTTTGGGGGCGAATAGGGTGCATAAATGAGAGTGGCAGACAGTAAGTGTGAGGAGCGTACACGTGGTCAGGTAAACAATTTATGAAGTGCTGTGTACTTATGTGCTATTGCATGTGCAGACTTCTAAGCAGGAGTGGTATAATTAGATTTCCTACGTGGAAAAATTGCTCTGATCCCGTTGTTCTTTTGGCAGTTGCTTTATTGGTCTGCGCTGTAAAAACTTCCTGTGAGCGCTCCCTGTGGGACCACACTCAAAAGCGCAGTGCAGGTTCGTTAAAATCATAGAGAGTTTGAAGTCAAAAGAATTGCATCTTCTTCTGTGTTCTCTCATTTTTGAGGTACGTGGTTTTGGACAAGGCATTCCTTTCCTGTGAGGCGTGAGGTCCATGTAGGCCAAGAGCCTGAAACAATTCCTCATGCATAGGTATCTCTGCGTAAATGTTTGTGGAATCAATGCATGAATTTCTGAGCCTCTGTGTTCTTTTTACTAAAGTGAGGAAGATTGAAATTTGTTCTAGGAGCCATCTTTGTGATATGAGGATAGCCACATGATTCTAAGTTAAGTGTAAGACTATACTGTACTCCTCAGGGAAATTGTTATTATTATTTGAACAAATATTGTGAGTCTTGGGGAAACTATAGTCAGGCAGGAGAAGCCACGAGTCAGCTTTCAGGAAATTTCTTCTCCAGTGCTTTATTTTTTTTGATATTGATGGACTCTTCTTCTGTATTCTCTTTTGCTGGATCTTTCTTTCTTTCTTTTTTTTTCTTTTCTTTCCCCCTATGTGTTAAATGTCTTAGTTCCCAGGGAGTCAGTCCTAGGGCCTGTTTGTACACTGCTGTCTTCTATGACTACATAGCTAGCACATTTGAATTTCTGGTTCTGGTACTCCTCCTGAGTTTAAGATTAATGAGTCAGCTGTTTACTGAGCATCTCTGTATAAATTTCTCCCCCACCCCAAATGCTTTTCTTCCATTACTATTCCATTGGCCTTTTCCTTCTTTTGTGCCTCAAATAAGCATTCCCACTACTCTGACCTCTTAGACGTGAACGATCTTTACAGTACGTTTCAGTGTTTCCCAAAACAAGCAGAACCATTTGATAGGGTGTTTTTAGTTTCTTCCTGGCAAAAGTCCCTGAAGAGAGGAATATGTAGGTTGAAATGTGCGAGGGATCAGAGTTGAGAAAATATAGAAAAAGGGAAAAGCTTATAAATTAATCTCTCAAAAATGATAGTTACATTTTTCCCATGTTATTTTGAAGAACTTAATGTCGTAGATGACTGTCTTTTGTGTTTAGTCCACCATCATACATTGTCATTTCTGTTTTGTAATTGATGAAAATTCTAAGCCTCTGGAGAGGTGGAAAATTTCCTGACATTTTTATCTTAGGAAACTGTTATATCACCAATACCTTGGAATATAATAGGTGTCTTAATTAATAAACAAATACATGTCTCTCAGCACATGATAATGCCTAATTTTAGCAGAAGGCTGAAGGCATTTTTCATAGATTCACTCTTAATTGCCTTCCCTACCTATTTCTCAATTCATGTTGGCCTCTCCAACTCAGTGGACTGTCTCATTTCCTAACTCTCTGCTTTGTCAAATGGTTTTCTAAATATCTCTTATTTTATTTCTCCAATTTCCACTTTATTGGTTGCAGACATTCATCTGATTAAATGCTACATTTATAGTGAATTCTTCGCTGAATCACCCACAAGTTTGGAATGCCAATACATCATTCTTCTTATACCAAGATCATCGGTTTTATTCCTGTGGCTAGACTTTAATAGCATCCTTTGTTTCAAAGTGGTATGTCTTTTGTTCTAACTCTGCATTAGGTTACCTGATGGCGGGCACCATGTTGAAAGCTTTCTATCTCAGGGCCCCCACAGAGTCTAGTAGAAGTCCTCAATATATATTTTTTAGTTAAATTGAGTTGAATTAAACTGAATTTTTATTCAAAACCTTGTACAGGAATAAGAATAAGAACTAACGTCATATACACACTACTTATATTTAAAATAGATAACCAACAAGGACCTACTGTATAGCACAGGGAACTTGGCTCAATATTCTGTAATAACCTAAATGGGAAAAGAATTTGAAAAAAGAATGGATACTTGTATGGGTATAACCTAATCACTTTGCTGTACACCTGTAACTAACACATCATTGTTAATCAACAATACTCCAACATAAAATGTTTTTCAAATTGTAAAAAAAAAAAAAAACAAACAAATATCATAGAAATCATTATAAAGTACATGTTAATCTAAGAGTTATACAGGCAAATATACCCAGCAGAAGAATTTAGAAAAAGTCTCTGGAAGCAAAAGTGAACTTGAATATAGCATTAATACTTAGATGTTATTTGTTTGGGAAGGGAAACTTTATCATATCTGAAGTGTCCTCATATATATTTTTTTTTTTTTTTTTGTCTTCATGTTTAGGAGACAATAATCCAACTGA
Organism: Hippopotamus amphibius kiboko; assembly: GCF_030028045.1. NCBI lineage: Eukaryota > Metazoa > Chordata > Mammalia > Artiodactyla > Hippopotamidae > Hippopotamus > Hippopotamus amphibius. Next base: position 55,501,443 of record NC_080190.1, on the reverse strand, counting down.
CTTGTTAGGATAGTTTAAAAAGAATCTTTCCGTGATTTTGAACTCAGAGGACATTGGAAAATGAAAATTATTCAGTATTTCTTCTCAAATCCTCTCTCAGGGGCTTTTCATGAATATTTGAGATATTGCTGTTCATCTAAGTGTTAATGGAATAGGAGAAGGAAGACCTTGGGTCCTTTCCCTTTGACACAGAAACTACACCTTAAGCACCATTGTTCCCAACAGTGAAAGATACATATGCAATCCCTGATAACATTAGTTTTGACCTAAGCTATCGCCGTATTTGTAGCTTATTTTCCTCTACTATTTCTTATTTGGACATTTTCTCTCATGGTTTTATTAAATTAGTTTTATTACAGATTTTCTTTGCCAAGCTTTTAAAAAACAGTCACAGTAAATTGATCACAGCAAACTCTAGTGACAGTCTCTATTTCCATGGCAACCACAATAAGCTCTACATGTATTCTCATAAAGAGGTAGAATGAATGCTACCACATAAACACAAAGAAAGACCAATAGGGAATTAATGCACAAACATTTATTACAGTAAAGATGATCAGGGCTGCAGTAGTCCCACATTAAAGATTTAATTCATTAATGCAAGCAGATTTTTTCATATCCAGTATAAAAAAAATAAGAAAAGTACAAACCGTACAGTGATTTGATCATTGATTTAGAAATAAAGAAATGTTACAAGTTACTTAGTATAAACTCTTATGAGAGTGTTTTCTCTCAGTAAAATTGATATTTTAGTCTAGGTGTCAGTGAACATTTCTGTAAAAGGCCAGATAGCAAATATCTTAGGCTTCTGGAGGCCAGGTGGTCTTTGTTGTGACTAATCCTCATAAGTAAAACAAGTGGATGTTGCTCTGTTACAATAACACTGTATTTTAAAAACAAGCAATGAGCTGGAATTGCCCCTCCTCTGTAGTTTTTAACCCATTTTTAGGCATTTGGAAATTTTTACATATCATTCAATTTAATTTTTACAATGATAATGTAAGGTAAAGATAGTATTCATTCTACAGATGAGCAAATGGAGATCCTGAGAATTTAAATAGCCCAAGGTCAGATAGAATCGGAACACAAACCCAGTCTACCTCTTTGTAAAGCCTGAATCCTAAGCACTACACTTATCTGATGACAGTAACTAGCAAACATTGGTGCTTAATGCAACAGCAGTGTGCTAAACTATGTGTGACTATTACTTCATTTACCTTAGGAGATTCCTGTGAGGTAGGTACAATTGGTATTCTTTGTCTGCAGATGAGAAACCCACACTTGGGAAATCTAAGAAAATTTTCTAAGGGCAACAAAAAAGTGACTCTGTCTTTGCTCAAAATAACTTATTCTGCTTCAGTCAGTGACTGAAATAATGAAATCATTCTTTAAACGTGACCCCAGTGACATCATGCATACATAAAGGACCATGCTTGCTTAAGGAACTGCTGAATTCTGGTGGAAGCTTCCAGATTTGCAATGCTTATTTGTTAATCTACAGTTTTGCTGTGATTGTAACTTGGTTTCCATTCACTCTGCTTTATGAGGAGTAATTTCATGAAGAGGCAAAAAGGGTGATTGTGGTGTGCAGTTAATTAGAATTTCTAATTAAAATCATCCTAAAAAAAATAACAACCAATGCCAAGAGAAGAGTAATTACTAATCTGTAAATTAAGGAAACTGTATGATAAGACTTGTTTTTTTCTGTTGGATTGAAAAACACCCAGTTTGAATTAGCATACCACGAAGAGAAGTATTTACCTTGAATAAAGGTGAAATGCATATGGCAATGTGGTTGAATTTAACCTGACTAAATATAATTCAGTTAAATCTTGAAGATTCTGTAACTGACCATCTTGCCTCATCCCTCCTGCCCCTCACGCCTTCGATTCCTGGTTTTAAAGTTTGGGGCACAGATTTGATTCTCTCAAATAAGGACTCAGTAAACCTGACAGGGTGCGCCATTTGTATGTCTATATGCAGGAGCACGTGTGCATGTGTGTGTGTGTACATGCACACCTGTGAGGGTGAGAGTGTGTGTGTGCTCCAGGAAATACAGATAAAATTCTTAGCACGGTGCCTGATACTTAAGTATTCAAGTCTTGCTTCTTCCTTGAGTTCTAGTGACAATGATTTCCCTCATAATCTTATTTCATGGGTCTAGGAAAGACTGAGAATTTACCTCAGGGAGAGAAAGCATCTGTCAGGAGCATTTTCTTCTCTGATCCCTAGTGCTAAACCTTAAGGCCCGTTTGTAGGATTTTTTTTTTTTTTTTTTTAACCACTACCCACACAGTCTCAGATAACTTGTCTTCTAACTTGAAAACTATTTTTAAAAACATAAGCATCTTTCTGAGTTTCTGCCTCTGTTCATTCTGTTTTAGTGGATATGTTTACAAAAATAGTAATTCTGGAAAATATATTTTTTGTCTTTGCTTCATACTAATAGTCAAAATACTGGGTTAAGCTGTTTCTGAAAAAGAAGCTAAGTGATAGATTATAAGCATCATATTTACTTTCAAGCATTCTAAAATATATTCTCACTTTTAAAATTTAAGACTATTTTTAGAACAATTTTAGGTTTATAGAAAAAATTGAGCAGAAATTAGTTACCATATAATCTACCCCTCCAACACACACATGCAGTTTCCCCTGATTTATTAATATTTGTTACAGAGAATAAGCCAATATTGAAATAGTATTATTAATTAAGGTCTGTAGTTTACATTAGGGTTCACTCTTGGTGTTGTACAGTTCTGTGGGCTTTGTAAAATGCATAATGTTGTGTGTGTACCGCTATAGTATCGAACAGAATGGTTTCAGAATACACTGCCCTAAAAAATCTCCTCTATTCAACATATTTATCGATCCTCTTTTCCCCAGTCCTTAACCACTATTGATCCTTTTTGCCCTCTCTATTGTTTTGCCTTTTCTAGACTATCGTATAGTTCAAATTATGTAGTATGTAACCTTTTCAGGCCTGCTTCTTTCAATCAGTGATATGCATCTAAAATTCCTCCACGCCTTTTTATGGTTGGGGTAGCTCATTTCTTTTTCTCACTAAATAATATCCAATTGTAAGGATGTAGTACGCTTTGTTTTGTTAGGGAGGAAGAAATTATCCTTTACCCTTTTAAAGTCTTTTGGATGGTCTAAGAATGAAATTAACATGAGATAGATTAACATGAAAAAAATCAAACAAAAGTTTAATAATGCGTATACATGGGAGAGACTTAGGAAAACTGAGTAACTTGCCAAAATTGGCTGAAGCTCTTAGCTTAGATTTAATCTTCAGCTAAAGACAAAAGAAGATGTTGAGGGTAGTGGTTTGGGATTTCAAAGGTAAGAAGGCAATTCACGTGAAAATGGAATAGCAAATGTTCTGTAAACAGATGTTTGCTGGACCCTCAGAAACAATGGAACACAGAATGGACTCATCTCTATGCCCTGCCGGTTTCCCCCACCACACCTGGCCCATATTCTTCACAGGTGTCTCTAGTGCTAGCTCTATTCTAGAAACAGGCCCTTTATCTAAATTCTTTTTGGAAGTTAAGATGGAGGTAAAAAGAAAACCTTCCTGAATCTTCTGTTTCTTAAAACTAGTCAGCCTAAATGGATCCTCATGCCAAAGAGAAACATTTTAGGGTAGCAAATTTTGCTCCCCTATAGTTTACTGTTATTATTTTAATTCACCTATTGAACAACATCTTGGTTACTTCCAAGCTTTGACAACTATGAATAAAGCTGAAAAAACTCATATGCAGGTTTTTGGTGTGGACATAAGTTTCAACTTATTTGGGTTACTATATAAGAACATGAGTGCTGGATCATATGGTAAGAATCTGTTTAGTTTTGTAAGAAATTGCCAAATTGTCTCCCAAAGTGGCTGTACCATTTTGCATTTCCACCAGCAATGAGTGAGAGTTCCTGTTGCTCTGCATGCTAGCCAACATTTGATGTTGTTGGTGTTTTGGAGTTTATCCTTTCAGTTAGGTGTATGGTGGTATCTCGTTGTTTTCATTTGGAATTCCATAATGACATATGATGTTTAACGTTTTTTCATGTGCTTATTTGCCACTCGTCTATCTCTTTTGTTGAATTATCTGTTTAGATCTGTTTAGACCACTTTTCAATTGGATTATTTTTTTTTTCTTATTGTTGAATTTTAAGGACTCTATATTTTGGATTCAAGTTCTTTTTCAGACAGGTGTTTTACAAATATTTTTTTCCCACTCTGTGGGAAAAGACTCTGCCTTTTCTTAGCAGTGTCTTTCACAGAGGTGAAGTTTTACATTTTAATTGAATTAAATTTAATTGATAAGTCCCACTAATCATTTTTTCTTTCATGGATTGTGCTTTTGATACTTTATGTAAAAACTCATTGCCAAACACAAGGTCACAAGATTTTCTCCTATATTATCCTCTAGAAGTTTTATAGTTTTGTGTTTTACATTAGGTCAGTGATGTAATTTGACCTAATTTTTGTAAAAGGTGTAAAGTCAGCATCTGGATTCATTTTTTTCTATGTAGATGTCCAGTTATTCCAGCACATAAATTCATTTTTCATTTGCTACTTTATTCATTGATATTTATAGTTTCAAATCAACATTTCCAAATTGAAAGGCCCACCAAATGCCTATATTTAAAGGTCTTTTTGCCATATCCTCATTCCTAGGAATTTAGTATCCAGGCAATAGTTTGGGTGGATTTTTCAGAACATTAACACTTGTCAGCAAAAATTTTTCTTTCCCAGTCTTAGTTCCTTGGGCTGCTATGAGCAAGATGGATTTGAGTGTGTGAAAGTACTTGATGTCATGAATGGAAGAGCTTCATAATTCAAGTTCCATGTCAGAAGAAAAATTGGGAATCAAAAGGGAGTAAAGGACATACAGCTACATTGTAGCAGCTGCAGGAGGTGACAAGCATATCATGTGTAACTTGCTGTTTTCACAAGGATGTGGAGCTGAGTAAGCATGTGGATATGGTTACAGTCTCTTCTGTACAGCTGCTGACTGTTTCCATCAAATGGTACAACTCCATACTTGCATTATTCTTTTTTTTCTCAGTTAGTCATCAGACATCTGCTTAGTTTAAAAATCAGATGTTCTGGAGGAAATACTTGGCCAGATTTCTAACAATTTCATCAAATATAGTGTTGTTTTTAAAGATAGTTACAATATATACCTGCATCTGGACTATAAAGGGGTGCTGAAGAGAAAAAAGCATCTAAGAATCTATCTGTGTATATATGTGTGTGTGTATGCCTGTTGCACACATAGCTGCACACTCATACACACATGTACTTGCTTATTCTTTCCTATCTTAGTAATATTTACAGTAAAGTAGCGTGCATTTATATAGTATCAAGCTCAAAGTGCTTTTACATTTAATAATTTATTTAATCCAATGGGGGGAAGAAGCTCCCTCTTTTAAATTAACATCAAAGCAGAAGTTTATTTTTGAGGTGGGAATTCAAATATTTGAACATATTTTTTATCTGGCAAGTGATTTTCTCCTCTAGGACAGATAAGAAGCCATTAAATCTAGCCTAGCAGACTAAGAATTCAGCAAATCGAATGATAGATAAGGAATTGAAATATGAACAGCATACCAAATTCTGAACTTAGGCAGTTTGGGGAAAGAAACATTTCAGTGGGTTTGATGGGAATTTGGGTTTAAAAGATGTGTGTTCTACAGATACTTGGAAGAGAGGGGAGGAGTAGTAGCCAAAATAGGTTGAGAAGATAAAGCATACCATTGATCATCAAAGTCAGTACCTACAATATCTGTGCTTTTCAGTTTGACAAAACAGTCAACAGAAAAGTGATATGAAAACATTTTCCTTTAGGACTTGCTCTATTAAAGAAAATACTGATGCAGTAACAATATAAATCCCAAATGAGTTTTTCCTACCAGTGCCATCAGTAATTCATTCCATGAGGGCACACCATTTTCACCATTGAAAATTAACAGTGATGAGTAGGGTATTGGCAAGAGAGGAAAAAACTGAGATTCCCTACCTTGTTAATTCCATGTATGTGCATGACTGGATTTCTTTGAATCTCCAGTGTTTGGTTCCGTAATTCTCATACCTGCTTGTAAGCTAATGTCTTACAATTTGGGTTCAGACACTTTGCTTATTATTTCTGTGAAAAGCTTTATGTTCTATAAAAAAATGAATCATGTTATATTATTCTTCTATAGCATGGGACTCTTGAGTGGGGTTACTTTGAGTTCATGGGCATGGTACTCATTCATTACACAGGGCCTCATGCTCAGAATGGCCTCACACTAGGTTTCATGTTCTGCTATCAATGTTTTGCCATTCTAACAGTTTTCGAACAAGAGTCCCATATTTCCATTTTGCCGTGGGCCTCACAAATCATGTAGCTGGTCTTGTAGGTTGGAATAAGAAGTTCAGTGACAAATAGACCATGGTTTCAATTTCTTCCCTGGACCTTATACCTACATAAACTTGGACAAGCTAGTTGGCCTTAGAGAGCCTGTTCTACTTATTAGTAAAATGGGGATGAAAATCATTTACCTCACAGGACTGTGATGATGTTTGATACAACAAAACATGTGAAGAGGCTAGCGAGGATAAGACAAATACAGTTTTTATCTCAGCAGCCAACTCCAGACAGTTGCCTGGAAGAATTTGTGGGGGATGCTGGTATCCCATTTAGACTAAGCAGGAAACACTCCAAGGTTGAAGCACAACATGTGACCCCAGCCTAACACAATGGTTGACTCTTGATAAGTACAAAGCAAACCTAAGATTTTGTCCCCCTTTTGCTGCTGCTTCCTCTTACCCACTTTAAATCTGGTGACTTCCTCTTAACCTTTAGCCATGAAAACCAAAACTGAATTCCTTTCTAGGCAATAGATATTTTTCACTTTATCTACTTAAGCCATTCCCTACACCCATAATCAAAACATAGATTATGCTGGAGAGGAAAACTCAGCTCAAGAAGCAGAACAGAAATATAAACCCACTTTGCATGCCATTTCTCTAAAATGCCAGCCATTCACTTGTAACAGTATTTTCTTATGAATCATCTTTATCTGCTATAACTGCCCTCCTTTGAAGGTATCCTCTATATGGAAGATGAAGACACAGTGTTCCTCCCTGCCCCCCTTGCGTGGGTCATTATTTTTTATTGAGGTATAATTGACATAGAACATTATATTCATTTCAGGTGTGCAACATAATGATTAGATATTTGTGTATATTGTGAAATGACCACTGCAATAAGTCTAATTAATGTCTATCACCATACGTGGTTACAGAAATTATTTTCTTCTTGTGATGAAAACCTTTAAGATCTATTCTTAGCCACTTTCAAGTATGCAATACAGTATTATTAACTATAGTCACTATGTTGTACACTACATCCCTATAACTTATTTTATAACTGGAATTTTGTACCTTTAAGACTCAGGGATTGGGGACTTGTCACATGATTATAAAAGACCATGTGATATCAAGGTTCACTAGGGGCTCTCTTGCTGAAGCAATTGTTGTTTCTGGGGGGAATTGGGTGTACATGTGAGTATAAAAATACAGCAAAGATTTCAAACAAGGGAATTTTTGAGGGGGTGATTACCTGGAAATTGTGTAGACTGGCCCAAAGATACACCAAGTCCTACTCTGAAATCGTAAGTATTATCTTCTTTTTTTCCTCCAGCTGTATTGAGATACAACTAACATGTAACATCGTATAAGCTTAAGGTGTACAATTTGATGAATTGATTGAGACATATATTGTAAAATGTTACCACAATAAGGTTAGTTAACACATCCTTTACCTCACATGATTCTACTTTGTTGTTGTTGTTGTTGTTATGGTGAGAACACCTAAAATTTACTCTCCTAGAAACTTTCAAACATGCAATACAGTATTGTTAACTACAGTCACCACGCTGTCCATTAGACCCCTGGAACTTCTTCCTCATATAACTGGATGTTTATACCCTTTGACTAATATCTCTTCGTTTCCCCTACCCACACCCCGCAGTCCCTGGCACCCACCTCAATTCTACTCTCTGCTTCTATAATCTTAATTCCTTTTCTGAAGAAGCTTTTCTAATTGAAAGAAGCATTCTTCAACATAAGTATTTCAAATTACATAACCTGAATGTTAGGTGCTTAGTTAGCTCATTCCTATCAATTAACAGATTAGTAAACTAAGGCTATAAGATTTTTAGTAGAAAAACATAAACAAAACAGGGACTATGACCTACCCAAACCCTGTTATGCAACCAAGCCTATGGGAGTTTAGGTTCATGAACCAGTTTCCTCGGATTCTAATCACCTTTGTACTGTTTTGATGAAGCTTAAAAAATACAAACTGAAGTATTTTCTAAACTATTCTACTAATTTAATATTATAACATTAATATTGGTATAACAGGTATAATATTAATATTACTCATTGATATTGACATAACATGTCCAAACTATTGCAGTAAGGTGACTTGAAAAACATTGCTTTAAATGGTTAATTCAGACCTAGTCAAGTGGATTACTAAAGTGACTAAAATAGGGAAGCAGCTTTCAAATATGTAATACAGTATTATTAACTATAGTCACTGTGCTGCACATTACATCCCCATAACTTATTTGATAACTATAAGTTTATGCCTTTAAGACACAGGGATCAGGGAACTTGTAACATGGTTATAAAAGAATATTTCCTGTTTTTAAATAACACATTGATCTGTAGATTGTGGAGCAGAAGTGCAAAGAAAAGTAACTTAAAAACCAAGAAAAATAAAAATACTTGAAAATATTTTTATTATCCTGGGAAAACAATAAGGAGGGGGAGCCTTGGCTGTTTGATGCTCCAGCAAAGTTTCCATCAATTGGAAGAGCAAATCCCCAGAAAATGGCCCCGGAAGGCCACCATGCTGACGGTCGATGAAAACTGCAGGGCTGGGCAGCATGTTCTATTGGTTACTCTGTTGGGAGCCAGAATGCTTGGGTTCAAATGCTGGCTGGTTCTGCCTGTTATCATGAAATTTTAGGCAAATACTTAGCTGCTCTGTGGTTTAGTTTCCTCAATTATAAAATGGGGACAATCTAATTGGGCTGTTACAATGAATAAATGTGAAAATATTGCTTAGAAGAGTATTTGACATTGTAAGTACTTATTAAATACGTTTTTTAGGATGCTGAATTATATAATTCCTCTTCATTATCTTTATTTTTCTAGGCCTGCTTTGGAAATAAAAATGAAAAATTCTAGTAGTGGGCCATCATATCTGTACAACCCATATCTGCTTTAACTTTTGCCATTGTTCAAAAGCTCTGGCTTTTAGTATTTCATCTATATAGTTAGTAATTATTCATAATTTTGAATGTAATAGAACAGAACAAGAGATCTTTAACAGGGAATCAGTGGAATAATTGTGAATTGTATTTTTGTATTTTCATATTAATGTTCAAGTGATACGGAAATCTATGCCTTAGGCCAGTGGTTCTCAAAGTGTGCCCCAGGGACCTCTTGGGTTTCCAAGACCATTCCAGAGCGTTTATAAGTTCAGACCATTCTCACAGTAATACTAAGATGTTATTTGCCTTCTTCATTCCCATTGTCAAGTGTACAGTGGTATTTAGAAGAGGCTTCATGATCTGTGAGGTTGCAAAAGTTGAAAAAAACTATAGAAATAGATCTGAGAATCCAAGTGTCTCCTTTGAAAAGACATTAAGGATATTCATTAAATTGTAAAACAATGCCACTCTTTTTTATTAATTTTCTTTTGTTTTAGGAAAATTTATTTTTATAAAAGTATATATTATTTATGTTAACATATAATGAATTTAAATTATTTTTATTGAATTAATAAATAAGTACAGTTTGCCCTTGAACCACATGGGTGTTAGGTGTGCTGAACACACAGTGGAAAACCCACGTGTAACTTTACAGTGGCTCTCTGTGTCCGCGGTTCCACATCCACAATTCAGTGACCCATGGATCGTGTAGCGCTGTAGCATGCATTTCTGGAAAAATCCATGTGTAAGTGGACCAGTGCAATTCCAACTCATGTTGCTCAAGGGTTAACTGTATTTTAAATTTTCAAATTTTTAATGTTTGAAGGTGGTAATTATTAACAGACATGAGTAGCTTAAACAAAAACTTTTTGGAGACCTCAATAAGTTTTAAGAGTATAAAGGGGTTTTAGGACCAAAACTTTGGGGAACTGCTGCATAAGGCTATCTCTAGGCTCTTAGAAATCCATCTGGGGCAGGTGTCTTCATGGAGGTGCATAAGTCTCTGGGAAGGCCAGGATGCAGGTCCAGCAGCACCCAGTGCAGCCAGCCCCACCCTGTCTAGACACCTCACCCTGTCTAGACTGAGGGAACATTTAGTTGTTCCTAACAGTTCCAGAGCCATGGGTACAATTGATGGGTAGGCTGTGAACCAGGAACCACTGGGGTGCTCTGTCTAGAGAACATGGGAAAAAACATGGATTGCAGTAACATGGTCTAACCGGAGGTTACGATACTTGGAAGCTGCCAGCGATATAGATTTAAAATAGTATATAGGCACAGATAAATTGTGATGTAAAAGTTTGTGTAGTCTATGTGATGGTATTCAGAGATTTAAAAACATTTCTATTTTGATGTATGTGGTTTGTTTTGTTTTACCAGGTCAAGTTATTACATAGTTTCACAATGTATATACTTTTATATGCATTTGACAGTTCAATACAATTTTGATAATTGAGTTAATGTTCTTTCGAATTGGGAGACTGCTGGGTTAGAAATTTGGGGGACAGGTACAAGTAAAGACAGGCCTCCTCAGGACCTCTCAGTGCTAAGTACCTATCAACCAGCCCCATGGCCGCATCCTTGCAAACTTTCTGACATCACTGAAGAACCCTTCCCACAGAGGCCGCATAATCTCCCAAAGCCATTCCCTCATTCAAGCTCCCTCATATTTAGTTATTTTTATCACTAATATTGGCCAAGAACTGGATGCATGTTTGGTTCTGCTCTTTGCAACCCAGTATTTCCAGCCTTTATGTTGTAAAGGAGGCCCACTTCCACTATGCCTTACCTCTGTGCTTTCCTGAGCACTCTGGTCTCTCCCCCACATACAGTTTAGAAAACTGCTGCTGTTCACATCAATCTTGGTCCAGAAACCATGTGTGAGTTTCCAAAATTTAGATAAGAAATGGTGAACAAAGTCCAACCCAACATGGCATTCGTTAATTATGAGGTTAGATGCATCCTTTATGTTAGGATGCTGAGCACGCACCTGGGAAAAACAAAATACAAACTCAAACCCTGAGGAAATGGCACAAATTGAATGAAGGTGCGTCGCCCAATTAGGAATTGAGGCATTGCCAGCTGTGTTCTCAGCCAGATGTTCATTCAGGCACATGGACTTGCTACTGGAGAGGCATTTCTATAGTTCTGATTCTCATAATGAACCTATTGAAACATCAGGTGGGGAGCATCCCAGGTGTGAGATCATGTTGCTGAAGGACTGGTAATGAGGGGCAATTCTACTTGATTTAGATATTTATATAACTTGTTATGAGAACCTTTTGCTGAAGACACCCCTCTGAATCCGAAAAAAAAAAAAAAATGTGTTAAGTAGGTGGACAAAGGGCTTTGATTTTCCCTCCCTTTAGATGGAAGGTAAATGCCAACTCCACAAGCCTGGAAACACAATCTCTCAGCCAGGTAGCTGAGAGAACATTATCTTTAGCACTGACACTAGCATGGGATTCACTTTTTCATATACTGTAGGTTTGCAGTTTCCCATTGACTAGGGTAATTGGCAATTCCAGCGAGCGAACTTAAAAATCTGTTTTTCTCTTTAACTGTAACATAATATAAAATCAGTATCAAATTTCTGTTCTGCAGCCATTGAAATGGCTTATTTCCAGAAATGTTTAGAGAGTATAATAGTTTACACCCAGATGTAGTTGCAGAACAGCCACTGAAAAATGGTTGTTTTCTTGCATATAATTCCAACCTTCCACCTGTGTTAATTGCTAGTGACATTTTTAGGTTGTTTTTCAATACTTTAATGAGAACTAAAGCTTTAGCAAGGAGTATTACTATACCTCCCATCCAAGTAAATGCCAACAACTGGTGTCTGTGCCAGTCTGTGAGGGAAACCTGCCCTCCAATGGGAGGAATAGTAACTAGGTGAGATATTTAATATTCAGCTTTAGCAAAACTTAAGAGGGATCATCAAGAATCTTGTAGGTATGAATTATGGCCCTTGAATGGGCATGAGTGTAGAAAGAGTTCATGTTTCTACATCTGAGCACATCAACATTTAGGTGTAACTTCTTATGAGACATGCTGGAACTTAAGCTGTGAGAGAGTGAGTCACTAGAGGAAATTAAGAGGGCCCCACATGGAGATGAGGGACTAATCCCATGGCCTGATGGATACTGAAGAAGAAAGTGAGAGAATTACTGGCTACTCAAAATGTGGTCCATGAACCTGCAGCATTGGCATCCACTGAGACCTTGTTAGAAAAGTAGAATCTCAGTCCCGACCCCAGTCCTGCTGAATTAATTTAACAGTCTGCCTAGGTGGTTTGTATATGCAGTGCAAATACATGTTAACAAGGGGTTATGATGCATCTCTGCTGAGTCTGGGCTGGAGTGGAGCACCAGCTGACTAGCAACGGGCATGATAATTGAGGCAACTGGGATTTTGGCACTGTTGATGTCCATCGCCAGGTAGGGATGCTTGGTGTTCCACTTGGACTTTGGACCGAAAAGTTTCAATGAATTTTCAAGGGGTTAAGGAGAGTCAGTGTCAAAGGGAGAGAGGTCCCACCCCTGTAGGGGCCACACAAAGGCAAAGAACCCTGTGAGGCTCTAGTCCACCAGAGTGAGATTCAGGGCAGTGACACAGCCCCAAATGAGTGATTCAAAAGTAATCAAGACAGCAAGATAAAAGTGGCTTTAAGACCAAAGCCCCATAGTCTGGGTTAGGGCTAGAGGATGCCTGGGGTTCACCTGAGACACCTGAATTTTCAGCTTTAGGGACCACATTCTAGACTTTCCTCACTGGTGGGAAAGGGATTCTCAGGCTCTGCTGAGATTGTAGCGTGGGTGATAGGTTTCCACTGAGTCCTGTAAGCTGAGCTGGCTGGGGCCAGTGCTCCGTTCTGTTCAGCCCAAGGTGGAGGAACATGGCGCAGACAACCCGATAAATAACAGCTCCAAGTTACAGCGCTTTGTGAATAGGCTCCCAACACTGCCACTTTCATAAATTAAATGGAAAAAAAGGTGCAAAATCAAATGTGGTCAAAGTTGGCAGGATCCCATGATAAACAGTTATAATTTTAATAGGAGCTAAACTATGGTAACAACCAAAAATTAGTAAAGATTGAAATCAGTACATTCCTTTCATCCAGAGTCACATCCTGAGCAATTCTTATACTTTGTGTGTTAAAGAATCACTTTTTTTTCTTTTAAATATGCCAAAGCCTTAGTGATATTGACTTTCCTTGTGATTGTATCATTTCCTTAACCCTTGCACCCACACTATAAGGTAAATATTCTTAGCCTCACGATTAAACCTAGGCTTATAGAGGTTAAGGAACTTTTCTAAGGCCATACAATGTTTAGTAAAACACAGCTTTTTCAAGAAATTTCTGAAAGTTTTCCAGTACACTGTACCATTTCCCAAGGTTTTTGAATGTTATTATGGAGGCAGTTGTGAGGTATTAGGTATTTAAAGCAGGAACATTCCTTTCATTAGTCACTTTTTCATTTAATTACTCATATCTTACAGTTCTTAGGAACCTATAGATAAAAATACAGCGATAGAAATGATAACAAAACAATGTTTCCCTAGCTTTGGCCCCATTCTGCCTTCCTTCAATGCCAACCAAGTGTTTTGGGGAAGGAGCACTAGAGGACTCATCCTTTGCACTCTGTGACTAAACCCCATTTGCTGCTATGGACTGTGTGCCATTCCCTTCCTTCTATGCTCTGGTTTTCTGTGGTCACTATGTGAATTAATAAGGGTAAACAAAGCTGCAGGAGTAAATACACCCATGTATTTAATAGCTTAATAATATATAAGATTATGTATTTCTCCAAAATAATTCAGAGAGGTTCCAGGTAAAGCATAGGGCAGGAAAAAAGGGACTCTTGTCCCACAATTATTCAGGGATCCGGGATGATGGAAGCTCTGCCATCTTTAGCTTATGATTTTTACGGTCTCTCTGAGGCTCACCAGCCCAACCAGTGAAAACAAGAGAATAATGGCTGAGCACATGTGGGGTATTTTCCAACGGCCAGCTGGGAATGGTATGGGTGATGTCTTCTCACTTTTTATTGGCTAGAACTCAGTCACATGGTAAACCAAATTGCTAAGCAGGCAAAGGAATATAGTTTGCCTTGTTCCCAGGAGAGGAGGAAATGAATATTTTTTTGTATCTATTTTTAAAATTTTTATTTTTTTATTGGCATATAGTTCATTTATAATGTGTTACTTTCTGCTGTACAGCAGAGTGACTCAGTTATACATATACATATATCCACTCTTTTTTTAGATTTTTTCCCATATAGCTCATTACAGAGTATTGAATAGAGTTCCCTGTGCTATACAGTAGGTTCTTTTTAGTTATCTGTTTTATGTATAGTAGTGTGTATATGTCAATCCCAATCTCCCAATTTATCCCTCCCCTCTTTTTCCTCCTGGTAACCATAAGATTGTTTTCTACATCTGAAATTATTTCTGTTTTGTAAATAAGTTCATTTGTACCATTTTTTTAGATTCCACGTGTAAGTGATGTCATACGCTATTTGTCTTGCTCTGTCTGACTTACTTCACTCAGTATGAAAATCTCTAGGTCCATCTATGTTGCTGCAAATGGCATTATTTCATTCTTTTTTATGGCTGAGTAATATTCCATTGTATATATATATGACATCTTCTTTATCCATTCCTTTGTCAGTGAACGTTTAGGTTGCTTCCATGTCATGACTATTGTGAATAGTGCTGCAGTGAACATTGGGGTGCATATGTCTTTTTGAATCATGGTTTTCTTAGGGTATATACCCAGGAGTGGGATTGTTGGATCATATGTTAGCTCTAGTTTTAGTTTTTTAATTAATTAATTAATTTTGGCTGTGTTGGGTCTTTGCTGCTGCACGCAGGCTTTCTCTAGTTGCAGTGAGCCAGGGCTACTCTTTGTTGTAGTGCATGAGCTTCTCATTGTGGTGGCTTCTCTTGTTGCAGAGCACGGGGTTTAGGCAGGCAGGCTTCAGTAGTTGTGGTACACGGGCTCAGTATTTGTGGCACACAGGCTTAGTTGCTCCACAGCATATGGGGTCTTCTGGGACCAGGGATTGAACCTATGTTTCCTGTATTGGCAGGTGGATTCTTAACCACTGTGCAACCAGGGAAGTCCTATTTTTAGTTTTTTAAGGAATCTCCATACTGTTTTCCCTAGAGGCTGTACCAGTTTAGAGTATTTTTGATGGACTAGTGTTCCCTGTGACACTGTCAGTATCACAAATAGAAGCAGTGGTACCAACACCTCACAGAGGCAGCCACTGACGTTGCTCATTTCCACAAGACCACTTCCACTGCTGACAGTGACCTGGGCAGGACTGTGATGCTCAGTGTCAATGACAGCGTGACCCTCATGCAGCAGTGACAACAAACCTTCACCATGGTCAGCTGAGCTTTTGGCGATTGGAGATTATGGTCCAATGGGACAGACTGATATATGCACAAAAAATTGCAAAGTCAAATTTCAGTTTTCCTACTGAGTAGGAAATTTTAACTTTTGTATTCCCTCACTTCTAGTTTTCTTGAATTCTGCCAAGTCTGTCTCTTCTCTCTGTCTCTTATTTGCATAATCTGTGAGGTCAGGATCCTACTGTTATGACAAAGATCAAGTTGGTCACATAGAATGGAAGAACCCAAGAACATCATGAGGAAAGCACTTTGCTTAAGGGTTGTGAAAGTTTGTTCCTCAGTGGGGCGTGGGCGGGAAGCTTGCTACTGATCTTATTGAGCAGATCCCTGTTGGCTAGGTATGTGACAACAAGCCTTAGGTTGATTCTGACAAACTCATGCTGTTTATAGCCTGAGCTTATGATATTAGATATGTCACATAGGACAGTATAAATGTCACAGTCAGCATATTTATTTAATAACAGTAGCTCTCTTTATTTATAAAGAGAAACATGCTGTGGTAGAAATATTCACTGAGTCACAATCGGGCTCAAGTTGCTATTGATCACACTGCCTGTGTGACCTTGAATGGATTAATTAACATTTCTGGGCTCAGTCTTCATCTTTAAAATGCTAGAAATAACATCTACCTGACAGGATTGATTTAAGATTAAAATGATTTAACATATGTAAAGCATTTAGTGTAGTAGTCTATTATGATCAGTTATTATGGACTATCAGTGATTTGAAGAAATAGATGGATAGATTCTTCCAAGAGAGCTTCTGTTTTTGTCTTTTTTTGCTCATGTATCCTTAGATGCCACTATATATAGTATATATAATTGCATATTGAGTATTTTATAATACACATAACTGTTTTAATGAATAGGGCTATAATAAGACCATACAACTCTCTAAGTTTCTAATGCTGAAAGTTAGAAACCTTTTCATTTCTAAGTCATTTTAGATATTTAAAATCATATTTTTCAAGATTTTTGAAAATCCGCTTTCTTTGAATAGATGATTTTCATCCCAGAACTGGTTTTTTGTTTTATACCAGACTCAGTACACCTTTGATTTATACTCGGGTTTTCTGAGGCTTTAAAGAATCACAGCTGGGTGGAAAAATGACTCTTGGCAAACTGATTTTCCAACTAAGAAACCCAAAGTGATGGATTGCTAGAATAATGGCCATAATGTATACTGAGAATACAAAGGAGATACACGATTCCTTCAAGATGGATTTGGATTTGTAAGAAGTAAGTCTGTATTTTATTAACTTTGTGCATATAAGTAAAGTCAGACTATAACACCATCTTTACATAAATTCATGGTAGCCCATGTCTGGCCAAAGCAATTTTAATATTGAACTATAAACTATCTAAGGAATGTCATAGTAGTAAGTTCTTTGTGTTCCTCAGTAGAGAAAAGTATTGTCCCCATAATGTATCTTATAATTATTAGAGGACAAAGATTTCTCAAAAAAAAAAACTTTACCATCAAAATTTTAAGCTGATTTATTAGAATGTATCTAGTAAGTGTTCAAATGTTTCTAGTGTTGATGGTTATTTTTTATATTTCTCATGCATAAGTTATGACATATCTCCAAAAAGTAGATAGCATGCAGCTATTATGCTAATTTCTTCAAATGCATTAGTTTAGTTTCCACATCCCTCTGAGCTATATATATCCTATTTAATCCCGAATAATAGAAGAGGAAACAAAGGTGATATTGTAGATTATATAGTATATGATTTGTTGGAGCTAGTTGGTAAATCCAGGATGTCTGGCTCCAGAAACTGAGCTCTGGATCTTGATGCTGCCCTACCTGTATTTGCAGCTATGATGTGCACAGATTATGTACATTTTATATGATTTTCTATTTCAATAAGAGTGGTAAAACATTTTCAAGTTAAAATTATGTAAGCAAGGTACATAAAATTGAGACATAGCAGTTTGAAGAACCTTTGGTGCATTAAAGACTAGCTCAGTCTTCTTAAAGCATGGAAGAGAGTGGTCTTTGGAAATAAAGGTGTGTAATCAAAGTCTTCTTCATCATCAACAACAACATAACGCATTCCATAAATTGTTCAAAATGTTTCTTAGATAGACTGTCTGTTCTAGGAAAACATAATTACTAATAGCAGTGATAGCAGTCTGGTTCTGTGTGGTTGTCTGCTCAGTCTTGTATTTAGTGGTATAGAACGTGATCCCTGTCCAGAAATGCCATAGCTTTTGCCCTTGATTGAGTGTGGTGCATGTGAGCAAGGCATTAAGGAGACTTGAGCTTAATCTTAAAATTTTGGTAGTGCCCAACATCTAATCTTAGAGCTTAGGCTAACAGTAGGACCCAATTCAGCTGGGTTACCAAGGTTTCCCATGTCAGATGAGGTCTTCTCTCTGTTGAGGAGAGCTGAAAGACAAAGTGTTAATCAAGGAGGCTTGGAATGCGGGTGAATAAACAGCAAATTCAGCAAGGGATGCACTAAAATACAAGGCTGAAAAGAATGAACCAGAAGTCAATGAGACCAGAAGACAGGCAAGTCTGTAATAGATATGCACGATAAAGTCAGAATAGGTCAGGATTATTCCTATTAAACAACCACACATCCTTTTATCAAGATTATGTACTCTCACCAGGCCAACTAGAGGATATTAAGGAGGCAAGTCTGCTTCATTCAGGTAGAATTTCTATAGTAAAGGAGAAATTGGATGAAATTCTAGACAATAATATTAACATAGGTCAAGACTGGGAGGTGGAGTTTCTGGAGCACTTTCACCAGATTTTCAAAGTACTGTAAGCATAGGATAGTCATTTATTGTATGCCCAACACTGGTTATCATCACATTTTATATTCATATTATGTATCGAGATACACATCAGAAATCTTATTAAAGATAATTTGTAGACATGTTCTGTAGTAGCTAGAAAAGCTCTTGCTTAGAAGAGAGAAAAACATTCAAAATACATGACTTGCTGTACTTCATGGTGAGCAGAATACTTGCTCACTTTTGAAAATACTTTCAGTTGAGCAGAACATTGGCCGCATAATTTTATCCTGGTGCATTAGTGGTTCCCTAAGGAAGTGTTTCCTGATTGCTTGTCTAAGAACTGTTGAATCAAGTATTTTCTGCCTCATGTCTGCTTGCTCCCTTCCCCTCTTCCTTTAGGAACATTTCCTAGATCTCTTTCCCTCCCAGGGGCCCTAGCCCTGCGATCTGAACTAGTTGAGATCCATGCATACAAAGTATGGACAGATCCAATCTGAGAAACACCTAAAATACATTTTTCCAAATATTTCAAATATGTTATTTCCTTCTACAAGTTTTTCCTACATCTAGCTAGATGGCTGGATCCTAGTTACAACCTTTTCCTTAAATCCTGGAACTTATAGAAAAACATTTCATCTACCCTTGGCCCTCAGAACTTCTTCTTGGACCCATCTGTATTCTTACTTTCTGGCTTCATCTGTTTTTATGAGTTCTGCTTAATAATGTGCCTTTGGATCCTACCATGGTATAATGGTCAGAGTCCATCAAAAGATCTTAATTTGATGACTTCCAAAATAGAAGAATGATTATATCAATATGTAAGAGACAGTTAATTTTTCATGACTCCAGAGGTCATGAGTAGCTGTTCTAGGGAAAGAAATATATATATATATATATATATATTATTATGAAGAAAGCTTCATATTCACATAGATGGTCATGGAATAGATCTCCTACATGTAGTAAACTTACTCACTACAGAAGGATTGAGACTCTCAGAGAATCTCTTAAACCATGAGATGCTGCAATTAATATATCTTAGAGCTAACCTAGTCTATTTATTACCTCTATCATCCAGTTAGGTACCACTTCTAGCTTTTTTTTTTTTAATTTATTTTTTATATTGGAGTATAATTGTTTTACACTGTTGTGCCAGTTTCTGCTGTACAACAGAGTGAATCAGCTGTATTTATATATATATCCCCATATCACCTCCCTCCTGTGACTCCTTCCCATCCTCCCTATCCCACCCCTCTAAGTCATCACCCAGCATCGAGTTGATCTCCCTGTGTTATGCAGCAGCTTCCCACTCGCTATCTATTTTACATTTGGTAGTGCATATATGTCATTGCTACTCTCTCACTTTGTCACAGCTTCCCCTTCGCCCCCCAACCCATGTCCTCAAGTCCGTTCTCTACATCTGCATCTTTATTCTTGCCCTGTCGCTGGGTTCATCAGTACCTTTTTTTTTTTAGATTCTATATATATGAGTTAGCCTACAGTATTTGTTTTTCTCTTTCTGGCTTACTTTGCTCCATATGACAGGCTCTAGGTCCATCCACCTCACTACAAATAACTCAAATTCATTCCTTTTTATGGCTGAATAATATTCCATTGCATATATGTGCCACATCTTCTTTATCCTAGACTTATGTCAGGTTGCTTTAGTTAGATCTTTGAGGATAGGACTTAGGAATTACAAAAAAAGTTGTGCAACATATTATATTGGGAACAAGTTGGAATCTTAAGTCATTTTAGTTCAGCTTACTAGAGTTCGACTTTGGGCAAATCATTTAACTTCTATTAGACCTACCTGCCAATTAGAGGCATTATTTGCCCTGTAAGTTTACAAATTATTGAGAGGCTCAAATGATACAATGGTATGACTGTGGTTCATTAATTGTATCTTAATACAATCTTATTATAAGTATCTTAATAATATTTATTATTTTCTGTTGTAGAAGGAACTTATTAAGCACTTAATAAGGTAATATAAATGAATGAATGAGTGAATAAGTGGTATTGAAATTATCCTTATGTTTAAATGTATGTGGTTTCCCTGGGTTCCTAGGCCTGATTAAAATAAGCATGCTTGCCTACAAAATGAGCCTTCTACTACCTTCCAGAGAATCCTATACAATTGGTAAGAGGCTAAGACCCTGCTACTGTGTCAGGAGCCACACACACCAAAATACTGCCGTTCTCCATTTAGTGCTTGAAACTGGAGAAGCTGGGCTAAAGTAGAATTGAAATGGAGGACTAAAGGGCCAGGTTCTTTGGGGAAAATTCATGATTGGCAGTTGCATCATGGTAGGTAATAATGAGCAGAAAAATGAAGATTTAGGTCAAGCAGAGTCTTTTTGGTGTCTGTAGAGTAGTTGCTCTCTGATCCTTGGGGTGGGGAGGAAGGTTTGACTGCTGACCAGGCTCATTTTGGTCAGGAGGAGTCTTGTATGGATGAAAAATTCAAGCCCTGGGGTAATGCATTCAGCAGTCCCTGGGGAGGATGTGAATTGGACAGCTTATTTAACTGCAGTCCACACAGAACAAAGCAAAAGATTTTAGGGGTTTGATTTTAATCTATGAAAGAAATCCAGCCCACATATCTTCCTTCCTGCCTCTCCTCATAAACACATATCCTCACCGGGGGATATAAGACAATCAGAGAACAGAGGTCAGTTTATTGCAGTGCACATCTCACTGTGTGTCTTACTTGGAGAATACAGTGGCAGCACTCCAAGGGAAAGGACTGCAAAAGTCAAAATACAAATATAGCCAATGATTTCACATTCCTTTGTTTCCCTGTCCCTTTGCTGCCTTCAGTTGTGTGTCTCTGACTCCTGAGGAAGGCTTTACAGTGTCTTTCCTTGCTATTGAATTTATTCCACACACTTCCTGGCATTCTTCCCTCCCATGACTCTTTCTCACATCAGTGCAGTATTATCTTTCCACTCGTTTGGCTTTGTTTCTGTGCATATTTTTCTCCCTTTCTTCCTCCCTACCATACAGGTTTAACAAAATAATTTCCAGCCTTGAGTTTAGAATTTTTTTTAAAGAGATGAAAGGGATCTTCCAAAAATCTTAAGCAACCCTAAAGAGACAATCGGAGGTATGTAGGTGTGCACTCTCTTATATGTGTACGTTTGTGTGTGAGGGAGGGTGAGGGAAATCTAGAGACAGGTTAGGGTAAGGAGGATTTGGCAATATACAGGAGGCTACTGTGAGAAGAAGATAAATTTAAGTTTATAATAGATAATGATTTCTAAGTCATGTATTAGAATAAATGCAGACTTACAGAGGAAATAATGGAGAACTTTTCCATGGCTCTTAAAACCCCTTCTGCATTTCTATCATTTAAAGAGAATGTAGATTAGCTTTTTAAAGGGTGGGTGGTTTATGAAGAATTTTATATATATGAAAAAGTCATGCTACATGTCTTCTCAAGACTGTAAAGAGGGGCTTCAACAGAACGACTCTCTGAATGTCCTCGCCTGATATTTGTCCTCTGTTGTTAGGGGTCATAGGGAATTTTGTCTGACGTACCTTGAGAAGCCTAAACAAATCCTGACCCCAGGATACAGGCCTGATTGCAAATGGAAAATTTACTGTGTATGATCAATTCTGATGATAGGTCAAAGATTCAAATCTCATGCCAGAAATAAAACTCAGGGTAAGTTTATCAGCCCAGGATTATTTTTAAAGGAATCCTATTCAAGAAAGAGGTTGCTAGGTTAATGGAATTCCAGCAGTGAAACACTTAAATGAATACCAGAGGGAGAAGTTTTGGGGAGATTAAAAGAAGCAGCTGCAGGTGAGGAAATTTCCACGTCATGGAAGAGGGGTCAGAAAGGCTTCAGCCAGAATACCTCCAAAGGACTTAGGAAAGTTCCTACAGAAGAAATTAGACGGCTTTGAAAATCTCTTGGCAGTATCTGCCAAGTACGTGGTTCCCCACTATCTCCGGCTTACCCAGACTCTCTTCCTGCCTTTTAAACTCTTGTAGTGTGAGAATGGAAAAAAGCAGCTGCCAAGTGAGGGAGATGCTGAGGGGGAGAAAATGATGACAGAGTAAAAGATAGGCTGGATTTATGAGCTCGGTATTCCATGGGATCAGTAGCGCTTAATGATTGATTAAATATGGGTGATGAGAAAGGGAAAGGACAGGAACAATGTACAGATGTCTATTTGGGTCCACTGGGTGGATGCTGGTTCCATCCATGTCGCTAAGAGAATAGGTTTGGTGGGGATGATAACGTGTTCCATTTGGCTCATGTTGAGTTTGATCTATTGGAGGGAAATATCCAATAGGATATATAATCTGCCCTACTGGAATTATTGTAAGAGTCAATGATAGCGACTTCCATGGTGGTCCAGTGGTTAAAACTCCGTGCTTCCACTGCAGGGATCACAGGTTTGATCCCTGGTTGGGGAACTGATTCCTGCATGCCGCAGCATGGAAAAAAAAAAAAAAAAAAAGAGTCAGTGATAATTGAAAACTATTCCAATGAATGAAATCATCTGGAGAGACAATAAGCAGTGAACAAAGAAAAGACTCTGCCTGAACCTTGGGGAAAGCCTCTGTTTAAGGTGTGGGCAGAAGAGCTACCAACCAATAAGTTGAGAAGGACAGCAAGAGGCAAACCAAACAAAAACAAGTGATAGTGGTATCAACTCTTAAGAGAAATTTTACAGCAATGAGTAGAAAGACCTGAAGATTGCTTGGCTGTAGAGGAAAATGGAAAAGCTAAAAGTGACTCAAACACTTTCAGTGGTGAGTAGGACTGGAGAAAGACTGGACTTATATTGGTACCCATTGCCCATTGTGGAAATGGTAGTGCTGGGAACCAGATTGGAGAGAAAAGAATTATTTCTGTTCTTGACATATTGTGTTTACAGTGATAGTGGATATCCTTAATTTATCTGTAAAATATCTGTATTCTTTTGAATACCTATTTACATTATCACAGATTATATAAATAAAGGTCTGAGTTCCTGGGTGAATTAGAAGTGGGGGCAGTTCCTTTATAAAATATTGATACTTTAGTCAACTGTTTCATGTACTTTGCTACTGAACTGTTCTTCTCTTGCTTTTTATCTCTCTTGTCATGTGCTCTTCCAAACTACTTACTTTAATTTATGACAGTGACCTTTCAATGCACTTTATAATGCATGTACCTTGATGATAAGGTGTGATTTGTGATCTTTCGAGGCTTGCACATGAATCTCCAAGACCCATGCTGTGTTAATACAGTGGTCTGAGTCATTAAGATTGGAAATTATGTAAATTCATCATTGTTATAGACAGGCCTGAGCAATTTGACAGTGTATATTTTTTGAAATTTTACTCAGAATTAAAGATCTTATTTTGAAAGCTGTCCTTGGACCAAGATAGCTAGCAGACATCCCAGTTACTTCTCTTTCAGGTAGATAAATCTATACAGTTCTCTTGGGATAATACAGATGTTAATATCTACAGATGAGCAACCAAACTAGGTTTAATAGAAGGCAGTTGCATGGAATTACGCCTGACTTTTGTTCACGGAGTTTGGTTCATAGGGAAGGAAAACAGACAATCCACGAATGGGAAAGGACAATATGTGTTCCAAGGTTGTACCCATGGAAGTGAAGTTTCCTCTAAATATTTTGATTCTTTAAATAACTCCTACCTCTTGGGCACACAACATTCAGAAAGTTGGTAGAGAAGAGGATGCCTGCTGTGAAATCAGAGATGGTATATTCAATGAAGTAGGAAGAGAACCAGGAAATACATTGTCACAGAAGCCAAGAGTAGATAGTTTTACGTGATTGGGTGGATGGATGGATAGGTGGATTGATGGATGGATGGAGTGGTCATCTATATCAAGTGCTGCAAAGAAAAAAATAAAAGGTGAGAACAGATATATGACCATTTGTTTTCGCAAAATATTTTCTTTGGTAGCTTTGATAAGAACTATTATAGTGGAGTTGTGAGTATGAAAGTCCAGTTGAAAGTGTTAAGAAGAAAACCAAAAGGCAGTAAGTACAGCAGGGGATTAGTTGAAGAATTTTTCTGAGGATACTTGAGAAATAGGATAGTGGCTGGAGAAGGAGATAGGGCCATGTATACATGCATGTAACAAGCAAAGGAACAAAGGAAATGTTTGGGCTTCAGAAGGAGCACACAAGTTCTTTCATGGTGGACATGCATGTAAGTCGGTGGAACTGGTAGTAGAAAGATGAGGTCATTCTCACCTGACTCTTAGTGATGGATTCAACAAGGTCACCTACTGGGAAGAGACCCTGAGCAGCTGGAGTTTTGAAGAGAGAGTGTGAGGAATGTAGTTGTCATCTCTAAGAGTATTACAGTACAAACCAAGTAAAAACTACATTAGGTATAAAGACAGTAGACATATATTTGCAGAAATATGAATATAAAGAACTAATCAAGCCAAACAAGATATAAAAGGGAAAGCAATGATATAAAGAATGATACTGTTGATTTCTTTTAAACGTAGGACTGAAGCTAAATGTTTTTAAGAATCCTAGTTGCAGAAGCAAAAATAAACCATGACAATGTTGAATTAATAATAAAACTAACAAAAAATCAGGATATGGAGATGCTGAGAGGAAAAAACAGATGAAGTATAAGCGAACCTATTTTTTTCATTTTTAATATTGAAGGATCACATTATATTAAGTGAGGGAAAAATGTTATCCCATATAAGTATAAATTTAAGTCCTAGAAAATTTATTAAAAAAAAACCAAAATAAACCAAAGTAGGATTTGGGGTACACTTAAAATATGTGTATTTTACTGAATATTAAGTTTTATGTGGAAAAAAATACTATAAGCAAATATTAAACTGTAAGTAATTATATGCACATTGAGTGTGTAAGAGTAAAATATACTGATATTTGCAATTTACTTTGAAATTTAGTAAAAATATAATTATAGGTAGATAAGGGATATATATGGATATTTTACATATATGTATATATATACATGAATTGTATTTGTAGATGAATATGAATTTTACATATACATGTATATATACATGAATTGTACAGTTCTATAATTGTAGAATCCAGGTGATACATAGGTGTTCAGTGTACAATTTAATTTTTTTTTTAGTACTTCTGTATATTTAAATTTTCACAAAGTAAATCTGGACCAAAAATCAGATGGGTGCAGGTAGGGAAGAGAAATAAAAAGATGGGGAAAATTGGAAGTGTAACAATTCCACTATCTTTTAGGATGGAAAGTTTGTGGATCTGTGTAAGTATATTGACTCAATAAATTGTGCTTTTGAGTTTGTAATTTAGTTATAAAGTTAATAAATATAAAATCTAGGGCAGATTAGACTTTTCGAATCTTTAGGGAAAAAATACTCAAGCCCTTTGAACAAAGTGCTAGAATGTACTACGTAACTGTATATTGTATAATCTTTACATATTCCCCACATTAGACTGTTTCTGTTGACTCCTGTTGGAAAGGGAAAGGTGAATCCAGGTTACTATTTTATCCAAAGGGTATATACCCTTATGTTTCCTGGGCCACTTGGATCCTGTGAGAAGCCCCATGTCAAACAGTAACTAGATAACTGCTCCATGGATGCTCACATGAACAGTTCAGTAGTCCAGTCACTTGATAGAAACTGGTGCTGTAGGTGTGATACTGGAATTTTACTACTTCTTTTCTCCTCCATGCATTAGAACAAAACAAAAACAAAAACACTTTGGGGGTAGAAGCCAGTTTCCCAAATCTAATTTATGGTTAGTTAAAGCATCCTTTCTCTATACCCACCATGGTGGTGTCTTTTCACTTTCTTGGTACATTGTCCCGGGGTTGGATTAAGCCCTGCTGTGACAGGAAGAAGGCCCTTTATCTGCCAGCTTCCATTTGGTATAGGCGCCTAGGCTCACAGACCTCCTTCAGCAGCTGCTTCAAAAGCCATTGATCCTTGATGACAAAGTGATTCTCCACTGGTTCAAGCAGACTCTCCATCAGCTCCTTCAACAGCCGAGTACTATCCAAGTTAGAGTATTAAGTTCTATCGATGCAGTCGTAATTTACTGTTCTTTGAAAATAAAAAAGTAACGTGCGGGTATCCTCTGATGAGCCCTATCTTAGTGTTTGCATGATTGAATTGGTTGCAAAGCATCTTGTATAAATTCCTTGAAGTTGTTGGCATATGGATCACGTTTCCCTTTCTCCCAGCACAGACACAGGTTTGTCCTATTGTTAAGTGCCTTTGGCATTTAACTGCAATTGCCTTGCCATGTTTCAAATAATTGAGTTGTTTTACTTATATTCTTGAAGTTGTCTTATTTGAATATATTGCATTATATAGTTAAAATTTTGAGTTTATAAATTAGTGTCCTATTTCTTTGGTTAGCACTGTGTTATCAGTACTTTTCTGAGTTTGTTCATCGATATAATAGTTACTACTCTGATATTCTTCATTTTGAAAATAATTAGGTTTACAATTTGTGGCTATCACAAAAAATGCTAAAATTAATACTTTCAGGCGTAGAACTTTTTTACATTGGCCTTATTATTTGGCTAAACTTTTCTTTTAGAAATGGGAGTACAAAATCATGGCATGGCTATCGTCATGCTTTGAATGCATTTAGTCAAATTGTTTTCTGGAAGTTTTACCAATTTACCTCTACTGGCAATCTACTGGAATCGTAATTTCACTACATTGTATGAGCATTGGGTATTTGATGATATATGTTGAATCTATCGAGTGTTCATTTCTTCCTTAATTGCTTAGCTGTCCTTCCCACTGTAAGCAATGCATTTTTAAAAGTAAGAGGTGGTACCTGATCTTAGTATCTACAATTCCTTTTCTAGGCATTTTGTCCTTAACTAAGGATTGAATGTCTAGTTCACTGTCTGCTGTCCATTCTTTGAAATTTGCCCTCTAATGCGCTGTCTTTTCTGGTCTGCTGGGTTTGCAGTGAGATTTGTGGTAATGATTTTGTACCTGCATTCTTGCTATTATGTTCTATATCCCATACTTGCTTAAGATTTACTAGAGATCAAGGAATATGGTACATTTCCAATCACATCACAGGAGAATGCTGTGGTGGGAAAATGTAACACATTAACTGTTAGAGAATGACCCACCTCTTGTATTATGTGTGGAAATTTTTATCATGTGTAGGTTATGTTTATTGAATTTATTTTTTCAGCATAACTTGAATTTTGAAAACAAATAAAACACAATTCAGATACAGGCTCCACCACTTCCTAGCTTAGGTAGATGCTTTAAAAATTTTCAAGCCTCACAACAGTTGACTATAGGAAACTATGTCCACCTAATATGCTCATTTTGAGAATTAAATGAGATGGTATACAAAGATCCAATTACAGTTGTTGGGACACAGTAAGTACTCAGTGTATATTAGTTATCTGGCCCTATCCTCTTTATGTAATGAACAAGGCCCATTTCCCTAGGGAGTAGAGTGAATGAGCAAGTGGAGAGATGCTGAGATACACCTGAATAACATCCCCCTGTCAGCCAACACATCATGGCCCTCTGGCTGTGGAGGATGACCATTTATCCTTACAGAAGCCAACCTGGTCTTCAGAAATCTAGGAGGACAATTGAGTTTAACCATGATTCTACAGTCTCACTTTAATGAGACAACAGGAATGTCAGAACCAGTTCTTGTTCCCTTGTGGCAAAAAAGGTTAAAAAGCTGATCACTTGAGGTGATAGGTAGGAGGTGAGAGGGCAAGCAGTCGAGTAAATTGAGAAATATTGCCAGCTTTTGAGGTCTAAAGTCAGAAACTGGTACTTGTAAAATATGTCTATTATTATGTTGTTTTAATGTGTATGACTATTCTTCTCTAATGCAGAACATTTTCTGTATTTCAATATTGTCTTAGCTATGGTAAGTGGAACAAAGGGAAATAATGCTTATTGGGAGTCACCTGTTTTGTGGGATAGCATGATGTGTCATCAAGAATATGAGTGAGGCAGAATAAGTAATATTAACCTCGCTGACCTAAATAAAAAGAGTTTATATCATTCATTTTTTACTCAAATAATTTTTTACTGTGGATGAGGTTGTTTCCTTATATATTCCGGAAATATTTTCCTCATTTGTATAATTCACAAAGGAAAGTATCTCAAAACTGGGCATCTTTCAATATCACTTAAACTTTCTTTATGGAATGGCAAATCACTGTGAGGCAATATGTAGTAAACTTTAACTGTAGTCCAGAAGGAAATCCCAGTCTCCACATTTCCTGTAGCTTCAGCCCTAGTACTTTCCTTTTAACTGTGATCACCCACAGTTTCATCTTTGAAAGCGAGTGTTTGCTGTTCAAGTCTGGACTTAAGAGAAAGTAACAGTTGAAGCTATAATAAAATTTTTTTCTGAAAAAGAGTGTAGGGTAAGGTTACTTTTCTTTTGATTATTCACCTAAACTTTATTAGAAATAATTGTTTTTCTATTTAGAATTAATTCACTTAGAATAATTAGGTAAAATAAATTAGATACAACATGAAGGCAGAAGAGTTGCTAAGTTTCTAAATATACCTAGAACTGGGTTCCATATAAATGGTATGTTTGAGAGGAAAAGACACACACCTATCTATCTATCTATCTCTCTATCTATGTACTTTATTTTTATTTATTTTATTTTTTAAAAAAATTTTTAGTTGTGCTGGGTGTTAGTTGCAGCAAGTGGGCTCCTTAACTGTGGCAGTTGGGCTCCTTAATTGCGGCAATCAGGCTCCTTAGTTGTGGCACGCAAATTCTTAGTTGCAGCATGCATGTGGGATCTATTTCCCTGACCAGGAATCAGACCCGTGCTCCCTGCATTGGGAGCACAGAATCTTATCCACTACACCACCAGGGAAGTCCTATGTACTTTTAAAGTAGTTTTAGGTTTATAGAAAAATTGAGCCAGAAATACAGAAAGCTCCTTATCACTTACCAGTTTCCCCTATCTTGCATTAGTGTGGTATATTTATTACAATTTATGAGCCAATATTAAAACATTATTGTTAAAGTCCACAGCTCATATTAGGGTTTCTTCTTTGTGCTGGACATTCTATGGGCTTTTACAAATGCATAGCGGTATGTATCCAATCACACAGCACGGTTTCATTGACCTAAATGTCCCCTGTGCTCCATCTATTTATTCCACTCTCGCTCCTCCCTTGGCAACTACTGATCTTTTTATTATAGTTTTGTCTTTTCCAGAAAGCATGTGGTTGGAATCATATAGTATGTAGCCATTTCACATTGGCTTCTTTCACTTAATAATATTTATTTAAGGGTTTTCTATGTCTTTTCATGCCTTGATAGCTCATTTCTTTTTAGCACTGGGTAAATTCCATTGTGTGGATGGAGCAGAGTTTGTTTATCCATTCACCTATTAAAGGACATCTTGGTTGTGTCCACATTTTGACAAGTATAATTATACCTGCTACAAACATCCACACGTGGGCTTTTGTGTGGACATAGTTTCCAACATATTTGGGTAAATACCAAGGAATACGGTAGCTGGATTATCCTGAGACTGCCTGACTTCAAGACTTACTGTAAAGCTCTAGAATCACAACAGTACGATATTGGAGAAACAATAAGCAAATAGACCAATGAATAGCTGAAAAACAGACCCATAAAAATATAGTCATGATCTTTGATAAAAAAAAATACCTGCCAACATCTATCTTCTCTCTTTTTGATAATAATCGTCCTAACAGGTGTGAGGTGATATCTCATTGTGGTTTGATTTGCATTTTCCTCATGATTAGTGACACCGTTTTCTCATATACCTGTTGTCCATTTGAATGTCTTCTTTTGAGAAATGTCTGTTCAGATCCTGGCCCATTTTTCAACCAGGTGTTTTTTTTTTTCCTTGCATTGTTTGTGTTTCTTATATATTTTGAATATTAACACTTTATCAGATTTATGATTTGCAAATATTTTCTCCCATTCCATAGGTTACTTCATCATTCTGTTGAATGTTTCCTTTGCTCTTGCAAACTCTTTTGAGTTTGGTGCAATCCTGCTTGTCTGCTTTTGCTTTTGTTGTCTGTGCTTTTGGGGTCATATCCAAAAATTCATTGCTCAGACCAAGGTGAAGAAGCATTTTCCCTGTTTTCTTCTAGTAGTTATATAGTTTCAGGTTTTTCATTTAAGCCTTTAATCTATTTTGAGTTGCAACAACATGAATGAAACTGGAGGACATTATGCTAAGTGAGATAAACCAGGCACAAGAAGACAAGTATTATATGATCTCACTTATATATGGAATCTAAAAAAGTCTAACTCATAGAAACAGATAATAAAATGATGGTTGCCAGACGCTGGAGAAATGGGGACAAGTTGGTCAAAGAGTACAACATTTCAGTCATGCAGGATGAATAAGTTCTGGAGATCTAATTACAGTATGGTGACTATAGTCAATAATACTGGATTGTATACGTGAAATTTGCTAAGAAAGTCAATTTTAAGCGTTCTCACCACAGACACAAAAAAGATAAGTATGCAAATTGATGGATACATTAATTAGCTTAATGTGGCAACCATTTCATAATGTATGCATATATCAAGATATCACTTCGTATACCAGTAATAAATACATATGATTTTTATTTGTCAATTACACTTCAACAAAGCTGGGAGAATGAAGTGTTTATTGATATAGTTGGATTCGTATCTACCACATTTTTACTATTTTCCTTGCCTTAATCTTTCTTTTCTTTTCTTTTCCTCTTCCTTCCTTCCTTCCTTCCTTCCTTCCTTCCTTCCTTTCTTTCTTTCTTTCGTCTTCCACTCTTTCTCTGCCTTCTGTGGCTTTAATTTTTTTTTTTTTTTTAGTTGCATCTCGCAGGCTCCTTAATTGTGGCATGCATGTGGGATCTAGTTCCCCGACCAGGGATCGAACCCAGGCCCCCTGCATTGGGAATGGAGTCTTAACCACTGTGCCACCAGGGAAGCCCCTATGGCTTTAATTGAGGAGTATTAATGCTCATAAATGATTTTATTTTTTTTCCTCTTTTAGTATATCAATTATACTTCCTTTTTATTTTGATCTTTATTGGAGTATAATAGCTTTACACCGTTGTGCCAGTTTCCACTGTACAACAAAGCAAGTCAGCTGAATTTATACATATATCCCCATATCCCCTCCCTCTTGAGCTTCCCTCCTGAGCATCCCTCCCGTCCTCCCTATCCCACCCCTCTAGGTCATCAGCAATCATCAGGTTGATCTCCCTGTGTTAGGCAGTTGCTTCTCACTAGCTAGCTATTTTACATTTGATAGTATATAAATGTCAATACTACTCTTTCACTTTGTTCCAGCTTCTCCTTCCCCACCTCCCCATGTCCTCAAGTCTGTTCTCTACCTCTGTGTCTTTATTCTTCCTCTACCGCTGAGTTCATCAATACCATTTTTTAAAAAAATTCCATATATGTGTGTTAGCATATGGTATATGTTCTCTTTCTGACTTGCTTCACTCTATGACAGACTCTAGGTCCATCCACCTCACTACAAATAACTCAATTTCGTTCCTTTTTGTTGCTGAGTAATATTCCATTCATACTTCCTTTTTGACTTTAAGTGGTTCCTGTGGGTTTGCAGTATGGATTTACAACTAATCCAAGTCCTCTTTCAAATGACATTATACTGCTTGCAGTAGCTGTAGGTGTCTAGGCTACAACTTCCTCTGGTGTCCTTGACTTTTCTCCCTTCTTATACAAGATTTACACCCATTGATGTGGTGGTAAGTGTGGGAAGACTTCCATAGTCCTTTTATTGGATCTCTTGTCTTTTAGTGAACCTGTGCCTCTGAACAATTAACTTCACAAGTAATTCTCAGTTCCTTTACCCCAACATAGAAGGTAATTTGGAGGTAGGTATTTTCCTTCCACCTGGTCAATTAGGCTCTGGCAAAATAGCTTCTCTTAAGAGCAGGTCTTATTAGGAACAGAATTCTCTGGGCATATTTCACAATGACTGAGCTTTTCCTTTCTTCTGCTAGAAGTATCAAGGAATTTTTCGTCAGTCTTCACCATGAGAACCTAGTAGAGATCTTATAGGTAAAGCTCACAAAAGTGAGTGAACCCGCATGACTAGGCCTCGCTCATGTCTTTAATTCTTAAACTTGTCCACACTGAGCCTTGAACAATTCATCAATTACAGTTCAAGGTTTCCTACCCGGTAGTCCTCCTGATTTTAATTAATAAGAAAAAACTACATTATTCAATTACAATGTCTCTCCTTTTTTATGATAGGATCTCATTATCTTTTCTGTCCTAAGATTTTACCATATGCTATTTGCAAATTTACAACATTAGAAAAAGAAGCCAACATTGAAGGTATGCCAGGAAATAAGATTTAAAGAATCAGTGTGACCCATTCAAAGGCCTCTGTAATGAGCTTCATGAATTCCTTGGCTTTTCCTTTGTAATTATATTAAATGGGAAGAGAATAAGAGTCTATCCATGAGAGAAGTCAGTACCTTTTGAAGTGAGCCAGTCCCTGGCCCATACTTTGATTAGCACTGATTTGGTGTGTGACATCACAATACTGAGTGTTATGACCTACCCTTCTAGGCAAGTCTGAGGGGCATCCTTGGCACTGTCTGTCACTCAAGACAACAGTGTATTCAGAAAGAGATATTTATCTTTTCTACTTAATAACTGCAGAAGTATTATTTTCTGTGCTATAATGATGGTCACAAATCAGTTGGGAAAATTACAAAACAACTTTGATTTAAACATTGAAGGGTTATATTATGTCAATGGGTTGTATTTTCAGAGAGAGAAGAGCAAATTGCAGAAACTTTATTTGAAAACCTTACTGCTAAGAATCACAGTTGATCTGGTAATGGAATTTCCATAAATGCACTAAACCTTATCTCAATGAAAAGCCGATGTAGTTTAACTAAGTTAAAATTTAATTATTTTTTTCCTCGTACATTTAGAAAAAGTCAAGAGGGTGAAGAAGAAAATAAAATTAACTTCATCTCACAACCCTAATATACCTACAATATTAGTTTTCTATTAATACCATGACAAATTACCACAAACTTACCAGCTTAAAATAAAACAAATTTATTACCTAATAGTTCTTTAGGTCAGAAATCTGGGTGGCCTTGGCTGGCTTACCTGCTTAGAATCTCACAAGGCTGGAATCAAGGTGTGTGCTGGACTGGGCTCTTACTTTAGAGGCTCTGGAGAAGAATCTGCTTCCAGGTTTTTTTCAAGTGGTTGAAGATTCAAGTCTTTTGTGGCTATAGGGTCGAGGTCCCTGAATCCTTGCTGGCTGTCAGCTGGAGCGCCTCTTGACCACTTAATGCTCCTGTGCTTCTTGCTGTGTTGCCGCCTCCATCTTCAAGCCAGTGATGGTGCGTTAAATCCTTATGTATCAATCACATTAACTTCTGCTGCTGCATCTCCTCTGCCTCTAGTTTGAGAAAGTTCTTTGCTTTTGATTAGGCATTTAAGTGACTACACTGGGCCAACTGGGGTGATCTATCTATAGTAAAATCCATGAATTCTACATCCAAATTTCCTTATGTCATGTATGGTAATGTTCAAGGTTTCGAGGGAATAGGGTATGACTATTTGGGGGGCATTCTGACTAATATCACAGTTTAATGTCCCTCAATTTTATTGTATTTAATGCGCTCATTAGTATATAATTGCTGACAAATAGAATGCCTTGTAATTGACTTTCACTAAACGATGTGGGTGACATCTTTACATGTTTTGCAATAATCTGTTCAATCCTCATTTGTGGCCTTCGTCCCAAACATATTATTGTCTTTTGGTTAGGAGTGAGGAGTGCCACATAATTTCACACCCATGATACATAAAGCACATAAATTCGGAATGACTTACCATCCTAAAAATTCTATCAGATTCAAGTGGTGGTACAGAGTGACTCTTAGTAATTTATATTCCTTTTTGCTTTTGTGAGAGGGAGGAAAGAGGCACGGCTCTCATGCTGAAAGCCATGTGTAACTTTTATCTCAGTGTTATTCAGGGTATACATCTTTTTTTAAAAAAAATTATTTATTTATTTATTTATTTGGTTGCACCTGGTCTTAGTTGCAGCAGGCAGGCTCCGTAGTTGTGGCTCATGGGCTCCTTAGTTGCAGCATATGGGCTCCTTAGTTGCAGCTCCAGGGCTCCTTAGTTGTGGTATGTGGGCTTCTTAGGTGTGGCATGCGAACTCTTCGTTGCAGCACACATGTGGGATCTGGTTTCCTGACCAGGGATCAAACCAGGGCCCCCTGCATTGGGAGCACAGAGTCTTATCCACTGCACCACCAGGGAAGTCCCCAGGGTATACGTCTTGACAAGAAAACGACCAAGAAGTTTTGCTCTAGTCTGAGCAAGGTATGATTTTTAATGACTATGTTGTATTCCATTGTAAAGAAGGACAGACATTTTAACCAAATCTACATTTTTGAAAGTGTGTAAAACTTAGTAACGTTTTGAACATACACCTTTGTGTAGGGGAACTACTAGGACTAAAATATAACTCTTTTATTGATTAGTAATATTTATTGTCAAATCGCTACCCAGAAAGAATATCCTACTTTAAATTCCCATCAATCTTCTACAACAATTTCTGTTTTATTATGTCAGCTTCAGAATAAATGATGAATATGCTTTATAATACTGGCTAATGGTTTTTAAAGATATTTTATATCTTATTAAGCAGCCATTTATCAAAGAGCTTTATCTGTTTTCAGTGAGTTTTCATTTGGAATAGATTTGTCTTATAAAATTTTTAATGTTTTCTTTTTTTCTTTCCTTCCCTTTCTTCCTCCCTTCCCTCCTCCCTCCCTCCCTTCCTTTCTTCCTTTCTTTCTCTGTTTCTCTCCCTCCTTCCTTCCACCCTCCCTCCCTCCTTCCTCCCTCCCTTCCTTGCTCTGTTCTCTTCTCCTTTTTGTCTCTTTTCCCCTATTTTCTCTTCTCTTTTTAAAAAATAGTATAGGACCATGGTTAATATACATATATATGAATATATGCAGAAAATGATATTAAATGAAGAATCAATTTACTTCTCATTCTGGACTCCAAAATAGAAGCAGGTGCTGTTAATGGGATCTATTCTAGTAATATACAAATATTTTTGAATTAGTTAAAAGAAATGTGGCATTAATTTCCTAGAACAAATAATGCCACAGATTCTGGAAGTTCTCAAAATTCGTATTACTGAAAATTTTCTGTGCTCAGAAGTTTAAAATAAATGACTTTTTGGGGAAAAGTATCTGATGTTTAGTGAGATACACTTTTTTATTTATGAATTATTGGCATTTTCCGAGTCCCTTCAAAACTTTGTTCTTAGATGTTTTGTAAGATTTGTACACTGTCAAATTTTTGTAATGTACGTTTAAAATATGTATGCAGTACTGATAAGCTTACATTTCTTGGCTGGAGAGTTTGACATTGAAAATATGTATTAATGTCCTAAAATATGTTTCTGACTCCAAAGGTACTGCTTAGCAATGCTGGGTGCTGTGGGAAATGTTTTGTGGCCAGTAAGCGTGAAGCGTTACTAATATATCTTAGAATATAAAATGAGTTTGTTTTCTAAAGTCAATGTGATTCTAGGTTCTCAGAATTTCCCTGCAGTTATTTAGATCATAGAGATTGAGTCCAATAATTTGAAAAGTAACATTTAACATCCATGGTATTGACATTGCTGTTGATTAGTCAATTAGAAACAAGACAGTTTTGTGTACAATTAGAGATGAATACTCTTTAAGAATAGTGCTTCTCAGTCTTTCAGAGGCTGCAATTCAGGATGTAGTTTGGGAAATGTTCAGAAACGTTGATATAGTTAATCATCTTATGAGATGGTAATGCATATATTGTAGAGAATATTTCTGTTTTATATGCATGTAATTTATATGCATATAGTATTTGAGGGATCTCATATCTATAAGTTGAGTCATTTGTTTACTTACATTCAAATATTTAGTCAATCATTAAAGAAACAGAAGGTGCACCATTATTTTATTTTAATAGCAGACCACCTTGGGCCCCTTTGTGGAACACTCATGTTTCATTGGAGCCAAGTTTGGAAACCTTTATTTTAGTCCAGACGTGTAGAACAGCGTTTTCCAGTGAGTTTGGCATGTTTATGCTCTGTTCATTTTAATCTTGTTTATTTCACAAATTGTGGGCAGAGAAGTATAAATACTAGAGCTTTATGCCAATAGCCAAAATTAATTTTTACAAATTGGAAAATGTGAATAAATTGATTTTTAAAAAGTCAAATTGAATTTAATAAGCATTTGCCAGCTCTAATTTTGCAGCTTAGAAAAATCATTAATAAAATAATCAGCACTTACTGAGCATTAACTATGTGCAGTTAATGCTTTGTTATGATTTTTTTAACAAGAAAGGAAACTAAAATTAAGGAAAGATAAATAGCTTGCATGAAGTTCAGAAATTTTTTATAGAAGCAAGATTTGAATCCAGTTTTTGTTCAGAACTCATGGTTTTAACCATTACTCTACCTGCTATAAAACTGCCCATTTTCTCCCCTTCCCTTTTATACCATTACTTATCAGCAGTGATTCTCAAAATTCAATCTGCATCCAAATCTCTTAGAAGGCTTTTATATAAAACACAGATTGTTAGACCCCACTCCCAGTCTCTGATTCAGTAAGTGTGGGTCAGTCCTGATATTTATATTTCTTTCTTTTTTTTTTAAGAACTTTTATTGAGACACAGTTAACAGAAAATAAACAGCATATATTTAGAGTGTACAATTTGGTATCCCAATCTCCCAATTCATCTCCCCCCCAACCCTTCCCGCTTTCCCCACTTGGTGTCCATATGTTTGTTCTCTACATCTGTGTCTCTATTTCTGCCTTGCATTTCCTCTTTCATAGTTGTTAGCATTTGCCTTAGGTATTGAGGTGCTCCTATATTGGGTGCATGTATATTTTAAATTGTTATCTCCTCTTCTTGGATGGATCCCTTGATCTTTATGTAATGTCCTTTCTTGTCTCTTGTAACATTGTTTATTTTAAAGTCTATTTTCTCTGATGTGACTATTGCTACTCCAGCTTTCTTTTGATTTTCATTTGCATGGAATATCTTTTTCCATCCCCTCACTTTGTATGTATGTGTGCCTAGGTCTGAAGTGGGTCTCTTGTAGACAGCATGTATATGGGTCTTGTTTTTGTATCCATTCAGCCAGTCTGTGTCTTTTGGTTGGTGCATTTAGTCCATTTACATTCAAGGTAATTATTGATATGTATGTTCCTATTACCATTTTCTTAATTGTTTTGTTTATGTTTTTGTAGGCCCTTTTCTTCTCTTATGTTTCCCACTTAGAGAAGTTCCTTTAGCATTTGTTGTAGGGCTGGTTTGGTGGTGCTGAATTCTTAGCTGTTGCTTGTCTGTAAATCTTTTGATGTCTCCATCAAATCTGAATGAGATCCTTGCTGGGTAGAGGATTCTTGGTTGTCAGTTCTTCCCTTTCATCACTTTAAATATATTATGCCACTCCCTTCTGGCTTGCAGAGTTTCTGCTGAGAAATCAGCTGTTAACCTTATGGGAGTTCCCTTGTATGTTATTTGTCATTTTTCCCTTGTTGCTTTTAATAACATTTCTCTGTCTTTAATTTTTGTCAGTTTGACTACTATGTGTCTTGGCATGTTTCTCCTTGGGTTTATCCTGCCTGGGACTCTCTGTGCTTCCTGGACTTGGGTAGCTATTTCCTTTCCCATGTTAGGGAAGTTTTCAACTATAACCTCTTCCCATATTTTCTCGGGTCCTTTCTCTCTCTCTTCTTCTGGGAGCCTTATAATGCGAATGTTGGCGTGTTTAACATTGTCCCAGAGGTCTCTTAGGCTGTCTTCAGTTCTTTTCATTCTTTTATCTTTATTCTTTTCTGCATCAGTGATGATCACCATTCTGTCTTCCAGGTCACTTATTCACCCTTCTGCCTCAGTTAATCTGCTATTGGTTCCTTCTAGTGTATTGTTCATTTCAGTTATTGTGTTGCATATCTCTGTTTGTTTGCTCTTTAATTCTTGTAGGTCTTTGGTAAACTTTTCGATCTTTGCATCCAGTCTTTTTTCAAAGTCCTGGATCATCTTCATCATCATTATTCTGAATTCGTTTTCTGTACGGGTGCCTATCTCCTCTTCATTTAGTTTTTTTGGGGGGATTTTATCCTGTCCCTTCACCTGGTACAAAGTCCTCTGCTTTTTCATTTTCTCTATCTTTCTGTGGCTGTGGTTTTCAGTTCCACAAGACGAAATACTGCTGATACTGCTTGATACATCTGTCTGCCCTCTTGTGGAGGAAGCTATCTAGGAGTCTTGTGCATGCTTCCTGATGGGAGGGCTGAGTGGGCAGAGCCCAGTAAGACTTTAATCCAATTTGGTGGGCAGAGCTCAGTAAACCTTTAATCTGCTTGTCTGCTAACAGGTGGGGCTGTGTTCCCACCTTGTTGGTTGTTTGGCCTGAGGCTACCTAGCACTGGAGCTTACAGGCTCTTTGGTAGGGCTAATGGTGGATTCTGGGAGGGTTCACGCCAATAAGCACTTCCCAGAACCCCTGCTGCCAGTGATTCTGTCTCCT
Organism: Hippopotamus amphibius kiboko; assembly: GCF_030028045.1. Lineage (NCBI taxonomy): Eukaryota > Metazoa > Chordata > Mammalia > Artiodactyla > Hippopotamidae > Hippopotamus > Hippopotamus amphibius. Next base: position 55,462,427 of record NC_080190.1, on the reverse strand, counting down.
CAGTGAGCCACAGCTGCCCCCCACCTCTACATGCAACCCTGCAACACCAGCAGGTAGATCTGGTTCAGTCTCCTATGGGGTCACTGCCCCTTCACCCGGGTCCTGGTGAGCACACTGTTTTGTGTGCCCTCCAAGAGTGGAGTCTCTGTTTCCCCCAGTCCTGTGGAGGTCCTGCAATCAAATCCCTCTGGCTTTCAAAGTTTGATTCTCTGGGGATTCCTCCTCCCGTTGCTGGACTCCCAGGTTGGGAATCCTGACATGGGGCTCAGAACCCTCACTTTAGTGGGTGGATGTCTGCAGTATAACTGTTCTCCAGTTTGTGAGTCACCCACCCAGCATTTATGGGATTTGATTTTAACGTGATTGTGCCCCTCCTACCATCTCATTGAGGGTTCTCCTTTGTCCCTGGATGTCTGGTGTCTTCTTTGGTGAGTTCCAATGTCTTTCTGTCAATGATTGTTCACCATTTAGTTGTAATTCCGGTGCTCTTGCAAGAGGGAGTGAGTGCACGTCCTCCTACTCCACCATCTTAATCCTTTCTCTCCTGATATTTATATTTCTAACAAGTCATAGATGATCTTAATGCCACCCAGCCAGGGACCACACTTTGAAAACCACTGCTGTATAGTCTCTAATGTTTATTGCTAAATAGGTGGTAGCCTTTGTTTGGGATCTATTATTATTCTATACATCTGTTTTGGTTAAGCTAGATCTGGAAATCTGTGAGTCCAGATGTCATTGGTTTGAAGATGTTGTTAAATATTCTACTACCTTCTTAAAGCTCTCGTTAATTACCTATCACATGAAAGGCCTAATTGATTAATTTATTATTGATTACTGTGACTGTACAGAGCTGTTCATTCAGTCTAGGCATAGTTTGTGAATTTAGAAATGTATCCTAGAGAATTCACTGATATGTGCTTGATTATAGGAAGATAAATAAAGGGCAACATCTGGCCATGAATATATCCAGAGTCTTCTAGTATAGATGCAAAGGACTCTACTGAAGAATACATACTCAAATTAATTATATTTTTATATCTTTATCTCTAGTTCCTCATTGTTAATTGTATGTTCCTTCTTTATTACATCACCTATAGGCTATTCAGAGTATACAACGTTTTCGGTATTGTCCTTTTTATTTTATATTTTTTAGGTATATCTATTTATACAAATAAACACTTTCTTGTAGTATTTATTTACATGTTTAGTTAACATCCGCAACATTTAAACATAACTAAGCGGCTTACTACAAATCTGTCTAGGCAGATTTTAAATTATTTTAGTAGGAAACACAATGCTACCTCAGTAGATACCACTAGAAGTGGTGTTTCTGTGCTACGCAGGCTCCTTCACTTCTGAGTGTGCTTAATAAATTTCAAGCATTAAGACTCATTACGACTGCAGCAAGAGATAGCAAAATTCTGTGGGGGGCGGATCTGATAAAAGCTAGCCATTTAATATTTGAAGAGGGAGATGAAAACGGGAAAGGGAGACAGATAAGATGTAACATTAAATAGACAAACAAGCAAACAAAACATAACTACTTGATGCTAATTACCTGAGCTTTCCTTGAAACTGACTTCACTTGAGATAAAAAGGCTAATGAGAATACCAAGAATGCGCTTTAGGCATTATTTTAAATACTAGTGTACTTAGCTTTAATGATGGCCGCTTTTAAACAGGATACACGTATGCTGCATGCACTCACATGACTTGTACATACAGAGGTGTACACATAGACATAAGCATCCGCATGCAAGCACAGAGTGAAAAACTTTGCCAAGGCAATGCCCTTCAACAGGTTTTTAAAAACCTGTTATAATCTCCCAGAGAACACTATTGCCATAGTAACTTGAAAGCCATTGGTATTCAAAATTGAAACAACTTACTATTGCTATCCAGGATATTGATTATTTTATTGTCCTATTACATAGATTTAAGTAGAAGCACTCATTTTTTTTTCTTATTTAATGTTGGAGGACATAAGACCTTGGGTATAAACACTGAGGAACAGGCACCAACATTTCATTCATTCAAAAAGAAGTGGTTTTTTTTTTTTTTTTAATATTGTCTATTTGTGTGCAATCTTTTTTTCTACATTTGCCCAACTTTTTTAAAACCCATATGCCCACAGTATAGACAGATTAAATGCTGCTTGTGGCCAGAAGTAATGGTATGAGCACTTTTCCCTGCCCTCTTAACCTCAGGCTTCCACAAACAAGGGAACTTATCTGAAATCAAGTCTCAGAACTAAATGTCCTTATTCTTTGCCTCCATCTGCCCAAACTATCTCATATCCCAGCTCAAAGCACCACTTCCCACATAAAGCCCTCCCTGATGAATCATTCTACCATTCTACATACATGTTCTCCATTTCCTCTTGCAGCATTTTTATAATGTATTCATTAAAAATGATATCATAGCATACAACATCTGACATCAATAGATTGTATTTTTCTTGAACATTTCCTTCTATTTCCTGTAGTCTTATGTCTCTCCCTCTTTCCATCATTAGGGAGGGAAAAATGCTGATTTTCACTGAGTACCACTGCAGGCCCAAACCCTCTGTTAGGCACATATATAGATTATTTTTCTTAATCTCTGCTAGATTCTTATAAGGTATGAATTGTTTTCACTTTGTATATGAAAAGATTGAAGCCCTGAGAGGCTAAGTTGTTTAGATTATAAAATTGAAGACAAAATGTATTTCTGTGACTATGCATTGGGGGATTGGAATCCCTTTTTTTTTTTTTTTTTTTGAGTGCCCTGGCTGAGGGGCATTCTCTGCCGACACTGTAAGGGGCAGGGGCAGGGGCTCTGCCTGGGCGACCCTGGGGGAAGATGCGCCGCATGCGTGCGCTCGCGCACGTGCATGGAGACAGCCAGTCAGCATGCAGGGAGAAGGATGAAGCATGAAGGAGAGAGGGCCCTGCACAGTGAGAGAGTGGGTTAGGAGAGGAGAGGCTCAGGACCTCCGGAGAGCCTGCGAGGCTGGGGCATCAACAGCGTCTGCTGCGGGTTAGTAAAATCATGCCAGTGTGATAGTCTCCCCTTAACTGCTCTCTCTGTGGAATCTGCGCCTAAAGCCCAAAAAGAAAACCAGAAATTGCTAAGAGAAATGAGATTTCTTATGAAAAACAGTGTCAAAGTGAGCGCCCAGGACCGCTTGGCAGGAGGGCAAGGCAAGGCAACGGGAGAGAGTTTCATAGGTAAGGGGATGTCGCAGAAGCCACAGCCTGGTTGGCACGGATCACCGTTTCTTCCTCTGCGCCATGCAAGCATTTCCTCAGGCCTTCAGTTGTGTTCGGGGGATTTGTCTATGCAGGAACTAGGGCACATCTGTCTACACTGGGTGAACATGTCTAATGTAATGTGAGGTTGCTTAATTTGTATCATTCACTGCTTCTAATAAAAGTCGTCAACTAAAATAAGATATTACAGAAGAGAAGACTATTTCTCAGTGAGGACCCACGTCCTGGCTAAGAAGTCCACCTGTGATCTGTGTCTCCTGCCCATCAGGGCTGCTGGAGCTTCTGTGGTTATATGGTTCTCCTAATATTTTAGACAGATTTCCTCCAAATTGCTCCATTTTCTCTAATAGGCCACAACATTATTGTGATTAATTTGGCTACAATTGAGTTTTATTACAAGAGTGACATTTGTCTTTGACTTTGGCAGGAAGCGTGACTCTGTCATCATCTCCTGCCAGCCAGCTGGAGCTATGGGGCCAGACATTGCACAAATGACAGTCAGCCCAACCAGATAGGATATATGTGTGTGCGTGTATGCATGTGTGTGTGGGTACGGGCTCTGATAGGGAGAGCGGGTGATGGTACAAGGACAGGGGAGGAGAAAGCGGACTTTATGCACAAAGTTGATATCCGGTGGTCATTAAGAAATAGTCAAGAGATGACAAGATGAATGAGTAGTAGCACTGCTTTCTGATTGCCAGATAGTTTCTTTTAATTGGTTTAGGAAGGAATATGCCTATATTACCTTGAACCTGTTTCCCACTGCTTATCCTGAGGTAACAAATTAAACATTTTAAAACAAAGTATGCTGATATTTCATTAGGGATATCAATATATCCATCCCTAGGCTGGAATATATGTTATCACCAAACATAACAGAAAAATAAGCGAAAAATAAGCAAAAGGAATGAACTCGTCACTGACACTGGAAAAAATGTGCAAATACGAAACAAATATATGAATGCTTTCAATGCCGAACTTTAGAGAAATGGTGAAATAAATGAAACTGTATTTATATCATGAAATGTTATTCATTAAACCCACATTTTCAGTGAATTGTGTGGTAATTATATAATTACAATATTGAGTATAAAAAGCATGCTATTAAATGATACAATGCCAGTTTTGCACCCCTTAATAGTGTAACAATGTCCATGTACATGTTTCAAGTCTTTCTGGAATAGAGCATAATTTTAACAGTGTTTCTTTCTGGAAAGAGAGATTAGGAGTGATTTTTCTTTCCTTATTTGTTATCATTTCTAAACCTATGCTATATATTCTAAATTTTACATTAATAAAGGTGTAATCACTTATAAGCAGAAAAAAACTGTTTAAAGAAATTCTAGTGCAAATCAAAGAGTGAGTGAAGCTTTGGGCATTCATATTAAAGAGGCACAGATTTTTACTTTAACCTACAATCTCATGCCAAATAATTATTGGTGTTCTTTCCATTTAAATTTTACTATGGCTCCAATATTTATTAACTTCATCAGTGTCAGAGGAAATGGCTTAATATTTAGGAAAAAGAAAATGTAGGGTAGAAAAATTTTTAAATGTCTACTCCAGAGATTTGGAAATCCTGCGTCATGATATGAATTGTAAAGGGCAGAAGCACATTAGCTCCCAGCCGTCCTCTGAAGGGAATGGGGTGGGTGGAGCCTGTAGAACCCATGAGAACTAGGGAGCATGAAAGGTGTGTGGCTTGATGAAGAACTAAGACTATGAAACGAAGATTCTGCAATGAGATTGCTTCCAGTTTTTGTGTTCCTAGGGATGATGGAAACTACCCAGTAACTGGGATTGGTATTGGTGCATATAAAGTGGAGATTTCCTCTAAAGCTTTAAAAAGAAAAATACCTGAAGAAAATGTAAAATCCCTCCATCTCCCAGACCTTCATACGCTCAAAAGCTTCCTAATTAGTCTCGCTTTGTTGGGTGAACCCCTCAAATTCATATGTTGATATTCTAACCCCCAGTACTTCAGAATGGGACTGTTTCAAGATAGGGGCTTTATATAGGAAACTAAGTTAAAATGAGGTTCAAGTGAACCCTAATCCAATATAACTGGTGTCCTTACAAGCACAAGATATTGAGACATGGACACTACAGAGGGAAGACCATATGAGGACATTGGGAGAAGACCCCACCTACACATCAAGGAGAGAGGTCTCAGAAAAACCAGCCCTGACAATGCCTTGATCTTGAATTTCTGGCCTTTGTTTAAGCCGTGAAGTCTATAGTAGTTTGTTTTGGCTGCTCTAGAACACTAATACAGTTGTCAAGTTGTCCTACTCACCACTGCCTTATAAGATTAAGAAATACTAGCTTTCATCCTTTTTCTGTAAGGGCCATCTATAGGTTAATAACAATCCTTTATGTGCTTATTGCAATTGGCAACATCAAGGACATTATATATATTGTTGTTTAATATTCATAACATCTCAGTGAGATGGAGATTCTTAATTTCATTTTAGAGCATCTGAGCTTAATTAAACTGCCCAGTGTCACTGAGAACTAGTGCCCCAGTGTTCAGATGACGATTCCAGTTTAGTTTTTATAATTTCACATGTAAATCTTCCAAGAGCTGGAATCTTGAAGATTTGGGGAACTTAAAAGGATTTGCCTCTTCAAGCTTCCCCTTTTGCTCTAGTTAAAGACTTATTGACCAGGATAAAGTCAGACCTGCTGGAAGTTTACATCATGGATGATGGTGAGAAATGGATTCATGGGCCTGTCTCATCTTTCCCCAGCAAAACTTAATATAGGGGCTTTGGAGACAGACAGACCTTGGGAAAAACCCAACTCTGACAACTGCCCAGCTCTATTTTCTGGCACAGAAGTCTCATTTTTTTCCCTTTAAAATGAAGATAGTAACCACTTTATGGAGGTTTGATGAATGAGCGATTGGATGCGTGTGAAACAGCAGAGTGGCTGACACAAAATAAATAGTACGCGTCGACTATTAGGATTAACTGAGATTACACAGGGTTGGTTATTCTCCCAAAGGACAGAGATCCCACTAAAAGCCATTAACGCTTTCTCACTGACTATAAAATAAAATTGATCTGATTACCTTGAAACAGATTAGACTGGGGTGAAGTAGTAAAAATCTAATTTACTCTTCCTGGAAAACCTAAGATGAAGCTATCCTTACCAACCTCTTTTCAGGGATGATTGAACTTAAGCCTAGTTAATTCCCAAGGTCAAACAGCTGTTAGATAGTACAGTAAGATTGGAAGCTCAGGCATGTCTGACACCAACATCCATATTTTTTACAGCTACTGCAGCCAAAGCCCGACTCAAGTCTGTTAACTCCCAGCGTGTCCATATGTTTGTCTTGTTTTCTCAGAGCCTGTGCCTCGGGTAGGTGAAGTAGAACCCAAGCATTAACCATGGTTTTCCAGGCTTCATTCTTCCTACCTAAACCACATGTCAATACAAGATGTGGGAAGGAACAGAGAATTTTCTAGTTCCTTTTTTCACCTGGGTCAGCAGGCGGCCAAAAAATGGCTGTGGCTGAGAAAGAGCTGAACACATTTAACTTCCTTTCAGAGTCTACTCTGTAAGGGGATAGAACTGCGTATGTTATCTCTGGCATTTCCTTTTACTAAAATACAATTTCACATTTAAAAATCTAGTAAAGACCTAAAAAGTTAGCTATGTGATTTGTCATAAAGACAATGCCATTTCTATACAGTGATGGTCCTGCCTCTTCTGACTTGGAAGTAAGCTGTCTTTCTTGAAACAAGAAATTTTCTCTCTCTGAAATTCACAAAAACATGATCTTTGGGGGAGGGGGTGTTAATTTCTTTGGAGACAAGACAGAGAGAGTGTAACAGTGGAGTTGCTAAAAATCATTTCCCGGAGACAGATACCATGTTCATTCCATTATCTCTACTCCCTTTTCTATTGATGATTTGAAACTAAAATGAAAAAATAGGCATGTATTGTAGTTCTACTCCATAATCTCTGCCAGGACTTTCTTTAAACTTTGGGATCCCTCATTGTATTTAAACAAGACTGCAATTCACCCAGGGTTCCAATAATCAGAGTGATAACATGAATTGGATTCCCAGTATTCTAAGTATTCTATTCTTTCTCTTTGCGGCTCATTCTGCAGATGAAGAAGCAAAGGGAAAGTTGTTACTTTGCAGATTCCTCTTTAAAAAGTTTGGGAGTAGGGCTTAAGCGCTTTGGAGCTCTGTTGTTAACACTGAAATGCCCAAACTGGCTTCCTCTGGATTTTATAAATGGCTTCTGCTTCTGTGTATTATTGCCTTTGGGGGTCTGCCTAGGCAACTCCTCCAAAATCTGCTTAGTTCATTTGTCTCTCCTCCAGTGCGGACTCTCAATCAGATGTATTTTCTGAATTTTACTTGCTTCTCGTTTATCCATCCTTTGCACACACTTTAGCATCTTCTTTGTGCCAGGCATTGTGTTAGGCTTCAGGGATAGATAACAGGGTTCAACAAAGCAGGCATGGGCCCAGCCTTCCTGGAGCTCTCAGCCAAATCACAGTACAGTCACGGTGAGACAGAAAGGCCTAGCACCTCTTGCAGAGCAGGAAGAAAAGTGGAAAAGACAGGTATTTGCAAGGTAAAGCCTTTTCCTTCTAAAATAGGCAATGGACTTTAAATAATTATGAAAATTATTTTTAAGCATATAATCTCTGCACACTCTTTTGGGGGATACGTCTGCATGTGCACAGGATAGAAGTCTCAGCTCCAGCCCAAACAACTCATTACTGTGGCCCTGCCTGGACTGTCGCATTTGCTTCCCCCATAGTTACATGATCTTTTTCAGAGACAGGTGCAATAGGGAAGGAACCCCAGAAGGCTTCTTGGAGCCACTTTAAAGTTTTCCCACTCCTACTTGGTCTTTCCCGACCGCTCCTAACAGGATTCCCTTAGAAGGCACTGGGTTATCCTGGGCTTCGAGACAGAAAGCCCTGACATTTATTACTACCTTCATGACTTTAGTTAACAACTTCATGCTTTATTTCTGTTACATTAAATGTGTATCTGGATAATTAACACACTTTCATAGCATTGTTGTAAAATTTAAGTGAGATAATACAGGTAAAATTCCTCCAGCACTTAATATGTATGAGTGTTATTTATTTAGTCTGACTTTGGAAAAAGTCAACTCTGTTTCGCTAAAAAGAACAGCAAGAAAAATCACCTTTCATAAATTTTCTGTTTTCTGGAATTGCTGTGCAACTTGTGTTTGAAGCCATAAGATTTAACATTTGAGAATGAAACTCTCTTTTACTCTAATTACTACCAAATTTCCCCTCCCTTCTTTTTTTTTTTTTTTTCTCAGCTATTTTCAGTTCTCATTTTTCCCTGGTGGCAAAATCTGATGATTCCCATATTTAATCATGAGGAATTAATTAAGTTGCAGTGAAATATTTCTATACCTCTGAAATGCATAGTAATGTCATACTCTGCCTTAGACAAGAGAGAAAATAAATCACAAAGTAAAATATTTATCAGTTAAAAATATTTGAATCAATTTTTTAAAATTCATTTTTAATAACTTTTTATTGTAGGAAATTGTAAGCCTATATTTGCTATTATTTCTGCTGTTAAATATATACACACATATACATATAAAGTGTTTAATGCAAGGTTAATTTTTAAATAACCATAATGTACCAGCTTGACACTTGTAAATTTTTTAAATAAGGAACAAATGTAATAGATTGCATAATAAATTCATAGAATATTAGACCCAACTTAGTACTTGGGAACCACAAACCCTTCATTAAATTCAGTAAAGGGCAGTATGTATAATATGTATGTTTGATAAAGTGTTTTTGAGCCTGAATACATGTATCAGGGAATTGCTAGATCAGTGAGCTTCAAAGGACCTTAAAGATCATCCCCACTCTAAATAGAGCAGAAGTGATGTTGACACATGTTGAGGGCATGTAGTACTCTCTGGATAGTGTGCTGGTTGCTTCACAGTTTTGGCCTCCTCAAATCCTCCAGAAACCCCATTTTTAAAGTGTTAACATGCTCACTTAAGGATAAGGAGCCTGTAGCTCTGAAGGCGAACTTCCCCTCTCACTGATAGTAAGTGGTGGAAAGAGGCTTGTATGCTATATGAGCCTAGCCCATGTACTTTTCTATTTTCTGCACTCCTTTTAGTTTGAAAAAAATGCATCCCCAATCTATAATAACCATTTGTAACAATGAACAGTGCCTTTATTATCCAGAATTCAATTAAATACACAAATAACTGTCATGTTACTGACTCGGTTTATGTGACAGTCTAACTAATATGTCCTTTATGGATAGAAATGCAGAAAGACCATTGTCTACAAATAATTTTTGTAAAACATGGCCTCACATCCTTGGAAGCAAGCGTTTAGTCTGAGGTGATCCTTTTTTTAACACAGGGTCCAGTTTTGCTTGGGTACGTTAGAGACTATTTCAACCCCCATCCTTGTTTTTCTATCCGTCTGGTCTTTGCAAAGCAGAACAGATGTAAATGGAAGAGTTCTGAGCCATTCAATTAGATTTCATGCACCAATGACCCAGTCGTTTCTCTTCAGTCTTATCTGAGTTGGTGGCAGATGTGTGCCATGTCAAAAAGCATTTTCAAATTAAAGAGGAAAACATACTGAATGTTGGTTAATAGGGTCACAATATGTATAAACGGTGAAATGTGTCATCACTGTAGCAGCAACGATGATGCGAAAGGGGACAGTGCAAATGTGCATTTCCAATTTCCTTATTGTGATATGTATGGGCCCACAAGATAAGAAAGAAAAGTAGAGGTTGTCAAACATGCATTGGAAATTATGGGCCTCCTGATAGGTGATAAACACCATTGCAAAGCTAATTAGATTGGGCTGTACATTCTGCCATTCACAGGGCTTTGATATGCTGTCTTGGTGATAGAGCTGAGTCTGTGATGATTTATGTAGATGGGGCATTGGCATCACTGAAGCCAATGGGCCCTACATTCAGGGGCCTTCATCATCACCAGTTTACTCAGACTCACCAGCAGTTGTTAAATGACTCTACTCATGCTGTGAATCAGCTAACTGAAAAGGAGATCCTTGCAAGTTCTAGATGATGAATCAGTATTTGTGCGTTGATTAGATGTCTTTGATGGACTCTGGCAGTTTTCTTTTTGAAGTTATTCAAAGTATGAAGTCATGAAAAAGGACCAAAATACACCCATGGGTGATCTACCAACTGTATAGACCCTGGGAATGATGGAAATATGCGTGTGCCCTGGGGAAGGCGCTAGCCAAGGAAAGGTCCGTAACTGACTGTGAAGAGTGTTCTGAACTGCTGCACTAACCCACAGCCTCCATCATGATCGGGGAGAGTGTGCAAAAAGGCAGGAATAAAGAAATATCCCCATGCACATAAGTCCTTTTAAAAACTCTTTGGGCTGTAAAAATGAATTCACTTGAGTAAAGAGCATTAACTTTAAAAACCATACATTAAAAGACTTATAAAGGATATTAGGAAGAATTTAGTTTGACCCTTCCTTCCATCCAGTGCTGGAGTTAGGGCTCCACCCCACCACACCCCGACACAGAACAACTCCTAAATCTGTTTATTCCCATAATATTGAATTTGACATCATCCAGTTGATTTGACAATCAACCAGTTCTTGACTCATGATAGTTGAGAGCAGAGGCCTGCTCATTCCCATTCCTTGAGACCTTGTTTCTGCCAGGTTTTGCCAATACTAGGACGTTCTCCTCTATCAGACTCAAAGTTGACCTGTTGATGTCAGTTTTATTAGTCCTCTGGCATATTCCCATACTGCTCAGTTCTGCTGTATTCCATACATTTAATTTATTATCAGCTACCTTGAGGAAGACAGAAGACTATTCATAGATTGGTATAGCCACTCTTTAATCATTTTGCTACTCATTGTAGTTTAATAACTCTGCAATGGTTATATTTTAATAAGGCTACTTCTGATAGAAGTTCTGGCTGGTTATGCAAAAAATTAAAGTGAGGAGCCCCAGTAGGTTTTTTGGGCTCTTCCATTAGAGATGGGTTTTGCCTCCATCAATGCACTTCCAGCCATGCATTTCCTCATGCACACTCTCAATGCAATCTGCTGGGCATGGGCATGGATGCTGAAAATGCTGGAGTTTGCCATTTAAATCACTTTAAGCAAAATACAGGTTATTTGAGCATATCTTTTGCATCCTTCATGCCCAGTAGTAATTTTGCAAAATTACTGGGAATCTATTTCAGGGTAAACTTGGCATTTAAATTAGGTGGTTGTAATTAGCATCTTGACTGCATGCAACAGCGTGAAAGGAAGAACAGGGGAAAAAATAGATTGGCTTAGAAAAAAATAAAAGAATAAAAATGTAGTACACTGGAAAAAAGAAAACCCATACAGTTTGAAGTAAGATGGCATGCATTTTCTTGGAATCAAAATGATAAATTTTATCACACATTCAAATGATCATATACCAAAAGAATCATTTTTAAGTCTCTTTATCAGAACATTCACAAAAATTTACCTTTTATCTCCAGAGAAGTCCACAATGTCCTGGTCTTGAAATTATTCTAACACAAGTGAATGTTCACACTCATTTCTTCTTCCACAACTCTGCACATTTTACCCATCATTCAAACTAGGACTCAAAACTCACATCTAGATTATCTAAGGATAATCTTAGCCCAAACAAGACGGGGCCCCTGTTGACTTCTCACCCACCCCTCTGGTGATGCCACTGCCCTGAGCTGAGTTTGGATATTTACCTTATTGCAAGGAAAATAGTGGTTACACATACAAACTCCCTCAAACTCACATGTAACATCTTGTTGAGTTCTAGGCACCCTCTGGGTAGCACTCAGAAGTGATGACCCAGTGCAGAGGAGGGGCTGGAAGCTCCGTCATTTCAGGGAGCAGTTAAGGAAATGAGAGTAGAGATGAATCTTTGAGGACATTATTTACTACTGTAGGTCAACGATTTGAACAGCTGCTTTGTGGCACAAGTACTAGACTTGTGCAGGAAAAACGACAGAAAGACAGATTTGGCTTGACATTAAGAATATAGAATGGTTGCGTAGTGTACTGGAAGGAGCACAGCAGTTTTATTTAGGACACTTGATGCTGCGCTGGGACTCTGGCCCTGCTGCTGTCTTCCCATGAGGTTTCCCATGAGGCTTAGCTATTTAGCCTGTCTGAAATTTACTTCCTCAGATGTTAAACGAGGATAATAAGATCTCTGATGGTCACGAAGAATAAAAAGATACTAACAGATAAAGCACTTAGTGCTCATACTGACATTAGGGAGGAGCGCTTAGGGGTTAGTAGAGGCCATGCAGCCTTTTCCTGCCTGAATGTCAAGTGGGAACCCAAAAGGACAGTAAACCTATGAAATTACTTCCAGTATTTGAGCTTTATGAAACCTTTATGAAAAATGAAAATATCTACTCTTCTCCCCATAGCCTATTAAGGGATTCACAAGATTACAATGAACTGAATACATTTTCTCAGTCCAGATTTTAGGAAACTAGAGCTGGAAACAGAGCAATAAGTTGAGTACTGTGTGCATTTTCATGTTACCCCCGAGAGACAATTTCTTAACCTATAGGAATGCTTACAATCTGCAAAAAATGTACACCAGTCTGGTCAGTGAGAAAGAAATGGTTTTAAATTTGTAACTTCTTACATGAAACCTTCACCAATGAGCAGAAGATATAGGAGGGACAGAAGTCTTTTGATTTATGGTAGAACTTTCCAAGCAAGTTGCCCCAAAAAGGGCATCTTCATGAGGTAATGAGATTCCTACTATGGATGATGCCGGAGTTGGTTAAAGATCAATCAAGCAATCCCTGAGTGAGGATATTCCAAAGAGCATCCCTCATTCAGATTGCGGAATTGAACTAAGAGTGGATTTTGAAAGTTCCTCTTTACTGTGATTCCATTATATTTCAGGGCTTAAAAACTGGGAGAAGTAGAGATATATCTGTGACTGAGGGCATTCTCAAAGGTAAGCTTGACAATGGGGACAGAAACAGAATAAAACGATTTTCTCAAGAATGGCTTTGCCTCCCAGGTAGTCTCAACCTAATATTCCCTCTTTGTCAGTGAAGAGAAATGGGACGAAAGGTGTCTAAGCAGCTGTGCCAATGCAGTATGTGCTTTAGCACGGTTCTGGGGACATGAAACCAAAGGGAACCCATAGAGCAGGAGCCACAGATCACCCTCTTACTAGCAGTAAATGGTGGGGAAGGGCTGGTAGCAATCAAACCACAGCTCCAGGTAGGGAGTGTGGCATTGCCACTGCCATGAGCAAAAGCCAACCCAAATGGATGGGCCTATTCCAGGGCACATCTCAGCAAAAAGATTTGTCAACTGAAAAAAATGGACAATGTGAAAGTTGTGAGTTAAGTTTTATTTGGGGGCAGAATGAGGACTGTATCCCAGAAGAGAGCATTTCAGATAGCTCTGAGAAACTGCTACTAAGAGGCAAGGGTGTTTCCTTTGCTGTGCAAAAGCTTTTAAGTTTCATTAGGTCCCGTTTGTTTATTTTTGTTTTTATTTCCATTACTCTGGGAGGTGGGTCAAAAAGGATCTTGCTGTGATTTATGTCATAGAGTGTTCTGCCTATGTTTTCCTCTCAGTTTTATAGTGTCTGGCCTTACATGTAGGTCCTTAATCCATTTTGAGTTTATTTTTGTGTATGGTGTTAGGAAGTGTTCTAATTTGACATGGGGAGGGAGGGGAGGCCGGGACGAAGTGAGAGAGTAGCATTGACATATATACACCACCAAGTGTAAAATAGATGGCTAGTGGGAAGCTGCTGCATAGCACGGGAAGATCAGCTTGGTGCTTTGTGATGACCTAGAGGGGTGGGATAGGGAGGGTGGGAGGGAGGCTCAAGAGGGAGGGGTTATGGGGATATATTTATAAATACAGCTCATGCACTTTGTAGTACAGCAGAGACTAACACAACATATTAAAGCAATTATACTCCAATAAAGATGAACAAAAATAAGAGGTGAGGGGAAGGTCAGCATATATGTGATTTTGGTGAAGGGGGATACATGCAGTCAGGCACACATTTTTGCAGAAGGTTACCGCTAGTCACGAGGAGCAGATGTCACCATTTATGGTGTTAGTGCTTTTCTAGACATGCAGAGATGCAAGAATTGGGCTTATAAAATCTTCTCCTGAAAATACCTGTCTGAAGGCCTGTTCTGCCAGTCTTTCCCAGAGCACAGAGAGCCTCATTCCTGATCTCCACCCTGCACTCCTTTCAGGGTGTGTTGAAGGTCAGTGACTGCAGTGGCTAGTGACTTCATCCTTGTATAGGCAGATGGCAAGTGCCAATTTTTAGTTGGCATGTTTGAACTCCAAATCCCATATTAGTTAGGAATAAGAATAAATAAGAAGAAAATGTGAGGGGCCAGAAAGTAAAAGTCAAAGAAAAGCAGAGAAAGAGGTCATTTTAAGACATGATAGCAATATGGAAACCTTTTCAACATAAGGTGGCATAGCCAGACTGTGTGGGCAGAGACAAAATGGACAGTTTTCTCATTGCTCTGGTTTTCTTAATAAAAAATAGTCATGGTAACTTATTAAGACATTTGGACCAGAAAGAAAAGTAGAGACAGAATATGTCAGTTATAGTTCTGTCTTCCAAACAGAGCAACTCTTCATTCTTGGGCTATTTCCTCCCACTATTTTCAAAGTAAGAATTTTTAGTTAAAAACAGTTTCAGTGGTCAGTTTAATATTTTATTTTCATCTGACTCCAAAATATTTCTCTTGGTTATTATAAACCCTGTAAAATACAATTTTATAATATAAATCCTTTAAAAATACATATTTAATTTAATATAGTATGTTAACTAGATACACATTAATTTATTCCCCCCATTCCTATGGTTGGACAAAGAAGTTTGCTTCCATTATTTTTATTTCTAAGAAAACTAAAAACTACATTTTTGTTCACGAAGCTCTTTTTTATTCCTAATTTTATATTACTAATAATGAATGATGGTACTGGATATGAATATAATCAAGGTTTTGATGTATAATGTTACAATGAGCTTTCAGATTGCATTCAGATAAGCAAATACAGTGCATGACTTTTTAGCACCTCTCTAAGGCAAGATTTTGGTAGTTACTCTAGCCTTTCCTTCAGGATAAATTCTGGGAGTTAGTCATTAATCTGTCTCCTGAGGAAGAGAACAAACATACAGCACTTTGCAGAAAGCTGCTAATTAATTCTCTCAACTCCCTAGTGAGAGAGGGACCAGAATTGTCCCTACTGCAGTGTTGACTAAGAAATGTTGTTAATCTGTGTGACAGACACCAGTTCAAATTCCACAGACTCAGGAGCTCTTTTCTGCTGGAGATTATGATTTCTTCTAAATGCGATCCAGCTGGCTCCTGAGGTTTCCTGGAAGTTTCTGGGCTGCTGCATCTGCCATGCCCCATATTTTTCATGTGTGACCTCATGAGATCCCTTGGTTGTAATTTGGGATTCCACCTCCAGCTCTGTGTGTTCTCCAGGTATCAACCTTTCTGTGCACGAGTTCTCCATAACATCAAAGTAAAGATGGACTTTACATAATCTTGGAGATGATGTTTGAAACTCCTATGTCTAAATCCCCTTCAGCTTTTTCTCCCATGTGACTGGAGCCATGACTAGACGCCTTTAGCTTGTTCTTTAGTCTTTACAGATAGTACAATGAATAGTTAACACCGATTTCCACATTTGCTCAGAGTTTCCTTTCAGATTTCATATTCTTATAAATAAAACAGGATGGCCCGATACAGCCCTCACCATGTTCAGAGTTTTTGTTGTTGGATTTGCTATTGTTGTCATTTTTTACTTTTGCTTTGGGAGTAATTTCAAACTTACTGAAAAGGTGCAAAAGTAAAAGCATTTCAAAGACCACTCATATACTCTTACCTAGACTCAGCTATTGATAACATGTTACCTCCCTTTGTCATTGGCAGTCTATCCATCAGTTGATCAGTGTATAACATTTTTTTTTCCAATTCATTGCTGGCCCTTTATCTCTAAATATTTCAGTGTGTTTCCTCCCATGTGCTAGTAATGTACATACTGAAGCATCAACTTAAAGAACAGGTGGCTGTCCCTTGATGAGAAATGGCCTCTGGGCGTACAGTATACACTCTAGCTACTGTTTCAGGGAGTTGCAGATATGCTTTGCCCACAGTTAGATAAGACATCCAGAGACTTTCTTTGAGGCATGTTTCACCTGGAGGGCTCAGAGATTTTATACCTCCATGTTCTCTCCTTTACCTTGAGTGCTCCTCAGTTTCTGTTCCTCCTTAATATCATATTTTCTCGTACTAAAAACACCAGTATTTCAAGGATCAGTTCAAACATCATGTATTTGTTACTTTCTCTGAACTTTTCCTTGGCAAAAATTTCCTTTACAATGACTCATGTCATGTTTTCCCCTGCGTGTTCCATTATATCAGGTGGTGAGCTTCTCAAAAGAGAGAGCCTATGTAGTATGATATTATTTTCCTTTGTATCTAGCAATTAGTAGAGTGGGTGTCACATTTTATGTACTCAAAAATGCTTTTGAACCATACTAATACAAGTCATCTGCTCTTATCCACTTACGTTGTTATTCATTTTGTTTAATCTCTTTCTTGGTGATTATGACTGGTTATGTTTCATACAATTAACTCAGCTTTTACTCTCTGCAAGCTATGGTGACAGTGGCTTGAGTGGAAACCTAAACTGGTTAGGATTTGGCTGCAGTACCAGAAAACCTGTAGCTAAGATATCCGAATATAGGTGATTTTGTCTTGAATGCAGTGGCTCATCAAGGTTGTAGAGTTCTTGGGCTTGTTCTGGATAGCTACTACAGCTCCAAGCATCACATCTTTAAACCATGTTTAAGGAAGAAAGAAAAAGACCTGGGTCAAGGGGGTTTCTTTTTATTAGGAGAAAACTGTTTTCTAGAAACTTTACAGAAGACTTCTTACAGTGCATTTACTGGAAATGTGTCACATAAACATACTTAATGACAAAAGGGACATAGAAGAGTAGAATTTCCATGATTTGTTTAAGCCAATCATTAATCTTATCTAGACTGGGCCCAGTATCATCATAAACAAAACCAAGTTTCTCTTAGCAAAGAAAAGGAGGGATTAGTTCTTGGTTAGTAAGTAGCAGTGTCTGAAAATAGCAGTATCAGAGCTGAAAGGCCACTTTATCCTGTCGGTCAAGTTGTATGACATAGTCACAAATCAATGGACTGGTGCAGGAGTCCAACATAAAACCCAAATATTCGAATAGATTTGGGAGGGTGAAAAAGCAGACGAATGTAACACCATTAACCATTGCCTGGAGAATGAGAAGAGAGGTAATAGGTGTAATTTTATACAGATAATTACCGTAAGTGAGGTCCAATAAATATTTGAAGTGTGGCCTAGAAATGTAGAAATGGAAAATTCAGATGTGCAAGCATCAGGAGTGTGTCAGCAGACTGGTGTGTACAAAAGTGTAGGACTCTTAATCAGCTTCTCCAGTTCTTATCCATTCTTGCCATAGATGTTATTAGGAAGATGAAGGCTATCACCAAGGTTGGGAGAGGAGCTATTTGGACTTCTTACTGTACCAAGAGGTACTGTGAATTTACAAGAGGAGTTTGTAGGGGTCAGTGTTTCCCAAACTGACTTGAGCATAGATTAAGTCCAGAGAGAAGTCATAAGGGTAATCCAGCTAAATACATTTTGGTAAATGTTGCCCTAAATTGAGAAAGAAAAACTGGCAGGAAAAAGACAGGAGCCCAATCCTAGAAAAAGAGCTGCATTTCTAGTCAGATTATTAAGAAAGGTAGGACTTTCCTGGTGGTGCAGTGCTTAAAAATCCACCTGCCAGTGCAGGGGACAGGTTTGATCCTTGGTCTGGGGAGATCCCACATGTGGTGGAGCAACTAAGCCCATGTGCCACAACTATTGAGCCTGAGTGCCACAACTACTGAAGCACCTAGAGTCCATTCTCCACAGCAAGAGAAGCCACCGCAATGAGAAGCCCAAGCAACAAAGAGTAATCCCCGCTCTCTGCAACCAGAGAAGCCTGCGTGCAGCAACAAAGACCCAACACAGCCAATAAATAAATAAATAAATAAATAAATAAATAAATAAATAAATTTATTTTTTAAAAAAGATAGTAAAAATACTGGTAACAAAAACACAGTGATCGGAACTTGGGCAGAAATAGAGAATGCTTCATAACCTCTAATTGGTTAGGATGCATTAGCAGTAAGGCTGTTTGGTGCTGGATCATCTGAGTATTGGACTGAGAGTCAGGACAATTCTTCCAAAGTATAGAAGGGCTTGCCCAAGAATGAGCCATACACAAGGTAATGGTGGAGTTATTTTTCTTCTGGCAGGAGTGCAGTGGAGAGAGCATTTAGTCATGGCTGGGTGATCACTGTAAAGCAGGATGAGGAGAGGAGAAAAGGAAAAACAAGACACAAAGCAAGGCTTAGCAATGTATATGTACAAGTGTGTTTATGTATGTGTGTATTACACATGAAAAAGAGATTGTGAAGTCCCTCTATTCTTTTTGTGATCTTCCTGTATTTATAGGTGATTAAAAATAGCATATCTAGGGCTTCCCTGGTGGCACAGTGGTTAGGAATCCACCTGCCAGTGCCAGAGACATGGGTTCGATCCTTGAGCCGGGAAGATCCCACATGCCGCAGAGCAACTAAGCCTGTGTGCCACAACTACTGAGCCTGAGCTCTGGAGCCCGTGAGCCACAACTATTGAGCCCATGTGCCACAACTATTGAAGCCCATGCCCCTACAGCCTGTGCTTCACAACAAGAGAAGCCACCACCATGTGAAGCCCACACACGGCAATGAAGAGTAGCCCCTGCTCACCACAGCTAAAGAAAGCCCACACACAGCCACAAAGACCCAAAGCAGCCAAAAATAAAATAATAAACAATAAAATAAATCTTAAAAAAATAGCATATCTAATTTGAAGATAAATTGGGGCGTGCATATAGGAAGTTGAAATAAAATAGGTTTCATCAATAGTTTAAAGATCCCATGAAATGGACCCAGAAGAGAACCAAAACTTCCCCCCGATGTATGAAAATCTCTTAGAGGAATATGCTCAGGAATTCTGGCAGAAATCAGCCTGATACTTTGTCCTAAAAAGAAGGTCAAACGTTGATCAGTGCACAGTACTTTGGAGAAGGTGTTAAGGAACCTCTGAGTGACTAAAGAACCTATTTCACATTTGTTAATCAGCACATCTTTACTTAGTCATTTGTCTTCAATTTGCAGAGCAGATGGAGGGTAGATGGAGCTATATGTTATGTTACATTGTTACAAATTGTAGGGGATGGAAGACAAGAGAAGCAATCAGAGGTGCCTTTCTATGAATGTGGCTTGGGATGAGGCAAGAGGATGGGGTCAGTCACGTTCTGCATCTTTGGGCCCTGGGAGAGCTACTGGGTATATGGGTTGGTTTGAACTGGTCTAGAATTTTCTTCTTAACCAAATTAGAAAGAATATTTATATCTTTGAAGTGTATCGATATGATCATAAGATCACTTGAAAATACTTGAAGAAAAACCTTTACCCATGTGGCTTTATATGCAACAAACCGCAAGCAATTCAGGGATGTGAATCTTAGGCGAGGTTAGGATTATACATTAAACCTTAACCTCTTTAGAGTCCCTTGCTATGGCTTTCATGTGGCTCTTGTCTTCTCCTTTGTCCTATGATTCTGTCTTATATCACATTTTCTTTGGGTCAAAACCCATAAGAATCCAAAGCTTTATTTGAAAGACTTTCTCTTGTCAATGAAAGATTCAAACTTGACTCAATTTCTAAAGTTGCAGTGACCCAAAATTCAAGGGCCTTTGTCCTGCTTTAGCTACTTTTGTTACCTTAGGATTCTGTAGCAATATATGCCCTTGCTGGAGCTGTTGGGGTGTTTCCCATCCCCCAAGAAGGATCCTGTTCTTGTCTTCTTAGGAGGCTCTAGTATTCTGTTGGATATATATATATATATATATATATAGTTAAAACAAAATAGGTTTCTGTTGTGCTGGGGCAGGATTCATGGTCTGTTGGTGAGGCACATGGCTGTAAACTTTACACTTCCTCATAGTCTCTGAACTGTCCCTTACACATATGACATAATATCAGGAGTAAAGACTGTTACCGAAAAACAACAGACTAGACATACATAGTATTACTTGCAGTGTAACAATATGAGCATTACGAAACAAAACTAGAACTTTCTCTTCTTTCCCTTCCTTTCCAAACAATTCTGTCCTAAAGCCATAAGGAGCAGGGGAAAGTATGTGGCTGTGTCCAGGATGGTTGGGGGAGGGGGGCACCACAGTGGACTAAAGTTGGGTTTTGGAACACAAGTGGGAAGAGTTCATGCAGTAAAAAGGGGGATTCCTGGTATAGGATGTCAGAGCCAAAGGGGTGAGGAGCTATCCACATGTAGGGTGGTAGTAATAAATAATAGCTCATTGAGTAAAACAGGAAAAAATGAATCCATTTATGTATATATATACACACACATCAGTTATATATAAATAACTGATATATGAATATTTGATGAGGAACAGGATATTTACATAGTTTCAGAGTGCCATTTCACAGAATACTTTTTAATCACAAAAGGACAGAACAAATTTAAAGTGGAGAAGCCTGTCATGCACCATTTTAATCAAGTAATCAATGTGAACATCATTAGCAATTGGGACAAATTCACCACCCTATAGGATGCAATCAGAGGAACAGGACAGTACATCCATCTATAATGTATAACCTGGATTTAATCATGAGGGAACATCAGGAAAACTCAAATTGAGAGAAGTTGCACAAGATAACTGGCCTGAAGTCTTCAAAAGTATCAAAGTTGAGAAAGGAAAAATTGAAGAAATGTCCCAGACTAAAGAAAACTAAAGAGGTGTGACAGCTAAGTGCAATACTTAACTCTGACTTGGGTCTTTTGGTACAAAAGCCATTATTGCAAAAATTGGTAACCTTTGAATGATGTCTGAGGATTAGATGATACTGTGGCATTAATTTCCTAATTTTCCAGTTGTGTTATGATAAGTACAAAAATGTTCTTGCCTGTAAATACACAGGCAAGTTCTTGAGGGTGGTGGAGATCATGTCAGCAACTTCCTCTCAAAATTTTCAGGAAAAAAACATTCTTTGCACTGTACTGGCAACTTTGCTGTAACTTTAGAGGTGTTTTTAATATTATACAATAAAACCAAAGAAGTGGGAAAAGATACAGTGCTGAATTAACTGTGTGTCGCATTACAAGTGCTATTCCTGTATAACATGCTCTTGCTACAGATGCTGCTGGTGCAGTTTCTTCATAAAGGTTAATAGTAGCGACATACCTGTTTTCCACACCATGTTCAAAGGTGAAATTGATTATGCAATGTGTATGACATCTATACTGGAGACTTGGAATTAGTCTAAGCATAAAACAATTAGGTGGACTTAATTTTGGAGTTTGGTTCTGTTTTGAATGTAAGCACTCTCATGAAAGGTAAAACATTGTATTGTACCATGTCCTTGGAAATATTTTGGTAATCTTTAAAACACTGACTATTTATTTATTTATTTATTTATTTTTAATTTTTTTGGGGGGTACACCAGGTTCAATCAACTGTTTTTATACACATATCCCCATATTCCCTCCCTTCCTTGACGCCCCCCCCCGAGTCCCCCCCACCCTCCCTGCCCCAGTCCTCTAAGGCATCGTCCATCCTTGAGTTGGACTCCCTTTGTTATACAACAACTTCCCACTGACTATTTTACAGTTGGTAGTATATATATGTCTGTGCTACTCTCTCGCTTCTTCTCAGTTTCCCCTTCACCTCCCGCCCCCTCCCATACCTCGAATTCTCCAGTCCATTCTCTGTATCTGCTTCCTTGTTCTTGTCACTGAGTTCATCAGTACCATTTTTAGATTCCGTATATGTAAAACACTGACTATTAAAGGTAATTCTTATTAACACAGGCTTGCATTCGCCCGCTCTGACCTGCAGACTGAAATGAATTGTGACTAGTGCCCCAGCTGGGGATCCCCCATTATGGCAAGGATTGGATTTTATGCATTACTGTGAACGACTTCTTGCCAGACACCTGAGATCTGAATATCCAAAACCTCTCTCCAAGAGATTCCCGAAACCAGATTTTTTTTTTAAGTTATCATATAACCATTACCTTGGTAAGCCTGTCAAAGTGAAATGTTTTATTTGGACTCATTCCCTTGAATTCTGTTGTCTTCTTATGAAAAGACCAAACTGAATAAGCTACTCAGTGTTTCTTTGTGTATGAAGACCCTTAAGCTGAGCACAGGACACCAATTACCCATCCAAAGAGCAGGCTGGTGACTATGGAGGCTATCACCACAATGCCGGTTAGTTGCAGCCATTGGGTAGACAGAAAGCCAGTGGGATATTTAGGTAGAAGAATTTGGATGATATGTCTCTCTCAGTTTTTAATGGAATTATTCTTTGTTAACACTCCCATTGAAAACCAGAGAAGCTATTCTTATATTGCTATGACAACATTTCTTAGGATCAGCTTTTGAGCCCTACCAATGTTTAATCTGGAACTCAAATCCAAAATCACATAGTAGTGAGTTTTCTGTAGATACTGGACAAGAGCAGATTTTTCAGCCCAGCTTTTGTCTCGACTGGACTGTTAGTAGAAATAGAGCAAGGATACCTTTTATCCATTTTACCTGAAGATGGATGTATTAAGTATTAGCTAACTAGGTGTTTGCAAAATACTTTCAAGGAACAAATGTAATAAAAGTGATAAATGCAATTATTACTATAAAATTATAACAATCATTTAGATGAGTCATTTGAAAGGTTTTTATTAAACATGCTTGGATATTATGTTTATTAATTCATTAAGCACTATTTAAAATGCCAGATAAATAAAATGCATTATTAATATGTCATAAACTAAATGGAATAATGCCACACAGACCTAATATTTTTAAAATGACTTGCAAATATCAACTAATTCATGTTTACCATTCTTTCAAGGATAGCTTGTATGATTTAACAGGAATAGTTATAATTATTTTATTTGCCGTGATACAAAGTCCTTACTACAAAATCTGAACTCTTTTTATTTTTTAGTCTGCTTTTCTTTCTTTGAAGTAATATATGCTTATTATAAAATATAGGTACCTATAACTATGAAAATAAAAATCACTGTTTATCTTTAAACTACCAGAGCAAATCTATGTTAACATTTTGGAATTTTTTATTTGGCTTCTCAGGCTCATCTGTGTGTGTGTGTGTGTGTGTGTGTGTGTGTGTATTTCTTTTACAAAGTTGAAGCCATATATATAATGTCTTAAATGTCATATCCATTTAAATATAAGAATCATTACTTACGAGCCTGAAACATTCTAATGGCAGATATTAAGGAAACCAGAAAACTACAAGGGCCCATTAAGAGTACTCCTGAGGCAGTTTAGAGCCAAAGCCCCAGAAGAGACAGAATCCGACTGGGCAAATGTCAGACAGTTTGAGCATTAAGTCAATAAATGAGAGACAACCAAGAATCATGTACTTCATGGTGGAAGAATGTACATCACCTATGAATTAGTCTTTTTTTTAAATTTATTTATTTATTTATTGGCTGTGTTGGGTCTTTGTTGCTGCGCACAGGCTTTCTCTAGTTGGGGTGAGTGGAGGCTACTCTTTGTTGTGGTGTGCAGGCTCCTCATTGCCGTGGCTTCTCTTGTTGCGGAGCATGGGCTCTAGGCGCATGGGCTTCAGTAGTTGCAGCACACGGGCTCAATTGTTGTGGCTCACGGGCTCTAAAGTGCAGACTCAGTAGTTGTGGCACATGGGCTTAGTTGCTCCGCGGCATGTGGGATCTTACTGGAGCAGGGATTGAACCTGTGTCCCCTGCATTGGCAGGCAGATTCTTAACCACTGTGCCAGCTAGGAAGCTCCTATGAATTAGTCTTGATTGACAAAATATGACCTGGTTCTGATTGAACCTCTATATCCAACTGCTAAGTTACAGAAAATACAGAAAATGGAGAAAAATGTTAGGTGACAGTATGGCTGAAACTAGCAAAAATAAGACTGAAATCTACAGGTGAGAAAAGCTTGGTTTTATTGAAGAGAAAAAATAATAAAAATCTATAGGGTAAAAAAAACTTGAGAAATATCAACCAATTGCAATGAGTAGACTTTAAAGACTAATTCAAAGCAAAAAAAAAATGTGTAAAACATTTTTTTAAACTTTTTATTGGAGTATGGTTACTTTACCATGTTGCATTAGCCTCCACTGCACAACAAAATTAATCAGCCATACACATCCCCTCCCTTTTGGACTTCCCTCCCATTTAGGTTACCACAGTGCATTAGGTAGAGTTCCCTGTGCTATAAAATATGTTCCCGTCAGTTGTCTATTTTATACATAGTATCAATAATGTATATGTGTCAATCCCAGTCTCCCAATTTCTCCCACCCCACCCCTTTCCCCCTTGGTATCCATACATTTGTTCTCTATGTCTGTGTTTCTATTTCTGCTTTGCAAATAAGATCATCTATGCCATTTTTCTAGATTTCACATATATGCATTGTTATACGACATTTCCTTTTCTCTTGCTGACAACTTCATTCTGTATGAAACTCTCTAGGTCCCTCCATGTCTCTACAAATGATGCAATTTCATTCCTTTTTATAGCTGAGTAATATTCCACTGTATATATGAACTACATCTTCTTTATCCATTTCTCTGTTGATGGACATTTAGGTTGCTTCCATGTCCTGGCTGTTGTAAATAGTGTTGCTATGGACATTGGGGTGCATGTGTTTTTTGGAATTATGTGTTTCTCTGGGTATATGCCCAGTAGTTCGATTGTTGGGTCATATGGTAGTTCCATTTTTAGTTTTTGAAGGAACCTCCGTACTGTTTTCCATAGTGGCTGTATCTACCAGTAGTGTATGAGGATTCCCTTTTCTCCACACCCTCTCCAACATTTTTCGTTTGTAAATTTTTTGATGATGGCCATTCTGACTGTTGTGAGGTGATACCTCATTATAGTTTTGATTTGCATTTCTCTAATGATTAGTGATGTTGAGCATCTTTTCATGTGTTTGTTGGCCATTTGTATGTCTTCTTTGGAGAAATGTCTATTTAGGTCTTCCGCCCATTTTTTGATTGGGTTGTTTGTTTTTTGGATATTGAGCTGTATGAGCTCCTTGTATATTTTGGAAATTAATCCTTTGTCAGTTGCTTCATTTGCAAATATTTTCTGCCATTCTAAGGGTTGTCTTTTCATCTTGTTTCTAGTTTCTTTTGCTGTGCAAAAGCTTTTAAGTTTAATTAGGTCCCATTTGTTCATTTTTGTTTTCATTTTCATTACTCTAGGAGGTGATTCAAAAAAGATGTTGCATGGAAGCAACCTAAATGCCCATCAACAAATGAATGGATAAAGAAGATGTGGCATATATATACAATGGAATATTACTCAGCTATAAAAAGGGATGAGATGGAGCTATATGTAATGAGATGGATAGAACTACAGTCTGTCACACAGAGTGAAGTAAGTCAGAGAGAGAAGGACAAATATTGTATGCTAACTCATATACAGAATCTAAAAATGGTACTGATGAACTCAGTGACAAGAACAAGGACGCAGATACAGAGAATGGACTGGAGAACTCGAGGTTTGGGAGGGGGCGGGGGTGAAGGGGAAGCTGAGACGAAGCGAGAGAGTAGCACAGACATATATATACTACCAACTGTAAAATAGATAGTCAGTGGGAAGTTGTTGTATAACAAAGGGAGTCCAACTCGAGGATGGAAGATGCCTTAGAGGACTGGAGTGGGGAGGGTGAGGGGGACTCGAGGTGGGGGGAGTCAAGGAAGGGAGGGAATACGGGGATATGTGTATAAAAACAGATGATTGAACTTGGTGTACCCCCCAAAAAATAATAATAAATATAATAATAATAAAAAAAAAGATGTTGCTGTCATTTATGTCAGAGAGTGTTTTGCCTATGTTTTCCTCTAAGATTTTTATAGTGTCTGGCCTCACATTTAGGTCTTTGATCCATTTTGAGTGTATTTTTGTGTATGGTGTTAGGAAATGTTCTAATTTTGAAACGGACAGGTGTGGATTTGGGGGGCTCTGAAGAGCCTGGTCCTTTATGTCTCAGCACAGAAAGAATTCAGTGAGAGGCAAAGTGATAGAAAACAAGTGATTCATTAGAATAGGTTGCTTGTGAGGCTTACAAGCGGGCAGGCAAGCAATGCTGCCCTGAGTGCTCCATGGGTTACATTTTTATAATCAAAGGAAGGTAGGGAGGGGGAGAAGACCTTCTTTGTCTTTCTTGAGTAAATGCCACGTTTCCATAAGTGATTGTGTTTTTTTGTGTGTGCACAGAGCACGTGCTGGAGGTCATTAACTTGATGACACCACTGGGCAGATTGTAGAACTTATTCTCTACTATTGTTTTATTGTTTTTAGGACACTGTGCAAAGAGCATGTGTTGAGGGTCATTAACTTACTGAGCTCACTGGGCAGGGTACAGGTCTCATGCAACCATTGTTTTATTGTTTGGGGGCATGTCTTGTGCTTCTGTTGCATGATTTTGTTGGTAATCAATTTAGTTTGATTTTATTGTTAAGCAAGCCAATTTGGCTTTGATGCTAAGCAACTTGTTTTGCTTTATGAGTCAAGTAAGCCCATGTTGTTTCAGGATTTTCTTGAGTGATCATTAATCTTACTGTGGTTTCCCAAAGTCCCCTAAAGTTCCCTATCTACAATCCCCTAATGGGATTTCTAAGCTATTTGATTATCTACTCAATCCCTATCAGTTTCATTCTTTTACATGAAGCTGTCCAGTTTTTCTAGCATCACTTATTGAAGAGGCTGTCTCTTCTCCATTGTATATTTTTGCCTCCTCTGTCATAGATTAGGTGACCACAGGCATGTGGGTTTATCTCTGGGCTTTCTACCCTGTTCCATTGGTCTATATTTCTAGTTTTGTCCCAGTACCATACTGTCTTAATGACTGTAGCTTTGCAGTATAGTCTGAAGTCAGGGAGCCTGATTCCTCCAGCTCCATTTTGCTTTCTCAAGATTGCTTTGTCTTATTTGGAGTCTTTTGTGTTTCCATAAAATAGTAAAGTTTTTTGTTCTAGTTCTGTGAAAAATGCCAGTGGTAATTTGATAGGGATTGCATTGAATCTGTAGATTGCTTTGGATAGTATAGTCATTTTCACAATATTGATTCTTCCAATCCAATAATATGGTATCTCTCTCCATCTGTTTGTGTTGTCTTTATTTCTTTTAAGAGTGTCTTATAGTTTTTTGCGTACAGGTCTTTTTGCTCCTTGGGTAGCTTTATTCCTAGGTATTTTATTCTTTTTGTTGCAGTGGTAAATGGGAGTGTTTCCTTAATTTCTCTTTCTGATCTTTCGTTGTTAGTGTATAGAAATGCAAGAGATTTTTGTGTATTAATTTTGTATCCTGCAACTTTACCAAATAGCTCTAGTAGTTTCTGGTGACATCTTTAGGATTTTCTATGTATAATAACATGTCATCTGCAAACAGTGACAGTTTCACTTAAACCATTTTTAACATGTGTGAGACAATTAGAAATGTGAATACTAACTGCATATTTGACTATTTAGGGAAGTATTAATAATTTTATGTATGATTATGGTGTGTGTGTATATATATGCTTATATATATATATTTAAAAGGATGTTTGTTATGTAGAGATAATGTGTATTGATGAAATGGTATGAGGTTAATTTAAAGTAATTGGAGAGCAGAAGATGAAATGAAATTGGTCATGAGTGAATTGTTGAAATGGATGATACAGTTTATTATACTCTTTTGCCTACTTTTATATATTTTTGAAATTTATGTAATACAATTTTAAAAATATATGCAGATCTTGACTATTTTTCCTTATAACAAAATAATCTTTGAAAATGTGATTGCCAGAGGATCCCATGATATGAGTAATGATCCATTATTGCTCTTTAAGTGGATCCTAAGATCTAAGACCTATAAACTGTGTCACCTTGGAGAAGACTTGAATCCATTTAGAATTTTCGTTTTCCAATTTATTGCATTTTTTTCTCCAAAGCTACCAATTTTCCAAACTCAAATTATTAACTAATCTATCCTTTTTTCTTACAATGAAAAGACTCTCTTGCTATATTCAAAAATACTGTGTATGTATGTTTCTATTCTCTATTATGTCCCTGAGCTAATCTTGGGTTCCACTTATTTCTTAGGTAACTGGCTCCCTGATTTAAATCCTTTTTATTTTTTTTTTTAATTCCTTTTGTTTTCTCTCTCTGTCTTTGTCTCTTTTTTTGTTGGAGAATTTCTCAAATGTCTGATCCTGAATTAACCATTTATATTTAAAAGCACTAAAAAAACTGAGTGCTTTGGATGTAGGGCCAGTTGGGTTTCACCAGCAGCAGTAATTCTTTTCTCTTTGGCTGATCAACTTCTAAGACAATAAACCCTCAGTCTTCTGCCTTATGTGGTTGGCTGCCAGCTTTCTAGAAGCTAACAGAAGAGCTTCCCTTGAGGCTAGACATAGGGCATCTAAATTCTCCTTTCACAAGCTTTATGCCAATGTGTTTTCAGCTCTACTCCACCTTCAGAGGGTACCTGGATTCCTTCAATTCCTGATGCTTTCCATTCACATATAGGAATGGCTTTTTCTTTTCTGGCTTCCCTTTCCATGTGCGTTGTTATTAGATTTCTAAGGCATTCACTTCTTAAATCAATTATAACTAGAAACTTTTCTGTTTCCAAACAACTGTTCATATCTCTGCTTATTTTCTTTTAAGCCTAAGGGCTCATGCCTTTTCTTTCTATTTTTTAAATTGTTGTTTGTCTTCAGCTGTTAGATATAATCTGTAAAAGAAGGTAAAGCCATGACTCCCAGCATGTTAAAGATTTTATTTAACTTATTAATGAAGAAACTAGTGAGAGCTTACAACCAGTTAAAAGAACAAAAGAACACATTTATAATTAGGAGTATTGAAATGAATGTACAAATAGAAGCAAAACTAGTTTCTTCCATAGTGGGGCAGAAAAATCCGTCGAGCTTCTACCAGACAGGACAGAATGTGCATGCTTACGAAGTAGAATCATTTTGCATTGCTATTAGTTATGCAAATTACAGAGTTGTAAAATAACTCCCACAGAATCAGAATCAGATATCGCAGGAATATGCTATCATCTCCTAATGAAACCCCTTTTTCTCCCCTATTGGGCCTAAACAAAGATAAAGGCATGGATTCAACCATCCGAGTTTTTTGTTTGTCTTTTTTTCCAGATGGGCTTTATATGATGAAGTGAATCCTGCCTGTTTTTCTCTCAATCCAAAATAATCAAATTTAAAGTTTTAGGGGAGCTTGTTGATATTATAACAAAGGTTACCTGACTCCCACTTTTCTGCCATGTATTTCATATGTTCCTTTTTTCTCCCTAGTATTTCAATGAGTCAGAGGTGCCATAACAGAACTATTAAATTGGAAGTATCTGATTTCAAATACTCTTTGAAATATCTCATCTATGTGGTCCTACCAACATCTAAATAATAATTGAAAAGCTTTTCACTTATAATTGAAGGTTTTACTTCACTCAAGATCTGTCACAGCCGGAGAATAATTCCTCTTCCAGCACCTTCTGCAAGGTGTGGGATTATTCTATCTGTGCACCAGGTCAAAAAACTAGATGAAGTGCATCACTGAATTTTTTTAATCCTGAAGTGGCTGGTGAAAGTCATTGTCCTGGCCCACTCAGAATTATTATTTGCCTTAACGTGCCACACCTATATGGTCCGCTCATCCTTCTCATCTAATTTTATAGCCCATGCTGCCATCAGCGTTCCAGTTCCTTTCAGAAATTATTCATCTGTAATTGCTCCAAAGTTATTCTTCAGTGTGTAAACTCTTTCTGCCCTCACCATCATCAGCTGAGCAAATATATTTCTATTGCTTGTGCTATTTCTATTTCTGATTGCCAGTACACAAATTCAGGGCAAAGCAAGACT
Organism: Hippopotamus amphibius kiboko; assembly: GCF_030028045.1. NCBI lineage: Eukaryota > Metazoa > Chordata > Mammalia > Artiodactyla > Hippopotamidae > Hippopotamus > Hippopotamus amphibius. The sequence goes on along the minus strand of NC_080190.1, from coordinate 55,432,101 downwards.
TACAGAATATGTGAATATAGACTTTTTTTGAATACTAATGCATTTTACAGTCCTCTCCTTCAGTCTTCTACTAAGGCTGCAAAAGAAGTTTGCTGCCCTTCATGCTTGTAGTTCTTTAAAAAAAAAAAAAAAAGGCAAATAAGACTTTTGTGTTGAGCTCTGCCTCAAAGTCTCTTCCATTTTTCCAATCACTTTCTTCTGTGATACTTCTCATGTCTCATAGAGCAATTCCCCTCCCCCCAGCTGTAGCACCTGGAGATAAAAGCTGTCATCTTGCAACTAAATGTAATTTAAACATAGTTCAGTGCCTGCTCCAGAATTTCTATAAAATCAGGGCTTGAGTTAAGCAGTTTGGTTGGAATGAGCCTGGGAGAATAGTAAAACAGTGCTCATAATGACACTTTTACATGCAATTAAGAAAAAAATAATTGCCTGTAATAAAGAATGGAAGAGAACCAAGCAGTAAATATTCTTGGAAATTGAGATGCATGTCCCTCTCCTCCCACCCCAGCTACGTCTAGGCTCTGCAACTGACTCTGCCCTTTGAGGAACAGCTCAGAGAAAAGAATATGGCTGAGGTTTTATAGAGGCAAATAGATAATCATCAACAAGTCTATGAAAGTAATGAGGACAGATGTGTCATCTTGGAATGTGTCTCACCTTGAAATATGCAAGCACAGGGTGGTCATGTGCACTTAGCCGTTTCTCATTTCTGGGAGTAAAAAAGAATGGGGGGGTTGGGTGGGATTCTCAACCTTCACTGTGTTCCAGCTTGTAGGAATACAGAGCTCATGTAAAGTTCAGCATTATTACTGTTCACATGTACTTTATATTCATGTTCTTTCTAGAAGTACATCATAACATAATCCCCGATTTTCAAGTGTAAGACAAATGTAACTTAACTTCCCATTAGAGTAAATCATACTGTCAAAGAGAAACAAATCCGGGCACTGGTTAAAGGCAGTCAAGACAGCTTTTTAAAAAATTTTTACTTTATACTGGTGTATAGTTGATTAATGACATTAATTTCAGGTGTACAGCAAAGTGATTCAGTTATACGTGTATCTATTCTTTTTCAAATTTTTTTCCTATTTAGGTTGTTAGAGAACATTGACCAGAGTTCACTGTGCTATACAGTAGGTCCTTGTTGGTTATCTATTTTAAATATAGCTGTATGTATTGCAATAGGGAAGAGCCCAGTGGAAACTGAGCTCAACTTCACCAGAGTAAAAAGCAGGATACTTTTTAAATGCTAGGGTATTCTGCAAGAAAGGCTCTGAAGGGCAATAAGCAAGGGTGGTTTGGTCCATGTGACTGGGCTATCTGGGTGTGGCACTTATCTGGAGGAAAACAAATTTTCTATCTTTAAGACAGGAAATAGTGGTGTAAGTTAGAGCAAGGTGCCCATAAAACAAAAGGAATGAGGAGAAAGTCCTGTCTCCTTGCATGTTTGCATTTCAAAGAGAGCAGGCTCCTAGGTCTACAGAAGACAGTTTAGGTGCTAGGTTTACATCTCAAAGGGCAGAGGAAATGTACAGATGTACAGATGATCCCTGACTTGCAATGTTTTGACTTACAATTTCTTGACTTTATGATCGTGTGAAAGTGATATGTATTCAAGAGAAATCTTACTTTAAACTTTGAATTTTGGTCTTTCCTGGGCTGGCAATATGCAATACGATACTCTCTCCTGACACTGGGCAGAGACAGTTAGCCACAACTCCCAGTCAACCACACGATAAACAATCCAAACACTTACAACCATTCTGTACCCATACAAACATTCTGTTTTTTTTGTTTAGTTGTTTTTGTTTTACTTTCAGTACAGTATTCAATAAACTACATGAGCTATTCCATACTTTATTATAAAGTAGGCTTGGTGTTAGATGATTTTGCCCAACTGTGAACTGATATAAGCATCCTGAGCACTTTTAAGGTAGGCTGGGCTACGCTATGATGCTCGGTAGGTTAGCTGTATTAAATGCATTTTTGACTTATGATATTTTCAATTTATGATGGTTTTACTAGGACATAAACCCATCTTAAGTCTAGGAAGGTCTCTATAATCACAAGCTTTCTCAATTTTCTACTCTAAGTGGGAGTTCAGAGGCCTATCAGCCTATTCTTATGTTCTGGCTAGAAGAGATAATAAATTCTCCTGGCAGTGTTGAGCTTTCTCAGACAGGCATTTTAAGAGGAACTGGGTTCATCCTAGGGACACAGCCTTAAGCTGCTAAAAGCCATGCTAAGGTTTGGCCAAGCCCCATAGTACAACGGATTGGAAAGACTGGATATGTGCTGAGAGTATTTTGCAATTCTCAGTAGAAACGCTTTTTAGATAACCCACATGTGACCTCATTGAGGTAATGGTGGACATTTGCAGTGGAAGAATATCTTTGAAGCCGATTGCATCCCTGTAAGCTTCTCAAGGACTCAGCTAAATCCAAGAATTCCCAGAAAATTAACCCTGTTCAGTCAGTTGAGCCAGGTAAGCATTGGGCCAGGTAGTACCCTAAAATTACTTGATGTTCAACAAAAACATTAAAAAAAAAAAAGAAAAAAGCTAGTGTGACCTACTTCCCCAAGTCCCAAACGTCTCCAACTTGGGTGGTGGAGGGGCAGGGGTGGGGGGCGGTGTATGACTGTGTATGTTTTCCTTTCAGGCTGTACAGTATATTTCCAAACCTTAGTATTTTGTAATTGCTCTAACAACCTTGACTTAGGAGTTTGCCTGGACTACGTACTGTACATTACCTAGGATACTGGCCCTGGGCTATGCTCTGGGCTGACGGCTACTCCCAAAGAGCTACTAATTCCTTTAAAACATTCTGGTATTTAATATGCTGCCTCTTAATTTATAATATTTCATTAAAAACAACAACAACAACAAAACACCTAATGTTGCTTGTTTGACCTCTCCTACATCAGCAAGAGGGATTCATCTCTGTCTCACTAGCAAATAAAAAGGTCACAAGAGTGATGTCCACATTTTGGTGAGAAAATGATTCATAGCTGGGCAAGTCTCCAGTGATTCTAACTTTGAGTATCATAGACACTGTAAGTAAGATTCAGAAGGTTAATCGCTGGGCCCTGTATCCACCTTAGTTTATGTAACAGTCATTAACTGGTCAAGTTATTTTCAGAGGCATACAGAGTCTGATGTAGGTTTTTCCTCTTAGAATTCCAGAAGAACGCCTCCATAATCATATAATTGTTTATTTGATATTGTTTTAGAAAGAAAAACAAAAGACTCGGTAATCATTTAGCTTTTGTAAAAGGAGCAGATGCTGACACCCCACCTCCAGATATGTGACAGAGTCAGAGTGTCCAGATAGAGCCTGAATTTCTTCATTTCATCAAATTTTGATCCTGATTCAGATATTTCAAGTCCACACACTGGGAAAAGAACTCTTATTGTAATTAGGCTGGTAGTTGAGAAAGGCAGAAGGTAACAGGAGCCCAGAAAGATAAGGAAGAAAAAGAGTAAGGATATGAGGCCAACTATTTCCATTGCCCTTATTTCATTTTCTTACTTAGTTTAGATTGTCTGGAGGAAGGCAACATGTACAAACTATAAGGTGAAAGTGGTGAAAGTTTGGATGAGGGAAACCACTGTGGGGGTCTGGAACAAGAAGAGGGGCTGAGAAACAAAGGAATGTCTGTGGGAAGAGGATTTTAGAGATCTCCAGAGTAAATAAAGATTTGCAGATTTCGCAGTAGGGGGAAAGAAACAATATATCAAAATAAAGAGACATAATATAGGCAAAAAAAAAGATATCACACACACGAAAGGAAGAATAAAAAGTAGGGCAGGGGAGATAAGATATTTCATGATAAGGTCATGAACATTTTAGATGACGAGGGCATTTTTAAAATATTTATTTATTTTCTTTTCCTTTCTTGGCTGCAGAGGGCCTTAGTTGCGGCACACGGGATCTTCATTGAGGCATGGGGGATTTTTCATTGTGGTACTTGGGCTTCTCTCTAGCTATGGCTTGTGAGTTTTCTCTCTCTAGTTGTGGTGCACCGGCTTCAGGGCCAGTGGGCTCTGTAGTTGCGGCACGTGGGCTCTCTCATTGAGGCACACAAGCTCAGTAGTTGTGGCGTGCGAGCTTACTTGCCCTGTGGAATGTGGGATCTTAGTTCCCCGACCAGGGATGGAACCTTTGTTGCCTGCATTGGAAGGCGAATTCTTTACCACTGGACCATGAGGGAAGTCCCAAGGAGGGCATTTTTTAATAGGAAACCTTGTGGTACTTCAAAAAATATTTCCAGAAACCCCTTGATACTTCTTCCTTCAAGAAATGGAGCTTAACTCATCTTCCCTTGAGCGTTGGCTTGATTTAAGGACTAACTTCTAATAAATAGATATTGTAGAACTGAAGGAGTGTGACTTCCAAAACTAGCTCATAAAGACAGCTTCCTCCATGCTCTCTTGGATCATTCACTCTGGGGAAAGCTAGCTGCTTCATAAGAACACTCAAGCATCTGAGTGGAGGAGCCCACGTGGCGAGGAACTGAGGCCTCCTAGTAAAGAGCCAACAAGGAGCTGAGGCCTTCAGCCAACAATCTGTTTTGTTAGTGCACCATCCTGGAAGCAGAGGCTCTAGCCCAGTGGTTTTCAACTGGGAGGGATTTTGTTGCCCAGGAAACTTAGGAATGTCTGGTCATGCGTTACTTGTCATAATTGGGAGGGGAGGTACTGTTGTCATCTAGAGAGTAGAAGCAATGAGCGCTGCCAAACATCCTATAACGTGAAAGAAATCTCCCAGCAGCAAAGGATTATCCAGCCCAAAATATTAATAGTTCTAAGGTTGAGAAACCCTGCTTTAGTCCCAGTCAAGGCTTCAGATGACTGTAGCCCTGTGGACAGCTAGACTGCAATGTCATGAGAGACTCTGAGCCAGAACCACCCAGACAAGCTGCTTCTAGATTTCTTACTCTCAGAAAGTCTAATAAGTATGTGTGGTTTTAAACTGCTTTGTTTTGGGGGTCGTTATACAGCAATGGATAACTAATATAGCCTCCTACGTATGTCTCTGGGCAGGGGGATATATTTTAGGGAAGTGAATCAAGCTGGGAATGTGAAGGGTGTTTGGAAGACATAAAAGGCACGGTAAGAACATGAGTAAACTGCTTCTGCAAAATATCAGGTTTGGCAATAGAGCTTATTATCATAGCTTATGAGACTTACCAAAACCTCAACTAGTGAGAATTAAAATGCTGGTATGATAGAATTGAAACTTGTATATTTAATCTTGGCAGAAAGGCACTGGTAACTGTCAAGATTTCCAGAAAGAAATTAGGGAGCTGAAGGAGGCGGCAGGGTACTATAGAATCAATAGGTAGAGAGAAGTCACATACGGATTGAGCGGTGAAGTGAGATGGTTCTAAATGGAGAAGCTAGCAGGACAGAAGAAAGATACTTTAGAGATGATGCTGACATCTTTGTGAACTTCAGTGGAGGGTTTAACCAATAGTGAAGACATCAGTGAGAGAAGAGGTCCAGGCCAGTGCCCTGTTGATGTGTTTGCAGACAAATCCCATGGATAGCTTACAAAAACACAGATTCTAATTCAAAAGGTTTAGCAAGAGACCAGAGATTCTGCATTTGAGTAACAAAATGCCAATAAGAGATGGAAGGGCTTGATTTTGTAGGGGACACATTTCTTCTTGTAAGGCCTCAGGGATGGGAAGGAGTTATGTTAATAAAATAGATAATTAAAGAAAGGGAAGAGGATTCCATTCTAATATGGACTGAATAGGTAAAAAATAATAACTTTTAAAAAGGGTTACCATAGTCCTACCATGATTGAAGATACTGGGAATGGAGAATGAAGGTAACAGGGGAAAGGAAATAGTTCAGAATAGCTACAAAGAATGAACAAGGTGGTAATGAACTATGTCCTAACAGTGAGGGTCCCACAAACTGGATAGTTAGGGTTTCTTTGAGCCACACCACACAAGCACAAAATCAAGAAGACTGGAATCTCCTGCCCCTTAAAAATCTCTCTCTCTCTCTCTCTCACACACACACACACACACACACACACACACACACACACACACACACACACGCGCATATAGTGGGGCAAGGGGGTGCAATGCCAGAAATTAGGTACTACTGTGAACTTTTATCTTTCAAAGAGACCCTGGGACGGCTAAGATTTGCAACTGGATAGCAAGCTACAGAGAAGTTAGACAGGAGAACTACAGTATTTGCACAGTTTTTAGGGCTTGTGAAATGGAACTACAAATACCATTTTTCCTGTTTTTTTTTTTTTTTAACTGAAATAGGGTTGATTTACAATGCTGTGTTAATTTCTGCTGTACAGCAAAGTGATTCACTTACACATATATGTACATTCTTTTTTTATATTCTTTTCCATTATCGTAGGCTACTGAATACAGTTCTCTGTGCTATACAGTAGGAACTGTTGTTTATCTATTCTGTATATAACAGCTTACATCTGCTAACCCCAACCTCCTACTCCATCGCTCCCCCAACTCCCTCCCCTTTGGCAACCACAAATCTGTTCCCTATGTCCATGAGTCTGTTTCTCTTTCATAGATAGGTTCATTTGTGTCATATTTTAGATTCCTCATGTAAGTGATATCATATGGTATTTGTCTTTCTCTTTCTGACTTCATTTAGTATGATAATCTATAGTTGCATCTGTGTTGCTGTATGTGGCATTAATTCATTCTTTTTTAATGACTGAGTATACAAATACCATTTTTCCCTAGATTTCATGGAATGTGATTTTAGGTGACAGTGTATCATGGTGACAGACCGGACATGACTTCCTTCCCTCTTCAGGGAAGGTTGGAGGAGCTACATTGAATGAGAGGATTTAAAATGCATTTTATTATTCTCAAGCATTTTATCTCTCATTGCAGGAATTTTGGCAGGTAGTTGACTCCATGCAAATCATTTTAAAATAGAGTCCGTACGCTCACTGCCTGTGTAGTGTGCAGGCTTATGAATACAGTTTGATGTCGTTTTCTAATATAATGAGCAGGAATATGGTGCTGACCGAACCTTTGGGCTAAAAAGAATTCAGAAATACCAGTTGTTCCCTCCCTGCAGCATGCAACCTATAACCTTTGAAAAAAACTTTCACTCCAGACAAACAGATATGCTTAAGGTATAAAGAAATTTTATTATTATGTAGTCATCTTAGACTTTTTCTAAATGCGGGCAGGGCATGATAATTAAGTGGCTGGATATCATTCAGTGTGTCTATCAGAAACGGCTATCCATTCTTTTATTATATATCGATTAATTGCACCGTGTGACTTGTTCTGTTGATACTGAGGTAAATAAAATGTGGTTACTTTCCCAAGGAGAGTACAGTCTATTGAGGCAGCAAGGAAAAGTTTACACAACAATGCAACAAATAGTAAGTTAAAGACAGACACCATGGGGGAATCGTTCCTCTACATCAGAAGAGATTTCTTGGATGGCCAAATCTTTAGGTCATATAGAAGCCTATAGATAGAAAAAAAAAAAAAGTATTTTTATGTATTTACTACCAAAAAAAAAAAAAACATTACTGGGACATTCTCTGAAGTATCTAAGAAGTACACTTATATAGTGAAAACAGGTTATTGTCTAAATGGGTAGTATGGCATTTATTTCATTGAGAATGGCTTATTTGTTGCAACTATTATATAAAACACATTGAGTAAAATATAGTTATTTAGGTTTACAATTATATATTGCCTTATTTCTTATATACCAATAAATTTCAAATCAAGGATTTAAATTGTGTTAAAAAAACAGTGTCATGAAAGGACATGATGACAAAGTTGTAGTTTTATATTTTCTTACTGAAGGAGACATTTCTAAGGGAAAAAAAGGTAAAAAAAAAAGTGAAGTTTAGTGTTCTGCAGTGTAGGGAAATGCAGAGGATCTTAAATAGCTAAAACAGTCTTGAAAAGAAGAACAAAATTGGAGGACTAATATTATCTGATTTCCAGCCTTACTGAAAAGTTATAATAATCAAAAAGTTTTATATTTGGATAAAAATATACATAGAAGTAAATAAAATAGGAGAGCCCACATATAGAAATAACTTTTTTTTGATAAAGGTACAAAGTCAAGTGAGTGAGAAAGGGTAGTGTTTTCAACAAATGGGACTGGAAAAACAGGACATCTATATGCAAAAATAAATAAGTAAATAGAATGGCACGTAAAGTAATGAAAAGATAAGCCACAGAATGTATCCAGAATTTTACATACACACACGTATATCTATATTCATGTATTTATAAATATAGATATATATAACCCACAAAATTAAATAAGTAAACAACACAACTTAAAAAGCGGGCAAAAAGTTTTAAGAGACATTTCACTAAAGAGGATATGCAGGTAGTAAGTCTTGTCTACCCTGTGGGAGAGTAAAATGGTACAATAACTTTGGAAAACATTTTAGCAATTTATTAAAACGTTCAATTTATTTTTGAGTAAATGCCTATGAGATCATAGGTATAAAAGTATGTCTATACAAAAACTTGTTGTGAACATTCACGGAAGCTTTATTTGTCATAAGGAATATCAGGAAACAAACCAAATGCCCTTTAATGTGTAAGTTTACTGACACATACTACAATATGGGTAAATCTCAGAAAAATTACACTGAGGGAAAAAAAGAAAAGAGTATATGCTTAATGATTCCACTTAGACTAAACACAAGGAAATGCAATCTAATCTATAATAACAGAAGGTACTGGATTGGTCAAAAAGTTTGTCGGGGTTTTTCTGTAACATCTTACAAAAAAATCCAAACAAACTTTTTGGCCAACCCAATAGATCAGTGGTTACCTGAGGAAGGGGAACTGGGGAGGGATGAGAGGGAGGGATTACAAAGAGAAACTTAGAAACTTTTGAGTGATATATATGCTCATTATGTTTTTTTTTTAATTTATTAAATTTATTTTATTGAAGTGTAGTTGATGTACAATGTCCTATTCATTTCTGCTGTACAGCAAAGTGATTCAGCTGTACGCACACACACAAACTCACACATACACACACACATTCCTTTTCATATTCTTTTCCATTATGATTTCTCACAGGATATTGAATATAGTTCCCTGTGATATACAGTAGGACCTTGTTGTTTATCCAGCCTATACATACTAGTTTGCATCTGCTAATCCCAAACTCCCAGTCCATCCCTCCCCCACCCCCTCTCCCCCTTGGCAACCACAAGTCTGATCTCTATGTCTGTGAGTCTCTTTCTGTTTCATGGATAAGTTGATTTGTGTCATATTTTAGATTCCACATATAAGCGGTATCATATGGTATTTGTCTTTCTGACTTACTTCACTTAGTATGATAATCCCTAGGTCCATCCATCTTGCTGCAAATGGCATTATTTCATTCTTTTTTTATAGCTGAGTAGTATTCTATTGTACATATATTGTATGTGTGTATATATAGTGTGTGTGTATGTATACATAAACACATACACACCACATCGTCTTTATCCATTCATGTATTGATGGACATTTAGGTTGTTTCCATGTCTTGGCTATTGTGAATAGTGTTGTTATGAACATAGGGGTGCATGTATCTTTTTGAATTATAGTTTTGTCTGACTGTATGCCCAGGTGTGGGATTGCTGGATCATATGGTAATTCTATTTTTAGTTTTTTGAGGAACCTCCATACTGTTTTCCATAGTGACTGTACCAACTTGCATTCCTACCAACAGTGTAGGAAGGTTCCCTTTTCTCCACACCCTCTCCAGCATTTGTTATTTGTAGACATTTTAGGGAATTTCCTGGCGGTCCAGTGGTTAGGACTCTACACTTCCGCTGCAAGGGGGCCAGGTTTGATCCCTGGTCCAGGAACTAAGATCCTGCAAGCTGCTCAGTGCACCCCCCAAAAAAAAAATTGTAGCCTTTTTAATGATGGACGTTTTGACCATTATGATGCGGCACCTCGTTGTAGTTTTGATTTGCAGTTCTCTAAAAATTAGCAGTGTTGAACATCTTTTCAGGCCTGTTGGCCATCTGTGTGTCGTCTTTGAAGAAATGTCTGTTTAGGTCTTCTGGCCATTTTTCAATTGGGCTGTTTGGTTTTTGTTGTTGAGTTGTATGAGCTGTTTGTATATTCTGGAAGTTAAGCCCTTGTTGGTCGCACCATTTGCAAGTATTTTCTTCCATTGGTTGTCTTTTTGTTTTGTTTATGGCATATGCTCATTATCTCGACCGTGCTCTGTGGTTTCCTAGGTGTATACATATTTCAAAACTTATCAAAATTTTATCTTAAATATGTGAAGTTTATTGTATGTCAATTAAACCTAGATAAAACTGTTAATGGATAATATTCACATATTTTTCATGTGGGAAATACTATTATATGTATTATATTAGAATACACATGTACATATATATGGAGAGATAGAGACATATGATTTATGTTTTTTTCGTTTATCTGCCTATTACTGTGCCATTCAGTAGGGGTAGTTTTTTAACTTATCACATACCTTTCTATTCTATATATTCTAAATATATATTCTAAATATATTTATGTGGAGGACCTCAGGGCATAGCAGTGTTCACTGAGCAAGCAATAACAGTGGCTCAATTAAAAATCGTTGCATGTCATTCAGTTGTCAATTCTGTTTACCTTTAGTTGTGCTCAGACCAATAGGAGTTATAGAAAGGAGAATCTCCAGAGCTTACACAACTGATCCTGTGTGTGTGTGTGTGTGTGTGTGTGTGTGTGTGTGTGTGTGTGTGTGTGTGTGTGTGTGTGTGTGTGTGTGTGTGTGTGTGTGTGTGTGTGGTGTTGAGCAGGGGTTCAATGAATTTAAGTCTCTAACCAGAGCTAGGACAGTGTATGTGGTGCGTTTCCATATACAGGTCTGTGGGAGTCATGATGGCCTACTGAGGTGGTATGAAAATGAATACATTACTTTCCAAAGCAAAACACACACACTCTCTAATCAAATACTTGTCTGCAATAAGAAGCAAAAAGATATGATCCAAATAAGAGCAGTAAACAAAGACCCCAGGGTCATTAACGCTTCCGGCCTTTGAACTAACAAACACAGATATACAGAGGCCTCATTTGCAGTTGGGGCTAGGTTTTCTATCTGATGTGGGGGATGTTTTCTTGAGGGTTTGGAAAACAAGCACCTCCTTCTCTCCATACCCTTATTTAAGCAGGCTCTTAAAAGCCAGGAAAGAGAACACAAAGCCAAATGTGACTGATGTTGCTGGCAGTATTGATGTCATGTTTGCTGTATCTACATAGCTCTGTTTCTAAAACAATAGACTTGCATTGTGTGCTGTCATGGCTGTCTCTTTTGTTTTTCATTTCTTTTATTATGTTTTTGAAGTTACTTTGATGTGTGAATGCAAAGGAACACATAAAGAGGAGCGGGGGAGTGGTGATGAATGGCCTATAGGCTACAAGTTGTTTGTCCATCAGACATAAGCACACTCTGCTTTAGAAAACTTTCAAAGCCACCAGCAAGGCTTTAAAAGACTTTTTTTTTTAAATCATGAATACACATGAGCCACTTGACAGACAGTATTTTTAATTAATGGAAGGCCTAGGGTATCCTTCCTCTAAAATATGTGTAGACACAAAGCCAGTCCTTGGCATTATCAAGGCATTTGTCTCAAAACCACTTAAGGAAACAGTTTCAACTCCCAGTGCCAGGGACAGAGTCAGTCACAGCTCAAATGGCCACATGATGTTTCAGAAGAGCCAGACTGAAGCTACAGGATGAGGAAACCAACATGTGCAGAATCCCAGAGTCTCAGCTACTGCTTTAGGATTTTCATATACATTCACATTTAACTTTATCCCGTCACTGGAAAGGAACATATCATTTAGATTCTCATGATTTGACCAAAGATGCTTAGACAGGATAGAGGTGTGTTTTTTTCTCACAGAAGGTGCTTGGTAAGAGTCCAAGGCAAGTACAAAGGCTCCATGAAGTCATTGGGGTCACAGACTTCTTTTAACTTTACACTTTGCTCTCTTTAGCATGTGGCTTACATCCTTAAGGTCACAAAATAGAGCTCCAGCTATTATAGCTGCATCCCAGGTAGGAATAATGGAAGGACAAGTTGAGGTGAAAAGAGCTTCTTAAAGTCCGACTTCATGATTTTACCTGTAATCTCTTAGCTGCAGTTATTGTCATTCCAAATAAAAATTCATGTTCTCTAACCAAACAGTTGGGGAGAAGGATATTGAATAGATACATAGCAGTCTCTGGCCAGACAGGAATAAGTAACCCAATTAAAAACAGAGTTTCAGTGAGATAATCAAACTTGATCAAGGTCATCACTGAGCCAGAAAATGGTAAAAGTTTTCTATGAGGAAACTCAGTAAGTATGTGAACCACTAGTGTCAAAGCTTGAATCTAAGCAGGGCCTGATGTTTGTTTGAGCTCATCTACCATTGGGTTTAACAGAGGTTGAGTTATATAAGCCAATTAAGTTAAAATGTTTGGATGGAGATGCACCAGAAAGTCAGTGTGTGCAGCAAATATGGACCTGAGAAAGCCTATGTGAAAAGGAGATGCGAAGGAGAAATATCACCTATCTGGGGTATCTTTTCCCCCAAATAGCCGCATGAGCACACAACCATACCTCATGTCATAAAGGGAGTTGACAAAAGGTGAAGACGAATTCTCTGAGTTCTAAGCTGGTTGGCCTCTATCAACATGGAACAGGAAAGAGGGTACCTAAGCAACTTCTTTGAAAACCCAGTGTGCCTTGGACTCAGTGAGACCTTCAGGGTAGTCAGAAACTTGTCCAGGGTTTGCAACTTTTAGGGAGATGCGTTCTTGCCAAGGGGGTACTGTCACCACGAACCTTAGAAACGTGGGATCAGTGTGAAGATGCTTGAAGCTGCAGTCACACCATCCCATGCTCCAGGTTGGGTACCAATGATGACTATGTTTATAGGAAACCTTCCATACGCAAATCCTATCTGGACTTTGAAAAATAAATGATAGCAGGTATTTCCAGGGCTATGAAACACATCCAAGACTACTGACCTGCTAGGTCACTGACCTCAGTTGAATGTAAGGTTTCATTGGAACCTCGAATCATCAAGCTGGTCAGCCTTATGCCAACGCATGGCATTCCCACTCCCTGGGGATGCTTTGCATGTGATGTGGCTGGCAAAACCCCAGGTTTACAGTTTGATATTTGCATGTGCTCAAATCTCCTTCTCTCTTACACCCTTACCCCATACATTTAAATGAGTTTTTTATGGCCATATTATATATCGCCACTGATGACAGTTGTACTTGGAGCTGCTTCAATCTTTGAACTGTTAAGTGCTCTAAGTAATAACATCATAAAGTGTTTGTCTTTACATTTTGTACTACCTCCTCTCCTTCATGTACTTTCATCCTGTCCATTGGTCCTCTTTGTACTAGATAATTTAAAAAAAATGCTGCCAATAAATCTGGTAACTATTTGAGACACATACTCCCAAAGTTGTTTTTTCATCAGTGGTGGATTAGTAACAATTTGCTAATGAAGACTTTCTTGTAATTATTGGGGAAAAGGCACTTCTTAATTAATAGAAGGGAGGATTGGTTTCATCCAGATTAATGATTGCTGGGAATGTGTCCCAAGCCCACTAGGCAGAGGCTATTCAAGTGAGCATATCAGCAGCAAACTTACGCAGCTCAGGGCTTAGTCCTGATAAGGTGGACCACGGTAATTAAGTTGGGGTTTATGGATGGATAATCTTCAAGGGGTCCAAGAACTCATAAAGATAGTTACGGTCTCTTCCATAACCTTCTCCACTTCTCAATAGGGTACATGATGATGGACATGTGTAAGCAGTAGTCTCAAGGGTCACTGTCATCCCAGGCCCCACAACACATACCTGCTTTCACCACATGGTGGTACCATCATTCTTACGATGAGACTCAGACCTATGGCCAAGGGAGCAAAAGCCCTGAGTTGAAGAGACACCTGGACTAATGCAACCAGCTCTCTCTTTTCATCTCTTATTACAGAGTGCTCAAAGTGTTCGGGTCACCTCCTTCGTTTCCTCCGTCCTCTGCTGCTCAAAATTCATGTTTTCCAGCTGCTCGCCCTGACCTCTACTTCCTTCCCTTTCTCTCAGAATCATCCATGGTGATGTCTGGAATTGTGCCTCTATATTTAACAAATATCCTTCTATTCCCATTCTCAGCCATTTTTCTATATAGTGTTTCCCCCACAACCCCTTCCCTTCTTGAAACCTGACTGTCCACTGTTCACACACCTTCTCGAGGAAAAGCTGATTTTTATGTTTTTTTCCCATGCCCCTCATGCTCTGAAAATGGGTTTGGTGTCCTAATTACCCACTGCCCTTCTGATAGCATTTACTCCTTCAGTCAGTTCTTGAAAAACCAAACATTATTCTTTGAGACACATTAGGATGCAATGTATCCTATCTAGGTTATTGTCATCTACAACTTTCACACCCCATCTTTTATTACAGTGTTGGCATTCTGCCAGTTCTGCACTATGGCCTTGAAAGCCTCATCTCCAGACCTGTTTCTGTCACTCCATCACATCCACCCACTTCCATGGTCACACCTCAGACATAATCAGCACCTCTATACTAATTCCACTGCTCTGCTCTCTAAAATCTGCATCTCCTCCTGACTGGCTTCTTCAGTTACACCTACCCTCATCTGCTTTTATTAACCTCGTCAGCATCTCTAGTCTCTTAATCCCTCCTTTGGTACAGCAGGCAAACAGCCCTAATATTTTCATTTCCTCCTTATCCTGCTTGGATTCTGGGTCCATCAATACAGTAATGTCAGTGTATCTCCACATCACAGAATATAAGGAAAATTTCTTAGTCCTCATCTCACAATATTGAAATCTCAACAATATTTTATCATGTTGAATCCTCCCTCTCTTTGTTGATTCCTTTTCCTCTGAACATCCACGGTGTATTGCACTCTACTTAATTTCCTCCTATCCCCTGGCTACTTCTTTGCAGTCACATTTGCAAGCTCAGCTGCTTCCTCTCAGCCAGTAAATGTTAGGAGTACTTCCATGTACTCTCTCAGGTCCTTTCCTTACATCACTTTGTACTCTCTTCCTTGGCAACATTCTTTTACCATCTACGTGCACAAGACTTCAAAATCTTCATCTAGAGCTCCAACTCTTCTATGAACTCTAGACTTTCATAATGTCTTCCCGTGAATGTCTCAACAGCACATTAAATTCAACTTGCTGGCAACTAAAACCCCAGTGACCGCATTTAACCTGGTTATCTTCCAATGTTTACGTCTCAGGGTAACACCCGATCCCCATCATGTTCCATATGCCAAAAGCGTAAGCCTCCTATCGGATGCTACTCTGTCCCTTATTTACCATTTTAAAAATTTGATTTCCAGTCTGTCAGATCCATCCATTTCCTTTCATCTTCATTTCCAGCATAATAGTCAAAGTTACCATTTATGATTTTGTGTACTGATGCTGAAAAATTTCCAATCCTGAAATGCCATATTTTTAATCCTTTTCTTCTTCTCTCCTCTCTAGCTAGTGTTCTTTTCACACTGTAAGCCTGATGGGAACCTCAGGCTCTCACCCTTCACTCTCCATCATTAAAACCCATCAGTGGCCTCCGGTTACTCAGCTGGATTTTCCAGAGGCAAGTTTTACCACATCTCCTTATTCTTAATACTCTAGCCACTTGTTCATTGCCACTTTTACTTGAATATGCCAATAAGTACATGTTGATTGGCTTCACAAATACATGGTATGTAATAAATGTGTAGTTCAGTGAGTCTCTTGCAAATTATATAAAAACTTTTATGCCACAGTGATGCTAAAGAGGCATCCTTTCCTTTGCTAGGAGGTTCAGTGACATCAGATTGAAGTGAGTTCTGTGCTTTGGAGTCCACAAAAGAGTGTCCCTGCTTCTCTGTCCAGTCTCCTCACCTTAGGTTCCAACACTGACAGGAAAATGAGGGACTACAGTCCTCTGAACTCAGGAGTGGTGAAAGCATAGCCTCAGGCCCAAAGGAAGCTGGCAGGCTTGTGAGGTGATTCTCGTGGCCAGCCCCTCCCTATGTGGCACACAGATTTTTGTCTTTCTACAAAAACATGCAACAGCCTCAGGGCAGTGTGAAGATTCTGAGTATAAACACTGCCCAGAAGTGGCCCTTTAATGCCTCAGGTCCATGGTGGACATGAAGAATGATGTCCTCACTATAAGGGGCAGGGCCAAAGATCTGAAGCTAAAGTTGCTTTCCAGCCGAGACTTGGATTTCTCAACAGTTGGAGGGCTCAGCCCACAGCATCTAACAAGCTCTTTAGCTCAGATGCTGTAATTCTAAGCTCCACTGGCTGGAAAGAAAGGCTTGTTTTTGTCTAACTCATAGGGTGGAGAGAATCTCAAAAGGAGAGGCAAAAGCGAAAAAAAAAAAGGGTGAGGGGTACTTGAGAGAGGAGGAGAAAGTACATCACCAATGGCATGGCAGTGTCAAGCCTAACTCCTCGCAAGGGGCATCAGGAAGCTGCTGTGTGCCTGCTTCCTGCCGTCACTCTGAGCTCAGTAAGAGAGAACTCAGCATCATTGGAGAGGTTCATGGTTCCACTCGTAAGTCCTCACTCACCTCCAGGATGCCTTTTAAGAGGCATTATGGTTGTAACATCCCAAATAATTTAACATTTTTATGTGCAAAGGTGCACGTGCATACACACATACACGAGCAAGGAAGTTTTAGAGACTGTAACATTCCAAAACTTTTGATTGAGCACCTAGTAATTTTAGATACTTGTTAGGCAATGGAAATATGAATATAAAGTTATTGTTATGTTAAGATGTCTGGGAACTTCCTAGGTGGCGCAGTGGTTAAGAATCTGCCTGCCAATGCAGGGGACACGGGTTCGATCCCTGCCCCAGGAAAATACCACATGCCGCGGAGCAACTAAGCCCGTGCGTCACAACTGTTGAGCCTGTGCTCTAGAGCCCGTGAGCCACAACTACTGAGCCCATGTGCCACAACTACTGAAGCCCACACGCCTAGAGCCCATGCTCCGCAACAAGAGAGGCCACCACAATGAGGAGTGTGCGCACCACAACGAAGAGTAGCCCCCGTTCACCGCAACTAGAGAAAGCCCGTGTGCAACAACAAAGACCCAACACAGCCAATTAAGTAAATAAATAAATGTCATTGCCAAACCTTTGCCCATCTAGATTTAAAAAAAAAAAAAAAAAAAAAAAAAAGATCTCTGGTGACGAGTCCCGAAACAAAGTATTCTTTGTTTGGGGGCAATGTACAATTTTCTAATGATCATCATTTTTCTGAGTTGAACAAAAAGTGAACTTTTGGTACCTTATTTTCCTAGTTCTTCAGTTTAGTTTTGCTACCCAAACTCCCTACCAATCATGGTTTATTTACTTCTGAACTCCAGGATTCCCTGACAATTTGCAGTGGTGAGATTTTTATGTAACTGCTGAAAAGCAAATTCCAAAACATAAAGTTTGCCATTGGCAGAAATGGTCCATATGAGACACATTTATCAAACAAGTGAAATAAGAATGAAAGGGTTGCAACATTTTTTTTGTTTTTTGTTTTTCACTTTTTGGTGCCCGGATAACAACTTTTCCAATTAAAGATTACTTTACTGAGGGTCATTTTGTCAGAATAGCCACAAGATTTTTTTTAAATTACTGTATTTGTTTCCTAAAAGGTTCAAGATAACTTTGCTTCTGGTGATTAGAAAAATCTTACTGGTTCTCCTTGCCTTCTTCCATTCCTTTCTTCCTTCCTTCCTTCCTTCCATCCATCCACCATTTCTTCCCACTTTCACTTCTTATTACTCTCCGTTTCTCCCTCTTTCTCTTTGCCCTGATTTTTCACCTCTCTGTTTAAGTCTCTTTGTGTCTATCTTTCCTTCACAAATCAATAAATATTCTCCTTAGTCCCCACTTCCCCCTTCAATACACAGAGTACAGACACACAAACACACAGAAATACAGACACATAGCAGAAACACAAATATGTACAGAAGTGCACATACACACACAAATTCAATTTCCCCAGATCCAGAGTGAATTGTTAGATATGGAGTAACACTTGTAATTATTAGTTAGCTCAGTAATGCTTGCTGTCCAGTCTGTGTCATTTTTCTGTACCCAAATGACCAAGCATGGTTGTAAAGATTTGGGGACAGAATACCCACTCTTCTTGAAACCTGTAGAAAGAACCCCCACTCCCACTAAGAGGCTTCAGTCACTACCTCCCTCCCTCAGATTATTTGTCTAGCAGTAGATTTAAAGAGCATATTTAATGTGAAACCGAAGAGAAACTTAGAGTCATAAGCCTCAAGAATCATAGAACAGGGCTCTCCTCCTGTGGATCCTAAAGCTTATACAATTCTGTGCCCCTCTTTAAGAAGACAATACAAATTTACAAACATAAAAAGAATTCACAACAAGTTACTAGAGATTTGGAGATCCAGGTCTCCTTTTGGCACTCTTTTTAAGTAATGTGTTTTTTAAAAATGCTTACACAGAAAGTTTCCTGAATGCAACCTGGCTTCTCCTCTCCATCTAGAACACTCTACATTTCCCATCAACTCCCAGCCTCCTGAGGGGATCATGCAGGAGATGGATTCTGAAGCTTCAGCTTCATTCCCTGTGTAGTAAATCCACCTCTGGTGGGGAGTATGCCCAGTTCCTGGTTTCCCACTTAGATGGAGAGTAACTGTGATAATAGGTGTGCGGTCACAGATTTCCTTGTCAGTGCATCAGACCAGCTTCTTGCCAGTCCATGGACCCTCATGCCCTGAGGTCCTCATCAGCACCTTGCAAACCTATCGTGCTTCATTGCACTGCAGCCTCTAAACATCTGCAACACCTGGGACTTCAGCACCTCCCTCTTAGTTACCTTGCTCTCAGTAAGCCCCGTTGTTTTAGGAGGATGAACCTCTGGCTAGGTCCCTACCACAACCCAGTGGTTGTGGCATCTTAACATAGCCTGAAAAGCCAGAGAATTCTGGCCAGTTTTTATCAAAGTAGGGATTAGGTAATTTTCAGGACCTGCTCAGAGCAAGTGTCTTTGACCACTAATTCAGCAGCAGATTACCTTGAGAGCTTTTCCCTGGCTTCAATTTGTGATTTTTGTCACTCTGAGGACCACCGAGGGTGCAAGGAGCAGGGATTTAGTGGGTCCTGTCCTTTGAGGGCTCTGCTGTACAGGGTGCAGGGCTTGCACAGATCTGAGTTCTGAGTTCTAGTCCTGGCCCTGCCCCTCACTGGCTGTGTGATCTGGGGCATGTGACTGAACTTCTCTCATCCTTACTTGGTCCTTTGTAAAATGGGGTTAAGGACACTTCACAGGTGGTGGAGAAGCTGATCACAGACTGGTGAATAAACTCAGCTGAAGTTAATGCCTGTTCAAAGGTAAAACTGCCTTAGGATGCTCTAATATCACATGTGTTATCTCTCCACAAGATGAGTTGGGATATCATCGTTAGGCAGCAGCCAAAAATAACTTGAAACACTGTCATCCATTTATCATAGGTAAACTTTTGATGAGCTTAATTCAATGTGTGTGATCTTTCTTTTTTGCTTACCTCTAATCTCTTCTTCACTCTCTCTCATATCTGAGTATGTTCCCCAAATTTCAGGCCCGAATTATTCTATTTTTTAATATATATTCTCACCTTGCATATCTCTAATATTAGTGACACTTGCAGATTTGCTTTTCCCATTCAGGCCCACCTCTTAGGCCTTAGCCTGCATCTCCAGAGAGGGACTTCCTTTCTGCCCTCTCCCCCTCACTCTACATAGTTTGCATATTGCCAGTAAAACTTAATTCTGTGAATTTGTAAAATAGGGAAAATGAATAGTCAAGAAGCTCAAGACACTGTCTTTGAAGTACTGAAAACTGGGAAAGAAGTAGGCCTTGGCCAGGCAAGGAGTTTCAGGAAGAAGATATTTGGAATTTGAAGTGGCAGAGATATCTGAGACATCAGATGTGAGAGTGGAGGAAAGCAAGGGGTCAAGGAAGACTCCTGGGTTTCTGGCTCAGGAGCTGGGTGGGCGGTGGTAAGACCCACTGAGATAGGGCACACTGGAGGCTGCCCAAGGTTTGGGGGGGTCGGTCTGGGGGGAGGCGGCATCAGTTATGAATTTTCATCAGGCTTTCAGACAGGTGGAGTTTGAAGTGACTTTGAGGGATCTATGTGAAGATGCCAACTAGAGGGTTAGGTCTGGGCTCAAAGCAGAGGTCTTCGCTGACAATATGAATGGTCTCTTTCAAGTTGGTGACAACTTCAGCCAGAGGCATGAATGCAACTGTTCAAAGAGAAAGAATATAGAACCAGAAGAGAAAGAGCCTAGGACTCAACACTGAGCCTTGGAACTTTAACAATAAAAGGGCACTATAAAACTTCTAGAAGAAAACGTAGGAAGAACACTCTTTGACATAAATCACAGCAAGATCTTTTTTCACCCACCTCCTAGAGTAATGGAAATAAAAACAAAAATAAATAAGTGGGACCTAATGAAACTTCAAAGCTTCTGCACAGCAAAGGAGACTGTAAGCAAGATGAAAAGACAACCCTCAAAATGGGAGAAAATATTTGCAAACGAATCAACAGAGAAAGGATTAATCTGCAAAATATATAAACAGTTCATCCAGCTCAATATCAAAAAAAAACAAACAATCCAATCAAAAAATGGGCAGAAGACCTAAATAGGCATTTCTCCAAAGACACGGATAGGCACATGAAAAGCTGTGCAACATGAAAAGTTGCTCAACATCACTAATTATTAGAGAAATGCAAATCAAAACTACAATGAGGTATCACCTCATACTGGTTAGAA
This sequence comes from Hippopotamus amphibius kiboko, assembly GCF_030028045.1. NCBI lineage: Eukaryota > Metazoa > Chordata > Mammalia > Artiodactyla > Hippopotamidae > Hippopotamus > Hippopotamus amphibius. The sequence continues at coordinate 55,411,263 of NC_080190.1, read as the reverse complement.
GCGGCATCATCAGAAAATCTACAAACAGTAAATGCTGGAGAGGGTGTGGAGAAAAGGGAACGTTCTTGCACTGTTGGTGGGAATGTAAATGGATACAGCCACTATGGAGAACAGTATGGAGGTTCCTTGCAAAACTAAAAATAGAGTTACCATATGACCAGCAATCCCACTGCTGGGCATATACCCAGAGAACACCATAATTCCAAAAGACACGTGCACCCCAATGTTCATTGCAGCACTATTTACGATAGCCAGGACATGGAAACAATCTAAATGTCTGTCAACAGAGGAATGGATAGAGAGGAAGTGTTACATATATACAGTGGAGTATTACTCAGCCATAAAAAGGAACAAAATTGGGACATTTGTAGAGACATGAATGGACCTAGAGACTGTCATACAGAGTGAAGTGTGTCAGAAAGGGAAAAACAAATATCGTATATTAACACATATATGTGGAATATAGAAAAATGGTACAAATCAACCAGTCTGCAAGGCAGAAATAGAGACACAGATGCAGAGAACAAACTTTTGGACACCATGTGGGGAAAGCGGGAGGGGTTGGGAGGGGAATGAATAGGGAGATTGGGATTGCCATATATAGATTACTAATAAGAAAAAAAAATCAAATTTTACACTTTAAATATATGTGGTTTATTGTGTGTCAATTATATCTCAATAAAAGTTCTTAAAAAAAAAAAAAGAGGAGTTTAGGAGAATGAATGGATCAGTGGAACATCAAAGTTGGCTCAGTAGTGGCTGGTGATCATTAGGGTGGCCATATGATTTATTGTCCAAACTGGGAAATGTTTAAGAATGAAAAGGTGCTAACCACATAGAATACCAAGCAATGCATATAAATTGGGACTCTGGGCTGCAAATCAGGGAAAGAAGGTAGTTGGATTTATTCAGATTGGAATTATGACAAGTATACATGCCAGGAAAACAGAAAGACAAAATAATTTAGAGTATTGAATTTATCAGAAAATGCCATCTAATCTTTCCTTGCCTATCAACTCTTGCTACGTACTGTTACCTAAACTTTTCACACTCTCTTTTTTTCATTTTGCCACCTTCCTGCTCAGAAAAATTTCGGTGGCTTTCAGTTATCTAGGATGAAGTTCAGAATTCTTAGCTTGGAATTTTAAACCGCTCTTGATCCATGTGGCCTATCTTCCTAGTCTGTCACTTACTCGTTTGTTCTCCTGTAGAATTAAACTTACCCTTTCAATGATACCTAAATATGCCTTAACCATTACCATGTCTAGGCTTTTAACATGTGATGAATACAATCCCCTTCATGACTTTAGCAATAAATGGTCCTTTTGCCTACCATTCATTTGAATCTATTAAGAGACTGGCTCATCAAGAAGTCCCCTCACATCTACCAACCATTAGAGCACCAGTTCTGAGGGAAATATATTCATGGAAGGTGCCGATTCTGTGCTTGATGAAAAGTCTGAAGTCTCTCAGGTGAAGTCCAGTTTTTCCCACAGTGAGTTCTGCACTCTGTGATGTACCATACTTCACTTGTAAACAGGCAGAGAAGTTCATCTTTTGTCTACATGCCCAGGCAAGTCTAATTGGGTGGCAAAACTCTATGAATCCATAATTTCATTCCCATGAAAGCTTTCGGAACTCCACATTCAGTTGTGCTGGCAAGACTTATAGAGTTAAAGAGAAAACCTAGGAATTAATGAGGTGTACTGTCTTTCAACAGGATGCATCAAACTATCTTTATTTTGCTCAAATCAATAGCAAAAATCTTTAGACAGTCTGTGTACATTTTAAAAATGATTGTAATAACAGAATTGAATTTGTCTCTTTATTTGGTGGATGAGTAATTGTAGCATATAAAGTACTACTTTGATAGAAAACTAAACCATCCATTTGGATTGCCTTATAGAAGACGAGCCTGTATCCTCTTCCTGCTAAGGATGTTTGCATTTGTTGTTGCTCTAAAGGTGACAGGCATTGGAGGACACTTTGCAGCCATGTCCCTGGACCACAGAAAAGGATGAAAATCCTTTTCTCTGCCATTTCTATCTGTTGTTCGCTAGTGTAAGCCCATGAATTTTGATTTTGTCTTTGAACAGTTTCTTTTGTAGTTTGGAGATGCTTTTAGGAAGAGTTAATGCACTTCTTGGCCTCTGTGTCATCCTGGGGCACAGGGAGCTTCGATCAGGCTTCTTTGTTTTCTTAGATCTCCCAACTCTTCCAATTTGTGCAATGTTTGTGCTCAAGAAGATCTCTTAAAAAAAAAAAAAAGTCTTTCCTTTACTTCTGCATAATCATTTTCGTTTGAGCTTGCATGTAGTCATTGAGAGTTACCTTTTGTTTTCTTCGGAGTATATTCCAGATTCTATACTTTTTGTGACCGTTACCTTTACATACAATAAGACCTTCCATGCAAAAGTGAAGAGACATGAAAGTGAACCTCTTCTGTTTCTTTCTCTGGCTTTTCTTCTCTCATGGACCATTTTCTTCCTCTTATTATTTTCCTCCCTGAATGTCTTTTCATGGAGTTGAACGTTGCTTAAATTATGGAACAACAGTGGAAACACCCAGCCTTCTTGTCTAAGAGATCATTAGTGCTTCATGATGCATGTGGCATTAGCACAGCAAGGACCACGGACTCTGCTGCAAATTTCAGAAGTTCCTTTCATCGAAAGAATGTTGAAGAGATGAAGACATTAGTCCAGAAAACAGCGCCATGTGTTCTCCTGGACACTGGGCTATTCCCAGTTCTTAAGTAATCGTTTTTTCAAGAAATTTCCTTTCACTTCTTAAAATCCAGTGTATTTATATAAAATGAGGGACTTATAAATATGCCATTTATTCACTCACTCTCCAAGATGGAAAACTATGGAAATTTGGAAATCGTAGTAGAATGACCTGGGTTTAAATCTTGATGTTCTTATTTTTATGATTCTGGCTGGGTTGTATGGAACTGCTTGCACTTTAGTATCATCATTACAAAAGTAGGATAATGATGCTTACTTTATAGAGACAGTGCAGAGATTGGAGGAGATGATAGTTGTGCTGGTTTACACATAGGAGATGCTCGGTACGTGTTAGATCTTTTCTTCCTGGAACCTACCCTTACTTGCATTCCTCACCTTCATCTGGACAGGTGTGCTGTCATAGGTAACAACTTTGTGACCAGAACCTATCATAAAACTAGCATGTTCTTCATGAAAATAACATTTCATAGCAGCTGGTATGTCACATTTAATACTAAGATAAATAACCATTTGAATTATGCACAAATATATTTTTTCTGTTCTAGTGGAAACAGAAATATTGGGTTTTTGTAATAAGTTGTAAATAAGACTCTCTAATATCAAAATAGAGCAAAATAATAGCTAACACATAGCACTTTTTATGTGTCCGTCACTATTTTAATTTTTTACGTAGTAACCCATTTAATTCTTGCCATGGCTGGCTACATAATTTGTGGGGCCCAATACACAATAAAAGTTCAGAGCTCTTGTTTAAAAATTATTAAGAGTATTTTATGATGCCAGAGCATTAAACAAAGCTCAGGGCCCTTCAAAGCACAGGACCATGTGTAATTGCATAGGTCACAAGCTCCAATCATCACATAAAGCCCTTGAGATAAAAACCATCTTTTCATTGTAGATAATGAAATTGAGATAGAGGGAAAAATTAATTCACTGACGTTACAGTGACAGGAAGTAGTAAAGCTGGATTCCACGCAGGTAATCTATGTCCGGAGACTGTGTCTTTATCTACCTTAAAAAGAAATGTTTTTCATTATGTAATAACTTTCAGCTTTGAAATCATTTTGGCTACATTATTTTATGAAATAATCTGTATGAAAATCTCTACTTTGACATTGTCATATAATATATTCATCTTCGTGATTATCAGTACCCTGGTTCATACAAGTAGAAAAGAGCTAATGGAAAGTATTATCCATGTAGCTAATGATACCAAAACTTATATGGAACTTACCAAGTACCAAACAGCACTATTCTAAACCCCTTATATATGTTAACATCCTATGAATTTCCCTAACATTCTGTGACATTGGTGCTAGTATGGCTATCATATTTTAGATGAGGAAATTGGAAGATAAATATTTTGAGCAAAGCCATATGCCCAACGACTTTTGAGGCTGAAATTTTAACCCAAGTAGACTGGTGCCAGAAGCTGGATCTTAAATACCACCCTCTGCTCTTCTTTTGACTATGAGAGGCATCAGGTATGTCATCCTTTTTATCTCATCCACTGCTGAATTATGACTGGCAGATTGCCTGACACACTAGATAACCAATTAGTATTGATGAAGTAATGAATAGATTGAATATTTTTAAAATTAAAATTTTACTTATTCAAGTAATATAGGAATGCATGTTCATTGTAAAACGCTAAAAGATATTCTAAGGAAAGCAAAAACCTCCTCCCAATCCTAAACTCCTTCCCAGACCACCCTTTTCTTCCTTTGTTATAATTTGAATCTTTATTCTCTGGACTTATTTAGTAAAGACCAAGATATTCAGTGGTGTTCAGTGTTTATGAATTTCCACTGATCATAGTGTGAAGTGACAAAGCTGATGTTTGCTCTGAGTATTCGAGGTAGCTCAATACGATTCTGTATATGGTGGAGCTTTATTTAGAGCCATTTCTTTGGCTAGAAACAGATTAAAAAATGCCCTGATTTCATGATGCAGTATCAGTAGAATTAAACTTGAAAATGTGTGGTATTATATAGATAATTACAAGTGGCTTCAATTTCAGTTACCATCCAACCCTGTCTGAAAGCTCCTTACCGAGAGGTGTTAGCCACGTGACCATGGTGGCTGCTGGAGTTTAAGCTTTAAGCTGTTCTGGCAAGTGTTTAAAGTCCTGGCCATGGGGCCAGTTTATTTCTTTCCAAATTGTTCATGCCATGTTCTCTGTAGCCTTGCAGCCCAGGCTTTAGGCAAGATATTACCAGACTATATATTTCAAAGAAGACTAAAATGTTGAAACATAATTGGGGAATTATTCTTAGTTGGTAAGTTTTACTTGTGATAAGAGACGATGTGGGCAGAAAACTGACTTTTGGGTAGCATTACAGTGCAAAAATTAAGAGCTTGGATTTTGTAGCCAAATTGCTTGTTTTGAAACCTCGCACTACCACTTACTGACTGAATAGCTGCCTGATGGCAGGGAATATACTAGACTTTCTGAGACTCAGTTTCCTCCTTTGTAAACTGGAGATTATAACACTGTCTACATCCTAAGATTGTGGTAATATGAATGTGATGCTATCAATGTGAAATACCAAGTGTGCTGAAAGTCTCAGTAAATAAATATTAGCTATCAAAATCATTTTATAAACTAAATAAAATAGACGGGAAGAGCAACTTCAGAATGAGAGGAAGTCTTCACCGCTTCAGTCTAGTTGGAAATTTTAGGCCATTGTTTTTGCTGAGAGCTATTGAAAACTTCATTTGGGACTAGTGGATTACCTGTGCTCTATTATCCTATTCTAGGACATGATAGTGTCCTGAAATCAACAAATGACACGTTTATCTTTGGTCAGTAAAAGTGACATATTCTAAAGTAAAGGAGCTGCTCTTTTGGTATCCTTGCTATTTAATGGCATGTTCATAAGTCATCTGACTTAATAACTAACACCAGTCTGGGGGTATCTCTGGTAGATGTTCTCCTCCATGGCTGAGAGAGTGCTTAGAATACTTCCTGGTCCACAGAAGGCACAAAATAAATATTTGGGGATTTACAATCCACTCTGCCCATTGTTTGCATCTCCTGTAAAACACCAGTGCTTGTAAGGCTCCTCAGAATAGGATACTAATCCCTTTTATGTCTCATTCCCCAGTACCCAGCACAGGCTATGGCATGACCTCGGCTCTCAGTGACGGCTTGCGGAATAGAATACTGGGAAAGAGAAGGAGGGGTTTCAAAGATACGGATAACTTTCAAGAGTGATGAGAGCCAAAATGCAGGAGAGAATCTGGAGAAAAAAAAGATTTAGAAAGGTGACTAGAGTAGGAGGAGGGAAACAAAGACTTTGAAGTACCCTTCTCTTTGAAGCACTGTGTCCTCTCACCATTTGTGGCTTGTCAGCTACCCCTGGGTTCCAGCCTAAGCCTGGCTCTGTCCTCACAGTCCTTGTCACATGCTTTTTTGGAGCTTCCAGTGTGTTTGTGAACCTCATATACTGTTCACTTAGATAGAGATGGATGATAGGTAGATAGAGAACGATTTTATATTTATCTAGTGATAAGAAGTCTTGAAGTTTAGAGTCAGCATGATTTAGGGTAAATTAGTATCAATTGCACATAGTAGTTGAGTGATATTGTACAGTTTAGCAGAAATAACCCCTTTATGGATGAGGGCTGCTGATTAGTTGACTCATTGTTCGGTGTTTTTTTGAGTATGTTAAGCAGAAAAGAAAATTCTGAAAATTCATTTCTCTCTTAAATATTGTATGTTACTTTTAAACATATAAATTCAGTTGTCAGTCTTTTGAGGTAGATCTAAGGGCTTTTTGCTGATTGAGTTTCTTGCAAAAATCACAAAAATCTATATAAACTATACACATAAACTATAATTTCCAGTTTCAGTTTCTTTATATAGGACAAGAGCTAAAAATCTTTGCAAAGCATGCTATGGGAAAAATGTGATAGATGTTCAACATACTCCCCCTCCCAAAGAGTTCTGTGAAGGTACAGATCATGTTTTAATTTTATATTTTTCTCCTTCCTCCATCCTTCTCTTCCCCGTTTCTTTTTTTCACCTTGGTCACAATGCTTACTTTACGAGAGAGAAGAATTAAATTAATAATAGATGAAAAAAATTCCCTACTATAACATTCAATGAAGATATCCTTTTCATTATTATTGTCATTATAGGTATTATTTTGTGTTTAATGTTGTGTTATGACGATGTTGATGACGATATTTCTACAGATGCAAAGTAAATTGGTGTCTTTGAACTAATATTAGAGAAATTGCTAAGAAGGCTTGGGTGAGGAAATTTTTAGCAAAGTTCCATAAATGGAAGAACTGTAACTAGTTGATCCAACCTAGGCCTCTACATATCCATAGAGTGATAAAAACAAAAACAAAATAACACTCTAAATGGGTGTAAGTTTTCTGGCCCGTTCTATTGAAATATGTGTTCTCATATGTAGTTTTCATAAGTAATTGTATTTTTGTGGTGAAACTGTTACGCTCTCAGAAAAGAACGAGGTGCAGTTATTTTAGTGCATAATTGTTAAGGGACTGAGCTGGAAAACCAGCTTGCTTGCTTGCCTTTTTTTTCTTTACTTTTTCTTAAACTAGGCGCAGGCAAACAGGAATCGAGGAAAATGCTAGTTATGGGTAACAGCCCTGAGGTACAATTTGTCTGCATACTATCGAATTGAGTTCACATCTTTGCAAACAGGATGCTTCCTGCAAAATTGCCTCTGTGTATACATTTAGAATGTCCCTGTGTTCAAGTATTGGGTTAGAGATCTCACCAAGCAATAAAGTAACATTAGCTCCCCATAGATGGGTAATCCTATTATATTTAGATACAAGAATATATTTTAATAAGTACAGATACAGAGATTAAAGCAGAAGAATTGAGGAAGCAGCCTGTTCCCTCAGGGATAATGGGTAATGCAATCATTCTCTTAAAAAAAAGCAAATAAATTAGAGGTCTTATTGCATCACAGTGGATGAAATTCCCATTTTCATTTCTACCAAAAGTGATGGCTGCATGATTCCAAACTAAGTCAATTTAAAATGTCTTTTTACATCATTCCCAATTTTTGAAAAATGTTTAAAATTGAACCAAGAGGCGAGTATATATAATGCTGGTTGATGCTTTAGGGGATATATCTTTAAGTAGAAATCTCTCTTTCAACTGCCATTAAAAACCAAATTTCACGTTGAGCTCTAGAAGTATGCCAGTAATTAATTATCATTAATGGAGCAGAGGAAACAGCAAATTTTGGCCAATATTACTGCTTTTCATTCCTCTCACTTTGATAATTAACCCCCATTATGTATGAGGCTCTCTAAGCCAAAGAAAAGGTTAGTCTAAGTCTTGACTATATTCCAAATACATCTTCTAAGTAACTGATAGAGAGAGACACTGTGGTCCTGATAAAAGTTATAGAAGAACTTGAGATGACAGAAGACATTCCATAGAGGAGGTGGGATCAAATCTGCATCTTGCACCAGAGAGAGGAAGGAGGGGGCGTGAAAAAAGTGTAGCAAAGGTACTGGAAATTGTTCCAGAAACAATTTAATTACATTGGAATTGTAGGAAGTGTCAAGGAAATAGAATTGGGTAGATTCTTAAGGGCCTTGAGTGCTGTAAAAAGCAGTCAGACTTCAGAACATTTACAGTGTTTTTCAACAGGGGTGTGATTTGATAGCAGCAGGTTTGGGAAAATGAATATGAGGAGGGGAAGGAAGATCATCTAAGAAATGAGCAAAAGAGTATGAAAAATCAGTGGGTAAGACTGTAGATGACTGGATAGGTAGAGAGGCCCCCCAACCCTTAACCGCAGTCTCATCTAGCAAGAGCCCAGCTGTTTTCCCTATTCATCTCTGCTTCTCAGTGGCTCATGCAATTTTAAAACAAGAAGAAATAATAAAATAATGATGAAGCAGATGCACTGTGTAAGTGCACCCTGGGATGAATAAATTATAGAAAGTACACTGTTGTAGGATAGAAGGAAAGGAATTATTGAAAGAAAACGGCCTCATGTGTTTCTTTTTGAGTTCAAACTCAGTTCTGCTTTAATTCAAAGAAAATAGGTACTCTTGTCTGGTGGCCTGAAGAGGGCCTCAGGAACTTGTAGTATGGAGATGCTGAAAGGGACTGGGGAAAAATGACCTCATTGGTTTGTCACAGTTCCCTATATAGGTCAGCTCTCCACTTTTGCCCCGACTACTCTCCCTCCAGTATAGTACCCTGGCCACAAGAATATTTCTGCTACTTCTGCTTAAAAACCTTTGATGACCCTTCTCCATGTCCAACAGTTGAATTCTGTCTCCCTTCCATGGCACACAGGGTTCTCCAGCACCTGCAAACCTCTCCTGCCCTGTAGCTGAGTCCAATTCAACTGAGAGACTTGCTAGTTTCAAAAGGCCCACGCACATGTAGTTTCTTCTGCTCATTGGCCTTCCCCTTCTCATCCTCTAGTCACCCTTGTTTAGATACTAGGCACAAGTATCTTCCCAGGAAGCCTTCCTTGATCCTGTGCTCTCTCAGACCCACTAGACCACCCTAGCTCATGGTTATGATGTGATTGCTGTCTAGCGGGTATCGTTCAAAGTATTTAACAATAGCTTACTTTGCTTTACTTGGCTGACAGCCCTCTTTTGTGATGCTACTGTCTACTTTAAAAAAATGCACATGTGAGCATTGCGAGTTCAGTTTTATCGGGGGCAAAATGAGGGCTGCAGCCCAAGAGACAGCATCCCAGATAGCGCTGAGAAACTGTTCCAAAGAGGCAGGAGGGAAGATTAGTATATATGTAATCTTGATGAAGGAGGAATACATGCAATCAGACACATATTTCTGTAGGGGGTTTCTGCTAATCATGAGGCGCCTACGTCACCGTGTCGGGATTTAGTGCTTTTCTAGATACAAGGAGATGCAAGGGTTGGGCTCATAAAATCAGCTCCTGAAAACACAAAAACATCTGACTATCTGAAGACCTGTTTTGTTCACCCATTTTCTAAAGCGTGGAGTGCCTCATTCCTGGTCTCCACCCTGAATTCCCTTCAGGGGATGTGGAAGGTCAGTAGCTGCAGCAGCACGTGTGATTTAATCCTTGTAGAGGTAGATGGCAAGTGCCCATGGCAAGTGCCAATCTGCAGTTGACACTACCTTGCTTTGAATGCATCTCTGTCAGTGTCCCAATGTGTGTGTACATGGGCCTGTGCAGGTCTGTGTTCCCCTCCAAACCAGGAGAGTTCTGAAGTTAGGCACGTCTAGCTACACCTGGAAAATAGACTCATATTTATTAGTACTAATGTCATGTTAGGCATGGTCCTATCAGACTTCTGGTTCACCTACCCTTCATGACCATTTTCTGAGACAGGTACTACTATTATCTCCAACTATATGTAACATGGGGTAATGGTGGTGACTACCACATAGGATCATGTGAAAATTAAATAAGAATTACACTTGTAAAGCATTTAGCTGGAGCACATGAGACATTTCCAGAACTTTTTGCTATTATTATTCATACAAGAGAGGTCAATAATATTTGACTCAGTGCAGTCAGCTCAGGATTTGAAATGTCTGTATTTGAATCCTAACAGCCTTTAATTTTGATGTATTTTCTTTTTACTGATTTTCCACACAATAAGATGCCCTTTCAGCTTGGTTTGGCGCAATCCCTAAAATCTGATCAATGCATCTATGTCCTGGGTGTATACAAGAAGTAAATATTATGATTCCTAAGGGAACAATAAGTGAACCTGGCTGGGAGATGTAAATGTCAGTGAAGAATGGGTGTTGGAGCATAAGCCATATTCTTAGATTCCCAGAGAACCAAGTATTCGGGTCCTGATGGCTTCATGTTAAAGAAACACAGGTAGAATCAATTTAGTATTCCTGCTGACAAAGCTTCCCTTCTCAGTGAGAAAGCCGTCATGCCCTCTGGAGCAGCCATCTTAGGTCAATCGAGACATTTGGCCTCATTAACCACTTTGGATTCATCTTAAGACTTTCTTATTTATAGTCTTCCTAAGGCTTAATGGGCTTCAAAATGTACTTTGCCCTGGTTCACATCGAGTCTTACCAAGCTCTATGCTTTTACTCAGCAGGCAGCCATTTGACTGTCAGCTTTTATATTTTTCTCTGCAAGGCAAGGAGAGCCTTGCGGCCACTCCTAGATACCCAATTAACATTTCCGTGTCACTGTATTCCTGCTCCTCGCTATTCTTTATGCCGTCTTTGTTTCCTCTACCATCAGGAATAGATGAGGTCATTTTAATAATTCTGACTTAGCTCTTCTCTATGCTTCAAGATTATCTGATTTAAATCTTTTGTCATATAAATCTGATCTTTCAGTAGATTCCTGTGATTTTTTTTTTTTTTTTTTTTGTCAGAAGTAGAAATTGGACTAAATCTTGCAGAGAGGTTATGGTTTGGAAAGATAGAAGGAGGGGTACTGAAGTGCAGGGGAGTTTTGAGAGCAAAGATAAGAAGACAGCAATCCGGTTGGGTGGTGTGGATGTATGGGGAGAGGGTGCACCAATGGATTAAGAGAGTAATAACAGGCGCAGGGGTGAGAGAATAAGATATACATTAGAATAAGCCAATTTCCACACCTTTAACTCAAATTCACCCCACCAGCCATCCAGCAGACAGTTCCCTCCCCAAATATGATCTTTATTATTCTTCCACTCTGGATATTTCAGTGACCCTCCGGTGCCATCAGCTAAATTTCATGTTATTTGTCCTGCCATTTACAACCCAGTAGAGCCCAGCACAAGCGATTTTCCTAAACTAATCAGCAGGTATTCCTCTCCCATCATGCATCTCGCATTTTAGCCCCACCTAACAACATGTGAATCACTGGACTCACCATGCCTGCTTATGCCCACATCACCACCCATGCATTCTCCTCCTCTGATCTTCCACCTCTTGAGTGCCCTTATGGACTCCTATACAGTATTTAAAATACAGATAAAGTGTAACTCATAGTCTATATCTTTCTTCAGGCATAATTATTCACTCCCCCACATGTGCATCCAGTGTCCTTGACCATACCTGTATTACAGCACTTACTGCAGCCTGTTCTGTTTATGCACTTACACATCTAACCTGCCGCCTAGACTTGAGCTCAGTGAAGTTTTTATTCATCCACGTTCCCCTTAAAGTTTCTCATGGTGCCTGCCAGGTAGTAGGTGCTCAGTCAACATCTGTCCAAGTGCTTTGATTGGAGAATCACTGCAATTTTCTACTCTAGGAAATCTTGAGAATTGGTGGTATAATCAGACTGGTTATTGTTTAATGTTTTCTACTGGAGAGTTTTCTTTAATCAGTCTTCAAGGTTTTGTTGGTTAACAAATACATTTGAAGATCCTTAGGGCCAAAATTATTTATAGAAAATCACTCCTGTGATTGTTGGTCATTCATTTAGAAAGGATTTACTGAATGCTTCCAATTAATGAGCTAATTTCAGTTTCCTGAATCACAATAATATTTATTTCCCAAGAAATAAACAAATTTCTGCATATAAATTAGAATTTTATTAGGTAGCAGGTTTATAAATCAAGTGATTTAGAATGGCATTCACCTAGAACTAATCCATAAGTCTTTTTTAGTGAGAAATGAAAACATAGCCTCAATAATTTTAGATATAATTTCCATATACTTTTTTGTTGTTGGATATTATAGATTGATTCCTGCTGCTGATAGACTTTGAAGTTGTTCAAGCATATAAAAGCCCAATGTAATTTTCCACAGATAGAGAGAAAGAGCCCCCTAAATACAACACTCTAATTTGTGTGCCTGAATCCCTGCTCTTTTAAAACCCTCTTCATTCTCCCTACAGCAGAGAGAATGTTTATGATTGTTAAGAAGGAATCCAACCTGCTTTGATAAAATGCTTTATTTTTGAAAATAAAGAAAACATTAGGTGGCACCTTATAAAATTATTAATCAAAACTGGTCAAATGTTGGCACTTTCATATGCTTCATCCTAATATTTACAGCTTGATTCTTTGGGAGGAAAGAGATCAGTCTTAAAATCTTCAGGTAATTGCAAATGATATCCGAGAAAGAGTGAGAATGTGAATGTTGCTATACTGAGTATGAAATACATGTTCATAACAACAGGTGCAATCTGGCAAATCAAGGGGTTGTTCTCCTACAATCTACACATCGTGGCAGAATAAACCTAGATTTGTTTCCATTAATCAGTTAATGCATTTAAGTCTGATCTCATTTGGAATGAGGAAACTCAGCTACCATTAGAACTACTATTAGTGATGACTGTGACAGTCCAGCAGATGCTCAGGAATTATAATCAAAGCCTCAGTTGATCACCTGTAGTAGTTAGGTTATGCTTCAATAACAAAAAAGCCCCCACAGTCATAGCAGCCTTACACAATTAACATTTAAGTCTTGCATATAATTTTGATGTGGGTTAAGTGACACTCCAGGGCAGATTTCGGAAGAGGAGAATATTGAAGAGTCTATACAGGTTTTCATTGCTTCAAGTGGACATGACACATGTCGCTTCCAGTCAATTTCATTGGCCTGAACTATCATCTGACTTAATTGGAAGGGAAATACAATGAGTGAAGAAAAAAGAAGAAAATCAGATATAGATGAGCACTAGACATCTCTACCAGAGATTTTAAGACTTTAGTAGACTTTGTACATTTTATTTAACATTTCTTCATTCTTGCTTGCCAACATTTTCCCATGATACATTGCTAACTGGAGCAAACCAAGATGAAAGTCTGATGTCCAAAGGTTGACCTTTCCTGAAAGTATTTCAGAAGACCAAACATTTTCCTGATACTTCTTACCATAAGAGGCATAGTCCACATGGCAGGATTTTGCACCATTAGTTGTCTTCATTTTCATAACCCAGTTCTGCACACATAAGGAGAATGGGCTACCGTGTCAGAGAGAAAACTTCAGCTGTACAGTAGAGAGGCCCAGAAGAAAGCATGTATTGTACATGGAAAGAGAGTCTTTTATATTTAGAGAAAATTTAGATTTCAATAGAGTGATTTCCTTAAACTTAGTATTGGCCATTTTTTTCCCCTTTTCATTTCACAGGAAGCTAGGGAATCTTAACTCCAGAAACAATTGACATCCATTCTTTCTGCCTGGATGGGTGAGGATTGCCTCCCTCTCGGCTCCCCCAAAGACATAAGCCTCAAAAATTGGCAGCATATTATTACATGCAGATGGAGAGGGGATTGATTCTAGTTTGCATTCTCCCCCTAGCAAATGTGTTATTCTCAAAAATATGAGAGAAAACATCATTATATATTATAAAGCAGAAGTCACAGTTCTATTTATTCTGTCCTAATATAAACTGAACAAAACTTTAATTGATATATAAAAACAGAATACTTATAGAATCTGTGTAAAACAAAACTAATAGCATTCCATCTCACTACCTAAATGTGTCTGATCTTCTGGTCTCCCCATATTCATTGTACTGCCTGAAAAGTTCTCATCATCGGAAACACAAACTTCTCACTTGACCTTCAGTATTTTGTTATTTGCCACTTTTATTGTATGTTCTCTGTTTATTTCTTTAGTTACTTGAAAAATGTCAAAATAGAACTCATCTCTTAAATCCCCGTTACAGTCTTTCAGTGCCAATGACTCTGCCCATTCATTCTTTCTTTCTGTGTGTCTCTTTGCCATACTTCTCTCCCTCCCCCGCCCACCCCTTCTCTACCCCTTCCCTCTTTCTGTTCTCCCTCCCCTTACCTGGCACTGGCTTATTATTCACTTGAATTCCTGGGAACAAGAAGCATGATCAACTTAAAAAAAAATAGCTGGTTTTAAACAGCCCTCAATAAAAGTACAACATGTTGAAGATATACAAATTTCCCCCGGTTTCCTACTGCACTCACCTCAGAAAATCCCTTAATAATGTAAGACCTCTGAAGGGTTAGTAATTAGTAATTCAACTGATAGGCTCTTGGCTGTGATCCTAACTGTTGCTTTATGACATTATCTCCATTCAGATACTGTTTTCTTGTTCTAAAAGTAAATATTACCTTTATTTGGCTTTCTCTAGCATCTCCTTCTCCTCTACATACATATTTGTGATGCGTTCCGGATCCAAATGCTAGCTGCTGACACGCTGCTAGATCTCACTGTAAATGTAGGCTCTGTCTACAGTGAGAGGGCCAAGGCTCATACTTTGGGATACTAAGAGCAGACCAGACACAAAAATGAGAACAGAACATAAACTCAATAAATCTCAGGGTTTTTTTGTGTTTGTTTGTTTTTGTCCTCGACATTTTCTTCTTTTCTCTCCAGTACCTATATTAAAATATGAACCATCTTAAGAAAAGAGGATGAAACTTACAATGCTCTCATAATCAGGGTCAAGCACTGCTCCAGGCCTAGTACATATACTGTCCTATTTAATTCTCACACAAGCCTATAAAAGTACTATGATCCTCTTCTACTGATGAGCAACCGAAGTCACAGCATCATGTGATAGAGCAGGGATGCCAGTCTTGACACATTATTGCATCTGCATTCTTTCCCATACACTAATAATGCCTCCCTTAAAAAAAGATATATCCGGTACATTACATTTCCTGAACGACGTACACTTACCCTAATAAGGAAGTATGAATGACAATAGTTATTTCTATTTTTAAAAATGAGAAAACTGGATTGTTGAGAATGTGTATGGCTTGTCTATCATCTCTTGGTAAAAAGAAGACCTACGACCAGACCTAGTTTAGCATTTTAAAAATTATACCACGGTGTTTAAAACTAAGGGGGTAAGATACATATATATATACACACACACACACACACATATATATGTGTGAATATATATTTATTTGTGAACCTCTGAGGCAGAGATAGTTCCCTACTCATGGTCATGAAAGCTGGTCAACAGAGGGTAAGGACACATGGTGGGAAACAGCATCTAGTCAGCAAACCCGTCTGTTGCGCTGACATCACTAAAGAAAGTGTTGCTGTCCCATGGTTTGTCTCTGCCAATGCTTGTGAGTCCTGATTTTTCACAATTAATTATTGACCTATTTGATCTTCCTTACTAATTCCTGATTAATCACATTCTACTTTGCCACAGTTTTTTTTTTCCTCCCAACTACCCCATGCATAAAATCCAGCTAGAGTGCTTCTTTTTACCCTTTCCCTTATGTAAATAACACAGCATGTTGTCAAGCCAATGGACTATTGTCTAGTATGAGAAATTTTACAGCTAGAAAGTCTGTTTTTTAACCAAATTTCCACACTCAAAAAGTGAAAAAATCTTTTATTTAATGAATGTTTGTTGATGATCGTTTCATTTGTTTCGAAAAAGGAGCAAAGGATTTATTATGCATTTCCAATTTTCCAACAACACTAGATAGGGATATTTCTATTTTGAATATGCTATAATTGTTCCAACCTGGAGAGTGCTGGCACGGGAGCCAGCCTGTCCTGGTTCACATCCTGGTTCCAACTTTTACCAGCTGTGTGATCATGGGTAAGTTAGCAAATCACTCTGAGCTTCAGTTTTCTTACTTTAAAATGGAGATAATTCCAGTTTTATAAGGTTATGGTTAAGTGTAAATAAAGGAGCATAGGTAAAGAATTCTTCACAATTCTGGCAATCAGTAACTGTATTAAAAGTTAATTTTTCTTGTTGCTATGTTTTATTTTAAAGATACATGTTTTCTTAAAAATGCACACATTCTTTGAATAAATTCATTTTTGTAAACTTAAGTAGTCATGCACAAAACTATGAACAAAGATATGTATATATACATGAATATTCATATATATATATGAAGGTTCATAGAACCTTATTTAATATTTTAAAAACCTGACAAAAACCAAAATTATTCCCAGTAGGGACATATACAGAAAATATATAGCACGTCAATAGGATTTTAAAGCAGCTGTTAACCACTGTCATCTCAAATAATAACTTCATGAAATAACATTTTATATTTAGGAAACACAATTTATACAAATGTATGTATACTTTAATTCCTATTAAACAAAACATGTATTTACCAAATATTAAATAAATATTAAATAAATATTTTGGTGTATTGGATAAACACCAAAATATTATCATTGATTATGTTTAAGTGGTAGGAGTGTGAATGCCTTTATTACTTATTCTTCCTGTATTTCCCATATTTCTTGCATCAAGTTTATATTTTATAATAAGCATATGTATGTGTGTATTTTAAATATATATTTAAGATAGTTCTGTAATCTGACCTCATAGTCCATAATTACTTAGTATCTCATTCAATTTTTAACTGTTGAGTAATTTTATTTCTAATATTTTAACTTAAAATAATAAAGAAGAAAGGGGAAAATCCACTGAAATGTAAATTTCAGCATGGTATGTAAGTCCAAAAAATTGAAATAGCACAGAAAAAGTATTTGTAGAAAGTCTAAATATAATAAGGCACAGTGAATCAGTGTAGTAGCATGCATATTGCATGTCATTTGTATACAGACACACAGTTTCTAAAATATATTTTTTAAAATATGTTACTAAATATAAATACTGAAGAAAATTTCTGTAAGTTTTAATAGTAATTACTTCTGGAGAATAAATTTTCCCATTTTTATTTCTATTATTCTTACTTTCCAAATTTTTAGATATGATTTTGCTTACTTTTTTATAGTAAGGAAGATAAAGATACCCTATTAAATAGATACAATTTTTAATAAATATTTTTGGAAATTCCCCAAAGGAGATGATCTCTGATTCTACTTGAATCATGCAGCTGCCATTTTATTTAAGAAATGACAACTCCACTTGTATCATTTTGAAGTGCTGCATTGTGCAGTATTGGTGAGGGGAAGCTCTCCCTTAAAGCCTTTACCTGCGAGCTTCCTCCAGAGCCTTTTTGAGTCAGCATCTCCATCTGTGGTCCAGGATGAGAAACTATGTACTAAATCACCTTGACAGTTGTCTGTGTGCATTATATCATCAGCTCCTACCTCATGTGCTGACACCACATCCCTCACATCCATTACTTGCCTCTCCCAAGGACAGGATTCTCAGACAGAACAGAGAATCACTTTTCTTTGCTAAAAGAGATACACCAACGTTAGAGATATTTTCCCTGAATTTCCATGCAAGATTATAATTATTTTTTAAACAGGGTTAGGGCTCCCAAGAAGTAAGACCAGGCTGTGCTCTGCTTTGTATAATTGGACTTCTTGATGCAAAATATTTTCCCCAGAGACCACCATAGTGGCAAAATGTCTCCATTATGCAAAAAGGAGTCATTGGCAAATTCATAATCAGAATATACCTGTATGTATTTAAAATACATGCCTAAGATGGTCATATTATTTAACCTTGTAATTCATAATTACTTAGAATGAATTAAGCTGACAGGAAATTATTTCAGGTGAATTAGGAAACAGGATAAGGGCTGGGAATGAACCCAGAAGGGATGAAGCACTTAGAGAAACAGCATTTGGGAAAAAAATAAATTCCTCTTTTACTGACTTCCATATTCCCTAGAGCTAGCCATGCTCAGGCTAAAGAAATACCTTTTTCTAAATATTTGATCAGCATTTTCTCAGGCTCTCTTAGCAACTGCCATGATGTGTGGTGCTGGCAGCCAGGAGAGGGCCGGACACATGCCACCTTATGGGAACTCTCAGTCAAGGGGGGGGAAACAATGCCAAAACCAAGCCAACAGCCTGGGGCTTTGAGAGGGTGTTCAGAGGAATGTGTCCAGCTTTGCCTGGGCAAGAGAAAACTCACAAGCAGAGAGACTTGGCTTTGTCTTAGTGAATTTTACCATTTTTAATTTCAGTTGATACCTCATATTTGTCCAGGGTGATTGCTGACACACTGCAGATTAAATGGATTACGTAAAGGTCATTACCTATGATTAATCTATGGTGAACTTCCTCTCACTGTATCTTTACATACCTTAGGTGCTTCCATCAGCACATCTTATTCTGCTTGTTTGTTTATGTGTTTCCCTCTTCTAAGCTGAAAACTGCAAAGGCTATGGTCCAGTTACTGGTACTGATACGTAGTAAATACTCAGTAAAAGCGGGTTAAATGAGTAAACAAAATATTCCATAGTTTGAATCTCATGTAACTCTCTTTTTCAAGGAACATCAAGTAAACATAGATGTTTATAATAGGCAACTTTATTTTTTGTTGAATTAAGGTGACATAAAATAGCCGCACTAGCACAATTTTAATATGATAGAAATTATTAGATGATGAAGTAGGAGAAAGTGTTAGGGAAGTTCAGAAAACTACACCAAAGACTGGTGAAGGGAACTAGAGTGGGGGAGGCTGTCAGACTGAAGAAAAGAAGTATTAAAAAATTATAGTTATGTTGGGTTCAGTCGATCTGGTTCTCATCCAGAAAAGCCAGGCAGCTAGCCATCTTGTGGTGACCCCCAAGGAGTTCGTTCATGGGCTCTCGCTCTCTTTGAAGAAGATCACGCATATTTATCTTTCACTGCCAGAGCCAAGGGGTGTAAGCAAACACCAAATCCAATTTTATGTTACCATATTGTCCCAAATATGCAAACACCAAATGAATAAATTGTCCAGTTACCAACAAGCTACAGAATTCATGGGAACTCCAACAGCAAGTGGAATATTGTCATTTTCAACATGACTTTAATGAGTCGTAAATTGGTTTAGCAGCATCAATATGTGGAAGAGGTGGGGAGCAGAGAAAAGAGGACCCTTCGTGGTCGTGGAGGAGGGGATGAGAAGCAAAAGGGGACTTCAGACACGATTTCAGAAAGTCATTAGTTGCATCACTTTGTAATTGGCTTGAGTTCCAGGGAACCATCGGTATCTGCCTTTTTGGATCAATGTGCAATTTTGTGAGGCTGTGACAGCCTGGCACTGAGTGGGCTGTAGGTGAAGTATGCCTGCCCCTCCTTATGAAAGGCAAAGGACTGGCAAGGAAAATCCATCTGACGTTGTGAGCAGCCAAATTAGTCAAGAACAACCAGTTTTTCAGTTCTACAGAACTGTACTTCAGTAGCTGTTTTTTTAATACCTTCAAGTAACCTCTTGTATTTTTCCCACTTCCTACTTCTAGCATGAAATAAGGAGAACCCAAAGGTATTTAGATTCACAGCACAAGTGAACTTTTCCATTTTTTTATTTTTTCCCCCCACCCGCAACCGCCCCCGCTTTGGAAACATTGACTTATGCACTGTTTGCACAATACCAGGATAAAGTCAGCTCCACAAATATGAATTGCTGGTTTGAGCATGAAAAACAAAAAAAAGTAACTTGATGTTATTGTAAGACTGATTAGCGTGAGAAAGGGTGCTTAAGGAGACCTAAGATATGTATATTGCATCTGAGAATCTAATAGGGAAAAAGTTTACTCTGTAACATAGGTCTTAAAAATCCAAAAAATTACAATTGCAAAAATGTAGGAGAAAATAACGTTTTCACTTATCTGCCTAAGTTCTATTATACACTTTATTTTTGTGGAGACATAGTATAGTGATTAAGAAAATGGGTCTTGAGTATTAGACAGACTCAGGTTCAAGTCCTAGGTCCACCTCATTCTTGTTCTGTTCCCAAGTAAACCTAAACCTCTCAAAGTCTGTGTCTTCATATGTAGAAATAGGGAAAGTAAATAAATAATCATATAAATACCGAACTCATAGGATGGTTGTGAGGAACAAATGAGAATGAACACATAGTACCTGATTCATAGGAAGCATGCAATGTCTTAGCTATTAGTACTGCTTATAATAGTACTCAAAAATTGCTCCTAATTCCACAATATTCCTCAAACCCATTTGACAGGAAGATCTGTACTCTTTTTACTATGCCACAGTTGCATTGCATGCTACTTAAATTTTAAAAATACTGTGTTGGTCTCATAGACATTTCTGTCTGGGGTGACTCACATGAATATTGACCATACAACCTTTGTAACATCTTGTCTTACCAAGAGAAAGTGGGATTGTCAAGGGCAAATCAAGTTGCCTGAAATATGACTGTGCTGTGGATATCTACACAAGGGCAATAGAGAAAGCTGCATACTAAGATCCTGAAATGTCGTGGATAGACCTAGGGTCTATCATACAGAGTGAAGTAAGCCAGAAAGAGAAAAATAAATATTGTATGCTAACTCATATATACGGAATCTAAAAAAACAACAACAAAAAAGGGTACTGATGAACCCAGTGACAAGATAAGAATAACGATGCAGATGCAGAGAATGGACTGGAGGACACGAGGTTGGCGGGGTGGGGGGGGGACGGGGGGTGAAGGGGAAGCTGGGACGAAGTGAGAGAGTAGCATAGACATATATATACTACAAACTGTAAAATAGATAGCCAGTGGGAAGTTGCTGTATAACAAAGGGAGATCAACTCGAGGATGGGTGATGCCTTAGAGGGCCTGGACGGGGAGGGTGGGGGGGAGTCGAGGGAGGGAGGGAATATGGGGATATGTGTATAAATACAGCTGATTGACTTTGGTATACCTCAAAAACTGGTACAAGAGTGTAAAGCAATTATATTCCAATAAAAAAGATTAGCTTGTATTGAACTTTGAAGTGATTGTCTAGTCCAGGCAAGTCCCTATTGTGTACTCACTTAATGTATTTGGAAGGAAGAAAACATAGGTAGGCAGGCAGGTATCATGAAGAAATGAAGTATTAATTATAACACCCTGAGACCTTCCTACTCAAATTGTTTTAAGGTTCTTCTCAATCTAGCTGCAGCCAAAGGTCATCTTTATCCCCTACTTTTGCCCAAATTCGTAGCTGCATTCTTGCTTCATTGTCAAGCTAGAATTAAGACACTGGCTCTCCCTCCTGATTGGACAGTTCTTTTTTTTACTTGAAAATGTGCTCTATATCTAATACTTAGCTAGGGAACTGCATCCATCACTAATGGTCCTAAGCAAATGTCCCACTCCCTGAAATAGAGGGAGTTTCTCTATTCACTTATATTTATGTGTATTTAATACTTTGTATGTGCCTTCTCCCTAGTCCCTCGCCCCAATAAGAAGGCAATTTTCTATATTGTTTTCTAAGAACTGCATTGGGCCATTGTATATGTTTTGTTTTTTAATACACTGCAATTCAATCTTAAATAGTTTATTATTTCTATTTTTTCTTCTTTAACTGAAGATGTATGTAGAAATATATTCTTTAATTTCCAATGGAAAATGAGCTCTGTATATTTTTTTAAAAAAGCAATTTTCATGTATTATTTTTCTCCAGCACAAAATACTATACAAATAAGTATTTGTTGACCTTTTAAACATTTATACATATTTGTATGGTGTATATATGTGTATATTGTGTATGTTTGTATGCAGTGTGTATTTGAAGTACATGGTGTGGTTTCTAATAAACACATTAAGAATGCATATCTTGGTCTTTGCATCAATTCAGATACAAAGAACAGTATAGGAGACAGAAAAGTACACATAGTGAAGCATGATATGCTTTGTCCATCATGTCCATTATGCTTTGTCCATCGTCAAGAAGAAGTTCAGCAGGATAAGAATAATTAAGGATATGATATTTCACCTGTGGAGGCCCAGGTGGCTATAGGTCATGTGAATCTGCTTTCAGCATTTGACAGACATTGCAAGTGAAAATCATTTTGATCAAAGTCCCAAGTTAGATTACACACTGAAAATTGATTCATCTAGGTTATATCGTAGGCTGAGAAATACATCAGCAGTTTCCACCCGAGAAAACCAGCTTGAAAGTCATAAAAGACTTGTCACTTCAGGAGACTTAGATATATGAAAAGGGTTTGATGTGGAAGTTTGGAAAGTACTTATACTAAACTGAACTATTGCCAAGATTATTAATGCATCACTTTGATGAGCCAGGAATTTCCATTTTTCCCCGTAGAGGAGGATGTCTCAGATCATCTGAGGTGGAGAGAGGACACACGTTTTTATTTTAAGAATACAGAATTTCAGCCTGAAGAAAAGAATTAGAGCTAGGTTTTGACAGAGGCTGTTGGAAAGTGGAGGCAAACATGATGTTTTATAAATGTTGGTATTACAATCAGATCACTTTTGGTAGGTGCCTTCTGATCATCTAATTAGTATCATGTCAGCTGGGCTCGAGAATCATTTCTTTTTTATAAACCATCTGTTTTGTCATAAAAGTTTCTTTATAAGCCATATGCAGGCAGAGCATTTGTTCTTTTTTTCAGCATTATCTTCTGTTTGTTTCTATGCCCTGTATCCTGAAATGTAGTTTTAACCTGTCTAGGAAGGATACAGGGAGTCAAACAGAATAAATAAAGAAAAGCATGGCAAATACACAAAAATCAATTGATTGAAGATATATCTATCAAATCAGTGATTATCGGACACTGAAGAACACATTAACTCCAGCCCTTCTTTTTTTATATATATTTTATTTTATTTTATTTTATTGGCTGTGTTAGGTCTTCTTTGCTGTGCACGGGCTTTCTTTTGAATTGCGGTGAATGGGGGCTACTCTTCGTTGTGGTGTGCAGGCTCCTCATTGCCATGGCTTCTGTTGTTGCAGAGCACAGGCTCTAGGCGCATGGGCTTCAGTAGTTGCAGCACATGGGCTCAATAGTTGTGGCTCACGGGCTCTAAAGCGCAGGCTCAGTAGTTGTGGCGCACGGGCTCAGTTGCTCCGCGGCATGTGGGATCTTCCTGGATCAGAGATCGAACCCGTGTCCCCTGCATTGGCAGGTGGATTCTCAACCACTGTGCCACCTAGGAAGCCTTAACTCCAGCCCTTCTGATGAAAAACAATTCTATTTCCAAAATGGTGAGCTTGGGATCACATTACCTTCAGAGCCTCAGTTTCCTGTTTAAAAATGGGAGTCATAAAAATGGTAGATTTTGTAAGGAGTTAATTAAATTTAGTACAAATATAAAAGGTCAGAACAAGAGAAACTACATGTTATAATGATATATTAAAGATGATTTTATAAACTAAAATACAAAAGAAATGAGAGTAGTAACAGTTGGATACATTTGAATCATTGTAATAACCAGTTATTAACCACTAGAAAGCAGGTTAATGTTAGTCATTTAAAGACAATTGTGTACCATTGGTGATTTGCCAAATTCCTTTTCCTTGATAGATTCTTCCCACATATCTGGAAGCATAGTCAGTCTTTTGCAAGCTACTAAGGTTGATGGCTATCAAATAACTATTCAGGATTCTTTTTTCCTTTACTTTAAACTTTAATCTACTTTTACAGCAAAAATCTGTCACACTCCTGCCTTCAACTTGATCAGAATTTCATGTTTCTACTTGAGCCCTATCGAGATCCCAAGAGTCTGGCTACATATTCATAGGTCAGAAGCAATCAAAAGATCAAGAGCATCAATATTAGTTCAGGAATGTATGGATAGAGCCCTTGATCAAGCAAGAAGACCAGTTATAAGCACAATTGAATGCTCTTACAACATTTCAGTAAACTGTATGCATGATGAAAATTTTCAAAGGCGTGCAATTCATATAAAAAGTATAACAGTCTTTGTCGGACAATTTTTTGGTATTAATAGCAGCAGCGTTAATGTTATTTGTTTATGTTTGCACAGCATTTTTACTATTCTAAGTGCTTTAAAACTGATTATCTCACAGTAGTGTTTAGTTTCAGTCATTTCATCTTAATTTGCAGATATTAAGCTTGAAAACTATGGCAGAAAACAACTCGTATTGGCTCATAGAATTTATTAGCTTATGCATTTTGAGTGTCTGTTAAATGCAGAACTTTCTCATTCATTTTATCATGTAGTATTCCAAGCTATTGGGGTATGTTAGTGTCTTCATTTATAAACACAGTAAGTTGAGGCTCAGGAATTTGGCCAGTGTCACAAAAGCATTAGTGATGGAGCCAGGATTTGAGCCTGAGTCTTCTGACCTCTTGGCCAGCACGGTTGCTGGCCACGCTTACTGTCTGAGTTACTCTGTGAGACTGATCCTGGCTGTGAGGGGAGGGCTATAGGACAGAAACCAGTGCTGTGTTGAAGAGAAGGTCACACTACAGTTGCCATGTTGTGATGTATTCCATGTGGTACAAGTGGAGGCACATTTAACAAATTGTCCCATGGGTTCCCATAGTTCCTCTGCTCACAAGCTGACTGTAACAGCTGCATTCTCTTCCTGAAAACAGGTCAGATGGAGACCATCAATTGACTGAAAATGTGGAAGAAAAAAGTATTTGAAAACAGAGTCTAGAAACAAATTATTTTAAAGTTTTACCTCTATAGTTTCCAAGTCCAGAGGAACTAATTTTGGAATTGAGGGCAGAAATTGTATCCTAGGAATTTTCTACTTTCCTTGGATATAGTACTTTCCACTGAACCAGTGATACCAAATACACATGAAATCATTTATTTTAAGAATATTGCACCACTCCTCCCTACACACACACCATGTGATTGAAGAAGAGGAACCTGACAAGGTGATGAGTCGTGCGGGGGGTTTGCCATGGGACGTGGCAGGTGTAGTGAGAACTGGAAGGGAGCAGATCCCATTCCGGAACCACAGGGATCCTGAGAGTTTCAGCATAGAATGAGGCATTAAAAGTATCCGGAAGCTACAAATTCCAGCCAGCACAGATGTTTTGCTTTCTCATCTCTGACTCAAACACTGATAGAACATATGACTCTCTTGATGATCCCTTTAGCGATCAAGATATACTGAGCTGGGGATCTTTTGCAAGAATGAATCTTCTGGAAAAATGATGAGAGATAGAAACTTTGTATCAGATGTAGATATATTGGTGAACATATTTTGAATGTAGCCAAATTGTTAAATCAAAATAACTGACATAGTATTAAGAACAATGGTATATGTATAGTAATGATATGTTTGGCTTCCACTCAGTTTCTACCGCTGATATTTAGTGATTTTTCTTGTAATTTTGCTCTCTTTTCTCCATTGTTTGTTTGTAAGCATCTGAGTAAGACTGTATATAGAATTTAGTAAGGGAGCCTAGAAAATTTCTAGTTGTGTTTTCTAAAGTGTATTTTATAATAAATTAGTTGCACAAGATATTTTTAAGGGGGAGGTGTGTTTCACAGATATGTAAGCTGGAAAAAATATGGCATTTCATATTTCTCCTTAGAAATTCACATTATACATTGACAAGACTCTGAGACATTTTGCAATTAAAGATTGCTGCTTAATTTTGTTTGACCCAGTTTTTTTTTTTCCAAATTTATATGCATTGACCCTAACTTGGGTATTACTAAAAGAACTCAAGGAACTAAAATTCTGTAATCACTTTTAAGGAAAAAGAAGGTTTATTCTAACCCTTTATTCACTGGAGAAATAACATGGCAGCACTAACCACACACATTAGTAAACATGTGTTTTGGGTCTTATCAGTCTTGAGTGATAGTTAAGGAAGTACCATATGACAGGCACCCTTTTATGGGTCAGATTCAACTCCTTCAATGTGCACTTCTGGAGGGTTTTTATTGTTCATTTCATATCAAGAGATTTGCTATAATATGTTGCTTATGAAATTCATAAGTTCCTGGGCTGAGGCAATTGGCCAAGCTTCCTAAGCAAGGATGCTCTCTGAACAATGCCTAATTGTTCTGGTGAAAACTACAGTTATTACACTGAGTCCTCATAAGGAAATTAAGACTGTGAGAGACTTCTTTTTGGCCCTGAACACCAGAGTTTTGTTTAGGCTTCCTACAACCTGTTAATCAATTCATGATGACTTTATTCACTTACTAGCATCAATCAGGGAAGCATATATATCTTAATACCAAACAAGTTGTCTTTTAAAAGTTGTTTTAAATCCTCTATGATTTATATGTCACATGCTACTAGCTCAATCCCAAGACTTTTTTTTTTTAATTGTAACAGCTTTATTGAGATGTAATTTAAAGTGTAAAATTTCGTGGCTTTTAGTATATTCACAGTTTTATATCCATCACAATCAATTTTACATTTTGATCACCCCCAAAAGATACAGCATACCTGTTAGCAACCACCTCTTTCCCATTTCCTCCCAACTTTCCCACCACCCAGTCCTAGGCAACCATCAGTCTACTTTCTGTCACTATAGATTTGCCTTCTGGACATTTCGTATAAATGGAATCATACAATATGTGGTCTTTTGTGACTGGCTTCTTTCACAAAGTATAATGTCTTCAAGGTTCATCTGTGTTGTAGCACTGTCAGTACTTTTTTTTTGTTTCTGAATAATATTCCATCGTGTGGATATACTACATTTTGTTTACCTATTCATCGGTTGATGGATGTTTGGATTGTTTCCAATTTTTAGTTATCACGAATAATGCTGCTCTGAACATTTGTGTACAAGGTTTTGTGTGGACACTTGTTTTCATTTCTCTTGGGTCTGTACCTAGGAGTAGAATTGCTGAATCATACAGTAACTGTGTTTAACCTTTTAGGGAACTGCCGGAATGTATTCCAGAGAGGCTACACCATTTTACCTCCCTACCAGTAGTATATCAGAGTTCCAATTTCTCCACAACCTTAGCAATTGATATCATCTGTCTTTTAATGATAGCCATCCTTGTAGGTGTGAAGTAGTGTGTCATTGTCAACCCCAAGACTCGATTGATACAAAATTCTACCACCAAAGAATCTCTATCCCTCCTTTGCATAAGTGAGTTATTCAATTGAGTGTGGTATTGCAAAAACAATCGGTATAAAATGTCAGCTTCTATCCTTTGATCCTTTACAGACTCTGTTGCTGAGAATATGTTTGAAAGTTGAGTGGTACGTTCTCTCTCATGTTAGCTCTTCCTCTCAGGTTGCTTTCCTGATACCCCCTGCAAACACACACACACACACCAGCACACAATCCAGGTGTTTATCCCAATGACTAATATAAAAAAAGTGGTGAGGAACAAGTGCAAGGGCAAAGCCTGCAGCAAGTCCAACTTGATATTAGCACTTTTGAGGGGCAGTTGATGATTATAAATCTATAAATCCAAACTGCACATCCCATTATCTTGCCCACAGGGACATCCTATCTTCTGCTAAAAATCAAGAAGCACCTCTGTCATTCTTCCAGTTTGCTAGTCTGATAAAGCTAGAAAAGGAGAAAGGTGTATTAGTTTGGCTGGTCCTATTAATCCAGTCCATGAGAGAATTTTGTAATAATCTTTATAGTTTTATATTACAACACTCCTGATTTAATTGGTGCAAGTCTGTCTTCATCTCTTCAAAGTAAGAGTACTCGACCCCCTCCAGTCTGTTGGCAGCTCTCTCATCTTCAGGGTTTTGCAAATGTTAATTCATAATTATTCTCAGTGGTATTTACAACTTGTTCATTTGTAAAGGATCACTCATCCAAATATTTTTAAATATTGATATTTGAGGCCTCACTCAACTCCTAATTCAAATAAATAGCTGCTCAAATTTTTCTTTATAAAATAATACACTCATAATATTACATCAAGAAGGCATCTATCTTGCCTCCATCCCACCCAAATCACTGAATGACAGAAATAATACAAAAATAAGAATAAATTGATAATGGTGGTCACAAATAAGTAGGGGTGGCAATCCTTAGACAGAAAATCCTGAAAATCAAATGCATATTGAACTAGTTTGTTGGAGGAACAAGAGTGGAAGAAACCATAATTCACATAAAGTAGAAAACTATAGTAAAGGGAAAGGCAGGTTCTGTGGTACTTGAATTTCATGATCAATAATATGCGACAAGCCCTTTGAGATATTGCTTCAGACACGTCTATGTTTTGAATCGCCTGGGGAACTTGTTCAAATGCAGAGTCTAATTAGAAGATCTGGGGTGGTGGCCAAGAGTCTGCATGTCATTCCAGACGTGCTGAGGCTGCTGGTTCTTGGACGTTGCTTTGAGTAGCAGGCGTCTTGATCAGAGGCTCTCTGCAGTGCCCCGCGATCTGTTTTAGAAAGTCCTCCAGGGGATGTGGATGTAACTTCAAATGTGAGACCCACTGTTAGTTAAGTGAGCAGGTGCATTTAGTTCAGCTGGTCTGTTGCTCTCCCTTTACCATCACTTCCATGCCCTTCTCTATTCCAAGCTGCAAGCTCTACAAGAGTTTTCTATGGGGATTGAAATGTTCCCTAACTCTGCTCTCAAAAGGAATTAATTGCTGCTGCTGAGGAGGGCTTATAGTGTTGATTTGTTATCTGAGGTAAAACCAGGCAAACTTAGAGATAACCTTTATCTCTACCATCTACATGACAGGGGAACAAAAGAAAAGGCAGCTCTGCCCAGTGAGAAAAATCTGTTCATGTGATCCATCCCATTTTGAAGAATTTCTTATTTTAGTATATGCATGCCAGTCCTGAGCTTACCTGTGAAATCCCACTCATCTTTCCTAGAATTAGCCTGCCAGTTGACACCCAAACCACCATTTATATGCAGCCTGTGTCAACTTTTGCTCCTAATTTTTTTAGGGGCCAGCCAAGGGCAACCCTAGAAGCCAACTATATATTAAAACACTTGAATGTTATTATTCAAGCTAAAAGCTATTAAGTAAAATGTTTACCTTCCTACCTTGATGATGATCTAGAAGGTCAGGTTCATATTTAGAATTTCAGATTTTTTGGAGTTCCACATGTGAATCTGGAGTCACAGGGATAGCCTGTACCTGGCCCTCAAGCCCACCACCCCCACCCTGGGCAATGACCCACTCCCATTATATATATATTTTTCTCAATCTGTAGCTGTTGATCTCAACAAATTGCATGTAGGCATATATTAGGGATTTGAGACAATCTCTTTAGCTACAGTACTTCATTAGAGTAGCAAAGTTAAATGCTACCAGTGGCTGGTAAGGGCAACAGAAAGTTTGCCTCCCCGAAATGACACATTAAAATCCTGGAGGACATGTGAAATTTGAAAAACTTATGATTGCCTCGTTAGCATTTTGGGGTTTGAAATCATTTTATATAATGTTTCCATTCCCTTCTTGATTATGTCTCCAGAATGGAGTAATTCTTTATAAATATCAATAATGTTTGCTTTAGAAATTGTATTTTAAATAAAATTAAAAATGATAGGCAAATTTAAATCCTCTTGCATATTTTCTTCCTTCACTGTGTAAATCATTTTCCTTCCCTGTGAATCTTCATCCTGGACAAGCGTTTACATTTTTGCCCCTATTCAGGGCTGCTGCTCAGCTGATACACGCCATACAAACCTACTTTCTTTATATTTTTCGATACAACAGTGTGCTTTGTAAATCTAACCATTTAGATATGATATATGTATATACAGTTTATTTCTGAATATTTTATTCTGAACACCCAATGAAAAAGAAGTATAAATTTGAAATGCTAAAAGATATAACTTAGTTTAGAAATCATAAAAAACTGAGTGGCACCCATCACTCAGCTTCATCATATAATTATTTGCGTATTAACTTCAGGGTTGTTTTTTTTTTATCAAAAACAAAAACAACAACAAGAACATTGAGAGCTTTTTGAAAATCTCTCTTTTATTTCATTCTTCTTCAAAGTAGTCACGATGATAAATTTAGGATTTCACATTCTATGAATTTTTTTTCCTGATGCAACCTGATTGGTTTTGAGATTTTTTTCTCCTAATCCTTGGTGATCTTCAATTTTACTGTCATCTCTCTAGCTCTGGATTGTTTTATTTTATTTTAGAAGTTATATATTTTGGTACTTTTAGTGTGTTTTTTGATTAGAGAACACCTGTCTTTTATCAAGTATTGCTTGAAATACTTGAAAATCCTTAGGTATTATTGAAAATCCTTAGCTATTATTTTTTTCAAGTATTGCTTTTCTGCATTTCATCATTTTTTTTCTTTTTTCTTTTTTTTTTCTGGGATTACTGTTGAGCATATGCTACAGCTTCTCCATCTGTCCTACATGTTTTATATGATTTATCCCTTTGTCCCTCTGGGATTTTTCTGGGTGAGTTTCCCAGGACCATCTTTCAAATTTGCTAATTTGTGTTTTAATTATATCCAGTTATGTTTACCCATTGAATGTATTTTCTAATTTATATGATATTATATTTACATTATATTTTCCCTATGATTCTCTTTCATAAGAGTTTTTGTTTTGTTTTTTTTGTAGGGAGGATGCCTTTGTTTTATGCTTTTTTTAAAATTTGAGGTAATATTAATCTCATTGAGCATTTTAAACATCTTTCAAAACAGTTGTTGGTTCTATAAAATTAGTTTTTTCTGGAGTGAATTTTATTGACTGTCTTTTATAGGATTCAATTTCTTTATGTGTTTTCAGTATTTGTTTTGAGTCTCCTTTTAAATGAGAGGATGGTGTATAGTTTTTTCTTTTTCTTTTTTTCTCTCTCTCTCTTCCTGCTTTCTTCCTCTCCTCTTCTTGCTTACTTTCCTTAATGCGCATCCATTTCTATAATGCTGTTGTCATTGCCTCTGAGACCCCCTGGATTTAGGCAAACCAGAATGAGTTTTATAAGGTTGTGATATTGGAGATAAGCAGATTCAGTCCCCAAAGCAGCCAAAGTCTGTAATCAGCTTATGAATTCCATGTCCATCTTCTTTCTTTTCCCTAGGCCTTTTGGTTACTTAGAACAACACTGTCCAATAGCTAGCCACTATCCACTTGTGGCTATTTAAATTTAATTTCCAATCAACTAAATTAAATAATATTTAAAATGCAGTTTCCCAATAGCACTAGCCATTTGTGTAATGGGTACCTTAATGGACAGCTCATTTCCATCATCACAGACAGTTCTGCGGGATGGTGCTGCTCTACAGTTATAATCCCAGGCTTTTTTTCTTCCTCAGCAGCAGGTTTTTAAGCAGCTTTTCTTTGGTCCCCAAGTATCAAACAGGGAGCCTGACTCTGTTCCTCTGTTCCATGAGGTCAATTTTAGGTTTTTTTTTCCTGAAGGAGGTGAAGTCCAGACTTCCAGAACTTGCACTTGGATCCTGAGCCCGGCAAGTTCATGGTTGCAGAATAACTCATGTTTTGGATTTCTGTTCCTTTTCTGGTATTCAGACCGGAAGCTGCTTTTAGATTTCTCTTTTTTAACCATTGTGAATAATTACTTCAAGTAGAGGGGTTTCTGAAGCAAGAACTCTGTGCATCTTGACATAAAGTAGTCAGTTCACTTTTACAGTAGGCTTCTATTCCATTATAATTTTGAACAATCTATGTTTATTTACACATATCCATTTTATGGCCATTTTGACTGCTTCTGATATTCACAATTAAATGCTGCCATTAACATTCTTGCACATATCTTCTACACAAGTGTGAGAATTCCTTTGCGGGCATATAACAAGGCAAGAAGTGGATCCTCTGGGACATAGGAAGCATGTGCACTTAATTTTATTTCATATTGTTCTGCAAAGTTGTTGCACCAATTTACAGACTATTTCCCATAATTCGCCACAATTTAGAATCATTTTTGCACCTATGTTGGGTATAAAATGACATATTTTAATTTTCATTTCTCTCATTAGAGAATATCCCTTTTGATTTTTGTTTCATTATTGTTTTTAGGGGTTTTTTTGGGGGGGTGTCATTTGAGTTTCCTTCTTTGTTATTTACATGTTAAAGTCCTTTTAACATGTTTGCATTTTTTTCCTTTCTTACTGATTCTTAAAAGTTACTTACACATTCGTAAGAGGAAAGGTTTTGGTTATATGCTTTGTAATACTCTTACTATCTTTGCCTTTTTTTAAAACTTTGTTTTGGTGATTTTTTTTAATGTTGCAGAAATGTCTCTTGTTTTTGTATTAAGAAATCAAATTGATTTGTTTTTAATTATAATCATTTTTATGTGTCTTAGTCAATAAATTATTCCCTAGCCCATGTTCATAAAAATACCTCTCTGCTGCATTTTCTTCTAAATATTTAAAAAAATTTTTTTCATGTTTAAATAGGTAATGCATCAGGATTTATCAGTGTGTGTGTGCGTGCGTGCGTGCACAGTGAGACCATCATCTGATTCATTCATTCGTCTGTATGATCAGTGGCTCTCCAATCCTTTGTGTGTGATTTTTTCCTCTCTCCTCTGACTTATTCTAATGATACTGAAGTCTAAGTATATGTAGATCTGTTTCTATTCTCTCTATTCCCTACTATTGGTCTGTTTATCACATGACCAATTTCACACTGTCTCCACTACCAGTCTTTGTATATAAGACAAATCCCTCTCACCTATGTATCTTCAAAACTTTATTTACTTACTAACTTACTACTTTCACACTTTATAGTATCCTACCTAATTTTTAAGTCATATACACATACACATACATTCACACACATAAACACACGCACACAGGAAACTGCATTTAATTCGTAGATAAATTTGAGAGAATTGCCATTTTACAATTTTGTTCTTCCCATTCAGGAAAATGATATACTTTCATATGTCTCTATTTAGATAAACAATTTCTTAGATACTTCATGAAATTGGATAGTTTTCTCCAAAAGGATCTTAAGCACCATTGGTTAGGTTTATTCTATGGTATTTATAATTTTACTTGCCACTTTGAATGGGATTTCTTTTTCAAAAAATCCCTTATTCTAAATATTTGTTCATGGGCTATAGAAAAGCAAGAATTTTATATATTATGTTCTGGCAAACATTAATGAAATTCATTATTAATTTTAAGAGTTTAATTTTTTAATAAGGATTTTATATCTTGGAAAAATAGTAAATTGGCATATTTCATTAAACTGTATTTACTTTTCTATTCATATTTTGCTGGCTAAAACCACCAAGAAACCGCCTAATTGAAGTGTTGAGCCAGGCATCCTTGTTATGTCTGACTTGAAAGGGAAAGCTTCTAATAGTTTCTCATTAAGTAATGTTGTTACTCTAGGACAGTGAATATCGGACCTCAGGGTACATCAGAAACACCGAGGGCTTGTGCAAACACAGATCCATATTTTCCACCCCTGAAGTTTCTGAATCAGTAAATCTGTGCTGGGTGCAGATAAGTTATATTGCCCAGCAGGTTCTCAGGAGGTGCTGTTGCTGCAGGTCAGAGAGCACACTTGGAGAACCAAGGTGGAGGGGTAGAGAGGCTAGGGGTGGAAGGCAGGTTACAGTGGTCAGGTGCGGGCTCACTGTGGAGGTGCCATCTGAGTCAGGTCTTGAGGACATGAGGGGACTTGCCATGGCGATGCCAGGAAGAGCATCATATTCCATGAGAATGTCCCTGATGTGTTTGACAAACTTCAAGGAGGCTGTTGCGGCTGGAGTGGCATGGTCTGGGAATAATCATAAAAAAACATGTTAGAAGGGTGACAGGAGGACAAGAAGAGGATCTTATTCATTATTCAAAGATGCTGTCTTTCATTTTCATGACTTGGGAAGTTGCTCTGAGGAGTAAGATAATGTGACATATTTTTAAAGGATTATCTGATCTTCGTGTTGAGAGCAGTCATTAAGAAGGCAGGACAAAAACATAGAGACCTGGAAAGGGGCTATTTCAGGAATCCAGGGAAGAGATGTAGCAGTGGTGGTGGGGAGAAGTAGTAGGATCTACCCAGAGTTCACATTAAAGCCTAACACCATTCTTGCCTTTGGAGAAGGGGTGTTGGAGAAGAAGCGGGTCACAGAAGCTGCCAGAGCTCTTCCCTGAGCAACAGAAAGGATCTTGGAGCCATTCAAGGAGACAAGACTCTTGACAATATCTCAAGTGAGGAACGTTACATAAAGAAATCAAACTGCCCTCACATTGCCCTGCGCATGAAAAGTGCTGAGGGTATCCAAAAGTATATTAATGCAGAGAATTTATGGAGTGCATACAGGGGGACTGGTGTTTATTATGAAGGGTTATTGAAGGACTGGGGACCACTATGGACTTTCCTGTGGGGGAAAAAATAAATTGTATTTTAAGACTGACTAGTGTTAAACCTGAGACTCTAAAATGAATATGGCTAAGGTTTGCCATGGTTTAGATTTGTTTAATATTCTGCCTCTTGATTCTTGCCTCTGAAAAACAGTGGTCATTTCAAATCTCAGGTTTCAGTTTTTTTTTTTTGTTGTTGTTGTTTTTTGTTGTTGTTGTTTTTTCCCCTGAAAATGGAAATGGAATGCTCCTCTGACAAAGTGAACTTTCCTTCCCACACTAAGATGCCTGCTGTGAGTAGCTGCAGAACCAGCTCAGTTTCAGGGACAAAGGAAAGCATATTGTGGAAGTCACCCTGCCTCATGCTTCTTTATGAATTATTTTTCTTTGCACTTATTTTTATTTCCTTAAAATGCCAAAAACTTTTTTTTCTTCTGATTTACATCAACAATTTATCTTATATAAAATGTGCCTTACCCTTTTCAGTTTAACTAGGGTTACCTTTGATCCTCCCTGGATGTGGAATATATCATGCACTAATTAAAAGATCAGGGTTTCACACAAGGTCAGAAAATGACCAAGTGTACACAGAAAGTGATGTCACTTGCAAATAGTCTAATAGGAAGAACCTTGTGGTACATCTGAGAAGGATTTTTTAATCAGCAGTATATATAGTTCTTATTTACTAGTTCTTAAGTATATTTAAATGATTCTTTTCCCTGCCAATCAAATCAGTGGCTCACTGACATAACACTGAGAAAAGTCCACATTTCTTGATTATTAACATCTTTGAACTATATTTTATAGTATTTCTGACTGTGTATTCTTTAACATCAAAATGAAAAATAAAATGTAGCCCTTTCACTCCAACTGCTTATTTTGGACTTCCTGAATAATAAATAGAATGGAGAAACGCATGCTATAACAACCCCCAGCATCATTTCCACTATTTAGTTTCTCAGTAATGAGACTTTATTTTTTGAGTAGGGTTAGGAAAAAGAGGACAGATTTAGGAGTTTAAAGACCTGAGTGGGAATCTTGATTCCTTCCGGTAGCATCCGTGGCAGGTTATCATCCCACCTCTGCTGGAGTGTTATAGTGACAGAAAGTACATTACTTCCAAGGTGGTGCATTTTATCTTTGTTGTTTCTAGCTGTTATTTCCATATACATATATAAACATTTGAAACTCAGTTTCCTCAACAAATAAATGGAAACTGAGATGAAAATCTCACAGGGCAGAGGCTTAATGATAATATATATAAAATGCCTATTTTGTTGTCATTGACTTTCCAAATGTTCAGTCAGTAATAGTTATTATATTTAAAGAATTGTGTCAAATCTTTGATATAAAGGAGAGATAGTGTCATTGGGAAGTTAAGATGTAAACAAACAAAAAGGGAACTTGAGGTGGTTTTGGTATAAATGCAATTCTGTAGAAATAATACAAGAATCTGATTAATTGGCAGGATAATAATATAGAAACAACTGCAGGAAGACCTCAAGGTGAATAGAGAATATTTTAAATAATTAGTGTAAAAGTAAATTTGTGAATGGAGGTGGTATTAAGCATGTATATATTCTGAGGAAATATTATTAAAGCACTGAGATAAAGTGACATATGTAATTTATTTTAAAAAAGCACAAGCGCTGGTGGGAATCTGGTTGTCTCTGGCATCCAGTGTGGATGGGGAACCGTGATGCCACAGTCTGGTGTTCTGCCAGCACTGGTGCAGTTATCTCCAGCTGGGTTCCTTGCTTCCAGACTCAGCAGCATCCCACCCAACCTCCAAACCACCATGGAAAAAATAATAATAAATACACACACATATCATACATAAACATATACTTTCACATGAAAGTAGTTGTTTGTACCCAGACCCAAGTATGCACGTGTGCACGTACACACACACACACACACACACACACACACACACACACACATGTCCATGTATCTCAGAATAAAGCAGATGGGAACCTCAGAGAAAGAGAGAGGGAGAATCACTTATCGCCTTCTTCACAAAAGCCTTGGTTCTGAGACTCAGAACGCAGCCACTTCTAGACGATTGGTCACCCTGTAGAAGTCCTCTAAGAGAGGTGCAGACACAGCGGTCCCCATGTGTCCTGCTGATAACAACTAACATTGAAGTCAGCTTCAGTGACACCCGGTAAAATTAACTTTTTTTTTTGTCCAAATGAAATTGAAGGTAATTCATTTCATGAAAGTCATTTAAAATTATTGAGGAAAACTCTTAAAAGGAAATCACAGGCTCTAGAAATTCTAATACGTTGTAGTTATTCCAAGTCTAATAACATTATGGGAAGCAAATTAGAGTGGAAACTGATTACCACTGATTACAAAGGTGTTCATATATAATTTAAAGGATCCTTAGAGAACAGCTAGTGGACTGGTCTTCCAAATAACTCACTCTATAACAGGAAATTTAAATGTTTTGCTCACTATAATATAGATTCTCAAATTATGAAATTTTAAAGCGAACATTTTTTAAAAGATCTTTATTGAGGAAAATGGTTTCAATTTAAGCAAAGATAATAAATTTATGAATATGAAAATGCATAGTTTTTACTAGTTCTTTCATTGGTTAATGTGGGCTAAACTCAAAACCAAATCCTAATAAAAATAAAGGGAAATATAATACCTTAAAAATTATAGAGATATATTGAAATTAAGTAAATTTTGCATCTAGAAAGAGTTTGGTCCATCTGATGCTTCATCCTAAACCATGAGCCTGTATTATGTAAATAATTTCTCATATAGAACAGTGATCACGATTGTTAAAGATGGAATACTCTATAAGCAAATGTTTTGGCATCAGCTGCTTCTTCAGTGTACTCATCCAATATCATTGGTTTGTAGAAAAATATTGAATTATGCATAAGAGAAAACTCTTACGTAATCTCCAAACAGAGCAGATTTTGAGTAATTTGAGTATACAGTAACACTGAATTTTTCAACCACGTGGTTCTCAGGGCTCTGCAGTAACGTTCCACTTCTGTAGGGATTTGTTTAAAAGTCTTTCCTTATAGGAGTCAACATCTCAGTCCCTTTCACTCCCACTCACCATTAGGTCATTCTCTACATCAAGGCCTCCCAGAGCAAGACTGAACCCAGTGTCCCAAACTACTCATCTGCTATGTGATGACAACACCACACTTTCCTCCCCTCAAAGGAGACTGTCTCCAGTTCTGCCACTCATCAGCATGTTCTTCTAAATAATTTATTTTCAATGTCCCAATTAAAGGGTGCTATCTTCAAGTAAACCTATTCTAGGTGTGGTTTCTTTGTATCAAGAACAGAGTAATCTTTTTGATTCTGATTATTTCTCTTTTACTGTTCAACGTCTACTTCCTGTTTGTAGCAAAAGTTACTATTGACACTAAAGGTTCTAATATAGGAGTTGACAGCACTGGGCTCAGGAACCATAATTTACAAGCTTTCCAGTGTTCAGCAATGAAGAGTCACTGGCAAAAAGCCCTGGATGTGAATTACAACTTCAAACCTTTCTAGCATTGTGGCTTGATAAAATGGCTTAGTCATTACAAACGTCTGTTTTTCACCTTTAAGACCACAAATAAAACAATGGGGATGTAACAGTCCTGGGTGGAATATATAGGTAATTACCTAAAGTGTCTAGCACAGAATCTAAAACATTGTAGGAACTTGGTAAATATGACTTCTCCCTTTTTTACATCAAATAATGTAGATTACTTCCAGGAGCCCCAGTCACTTCTTATTTACTTCTGACTAGTGATTTTTTTAAAGTACTAATTATAAAATGGACTAATTATGTTGTAGCCTTGGGAAGTTTTAGAGTAGGTCATTAAAGTTGTAATTGTGGTGCAACTTTTTTTAGATAGAGGTCTGGTAATAAATCCCCCAGAAACCTTCATATAATGTAGCCTTTTTATTTGAAGCCAAGGAACAGAATGAGAAAACTAGAGCTTTTCATCTTCAAAAGAGTTTATGAGCTTTAAGTAAATTAGTAGGCATGGCTGTCTTTTGTGCACCAGGCCAGGGTGATTAGCCCTATTGGCAAAGGAGGAAATAGGTGCCCAGAGGGATAAATTATTCCCCCTCAAGGTACTGTGAGCAGGGGGTGAACAGGAGGGTTTATGTCCATGCAGGTGTAGTGAGGTACCTGTGAGTGCTTGTGGTAGAGGTGGGTGTGGATTAGAAGGAGTAGGGAAGATTCCTAATGAAGACTGATGCAAAAGCTTAATAGTATAGTTTTTACAAATTTAGTAAGATCTCTATTGTCTAGAATGATTGGGGATAAGGGCCTTTTGCTGCTGGTGTTCAATTGCATGGGTGTTTATGCTATATAGATATGGATATGTAGATGTACACCAACTGTGTGCTATATAGAGTATGTACCCTGTGTATTACCAACTCAGCCAATCAGTTATCTCTTTGCTTTACATCCATACTCTGCCCTTCTTTGGTTCTGTTCTCCATCTCAGAACCACATTTCTTAGGCTATCTTGAGCAATGGCTTCTGAACAGAGTTGGCCAATAGGATGCACTAAATTGGAAGGCAGGACTCTATTTCCTTTTTTTTTTTTTCCTCTCTCTCTCTGCTTTCTGTTTCCTGGCTTATTTCCGGCAGTAGCTAGGTTCATTCAGGGTTTCAGCTCTGGTCTGATAGACCCACTGGATTTATCCTAGTTTCCTGGACTCAGACTTTGTCCCTTCAGCCTAGGGGTGAGAGTGATTTCATGTTATTGTCAATTCCTGTGTGGCCCTATTGCTTCTTACCCTTTCTTCACTTGGTCGATCAATAGTCTATTAAATTTCCTGGTTTCAAATATTTAAAGAGGTTTCTATTTTCAGATATACCAACTTTTTCTTTCTCAATATATTTAATTTTGAATGAGCATATGAATTGGGAGATTAGAATATGATAATATATTATGGAGTCTAAAGCCATATTAAATATCACTATTTTTCTTTTAGGCTTTTTCAAATTAATTACATTATGCCATGATATAACTGTGGGCAAATCATTAAACTCTTAGTTTCACTTTTATCTTTATATGTACAATAAATATAAAACACTAGGTCCTCTCTTCCTCGAAAGGCAGTTAATGAAGTGGAGCACTTTAAATATATACATGACACAATCTGAATAGTCACAACATGGAGTAGAGAAATAAATATGATCTCTAGCGTTGGTTTAACTTGAAGTCTGATCCAAGTTCTAACACATGCTTTCCATGTGTCCTGGGACACAGAAGTTAATTTCTCTAAAACTTCAATCTCCTCATCTATAAAAGAGTGTTAACCCCATCTCCTTTTTATCAGTTTCATGAGGATTACTTTGACTAACCTTTGTAAATCTCTCAGCACTGTGCTTTAGGTAGAGGAGATCTTCAAGGAGCCTAGATTGCTCTTTACACTACAAGATGTAGAAGTGCTTTCTGCTAGCATTTTCTCCTTGATGTATTCCTAGGTAAAACACATATAGGAATATCAAATACATCACCCATAACTTGATTAACTGAATCTCTCTCTCTCTCGTTTTTAGAAAATATCATCATATTTTATTGATTTCAAGTCCCTGCTCACCTACTGAGTTTCTTTTTCAACTTACCAAACACTCCAGTTAAATAACATCCCTTTGAATTCTATTTTGAATTTTCTGACTATGAGTAGTTACTTAATTTTTGTCCACTTACCTGTACCAGATTGCATTCTCCTTTGTTTTAATGAAAGGTCGAGAATCTTATCCATATCACCGTTAAAAAGAATACTCCCCCGCATGTGCCTTCTCTAGCTTACCCATTCTTACCCCTGCTATTGTGTTATTTTTCCCAATATCCATATGACATTCAGGTTTAGAGCATGTTTCACTGTTGGATGTCCAAACAAGGGACATGGATATCACCACCTCTTTTTGATCTTTCTTGGTTACCAGAGCTCTAGCCACTTGAACTATCCTGACTGATCTCCAACAAAATATATGCTTTCACTGGAATGACTGAGAAGTTTGGCATCAGAGATAGAATATGGACTTAGGAATGTCTTTGCTTTTTAAGAGGAAATGTGAAATAGCAGAAAAAGCCCTGGATTTACAAACAGAATCTGTGAATTCTAATCCTTGTTCTATCCCTTATGGGATAGATGCCTTTGATGTCTTAGGCAAGTCTCCCATCTTTGTTTTATAATATTGTCCTCTACAAAATGAGGTGGTTGGAACCAATGGTGTTTATGATTTCTTCTAACTCCACAATTCTACAGTTGCAGGAAACATTTCAGTTTAATTCAAAATGTGTATTTACATCTGGCTTAATTTGGATTATATATATATATATGTTTTATTGACTTTATTTTTAGAGCAGATTCAGGTTTATAGAAAAATTGAGGTAAAGGTACAGCTATCTCCCATGTACTCCCTGCTCCACACATGCATAGCCTTCCCCATTAGCAATATCCCCATCAGAGTGGTACATTTGTTACAACTGATGAACCTACATTGAGGCATCATAATCATACAGTATCCATAACTGACATTAAGGTTCACTCTTGGTGTTGTGCATTCTGTGGGTTTGGATAAATGTATAAGGACATATGTTCGTCATTAAGGCATCATGCACAGTATTTTTTCTGCCCTAAAGATCCTCTGTGCTCTGCCTATTCATTTTTTAAACCCCCTACCCAATCCCTGGCAACCACTGATTTTTTTCGTCTCCAAAGTATTTGCCTTTTCCATAGTGTCATATAGTTAGAATCATACAATATGTAACCGTTTCAGATTAAGTTCTTTCACTTAGTAACATGCACTTAAATTTCCTTCATGTGTTTTTATGGCTTGATAGCTCATGTCTTTTTTTTAGCACTGAATAACATTTCGTTGTCTGGATGTACCATGGTTTATTTATCCATCACCTATTGAAGGACATCTTGGTTACTTCCAAGTTGTGGCAGTTGTGAATAAAGCTGCTATAAACATCTGTGTGCAGGTTGTTCTTTGCACATAAGTTTTCAACTCCTTTGGGTAAATACCAATGAACATGATTGTGGAATCGTGTGGTAGAAGAATGTATAGTTTTGTAAGAAACTACCAAACTGTCTTCCAAAGTGGCTGTGCAATTTTGCAGTCCCACCAGCAATGAATGAGAGTTTCTGTTGTTCCATATCCTCGCCAGCATTTGGTGTTGTCAGTGTTCTGGATTTTGGCCATTCTTATAGGTGTGTAGTAGTATCTCATTGTTGTTTTAATTTGCATTTCCCTGATCACATACAATGTGAAGCATCTTTTCATATGCTTATTTGCCATCTGTATATCTTCTTTGGTGAAGTATCTCTTAAGGTCTTTGGCCTGTTTTTAAATTGGGTTGTCTGTTTTCTTATATTGCATATTAAGAGTTCTTTATATATTTTGGATAACAGTTCTTTATCAGATATTTCTTTTACAAATATTTCTCCCAGGCTGTGGCTTGCCTTCTCATCTCTTCACATTGTCTTTCTTGTTATATCATTTTTGTTTCTAAGATATGCTGCAGTATTGGGGAATTATTATTATTGAAAATCAAATGAAGATGTGATATTATAACTGGGTCATAGAGTCAATGAAGCAAAGAATTTGAATCATTTTTAAAATTAAATGATTTGCTCTGCTTAAATGTCTTCAAAGTGTATATATGTATATTTTAATAAATAAAAAATACAAATGTGCTTATAATGAAAAGCCACCAGCTTTGATCTTATCCTTTTGCACTAATTCCCCACCCTCCATTCCCCCAACATGCACCCCTCCCCAAACACATGGGCAGGCTTATTAAACCATTTTCATTTGCCATTTTTCCTGGTTGTTAGTTAACTTCATATCTCTGAATAACATATCAGGCCTCTATTTCTTTATTTATCTTCTTTGGTTATGATGCATTGACTTTCCATAATGATGGGAATTTAAGTCACTGACACAACCCCCCACCTCTACTGTCTCCTCCCTACCTGGTTCTATCACTATTCTCAGTTCTCAAAGTTAGACTTAATGACACATTTCGGTAAGTAGTATAGTATGGTTAAGAAATGGGGCTTTTTTTGTGCAAAACTGAGGTTGATCTAGTCACATATTTCCCTGGTTTCCTCCTAACCAGGATTTTGAAACTTACAGTAACGATCATATTTGATTGGGCATCCATTTAAACCTACAAGCCTGAGCCATTTTTTTTTCAAGGCAAGACCTGACTTTCATCTCAGTCTGAGTTACATGAGGCTTTTAATATGAAATCACTTTCCGTTTAGTCCAAAGCTTCCTTGTTGCTGATGAATGTCATACATAATGAAAGATTATATCCATTTATCCTCAGCAGTAAATCATTTATCGCACAAGGGAGATATATTATTGTGAATTCTGATCAAAGCTGCCCACTTCCTTTAGCCGGCAGAAATGCTGCACCCTGTTAGTGGATTGTACGATATTCTGGGAGAAACAGGGAAAATTATGCTGTTGAATGAGGGTTCAGCAAACTCTAGGGGTTTCTAAAATGCCTTTTAAAAAAAAATCATGTTTCATGTAGAGTTTTGTATGATCCAGGCATGTGAACTCTAAGAGTCCTTTTTTTGCTTTCTTCACTTAATTAAATCTGAAAGCTGTGGGACTTTCTGCAGCTTGCTCTGTGATGTCTGCAAACGGGTTTGTGAATGACATTGTGTGGATGTTTTGCCCCCTTTCTTAGAGAGGCAATAATTATTACCACTTCTTTTTGAAGCATGCTGTGAGTGGTTTTATCAGTTCGTTTTGCTAATGAGCTCCTTCTCTCCTTTATAATGCCAATCATAAAAACGCCTTTTAAATAAGATTTATCTCACAGATTTATTTTCTTTTCACTCTTCCTTATCAAGCTGTGTACCGCTTTGCTTCAGGGAATCACCCACACTAGCCAGGCAAGGAACAAGGCTGGTCTGTTTGATCTCTTGTTGATATCATACTCTCTCACTGTCCCCTTCTGAGAGCTGTGAATTCCAGAAAGGACATCACAGTCCTCCAGAGGACTCTCTTCTTATGTTGTGTCTTTGATTTTAGGTTATCATTGCCCTATGTTCCATATCTGTGTTCACTGCTTTTCAAATTCAACAGCATGTGAGTGCCTCAGTATTAAAATGATCCTAAGTAAGGTGAGTTGCAGAATGAAGGAGGAAGAATGGGTCCTCTTTCTTCCTTTGGTCTTACTTGGGCTCCTGGCCAGGATGCTCTTACAGTTTATCCAGAATTTATACAAAGTAGTAGCTAGTGATCCACATGGTCAAGTCACAAATCTGCACCTCACGTTTACAAACAGCATTACTTCATTTGATGTTACAGCATTCTGGAAGTAGCCTTTCAGTGCTTTGGCCATTTAAGAGCTAGCTACTGAAATTCATATTCTCCTCCTCCAGACTCTGTGAGCTCATTATGTCCCTTGCATGCTTGATAGAAATAAACATAATGTGCCCAGGCTCCTTATCCTTGAACAAGAGATTGCTGAATTTATCAGAACAAGATATAGTGATACCAAAACTATTATACGTTAACTTTAATCTAGGTGTTTCTGTTGATGGTTCTTACTTCTCTGACTATTCACATGCTTTTACTCTCATGTAGGTACAATTGCCAGATGTACAGAATAAAATACAGGACATCCAGTTAAATTTAAAAGTCAGATAAATAATGAACACATTTTGAGTATAAGTATGTCCCAAATATTACATGTGGGACACACTGATGCAAAAAATGTATATATGTTTACAGAGTTAACTGTATTTTATCTGGAAACCCTAAATATGGGAGAATCCAAATTCTGGTCATTGCTATTCTATAGATATGTTACCCAGCTTAGTAACTGCTATGGACTGAATTGTGTCTTCTGAAAACGCATATGTTCAAGCATTAAATTCCAGTGTGATTGTCTGGAGAGAGGGTCTTTACGAGGTAATTAAGGTTAAATGCCACCCATGTAGATGGAGGCCTATTCTGATAGGATTGGTGGCGTTAGAAAAAGAGAAAGAGAGAGATTGGAGTGGGAGACCACATCAGTCTCTCTCCAGCGTGTGAAGTAACAGAAGGCAGCCATCTGCAACCCAAGGGGAGAGCCCTCACCGGACACCGACCTTGCTGGCACCTTGATCTCGGACCTCTAGTCTCCAGAACTGTGGGGAAATAATTTTCTGTTGTTTAAAGCACCGAGTCTATGATATGTTTTTATGGCAGCCCAAGCTGACTGAAATGGTAAGTTTAAGCATGTTTTCCTCTGGCTCAGTTTTACATTTCTTGTTGAACTGTGAGCTGGCAAAAATGGTTGT
Organism: Hippopotamus amphibius kiboko; assembly: GCF_030028045.1. NCBI lineage: Eukaryota > Metazoa > Chordata > Mammalia > Artiodactyla > Hippopotamidae > Hippopotamus > Hippopotamus amphibius. Next base: position 55,366,487 of record NC_080190.1, on the reverse strand, counting down.
TCCTTTTCTTCCACTGACTAGTCTGAACATGTGAGTCAATGACTCTTCTAATCTCAAGAAAGTAGAGAGAGAAAAGTGAAGGAATCTGCTAATAGTTAAACCTTAAGCCTCAGAGAAAGTCCGTGATTGGCTAATCTCACAACCTTAGTGACATCTTTGGTGAAAATAATAGAGAGGAATCATAGGGAGTAGATGGGACAATAAATCCCGGTCCATTGTTGGCTGAAAACTATCCAAGGCAGTCATGGGAACTTCGGATTAACTAAGGAAGTGGGGGAAGAGAGCCTGACTCTCCAGTGACTTTAACATTAGAACCTAAATTATCTGCCTAAATTTTCCAATTATTAAACAGACATATAAGAATTAAGGGCAATGTGTGTCTATGTGTGTGTGTGTGCAGTGTGCACAGAGCACACACTAAATCACAACTCACAACCCCACTTAGAAACGAGCACCTGAGACCTTAGAGAAGTCAGTCATTGACCTCTGTCATACCTCTAAGTGGCAGAATTAGGGGTCATTCTGCATCCATAGGACATTCCTTTTCCACCATAAGAGGCTACCTCCCTTGAAAACTAGCATCTCCCATTTGTCATGGTGGATTTTGTGTATACTAGAAAATTAATAACATAACATTTTCTCAATTTGAATTGATAAAGCAAAATTCCATCCATCCTCCACTTGTCATTATGACACCCAACCCTTTTGTTCTTGATAAAGGCAATTATTATTTTACTACCTCTAATGTGATATTGAAATTAGGAAGTCTAACTGCAAGAGGGCCAATAGATTACTTCTTAATTTACCTTCTTAGCCTAAGAAGAGATTATTTTTTATTTTAGGTGCAGTAAAAATCAAAGCTAAATTAGATAGAATGGCTTTTTCAGCCCACATAGCTGCTTTGGATAATATTGCCATGCACTTTAAGCTGTGTGGTACCTTCAGGCCATGCTATGTGTTTTCATTTTGTTAATGAGGTAGTAAGGCTAAGTGAGGCTGTTGACTAAATAGGGACAGAAATTTCTATAAAGGCCAGGATACTTGTTCAGACTGACATGAAAACTCCTTAGCCACTGATTGTTCAAAAGTGAGCGTACCATATATAGGAGTAAGAGGACAATGTAAATAAGTTCTGTCTCCCTGGTACTAAAATTGACTGATGAAGTGTATGGGTGGCTGCAGGACCAGGTACCTACTGTTTACACATGGTTGAGAGGAACTTGCCCTTGAGGAAACACATTTTTCTTATATTTTTTAATGTCTCAGACTTGAAATCATTCTTTTCCTTTTTGTCTTTAGGGCTCAAATATTAACTGAATGCGGCACACCTCCTGAATTTGAGCAGGTGCTATCAAATTCACTTCTGAAATCATATCAGTCTCATGATGAAGTAATTGGCTTCCATCTACTTTTGAATTCAAACTTTTGCATTTTCTGAAAGTTGCAGGCATAACTTCATTAGCAAGAATAATCATGGTTGTAAGATGAGTGACGTTTCTAAGCAACAGTTGCCTCAGCCATGGAATTTGTGACATATTTCAAAGCTAGAGATAACACATTGGAGGACCCTCATGAGTTTGAAGGAAGCTGTTGCTCTGCAATTTAAAATAATCCAATTCTAAATTCTTCCATTTGTAGTTCAAAGCATTTTAGAAAGACTGTACCTACAGCCAGGCTATAGGTAAATTTAACTCCAATTGGTTAACTTAAAGATCTTGCTGTCTTATTTAGTGCTCCTTTTAAATAAGACACTTAATTAAGTTCTAAATTCAGCTAAGGAAAGCTTACACTTTAATCAGTGTCACAATATTCTCCATAGCAAAACCTAGATCTTAGCTTCAGCAGCGAGTGGCAGCGAAGAGAATTTGTTCTAGCACTATGAATAATTTTTGAGCCTGTAACTCTAGAATGCAGATCCTTAGCTAGAAGAGTTTCTGGTCCTCCCCATCAGCATACTTTTGCGTTCAGAGAGAGAGCTAGTTTGGGATTCTGGCTCCAGAATTCCCCATCTCTTCAATGCTGTGCAATTCACTGGTCTTGCTGAAACTGCATCCTCTGTGTTTTTGTTTGTTGTGTTTCTTTTTTGTTGTTGTTGTTTTTTAAACCAAAGACAGTCCACAACCAAGAAATGTCATTCTTTAAGAGTGGTACTCCTAAAGAGCCTTCCCTTCCATTGTTGGTGAATACCCTTTAAATTAACACAAATCTTACGTAGGAAGTTTGCCTTTAAATCAGTGATCAGCCTCTGTAACATGATTTGCTTTAAGAACATTTTGAGATTGGATAATAACTTACAAATCTAGGTCTTTAATTCTTACCATAAATCATGGCTTCAGTTCATGATATTTGCACCATAGTTTTAAATACTAATCCTGGGAAAGATAGCTGGGTGAACAATGGTTTACGTATCTACTGAATTTCCACGAAGAATGTCAGAAAGTGCCACAGATCAAACAAGGACTTTAAAGTCAACCTCAGTTGAGTTTGTACCTAGTTCAGATACTCACTGGCTATGTGATTTTGGAACAAGATGCTTAACCTTTCGGAACCTTCGTTCCTCACTTGAAAAGCTGGGATGATGATTCCAAATTCAAAGAATATTTTTAAAAAACTAACATGTGTTGAGTACTTACCACGAACAACAGGTGTTATTTATTCCTAATAATAATTCTAGAAGGTACCTACTATTATTATCTCCATGTTACAGATGAAGAAAAGGAGGCAGAGGAAGACTAAACAGCTAGTAAATAGCCGATTCTGGATTTAAATTCAGGCTGTGCTCCAAATCACCCTGCCTCTACAATGTAAGGTTTAAAATGCCTGATAATTTTTCTGTTTTCCCCAACCAAAGACTGACACTGAGGCTGAGGAGAATTGGCAGGAGATAAAGAAGAATACCTGGAGGGATTTTTCTTTTATCAAATCAGCATTTAATAGGCCCCTTAAAATTGGCAGACTTGTATATCACTGACAAAGTGTCTACTTTCCTGTAACATGAAAGAGTAATTGCCATTTTTTGTCTATGAATAAAAGTTGGTACAGTCAGGAAACAAACCATACAGTTTGCCACCATTTCTCTTGTGAAGCTAATTGATTTCTGTTAGTTTAAATTTTATATCTAAAATCTAGTTTCCAAGAAGGAAGCATGTATACTTTCTCTAAAATGTATACAAACGCCAGGCCCTACACCAGGATTGAAGCAAACATTTGAACATTTTTCTAACCTTCATACATTTCTCTCTGTAAGTTATGTAAAATGAATCTCTGCAGATATGCAAAGTAGGTCCCGAGGCATAAAAATGGCCAAAATGCATGTATGTAATATCAATCATGCGTGGTTGTTCATTTTTTCTTCTTCCTGGTATCATTCCCATTTTATTTGTGTTTAAAGTGGGAAACAGGCATATTAAAAGGCTTGTGAAAAGTACATCCATGCAGATACTAAGTGGAGAAGCAAGCCTATAAACTCAACATTGTTAATTATTATTTATGATATAATTGAGGAAGATGTGATAAGAGACCATGTGTTGGCTTGAGCCATCTGTGTGGATAACAGAGACCGTGACAGCAAAGACACAGTAGGAATGAAGAAGAAGGACATGAAGCAATGATCACACCTTCCATTAATGAGTAAACGACCAGGGAATCAACAGATGAGGATTAAGAGGGCAGATAGAACAGTTCCCCCAATGGGACAGTTTTTGTGTTATTTGTTTTTGTTCTGTTTTGCTTTGCTTTGCTTTGCTCTCCTAACAGAAGGAAGCGGGAGAAGTGGAAGAATAATCTGGAAATGTAGGGAGGCTGTTGGTCACAAGTGAGAGTTCTTTCATTTTCACTCGAAATCATTAATATTATTAGCTCTAATATGTTGCTATTTAGAAAATAAGTTCAAAGAAATAAACTGGCATGTGAGTATTGTAAGAGAAGTGATGGGCATGGACTGAAGTTAGCAGTGTGGGCTGATGGCCATGGTAGCCACTTTTAGCTGGCCAAAGGATGCCCTTTCTGTGGGAACATCAGCCAATGAGCTGACTGTTTAAAAAGTCCCTTCCCTGGGAGTCCTCCTCATCCAGGCTGAGTGCTAGGTTCACTGCTTCTGCTTTAACACGCTAGACAAATGAAGTATTAGCTTCTAGCTGACAATCATGCATTTTGTATCATCTCATCTTTGCCAGTATTATTCTCCTCTTTTGCCCAAGGGTTGACTTTTAAAACTTTTCTCTAAAACAGAGCTTTTTTTTCAGGGACCCTGTAGAAGGGGAAAAATGAATAGAAGGGGTGGCTTGTTATTTTAGGTACAGCTGAACAAGTGGGAAGGGGATGAGGAGTAGAAAAAGTGAGGTCTGCTTTTGAAACTGTACAACTGGCCCTATCCCTGTAGAAAAGAAAGGACCTGGTTTGTGAATTGGCCCCAAGGCTCACCAGGAGAGATACTTTGCTGACACTTAAACTGGGCTCAGAATCTCCAATTTCTGTCCCCCACGTCATTGCCAGGGGCCAATTTCTCTTATTCAGGGTTACCACAACCCCTCACGCACCCTGCCCTGCTTTGGACATTTGGACATTGTCTCCTCAGTGATGTCCTTCTCCACTGCCTTTTAAATTTGGAAATAAAACACACAACACGATCAAGAACTTACTGATTTCTGAAGTGATAAGTCCTTCATCTCAGAATTTTTTTTTAACATACAATAAACTGCATATATTAAGAGTTTACAATTTGGTATTTTTCTCTTATTGGTAATGTATATATGGCAATCCCAATCTCCCTGTTCATCCCACCCCATCCCCACCCATCCCCAGCTTTCCTCGCTTGGTGTCCATATGTTTCTCCTCTACATCTGTGTCTCTATTTCTGCCTTGCAAATCGGTTGATTTGTACCATTTTTCTATATTCCGCATATATGTGTTAATATACGATATTTGTTCTTCTCTTTCTGACTCACTTCACTCTGTATGACAGTCTCTAGGTCCATTCATGTCTCTACAAATGTCCCAGTTTCATTGCTTTTTACAGCTGAGTAATATTCCGTTGTATATATGTACCACATCATTTTTATCCATTCATCTGTTGATGGATATTTAGGTTGCTTCCATGTCCTGGCTATTGTAAATAGTGTTGCAATGAACATTGGAGTGCATGTGTCTTTTTGAATTATGGTGTTCTCTGGGTATATGCCCAGGAGTGGGATTGCTGGGTCATATGGTACCTTTTTTTTAGTTTTACAAGGTACCTCCATACCGCTCTCCATAGTGGCTATATCCATTTATATTCCCACCAATGGTGCAAGAGCATTCCCTTTTCTCCACACCCTCTCCAGCATTTACTGTTTGTAGATTTTCTGATGATGCCCATTCTCACCAGTGTGAGGTGATACCTCATTGTAGTTTTGATTTGCATTTCCCTAATAATTAGTGCTGTTGAACAGCTTTTCATGTGCCTCTTGGCCATCCGTTTGTCTTCTTTGGAGAAATGCCTATTTAGGTCTTCTGCCCATTTTTTGATTGGATTGTTTGTTTTTTTTTTTGCTATTGAGCTACATGAACTGTTTATATATTTTGGAGATTAGTCCTTTGTCTGTTGATTCATTTGCAAATATTTTCTCCCATTCTGAGGGTTGTCTTTTTGTCTTACTTATAGTTTCCTTTGCTGTGCAGAAGTTTGATATTTCATGAGGTCCCACTTATTTATTTTTGTTTTTATTTACATTACTCTAGGGGGTAGATCAAAAAAAGATCTTGCTTTTATTTACGTCGAAGAGTGTTCTTCCTCTCTTTTCCTCTAGGAGTTTTATAGTGTTTGACCTTACATTTAGGTCTTTAATCCATGTTGAGTTTATTTTTGTGTATGGTGTTAGGGAGTGTTCTAATTTCATTCTTTTACATGTAGCTGTCCAGTTTTCCCAGCACCACTTATTGAAGAGGCTGCTTTTTCTCCTTGTATATCCTTACCTCCTTTGTCATAGATTAGTTGACCATAGTTTGTCTCTGGGCTTTCTATCCTGTTCCATTGATCTATATTTCTGTTTTTGTGCCAGCACTATACTGTTTTGATCACTGTAGCCTTGTAATATAGTTTGAAGTCAGGAAACCTGATTCCACCAACTCCGTCTTTCCTTCTCAAGATTGCTTTGGCTATTTGGGATCTTTTGCGTTTCCATACAAATCATAAAATTTCTTGTTCTAGTTCTGTTTCTCAGAATTTAAGACTAATTTTTTTTTTCAAAATAAAATTCATAGCTCTTGCAGACTGAGTTTACTTTGTGGTTGTTCCACTGTTGATAATGCTTCTCCCATTTTCTTTACACAAGTGTTTATCAACCGTGGCTGTATTTCCTATTCTAAGTTGCTCTTTGGCCATCTAGTTGTAGAACCAAAACTACCTGTAAAACCACCAGCAACATTGGTATTTTTAATAAAATTGCTATGACCCAAGGCTTCTCAGGGATAAATAAATTCAGAGAACAGGCAGTGGATAAATTCAGTGGAGCTTTGAAGCAATACAGAGTAGAAAAATAATAAAGAGTATTAACCTGGTTAAGGCAAGCTTTGTGTTTTTTTTTAAATGTGTATTTACCATTAAAGATTACACATGTACTTTTAAAATTTTACTAATTCTGTCATGCTTTATTAAGATGAACAAACAGAAAGAACCTTATATGAATTTCTCTTGTTGTTACACCTGTATCTCTCAGAAAGCAAAAGTCTTAAAAGTAAACAGTCTCATAATCCCCCCACAGCTAACAAAAACCAAAACAAACATGCAATGATATTTCTCAAAAAATGTGCTGTTTATCACACTGTCAGAAGGTCTGCCAAACTCAATCTATATAATAGAAGTGCATCTTAAGACATTTTTTCCTTTGCTGTATGTCTAATGGTATCATAAATTCAGTCCACCTCATTGGCTTTACCTGCTGGCCACATTTTGTCTTCACATTTGGGTGGATATGAACTTATCAAGGTGATGTGTATAATTTTTAAGTGAACATTTTAATTTGTCATTCTTAAAAACCAGCACCAATTAGCAGGGACTTGGCCACCTTAACAAAGGAGCAGGGCTTGCTGCATATCCAGTCACACAGCCCTTGGCGGATTTCCTAGCTTGAGCCGGGCTGCTCCAACATCATCACACTTTATTATCTACAGCACACAGGTATGAAGGCAGGATGAAGCCACACACTGTGCAATTTTCCTGATACCCCATGAGGCCTCAACGCTTCAGAGTTGGGCTCAAAGTCATGGAAAATCAGTTGACAACTAGAAAAATTTCAAACATCTTTCCTTATTTTCTTTAGCACACACAAACGGAATAATGCATTTTAAGTGAAGAAGACCCCATGAAAAGCAAAAGAAAACAAAAGCACTTCCCCTTAAAAGCAGCTATCTCCCTAGGATACCATTTTCATATTAAATGAAGATACAAAGAGTGAAGTGTGCTTAAAATCTCCCACATATGTTGGAAATAAAAACCTCAGAAGTGAATGAATGCTATAGCACACACCCAGCACCTAACTCAGCATTACGGGAAAATGAAAACTAAAACACTGTGGTTCAGGTAATTCTGAATAAAGGCAAAGTAACAACATTAGGGCAGCTTTCAGAAAACAGGAATTTATTTTTTCATCACAAATGTGCTTCAGTCTGAAGTATTTTCTGACTTTGTAGCATTATCAAACCAGTGATATGCCTACTTTATTTCAAGTGCAATACATGAATTTTTTAAAAGGTTATGAAAATATGTGTCTGCTTAAACAAATTCTCTCAATAGCCTGTTGGGTATTTGGGGTGTCCATATGTCAGTAGTCTTTGTTCTTAGCCTATAGGGAAGATTGCCAAATGCACTCCAGTGTGCCAGGCTTAAACAAAGGTGCTAAAGAGAGCCTGCCCCATTACCTGTATTCCAGTTTGGCTCACAATGAAAGGTAGAACAATTACCTAGGTGCTTTCACTGTGACGGCTCCAGTTGCAATAGACCTTATCTAATAGTTTATTACACTGAGAAAACAAAGCATATTCTAAAGAAAGAATCCACGGCTCTCATCTCTGACAGAATGATCTCTTTGAATTCTTTTGTCGATTTCATAGATTTCTAACAACCAGAGAAATTTTTTTTTTAAATCTGATTTTTATGCCAGCAGCACAATTTCCTCCTCAGTAAGTAGGACAGATTCATCCCACAAGCAACAATGGATGCTTCCCTGCTTAACTTGAGCATGACAGATTAAGCTTCAAGCAGATACACTAATGCCACCTCCACGTTTACAGAGACTGTTCAGAGAGGCAGGCCTGTGGGGCCTCAGCTGTATTTGTTCCTTGAACTGCCAGCTGATGAACCAAAGCTGTGCAAGGCGGCCACGCAGCCCTGATTGAGCGAGCTGTGTGAAAACCGCGGACTGGCGGGGCTGAGGCGACATGCCTCATTGCAGGGGCTTTCAGGCGAATTCCCCGCTTCCAAATTGTATCCACCTTAGGAAAGTTGCCTTGTGCACTGCCTTGCAGAAAGTAGGCACTTTGCACCTGTTTGCTGAATATAAAAGAGAAAAATGAGGAGAGGAAAAATGGGAGGTTAGAGAGAATTCACAGAGACCTTGTACATAGAGACAGATGCCTTTCAGATCTTGCCAGATCTGAAATAAATGCTGTTATTTCTGGCCCAGCAGTTAGGCGGCACTGACTGGAAGAATCACTAAGGTAAAAAAAAAAAAAAAAAAAGTAAAATTAGCAAATGAATGAACTAGTAAAACACTAGGAAAATAAACAGTAGCCCAAATCTACTGATAATATTTGATCAATTATGTTACAAAATGATTTTTTATTAGAAAAATTACACTTGCAATATGATGCTTTCTGAAAGGGCATTTGCAGTCTTGCAGAGACCAGTGTGTTGCATAAAGAAAACTGCAGAATTATAATATGAGGGTAACCATTATTCATACTGCTAGGAGGGGCATCTTAAATTGCTACTCAGTTTGCTCATTAGATATTACCTTTAAAACTATAAAAGCAAAGTGGTGGTGTTTTTTTGCACAGACATAAATAAGACTCTAAAATTCACCTGTCAATGATAGGAAAAGACTGAACCAAGCAATACAAAAAGCATGAATGTACTGTTCACACAGTGATGTAATCGGTGGCTGTTTTGCTCGCTGAAATCTCGAACCTTTCACAACCACATGCGTATGTTTGTCGTTTATCCCTTTTCTCAGGTGCAAAGAAGGCTACCAAGGAGTCCGTTGTGATCAATTTCTGCCGAAAACTGATTCCATCTTATCGGATCCAAGTAGGTCAAGCGTTTTTCTTCTGTCTCTAACACCATATAAAACTCTGAGCCACAGTTGCTAACTCGCTGGCGCTGTATCTCAGTTTTGCTTTCTCCGAACGCTGCCAAGGGTGGGAGTTGGGGACAGACATTCACGTTCACAGTTTGCTATTTCTGTCGAGGTGTAGGTCTTCTCCAGGGATGGGCCCTGGTTTTGAGATTCAGCTCCACCACTCCCTCCACTGGGAACTGCGGCAAATCCTACACCTTTCGCTTTCAGTCTCCCCCACTACCACTCCATTATGAAAGCAAGGATATAGAAATACAAAAGACCTTATTATTTATCCAAAAGAATGTCATGGGAAATATAGTGTCATATTGCTTCTTACCCTCTGGTTGGTAATTTGTGAAAATATTAAACCTATTAACCTTTACCTTTCTGAAGTAAGGAAATATAGATGTAAAATTATATAAGAGGTTTTCAAACCAACCGTCAAAACCCCATTTTTAGCAACAGTATTCAAGTATTAGTGATTACTGAACCAATGACAAAATCATTTTATTTCCATTCATGAAAGAAGACAATTTGCCACTACGAAACATTGCCACTCATTAGTTTCTGTCTCTATATGGAGTAAAAAGTAATATTCTATACGAACATGCTCAATTATGGTCAAATTTGAAATTTTTACTTTATCTGTAAATAAGCTGCTCTTTCAATGACTGCTACAATTGAATCACCACTAAGGAAAGGGTACTTTTATTGAATCAGCAGTTTAGTTCAGTGAAGATAATGATAGACATTTCCAAATCGTAAAGGCAGTGTTTTGGTTTTCTGAATACCAAACATGCGTAGCATAAACTTTAGCAAAATATCATGCACTGACAACAGCCAGAGGTCAACCGATCTGTGAGTGTGCACGTCGCTGCATAATGAACACATTTAGCCACCCTTCAACACCTTTTCAAAATGCATATTTTCATTTCCCCCTTGAATTTTTAGGTACGTTTCCTCTTGTAAATGTAATCTTTTTAAAAAAAGGAAATTTTGTTGAATTCCATTTGCTTCTTTTTTATCTTGGAAAGGCAAGCTGCCAGGGTACAGCATTAACTGCTATTTTCTTGGCGAATTTAGCTCTCCTGGAGAAAAGTGGTGGTTGCCTAAAAGCCAGCAACCAAGCTAGCCATGGTTGATCTGAGTTCTCTGAAATGGGAGGCTCTGGTCTCTAGGAATTTCCCAGATAGGGGGCAGTTACTGGAGTGTGTTGTATTTTTTCTGTCTTGTGATTTTGGCCACTTGCTAAGCTGATGTCTAAAAGGTATGGTTGTGTCTAGAGACATATTATTTGGAATACTAGAGAGCTTACAAAGAAGAATGGGTTTGCTGATTTCTTTCTTTATTTCTCTTTTTATTCACTTTAATGTAGTTAATTTCCCTCTTTGTTTTTTTCCCCCTTTCCCTTTCCCTCCCTTTTATTGTCCCCTTTCCTCTCTTCTCTTTATTATTTTCTTACATCCCTTTATGCTTCCTCCCTCCCTCTCCCTCCCTCCCTCCCTCCTTTCCTTCCTTCCTTCCTTGTTCTTTTCATATATAGCTGTGGAATATATACAGGATACTGGGGCGCGACTTGCATATGGTGCAAAATGGGTAAAATAATATTTCTTTACACGGTCTAAGCAAACCTTTGCCATTCAATTGAATATGATAGCCCATCACTGCAAAACTTGAGAATGAGGACTCTATAAGGACTGTGCACTCCTCACAAAAAAAAAAAAAAAAAAAAAGATCCCATGATCAGAGTCACCAATCCTGAAAACCTTGGTTTCACATACACAAAAATATTTAGTGCAGCAATATTTATAATGGTGAAAAAATAGACACATTCTAAAAACAGCAAGATTATGTTTAAGTAGAATATCATATGACACATTGATCATGTTTTAGTAAATTATTAAAATAAGAGCTGTATGAAATTGTCCTATTAAGTGAAACAGTACGATAGAAAATTATTTTCATGCAACATTGCAATAAGAACTTCCTTTGGTCCAAAGGTGGAAAAAAACACACTAAAATGCTAAAAGGGAACTTTAAGTATTGGGGTTATAGAAGCATATGAATTTTTTTCCTTGTTGTCCTGTTTTCTATAAAATGACACATCATTATGTGAATCAGAATGCCAGAATGCCTGTGTTGGGCTGCACTACACAGGCCTGCAAGCCCAGTGCTTGCCCAGCTTCTAGACCAAAGAAAGAGCCCAGAGTCAGCAACAGAGACAGCAGTGGTTTAACGGATGGGGGAGCTTACACGTCTGAAGCAAGGTCCTAGAGTGACACCCCACCGTGTGTGGCAGATGGGGGGCAGGACATGGTGAGAGGCTTTGCTGGAGGTGGTGGGGGTTACCAATGATAGGGGGAATGGACTTCACGTGGGCTCCTTGGTTACCAGGGAAACCAGCAGAGGAGCAGCCTGCCCCTCACCGCCCCTTCGATAAGCTATCAGAGTGGAGATGTTCTGATCTAAAGCGAGAGCAGTCATTAGCTTGGGGCTTGGGGCAAGTATATAAGAATGTCAGTCGTGTGAGTAGGGTATAGGTGAAGCAGGCGCTGGTCGAGCAGGGGACGTACAGAGAACAGCCATCTTGAGTGTCCTGACCATACACCTTGAAACTGAAAAAATGAAACAAAACATTGAGAAAGCTACGCATGAGTCCCTGAAACACAGTTTAAATGGGAAAAGCATTTATCTCCTGTTCATCCATGTACGCATCCATTTACTTATGCAATCATTAATTCATTCCCCCAATATTTTCTGAGCACCCACCGAGGGCCATCTATAATCAGATACTGTGAGTACAAAAGTGTACAAATAGGATTTAGGCTCTGAGGCCCCCAAGGCTAGTGAGGGAGAAAAACATGTAGACACATGAGCATGGGCGTGATTCTGATGGAAACATTTATTCCTTTGTAACCTTGGCAGATTTATTAAGCCCCTGAACCTCAGGCTTTTCACCTGAATAATGCCAATAATAATACCTATAGGCATCTACCACCATGACTGGCAAGACGTCAGTTCCAGGTGAACATCAGCCCACTCCCTTGTTCATCATCGTAATAGTACTAATCTGTGTTTAGAGTTTTCGTCTGTCAGGCACTGGGCCAAAGGGCTTTACTTGGATAACCTCATTAAACCCTCACAATCATAGCACAGCAGAGTTACTGGCAATTGACCACATTTTGTAGATGAAGAAATTAGGCCTTGGAGATATTAAACTTGCTCAAGGTCACACAGCTAGTTAATGCTGGAGTCTAACTTCCAATCTAAATGACTTTAGGACCTGAGCTCCCTACTGCAGGGCTCTTTCCTTCCTTTCCTAGGTCTCTCCTTCCTCTAGTTATTTTCAATATGACATTTATCACTCTAAATTTTGTTGACTGAAACTCAATGACCTGCAGCAAACATTATTCTAAGGAACAATATTTGCACAATTTTCATATCTTAATGCAGCAACTTGAGCTTCCATAGAGATTTAAATCCCTAATGAAATTTCCTTGTCAGAATTCTTGCTGAAGGATCGTTTAATTTGCTGCTTATGATATCTTGGAATGACTCTGCTCTGGAAATAAGCATCCCTCTAATACCCTTCCTTTGCTTTTCCTCCTCCCTTTTCTTCTCTTTCTCCCTTCTTCTTTTCTTCTGTGTCCATTTTCTAAATGCATGACAATCCCAAGGAACAGGGGGTAGAAGTCTCTGCTGTTTTGTTCTCCTTCAGGCAACGCAGAGTTGATCAGAAATGTGCACCTTTGTCAATTAATTTATAATAATAATAATATCTCAAATTACATGCATTTAAGGAAACAAAGATAGGATGTCACTGTGAGAAACTCAATGGCTGACAGGACCAGTGTTCTCACTGTGGCCCCAGGCTGGATCCTCAGACCGGTTATTCCAAAAACTCACAAAGAACCTGTAGTCAGCTCTACTCAGGAAGACTTATATACACAAAGGAATCAAACTTACACAATGGCTTGATGTCAGTTTGTGAAAAGATACGGCCCATTGTCAGGTTACTCAAAACCTTGTATGGGCTAAGTGTACAGAAGCCACATTCCAATCACAAGGATGAATAAGAGGGGTTCAGAAGGAAGAGAGTGGGAGGAACAGACTTTGGTCAAGATCAAGGGGACATGACCTTCTGTGAAGGAGCCAGGACCAGCTAATCTAGAATTTCTGAAGAGCTTAGATCTGTACCCTGCCTCCTGTTGCTGCCGACACATGGGTAGCCACTGTCAACTTCCAGGAAGCACCATCATCTTCTTGATGATTTCTGATGTGATCACTTTAGAACCAATCCATTTTCCTCACAAACACAGGATCGACCTGTAGACTCCTGTTTTCTCTTCCTTATCTCTGGTACCCACCCAAGTCAGGTACCATCTCTAGCCTTGAAGCAGAGCTAGATGGAACTGAAGAACCATGAGCTGGCCAAGATTTCAGGCAGATATTGTCCTGGGTCTCCCCACTTTAGTGCCCATGCCAACCTGAGTTATCAGCAAGATCCTAATCTCATCACTGGCCAACGGAAGCCTGAGAGCCACCCCAGAGAATGGGTTAAGAGCAACATCAAAGAATGGTTCATTGTGGAGAAGACACCCATCTACAGTGAGGGTCCTTTTCCTCACACACAGCCAGTGGCAGCCATTTCCAGTCCTCACTGTGCCTTCCCTTCTACATCAGCATCTAATACCCAGTATCCCCAGGGCTGGAGGGTGGTGATAAGTCTGTAAGCCTCGAGTTTGGCATGGGGCTTATACAGCTTATACTCTCAGAGTCATCTGCTCTTCCCCATGGGGAGATGGAGGCTAACTTCTTGCTATAGTCTATATAAACCATTAAAAGAAAATTTTCTGCAGTTTACTGATCTAGTAGACTTTTACTCAGCAATTCATGAATCAGGCAGCATCCAATCCAGCAGATAGAAAGGAGCTCTGAAGAGCTGTATAAGATGAGAGATTCTTAAAGACCAAAGCAAGCAAGAACAAGGAAGTTAAACTGGGCGTTTGCTTATTGGTTAAAGCAAGGTTACACTACTTATATGGAGCAAAAGAAAGGCAGGTAACTTGTGTTGAGCAGGCGAGCCCTGGTTGGTTAACCTAAGGCTTTCTTTTCTGGGATAGTCAAGCATAGAAACTTAGTTAAGTCTCGGTTTGCTGATATGAGACTTAGCATGAGCGACTCTATCTTGATTTTAACCAGGTTACTTTAACAGTACTGTCTTACATTCATACTTTAGTTTCTTTGGATCTTAGAGACCAGGCCGTGCTCTCAGAGTGCCCACTAAGATGCCAGGAGCCTGTCAGGATATGGTTCAGAGGAAGGCTAGCAAAAAATATGTTAGGAGTTTTTAGACTTTCTATCACTCCAAACTGGGCTTGTGTACCCCAACTCATCAGGAATAATCACTTTGCAAATCCAAAAAGTAAATTTGCCATGACATGTGGTTCTAGCCATAGAGAGCACCAGGCAGTGAACCCGTTCACAGAACCCACTTCAGAATGGTTTACATCATTAACTAACTCATCAGCATGATTGGTCTCCTTCCTTGTGTACCAGGAAGATGATTGAGTCGTCACTTACCCAGCTTTCAAACCAGTCAGCCCAGGGCAGAATGGTGCTCCTTTGCCATGTGTGGCATAGTGAGGGAGAGGGAAACTTGGGGGAGTCTCCAAGAACCAGTGTTGAGCCTGGGAGCCCAGGCAGGAGTTGGCTAAGCACATGCAGAAGGTTTCCTTGAAGAGTATCAATGGGAAGTTTCCTGAAGAGACTCATGTTCTGCCCTCTTGCTTTTTCTGATTTCATGTATGTGGAAAAGTGTGCAGTGTGACCACTACTAGATGGAAGGATGTAAGGAAAGATGCTCTGAATTAGGAGTTAAAAGATCTTGATTCGAATCCTGTGACCACTTGCTCTTAGCAGTATGGCCTTGGGTGAATCACAGTGTAATTGAGCCTTAGTTTCTTTATCTGTAGAAGAATCCTGCAGGCACCCTGGTTAGAAGAAGAAAACAACCCTCAGTACAGAGCAGGCTGTCCCTGTAAGCCATTCAAAAGTGGGGTCAGGGACTTCCTAGGTGGCACAATGGTTAAGAATCCGCCTGCCAATGCAGGGGACATGAGTTCGATCCCTGCCCCAGGAAGATACCACATGCCACGGAGCAACTAAGCCTGTGCACCATGACTATTGAGCCTGCGCTCTGGAACCCATGAGCCACAACTATTGAGCCCATGTGACACAACTACTGAAGCCCATGCACCTAGAGCCCATGCTCCACAGCAAGAGAGGCCACCACAATGAGGAGCCTGTGCACCACACTGAAGAGTAGCCCCTGCTCGCCACTAGAGAAAGCCCGTGTGCAGCAACAAAGACTCAACACAACCAATAAAATTAATTAATTAATTAATTAATTTTTAAAAAGTGGGGTCAAATACACAGCTGAAATAATCTATCTTTTTTATTCATTCACTCACTTTTACTGTAAGTAATTAAGCACATATAAAATACATCATGCTGTGGATACAAACAATAATAATTATGGATCCTACCATCAATAAACTTATAGTCTAGAAAACTGCATTTATTTAAATTGAATTATAGCCTCCAAAGAATGTGCTGTCTACAAGACATAAAAATGTTTTTTTCATCCACTCATTCATTCAAAGTCTTACTAATAGGTTGACAGGGGACAAGTTGCTTAACGTTGATGGGTTCTGGTTTTCTTCTTTATAAAATAAAATATTAATTGTCTCTAATGCAGATAACTATTGTTAGGATTAAATAAAATAATCCATTCAGAGTAGTTTGCGCTTGACACATGGTGAAAGCTTGGTAAATGTTATCTAGTATTATCATTATTATTTATCTTAACTGTTATTATTGCCTCTATAACTACATGGTGTTGCTGCATGAGACATATTATCTGACCTCAAATATCTTCAGTTGCACAGAGGCAAGAAAAAATTGTACAAACAAGTACAAATAACACACATAAAAGACAAGACAGTTTAAGGAACTATCATCAAAATGGGGGACAATAAAAATTCACATAAAGTGGAAGGAAAGGTCTGGGTTGCTCACGAAAGGCTTATCTAGGCAGGAGCATTGTAGTGAGTTTTTCACATTGGGGGGGCGGGGTGTGGCTGTGTACTGTTGCACAGATTGCACAATGCCCAACTTTACAAGTATCATTCATACTAAAGTGTGAAGTTTCTCTATGGAGATGGGCTGCATGGTCCTGGGTAGGAAATTTCCATTAATAAGTTAAATGGAGAAACAGAAGATTCTTGAGGGGACAAAGCATAAACTAATAACCACTTGCTCTTGGTCCATTAATCCTTACTGATGAGAGGGATGTCTTCCAGACTGAAATCTACTCAGAATATTTAAGTCCCCTGCATTACTCTGCCCTCCAGTAGCTGTAAAAACATTGTTAGTAGAATGTATTAATATGTAAAATTTGCAACTTTATTACCCTTTTTCTGGCCTTGAAAGAAGAGTAACAGAATTATCAGATTTTGATCACACCTCTTTGAATCTTACAATCAATTCTATCAAATCTAAGGTGTTTTAATATTCAGTTGCTAAAATCTTCAAGTCTACCCATTTAAATTGTATCGAACACCTAACTCTTACCAATTAAACATGCAAATGCACACCATTTCTAGAACACTAGGAAGATGAACATGTTTACAAGAAAGAAAAAATTTCTTTTGATCACATCACTCAGAAATAACCACTAATAATCATTTTAGGTCATAGCATTCCAACTGTTTTATAATTTTTATGTGGAATACATAGTTAAAAAATTTGGAAAATATGCATGTTTACATTTAATATATGCTCTTTAAAAAATAATTTGAAGGCCATACATTGCAAGATGTGGTAAGATTACACATAATTTTTCTCGTCAACATTTTTCTCTATTTTCCTAATTTTCTGCAATACATATTTATTAACAATAATTATTAGAAGAATGATAACAATAACAAACTCTTTTTGATGCATCTACATACCAGGCATTGATCTGAGCATTTTTCAGATAATCCTCGATGGCCCATTGAAGTATATGCAATAAAAACCCCCATTATAATGGTGAGGAAACTGAGACAATGGTAAGTAAAATTGTTTGGTCAAGGATACACTTTAAGTAAGTGGTAGGGCTGGAATTTGAACCCCATGAGTTGTGCAGTCTAACTATGAAAAATGAAAAGACAGTCTCAAAAGTTGACAGTAGCTCTTTCCCATGGAATCATAATCTTTAGGATTCACCCTACTGGTCCCCTTCTTTTAAGCATCATTATTTTTCTGTGTGACTTTTCAGACTCTGCTGTATTGGAATTTGAGGTGTCTGCTGAGAGATTGTGTATGGGTCCGTGTACACAACTGTGGGCCAGGATGAAGGAGGGAGAACACCCTATGCTTTTATCTAGTTTTCTTTTACCAATTGCCACTTCAGTCCCTGGCAGAACAGGGGGGTCACCAGCAGGCGGGTGAGGGAGTCCTACCACGGTGTAAGTGAACGTGTCCTGTGGTGATATTCTGTGTTCTTTTTGGTTGTTGTTGTTTTTGGCTTGTTTGTTTAATTTTTATTGAAGTATAGTTGACTTACAATGTTGTGTTGGTTTCAGGTGTACAGCAAAGTGAATCAGTTATATATATATATAATATCCATTCTTTTTCAGATTCTTTTCCCATACAGATTATTACAGAATATTGAGTAGAGTTCCCTGTGCTATAGAGTAGGTCCTTATTAGTTATTTATTTTATATTTAGTAGTGTGTATATGTTAATCCCAATCTCCTAATTTATCACTTCCCTCCACATTTCCCCTTTGATAACCATAAGTTAGATTTTGAGACCTGTAAATCTGTTTTGTAAATAAGTTCATTTGAATCACTTTATTAGATTCTACATATAGGTGATATCATGTGACATTTGTCTCTCTCTGACTTCACTTAATATGATAATCTCTAGGTCCATCCATGTTGCTACAAATGGCATTATTTCATTCTCTTTTTTATGGCTGAGTAATATTCCATTGTATATATGTGCCACATCTTCTTTATCCATTCCTCTGTTAAAGGACATTTAGGTGGCTTCCATGTCTTAGCTATTGTAAATAGTGCTGCAGTGAACATTGGGATGCAGGTATCTTTTCGAATTATGATTTTCTCCAGATATATGACCAGAAGTGGGATTTCTGGATCATATGGTAGTTCTATATTTAGTTTTTTAAGGAACTTACATAGTATTCTCCATCATGGTTGTACCAATTTACATTCCCACCAATAGAGGAAGAGGGTTCCTTTTTCTCCACACCCTCTCCAGCATTTATCATTTGCAGATTTTTGGATGATGGCCATTCTGACCAGTGTGAAGTGATACCTCATTGTAGTTTTGATTTGCATTTCTCTAATAATTAATGATGTTGAACATCTTCTCGTGTACTTTTTGGCCATCTGTATGTCTTCTTTGGAGAAATGTCTATTTAGATCTTCTGGCTATTTTTTGATTGAGCTTTTTTTTTTTTGATATTGAGCTGCATGAGCTGTTTGTGTATTCTGGAGATTAATCCTTTATCAGTCACATCATTTGCTAATACTTTCTCCCATTCTGTGGATTGTCTTTTCATGTTATTTATGGTTTCTTTTGTTGTGCAGAAGCTTTTAAGTTAAATTAGGTCCCATTTGTTTATTTTTGGTTTTATTTTCATTACTCTAAGAGGTGGATCAAGAAAGATGTTGCTGCAATTTATGTCAGAGTGTTCTGCTTATGTTTTCCTCTAAGGGCTTTATAATATCCGTCCTTATGTTTAGGTCTTTAAGCCTGTTGTGAGGCCTCCACTCTGCCTACACCTGCTTCTCTGAGCAGGAAATCCTAACAGTGCTCTTGTTTGCCGCCTACAGGGCCCCTGCACCTGTGGTTAGTGTAAGCCAGAAGTTGAGTAGCGCATGGGCAGCCTGCTCTGGGAGGCTTCGGCTCAGAATGGGTGCTCTGGTTCTAATTCTCCGCTGCCCTTTCCCCACCCTCTCTGCTTTGAGGGATCTTAATAGGGTTCTTAATATTCATGCAAGCTGTTGGTAGCCTGAATAGGTTTAGCCTTCAATACAGTGTAATTTTATATACACAATATTTTGCAGTTTATTTCTATATTTGTCATATTTGGCTAATTACTTATGCATGAGGATGGCATCCCCCACCACAGATTTATACATTGATGGAGCTTTCTTCCATTATCCATAATGTATTGCCATTTTCACTGAAAATCTATACAGGGATAACCTTTAGTGAGGTTTCCAATGGCCTTTTTGTTTGGAAGTTGCCAAGTGTTAACACTTTGAGTGAGTATAAGGAAGAACTGAAAGAAAAATGGTGGCAAGTTTTGCCAAGAGTATCTGAAGATTAAAAGCAAAGAAATGATAACCACAAGACTAAATAGGCCTTTACCCAAGGGTGTACACGGCACTTGAGATTACCTTGCTCTTAGCTCATACTCTGTTTTGGATAAATTTAAATCACATCTCATAACATTACATGCAACACTAGAGAGTTAGCACTACCGTCTACAAAATACAGAAAAAAAAATATTGATTTCCACCTATGTTAATAAGACTTTCCTAAATGCATCTATTTATTTACATCTTGTGCACAGAAGCTGTTTTACAGTTTTGGAGATAAGTAGCAGAATTAGTTGTTTCTTCGGAAGGTGTTTTATATAATGCTGATGCTGGGAGACGACCAACATAGTCCTGTATAAGCTGCATGCCACCTCCCCCATCCTCCTTCCCTTGAGAGAGCTATTTTGAGAGAGCATGATAGAGCAATTTCACTCTTGTGTAACTGACATGAAATGGAATGATTTGAGCTATTACCATCTTCATTTCTAATTTGGTACTACCATCACTCTTTCATTTTTTATCTAGTTTTACAAAATTGGATACACAAATTGTAAATAGCGTCTCATAATGCGGATTGTAAAGGTGAGACAGAAAAGCATAAAAATCGACCACATTGTTGTCAATAATCAGAGACACATGCTTATGGGTTTTCTCTTAATACTAAGGTCATAGTTTTAATTCCAGCAGAGATGCTTTCGTGGAATGAGGACATGCTATGTGGCAGACATTGTCTGTGCCTCTATCTCTACTTCGTCATTTATTATCCACACCTTACTTGTGGTCATTCTACAGTTAAGGAAACTAAGATTCAGAGAATTTAATTAATCCATCAAAATCACTCAGTTTCTAAGAATTTAAATTTGAATCTGCTGATTATACTGTTTAGCTTTCCAAGTACTTTCTCTTGGGGACCAATAAAGTGTTTGTGTTTATATATATTTTTTTAATTTTATTTATTTATTATTTTTTGGAGGGTACACCAAGTTCAATCAACTGTTTTTATACACACATCCCCATATTCCCTCCCTTCCTTGACTCCCCCCTCCTCGAGTCCCCCCCACCCTCCCTGCCCCAGTCCTCTAAGGCATCTTCCATCCTCGAGTTGGACTCCCTTTGTTATACAACAACTTCCCACTGACTATCTATTTTACAGTTGGTAGTATATATATGTCTGTGCTACTCTCTCGCTTCGTCTCAGCATCCCCTTCACCCCCCATCCCCTCCCAAACCTCGAATTCTCCAGTCCATTCTCTGTATCTGCTTCCTTGTTCTTGTCACTGAGTTCATCAGTACCATTTTTAGATTCTGTATATGCGAGTTAGCATACAATATTTGTCTTTCTCTTTCTGACTTACTTCACTCTGTATGACAGACTCTAGGTCTATCCACCTCATTACATATAGCTCCATCTCATCCCTTTTTATAGCTGAGTAATATTCCATTGTATATATATGCCACATCTTTATCCATTCATTTGTTGATGGGCATTTCGGTTGCTTCCATGTCCTGGCTATTGTAAATAGTGCTGCAATGAACATTATGGTACAAGTTTCTTTTGGGATTATGGTTTTCTTTGGGTATATGCCCAGTAGTGAGATTACTGGATCATATGATAGTTCTATTTGTAGTTTTTTCAGGAACCTCCAAATTGTTTTCCATAGTGGCTGTACCAACTTACATTCCCACCAACAGTGCAAGAGAGTTCCCTTTTCTCCACACCCTCTCCAACATTTGTGGTTTCCAGATTTTGTGATGATGGCCATTCTGGTCGGTGTGAGGTGATACCTCATTGTGGCTTTGACTTGCATTTCTCTGATGATTAGTGATGTCCAAATGGATTAAAGACCTACATGTAAGGCCAGACACTATAAAACTCCTAGAGGAAAACATAGGCAGAACACTCTATGACATCCATCAAAGCAAGATCCTTTTGGACCCACCTCCTAGAATCATGGAAATAAAATCAAGAATAAACAAATGGGACCTCATGAAACTTAAAAGCTTTTGCACAGCGAAAGAAACCATAAACAAGACTAAAAGGCAACCCTCAGAATGGGAAAAAATAATTGCCTATGAAACAAGGGACAAAGGATTAACCTCCAAAATATACAAGCAGTTCATGAAGCTTAATACCAAAAAAACAAATAACCCAATCCACAAATGGGCAGAAGACCTAAATAGACATTTCTCCAAAGAAGACATACAGATGGCCAACAAACACATGAAAAGATTGTGTTTATATTTTTAAGCCAAGGAACTGACATTTCAAGGACAAAGTAACACAAAGAAGGTGGTTTTAGGATATTTGTTGTAATAGAGCCATTTATTTATTTATTTATTTATTTATTTAACTATCTAGATAGATCTATCTATCCATCCTTTGATTGTCTGCTTGATGGATTTTTCTTGAAGAGTTAAGGGCAAGGTAATCTCCATTATGGCTAGTGGTATGATTAAAAATTCAGTTTAAAATAGGTGAAAAGACAGGTGCATAATTAGTACAGTTTGGGATAGAATGTTCTATTAAGCTATGCAGTACAAGGTGCATAGTCTAGTTCCTGACACACAACAAACACTTGATAAAATTGTGAGAAGTTAAAAATAATTTTCGATGATTCGTTTTATGTGAGAATAAACTTTTGAGAACAGGCACGGGATCTTCTAAATTTCTGTCTCTCTTAACTTTTCAGTCTCTCCCTATGAATAGATGTTAACTGTACAATTATACTGGTTGGTACCTCCATTGTCTCCATTTTCTTTGGGATCTTGAAACCTTCAGTCCTTTTAAGAAAGTTCAGTGGGAAAATTAATGTGGAATTGATCTGGCAGATAAACACTTGATTCCCATTGTGTTTTTTTTTTTTTTTAATTATTTTATTTTATTTTTTTGGGGGGTACACCAGGTTCAATCAACTGTTTTTATACACATATCCCCATATTCCCTCCCTTCCTTGACGCCCCCCCCTCGATTCCCCCCCACCCTCCCTGCCCCAGTCCTCTAAGGCATCTTCCATCCTCGAGTTGGACTCCCTTTGTTATATTTGGGTTTTAAACCATGAAGAGATTATCACATTTTCAGTTTTTCCTGATGTCTTGTCTTCACAGCAATGTTCTGTGATTATACCTGTAGGAAATTTCCAAATATTGGGCATAGCCCACATCAGTGGTCCAGGAATACTTTCCAGACTCAATAGGAGTGTTTCGTGGTTAATATGTAAATACTGCCCCTAATTAAGAATGAACAATTGGAATTTAAAACTCAAACATTTCTATAATATAAGATGATTCAAATATAAAAAACATTTATTAAGGACCTATTCTAGTTCATATAAGAAACTTTGCCAGGTACATTCACATATGTTGTATAGGTTGTCATTTAACTCTGACAAGTACAAGATAAAATAGTTATTACTATCTGCATTTATTTATGAACAATACAAACAAGACTAAGTAGGTAATATCTAGAGGAAGAAAACTATGGAGATTTAATGTGGAAATAAGACAGACTGAGAGATATAGCATGATCCAATGTAAAACATATTTTAAAAAAGGCTATTGTTTCTTGAATATATTTCACTATAGTTTCAAATAAAATCCTTAGACTACTTCTTAAAACCTATTTTAGTTTTTCTTTATTTTTTTGTGTTTCATTATGAAATTTAATCAGCAGATAGTTGAAAACTAAAATGCAGATTCTGCAGGAGAAAAGGGGTTGTGTTGGGTTTGGTTACCACTGTATCACAAGTACTGTACGTAACATGTTTCTGTCATGTCAGACATAGAAGTTTATTATGATTGAATTAGTGAAAAAGAAACTTGTCGAAGTTAACATGTTTTCCTGGTTCCCATTTTAAAATGTTTTTTAGTCCATACACTTCAAAACTTAGTATCAACTAAATGCCTATGACTTTGCTAAGTGTTATGGATAATTAATATAGTAACAATATTGTAAAATATAATTTTGGGCTTAATTTAATTTTAGGATAGTAATACATTCCTAGGGTTCAACTCAAACGATACAAAAAGGTTTAAAATTAAAGTCTTCTACCCCACTCCCCATTCACCCATTTCCTCTCTCACAGGCAATCAGTGTTGTTAACATCTTATAAAACTTTATAGTTATCTTATATTTATAAAAGAAAATAATGTATTTATTATAAGTACATCATATTTATATATAATAATATATTATTATACTATATTTATAAGTAAATAATGTATTTCTAAAAGCAAAATGAACCAACAATGCCCTCTTTTTTTGTGTAAGTAGCAGTTGATAGTACACACTGTTCTGTATTTTGCTTTTCCACTTAGCAATGAATCTTCAAGATCATTCTATTTCAGTACCTATAGAACATACTCAGTCTTTTTACAATTGCATAGCATATTTCTTTTTACATCAGTCGCATGTAACATAATATGCCAAATAGCATCTTATCTGTGGATTTGCATTTAGGTCATTTTTTGTTTACATTATGCCACTTTCAACACTATGTGGGATAAATTTCCAGAAGTGGAATATGTGAGTCCAGCATATGTACCTTTGTAGATATTGGGGTTGTCCTCATTGTCACCCCCCACGTAGCACCATTTTAAACTCTCAAACCTTCTCCAAACCTTCTGTTTCTTCAGTCTCTTCAACACAACATATTGCTTTATCGAACTAGTTTACCTTTGTTCAAACTTAGAAGAGAAGGGTGCTAGCCATATAGTTTTTAATTTCTTCTGTGATGAGTGACATGGAGCATCTTTTCATATGCTTGAAAGCTGGTTTTCTTTCCTTTCCTGGGAACTCTCTTAATATCCCTTGGTGAGTTGTCTATTCAGTTATTGATAATTTTTTTTTTAATGGTTTGTAAGAGTTGTTTATATATAAAGGAATTTAGGCCTTTGATAGTGAGTGATATGAGGTTCAAATAGTTTTTTGTTTTTTTTTTTTTTTGACATTTGTATTTTGTCTTTGGTTATAGTAGTTCATGCCAAGCAGGAAACCCTTGCTTCCTTCCTTCTTTAATTTTTTTCTTCTTTCCTTCTTATATTAGAATGAATCAATTTTCTTTTGTGGCTACTGGGTTTTGTGTAATACTTTGAAGAGATCTTTCTCACTAACTTTATTCAATAGTTTTTCCATTTGAATTTGATAGTTTTATTATTTTATGCTTAAATCTTGACAAAGATACAGATTTCTTTTTCCTAGATGATTACAGATTCCCAAGATGATTTAGTTAGAAATATAATTATCAATATATATGTTCATGACTTAAATGCCATTTATATGTTAAATATCATATATGTATAAATAAAATACAAAAGGCATAACTAAATATCAAATATTTATTCAGTTCTATTTCTGAGCTTCCTATTTTGTTCTGTTGACCTGTTTGTACATCAGTGTAATATTCTTAACTCTTATGGTTTTACTCCATGTGTTAAAATACATAGGAGGAGGCAGGTTCTCCTTCAGTTACCTAAACCCATCCCCCAAATTTTCTGAATATTTGGGTTTCATTAACTAATTCTCTGCCCACAACTTATTAGTAATGTAGACTTGGGGGTTGTATGTTACATTTAAAAGAAACCATGATGGGCCTGAGTAAATGAAGCAGAAGAAGCCAGGTGGCAAAGTTTAAAATTAAAATAAATAAGGACGTTAGAGAGAGAAAGAAAGATTGTTTCTGAAAGTGGGATCCCAAATACCTCTCTTGTCCTATCAATAGCTAGGAAGAAGCCTTGCCAACATTTCCAAAGGACCAACCTTAACCTCAATAAATTGGCAACTACCTTGTGATGCAGAGATCAATATGATTGATGGATAAGATTTATAAGATCCCTCCATCTTTACAGTTTTTAGGAGGTTTCATTTTCTAAAGCAAGTATACATTACTTTAACATAAAATTTATATTATTGGGGGTGACTCATTATTGGTCTATGTTATCATAATACTGGAAGTTAGTGATACTCATAACTTAATATGTGATACGCAGGAGCAGAAACACACCAGCAATTGTATAACTGCAGACTACTGTGCTATTAATAATCTTGGAATCGAACTGTTCAACCCTCAGGTTGGTTCAGCACATCAAAGAATGCTGAAACTGACATCTTTTTTGTGCTGATAGAGAGGAACCAGATGATATCTCAAGTTGGAACCCTGGGTTGCTTAGAAAAGAACACTACCGGGGAAAGTGGTCAGGGGCAGAAGGATATATCTCATGAATAGCTCAGGTAATTTCGTTCTTCCTATTCTGTTCCTAACAAGCATGATTCAAGACAACCTTCAAGGCATTATCAGCAAAGAAAAATATGAACACCACTCTCTTTTTCTTTTTTATGTGCACATTGTTATTTTAATGCATTTTTCAAAAATTTTATTGGCTTATAGTTGACTTAAAATGTTGTGTTAGTTTCTTATGTACAGCAAAGTGAACCCAATCTTTTTCAGATTCTTTTCCCATATAGGTTATTACAGAATATTGAGTAGAGTTCCCTGTGCTATAAAGTAGGTCATTATTAGTTATCTATTTTTATATATAGTAGTGTGTATATGTTAATCTCAATTTCCTAATTTATCACTTCCCCTCACATTTCCCCTTTGGTAACCGTAAGTTTGATTTTGAGATCTCTGAGTCTGATAAGTTCATTTGTATCATTTTTTATCAGATTTCAAACATAAGTGATATCATATGATATTTGTCTTTGACTTGCTTCACTTAATATGACAATTTCTAGGTCCATCCATGTTGCTGTTAATGGCATTATTTCATTCTTTTTTATGTCTAATGTTCCATTGTGTGTGTGTGTGTGTGTATATATATATGTATATATATATATATGTACTACATCTTCTTTATCCATTCCTCTGTTGGTGGACATTTAGGTTGCTTCCATGTCCTAACTATTGTAAACAGTGCTGCAATGAACATTGGGGGTGCATGTATCTTTTCGAATTATGGTTTTCTCTGTATATATGCCCAGGAATGCGATCTCTGGATCATATTATAGTTCTATATTTAGTTTTTTAAGGAACTTCCGTATTGTTCTCCATGATGCTTGTACCAGTTTATATGCCCACCAACAGTATAGGAGGGTTCCTTTTTCTCCACACCCTCTCCAGCATTTATTGTTTGTAAATTTTTTAATGATGGCAATTCTGACTGGTATGAGGTGAAACCTCATTGTAGTGTTGATTTGCATTTCTGTAATAATTAGTGATGTTGACGATCTTTTCATGTGCTTTTTGGCCATCTACTACTGTCTTTTTCATGTGCCCCAGTTTGTGTGGTGCCCAGAAGCAGAATATATAGTCAGATGTATCCAGCCTCCCTTGTCCTAAACAAGCAGGTATTATTATACTTTTTCTGTAGTCATAACTCCATCTTCCATTGATAGAGTTACTTGTGCTCTTCTATAATCTCATAGCAGTTTGTATATGGTCAGCCTGGAAGGGGATGTACCATTTACTGGACAACTAATATCTCCTATTTTTCCACACTTAATTTCACTTCATCCCTGTCTCTCTGCCCCCAAAGCCTCTGAGATTGATGTTATCATTGCCACTTTGCAGATGAGATGCTGGGTCATAGTTAAAGTGAGGCTTAAGCAACAAACTTCACATATAGCTGTATTAGGGGCAGGAAAAGGACAGCTCTGACATCCTTGGCTTCCACAGGAGGAGATTCCTGAAAGAAGAGGGAGGAGGATTACTTCAACTAAAGGAAATTTGGACCGATTAGAAAAGAGAAATATCTACAAAATGGAGAAAATCATTCTCCTGTTAATGAGCTACTTACTCTACTTATAAATAACCACAGGTTTTATTCCACAGACCAAAATTTGATACATAATTTATTTTCTACTTGTCCTTAAAGATCTGATGTTGGATCTAAGTGTCCCATCTATTTCACATTTCTCTGATCTTCCTGTTGAGTATTGCAATCGAAGAAAGTAAACTTGACTTTGCTTGTTCTTCATAAACCCAGGTTGCCCCTCAGTGAGGCCAACATCTTCCACTTGGTAGTACTGAGCAATATTTTATAAATGTGTTTTTGTACTTTGTTGTATTTAGCATGCTCACTGATTTATAATCTAGGGATTCACTCTATACACTTTTCTTCTCTAAAAGTGAAAATACATTTTTTTTTTTTTTGTCTTGCAGTGAATCCTCTAAGAAAGCAGATGGTAGATCATATCTCAGTCCAAAGTTCTCTGAGGATCTGGGGTATAACCCATTTGGGACCCTAAAACTCATTTGTACCGAAACACTCTCTTATCCATCATTCTGTACCTCAACAGCTGCTCTCTTATATCTGTTCAGCCTTTTGTACAAAATTTGCTTCTCCTTGAAAGAAAATACTTAACACACTGATTAATTTTATTTTATCTTCAGGATGAATAACTTTATACAGGTATACCACAGAGATAGCTCAGGGTTGGTGCCAGACCGCTGCAATCAAAGGAATATCACAGTAAAGCGAGGCACAGGAGCTTTTCGGCTTCCCAACGCATGTAAAGCTATGTTTACACTATACTGTAGTCTACTGAGTGTGCATTATCTCTGAAAAGTAGTCTATATATCTTAATTAAAAGTACTTTATTGCTGAGAAATTCTAGCCATCTTCTGAGCCTTCAGCGATTTGTAGTAGTAACATCAAAGATCACTGATCACAGATCACCATAAGAAATATAATAATGATGAAAAAGTTTGAAATATTGTGAAACTTACCACAGTATGATACAGAGACATGAAGTAAGCAAATGCTGTTGGAAAGATGGTACCCATAGACTTTCTTGACACAGGGTTGCCACAAACCTTCGATTTGTGAAAAACATGCTATCTCTTAAGCACAATAAAGTGAAGGGCAATAAAACAAGTTATGCCTGTACCAACATCTTTAAATGGCAGGCAAATCCTTTCCTGGTTTTCCTCTTGTTCTAGAATACCAAACCCTTCCTCCATCCCCCAATTCAATTCTTCTTTTGGCCTTTGCATATTTTCCCGTTAAGATCTAAATGTTGATGTTTCTGAACCTGTATTTATAGGTTTCTGTCAACTGCTTTTATCATTAAAGTAGTATAGTTTCAGTAAACCTGAGAGAAAAATAACCAATTGTGAGTGGAAATGGGTCACTCAGAGGCCAGGGTGATGCTGACTGTACCACAATGACTCTGAGGTCCTTTTATCATTCAGTTGAAGCACCTGAGGGGAGCAAACCTGTCTGTGAAGCATGCTAGTGTGTTATTGGTTTCCTGACCACTTCGAACTTGATCTTCTTCTCTACTTCTCATGTAATGTCAGAGAATGGAAAAACTGTTATATTTGCAAGGGAAATTCAATGTAAGGAATTAAGTAAGCACACATTTTCCCATCTTTTGTAATTACTGATGAAGCCAAGAAGCCAAGACTTATAATGTTTATAAAATCATTTGGGAAAAGAAAGGAAGGCAACCACACATATGACTGGAATTTTACAAAGTAATGTATGTGAAATATGTACTTACCTCGAAAAATTCAAATCGAACTTTACAGTCGGATCATGTGCTTTCCCAAGGATGTCCCACCTATGCACTATATACATATGCACTAATTGTGATTCACTGATTTATTTGTGCACATAAAATATATAAGCAGTGCATTTTACAAGGGACTACAAATTCTCCCTTTTAGAGTTGAGAAAGAAAGATACAGACCTTGTCCTTATGGAACTTATAAGAATAAATAATTATACTAATAAGTAAGTAATTTTTTATAAATTTATCTACTTATTTATTTACTTATTTATTGGCTGTGTTGGGTATTTGTTGCTGCACAGGCTTTCTGTAGTTGTGACAAGCGGGGGCTACTCTTCGTTGTGGTGCATGGGCTTCTCATTGCGGTGGCTTCTCGTTGCGGAGCATGGGCTCTAGGTGCACAGGCTTCAGTAGTTGTGGCACATGGGCTCAATAGTTGTGGCTCACAGGCTCTAGAGCACGGGCTCGATAGTTGTGGTGCATGGGCTTAGTTGCACCAAGGCATATGGGATCTTCCTGGAGCAGGGATCGAACCTGTGTCCCCTGCATTGGCAGGGAGATTCTTAGCCACTGAGCTGCCTAGGAAGTCCCAGTAAGTAATTAATATTTGTGAAAAGTGCCATGAAGTAAACATCCAGAATGCAATAATGATATAAGAGTTGAAGCTTGTTGGGAGCAGGGTTGTGGATCAAGCACTGTTCTAAGCAGATGGGCAAAGCATCTATTCTTGTCTATGTGATTGGTGAGAGACTGAATCAAAATAAATAGAGTAGTAAGTAAATACACAATCTTATCAGGCAGTGATACCGTACTAGAGTAGAGAATGATTGGATTGCTATTTTATTTTCAATCTGATCAGAAAATAAATATTATTTAAACTGAGATCTGAATAACAAGAGAGAAAATTGCCTTTGAGGGAAGTGCATTCCATGAAGAAAAACATCCAAGACCCGAAGCCTGAGGTAAACCTGATATGTTCAAAACAAAACAAAATATACACATACATATATAAAAGGGCAGAATGATGACACATAGGATGAAGTCTAAGATGACCATATAATTATCCTTCTAATCAGGACACTTTGAGTGAAAGTAGATGCTATGAGTAATAGTAACCAGGTAACAAGCATGCAGGACTATCTGGACAGTCTGGACTTACCATTATTTTAGACAAGTGCTTCTCATCCAGGATCAACTTTGCCCCCTAGGGGACATTTGGCAATGTCTGGAGACATTTTTTTTTGTCCTTACTTGGGAGTGAAGTTGCTTGGCATCAAGTGGCTAGAGATCTACCAAGGTCAGGACAACAGCCCACTTGCTGGGAAGGTGAGCAAATGTAGTATAAGCAGGGACTAGATCATGTGCTTATTTTTAATGTAGGGTGAGTTCTTTATATTTTTATTCTAATTGTGATGTGAAGCCATTGGAAGTGTTTAAGTCAGAGTGATGCAAGTCACTTACAGTTTTAAAAAATCTCTTTGGCTTCTGTGTGATAAGTGTAGGAGGGCGGGGCAAGGACAGAATTATGGACATCTCTTAGAAGACAAAGAATTTTGGTGCTTTGAGCTAGTGTTATTGATACACATAGAGGGAAGTGTAATTTTGGAAATAAAGTCAGCAGGACTAGACAATGGAAAGGGTGTGGGGAACCAGGGGAAAACATAAATCAGAAATAACTTCCAGTTGCACCTGAGCAACTGGATGGATGCTGTTCCCAACCCAGAAGCTATAACAGCTTGAGCAGGTTTAGCCGGAGAGTGAGGGGAATCAATAGTTCTGCTTCAGCAAGCAGATTTGAAATGCTTGCTTTTGTGGAAGCTAGAGTTTTGGAGAGAACTCAGGGTGGTTTTACAGGTCTGTGAATCATATATATAGGTAGTGATTAAAGTCAGGGGAAAGATACAATCCCCTAGAAAGAGTAAAAAGGTTAAAAAAAAAATCTGTTAAAAAGAATTAAATGAAGGTCCCAGGATTCCCTGATGTTGTGAAATAGAATAAAGTAGAAAAGCCAAAAGTATAGACTGAAGCAAAGCAACAAGGGATGTGAGGAAACATAGGACAATTTGGGCTCACAGAAGCCAAGAGAAAGAGAAGGTGGTCAACCATCTTAAGTGACACTAGGGGATGAAGTAATATAAGAAAAGAGATTTGAAAATTAGATTTGGAAACATGGAGGGCACTCGTGATCTTCATAGCAACAGTGTCTTGGGTTGATAGGGAAAGTAAGCCCAGTTGAAATTGGTTGAGAGAAGTATTGACATAAGGAAGTAGAAAGCAGTTACTACAGAAATTCATTAGAAGACATTTAGCTCTGAAGAGGATCAAGAATAGGTGATAGTTGATGGAGGATGTGAGTATATTTTATACGTGTGTATATATATGACTTTTATGAGAAATATGTTTCTGTGTTAAAATAATACGAGTCTATACAGAGAGAAAATAATTGCGTAAGTTCCTGAGAAAGTGAGTGGAATGGCATTTAGCGCATAAGTAGGAGGGTTGCCCTTTTGCCCTTTGATAAAAGCAGGAGGCTATCTTCAGTAGTAACAGCAGAGAATGCAGAGAGTACATATGAAGATGTGCTGAGTTTGCCAAGGAGGTAAAGCTTGAGCAGAGTTAAAAGATGTGTAGTGCATTCATTAGCAAGATGCCAATGGGGGCAAGGATAGGAGTGGGGTGAAGGAGATCATTTTTTTCAAAGTCCTTACACAGGAAGTGTTTTGATTCATTTGAATAACTGAGGAGAAGAAAGGAAGACTCAGTAAATATTTATTGAACAGAGGAATAATTGTCAGTTGAATGGAATGCGTGTTTTATTTCATAACAAATAATCTTAAATTTAAAAATCCTATTGAGTTTTATTTTCGAAGTAATTTTATTTGGGGATTTTAGCTTCAAGGATGTTAGTCAGTGTCCTTATCTCTAGAGCTGTAAATCTCTCCAAAATAGTATTTTCTCAGTCTTTCTATATGCTAATAGTATCACTAGACTTGGACAAAATGTCCCATGTGAATTGAAATTATTTCACCTCACATGGTTTGTCACACCCATATCGAAACGAAGCAGTTTTGATTTACTGCAGTTGAGGTGGAAGGGAGATAGCTGAAGGTTACAAGCCTGATTCTGCTTTTATTGTCTTACTTGAGGTTGACCTTAATGCACCAGTAACCTCACGAATCTATGTTTTTCTCAAGTGTCTGTAATGCTTAGTGTTGGACATACCCTTGGATGACAGTTTCAGATGAGGAAGTTCACAGAAAACAAGTTTGAAAACAAGTTTTTAAGAGAGTTATAAGGATTGAAACCCAAACTGTTTTCCAAATTATAAATGACCAGATCAGCGAATATAGAAGAGTTTTTATGAGCCATGAAATATAAGAGGAAATAGTTCTAGAGAGAAAAAAGCAGAGAAAGGAAATACTTCAGTGAATACAAATTCTCCCTTCAATAATATTGAATATTAAAATATTAAATAATATTAATATTAAAATATTTAAAATATGAATAAATGTATGATAACCCATTGCAAGGTCTAATAAGACTCAATTTTCCCTCTCTATCCTCATTAAAAATATAGAATAAACATTCTCAAGATTTCAGGGTTTTAACAAAAGGGATTGCAGTGATTTCTGATTGCTCTCCCTCACCTTCTCACTACTGGAGATCCAGGTCAGCAATCTGTAGCTATCCATTTTACTGCATCCCAGTTTCATCTTGCCCTGGCAAAGAACAGAACAATAGAGGCCCTTCTATCTCAGCATGGAGGACTAGTGAGCTGTCTTTCACATGCTCTATTTACAGAGAGAAATTTATAGAATAATAAGCAGGTGAGATTGGTTTTTAGCAAAGGGCTGACCCATTTAATTTAATGTAAAAAAAAAAAAAAAGTTCTGTTTAGTATGAGTGAAAGACCACCTCCACCTTCAATCAAGCCACATTAACTTCTTTAACCAACAGCAGGAATGAACAAAAAGAAGAGTAAATCATGAGGACAGAAGGGTATAATGTGTTTTACCAAAACCTTTTGAAAGTGTATCAAATGTCAGAACACTCATATCATAGAGATCCTGATCATAGTGCCTCTGGTTTGCTTTTGGCACAGGTGACACACGCTAAAATGGCAAGCGAGGGGGAATCACGGATGGTACATGTAGCCACTGTGATGAGGCTCTGTTTCAGCAACATTAGGGTAACACACATAGGCACACAAGTCCTTGGGACAAAGGAAACTCCTAACCAAGTCTCAACTCTCATTGACAAAAATCTTGTCAATACATCCTATCATTCAAAAATGGAAATCAATAATAATAATACTGATTGGTTCTTGAAAGAAAAAAAAGAAAGGGAGGGTGAGGAGGAGGAAAGTACAGAGGAAGGGAGAAAAAAAGGAAGGAAAGGAGATATATTAAGTCACAAAACACACAAAGAGAAAACTCCAAGGGTCCTGTGTGAATGAGCAGCTGGAAATGAGCTTTAGGGCTAAAGCCAGGAGTCTAGAAGTAATATATATCATGTGAAATAAAGATTAGAAAACATCCCATCCAGTGCCCTCAGTTGAGTCTTTGCAGAAAGAAGAAAGCCAAACAGAAGCACTTGGCAGTGGTTGGGAGTTTGAATTTACTCTTACTTTTGCCTGGGTTGATAGAGTAGCAGGTAACCTACTCCACAACCTTGGGTTCCAAGAGAGACAAATAGGAAGCTTCCCAGTCAAGATGTCCACAATCAAGGGCACATCCAGTCTCTGATCAATAAAGTTAATGATCTCACAGGAAAATTTACAACAAAAAAAAGAAAAAGCATGTAAGAAAATCATCCGTAAGATAGTGTTAGCAGATGTAAGAGTCAACGCAGAATGAAGCACAAGGAGATAAAGGCGAGGAGCAATATGAGAGAGTTTTAGAAAAAAAAGTGTGCAAAAGTTGAATAGATAACATGAGGAAGGTTTCAAATTAAAAAAAAAAAAAGATTAAATGAAAAGGAAGAGAAAAAAATCACTCCTGATAATTCATAGTGAAACATAATCATTAAAAAAGGAAAAGGCAAAATACTACTATCATCTCTATCATCCAACTTAATATTAGAGTTTCTAGCAAGCCTAATAACAGGAAAATCAATAGGAAGAAGGGATTGTAAAGGATGAAGTAAAATTATATTGTTCTAAATTGCAGCAGCTATGATTTATCTTTGTAGACAATTTAGGAAAAAAATGGAGAATGATTATCAAAACTAAAAAGAACTAACAAAATTAGCACACAATATTTGATAAATATCAAAATAACAGAATTTTCAGGAATTCCTCCTAGATTCAAAATGAAACTAAGAATTTTCAGGAATTCCTCCTAGATTTAAAACAAGACTAAGACTAAAACAAAACAAAACCATTCTGGACAGCTAACTGAAGCAATAACAAATAGCCAAAGCAATTAATATAGGAGTAAATAAAGAATGTTATCAATATATGCATTTACATTTTAG
The DNA here is from genome assembly GCF_030028045.1 of Hippopotamus amphibius kiboko. NCBI lineage: Eukaryota > Metazoa > Chordata > Mammalia > Artiodactyla > Hippopotamidae > Hippopotamus > Hippopotamus amphibius. The sequence continues at coordinate 55,331,790 of NC_080190.1, read as the reverse complement.
CTAACTGGAAACCCTACAATAAATGAGAAACAGCTGTGCATGTTCAAAATGATGGCTGATTTTAAAATCTTTCTACAAAAATAATTTCATTTCTTTTTTTTTTTAAGGACTTTGTTTTTATTTTTATTTTGGCCACACCACACAGCTTGCAGGATCCTGTTTCCCCAACCAGAGATTGAAGCTGTACCCACAGCAGTGAAAGCATAGAGTCCTAACCACTGGACTGCCAGGGAATTCCCATAACTTCATTTCTTATATCTGAGCTGTCCAAATGATCACCACTAGCCACATGTGGCTATTGAGTACCATGAAATATAGCTATTCCAAGTTAAGATTGCTGCTGTAAGTATAAAATACATACTGGAATTCAAAAACTTAGTATAAATAAAAAAAGAAATGTTAGATACTTCATTATACTTTCTACAAGAAATGTCAGAGACTTCTCTAAGTGGAACAGAAAGGACCACAACCAGAAATATTAAAATTAGGAAAGGAAAAAAAAAGATCTTTGGTAAAGGCAAATGTACAGTAAATGTAGTTAACCAACCACTAATAAAGCTAGTAGGAAGACTAAAAGACAAAAGGAGTGAAAATCATCTATATCCACAGTAAAGTATACACAAAAGGATGTAAAATATGATGTCAAAATTATTAAATGTGGGAAGGGGGAGATAAACATACAGGATTGTTAGAATGCATTCAAACTTGAGAGATCATCAACCAAAAATAATCACATATATATGTAAGTTGTTATGTATAAACCTCATGGTAACCACAAAGCAAAAATTTATAATAGATACAGAAAAAGAGAAAGGAATCCAAACATAGCGCTAAAGATAGTCATCAAATCACAAGGGAAGAGAGCAAAAGAAGAAGAAAGGGGAAAAAAGCAAGAAAACAGTTAACAAAATGGCAGTAACTACATACTTATCAATACTTTCTTTAAATGTCAGTGGGTTAATGCTCCAATCAAATGACAGAGAGTAGCTGAATTAATAAAACAAGATCCACGTATATGCCGCCTACAAGAGACACAAAGACAATGTGAGGGGATGGAAAAAAGTTGTGCATGCAAATGAAAACAGAAAGAAAGTTAAAGTAGCAAAACTTATGTCAGACGAAACAGACTTTAAACCAAAGACTGTAACAAGGAAATTATATATAATGATAAAGAATATATAAGAATTGCAAATATGTATGCATCTATCTCGGAGCATCTAAATACACAATACAACTATTAACAGACATAAAGGAATAAATCGACTAACACAATTATGGTAGGGGACTTCAATACTCCACTTACATCAATGGACAATCATCCAGGCTGAAAATCAATAAGGAAACTGGCTTTAAATGACACATTCTGATCTAATGTGTCATTTAAAAGTATATTAATATATACACATAGAACAGTCCATCCAAAAGCAGCAAAACACACTTTTTCTGAAGAAAATGAAAACACTAATTTGAAAATGTATATGCACCCCTATATGTTCATTGCAGCATTATTTATAATAGCTAAGATTTGGAAGCAACCTAAGTGCCTATCCATAGATGAATGGGTATAGAAAAATGATATTTCTTAGCCATTTAAAAAAAAAAAGTCTTGCCATTTGCAACAATATGCATGGACCTAGAGGATATTATGCTAAGTGAAATAAATCAGACAGAGAAAGACAGATGACACATGATTTCTTATGTTTAAAATCTAAAACAAAACAAATGAACAAACTTAACAGAAACAGCCTCTGATACAGAGAACAAACTTGTGGTTGCCAGAGCTGAGGGGAGTAGGTGAATGAGTGAAATAGGTGAGGGAAGTTAAGAAGTACAAACTTCCAGTTACAAAATAAATGAGTCACCGGGATGAAATGTATAGCATGGGACATAAAAGTAATACTGTAATAACTTTGTATGGTGGTGGATGGTAACCAGACTTACTGTGATGATCATTTTTAAGTATATAGAAATATCAAATCCCTGTGGTGTGCACCATTGTGTTGTAGGTCAATTATACTTCAATAAAAACAAAATAAATCTAAAAGAATAAACACATGAGGAAAGTCAGAAAATAGTTAATGAATTAAGAAACTCATCATTACTGTCTTCCCTTTTTCCAGAACATTCAAAGATAAAAGTGACAAGTTAGTCAGAACAGAATACATTATTTACTATTGGGCTACCTATGTGTTAACAAAACAATAAAATTAGATAATTTTCTCACAATTTACGCAAAATAAATTTCAGACAATGAAAGCTTTACACATGATAAAACTGAAAAAATTAAAAATTATTTTTAAATAATTAGAAAATGTAATCTGAGTTGAAAGGATTCATAATTCAGCATGATACAGATGTTGAAATTATACTGGAAACATTATAAATAAATATATGGAGAATGAAACAGGACAAGTTGTTCAACTTAGGGGTAATGAGGAAAACATGAACTCAAGGATGCTAATTACTCACAAGTTGAAACAAACCGCCATTCTTTAAATGATCACTCTTTTCTGAGAGAGATTACAAATACCAAAGATAGGTCTTTGGTAAGGAAGACCCAGTAAAGTTAATGAAAAAAGCCATGCCACACTATCAATTAATTAATTGAGTTTACTCTTATCTTTGCCTCATGCCAATTTCCTTTGAAGGAAAATCATATTGAAGGAACTTAGTACGCATCTTGGGGCGAAATGCAAAAAATATGGTACGCATATAGATATGTACTTTGTGTAATGTGGGACAAGGTTTGAGACTAAATTTTAGTTTGTGGAATGAATAAATATCATCTATCTGAACATGATTTTTTGAATAATTTTGAAATGTCAGCCCTTAACCAAATAGCAAGTCTTCTTTAAGTAATGAAATTTAATATCAGATTTGATTTCAACTCAGATTTTGTGTGTTCAAGGTTTTCATTTCAGAAGGGATAATATTGCTTTGTAGAAGTTAGACATGATTACTTCCTATTCAGTTGCTTTGATGTGCCTATTTATTTGAACAAAAGTCTCTTTATAAATGCTCTTTTGATATATGAGCCCATGGTTCCAGTGAAATTACTTCTGAATGCAAAATGTGATGCAGGCTTTAGAGTTTGCTAAAAGTAGTTATTTTGATACATTTGTTGATATTTTCTTGATAAGCAGTGAACCAAAATCTGCTTTAATTCTTTTTTCATTGTGACTATACAAAAGTAAACAGCAGGCAACAACTACTTTCCAAAGCAGCAAAACCATTTTATTGCCAGTTTTTCCTTTTCCTTTTTGGTGGACCTCCTCACCATTGTTGTGCTGCAGACTTTTAATGTGAATACTGAAGTTTGAAAAGGTGAGGCTAAGCATTAACAAAATGACCACAACTAAAGATTTAGAAAAACAACACATTATATACTTTCTTCCAGATTTGCTTATATTGAATGGAAATTAATCTAACAAGTAGTTTAGTTTAAGGATAAGGATGGATTTTATGATTTGCTTGAGGTTAGTTGGTAGGGTAGTAGATGATTTAAATATAGGTCTAAATGTTTTGATGCAACATTCTTTCCCTTATTCCATATCAATTATGTGATCTTGGCAGTAGAGTTGAGAGTGGGAGTATAGTTTTCTTGTGGTATAGCTCTTAGTAAACTATTCCTTCTTATTCTGAGAATGTCTTCTATATCAAGTAATTCACTGATATGAGAACATTTTAGGATGAACATTATAAGAAAATCTACAAACAGTAAATGCTGGAGGGGGTGTGGAGAAAAGGGAACGCTCTTGCACTGTTGGTGGGAATGTAAATTAATACAGCCACTATGGAGAACAGTATGGAGGTTCCTTGAAAGACTAAAAATAGAGTTACCATATGACCCAGCAATCCCACTGCTGAGCATATACCCAGAGAACACCATAATTCGAAAAGACACATGCACCCTAATGTTCACTGCAGCACTATTTACAATAGCCAGGACATGGAAGCAACCTAAATGTCCATCAACAGATGAATGGATAAAGAAGATGTGGTACATATATACAATGGAATATTACTCAGTTGTAAAAAGCAGTGAAACTGGGACATTTGTAGAGACATGAATGGACCTAGAGACTGTCATACAGAGTGAAGTGAGTCAGAAAGAGAAAAACAAATATCATATATTAACACATATATGCGGACTATAGATAAATGGTACAAATCAACCAGTTTGCAAGGCAGAAACAGAGACCCAGATGTAGAGAACAAACATATGGACACCAAGTGGGGAAAGCAGGGAGTGTTGAGGGGGAATGAATAGGGAGATTGGGGTTGCCATATATACAATACTAATAAGAAAAAAAATAACAATTTGTACACTTTGGATATATGCAGTTTATTGTATGTCGATTGTATCCCAATAAAAGTTCTTAAAGATAAAAAATAAAGTATATGAGAACATTTACTATGACCCTCTTAGCAAATTACAACTGTAGAATACACTATTAACCACAGTCACATTGCTCTACAGTAGATCTCCAGAAGTTAATCATCTTAGTGTTTTCATCACACATACAATCACAAAAAAAAAAAGAAAAGGTAACTATGTGAAATGATGGATATGTTAATTAGCTTGACTGTGGTGATTATTTCACAATATATCAAAATAGCAAGTTGTACACTTCAAATATTTAGTTATCAAATTTTACCTCAATAAAGTGCAAATAAAAGGAAAACATATGGATAGATGTTTAAGTATATACTAATATTAATAAGTGTATTTGTCAGTCAGAATATTTGTTTGGCTCCTGACTTTATTAAGTTAGTGTAGTAGTAGCCTTATCCTTTTTATCTTTCCTCCTCTGCTCTTCTGTCTTCCCATTTCTGCCATGTGTTTTAACACTTAAATGTTCTGTAGCCATAAACATCTTCCTTACTCTATTTATGAATATGTTTTAAAAGCTGAGACTCTATGAAGAATATTAATCTTTCCATGCTAATATTTGTGCATTTCAAAGACAGGTAGAGTATTTAATTTCTGTAGACTTTTCAGGTTTTCTGGAGTATGTAACAGCTCTTTTAATCCCCACGTCCTCAGCTTCCCTAGTGACCAATTATTTTCACTTTTCTCCTGGAACTCTTTGTCTCCAGCACCCTTCTGCACAGCTTCCCTTTCAATCCGCTGCCCAGCTGTTCTCCTGGGTCTTATGGTCTCTGTTGTCCTGGGTTGCAAATGTTGCTTTCTGATTTTCTTGTCTTTCTGTTTAAAATTTTGTTTTCCCTTCTTCGACTAAAGAAGGAGCATATATTTCTTGAATATCGCTAGTGTGTCTGAACATGTCTTTATTCTGTGCTCATGCTAGCAGGGATATTTTTAAATTCTTTTGATGGACCCTTTTAATTTAGAGATTTAGATCTGTCTGCTCTGCAAAACATTTTATTATTTTCTGGATAATTTTCATCTCCCCAGTTTTTGTTTTCTGTTCTCTCAGTCTTAAAACTCTCTTTGTTGGCTATTGGATTTCCTGGGTTGATTTTTTCTTTCACCTTTTCCCAATATTGGTCAATTTCCTTTATTCATTGGGAGATTTCTTTATCTTCCTACTCTTGTTTTAATTCTTTTTATTTTAAACACACCATTTTAATCTCCAAAAGCTCTTTCAGGTCCACTGACTTTTCCTTTCCCCAAGAACTTTGGCACAATAAATGAATAAGATACTTTTTGCATCTCTCTAAAGGTAATTTGATATTTTCTTATTTCCTATGAATCCTCTCTGTGATCTCTGTGAATCATCTCTCTCTCTGTGGGCCTGTTTACATTTGAAAGCAAGACATGAGAAACTCATTTGGAGCTTTGTGTAATTGCGTACTGCTGGTTGACTTGAGGTCTTCATTTTAGGATGCTTGGCTTGAGCTGGTGTCATTCTGAGGGCCCTTAAAAGTCAGAATGTCATCAGAGTCACAATTTCTCTATGGAATTGCCTTCCCTTCTCCTATCTAAAGGCGAGCGGCCCAGCTGCTGACTCTTCTGAGTCAGAAGCAGGTAAACAGAGCAGGGAATGTTCCCAGTTCCATACATGGTATTTTCCTCTTCCTCTCCAACATCATGTGTCTGGTCACAGGTCCTCCCTACACTCTCATGTGAGCTAGGCACTTTTTCAGTCCCAGGTCTCCTTATGCTTTTACTGGGAATACTGTCTCACTTCTTAGTCGTGTCCCACACTACTGCTTCCTCCATCCCAGGGCAGTAGTTACTGATTTTCCATGAACTTGCTGCCTTCTGTAATTCACAGAAATTTCTTATACCCTGACAGTTCTTTACCAATGTCTTATTTGTTGCTGATTTATGACCTATTTATTCTTATATTTAACATTTTCAGTGGGTCCCAGGAAGAAAAGAAAATATATGCACGTGGTCAATCCCCCATCTTTAAGCAGAGATTGTCCTAGAGATGTATAACTCCATCTTAAATAATCTGCCTAGCACCAAGTAGTTATAGATATTCCAGTCTCTTCAAGCATCCAGGCCAAGTGTTCTTTATTTTTGCCTATGTGCCTAGCATCATTTGCTGAACTTATGCAAACAACACATTCACCAAAAACCATTCTATCATTGATAGCAATTAATGTCATTGACTATTTTAATGATATAAAATGCTTCACTTTGTTTTAAGTGGAATTTCATTGTATCTCTTTCATTGGATTAAAATAGATTTTTCCAGCTTCTTAAACCATGTAAATCAAAGACAAAAGCTTTTGACAGAAAATCCATGTTGCAAGAGTGGAAATAGCTTTTGCTGTTGAGTACCTACATTGCTGAAGTTCAGATTTGCTCCCAATTTTAAACTTAACTCTCAAGCAGTTTGACCATGGAACAAAATAAAATATGTTACAACTGTTGTCTTCATATGTATTTAAGATCCTATACTTAAAGAAGCAATCACTAATAAAACAGACATTCCAATAATAAAAAATGATAGGAGCCCTTTATCATCATCTTTGTCAGTTTTTGAGGACTAAAGCTGAAATGTTCCTAATTGTATCTAGATTATTCAGAATATTTTAATGCATAGAGAAAATGGAAATAAATAGCTTGTGAGATAAGATTATCATTACCAAACATTGTAGGTTTTTTTTTTTTTTGAGATAATTCTAATTTTGAGTACATAACATATTAGGATATTACATAATTTGCTTATGGCTTCTTTCTTTGTGCTTTCATCCTAGAATATCTCAAACACTAGTGCAGAAACTGAGCTCCACTAATATATTCTAAATCCCTGTTTATTTCCTACCCGTCTTGACTGATGACTTGAGAAAAATATAGTTGAAAAAGCTTAATCATGTGGCTTAAATTTCAAATGTGCATTCTAGTGAATTCTGGACTGAGTTGTGACTGTTGTCTTAGTCCCTTTGGGTTGCTATAACAAAATACTGTAGACTGGGTACCTTGTAAACAACAGAAATTTATTTCTCACAGTTCTGGAGACTCTAAGTTTGAGATGAGGGAGTCAGTATGGTTGGATGAAGGCCCTCCACCTGGTTGCAGACTTCTTATTGTGTCCTCACATGGTGAAGGGGCTAGGGAGCTCTGTGGGGTCTCTTTTATAAAACACCATTTCCATTCATGAGGACTTCACCTTCATGACTGAAAACCTCCCAAAGGCTGCATCGCCTAGTAATATCACATTAGGAATTAAGATTTCAACATATGAATTTTGGGAGAACCAAATGTTCAAACCGTAGCAACTGTCAATTTTAAAACAACTTTATATAATTTTCTGAATTTTGAAAAATACAAAAAATGATTGCAATATTGAAAGATATTTGGGATTTTTTCCCTTAAATACAGTTCAAGAGTAGAACAATTCTTATCGCTGTGATATTTATTAAGCATACATCTGAGTTGGATTGTTGATTTTCACATACATTTATTCTTCACAGTGAGGTAGGGAGCAGTAGACTGGCAATAGAAGACTAAATTTTAAGTCTCAGCTCTGCAAAGTCAGAGGTGTGAAAATTACTAGCATTAAGCTAAAACACTTGAGTCTCTTTATCTTCTTTTAAGTGTAGATTGATATAATGCTCTCTAAATTATATGAAAATAATCAAATAAAACATTTTTGTATACACACTCATATACATGTAAACAATGCAGTGCTTGAGAATTGTAAGATTCCTTTGATGAATCTTTGCTTGGTATTATAAAATGGCTAATTTATAATATGATGCAGATCTAGCCTTCACTTCTGTAAAGTTTTAATCTTGAGATTGTAATTTAGCAATATTAAGATTTTAAAAAATTGAAATATTCTGCAGCTGGTGCAGGGTATGACTCTATATAAAGCAATCATGTTCTTTGGTTCTTTAATGAATACAATAAAAATGGGTCACTATATTACTCATTTATTTTTTGTTTTACTTACATCCTTTTTTTAATATGAAAATCAAATATGGTGTGAGTATGCATGATATTTTAACTACATTAAATTATCAATGTGAAAGTTTTAAATTTTAATGATTATAATAATTAAGGAAAGCCCCCCAAAACTTCCATTTTTTTTTTCTTTCTGCTCAAGTACTTTAGAAGTGGGTGGATGTATCAAGAATCTGAGCATAGGACTTCCTAGGTGGCGCAGTGGTAAAGAATCCGCCTGCCAATGCAGGGGACACGGGTTCGAGCCCTGCCCTGGGAAGATTCCACATGCCACGGAGCAACTAAGCCCGTGCTCCACAACTATTGAGCCTGTGCTCTAGAGCCCGTGAGCCACAACTACTGAGCCCGTGTGACGCAACTATTGAAGCCCACGTGCCTAGGGCCTGTGCTCCACAAGAGAAGCCACTACAATGAGGAGCCTGTGCACTACAATGAAGAGTAGCCCCCGCTCACAGCAACTAGAGAAAGCCCCTGTGCAGCAATGAAGACCCAACGCAGCCAATAAATAAATTAAATAAATTTATAAAAGAAAAAAAAAAGAATCTGAGCATAGTTTGCAAAACACTGTTCCTAATGATGACCCCTTTTTTCAAAACCCTAATGTGGACAAAATCACATTTTTTTTAACTCTAGGCTCTATTCCTGGAGCACAACTTCTGTAAATGCCTAGTATGATGATGATGTTTTTAAATGACCAATGGAACTCTGGTTTGTGTCAAAATATGTCTCTTTGGGGAGGTGGCTTAGGTTCCTGGAACTCTGGTTTGTGTCAAAATATGTCTCTTTGGGGAGGTGGCTTAGGTTCCTCTGCTAGATGAGCTGAGGGACATTCTGAAAGCAGAGAGTGCCAAGGGAAGACTGAAAAGCCCTCAGACCAGAGCTGGAAAAAAACAAACACTGGGAATGTGTTTTGGCATACTGAACATTTTCCAACCAATTGTTGTCAGAATGGAACCAAAGTAGACCATAAATTCAGAAGGGCAGAATAGATAAATTTGGAATATATGCTAAGATAGATGCCAGTCTTGAGATAAGGGCTGGCAGGAAGCACTTCATCCTTTGTGGGGCTAGCTGGAGAAGAAATTAGGACTCTCCTTTGGGTGCCATGGTGAAGCAGCAGAATATTCAGGAGCTCTAGGGAAATGGTGTCTGGGCTTCTCAGTGGCACGTTAGGAAAATGAGGGAAAAAAAAAAATAGGTAGCTACTTCCTAAAGGTATCAGGTGATATACTGGCATGGACTCCCTGAGAGTTTGACCCAGCAGAAAAACTCATATCCTGCTGATTTGTAGGGCACAAATTCTTGACATGGTGATCCAAAGATTAATCTCTGGCCCTTGAATAGCAATGGGGTATCATGCAGGGGTCTCAATACATCTAACTGAAGTGAATTAGGATGGAGCAAAGGATGCCAGATGGATTAACATTCCAGAACCTGGTACACTTTTCTCAAAGTTTCATTATTTTTCTTCCCAAACTTGTAAATCATGGAGAAAATAGAAATAATATGAGGTAAAATATATGTGGTTGATGAACTTTTCTCTGATTGTTTAATTTAGTCATATGTGTAAAATATTCTTTCTTCTGCTAAAAAATTTAAAAGAAGACAAAAAATTAGGCCAGTGTTTTATTCTGTGGCCTGTAGTACCTGGATTTTAATGCTACATGCTGCAATTGCTGAGCTTGATTTCCATTTTGGGATATGCAAAGACATCCATATTAACTGGTCAGTCTCATTTACCACTGGACTCTTGATATCCCCACAGTCTAGCTAATCCTTAGAAGAGTGGCAATCATGTGAATTTGTCTGCCTAAGCTCCTCTGTGCTGAGGTGAAAATGTTCTTAGAACTCAGAGGAAAATAAACGTATTCCCTTATTCATTCCATCATTCACGAAACTTACTAGTATCTGCTAAATGCCAGGTGCTCAGTTAGGTTATCCTGATCCAATGGAGAGATCATTACTTACTGCGTTAAGTGGCTGACATATCAAACTATCCAGTTCAATAGCACCTCAAATGAATAAAATCCAAAAGTACACTCATGATTTTTTTCTCCCAAACCTATTCTGCTTCCTCTGTCATCTGTGTCAATATTCACTGTTACCTCAGCCAATTTGGAATTCACCTTCGATTTCTCCCTTTTTCTTACACCTGTGTCCAAATAACTCACTAATTTTTATTGATACTCCATCCAAACCACATCAAAAATCTGATTCTTTGTGTATTGCCAGTACCGCATTTCAGACCACCATCCTCTCTTACTGCATTATTACTGTAATATCCCTACAGGCCTCTCTAGTCTTGCTGATCTGTAATCCATAGGCAAGGATATCTTTCTGTTCTACCTTTAAGTTTACTGATCCTTTCTGATGTTCTGTTCATTCTGCTGTTAAGCTCTTCCAGTGATTTTTTGAAGATTTGGTTATTGCATTTTTCATTTCCATAATTTTAATTTGATCATTTTTATATTTCTATTAGTGAGATTATCTGTTTTGTAATTGGTTTCAAAGATATTCGTAGTTGCTTACTAAAGCAATTTTATGATGGCTACTTTAAAATCTTTGTCAAATGATTCTACATCTTTGTCATCTCATTTTTTTATCTTTTATTTTTCACTCAAACTGTGATTTCCCTGCTTCTTGGCATGACAAACACTTTTCAGTTATTACCTGGACATTTTGGCTATTATGTTGGGAGACTCTGGATAAATTTTCTATTTTAGCAAACAATCACCCTTTTCACATTTAGCATGCAGATACTGACCTACTTTTTTGAGCTCCAGCTCTTACAACAACTTAATTTTCAAAGCCTTTGAGATGCTGTTTTCACCTGCTTAGTTTGTCTGGTGCCACTGGGACTTTTGCTGATCCCAGCTGCTGTCATCTCTGAGGCAGATAGTATCTTTCCCCTCTGGACATCCCCATGCTCTAGGGCCTGGGAAAGCCTTTTCCCTGGCCTCTGGTTGTCTATGGACTCTTGCTTTATCCTGGCCAAACTTCTGGGCTGCCTATTGTCTTTGGAAGGGAAGGAGGGGGGAAAGAACTCCAACCCCCAATGGCAGAGAGTGCTTCCCTTGGCCTGTTGTTTGTAGAACTCCAGTTCAATCAGGGAAGGAAAGGACTTACCTGAGCTGCTTGCTTCTGCCGGTTTGGGATTCAAGGAATGTGAGGGCTGGATCATCTGCTGTTGTGGAGATTGGGGTGAGAATTGGAAGATGCTGGGGCATAATAACATTCCTCTAGTCCTGTGTTCCCTAGCTAGTCTGCCTTCCTCTTCCCACCTTTCAGAGTCCTCCAATGGTGGCCTGTTGTATTATTTTCAGGGTTTATAGTTGTGCTAAGATGAGAGAAATAAAGAATAATGAGTCTAACGAAAAATTCTAAAATTGGTATGGAGACACAAAAGACCCCAAATAGACAAAGGAATGTTGAGGGAAAAAAACTGGAGCTGGAGGAATCAGACTCCCTGACTTCAGACTATACTACAAAGCTATAGTAATCAAGACAATATGGTACTGGCACAAAAACAGAAATATAGATCAATGGAACAGGATAGAAAGCCCAGAGATAAACTATGGTCAACTCATATATGACAGAGGAGGCAAGGATATACAATGGAGAAAAGGCAGCCTCTTCAATAAGTGGTGCGGGGAAAACTGGACAGCTACATGTAAAAGAATGAAATTAGAACACTCCCTAACACCATACACAAAAATAAACTCAACATGGATTAAAGACCTAAATGTAAGCCCAGACACTATAAAACTCCTAGAGGAAAACAGGAAGAACACTCTTTGACATAAATCACAGCAAGATCTTTTTTGATCCACCCCCTAGAGTAATGTAAATAAAAACAAAAATAAATAAGTGGGACCTAATGTCACTTAAAAGCTTCTGCACAGCAAAGGAAACTATAAGCAAGATGAAAAGACAACCTTCAGAATGGGAGAAAATATTTGCAAATGAATCAACAAAGGATTAATCTGCAAAATATATAAACAGTTCATCCAGCTCAATATCAGAAAAACAAATAACCCAATCAAAAAATGGGCAGAAGACCTAAATAGGCCTTTCTCCAAAGAAGACATATGAATGGCCAAGAGGCACATGAAAAGCTGCTCAACAGCACTAATTATTAGAGAAGTGCAAATCAAAACGACAATGAGATATCACCTCATACCAGTTAGCATGGGCATCATCAGAAAATCTACAAACAGTAAAGGCTGGAGAGGGTGTGGAGAAAAGGGAACGCTCTTGCACTGTTGGTGGGAATGTAAATGGATATAGCCACTATTGAGAACAGTATGGAGGTTCCTTGCAAAACTAAAAATAGAGTTACCATATGACCCAGCAATCCCACTGCTGGGCATATACCCAGAGAACACCATAATTCGAAAAGACACATGCACTCCAATGTTCATTACAGCACTATTTACAATAGCCAGAACATGGAAGCAACCTAAATGTCCATCAACAGATGAATGGATAAAGAAGATGTGGTACATATATACAATGGAATATTACTCAGCTGTAAAAAGGAACGAAATTGGGACATTTGTAGAGACATGGATGGACCTAGAGACTGTCATACAGAGTGAAGTGAGTCAGAAAGAGAAAAACAAATATCGTACATTAACACATATATGCGGACTATAGATAAATGGTACAAATCAACTGGTTTGCAAGGCAGAAACAGAGACCCAGTCGTAGAGAACAAACATATGGACACCAAGTGGGGAAAGCCAGGGTGGGGGGTTTGGGGTGGGATGAATTGGAAGATTGAGATTGCCACATATACATTACTAATAAGAAAAAAAATATCAAATTGTACACTTTGCATATGTACAGTTTATTGTATGTCAATTGTATGTCAATAAAAGTTCTTAAAGAAAAATAAAAGAATAATGAGTCTATGCCGTCTTGTTCACCCCAGAAATCAAGGCTGTCCTTCTGAAGCATGTTTTCCTGTTACTCTCCATTTAAAATTCATCAATTTCTAGTGTTCTCAGATAAAATCAATGCCCCTAATCTGTCTTTATCAACTAGGACTCTTTACTGCATATAACATAAAACAAAATTCAAAAATAATCAATAAAGCTGGTATTTTGGCTTTTATAACTCTGAATTTCAGAGTTATCAGGAAAGGCTCTATTCTAAGCTCAAACCACATGGCCAGAAACAATTGCTTGAATTTGCTTCTGATTGGCTCTCTCATGGTGTTTGTGAGATGGTTCCCAGTTTTTCTTGGGCTATCATATTCAGTTCATGACCAAAGGCAAGGACAATGTCCTTATGTCTTCCCTGACCCCACAATCACCAAGAAAAAAAGTCTGAAATCCTGAATTTCATTCTGATTGGTTAACTTTGACCAGATTTTAACTGTGTGTAATAGAGTCAGGTAGGTCTTCCTTTTACTCCCTTTCTCTAAAGGGTGGGTTAGAATCAATCCTTCCTGAAGTACATGGACTTTAAGGAAAGAAAATACAGTTTCTGTTATTTAAAGAGAAGAGGAATGGATACATCAGGACCAAAAAAATCCCTGTGAATGTCATTATAGTGGTTTTCAAATACTGCCCTTATCTCTACCCTGCCTATTTTGCTAACTTCAGCTCTACTGGTGTATCTTCGTATGCTATAAACAGCCATTCAGAATTGATTTTGAAGTTTTAGGCTTTTCCCATTTTTGGAGCTATGGTCATGCTGCTTCCTTTGCTCGAAACACCTAACTCCTCCAGCCATCTCTCCTAAACTCACGCTCTCTCAATATCTCTTTCTCTTTCCCTCTCTCTCTCTCTCTCTCTCTCTGTCTCTCTCTTTCACTCTCACACACACACACCCCTTTTTTTGTGTATTTACTTCTTGCTGCTTTGCTCTCATTTTAGGACTCAGTCTGCAACTATCCCTCACACTCAAAACTAGGTGATGCCATGTTGATTTTGCACCCTCTTGTTTCACCATAGCAAGTATTATACCCTATAGCAGTGGCCAGTTGCCTTAGCTGTGTCCCTCACTAGCTTGCAAAGGCAAAATTGCCCTTCACAACTTTATCCTTATTACCTACCAACGTGCTTCTTGAGTAATTCATTTTCAAAGGCTCTTGTTGAATATATCATGCTATGAATGTATAAAGAATAGATTAATTATAATGTCTAGACAAACAGGGAGTAGTCTATGTAGGAGCTGTACCTTGAAAAAAGAGGGGGAATTCTCTAGGACTTAGAAGTTACAGAAGGGCATTTCAGGCAGTAGAAAGTTACTTCATGGAGATAGGCAAATATAATAGATATACTACCTGTTTTATTTTGTTTTCTCCTAAAATGAGCCTGAACAGGTTCCACTGTCCCCATGGACATCATCCTTCTGTGCCTTCAAATCCAAGTAGAAGCTGCTTCTGCAAGTCCTAAGAAATTGGCATTTTGCAGCTCTCTGGAGTCCGCATGGCAAAGCCTGGTCTTGTTTGTTACTACTGTCTTTCAGTGTGTAGGAATGAAAAATGAGTATCAATACATCTGAATGTTGAAACTCAAATAGAAATGTCAAGACCATTTCAATCACTGGTTGTTCTGAATTCTGAGCCCAACTTTTGCAGGCTACAGTGCTGGGGAGAACCACTTGGTTATATCACTATTTTCTTGTCAAAGTCCACTCCAGGCATAATGAACCTAATTTTAAGGAAAATAGCTTTATTCTTATGCCATACAATCACAGATTATGTCGTATAGCTAAAGAAATAGAGTTGAAAAATTCCTTAAGGATTTTAAGAATATTTCCTATGAAAAGAGTTTAGAAAGTCACTCAAACAAGAGTGATTGTACTTTATACATTTTATTTGTTGTTTTCATTTTGGTTGAATTTGGGGAATTTAGCATTGTTGTTTCTTTGAGAATAAGAGAAACTGAAATTATCACTAGGGGAAGAAGTCTTTGGTTGAACTTATCACTGTCAGCAATTAGAACTATATAAAGGTGAGACGTTACTAGAAAGTCCTTGATGCTGTACTACCAAAAGAGAATAAAATATCTGTCCTTTGAAAAGAGAAGGGAGAAAATAGTATCTATTGAGATTCATAGTTTAAGCCAGTAACTTTAAGTACATTCCTTTACTTAATCCTCACTGGAGGTATGCATATGCACCCACCACCTAAATTTATCAAATGTTAATATTTTAACCATATTTATTTAAGAGAATAAAATATCATTATATGTGAAGCTTCTTGCCTTCCCCTATTATAGTCTATCTAGCCTTCCACTTAGGTCTTTAATCCATTTTGAGTTTGTTTTTGTGTGCAGTGTTAGGGAGAATTCTAATTTCATTTGTTTACATGTAGTTCTCCAATTTTCCCAGCACCACTTATTGAAGAGGCTTTCTTTTCTCCACTGTATATTCTGGCCTCCTTTGTCATAGATTAGGTGACCATAGGTGCATGGGTTTGACTCTGGACTCTCTATCCTGTTCCATTGATCAATATTTCTGTTTTTGTGCCAGTATCATAATGTCTTGATTACTGTAGCTTTGTAGTATAGTCTGAACTCACATTTAATGTAATTACTGATAAGATAGAATTACTTCTGCCTCTCTGTTATTTGTTTTCATGTATTGTGTCTTTATTTGTTCATTATTCTTCCATCATGGTCTTCTTTCATTTTAAATAAATATATTTAGGGTATAATTTTAATTCCATCTTTAACTGCATTTAAAAAATTTATTAGTCATTGCCCTGTATATTCTAATAAATATCTTAAATTAAAACCATTTAGTTTGTATTAACAACTTAATTTCAATAGTATACCAAAACTTGTCTCATATATAGCTCCATTTCTTCCTCTGCCTTTCTGTTGTTATTATCATACAAGCTACTTTATGCATCATGATCTCATCAATAAAGTTTATATTTTTTACTTTATGTAATTGTCTTTTAAATTAGAATAAAATAGTTACAAAAACTGTACTTTAATATTTATCTGTATATTTTTCTTTATTTTTGCTCTTTATTTTTTCATGTACATTTGAGATACTATCTAATGTTCTTTGATATCAGCTTTAAGTGCTCTTTTAGTATTTCTTATAGGGTAGCTCTGCTAGTGACAAATTCTCTCTCTCTCCTCTCTCACTGCTCTCTCTCATTTTTATGTAGAAATGCCTTAATTTCTCCCTTGATTTTGAAGAACACTTTTGCTAAGTATAGAATTCTTGGTTTACTGTGTTTTTCTCTCAGCATTTTGAGTATGTCATCTCACTGCATCCTGGCCTTGATGGTTTCCGACGAGATGTCTGCTTATAATTTTATTGAAGATATTTTGTATGTGATGGCTCATTTTTTCTTTATGTTTTGAAAAACCTTTCTTTGTCTTTATCTTTTGACAATTTGATAATGTATCCAGAATAGAATCTCTTTGAGTTTATCCTCCTTGGAGTTCATTGAGCTGCTTCAGTGTATAAACTGTTTTTCATTAAATTTGGGGAATTTTCAGTTGTTTCTTCAGATATTCTTTTTGCTTTGTCTTCTTTCTCCTTTCCTTCTGCGATGTCCATTGTGCATATGTCAATATGAGTTATAGTATGAGGTACTCTAGTCCTCAAACTAGATAATACCAATTGATATGGGTTCATGTTCCCTGTTTTTTCCTTCTGCCTGCTGAGTTCTTCTTCCTGCTGAAAATCATTTCAGTTGTTGCACATTTCTATGACATTTTATTTCATTAATTTTATAATATCTACATCATTATTGACAACCTCTATGTTGTGAGACTATCTTGCAATTCACTTCCTTCTCTTATGCATGACTAGTTTTTTGTTAATTTTTATAGTGGTTTTTTTCATCTTCTGTATATTTAATTAATCCTTTCTAAAGTCTACCTGTAAAATCAAGTTTTCATTTCTCTTCATTTTTGTTTTACAATCACTGTGTTTTGAAAATTGAACTTTAAAAAAAATTTTTTTTTTCTCCTGAAATATAACTCCTAGAAATTTTGTCATTCCACTGGAGTCAATTTCTCTTCTGTGTTAGATGTAATGTTGTAATTTTAGCATTAGATTTCAGCACAACTTTTGGAATTTGGATTTGCTGGTTCCTTTCTGAGTATGATATTGTTTTGTTTCATTCTGACTTTTTTTTCCTCTGTTTATATGCTCACTTTTTTTCTGCCTAAGATTTCCTGGCCTATAGTCCATAAAAAAAATCTAGTGATTTTTCTGTAATGTGATTGGACTTGTCTGTGCTGAGGTGGTATTAATTATATGATAGATTTGGTTACTAGCCATGAAGCATCTTATTTCAGTGTCTCATTATGAGTCTCTGGCTGCCTTCTCCCCAGGCCTGCAGCTACCCAGGAACAAGAACTCTGGAAATTTCCCATCCTTCCCACCCCATGATTTTCTGTCCTTCTCAGGTCTGGATATTAGTCAGAATAAGTTTGGTTATATTGCAGTGACCAGTGACCCCATTACCTCTATCACTTAAAAAACAACAAAGTTTTATTTCTCACTCACGCTTGATGTTAGCTTGCAGTGCTGTAGCTGTGCTTCATTGTCACCTTCATTCTGAGACCCAGGAAGATGGGATTTTCTCTTTCTTGGTCAAGAGGGTGTGTGGAAACTGGTCACTGGTTCCTAAATCTTCTTCCATAAGGAGTCATGTTACTTTTGCTCACATTTTATTGGCTTGAGCAAATCATGAGGCCAAGCCTAATATCAGTAGCACAATAAAGTAGATTCTTCCCCCAAGAGGGTTAATGAGCATTTCACAGTATGATATAATACAGTATACCACATTCCCTTTATTTATTTATTTTTTAGCTCATGATAGCTTAACTCTCGGCTACCACTGTCTACCTTGGTTCCCCCAAACCGCCTGGAGTATGATTTGGGCTGTGAACATCACTCTGTGTTTCTACTTTGTATAGTCGTCTTCTTGATTCTAGCTCAGCTATCTTTCTGATTTTCTATTTTTCACTTTTGCATCTCCTTGTTGTATGTATTTTTGTAAGTATAGGAAGATACCTCATATGATAAATTCAGTGTCATCTTACTTAGAACGTTATCCATAATTTCTTTTTTGGTGAAAAATAATCAAGCTCCACAAACCCATGATTAAATCCCCTCTCTCCCTGACAAATCATCCCTATGATCAGTGTTAGTTTCAGAATACATAGCTAATGTCAGTGAATCTGGTAGGACATGGAATCTCTGTATTTTCCAAGGCTTTAGTCTTAATTGATCAGGAAGAATTTCCATGTAACCAAAAATATTGCTTGGCCTGAAATATTTTCCCATTAGTAAGTATAAATTGGTGCTTATTCAGCTGAGCCATGCAATTTTTGGTTTAATAAAAGCCCAGTCTGCTCATTTGTTTACTCCCTAAAGGCTAAGCCTTTTGTGACTGAATACATTGCTTAATAAACAGAAGAAAGAATACTAATTGTAGGCCCTGTCATGCTGCCATATTCCTAAGAGCTGGACCTGGCTGCAGACCAAATGGCTCTTGGGTAGAACCAACCAAGTTATGCTCAAGCTTAGGCTTCCAGCTGTCACAAAACAGATCTTGGGCTCAGACAAACACATTTGCAGAATAATATCCTGTTTTACCACAGTGGATCAGTGGAGGTCAGCTAACATCAGTCTGCCCTATAACTCACTTCCTCCATCAACTTTTACATCCTGCATACTTTCTTCCTCTAATACATATATCCCACCTGTGGAATACTGGCCACTCACCCAGATGTGTTGTTGGTGCTGGACAAAAGGAAACTCATCTCTACCTCTTTCCCCACCAAAAGCTCACATTTCTACAAGCAAACCATCATGTAGACAGAAATGGATTTCTTCTCTGTGACTGGTGCTGAGAATGAGGAACTGAAACTCATGTGCAAAGCTACAGGAAATAAACAGTCCTCCAACTAATAAAACAGGTACCTCTCTGTAAGTGAGTCCTGTCTGGAGTAATTGGCTCCCCATTACTGGAGATTGTCAAACAAAGTTTGATGATAATTTAGTATCACAAAAGAGGAGGTATTCTTGTCTGTGTGCGTGCGTGTGTGTGTGTGTGTGTATGTGCATGTGTGTGTTTTGCAGAGATAATCCTTTTATAAAAAGCCTCTCTTAATTCTTTTGGATTTTATTCTTTTGGACTGTATTCTTTATTCAACATTTGCCTTTTTAATCTCACCTCTCCCGATTCTTTCTCATGCTTAAAAAACTTATATTAAGGTCTCCTTCATTCTAAAAGCAGTTCCTTTTTCCCCTCAATTCTGTTTCTCTTTGAAGTGTCATATCTATTATTTTCTTTACCAAAGGGTTCATGTTTAGTTATATATACTCATAAAAGCAGGATACATAATACTGCCCACTGAAGTCTGGCCAGTATCCCCACAACTGGTGGTGAAACTCTTAAGACAGACCTGTGAGCTGGTCCAATGGGGTTATATATGTACTTTAGGGCTCATATGAGCCATGGTGTGTAGCATATTCTCCTGAAGTATGGAATGTACTCAATAATAAGACGTTAAAAAATTATTTTATTAGTAAAACACACACACATTATGGAGTACACTGCAAAAATCTTCATAAGCTCCTCAAAGCCCAGTAGTACCCCCAGGTTGCCACACAGCTCCCACTGAAGCCTGGTAGGCCCCCTGTGGAGCAGCAACCTAACCGTTCCACGTGAGGCCAAGGGCTCTGCAGTGATGTCTGAAGGTTCTAAGTAGGCAGGACCCCCTGGACTCTCTGAACTAATCAAGTGCAGCTTCCCTCTAGGGCAAAGACCCACACTGATGAGAAACTACTGGGAGAAAACCCAAATGTATCAGAATAGCCACAATAGAAGCAAAGGGAAAAAATGGTTTAGAAGAATAAGGAAAGAAAACAGAAGCTGCCTTATCAGTAAATGTGAGGTCATTTTGTTGTTGTTGTTATTACTTTGCAAAAATGACAGGAGAGGGAGCTCTAGAGCCATAATGCTAAGAAAACTGTTCTGACCCATCTGCCTTCCTAAAAGTACAGAGAAACTCCAGAGGAGGAAGAGAAGGGAGAGTAGGGAGAGAAGAGCAAAGGGAGGAAGAACAGGAAGAAGGGGATGAGAATTAATCATGGTCAATTTCCATCCAAAATTATTATAAGTTATTATTAGAAAAAAAGAATATAAGCAGAATGACTCAGACAATGACATTATGCCAGAAAAAAATGCTCCCCAAATAATAGAAAACTGTAAGCTAATACATATATTTTTCAAATAAATTAAAAAAGCTATGAAAGAACAAAATTAGGAAAACTTCAAATTGAGGTTGATTAGAAAAATTAAGATTTAAAAAGGAAAAAAATTACAAAAGAAAATGAACATTTTTATCAGTCTTTATTTTTGTTCTGTTGCATTTAACACTCTTGATCTTCTAGAACTTTCCTTCTCTGGCCTCCAGTAGATGATGGTCCTCCTAATTCTCCTCCAGCAGCTTCTTCCGGCTCTGAATCAGGAGCTTCTTTTCAACGTCATCACAGAAAGAGGACATTTCCTATGTCTTTCTCTTGTCCCTTCTTTCAGTTCATTCGACTCAGTGGCCGCAGCAACTTCTAAGTTTTAAATAAACTTAAATTGCCTGCATTCCAAATATGCCACACTATTCTTGACCTGATCTACCCATGACTAGCCAACTGACTTTCTGGGTGCCTCATTGGCATCTTGGGTGTGGATCATGTCTTGAGTCACCTACTTAGTGTTTAAATCTATTCCTCATCTAAAATTTTATGACTTGGAAAAATGGTGTTTCCTCTCTCTCTTTCTCTCAGATTCAGAACTCCAAAAGCACCCATCACTGTTCTCTTTCTCATCCTGCCATTTAATCAAATGCGCTTGTCTGCTCAATTTTGCTTCCAAAGTATTTCTCAAATCTGTTCCTCATTCCACTCTCCACCACCACTGTTCAGCTCCTTCCACATCTCAGAAAAGGACTCTTGAAGTAACTTATGTGCCTCTTCTGACTTCATTCTGTCTCATCTGCAAGTGATGTTGTAGAATCAACCACACTTAGTGGGTTTGGGGGGTTCCATTTACATAGAAAACAGTGTGGGTGTGGTCACCCAAAGTTGTGCTTGGCTCTGCCTTCTTTAAGGACAATAGATCCTCAACTTGTTTTGTTCTCAGCACAGTCAAAGGAATTAAAATAACACAAGCGAACAGGAATTACAATACAATACAATAACTGTTAAGATAATTATGACTGCATTAAAATATCTCAAAGTGTGCTTAAACTGTTCCAAGAGCCAGCCTCTAGAAATGTATTGCTGTTTGCTGCCCTTTCCACACTGTTTTAATATACATGAGGCAATATCTTCGAGTATCTGCTTGAAAAAATAGGCCTTATTTTCCTCTTTCTCATAGCACTTTGTACACTGATATTTATGACATCACATAACCCGCTCAGCTCAGAGCTGACCGACATACAGAGTTGTGATGTTGGGTAAATAAAACAATCCTGTTCAAAAAAAAGACTGCTCTGAACCCGTACAGAAGAACGAGAGAAGACAGTTCCACTGGGAGGAAGCATCACCAGATTTATACATATAAGGTAGCACACAAGAGACTATAAACTCTGGATAGGGTTTCGCACAAATCTAAATGGTAGTCAAAGCAACAACAATGAAAACTTCTCCTATTTCCTGTAGAGATAAGTGAATGCACCCTGTTGTTGTCTGCTGTATCCTTGTGAGAGACCCCTGAGCTAATCTGTAGGTTCATGTTTACAGTTCCAAGAATCAGAAGCCTAATATTTTATTTTCTATGTTTTTTAATTTTTGTTTTATATTGGAGTATCGTTGATTAACAATGTTGTGTTAGTTTCAGGTGTACAGCAAAGTGATTCAGTTATGCATTCACAAGTATCTATTCTTTTTCAAATTCTTTTCTCATTTAGGTTATTACAGAATACTGAGCAGAGTTAAAATAGGTCCTTGTTGGTTATACAGTAGGTCATTCTTGATTATCTATTTTAAATATAGCAGTATGTTCTTGTCAATCCCAAACTCTGTCTGTCCCTCCTCCCACCCTTCCCCCTGGTAACCATAAATTCATTCTCTAAGCCTGTCTTTCTGTTTTGCAAATAAGTTCATTTGTATCACTTTTTTTTTAGATTCTGCATATAAGTGATATCATGATATTTGTCTTTCTCTGTCTGACTTATTTCACTTAGTATGATAATCTCCAGATCCATCCATATTGTTGCAAATGGCATCATTTCGTTCTTTTTCATAGAAGCCTAATATTTTAAATACCAAAGATCAGGCTTTTCATTGAATCTGTTATGTTTTCATGGCGACACCCTCAAGGAAGGGGTGGTAGGTTAGAAGCACCTCCATCCTCAAAGAAAATTTAATAATTCATTTTTATGATAGCAGCTGGCATCACATGTAGCAACAACAACACAGACCCAGATTTTGTAGAAACTGGAAGCACAGTTAGGAAGAGTTCTCAGTACATCCACAGGCCACCATGTGCAAACTGAGAATCATTGGCCTACAGAGGTGTGGTCAAGTTTGTAATTGTGGTATTTAAGGTCTTTTATATCTGGTACCAACTTCACTTATAGTCACATTTCCCATTCCTACATCCTTGCTCAGTGTCCCTCAGGATGTAGAGATGGGCTGGCTGGGCTGAGATCAGCCAGAACACACAGAGTAGGAGGTGACACAGAGGCCATGCAGGTAACTAGGGGATACCCAAAGATTTAGGGATAATTGACGCCAGTCATCGTTCTGACAGTGGAATTAAACACTGTACACAATGATCACGCAGAAAACATGTAGTTGGGCAGTCTGCCAATCATTTATTGAGTACTTACTGTATGCCAGGGAGCAGGCAAGGGCTAATGACAGGGTTCGTCAGCATCACAAAAGAGGCAGGGACACAGAACAAAAGAGGTAGGGACTTAGTCCTTGAGGCTATATTATTTTAGAAGAGCTCTGTTGTCTAGATAGTAAGGGAGGTAAAGAGATTTTTGGCCTAATGGAAGGGAAATCTTTCTAAACACTGGAGTGCCATGTGAGAGATAGATTTTGAGAAATTCCAGAAAAGGCCAGGAAGTCCTAATTGACCAGGCTTAGTGGTGGACTCATTGTCTCTAGGGTTTCTGCTACTACTAAAAGCCAAATGGGATATTGTAGCAGGCAGTGTCTGTGCAGTACTCTGAACTAAGAGGACAGTGAAACACAAGCTATTTTGGCTGGCTGCTTCAAGATCACTTCCTATAATACAAATATTCCTGGTAGCCATTCAACTAGAAAAGTGGTTTCTATGAGTGCCTTTATCTTTTCTCATGGTCCTAGCTCTCTGTAGGCACTGATGCCCAAGGACAGGGGTGCTAGGCCTGATACACTGTCAAACTTCTAGACCCCTTACATTGCAGAGAAGAGGCTTGAAATGGATTTCTCATATCCATGTTTGTACTTGACCTTTGACTTCAACGCCTTCCTTGAGGTTCTTGTGTTTCATTCTCTTGTCTTCCCCTTTGGCATCCTATCCAGTTGTCTGCGTTTATTATCCTTGGACGTGATTTCTCTATCTTATCACTCCCTGCACTGAATATCTGTGTGTAATAGCTCATTACTGAGAACTAAAAAACCGTACTCCACAGTTATGTGAGAACCAAGTTAACACAAGTAAAATTTTTCTAGTCGGAAGCTCGGCTCCTGTATGTTTACTTTCCTAGGGGAGAAACATCCAACATTTAGTTAGGATTTTTCTAAGTTTCGTTTGTGATTTTTGGTTTTAACAAGTGAGTAAGCCTTAGATAAATTATTACCAACTTTATCTACAGGCAGGAAAGGGAAGTGTGCTTGATCACTAACATTGACTTGCCTTAAATTTTAAGTATTTTAATAATAAATAACACTCATTCATTTAGCAATTATTAAATTCCAGTTTTGAATAAGTCACTGTGCTCTGTTCTGTGAGGAGGGAGAGAGAGGACGTTGCAGATGTTGCATATTGAGGTCATTGCCTTGCATTTAGTAAGTGCTCAATGAAGCTTAGCTGTCTTACTGGTGATGGTGACAGAAATGATGAGAGTGACATAAATATTGCTCACAGTCTATTTTCTGTATCAGAATATTTTGAAATTATAGGAGAGTAAACACCAGACTACAAAGCACCAAGTAAGGTATATCAAAATGAAGAGAAAAATATAAGGTAATCAAAAGGACTGAAATGCCAACCAAAGGGATTTATAAGTGTGACTAGGAGTCTGCCACTTTGAGTTTTTGTTTGACTTAAGGGTGACCTGCAGCACAGAGTCCAAATTCCTTAGACTTGATGTGGTGTGGACAGCTAGTACACAGGGGAACTGGGGGCAGTGTCAGGCTGGAAAGCCTGTGACCTGAGGGATCTTGTGATGATGCTTAACTAAGGGGAAGAGATTTGGAGATATTGGGAGGTGGGAAAGACTTGGCCAAGTCTTTATGAAAAGGAAATGCAACGATATTAGGGTAAATCGGCATTTTGTTCACAGGAAAAAGCAGTGAATTAAAGTAAATGCAACATAGATATTTCAAGAAACTAAGTCCTGGAATACTGAGTGTGTGCTGGGATATTCCCATTATGGAGAGACTAGTGTGCTTTGCTAGAGAAGTTATTCTTCAAAGATGTGGCATGTATATTTGGATGTATATATGTTAAACCATTTAACCACCATGTTTCCACCATGTATTCCAACCATTACGTTTAATTTCAGGAGTTTGGAGAAATGTATCTATGATGTTAGGATCAGTACACATTTGG
This sequence comes from Hippopotamus amphibius kiboko, assembly GCF_030028045.1. Taxonomy (NCBI): domain Eukaryota; kingdom Metazoa; phylum Chordata; class Mammalia; order Artiodactyla; family Hippopotamidae; genus Hippopotamus; species Hippopotamus amphibius. Next base: position 55,306,645 of record NC_080190.1, on the reverse strand, counting down.
AATTAGAGTATCGGACTGAAATATATACATGAAAACTTATAGTTGAAGTGGTGACTCTATCAGCTTCCTCACACATTGGCAAGATAGTGTTAGAAAACTTTTTTTTTTATTTTTGTCTTCAAAAAATGAGCGGACACATTACAGATGGAATGAAGACCATTAGCATGTTGCCAAGCCCTCCAACAATGAATTACTGGCATCAAGCTGTGACATTATAGAAGTGAGGGTTAATCATTGTGTCACTGGTGTCCACAGAGTTCTTAATTTTAGTCTCTGTGCAAATGGAAAATTGTAATCTTCAGCTGCCTTTTGCAAGACTCCTGAGTGGCAGCACAGTCAAATATGACATATATTGCCGATGAAAAGCCTGTTTACCTGGGGCAAACAAGGCTTATCGTTTAAGACACTGTTTGAAGACTGCACAAAATTTCTAGGGAAAGGAATATTCTTGAGGATGGATATGCTCATGTGTTCCTATGGCATTTGTTTTCTCCACATAACGTCCATGGGATGTGATAGTAAATTCAGATTATCTGTTCCAATAGACACATTCAATTTAACACTCAACATGATTCATTGCCATGCCATACCCTGCTTTCTCCAAGTTCCTTTAAATTACCAAAGTCTCTTCTATGTAAGCTGCACTCACCAATTTTTATTTTCGGAATATGAGGAAAGCATCTCTTACCAAATATTAGGAAAATTCCATCATTACATATAGATTTAATTTGCTATCAAACTGCATGTTAAAAATAACAATGATCTGGATAAAAAAACACACAGTAAAATCCATTAGACGTTACTTGTACTTAATGTGAATATTTTAAATCAGATTGCTTTTTAACACCTCATTAATATCAGATGTATTTAAATAATACTTAACGAGGCGTTAAGAAAGGGAGAGAATAGAGATCATTCAAGACTGAGAAAGGAAAAGTTTCTGTGTGTTGCCACCAATGAGCAGCATCTCAGATAAATGTAAATATCTGAAAGCCGGAGGGGGGTTGTGCAGCAGCAGAAAGTGGGTGCACAGAAGGGTTTTAACACATGTGTCTCATCCTTTATAAATCAGCCTGAGGCTGAGCTGCATGACCTAACTGAAATGCAAACAAACGTTAGTTTCGTTCAAGGTGATCAAATTGCTAAACTCAGATTTAATGGACTAAAACTAAAAAACTAGAGAGTATGGTAACTGCTCACAACCTTGCATGTCCTTGTCAATTTGTGATGTTTACTCAGATATATTGATTTCAAGATAGAAACATGTATCTTTCAAATCCTGACTATGCGACATACCCGGCTTAATGTGGAAGAGAAGGACCATCGGGAAGCAGTACCATCCACCAGACTCTTTGTGATTGTGTTGAATCCTCACAACAATCCTCTGAAGTAACACAGATGCTTGTTTAAGATGGAAGATGTTGTAACTTAGAGAATATTAAAGAACTTGTCTGAGGCCATGTGACTCTTGGGTAGGGAATTTGGGATTCAAACAGAGCTCTGTGAAGACCCAAACCCTTTCACTTCTGCTAAATCAGGAGTCCCCAACCCCCAGTACTGGTCTGAGGCCTGTTAGAAACTCACCGCACAGCAGGAGGTGAGAGGTGGGCCAGCTATTGAAGCTTCATCTGCTTCTTCCTGCAGCTCCCTTGCTTGCATTACTTCCTGAACCATCCCCCCACCCCTCCACCCCACCCACCCGGTCCATGGAAAAATTGTCTTCCACAAAACTGGTCTGTGGTGCCAAAAAGGTTGAGGACCGCTGCTCCAAATCATTCTGCCCTGCAGAAAAGGTACCGGTGTTGGATGGATGCCGACACATCCATTGATTTTGTTATAGTGTGATTGGGGAATTAGAGAACTTGATATATTGATGTGGGGGTTGGTTTAGAAGCTTATTTGGGGAATGTATAGTTAATGTCTTGTAAATTGCATGTAAATATTTCTGCACTTATTTGTGTGAGACTTGACATGACAGAATAGGTAGGGAAATCCAATTAACCATCCATCTCCTGATAAATCAATGAAGACAACTGCAACAAAAGTGTTTATTTCATCTTTGCTAAAGGGCATGTTTTTACCAAACAGTAGTTCAGTAATCTCATTTGTAAATCTTAGAAATCTTGCTCTTTATAATTATTCACCTTAAACAATCTTCTTCCTTCCTCCCTCCCCTCCTTCCTTTGAAAGGTTGTGAGAGAATCACTCAGGTCATTTGAAGAAGATTGCAGATGAACAGAGGATGGCTTTTGGAGTTACTTTGGTACTAATGATAAAGTGTGGCCTTTGAGTCAAACACATCTATGTTCAGGCATAGTTATAAGTTATGTCACCTTGAGTAAGTCATTTAAACTGTCTCTCTTCCATTTCTTAAGTTGTAAAATGGAGGCAGTCATATCTTCTCACAGGGTTGTGGTGAAGATTAAATGAGATAATGTACACAAAATCATTTAGCCTGGTATTTTGAGCAGAGTAAGTAAACGCTAGCTACAAAATTACTATCACTATTATTGTTGTAATCACAGCTGGAAAAATTATTTATCCTTTCCAAGCCTCATGTTCCTCTCATTTATTTATTTATTTATTTGTAAATTTTATTGAAGTATGGTTGACTTACAATGTTATATTAGTTTCAGGTGTACAGCAAAGTGATTCAGCTATACATATACATATATTCATCTGTTTTTAGATTCTTTTCTCATGTAGTTATCACAGAATATTGAGTAGAGTTCCCTGTGCTATACAGTAGGTCCTTGTTGGGCATCTGTCTTATATATAGATTCCTTTGTTTTAAGTGAGGCTTAAATGAGTAAGCATATGTTGCGTATTCATCACAGCACAGAGCCTTAATGAGAATGACTCTTTTCAATCCGTTTTCATCCAGACACCCTTTTGCCGCCAAGTAACTGCCCTTTGTTAGGCCTGGGATTTCGAACAGTCAAAACTGACACTACTTCCAGAGCCCTGGCATTTCAACATGGTCTGTCAGTTTTCTGGGAAGATAACACATTCTCAAATTTATCTTCCCTGAACAAAGGAGTACCAAGTGTGGGAACTCTGACCCATACTTAAGTCTGATTAGATATCAGATAGCTTCCTACTGTAGAAAATGGACTGCATTATTGGAGTTAGAGTGTCCCAAGTATTTTGAAGTCAATCATATAACTTTATATCAGTTTCTTTTCGAGTTTATCATTTTAATCTAATCAGTGCTTTTCAAATGTAATGTGCACACACATCCCCTGGTGATCTTGTGGAAATGAAGTTTCAGTTTCAGTAGGTCTGGGTCAAGGCCAGAGATTCTGAATTTTGAAGCTCCCAGGTGATGAAGATGCTGCAAGATCACACTTTGAGAGAGTCTCGGTGACTTGCAAATGGTGGTGGTTAGTTAATGAACCCACACCCTATTTAGACCATATCTTTGACTAGCAGATGTTAGCAGACCTTCTTTTCAGGTCTCATATTCTCCCCTTGGAGCTCTGTGTTACCTTTTTTCAACACTTCTCCCTTTAAACATGAAGGCACTTAAAGTAAAAATGCTAACTGCTCCTCAGATAAATCCTTTACTTTCATATCTACAAACCTTTGACCTGCAGTTTTGTTATTCATTTTAGTATCCTTCCCTCTTCTCAGCTTGGCAAACTCCTACTCATCCTTCTAGAACCAGTTCAAATTTCTTCTGTGAATTTTCCCATTTTTACCTCCTTCCCAAAGTGGCACATTTTTTCCTTCACTGTGCTCCCCTGACATGTTGCACGTATATGTTTAGCAATTATCCTTTCCTTCTTTTTTATCTCTATTTTCTATTCTCGATGATAATAGAACACCATGAGGGAATTTCAGATCCAGTTCCCAACATCTGATGCAGTCTCGACAAACACTAAACACTCAAAAAAATTAGGAGGCTAAAGGTATACAGTAGAACAAGTAGAGTCTGTTGGAGGCAGGTAGGTCTGGGTTTGAATTCCTGCTTCCTCACAATTGATGTAGTTATATGAGTAGCGTAGTTTTTCTTCACCTCACTTTCTTCACCTATAAAAATTAAAATATTTTACTTTATAGGGCTGCTGTGAGGATTATATAAGACAACATCTACGTTGCATTTAGCCCTAGTTCCTGAGGAGTAGCCAATAAATGTTAGTATCGTGGTTTATTATTTTTCTTAGTATTATTGGATTGTTTGAGAATTACCTCAAATCACATCAGCAGGTACTAGAATGCAGTTCTTCCCCTTCTATTTTAGACTGAATGAGTGAATGTTATATTTATTTTATTATGGTCTCATAGTATTCAGTGTTATTATTAAGATTCCCAAATTTTCATAGAATAAGGGCTATCTAAATAAATAAAAATGAAATATATAAGTTCATAGTATCTTGCATTTCTTATATTAGGCCCTTGAAAGATGTTTTTGAACTAAGTCATGAGAAAACTTCCTTTGAATAACACTTCTTACATTTAAGCAACTTTATGACTGAGAGCATTCTGCGTTTCCAAGGTCAGCCATTTACTAAGATACTTAATTTGTAAATTGCAATATTTAGTCTGCTGTGTCTGGTGTTCATTTTCACTGCTGTTTTTATGCCACAATCCTTCCTGATCCATCTGTCTAAGAACTTGCCTGAGATGTTCCCTCCCTCCTTGTGTCTCACTCTGCAGCAGAGATAAATGGATTAAGAACATGAAATAATTGGAGCACATCAAGTGGAGAAGACAATCCCATTCCATAGAGTTGCCTGCATTGATTGCAGTTTGAATGCATGGTGACTTCTTTCCCAGGAGTGTGAAAAAGAAATAATTTATAAAATACCCAGGAAATCTCTCAAGGAAACTAATTAATGGCGTTATTATCTTAAGCACAGCAATGATTATTGAAAAGTTTCCTGTTACTCAGAATACTTTAGAAAATAAATTATGATTACCTTGGATACTTTGCTTTAATGAATCTTCCATTGATTTCCTGTGTGTTTACAGAGAGGTTTCAGACTTTATTTTCAACAATTTACACAGCACTTGAGCAAAAGGGCTCCATAGGCACTGGAAGGAGAGTCATTTTCTGCTATTGCATGTCATAAGGCAAAAACCAAGAACTTGAAACGAAAAAAATATCAGACCTGTCCCACATAGAGCATTTCTCTAGAATATATAACTTAAAAATGGATTGGCTGAATTGAAGGGGAGTGTGCGTGTCCAGATGGGCTAGGCAATGCCACAATTTTTACCAACGTGGTCACAGAAATTGACATTTCATTTACTTTGTAATATAGGTGATATTTTGGAGTTTTCAATTTTGCCACTTTGCTGTATATACAAATGTATCTTGTCTTAGACTTAATTTATACTTCCATCACCATATTTCCTTACGTGTTATGGCCATTTGGATCCCCCCCTTTTGTTTTGAGTGTTTCTTCAAGTCTTTTGCCCAATTTTCTCTTTGGTTACCACGTTTTTTTCTCATTGTTTAACAATACTTCTTTATATATTCAAAATATCTGGCCTGTGTGTGTATGTGTGTGTGTTGGGAATATACTATGATTTGTACTTGCACTTGGTTTCTGATGCTTTTTGGTGAATAGAAGTTAATTATGGATTTTAATGTCAAGTTTACCTATGTTTTCCTTTCATTTCTTTTTATTTAGTTTGTGCTCTTTGGATCATGTATAAGAGATCCATCCCAATCTTGAATTTCTGGAAATATACTCCTATATCACCTTTAAAAACTTTTATATTTTTGCCTTTCATATTTAGATCTTTAACCCACCTTGAATTGAATTTTCTTGTTGTGCTAGTTGTGTCAGTTAAGCCCAATTAGGAGACAGAAATCAGCCAGTTTTTCTTAAGATAATTTAATATAAAGAATTGTTCACTAAATGTAAACTACACGCAACGTGTGAGTAGAAAGACAAAACAAACAACCAAAAAAAAAGAACCTTGAATTATCACAAAGGTAGCACTACAGGAAACAGCTGTCATATGTATATTTCACTGCATGATCAGGGAAACAAAGGGAGAAATTGTTGTTGTTAATATTTTTTAGCATAGAGGAAGGGAACCAAGTGCTGAAACTCAGGCCACTGAGAAAGGGGCGCTGCTCAGTTGGTTCTGATGTCCCTGAGCTCACAGGAGGGGCAGTGGCCAGGTGGAGCTATATCTCTTAGGAGAGTGCAGTGAGGTTCTGAAAGTATTGGAAAGATTGCATGTACCTGCCACGATGGAGAGGAACTGCCTGTGCCATGTTGACTCACAAGAATAGAAATCAGACTGGAAACCAAAGGGAAGCCATGATTTTGAGCTGCTTCAGCTTCTCAAACTTCTATCACTGGCTCCTCAGTTTAATGAAATCATTGTGTTATACTTGGGATACCCCAGCCATGGTCCAGAAAACGTCCCCAGGTGAAAAGTCAGTTCATGAGGGGTCCCTTCATTTGATTCCCCACATGTTTCCACTGTCAGTGAGCACAGTTCTACACTGCTTGATTTCCAATGTCTGAAAACCTTTGTTTTCTACTTGTATACAGTGGGAAGAGTAGCTCAGTCCCAGGTAACCTATCATGATTAGAAGCAAAGCTTCTTATGTCTTTGATTCTATTCAATTTTTATTCCTCTGGTAGTTTATAACTTTTATGTTATTTTATTTTTTTAGCAGGTACAATTTCCTGACATATTTTTGTTATAATTTTAATTTTACTTTATGTTAAGTGAAATGCAATGCTTATAGCTTGTTAGTGAGATTTTCCTGGTGACAAATTCTGTCTTCTGTCTGTCTAGAAATGTCTTTATTTGCTTCATACTTAAAAGATAATTTCATTGGATATAAAATTCTAGTCAGGAATCTTTTTTCTTTAGCAAAATGAAGATAATATTCTACTTTCTTTGACTTCCATTGTTGCTATTAGTCTGTTATTTCTTTGCAGGTAATCAATGTTTTTAACTGATTTTAATCATTTTTGGCATTGTTTTTGAAGTTCTGGAGTTTCACTATAATAAATCATACATGCATTTCTTTATTTTCTACTTGGAATTATTTGACTTGTTAAATCTGTGCTATTTCACCCTTTCTGCAATTTCTCACCCATTATTTCTTCAAATGTTGCCTCTACTTTATTCTCCTTCTCTCCTCTTTTGTAAATTTTGAATACGTGTTAGATCCTCTCTGTCTTCCATGTCTCAACTATTTTTCTTCATTTTTCCCATGTTATTTGATCTCTGCTACATTCTGGGTAAGTCCTATTACTTATTTGCAGTTTACTGTGTATCTCTTTAGCTATTTCTAATCTGATAGTAATTCTATCCAGTTTTCAAATCTTGATTTTTTTTCACTCAAGCAATTATCCTTTTTTCCCAAAACTGCTAGGTCATATTTTACCATGCCATGCTACATACAGATATTTTCTAGCTTAACTTTTTCTCTTTTTCTTAAAAATAGTAAGCTACATTAAAAACCATGTATGATATAGGAATGTGTTTTTTTTTTTTTTTTCACTGTTGGTTCTTGTTCATGGAAACTTGTTTTCTTGTATACTTCATTGTTTTTTATTTTGTGCTGGTGATTTTCCTTAGAAATTACTAGTGTAATTTATTTTGAGGACTTGTGAGGACTTGAATGAAAGTGCCTTTTTTTTTTTTTTAATTTTGCATTTGCCTGTCTCAGTGCCCAGGCATCCTAAGTTCCTGGAAGTCTTTAAATTCATGTCTTGAAACTCTTTGGACCATTCAGGTGAATTTGAATTACATACATGTGAGAGAAGGATTTGACGTTATGACTTTTCAGGGAATTTTATTTTCCCTTTGCTAATCAGCTCCACTAGTTTTTCATGCTATTCCCTTGTGTGGGGAATGATGGTTTTATTTTTCTACTTAAAGTTTATCTCAAAATTTTGGCCTCTTTACAGGTCTAGCTTTCTTCTACAGAGACTGCACTTATAGTCCTAAATTTGGGTGGGCCTTGGCCATCCAAGCCAAAGTTCAGTTTTGCTGTGATCGGTGAAATTTTTTAGGGCAAAAGTGGCTTCTTTGTTCTGTTTACCACTATATACAGTCTCGCTTACTTGGATATTGGCCTGACAAATTCTTGTTATCATCTCCACTCTACAATGCTTCTAAGATTTTAAAAATATATTTCACTTAATTTTACACTAACAACTTATCCTAATATTTTCAATGAAAGAGCTGTTCCGAATTGCATAGCTCAGCATATCCCCTAAAGCAGAGGTACCCTAGGTAAATTTCCATGTGATATGGCTTCTCCTTTGTTTAAAAGCTATACCTTTGCACTTTTGACAAGTATATTGTTTTTAGTTGACATTGCTTGCCTTTCAACAAACAGCTATTTTAATGATTGGGGAAAAAAGACTTTGGGGCAGATATTTTCATTAAAATTTGCAACTATATCTTTTTAGGATGCTTGTATCAACAACATATTAGTATGCAAATAAGTTTCTTTCTAAACAGATAATGAATGTTGTTTGCTTTTTTTTCCATTAAAATTTGGCTTTAGAAGATCACTCTTCAGTTATATGAAAACTCAAATTAGTGTTTAACTTACTTTTAATATTTATGAAGCAGATGAATATGTAAATTCAGGTAATAGGAGTATGATAATAAATTCACTATTCAGATATATTTCCCTATAGAATTAGGCTTGGACCTCATCTGTTCTCTAAAGGGTAGCCATCCAGTGTCAGGCATGAGATTTATGGCAATTTCCAGTTTATATGATAACCTGTGCTTATCAACACAATAGTACAAGATCAGTGTGCTTATTGGAATGGTTAGATTATTGAGGAAGGTCATTTTCAGGCCTAATGGGCCACTATTATATCTTGGAGTTGTCAACAGCATCTTGTTCAAATGAATGTTTTGTCTTCTTCCATAGACAATGGAGATGATATTAATGATGATCTTGATGGTGAGTATAATAGTACCTAACTTAGCCCAGATAATGGAGTACGTATCTGTAGCGTTTTGTGAAGAGTTAGTGTATGATGTCTGCAATGTTCTAAGCTAAGCACTGAGCGGTGAGTCCTTGCAGAACAAAAAAATACAAGACCTTTGTCCTAATGGTATTATTTTCATTCTAGTGGAGTAAGTGATATGACTAACAGGGGATAAACAAAATGTAACTGAGATTCATTGATACTATGGATACAGTAACAAGAAACTGTGGAAGAGGATAACAAAGGGGGTTCCAATGAAAACTCACATGTGATGAAATGTAGGCTGAAATGCAAGTATGAGAAAGACCAGCAACTTGGAGAACCCAGGGAAAATGATAGTAGAAGGAATAACTTCTACCTGCACCCACTGTGGGAAAGAGATGAGCTTGTCCTAGGAATGGACTGAAGGAAAATGTTTTTGGAGTATAATGAGTCAGAAGCATGTTGGCTTGAAGGAGAGATTTCCCATTGCTGGGTCATGCAGGTCCTTTCAGACTCTTGTATGAAATCTATTGGAAGGTGGAAAGGTATCTGGAGAATAGAAGTAGACACATCAGTTACAAAGCTAACATATTAGAGCATGAAAAAATTGGCATGAACTTGAACCAGCGTGGCCTCCATGGAGATGCATCTGATGAGTTTATTGTGATTTGGGAAAAGTGGTTAAGCTCCTTGAGCCTCATGTTCTTCCTCTGTAAAATTACAGAGATAGCTCTGTAATCATTAAGCTCCGTTTCAGACTAAAGACTGAATTCAGTGGACCATAGGCAAGTGGACACAGGCCTGCTCCAAGGACTTCTGAGTTTGGATCAAATTTTTTAAATATGTTGCTGCTCTTGCTAAAGAGTTTTATTCTCAAATTCATCCTGGAATATCCAGTGAGAGGGAGGGGAAAATGTGGCTCTAGGGAGATTTTATGTATTTTATCTTAAAAATATTTTTAAAAAATAGAACTTCATTCTGTTCTGTTGCTAGAGAACTATTTATTTTGTTTTACAGACACACTGGGTAGGTCCTGTTATATTCTTCAGAGGGGAGGTGGCATCCCAGGAAAACATCAAATGTGACCTTTGAGCAAGCATGAGACCCAAAGAAATTTGAGACCTTCATGAGGTCTCATTGCCTTTTTTATAAACATGGCTCAGAAGTATTTCCAACTATGGTGATGACAGTTAAGGTCTGGAGTTATGCCAGGTTGTCTGAATATTTGGATGACACCTTTTTTTTTTAAATTTCTTTTGTTTGTATGATTGGGCCATATGATTTCATCTTTATTAAATTTTTGCTGTTTTTATAAAAATTCATGGTAGAGACAAAACTTGCAGAGCTCGTTCCCATATCATGTGTTAGCAGAGGAACAAGGTGGTGGACAGTGAGCCAGGCTTCTCCTCAGTGACCCACAATTACTATAAGAAATGCAGCTCAAGGAAGCCCTACTTATATCAAACCTCATAGACAGAGACTTTTCAAGTGTTCAAGTGTTTCTTTCCAGAAAAGGCATCAATTTTAAGATGATGTTGTCTCACATACTTTTTTTCTTTTTTTTTTTTTAAACAAGTAGAATTTATTCTCAGCTCCTTTTTTTTTTTTTTTTTTTTTGGCTGCATTGTGTCTTCATTGCTGTGCACAGGCTTTCTCTAGTTGCAGTGAGCAAGGGCAACTCTTTGTTGTGGTGAGGGGGGTTCTCATTGTGGTGGCTTCTCTTGTTGCGGAGCACAGGCTCTAGGCATGTGGGCTTCATTAGTTGTGGCACATGGGCTCAATAGCTGTGGCTCGGGGGCTCTAGAGAGCAGACTAAGTAGTTGTGGTGCACAGGCTTAGTTGCTGTGCAGCATGTGGGATCTTCCCAGACCAGAGATCGAACCTGTGTCCCCTGCATTGGCAAGTGGATACTTAACCACTGTGCCACCAGGGAAGTCCTTGTTTCACATTTCTATTCTGACTTTTGGAGTTGTCATGTGCTATTAGTACATAATTCCGGAGTAGCTAAATAGGAGGAGAAAAGAGAATCGTTGTGGAATGGCAAACAGAAACCTAGACACAAGTGATGTAAATGGCAGTCTGATGGGGGTTCTGGAGCCAGGGCACAAAACTAGACAAGTCTCATCTTCCTCGTTTGTTGATCCTGAGTGTTTCCGATAGACTCTGTTGTAGGAAGTTTTAGTGCATCTTCTAGGTAACCTCTAAGACACTATTTGTTTATAACATTTTCAGTTCCTATTTGGCTGATGCTAATTATTTTATTTTTGAAACATTTCTACTCATTTTCTACATACACTTGAAAGACTCAAGCTCCCATTTTACTTCAACCCTTCCTTGCTTTAATTTGATGGAATTACAGCTCTCCTGAACACTGTTTGCTGCCAAGGCCCTAATTGGTTGTCAGACAAAAATGTCATGTGAGGAAGTCACCATCTAAAAATGTGTTTTAGCCTCTTTCTTTTCCAAATATTTGCGATACCTTTCCAACAATTTTTTCCTTCTAATCAAATTCAGCTTATAAATGAGACATCTGTCAAAAGTACATAAAAGATAAGTGTTGTAAAAATGAAATGACATCTGTTTTTGTTTATTTAGGTGATATCTTCCTCTATTTGTTTTCATTACACTTGAGCCATAATAATTGCATTTTCAGTAACATCAATTTGAACAAATAATTTTTAAAGCACTCAGTAAAAAGAACTGATGGTCATTGGATACCTTCTTTGTACCTGGAGATTTACTTACATCACCTGAACACCTCACAGCAACAAGATGAGCGAAGTATTATTTCTGTATCTACCTAACTTAGTCTCAGAGGCTGCCACACATCCAAGTGACATCATTATATGCAGCAGAGCTAGGACTACAGTGGGACTACGATGTGGAACTGCAATGTAGTTTCCTCTATCACTGGAACTTAGAGTGTGGTCCAGGCCAACAACATCAGCATCCCCCAGGAACTTGTTAGAAATGCAGAATCTCAAGTGCCACCCCAGACCAAATGGCATCAGAATCTTTATTTTATCAAGATCCCCAGATGAATCATATGCATATTAAAGACTGATTTATACAACATGCCACTGATGCAGGATGGTTTTTTTTCCCCTCTTTCTCACCTATGACTGCAAAGACAAACATGTGGCATGCTTTAAACAAGTTTATTTTTATTTCCCCACAAAACACATTTAATTTTTGTCAGAACAGTCTGAGGGGATCTCACAGCACTATTCACATTCTTTTTCTTTCTTTACTTTTCTCGCAGATGAAAATCGCTTTTCTTCATCTTCCAGCATCAATTACAATTTTCCCCAGCAAATTAACTCCCGTTGTTGTAAGATGGCAATAGATCTGGTGTTTTCCATTTGTATAGTGAAGAAAGAACATTTATGGGTTAATTCATACATTCTACACATACTTCCAGTTCACTTTTCATCTTCCTTAATTGCTCTTATATATACCCTTTGAGTGTGATTATTTTTGTGCATATGTAGTAAAAAGAAAAGAAAAAAACCTCCAAAATATTGAGGTTATTTTGAATAAATAACTTACAATTTCTTTTTTTCATTTTAGCCATTTCTAGCTTATGAAACACTTTCTATTTACAATGGGTATCACTAAATTAAATCAGATTGACACAAGACTGATTTGGATCATTTTACTAAATGTCCCAGGAAATAAATATAATGATTGATTTAAATTTAGTAAAGAAATTAACTCATTCCATTTTGCCATTATGGATTACTTATTATTTTTTGTGGACAACATGACAGTTTATAATTAAATATATATATATATAGTTTCAATTTTATGATGTTCTTAGGATAATATAGATGTGTGTTCTCTCACAAATGATTATATATGTATTTTTATATAGCCCTAGAATAGAAAAATATTTAAGATTAAATTGTATTTTTTTTGAAATACTTCTTTAATAGTTTTTTTCTACAACAAAACTTTCATCTACTCATGATTAATAAATTTATACATGCTTCATTTTTTAAAATCAAACCCAGAATTTAGAGAACTAAGCTTATCTCAGAATCATGATTTTATGGTTTCAATCGATGTTATTGATTATTTTTTACATGTTTTCTTGTCTTGTGGTACAAGGATGAGAAAAGATATGATCCCTGTCCTCATGTAGTTGACAATACTATGGCGAGGGAGACATATAAACTCTAAACTACTGTGTTGGGAGTCAGTGCTACAGTGATATCTGCTTCACAGTAGAGGTGTGATTTGTCTTGAGATTTGAGGGATGATGGCAGATAAATGGGCTTGGGATGGAAGGCAAAGAAATGTGGAAGGATGGCATATGGCTGGAGCAACACTGAGAAGAGGCAGTGATGGGACATGAAGCTGGACTGGCTGGCTGGGGCCAGTTCAGGGCAACACGTAAGTCATATGAAGAAGGGAACGATGAGAAGTCATTAAAGAATGCTCCCCCATTATATTTAGTATTTATTCTGTATGTGCCACATGCCAAGCATTGTGCTAGCAAATGTACATGCTGTACAATCTAATCTTCTATTTCCATTTTATATATGAGGAGGGGAAATGGTAAACCTTACAGTGTATTACACAAAGTAGAGCATCTGCAGTGTGAAGCCAAGATTTGATGTTTCTAACCCTCAGTCTCCTTTTAAGTTATGAAATATATCATTTATTCAAAGAATACAAAATACGTATATGTAAAATATAACAAGGGACAACACTGTGCTCCCACTTACCTGGTTTAACATATCGGAACATGAGGAAAACAACTGAGGACTCCTTCATGCCCTTCTGAAATCTGAATACTCTCCAGGGCATAATGTTCTTACATTTGTACACGTCTCCACAGTATATGATTTGTTTATTTATTGGTTTATTTATCTCTTTTGTTGTGAAAAGAACACTTGACATGAGATTTACTCTCTTCACAAATTCTTAAGTGCACAGTACAGTACAGTTGACTATAAATGCAACGTTGTACGGCAGAACTTACTGCTCTTGCATAATTGAAACCTTATGTTTGTTGATTAGCAGCACCTCATTTCAGAAACTCATTTGAATAGTATAATACTTAACATATATTTTGGTGACTTTTTAACATTCACTTTTATATTGGTGAGATTTATCTCTGTTGATTAGTGTAGTTCTAGAGAACTTACTTTCCCAATTCGTTTGTATTTTAGCCTCATCATGGCTATTTGTTGTTTCTCTCTTTTTGCTTCTGCTGTCAGCGTTGCTATAAGATTTTTATCTATCTCATCATGTACCTGTGCAAAAAGTTTCTCTAGAGTACTGACTATATCTAGGATGCTATTTCTGGGTTGCAGTAAATGTTCATATTTAATTTTTAAAAATAATAATAATTTTCCAAATTGATTTCACTGACTTACAACCCCATCCTTACAATCTGCTTTCCATGACCTTGTCAATAAGTACTTAAAAAGAAATCTGGGCTAATCTAATGGGTTGTAAGTGGCATTTCAATAATCCAGTTACTAGGCAGGTTTTTTTTTTTTTTTCTCTTATAATGTATTTACTTTTATACTTCTTCTTTTGTGAAAAACCCACTTGAGTTTTTGAAAGTCTTTTTTTTTTTTTAGCTCTTTATTGGAATATAATTGCTTTACATTCTTGTACCAGCTTTTGAGGTACACCAAAGTGAATCAGCTGTATTTATACATATATCCCCATATCCCCTCCCTCCCGCAACTCCCTCCCGCTCTCCCTGTCCTGGCCCTCTAAGGCATCATCCATCATCGGGTTGATCTCCCTTTGTTATACAGCAACTTCCCACTAGCTATCTGTTTTACAGTTGGTAGTGTATATATGTCTATGCTACTCTCTCACTTCGTCCCAGCTTCCCCTTCGCCCCCTGCCCCCCAACCCCATGTCCTCCAATCCATTCTCTGCATCTGCATCCTTATTCTTGCCCTGTCACTGGGTTCATCAGGGAAAGTCTTTCTTATCGATTTATAGGTGGTCTTTTCATATTCTGGATGCTCATTCTTTTGTCAGTTACGTGTATTGCAAATTATTTTCCCAGTTTATGGCTTATTTTATTGAATTTTTTTGATAAACACAAGTTTATAATTGTACTGTAGTTAGAGTTATCAGACTCTGTCCTTATCCTTTGTGTATTTTGTGTCTTATTTAAGAAAGTAACCCTAGCCTGAAGTCATGGATCTGTTTTGCTCTATTTTCTTTGAAAAGTTTTAAAGATACGCTTCTTAGGTTTAAGCATTAAACCCATTTGGAATTGGGTTTTGTGAATGAGTGCATGGTGGATCTCCAGTTCTGTTTTTCTCCACTTGGATGTTTTTGAAGAACTTTAGGCAGAGTTGTTGCATGAGTATATTTTTGCTTAAGGATAGACTTGGTTAATATCTGACTAAAGACACACCAAAAATGAAGCTCCTGTCATGATCCCAGCAAGAGATACTGAAGGTCTGAATTAGGACAATGACAATAGGGTGGATAAAAGATATAAAGACATAAAAGATATTTTGTAGCCACAAACAACAGGATTTGGTATCTGATTTTAGTGGGCATAATTAACATTCTGGTCTTTGTTTTTTTTCTGAATTTTAAAATAAAATATCTTACTACCCTACTATGGACTGATGTCCTTGAGTGTCTTCTACATGCAGTGTTCTTCCTTTAAACATTTGTAAGTCTCCTTCCCTCTTCCTTCAAGTCTCTGCTGAAATTCACTTTCAGATGATGGCTTCTTTGAGGACCATTTATAAAATAGCAGTATCTTTCTCCTGAGCGTAGACGTATACAAATACCTGGTAACCTCTAGTTCCTTATGGTTTATTACCATCTTTGCATGATTATTTTTATAGTGTCTGTGTATTTTCCCTAGATTATAAGCTCTATGAGGGAAGACGCTTCTTCTGTTTGTTTACTGCCATATCACCAGGGCCTATGCCAGTGACTATTAAATAGCATCAAATAAACAAATGGGCAGGAAGTAATTTATGCCAATGAAATATATTATCTTTTTAAAGAGAGGCTTGTGTAGATCTAATGTTTTTGGAATTTTAACAAATTTTCACTTTTCCTACAATGTCAGAATTCTGGGCAGATGGCAGTGACCCATTGGGCCTCAGAGACACCTTCCTCTCAGATCTCATTGTAACACTTATAAGACAACTTAAGAATAAAGATGACATGTAGAAGGAATCATTGTGAATATTGCTGTTTGGCCTGCACTTACCTGGGTAAGCCCATCCATCATCTTTATCACACATTAACAATAAAAGCCATGGTCTCTAAATGAACTGAACCTTTAGAGATAAAATAAAACTATGAACAATAATTGGCCTACATCTCAACATCTGCCTAGATTGAGGCAAGCCCCACCACCATAGAGCTGCCTTCACCAGTAGTCTTCCACTGAACTGGCTTTGAAATGTTCAGTTAGTGTGTCTTGTCTGTTTAAATCCTTGCTTTAGAGAAGAAACCATGATAGATGATTAAATAAATATGTAAAACTACTTGTGGGTTGGATACCACATAGTTTTGGTCACATTAGAGTTTGGTAAGCATGTTTTCCCCATTCCACACCTTAGAAACAGAAACGTAAAAAAACTGTCACTTGGCTTAGGTGTTGGCATCTACTTTGATATCACAGCTGAATTAGGTGACTCCCAACCAACAAGTACCTTACTCCTCTAGGCCAGGTTGCTTTCCAATGTTAATGTGTTCATGCATTACCAGGAGATCTTGTTGAAGTGTGGATTCTGATTCAGTAGGTTTGGTTTGGGGGATGGTCTAAGATTTTGCATTTGTTACAATCTCCCAATTGATGTTAAAAAACCTAGTATGTGTACCACATTTTGAAAAGCAAGGCCCCTAGACTTCTGGTCAAAATATTAAATATTATCAACCCAAATTTACTGGAACAAACGGCAATGAAGATGTTTAAGTTCAGAATAAAATCTACTTTGAAATATATTTTCATACAGAATTAAATAAAATATTAGGAAGAGATATGTTTTCTTTTAATCCTAGATTAGATGAAAAATAATTGATAGTGCTTAAAGCTGTAGTAAAATGTGGACAAAATATAAATAAGATCTTTACAGTATATGGAAGAAAAGCAGAGTCAACATTGCTAAAATTCAAATTAGAGAAGATGAATTTAAATGACATACTCAGGATGCAGAAAAGATGTCTCAGGAAATAAAGTTAACATAAGAGTACATGAATGACACAGAACTCAGGACATGGAAATGCTGCAAAATCTGACCCAAGAAGAGGTGAACAGATTGTAATCGATAATTATTAACAGAAAAAAATCTTCCAGAACTGTAAAGACACTTGAGGGCAAGAAGGCTTACCTTACACAGGTAAAATTACATATAGAAACTAACATATAGACACTCTCTAAGTTTTTTTAAACCTCAAAGCAAAAATAAGGAGCTTAATACTGTCAAATACAAATTAGTCCATCTTCAAAGAAAAAACAGACTAGGTTGGAATTTCTCCTATGCAACAGTCAAAACCAGAAAGCAAAAAAAAAAAAAAAAAAAATCTATAAAGCCATTACAAAAATCATATGTGAATCAAGATTTTATAATTTGGCGTGTTGTCCTTAAACGTAATGACAACAGAAGGACATTTTCAGTCCTGCTAAGACTCAAGAAAGTTGTTAGCAAGCACCAGTCACTCAGAACTGTACTCATATCACTAAAGGCAGACCACAGAATGAGCTCCTATATCTGAAATGTGTATTTTTTTTTGATGGTTTAGTCAAATTACAGAGGTTAATAAATAGAAACACAACATACAGGATCCATACCCCTTTTGATTTATGATCATACATTGTATTATTGTTTTATAGTTATTTACTTATGAGACTTTTCCTCCATAGCATGATAATCTTAAGGGCAAAGACCTTTATTCACATTTTCACACCTTTATCTGTTTTACCTGGTATATGCTCTGAAAGTATTTGTTAATTAAATGTTCTCTTTTGTGGCATAGTCTCCTTTAAATCCATTCTCTTGCCTCCTAGATCTGATCATGTTGGAAACTTTTGTGGAGGGAGCTGTAGAATTCACTAACAAGCCTAAGTTAGAGATTTTATATTGCAGCATTCTTTTCCAAACCAAAATTTAATATTTAAAGCAACTTTGAACCGTGGGTCTCCAAGCCGTTTGAGGCATGACCTGGAATGTGCATGTACTCAGGTTATGATGAAAGAACAGAGTTTGAGAGGAAAATGGAAAATGGCAGCTGGCCTGGTAGGTGACTCCCCAGTCCCAGACGCACAGAGAGACAAGTTAGGAGAAGTTACTGGTGTTCTGTGCAGGTGACATGGTTGACTCCCAGGACCGGTCTTCATTTCATCACAAACCACTGGATCTCCTTTGATGTAGTTTGCAGTGTAACTGAGTTGTAGCAGATGAAAACATGTCATTCCAAGCACTCGTAACCAAGTGGTTTTCAATTACATCAATATATAACTTTACAAATAGGTCTTTTCATTGGACACTATTTGTTTACATCACTGGGTTGATTTTGGCAAACATTAATTCATACAGTACTATGAATTATAATTATACTGGAACAGAATAATAAGTAAAATGACATTAAAATCAGAACTGGAAAAGTATTTAGAGATTCGTCTAGGATTAATTTTACAAATAATATTAATTACTATCATTATTAGTAAATGGTATTGCACATTCTAAAACCTAGAGGCCACATGGGGCTTCTCCAAGAATATTTCTAAGAAGGAGGACTGGAAAGCCAAGGGGAGATTTATTGATCCTTGTGCTAAATGTTTCAGTGTTCTCTATCCTGCCATGATGCCTCTAAAGCAGATGGGCTTAGACCTCAGAGCTGCTTCTGACCCATGAGGAAACATTTCACCCTGTAAAAGCCTTGGGGATGATTATTTTCTGAGTTTTAGGATCAAAACCTTCAGAATTTTGTTTTTTGAGTTTTTGAATTTCTATATTTTAATAACCAACAATAACACAAGCATGTTTCCTTAAACTTTACAAAGCAGTTTCATGTATATTATTTCATTTCATTCTTAGCAAAAAACCTGATTAGGTCACAGTGAATACTTACAAGTACTGTCATAGTTGGTGGTCTGCTAGGCATTTTACATGTGCAGTTTGCTTGAATCTTTGCACTTCTGTACTGTGGGGTCTGTGCCTTTATCCATTTTACAGAGAAGTAGAGAGGTAGTTACACAATTTCCTAGAAACCACATAGCTAGTAAGTGCTGGAGTAAAAGTCCAAACCCACCATGTTGATCTACTTCTAGATAAGTGTTTTATTCTCATTGCTCTAAGATTGTATATCACAGTTATCCCTATCTGCCTAGTTTAATTAAGAGTCTTGCAAAAGCTATATAAATGAATTATTGTCTTTGGTCATATGGTCCTTAATTTTTTTTAAATTGCTATGACATCCTGAAGAAATGTATCGTGCCTTTCCCAGAATTTCAATAAAATGCTCATTGTTTCTTGCTTTATTTCCTAATCCAGTTGAACTCAGGATCTCCCCTGCATCTGATCTTGAATGACTGTTCCCTGCTCTTTGGCCCAGATGTGGGGCATAGTCCCTTTACTTTGATTTCCTCACCATTTGCCAAAAGAATAGCAAAGATTTGGGGCGATAGAGGTGGTGTTTATATAACTGTTCACTATAGCAACAACAAAAACTTGTAATTAAAGATTTTACGCTTTTCTTCTTAATTTTTGGAGGGTCCACTACCTAACCTCATCAAAAATTTATCTTTCTGAATTTTTTTCTTGGGTTCTCTGCCTGCCTCCACGTGGCTATTGGCTAGAACCCTCTTCTTCCTTCTCCTTCTGATGCCCTGAGCATCTGAATTCCATTCTCTTTGCCCTAGAAATCTCAATATTCTCCTTACTACAACATGTAGATAAAAGTAATCTCTTTGATGTGGTTTTTAGTCTCCCAGGTTTGCCCTGAGTGTTAATTTTGTAAGGCAGACTGTCAAGATATTTTCATAAATGAGGACCCCTCTACTAGAAAATAACAAAGTGTTTCTTGAGTGAAAATGTACTTCTCTATGGAATAGAAGGAATTATATCAGTTTTGTTTTTAAATAAGGAATGTCCTTCCCTTTTCCATACTTATGAAAAGATTGCCCCAGCTTTGGGTCTTGTTTTGTGCTTTTTGTCTCTTTCCCTTTAATTCAGCGATATGACTGATGGTTTTCCAAGTCATACCCCTCCTGGATCTTGGAGGTCTTTGAAACGTTTCACTTTCTGAATCACCTTCTACCTCTTCTCTACTCACTGGATCTGTCCCAGGATACAGTAACAAAATTATCACTTAATAGCTGATATAACTGAAGCCCAACAATATTTAATAATTTGCTAAGTGTCAGATGGTGCCTGAGCTTGGTCTAAACCTCTGCTGACTAAGGGTTTGGGGTTTTTCTGTTTTTTTTTATAAATTTATTTATTTATTTAATTTATTTATTGGCTGCGTTGGGTCTTCGTTGCTGCACACAGGCTTTCTCTAGTTGCTGTGAGCGGGGGCTACTCTTTATTGTGGTGTGCAGGCTCCTCATTATAGTGGCTTCTCTTGTTGTGAAACACAGGCCCTAGGCACGTGGGCTTCAATAGTTGCAGCACATGGGCTCAGTAGTTGTGGCTCACAGGCTCTAGAGCACAGGCTCAATAGCTGTGGTGCATGGTCTTAGTCGCTCCATGGCATGTGGAATCTTCCCAGGGCAGGGCTGGAACCTGTGTCCCCTGCATTGGCAGGTGGATTCTTTACCACTGCACCACCCAGGAAGTCCCTGACTAAGGGTTTTAAGTAGGAAAAATGTAAACGTTCATCCCATGTAAACCTTACCTTTCTCGGAGCTCTGTGGCCTATTTTGTGACACTTGTCTTAATTGTTCTCTTTCTTTTCTATACTTTTTTTTCTTCTGTTACCTCTATTCCGGACCATTGTGCTCAAATTGGCCCAAGTTTGATTCAGTTAAACCTGAACTCTGAACCTGTCCCCAGGAAGAATGAAACTTATGCTGGGTGAAAATGGCTTAAATGGAAATAGAGTTGCTCTTGTTAAAGAGGAGAGCCAGGATATTATACTGGAAATTCAGTGTGCCACCCATCCAGGGGGCTGCTTCACTGGAAACTCCTAGGATGAACAAACTCTTCCCAATTGAATGGCTTTTAGTACCTCTTTCTTGTTCCACTCTGTGCAGAAGCTCTCTGAAACAGAGCACAGCTGATCCTTGCAAAATCACTGCAGACCCAGCTTGCTAAAATCAGGAGAACAGGATTGGGTAAACAAGCAAAAAGTAAGGACCATTTGTGGTGAGTAAGAAGGGCCCTGGAAGAGGGCAACTCATTGCCTAAGAGAGATCAGACAGTATAGGATAGGAGCCCTATGAAAGGGAAACCAGATGGGATGGTTCACGTTATCTTCTACTAGACACATGGGTCATGGGTCTTCACTAGTTCCTTCCCAAGAAAGGTCTGGACCCTGAGACCATACCAAAGATATAACTCTTAATTTACAGCTTTCTTTTAAAGTATATTTATATGTATATGCTATATTTTATAGGGAGTCTTTAATTTTTTTCTCAGCATAAAACTTCAAATTAATATCCTCTAGCCATTGTTATATATAAATTTCTGAGCTGAACAGATCTATCTGAATTCTTCTAATTCTAATGAAGGGGAAATGATACAGCAATGTCCACTCTCCTCCAACCTGCATCATCTCATCCTGCCTTGTCCAGACCCACTCACCCTTCAGAAAAGCAGGCACCCCCAGACTAGCTTAGTGCTCTAAATGATAAACACATCTGATTGTCCCTCCAAGTCTATTTGAAATTCAGTTTTGGCTTTGGACAAAAACTCTTGTTGACCTGCTCATTTACTTTGAAGAAAGTGGATATAGTTCCAAGATTTTTTTTATCCTAAGTAATCATGATAATGCCTTTATGAAAAGTTATAAAAAACATAATTAAGAAATCTTTTTTAATTAGAATCACTCAGACTGCCAAGTTTTCAAGCTCAGGCTTGTTTGAAGTCACCATTAACTTTTTATTATCATTAATGGAGAATTTAGTCCTATTAAAATTAGAGTAGATATTGTTTTCTCTCTCTGACACAGCTAATGAGTTTGGCATTCACTAGAACTTGTTGTGAGATGTTGCAAAGCCAAGAGCAGTGTAAACCATACTGGAATAAGATCTTATGAGGAAAACATAAACAAGCATATACTGTCAAATCATTCTGAATGGTGTGGTAGAAAATTTGGAATTAAAATGCCTGGTTTAAATTATAGCATGTTCATTTATTCATTCATCAAACAAATATTAAGTGTCAAACCTAAATGAGGCACTAAAGATAGGCACACAAATGGACTTCCTAGGTGGCGCAGTGGTAAAGAATCTGCCTGCCAATGCAGGGGATATGGGTTCAAGTCCTGCCCTGGGAAGATTCCACATGCCACGGAGCAACTAAGCCTGTGCGCCTAAAAAAAAAAAAAAAAAAAGATAGGCACAATTTCCCAACAGGGTAACCTTATGCTAACAATTATATCCTCTCTGATTCTTTGTTTCTTTAAGAATATATAAAGGAAATAATATCTGTTATAGTATAATACTTACATTAAACTATAATTATATTTATCCAGGGTTCTTATGAGTATTTAATGAAGTGATATATTTAAAATAACTATTGTTGTTTGTGCTAATCATGAAAATATTTTACTCTGGGTCCTATACTGAGTTCTGTAGGAAAGAAAAAGTTACATGAGATTTTGTTATTGCTTAGCATCTCCAGCAATGGCAAGATTTAGAAAACACAAAGTAGCATGGAAAGTGAATCCCCAGGCTGAGGTCGAGTACTGTAATTGGCAAATGAGGTCATTAGTGAAGAGAGCCACCCATGGGTGAAGAGGAGGGGGCCTTTGAAGGCAGCAGTGCCCTGGGAGGATGTTTTAGGGAGGGATGTACAAAACTAAGCCTTGAGAGTTGGAGAAATTCTGTATACAAAGGTGGGACAATTCCAGGAATGCACACAGGACATCAGTCTAGCTAGAGGACAGTTTTGAGAATATTAAGATGAGTGATACAGTGAACAATTAAAATTGAGGAGAGTTTTGAGTAACTAAAATTGAGAGTTTTGAGTATCAGAGAGAAGAGTGGAATCATTCTATTTGAAGAGCTGATGTCATGTAACATCAGATGGATGTCTTAGAATTTTGATTTATCAGTTACTACTTTCCAATATGGACAAATTATAAACTCTAAGGCTTAGCTGCCCCATTTGTGAATATCTGTCTCTCATAATTGCTGTGAAGATTAGATGAGATAAAATTTACCACATTATCTGGCATATATTAGATTTTTAATAAGCTTTAGCTATTTTTTCTATTTTCCTTTCTCTTCAGAGTTGCAATGGGACTTTTGCCTTTACATTAGACTTTAACTGCCTCATGTTGTCTCCTTGCATATTTTATAACTTATATGTCTCTTATATTTATACCATCTACTTCCTATGGAGTCTGAGACCTGAAATTACTGTCTTCAAAATGTATCTGGCAAGCTATACAGATAAGTTCATGTTCAGTTTGACTGTAGCCCTTAAATTTTTCCCTAATCAATTGAAATTGCTTCTTCATCTAAGTCAGAGTTCTCTAAAACCTTTGAATTGTGTGACTAACATCTAGGACAGAAGAAATACTATCAGTTAAGTATTCTCCACTATCTATTGCCTGCTCTTTACTTATTATAAGAAACAGCTATTTCTGAGTGTTGATGGTTCCAGATTTGAGTTCATTTTATTAAGTGGCTCAAAACATCACCCATCAGCATACATTTCTTTATCCTAAATAAAAGGTGACCTTTCTTTTAATCTTTTTTCTGTGATTTCTCATTAGAGAATAGATTAAGATGATAAAATGAGAAGAGTCTTCCCTTGCTTCAATTTAGCTTTGTGTTGTTGTTTTGCTTTAGTTCTTTGCAGCTACAATATCAAAAACAGTTTTTTGATACACGTTAAGAAGAAAAGCAATTTTATAATACTTTCAGTGACTGAGAAAATCTTAAAAATGACTTTGATTCCACTGTCTTCTTCAAGCAAGACATTTTTTTCCTATTCCTTTTCCATTCTTTGTGTCATGACCTAATTTTATCCAAGAACCATCACAGTCCCAGTGGTCCCAGAACTCACCTGAGCAAAGGAGACATGTACTAGCAGCCCCGTCTGTCCTATCATGTGATCTGTCTGCCCTAAAGCATGTCCCCCTTTCCAGCCTCTTCAACCTTCCTTAAGTGCAAGACCTCATTTCCTCTCAACTGCTTGCTAGATTCTCTTAAAGAATCTCTTTGCTGCTGATTACTTATTTTTCTGAGTCATCCTGTACACTGCTTCCAACATCACCTTGCCTCTGCTTCAAGATTTAGAAATGATTTTTTTTTGGCTGCATGGCTTGGAGGATCTTAACTTCCCTGACCAGGGATTGAACCTGGGCCCTGGCAGTGAAAGTGCCAAGTCCTAACCACTGGACCACCAGGGAATGCCCTAGAAAATGATTTTTTTTTTATTATTATTTTTTTTGGGGGGGGTACATCAGGTTCAATCATATGTTTTTATACACATATCCCCATATTCCCTCCCTTCCTTGACGCCCCCCCCCTCGAGTCCCCCCCACCCTCCCTGCCCCAGTCCTCTAAGGCATCTTCCATCCTCGAGTTGGACTCCCTTTGTTATACAACAACTTCCCACTGACTATTTTACAGTTGGTAGTTTATATATGTCTGTGCTACTCTCTCGCTTCTTCTCAGTTTCCCCTTCACCCCCCGCCCCCACCATACCTCGAGTTCTCCAGTCCATTCTCTGTATCTGCTTCCTTGTTCTTGTGACTGAGTTCATCAGTACCATTTTTAGATTCCGTATATGTGAGTTAGCATACAATATTTGTCCTTCTCTTTCTGACTTACTTCACTATGTATGACAGATTGTAGTTCTATCCACCTCATTACATATAGCTCCATCTCATCCCTTTTTATAGCTGAGTAATATTCCATTGTATATATATGCCACATCTTCTGTATCCATTCATTTGTTGATGGGCATTTAGGTTGCTTCCATGTCCTGGCTATTGTAAAGAGTGCTGCAATAAACATTATGGTACACGTTTCTTTTGGGATTATGGTTTTCTTTGGGTATATGCCCAGGAGTGGGATTACTGGATCATATGGTAGTTCTATGTGTAGTTTTTTAAGAAACCTCCAAATTGTTTTCCATAGTGGCTGTACCAACTTACAGTCCCACCAACAGTGCAGGAGAGTTCCCTTTTCTCCACACCCTCTCCAACATTTGTTGTTTCCAGACTTTGTGATGATGGCCATTCTGATTGGTGTGAGGTGATACCTCATTGTGGCTTTGACTTGCATTTCTCTGATGATGAGTGATGTTGAGCATCTTTTCATGTGTTTGTTGGCCATCTGTATGTCTTCTTTGGAGAAATGTCTATTTAGCTCTCCTGCCCATTTGTGGATTGGGTTATTTGCTTTTTTGGTATTAAGCTGCCTGAGCTGCTTGTATATTTTGGAGGTTAATCCTTTGTCCGTTGTTTCATAGGCAATTATTTTTTCCCATTCTGAGGGTTGCCTTTTAGTCTTGTTTATGGTTTCTTTTGCTGTGCAAAAGCTTTTAAGTTTCATGAGGTCCCATTCGTTTATTCTTGATTTTATTTCCATGATTGTAGGAGGTGGGTCCAAAAGGATCTTGCTTTGATGGATGTCAAAGAGTGTTCTGCCTATGTTTTCCTCTAGGAGTTTTATAGTGTCTGGCCTTACATGTAGGTCTTTAATCCATTTGGAGTTTCTTTTTGTGTATGGTGTTAGGAAGTGTTCTAATTTCCTTCTTTTACATATTGCTGTCCAATTTTCCCAGCACCACTTATGGAAGAGGCTGTCTTTGTTCCATTGTATACTCGTGCCTCCTTTGTCAAAGATAAGGTGCCCATATGTGTTTGGGCTTACTTCTGAGTTCTCTATTCTATTCCATTGGTCGTCCTTTCTATTTTTGTGCCAGTACCATAGTGTCTTGATCACTAAGGCCTTGTAGTATAGTTTGAAGTCAGGAAGCCTGATTCCACCAACTCCATTTTTCCTTCTCAAGATTGCTTTGGCTATTCGGGGTCTTTTGCATTTCCATACAAATCGTAAGATTTCTTGCTCTAGTTCTGTGAAAAATGCCATTGGTAATTTGATCGGGATTGCATTGAATCTGTAAATTGCTTTGGGTAGTACAGTCATTTTCACGATGTTGATTCTTCCAATCCAGGAACATGGTATGTCCCTCCATCTGTGTGTGTCGTCTTTGATTTCTTTCATCAATGTCTTAAAGTTTTCTGCATACAGATCTTTTGCCTCCTTAGGCAGGTTTATTCCTAGGTATTTGATTCTTTTGGTTGCAATGGTGAATGGGAGAGTTTCCTTAATTTCTCTTTCTGCTCTTCTGTTGTTAGTGTATAGGAATGCAAGAGATTTCTGGGCATTAATTTTGTATCCTGCTACTTTACTAAACTCATCAATGAGTGCTAGCAGTTTTCTGGTAGAGTCTTTAGGGTTTTCTATATATAATATCATGTCATCTGCAAAGAGTGACAATTTTACTTCTTCTTTTCCAATTTGGATTCCTTTGATTTCTTTTTCTTCTCTGATTGCTGTGGCTAACACTTCCAAAACTATGTTGAATAACAGTGGTGAGAGTGGACACCCTTGTCTTGTTCCTGTTCTTAGAGGGAATTCTTCCAGTTTTTCTCCATTGAGAACAATGTTGGCTTTTGGTTTGTCATATATGGCTTTTATGATGTTGAGGTAATTTCCTTCTATGCCCATTTTCTGGAGAGCTTTTATCATCAATGGATGTTGAACTTTGTCAAAAGCTTTTTCTGCATCTATTGAAATGATCATATGGTTTTTATCCTTCAATTTGTTGATATGATGTATCACATTGATTGATTTGCGTATATTGAAGAATCCTTGCATCCCAGGGATAAACCCCACTTGATCGTGGTGTATGATTTTTTTAATGTGCTGTGGAGTCTGTTAGCTAGTATTTTGTTGAGGATTTTTGCATCTATATTCATCAGTGATATCGGTCTGTAGTTTTCTTTTTTTGTGACATCTTTGCCTGGTTTTGGTATCAGGGTGATGGTAGCCTCGTAGAATGAGTTTGGGAGTGCTCCGCCTTCTGCAATATTTTGGAAGACTTTGAGAAGGATAGGTGTTAACTCTTCTCGAAATGTTTCATAGAATTCGCCTGTGAATCCATCTGGTCCTGGGCTTTTGTGTGTTGGGAGATTTTTAATCACTGCCTCAATTTCCGTACTTGTGATTGGTCTGTTCATGGTTTCTATTTCTTCCTGGTTCAGTCTTGGAAGATTGTATTTTTCTAAGAATGTATCCATTTCTTCCAGGTTATCCAATTGATTGGCATATAGTTGCTTGTAGTAGTCTCTCATGATGTTTTGTATTTCTGAGGTGTCCGTTGTGACTTCTCCTTTTTCATTTCTAATTCTGTTGATTTGCATCTTCTCCCTTTTCTTCTTGATGAGTCTGCCTAATGGTTTATCAATTTTGTTAATCTTCTCAAAGAACCAGCTTTTAGTTTCATTTATTTTTCTTATGGTTTCTTTCCTTTCTTTTTCATTTATTTCTGCTCTGATCTTTATGATTTCTTTCCTTCTGCTCACTTTGGGGTTTCTTTGTTCTTCTTTCTCTAGTTGTTTGAGGTGTAAGGTTAGGTTGTTTATTCGATCATTTTCTTGTTTCTTAAGGTAGGACTGTATTGCTATAAACTTCCCTCTTAGAACTGCTTTTGCTGCGTCCCATAGGTTTTGGGTTGTTGTGTTTTCGTTGTCATTTGTTTCTAGATATTTTTTGATTTCCTCTTTGATTTCTGTAGTGATTCCTTGGTTGTTTAAGAGTGAATTGTTTAGCCTCCATGTGTTTGTATTTTTTGCAGTTTTTTTTCTATAATTGATATCTAGTCTCATGGCGTTGTGGTCTGAGAAGATGCTTGATATGATTTCAATTTTCTTGAATTTGCCAAGATTTGATTTGTGACCCAAGATGTGATCTATCCTGGAAAATGTTCCGTGTGCACTTGAGAAGAAAGTGTAGTCTGTCGTTTTTGGATGGAATGTCCTATAAATATCCATTAAGTCGAGATGCTCTAATGTGTCATTTATAGCTTGTGTGTCTTTATTTATTTTCTGTTTGGATGATCTGTCCATTGATGTAAGTGGGGTGTTCAAGTCTCCCACTATTATTGTGTTACTGTCGATGTCCCCTTTTATAGCTGTTAGCATTTGCCTTATGTATTGAGGTCCTCCTATATTGGGGGCATAGATATTTACCATTGTGATATGTTCTTCTTGGATGGATCCCTTGATCATTATGTAGTGCCCTTCCTTGTCTCTTTTAATAGTCTTTACTTTCAAGTCTAATTTGTCTGATATGAGTATTGCTACTCCAGCTTTCTTTTGACTTGCATTTGCATGGAATATCTTTTTCCATCCCTTCACTTTCAGTCTATATGTATCCCTTGGTCTGAAGTGGGTTTCTTGTAGGCAGCATATAGAAGGATCTTGTTTTTGGATCCATTCAGCCAGTCTGTGTCTTTTGGTTGGAGCATTTAATCCATTTACATTTAAAGTGATTATTGACATGTGTGTTCCAATTACCATTTTCTTAATTGTTTGGGGTTTGTTTTTGTAGGTCTTTTCCTTTTCTTGTGTTTCCTACTTAGAGAAGTTCCTTTAGCATTTGTTGTAAGGCTGGTTTGGTGGTGCTGAATTCTCTTAACTTTTGCTTGTCTGGAAAGCTTTTGATTTCTCCCTCAAATCTGAATGAGATTCTTGCTGGGTAGAGTATTCTTGGCTGTAGGTTTCTCTCTTTCAGGACTTTCAGGATATCCTGCCATTCCCTTCTGGCCTGCAGAGTTTCTGTAGAAAGGTCAGCTGTTTCCTGATGGGTTTTCCCTTATATGTTTTTTGTTGCTTTTCTCTTGCTGCTTTTCATATTTTTTCTTTGCGTTTAATTGTCGTTAGTTTGATTAATATGTGTCTTGGTGTATTTCTCCTTGGGTTTATTCTGTATGGGACTCTCTGTGCTTCTTGGACTTGGTGAATTATTTCCTTTCCCATGTTGGGGAAGTTTTCCACTAGAACCTCTTCAAATATTTTCTCAGACCCTTTCTTGTTTTCTTCTTCTTCTAGGATGCCTATAATTCGAATGTTGGTACGTTTAAGGTTATCACTGAGGTCTCTGAGGCTGTCTTCTAGTCTTTTTATTTTTTTTTTTCTTTTTCCTGCTCTATGGCGTTTATTTCTCCCATTCTATCTTCCAACTCACTTATTCGTTCTTCTGCCTCAGTCATTCTGCTGGTTATAGCATCTAGAGTATTTTTAATTTCAGTTATTTTGTTATCCATTGCTGTTTGTTTTTCTGAGTTCTTATGAACTGTTTCTTGTACTTTCTCTAATTTGTTATCGAGATTTTGTATCATTTTTACTATCATTACTCTAAATTCTTTTTCAGGCATTTTTCCTATTTCCTCTTCATTTATTTGGTCTTCAGGGTTTTTTTCCTGCTCCTTTGCCTGCATGGGGTTTCTTTGTTTCCTCATTGTTGTCCAAGCTTTTGGGGTTGCTTGTCCTGGTGATAGAGGTGTTTATAGAAGACTGTCCAAGCCTCAGACTAATGTCCAAGTATTGGATTAAACGAATATTCAGTCTAGGAAACACATACATGTATAAGACACACAATTATTGAATCCGTTAGGACATAAGGCTCTAGAAAGACCTGACAGAACCCCAGTGTGCTATCAGATATTCAAAGAGAAACCCAGCAGAAATTGACAACTGAAACAGAACAAATCAGAGACAAAAGCAAAAGCAAACAAACAGCAAATAACACCCTACACATACAAACATCAATCCAGGGAGATTTTGTAAGCTAGGATCAAATATAGAAATGAGCTGGAGTACCGCCAGAGAGAATGGAGATTCTCAGAATGTAATTAGACAACTGTAATAAGAACTAAGATAAAGACAAAAGCTTAATATTAATACCAAGGCAGTGCATCATCTGGAGAATAGAGCAAGGAGTCTGAGCAGACCGATAGTGTTGCTTATAAGTATGTTAAGATAAAATACACTTAAAATGGCTGGAAGAAAGGGGCACAGAAGATCGTAATGTGGTTGGAAATATGCAAAGAAAAAGAAAGGAATAGAAGTGTATAAAAGAAAGGGATGAAAGGAAAGTATGAGAGATATTTTGTCCGTACTACCAAAAACTTAGCTAGATATAGAAGTATATAAAAAGGCAAAAAAAAAAAGAATAAAAAATATCCTTAAAAAATTATGTTGTAAAACTTGTAGATCCCTTAGGGCTAAGATCGTATTTAATAAATCAAAAAAAAAAAAAAAAAAAGAGAGAGAGAGAAAGAAAAAAAGAAAAAAAATCCAGAACTGATCCCAGAATGGACCAGTTCTATAGGTTTTGATACTACTATTTCTGTTTCCTTAGCGTCTCAGCTGTAAGTGTCCTTCTCCTTGCCTTGGGTTTTTTTTTTTTTTTTTTTTTTTTGCGTTATTCTGTGACCAGCAGAGGTTCCTTTATTGTTCGTCTGTAAGCGTCGGTGTGTGGGGAGGGAGAGGGTACAATAGTGGCTCCTTCTCCTGGGAGTGAGTGAGCA
The DNA here is from genome assembly GCF_030028045.1 of Hippopotamus amphibius kiboko. Taxonomy (NCBI): domain Eukaryota; kingdom Metazoa; phylum Chordata; class Mammalia; order Artiodactyla; family Hippopotamidae; genus Hippopotamus; species Hippopotamus amphibius. The sequence goes on along the minus strand of NC_080190.1, from coordinate 55,275,996 downwards.
GTGGCGCACTGTTGTTTCAGTCAGGCTTGGAGGTACCTGTTGCAGAGGGCGCTGGTGGCTCAGGCGTACACAGAAAGTCTTAGAGTTGGGCCTCTCTCAGGGTTTTTTCTTTTTGGTGCTGGTTTTTTTTTTTTCCTCTTGGCAGCCTCCCTGCTGCTGGCGTTGCAAGGAGTTTTAATCTAGCCCCGCCCGAGTGCCTGAGGGTGCTTGTTATCCCTGAGCGCCTTAGGTGGCCCGCAGGGCATCTCTCCACTGCCTGTTGCAGAGGCACGGAAAGAGAGGGAGAGGCTATGCGCGCGGCTCCTCCCCCCGCCCGGGAGCCTGCAGCCTCCAGTCGCCATCATGGCCGGGCAGCTCTCAGGGACTGGCCCTCCTCTCCGCGGACCTCCTCCCTCCTGTCCTCTCGGTCCGTCACCCTACCGGCAACAATGTTTCTCCCCCTGAACCAGCTCTCCGGTTCCCACGCTCCCGCTCCTGGACCCTCCGTTCAGCCGCGGATCGATGTCTCGGTCCGGGAACGCTGAGCTGCGCTGCGGACCCTCCGTATGTTTCTCACTCCCTCCCGTCTGCCACAGCTCCGCCGCTTCACCCTCTTTGAGCCCTCGTAGATGCCTCCCTACCGGCTATGTCGAGCTCCCCGCAGCCCTTTCTGGTGTCCGAGGCGGTCTGCTGGTGTTCAGCTGGTTCTCTGTGGGAATGACTGCGTCCTTCCGTGCATTCCCCATGCATCTGTGGAGAGGGATGCACTCCACGTCTCTCTACTTCGCCGCCATCTTTTTCTCCTAGAAAATGATTTTTGAACCAGAAAGTAAGGGACAGAATCTTGGTCCGGTTGAAGGAAGTGTTCCTACACTTAACTTGAAAAAAAAAAAAAAATCACAGATTTCTGGGGCCCACTTGCTGAATCTGTTTTGAGTAATAATCCTAGAAATCTGTATTCTTAGCAAGTACAGCAGGTGATTCTTATAGGTTTCTTTAGAAATCCAGCCCTGCAGAGTACACAGAATGGAAATCTGGGAGTCTGAGAACCCCAGGTTAGAATTGCAATAGCACATTTAATACCTGCAGAGAACTGGGAAAGCCATTTAGCTTCCCTAACTGTGCTTTCCCATTCAAAAATGGAGGCATTACCAACTTACACTCATCATTGTTGTGAGGCTAAAATATGAGAAAATACATAAAAAATACTGACACTTTAATATACTAGATCCTTCTAATTCCTTTTCTGATCCAAACAATGTCTTTTCTGAAACTTGGTGAAAAGATTGACTGCTATGTTTTTTCCCTCTCTCCAAATAGACTTGTAAAAAGCAGACCTGTATTCCACAACTATAGCTGTGGCTTTGGTTTCCCTGCAGACAGATGAGTCAACAGAGACCTGCAGGACCAAATATAAAGGCTTTCAGGGTCCCTTGAGAAGTAAGAGAACTGGTAGAAATATCTGCCTCTCACGGAGACTAGGACAGTCTGGACCTATAATGAAAAGCCATCAGGACGTGCTCAGAAGAGGGTCCAGGAGGAATGCCTGACCCAGGAGTGACAAGGGTCTGTACTTCAGCACCCCACCCCCTATATCCAGGATGCAGTGGAACTTGGACATAATTCAAAAGTCTAAATCCAAACAGACCCAGGGCTCAGAGCAGCTCCTGGAAGCTGAGCACGTCCCGAGTGTAGTGGGCTCAGGAGCAGGGGAGGCTAGAACTGAGGAGCGGACCGGTCAGGCTTGGCTGTCAGCAGCTCCCTGAGCAGCAACACACAAGAGATGGAGGCATGCAGGTGGTGGGTCGACATCCTAGATCTACCACAAAATTCCACCTGTTTTCTGGTACCACAGTGTGCTCTCACCTGTGCCCACCTTGATTCCTCAGAGGATCTGTGGGGCCAGAACTTGCCCTGTACAATTTGTTTGTAGGATGATTGCAGGTGAGCTTGTGGAAGTGACCTGAGCAGGCAGGCTTAGGTGGGTTATAGGCTTTGGGGCCCTAGAAATGAGAGGTGTGTGAGCAGAGGTCTAATGTGGAATGCAGCCCGTTGTGTGCTGAGTACACCAGTGTTTGCGGATCTCTCCACCACAGTTAACCTGGGTTTGTGCAGGTCAGGTCTAACTGTCCCCTGCCTAACCCAACCTGGGGTCTGGAGATCCCCCCCTAGTAACGATACGTTCATTCTCGAAGTCTGTGTGTCTCTTTCTGTTTTGTAAATAAGTTCATTTGTATCATTTCTTTTCAGTTTCTGCATGTGAACAATATCATACCATATTTCTTTCTCTGTCTGACTTCACTCAGTATGACAGTACTCACTCTTCTAACACTTATATTACATAATACACTGTCACTCCAATTTATATTTTGACCCTCTGAGAGCCATGAATAGCAAAACCTTCCTCAAGGCAATCCCAACTGCGGACAGAAGGATAAGAGCAAATGATGTGTCTCTTGATTGGTAGGTTTGGGGATGTGAAAGCACTGAAATGAAAAGATGAGCATCCTACAGTCTAGCCTCTTTGAGAGTAAGACAGAGATCCTTATAATTCATAGAAACTCTCAGAATATGGTTGGGGTAGGTTTTTGAGGACCAGGATATAGGATCTGAAGTGGGAGCAACCAAAGAAGCATCATTCAAGAATTTAACACGTTTATCAAAAGCACTAAGAGAATGAGACCTCCGAGTATCATGGTGTCACATCTGAGATACTGTTGCCTAACCCAAGATTTACTCCCATAAAGATTTGCTCCTATGTTTTTTTTCTCAGATTTTTGTAGTTTTGTTTTTTATGTTTAGATCTGTGATCCATTTTGAGATAATTTCTGCCTCTGCTCAGTCCTGTTTGCCCCAGTCCTTACAGGTATCCTTCCTAAGTTCACTCCCCAATAAATCTCCTACAAACTTCAAGTTTGTTTCCCAGGAATCAGTTAGTTGACTCATAAATATGAAAATGAAATGTGATAATTGGGGACATTGTGGAAACTGTAAGCACAGCTGTCCCTGGTATATTTGAGGTCTGGCATCCCTCCTTCTATTCTACAGGAAGGAGCCATAGAATAGAAGCTCCTTAATGGACTGGCAAGGGAAGATTTCTCCATTCCCCACTGTCTTAGTCCATTCAGACTGCTATAACAAAAATACCAAGACTGGGTGGCTTATAAACAACAGAAATTTATTTATCATGGTCCTAAATGCTGAGAAGTCCAAGATCAAGTCACCAGCAGATTAGGTGTCTGACGAAAGCCTGCTCCCTGGTTCAAAGAGAGCCTTCTTTTCTCTATGTCCTCCCATGGCAGAAGCAACAGGAGAGTTTTCGGATGTCTCTTTTATAAGGACACTAGTCCCATTCGTGAGGGCACTGCCCTCGAGTCCTAATCACCTCCCAAGGCCCCATCTCTTATTACCAGTACCTTGGGTGTTAAGGATTTAATATATGAATATTAGGGGAATACAAACATTCAGTCTGTGCCACCCACTTTGCTCCAAAGACTATATCATTCTATGGAAGAAAGTTTTCAATCACAGGGATCAAAGCACAGACAAGTCAATATTCAAAACATGCCGTTGAGTCAAGTTACATATCTGTTTTATGTATTGCCACAGGGGAGAGAGAATACATATTCCATAGCAGTTGTGATTATGTAACATATAATTAAATGTTATAAAGATGAGCCTATTACATGAAAAATAAATATGATTATGTTTGGTCCAGGCTGTAAAATTGCTTATTTCCTATTTGCTATATGCTAATATGCAATATGGATTGGATTTCTGCTTATTTATTTAAAAAGAAAACCCAGTTAGGATATTTTGCATGCATTATGTGGTCTTGATGTTTGCAGCTTGATTGTCACTTTGGAGATATTTTAACTTATTGTGTTGAAACATGGAGTAAGCTTTATGCTCAGAAAGTCTAAAGGGAAAAGGTCAAGAGAGGGCAGGATTTGGTCAACAATTTACTGGAATTGAATATTTTTGCATTTATATATCTAAGTTAAAGTTTGATTAGTTATTCCAAGCTTTTTCAAGCCTTAGGGACGCATAATCAAAGACAGTTTGATATGATGCATACTGTAATCAACTAGCCTATGCTCTCACTTAACATAAAAGGAAACTGAGCCTCAAAGGAGGGGTGAGGTTGCAGATGAATTAGCAACAAAACCTTGTTTAGGATCCAAACCTGACCACTCCCCATCCTGAGACTTAGTTCTTGCAACAACCTGCTCAAGTGTTTTCCGAGGTGGCTTAATGCTGTTAAAATGTCTGTGAGTTTCTAAAAGACATTTGTGAGTGAGGGCAGAGAATAAAAAGGGCATGCAGCTTTTTTCATCAAGTTGTGACAACAACTAGGTATTAGAAAGCAACACAATGATGCATATGCCTCAGCTTTCACTCCTTTGCAGACATTAAAGCCCTGGGAGTCAGAGGTAAGTCTTTCTCATATAAGTGAGGACCTGGCCCTGAGCAACTAACTCCTAGGAAGGCATATATCCAAGCGCTGCTTGGGCAGCATAGGCTACCCCCATCCTTCAGCTCTATTGGGAGGAATAACCCAACAGAGAGATCCTGTAAGGTACTTTAGTGGTTGCAGAAATAAAAGGAAACCTTGTTCTGAAGCAGAATGTGGATTTTAAAATTTACTGGTAACTACTTGTCCATATCTGTGATAATTCTATTTTTGATGCTTTGAAAGATTTAACAACAAAAATCTCAAAATAGCTTTCATAAATCAATTTGACCTTGCCCTGAAACAAAAACAGTAGTTAATTCACTTGAAGCAGAGATGTAATAGGTTCAAACAGCAAAATATCTCCCAGTCAATTTAAACAAGAGAAATCAAAAATAAAGTAGTTCATATTTTTCTATTAAAAGTAATTTTATGGGAGCCCCTTTGTTTCATTGAATTTAAATGTCATTATAAACTTAATACATTTCCAATAGTGTCACCATGCAGTGACAACCACTGTTAATATTGTCCCATGTTTTCCTTGAGGTTTTTTTTTTTTTTTAGTTCTTTACATGGGCTTTTTTAAAGATGTTTTAGATTGTGACACATCAGATGGAAGACATCTCTCTGCCTATGAAGGAGTGTTACCAAACAGTTCCCCTGGAACCCATGCTACCTTGATAGGGAAAAGACTGGCTATCTTCTGCAAAAGCTGCTCCTAGACCAACCAAAGTTGGCCAGGGTCATTGGTACAGCCACGAAAGGGACCAGCCTAGCCAAGCCTTGGGCAGAGCAAACATTAACAAAAGAAGCTTTTATGAAGTATATTGGTTTATGAAAAAATTCTGCTAGGAATGTACAAAGTTCATTGTCATCCAGAAATAGAAAATCAAATGAGATATATGTATCCATTAGTATTTTCTGACATTGTTTACTACTGCCTAATCATAGGATGAGAGAGAAATGCAGTCAGAAGCTTCTTAGAGCACAGGTCCTTTTTAAGTCCTTTCTTTCTTCCTTTGTTTTTTTAAAGGATTGGGAAATGGGGTAGAGAGATTAAGCCATGTGTCCTAAGCCCCATGGCTGGTAAAGTGGCCAGACCACACCTGCCTTCCTGGGTACTCTTTTATCCTCTTTTTTTTAAAGTGGGTGCATGGGTTTTTTTTTTTTTTTAAATATAGCTTTCAGGATCTAGAGTAAACATGAGGTTACCATAACTTTTGCGATTATAAGAATGTAAGTATTCTAATATTCACAGACATTAGTTTGAATTTTGCCATTACTCAATTTTTTTACTCGCAGTTAAGATTTCTCACTTGAGTGAAATGTGAATTTTCCAAATCATGAAAGCTTGTATGAGGCTGCAAAATAAGATTGTGAGCAGTTATCCAAGGGGAAAACAGATGCAAAATTTAGCTGGCAAAGGAATAAAATTAAATCAGACACCAACATAACCCAGGTTCTTCCCTGTCTCTTCAGATGACAGTCCTGCAGCTGCTACACTGAGCATTTGATAGGAAGTGAAAGGCATTGACACTCTGCAAAACATGACAAGGAATACATTTGATAAACAGTTCCTCCATAGATGAATATTTGCCTTGAGGTATAGTTCTACAGAGAAAATTAGATTTTTTAAGTAAATTTTATGTTTTTTAAGTTTGAGGGTATGTGCCGCAGAGTTTTAGATTTTAAGCATGTGCTCGTCATTTCCCTGACAATAGGATTTCAGATTCAATTTTATTCTTGCCTTTTACATACAGTTTCTTGATGCCCGCCCTACATTGTCAGGAAAGTCTTACCCAGTTTTCACTGACTGTAACTAGTGAGTTTTTAAAAGATGGACCTGAGAGAATCACAGTTCAGAGGGAGAGAGCAGGATTTTGGAGCTCTGCAGTCCTGGATTCTGACCCTGCCTTTGCCATGTGCCTAGTTTCTGACCTTGAACAAATAATTGAACTTCTTCTTGGATCACCATTTACTTACCCACCAAACTGGGTCTGGAATAGTCAGAGATGATTTTCTGTAAGAAGTTTAATTCGGGGTTTGTACAATGAGAGAGAAGACAGTGGATCCCAGGTTGGGGAAGGACATAAAGCCTTAAAGAAGCAATAAGAGCAGTCTGACTGATTAGATATTTTGAGACATAACAGACTACATAGCTGAGAAGGTAAATTGGAGTCAAATGAAGGTTAGCCTTAAAGCCAAGTTGAAGTACCCAGTGTTGACTTGATAAGAACTAGGGAACCATTAGGGATATTTGCCTGATTTGAGAAGCTGAGAAACAACTGCTGGAAGACAGGTCATCAGATAGATAAGAGGGATTGGTGTGGATTATATTTTGGAGTCTGGGAGTCACCTAGAGATTAATACCTCTAGATGCATAAATTTTTCTTTGGTTGTATGATCATAGTGAACATCAACAGTAATTACTAACTTTGGCAGAACAGGCTACTTTCAAGCTAATAAATTAGCCTAATCTCAAAGGTAGTCAAAGGCCGCATTTTTGTTGGTTTGTCTACAAGTTTGTGCCAAGTTTCTAGGAAAGGAGTGATCACTGTGTCCAGGCAATTAGGGATTCACCTCTAGGTGGACAAGTGAGAGCAGGTGGCCATAAATAAAACCAACCCCCCAATCCACAAACCCACAAATGTGCTTGCATTACACATCAGAGAGCTGATTTCATATTATCTAATGGTGATCTTTGATCAAAGTAAAGGTGGCATTAATGTTAACATGGTATTTTCCCATTTTTATTCCATGACTTGTTTTTACGTTGTAGATGAGGCAGAAACTGGAACCTCTTCTATTTTGAGAGTCATACCTCACATTAAAATATTAGAAACTCGGAATCATCCTATAGTAAGAAATAAACTTCGTATCAACCCTTGGATTTCTTAAACTTCTTTGTCTACAGACCCATTTCTCTTGGGGTTTCCATTAACATCTAACTAGACCTGTTCAAAACAATGTAGAAAACCATTAAGTCTAGGATATTGAACTTTAACCAACATAATTAATAAAGTATTTTTGCCTTACAGGGCAGAATCTCAATATTTAGTTCCAGTGGAAGCCATAGAAGGAATCTAAATGTATTTGTGAACTGTATTTCAAGATGCATAGATGATAGACAACATGAGAGTTTAGAAGTAGAAAATTTGGAGTTAGAAGTTATGAGTTGTAAGCCACATTAGATAGCATTTTTACTTATTCAGTGTGGTTTCCTCCCCTGTAAATAGAATATTATCCACTTATAAGCGTTATGATGCTTGAAAAAGATAATGTACATGAGGATCTTTTGTAACTGCAGAGCCTCATTTGATGCTGTATTTTGTTTTGAAATGTACTTGTGTCTTCTAGTTTGTGTTGCCACAAAAATTAAAGTAATTCTTTAAAGGGAGATTGAAAGGATCCGTTTAAGCAAACTGTCATGTGAAGATTGGTCCCTAAAACTACGGTTCAAATTAAGGGACAGGCAAGAGTCAGAAAAAAGACTGTAACAAAGTAAATCCACAATTGCAAATGGCTGAGTTCCCGGGCTGACTCTGTCTGCTGATATATTCTATTTGACCAGTACAGTGTTTGCAAAACAAATAGAATTTGAATGCGTCTGTGTTAGCCATAGAACAGATTGCTTATTTTTTGTCTTACATCTAGGCTCAAGACTTATATATAAGTCCCTGTCCCATCCCTAGGAGCATTTTTCTTGAAGAGGGGACCCATTTTCACCTGTGGGCATCCAAATTGTTTTATTTCCTATCCGATGCTCAAGAAGGCTTGTCTCCTAAATGTTGCCCGGTATCTCCTGTTTTCTCCCTTTTCGGTACACTGATAGGAACAGGTGCTGGAGGGTTTTATAAGGAGCATTCTGTTGAAATGTATAAATTTGGATTATTACCATTGGGAGTATTTTAAAAAATTAAATTCTACTAAAATATGGTCCTGCCCAAGATGCAGATGCTCTGACCCTCCATTAGCCTAACCTGAGGGGAACTCATCTGTGGAGATACTTACTTAGCAGTGCCTTAACTGGGACCTTGGGCCAAGGTCTCAAACTCATCACTGAAATCATCACAGCCTCAGTATTCCTCCTCCTCATTGCTGATCAGCCCAAGCATCCTGTTTCCCTTAAACCCAACTGAAATTTACTGTCCTCTAGATGCTGTCAGTGGCAGGAGTACCAATTGGCATAACTTTTTTGGAAAACAAATGGGCAATATATAACAATATTAAAGGAATCTGTATTTATGATTCAGTAACCCCCATGCTGGGAAATGTGTCAAAGATTTATATACAAAGGTGTAATAACATTTCACAGTTATTTATCACAACCCTTCAAATATAAACAATAAGAGAGGATTGTTTCTATAAATAACCATGTAGCCACATGATGGAATATTATTCTATCATGACAAAATTATGCATTTGAAAAATATATTTAATGATATGAGAAAGTGTTGAAGACATAACATTAAGATAGTATGGGATGCGAGTGGGTGTTTTCATGAACACTGCAGTTCTCCTTAGCCTGTGGATACAAAAAGGGTACATCAAAGTCCACATTACAATGATCTTTCAATCTTATAACCTTTTCACAAAGCAAACACAGACCTGTGCCCAGGACCGGATCCAAGGAGACCATTTTCCCCTTTCCCTGGGGAAGGAAAGGGAAACCTTGTCAAGGCTTTTTCCACTTACTCTGCTGTGGATGTGTTTCATTAGAACGCTCTGGTAGCTGGATTACTTGGGACATCAGGGATACCATTCTGTTAGAAAGGAGATGCTCTTCATTCTAAAGCTTCACTTGGCCTTTGGTCTAGTACTATTGAGGTAAGGGAGTCAGGAAGAAAACTAAAATGCATCAAATGCTTCATAATTTATAGACATTTGCTAAGCCCTCCACCCGTGTCATCTAGTAATTCTCAGCTATTCTCACTCTCTTTTTAACAAAGAACTTCAATACATCTAGATGGCATTCTACTCAGTCATTTAAGCCTACAGAGTTATTTTGTTCCTGTTATGGAGTCTTAATCCTGACCCAGACCTAGTACCCAGGTAGGGTGCTGTTGTCCACTGACAGATGCTACTAACATTGCTGCCTGCCTGCATCTCTAAATCATGCTGCTTCTAGCTGTATTCCATCAGCCCACCTGTTTGGCCTTCTCTGAGGCCAACTGCTTGACTGGCCTTCCACCAGTTGCTTAATAACACTCTACTTACTGGAACCCATGTTCCACCTGATCAGCACCAGCTGCAGCTGAACCCTTAGCACCAGCCCCACCTCCGCAGGCCCATCTAGTTCCAAGTCCAAAGGTCTCCCAATCCACTGATGCCCACTGTGGTTAGCCCTGCCATGCCTGGGTGTAACACCTTGATGGTTCTTAAAACATTATGTGCCACTGCATAGACACTGTAAGGTTTTTCAGAATGTTCCATTTTTGATCTTTTAGCTGTTCCCTTTTCTCCAAATTAAGTTATTTGGAAGGTGTGATAAGCTGAAATTTGAGTGTATTTTTTGAACAGAGAGAAAAAATACAGTTGGTTTAATATTCCTGTCCTTCAGTCTGCTTCACACTGGAGAATGGAGGTGAAGCCAGGTTGTGAAAAATAATAAAGCCAATCAATTACTTTGTCTGTTCCTTTGTGTGATATACTGCACCTTTAAAAAAAAAAAAAAAAAACATAGATCAGTGAGTACAAATTGGTGGTTCTGTTGCCCTGGGTATACCATGCCCAGATCATCAATTATGATTATAGCCTTGTGTATTTGCTCTCACAGAGAGTGAGCGAGGGCTATGCTATTGTGAAGGGGAGCCCTGAGTTCTCAGGCTGTGCCTCCTTTGCTGGTCTCAGCTCTGCCTCTTCCTAAAACCAAACCTGATGATTTCTTCATCTGTCTTCAGCCCTGCCCTGGAACACATAGCAATTTAGTTTCGTAGCTGGAAGAACTTAAAATTACTAAGCTGTTTGTTGGTCAGACTAATATTGAGTCCTCTTCTGGTCATCTGCCTTTTTCTTTCTCCAGCCTCAGTCCCAAGGAGTATTCCCATGGAGACAGCTACATCCCTCCCCCTCCTCTAGGTCACTGCTCTTGGTGAATGTCACAGGTAGAATAACAGTGAATCGCATATAAAGATAGCCAACAGTCATTTGGTATTTGAGGAACATCACAAGCAGGGCACTGAACTTAATAAAAAAAGCACAAGTTAGGAGAGCCAAAGAAATATTATGAATAGCCTAGTCTTTCCAGTATGTGTGGTCTTTACTTATCCTGAATATCATCAACCACCCAAAGTGCTGCCGTGCTCCTCTGCCCAGATGCCCACTCTCATGTCTTCTACTGAAAAGAAGCTCACTTGCTACTTAATGCCAATCAAAGAGGGTGGGTGAGGCAGTTTGGAGATGCTGAGCATTGGGTTCCTCCCAGCTGCCCCACGGCACTATTCCCGTTATTGGCGTGGTCAGTTTTTTCTCGGGCCCCACTGCTTCAGGGTGCTTATGTTGAAAACCCAAGTAGGGCCCCTCCCATGTTTTGCAGTTCTCCTCTGGTTGTTTGGAGCTACAATTTCCACCTTCAATTTGTTCCTTCTTTACTTCAAGTCATGTTAAGGATTTAAAAAAATAATCGGATAGGTTATTAAGAGGGATTTTCAGCAAGAGGAGGCTGTCCACTTTTCTCAGGGATCCAACTTGTTCTGAAACTTAGATGCTTCCATCATCAGTGGCATTTTCATCTGACTTCCTGGCAGCTACCTTTGGCAGTTACACTTAGAAACAACATTTCACACACCCTCTTGTACCAGAGCAAGGTCCTGATGTACATGGTCCTGATGTAAGATTGTGCTAAGATGTTAGCAAAGAACTCTCAGTCCCCGGCCATACTCCCAGACAACGTCATATACCCGATCGTCTCTGAGCAGGATCGGCACATCCCTGGATGACATCTTCCATATCCATGTTTGTTGTATTCCGTTTCTCTTTCTTTTAAACTTTCACTTTAAAAATTCAGGCTTTGAATTGAGTATAGGAGAAGAGTAAGCATTAAATATTATCAAAGGAAATGGAATGAGGAGATAAAAAAAAGAAGGGTGCTGAGCTGGAGTCAGAGTACCTGGATTAATGCCTTGGCTCTGAATGATTAGCATTTTGCCTAGCATCGCAGAGCCACAGAGATCTTATGGTCTCCCCCCTTCATTTCACTCTTCACAGAGCCAGACGATGATAGAGGCTGACTAGATTTCACAGACACAGGAGTGTCCCAGTATATTGTTACATACCTGCTAGTTCTGTATTTCCGTAGCGAACATCTACAGAGACAGAAGAGATTTAGCAGCATTCGTTATGACATTCAAAGTGGGCGTTTTAAAACATCTCATAGTGTGTGACAATCAATGTCCATCTCTGTATATTGCAGTGAGAGTTAGGGAGCGTCTGTCTATTTCATGATGACAGTTTCATGCTCAACAAATTTAGAGAAGTTGGTGCAAAGTGGAAAATTGAGATATGAAACATGGCACATCTTACTACTATCTGATCATTAATTTGTTTTTCATACAAATTTTTTAAAAGAAGAAATACTAAAGCATATAAAATAAAACATTTATGGATATTTACTTCATTACTATCCTGGCACTGGATGGATTTAATCTCTGTTTAAACAAAAATAGTAGTTCTCTTTATAGTCTACATATTTTGCCTAATCGCTGAGCTCATCCAAAGTGAAGGTTATATTAGGATTGGCAATAATAAATATTTGAAATTTGGGTTACAATTAGTCAAATCTATAACATGATATCTGAGAATATTACCTTTTTTTTCTTAGAACAAGAATAAGAATATATTTTAATATTCAGCTAGTAACACTACTTCCTAGGTCAGGAAAAGAGAGATTTTAATAAACTGACATTTTATCACTGCTTAAAAGCTTGAAGCCATATGTTAAAATTCTGCTGCAAGTAGTCTACAAGATAAATGCAGATTGAAGATTTTCATTGCATTTTCTGCTTAGAATCTCAATAAAATGCTATATAGTTACTATGAAATTATGCTACATAGTTACTATGTCATATACATGTAAAATTATAAATATACATATGTATATGAAAATGAATAGATACATGTGGATATATAAAGACAAATGTCACTCTAAGTCATACAAGTCAGTTATAATTATTTTAAAAAATTTAGTGAACATCCTTCGAAACACCACTCTATACTTATTTGTACTCATCTGTATTTATATATTAAAAGTATTGACTTCATACTGGTTTCTCCAATTCCAGTCCAAGATCCTAGGATTCATTCTAGCTTTCCCCATTTCCTTACTCATAACTTCTTTCTCCAACAATGAAAAACACAGCTTTTGCTATCTACGGCACATTTACTTATTTGTTTATTTCTAATATGCATATAAAGAATTTCAGAATTGTTAGCCCAAATCTATTTGAAAAACAAATTTACTAACTGGAGTACAGTACTCGTGCCAACAGAATTGGCAAATCTTTCTGTAAAGGGCCAGATAGTAACTGTAGGAAACTGGTGAGAAAAAAAAAGACAAAGTTTTCCCTCAGATATCCACATAGCTATCTCCCTTCCTTCCTTCAAGTCATGTTCAGGTGGCTGTCTTTTCACTAAGGCACCTCTATGGCCTTTTGAGATTGTAACCCCTCCCCACCCCACCTAGGCCATCCTGATCCCTCTTTCTCTACTTTGTTTCCTGCTGTATGAATACTTATCACATTCTAACATACACTCAGTCCATCCACTCTAACACACATGCTTAGACACACACACGCGCGTGCACATGTTTAAATATATGCTTTAGCATACCTAAAATGTGACTATTTTTTATACTCAATAACAGATCATTTAATTGAGGGGCTTAAATTATGTCAGCATTTGCAATGAGTAGTGTTCTAGGTTTGATAAAACAGGGTATATGCTTTACTTTTTTCTTTTGTTTACTTTTTATCTTGCCCTTTTAGAATATGAAAGGCACAAAACCATAGTTATGAAAGGGACATTCTAACTGCTGTAATCCCCAAATCTCAGCGGATTAACACAACAAGCGTTTATTTTTCTCGTGTCATTAAGGGCTCTCTGTTGCATTTGGGACTGAGTGTCCTCTGTTAGATCCTGTACCTCTAGCCAGCTTAAAATGATGAAGGTTGAAGATCACTTAAGTATATAGGAGCAAGCCTGAACTCAGTGTTTATCATTTCTGCCTGCTATCTATTTCTGTGTTAATCAGATTATGCTAATAGCTATGTTGTTATGGGTTGAATCATGTCCCCTCAAAAGACATGTTGAAGTTCTGGTACCTGTAACTGTAACCTCGTTTAGAAGTAGAATCTTTGCAGATGTAATCAAGTGAAGATGAGGTCATACAGGATCAGGGTGGACCCTGAATCCAATGACTGGTAGCCTCATAAGGAGAGACAGGTTTGGAGGTACAAAGAAGACACGAGAAGAAGTCCATATGATAGAAGAGGTAAAGGTTGGAGTTATGCAGCCACAGATCATGGAATGCCAAGGATTGCTGGCAACAGAAACTAGAAAAGGCAAAGAAGGAGTCTTTCCTAGAGCCTTTGGAAGGAGCATGACCCTATCAGCACCTTAATTTTGGCCTTGTAGCCTCTAGACCTGTGAAAGAATGCATTTCTATTGTTTTAAGCCACCCAGTTTATAATAATTTGTTACAGCTGCCCTAAGAAACTAATACTCCACTCCTGATACCAAAACCTATATCAGTCAGGGTTCTAAAGAGAAATAGAACCACCAGATATACAGGAAAACAGAATACATATTACTCCACAAAGGGTCTTAGCATCCTCTGTTAAATTCACTATCTCCAGCCAGCTTAAAGAGTGAGATTTGAAAATCACTAAATATTTAGAAATAATAGGAGAATAGATATATAGATATATTTCCTACTGGTTCTGTTTGTCTATTTCTCCTGTTTCTATATAATTAATATAATTACAAACATATATGTAATATATAATTAATCATTTCTAATTTGTGTATACTTTTTTTTGAGATTTAGGGAATTGGCTCATGTTACTGTGGGGACTGGCAAGTCTGAAATCTGTAGGGCAGGCTGGCAGATGGGAAATTTAGGCAGGAGCTGATGCTGCAGTCTTCAGAAAGAATTTTTTGTTTTGTAGGAAATGTCAGTTTTTGCTTTTAAGGCCTTCAACCAACTGTGGAATGAGGCCCATCCACCTTATTGAGAATAATCTTGTTTACATAAAGCTAGCTAATTGCAGATGTTAACCATATCTATAAGATAATATTTATAGCAACATCTAGATTAGTGTTTGATTAAATAACTGGATACTGTAGCCTAGCCAAGTTGATATATATCACATATACCAAACTATCACATATAAAAAACGAAATCGAAATTTATCCTACTTGACACACAAAAAATTTCTTTCTCTCATCATGGTCAAATATTGTGCTTGTTGGCGGGGGTGGGACAGAGTGCTGGCCTCCACAGGATCACAAAGCAGATCAGGAACCCATTTAGTAAATCAGAACATCTAGCAGTTGCTTCCTTTAGGGCTGTCCAAGAATTATTTAAAACAGGCCAGGAACTAAATAGAATATATTCCTTTTCTTATGCTGGCCAGAACTCGGCAATGTGGCTCTCCTTAACTGCTAGAATGACTGGGAAATTTAGTCTTTCTCTGTGACCAAGAGGAAAATAAGATAGTCTGAATGAATAAAAAGCCCTGCCTGCCACATAGGGATTTTATTTTTTTCCTACTCTGTTCACTGACATATCCCAAGCATCTAGAATATTAGACTCTGAAACATATTTGTCGAAGTCCTAATGAAAAAAGAAAATACCAGTGTAAAATAAATAATAATATAAGAAATTCTGGGACTTCCCTGGTGGTGCAATGGTTAAGAATCTGCCTACCAATGCAGGGGACATGGGTTCGATCACCGATCCAGGAAGATCCCACATGCTGTGGAGCAACTAAGCCTGTGCACCACAACTACTGAGCCTGTGCTCTAGGGCCTGCATGCCACAACTACTGAGTTCGTGTGCTGCAACTACTGAACCCCATGCGCCTAGAGCCTGTGCTCTGCCACAAGAGAAAGCCACCACAGTGAGAGCCCATGCACTGCAACAAAGAGTAGCCCCTGCTCTCCACAACTAAAGAAAGCCTACGCACAGCAATGAAGACCCAACATAGCCAAATAAATAAATAAAATAAAATAAGAATTTAAAAAAAGGAAATTCTAAGCCTTTAACATATTTATTAAAGTATATTTGAACAACTGAATTTTCCCATTAAAGGATAGGAACAAAGCACAGCTATTCAAAAGAAACACACTTTAATGATAACTGAAAGTAGAAAATAAAGGGATGGGAAGAGATACTGTTCAAATACATTAAAAAAAAACAAAAACACAGGGCATAAAGTTGAGTGTCTCTGTATTAATGAGAGGCAAGGTGCCAGGTGAAGTTAATGGGATGAATCAGGGTAAAGAGGGACACTAAGTAATGATAAAAGCACAATTTATCAAGATGATAACCAGCCATTAACCAATATAAACCAATCTACACAGCAACTAAATATATAAGGTAAAATACATTAGATTAAAAAAAGTTTGATACAAATACAATTACATAATTATAATGGAAACTCTCAATATATCTTTCGTCATGGTTGAAGAGATCTGTAGAGAAATACACATAAAGACATAGATAAATTAACTAAAGCCATCAATACCATAAATAACTGGGACTTTGGGTGCATTTTCTACATATCAGTGAAGTAAGATAAATCACAGACAATGGCAGAAATTATAAAAGCAAGCTAGCTAGCTAATATGTTCTGGTGAGTGACTTTTTATGTGCCTCGTTTGTTTGCTTCAAAAACACTTCCTTTAGTACCTCTTTCTAATTAAATCTCATTATACACAATGGTGGACTCTGCATTTAGGCCCTATTGATACAGTATGGCTACACAGTGTATTCACCCAGATATAAAGAAGTTCTTGGGAGTTGGAGCTCTGTGCTGGGAAACGGGCTATCTCTGGAGACAAAAAGACTGGGTTTGAGTTCTGACCTTGCCCTCACTAAAGTAAATGAACACCTCCAGATGCAATATGTATCTGGAATCACAAACTTGAGTTCAAATTCACACTGTTATTTGCCACTTATATGATCTTAGGCAATTTACTTAACCTCATCGAGAGTCAATGTTCTTATCTCTAGATGAGAAATGGTCTCTAGAGATGCAATTCTGTCTATAACTTTAGTAAGCTTTTACATAATAGTACAAATAGTTTATCTTCTAGGATCCAAAAGTCCTCTATAATCCCCATTTCACATAAAGAACTGTATTTATGTTAGAATAGCTAAAAAGCCAATTGAGACACTTTTTGCAAAATAAGGAAACGTTTCTCCAAAAGGACAAAGGGGTTAATTAAGGCAGTGTTAAAATAACCAGATTCCATCGTTGCCATTTATCAAATTTCTAGAACATAGGCTAGAAATTGAAAGAACTTCAAGTGTCACAGACTTGTTTTGTTTTGTTTTGTTTAAATATTAGGGATATATTACAGGTTCTTTTTTTTTTTTTTTTTTTGGCACACGGGCTTAGTTGCTCCGCGGCATGTGGGATCTTCCTGGAGCTGGGATCGAACCCGGAACCTCTGCATTGGCAGGCGGATTCTTAACCACTGCGCCACCTAGGAAGCCCCCTGTTTTGTTTTATATATACACGAGTGACAGGGCTTAATGCAGAACTTGCTTAATGGCTCATCAATACTTATTAACTGTCTTCTTTCCTATGATATCTGGGAGTAAAATTAAGCTGATGAAGCTGCATCATTGCTCTCACTGCCACAAATACTGACAATAGTCCATTGGGATTTTCCTACTCAATAAATGTCTTCCTGATTGAGGCCAAATGATTTCAGTATGAGATTGAAAATGGGGAATTGCTGATCTACAAAATAAGTTGTGATGCTGGAAGAAAAATGCCAGTAATGTGCTTATACTTGTAAGGCACAAGGGGGATTAAAACATGCCTGGGCAGGCAAAAAGAGAGCAATGATATTAAACATCCTAGTAAATACTTGATAGAAGGGCAGAAATTGAGGGAAATGGATATACTTGGAAGACAAAGAATCGAGAAAAGAATAAGGAAATGTAACATTTGTCTCGGGTCTTTGAAATATGCAAGAGAGAAAACTTGACACAGAAGAGAGTAAATATTTTAGCAAAAGAAAAAAGAAATGCTTGAAATGAGAAAGACACAAGATAGCACATGTTCGGTTTTATCCACTTTGAACATTTCTGTAAGAGTCAACCATAAAAAGTACTGAGAAGGAATATTAATATAGTCTAACCTTTAAGCTACCATAGGCCCATGCACACAGACATACACACACTGAGGATTTAGATCTCAAGCTGAAAGTGCATAAAAATAACCCTGAGAGTTTATTAAAAATACAGCTTATAGAATTTACATTTTTACATGCACTTCGGCTGATTCTAATATAGATGTTCAACAGGCCACAGTTGAGAGACACTCTCTAGTTATTCTATACTTCATCATTACCCTTAGAGAGATAGATTTCCAACTAACATTTTCATCTTGTTTCCTGGGTGGGATTATAGATTCAGAACAACTTAGAGAATTGAAAATCATCTTTTTAGTTATGCAGCAGAACCCACTAAGATTCAAATGAACACTCTTTTATTGAGCAGAACATTCATAGGGACTGTTTCTAACCCGTGGGTTGTGGTTACAAGAGAAAAAAGAGATAGCAGGCAAACTTGGCACAAGATTCGAAAGAAGAGAAACTTGAAGCATCCCTGAAAGAGAAGATAATCCAGCCCACAATGCTAAGAAAATATTCAATTTCAGCGTTCTGAAATTTGGGGAATTATAGCAGTAAATGATGCTGCTGCCTTTCAAAGATGTATTAAAAACTTTTGTATGGAACAAACAGCTCACTTTGAGGGATTTCTGAGTGGTGATTATTCTTCAATATCAAGTAGAATTGGAAGAGGAAGGCTGTTTAATATTAATTCATGAAGTACTGCTAAAAATTCAATGGTAGAAGATTCTCTACTTGAAAAAGTAGACCAACCAGCAGCAATTAAAGAATAATACCAAGGTGATATATGTGTGTGTATGTGTATATATACACATATACATATATATGTATACACATATTTACACAATATAAAGATGATAAAACAATAAATATAAGAATTGCATATAATATGGCATAACAGCTTATACTTAGTTTCTAGAAAAAATATATCTCTTCATAAGCAACCATGAATCTAAAATTATGATTAAGTGAATTCTGCAGTGGTTTGCTTTTTGGTTTATGGTTCAAATACAACCAATAGATCTTAACAAATGCATGCCTACTATGTATGAGAGATTGTGCTTTTGCTTTTAGCAATTATATTGTGTTCAGCTGCAAGTAACAGAACACTCAATGATTTCAGTAAACTAAGGGTTTTATTTGTCTGAAGTAATGAGAAGTGCAGAGGTATAGGGAGTCTGGGGCTAGTACAGCACTACAAAGCGTCCTCAGAGTTTTAGATCTTCACCTTTCATTAGAAGTGAAAGGAAGTAAGGGATTGAGTTGTGCTGCTATCTGGAGGAAGAACATTAAGGGCAGAAGGAACAGCCAGTCTGTAGCTCCTGGGGAAAAGAGTGCTTTGAGGTTAGAATAGCTTCCATGAGGTCAGGTGGTTCAATTGGAATAAGGGAAAGAGTTGTATAGTCAAAGATTTAATGGAGGAGCAGATTGTATAGGTTCATTTTTTATTTTGATGATAACTTTGGTTTCTATTCTAAGTGACATAGAAAGCTACGGGAGGGATTTTTGAGCAAAAGAATAATGTGATCTGACTTAAAATTTAAAAGGATCTCTCCGGCTGCTGTGTGGGAAGAGACTGTAGGCGGAGGCAAAGTTGAAAGCAGAGAAATCAGGCAGAAACTACTGTGGTAAAACCTTCCAGGTGAGAGATGCAGCTGGTTTGTGCCAAAAAGATGGTGAAGGACAAGATGAGATAGGCAAGTGAAGGGTCAGGTGAAGCATCACAAATACAAAGGAAAGCTTGATAGAGAAATGGAGACCAGATCCATGGGGGATGCTACAGGAAATTTCCATTTAAGAGAAGCAGTAAAGGAGAGGGAATTGAATGTTAGTACTGGAAGGAATAGCTGAAGTTGGTGTCCAGGAGAATTTGGCTTGCTGCAGTCATGAAGCCATCCAGAGCAATGGGGTCATCAACCATCACACAATTTATTCCTCCTACTAATATCTTTGAGTGACATTTCTGGAACCTAGTGAGCTGTGGTCACAATTTAGTCCCTGCGATGAGCAAACAAATTTCATTTTCCTTAGAGAGGCTCAATTTGAACAAAGGGGAAAATGTCATTATTTAAATATCTGATGGCTTTGAACACTTTATCTAGGATTTACATCCATCTATTAACATAAAGAAAAGGAAAATTCCTTAAAACAAAAATTCAAGCTGATTTGACATTGACAAAGTAAAAATGTTTGCGTTGATAATAGCAAATGCCCATAGCAAGAAAGATTCAACAGTGAATGCTTAAACAGCTTAAAGTTCCACAAAATTTGTTGAAAATTTCTTTACACCTAGCTGTTCGCATTTTGTTTAGTTACCATGCAAATTACCTTTTGCAGGAGCAAGAAATGCCCATTTAAAACAGAGAAAAATTTGAATAAACTAAAACTTAGGGATAACATGACCATATTGAGTCCAGTGTAGTTGTATCTAACATTGCAATATGATAAGATAATCAGCCTTCTTGATTTTGTAGCAGTAACAAATCTCAGTTTAAAAAATGTGGAGTAGATGTGTATACAAAACCCTTCTGTCCTGGGTTCGAAGAGTAAGTACCAGAAACCTGAGTTTGAATCCCAGCACTGTAAGCCGCAAGTGGAAGGATCTAGTTAACCTCTATGTGCCTCAGTCTCATCTTCAACATGGGAATAAAAGTAGCAACTACTTCATAAAACTGCTATAGGTTTTAAGTGAATGAAGACATGTAAAGTGTATAGAATAAGCCCTGAGAAATTTAAGCTATATTATTATCTTATTTAGATTTTCTTACTTTCTATTTCAAGTTCCATTTCATTGGGTTAGAGAAAAGTGTAATCTTAGTTCATCCTTGACTCCTGTTCCCTGAGGATAGTGTCACAGTTCTGGAAAGAGGTGTGGTTTATCCAGTACCCAGGCACTGGTGAAGCTGCAAGAGGTGGTAGGTGGGTGAATCCTCTGTGCCCTTTATCCATGCTAGTATCTGCCAAGATGTCCTCATTACTGTCATGTTTTTAGTCCACAGAGGCCATTGCTGCAGACTGCAGTCTTCCCAGCCTCCTAGCTCATATATGTCAGGCTCTCCTTGACTGTGCCTGTCAGGTGCATGGGGAACAAATTGGCCTGCCTGGCTGCTTTCCACTCTGGCTTACCTGAGGGTCATCTCTCCGGATCCTCTAACATCCCATCCTTCAGTGTAAAGCTGAGCTTGTGAGAACAGTGGGCATGAGGTACTCGCTATCAAGCTCAAGGCAGCCCTGTTTGGGAAGCTGTTTCCCTTCCTCTAGCTGGAGCAGTGGGATGGTGAGAAGTTCACGATTTGGCAGCAGCAGTGAGTGTGTTTTTTTCTGAAGGTCACCTCCCAGGCCTTTTGGCTTTCCTCCATTTCTTCCCTTCACCTAGAAACTCTTTAACATATTAATCTGCAGGGGGAGCCTAGTTCTTTGTCTGTACTATCAAATCTTGTATTTTATATTTCAGTTCCTTCTGAGCCAAGGATTTTGCAACTCAAAATCTTTTTTTTTAATTGCTAAGACCTTCCTCCTCCAAAACAATGGAAGAAAGGATACAGGATAGAAGGAACTATCAGAAACAGAGATCTAATTGAGTAAAACTTCAGAAATCCATGCAGCTGTTTAGTTTTTCATTTTGAGTAAATGCTCTCTCTGTGCCAGGAGCTGTCCTGGAATCTATAAGATAAAGACACACTAAGCATGGCTTTTTAAAAAAAATTAAGTTGCTTTTAGTTATTTGGGGCAGGATGAGCAACAAACCAAAGAACTGCGATAGTCAGAGTGCACACGAATATAAAAGATTCCACGAAAGACTATTTCTATTGGAGACATTATGTGGGAAAAGATATGCATTCCAGAACTGGTTGTGTTTGAAGTGTCATTATGAATGAAGTTCATCAGAATGCACATGAGCAAGGTGAGGCTTTGGAATTGAAGAGGGAATGTGGAGGTAGGGCTGGAGAAACAGGCTGGGGCTGGATCATTAATGCTTGACTTGCATAGCATGCTAAGCAAAGTGGAAGGTTTTCTATAGGGACAGCAGCATGATTAAATGAAATGAGGTACTTCCCATCTTGAGCAAATTAGTCCACCTCTCTGAATCTCGGTTTCCTCATCTGTAAAATATTATCCCTAGAAAGGATGCTGTGAGGATGAATCAGCAGGATGTCACATAGACTCACAAGTATATCATTTGTAGATGGTAGTTTCCAGGAATAACATTGTAGACTCTATTCATTTACCTTGCTAATGTCTAAGTGATGTAAAACTAGAACTTTCTAAAGTTATCTGTACTTAGCTTTTGACATCCACATGGCATTTTGAAAAGTTTATCTCACTAATAGGATGCCCGGCAGAGTGATTATTTTTACCCAAATATCTAGAAAACACATAGAGTTATTGAGACTATAGAAGAGGGTAGTGGGAGGATGAGGGTGAGGACTTCAAAGTACCTGGATTCCACTGGGTTCCCAGCTAATTATAGGCAAAATGAGATAATAGTTTCTTCCATTATTTTAATAAAGACACTTTCCCTGGTTTTTCTATACTATGAAGAATAATCCAGTTACTCTGGGGGAAGCCATTATTGGGAGAAGGCTCTACCAGTTTAATTTCCATTTCTTTATTTCTATTAAATAAAGGAAGCTTATATTAGTCCTATGTTATTGACTACTTAATAGATTTAGGAAGCAGGTAGCAAAAGAAGAATTGTTCTTTGCATTTAAATGAAGCAAATAACAACCTCAGCTGATTATGCATTTAGGGGAAAAATAGTTTCATCCTATTGCTACATTTTAAGTCTGCAAAAGTAATAAATTAATTCATTAGTGAGCCTGAGTGTGTCGTCTGTTGTGCTCATTATCGAGTATTCCCAGGTGTTCTGGGGTTTATAAGCCTAAATTGATGTGACTTTTAAACTTGGTAATAGAAATATCCAGCATAAGGATCATAAGCTATGAAGCTATTCCATACCAGTGCTTTTTACAAAAAAATTACAACATTAAATATTAAGATGTTCCCAATATTGGAATGTGTTAACTTGTCAGAATGAAGCAAAGAAACAATAATAATAGAAACCACAGATTTGCCACATTTTCTTCCCAGATGCCTGGTTTTATGTATCATTTTAAAAGCACAATGCCAGATATGAGGCACCATGAGTATGTGCATTTAAACAAATAAATCGATTGATTTATTCAGATACTTATTATCCACCTATTTGTGGATTCGGTCAACAAAAGTGTTTTCAGCATTTACTACCTGATAGACAGGGCACATAGTCTGGAAGGAGGTGAGACTGCCAGACAAATGACCGCAAGATAGAATTGAAAGAGCAAAGTGTTACTAGGAAGGACACCTCTTGGGGAATTGTTTGAGCTGAGTCTGAAAGGAGCAAGAGAAAGCAGTTCTTCCAAATATTAGAAGCTCTAAAAAGCATGTTGTGTGGAAGTGCTTTCTTTCATTCCGTGAATGGAGCTGAGTGTGTGTGGAACAGAAGCAGGGGCTGAGCATGGGAGTAAACAGGGCTGCCATGGATGGCTGTGGATGAAAGCCTTGTCGAGGCTTTTCTCTGCAGCCTTAGTGGCTACCAGTGCTTCCCTTTTCTCCCAAAAGATAGTAAAATAAGAACTTCTTATATAAGTGGTCACTTGCATGAACACCTCAGTTCATTGAGGTGGTACAATAGGAAAAGAAAAGACTTTACCTCTTTTTGTTTTGTTTTGTTTTGTTGCCTGCGGGTGGTTCACAGTTCAGTGAGGAATAAACTGTGTAACTGCAAATGTAGTGTCTGTGTCTGTGTGTTTTAATGGAAGCCTATTGGAAATGTCCAGAAAATCTGAAAGACTAAGGTAGAAAATATAGAGAAAGCATTATAGTTTATAAACATGATTTACTTTAAAAAAATCTCACAACAGTATACCTTCATTGAGAAAGAAAATTGGTAGGCTTATGAAATATTCAATAAACATTTACTTGCCATCTGCTATTTGAAAGGCAGAAGAGGGAGTGAAGAAGGGGCAGGCAGAAGATCCTAGTTTACCTAATTAGTTATGATATAGGTACATCTCTACTAGTTACAATTCAGTGCACAATAATCCTACTCCTAACTACAGATCCCATTATCATTCACAGAAAAACAGAGCAGGTAGTTATTTCAGGCTTTCGGAGATGGCTTCAGGAGGAAGTGGTCCTTGAAAGATAGAACGAGTTTGTAGGCTGAAGACCTGAGAGTCCATCAGGAAAGATATTCACGGCTAGTGTAATGGCTGGACTAAAAACATGAGATGTGTGGGTATGAGCCTATTTGAGGAAGTGCTGGTAGAACAGAATGTTTAGAAAGTTAGGAGAAATGGGTGACTTCTTTCTCATATTTTAAGTGATTTCCTACAGAAAAACTTTAAATAACCAGCTACCTTCTGCATTGAAGAACTATTTGTAACACAATATATTTTTCCATACGGATGAATACCTTTACATAAAATACAGCAAACAAAGCCAGAGGCAATGACGATGGACAAGCCTGCCATTCAGAGGCCACAACTGCCTGCCACCAAATCTGAGCACAACCTAGAGTGGTTACCAAAAGGAAAGCACAAAAGCGCCATGTCTGTCTTGTCCTGGCCCACATCATTTCTTGATGGCATCAGGCATCGCTTTAGAATAAGCTCCCAGTGATTGCCGTGTGTTCTCTAGCAGGAGGCGGTGGCCGCCCACCATGTCGCCGCGCACTGCAGGTCTAGTCGTGGCTGCGGGGCTCCCACTGCGGGTGGCCGGCGGAGGAGGGGGCAGGTCACAGACGGCTTGGCGTGGTGTGGCTGGGGCAGGCGCTCTAGCCGCTGCCCTTCCAGACCGCCAGGGATGCACGCCTCCCCCCATTTGAGCGGCATTAAGAGTACCAACAAGGAGAATGCGGATTAGTAATAAATGTTATAATTAGAAAAAAAAAAAAAAAAAGAATTTGTTCCCAGCACGCAGGCTTGTTTTGGGTTTTAGCCCTGAAAGAGTTACCCCCGCCTATCCTATAGGAAATTGCATTTTCCCAGCTGCCAACCATTTTCCTGAGTCCTAACATAAAAGTACCTCTTCTTGATTGTGACCCTAACTGGCCTCCTAGTTTAAATTATCTTTGCTATTTTCTTTCATGGACTTGCTCTTTACTTCGTCATGAATGAGGCTTTTTGCCAGCTCCATTACCTCACTGCATTTGGATGTTCCAGATAAAAACCTTGGGCAGTTGGTCCAGGACCAAGAATCTTCTACCTCATACAGATCCCTTGGCTAATCTTTCTCTTTGGTCCCTCTGTTTTTGGCAGATGCGAAGCAGAAGATATCTTTGTTGGGGTTTCCATGCTACCAAAGCTGTCATCTGTTGGGAGGTGAAAGTCAGTTGTCTTTGCTTAGAAGAGTGCATTTCAGAGCAGTGTTTCTTAAAACGTGTCCATCATTTTCTGAACTAGTATTTATCATGCAACTATTGCAATTTTGAATTTAGAAATATGATTAAAAGCGCAGTACTAAAACAATTTGTTAACAAAGGCTTTAATTAACATGTCAACTGCAAACATATAATGCTGATTGCCGTACTTCTTTCCTTTCTTTTACTTCTTTTTTGAGTAGACTTTCTACTATTTTATTATAATCCTTACATCTGCTAACCTTAATCGCTGCTGTATGTCTTCATTGATACTAAAATGGATTGAAGTTGAAACGTTAGAATCGGTAAAAGTGTACAAAACAACAATTTCAAAGATGGCTTAAATGGTTTGACATTATTAAGGAGTAAACCCTTAAATAGCATATGTAATAAGATTTTACTTACCATGAAAAGTTGAATACTTTTTCCTGATAATTGACCACCTGTTCATATGAATCCTAAATTTGAGATAATTTTCCACCCTCAGAATATAGGCATCTATAAATATGGCCTTTAGTTTTTCACAGAAGCTTCTTTTCTTCAGCTGTAAATGGGGGTCAGTAGCACTAGGTTACAGGCTAATTTTTAAAGTTATATGAAATAGTGTGTGTGGAAGTTCCCAGTGAGAAAATATGACAAGTTGAGAAAGTTGAGAAAATATGACAAGAGCTGGGGAATTTCAGGAACAAGAACCCCTAGTGCATTCATCTATACAAATTTACTATCATCAGGTATGAGGGTGAGTCAAAAATTATCTGCACTCTGGCTGTAGAATTTATATAAGTTTTAATATAACCAGAGTGTGGATAATTTTTGACTCACCCTCACGTATAACCAAAATAGCAATACTTTTTTAATGCAGAATTCTTATACATAAGGATAATTCGTATTTAATTCTTTAAGCAGTAATTGTGAACATGAAATCAGTGTTAAGTCTAACGTTCCAAGATGTTTTCACTGGAAAATTCTACAAGCTCTTTAGGCAAGATTCATCCCTGAGGAGCAGCCTAAACAAAGAGTCACTCATAAACCTCAGTTGTAACTGATTTGATGTTTGATTTTGTGGAACAGAATGTCCATCGTGAGTGTGCACTGCACAAGCATGTGATGGTCTCCATGCCTGCTTGCTTCTCCTCCTTTGATACAAATGAATATTTTTATTTAGAGGATGAGGCGGGAATGTGAAATAGAAGTGTCTCTGTTCAAGAACAATCCGTAACAGAGCTCTGGAGAAGAAAAATTAAGAGGTCATGGAAGGGAGAATGGGGCTATGTAATTTTCTGGAAGAGTGGTTTTGCTTCTCCATGATTGATGACCTGTCTGGTGTGAGGCTGACCACAGTAATAATGTCAGGACTTACTCTCAACAGTGGAAAAAGCGGTCAGTTCTGATGTGATAGAAGTAACAGGGGATTGGGATTATAGAGCTGAAATGGCCACAGAGAGTCCTCTGACATAGGCCCATGAGGCAAGGTGATTTTGTGTAAAATTGACTTTAAACTTATTTTAGGTGTACAGAGAGAAGACTAGAAAGAACTAGAATAAAAATTTAACAGGAATTACTTTAAAAATGTAGTAAGAGACGTATCATTTTCTTTTCATTAATTTTTTTTACCTTCTAAATTTTATTCATGAACATGTAGAAATTTTAAGATCAAATATATATGTGTGCTGATAAAAATAAAATTATCTGTTTAAAACGTAGCATGATTTAATGGACAGAGCGTGCAGGTTAGACTCTAACCTGCGCTCATATCCAAACTTTTGCCCTAAGTAGCTGGAAAAAGGAAAATCTGATAATATCCCTCTCCTTTTAGGACAACATGATAGAATGGAATGCAGCGCCTGGAAAGGGCCTTTCCTGTCTAGCCTGCAGGAGTGAGTTTACACTCTTGCCATCTCTCCTTCCCTCCCTGTTGTGGAGCCCAAGTCCTGAGAGATTCAGGTCTGGCTGTTCCCTACTCCTAGTTGTCACATTCTTTTAGTGACTCCAAGTGTCACTTCCCTCTGGTGAACAGTTATCTGCTCTGGGAGCCTGTGGGGAGCCCTATTCCCCCATCCTATGACCCCTTACTCTTTTTGAAAGGTATATATTTTGTGGATCCCACGGATTGCTTCTCGACTGTAGCTTCCCTCAGCAGTCACAGCCAGGTCCACCCTCAGCCCTTGCCCTCCTAATCGGAAACCTTAGAGTCTATCCCAGCCTCTCCTGGTTTACCTGTCTTGTTGTAATAGACTGGGACATACATGACAGTGCCTTGACTTGTGACATCTCATCACCTTGTCCATGATCTTATCTCAGAGCAAGCAGAGTACAAGGACCCCCTGTTGAAGCATGAGACAGTTACATCTCTTGACAGTGATTCTAGGAACTACTAGAGAATGATAAGCTCAGGTGTCAGGGGTCAGCAAATGTTCAAGACCCAGCTCACCATCTTCATAAATCCAATTTAGTCATCTTAGCTGAGATGGACTACCTCATCCTAAAGTATCACTGCTGAAAAGTCATTTGACGCGGATCTGAGGGTGAATCTACGGAGTGACAGATATCAGTTCAGCGATTAAGATAAAGCATTTATAAATGACATATTTTACAGTTGAGTGGCTAGTTTCCTCCACACTTATATGGTGCATATTTCCCAGAGCAGGTACCATCATAGATCACTAGTTCCAGAGGTTGCTTCCTGACAAGGTGGTTGAGAAATACTGCCTCCTGATCCACCACCAGGGGAGTCTTGGCACACATATGAAGGCATTTAGAGATTCCTGCAGTGGAGAAGCCTGTTGAACTTTAAGCCAGTATTCTAACTTTTTAAAACACAGAACAATATTTTCATGTACCATGATTTCCCACATCCCATGGAACATGGGCTTAAATCATTCCATTTGGAACTGCTCTACGATAGAACTGCCTTGTTCAATCACTTTTAATATAGGAGTGACACTGAAACTCACATTCATGTTGCATTGTCCCAGTGCTGCATTGCATGTGTTCCTCATCACAGGCTGGACGACAACTTGTCTCATCTCGCCCCGAGATTGCAGTCAAGTCAAGGATTGTTTTTGCTTGCTTTTCCTCATTCTGCCCAGATTGAGGGAACTGTCGGTAGCCCCTGATTGTCTGTCTGTCAACGTATAAATAAGAAGCTTTGATGGACTTCCCTGGTGGTGCAGTGGTTGGGAGTCTACCTGCCAATGTAGGAGACATGGGGTTCAATCTCTGGTCTGGGAGGATCCCACATGCCGCAGAGCAGCTAAGCCCGTGTGCCACAACTACTGAGCCTGTGCTCTAGAGCCCACGAGCCACAACTGCTGAAGCCCACGCACCTAGAGCCCGTGCTCTGCAACAAAAGAAGCCATGGCGATGAGAAGCCCGAGCACCACAATGAAGTGTAGCCCCTGCTAGTGGCAACTAGAGGAAGCCCCTGTGCAGCAACGAAGACCGAGTGCAGCTAAAAATAAATTAATAAATTGAAGGGGAAAAAAAAAAAAGCTTTGAGGGACTTCCCTGGCAGTCCAATGGTTAAGACTCCACACGGGTTCAATCCCTGGTCAGGGAACTAAAATTCCACATGCCCTGTGGCAAAAAAATGAAAAAAAAATAAAATAAAGCCTTGAATTTCCCAGAATTTTTGACTTTATAGCATATTAAGTTTGTCTCTCTGGTTACTTCCCTAGCCCTCAAATCTTAAACATGTTTCAGGCAGAGCTGCTGGCATTTGTCAAGTGTATTGACAATTTGAAGATTATTTGGTTCAGTGTCTGGCACATATTCAGACACAACTCCATACATCCCTTGCTATATGTATAAGAAAATAACTTATTAGGC
This sequence comes from Hippopotamus amphibius kiboko, assembly GCF_030028045.1. Taxonomy (NCBI): domain Eukaryota; kingdom Metazoa; phylum Chordata; class Mammalia; order Artiodactyla; family Hippopotamidae; genus Hippopotamus; species Hippopotamus amphibius. The sequence continues at coordinate 55,246,969 of NC_080190.1, read as the reverse complement.
CAGGCTCATTATGAAGAGATATCCCTAGGAACCAATGAAAAGATGTTAATGATTTGTCAGTTTGGTTCCTTGGAGAGAGGGAATCCCCCTCTACCTAGCTTATATTGGGCACTTCATCAGTAAACTAGGGGTGAGCAAATAAAATAAGTGGTGCTTCTGCAGTGCTTGAGGATACTTGAAAACAATTTGTTCTCTTAAGTAGATTAAAAAACTCCTCCCTGAACATCTTATTACCTGATGATTTTGTAAAAATTAGCTTTTTCTTCCGAGGAAGGGCATAAGTAAACCCTGAGAATGACTGGTGGCTGACAGTCAAGAGGCTTAGGCTCAGTTGTGTTTCCACTACTTGTCAACAATGTTGTTTGGGAAAGTTTGTTGACCGCTTGCGTGCCTCTGTTCCTCATCTGTAAAATGAGGATCGTGACAATCTTGTAAGTTTCTGTGAGGTAATACTTCAAGCAGTTCCTGGTACATAGTAAGTGCTCAGTATATCTTAGCCACTGTTGTATAACCAAAGGGTGCAACATTCTAAAAGAACCGCAATGTTTACATATAAAGTCCATCAAACTGTAAAAGAGACGGGAACTGTACATGCTAATGCGTGCCATAGGGAAGATCAAACTGTTTTTGATTGTTATGTGCCTCCTCCTTCACCCCAATATCTGCACGGTTCTTGGCATGTGGTTGGTTGAGTGAACGAGTAAATGAGTGAGTAATTGGTTCATTCTCATCACATTCCTCTTGATGTTTTTGTGCAGGCCTGAATATCCCCAGGAAAGCTCTTTGCTTTAAGAAATAGCCAAGTGAAGGGTTATGAGAAATGTTGTGTCATGTTCTGTGTGTGACTCAGTTGACAAAATGAATTGCTTTTCTGTCGTGTTTTTCATGGATTTTCATCAATCCCTTTGTTAACAAAGCCTATCAGTATCTTTAAACCTGCAATAATGATCAGTGTTTAGCATTTTAATAAAAGAATGGAAATGTGTGTATGTGTGTAGTGAGAGAGGGAAATTTTAAATAAGATCTAACTTTTTATTTGTATGTTTCAGTAGTGTCAGTCTTCATGAATGTTATTGTAAAAAGTAAATAATTTCCCTATAAAATCTAAGAATATACTGCCACCTTGCTTGACAGTTTTCTGAGAATTACAGCTCTAATAATTAGATGTAACTTTTCTGCTATGTTGAGTAGACAGATTTCCTTTCTCTTAAGACATCTACTTATACCATTTAGTGTTTGAATAATTTTAAAATTCTAATTTCTGTTTCTTTTGCTGGTTATGAATTCATTCTGGTTTAAAGTATTTAAATTGCCCTTAAATTTATCAAACATATCACTCATTTCTTTTTTTTTTTTTTAATCTGCACTCTGGCTGTAGAATTTAACTTTTAGAAAAGACAAATACATCATTTTTCAACATAATCTCCTTGTTTTTCAATACACTTTGTCCATCTGTCAACAAGCTTCCGTATTCACTCAGCAAAAGATGTTTTAGGCTGAACTGCGAGCCATGAATGCACCACTCTCCTCACTTCTTCATCAAAAGTGAATCCTCATCCTCACAGGGCTGCTTTCAGGGGACCAAACAGGTAAAAGTCTGATGGAGCAAGATCAGGACATGCCACTCATTTCTTAGTGCAATTTCCAGACTCACAAAGCCTGATTCCCCGTATCCCCTGTCTCATATAGAGATGGACCCGCCAAGGTTGTGGGAAGAATGAAGAGTGACTGTTGGTTATACTTGCCAGCAAAACAGATTACAGCCAGCCGTTTCTGAGTCATCTCAGCTCTACTAGAAAGTTCTTTTTCTTTTTTCTTAATTGAAGTATAGTTGATTTACTACAATATTGTATTAGTTTCTGGCATACAGCAGTGATTCAGTTATAGATATAAATACATATTCTTTTTCATATTCTTTTCCATTATGGTTTATTCCAGGACATTGAATATAGTTCCCTGTTATACAGCAGGGCCCTGTTGTTTATCTATTTTGTGTATAGTGGTTGTATCTGCTAATCCCAAACTCCTACTTTATCCCTCCCCAACCCCCTTTCCTCTTTGGTAACAGCAAGTTTGTTTTCTGTGTGTGTGAGTCTGTTTTTGTTTCATAAATAAGTTCATTTGTGTCATATTTCAGATTCCACATGTAAGTGATATTATATGGTATTTGTCTTTCTCTTTCTGACTTACTTCACTTAGCATGATAACCTCTAGGTTCATTCATGATGCTGCAAGTGGCATTATTCTTTTTTATGGCTGAGTAGTATTCCACTGCACCACATCAATTTTATTTTATTTATTTTAAATTTATTGGAGTAAAGTTGATTTACAATGTTGTGTTCATGTCAGGTGTACAGCAAAGTGATTCAGTTATACATATACATGTATTCATTCTTTTTCTGATTCTTATATAGGTTATCACAGAATATTGAGTAGAGCTCCCTGTCGTATACAGTAGATCCTTGCTAGTTATCTATCTTATATGTTCTACTAGAAAGTTCTTGTTCAACCAGGCTAGGGCTAATGGCTGTTCTGGCTGTAGGTAGAAGGTTTTTTTATTCCAAATCTTTTTTCTTACTTTTAGTCTCTTGATAGGTAATCTCACCCAAATCCCTGCTTTAAATTTCCACAGCTCTAGTCTCTTTCTAGTGTCCTAAGTGCACACAATCATGAAGATTTTATTCACACAAGAACCCAAACGTGGTCTAGCCAACTTTTCTACAATCTCCGTTCACAAAGCACATTCTTTTCCTCCCAGAAGCAAGCTTATGGGTCCTTGGCCACTCTATCCAATGGACATTTTCTGGTTATCCTTTATAGCACTATCACAAAGAATTTTTGGAGTTTTTCTCTGTGGGCGCCCACTGATTTCTGAATTACTTGCGGAAAAAAATCCTGTCTTTTTATGAAAGTGTACTAGATACCTATCATAGTATATATTAAGCAGGTAAAAAATGCCATGGAAAGGAAGAAGTGTATCTACTTTTAAAAAACATCATTACCATAGTTCTTTATATGAGATATTTCTCAATTAAAATAGGTCTTAATCACTTAAAAATGAACTATTTATAGGCAGATTCATAGATACGTAAAATAGATTAGAAGTTACCAGGAGTGGAGCAGGAAGGGGAAAATGGGAAATTATTGCTTAGTGGGTAGTTTCTCTTTGGAGTGATGGAAAGGTTTTGGAAATATATTGGTCATGGTTACACAACATTTTGAATGTAATTAATACCACGAAATTATACACTTAAAATTTGTCAAAATTACAAGGTTTATGTCATGTATATTTTACTACAATAGAATTTACAAATGAGTTATTTACAAATAAGAAAGGCATTGAAATATTCAAGATAACTAAATGCATATTTTTTAAAAAGAAAATCTTTCCTAAATAGAGAAATCATAAGAGGGAGCGCAGAAATTAGTCTTAGAAACAAACATAATCATAGCAATACCTTTTTTGTCATTTATTTTCATTTCAGAAACATATTACTACAACAGAAATCATCATTAAATAATGCAAAGAATTTAAAAAGTGAATAAGTGAATAACTGAATGATTAAAAGAAAGCGCCATTTAAATAAAAGAATCTCCAAAGTTGAATGTCTGGACATAGCAAGGCCCAGTTCATCCTTCTGTTGATCACAGACATTAGATGGTCACAATCGTGTGCTGTCCACCAAAGCAAAGAACAGACATGGGCACATCTAGCATTCGTTTTTTGATAGGAAGTGCTGTCAAGTTTAATGTCCTAGGACTAAAGGGTCAGATAAACAGGATTTGTGCCCTGGATCTTCTTCATGTAAAATGTTTAGTTGCAATAAAGCAGCTTCCTCATCTAACAAATAAAGGGGAAAAGATCCAACACCATTTCTTCTTTGTGAAGGTGAAGAGTGCTTGGCTAAGGCCTGTCATGCAGAAGTCCTTTACCTACATATTACTAACATAGAGGTTCAAATAAGTTTAATGTTAAACAAGTAGTTATTCTACATAAAATGTCATGAGTTCTGAAAATAACTTTAGTTCCAGATACACTTTGTGTGAAGTTTTTTTTTTTTTCTTTCTTCTTTCCTTCCCCTCTCCCTCCCTGCCTCCTTCCTTTTTTTCTTTCTTTCCTTTTCTATTGGCCAAATTTATACTTAACATACTTGGCAATGTTATTCCACCTAAATTCCAGACTGTTGGGAAACATCATTCAGTGTCCAAAGCACCCCTAATTGTGGGAAAACTGTAAATTATCTTTCTCAAGCAAGCATGGTGTTACAATTGAGACACAGTCCTTGCCTTGAAAGGCCAATCTTATAAACATTGATTTCTGTATGGAATTTTTTCTAACCTTTTTCTCTTTTTCTGTTTTCCTTCCTTATGTGCTGACTTCGGTGTAGCAGACCACTTGGGGATTGAATTCATGGGTAAGACTAAACAATTTTCTCCTTAAATATCTGGAAAAAAGCTGTTTGATAATGTATATAGTGTTCTCCTTCCCTATCTGATTATAGTTGAAATGTCTCACTATTAGATGCTATTAGTAGTCAAAATTATTTTTGTTGATTTTTCACTAAGTAATGGCTCAAAATGAAAGACGTAACTACTTATTGGGAAGGCAATTTAATCTTAAGTGCGGCTCTGGAAACTTACAGAAGTTGCATTTGGCCCCTGGCTTTGATTGTTTGCTCTAATTCTCGATTTTCTTATCTGTAAATAGGGATAATGATAGTTCCAATTTTATTGCACATAAAAGTTGCTTAGCACAATGTCTGCAAGATGGCAAAAACTCAACAAATGATAGAAAATAATGGTGATGGTTTAAAAGTATCAGTTTGGGGGGTTTTTTTATGCTCTTTTTTTTTCCCCCTTTTGCATGATACCTACTTTGGATACGTTTTGGTTAACCTTAACTTTGGAGTATGGGCTCTATAAATGTTTTCATTTACAAAGTCAAAATATTTATTTTGGAAGTATTTGTAGTGAATGGTGTGTGTTTAAAAGGATTAGAATACTTTCCACAGTAATTATTTTCTGTACTCATAGATAATTATGTTAAGAATTGGACATACTTTTCTGAGTCTATAAGTAAAACAAACAAACAAAAAAAGAATTCCATAGGATTGATAGGCATCATGGTACTAAAATGGAAAGATACTCAGGAGTTAAAGTTATTGAAACTGAGGACCCAGACCCAATTTTAAATCCAAATTCATAGTTTCTCCTTGATTGGCTTTTGTTGAACTTTAGGTTTTTCTCTTATATGATATAGATACGAATACTAGCTTTATAAGTGCATATGTTTATTGTGATAAATACTTACAAATTTGCTTGTTTTCATTTATCCATTCATCCATTAATTCAGCAAACATATATCAATTGCTCACTCTAAGCAAAGAAAAAATACAAATGCTACAGATAAAATACTGAGTAAAAATGGACCATAAAAACTGGTTTGATTGAGCCTACAGTCTAGGAAGATTTCAGATGATAATTAGATAACAAAACTGCTAAATGCAAAATTGAAAGTTTCTTAAGACTTATTCAAGGCAAGATAATATTAGCTTGGACTTGTGTGATAATGGAAGATGTGGGAAAAAAATGATAGGTATTGGGGACGGGATAGCAACCAGCATTTGAGAGGAAATGATGTTGAAGTTTAGAAAAGGGAGATTTTCAGGGATGACTGTGGGCTTTATAGTTTGCATATTCAGATAAAATGTGGGTCCATTTTCTGAAAAAGAAGACTAGAGGAAGAACAAATTTATGGAAGATGTCTACTAGATTAGGCTTGGAAATTTTTTTTTATATGGAAGTATTTTTAACTTACAAAGATAATATAAAAACCAGAAATTATAAACAATACAATAGCTATCTCTGTTCTAAGACCACGTGAGAAAAAATTTCCCTAGGCTTGGAAATTTTGAGTTCTGGGTGCCTTTGATATATCTGAAAGAAGATGTCAAGTTGGTAGTTATATTTCTGGAAGTTTTGAGGGTAGAGATTAGTGATTACATATTTATATTAAAGTTGATCTTCCTGTTGTGTGATATTACTCATTAGTGCTCTATTATCTAGGTTTTAGATCATAGAAAAAGCAGGCAGCTGAAATCCTGTAAATTTGGGGTTTTGGTAGATAGATGTGATGAAAACTCATAAGGGCAATGAAATTCACGGTAATGTTGAAACGAAGCATTGTGGAATGTAAGATAGATGCATAATGAAAGGGAATGGCTAATCTTCTCATAGAACAGCTCATAAATTGGTTGCTGTCACTGATAGGTCTGTGCTTTCTGCTAGTGTCATCCTTGCAGTTTGAGTAATAGAATAATGGAATAACTTAGATAATCAAAATAACACAGTTCAAGAGTTTTTAACTTTCAGCCCAGACACTGGGAAGCTTGTTACAGATGTAAATTCCTGTTTTCAGCTTTAGATATCTGATTAGGTAGTTCTGGGATGGACCCCAGAATCTGAGGGTTTTGTTTTTGATTTGTTTTTTTTTTTTCCTTTTTTAAAATACATCTTTATTGGAATATAATTGCTTTACAATGTTGTGCTAGTTTCTGCTGTACAACAAAGTGACTCAGCTGTATGTATACATATATCCCCATATCTCCTCCCTCTGGAGCCTCCCTCCCACCCTCCCTATCCTACCCCTCTACGTCAAGTCACATAGGACTGAGCTTATCTCCCTGTGTATGCAGCAATTTCCCACTAGCAATTTTACCTTTGGTAGTATATATATGTCAGTGCTACTTTCTCACTACATCCCAGTTTCCCCTTCTCTCCCTGTATCCTCTGGTCTGTTCTCTACATCTGTATCTTTATTCCTGTTCTGCCACTCTGTTCATCAGTACCATTTTTCCAGAGTCCATATATATGCATTAGCATACAGTGTTTGTTTTTCTCTTTCTGACTTACTTCACTTTGTATGACAGTCTCTAGGTCCATCCACCTCACTACAAATGTCCCAATTTCATTCCTTTTTATGGCTGAGCAATATTCCATTGTATATATGTACCACATCTTCTTTATCCATTCATCTGTTGATGGACATCTAGGTTGCTTCCATGTTCTGGCTATTGTAAATAGTGCTGCAATGAACATTGGAGTGCATGTGTCTTTTTGAATTATGGCGTTCTCTGGGTATATGCCCAGCAGTAGGATTGCTGGGTCATATGGTAACTCTAATTTTAGTTTCGCAAGGAACCTCCATACTGTTCTCCATAGTGGCTGTATCAATTTACATTCCCACCAACAGTGCAGGAGTGTTCCCTTTTCTCCACACCCTCTCCAGCATTTATTGTTCCTAGAATTTTTTGATGACGACCATTCTGACTGGTGTGAGGTGATACCTCACTGTGGCTTTGACTTGCATTTCTCTAATGATTAGTGATGTTGAACATCTTTTCGTGTGCCTCTTGGCCATCTGTATGTCTTCTTTGGAGAAATGTCTATTTAGGTCTTCTGCCCATTTTTGGATTGGATTGTTTGGGTTTTTTGATATTGAGCTGCATGAGCTGCTTGTATATTTTGGAGATTAATCCTTGCTCAGTTGCTTCATTTGCAAATATTTTCTCCCATTCCGAGGGTTATCTTTTCATCTTATTTATGGTCTCCTTTGCTGTGCAAAAACTTTTAATTTTCATTAAGTCCCATTTGTTTATTTTTGTTTTTGTTTCCATTACTCTAGGAGGTGGGTCAAAAAGGATCTTGCTGTCATTTATGTCATAGAGAGTTCTGCTTATGGTTTCTTTCAAGAGTTTTATAATGTCCGGCCTCACATTTAGGTCTTTTATCCATTTTGAGTTTGTTTTTGTGTATGGTGTTAGGAAGTGTTCTAATTTCATTGTTTTACATGTAGCTGTCCAGTTTTCCCAGCACCACTTATTGAACAGGCTGTCTTTTGTCCATTGTATATTCTTGCCTCCTTTGTCAAAGATAAGGTGACCATATGTGCATGGATTTTTCTCTGGGCTTTCTATCCTGTTCCATTGATCTATATTTCTGTTTTTTGTGCCATACTGTCTTGATTACTGTAGCTTTGTAGTGTTGTCTGAAGTCAGGGAGCCTGATTCCTCCAGCTCCAGTTTTCTTTTTCAAGATTGCTTTGGCTATTCAGGGTCTTTTGTGTTTCCATATAAATTGTGTTATTTTTGTTCTATTTCTGTGAAAAAATGCCATTGGTAATTTGATAGGGATTGCATTGATGCTGTAGATTGCTTTGGGTAGTATAGTCATTTTCACAATGTTGATTCTTCCAATCCAAGAACATGGTATGTCTTTCCATCTGTTTAAATCATCTTTGATTTCTTTCATCAGTGTCTTATAGTTTTCTGCATACAGGTCTTTTGTGTTCTTAGTTAGGTTTATTCCTAGGTATTTTATTCTTTTTTTTGTAGTGGTAAATGCGAGTGTTTCCTTAATTTCTCTTTCTGATTTTTCAATGTTAATGTATAGGACTACAAAAGATTTCTGTGCATTAATTTTGTATCCTGCTACTTTACCAATATCTTTGATTAGCTCTAGTAGTTTTCTGGTTGCATCTTTAGGATTTTATATATATAGTATCATGTCATCTGCAAGCAGTGACAGTTTTACTTCCTCTTTTCCAATTTGCATTCTTTTTATTTCTTTTTCTTCTCTGATTGCCATGGCTAGGACTTCCAAAACTATGTTGAATAATAGTGATGAGAGTGGACATCCTTGTCCTGTTCCTGATCTTAGAGGGAATGCTTTCAGTTTTTCACCATTGAGAATGATGTTGGTTGTGGGTTTGTCATATATGGCCTTTATTATGTTGAGGTAGATTCCCTCTATGCCCACTTTCTGGAGAGTTTTTATCATAAATGGGTGTTGAATTTTGTCAAAAGCTTTTTCTGCATCTATTGAGATTATCATATGGTTTTAATCCTTTAATTTATTAATATGGTGTATCACATTGATTGATTTGCATATATTGAAAAATCCTTGTGTTCCTGGGGTGAATCCCACCTGATCATGGTGTATAATCCTTTTAATGTGCTGTTGGATTCTGTTTGCTGGTATTTTGTTGAGGATTTTTTTAATCTATGTTCATCAGTGATATTTGCCTGTAATTTTCTTTTTTTGTGACATCTTTGTCTGGTTTTGGTATCAGGGTGATGGTGGCCTCATAGAATGAATTTGGGAGAGATTGAGGAAGAGATTGAGGAAGATAGGTGTTAGCTCTTCTCTGCTATATTTTGGAAGAGATTGAGGAAGATAGGTGTTAACTCTTCTCTAAATGCTTGATAGAAGCCATCTGGTCCTGGATGTTTGTTTGTTGGAAGATTTTTAATCACAGTTTCAATTTCAGTGCTCATGATTGGTCTGTTCATATTTTCTATGTCTTCCTGGTTCAGTCTTGGAAGCTTGTACTTTTCTAAGAATTTATCCATTTCTTCCAGGTTATCCATTTTATTGGCATATAGTTGCTTTTAGTTGTCTCATGATCCTTTGTATTCCTGCAGTGTCAGTTGTTACTTCTCCTTTTTTCATTTCTAATTCTGTTGACTTGAGTCTTTTCCCCTTTCTCCTGATGAGTCTAGCTAATGGTTTATCAATTTTGCTTATCTTCTCAAAGAACCAGCTTTTATTTTATTGATCTTTGCTATGATTTCTTTCCTTCTACAAGCTTTGGGGTTTTTTTGTTCTTCTTTTTCTAATTGCTTTAGGTGTAAGATTAGATTGTTTATTTGAGATTTTTCCTGTTTCTTGAGGTAGGATTGTATTGCTATAAAATTCCCTCTTAGAACTGCTTTTGCTGCATCCCATAGGTTTTGGGTGGTCATGTTTTAATTGTCATTTGTCTCTAGGTATTTTTTTATTCCCTGTTTGATTTCTTCAATGATCTCTTGGTTATTTAGTAGCATGTTGTTTAGCATCCATGTGTTTGTATTTTTTTACATTTTTCCCCCTGTAATTGATATCTAGTCTCATAGCATTGTGATCAGAAAAGATGCTTGATATGATTTCAATTTTCTTAAATTTACTGAGGCTTGATTTGTGACCCAAGATGTGATCTATCCTGGAGAATGTGCCATGTGCACTTGAGAAGGTGTATTCTGTTGTTTTTGGATGAAATGTCCTATAAATATTGATTAAGTCCAGCTGGACTAATGTGTCATTTAAAGCTTTTGTTTCTTTATTTTCAGTTTGAATGATCTGTCCATTGGCGTAAGTGGGGTGTTAAAGTCTCCTAGTATTATTGTGTTACTGTCAATTTCCCCTTTTATGGCTGTGAGCATTTGCCTTATGTATTGAGGTGCTCCTATGTTGGGTGCATAAATATTTACAATTGTCATATCTTCTTCTTGGATTGATCCTTTGATCATTATGTAGTGTGTTTCCTTGTCTCTTGTAATGGTCTTTATTTTAAAGTCTATTTTGTCTGATGTGAATATTGTTACTCCAGCTTTCTTTTAATTTCCATTTGCATGGAATATCTTTTTCTGTCCCCTCACTTTCAGTCTGTATGTGTCCCTAGGTCTGAAATGGGACTCTTGTAGACAGCATATATACAGGTCTTGTTTCTGTATCCATTCAGTCAGTCTGTGTCTTTTGGTTGGAGCATTTAATCCATTCACATTTAAGGTGATTATCGATATGTATGTTTCTATTACCATTTTCTTAATTGTTTTGAGTTTGTTCTGGTAGGTCTCCATGCTCCTAGTTTTAACATTTGATCTAGGAGATCTCTGTCTATAAGATGAGAAACTTTGACATAAAGGGACAGACAGACTTGATTTAATTCTGGCTTCACCTTTTAGTAAATGTAAGGCCTAGGGCCAGAGATTTATCTCTAATCTTGGAGCTTGGCCTATTCAATCTCAGAGGGTTGTTGGGAAGATCAAAATACCTAATTGCAAAGCCTGGCACTTATTAAATGCTCAGTCAAATAAGCTATTGTGACTACTGTTCCTCCTGGGAGTAACTTCAGTGATGTGAATTTCTAACCCAAATGCCATCTGAGGTCTCTATCACTCTGATACTTCTGGAAAGGGGAAATTAGACATTAATGTTATCTTGGAGAATGGGGACCATTTTTCAGGGCATTCCAGGGAATGTCAGCTAAGTTTTCAGGGTCAGTTCTCTAAAAAAAGCAATATCTGTGAAGTCTGGAGATCCCCTTTCTGAATTTGGTTTTAAAGAGATGTCTTTATATCTTCAATCTGATTATGCAGAATGGCTGCATTCTCTTTATTAATATTTCCAACAGGATCAGACACAGGTGAAGGAAACCAAGTAAATGTTGCTTGTTCAGAGAAGCTGCCTCCTTGAAGCTCACCTTCATTCTTCTCAGGAGGATTTCATTCACTTTATTTTTTTGGATGAGTCTTGAAGCACAAGACTGTACTGTGCAAAAAAGCATATGGAATATAGATTCCTTGTATTAATAAAGCTTGCAAGCACTTATAAGAAGTGGGGGAAGGGAATTAATAACAAATTACTGAATATTATGATTTATGGGTGTAATAAGTGATTTCACACAAATTCCTTCATTTTATCTTTCAAAGTTGCCAGGAGTCTTACACAGGTGATGTAGAAAATTGCCATAATCTGAGTGGCTGGATTTTTGGTCTGCAGTACATTAATCCTATATTCATTTTAGTATCCTGTGGTGATACCATATTTGAGGAGCTACTTGGTATGTATGCAAGGAACCTGTCCATATTTGAACTAGTGCATCAGTGAGACTGCCATTAATGAAAAACAAAGGCAGAGATGTAGGGCAAAAAAGGTCTTAAAAAGCCTAGCAAGGTAACTTTTTTTCCTCATTGCACACATGAAGAAATAAGGTCGATGAAAGTTAAGGCAATATGCTCAACTGATAAATAATAAAGATGAATTATAATCCAGATCAAATGTCTCCAAAGCCCAAACTCTTCCCCTAGTCCCTCCCCACCAGAATCATAGAAAATGGTGTGTTCTCTGCAAATGTGATGATAGTCTCTTCATTTCCTCTGCTCCGGGCTGCACACCTACTGAGTTGAGGACATACATATACTCAACCAGGGCTTCAGCTATAGAATGTGCATCATGGGTAGGGTTGCCAGACTTAGCAAATAAAATGCAGGGCATCCACTTAAATTTGAAATTCAGATACACAACAAATAAGTCTTTAGTATAGACTTGTTTGATGAATTTCATGGGACGTATCTATATAAAAGCTTATTTGTTGCTTACATAAAATTGAAATCAGAGTATTTTATCTAGCAACCCTAGCTTTAGGGCTATAAGCACAGTGAGGTGTGACCCCCATCCCAACCCTTTTCTATCTCACATCTCACTCCCCACGAAGGCTGAATTAAAATTGTTATGAGGAGTGCAGAAAGATAAGCAGAATTAATGGGGGAGATAAGCAGGGGAAATTGGAGTAAGAGTGCTGTGTGAGTCTCCAGGGATAACTCTGCTTGTTACATGATGAAAATTAGGCAAAAATAATACTAAGCTGTTTCCAGATTATCTCTGGGCAGCTATAGTTGTTTCACACAGCAAATGCAACATGTAAACTCGGTTCTGAGCATCATGAGTCCTGCTGTCAGAGTAATTAATGAAGTATTTTAAAGCCAAGCTGTTATTGTGAGTCAAATAGCTTAACATTTCAAATATGGACACTTCAGAAAACAAATGGTAGCATGTTAACTTAGTTAATCAGCTTTTGAGAAAGAGAGTAGCATTTCACCTACCAAAAGATGCTGTTCAAGGCAACATTAATGAAGTGATAACAGCTGTGTCTTTATCTGTTCACCACCTATTCATTTCCTCATTATATTCAGGCTGCTAACTTCAATCATATACATGTTTTTATGAGAATATGCAGCTTTTTGTTCCTACCAGAAAAAAATAAGGTATCTATTTTCTGGAGTTGTACTATGGAATCAAAGTAGTGGTTCAGTGATTACACTTTTCTACAGCTTTGAGAAAAAGAGACGCTATGGGATTCAAGCAGTATAATGGAAATATATATACACTCTGAAGCCAGGCAGATGTGCATCACAACTTGACTTCATCTTCTGTATGCTGTGGTATATGGGCTATGTCTACCTTTCTATCCATCCATCTATCCATCCACATTTGTGTAGACTAATACCTCTCTGTCTCTCTCTCAAGTTTCATTAATATAAAGATGGATGATATAACACACCATATATGCATTTATTGACATATATCAGGCATTTAGATTATTTCCTCCCTTTCTTCATTCCCTAATGTGTTGCACTATGTTTGCTCTGTTTGTTTACTGATCTGCATGTCTGTGTCTGTGTGTGTGTTCATAAATTCTCAAAAATAGAGGATGTGCCAGCTGTTTGCTTTGGCAGTCCTCTCCAGCACTTTCCCAAAGCCTGCCCTTTTGTGGTTCCTTGGTTGCCTTCTGAGGACATTGCCAAAGAGATATAGTTGAGAGGGGCAGTAGCTACTCCAGATGTGAACCTCTTTTTCTCCTAAACCCCACGTGGAATCAAACTTTCTGCTTATCAAAGCCCAGGAAAATGGCTAATCTTTTGCATGGATAGAATAGGTGTTTGTGGTATTATTTCCAGGATCATGGAAGCCTTATTGTCTAAGGAAATTGTACCTTGCTCCCTGATCTTTTTGTCAAATTCCACCATGGCAGCCCTTTGAAGACTGGGATACCAGAGCATGCCAAGTACCAGCGCATTTTAGGCCCATCTTGACTCACCTCTCTAACCTTGTCTCCTCTACCCATGCCATTCTCAACCATTCAAAGTCACACTTACTTCCCTGAACACACCATAATCTTTCTAGTTGAACGTGTTCCTTTTAGTTGATCAGTTCTTTCTTTCTTTTTCTTTCTTTCTTTCTTTCTTTCTTTCTTTCTTTCTTTCTTTCTTTCTTTCTTTTTATTTATTTATTTATTTATTTATTTTTGGGGGGTACACCAGGTCAGTTGATCAGTTCTTTATATTGAAAGGAGACCCAGTTCCCTGTACCAGTGCCATAAAGTCATAGTTTCTTGGGACTTAATCTTCATTCTTTTACTTACTAATGTTGTGACTTTGGGCATATTAATTTCTGTAGGTCTCTGTTTTTCAGTATTATATAAAGACAGGGATAATAATAGTGCATAGTCCAACAACTGTTGGAATGGATGAAAATAGTTTCTCCAGTCAACCTATATCTGTTCTCTAAACTGTTCCTTCACCTAATATTCCATCTAATACCTCAAGACAGTTATCATGGCCTATCTCTAAGTCTTATCTACTGAATATTACTGTGAGGCTTATACCTATGAGGTTTGAACTGTGAGGCTTATACCCGAATTTTTTTCAGCAGTAAATAATACAGTACTATTTGTTCCTCAGTTGTTGAATCTTTGGATACAGGGGAACCGTGTACGTGGAGGGCCAACTATAAGCTATACTTGGATTTTCTGTAGCGTGATGGGTCAGCATCCTTAACTCCCATGTTGTTCAAGGGTCAAAAGAACTTGTTTTGATATTATTTTCAACTCTTTCTTCCCTGTGCATTTTTTTTTCTGGAAAAACTATGGTTTGTCAGAATCTCTTCAGAAATCTAAACCTATTTCCAAAGGTAATTTGAAATTTATATGAGATAAGGCATATCATAAACATAGAGTAGCTCATGTGCACTAAATGTTCCAAAATATCTTAATTTATATACTCTTTCATTCTTGGTACACGATAATTTTACTCATTCACTTTATAATATGATTTGCTTATTTTATCTCTATCCAGGGGGCATTATTTAAGCAGTTTACTATAGTGCCCCCCTCCCCACAGCCCACAGCCACTTTCCTAAATACATATGCACATTTTACATAATAGAGAGTATAGTGGGCAGTTCTGTTTTTTTTTAAGTTGTTGAGTTTTATTGATATTGTAATTTTGTTTAGATTTATTTTGCAATTTGTTTTGGCTTTATAGTTGGATAAGAGATATAAACATAATGGGTTTATGCCTAGTTTTACATAGCTATCATTAAAAATTTCCTTGAATTTTTTTTTTTAAAGGTACTGGTGTCATAAAGCTTCAGTTGTCTAATTTAGTTTTAGTTGACAAAAATATCTTTGGGTCACTTTTAGAGAACTAGTCTTTGACCAGCCTCTATTTATATAGTAGATTCGCTTTAGAAATGTAAGACTTTACATTTACTTCTATCATTTGTCATATCTGGTTTAACCCATTTTTCTCTCCAACAGGTAGAAAACACAGATTTTTTTAATGTATTGATTGTATCTTATAATAACTTGAACTCTTTCAGTCATTCTGATTTTTAGACACACACACTGACAAGTGAGAACATTATGAGACAGGTGTGGAGGTTCTTTAATGTTTATGGGTGGTTGTAAAATGAGATTACAATCTTAGAACTGCAGTTGCAAATTTCAAAATCTTTTTTTGGCTTAATGTTATGATAGAAAAATGTCTTATATTTGGTAAAGTCATCCTTCTATCCGAGAAGAATAATCTCTTACCTGTAACTTTTTATAAATTTTTCCCCCCAGGTGTGGCCATTTGTATATTTCACAAATCACTGAGTGCTCCAACAGAATTATAACAAAGGTTGCACAGGCATGATATTCTAGCAGTTGAACCATGATTATTAAAGGACTTGCCCTTGGAAAAGTTGGAGTTTTCTCTGAGGACTACAATGTGCAGGGGGAGATTGCATTATTATACTCAATATCCTAGGAGGCCAATGTTCCCGTCAAGTTACCATTATTGAAAGAGCAATAGGATATGAATACTATTATTCATTAAATATATTATGAACACATTGCCATTTCTGCTAGCTTATAAAGTTACTTCAGTTTGTAGAACTGCCATTTATGAACAAGCGAGACTGAATGATTAACACTAAATATGAACTGTAATTTGTCAGTACTGAACTTCAAAAATATTTTGAAAATAAATTTGCAGTTGCAAATATGATTGCAGTATGATCACTGTAACATCCAGATTTTGACAAAATCAGGAATTATTGAATTCCTTATGGGGAAATTTTCCTGAATGTCACTTGGAAATGAATGCCACTTTTAAACTTTGAAAGTGGTTAAGATCTGGTTCAGTTTGAGATTCTGTCACACACAGATGCTAACTCATATGTATGAACATCTATTATTGAAAATGCCATAAGAGCTTTTTTATCCTTCTGCATTTTTCTAGCAAAGATATTTTTTCGTGAAATAAAGATGATTTCATTTCCTTGGTTCAACATTGTTTCATAGAAGAGTGGATTATTTTTTTCTTCTATCATCTGTCTTCTTTTCATATGCCCTCAATTTCCCTTACTCATTTATCTTATTTTTTTTTTTAAGAATTTTTTTTTTTTAACTTGGAGCTCAACTCTCACCAGCAACACTTTTCATATATATAAGTTTGAAAGTCTTTTTGTAGGAAGGGAGAAATACTTGTGACATTTCTGAACTCTTTTTAAAGTTCACATTGGATCAATATGTTTTGAGATTTTTTGCAGTGAAATGAAAACCATTTTAAATGCGTCATGTTATCTTTTCCAACAGACTTTACTGAATTGAAGTAACAGTTGGACCAACACACTCAGGAGTTTGAGGTTTAGTATTGTCAGTACCATCAATTTATTTAGAATATTTCTATGAATAGTTATAATATCTCAGGTCAAAGTGACCTCTGAGACATTTGAGTCTGGACTCCAGATTCCTATTTTTATTATCAACTGACACCCAGAGATGTTAAAAGACTTGTTTGTACTCAAGTAACTTGAGACAAAGCTGGGAATCAACAGCAAAACTTTTATGACTACCTGCTACTAGGAGTGGTCTTATAATTCCATCCTTAGTGCTTTTATCTTTCTATGGCAGCCAATTTGAATTTTCCATCCTTTTAATCCAGTGCTGTTTACATCTAGATAGCTAGATAGTTGTATTCCTTCTTCAATGAGGATTCTGTAAGACCTCATTGAGGTTTAATGACGCTCTGTAAAACCATTTTAATTAACAAAAATGCTGTGATACAGAAGTCATTCTTACCCTTCAAAAACATCTTGGAAATTCAATTTCTTGGAAAATGTCTTTGCATCCATTGTTTTGATCTCACTGAAGAGATGGTGTAGCAAGTTGTTTGTACTTACAGATCTTAATTTTGCATTGCTGTTTCATGGAGACTGTGTGCTGCATTTATCTGGGGGGCCCCTGTGCCCAGCTCAGTAATGAGGATATAGCAGTTTCTTATTAAATGTTGTTGGAAGATTGCATATCCATAAGTAACTTTTAATGCTTTTATATACCCTAGTATCACCTCCTCTTCCATTGGAAGTGTTATTCTATTCTTACCTAGGTGATGTTTAAAATTTCTTCATATTGAAAAACAAAACAAAACTAGACTAAATAAAAACTATGGTTGAAAGAGTTTATGGCAGATTAGAGAGAACTTGGCTCTGAATTAAGTTTTGCAATTCCTGCTGTATAGAGCAAATTGTTAGAATCAGCATTCATAATTGAGCTTCAACTGAAGGCTTTGTTTTATAGTTTGCTCTAAGGTAATTAGAAAAATGTGCATGAAAGCATGACATGTATAAATCACAGGTATATTCATCTGAATGTATTTTGTGTACTTTATATTTATAGCTCATTTTGTAAAGCCAAATTTACTGTATTGAAACAGACAATTAAGGGAAGGTAAAGGGACTAGTATTTTCCCAGCAGTTGCAATGAGCAAGGCACCATGCCAGAGCCTGCACAAACTCTAACTCAGTTCATCTTCTCTGATGCAAATATTGCCACCACTTTACAAATGAGGAAACTGGATTATGTGAAAAACTGAGCATGTGGGGGACTGATAAATATATTTTTCTTTGCTGAACATAGGCAGTATCTGATTGAAATAATTACAACTTATATGGAAATAATTTGTAGTAGAGACAGAGTCAAACCCAGTTCCCCTGCCTGTCACTTCAGTTATTTTTACAAGGGCAGTTTACATTGTTGAGGTATTCTGAATAAGACACATTTATTTACATTTATTTAAGTTACAGTTTAACTTGTAAAGATAAATCTACAGAGCATTTTTTTTTAAGAAATACTAACATCATAGCATCATTGTACAGTGAATGAAGACTGTAAGAGCTCTCTTTTTATGCTATTTTCCTTGGCTAAATGGAGCCAGATGATTAGACATTATAAAATGGCATAAACTGGTTCAATAAAATTGAACTTGGGGACAAATCCAAGTCTATATTCTAAATAGAATTTCTTAAGATGGGTTCTCTAGAGATATTGGGTGGTTTTTTTTGTTTTTTTTTTTAAGTGGTGTTTTATACACACATACACACACACTCGAAGGCACACACATATGATATAAAATTCAAAAATAAATAAGTGGTTACATATGTACAGAAGAGAATTCCATGGTCAAACATGTTGAGGAAGTGCTGTGTTAAAGAATGTTAACCATTTTCTTTTAAATCATATAAATTCTTATATCCATTAATATGAAAATTTTCTTTGTGGAATTCCAGGGCGAAATGGAATTTGCAAAATCCCCAAACCTTTCTGATCACAAAAAATCCTTTTAAGGAACAATTGCTAACTCTTGGAGTATAAGTGATCAGTATGATACATTTGGGGAAGCGTTTAGTCATTTATTTAACAAAAATGTATGAGCGCTTAACTAAATGCCAATCATTGAATAGGCATCGGGGTTTCAGAATGATTAAAACAAAGATTCCTGCCTCTGTGGAGCTAATATTCTAGTAACGGAAAAAACATAATCAAGACAATTAAGCATGTAACACTAGAGTCCTAAGGAAAAAAAAAAGTGGAGAAGAGGGTAGGGAATATCAATACAAGGAGTTGATTTTCTGAATAGACTACCAGGGAAAGCCTCACTGAGAAAGTAACATTAAAGATTGACGTGAAGGAGCAAGCTATGTGGATTTCTGAGGAGATTTCCAGGCAGAAGAAAGCCCAAATTCAAGAACAAAAGATCTGTGTGTCTGCAGCAGAGTGAGCAGGGGGAACTGTCATAGGATATGAGATCAGAGAAATTATAGGGACCCCGATCAGGTAGGTCCTCATGGGTTGTAGTGAGGAATTTGGCTATGAATGAAATGGCAAGCCCTTGGAGAGTTTTTTTGTTTGTTTGTTTCTGTGACATTTTATTTACTATGTTCAGAAAAGAAAGTAGGAAAGCAAGTATTGCAATTAAGATAATAATATCCGTGTACAGAATTCTATGATGAACACACAACATTTCTAAAGATTGTAGTTTAACAAGAAACACAAAAAAGTAAAATTGTGCCATACAGTTACTCATTCAAGATAATCCAAGTTATAAAAATCTCATTTTACCAAAAAAAAAAGGAAAAACAGAACTACAAATATTTTATAATATATATAATAAGGACTTCTAATAGAATTAATGTGTAAAATTATTCTTTTAAACATCTGAAAACATGCTGCATTACATCAAATATGTTATATCAGATAATTACACTTTATTCAGTATTTTTCTTTTTTAGCTCTTTATTGGCGTATAATTGCATTACACTGTTGTGGCAGTTTCTGCTGTACAACAAAGTGAATCAGTTGTATTTATACATATATCCCCATATCCCCTCCTTCTTAAGCCTCCTTCCCACCCTCCCTTTCCCACCCCTCTAAGTCATCACCAATCATTGAGTTGATCTCCCTGTGTTATGCAGCAGCTTCCCACTAGCTATCTCTTGTAAATTTGTTAGTGTATCTATGTCACACCAGAATGACCAAATCTGTCTTAAGGCTTATTTTTTGAGAAAAGGTAGGAATTATGAAGTGGGAAAGCAGACATCAGGTAGGGGGCTATTGCAGGGGTCCAGAGGTGGCATGGTGGTGACCTGCACAAAGATGTCAGCAGTGGAGTAAGTGAACTAAAGTCAGATTCTGGTCTGTATTGAAGGGAGAGATGCACTGGATTTGTTGATAAATCAGATAATGGCTTTGAAAGAGAGCAATCAAGGATGATTCCAGAGTTTTAGACTCAGTAAATGGAAGGATGGTTGCCACTTATCAGAATGGACAAGACCTTGAGAGGAGGAAGTTTGAAGAGGGATGGTTAAATATTAATAAGTAATTTTTAGATGTAGTAATTTTGAGATGCTTTTTAGGTATTCACTTGCAGAGGTTGCTTTAGCAGACAGAATACTAAAGTAGTAGTCAATGTCACCCAGTGGCAAATAGTTTATATAGAGCACTTGGGAATTCCAAAATTAGAATGGTCTAGATTTAAGTGGCCAATTCTAATTTAAAGAATCCTCAACATAAATTAAAATTCTGTAAGCTTACTTTAGAGCGGCCATGCTTCTGGCAGAAACAAACAAAATAGAAAAAAAGGGAGTTAGGGGGGTTGCAAAATCACTACCTCCAACCTTAAAGCAGGTCTCATTCATTGCCTTTTGGAGACTAAAAGGTAGAGTTAACCATAAAATAGTGATGGTGGTTGCTGGGTGCTTTGAGATGGCGCCACACTTCCTCCTAAGGGATCTTTATAGGAGGTTTTCTCAAGAGTCCTGCTGATGAGAAGCACTCTGCTCTCAACATCTTCAATTAATTCAGCCTTAGAGGAGTTGTGGCTAGTCTATAGATCTTCTGTTTTGACAAAGATAGCTTGTGACATCACTGTTTCAGTCTGAACAACTTCTATTTTGAGACTGATGACAGCTAGCCAGAAAAGCCAATACTTTAAGTGAACTTAATAGACTATTCAAATGCTTCTTGAGTTGCTATGGAAACCTTATTAGAAAATATTGGGAATATACATGATCTCCCTCCTAGGCAATTTATTTTTTCTCAATGACTTTCTTGCCTTTATGTGTAGGAAAAAATGCTTTTTTTTAATATGAACACATAAAGTGTATAAAATAGTAAGTGTGAGTTTTAAACATTTAATATAGAGCACTAACTCATGTAACCATCCAGTTCAAGGAAAAAAAAGAAACACTGCTGGCTATTTAGAAGCCAATCACTTGCCCCTTCCAAATCACAGCATCCTCTCAAAAAAACCAAAAAACCTAAAAAACAAGAAACAATCAATATCCTATTATGGGATCTGTTTTCTTGCTTGTGTTTAGCATTTTACCACCTGAACACTATAGTTTAATTTAACATGATTAATTGTATATTAATATACATATTTGAATATATACTAATTTATCCATTCTATTGTTCATTGGCCTTTTTTTTCTAATTTTAGAATATTGTAAATAATTCTGCCTTGAACACTTCAGTAGCCATATTTGTATAAATGTGTGTTCATTTCTATTTAATATTGTTGGGCCATGGAGTGTACTTATCTTCACATTTAATAGATAATGCAACCTTCTTTTGTTTCAGTGGTTTTGTTGTTTTGTCATTTATTTTCCCAAAGAGGTTGAACCGATATACATTCTAACCAGGATTGTGTAAGAATTTCTGTTACTCTATATGCTCTCCCACATTGGAAATGGTCCCTAGTTTTAATATTTTGCCATCTACTCTGTGTGTAATAGTATCTCATTTGTCTTTCCCAAATGGGAGTTTGAGCATATTTCCATTTTTATTTGACATTCGGATAAACTGTTTGTGAAGTATTTGTTAGATCTCTCACTTATTTACCAAAGGATTTTCTTATCAATTTCTTACAGTAATTATTTATATAAGATATAATTTAAAGCTTTATAATGTCTGTATTTCTCATAGATCAAGTAAGTCAAACTTATTCTTCTAGGGTGTCCTGGTTATCCTAGGCTGTTTATGTTTCCATATACATTTTACAATCAACTTTTAAAAATGGGGGACAAAAGAATTTATTTTCATTTTCACTGAAATTACATTAGATCTACAGATGAGTTTGGAAAGTACTTGTAAATATTTAAAAAGTAAATCTTTTCGTTCATGATCACAGTATAGCCCTTCACTTTTTTAGATCTTCTTTAGACTTTTTCTCAGTAATGTTTTATACATTTATGCCCAGAGGTTTTGCACATCTTTATTAGATATATGCCTTGATACTTAAATTTTTTATGCTATCGCAAACAACATCACTTTTTAAATTTTTCTTTGTTGTTGCTATAGAGAAATTTGGTTGATTTTTATGCATTGACTTTATTCTAATCTTACTATACTTATTACTTCTAATAATTTATCTGTGAATATTTTGGATTGTCTATTAAATCATATCATCTGAATAATTTGTATCCTTATTTTTTATCCTTAAAGGTAGGTATTTTTTCTTCTTATTGTCCTTTAGTAGTCTAGAACTTCCTGTTCAATATTGATTAAATACAGTTATACTATGTTTCATTTCATTATTCCCAGTCTCAGAGTGGACTCTTTTGACATTTTATCACTAATTACAATGTGTGCTTATGGCTTTGTTGCCTCCTGCTATCACAATAAGAAAATTCCTTTCTATTTCTAGTTTGCAAGGTTTTTTTTAAATTATAAATTTGCATAAAGTTTTACCAAAGACTCTTTCTGAATATATTGATCTCATTATATGATTTACCCTTTAGTTTATTAATGTGGTCAGCTAAATTGATTACTTTTCAAGTGTTAAGTTGGTTTTGCAATCCTGGAATAAACCCAACGTGGTTGTGATATATTATCCTTTTTTAATACTGCTAGATTTAGGTATTCTATTTTTTAAGGATATTTTCTGTTCATTTTTATAATTGTAATTTGGATCTTATTTTATTCTGAAGAAATTGACACATATTGATTAATTATAGACCTTCTTAGGTGTAAAAACAAAAATTTCTCAGTCCGGCCAGAATAAAGCAAGTAAAGAATGAAAAAAGAATGAGAAAACAAAAGTTAAAACAAAAGACAGTCAAATAGGAAACACAATAGAAAGGTTAAAAATAAATTTTAAAAATGAAAATAATCATAATTAATGGAAACACACACATTGCACACACCAGACAAATAATAACCAGAATAATGCCGATGAAGTATTATTGATATTAAAGTAAAATTTGAAGAAAGTTTACTAGAGATAAGATTCTCATTAGTTAATGATAAAATATTTAACTAGGAAGCTATGAAATTGTAAAGTACTTCATAATATTACTTTTTACCCTTTTTTTTAAGCTCTTTATTGGAAAATAATTGCTTTATACTCTTGTACCAGCTTTTGAGGTACACCAAAGTGAATCAGCTGTATTTATACATATATCCCCATATCCCCTCCCCTTTTTACCTTTTTATAACCTTAAAATATATAAAGGTAAAAATATGTATATGTACATTTGTATATATCTATAATATTGATAGTATACAAGACACATTTAAGTATTTATACCACAAGAGGTTTTAACATACCTCACTTGTTTCTTAGATCAAAGTAACAGAAAGAATCCAAAGGCTCACATACAATATAGAGAGTATGAATAAAAAACTTGATTTAACGGACATATAATGAATATACTCAACATTTGGAAAACACATCTTCTTTCCAAGAATATATCTAACCTTTATAAAAATGACAACATTCTAGCCCATAAGGTTAATCTCAACAAATTTCAAGATTTAATATTATGCATACTATGGTTTCTATCCACAATGCAAAAAATGTTAAAAAAAAATAACAAGAGGAGAAAAGATGGCGGCGAAGTAGAGAGACGTGGAGTGCATCCCTCTCCACAGAGGCATTGGGAATGCACGGAAGGACGCAGTAATTCCCACAGAGAACCAGCTGAACACCAGCAGACGGCCTCGGACACCAGAAAGGGCTGCGGGGAGCTCGACATAGCCGGTAGGGAGGCATCTACGAGGGCTCAAAGAGGGTGAAGCGGCGGAGCTGTGGCAGATGGGAGGGAGTGAGAAACATACGGAGGGTCCGCAGCGCAGCTCAGCGTTGCTGGAGCGAGACATCGATCCGCGGCTGAACGGAGGGTCCAGGAGCAGGAGCGTGGGAACCGGAGAGCTGGTTCAAGGTGAGAAACATTGTTGCCGGTAGGGTGATGGACCGAGAGGACAAAAGGGAGGAGGTCCGCGGAGAGGAGTGCCCGTCCCTGAGAGCTGCCCGGCCATGATGGGGGCTGGAGGCTGCAGGCTCATGGGCGAGGGGGAGGAGCCGCGCGCATAGCCTCTCTCTCTCTTTCGGCGCCTCTGCAACAGGCAGTGGAGAGACGCCCTGTGGGCCACCTAAGGTGCTCAGGGATAACAAGCACCCTCAGGCACTCGGGTGGGGCTAGATTAAAACCCCTTGCAAGGCCAGCAGCAGGGAGGCTGCCAAGAGAAAAAAAAAAAGAAAAACAACAGCATCAAAAAGAAAAAAACCCTGAGAGAGGCCCAACTCTAAGACTTTCTGTTTATGCCTGAGCCACCAGCGCCCTCTGCAACAGGCACCTCCAAGCCTGACTGAAACAACAGTGCGCCACTGCTCACTCACTCCCAGGAGAAGGAGCCACTATTGTACCCTCTCCCTCCCCACACACCGAGGTTACAGACGAACAATAAAGGAACCTCTGCTGGTGACAGAATAACGCAAAAAAAAAAAAAAAAAAAAACCCAAGGCAAGGAGTAGAACACTTACAGCTGAGACGCTAAGGAAACAGAAATAGTAGTATCAATACCTATTGAACTGGTCCATTCTGGGATCAGTTCTGGATTTTATTTTATTTTTTTTTCTTTCTCTCTCTATCTCTCTTTTTTTTTTTTTTTTTTTTGATTTATTAAATACGATCTTAGCCCTAAGGGATCTACAAGTTGTATAACATAATTTTTTAATGATATTTTTTATTCTTTTTTTTTTTTTTTTTTGCCTTTTTATATACTTCTATATCTAGCTAAGTTTTTAGTAGTACGGACAAAATATCTCTTATACTTTCCTTTCATCCCTATCTTTTATACATTTCTATTCCTTTCTTTTTATTTGCATATTTCCAACCACATTACGCTCTTCTGTTCCCCTTTCTTCCAGCCTTTTTAAGTTTATTTTATCTAAACATACTTATAAGCAACACTATCGGTCTGCTCAGACTCTTTGCTCTATTCTCCAGATGACGCACTGCCTTGGTATTTAATATTAGGCTTTTGTCTTTATCTTAGTTCTTAGTACAATTGTCTAATTACATTCTGAGAATCTCCATTCTCTCTGGTGGTAATTCAGCTCTTTTCTATATTTGATTCTAGCTTACAAAATCTCCCTGGATTGATGTTTGTATGTGTAGGGTGTTAATTGTTGTTTGTTTGCTTTTGCTTTTGTCTCTGATTTGTTCTGTTTCAGTTGTCAATTTCTGCTGGGTTTCTCTTTGAATATCTGATAGCACACTTGGGTTCTGTCAGGTCTTTCTAGAGCCTTATGTCCTGACGGATTCAGTAATTGTGTGTCTTATACATGTATGTGTTTTCTAGACTTAATATTCCTTTAATCCAATACTTGGACGTTAGTCTGAGGCTTGGACAGTCTTATATAAACACCTCTATCGCCAGGACAAGCAACCCCAAAAGTTTGGACAACCAGGAGGAAACAAAGAAACACCATGCAGGCAAAGGAGCAGGAAAAAAACCCACAAGACCACATAAATGAGGAGGAAATAGGAAAAATGCCTGAAAAAGAATTTAGAGTAATGATACTAAAAATGATACAAAATCTCGATAACAAATTAGAGAAAGTACAAGAAACAGTTCATAAGAACTCAGAAAAACAAACAGCAATGGATAACAAAATAACTGAAATTAAAAATACTCTAGATAGTATAACCAACAGAATGACTGAGGCAGAAGAACGAATAAGTGAGTTGGAAGATAGAATGGGGGAAATAACTGCCACAGAGCAGGAAAAAGAAAAAAGAATAAAAAGATTAGAAGACAGTCTCAGAGACCTCAGTGATAACCTTAAACATACCAACATTCGAATTATAGGTATCCCAGAAGAAGAAGAAAACAAGAAAGGGTCTGAGAAAATATTTGAAGAGGTTCTAGTGGAAAACTTCCCCAACATGGGAAAGGAAATAATGAACCAAGTCCAAGAAGCACAGAGAGTCCCATACAGAATAAACCCAAGGAGAAATACACCAAGGCACATATTAATCAAACTAATGACAATTAAACACAAAGGAAAAATATGAAAAGCAGCAAGAGAAAAGCAACAAACAACATATAAGGGAAAACCCATCAGGATAACAGCTGACCTTTCTACAGAAACTCTGCAGGCCAGAAGGGAATGGCAGGATATCCTGAAAGTCCTGAAAGAGAGAAACCTACAGCCAAGAATACTCTACCCAGCAAGAATCTCATTCAGATTTGAGGGAGAAATCAAAAGCTTTCCAGACAAGCAAAAGTTAAGAGAATTCAGCACCACCAAACCAGCCTTACAACAAGTGCTAAAGGAACTTCTCTAAGTAGGACACACAAGAAAAGGAAAACACCTACAAATACAAACCCCAAACAATTAAGAAAATGGTAATTGGAACACACATGTCAATAATCACCTTAAATGTAAATGGATTAAATGCTCCAACCAAAAGACACAGACTGGCTGAATGGATACAAAAACAAGATCCTTCTATATGCTGCCTACAAGAAACCCACTTCAGACCAAGGGATACATATAGACTGAAAGTAAAGGGATGGAAAAAAGATATTCCATGCAAATGCAAGTCAAAAGAAAGCTGGAGTAGCAATACTCATATCAGACAAATTAGACTTGAAAGTAAAGACTATTAAAAGAGACAAGGAAGGACACTACCTAATGATCAAGGGATCCATTCAAGAAGAACATATCACAATGGTAAATATCTATGCCCCCAATATAGGAGTACCTCAATATATAAGGCAAATGCTAACAGCTATAAAAGGGGACATCGACAGGAACACAATAATAGTGGGAGTCTTGAACACCCCACTTCCATCAATGGACAGATCATCCAAACAGAAAATCAATAAAGACACACAAGCTTTAAATGACACATTACACCATCTCGACTTAATGGATATTTATAGGACATTCCTTCCAAAAACGACAGACTACACTTTCTTCTCAAGTGTACACGGAACATTTTCCAGGATAGATCACATCTTGGGTCACAAATCAAACCTCAGCAAATTCAAGAAAATTGAAATCATATCAAGCATCTTCTCAGACCACAACGCCATGAGACTAGATATCAATTACAGGAAAAAAACTGCAAAAAATACAAACACATGGAGGCTAAACAATTCACTCTTAAACAACCAAGGAATCACTGAAGAAATCAAAGAGGAAATAAAAAAATATCTAGAAACAAATGACAACGAAAACACAACAACCCAAAACCTATGGGATGCAGCAAAAGCAGTTCTAAGAGGGAAGTTTATAGCACTACAGTCCTACCTTAAGAAACAAGAAAATGATCGAATAAACAACCTAACCTTACACCTAAAACAACTAGAGAAAGAAGAACAAAGAAACCCCAAAGTGAGCAGAAGGAAAGAAATCATAAAGATCAGAGCAGAAATAAATGAAAAAGAAAGGAAAGGAACCATAAGAAAAATAAATAACACTAAAAGCTGGTTCTTTGAGAAGATTAACAAAATTGATAAACCATTAGCCAGACTCATCAAGAAAAAAAGGGAGAAGATGCAAATCAACAGAATTAGAAATGAAAAAGAAGTAACAACAGACACCACAGCAATACAAAAGTTCATGAGAGACTACTACAAGCAACTATATGCCAATAAATTGGATAACCTGGAAGAAATGGATACATTCTTAGAAAAATACAATCTTCCAAGACAGAACCACAAAGAAATAGAAACTATGAACAGACCAATCACAAGTACGGAAATTGAGGCAGTGATTAAAAATCTCCCAACACACAAAAGCCCAGGACCAGATGGGTTCACGGGCGAATTCTATCAAACATTTTGAGAAGCGTTAACTCCTGTCCTTCTCAAACTCTTCCAAAATATTGCAGAAGGCGTAGCACTCCCAAACTCATTCTACAAGGCCACCATCACCCTGATACCAAAACCAGGCAAAGATGTCACAAAAAAGGAAAACTACAGACCAATATCACTGATGAATATAGATGCAAAAATCCTCAACAAAATAGTAGCTAACAGACTGCAGCAGCACATTAAAAAAATCATAAACCATGATCAAGTGGGGTTTATCCCTGGGATGCAAGGATTCTTCAATATACGCAAATCAATCAACGTGATACATCATATCAACAAATTGAATGATAAAAACCATATGATCATTTCAATAGATGCAGAAAAAGCTTTTGACAAAGTTCAACATCCATTGATGATAAAAGCTCTCCAGAAAATGGGCATAGAAGGAAATTACCTCAACATAATAAAAGCCATATATGAAAAACCAAAAGCCAACATCATTCTCAATGGGGAAAAACTGGAAGACTTCCCTCTAAGAACAGGAACAAGACAAGGGTGTCCACTCTCACCACTATTATTCAACATAGTTTTGGAAGTGTTAGCCACAGCCATCAGAGAGGAAAAAGAAATCAAAGGAATCCAAATTGGAAAAGAAGAAGTAAAATTGTCACTCTTTGCAGATGACATGATATTATATATAGAAAACCCTAAAGACTCTACCAGAAAACTGCTAGCACTCATTGATGAGTTTAGTAAAGTAGCAGGATACAAAATTAATGCACAGAAATCTCTTGCATTCCTATACACGAACAACGGAGGAGCAGAAAGAGAAATTAAGGAAACTCTCCCATTCACCATTGCAACCAAAAGAATAAAATACCTAGGAATAAACCTGCCTAAGGAGGCAAAAGATCTGTATGCAGAAAACTTTAAGACATTGATGAAAGAAATCAAAGACGACACAAACAAATGGAGGGACATACAATGTTCCTGGATTGGAAGAATCAACATCGTGAAAATGTCTGTACTACCCAAAGCAATTTACAGATTCAATGCAATCCCGATCAAATTACCAATGGCATTTTTCACAGAACTAGAGCAAGAAATCTTATGATTTGTATGGAAACTCAAAAGACCCCGAATAGCCAAAGCAATCTTGAGAAGGAAAAATGGAGTTGGTGGAATCAGGCTTCCTGACTTCAAACTATACTACAAGGCCCTAGTGATCAAGACAGTATGGTACTGGCACAAAAATAGAAAGGAAGATCAATGGAATAGAATAGAGAACTCAGAAGTAAGCCCAAACACATATGGGCACCTTATCTTTGACAAAGGAGGCACAAGTATACAATGGAACAAAGACAGCCTCTTCAATAAGTGGTGCTGGGAAAATTGGACAGCAACATGTAAAAGAATGAAATTAGAACACTTCCTAACACCATACACAAAAAGAAACTCCAAATGGATTAAAGACCTACATGTAAGGCCAGACACTATAAAACTCCTAGAGGAAAACATAGACAGAACACTCTATGACATCCATCAAAGCAAGATCCTTTTGGACCCACCTCCTAGAATCATGGAAATAAAATCAAGAATAAATGAATGGGACCTCATGAAACTTAAAAGCTTTTGCACAGCAAAGGAAACCATAAACAAGACTAAAAGGCAACCCTCAGAATGGGAAAAAATAATTGCCTATGAAACAACGGACAAAGGATTAACCTCCAAAATATACAAGCAGCTCATGAAGCTTAATACCAAAAAAGCAAATAACCCAATCCACAAATGGGCAGAAGACCTAAATAGACATTTCTCCAAAGAAGACATACAGATGGCCAACAAACACATGAAAAGATGCTCAACATCACTCATCATCAGAGAAATGCAAGTCAAAGCCACAATGAGGTATCACCTCACACCAATCAGAATGGCCATCATCACAAAGTCTGGAAACCACAAATGTTGGAGAGGGTGTGGAGAAAAGGGAACTCTCCTGCACTGTTGGTGGGACTGTAAGTTGGTACAGCCACTATGGAAAACAATTTGGAGGTTCCTTAAAAAACTACAAATAGAACTACCATATGATCCAGTCATCCCACTCCTGGGCATATACCCAAAGAAAACCATAATCCCAAAAGAAACTTGTACCATAATGTTTATTGCAGCACTATTTACAATAGCCAGGACATGGAAGCAACCGAAATGCCCATCAACAAATGAATGGATACAGAAGATGTGGCATATATATACAATGGAATATTACTCAGCTATAAAAGGGGATGAGATGGAGCTATATGTAATGAGGTGGATAGAACTACAATCTGTCATACAGAGTGAAGTAAGTCAGAAAGAGAAGGACAAATATTGTATGCTAACTCACATATACGGAATCTAAAAATGGTACTGATGAACTCAGTGACAAGAATAAGGAAGCAGATACAGAGAATGGACTGGAGAACTCGAGTTATGGGAGGGGGCGGGGGGTGAAGGGGAAACTCAGACGAAGTGAGAGAGTAGCACACACATATATATACTACCAACTGTAAAATAGTCAGTGGGAAGTTGTTGTATAACAAAGGGAGTCCAACTCGAGGATGGAAGATGCCTTAGAGGACTGGGGCAGGGAGGGTGGGGGGGACTTGAGGGGGGGAGTCAAGGAAGGGAGGGCATACGGGGATATGTGTATAAAAACAGATGATTGAACCTGGTGTACCCCCCCAAAAAAAAAAACAAAAACAAAAACAAAAACAGGATCACTTTCGCCTTTCATGATAAGAGACTATAACACACTTATAACTAACTTTAGATCAGGAAAGAAAACAAAAATACTTCACGTCAAAATATGTAGAATAAAGCTAATGCTGTGCTGAGAGGTAAATACATTGACCTTTCTTATACAAGAAATCCAAAGGTCCAGTGTACTGCGCCAAACTTTTCACCACAAGAAGTTAGAAAATATAAGCCATGGTAAGTCTAAAATAATAGAAGTAACCAATAAAGAATATAAGAAATACATTTTAAAATTATCATACAAAACAGAAGATTGGAAGAGCCAAAATTTGGTTATTAAAAACTTATCCTAAAGGAAAACACCATGCTCAGTTGACTTTGAAAATGAGGTCTTTATAATGTACCATAAACAGTTAATTTCAATTTACCCAGCCTTTTCTGGAGGATTGAAAAGAGGAAATACTTCAAAATTCATTTTAAGTGGCTAGCATAACCGTAAAGCCAAAATCTGACAAAAGCAGTGCAAGTAAAGAAAGAGCAAACTAAATCCAGCAAAGTATTCAACAGGTCATATCACTTGACCAATTTTTGTTTGTTCCTGAAATGTAAGTTTGCTTTAATATTAGCAAATGAACTAGCATAATTCACCACATTAGAAGAATAAAGGAGAAAAAATGACTTTAAGAGGAGCAGAAAAATTAATAAACCCAGTATATACCATGACACTATTCTTTAAGAAAAACAAAAACAAATCTTTGCTTTTTTTTAACAATAAACTGCATATGTTTAAAATGTACACTTTGATATTATTTTTCTTATTAGTAATGTACATATGGCAATCCCAATCTCCCAATTCATTCCTCCCCAACCCCCCCGCTTTCCCCACTTGGTGTCCATATGTTTGTTCTCTACCTCTGTGTCCCTATTTCTGCCTTGCAAATTGATTGATTTGTACCATTTTTCAATATTCTGCATATATGTGTTAATATACGATATTTGTTTTTCTCTTTCTGACTCACTTCACTCTGTACGACAGTCTCTAGGTCCATCCACATCTCTGCAAATATCCCAATTTTGTTCCTTTTTACAACTGAGTAATATTCCATTGTATATATGTACCATATCTTCTTTATCCATTCATCTGTTGATGGACATTTAGGTTGCTTCCATGTCCTGGCTATTGTAAATAGTGCTTCAGTGAACATTAGGGTGCATGTGTCTTTTTGAATTATGATGATCTCTGGGTGTATGCCCAGTAGTGGGATTGCTGGATCATATGGTAACTCTATTTTTAGTTTTTCAAGGAACTTCCATACTGTTCTCCATAGAGACTGTATCAATTTGCATTCCTACCAACAGTGCAAGAGTGTTCCCTTTTCTCCACACCCTCTCCAGCATTTACTGTTTGTAGATTTTCTGATGATGCCCATTATAACCAGTGAGAGGTAATACCTCATTGAAGTTTTGATTTGCATTTTTCTAATAATTAGTGATGTTGAGCAGCTTTTCATGAGCCTCTTGGCCATCTGTATGTTTTCTTTGGAGAAATGCCTATTTAGGTCTTCTGCCCATTTTTTGATTGGGTTGGTTTTTGTTTTTTATTTTTAAATTGAGCTGCATGAACTGTTTATATACTTTGAAGATTAATCCTTTCTCTATTCATTCGTTTGCAAATATTTTCTCCCATTCTGAGGGTTGTCTTTTTGTCTTGCTTATTGTTTCTTTTGCTGTGCAGAGGCTTTGAAGTTTCATTAGGTCCCACTTATTTATTTTTGTTTTTATTTCCATTACTCTAGGAGGTGGGTCAAAAAAGATCTCGCTGTGATGTATGTCGAAGAGTGTTCTTCCTGTTTTCCTCTAGGAGTTTTATAGTGTGTGGACTTACATTTAGGTCTTTAATCCATGTTGAGTTTATTTTTGTGTACGGTGTTAGGGAGTGTTCTAATTTCATTCTTTTACATGTAGCTGTCCAGTTGTCCCAGCACCACTTATTGAAGAGGCTGTCTTTTTTCCACTGTATATCCTTGCCTCCTTTGTCATAGATGAGTTGACCATAGTTTATCTCTGGGCTTCCTATCCTGTTCCATTGATCTATATTTCTGTTTTTGTGCCAGTACCACATTGTCTTGATTACTGTGGCTTTGTAGTATAGTCTGAAGTTAGGGAGTCTGCTTCCTCTAGCTCCATTTTTTCCCCTCCAGATTGCTTTGGGTATTTGGGGTCTTTTGTGTCTCCATATAAATTTTAGGATTTTTAGTTCTGATTCTGTAAAAATTGCCATTGGTAATTTGATAGGGATTGCACTGAATCTGTAGATTGCTTTGGGTGGTATAATCATTTTCACAATGTTCATTCTTCCAATCCAAGAACATGGTATATCTCTCCATCTGTTTGTGTCATCTTTGACTTCTTTCATTAGTGTCTTATAGTTTTCTGAGTACAGATCTTTTGCCTCCTTAGGCAGGTTTATTCCTAGGTATTTTATTCTTTTTGCTGCAGTGGTGAATGGGATAGTTTCCTTAATTTCTCTTTCTGATCTTTCATGGTTAGCGTATAGAAATGCAAGAGATTTCTGTGTGTTAATTTTGTACCCTGCAACTTTACCAAATTCATTGATTGTCTCAAGTAGTTTTCTGGTGGCATCTTTAGGATTTTCTATATATAGCATCATATCATCTGCAAAGAGTGACAGTTTTACTTCTTCTTTTCCAATTTCGTTTCCTTTTATTTCTTTTTCTTCTGTGATTGCTGAGGCAAGGACTTCCAAAACTACGTTGAATAGTAGTGGTGAGAGTGGACATCCTTGTCTTGTTCCTGATCTTAGAGGGAATGCTTGCAGTATTTCACCATTGAGAATGATACTTGCTGTGGGTTTGACATATATGGCCTTTATTATATTGCGGTAGGTTCCCTCTATGCCCACCTTCTGGAGAGTTTTTCTCATAAATGCATGTTGAATTTTGTCAAAAGCTTTTTCTGCATCTATTGAGATGATCCTGTGGTTTTTATCCTTCAGTTTGTTAATATGGTGTATCACATTGATTGATTTTCGTATAATGAAGAATCCTTGCGTTCCAGGGATAAACACCACTTGATCATGATGTATGATCCTTTTCATGTGTTGTTGGATTCTGTTGGCTAGTATTTTGTTGAGGATTTTTGCATCTAAATTCATCAGTGATATTGGTCAGTAGTTTTCTTTTTTTGTAGTATCTTTGGTTTTGGTGTCAGCGTGATGGTGGCCTCGTAGAATGAGTTTGGGAATGTTCTTTCCTCTGCAATGTTTTGGAAGAGTTTGAGAAGGATGGGTGTTAGCTCTTCTCTAAATGTTTGATACAATGCACCTGTAAAGCCATCTGGTCCTGGAATTTTGTTTGTTGTAAGCCTTTTAGTCACAGTTTCAATTTCATTACTTGTGATTGATCTCTTCATGTTTTCTATTTCTTTCTGATTCAGTCTTGGACGGTTATACCTAGGAATCTGTCCATTTCATCCACGTTGTCCATTTTATTGGCATATAGTTGTCTGTAGTAGTCTCTTGTGGTGCTTTTTATTTCTGCTGTGTCCGTTGTAACTTCTGTTTCATTTCAAATTTTATTGATTTGAGTCCTCTCCCTCTTTTTCTTGATGAGTCTTGCTAAAGGTTTATCAATTTTATTTATCTTCTCAAAGAACCAGCTTTTAGTTTTATTGAGTTTTGCTATTGTTTTCTTTGTTTCTGTGTCATTTATTTCTGCTCTGATCTTTATGATTGCTCTGCATCTACTAACTTTGGGGTTTGTTTGCTCTTCTTTCTCTAGTTTCTTTAGGTGTAAGGTTAGATTGTTTATTTTGGGATTTTACTTGTTTCTTGAGGTAGGATTGTATTGCTATAAACTTCCCTCTTAGAACTGCTTTCACTGCATCCCATAGGTTTTGGATTGTTGTGTTTTCATTGTCATTTGTCTCTAGGTATCTTTTGATATCGTCTTTGATTTCTTCAGTGATCTGTTGGTTATTTAGTAGTGTATTGTTTAGCCTCCATGTGTTTGTGTTTTTTACAGTTGTTTTCCTGTAATTGATTTCTAATCTTATAGTGTTGTGGTCAGAAAGTATTCTTGATATGATTTCAATTTTCTTAAATTTACCAAGGCTTGATTTGTGACCCAAAATGTGATCTATTCTGGAGAATGTTCCATGTGCACTTGAGAAGAAAGTGTAATCTTCTGTTTTTGGATGTAATGTCCTATAGATATCTATTAAATCCAGCTGATTTATTGTGTCATTTAAAGCTTGTGTTACCTTATTAATTTTCTGTCTGGTTGATCTGTCCATTGGTGTAAGTGGGGTGTTCAAGTCCCCCACTATTATTGTGTTACTGTTGATTTCCTCTTTCATAGTTTTTAGCATTTGCCTTACG
The DNA here is from genome assembly GCF_030028045.1 of Hippopotamus amphibius kiboko. Taxonomy (NCBI): domain Eukaryota; kingdom Metazoa; phylum Chordata; class Mammalia; order Artiodactyla; family Hippopotamidae; genus Hippopotamus; species Hippopotamus amphibius. The sequence goes on along the minus strand of NC_080190.1, from coordinate 55,212,023 downwards.
TATTGAGGTGTTCCTATATTGGGTGCATATATATTTATAATTGTTATCTCCTCTTCTTGGATGGATCCCTTGATCTTCATGTAATGTCCTTTCTGTCTCTTGTAACATTTTCTATTTTAAAGTCCATTTTATCTGATAGGAGTATCACTACTCCAGCTTTCTTTTGTTTTCCATAGGCATGGAATATCTTTTTCCATCCCCTCACTTTCAGCCTGTATGTGTCCCTAGGTCTGAAGTGGGTCTCTTGTAGACAGCATATATATTGTCTTCTTTTTGTTTCCATTCAGCCAGTCTGTGTCTTTTGGTTGGGGCATTTAGTCCATTTACATTCAAGGTAATTATTGATATGTATGTACCTATTACCATTTTCTTAATTGTTTTGTTCATGTTTTTGTAGGTCCTTTTCTTCTCTTATGTTTCCCGCTTAGAGAAGTTCCTTTAGCATTTGTTGTAGGGCTGGTTTGGTGGTGCTGAATTCTCTTAGCTGTTGTTTGTCTGTAAACCTTGGATTTCTCTGTCGAATCTGAATGAGATCCTTGCTGGGTAGAGTATTATTGATTGTAGGTTCTTCCCTTTCATCACTTGAAGTATATCATACCACTCCCTTGTGGCTTACAGAGTTTCTGCTGAGAAATCAGCTGTTAACCTGATGGGAGTTCCCTTGTATGTTATTTGTCATTTTTCCCTTGTTGCTTTTAATAACTATTCTCTGTCTTTAATTTTTGTCAGTTTGACTACTATATGTCTTGGCATGTTTCTCCTTGGGTTTATCCTGCCTGGGACTCTCTGTGCTTCTTGGACTTGGGTAGCTATTTCCTTTCCCATGTTAGTGAAGTTTTTGACTGTAATCTCTTCCAATATTTTCTCAGGTCCTTTCTCTGTCGCTTGTCCTTCTGCAACCCCTATAATGCAAATGCTGGTGCCTTTAACGTTGTCCCAGGGGTCTCTTAGGCTGTCTTCAGTTCTTTTCATTCTTTATTCTTTTCCACATCAGTGATTTTCAACATTCTGTATTCTAGGTTGCTTATTTGTATTTTTCATTACAGTTATTGAGTTGCTTATCTCTATTTGCTTCTTCTTTAATTCTTCTATATCTTTGTTAAACTTTTTTTGCATCTTTTTGATCTTTGCATCCAGTCTTTTTTCAGAGTCCTGGGTCATCTTCACCATCATTATTCTGAATTCTTTTCCTGGAAGGGAGCCTATCCCCACTTCATTTAGTTGTTTCTCTGGCATTTTATCTTGTCCCTTCATCTGGTGCAAACTCCTCTGCCTTTTCATTTTCTCTATCTTTCTTTGGCTGTGGTTTTCAGTTCCACAAAGCAAAATACTGCTGATACTGCTTAATACTGCTGTCTGCCTCTTGTTGAGGAAGCTATCTAAGAAGCCTATGCCTGCTTCCTGATGGGAGGGACTGATGGTGGGTAGGGCTGGGTGGGCACAGCTCAATAAAACTTTAATCCGATTTGGTGGGTGGAGCTCAGTAAAATCTTAATCCGCCTGTCTGCCAAGGAATGGGGCTGTGTTCCCACCATGTTGTTTGGCCTGAGGCTACCCAGTGCTGGAGCTTACAGGCTCTTTGGTGGGGCTAATGGCGGAGGGACTCTGGACTGCTGACTCTGGGAGGGCTCACTCCAATAAGCACTTCCCAGAACACCTGCTGCCAGTGTCCCTGTTCCCACAGTGAGCCATAGCTGCCCCCCACCTCTGCAGGCAACCCTCCAACACCAGCAGGTAGGTCTGGTGCAGTCTCCTATGGGGTCACTGCTCCTTCCCCCTGGGTCTTGGTGCACACAGTATTTTTTGTGTGCCCTCCAAGAGTGGAGTCTCTGTTTCCCCCAGGCCTGTGGAGGTCCTGCAGTCAAATCCCATTGACTTTCAAAGTCTGATTATCTGGGGGTTCCTCCTCCCGTTGCCGGACCCCTAGGTAGGGAAGCTTGACGTGGGGCTCAGAACCCTCACTTTAGTGGGTGGACTTCTGTTGTATAACTCTTCTCCAGTTTGTGAGTCACCCACCCAGCATTTATGGGATTTGATTTTAATGTGATTGCACCCCTCCTACCATTTCATTGCAGCTTCTCCTTTGTCTCTGGATGTGTGGTGTCTTTTTTGGTGAGTTCCAGTGTCTTTCTGTTGATGATTGTTCAGCAGTTAGTTGTAATTCTGGTGCTCTTGCAAGAGGGAGTGAGTGCACATCCTCCCCTTCCACCATCTTGAACCATCCACGTGACACTTTTCAAATTAAAAGTGGAAGGGTATTTTCTCAAAAAATCCTTAACATATATTCTACTTGATGGTAAATTTTGCAAGATGTGCCTTTGGCATCAGAAACGGGAGAAGATGCACATGACTTCCATTCTTGTTCAATATTGTATTGGAAATTTATTGTTGGAGTAGTCAGACCAGAAAAAGAGCCACAAGGAAAGAGAGAAACTTGTCATTACGTGGCACTGATAATATTACCCAAAGACTCTGCATGTGATTATTAGAATTAACAAACGATTTAGCAAAATTGTTTGTTAAAAATATTAACATAAAAAATCAATTGCATTTTATATAATTTACATAAAAATATATTTACTCTAAAAGCAAATGAAATAGTACCAATAAATCTAACAAAAGAAATAAAAAGATGTAACGATGCAGCTTTCTTAGTTTTTGAGGAAATAAATGACAAGAAGGACCAAAATATACATAGCTTGAGGAACGAGCTATAGCATTTACCCTCCCAGGTATCAAGAGTTAGGATAAAAAAAGCAGCATATTAGTATATACATGGATAGACAAATAGTTAAGGGAACAAAAGTAAGTATATAAATGCTGACTCTAGCATATATGGAAACTCGAATCCTGACAAAGAGGCAACTGTGGATCAGTTGGAAAAGGATGGACTATAAAATAAATAATTGAAAAATTGGATACTTTTATAGAAAAATATTTAAACTGGTTCTCTCTCTCTCCATATCCCCAAATAAATTCCTATTTGGATTAAATACTTAAATAAGAAAAATAAATCTGCAGAACTTTTAAAAGACAACCTAGAAACAAAAATTTTATGATGCCAGGGTAAGAATTTTTTTCTTAATTTTATTTAATATTGGAGTGTATTTGATTTACATTGTTGTGTAGTTTCAGGCGTATAGCAAAGTGATTTAGTTATATCAATACATATACATACCTCTTATTTTTCAGATTTTTTCTATATAGGCTATTACAGAGCATTGAGTAAAGTTCCCTGTGTTATACAATAGGTCCTTGTTGATTATTTTATATCTAGTAGTGTATGTGTTAATCCCAAACTCCTAATTTAACTCCCCCCCTTTTCCCTTTGGTAGCCATAAGTTTAAGTCTGTGGGTATGTTTTTGTTTTATAAATAAGTTCATTTGTATCATTTTTTTAGGTTCCACATATAAGTGATGTCATATGATATTTTTCTTTCTCTGTTTGATTTATTTAGTATGATAATCTCTATATCCATCCATGTTTCTGCAAATGGTATTATTTCATTCTTTTTTATGGTTGAGTAATATTCCATTGTATATATGTACCAGATTTTCTTTATCCATTCCTCTATTGATGGACATTTAGGTTGCTTCCATGTCCTGACTGTTGTAAATAATGCTGCAGTGAACATTGGGGTGCATGTATCTTTTTGAATTATGGTTTTCTCTGGGTATATGCCTAGTAGTGGGATTGTTAGTTCATATGGTAGTGCTAGTTCTAGTTTTTTAAGGAACCGCCATACTGTTCCATACTGTTCTCCATATTGTTCTCCAATTTGCATTCTCACCAACAGTGTAGGAGGGTTCCCCTTTCTGCACACCTTCTCCAGCATTTATTATTTGTAGACATTTTTATGATGGCCATTCTGACTGGTATGAGGTGATATCTCATTGTAGTTATGATTTGCATTTCTCTAATAATTAGTAGTGTTAAGCATCTTTTCATGTGCTTTTTGGCCATCTGTATGTCTGCTTTGGAGAAAAGTCTGTTTAGATCTTCTGCCCACTTTTTGATTGGGTCATTTGGTTTTTGTTTTTTGCTACTGAGCTGCATGAACTGTTTGTATATTTTGGAGATTAATCCCTTGTCAGTTGCATTGTTTGCAAATATTTTCTCCCATTCTCTGGGTTGTCTTTTTGTTTTGTTTATGGTTTCTTTTGCTGTGCAAAAGCTTTTAAGTTCAATTAGATCCCATTTGTTTATTTTTGTTTTCATTTTCATTACTCTAGGAGGTGGACCCAAAAAGATATTGCTGTGATTTATCTTTATTTATTAAATAGGGCATAAAAATCCTATCCATTAAGTGAGAGCTTAATAAAAATTATTGTGTAAAGTTGACCTTGTTTATGTCAAAAGATTATATAAGAGTGAAAACACAAGTCACAAATTAGGACAAGACATTTTCACTACACATAACAAATATCAGATTAGTATTCTAGAGATCAATACAAAAACAGCAAAAAAATCCAATAGAAAGATGAGCATTGGTAAGGAAGAGAAAATATACATAACCTGTAAGTATATGAAAAGATACTCAACATCATTTCTTGTTTAAAAAATTTAAGTTAAAATCATAATAAGATATTTCACAATCAATTGACAGACAAAATAGAATAAAATAGACTTAACTAGACTCAAATAAACTCAAATCAAACTTGACTAGACTAGAATAGAATAGAAATTTCGATACAATCTGGTGTTGGCTTGATTTGGAACGAGAGGAAATCTCATTCACTGCTGGCAGTGTAATGCCATTCCTACTCATATACTATAAAAATACTCTTGTGCATGTGCTTTAAAAAATGTAGATGAATATTCATGATATTGTTAATAGCAGTCAAAAAAAATCTAAATGGTCATAATAAATAGAAAGGATAAATAAATTTTGGTGTAATCAATCATTCAACAGAGTATCAGACAGCAGCCAAAATGAAAAATTGGAAAAACATGAACCATCATGGAAAAATTTTGAAGAAAAATAGTATTAATGAAGGAAGTAACTCACTGAGAAATATAAATACTAATACTAAATACTAATACCCCCATTTATTTATTTATGCACATATACATATAATGTAGATACATATGTGTAGTTTACAAACAGGGAAAAATGAACAATATCATATCATATCTGGGGCTGTTTACATAGATATTAAATTCTTGTTGATAATTGCCTGGTGCAACATACATGGCTATGATTTACAAATTTCAGGAAAGTGGGGGAAGTAAGTATGTGTGATGAGGGAGGAGCTGACAATATCCAATAAGAGATGAGTGATGTTAAATTTCTTAAACTGGGTGCATGTGGTTGTTAATTTTACATATTCTATTAACTATATGCTTATCTTTTATGTATCTTCACATGTGTAACACAGTTCTCAATAAAAATTGCGAATAACTAGAAAAAAGACAAAAATGTATTAAAATGATGCAAAATTGTGTAAAATATTACACAATTCTTTTTAGATCAATGGGGAAAAAAGTCCTACAAGGATAAAATCCAAGCTGCTAAATTTATATATATTTTTAAATAATATGTATTATATATAAATATATATAGATAAGCCTATTTGTGTCATCTCCAGTTATCTTTGTGTTTAGCAAGAGTTGATTTTGGTTCTCAGAATAATATGTCATTATTCCCCTTTGGAGTTCTTTTCCTTTACGTTCCGCTCAGAACCCTTTAATTCTTCTGCCGCCTCTCACTTCTTTTCCTGTAAATTTTTACTTTCCTTTAAGAGTCAGTTCATCCATTGCCTCCTCTGGGAAAGATTCCTGAGAATCCCTTCCCCTGGACTGGTACAACCTCCTTTCAGGCTCTACTAGTATTCTGATGAATTTCTATAATTGCATTTTCTGTATGGTCTTATTATTAATGTGTGGGTATTTTTCCCACTTGACCGTGAACTATCTGAGGGCAGGGAGCTGTATCATTTTTTCCTAGACTCCTAGCTCTTAGCACTGTTTCCTCATATCCTGTGGGCATCCAATATGCCTTTGGGGCAGGCAGATAGTGACTTTCTTTATGCCTGAGAAGCTTAATGTTAAGATGGCATAAACATGAAAAGTTAAATGAGATTTTAATAATAGTTTAAGACAATATGAGTCAAAAATATGAAAGGCAATCCAGCACTGTAAAATTTCTCAAATGAATGCCATAAAATGAAAACTGTATGAAGGTTTAGAGAAGGTGAGTGACAGCCAAGGTTTGAATCTCAGCTCTGTTATTTGCTTGCTGGATGAATTCCATTTCCTTATCTGTAAATACAGATAACTGTTGTACCATACCATAGGGTTGTTGGGAGGATTAAATGTGATAATGCTGGTTAAATACTCGGCACAGGGCCTCACATGTGGAAGTGCTTCTGTGTTCCATGGCTATTATTTTTCCAAGCTTGAGTGTTAGTAGAAGGCTGTAAAGAGCTGGAGTTTAAACAGACTCACAGGCATAGAGGGCATTGTGGTTGCCAAGGGGAAGGAGCGAGAGAGAGGGATGGACTGGGAACTGGGGAGGTTGTAGGTACAAACTATTACATTTAGAATGGCTAAACAGCAAGGTCCTACTGTATAGCACAGGGAACTATATTTAATCTCCTGGAATAAACCATAATGGAAATGAATATTAAAAAAAAGAATGTATATATGTGTAGAACTGAGTCACTTTGCCATATAGCAGAGATTGACCCAATATTGTAAATCAACTATGCTTCATTAAAAATAAATAAAATTAAAATTAAAACAAAAGAAATGGGAACTCTTTGAATAGGAAGTAGTCTGGGAGTTGGCAAGTCCAGTTTCCATGAGAGAAGGTAAGAAAGAACAAGTCTGCTATTTATGAAACCTCTTCAACATGTCAGTCACTTGAAAGGGCAACTTGCTGACATTCTATCAGTAAATGTTCACAACCAGCCCATAGTGAGGTCCTACCAACCCCATTTTACAGACGAGAAAACTGAGCCTCAGAGAATGTGAAGCACATGCTCTCCGTGGAACCAGGCAAGGCAGAAGAGGAGTCAAGTATTTGTAGAACCTTTCCTGTGTCTGGCAAAGAAGGATGAAGCTGCGTTGTGAATGGATTTGCAAATGTACATCTCATTTCCCATGAAATCCTGTTTACAGTTGTAGGATATCTAAGAGTAAATTTTAATGAGAGGAATGATGTTTTGATTTCCTACATAGAAATGCATGTGAACTTTGATGTGTTTAAAATATGTAACTGAAAACAGCTGCTTGTCAAAAAATCGAAGTGACTACCACTAAATGTGGTTTGTAAGTCTGCTAACAACCTCAAACTAGATTTAATGTCATGTTTTTACAGCACACTGTATTGGTAGTAATCAGTATGGAAGGTTGTCTCTTCCCAAACGATTGTAGCAGGAATGAAATTCATTAAGTTTGAGAAACCATCGCTGCCAGGAGCTGAGTTGGAGTCACTCCCTCAGAGTAGCAAATGGAATTGCATTTTAAAGAAAACTGGAGTCTTTTTTCTTCTTGGCACCACGTTCCACACTCATGATTAGCAGGAGTCAGTCATCAGCTGAAATCACCCTGGTCCTTTGCTGACTCCAGTTTGGTCTGTTTCCATCCATCTGCTCATGTGAGATGAAATTTGCTTTGGTGAAGGGTAAATGCAAAGATCACCAGCTTGGGCAGCTTTTACCATCACAATGTGCTGTTTACATCTCTGAAAAAGGACTTGATTAAGATGCAGCAAAATAGAGTCTTTAAAATGTAAGTAAATGTATACTTGTATGAATGTGTTAAGTGCTTATGGAAGAAAAAGCATTTGGAAGGTCTGACTATTTGCTTCAGAATTTTAAATTAGACTTGAGTTAAATAGCTTTTGAGAAACAAATGGATGTTCTTAAATCATAATCTAATGCTTGAGAGAACTGAATAATTTTTGATACAAGTAAATTTAAATACTAAATGGCATAAGATGGTTAAATGTCCAGATAAAAGGTAAAATGTATTTCTCCATGACTGAATTCACAGCACTACACAAAAGATCCATCTGGAATTTAACTGACAAGTCCAGGAAAAAAACTGAGATCTTGTTTCTGATTTCTTGATTTCTTGAATGACTGGCGCTTTTAAGTACCTACGATGTCTTAATGTGTTGTAAGATAATGATAGAAATGTTTCACACTCAGTAATATTGTAATAATATATTGTGGAGTATGTTCACTTAGCACTTACTATATAGAGGGAGACCCCTATAAGCCTTACAGCCCAGCGACCAGAGCCCCTTCCCTGGTACTGCATTTTAGGTTTTCTTATCTTATATAGCAAACTTGCTTAGCCTTCTCCAGAGAGGCTGGAAGTGCCAGAGACTCAAAGCCCCAAGAGTGACCCTGAACCAATGAGAGATGACAGTTGGTGTGTAAGGAGCCCAGCTTCTTGTCCCACAGAGGGACAGTCCTGAGATGCATTCTGCACAGCCTCTTAGACACTTAACACTGGCATTGAGCCCAGGGTGTCCACAGCAGTAAAGTGCTAATTAACCCACTTTCTATTGGTTTCTTCTTTTTCCTTTCTCACTTCTGTATACCCTCACAGTGCTTCTGGGATCAATTCTCACCTCCCACTCTTATGTGCCCACTAAAACATGGATCCAAGAGGATGGGGCTAACAGAGCTCATGCCTCCCTTTCAAGACAACCCTCCAGGAGTCAGGGGTCCAGAGTTCCCTATTCAGATGCTCCAGGAGCCTGTTCAGGTCCCTCTCTCCACTGGCTCTGACTTCTTGAGAGCAGGCTGTGTACAATTATGCACACCTCTAGCCCCAAAATTTGGAATGAGCTTGGACACGCAGACTGATTGTCCATACACACGTACACATGCTCTTGTCGAAAGGGAATAGGGTGAGAAGAGAAAAGGGGCAGGCTCTGGGTTTGGGGCCTGCAGTTGCACTCTTGGCTTGATTTCTCAAACCTTAGGCATGGGCGCGAATGGAAGGAGCACTGACTGAGAGTCATAGGCTGTGAGTTTTACTCTGGATGTCACGAGTTAGACCCAGTGAATTATTGGTAGGTGATCTAACTGTCCTGGTCTTTAACTATTTCATGTGTGAAATGAGAAATGTATTATAAATTTATTTATAAGGTCCTGTCAAGATTGTAGGTTCCTACAGTCAAAGTCATTGAGAACAATTCTCTCACACATAGGGAACACTTAAAAGTTTCCGTTTAATTTCTGCCTAAAAATTCTGAATGTTCTCCTTGGATGAGCTATTGTTCTCACGACTCCTGCTCTAGGCCTCTTCCTGCTTCTTGGTTGAAAGAACACAGCATCCAAAGGAACATGGATAATGGCTCTTATAATTTAGGTAAAATAATGGAGAGAAAAGCTGTATTTGTTATATGAACACAACCGTGAAAACAAAACTAAAATATATGACCAGCGTGAGGGACTTGGAAGAAAATGTATCAATATAAAAACAATGGTTCCTCTTCGATTGTAGAAATGTGGATGATATTTTTCTCTGTATTTTTACCTTTTTCCTACCTTTGTTTTTCTTAGCATCAGTAGCTTTGTCAACATACATTCAGAGACAGCATGGAAGAATAGTCAAGAATAAAAATGTCATTCTTACAGCCATTTGTAACAGTTCAGAAACTAGCATAGTACTTTTATTCTAAAAAATAGACTTGGTCATTGACAACACTGTTTAAAGGTGTAGAAGAAAATGTCTGGGCAATTGTCTTTTCAAGGGGAATTTCTGTATGTTTCAAAGTATCCTAAAAAACATTTTTTTTTTTATCAGAGAAACTGAGTAAATCAGACATACCCTCAAATCCTGACAAGTCACTGCTATGAGGATAGTATAGGGTAGGAGAAATTATAGAGGTTACAGGAGGGGTAGAGGAAAGTAAAGCTAATAGCAAGCATATGAAAAACAACTTGATTTCATCTATAGTATAAATTCTAATCATTGATATAGTACTACTGTTATTAAATGCATACAAACTTTATAGTTGATCATTTTTTTCTCAAATGTTAGCCCATTTAACATGCCATTAGTATAAGTTAAGCATTAAAAATATCTTAAAATTATTAATTTTAGAATGCATGCTGTAATCTCTTTGAAAATAAACATGAACTTTATCTGATCTTATGTTAGGTATGGGGAGAAATAAAATCTAATTCCTAGCCAAATAATAACAATTATTATTGAGTATAATAAATAGTATGTATGTATATCAGATACTCTTAAAAGTTTTCTACATGCATTACCTCATTTTTTAATTACAGTGATCTTACAGGGTTGGTATAATTATCTTCCATGTTCCAAATGAAGAAAATGAGACCCAGAGACATTATATAATTTGCTAAAGCCACTCAGATAATAAATGGTAGAGCTGAAAATCTAGTCATATCCTAAAGGCTAATGCCCTTATTATGATAAGACTTTGTGAGAGCATTTTGATGACTGGATTAGTGTAAAGGAGTTTTTTTTGTTTGTTTTTTTTTCCCCATGGCTTTTGTCTCTGTTTTGCTTTTATTGCTGACCAGGACAACACAAAATTAGACCTTAGGTCTGAAACTATAAGAGCTCTATAATCACCAAATGAATCTAATGAAGGAACTACAGGTTTTTCCAAAATTTTATGGGAGTTAATTAATATAAATGTTTCAAATAATAAATACTACCAGAACTATGTATAACAGCATACATTATAAAATCTGTTTTTTTAATTTAATTTTTATTTTGTATTAGAGTTTAGTTGATTTACAATGTTGTGTTTCAGGTGTACAGCAAAATGACTCAGTTATGTGTGTGTGTGTGTGTGTGTGTGTGTGTGTGTATGTGTGTAATCTCCATTCTTTTTCAGATTCTTTTCCCGTATAGGCAATTACAGAGTATTGAATAGAGTTCCCTGTGCTATATAGTAGGTCCTTGTTGATTGATTGTTTTATGTGTAGTAGTATGTTAATCCCAACCTCCTAATTTGGCTCTTCCCTCTACCTTTCCCATTTGGTAACCATAAGTTTGTTCTCTAAGTCTGGGAGTCTGTTTCTGTTTTGTAAATAAGTTCATTTGCATCATTTTTTTTAGGTTTCACGTACAAGTGATATCATATGATATTTGTCTTTCTGACTTACTTCACTTAGTATAATAATCTGTAGGTCCATCCATGTTGTTGCAGATGGCATTATTTCATTCTTTTTATGGCTGAGTAATATTCCATTGTGTGTGTGTATACATATATATATACCCCACATCTTCTTTATCCATTCATCTTTCAAAGGATATTTAGGTTGCCTTCATGTCTTGGCTATTGTAAATAGTGCTTCAGTGAACATTGGGGTGCATGTATCTTTTTGAATTATGGTTTTCTCTGGCTATATGCCCAGGAGTGGGATTGCTGGATCATATGGTAGTTCTATTTCTAGTTTTTTAAGGAATCTCCTTAATGGTTGTACCAATTTACATTCCCACCAACAGTGTAGGAGGGTTCCCTTTTCTTCACACCCTCTCCAGCATTTATTGTTTGTATACTTTTTGATGATAGTTATACTGACTGGTGTAAGGAGATACCTCATTGTAGTTTTGATTTGCACTGAGCATCTTTTCACATGCCTATTGGCCATCTGTATGTCTTCTTTGGAGAAATGTCTATTTAGAACTTCTGCCTATTTTCTGATTGGGTTGTTTGTTTTTTTGTTGTTGACTTGTATGAGCTGTTTGTGTATTTTGGAGATTAAGCCCTTGTCAGTTGCATCGTTTGAAAATATTTTCTCCCATCCCATAGGTTGTCTTTTCATTTTTTATGGTTTCCTTTACCTTGCAAAAGCTTTTAAGTGTAATTAGGTCCCATTTGTTTATTTTTGTTGTTGTTCTTATTTTAAATACTCTAGGAGGTAGATCCAAAAAGATATTGCTAGAGTGTTATGCCTATGTTTTCCTCTAAGAGTTTTAAGCATCCAGTCTTACAGTTAAGTCTTTAATCCATTTTGAGTTTATTTTATGTATGGTGTTAGAGAATGTTCTAGTTTTATTCTTTTACATGTAGCTGTCCAGTTTTCCCAGCACCACTTATTGCAAAGACTGCCTTTTCTTTATTGTATATTCTTGCCTACTTTGTCACAGATTAAGTGATCATAGGTGCGTGGGTTTATCTCCAGACTTTCTATCCTATTCCATTGATCTTTATTTCTGTTTTTGTGCCAATACCATACTGTTTTGATGACAGTAGCTTTGTAGTATAGTCTGAAGTCAGGGAGCCTGATTCCTCCAGCTCCGTTTTTCTTTCTCAGGATTGCTTTGGCTATTCAGGGTCTTTTGTGTTTCCATACAAATTAAAAAAAATTGTTCTTGATTTATGAAAAATGTCATTGGTAATTTACTAAGGATTACGCTGAATCTGTAAGTTGCCTTGGGTTTGAATTTACTTTAAATGAATATTATTTTTTCATTCTCTCTTACACAGAGAGGATTTACTTTGGGGCATTTTGATATGTCAAAGATCATTTAAAACTTCAACAAAATATAGCACATTTATTGGGCTTTATTCTCTTTCTAACACGTTTTAAATACTTATAATTACAGAAAATTTGAATTCTTTGTCTTTAACATGCCTCTCTAGAAGCTGAAAAACTGTGTATATGTGTGTGAGTGTATAAGAGAGAGATTAGTTCACTATCACACTGTCACTACCAGCAACCATATCGCATGGGATCAGCTCAGGCTCTCAGAGCTGGGACTCAATTCATCTTATTTCTTTGAAATGGAGCTGGTATGTATGTGTGTGTGTGTGTATGTGCATGTGCAGACACGCACATGTGTGTGTACCTTTTATTGGCCATTGTTCCAACTCCCTCAGACCTTAAAAAGTGATGGAGAATATGGCTAGAATATGGGATGAGGGGAGGCCAGAAGGATAGACGCCAAAAGAACAATTCACAAAAGATCCTGGAGTCCTTCCTACACAAATGCCCAGTGGTCTCCTCATTCTCAGAAATGCCAACGCTGCTGTCTCTTTGATGAACCTCTCACCTCCATTCCCAGCAAGCGCTTGGAGTGTTATTCAAGAAGAATAATGGGCCCTTTATGATTCTCTGTAGCTGATAGTTAAACAACAGCAGAATGGAACCTACAAAACAGGTAAAAATTTCTTAAGCACCAGCAGTGAACTTAACACAGTGGGATAAGGTCAAATAGAGCAGCAGATGGCTAAAATTATATGTGAAAGTCATTTATAATTTTGAAGAAACTTGTCTGTGGTATACATATTCATGCTTAAGTTACATACCTACTGTCAGTCCTCCCAGTTTGGAAGACTTGTGATTTCATAGTTTAGTAATCACCATGTTTTTAAAAAGATGCTTGCTTTTATTTAGAGACACTGTCATAAAGATGATTCCCAATTTGATTTAAAGTAGACCCCATTATATTAGATTTTCCATTTATTTTAGGTCTTCATATTTGTTAGTATAGCTGAATGCATGGATGGATAGGTGAATATACAGATAGAACCAACTGAAAGACACAGAGGAGGCCATTTTTAGTATCATTTTTTTCTCTTAGCGTGTATATATATATGATATACATACGATCTATATATGATAATATATTATCAAGTATTTACAAAGATGAATTATATTTTATTCTACATTATTATATGTATAATATTATATATGTTTGTATCTATACATATGTTATAAAGACAAGCAAAATTTCAGACAAAAGGAGTGAAGTCTGCACTTATATATTTGTTAGCTTTGATTTCTGCACATATCTTGCATCTCCATCCCACTCAAGTTTGTCATTTTTACACCATCAGCTTGTGTCTTAACTACTTTCTTTTCAATATGCAAAGTAGAGCTTCTAAAACTCCAGGTATGCTATAACAGATGGTGGCATGATAATCACAGCTTCTCTTTATTGTGTCATGTATGTTCATTAACCATTTGTGAGTAGCATTTAAATATGAAGAAAAGGGAGCAAGGTGGGGAAGATTTTTCATGCAAAAAGCAACAAAGTGATAGTCTGGAAGGAGAAGAGTATATTGAAACAGTGTTCCTCAGTCATTTTTTTCATATCAACATAGAAATTAATATTTGTGAGGTGTTCAGGAGTACCCTGAAGGCTGAGGCATATGCATGGGGTTTTGTAGCAATATTCTTTGTATTATATAATTATGATGTAATGATAAAATGTAAGATATTAGGATGATATAAGTATAAAATATCTTGGGGCAAGTTTGCTTCTCTACTTTTTATTATATTTTCTTCAGAATTGGTTCTCACTTTGTTTGCTTCATGAATTTTCATGTCCTTCATTTCTTCTGACACCTCTTCCTTTACTTTCTTCCTTCCTTTCTCTGTAGAATTTGAATAGTTGTTGTCTTAGTCCATTTGGGCTGCTATAACAAATATACCGTAGACGGAATGACTTAAACAACAATTTATTGCCCATAGCTGTGGAGGCTAGAAAGTCCAAGATTAAGGTGCCAACCGATTAGATTTGGTGTCTCATGAGAGTCTGCTTCCTGGCTCATAGATGGCTGTCTTCTCTGTGTATCCTTACAAAGTGGAACTCACAGGGAGTTATCTGGGGTCTTGTTTACAAGGGCACTAATCCCATTTATTCAGGCTCTATCCTCATGCCCTGATCACCTCCCAAAGATCCCACCTACTAATATCATTCCATTGAGAATTAGGATTTCAACATTTGAATTTAGGGGGAATACAGACATTCAGTTCATAACAGTCAAGTTATTTCTTTTTATTTGCATATTTAAAGTACATCTTTGAAACTTCTATCTTTCCAGATGCACTGAGGTTATCCAAAATATTGATAATATTTCTATCTTTTCCATAAACTGCATTTAAATGCAGCTAATTTACTTATATCCACATTCCTGTATCCTAAGGGCAATGGAATAGGGGGAAGGACAGTGGTCTCTTATAGCACCTGTTGAGAGTCAAGGCTAGACTATCTTTATCAAAATCTTATCAGAATTATTAAACATGGCTTACAACACCCAACTATGAGCTGGTCTTATGGCTGTGGGCTTCATCTCCTTTCTCTAACTCAGTATGTTGCCCTGGTAATTTTTGCCTTTGGTGGCTCTGGTGGTGCATATTGACTTCTGTTCATAAGAGCATTTCCTCAGGTGTTCTCTTCAAAAATTGAGTGGGGCAACCAGGAAAAGTCCTCAGATTTTTATTCCTTTTTTCATCAGTATTAACTCTAAGGAGAGGACGTGGGGTCTGAAGCTTGACATATCATACAATAATCTAAATTTCTTTCCGTGGCAGCAATGTTAAAAAGTCTTGTAGCATAAGACCACACCCTATTCTTTGTTCAGTCATTGCTAGTGAACTTTTGGCTTTTATTAAAATATTAATTTCTATAGATTTTGAGGAATATGATTTGTTACAACTGCTCAGCATCTTTATCTTAAATTTTAATTTATTTTAAAGTAGCTGAACATTTGATATATACATAGCATCAGGATCTTAAGCATTTAGAGAATAAATACATCACAAATTTTGCTTGTTTTTGTATTACCAACCAGAATTTTGAGACCACAAGAAATCATGAAATTTAAAGTAAAATATATTTAGTAAGAAACATGGTTTTGTTACTGAGATAGCATAATTAACATTCTTCTAATGTGCTTTCTAACATGTTTGTATAGAAGGCAATGCACTAATCAAATAAAACCGAAGCCTTTCCTTATCCTTAAGTGGTTCTCTTCTAGAAAGGGTGAGGCATATAAAATAACCTTGTATCAGAGGAACTGAGAAAGAAGCCTGCAGAAATCATTGGTTCTTGTGCTTTATTCTTTCATAGAACCTTTGGAAGACATGATGATGATTATACACAGGCAAAAAATAAAATAAAATCAAGGAAAATAAAAAGTAACTTTATAAGGTCTTAATTAATAATTGTAATATAGGCGAAAATAATGTAAATGGATAAGTCCTAACATTACACTGTGCAGAAGACTGTAAACTGCAATCAATACAAACTAATCTAAGTTAACAATCCATTATTCTCAATTATTTCAAGAACTGAGATAATGTTCCTGATCCTGTTATTGAGAGCAGTACGAAGTTCTCCTGTGAGCACCATTCACCCTTTATACTTCCAACGCCACAGGGATTCTCTGTTGTCTGCTTTGGTTCCCGTCTACTGGGAGAATAAATCCTTAAGATGATTTCTTTGAAATTTTGAAGTAATACCTGCCTATATTTATATTACATTAAGTAGAAAGGCTTTAGAAGTTTTCCTTATGTAAAATTCATGTTCTGTGGAGTTGGAGCTGCATTCTGATTTCTTAATATTCTAGAACATTTAATTAAATCCCACTTTTAACCCTTTGAGGACCATGGATTCCATTGTAGTTTCCTCCTTCTGAAGTCAGTTCATAGCATGATAAATCTTTTATTAATCAGGACATATAACATTGATGTTGTCTGTCTGGAAGCTATTAAGAAGCATTAATGAAATAAAAGTGATATTAATTTATCATGAATTATTTAAATGGCTCTATTGCTTAAACTAAAGTCTGTATTTTAATATAAAATGGGCCTATGGAACCTATGTAGTTACTATTGAATAAGAAATATATGGCAAAATTGTTATACAAGATACAACATGTAATATGATGCAAATCATCTATAGACTATTTTTTTTTATTTTTTTTTGAGGTACACCAAGTTCAATCATCTGTATTTATATACATATCCCCGTGAATGAGATGGAGCTATATGTAATGAGGTGGATATACCTAGAGTCTGTCATACAGAGTGAAGTAAGTCAGAAAGAGAAAGACAAATATTGTATGCTAACTCATATATATGGAATCTAAAAATGGTACTGATGAACTCAGTGACAAGAACAAGGACGCAGATGCAGGGAATAGACTATTTTTTTCAATACAGAAAGTTTTCCTTTAAGCACTAACTATGCACAGGAACTATATATAAATATAGTAGGAATGATAGCCCTTGTTTCAGAAGGATGGAGTCTAATGTGTGGAAAAAATATGTGAAACTACATGAAATCGTTTAAATATGTTTTGATCAAACTATTCAGGCAATATTATAGCTTTGAATCTTAGCCTGACTTCTAACATTTATTAGACATGTACGTACGCCAAGCCAAAATCCTTCCCTGAGCTAGATTTCTCATCCTCAGTAGACTCATAAAAAGAGCTCCCTTCAGAAAGACACAATAATTATAAAGTGTCCACATGGCACCTGGTTTGGAGTAGTGTCTTAATAACCAAATTACCCATCTCCCTCCTTTCCTCAACCTTGCTATAGCATCATACAAGAAACATTCAGATGTTTGTGTATTTCACTGGAAAGCCAATTCACATTCCTGTGCAAGGGCAGAGGCAGAAGTTGTAGTGAGAAGGCTGTCTCAGCTTGGTCTGGGATATATAAGCTCTTAACAACTCACTTGGGAGGAACAAGTTGCCAAATGGTGCAAGACAACGTCTCAGTGAAGACCAAGACATCAACAGTTGAGTTCACAAGTGTGTCTTCATGCCCATGATTCATATCAAGGAATCCAGAATGTTCCTCACAGTAGAAATCCTGCTAGGTGCCTTGTGTATTGCAGTACACCTTGACCTGAAGGGAAGATACATGGAGACTGCCAAGTTCTGGGCACACAAAGCTATAATTCATTGTGTTAAATGGCAAAACCAAGGAACTGGTGATTTATGCCTGCAAATTATCGTGTCGTTCATTAGTGGTAATTACTACTCAACCCTGAAATAAAATGGTAATCAGTGTGCTGAAATGAGAACACCCACACTGGCTCCTTGCTGTTCATCTGCAAACCTTTCTGCCTGCCTCACATTCCAGCACAAGAAGAAAAAGACTGAGGGAAGCCAGGTGAGTGTGCTGTGGAGAGATGGGCTTTTGGTCATGCGAGGCTGCTTGCAGCAGCTCCTGCCAGCTCCAAGCCTAGAAGCTGCCTGTTCCCAAGGAGATAAGAAGGTTGTGTTGGATGCTCTCCCAGAATATTCAGACTGTTTTCAGGGACAGGAACTGTGGCAGGCAGCAGAGTCATGGAGCCAGTGGAGGCAGCATGGTGCAGCATGCTCTGCGGGACAATAGCCACCACCACTGTGCCAGCGGCGTCCCCAGTGTGCCCCAGTGGCCTGCTTAGGCCCTGCACCTGGCTGTCTTGGGAAACCAAGACTCACACCCTGAATCCTGCATCCTGAGAGTCGATTTCACTTTGCAACAGATGGCCAGAATATCATGAAATTTCAGCTTGTCAATGACACACTAAATATCTATGAAGTGTAAACTGCCAGACAAACGGATTTCCATTTCGTTTCTGTCACAATCGTTGCCTACCGGAGACAATCTCTCATGCCAAGAAATGGATTCTTGACTTTGATACAATGGCCTCTGCTAGCTTTTCACACAGGCATTCAGAAGAGCAATATTAACAGCATGTTTGCCGGTGAGTTTCTTTGCAGTGCTGTAGCCACTCAAGTGCTGGTAATAACAGTGAGATTTCCTTGCTGTTCCATCATAGGGAAAGAGAAAGAAAACATCAAGAGTTTTCAACCTTTCCTGGGCTGATGGACTGACTTTAACATTTCTGTTAATGGCCGCAGAATTAAATGCTTTTACATCAGTGATTGTTATTCTTTGGGTAGGACTGTTGATTTGCCTGTTGAATTTTCCAGTTAGGATGGATAAGAGAGGTCAACATAAATGTGTACACTATTGCTGTGGTGAGAGCGATCAAGGACAATCACGATCTCTTTATGCCCACCGCATTTAGAGTTATACGTCTTTAAATAGCTGTAATGTTTAGCATATGGACCTTTTTTTAAAACAGTTTTTATTTCTAGAGCAATCTTAAGATTAAAATTGAGCAGAAAGGACAGAGTTCCCACATAATCCTTCCCTGACTTCTTCACATACACAGTTTATCCTCTTATACTGTCTTGCATGAGTATGGTATGTTTGCTACAATTCATGAGTCAATATCAAAACATTATCATAAATGAAATCCATAATTTACACTGAGGTTCATTCTTATGCACATTCTATGGGTTTTGCCAAATACGTAATGTCACATATCCCCTATTACAGTGTCATACAGAATAGTTTCACTGGCCTAAAAATCCCCTGTGTTCCACCTATTTATCTTTTACTTTTTCCCTTAGACCCCTAGGCAACCACTGATCTTTTTACTGTCTCCGTAATTGTGCCTTTTCTAACATGCCATATATTTGGAATCATACAGTATGTAACCTTTTCAGACTTGCTTATTTCAGTAGGCTATATTCATTTAAGGTTCTTCCATGACTTTCTGTGACTAGCTAGCTCACTTATTTTTATTGTTGAATATTCCATTGTATGGATGTACCACAGATTGTTTATCCATTCATCTCTTGAAAGACACCCAGTTTGGGATGATTATAAATAAAGTTACTGTAAACATTTACATACAAGTGTTTGGGTGGACATAAGTTTTCAACAAATTTGGTTAAGTACCTAGGAGCAAAATTTCTGGATTGTATGTTAGGCTCTGTTTAGCTTTGTAAATCTGCCAAACTTTCTTCTAAAATGGCTATACCATTTTGCTTTTCTGAAAGCGATTGAAAGTGCCTGTTGTTCTACATCCTTACCAGCCTTCGGTGTTGTCAGTGTTTTGGATTTTAGGTTTTATAATAGGTGTATAGTGTTATCTCACTGTTGTTTTAATATACAGTTCTGTAATGACACGTGACTTTGAGCACATGCTTTTTTGCCAAATTTATAGGGTTTTTTGTCCTTTCAGATCTTTTGTTCATTTTTTGAATGTGGTTGCTTTCTTATTGTTGAGTTTTAAGGGTTTTTTGTTTATCTTTTGTGGATACAACTTCTTTATCAAATATGTGTTTTGCAAATATTTTTTCTGTCTTTGGCTTGTCTTTTCATTCTATTCACAATGACTTTTGCAGAACAAATATTTTTAACTTTAAGCCAAAAATTTCAACTTTTCTTTCATAGATCATGTTGTTGGTGTTCTAAAAACTAATCATTAAACCTTAGGTCACATAGATTTTCTTGGAAAGTTACTTACTGTTGATTCAATTTCTTTAATAGATGTAGGCTTATTCAGATTGTCTATTTCTCCTTATGAGAGCTTTTGTAGATTTTATCTTTCAAGAATTTGATCAATTTCTTATAAATTATCAAATGTGTAGCCATAGAGTTGTTCATAGTATTCCTTTATTATCTTTTTTAGTATCCATGTGATCAGTTGAAATGGTCCCTCTTTCATTTTTTTATATTAGTAATTTATGTGTTCTCTCTTTTTTTTCTTGGTTAATCTGGCTAGAGATTTATCAATTTTATTGATCTTTTCAAAGAACCACCTTTTGGTTTTATTGACTTTCTTTGTTGATTCCTTGTTTTCAATTTTATTGATTTCTGCTCTAATTTTTATCATTTCTTGTCTTCTGCTTACTTTGGATTTAATTTTCTCTTCTTGTGCAGTTTTCTAAGGCAGAAACAGGTTGTTGATCTTTACATTGTTCTTTTCTAATATATACATTTAATGCTATAAATTTTCTCCTAATTACAATTTTGGTTGCATCCCACAAATTGTGATAAGTTGTATTTTCATTTCTTTTTGTTCAAAATTTTTTTTTTAATTTCTCTTGATTCTTCTTCAATCCATATATTTCTTAAAAATGCATTCTTTGATCTCCAACCATGTTGAGATTGTCCAGCTGTCTTTCTGTTATTGACTTATATTTTAATTCCATTGTGGTCTGAGAGTATATTTTGTATGATCTTTATTCTTTAAATATTTTACGATATGTCTTATGACCTAGAATAAGGCTTATCTTGGTGAATATTTTATGTGAAATTGGGAAGAATTTACATTCTGCTGTTGTTGGATAAAATCTTTTATAAATGTTAGATTCAGTTGGTTAATGTTGTTGGTCAGTCTACTGTGACCTTGCTGACTTCCTGCCTGCTGGATCTGTCCATTTCTGATAGAGTGGTGTTGAAGTATCCAACTATAAGAGTGGATTTATCTCTTTCTCCTTACTTCTATAAGTTTTACCTCATACATTTTCATGTTGTTTTGATAAATACAGATAAATTAAGGGTTTTGTGTCTTCTTAGAGAATTGACCTCTTCTTTATTATGCAACGCCCGTCTTTCTTACTGATGATTTTCCTGCTCTGAAGTCATCTTGGTGTGATATTAACTTAGTTATGCCAGATTTATTTTCGGGGTTGTTCAGGAGCAAAGAATGAGGGAAGGTAGGTAAACAAGGAAGGAGTGAAAGTTTATTCTAAGAATTGTTATTTAGTTGGACACCAGTATGGGCAATAAATAATCCTGTAGGACATTTTGAGAAGCCATATGATTGAAAAGCCAGAACTGTCCACCTAAGGATTGAAAAAGGGAAATATTTGAACATTAGCACAGGTTTTTATTGTAAAGAATGGCCACGTGAGCAGAAACTTCTTGCATTACTTTGGGTTGAATGTGCAAAGAGTCAGAAAAGACCCAGAGCAGCAAGTAAGAGGCAAGAAGCCCAGGGTCAGGACCCAAGGGAAGACATTGTTAGGCTGTACCTACATGAAGTTCTTCACATTTTTAACCACTCCTCCAAACTTCCTAAAGTAAAAACTCTGGAGAATGGGGATCAGCAGTCTGGATTTTTTCCCCAGTTTATTGGGTAATAATTACATTATGTTACCTCTTGTCTTTTTCATATCAGCCACTCTAACAGGTGTGAGGTGATATCTCACTGTGGCTTTGATTTTCATTTCCTAGTGATTAGTGATGTTGAATATCTTTTCATGTACCTTCTGGACACTGTATGTGTTCTTTGAAAAAATGACTAGTTCTCTGCCCATTTTTTAATTGGATTGTTTTTTGTCACTGAGTTGTATGAGTTCTTTATATATTTTGAATATCAACTCCTTATCAGACATATGATTTGCAGTTTTTTCTCCCATTCCATAGGATGCCTTTGCATTTTGTTGATGGTTTCCTTTGCTGTGCAGAAGCTTTTTAGTTTAATGTAGTCCCACTTGTTTATTTTTGCTTTTGTTGCTTTCGTTTTTAGTGTCAAATCCAAGAAAGTATTTCTAAGCCTGATGTTAAAGAGCTTACCCCTCTTGTTTCCTTCTTGGAGTTTTATGGCTTCAGATTTTTTTAATCCATTTTGAGTTGATTTTTGTGTATGGTATAGGATAGGCATCCGGTTTCATTCTTTTATATATAGCTGTCTGGTTTTCCTAACACCATTTATTAAAGAGATTTTCCTTTCACCATTATATATTCAAGGCCGCTTTGTCATGAATTAATTGGCCATTATGTATGGCTTTATTTCTTGGCTCTCCATTCTGTTATATGATCTATGTGTTTATTTGTATGCCAATACCATACTGTTTTTATTACTATAGCTTTCTAATATAGCTTGAAATAAAAAAAAATGTGGTGACTCCAGATTTGTTCTTTCTCAAGATTGCTCTGGCTATGCAGGTCTTTTGTGGTTCCATACAAATGTTAGAATTTTTTTTTCCTATTTCTATAAAAATGTCTTTGGAATTTTGATAGGGATTGCATTGAATCTGTAGATTGATTTGGATAGTATGGACAGTTTGACAGTATTAATTCTTCCAATCCATGAGCAAAGAACATCTTTCCATTTCTTTGGGTCTTCTTTAATTTCTATCTTGTAGTTTTCAGTGTACAAATCTTTTACTTCCTTGGTTAAATTTTATCCCTAGGTATTTTATTTCTGATGCAATTATAAATGGGATTGTTTCCTTAATTCCTCTTTCTGACAGTTTGATATTAGTGTATAGAAACACACTTAATTTTTTTGTATTGATCTTGTACCTCGCAACTTTACTAAACTCATTTATTAGTGCTAAAAGTTTTTTTGGTGGAGTCTTTAGGGTTCCCTATATATAATATTATGTCATCTGCACATGGAGATAGTTGTAATTCTTCCTTTCCAATTGGATGCCTTTTATTTATTTATTTATTTTGGCTAATTGCTCTGGCTAGGACTTCAAGTATTATGTTAGATAAAAGTGACAAGAGTGGGCATCCAGTTTTCTATGCCAGATTTCTTTAGATTGGTTTTAGCATGGTGTATTTAACTCCACTCCTCTATTTTGAAGCTAATCGTGGCTGTGTATTTAAAGCTGGTCTCTTACAGACAATGTATAGTTTCATCTTGATTTTTTTAATACATATACTCTGCTTCTTTTAATTGGTGTGGCTACCATATTCATATTTAAAGTAATTTTTATATATTTTTGGGTTAATATCTCCCATATTTGTAACTGTTTTCCATTCATTGATCTTTTATTTTTTATTTTTTATTTTGGTTCTTCTTTTCTTTTTTGTACCATTCTTTTTCTTTCTTCTTTGGTTCTAATTAAGTATTTTATGTGACAACATTTTATCTTTTTTCTCTTAGCATATCGATTATACTTCCTTGTTAAATTTTGTGAGTGGTTGCCCAAGAGTGCAGTATACATTTACAACTAGGAAAAGTCCACTCTCAAATACACTGACCCTTGAAATACACTGGTTTGAGTTGCCTGTATCCACTTATAAAAGGATGTTTATCAATAGTAAATAGTACAGTACTACATGGTCTGCGGTTGGTTGAATCCGCAGATGCAGAGGAACTGTGGATACAGAAAGCGAGCTATAAATTATATGTGAATTAAGCCTTCTGTTGTTTAAGGGTCAACTGTAACACTTTACTACTTCATGAATACTACTGGTAACTTAAAGTATTCTCAATTACTCTTTCTAGTCCCTTATAATATTGCTGTTATTCATTTTACTTATAATGAGCTATAATCACTTAATACATTGTTGCTATTATTTTTTGAACAGTTACCCATTAGTTCAATTAAGAATAAGAAAAAAAAATGTACTTTACCTTCTTTTATTCTTTCTCTATAGTGCTTCCTTTCCTTATGTAGATCCTTCTTCCTGAATTAACTTCCAAAGTTTCTTGCAAGGCACTTCTACTAGCAACAAAATTTCTTAATGTTTGTTTGTCTGATAAAGTATTTCTACTTCATTGTGGGAAAAATAATTTCACTGGATACAGAATTCTTGTTTGGTGATGGTTTAATTTTGTTTTGTTGTTCTTCAACGTTTTAAAATATTTACTCCATTCTCCTCTTGCTTTCATGGTTTCTGAAGAGAAGAATGTTATAATTCTTACCTTATTCTTCTATAGGTAAAATGTTTCCCTTCCCTCCTTCAGGCTTCTTTCAAGATTTTGTCTTTGATTTTGGTTATATTTAATATGATATATCTAATGTAGTTTTTTGTTTGTTTGGTTTGGTTTGGTATTTTTCTTGCAAAGTGTTCCCTGAGCTTCCTGGATTAGTGGTTTTGTGTCATTCATTAATTGTGGAAAAATTTCAGTCATTATTGCTCAAATATTTTTGTACATTTCTTTGTTTTACTTCTGGTATTCCCATTGTGTATGTTACACCTTTTTAACTGTTCACGAGTTCTTGGATATTCTGTTTTTAAAATTATTTTTCTCTTTACTTTTGAGTTTGTAAAGTTTCTATTGACAATTTTCAGGCTTATTGATTCTTTCCTTGAACATGTCAACCAATTAATTTAAATTCTTGATCTGATAATTCAGAACTCTCTCATATCTAAATCTGGTGAGACAGGAAAGCTAGAGGAGTCTATAATTGTATCTTTCCCTTTTCCCACGTCAAAGGCTAGAGGGGACTAGGGTTGGTTATTTCTCATGTTGAATAGTCTCTGTCACAATAGTTTTCTCTGAGGATTGTCCTTTGTTAAGGCTAGCAGAACACTCTGGGAATATTTAAAATGGTAACTTTTCCTCTCCCCCATCAGATACATGAGAGGGTTTTTCTCCATTCTTCACCATGAGAACCTGGAAGACCTCCTGTAGGGAAATCTCACAAAATTGCCTCTAAGTCTGTACCCCTGGGAGTTTTTCTCTCTCAGGTGAGTCCACACTCAGTCTCCAGCTATTAGTCACTTACTATTTCAGTGTTCTTACTAGTTTCTGGCTCCAGCAGGTGGTTTTTGATCCTGGCAAGCTTGTGATTTTCTGTATTCACCTGTCTCTCCAGTTTTTTAAGGCAGCAATTTCTCTTATGACTTCAATTCTCTGTTGGCTCAGAGAAGAGTTGTTCATTTTTATTTTGCCCAGCTTCTTTCTTGTTGGGAGGATGAGAGTAATGCCTTCCAAGTTCTTTACATGTCAGAGAGGAAACTGGAAGGTCTATGGACATGCTTTTGATAACCAAATATGAATTGATAAAAATTAGGAATGATTTGTTTGACAATGATTAAGTGAAATGCTATCCACAAAATTTAAGATTTGAAATAAATAATATAAAAATTTTGAAAATCAAACTTTATATATTTTTAATAAACAATATTCTTAGCACACAGTGATGTTGCATTTGCATATTCTCTTAAGATTTAAATAATGTAATGAATTTTCTAATCCCTATAGTGATAATACAATTAAGTGAATTTCTCTGTACTTCAAAGGGAAAAAAGTACACACAAAATTTCCCTGGTGGAATTTTGGCTTATCTGATAAACCTATTTTTAAATATGCCATATGAAAATCTGAATATATTTAGGCAGTTAAGGCACAAAGTCCATTTTAGGCTGGTTCTACACCTTAAATGATATTCACTGAACCTAAAATGGAAGGATGATAATTTTATCATAAATATTGGGGAATATATAAATTTATTTCCAGTTTTTCTCATATTTTAATTTCTGTCATCTCGTATATTCAACAAACATCTATCTCCTTGTTCTGAAATGAAGAAATTCTAGCAAAAAAAAAAAAAAGTCATAAAATTGCAGTATTAGAGATCCCCTGAGTAAGGTTGTTTCTAATTCCAGATCTAGTGCCTTCCCCTCCCCTTTTTTAAAGAGAGATAAAGAAGCAAAAGTATGTATAATCAGGCTTGGTTCCAATTATATAAGACTTTAAAATGGATAAAAGAAAACATCCTTAATATGTGAGTAGTTTTGTTATAATTTAGTTGTTATTTTCATTGTTTTGTTTTGTTTTTAAATAGGACAAAAATCAGAACTTCTGTGCAGTGCTATGGCAACGTTCCTATAGACGTTATCTCAAGTCAGCCATCTTTGTAGTCAGGAAAAATTCTCCTCTACTCAGAGATATGAGTAAACACATGCCTAGTAAACATGACTGAACAGTGTAAGAATCTTAGCAATGACATCTTTTAAAATGACAATTAAGCCATAAAAATTAACTGCACTACTCTAAATTCTCCCGTTTGAATCACAGTTGGAATTTCTAAAGTTCAAGGATCCATTCTGACAGTAGAACACACTGAGACAGCCTCCATTTCTACAGAGCAGTGTTGCTTATATGTTCTTCAGGAAATGTAATCATATTGGTGAATTAATTGAGCTTTAAAGGACTTTATCAGTAAGGAATTTGATAAGGTGGGAGAAAATTAAATGTGGACCTAATGTTAGCCCATTGGAGGAGAACTGAAATAATTACAGTGCAGTTCCTGATTCCATAATATTGTACCATAGTGGCTGAACAAGCTCACAGAGCTATCATTTCCAAACTCAGGCTGAGGTCTTAGTAACTCTACTGTGAATATGACATCCTGACTGAAACAGATACCTGTGGCTATGAAGAATGCTTCACAAAAAAGGTACAGAAATTAAATAGAAGTGGCAGTCTAGGTAGGAAAGTACTGGTGAGGCAGTCACAAGGGAGAGTACTTTCCTACCCCTGTGCAGAGCCTGGTATGCATCATGGATGGATGGCTAACTTCCTATTTAATCTCCAATAGGTGGTACATCTATATAGCTGGTCCATCTAGACATAATCATGCTGCCTTTCTGGCACCCATTCTTTTCCCCCACCTCCAATTCCTCTGACAGGCTTGGAATCTCACCTTCTTTATGGTACTTAGGGTCATGGCTGGGCCATATTTCTGGTACGTTTTACAACATCTTAGATACCCCATTTGAACTTCCTAAATAACTCTATTGCTAAAATCTTCTGCTGCCTATAAGTCTTGGAGTTAAACTATAAGACTTTCTAAGCAAAATTCAAAAATCAGTGACTCAGATCGAATTTAACAAAACCAGTCCCTGGCCTGTGACTCTGGACTAGGCTGTAAATAAAGCCTAGAGTCCTAGCCTCGACGTGAGATCAGCTGAGCACCTTTGTATTGGATTGAAATTAAAGAATACATACATATAATTTTCCCTGAGTTTTTCTTTCTTTTAAATCTTATAGCAAACTAAAAACTGAAAGTTGACTTTTTGCCCCCTGAAATATACTCTAATCACCAGTGACAGATTTAAAAATAAGTGGCTGAGCTACTTAATGTAGCAAGATTACACACTCAGGAGCAGGTTTCATAAATATTTAACTTTTCATTTCCATATGTTATAGGTAGCTAACATTCACAGAAGCAATGAGGTGCATGTGGAAAGAGCAAAGGCTTTACATTTAAATAGCCCTGAATTTGAATCCCGGTTCAATACCCTCCTCACCAGAAGACTGTCAGCAAGTATTTTCATCTTTCTGAGCCTTGTGTTCCTGTAAAGCGTGCAACAAATTCACAAACCACAAGGTTATTTCGAAGGTTAAATAAAATATCAAAGAAATACCATTTATGACAGTGCCTGACACATGAGGATTGCTGGGGAAGTAAGTTGTTTCTCCTTTACGGATATTCCAGATACTCTGGAGATCTTTCCCATTCTGAATGGTGCCGACATTCTAACACCTGATTATTACTGGTGAGGCCTGTGGCCCTTAGCTCTTTGTGGTATCTTTTTCTTTCCAAGTATCTTTCTGGGACCTGGCTTCCCTGCCGTGGTAGCTCCTCACCCATAGTGGGCTCTGTCTCTGTCCATGCCTTGCTCTGTCCCGGCTTTGATCTCTGTGTAAATGATTGTACGGGACTGAACTCTGGAAAGGAAGAGAACTAGAACACTTCAGCTGTGAAGTTGTATAACTGTGACTTTTCCCTGACTGATCAGAAGCTTCATTTCACAGGTGGGAAAGGGGGGAGTGACAGACATCCACTGGATTGCTGTGGGAATTAGTTGGCATCATATTTCAGAGCTTAGTATCAGTTCTCAGCAAGAGAACCTTTATTTCCACATCTCTAAAATGCTACCCAAAGTCCGCAAATAGCAATATGAATACGTTCTGCCAACTCATGGGGCAAGTTGCTAAATGGATGTGAACACTGTGAACTGCTCTTCGAGAGGGCTCTAAGCCTCATTTTCACTGTGACAGAAGCCTACCCCAGTGCCTTCATGGCCCACAGAAAAAGCCCTGTAATCCATCAGTTACAGCTTTCCGATTCCTGAGGTTCTTTTCCATGAGAGAATTATTTGTTAACTTGGTCTCTAGATATGGGAAGACAAGCTGTATTCTTAGAGAAGAAAATATTTGCCCCTCAAGTGGAATTGATTTAAGGGAAAAGGGGGCACCAGATTTAGCATAGTAACACTAAAAAATATTCAGGGTTTATTTGTAATTCAAATTTAACTGGGCATCCGGTGTTTTATCTAGCAACCCTAACTGTCCTCAGTCTCTGAAGTCACTGCATTCAGGCAGGCATGAAGTCATTCA
Source organism: Hippopotamus amphibius kiboko (assembly GCF_030028045.1). Lineage (NCBI taxonomy): Eukaryota > Metazoa > Chordata > Mammalia > Artiodactyla > Hippopotamidae > Hippopotamus > Hippopotamus amphibius. Next base: position 55,183,387 of record NC_080190.1, on the reverse strand, counting down.
GCTACTCACTGGGCCCCATTAAGCCTTTTCTCCGGTGGACGAGCCTCATATAGTGTGTGTGTGTGTGTGTGTGTATGTGTATGTGTATGTGTCTGTTCCTATTAACAAAGTGAGAAGTGAGAAAGATATCTCGGTTAGCTTAAAGCACTATCAACATTAAGAACAGAAAAGCTTGACATGGCAAACTACCACTGTTCTTTAGGCCCAGGTAATACGCACTTAACATTGTACAAACTTGTATCCTGGACTGCAGCAAACCCTGAGATTGGCAGTCAACGGAGACCTGCTTCAGGAGAGCAAGTCAATTTCTTCTTGAGGCCACATCTAAGCTAGTCTCCTGGCTGCCTGTTAATGTTCTTCTGAATTTTTGCACTGAGTGACTAAGAGTAAAATAAGCAAATGATGATTCAGTGTATAGGGAATGAAGAACGTACATACTGGAAACATGGGCGTGATAAAGACAGCTAATCTTCCCAGGCACAGTCACTGTGTTGCCACTGTAGTATGAATGAAATTTCTAAGGCTCTGCGCCTCTCTCAACTTTAAAATACATTTTTCAGGTGATCTTTACGGGGAAAAAATGTGTAGAAGCACAAGCCATTATGAAAACCTTGTTATAGGCACACGTAGGAAAGAACACTGTCAGTGCATTTCAGGGCAGATGCATCTCTGGTTCTGAATAACTTGTACTGAAGTGTCTGCAACTTTGAAATTAGGTGTAGGATGTCATAATTTGTGTGAATATCCATGCTGGCACATATGACTACACTTTGGCTTGTTGAGAATCTCTCAATATTTGCTCAGTTAGAAATGAACTTAACTTCGGGGCACTTCTAAAGTTGGCAGAATGCAAATACAAATTTCTGCAATTGCTGTCTTGAGATATTAGAATTTAAAAAAATGTGCAGATAGGTACTAGAGCCAAAGATGGGTCTGAATAGAGGATATAAACCTTTTTGAAAATGCAAATAAGGAAGCTTCTAGTTTCAGATTCAGCATGTAAAGAGCTTGGAAGTTATCACTCCCATCCTTATAACAAGGAAATCATGGACAGACTGCCACTCAATGATTTTTCTTGGATTCACTACCCAACTGAGTTTGCAGGGCTGACTGTCACACAAAGAACTGGAGAGACAGGTAAATCAGAGACTTGCAGCTGAGATGTGCTTATCTTGGACAGAAGACACTAGAGCTATCCCTGCAAGGATTTCTTAGATGGTAAATTTGACCAATTGCTAGAAGATGAGTGTGGATTAACAGGAAAATGAGAAACTCCTGGGGGCTGAAGTCTTAGGGAAGCCCTCTACACTTTCTTGAGCCTTACTTCCAGAGATGGCACTGGGTTTTTCTGGTGAAGATCCAAGAAAGGTCTCATGGCTCCTGCAGAGGGAGGAGTAATCACTGGGGAGTTATACTTAGAGCCTTCTTCATAACAAAGGCCCACTCTCCAGGGGGAAAAGCTTGACCTGAATTTTGTCTCCAGCCTGCTCCAACTTTTCTGTCTTGGAAAGGGAGGTGAGGGAGATGGGAGGCATCTATACAGAAAGAATGCTTGTGATGGTCACAGGGCAGAGATACAGGCCCATTAAAAGGCTTACATTTAATCATTTGATCTGAGAACATCTCTTGCTCTACACTTTACTGCCACACAAATAGAGCCCCAGTATAATACTAGTGGGTTATAGCTGAAAGAGCTAAAAGATACAGATTCTTCGTGAAAAGGTACACTTAGGGAAACCCACAGTGAAGAAGGCAGACAAAAAGAATAATGGAGAAATTTGAATTCTCTGGCACCTATAGACAAAGAAAACAGTAAACAAAGCTCAATTCTAGCCAGATTAACACAAACCCTCACAGTGGAGGCCTATTGATGCATTTCTTAGTATAGGATATAATATGCCTCACTCTCAAAAAAATGAGAATTTTTATGCCAAAAGGCCATAGAAAACACAGTCTGAAGTGACAAAGCAAGCATAAGAACCACACTCAGATATGACACGTGTTGGAATTATCTGACAGGGACTTTAAAGTAACTATGATTAAAATGTTAAGGTGTCTAAATACAAAAGTAGACAGCATGCAAAAACAAGGCATATAAACAGAGAGATGGACTTCTATGAATAAAGAGGAAATGCTGGAAAATAAAAACACTCACAGAATTGAAGAGTGCCTTTCCTAGTCTCATTGGTAGACTTGCCATGCTCAAGAAAAGTATCAGTGAGATTCAAAAAGGTCAGTTAAAATTTCCCAAGGTGAAATGCAAAGGAAGAACTCAAAAAACAGAACATTCAAAAATTATAGAATAATTTCAAAAGGTGTAATATACACATAATTGAAATACCCGAGGAAGTAAAAAAAGAGAATGGAGTAGAAGAAATATTTGAAATAGTAATGGCTGAGAACGTTCCAAACTTAATGACAGGTACCCATCATCACATACTTTATGATTCCAATTATATGGCATTCTGGAAAAGGCAAAACTATAAAGATAGTTTAAAAAGATCAGTGGCTTCCAGGGATTCTGAGAAGAAGTGATGGGTGAATAATTGGCGCACACAGGCTGTTAGGGCAGTGTAACTATTCTGTACCATACTGTAATGTTGAATATGTGACATTATGTGTTCGTCAAATCCCATAGTGCTTCACAGCACAAAGAGTGGACTTTAATGTATGCAAATTAAAAATAATTGTTTTGGAGCCTTGGAGAATCCTTGGGTCAAATGCAGAATGTGACACAAGAAACTAGATGTGTTACAAATGTGTGGAACAATTTCATTGAAAGAGATGGGGGATAAGTAACTGAAAATGAGTAGTCAGTAAAACTAAAGGTTAAAGGAACCACGTATAAGTAACTGTACCCTAGTTGATAATGTCTTTTTTTTCCCCCGAGAGGTGCACTTCTGAAATCCTATACATGTGTTGTATAATTGGCCACTTAAGTAAACAGATGGTCACTTGTGGGAGCCAGATTTCCAGCTGTTGGAGTGAGAGGCTACAGATGAATGAGGGGAGGAGGCTAGAATGATACATGTGGTAGTAAATTAGAGTTGGCTAAAACAGTATGAACTTAAGTTTAGGTTAATATATATATTTTATACATATATAAAACTGGTGGTTATGTATAGAAACATATTATTTATGTATGTATTTCTTCATGTATGTATTATATATGTACATATTATATACACATACATTCAATAGTATCCATACGTAAATATCTTTACTCTGTCATTTGAGAGGACCTAGAAGCAATAACACTGTAATAGCACACCAAGAACCCAGATCTTGGTTTCTAATACTATTCTACAAATTTTATTAGAAACAGGGCTCCTTGGAGAAATGGCTGATTGTAGGACTAGGGCAGGAAATCTACCAAACGGGCCTGGAATAACACCTGTAGCACCAGGAAATAAAGAAGCACTTGGAAACTTTTAAAACTCCCCATAACAATATAGGTATATCAAAATGTTCCAGAAGGCTTGTGAAAGACTTCCCAATTGTCAAAGCTCCACTTGAGCAACAAAATAAATAAAATTGTATCGGACTATAACCCAATGTATAAAGTAAACATTTATGTGTAGTGATATAAATAAGTAAATAAATGTGGAGAACAGATAAATATTCTTGGCAGAAAATTACAAATAATTTGTGTAGCTACTCTGTATTTAAAGAGGTGGGACATAACTCCCTACCACTTAAATGTTGGCTGCACATAGTGACTTTCTTCCAAAGATTACTGTATAAAGGGAGAAAAAAAGAGAGTAACTTCACAGTTGAGAATCCTGACAGATGACAAACTTACCTCCAGTCAGGTGATCTAGGTTAGCGTTAGTAGTGATAAGTCCTTTGATATGAAATGATTATAATGGTACTTTATCTCTGTAGTTTCCTCCCAGAAATAAATTTCCCCAATGTAATCATGAGAAAATCATCAGACAAAGCCCAATTGAGGGACGTTTTACAAAATACCTGAACAGTAATCCTCAAAACTCTCAAAGTCATCAAAAACAAGGAAAATCTGAAAAACTGTCGCAACCCAAAGGAACATAAGGGAACAGGACTTATAAATGTAGTGCAGTATCCTGCATGGATCTTGGAAGAGAAAAGGGACATTAGGGAAAAATTAAGGACATCTGAGTATAGACTTTAATATTATATCAATATCAGCCAATTAATTATGATATAAATCTAAAACCATTCTAAATTTAAATGTTTATTTAAAACTACAAATAAGATAAAGAGAGAACATTTAAATTGTTCTTTATTTTATAAGCTTTCTTGTTTTGGAAAAATTCTTTGTGTTTCTTTCATCTCCTGCATTTTATTAAAGAAAATTGAGCAACAGTACTCGACCAATTCAGACATCAAGATATTTACCCTTCATCTTCTTTAACTCCCAATAAGTAATTATTTAGTTTAAGAAAATGTGGCTTAGTTGAAGCAAAATGTATTTTAAATGTTGATACATTGATTATAGGTTTGTATGGGTCTCTAACGTAGACCAAATGACCTGGAAAATAGCAGCTGCTATTGAAGTTCTGTGATTCAGAGATTTAAATAATTTCATGAAAATGAAAGTATTTTTTAAACTACAGATTTCAAGATAAATATAAAGTATCATCACTATTTGTGGGCTCATTAATTTATCCTTTCATTTAAAAAATTAGTTTCTATAGATACTTTCTATATATTAATCCAGTCCTATGCACTGAGTAAAACTATACTTTCAGTTTTGAAATTATCCTCCTGAATAATTTTATTCATCATCCTCAGGTTGGAATTTTTTACTTACTGGGGTTTTACTGTGTAATTTTTACTTGATATTTTTCCCAATAGATAGCCTGAGAGTATAGAGTGGCATTGAGATATCAGAGCCTTTAACAGCATCTGAATTGATCTGAATTGATTCAATTCTTCAAACTCTTTCAGTGTCTCATATGCTAAGGCTATTTCTCTAACTATGCCTGCCTTTCAGGAACAGGTTCTAGCATCAGATCAGTTTTGAGAACTTTTAAGAAACTGTTTCCTCATTTGTGAAATGGTTATAGGTCCAATGTATTGCGGTCCTGCTGGGAGTACGAGATCGACTCTCAGATTGATGACTAGATCCTGGAGATTCAGGTCCACCTGCAAATGATGATAGATGTCATGCGGTCTTGCAGACAGAATACATTGTCTGGAGGATATAATCATAGACAAATGTGATTTATCTGAGTGCTTGGAGTCTAGCAAAATATTGAAAGACAGGAGGTCCTAGAGCGTCACCATAGTGAAAGTTTGCCAAGTATGGAGCATATCACTTCCTACTGGATATGTGCAGTCAAATGCTTCCTAAACACTCAAACGCAACGCAGCCAAACTACACTCATTGGCTGCCTTCTATCTTGTGCCACCCCCTGTTCTGGGTGAAGGATGCCACCATCCATCCATTTACTCAACTGGCAATCCTAAAAGTCATCTTCGACTCCTCCCTCTCTCTCCTGTCCAACTGTCAAATCCGGTTGATTCAATTGTTCTTAAACATCTGTCAAAGTTTCCATTTTAGTTTACCTACCACTTATCTAGGCAGAGAAATGTTACTTATAATACAGCTTCTGTAACAGCTTACTAACTTTGTCTCCAGTCAGTTCCCTTCCAATCCATTCTCCACAGAACAGTTATTGTGAAATGCAAATATGGTCTTTTCCCTTCCTTCAAACCCCAGCCATGCTCCTTGTGTGCCTGTTGTGTAGAATGCTTTACTGCTGCATGCTCTCTTTCTCACCATGGGCTTTGCAAATGCTGTTTCCTACGTCTCGTACACTCTGCTATTCTCTTCCCCGCTTACCAACTGCCCCTTCCATCTTTCATCCTCTGCCTAATCTTTATTCTCCTTTCAGAATCATCTGAGGATTGTTACCTCTTACAGAAAGCTTTCCCAGTGCTCCAAACTCTGTCTCCAAAGTCTGGATTATAACTTATCAATACAATAGGTCCTCACATTGCACCAAATATTTTGTCTCTGCTCTCTACCAACTTGGAAAAATCTGTGTGAGCAGGGACTGTATTCATATTATAGTTACCTCTAGTGCCAAACACAATGCCTGACACATAGCAGGGGCTCAATAAATAATTTTTGAATAAATGAATGAAAGAATGCACTAATGAATGAGGAATAAATATTTAAATGAATATATAAAAGCATGGAGGGATTGAAAAAAGAAAATATTCCTAGATCTAGATCAGGCAGTCAGAGTGAAAAAAGCTTTTAAAAAATATTTTTAAAAAATTTAAGTGGGTTTTAACAGGTTTTAAAAGGCAAAAATGGATTGAAAACTAGGATCTCTCTCTCTCTCTCTCTCCGCTTTGCCTCCCTTGTGTTTCTGTGTGTGTGTGTGTGTGTGTACATGAGTATACTCGTTAAAAGTAAGAGAAGATGGTGAGGAAAAAAGATCATTAGGAAGAGCTCAGTTTCTCTTAACTGGAAGCTAGAGAGCACTGAATAAATGTCAAAGCAGGTACCCTGTTATCAAAACTAGAGAGGAATATTTGGACTTTGACACTCAGTGTGGCCCGGCCCAAGATCAGGACTAGACCATCAATATGCGGACTCAGTGTTTACTGAATCAGTAACTTAAGGGCCCCCAAATGCACCCTGTGTCCCTCCAAGGTTAGTTGGTATTGGCTGCCAAGCCTGGGTCAGAACTGACCATCAGTTTGTGTGGTGGTAGGGAGCATGGGGTGGGGAGGTTGGGATCCAATGGGTCTACCAAAAACAGATAATAAGGTAGAAGAGGGAGGAAATCAGACAAATTATTATGATATTTCTATTTACCAGTATCTGATATTTTAAGTCTTCTGTGTACTGAAATATCTCAGACTTTTAAAAAAAATAGCAATTAAAAACTCTAGGTTGACAGTGCATAGAATATTCCTTCTTTCTTCCAGACCACCAGCATTCAAAGTAGTCTGGTAGAATAATTAACATTTTAAATAAAAATATTAAATAAAAAAAAAGCTTCTTCACTTTAACTCCAGGCAGCTTGGAAAATAGGACTGTTTTCATGAAGCTGATCTTGATGGGTCCAAGCTGTTCTCTGAGGTCATGAGCATCTCAGCTTTTCCAAAGAGTACTCTTGGATGTTTAGTAGTACAGACAATCCATGAGATTATTTATTCTGTGTTATATAATAGCAAAGGTCTTCCATAAACATAGCATTAAACAGACATAATGCTTCAGAAAAGAAGAAGAGGAGCATACTTTCTGGAGTGATTACTCATTATGTCTCAGACACTATATTCTGGGGACTTTGCATCCATTGTTTTATTATCTTCACAAAAACCCTGCATGAACTGTATTAGCATCCCTGTTTTACAGATGAGGGCCCTGAGGCTAGAGGAGGACAAGGGGTTTCCTTAAAATTATCCTTGCTTAATCCAAGGTAGAACTGATATTAACCTAAGACTCTCTGACTCCAGAGTATGGTCTCTTTTACCTTACCCTACCACCTATCCAACATTATTTTGGTTTGATTAAGGACTCATTTTCTAGTTACAAAGGTGGAGGAAGATGTCTTTTTCTTCTGCTAGGCAGTAACATGTAGTGGTTAAAAGCATGGGTTCTAGAGCCAGATTATCTGAGAAGAATTATTTTTTATTTGAACTTGAACGTATAGTTTAGTTTTCCTGTGCCTCAATTTCTTCAAGTGCAAATAGGGTTAATAATGGCCGCAGAACTGCAGAGAGGGCTAAAGGACTTTGCACACCTGCAAAGAGCTTTGTATTGTAAGTGATCAATGAATGTTCCCGTTATACTTGCCGTTGCTATTGCTGTCAGTGGCATCTTTTCACAGTGGCACAGCTACACAGAACAGGAACAGTGCACAAGCACACTTTCATGCTACCTCCTGTCCTCCTAAGTCCCAGTCATGGAGAAACGGGAAGATCCCCTAGCTGAAAGTTAATTCTTGTTACTCCATGTAGGGTTCAGGCACGCCTGACACCTGGGAAAAGTGGGTGCTGTTATTCACAACCTATACATCGTTAGGAAAATGAGATCATTCCTTGCTTGGTCAGAGCAGTGAGGATGCATCTATCTGTCACTTGACAGTGCAGAACCAGCAGCTCGAACTGGGGATATGTCCTATTGCCTTAGGCTTTCCCAGAGAGAGGGCTAGTCTAGTCTTACAAAAATATTGAGGGTGGCAAGACAAGCAGGGGCAGGCAGCTGAAGATTTTCAGGAGATTCAAACAGTCATGCAGATCATTCAGGTAGAAGTTTTAAAAAAATTGTAACTAAAAGCCATTCATCCACTTCTATTCCAAGCATAGTATTGGCTGCAAAGTACCATATGCTGATCCACTTGGACCAGCTAGCTTTATAACTGAGGTCTGCAGGCTCCGACTACCTTAGGGAACATTCTGGTGATTAAAGAAATAAAAGCTTGTTAAAAGTGATAGTTGCTTGTGTGCCCGGGAAGTATTGCATCCCTGAAGTTGTTCTCTGCTTTTCCTTTATATTTTTGTAGGGTGACCTATCTTGTCCAGGATACAGTTTGTCAATCCCTGTAATCATTTCCTGATGGGAAGTTGTTCCCTTTTCAATCCTGTGTCATAAGCTCTTTTCATTAAAGCAAACAAACCAATAGACAAACAAAACAAAAACCTGGGGACATTGATTAATGCAATAGGGAAAAATAAGGAATAAAACTAACAGGGATTTCAACCTGGAGGCCTGGCCTTTCTCAGTCTGGGATAAAGTTACGCTGTGGCTCTACTGGTCAGAAAACATTTCTCCTCTCATGACTTATGAGAACTCTAGGTGGATCCCCCTTTGATTGGACATCCATTTAACATGACTCAGTTGCCCTTTGTCTCTCTTAAGTCCTTATTTTTTTCCTTCCCTATTTTTCTCCCTTTCCAGCTGACTTCTCCTGGTCTCCAGTTTAGTTTTCTGGGAGAGACCCTTGTCGGCCCAGCTTATCAGCATCATCACGACCTGAGCATAACTTTCGCACTTGAACTGCTCACAGGACCCCGCCATCTGCATCTGCTCAGGGACTGCTCTGAACCTCAAGGCTCTTGCCTTAAAACTGAATCCCCAAGCTCTAGTCATAGAAGGCACATTGGCCTTTGATAGCCAGTGTTGAGGGAGAAGGCTTCTGTAGGCTGACAGGCTCCATGTTTACCCAGCGCAGAAAAGGAACTAAAATTATTCTTTGACAATTTAAGGGACTGTTTTAGAATATTTTTTTAATATTTTAAAATATTAATTTGAGATATTGTTTAAACTTTTGTTGTACCTCTCATGACAAAGTACATTTTATTCTTGAATTTCTTTTTATCTACTCTGGGAAGTAGCAAAATGTTCCTGTAAAGGGCTAAATAGTGACTATTGGGTCTTTGCATACTTTGCTGCAGCTACTCAGCTCTGCCTTGCAGTACAGAAGCAGCTGTCGACAATACATAAACAAAGGATGGCTCGGACAAAACATTATTTACAAAAACAGACCACCCAGCTGGACTGGTTGTGGATTGTCCTTTGCTGATCCCTGCTCTTTCCCAGCACAAGTGCACTTATGCTGTGCTCACACCACCTAATGCTCCACACTTATTTTGCATGTCTGTATTTCCTTGTTGCTGTATTGCAGAGCTCACTAATCCTGAGATGACTTATTTCCATGGGGTTGTATGGGGGTTCCTCTGTTGTGAAGCCACTCAGGGTCTCTTAAGTGGAGACAAAACATGAATTGCCTTAAAAGAGAATGGATGCCTCAGAATCATCAACAAATGCATTAGGGGGAAATTTCTGCCATTGTAAAAGGGAATGTTTTCTCCTAGAAATGATGAGAATGCCACTTCTGTCACACAAAGCGTGCATATCTGCTTAGGCACAGACATTTTGTTGAAAATCAAAATGATAACACTCTCTCCTGCCAACCCTGTAAGATGCTCCAAAGATAATGGTAGGGGTGGGAGAGTAGTAGGAAATGTATGCTCTATTTTTGACAACTGTCTTAACTCTGTTGTTCTCTCCTGAAATGAAGGTTTTTTTTGTTTGTTTTTGTTTTGTTTCGTTTTGAGCCACTCTATCCAAAACCTGGCTGTCATTTCTAATGTCCTGGGGGACGTTACTACCATTTTACCTTTCAAAAAGCAAATTTTAAAACAATCCCCGGCTATGAGGTTTCTCTTCCCAGATGGTGGGTCTGTGAACAGTGCCTGTGGAATGAATTTTATTCCAACTGTGAGCTACTCATTCTAAGTCTTCCAACAATTGTTCTTTACAAGTGTCTTTCTTCCTTGGTTACTATATGGTTTCGATCTGTCATAAGTGATCAGTGCGGTGTTTGACTCCAACAGAAATGAACTTTTGCTGTGTATGAGACAACAGGAAGATTTTGGCATATTTCAGCTCATGTGGACATCCTGCCTAAGCTCTCTCAGACTGTAGAGGCAACAGGACGTCCAGAATTTCTGCACATCTCTTCCTTGGGGGCACAAGCTTCCCTGTAGTTTTAGATTTTTCACAATTGCTGATTTCATCCAGGAATATCACTGTGTGAGCTTTTTTCTGAAGGTAATAGCGTGTGTGAGTGGCAGGTAATATTGCGGGAAAGAGGAAAGAACAGAGTGTCCTTATATTTCTTCAGCACTATTGTTAGAACCTGCATGCCTGTGTTTTTTTTTTTTTTTCTTTCACAACGTCCCCTTTTATAGAAATTTCCTTACAGTTTTTCAGGTAATATCTGTTACACAGGAATAGGTTATGTCATGACACACCAACCATGATTAGCAATGTTAGTAAGTTTAAGAAGGGATGTTTAACGAATAGAAAATTATAAACAGAATCATCCCTCTACTCCCTTCAGGAGTACTGAGAATTCCAGGGTAATCTCAGTCTAAAGACACATGAGAGTGTGTTTGGATCTGAACAAACCCAGGGACAGGGTAGATGAGCTGCCTTATCTGGATCCCTCCAAGGAACGTGATTATGTATGTTGTCTACAGGTTCAAGCACACAGGGTCCTGGTTTCTCAGACATCCTTGCAGTCTATTCCATGTTCCAGTTCAGAGTCCAACTGAGTACATTCACATTATGTTGTTTTTCCATATTTTCTGGAACAACACAGAATAAAACAGGAACAAAACAAGAACAAAACAGTCAGTAAAGCTCCTAGGAACTTGCAGATTACAGTGAAGATAAATAACGAACCAAGGGACTCTAACACACTGTTACATTAACTGACATGATGGAGATTGCTCCATTGGCTTCTCCAGAAGCACATAAAACGAAAACCTCACCATGTGAGTTGTGGGGGCAGGAGATAAGGGAAAACTTCCTCCCCATGGAAATGTTAGAGCTAAATGCTATGCTTCTACCTTGGTGGAGGAGATGAGAGGGGCAAGGAGGACATCCCAGGCAGAAGGAACAAAATGTGCAGTTACCTGGAGGTGAGGGGGAGGATGGAGAACTCACATGCCCTCCACCAACTGCTTTGTCCTCTCTTCTCCTGACATGACAATCCCACTCAATTTTAATTCAGTCTAAAAATGTTGAAGTGATGCCTGATCTATTTTCCATTATATCCCACACCTATTCCATCAGCAGGGATAGGAAAGTTAGTGATTTTCATGTATGTATTCATCCATCCTTTATTTCATAAAACAAACTTGTTTTTGAGATGCTTACCATTTAGTGACTTCAAGACTGTAGTTAAATAAATGTTAATGAAGCAGATGATGAAGCAGGGCATGCTTGAACTTTGGAGCCAGACACTATTGGGTTGGTTTCTTGATTCTGCCTTTCACCTTTGAACTGTATGACCTTGGGAAGGTCCCTTGAGATCTCCAGATCTTCAAACATGAGCAGAAAAAAGCTAATTATGTGTTCTTCAGAGTGTCTGCCACAGGGTCATTCAGTATGAACAAGCAGCAGTTCCTGTCTCCTCACTTTCCATCCCAGCTTCCATTTTTCTTTTGAAACTTCTTTTACTGCATTTTTAAACATACATTGCCTCTCCTGTTTGTTTTTTGAGCTCCTTGTGAGCCTAGACTACATTAGGTGTTTTTTTTCTTAATTAAAGTGCTTTTTTGGTTTATGTTTCTGTTTTTGCTTAGTTTTAGTTTACATGGGAGTCTTGTTCAGTCAGCCTTTGGGTGTAGGAGGAAGAATGCACGGTTTCCCTTTTGGCTTCCTCCAAAGTGGGGAAAGGGAAGATGTGGGAAAATGCAAAGGATGCGTGACTATCTGAAGGGAGGGGCATGGTTTTGGACCCAGAGCTGTTACGCATAAGTTGTTACAATAACCTCTTTGAGCCTAAGTGTCTTTGTCCCTAAAATGAAGATAAAGGTTCTCCCTTTTTATCCTGACTACAGGATCATAGCTGGACATTTGCCTCAATCAGTTTACAATCTTAGCTCCCACTCTGTCCATAGATAGGACCACAGGTATGTCCCCCCATCCACTGCAGCAGCATTCCAGGTTCCATCTCCTTCTCTTCATTCCTTCACCTACCTTCCACCCCCATTATTTTCACTCTATGGCCAGTACCTTGTTTTCCCCTCTGTAGTGGCTATTTGGAATTGATGATTTAGTAGGACAGCCTGCTTGCTATTTAATTCTGACTTCAGCCCTACACACCCTATTTCATAGTCCTCTTGTCTTCAGTGGAGAATAGTCCTGGGGTCTGTTTCTGGATCAGTCTTGCCCCCTTTCTACCCCCACCCTCCTGTGATTCCCCCTACTATCCCTGCTCCAGAGGAACTGCCTTTTCTGGAAGGGAGTGCATATATTGTTCAATTCCAGTTAAGGAAGTAAGCAGTTAAATATGTTTAAGAGAATATGACCGTAAGTATAGTTGTGACAGCCTCCTGAAAAGTATTTCAGATACTTCTTTGTGCCATGACAATTACTTGAGTTGTTTTCTATCTTCTGTACAAGTTTAACTTGTAAATGTCTCTAGCAATAACAACAATGAAAATTGGGTAAACTATTTAATTGGATGAAGGTGTCACCTATTTTTATGTTTTTTATAAATTAAGCAAGACTTGTCAACAATGGTCCTAATGCTGTGATGTTCTGCTCAGAGTTATTGGGCTCTTCAACTGGATGGACTCTTGATTTGGACATTGGTATCTTTTTGCATATGCAGACCTGGTAGACGGGTTTGTCACAGCCCTGAACTAGAGGGTGTGTGTATGTGTGTGTGTATGCGTGTGTCTGTGTTTAGAATAAAAACACGTTTGTCCTTTCAACCTCTGGGAACAAAGCACTCTGTGGACAGATTCAAACTCAATAGGATCAGATGATGCAGAAAACACTGGCTGCTTCTGTCCAGCAAGCTCAAGGTCTGACACTACCTGAGACCTCTGCTCTGTAGGTGAGAAAATCATATCCTCTAAATGCTACTCACAGTTCTCAGGGGGAGAGAAGGTCACTGAACCAGAGATATTGTGATCCTTGGTGAAGAGGGTGATCCAGAAGAAAGAACAACAGACACTAAATGATTATTTCTTGAAAGCTGAGCAGGGTGAGCACCTTCATGACACTGTTATCCAGGGAACAGTCAAAGTATTTCTACCCAGTGCTTGGGACTCACATGCTGTATGGACAGTGTGAATAAAGCTATGCCCACTTTTTCTGTCTTGCCCTTTGGGAGGAAACATCTACCATGTCATGCACATATTAAGTTTCTTGCATTGTTTCAAGTGATTGTCAGAAGTAGAAAGACGTGTGTTGTCCCTCCCTTGCACAGTTACTCAGGCATCTGTTCCTAATGTCTTCTCTGGAGTCTTCACTGTCCCTGACCCAGTCTCATACACAGGCAGAACATTCTGCTGCATCAGTCTGTGTGTCTGTTTTTATGCCAATACCATAATGTTTTGATTACTATAGCTTTGTGGTATAGTTTGAAATCAGATAGTGTGACGTCTTCAGCTTCATTCTTCTCTCTCAGGACTGCTTTGGCTGTGCAAGATCTTTTGTGGTTCCATATGAGTTTTAGGATTGGTGTTCTATTTCTGTAAAAAAAAAAAAATGCCACTGGAATTTTTATAGGGCTTGCATTGACTCTGTAGATTGTCTTGGGTAATATGGACTACTCAATTGATAACATCACTCTGCACATAGCTCTTAAACATTTACCGCAATGTTTCACATTCATTTTTATATACCCATCTTATGAGCTGGATGTAAGATTTGTAGAAGTCTACCTTATTTATCTTTATAGCCAAAGTATAATTCTAGAGCAATGTCTCATATGGAATGCAGGAGAGAATCCAATAGACACAGATAGTCACTTTCCACTAATAAACTTTAAATCCTGTTCAGAGATGAAGCCCTTATGAGTTATTCCAATGGGTAGTGGATACTCAGTAGATTGATCTAAGCAGCTAGTTTTTGCTTTAGAAAGGCAAACTTTCAGCATTTTTTTTAAGTATTTACAACTCCTTAGCATACACAATCCTTTTAAAACATTCGTTTGAATAGCCTATGTTCCAAAACATAGTGTTAATAGAAAATTTGAGAAATAGTAAGGCCAACAGAGCATGAAACAACTACCATTGAGAAGATAGTTTGTTATTCACATTCCCAAGCAAGGGGCCACAGCCTGCTATTGGGGCTCCATGAGGGAATACCCAGCTGGGTCAGGAGGCCCAGGAGAGGGAGGAACTGAGGGCAAGAGCCTTTGTTGTGGCTTCCACAGGAAGCAGTGGGTGAGGTAGGTTAAGTAAGCTTAGAATTGGCTAGTTTGAGTAATTTCAGCATGCTCTGGGGCATGGGGACTGTCCTTAGTTGTCTAGTACCTGACTCTGTGATGACAGTAGCCCAAAGTGTGAGAGCCTAATAAGGGGGTGGTTGGGAGTGTGCATTTTGAATTCATTGGTTTGTATGTGGAAAGTACACTCATAAGGTAGTTTCTCACTACCTCTAGGAATCAGCTAGTTCTCGGAGGGGCCATCCCCTCAGGGTCAGCAAGGCCCAGAGGTCAAAGCAACAGAAATAGAAAATAAAAGACATGGTTATTACAGCCCATGATGCTAAAAGAATTTTATTTTTCTCTAAACACAAATGGGTGTGTGGCCAAGGCAGCAGACTCTGCAGCTCTCTGGATACAACTGCTGTTACAAGACAAGAATGATTGCTGTGATATGGCTAGGACAGAGTAAACTTGAATACTCCACATATTTTTCTTGAAGATTATTTACATAAGTACCACTTGAGAATTTTCCAGAGACCTTAAAATTAATTCAGCTGTGACCGGATGCTTGAATCACTTTCCTTATGGGTCATGTGTGGTCCATCTTGCTTCTGGGTTTATCTTCAGAGACTCTTTGCAAGTGTCCTCTATTGCTTCTGCTTCTGTCGAACCATTACTGTACTTACTTCTTGGTACTAACCCTGTCATCTTGGATCCTGTAGCTCACTCCCTGCTGAGATAAACTTGTCACCAAGCTTCTGTTGGTACCACTGCCGGATGACAATTTGTTTCTTTTAACTTATCTGGAAAGGAAGGAAATGGATAACTACAGCATAAGATTATTGTATATCAATAATTACACCCTACTGCCCTTGCTTAGGTAAAAGACATGAGACTCAGTAGGCATGTTTTGTAATGACAAAAGGATCACTTGACCCAAGTCTTTCTGACATCAGTGCTTGTGAACTTTTTTATTTTTTTATTGAAGTATAGTTAATTTACAACGTGTTAGTATGAAGTGTACAGCAAAGTGATTCAGTTTTATATAAATATATATTCTGTTTCACATTCTTTTCCATTATAGGTTATTACAAGATATTGAGTATAGTTCCCTGTGCTACACAGTAGCTCCATATCATTTACCTATTTTATATATAGTAGCATGTATCTGTTAATCCCAAACTCTCAATTTCTCTCGCCCACACCCCTGCTATCCCCTTTGGTAACCATAAGTTTGTTTTCTATATCTGTGAGTCTATTTCTGTTTGATAAGTAAGTTCATTTCTATCTTTTTTTATTTTTTATTTATTTTTTCCATGTGCTCAAGTTATATTTATGTATACATCTATTTTTTATTTATTTTTATTTATTTTTATTGAAATATAATTGCTTTACACTCTTCTACCAGTTTTTGAGGTACACCAAGGTCAATCATCTGTATTTATACACATATCCCCATATCCCTTCCCTCCCTCGACTCCCCCCCATCCTCCCCGTCCCACTCCTCCAAGGCATCATCCATCATCAAGCAGAACTCCATTTGTTATACAGCAACTTCCCACTGGCTATCTATTTTACAGTTGGTACTATATATATGTCTATGCTACTCTCTCACTTCGTCTCAGCTTCCCCTTCACCCCCCGCCCCCCCAAACCTCGAGATCTCCAGTCCATTCTCTGCATCTGAATCCTTATTCTTGTCTTGTCACTGAGTTCATCAGTACCATTTTTAGATTCCGTATATATGAGTTAGCATACAATACTTGTCTTTCTCTTTCTGACTTACTTCACTCTGTATGACAGACTCTAGGTCTATCCACCTCATTACGTATAGCTCCATATCATTCCTTTTTATAGCTGAGTAATATTCCATTGTATATATATGCCACATCTTCTTTATCCATTCATTTGTTGATGGGCATTTAGGTTGCTTCCATGTCCTGGCTATTGTAAATAGTGCTGCAATAAACATTATGGTACATGTTTCTTTTGGGATTACGGTTTTCTCTGGGTATATGCCCAGTAGTGGGATTACTGGATCATATGGTAGTTCCATTTGTAGTTTTTTAAGGAACCTCCAAACTGTTTTCCATAGCGGCTGTACCAACTTACAGTCCCACCAACAGTGCAGGAGAGTTCCCTTTTCCCCACACCCTCTCCAGCATTTGTTGTTTCCAGATTTTGTGATGATGGCCATTCTGACTGGTGTGAGGTGATACCTCATTGTGGCTTTGACTTGCATTTCTCTGATGATTAGTGATGTTGAGCATCGTTTCATGTGTTTGTTGGCCATCTGTATGTCCTCTTTGAAGAAATGTCTATTTAGGTCTTCCGCCCATTTGTGGATTGGGTTATTTGCTTTTTTGGTATTAAGCTGCATGAGCTGTTTGTATATTTTAGACATTAATCCTTTGTCCGTTGTTTCATTGGCAACTATTTTTTCCCATTCTGAGGGTTGCCTTTTAGTCTTGTTTATGGTTTCTTTTGCTGTGCAAAAGCTTTTAAGTTTCATGAGGTCCCATTTGTTTATTCTTGATTTTATTTCCATGATTCTAGGAGGTGGGTCCAAAAGGATCTTGCTTTGATGGATGTCATAGAGTTCTGCCTATGTTTTCCTCTAGGAGTTTTATAGTGTCTGGCCTTCCATGTAGGTCTTTAATCCATTTGGAGTTTATTTGTGTGTATGGTGTTAGGAAGTGTTCTAATTTCATTCTTTTACATGTAGCTGTGCCATTTTCCCAGCACCACTTATTGAAGAGGCTGTCTTTTGTCCATTGTATATTCGTGCCTCCTTTGTCAAAGATAAGGTACCCATATGTGCTTGGGCTTACCTCTGAGTTCTCTATTCTATTCCATTGATCTTCCTTTCTGTTTTTGTGCCAGTACCATACTGTCTTGATCACTATGGCCTTGTAGTATAGTTTGAAGTCAGGAAGCCTGATTCCACCAACTCCGTCTTTCCTTCTCAAGATTGCTTTGGCTATTGGGTGTCTTTTGCATTTCCATACAAATCATAAGATTTCTTGTTCTAGTTCTGTGAAAAATACCATTGGTAATTTGATCGGGATTGCATTGAATCTGTAAATTGCTTTGGGTAGTACAGTCATTTTCACGATGTTGATTCTTCCAATCCAGGAACATGGTATGTCCCTCCATCTGTTTGTGTCGTCCTTGATTTCTTTCATAAGTGTCTTAAAGTTTTCTGCATAAAGATCTTTTGCCTCCTTAGGCAGGTTTAGTCCCAGGTATTTTATTCTTTTTGTTGCAATGGTAAATGGGAGAGTTTCCTTAATTTCTCTTTCTGCTCTTCCATTGTTAGTGTATAGGAATGCGAGAGATTTCTGTGCATTAATTTTGTATCATGCTACTTCACTAAATTCATCGATTAGTGCTAGCAGTTTTCTGGTAGAGTCTTTAGGGTTTTCTATGTATAATATCATGTCATCTACAAAGAGTGACAATTTTACTTCTTCTTTTCCAATTTGGATTCCTTTGATTTCTTTTTCTTCTCTGATTGCTGTGGCTAAAACTTCCAAAACTATGTTGAATAATAATGGTGAGAGTGGACACCCTTGTCTTGTTCCTGTTCTTAGAGGGAATTCTTCCAGTTTTTCACCATGTAGAATGAGGTTGGCTTTTGGTTTCTCATATATGGCTTTTATTATGTTGAGGTAACTTCCTTCTATGCCCATTTTCTGGGGAGCTTTTATCATCAATGGATGTTGAACTTTGTCAAAAGCTTTTTCTGCATCTATTGAGATGATCATATGGTTTTTATCCTTCAAGTTGTTGATATGATGTATCACGTTGATTGATTTGTGTATATTGAAGAATCCTTGCATCCCAGGGATAAACCCCACTTGATCATGGTGTATGATTTTTTTAATGTGTTGTTGGATTCTGTTAGCTAGTATTTTGTTGAGGATTTTTGCATCTATATTCATCAGTGATATTGGCCTGTAAAGTTCTTTTTTTGTGACATCTTTGCCTGGTTTTGGTATCAGGGTGATGGTGGCCTCATAGAATGAGTTTGGGAGTGTTCCTCCTTCTGCTATATTTTGGAAGAGTTTGAGAAGGATAGGTGTTAGCTCTTCTCAAAATGTTTGATAGAATCGCCCATGAATCCATCTGGCCCTGGGATTTTGTTTGTTGGGAGATTTTTAATCACTGCCTCAATTTCCATACTTGTGATTGGTCTGTTTATACTTTCTATTTCTTCCTGGTTCAGTCTTGGAAGATTGAATTTTTCTAAGAATGTATCCATTTCTTCCAGGTTATCCAGTTTATTGGCATATAGTTGCTTGTAGTAGTCTCTCATGATCTTTTGTATTTCTGAGGTGTCCGTTGTGACTTCTCCTTTTTCATTTCTAATTCTGTTGATTTGCATCTTCTCCCTTTTTTTCTTGATGAGTCTGGCTAATGGTTTACCAATTTTGTTAATCTTCTCAAAGAACCAGCTTTTAGTTTTATTAATTTTTGCTGTGGTTTCCTTCCTTTCTTTTTCATTTATTTCTGCTCTGATCTTTATGATTTCTTTCCTTCTGCTCACTTTGGGGTTTCTTTGTTCTTCTTTCTCTAGTTGTTTGAGGTGTAAGGTTAGGTTGTTTATTCGATCATTTTCTTGTTTCTTAAGTTAGGACTGTATTGCTATAAACTTCCCTCTTAGAACTGCTTTTGCCGTGTCCCATAGGTTTTGGGTTGTTGTGTTTTCATTGTCGTTTGTTTCTAGATATTTTTTGATTTCCTCTTTGATTTCTTTAGTCATTTCTTGGTTGTTTAATAGTGAATTGTTTAGCCTCCATGTGTTTGTATTTTTTGCAGTTTTTTTCCTGTAATTGATATCTAGTCTCATGGCGTTGTGGTCTGAGAAGATGCTTGATATGATTTCAGTTTTCTTGAATTTGCTGAGGTTTGATTTGTGACCCAAGATGTGATCTATCCTGGAAAATGTTCCGTGTGCACTTGAGAAGAAAGTGTATTCTATCATTTTTGGAAGGAATGTCCTATAAATATCAATTAAGTCAAGATGGTGTAATGTGTCATTTAAAGCTTGTGTGTCTTTATTTTCTGTTTGGATGTTCTGTCCATTGATGTAAGTGTGGTGTTCAAGTCTCCCACTATTATTGTGTTACTATGGATGTCCCCTTTTATGGCTGTTAGCATTTGCCTTATGTATTGAGGTGCTCCTATGTTGGGTGCATAGATATTTACCATTGTGATATGTTCTTCTTGGATGGATCCCTTGATCATTATATAGTGTCCTTCCTTGTCTCTTTTAATAGTCTTTACTTTCAAGTCTAATTTGTCTGATATGAGTATTGCTACTCCAGCTTTCTTTTGACTTCCATTTGCATGGAATATCTTTTTCCATTCCTTTACTTTCAGTCTATATGTGTCCCTTGGTCTGAAGTGGGTTTCTTGTAGGCAGCATATAGAAGGGTCATGTTTTTGTATCCATTCAGCCAGTCTGTGTCTTTTGGTTGGAGCATTTAATCCATTTACATGTAAGGTGATTATTGACATGTGTGTTCAAATTCCCATTTTCTTAATTGTTTTGGGTTTGTATTTGTAGGTGTTTTCCTTTTCTTGTGTTTCCTACTTAGAGAAGTTCCTTTAGCACTTGTTGTAAGGCTGGTTTGGTGGTGCTGAATTCTCTTAACTTTTGCTTGTCTGGAAAGCTTTTGATTTCTCCCTCAAATCTGAATGAGATTCTTGCTGGGTAGAGTATTCTTGGCTGTAGGTTTCTCTCTTTCAGGACTTTCAGGATATCCTGCCATTCCCTTCTGGCCTGCAGAGTTTCTGTAGAGAGGTCAGCTGTTATCCTTATGGGTTTTCCCTTATATGTTGTTTGTTGCTTTTCTCTTGCTGCTTTTCATATTTTTTCTTTGTGTTTAATTGTCATTAGTTTGATTAATATGTGTCCTGGTGTATTTCTCCTTGGGTTTATTCTGTATGGGACTCTCTGTGCTTCTTGGACTTGGTTAATTATTTCCTTTCCCATGTTGGGGAAGTTTTCCACCCTAACCTCTTCAAATATTTTCTCAGAACCTTTCTTTATTTCTTCTTCTTCTGGGATGCCTGTGAGTTGAATGTTGGTACGTTTAAGGTTATCACTGAGGTCTCTGAGACTGTCTTCCATTTTTTTTTATTCTTCTTTCTTTTTCCTGCTCTGTGGCAGTTATTTCCCCCATTCTATCTTCCAACTCACTTATTCGTCCTTCTGCCTCAGTCATTCTGTTGGTTATACTATCTATAGTATTTTTAATTTCAGTTATTTTGTTATCCGTTTCTGTTTGTTTGTTCTTTAGTTCTTCTGAGTTCTTATGAACTGTTTCTTGTACTTTCTCTATTTTGTTATCGAGATTTTGTATCACTTTTATTATCATTACTCTGAATTCTTTTTCAGGCATTTTTCCTATTTCCTCTTCATTTATTTGGTCTTGTGGGTTTTTTTCCTGTTCCTTTGCCTGCATGGCGTTTCTTTGTTTCCTCATGGTAGTCCAAACTTCTGGGGTTGCTTGTCCCAGTAATAAAGGGGTTTATAGAAGACTGTCCAAGCCCCAGACTAATGTCTGAGTGTTGGGTTAAACAAATACTAAGTCTAGGAAACACATACATGATAAGACACACAATTACTGAATCCATTAGGACATAAGGCTCTGAAAAGACCTGACAGAAGAACCCCAGTATGCTATCAGATATTCAAAGAGAAACCCAACAGAAATTCAAAACCAAAACAGAACAAAACGGAAACAAAAGCAGAAACAAACAAACAAATAACACCTTACACTTACAAACACAAATCCAGGGAGATATTGAAAGCTAGGATCAAATATAAAAAAGAGCTACAGTACCACCAGACAGAATGGAGATTCTCAGAATGAAATTAGACAGTTGTACTAAGAACTAAGATAAAGACAAAAACCTAATATTAAATACCAACGTGGTGCGTCCTCTGGAGAATAGAGCAAGGAGTCTGAGCAGATCGATAGTGTTGCTTATATGTTAAGATAAAATAAACTAAGAATGGATGGAAGAAAGGGGAACAGAAGATCGTAGTGTGCCTGGAAATATGTAAATAAAAAGAAGGGAATAGAAATGTATAAAGGATAGAGATGAAAGGAAGGTATGAGAGATATACAGTCCATACTACCAAAAACTTAGTTAGAAATAGAAGTATATATAAAGGCTAAAAATAAAAATAGAATAGAAAGTAGAATAAAAAAATATGTTATAAAACTTGCAGATCCCTTAGGACTAAGATAGTAATTAATAAAAAAAAAAAAAGAAACAAAACTGGAACTGATCCCAGAATGGACCAGTTCAATAGAATTGATACTAATATTTGTTTCCTTAGAGTCTCAGCTGTAGGTGTCCTTCTACTCTCCTTGGTTTTTTTGTATTATTCTGTGGCCAGCAGAGCTTCCTTTATTGTTCGTCTGTAAGCGTTGTTTTGTGGGGAGGGAGAGGGTACAATAGTGGCTTCTTCCCCTTGGCGTGAGTGAGTAGTGGCGCTCTGTCGTTTCAGTCGGGCTTGGAGGTGCCTGTTGCAGAGGGGTGCCGGTGGCTCAGGTGTAAACAGAATGTCTCAGAGTTGGGCCTCTCTCTGGGCTTCTTTGTTCTCGGCAGCCTCCCTGCTGCCAGCGTTCCAAGGGGTTTTCAGCTAGCCCCACCCAAGGGCCTGAGCGTCCCTGTTATCCCTGAGTGCCTTAGGTGGCCCACAGGGGTCCCTCCACTGCCTGCTGCAGGTGCCGAAAGAGAGAGAGAGAGGCTATTCCCGCGGCTCCTCCCCCCTGCCCATGAGCCTGCAGCATCCAGCTGCCATCATGGCCAGGCAGCTCTCAGGGGCAGGCACTCCTGGCTGCGGACCTCTTCCCTCCTGTCCTCTCGGTCAGTCACCTTACCAGCAACAATTTTTCTCATCCTGAACCAGCTCTCCAGTTCCCACGCTCCTGCTCCTGGACCCTCTGTTCAGCTGTGAATCGACGTCTCAGTCCGGGAATGCTGAGCTGTAGTGCCGACCCTCCGTGTGTTTCTCACTCCCTCCCATCTGCCACAGCTCAGCCGCTTCACCCTCTTTGAGCCGTTGTAGATGCCTCCCTACCAGTTATGTCGGAATCCTTGTGGTCCTTTCTGGTGTCCGAGGTCATCTGGTGGTGTTCAGTTGGTTCTCTGTGGGATTTATTGTGTCTTTTGGTGCGTTCTCAATGCATCTGTGGAGAGGGATGCATTCCACATCCCTCTACTTCGCCGCCATCTTTTTCTCTATCTTTTTTTAGATAACACGTATAAGTGTTATATGGTATTTGTCTTTCTCTGATTTACTTCACTTAGTATGATAATCTCTAGGTTCATCCATATTGCTGCAAGTGACATTACTTCATTCTTTTTTATGGCTGAGTAGTATTCCATTGTGTATATATACACCACGTCTTTATCCATTCATCTGTTGATGGACATCTTACTAATACTTTTTATAAAGATTCCATGTTGCAATGATACTGTTTTCAATATGTTGGGTAAATAAAATTTATAACAAGTTAATTTTTCCTTTTTTGTTTTTGTTTTTTGTTTGTTTGTTTGTTGCTTCTTTTCCTGTCTTAGCTGCCTTAAGTAGATTTGAACAAATATAAGTCACAGTGCTGGAAATTCAGATCTCCTACTCTGGGGTGGGGCTCAGTTATTGGTGCTTTTGAAAAGTTTCCCAGTTTTTTCTGAGTTATAGCCAGGGTAGAGCACCACTGCCTAGAGTGCAGAGGCCTCTGCTTTGCTATCTGGTACCCAGCCTGACTCAGGACAGCTCCTGATGGGATACTTACATCATGGGCCTGAGGAGTACAGTTAGCTACAGGGCTATCACCCTGTAGCTGTGCAAATAGCTGACTTTGCAGATGATGCTTATAGATCATGCCAGGTCACCCCTAATATATAAGGCAATAGGAGGTAAGATTCCTTTAACTTACATCTCACCTGGCTGAGGGAGGTTCCGTGAAACCAGGCTAGGAAGGGTTGGGTGTTACTTTGGGCCTGAGTGTTCTGTGAAGCAAGGTTGAAATGGATTTACTGGATTAGATTTCTCACTCTATCAAAACAGGTCAAACAGTAAATGACTCCTATAAACCGCGAGATCACATTCTCCCCATTGTCAAGAAAATAGCATGTTATCATTCCAAGTCACATGTCTTGGTCTTGGAGTGTGACTTTGCCAATGAACAGTGAATCCTAAGTGATAAAAACTAGGGTTAAGAATATGGATTGGGGGACAATTATTACAGGTTCAGGAGAAATGGAGTTCTCAGACCTTTTAACCGTGAGGCCAGAAGTCAAAGACTGATTTTGCGTTAGCATTGAAAACTCACCAATAGGTTTATTTTGATTCAATTTGCTTTTTACTTATAATTTATTTGTGGGAGAAATAGCACTTGGAAAGCCAGTGCATGTTACACATACCAATGGGAAGACCCAGGGCTTTTCATTTTTTTTCCTAATGTGTTTTATAGCATTCACTTATCTATAGTCAGCCAGAGCTATACTGTTTGGGAAAGGAGGGAGAGAGATAAGGGATTATTATGGGGAAGATTCATATTTGGTGGGAAGAAAAGGAAATTACAGGTTGAGAATAAATGTGTTTCTGAATTTAAACTGTTATTTCCCCTTAAATATCAAATTTTATGTATAATGCACATCTCAAAGCACTTTGTATGGAAATAAGATAAAATATAATTTTGAACATTAACATTTTATTATGAAGTAATTATTTTACTTTTTCAAAGTATTTTAAATGATGCCCTTGCACAGTGGATGAGCAAAAGAATGAATCCCTGGGGTCAAAGGACCCCCTTCCAAGAAAATGTTGCCTCTTTTTATTACCCTGCCAGGCAGAGGACGCAACCAGTAAAATGCTGAGTAAGCTGTTGAGTTCAACGAAAGCCTACTGAATACCCTCCCTTGTACAGAACAAGCACAAGCCAGGTGCACGGGTCCACTAGTGAAGATGCTCTTGCCTTTGAGGGGCTCTCAGACTGGGCTGTGGGAAAACAGATATGTGCATCTTTGGCACAAGACAATGTAGTTATGGAAAGATGCGAAAGGGATGCAAACAGGTGCTTGAGAAGAGTTTACAGATCTAATAGTATTTATATTGTATAATATTTATTCTGATAGTATTTATGGACCAATGGCTTTTTTAGTTTGTTAGGACTGCCCATAACAAAGTACCACAAATTGGTGGTTAAACAACAGAAATGTATTGTCTTGCAGTTCTGGAGGCTGGAAGTAAAGATCAAGGTGTTGGCAAGGTTGGTTCCTTCTGAAGGCTGTGAGGGAGAATGTTCCTGCCTCTCTCCAGGCTTCTGGTGGCTTCCTGGCAATCTTTAGCTTTGACCTGTGGATGCATCACCCCAAATTCTGTTTCCATCTTCACATGGCATTCTCCCTATGCGTGTGTCTCTGTGTCCAAATTTCTCGCTTTGGTGAGGACACAGTAATATTGGATTAGGGTTTATCCTAATGACCGCAACTTGATCATCTGCAAAAACCCTGTATCCAAAGAAGTTCACATTTACAGGTATTGGAGTTAGAACTTCACCATCTTTGGAGGTGGGGGGGTGGACACAAATCAACCCATAACAGCGGGAGTTCTGCAAGTAGGGAAGAGGAAGGGGCTTCCAGGTAGAAATAACACCACACTAAATATATGGAGCATTTCAGTACTTCCAGGTCATCTCAGCTCCTCTGAACTCAGATGGTTGGGCTGGATCCCTGTCCCCACTACCAAGCAGCATTCTTGGAGATCCTTGCAGTTGAGGCTAGATCGCTTGTTCCATCTTCCTGATATTCTCATCACATACTCTCTTATTGCCCCTCCCTGCCAGTGTGTGTTTAATCTCATTGATCTCAAGGTGAGGACCCATTTCATTTGCCTTCAGGATGTCTTTCACCTTAATGAAATTTTTTTTTTCTTTAACAGTGCAGTAATCAGGCCATTTGACATTTGTTCATTTTTGTCTTCAAGTTGAAAAGTGCAAATCCCAGTTTGTAACATTCTAAATGTTCTCTTTCCTTGCATACTGTTTCCTGGTAATGGTTTATTTGTAGTTCCTTGTAAGCCTCCTAATATTTTAATCTATCCCCAGCATTTGTTGGTTTTTAAGAACAAAATTGGGAGGAGGCTCTCTTGTTCCAAAGAATAATTAAAACTGAAATAATGCCACTTAAAATGGTGACAAGAATTCATAGGCTTACAATCAGGGAGAGACTGACCTTCCCAGATTATGAGGTTGACTTGATGAATAGAAATAAATGCTAGAATTAGGCAGGGAGGAAAACTACAATGAAGACTAATTTCATAAATGGTGGGATTATTAGTGAATTTGTTGTCTTATAATGACTTCAGCTTCACTGTGTAGACTTTTATCTGCAGGTCTTTCAATAATGAATACTTGAATAAGAAGGAGCCCTGGTGATATTGTTAGGTTGACTTTTATAATGAACTAGCAGAGTAATCATGCTTTCATTTGACATCTACTGGTGGCATCACAAAGGGTCTTATTTGCATATGCTGACTATGAAGTGGTCTAGGAAGAAAAGCTTTTGCTCCTGTATGTGACTTACAGGTGCATGTTTGTGAGTCCATGTTTAGGCTTTACATTCCTTGGATGCAGCACATTTCAGGAAATCATGCTTGACTTTTGTCCCTTACAGACTTAATTGAAACTGGTGGTACAAAGGAAAGATTCCCAAGAGGCATTGGGATCCCAGGGCTCCATACTTGGAGGGGATGTGGCGCTGCCTTTTAGAACATTTCCCATTCCTTCACATATACAGGGATGCAGTCACCCACACTTCTGTCCTTAATATAGAGCTATCCAGAGGGAAATGGTGTATAAAAACTCTGGCTATGATTTTCTTTGGGCATTTTTTTTAATGTAGTGGAACTTAACAAATATTCACAGAGAGACTTGTAGCGTTCTAAAGACTGTCACAGCTTCCAAAACCATTCTCCTCAGGCAGCTTTGCATACTAGGATCATACTAAGCCTTCTGCTTTAGCAAACAGTGCTGTACCCACAGGTTTTCCAAGGATTCTGGGTCTCTGGGGATCAGGAGCACATTTAATTCTCAAAGAGTCTGTCAGGGGGAGAATATGAAAGACATAGCCCCTCCCCAAGGAGGATCTCTTGCCTTTCACCTGCTAAAACATCTAGGTAGGAAACTCAAAACTACTAGTTGAAAAATTCAGTTAACAAGAGGCGAAGTACAAGGAATGATGAGAAAAGAAAATGACATAAAAATAAATTCCTTCAGTGTAAGTCTCCAGCACAAGCAGAGAGGCCCTGAGGCAGCAAGTCACTGACTATCTGTGGGTGAGGTGAGTTTTGCATAAGAGAAGTAGGGTATTTGAAAGGCCAGTTGTTTTTGTTTTGTTGATTCAACACTGGCTTCAGGAGAAAAAGGGTGAGGAATGAAGCTGGCTTTTTGTGTGTCCCTTACCTGCCATCTAGACACTTTATCTGTGCTCTTCTGTTGAATCTCTAAACAAATATGTGAAGTATGTAGTACTTTCCCCATTATTGATAAAGATAATGGATGAAAGAAGATAAGAACAGTTGTAGCTGGTGTTTAAACCGAGGGGTAACCCAGCCAACCACACTGCTCCCTGAGTGAGGTAGGTTTAGGGGAAGAGTGGGGTCAGCAAAGGACAGCACTAGTGTTTTTCAGAGTCTTGGGCCAGGCTGCCTGCCAAAAGGATTTTTTCTACTAGTCCAATGTCAGTTTCTGAAAATTCACCATAATGTCATTACCTTCTCTGTTTCCACCTTTATAATATGAGATATGATTGTATAAAAAGAGAGGAGTGAGTCCTGTGGACCACAGAAGAGGAAAAGGAACAGAGTTGGGAGACAGTGCAAACACCCTTTACCAATGCCTGTCAAACCAAAGATTGATTTTGCCTTCAAAAATGACTGGGTTCTGAGGGAGGGAATACAGGGATATGTGTATAAAAACAGATGATTGAACTTGGTGTACCCCCCCCAAAAAATAATAAATAAATAAATAAAATTAAAAAAAAAATGACCGGGTTCTGAAAATGGGTTTATAATTTGGGTTTTTAAAAATGGAATGCAGAAATGTTGACGTTCCGTAGTGTAATAGTAACAGTTACCATATATTGGATAGAACCAAATTAAATGGCCAATGTTCAGCCATTTCTTGCCTCCATGGCAATTTTATATGGTTCAGCCTAATATTTAATGATTACTCCAAGTTAGGCACTGCAATACCCTGCATGTCTTAACTGACTCAATCCTCACAGCTTCTGTACAGTGACGGTCATGGTTGCTTCATTACGAGTAAGGCATTCTCTGCTTTCTGGAGTTAGACTGGAATTCTAGATCCTAAATCCAGGCTCAGTGGTAGAAGACAAGGTAGGTTTGGAGAAAGTGCATCTGCCTTGCAGTTACGTGGGAGATACATGACATGGGGACCCAGGGAGTTGTGGAGGCTTCCATCAAGTTGCTCACGCAGGTTCTCCAGTAGCCTCTGCATCACTAAATTAAAGGGCTTTGTTTTATTTGGCCTCTCGGAAGCATTCAGTAGCCTATTCTTCTAGAAAAACCCTATGTTTTCTTCCACGATACTACCATGTTTTATTATTGCTGTTTGTTTTATTTTCCTTTTTTTTTTTCTCTTGCCTGTTAGGCTGCTCCTTTGTTTTATCTCCTCTGCAGGATCCTCATCTACCCTTCCATGAAATTTTGGAGTCTCTCACAGCTCTATCTTAGACATTCTTCTTTTATTACGCTATAGTTTCTCCTGGGTCTGTCTTATCAACACACTTGGTTTCAGTATATCCATAACCCCAAATATTTATATCCGTAACCCTGTCTTCTCCTCTTAACCCAGATCTATATATTTAAATGTCTACTTTATGCCTCTACTTGGCTATCTTATAGGTTTTTAAAACTCACTGAGTCCAAAGCAGAATTTGATATCTTTCCTTCCAAGTCTGATCCCTCTCCAGTATCCTCCATTTTCGTTAAGAGCATCATTGTCTAGTCCCTGAAGTATTTTCACCCTAACTGCCTTTCAGTTCTATTTACTGCCCACCATGGTTATTACTATTATCACAGAAACATCCATCACGTCTAAACTGATATAATAGCCTTCTAACAGGACTCTGCACTTACTTTATCCCTTTTAATCTTTTCTGTAAATCCCAGAAAAAATAAATGTAAATATTATCACATCACACTCCTTTCAAATTTTTCAGTACCTTCCTGCTATTGTAAAGACATGTTCATTGTATACCATGTTCCTGTTGTCTCTGTATTGCTCTGCTAAGCTAGTAAAGAATAGAAAATAACTTGTGCAAAGGCCCTTTGGTAGGGTAAAAACCTTCCAGAATCCTGAACATGCCGGTTTATCTCCTACCACAGGGCCTTTGCACAAGTTGTTCCTGGACCACTTTGCCCATCCCCATTCCTCTTGCCTAATTGGATCCTACTTTATACTTAAAATCTCTGGTCTCTGTGAATAGGTCAGTTTTCCATATTATATTCTTTTGTAGGATTATATACCTCCTTGTTATAACATTTATTACAGTCAGCATTTTATATCATTGCCTTTATTTAGATAGAAAATTGAAATTTATAATGGTAAAGTAATATATCTTTGGTTACTCATATTAAAGATGGCTAAAATTAAAGTCAAATCCGAAATTGCCAGACTCCCAACCCCTTGCTTCCTGCGCCTCACTCTGCTAGTTCTTGTGTAGCATTCTGAATCAAAGCCATTGAGAGTACCATCATTGCAACTACACCTGGGTCTGTAAATCCACTCACAGTCTTTGGAGTTTTAATTTCACTCTTGACTTAAACTCAGAACTGATTTTGTGCATTTCCCCAGGCTATATTTGACTAGCTTTAAAAATGAACAAAAACACCCCGTAGATGTTAGGTGAAGATCATTGTTTAGAGGATGCAGTCTTATTTCGTTTTAATAGGTATTATTATCCACCATTTTCATAGTTCTTTCTATTGGCAGAAGCAGGGTGGAGAGATTAGTATATGTATGTCATGCTTATTCCATTAGAGTCATCAACTCACAGCAATTAAGTGAAATAGAATTCTTTATAAATTGGTACATCTACTTACTTGTTCCCAAGTTCAGTTGGAAGATTTAATGATCTTACAAATGTGGGTGGAAAGGATGACATTCTTTAAGATGGTAATATGCCTAAACAAGGTCTCAATGACATATTTTTTTTCTCTCTCTTTAATATGAATCTTTCCAAATTAAAAATGTCAACTATGGCTTGCCAGGGCCACATGATTGCTCCTCTTCGTTTACTCAGAAATGTGGATAATGTGGTATTTCTCTTGGGTTTACTTTGTGTTTTTTGATACTCTAGTCTAAATAAAGACATTGAAAATGGAAATAAAGTCTAAGAAGGGAGAGAAGAGAGGATAGTGCTTCTCATACAGTGTTTTCCAATACACTGCTGCAGGAAAAAACTTTAAAATGTGCAGTTGCATCTAAAGAGAGGATATAGTGCCTGATCTCAGGAAAGAAGGAAAGGAGAGAGAGAGGGAGACAGAGACAGAGGATGAAAAGAAGGAAAGGAAAGGAAAGGGAGGAGGGGAGGGAAAAAAGGAAGGGAGAGAAGGAGGAAGGAAGGAAGGAAACAAAGACTATAACATCTGTGCTGTATAAAGAGAGAAATGAAGACAAGAGGAGGATAATTAACAGAAAGAAAGTTCTGAGATATATGGATAAAAAGGTCTTGATGAGATGGAAGAACTGTTTCAGGAGACATATTTCAGAAAATGAGCTAGAAGTGTAAATATTAATGTCGGAAAAGTGAAATGCTTGTTTTTGAATTCTTGTCATTTTTTGCAATAAGAAGCTCTAAGACATGACCTTGGTAGTAGAGGTTGAGGCTACTGTGCCAGATCATTGGTATTGAGAAGGTCATAGAATGAGCGAGTGAAAAGTCATATATATATTGAAGTTCTTTTTCATTAATGATGTTAATCATAGTAGTGGGTGGATGAATGGGAGACTGACAGCCAGGGACCAAATCAGAAAATACCGTGGTATCAGCGTCACAGAAATTGAAAGTCATCACTGGCATAGGAAGGTTCTGATAGGAGGTGATTTTGGGTCCCACCATGATTTTTAAAATGTATGTTCCCAGTATCTCTTAAAGTCATGAAATGTCTTTTGATAATAAGATTCATAATTGTGAAATCTGTGTATGAGTTCTGATTTAGCCATGCACAGGCAAAAAAATAACAACAGCTGTCCTATAGACCAGAGCAAAGAAAATGAATCATAATAACGTCCTCACGTTTTCCTATTCATGACAGGAACAAAAAAATCTTTGCTTTGAAAGGCTCCTACCAGTTCAAAAGTATGAGGATGGAGATGTCTCTGCTGTGCCATGCTAACATCCGCTCTAATTCTCTTTTTCAAATTCACAGAGAGTGAAGAAGTTTATCAAAGGCAGGTGCTGTCAATTTCATGTATCATCTTTGGAATTGTCATCGTGGGCGTGTTCTGTGCAGCGTTCTACTTCAAAAGCAAGTAAGACCATTTCTCTCAAGTGTTAAAAGGTTAATTCTCAGAGGAAGCACTTTGTCTTTCTTGAAGTTCTCAGTCTGAGCTCCAGGCAGAGGGATTTTGTGCAAATGGGTCCATCAAACATCTGTAAATGACTCTGAGTCTTTTGTAGCCTGTGGTGAGTGTATACAGCCTGTGCATGTGTGTGTGTGTGTGTGTGTGGTTTCTCTTTGATGCACACAGTGATCATTCCTCTCTGTGATCATGAACGTTCTGTGTTCTTTGCACTTTGGATTGCCTGCCAGAATTAAAGGCTCAACATCTGCCTGTCACTAAGGGGTTAACTCTTCTGAAAAGAGAGGTCACTTCTATAGACCTAAACATTATCAACTAGTATCTAGCCTTTTATGGAAAACAAACAAACAAACAAACAAAAACCACCCTTTCCTTTTATGGTGTTTTTACCTGATACTCATAAAGGTTTTAGCCAAATGTGAAGTATGAATACTATAAAACCTACTTTGGTTTGCCAGTTAGTCTGCACATCTAGAATATGCCCTATATTTACCTTGCCAAGAAACCAAACTTTCTTCTGAAAACACTGTTTTGTTGTGGTTTTTTTGCCTAATAAAGTAGAATTAAAAATATACATATATGAAAAAAATATATATATACATATATGTGTATATGAGTATGTATGTGTATGTACTTATATATTTACTCCAAATAAATTTGATAGAGGTATTTTATTTATGTAAATGACATAATCTGCACTTAAAATAAGAAATGCAGATAAAAATATTAAATTCCTTGGTTTCTTATAAGGTATGTAGGCCTTGAGAAGTTAGCACAAATTCTGTTCCTACAGCTTGTCTGAAATCCAAGCCAACATGTAATTGCTTTTCATTGGACCTGTATTTTTCTACCCATTTGCTCTTCTAAAAATGAATCAATTTTCAAATATAGTCTGTGATACCTGTCTTCATATTATGTATGTTGCTCTTTGAAAAGAACAGTGATTATGATTTTTTAAAATAATGGAAACTTGGATGTGAATCCAGAATTAGTAACTATTTTTTAATAAAGTATTTCAGAATAGGTTTAGATTTTCAGAATTACCATGAAAATAGTACAGATAGATTCAATGTGCCCCAGACCCAGCTTCCCCTATTTTTAATGTCTTATGTTAGTATTTTGCCTTTGTCACAAACAATGGAACAATATTGGTATGGTATGACTAACTAAAGTTCATACTTTCATATTTCCTTGGTTTTTACCTCATGTGCTTTTTTTTTGTTCCACATCCAGGATGCCACGTTACATTTAATTGTCATGTCTCCTAGGCAACTCTTGGCTGTGATAGTTGTTAGTGTTCAGTTTTGAACACTTAATCTTTATCAGGGATACTGGGCTTTTCATGCATTATCTCCCAATCCTCACAACAACTGAAATTATGTGGTATTGCTCATTTTTTCAAATAATATCAGAATGTAAAGTATTAATTTGTCAAAGGCCCACAGTAGGAAATTGCAGACGGGTCTTTGCATTTCCACAATTCTAGTTTAAATCAAATGCTCTACTACCACCCTACCATATTGGCTCAAATAGTCCTCCTGCTGGATGGTGAAACTGCTTGGAGTGAATCAGGAATGCCATGCCCTGCTGCAGCCCATAGCTCTTTATGTTCTCAACAAGGCTATGTGACATAGTGGCCAGAATTTTATACACATTAGCCATACCTGTATTCACATCTTCAGTCTGCCACTTTGCTTGTTCAGTGTTATTAGGCAAATTACATCAAGTCCCTTAGCCTTGGTTCCCTTTTTGGTAAACTATAGTTAAAATATGGCCCAAAATAATATCTACCTTATAGAATTTAAGGATTAGTGGAATAATACTTTAAAGAGGACAGCATAGTGTTTAAAAGAGTAAATACTCGGTGAAGGTTTGCTATTGTTTTCCACACTGGAACTTACAGGCTGGGTAGCTACAAAGAGGAGTGTTCCCTGGAGCACGAGAGGGATGGTCACACTCAGCAGGGCATTAGCAGGGTCTCCTAGTAAGTGCTGTGTAGGAGAAAGAGATTTTGTATTTAACAGTAAGCAAATTACCATGAAGAAGTAGTTAATCACTTATTTTTAAAGTATAATTTGTAGTCGTACCACACTTAAACGAAAGACTGATTATGACAGTCACAAGAACAGAGAACAGCTGGATAACTAGAAGACTTCCATCTTCAGAGCTGTCAGTCTCTCCTTCTGTGGGCAGCAAGTGGGCTCAGCAATGAACACATGCCTCTGGGGCTCAGCAGGTATCAGGGGTTTTCATGGAAACACTGTTCAACATTAGATTCATAATGGGAGACTCAGAGGACTGAGCCAATGGAAGAAGAGCCATCAGGATGCTGTTGTCTTTCTGCCTGCCCAGCTGAGACATATTTTTATTAAAAAATAAATGTTAGTGTAAAAATAATAAAGGAATAATAAAACGTGAAGACTCTTCCTGCTGGAGTTGTAGTTCTCATCAGAGATCTAGAGTGTATTTCTCGTGCAGTTTCCAAGCACAGTCTTCCTTTGTTTTTCTTTGTCTGAGAGGAATGTCACCTCCCACACCAAGCATCTAATTTATATAGCTGAAAGCAATGTACATTTTTATAACACCTTGGCACAAGTTTCTTTGCCCTCATTCCTGGAATTCTAATTCCCTTCAAAAAATCTTGGGGATAACAGAATAAACAGACTCTACCTTTATCTTTCTTTACTTTCAAACATATTATAAGATTGTTTTATGTGTGTAATTTTTTTTTTTACTTCATCTTGGAAGTCCTAAGTCTCCTAGGACTCTAGGACCTTTCTATCATTGGTATCCAAATAAATTCACTTGAACTTCCATCCTATATACTGGAATGGACAGTGCCCAGAGAGTCAGGAGTTACCCAGAAGCTCACATTCTCTTGGTTATTTATGTTTTACGTCCCATAATCCTTCAGATCCTGCCACTTTGGTCCTATCTCCATTCTCTTCTCATCCATGGTATGGCATGACCTCACCCATTGGAACATTACAGCACATTGTTAGCTGATGAAAGTCTGAATATAGGTAGCATGAAGAGGTAGAAGTAAGGAACACCTTCTTGAATTCAGAGAATTTTCTGACTCAGTTAATTGAACCCCCAAAACTTTGAAGGGCACAGTAAAAGAAATTATTTTCTCATCACTCCCAATAAGCCCATGTATTTCTATAAGTAGTTAATAGAACTATTATTTGAGCCTTTCAAATCTGGCTGATAGGGCTCACATGGCAACTATAAATTCTTCTAGGTTTTCTTTTTGCTTTTAACTCCTATGGGTTAAGAAGTGTAAGGCTGGCAGTGGGGGTCCTTAGTAGACTTTGGAAATGCAAGACATGATCCAACTCTAAAAATAGAATCGGAATAGGAGATGTTCCAGGAGCAGAAGATGGGACAAATAATTATCAGAACTGGGAAAACACAGGAAGAAAAAGAACTGGTGCTACCAGTAGAAAGCAGATATGCTAACAACTTGCCCTGACTCTAGGTTATAACCCTCTGAAGTAAGAGATTTTAAATCACAAAGCAAGGCCCTTAAGGACAGGCAATGGATGTTCTGATATGATGCTATGATTCTCTTCAGCTGTGGAGGTCTTAGTCCCCCAGTTGCTAGTACACAGTTATAAGAGTTACCTGACCTGAGATAGCCAGCATCCGATGACAGGTCAATGCGAAGCTTTGAAGACCTAGACCTTTGCCCCAACACGGGGTGCGAGGCCATGCCAGTTTCAGAGCTCCCCATGGGATTTGCTGAGGTCTTCACTGAGACTGCATCACATCCCAGCTTCTTCCTCTGCCCAATCCTGCTTCCACCCCTTCATTTCCAAAGATATTGATCCAACACCTAATAAAAATCCTGCATGCTACCTCCATCTCAGTGTCTGCTTCCCCAGGAAGCCAACCTGCAACATTACAAATGACGTCTCCCCACGGACTGGCGATGCCTGATATTCCACCACTTTACATCTCATTTCTTTCTGATGAATTAAGCCAGAGCAACTTAAAACTCACTGAACTGTAGAATCACACTGACATTGTTAGGCTAGTAGGTTCCAGTGTGCGGTGCCAGTATCTTGTCTTCCCAAGAGTAACTGCTCTCATGAGAGAGCTGATGGTATTGCAGGCAGACACTTCTCACTTCCTTTGTTCCCATTTGCTGAGGGGAGGAGGAAAGAGCAAAAATCTGTGTGCTTGGGAGAGTGGAGGGATGATAGAGAAGGAGGCAGGTTCAGAAAAGGACACCCGTTTATTCTGGAATATTAGTGAGTCAGGATGGGAGCGAGAAGAAGGTAAAGGAAAGCAAATGATAAAAAAGATTTAGGAAATGCAGTCATTTTTATGAGGAAAATTCCTTTAGAATTTTACATTTCCCAGACACTGAATTATGAAATTACTGAAAAGATCATTAGTATTTCTACTATTTAATTCTTGGGAAAGTAATCAGGTCCTTATTCTCTGCCAAGCCCACCTTTACTGCTTCATGATGCTTTACTCAGGTAGAACATCCTCATCTCCCATTTGCTTCATCCGTGAATCCCTGATAGGATTCTGTGGCCATCCTGTGCTTCTTAAAATGCTGATATGATAGATTTGTTTCGAACAATAGGCTACAGATTAGCTGTTAGGAAGTAGATAGATTATTACAAGTGCATTAAAGCAACTGAGTACTGGAGATAAAAGCCCCCCAATAATTGAAAAGATAAAAGAAATATTTAAACAGAGCTGCATCACACTGTATTGTAAATTCAAAGGAGATAATGGTGCTCCGAGCCTCCAAATCCTGTAACAAATACTGTGACTGGCTTGTGAGAAAGGCAATTAACAAGATCTCTTCTTTTATCTTTAAGCCAGTGTTCTAATTCCTCTGCAGCATCTGCCCGCACAACAACTAAGCTTGCTACGCGATGAGGAGTGGAACAGATTAACGCTTTCCATGTGTCCTCATGTTTAGTTTCCACAGTATTTACGGAAGAGAGCTTTTCCAAACTCCATTGACAGATGAGGAAACTGAGGCTCAGAGAAATTTTGGGAATCATTCATTTTGATTTGGGGAATCAAAGCAAAGCTGGTGGGTGGCAGAGCTGAAATTCAAATCTCAGTCCCTCTGATACTTGAGCCTGTGGTCTATAGAGTGCTGTCTACCTGGAAAAGCTCACTGCAAGAGATGGTGCACAGTCGTCCCCAAAGGTTCTCTCCTTGGCACAGACCTTGGGGGAAGAGACAGAAGTCAGGGGGAATGATTCTGCAAAGTTTGTTTGCTTGTTTTGTTTTCACGGGTATTGAGTCTTCTGCCTGTAAAGCTCTTGGGAGAGAGCAGCTAAGAAGGCAGTAATTTGTCACATCCTTCTGGTTAAGCCGCTGAATGGTTCAAACAACAGTCACTGCACATCTGCCAGTAGGAGTACTTTATTTGGAGTCCAAAACCTGAGAATAATCTCAGTCTTCCCACCAAGAAGCTGTGTGACCATGGGCAAGTGGCTTGACAGTCGTGAGCAGTAGCTCAAAGTGCAGAGTACATAACCAGACTCGCTGGGTTCAAATCCAGCTCTACCACTTACTAGCTATGTGACTTTGGGCAAATTATTTAACTTCTTTGTGCCTCGGTTTTCTCACCTATTAAAAGAGTATAGGATTAATGCCTCATCACACAGAATTAGCATGAAGAATAAGTAAGTTGAGACATGTAAAACAGTTAAAATGATGCTTGGCACATTGTAGGTACTCTTTAAGAGTCAACAGTTTTTATTATTTACAAAAGTTCTAATAAAAATCTACATTCAGGACTGATGGTAAAAATAAATGAACTGTGTTTAAACTGTAAAAATGAAACTATACCCCTGTTATGGTGTATGTACAAGGTATGCAGTCAAGCTACACTTATTTGAATTGGACAAATATAAATGTAACTTTGCAAGTATGTTATATGTGGTTGCTAGGTCCAAGTTTCAAAGTTTTCTACTTGTCACTTCAGAGCGTTCCTAATTCTTTTCAGTTGAGCACTCAGGGTTAGGGACCTCTTGCATCTAATAGGGCCAGGACAATGCATTACATTTCTGTCTGTCTTTGGAGTGCCAGTGGGTGTGAATTTCAGATGATAATGGATGATGCCAGTATTTCTTGTGGGATTGAAAATGAAGGGAGGATTCTTTTTGTTAACTGAGTTTATCTAGCTTTAGCAAATGACAAATATTGATGTTGGTAATGAATGGACCTCAAAAATTTGAATAGAATAAATTTTTGTACCTATTTATGCATGGATGTATTTAAACCTACAGGAAACAAGCTAAACAAATTCAAGAACAGCTGAAAGAGCCACATAATGGTAAAAACTACAGTCTCAAAGCATCTAGCACAATGGCAAAGTCAGAGAACTTGGTGAAGAATCATGTCCAGATGCAAAATGTAAGTTACATGTCTATACATCTCTTCCCACAACCCATCTCAGTGCTCCCAATCCAGAGGGGATGGGGCGCCTGTGATCAGACCTGCATATTTTTTTCAGTACTCTGCAAATTTTTCCCACAACCATGCTGCATTTTTTGTGTGCACACAAGTACTGGATAAAAGCAAGAAAAATTAAATCTCAGCTCTTGATTACAATCTGTAATATAATTAATCTCTGGGAGCAAAAAGAGCTTCAGTTGTTTGTTCCATAATCTCTTACTGAATCCTTACTTGTGTCAGAAATTGTGCGGGGCACCAGGGATACAATGTTCCTTACTGTATGGAAACTGATATAGTAAAAATACAGAACCTAGAGGAGGCTTGAGGGATGAGATGGCTGATATTGCAACAGAGGTTGGAGAAGAGACCAAAGGCAGGTGGTGGGGGCGGAAGTGGAGGCAGCAAAAAATCCAGGCTTGAATTGGATTTTGAAGAGTATGAAAGGTTCATCAGATAGTCAGAGCACAAAGGACAAGAGAGTAGAACAAACAGAAAGAATAAACCCATGCAAGCCTAAGAATACATGCTATGTTCAAGCAACTCTGAGTTAAGGGGTATGACAGAAATCAAAGGTCAGAAACATAGGAGGGGAGAGTTGTGGTCCCAGAGTTGGTACTTCCTAACACCAGGCCTTAAACAGATACCAGAACTTGAAGTTATATGCAAACTCTTTGAATCCTATATTCTTCCTAAAGTAGTTTTAATAAATTTTGAGATATATTGCAAAACACTAAATTAAAGACAAGCAAATGTTACCAAATTCAGGTTCTGCTGCTTGCAACTTGAAAGCCAATACTCCGGGGACAAGCCAATACTCCAAAGATTCTTCTCCGTTGAAGTTTCAAAGGGAGAATCGAATCCTTTGGGGGTGGTGGGTGGGGGAGGGATCAGTGTCTTTGTAATCGTCCACTGTGTGCAGACTTTCTCCTGATTGGTTGGTGGTGAGGTAACAGGGTGGTGCTTCAAGAATCTGGTGTTCAGCCTGAAGTTGCCATCCTCTACCTGAGTGGGGGCCTTAGTTCCTGCAGAAGAACTCAAAGATATTGTTATGTATATTCCATGAGAAGGAACCAGGACCCTGCCCCGTGCAGCACTATTGTTTCTTGACTGCTCCTCTTCTTTCTGCATCCCTTCTCTTCTCTCATTAGTAACTCTGTGAATTCGGTTTTTGGAACTAGGGGAAGGTCAAGGAAGCTGAATGAAGCCTACTTCCTACATGCAAGAAATGAGGACACAGGAAGGATTTGTAGCTGGTAGGGCCCCACAGTGTCCTGCTCTATTTCACGAGTGCCATCTAAGACATACTGGAAGATTCCTATCAGTGTAGCAGTTCTTTGTCCCACACAAGACTGCACTTCCAGATTCTGAGACACAAAACAAAAACACAAAGGCTATGGCATAAACCTAGTATTTGAGTATAATATGTAATCACGCAGGACACACTCACACCCCTTCAAATGCTTAAATCACTGGAAATTTAAACATCATTTGTGATTTTAGGAAATCATTATCCAAAAAGTCGCCATTATGCTGTGTGTGACAGATGTACTTAGATGTTTAATGCGAAATTCATAAATTAGAATTGCTTCCCAGCAAAGTTTTGTTAAACTTGTAATCATGGCTGTGTGTAGGGATTGTTCTTTTCTGAAACAGAGAGAATGTTTTTGCTAATGATTTCTAATGAGTATTATCCCATCACTGTAAAACAAATGCAGTGATGGAGGGCTTCTTAGCAACTGAACCTTTCAAAGATAAAGCCAGAGTCTAGTTAAAGTAATAAGGACAGAATTTTTTTTTTTTTTTTTTTTTGGTTGTGTTGGGTCTTCATCGCTATGTGCAGGCTTTCTCTAGTTGTGGTGAGCAAGGGCTACTCTTTGTTGTGATGCATGGGCTTTTTGGTGAGGTGGCTTCTCTTGTTGTGGAGCATGGGCTTTAGATGTGTGGGCTTCAGTAGTTGTGGCAATGTGGGCTCAGTAGTTATGGCAAGTGATCTCTAGGTCCCATGGGCTCAGTAGTTGTGGCTGGTGGGCTCTAGAACACAGGTTTAGTAGTTGTGGCACACAGGCTTAGTTACTCCATAGCATGCAGGATCTTCCTGGACCAGGGATCAAACTTGTGTCCTCTGCATTGGCAGGCACCACCAGGGAAGTCCCATAAGGACAGATTTTTGATGAGTTGCGTTATGGAAGAGAATGTAGTTTGAACTGAACATAACTTCTGTTCTTACTCAGGTGACTGGATGCTTTAAAAGGAGAATGAGGGAGTAGGGAGGGGAAACAGTGAGGGCTTGACAGGGTCAGGGAAGTGAAAAATTGCAAAGAATTGGTCTTAGAAATGCAGTTAGGCCAGCTGTGTCTGTTAGCTGGCCATTATTAAACTTAGGATCCTGTTGCAGCAAAACTAGGGCACAAAAGGATGCTTATGCCCCAGGTCTTGGGTGAGCCCCTGGGACTGGCCACTAATTGAGGGTCCTTGGCTTTGCACAGGAAAGAATTCAGGAGCTAGCCACAGTAAAGTGAAAGCAGGTTCATTTAGAGAGATACACGTTCCATAGACAGAGTGTGGGCCATCTCAGAAAATAAAAGCTGGCCCCAAAATATGGGGTGGTTAGTTTATATGGGCTTGGTAATGTCATAGGCTAACAAGTGGGAGGATTATTTCAACTATTTTGGGAAGGGGCGGATAGCTCCAGGAACTGAGCCACTGCCCACTTTTTGGCCTTTTATGGTTGGCCTCAGAAGTGTCATGGCACCTGTGTGTGATGTGTGTGTGACACAGCTTGGGTGTGTTGTTTAGATGCTAATGCATTATATTGAGCGTATAATGAGGCTCAAGGTCTAGTGGAAGTCGAATCTTCCACTGTCTTGAGCCTAGTTGGTTCTCACTAGTTTCTGTCATATCCTGTTCTTAATAGTTGTGTCATTCCGTTAATGGCCATGCCCTGCTCCCTTCCTTCCTGTCTCACTGTCCTCCAGAGACTGGGAGACAGAGGCTCTCTCCTTCCTAATGATTACATTTCAAATAAATGTCTTTCAGGTCCATGAAAAAATTCTCCCTGGTTGTAGGAGATACATATACATCTCAAAGGGACAAAGGAAGGTTTACAGTCCTAAACCCTTGTTAGTAAAAGCTCTGAGAGAGAATGGTCTGGGGCCTAACCTCAGGCATTGGCTAAAACAAACAGCAAATTCTTTTGGAGGCCTTGAGGTTTTTTGTTTGTTTGTCTGTTTGTTTTTGGTGGGTTTTGGCAAGCATTTTAAGGGGGGGATAGGGATACAGCATTGTGAGCTGTTAGAACTATGATAGAGTTTACTCAAGTCTTTTATGTGGGGGTGACTGGATGAGATCAGTTGGGCAGAGAATCTGCAGGGGTTTTTTGTTGTTGTTTTGTTTTTGAGGAAAGGAACACGACTTTATTTGGAAAGCCAGCAGATGGAGAAGATGGCAGACTAGTGTCTCCAAAAAACCATCTGATCGGGGTCTGGATGCCAATTTTTTTTTATAGAATCAGAGAGGGAGAGGCTGTGAGGAAGTAAAGTGAAAGGGCCATCAGTCTTGCAAAACATCTCCAGGAATGGCCAGCCTAGGTGAGGGGATATGTTAATTTCTTCTTTCCTGCAGCCATTCACACAGGTGGGCAGGGCAGATTGTCTGCCTGTGAGCTGAGCGGAGGCTCTTTAGTTTAATATTCAGGCAGAGGGGCAGTGTTCCCTGAGGCAGGCCATCATGTAAGATTATAATAAAAGCAGCAAAAAGCAAAGGTTAAAGTCCAAGAAACAAATCTAACGTGGAGTGGAGTCTGATTTTTCTTTCTTGTTACAGTTCCCCCCTGTCAATGTCCGTTCCACAATTTTGTGGAAAAAAAGGGTGACAACGTCCTAACTGTCCCTGCAGATAGATCTTTTAGGGAGTGTCCGCCAGCGGTGTCAGTGTTCCACTTTGGAAGTGTCTACTTTCCACCCGTAGCTTTAAAAAAGATTCACAACCTAAAACCTGAGAGTTAGCAGGAATTTTGAGGGCTTCAAACCCAAAAGACCACATCTCAAGTTAAGGAATTTAGCATTTTTCCATGAGTGGGAAGATGCAAGAGTCTGGGCTCACTGAAATCATTTTTTTTATATGTATATTTATATGTACCACAGCTGTCTGGGGCCTGTATCCTATATTTTCACATCCTGAGTTTCCTCAGGGCTCACCATAGAAAGTGGCTGCAGTCTGATGGCTGCTAGATGGCAGGTATTCTTCTCCTTCCTGAATCTGCAGTTTTTAAAGGCCAAAGTTGAGGCCTAATGAAAAAACAGGCCTCAGAGGAGTCTGTCAAAAGTTTGCTCAAGAAGACTGTCTGTTGGTCCCTATGCATTTTATAGGGTTGCAGCCAGAACACACACACAGTTTTGTATTCTTTCTCTCTGAACGTATGATCAATAGCATTTTCTCTATGCCTGATGCTGTCCACACACTCATGTGGAAGAGAGCGTAATGGCCCACAAAGTGCTCACCTCACAGTTTACTCCTCCTTCCTCTCCTACTAGACACTCGTGTTCTTTTCTGTTGTTTAATTATTAAAATTAAACTCTTCACTCATGTGTTTTCCCAACCCCTCATGCAATTGGAATTATTAGGATTAGGACAACAAGAAAGAAATTATTAACTGTAGGCTTGCAACACCTGAAAGACCTTTGGGTCCTATAATTTTCTTTTTCTCTCCCTCTTCCCTCCTCTTCAGCCGACCCCTCCCCAAAATTTTGTATGTTGGCTGAGGGCAGCAGAGGTTCAACTGGACCATTCGCTAGAGCCCAAGATAGGAAAGTGTCTTTTTACATTCATCCCATTTTTGGATAAAGAGAGTATATGTAGGACATTTTGTCTCCAAGT
The DNA here is from genome assembly GCF_030028045.1 of Hippopotamus amphibius kiboko. Classification (NCBI taxonomy): domain Eukaryota; kingdom Metazoa; phylum Chordata; class Mammalia; order Artiodactyla; family Hippopotamidae; genus Hippopotamus; species Hippopotamus amphibius. The sequence goes on along the minus strand of NC_080190.1, from coordinate 55,140,757 downwards.
TGTGATGTGGTCAACTAGTAAAACTGTACAACTCAGACTGAGAATTGAACCCCTGTGCTGGGACTTGAACCCAGCCTAAACCCAGACTGGGACTTAAACCCAAGGTCTTTTAACTGAGATCACACACACACCTGGTCTCAGAACTTAATGAAGCTCAGGTTCTTGATGTCTCATAGTGGAAAGAATTCGGTGAGAGAAAAAGTGATAGGTAAGAAGTGGATTTATTTAGAGATGCACATTGCATAGACAGAATGCAGTCATCTCAAAAGGTGAGAATAGCCTTGGGAGAAACACACTCCACAGACAGAGTGTGGGCAATCCCAGAAAGTGAGAGGCCCAAGAATAGAGTGTGGTTAGGTTTTATGGACTGGGTAATTTCATAGGCTAATAAATGGGAGAATTATTCCAACAATTTAGGGGAAGGGGCAGGGATTTCCAGGAATCAGGCCACTGCCCACTTTGGGGCCTTTTATGGTTAGCCTCTGAACTGTCATGGCACCTGGGGGTGTGTCATTTGGCATGCTGTTATATTACAATGAGCATATAATGGTCTACTGGAAGTCGAATCTTCCACCATCTTGGACCTAGTTGGTTCTAATCAGTTTTTGTCATGTCCTATGGCTGTGTCATTCTTTTAAAGGTTGTGCCCTGCCCCCTTCCCTCCTGTTTCATTAGGATAGCACATTTCAAGGGATCAACAGCCTGAAGGGCTACACAAAAAATGGGAGATCAGGCAGAGAATAGATATGAGAGGAAGGCATTTAAGGACCCTGCAGAAAGAGCACAAGGTGCACTGAGGAGACCTATGCATGCCAGCCATAGCATTCTACACATTACCCGCTGGGCTCAAGAGGCTTCTGAGCAGATCGCTGTAACAAAACTAGACTAAAATGAACAAGTTGCTTTCCCAAAGGCACATATCAATTTCAGTGCAAGAAAGCAATATGGGTCACTACTAGATTTGTTATACCTTTGTCAACATTTCTTTGCTAATTTAATAGGAGAAAATTGTATTCTTTAATTAAATTTCACTGTTTGAGAGGACAGTATAATCTCTGTTCATATATTTCTTGTCAGATTTCCACTTTGGTGAATTATATGCCGATACCCTCGCTCATAATTTTATTATAAGAATGAAATAACAATTTGACAGCAATTTTTCATGCCATGTGTTATGGGAGAAAATAGTAATAGAGAATACATATTAATAATCCCTTAAAAAGAAACTGAAATTTTTAAGAACATTTGCTTTGTTCCAACGCTATGCTTAATATATATAAGCAGTATATAGGACATCTGAGCAGTTGGTCAAGTAGCAAGTAGTCTTAGGGAAGGCAGTAATTCGTCATGTGGCTAAGAAATGTCTGCATGCATATTCAAATGCAAATGTATTAAAGAAAATTTGGAAAAGCATTTTTCTTTTGTAGGTCTCTATTTTTTTCTTCAGACAAGAGCTACGCAGAAATACTAATGTTAATGATAATAGCTAAAAAATGATAAATAAAATAATAATAATAGCAAAAAACATGTACTGGGTACAGACATAGAATCATGATTAAGTAATATATATACATAGCCTTATTTAGTCCTAAGAACAACCACTTACTTTACACCCACGATGTGCAGAAGAGGAATCTAGGACTCAAAGCTTGAGAAAGATAACTTCTGTCAGGCAGCTAGCTAGTGAACAGCTGAGAACTAAACCCACAGCTCTGTCACTCAGTGGTTCTCAACAGGGGGCAGTGTTGCCCCACAGAACAAAGTCTTTTGGCAAAGTCTAGAAAGACTGGGTGTGACAACTTGGGAGGGAAGTGCGCAGGTGTCTATGAGTAGAGGGTGCTGACAAGTACCCTGTAGTGCCTGGGGGGGTCCCCCACAACAGAAAGTGATCTTTGCCAAATGTCAAGAGTAGTGAGGAAGTCTAGGATCCAAGGTCAAGATGCAAGATGTGTCTGCTAGGAAATTCTGAAGGCCTAGCGTAGGCGTTCTATCATCAGTGCCCACTTCAGGCATTTATTTCTACTGCATGGAAGGAGACAGGTAACCCAGGTACACTGTAATCCTTAGGAGGGAAAATTTCCTACTTTGCTTACCATGTCAGGCGAAGTTGTCTTTATTTTAATCTTGGAGTCCAGGTTAACTACTAGAAATTCTTTGCAAATTGTAATGTTTAACAAATGAATTGGCTGTGTCTGGCATTCCCTTAAGTTCATTAAACATTCACGGGGAAGGGTTTCACTTTACAGTCATTTAACAAGATGTGAAACACCCAGTCCAGTGAAGCAACACGATACTCTGGAAACACTTGACTCAGAAGCTGAAGAATTAGACCTGGCAATGCCTTAGAAGCACCTAGCCCCATACCATCACTTATAAATGAAGCATTTGTGACTCAAAGAGATGAACCAATCTCATTTCCTGTGTCCCCAGTTAGAGAGAGAGCTGGGGCTAGAGTTATAACCTTCAGACCAGTCAAGGGAGTAGAACTTCTCAGCACCTAGTTCAGGGATCAGAACAGAAGTCAATCAGAATGGCCATCATCACAAAGTCTGGAAACAACAAATGTTGGAGAGGGTGTGGAGAAAAGGGAACTCTTCTGCACTGTTGGTGGGACTGTAAGTTGGTACAGCCACTATGGAAAACAATTTGGAGGTTCCTTAAAAAACTACAAATAGAACTACCATATGATCCAGTAATCCCACTCCTGGGCATATACCCAAAGAAAACCATAATCCCAAAAGAAACTTGTACCATAATGTTTATTGCAGCACTCTTTACAATAGCCAGGACATGGAAGCAACCTAAATGCCCATCAACAAATGAATGGATACAGAAGATGTGGCATATATATACAATGCAATATTACTCAGCTATAAAAAGGGATGAGATGGAGCTATATGTAATGAGGTGGATAGAACTACAATCTGTCATACAGAGTGAAGTAAGTCAGAAAGAGAAAGACAAATATTGTATGCTAACTCACATATACGGAATCTAAAAATGGTACTGATGAACTCAGTGACAAGAACAGGGAAGCAGATACAGAGAATGGACTGGAGAACTCGAGGTATGGGAGGGGGTGGGGGGTGAAGGGGAAACTGAGAAGAAGCGGGAGAGTAGTACAGACATATATATACTACCAACTGTAAAATAGTCAGTGGGAAGTTGTTGTATAACAAAGGGAGTCCAACTCGAGGATGGAAGATGCCTTAGAGGACTGGGGCAGGGAGGGTGGGGGGGAATCGAGGGGGGGGCGTCAAGGAAGGGAGGGAATATGGGGATATGTGTATAAAAACAGTTGATTGAACCTGGTGTACCCCCAAAAAAATAAAATAAAATAATAATAATAAAAAAAAAAAATTAAAAAAAAAAAAAAAAGAGATGATCTATTCTTTCTTAAAATCAAAAGAAAATATACACTAGTGAAAAGTAAAGGAACAAAATTATGTACCCCTTCCCACAGTGTTTTTCAATAACCATCTTAGGAAAGATGGGTATGTGGGAGCAACATTCAATGAGAAAGAATTGGAAGATAACATTTGCATGCTAAAGAAGAAGAAGAATTTAATGCTTAGCGCAGCCTTAATAATCGGTAGAGAGAGGCATTTATTCTGTAATGTCTTTTGAACACTTTTCTGTGTTGGACACTGCATGAAGAGCTTAAAAAGTACTAACAGGAGATGGATCCTGACTTCAGGGACCTCATGGGCTTGTGATAGAAACAAACACATAAGCATATGCTATTTTTATCATGTGGATACATTAAGTCAAGTTGCTATCAGATAGAGGAAAAGGACATCTAAAATCGGCTGTGGGAATCTGCGAAGCCTGCCCCAAAGTAGGTGACATTTACACTGAGTCTTGAGCCTGAGTTGAAGTTCGTCAGATAGTTTGATAGGGGTTGGTCAGAAGAAGTAATTTCTTTGATGCGTGAATCAAAGTTAATTTTGAATTGTTCTAGTCTAAAACCTGATCTCTTTATTTTTTTATAAATTTATTTATTTATGTATTTATTGGCTGTGTTGGGTCTTTGTTGCTGCACGTGGGCTTTCTCTGGTTGTGGAGAGCAGGGGCTACTGTTTGTTGTGGTGCGTGGGCTTCTCATGGCAGTGGCTTCTCTTGTTGCGGAGCATGGGTTCTAGGCACGTGGGCTTCAGCAGTTGTGGCACATTGGCTCAGTAGTTTCGGCGCACAGCCTTAGTAGCTCCGCATCATGTGGGATCTTCCCGGAACAGGGCTCGAACCCGTGTCCCCTGCATTGGCAGGTAGATTCTTAACCACTGCACCACCAGGGAAGCCCTCTTATTTTAAATATCAAATTCTAACTGATGGATTTGCTGTAGATTCATACATGCATCTGTTGATTCAAATATGTATTAAGTGTCTAGTAAGGTCCAGGGATATAATGATGACCAAAAATGACAGTGTTCCTACTTTCAAGGAGCTTACTGATTGCTGTAGGTGATAGATATTAATCAAAGAATCACACAAACCAACAGTGCTGAGGCCTGCAGCCAATAGTGAACAGTGCTGTAGAGCTTATAGAAGGCAGGTCTGGGAGATAACCTGACAATAGGAACAGCTAAGAGCTCTCTGAGAAGAGGGAATAACATGTACTCAGTTCCCCAGGCTGAAGCGGGCTCCTGGTTGAGGGGAGGTGGTAGAGGGTGGGGGATGGGAGTGGGGAGGAGTGCTTGCTTTGCTGGGTGTCTGGAAAGGGTGTCTAGCTCTATTATCCCTCTTCAGTGGAATGTGTTAAAGTTTGACAGCAGTTGTTATAGTTCTTCCAGCTCTGATACATGGTGCAAACATTCTTAAAATAGCCCCAACTGTCGAGTTCTTTTTAATTACTCGTATTAGAGATCCGGATGAAACCATGCTCTAAAACATGTCATAACCATTCAGTCTCACCATCTTCTGGGCTCACAAATTAGACTTGTGAGTGCAATAAAGAACTTTTTGACACAGACACAGGTGAGCTGAGAGCAACCTTAAGACTGTTTTAAAATGACCTCCCTCCTGGCTTCATTGCCTGGGGTTCCAGACCAGGTGATTATCAACTCTGTCAACATTGCTTTCCAACACATATGTGGCTTTCATTTAACTTCCTGACTCCGGCTGCTTGCAGGAGGCAGACCTGGAAACAGCATACCTTGTTGTACTTCTAGCATGCTCCTGCTTCATCGGACAGGTCTGTTGATTTTAGGGCACCACTAAGTATGCTAGGAGCAAGGCAGGTGATGGTGCAAACAACTCAGCACCCGAGAACATCTCCACAAGGAGGGCTTTCAGGGAAGCCAATCAGGATGAATGCTTCCCCATGAAATAACAGTATTGACCAGGGTCTATGTGGGTGTTTGAAAGGAAATTGGTTGAACTCATGCTGAAAGGACCAGTGAATGGTCTGTGCCAAATTCTTATTCATGATTAAAGTGATATTTTGTACATCACATCAAATGGGGTTTTAACAAAACATGTACAAACACAAAAAGTCAAGATCTGTGTGAGTACAGAGAAAGAACATGGAATCAACCACCATACCTTGTAACACTGTACAGAAATGTTAAGGGGGAGGGCCAGAGATGCAGCTGGCCTGAGCACTTGAACTTCACTGGAGATACTATCAGATTGATGAGATAAAATTGTGCCGACCTTAACTCCTCCCAGGGAGGAACTGCATAAATTTGGGGATGAACTATATATAATAAATGCTTTTAGCACAGATTATAAAATGTTCAAAGGCTATAATCCTGGTCAGTTAAGCTGCCTTTAAGGAGAGTCTGTACAGACCATTTTGCTAAGTGGGTTTTGCACCTTGAAGGCCTACAGCTGAGTTACTCAGGAAAATAAAAGAAAGCTAAATACTACCTTTAATCTCTAAATTATTATTATTTTTGGTGTGTATCTTTTGCATAATTTTTTTTAAGTGGACTTTATTTTGTAGGACAGTTTTAGATGTACAGAAAAGTTGCAAAGTTAGTACAGAGAGTTCCCATATACCAGCAGTCCCCAATCTTTTGGCACCAGGGACCAGTTTCATGGAAGACAACTTTTATACGGGGACAGGGGATGGTTCAGGTGGTAATGCCAGTGATGGGGAGCCATGGGGAGCAGCAGATGAATCTTTGCCCGCTCGCCCACCACTCACCTTCTGCTGTGCGGTACCGGTCCTTGGCCTGGGGGTTGGGGACCACTGCCATACATGCTGTACCCAGGTTCCCCTATTATTAATATTGTGCATTGATATGGGACATTTGTTCAATTAATGAACTCATACTGATGCACTGCTGTTAACTCAAATCCATGGTTTATTCAGAGTTTGTTAGTTTTTACCTAATTACTTCTTTTCCAAGATCCCATGCAGGATACCACATCACATTTACTTGTCATCTCCTTTGGTTCCTCCTGGCTGTGTCAGTTTGTTAGATTTCCCTTATTTTAATGACCTTGATAGCTTTTAGGAGTAGTAGTCAAGTATTTTATAGGATGCTCCTCTATTGGAATTTGTTTGATGTCTTTCTCATGATTAGGTTGGTATTATGGGGTTTTGTGAGAAAGACAGTACAGGGAAAGTGCCATTTTCATCCCCTCCTATCAAAAGTGTGTACTATCAGTGTGATTTATCACTGTTGATGATTCGTTTTGTCATCAGTCTGAGGTAGTAATGTCAGGCATCTCCACTGTGGTGGTACTCTTTCTTCCCACTCCCTTTCTACAAAGTTCTTTTTAGAAGGAAGCAACCATGTGTAGTCCATACTTAAAGGGTGGGAAGTTATGCTCACCTTTGTGAAGGGAGAGTATCCACATGAGTTATTTGGAGTTCTACTGCAAAGAGTTTCTCTCCTCTTCAATTACTGAGTGAAATGCTCTTCCCTTAGGTGAGATCAGGCTCTGGTAAAGTCTCTTTTCACTGAAAAGTACACAGTTATAATGCAGAAAATGTACATACATTTCAAAATGGTTATTTTCTCATCAGAGACATAAGACAATTTTGTTGTTGTTGTTGTTCTTTGTTGTGAGAATATGGTGTGGCTTGGAAGTTAAACTCATGAAAGTGTGAGAACACTCCCTAATTCTGCAGCCCTTAGATAACTTTTGCTTTCCCTCTAGTCCACAGGCAGGTTCCAAAAACTTATTAAAATTACCCCTTAAGTATTCCTACCAGTTTGTATTTCTGGCAGATTCTTCTGTAGGTAAGCTTGTCACCAGCCAGGGTTCTTGGCCTCCCTTGCTGACTCCCTGCGGGGTGAGGGGGGCGCGAGCTGGTTCCTTAAGTGGGGTGAGCGTAGGGGTGGGTCCGGGGGTCAGGCCAGAGGGCTGGCTTAGGGAGTCTACCCACCCCCTTGGTGGTGCTGTGTGCAGGGGTCATGTGCCATACCCTGCCTTTGCTCTGGGCATCTCAGAAGTGGCAGTTGGGTTTTTGCTTTTGTATGTTATTGTTCATAATTTGCCCCAACTGCACATGTATGTAGTTATTTTTAGTCTCTTATAGTTTCTTTGTATTCTGTTGCTCGAGGAGACATTTGTCCAGGTTCAGGCACTGCAGCGAAGGGTCTCAGGTCCCAGCCTGTCTCATTCCCCTGTGAGGGATTCTACACCTCTCATTCTTAAGGGTAAGGAGCCGAAGTTCTCTCCTTCTGAAACTTCTTCCTGCTGGACAGGGGCCACAGACCCCAGAGGCATGGAAGTCCCTTGCTGACTGTTCCAAGGACCGGTAGGGACCTGGGCCACCCTCTGCTGGCATGGGCTGAATTCCTTGAGCCATCATGAGCCTTACCCAAAACTGTTGAAGCCTAGAAGACACACACTTAACCAAAAGATTAAACAAACGACAGCCCAAGAGGAGAAGAACAGCAATAGCCACTAGAGGGCCTAGAAAGGGAAGGAACCAGGTTACCTTTGGGAGGGCTTCCTTAACTGTTGACCAGGCTGAGGAGGCAGTATCACACTTGCCAAAATTGTGAAGCCATCCTGCTTGGGTGTATATTTACTTTTTTTTTTTTTGTCTGCACCACACAGTGTGCAGGATCTTAATTTTCCAACCAGGGATTGGACCCAGGCTCAAGGCAGTGGAGAGCAAAGTCCTAACCACTGGACAACCAGGGAATTCCCTTTATTTCCTTAATATCAACTTCTACCTGTCCTGTCACAGCAGGAAATATTAGTTATTGCACAAAATCCACCTAGTTCTGCCAAAAAGTAATCAAGAGCTAGACAATTGTCAAGAACTACATTAGCCAAAGAAACAAGAGAGATTTTAAGTCCCATTAAGGCCTGCTCTGTCTGTTGCATCATAAAACCAAGCTGTCTGGTGAGATTTCTCAGTGTTACTTCATGATAGGTAAAGCCTCCCCATGGACCTGCCGGTTCTATGGCCAGCCCTGCCCCTGCTAAGATCATTCCTAGTGCTCTCTGGCTTTGATGGTGAGCCAGAGTGGCCCTGTTATAGATAAAAACCCCTCTCCTCCTTGTAGTTCCTAAAGTGCACTCTCCTATGAAGTGGACCTTATCAATGCATTTATAGGCCACAGCTTGGTTGGAAAAGGACAGGGCCTGGCCATAATTCTACAACATATGATGGTTTGGGTGTCTGCAGAGGAAAACAGACCCTTCTGGAGTGCAGACTTGGATGTCTTGTCTGATGGTTGTTAAGAACAGACAGTCCCTGAAGGACCTAACTGTGGCTAGTACTTGAACTAATTAAGAGACAGCAGACCATTTCATTAATAAGTATATTAAAGCTCTACAACATTTTTAACAAGATGCTCATGTGTGATCCTGCTGACATCATCAGAGGGTCACATCTGATAGGCCAGATCACTGTTTGCCCAGGATCCCACAGGTGGGTGGAAATTGATTGACCAGGTGGATGGGACGTTTCCTTCCCACCATTTACATTCCACTTCTGCATTGTTTGGGGGTACAAGGCCATAGTATGAAACAGGGCACCAGTGAGCAAGGTTGTGAGTGCAGTTTATCCCTATATAAGAGGGAGGATATCTGGTGTAATAATACCTCGGGGGGTTCTGGGGGCATGTGAAACAAATGCAGTTTGTGTAGTTTATCATAGCGTGCCCCATGCCTCGGATCCAGTTGTACGGGGGAGTAAGCTTAAAGCATTGGAATAGACCACTGGAAGGGGCAAGTGTGACTAGCAGAGGTCAAGGGGGTAGCAGTTGTGCCTGATTTAGATCATCAATTAACATTGGAACTGGCAGGTTCAGGGGGAATGCAAGAGGAGGGCCAGTAGCCAGCTGGAAGGTGTTGAAGGCATCCAGAATTCTTTTATTTTTTTAATGAATTTATTTTTTATTTGCTGCATTGGTTATACATTGCTGTGCGTGGGCTTTCTCTAGTTGAGGTGAGCAGGGGCTGCTCTTTCTTCATTCCTTCTCATTGCGGTGGCTTCTCTTGTTGAGGAGCACAGGCTCTAGGCACGTGGGCTTCAGTAGTTGTGGCACTCAGGCTCTGTAGTTGTGGCTCACGGGCTCTAGAGCACAGGGTCAGTGGTTGTGGTACACGGGCTTAGTTGCTTCCGTGGTATGTGGGATCTTCCTGGACCAGGGATTGAACCCATGTCCCCTGCGTTGGCAGGCGGATTTTTAACTGCTGCGCCACCCGAGAAGTCCCTCCAGCATTCTTTTAAATGTTCCCCTTTGGATGTGATTCTGGAAATGTTGATAAGTGAGTTTTCTCACCATTATCCCCTAGTTACCAGGACTAGTAAGGCAGACAGAGACAATAGAAGGAGCTTTTCTGTGGTGCAGTGTTTCCCTTAAACCCAGCATGGCCAAAGGAGCTGCTTCCCTGGTGGGCTTGGCTGAGCAAACCAGCAGAATGCAAGCAAGAGGACAACAGCAAGCATGGCACATAGGAGTCCAACCTGCTCCATCATTGTACTTATCTGTTGATGCTGCCTGTCTTCTGAATAGGTATCTCAGATCTTCCATTGGCTCACAGGTGTACTGTTCTTCTGTTGTGACCTGCAGGGTTTTTGGAGGTAAAAGCTTTAGTGTGGACAAATGTACCCAACTAGATACCCCTTGCGGTTTGACAGCAGCAGGGGTTACTAAAATTACTTTATAGGGGCCCTTCTATTTTGGCAATAGTTGATCATTCGGGGGACCCCTCTTTCCAGGTTTTAAGAACTTGGTCCCTGGGGTTTATTCGTTAGGGACTGCTCCTTCCTCTGTAGTTTTAGTGGGAGCTGGCTGTGCCTTGTAGGCCTAGTCCTGGATTGCCTTCTGAACTTGTCCTAGATTAATAATATATCTCAGGGCCTGGTTCACTTCTTCATCCAGTAGAATGTCAGTAATAAGAAAAGGCCCCCCATAGGTCATTTCAAGTTGGCTAAGCCTCAGATTATTCCTGGGGGCTACACAGACCCTGAGGAGGGCAATAGGAAGCAGTTGGTGCATGAGCCAGGGTGCATGAGTCTCTTGGCAGAGCATTGCTAAGGTTTTCTTTAAAGGCTGGTTCATTTTCTCTACCTTCCCTGAAGACTGGGGGTGCCAGGAAGTATGTAGCTTGTAGGCTATCCCTAGGGCCATAGTAAGCCGCTGTGTGATTCTGTCCATAAAAAAGGGCCCATTATCCCTCTGGAGGGACATTGGGAATTCCAAACTGAGGAATTATTTCTTTTAAAAGAGACTTACAGACTTCGATAGCCTTTTCAGATAGGGTGGGGAAGGCTTCATCCCATCCTGTGAAAGTATCAATGAACACAAGAAGATATTTATATCCTGACAACAGGGGCATTTGGGCGAAATCTAACTGCCAGTTTTCATCTGGGTACGTCCCTCGATGTAGAATTGGCCTAAGTAACAAAGTGGGGGCTGGATGGGCCTGTTGGTTATTATGGACACAGAAGTCACAGGCAAGCATTATTTGTTTTACTGTTCTTTTTCTTTTTTTTTTTAAGAACTTTTATTAAGATACAGTTAACAGACAATAAACAGCATATATTTATTATTTTTTTACAAACTTTTTCATTTATTTCTCTATTTCATATTTATTCCTGGCTTAATGATTTTTCTACTGGATTAAATCCCCTAATCTTACAATCTTGATTTGTGTTACTTTAAAAATTGTGGTAAAATATACGTAACATAAAGTCTACCATTTTAAAGGTACAGTTCATGGCATTAAGTACGTTAATATTGCTCTGCAACCATCACCACCATCCATCTCCAGAACTTTTTCATCTTTCCAAACTGAAACGGTACTCATTAAATGGTGACTCCCCATTTTCCCTTCCTACGCACCCCTGGTAAATACTATCATACTTTCTGTTGCTATGAATGTGATTACTTTAGATACCTCATATAAGTGGAATCATATAATTGTTCTTTTGCGACTGGCTTATATAACTTAACATTATGTTGTCAAGGTTCCTCCATATTGTAGCATGTATCAGAATTTCCTTCCTTTTTGAGGCTGGATAATATTCCATTGTATGTGTATACTGCTTTTTTGTTTTCCATTATTTGTTGATGGACACTCAGATTGCTTCCATCTTTTGGCTGTTGTGAATGCTGCTGTAAACGTTATGTACAAATATGTGTTTGAGTGCAGTGTTAGTTCCTCAGGCCAATCTCTGAGGTTTGTTCTGATCATAGGAGGGCTCTTCACATTTTCTTTCTCTGGTTCTTCTTGGTAAATTAACTTGTAGATTGCATGGAGCTACTAGCCTCTTCTCAGTTGCTTACTACCAAAATCTCCATTGGTTTTCGAGAGTACTGGTATGTTTGGACTTCCTTACATTCTGTTCTAAATAAAGTCAGTTTCCCTGGGGAGAACTTTGCAATTTTCTCCTGCCTCTTCTGGTGGGTACACTCTCTGAGCCACTGCAGCAGAGCCTGAGGCAGGAACAGTGGCCTGTTTCAAGTGAGATTATTCTTTGAGAGCAGCACTCTGGGTCGGGCAGAGCAGTAGGACTCTAGGTGGGGCAGTAATCTCTGTTCTTCTTGGCTTGCCCCTTAAAGTGTACATCCTCTGTCCTATGAGCTTGATACAAACCAGGGTTTTTGTCCTTCCTTAATGAACAGAAATTGATAAGATGCCAGACAAGAAATTCAGGCAAGGCTTTATTGGGGCCCCTGCTGCAGCACGGGGGAAGCGAAAACAAGTAACAGTTTCCTTTTCTCACTCCCCAAGGCAGGGGTGAGCTGCTTCCTTATATGGGATATGGGTAGGGGTATGTCCAGGGTTGGGCTGGAGGGGTGGCTTAGCTGGTTTGCCCATCCCTTTGGTGGTACTGAGTGCAGGGGCATGTGCAGTACCCTGGTTTTGCTCTTGACACCCATACAATAAACAGCATATATTTAGAGTGTGCAATTTGGTATCCCGATCTCCCAATTCATTCCCCCCAACCCTCCCCGCTTTCCCCACTTGGTGTCCATATGTTTGTTCTCTACATCTGTGTCTCTATTTCTGCCTTGCATTTCCTCTTTCATAGTTGTTAGCATTTGCCTTATGTATTGAGGTGCTCCTATATTGGGTGCATATTTATTTATAATTGTTATCTCTTCTTGGATTGAAGCCTTGATCTTTATGTAATGTCCTTTCTTGTCTCTTATAACACTGTTTATTTTAAAGTCTATTTTATCTACAAGTATTGCTACTCCAGCTTTCTTTTGATTTCCATTTGCATGGAATATCTTTTTCCATCCCCTCACTTTCCATCTGTATGTGTGCCTAGGTCTGAAGTGGGTCTCTTGTAGACAGCATATATATGGGTCTTGTTTTTATATCCATTCAGCCAGTCTGTGTCTTTTGGTTGATGCATTTAGTCCATTTACATTCAAGGTAATTATCGATATGTATGTTCCTATTACCATTTTCTTAATTGTTTTGCTTTTGTAGGTCCTTTTCTTATGTTTCCCACTTAGAGAAGTTCCTTTAGCATTTGTTGTAGGGCTGGTTTGGTGGTGCCGAATTCTCTTAGCTGTTGTTTGTCTGTAAACCTTGGATTTCTCTGTCGAATCTGAATGAGATCCTTGCTGGGTAGAGTATTTTTGGTTGTAGGTTCTTCCCTTTCATCACTTGAAATATATCATGCCACTCCCTTCTGGCTTACAGAGTTTCTGCTGAGAAATCAGCTGTTAACCTGATGGGAGTTCCCTTGTATGTTATTTGTCATTTTTCCCTTGTTGCTTTTAATAACTTTTCTCTGTCTTTAATTTTTGTCAGTTTGACTACTATATGTCTTGGCATGTTTCTCCTTGGGTTTATCCTGCCTGGGACTCTCTGTGCTTCTTGGACTTGGGTAGCTATTTCCTTTCCCATGTTAGTGAAGTTTTTGACTGTAATCTCTTCCAATATTTTCTCGGGTCCTTTCTCTGTCGCTTGTCCTTCTGCAACCCCTATAATGCAAATGCTGGTGCCTTTAACGTTGTCCCAGGGGTCTCTTAGGCTGTCTTCAGTTCTTTTCATTCTTTATTCTTTTCCACATCAGTGATTTTCAACATTCTGTCTTCCAGGTCACTTAGTCGCCCTTCTGCCTCAGTTAATCTGCTATTGGTTCCTTCTAGTGTATTGTTCATTTCAGTTATTGTGTTACATATCTCCATTTGTTTGCTCTTTAATTCTTCTAGGTCTTTGGTAAACTTTTCGATCTTTGCATCCAATCTTTTTTCAAAGTCCTGGATCATCTTCACCATCATTATTCTGAATTCTTTTTCTGTAAGGGTGCCTATCTCCTCTTCATTTAGTTGTTTTTCTGGGTTTTTATCCTGTCCCTTCACCTGGTACAAAGTCTCTATCTTTCTGTGGCTGTGGTTTTCAGTTCCACAAGACAAAATACTGCTGATACTGCTTGATACTGCTGTCTGCCCTCTTGTGGAGGAAGCTATCTAGGAGGCTGGTGCATGCTTCCTGATGGGAGGGACTGATGGTGGGTAGGGCTAGGTGGGTGGAGCTCAGTAAAACTTTAATCCAATTTGGTGGGTGGAGCTCAGTAAAACTTTAATCTGCTTGTCTGCTAATGGGTGGGGCTGTGTTCCCACCTTGTTGGTTGTGTGGCCTGAGGCTACCTAGCACTGGAGCTTACAGGCTCTTTGGTGGGGCTGATGGTGGACCCTTGGAGGGCTCACACCAATGAGCACTTCCCAGAACCCCTGCCACCAGTGCCCCTCTCTCCTCAGTGAGCCACAGCTCACCCCACATCTGCAGGCAACCCTCCAGCAGCAGCAGGTAGGTCTGGTTCAGTCTCCTATGGGGTCACTGCTCCTTTCCCCAGGTCCTGGTGAGCACACATTTTTGTGTGCCCTCCAAGAGTGGAGTCTCTGTTTCCCCCAGTCCTGTGGAGGTCCTGCAATCAAATCCCACTGGCTTTCAAAGTCTGATTCTCTGGTGATTCCTTCTCCCGTTGCTGGACTCCCAGGTTGGAAAGCCTGACGTGGGGCTTAGAACCCTCACTTTAGTGGGTGGACTTCTGCGGTATAACTGTTCTCCAGTTTGTGAGTCACCTACCTAGCATTTATGAGATTTGATTTTAATGCGATTGCGCCCCTCCTACCATCTCATTGCAGCTTCTCCTTTGTCTCTGGATATGGGGTGTCTTTTTTGGTGAGTTCCAGTGTCTTTCTGTTGATGATTATTCAGCAGTTAGTTGTAATTCCGGTGCTCTTGCAAGAGGTAGTGAGTGCATATCCTTCTACTCCACCTTCTTGATCCTATCTCCCCTGTTTTACTGTTCTTTTAAGCCCCTTCTCTGAAAAAGTCTTTTGCATCAAGTCCCATAGTGCCTCCCTTCCATAGTGGTGGCATCCTGTAAGCTCTTAGGCTCTTGCAGTCGAGCTGCCTGTTTTACAATTCAGTCAGCTTTGCTGTTCCCTTGACTCATGAAAGATCCATCCCTCTGATGGCCCCTACCGTGGATTACTGCTACCTGAGTTGGGAGCTGCACTGCTTCTAAAAGAGCCAGAATTAAATCTTTATGCGAGAATTTCTAGTGGTTAACATTCCTCTTTCTTTGCAAATGGAAGCATGAGCATGTAGTACATGGAACCTGTATGTAGAATCAGTAAAAATATTTAATCTCTTATCCTTCCCTAATTGCAAAGCTCTCATTAATGCAATTAGCTTGGCCTTCTGGGCTGATGTCTGGGGTGGCAGGGTCTTGGCTTCTCTGACTTCATCTGGACTAACTATGGTATACCCCACCATTCAGGTTCCCATTTCTATAAGACAGCTCCCATCAGTAAACCATCAGACCTCAGGGCTGTCAAGAGGTTCATCTAGAAGGTCAGACCTGCTGGAGTAAGTTGGTCTGTGGTCTCTATACATGGATGCAATAAATCTCCACTGTCAACCACTGAACATAGAGTTGCCAGGTTCAGGGTTTGGCACACCTTTAAGGTAATGTCGGGGGTGTCCATTAGGAGGGCCTGATACCTTGTTAACCTTCCTCTGGTCAACCAGTGGTGTCCTTTGACTTCCAGTATAGATTGTACCGAATGAAGGGTTAATACATGTAGGTGTTGTCCCAGGGGGAGCTTGGCAGCCTCGTTAACCAACAGGGCTGTGGCTGCTACTGCCTGCAGGCAGCTTG
The DNA here is from genome assembly GCF_030028045.1 of Hippopotamus amphibius kiboko. Classification (NCBI taxonomy): domain Eukaryota; kingdom Metazoa; phylum Chordata; class Mammalia; order Artiodactyla; family Hippopotamidae; genus Hippopotamus; species Hippopotamus amphibius. Next base: position 55,125,204 of record NC_080190.1, on the reverse strand, counting down.
GCCATCCCAGGGCCACTGAATCCAGTTGTTTTGAAAAGTAAGCCATTGGTCTCTGATCTGGTCCCAGCTCTAGGGTCAGTACTCCTAGACCTATCCTGACCTCTTGTGAATGTGTAGGGCAAAGGGCTTGTCCAAATTTGGAAGCCCCAGTGCTGGTACTCTACTCAACTCAGTCTTTAGGATCTCAAAGCCCCACTGGTGGTCCCTATTCCATTGAAGGTATTCCCTTTTTTCTCCCTTTAGAACTCCTTATAGAGGTTTTGCTATAAGCCCATAATTTGGAATTCAGATACTACAGAACCCTGCCTTCCTGAGAAAGCCTCCCAGTTGCCTTTTTGTGGTTGGAGTTAGTAATGCACTAATCGCTGTTTTTTAACCTATGGCCAGGGTTCATTCCCCTGGGGTCAAAACAAATCCTAAATACTAAACCTGTTGCTGTGAGATCTGAGCCTTGTTTGGGGAGACTTTGTATCTCCTTTTTTGCCAGAAAATTTAGGATCCTGTCAGTATTATGATCTGAATCTTATTTGATCTCACTACTTATCAACAAATCATCAACATATTGTAGCAGAGTTCCCTTTTCAAGGCTCAGTTCCCTCAGTTCCCTTGCTAACATGTTTCCAAAAAGATGGGGACTGTCCTGAAAACCCTGCAGAAGCACTGTCCAGGTGTATTGGGTAGCCTCCAGGGTATCAGTGTCCCTCCGTTCAAAGGCAAAAAGCTATTGAGAGTCTAGATGTAGGGGAATACAGGAAAATGCATCTTTGAGGTCCAAAATAGAGAAGTACTGAGCACTTCCTGATACTTGGGCGAGGGGTGTATGGGTTTAGCACTATGGGGTGAAAAGGGATGAATGCCTCATTTACTGCACACACCAATCCTCCCTGTTAGGCTTCTGAACAGGGAGGATAGGGGTGTTGCAAGGGGACTGGCAGGCCTCATGAGTCTATGTTCCAGGAATTTGGTGAGTAGTAGTTGGATCCCTGTCAGGGCTTCAGGCTTTAAAAGATTATTGTCTCTTTCAGGGGTCTTTTCCTAGGCCTTAATCTTATTCCATCAGGAAAACATATTTTGTCCTTCCTGGCACCAAGGTATCCCAAAGTGCAGGATCTACTTGTTTTCTAATTTCTTGGGGGAGGTCTTGGGGGAATATTTTGATGACCAGCAGGTGGGTCATCCGGGGCTACTAATAGATGCATTCTCTGTTTGAATTTTCTCAGTGGACTTAGAATATACTAGCTCCTAATTTATTTAGCAAATCTCTTCAAGGAAGGGGATAGGGAATTTTGGCATATCCAGAAAGGAGTGAGTAGTAATAAGTGACCCAACTCTGTAGGCACGGGGAGACGTAAATTGCCCTTTGTACGGTACATTACAGTACAGTCATGGTTGGAGAGGGGGCCAGCCAGCTGGCCAAGTCACAACAGAGCAGGTGGTTCCACTGTCTACAAGAAATTCATTTCTCCTACCTGCTATGTCGAGAGTGACCTGAGGCTCTGCTGGAGTGATGAGGATGGAACAGATAGGATCTGGAGCCGAGCAGGGGCTTGCCTCATCAGTCAGTGTGCAGGAATCTCTCCTCCGAGAGATTTGCAAGGAGCTCGGTGGGGCCAGTTGGGATTGCCCCTCAGGGGTCCCACAGAGGGGTGCTCAGGACATTTCCCCTTCCAGTGCCCCTCCTTCCAACAAAAGGCACACTGGTTCAGGCGCAGGCAGCTTCTTGGCTGTCTGTCCAGCCTTCACAGCCCTCCAGGTCCCCTCAGAGTGGTGGGTAGATCAGAGCAGCCAAAAGCTGCGTTTTCTTTATTAGCTTCCTATCCTCTTCCCTAAAGTCTCAGTTATTATAGACCTTGAAGGCTTCCTCTACCATGGATGACAGCGGGGTTTTGGGGGCCAGCCTCAAGCTTTTGTAATTTTCTCCTGATATCAGGAGTGGCCTGAGTGATAAAACGCATGGTCGACAGTGACCTCCCTCCTGCGGACTCAAGGTGTGTATTGCTGCCCTTCCTGAATGCCTTTGTCACCCGGCTCAGGAAGACTGCTGGGTTTTCACCTTTTTCCTGTGTAACCTCTCAGATCTTATTGTAATTTTCAGGCTTCACCATATACCTTTTCATTCCTTCTGACAGACAAGTAATATAATGTCTCATCCTAGCCTGGCCCACAAGATCTTCCCAGTGTGGGTCATGTTCTGGGACTGCGTCCCCATCTGTGTGGTAAATGTAGTGGTGTGCATCGGTGGCCAGGAGGCCACCTGCGTGTTCCCTGGCCTTTGTCAGTATACGCTCCTTTTCATCTGGGGTGCAGTGGTGGCCCAGAATAACCGTGATGTCCTGCCAGGTGAGAGAATGTTAACCCCAGCCTGATAAATCCGGCCCTATGTTGTCAGGGTTCTCTGAGAACTTACCAAACCTCTCCTTACAGATTCCTGAGTCCCCCATCGAGAAGGGGACATGCTCTCTAGGGATCCCTCCATTCCCATTAGCTACTTCCCAGAGGAGGTAAAGGCCTCATGGGGAAGAAGTAGGGTCTAACTTTGAGTCTGATCAAAACCCTACTGGGGAAAACACTGGGGGCTCCGATTTTTGAGTTTCTGACGTGACAGGGAAAGGTGGGTGTCCAGGAGCTGAAGACCATGAAGGGGAAGAAGAAAGCAGGGGCCTGAGAAGGAGACTTCGTATGCCGATGGCTAGTCGGTGGTTGAAAGAGGGGGTCCATGAGGTCTGGCTCTGAATCTTTAGGGGTCAACACAGGAATAGAGGCTACATACAAACAACAGGAATCCCTCAGACCAGAGTCTTGATGGTTTCCTAAAAGCCTACACGTGTGGGACCTCTCCCCATTTGGGGGACTGCTTACAAAATAGGTCCAGCTGTAAAATGCTGTTAAAGTTAAGGGATCCATTTGGTGGCCACTTCTGGTCACCCGAGGCACACTGGGGCAAGGCTGTGTTGTAAAAGAAAAGCAACTTATTTCTTTACTGTCTCCAGTTGTTAAGAATGCAACAAGAGGCGAATCTTTGGGGATTCCCTGGGCACTTCTCATGTTTACATATAAATCTGGAGACTAACAACTAGAGATCCTGGGGGCTGGATGGAGTTGAGGTCTAGTGTAGTGACAAAGGGGATCACAGAATTCCCTCCCCAAAGTTAGTGACACAGTCATGGAGCCTCCAGGATGAAGGGGACAGGAGTGTAGGTACAAGGACCAAGGGAGAGGAAAGGAGAGGAGGGACAGAAAAGACTGAAAAAAGGAGACAGAAAGAGATTGCCTGTTCAACCCACCCCCTGCGGGTGTCTATTCAGGCACCAGCCTGTGCGCTTCCAGGAAGGGCCAGTGAAGAAGGGAGCACCCTGTCCACTGCCCACCAGGGTGAACAAGCCCAGAAACCAGCCAGTTGTATGTCATCTGTGGGTCCCCAACCCACAGGTGGGACTCTCACCCACATGTACACCAGTATACAGAAACCTGCCGCTTCAGCCAGTTCCAAAAGAGACTTGTCTTGGCTGCAGGGAAACAAAGGTGAGAATATTGGGACGATTAGACGTCCAGCCACTACATGATATGAAGTTTGAATCTCTGTCACTTTCATAAATCTCCCACCAGGGAAAGCCCACTGGACCAAGGTCTGCACCGTGTGAGGTGAGCCTCTCCCACTTCTGCTTGTCACCCATCAAGGTGAGCCACTGCCGGTCAGTGGGAGCAGGTCTCACAAGCTGAGAAGAGTGATGCTTTAGCTGCCCGAAGTCCACTCTCTTAGACGGATAAGATGGAGATAGGAGAGGACAGAGAGAAGTAGAGAGATTTCAAGAGAGGGAAAGGGAAAGTGGTGAGGGGAAAAGGACACAGGGGAGGGGGAAAGCGTTGCCTGAATGAGGGTACCGAGACCTCAGGGGCCAGGGAGGCAGCTTACCAAATGTGGTGATGCTGAAACAAGAGGTTCATGTGGCCACCTGTCACCCACGGGGAAGCTGTGTTCAGTGGTCCTGGAAGGTTCTTTCCCTGGAACAGAAGAAAGTCCCAGTGGAGTTACAACAAAGCAAGGTACCAGCCAGGGTTCCTGGCCTCGTTAATCAAGAGGCCAGACAAGAAATTCAGGCAAGGTAACAGATTGCCCTTCTCACTCCCTGAGGGGCGGGGGGGGGGGGGGGGCATGCAAGCTGGTTCCTTATATCGGGAGAGGGTAGGGGTGGGTCCAGGGGTCAGCTTAGGTGGCATGCCCACCCCCTTGGTGGTGCTATGTGCAGGGACCATGCACAGTACCCTGCTTTTGCTCTAGGCATCTCAGAAGTGGCAGTTGGGTTTTCGGTGTTTTTGTATCTTGTTGTTCATAATTTGCCCCAACTGCCCATGCATGCAGTTATTTGTAGTCTCTTATAGATTCTTTGTGTTGTGTTGCTTGAGGTGATGTTTGTCCAGGTGCAAGCACTGCAGTAGAGTCCCAGGTTCTGGGCTGTCTCAAGCTGATCTTGACTGATTCTCTGTATTCATTTATCTCTCCAGATCTTAGAGCGGTGGTTTGCCCTGCAACCTCAATTATCCGATGGATATAAGAAGTGTCATTGATTTTGTTTGTTCAGCTTTATTCTTATTTTAATGACAGGAATGACGATTTCTAAGCTCTTGTCAGAACTAAAAACTGTCATCTATCTCTGTATTCACTTGAACCAATATATATGGAATGTTAGTTTGAAGGATTGCCACATTATTAGGTGTTTTCGTGTTCCCACTTGTCTCAATCAACCTTGGATAGGGATACCAGCAATTTAAACTTGCATCTCAGATTAAATGCAGCCACTGAAATGAAAACAGTGCTCAAAAAGGCTATGAGAGAAAGAGCCAAAATAATAAATTTTGGAGACAAATTTGTGTTACTGGACCAAAACAGCACCACTGAAAGCCACTGTATAGTATGACAATACTCTCAGCATTTGAAAGAAAAGGTTTAGAACATAATATCTATTATGGACACTATGAATAAGCAGAACAAGTAAGAGGTTGATTCTATTCAAGACTTTTATCCCGGATTTTGAACAAGGCCCTCTAGCCCTCATGATCAAAAGTCTCATTCAAAGCAGAGGCTCTGAACTAACGGCCCCAAAGCTGAATTAGACTTTTGGACAGATATTGTTTTTAAAAAAGGAATGAGCTGCTGACTTTTAATGATTTGGCAATTTCTCTAGAAAATCTGGGTGTGCTAGAAACACTGGCCGATGTCACCCACTGATAGCCCTCTGCAGAAGCAGCACAGATGTTACCCCCTCCAGTTAATCTCACCTGTATCTATAGCTGAGCCTTCCAGGCATCTGAGTTTGCCTTCTAAAGCAATTTATTAAAAGTTAGGAGAAAAAAAAATAATCCTAGTAGATCTTTTATAGAACCTGGAAGTCAGATAGAAATTCAGGATGTTGTTTACATTTCAATAACATGTTGACTCAATTAACTTTTTCCATGGATGGTTTATGATAAGCAACTTAGTCAACAAAGAAGTACATGTGAAGGTATTTCCATCATTTCTCGGATCTTTGTAATTTGCGGCTGTTGAAAACAATCACCTTTTCTAAATTGTCTCCGTATCTTCTTTTTGCTCCATGTCAATTCACCCCATTTTGCAAGAAGTCTAAATAGCTTCTGTTAAGTTCATTGTGTAGAATTCATATTCTGATTCAAGATGTGGTCATTAGTAACACTATGTGGTTTGTTTTGGAAGTCCTTAAAAAAATATTTAGAGATTTTGAACTTAAAGTTACATAACCTTGACAATTTTCCTAGTCTCCATAGCTCATACCCACCAAGATACTGTTTTCCCCAAGGATAACACCTAGTTAATAGTTTACTTTTGTTTCCCACCTGAAACCTATGTGGTTGCATACACACACGCAAACACGTGCACACAGAATCATATGTGTATGTATGTATAAAATCTATGCATATGTGTATATACACACATACATACACTTATATATACATCATTTTCCTTATTCACACAAGTGGATTCGTAGTATGCATACTTTCTGTACCTTGATTTTATTCTTCTCAATGGCCATATGGTATTCATTTGTGCCCATTTCTGTTGTTTCCAATTGCTTCTCTTTTGCGTTCGTTTTCTGCTTTGTTATTAAAAATTGTACCACTGATATACTCTGGTGATTATATAATTTTGAACTTTTACAATTAATGATGGAAATCCCTGGAAGTAGTAGTCTGCATCAAAGAGTACCTATATTTAATATGTTGGAACACATCACCAATGTGTACCCCCACAAATTAGCATCAACTCTATTTTTCTCGAATCTTTACAAGGTACTCCTGAAATTTAATGTTCTCTATTCTGATTTTCATCTCTTTACAATGAGTTCAGTTATATACTTCCTCATATGTATTCTGCATATCTATATTTTTCTGTGAAATTCTTGTTCATACATTACATGTGAATAACTGGATTTCAGAATCTCTCTCGTTTGGTTATTAGCATTCAAAAAAAAAATGTCATTTCTCAGCATAGTTTTCGTTGGAGTTTCTAGGAAAGAAACCTGCTATCCCTTGTTGCTTCTTCAAGTGCCAAGTGTTCAGGGAGTGTTAAACTTGACAACTGCTGCCTGGTTGAGATGCCATGTGCTATTTCCCTTGGGGCAAAGTTTTTCTCAATATGCCATAGCTATGTGGTTTTCTTTTGGCCCCTGTACCTTGTGATGTCTCACAGTCAAAGGGGAAACCAAGGGTTAATAACTATAAAGAATAAGCTGTTCACACATTTCTCTATTAGACATGGTAATTACCTGGTAACAGGCTCAAAGAGGGAAACAGTGGAGAGTAGTGGGCAGATACTCTAAATCAAAGCCTTCCATCATTCTGAGACACTTGTGAAGTTCACTCAGTTAGTATTTATTGACTCTCCATTGTTAGTAGTCCAGCTACTAATTAATTTTTTAGTAAAATGTACATTGAATTAAAAAATCATTGTATTAACTTATATTGTATATCAACTATACTCCAATAAAAAATACTTTCGATTTTGGCTCTCAGGCATAGTGTGGCATGGGTAAAGACTGAAGCGAAAAGATAGACTTAGGATTCTAACGTGAAGAACTCTGCTGAATGGACCTTATCTAATCATAAAGAGTATTGGGGGCAAGAGGGGAAAAGCATATTCAGTGTGTGAGAAATGGGATGAAAATGACATTTTTAATCATTCTCCTGATCAGGTGCCAGTGGAAAAGTTACTGGTAAGTGCCAGTAACTTTTTGATACCCATTTATAGTGTCAGAGGCCCTTCTCTCATAACTTCTCCTGCAGCTCAACTCTATGCATGTGATTTCCCACAGTATTCAAAGGCGGAAAGGCATCCTGTGACTGCATTGGAGAAAATGATGGAGTCAAGTTTTGCCGGCCCCCAGTCATTCCCAGAGGTCCCTTCTCCTGACAGAGGAAGCCAGTCTGTCAAACACCACAGGTACAGGTAGCTAATCATGGTGGGAATGGGTACATTGACACAATGTATAACGCTGGACAACACATGCCAAGGAATGGCAACATTATTCAGGAGAGATGCTCTTTCTTGCTTCTCCTGTAGTTCCCCATGGAGTGGATACTCAAACAGCTCATAGCAGGCATAGCAAAGATACTAGCAGGCAGCAGTGCCCCTAGTAGAAGCCTAAAGGAACTATTAACAGCCATCAAGGCTGCGGACACGGACCAGTGAATGAAACAATTGCAATCTGAAAAACTACTAAAAACATGATTTTTCCTAGCCTGTCTTATCACTGTCTGCAAATTTAATGACTCATTCTTCCATAGGCAGCTGATAAGACATGCTCCAGGTCTTCCAACATGGTTCTCACACAAAGAAAACTTTCTGGGAGGAAGAAGCCTAGCAAATCTTCTCCTTTGGTTTATTAGAGCTTCCATTATCAATGGAATGGGACTTTTTTTTTTTTTTTCTTAAAAGTTGACCATAAAACTTGGCTCTTTGGAGGAGAAAGCCAAAAATAAAGTTATGTTATAAAAGTTATAAGTTTTACAGCATTCTGAGGCTGAGCAAGTTCTTCAGCATTTTCTAGTCACATGCTGTGTTTATACGTAAGGAATCTGGAACTCCAGAAATTACAAGTTTTGTTCTAAAGTGCCAACATTTGAGACTTGCTAGAACAGACATTATGTTTATGTGCATCCAAAAGTATTGAAATATGGTCAGTCTTTGTGGAAGTTGTCCAAAGATTTAAGCTTCCTCTTCTTAGTAAGAGGTACAGTATTTAAAAAATTCTTAATTATGAAGAAATTACACTTTTAAAATGGAAAAGGTAAAAAATAATTGTTGTTCCAAGTGATGAAAGATAAATGTTGTTGACCCTTTGGTTTTCTCATATCTAGGCAACATTTTGAAAACCACTGTGAGAGAAGTATGAATTATTCACAGAATCTAACTTCTCCCTCACCTCTCACAGAGTCCCCCAAAAAAGATTTTATTGATGCTGGCCACATTTACTGTAAGGTTTTCATGTCACTCTTGATGCTAATCATTGGTACTTGGTGGCGATTTTTATTCTTTATATGAGTAGAGACTGAGATACCAAGAGTTTGCTAAGTTTAAAAAAAAGGTTTAAATATTTTTAACACAGGATGAAATATGTTTGGCTATTTAATAATTGCTTTAGTTATTAACTACAGTTTGTGGTTTATATCAGTTGGGACATTTACAAATATTTCCCTGTGAAAAGAACATTTCAATTCACTGGACCTAATGGAAGTTCTTCAATTAGAGAATTAAGTAAAAAATTATCAGCTTTTTAGAAGATACATTTTTTTTCCAAAAGCATATTTTCCTCTGCTGATTGTAATTCATGTTAAAGTGGTATTCCATCCAGTCAAGTAAAATAATTAAGTATAATATTAAATACCGTATTATGTCATACATGTTTTAAAGTTGATATGACAAACAATTATAGCTTCTAATTTGTTTGACCTGCAAATACCCTATCCCTACTTTTGTCTGTTGACATCCCTCCTCCTAAACTTGACTTCTACTAGGGTTTCTAGGAATCACTCACAGATCAAATAAGGAAATCTCTAAGAGACCTTCTTTTTTGTTTGGTTCAATGACGTTGCAGTTATTTGTTGGCATACATTGTGTCCTGATAGATAGGCAAGGGTTGATTTATAAAGTGCTTTTAGAACTTTGTAAATTATAGTTCAATATATCATAGCTTTTGTTTTGTAAAACATGCGGTAGACTCAAACGTTTTCATGATTGATAACCTAGTCACTGATTTATACATTCTGCAAACTGCTCTATAACTTCCTGAATGCCACTGGGTTAGAAAGCTTGAATAGTCGATTGATCAATAGGTATAGAACTGTTTTTTTAAAATGGGTCACTAGTTCATACTGGTAGACTTTGTTGTTGTGACATTTCAGCTGGCTATGAATAACTCATTTATTTTTGTGTAGTACAAATATGACTCATTTGTATAACTCATTTATAAAACAAAGCTATTAATTTAAAGCCATTATTTCTCATGTTTAGTCCAAAAAAAAAAAACAAAACTCTTTCTTTTTAAAGAAGAAATCTATTATGTCATGTCATACTTATTGCATTATATTTTGGCACTGTGACTCATTTATAGACAGCACATATGTAGGTTTTTTAAGGTGAAATAAGTCCAGGATTTTCAGTGGTTAGTATGAGCCTTTGAGTTGTCAGTTTGGGTAGAACAATCGGGGAACTTACTGTGTTGAACACCTACTACCTGCCAGACTCCCTGCTAAATACTTTACATACTTTAACTCTTTAATCTCCATTGCAATACTAAGAAAATACCCAGACACGTGCTAATACCTTTATTTGCAGCTCCTCCACCCATGTCTAGGCTTTAGCTTCTTCTGCCTTGCCTTGTGCACTAAGAGGGCAGCAGGCTCACATGTCTTTGGGCTTCTGTTGGTTCACTGTGATGCACAGGCAAGCAATGGAAGGACAGGGGCCAGTGACGTCCTAGCACTTCTGCCCTCTCCCTCCCTGCCTGGTTGCCTCAGCCCCGGCCCTCTTCCTGGTGGCACAGCACCTGACAGGTGGTCCTCTTCTTACAACCCCTTTCTCTCATCAATCGGTAACTGCTCCTTCCCCTGTCCTTTCAATTACAGGGATGGTAACAGCTTCCCATCATTACCAGCCCTTATGTACAGTAGTATCCTGTATTTTTTTCCCTCAGTTTTATAAATAGCAAAATCTTCCCAAATGACCCAATTTAGAGTGCCATCTATTTCCCTCCAGGACTCTGACTGGTACAAGTACTTTCCCCAGTATCATGCTACTAGTAACACACAGACCTGATGCAGCTAATTCTAGCATCCAAGCCTGAGGACACTATGGACTCCACAGTTGCCACTGGATGGTATAGATAGAAGCTGGAAGGGAGGGAAACAGATAGAGCACCTTAAACTTGAATTAGTGACCTAACTTCAGGTTCCTTGTTCTTAAGCATTTTAGGACTCAACACATTAGAAATATTATGAAGAAGAATGAAGTTGTAATAATGTTGTCAGGTATGATCTGGTGTTTGCACAAACTCAGGAAGTTAATGTTGGGCTTGACGAATATGAAGTTATAAAGTGTGATCACTTCACCTTGCAAAAACCAGGAAGGTGGCTACTAGCTCTCATATGTCCGGTTCTCAAATTCTGACCTTAAATAATATTTGAGAAGTTCCGTTTTGTATTTATTAAGTGGAAATAACAGTAATGTTGGGGGAGGGGTGTGAAGTTACAGAACTCCAAATAATATAGTAATATGGGTAAAATTCGTTTGGGGGACTAGTTCCTTTAGAACTTGATAGTTTATTGAAATTTTGAAAATGTTTTTGCTCTTTTTGTGTATGGCTTTATTGCTATTTTCAAACCTAAATGAGAATGCAACACAAAAATTCTAAGTGAGAATGCAACACAAAAATTCTAAGTTCCCTTACTGGCATCTCATGGAATGAAGGAACAAAGTTCTCCTCACAGTTCACATGGTAGTAGGGTAAGTTCAGTGGGGTGGAGAAAGGAATGGATATGGAATAAGTAATGTGTCAAATTAGTAATTGATTTCTGTAAAAAGTCTAGTTCTTTGTTTAATATGTAGGGATCTTACCTGAAGTATATCCCATTTATGCCATTTGTCCTTTGATGGCATCTGATAACGTATGGTTATTTGGGTATTTGGAGGTATGAGTCAAGTGAAATATACGATTAGGTGTTTATTAAAAACAAACTGAAAGGGTTATTATGGGATTATATAAAATCTCGTGTATGAAACTTTTGAAAATTGTAAAGCACTATAGAATTTAAAGACTCTTCCTTTCATTAAAAAAATTTGAAAAAGCAAATTCAAAAAGAAAAATAATTTAGGTTCTCAGGATTTACAAAAATTTGAGATAGTAAACTGGAAAAGTAACATATTTTAATTGCCATTCTCTTCTCAATATATAAGGTTTGTTTATTCTACCACTAACACAAGTGACGTTTTCCCCATAAAGCCCTTCAAGGCTTCTTGGGTTTAGTGCTTGTCCGTGTTTAATAACAAGGCTATTTTTATTTCTATTAGAGGCACTTCTATAGGTTGGATGATGAGGGAGGATGGGAATCAGGAGCTGGAGAATTCCTAAGCACACCTCTTTGGCTGAAAAGCTGCCATCCCTTTAGTCCATTGTGCCCCAGACTGGAAAGCCAGACATACACAAACTGGAACTTCTCTTCTCAGTCTCTCCAAAGATAAGATGGATTCAGCAACTTTTGATCCCTCCTAGCAGATATCCTACAGGCATGGATGGAGCCTGACCTAGAACTTCGAGGATCTGGGGTTTGAAAAGTTTGAGCAGCCACCTGTGAGGTTATTTCTGTGATCAATTTGTTTGTTGGTTTTCTTTCCGCCAGCAGGACTCTCTCCTCTTGCTGCAGCCCAGGGCAAAGGAGTGGTATGCTCCACAGGAATGCCTTCAGACGGACACCCCCCTCACCCCGAAGTAGATTGGGTGGAATCGTGGGACCAGCATATCAGCAACTCGAGGAATCAAGGATCCCAGACCAGGATACAATACCTTGCCAAGGGTAGGTCTTAAAAGCAATGGAATTTAGGGAGGGTGTTATGAATGCTGTAGTTTTAACTTGAGTTATTATGTTCCTTGGGGTTTTATTCACTGATTTCATCATTAATTGGCTATTTCTGCTTGCTTCCATCTTTGTCCCACAAAAGAATAACTTTAGAAACAACAGAAATAGATATTAGGGAAATGTTAGATGGAAAAGAAATATAATATTAAGAAGGAAGTAAGTGTATAGGTATCTAGACACTATGTTATTATGCAGTTGCTAAAATAACTGGGAATGTGTCTTTGCTTTTAAAAAATAGAGGTTTCTTAGGAGGACTAAAGTGTTCCTTCATCCTTAGGTTTGGAAAAAAAATTCTCTCATCACTATTGTGGACAATACCATAAACAAGTAACCTGTAGCACATACATAGCATCTGCTCTGTCGAGCATTCTTAAACGTGTCTCAGTCAATGTTGACAGCGTATTGTCAAGGCACAACTAGCTGAAGTCAGATCTCTAGTTTCATTCACAGATCTCTAGTTTCATTCACAGATCTCTAGTTTCATTCACGGTGCGGTGATGGAAAACTTGGCTTTGGATTCTATGGCTGTTGCTCATCCTTGCAGTGCGAAAAGTGCCCCCTCCTCTGCGTGGGCACAGACCCTTATAGGGCACATAGCATAGTGAGTGAAGTGTAGAATGAATTTGACCCACCACTCACCTGACTGACGTAAGCTGTTCAGCCAAATATGGCAGCCCTTATCAAAACCGAAGTTCAAATCTCACCTTTGCCCCTTACTACTTGTATGAATTTGAGAAAGTTTTATCATCTGAGGTTACATTTTCTTGCCTATAAATTGAACAGAATAATACCAGCTTTCCTGAAGGTTGCTGGGCAGATTGAAAAGAGATTACATGTGTCAAGAGCTTGTACCTGACACATGGTAAGCAGAGAAGAAGGGTACTTGTATTTATTGTCACAGGAACTATTAATTTTAAGAGCAATGCAATCAGAGTTTACTCCAGAAATTCCAAGAATCCATTTCCTCACACAAGTTAGGTTCTTGTTGTATCTAGCTTTTCTCTCTCTGAGTGAGCCAGGCTAGGTTTCTTTGCTGCTTTTGGTCTGGGTGATTTTTCCACCGTCTGTAGCAAGTTGAAAGCCAAAGCAGGTTTGAGGTCTGCCCCAGACTCTTACCTTTGTCTTTTCTTCTGGGCAAGATAAATATGCAATAGTGACATGTCTGACTAAGCTCAGCAACAGATTTCTGTAGGAAGACTAGAATATAGGCAATAAATAGCCTGTGTCTAGATTTTATAATTTTGAAGCAATTGCAAATGGACTGTAAAATATATTTGGTACAGATCTCGGGTGAGATTTGCACATTCAATATAACAGCTAAGTTGTCCAGAATGTATAATGCAAGTCAAGAAGCAGTATTTCTCTTTGCCTTATATCTGGAAAGGGGGCTTGCATTTAGCCTATAATTAAAGCCTATGATTAATCCTGTTTTGTAATTATTTTCCTTCTTAAATCACTAATAATGTCTGTTACTTAGGCATTTTTTTTCCTGGGGTGAGTGAACGTTAGAGTGAGAATGAGTGAGGTGAAATCAAGTTCAGAGATTTTGTGAGTGGACAGAGAAGCTAGCCCATGCTGTCTTTCTTCTATTGGGCACTGTTATGGCTATCATTCCAAATGCACCAAGCAAAGGGTACTCTAAGTCTATGCCAGACACAGTCTTGAACCAAGCATACGTGCATCTCTAGGGGCTCAGAGATTTCCATGGCAAGTTCAGGCACTGTTTTGCTTTTTAACTCCTGGGAGATTTATTTTGCATAGTGGTGATTTTGTTTTGGTTCAATCATCATCGTGTTTGGAATATTCTCTGCAACTTGCTGGCCATGTGCATTTTCCTATGGGATATGCACCCGATGTTGATAAATGGTGACTTTAAGTATAAGTCACTGTGTGCTCAGCACAATGAATCTCAGGGAGCAATCTCATTCTCAGTTCTCAAAAACAGCTATTTCCCATCCTGGGGGACTGACCATCTCTCCGGACTGGAAATGGGATTGGTAATAGAATTTCACAGCTAAAGGCCCTCTTCAAATCTGGCCCTAGCCTGGAGGGGGGAGTGAAAGAATTTATAAGAGCCATCAGCTGCTTCTTTATCAAGCATGTGGGTGCTGTCTGCTAGTTAGATTCCTGGTGTATATGCTGCCTCTCCTTGGCACTAACTTCGGCCCAGCTTGAACCCAGTGCCTGACTTAGTGAAACTTGAGGAAGGAATCAGGTGGAAAGGAGCTTCTTCAAGAGCCTTTCCCCTGATCAGTGGATTGGTGACAACCATGGCAGTGGCTCATAGAGCGTTGAACTGGGCTGTGTCGGGTCAATCAAACTAATGGAATCACATGCTGGACAGAAAGAGATGATGGAATCACAAAAGTTAGATTGCTGCCTGCAAAGTAGAAAGGATCCAAAACATACCAATTATCCACCTCACTTAAATAGCAACTTTACAAACTTACATTCAGTTATTCCTCAGGAAGTTTATAGATGAGCACACTAAAGACAGACGCATTTAAGTGGCTAGCCCAAGGTGGGGTATCCCATGGAAAAGAACTGGATTGAATACTGGCCTTTCTGACTAAATAAACCACCACACCAGGAAAGGAATGTGAAGAAAAATCATAGTCATGGATGGCGATGTGTAGATGGAATCTCTAATTGTACGGCTCCAGAGGGAAAAGTAGATTCCTTCAATTTAGTCAGTTCATTCAAATGCCACATGCACCAAGAATGGGTCTTGGACTCCTCCGGGGAAACAAGGATTTCTTGGCCTGACCCTTGAATTACTGGGAATCAAACCAAATGACTAATTGTTGAACTGGTCCCTTTTTAAAAGGATGCTTTGACTCACATAGTTACAGAGGAAATGCACTTGTGTTTACTTTGATGAGGGATTTGAGAAGGGCAGTCCAATCAGTCCAAACTGGTATTTTACAGTCAGTGAATGACGAGCTCATGGAGCAAACGTGTGACAAAGAGTCATTGACTCTGAAGGGATACAGAACTCTGAGTATCTCCTAGTCAAGAATCGCATCTAGAAATTTAACTCTCACTTAAACCTCTGGAGAATAGTATCAATCAAAGACCAGTGCTAGGACACTCACAGCAACTGTAGGAAGGAAGGGAGGATTACCAGTGTGCCATAACTGGAATAGTGAAGAGGCATTACTTCAGTCAGTCCTCTGAGCAGTCCCCCCAGGTCAGTTTACTACCTGATGGTTTTAATTAATGAGAGAATTAAAGTGAGGCTGCTGTGTTTGTCTAAGATTCCAAAGCATGTAATGGTCGTGGGACTTGAAATCCTCTCTGATCCAAAACAGAATCACACTTTTGGAGAGTTCTAATTGTTTAAAGTACAACTTCATGTTAGGGCAGCATTTTAGATTTCAGGTGTTGTCAGTGTGTGACCCATACCTGGCTTGTGAGTTAACGCGTTAAGTCAACTGCAGTTCTTTTTCATCTAAGCCATTCAGTCAGCACGCAGGCATATTAGAAGACTGCTCCAAGTTTGGCTTGAATTGCCTTTGATTACTTCTTAGTCGCGTGTTTTGCCAAAAGACTTACTTTCAAGTTCAGAGGATTCGTAGGCAAAATAACCACTCTGCGCGTAAGAGAAAAGGAAGTCTATTAGTTAGTTATACCACAAAGATAAGCAAAACAGTAAGAAATAAATGTATATACAATCACCAAATTGGGGAAGCACCTACATCTAGATCCAAGCAACGCTGGGAAGTCCCTTGAACAGCAATCTGGAGTCACAATTGGAAGATCCTAGGCAGTGCGTCCACTCCACAGATGAGATTTCAGAGTGCTGCCCAAAGGAGTCCTGCTTTTAACGCCAAGCTGCAAGCTGATAATCATCAGCTTAAGTACAAATATGCAGCTCTGGCTATTATCATAAATGTTCTGATCTCTAGTCATAAGTCTCAGAATGTTCACTGATCCCCAGGAACTGGCCAGATTCCCAAGGCCCAGGAAGCTTCGCAGCTTTCTCCCTTCCTTATGTGTGGGTTCTCAAGACTTGCTAGCACTGTTTCTGCTGACCTGAATGTAGTCCAGCAGTTCAGTATGTAGCTCCTTTCAAGGTCTTTGTTTAGTCAAAGGACTACTGTTGCCTCTGAAGCCTGAACAAGACTATTAATTTTCTCAACATCATGTCATACTGTGGACTTGTTAAAGCTTCAATTGACTAAGACATTTACACCTTTATCCATCATTTTTACAAATAATGTTAAGATCCAGGTATTAAGAATTGGCACCTATCACCATCACATTTCAGCCTATTAGATTCTACTCACCAATATACTCTGATGATATTCATATGAAAGATGATTTTATCCTCATTAAATTCCGGTGCCATTGGTGAATCTGATAGCAGACATTCTGCATCTTCATACACATTAATGGGCTAAAGAACACAAAAGCCTGAAATTTGTCCCCTTTCTTCTTGTTGAAATTGATTCATTGATCAGAAACTTCAGGTTCAGATTTTCCATCTTATAACACTAAGGAAAAAGGACTAAGATCCCCCTTGGAATTTCCTTGTATGTGGCTGTATAATTTGTGCAGGTAAAGATTTTACATCTCAAAAAAGGTTGAGGTACACCTTGAGATGCCCACTCATTTCTGGTTTTGATAATAACAATTGAAATAAGACAACGGGGGTTTAACGTCTTCCTCTGCTGCTTACCAAGGGTATAATTTGGGGCGAGTCATTTGGGTGTTCCTCAGTCCAGTTTATTTATCCATTACATGGTAGTAATAATAAATAAATCACACAGTTTTTTTTTTTTAATCAATGAGGTAGTTAGAGGTGAAAGTGCTTTTTGAAAGCTCTATGTGAATGTTGGCTCTTATTATTTTGTTAATTGGGATATTAAGGGAGTATTTACCTTGAAGATCTGTTCATGGCTTCCTGAGTCCATTCCATCAAAATGTATTGATTGCCAACTCTGTACTGGGCTCAGTAAGAGAGGGCGGAACTACGACGACACCTAAATTTGTTCCCCATCTTTTCACACTGGCTGACAGAAAGACAGGTCTCTAAATTGCTCCCATCTTTTCTTTGCAATAAAGGCTTCTAGCATTTAGTATGCAACACACTTCATTGCAATTATTCTTTCCATATATAAACATGAGTTTTATTTACATTATAATGTAAGATAAGGGGAGTGAGATTTATTCTGTTGAGGGTGAATGTCTAGACTATGCTTAAATTTTAATGTTTAAGGTTAAAATTAAGGAAAATAATTGAGAAATAGAAATAAATACTACTGTTCAAGTCCCCAGACTACATTTTTGTGAATCTGTGATATCCCTGCCCCACTTTATGGCACTGGAAAGTTCAGAGGCAATGGAAAATTCAGTAGCTCTGAACAAGCAAGAAGGGGCCAGCCGGATTCTGGCATCTTCAAACCACTTGGAATGGTACAATGGCATTCTCCGAAAGCCACTGCCACGCACCCATGCGCTCCCTTACTTGGCTTCAGAAACCATGTGAGGAATGTTACTAGCTTGGTTGAGGCCCTAGGGAACTCACTTCACGTTCATCTTGGGCAGACAGAGGAATTGTACGCCTCTCATCCCATCTTTTAGGCTCTGCAGACTGGCAGTAAGGCAGTTCCTAAAGAAAGAGCAGAGTGCCAATGGAAATCAGATTTGGTCCCCGTAAAGTCAGTGGGAAGCAGAGATCCTCAGGACGGTAGTACCTTGATGCTTAATATTGGGCTTCCTGATTGCTTCCACCTAGGGTGGCCACAAGGAGTCTACTGGACTAAACCAGGGCTGAGAGGGTGGTCAGGTTGATGGAGTAATGCCGTTATGGGTTTCCTGTTTGTCACTATGGAAGGGCCACGCTTACCTGCTCAATCCCCATTTACTTTGTATTCTAGGATAGAGGTCAGGAAGACTATATCCCACCTGCCTATACAGCTGTGGTGTGTTGAAAGATCCCTGGACTTAAAGTAAGAAGATCTGGGTTTGAGTCTCAGTCTGTCACTTATTTTCTGTGTGACCTTGGGCAAGTCACTTCACCTATCTGAGCTTCAGTTAACTTCTCTGTTTAACTGGGAACATAGTATCCGTCTCATGGGGTTGCTGTGAGAATTCAGTGAGATGGTGCATGTGGAAAGTGCTTTGTTGACTGCATATTGCTCTCTAGAAGCCGGCCAGAAAGCAGGATATTTAACACTTTGTTTCTTTTTCAGGTATTCTTCCAATGGTTTAACAACCCAACAAAATGCATCAATAAATATGCAACTGCCTTCAAGAGAGACAAACTCCTATTTTAATAGCTTGGATCAAACGGACCTGATGGGATATTCATCCCCAAGGGCCAGTTCTGTGCCCATCATCCCTTCAGTGGGTCTAGAGGAAACCTGCATGCAAATGCCAGGGATTTCTGAAGTCAAAAGCATCAAATGGTGCAAAAACTCCTACTCTGCTGATATTGTCAATGTGAGTATTCCAGTCAGCGATTGTCTTATAGCAGAACAACAAGAAGTGAAAATATTGCTAGAAACTGTCCAGGAACAGATCCGAATTCTGACTGATGCCAGGCGGTCAGAAGACTACGAACTGGCCAGCATAGAAACCGAGGACAGTGCGAGTGAAAACACAGCCTTTCTCCCCCTGAGTCCCACAGCCAAATCAGAACGAGAGGCACAATTTGTCTTAAGAAATGAAATACAAAGAGACCCTGCATTGACCAAGTGACTTGAGATGTAGGAATCTGTGCATTCTATGCTTTGCTCAACAGGAAAGAAAGGAGATTAAATACAAATTATTTATATGCATTAATTTAAGAGCATCTACTTAGAAGAAACCAAATAGTCTATCGCCCTCATATCATAGTGTTTTTTAACAAAATATTTTTTTAAAGGGAAAGAAACGTTTCAGGAGGGATAAAGCTTACAACTAAAGCTTTTGGGTAGAATTCTGAATACAATTTCAGTTAGTCCCAACACTGTCCTCTTTGGCTCTTAGATGTGGGCAATTCAGACCCTCAGCCCCACAACGCCAGTGGCCTCATAAAACAGCGCTGGCAGTTACCTGGTTTCAAAGAGAAGAGATGTATCCTGAGGGTGGACATGCCAGTGAGCGGGTGGCCCTTGCCATTTGGCTTGCCAATCCCAACCCCTAAATTTCTATTCACTCGACAGCCTCATCACAGGTTATGTCATGTCAACAAATGTAGTGTTTTCTATTTACTTTTTGAAGAATGGCACAAAGAAGGGAAGGAGAAGGACAGAAGATAGAGGGAGTCACGGGGCAGTCTTAGCCACTCTTATGTGGCAGCTTCCTCTGAAATTTCAAGGTACAGAATCTCAGAGGGAGGTACGAAATTATTATAGAAAAAGAGACAAAAACATCACAATGTCGTGTCACTAAAATCATGCTAATAGAAATGTTTTTCTTTGAGATTGTTTAGGGGCTCCAAAGGAGCATTTCTCAGTGTGTGTGCCTGTGTGTATGCGTGTGTGTCTGGGCTTGCTCACTCGAGCACTGGTATGCTATATGCACACATGTTCATTTTGTGTGTGTGTGCATGTGTGTGCGTATTAAGCTTGCTGAAATCTGTTCTGAAACATCAGGGAATCTAATATTCAGAAAAAATTTTCCCTCTTAGATCTGTTCACTTTAAATTTTTCCATTAAGTATGCAGTTCAGTTAGTAAATCAAGGTCATTTGCATGGTGGGGTCCTATAAAACTCTTGACAATGTCTAGACCATTTTCTGATGTGACAGTTTTTGAGAGGAACAGCTATTGGCTCATTAATGATATCAGTATCACAAGGCGAGTTGGGGATGTATACTTATTTTACATCATGCGTACTTGAATTATTTATACAAGCCAATGATCAAATTGATAGTTACCCTTTGCTTTCTCATCATCCTCATTACTTTTTGTAGCAAGTCTACTACGTGTGGACCAAGACACTGGCTTTTGTGGTTAATATGGAAAGAATAAATTGTTGAAATCACAAAGCCCAGCCTATTAAGTTCACAGGAAGCCCCCAAAAGAACAGTAAATTGTGTTGTATGTTCATTTGGAATAAAGCAATATTTTTACCACTGCTAAGGTGACCTGAAACTTCTCCTGAAGATCTGTCTGTTTTATTTACCCTTATTTTCATGGGGCATTCAAGGAAATTAGTGTTCACATAAGCAGTCTTTTTCCAGTTATTGGTGGTGTTGAGTTGTTATGTTTACACTGTTTTAAATAAAAAGGCACAGTATTTGAAAGTATATAAAAGATTTCTTTGACTGAAGTTTGGGAACCTTGATTAAAATTTCCTTGTGGAAGATTCACATTCCACCGAAAAGGAATGTAACTATTTCTGAATTATTTCTGAATCAAATAGTGAATATATACAATTCTTATTTAAGGTTAAGCTGTTTCTGTTTAAAATACTTTGCAAATTGCTCTTTGAGAACATTCTTTGATAACAGACATAATGCCATACATGGAAAATAAAGAACATTGTGTTCTTATCAACATTGTTTAGTAAAAACTCAAAAGTCTTGAATGTTGAAAACATTTCGATAGAAATGCATTTTATATTTAACAAGCTTTGTGGTGTTCATTGGTTGTCACATTATTGTTCCTTTGTTTTGAATATAGAGGTAACACTGTTAGACTCAAAAGATTATTACAACTTTTTAATGTCTCAATTAAGTTCTCATTTAGAAATATTATATCTTTGGGAAAATTTTAGAAAGATGGCTTTAATTAACTGGTATGTAAAAACCCCATAATTTGCATATTTGATATGCTATTATGTTGAAATTTATCACAATTAACATACACTGGAAGTCCTCCCAAGTCTGTTAAGTCAACCTTGTTTTGGGTTCTTCGCTAAAATGTTACCTGTTGCGTATCTAAATAGATTCATACAGAATCCACCTAATTAGGAGGTTGTATATTCTGTGACTCACTGCAGTTAATTTAATATATCATTTACTCTAAGAAGATCAAAGGTTGTCAATCAAACTTAAGTCCTGCTCCAACCCCTTATTTGTTTTTTAAACTAGAACCATGTATTATGTGATTATAAACAGCCTCGTGCACTCTAAAAAGTATGAAAATCAAGGACATCCACCAGCGGACCAATGTAAAGTTTAGAGTTATGTCCAAATTGATAGTGGAGACAAAAATCCTCCATAGGGAACAGTTATTAATGGTCACTTTCAGTGGTCATTTGTCTCCTTTTGGAATATAAGCTCTCCTGTGAAAAGGGTCCACACTCAGCAAAAAGCACCTCTTTGGGCACCAGCAGACAAGTGCTGATAACATCAAGACTTTCAAAGTTGATCTAACACGGCTAACACCTAGAGACATTGGTACCTTGTCCTTCAAGCTCACGTGCCTACAGAGAAGTGTTTATTTCTACAAGACACTTTTGATTTTGCTTCATTTTCCCTGTATTTGTTATGTGAATAGATATTTGGAGATTTGGTAATTAAGTAAGTTACATATTTATTATTTACTGGAGAGTGAATCTCGTTTTTCACTCTGAATCATTTTCTGATTTTTTTTTATGAAGTGTATGTTATTCTGATTTACCAGTGACTTCTACAGAATACTGTTGTTCAAAATACATGAACAATTTTATGCTAATGAGAAATAGTGGAAATTATGGTGGAGAATTGGCATCTAAATTCTCTCTCTGATTTTTGTATGCACATTAAGTACTCTATATTTTACACTCCTGTCCAATATCTATCTTGCTATGCGTGAAGGACTAAGTATTTGTAGACAGATCAAATCTCCAATGATTTACATTATTTCCAAGTAGCAATAGCAAGGTCCTCCGGAGGAGAAACAGTGCTACTTTCAGGACTCCACAATTAACCTGTTTTGATCATAACAACATAGCAGACCTACCAAAAAGAGAACAGAAGGGCCAAGCAGATTTCCCGAGAATGACCACTGGCTTCTGGATTGCCTGACAGCTACAATTTGAGTGGGGCTTCTGGCGACTGCGGCTAAAGCTTTCAATAACCAGGTCTCCACCAGGATATGCTTGATGTATGCAGCAGTCCCTCACACTTACCTTGCAGTATGGTGCTATAGGAAACCATGACTCCCTAGTGAGTGGGGGTTGGTGATTCCTTTGATTCCAGCTCTGTAAACCAGAAAATATTGCCCTTAGACAAGTGCTATGAAACATTTCCCAAATGAGTATATAGTATACCTAGGAACACAGCAGGAAGGGTGGGGTTTTTATTTGAGCTTTTGGTAACCAGGAAACATTTTATATATAAAGAATACTTTTTAAATTATTATTCAATTGTATAGATTCAGTACAGTGTATTCAAGGATAGCACATCTACACTGTGTTTGTACTTTAGTCTAAAGAAATTTAGTCTTCATCCAAGAAAGACCAGCACAATGTTTCTGGGCTCTTCTCAATTTTAAATGCATCCCAATATGTCATGGGAAATGAGGCCTTGAAATAAGCTTTATCTCTTCCGCTTTTATTCTTTCTTTCCCTTTTAAAGAAATAGTGAGGGTAAAGGAAGAAATTCATTCCTTAAGATCAACATTGTTCTCTTATAATAATCTGTTTCCTACTGTGACTACACACACACACATACACACACGATATATATGTATATTACATTTAGGTGTTTGATTATTTGAGTGGCTTTATTTTTGCTTCATTTGACAAATATTAAAGTGATTGCCTCATGGAATGCCAACTAAATAAAATCATTTAGAAATCAGCCAACTTGGCAATGTTTAGGTAATACAGGCATTTTCTAGTTCTTTTTCTTAGGTAAGCAGAAATATCCTTGGGTTGGAAAACTCAAAAGACCCTGGAGTAAAATGTCTGCTAGATTATCTCTTAGAAATGAAGATTAAACTAAGGGTATATATGATAACTGTCCCTATAGTGTATAATCTCAAATATATTTAAAAAAAATTTAACCATTAGTTCTCTCAAAGGTGCCTAAATGGGTGTCTTTGACTTCTAGTGCCCACTGAATGCTAGTGAGGAGTTGTGGTGAGGGCAGAATGGTAGTGGGGAAGCTACATGTTAATGTTGGATACCCAGTGAAGATACTATCAGAGATGACCAGACC
Source organism: Hippopotamus amphibius kiboko (assembly GCF_030028045.1). Taxonomy (NCBI): domain Eukaryota; kingdom Metazoa; phylum Chordata; class Mammalia; order Artiodactyla; family Hippopotamidae; genus Hippopotamus; species Hippopotamus amphibius. The sequence goes on along the minus strand of NC_080190.1, from coordinate 55,101,981 downwards.
TAGAAGTACCAGGCTTCTAGTAGTTGGATAACTTTTTGTCATAAAAACCTGTATTGATTGCATGTGTGTTATTGCCTATGAAAGAATTAATGGTTTGATAGCAAACAATTCTTATTGTTGGAAATGAATTAGAAAATCTTTATATTGAAAGTTGTCTTTGTGAAAGCTTCTAATTTATGTATATGTAATAGTAGCTCCATGACCCCATCTGTCAAATAAGGAGGATGAACTAGTTTGTCTTCGATTTCCCTTTCAAATTGGATGGAATGTTATGCAATCATTCCAACTCAGACTTTCCTGGTTATTTGTCATCCAGGAACATAACCCTTTGAAAGATATTGGCTGTAAGACTCCAAAATTATTGGAATCTGTGTATCAATTTGTGAATAAGACTTACATTGACAATAATCCATTTAATTTCCATGGAGAAATAGGATCTCTTTTGTGATTGTTTTTAAAGTCAGTTTACCTAGGCCAGGTAATAAAGAAGCAGGGATGGCCAAGAAAATATCTGATTTCAAAGCTTGAGCATCAAAATTTGCTCCAGATTTTTGAGTCAGAATTTGCCACAGATTTTTTTTTTTTAAGAAACTGTAGGATGTGGACCTTTTTCGAAGGCAGAGCAAAGGGTTCTGCAGAGGTGTGATACCTTGAAGTTGGAAGCCGTGACATACTCTCATTGGATACACAGGATATTTACTAATATTTTCAATTATTTGCATCTCAAACTTCCTAACATAAACTCCCCAATTAATAGTGAATAAATTCTCTGGAGACACATTCACATTATAGTTGGAAATAATCCTATCTCTGGGGGACACAATAAACCAAAAAATTCAGAGGTTACTTACTTAATTTTGGTTGTAACTGCTGTTTTAGACAAATCATTATCTATTTGCCCTTCCAACAGCATTCTGAGTAGCATTAATTCTTCCATCCATACTTTATCTTCATTGAGATCTCAACATCTGAATTCCTAAGTATTTAATGAAACAATACAGAATGTTGAAAACTTGAATAAAAAAACAGTACATCTCTTTAAATTGCGTTCATTTTTAAAGTTATGTGGATTCCATATAGTTGTTTACAAAATTGAAATAGAAGGAAAAAATCCACATTTTCTTAACTTGTTTTTTAATGTATTTAGAGGTCTGATAAACCACTTACACAGCCTTGTTACACTTTACATTGATACTTAAGTTCTTTCTGAAATAACTTTAAATGTAAGGGCTTAAACAATCACACACACAGACACGCACAGCACAGTACACATGGTGTATTAAAACTCAATGTTGTACTCCTTTTCCTTAGATTTTTCCTTTACAGGTCACCCAAGTGTGTGACACTCCAAACTCTTATGATGTAGAAGACCCTGAGTTCAGGTACACTTCCTAGGAAATGCCTACAAGCAAAAAAATATAGTGATTATCTTTTAAGGTTTGTTCTCTACAGCTGACTTTTGAATTTTGCCTTTACCAATGAAGTCTAGAGAATAGATACATTTGTTCAAACTGAAACAAATGAAAGAATGGAAAACTTTCCTTAAAATCACTACACATTTTCCAGTAGCCAATGTATATATTTTAAAGATAATTAGAGGGGAATTACTTGGCTCTTACATTTTCAAGGATGCAATTGTACACATAAAATCTAAATAAAAACGAATTCCCTTCTTAATAATTAATATATGTGACCAATCACATTTTAAACAAAGAATATAAATCACACAGAGAATACATGCAAAATGATCAGCACAATATTTTTAGTTGTCATTTAAAATAAATTTACCAAAATCAATCTTTTGTGCCTGTGGTAATTTGTTTTTCAAGGAATATATATGTATCTCCTTTATCTTCTTCCAAGAAAACATTTCAGAATGATGTCCACCACTGTGTGGGCTCAGAAGGCTATGGGAAATTATACGAGCTGTAACTCCCTTGACATCCTAGCAAAATTCCATTGTGTCTGCACTTCATTTCCAGGGAGATAAATCATATTGCTTATTAAAAATTAAGACATGAATTTAATAATAATCTTGACTTTACATAAGTTTTCACCTGTGGAGGAAATCCTTAACTGCCATTTCCGTGTAGTCCCTTTTCAGTAGCCTTTAATGAAGCTAGATACTCAGGGTCCCTAAGGCCAGGTTCTTACTGCATGTTTCTCTTATCTCACTTCTATTTTATTAAACAGGGAATTTTCATCAAAAATGAGAGATTGATGTGATTTTGTAGACAAAAATAGCTTTGTTCTTTTGAGTTGTATTACCAGGGGAATAAACTAGGAACATTTCAAATGTGATAATAAGGTTCATGACTTTAACTAGTATCTTCTCGTATACAGACATACTCCAGGGCCCTTTACTTTTCCTAATATTGTTAACAAACTTTTCAACCTTCTTATTATTGTTTTTTACAGCAGTATTTTCCATTTCTAAGAGGCAAAGACAAAATCATTCATTCACATAAAAGAACAAACAATAAGTAAAACAAAACAATAATCCTTTAAACAATGATCAAAATACAAACAAATTTGTAATGGCTTCAAGTAAAATCCTGAGTAAAAATCAAATCAAATCTAGAATAATGCAGAGAAATATTAGGCAAATAGTTTGCATAATAAGGTTTTTTCATAATTCTTCTGCATAAATGGACTCTTCTTTCCATAAAATATTTAATGTTTTAGAACTTTTATTGGGCATTAATTATACCTATTTGGTGCAAACATGTACATATACTAAAATGTCCACTTTGCCATTTCTTCTAACTTGACTCAATGTTTATGAAAATTTGTGGACAAATAAGAGGGAAAAAATAGGCAGAATTATAAAAAGAAATTATTATCTGTTAACCTCTCCTTATTTTCTGACACCCATTGACACCTTTCACTGAATGCTCCCATATCTTAAGCTAAACATAGAGGAAGCTACTGAATCAAATAGGGAGGCAGATGCAAACATATTTGAAAATTAAAATGTCTCATACACAGATATAAGGAGTTGCAGTTTACCTTGGATCCAAATAAAGCTGAAAGGTACTGTATAGCACAGAGTTTGAGATATAGGACATTATTTTGATTTTTAAAAAATTTGTTCTGCAGAGTCCGTTCATTCCAGCTAAAAAAAATGAATAAGCATTTCAGTGAGTCTCTTCTCCAGTGAGAAAGAAGAGCCAGGCACATGATGCCAGGAACATTTATACAACAGAAAGATTTAACTAAGGAATTTCTTTTTGCTTTGCTTTTCTATCTTACTTTAGAAATAATATTACTGAAAGTGTGAAAAGTAAGAAAATAATCCAGCATGGATTCAACTGTGCTAAGACCATAAATAGTGTCTTTATATATTTTCTTCTCATTTTCCTATATATATGCATATTTCACAGTTATTTTCCTACTATGGTTTATTATAACTTAAAAAATAGTATATCATACTTACCATGGTAATACATTGTCTTTGTAAACATTTAAAGGTTACATAAATTCCAATTTGTTATTCTATTATGACTTATTTAGCCATTCTATTATTATTTGACATTTAAATTGCTTCCATTCATTCACTACCATAAGTAACTCCACAATTAATATTAAAATACACATTATTTACTCTTCCCTTCTTTTGAAAGGAAACTGCAGGTTCATGAACAAGAGTCATAGGGTCTGTATACACGCAAAATTGTAAGTAATGCTTGTGTGTAGGTTAATATGTACATTCTTCGATAGGGGGAGGAGGTCTATAAGTAAAAATTTTATAAGGTTAGTAAGAAGATCTGTAAATTTCACTGGTTAAAAATAATTTATTGAAATAATTTCTTGGTTACACATTATAAGAAAGTGTATGGCTGGGTCAATGACTCTGGCTATTTTTGCTTTTTTTGTTTGTTTGTTTTTTTAGAGCAGTTTTAGGTTCATAGGAAAACTGAGAAGACGGTACAGAGATTTCCCATATACTTCCTACCCGGCCCCCCTTGTGCATAGCCTACCCCATTATCAACACCCCCTCCCGCCAGAGAAGTACATCTGTTACAACTGAAGAACCTACGGGGGCACATCATAGGCACCCAATATTAATACTTTACATTATGGTTCACTCTTGTTATTGTACCTTCTATAGGTTTTAACAAATATATAATGACATGTATTCACCATCATGGTATTACACAGAGATTTTCACTGCCCTAAAAATCCTCTGTTCTCTACCTATTCATTCCTCCCTCCTCTCCCACTCTTCAGCAACCACTCATCTTTTTACTATCACCATAGTTCTACATTTTAGTATGACCACTTTGAAAATTCATTTTAGACATTACTCAATTGATTTCTGGAAGCAGTAATATATACAATTTTAACATCACCTGAATTTTTTATTTTTTATTTATTTTGTGTATTGATATAACTGTAATTGGTTTAGATCTGATCAGAAATGCATTGTTTTAATGAAGCTTAATTTTAACTCTTAATAGAAAAAATGTTACATGTTTACACATAAAATATGTAAGAAGAAAAATAAACACCACAGGAGATAACCACTAATATTTGAGTATATTTCCTTCCAATATTTTTAGTTGATTAAATATATACATTCCATATGTCATTTTAAAAATTGGAGTCATCTGATGTTTAAGACATTTTGTCCTGCTTTATTAACTTTACCTGTGGCCTCTAATAATTTCCTCAGTAAAGTATCTTTACACATAACATTTTTAATTGTTACACAAGCCATTATATGGATGAAACACATTCATATTTTTGAATGGTTCTTTAAATATTTATCATATATATTCAGTTTTAAATGTTTACCTACCTTTGACTTGTGTCAATGTTTCAATATTATATGTACACATATATGCATTAATGACTTTTTGGCATTAGCATATTTCTATGTATAAACAGGCATGGATATTGGGTTCTCTCTCAGTATTAATTTTGTTTTTGTAGCAGCCTCCTTGATGGATTTTGACCATCAAAATCATAATATTTGCTAATGTAGACAGCTGGATAAAAAGACATAAGTCCTAGAGAAACCTCTATATAGCTGACTATATTCACATCTCCCAATACATACTCAAAAAACTGAGCATCAAGGAGATGCTGATTTAAAAACTGCCATCAGCTTTGGAACCTGGGAGGAGTGACATAAAATAAAAGCAAACCATTATAAAGAATTGAGAATATATTCAGGTATTTTACATATATTAACTTATTTAGTCTTCATAATAACCCTCTGAAGTAGATATGAGTATGATCCCCATTTTAAAGATGAGGAAACCAAGGCATAGAGAAGTTAAAAACCTTGCCCTAAGTTTCCCAGATAACAAATTGTAAGGTGTATGTGGTTAATAGAAGAAATAAAGAAGATTCATTCAGTCTCTGCTACACACCAACCATTATTAGGCAGACACAAGCCCTAGAGAAACCTTTCCATGGTCAAGGTGGAGAGACTACAAAATATCTCAACAGGAGCACTGTAAAGCAATTTGTAGGAAAAAACAAAGTTCAAACATACAGCTTTTAATAGGCAGAGGTCATGACTCTTCAAAATGAGATTTGCTCTAATGTTGTACCTTAGATTTTCAGCTATTGTACCAAAAGGATAAGAAAATTTACACTCAGAAATGAGATAAAAGACTAAGGCAATGGCTGAGAGTCAGTAAAAGAGAAAACACATTATATAAGAAAGAAAGTCAAGAAAAAAATATTTAAAAAAGAAGAAATAGGGCAGAACTGAAACTTGTCAGAATTAGTAAATAGGAAAATTACCAATGTAAAAAGAGGCCCCAATAGTATTGGAGTTAAAAACTCAGGAAGCTAATTTCCTACTCTTTCTCCCTAAGATACATCATTTGTTCCAAAGCTTAGAAAACAAAGAAAACAAATGCAGAGTAACGTTTTTAAATGTTAAAAAAAGCAAACAAAAATAATTCTGCTCTCTTCTAAATAACAAGTGTCAAAGAGGAAATAAAAGTTTCAGTTAAAGAAAATTTAGAATATAAAAATCAAGACATAAAAAATGTTTAAAACCAGCCAAAGCTGAACTCAGTCATATCTGCAGAGCCTTAGATGAATTCAACATTAAACAAGAAAGAGGTGTTAAAATTAAGAATTCAACTGAGAAAGTTAGAAAATAATATAATGCACTTAAAAAAAAAAAGTCCCATAAATATTTGGATCACAGAACCTTTTATCTTCCTAAGTACATTTAGTTTTTCATTAATGTTTGGCAGAAGCATCTTTGGGAAATTGCTATTTGCAACTTTACTTATAAATACATATGCAAAAATCCCAAATGAAATGCTTGCAAATGGATTATACTCATATAATAAAAATTACAATGACAGCATAAGGTTTATTTCAGCAATTTAAATATATTTTAATATTAATGTATTTAGTAACATGATTTATTTCCATAAATAGAAAAAATCAGATATGCTTCAATTTATATTCCTGAAAAAAGCATTTTGTTAATTAAGGGGGAATAAACCTACTTCCTAAACAATGCAAAATCAATGGTCAGTATTACACATAGCGATTAAACATTAGATTCATCTTCCATGAAGAACAAGGTCACTCACTATTATTACCATTAACTAAGCTAACATAGATGAACATTATCTAGCAATAAGAATAAGAAAATAAAACATATAAATATGGCAAAGGTAGAGTCACAAGGATCTGAAAAAAATTCAAAAGTCAACTTGAATAGTACTATAAGCAATTTCAGTAATAAGCCTGTAAACAAAATAGAATGGCTAGAAGATATAAGCTAAATAAGATCCAATATGCAATATTAATGAAAACATACATTACCTTGAAATAAATGTAAGGGAACTACCAAATAAAATAGCATGAATGAATATTTAAATAAATGGGAATATATTTTTTCTCTTCATGGGAAAACTTCATATTTTAAACTTCTTAAGAATTTCATGTATAAATATAATGCAATCAAATAAAAGACATAGTAGGAATATTTTAGAGAATACATGAATGAGAACAGCCAAAAGCAGTTTGGAAAATAAAACTATATGGAAAGAATAGGGACAGTTTATTATAAAATCAAAGATGTTATAATGCTGCAATGATTAAACCTTAGTGTGTTGATGCAGGTATAGAGAGAAGAGAAATGTAAGCAATAGCTCAGAAACAAACTCATAAATTTTAAAAAATGAATAGAAATGAAAGACATTTTAAATTATAAATTCACTTTGTTCCAGAAATGTTGCTAAAAAATCAGCTAATTTAAAAAAGGGAAATATGGGGACTTCCCTGGTGGTCCAGTGGTAAAGAATCCATCTTGCAGTGCAGGGGGCATGGATTCTATCCCTGGTCAGGAAACTAAGAACTCCCTTGCCAGGGCAATTAAGTCTGCATGACTCAACTAGAGAGCCAGCATGCCACAAACTACAGAGCCCAGGTGCTCTGGAGCCTGCACATCACAACTACAGAGCCCACATGCCCTGGAGCCCAAGCGCCACAACTAGAGAAGAGAAAACCCACATGCCACAACTAGAGACATGCCTGCTCACCACAACTAGAGATAAGCCCACATGCAGCAGTGAAGAGTCCACGTGCCGCAATGGAAGACCCCACATGCTGCAAGAAAGATCCCATGTGCCACAACTAAGACCCGATGGCAGCCAAAAAATAAAAAATAAAATAAAATAATTAATTGAAAAAGGTAAATATAGATCCTTACCTCACACCATATACTATAAAAAAATACTGATGAAATAGAGTTAAATGGAATAAAGCCATAAAAGACCTAGAAGAAATGTAGTTGGGTAAGAACTTTCTAGGAATGAAAGCAAAGAGGAAACCCAAAATTGGATTATATTTACAGAATAAAATTTTAAATGGATATTTATAAAAATATAAAGTATATGATGAAATTGGAACAGTATTTATGATGTATGTTATAAAAGTTTACTATCTTAAAGAGCTCTTAAAAAAAGAAGACAACACCCAAATATTAATTGATTGTTTCAACAAAACTTAACTGCATGCCTACTATATACTAGGTAGCATTCTAGAAGGTAGCAATGAACAAGATGACAAAATATGATGCCTCAGTGAGGGCAACATACAGTGGAAATATTAGCCAATGGCAAGAACATGAATATCTGCATACCTACCTACCCACCCACACATACGCACACAAACAGAAAGCACGGCAGTATGTATACGATATTATCTTTTATGGCTGAAATATTTCATGATAGAAGTTATATACAGAAATTTAAATGAGAATTTATGTATAAGAATATTTACTATAGCCTTATTTAAAATAGGAAATAATAAAATAAAGTCAAATGGTTAAACAAATCATTATATTTTATATAATGATGAAATTATATTAAATCCTGTAAAGTTGAAATACTCAGATATTTTTCCCAGTATTACAGTGAATTAGGATACAGGATAAAATTGAATTATAATTTTATAACAAATAATACATTTATACACCATGCATTCCTTCCCATATTTTTCCTACATATATGTATACATACATGAGTGAAACAAAACTAATAAAAGAAATTGAAAGACACCTCAAAATGCAGCTACAGAGAAATGCTTAATTAAATTATGATATAATAGTAAGATGGATAGTATTGAATTATTAAATACTATGCTTTCAGAGAATACTGATCGCTTAATAAAGTGTTCTCAATATAAGTGATTGGGAGGAAATATTAAAATATTAACAATGATTATTTCTGTGTGGTATGATGTTGAGAGTTTTACACAATTTTCAACATGTTCTATTTTTTTAAAATGGATATGTTTTACTTTTATATTCAGAAGATGTTAAAAATTATTTTCAACAATCTAATTTATGGAACCCAATTCAGTATTTCATAAAAAGTAATGGCTTTACTTCCTATCCTTACACTCCTAATTAGTACATTGTTTTATGGTGTTTTCTTTGAAGGGATTTGCCTTTTAGTTTTTGGCATGCCTCTTTGGTTTGATTAACTGGGGCTTCTGTTCTGCTTCTCTGCATCACAATTGAGTGTTTGTTGTGGAGGAAACAAAAAGAAGCAGGACAATATTATTATATTCTCCCCTGAGGCTTCCTATTTTCCAGAGATTAGACATATTTGCTCAACAGCACCAAGTCCCTGTAACAATTTCTCTCTCGTTTCCTTTACACCCCGGGCAAATGGCAACTTTCTTGTCTGTCACTTTCCAACTCAGGAAGCTGATGCATATTTTTCTGTTATTTAAAACTTGACAGATAGCTCCCAGCATCAAACCATCCATGAAAACTGTTGGCCTCTGGCAGGGAAAGAGCAGTATAAGCTTTCAATATTCTAGTAGCTCAGAATGGATTTGAGGTGGTTCAAAAGTTTCTTTAAAATCATATGTGATACTGAGCTGGTTCACAGAATTCTATTTGTCATCAATAAAGTGGCATTAATAATTACTGCTCCCTGAAGCAAAGGTAAAATGTGTATTTATGTCCTTTGATAACATGATGTCTGATTACAGAGAAAGTACAGAGGGAGTCAGTCATCAAGTACCACAGCCCATGTGACATGAGAAAAAATACTGTCCTGCTAACCACGGTGTTTTCTGTGTGGTGAGGAAGAACACTGGCCTCACCTGTGAGCCCACTCACGTCTCCCTTAAAACTGGTGGTGACCAAGTTTTTCCTATGCAGAGAGATTGGGTGGACAGAGTGGGTGAGACAATTCTACACACAGACGTCCCCCCCGCCCTCTGCCATTTGTTTTCCACCTCCTTTCCCACCCTCCCTTCCTTAAGCATCTGTTGAGTTCTATGTGTGAAAGCAATTCTAAAAGCAGAACACACAGAGGCAAACAAAACAGACGACATCCTTACTTTTCTTGGGCTAGAGTTGTAGGAGGGAGACACAATAAATAAAGCAATTAAATAATCTAATTTCAGCTTATGATTTAAAAACCTAAGGAAATAAGGAGTAGATGAGTGGGAAAGGAGGGGAGGGAGCTATTTTAGAAAGGATAATTGGAAGAAACACCTCAGAGGATTCCATATGTGTCCAAATAGGACTGACTACTGAAAAGGAGTCACCCAAAGATCTGAGCAAGGACAACGAATGTAGGAGGTACAGCAAGTGTGAGGCTCTGAGGTGGGAGAAAGGTTGGCGCACTGGAGCAGGAAGGTCAGAGTGTCTGCAACAGAGTTAGCTAGGGTGAGCTCAAGGAGATGGTCGCAGAGGACAGGCTGGCACAAGCCAGGTCACATAGGGTCTTATAAGACAGGGTATGGAGTTTTTATTTTAATTTAACTACAACGAGGCATCATTAGAGAGTCTTAAGAAGAGGAGTCTGTTTAGATTTTCTTTAAAAAGATGATTCTGACTTTGGGATAGAAAATGGCTTCACGGTAGTAACAGTAGATGAAAGAGATCATGATGAGAGGCCGATGGAATAACATAGGTAAGAGATTTTGGTTGGCTGGACTGGGTTGTGTGATAACAATTACACAAAGACTGGGAAAAAAATGATTCGTTTAGTAGTTTACATTTATAGTGGGATTTCTCATGCTTTATCTCTAATAATCTTTAATGTCCCTTCCAACTCTAAAAATCTAAAGATTAATCATTTATGATCTTAGGGGAATGCAACAATAACTTTTCATTATCTAAATTATATTTAATAGTGCAATTGCACCCTCTATATCTATCACAGTATATATCCATTTTAAAATGTTGTTTTCAAATTTTTAACTTCAGAGAATTACTCAGTGAATACTAGGCATTTTTGCTGTTTCAGATACTAGCGATCGATTTTTAGACTGGAATCAGTTGGTTTTAATTTACATCTCAAATTGTGTTTTCAATCCCATACTCTCTGGAGCTAGGATGCACGGCTGGCTTCCAAGCCCGGAGAAGTCTGAAGTGATGATAATCTGTGTACAAGAGCTGACTGTTGTGATATGGGTAATAAAGGTAATATCGAAGAACAAAATTTAAGATTCCTCTCTTATTGTTCTAAACAATTGATGCTTTGCAAAAATTATATGATGATCTTTTAAATTGTGACCATTTATTCATTCAACAATTTGCTAAAACATTGGTTAATAAAATAGAAATGGTCCCAATCTTCACTGCTTATAGTAACTTTCTGAGACAAAAAAGTTAATAAAGAAACAAGCGTGTGTGTAAGTGTGTGTGTTGACAAGTGTCGTGAAGGATAAGAATAGGCCATGATGGCACAGAACAGGGGTGATTTGGCACCCACTTATGAAGATGGTTACGAAAGGCCTCCCTTGGAAGGACATATTTAAGCCCACACATTCTTCAGCCACGTGAGATGCAGTGGGGGCAACATTCCAAGCAGGGAAAATTACATACACAAAATTTCTTAGGTAGTAAAAGGCTTTAGCAGTCCAGGAAAGATAAAGAAGGCCAGGGAAGCTACAGACAAATAGGTAAGTGCACCTCTGAAGAAAAGTCCGGAGTCGGATCAGAGTAGAGACGGGATTGGTATTAAAACTTTCTATATCCTGTGTTTGTCCCTATTATCCCTTTCGTGGTCCCCAACTCTGACAGCATCTCAACTACCTGGGAATTAATAGAGTGTTAAAAAGTCAATCATTTCTTTTGAATGTTTACACTTAAATGGATTCCAAAACAGGAAAACTGTTTCAACACTATGTTAGAATGTGTGGTAAATATGAATGGAAATGATATCTTTTAAATAATCACCTTAAGTGGCTGCATTAATTATTGCCATCAGAAACATTACGGTGACTAAAAACTTATTTATACTAATGGATATAGAGGGAGCATTTTTTCTTTCCTAAGTATCTTCTCATTAGTCAGTTCTCAGAGGAAGCAGAAATGGTTCCAGATATTCTCTGTGAACAAAAGTTGGGAAGAATGAACTACTAAAAATTTTTAAATACCTACTTTATAACAGTACTAAAAGTGGGGTAAATTGTTCATAAATTAATTAATTCATATCACTTTGGGGGAGGCTGTTATAAACTCATCAGCAAAATCTGTTTTTATGGCAAATGACAGTCCCTGTTAAGAGAACATCAGGCATTTTGTCTTTGAGTTCTGGACTTCCTTTTTTCCTTGAGTAGAATTTTCAGAATCCTGGCCCCTAAAGGGGTTGGGATGACTTTCCAGGGGAGGGTGGGCAAGTGTTGAAGTCTTTGATGGTAGAGGGAGGGGGTGCAGTCTACGAAAAGGCTCTCAAATTAGAAGGCAGGCAGGATTTTGTGAGTACATTAAGGAGGCAGAGTACCCATCTGCCACAGAGTGCCCCATAGGAGTCAGGATCTCAGCCTGAGGAAAGCTGCCTGGATGTTTATGAAGCTTCAGCTCTTAGCCTGGGTGTCCAGTGCATAACATGAGGTCAGCAGAAAGCACTTTAATGAGGGTCAGTGCTATGAGAACTCCTAGATCTGATATAATATCCTACATGAAATCACGTAACAACAAGAAATGGGAATTTTAGAGGACCAAAACCTGGGCTTTTCTCATGATTTCATAGATTTGACCCACGGCATTGTTTCATGTATAATCCAAACAAGGGAAGGAAAGTGCTGAAGAGTTACTGTACATGGACTTCTCTCTGACCTTGGGATGTGACAATATGGGATGGTTTTGGTATTTTTTTTAATAAATAAAGTGTCTTTAAAATAAAAATATATGCTATAAAAATGTACTACACTTTGTATATTATATGATACCTAATATATACCTATATTTAATATTTACTGCAATTCTGTAAAGAAGGTATTATTATACCCACTATACAGATAAGGAAACCAAGGCTCAAAAATAGTTCATGATTTGCCAAAGATTATATATAAGTGTCAAAGTGAGGACTGAAAATAAGACCATTCTCTCTACTTCTCCCTGCTTCTAAATATATCTACATACACACAGAGAGATACATATACATATATAAATATATCCATAGAAAAATATATACATATAAACATATACACATATCTATAGTCTTTACATCTATATGACCCTTTCCCTCTCCCCCTGTAATTCTCTCTCTTTTCTCTGTATCTTCCTCATTGGATACCTTTTTTATATCCATCTATTCAGGTACAACTGAAACTATTCAACTATCCTAGTTTGCCCACATGTTCTCTTTGAATGTAAAAAGTAAAGTTTCAAGGAAGGGATAGATTTTTCTGAATAATAAAGAAAATTTTTTTTAGTTTTGAAGGGGCAGTCTGGGATAAAAGAGAAGGGTTCTGTAAGGAAGGGAAGAAAAATACAAGAAGGTTTGACAGAGGGAGAGAAGAGAGGGAGAGAGAAAACAGGAGACAGAGAAAGTGGGGCAGCAGGAGAGTGACTCTGCATGTGAAGGGACTGGAACTCTAAGAAGAGTCTTAGTCACTTGAGAACATTCTTACATCAGCAAATGGCTAATACATTTGTAGACTAGGAATATCTGAGATTAAATGCAAATTTACATCCTACTCTGTGTTATAATTTCTCAGTGCAACCCTCAAACTATAAGTTTGCCCATGACAGTGCCCATTTTAGAACCAAAGTCCCTTGTCCCAAGAAAGCCCTCGATCTCAGGCAAGTCCCACTGTAATATTCTTTCCAGAGACCACTGGCCCCAGTCTGATTATGGGAAAATATTAAACACACATAAATATAGGGACAGTCTGTATACTATATATATTTTGGTCAATGACCTTCAAAATTTTCAATGAAAAAAAAAGATTGAGAGACTGTCACATATTAGATGATACTAAGGTGATGAATAATGAAATAAAACCTGGTGTTTGGGGTTGAATTCTGCCCCCACAAAGTTCATATGTTAATGTCCTAACACCCACTGCCTCAGAATGTGACTGGTTTTGGTGATAGGATCTTAAAAGAGGTAATTAAGATTAAATGAGGTCATTAAGGTGGGCCCTAATCCAATAAAACTGGAGCCTTTTTGAGAAGAGATTATGACACACACACACACAGGAAAGACCATGTGATCTTCCCCAGAGGGAGAAGATGGTCATCCACAAGTCAAGGAGAGAAGCCTCAAAAGCAATTGACTGTTAACACCATGATCTTGGACTTCTAGCCCCCATAAGTGTGAGAAAATAAATTTCTGCTGTTCAAGCCACTCAGTCTATGGTATTTTGTTATGGTAGTCCTAGACAATTAATACACAAAGTGTCCTAGATTGGATTTTGGAACTAAAAAGACATTAGTAAAAAAAAATTGGAGAAACCTAAATAAAGTCTGTAATTTACTTAATAGTATTATGTACATGTTAATTTCTTAGTTTTGATAAATGTACCACAGGTTAAGATGGATGATATTAACATTACGGGAAACTAAGTGAAAAGGATATGAGAACTCTCTCTGGTATCTTCAATTCTTTAGCAAACATATAATTATTTCAAAATAAAAAATGTGAAAAAAAATCAAAGCACAAAGACAAGACATATATAAGACAGGACATCCCAGAAACAAAACAAAAACAAATAGAAAAACCTAGCTTCACTGTTAAAAAGTAGAATAAAAGAGACACGTTGAGATGAAATTGGGGAGAAGATACTGTGGCATAAGGATCAACACACTGAAAACTGAACCCAGAGTCCTCACCCTTAACTGTGTTTCCTATACAGTAAAGAGATTATTACCTTGGTTTTTATATACTTCCTATTCACCACCAAGATAGGTCACTTCAAACACCTAAATTTTTCTCTTTTGCAAGTATTCTCCCTTTTATATTGCTATGAAGATGGTAGAAGTGATGATGTTGGTGATGATGATGATGATTGTGGTTGGATACTTGTATCCTCCCATCCACAGGCTCAGAAGGGATGTTGGACCTCATGTTGTGAACTCAAGTTGTACAAGAAAACTAACACTCATTTCAAAGTTCTGTGCTTCCGCAGTGCCTTTCATCGTACTTTGGATGAGATAAAGCACCCCATATCTTTGACAGGGCCTATAAAGTCCTTGACAATTAGATTTCTGTCTATTTCTCAAGCCTCATCATGGGACAGGCTTGCTCTCTGTTTTTGCATTGTAATACATGCTCAATAAGCATATGTTAATCAGTGAATAGATGAAAAATTGGTAAAAGAAAGTATTTGAATGCACAACTTAAATTCTACCATCATCAGTCTCTTCAGCAAGTAGTGTTGGGAAAGTTGGACAGCCGCGTATAAATCAGTGAAGTTAGAACACACCCTCACACCATACACAAAAATAAACTCGAAATGGCTTAAAGACTTAAACAAAGGACATGATACCAAAAAACTCCTAGAATGGATCATAGGTAAAACATTCTCTGACATACATCATATCAATGTTTTCTTAGGTCAGTCTCCCAAGGCAATAGAAATAAAAGCAAAAATAAACAAATAGGACCTAATCGATTTTGCAAGTTTTTGCACAGCAAAGGAAACCATAAACAAAATGAAAAGACAACCTACAGAATAGGAGAAAATATTTGCAAACAATGTGACCGACAAGGGCTTAATTTCCAAAGTATACAAACAGCTCATACAACTCAACAACAAAAAAATGAACAACCCAATCCAAAAATGAGTAGAAGACCTAAATAGACATTTCTCCAAAGAAGAAATATAGATGGCCAATAGGCACATGAAAAGGTGCTCAACACTGCTAATTATTAGAGAAATGCAAATCAAAACTACAATGAGGTACTACCTCACACTGGTCAGAATGGCCATCATTAAAAAGTCTACAACTAACAAATGCTGGAGAGAGTGTGGAGAAAACGGAACCCTCTTACACTGTTGGTGGGAATGTAAGTTGGTATAGCCACTATGAAAAACAGTATGGAGATTCCAAAGAAAACTAAAAATAGAATTACCATATGATCCAGATCCCACTCCTAGCCATATATCCAGACAAAACTATAATTCAAAAAGATACATGCACCCCCATATTCATAGCAGCACTATTTACAATAGCCATGACATGGAAACAACCTGAATGTCCATCAACAGAGGAGTGGATAAAGAAGATATGGTATATGTACATAATGGAATGCTACTCAACCATAAAAAAGAAGGAAATAATGCCATTTGCAGCAACAAGGATGTAATTAGAGATTATCATATTAAGTGAAGTCAGTCAGAAAGAGAAAGACAAATACCATATGATATCACTTATATGTGGAATCTAAAAAATGACAGAAACAAATCTATCTATGAAAGAGAAACAGACTCATGGACATAGAGAACAGATTTGTGGTTGCCAAGGGGCAAGGAGTTGGGGGAGTGATGGAGTGAGAGGTTGGGATTAGCAGATGTAAGCATTTATATATAGAATGGGTAAACAACAAGGTCCTACTATATAGCACAGAGAACTACATTCAACATCATATGATAAACTATAATGGAAAAGAATATTAAAAATATATATATATGTGTGTATATATAATACATTTGAATTGCTGTGCTGTACAGCAGAAATGAACACATTGTAATCAACTATACTTCAATTAAAAATTGATAAAGCTATTACAAAAATAAAAATAAAAAGTGAAAAGACAAGGTAAAAAAAATTCTACTATCATATAGTGAACAGAGAAATGACAAGTGCAACATTCTAAATGCCACGAGAGGACTGTGGAGAGAGCAGTGTGTGAGGTTTAACCATGGAGGTCAGGCAAGGAATGCAGATGTTCTGACTTTACATCTGCATTTATAAAGTTCACTTCTCATTCAAGGAGGAAGAATAATGTTTAAGACTCTGGAGGCAGCACACACAGATGTGCGGATATAAGATAAACCAGCATTTTTAGAGAACTGAGTCCTCACTCTTGTTTTCACATGAGCTGATCATACTTACAATTTGTGGGCTGACTCAGCATATTGCCTTGAACCTACTGTTACTTGAACATAATGTCTGTGTGCCTAAAACATAACCTTATTTACATGGCTCTGCATATTCAGAAGCTCAGAAGACACTTTAGTTTTGTATATAAAAAAATAACTGATCAAAAGATGCAATAATTCCCACAGAGAACCAGCTGAACACCAGCAGATGACCTCAGACACCAGAAAGGACTGCAAAGATCCCGACATAACTGAGTAGGACAGAGGGGGAGAAAAAAGGAGAAAGAGGAGGAGAAGAAAGGAAAAGGATGGATCCCACACCATGGGGCGGGGGGATCTGAAACAGAGGGGAGATTGCTGAACTCAGGGAAACATCTCTATCTGATGGGGAAACCCCTTCTCCAATGGAGAATTTCCCTGGGTCAGAAGGGAAGCATTTGGGACTGTTCAAAGAGGGTGAAGCAGCTGATCTGTGGCAGACAAGAAGGTGAGAAACACACAGAGGGTCTGTACCATGGCTCAGTGTGTCCAGACTGAGACGTCTGTTCACAGCTGAACAGGGGGTCTGGGAGCTGGAATGTGGGAACTGAAGAACTGGTTCAGGGTGAGAAACATTGTTGGCAGTGGGGAGACGGACTGAGAGGACAGAGGGGAAGAAATCTGCAGTGGACAATGCCTACAGCAGAAAGCTGAGTGGCCATGGCAGTGGCTTAATACTGCTGACTCACAAGCAGCAGGGAGGAGCCGCAGGTGTAGCCTCTCTCTCAATGCCTGTGAGAGACAAAGGAAGGACCCCTCTGGACCTGGCTAATGCAGTCAGGGATAAGAAAGGCCCCCAGGCAGGGCTGGCCTAGAATGCCTACAGCCGAGAGCCAAAAGTCCACAAAGTGGCCCAGCTCTGGATACATTCTGTTTACACCTGAGCCACTGGAATCCCTCTGCAACAGTCACTGCCACAGCCGACTAAGCCGCCGTGACCCAGGCAGAGTGCCCCAGTAGAATCATAGCAGTGGGGAGGAGCCATGGTTGGAGTCACTCTCTTGGGCTGTGTGGCTGGTGTCCCTCCCACCAAAGCCACTGCAACCCAGTCAGGGCATCACTGCTCACTCACTCCCAGGGGAAGGAGCCACTATCGTACCCTCTCTCTCCCCACACACTGGCAATTACAGATGAACAATAAAGAAAGCTCCGCTGGTCGCAGAATAATACAAAAAGCCCAAGGTGGGTAGAAGAACACTCACAGCTGAGTCACCAAGGAAACAGAAATATTATTATTAATTCTATTGATCTGGTCCATTCTGGGGTCAGTTCTAGCTTTTTTTTTTTTTTTTTTTTGAAATTAATTATGATCTCAGTCTTAAGGGATCTACATGTTTTATAACATTTTTTATTCTACTTTTATTTTTAGCCTTTTTATATATTTCTAGCTAAGTTTTTTGTAGTGCTGACTGTATCTCTCCTACCTTCTTTACATTTCTATCTTTTATACATTTCTATTTCTTTCTTTTTCTTTTCATATTTTCAGTCACACTTCGCACTTCTGTTGCCCTGTCTTCTATCCTTTTTTAGTTTATTTTATCTTAATATACTTATAAGCAATATTATCAGTCTGCTCTGTTTCCTTGCTTTATTCTCCAGATGACACTGCTTTGGTTTTTATTAATACATTTCGTCTTTATCTTAGTTCTAAGTATAATTGTCTGATTTCGTTCCGAGAATCTTCAATCTGTCTGGTGGCACTCTTGCTCTTTATTATATTTGATCCTAGCTTTAAAAATCTCTCTGGATTTGTGTTTGTGTGTGTGTGTTTTTGTTTGTTTGTTTATTTGTTTCATTTTCAATTGCTGTTGATTTTCTCTATGATTGTCTGATTGCATACTGGGGTTCTTCTGTCAGGTCTTTCTAGTGCCTTATATTCCACTGGATTCAGTATTTTTGTGTCATATACATGTATGTATTTCCTTGATTTCATATTTGTTTGACTCAACACTCTGCCATTAGTCTGGGGCTTGGACAGTCTTCTTTAAACCCCTTTATTGCTGGGACAAGCAACCTCTGAAATCTGGACTACCCCATCAGAAGTCAAGTAGGAGGCTCTGGGGAGGGAGCACTGAATCCATGATTCTAGACTACTAGGGAGTCCTCAGACACAGGGAAGATTAACTTCAGAGAACTCTCACAGAGTCCTGTATCAGAGTCTAAAACCTGGCTTCGTCCAACTGTCTGCAACTGCCAGTGCTGGACACCTCACACCAAACTACAAAGAAGACAGGAATACAAACCCACCCATCAGTACACAGACTACCTAAAGCCACATTAACCTCACAGATACCCTAAAACACACCACCTGACATGGCCCTGCTCATAATGAGAAAAGACACAGAGCCACACACCAGAAAGCAGACACCAGACGCCCCCACCAGGAAGCCTACTGAAGACAATGGACAAACCCTACTATAGTGGGGAGAGGGCAGAAACAAGAGGAATTACTACTAGGCAGCATAGGGAAAGGAGACAGCAAATCCTATAAATTAGATAAAATGAGAAAATAAAGAAATACCATGTAGGCACAGGAGCAGGAAAAAAACCCACAAGACCAAACAAATGAAGAGAAAATAGGAAAACTGCCTGAAAAAGAATTGAGAGTAATGATAGTAAAGATGATACAAAATCTTGACAACAAATACAGAAAACACAACAAACAGTTGATAAGGACTCAGAAGAACTAAAGAGCAAACAAACACTAATGGAAGACAAAATAACCAAAATTAAAAATACTCTAGATGGTATAAACAGCAGAATAACTGAGGCAGAAGAATGAATAAGTGAGTTGGAAGACAGAATGGGGGAAATAACTACCACAGAGCAGGAAAGAGAAAAAAGAATAAAAAGAATGGAAGACAGTCTCAGAGACCTTGCTGACAACATTAAGCGTACCAACAGTCGAATCATAAGCATTCCAGAAGAAGAAGAAAAAAAGAAAGGGTCTGAGAAAATATTTCAAGAGGTTATAGTGGAAAGCTTCCCAACATGGGAAAGGAGATAATTCATCAAGTCCAGGAAGCACAGAGAATCCCATACAGAATAAAGTCAAGGAGAAATACACCAAGGCACATATTAATCAAACTAACAAAAATTAAACACAAAGAAAAAATATTAAAAGCAGCAAGAGAAAAGCAACAAACAACATATAAGGGAAAACCAATAAGGATAACAGCTGATTTTTCTGCAGAAACTCTGCAGGCCAGAAGGGAATGGCAGGATATACTGAAAGTCCTGAAAGAGAGAAACCTATAGCCAAGAATACTCTACCCAGCAAGAATCTCATTCAGATTTGAGGGAGAAATCAAAAGCTTTCCAGACAAGCAAAAGTTAAGAGAATTCAGCACCACCAAACCTGCCTTACAACAAGTGCTTAAGGAACTTTTGTAACTAGGAAACACAAGAGAAGGAAAAGACCTACAAAAACAAACCCAAAACAATTAAGAAAATGGTAATAGGAACACACATGTCAATAATCACCTTACATGTAAATGGATTAAATGCTCCAACCAAAAGACACAGACTGGCTGAATGGACACAAAAACAAGACCCTTCTATATGCTGCCTACAAGAAACCCACCTCAGACCAAGGCACACATATAGACTGAAAGTAAAGGGATGGGAAAAGATATTCCATGCAAATGCAAGTCAAAAGAAAGCTGGAGTAGCAATATGCATATCAGACAAATTAGACATTACAAGAGACAAGGAAGGACACTATATAATGATCAAGGGATCCATCCAAGAAGAACATATCACAATTGTAAATATCTATGCACCCAGAATAGGAGCACCTCAATACATAAGGCAAATGCTAACAGCCATAAAAGGGGACATTGACAGTAACACAATAATAGTAAGAGACTTGAACACCCCACTTACAGCAATGGACAGATCATCCAAACAGAAAATAAATAAGGACACACAAGCTTTAAATGACACATAAGACCATCTTGATTTAATTGATAGTTATAGGACATACCTCCCCAAAACTACAGAATACACTCACTTCTCAAGTATACACGGAACATTTTCCAAGATAGCTCACATCTTGGGTCACAAATCAAGCCTTGGTAAATTCAAGAAAAGTGAAATCATATCAAGCATCTTCTCTGACCACAACGCCATGAGACTAGATATCAATTACAGGAAAAAACTGTATAAAATACAAACACATGGAGGCTACACACCACGCTATTAAACAACCAAGAAATGACTAAAGAAATAAAAGAGGAAATCAAAAAATATATAGAAGCAAATGACAATGAAAACACAACAAAACCTATGGGATGCAGCAAAAGCAGTTCTAAAGGGAAGTTTATAGCAATACAGTCCTACCTCAAGAAACAAGAAAAATATTGAATAAACAACCTATCCTTACACCTAAAACAATTAGAGAAAGAAGAAGCAAATCAAAAGAATTAGAAATGAAAAAGGAGAAGTAACAACGGACACCGCAGAAATATAAAAGATCGTGAGAGACTACTACAAGCAACTAGATGCCAATAGATTGGATAACCTGGAAGAAATGGATAAATTCTTAGAAAAGTACAATCTTCCAAGACTGAACCAGGAAGAAATAGAAACTATGAACAGGCCAATCACAAGTATGGAAATTGAGACTGTGATTAAAAATCTCCCAACAAACAAAAGCCCAGGGCCAGATGGCTTCACAGGTGAATTCTATCAAACATTTAGAGAAAAGCTAACACCTATCCTTCTCAAACTCTTCCAAAATATTGCAGAAGGAAGAACACTCCCAAACTCATTCTACAAGGCCACCATTACCCTGATACCAAAACCAGGCAAAGATGTCACAAAAAAAGAACATTACAGACGAATATCACTGATGAATTTAGATGCAAAAATCCTCAACAAAATACTAGCTAACAGAATCCAACAGCACATTAAAAGGATCATCTATCATGATGAAGTGGGGTTTATCCCTGGGATGCAAGGATTCTTCAATATATGCAAGTCAATCAAGGTAATACATAATATCAACAAATTGAAGGATAAAAACCATATGATCATCTCAATAGATGCAGAAAAAGCTTTTGTCAACATTCAACATCCATTTATGATAAAAGCTCTCCAGAAAATGGGCATAGAAGGAAATTACCTCAACATAATAAGAGCCATATATGAGAAACCAAAAGCCAACCTCGTTCTACATGGTGAAAAGCTGAAAGAATTCCCTCTAAGAACAGGAACAAGACAAGGGTGTCCACTGTCACCATTATTATTCAACATAGTTTTGGAAGTTTTAACCACAGCAATCAGAGAAGAAAAAGAATTAAAAGGAATACAAATTGGAAAAGAAGAAGTAAAATTGTCACTCTTTGCAGATGACATAGTATTATACATAGAAAACCCTAAAGACTCTACCAGAAAAGTGCTAGCACTAATAGATGAATTTAGTATAGTAGCAGGATACAAAATTAATGCACAGAAATCTCTTGCATTCCTATACACTAACAACGGAAGAGCAGAAAGAGAAATTAAGGAAACTCTCCCATTTACCATTGCAACAAAAAGAATAAAATACCTAGGAATGAACCTGCCTAAGGAGGCAAAAGATCTGTATGCAGAAAACTTTAAGACACTGATGAAAGAAATCAAAGATGATACAAACAGATGGAGAGATATACCATGTTCTTGGATTGGAAGAATCAACATAGTGAAAATGACTGTACTACTCAAAGCAATTTACAGGTTCAGTGCAATCCCGATCAAATTACCAATGGCATTTTTCACAGAACTAGAACAAGAAATCTTACGATTTGTATGGAAACACAAAAGACCCTGAATAACCAAAGCAATCTTGAGAAGGAAAAATGGAGTTGGTGGAATTAGGCTTCCTGACTTCAAACTATACTACAAGGCCACAGTAATCAAGACAGTATGCTACTGGCACAAAAATAGCAAGATGAATGCAACAGAATAGAGCACCCAGAGCTAAACCCAAGCACACATGGGCACCTTATCTTTGACAAAGGAGGCACGAATATACAATGGAAAAAAGATAGCCTCTTCAATAAGTAGTGCTGGGAAAATTGGACAGCTACATGTAAAAGAATGAAATTAGAACACTTTCTAACACTATACACAAAAATAAACTCAAAATGGATTAAAGACCTAAATGGAAGGCCAGACACTATAAAACTCCTAGAGGAAAACACAGGCAAAACACTCTATGACATCCATCAAATCAAGATCCTTTTTGACCCAGCTCCTAGAATCATGGAAATAAAATCAAGAATAAACAAATGGGACCTCATGAAACTTAAAAGCTTTTGCACAGCAAAAGAGACCATAAACAAGACAAGAAGCCAACCCTCAGAATGGAAGAAAATACTTGCCAATGAAGCAACGGACAAAGGATTAATCTCCAAAATATACAAGCAGCTCATTCAGCTTAATACCAAAAAAGCAAATAACCCAATCCACAAATGGGTGGAAGACCTAAATAGACATTTTTCCACAGAAGACATACAGATGGCCAATAAACACATGAAAAAATGCCCAACATCAGTAATCATTAGAGAAATGCTTGTCAAAGCCACAATGTGGTATCACCTCACATCGGTCAGAATGGCTGTCATTAAAAAAATCTAGAAACAGTAAATGTTGGAGAGGGTGTGGAGAAAAGGGAACTCTCCTGCCCTGTTGGTGGGAATGTAAGTCGGTACAGCCACTATGGAAAACAGTTTGGAGGTTCCTTAAAAAACTAAAAATAGAACTACCATATGATCCAGTAATCCCAGTACTGGGCATATACCCAGAGAAAACCATAATCCAAAAAGAAACATGTACCATAATGTTCATTACTGTACTATTTACAGTAGCCAGGACATGGAAGCAACCTAAATGCCCATCAACAGATGAATGGATAAAGAAGATGTGGCACATATATACAATGGAATATTAGCTATAAAAAGAATGAGATGGAGCTATATGTAATGAGGTGGATAGACATAGAATCTGTCATACAGAGTGAAGTAAGCCAGAAAGAGGAAAAAAAAATACTGTATGCTAACTCATGTATACGGAATCTAAAAAAAAAAAAAATGGTACTGATGAACCCAGTGACAGGGCAAGAATAAGGATGCAGATGCAGAGAATGGACTGGTGGACAAGGGGTTGGCGGGCGGGGGACGAAGGGGAAGCTGGGACGAAGTGAGAGAGTAGCATAAACATATACACACTACCAACTGTAAAATAGATAGCTATGGGGAAGTTGCTGTATAACAAAGGGAGATCAACTCAATGATGGGTTGGACAGGGAGGGTGGGAGGGAGTCGTGGGAGGGAGGGGATATGGGGATATATGTATAGATATAGCTGCTTCACTTTGGTTTACCTCAAAAGCTGGTACAAGAGCGTAAAGCAATTATATTCCAATAAAGAGCTTAAAAAAATAACCATCCATCAATTGTAGCTGTTATTTTTCTGGCAATAGCAAATCTTAAGTTCGGGGGACTTTTTTTTTTTTTTTTTTTTTTTTAACAGAAATAGGGTTGTAGAAATCTGCAGTCATAACAATACAAACAAAGCGATATTCTGTATTTTGGAACTTGAACTCTAGGAGGTGAGGTGGGTAAAATATCTGATGTATTCAATACTTAACCAAGACCACAATCATATAAATTTTTCTAAGACGTGAAAAGAGAACATTTAGATAGTGCATAATTTGGAAAAAAAAAGATGAGATCTAAATAGTTTTAGAAATAGCATTCATGAGGTTAAATAGTGACCCTGAACTCATGTTACAAAATTAAAAAGTAAAATTTGTTTCATATCTTCATTCTTAAATAGTGTGAGTTGTCATTAATTGCCATAATCCAAATGTCCAACCTGACAGATATGTCCCAGGAAAAGCAAGTATGTTTTAAATGTTTCAGGAAATCTTCTCTGGTCGTGAGTAGATAACCATTCATCTCCATGAATAATGCCACACTTTTCAAAATGTTTGAATCCTGGACATCAGTAATCTCAGTGAGCATTTACATAACAATATCTTTTGTAGAACTTCTTCCACAAGAATGCTACAACAACACATTACATATGACTCCAGCTCCTTTTTGTAGATAGGGAACACATCGATACTGAGTTCACTTAAGTTGTGGACTCTAAGCTATGAATTTGGAACCTGTAATATGCAAACTGAGGAAGCATTGTATAAAGCAAGGAGCCAGGCCTCTGTTATCAGGCAGTGCTGACCGTCAAACAAAGCTCTATGGTATATACACTGTAAGGAAGCACTGTCAGTTTCCCCACTTATACTTAACTCCTATATCAGAGTGTTGTTTTAAAGAGTAAATAAATGATCCTAAAATTGTGTGGCATATTAGATCTTTAAATATTAGCAGCAGTCTTCTTTCTCCCGGCTCCTAGCATTTTATTTTATCCATTGTCTGTCTATTGCAGACAACCTAGGACATTCCACTTTTTACAAGACAGAGAAAAATGACAGGGTAGAACTGGAAAAAGCTACAAATAAAGACTTCACTTTCTATCTTGAAAACATTCCCTTAGAGGGGATATCAGGCATGGGAAAATCAGATGATAATAAGAGCAGAATTCATTCCACTGTCGGTTGAGAAGGTCTTTTTTAGGTGACCAGGGAGAAGGGCTGGGGAAGCACAGAGTAGTAATTATGCACAAAGCATTTCTTAAAGGAATCCTGTGCCTTCCTTCTGGCCAAACCCCAGGCTTGGCCCTAGGAGGAGGGATGACAGAGCCTGAGTGAGGTGAGGAGGGCCCTTCTTGGGGCAACCGAGGAGGCAGCCCAGAGCTGGAGGTTGGAGCCCCAGAGGGGAAGAAGGGCAACTCAAAGTGGGACAGGAAGTCAGAGCCAAAGGGAGTTATAGGGACACATAAGAGAAGATAGGGAGCTGCTAAATGGAGACATCACATACAAGGGGACTGATTAAACAAGTAAATACTTCAGAATAATGGGAGCCAGCTTCCTCACTGTTTGAGAGGGGAGGTACAAATACAGAAAGAGAGAAAACAACAATGAATTCTATTGTATTACACTGGAAACTGAAGTATCGGTGTGAACTCATGGTTTTCAATCTAAATAGAAATAAAAATAAATTGAGGTGCACATGTGTGAGTGCGTGTGAGTGTGTGTGTGTGTGTGTGTGAGTGTGTGTGTGTGCATACATTACTTTCCCAGCTCTCCCCATTGAGAGGGCCTGGGAGTAGACACACTGCAGTAGGTATGAGCACACACACTGCTCAGGTCTTAGCTTCTTTTTATTCTTTTCTTTTCTTTTTTAAATTGGAGTATAGTTGCTTTACAATATTGTGTTAGTTTCTGCTGTGCAAAGTGAATCTGCTATATGTATACATACCTCTCCCCCATCTTGAACCTCCCTCCCACCCCCACCCCCATCGTACCCATCTAGGTCATCACAGAGCACAGAGCTGAGTTCCCTGTGTTATACAGCAGGTTCCCACTAGCTATCTGTTTTACACATGGTAGTGTATATATGTCAATCCTAATCTCCCAATTCATCCCACCATCCCCTCTCCCCGTGTCCACGTTTGTTCTCTGTTGGTGTCTCTATTCCTGCCCTGCAAATAGGTTCATCTATACCCTTTTCCTAGATTCCACATATATGTATTAATATATGAAATTTGGTTTCTTTTTCTGACATTTCACTCTGTATGACAGACTGTAGGTCCATTCAAAAAATCTACAAACAATAAGTGCTGGAGAGAGTGTAGAGAAAAGGTAACCCTCTTGCACTGTTAGTGGGAATGTAAACTGATACAGCCACTATGGAGAACAGTATGGACATTCATTAAAAAACTAAAAATAGCACTACTATATGACCCAGCAGTCCCACTACTGGGCACATACCCATAATTCAAAAAGACACATGTAACCCAATGTTCATTGCAGCACTATTTACAATAGCAGGACATGGAAACAACCTAAATGTCCATTGACAGAGGAGTGGATAAAGAAGATGTGGTACATATATACAGTGGAGTATTACTCAGCCATAAAAAGGTCCTGGTTTCTAAATAAAACACTCCACTAAAGGGAAGATGGATTCCTTGGAGAAACGACCGACTATAAGGTCCAGAAAGACATTTTCCTAAATGAACACATACAAACCTACCTTCCTAATTCTGTGTAGTATTTGCATGGTATCCCATTATAAGAATGAACCATAATAAATTTAAACAATTTCCTATTGATTGAAAGTTACTAGGTTTCATTCAGATTTTTGTTACTATAAATAGTACCGCAGTGAAAATTCACATTTAAATAACTCAGCATACTTTTGTAAATATATCTGGGGCATTTCTCATAAAGATCATATTGCATATTAATTGTTCAAGAAAAATCCAAATATAAAAGAGTAACCATTTCAACAATGGAAAGATTACTATTTTCATGGCCACATCCTATTACTGCTTGCTCATAAAATACTATAATTATCAGCAAAAATCAAATACAACTTCAGAGTACAGGTAATATAAACTTGATTCAAATGTCAAATATTTTACTGAGTATTTAATTTCCTATTTATGTTTTCATAATGTTTACTTCAGAGATATGGGCATCAGGACTTGCCTTGAAATGGAAATCATTTTCTTTAGCATATACTGGAGTTTGTAAATGCAGATTAATCATGAAACTGTAACTAAAATTGAACATTTGCATTTTACAGATGAGAATTTTAAATATTGACAAAGGCAAGGATATAATATTAACAATCATAGCATTTTAGATATAAAAGAAATTGAATACTACAAATCCTTCTACTCAAACCACAGTAGGGTTTATTAATATTCAAAGAATGTGAGAAACAAGATTAAGTAACAAAGGAGGGGAATTTTTGAATTTCCTTGAAGCCAAAGCCAAAATGGAACCACAAGCAATTATAGAGTCAGTCACACATGCCTGCATGTGTGCACAAATGTATTTTCTATTTAACAGCCAGGAATGTGCTCCACTTGTTTCTATTCCCTTGTGTGTGTTTCAGAGTATGAAAGTCTGAAAAGTACATATCCCAAAATTTATTACCAGTAAATTCTAGTTTAGATTGCATCCGTGAGAGTTACTGCCATGTGTTTTGGAAGTAGGAAGAGTGGTTGAATCCTTAGTACACATTTAACACCACTGCCAGGCATGGGATTTGGGCAATCCACATGCCTGAGGCTTTGCAGCACCCACCCCACCCCCGCCCCTGGTAATCGCCTGCTTTAGGACTACAGGATCTGGTGGTATCCTTGCTCATTCATACAACTTCTTGCTTCCCTGAGATCACTGCTGTTGTTTTCTCCCTAATCTTCACAATACCATCCCTTAGAAATATTTTTAAGTTCCTAATTTCTTATATCAAATCCCTGAAACATTTTTGGGAGCAAACCCTGATTCATGACATATTTGGGACCAGAAAAGTTTCAATAAATTGTCACTAAAATCTTGGAACCTAAGATCGATTATGTGGCAGATATATTTACTGTTCAACTACTCTCCAGGTGCTCCCACACACTTCCTATTTTCCTTTCAATTAAGTGGGACCTGAGATCTAATTCTGTCCTAATGGCCTCTGAGAGGATGTTACTGACATTGCTTCTGGTATAAAACCCAGGGCATTAAATGGATATTAAATCACTTTGTTGTCCAGTTCCTATATTTCTAAAGGCAAAGCAGGGTTTTTGTCCTCAGGAATTAGTTATCTACATGCTCCAGTACTTTGAACAATGTTGCACTGAGATCCTGAAGTTAGAGCTCAATACATGTCAAGGGTGATTCTGTTACCCTTGTTGTATCTTACTTACACTTGAATGCAAGACAAATGCCTTTCATACGATAAGGATTTACTCTTCATAGCTATATAAGCATAGTTACACACTTACAAAAACCGAGTGTGCACAATTTACAAAATAGATGTTTATGGGTTGGCTTCTATATACTGTAAGAATGTCTTTGAGATAAGAAGTTAAGATACCTAGGGTCACATTGAGAACAGAAAACTCTCTACAATTATTCCTTTATCTGACAAATATCTTTTTAGCACCGTTGTTGTACCAGGCATGATTTGAGAGACATTAATGTATGATCACATGTATCAGTCGGCCTGGGCTGCCATCACAAAATACCACAGACAAGGCTTAAATGACAGAAATTTCTTTTCTCATAGTCCTGGGGGCTATAAGTCTAAGATAGAGGTTCCATAGAGGTTTGTTTCTCATGACACCTTGCTTCTGGACTTATAGATGGCATCTTCATGCTGTGTTCTTTCATGGCCTTTACTCTGTGTTTACAGAAAGAGAGTAAATTCTGGTGTTTCTTCCTCTTCTTACAAGGGCAGTAGACCTATAGAATGAGGGCCACACCCTTATGACCTCAATGAGCGTGTATTACCTCTTTAAAGGTCCTATAGCCAACTATAGTCACACGGGGGTTGTCTTCAACATATGAATTTGGGGGAGGAATATAATTCAGTCCATAACAGCCTATAAGCAAAATTATGCCAGAGTTTCATTCTCTCAAAAAAGGTCTATACTAAGGTAACTGTAAAAAATCATTATTTCCTTTCCAGAATAAAGCAATATTTAGGAAAAGCACAGTTTCTAACATTTTATTTTATTTTTATTTTTTTGGTGTCTCCCCGACAGTGTCATCCAAGTACTTCAATCTGAAGCTGACATCCTTAAGATTGCTTATTTTCTCTATTTTTTTTTGCATTTCTTTCTTTTCATTTTATTTATTTATTTATTTTTGAGGTACACTAAGTTCAATCATCTTTTTTTTTTGATGTCTTTACATCATTTTTTTATTTATTATTTTTTTGGGGGTACACCAAGTTCAATCATCTGTATTTATACACATATCTCCGTATTCCCTCCCTCCCTCAACTCCCCCTCTACCCTCCCCGTCCCAGTCCTCCAAGGCATCATCCAACCTCGAGTTGAACTCCCTTTGTTATACAACAACTTCCCACTGGCAATCTATTTTACAGTTGGTACTATATATATGTCTATGCTACTCTCTCACTTTGTCCCAGCTTCCCCTTCACCCCCTGCCCCCCTAACCTCGAGTTCTCCAGTCCATTCTCTGCATCTGTGTCCTTGTTCTTGTCTTGTCACTGAGTTCATCAGTACCATTTTTAGATTCCGTATATATGAGTTAGCATACAATATTTGTCTTTCTCGTTCTGACTTACTTCACTCCGCATGACAGACTCTAGGTCTACCCACCTCATTACACATAGCTCCATTTCATTCCTTTTTATAGCTGAGTAATATCCCATTGTATATATATGCCATATCTTCTTTATCCACTCATTTGCTGATGGGCATTTAGGTTGTTTCCATGTCCTGGCTATTGTAAATAGTGCAGCAATGAAAATTATGGTACATGTTTCTTTTTGGATTATGGTTTTCTCTGGGTATATGCCCAGTACGGGATTACTGGATCATATGGTAGTTCTATTTTTAGTTTTTTAAGGAACCTCCAAACTGTTTTCCATAGTGACTGTACCAACATACATTCCCACCAACAGGGCAGGAGAGTTCCCTTTTCTCCACACCCTCTCCAACATTTGTGGTTTCCAGATTTTGTGATGATGGCCATTCTGATATCAGTGTGAGGTGGTACCTCATTGTGGCTTTGACTTGCGTTTCTCTGATGATGAGTGATGTTGAGCATTTTTTCATGTGTTTGTTGGCCATCTGTATGTCTTCTTTGGAGAAATGTCTATTTAGGTCTTCCACCCATGTGTGGATTGGGTTATTTGCTTTTTTGGTATTAAGCTGAATGAGCTGCTTGTATATTTTGGAGATTAATCCTTTGTCTGTCGTTTCATAGGCAACTATTTTTTCCCATTCTGAGGGTTGCCTTCTTGCCTTGTTTGCAGTTTCTTTTGCTGTGCAAAAGCTTTTCAGTTTCATGAGGTCCCATTTGTTTATTCTTGATTTTATTTCCATGATTCTAGGAGCTGGGTCAAAAAAGATCTTGCTTTGATGGATGTCATAGAGTGTTCTGTCTATGTTTTCCTCTAGGAGTTTTATAGTGTCTGGCCTTACATGTAGGTCTTTCATCCATTTGGAGTTTCTTTTTGTGTATGGTGTTAGGCAGTGTTCTAATTTCATTCTTTTATATGTAGCTGTCCAATTTTCCCAGCACCACTTATTGAAGAGGCTGTCTTTTTTCCATTGTATATTCGTGCCTCCTTTGTCAAAGATAAGGTGCCCATATGTGTTTGGCCTTACCTCTGAGTTCTCTATTCTATTCCATTCATCTACCTTTCTGTTTTTGTGCCAGTACCATACTGTCTTGATCACTATGGCCTTGTAGTATAGTTTGAAGTCAGGAAGCCTGATTCCACCAACTCTATTTTTCCTTCTCAAGATTGCTTTGGCTATTCGGGGTCTTTTGCATTTCCATACAAATCGTAAGATTTCTTGCTCTAGTTCTGTGAAAAATGCCATTGGTAATTTGATCGGGATTGCATTGAATCTGTAAATTGCTTTGGGTAGTACAGTCATTTTCACGATGTTGATTCTTCCAATCCAGGAACATGGTATGTCCCTCCATCTGTTTGTGTTGTCTTTGATTTCTTTCATCAGTGTCTTAAAGTTTTCTGCACACAGATCTTTTGGCTCCTTAGGCAGGTTCATTCCTAGGTATTTTATTCTTTTTGTTGCATTGGTGAATGGGAGAGTTTCCTTCATTTCTCTTTCTGCTCTTCCGTTGTTAGTGTATAGGAATGCAAGAGATTTCTGTGCATTAATTTTGTATCCTGCTACTTTACTAAATTCATCTATTAGTGCTAGCACTTTTCTGGTAGAGTCTTTAGGGTTTTCTATATATAATATCATGTCATCTGCAAAGAGTGACAATTTTGCTTCTTCTTTTCCAATTTGTATTCCTTTTAATTCTTTTTCTTCTCTGATTGCTGTGGCTAACACTTCCAAAACTATGTTGAATAATAATGGTGAGAGTGGACACCCTTGTCTTGTTCCTGTTCTTAGAGGGAAATCTATCAGTTTTTCCCCATTTAGAATGATGTTGGCTTTTGGTTTTTCATATATGGCTTTTATTGTGTTGAGGTAATTTCCTTCTATGCCCATTTTCTGGAGAGCTTTTATCATCAATGGATGTTGAATTTTGTCAAAAGCTTTTTCTGCATCTACTGAGATGATCATATGGTTTTTATCCTTCAACTTGTTGATATGATGTATCACGTGATTGATTTGCATATATTGAAGAATCCTTGCATCCCAGGGATAAACCCCACTTGATCATGGTGTATGATTTTTTTAATGTGCTGTTGGATTCTGTTAGCTAGTATTTTGTTGAGGATTTTTGCATCTAAATTCATCAGTGATATTGGTGTGTAGTTTTCTTTTTTTGTGACATCTTTGCCTGGTTTTGGTATCAGGGTAATGGTGGCCTTGTAGAATGAGTTTGGGAGTGTTCTTCCTTCTGCAATATTTTGGAAGAGTTTGAGAAGGATAGGTGTTAGCTCTTCTCTAAATGTGTGATAGAATTCACCTGTGAACCCATCTGGCCCAGGGCTTTTGTGTGTTGGGAGATTTTTAATCACTGCCTCAATTTCTGTACTTGTGATTGGCCTGTTCATAGTTTCTATTTCTTCCTGGTTCAGTCTTAGAAGAATGAACTTTTCTAAGAATTTATCCATTTCTTCCAGGTTATCCAATTTATTGGCATAAAGTTGCTTGTAGTAGTCTCTCATGAACTTTTGTATTGCTGTGGTGTCTGTTGTTGCTTCTCCTTTTTCATTTCTAATTCTGTTGATTTGCATCTTCTCCCTTTTTTCCTTGATGAGTCTGGCTAATGGTTTATCAATTTTGTTAATCTTCTCAAAGAACCAGCTTTTAGTTTTATTAATTTTTGCTCTTGCTGCCTTCCTTTCTTTTTCATTTATTTCTGCTCTGATCTTTATGATTTCTTTCATTCTGCTCACTTTGGGGTTTCTTTGTTCTTTTTCTAATTATTTTAGGTGTAAGTTTAGGTTTTAGGTTGTTTATTTGATAATTTTCTTGCTTCTTAAGGTAGGACTGTATTGCTATAAACTTCCCTCTTAGAACTGCTTTTGCTGCATTCCATAGGTTTTAGGTTGTTGTGTGTTCATTGTCCTTTGTTTCTAGATGTTTTTTGATTTCCTCTGTGATTTTTTTAGTGATTTCTTGGTTGTTTAATAGTGAATTGTTTAGCCTCCATGTGGTTGTATTTTTTGCAGCTTTTTTCCTGTAATTGATATCTAGTCTTATGGCATTGTGGTCTGAGAAGATGCTTGATATGATTTCAATTTTCTTGAATTTCCGAGGTTTGATTTGTGACCCAAGATGTGATCTATCCTGGAAAATGTTCCATGTATACTTGAGAAGAAAGTGTATTCTGTCATTTTTGGATGGAATGTCCTATACATATAAGTTAATTTGAGATGGTCTTATGTGTCATTTAAAGCTTGTGTGTCTTTATTTTCTGTTTGGATGATCTAACAATTGATGTGAGTGGGGTGGTTCAAGTCTCCCACTATTATTGTGTTACTGTTGATTTCCCCTTTTATGGCTGTTAGCATTTGCCTTATGTATTGAGGTGCTCCTATGTTGGGAGCATAGATATTTACCATCGTGATATGTTCTTGGATGGATCCCTTGATCATTATGTAGTGTCCTTTCTTGTCTCTTGTAATAGCCTTTAATGTCTAGATTGTCTGATATGAGTATTGATACTCCAGCTTTCTTTTGACTTCCATTTGCATGGAATGTCTTTTTCCATGCCTTTACTTTCAGTCTATATGTGTCCCTTGGTCCGAAGTGGATTTCTTGTAGGCAGCATATAGAAGGGTCTTGTTTTTGTGTCCATTCAGCCAGTCTGTGTCTTTTGGTTGGAGCATTTAATCCATTTACATTTAAGGTGATTTTTGACATGTGTGTTCCAATTACCATTTTCTTAATTGTTTTGGGTTTGTTTTTGTAGGTCTTTTCCTTCTCTTGTGTTTCCTACTTAGAGAAGTTCCTTTAGCACTTGTTGTAAGGCTGGTTTGGTGGTGCTGAATTCTCTTAACTTTTGCTTATCTGTAAAGCTTTTGATTTCTCCCTCCAATCTGAATGAGATTCTTGCTGGGTAGAGTATTCTTGGCTGTAGGTTTCTCTCTTTCAGGACTTTCAGTATATCCTGCCATTTCCTGCTGGCCTGCAGAGTTTCTGTAGAAAGGTCAGCTGTTATCCTTATGGATTTTCCTTTGTATGTTATTTGTTGCTTTTCTCTTGCTGCTTTTAATTTTTTTCTTTGTGTTTAATTGTCATTAGTTTGATTAATATGTGCCTTGGTGTGTTTCTCCTTGGGTTTATTCTGTATGGGACTCTCTGTGCTTCTTGGACTTGGTTAATTATTTCCTTTCCCATATTGGGGAAGTTTTCCACTCTAACCTCTTCAAATATTTTCTCAGACCCTTTCTTTTTTTCTTCTTCTTCTTGGAATCCTATGATTCAAATGTTGGGGCACTTAATGTTATCACTGAGGTCTCTGAGAGTGTCTTCTATTCTTTTTATTCTTTTTTCTTTTTCCTGCTCTGTGGCAGTTGTTGCCCCCATTCTATCTTCCAACTCACTTATTCGTTCTTCTGTCTCAGTCATTCTGCTGGTTATAGCATCTAGAATATTTTTAATTTCAGTTATTTTGTTATCCATTTCTGTTTGTTTTTCTGAGGTTTTATGAACTGTTTCTTGTACTTTATTTTGTTATCAAGATTTTGTATCATTTTTACTATCATTACTCTGAATTCTTTTTCAGGGATTTTTCCTATTTCCTCCTCATATATTTGGTCTTGTGGGTTTTTTTCCTGTTCCTTTGCCTGCATGGCATTTCTTTGTTTCCTCATGGTAGTCCAAACTTTTGGGGTTGCTTGTCCCAGTGATAGAGGGGTTTATAGAAGACTGTCCAAGCCCCAGACTAATGTCCAAGTGTTGGGTTAAGCAAATGTTAAGTCTAGGAAACACATACATGTATAAGACACACAATTACTGAATCCATTAGGACATAAGGCTCTGGAAAGACCTGACAGAAGAACCCCAGTATGCTATCATATATTCAAAGAGAAACCCAACAGAAATTCAAAACCAAAACAGAACAAAACAGAAACAAAAGCAAAAACAAACAAACAAACAACAACTTACACATACAAACACTAATACAGGGAGATTTTGTAAACTAGGATCAAATATAAAAAAGAGCTAGAGTACCACCAGACTGAATGGAGATTCTCAGAATGAAATTAGACAATTGTACTAAGAACTAAAATAGAGACAAAAACCTAATATTAAATATGAAAGTGGTGTGTCATCTGGAGAATAGAGCAAGGAGTCTGAGCAGATCGATAGTGTTGCTTATAAGTATGTTAAGATAAAATAAACTAAAAATGGACGGAAGACAGGGAAACAGAAGAGCATAGTGTGACTGGATATATGCAAATAAGAGGAAAGGAATAGAAATGTATAAAGGATAGAGATGAAAGGATGTAGGAGAGATATATTGTCTATACTACCAAAAGCTTAGCTAGAAATAGTATATAAAAAGGCAAAAAAATAAAAATAGAATAAAAAATAGAATTAAAAAAATATGTTATAAACTTGTAGATCCCTTAGGACTAAGATCGTAATTAATAAAGGAAAAAAAAAAAGAGAGAGAAAAAAAAACTGGAACTGATCCCAGAATGGACCAGTTCAATAGAATTGATACTAATATTTCTGTTTCCTTATAGTTTCAGTTGTAAGTGTCCTTCTACTCACCTTGGGTTTTTTGTATTATTCTGTGACCTGAAGAACTTCCTTTATTGTTCATCCGTAAGCATTGGTGTGTGGGGAGGGAGAGGGTACAATAGTGGCTCCCTCCCCTGGGAGTGAGTCAGCAGTGGCCCACTGTTGTTTCAGTCGGGCTTGGAGGTTCCGGTTGCAAAGGGATGCCAGTGGCTCTGGTGTAAACAGAAAGTCTCAGAGTTGGGCCTCTCTTGGGTTTTTTTTTTTTTTTTTTTTCTCAGTAGCCTCCCTGCTGCCGGCGTTCCAAGGGGTTTTAAGCTAGCCCCATCTGAGGGCCTGAGGGTCCCTGTTATCCCTGAGCGCCTTAGGTGGCCCACAGGGGGTCTCTCCACTGCCCACTGCAGGCGCCGACAGAGAGAGAGAGAGGCTATGCTCGCGGCTCCTCCCCACTGCCCGTGAGCCTGCAGCATCCAGCTGCCATCATGGCTGGGCAGCTCTCAGGGGCAGGCACTCCTCGCCGTGGGCCTCTTCCCTCCTGTCCTCTCGGTCCATCACCTTACTAGCAACAATTTTTCTCACCCTGAACCAGCTATCCGGTTCCCACGCTCCTGCTCCTGGACCCTCTGTTCAGCTGTGAATTGACATCTCAGTCTGGGAACGCTGAGCTGTGGTACGGACCCTCCGAGTGTTTCTCACTCCCTCCTGTCTTCCACAGCTCAGCCACTTCACCCTCTTTGAGCCATTGTAGATGCCTCCCTACCGGTTATGTCGGGATCCTTGCAGTCCTTTCTGGTGTCTGAGGTCATCTGCTTGTGTTCAGTTGGTTCTCTGTGGGAATTATTGTCTCTTTTGGTGCATTCCCAATGCATCTGTGGAGAGAGATGCATTCCACGTCCCTCTACTTCGCCGCCATTTTTCCTAACATTTTAAATACCACTGCTATAGTAAGAATTTCAAATGCAGGTCTTCTGATTTTTAATATTAAAAAGAATCTATACAAATTCTATACAAGTAGTTTTGTCAACGTAATGATGCAAATTTTTTTCCAGTTTTTGCTTTCTAACACTTAATTTTATTGCAGTATTTGCCTCTCGAGTTCAAGATTTTAAATGTATTTTCAAAATGGATTGTCTAAAGTGTGAAAAGTATTCAACATATGAAAAAGTAAAAATGAGCACTTAAAAGTTATTTGAAAGGTCATGTACTTAAAATCTTTGATATTAAGCAAGTACTGAAATAAAGTGAGTCTGACATTTTGTTGGATGGGCATGTGTGAAGGTAGTATCTACTCTTTTGACTTTACATATTGTATCAGTTGGATTCATTAATTATGCCTGCAGTTTGGGAAGTTCGCAATCCATTGTTATTCTGGCACATGTCAAAGAATATACAGCTTTTAACTACAAAGTCAAATAAAAATCTGCTGAAGAAATATTTCTGGTCCCAAGAGAACAGTGATATTTTAAAACAGAAAGATTTAGTATAAAATGAAATGCCCCTTACTCTATGCAGATAAAAGGAAAAATGGTTGCTTTCTATATTATCTAATTATTTTATGACCATAGGACATTAAACCAAAGAGAAAATTCAACATTTCCCCATAGCCCCGCTTTTTGATTCTCTTTTTGATTTTCTTTACTCTAATTCTCTTTATTTCTATCTTAGTCAATTTGGACTACTACAATAGAACACCATGGACTGGGTGACTTAAACAACAAACATTTAATTCTCATAGTTCTTAGAGGCTGGACGTCCAAGATCAGAGTGCAGCAAGGTTGGGTTTTTGGTAAGGGCCCTCTTTCAAGTTTACTGATGGCTATCTTTTTGTTTTATCCACACAAACTGGAGAAAGGGCTCTCTTCCATGTCATATAAGGACACGAATACTGTCATGGAGACCCTACTCCCAAGACTAATTACCTTCTAAAGACCCACCTCCCCTTACCATCACATTATGCATCACCATATACATTTTGGAGGGACACAAACCTTTAGTCCATAACAACTTCTAACATAAGATTTTCAGTGTGCTTATATTTTCAATGTTATACTTAATGAGCATACATTTTATTTTATTGTAAAAAGTAAGAGAATAATAAAATTGACACTTTTTTTAATAGACTATCACTTTTATAGCCTGACACTTTTTTATAGCCTAGTCAGTATATCCTCTTTTACCTATCTTAGTCTTTATTGGTGGTTCACAAATGCTAGTGCACATCAGAATCCGTTGCAGGGCTTGTGAAAACACAGATAGCTACACTCCTTCCCCAGAGCTTCTGAATCTTAGATCTGGTGTAAGAAGTTTACTTTGCCTCATTCTGGGTAATTTCTTCATATTTAATCTATTTATTCTGTTATCAGTTTTGTCATCAGTAAGCATTTCCAAGTGAACAAATGTTTGGCTCATTTTGGAGACTGCTTTACTCTCAATCCACCCTCACGTATTGTGCTCTTGTGCAGAAAACTCAAGTTCTACATTGTTCTTGGGTCATTTATTTATATAGTTTCTAGCACTCTTGTCCTTCCAGGAAAGAACTTCCATCTAGTACTATCTTCCTGTCATGTTATCTTGGAACTGAGTCTCCTTGATGCCAGCTGCTTCACTAGTTGTATCAGTTTTCTACTGCTGTGTAACAAGACACCACAAGCTTAGCCAATTCAATCTATACACATTTACTGTCTGACAGTTTCTGTTGGTCTGAAGTTTTGGCATGAATTAGCTAGATGGTCTGCTCAAAATTTTAAAAGGCTGCCATCAAGTTGTAGGCTGGGCTGTATTCTCACCTGGAGGCTTGACTGGGGAAAGTATCTGCACCCAAGCTCATACAGGTTATAGGCAGAAATCACTTCTTTGTGGCCATAACACCAAAGTCCTCAGCTCTTAGAAGCTACCTATGTTTCCCTGTCTGGTGGCCATCTCCATAGGCAGTTCAGAGCACAGCAGCTGGATTCAAGGCAACAGGAAAGTCTCTTGCTCCAGTTCGAGAAGACAGAGGCTTCGATAGCTTAGCATAATCACAGAAGTGACATTCCCTCACAAATGCTACATAATGTAACCTAGCTAAGGCAGTAGCATCTCATCACCCTTGCAATATTCTATTGGCTAGAAGACAGTGACAGGTTCCGCCCAGACTTAAGCTGGGGGGAGTATCCAGAGTATAATGCCCGAGGGTGATGGTCATGGTGGCCATCTTAGAACTTTGCTGGCCACACTGGATTTCCTCCAAAAGCATCTTCTATATATTTGTCTGATAAAATCACCCTCCTTGCAGCACCAGTGGCTGTTCTCCTGGTTCCTGCCTACCTCAGGGTGCAGGTCTACTTCCTGGTCTCAGCCCCCTCCAAAAGGTGCTTGTCTGACATTATTCCTAGTAATATGTCCCAATTCCTCCCCTATATAACAAATCTGAAATAATGGAAAGAACACAGAATTTAAATTAGACAAAACTGCTTTCTCATTCTGGCTTCAAAATTATGAGGTGTGCAAAATTTTAGGAGTGATTTGATCTCTCAATCTCAGCATAATAATTTACTTAGTGAGGAAAAGAATACCCAAATCATCAGGACATGTTATTGCAGTAGGAGTACTTAGCACCAGGCATGTACCCCATCATTGATAATTATCTTCTCTTCTATTAATTTTCCATCTTCTCTATATGATAAAGGTTTTACCTGGATCTAAAGCAAAACTAGAAAAAAAATCACATGAACATCTAGAGTTGTATTATACCAGTGACTTGATAACATGTTCTTTGCTCTTTATAGGAAGAAACCAAAGTTTGAGTCCCCCATTATATGCAAAACATTTTACCCAATGAAACTTATCTATTGCTTCATACTCTATTTTAAGTAGAGAATCCACATCTTTACTAATAGACTAATTACTTAATAGATTAATTTGTATATTTGTTGAGATGCTAACCAAGGTAAGAACAGATGTGTATCTGGATGTTAAACCTTAACATTAAAAAAGAAAAATGCACAGGAATTATGATCATTAAGTTGTTACTTTTATATTAGAGAAATGCAAGTCAAAACTACAATGAGATACCACCTCATACCAGTCAGAATGGCCATCATTAAAATGTCTACAAATAATAAATGCTGGGAAGGGTGTGGAGAAAAGGGAACCCTCCTACACTGTTGATGGGAATGTAAGTTGGTATAGACACTATGAAAAACAGTATGGAGGTTCCTCAAAAAACTAAAATAGAATTACCATATGATACAGCAATACCACTCCTGGGCATATATCCAGACAAAACTCTAATCCAAAAGGATATATGAATCCCTATGTTCATAGTAGCACTATTCACAATAGCCAAGATATGGAAACAACCTAAATGTCCATTGACAGAGGAATGGATAAAGAAGATGTGGTACATATATACAATGGAATACTACTCAGCCATAAAAAGAAGGAAATAATGCCATCTGCAGAAAAATGGATGGACCTAGAGATTATCATATTAAGTGAAGAAAGTCAGAAAGAGAAAGACAAATACCATATAATATCACTTATATGTGGTATCTGAAATATAACACAAATGAACCTCTACATGAAACAGAAACAGACTCACGGATGCAGAGAACCAACTTGTGGTTGCCAAGGGGGAGGGGGTTGGAGGAGGGATGGAGTGGGAGGTTGGGGTTAATCGATGTAAGCTATTATATATGGAATGGATAAACAACAAGGTCCTACTGTATAGCACAGAGAACTACATTCAGTATCCTATGATAAACCATAATGGAAAAGAATATTTAAAAAAAAGTATATGTATTGTATTTATATATGTATAACTGAATTACTTTGCTGTACAGCAGAAATTAACACGACATTGTAAATCAACTATACTTCAATAAAAATAAGTTGTTAATTTTATATACTTATGATGATGGTTGAATGTGGGAATTTGCTCTAGATTAAAACAATACCAGGTGCAGGGTTAAGTTCAGTAAGAAAATAATGGTAGTTACTAGTAACAGAAATGAAAGTTAAAAGTGGCTTCTTTTTCCTACATATGAAAAACTGTCTAGTGTTGGGCAGCCCCAGTGATGACAGATAAATCAGAGATCAGAGTTCAATTAACAAGGTAACAGGAAACAATGTATATTGTAACTAATGGCAATCTTTCCCATGATATGTGTCTTTGGGAAATCTTTTTTCCATACATAGGCAACCTCAACATTTTTCCTCAATATCTGTCCAGTCCTCTTTTGTTCCAGATAGGGTTCCTTTTCATCTAGTGACCTATAAGATATAACTATCTCTGCCCAGTGCACTCAATACGCAATGATGGGGGGGAGGTGCCTACAGTTACCATATTAAAAATGCCCTCAGAAAAAGAGAGATTTGGAAACATCCTCAGTTAGCTGGCCATCCACTAGTCACAGCCTGATGGGAGACTGTGTAGACACTGCCTGGGCCTGCCCAAAGTGTAGCCTCATACTGTGGGATAAATTCTCTCATTAATTATCCCTGTGTCCCCTGTTTGCTTTCTGGAAGTTTACTTGCATATGTACATATCATGCATGTCTATTATACTCCCAAGAATAGCAGCACATCTCAGTTTTTCTTCCCATTTATGAAGCATCTCTGAAGTCAGAACCAGCCCATATCCTCTTATATATCAGTGGCCAGAATTTAGGCACATGGATATGCCTACATGCTAGAAAATGTAATCTTTCTATTGGGCACATTGCTATCTTTAATAAATCAGAGCCCTCTTATTAAGGAACAAGAGGAGATTAGATATTGGGAAAATAAGTAACAGTTGTTACCATAGAGCTCAATTATATCATCTGAAGTTCTTCATAAGTATAGATGAAATGTGATGAAATGCTGTTACTAGGATAGGAATTTGATTAAGTTAATCATTATAGTTGGAATTATCCCCCATCCCCTGGCATAAATTACTTTATTTGGAAGAATTATAAAACTATTATGATGGTACACAGTTCCATACAATATTATCACTACTTGGAACCCTAGAGTGTGTAGACCATAGTAAGACCTCAATGATACTCTTATGGAAAGAAGAGAATTAGGCTAGGGATCAGTGATGGATACTCAAGTAGAGATCCAACTGGGCACAGCATAGATAAAATTATAATGCCTAATATATGTTGATAAATTAGAGGGTGATTCAGGTAAGTTATGCTCATCATGTATTTTTGTGAATATGGTCCATTTATAGTGGGCTCATACTAAGTCAAGTGAGGCTACTAATTTCTCGATAGTTCTGGAAATTTATCATTGAGAATATCCAGAAGTCCAGAAATGCTGAGTAGATGAGAATTAGTGCCCAGATCAATCAGACTGACTGATATGCCTGCAAATAAGCTGGGAAAGACTCAGAAAATCAAAGTTAAATCTAAGCCATGAGAAAACAGAGAGTGACAATAGGGCATCACCTCAGTTTTATTAAATATTCCTAGGAGGTTACCACTGAAAGACCAGATAGTTCATTTATGATTTTAAAAAATTTAAGTCCCCTACTCTCTATTCTTCCAGAACAGTCACCTCATAGAGGTAATACTATTTGTGATATCATTTATTTGCTCCAAAAGCATATATGGTCTATTCTTGCCTACAGCACTTATCGTAGTTTTAACACTCACCTCAAAAGGGAAAATATTGTAACAGAACGATAAGAAAGTGAAACCAATACAAAGCTGGAGGTTAGGATACCTAGCTTCTCCTGCTGACCATTAACTCCTGTGATTTATGTTATTACTTCCCCTCATTGGATTCTTTATTTTTCATTTGTAAAATGAAGGGTTTTGAATTTACAACTTCTAGTATCGCTTCTCACCCAAACCTTCCATAAATCTAGGTATTCAAAAAACAAAAAAAAACAGCTTCTGTTCTTTTAAAAGAAAAAAAGTGGGATCCCTTTACACAGTTTTCTTTATATTCTATTCCCTTATGTAGTGGGAGTGTATTTCTGCGTGTATGTGACTAAACCCTGTATTTGATCATGACCCCCAGGTAAGAGCACCAGAGGCCACTTCTTCTATGATTACATAACTGTGGTCTCATCTGTGGTCAGTTCGCATGACCCCATGTAAAGGAGGTCCCTACACAGAGATCCTAGGCTCTATATATTCAGGCATAAAGCAATACAGTACTTGTTTTTTGAGCCACTCTCATTTCCATGTAAATGCTGCCTGCTACAAAGGACAATGTAGCTTCTGCATGTCTAAGAAGATTAATGATGAAGTCATTTGGAGATGTCACTTATGTTTCACTTTTGATTCAGTTACTTACCAACTAACAGAGTTCAGCCTAGGCTTCTGTGATCTTTGGCCTTTCCCCTTTTCTCACTTGAGCCAACAATGGAGAAGTTAAGCACTAATCACAGTTTAAAATTCACGAGTTTGGCCACCAAGTTTGCATTTCTCTCTACCAGCACAAAAGGGGAAAAGACACTCTGTACATGGGTGTTCTCTTAATTTTTAAAACAACAGTGAGGTAAGAATCCTTTCTACTCTTAGATATAAGTAAACTTTGGCACAAGAGGTAAAAAAAAATGTGTCAAATCACCCCTGAATCAGATTCAATTTTTCTGATTCCAAACCTACAAAATGAAATGGAGTGGAGTGATAATGGAAAAAAAGAGAAACATGTCTTTATGAAATGAGGGATTTTCAAGCAGCTGTGGAACAAAAAGTAAAATTTAAATTAAAAATGTGGGCTCATCCTGTGAAGTATGATTAATGTGAAGATCAAGAGT
This sequence comes from Hippopotamus amphibius kiboko, assembly GCF_030028045.1. Taxonomy (NCBI): domain Eukaryota; kingdom Metazoa; phylum Chordata; class Mammalia; order Artiodactyla; family Hippopotamidae; genus Hippopotamus; species Hippopotamus amphibius. Next base: position 55,058,655 of record NC_080190.1, on the reverse strand, counting down.
TAATAAGAGTTCCTTCTGAGAGATTTTTCATTTCCTGAGCTTGTCAGGAAAGCTCACAGGAACTCAACGTATATATTGAACAGGGACTATACAATATAGGTTTTATGCATAGGGAATTATGCAGATTAAGTAACTATCCAGTGGATAAAGATGTCTGAAATGCATAGTTAAAGAAATCACTGTTTCATTTGTGGGTTTGTCTTTTACTACAGATGTCTTGATTATATTGTAGATTCCTAATAACCACATGGATTTATTGAGAGTTTGTAACTTTCTATAACACTTTAAAATTTATTTGACCTTCCAAAACATTAACTGAGATGATTCCAGTCATTTTAATAGGTACTCTATAATTTAGAAATGCTTTTCTGCTGGTTGCAAGTAACTGAAAATGGCTACAATAGCTTAAATAGAGATTTGTCTTACATATTAAGTCCAGAGCTTTGTGGCTGATGACATTATTCTAGTAGCTTCTATATATCAAGCTTATGCTTATTTTGAACTCTTAATTTATTAATTCTTTTTCCTTATGGTTACAAAACAGCATCTGCTTCTATAGGAAGCATGTCTACATTTCAGGAAGAGGGAAAGACAAAGGGGCAATGATGCTTTCCAAGTACTATGTCTTATTTTGTCAGGAAAGCAAAATGTTTCTGGAATGCTTACACAGAGAGGTCTTTTTTCCTCCTTAAAAATCTCTTTGGCCAAAGTCAATATTTCACATGGACATATCTAGCTGGAATGTTATTTGGTAGAAGAGGGTCATAGATGGTGAGGTAACATAAAGCACCCAATTGTCAAACAAGGCCTATGAATGAGAAATCTTACCCCATACAAAGCTTTATTTGTAATCGTAAGAGTACAGAAAATCAAGAAACTCAGAAGTAGATTGAGGTCTTGGAAATCAAGGCAATTTCTCAGGTCTTTCTTTTTTTTTTTTTTCCCTTTCCTGAACTGAACATACAGTACTGGCCCAGAACTGATGAGGTCTCTAAGTTGGATACAGGAGTAGAAAGAATTTAGTCTATGAATGATCTCCATCTAATGCCCTAGCTTTGTTGTTATCATCCATGGAGGCATGCTTCATACCTCACAAATCCCTAAATGATGATTCTTTTTCTTCTTCTTCCTCTTCTTTTTCTCCTCTTCTCTTCTGCCTTCTTCTTCATTATAAGCAGTCCTTTAAAAGAGACATCCTTGTGGGCTCTTGTGCCCCAGCCACCACCTTGAGGGCTCCCATCTCCATGGGCTCTCACACCCCAGCTGGAGCCTTGGGGGCTCCAGTCTCAGTTGGCTCCTGCACACTGCAGAGGGCTCTCCCACCCTATTTGTCCCCAGGGGGTGGGGCTGCCTCAACAGGGTCCCACACCCCAGCTGTCATCTTGGCAGGCTCCAGCAGCAGAAGTCAGTGAGTTGCCCACTTGCAGAGGTAGGGCTGAAACCACAGCTGAGCCCCAGGGGCTGTGAGACTTAGCAAGCAGGGCTGCAATCTCTTCCCACAGCTATGCAAGCCACAGATTTACACCTCTGCTGCTGACTTCATAAATTAAGCACCTGCAGGACATTCAAGTGGACAACAGGTGCTCCCACAGCTGGAACAGGTCTGGCATTAGCAGCTGTGGGCTTTGTGTGCATTTGCACATGGGGGCTGGGTCAGGCCAGGGTCTGAGCTGCCTCCATAGCTCCCACGCGGGTCCAGGTGCATGACTATGGCAGTCCTGGGCTCTGACTTCAGTGGATCTGCACTGGTGGTCTTGTGAAAACAATTCCCAAGGGACAGGGCCCATTGCCAGCATTCCCAAGGCTGAAGCAGGGCTGAGGGTAACGCCAACAACAGTATACTGTGTGAGTCCGCACAATGGGTGACAGGAGACACAATAGAGCACACTCACCAGTGGACAGCTCTGGCAGAGGAACACTCAGTGGCTCCTCTCCCAGTGGAAGTGCTCCAATCCCATTTACCTTGCACCACAGCCCAGGAACACAGCTCAGAAATAGATCTGGGGCCTTCAACTCTAACAACTAGGGAATAGACCCAGCCCTTCACAGGGTAGTGACAAGCGCAGAGCAAAGGGGAGGCCCTGCTCAACATTCATTGCAGGCTCTGGTCACCACAAAACCTGTCACACCTTCAATCAAGAGGATAATGGACTGAATACACTGAGGAAAAATGTGGCAGGCATCCACACTAAAAACAGCCCTCGCACCAAAAAATATTAAATCCATGCAGGCTACATAGGGATGCTCCCACATAAGAATACCCCTCCAGGACCAGAGTAGATACTTATTTCTCCTAAATTCCTGGAACAAGAGAAATATAAATAAAATGAAGAAGCAGAGGGACCACGCCCAATTAAAAGATCAAGAGCATTACCCTGAAAGAACAAACAATACCTCTTTAATAGATAGTGAGTTTAAAAAGGAGATAATGAAAATACCGAAGGAATTAATAAGGGCTATTGACAGAAATGCAGATTACTGTAAAAAGGAACTAGAAATTATAAGGAGGAACCAAGAAAAATTAGAAAATTCATTCACTGAGTCGAAAGCTGAGCTAAAGGCAATGAATAGCAGAGTGAACAATGCAGAAGAACAAATAAGTGATCTGGAAGATAGAATAATGGAAATCACCCAATCACAACAGCAGACAGAAAGCCAAATGAGAAAAAATGAAAGCAATATAAGAGACCTATGGGATGATAATATAAACCATGTCAATCTATGCATGACAGGAATACCAGAAGGAAAAGAATAAGAAAGGGGGATTGAAAATATATTTGAAGAGATTATGGCTGATAAGTTCCCAAACCTAAAGAAGGAAACAGATACCCAGGTACAGGAAGTACAGAGAGTCCCAAACAAGAAAAACCCAAACAGACCTACACTGAGACATATTATAATAAAAATGGCAAAAGAGAGAATTCTAAAGACAGTAAGAGAAAAGTAAGGAGTTAATTACAAGGGAACCCCCATAAGGCTATCAGCTAATTTCTCTACAGAAACATTGCAGTCCAGAGGGAATGGCAAGATATATTAAAAGTCCTGAAAGGGAAAAATCTGCAACCTAGGATACTCTACCCAGCAAGATTATCATTCAGAATAGAAGGAGAGAGAAAGAATTTTTCAGATAAGCAAAAACTAGAATAAAACAGCAATACTAAACCTATCCTAAAAGAAATATTGAAAGGTCTTCTCTAAGTAGAAAAGCCGTAAGAATCTATAGGAAAGAGAAAATCACAATTGGAAAGTAAATCACTTAAGTAAGCCAGTACCCGGATTTAAAAAAATCTAAAAATTTCTGTGACAGCGATGATAACCACAACGGACACCCAAAGGATGAACATGAGGATATAAAACAGGGCATCAAAATCATAAGGTATGGGGTAAGAAAGTAAGAAAATGAAGACTTTTTTTTTTTTTGTAGAATTTGTTTGAGCCTATATGACTACCAATCTAAGGCAAGTAGATATAGGAAGGGGTTAACCTACTTGAAAAACAGGGTAACCACAAATCAAAAATATACAATAGATTCACAAAAACCAAAAAAATGCAGAATAGAAAAGAAAATCACCAAAACACAAAAGGAAAAACAAAAAGAAAAAGACAGGGACAAAGAAGAAATATAAAATCAGTGGGAAAACATATGGCAATAAATAATTACCTTTAATGTCAATGGACTAAATGCTCCAATCAAAAGACACAGAGTGGCAGATTGTATTAAAAGAAAAAAAAAAGAAACAAGAGCCTATAAAATGCTGCCTACAAGAGACCCACTTTAGGGCCAAGGACACACACAGATTGAAAGTGACAGGATGGAAAAAGATATTTCATGCAAACAAAAATGACAAGAAAGTGGAGGTCTTAATACTTATAGCAGACAAAATAGACTTTAAAATAAAGGCCATAAAGAATGATAAAGACAGACACTATATAATGATAAAAGAATCAATGCAAGAAGAGGATATTACACTCATCAACCTATATACATCCAATATAGAAGCACCGAAATATATCAAACAAAAGAGAAAAGAAATTAATGGGAATACAATAATGGTATGAGAATTTAATACCTCATTCACATTGATGGACAAATATTTAAGACAGAAAATCAATAAGGCAACAGAGATCCTAAATGATACAATAGAATGGTTAGATTTAATTGATATTTTCAGGACATTACATCCAAAAAAAAGCAGAATACATCCTCTTTTCACGTGCACATGGAACCTTCCCTAGGACTGACCACATACTAGGGCACAAAAGAAGCCTCAATAAATTTGAGTATAGAAATTATTTCAAGCATATTTTCTGACCACATCGGCATGAAATTAGAAATCAAACACAGAAAGAGACATGAGAAAAAAACAATTACATGGAGACTAAAAATATGCTACTAAAAAAACAATGGGTCAACAATGAAATTAAAGAAGAAATTTAATAATACCTTGAGGTAAATGACAATGAAAACACAATCATATAAAATCATATGGGATGCAGTTTAGAGTGATATAGGCCTTCTTTAAGAAACAAAAAAAATCTCAAATAAACAACCTAACCCACCACCTAAAAGAATTAGAAAAAGACGAACAAACAAGACCTAAAGTCAGAAGAAGGAAGTAGATAATAAAGATCAGAGAGGAAATGAATAAAATAGAGATTAAAAAAATAGAAAAAAAATTAATAAAACCAAGAGTTGGTTTTTTGAAAAAGTAAACAAAGTTGACAAACCTCTGGCCAGACTCACCAAAGAGAAAAGAGAGAAGACCCAAATAAAATAAGAAACAAAAGAGGAAAAATCACAACTGATACTGCAGAAATACAAAAAAACATAAGAGAATACTATGAATAATTAATTATATGCCAACAAATTAGACAACCTAGAAGAATTGGACAACTTTCTAGAAACATACAGCCCACCAAAACTGAATCAAGAAGAAATAGATAGCTTGAACAGACTGATCACTAGAAGTGAAATAGAATCTGTAATAAAAAAAAAAAAAAAAGTCCCTGTAAATAAAAATCCAGGACCAGGTGGCTTCACAGGTGATTTCTACCAAACATACAAGGAAGAACTTATACCGATCCTTATCAAACTCTTCCACAAGGCTGAAGAGGAAAAATCACCCCCAAAGACATTCTATGAACCCACAATCACCCTGATGCCAAAATCAGAAAAAGACACCACCAAAACAGAAAATGACAGGCCAGTATCTTTGATAAATTTAGATGTAAAAATTCTCAACAAAATATTAGCAAACAAAAACCAACAACACGTTAAAAAAATTACATACACCACAACCAAGTTGGATTCATCACAGGGTCACATTCACCACAGGATGGTTCAACATATGCAAATCAATGTGATACACCACATCAACAAAAGAAAAGAACCACAGGATCATCTCAATAGATGCGGAAAAAGCATTTGACAAAATTCAACATTCATTCATGACAAAAACTCATATCAAAGTGGTCACAACTCTATGGCAAAAAGCAAACAACCCAATCAAAAAAAGGGCAGAAGACCTAAATAGACATTTCTCCAAAGAAGACATGCAAATGGCCAAAAAGCACATGAAAAGATGTTCAACACCACTCATCATCAGAGAAATGCAAATCAAAACTACAAGGGGTTATTGTATCACACCCATCAGAATGGCCATCATTAAAATGTCTACAAGCAATAAATGCTGAAGAGGGTGTGGAGAAAAGGGAACCCTCTCTACACTGTCGGTGGGAATGTAAACTGGTACAACCACTATGGAGAACAGTATAGAGGTTCCTTAAAAAAATAAAAACAGAACTACTATTTGATCCAGCAATCCTACTCCTGGCATATATCTGGAGAAAATCATAATCTGAAAATATACCTGCACCCCAATGTTCATTGCAGCACTATTTACAATAGTCAAGAAATCGAAGCAACCTAAATGTCCATCAACAGAGGAATGGATAAAGAAGATGTGGTACATATATACACTGGAATATTACTCAGCTGTAAAAAAAAAAAAAGAATGAAATAATGCCATTGGTAGCAACATGGATGGACCTAGAGATTATCACACTGAGTGAAGTAAGAGAAAGATAAATATCATATGATATCACTCATATGTGGAATCTAATTTTTAAAAGTGATACAAATGAACTTATTTATAAAACAGAAACAGACTTACAAATATTGAAAAAAAACAATAACTTACCATTACCAAAGGGGAATCATAGTGGGGAGGCATAAATCAGGTGCTTGGGATGAACGTACACACACTACCATATATAAGATAGATAACCAACAAGAATACCTACTGTATAGCACAGGGAAACTCTACTCAACATTCTATGATAACCTATATGAGAAACACCAAAAAAGAATGAATATATGTATATGTATAACTGAATCACTTTGCTGTATACCCGAAACTAACACAATATTGTGGATCAACTATACTTCAATAAAATTTTTAAAAGCTTCTGACCTGGAATTAATATTTTGAGAATTTTTATGAAAAATCCAAAGTCATAACCTGTGTAGAGGCAGTGAAATGAGCAGAGTTTGGAGTATCTTATTACATGAAACATCTTATTAGTGCGTGTAAATCTCACGAACCTCACACAGTTTCAGACACAGTGAAGATATTCAATTTCTATAATATGGAAACTTTTCTGGAAACTATTCAGAACAATGTATTATTCTAGATTAATATTCCATTTAAACTTCATACTCATTCACTTATTCATTAAAAAAAGCATTTTTTAGTGATCTGCTATACGAATCCACTTTACTTCATACAGACTTCATTATAAGAACATTAACATATGTTTGTTCAAATGGAAATATTGAGATGATTAATACAAAATCTCTGCCCACTTCCTGGCACTTAGAAACACTTCATACTGAATCCTTGCAGCAGAGGACTGGCCTTCACCAATTATTACCTATTTTCCCTGGAACAGTTGGCAATTACACTCAGCCTTTGTATTCTTATCTGCAATTTGGAAACTTAACAGTTATTTTTTGGATAAATGGTTTTCATTTTTGAAACTGTCATTTTGCTGTCCCTGTTATCCTATATCCTAGGGTTATCACCTATGATATGTAAATATTTCATGAGGATAAAGCTAAATACGTGATTCTGAAATGGAGCAGGACCCTTCGGTCCTTGCCTGCCATGTCCTCTGCCTGCCTTTTGTCTGTAGAAAAACTATACTCAGAGAATAAACAATCAGAGAAGTGAGAAAATGCAGAAACAAAGGAAAACAGTCAAACAGCACAAAATGGTAACATAATAGTTTAGTCATTAAGCAAAGTCAAGGACCTTGAGTTCCTCCTCAAGGGCTATAGATAATATTCTGAGCCATATTCTTTGAGCTGTCTTATACTGATATACCAGGTTGAAGAAGTTAACTATATGATGACCAGACTGTAGCCAGGACATAAGCTGACACAATTTCGAGAACTGGCCTCAAAGAAATGGGAACAAACCAACCCCGGAACTGAAGACTAAATGTACTTAAAACAATCAAGATGACACTGATCAGACCACCATATGACCAGTTTCAAGATAACTGTCAGAACTGACTGTGCTATTCTGCATGTAGCCCCCTCCCTCTGCCCATATACCTCCGAAACTCCCCTTTAAAAGCTCTTTCCCACTGGTCATCACTGGGGGGAATCGCCTTTGGATACAAGTCTGCCCTCCCCACTGGTTGGCAGCTTCTGAAATAAAGCAAACTTTCTCTTCCATCAACTTTGCCTCTTTATTCACTTTAAGCGAGTGAACGAGCAGTGAACTCTATTTTCTGTAACAGTGGGTTTTTATTATCAATACTCTACCACCTTGAGCATCTTATTTAACTGTCTCATCTCTAAACTGTCATGATGATAATATGTAAATATTTTTGCTAAGTTTCTTGTGCTTAGAGCTTCATGTGCAACATCCCCTTGAGCCGCACAGCTAACTTGAGTTATGCATTATTACTTCACAAATGAGGACACAGAAGTAAAAGAATTGAACCCAGGCTGTCTGACTCAGGTTCATCTGCTTTCACCACCATTTATACTACCTCAGCATCACGTTAAGCTTCCATGCGGCTGCTATTAGACTGGCCTTTTCCACTGTGGTATTTTACTAAAGAGTGCTTATGGGATAACATCTGAAACTACTGTGAGCATGCGTGTGTGTGTGTATTTCTGTGGAGGGTATGTACATATTAATTCAGAGTCTTGACAATTGTCTACAGGTCCTGAAGCCCTAGTTTGCACACCTTCCTCAGGAGTTTTGGCATATGACTGCAAAGGAAGAGCGTGGGATTTACATGCATATCGTTTGCCGTGTTTTCATAAAATTATAAACAGGTTCACCCCCCTAATCTTTCAAGATGGACTGTACCTCACTTACTAAAGAAGAATAGTTTAATCTCCAAATGACTGTGCAGTCTCTAATCTGGGCCACTGGGCATATAATATGTAGTCAGTATGTATGTTATTTTCTTCCTCTAAAAATAGTCCCACTCCCTCTGCCACTATACACATCCATTCTGATTTGCAAGGTCACTTGAACACTATCATTTCTTATGCTCATAAGGTAGGGAAAAGGTTAATGTTAGGTTAATGTTAATGTACCGCTAAGACTGTGTGACTCTATGATTATAGAGCAGAGAGTGGAGACTGTAAGCAGTCCTTATTACACATAACATGACTCTGTACACCTCAATCAAGGCCCTTATCACCTTTTCCTCTCTAGACTAAATCATTCTAATTGGTTTGCTCTCATGTCATGTGTAAGCTTTGCCTCACTCCTGACAATCTCTGTTCCCCTTCCATCACATTAATAAGAGTTCACTCTTCTTCCCATGTTAAAGAAGTCTAAGCTTAGAATGGAACAAATGGGGTTCAGACACATGAAGCATCATCATTCAAGGCTGTAGGTGTCCCCACCGCAGGCTGAGAGAGTTCATAACAGTTTCTAATTTCCCCTTTAGTGTAAGGGAAATATCATAGAGACAAGCAAGGGCTCTGTAAATAATCTTTGATCTAGAATTTTAGTTCTGAAATCTACACATATGTCGTGATCCTAACCTCAATTTTTTAGGCAGGCATAACTCCATTTTAATGATATGTTAAAGAGACGTGACACAATTATGAAAGGTTCTTTGGATCCAAGTGGTCTGTTTACTAAATCACTTTATTTTTTGTTGTTTTGTTTTTTTAGCACTTTTCACTCTTTACAACTAGAAACAGGTTAAGTCATAACTCTGCTGAAACTTACATTTTGAGTCAGACTTTTCAAAGGCAACTCTGTTGCCAGATTTCAAACCAAAATTTTATAAAATCTTGTATTACCTTTTGAGCATGGAGACAAAAGTTTGAAGAAAATTAACCATCATAGTTCATTAAACAATAAATTCATAATAAAATGAAACAAGGGAGCAGTGTAAAAGTTTGAATAGTATTAGGAATTAATTCAAGTCATATGGCAGTTATTTCCACAGGCTACTAAATACTATCTGTCCACATATTAAAACACAGAAGTTATCAAATACTACTCATCTGTGTATTAAATACTATTACGTATCTATATTCTATATGTAATAGACCCTATTCTTTCCATGACCTATGTATAATTAAAACCCAGCATAGGGACTTCCCTGGTGGCACAGTGGTTAAGACTCCATGTTCCCAATGCAGGGGGCCTGGGTTTGATCCCTGGTCAGGGAACTAGATCCCATATGCATGCCACATCTAAGAGTTCGCAAGCCACAACTAAGGAGCCCACCTGCCGCAACTAAGACCCAGCACTACCAAATAAGTAAATATTAAAGCAAACAAACAGCACAGACCAGTCCAAAAGAAAAACTTATTTCAAAGGTAGAGTAAGTGGTTCCAGAAGCAAATGAGTTCCTTGGAAGTATTCGAACAGAAAAGAGGGATGCAGAATGAGAAACCAAAATGGTACTTCTAGATAGCTTTTTTTTTTTTTTTTTTTAAGACCAGTGTTGAAAGACCATCCTAACTGGTTTTTGCTCTGTCCTTGAATGGTCTAGACCTTCTGAGTAATAGAAATTGATAGGATGTAAAGATAGAGTATATCTCTTCTCCTCAGCAGCCATTTGCTCACATTCTAAGGGGGATAAACTCAGAGAACTTGTCTCTTTTCTCTAAAGCTATGTCACTTCCATTCTAAATGGAATAGAGTTTACAGATGCCTTTTTTATCTCCCATGATATGATTGCTTACACTCTGGGGTAGAAATCTTTCTTTCCTCCCCAAGAGAGGATTTGTTTACATCCAGTTTAAAAGATAAAATGTCTCTCTTTATCTCAGGAGGGAAGAGTGGTAGGTATGCCATTAGCTCAGCATACACTCTGAGTTTTTAAACTTTGGTATTCTTCTCCTGTGACGCAAATCCCTCTGTGTGTTTAGGTGACATATGGCTCTCATTACATCATCTCATTGGAATTTGAGGCCTTAGGCAATTATTTTATTTACTCTGGGTTTAAATGAAAAGATCTGTTCCCTACTCTAGAGATCTTGTATGTGTATGCATATTAAAATACACACGATAAAATTTACCATTTAAAGTATACAATTCAGTGGCATTTAGTATATTCACAGTGTGAATACAAATATCACCACTATCTAGTTCCAGGACATTTTAATCACCCTAAAAGCAAGCCCTATACCCATTAAGCACACTCCCTTACCACCTCTGTAATCCTCACTAACCTGACTTCTATCTCCATGGATTTGTCTATCCTGGATATTTCATATAAGTGGAACCGTGCAACATGCAGCCTTTTGTGTCTGGCTTCTTTAATTTAGCACGATGTTTTCAAGGTCCATCCATGTTGCAATACGCACGAGTACCTCATTTTCTTTCATGGTCACATAATTTCAGTGAATGAACATACATATTTTGATTATCCACTCATCAGTTGACAGACGTTTGGGTTGTTTCCACCTTTGAGCTTTAGTTAATACTCCTGTTATGAATATCAGTGTACAAGTTTTGATTTGAACACCTGTTTTCAATTTCTGAGGATAAAGAGTAGAATTGCTGTGCCATATAATAATTCTACATTTACGTTTTTGAGCAACTGCCAAACTCTTTTCAAACTATCTTGACCATTTTACATTTCCACCAGCAATTTATGAGGTTTCCAATTACTCCACATCCTGGTCAACATTTATTATTGCATATTTTAAAAATTATTATTATAGCCATCCTAATATGTTTGAAGTAGTATCTCATTACAGTTTTTGTTTGCATTTTTGCATTTCCCTAATGACTAATGATGTTACCATCTTTCATGTGCTTTTTGATCATTTGTATATGTGCTTTGGAGAAATATCCGTTGAAGTCCTTCGCCTGTTTTTTTTTTTTTTTTGGTTTATTTGTCTTTTTGTTCTTGAGTTATTAGAGTTTTTAATACTCTGGGTACTAGAGCCTTATCAAATATGTGATCTGCATCTATTTTTCTCCCATGTTATTGGTTGTCTTTTTGCTTTCTTGACAGTGTCCTTTAAAGCACATTTTTCATTTGGATGAAGTCCAATTTATCTTTCTAAAACATTTTGTTTGTGCTTTTAGTATTATATTTAACAAACTGTTGCTAAATCCAAGGTCCTGAAGAAAAGTCATGTGACTTTTAATGGACATTTTTATCCCTATGTTTTCCTTCCAATTCTGTTTGTATTTTCTTAAGCAGAATCACTATACCATAAAAAGAGGCAGATGATACTGAGGCAAAAATCTCAGAGGGTCGAACAGAATGGCCCAAGGATTGGCCAGCAATCTGAGATAAGATTACCCAGCCAATGCTATGTCATATCGTTTCCAAATGAAACATATGCCAAATTCACTTTGTATTTGGCCCCTGTTTCACATCTTCTTTAACAAGACCAATGCCATTATGTTATGTTGCCTTCCATTCTCCCTTGGGTACCTAAGACTTAGAAAACAGCTTTGTTCCTGGACAGGATTTTTTTTTCTTTTACCTTTTCCTGCTTGTATGTCCTGAGAAGCTGGATTAGAAAATCATGAAGGAAGCTAAGAGACCTCGTTGACTAATTGGATGTTTGTTCCTTGCTTCATCACCCCTGCCTTCATCCTGGTTTTTCAAGAACCACTGAATCAAAAGTACCTTTAAGGACACCGCCCTGATCCTGTCCAATGGAGAGAGAATGCAGAGCTTATGGAGTTAAAAATTAAGGCTCCAACTGCCCTACCCTCAAAAAAAGTCTAACAAAACACAGATAGCACTCGTTTAATTTATTCATTCACTCATCCATTTATATGACTACGTGTTTACTCCTTCACTTAGCAGATGGAGGCACTTAACTGGTCTATTCTCCTTGACTCTGGTGTCCTGCAATCTGTTTATGCCAGACTGGTCTTTTCCAAATACAAATTGGGTCATGTTTTATATCCATTATGTCCCACCCATGTCCCCCACTTCCCTTAAAGAAAAACACCCAATGGACTGTCTTCTTAACCTGAGCTATAAGACCTGACACTCTACACTCTCATTCTGGTACTTCTAAATATATATATATATATATATATATATTTGAATTTTTATCTTATTACATATCTATTGGTAACCAGGAATGTAGCAAGGCTGCAGAGGACACAATGGAAAGAAGCATTCTCTTTGGCATCAATATCCACATCTGTAAAATTGGTATTTTCTTCCATATCGAACATATCCAAAAGTTTTGTAAGTAAATGAAATACAATTCTAAATATAGAGCATCTCAAATGCTATGTGTATATCTATAGATACATGTGTATATATAATATATATTATATAATAGTAATACAGTGACTATATATATATCTAATGGTCATATAATATAAAGCATATTGTTCCTAGAAGGTGAACCAAAAATTATTGACTTTGACTCAGTAAAAAGATCCCTTATACTGGTGACAGATACCATATTATATCAAAATATAATTTATATGCTATATTAAAAATAATAAAATTGTTTATTTTTCCCTCAATCCCAGAGACAGCTCATGTATCATCTTTAGCCAGTCCTGTTAGCTTGGTATTGCCTGACTAAAGTACATTACTGGGAAGGATTATGATACTAATTTAAGAGTGACTATCATGGGGGCAGAAGAGTGAGAGCCTAAGCATTTATTATTCCTAGCTATATTTTATTCTGCAAGTTCTCTGACATTAGAAAACTCATAGTCATTACAACTACATGTCTCAGGAGAAAAGAAGGACCTCTTCCTGATGGTTTAAGCAAAACCCCAGAGCTGATTCTGATTTGTTCCATTCAGGTCAAATGTTCACCTCATGTGACTGAGATCCCCATCAGATCAAAGAGGAGAAATACTTCAAAAGAAAATTAAATGCTATTGGATATGGGAAACCCGAATGAACTTTTTGGCCAAGCCAGTAACATATTATGGCCCCTGACCTTAAAAATGAGGACTTCAAAGCCAATGCATGAGGGAATAACCGTAACTACATGTTAGTGCTGAACACCGAATCCAAGGTGCCTCTCTTCCAGCCCAGAGCCTCTCACTCCTTCCCATATATCTCCTGTTCTTCTCATTCTCCTAACAGGGGTCTATGGGAGTTCCTAGTTCTTACAAAGAAAACCTGTCATAACAAGATCTAAATAGTCAGATAGATATTCATTAGAACCACTTAGCATGACTTTAGTCAAATTAAAATCAGAAATATAAAATTTTCATTTGACATCCCAGAATCAGGATGACTCAAATGCTGTCAAAATGGATAACAGAAAATCTCTTAAAGTGCTTTGCTCCCATATAGAAAAATTAGTAAATTAATAAAGGAAAGCACAATAAGAACATTTACATTTTTGTACCTAAGGTTATTTTTGAGGAAATGTGTTAAATAAATCTCTGTAATTATGGTAAGACAGTTCACCATTTATCTCAGGATGGATGTTAAATGTTTCTCTTCCTTATAATCATAGCTGCCATGGCAATAGTGGATACTATTAGAGACACTTCCATAAATGCACAGTTCTCTGACTGGTTGAAATGGGTATAATAGTCACACACGTTTGTCCCCTCCGCAACTATATCTCCAGTTCCTTTACCCTGATAGGGCAGGGGAAGAAACAGCATGGCTTGGTGATGGTGTGCCTTCTGGATTCCTGCCACTCCTAAAGATTCCATATTCTCTCCCTTCCCTGAGGGATTTCAGATTTCACATTTTGTCCGTGTGGCTTCGCTGATGCTGAAGCCATTTGTTCTTCTACTTCTTGAGCTCCACCCACTCCCCCCAATTTTTTCTTTTTTTTTTTTTTTTCTCAGCTGATCTTTGTATTACCTCCTTCAGAACAACTTGAATCTCTCCAGGTACTGTTGGGAATTTATTCCCCATGGAAAGGTATGACTATATCAGACAATTTTTGAAATAAAGGGATCCTCAGTGAATACCCAATTTTATATCTAGTGAGGAGCTTGGTATATTGTCAACTTTCTCATCACAGGGCAGGTTCCTGATTCTACACCTCTCTTATAGGTCCCACCTCCTCCAGCCAACCTGCCCAAGATTATGGGAGCTTTCACTTCTCATTTTAAAACATCATGAATGTACTTTAGCTTTCTTCTCCGATTCTCAAGGATCCTCTGAGGAATAATAATAAAAATAGCCAAACTTCTTTATTTATGTACCAGGGGCTAGCTTAATCCCTGTACATCTATCAATTCCTTTCCTCTATCCAACAACCATCCATAGTGGTTATTATTATAAGCCTCAATTTCTGATGAGGTAAGTTAGGCTAGAGAAATTACACAACTGTCCAAAGTGACAAAAATATAAGTGGAGGAACTGTGTCAAAACCACATATCTATGTCTGAATCTACGTGACTATGGTAATTAGGGTAGGCTAAACTGCTCTAACAGCCTCCCAAATGTATAATGATGAGACCCTATTAGGTCATTTATTTTTTCTGTATTGCAAAGGTGGCATTCTTCTTGTTTGGTGGGATGTTTTCCACTTCTCAACGGTTAAGCAGCCCAGGATCCTTCATCTCCCAGGACTTTTCATCATCTGTATCCAATTAGTAGAGGGGAAAGAACAGGGAAAGAACATGATGGAGCACAAGTGGAAAGTTCTCATAGGTCAGGCACGATCACTGCCACTCATACTCCACTGTCCAGATTTCACTGACTTAGCTACAACTACTTGCAAGAGAGGATAAGAAATGTAATCCAGGTGCATGAGAAGAGGCAGTCCATCACAGTGACCTCCTGACATCCCGTATTTCCCAAAATGAATATTTAAAAACAAGTTGAATTTCAGCAATAAAACAAATTAAATTAATACATAAAACTTCTGAGGAGACGGACCATATAGTACAGTGCATGCCATATAGGCTGATCAATATTGAATGAATGAAGAAATACAACCCTCTCTACCTATCTCTAAAGTCATATGGGATCACATATCATTTACATGTTTGCTCGATTTTTGTTGTAATTTTTGAAATAAGTGATATTTTAATGTTCATGATTAGGTGATGTGTCCATGAATGTATTATGAAATGCAAATTGAGTACATTCAAACAATATAGTAGTTCCCACGCGTGACAAATTAGGCTTGTTAGAACAATGCCCTATCTTTTTTTTTTTTTTAACTTCAAATACCCAGAGAGGGGGAAAAATACATGTTTGCGGGGGTTATTTGTTTCTTCATTAAGAGATATGTTATGTTGCAAAATGTAATAACAATTTGATTTATATGGTGAAATGCTACATAAATTAAGCACACAATATGTAACACATTTTTTTCTTTGTACAGTAGCCTTTCTCTTTAAATAGCTCTTAGTTTGCTGTAATAAAAGAAAATTATGATTTCGCAGGCACAGCCTAAGAAAGAAATTTAATTAACATGAGTAATTTCAAAATTCATTTAAGTTCTCACAATGAAATATTTTATGGACAGTTGAGGTAGTAAATTATTGATTGGCTAATCAAATCCTCAATTACTGACTGATAAGTTGTCATCTCTCCAATAACAGATATTCTCTGAATGCAATTGCCAACACTGACTGAATCCCCCTCAGCATCCATCACAGTCCCTTACAAACTAAGGATTTCTTAAATCTCTGCCATTCATTTCTATTTATAGCCCTGGTTTATAAGTTTCTGTTCACAGTCACACCCACCCTAGACCAGGCTCCTTTCCATGGATGTCTAACATGCATGCAGTGTCAACAAGATACCATCAACAACTGCAAAGACTCTGAGACTAATTATTATTAGGGTGGTTGATTTTCTGTCTCAGGCCCAACCATGTGTTTAGTATGACAAGCTTGCTGGTGACCTCAGCTCAACCAAACCTTGAGTTTGGGGACTCTCAGGCTGAGAGACTGTTGGGAATCCCCTGCCAGCTAGTAAGTGAAGTCTCGTATTAGTCTGCTCCCATTATACCCATTGTCTAGCAAATCTCGAGTTACAACCTCTTTATCCTGTGATTGACAACAGGGTAAAAAAATTTTTTTAAGGAAAAACCAAGTCTTGAATAAAACAAAAGAGCAAAAATTCAAGCTCATGTTTTAGAGAACTAATTGTGATAATTTCATACTTTTCACAGCCTAAATGCTTGTTCATCCAAGTTCTGTACTTACTGATTCAACAAATATTTATCACATGACATTTTGAATGACATCTGCCTTCACAGAGTTTGATACAGGGGATAAAGGCAAGTATATAGGCAACTTTATAAAAAGGAATAAATCATTTGATAGATGGGTAGAGGGAATTAGGGAATAAAGAAAAAAAGGTAATGGAGCCAGATTTTAGAGTCAAAGATGTCTTTCTGACAAAAGTGATATTTCAAATGAGAACTGAAGATACAGAAACAGTGCAGGGAAGAATATTCTATGTCATGATTTATAAAACTTTACTTATAAGCCTACCAAGCTCATGATTTTTGCATATTCACATACATACAATAACATTATTTACTGAATACTTATTTTGATCAGTTCATTTTTAAAATTTAAATTAAAATTGTTTTAAAAGGCACATTTATATCATTCCCATAAGAAAATCAAAACCACATAGTATAAACAGAAGGAAACTCTAAAAATAAATACATTGACACAAACCATACAATTAAATCTTAGCCAATTACTACCTCCTGCAAAAACTTCTGAGCCTCAGACCTTCCCTCTTCCAGTAAAAAGAATATATAAGCAATCTCAGTGTTAAGCAAACAAATTCACTTAGTATGGAAGTGAGACTTTCTCATTTTAAGTGATCTAATAAGAAGATAACTTTTCTTATACTATGGTACAATGATATTCAAAGTTCTGTTTTAGCATCAGTCTAAAATGATTTCTTAAACAACTGTGGTACATGTCTTACATCTACAGAGACACAGATCTAGACACAGAGGAGACCAGAGGTTAGGGTTCAGAGGCAGAATGGAAAAAGAAACATTTGAGAAACTTGGAATCATAGATTAGAACTTGAACATGATTAAGAGAGAGTAAAATGCCCAAGTTGGAGATTGAAATGTAAAGAGCGATCTGATCATGCAGGGCTTTCTAAGCTCTAATCAGAGACCTCTTGAGGATCACTAATGTACAAGGCAAAACACTTCTGGATTAGAATAGGGAGCCATTTTCCCAGTGCTTCTCAATGTGCGAATCACCACTACTCCTGCTTTGGTCATGCCATGAGCCTTTGATTAATTAGCATAAGTTTTAAAATCTATTTATCATATGATGGATGCTCAGATTAAGACTGCAGAATTAACTGTGTTTTAAGCTTGTTCCTAGACAGAAAGGATTATAAACATCAAATCACTGGAAAATGAATGGTCTCATCTAAATCTAAATTAGGAATATTAACGGAAAGATATCTCCTTTTCAAGGGCAAAATTCTCACAATACTTTCTAAATTGAGAAAGGGTATTTGTAAAGAACAGCATATACAAGGAAAATAAGTTGAGATCTGAGAATAATTCACTTAAGAATACAGAAAATTTATATATATATATATTTAAATATATTGAGTATACTAAGACACCTGCCCCTTTATCTTTCTTTGAGCTAAGAACTTCTTCATAGGAACAAGGTAAAAGCCTTGGACTTAAGTGAGGAGAATTCTGCTACTTTGGCTTTTATGGATATTTGTGTCCCATATAGATGGTCAATGGTACAAAACAGACTTGCCAGCTTCAATTTATGCCTATGAGCAGTTGCATGTTATGGAATGAACAGCACAAACCCTAGTTAGTGTAAAGAAGGACTCACTAAATAGAAACTAGCTTTTCCAGATTATATGATAAAGCTATAAGTTCAGGAGGAATCACCCATTATAGGAGAAGCAGACAGTGCTGAAGTCCTTGGCAGAGGTTTGTTATATGAATATAAGAAGATATAATTTCATTTACAAAGCTTTACATTTTCCTGATTGTGATGCACACAAAGAAGCATATGTGTGTAATGATCATAATATTCATACAAATATGTACTGAGTACATACTGTACATACACAAAGCTCACTACATGCATTAGCACATTTAATTCTACAAAATATCTATATCAATGGCATTCAAACTTTTTTTGACCCCAGCTCACAGTAAGAAACACATTTTACATGCTACTAAGAAAACATGCACACATACCCAATAAGGTTCTCATTCAGATTTAATAGAGAAATCAAAAACTTTACAGATAAGCAAAAGCTAAGAGAATTCAGCACCACAAGACCAGCTTTGCAACAAATGCCATAGGAACTTCTCTAAGTGGGAAAGAAAAGGCCACTATTAGAAGAAAATTATGAATGGAAAAGCTTACCAGTAAGGCAAATATAAAGGAAAGGTAGGAAATAATCTGCACACAAATATGATATCAAAATCAGGACTTGTGAGAAAAGCACAAATGCAGGATATTAGAAATGCATTTGAAATTAAACAACCAAAAAGTTGAAACAATCTTGTTTATATATAGACTGCTATATCATAACCTCCAGATAACCACAAACCAAAAATCTATAATAGATACACACACAAAAAAGAAAAGAAGAATCCAAACACAATCCTAAAGTTAGTCATCAAATCACAAGAGAAAAGAGGAAGGGAAGAAAAAAGACTGACAAAATGATCTAAAGCAATTAAGAAAATGGCAATAGGAACATACATATTTATAATTACCTTAAATGTAAATGGATTAAATATTCCAACCAAAAGACACAGACTGGCTGAATGGATACAAAAACAAGACCCATATAAATGCTGTCTATAAGAGACCCACTTCAGATCTAGGGACACACACAGACTGAAAGTGAGGGGATGGAAAAAGGTATTCCATGCAAAAGGAAATCAAAAGAAAGCTGGAGTAGCAATATTCATAAATAAACTTTAAAATAGAGTGTTACAAGAGAGAAAAAAGGACACTATATAATGATCAAGGGATCAATCCATGAAGATGTAACAATTGTAAATATTTACACACCCAATATAGGAGCACCACAATTTATAAGGCAAATACTAATAACCATAAGCTGAGAAATTGACAGTAACACAGTAATAGTGGGGGACTTTAATACCTCACTTTCATCAATGCACAGATCATCCAGACAGAAAATCAGTAAGGAAACACAGACTTTAAATGACACATTTGACCAGATGGACTTGATATTTATAGAATATTCCATAGAAAAGCAGCAGAATACACATTCTTCTTAAGTGCACATGAAACATTCTCCAGGACTGATCACATGGTAGGCCATAAAACGAGCCTCAGTAAATTTAAGAAAATTAAAATCATATCAAACATCTTCTGCAACCACAGCACTATGAGATTAGAAATCAACTATAAGAAAAAAAGAAAACTGTAAAAAATGCAAACATGTGGAGTCTAAACAATACTCTAAACATCCAATGAATCACTGAAGAAACAAAGAGGAAATCAAAAAATACCTAGAGACAAATGAAAACGAAAGCATGAAGATCCAAAACCCGTGGGATGTGGCAAAAACAGTTCTAAGAGGGAAGTTTATAGCAATAAAATCTTACCTAAGGAAATAAGAAAAATCACAAATAAACAACCTAACCTTATACCTAAAGCAATCAGAGAAAGAAGAACAAACAAAACCCAAAGTTAGTAGAAGGAAAGAAATCATAAAGATCAGAGCAGAAATAAATGAAATAAAGACAAAGAAAACAATAGAAAAAAAATCAATAAAACTGAAAGCTGTTTTTTGTTCTGCATGTTTTCATAGTCCTTTATTAATCATTCATTTATATATGTGATTGACTTGGTAGACTCTTAAAAGCTGATTCTTTGAAAAGATAAAATTAATAAACCTTTAGCCAGACTTATCAAGAAAAAAAAGGAGAGGACTCAAATCAAAACAATTAGACATGAAAAAGAAAAAGGTACAATGGACAACACAGAAATACAAAGGATCATAAGAGACTACTACAAGCAATTATATGCCAACAAAATGGACAATATATGAAAGAAATGGACAAATTCTTAGAAAGGTACAATCTTCCAAGACTCAACCAAGAAGAAATAGAAAATATGAACAGGCCAATCACAAGTAGTGAAATTGAACTGTGATTTAAAAACCCCAGCCAACAAAAGTCCATGACCAGATGGCTTCACAGGCGAAGTCTATCAAATATTTATAGAAGAGTTAACACGTACTTTTTGAAACTCTTCCAAAAAATTTCAGAGGGCAGAATACTCCCAAAATCATTCTATGAGGCCACCATCATCCTGATACCAAAACCAGACAAAGATACCACACACACACACAAAGAAAGAAAATTACAGGCCAATATCACTAATGAACAAAGATGCAAAAGTCCTCAACAAAACACTAGCAATTTAAACCCAACAATACATTAAAAGGATCATACACCATGATCAAATGGGTTTTACCCAGGGATGCAAGGATTCTTCAATATCCCCAAATCTATCAGTGTGATGCACCACAGCAACAAACTGAAGAATAAAAACCATATGATCATGTCAATAGATGCAGAAAATGCTTTTGGCAAAACTCAATACCAATTTATGATAAAAACTCTCTAGAAAGTGGGCATAGCATAGAGGGAACATACCTCAACATACTAAAAACCATATATGACAAACCTACAGCTAATATCATATCCAATAATGAAAAGCTGAAAGCATTTCCTCTGAGATAATGAACAAGGCAAATATATCCACTCTCACCACTTTTGTTCAACATAGTTTTCAAAGTCCTGGCTATAGTAATCAGAGAAGAAAAAGAAATAAAAGGAATCAAAACTGGAAAACAAGAAGTTAAACTGTCACTGTTTGCATTTGACATGATACTATATGTAGAAAATCCTAAAGATGCTACCAGAAAAATACTTGAGCTCATCAATGAATTTGGTAAAGTTGCAAGTTATAAAATTAATACACAGAAATAAGTTGCATTTCTATACACTAATAACAAAAGATCAGAAAGAGAAATTTAAGAAACAATCACATTTACCATCACATAAAAAGAATAAAATACCTAGGAATAAACTTACCTAAGGAGACAAAAGATCTATACTACGAAAACTGTAAGACACTGATGTAAGAAATCGAAGACAACACAAACAGATGGAAAGATATACCATGTTCTTGGATTGGAAGGATCAATATTGTCAAAATAACTATACTACTTAAGACAATCTACAGATTCATTGTAATCCCTATCAATTTAACAAGGACATTTTTCATAGAACTAGAACAAAAATAATCTTAAAATTTGTATGGAGACCAAAAGACCCCAAATAGTCAAAGCAACCTTGAGAAAGAAAAGTGGAGCTGGAGGAATCGGGCTCCCTGACTTCAGATTATGCTACAAAACTATAGTCATCAAAACGGTATGGTACTGGCACAAAAACAGAAATATAGATCAATGAAACAGGATAGAGATCCCAGAAATAAACCCACACACCTATGGTCATTAATCTATGACAAATGAGGCAAGACTCTACAGTGGAGGAAAGACAGTCTCTTCAATACATGGTGTTGAGAAAATTGGATAACTACATGTTAAAAAATGAAATTAAAACATTGTTTAATACCATACACAAAAATAAACTCAAAATTTATTAAAGACCTAAATGTGAGGCCAGATACTATAAAACGCTTAGAGAAAAACACAGGTAGAACACTCTTTGACATAAATTGCAGCCATATCTTTTCATTCTGTCTCCCAGGGTAATGGAAATAAAAACAAATATAAATGTGGCCTAAACTCAAAAGCTTTTGCACAGCAAAGGAAACCATTATCAAAACAAAAAGACAACCCACAGAATGGGAGAAAATATTTACAAATGATGTGACTGACAAGGGCTTAGTCTCCAAAATTTACAAACAGCTCATGCAGCCTAGCATCATCAAAACGAACAACCCAATCAAAAAATGGGCAGAAGACCTAAACAGACATTTCTCCAAAGAAGACATACAAACAGCCAAGAGGCACAACATTGCTAATTACTAGAGAAATGCAAGTCAAAACTGCAATACAATGAGATATCACCTCACACCAGTCAGAATGACTGTCCTCAAAAATCCACAAACAATAAATGCTGGAGAGGGTGTGTAGAGAAGGGAACCATCTTAAACTGTTGGTGGGAATGTAAACTGGTAGAGCTGCTATGGAGAACAGTATGGAGGTTCCTTAAGAAACTAAAAATAGAGCTACCATATGATCCTGCAATCCCACTCCTGGGCATATATCTGGAGAAAAACATGGTTTGTAAGCATACATGCACCCCAATGTTAATTGCAGCGCTGTTTACAACAACCAAGACATGGAAGCACGTAAATATACATCGAGAGAGTAATGGATAAAGAAGGTGTGGTACTTATATACAATGGACTATTACTCAGTCATTATAAAGAATGAAATAATGCCATTTGCAGCAACATGGATGGACCTAGAGATTGTCATACAGAGTGAAGTAAGTCAGACAGAGAAAGAGAAATATCATATGATATCACTCATATGTGAAATCTAACTTTTAAAAACTGATACAAATGAACTCATTTACAAAACAGAAACAGACTCACAGACTTAGAGAAGGAACTTATGGTTACCGGGGGGATGGGTGCAAGGAGTCAGGGGGTGGGGTGGGGAGGGATAGTTAGGGAGTTTGGGATTAACATGTACACATAGCTATATTTAAAATGGATAACCAACAAGGACCTACTGTATAGCACAGGGAACTCTACTCAATATTATGCAACAACCTAAATGTGAAAAGAGTTTGAAAAAGGATAGATACATGTATATGTATAACAGTATCCCTTTGCTGTTCACTTGAAACTAATGCAACATTGTTAATCAACTATGCTTCAATATGAAATAAAAATTAATAAAAATAAAATAAAATGAAAAAAAAGAAAACATACACACACACATATATTTTTTTCTCTGTTCTATTTTATGGTAGTTGGGAAAAAGCTTATCTTGATCCTCTAAGTTTATTACACAAATTGCTCATGGGTTTGGAAACACACTGAAAAACACTGCTTTCTATGGTAAATACTAGTATTTAGAAGTTAGACATCTATCTACATCTACTTGACTTTCTAAGTGTTCAGCCAGTGATTTGAAATGTGTATGTGTGTATGTGTTTATTTAATGCATAAGAAATATGCTTTGCGTGTATACCATGCTGGGTTGTTATAGTTTCACTCTCAACTGGTTACATCAACAAATGCTATGAAGACAACTGGCTATATTTTTGACAAAAGTAATGTTATTAAACAATTTCATACCTTACTGTGGAACGCAAATTAAAACAGCAATGAGATACTTTTCTTTTTTTTTTCACTTTCACTCAGTCACTGCTGGAGTGAATTTAAATGTGTATAAACTATCTGCAGGGTAATTTGATTATGTGTAACAAAAGCCTTAACAATATGTATAAACAATGAACCAAAAATTCAATTACTAGAAATTTATCCTGAGGAAATAATTAGGCATATGGTCAAACTTTTAGTATAATTAACTTCAAGGCTGTTTGTTTTACAGTTGTTTGCAGTAGTGAAAAATGTGAAACAACCAAAATTTTCAGCAACTGAGAATTGGTTAGAAACAACATTCATATAATGGAAGATTACTAGATGATTATATCCTAACACTGAAATATGCTTAAAATCTGTATGCAAAGAGAGCGAGACAAACAAACATACTTATATGTTTAAATAAGTATGTGATGAAAATAAATTGATTATTGTATTACTCACCAGACTTAACAGTTGAAATTTGGGGAAATAGAAAAGGAGGGGTTGCTAGTTGAATCAAGAGATGCTATTAGATTAGGGTATCAGGTGCACCTTCCAGAAATGGTAGATGTGGGAGTACAGTGATGCCAGGGAGAAAAAGAAAGGCAGTGGAAGGTGTGGAGGTGATGGGAGAAAGATGAGCTGGAGCATGGGAATGTGGAAAGAGGAGGCTTAAGGTGTCTTCTAGCTTATTGTAACAGAGGAAGAACAGAACTAACACCATGCTGAATGTGCCTCCCCCATTCTTCAGCCTATGTATTCTATTACTAAATTTATCCCTGAACTTCAAGAATTAAGCACTAGAGAAATGTTTCTTGTGCCCAAATAGCTCATTAAGTTCCCTTAAGAAAGTTCCTATCCCACCCCAGGGTTAGTTATGGCTATTACTTGTAGATAAGTTTGCTTTCAGCCTAGAAACCTTGCAAATAAGCAGAGGTAAGAGTGGTAAGGCAAAAATAACTGCTAACAACTTGAAGTTTTGCAGGAGCCTTGTGATCCAGCAGAATAAGAAAGGTTATGTTTTGCTTGAAGGCAAGGTGGCTCCAAGAGGTCTGAAATCTGCCTTTACCCTGTAATCTTGAACTCTCCCACTTCCCCTTTTCTCTTATCATGAAAGAAGCCTGAATTCTACCAGGAGTTAAGATGGCTCTTTAGGACATTAGTTTACCATCTTCTCGGTTTGCTGGCTTTCTGAATAAAGTCACTATTCCTGGCCCCAACACCTTGTCTTTCAATTACTGGCCTGCTGTGTTGCAAGCCTGGATTCGGTAACACTATTTTACTCTGTGTGTCTGCTTACAGACCTTGTAAAGAAGCAGTAGGAAGGCTGACATTGTTCACTGAGGCTTTATGGGTTGGCTTTACCATTTATTGGACTAAAACTCTGGGCCCAGCCTGATTCATGAGGTATTCAGATTTACTTGTATAAGTTTTCAAATAAAAGTATACAATATGTAATATATAATTGACACTATTTCATACTTAAAATATTTTCTTGCCTTTTGTTAGGATATAGCTACTACCAAGTTATTTAGTGCCCCTGTTTTCTTCAGTGTCCTTACCTGTAGCATGAGATAGTAACAAATCACCTACCTTATTGTGTTGGTGCATGCTGGTTAAAAGCCTACTGGAATATCTAAGAAGATGTGGTATATACATATAATGGAATATTACTCAGCCATGAAAAAGAATGAAATAATGCCATTTGCAGCAACATGGATGGACCTAGAGATTGTCATACTGAGTGAAGTAAGTCAGACAGAGAAAGACAAATATGATATTGCTTATATGTGAAATCTAGAAAAATGGTACAAATGAACCTATTTATAAAACATAAATAGTCACAGATACAGAAAACAAACTTATGGTTACCAACAGGGAAAGCGGGGGCAAGGAATAAATTGGGAGACTGAGACTGACATATACACACTACTATATATAAAATAGATAACTAATAAGAACCTACTGTAGAGCACAGGGAACTCTATTCAATACTCTATGATGACCTCTATGGGAACAGAATCTAAAAGAGAGTGGATATATGTATATGTAGAACTGATTTCCTTTCCTGTACAGCAGAAACTAACATAGCATTGTAAAGCAACTATACACCAATAAAAATTAATTTAAAAAAAAGCCTACTGGAATATCTGATACTTATCAAGTCTTAAATCCATGGCACTTAGTATCACTAATATTTTAATGTATATTTACAGAAAGGTCCAGGGTTATAATTCTATTAATACTCCCAGTATCTTCTCGTTTTATCTAACTTGGCACTTAATAGCTCTTAACAAAACATATACCTGGCTATTTTTTATAGAGTGTCATTATTTATGCTTGTTTTTAATTTATTTGATTTTAAAATTGTTGTTTTGCATTTTATGGAAAATCTTTTTGAGTTTGATTGTGAATGTTGGTATTAGGCTTGGGCTTTATTTGCAAAAGACAAAAATTTTCCAGTTTTACCCATAATATGAATAACTGACAAGTTTATGACATTGTTATTCCAGGCAGTGCTATATGTACACAATATTAATGCATTTAAATTCTATAAAACCCAATGGAATAGGTATTATTAATATCTGGAATTTACAGTTGAGGAAACTGAGTGACACAGTGGTTATACAATTTCTCAAAGGTTGCGGAGCTGATAACTGGCAGAGTTGGGATTTGAACCCAGGCTCTATGTCTGCTGTCACCTGTTATGCTATGCTTTCCCACTTTCATAACCCTGATTTAATATCTTAGTGAACCTATGTGGATTTTTCTTTTCAGGTAATACCCATTTCACAATATGCATATTTTAAAATACATTTAGCTGATATTATGTCTTTTATAATTTCCTTCATTTATTTTCTAGCTAGTAATTGCTGGGATATATATTAAACAATAAATATTTCTACACTTACCTTGTAACCAGATACTATGTTCCTTTAATGCTATAGTGTTCTGAAATAACCTTTATATTTTTTAAGATAAATAACTATATAATGAGTAAATAATGAAGTTACTAGCCATTTTTCCACATCATGAATAAATTTATTGTTTGTTTAGCTATAACTTTGCTTTCTTTCCATCTAATTGATTAAGCAAGTTCTGTTTAAGTTATACTGATTTTGCTAATTTATTTTATCAATAATTTTAACTGGAATGCCTTCAGTTGTCTTTTTCCAATTTTAACATAAAATATGCAACTGACTTGATTTTGAAAAAAAAAAAAACAAAACCAAAACCTTTGCAGGCCCAATTCAGCAGCTTGTTTTTTCTGCTGACTTTTGCTTATGGTGCCATGTTTCTTCAGGGGTCTTGGAATTGTTTTAAACTTTGTGCTCATTTTCACTGGCATTCTTCTTGTTGAAATTCAGAGAAGACCTGGGGCTAAAGTTTGTCTTCCATATAGCATTTATTTTTACTTCTGTCAGATACATCGTCAAGAACATTGGGTCACCACGTTTTTGGATTTGGCTTTTCTTTCCACATTTACCAAAAGCTGAGAATGAAGCAGGTGTTTTCAAGCATTTTGCTCCAGTGGAAAACTTCCAATTTAAAACATCACTCCATATAGACCTAACACTTTTGTCTGCTGTCTTCCTGTACATATTAAAACTTGGCTTTAGCCTTCATTGATTAGCCTATGTCAGCAGGGTTATTCACCACAGAAGCGTTACTTTCCAGATTCAAATCCAGTTTCCAGCCATGAGGAATTTCTTGTCTACAGAATACCAATTTCTATACAGAGAACGGATGTGTAAATAGGGATTGATATAGATACTCTTTTTAATTTTACATAGAATGTTTATGTGTTTCACTAGCGGCAATATTTCTCTGGATATCTTGTCACCAGTATTTCCAGAAAAAGAAATATGATTTAATCTTACATATGAATTGTTTTATACATGAGGAAGCTATAATACTATCAACTTTGTTCTTCATGTAGTATAATGAAAAAAATTTAAGTATATATCATAAGCTGAAGAAGTATGGCAAATATAAATACAAGAAAAATGTTATCAAAGTTTTGATGATATTGGATTTAATTATAAAACTGATCTTCATGTAATAAGTCTCTAATAATTATCAGAATATATGGACATATGCCTACTATATATAATGTCACCCGAGCAGCTCTACATTGTCCCCATGGGGAACAAATGTGAACATGAAACTCTTGTTGACTGCTGTGTCAGGACCAATCAAGTCTTTTGACTATGAAACAGGGATTTTGGATCTTCTGCTAATATTCCTGAAAATGTGGCAGCCCATCTTGTTAGCTTGCAAGTAAGATGAATAACATTTACCGTATTTGGATATACCAGTTTGTTCACTCACCTATTGAAAGTCATATTGTATGCATCCAGTTTCTGGCGATCATGAATGAAGCTGCTATATGCATCTGCATTCAAGTTTCTCTGTTTTCAAATCAGTTGAGTAAATTCTTAGGAAGAAAATTGCCAGATCATATGGTAAAACAAAGTTTAGCTTCATAAGAAACTTAACTGTTTTGTAAAATAGCTCTACCATTTTTCATTCCCACCAGCAATAAATGAGAGTTCCTATTGCACCTAAACTCTGCCAACTCTAAATTGGTGTGTTGTATTCCGGATTTTACTCATTTTATTAGGCCCGTAAAGCTGTGTGTGTGTGTGTGTGGATATATATACACATACATATATATATGTATGTATGTGTGTGTGTCTTCTTTGGTGAAGTGTATGTTCAGATCTTTTGTGGATTTTAAATGAAGTTATTGTTTTCTTACTGTTGAGTCTTAAGGGTTTTTTACATATTTTGGATACAATTTATTTCACAGATTAAGTTTTACATATAACTTCTCCTGCTATCTAGCTTATCTCTTCATTCTCTTAACTGTGTTCTTCATAGGGATGAAATTTTTAATTTTTACAAAGCCCAAATTATATACTTAAAAAAAAAAAAAAAACTTCCTAGGTTTTGCTGTTGACGTTTTATCTAAAATCTCATTGCCAAATCCAAAGTCATTCAGATTTTTTCCCCATGTTTCCTTTCAGAAGTTTCATAATGTTTTACATTTAGGTATGTGACCAATTGAAATATGTAATAATATTTTATATTCATCAGTTGAAAAATAATTGGAGAGCTGGAGAATACAAAGTATTGCCTGGATATGGAATGTAGGAATGCTCCTACACTATACTTTTTTGCCAGAGGTTTAAAAAATTGTTTCCTATAAAAATGTTTCATTCGAGTTTTATAAAAGCCTTATGTTAAAATGGGGGAAAAGCAGGGATGATGGCCATTACCACCACTGTTTTAGTATTAGATAGTCCATGCAAACATAAAAAGGAGAAAAATAAAGACAAATAGCAAAAAGGTAGGAAATTTTCTATTTGAAGAAATTATCCTTATAAAATTTATATTTTATCTTTATAAAATTTATAAAATTACCTTCATGAAATTATCTTTATAAAATTTATAAAATTTATAAAATTACCTTCATGAAATTACCCTTATAAAATTTAAATTGTTACAATATTTCTAGATAAGACAAATGTGTATAAAAATATATATACAAATACACATATGATGTATACCAGCAATTACCAATTTGAAAATGTAAAAGAAAAAAAAGAAAGATTATAACTAAACTAAAATTTAATTTAGATAAGAGTAAATTAACAAGAACCATGTAAAACCTTTACAGAGAAAACTGTCCTACTATGGTGAAAATCATTATTTTAATCTCAATAAAAATTTCAGCAAAATATTTAAGAAACTGGGATAGTTAAGCATGTACATGAAACTCTATAGATGCTATAATAAGCAAGAAGAAAAATGAGGTCAAACAAGTACTGCCACTGTAAGAATATGTTAGGAGCTGCAATGATCTGGACATGTTTGCACTGGCACAGGAATGGATAAATATGTGAATAATATTGAACAAAAAGCAGAGTAATGTATCTGCCGACGGAAAAGAATGACAACATTGATTGTCAATGCTATGGGGAAAGAATGCTCTAGTAAATAAACTCCACTGGGAAAACTTGTTAGCCTTATTATTTCCACTGATAATAGACCTTATTAAGAGATGATCAATGGGAAAGAAAAAATTTCATAGAAAAAATTAACATGTCCTATAGGCTCTATGGTCAATTTCATTAGCAACCAGGAAAATGAAAAATAAAGGATGTGTATGTTTTTTTCTTTCCTCATCAGCTTGGAAAGAATTATAAACTATTACAGTGCAGGGTGATGTGAATATAGAAGGATACTCCAATACATAGCTGGTGGGAATATAGGTTATATTACATTAAGCCTATGTATGGAAGAAATAAAACCATAACATATAAAATTATATATATATATTTATTTCACATTATTATGGTTGGATATACATTTAGATATATAGATTCAAATAGTATGGAAAATGTTTTAAAAGATATATACTTCATGCAGACACATACACATCTAGTGCCACACAATATAAAACTGGGAAAATCTAATAGGCAGAGAATCCCACAGAAAGGTGTGTTTTGGCCTAGTATTGATGTACTGAGGGAAAGCGTCCAGGAGAGGAAACTATACCCAAATCTCTGTACAGATTTGTAAGAAAGTTGGAAAGGGTTGCATGGAATATCTGGTCAAACAATAGGTTACAATGAAAGCCCCCCGGTGGCATAACTGGTCTTGGTAGAAGGGGGAATTTTGAAGCTTATCAACTCCACTTCACTTGGGGCTGGCTAAGACCTGCTAAACTAAACAAACACCATAAGAAAGGCAGCATGTCTTCAGAGCTATTCAGATATGTTTCTAACTAATAATGGTGGTTATCTCTGGAGAAAGGTGAGAGATAATGTGTGGGGAAGTGTGTGACGATAACTTGTGCTTTGTACAATTTGTATTCTCTATGTTTGAATTCATTTACAAGAAAGAAATCAGTCTATTGTTTGTGTCATTCAAAATTAATATAAAATAAGACATTGCTCTTCTCCTTAGAGTGGTAGGAGGGACGAAAGTACGATGTTCTTTCTAATAATAACAGCATGAGTTTAAAGGTATTCTAAATGTCAGGGTAGATAAGTGCGATGTGATTTATAGGAAAAATATATTTATTTGGTCATTCCATTGACCAAGTATATATATGAGAAATACATATAAAGACACAGCCTTCATAGTCGTCATCACAGCTTCCAAAACCCTTAGGATTTCCTGAGGGAGAAGAGCAGCGGGATAATATTTGGTCTCTTGTCCTCAGTTTCATGAAAACGCTTCAGGGAAGGGGACTTTTCAGTTCCACCCAAGGATGGTTGCCAGGAGAACCAACCATGTAATTAGAGGGTTGGAACTTTCCGTCCTGCCACCCCATGATTTCAGACAGGGGCAAGGGGCTGGAGGTTGAATCAATTGTCATTGACCAACAGATTTTGTTAGTCATAACTATATAACGATGCCTCCATAAAACCCCCAAAGGAAAGCTTTTTGGCCCATTTTTAGAGAACTTCCATGTTGAGGAACCAGGATGCTTCCATGGGGCAGGAGGACAGAAGCTCCTTTGTTCAGGACCTCACCCTATGTATCTCTTTGGCTGTTGATTAATGTTCTTTAATATCCTTTTTATAATAAATCAGTAATCTAGTGAGTAAACTGGTTTTCTTGAGTTCTGTGACCCATTCTAGCAAATTAACTGAACCTGACAAGGACATCAAGGGAACCTCCAATTTGTAGCCTGTGGTCAGAAGCACAGGTAGCAACCTGGGCTTGCAAGTGGCATCTGAAATAGAGGGCGGACTTGGAGGACTGAGCCCTTGACCAGCGGAATCTGATTCTACCTCTGGGTAGAATGTGTCAGAATTGCTGGCATCTGAGAGTTGTTTGTTGGTGTCAGGAAGCCTCCACACACACATTTTGGAATTGGGTCCAGGATCCCCCTTTACAATGAAGAATGTTTAAATGTGAGGGAATGCATAAAAAATGAATTTAAAAAAAGCTTTCCTTGGGCATTAAACAAATTCTTTCATGCTCTAAGCTCAAGTTGCTCAGCAAAAACCCTAAGATAATTTCAGTTTGTT
The DNA here is from genome assembly GCF_030028045.1 of Hippopotamus amphibius kiboko. Classification (NCBI taxonomy): domain Eukaryota; kingdom Metazoa; phylum Chordata; class Mammalia; order Artiodactyla; family Hippopotamidae; genus Hippopotamus; species Hippopotamus amphibius. The sequence continues at coordinate 55,026,830 of NC_080190.1, read as the reverse complement.
TCTGTAAGGGAGCAGTCAGTGTCATGTCAACAGGCTGGGCCTTTTGCAACTGTTTTGTCCTGCAAATATATTTATGCTAAGTATTTGGCTTCTTGCCAACGAAGAAGCGCAGCAGCTGAGAGACTATGACAGAAAATAGCCCCTAAATACATATGCAAGTCACTGCCTTTTTGCATCCGACCACAAACACTAGACAGAAGTGTTTATTAAATCTGGCAGAATATAAACCCTTTATGGCTTTTATTGAAGCTACACATAAAGTGAAGTACTGTATTTGCAAACACATGTCCACTTCTTCATACTTTTGGCTCAACAAACTAGGTCTCTCCTGTTGTGTTACTGCCACATCAGTAACCTGGTGCAAAAAAACAATCCCCCCCCCCCAACTTTTATCTTTTGAAAGGAAATCTAATTAGTTTGTGATTGCTGCATTCATTTTACAGATGTAATATCTGTTTTGCTTCATGGGCTTAACAGTTGTGACAATGGACCTGCCATCCTGCTTGGTAAGTGGGGCATCTCATGAATACTGTGAAAAAGGCCCAACAAAAGCCTCATAACAAGTGCTGTTCTGCTGCAAAGGTCCAGATTAATAAATTGTTTCCCTACTCCTACCTGGACCTCTGATCACAGTATCAACTTTGTGTTGCATTGAATCCTGCTGTGTTTTTTATTTCCTTTTTTGAAGATGTTGATTTACAGTTAAACCATTTATAAAAGGGAAGAGGATAAAATAAATGTGTGAGTACCAGAGCAAGAGAGTGTCCGCAAATGAGCTCATTTGCTGAAGCTCAAGCTCTGAAAATACTAACTACATGACAGATGGGATGTGGTATATTGTTGAAAAGCTGACACTCAACCTATTTCATCAATAAGTGGTTTAGCAATAAACAAAAATAGTAATGGTGTATTGTGTAAATGCTATTGCTAATTGCTTTGCTCTAATTACTCAGAAGTACAATAAAACACAGTATCTTTTATTTTTTTTCATGTGATTTCCTGCTGTTCTCTTTTTATAAACTGTCTCCTCTTTAACGCTTTGCTTATAGAACTGTTACCAATCTTTCAAGCAACTGATCCTCAAGAAAGCCAACTGAATTCCCAATCCCTGAGATGTATTAATGAGCCTTTAGCACCTACACATCTTGTGTGTCCCTCCATCACAGCAGGGATTACAGCTAGGCTGGATATCTTCCCTAGGGTCTAATGGACCTACTATTCATTCATCTCTACCATACTTTCTGCCCCAAAAGACTGACTTCTATAAACCACAAGCGAATGTCCTAACCTGTGCTTGGAAGCAGGAGTTCAGAGGGATAAAGGAGGATAAGGTCAGGGGTTTTATTTCCATGAATTCTTCCTTAAACTGACCTTGTTCTTCAATGCCAAATCCGTACTTCTTTCAAGGTGGTCTCCTGTAAACCACCACCCACTACAGGGTTATGCTATACCTTTCTCCCCTTTTCTCTTTAGTATCATGGTTTTATAAGTCTGCCATTCACTGGCTTTGCGTTATGGCTTCAGCCCCTTCTGATCATGCCTCGTTCATATTTCTGTAAACAGTTCCCCTTCAAGATATCCATTCTGCGTAGCAAAATTCTCCCAAATTTATCCACAGACATTTTACTTTTTCTCATAATGTTTGAGCTAGGAATTCCAGCAGGACTTAGCTGACCAATTCTTCTACCTCGTGTAGAAAGTGTGCTTCATTTGGTGGTGTTTAGCTGAAAGCTGGACTGGTCTGGAGTGTCCAAGATGGCTTCATCTATATCCCTGGGGCACTGGTAGGGTCAGATAGAAGACTGGGCTCAGTGGGCCCTTCCCCTTTACCATGTGGTCTCAGGGCATTCCACCTAGTCTTTACAGTGGGGTAGTCAGATTTTTTACATGGTGGCTCTTATGTGGCTTGAAGAGTTCCTCTCTTATCTGGCTTGAATAGACCAAACTGAAAGCTGCCAGTCCTCTTAAAAACCAGGCTAGTATCTGGTTGTATCAATTTTCTGTTGCTGTATAACCAACATCCCATCACATCCTCAAGTATCAATGCTAATCACACTCAAGGGAATGGGATTACAGAGCATGTACACCAAAGGACAGGAATCTTGGGGACCACCTTGGAAGTTTGCTTATCACAGTCCTTCCAGGGTCCCCAATGATTCATATCCCTCTAAAATGAGAAATTCATTCACCTCTCCAAAGGTTCTCAAGTCTCATACTATAGTAGCATCAACTCAAAGTCTAAGAACTTTATCATTCAAATCATCTAAATCAGGTAGAGATGAAACTCTGGGGTACAATCCATTAAATTCAGTTTGTGGGACAAAAATTTTCTCCCTCTGTGGATCTGTGAAACTAAACAGACAAGTTATCTGGTGCTGACACTCCCAATACATGATGGTGAGACAAGTATAGGTAACAATTACAGATATTCCAGGTCAAAAAGGGGGAAAAAATAGGTGAAAGGAGTTACTGGTTCCTAGAGGTTCTATAATAGAGCTGAGCAAATAGTGAGACTCCTTGACTCAGTTTCAGAGATTAGGAATAATCCTCTGGGTCTCCAGGCTCTGCCCTCTTTGCTACTGTTTCCACTCTGAGTCTCCCTTCCTTTTTCTGGAAAAGTAGCAAGTATATGAATTTGAATAGTTTCATCAGCCTACATGCTGCCAATAGAGTTTGGGTGGTCTGAAAGCCTTTCATTTCAAAGTCCCTTCCAGTCCAAGCTGGCAGTGTTTCTGCCGAAGAAAATATTTCAAGAACATTGGGGGTCTTCAGTGAATTTTATGGGTTTTCACTCTATCAGGCAAAAGCTATACCCACAAATCATTTTGAGGCTTTAGCAAAAGACTGTAGAGTCATACATTCAGTGTATTGTTTATTGCATTTTCTGTATGTTGTGATGTTCTGACATCTTAAAAACCTTTCTGGCTAGGGAGAAACTTCCCCTCTCTGATTAGTCAATTCTTAGAGGTAGCAAAGGGCTCAGCTAGAAGCAAGGCTTTGATATGAAAACTAACCAATCCATATCTCTTCTCTTTGGCCTTTACATCCCAGAAAACAGTATTCCCTAGCCTCAGTCATCCCAGGGCCAGGTACCAGGCAAACTAGAGACCACAGCTATAGCCCAAAATCCACTGGAATTATTCAAACTAGCCACTCCTCAGATGTTTACTCTGTCCTGCTTTGCCTGCCCTGAAGAAATTTCAATAAAGGCCCTGGCCTACACTTTTCCCTTGCGCCTCTCTTGTGCCTGCTGACCAAAACCTGGTGCTTCCCACGTGAGCCTGGATGCCATGTGGTGACTCCCCTTTTGAGGGCTAAATATAATTAACTTTTGTTTTCCCGAGTCTCTCCTGTGTCTCCTCTTGCGGCCACACCTAACTGACCATCACATAAAAGAACACAGAATATTCAGCCTTTTCTTTATGCCATACTATTGGCAGTAATTTTTTACTTTTGGTGTTTTGTCATCTAAGAATTTTCAAAATCATTAAATCCTGCTTCTTTTTGTTTAACAATTTTTCCTTCAAACTTATGCCTCTCACATTTTACTACAGGCAGCAAGGAGAAACAAGGCAGAAATCTTCAAAATATATTTAGAAATCTCCTTGGTTATATATTTATATTCACCACTTATGAATCCTGCTGTCAACATAATTGCAAGAACAATTCTGCTAAGATTTCTGATGCTACATGTGAAAGGTCCCTTTTCCTTCAGTTTCCAACACGTTCCTCATTTCCTTCTGAGATCTTACTGGCAACACCCTCAATGTCTGTGTTTCTATTAGGTGTCTGTTCAAGACACTTAAGAATTTCACCTCAGTATTCTTCCAATCTCTGCCTATTGTCCAGTTGCAAAACTGCTAACATATTTTAGGTGTTTGTTATAGCAGCAAGCCATTTTGATATAAAACATGGATTATTTTTCTATCGCTGTGTACTAAATTACCAAAAATTTATTATATCACAGATCTGTAGGTCATAAGTCCAGGCTCCGCCTGGAAGGTTCTCTACTTACGGTCTCACAAGCCTGAAATTAAGGTATTGGCCAGGCTGGGGTCTCATTTGAGGCTTAGGTCCTCTTCCAAGGTCTATTCCGTTTTTGACAAGAACTTACTTCTTTGTGGTTGTAGGACCAAGTTCCTGCTTCCTTGTTCACTGTCATCAAGGGACTACTCTCAGTTCCTAGAGCCTCAGAGTTCTGGGTCATGTATTTCCTGGTACGGCACCACCCCCCACCCCCCTTCCCCAACATGGCTCTTTGCAAATCCAATACGAGCAAGAGAAGTTCTCTAATGTTTTGAATCTCTTCCTTCAGTAAAGGCCTATTCCTTTTCAGACTTTTCTGATGAGTTCAGGTTCACCCAGGAAACTGTTTCTTTTGATTAACTCAAAATCAACTTACTTAGTATATTAATTTGCAGCTGCAAAATTCCTTTCCTTCAACGTGTATCAAAATCATGGGAGTGATAGTCCTACTCTCACTTAAGGGAAGGGATTATAAATGGTGCACATAACAAGGAGATGTAATCTTGGGGGCCATCTTAAAATTATGCCTACCAACTGACACAGTGTAATTTCTATCATACTCTTCCAGCTAAAGCAGTCATAGGTTTCACAGATTCAAGGCGAGGCAGGGGAAAGACCTCACTTCTCAATGGCAATGTGTCTGAAAGGATGTATAGCCAGTGTTCATCTGCCTCAGTCCCTGTTCTGGCCACAACTTACCTATATACCTGCAGTATACAAAATACATTTACCACTTCTAAGAGCCCTAAAGCCTCACCTTTTTCGGCATTGGCTTTAAGTTCAGGATCTCATCATCGAAATCAGGCCCAGGTAAATGGGGCTGCTCGAGTGCAGTTTGTTGAACACGGTTCCTCTTGGTATAAAAAACGGACATGTTTTCTGTTCCTCATATGTCAAAACGTACAATGGGGTAACCGAAAAGATAATCATAATAGATTACTCTATTCCAAAGAGGGGAAATGGAAGGGCCACAGCAGTTACTAATCCATGATAATTCTAAAGCCCAGCTGGGCACATCTGGTTAACTCTTCATTAGAGCCCAGTCTTTCTCCCTGGGAGTGATTCTCTGTGCTTTTGTCTCCACCCTGTAAATATCCATGCTTTTTGATAAGAAAGTGTTTTCGCCTCAGTATGTTTCTCAGCTTACTATCTGCCCCTATGTGATTGAGGGTCTCTCTCTTCATTTTTTTCTGTCTCTGTCCTTTTCAGTCTCAGTCACTTAAAAAACGTGCTGGCTGCCTTTTTGTCAAACTGTAATTTACTCTGTTAAACAAAACCATACTCATAAAACTCTTACAGATAGGCTTTCCTATGATTGGGAACCATATAAGGCTGACGAGGGACTGTATTAATCTGCTAGGACTGTCTTAACAACGTACCACAGACTGGGTGGCTTAAACAACAGACCTTGGTGGTCCACAGTTGTGGAGGTCCAAAAGTTCAAGATCAAGGTGTTGACAGGATAGTTTCCTTTGGAGGGTTGTGAGGAAAAACCTGTTCAGTGCCTCTCCCCTAGGGTCTGAGGATTTGCTGCCAATCTTTGGTGTTCATCAGTTTGTAGAACCATCATCTTAACATCTGTCTTGACATTCACATGATAGCTCTCTGTGAGTGAGTCTGTCTCCAGGTTTCCCCTTTTATAGGGACAAGAATTATAATAGATTAGCGCCTACCCTGATATCATTTTAACTTGGTAAAAAGCCTATCTCCAAATAAAGTCACATTCTGAAGTACTGGGGGTTAAGATTTCAACATAGGAATTTTGGGAGAATACAATTTAACCTATAACAGGGAAACTGTGCTTAATATTCCTAGAAACCCTCATTTATAACTGAAACCATCTGCAAGCATATCCTAATATTCTTAGAAAGCTGAATCTTTCTGAGGTCTTAACAAGGGCCTTATAACCACACCCTGACTTTATCTTTCCCCTGAGGTCACAGGTTACTGCTCTGGATTTTAACTTTGCCTTGAGGCCAATTCTTTCTTTGAGAGCCTTTTGAAAGATAGAAACACCATCCCTGGCCGTCTATGCTTGCTAAATTCTGCTTACAAATTAAAACTAAAATTCCTCTTTAGTTTACCTCTCTCTTCTTGTATCTATCTTTTCTCATAGGTAGCCAGAAAAGCAAGTTATAACTTTCTAGAAATATTCCCATCAAGCTCCACAAGTATATTAAGTGCCTTGGATATTTTTCAGGTTTCCATAGGCAACAGTGTTGCCTGCCACAACATAAAAAGTCTTTCTTTCCTCCAGCGTCCCATAACACTTTCCTCATGTCCTCCAAGCCTTCAGCAGCAGGCTCTGTGAGGTCCTTCCAGCTGAACGTCCTGAGTTACTTCTAGCTTCCATTCTGCAACTTGCCCTAAGCCAATGTCACACAGCCTTGTTTTGTGTTGGAACAGAGACCAATTTCCTGGTACCAAGTTCTGCTCCCATTATCTGTTGCTGCATGACAAACTACCCACAGAATTAGTGGATTAAAATAAGTTATGTGATACTACACAACTTTGTGGGTCAGGAACACGGGCAGGGCTTGGCTTGCCAATTCGGCCCCACATGGCTTGAACCAAATATAAGTAGATTTTACTAACATTTGTGGCACTTTTGTTGGGATGGTTGTAGAGCTGGGGTGATGGGCCCCGTCTCCCTTTCATTGTGGTCTCCTGGCATCCAGCTGGTCTTTTGTGCAGGTTAGCCTTCTTACATGGTGGTTGAGGGTTTGAACAGACCAAGATAGTAGCTACTAGTCCTCTTAAAGCTTAAGCCCAGAACTCAAATAGTGTCATTGGTAGTCTCTTGGTCAAAGTAGTCACAGGTTAACCCAAGGTCAAAAGGAGGGGACACTCTCTCAGTGAAGAGGTTTCAAAGAATTGAAAACCCTCTTTAATCTACCGCATCCCCTCGTAAATAAACCTTTGAAAAAAATGATCCTAATTTGAATATGCCATCTGTTTTCTGTTGAGAGCTTGACTGATACAGTAATGGGTATCATAAGAGGCTTTAGGAAACAGACTTTTAAGATGAGATTTTGCATTTGAATTAATCATATATTCAAGGGTACAAAGTTAATCTACTTTTGGGGGTGGAAATGGAATATGAATTATCTAATGCATACAATCATACCATGATTAGTCCTAATATCACCAGTGGTGATATTAGATGCAAAGGAGGTAGAAGGCAAGGTATTAGAGGATCATTGAATGTGATAATTAGTTGCTATGGCAAGAATAGTAATTATAAAACTTGCGGAATCATGTATTTTCTAAAAATCCTAGTGAGCATCCATAAGGGCAAAGAGAAAATAAAATCTATGAACATATAGCTAAGAACATGTATTGAACTTCAGGGCTCCACAGTAGCTTCCAGGAAGTCCCTTATTCCTGTAGCCCCATGATAGAAAAGTCTTAGATAAAGTCCAGGGTCCGGTAATAAGAGTTGCAGACAATAAGGTAACAATGACAAACGCTGCACCAATTCAGTCCTGCCAAGTCTTTTATACTAAGTCAAGAAAAAACATGAGATCCTAAGAAAAGATAAGGAGATATTTGGGCAGACATAGGCAAGGTTGAAAGCTTGAGTCCCCGAATTTCTCTGCAAATCTCTTGCTGGCAGAAGAAGCTCGTTCCCTTATTTGAGGAAAGCAGCTCTCTCCTGCAAAAGAGCCTTCCAAAATCTGCAACTGCGAATTTGCTTCACAAGCTCATCTGCATCATCCCTTTGCTCCTTACAAATAGAGTTAGATTCCAACACAGCCCAGATCAAATAGTACAGGAAGAGAAAGCCTATCCACTGTAAGAGTTATAAGATCTTACCTTAAGTAAGGAAATTTAGAAGTAATTTTAGTTTTAATGAAAGGGAAAGAAATATACCAATAGTCTCAGAGCTATTCCAACATTTTAACCTCAATGTCCTATCAAAGCCTGAAATGACCTTAATCTTCTTGATATCTCACAGAACTCAAGGCTAGTCCATGCCACTGATGACATCAGAAACCATTTGGATCCTTGTGGTAGGTTACATTATTGGCCCAAAACTCTACCCCTCCTTTTTTCTAAGCCCTTCACCATGTGACTTTAGTATTCCTCCCATAAAGGTGGAATATTTTTTGCTACCTATTGACATTAGACTTAGCCATGCCCCTTACCCTGACCAACAGCATGGAGGCAGAAATGATAGAATCTCTGTTCTGACCTAAAGTTTAAGAGGCTTTGTGTGCTGCTCTTTGTTTCCTCACCCCTCTGGCATCACCATGGCTCTCACTGGCATACTAGATACCAGGATAAGGCGAAACCTGTGTAGAAGAGGCTGCACTTTGAAGATGACACATTCAAGCTGACATAGAGTGAAGCTGAGTCATACCAGCTGATCTATAAACTTAGTAAAAAATGTTTATTGTATTATGCCCTGCCAGTTTGTGATTGTTTCTTATGTAGCATTACTAAGCAATGTTTTACTGTTAGACTCAGTGGCTGGGAGACAGACCCAGAGAAAGTAAAGAATGCTATAATGTCAATAAGATGTCTAGGGGATGTAGTAAGTAGTCTGGGGCATAATGGAATTCTTTCTCAAAGTGAAAAATAAGTTGCCAGCTCCTGCTCTGTACACCATAAAGAATGAGGTATAAATACGTGGTAGACCTCTTAATATTTTAGCAGCAACAGATACAGTTGTTTCTGATATATGATGGTAGATGTGATTTTAATAAAATGTTTGTTCTAAAAATCATGCACTAAATATAGCAGCTGCATTTTATATTATTGTTTCTATTCCACTTTTTCTCCATCCTCATCCCCACTACTTTTGCCAAGAGCACCATTAGTAGATAAGTTAAGTTTCAGGTATTAGTGAGACCAAAATGATTCACCTTTCATAATATGAAGGCTGATGTAGGGGCAGAAAACTTTCCCCATTCTCCTGTCTACATTCTTTGTCTGGTCCAATAATTAAATTAACATAAGACAGATTAACAGGAGAAAAACAAATTTAATTACATACGTATGGGATCCCCCAAACATGAAAGGCTCAAAGACACTCAGGCAATCGAGGCTTATATGCCATCTTGAGCTAAGGAGAAGGGGTAGGGGTCTGGGACTTCCAAGGAGAGGAAGACAACTCACAGGAAGATGAGAAGAACAAATGTCCGCTAAACAAATTCTTGCCATGACATGCAGTTAAGTCTTTCTGATATAAAAAGTTCTCTCTGGTATTAGCTCTCTTCTTGGTACAAGCCCTCTACATAAATTCTTTTAGGCAGTTAAGGGAGAGGTTAAAAACAACAACAACAACAACTTTCCTGAGTCTGCTGGGTCCAAATTGCCTTCAGCTCAATGGAATCCACATGCCAAAGTGGCTCATTTTGGGGTGATGTACTCTGCTCACCTTCACAAGAACAGAAATTTGTTTATTTATTACAGAATTTTCCCCAGATAAAAGAGAGGATGTTAAGCAGTAAAAAAGGGTAAATTATAGAAGATGTGCTCACTTACACTCTAGATCTACTCTTTTCCTTTCTTTCTTCAGCTCACCACCAGGCAGCTGACTTGCACAGATATAGGGATGGGCTCTCTTATCCTCTGTCTTCTGGTTGACCTCAGCCAATGGGGAATCATTTCAGGAGATTGGAGGAAGAAGGACATCTTTTTTATTCCCTGGCTTCCTCCATTCAAAGTCATTTTGGGGACTTCTGTGGTGGTCCAGTGGTTAAGACTCTGTGCTCCCAGCACAGGGGACCCAGGTTTGATCCCTGGTCAGGGAACTAGCCTGCACACCGCAACTAAAAGATCCTGCATGCCACAGCTAAAGATGCAGCAGGCGGCAACAAAGATCCCATGTGCCGCAAATAAGACCTGGAGCAGCCAAATAAATAATTTTTTTAAAAAATTTCATTTTGGATTGTTTTTCTTTTTGTCTGAGCAAAGATTTTTCTAAAGACGGCCTCCTCAATGCAATTCTTTCTTCAGTTCCTGGTAACTACTCACTCCTTTCATCTTTTTGGGTGATAACAGCTGTGCTACCATTGGCTGCAGGACACTAAATTATCCCTTGTTTTTACCCTCACTGCACCTCTGTAAATACTCCCTTTGTAAATTAACCCTAAATTGACTGTGCCATTTGTTTTCTTACAATAATTGGCTGACTCATCAATTGAGCCACTTTTTTTGATAAAGTGGCTAGTTGACTATAAGTTTCTAATAGAAAGTAATCCTTCCTTATGTCCTCAGTGTGGAGTTGACATTTAATAAATTATGACTGAATAAATGAGAGAAGGAATACATGAAGAAAATCATCCATAGACATTAAGAATCAATATTAGATGGAAAATTTAAATGAAGCATTTTATCCAAGCCTTTGGCTGGCATCCACATCATCCAAATAAATCTCTTCTTTGTATTCCTTCTCTTGGGATCCCCTGACCTACTGATAATCTCTGGCTACACTGTCTGAGTTTCAGGGGCTTGCACACCAGGTTTAACATCACACAGGATTGAAAAGGAAACCTAGGGAAAATCTGCAAGAATTGCAGGCTGAAGTTTTGGCAGACTAACATGTTCTTATTGTTGGAAATAAAATGGAGCTCAGCAGTGGCACGTGAAGGCCTTCTGCTCTAGAAGATGTTAAATATAATCTTGTTTGTATCTTCACCAAACCTTTGGAAAATAGAGAATGTATTATTTATAAGTCAAGATATTCATGTGAGGACAGGAAATCAGCCAACATCTTTGGGGACCCAAAGGCATGGTCAGAATTAATTTTTTCCTATAAATATATTTCCACAATTAGAGATGGCAGAGGACTTAGACTTTCATGCTGACGCTGAAAAATTGCCATGGCAGAAGAACAGTCCATACATTTGCATTTCCAGGACATTCGCCCAAAGAAATCTTCCCTATCTCCCTTTGAAGAGCCTAATCTTTTGTGGGCCTCCGGCATTGAATGAAGCTGACTCTGGAATACTATGGAGATCAAACATGAAGATTTTGTACCCTCTCTTCTAGACAGAATGCACAGAACTCATGAGGCTGTAAGAGTATGAGGCTATAAGAGTACAAGTTTGCAGGACAGAAAACATTTTAGGAAGTGCTTCTGCATTTTTTTTTCCTTTTTTTTATGTCATTATCGTGAAAGTCCAGTAAGAACAGAACAAATCCTTGGGAACTTTTAGACTGTTTCAGAGTGCTACACAGATCCCGAATATTTTTGGATCAATACTTGAGTTATTTGGGGTTAAAAGATAACAAGAATAACACAGGAGCTACAGAGCCCTTAAATAAGAGCACATGCATGGTATCCTTTGTGGTGTGCCACATTTTCTTTTTCTTTCAAACTTCACACAAGTACAACCTTATGCTGCTTTTGCTTCAGAGCATGCAGCAAGAATAAAGGCTTTTGAGATGGTAGAGCATTTACACCATACCTTTTAGTGTCTGAACAGACTGAAACCAATCAGAAGTAAAATATCCAGAGAAACCGGAGGGGGTGGAAATGGATGACAGAGAAGTAGAAGGTATCAAAAGAAAAGAAAAGACCTTTTCTTCTCAGGTGAGAGAAATCCAAGGGGAAAGACTTAACTGACTCAGATATTACGTGATCGAGCAATTTTAATCACCTTTTTAAAAGATCTAATATACTGGAGGGTAAACCTCAATGAAGCAACAACGCACCACTGCTGAGGGCAGGGATTGGTAATGTGAATTCAGATGGCAGCTTGATTGAGAGGACAGAGTTAGACTCTCTCAGATTCTCTCATTCTCTTTTTATTGTTTATTGGTTATTTGGAGACTCTCATCTCTTTTTGTTCTTTCCTGTTTAATGTGTGTTTGCTGCTTACATGAAATCTTTTATGTTCTCAGGTATGGCTCTGATCAATAACCTTATTGGAATGGCAAAATCCAAGAAACCACCATTGGTAAGTTATTAAAAATCCAAGAAAATGACACCTATTAAGAGGATAATGTGAACTACACAAGAGGATAGTAAGGTACTTAAAGAGAGACCCAAGAATAGGCAGTGAAGCTCATAGCCAACAACAAAAAGCAACTTACGTAGAGCTTGGAGGCATTAAATACATTAATTAATTAATATGGAATAATTGGCTGTTCTTTACACCTACCTTTAGTCTCCAACCAGAACAGGTCTTTCACTGTAGAATGATTCAGATTGGGGATGGGAAAAGCTATGGAGAGATGAGAAGGCAGAGGCAGCAAAGGCGAGTTGAGGACTCAAGGGTTGAGACATGGGAAATTGAAAACGAGCCTAGTTAATGCAGACTCCTCTGAAAAAGTTGAATTGAGAGAAAAGCGTGGAGGTAGAGCCAGAATATACATATGAAAGTATATGGAAAATTATCAGGAAAGAGCTCAGGCATTCACCTGCAGGAAAGAGAAGGTGATCAGAGAACAATTTTGCTTGTTTATTTTAATAATATTTTAATAGGGATGATAAATGAAGGTGTGCCTGTGCTGAGATAGAACCAGTGAGGAAAAGACATTGAAATGTTGACAGAGAGAAGAAGGAAATCAGCTATTCCAATCATTTAATAACATTTGGGAAATTTTCAAGTCTCTTTGGTGGAGTTGTTCCACAGATAGATTATCTTTTCTTTTTTTTAATAAATTTTTATTGGCTTTAGTTTTCAAAGAGGGCATTTTCTGACTTTGTCTTCATTTCTGCTTTAGCCCATGGTCAAGAATAAAAGAGAAAAAGAGCTGACTTATTCTTGTATAATTAAAATGAAATTTAAAGAAAGTTTAAAGTAAACCTGCAAGGGAGCTAGAACAGCCATAACTGCTGTTGGAATTTAGTTATACACTAGTACATGTACTGATAAAAAATACTGAATAAAATGTGTATGTGTGTGTGTGTATATATGCAAGGTTAAAAGTAAAAATGGTGTTGCCATATTTAAAAAATAAATTTTAAAAAATACATCTTGTAACTTGTTTTGACAATATTCTGCTTTTAGCCTTATATCACCTCCAATAAGCATTTCATTTACCTAATGAAAAACATATTTAAAGTAATGAGTACACAGTGTTTTAATTTGCATATGCAAATACATTTAATCACTAGGAATAGCTGGCAGAAGGAATGTGTATGCATGTAATTATTTCGGTGACTGCCCACTTCTCCAAGTTTGTGGAAATACTTTATAGCTGGGATTAGAGATTTACACTTTTTAAGGGAAAGAGACCAAATTCTTTACTGCAAAAAATGACCACGATGATGATAATAGCTTTAAATTACTGAACCTTACTTAGTCCACACATTGTTTCTACTCCACGCAATATCTAAATATCCTTATTTTAGAGATGAAGAAGCTGAAATTCAGTGAGGTGAAATAATTTGCTGAGGGTCTCACATTAATTAACAAAGCTGGGATTCAAAACCAGATCTGTTTGAGTCTACAGTCTGATCTCTTTCCACTACAGGAAGAAAACCTTCAATTACCAATTCATGCTACCACAGTCAGACAAGTTTTCACTTTCTAATGCTTTATATTTACTTTGGAGATTGAGAGATTAGATTGCCAATAGCAAGAGGTATTTCACAGAGTAGGTGAATGTTGGTAATACCATCTGTTTACATGGATACTAGGAGTAGTGCCTTTGGGTCCAGTAAAATATGTAGAAAATGCCACATACGACCTCTAAATGGGACTTTAAATATTAATAAAATAAGAAAAATGGTGTTCCTCAGCTTTAAGAATTTGTTCTTTCCAGGTATCAATCCAATGGTTGAGAATAAAAATCTTCATGGATTGAGATGCAACTATAGCTCCAAGACAATGCACCATGTACTGTGAGGATGAAAGGAGTGTTCTAGTGAGCTGACCTCCAATTTAACGAGCTACAGAGAGCCAGAGGAGACACACACACATCATGACTCCCCACTCAAACAGCAGTTTTCCTTGTATGATTTTTATGCATCATAAAAATGGATACATAGTATTAAAGAAAATAATTCAAAAGCTATTTTTAACATATCCTATATGGTTCTTACTTGCAACTGTGATTTAACCAATCCTCACTAGTCATCCACAATGACAACATCTCCAAGTTTCTCTCCATATTGACTTGACTCCACACCTCTGTACCTTACTGTTCTCTGTTTAACAAATCTTTCCCTAATCTCAGTTGGAGAATCACTATACTTTCTTTAAGGTTTAATTTTTTTGGAAGCTCTATATCTTACACCCGAGTCTTTATCAAAAGCCCCATCTCTAATTTTCAATTATGTGGAAACCTTCATAACAACCCTCACACATTTTATAATTGTTTTTGTCACTCTCTATCTGACCTGGTAATTTGCCAGTTTCCTTAGGGCAGAGGTCATATATTTCATATCTGAGTCCTCAGCATCCATCATAATATATGGCACATATTAGGAGCCCAATAAGAATTACTGAATTAAAAGTCAAATGAGTAAATAAAAGCAGAAAATACCTGCTACCTACTGTATTCTGATTTTGCTTATTTAGTTTCTGTCCCATTTCTATGGTCATACAAATTTTTGTATAGCTGCAACTAGATGCATTTGTTTGTTTTCATATTCCTTTGTATCATTAGCATTCGTATATATGCTCCACATTCTGATAAGGTTATAACACATCAACTTGGACAACTAAATGGCTATAAGAAATTAGTAGGAGGAGGGCAACAGGCTCCAATAAGCTTCCAGAAACTTGGGATTACAGGGATAAACGTGGTGGTAACTTTTTGCTGTTCAGTGGATCAGTTATGAATCTGAATATCTTGTGGTCATCAACATCTCTCATTCAGAAAAGATCTGGACAGTTTGGGACCTTTACTGCCAATGTATTTTTTTTTTTTTTTTTTTTTTTTTATTATTTTATTTTATTTTTTTTGGGGGTGCCAATGTATTTTTTGACTAGAGCATTGGAACTTAACATGTGAATTTTTTTTTCCTTTCTGTAGATTATTTGTAGATTGATAGTCTCTTTTTAGGATTGTTTGAAAATAAATGAGTAATAGGCAGAAAAGAAACATTTGTCCACAGATTCAAATAAGCAAAGAAAAACTTCCTTACCTAATTTCTTCATAACCACCAAAAAAGACTAAATCACTCATAAGAATGTGGCTGATTACTTCATTAGGTTAGGGTCGTTGTCTTATTCCCACCTGTCACAATGATGGGTCACCAAAGTAGAAATTCAAAGACAATTTTTTAAAAATTTGTGTGGTAGGTAGAATAACATCCTTTTAATGTTACCACATCCTAATCCCCAGAAACAGTGAGTATATTATCTCACAAGGCAAAAGGGACTTTACAGATGTGATTAGATTAAGGGTCTTCAGATGTGGATATTACCTTGGTTATCAAATTATGCCTAGTGTAGTAAAAGGAACTTTATGAGAGAAAGGTCAAAGGGTCAAACATAGAAAGAGATGTAAAAACAGAAGCAGAATGTCAGAGTCAAATGATGTAAGACTTGAAGATACTACACTGCTGGTTTTGAGATGGAAGAAGGGGCTACAAGCCAGCAAATGGAGGTTGCCTCTAGAAGCTGGAAAAGGCAAGAGAACAGATCCTGCCCTGGAGACGTCAGAGCCTGAAGTATTGGCAAGGCTCAGGCAACAGTTCTTGGAATGTATAACAGAAAATCATGTACCTTGAAGTCAAGTATGGCTGCTTGGGTGAGACTTCAACACCCCTCTATGACCAAAAATAGCCGACATTGGACTTGCCTTTCTGCCATAAACACTATAAAAATGGACAAAACCTAATAGACATCATGTTCATGCATTGAAAACAAGTGGGAGTGTATATCTATAACCCTTGAGAAAACAGGAAATCAGGAATAAAGCCCGTATTTGCCTTGGTTCTCTAATTAGGGGCACTCACCGTACTGTGGTGCAAGGTAGAGAAAATCCAAGTAAGGGGCACTTTTCCTAAATGGAGGAAGAATAGATTAGATTTACAGGATGCTGAAGCAGTTCAAATATGTGGACGGGGTCTAGGAAAGCAGGGAGCTGCTAGGCTGTTCATGAGTACAGCAACACTCCATTAATTCCAGAAGAAAGGAGTTCTATGGAGCTGAGAGCTCAGTGGAGGCTCTGGAAGTCACCATGTGCTGGGAGACTCTGAAGTTCCAGCCCAGCCAGACTCTGAAATTCCAGCTTCAGTGGCCTTGGACATTCATTTGAAATCTCAGATAGGTCATCTCTTTGGAAATAAAGAATATTTCATAGAGGAGGAGCCATTCTTTAAGACTGAGGACAAACCAAATGAGACTGACACAACACTAACAAAAATAACCTTTGAGAAACTTAAGAATCAACCAAGGATACAACTGCCTGTCAGAATATAACATAACATAATGCTCTGTAAAGGAAACAATATAACCCAGAATTTCTATGAAGTATTTCAATATTAAGCATAAAATAATACATCATTAGACATGTATTCATAGATAAAGAAATATGTAAAAAAATACAGACAAAGTGGTTCATAATCAAAACAAACAAGAAAATCAACTCAAATGACAGCAGCATCCCAGCTGATTCGGAAGTTGAATTTAGCAGCTTAAAAAAAACACTTTAAAGTAACCATTATGAATAGGTAGAACTTTAGGACAATGGGACAATAAAGAGTGAAAAGGTAGATAATTTTAGCAGACAAATGAAAACTGTAATAAGCAATAATCGATAGTGGAAAAGTATAATACCTGAAATAATTCATTGTATTACAAAAAGAGTCAGTGAATGTGAAGACAGATCAGTCAGTACAAATTCTCAAATCTGAAGAAGAAAGATAAAATAATTTTTAAAAATAAAAGAAGCCTATGGCATTTATTGGGGAAGTTAGATAATTTATAGTGAAAAGAGGGGTTAAAATACATGACAGGTGCAGAAAGAATAGGAGGGTGATAATTAGAAGTACACTATAATAAATTGCTTCCATGGTTTATGTGTTAGTAGAATATTTTGAAGAGATATGAAAATTAAAGATATATGTTGTGTATATCCAAAGGGCGATAAAAGATATAAAAAAGAATAATATTTGATTCACCAAACAGTGCAGGAAAGAATGAACAAAGAACAGATGTAATAAACAGAGATCAAATACCAAGTTGGTAGAATTAAAAGAAACTTACTTCTCTAACTACAAAAGAGGAATTGTAAGACTGAGTAAAAGCAACAACCAACAGTTTTAGTTAACTATTCCTGCTATAACAACTTATCACAAACTTAATGGCCTAAAACAACTCATTACCTTATAGCTCTGGAGGTGAGAAGTCTACAACAGGTTGGCAGGGCTGTGTTACTTCTGAAGATCTATGGCACAATCTGTTTCTTTTCCTTTTGCAACCTCTAGGGTCAGCCCACGTTTCTTAGTTCTTGGCTGTGCATCAACTCAAGCCTCTGTTTCTATCTTCACATCTTTTTTGACCCTGCCTCCCTCTTTTTCTTATGAGGATTGGACCTCCCTGGATAATGAAGGATACTCCCCCAATCTCAAGATCCTTAATCACAGCTACAAAGTCCGGTTTGCCATGTAAAGTAACATATTCACAGGTTCTGAGGATCTTAGAGGACATCTTTTTTGGGGGGAGGGGAGACTTTTCTGTCTACTACAACCAATTTGCATAAATTGTTTATAAGAAACACAACTTAAAGATACAAGCAGGTTTAAAGTAAATACAATAGAAACACTAAGCATGACAAAGTTTATAAGGCTATCCGAATATCAGAAAATGTAGACTTCAGATAAAGAGTATTACCAGAGACAGAGCAGTCATACATAATGATGAAAGCATCAATTAATCAAGAAGATATAGAAACATTATATGTTTATTAAATTATCTATACCGACACTATAAAACTCCTAGAAGGAAACATAGGAAGAACACTCTGACATAAATTATAGCAAGATCTTTTTTGACCCATCTCCTAGAGTAATGGAAATAAAAACAAAAATAAGTAAATGGGAACTAATGAAACTTAAAAGCTTTTGCACAGCAAAGGAAACTATAAGTAAGATGAAAAGACAACCCTCAGAATGGGAGAAAATATTTGCAAATGAATCAATGGACAAAGGATTAATCTCCAAAATATATAAAGAGTTCATGTAGCTCTATGTCAAAAAAAAACAAACAACTCAATCAAAAAATGAGCAGAAGATCTAAACAGGCATTTCTCCAAAGAAAACATATGGATGGCCAAGAGGCACATAAAAAGCTGCTCAACAGCACTAATTATTAGAGAAATGCAAATCAAAACGACAATGAGGTATCACCTCACACCAATTAGAATGGGTATCATCAGAAAATCTACAAACAATAAATGCTGAAGAGGGTATGGAGAAAAGGGAACCCTCCTGCACTGTTGGTGGGAATGTAAATTGACACAGCCACTACAGAGAACAGTATGCAGGCTCCTTAAAAAACTAAAAATGGAATTACCATATAACCCAGCAATCCCACTACTGGGCATATACCCAGAGAACACCATAATTAAAAAGGACACATGTACCCCAATGTTCATTGCAGCACTATTTACAACAGCCAGGTCATGGAAGCAACCTAAATGTCCATCGAGAGATGAATGGATAAAGAAGATGTGGTACATATATACAATGGAATATTACTCAGCCATAAAAAGGAATGAAATTGGGACATTCGTAGAGACATGGATGGAGCTAGAGACTGTCATACAGAGTGAAGTGAGTCAGAAAGAGAAAAACAAATATCGTATATTAACACATATATGCGGAATATAGAAAAATGGTACAGATCAACTGGCTTGCAAGGCAGAAATAGAGACACAGATGTAGAGAACAAACATATGGACACCAAGGGAGGAAAGCGGGGGCACGGGGGTTGGGGTAGGATGAATAGGGAGATTGGGATTGCCATACATACATTACTAATAAGAAAAAAAAATCAAATTGTACACTTTAAATATATGCAGTTTATTGTATGTCAGTTATATCTCAATAAAAATTCTTAAAAAAAATTATCTATACCCCCAAATACATGAAACAAAATTGTCAGAACTAAAGGGAAATACATATATATATACACACACACAATAATATTGAAAATTTAACACTACTTTCTCTGAAACTGAGAACAAGTATATTAAAAAATATAAGTAATGATTTAGAAAACTTAAACACTACATGTCACCTGATCTCATTCTTAATTAAGGAGCACTTCACCCAAAAACAAAAGGACAGATCCTTTTCACTTATCTTGGTATTATTCTAGACCATGACACAACTCCCAATAAATTTCAAAAGACTGAAAGTCATATAAGAGTATATTCCATGATCAAAATGGTCTTACATTGACAACAAATAACCAATAATATATTTAGAAAGAGTTCAAATATCTGGATATTAGCAAACTGTTACAAGTAATCCATGAGTAAAGAAGAACTGCAAGAGGAGTTTAAAAATGTTAAGATGGCGATAGCTTCCTCCACAAGAGGGCAGACAGCAATATCAAGCAATATTAGCAGTATTTTGTCTTGTGGAACTGAAAACCACAGCCACAGAAAGATGGAGAAAATGAAAAAGCAGAGGACTTTGTACCAGGTGAAGGGACAGGATAAAACCCCAGAAAAACAACTAAATGAAGAGGAGATAGGCACTCTTCCAGAAAAAGAATTTGGAATAATGGTGGTGAAGATGATCCAGGACTTTGAAAAAAGATTGGATGCAAATATTGAAAAGTTTACCAAAGACCTAGAAGAATTAAAGAGCAAACAAACAGATATGCAGCACAATAACTGAAATGAACAATACACTACAAGGAACCAATAGCAGATTAACTGAGGCAGTAGGGCGAATAAGTGACCTGGAAGACAGAATGGTGGTCATCACTGATGCGGAAAAGAATAAAGATAAAAGAATGAAAAGAACTGAAGACAGCCTAAGAGACCTCTGGGACAATGTTAAAGGCACCAATATTCGCATTATAGGGGCCAGAAGGAGAAGAGAGAGAGAAAGGACCCGAGAAAATATTGGAAGAGATTATAGTTGAAAACTTCCCTAACATGGGAAAGGAAACAGCTACCCAAGTCCAGGAAGCACAGAGAGTCCCAGGCAGGATAAACCCAAGGAGAAACATGCCAAGACATATAGTAGTCAAATTGACAAAAATTAAAGAGAAACGTTATTAAAAGCAACAAGGGAAAAACAACAAATAACATACAAGGGAACTCCCATCAGGTTAACGGCTGATTTCTCAGCAGAAACTCTGCAAGCCAGAAGGGAGTGGCATGATATATTTCAAGTGATGAAAGGGAAGAACCTACAACCAAGAATACTCTACTCAGCAAGGATCTCATTCAGATTCGAGGGAGAAATCAAAAGCTTTATAGACAAGCAACAGCTAAGAGAATTCAGCACCACCAAACCCGCCCTACAACAAATGCTAAAGGTACTTCTCTAAGTGGGAAACATAAGAGAAGAAAAGGACCTACAGAAACAAAAACAAAACAATTAAGAAAATGGTAATAGGAACATACATATCGATAATTACCTTGAATGTAAATGGACTAAATGCACCAACCAAAAGATACAGAGTGGCTGAATGGATACAAAAACAAGACCCGTATATACGCTGTCTACAAGAGACCCACTTCAGACCTAAGGACACATACAGACTGAAAGTGAGGGGATGGAAAAAGATATTCCATGTAAATGAAAATCAAAAGAAAGCTGGAGTAGCAATAGTCATATCAGATAAAATAGACTTTAAAATAAACAATGTTACAAGAGACAAGAAAGGATATAATGTAAAGATCAAGGGATCTATCCAAGAAGAGGAGATAATTATATATGTATATATGCACCCAATATAGGAGCACCTCAATACGTAAGGCAAATGCTAACAACTATGGAAGAGGAAATGCAAGGCAGAAATAGAGACACAGATGCAGAGGACAAACACATGGACACCAAGTGGGGGAAAGTGGGGAGGGTTGGGGGGGGAATGCATTGGGAGATTGGGATACCAAATTGTACACTCCAAATATATGCTGTTTATTGTCTGTTAACTGTATCTCAATAAAAGTTCTAAAAAAAATGTTAAGATGACAAATACAACATATCAAAAGTTGAAGGATGTGGATAAAGCAGTGCTCAGAAGGCAGTTACTGGTTGAAATGCTTATGGTAGAAAAGCAGAAAGGCATAGATTCAATGATTTATCCTGTCTCCTTAAGAAGGTAGAAAAAGAAGAGGAAAGTGAAATCATAACAAATAAATGAAAGGAAATCTTTAAAAAGAAAGAGCAGAAATTAACAATGTAAAAAAGAGACAAACAGTAGAGTCAATGAACCACAGTGGTTCTTTGAACAGATATTTAAATTGTTAAGCTTCCAACAAGAGAGATGAAGAAAGAAAGAGATAAAAATAAAATACCAACATTAGAAAAAGAAGATGCTACTCTTCCTCAAGAATGAAAAGGATAATCATTGGATATTATGAGCAATTTTAGGTTAATAAATTCAAACTTATGTGAAATGGACAGAAGTTTTTAGAACTTATCAAAATGAACACAATTAGAAATAGGAAACAGAAGTAGCTGGTATCTATTAAAGAAATTGAATTTATAATTAAAATAACTTCCAACAAAAAAACACCCCTCCAGGGCCAGGTAGTTTCACTGGTGCATTGTGTTAAGCAGTAATGAAGAAAAAATGCTCACTTTACACAAACTGTTTCAGAAAATAGAGGAGGAATCCCACTGGCCAACTAATTTTATGAAGCCATTGAAACTGATACCAAATACAGGCAAGGACGTTACAGGAAATGAAACAGACATTACAAACATAGCCGTCATGATTACAATTTTTTTTTAAAATTAGAAAATCAATTACATAATACATAAAAAGGATGCCAAAAATATAATCAAGTAGGATTTATCCCAGGAATACAAGTGACTTTAGAAACTTATACAGCATAGTCAACCACATTTACAGGTTTAAAAAAATCATATGGTAATCTAACCAGATGCAGAAAAAAGCATACGACAAGATTCAACATCCTTTCAAAATAAGATAGCTCAGGAGATTTGGAAGTGAACTGAAATTTCTTCAATCTTAAACAGACTATTTATGTAAAAACTACACCTAACACTCTATATAATGAAGGCTTTCCTTGTAAAATCAGTAATAAGAAAACAATGTCCACTGTACCACTTTTATGCAACATTGTATGAGAAGTTCCAGCTAGCTCAATAAGGCAGGAAAAATAAAGAAACTAAGGTTAGAAAGGAAGAGTAAAATTGTTTTATTTTTAGATGGTATGACAGTATATGCAGAAAATTCCAAGGAGTTTAAAAGAGGGGTGTGGGACAGGGAAATTACTAAAACCAATAATAGTATTTAGCAGTGTTATAACGTGTGGTCTCCATGTACAAAAATCAATCGTATACAAAAATTAATTGCATTTCTACATATTAGGAATAAACAAAACAAGAAATTTAAAACTATAGCATTCTGAAACATTAAATACTTAGCGATAAATTTAATAAAACACTTCTAAGAACTCTATATTGAAAACTATAAAATATTTCTGACAGAAATGAAAGACAACACAACTTAATAACAAGGTACTCCATGTTCATAGATTGATGCCCCAACAGCATAAATATATCAATTATATTACATTGATATTTCATTTAATTTAAAGATCAATCAAAATTCCAGCAGGATTTTTTCGTAGAGGTGGTCAAGCTAATTCTAAAATTTATATGGAAATACAAATCACCTACATTAGACAAAACAGATTAGAAGAAGAAAAACAAAAGACTTAGTACTATCTGACTTCAATACTTATTATAATGCTATAGCAATCAAGATTAGGACCAAGATTAGGATGTAGATTACATGGGTCAAAGCTCATTGTACCATACTCTTAAGGTGTATGTAGTTCACAATTAGATCCTATCTCAATAAGAAAAATCTTGAAAATCATAAAAAGTACATTATAAAAACATGTAAATGACTCTATCTGCATTCTATTTAATGAATATATTTGGACAGTCACCTAAATTTCCTGAGGCCTATTTCTTAATCCAAGATAAAAATGCATACTACCAAAATTGTTGATGTATACTCAAAGAATTAGAAACATGAATCCTCTTCCAGTCCTCGTCCAACCAGTATTTGATTATTAGATGACATTTGCTTTAAATTTGAACCAGGATATAGGATCATAGACATGATCACCAGCCTTCCAAATTGTGCCCTCCATTAAGTTTTAATTAATAATGAGACTTTGGGGCCTTAGTTTCTGAGACCTGGCTGTCTTTTCTACATGGCTTTATTTAGCTTGAGCCTATGCTTTAGGCACGATGTCTGAGATATTCATATGGTTGCTGGCCTGGAAGGGCGGAAATGGGGTATAGTGGGACAAGCCAAGGATTAAATATTATAATGTATATATTTATCAGTTTGTGACACACAATGGAAACTATATATATCAGCTTTTATTATAGTTATAAGAACTATTTTTTTTTTTAATCTAAAAATAGTTTACAGTGTTAAAGGAATTTCAATGCAAACTAAAGCTGGGACGGAAAGGAAGATCTTATATATGATAGGTAAGTTCCAAATGGTTTTGGCCTAAGGTCAGTGGGTTTTGAGCAGGAGAGTGGCCAGGGCAGATTTCTTTTTGAGAGATGTCACTCTGACAGCTGTGACTGACTGAATGGAAGGGATTGGAATTGGAGGAAGAGTAACATTGTGTCAACTACAGAAATAGAGGAGACTTTTAAATCTTACTGACAGTAGCATCAGGAAGGCAGTACAGATGGATATGAAAATTGTTAGAAAGAATCAATTGACAATCATTAGGAAATAGAACTGGATAATGATAGAAAGAAAAAGGTCTACATGTGCCATTGTCAGCTGGAGAATGAGCCAGGATAATCCGTTTATCTGTGGGCAATTTTACTTTTTAGGTCAAATCAACCTGTAAGTCTCAAAGTCTTTAAATGTGAGACATCCAAGGAGAGATGTTCAGTAAGCAAATAAGAACATGGCTGGAATTTTGGAGTAAATTCAGAACTGTTCATAATCTTTTTTTTTTTTTTTTTTTTATAATTAAGCCGCTTTATGTTTTAGCTAGGAAACTCACGGACAGGACATATCTACTGTCTGGCTTCCGTCGCATTGTTCTATTGAAATCTCTAAATCTTTCATGTATATTCCTGTATTTGAAGGTGTAGTTCTTGCTAATGATGGATGATGTCACTCACCCTACTGCTCACTCCTAATTCTCCTGACAAATATTTCTTAGTCTCTTTCTGTGCCTGTATTGAACAGTGGTGTTCTTATTCTTATCCTTCTTTTTCAATTTATACAGTTTTTTCACTTCCACATTTTCAATTGACCACGTATACAACTATAGGTTCTAACTTTTGCTCAGTGCTTTTGCCAAAGTTATAGATTCAAACTGTTAACTGATGATTTAGCACTTCTTCCTTTTTTCAGGCTACAGGCACCTCCCATTTGGCTTATCTAAAACTGAGCCCGAATCATCTCCCAAACCATCTACTCCTAATGGTTTTCCTAATCTAAAGTAATAGCATTTTCCTAGCTGCCTGAGATAGACATCTCAACATTCATTCATCTCCCTTACTTCCCATGGGACATTAAGTTTCTCTGTATTTTACCCCTTAAATCATTGATTTAATCCTTGACATCAACACACTTCGAAGTAGACTCTTAACTGGTCTCTGCCTCAAAGTCAACCTCACAATCCTTAAAATGTAATTCATGAATCAGCAACATCAGCTTCATCTGAGTACTTGCTAGAACGCTACTGGAGCAGAAACTCGGAGGGTCCTGCCCAGTAATCTGTTTCAGGTGATTCTGACTCACGTGACTCTGAAGCACAAGCAAGGCAATGATTAGCAGCATAGTGTCTCAGTGTCCTGGGTTAGGATTCAGGTAACCTGGGTTCAGCGCATGTGAGGATGTGTAAGGTGAAGTGTCTATTTTAATGCATTCCTCTGTCAGTTAAATGAATTCAATTAGATGGTCTTGAGGATAGCTACAAGAATGTTTCTAAATGCCTTCTAGGTGATAAGCCCTGTGCTAAGTGTTTGCAGGCATGAACTCATTTAGTGTCAAAGAACACATTGAAGTGTTGATTATTCTAATCTTGTTGTATATATGAATAAACTGAAGTAGAGAGAGATCACTTCCTCAAATCACACCACCATTCAATGAGTGAATGACTCAAATGAAAACTAAGGCCAGTGAGCATTCTCTTCACCTTTGCATTCTCCTGCCTCTAAGACCCTGTTCTGTGGAAAGAGTGACACAAGCAAAAACAGTTGCTGAGACCAATAAAACCTTATATAACATATTTGTATATACATACATATATCACGTTATAGATCATATATTATAAGCCAAGCCCTTCCAAGTGAAATAGTCTCCTGTTTTGATGGGCACTGAACTACTGAACTCAGAAAATTGGACCATGGATGATGAGGGACACCAGGGGGTTGATTGCCATTACATTTCCCACAGGTAAATGTACATGGGGAGAATTTCTTTGGATAAATATATCATCCAGCATATTTTAAAAGAACATTTAATCTCTTCTAGTAATTAGTCTGCAGTTGTGTATTTCAGGATTGAGTGTGTTCACAGAGTTTGATAATTTTTATGAAGAACCAAAGGCAAATTTGTTATTTTCTGAGGCTAAAATATAACACAGGCATTAGAACATTTTGTAGCTCAAAATAGACAATGTTGGGTGAACAGTTCAAGAGAAGTATTTGTAAAGGTATTTGCAAAAGGTATTTTTTTCCCCACAAGCATAACATTTCTTTAAAGAAATTTTATATGTACATATACGTATGTTATATATAATATATATATACATATATATAATATATACATCTTTTATACATACATGTAGAGTTAGCTAGCCTTAGTTAGTTACTTGAATGGCAGAAAATCTTTTACTCTCAGCCTGTTCTCCCTAAAGTATTCCCTTTTCCTTGGCTGAAAATAGCACTCATCAGTTCCAGAAGACTGACACCTGAGACTAATTGCAGACCTATCACTTTTTCTCTTGAATATCTGATCCGTCACCAACTTGGAAGCTCTTACTTCCCATTGATCAAATCCAAACACTTTTCTGTATCTCTTATGCCACCATCCTAATGCAAAATACTGTTACCATTGGCTCAGGCTTCTGCTGTACTTCTTATTGTTCCCACTGAGAATTACATTATCTTCTAAAAACACAAACTGAACAGTTTATTCTCCTGTGTAAAAACAGGAAATAATGAATTCGATCTTTATTGCTGTTGTAAAAAAATTCAGTGGCTTAAAACTATACAAAAGTATTTTTTCACATTTTCTGTTGCTCAGAAGTCCAGAAGAGCTCAACTAGGTAGGAACAGTGGCATAAAGGAAAGTTGAGAAATATTTTACAGGAGAAGATAGATATCTCAGAAACTTGTAAGAAGATCATTCATTACAGGTAAATTAGCAACCAAGCAATGATGCTCAGTTTCCCAAAATGTAGGCCTGATTTGATGAGATTCAAGCATGCCTTGCTTCCTTAGGGAATATGATATGGTCTTTTTACTATGCAAATGCCCCATGCATCTTTCTGATAGCTCCCTATATGTAAAATCAAGTGTAAAATCAAGTCATTCTGAAACTGTCACCATTCTTCAAAGAAATGGAGAGTGAATGACCCATATTTTTGTGCCTGTTGTTTCTAGTCCCTGGAACATAATATCCTACCTTCTCTGCCTGGAAAAAATCGGAAAAAAAAAAAAAAAAAAAAAAAAAAAAAGAGCAAGCTCCATGTTATCTCCTTCATGAATCCTTCCCTGACTGACCCCTCAAATAATGCATTCATGTCCATTTATGCGCTCCCAAGCACTCTGTATCTGTTATCACATGACTCACAAATAATAACTGATGTAGGGTTAGGATTGTGTACATCATACTTCTCCCATTGTATTGGTGTTCCCTAGAGAAACAGAATGAATAAGATAGGTAGGTAGGTATTTACTTACTTACTTATTTACTTATTTACTTATTTATTTATTATAAGGAGCTGGCTTATCTAATTTTAGATGCTGAGAAGTCCTGTGATCTGTGATCTGGAGACCCACGAGGGCTGAAGGTTTGGTTTCAGTCTGAAACCAATAGCCTGAGAACCAGGAAAGCCAATGGTGTAAGTATCACACTGAATGCAGGAAAAGACCAATGCCCCAGTGTGAAGACAATCAGATGGAAAGAGAATCTTTCTTACTCAGCCTTTTGTTCTATTCAGCCTCCAACCTACCCACATTGAGGAGAGCATCGGCTTTACTCACTCTACCAATTCAAATGTTCATCTTATGCAGAAACATCCTCACAGACATGCTCAGAATAATGTGCAACCAACTATCCGGGCACCCCAAGTTGCCATAAAATTAACCATCACATCCATTGATACTGTGATTTTCAAGCTAGGGATAATATTTTAGTATCTCTTTATTTCCTGACAGTGCCAAGTACATAGGAGGTGCTCAGTAAATATTTGTTAAATAAACAGATACATTTTATTAAATCAGCATTCCAGCCATCTTGGGCAAAAAAAAAAAAAAAAAAAAAGTACCATAAAACGTGAATTCAGCATGGTAAGGAAATCATCCTAGCTCTGAATTGCTTGCTGGTTTCAGGGCTGTGCATGTTTCCAAGTGTGCCTTGGCTAACAAACTTAAAAGTGAACAGGGAGACCAGCTACCTTGTTCTACAATATATATTCATGGAATGGGTAAATGAAACCTGTTAAGGAAAGATCTGTTAATGTAGAGGCTGGTCACATACTTGGTTGAACTTCAGCTTCTTCACCAGTCCAGCCCCATTGCTTTGTTTTCTCTGAAATTGTAAGACCTGGTACACAGAGCTGCTTAAAAGGATTATGGAATCCCTCATGAGTTTCAGTTAAGCTATCCTCTAGGTGACTCCTGAGAAAATAATAAGCCTTCCTGTTTTTATTCTCCCCTCTTCCTCCTCCTCCTCCCCCTCACCTCATTTATAGTGATTATTATAGGATGTTACATCTACCAATTAAATCACAGCAGAAAAAATTCAAAAACCTTTTGAGACCAACCATTACCCAATGTCCCATTTTGTGCAGTGTAAATACTCTCAGGAAGGTATTTTCCAAGCTATAAAAACCCTCCTTAAGTAAAACTGGCTTTTGTAGATTTGATTTACAGTGAGGCAATTGGCATGCATTATGATCCTGAGATTTAGGGATATAATTATAATTTGGAGTAGACATTCAAGAATATAACTAAAATGGAAAGAGAGAGGTAAAAATCTGTGAACTATACATTAATATGCTAGGTTAATACACTGCTATATAAAGGGAATTGCCAGCCAAGACTGTACTGAGCCCCAATGAGCCCTTGCATCTTCCTACAGATTTGTGAAACAAAAATGTTATAATATCCCCATAAGACCATATCAAAATAACATACTTGCAACTCAGTCCTTGTTCGAACAATGTAAAACATTGAGTTTCATTACACTGAGCAAACAATACTAACGAATTTTCAGAATGAATCACCTCTTTAGTAATTGGTAGTTTTCCTGAAATATTTACATATACCAGACAGAATGGGGAGGAGATAAGGCATTACAGCTTCTTCACAATGTACTGAGCTGGATAAGAACTTTCTTTCTTAGCTGATGAAAAAGTTAATAGTTTACCATAATGCAGAGAACTACAGAACACAGAGCTAGAAGATGATTGGCAATAAATTGGTCCAAGTACCACATTTCATAGACGAGGAGGCTGAGAATTAGAGCTAAAATGAGTCACTGTAGTCTATCTATCAAGAGAAACCAATGTAAAAATCAGTCCTTTTGACAAAAACCTAATGTTTTTATTCCCATACATTTAACTACTCAAATGCTACCTTAATTTTGCTTTTCTAGTAAAAGGATGACTATCATGGCACATCCAGAAACAAGGGATCAGTTTACAGTTAATCCGTGAACAACAGAGTTTGAACTGCATGGATCCACTTACACACAGATTTTTTTTCAATATAGATGGTACCTGTATTTTCATTTTACACATCTTTAACTTGTGTTCAGTTAGAGATCACAATATGTAGACTCAAAAGAACTAGAGTTGGAGTCCTAATTCTACCCAAACCATTTCAGCTTTCTGCCCTTGGGTGAGTCATTTATCAATTCCTTTGTTTTTGAGGCAGAGAGAGCAGGATGTGAATTTTTAACTGTGGGGGAGGATGGTGCCCCAGGTGCTGTTCAAGGGTCAACTGTATGGCCACTTAGGAGAGTCAAGACTCAATTTCTGACAGACTGGCGTATGCTATATCTCACAGAAGAGTAGTTCGGGGAGGGGCGGGTGTGGTTTAAGACTTTGGTTGATTTAGAGCTGGATAAAGGAAGAACAAAAATCTGGTCATATCATGTCTAATAGATGACAATTGAGACAAATATCTGGCCAAAGAATAGACTATATAAGTAATGTATTTTTTATGCAATAGAAGAAATACATAAAACAAAAGTCACAAAGAGTACTCATATGCTATGTTCTTAAGGTGGACACATCCCTGTCCCAATTTCTTAGCCAGATCTACCAAGGAAATGAGATTCATTTGATGTTTTCTTGTGATCTCCCACTCCAAAGCACAATAGAAAGCTCCTTGGCAAAGTGCCCCAACATGGCTCCACTGGTTGTTAAAAATGGAAATCCTTCTGACTCATAGAAAAATCAGCAGCTATCCTAGTCCCTGAGTGCCTCCCACCTCTCAGCACCATTCTGAAAGGACGCCCCACAAGCCAATAGAGAACTAAAACTACCACACATTCCTTCCCACTGTTCTGGCCATCATCTGTTCTGATTGTCAGTAGTTATACCATACCAGTTGGAGTTACCGTTTCGAATATTCCTCTGGGTACCAGACAAGGGGAGGTCCTCCAGAGGAATACTATGATGGGCTGCCTGTCTTGAGCCGTAACGAAGTTCCATGTCCATCTTACAGAGGACCCTCAAAGTGGAGAAAGTTGTACAGGAAATGAGTCTGTTCTTGAAGAACCTATTATTGTCCATTCATTTCCAAGGATCTTCTGTGCCTTGAGCACATCAGCTGTGGGCTATCACAGTGCATGGTACCAGCCCTCAGTGAACAACTCCCTCCAGAGTAACAATGATAGAAGCTAACCCTCAAGCCCTAGTTCTTATTGGCAGTCTGACTGGCAACAGTGGCCACTTGCTGTCCGGGAGAGAACAGTGGGCTGTGAAAAGGGAGGATCAGGTATGGAGAAGGATTGAACTAAAACTGATTTATACATCCCAAGTTCATGAAGATTCCCTGGATTAGACCACATTACCTGGATAGCTTCTAGACCAAATCTCTTGACAGAAGGCAGGTGGGACGCTAACAGAAATAAATTACATATGTTTCATATTCAAGGGTCTAACTGTTGAAACAGTATTTCCCTCACTCATGTTACAATGTATTATGAAATGTCAGAGGTACAAGGAGTAATGGAAGTGATTTAGGCAGACCTCTGACCCTTTAAGAAACTTTTTCTATAGCATTCTTAAAACATGGTTATCTAGTCACATTAAGTAATTTCATAAAGAGCAAGTAAATTTTACAAAGAAATACTAATTTTTAGGGATAGGTATGCATTAAAAGGTCTTTTTTTTTCTTTCTTTCTTTTTCTTTTTTTTGTATTTGCACAGTGCACTGCAATGCTTTCACCCACATTATCTCATTGTCTCATCACTGCAGTCCATGCTGGGATTCAGGGTCATCATCTAGGACATCTATTCCAATTGTCAGAACTTGGGAAACAGAAAATATAGGCAATTAAGTGATTTTATTCTGACCTCAGTAGAGCACTCCCAAGAATTGAAAAAGGATCTTCCTGTGACAGTTCTGTTCCCTTAAATTTCTCAATTTTAATCAAAGCAAGATATAGCAAACCTTAGCCCTTACCACTAACAATTCAGTTAATTGAAGGTTCAATTAAGATTCTTCTTTATTACCAGCCACTATCAGCCCATGCCATCTCATCACCCCTTAGTCCTTATTCTTATTCATGTTTCAGACTTTGCTAATGGCAAAAGAGAAATATCTGTCTCCCTAGAAAAAGTACGCACATGTGCACATACACATTCATTCTTCCACCTCATCAAACTGTTTGAAAACTATCAATGCCCAGTACTTGAGAATTTATTATATAGACTTATTTGGTTTAACAATGGCCTTTTAAAAACTAAAATATGCACATTTTTGTTATTAACCTTGGTGTGAACTCTGATGATTTAATCAAATTCTTTACTTCTACTTTCTCGGTAGCAATTGGATATTTAAACAACAATCTAGGTTAAGAAGTAGAACAGGAAAAATAAAGAGTAGAGAATGATGGGTTTTCAACATGCAGTCCTTTGGCAAGGGGAGACCTAGTCTGGGGTATGTTTAAGCTAAAAAAAAAAAGAGAAGGAACAACAGAGTAGAGCAAGAGGGGGAGAATCAGAGATAATCTGTCATCTTGGCAATGATAACATGACCAATTCTGAAATAAAGATTCTAAACGTTCAGCAGCATTCACTGTGAATACTTCCCTCAAGGTACTTAAGATCCAGATGGCTGCTAGAAGTATGATGAAAAATATTAAAAAGCACATAGCTTAAACCATACATGCAAACACTTGGAACAATAGTTTGTTAAATTATAACATAAACTAAAAGACATCAGAGAAGTTCTAGTCAAAAAAGATGAGCATACATAAACAGGAAAAAGGAACGTATTCATGAGTAAAAGCTTTACTCCGTTTATTATCCATCAGTTATTCAAACATCCAGTCTACATTTACTGATACCTACTATGTACAAGACACAGTCCCAGCAATGTCTGAAGAGTCATTGACCTACCAGGGAGAAATGGAGAAAGTTTCCATGGAGATGGTAAAAAGACTTTGGGATAGTTATTTCCAGGCGTCTTCTCAAAGAAGCCTTTGAAAACCAGATTAAGCACTTTGAATTTCATCCACTAGACATTAGGAAGCCATTCTGTTTTTCTTTTTTCTCTTTTGAGAACAGACCCTGTACCTAAACTTCCACTCTTAAAAGAGCCCTGTTTTGAAAACACTGACTTAAGGTGGAGACATTTTTGAAAATATCACATTATTTCCTTCTGAAAATTTAATGTTCCACTCTTTAAATGGCATTTCCAAAGAAGATTTCAGTAAAATGAATGTTGCCAAAAGGAACCTATAATTCCCTAAGGAAGCAATATTAATTAGAGAAATGTGTGCCTCTGAATTCATCCAATTTGCATTTCATTTTATGGTTTATTTTTTGCAAACAGTTTACTAAATGATTGCAGTTGCAGATGGTTAAATTATTACCATCAGTTGGCTGCCATAACTGATATTATAGAAAAGGATAGAGTTTGGTTCTTTATAAATAGTAGAAAATAAGTCTTCAGCTTAAAAAATGGGGGAGTTATCTTTCCATTATGGCTGGCCTTTTGATGGCAATGATCCCAAAGCAAGGTGACAAGGAATTAATCTTCTGGAAGGGCAGATTGGCCAAGAAAACTTTCCAAGTCAAATTTCCCTTTTGTGTCTAGAAGGCAGCTACCCCAGCTATTGTGACTGCCTTTAACAGTCCTGGCTGTTATGGATGTTGGAGCTAGGTTGCTATTATAAGAAAATGCTAGCTTCCAGATCCAGCCAACACTGGCCATTGTGACCAACCCTCTCAGTTTGCCAAATACTGTCCTGGTTCTAGCACTGAAAGTTCCATATCCTAAGAAACCCTTAAATCCTGGGCAAATTGGCATAGTTGATCACTTTACTCCTAGCTCACAATCTGCGTGGACAGCTGGTGCCAGCATTTAGCACATTTTCTTGTGTGTGTGAGAGAGCAAAGATAAAGGGGATCCAGAAAAGCATGTAGGTCGTCCATCCTTCATGCATCAATAAAACTGCTTCAGTACAATCTTTTAAAATCTAGAATGTGCTGAGATGTCATTATTGTTTCAGATTTTTAGTTAAGAGCAAGTGAGAGATTTTGTTTATGAATGCTATTCACTAACAGTATTCAGATTAAAGCACCATTTAAAAGGATTTCACATATTAATAGAAAAGTCAGATTCAATGATCTCCACTTATAGAAAAGCATTTCAGTTGCAAAATACCCATCACTGGGCATATACCCAGAGAAAACCATAATTCAAAAAGACACATGCACCCCAATGTTCATTGCAGTACTATTTACAATAGCCAGGTCATGGAAGCAACCTAAATGTCCATCAACAGAGGAAAGGATAAAGAAGATGTGGTACATATATACAATGGAATATTAGCTGTAAAAAGGAATGAAATTGGGACATTTGCAGAGACATGCATGGACCTAGAGATTGTCATACAGAGTGAAGTCAGAAAGAGAAAAACAAATATTGTATATCAATGCATCTATGAGGAACCTAGAAAAATGGTACAGATCAACCAAACTGCAAGGCAGAAATAGAGACACAGATACAGAGAACAAACATATGGACACCATGGGGGGGCGAGGGGGAAGTGGGGTGGGTTGGGGTGGGATGAATTGGGAGATTGGGATTGCCATTTATACATTACTAATAAGAAAAAAAATATCAGATTGTACACTTTAAATATATGCAGTTTATTGTATGCCAATTATATCTCAATAAAAGTCCTTAAAAAGTTGCAAAATAAAGTTATTGTGATACGCAACTAAAGTTGGGCTTCATTCCAAGTAAATGTCAATGCAGTTCACCTATATACAGACAGCGCTAAATCAAGCACAGGTTTTTTCAATATTTACTAAACATTCTACAGATTATTTTTTTAATTGAAGTATAGTTGATTTACAATATTATATTAGCTTCAGGTGTACAGAATAGTGATTTGGTATTTTTACAGATTATACTCCATTAAAGGTTATTACAAGATAATGGCTGTAATTCCCTGTGCTATACAAAATATCCTTGTTGCTTATTTATTTTATACATAATACTTTGTATCTCTTAATCCCATACCTCTATCTTGCCCATCCCCCCCATTCAAAGATTCTTGTTAGAGCTTTTCTCTGTTCTAGACTCTCTGCTGGGACTGGGGTGATAGTGGGGGAAAAATGTTTAAAGCCTCTATAATAAATATGCTAAGATTAAGAGAGGAGAAGCATGGGTATCTCAGACAGAATTAAGCATAAGGTGTCAATTGGTTGGGTGTAGATGCGGTTGTGGATGTGGATAGTAGAGAAAATGAGAAGGCTTCTTGGAGAAAGCAATCTTGAAACTAAGCTTTGTAGTATGTGTAACACTACAAGCTATTTAGGAAGTATCATTAATGGGTCTTGTCAATAAATTCATTGACTAAGATATGAAATACAAGGGAATACCAAGTAACTTCCAAAGTTTCTATTTTGAACACTTGGCTGTATGGTGTTGCCATTCCTTGGAGATAAAACGTTACTGCAAAGTTTCTATTTTGAACACTTGGCTGTATGGTGTTGCCATTCCTTGGAGATAAAACGTTACTGCAGGAAGATAGTGAATTTTGCATTGAAATTTAAAAACTAATTGGCACCAATTTGCAAAGGAGTCAGTTATGTAGCCACCAGTTACCTACCAAAATGATTCAATGGTTGCCCTGAGTAATGAAGGATAGTGAGATATTTACCTGAGTAGTAAGGTTTATGTTCTTGAGAATATACAATACTGCTAAAACAAAATGAATAAATATTTCTTAAACCCCTGCTGTTGTCCAAGAGTCTAGAAAAGGTGATAGGGCTCTGTCACGTGTAAACAACTGTGTGTCTTACACTGCATTCACAGATGAATAGTATTCAGAATGAGGAAACTCATAATATATTCTACTCTGCATTCTTAGACCATTGCTACTTAATTAGTTGTTGGCTAAATAGCAGTTTAGCATCTCAAAGCAGCTTGCCAGAAAAAATTTTAGAGTCTCACATACCTCGCAAAGCAGAATCTGCATCTTAACAAGACCTCCCATTGCATATTCTTGCCTCCTTTGTTGAAGGTTAATTGACCATAGGTGGGTGTGTGGGCTAATTTCTGAGCTCTCTATTCTGTTCCATTTATCTATGTCTGTTTTTGTGCCAATACCATGCCATTTTGATTAAGCTTTGTAGTATTTTCTGAAGTCTGGGAAGGTTATGCCTCCTGTTTTGATCTTTATCCTCAGGATTGCATTGGCAATTCCAGGTCTTTCATGGTTCCATATAAATTTTAGGAATTTTGTTCTAGTTCTGTGAAAAATGGCATGGGTAATTTGGTAGGGATCACATTAATCTGTAGATTGCTTTTGGTAGTATGGCCATTTTAATGATATTAAATCTTCCAATCCAAGAGCATGGGATATCTTTCCTTTTCTTTGAGTCATCTTCAGTTTCTTTTATTAACATTTTATAGTTCTCAGCATATGTCTTTCACCTTCTTGGTCAGGAATAAAATTTTGGTTTATTCTTGAGATTTTATTTTTAGAGTGTAATTTTAAAAGGTATTGTTTATTTACATTCCCTTTCTGATATTTCATTGTTAGTGTAAAGAAATGCAACCAATTTCTGTATGTTAATCTTATATTCTGCTACCTTGCTGAATATGTTTATCAGTTCTAGAAGTTATTGTGTGGAGTCTTTAGGGTTTTTTATATGTAGTATCACGTTATCTGCATATAATGACAATATTACCTCTTCCCTTCCAATTTGGATATGTTTTATTTCTTTTTCTTGTCTTATTACTGTGGCTAGAACTTCTACTATTATGTTGAATAGAAGAGATGAGAGTGGGCATCCTTGTCTTGTTGCAGATTTTAGCCAAAAGGCTTTAAGTTTTTCACCACTGAGTATTACATTGGCTGTGGGTTTTTCTTACATAGCTTTTATGTTGAGATATGTTCCCTCTATCCCACTTTGGTAAGAGTTTTTATCATGAATGGATGTTGAACTTTGTCAAATGCTTTTTCTACATCTATTGAGATGATCATGTGTTTTTTGCCTTTTCTTTTGTTGATGTGGTATATCACATTGATTGATTTGCATACATTGAAACATTCTTGTGAACTTGGGGATGAATCCCACTAGGCAAGAATATACGATGGGAAAAAGATAGTCTCTTCAGTAAGTCGTATTGAGAAAGTGGGACAGCTGCATATAAATCAATGAAGTTAGAACACACCCTCACACCACACACAAAAATAAACTCAAAGTGGCTTAAAGATTTAAACATAAGAGATGACACCATAAAACTTCTAAAAGAGAACATAGGCAAAACATTCTGACATAAATCGTACCAATGTTTTCTGAGGTCAGTCTCCCAAAGCAACAGAAATAAAAACAAAAATAAACAAATGGGACCTAATCAAACTTACAAGCTTTTGCACATCAAAGGAAACCATAAACAAAATGAAAAGACAACCTACAGAATGGGAGATAATATTTGCAAAAGATGGGCTTAATTTCCAAAACATACAAACAGCTCATACAACTCAACAATGCAAAAACAAATAACCCAATTGAAAAATAGGCAGAAGACCTAAATAGGCATTTCTCCAAAGAAGAAAAACAGATCGCCAAATAGACACATGAAAAGATGATCAAAATTGCTAATTATTAGAGAAATGCAAGTTAAAACTACCATGAGGTACCATCTGACACCAGTCAGAATGGCCATCATTAAAGAGTCTGCAACTCACAAATGCTGGAGGGGGTATGGAGAAAAGGGAACCATCCTACACTGTTGGTGGGAATGTAAGTTGGTGCAGCTACTATGGAAAACAGTATGGAGGTCCCTCAGAAAACTAAAAATAGAATTACCACATGATCCAAGAATCCCACTCCTGGACTTATATCTGGACAACTATAATTCAAAAAGATACATGCTCCCCTATGTTCATAGCAGCACTATTCACAATAGCCAAGACATGGAAACAACCAAAATGTCCATCAACAGATGAATGGATAAAGATGTGGTACATACATACAATATACTACTCAGGCATAAAAAAGAATGAAACAATGCCACTTTCAGCAACATGGATGCAACTAGAGATTATCATATAAAGTGAAGTCAGAAAGAGAAAGACAAATACCATATGATATCACATATGTCAAATCTAAAATATGACACAGTGAACTTATTTACAAAACAGAAACAGACTCACAGACAGAGAACAGACTTGTGGTTGCCAAGGGAGAGGGGGTTGGGGAGGGAGTGGGAAATTGGGGGTTAGCAGATGTAAGTGATTATATATAGAATGGATAAACAACAAGGTCCTACTGTATAACACAGGGAACTATATTCAATATCCTATGATAAAACATAATGAAAAACATTTAAAAAGAATGTGTATATATATGTATATAAATGTATAAACACACACACACACATACATATAACTGAATCACTTTGCTGTACAGCAGAAATTAACACAATATTGTATATCAACTATACTTCAAAAAAAAAAAAAAAAAAAAGACCTCCCAGTGATGGAATGAACATTTAAAGTTAAGAAGCACTCTTCTGGGCCACCCTTAAAACCCTTCTTTTGCTTCAGAGTATGACTCTCTTAAAATCTGAACCACCTAGAAAAATTTGAAAAGATAGAACAGTGAGGAAACTTGACATATCACAAGGAACAGCAATGTTTAGCCAAGAGATAGGATAATGTACCAGGAATATGGCTTTTTTCTTCAAACTACTAAAGATCTGTAATGTGAACTAAAGTGTTAAAAATAGGACCAATACGTAAAACAGAAACAAAAAAACAAGAGATGTGTTTTAGCTCAGTATACAGTAGAATCCCTAAGGGAAAAATGTATCTAAATTTTTAAGGGACGTGATGGAGGTGGTATCTGTAAATTCTCTAACTCTAGAGACAAACAGAAAAGAAAGAGGAAATCCATTAACATTTTGTCAATTAATAACAGCAGGTACTTCATGTGTTTTGCGTGTTTCTCATTTTACTGGATGTCTGCCTTCATAATCATTACAGAAGATAAAAAGCAAACAAAACAGAGTGCAAACACCAAAAGATGAAGCACTAAATGCTAAGGCTAGTCTCATTAACTCCATTGGCTTGATTCCACAGCAATTAGACGGTCCACAGTGAGCTTTTTTCTTCTGTTTTACTGGTGGTATCTGGTGCTTTGTCTTGAACCCCCCTGCCCCCGTCCCCTCCTCCCAATGCTAACCACCACATTTTTCAACCAATTTTATCTTTGTTTCCTACATGTGGATGCACTGGTTCTCTTCCACTTTATTGGCTGGCAATTTTGAAATCTTAAAGTGGTAACGGGATTTGAGCATGGTTTATGTTGGCCATTACCCCTTGTCTGAGT
Organism: Hippopotamus amphibius kiboko; assembly: GCF_030028045.1. Taxonomy (NCBI): domain Eukaryota; kingdom Metazoa; phylum Chordata; class Mammalia; order Artiodactyla; family Hippopotamidae; genus Hippopotamus; species Hippopotamus amphibius. Next base: position 54,988,421 of record NC_080190.1, on the reverse strand, counting down.
TCGAAACTGCAAGGTGTGGGGATGTCTGCAAGGTCAAGCTTCAGAGCTTTTATTAGCCTCGAGTCTCATTTGGTTTCAACTGGCACACTGATGGTGCCTTTCTTCTCTGTGATATTTCCTTTTGAAAGAAGGTGCTTTCTGTATTTCAGACCTCAGAAGGGCACTGCATGAAGTAACACAGAGAAATGAATCACCGGTTATTCAGTCTTTTATTACCAAGACTCATTACGTGAATAATATGGGATTTTATACAGTAAATACGCACAATGATGTTTACAGTGAGTTGACCAGTGAGCAGGTGGAACTTGCATGTTACAAGCTGTCATAAATGCCATTAAAAAAATAATGACCTTGTAAATCAAATGGAAAATAGGGTAAGAACTGGCTTTTCTTTTCCTATAATTCATGCTTCTAACTCTGGAACTGAATGTACAAATTTTTACTACAGCATGATTGATCTAATACAATTCATAAGCGATATCTTGTGACAATTGAATAGTGAAAAAATTTCTCAACTCTAGGGATCCAAGCTTTGGTTTAAGTTGTACTGTTGCATTTTTTCCTCATTATCTCCTTCATTACCTAATCACCTAAGAGGATCAAAGTTCTGTCTTTTGTAGATAAATGAGAAGGGAAGAAAGAAAGTAGCTGATACTTAATATCACCTACTGTGTGCTGGGAACCCCTGGCATACTGTATTTAATCCTCACAGTGACTTTACAAAGAAGCATTATTATCACATTTTATAGTCGAAGGAACTGAGCCACAGTGAAGTGAATTGTTAACTCACTCTGTTTGGCATGCTGTACACATGCTGGATTTTTAATCTTCTCAACAATGCTGTAAAGAAGGAATCATTATCTCCATTTTGTAGACAAAACATGTGGTTGATGTAGGTGGTTAAAATGTCCAGTTTTTACCTATTTGAGTCTAGTTATATAAAAGGGTTTCTCAGTCTTTACAGTATTAGCATTTTGGACTGGATAATTCTCTGTTGTAGAGGCTGCCTTATGCACTGTAGGATGTTTAGCAGCATCCCTGGCCTCTAGCAGGTACCAAATTACATTCCCATAGAACTATCCCTACCCCCTGACAGTTGTGGCAGCAAAAGACATTGCCCCTTAAGGGATATCTGACAATATCACCCTGGAGTAAGAGACGTGTGTGTCGGAATAGCCACTGTAAGTAAATGACAATCTTGGGATCCTAATGGAGAACCAAAAAACTACAAATCCCTCAATTACTTAAATAATTACTAATAAATAGTAATAATAACCAACATTTATTTAGTGCACACTTAGAAGGTGGATATTATTATCCCTTTTTCACAGATGGGGAAAATGAGGCACAGAAAGGTTGAATCATTTCCATAAGGCCAAAGGCCTGTAAGTGGTGAAGTGGTAATTTTAATTAACTCTGGTAGTATGATGTCAATCCGTTCCTTATGTAATATACCCCATTTCCTCATCCTCATATGGCATGTATTTTTGGTGACCTTCCTAAGAGCCATTCCCACCCACTTCCTTTTTTTTTTTTCATTAGTTATTTTATACATATTAGTTAGTGTATATATATGTACTATATATATACATATACATATATGTCAATCCCAATCTCGCAATTCCCACTTCTGCCTTGTAGGAAAAGCCAGCATTCTGTCAGAGGGGCTGCCAGTATCCCATACTAGATTTGCTTTTCCTCACAGCTGTGCCATGAGTCTCTAATTCATCCTGAGTAATGGGCTTGATCTGAGTTGATGGTATCATTGCTGGTGGTGGACATTCTGGAAATGTTCTCCTTTTGGTTAAAAGACAGATGTCCTGAATGAGTCCTCTCCTTTCCCTACGATTTGGACCCTGAGATATGGTATCTCATGATCTGGACAGCAAAGTCAGGGTGTGAAAGCCAGGGCTTTAAAGACTGGAGGCAAGGGACTAATATCACTTAGGACTGAGCTGAGTGTGGGACTACCTACCTCCAAATGTCTATTTTGAGCAATAGTAACACCTCCTATGATTAAGTCACTTTCAAATGGACATTATTTCACTTGTAGCTGAAATCACCTTTAACATACATGCTCCCAAGAAACAAACCCTTTTTTTAAAAAATATTTTATCTTTTTTTTTTTGGAACTCTGGTACAGAAAGTCTATTCATATTCCTCAGTTCCTGACACACGACCTCCTCTTGTGATAGTAATGCCTTTATCCCCTTTTAATCCCTATTTCCCACTCTCATACCACAGCAACAAATCTGAGGGGTTTGATGTATATTTTTTATTAGTATGCATTCATGTCAAATGGTGTTTTATTTCCACATATCACTAATTTGTACTATAAAAATGAGTAATAACTAGTATTAGAGAGCATTTACTATGTCCCAGGCTTTTGGCTAAGTGCTTTTCATGCATTGACTCATTTAAAGCTCACAAAATCTCTTGTAAGATAGGCATTATCCAAACCTTACAGTTGGGCATGCACATCTTCCACATGGACTCCTAGATGGCCCCCAATTTCTGCCATCAAAGACAAAGGAACACTGAACATCCTTATTCACGTTCGCTAATAGACCCCTGTCCATAGGATATATAGAAAGCTATATATCCAGAAGCAGAACTGCATGTTTACAGTGAACATATGCTATCTAATTTACGTACAATATAAGCTGATTGGCTACACTAGACTTCATGACCACCAAACATGCATGAAGGTTCTTACATGCCCACATCCCTGCCAACATTTGGCAGTATCTAGCATTGTAATTTTTGTTCAACTATTAAGACTAAAATATTATCTCAATATATTTACGTCTCAAATTTTCTAATTACTAATAAATTTGAGCATCTTCCTATGATTTATAATGGTTATTTCTCCTTAAGACTTTTTTACTTAGAATATAACCCAGAATACCCCCCTTTCATTCAAGATGCACACCATTTTCATTCTACACAACAATCAAGAAGGAAAACGCTTTCCCGTTTTAAATATCATAGCTTATTTGTGAGCAATCAATAGATGAGAGAGACTGGATGGTAAGAAAAATCACAATATAAAGATAACTCCCCTTTTGTTTTACTGGTTAGGGACATTAAATAGAATATATAGGAAAAGGAACAGGTATTTCATTAGAGGGGAGATGTGCTAAGATTCTTTGGATCATTGCTATAGTTAAGATCTTTTAATCATTTGAGTTTCATTTATTTCTCCACTCCTATTTGAAGGTCTACTCTATAACTTGCATGGGGTATGAGAGAGCCCATGCTCTCAAGCTGTTCAGCCTGGCATAATTATAATGCGCTAAGATAAATGAGCCATGGGCTGGAACACCTAGCCCAGCTGGGAGGCTGGAGTTTGGAGATATTCTTCAGAGAATGATGCTTCATTTTGTCACTTCATCCTGTGTTTAATTAAAAATAAGCAAGTACCCTTAATTCTACATCCCTATCCCTGCCTATGAAAACACATACACACTCAGTCTATTTCATCATTGTCACTGACGACTGAAAAAATTACAAATGCAAGAGACCAGCCAGGTATTTGTAAGGAACTATAGGAAGCTCAGTGTTGCTGGGGCACAGAGTGGGAAACAAGTAGAGTGACAGCAGATAGAGATGAGTAGAGCCTTGTGTACCATATAAACTCTATTGTGAAGCTGATGGGGAGCCAGTGAAAGGTTTCAAGGTTTAAAAGGGAAGGGATTTGGTCAGAAGTCTACGGAAGGTTTTCTTCATGTATTCCTTCTTTCATTTATTTAGTCATAACTTATTAAATGTCAGGTCCACACTGAGGATCAAAAAACTGTTGGAACTAATCAACAAATTTGATAAGGTTTCAGGATATAAAATCAACACTCAATATAGGAATAGAGTGATTTGATGATATTAAGAAAAGCATGTCATAGATTCTCTAATATATATCATAATTAGAAGTAAATTTCTTAGAAATACAAAAACAAAGTGGAAAAAAAAAACCCCAAAAAACTGAAGCATAAATAGTAAATTCCTTTTTTTGTAATTTTGCTGCCAGGAAGGTCTTATTTGTTCTTATCTATTTATTTAATTTAAATAGATAATAAATTAACATTATTCCTAATTTTAAACACATAAAAGGGCACACATTGAAAAGCTTTTTTTTCCCCCTCTTATATACAGTCCAATTCTCCTCCCCACAAACAACCAGGGTTAATGTTTTTTTGTATAACTTTCCAAATGCATTATATGGAAACATAAGTAAAAGTGTATACTTTTATTTCCCACTTTTATAGAAATATAAACACACTACTCACATTGTCTTGACCTTTTTCCCCCCATTTAATTTGTCTCAGGAATGAAAATAGCTAACACTACACAGCACACACCTATGTGTCATGTCCTATTCTAAGCCCTTTTCAGGTATTGATATTTATTCATATAATCCTCTTAACAATCCCATAAGGGCAGCAATAGTATTATCTTCATTTTTTCAAATGAGAAAAATGATGTGCAGAGAGATTATGTTTTCCTCATTTAATATCCAGCTTCAAAGCCCAAGCTTTTGAAAATGTTGCTTTAAATAAAAAATTTTAAAAATAAACAAAAAAAAAAACAAATAGATCTTAAGCACATAAAAAAATAAAATAAAAATGTTGCTTTAAGGTCTTGCTAGCACTCCGTGTTGGTATATAGAGAGCTTTCTCCTTTTCTGTAGCCATGAAGTATTACATTAGATGGATGTACCATGTCTATTAAACTGGTTGATGCTATTTCTGTCTTCTGTTATTTCAAAAAATACAGTAATGCATATACTTGTAGATCTAATCTCTCAGCATTAGTTTAAAATGCAAAATAAATTTGGAATAGAGTTACTGGGTAAGAGAGCAAGAGCATTTGTTGTTTAGACAGATAAATATTTGCCAACTTGCTCTCCATTTTGGGTTACATCCATGTATAATCACACCATCAATAGAAAGAAAAAATGGAAGGATATAAAACCAAATTAGTATTACTCTTTTTCCTCCCTTCATTGAGCAATTCATAATTTTAAAATGTTGCCTATCATATTTGGTCAACTGATGTTAGAGGACATGTAAAGGATCTATTTGTGTCTTCCTTCTGTATTTTCCCTTCCCAATCTACCACTACCCCATTCCCCACTCATCTCCTATATTCACACTTTTTAGAGCAGGTTTTATTTTAAAATTATTCTCACTGCACCCCTTTACTCAGGGTGGAAGAGGAAGAGCACTTTGAAGTCAATATGTGTTGCTACCTTTGTAAAAGCCTACACTCATCGAAGAGATTGATATTTATAGATAAGATAGTCTTTCTGAGAGAAGCAAGGAACAAGTGGCTCTTTGGTGCAATGAGGAGATGAGAGTGCCACTGAAGCATGAGACTGGAGAGAAAAACACACAAGCTCCGTGGTGGCAGCTCTTTGGTAAGGTAGCAAGATTTTAGAGGCAATAAATATACTATGGTCAGGGAGAGGTGGAACCAGGGCACAGGGGGTCCTGGCAGTCCCAAAGAATCCTTTGAGTCAAATACGGTTCATTGAAGGGCCCAGGCAGCAGTGGTGAAGTGACATACACTGGAACAATCTCTACCTTGAGAATTTCCTTCTGGTGAGGACTGGAAACTACCTAAAAGAGGGAATTCTCCAAAATGTTGATTCTCTATTAGACCCCAGGGCATTTTTCAGATTTTAGGAGGAATTCAGGTCAAAATGATGACAAATATGTTAACTTGCATTTGTTTAGTGGAATATAGGGGGAACTCAGAGTCATTCCGTGAAGCTGTTTCATAGAGTATTCTGTGAAGTTGTTTCATACCTAAAAGGTAAGAAAACTCAGTAAAAATAGATGTTACTACTTTTTTCTCATTTTCTCTAGAAGTGGCTATTAGAGTTCTCTGCCAATAGAAAACTGTGCATGTACATCTAATGAAGAAAACACTGTACCTAGAATCAGTTAATTATTAGATTGGTGAAAAGGGCACAATAGAGAATGGTTCTATTTGGAAATTATGTTCAGAGGTCAATAATTTTAATGAATAACATGTTAAGAACCCTATTTCCTGATTCTGATATTGCTGTCTTTGTATGATCCAAGTTGTGTCTGCACTGAGCACATAAGCTTTGTCCTATGGGGACAGTGACAGAGTTAAGATCTTTCTTTGCTTTAGGATATTGTTCTTTTATTACCCAGAGAGAGTATTCACCAAGCTAGTAAAGATTTTCTTGAAGGTATGGGAGAAAATACAGAATTTGTAGATATTGAACCATTTCTCTAAACGTCTCAGCAGTTAATGTGATTATGAAACCCCAGGACAGGTTCCAGGGAAATCCATATGGATTTTGTTTTCATCAACCAATAGATATTTGAGGAAGATGATTCATTTCCTCTTAGTTTAGTGCCTTAGGTCTGCCTTTAAAAAGGCATACCATCTAGTGAAATTGGAATTACTTTTGTCCTAGTCAATCTTGGTTCAATTTTATCAGTAAGTGCTTTAAGATATCTGGTGAAAAAACAACTATTCATTTCTTTAAAAATGCTGTAAGTAGATTATTTATTTTTGGTTGGAAAACAAAATGCAATGTGTCTAAAGCACTATAAAATGCAGAATTCCATTCAGTTGGAGGATATTAATTGAGAAAATATGTATTTTTCTAAAACAAAAATAAAAAATGCTGACCTGTGAATATATAAGTACTTTCGAGAGACGGCCAAGTTGCTGTATTTGAAAATCTTTATAGAACAACAAAAAGAAAACTAAATGGCTTTCAGAACTGATTCTGCCCTTTTATTTTTCTGCATTAACATTTTTGGGCTATCTGCTTGTCACAGCCCCACACACATGATAGCTCAGGGCAAGCATGGAAAGACGCTGCTGGTATTCTCACCAGAGCCTGTTGACCAGGCTGGTGTGCACCCATCTCACAGCTGCTATAAATATTTGTTGCTAAGAACTCACAATGTTGCCCCTCCTCAGGAGCATTTCCCTCAGCCTATAGGCCCTGACTTACCCAGGAGGCATCCCACAGCTGAAGGCTGACTGCTCTGAGAATAAAAAATACCAGAGCCCTTGCCTCAGGTGGAAACATGAATCCAGAGGTCCCTGTGCAGCAGGACATCCTAGATTATCCAAGACCATACCATTGCTCAAATCTTTCCCCTTCACTCCACCACTTTCCTCACCCTCTTCCAGATTTTTCCTAAAAAAATTCCCCTTTAATAAATGACGTACAACCAACCCCTTCCTCAGGTTCTGGTTCTAGGCAACCAGAGTTGTCATGCTGTATGTTCACGATGGGTAGGTATTTCAAGAAGAACAAGGTGAGGAAAGACATTTTATATAGAGGATCGGCATAAATTCAGAGCAAAAAAAAAAAAAAAAAAAAGAAAAGCTGAAAGCTGAAAACTGCCATGCTCAGGAAGATGTTATTTGGGATTTACTATTTTCAACAAAGGGAAGGCAGGAATTGGGATCCTGACGAGAGGTAAGTCTGTAAAGATGGACTTCAGTCAGCTTATAAGAGGGTATCTAAACCTCGTCTTCCCTAGAAGATCACAAAGGCTTGTGCTGCAATCTGGAGTCAAGATGCACCTAAACATCCTATCTCAAAGCTAAAGCCTCCCTTCTTTGTGATTCCCTGTCCTTTTCCCTCTTTTATGTGTGGGTCTTAGTGAGTAACTGCAGCAGTCCCAGGGTTACAGCCTGACACTATGATATCCTAAGGTAAAAAAAGTTTTTCTTCTAACAGGAACAACTCGGAACCAACATGTCACTCTCCTTCACTGTTTGCCCAGATTACTTTGGCACCTGTGTCTGACAGTAACACACATATCCAGGAGACACATCCTGAATGCTGGATATAAATGTAAGACAGGGGAGTCGTTGTCCAGCATATAAATAATAAATTCTGCAAAGTACCTAAGACACTCTCTCACTGAACAATTCCTGAAAATGTCTTGAAATTTCACGTTACCTTCAATGTATCCCACTCAGTGAAGTTTCGTGTGTGTTGTTCACTCTGTTCCTCAAACTCCTCCTCCTGGGACCTCTCTGAGGAGCCTGAATGAGCAATTATAAGAGAAGCAGACCTGTGACCCTCTCCTTGGGTCTGAGCAATGGCCGCCTGTCCGGTTTGATAACTGGCTGAAATTCTGTGGGCGAGGCAGTGAGTTTTGGAATCATAGATTAGACCAAACTATAAAGATTATATTTCAATTGTTTACAGACATTGGGAATTGGGGGTAACAAATACTAGTCTGTGTACCAGCTTAGCCAACCTAAAGTCTCTACAAACCCTCAAACAGCAGCTCTGTTCCATAAGGATATTTAGGTGAGTAGAGCCAGACTTGCCTACAATGTACTTAAGGAGATCATCCTTCAGAGTCCTGGTGGGTGATAGGGGCTGCAGAGGTCAGAGCTGACCAGTGGCTACTCATCTATATCTCTAAACTCTGACCTTATAATCTTGCATTTTTATTGCAGTGTATTTTCCTAATGATGATAATACATGATGAAAGCAGAACAAATGCAAAGCACAGGACATCACAGAGAAAAGAAAATCCATAATAATAATGCTAGCTCCAATAACAGCAACTATATTGACAAATTAGGACATGTTGATGTAACTCAATTGATGTGGTCATTTTTGCAGGGCTTTTTCATTGCTAGAGACATTCTCAAGAAGCACTCTATAACTTCACGGAAATAGCTACCTTAAAATGTAAAAGTCCTGTGTGCCACAGATAGTGCCATATAGAGACAGGATCTTTATCACTGTTCTGAACTTCATTCCCTCACCCATCCTCATCCCAACAGACTGACGGATGGGAAAGAAACAGGACTAATATAAGCAGATCTGTTTTGTACATTTCTTCAAAATAAAATGTTTCTTGGGAGCAATGTGGCAATAAGAATCCATGTTCTCAATGCTATCAATTTTAAAGGTGCATTCTGAGAAGCATTTTTTTCTTACAGAAATGAGTCCTTGGAATTAAACTGGCATTTTCTAGGTATATTGCGTGAGCGTATGTATATATACACATTTACATTTTCACACACATAGTCATTTCTGTGGAATACAATGTTTACGACAGCAAAATGTAGGAAATAACCTAAATGGCAATCAATGGGAGAGCACTTTAGCAAATTCATTGTAAAATTATATAAAGGAATTATATATAACAAATTAAAATAATTATACATGTGTGTGTCTGTGTACATTCATGAAAAGTGACAAAAGTTACAATATCATATTATGTTATATTTATACTCTTATTTTACTTGGTGATCTAAATTTTTTATGAAACTGAGATAATCTAATGTATATGTAATTAATAGCTAATATTTAAAAGGAAATAAACGGAATATATGAAAACTCCTAAACAAAACTAAAGAAGCTTTCACTACGAAATGTAAAACAAATTTTGAATAAAAAGGATAGGCAATATGCCTGAATTTAGAAATTTAAACTTTGTAAAAAATAAATAATCCACCAATTGGTCTTGCAATTATCTGCCATGTAATCTCTCCAAAAAAAAATTACAATGTATATTTTTGGAATTTAACAAAATGAATCTAAATTTTATTTAAAAACCTTAAAATAGTATAAACATTAATGCTTTGTTTCTTGAAAACTGTGACTATACCTTTTTATGAAATGTATATGGAGTATTGATAAATTTGACCAAATAATAAGCCACAAATAAAGCCTCTGCATATATCAAAATAGAAATAAGACAGCATTCTTTCATCACAAAAAACGAGAATAAGAATGTAATAATAAAACAATAAATTAAAAAAGTCCCTAAAACCTGGAAATTACAAAAAGAAATCTTTCTGAAACAACTTAAGGAAAAATCCAAACCCAAATTGTAGAATCCCTAAAAATATCCATCATGAAAGCCATTTGTATCAGAATCAATGAGATGAAGGCATGAAGTTTTAATTGAAGATAGAAAAACAAAACAAAACAACCGAGGGAAGGCAGAAGGATGGATTTAATAAAGATAAAAGCAGAATGTAATCAACTAGAAATAAGAAAAATGGCAGAACTAATAAATAAACCAAACACCAAATCTTCCAGCAAACCAATAAACTAGATAATGCAGAAGTAGGAAGCACAGATTCATAAAATAATAAATGATGAAGAATAAATCATGATATTTGCAGGAAATTAAAAGATTGACAAGAGACTATGTTGTTCAACTGTGCACAAGCAATTGAAAACCCAAGGAAAACAGGAATATATTTTTTTAAATTTTCACTAAATTAAATCGACTCCAACTGAAACAGAGTATCAATAGACCACTCACTATGGAAAAAGAGTTGTGAAAATGCTAACCCTCTGTCAAAAATCACCAAACTCAGACGTTTTCTCAGGGAAAGGTTGAAACTTTTATGGATTAGAACATTACAAGGCTATTTTAAATGTTCAATAACATAAAGAAAGAAACCAAGAGACGGATCAAGATGGCAGAGTAGGAGGACGTGCGCTCACTTCCTCTTGCAAGAGCACCAGAATTACAACTAACTGCTGAACAATCATCAACAAAAAGACACTGAAACTCACCAAAAAAGACACCCCACATCCAGACACAAAGGAGAAGCCACAATGAGATGGTAGGAGGGGCGCAATCGCATTACAATCAAATCCTATAAATGCTGGGTGGGTGACTCACAAACTGGAGAACAGTTATACTGCAGAAGTCCACCCACTAAAGTGAGGGTTCTGAGCCCCATGTCAGGCTTCCCAACCTGGGAGTCCAGCAACGGGGGGAGGAATCCCCATAGAATCAGACTTTAAAAGCCAGTGGGATTTGATTGCAGGACCTCCACAGGACTGGTGGAAACAGAGACTCTGCTCTTGGAGGGCACACAAAAAAGTGTGCTCACCAGGACCCAGGGGGAAGGAGTGGTGACCCCCTAGGAGATGGCACCAGACCTACCTGCAGAGGTGGGGAGTGGCTGTGGCTCACTGAGGAGACAGGGGCACTAGGGGCAGGGGTTCTGGGAAGTGCTCATAGGTGGGAGCCCTCCTAGAGTCTGCCATTAGCCCCAACAAAGAGCCTGTAAGCTCCAGTGCTAGGTAGCCTCAGGCCAAACATCAAACAAGGTGGGAACACAGCCCCACCCACTGGCAGACAAGCAGATTAAAGTCTTACTGAGCTCCGCCCACCCAGCCCTACCCACCATCAGTCCCTCCCATCAGGAAGCATGCACCAGCCTCCTAGATAGCTTCCTCCACAAGAGGGCAGACAATAGAATCAAGCAGGATCAGCAGTATTTCCTTTTGTGGAACTGAAAACCACAGCCACAGAAAGATAGAGAAAATGAAAAAGCAGAGGACTTTGTACCAGATGAAGGGACAAGATAAAACACCAGAAAAACAACTAAATGAAGAGGAGATAGGCACTCTTCCAGAAAAAGAATTCAGAATAATGATAGCGAAGATGATCCAGGACTTTGAAAAAAGATTGGATGCAAAGATCAAAAAGTTTACCAAAGACTTAGAAGAATTAAAGAGCAAACAAACAGAGATATGCAACACAATAACTGAAGTGAAAAATACACCAGAAGGGACCAATAGCAGATTAACTGAGGCAGAAGGGCGAATAAGTGACCTGGAAGACGGAATGGTGATAATCACTGATGCAGAAAAGAATAAAGAAAAAAGAATGAAAAGAACTGAAGACAGCCTAAGATACCTCTGGGACAATGTTAAACGCACCAACATTCGCATTATAGGGGTCCCAGAAGGAGAAGAGAGAGAGAAAACACCCGAGAAAATGTTGGAAGAGATTATAGTTGAAAACTTCCCTAACATGGGAAAGGAAATAGCCACCCAAGTCCAGGAAGCACAGAGAGTCCCAGGTAGGATAAACCCAAGGAGAAACACGCCAGACATATAGTAGTCAAATTGACAAAAATTAAAGACAGAGAAAAGTTATTAAAAGCAACAAGGGAAAAACAATGAATAACATACAAGGGAATTCCCATAAGGTTAACAGCTGATTTCTCAGCAGAAACTCTGCAAGCCAGAAGGGAGTGGCATGATATATTTAAAGAAAGAAACCAAGTAAGTCTCTTTTATGAAGCTGATCTTACAATGACATAAAAATCCAACAAAGAATTTGTTAAAAAACCAAACCATTGTTACGATAACTGATGAAAATGTTAAATAAATATTATCAAACATAGTTCAGCCACACATTTAAACAAATAACACTATGGCATAACCAAGTGAAATTTATTCCATTACAGCAAGAATGTTTCATCATTAAGAAACCTATTCATTTTTTCATACTGATGGATTATAGGAAAAAGATATAGATCATTTCCATAGATGTTGAAAGGCCTTTAATAAAACTTAGTATCCCTTTTCTATTAAAGAAAACAATAAAATAAGGATACATTGATGCTCTTTAAACATGATGAAATACAGCTATTCTCTACTCCATACTCATTTTTTTTTCTTATCAAGGAAACAATAGAAGCATTCTTATCAGAATTCTAAGACAAGGATAGCCACTATTACCATTGTTATGATACCGTTTTGAAAGTATAGGCCACTGTAGATAGACATGTAAAAGAAATTAGACATACGAAAATGAGATAGAAAACAATTTTCACTATTTGCCACTGATGTGAATGTATATTTAGAAAATCCATAATTCAACAAATAAAAGCTATTACAATCAAGAAATTCAGATAGACTTCTAGGTATAAAATCCATATATAGAAATCTATAGCTTTCCTTTTACGTACAACAACAAAACATAAATTGGGATTACATCCCATTTGAAATAATTTAAACAGTGATAAACTACTTAATAAACTTAATACACTCTCTGGATATGAAAAATGTTTTAAAACATTCTTAAAAGACTCAAGAAAGACTTGAACATATAGAAAGTTAACTATTGTGATCTGGGATAATAAGACTCATATTTGTATAAATGTCAATTCTCCCTAACTTAATGTGACTCCAGAAATAATAATTGATTTTTTAAACTGAACAAGTATAAGCTAAATTTCATATGAAAAAGTAAATAAGAAAATAAGCAGAAAAAGTAAGAAAAAGATAAGTAAAGAGGTGTACCTAATTAGTATATTAAAATGTATTGTAAAACTAGATAAAATGAAAAGAATATTATACAAAGTTATCAACAGACATAAATTAACGGAAGAAATAAAACACATACACACAAAATATTAGACACAGGTAGAATTTTAAATAAATGGGGAAATGATTAATTAAACAATAAATGTGCCTTTTTTTAGTTCAAAGTAATCATCTAAAGAAAAGAGATTTCAAATAGTTCAGAGACATAAACATTATAAAAATCACCAGTAAATGTACTTAACGGAAAAGTATGGTGAAAAGGGAAAAATGTTTTAAGAATAGGAAAGGCTTGTCCATTAAGGCAACAAAACCCAGAAGGCTTTAAAAACTTGATAAATTCTATTACCTGAAAAAAAAAATTTATGAATGTAAAACATAAGAAAACTAAATCATGAATGATCAGCTATAAAACATTTCATAAATCATATTACAAAGAATTACTTGCTTACTTATGAAAAGAATTTCTATTAATCAATAAGAACAATGAACAAGTAAATGGAAAAATGGACAAAAGTTGAAAAGTTTCAGGGAAAGTAAAATTTAGGTGACTTAATCTCACTGATGATATAAGAAAAGCCAAGCAAAGACTCTAAAACAATGGGCTATGTTAATAGGCCCCAGGGACGAGCATGAGGAAGTTCAGTAAACTCAAATGTTAAGACTATTTGAGCAAAAGACCAAAGAAAATAATGAACTGCTAATCATAGAATATAAGATTCCATGAGTCCAAACTGATATGAACTGAATCAATCAATAAGCAATAAAAAATAAATAGAAGAAAACTCTTCCTTAGAGTAGATTTTTATCTACTCAATGTAGAATGAATGGTAGAAATAGAAAATCATTTATCTTCATTTAGAGATTGTAAAATTAGTAGATAAATGTGTGATTTTAAAACATCTGCATAGTCTCAAGGGGACCATCTGAAGCAAGTGATCAAATTTGAGATCATAAGTAGAGGAACCAAATCCACATCATGTTCCCTGTGATACAGTGAAAGGCACATCATTGCTTCTAAGGTATTTTTACCCCAGAATTTAGTTATAAAGAGACATTAGGGAAGCCAAAATCATACAAAATAACTGGCCAGTCCTCTTAAAAAAGGTCAAGGTTATAAAAGAGGGGAAAAAAGAGATATAGAAATGATTCCAGATTAAGAGACTAAGGTATGAAGCCAACTAAGTACAGTGTATGATTCTGAATTTAATCTTAGATCAATATAAAGACATTAGTAGTGTATTTGGTGAAATTTTGGTAAGGTATGTAAGTTAGTTTTTTATCAAAGTTAACTTCCTGGGTTTGATAAATGTACTATGTTTAAGATAATATTTGAGGAATACTGTTGATGTGTATGGCAGATTTTTAGTAATTTTTGCACTGTTTTTGTACATCTGAAATCTTTCAAAATAAATCTTTCAAAATTCAAAAATTGAATTTTAATAAATTAAAATGCCAGAAAATGTATGTTTTTTATTATAACACTGCTCAGGAACCAATAGTTTTATAACACAGTATTGGTGAGTGTATAAGAAAACAGAAACCTCATATTATATTCAGGGTAAAAACTGGTACAATCTCTATGGGTTGCATCAAAATTTAAATCTCTAGGCAATGCAAATCAAAATTTAAAATTCAAATTCCTTTTGATTCAGCCTTTCTACATATGAGATCTCATCCTACAGTTACACTCACGTGTGTGCAAAATGTAAAGTATATGGATAATCATTGCAATATCATTTATGAAAGGAAAAGACTAGAGACCACATCATTCCCATCCATAAAGGACTTGTTGCTTCAAACTACAAAATAAAATAAAATTAAATTTTTTCTATTGAGTACTTTAAAAAGTAAAAGAATAAGGAAGTACTTTAGTCAATAATATTGGATAGGGACTTCCCCGGTGACACAGTGGTTGAGAATCTGCCTGCCACTGCAGGGGACTTGGCTTCGATCCCTGATCTGGCAAGATCCCACATGCCGCAGAGCAAGTAAGCCCATGTGCCACAACTATTGAGCCTGTGCTCTAAAGCCCACAAGCCACAACTACTGAGTCCGTGTGCCACAACTACAGAAGCCTGCTCTCCTAGAGCCCATGCTCTGTAACAAGAGAAGCTACCACAATGAGAAGCCTGTGCACTGCAACTAAGAGAAGACCCCACTTGCTGCAACTAGAGAAAGCCCGCACACATATGAAGACCCAATGTGGTCAAAAAAAAATTTTTTTTAACATATGTAATAATATTGGATATCTAATATATATATAGTTACATGGAAAAGGCAACATTCATAAAATTTTACTATTTGTAATTACTCATATATATATATATTTCTTTGAAAGGAAACATAAGAAACATTGTTTGGTTTCACGGTATGTTAAGAGTTATGAGAGGTATGTAGTTAAGAACATAAGTACTCAGATTCTCTGAGTTCTAGTCCCAACACTGTCCCTACTAGTCATAGGCCCCTGAGTAAATTACAGTCAACCCTCCCTATCCTTGGATGTAGAATCCACAGATACAGAGAGCCAACAGTACTATACCATTTTATATAAGGAACTAAAGCATCTATGAATTTTGGTATCCACACAGGGTCCTGGAACCGATTCCAGGTGGATACCAAGGTAGACTGTACTTGGTACAGAGCCTCAGTTTCCTCATCTGTGAAATGGAGAATAACGGTTGCAAACTAAGGGACTGTGTTGAGGGTTAACTGAGGCAACCGATTTAAAAGGCTCAGGACAGTGTCCAGCACTTCAAAACAGTTCAACAACTGCTGTTTTTAATCACTGCTTTTAGGGAGAGGAAATCTAAGAGTATAATTCCAGGGTAGGAGCAAGACTTCACTGTACACATTTGTATATTTTGAATTTTGAGCTATGTGACTGCATTAGCTATTTAAATATAGAAGAAATGAGAAAAAACACATTCAAATAAAAAAAACTGTATTATTCTAGAAGAATAAAAATACCTTAAAGTTGTCATACTTTTTATCCAGTTCTGCCCCTCTGGTAACATCAGTATAAATATATATTCTTCTGGAGATGACTTTATATATTAATATTATATCAAATTATTTCTGTCAGTGTTTATCATTTTAATGATTGGTTTTATGTTTTCATTATAGTTATTATGACACTATTATTGTTTTAATTGAATGATCTAAATTTTGGAGAAATACTGATTGTGTTCTTTCAAAATGAAATACATTGCTTTTTGTTTTTTTCTGTAACAAGTGTTTATCCCAAGACACTTGCCTTTATTGGTAAACATACAAAATACTTTCACTAAATAAATATAAAATTATCAGTATTTATGCTAGCTTAACCACATGGGCTTAATAAGTATGTTAATGGTTACAGGTACGATACTGGCTCAAAATTTTATTAAAATTCTGTAATTTTAATTTAGAACCGTATCTCGATTTTATCTGCACAAACTTCATGAAATTATCTTCTTCTGAATAATTATTTAAAGTGGAGAGAATTTGCCAAGTATGGCCTATGATAAAGTATGGATTGGTGTAATAAAATGCATTTAACTGATTTAGCTAAGTTAAAAAGCTTTATTACCCTTAATCTTTGATTCTAGAAATAGAAAATGAAGCAGGAATTTCAATTTGCATAAAAAGCTATAAGAGTATGTGCATATACTCATGGGGCTTTAATCTCATAAATTCTGCACTCTCTGCCAAGACCAACACTATCACTGAAAATTAATTTGATATCTAAAGCTCTAATCGTATTGCAATTAAAACCCATCATTACCTCCCTTTTTAGGAAGGGAAAGTGTCCAAGCCCTTCTTGCCAAAGCTTAATTATACAAGGCTTTGTATTAGACTGAATACTAGAAACACTTAATAAAATTTGAAAATAAGAATTGTAACCCAAAGCAACATAACATGTCTTTTTAGTTGTATTTTAATATCTTCTCCTTGCTTTAGGGCTATGAAGCCACCAAATATGTCCCTACACTTTCACAGTAAGGAAAGAGAAAACGGCGTGAATAAACCCTCATCTCCTACACATTACGTACATTGCTGTATGTTCAACATTTAATACTCAAAATATTCATAAGATACAGGCATACCTTGGAGATATTTTGGATTCAGTTCCAGACCACAGCAATAAAGGGGAGATCGCAACTGAGTCACAAATTTTTTGGTTTCCCAGTGCATATAAAAGTTATGTTTACATTAAACTGTACTCTATTAAGTATGCAATAGTATTATGCCTAAAAAACAATATACACACCTTAATTTAAAAATACTTTATTGCTAAAAAAATGCTAATCATCATCTAAGACTTCAGTGAGTCAAAATCTTTTATAGTAATGTCAACAATCACTCATCACAGATCATCATAACAAATGTAATAATAGTGAAAAAGTTTGAAATACCAAAATGTGACACAGAAACATGAAGTGAGAATATGATGTTGGAAAACGGAGCTGACAGACTGCTCAACTCAGGGTTGCTACAAACCTTCGATTTGTAAAAAAAAAAAAAAAAAATGCAGTATCTGCAAAGTGCAATAAAGCTAAATGCCATAAAACAAGATATGCCTGTATAGAAAATGTTAACCTCTTGACAAATAAGGAAAGTGTCAAACCAAGTTATATAACCTAGGCTAGGTTAGAAATATAACACAAGTCTCCTATGACTGTATTTATATTTCCCCAGTTCTATTTGTTACACCCTCTTTTTTTTTTTCCATGTCTTTCCTCCATATGCCTCCTCAAACTCAGTGATGTGATGTGAGCAGTGCTTATGTTCTAGTTTAGAAAAGTGATTCTCAAACTCTAATGTGTTTATGAAACACACAGAGACCTTGTTAAAATGCAGATACTGATTGGTAAGGAGGAGTTCAGAAATTCTGCATTTCTATCAAGCTCTTGGGTAATGCCCATCCTGCTAGTCCATGGACCACACATTGAGTAACAAAGCACTAGTGCCTTCTCTCCTCCCTGTGGGACACTCCAGCTCCAAGCAAAAGCCTTATTAAACATCTGCCATGAAAATTGCTTTTCCAAAATTCACATTGCTGCCTCATCGGGTTGGCCAGTCTAAGCTGAATCTAAACTTTGCTAATATTATGGGTGAGAAAGAAAGCCAATATCCAAATATGTTTTGCCTACTTCCATTACACAAGTAATGCCTATTTGTTATTTGTTATATTTGCATATTTAATCAGAAAATAATGACAAGCAAAACTGAACAATAAACTATAGAATATTTATCCAAAATCATGTTGAGAAGAGAAACGGACTCAGAAAAAGATTTTGGTATATACCTTTCCAGAATTATAATCCCATACCGCTTAAATCTTTGTGGAAATTACTTTTGTGTTAATAAATATACACCTTCCCCATCATAAACAATCAGAGAAACTTGTTTTTCCATGTAAGCCTGCAACCTACAAGTCACTTTCTCTGGACCTCAGTTTTCTCACTTGTTAAATAGGTTGAAGCAGGTGAGCTGCAAACCACCATTATTTACATCTTTATCTCAATATTCTTCCTTGCTGCACACGAATGACTCTACGCCCAATTGTCATGAGAATTCTTATTCTCAAGTATAAAAGGTGAAGTGGGCTTCCCTGGTGGCACAATGGTTAGGACTCCGTCTGCCAATGCAGGGGACATGGGTTCGATCCCTGGTCTGGGAAGATCCCACATGCCACAGAGCAACTAAGCCCATGTGCCACAACTACTGAGCCTGTGCTCTAGAGCCCACGTGCCACAACTACTGAAGCCTGTGCTCCAAAAGCCTATGCTCCGCAACAAGAGAAGCTACCACAAAGAGAAGCCCAAGCAACACAAAGAAGAGTAGAGAATCTAGAGAAAGCCTGCAAGCAGGAAGACCCAAAGCAGCCAATAAATAAATTAATTAATTAAAAAAAAGAATAAAAGGCTAAGAAAATAGCAGGCATGCCATCTTCGCCCATCTCAAAGGGTTAGGCTTAAAGAAATTTGCATACACTCGCAATCTGCATGTGAATCTACAGAGTATAAACTGGTGAGCAGAATTTTCCTGTCTCTCTACCCCTTGCTGCCTCAGCAGCTGAAGGGCAGCTATGCCATCCATCGAAGAAAAAAGTTTTGCTTAGACTTAACGAGGGTTTTGCAGAAGGATGTATAAAACGTACAAAATACAATGATGAGTTTTAACTTTGGCAAAAACAATATTTCTGGATATTGATGCTTTCTTCTTGAATTATTTAAACAGTATTTGCATGTAAATATAGAGCCTGCCATTTCCTGCCAGACGTTATTCTTAAATACTATTAAAACCCACTTAATGAAGAAATGACATTATCCCGTGTGCATTTGCATGAAGCTAATAAAATTAACACTAGACAGGAAATTAACTTAAATTTGAGATGGGTGAGTGGGAACAATTAGCCGAGCTGAGCTCTACCTCTCTCTGTAGATAATGAATATATCTCACGATGAACAGTGTACATTGAAAGAAGTTTAGTTTTCTGGAGTCTCATTTGAGAAGTCAGACTTTTTACCTGTATGTTTGTGTGCATAATTTAGAGTCTCTCTCCATCAAATACATGACTGATACTCAGGAATCTTACCTGCCAAATGAACACCAACTGCCCCAGTCAGCCCCATCCTGAACTACCTCCTGATGGGGCGGATTTTTGTTGTTCTAAACCATGCAGATTTGCACCTCCAAGTTCCTCTATAGATACACAATTGTTTTCTAGACTTGGAGATTTGAAAGGAGGGAATTCCCTTTCATTCATTCTTTCCTTCCTTCCTTCAATTTACTTGTTAAATTTAGTATATAAACTTCTAAAATTTCTGACAAATCTTGCAATTTTATTAGACTAGAAATCATCTCTTTATTTCCTATCTTGCCAGCATGAGAGGCAAAGTACATATTTCATGACACAGTCACTATATTTATGTTACAAAGCATCCTATTTTCCCTTTGATTCTATTATACAAGGAGCCAGCAGGACATACACAAGCCATAACCTCCATCTCACTGTGCTTTTCACATTCAGGAAATGTGGCCTTTTGTTTCCTTGAAAGATGATCTCAGTCACACATTTCTGAGTATGTACACATGCTGCAGTAGAATTTATGAGGCTTCAATAAAAATACATGCTTTTGTCTCTCTCACTCCCTCAAAATCATATCATGCACAAGAAAAGTGAGGACCAACTCCTGACTCTGGAAACACATTGCCAGCGTTCAAATTCCAGATCTACTGTTTACTGTGTGAACATTGGTAAATTAATTCTCTTCTCTGGGCCTCAATTTCATCATCTTTAAAATGGGCCTAGAGATTGTCACACTGAGTGAAATCAGACAGAGAAAAACAAATATGTATCACTTATATGTGGAATCTAAAAAAATGGTACAAATGAATTGATTTACAAATCAGAAATAGAGTCACAGATGTAGAAAACAAACTCACAGTTATCAAGGGGGAAAGGAGGGGATAAACTGGGAGATTGGAATTAACATATATGCACTGCTATATATAAAATAGATAACTAATAAGGATCTACTGTACAGCACAAGCAATTCTATTCAATACTCTGTAATGACTTATATGGGAAAAGAATCTAAGAAAAAGTGGATGTATATGTACAACTGATTCACTTTGCTATACAACAGAAATTAACACAACATTGTAAATCAACTATTCTCCAATAAAAATTTTATAAATAAATGGGGGGTGGAATAAATAACATGGGCCTAATAATATCACCCATTTCAAAGGGTTGGCTTGAATATTAAATAAGTTAATATATGTTAGTGCTAGAATAGTGCTTGGCTCATAGCAAGCCAAATATTGGTGTTTTCTACTAGTGTTATCTTTATTATTTTATAAGAAAAAGAAATAAGCTTTTATGAAGCTTTCTGTGATTTATAGCTTTTTTGTTGTGTTTAACAAAATTTAATCCTAAAGGTTACCTCATTGCTTCAAGTCTAGCTTTAACATTACCTTCTTTGTGAAATACTTCCAGATTCCAAAAGACTAAACTCTTACTCTGCTAGGCCCAAAGAGTATATCAAAATAGCTCCATTAGAACGCTGAGTAAAATTGCCCTTTTTGCTTCTTTGTTTCTTTGCTATTATTGTTTCATTTGACTCCTGCCCCACATATACTATTGTTCCTTTGTGATAAGTACCAGATTATTCCCTTTTGCAATCCCAGCATCAATTATAGTGTTTGGTTTATGACTGATACTGATAAATGTTCACTAAGTGAATGGGTGAATAAATAAATACACAAAGAAATCTGTGATCAACAAAAACAGTTTATCATTCCAGATAAATTTACACTTAATTTTTCTTTAATTGCCTGTTACCTCTTCTCTTCTCCCTGCTTGGGGTGGGGGTGGGGTGCTTCTTTGTTGATTAGGTGGCTTGTTCCCTGAGATGCTGCTGCAGCAAATTTAACCAGAAGCAGCAGATGACATCATGTAGCACATGTCCACACCTGTGCTCGTTTCTTTTTCTTGAGGTATTAGAATGGTGACGACCCTGGACTTCTCGAGGCTTATACAATGAGGATCGTTGAGAAAGAAATTCTGAAAACTCCCCCTTGAGATATTTATTGGGGAGCAAAATTACACTCTTGGGGCCAGTTCACATTTTTTTGAGCTTCTGATTCTGGAACTACTTGAACATTAGAAATATAATGCATGAAAAAAATTCAAATATTGTTTTACTTATATTCCAAAATGAGTTTTTCATTAAAAAGGAGGGGGCATGTTTTATCATCTCTTATACTAACTACATTCACCTATGTCCTAGTTTATTTCTAGGCTGGCCAGATTAGCACTGTTGATGAACTTCAATCACTGAATCATGGACTTTTACTTATTCTTCCTTAATACTAAAAAGTAGAGAGCAGAAAACTTGCCCATCTCTGTAAAACAATGTGTATTTGAGTTCTGACATTATCTGAGAGACCTAGATGAATGCCGAACTGACAGCATATACGGTTTTCATCTTTAAAGTACAGATGTCCATAAACTGTTTTAACATAATCTGGGATACTTGAGGTTAAAGTAATCTAATCTGGTATTCACCCTTGTAATACCAGAGAGGACCTTGAGTGAAGGAAATCTGATTGCAGCTGTGGCTTTGTTTCATATATATATATACACATACATACACACAATTTTTTTCATCTTGAAGGTTGGGGAGCCAGGACAAGTGGCTTTCATGGTGAGCCTACAAAGCTAGATATGTCCACAGAAAGACATTGGTAAGGAGAGGAGGTGAATGGAGGCTATTCAGAAGATTGGAGCTTTGAGGCTGTGGGATGCGGAATAGAGCCGAGGGGGATGATTTTTCAATATTTACATAATGAGGAACATGTGTTCTCCCACAGTACTTGCGACTCCTGATTTATTCCTAGTTTCACCGGAAATTATATATTTAATGTTCACCATCAGTTTTTATGATATCTCCCTAGTCAATCTGGTAGTTTGAAGCTCACTTTGTAGCAGAATCTTCCAGAAGGTTGTATGGCAAAAATGTTTCCTGCGTTTCTGCATGAGAATAAAAGTTATGTGTTTGTGGTACAAACAAGCTGTACATTTTTATTAGGTCAAATAATAAGTTTGAAGATAGGGTAATTGCAGGGTTGGTTAATTTGAAGGCTCAACCAAGTGAAATCCCTAGGTTATTTTCATTTTCTGCTCTACTATCCTTAGCGTATTTGCTTCTATCCTGGAACTGACATCTATTTTTTAAGTTTGTTTATTTAAACTAAAAAAAAAAGAACAAACAAACAAAAATAGTTCACCAATTTCTCCTACCCCTGACCTAGGGCAACCACCAACCTGTTCTCTGTTTCTATGAGCTTCGTATGTGTACTTGTTTGTTATTTTACTTTTTAGAGTTCACATATGAGAGATCATATGGTATTTGCCTTTCTCTGACTTATTTCACTTAGCATAATGTCCACAGGATTGATCCATATTGTCACAAATGCCAACATTTCAGTATTTTTATGGCTGAATAGTATTCTATTTTTCATGTGTGTCTTTATCCATTCATCCATTGATGAACACGTAGGTTGCTGTACATAATGAGACAATGAATGCTGAGGGTGCATATATCTTTTTGAGTTAGTATTTTTGCTTTCTTTGGATAAGTACCCAGAAGTAGAATCGTTCAATCATATGGTAGTTCTATTTTTAATTTTTTGAAGAACCTCTGTATTGCTTTCCATAGTGGCTGCACCAATTTACATTTCCACTGTGTACAAGGATTCCCTTTCTTTACACCCTTGCCGACACTTGTTATTTCTAGTCTTTTTGATAATAGCCACTCTGTCAGATGTGAGGTGATATCTCATTGTGGTTTTGATTTGCATTTTCCATATGATTAATGATGCAGAACATCTTTACATGTACCTGTTGGCTACCTGTACCTGTTGGCTACCTGTATGTCTTCTTTACAAAAATGTCTACTCACATCTTCTGCCTCTTTCAATAGGAGTGTTTTTTTTGTTTGTTTGCTGTTGAGTTGTATGAGTTCTTTATATACTTTGGATATTAGCCCTTTATTAGATATGCAATTTGGAACTATTTTCTACCATTCAGTAGGTTGCCTTTTCATTTTTCTGATTGTTTCTTTTGCTGCTCAGAAGCATTTTAGTTTGATATAGTTCCATTTGTTTATTTTCTCATTTGTAGCTTTTGCTGTCAGAGTCAAAAAACCATTACCAAGACCCATGTCAAGTAGCTTACCACCTAGGTTTTCTTCTAGGAGATTTATGATTTCTGGTTCTATGTCCAAGTCTTTAATCCACTTTAATTTTTGTGTATTGTATAGGATAGTGGCCAGTTTCATTCTTTTGCATGTGGCTGCCCAATTTTCCCAACACTACTTATTGAAGAAAATGTCCATTTTCCATTGTATATTCTTGGCCCCTTTGTTATAAATTAATTTACCATATATGCTTGGGTTTATTTCTGGGCTCTTTATTCTGTTCCACTGATCTGTATGTCTGTTCTTATGCCAATGTCAAACTTTTAATTACTATAGCTTTGTAATAAAGTTTGAAATCAGAGGCTGTGATGCCCCCAGTTTTGTTTTTCTTTCTCAAGATTGCTTTGGCTATTCAGGGTCTTTTATGGTTCCGTACAAATTTTAGGAATATTTGTTCTATTTTCTGTGAAAAATGACATTGGGATTTTGATAGGGATTCTTTCATGAATGTCTTCTAGTTTTCAATATGCATGTATCTTACCTCCTTGGTTAAATTTTTTCCTAGGTATTTTTTTTTGCAATTGTAAGTAATATTATTTTCTGAATTTATCTGATAGTTCATTATTAGAGTATAGAATAGCAACCATTTTTTGTGTATTGATTTTAAATCCTGCCAATTTACTGAATTCATTTATTAGTCTAACATTTTTTTTTGTGGTGTCTTTAGAGTTTTCTGTATATGATATCCTGTCATCTACAGATAGTAACAGTTTTACTTTTTCCATTCCAATTGGATGTCTTTTGTTTTTAGAGTGTTTTTTTGCTTGTCTGTTTTTGCCTAATTACTCTGGCTAGGACTCTTAATGTTGTGTTGAATAAAAGTAGCAAGACTGGGCATCCTTGTCTTGTTCCTGATCTTAGGGGGAAGGTTTCAGCTTTCTACCATTGAGTATGATGTCATCTGTAGGCTTGTCATATATGGCCTTTATTATGTTGATGTACATTCCCTCTGTACCCACTTTGTTGAAGTTTTTATCATAAATGGATGCAGAACTTTGTCAAATGCTTTATCTGTGTCTATTGAGATGATCATATTTTTTGTTGTTAATGTGGTATATAACATTGACTGACTTAGAGACGTTAAACCATTTTACAGCCCTGGAATAAATTTCACTGGATTATGGTATATAATACTTGTATTGTTGAACTCAGTTTACAAATACATTATTGAGACTTTTTGCATCAATGTTCATTGGGGATATTGAGCTGTCATTTTCTTTTCTTGTGTTATCGTTGTCTGGTTTTGGTATCAGGGTAATGCTGGCCTCTTAAAATGAATTTGGAAGCATTCCTTCTCTTTTTTGGAAGAATTTGAGAAGGATTGCTATTCATTCTTCTTTCAATAACTGGGAAAATTCACCAGTGAAGCCTTCTGGTCCTGAACTTTTATTTGTTATAAGGTTTTTGATTACCGATTCAATCTCTTCACCAGTAATCAGTCTGTTCAGAGTTTCTATTTCATCATGATTTAGTCCTGGTATGTTCTATGTTTCTAGAAATTTATCCATTTCTTTTGGATTGTCCAATTTGTTAGAGTATAATTGTTCATAATAGCCTCTTACAGTCCTTTGTGTTTCTGTGGCATCCAGTTGCAATATCACCTCTTTCATTTCTGATTTTATTTATTTGAGTCCTCACTGTTTATTTCATGGTGAGTCTAGCTAAAGATGTTTCAGGTTTGATTATCTATTCAAAGGACCAGCTCTTAGTTTCACTGAAATTTTCTATTGTCTTTTTAGTCTCTATTTCATTTATTTCTGCTCGAATCTTTGTTATTTCTTTTGTCCTACTAACTTTTGGCTTTGTTTGTTCTTTTTTTCCACTTCCTTGAGCCATAAAGTTAGACTGTTTAAGATTTTGTTTCTCGAGGTAGGCATTTATTGCAATGAAGTTCCCTCTTAGCACTTCTTTTGCTGCATCCCATAAATTTTGGTGTATTTCCATTTTATTTATTTCAAGGTGTTTTTAATTTCTCCTTTGATTTCTTCTATGACCCACTAGTTGTTCACTAGCATGTTGTTTAATCACACAGCTTAAAATTTATCAGTTTTCTTTGGGTAATTTCTAGTGTTATACCATTGGGGTTAGAAAAAAATGCTTGATACAATTTCAGTCCTCTTTAATTTATTAAGACCTGTTTTGTGGTGCAACACACTATCTTGAAATATTCCACATGCACTTGAGAAGACTATACATTCTGTTGCTTTTGGATGGAATGTTTTGTATATATTTAACTCCATCTGGTTTAATGTGTTGTTGAAGGCCAATGCTTCCTTATTGATTTTCTGTCCGGATGATCTGTTCATGCAAGTGGGCTATTAAAATCTCCTACTATTATTGTATTGCTGTCAATTTCTCTCTTTTGGTCTGTTAGTATTTACTTTATATATTTAGGTGCTCCTATGCTGAGTGCATAAATATTTACAAATGTTACATGTTCTTGTTGAATTGACCCCTTTATCATTATGTAATATCCCTGTCTCATTATAATCTTTGCTTTAAAGTTTATTTTGTGAGATATATATATATATATATATATACACACACACACATATATTCCAGATTTCTTTTGGTGTCCATTTACATAAAATACCTCTTTCCATTACTTCACATTCAGTTTGTGTGTGTCCTTGCATGTGAGGTAAGTCTCTTGTAGGCAAGATATAGATGGGTCTTTTTTGTTTCCTTTTTTTTTTTTTTTTTTTTCAATCAGTGTAGCCACTCTCTGTCTTTTGATTGGAGAATTTAGTCCATTTACATTTAAATTAATCATTGATAAGTATGTGCTCCTTGCCATTTTGTTAATTGTTTTCTGGCTATTTTTATATTTCCTCTCTGTTCCTCTCTTGCTCTCTTCCTTTATATTTGATGACTTTCTTTAGTGGTATGCTTACATTCCTATCTCTTTTGCATATTTATTACAGGTTTTGGCTTTGTGGTGACCATTGGGCTTACATATAACAACTTATATCTATAACAGTCTATTTTAAGTTGATAATAACTTAAGTTTGATCCCATTGTAAAGCTCAACATTATTACACTCATTTTCCTAGTACTTTGTTTTTAATGTCACATTTTACATCTTTTTATCTAGTTTACCCATTAATAATTGTAATCATAGTTATTTTTACTACTTTTACCTTTTAACTCTCATACTAGCTTTATAAGTGATTAATCCACTACCTTTACTCTCTCTCTCTATATATATATATACACACATATATATATACACACCTTTCCAGTGAGATTTGTTCTTTCATATGTGTAACACTTTTTAACTTTTTACCGTTTATAATAGAAAGGCAATCTTTGGTTATACCCTTATTCTCACATATCTTAAATATATTACTTTATTTTCTTCTGGTATAAAACACTTGAAAATTCTGTCAATAATCTAGTTTTATTTCACTTATGTGTCATAAGATTTATTTCCTATATATTCAAAGGATTTCTTAAAATTTAAAATCTTCTAATCTGAGACTTCAGTTTCTAATTCAGCATTTAAAAAGATTAGAAGTCACCACTCTATCCTAACAAGTCAAAATCCGAACAGACTGAAAAAATCAAGTTTTTTTTTTTTTTTTTTTTTAATCTATCAGAGAAGTAAGCTCAAGGGCAAACCACTGCTTCAAAACCTGGAGAGAAAGACAAACAGATACAGAGAATCACAACTTACTTGAGCATAAACCCACAAGCAGAAACTTCTGCAGTAACCAGTGCCAGAGTAGGAAAATCTAAACTGTAATTGATAAACAGCTAGAGGCTTGGTATAAACAAGTAAGTCTTAATATTAAAAACTCCAGGGGACCCAGTCATTGGGGTCCCCCACAGTTTTGTGAGTTTCATCTCCATGAGCTCTACCAGGTCCCCCAGTGCAAGGGTCCCCAACCCCCAGGCTACAGACTGACCTGTTAGGAATTGGGCAGCACAACAGGAGGTGAGCGGCCAGCAAGCAAGCTAAACTTCATCTGCTGCTCCCCATCACTTGCATTACCACCTGAACCATCCTCCCCATCACTCACATTACTATCTGAACCATCCTCCCCATCACTTGCATTACCACCTGAACTGCCCCCACTACCCCCCATCTGTGGAAAAACTGGCTTCCACGAAACTGGTCCCTGGTGCCAAAAAGGTTGGGAACCACTGCTCCAGTGAATATCAGAAAATACCCTGGTGTTTCTGGCAGATGAAGGGGAGAAGGAGCCACTTTGAAATATGCTAGAATATTCTGTCCTTTCTAATAAGGCCTGTCCTCAAGAGAATCTATTTTACCAGAGCCTATCCTGCTTGGGTTTTATTAGAGCCTAGCCTACTTTGGGGGAAGGGAAATACCCCACTCCAGCCCCTTCTAGCCATCCTCTCCTACCTAATATAGAAAACAAAAACTGAGACGCACCAGTAAAGTTCAAAGTCCAGTGGCACAGGCTTATCAAAAGGTTGAGACCTAATCACAGGGTTATAGAATACTACACCCCCATCAACACACATTTTGCCTCCAAACCAATAAAGGCATAAATACTGGAGTTGCTTTCATCCAATACATTATGTCTGAATTTCAACCAAAAATTTCAAGGCCTACCAAAAATTCCAAATAAAAAACATTGTTTGAAGAGACTGAAAAAATATGAGAACTAGAGTCAAGCCAGGATTTAAAACAATTATGATTGATATACTAAGAGCACTAATAGAAAAAAAGATAACAAGCAGAATATATGCTTAGATGTGGAAATTCTAAGAAACAATAAAAAACAAATGCTAGAGATAAAAAAATACTGTAGCAGAAATGAAGAATGACTTTGGTAGTCTCATTAGTGAATTGGGCATGTTTGGGGGAAGAATTTCTGAGCTTGAAAATACAGCAATAGAAAATTCCAAAATTGAAAAAGCAAAGAGGAAAAGGACTTAAAAAAAAAAAAAAAAAGAACAGAATACCAAAGGACTATGAGACAACTACAAAAGGTATAACATACATATAATGGGACCAGAAGGAAAGGAAACAGAGAAGGGTTCAAAGCAATATTTTAAGCAACAATGACAGGTAATTTCCCCAAATTAACATTAGTCATCAAACCATAGACCCAGGAAGCTCAGGAACATCAAGCATCATAAATGCAACAAAACAAAATAAGACAAAACCTCCCAAAACTACACCTAGGTGACATGCATTGATATATATTCAAACTTCAGAAAATCAAAGATAAACAAAAAGTCTTGAAAGAAGCCAGAGGATAAAAACACTTTACCTATAGAAGAACAAGGTAAGAATTACATCTGAATTCTCCCTAGAACCTGTGCACACAAGAAGGAAGTGAAATGTTTAAAGTATTGAGAAAAAAAAAACCCTACCAACATAGAATTCTGTACCTTGCAAAACTGTCCTTCAAAAGTGAAGAAAATACACTTTCTCAGACAAAAATATTGGGAGAATTTGTTGCCAACAGATCTGTGTTGTAAGAAATGTTAAAAGAAGTTTTCTCAGAAAGAAATGATATAAGCCAGACACTCAGATCTACATAAAGGAAGAGCATCAAAAAAGGGTTAAGGGAAGGTAAAATATTTATTTTTCTTATTCATAATAACAGTTTGTTCAAAGAAATAATAGCTAGTTTTATGAACACCAGATAATACATTTTTATTTAACTTTCTATTAATCATATATCCTAATGTATGTTCAAATTACAGAAAATTTATCCTAGTAGCATTTTTCCTGGAATGCTTGACAGAACTAAGCCCAGAATAAAACTGGGCCTCTTAGGAGGCAGTTACTAAATTCGTGCTGATGGATTAACTGAATGATGCCTTGTATTGTATAGTACTCTATGGTTTGTGCTTAATTGTCACTTATTATTTGATATCATTAATTCCCATTCAAGAGAACAGTGAGTTAGACACTTTAGAGATAAGTAAGCTGAGGCTCAGAGAAGGTCTAGGATTTGTTCAAGCTTCCTAGTTCCATGTATTTTGTTGTTACTGCTATACCATAGTTTCTGAATGAATGCCTATTTTGAAGAAAGAACTGAAAATTCATCTCCTTTTACACTGGCTTAAGATAGTGTGCTTTGGTGGTGCTTAAGATGGTGGAGTAGAAAGATGTGCACTCGCTGCTTCTGACAAGAACACCGGAATCACAATTAACTACTGTACAACTATCAACCAAAAAACACTGGAACAGACCAAAAAAGTTACCCAACATCCAAAGACAAAGGAGAACCCAGAAGATGGTAGGAGGAGCACATCACAATAAAATCAAATCCCATACCCTCTGGGTGGGTGACCCACAAACTGGAAGACAATTATACCATAGAAGTTCTCCCACTGGACTGAAAGTTCTGAGCCCCAGACTGCAGGTCCAGCAATGGGAGGAGTCATCCCCAGAGAATCTGGCTTTGAAGGCCAGCAGGATTTGGTTGCAGGACTTCAAAAGGACTGGGGGAAACAGAAACTCCACTCTTGGAGGGCACACAAAGTCTTGTGTGCTCTGGGACCCAGGGGAGAAAAGCAGTGACCCTATAAGAGATTGGGTGGGGGAGGGGGGGTGGTTGTGGCTCATTGTGGGGAAAAAGATACTGGCAGCAGCAGTTCAGGGAAACACTCACTGGCGTGAGCCCTCCAAGAGGCCGCCATTACCCCCACCAAACAGCCTGTAGGCTTCAGCATGGAGTAGCCTCAGGCCAAACAAGCAAATGAATAGCCAAAGGAATCTTGAGAAAGAAAAGCAGAGCTGGAGGAATAGTATGTTACTGGCACAAAAATAGAAATATAGATCAATGGAGCAGGATAGAAAGCCTGGAAATAAACCCACACACCTATGGTCAATTAATCTACAACAAAGGAGGCAAGACTATGTAATGAGAGAAAGACAGTCTCTTCAACACATGGTGCTAGGAAACCAAGACAGCTACATGTAAGAAAATAAAATTAGAGCATTCTTTAACACCATACACAAAAATAAACTCAAAATGGATTAAAGGCCTAAAGGTAAGACCAGACACTCTAAAACTCTTAGAGGAAAACATAGGCAGAACACTCTCTGACATAAATCACAGCAATATCTTTTTTGATCCATCTTCCAGAGTAATGGAAATAAAAACAAAAATATACAAGTTGGACCTAATTAAACTCAAAAGCTTTTGCACAGCAAAGGAAACCATAAACAAAGTGAAAAGACAACCCACAGATTGGGAGAAAATATTTGTAAATGATGTGACTGACATAGGATTAGTCTCCAAAATTTACAAACAGCTCTTGCAGCTCAACATCATCAAAGCAAACA
Source organism: Hippopotamus amphibius kiboko (assembly GCF_030028045.1). Lineage (NCBI taxonomy): Eukaryota > Metazoa > Chordata > Mammalia > Artiodactyla > Hippopotamidae > Hippopotamus > Hippopotamus amphibius. Next base: position 54,957,286 of record NC_080190.1, on the reverse strand, counting down.
ACCCAATCAAAAAAATGGGCAGAAGACCTAGACATTTCTCCAAAGAAGACATACAGATGGTTGAGGCACATGAAAAGATGTTCAGCATTACTAATTATTAGAGAAATGCAAATCAAAACTACAATGAGATATCACCTCACACCAGTCAAAATGGCTAGCATCAAAAAATCCACCAACAATAAATGCTGGAGAGGGTGTGCAGAGAAGGGAACCATCCTACACTGTCGGTGGGAATGTAAACTAGTACAGCCACTATGCAGAACAGTATGGAGGTACCTTAAAAAACTAAAAATAGAGCTACCATATGATCCTGCAATCCCACTCCTGGGCATATATCTGAAAAAAAAACATGGTCTGAAAGGATACACACACCACAATGTTCATTGCAGCACTGTTTACAACAGCCAAGACATGGAACCAACCTAAATGTCCAACAGAGGAATGAATAAAGAAGATATGGTACATATATATAATGGAATATTACTCAGCCATTAAAAAGAATAAAATAATGCCATTTGTAGCAACATGGATGGCCCTAGAGATTGTCATACTGAGTGAAGTAAGTTAGAGAAAGACAAATATCATATGATATCGCTTATATGTGGAATCTAAAAAGAAATTATACAAATGTGCTTATTTACAAAACAAAAACAGACTCACAAACTTAGAGAAGGAACTTATGGTTATCAGTGGGGAATATGGGGGGAAGGGATAGTTAGGAGGTTGGGAGTCCCATGTACACACAGCTGTATCAAAGTGGATAATCCACAGGACCTACCACAGAGCAAGCTCTGCTCAATATTATGTAACAACCTAAATGGGAGAAGAATTTGAAAAAAAATAGATTCATGTATAACTGAATCACTTTGCTGTACACCTGAAACTATCACAACATTGCTAATCAACCATATTGCAGTATAAAATAAAGGGCTTTAAAAAAAGATAATGTGCTTTATGTGTAGACATCATTTTCATAAATGCATTTATCTCTGCTTACATTCCCCATATACTTATTTTGTTATTTTTAATGATTCTTTCCCTAATAAGGATACCTTCTAAGAAATGTATCCAAGGATTTTCTTTTTGCAGTTAATGTACTCTAGAAGGCTAATGATGATTGATCACCTGACACTTGCTAATTACGCTGTTAAATTCATTCACAAAATGTTTTATTTGATAGCCACATCAACTCTGTTACACTTTTAACCAACTAACCACTCCTTATTTTTTAGGTTAAAGAAGTTAAATTACTTTCCTCAGGTCACATAATTAATTAGAGAGCCAGAATTCAAAACCAGACCAGAATGCAAATTAATGTGGCTTCATATGAAAAACGATGACCTTACTCCCTGAATTGGGGTGCAATGTATGAATTTTGCCTTACTCCATATATGCCCAAGGTCTTCCTATTAGAATTTTTTTTCTTGGTAGTTTCTTTTATAACTTGTCCAGGTACATTTTATCAAATAGGTTTTTTAAAACACCAACATCTTTTTACTACCAAAGTTGTTTTTCGTCATCATATGCATTATATCGAATGCTGAAATGTACTAAACAGTGAAATGTTTGGCTTTAAAATAGGAGCTCCTTTCCCATGACAATGATTTAAAGCCCTTATTTTTCAAGTGGTTCTCTTTAAGAACATAAGTGGTGCACATTTATATCCTAGCTAGCTCTGAAACATTACCAAGTTTGTATTCTGGGAATCAGAGAACAAGTTGTTCAGGGAGAAATTTTATAGAACGTCACTTGGTTTTTCAGGGCATACAACAGAATGGGAATATGTGACTGAGTCCACTGAGCTCCAGAGGAGGGTCCATCTGAATGTAAACCATAAGAGCCAAGTAACTTAGGGAGGGATTGAGGAAAATATGGCCCGTAGCTCATGGACTATTTAGGGATGATTTTATTAGCTAAAATAGTTTCTCAGTATATATGCTGTTTCCTCATGTAATATGTGTAGAAAAATATATATTGCAATATTATCCTTTGTCAAATACTGTGTAGAGTGTGAAAAGTGTGCCACATACAGATGGCATTGTTAACAAATATTTCAATCAAATGATGACAAATGAAGTTACGACTCATACATTCCCTCTTAAGAATGTGATGAAGGAGCTAAGATGAGACTCCAGATTCTGTCTGCCAGAGTTGGAAAATAAAGGCAGATATTGTAATGGAGTAGGAAGGGGTTCTTCCCTTTGGACCACATAATATAAACTACCAGCTCCATCCTACAGATTCAATGAGGGCAATAGCGAATGGCCAGTGCCTAGCTAGGAAGCTGCAATGTAGCAAGGTAAAACTGTGAAGATGGTTGTGAAAACTGCTCATTTGGAAAGGAAACTGAGACCTTACTTTCCTTCCTCCTTAGTTTTCTCCAGGACAAATGACTGGACAGACACAGTGTGGTCAGGGATAGGTCAAGAGGACTGAAATACTTAATGCCCTATCTTTAGAGGGGCAGGTGCTGATGGTCCATATATCTCATTTGTGGAGACAGGAGAAGAGGACATATCAGGCTCCTTGTGTCTTTATGATTTTTCTTTATTTGAACAACTTCAGTTTAAGGGTGTTCGATTTGATTTAATTTGATTGTGTTAACTAACAAGAGTTTTGAAAAAATTATAACTAAGAGTCAATGCTGAACAATAGGATTTTAACTGAAATTCAATTTAATCCAGGGGCGCTGGAATCAAGGTAAGATTCAGGTAAGAAAGACATGATTTGACATCTATGGGCCACTGGGAGGAAGGGATATTTCACGGAGCAGATTTTATCAACAATAAATAAGCTTTGGAAGGGACTCTGGTGGCCTTACAGAGTGATTACTCAGCACTGAATAAGCAGATATGAGGAACAAAGCAGGGCAAATTGTAAGTCAGTATAAGAGTTTGAAGTTTATATAAAGTAATATGAATATGTCTAAAAGTTACATGGATGGATTTAGGAGTATCTCACAGGAGCAGTGAGATTGAGGAAGACACCTAACAGTCTTTATGAACCAAATTTTTTAATATGAGACCATCTTTTCTGATGATTCACCCAGCCCCAAATTAGAACACAAACATCCCATAAGTATAAGGCGAAGTGCCCTGTGCACAGATGGTATAGGTGCTTAGATAGCAACTTTGAAGGTCTCTCCATTAATGGTCAGGACAGCAAAAAGTGTCTAGATCACTTGGTAATACAACCTCTCTAAGCTGAATTAACAGTTATCTACATAAATATTCTCCCTTAACCTAACTTCTGAATACTGATAATTCACCTTAGACAGAGCAAAGACCAGGAACCAGGAAATCACTAAAAAAGAAAAAAAAAAAAAAAAAAAGTCATGCACTATGATAAGCTGTCTGAGAAATATAAATGAGCAAAAGCCCAGCAAACACAGTGGTAATTAGGAGAGCTTTGTGGAGACCTGAGGATCACTGGTGAAAATATCAACATTAATGATGTGCTTGAGATGAAGCCCTGGATCTTTTTGCCCTACTGTACCCTATAATCATTCAGATCTTCGACAAATATTTACTAGTGTAAAATTTGGGGGCAGGCATTGTGCCAAATACTAGGGTACAATAATGAAAAAAGACAATATTCACTCTTGAGGAGTCACATCTACTAAGGAATACACACAAGCAGATGCAGAATCATATGCTGACCCATTCTTGGAAAATTATAGGGTTCTACAAGAGCACATCCAAAAAGCTCCTACTCCAGCCTCTGGAGATGGGCAGGGATGGAAGAAGAGAAGATCAAGAGAAGTGGACTGGAATGAGTAGGTGGCCCCAATACAGAGAGGTAGCAACTGCTATAACAGGCTGATTCAAACCTCAAGCAATAGAGAGCACTGCATAATGTAAAGAAAGATGTGATCCAGAAAAATAGCGCAGTGGATGATGGTGCCAAACTCACTTCTTTACTCTGAGTCCTTTCAGGAGTATGATATGCATGTGATTTGAGAGAGCAGAAGAGGAATGATATCTTTCTTGGAAGATCTTTTCCAAATACACAATGTAAGTTCAATTCTATGAAGAGACAGGAAATAGAAGAGAATGTATTTGCCACCCACATTTGCCACTGGGTTCCAGGTTCCAAAGTGATGGATCAAATAGTTGGATGAGAAGAAATAATTACCAAGTGTGATGAAGCTGAGATAATCAGAGAGAATATCTGAACAAGATACTCTAGACTGGGACCACTAAAGAAGAATAACGACAATCTGAATGATCACAGGTTGGCTAATAACAAAATTTCTAAACCCATTAGCTCCTGCTCACTGTCGGACTATAGCGTTTTCACTTCTCTGGAAGAAGTCACCCCCTCCTGAGTACACTGTGCCTCTGAGGGAGTATAATCCTGGCCAGCATGTTACAAATATTGCAAACTGCTTATAAGTTGTACAAATTGAATGTTTTTCATCAAGTGTCTTCCGAGACGTCACACTTAGATCCCTTTCTTTTAAGAGCCACTCTCTCCATTTAAAAATGAGATCAATGGGAGAGAAAGAAAATTGCGTGAAAGAGTTAAAGCAATTTATACATATCTAAATAGGTTAACTGTTCTAATCAGATTCCTTTCACTTCTTCCCCCATTACATGTTTGGGAGACTATTTCAAGCTTGACTTCCATATGAATTTTTTGAGTTCCTTCTGCATTCTTTCTTTCATTTTTCCCAGAATTTCAAGTATTATTTCTTGAGCATCTGTTACATAACAGACATGGTGTTAAGCACTGCAGACCTAGTCATGAATCAGCCATAATCCCTGCCACTGTGGAACTTGCCGTCTAGTGTAAGAAATGTACAAATGATTTTAATGTAATATGATAATTTTGCATTAAATCTATGAGAACACGTATTATCCAGCCATCCACCCACTAGGGATTCAACACACATTGACTGAATTCCTTCTATGTGCCAGGTACTGGTCAATCACTAAGAGTGAACAGGACAAATACTGACCCAGGCTTCAAGGAGCTGAGATTCTAGCTAATTAGGATCTTCTCTAGTGGATAAAGGAGTGTCTTGGGTAGTCCACACAATAGAAGTGACACCTTAAACTGCTTAAAAAGCACAGCAAGCTTTGTATTGGGCAGATGAAAGAAATACACTCAGCATGGGTGACAGATAGTACAATATCATGGAGACAATAATTCATGAAATGTTTGAGGATGGACAGCAACCACACAAAATATAACCACAGTACACTGGTTCTATGGGAAGTCTACTAGGAGCTCTGTAAGCAAAAAATTTCATGAAAAGACAAAATTGGGAAATATCAGTTAAATAAAAACTGATTAGACTTATTTACTGAAGAGTTTCTCTCTGCCTTTAACATGGAGAAACAGATGTACATCCAAGAAAGGTCTAGAGCTTGCATAATTAATGGATTGACTAGAGAGTACCTTTTTATGAAGCATTTTTCAAGGCTACCCTTCTGTGGAGCATACCTTTGAAAATGATGGGCCAGAGCAGAGACCAGGACAGCATGGAGCTGTTGACACAGCTAGTTAGGGCTGTTTGAATCATGCTGTGAAAGGCTCTTGGGCAATACAGTTAGGACTCTATTGACTAGTTGAGTATGGAGGAGGAAAATAACAGATTTCCATGTTTTTATTTTTATTTTTGAATTAAACTAGTTTACTTTCTAAAAATGTTTAATCCTGAAGCATTCAGTATAAAGAAGTGCACAGGAAATGATATACCAGATATGCACATACCTTCATTTGAAATTTATCAGCTATTGGGATTTCCCTTCCAGCGGTAAAGAATCCGCCTTACAATGCAGGGGATGTGGGTTCGATCCCTGGTCAGGGAACTAAGATCCCACAGTGCAACTAAGCCCATGTGCCACAACTACAGAGCCCACAAGCCCTGGAGCCAGCGTGTCACAACTAAAGAAGAGAAAACCTGCATGCCACAACTAGAGGGAAGCCTGCGTGCTGCAACGAAAGATTCCAAGTGCCTCAACTAACAACTGACACAGCCAAAAATAAATAAATAAATAAAAATAAATTTAAAAAATTTATCAGCTGTTAATATTTTGATGTATTTGCTTTAGATTATATTTTAAAGAGTTAATTATGTCAGCAAATTAAATCTCAAAAACAATTTTGAGTACAAAAATCAAGCTGCAGAATGTATTCGATAGTACCATATAAAGTTTAAACTGCAAAAATTACTATACAATGTTTGTGGATTCACAAACACACGCTAAAATACAGAGGTGTTCATGAGAATTATCAACACTGAGTTATAGATTGCAAATTTCTCTAGAGATAATGGAAGGGAAGTGTTTTCAATTGTGTCTAAAATATTTAATTTCTCAATGAAAACAAAACTAGTATATGAAATACATAAGAAATAATGCTAATTTATAAAACTGGGTGATGATTGTCTTAGGTCTATTTCCCTGGGAACAGAATTTGAGACAGTGATTTGTGGACACTTGAGAACAACTCTTAAAAGAAAATGAGGAAAGAAGTTTTGGGCAGAGGGAAAAATGATCAGAACAGGGGCACCATTTGATCCCATAGGGATGTCTGAAGCTAGGATGACTCTTCACAGATTTCCCAAATGGAGGCAAGGGTGTTGAGTGTTGAAACCTTTGCCTTTGACCAGTGATAGGCTTTCGGCTGATCCTTAGAAGGATGTTAAAGTCTGGGCAAAGCAATTCACTTCAGCCAAGAGTAATTCAATGCACAGCTCTAGCCTTCAGCTGTGAGGGCATGTGTGCATTGCTTTGGTCTGAGAGGCAAATCTGTGTAGTATACCAAACACAGCTTCCACCATAATGATGTGTCTTGTGCCATTTTATTATTGTCTATTTCTATGTTTAAAATATTTCATACTTTTTTAAATTTCAGCATTAAAAACAAAGAACAACCTTCCAATCTCTAGTTAACAGTATTTCCCAAAGTATTCCCCCAACACACAGACACACACTGCCCTCCCCCCATCCCCCACTCCGCCCCACAACATAAGCGCTGGGTGTAATCAGGTCACATACTTACTATTTTGCCTTCTGTTTTCTCTATGTTTTCGGCGACTGGAGACTTTTCTCTCTTTCCCTCTCTCTTGCTGGTTTGGAAGGACTTATGTATTTTTAAAAGTACAATTTATTCAGCATATTTACCTTTTTGTTACAGGAGAGCTGAGTAGGCCCTCTTGCTGGAACATGGCTGTCTTCCCTGAAGTTTCAATTCTGAAGCGATTCTAAAGAAAAAAATTCAAGATAATTCCATTATTGGAATATAGCACTCTTCCTTAATCATCTCAATTTCCCTCCCTCTGTCCTAGTATAAAAAGCTTCAATTTCATACAAAATTGTATCATTTTACTTTGCCTTTTTTTTTTTTTTGGTCAGTACCAAAAGGTCCACTAAGGTCCCTATACTCACTAAATGAGGGTCCACAAACTATGGCCCAAGGGACAAATCTGGACTGCTGCCTGTTTTTGTCACACAGCGATGATGCTCATTCACGTACACATTTGTCTGTGGTAGCTCTGCCCTGCAACTGCAGAGTTGATAGCCGGGACACAAACTATATAGCCCACAAAGCACGAAATATTTAGAATCTGGCCCTTTACAGAAAATGCTTGCTATCCCTGCTTTAAAAGCATTGGCCATTTTTACATTTTGTGTTTAGAAAATCTGTATGCGGTGAACACAGCAGTGGATAGGGTTACCACATTTGGCCACATGACCTTTCTTTACTGTGTTTCAAGCAGAAACTAAAAAATGTATGAATGCTTATTGCAGGGGCAATGCTTTCTTGTATCTCTGCAAGAAGAGTCTGAACTGCAAGAGGCGCCTGTGGGGATGCCATTTCTTGTCCTAAAATACGTCTCTACAACAAGGGAAAAGTCAAGGAGAAACCAGTGTTCAGATCTACCTTTGCAATTTGCAGACAATCACAAATTACTGATTTGGGCAATAAACAGTAGTGGTTTATATTTTAATACATACATACACACACATCCAAACACACGTATGACACTACTTTTTCACGTGAGTTGGCTCCTTGCCTTCTGTAAGGGCAGAACCCACTGGGATGTCACCCACGATCATCTTGTCTGATGTTGATATACATTTGTCTCTTTTATTAATAATCTTAAAATTGCATTTCATACCCTTTTCTAATAAATGTAGTTTGAGAAATCTCATCAGCACACAAAACTGGAATAAGGCAAGCAACGTTTATAGATATATAGAAATATACATACATATCTATATAATATACATATATGGATATGGGAATAGAGATGCATATACATGTATGCATTCTTCTGAATCTTGCTAGTTATATTTTTTTCCTTCCTACTGATTTGGACTTTTCCATGGGTCTTATGCCAGTTTTTATTTACATAATTACTCTGAATGAAGGGGTATCCATCCATATCACCCACGTTTGTCCATAAATTGGGTGGACTCATTTCCTTTATTTTTTTCCTCAGTACTGCTTGATTTCTGATAGTGTTCTTTGATAAGGCCTTAAGCTCAACAGCTCGTTGATGTAAATTTACATGGTGAGTTTTGAGGTCCAGAAATGGTGTGTGGAGAACACAGGATATACAGGCAGCAGAGCTAGGACATTTGCCTCTACTGTTTTTCTTGTTAAAAAGGTCTCTGAGCTGGGATGATTTCTCTGCATGTCTTTTTTGCTTGACTAGGAATACAGCACCTCTTCTGGTCAATTGCTGCCATAACTTGAGGAGAGAGAATCTCCATCCTAAGATTGCTTTCTGTGGCTGAAGATGCAGCAGGAACTCTAGGCTTCCCCAAAGCAAGGACTCACTAGTGTTATCCATCAGCAGTGTCAGAGGAATTTCAAGTGCTATTCTTTCCACCTGCCCTCTCCATTAGCTCTTGCCCCTGTAGATTAGAAACCATACCAAGATTCTTTTGTATACGTAATAAAATGTTTGGAGTCTTGGCATGTACGATACATCCAATGACAATATAAAATTTTTATTTAACTATAGGTGGAGTTTAATGGAGGAAGGGCAGGGAAGCATATGCTTAGATGCTTTGTTTATATATCTATCCTATAATATAGGCTTTAATTGGGAGATTTCCTCCTATATCTGTCATGTAAGCCCAGTAATTTTCAAAGCATCTTTTCAAATGGGAACAAAAAAATTAAACTATCACAATTTACATTTTGCTAAAGGAAATGCAATAATGAAAGAAAGAAGGAAAAAAAAATAGCCCTTTAGCGCCTTTCTCTAATTTCTGCTGATAATATATAATAGCCTCTTTTTGATAACAAGTTTGCAGGCCGATAGTTTGAATACATGATGGATTGGGAGAAATAAATAGAGCATATATTTTTATGTGATTCAGCAGTATCCCGAGCTATTTTAACAATTCACATTTTAATTTTGTGTTCTCTTAATTTCTTGGTGTGACAACTCATTTGTGCTCTTTTATAGTTATTTTAATAAATTATGAATAAAGTATAGTATGGACATTTCATCCACAATCGCAATATTCAGATGTTTGTTCTTATCTAGACACAGTTTTTATTTTTCACTTAGTCCATCAATGTGATACAGATGAGTATTTGCTAATGAATGTAAAACATCCACACACATCCACACTAAGACCTATTAACAAACAAAAATATGCAGATCCACCAAATGTACATCTGAAAATTGAGTGCACACAACTTTCTGGTTTTTAGGTAAAATTTTAAAATGATAATGTTGATAATTATTATAAAAATTCAGATTCTACTCCTTAAGCATTTTCTGCAAGCTGGCACCATACTGGGTGCTTTGCTATATTTTGGGCTATCTTTAACTTACATTATTAGATTATGTACTTCCCCATTTTCAGAGGAAATAGAGAGTTAGCTTGTATGACTCATCCAAGGTAACTTACTGAAAAATGGCAGAATTAAGATTTCAATCAAGGTCTGCGATATTCCAAATCCTAAACTCTTGACTACTATAGTACATACTTTTACTCAATTAAAATCCTAGAGGATACCACTTTCATGGTAAAGGTGCCATGTGGCATTTATTAAATCCTCCAAAAGAAAAATCACAGACCTCCAGGAATCAGCAGCAAGTTTCTGCCTCAAAGTGAATAACTATATACCATTTGACAAAGAGCTATTGGTCTGCTATTGTACTCTAATAGAACGTCTAACCATGAACATCATTTGACCACGTAACCATAGCTACATCCTGTCACACTCACGAAGTCATAGGTTGGACCAGTCCAACAGCAATTCATTGTAATATGAAGTGGGATGTTCAGACATAAGTAAGGTAGCATCCTTGCATAAGCAGATAGCTCAGAACTCCATATAATTTCCTGATTTTGACCTTGTGGTTCTCTGTCAGCTAATATATGTGACCACATGAGGAAATTTTTTTTTTTTTTTTTTGACCAAGTGATAGAAAAAGAAAATTGCTAAGCTTCACACATCTGGTTATCCACTCTGTGTGGAAAAGGAAGCAATCCAAGATAAGGATGCAAATGGACTAATGAGAAATGGCAAACCACTGGCTGAATTTCCATGGGCCTAGAAGGAGAAAGTTGAAAGACTGAGGACAAAGAGATCTGGGAAAGAGGCATACGGATGTACCAATGGAAGCAGTCACAGCATTTAGGAGACTTTGTACTATATAACAATGCCCATCCATAAACATAAACAATGAAATAAGTACTGAACTACCAAATAGTCAAAGCAAGTCTACATTTGCCCTCAGTCAGCCCTTGTCATCTGCCACCCCATTCCTCATACAATAAGCTCATAAATGCATCAGGCATTAGGTCACAGACAGAACCTACATATACAGCATGTGTTCCCACTCACTAAGACTGATACAGCTACTGCTTCTGCCAAATGTTAAACCTGACACAACACAAACCAACATAACACCCTAATTATTATTCAACAAAAAATCTTTTTGGTGGCAAGTTTATTACATTGGATCCCTCCTATCTTAGAATACAGTTATTCATCTTGACTGGAATCAGTATATGTAGTCTAATGTTGTTTTTTTTCTTTCTTGCCAACAGGGTCCCGGCTAACACACTATGCAAAGATATTCAGAATATCTGATGCCCGACACAGAATCCTGTATAACACTGGAGACCAACGGATCACCCTCGTACCAAAGGAGATAGGGCGGTGGACACATGACCATGGGTGTCATACTATACATGATACTACCCCAAAGCTGCTTCCCTGACCCAGCTGGGGTACCAGCTTAAAGACAGAAGCATGCAAGGTCTCCAATTAGTAGAACAGATGAATCCAAGAACTAGGGAGTAGAAATACGAGTAACCTTAGTTACGATCACTCGCAATAACCCATGTAGGAAATCTGTATTTCCATTCTTTAGAATCTTAGGCTTTGGAGTTTCTGGTTCCCAAAGGCATAACACTTCCACCAGGAGACATAGTTAGAGTTTCATTAAACTTTATTTTCAGGCTTCCATCCACTCACTTCAATTCCTTCAAGCCAAGAGACCCGAGGCAAAGAAAGGAGTCAATATACTGCCAGGAGTAATTCATTCTGATCATCAGTAGGTGATAGAGCTTATGGGGTCAGGGATAAGTACTCAGTTATGAAGATAAGGCTCACCCCAACAGATATGCCACCTAGACCAGCAGAGGAGCTAGCCGAGCATAAGGGGAATATACAAGGGATTGTAAAAGAGAGGAATGTAGGTGATGAGCATGATGTGTGGCTTCAAGGTCTACTAATTCATCATCATCTCTTAAATTATTCAAAGAAAAGAGAGCACCTGGAATTCTGCAGGAATCTTTCTCAGATGAGGTGTACAAAGCAAATGAATGTGGATGATAAATGGTGTGGACTGTAGGGTGTGTCATGCCGCACTATCCAAGTCTCCCCTTTAATGACTGAGGCACTCATTGCCTTGGCTTCTGAGACTGTTGCCTGCTAATGGCTCCCAGCTACATACCTCCTTGGTTATTGCTTCTGTTGAAGGAAACCACCTTGCCCAAGGATGCACCCAGTATGGTGCTGATAAACTCGTGCTCCAAAAGCAAAACTCTGAAATAAATAGTCCCATGATGGCTGGTATCAAGGTATTAACAGTTTAATAACCAGTTTGCAAAATTCTTGGATATCTAGCAGTTGGCTCATCATGTCACTGACCTACAGTTTTACACTTCCCTCTGGGGGCGGCCTGCATCCAATGACTAGCCAATGAAGGGGTACTGGGACACACATGAAGGTCAAATCCAGCTCCAGAATGCTTCTGCTACATTGCTTTACCAGTGTAACTTCTTCTTTCACCCAAACTTGTTTTCCTCCTTCTTACAGACACAGTCATGAAAGAGCTCTAATAAACTTCTTGAACATAAATTTTCATCTCAGAGTCTGTTTTCAGGGAACTAGACCTAGGTCATGTAGAGTTACTACCCGCCCTCCTCAAAAAAAAAAAAAAAAAAAAAAAACAACAAAAAAACTCACTTCATTCTCTTCCCACATAAAACATCTTTCTAAGAATGAAATTTACATTTTAGGAAGCAAAAAGTGAATGATTTTCCACATGCTTAATGTACCAGTAGAGAGTAGAAGATTAAGGATTAGAAAAGCAACAATGCGAAAATGGTTATAGAAAGTAATCCCAACATGCATGTTAGCAGCGCAAACATGTCACGTGTGTGTGGTGGACACACCAGCATTTAAGATTTACAATGTTACCCTGACTAGGTTACAATTCACTTTCCATGTAGGTTTGTATTAAAAGATTTAAAAATATTTTTTGAGCCCACTTTATTGAAAACACAAGCATCGTTGCCTAAAATGGAATTTGTGATCCGGTCATCACGTTTATTTCACAACAATACAAGAACGAGTTTTATAGAATCTTCATTCCAAAATTCTAAGGGAATCAAACAAAAGTAAATAATTGCCCTGCATTTTCTCGCATCAACAAGAATCTAATTTTGCCTGTACTCTATGAAATGCAGTATCGTTAAGTCTTTTTAAAGCATTTGACTGGCAGATAAGGATGAAAATTGTCAGATGCCTGATGGCTAATCTCATATTTCAGCTGTACAGCATTCCTAAGTGTGACATTAAATGATTTCTGAGGAAAATACATTTTCTACCCATCTGCTTTGAATAGATACCTTCTAACTTCTCATTGCTTAAAAAATTTCCCAGGTTGTTATATTTAGAAAAAAATACCTAATATTGAATAGAAATTTCCCAACAGTCAGACAAAATATTAATAAACACGAATAAAACTAAAAGTAAAACCTAAATCATTTTGTAGCTAAGTCCTTAATCTATCCCTTCCCCAGCAATATTTCTTACATATAATTCTAAAGGTATAGATGCAAATTTTGATAAGATAACATTCTTTTATTGACCTTGGTAAATGGATTTTAGAATGCACCAGTTTAAAGGGAAAGGAATATATCTACAAAGAGCATAGTCGACCTAATTTGAAATAATTCTGAAAATTTAACACACTTGATGATGCTCATCTGAACATCTGAGATCCTGTCCTGTTGAAAAACTATGGTAAGTAGGATATAAGAAAAAATGAAAATACCAATTGAGACTCTAAAATGTTGCAGACACTATATTATACACATTACAAATGTTATCTCATTAATCTTCACCCACATCACTGTAGGCTATTCTATCCCTATTGATGGACCAGGAAAATAAATGCCAGTTAATTTGCCAAAGTTATACAGCTGTATTTTCTCCCCTATTTCTGATACTTAAGCACCAGCAGGCTTCAGTCGCCAGTTCCCTGACAACATAACTTCTCTAACTACTACCTTCACTTTCTAGGAGATCTCCCCAAACCAATGACTTTAAACACCACTGTATTAGCTATCTATGGCTGTGTAACAAATTACTCCAGATTCAGCAGTTTAAAACAAATATTTATTATCTCACATGGTTTCTGAGGGTGAAGAATTCATCAGTGACCTGGGTGGATGGTTTTCATTCAAGGTCTCTCCTGGAGTTAGAGTCTAGCTGTCAGCTATGACGAAGGTTATCTGAAGCCTGAACTCAAGTTGGAGGATCTGCTTCCAAATGGATTTCTCATGTGGTTATTGGGAATAGGCCTCAGTTTCTTCCTGGATGGTGGAAGGAGGCCTGAGTTCTTCCTGATAAGGGCCACTCCACATTGCTACCTTAGTGTCCTCACAACATGACACTGGATTTCCCCAGAGCAGTATTCCAAGAGAACTAGGCAAAAGCCACAATGTCATATAACATAGCCTTGGAAGTGTTATACTAAGACTTTTGTCATTTCCTGTTGTTCATACAGACTAACCTTGACACTGTGTGAGAGGCCTAAACAAGGGTGTCAATGCCAGGAGGCAGGGATCATGCCCAGTTTAAATGCAGCTTTTCGAATTTAATTCCTTAAGTGTCTCTCTCCTAAAGTGCAATTTCTCTCTAAATTTGAAGACCTGTGAAACTAAAGAGATAAGTCATCTGCCCTACATATTATACAGACACACACCTACACACCTCTGAGATAAGCTCTTCTCTACTCGGGCTTATCCTGAGCCAGCTGAGGAACAATGCTCTCTAGCTACTTGGAAGCTCTATTGTTTAAGAGTATCTACGAGCTACGCACTTACTGTCTGTAAAGGACCTGTTGTCTGACAGAATGATACGCTGATGTTCCACTTTTGATTTTTCTGAGGTCTTAACAGAGGATTTTACAGTCACACTTTACGCTGTATCTTTAATCCATGTTTTCCTAGCAGTGTCCTGGGTTTGACCATTGTTTAGTAGCCATTTCTTAATTTTAGCATCATTTTCCTTCTGGAAAACCTGAAAATTTTCAACACTATTAAGTCCCAACCCCTTCATGTTTAACAGTCCTTCTTCTAGGTCCTCTCTCTCATTTCACATTTTACTCATAAGTAGCAAGCTAAATACAAGTGGTCCCTCAACCACTCTGGCTGGAAATCGTTAGTGACATCATCCAATTCCCTAGGGACTTTTTCTACTTTCCTCATTAATGTAGGAAATGGTGTTGCTAAACATTCCATCCCTACATAAAAGGATCTCCTTTGCTCCAGTTTCCAAAAAGATTTTCCTTGCTTTCATCAATCACAGCCTCCTCAAGGGCCATGATGTTCCTACAAAATTTCCTCAGGGCTCTTCGAGCTTTTACAAACACCCTCAATCCATGCTTCTCACATCCACTCACTGACTTGTTCCAAAACCTTTCCGCATTTTTAACTAGTAGTTAATACTTAAACACTTCTGGCACCACAATCTGTATTAGTTATCAATTGCTACATGACAAATTACCTCCAAATTATGCAGCTTGACAACAACATTTATTATATGACATGTTTTCTGAGGATTTGGAATCTAGGAGCAGCATAGCAGGGTGGTTTTAGTCAGGCTCTCTCATGAGGTTGTAGTCAAGCTCTTGGTTACAGCTGAGGTCATCCATGGGTTTGACTAGGGTTGAAGGACTTCTCCCAAGATGTTTCACTTACACAGCAGAAGGCTCTGTTCCTCACCACATGCACTTCTCCACAGGGCTGTCTGAGTGTCCTCATAACGTGGCTGTTGGCTTCCACCAAAGAAAGTGATCTGAGAGAGTAAGCAAGAAGCCATGTCTTTTATAGGTGTGACAGTTAACTTTATGTGTCAACTTGGCTGGGCTACGGGACGGGGAGGTCCAGATATCGGGTCAAACATTATTTTGGATTTTTTTGTGAGGGTGTTTTTGGGTGAGATTAATATTTAAAAGTTGGTGTACTTTGAGTATATCAGACGCTCTCTGTAATGTGGGTGGGCCTCATCTAACTAGTTGAAGGCCTTAATATAACAAAAGACTGACCTGTCCTGAGCAAGAAGGAATTCTGCCAGCAGACAGCCTTTGGGTCTCCAGCCTGGTGGCCCACCCTTCGGATTTTGGACTTGCCAGTCTCTACAACGGCATGAGCCAATTCCTTAAATGAATCAATCACTCTCTCTCTCTTTCTCCCTCCCTCCCCAACGCCCCTCTTCTGTTTCTCAGGAGAACACTGACTAAAACAATGACCTAATCTCAGAAGTGGCAAGCCATCCTTCATCCTTTTGCATATTCTATTAGTCACACAGACCAACCCTGATAAACTGAAGGAGGGGACCAAATAAGATCATGAATACCAGGGGCCAGGAATCATTTGGAGCCACTTTGGAGGCTGGCTGTCACAACTACCTATAATCTGATGATACCCAAATTTACCTTTTCAATAACAACTTCTCCCTTGCATTATGGATTTGTAAATCTGACTGTATACTCAACATCTATATTTAGGTGTAAATAAGCTATAAAAGTTAAACACAATTCCTGATTCACTGAGCATCACCTAACCTGTTAATCTCAATTACAATTACCAGCACTACTGATTGTCTTGCTCCTCAGGCCAAACTTTGCTCTCAGGCTTGGTCCTTCCGTCTCACACTCCATATCAGATCGATGAGCCTGTCAACTCTACCTTCAAGAACATTCTGACATCAGTATATTCTCACCTTTCATAACCTTCGTAACTATCACTCTCATTCAAGCCACTATCATCCCATGAAAATGGAATTATAGAAAAGAAATTCTTCCTCTTCTTTCTGCTACCTACATTTTGAAATACAATACTTTTAAGATTAAGTAAGATTAAATAAACTCTATGGCTACATTCTTAAAATTCATAATGCCTGGCGTATGGTTTTGGGGGAGGCACTGACTTTGATACCTTAGTAAGAGTTTCTGAACATGGCCCCAGCATGTTCTGGTGGGGGAATCAAATTTTTTTACAGAGGCTTTTTCCTTTTGCTTTGTTTTAGTCCCTGTTGAACCCTTTGTCAGCCACTACTTGGCATTTTGAATGGGAAGGTGTCACCATTCATCAAATTACAATGCACATACAAATGCATTTTAATGTGCAAAAAGCCTCCCTCGAAAATTATATGACCCAGCTTTACAATGTAATTTTAGTATTAAGACATTTTATCACAATAGAATTACCAACTCTAATTTGTTTATTTCTTTTCCCCCTATCAATTAGTCTTCTACCAGACCAGCAAGTACTTTTTTCCTTTATTAATGGTACAATGGAAAAATAATTACTAAGATGGGCATGGTTTGGGCCTCTGAGTTTTCAATAAATAGAGTAAATGGGGTAGAAAATGCTTCTTATGTCCTCATATCAAACTCTATATGGGGCATGGATAAAGACCCTCCTAGGGGGTCTTTATGAAACTGCAGCCTCTTAAAGACCCTTTCGGAGAAGTGGCTAGTCATACTTTATGATGTAGACTAAACTTATTTAAGGAGGTAAAAAGAATCAGTATCACAAAGAAGGTTGCCTTTCTCCAATTCATGTTACACATTTCCTTCTCTAGGTGACTTAGGTCAGTATTTAGTTATCTACATAGACGTGTAAAAATTACTCCAGATCTTTGCAACTTAGTACAACATTAACTGTCTCACTGTTGGTGGTTCAGGAGTCTGAGAGCAGCTTAGATGGATAGTCTTGGCTCAGAGTCTCTCATGGGGTCATGGCCAATCAAGCTGTTAGTCAGGCCTGCAGTCACGTGGAGCTCACTCAGGTGGTATAGGCAGGCCTCAGCTCCTCACTGGCTGCTGGCTGAATACCTAAGTCCCTTACCACGTAGGTCTCTCCACAGTGCTCCCCACAACATGGCAGCCTGCTTCCCCCAGAGCAGATGATCCAAGAGAGGGCCCAAGGCATGAGCCAGTCTTTTTATAAATTAATCTCTTAAGTGACCTATCATTAGTGTGTTGTATTCTATTCAGTAGAAGTGAGTCATAAGTCCAGCTCACATTCAAATTGGGCAGAGTAAAGCTCCACTTCTTGGAGGGAGAAGCACCAAATAATTAGTGAAAATTTGCTTAAAACCACCTTAGCCAGATAATCATCCACTGCAGCTCATCCCTGGCCCAGACCTGTTGTCAGTCCTGACGTGCTCACCAAGCCCTCCTCCAGGCACTCACTTCTCCTCTGGAAGAAGACAACCTACTTCTCTGTAATGTCAATATAAAACTTCATGCACTGTCTCATTCTGAAACAACAGAAAACTTGCAGAAGGAAAATGAAACTCCAGACTTATTTTGTAACAGTTTTCTTGTGGTTTTGAGAGTAAACTCTAGAGCCAAATTCTTTTGTTCCCATACTGGCTCTGCCACTCAATTTGTTATGCAACTTCGAAAAACAATTTAAACTTTACATCCCTTAAATTTCTCATTGGCAAAATGTAGATAATAACACCTACCCAGTAGGTCTGCTGAGATGATTAAAAAAGTTATTAGATATAAAGCGCTTAGATTATTGCCTAGCTGAGAGTAAATCTTTTAAAAGTAGTATCATTATCTTAATTATCATTATTTTAATTGAAGTAATATCTACCCACGAGTCCCAATCATGGTCTATAAAAAGGACATTCATTCCACAAACATAAGAACTTGGTAATAAGTCAGAGTCTGTTTCAGGCATCGGCGATTCAGTAGTGAAGAAAACAGACAAAACCCTGCCTTTTGGGAGATTCTTTTTTTGTGAGTTTTGCTCAATCACTCAGTTTCCTCCATAGCTTAACTATGAAGGTGAAAAGGAGACAGCAGCAACTGAGAGGTCTGGAGAGCAAAACTGAGAATACAGAGAAGGCGCTGCTTGAAGGAGTGTGTCTTAATCATCTGAAGAGTAGTCTGCTACCCTGTTCTGTGCGTCTCTAGGAAGAAAGTAGAACAAGTCCTGGCCTTGCCAGTAACCTGCTGTGTCGATCTGAGCACATCATTTCTTTCTCAGGGTGCTTCCCATCTGCAAAATGAGGGTGATGGGGCTTGTACTACATTCATGGTTTTTAAATTTTTAAAAATTGTTTTCCAGAGAAGACTGGATTTCCTCAGAGATGCTTCCAGGATTCTTCAAGCATTTTGTTAAAATTTTACCTGATTTATTTACCAATATTTTCTTTAAAAACTTCAATAAAAACCTCATGTAATCAAATGGACTATACCAAATAGGAGTATGTTAGTCTATACGATTAAGATCTGTCCCTAGTAATTCATCTACTAATAAGAAAAAAGCTATGCATCTGAACTTACAGAACAAATGGACACTAAGTTTTACTGTGATCTGTTTTATATATTACAATTCTGTATAAGAGCTGAATTGAAATAGGATATCAGAAAATGACTTTGAAATTCATTTGCCTATATAATAACTAAAATTTTGAGCCATTATTTGACAGAATCTGCCTTAAGTGTTCCATGTATAATATTTCACTTAAATTTAAAAACAATTCTATGATGTTGTCACACCTATCTTCCTTTTAGAAAGTGAAGAAACTGAGGCTAGAAAGATTAAGTAACTTGCCTAAGGCCATATGACTTGCAATGGCACAGTCAGAATTTTAACTGAGGTCTCAACACATGTGCTTTTTTATCACCACATAGTCGTTCTTTTTAGGATCTCTTATTAAGATAACCACCATATTTATCTATCTTTCCATTCTATTACATGGAAAATTAGCTTGTGTATTAAAGAGTGAGTCTCATTGTAAAAGTTTCAGTGTAATGACTTCCCAAGAGACATGTCACATGTATTACTGTAATTCCAGACAATAATCTAGTCATCTGTTTCTGTTTCAGTCTACTAATCAGTTCAAAACTATATTGCCTCTATGTTTGTGATTGTTCTCCATCCACATGTTCACTATTTATGTTCTATACCCACTCTAAGAGATGTAATTCTGCACTCCTTGCATTCAGTCTCATTGTATATCTGGGAATCCTTCGAATTGTGAACAAAATGACATTTCTAAAACATACACAGACACTTATGTCACTCTCCTGGGTAATGTCTACAACGGTTCCTTCTACATCTACATCCCTTGACCTTGCATTCAAGGTTTTTCACAATCTAGTCCTAATCTAGTTTCAAGAAAGTTTTATCATTATACTCCTTGCACCTTAAACTCTGGTCTCTCTTTAAAACCTACACACAGAATTCTGAAATTACCATTTTATATTCCACAGTACCTAAAATAGTATCTGACATAGCATAAACACCAATAAATGCTTATTGAAGCAAACTAAGAGTACGTCCAGTAATTGTTAAAAATTATGTACCAGTTCTTATTTTAACTTTTAATACATTAAACCATATTACAAAAACACAACATTAAGTTATAATACTGTAGTAAATCAGTCAGTGGCCTCAAACCTCTTTAGAACTCTCTGTCATTCACATGAAATAACTAAATATTCAGTAAATCAGGAGACCTAAAAGAATTTGGTGACTATTCCTAAGTCCAGGATACAAACTGTGAATTAGTGACTAGAAATTTTAGGGAAGCGGCTTCCAAAATTGTAAATGCCACATTTCTTTTTTTTCCCAGCTTGATCAGCTTATGGTTGAGCAGCGCAATTAATAGCTACTATTTTTGTAAAGTATATGAAAAGCAGTATTTTGTCTAGCTCTGTGGGAGGCATTAAGCTAGCAAAACATTCTATTTGGCATTATCCTGACACCAGTCAGTGAAGCCATCAGGCAAATGAAACTGCTCTTGTGATAAGCAGTACAGTAATTGAAAATTGTCACTTTTTTTCTCCCCAGGAAAACCTGAAACTTTCATTTCAACATTTTTTGTATCACCAGGATGAATATTTATAAAACAAGAAAAAGGGCACAATCAGGGTGTTATTTTACTCACCGAATTATATACAATGAAGAAACACAGTAAAACAATCATTCAAATTTAAACCCGAGTTGCTGCAGTAGCAATAATTGTACAGGCACTGACCCAGATCTATAGGTAAGTGTGCATGCAACGTTGTCAGAGAGAAACACATCCTGGGATGTTTGTGGGGGTCACTAGGCTGAACTGGTAGGTGATCTCTTTTTATTAGAATCCAGCAGTTAACCTATTATATGATTACAATGATCCAGGCCTGTGATCTAAACCTATAGGCTGGAATCATCAATCACTTGAGGATAATCCTGGGCTACAAAACAGGATCAATTTTACCCACAAGGAGTTAAAAGTAGAATTCTAGATTAAGATGGTAAACTGAGCATGCAAGTTTAATTAATTAGAGTCTGTGGAATTTAAAAAAATAACATCAAAATTTTGAAATCAATAAAAATATGTAATAATAGATTGAAAGTGAATTCTGGTGAAATCCACATTGTGGATAGAAAATATATAGAAGACAGGTCCAGGATAGCCTGTTTGTAAGCTAGCCTAAAATCCCATATCCAACTTGTTACTATTTTCTCAGGCAATGTGCTTGATGTTAAATTTGTTACCTTTTGTCTTAAATTTCTAAGTAGTTTTATTTTGGGGGCTGGTGAAGTTGTCCTTTTGCATTCATTTATTCATTTTTTATTATGATCAGATTATCTGTACATATGTTGATGATTATGTAAAGACTTATGACCACCATATTCTCGGTGTGATTGATCAAAATAGAAATTTTAAATGAAGCTCTTATTTATCAACTGAACTGAAGGAAGGGAATGCCAGGTTAAGTGTCCATTTCAATAAGACTGAGGAGTCCTATGAGCAACAACTTTACCTTATAGTACAAGGAGCCAGGCATAATCAGCCTGATACCATAATTAAGCCCCAGAGGGGATAAGAGAATTCTGAATACAGTTATGACAATCACCATCAGCTTTCCTCCCTGTTAACCTTCTTCAGATTTACATACCAACCCTTTGGATAAGGGAAGTTTTAACTTGAATATTAAAACACTGGTTTGCTAAACATTCACTATTGTTTGTAGCACAATACGAACAAATATTTCCAAATACAACTCACATAAAGTGGGGCATCAGTTCACAAAACAGCATAACCCGCCTTTGGTCCCTTGAGAACTCTCAAGCTCCAGAGGAGGCATCCCAAGTGGGATAGCATGAAGCACTGAGAGAAGCTTGGTGGCCATTGGATGTATTTTGTGTGTTTACATCTCTGTCTGCTAAATGTTTTTGTTTTTTTAACTGTTCTTTCTTTAGCTATGATTTTGTACTGAAAACCACAAAATAGCCAACATTTAGTGTCTGCCTGTTGGGTGCCAGGCACATGGTATGATGAATTTCTTATTTTGCATCATTTTCAGACACTTTCATCCTACCCTATTAGATGATTATTATTTCTATTTTAAGGATGAGAATACCGAGACTTGATTTATCTATCACATTTTAAAATAAGATCTGACACCAAAGTCTATATCTTTCTCACCTGGCCACTTGGCCCCAGGTGTATTCAGGTAACATATGTAGCCAAAAATAAAATGCAACGTCAACGAAGTATTTCAGTGTTTTGAATTCTGCCCATAGAATGCATTCTTTAATTTCAATTGTTCTTAAGGGTTCACTGAGAATCCCACAGCTTAAAGGTTTTTTTTTTTTTCCCCAATTATCCATATGGGAAAAACAAACAAACAAACAAAATCCAGCTTGGATTTTCTTTATGAATTTAGGAAACATTCTTTTTGGAGCCATATATATATTTGATATATCCAGATTTCCTCATTTAAATACCAATAACAGTCTTCTCTGGTTTCCTTACTCTGGGTGATTTTCTTTGAGATTATGTTTTACCTTTGTTGGCAGCAAGCCCAATATCCCAACATTATCAGATTGTTTACTTTGTTTGCTAATGCACTGTCACTGCTAGGAAGACTTTGCAACTTGGAACATGAATGTAACATTTGGTTTAGTTTCAGTAACATTTCCTGCTGCAAATGCTAATATGATTTTTTTGTACTTCAACAAAAAATTCTTCGATTGTCATTCTAATGAAGGCTGATTTCCATAGTCCAGTTCCTAAATGACATGGCATTGCCCTATTTTTTTTAATATTGGAAAAGAAGCATGAATATATGTTGCAAGCATATCCCATACTGCTACTTATTTCTATTTTGTCATATGTTAACTCATCTGTCATTTTCCATGTCCTTCATTTGTCAGATTTTGGGGACTCTAGGCAATAGGTAAAATACCTCTTTTTCTATATATTGAGATCTTATATATTGACACAATTTTATGTTACGGCATATGATTCATTTCTCATCCAGAAAATTAAAATCATATATTCTGATAAAAGTCATACTGGAAAAACTTCTGATCACTCATGTACACTATAAGTTTTCAGCAGGCCAAATGAAAGAAAAATTTTAGAGATAAAAAAAGACAAAACCACACCTGTTGTGGTGTTTAGTGGAGCCAGGGTTGAAGACAGAATTAGCATCCACGTACGCAAGCCATAAACCAGATATTTCCACTTACAGGTAATGATGCCAGGACACATTGAAACATTCTTCACACACAGCCAGAAGTTTAAGGTAAGTGAGGTTACAAAATAGTATTCTCAAAAACTGTTTTGTGTCTGTTACAGGCTAGGCCCTGTGAACAACTCAAAGATGTATGAGCACAGGGCTTCCCTGGTGGCACTTAGGTTAAGAATCCACCTGCCAATGCAGGGGACATGGGTTCAAGCCCTGGTCGGGGAAGATCCCACATGCTGTGAAGCAACTAAGCCCGTGCACCACAACTACCAAGTCTGTGCTCTAGAGCCCGTGAGCCACAACTGCTGAACACACGTGTTACAACTACTGAAGCCCATGCACACCTAGAGCCTGTGCTCCGCAACAAGAGAAGCCACTGCAATGAGAAGCATCGCAATGAAGAGTAGCACCCGCTTGCCGCAACAAGAGAAAGCCCGCACACAGCAATTAACATCCAACACAGCCAAAAATAAATTAATTAATTAAAAAAAAAAGATGTATGAGCATAACTTTTCCTCTGGGAGTTTCATTTAGTTGGGAAAAATAAAAATATGTACAAAGAAAAATAAAAACTAAAGTCAAGATATGAGGGCTAGTGAGATATCTGCAAGTACTACGGAAATTTAGAAAGTAGAGAAAGCAAGTATGGCTAAGTATTCAGGAAGAAACACAGAAAAATTAAAATTGAAGTTGAGTCTGGATATTAAATTGATAGCCCATGAGTGGAGGGAGACATTCTCCCAAAGTAGACATTACCCAAAAGCACTTGTTTTTGTTTCCCCTGTTATCTTTTGGCTTCCCTGAGAAGTCTCTTTAAATAGAGTTTGCACCTTGCAACTCTTTGGCTATAATCCACTATTTTTATGCTGGAGACTTGTTGTTTGTGTGGTTATATGTATGGGAAGGAAGTGTTCTATTAACTTCATGATTTAAACTCCACCTTTTAGTGGGTCGGTGTCGCTGTGCTGTGATTTACAAGTGTGTCTTTCCCACCTTCACTCTTAGGTGTCCAGGAAGCCTAGAGGGGATTAGAGTAGGGCAACTGCCCTTTATCCAGGTGGGATAAGGTACTGTGAAGGGTTTTCCCCTTGCACAGCAGGCCTTTGTTGTGGAGAATATTATGGGTTTATCTCACCACTACTCTTCCCCTCTCCTTATTACATCCAGGAAGGGATCTTCTTCCAATCTACACTGTGAGAACACATTGAGGTTCCTGGAAGTAAAGCCCACATCTTCTTCTAAAGCCTCAAATCCCAACAGTTTCTCCCTCTCACATTAGTTCACACGCAGCCTCCAGCAATTCATTAAAAGTAACTAAGTATTTCCACAAGTTTGTGGCTTGAGAGTTATTACCTGGTGTCATGTACCTGAAACAGATTTGGATTGTGACTGTTCCTTTTTCTAAGACTTGTATGCATCACCATCTATGCTTTAAATAGGTGGAAACCCAAACTTCACGTGAGAGAAAAAAAAGGAAATAATGTTTTGGATGGAGCGTGAGTCACGTTGAGGTTTGGGTGAGGGTACATTATATGCTAATTACTTGCCAACCACCCAGAAAAACAGACCCTTATTAAAAAGTCCAGAACTCTGTTCATGCATGCTCCTGATATGAGATTGTTAAATGAAGCTTTGGTTCAATTAGTCTTCTGTTGTATTAGATTAGGCCTGTCACTGTCTTAAACAGTTCCTCCTCTTGTAATTGTCACCCAGACACTGCAGAGGTTATAAAGCACAACCTCACTCTCAGCAAAGGGGCCCTCTCCCCTCCTCTTCATATTTCCATTATTTATAAGAATAGGGGAAAGTATCTCCTGCCACATGCATTCTCTTCTCCAATTCCTAGTTCTCAAACAAATTTGAGCTGGGGGGTGGAAGCTTTGTGAAGTATTTCCAAGTTTCAGGTATAGGGGGAAGGCCCTATTAGCAATATTTTAAGAATTTTTTTTTTTTTTGAGAATTGGGGATTCATCTTCCTTACTTTAGAATCCTGCTTTCAAGAGTAAAGTCACTGCATTATGATTATAGAGACAGAGATTGGAATGATGCAGCCACAAGCCAAGCACAAGCCAGCAGCCGCCAGAAGCCAGAAAAGAGAAGGAATGGATTCCTTGCTAAAGCCTCAGGAGGGAGCTCAGCCCTACGGACACCTTGATTTTAGCTCTAATTTCAGACTACTGGCTTCCAGGATACTGAGAAAATAAATTCTGTTGTTTTAAGCCAAAAATAAAAAACAGTAAAACCATTGTTATTGGGTAAAAAAAGTCAATCACCTGATCACTATAGGTGAAATAATTTATGATAGAGATAAAGTTGGCATCAGAGGTCATGGCAATCCTGTCCCACTAGTATAGATTCCTGCCAGGCTGTCACCCTGATTGTGGTAGTCATGGCATATGCTATACATTGAACTCTTTCCCTCTCAGTTTTTTTTAACCTATAATTATGTTGCCAAGAGCAATTTCTTCCCAGCAATAAATTTATATCATGAAACAGACTATACTTGAGAGCACCATTCATAAAGCTTCTCCTCCTGTCTGATGCCATGAACCATGTATTTAACCTGCAAGTGACAGGGAGTACGCATTTAATTATAACTGCCTTAGTGTGCATTGCTAATTAACAACCAGGATGAGTCCTCATTTGCTTACAAGGCCCCAGATTGGGGATTTTATAAAACAAAATAAATTTCTCTAAAAAGAAAAGCCTCCTCTTGATTTCAATGGCAAAAAAAAAAAAAAAAAAAATCTTGTTTATAAATTTTCATTTAAATTAACCTCACACATCCCAACAATATTCTAAGATATATATTACGGTCCCCATTTTACAGATGTAAAGGACAATAAATGAGACAAAGGATGTAGCAAATATATAAATGTTAAGACAATCAGCAAGCACATATAAGTCATTATTGAGAAAATACTTATAGAATAAGTTCTTTTTTAAGCACATGTTGTAGGGAACAATATAATTTGCTCTTATGTCTCCCATCTTCACTCTCAGCAGATACATTGCTTTCCACGTCATAAAAGTGAAGTCATAAGAACTTCCACAAGTTTCCACCTCTATGTCACCACACCCACAGGGTTCTGTGCCTCCACACTGGGCTTGCATTCCTGTTACTGTCAGTAATCTTTACACAATCTTCCCAAAGGTCAACCTCTCCACATGCACACTATGCACCATACCTTCCAGATTTTCTCCTTTTTTCAGCACCACCATTTATTTCTTCTCTATTTTCTTTTCCATCAGCAACATACATGCATGCTATTATTTGCTGGGTTTTGTTTTTTGGGTTTTGTTTTTTTCTTTTTAAAGCCAAACACTATCTTGGGCACCTTTCTCTTTAGCTACTTCTCCACTTTGTCTCCTCTCCTTTAACATGAAACTTTCAGAAATTGTTGTCTGTCTGTATTGTCCTAAATTCTTTTCCTCCCTCTCTCTCTAAACTCTATTCTGGTTGGGCTTTCATAACCACCTGTCATCTGAAACTATTCTGATCCAGGTGACCAATGATTTCCACTTCTTTATACTGTAATCAGTTTTTTTTTTCCAGTCCTCATCATACTTGACTTGTCAGCAGCATTTGACACAGTGGATGACTTCCTCTGGTTTCAAATTCTTTCTTCATTTGGCTTTCAGTTCTTCACTTCCCTTCCCAAACTCTTCTAGTTTGCTTTCTGCTTCACTGGCCACTCCTTCCCATTCTCCTTTGCGTCTTCCTTCTGTTCCACCTGACTTATAAATGCTGGCATGATCCATGGTTTCAACCTGAAACATTTTCTTTCTCTATATTCTTTGAGCTGATTTCATCTACTCTCATGGCTTTTGTTACTATTTTTATGGTGATGATTCCAAATGTTATATCACCATCTCAAGGTACCCCTGTGAACTTGAGATTCCTATATCCAAAACCTACAAGGTACCTACTAAGATGTCTTCATAGACATCTCAAATTAAATAGTTGTAAAATTGAAATTCTGACGTCCTCTCAAAATCTGATCTCTTCTCTCTCAACATCTCACATACCGGCAACACCATCCTTTTATTTGCTCAGGAAAACATAACTTTAGATTTATCCTTAATCCTTTATCTCAGAACTTAAATCCAATCTATCAATAAATCCTGTGGGCCCTACCTTTAAAACATAAATTCTAAATATTTTCTCCAACCACCTCTTCCAAGTGATCCCTTTGTAATTAGGATGCTGGCCAATTCAGCTTCATACATTTATGCAATAAAATCCACAATTCTCAATACTTCAGGGATCATGGAGAAATAAAATGTAACATTCAAAGACATTTAGAATTTAGTAAAGTTGAAACAACTTCAAATCTTGATGTTTCTTCTATGGGTGCACTTTATATATTAAGTTTATCAACATTTATACAGTCCTCTGTAAAAGACAATTACTGTTCTACATTTCCCCCAGCATTCTACAGTCAGCAGTATTGCCTCCCTATCTTTTATTATTATTGCCTAGAGTCTGTTCTGGTTTGTTATGAATACATTTCACATAAAATCTTAAAGATACTAACAAGACACACCATTATCTTATCTCTTTCAAAAATATTTAAAAAGTGCTGCCAATTAATCTACAACAGTACCTTTGATAATCCTTCAATGTTGCTCTTAGATTTGAAATTCCATTCAACATTTTGAGGGAATTGACAATTTCTCAGGCTTTAGTGGCATGCTAATTCCGTAAAGTCAACACCTTCGCATGCATCTCAACAAAAAGTAATAAAATACCATTAAAATGTCTTAATAATAAGTAGTGTAGTTCCTTCTACTAGTGACTAACTTCCCTTCTTATGTCCTGTAAAGCTCTTGCTTACTGCTTTGAAAAAGGAAAGTATGAGATTGTTGCTAGCCTTCCTATGATGGATATTTGCTTTAACAATGTCCGGTTTGTAACTTAATGTTGTATTTCTACACCTTTCTGAATACAACTTTTCATTTTGACTTAAAATTATATTAGTCCTGCTAGAAGACATTTCAAACAACAATTTAACTCCCTACATGTATCATCAACAATGCACATAGCTCAACTGATACGATGATAGCATGAATAGCTATGTTCAAGTTAAGCAGAAGCCAGCAGTGACAACTCTACCATGGTTGTTTCTTGGCTAAAAACAATTATGAGAGAGGCCCAGAGCAGCCAAAGTGAGTGATTTCTTCTGATTTGAGCCTGCAATGTGCTTTAAGAGATCCTCCACCAGAGAGATCATATGTTCTGCTGGACTCTCAAGGTGAGGGGACTGAGGCCAGAGAGGTGAAATACGCCCAACACAGGATCATACCACTATAGCTTGGAGATTTCCTGATCTCGGAGAGTTGGAGGTAATTTCAAGTATTCAAGTGAAGATAGTAAGCAATGGAATAAACCTTTCTGGGCTCCAAGAGAGAGATCTCTGTACCAGAAGTTTTTCTGGCTCCTGCTGTCCTAAGAAGACATGGAGAACAGCTGCCCATACAAGACTTATGAGCAGGTACCAAACCCTGCCCCTGCTGTCACAGGGTGTGCTGATAGCAGCCACCACTAGGAGACCCACAAGCAGATGCCAAGCACTGCCCTGCTGTCCCAGGAGTGTATGGATAGCTGCTACCCTTAGAAGACCAGTGAGCAGACACCAATCCCTGCCCCCACTGTACTGGGAGTGCACGGACTAAAGCCACCCATAGGAGACCCACGAGCAGGCACCAAACCCTGCCATCCCAGGAGCACACAAGGGCTGCTGTATCTACACATCCCATATTAAGTGGTAATAGCTAGCACACAATGAAGAAAAAGGAAGCAAACATTCAAACTAGAAGCAGCACCTTGATTCTGGAAAAGATGGTGGAGTAGAAGGACTTGAACTCACCTTCTCCTGTGAAAACACCAAAATCACAACTAACTGCTCAACAACCATTGACAAAAAAGACTGGAACCTACCAAAAAACATATTTTACATTTAAAGACAAAGAAGAAGCCACAACAAAATGGCAGAAAAGGGCACTTTCATGAAATAATCCAACCACATGCCCGCCAGGTGGGTGACACACAAACTAGAAAATAATCATATCACAGAGGTTCTCCCTTAACTGTGAGAGTCCTGAGCTCCACATCAAGCTCCCCAGCCTGAAGGTCTGGCATCAAGGGGAGGAACCCCCAGAGAATTAGGTTTTGAAGGCCAATGGGGCTTGAGTACAAGAGCTCTATAGGACTGGGGGAAACAGAAACTCCAATCCTGGAGGGCACACAAAAGTTCTCATATACACTGGGACACAGTACAAAGCAGTAAATCCATGGGAACTTGGGCTAGACCTGCATACAAGTCTTGGAGGGCTCCTGGGGTAGCAGGCATCGGCTATGGCTCGCTGGGAGAGGGGAAGGACACTTGTAGCAAAGGCTCCAGGGAATATTGATTGGCATGAATGCTCCCAGAAGTCATCATTTTGGCATCAAGACCTGGTCATACCCAACAGCCTACAGACTCCAGTGCTGGAAAGCCTCAGGCCAAACAGCCAGCAGGATAGGAACACAGCCCCACCCATCAGCAAACAGGGTTCCTGAAGCCATACAGAGCTCACAGCCACCTCTAAACCCACCATTTGACACAGCCCTGCCCATCAGAGGGAAAAGACCCAGATCTACCAACAGTGGGCAGGCATCAGCCCCTCCCACCAGGAAGACCTGCACAAGCCTCAGGACCAACCTCACCTACCAGAGGGCAGACACCAGAAGCAGGATAAGCTACAATCCTCCAGCCAGCAGAAAGAAGACAACAACAAACACAGAAAGTTAGACAAAATGAGATGGCAGAGAAACTTGTTCCAATGAAGGAACAAGATGAAAGCAAGAACTAAATGAGTTGGAGATAGGAAACTACCTGAAAAAGAATTTAGAGTAATGATAGTAAAGATGATCCAAGATCTCAGAAAAACAATGGAGGTACAGATGGAGAAGTTACAAGAGATATTTAACAAAGAGCTAGGAGATTTAGATAACAAAAAAACAGAGATGAACAATGTAATATCTAGAATGTAAAATATGCTAGAAGGAATTGATAGCAGAATAGCTGAGGCAGAAGATTGAATAAGTGAGTTGGAAGACAGAATGATGAAAATCACTGCCACAGAACAGAATAAAGAAAAAAAGAATGAAAAGAAATGAGAATATTTTAAGAGACCTCTGGGACAACACTAAATGCACAAACATTCTCATTATAGGGGTCCCAGAAGGAGAAGAGAGAGAGAAAGGGTCTGAGAAAATATTTAAAGAGATTATTGCCAAAAACTTTCCTAACATGAGAAAGGAAACACTCACTCAAGTCCAGGAAGCACAGAGTCCCATACAAGATAAACCCAAGGAGGGACACACCAAGACACTTACTAATCAAACTGACAAATTGAACACAAAGAAACAAAATTAAAACAACAAGAGAAAAGCAACAAATAACATAAAAGGGAATCACCATAAGGTTATCCACTATTTTTTTTTTTTTAGCAGAAACTCTGCAAGCCAGAAAGGAGTAGCATGATATATTTAAAGTGATGAAAAGGAAAAACCTAAAGCCAAGTATACTCTACCCAGCAAGGCTCTCATTCAGATTTGACAGATAAATCAAAAGTTTAACAGACAAACAAAAGCTAAGAGAATTCAGCACCACCAAACCTGCTTTACAACAAATCCTAAAGGAACTTCTCTAGGCGGAAAAGATAACATCACAACTAGAGACAAAAAACTACAAATGGGAAAACTCACTGGTGAAGGCAAACATAAAGTAAAGGTAGGAAATCATCTACACACAAATAAGATATCAAAACTAGCAATTGTGAGGAGAGTACAAATGCAGGATATTGGAAATGTATTTGAAATTAAGAGACCAGCAACTTAAAACAATGTTCTACCTATATAGAATGCTATATCAAAACCTCACAGGAACCACAAAACCAAAAACCTACAATAGATACATACACAAACACAAAAATCCAAACAAAACACTAAAGATAGAGATCACATCACAAGAGAAGAGAACAAAAGAGGAAAGGAAGTAAAAAGGCCTTCAAAGACAAATCCCAAACAATTAACAAAATGGCAATAAGAACATTCATATCCACAATTATCTTAAATGCAAATGGATTAAATGCTCCAACGAAAAAAACATAGCCAGGCTGAATGGATACAAAAACAGGACCCATGCTGTATATGAGACCCACATCAAATATAGGGACACATACAGGCTGAAAGTGATGGATGGGATGGGAAAAGGTATTTCATACAAATGGAAATCAAAAGAAAGCTGGACTAGCAATACTCATACCAGACAAAATAGAGTTTATAATAAAGACTGTTATAAGAGACAAAGAAGGACACTACATAATGATCAAGGGACCCATCCAAGAAGAAGATATAACAATTTTAAGTATATATTCACCCAACATAAAAGTACTTCAATACATAAGGCAAATGCTAAAAGCCATAATGGGAGAAATCAACAGTAACACAATAACAGCGGGGGATTTGACACTCCGGTTTCATCAATGGATAGACCATCCAGACAGAAAATCAATAAAGAAACACATACCTTAAATGACACATTAGACCAGGTAGACTTAACTGATATTTATAGAACATTCTATCTGAAAGCAGCAGAATACAGTTTCTTCTCAAGTGCATCTGGAACATCCTCCAGGATAGATCACATCTTGGGCCACAAATCAAGCTTTGGTAAATTAAGAAAATTAAAATTATATCAAGCATCTTTTCCAATCACAATGCTATGAGATTAGAAATCCATTATAGGAAAAAATAACTATAAAAAAACACAAACATGTAAAGACTAAACAATATGTTACTAAACAACCCATGGATCACTGAAGAAACCAGACAGGATATCAAAAAAATACCTAGAGGCAAATGAAAACAAAAACACAATAGTCCAAAACCTATGGGATGCAGCAAAAGCAGTGCTGAAAGGGAAGTATATAACAATACAATCTTACCTTAGGAAACAAGAAAAATCTCAAATAAACAACCTAACCTTACATCTAAAGCAACTAGAGAAAGAACAAACAAAACCCGAAGTGAGTAGATGGAGAGAAATAATAAAGATCAGAGCAAAAATAAATGAAATAGACAAAGAAAACAATAACAAAGATCAATTAAACTAAAATCTGGTTCTTGAAAAGATAAATAAAACTGATAAATCTTTTGCCAGACTCATCAAGAAAAAAAGGGAAAGAAATCAATAAAATTAGAAATGAAAAAGGAGAAGTTACAACAGACACCACAAAAATACAAAAGCTCATAAGAGACTACTACAAACAACTATATGCCAATAAAATGGACAACCTAGAAGAAATGGACAAATTCTTACAAAGATACAACCTTCCAAAGCTTAACCAGGAATAAACAGAAAATATGAACAGACCAATCACAAGTACTGATACTGAAAGAGTGATTAAAAACTTCCAACAAACAAAAGTCCAAGACTAGATGGCTTCACAGGCAAGTTCTACCAAACATACAAAGAGGATATTATACTGATCCCTCCCAGATTCTTCCAAAAGACTGAAGAGGAGCAAACACTCCCAAAGACATTCTATGGGGCCACCATCACCCTGATACTAAAACCAAAGATACCACAAAAAAGAAAATTATAGGACAATTTGTCATTGGTGAATGTAGATGCAAAAAGTCCTCAACGAAATTCTAGCCAACCAAATCCAATAATACATTAAAAGAATCATATACCATGAGCAAGTGGGATTTATCCCAGGGATGCAAGGATTCTTCAATATCTTCAAATCAGTGTGATAAACCACATTCACAAATTGAAGAGTAGAAACCA
This sequence comes from Hippopotamus amphibius kiboko, assembly GCF_030028045.1. Taxonomy (NCBI): domain Eukaryota; kingdom Metazoa; phylum Chordata; class Mammalia; order Artiodactyla; family Hippopotamidae; genus Hippopotamus; species Hippopotamus amphibius. The sequence continues at coordinate 54,924,166 of NC_080190.1, read as the reverse complement.
TATGATCATCTCAATAGATGCAGAAAAAGCTTTGACAAAATTTGACACTTATTAACAAAAAGCTCTCAGAAAATGGGAATAGGTAAGTTCCCTCTACTCTCATTTTCTGAGAGCTTACCTCAACATAATAAAGGCCATATATGACAAACCCACAGCTAAAATCATTCTTAATGGCAAAAAGCTGAAAGCATTCCTTCTAAGATCAGGAACAAGGCAAGGATGTCCACTGTCACCACTTTTATTCAACACATTTTTGGAAGTCCTAGCAATGGCAATCAGAGAAGGAAAGGAAAGAAAACAAATCCAAACTGGAAAAGGAGTAAAACTGTCAGTGTTTGCAGATGATATGATACTATATATAGAAAATCCTAAAGATGTTATCAGAAAACTACTAGGGCTTATCAATGAATTTGGTAAAGTTGTGGGATACAAAATAAACACACAGAAATCTCTGGCATTCCTATACACTAACAACAAAAGATCACAATGAGAAATTAAGGAATAGTCCCATTTACTCTTGCATCAAAAAGAATAAAATACCTAAAAAGAAACCTATGTAAGGAGACAAAAGACCTGTACTCTGAAAACTATAAAGTGCTGATGAAAAAAATCAAAGATGACACAAGCAGATGGAGAGAGATACCATGTTCTTGGGTTGGAAGAACCAATATTGTCAAAATGACTATACCACCTAAAGAAATCGACAGATTCAATGCAATCCCTATCAAATTACCAATGGCATTTTTCACAGAACTAGAACATAAAAAATGTTTAATTTTTATGGAAACACAAAAGACCTGGAATAGCCAAAGCTATCTTGAGAAGGAAAAATGGAGCTGAGGGAATCAGGCTCTGGACTATATCACAAAGCTACAGTAATCAAAACAGTATGGTACTGGCACAAAAACAGAAATATAGATCAATGGAACAGGACAGAAAGCCTAGAAATAAGCCCAAAAACCTATGGTCAATTAATCTACAACAAAAAAGACAAGAATATACAATGGAGAAAAGAGTCTCTTCAATAAGTGGTGCTGGAAAAACTGGACAGCTACATATAAAAGAATGAAATCAGAACATTCTCTAACAGCATACAGAAAAATAAACTCAAAATGGATCAAAGACCTAAATGTAAGACCAGATACTATAAAACGCTTTGAGGAGAACACTCTGACATAAATCTCAGCAATATCTTTTTGGAGCCACCTCCTAGAATAATGAAAATAAAAACAAAAATAAACCAATGGACCTAATTAAACTTACAAGCTTTTGCACAGCACAGGAAGCCATAAAGGAAATGAAAAGACAACTCACAAAATAGCAGAAAATATTTGCAAATGAAGCAAATAACAAGGGATTAATCTCCAAAATATACAAACTGCTCATGCAGCTCTAAGTCAGAAAAACAACAGCCCAATCAAAAAATGGGCAGAAGATCTAAATCAACCTTTCTTCAAAGAGGACATACAGATGGCCAAAGAGCACCAGAAAAGATGCTCAACAGTAATTATCAGAGAAGTGCAAATCAAAACTACAATGAGGTATTACCTCACAGCAGTCAGAACGCCATCATCAAAAAGTCTACAAGCAATATTTGCTGGAGAGTATGTGGAGAAAGGGGGACCCTTCTATACTTTTGGTGGGAATGTAAATTGTGAAGAACAGTTTGGAGTTTTCTTAAAAAACTAAAAATAGAACTACTGTATGATCCTGCAATCCTACTCCTGGGCATATATCCTGACAAAACCATAATTCAAAAACAAACATGCACCCCAGTGTTCACTGCAGCACTATTTGCAATAGCCAAGGCATGAAACCTAAGTGTCCATCAACAAAGGAACAGATAAAGAATGTGTGGTACATACATAGAATGGAATATTACTCAGCCATAAAAATGAACAAAATAATGCCATTTGAGCAGCATGGATGGACCTAAAGATTATTATATTAAGTGAAGGAAGTCAGAGAAAGATAAATATCATATGCTATCACTCATATGTGGAAACTAATTTTAAAAATGATACAAATGAACTTATTTACAAAACAGAAACAGACTTACAGATATCAAAAAGCAACTTATGGTTACCAGTGGGGAAACATGGTGGGGGAGGGATAAATCAGGAGCTTGGGATTAACATACACACACTCTATATATAAAATAGATGACCAACAAGGAGCTACTATATACCACATGGAACCGTACTCAATATTCTGTGAACACCCATATAAGAATCTGAAAAGAATGAATGTATGTAAATGTGTAACTGAATCACTTTGCTGTATACCTGAAACTAACACAACATTGTACATCAACTATACTTCAGTTAAAAAAAAATTTAAATGATTATGAGATTTAAATTTCAAAACTTCTGATATGTGAACATTTTCATCTTAGATTCCATGAAATATGGTACTTTTTTCTTCATTTCTTTCTTTCTTATTTTTTATAGACAACAATTAATTCTACTGTAGTTTGATCACATTAATTCCAAAATCTTTTCTAACACTCAAAATTTTTATCTCATTATTGGAATTATTCAATTAATAATGCTTTTAATTTTGGTCCCTACATGGCAAATGTATGCAATTTCATGTGAAAGTGTATGTTTACTGTTATCCCATATTTAGGTAAGTTTTTTGAATATATAATTTTGGGTATCTAAAATCACTGCAGTTTATCTAGGTTTGGTTTTTCTTGTCTTCTTTTTTTCTTTTTTTTTGATATACTGTTTGGCTTTCTAAATAGGATGAACATATAACTTACTGTATTCTTTGAGCAAACATTTCCACAGATTTTAAAGAAATTTCAACTGAAGTATAGGGAACTCATGTACAAAAAATAGTTTAATACCAATTTAAAAAATTTAGGTTGGTTTACAAAGTTGATTTTTTAAAGGTTTCAATGATTTTAACATACTGGTGATAATGGGCAGCAAAGATAAAAATCATGTACTGCTCTGCTAATGTACATTTGTGTATTCATCGTTTGTATCATCATGAAAGTTTTAACGTTACTGTACTCTAAATGTGTGTATATAAAACATGTAAATTTCTACAATTATAACTTCCATTTGGATTGGTGCAAAAGATTGTTTGGATACAACTATGAATTATATGTGTACCATAGCTAATTCCAAAAATGGTTTTGCTTCAAAAGTTTCTTAATTAGGTATGAGCTTTCTCTGTACCATAATACCATGCATGCCCCCAATTTGTGTTTATATATAACACAAAAATTCATTAACACACAAAAAAAATCATCTTATCTTCAACACAGGACTTTTTAACCTTCATGTGCAATAGTATAGACAATAATGTCAGATGTTTCAAATTTAACAGAATTAAATTCCAAACTTTCCTCTGATGTAGTGTACTAAATGAAAACCGTCATTAGAGTTAACTTTAATAATTTTTTGTTGGGAGCAACTGCTAACAGTGCGTAAAACTGGCACCAATAGTGTCAAGTTCCCATCCTGTTTATAGAACCAACCCCAAGAACCATCCCAGCTTGCTGGCATCTTTCTAATAAATTACCCCTTAGGAAATGTTTACACCCTTCCATTAAAGCAGCACTGGAGATAAACTGTTTAAATTCTGGTCCATTAGTCAACAGGGTGAGGGTAGGAGAGGCAACAGCGGGGGTGCCCCAGCAGACTATTGGTCTGCCCAGTGCTTCTCTAGTAATGATAGAGGGCACCCCGTCATAAGTTGATTCTAGAAGGAACTCATGAAATATTTTATCATTATTACATGTTATTGGCTATTGGCATGAGTTCTGTATCTTTTATCATTTTAGGAAATACTTCTCTTCCTGGCCCACTAAGCATTTTTTCTCTTCATATGGACATTAAATTTCATGAAAATTTTATTAGAATACATGGATACGACACAGTATTCTTTCATGAGTCTAGAGACATATTGCTTGCAAAAAATGGCTGCAATTATTACCCTTCCTGTGTGGACCCCTCTTTCAATGTAACAATGTGTGTGTGAGCACAAGGAAAAGAGTCAGAACCAGCCTAAGCCAGGGATTCCCCAAAACATGCAAGAAATTCCCACCAAGTTCAGCAGTGCTGCCCATCTTACCAACAACGGACCCATTGACCCCTGAGCAAAAATAAATGTGTATTATTTTATACAACTAAGTGTGGTGTGTTTTTTACACAGTGAAATCTAAATAATTACAGAATAATTGACCATATATTGTTACAGGTACATGTATATATATTGCACAAAAAATTATCTAAAAATATACACAACAAATTGATGTCAGAAGTTACCCCAGGATAACATATGGATGCTTTAGATTTGTACGTCGTCAAGTCTCTTAGTATTTTCAAGTGTGATTTAGCTTTTAATGTAATGCTTATTTCTGACACCAGGGTTTTATAAATAGCTTTAGTTTAATGCTTAACTGTGATGAATTATATAAATAGAATAACCAATATCAAACCATATGTGTAGTCTCCGAAAACAAACCTATACTTGTCATTATTCTTTTAATATAATGCTAGATAATATTTGATATTTTATAAAGATTTAGGGTCTTAACATGAAAGGACACTGGTCTTGGGTTTTCTTATGTTATGCTCTCTTTATCCCATTTTGGATTTTAATATTCTTCAGAAAAGAACTGGGAAATTTTGCATCTTCATCTATTTTACATCTGCTGACTATTCCTCCTTAGGACATTTGTATTTCTCTTTTTGTTGTTTTTAAAAGATTGCCATAGATCTATATTTTATTAAATTTTGCAAATGAGTAGTACTTACACTTATCTATAAATTTTACTATGATTTTCTTTCATGATAGTTTGCATTTAAAATATATTATTCCCTCCCTTCTACTTTACTTAGGCTAGTCTTACTGTTCTAAAATTTATGAGGATGTGTTGCAATTTTGGGTTCAGAGAGAAGATGTGAGTAGGAAGGCCTACAGTTTGGGGAAGAATAAGGGCCTTAAGATCTTCATGAACATATGAAGGTGGATGACCCAGAGAGAAGTGATCAGTATATTCTGTAATCTAAACAGATGGTGCCGCGTAGGAGTAATATTCTGGGGTGGTTACTAACTCCAAGAACAGCCATAACATTAGTAAAATGATCAGTGTGTACTCATTAAATAAATATATGTTAAGGACTTAATACCTTCAAGTCATTGTAATAGCACCAATGGAAAAAAATCCAAGATAAAAAAGTCTCATTTTCAAGAAATACTTGTTTTAATAAGGAAATTAAAAATCATACTGTCACAAATTTTCCTCTAAACTTATATTCTACTTAGACACAGATAAAACTTAGCATAGAATGTGTATAAACCACATTCTAATGGGAGTTTTCATCTGAATAAGCCAAAGCCCCAGCAGTTTGTCTTGTTTAAATAAGATCTTAACATCTGGCACTGATATTTGGGAACTCTGTATGAACTGTCGATCGCTGAAAGTATACTACTTAGAGATTGATGGTGTCAATAGTACTCATAAAAGATTTGTGTATGTTACTTCTTTGGGATCCTTTCACCAAAGGAGGGTGTTCCTATGCCTTCAAAGAGGGAAGATGCAGAAGCAGGAGGCAAGGCTTCAAGTCAGCAAGGTCTATGCCTGGAGGATCAGAATCAAGGTGGGATGCAGTGTTCTGAGCAGGTATAGAAAGCAATTCATAACCAAGGCCATGATTTCCACTCTTGCGATTTTTAGGCTGGATTTCATCAATGGGGATGTCATGTCTGTTCCAGGTCCTGACCCTTCCAGGCCTGGCCCAGGCTGCACCTGGGTTCCAACCACCCGCAACATGAGTCACTCGAAGTTTGCTCCTCGGAAACTCCTCATGCCCACTTCCTACCAGTGGATGCTGCACTGCCAGCACCTCAGTGTGAAATGGGACTACACGTCTCCAAAGAATGTCAGCAGAGCTGCAGCCTGGTAAATATAAACACTGGAAGCATACACTGCTGCCTAAAAAGCAAAGAGAAACTAAAAGAGCTACTAAGTATGTGCAGAATAGGACTCATATGGGAAAATATTTATTGCTTAGGTATTTTGTATGCATTATCTCATAAAAATCACACAATGACTTACTTTTTTACAGATGAATCAACTGTACCCCAGAGAGGCTGAGTGACATGTTAGCTAGTTGCTAATAGAACACCGATCTGAACCAATGTCTATCTACCTCCTGATCTCCCTGATACATAATCCTGCCCTGCCAGGAATTGGAGAGCGTTTACTTAGTCCTGAGTTTGCTTCCAAAATGAGCTGGTGTGGTCCAGCCAGGCTCCAGGCACCTGGAGACATGCATGATGGGAAGATTCTTTGTGAACCATTACAGATTTTCCAAACAGCTCCCTAAGTCTAATGAGGTCAGCCCTCTACTTCCTGAACAACAGTTTTTATGTTCATTGACAAATATTTTTAAGGTTTGAAGCTGGTTTAAAAAGCAACTTATATATATAACTTGGGAGTTTGGGATTAACATATGCATACTACTATATATAAAAAATAAACAACAAGGGCCTACACAGGGAACTATACTCAATATTTTGTAATAACTTATAATGGAAAATGATCTGAAAAAGAATATATATATATTACACACACACACATATATAACTGAATCACTTTGGTGTATACTTGAAACTAACAGAACATTGCAAATTAACTAACTTCAATTTAAAAAACAAATTTTTAAAAATGTTGAACAACCAAATAAAACTTCCTATACTTAAAGAAAAAAAAAACAACTCATTACCATCTTCCAGAGGAAAACAAAAATGAATTACTGGTATATTTATGAAACTCAGTGTACCCTGTATCCCCACTCTCAATCTAAGAAGAGTCCCCCTCAGGGTTATTCTTATCCATAATTCCCCATGCTTTCTGTCCTGTGGACCTATTAACATTGCTGGGATAGAGTGTATCAGGGGTCTACACTCAGATCCAAGAGGAGTAGTGATGGGGCAGTTTTAAGGGGCAGTTTAAGGAGTGGTTTGGCACAAGAATGTCTAGTAGTGTTCTGACAATGGATAGTGGATACCAGGCCTCATAAAGTTCTCTCTATTGGGGAATTTTGGTTGTAAATGAGAGAGAGAGAGACAGAGATGGCTGGGAGAGAGAGAAAGGAAGGAAAACAGCAGAAACTAGTGAGGAGGGGTCAGAGAAAAATAGAGTTACGAATATGGTAAAATTATTAGAGAAATACAGGTACATCCTTTCAATATTATGCTAAAATGAATGACTAGTTCAATAAACCTGCTGTTAAATTCCTAGAATTTCTATTGTTGTATAACACCAGCTATAGTCTGCTGAGTTCTTTCTGTGTGCTGAGCACAGCACTATGCTTTGGCAAACATTATCAAATTTAATGGCAGTTGCTACTTTTGATGAGTGTCCTTGGAGCTGCTCTGGTACCTGAAAGGTGGTAAATACCACTTCCATTCCATTAACGCCTGACCTTGACATTACTGAGACAGATCCCTATGCTCACTGACTTCCTAGGGCATCCTGATAAGTCTCCATCATCTGAAGCAGAGAAGCATATTTCCACTCTTAAAGTCTGAAATATCCTAACATACTGGAAACTAACAACCTAAAAGAAAGGAAGCCAAAGCGTATGATGTCGAATTGGCTGTTATCACTATTCCCTACATGAGTAATGAATCAGTTAAATACTTCACTGTCTCAAGAAATCACCATCTGTTCTTTAGTCTTTAATTGATGTAAGAGATGTTTCAAGAAATCTCCACTGGGAAACAATTCTGGTGTTCACAAAAACTGGCTGGTAGATTAGTGGGTCAGCCAAGCAGATGGTATCAGGGCGATTCAGCATCCTTGGCAGCTGCTGTCCTACCTGGCCAAGGTGGCCATTCCCTCCACTATGCAAATCACAAATCTGCCAGCTCCCCTCACACTCCCAATACCTTTGCATCAAATAGAGTGTTTCTTCTGGAGATGGGATTTAGGAGATAGGAAATAATGTAGCAGAAGGCATACTTCAACTTCAGTTCACAGAGAGAGGGGCAAGGGTAGAAAAAGTTTCCTGGTAAAACAAAACAAAATTTCATCAATTAGCCTAGAATTCCAGATGGCAAGTCTACACCTCTTTTTAGTCATTTGGATAAAATCAAAAGGTCGGAGACTTCATTCCCATGAGTAGGAACATTTCATTTTTGCAGGGAATTTTAGTTCTTGAGAGCAAGATCTATGTCATATTTATTTAATCTCATTCTTGGTTCTGTGGAATAAGTGGAGAACATTTCCTAATTCCTTACTGATCATCACTTAGAAATTTTAAAAAGTCTGTGCTGAAAACACTGTGTTACCTTCAGCAATTCTTAGAATTGATGTAAATTGTGATGTAAATAATGCTAGGCTTAAAGCAGTTTATAGTCCCTGTTCTGCTGCCTTATTCCTAATGTGTGTATGACTCTTGACATGTGGACACCATGGTTATTGCATGGTATTACTGTGAGCCTTCCCTATCTCCCTCCCTCCATGAACATTTGTTGCTTTTTTTTTTTTTCCTCCATGAACATCTTTGAGTACCTACTGCATGACAGGCATTGTTCTAGGTTCTGGGGATAAGAGTGGGGCAAAAAACAGACACTGTTCCTCTTCTTAAAGGTCACATTCTAGTGTGAGGACACATTAAATAATTGATCTCATAAGGAATAGATAATTCCAAACTGAGAAAAGTCCTCTGAAAGAAAGAATTACAGCTCAGGGAAGCACAGAACACACTGGGAATTGTCCTCTGGCATTGGGGGGAGGGGGATGGGAAGGCAAAGGGTTAGGGAAAGTTAAGCCGAGGAAATGAGAGTTACACTGGAGTTGAAATAATGCAATATAAATAGTAGGAAAACTAGGCAAAGCTTTGCAGAAAACATTGTTCCCAGGAAAGGAAATAACATCTACAGAGGCCCCCTGAGAAAGGAAGTGGTTACAAAGAGGTCCAAGTGCCTGAACTCTGCAGAGTAACAGAACTGTAAACTCCTTTCCTGATTTATTCTTTTAGAAGATATAGCACCATTAACATATTATGCATAGTATTTAGTTATATGCTTTACTACACATTTCCCTTCACTTAATTGTAATTAAGATCTATGAGGAAATGGATTTCTCTGCTTTACACACTTCTACACCCAGTTCCTGGATATATAGTCTTTTCTGATTTATAGTTGATGCTTGACAAATATTTCTTGGCTGACTGTATGAACGAACGAACGAGTGAATGAATGGATAGTATAAGGTGATGCTGGGAGGTCTCAGGACCCCAACAAGGCAGAGCCTTAAAGGCCATGTTACAGACTTGTTTATACCCTTAGAATGATGGGATGCTGCTGAAGGCTTATAAATAGAAGGACACTGGATTAGTTACTACTACATTCATGTAGTTAATACATTTACTAAGCATGTCTTCTAATGCAGATATCTTACTGGGGCCAGGGGTGGGGTGGGGGTGGGGTTGTCATTCAAAGGAAAATGGTGCTTTAAGCATCTCTGGATATTTGAGGTAACAGTTACACTGACAAGCCTGAAAAGGTAACGTTATCCAAGTAGGGATAATGTTGGAGTCAGTCACATTTGGAGAAGAGATGGAACTTTTAGACAATAAACCCAAAGGAATGAGAGGACCCAAGGAAATTAATGGACTTAAGACAAAGTCTTAGCCTTGATTGTAACACTAATTAAACAATGTTGATAGGCAAAAAGATTATTCATTTCAAAGCAAAGTGTTTTGGGAGAGTCCAGAAAAAGTCTTTATGAACCTGTACTACACCCTCAAAGAGCAAGCAAAGTAGGTGAAAACTAGCTATGTTGACATATTAGTGTGCAAAAGCATTTTTACATACTTAAATTATATATTGCATGTGTTGCTGATTGGAAGGAAGGGAAAGAATATAGAAGTTATTAAGCAAATACTACAGGCCAAGAACTCTACATACATTACCTCATTTAACCTTCAGAGCATTATGAGAACAGTGTGCTATGTTATCTTCATTTATAGATGGGAAGACATAGCCCAGGCAATGTTCCCAAGGTCTTGCCTAGTAAGTGACTGAACTGAAATTGACAGGCATATCTATTTAATGGTAAAACCCATGCAGTTCCTGGGTTACTTAGTGCTGGAAGGAAGAGGTGGAGAAGAGGGAAGAAGAGAAAGGGGAAAGGGAAGGAGAAAAAGGAAGGAGAATAGAAGAGGAGGAGAAGGAAGACATAGGGCAGTGGGGACACATTAGTGAGGCTGAGAAATCCTGCCATTAGCTTGAAAGAACCTCTAAGCAGGAATGAAAATAAAGGTAAGAAACAACAAAGTAGTAAATTTGTGTTAGGCTCTCTGTCCAATACATAGAAGTACAGAAAAGCTCATAACATATTTCTGTTCTGGTAAATAAAAAGCAAAAATTCATTTCAGCAGCAAGAAGAGATGTCTACAGAAGAAATCTTCAATTTACAGATGGCCTGAACGGAGGTGGCTGACTGATGGGTAAGTTAGAAGGTACATGCTACAATCCCTGCCTCTGCCCCTGCAAGTTCAGAACTGGCTGTATCCCCAACATACCACACATTTAGGGTCAAAAGTCACATTCCAAGATGTGTCAGAGAGGAGGATATTGGATAGTAAGCTGGTCTCCTAAAGTAAGTTCAGAATGAGCACATTCTTCACAGTATGGGTGATGGTTTTAGGTAGCTCTCAAACACAGACGTTCTCTTCCTGAGAAAAGGCAGAAAAGTCTATGAGAATCCCTCTTGCCACAGTGCTGCTGACCACAGATAGGACATAAATCCTGACAGTGTCAATGACCTGTTGTGTAGAACTGAGATTTGCATTTCCTTAGTCTCCAGATCTCAGAGCCATTTGGGAGAACATAGCTAAGTATTATAGAAAGGGGAATGTTTTACAATTTGAGTTGCCAGATCTAACAAATAAAAAATACAATTAAATTTGAAATTCAGGCAAATAACTAATAGTTTTTAAACACTGATTTTATTCCATTTTTTAAAATCTGAAATTCAACTTCATATGGGTGTCTTAGACTGCTATAAGAAAATACCACAGAAGTTTATTTCTCACAGTTTTGGAGGCTAAAAAGTCTGAGATGAAAGGGCCAGTGACCGGGTTTGTGTGAGGTCTCTCTTCCTGGTTCACAGCCTTTTTGTGGCATCCTCACATGGCCAAGGGCAGACAGAAGAAAAACAAGCTCTCTCCTCTTTTAATAAGGGCACTAATTCCATCATGAGGGCTCCACCCTCATGAACTACTTAACTCTCAAAAGCTCTATCTCCAAGCACTATCACATTGGAGATTAGGGTTTAACATGTGAATTTGGGGAGGACAAAAATTTCGTAGCACTATGTATCCTGATTTTATCTGGCAACTCCATTTATATCTGAATTTGGGGCACAGGAGTGAAAACCCTCATGTGGATCAATTTGGAATGTGGATGGAAATGGGAGGGTATCCTCCCATTTGGTGCCAACAACTGGCAAAGGCCTTGTGGTGGGTTTCAGAGAAGAGATTAAGAAGAGATTAAGGGGGAAAGTGAGACACATATCAAGGAGTGAAAGAGAAAGAGGCGCTGGAGGCTGAATCCAGGTCTTAACTGGCCAGATGGCACAACAAAATGTGACTCATCAAGACTAAGAGGGCAGGCAGAGAACAAGAAAGGGATTTATATTTGGGTCAGGGCATTTGGGAGACAGAACCTGGGAAGCACCTGGAGGAAAACAGACGAAGAAGATGGGAGATTTTTTTAAATAGCCTATTACTTAGCCCTGAAGAGGCCTTGAAATTCACTGAGTTGGTTTTAACAAAGAGATCTAAATATAATTATTATAGAGGAATTTCCCTCAGGTACCTAGGCTCAGAGTTTTCACCATCCCTAAGTGTGGTAGAAGTGGAGCTAACACTAGAATCACCCCATGTGTTAATTATTCAGTGTTGAAGAAGAAGTTAACTAAAATTGATTGCATTCATTTCATCTCATTACTTTTGACTCAGGCATTAAATAATTGATGCTGGATTTTTCATTCTAGAGTTCCCAGCTAAAAGGATATCCTCTGGTATGGTCAAGGAAAGGAACCCCTAACATCTGCAACACATAAGGCCACTGAACCAAAAATTATTTTGCCAGATTGGCCAACCAGATAAGGGGTTACTTTAACTTAATGTGCCCAAACAAAATGTGTCCCTCTCTGATGTGTCTTTAGTGTATCTCTTGCTTCCCTGCCTGTTCAGTGAGACCTAGGCAGAGCAACTTTTATCTGGTTTATGCTTATTATCCAGATGACGTGTGTCATGGAGGGAAAATACAACACCCTAAATTATGTGTAATGGCAGAATTTTCTTTAAGCAAAATGTATATTTGAATGACAAGTTCATTAAATGCTTAGAAGATTATGATAAGGGACAAAACCAGAATAAATATCATGACTCAAACAGCATATGGCTAACATCTTGTAAACATAGTTTTTCTTCTACTGATACTAGCATTTTTCTAATGTGACTTTAACCTGTTAGCTACAGTCTTAAAACCACCGGTAAATCGCTTTTAAATTACTGATAAAACCTGCTAAAATATGGAGACATCCTCATAGCAGCAGAGGTGACATTTGGAGACAACCAAATCAGAGACTTCTTCTTTGAAGAAGATAAAAGCTGTCTTTAGAGAATTCTACCCTTACATTTCATGTAAATTTAAAAAACTTTGTAACTTGAAAATGAGTTCTAGGAGAAATTAAAAAAAAAGTAAACATGGAGGGTAGGGTCTGAACAAATGTTGTGATAATAGCAAAGATGCCACCTCACACACTATGGTACAACATTTACCAGTGTAGCACACTTCACGATTTACAAAGCAGATTTAAAATGTTACCTACTTCCATTTACTTCCAAAGTAAGATGAGAGGTTAGCAGAAGAGAACAAGACTTGGGATCCAAATTTGGAGTTTTGGCTCTAAGCTGCCCCTCCCAGCAATAGCAGCTATGTTAACTGAGCTCATGTTAAGTGCCCAGGCAGCTCCTGTTCATTACACATGACTTTAGTAAACTAATCCTTCTCACAATGCCATGAGTTAGGCGCTAATATACTCCTCACTTCAGAGGTAAGGAAACCGATTCTCAGAGAGGATATGTCACTTTCCCAAGATCACTCTGTTGGTAAATAATGGAAACAAGAAGGTCTCACATCCTTTCCAGATCTCAGCTCCTTTATTGATATAATTTAGATAAGAATAATGGAAAAATAATGGATACTTGTTGTACAGGGTTGTGGCTCAGGATAGGCCACCCCAAGATATGTCACAATGGCATACTGATTATTTTGAATTAAAGTTAATTGAGAAACAGCTGGTGGAAAAAAAAAGGATTTAAAACCCACTGAACACCTAAAAGAAATCAGAAAAATAAGAACAAACAAAACCTAAAGTTAGCAGAAGCAAGGAAATAAAGATGAGAGAGGAAATAAAGAGATTAAAAAAATAACAGACAAGAAAAAAATTCAATAAAAGCAAGAACCAGTTCTTTGAAAGGGTAAACAAAATAGACAAGCCTCTGGCTAGGTTAGCTGAGAAAAAAAAGAGAGAGAACCCAAATAAATAAGAAATGAAAAAGGAGAAATAACAATTGACACCACAGAAATTAAAAAAAAAAGAGAATATTACGAATAATTATATGCTAGCAAATTCGATAACCTATAAGAAATGGACAAGTTTCTAGAAACATACAGCCCACCACAACTGAATCAAAAGATAATTTCCAAGACACATATTAATCAAACTAATGACAATTAAACACAAAGAAAAAACATTAAAAGCAGCAAGAGAAAAGCAACAAATAACATATAAGGGAAAACCCATAAGGATAACAGCTGAACTCTCTACAGAAACTCTGCAGGCCAGAAGGGAATGGCAGGATATACTGAAAGTCCTGAAAGAGAGAAACCTACAGCCAAGAATACTCTACCCAGCAAGAATCTCATTCAGATTTGAGGGAGAAATCAAAAGCTTTCCAGACAAACAAAAGCTAAGAGAATTCAGCACCACCAAACCTGCCTTACAACAAGTGCTAAAGGAACTTCTCTAAGTAGGAAACACAAGAAAAGGAAAAGACCTACAAATACAAACCCAAAACAATTCAGAAAATGGTAATAGGAACACACATGTCAATAATCACTTTAAATGTAAATGGACTAAATGCTCCAACCAAAAGACACAGACTGGCTGAATGGATCCAAAAACAAGACCCTTCTATATGCTGCCTACAAGAAACCCACTTCAGACCAAGGGACACATACACACTGAAAGTAAAGGGATGGAAAAAGATGATCCACGCAAATGGAAGTCAAAAGAAAGCTGGAGTAGCAATACTCATATCACACAAATTAGACGTGAAAGTAAAGACTATTAAAAGACAAGGAAGGACACTACATAATGATCAAGGGATCCCTTCAAGAAGAACACATCACAATGGTAAATATCTATGCCCCCAATATAGGAGCACCTCAATACATAAGGCAAATGCTAACAGCCATAAAAGGGGACATCAACAGGAACACAATAATAGTGGGAGACTTGAACACCACACTTACATCAATGGACAGATCATCCAAACAGAAAATAAATAAAGACACACAAGCTTTAAATGACACATTAGACCATCTCGACTTAACTGAGATTTATAGGACATTCCATCCAAAAAAGACAGACTACATTTTCTTCTCAAGTGCACACGGAACATTTTCCAAGATAGCTCACATCTTGGGTCACAAATGAAACCTCAGCAAATTCAAGAAAATTGAAACCATATCAAGCATCTTCTCAGACCACAATGCCATGAGACTACATATCAATTACATGAAAAAAACTGCAAAAAATACAATCACATGGAGGCTAAACAATTCACTCTTAAACAACCAAGGAATCACCACAGAAATCAAAGAGGAAATCAAAAAATATCTAGAAACAAACAACAATGAAAACACAACAACCCAAAACCTATGGGACGCAGCAAAAGCAGTTCTAAGAGGGAAGTTTATAGCAATACAGTCCTACCTTAAGAAACAAGAAAATGATCGAATAAACAACCTAACCTTACACCTCAAACAACTAGAGAAAGAAGAACAAAGAAACCCCAAAGTGAGCAGAAAGAAAGAAATCATAAAGATCAGAGCAGAAATAAATGAAAAAGAAAGGAAGGCAGCAAAGAGCAGAAATTAATAAAACTAAAAGCTGGTTTTTGAGACGATTAACAAAATTGATAAACCATTAGCCAGACTCATCAAGAAAAAAAGGGAGAAGATGCAAATCAACAGAATTAGAAATGAAAAAGGAGAAGTCACAACGGACACCTCAGAAATACAAAACATCATGAGAGACTACTACAAGCAACTATATGCCAATAAGTTGGATAACCTGGAAGAAATGGATCAATTCTTAGAAAAATACAATCTTCCAAGACTGAACCAGGAAGAAATAGAAACCATCTACAGACCAATCACAAGTACGGAAATTGAGGCAGTGATTAAAAATCTCCCAACACACAAAAGCCCAGGACCAGATGGATTCACAGGCGAATTCTATCAAACATTTCGAGAAGAGCTAACACCTATCCTTCTCAAACTCTTCCAAAATATTGCAGAAGGAAGAACACTCCCAAACTCATTCTACGAGGCTACCATCACCCTGATACCAAAACCAGGCAAAGATGTCACAAAAAAAGAAAACTACAGACCAATATCACGGAGGAATATAGATGCAAAAATCCTCAACAAAATACTAGCTAACAGACTCCAACAGCACATTAAAAAAATCATACACCATGATCAAGTGGAGTTTATCCCTGGGATGAAAGGATTCTTCAATATATGCAAATCAATCAACGTGATACATCATATCAACAAATTGAAGGATAAAAACCATATGATCATCTCAATAGATGCAGAAAAAGCTTTTGACAAAGTTCAACATCCATTTATGATAAAAGCTCTCCAGAAAATGGGCAGAGAAGGAAATTACCTCAACATAATAAAAGCCATATATGAGAAACCAAAAGCCAACATCGTTCTCAATGGGGAAAAACTGGAAGAATTCCCTCTAAGAACAGGAACAAGACAAGGGTGTCCACTCTCACCATTATTATTCAACATAGCTTTGGAAGTTTTAGCCACAGCAATCAGGGAAGAAAAAGAAATCAAAGGAATCCAAATTGGAAAAGAAGAAGTAAAATTGTCACTCTTTGCAGATGACATGATATTATACATAGAAAACCATAAAGACTCTACCAGAAAACTGCTAGCACTAATTGATGAGTTTAGTAAAGTAGCAGGATACAAAATTAATGCTCAGAAATCTCTTGCATTGCTATACACTAACAACAGAGAAGCAGAAAGAGAAATTAAGGAAACTCTTCCATTCACCATTGCAACAAAAAGAATCAAATACCTAGGAATAAACCTGCCTAAGGAGGCAAAAGATCTGTATGCAGAAAACTTTAAGACATTGATGAAAGAAATCAAAGACGACACAAACAGATGGAGAGACATACCATGTTCCTGGATTGGAATAATCAACATCGTGAAAATGTCTGTACTACTCAAAGCAATTTACAGATTCAATGCAATCCCAATCAAATTACCAATGGCATTTTTCACAGAACTAGAGCAAGAAATCTTACGATTTGTATGGAAATGCAAAAGACACCCAATAGTCAAAGCAATCTTGAGAAGGAAAAATGAAGTTGGTGGAATCAGGTTTCCTGACTTCAAACTATAGTACAAGGCCGCAGTGATCAAGACAGTATGGTACTGGCACAAAAATAGAAAGAAAGATCAATGGAATAGAATAGAGAACTCAGAGGTAAGCCCAAACACATATGGGCACCTTATCTTTGACAAAGGAGGCACGAGTATACAATGGAAAAAAGATAGCCTCTTCAATAAGTGGTGCTGCGAAAATTGGACAGCAACATGTAAAAGAATGAAATTAGAACACTTCCTAACACCATACACAAAAAGAAACTCCAAATGGATTAAAGACCTACATGTAAGGCCAGACAGTATAAAACTCCTAGAGGAAAACATATGCAGAACACTCTATGACATCCATCAAAGCAAGATCCTTTTTGACCCACCTCCTAGAATCACAGAAATAAAATCAAGAATAAACAAATGGGACCTCAGGAAACTTAAAAGCTTTTGCACAGCAAAAGAAACCATTAAACAAGACTAAAAGGCAACCCTCAGAATGGGAAAAAATAGTTGCCTATGAAACAACGGACAAAGGATTAACCTCCAAAATATACAAGGAGCTCATGCAGCTTCATACCAAAAGAGCAAATAACCCAATCCACAAATGGGCAGAAGACCTAAACAGACATTTCTCCAAAGAAGACATACAGATGGCCAACAAACACATGAAAAGATGCACAACATCGTTAATCATCAGAGAAATGCAAGTCAAAGCCACAATGAGGTATCACCTCACACCGATCAGAATGGCCATCATCACAAAATCTGGAAACCACAAATGTTGGAGAGGGTGTGGAGAAAAGGGAACTCTCCTGCACTGTTGGTGGGACTGTAAGTTGGTACAGCCACTATGGAAAACAGTTTGGAGGTTCCTTAAAAAACTTCAAATAGAACTTCCATATGATCCAGTAATTCCACTACTGGGCATATACCCAAAGAAAACCATAATCCCAAAAGAAACTTGTACCATAATGCTTATTGCAGCACTATTTACAATAGCCAGGACATGGAAGCAACCTAAATGCCCATCAACAAATGAATGGATAAAGAAGATGTGGCATATATATACAATGGAATATTACTCAGCTATAAAAAGGGATGAGATGGAGCTATATGTAATGAGGTGGATAGAACTACAATCTATCATACAGAGTGAAGTAAGTTAGAAAGAGAAAGACAAATATTGTATGCTAACTCACATATACGGAATCTAAAAATGGTACTGATGAACTCAGTGACAAGAACAAGGATGCAGATACAGAGCATGGACTGGAGAACTCGAGGTTTGGGAGGGGGCGGGAGGTGAAGAGGAAGCTGAGACGAAGCGAGAGAGTAGCACAGACATATGTATACTACCAACTGTAAAATAGATAGTCAGTGGGAAGTTGTTGTATAACAAAGGAAGTCCAACTCGAGGATGGAAGATGCCTTAGAGGACTGGGGTGGGGAAGGTCGGGGCGGGGGGGGACTCGAGTTGGGGGAGTCAAGGAAGGGAGGGAATACAGGGATATGTGCATAAAAACAGATGATTGAACTTGGTGTACCCCCCCAAAAATAATAAATAAGTAAATAAATAAAAGATAATTTCCACAGACTGATCACTAGAAGTGTAATAGAATTTGTAATTTTAAAAATCTACAAAAAAAAAGTCCAGGACCAGATGGTTTCACAGGTGAATTCTACCAAACATACAAAGAGGTACTTATACCCATCCTTCTCAAATTCTTCCAAAATACCAAAGAGGAAGAAACACTTCCAAAGACATTCTATGAAGCCACCATCACCCTGATACCAAAGCAGACAAAAGAAATTACAGAACAATATTTTTGGTGAATATAGATATAAAAACTCTCAACAAAATATTAGCAAACCAAATCCAACAACACAGAAGAAATATCATACACCACGACCAAGTTGGATTCATCCCAAATTCACAAGGATGGTTTGACATGCACAAGTCAATTCTGATACACCATGTAAACAAAAGAAAAGTCAAAAACCATATGATCATCTCAATAAATACCGAAAAAGCAATTGATAAAATTCAACATCCTTTCATGATAAAAACTCTTAGCAAAGTGGGTATAGAGGGATCATATCCCAACATAATAGCCATTTATGACAAACCTATAGCCAACAGCAAAAAGCTGAAAGCCTTTGTACTAAAATCTGGATCAAGACAAGGATGCCCACTCTCACCACTTCTATTCAACATAGTATTGGAAGTCCTAGTCACAGCAACCAGACAATGAAAATAATAAAAGATATCCAAATTAGAAAAGGTAAAATTGTCATTATAAGTAGATGATGGTACTATATATAGAAAACCCTGAAGACCATACAAAAACTACTACAACTGATAAACAAATTCAGCAAGGTATCAGGATACAAGATTAACATATGGAAATTGGTTGCATTTCTTTACACTAACAATGAAATATCAGAAGGGGAATGTAAAAAAAAAAACCTTTTAAAAATCATACCAAAAAAATCATGAAATACTGAGGAATAAACCTGACCAAGGAGCTGAAAGACATAAAAGACATATGCTGAGAACTATGAAATATCAATAAAGGAAATCAAAGATGATTCAAAGAAATGGAAAGATATCCCATGCTCTTGAATTGGAGGAACAAATATTGTTAAAATGCCAATACTATCCAAAGCAATCTACAGATTTAATGTAATCCCTATCAAATTACCCATGAGATTTTTCACAGAACTAGAACAAATAATCATTTTTTTTAAGGACTAAGATTTCAATGGATCACTATGAAAAGATGTGTCCAGCACATTTTTAAGCTTTTGTAAATGCTAAAGAATATACTGGATTATAATGCTACTAACACCACTTACAAAATATATGTTTCATTTATTTATTGGCTTACTTTTATTTATTTGGTTGCACTAGGTCTTAGTTGCAACCCTCAGGCTCCTTAGTTGCAGCATGTGAACTCTTAGTTGTGGCATGCACATGGGATCTAATTCCCTGACCAGGGGTCAAAACTGGGCCCCCTGCACTGGAGCATGGAGTCTTAAACAATGGACCACCAGGGAAGTCCCCAAAATATATATTTTGAATAGAGGAAAACCTGGAAGATTGCTCACACAAGTGTTGACAATGGTATCTCCAGGGAGTGAGATATTTGGTGACTTACAATTTATCTGAAATGTTGGAATTTTCTTTTAGTGTAAATTTGGATTTGTAATGGGGAGGGGATCAGGGAGTGAATATTTCCACTTAAAAATATTATGACACTAAGCCCCAAAGTCAATAAGGCACAGATTTTAAAAAACCAGAATGTTAACTTAGATCCAACACCAGAAACTGTATTTTGAGATAATCCTTTACATTTTCATAGCCTTGAGGCTTAAGTGCTTTTCAAAGGGATGTTTTTAATGGAGTACATGGACATGTAAACAAACATTGATAAGGGGTGTGGACTCTAATAAAAAGCACAAATCAGTGGGACACAAGGGATCCCATCACATTTATATTCAACCTGTTTTCCAAACCCACAGTGCCATAGCATTCTCCAGTTGAGAAAAGGGCAGGGCAAAATTTGTTCCTTGAGCTTCCATTTGTCCTTGGGAAAAGTTAAAGGCTTTCAGAGCAAGTCTGAGGAACAAGAATAATCCTAAAATTTATATGGAACCATAAAAGTCCCCAAATTGCTAAAGCAATCCTGAGGAAAAAGAACTAAGCAGGAAGCATAACCCTCTAAGATTTCAGACAATACTGTAAAACTACAATAATCAAGATGGCATGGTATTGGCACAAAAACAGACAAAGGAATCAATGGAACAGAATAGAGAGCCCGGAAATAAACACCTATGGTCAATTTATCTTCAACAAAGGAGACAAGAACACACAATGAGAAAAGACAGCCTCTTCAGCAAAGGGTGTTGGGAAAGTTGGACAGTCGTGTGTAAATCAAAGAAGTTAGAACACAACTTCACACCATACACAAAAATAAACTCAAAATGGCTGAAAGACTAAAACATAAGACATCAACATAAGACATGACACCATAAACTCCTAAAAGAGAACATAGGCAAAACATTCTGACATAAATCATACCAACATTTTCTTAGATCAGTCTCCCAAGGCAACAGAAACAAAAGTAAAATAAGCAAATGGGACCTTATAAAACTTACAAGCTTCTGCACAGCAAAGGAAACCATAAACAAAATGAGAAGACAACAACCTATGGAATGGGAGAAAATATGTGCAAATGATGAGAATGACAAGGGCTTAGTCTGCAAAATATAAAATACAGCTCATACAACTCAGCAACATCAAAACAATCCAATTGAAAAATGAGAGGAAGAACTAAATAGACATTTCTCCAAAGAAGACATACAGATGGCCAACAGGCACATAAAAGACGCTCATCATTGTTAATTGTTAGAGAAATGCAAATCAACACTACAATGAGGTACCACCTCACACCAGTCAGAATGGCCATCATTAAAAAGTTGACAAATAACAAATGCTGGAGAGGGTGTGGAGAAAAGGGAACCCTCTCATAGTATTAATGGAAATTTAAGTTGGTGCAGCCACTATGCAAAACAGTATGGAGTTACCACAAAAAGCTAAAAATAGAGTTGTCATATAATCCAGCAATCCCACTCTTGGGCATATATATGGATAAAACTATAATTCAAAAAGATACATATACCCCTATGTTTGTAGCATCACTGTTCACAAAACCCAAGACATGGAAACAACCTAAAAGTCCTTGGACAGATGAGTTGATAAAGCTGTGGTACAGAAGCTTTAAATGACGCAATAAACCAGCTTGATTTAATAGATATCTATAGGACATTACATCCAAAAACAGCAGATTACACTTTCTTCTCAAGTGCACATGGAACATTCTCCAGGATAGATAACATCTTGCATCACAAAGCAAGCCTTAGTAAATTTAAGAAAATTGAAATCATATCAAGCATCTTTTCCAACCACAAAGCTATAAGGTTAGAAATCAATTACAGGAAAAAAAACTGTAAAAAACACAAACGCATGGAGGCTAAACAATACACTGCTAAATAACTAAGAGATCACTGAAGAAATCAAAGAGGAAATCAAAAAATACCTGGAGATAAATGACAATGATAAAACAACAACCAAAACCTATGGGATGCAGCAAAAGCAGTTCTAAGAGGGAAGTTTATAGAAATACAATCCTACTTCAAGAAACAAGAAAAATTCCAAATGAACACTCTAACCATACACCTAAGGAAACTACAGAAAGAGCAAACAAAAGCCAAAGTTAGTAGAAGGAGAGAAATCATAAAGATCAGAGCAGAAATAAATGACATAGAAACCAACAAAACAATAGCAAAAATCATTAAAACTAAAAACTGGTTCTTTGAGAAGATAAAAACAATTTAATAAACCCTTAGTCAGACTCATCAAGAAAAAGAGGGAGAGGACCCAAACCAATAAAATTAGAAATGAAACAGGAGAAGTTACAACAGACACTGCAGAAATAAAAAGCACCATAAGAGATTACTATAATCAACTATATGCCAATAAAATGGACAACCTGGATGAAATGGACAGATTCTTAGAAAGGTATAACCATCCAAGACTGAATCAGGAAGAAATAGAAAATATGAACACATCAATCACAAGTAATGAATTTGAAACTGTGATTAAAAATCTGCCAACAAACAAAAGTTCAGGGCCAGATGGCTTTGCAGGTGAATTCTATCAAATATTTAAAGAAGAGTTAACACCCATCCTTCTCAAACTCTTCCAAAAAATTTCAGAGAAGGAACACTCCCAAACTCATTCTATGAGGCCACCATCACCCTGATACCAAAACCAGACAAAGATACTACAAAAAAAGGAAATTACAGACCAATATCACTGATGAATTTAGATGCAAAAATCCTCAACAAAATACTAGCCAACAAAATCCAACAACACATTAAAGGGATCGTACACCATGATCAAGTGGGGTTTATCCCTGGAATGCAAAGATTCTTCAATATATTCAAATCAATGTGATACACCATAGTAACAAATTGAAGGATAAAAACCACATGATCATCTCAACAGATGCAGAAAAAGCTTTTGGCAAAATTCAACATTTATGATAAAAACTTTCCAGAAGGTGGACATTGAGGGAACCTACCTCAACATAATAAAGGCCATATACAACAAATCCACAGCAAACATCATTCTCAATGGTGAAAAACTGCAAGCATTCCCTCTAAGATCAGGAACAAGACAAGGATGTCCACTCTCCCTACTACTATTAAACATACTTTTTGCAGTCCTTGCCACAGCAGAGAAGGAAAAGAAACAAAAGGAATCCAAATTGGAAAGGATGTAAAACTGTCACTATTTGCAGATGACATGATAGTATACATAGAGAATCCTAAAAATGCCACCAGAAAACTACTTGAGCTAATCAATGAGTTTGGTAAAGTTGCAGGATACAAAATTAACACACAGAAATCTCTTGCATTTCTATACACTAACAATGAAAGGTCAGAAAGAGAAATTAAGGAAACAATCCCATTCACCATTGCAACAAAAAGAATAAAATACCTAGGAATAAACCTAACCAAGGAGGTAAAAGACCTGTACTCAGAAAGCTATAAGACAGTGATGAAAGAAATCAAAGACAAAACAAACAGATGGAGAGATATACCATGTTCTTGGATTGGAAGAATCAACATTGTAAAAATGACTATACTACCCAAAGCAATCTACAGATTCAATGCAATCCCTATCAAATTACCAATGGCATTTTTCACAGAACTAGAACAAAAAATTCTAAAATTTGTATGGAGACACAAAAGACCTTGAATAGCCAAAGCAATCTTGAGGGAGAAAAATGGAGCTGGAGGAATCAGACTCCCTGACTTCAGGCTATACTACAAAGCTACAGTAATTAAAACAATATGGTACTGGCACAAAAATGGAAATATAGATCAATGGAACAGGAGAGAAAGCCCAGAGATAAACTATGGTCAACTCTTCTATGACAAAGTATGCAAGAATATACAACGGAGAAAAGACAGCCTCCTCAATAAGTGGTGCTGGGAAACCTGGACAGCTACATGTAAAAGAATGAAATTAGAACATTCCCTAACACCATACACAAAAATAAACTCAACATAGATTAAAGACCTAAATTTAAGGCCAGACACTATAAAACTCCTAGAGGAAAACAGAGGAAGAACACTCTCCGACTCAAATCACAGCAATATCTTTTTTGACCCACCTCCTAGAGTAATGGAAGTAAAAACAAAAATAAGTGGGACCTAATGAAACTTCAAAGCTTCTGCACAGCAAAAGAAACTATAAGCAAGATGAAAAGACAACCCTCAGAATGGGAGAAAATATCTGCAAATGAATCAACAGACAAAGGATTAATCTTCAAAATATATAAACAGTTCATGCAGCTCATTATCAAAAAAACAAACAACCCAATCAAAAAATGGGCAGAAGACCTAAATAGGCCTTTCTCCAAAGAAGACATATGGTTGGATAAGAGGCACATGAAAAGCTGCTCAACATCACTAATTATTAGAGAAATGCAAATCAAAACTACAATGAGGTATCACCTCACACCGGTTAGAATAGGCATCATCAGAAAATCTACAAAAAGTAAATGCTGGAGAGGGTGTAGAGAAAACGGAACCCTCTTGCACTGTTGGTGAGAAAGTAAATGGGTACAGCCACTATGGAGAACAGTATGGAGGCTCCTTGAAAAACTAAAAATAGAGTTACCATATGAGTCAGCAATCCCACTACTGGGCATATACCCAGAGAACACCATAATCCAAAAAGGCACATGCTCCCCATGTTCATTGCAGCACTATTTACAATAGCCAGGACATGGAAGCAACCTAAATGTCCATCAACAGATGAATGGATAAAGAAGATGTGGTACATATATACAATGAAATATTACTCAACCATAAAAAGGAACGAAATTGGGACATTTGTAGAGACATGGATGGACCTAGAGACAGTCATACAGAGTGAAGTGAGTCAGAAAGAAAAATAAATATCGTATATTCACACGTATATGCAGAATATAGAAAACTGGCACAAATCAACCAGTTTGCAAGGCAGAAATAGAGACACAGATGTAGTGAATAAACATATGGACACCAAGTGGGGAAACCAGGGGTGGGGGGTGTTGGGGTGGGATGAATTGGGAGATTGGCTTGCCATATATACATTACTAAGTGAAAAAATATCAAACTGTACACTTTAAATATATGCAATTTATTGTAAAAAGAAAAAGATATCATACATACATACAATGGAATACTACTGAGCCATAAAAAGAATGAAATAATGTCAATTGCAGCAACATGGATGTAACTAGAGATTATCATACTAGTAAGTCAGAAAGAGAATGACAAATACCATATGATATCACTTATATGTGGAATCTAAAATATGACACAAATGAACTTATCTATGAAACAGAATCAGACTCACAGACATACAGAACAGACCTGTGGTTGCCAAGGGGGAGGGGGGTGAGAGGAGGGATGGACTGGGAGTCTGGGGTTAGCAGATGCAAAGTATTACGAGGGTGAGTCAAAAATTATCTGCACTCTGGCTGTAGAAATTATTTTAATTAACTTTTAGAATACACAAATACATCATTTTTCAACATAATCTCCTTGCTTTTCAAAATACTTTGTCCATTTGTCAACAAGCTTTCATGTTCCGTCTTTAAAAAATGTTTTAGGCTGAGCTGTGAGCCACAAATGCACCACTGTCTTCACTTCTTCATCAGGTATGAATCTTCATCCTCGTAGGGCTGCTTTTGGTGGACCAAGTAGGTGAAAGTCCAATAGAGCAAGATCAGGACTATGGGGGCATGCTTTAACACCTCAAAACGAAGTAATCCACGACAGACTTAGGTTTCAAAAACTTTGTGCAAGATGAGTACTAAAACAACTCAGGGAAGAGCATAAACAGAAGCGTCCACAGCTGATGACAACATTAAGTGTGAAATGATTCTGTCAAATATAAGAGTGACAGTAGATTAAAGTGGAAAAACGTTCAACAATCAACAGTGCTCATTGCAGTGAGGGGCTTATTGAAAGCTGAAGCCTAAACTTCGGATTAAACACACTGGACTGCTATCCAAGGGCGTTGTGATCTTGCATGATAATGCACGTCCACACACTTCTGCCTACACTGTCGACACTGCAGAAACTTCATTTTGAGGTGTTAAAGCATCCCCCCATAGTCCTGATCTTGCTCCTTTGGACTTTCAGCTGTTTGGTCCCCTGAAAGCAGACCTACGAGGACAAAGATTCACTTCTGAAGAAGAAGACAGTGGTGCATTTGTGGCTCACAGCTCAGCCTAAAACATTTTTTAATGAGGGAATATGAAAGCTTGTTGACAGATGGACAAAGTGTGTTGAAAAGTGATGTATTTGTCTTTTCTAAAAGTTAATTAAAATAATTTCTACAGCCAGAGTGCGGATAATTTTTGACTCACCCTAGTACATATGGAATGGATAGACAAGGTCCTACTGTAGAGCACAGGGAACTATAGTTAATATCCTGTGATAAACCATAATGGAAAGGAATACTGAAAAAGAACGTGAATGTATATATATCTATCATATATCTGAAACACTTTGCTGTACAACAGAAGTTAACGTAATGTAAATCAACTATACTTCAAGAAAAAATAAAAACCACTGTGACACCCCTTTTATCACCCATTAGTGGGAAAAAAATTTCACATGGGAAGGTATCCTCTCTGTACCAGGAGGATAGAAAATGTCCTTATCACCAGAGTTAGAGAATTCAAGGCTCAGAAAGCTATATAAAAAATTGTTACTTCTTCATTACTTTGCTACCCCCAAAATCCCTTTGTTTTATTAAACCTTCACAAATAATTGTTTCTTTATCTAAAAATAATACATAAACAATCTACTTTGGTCACTTCAGAGGTTCTATTTCTATTAAAACTGTCCTTACAAATTAAATTTGTTTTTTCCTCCTGTTAATCTCTTACATTGCCTTAATTATTAGATCAGCTGAAAGCACTAAGAAGGGTGGACGAAATTTCCCCCCTCCCAGACAATAGCAATTTAAAGTTTTCAATTTCCTTCAAAAGCATTAACTCTTGATTTTAAAACACTCTTGAGAGGTAGGTATGATTTCTTTATTCCAAAGAAATTGAAATGGTCACTACGTCAGAGAGTAAATGACAGCTCAAAAGCAACTGTAAGAGACTCAGAGATATGCATGCAATTCAGACAAATAAGAAAGTGTGCCCAGAGACCACCACTGCAGCACAACCTTCCACACCACACAGTTTCTGTGAGTCTCAAAGAGAATCAAAAGGAAATACCAACAGAAGTTGCCAACTTGCCCTCATTGTCTTCCTTCCATTTTATCCCACCAGTACTTTAGGGATAACAGAATATCCCTAAAATGTATGGGACATTATTGGTACCCTTTGTCATATTTAGTGCCTATGCAGATTTACTCATATTTCTATATATTATAATAACAATTTTATATATGTAATAAAGCCATTTCAGAGAATGAGCACCAGGAACACAATTTCAGTCATGTGGTCCAACAGAAGTGGGTCTACTAAGTTGCCGTAACAGGCAGAATGGACAAGGGGAAAGATGGGGCATCTAACTAGAAACAGTTAGGAAGGAGATTTTCGTGGGTTTTGAGCTTGTGCTGGGTGATTCTGAAAAACAGGAATTGAGGATCAGCTCTGAATTTCACAACTATACTGTGGCCTTGGGAGGAACACTGCTTTATGTTGGCTTTGCCAGTGGCTTTTTCTGTGTCTGCTACAGTCTGATTATCAGCAGAGCTGATTTTTTTCCTCTCTCAATTCTGGATGGTTTTTTACTTTTTCAGGTAAGAAGATCATCATTCAAGTTACCATGTTTTTCATGAATTCACTTTTTTATCTATATTTCACTGTACAGTTGCGTATATAATGCTAATTCTGTATGAGGACATGAAAAAATATAGTCAATATAATTAAACAAATTTTAGAGCTATATTCAATGGTCAAAATGTAAAAGAGCTAAGAATGAGTAAAAGTTTAAGTAAACTTTGATTGCTATGACGTTTTCAGCAGATATCTCTTAAGCAAAGGTTGGGAAAAGAGAATAAAAACAAAAATTACAACATATTTCTTTAAAAAGAAAATAAAATTCACTGCATAACAAAATATAAGCTATGCAGGCCAAGTCTTCTTAGGTGGACAATCCATATATATAAATGATTAAACAAGAAAAATAAAATTAAGTGGACTAGGAAGTTGATGCAAATCTTTTGTAAAACAGAAATAAACAATTTTATGAAAGCGAAAAGAAAGGGATCAATAAACATAATGGCAGAACACGAGTTAGAATATAGATATTAAGTGAAAAAACTAATATACCCAAGCGCAAGTTCTTTGGAAAACCGAAAAGAAAAACAAAATAACTTGCAAGACTAAGAAAGAAGATAAGATCATACAAAACTTTGACATTAAAAAAAATTAAACTAATAAAAGAATATGTTCTTACTACTATGGAGAATATACAAGTATCTCAAAACATGGAAGAAAAATTTAGAACCTTAGAATTGCCTTGTATTTAAGATACTCTGGAAAGTTTATTTAAATTTTAGAGTTCAACCCTATATTTAGAAATTGCAATATTTATCATTTATATGATTTTTATACACACATATATACATCTGTAATCTATATTATACATACATCTATAATCTATACATCTATAATCTATATATACATCTATAATCTATGTTATAGATGTATATGTGTTGTTTTAAATAGGAATTTAACTGTATGCTTTATAACTTGCTCACACTATGAACGTGAAAAAATGTTGATTACGTATAAAAGTAGGATGTACAGTATACAATGTACTTCCTATTCAAAACAATTTATATGTGCATATATAAATGTCTGTTAATATATGTAATAACAAGACAATAGCAATAGGTACTCATGCAAAATTATATATATATTTTTAACAAAGTATATAGAGACTTCTGAAGATAACTGTTTTAATACCCTTAGCTTTGGTTTCATGATGTGATTTTTCTCAATGGCAATAGCAAGAAGTGGATTGGATGGACAATGAGGTTGGTTTTAACACAGCTACAATTTGCTTCAGGAAAAAACCATCCTTCCTTGAAATATACAACTGGGATTTTCTTAATTCTTTTTAATGTATATACATATGGCTTCAAAGCTGCTCCTCACCTCACCTTTAACCAGGATAAAACTTCTCCTACATAGAAATTCTACCTCTGCCTTTTGGTTCACTTTTGTTGTTTGTTTTATCTCAGTGTGTTACAGATATGACCAACACATTGCCCTTCATTAAGAACTCAGGTGAAAACATGTATTTAATTAGATTACAAGCAATGCAATACTAATAACTTTTCTCTGATAGAGATGTCCAATTTTTTCTTCCCCCTCCACTGTATTCATTTTGCAAATAGTATTTCCATATCCTCTTCCATGACATTCTGCAACACAGCCAAAGCTGCAAGTACATTTATAGAATCCAGCCACCTTGGATAAAGTTGATTGGTCCAGCCCTGGGCATCTGACCCATGCTGAACCAATCAGATCTCACTGACAATTTAGATTTAAGATCTGCTTATAGAGGCTGATTTGTCTCACCTATGCAATTAAACTGAGAAGATATTTTGGTGCATTGGAAGACTGATTGTACTTAAATCACAAAGAGAAATATACAGAATTAGTAGCTTAGAGAAGCCAAGAGGTCATGAAACACCAGAAAAAAACACAGCAAAACAGGAGATATTGTTATCCCTTTTTGAGTAAGGCATTCCTCATTTTATTGTGCTTTACAGACACTGCGTTTTTTAGATATCTATGGTTTGTGACATCCCTGCATTGAGCAAGACTATTGGTACCATTTTTCTAAAAGCATTTCCTCCATTCATGTCTGTCACATTTTGATAATTCTCACAATATTTCAAATCCTCAGCAAAAACATTATGATACACTGAAGGCTCAGGTGATTGGTAGCATTTTTTTTTTAAACAATAAAGTACTTTTAAATTAAGGTATGCATGATGGTGAGTCAAAAATTATCCACACTCTGGTTATATTAAAACTTCTGTTGGCCCCACTATGTTATCAGCACTTCCCATTCAAGGCTACTGTCTCCCCAGCCACTGCTGTGCAGGTGTGAATGTGTTACATCAGTTCATTTGTAACTGGGGTGCAAGCAAAAATGCATGCCCCACTTGCGATTTGCACAAAAGAAGAGCAGCGTGCAGTGATTCATTTTTGTGGTCTGAGGGTGTACCTGGTGCCGTTATTTTTATGAAGTCTTTGTGCGCAGTATGGAGAAAGTGTTCTGGCATGAAGACATGTGTACGAATGGAGAGAGAAGTTCAAGGAAGTTCGCACTAGTGTTTGCCATCAAAAAGGAGCCTGACGCCCATCCACGTCCACGGCTGATGACAACATTGAGTGTACACGTGAAATGATTCTGTCCAATGGATGAGTGACAGTGGATTAAAGTGGAAAAAGGCTCAACAATCAACAGTGCTCATTACAGTGAGGCGCTTATTGAAGAGCTGAAGCCTAAACTTCGGATTAAACACAGAGGACTGCTATCCAAGGGTGCTGTGATCTTGCATGACTATGCACGTCCACACACTTCTGCCCATGCTGTCGACACTCTGCAAAAACTTCCTTTTCACGTGTTAAAGCGTTCTCCCTGTGGTCCTGATCTTGCTCCACTGGACTTTAACCTGTTTGGTCCCCTGAAAGCAGCCCTATGAGGATGAAGATTCACTTCTGATGAAGAAGTGAAGACAGCGGTGCATTTGTGGCTCGCAGCTCAGCCTAAAACATGTTTTAATGAGGGAATATGAAAACTTGTTGACAGACAGTGTATTGAAAAGCAAGGAGGTTATGTTGAAAAATAATGTATTTGTCTTCTCTAAAAGTTAATTAAAATAAATTCTACAGCTAGAGTGTGGATAATTTTTTACTCATCCTCATACACTGTTTTTTAGACAATGCTATTACACACTTAGTATACTAAAGTATGTTGTAAGCATAATTTTTATATGTACTGGGAAACCAAAAAAATTGTTGAGACTCACTTACTGCGATATTTGCTTTACTATGGTGATCTGGAACCAAACCTCCAATACAACCAAGGTATACCTATAGACTATGTCTTTCTATCTTTTGCTTCAATCCCTTCTGGGTCCTAACTGCATTACTTTTTTTTTTTTTTTTTTTTTTTGGCTTATGAAGGATACCACTGTAACAAATTGATACATTTCCATTGAGAGTTGCAAGATGAACTAAACATCCTCAGTCATCTCTTCCAGTGACTGGCCATCACCCTTCCATATTTATCTTTCTCTGAGGAGAAGATGCCTTTTATTGTTGAATACCTGCTCTGTGCCATTTGTGGGGTTATAACTTTTAAATACACTAATTTCTTTAATCACCACAATAACCCTATTAGGTACTGTTGGCATTTTACTTATTATGGAAATAAGGGCTTGTAGGTAGGAAACAATAATTTGCCTGAGTCACATTTCTACCCACAGATGGAGCCAGGAATTTAATTCAGGTGTGCTGACTCCAAAGTCAATGGAGTCTCCTTAATGAACTCATACTCTTTATTTCCTAGTCCAGTGACAATAATTATAGAAGGTTCACTACCCACATCCTCATAATTGCATCCCTAGCAATACCAATCTGTGAATTTGCCTGAAATCTAGGAAATTTAGAAAACTGTGGGACTTGATATGATTGACTGGACTTCCTAGTTTTATTCACAAGGGCAACAAATACCTTAGGATCTAAATAAAGCCTAAGACACGTTATAGCCACAAACTTATATCTTATTTGATCTTAGGTGACACTGTAGAATCATTCTAATAGATACAGACAAAGCATATGCCATTTTTAGGAGCCTGATATCACATTAGACTACAGTTGACCCTTGAAAAACAGTGGTTTGAGATGCTCTGGTCTACTTGAGCCTTGGTTATTGAATCCGCAATGCAAAACCCAAGGATGTGAAACCCTCGGATCCGGGGAACAACTGAGTAAACTATTAGCTAAAGGGAGACACGCCAACTGAATTCCCCCTTTTATTTTCCTCTATGGTAGGGCTCACAAGGGGAGGGTCAGGTGGAGGCTGTCTCACTGATGAGACTCCCAATCAAAAGTACCTGCTGTTTTCCAGACAGAGGCCTGGGAAGATGGAGAAGGGGTCGGGTACTAGGCATGGAAAAGTACTGGGTATTGAGTCAGAGTGGGGAAGTGTTTACAGGTTCTCTTGCCCTCCGAGGCCCCTATAAGGATACCTCAGCAGAAGCATCTGAAGATAATCTCTGCTCAAAGCCTCATAGAAAGATACCTAGCAATGAAAATGACTGGGCTACGAATACATACAGACAAAGCATATGACATTTTTAGGAACCTGATATCACATGAGACTACAGTTGACCCTTGAAAAACAGTGGTTGGAGATGCTCTGGTTCGTTTAAATGTGAATTTTTTTTTCAACAAATACAGTACTTGTATTTGCATTTTACAGATTTTAAATTAACTAAAGGGGAGGGGAAAATTTGTATACATTGGAGATCACACGTGAAATCAAAAGAAGGTTTGCATCCTAGTCTTGTGCAAATTGTTTCAGCTCTCTGCACCTGGGTGAGTCATTTATCAATCCCTTTGTTTTTAAGGGAGAGGTAGCAATGCAAGAATTTTTTTTTCCTGAATGGGGGGTACGGGTAAAGGGGGAACTCTGCTCCTAACCCTCACGTTGTTCAAGGACCAGCTTTGGTTCTCTCTTCTCTGATCTATCACCTTTCACACTTGCTTATTGCTAGTACTTAACAATTGAAGATGTTTTCAAACTATGTCTGAGAGAGAACAATATGGCTTTGGATAGGAGTGAACTTTGAGGAACCTTGGGTGAGAACTGCCGCTAGACTTGCACAATTCAGACATGGGGCATCAGGTGGAGCAGAGATAAAGTGAGAGGGAAAAACAGCGGCTCCCAGCAACCTAAACCGCACGTAAAGCTGATTCCCAGGCCACCCTCCAGAGACGCCCGAATGCTCTAAGATGACAGTGCTAGTTGCCCAGGGCTTGGTGCAGGCAGGTGCCCATCACTGAAAAGATGCTCCTGAGTGAGACTTGGCCTCACACCATCTGGAGCTCAGCGGAGATAGAGAGCCTGCTAGGTGTTGGAGTAGCCTATAACAACGAGCTCAAATGAAAATAATGGTGAAGCTTTTCATCACTTACTGACATGCAGTCCTTCCTCAGAGCCCTGGTTCGAGGAGCCCACAGGGATACCAAAATCTGCAGATGCGCAAATCCCTTACTTGAAACGGCACCTTACAATTAAACGGTTGGCCTTTGGTATCTTCAGTTTTGCATGAGCTAATTTACCAACAGAAGACCCTCGGTTATTGAATCTACGGATGCAAAACCTGAGGATGTAAAACTCTTGGATTCAGAGAACGACTGGGTAAACTACTGGCTAAAAAGAGAAGTGCCAACCTAATTCCCCTTTTATTCTCCTCCATGCAAGGCCTCATGGGGGAGGCTCAGGTGGAGGCTGTCTCACTTATGAGAGCCTCAGTCAAAAATCCCTGCTGTTTTCTGGAGAGAGGCCTGAGGAGAAGGAGAAGGGGTTGGGTACTAGGCATGGAAAAGCACTGGGTACTGAGTCAGAGTGGGGAAAAGTGTTTGCAGGTTCTCCTGCCCTCCGAGGCCCCCATTACAAGATCTCAGCAGTGGCGCCTGAAGAAAGCCTGTACCCAAAGCCACAAAGAAAGACTAGGAATGATGATGACTGGGTTATGAATCCAAATATGCAAAAAACATAACTAGCCAGAAGGGTCTGAGTCATTGATGTCATGTCAAATACTGCAGTGCATTTGGGCACACCCTGCCTGGCATAGGAGGGCAGCCTGCCAGGTGAGGCCTTTGTATTGCCTATAGTTAGGCTGGAAAAAAATCACACATAGGTTTTTAACAGGAGCTGGTCTCCTTAAATACAACTTTGGGCAGCCCAGGGTAAACAATCAGAGTTGGCACAAAAATGAAACTCATCTACCATCCTGTCCCAAGGAAAAGGCAAACATGAGGGAAGTTGAATTTCTGACAGTCTTATATTTTGTCTTCATCATATGCCCACACTAATGTGTGCCTTTGTCAAATTCTTCCTTCCTCATAGTCATTTATGTCATGGTTTTAAGCTTATTTAATTTTTAGCTGCTGAGTTTATAAAATTCACTTTTAAAATTAATCTGTAAGGCTTATAACGTCCATGATGATTCTAGTTACTGAATTTTGATGGTTGGCATAAGTAAATAAACAGTATGAGCCTATGGTACAATTAGGCTTTTTTGTTTTTTAAGTTCATAGTAATTGCATTTTCACAAGGTTCAATTGGATTGCATCTGCCTTTGATGCAATGTTCCCACATGAGTGGACTGTAGAAACTATTTGCACAGTGATGTAGAATTATCACCAACTAATATAGTTAGTATATTACATATTACTTTTGTTTCTTTGGTGTCTCCCACCATTAGACTTTAAGTTCCCCAAGGGGCAGAGTGTCTTTATTTCGGTTTAACCGTTACAGTATCTCTAGTACCTAGAATAATTTTTGGTACATTGTCGTTGTTCCAGTCATGTTTCTTGAATGTATAAATGAACAAAGTTGGTATTATATGAAATAGATTTTATTTGCTCTCAGTAAATTGCTAAAGGGCCCTTTAATTAGACATCACAGGTGAAATACGTGCTGTACATTCACATTGTAGAGTGACTTGAATGAAGGAGAAAAATTTACGTTTTCGTATGGTAAGGCATATGTTAAGACCCATGATCATGAAAGCTTCAGACAATCAGCTATGGTGATACAGCAGCCTCTGATAGAGGGCTAGCCTGGGAACCCTCACTAGCCATCCTACTAATTACTACAATTCTACTAACCTGTAGCCGCTTGGGAGGAAGGCACAGCTATTATCACTTTAAAAGGGATGCCATCATATACCCAGAGAAAACCAGAATCCAAAAAGAAACATGTACCACAATGTTCATTGCAGCACTATTTACAATAGCCAGAACATGGAAGCAACATAAACGCCCATCAACAGATGAATGGATAAAGAAGATGTGGCACATATATACAATGGGATATTACTCAGCCATAAAAAGGAATGAAATTAAGATCTTTGTAGTGAGGTGGATGGACCTAGAGACTGTCATAGAGAGCAAACTAAGCCAGAAAGAGAAAAACAAATACCATATGCTAACGCATATATATGGAATCTAAAAAATGATACTGATGAACCCAGTGACAGGGCAAGAATAAAGATGCAGATGTAGAGAACAGACTTGAGGACATGGTGCGGCAGCGAAGGGGAAGCCAGGACAAAGTGAGAGAGCAGCATTGACATATATACACTACCAAATGTAAAATAGATAGCTAGTGGGAAGTTGCTTAATAACATAGGGAGATCAACTTGATGATGGGTGATGACTTAGAGGGCTGGGAGAGGGAGGGTGGGAAGGAGTTGCAGGAGGGTGGGATATGGGAATATATGTATAAATATAGCTCATTCACTTTGGTGTACCTCAAAAACTGGCACAACAATGTAAAGCAATTATATTCCAATAAAGAGCTTAAAAAATAAAAAATAAAAAATTTTTAAAAATTAAAAAAATTTAAAAAAAGGGATGCCCTAGTTTCTCAAATCATGAATGTTTGTAAGAATGTACACCCAAAAGACAGCAATATTTGAAGATGATAAGGAGAAATTGTGCAAGATTATTCTTGGACTGGCCTGAATCTTGGATGTCTCATCCAATCTGACTCATATATTCCTATTTCCCTTTTATATTTCTCAGTTCAAGGATGCCACAACCAAAAGAACAGACGTAGCAACACCTCGTGATTTTATCACAGTACCCTCGTCAAGGGCTCTGGTCACTGTGCTTATGTCAACAGGCGTCACATTGAATGGCTCTGAAACAATCTTTCAAAATTTAGTCCTACAACATTTCCCTGTATAAGTTGGGTATCTGTATGTCCTTTATAGTGCCAGGGTTTCTTGGAGGCTAGTTTTAGAAAGAGGTTTCCCACTGGATTCTCTAGGTTATTGTTCTTAAACAGTGATATACTCATTCCTGAGGGTACATGAAGACTTTCC
The DNA here is from genome assembly GCF_030028045.1 of Hippopotamus amphibius kiboko. Lineage (NCBI taxonomy): Eukaryota > Metazoa > Chordata > Mammalia > Artiodactyla > Hippopotamidae > Hippopotamus > Hippopotamus amphibius. Next base: position 54,888,192 of record NC_080190.1, on the reverse strand, counting down.
AAAGGCAGTGTAATTTCTGGGTCTTAGGAATATGGTTATTAACATTACTAGATAATATGAAACAGAATTCAATATTTTAAGTATAGCAGACTAATAACATTATAAAAACAATTAAAATATTTTCTAAATGTTTGTTGATTATATAGATATATAACTGATTTTGATATGACTTTCAAGCTCTAAATCATGATGAATTCATGACTAATTTTAATAAGTTCATATATAGATTCTTTTGGATTTTCTATGTATACTTAATTATTTAGTCTATAAATAATGAGTTTTATTTCTTCCTTTCCAGTCTTTAAAAATGTTTCTTTTTCTTGTCTTATTGTACCATCTGTGTTTTCCAAGAGAATGCTGATTAAAAGTGATCAGATGTATAAAGTGTGTATTCTGCCTCATGTCTGAATTCAAAAAGAAAGTTTTCAATATTTCAAAACTAAGGATGACATTTTTATAGATATTTTTTATCAAATTAGGAAAGTTCTATTCCTAGTTTCCCAGTTGTATAAGAGTTCAAAGTATGAATTAATGCTGAATTTTGTCAAATGCTTTTTTTGGCAACTGATGAAATTTATGCTTTTTTTCCCCCTCTATCCTGTTAATGCAGTGGGTTTTATTCTTAAATGTTAAACCAAACTTATTTTACAAACTTTGTTGCCAGTATTATCCTTTTAATATTACTTGTGTTTGGTGTGATAATAATGTTTATGTGCTGTTTACATATATTCTAGAGTGAAAATTCATTCAATTTTCCTAAGTTGCAATATTGAAAGGTTCTGTTATCAAGGTTAGCCTGACTCCATAAACTAGTAAAAGAACCTTCTTATTCTGTTATTTAGAAGGGATTGTGTGAGATTAGCATCATTTCTTCCTTAAAATTTATTGCTGAAATCACCTATATATGCAATATTCCTTAGAATAAAATTATATAATTCAGTCTTACTGGATACAGAAGAATTCAGATTTTATAGTTCTTGAGAGTGAGTATATAGGAGCAGTACAAGAGAATTTTGAGGAATGATGGATATTTTCTGTATCCTAACTTTGGTGGTGATTGTACTAATCAATGAATGTGCTAAAATTCATAGAATTGTACAACAAAAAAAACCCCTCCAGTTTATGAAGCTTTGTAAGTGAGGGTTTTAGATCTTCTCTGAGAGAGAGTCATTTCTGAAACACCTTGCACATCTCTGCTTCTCTTAGATTTTCAATAGGTTTGGTTTCCTGGACTCTCAGCTTTGAAAGTTCCTCATGAAATTCCTAGGCTAGAGCTTATTCCATTTAAAATTCTCAGTAAATATATTTAATTCTAGGATTAAACCCCTTTCCTTCTGTTATTTGGAGGGACTCCATCATCATTATATATGGACTCCATCTTAGCCCAAACTATTCCTTATTCAGCTTTCAGAAGCTCAATCTCTAAACCATAGCTCCGAGTCCTGCTAAAATCTGTCCCTTTCCTGAACTTGGTCATCCTCCTTACCCGACCATGTATCTCGGTTTACCAAAATATCTCTTTCTTTCACTACACAGGAGAAGCTTATCTTTCTTAGAAACTGACCTCCTTCAAAGTCACAAGTACCAAACAACAAAAGAAGATACTTTTTAAAAATTTTATGAAATTTTTGCATAAAATGTACTGTATTTTGAATAAAGCAGAAAATCAAATATTGACATAGGTCATTTAAAAAATAATAGATAATTTTTGGCTGATCCCCAGGCAAGATGGCAGAGTAGAAGGACCTGAGCTCACCTCCCCTCACAAAAACACCAAAATCACAACTAACTGGTGAACAATCATTGAATGAAAAGGACTGGAACCTACCAAAAACGATATTCTACTTCCAAAGACAAAGAAGAAGCCACAGTGAGATGGTAGGAGGGGCACATTCACACTACACTCAAATCCCATACCCACTGGGTGGATGACCCACAAACTGGAAAATAATTATAGTGCAGAGGTTCTCCCACAGGAGTGAGAGTTCTGAGCCCCATATCAGGCTCCCCAGTCTGGGGGTCTGGCATCTAGAAGAGGAGTCCCCAGAGCATTTGGCTTTGAAGGTCAGTGGGGCTTGATCAGAGGAACTCCACAGGACTGGGGGAAACACAAACACCACTTTTGGAGGGTGCACACTGGGACCCAGGGGAAAAAGCTGTGACTTCATAGGAGCCTGGGCCTACCTGCTGGTCTTAAAGGGTCTCCTGGGGAGGTGGGTTGCAGCTGTGGCTCACTGCAGGGATGACACAGGTGGCGGAAGTACTGGGGAGTACTCATTAGTGTGAGTGGTCTTGGAGGCCACTATTTTGATGCCAAGACATGGGCCCACCCAATAGCCTAAAGGCTCCAGTGCTGGGATGCCTCAGGCCAAACAACCAACAGGGCAGGAACACAGCCCCACCCATCAGCAGACAGGCTGCTTAAAGTTTTCCTGAGCTTACAGCCACCTCTAAACACATCTCTTGACAAGGACCTGGCCACCAGAGGGACAAGACTCAGCTCCACTCACCAGGGGGCTGGCACCAGTGCCTCCCATCAGGAATCTCAAACAAACCTCTTAACAGCAGCCTCATGCAAAAGGGGGCAGAAGCTAGAAGCAGGAGGAACTATAATCCTGCAGCCTGTGGGACTCCAAACACAGAAAGTTCGACAAAATGAGATGAGAGAGGAATATGTTCCAGATGAAGGAACAAGATAAAACCCCAGAAGAATAAGCAAGTGACATGGAGATAGGCAGTCTACCTGAAAAAGAATTCAGAGTAATGATAATAGTAGAGATGATCCACCATCTTGGAAAAAGAATGGAGTTACAGAGAAGATATAAGAAATGTTTAAAACAAGAGCTAGAAAATTTAAAAAACAGAGATGAAAAATACAATAACTGAAATGAAAACTACACTAAAAGGAATCAATAGCAGAATAAATGAGGCAGAAGAATGGATAAGTGAAGTGGAAGACAGAATGGTGGAAATCACTGCCAAAGAACAGAATAAAGAAAAAAAAGAATGAAAACAAATGAGAACAGTTTAAGAGACCTCTGGGACAACATTAAATGCACCAATATTTGCATTATAGGGGTCCTAGAAAGAGAAGAGAGAGAGAAAGGGCTTGAGAAAATATTCAAAGAGGTAATAGCTGAAAACTTCCCTAACACAGGAAAGGAAACAGTCACCCAAGTCCAGGAAGCACAGTGGGTCCCAATAAATCCAAGGAGGAATATGTTGAGACACATATTAATCAAATTGACAAAAATTAAAGACAGACAGAAAATATTAAAAGCAACAAGGGCAAAGCAACAAATAACATACAAAAGGGAATCCCCATACAGTTATCAGCTGATTTTTCAGCAGAAACTCTACAGGCCAGAAGGAAGTGGCAGGATATATTTAAAGTGATGAAAAGGAAAAAACCTACAACCAAGAATACTCTACCCAGCAAGGCTCTCATTCAGATTTGACAGATAAATCAAAAGCTTTACAGACAAGCAAAAGTGAGAGAATTCAGCACCACCAAACCAGCTTTACAACAAATGCTAGAGGAAGTTCTATAGGCAGAAAAGAAAAGCCCACAACTGGAAACAAGAAAATTATGAATGGGAAAGCTCACCAGTAAAGGCAAACATAAAGGTAGGAAATCATCCACATGCAAATATGATATCAAAATCAGCAACCATGAGACAAAAAGAATACAAATACAGGATAGTGGAAATGCATTTGAAATTAGGAGACCAGAAACTTAAAACAATCCTATATATATATGTAGACTGCTATATCAAAACCTCAGTGAATCGCAAACCAAAAATCTACAATAGATACACACACAAAAAAGAAAAAGCAATCCAAACACAACACTAAAGATAGTCATCAAATCACAAGACAGGAGAACAAAAGAGGAAGGGAAGAAAAAAGACCTACAAAAACAATGCCCCCCAAATTAACAAAATGGCAATAAGAACATACATATTGGTAATTACCTTAGTGTAAATGGAGTAAATGCTCTGACCAAAAGACACAGACTGGCTAAATGGATACAAAAACAAGACTCATATATATGCTGTTTACAAGAGACCCACTTCAGATCTAGGGACACATAGAGACTGAAAGTAAGGGGATAGAAAAATGTATTCCATGAAAATGGAAATCAAAAGAAGGCTGGAGTAGTAATACTCATATCAGACAAAATAGGCTTTAAAATAAAATAGACTTTAAAATAAAATAATTTTATTTTATTTAACTTCATTTTAAAGACTTAAAGACAAAACAGACTTTAAAATCAAATAAAGACTGTTACAAGAGACCAAGAGGGACACTACATAATGATCAAGGGTTAAATTCAAGAAAAAGGCATAACAATTGTAAATATATGTGCACCCAACATAGGCACACCTCAATATGTAAGGCAAATGCTAACAGTCATAAGAAGAGAAATTGACAATAACACAGTAATAGTGGGGGACTTTAACACCCCACTCACATCAATGGACAGGTCATCCAGACAGGAAATCAATAAGGAAATACAGACCTTAAATGACACATTAGACCAGATGGACTTAATTGGTATTTATAGAGCATGCCATCTGAAAGCAGCAGAATACACATTCTTCTCAAGTGCACAGAGAACATTCTCCAGGATAGATAGATTTTGGGATTAACATATATACACTACTCTATATAAAACAGATGATCAACAAGGACCTACTGAATAGCACAAGGAATGGTACTCAATATTCTGTAATATGCTATATGGGAAAATAATCTGAAAAAATATATGAATATATACATTCATACACATATATAATAATTTTTAATCAAATGTAGGATCCATGAACCTCTAGAACAAGAATTTTATAAAGGTCATTGTGCAGGCCCATCTGTTTTAAAATATGAGACTCACATGATGAAAACTTGCATAAAAATTATAAAAGAAATCAATAGAAAACATCACAAATTTAGTGACCCTAAGATTCCCTAATCTTTTTTAAAAAGCCCTCTTACTATAAATGTCAAATGTAATTCTAGAGGAAAAAGATTTAATTAATTAGGTTCTTGTCACTAATGGAAAAAGAAAAGTTTTCAATTACAATTTGGTAGACTCAGAAGTCTACAAAGATGTGAAGAACATCTGTGTTCAATTCAGTATAAAAATAAAGAGAAAAGTGCAGAGATTTATACAGGATAGCATGTAGATTGTAGCACATAAATTTTCTTGATTCACCAGTTCTATTTTCTAACTTTCCACTCAGGGACAATTGACCAGAGGCAGAAGCTTAACAATAATAATTTTTAAAAGTTTCACTTTTGTAATTCACAGAGAAAAAAATATTAGCCTGGACACATATTGGCTTTTATAGGATGGGAGTGCATAGTCTTACTCTCAATCTCAAATCTGAATGCGTCTGCCTGCCCCATAAAAGCCCCGGGGTTTCTTTTATTAGCTATCAAAAATGGTATCTTTCTAGGCTTTAGCTATTTCTTCAAACATTGTTTGGTAACCTTGACAATAAATAAAGAGTTGCTCTGAAGATGTTTTATTCAGTCATGTGGTATAGTAAAAATTATATATTGTTTGTCCTTGGCTCCTGTCACAGAGCTCCTAAAACCCCTGGAATCTCCTGAGGAATAGAAATATCTTTTGTTATTCATAACAAGCTCCTTTCAACCATACCTGAGTTTACACTGATGAAGTCACTATTGGTGGGCCCTAGATAGCACAAGATGGGGGCTGATCCCAGAGGAACCAACCATGTCATTAGAGGTTGGACAGCCCCATGTCTGACCTTCACTGGAGGTTGTGTTCAATCACCAAGGTCAGTGATTTAATGAAGCATGTCTATGTAATGAAACCTCCAGAAGAACACCTACAGGATGCAGTTGGAAGAGATTCTGGGCTGGTGAACATAACCAGGTGCTGCGAGGGTAGTGCACCCAGAGAGAGCATGGAGGCTTCACAACCCTAATTCTCCCCCTATACCTTGCCCTATGCATCTCTTCCATCTGGCTATTGCATCCTTTAAACAAGTTATATTTTATCCTTTATATTAAACTGAATTGTATTCTTTATAATAAATAGTAAGTAAAGCTCTTCCCTGAATTCTTTGAGTTGTTCTAGTGAATTATCAAACCTGAGGGGGGTTGTGGGACCCCCTGAATTTGTAGTAGGCCAGGCAGAAATATGGGTATCTTGGACACCATATTTGCAGTTGATGTCTGAATTAGGGGCAGTTTTATGGGACTGAGAATCAACCAAAGGAGGCTGTGCTAACTCTAGATAATTAGAGTCAGAATTGAATTGAATTTTTGGACACCCAATTTGATGCTGGGGAATCAGAGAATTGGATGGTGTAAGGAAAAAAATCCTCAAGTCAACAACTATTAAGTATTTCCTAAACAAATGGCTGAATAGCAATATTATTCTCTACTCTTTGCACAGGCGAATGTTTTTATTTTTTAATTGAATGTCCATCATTCAGCTTACTTTACCTATGCCCAAATTTTATAATATCTGTTGACATAGCAAATGGCAAGTGAAGTGACAGGTTTATTCTCAGTGGGAAATTTGTAAAATATCCCAACTAAACATACAGCATTTATTTTAGGTCTGATCAGGTTGACTTATCAATCAATTGTTGTGAATTATTAACTGTGTCTATTGGTCTTTTCTCCCCAGATCATGTATATACTCCTTGAGGTCAGGAACAGTGTTTAAGTATCTTTGCCATCCACTAAGGAACTTAAGATTGTCCTAGAATATAGTAGAAATCACTACATCATTATTAATTGACTTAGTATGGAACTTATTTAATGAAAAGCATTTTCCTCTATTACTGTCCTGTTTTTTGCAAAGTCTTGAATTGAGCTTAGTTCCCTGGCCCACACTGCACTAAAACTCTTTATGATTTCATCTCCATCTTCTCAGGTCCAGTTAGATGTAGAACACATTGCTGATGCTGACTTGAGGATAAAGGGAAACCTAATAGGCTAACAGACCTCAATTAAGTTACTTAACCTCCTAGAAACTCAGTTTCCTTAGCTGTCACATATACTATACCTTAATAGTATCAAATTCATGAACTGTCATTACAGCAAAATGAGAATCCAAAAATAAAACTTCTGAAATATTTGGTAGGTATTAAATAATAACTCTCTCCATTGAGAAAATAAATCATTTTTTATTGGTGTGAAGATGTGCTGATGGGCAGCAAGATATAATTTATATAATAAATCCCAAAATGTTTTCTCTATTTATATTACATAATTGTTGCTTTATTGAAATAAACAGATTCATAAATATTTAACAGCTTTAGAGAATATAAACCCCAAGATTCCATTGTAAGTTCTTCACAGGAGTATAAAAAACAATTTTTCTCACCATCAATATTTGGTTTTTCTCTTTTATGATTAAAATATCAGAGAAGAGTTTATGATAGAGACCATTTGTGGCTTACAAAGACTGAAATACCATCCAGCCCTTTACAGTAGTTTCCTACCTCTATTCTAGACTATTATGTATCAAAAACTTTTCAGAGACCTTCCACATTTGCAATATATAATTTTTTTGTCTTTAGATTTGTATATGACACTATAAATGTATCATAGTTCCAAATAAAATAAGGGAATCTCATAGTCTTCATTGCATATCATCTTAAGTAGCAATATTCTGATGCTCAAAAACAGCCTAGCAATATTGTTGCTGCACTGGGACCTAATTGATTAAATTTCTTTCTCCCCTAGAATTGTGCCTTGAGATTTGTTCTGGAGATGCATTGTACGGTATTATCTGAACCTATCACACTGCATTTATCTTTTGAAGTATATTAAGAAGTAATGAGTACTGTTGTGCATGGGTTTTAGGATATGTATATTTTCCATTTTAAGAAAACCAATAAATTGTTTTCCAAAGTAGAATAGTTCTACAGTCTTAAAATTAAGCATAAAGTTTGTTAAAGATAAAAATGGCAAGGGAATTCTGTTCTATGCCTCCTTAAGTTATAAATTTGATTTTTATCAAATGCCTTTTCTATGTATATATACTATGTATATATACAGTTATATACTTTTTCACTTATTTTAAATTCTGTTAATCTATTATTGATGTGAATTATATTAATTCATTTCTAATGTTTAATAATCCTTTTTCTTTTTTTATAAATTTATTTACTTATTTTATTTTATATTGGCTGCAATGGGTCTTCGTTGCTGCACATGGGCTTCTTCTAGTTCCTGCGAGCAGGGGCTACTCTTCATTGTGGTCTGCAGGCTCCTCATTGTAGTGGCTTCTCTTGTTTTGGAGCACAGGCCCTAGGCGCGTGGGCTTCAATAGTTGTGGCACATGGGCTCAATAGTTGTGGCTCACAGGCTCTAGAGCACAAGCTCAATAGTTGTGGCGCTCAGGCTTAGTTGCTTCGTGGCATGTGGAATCTTCCCAGGGTAGGGCTCGAACCCGTGTCCCCTGCATTGGCAGGCAGATTCTTTACCACTGCGCCACCTAGGAAGTCCTAATAATCCTTTCTTATGTGAATGAATTAAACTTGGTCATGAATCCCCAGTACAAACACACCTCCAATTCCATGGGTCTTGTTATTTTATGTTATTGGTCCTAAAGTTTCTTATAGGTGCTATAAGTCTCATCTGCTGGCCATGATGTTTACACATTTTTATATTATGTTAAGTAACAGAAGCATAATTGCTATTTGGATCCATGTATTAATTTTTGTCTGATTACATGTCAATAGGATGTTTCTTAAAAACATGGTTCTTAATTTATAATACCCATCTGTCACTAAATATATCTATATTTTATTTGCTATCTTTATCTTACCTGATCTATTTCAGTATGTTTCCCAAATTTAAGCTGGATATATTTTTCACATCATCACTTTAGATATTGGTCATGTGCCTTAGTGAAATCTAAACAAAGTAAATTCTTCACAGATATTCCTAAAATAAACTAAGAGTTTATTCTGGGTATGTGGACAATTAATTTTCACAGCAGTCCTTTGGATTAGGTTACATTATCCTTCCCATTTTACTGATATGATAGCTGAAGTTCCAATAAGCTATGCCACCAATACATCAATTACAGCTTTGGGTCCATATCCATGACAGTCACAGTCATCAGTGTTGTAACAAGCTGACTTGAAAGATGCAGTGGCTTAGTGGTAGAACAGGGTTGTTGCCTGGACAACAGAGCTCACTGGTCCCTAGACTGCAGTTGCTTCTGTTTGTGTGTATGAAGCTGAGGGAGTCCTGGTACCCAGGACTCAAAGATCAAGGCTGTTGTCTGGGTGGAGACCAGTTTTCTTCATGTGGTTAGTTTGACCTCTATCCTCCATTATGGGGCACTCTATGTGGGTGGAAAGAGGAGCATATATTTCACACTAGACCTATTTAGGCAAACTTGTTTGCTGATGGAAATGATCTAGTAGCAAAGCAGAAGCTAGTAAGTTGGTAGATAGATTGGGTAATTGCAAGAGCAATTGGTTTGAGAATGGGAGAGGAGCTGGCCTTAGATGTGAACAGTTGAGCAGGATAGAGGTTTTACCAAGTTGGTGAATATTCCTGAGAAAAATTTATATTAGGAGTTTTAATAGTAAAGTATGGTGTCCTATGTTAGAAGGAATAAAAAGATTATGAGGGTGATAATATAAAATTTGTGACTCCTGCCTTAGAGGACTGGGACGGGGAGGGTGGGGGGGGACTCGAGGGAGGGTGGGGGGGGACTCGAGGGAGGGAGGGAATAAGGGGATATGTGTATAAAAACAGATGATTGAACTTGGTGTACCCCCCCAAAAATAATAAATAAATAAATAAAATTAAAAAAAAAATTTGTGACTCCTGATAACATTGAAACATTCTCAAAGTGGGTTACCAGATTTGGTAAACTTGAAAAACAAGAGATAGTTACTGGAGTGGTGCATACCCAAAATCTAGATTCTAGAAGTGATATACTTATTGGTGATGACAAAGCCCAAGAAATAACTGTGAGAGAGGGTGGCTGAAGTGTGATGGAAATACAGATGATTGCAGCTGAAATGTTCAAGTATCTATAAAGTCTGATTTCAGATTGTCTCTTCTCTCGGTTGAGACTACTCCATCATTCCAATTGCTCAGGTCAGAACCCTTGGTGTCATCATTTTCTCCTCTTTATTGCACAGTACACTTCATCCCATCAATAAATCCTGTCTTTCTTATCTTTGAAGAGTATCATGATTTCTACCACTTCTCTCCATCTTGGTCAAAATCACCATTATCTCTTGACTAGGTTATTTCATAAGCCAAATAGTGGATTTCTCTGTTTTTGCCCTTTATCCTTTTGCCTCTGTTATCAACATTGTAATAAGAATAAATCTGCTAGTATAATAGTAGCAGATGCAAACTATTAAATATAGAATAAACAAGGTCCTACTGTATAGCACAAGGAACTATATTCAATATTCTCTGATAAGACATAATGGAAAAGAATATTAAATATATATGTGTATCTATATACACATATATAACTGAATTACTCTGTTGCACAGCAGAAATTAACTCAACATTGTAAGTCAACTACACTTAAATTTAAAACAAGAAAAAAAAATAAACCTGCTAAGACAGGATCATTCAGATTATGTCACCCTGTGTTTCAACCTCTGCAATGGTTTTCCATCTAATTTAGAGAAAAAGTCAAAATTTTACCATGTGTATCAATTAGCTGTTGTCACAATAATGTTGTATAACAAACTATGCTAAATCTCAATGGCATAAAACTACAATACTTTATCTATGCTCATGGCTGTGGAATGATTGCTTGTGGCTTTGTGATGGTAGTCTAGGCTCAGTTGTAAATGATTCAAGCTAGAGATTGGGTCCAGTTCTGCTTCGTCCTAATCTTTGGTCAATGCATGTCACATGACAAGCCAAAATCAAGATGCAGGGAGTACAATATAACAATATAAAGCCAAGTCAAGAGTGTCTGTTCAGATCTGCTAAAAACCAGATGCTAGAAAAGGATTAGACATGGAGGAGATTCAGTAGGGGAAGGCCAGTGAAGGACAAAGGGAGTGTGGATAGGAGTGGGCAGGAATAATTTTCAATGCAAAGTTACAATGCAGGTCTGACAATTTTATAAGGAGGCGGGAAGGAAGAAAAAGTGAGAGTGTGAATATCAGATTGCAGTGCAGTTCTAAGAAAGTGTCAGCTACACCAATGTGGAATCTTTGAACCAAAAGTTCCATGCAAGGGGGCTTGCATTCCACAAAAATGATACTTGTGCACATGCGATGCTCAGTAATTGGCTAAGAATAGCCCAGTAGAAGTATAGTCTCTAGGTGAACACGGTAATGTATTAGAGAAACCGTACTAGAAGCTCTAGTTCCAATTATGATGGCTGAAGCAGGCTTTTTAAGAGGAGATCTGAGCAGCATATTTATTTGCTTACAATGCCAGTTACATTGCCAAGTCAACAAAATCGAGGCAAGGAAGTATATCCTCCTATGGAAGCAGGGAAGAGAGTATTATTAAAAAATAATCTAATTAACAACAACAAGATCTAAAAGTCTATATGAATCAGGCTTCTCTTTGTCTCTGCTCTCTTTTACTACCACTTTCCTCTCATTAATTCCCCTCTAGCCATACCACTTCATTTTTGCTAGAGCTCACCAGACATGCTCCAATCAGAGGAATTTTGCCTAGAATACTTTTTGCTCAGATGTCTGCATGACTCTCCTCTTCATTTCTTTCTGATGTTTATTCAAATGTCAATTTGTCAGCAAGGCTTTCTCTGATCACCTTTTCTAAAATGCCGATCGCCATCAGCATAAAGCATATCTCATAAATTGCTTTCAGAGTTTATCATTTTCCCATTTCTAAATACAGGCTAGATTAGTCAAGAAAAAATGCACATAAAACATTATAAATCTCAAATTTTGGTACTGCAGTCTGCTAGCTGATGTAGGCAGCAAGTAATCGAATTATTCTTAGAAAGAAGCACTATGAATAATTTAACAAGTGTTTGCCTTCAAGAAAAAATTGAATTCAGGGCATTTTGCAAATAATTCAATAAGCAAGAACAAATACTACAATAGTTACTTTTTAAGGAAAATGTGCAGACACAAGGAAAAGCAGTGCCTCTTCTCCCATTGGTTCCCCCATACCCATGAGAGATAATCTAAAAAATACCAACAGCCTGGATCTTTGATTATCGTGTGATAGAATGATTCAGGCAAGTTTCCTGCTGTTGCACAGTGAGGCAAATAAGTACTGTGATAGATAGTCTTCTGTGTAACTTTATAGGCAACAGTACCCAGTTATTTAATCAAACATTAACCTAGGTGTTGCTATAAAGGTATTATGTAGATGTGGTTAACATCTACAATCAGTTGAAGGGTATCCTTGGTAGTTAGGTAGACCTCATCCAATCAGCTGAAAGACCTTAAGGGGAAATGTAAAGTACCATGAGGAAAAAGAAATTCTGCCTGTGGACTGCAGACATATTACATATATAACATTATAATTTTTATACATCGTAATATTATAATCTTGTATCTTGTAGTATTATATTTGTATAACATTACATAATATTATAGTATACATATCTCCATCCTACTGGTTCTTTTTCTCTTGTACAATCCTGACTGGTACATGCACCAGATAAAACCTTTAAGGTTAAAACACAGGGACTTCCCTAGTGGCGCAGTGGTTAAGATTTTGTGCTCCCAATGCAGGAGGCCCAGGTTTGATCCCTGCTCAGGGAACTAGTACCACATGCATGCCACAACTAAGAGTTCGCATGCCACAACTAAGGAAAACTAAAGAGCCCACCTACTGCAACTAAGGATCCCATGTGCCACAACTAAGGAGCTGGCAAGTTGCAACTAAGGAACACACATGCTGCAATGAAGACTCAGTGCAACCAAATAAATAAATAAATAATAAATAAATAAATAAAATATTTAAAATAAATAAAATACATATATAGTATTACATTATATTTACATATTATATATAACTAATAGCTTTTTACTAATTTAAACTCTAGTAATTTGCATTCTCAACTTTTCAATGTCAAGAGACCATTAGGAACTTTGATGGTTTGCCCCTAGCACTCTGGTCATGTAACTCTGTAAAGCAGAAAGTAGTCTCAGTGAAAAACAAAAACAACAAAATTTCCTAAAACATTCCCGACAGTATACTGTACACTTTACACGTTATCTAAAGTCAATCTTTTCAGAAAATGCATACTCCCATTTTACAGGGAAGTTAGTGGACGGTTATGACGCTAAGAAAAGGTGATGCAATGTATACCAGCCATGAGGAGGAGTCATACAGATATGGATATATATCCCAGCAGCACCCCATATATTCCATACATTGAGACATTTTCAAGTTTCTGAGACTGCTTCCTCATCTCTGAAATGAGAAGGACAAAAACTCTCTCGATCTGGTGGTAGTTGTGAAGGTTAAATTAGCATATGTGAATGTTAGTCATGTGTCAGGAATGTCAAGGGTGTTCAACAAATGTTTGTACCTTTAATATTCTAGAAATCAAGACATCATACCTCAACTGCCATTAAGCATCCTGCCTCCTCCCTTTATAGCTTTTTCTATGGTGCTGCAGAAGGTACAGAAATATCCCTGCAGCTGCATTTCACCATCAGGGTAAATGCATTCTCCATCTTAAATGACCAAGGACAGTTCTAAGGAGTTCTGTCCACTGCTGTCTCTAGAACTGCCTTAATCTCTGCCTTTCTAAAAGTAGGTTTATAAAGAACTGATTTAATTCCTTTGAGATTTTAACCAAATCATGGCAAGAAAAAACTACAAGATCCCTGAAAAAAACATTCAGTTGGATTTATATTGGGACTGCCTAACAACTGAGGTTGAAACAAAAGGAAACCAATATATTACTGCTGTTTGATAATAAATTACATTTCTCGTCTCTATTATTCTCCGAATGCAGTTAGATTTTACCTTTGAAACAGTTGGTGATTTTTTCTTTTTTTCTTTTCTTTTCTTTTTTCTTTTCTTCTTTCCTTCCCTCCCTCCCTCTCTCTCTCTTGCTTTCTTTTCTTGCTATCATTTTCTCCAAAGAAAAACTCCAACGATAGCCAGATTTTCACTTGCGCTCTTTTTTCCTGTCAACATGAAACTATTGGATGTGCTGGTAAAAGGAGAGGACCTATGAATTGCAAAAGTGAGCTTTTTAATAAATACTTTATCATTTCTGAAAAATTAAGCAATGAAAAAAATGCAATGAATTCTGGTTTTAGAGGAAGAAGCAGATTGACATCTTGCAATATTAACCTCAGAGAAATATGTCAGAGAGTTGAAGTTGCCAGTCCCTGCTTATTGCTTTGGCATCTTATGTGGGCAAGTACCTGCTGTTCTTCAGCGCTTTAGGGGTTTTTATAAGAACCTCCACATTCAGCTTTCCCACCTACTCCCCCTTACCCCACATCTACAGAAGGAATACACACTGAATCCTTGGTGTAGGGAGGCATCTTGGCATTAGTTGAGCAGACAGATTTGTCTAGTGTTGACCTGAGTTTTATGCCAAGCTTCCATGTATGCTAGCTGATTGCCTGTGCCGTATGAACAAGCATTACAAAGCTCTACTTCCTCATTTGCAAAAGGAAAATAATACATGGACCTGGTAGGGAGTTGTAAGAATTAAAAGAAATAATGTACGCAAGGAAATAAACAAAAGACACACCATGCTGTACAATGTTAGCTATTGCATCAGTATGATTACTATTATTTTTATGGTTGTCAATGAATTGTTTGGGGACTTGGGTTCTGGTATTAAACAGATCTGCTTTCAAATCCCAGATCTAGCTCTGTATGACCTTGAAGAAATTCTGTAATGTTTTCACATTTTAGTTTCCTCATCCATATGATTGGGATAACATCACATCTCTCTAGTGTTGCTGTGAAAATTAAGATGTAAATACAGAGTTTAATATGGTTAGGGTTATCACGTAATTTAAACTCTTAAGATACACTAATGTGTTAGATACAGTTATTAGTAAGGTACCTTTGGAGAAACTGAGGCTCATAACATTTAAGAAAATCATCCACAGTTTACAGATTTTGAATCCTGTTTTCTTCACTCCCAAACCTGAGATAGTTCCATAATAGATCTCCAGACAATGATCGGTAGAACAAAACTGAGTCTTCTTGATTTCTTTCTCTTTTCTCATGACACACTCAATCCATCATCTAGTTTCTCAGTTACATCTTCAAAATGAGTCCAGAATCTGACCACTTGATACCACCTCAGTCACACTTCTCTAAGACAACCCATCACCATTGCTCACCTGAGCCATGTAAGAAGGCTCTGAACTGGTCTCTCTGCCCCAACAAATGCCTGCAAAGCTTTTTTCTCATCACAGAAGCCAGACTGATCCTTTGAAAATAAGAATGAGGGAGTTCAACAAGCTCTTTCAGAATAAACAACAAAGTCCTTATCATGACCTATACAGAGCCCTAATGACCTGTTCATTCTTGAGCATCTGACCTTTCTTTCTGCAACCCTGGTTCTGCATCATTCTGTTCCAGCCACACCAGTTTCTCACTGTGGCCCCAACAGACCAAGAAATCTGCAGCCTGAGGACTTTTGCACACTCTGTTACCACTGCCTTGAAAACTTTTCCCAAGATGTCAGCTTGATTGATTTCTTTGTTTCATGTACTGCTCAAATGTTACTGTACTAGAGAGGAATGCCCTACTACTGGGTATATGACACAGCACTTTCTTCCTCCCTCTGTCCATTACCCTCTTTATTTTCTTCCACAGTATTTAGTGCCACTTGACCTTTCTCTATTAGTTGAATCCTAGAAGCGAAGTCTTTGTTTAGTTAATTTCTCATCCCTAGGGCCTCCTGTGACCGTACCTGACACACAGTCAGCATGCATAGATATTCATGAAAAAAAGCCAGTCAGTGAATGAATGTGATATTTACCTGATGCTCTGGGTGATTATTTAACCAGGAAAAAGGGTTGACATATTGGGATTCCCCAAAGAACCACTGGAGGGAGATTGAGGCCATAAAAATGTACACTTCTCAAGGGCATGACCAGACAGAATTCTATGCTCCTTCCAAGTAACTCAGATATTTAATGAACATAATTTTGTCCTTCCTGGAAAATCCCCAGCGGCATAGAAACAATGCAAGTCTGTCTCTACTAAACACCTAGCCAGTACTGACAGTGTAGCCCCATGAGTCTAATTTCCCAGTTTTAGTTAAAAGAACTGCAAAGAATGAGAAGTGTGGTGTATAGAATTAAGGAATTTGTAATCAGTTGATTAATTTAAGGTTATTCATTCTAGGCTATAAAGAGATAAATGAAGTAGAATGATGACTGGTTGCAGTGCATTTGGTAAAGTCAAGCCAAAATAAATAACAAAGCGAATTCTTTATTAGAGTTTTTAGCTACAAGAATTTTATAAGCAATGACATAGAAAAAAATCTATCCACCAGGTGTCAATTTGAGCACATCAGATAGCGATGTTTTATCCACCAATCACAGCTTCCCTACAATTTGCTAATCTCCTGAGATGGATGCTGAAGCCTGCATTAATCCAGACTGTCAACTCAGACTCTCACCATCAGAATATAAAATGATATGTGCCCCAGGATTTCTTTAGCAGGAGAAATTGAGAAATCCCTTGTATGTGGGACCTGTGGTCTTTATAGGCACAGTTCATAAACAACACGGTATAACCAAACTATTTTATTTTTAAAGCTACAAGGAAGAATTGTGAACATTTTTCAACAGGAAATAACTGTTCTGTCAAATAATTATCTTTTTTTCCCAAAGAAATTCTTCCATCAGAAGATTCAGGAAAAGACCAAATGAGAGACATGTCTATCCCATTGCACTTGCCATATAACTAAGTTTTTTTCTGGGACTGAATTTGGCTCTGGAACCTGAAGGAATCTTGGCACTGTGCCTTCATGTGAGGACAATATTAATTGAAAAATTTTGCCTGATTTTACCAGTACACACAGGTTTATATTGCCACACATCATGAAAATGAGCTCACAGTTTTAAGATAGGGGTTGGTAAGTCAGTCAAATAAGAAGGAAAAAGAAAATAAGTGGAGGGTAAAGTTTAAAAAGCTGGTGAAAGAAATAAAAGGTGAATGGAGAGCAAGTCCCTCACCTGCACTAAGTAGCCTGGAAAGGCTCTTAGGAATCAACCAGAGGAGTGGGATTAATTCTGGTTTCCATTGGACACTCTGGCAGATGCTTAAAAAATATGGATACTCAGGTCTCTCCTAAAGAGATCCCCACAAAATAACCTGGGAGTAAGGCAGACATCAGCATATTTTACAGACTTCTATGGTGATTAGGATGTACAGCCAAGATGGAGAGTAACCGCACCAACCCAGTTTAGGAAATCCAGAGAAGCTGAGTGACCGTCCAGAGTCATAGAAAGTCAAGACACCCAGTTCTCATCTCTTAGTTTATAGTTCTTTCTCCCCATTCAGTGCCACTGTCTCTGGATCTAACCTAAAAGACATTGATTAGGATTATATGGTCAAAAGAATAATCTGAGGCGGAATTATAATCTTCACAATATCGTGCCAATCACTTTCTCTAACTTCCCACAGTGCCGAGACCATATGTGGTACCTAATGGTAACTCAGTAGAGAAACACAAAATACAGGCAAACTGACATAGAGAATAATCCTAACGGGGGCAGTCACTTTCTGTGATGGCCCTGGACTTTTACTGCCATGGCCCTGAGCTTTATTTGAAATGAACTGTAAATCCTCATTGGTATGCAGCTACACCCCCTCAGGTCTATTTGGAAAGCCAGATGATCCAAGCCACAGTCAATCTTAAAATATTAACTCAGAAGCTGAAATGTGTTAGAAATGAGTTTGATCTGCTTGCAAAGATACAAGCATAAGATATGGTTGGAACATTAGTCAAAGGAGCAGGCAGGCAGCTCTCCCAGGACTCTCACCTATGACTTACCTTTCATTGCTAAACACATTTTTGTTTTTGTACCACAGTAACATAGGATTTCTTCCCTACACAGTCATGGTAATAGAAAGTTACTGCTATGTGATTTCCCCCCTTTATAAATGCAGTCGATTTCCAAGGTCTATCTATTTATAATAATACGTATTTATATTCATGACAATTTACAGTATAAGGAAAAACTGCATTTTCATATTAACTAATATATAAGGTGCTCAGAGGAAATTTTAATGGGAAGGTTGATGTAAGTTTTACTCTAGAGGAATAAATATTGAAGCCAGCTAAAATGTTACTCATTTATCTTCTTTAAATATGTCAAAAGATTTGTTTTAACTTCTCTTTACAAATACAGACTTCAACATTACCTTATAAATGTATTTCTGAACCCTCAAAAGAGCTGCACTGATTAGCTTACTGTGTTTATACGTGTTAAGGAAAATGTGTATTAAGCCCGAGCCCTACAAGAAAACAAAAATATCAGACCACTGAATTTAGGTAGGAGTTGCCAGGAGTCTAGCACTGTGTGAGGTGTATTGTAGCAGCACTTTATCACACATGTTTTCTGTGTGGACACTGTGAGTTACTTTGCATGTGTTATTCCACATAATGGACAAGTTAGCAGCATCGAACCAGTATCCTCATTTTGCAGGTCGGTGAAAAACCAAAATAGAGATGTTATGACTTCAATGTTGTCCAGCCAACAACTGACTGAGGTTGTTGATTTAATTTTATGAAGTCATAAATTTAAATTTTGACCAAATGTTAATGAACTTCAATAGTGCAATTGCCTATCAAAGTGCCTAATACGATGTGTCTTCGAACAAACAAATAAACAAACAACACTGCTCCCCATGGTTATCCACCTACCAAAGCACTGAATGTTTGAGCTAGAAAAGAGGTCAACTGCTTCTCTTTACAGCGATGAACCAAAGAACATCATAAGTCACCCAAGACTGCACAATTATTGAGTACTAAATTATGGTTGATGACTAGTCAATGCAATGTTTTGCTGGGCTAACATTTTCTTAGTTTGTATATACTTTCTAAGCTGCTTCATGGTTTGCTTTAATAGATCATTTGAAGCTTGACTTTGGGCATTTCACTAAGAGGCAGAAAAAGGAATTGCAATTGGGTGTTTTAAATAAATTATAACATGTATAATGAAAACTCAATTGTTATATCTTTCTATATAGTCCTCTGCCTACTCTTTACTTTCCTGTCTCCTCTTTAAGTAAGTAAAGGTATCTATTCATGAAACCCATTGATAAATTGTTCTACAGTTTCATTTTATGTTCAGGTAAAATATTTCCCCAGTATTGGCTATACCTACTAAGAGGCTCAAGGAAACAGCATGGCACCATAAAGAAACAGAATTGTAAAGAGTGCACAGCCACTGAGATCACAGATGTAAGTTTCAAATCCTACCCCCCCGCCCCGCCCCGCCCTGCCCCAGCCACACACACATATACCTGCACCACTCCCAGCTGTATGAATTTGGGTTGTTTAATCTCTTGTTATCTTGGTGTCGTTTCTGAAAAACATAGATGATGTATCTCATAGGATATGAGGAGATTTAAATGGAATAATGCATATAAAGCAATTATCACAGTCCTAGGCATATAGTGTTCACAGTAACTATTTAGTGTGTTTACCATACAAATATCATCCTAAGTGTTTTCGTTCATTACTTTATTTAGCCTCAGATGCTGAAGCCTGTATTTTTTGTCACTGTCCTGAACAGTCCCCAATCGCTATCAATTGTAGCTCTTGAGTCTGAGAAATCAATGTTTGCATCATTGCTCTGCTTCTGTGTGAAAAGGGTAGATTCTTGCTTGTATGTAGAGATAGGGAGCAAGGTTCTGATCCTCACTTATATCTGCAAAATGTAATTATTTATATCTCTAAGAGTTCTTCTGAATTTACTGCCTATCCCAGGCCAAGTATATAATCAGCATTTAATGTGTTTCATTAAATCTATATACCATCAATAGCAAGGGACATTATTATTTCATGTTCCTTTGGAATTTAAAAATGCCAATTAAAGTGTAATATAGTACTTTCTGATAACATTGATCATAAAACACATTGTTACTTCAGAGATGTTAGTATGTGAAAAAGTATGCATCTAAGAATCAAAGAAATTCAATAATAACTACTTTCCTTTCTAGGTAATAAACGCAATACCCATATCCCATGAAAGATTTGTCCACATTCTTTGAAAGGAGTTCCCAATTTTTTATATACTAATGAGTTAGATCAAATTATCCATCTGATTTTTCACTCCTTTTGCGGCAGTATTGTACATTTAGACCCTTGCCCTAGCCTCCTGGTGGGTCTTAACTAATCACTTAACATTGGGCTTGTCCATGGGACTTGATTAGGTTAGTGCAGGGTTCCTCAGTGTCAGCCTTATGTTGAATTTGGGGCTGGATAATTCTTTGTTGTGGAGGGTGGACATTTAGCAGGACCCATAGTCTCTACCCACTAGATGCCAATCGTGCCACTGTCTCCCCACAAGCTGCAACCAAAAATGTCTCCACATTTTGTAAAATGTCCCCTGGGCAGGGGATGAAATTGAAGGTGTCGAGAACCATTGGGTTAACAGAATGCTAGTGGACCTGACTTGAATAGAAGTTTAAAACTTTTTAGTGTGAAGAGGTTTTTGTTCTCGCACTGTGGTGTTCAAGCATGAGAAGACCTTCCCCTGGTTTTCTCCCACTTCAGCCTGCTCTCCCCTCACTCTGGGTGAAGCCCAGCTCATAGCTTGAGTCACAGCCAGCCTAGGTCAATTATACTGCTTTCATTTTCTTGGGTTTTTTCTTCCTTTGGCAAGACTATATCTTATGGTAATTCTTTCTGAGAGAAAAACTATATTCATATTTTCATCATCAGTTTTGTAAAAGTTTTAAGTCTAGGTTGGATATCATTTTTACCTAGAATTTGGAGGGTATTACATCATCATTTTCTCACTTTCAGCTTTCTAGGAAACTAGAACATAGAGACGTCCAGTGCCATGCAGCTTCCACGTCCTCTGAGAAGCCTACCTTTTCTTTCCCACTCTGGCATTTCTTGAGGACTTCTCTTTATAGCCAGGATGCTGAAATATCATGAAATATGCCTTGGGGTGCTATCTTGACGGTTATGGAGCTGGGCAATTTGGGGGTCTAATAATCTTGAGTTCTTTATTAATGGGAAATTTTCCAGTATTATACTTTATTTAATCACCCCACCCTTTTTCTCCTCTTTGTGGAACTCCTGCTTGTTATTTATGGGGCATATTTTGTCCTTTTATTCTAATTTCCATGAGATTTCTTCTTACCTTTCAATCTTTCTATTGCATTAAAAATTTGTATGTATATATTAATTTGCAAGAACTCTTTCTTACTATTTTTTCCTTTTTTACTAGTCTATGTTTTCTTGTTTCATGGATTCAATATATTTTATCATTTCTCTAGGGATAATATAAATAGATATGATAGAAACTGTCTTTCATACTACAGATTTATTTAGACATTTGTTGATTCTTGGCTGTTCATTCATATCTGAATGAGGCCTTGGATAGCTCAATGGATGCTTTATGTGTCAGTATCTCTAAACTTTTCTTCTGTGGCAGTCAGTGCTCTGGAGAAGAAGCTCCCAATCTTCTGCCTGGAGATAGAAATCTTGCTGCAACATTCTGAATCTGAGCAAGAAATTATTCTGGGGGGATGGTTTTATAGTTCACTCTGATAGTTTTAACTGCATCATTTTGCTTTCAGTATATCACCTCACATCCACCCTTAATTTCCATTGGTAGTCCCAAATCCAGGACCTATCTGATTCAGTTTCTTCCAAAAAAAAAAAAAAAGTGCTCTTCAGAACACTTATTTGATTTGGAATTGGAATTTTCTGGGTCATTTACCTTAACAAGTTACTTATAAACTGGAGTGAATATGGAGGAGAAACAGGGCAAAATGGCTTCAATACCACATAGTCAGTGGAGGTAAAACTGCTGAGATGGATGAGATGAGGAAGAGGAACTGAAAGTCAAAGTGATCCTTTTGTAGAATTCACACAATTTTCCAGCTCCAAACCTGAACCCAGATTCTCAGAGCATTCTGGTGCCTGCAGTTCCAGAGGCTTTCTAAGATTCTACACAGGAATATGGTTCTGCCTTGCTGGCAGCCATCTCTGCAAGTAGTTAAGTTTCTCTCCCTTAACTGTCATTTAAACAGACTTTCAGAAAGGAGCAATCCCAATCCTGGGCATATATACGAACAAAACTATAATCCAAAAAGATACACGCACCCCCATGTCCATAGCATTACTATTCACAGTAGCCAAGACATGGAAACAATGTTCTGAATGTCCATTAACAGAGGAATGGATAAAGAAGATGTGGTACATGTATACAATGGAATATGCCTCAGCCATTAAAAAAGAATGAAATAATGCCATTTGCAGCAACATGGATAGAACTAGAGATTATCATACTAAGTATGAAGTAAGTCAGAAAGAGAAAGAAAAATACCATATGATATCACCTATATGTGGAATCTGAAATATGACACAAATGAACCTGTCTACGAAACAGAAAAAGACAGACATATAAAACAGACTTGTGGCTGCCAAGAGGAGAGGGGGATAGGGGAGGTATGCACTGGGAGTTTGCAGTGAGCAGATTCAAACTATTATATAAAGAATTGATAAACAACAAGGTCCTACTGTATAGCACAGGGGACTATATTCAGTATCCTGAGATAAACCATACTGGAAAAGAATACAAAAAAGAATGTGTGTGTATAACTGAATCACTTTGTTATACAGTGTACATTAACACAACATTGTAACTCAACTATACTTCAATAAAAATAAAGAGAGAGGAGTAGAGATAAATGATTCTGTTTAATTCATCATATTTAACTGGAAGTTGGGGACAACATTTTTATAAATGACATAAAGATACATTGCATGCCTGCAATTTTTGAGGGTGACACGAAGGTGGGAGAACTGTGTAACAGTGAGTGACCAAATCAGGGATCCATGATTTATCAGCAGTTTGAAATAGCTGAATCTGACAAAAGTGATTTAGCCAAGGTGAGTATAAATCCAGTGTGTAACTTCAAAATAACAACAATGTGAAGTGCAAATTATACAAGAATAGGAAAAACTCTAGAGGTTTAGGTAACTTAAAATTCCCTTTGTACCACCAGTGTGCCAGCAGTGAGAAGGCCAATGTGCTATTAAATTGCATTATTAGAAATTCAACTGCACTGTGTATTTTTAATTACATTTGGAATATTCTGGGTGATACACTTTAAAAAGGTACTGATAAACTAGAATGTAAATAGACAAGAAGGAGGACAAAATGGCTTTAGGACTTGGTATTTTTCTTTTGAGATAGTGGGTCATTTTACCCTGAAAGGATGAAAGCTTATGGTTGAAGGATAGTTGCCTTCAGATACTTTAAAAGCCAGCATGTGCAAAAGAGTCAGTCCTCACTCACCATAGAAACTGATGGCAGAATTCATGAATGAAGTTAAAGAAAGACAATGTTTCGCCCATGATACAAGAGAAATGTTCATCAAATATAGGTTGCTGATGGATTAATAATGGTTAAAAATGGAAGTATACCTCTCATCATAAGAAAAAAAATTGTTTCTATGTATGGGACAGACGTTAACTAGACTTATTGTGATGATCATTTTCTAATATATACAAATACTGAATCATTATGTTGTATACCTAAAACTAACATAGTGTTATATGTCAATGATACCTCAATGAAAAAAAATGGAGGTATGCCATCATTAGTGAGCTTGACATTAGAAGGCTATATATCAAGAGAGTTTCTGAGGGTGCTTACCTTATACCAATTATAAGGCTAAGTGCTTCTCAATTAGGCCATTGGGCAGGAACTTTCATTATTCACATTTTATGTTTGAGGAGAAAAGAGATTCAATAATTTACCCAAGGTCATAGAGCTAGTTAATTAGGATTAAAATTAAGACATTTGATTCTTAGGCTTCTGCTCTTAACTCCCTAAACTGCAGAGCTCTCAGATGAGTAGGAAGCTTTTCTGACCATTCTCTGCCCAGCCCAGGCCATCGCCAAGTCCTACCATTATCATCCCTTCTCCCTAATGCCTGGGAGCTCTGTGTGCTCAGTAACGCTCTGATAGGAAACTCCTCCTGAATGCTGCTTTTTCCAACAATACCTGGAAAGATGGATAGCAAACAAACAACTATTTTGCTAGCCAGAGAGGATGGAGTAGAAAATCAGCAGCTCAAAAGAGCACAGCCAGCAGCCTGGTGTCCCAGTTACAGCCTCCAACAGGGCAAAGGGTGAGCAGAACCTCAGGTACCAGAAGAATAGGAAGATCCCCATCCAAGGTAGATATGAGGACATCTGAGACCCCTACAAATGTGAACATCTGCTCCACCATCACACATTCTCCCTAGGGGGAAAATGAGGGAGCAGGGTACAGAGAAAGATTGCATGTATTACTAATCAAACATGAGGGCAGAAAAGCATTCAAATTTAGAGCTTTGTTGCAATTTTGATGTATTCATTCTCATTGGTGAAAAAAGGCCCACCAGATATATTTCTACATATCTCAGCTTCAGTTATAGATTCAAATTCTATCCTAGAGAGAAAGGTCTTGAAACAAATAAAAGGATGTGGTGTGGATGGTGCTGGTGTCCAGTTGTATTCCATAAAGCTAAGAAATGTTCACATACTTCAGGTTTAGAGTTGGTCTTCCCAGGACACCAGGTCTTCCCAGCAGCCCTCTGAGGCAAATGCAACCTAACCCCACTCTCTAGCCTGAGGCCCATCTCTAGCCCAGGTCAAATATTTCCGTCAAAAATGACCACATCTTTTTAAGTCTAAGCAATAATCTTTTTCTATAACCATTTCCAAACTCACTGAGGAGTTCCTTCTGTTTATAATGAACTATATTTATTTATCGCGTGAAACATTGATTCAGTGTATAGTATTTTTGCCATTTTTTTCATGGCTAAAAAGGAGCCTTCCAAGGAGTCTACAGTGAGTTAATGTCTTTTAAAATGTATGACATGCTTTAAAATATTAACCCAGGATTTATGTTTTTCTGAACCATATTCTGCCACTCTCAGAGACTTACATGTTTTATAAATGACTGTCTGGCTTTACTTGGTATGAAATGGTTAAACATCCAAATCCCTGCCTTTTGCAGCATGAGAATAATGAAAATTATGACTTAAGAAAGGATTGTGAATTCAATGACAACTGTCTGGTGGCATGTAAAGTAGATTCCTTTCCACTGAAAGCTAGAGCAGCCCAGATGACCTTCCTGACAGCCACACAGCAGAAGAAAAGCAAAAAGGTGGCTCATCTAGTCTCTGCTGTCTCAGGAGATTGTTGTTTTCACATTGAAATAGAATATACAGTTCTTACTGGCTGCTTCATCAGCACTTATTCACTTCCTACTGGGAAAGGGAGGTGTGAGAGATACTGATATACAGTTCCATGTGACAAAAACAGTCTCCCTTTATACACACCACTGAGGGTATGACATGCATAGAAACTTGGAGATGCCAGCCTACAGTGTGGGGACAGTGGCATGAGAGGAGAGAGAACAAAGCCAGATGGAAAAGGTTTGGGGTATGATATGGAAGGATTAGGCCCTAAGTGGGGAGTCACTGCAGCATGCAGAACAGATAAATAGCACACTTAGTGGTGGATCTTAGAAGCATCACTCTGGCTTTCTAAAGTCCCATGTTGCAATCTGTCAAGCCTGCATGTGATTGATTCTAAAATAGTTACTTAACAGTCTCAAGAGCTCCCTAGGTTAACTCCATGCCAAGTAAGAATTCCATTTGACTGATATATGGGGCATTGATTCTTTTTTTTTTTTTTTTTTTTTTTTTTTCTACAGTTATTATTATTATTTTATTTTATTTTTTTGGGGGGGTACACCAGGTTCAATCAACTGTTTTTATACGCATATCCCCATATTCCCTCCCTTCCTTGACGCCCCCCCTCGGTTCCCCCCCACCCTCCCTGCCCCAGTCCTCTAAGGCATCTTCCATCCTCGAGTTGGACTCCCTTTGTTATACAACAACTTCCCACTGACTATTTTACAGTTGGTAGTATATATATGTCTGTACTACTCTCCCGCTTCTTCTCAGTTTCCCCTTCACCCCCCACCCCCTCCCATACCTCGAGTTCTCCAGTCCATTCTCTGTATCTGCTTCCCTGTTCTTGTCACTGAGTTCATCAGTACCATTTTTAGATTCCGTATATGTGAGTTAGCATACAATATTTGTCTTTCTCTTTCTGACTTACTTCACTCTGTATGACAGATTGTAGTTCTATCCACCTCATTACATATAGCTCCATCTCATCCCTTTTTATAGCTGAGTAATATTCCATTGTATATATATGCCACATCTTCTGTATCCATTCATTTGTTGATGGGCATTTAGGTTGCTTCCATGTCCTGGCTATTGTAAAGAGTGCTGCAATAAACATTATGGTACAAGTTTCTTTTGGGATTATGGTTTTCTTTGGGTATATGCCCAGGAGTGGGATTACTGGATCATATGGTAGTTCTATTTGTAGTTTTTTAAGGAACCTCCAAATTGTTTTCCATAGTGGCTGTACCAACTTACAGTCCCACCAACAGTGCAGAAGAGTTCCCTTTTCTCCACACCCTCTCCAACATTTGTTGTTTCCAGACTTTGTGATGATGGCCATTCTGATTGGTGTGAGGTGATACCTCATTGTGGCTTTGACTTGCATTTCTCTGATGATGAGTGATGTTGAGCATCTTTTCATGTGTTTGTTGGCCATCTGTATGTCTTCTTTGGAGAAATGTCTATTTAGGTCTTCTGCCCATTTGTGGATTGGGTTATTTGCTTTTTTGGTATGAAGCTGCATGAGCTGCTTGTATATTTTGGAGGTTAATCCTTTGTCCGTTGTTTCATAGGCAATTATTTTTTCCCATTCTGAGGGTTGCCTTTTAGTCTTGTTTATGGTTTCTTTTGCTGTGCAAAAGCTTTTAAGTTTCATGAGGTCCCATTCGTTGATTCTTGATTTTATTTCCATGATTCTAGGAGGTGGGTCAAAAAGGATGTTGCTTTGATGTATGTCAAAGAGTGTTCTGCCTATGTTTTCCTCTAGGAGTTTGATAGTGTCTGGCCTTACATGTAGGTCTTTAATCCATTTGGAGTTTATTTTTGTGTATGGTGTTAGGAAGTGTTCTAATTTCATTCTTTTACATGTTGCTGTCCAATTTTCCCAGCACCACTTATTGAAGAGGCTGTCTTTTTTCCATTGTATACTCGTGCCTCCTTTGTCAAAGATAAGGTGCCCATATGTGTTTGGGCTTACTTCTGAGTTCTCTATTCTGTTCCATTGATCTTCCTTTCTATTTTTGTGCCAGTACCATACTGTCTTGATCACTATGGCCTTGTAGTATAGTTTGAAGTCAGGAAGCCTGATTCCACCAACTCCATTTTTCCTTCTCAAGATTGCTTTGGCTATTCGGGGTCTTTTGCGTTTCCATACAAATCGTAAGATTTCTTGCTCTAGTTCTGTGAAAAATGCCATTGGCAATCTGATCGGGATTGCATTGAATCTGTAAATTGCTTTGGGTAGTACAGTCATTTTCACGATGTTGATTCTTCCAATCCAGGAACATGGTATATCCCTCCATCTGTTTATGTCATCTTTGATTTCTTTCATCAATGTCTTAAAGTTTTCTGCATACAGATCTTTTGCCTCCTTAGGCAGGTTTATTCCTAGGTATTTTATTCTTTTGGTTGCAATGGTGAATGGGAGAGTTTCCTTAATTTCTCTTTCTGCTCTTCCGTTGTTAGTGTATAGGAATGCAAGAGATTTCTGTGCATTAATTTTGTATCCTGCTACTTTACTAAACTCATCAATGAGTGCTAGCAGTTTTCTGGTAGAGTCTTTAGGGTTTTCTATATATAGTATCATGTCATCTGCAAAGAGTGATAATTTTACTTCTTCTTTTCCAATTTGGATTCCTTTAATTTCTTTTTCTTCTCTGATTGCTGTGGCTAACACTTCCAAAACTATGTTGAATAACAGTGGTGAGAGTGGACACCCTTGTCTTGTTCCTGTTCTTAGAGGGAATTCTTCCAGTTTTTCTCCATTGAGAACAATGTTGGCTTTTGGTTTGTCATATATGGCTTTTATGATGTTGAGGTAATTTCCTTCTATGCCCATTTTCTGGAGAGCTTTTATCATAAATGGATGTTGAACTTTGTCAAAAGCTTTTTCTGCATCTATTGAAATGATCATATGGTTTTTATCCTTCAATTTGTTGATATGATGTATCACGTTGATTGATTTGCGTATATTGAAGAATCCTTGCATCCCAGGGATAAACCCCACTTGATCGTGGTGTATGATTTTTTTAATGTGCTGTTGCAGTCTGTTAGCTAGTATTTTGTTGAGGATTTTTGCATCTATATTCATCAGTGATATTGGTCTGTAGTTTTCTTTTTTTGTGACATCTTTGCCTGGTTTTGGTATCAGGGTGATGGTAGCCTCATAGAATGAGTTTGGGAGTGCTCCGCCTTCTGCAATATTTTGGAAGAGTTTGAGAAGGATAGGTGTTAACTCTTCTCGAAATGTTTGATAGAATTCGCCTGTGAATCCATCTGGTCCTGGGCTTTTGTGTGTTGGGAGATTTTTAATCACTGCCTCAATTTCTGTACTTGTGATTGGTCTGTTCATGGTTTCTATTTCTTCCTGGTTCAGTCTTGGAAGATTGTATTTTTCTAAGAATGTATCCATTTCTTCCAGGTTATCCAATTGATTGGCATATAGTTGCTTGTAGTAGTCTCTCATGATGTTTTGTATTTCTGAGGTGTCCGTTGTGACTTCTCCTTTTTCATTTCTAATTCTGTTGATTTGCATCTTCTCTCTTTTTTTCTTGATGAGTCTGGCTAATGGTTTATCAATTTTGTTAATCTTCTCAAAGAACCAGCTTTTAGTTTTATTTATTTTTCTTATGGTTTCTTTCCTTTCTTTTTCATTTATTTCTGCTCTGATCTTTATGATTTCTTTCCTTCTGCTCATTTTGGGGTTTCTTTGTTCTTCTTTCTCTAGTTGTTTGAGGTGTAAGGTTAGGTTGTTTATTCGATCATTTTCTTGTTTCTTAAGGTAGGACTGTATTGCTATAAACTTCCCTCTTAGAACTGCTTTTGCTGCGTCCCATAGGTTTTGGGTTGTTGTGTTTTCGTTGTCATTTGTTTCTAGATACTTTTTGATTTCCTCTTTGATTTCTGTAGTGATTCCTTGGTTGTTTAATAGTGAATTGTTTAGCCTCCATGTGTTTGTATTTTTTGCAGTTTTTTTCCTGTAATTGATATCTAGTCTCATGGCGTTGTGGTCTGAGAAGATGCTTGATATGATTTCAATTTTCTTGAATTTGCTGAGGTTTGATTTGTGACCCAAGATGTGATCTATCCTGGAAAATGTTCCGTGTGCACTTGAGAAGAAAGTGTAGTCTGTCGTTTTTGGGTGGAATGTCCTATAAATATCAATTAAGTCGAGATGGTCTAATGTGTCATTTAAAGCTTGTGTGTCTTTATTGATTTTCTGTTTGGATGATCTGTCCATTGATGTAAGTGGGGTGTTCAAGTCTCCCACTATAATTGTGTTACTGTCGATGTCCCCTTTTATAGCTGTTAGCATTTGCCTTATGTATTGAGGTGCTCCTATATTGGGGGCATAGATATTTACCATTGTGATATGTTCTTCTTGGATGGATCCCTTGATCATTATGTAGTGCCCTTCCTTGTCTCTTTTAATAGTCTTTACTTTCAAGTCTAATTTGTCTGATATGAGTATTGCTACTCCAGCTTTCTTTTGACTTCCATTTGCATGGAATATCTTTTTCCATCCCTTCACTTTCAGTCTATATGTATCCCTTGGTCTGAAGTGGGTTTCTTGTAGGCAGCATATAGAAGGGTCTTGTTTTTGTATCCATTCAGCCAGTCTGTGTCTTTTGGTTGGAGCATTTAATCCATTTACATTTAAAGTGATTATTGACATGTGTGTTCCAATTACCATTTTCTTAATTGTTTTGGGTTTGTATTTGTAGGTGTTTTCCTTTTCTTGTGTTTCCTACTTAGAGAAGTTCCTTTAGCACTTGTTGTAAGGCTGGTTTGGTGGTGCTGAATTCTCTTAACTTTTGCCTGTCTGGAAAGCTTTTGATTTCTCCCTCAAATCTGAATGAGATTCTTGCTGGGTAAAGTATTCTTGGCTGTAGGTTTCTCTCTTTCAGGACTTTCAGTATATCCTGCCATTCCCTTCTGGCCTGCAGAGTTTCTGTAGAAAGGTCAGCTGTTATCCTGATGGGTTTTCCCTTATATGTTGTTTGTTGCTTTTCTCTTGCTGCTTTTAATATTTTTTCTTTGTGTTGAATTGTCGTTAGTTTGATTAATATGTGTCTTGGTGTATTTCTCCTTGGGTTTATTCTGTATGGGACTCTCTGTGCTTCTTGGACTTGGTTCATTATTTCCTTTCCCATGTTGGGGAAGTTTTCCACTAGAACCTCTTCAAATATTTTCACAGACCCTTTCTTGTTTTCTTCTTCTTCTGGGATGCCTATAATTCGAATGTTGGTACGTTTAAGGTTATCACTGAGGTCTCTGAGGCTGTCTTCTAGTCTTTTTATTTTTTTATCTTTTTCCTGCTCTGTGGCGTTTATTTCTTCCATTCTATCTTCCAACTCACTTATTCGTTCTTCTGCCTCAGTCATTCTGCTGGTTAGAGCATCTAGAGTATTTTTAATTTCAGTTATTTTGTTATCCATTGCTGTTTGTTTTTCTGAGTTCTTATGAACTGTTTCTTGTACTTTCTCTAATTTGTTATCGAGATTTTGTATCATTTTTACTATCATTACTCTAAATTCTTTTTCAGGCATTTTTCCTATTTCCTCCTCATTTATTTGGTCTTGTGGGTTTTTTTCCTGCTCCTTTGCCTGCATGGTGTTTCTTTGTTTCCTCATGGTTGTCCAAGCTTTTGGGGTTGCTTGTCCTGGTGATAGAGGTGTTTATAGAAGACTGTCCAAGCCTCAGACTAATGTCCAAGTATTGGATTAGACGAATATTCAGTCGGCTATGTCGGGCTCCCCGCAGTCCCATCCGGTGTCCGAGGCCGTCTGCTGGTGTTCAGCTGGTTCTCTGTGGGAATGACTGCGTCCTTCCGTGCATTCCCAATGCATCTGTGGAGAGGGATGCACTCCACGTCTCTCTACTTCGCCGCCATCTTTTTCTCCTCTCTGTGTGACTGTCTGAGCGTCAGTTTTCGGCCTGTCTCTCTTCCTCCCTGAGTTAGAGATGGCTCCAGCCGGGCGCTCGGCTCTGGGGCATTGATTCTTGATTCTGGGGTCATGATGAGTAAGAGTTCTGTCACAGCCCCCAAATGCAGAGAAATGAGCAGGTGTTTTTCCTGTAGTCACCTCAGCGCCTCTCTTCCATTAGCAGTTCAGAAGTGTTCTTAGGTCATTCAAACGTCAGTGGAAAGTGAGACTTTGAGTGGTGAAAAGAAATATGGATGGCTAATTATGTAGTTTAACTTCCCCCTCCTTCCGCAAAGCAGAAGCAATTTGACACTTGTCTTGTGAGGACTATTTTTCCAGAAGACAACATCAGTGATCCTTCTGGGAAGTTTACTTGGGTTGATTTGACTCCAAGATATGGTATTTGCAAAAGATTAGATTTTACTTCACATGCCTTATCTCATTTCCACCTTAAACCACTTATTGGTCATATGTAATTATGATTCCTATTTTACAAAAGGTGGAGACATAATACTCCGAGGAATAAATTATTTTTCATTGGAGAAATATAATTAGTCAACAGAAATTGGACTTGAACTAGCTATCTGCTGACCACAGGGCTCATAATCTTTCTTCTAAAGATCAGTGGCAAAAAAGCAGTTTAAATGCCAGGTGTTTATATCCGTATGCAAAGAAATGATACTCCATGTTAATTGGCAAGTGCACATGGTTTCTGAGACACCAAAGCCTGTCAGTTGTTCTTCCTGGCTTAGTTTCTATTTTTTACCTGATGGAACTTTGGCAGTAGAGTGGCATAAAGATACTGAGGTATCCAAAAGTGGGAAATAAACAGACACTTTTCCAAGGGCAAGTGCATTTCTATAATAGAAGGCAGTGTACAGGAACACAGTGAGGTATTCCACGGCCTTGTCAGGCCTCTGGTGTGTTTATCTAATTCTCTCCACTGTCTCTGAACTCAAAGCGAGGATATAAATCTATCATCCTCACCAAAGTGGAAGCAGGAGGAAAATGCACAGATGAGAACAAGATAAGAGTTTGAAATATAAAATTACACAGATATAATTTTATACCAAGGAACAATTTTAGGAAGCGGACAAGATGATTTTTATTTGTAAATGTGGAACATTCTGAGTGCAGAGGGATGTGTCACACACAGTATATTGTGAGGTGGTCTCTGAACACCTAACGGCGTTCATGTTATTACCATTTTCCTCTGCAGTAGAATGACATACTAAACCGATCAATAGAAGACTTTGGCGTCCTCAAGACGTTTACAGAAATGGTTGAAATTGAATAACATGAAATGTTCTTTTATTTTTCTGTTGACTGTTGCATTGTCTGACTTTCGTGGGTGTTTTAAGGCTTTGACAGGGTTTACTTCCTAGTTCTGAACATGAGTCACAAAGAGCAGGTTAGTCGCTTGTAGATCTGTACGTTAGTACAGACATTAAGAAAAGGTATGAAGTTACTTGGAAAGAGAGAAGTGTATGGATTCTCAGACAAGGAAAATCATCAGAAAGACTTGCTTTTAGGATTTGATTCAGGTGAAACCGTACTGGATCCCAAACTAGAACACACACAGCAGAGCCTTTCTGAGAGGATTGGAAGTAAGAACAAGGACTTTGCTGAGTATATCTGGGATCTCACTCTGTTGCTTTTTTAGCTGGTGCTTGGGGAGGAGTGGAAGGGAATGGGGAAGGTAACTATTTCTGACTGCTATTCTATTCTGTAATTACATACCAGA
Organism: Hippopotamus amphibius kiboko; assembly: GCF_030028045.1. Lineage (NCBI taxonomy): Eukaryota > Metazoa > Chordata > Mammalia > Artiodactyla > Hippopotamidae > Hippopotamus > Hippopotamus amphibius. Next base: position 54,855,174 of record NC_080190.1, on the reverse strand, counting down.
CACTGAGGCAAAAATTTTCTCATCTTTTCTCTAATGTGCTAGTATTGTTATTGCCATTTTGCAGGAATGCCCATAATATAAATTTCCAAGGTCAGAGGCAGGTCTCAAACTCAGATCCTCTGATTACACCTTGAGTGCTGTTATTACTCAGGTCTCTTTGGTTTGGAAGTGACAGACACCCAGCCCAAAGCATTTCAGGTGAAAAGGAATTAACTGCTACACAAGAGATGAAAATCTGGATACAACTGGGTGGATGGGTCTCAGAAACTTGACATACCCAGGACATTCTCTGAGTCTCATCCCTTCTCTTTGCTTGACAGCATCAGTTGTCAACTGTCTTCATCCATAGAGCAGGCAATATAGCTACTGATGACTCCTCTGTCTCACACTTTCAAGCTTCATCACTATAGAGACTGGATGGAAGCTCTGCCTCTCTGTAAATGTTCTGGGGAAGCTTCTGATCAGTCCCACTTAGATCATCCACAAACCAATGAACTGTGCCTACCAGGTGAATTACTATGATTGGCCTGTCTTGCTCAAGCAGATAACCAATAATGATAGAACAGGCAGGGTACGCTACATGAAATAATTTGGAAGACACAGTGGCAGGGGGTGGGAGTGGAAGTTCCATCTCTGACACTATATATTATACACGCATGTATCATGTACCTACATGGCAAGGCTGACACTGTTGGTAGCTCCTCTGACCTTAGAACAGACCTTCCTCTTGGGATGAACCCATGTCCGCTGGCTTCATTGGCAATGTACCACATCCCACTAGAGTGTTCTGCCCACCCAAACTGCTCCATCAAAAGTCACTAATCATTTTCCTTCTCTTTCATTTCCTTAAAATGTAAGAGAGCTGCCACAATTATTGCCTGACTCCTAGATCGCCACTGAAGTGAACAAGATAGGAGTTAAACAGAACCTTCATTGGCATTAGCAACAAGGGAATCTTGGCAACCATGTACCAAAATTTCAAAAATGTTGACTAGGAAAGTGCAATTGGATTAAATTGAAGAAAGTTCTGCAACTTTCCCAAAAGTCATAATGACAGTCTCCACCAGCTTCTCTAAAGCAGTGCCAAGCAAACATTTGAGACTGATGACAACATCATGCTTGCTATATACAAGAAGACACAAGAAAAGAGCTCTAGTACCCTTCCAGTGGAAAGGGTGTCTTAAGTTTCTCCAAAAGGGAAATTCTGGAGTCATATCTGCCTTAGATAATCAAAGAATTAAATGGACGTGAGCCCAGTAAAACCCTTATACTCTGCAATCTAGAAAAGATGCCTGATAAACAAGGGGGCCATGAGAGGGCGACATGATGGCAGACTTGAGGAGGGAGATCCTTAAAGCAACAACTGTTTAGAATCTCTCTAGACCTGGGGTCAATGCTTGTGCTACAGCAGTGGCAACAGAAAGTCACTGGTTTCCTGTGCTCAGAGTAGGAGTGCCAAGCAATGAGCTGGTGGTACAGGTGTATCCTCCTGAAAGACAGAGTAACAGGAGGTAAGCACCTGGCCACACTCTGCAAAGAGCTAGGAACGTACAACTTCCATCTTTCAAATAAAACACTAGGAAAAGAAACTCTTTAGAAGAGAAACAGAGCCCCCTATTGGGATTATATTGTGAATTTATGTATTGCACTATTTTTTTCTCTTGTAATGTGAAAGATTCAAACAAGAACATATCAAAGTCCAAAAGAATCCACCTAAACTCCTAGTTGATTCTGTCTGTGAATTAAATCATTTGGGATGCTTTCACAATTTCCAGTGTCCAGGCCACACTGCAGTCTAATTAAATCAGAATCTCTGGAGGTGAGACCCAGGCCTCTGTACTGTCTTTAAAGCACCTTGATTCCACTGTGCAGTCATGCTTGAGAACCACTACTCTAAATAAACACGAGGTAAATAAATGTCTCCTTCTGCAAGAATAAGCAGAGCAAGAAAAATCACTATCATTAAAAAAGCTACTGTAACACAAAACTGTGGGGACTCCTGGAGGAAACAGAGGAAAAAGCTGGCAGGGCGTTCTTGATTTAAAAAAAAAAACCCACAAAAAAACATTTAACTTTTTTGTATGGCATTCTTTTGAAAAAAATGCATTGTTTGCTCTGAAATACCTTTCTCAAGTCAGTTATGGTTTTCATTCCTCTTCCGATGAATAGCAACATTGAAATATTTCAAGGTGAAATTGCCAGTTTGCCAAACATACATTTTAGCAGCAGCACTGTTATCTTTATCTGAATAGTTTTTTTCTGGTTATCTTACTTTCATTTGGATCTGATTATTTTAATTAAAAATGTGGAACGGGAAGAAAATTTAAATTGCAGTTACTAGTCATAGGCAGCACAAATATACCATGTAGGATAAAACTCAGAGATAAAAACTATAAGGGGTATCTAAAGAGATGAGTCTTTAGCCTCAGTTAGTCACTGGATAAACATAGTCAACTATGTGAGAAATTGTGAAGAAAAATAAGTTTAAAAATTAAAAATTAGTTATAAGATAGCTAAAATATGCCTTGGAAATTAGTGACTTAAAGGTTACTGTCTGGAGAAATTTTAAAATGATATATTTGGCTCTCCAAGAACGTGTAAAATATAAGTCTGTCTTCTCAAATTATACATACTTAACTTGTGCATATTTTCAGGAATGCATTATGTATGAAATTAAGGAACAGGGTAAAATTCAAGGAAGCAGAAAAAAATAGAAGATAACATTCCAAAGACTATTTTAGGCAATGGCACATGAATTGAGTGTAGGTAGTTTGTTTGGGAGATAATACCATCAAATACTGAGAGGGAGTCAGGAACAGGGAACAGAAGGAAGCCATAAAGTACGAAGCATCAAGCGTGCCAACCGCCCTGGTCAGCCAGAGCTTGGGTGCCTTAGAGCTCTCTCTCCCAGCTGAGGGGTAAGAGGCTGGATGTTTACTCACTCGTGAAGACTGCTGCTGGGGGCATTCATTTGTTGGCACCTACAGCCTTTTTGTAGGTGCTAAGGAATGAATGGCTATTGCACATGGAATGGAACCCCCACTCCCTAAGAAAAGAGGCACATGTGCCAGCAATTGGATACGCACAGAGAGAACACGAGTAGGGTTGTGACAGCATCTGCTAAAAAGTGTGTTTTGAAATAAAACAGAGCAGGGGTCAGCAAACTTTTTTTGAAAAGTACCAGCTGGTAGATATTTTAAGCTCTGTGTTCCACATACGGTTACTCTCTCATATTTTTCTTTTTCCTTTTTCTCTATTTAAAAATGTAAAAACATTCTAGCTCATATAAAAACAAGTGCTGGACCACATTTGATCTATAGGTTGTAGATTGTAGATTCCTAAAAAAGAGAATTTTTTTTTAAATACTAAAACCCAAATTTATCAGTTAATATGAACAATCAAAATGAGTAATATCTTCTCAGATGAAGACAATCTTTGCATGAAAAACATTTATGTTGTTTATACAATATACAAATTATTACTTCAGAAAAACAGTTGTGCAGATATATTAGATGATCAAAAACAGATAGAGGGCAGATAAGAACAAACAGCATAGAATTTAAGGCATTAATTTTTATTCAAGTTTTGCTGCTTGAAAAAAAGAAGCCTCTTAGTCAAAGCCAAAAACTCAGTTATCCTTTTCTTTAGGTCTTTTTATCTTTTTCAGCATTAGCAAGGGATACACTTTCTCTTGTTGGAGGAATCCTTGGACCTGTCCTTCCCCCTTCTTCCAGGCTCCAATTAGCTTTTTCACCCAGAGGAATTTCTCTCTATGTCTCTTCCATCACCTTACAGACACTCACAATATCCTGAATCTCACATCTGGATATTCAATATGATTTTCTAAGCAGGTTTAAGATTTTGAAACAAAAACAAATAGGAGCAAGAAGTATCCTCACAGGCAAATTCTGTTCTCTTTCCAACATTGTTCTTGCTACTACACCAATTTTTTCCTGTTTTTCATACTTCATTGAATATGTGAAGGCAAAGCTATTATTGACCATTCTCTTTAAATACAGTGACACTGAATTATAAATAAAATACAAAAGTAATAAATACAAAATCAAAACTCTCAAGCTCTCTTACTTTCTCCTAAGAAACCTAGCCACAATTGTTTATTATTTCCAAAACAATGACTGTGAGAAAACTACATATCAAAATGTAGAGGGCATGTCCAATGGGGCAATCTGAGAAAAATTTAGAGGCTTATTCCAAGTTTTGACATAGGCATTCTTTTACATATTATATGACCTATCATGGAGTTAGGGGAAAACTTAAAGCAGTGCCTCTAAACAATTCTGTAAGTAGTACAAAAACTGGAAAAAAATGATAAAGTTAATATCAGGGATTTTTTTAAAGAAGCTTTCAATGAGTCAAAAAATTCTCCTCTACCATGGAATACTGTAGAGAAAAATATTGTATGAAAACAAGAAAGAATAAAATTTCTCCATAAATAAGAGGTCGAGAAATTGGTGAATCATAACAGGAATTAGATTGTTCTCTTAAAGCTTTCTGCTAATAATAATAACAATAATAATAATAAAAAATGGGGAATACTTCCCTAATCATTTTATGAAGGCAGAACAACACTAAAACACTATACCAAAAGCATAGAATTTCTGGGAAATTTTAAATTACAGACCAGTATTAGTCATGAACATAGATTCAAAATTCCCGATCAAATACTAGTGAATGAAATCCAGACATACATAAATAACAAATTCAAAATGATGAAGTATAGCTATCCCTGTAATGCAAAGTTGGTTTAACATTTGGAAATCGAAATGTGACTTGCCATATTAACATGTAAAAGAAAAATTACATGATCATTATTACATTGCAATCATCTTAACAGGGACAGAAGAAACATTTTGGAAGAATTCAATACTCATTTATGGCTTAAGAAAAAAGAAAGAAAAATGAAAGAAATGAAAACCTTTGATCAAACTTGGAATAGAAGTCATTTCCTCAAACTAGCTAAGGCATCTACAAAATACCTATAGATAACTTCATATTTAATGGTAAAAATGAAATATCTTATTCATAATAGCCCTAAGTTGAACCATCAGCAGGTGAATAAATGACAAGATGGTGGTATATCCATACAATTAAATACTACTCAGAAGTATAATGAATGAACACACACAGACACACACACACACAAGCAAACATGAATGAATCTCAAAAACAGTATGCAAGATTAAAGGAACCAGAGATAAAAGAGTACTTACAACATTTGATTTATATGAAATTGCAGAATCTGTAAAACTAATGTACAGTTAATATACACATAGTTTATACATACATGTACAAAACTAATGTATAGCTTTAGAAGTCACTGGTTGCCTGAAGCAGGGGTTAGGGATGATTTCATGCAAAAGCCATAAGGGAACTTTCTGAGGCAATGGGAATGCTCTATATTTTGAATGGGGTTATAGTTAACAGGTGCATAAATTTATCAGTTCTCAAACAGTCAATTTCAAAGGATTGGCCTTTTTATATAAAGTTAATTAAAATGTATATTAAATAAAATCTAAGATACAGAAAAATTTATTCTTTCTGGTCTAAATTGTGATTCATAGATGATAGATAGCTATAGATAGATGTGAGCGATGTGAAAGAAAGTGAAAAACAGTACAATATGATATTAACGACGGAATAAAAGATTTCAGGCAAGTTTTATCTTTGAATTATAATTGACAAACATTAATTTACAAATTTGCTAAAAATGAGCATGCACTACCTTTGCTGTAAGCTTAAAAAGAGTTTATGAAAAGGCAAGAACAATACAAAAAAAGTATGCTATGTGGTAGATTTTCAGGATATGTTTTGGAATTTCATTTCAATTTTTTTTTCCTTTTTTATGCTTTCTTTTTTACCAACTCATTCTATTTCCAGTCTTTTGTGCATTTACTTCTGTTTTCCTTTATTCCCATTGTATTACCCACCCTTTCCTCTATATCCGGATCTGATGTTTGATGAAAACTTTTTCCTCAATTTGATTCAAGTCCGTACCAGAAATCTTCAAGGAACTAATTATCAAGTTTGCACAATAATGAAGCGAACATAGCCATACACAAAAACAAGATGATAAGAAATAGAATGTGTCTCCACTGTAGTTGCATTTTTTCATTTCTCCTGACCTTAATTGAGCCAGGACCACAATTTCTCACGTGCCTCCTGGGATAGCAAAGTCAGCCAGCGCTGAGAGAAACTCTGACTATGAACCACAATGGTAAACTTATACTCCAGGGACCCTCTCAGAGGCAGAAAATATTGTTTTATACAAACTTGTAGTAATTGGCCAAATCCTGCTGTTGTATTCTCTTTTGGAGGCCAGCTGGGAAGGCTCTCCTTTTCTCAGCTGTCCCCTAATAAAGGTAAACCTTTGTGATCCTACCTTAGGTAATCCAGGAAATCAGTCCATCCATTCTGGCAGACATGGTGCTCCCAGAGAAGGAAAAGACAAGAATGGGCACACTGGTTGATTGTAGTCGGTGCTGGTTGATATTGAAAGGAGACTAAAAAGAAATAACAACAAAAATACTTACTACTTTTCACTTTTTAAGGTGTTTCCTCACTTAAATTTTTATAACCCTCCCCTCAGGAAGGTGTTACTAGAAGAATGCAGAAATAAAGCACATAGATACAAGGATGTTGCCTTTATTTCCTGACCACTTGATGGTTTAGGTTTAAAATCCTAAGGGAGGAATCCGTCAAAAAGGAATAACTTCTACTACCAGAATCATTATTGAAATGACAAAAGTTACAATGTGAATATAGTAAGATTAACTGTATTTCTATATATTAAAAATAAATGATTGGAAAATACAATGAAAATACCAATTTTTGAAGGCAAAATTCAAAGGAAACCAAAATTCTTGTTTAGAAATGAACTTAACCAAAAATGGTGAAATAGCTGTATGTTAAAAACTAGAAAACATTGCCAGAGAAATTTAAAAGGACCTAAATAAATGGAAAGAGATAGCAAGTGCATAGAATAGAAGACTAAATATTGTTAATGTTCTCCCCACATTGATCTAAAGCATATGTTCTCAGCATGGGCAATATCACCCCTCGAAAGGATGAAAATTTGTTCTTGGGGGCAAAAAAACCATAAGATATTACAATGGCTTGTCATCTTCCAAGGCTCAACCCTACTTGATAGACTCTTATTCTCTATTATTTAATGTATCTTGCTTGAGAGGATTCAAATAGAATTTACTTTTTCTCCTTGGAGTCGGGGGGGAGGGGGAAACAATTTTTAAAAAGATTGAGAAATAGTGATCTAAAAATTCAAGACAATTCCAATCAAAACTCCAGTAGATATTTGTTTTTCTCTTTCTGGCTTACTCTGCTTTGTATGCTAACTCATATATATGGAATCTAAAAAAATGGTACTGATGAACCCAGTGACAGGGCAAGAATAAAGATGCAGATGTAGAGAATGGACTTGAGGACACAGGGTTGGGAGGGGGCAAAGGGGAAGCTGGGATGAAGTGAGAGAGTGGCATTGACATATATACACTACCAAATGTAAAATAGATAGCTCATGGGAAGTTGCTGCATAAAATAGGCAGATAAACTCAATGATGGGTGATGACTTGGAGGGCCCGGATAGGGAGGGTGGGAGGGAGTTGCGGGAGGGAGGGGATATGGGGATATATGTATAAATACAGCTGATTCACTTTGGTGTACCTCAAAAGCTGGTACAAGAGTGTAAAGCAATTATATTCCAATAAAGAGCTTTAAAAAAACCCAAAACTCCAGTAGGCTTTTATTAAATTGACAAGATAACTCTAAAATTTACATGTAAATCCAAAGGCCTTAGCAAAGTGAAAAAAGATTTGGAAAAGAAGAAACTTAAAGGACTCAAGACAGAGTACATTGGGTTGAGTTAAAAAACAACACAGCCTAACAGATTAGAGAAATAAATCTGGAGGTATAAGGCCAGTTGATTTTTTGAACAAAGCTTCCAAAGTAGTTCAATGAAGAAAGGATAGGTTTTATTTCTGTTTTTGTTTTTTTTTAATGGCACTGAAACTACTAGATGTTTGTATGAAAAAAAATTGACCTGTACATCATATTGTACACAATAATTAATGTGAGATTTACAATATAAATAAACACAAAAGCTAAGACAATGAAAATTCTAGATAAAAACACTGATGAATATTTTTGTGAACCTAGAGTGGGTAACAATTTCTTAGATGCACAAAAAGTACTAAACATCAAATAAAAGTCAATGAATTAGACATCATTAAAATTAGTCTCTTCAAAAGATATCAGTAAGAAAACAAAAAGACAAGGCACAGACTTGGAGAAAGTATCCTCAATATGTACATCTGGCACACATCCACCATCATATCTGCCGACATATGTATATGTTTGTGAGGTCTGTGTGTGCATGTGAACATGTATGTGTCTGTGTATAAAGCAGTCCTGCAACATAAAAATAGAAAAAATAATCCAATATCCAATTAAAATAGAAACCTTGAACAGACTCTTCACAAATAATGCTCTCCAAAAGGCACATGGTAAGATGTTTGGTGAATTACTCATCAAATAAATGTAAAACAAACCACAATGTGATACCACCACACACCCACTAGAATGGCTATTCCATTCCAATTGTCGGCAAATTTGTGAAGCAACTGATATGCCCATGCATTACTGGCTGGAATGTAAAATGGTACAAATGTTTTGAAATACAGTTGGTTTCTTATAAAGTTTACCATATGCTTACTACACAATCCAACAATTTCACTTTCAGGAATTTTACCAAGAGAAATGAAAACACATTCATGAAGATGTGTATAAGAATATCCACATTTTATTGATATTTTCTCAAAGTTGAAATCAATCGATGTGTCCATGAACAAGAGAATGGATTAAAAATAATATAGTATGTTCATAAAATGCAATACTAATTAGTAATGAAAGAAAACAAATGACTAATACATGAAACAGTATTATGCTGAGTTAAAGAACTTGGAAACTTAAGAGTACACACTGCATAATTCTCTTTATGTGACATTCAAGAACAAGGAAAAACTACGGTGACAAAGATGAGAACAATGTTTGCCTCTGGGAGATGGGATTGACAGAAAAAAGGGATGAGGCAATTTTTTGAGTGGTTACAGGGATGCATCGATTTGAAACAACTTATTGAAATGTACATTCACAATCTGCGTGTTTCATTTTATGTAAATTACACTTCAATTAAAAATAAAACATAAGAAAAAATGACAAGTAAAAACCTATAAATCAAAATCCATTTGAAAGATATCAAAACAAAACAAAGACAAATGGATGAGGCTAAAGCATAGGATTTAGGGAGGTACACTTGCGTGATAAAACTAAAACAATGCAAGGAAGTGATCACTAAAACTTAGGAGAATATTTGCTTAGGGGGAATAGGAGTGGTCTTGCTGAGAACAAGTCATTTTGAGGGGCTTCTGGTATGGCTGACGATATTTTTTGACTTGATTGGTCAAGTGCTAATAAAGATGTTAGCCTCATAATCATCAATTAACTGTACATTCATCTATAGTCATTTTCTGTATCTGTATTTTAGTTTATAACAAGTGAAGATAAATAAATTTAAAAATAAATCAAAGCAATCTGTTTTATATAACATTTTTGAAGAAGACTCCAAGAGTATGATATTTAAATGAGACTTGAAGGATAAAAAGGAGCTGGTCTTGTGAAGAATTTGAAAAGATAGGGATAAATTCCTGTGGGAAAACTGAAACCAGGTCATTGTGACTGCAGCATGATGAACCTGGGGAAGAGTGTCACGAAATTAAGTTGGCGATGAAAGCATGAGCCACAGAGTGCAAGATTATAGATTAAAATAAAGAGTTTGAGTTTTATTCTACATGAATTAAGATATTGTAAAGAATACAAGTGGTAGAGGAAAAACTTTTCATTTGACATTTATAAAAGATTTGACGGTGGTTTTGTGTAGGAATTTTATTAAAGGACAATAAGAATGGAAATAGGGAGAAAGGATGGTAACAATGCAGATTAGGTTAGAGACACAGTAATTGGACTTGGGCAGTGACAGCAGAGACAGGGAGAAGTGAATGTGTTCAAGGTATTTGGCTAAGCAGGTCACAAGAAGTGAAAAACTAATAATTCCGGTTGGTTTCCACCAAGATTAATAACTGAGTAGGTGAGAATGTCATATATGTGTTGAAATGGTAGTAGATTAATGTAGGAAAACATCTGGGAAAGGAAAGTTCACAACTAATTTTAGGGTCAAAAATCAACACTCCTACCAAAAACCTGAAAGCTTATGTCCACTTCCTGCCACGCCATTCCACACTATGGTAAGAGTTCGTCTGCTTAACTATTAACCCTCACTTTCCAGACTAACTTTTGTTCCAACCACACTATCACTGTCCCATCCCCTTGCCACCCACACTAAAACAACCGTTCTTCTAAAATACACTTTTTTTCCTGAATGGAAGACCCTTTCCTAGCATATGCACATGGTTAAATTTGTATCCATCTCCCAAGGCTCACCTCAAATTTTATTATTTTCTTGTTAGCTTATTGGGAGAGTTCCTCTGTGTAGGAGGTGCCTGTCCTATGTCTATATACTTCTCTATTATAGTTTTATCATATGGCATGTATTGATTTTTTTCTGTATTCCCCATTAAGATCAAAGTCCATTGAAGACAAGGATGATAGCATTGGTTCATCTTTCTATCTTTACTCTTAGCACAGTGCATAAGTAGGAGCCAATAGTGAATAAACATTTATTAAATGGCTGTTTTGGAAGAAGTTCAATGAATTCATGCTTTTGCAAAAAGGGAGAAAATCTACAAGCTTAAAGCTACCTATGAAGATAACATGTAGCAATACAATTCACCAAATATATATTGATCAACTATCATGTGCCAGAGTAAAATATTAGGGCTAGAAAAAGTAATAATAAATGGTGTTCTGCTTAATATACTCCCAGTCTAGTTGGAGGATGACATTTGAACAGGAAATTAAAATAAAATGTGGTAAATGTCATAATGTAGTTAAAACAAAGTGATATAGGAATGCAAATGAAGGAGAAAATTATTCTGCTCAGTGGGGATTCCCTTAAGAAGTCACCTTTGATCTGGCCTGTGAATATGGAGTAGTCATTTTATTGAGTATTTTTAAAAAATTCAATCCATCAATTGAATTTCTCTCAGTACCTTCATGTTTTGTAACATGCGGTCTCAGTTTTTACCTGTTGCACACCTTATTTAGACACACTGTGAGCCAGGAGAGGCTTGTTGGAGCCACTAACCCACCTACACTCATTTACTCCCCTCCTACTTGTTTCAGAGAAAGCTACCTGGATGAGAAGAACCCTCAACGTGCTTCAGCCTTGAATGGTCACTGGCTGCAGGAACTTGAGTATGTCACTGCTCTTTGAGGATCCCCAATTTCCTGATCTATAAAATGACAGGAGTGGACTAAATCCCTACTGCCTCTTTTCCACATCAAGCTCCGCTAAAAAGGTGCCATTCAAGAAATATAGATCAATGTTTAGTAAAGGAAATTAGTTTGTAAAAAAGTACAAAGTTATACATAGTACCTCCAGTTTCCAGTTCCACATGTAAGGAGGTTGGAAGTCACTACTCCATCCTAATAACAAGTAAAAATCTGAACAGACTGAAAAGTAAACTCTTCTTGGATCCAAGAGAGGGGAAGACACAGGTCAAACTACTGTGCAGAAAGAGAGGAAAAGGGACCATTTTGAAATACACCAGAGAACTGTTATTCTTAGCAAGGCCTGCCCTTGGGGGAAACTAGTTAACTACAACCTGAATGCTGGGGCATCATCAGACTCTAACTGACCCAGGGAAAGGCAATACCCAACTCCAACCCAATCTAGCTATGCTGTCCCATTTAAAGTGGGAGAAGAAACCTGAGAAACAGTTGTGAAGTTCACAATCTAGAGGCAAAGGCCCACTAAAAGACTGACACCTAACCATAGGACTGTAGAACACTTCCCCTCCCTCCATAATTCCTGACCACAATACTAAAGGCCTATTTATAGCAGTTCTTTTTACCTGGTACAACACAACATGTCTGGCTATCAAGAAAAATTTACAAGGTATATCAAAAGCCAAAACCACAATTTGAAGGGACAGAGCAAGCATTAGAACCAGACATGGCAGGGATAGTGGAATTATCAGACTGGGAATTTAAAACAACTAGGAGGGCTTCCTAGGTGGCACAGGGGTTAAGAATCCACCTGCCAATGCAGGGGACATGGGTTCAATCCCTCTTCCAGGAAGATCCCACATGCCACGGAGCAACTAAGCCTGTGTGCCACAACTATGGAGCCTGCGCTTTAGAGCCCGTGAGCCACAACTATTGAGCCCATCTGCTACAACTACTGAAGCCCACGCACCTAGAGCCCGTGCTCCGCAGCAAGAGAAGCCATGGCAATGAGGAGCCCGCACATCACAACGAAGAGTAGCCCCCACTCACCGCAACTAAAAGAAAGCCTGCGCATAGCAAAAAAGACCCAACGCAGCCAATAAAATAAATAAGTAAAATTATTTTAAAAAATAAAGTAAAATAAAAATAAAACAACTAGGATTAATATACTAAGGGCTATAGCGGATAAAAAGATGGCCTGCAATAGACAAACAGACAATGTAAGCAGAGAGATGGAAATCCTAAGAAAGAAATAAAAAGAAATGCTAAAGATAAAAAAAACCACTGTAATAAAAATGAAGAATTCTTTTGATGGCCTTATTAGACTAGAAATGGCTGAGGAAAGACTCTGAACTAGAGAATACTCAGAAACTGAAAAGCAATGACAACAAAGACTGAAAGAAATGGAACAGACTATTCAAGGACTGTGGAACAACTACAGAAGGTGTAATATACACATAACGGAAATACCAGAGGAAGAAGAAAGAGAGAAAAGAATAGAAAAAAAAATCTGAAACAATAATAACTGAGAATTTTATCAAGTTAATGCCAGGTACCAAACCACAAATCCAGGAAGCTCAGAGAACACTGAGCAAGATTTATGCCACCCCCCAAAATCTACAACTAACCACATAATTTTCAAACTACAAGAAATCAAAGACAAAGGAACAATTCTGAAGGAAGGCAGAGAAAAAAAACAGCTTCTTATAAAGGAAGATAAGATTTATATTTGACTTCTCCTCAGAAACAATGCAGTCAAGAAGAGAGTGTAGGGAAATATTTAAAGTGTTCAAAGAGCAAACTCACCAGACTAGAATTCTATATCCCACAAAATTACCCTTAAAAAGTGAAGGAAAAATAAAGACTTTCTCAGAAAAATAAAAAGTGAGAGAATTCGTTGCCAGTAAAGTAACATGTTGCAAGACATGTTAAAAGAAGTTCTTTAGAAAGAAGGTAAATAATGTATGTCAGAAACTCAGTTCTACACAGAATCTACAGAATGGATGAGTAGTGAAGAAAAAATAACAAAATAAAATTACAAACTTTTTCTTCTTAATGATCTAACTGATAAGATCATTCAAAATAATACCATCAGTGTATTAGATTGTGTATGCTTATGTATAGATCAGATATATACATCTCTCTCTCTCTCTCTCTCTCTCTCTCTCACACACACACACACACACACACACACACATACACACACACCCCTATACTCAGGACCAATCTAGACTGCCTTGAGACCTTGCTGGAGACACATCCATCTATGCCTCTAGAACCAGACCTGCATACCTCAAATGTGTCTGTGGAACTTGAAACATCCCCTGAGGGCTTGGTCCCAGCTCCTCTCAGCCATGGTCCAAGGCCAGTATTGCCCACCCAGGGACCCATCCAGTGACGTGGCAGAACCTCACTGCCCTCTCAGGGACTTGACGGGAGCCACACCAGCCACATACCTGGTAATAGACCCACTGTGGGCCAACTGAGTATCCAACTGTGGACCCAGAAGCAGACCATTGTCCCAGTGCCACCATACTGAACAAGGTACTGAAAGTAGTTGCACTGTCTGACTTCAAGACTTATTGTATAGCTATAGCAGTAAAGACAGTGTGGTATTGCTGAAAGGATAGACAAATAGATCAATGGAACAGAACAGAGATCCCAGAAATAGACCCCCCATAAATACAGTCAATTGATTTTTGACAAAGGAGCAAAGACAATACAATGGAGCAAAGATGGTCTCTTCAACAAATAATGCTAGACTAACTGGACATCCATCTGCAAAAAAATGAATCTAGACACAGACATACACCCTTCACAAAAATGACTCAAAATGGATCATAGACATAAATGTAAACCATAAAGCAATAAAACCCCTAGAAGACAGCAAAGGAGAAAACCTAGATGACCTTGAGTGTGGTGATGCCTTTTTAGATATAACACTAAAGACATAATCCATGAAAGAAATAATTGAGAAGCTGAGCTTCATTGCAATTAAAAATTTCTGCTCTGGGAAAAACAATATCAAGAGAATGAAAAGACAAGCCACAAACTGGGAGAAAAGATTTTCAACAGACACTTCTGGTGAAGGACTGTTATCCAATATATGCAAAGGACTCAAATTCAACAATACAGTTATATAGAAATTATGCTTATTTTTTATGATTAAAAAAATCAACAGAGGATAACCATCTAAAAAATTTCACCACGACTTCCCTGGTGGCGCAGTGGTTAAGAATCCGCCTGCCAATGCAGGGGACATAGGTTCCATCCCTGGGCCGGGAAGATCCAATATGCTGCGGAGCAACAAAGCCCGTGCACCACAACTACTGAGGCTGTGCCCTAGAGCCCGCCAGCCACAACTATTGAGCCTGAGTACCACAGCTACTGAAGCCCATGTGCCTAGAGCCCATGCTCTGCAACAAGAGAAGCCATCGCAATGAGAAGCCCACGCACCACAACAAAGAGTAGCGCCTGCTCGCTACAACTAGAGAGAGCCTGTGCACAGCAACGAAGACCCAGTACAGCCAATAAATAAATACGTTTATTAAAAAAAATTTTAAAAATAAAAAATAAATTTTAAAAGTCACCAAGAAAAATTGGATACAGGTGATAGGGCAGCAATAATTTCCCTTCCTTTTTGCAATTACCAGAATTACTTGTAAAGTGTTATACCACATAGTATAAAAATAAAATTTTAAAATAGTTTTCATTCTGCTCTAATATTCTATAAATCAATTTCTTTTCATTGGCTTATTATACTAACATTTTAAAAGAAAATATTACAAAAATCCTGCTCTTCAATTTGTTAATAAGAATGTAGGACAGGATGAAGTACTGTTGCAGCTGTCCTGCTGATGTATAACAAGCCCAGTCAGAAACTGCACCCCTTCAGTCTCAAATCTCTTCCTGGTAGGAAAGCCTTTCTATCAATTTGAATGTATGTTCAGTTTTTGAATGGGGCTCAGCAGGGTCAGCCGGATTGTGATAATGACACACTTGCAGGTCTTAATCTTCAGAGCCTGCCTTAGCCTGCTCTTGCTTTCACCCTAGAGGATTTCCTCTGCATCCTTCTCAGATGTGTATCACAATACCCTGGACTCTAATAGGTAGTGAATGCTCCCACACATTCATTTATATACAGCTTGCTTACAGAAAAACTTGCTGAGACATTTTGAAATAGAAACTGAGAAGAGAAAAACAAGCAAGAAATTTCCCTATAAATGGAGACTCTGAAGCCTAAAGGGAACTGTGTTTCCACTTGTAAAGCAGAAAAAAATTGGCCAGCTCAAGGGAGGCATGACAGGTGTTTTCCCAGCCTAGAGAAGTTGGGAGGTAAAATGGGTTCATAAAAGCAGAAAAAAACCTTTCTACACTCTACCCCTTCAGCCAGGTAAAGTGCTGGCTTTCCCTTGCCCCTTCCCAGTTTTAGCAGAATTCAAGGGTGAAAGCACAAAAATACACTGAGGAATCACAAGACCATAGCTGTTGGGCACTGAGATGTGTTCCACTGGCAGGGTATGCTCCCCTGGTGCTTAGGTGTGGTCACCATCAGTGTACCCAGAAATGGATACTGGATTCTCTACTTTGTTACAACAGCTCTAGGAGGAGTTCTTGTCATTGCCTTCAAACTGTGATGCTCTATGCTAGTGAGTAGCCTCTTGACCAATTTGTGGGTTTTCCTGTAGATGTTGCTTTTCTGACCTTTACCTTGGGAAAGGAAATGAGACAGAAAGAGCTGAAATGTTCCCTCGCACAGACTTCCTCTTCACACCTTTCTCTTCACACCTTCCTCTTGCCCACACATTAGGCTCTCCCTTCCAACTGCATCTTCTTCACACCATCGCCTGTTTCCTAGCCTTCCACAGTGCCATGTGAGATACATAAGAAGTATGTTCTTTTTCCCCTTTCCCTGCATGTATTGAGTAGGTACATATCATGGGGCTGGCATTGTTCTGGCAGCATGGAATAGATAAACAAGGTCCCTATTCTCAGTGAGCTTATATTGTAATGAAGAAGATAAGCGTGTGAAAAGGCATAAGTGAAAGAGGTACCAGAATCAGCTTTACTCTAACTTCAAGGGCTCAGCATAGGTATGCAAAGTTCCATTCCAAAAATCTGTTCTTGAATTTTAACCTTTATTAAAAATGGTACATCAAGCTAAATCCATTGGGTGTAAGACCAAGGTCAAAGATCTTTTTTTTCCCAAATCTAGTGATATTCATCACCATCTAAGCAAGGTTAAATTTTTGAGATATAAATTTTTGTTCTTCACTAAGTTTTACAAAATTGTGCAAGAAAGTAAATAAATTATCCTAATAATTGCACCAATGCTTCTGTACAAAGATATTGGTACTGCCGGAGTTGATAAAAAAGAATACCTCTGCATAATGGATCATGGTATTAGTCAGATCACTCTTATAGGAAAGTGCAAATTTGACCCTTAGAGTACAGTTTAAGGGTAACAATCAACGTGCTGAAAGTATACAAGACTGGAAAATCCTAACAGGGCTTGGTATATGTAAGTATAGCTCATACCTTATTATTATATTATTACTTTGAAATATGAGAATTCTAGAGCATTTATCTTTCAAAATGAACTTTAAAACTGTTTATTTCTTAGAAAGAAACTTGATATAGTTTTCATAGATAAGTTTTATGAGCATATGTCTTAAATTATGTTTTATAAATTTACATCTTTTTATTATGTGAGTCAGTAATTTGTTTTCTTCACATAGTTGCTATAATTTTCTTTTAGAATTTATTCTTACATATTTACTTAAATGTTATCACTGATTACTGCTATACATAGAAAGATAGTTGCTTTGTGTTCTTTATTCATAAGCTGACATCTTACTTAAATTTCTTATTGTAATTAATAATTTTTGTCAGTTTCAGCTCTTAGGTTTCCATGGCAGAGTCATATAATCTGCAAATAATGATAAATTTCCCAGCCTTTTCCAATTATATGCTTCCATTTTCTCATACTTTGAAAATTGGATTGATTACAATTTCCAGAAAATTCTTGAAGAGTGGTTTACATATGACCTTGTTATAGACCTGATTTAATGGGAATGTTTCAAGCATTAAAATGAAGATTATGGTGTTTATGATTGTTGTTTTTATTATTATTATGGTTTAAAAGTGACATTTATCATCTTAAACAAGTTTCATTCTAGTCTTAGTATTACTAGCATAAACATATATTTTATTCTGTTTCGTTAAATGTTTCTTCTGTGTAAAACTGGATAAACATGTTTCAGATCTATTAAAATATCTTTAGATATTACCAGTTTTATAACTTCAACCATTCATGTATTTCCTATTTATTGGATAAACACTACGTTATAGTGTTTTGCTGTTTTAATTTATTATAAAAATCTTTGGCTCTCTTTTATATAAACATTTAACCTTTAAAATAATGAGAAATGTTTTATAATTGTCTATTTTGTATTATCTTTGCCTTTTTTAAAGTGGTATTTTAGTTCCTTAAAATGAATTCAGAAGGATTCTTTTTATGTAACTTGTAATGTCTTTTAAAGTGCTGAAATCTTTCTTCGTCAAAGTTATAAGCATTTTTTTTGTCTGAATTTACTATTTGGACTAGACAGTTTTAAAAAAATGATCCTATTTTGAAAACTTTAAAAATTACTCTTATAGGCTCCTGGTAAATTTGGAAAAAAAATGAGGTGATTATTCAAACCTCTCTCTAAACATATAATACTTCTGGATAAATATAATAAAGTGTTTTGGTGTACATAGTAGCATTAAGAATTAAAAGGTGGAGAAACGCCCAAGCATTGTAAATGAAGAAGAATCTCAGAATTAGGGGCAAAGACTGTAAGCTGAAGACAGAATGTTTCATAGGTTTATACATTTTGAAGCTGCAGAAGCTATGGGAGGAAATTTGTAAAGTAAAATTAAATAAAATTAAACAATTAGCAATTTAAAATAAAGAATGAATTCGTTTTCTAAAGACAAATGTAACATTTCAAAAAGAAAATGACCACATATCAGGCTATCAGTGAAATCTCAACAAATTTCAGAGAATCAACACTATCCTGACTACATTTTTAATTACAATAAAGTTAGAAAACTTCAATTAAATGACAATCTAAACTTTACATAGTGAAGAAACTAAAATGAAGGATACCTTAATTATTCCATGGTTTAAGAAGTGTAACAGAAGTTATAAAAGTTTCCCTTCTAAACAGTAACAATGCTAAAACCATGTAATTTGCAGCTAAAGTAATACATAAAAATTTCAGCATTAAATTCAGTTAATAGTAAGAAAAAGTGAAATAGTATACCATTTGAAACAATCAACTAAGTAAATCAAAAAAGAGGTACATTCGTTACCTACCTTTTCCCCACTTCAAAAAGTAAAAAGAAAATATAAAAAAGAGTCGACTTGTAATACAAAATTTTAAAAACCAAAAAATTTAAAAATCACAAAAATTTTTAAAAGATAGAAGTGATACACAAAACTAAAAACTGGTTTGTGAAAAAGACTGAAAATATACAAATATAGCAAGACTGAAGAAACAGGATTGAAACAAAGAAAATACTGTAAGTGAAAATGGGATCCAAAACTATATACAGTGAACATTATATACAATTTGAAATGCAAATGTATTTGAAAATAGACTGAATAGTATAGTTTTTAGGAAAATATAACATAAATTGAATTAAAGTAACAAATATGAAAAAAATTATTTTACTACTTATTTTGTTTTCAAAAATTCTTTCTTATTCTCCTATAAGCCAATGTGCATCTGGATGCGTGTGCTGGTGTGTGCACGTGTGTGCACACACACAAACGCACACAGAGGGATGTCATTAAGATAACATCTTATTGAATTTCTATAAATAAAATTGCTTCAAGAGTAGAAAATGTAGGAAATTGTCCACTTCATTTCATAAGCTGGTAAAACTAATGTCAGAAAAATTTAAGGACTGTAAAATAAATGGATATTTTCATTATAACAGAGTGATTTTACTTATTAACATAGGGGAAATTCTAGATAAAATATTAACAAATGAAATTTGGTAGTGTATTAAAATAAAATATTATGATCAAGTTGAATTAATAACAGAAGTTGAAGAATGGTACAATATCAGAATATATTGATGTCATTCACCTCATTAAGACTTAAGAGAAATAAATATGATAACCACAGAAGGAGAAGAGGATGTTAAGATACAGAAAAAATTATTATATGGGACAAATAGATGTCCACACACAAAATAATTAACTTGGTCCCCTCTCTCACACCATACACAAAAATTGACTCAAAGTATATCATGAACCTAAATTCAAGCTATAAAACTTTTAGAAGAAAATATAAGAGTAAATCACAACCTTTCATTAGAAAATATTTTAGGTTAACACCAAAAGCATCAATTATAAGATTGAAAATTGGACTTAAGAATGAAAATATTTGTGCTTCAAAGAATACCATCAACAAGGTGAAGAGACAATCCATAGAATGGGGAATTTATTTGTAAATCATATATCTAATGAAATAATTATATCCATAATATATTTATTTTTTTAAAATATTAAAATGCAATAGTTTTTAAAAGGCCAGTAATCAATTTAAAAATGAGCAAAGGATTTGAATAAGCATTTCTCCAAAGAAGATTTTAAAATGACAAATTAGCACATGAATAGAGACCCTATATGACTGAGTATGAAGCATCATTGGAGAAAAAACAAAATGAGATACCATATCACAAACAGTAGGATGGCTATAATAAAAAAGACAGACAATAGAAAGTTTTGACAAGGATTAGGAGAAATTACAACCCTTATACACTGTTGGTGGGAATGCAAAATGGTGCAGCCCTTTGGAAAACAATTTAGCCATTCCTCAAAATGTTAAGCATAGAGTTACCATATGACCTACCAATTCCACTTCTAAGTCTCTACTCAAGAGAAATGAATATATACCTCCACACAAAAACTCATAAACAAATGTCCATCAATGGATGAATTAATGAATACACGACATGTGGCATGTCCATATAATGAAATTCTCTTGGTAATAACAGAGAATGAAGTCCTAATACATGCTACGACATGGATGAATAGCAAAAACAGAAACTGCTATGATAGTGGAAAGAAGCCAGTCACAAAATACCATGTATTTGTGATACTATTTATATGAAATGTCCAGAAGAGACAAAATTTGTAGAAACATAAAGTGTATTAGTGGTTGCTTAGAGCTGACTGTGAATTGTGTGGGTGGAAGAGCAAAAGCTTGTTTAATTTACACAAATTAGAATTTTCAATAATGGGTACAAGATAAAAATGATGTGAAATGATTGTGGTAATGGTTACACTACTCTGTGAATATATTCAAAAGCATTAAAAATCACTTTAAATGAGTGAACTTTATGGCATGTAAATTACATCCCAATAAAGCTGTTTACTTTTTAATTAAGATCTATTTTGAGAAATCTGTTTCATAAAGATAATATTTATTAATAATTTTTGCTATATGACACTGAAAAGGACCACAAATGGTATTTATATTTGACCTAACTGATAGTTATCTTTGTTACAATAATAAATTAACATAATTTAAGAAGGCCAAGATTGGAGATATCAATCTCTCTCTCTCTCTCTAATAAATATATAAAATAAAATTTAAGACCTATAACAATTGAAATCTATGCTCAGAAGAATACGAATAGAAGTGCAATTCCTCATCCTGATAAAGTATGTCTTGCAAAACACTGTAAACCTCCTTCTAACTGGCAAAAAAGAACATCAATGGAGGAATAGATAAATGTGCTATATTCTTATGAATATAGAATATTATATTCACTATATAGGGAATAAACCTAAAAAATAATTGAAATAGAAATACTGTATTAATTTGAGTTCATCTTAAAAAATAAAATTAAATGAAAAAGGAAAGTTATCAAATTATATAAATCAATACACAGACATAGGCATTTTATTTATGGATAAAAATGATAGCATTAGTTTAAAAGTTGGACCAAAATTATGCAAAACAAGTACACAACAGTGTTTGCTTTTAAGGAAAAAAGGAACTGAAAAGAATAACAAAGAAGCTTCAGATTTATCTGCATATTCTATTTATTTAATTAAAAAATTTTAAGCTACGAAGATAAAAAATAGCAAACAATCAATTTCCACAGTGGATACATGGGTATATGTAATTATCTGTAATTTACTGTGGTTTGAAATTTACAAATTAATTTCTGGGTGATTTTACTATTATTAAAATATCCTAATGGATTGCTAAATTATATTTTTTAAAGAACAATGTTATTTAAAATTATTAAATTCACCAATGGCATTTTTCACAGAATTAAAACAAAAAATGTTACAATTTGTATGGCAACACAAAAGACCCCAAATAGCCAAAGCAATCTTGAGAAAGAAAAATGAGGGTGGAGGAATCAGGCTCCCTGACTTCAGATTATATGACAAAGCTACAGTCATCAAAACAGTATGGTACTGGCACAAAAACAGAAATACAGATCAATGGAACAGGATAGAAAGTCCAGAGATAAACCCACACACCTATGGTCAACTAATCTATGACAAAAGAGGCAAGGATATACAATGCAGAAAACACAGTCTCTTCAATAAGTGGTTCTGGGAAAACTGGACAGCTACATGTAATATAATGAAATTAGAACACTTCCTAACACCATACACAAAAATAAACTCAAAGTGGATTAAAGACCTAATGTAAGGCCGGATGCTATCAAACTCTTAGAGGAAAACATAGGCAGAACACTCTCTGACATAAATCACAGCAAGATCTTTTTTGACCCACCTCCTAGGGTAATGAAAATAAAAATAAAAATAAACAAATGGGATCTAATTAAACTCAAAATCTTTTGCACAGCAAAGGAAACCATAAACAGAACAAAAAGACAACCTATAGAATGAGAGAAAATATTTGCAAACAAAGCATTTGATAAGGGATTAATCTCCAAAATATACAAACAGCACATGCAGCTCAATAACAACAACAAAAAAAACAACCCAATCAAAAAATGGACCAAAGATCTATTTAGACATTTCTTCAAAGGAGACATACAGATGGCTGAAAAGCACATGAAAAGATGCTCAACATCGCTAATTATCAGAGAAATGCAAATCAAAACTACAATGAAGTATCATCTCATACTGGTCAGAATGGCCATCATAAAAAATATCTAAAAACAATAAATTCTGGAGAGGGTATGAAGAAAAGGGAACCCTACTACACTGTTGGTAGGAATGTAAATTGGTACAGCCACAATGGAGAATAGTATGGAGGTTCCTTTAAAAACTAAAAGTAGAGCTACCATGTGATCCAGTAATCCCCACTCCTGGGCATATGTCCAGAGAAAACCATAATTTGAAATGATACATGCATCCCAAAGTTCATTGCAGCACTACTTACAATAGCCAGGACATTGATGCAACCTAAATGTTCATCAACAGAGGAATGGGTAAAGAAGATGTGATACATATATACAATGGAATATTACTCAGCCATAAAAAAGAATAAAATGCAGCAACATGGACAGACCTAGAGATTGTCATACTGAGTGAGGTAAGTCAGAGAAGGACAAGTATCGTATGATATCACTTACATGTAGAATCTAAAAAAATGGTACAAATGAACTTATTTGCAAAACAGAAATAGAGTCACAGAGGTAGAAAACAATCTTCTGGTTACCGGGGGGAATCGGGCGAGGGATAAATGGGAGACTGGGATTGACATATATACACTACTATATATACAATATATAACTAATAAGGACCTACCATATAGCATAGGGAACTCTACTCGATACTCCATAATGACCTATATGGAAAAAGGATCTAAAAAAGAGTGTGACTGACTTTGCTGTACAGCAGAAAGTAACACAACCTTGTAAATCAACTATATTCCAATAAAATTTTTTTAATTATTAAATTTTTATGTTAAAGATTTATTAAACAGTACTATTAATCTAAGTGTCTGTGTATATCCTTTCCTCTGATAAACATAAAATATATTTTTATTTTAGCTTTATGACAGTAAGCCACAAAGATACTCAGAAATTATGGAATATTTACCACCAGACACATTGATGACACAACTTTGTTAAAACATATGAAATTAAGTACATAATATCCATTAAAGATATTTTTTCATGACTATTACCTTGCCAAGTTTTCTACGTTTTCCTGAGAAAGTGTTAGTGCATTATATATTTCAAATTTACATAAGTTTTCTAATATTACCTGTGCTTAATTCTAATCTTGATTAAAATACATGTTCCATGTAAGTAATATTTTTTTTGACTCTGTACCCAAAGGATTCACAAAAGAACCTAAAGCAGATGTAAGGTTCAGAAATCTTAACAAATATCTGTGGAACTTATGAATTAATACGTGGAATTTTAGAAACAATTTCTTTCTTGATATTAGGTATTTTTATTAGTATATCCTGGAATTAAGCTGTTTAATGTGGAGTTCTATCTACCACATTCAAGTCACTCTTATCTTTGCTCCTTATCCTTCCATACTAATATTGTTCTTTTAGGATGTTCTCTACTTCCCCAATCTCTACTGCTTTTTTCAGAGGAGAAAATACCTGAGTCCTGAGCCTATCCCATCATATCATATTGCCCCAACAGCACTAATTGAGGCAAAAACATTTTGATGTTTCTGGTATATGCAGGCTTTTTTTAAAAAAATGATGTAATGCAAGAAAGCATTTTAATAGCACTTAGCCTATAATGAGCAATCAATGAAATCTTGTTGCTATTACTTTATTAATTGCTTGAGTGAGGATCAGGGAGGGAGGGAGAAATATTCTATGTAGTTCAGTTTCTTTTAACAGGGAACTCAATACATTATTTTAAAGTAGCATCTCACAATATCGGTTACGTGTCTTGTTTAAGTTTAAAATCTCTACAATTTTGTTCATTTTGAAAATGTAGACAGTGGAATCCCTACTTCATATTCTGGATCAGAGAATTCTTAATTAAATGTATGTAGGTACACTATAGTGAACTTTCCACAATATTGGGAGGACAGCCTTACACCCCACCCTTATTTTATGGAGGATGGAATTGGTTCCTAAATATCTTAGGATTTAGGAATAGTATAAGTAATTTGTATTTATACAGAAATTTAGTGTTTAAACAATGCCAACATGTATTTAATCTCTGATCAAATAGATAAAATATAGAGGAGGACATAAACCAAATCTCCTGGCACCTTCTATTATATCTCACTGGCTCCAAATCTATTTCCTTCTTTCATTCTCAAAATAATCTAAAATGATTCTCTAGATTTTAGAAAGACTCAGGCTATATTGTTCCTACTGTTTTGTATTTGCCTCCTAAAGTAGTGTATTGTGGATACTTATTAAGTATATTAATGGCAAAATAGAATTTTTCAAAGACTGTTGGTTGGGTTTAGCATTTAAATCCTTTTAAAATACAGCTCTGTGTGCTGAAAAACGTTGCTGAAACATCAGCAGCTCAGCTAGAAGTTCCTAGGGAAGACATTCTATAAAATACACTCAGATATGGGCAACCACATCCAATTCTATTGCTGCCCAACTGCTGTCTGTTGAAAATAAAATTCCAGTGTGTTATTAACACATCTTCAAAAATATAATCTGCAAATGTTGGGTATATTAGCTTCTAAAGTCAAGTCATCTAAGAAAAGTCCTGGTTATTGCTGAGTCTTGTCGAAGTCTTTTAAAAATCGTTATATAAAATCATCTAAATGTCTGAAGTAAATGGAATTAAATTATATGCCAAGAAAGGGAAGAGGTTTGGGGACTCATTTTTATGACTCACCCACCCAAATGCCTACCTAGTATGTAGATTCCTTTACATCGTCCCTTTCATTTCCAAACCCAAGATATCTATCTATCATCTATCTATCTACCTATCATCTACCTATCTATCTATCTATCTATCTATCTATCTATCTATCTATCTATCATCTACCTATCATCTATCTATCTATCTATCTATCTATCTATCTATCTATCATCTATCTATCTAATCTATCATCTATTTATCATCATCTATCTACATCTACCTACCTACCTACCTATTTGTCTATTTAGAGAAGGTTTGTGAGGCAGTACAAAAAGAAAGGTGATTGAAGGTAAAATCCATTCCTGCCTTTTGTTCTGTTAAATCTGAGTTCCTGCATGAAATTACAGAAGGGCAGGGAGGTGGAGAGAGACAGAAGCATTGAGGCAAAAAGTCTGGCTAACCCTGATGGGAAGAGAAGTCCTGTGGTCCTTGCACAGGAGGTACCAGAAGTCCACAAATGGCAAGGAGGTGCACACACTCCTGCACGGGCCAAAGAAGGGTACAGCTGCATGTGCACCCAGGGAGATAACAGCTGTCAGACCAACACAGGAGCCACAGAGTGCTGTGCTCACAATTCTTCTAATTATTTAAGCATAGAATTCTTGTGTGTGTCCAAGAGAGTTAAAAAAATTCAATCATTCATGTTAAGCCAAACCTAACAACTGTTGTGAGTAATTATTTAAAAAGTGAATTTAGGGTTGGATTATGTGGGGGAAAGAGAAATGATTAGTAGAAAAGGAATGGAGACTGTGGAATGCAGTCATAGAAAATTGGCTGAAAGCCCAGAGAAACAGTTAGCGACCTGAGCTCAGGTGTGTGTCAAGAGGACTGACTGAGTCAGGTAGGCGTATCTTGCTGAGGTCTAATGGGCCATGGTGAACATTCATGGAGAGCATGTTCATGGCGAAGCAAGACTCCTGATCCCTGTGTTCATGGAGAATCTCCAGATATGGGCTCTGCTAAAAATGTTAAATTAAGTTTTCCCAACCTCTTTTTCCACATTGAGCATAAAATGTACTTTGAGTTTTTGAACTATAGAGTGCCTAGGAGGTAGGTGAAAGAAGAAAAAGAGAGAAAAGAAAAGAAAAGAAAAGAAAGAGAAAATCAGTACCATAAAATATTAAAAATGTGAGGTTCAAAGAATCTCTCAAAGAATCATCTTACCCGTATCCTATCCAATTCCTTTGCCAAAGTCATCTTACACTTTCAATTCTTTGAAAGCACGTCTGCCTCACTGGGGCTGGTTTTTCTTAACTTCCTTGGACTGCACTTGATAAGAAAGGCAGTGTTGGTATCCTGGAATCAACTTAAGAGAAGCTTAAAGAAGCTCTGAAGGCATTTCTCTTTTCGGCTCTAAAAATACTCTCCATTAAACCTGTACAATTTTCCAAATCATATTGCCCTTCTCCCTTCTTCCCTGTCAAAGCTACCCTTTATCAGTAAAATCACTTGCTTGGGAACTGGCAGCTGAAAACTAGAAATGCAAGATTCTAAGCTCCATTAATGCTAGAGGAGCCAGACGTTTAATAAATATCTGTCATTTTAACTTTGTTCTGTGGATTTCAATATGTCAGACTTACAGAAAAAGATGGTGGAATGGAATTTTTAACATAAACAAGTATGATGTATAGTACAGATATTGTGGGAGTACAGTACACCTGGTATGATGTTGCCTGTAAAAGTCTGACCTAAAATATATCTCAGTTAAACATTACCACCAACATAGCATCAAGAGTATACCATTTCATGTAGAACTTGAAAACATAAAGATTTTAATTGATTTTTCACTTTGGTTTGTACCTCTTTGTTTTTAATAAGAAAATGACATTTATTAATTATGAATTTTTAAACTATTGAATAAAATGAACAACAAACTTAAAAGAAAATAAAGAAAAATAGATAGTAATTTGTCTATTGCCTAAGGAAACTGTGAATATTTCAAATTATTTTAAAAATCACCAAATACATGAAATTTGAACAATTAAAAAGTTAGTGTATGCTATTATATGTAAGAAATTAGCATACAATGAATTGCAAGATATATTGTTGAAATGTAGTTGGCTTCACCTTTCTGAAAAGCTTTTTAGTAATACTTAATAACTGAAACATGTTTGTACTCATTAATCCACTATTTTTACCATCAAAAACCTTATATAAGGAAATAATCAGAGGTGCTCAAAGAGATTTAACATTCAGTAATAATGCTTACAATAGCAAGATATTTATAAATATTTTTAAAATTCCAAGCGAAGAGTGTGATATTTTGTAAACACATAATCATATGCACATATGCTAAACATTGGAAGTGCACAAAAGGTTAAGGGTGCTCATTGCTAAGTAGTGAAATTGCAAGTTGTTCATTTTATTCTTTGTATTTTGCAGTTTTTAAGAAATTACTTTTAATAAGTAAACAAAATCTATAATCAGAAAACAATGCAAAACAAAAAATATACCTTATAGGTGATGAAAAGGCATTTGAGTGGGCTTTAAAGATAATATTCTATTTCTTAAATGGGTAACCAATTATACTTGGTTATTTGTTTCTGTTATGATGGTGATAATTTTTCTGACTTGTATTAGTTAAAGTGTTTGAATCAATATATAACATTTGGGGAAAAAAGTCATTTCATGAGTGTCATCACTCTAAGAGTAAACCTCTTGCAAAAATGGAAAAAACAGTATATGTTCTTAAAGGTATTATTAATATTAATATATCATTATTTTTAAAATATTAAATGTTATTAAAATGATAGTTAATAATACTGTATTGCATAGTACAATTGTTAAGAGAGTAGATATTAAAAGTCATCACAAGAAAAAAATTTCTTTTGGTAACTATGTATGGTGTCAGATGTTAACTAGACTTATTGTGGTGGTCACTTTGCAAAATATACAAATAATGAATCATTGTGTTGTACACCTGAAACTATATACCTCAACAAAAAAATTTAAAAAATTATAAATGACATGATCTCTCAAGTCAAAAACAAGTTATGAAGAGCAAACAAGAACAGTTATTCTCTTCACTAACATTTCTCACTGATCAGGAATCAATCACAATTTCAAGCTAAAAAATGTAAAAACTGAAAAGTATATATACTGAAAAAGATAAAGGAAATTTTTCATTACTGAAGGTGCTAAGAATATGTATCTTAGAAATTCAAGAGAATCAGTGGAAAAATTTTTACAACAGAAAACCAGTAAGAAAACTCAGTAAATTAGTTGGTTACAATTTTAATATCATAACATTGATGGCCTTTCTGAGGCCATCATTTTTAAATGTGAATCAGAATCTAAATAACAAAAATGACATTTTTCAATAGGCTAATAGAGTCCTTAAATCTCATTTAATCTATAGATCTCCTCTCCAATGCTTTTCATTCTGTTGCAATTTTTAAAAAATTCTGTAGAGACTGTAAACTGATTATATCATCAAGGTGCTATCTGATATGTCCCTCTGCGTCTTTGTTTCCTCTAAATGAACAGCTGGGCCTAGAGGTTTAACCTGACTCCGTTTTGATATTTTTGAGAGAGTAAAATACCTCACATTTATAGGTAGTGTTGAATTCCTCCATCAAGGCATACATAATGTCTAGTTATCCCTCTTTTCATGATACCAGCAAGCACTGAAAAACAATGCTTGGGTGTGCTAATAATTCATTAAGTGTGGCAAAATAAGCCAGCTCTATTTTTAATTCATGCATTATATTACATGGAGTGCTTCTTTAAATAACCCCCCCCCAATTTCTATTTGTTTATCTACTGTTATATTTTTAATAGAAAAAAGTAGACAAATATTTTATTCTTTCCCATTAATTTACTGGTTTTCAAAATAATAATTTAGTTCACAGGCATCCTCCCAAATTGAGCAATTTATTTTCTTTCATTTACATATGATAACATTACTTTTTCAAACTCAGATTGGGTGCATAATTCTTTAATATGAGTTAATAGTAAAATTTCCCATTTCATGTCCTGTTTTTTTCTTTTAATGTATTGTATTTAATTGTCCACCATTATTTATTGAACCAAAGAATAACTTATAAAAGCTTCAGCAAAATAGATTTAGGAAATATATCAATGTTGGATATTTTCAAAAGTTTTCAAGATGTAATTAATAAAAGTAATGACAGGAAAGACAACTCTGGTCATTTTTCATGATTTTTTTAAAGAATAAATTAGAGAAGAGTTTGTTTCTTAATCAAATAGTATAAGCAATTTATGACAAATCCAGTATAAAAAATTATACATTTTCTTTAAGAAAGTATTTACCACTTTGAATTCTTAGCTGTAGGCCTCAGGAATTCTGTTTCCCAGTACCACAATCAATATATTACTTCTAATTATTGTAAAATGAAATATACGAAAAATCATGTCACATAGTTAATGCAAACTTTGATTACTCAATTAGCTTACTTTTTCTCAGCCTTAGGATCTCAACTTTTATTTCTCTTCTTCCCTGAGATGTATGAACACTCAAGACAATGTACATATTCCAGTTATTACTAGAGAAAGTTTAAATTTTAAACCTACAATTCTATGCCCAATTCCAATGTGTGAGATTCTTTTTTCCCATATCTCCAAGCAAGTCTCTGACACCAGCAGTACATCCTACAATTAAATTCAATTCTCATAATACGTCCAGGGAGACAGCATCAGATTTCACAGTTTAAGGACTTAGTTCCACAAGACTGCTCTCCTCTTCAGATACCAATTATAAGCCTAGGTGGCCCTACCTGTGCTTCTGACCAACTGGCTGTAAATCACAATTTCCTAGAACCCCCTTCTTGCATTTGATTAATTTGCTAGAGCAGCTCACAGAATTCAGAAAACCAGTTTACTCACTAGATTACCAGTTTATTACAAAGGATGTTACAGGATAATGACTCAATAGCCACATGAAGATACTTATAGATCAAGGTATAAGGAGAGGGCGCAGAGCTTCCCTGAGGGCCTCACTCCTCATATCTCCATGGGTCCACCAACCCTAAAGTTCTCAGAAGCCTGTCATTTGGGGTTAATTATATAGCCACAATTGATTAAATCATGGCCTACTGGTGATTGAATTCAACTCCAGCCCCTCTCCCGTCCCAAAAGGTGTGGGGTGGGAGGAGGGTGGAACTTAAAGTTCCAACTCTAATCACATGGTTGGCTCCACTGGCAACCTGCCTCCATTCTTCGGTGCTTTCCAAAATCAACTCACTAAATTAACAAAAGACACCTTTATTGCTCTTTTCATAGGATAGCCAAGGACTTTAGGAGATTTGTGCCTGAGAACAAAGAAAAATATATATTTCTTATTATAAATCACAATACTACACTAGCCAAGAAGGTCTTTATGACACATTGTGACATGGCTTTTTGCAGAAATGTCCTGTGTTTCTTCATGAATCTTGCCAATGGAAAGGTAGCTATGGGGGAACCATCCCCAGATCAGATACAGGTAGAGAAGCAAAAATAATAGAATGTTATTAATCAGAGTGGAAATAACTAGCTGGTCTAAAACATTAGGTGTTTAACTTTCTAAGGTATATAAAGAGTATATGTCTTTTCCTAGATCTCTGTGTGCATACATTTCATAATAGAAGGTTCTTCTTGCAAGGCTTACTACAGTTTTGCTCATGATTATGCCTGGCACTGGATAAATCCATTGGTGCTGACACAAAGTGCTCAGTGCCTGCAGATACGTAAGAGCTAGGACACATTGTCTCTTTCTACATATTGTAAATCCCTTGTAAGTAGTCACTCCCTAGCACATTTTATCAGCTATTGTCCCACTAGAGAGCAGATGACACAGTCAAATTAGATACTTGAAGAGTGTTTAATAAAAAGCCTGTTAGCAGAGGTATAATGGAGTTTGAGGGAAACTAAGAAGAAATGGTACAGTATCCCAGGGCTCATGATAGCAGAGACCTACTAACATTTCCTAAACCTGAGAGGTTTCCTTTTCTCAGTAATATGAGTTAATAATTCTGAAACTAATTTCTATGTATTCTAGAATTGGAAAAATATATAAATATATAATAAGGATAGTGGCAATCAGGTTTCTGAGGGCTGGAGAAGGGAATTATATGGAAATGAGAAGATCAGAATTCTACAGTATTAGATTAAATATGGAGTTATCAATATAAACTGGTAGACCATCCATAAATCTGTCCAGAGACCTAGAAACAACACCAAGACAGTAATGAGCACACCTTGAACCATTAGGAGGAAATAGACTTCCATGGAGAAATGGCTGCTTCTAGGGCTAAAGCACCAAAAGTACAAGAAGAGTTTTGAATGTTGTATTGAACCTCAAAATAAGAAAATACTCAAAGAATGGTGGAATATGTCAAGAGGACATTAGAGCTGGCTAGAAGGACCCTCAAGAAACAAGATTCTGACAATCTGTCTTGAAAATAAATATGATAGTAGCAGATTATAACACCATTCAAAAGAATTAAAATGCTTAAGTCCATACTGATGTGAAAAAAAGAATATATAAATAAATGGGAAAGAAGGAAAAGGAAGAAATGACTATGAGAAACTGAAGAAAGTCACCCAGCAGGAACTGCAGCCTTCGGTACAGAGATGCTGTTCACCAGTGGTAACCTGGAAAGGAGAAAGCTGGAAAGCAAACAATTGCCCATCAGCCCTGTCTTCCACGCCCCCGCCCCCAGCTCCTGCTGATGCCTCCCATTGATGGATCCTTACAAGAAGCTAGAGGTCATGGCAGCACATTGATGCAATCTATGCAGGTCAGATTCCTGGAAAATAGAAAACAGTATGGCAGGATGGTTTGTGGACCTGCAGGAGCAAAAAGAAATGATCCAGCAAACTCTTTTTGACATGGTTGCCACAGAGGTTTTTCCAAAATAGACATTTAGTCATGTTTGTTTTCTTTATTAAACAATTATTGCTAAAAAGACAGAACTTCATGAAAGTCAAAACTCTTCACAGCTTGATCTCAACCTGTCTTTTTTAGCTTTTCTCCACCACTGTGTTGCTCTATCTCATAAACCAAACTCCAATCTTATCAGACTATGTGATGCTTCTGAAGCCACTCACTCACAGCATTGTGGCTTTACCTATCTATGTTTTCCCTTGCTTGGAGCACTCTTTTCTCACTTATTTGACACAGAATTTCCTACAAATTCTTAAAGGTCTGGGTCAAATATAACCTCATTTCTCTTCTTCCCAAACACCATTGGGCAAGTGAAATTGTACTCCACTTTTATTAGGCAGAGGTCATTGATGAGAGATTTGTGCTTCCATAATACTTATTCCAAAATCAATTATCAACACATACCAGGTAACATATTCTTTATCTCTTTCCCAGCTAAACTGAGATCTTTGTATTTTGGCCATGTTCCTAACATAGAATTCAGGCACTCTATAAACAGTTGTTGAGATAAATATATGACTCAAATTGTATAGAAATCTGATTTTCACACTATTCTTCATGAAACCCTACGTTCAGTTACAATGTTTGAAGAGTCAGTTCCTGAGATCACCAGGCACCTTCATTGCCACACAGCCAATTCAACCAAACCACCAGCTTTTATATTTACTTAATATGCAATATTTTCTTTGAACAAAAAATTCCACTGCTAAAACATATTGAAAAAGTACCAAGACATCACAGAACATTTTAAGAATATCTTGCATTTATATAACTGGCGTTAAAAATTGCATATATACATTTGGCCCTCGTATCTGCAGTTGGTTGAATCTGTGGATATAGAACCCGCAGATATCAAGGGTAGATACCCAAGTATGATTTTATATATAAAATTTTATATATAAAATTAGATTTGATTACAGTATAGCATCACATAAGACGAATGACTGGGTTTTTATGTCCCTCTTTTATAAATAAAGAAATGAAGAAGCAAAAAAGTTAAATAACTTGCTCAAGGTCAAATATCTTTCAATGAGGCAGGACAGAATGTTCATGATGGATAGGACTTTCTTTAAAGGAGCTTGTAAAAATAAAGGAGGAAATGCCAATAGTCAGACTCTCCTAATAATGGCTATAATTCCCTGTGCTGTACAATACAGTCTTTCTGTTCTATACATAGTAGTTTATATCTCTTAATTCCATACCCTTATCTTGCCCCTCCCCCATCGCTCTCCCAACTGATATCTAGTTTGTTTTCTATATCTGTGAATCTGTTCCTTTTTTGCTACATATATTCAATAGTTTTATTTTTTAGATTCCACATGTAAGTAATAACATACATTATTTGTCTCACTTTGATTTATATAAATCATTTTGTAATAACATTAAATGAAGTATAATTCATAAAAATACTGAATCACTGTGTTGTACACCTGAAGCTAATATAATTCTGTAAATCCACTATACTTTTAAAAAAATTTACACAGGAAAAAAAAGAGAGAGAGACAGTCTCTATTGGCAAAGGTCTTGGGAAAAAGCCAAACCTCCTGAATTTAAAATTGGAATGTCTACATTAAGCCCCGTCTTCTCCCTAGAGAAGCATCAGCAAAAATTGTCAATTCTTCCTGTGAAAAGGTAGGACAATCTTCTCTTGATGTGGCTTCTTTCCTACGTTCAGGTCGAGTAAATGATCCTTTTCTGTACAAGGAATGTCATCCTGTTAGCCTAAGGAGATTAATGCAAGTCCTAAATGAGAGTGATCTGCTTTTCCCTCATTGACCAGGTCTGGCTGGGGAAATGAATTGCTGCCACTTTTTTTGCACAAGAGAAATTGTTGTTCTTACTAGAATTACTGAATTGAATCAGAGATTTGCTCTCCTTAACGCCTCAGTG
Organism: Hippopotamus amphibius kiboko; assembly: GCF_030028045.1. Lineage (NCBI taxonomy): Eukaryota > Metazoa > Chordata > Mammalia > Artiodactyla > Hippopotamidae > Hippopotamus > Hippopotamus amphibius. The sequence continues at coordinate 54,821,102 of NC_080190.1, read as the reverse complement.
ATTGCAAAATAAGAAGTGTTTTATTTTGGCAACTTTTGTTGTAGGAACCAAAATCTCAAACTGGTTCCAAGAGGAGGGAATTTAATTACAAATACCCACATGTAAGATGTGACTTTCATGGAACCTAAGAACAGAAGCTTTGCAGGAGGAATGTCAATACCTGTAACTGGTAGGAGAGTCTAGACATGGGGTAGCTACAGGCACCTCAGTAGCAGAAGGAGTCACAGAGTTTCTGTTGAAGTAATTGCCCTGAACATGAACACAGTTATACTTTGTATGGCTGTTTCTTTCCAGTCTGCTAATCACTCACATGTTTTTAATATTTCCTAACTTATATTCTCAAGACAGTCAGACCAGCTGGTCTAGAGTTGTACTACTTAAAATTTAATGTGAATACGGCTCATCTGGGAATCTTGGTTAAATGCAGATTGATTCAGGAGGTCTTGGATACAGCCTGAGATTTTGCATTTCTAATTAACTACCTGGTGATGCCAAAGTTGCTTGTCCACATATCATGGTTTGGGTACAAGCTTGAGAATCTTACCAAGTCAGGCCACAAGTGTACTAGGCCAGTTTAAGGGCTTGATTGACCTTAGGTCATGTGCTTATGATGTGTCCAATCACTTGGGACCAGGGTTGAGGGATAAGTTCCTCATTGTATCAAATATACAGGGACTGTGAGAGGGGAAGTTTACCAAGGAAGGGATTGGGATTGGGTTGGCACTCTAAATAATGCCTCCTATAAGCAGTTACGTTCAACTGAAAATTGGTTTTAGTTCAGTAACTTTATCTACTGGTGAGTATCATCTTTGAAAATCAAAAGAGATGTTAGGTAGTCAGACATTAACAGCAAGGAAGTGACAGTGGTGAAAAGACAAGAGGGGAATAATCGTCACATCCCAACCATCTGGGGACCCTCCCCTGACCCCACCCAGAACAGGAGAAACTATGGTCGGGTGGTGGGCAAACTTACCCTGCTTAATGAGAGAGCATGGTAACACGAGGGAACTTCCTGGGCCGTGCATGCCCAAACCAGATAGGTGTATAACATATAGTAAACCCAAACTCATTATACCATCATTATAATAAAATCTGCATGTGCGCCTCCCGACCCCACCCCCCCACCCCCCACCCCGGCTATTTTTTTTACCAAATCAAGGGTAAGGGCATGCGTAATAATGAACTTGTTACATAGCTCGGGACTGTCAATCAAATAATGATTCCCTGCCACTCACCCATGATTGCACCCCGCCTCCTCGCAGAATGCTCCTTCAAAACACCCTTAAGCCTGCACAGGAGGAGTGGTTTCACTTCGCAGAAACAGCCTGCTCTCTCTCTGAGAGTGTAACTATGCTTTAATGAAACTTCTCTTTGCTTAAACTCGAAGTGGTAGCCTGCAATTCTTTGCTTGCTATCGCAAGGACCAAGACTGATGGTCCAGGTCTTCTAGTGACCTCCTCGGATGAAGCTATTTTGACACAACGCACGCCACCCCGGTAACAGAGAGTCAGACACTCAGAGCCTCCCTACTCACCATATTACATCTAGCTTTAACTTATATGATATGAAGAAGTGACCTCATTTTTCCATAGCCTACTTAACAGCAGGGAGAATTGTACTCACTAGTAATTTCGCTAAAAATGTATCCCTCTTAAAAGCAACAACCTTGGTATTTGGCAAAAACTGTGGTCTCAGATATTTTTTCTGCATGTTGTAGAAAAATCTAGAAACTGGGATTTTTAATGCAAATTCTCTATCCTGAAAATGAAGTGATCATCCTAGAATACATCCTTCATCTAATCACTGTCATTGATGATTCACCTCCAGAATAAAGACCAAGCTCTTCTATTCTTCAGGGTTCTTCAGAGTCTGATCTCAATTTATCTTTCTGTGTCATCTCCTACCACTTTGCTACATGTCATATCCTGTGTCATCTCTATGTCATAACCAATTATTTGCCATTACCTATCTCAGAGAAGTTTTGAGACTCTGTGATTTTACTGCAGCTCTTTTTACCTAGAAAGTGATTCCTTATACATTTGCGATTCATATTTCTGCTCATCCAATGATTATTCCACACACAACTAGTTATATCATTTTCTTTGTTCCAACAGCCATCAGTAGGTACCCTAAAATAGTACTTAGTACAGCATACTTGTTTATGCATGTCTTCTGTGAAAATTATTTTAAATATTGTATCTTCATAGATGAGCACTGTTTTGTTAAATGAATAAATGAAGAGAATGAAGGAATCAGTTGGTCTGCAGAGGCACAGCTGGCGATGCAGTGGTTGAGGGGCATCTGGGGAGGTGAAAGTGGGGAGAGAAACAAGCAAATAACATGGTATGCCATAGACAAACCACATACTACACACCCAGTGAACGGACTCACACAGGTATTTCTGCCGTTTGCTTCTCACTTTACTCTCTGCTGGGACTGTTTGTTTTCAGCAAGTTAGAATGATTTTTAAATCCTGAGTTCACAGCTGCTAGAATATTTACTTCTCCTAAATGAAACCACTCTTTTCTCTTCATAATTCAGAATTCTGGTGCTATAACAGCAGCTGAATTGAAAGTCAACACCGAAAGGTGACTCATGGAAATGGCAGGAAAAGTAAATCACATATCACATAAAGACAATTCCTTCACTCTCCTCAGCTAATTATTGTTCCTTAGAAGATAAAATATTTAATCCATCCTAGAGCTATGGAATCCAGGAGCTCTTATTACTGAACAGCTTTATTGCAACAGGTTAGATGTGTTCATCTTAGCACTTCATAAGTTTGCCTGGAAAACATTTATACTCATGAGGTCATTTGGCTGAGCTTTATTGGCTTATATTTATCCCAGAGAAAAGAAATTTATTTTTCTTTGCAGAAGTAGCTCTGTGCTTTCCTGTTTTCTCATGCTATCCCTGATTTTAAGTGATTACAGTTTTAACTGCCTGACCCGGAGATTTTATATCTGTATGCTTCCCTTTTGCTACAGAGGGCATGATGTGAAGGCATTTACTACGTAACATGTAGTCTATTATTATAAAGAGCAGTTTAGTCAGCTCAAAGGAATGCTAATAGACATTATAAGTTAATATCAGAAAGAGAGAGAGAGAGAGAAAGAGAGAGAGAGAGAGGTAGATAGGTGTGGTGTTTGCATTTGGATGGTTTGTCTTTATTTCAGTAGAGCAATCTCCTCTCCCCTGCAAAAACAGAAGAAAAAACAGAGGAAGTCATGGGAAGAGAAGTGCCACAGGGGGAACACACTAGTCCATACTAAGGGCAGAGTGGCTGGCCTCGAGCTAGGGCCAGCCTACTTCTCCTCTTGTCTCCCTCGTGGCTCCTGGAGGCCTTTTCCAGCTTAAACTGCATGGTGGTTTTAGAGGCAATGTTTCTAAAGGCCATGGAAATGCTAGTTATCCACTTGAGTCGAACATAGTGAGAGACCTCAGTGGCACTTTGCACACCTCCATCTTCCACTGCATGTCGTCCCTTTGGCCCTGGGAGCTATGCACGCACAGCAGCAGGTATTTTTTGTTTAGCTCACACGGGCAACTGTCTGCATCCAGGACCTTGTACATCTCCCAGTAGATTCCACGTGCTTGCGATCTTCATACTCCATGTAAAGTAGAGTGAGCACCACTTAGCCTCTCGAAATTCTTTTATAATTGCTTCTGCTGCCCACCAGATGACGTTTGAGTGTCTCCACCAGTTCTTCTGGCCTTGACTGTTGCCAGAGGGAGAGGCTGGGGTCTTATGACAGGGTAAATTCTGCTGGTTGTGTATATGTCAGAGCTGTTCAGCATGGAAGGAATTTCCTGTCTGGGGCTCCATCTTTGTGGGAAGCCACAGAAACATGCCACAGGGACTGTGCCAAGGTACCTCACCGTTGCCATCTGTGAGGCAGCACCAGAGGCCTGGCTGGGCTGCACCAAGGCTGTCATGGGCTTCTAGTGCAGGCAGGGCAAAGCTGGGTCAATTGCAGCAGAAACAGTAGCTGGGGAAGCCCCAGAACTTAGCCTGGTTAGGTTCTTTTCTTTCTGGCTGAAGCTGGCCCTCCAAAAATGGGGAATTCATGTTTTGATTTCTGCTGTTGGAGAGGTTGCTCTTTGTGGACGGAACAGGAGTTATTTTCCTCTTCTCCAAGACAAGCAGAGAGGTAGCAGGCATGTTGACTATGCTGCTGGCCTGTTATTCTGGTTCTTGGTCATCCTAAGGCTGCTGATTTTCTGCACTGCTACTCTGAATATTCTGAGAATTAGAGATGGGAATGACAGGACCAGCATTATTGCTGAAACCCCACTGACTGAGGTTGGCAGAGACTATTCTGTACCTTGTGCAATGGGAGAGCATTGCTGCTGTTGGTCAGATTAGCCGAAGGCTGGGGCCTCAGGGCGATGGTATAGCTCTCCAGTTCTGAGCTTTTATTTCCCAGGAGCAAATGGGTGGCCATCATCTCGAACTTCTGGCCATCAGTGAGTCCTTGATCTCTTCTTGTAACGTATTGACACCATCAACTCAGAGTTCTTTGTAGTCAGGGAGTAGTTCCACATAAGGCTTTAGTTCATCTTTATGACCCAAATTTATCCATGAATCTTTCATAATTTAATTAGAAGTGCCTCTCTTGCTGGGAGTGCTTCTCTTGGTGGAACTGAGAATGAGAAATTTCTTGAGCAGGTTTTCACACTCCATGGACAGGTAGAAGGCAACATAATATATTTCACTCAATAATTTCTCTCATGGCTCCTTGAGTTTAGAAGGCAGGGATGAGATAATCCCTGCATAACTCTCAGCCTGCACACCTCCCACATGGATCTAAAATTTTCCCCTGGAATAGTCCTGGGGAGAAAAATTATGCCACGGAAGTTTCGTACCTGGTTGCCAAAGGTGAATTTGTTGCTAAAGCCAGAGCCTACAATACTGATGTCCATGTCAACATCCAAGACCAGGTTTTCTGCCTCTCAGTCTCTGTAAACAACCCACTTCTGGTGGCAGCACTACACAGTAGATAGTTTGTGGTGGAATTTTCTTCAAGCCTCTTTTCCTTTCATGTGCCATGAGCTACTAGGTAATCAAACATATATCTTCCACTAGCATATTCCATGATGAGGTAGAGTGTTTTCTTAGTCTTGAGATTAAATCGCTTTTCCTCTCTTGGTGAAAATAAACCCTGAATTTTCTGAAGTTTAATACTGGGATTCATATTCACTGTCAATTCACTCTCAAAAATACATGCCTTAAAGTTATATAAAAACACTTGCACTGTTGGTGGGAATGTAAATGGACACAGCCACTATGGAGAACATTATGGAGGTTCCTTGCAAAACTAAAAATAGAGTTACCATATGACCCAGCAATCCCACTACTGGGCATATACCCAGAGAACACTATAATTCAAAAAGACACATGCATGCCAATATTCATTGCAGCACCACTTACAATAGCCAGGACATGGAAGCAACCTAAACATCCGTCAACACATGAATGGATAAAGAAGATGTAGCACATATATACAATGGAACATTACTCAGCCATAAAAAGGAATGAAATTGCGACATTTGTAGAGACATGGATGGACCTATAGACTGTAATACAGAGTGAAGTAAGTCAGAAAGACAAAAACAAATACTGTATAGTAACGCATACATGCGGAATCTACAAAAATGGTACAGATCAACCAGATTGCAAGGCAGAAATAGAGACAGAAATGTAGAGAACAAACATATGGACACCAAGGTGGGAAAGCAGGGGGCAGTGGGGGTGGGGTGGGGTGGGATGAATTGGGAGATTGGGATTGCCATATATACATTACTAATAAAAAATACTGAATTGTACACTAAATATTTAAAAGAAGGTAAAAAAAATGTTATATAAAAACAGAGCCTAGAAATTTCAATATTTATCTTGAGGTGACAGACTTATAATTCACTTATAAAAGTGCTTAATTTCCTTCTAGTTAATTGTATCCAATAGTTTTTAGGGGATTTGTGAGGTACACAAACATTCACCATTGGTGGTAGTGTAAATTGGTGTAAATATCTTTCAATGGGGATTTTACAGTATCTATGAAATTAATACATGCATGTGCTTTTAACTTACAGTTCCACTTTTACAAATCTATTATACAGAAATGTTTGTATGGACACAAAGATATGTGTGCAAGGATGATCATAGCAGCATGATTTATAATAATAAGAAACATCTGTAATGATGAAAAACATGAGCTAAGATGAATGCCCATCCATAGAGAGATGACAAAGCATCTCTGGTACATTCATACTTTGCTTAATGGGTTCCCATCATTTTGCTCACCCAGATAACCTTTATCCTTGTGATATCTGTTTAGAGATGTGGAGAGACCATTACTGAAACCACATCCAGTTCCTGCTCCCAACCATGGGGCTTAAGATGGAAATTGGCATATTTTAATTTCTCTGTCCTGAAGGCCACTGTTGAATGTTCCAGATTTGGGTAATTGAACAAAGATGTGACAATCATAACTCCCCATCTTTTACATACAGTTGATTGACCCAGAGGTGGATACCTAACCCAAGCTGCATCAATTAAAGTCATGCCATAGATTTTTTGAAGTGGAACTAAGAAAAAGAACCTGAGAATTTCTCGGTAACCTCATTCCCCTTCCTGTAAAGATTATTTGCTTTGCAATGAGAGAGACAACCCAGCTGACAATATGCAAGAATCTGAGTTTAGAGAGGAGTGTACAAAATCTTGGTTTTAGGAAATACTGAGGCCCAACTTTGCCTTCTGATCCTATAGTTCAATTATTTAATCCTTTTTTGCAATTCATGAACCAATAATTTCTGTTTTGACATTATATTGGTGAGTAAAAAGGCACGTTTCTTTTTTTTAATTTATTTAAAAATTTTTAAAACATTTATTTATCTATTGACTGCATTGGGTCTTCGTTGCTGCACATGGGATTTCTCTAGTTGTGGTGAGCAGGGGCTACTATTGGCTGCCGTGCACAGGATTCTCATTGCAGTGGCTTCTCTTGTTGCAGAGCACAGGCTCTAGATGCACGGGCTTCAGTAGTTGCAACACACAGACTCAGCAGTTGTGGCACACGGGCTTAGTTGCTCCGTGGCATGTGGGATCTTCCTGGATCAGGGCTCGAACCTGTGTTCCCTGCATTGGCAGGCAGATTCTTAACCACTGCACCACCAGGAAAGTCCAAGGCACATTTCTTAACAACGTGAATAATTTGGTATAATTTTTATAAAACTTACACCTTATTTGTATATGAATCTAAAAATCATCATATAAGACACACAGCAAAGTGTTGACAGTGATTTACTCTTGGAATAGCGGGCAACAAGAGAGGGAAACTCTTTTGTTTTTACATTTACATTTATACTGACTAGCATTTTAACAATTAACTCAGTTTTATAGTTGAAAAATTATTTTAAAATCCCATCAACTAAAAACTTCAAGGAAAACTATACCAAGACAAACAAAAAGTGCCTTGCACCACTCACTCTCGAACATTCTGACACTGAGGGCATCTGCATTCACTGGTTCCACAGTGAAGCCAGTAGAGAATCATGATTGCTTCTGATAGAAAGCCGAAGTTGTGGAGTGACTTCCCAACTCACAGATGCCTAATTTATGAACACCTGGCACATAAAGAGATTTGCCAGGAGACAGCATAGCTAAGTGAGAAATGCTTCAGCTTTGCATTTTGAATTGTGCCCCTCTGTTTACTAGCTATGGAATACCAAGGGAGTTAACCCATAAGATTGCTATGAAGTTTAGCAGAAATAGTGCATGACAAAGCCTGACACATACAATGCACTCTCTCTATGCAAATATTAGCCATCAGTGTTGTAGAAGGCAGTATGTCCTCTAGGTGCTCAAGATTTCACTGCATCTCTGTATTTTTTCTCTAATGGAAAGCTTGGTATCTGTTACCAGGTACAAACAGCAAATCCCTTGGAATAACGATTTTCCTGTCATGGTGACAAATTTCAACATGTTAGAATCAATTTCTTCAGGATTAATTCTTGTCCCACATATCTGCACATCATTTGATTGGAGTAGAGCTACCCTTACGTTTATTAAGTTCACCACAATAAAAGCAGAGAGCTTGTTCTACTTCATCTATGCCATTTCATGTTTTTTTTTCACATAGTACAAATTCCTGAAGTCTGATATCCCTTAGAATCGATGGAGTGTTTCCATATGCACCATCCAGGCAGCAGGCCAGGAGCTACTTGTATGGTAGGATGCTACTGCCTGAAATGGGCGGGGTTGGCCATAGCCATCCACTGTATCATGGCTTTGCGTATTATTTACATTGCTAGTACTAGATGGGTTTAGTTGCCTTTTTAAATGTCCTCAAAAATAATACACTATGACTAAGCAGTAAAAAAGATGATATTGTATATTCAAAGTTATGGAACAGAGCAGCATGGTATATTTTAGAACTCTATATCTAAATACATCACAAATAAAATTTCTACATCGGAAAGCATTGTGTTGGAAGTTGACTATATCTTCCTTTGCTGTTCATAAAATAACAACACTATGATAGACGTTAACTTAAATTCAAATAAGTACAGTAATCCACATCAAGAAATGTGTGGGCTTCTTCACCCTCGGGGTTTCCACCTTCGCTCTGGCCCACTGTCCTCCAGTACAGTATCTACTGACCACAGGCTACATGCCAGGACTTTTTTGGTGGGTACTGTTTTTCTTCCACCAGAGGTCAAAGCTTTTCCTACTCCATTTTATCCAAAACAAAGACCTTTCTCCTACCATCATTTGCAGTGGCTGTACTTTCACCTCTAATCCCTACACTTTTGCTGCCATAATGAGCAAATGGTTTCAGTGATTGAGCTGGAGTCTGATTTGATATAGAAGGATTTACAAATGGACCCTGCCACTGAGACAGTTGATTCTTAAGGAAAAATACACTTACTTGTTGAAAGGATGCAACTTACTATGAACTGTAAATGTCATCTAGTTCTCAGATATCTATTAAACTCACAATGTAGATGCAGTGCTAACGTCAAATCTCTAGTATTTGAGATAATATCAGTTTGGACACATATGGTCAAAGAAAGCACATAGGAAAGAACTGAACAATACTTCCCCTGGCTTCTGTCACTGAGAAAAGGAGAACGCACAGGACCACTCAGAATCGTCATAGAATTTTGGTTGTACTAAGTATCCAGATATGAGAGTAGGAAATTTGGGTCATCAAGGAAGGGGAGTGGGCGTTTTCAGGGAGAAACTGAGATTTTCTCATTGGAAAACCCATTATAATTGGAGAAGAAGCCAAGAATTTCCAAGGGATAAATCTTAAAGATGCAAGAAGCTCCTAGGAGATGCAACAGTGGCTCTGTCTTCCATATATAGAACTTTCCTAACTCAAAAAGCCTCCTGTGTATCTTTAACTCAGGGATCACTTTTAGCAGTGAGAGACATTCACATTATGAAGGCACAACAGCTTTAAGCCACCACCTCATGTGCACTCTTGGACGTTATCTCCTTGAGGAAAATGTCAGATGGGGACGTTTGCTCTTTAAAAGTTTCTTTTTTATTTCTGCCAGACTCTAACTTTTTCCGCGGTGTTGTTTAGTTGAATTTCCACAGTTAAATGCAACTACACTATAATCCAATTAAGGCACTATTTCTGAATCAGAACCCTCAGGATATCATGGGAAGATTCATTGCATACCTTAATACCCTGGTAGTTTTATTCCCTGCCACATTGGGGATTAATGAGGTATTTATGGAGAAAATATTAGAAATATGTACCATGCGTGGTATTGTGTTTTTGAGGAAATATGATTTAAGTTTCAAAGAATTTATAACCAGTCTTTGTAATTGATGCTTTTTTTTAAAGTGAGTTCTACCTGGGTGAGAACAGTACACTTGGGGAAGCTTATGTAAGCCTACTGTCTTCACATTCAGGTACATCTGAAAATGGATTCAAATTTTTGAATTTTGTGACATTTAGGTCAGGCCCTCGCTCTCACACTAAAATTTTGTCTTTCCCTCCTCCTATTTTTCCTATCACCCAACACCTAACAAAAATCTTTTGGAATATCTTTGACCTTGCAAATAATAGATTTTCAAATTTTATTTGTTGATTAAACAAATAAATTCATGAGCGAGTAAATGCATGAGTGACTAAACAATGAATTGAAAAGTTGATTTTCTGACAATTTAACATCTACTCTAAGTTCTAAGCATTGATGAGCAGAGTTCTAATGACACTGTTGTGGTCAGTAGGTGACATTTCTCCCCTCACCTCTGAGATACACAGTCACGCCCTCCCCCTTAAGCTTCTAGGACCCTCCTTTCTTAAAGCTCTGCCTCCAGGAAATTGACAATCAAGCACTCTCCTGATTAGCTGGTCCTTCCACCTTGTTTTACTGGCTTTTGGATAAACAGGACTTTGCAGCTTTCCCTACAAAAAGAAGACATGTTGAATGACTAAATCAATATCTTATTCCTCCTACTCCCTCTCCTTTTTTGTCTTCCAGACCCTCTATCTTTCATCTTTCTCCTAATTCTTCAATATGTTGCCTCATCCTGCTTCTAACTTTTCAACTATAACCTCATTAGTCACTTACTGATTAAATCATACCTCAGCAACTTCTTCCTGAATTCTGTGGATGTCTTTTAGATCCTCCTAAATCTCTTCACCACATTCAAAATCTGTTTCTGTATATATACTGTGTTACAAATGAACTTGCACTTATGCCATCAAAGCACAGTAAAGCTTTGCCATTCGTTTCACTGCTTGTTGTTTTCCACTGTTTTCACTTCCCTGGTGTGATGCCCAGCTCCCAAGTGGAGGTCACTGCCAGGGGACAACTGTTGGGCAGTTAATGCCCAACCCACACCAACTCCACTTTAGGCTTCAGTTGCAGAGACCAGTAGTTGAAATACACTGATATGTACTAAATGTCCTACTTTGTAATAAGTGACACACACACATACACATACATAAATTGGTTTTATCATCACGAGTCTATAGTTTTGATACTATTATTTCATTTTATAGAGAGTAAAATTAAGCCTTGAGAGATGTCTTAAACACAGGGGCAGATCTCACTCTTGGAAGGGCGGGATTAAATCTCAAGCCTCTCCACTCCCACTTTACCCTGCAAACTTTTGCCTAAAACACATTCACTGTATCTAGTTCCAGAACTTCTTTTTCATGTTAAATGGAAACACCGTACTCATTTAGCAGTTACTTCCTATAGTGGGGTTGGTTGCACACTGTGAATATAATTAATGGCCTGAATGTACACTTCAAAATGAATAATGTGGTAAATTATCTGTTATTGTATTTTACTACAATAAAAACCATACACACACACATACATTTATAATCTTCCTCTTCCCAATGTTTTTTATTACTCCCTTTCCTTAAAAGTTATGTCAATAATTACAGAATCCAGGATAAAATACTTAAGCTTGTTTTATTAAGTTAAAATATTGTGCACTATTTTCTTTTTATTATTTCCATTTTTTGCTTTCCCTGGTTAAATATAGATTTTATGGCACAGGGACAGAGATAGTATTATCACTTATCAAAAACTGTACTTCACAGGGGGACAGCAATGAGTTTTAAAACACTAAAGTTTTCCACTACAGGAATGCTGTTTCTTGGAGAGAAATGCACCATTTGCACAAAGAATTCCCTGGTATTTTATTTGGTCTATTAGGTATAAAATGAATCTTGGGGCTTTCACTTGAGTTTCCACTTGACAAGCCTTTGATGTGATGTTGATGACTTCCAAATCTCTTTTCCAGCCCATACCTCCTCCCTGAGCACTAGACCATATACCCACCCAGCTGCCTACTGGACATCACCTTGATATACCTCAGACACCTTAAACTTAGCTTGTCCAAGGCTGTACTCATTATTTTGCACACTCAGACCTGCTGCCGCTTCTGTATTTTTGATTTCACTGGAAGATATAACTATCCACTAAGATGTCCAAACGAGATGTCTAGGCATCATTCTTAACCTTTCCTCTCCCACTCACATCTTATCAATCATCACATTCTTTAGAGTCTACCATAGTATCTCTCAAGGTCTATTTCAAAGGATCAGCCTACGCACACCTACACATGCATGCACAACGCAAAGCCTTCCATTTTGATTGCTTAGTATGACATACTCAGCTATCCATTTGCTTCAGTAAATTGATCTCTGTAGTCACAGAATCTCAGCCAAAAGAAAACTTGGGAAAACAAATCAACAGAAAATAAAGAAAAATGCATCATTTACCTGGAGCCTTTACTGCAAATTTTAATGCTCTGATTTTTTTTTTTTGTTCCTGTGACATCAAGGAATGTTTAAATGGCAGTAGGCAATTTGATGCTCTTTCTTCCTTAGATCAGGTCTAGATAAACAGCTTTCCCTCAACACTCTTATTCGTCACCTCATGGAGAATCAATTGTAGATCATATGGAGGAATTATTTTAAAGTATAAACAGATGTGTTTACCTAACATCACACTTGCTTTTACCCATAGCTAAAGGGCCATTCCCCTCTTTCCTTTAGCTTAGGCAGGCTACTCTGAAAATCCAGAATACTACAATATCAAAATTTTGATTCTTACATTGCAAAACATGTGATCTAGGTATATTTGTAAGAAAACAGGATAATTTTTTCCAGACTTGTAAATTATTTTTGAGAATTTCTAATTTAAAGTTGGACATGTAAAAAATTACTAATGGGAAATCACACTGAAACAAGGTTAATAAGAAATAATTACAACATAATGTAATCTTCCAAAAATTTTGACGTTTGTGGAAAGGCTATCAGAAGAAATAAATAAATAGGAAGTAACATATGATAATTCCTTCAACTTCCTGCCTATCTCTATTTACTGGTGAGATACAAAAGCCAAAAGTAGCCACATGTGGTAGGATTCATGATGGAGTCTGTGATGCAGTTAGTAGAATCCACATCCCTTTAATGCTCTCCTAGAGTCCTATCTGACACTCTCCCAGCATCTTCTCAACCCCAGGCATGTAACTCATGACTTAGTACTCTGGATGGAGTGAGAGTGAAGTGGACCTCTTTGGCATCCTCCTGAACAGGCACTCACTCAAATTCTTCTCGCTCTGAGGGAGAAATCATGGGCTGAGAAAATCTTTCTTGTCACTGAATTGTGCCACTTGGGGAAGTAGTGATGCAGGTAAAGTCATCTGTTTCTTTCACCCTCTCCTGTGCATACAAACTTGTATCTTTTGCCCCAAAGGAGTGTTGGAACTTCAAGTCTGGTAACCTGGACATCCACAAAGTCTCTCTTACCCATGAATGATTGTCTAAGTCAGTGTTTGCCAGGGGCTCCCAGACAATGGTCAAGAAGGACGGGAGTCAGTTCATTAGCCACTGCAGAGTCAGGGTCCAGTTCAGGGTCCACAGCTAGGACCAAGGTCTGTATTCCTATTACACAAAGCATATGTTGGCAAGACTATTCCTGGGTTCCTTTGCATATGTTGCTGGATCCCACATTTCCCACGAAGGCAGTTTTGTCCATGGATGGATACCAGACTATTGTTGTTGAAGGGGGATTATAAACAAGGGACATCTAATTCAGCCATGTTGCTGATGTCACTCCAAAAATAAAATTTTAAAAATATAAAAAGAAAATTATACCTAGGTATAAGGAAAAATAATAACATTGCAATGTGTTCATTTTTTACTTACTGAAATATAATACATATGAAAACTCTAGAACAAAATACTAGTGGGCAATAAACGGTCATGCATGGTTGCAAGTTTTCTTCAGCTTATTTGAGGTAGTTTCATCTTAGTTCTAAATAAGCTGAAAAGTTTATGATATTTACACTGATGTCAATCATTAGGAAGATAATGCAAAAAAAAAAAGGCATATCTAAAATGCCAACCAATAATTTAAAGTGGAATTTTAAGAAAGATTTAAACAATCCAGAAGAAGATAGGCAATGGTAAACAGAGAAAGAAAAATCGTGGGGACTAAGAGAAATCAAAGAATAAAATGGTACAACTAAATCCAATCCCATCTGTAATTATTTTAAATATTACTGAAATAAATATAAAAGAAAATGCAGAATTGAAAAACTGGTCAAAAAAGAGAATAAATTGTCTATAGCTTGCCCACACATCTCAAATATAAAAACAAATACAGATGGAATGTAAATGATGAAAAGGAGATATCTCATGTAAACTGTAAGCATAAGAAGTCAAGAATAGCTATATTAATATCAGATAAAATATCCTTTAAACCAAAGATATTTGATTTAGATAATGAGGAATCATAATGATAAAATGGTCAATTCAAGAAGACATAAAAAATTATATCATTTATAGCACATGAATCAAAAATTAGAGTGATTAAAAATAGGAAATTCTGTCATTATTTTTGAACATTTAACACTTCCCTATTCCAATCGATGGAACAACTAGATACAATATCAGCAAAGATATAGATGACAAAAGTGATATGAAAAAAAGGAAGCTAAGAAAATATATAAGAGGCACAAAGTAGAAAGATGTAAAATTTTCTTTTTGGGCAAGCAACATGGTTGTTTATATAGAAAAACCTAAGAAATTGACAAAACAATTATTTGAATAAGTGAATTTAATAATGTCAGAGAACACAAGTTTCATTTACAAAAATAAACATCTCTGCTTATATATTACCAGCAAAGAAATGGAAAATCCAACTGAAAATTTCATTCCCTTTATATCATCTACCATCTAAACTAAGAGATGTATTTAACACAAGATATGTGAAGATATGTAGTTGCAGTGTACTGAAAGCTACACATACTACTGAGAAATATTAAAGAAGAACTAAGTAATGAAAAGATATACTGCTTGGAAGTCAATATTGTTAAGATATTGATTATTCCAAAATTAGTCTACAGGCCTTATTTAATTTCATGCCATATTTATAACAAGCTTTTATTGTAGCATTTGGTTAGCTAATTCTAAAATTAATACAGATATGAAAATGACATACACAGATCTACAAATCCAAGAAATTCAATGAATTCTAAATATGATAAACTCAGAAACTATATCAAGATACATTATAATCAAAGTAGCTAAAGCCAAAGACAAGAAAGAATCTTAAAAGAAGCAAGAGAAAAAGAAGCAACTTATCAAACACAAGAGATCCTCGATAAGGTTAACAGCCAATTTCATCAGAAACCATGGAGGCAGGAAGGCGGTATGATGACATAAGTGTTGAAAGAAAAACACTGTCAAGAAATAATTCTATATCTGCAAAACTTGTCCTTCAAAAATGAAGGAGAAATTAAAACATTCCTAGGCAAACAAACAACCTGTAAGGGCTTCTATTAACATTAAACCTGCCCTGTAAGAAATCCTTAAAGGGAGTCCTTCAGATCCTAAAGAAAGGGCACTAGACAGTAATCTGAAGCCATATGAAGAAATACAAATTGACAGGAAGGGTAAATACATGGGCAATAGAAAAGCCAATATTACTGTATGTTTTGTAACTCCAGGTTTTATTTTCCACAAAAATGCATAAAATAATTATAAATCTATGTTTTGGGGGCATATAATGTATAAATAGGCATTTTTCCAAAGAAGATATAAAAATACACGATAATCACAAGAAATGATACTAAACATCAATAGTCTTTAGGAAAATGCAAATCAAAACCACAGTGAGATATCACTTCATACCTACTAAGATAGCTATAATTAAAAAAAATAAAAAAATAACAAGTGTTGGTGAGGATATACAGAAATTGGGACCCTTGTACATTGCCAGTGGGAATGTAACATGCTAGTCAGCTTGGAAAAGAATTTGGCAGTTCCTCAGATAGCTAAATATACCCATGGTTCTTGGCAATTTCATGAGTGTTCTGAGACCATCACATTCTGGAACTCATTTCTGCTTAATGATATAAATTATCTATTACTTAAAAGTAATATATGCTTATTCTCTTTTAGTAATAAGGTTTTGACTTTTTCCTATTATATTTGGCAAATCTACAGAGAAGAAAAGTCAAATTCCATGGAGTGGAAATGAAGGAATAGCCAGATACTAAGAATCAGCTGTAAGTGATCAGGTGGTGAAGCCTGGTCTGTAAAAGTCTATAAACAGACACTCACAGTTTATTATTCCATTGGACCTTTTCCTCTCCATTGTAAAGATTGATTTAAGCCATTATCTCATGCCTGGAATTTTGCCGATATACTTCTGTTCTCCCTACTGTCTGGTTCACCTCCCTCCATTTTATCTTTAATACTGCATCAAAAAGACTCTTTCTGAAAAATAACTCTGATCATGTCACTTCCTTGTGTCATACCTATTCCTATCTCTCCTGAAATAAGACTAACACTCACTGTCTTAGCATAACAGAAAAAGCCTTCTATGACCTGTTGTATCACAGAATTATCCACATAGTTGGTGCTTAGTAAATACAAACTTACTCAAAGGATAATCAGTGGTTTCTACCAAGGATATTAAAAGAAAAACCTAGCATAATGGTCGGAATAATTCCTTTACTTCATACACGTGAGAAATAAAGCTCACTTGTCCGATTACCAAAGAAAGGACACAGAAGCCCAGAGTACAGAGAGGCAAGACTTTAATAACGGTCTTGCAAGAACGGGTGTCTGCATATAGGCACACACGTGATGATCACAGAAATTCTTTTTAATCCTAGCCCGCAAATCCCTCCCCTGGTTCCTCATTGGCTGAGTACTACAGGGTTCACACGCTTTCCTAAATGGTTGCCTACTAATGAGGTTACAATGTGTACTCTACTACTATTTGATTGGAGGTTTTAGGCCTCCTCTATGATGTTGTGACAGCTACCACGCCTCCCTTTGTTCTGCTACCTTTGGCGTGAACTTTTTGCCCTTTACTTTCTGGTAGGACCTTTGGTCATGTCCGCAAACTGTTACAACTTTTACTACATTCCTTGGAAATGAATCACCAGACATCTGTTATCTCTCACAATACATATTTTCTGAGCATCATTTCTGTGAAGGAGACTGAGAGGGGAAAGGAGAAGATTTTCAAAGTTCAAATATGTGCTTTTTCTGCCGTATCTCTTGCCCCAACCTTTAAGAATCTGAGAATCTAGCAGGGAACACAGGACTTGTACAAAAAGCCATGTGGTTGGGAATTGATAAATGTGCTAAGGCAATTCAGTAGGAGAAGATTCCATTTTCACCTTGGGGACTCAGAGAAGGCTACAGACTATTTGATCTGGGCCTTGACGAAGGAGTAGGGCAGGTGGGAAAAGAGATCTCCAGATGCTGGGGGACCTTGGGTGTGTGAAGTTCAGGGAAGAGCATGTTGTTACGCTACTTGACTCTAGGGCAGGGCGTGTGAAACTTAAAAACGAGCATGGGCAGGAGGTTGGAACACCAGTATGGCTGGCTTTAGAGGGTTTAATTGCTAATAAGAGAAACTATAAGTTGAGCTTTCTCTATGAATGCCTGTGAAGCCCCAGCTAATTCTCTGCAGAGCCTGAACCCTGGCTGCTTTCTCTCCTAGCCTGCCCTCCCTACCTGTAATTCATTCAGACTCACTCTCTGCTCCTGAAACCCAGCAGGACGCTGTGGGGCTCCTGGGCACAAAAACCTTTCTGTGCCCCCCGTTTCTGGATTACAGGAAATAGGTTTCTTTCAGCCTCCATGACCTTCCCTGAGTTCCAGTGAGCAGATTCAAACAGTTGCTAATTGGGGAAGGGAAGGGATGCGGACACAAGGGAGGAACAGTTAAAAGATAAAATAGTGCATACTTGGGGCAGAGTCCTGGTTCCCCCTCAAGGGATATATATATAACAATATCTTTGAGCTGTTTTGCAAATACTGAAACCCCAACCAGCTGGGAGAAATTAACAGTGTGCTGCTTACAAGCTCACAGATCCCAGTCTGGTTGGAAAAGGTTGATGACGCTGACTCCCACTTACCTCACTACCAACCAATCAGGAGAATGCCCACCAGCTGACCACGCCCTCTTTGAACCATTACTATAAAACTCCTCACTGCCCCTTCCAGGTTGGGACACACAGTTTTGAGGGCATTAGACCATTGTGGCCCCCTTTGCCTGGAGAAGCATTAAAACTATTCTTTTCTACTTCACACAAATCTCTGTCTCCGAGATTTAATTTGGTGTCAGAGGCCAGATTCGGCTTCACTCCTCCATGCTTCAGCCTTCAACCCCTCTGATGGGAGGCTTTAGTCAGCTTCTTGTTACCGGAGGGAACTGATTTCCAAAACCATTCTTCATGTTGCTTTATACTTCCCTATGCCAGGGTTTTCTCCACAGCAGGCTAGGAAACAGTAAAAAAGAACGCCAGCCTAAAAACAGATCTGCATTCTAATCATGGCTCTTCTACTTGTAGATATGTGACCCTGGGCAAATTACTTCACCTCTTTGAGCCATCTGTAAAATGGTGATAACAATTCTTATCTTAAAGAGATGCCATGAGGGTAAACTAAAATGTTGAAGTCTCTAGTTCTTAGATGCTTCTTGGAATGTTAGTTGTCTTCCCACTCCAGTCTCCAGGCTCAATCAGGCCAAATTTTGGGCCCTTACTTCCTGCTGCCTTCAGCCCTCAATTAGGGCAGCTTAATCAATTCTCTGCTGTGATTATTACTAACTCTCCTGGTTTCTTGCTCAGAGGCCAAAAGACAGCATTATACAGCAAGGCTTAAAGGCTTTAAACTTAAACTAGGTTCATTGGGGATGCTAAAAGCTAAAGATTTGATCTGTTCTGGCATTTGAGCTGATTCATATTAGAACTGCCTTTGTAATGACTGGAGGGGAAAGAAGAATGCTCTAATCAATCTAAGCCTGGAGGAAAAGTAATTGCAAATTTATGGAGACAAAAACAGGTGTGTGAAATGGTTTGTAACAGCTTGCCACAATCTCCCAGGACATGGTTCCTGGTTGGGAGCCCTCATGCTAGAAAAAAAAATTAGGAGTATCTTGGTGGCAAGTTTGCGTCACAGGACGTGCAATATTTATTCAGCACACAGACAGCCAGTGGATGCACTTTGACAATTGCAATCTAGGCTGGAGTGTGATTTAGAGACTTAATCATATAATGCCCAGTGGCACCAAGCACCTATGTGGATCTGATTGAAATCTTAGCTCCTGCTGGTTTCAGGGTGCCGATAACTGAGGATGGCTGGAAGAAGAGCATCTGCTTACTTGAATCAGGAAGAGTTGATAACTCCCAGTTTCCGAGACACAAACTACAAAGAGAATGCCCCTGCATCCAAGTATAGAAAAGCTGCTGGACCCCAAATATCTCATCATTCTTTGTAGCAACTGGGTATGGATTTGCCTGAGCCTAAGATGCTACCAATATTTATTCAGTTACCTTTGAATCCAACTATTTCATAGGCTCAGACTATTGGAGATGAAGGAATGAGTCTACTTATCCCATTTCACAGATGAGGAAAATGAGACCCAAAGAGGGTGTAGCTTATCAAGATCACAGAGATAGTTATTAAAAAAAACAAAACAGTGTGACTATGGAAAACAGTATGGAGATTCCTTAAAAAACTAAAAATAGAACTACCATATGACCCAGCAATCCCACTAGTGGGCATATACCCTGACAAAACCATAATCCAAAAAGAAACATGCACCACAATGTTCACTGCAGCACTATTTACAATAGCCAGGACATGGAAACAACATAAATGCCAATCAACAGATAAATGGATAAAGATGATGTGGCACATATATACAATGGAATATTACTCAGCCATAAAAAGGAAGGAAATTGAATTATTTGTAGTGAGGTGGATGAACCTAGAGTCTGTCATACAGAGTGAAGTAAGCCAGAAAGAGAAAAACAAATACTGTGTGCTAACGCATATATACGGAATCTAAAAAAATGGTACTGATGAACTCAGTGGCAGGGAAAAAATAAAGACGCAGATGTAGAGAACAGATTTGAGGACCAGGGTGGGGGAGAGGAGAAGCTGGGACAAAGCGAGAGAGTAGCACTGACGTATATACGCTACCAAATGTAAAATAGATGGCTAGTGCGAAATATAACACAGGGAGATCAACTCGATGCTCAGTGATGACCTAGAGGGGTGGGATAGGGAGGGTGGGAGGGAGGCTCAAGAAGGAGGGGATATGGGGATATATGTGTAAATACAGCTGATTCACTTTGTTGTACAGCAGAAACTAGCACAATAGTGTAAAGCAATTATACTCCGATAAAGATCTGGGAAAAAAATAAATAAATAAAATAAAAAGAAAGTTCAAACAAACAAAAAATGGTGTGAGAAGATAGGTCTCCTGATTCCCAGTGTTACTCTTTTTATGGTATTTACCAAAATACAATAGCTAATAATTCTAAATTTATTTATTTTTCTTCCTTTGAAATAGACAGTAGGACTATTTGCCTATTTTCTCCAAAGTGCTAAGCTATGTGTGCAGAGGCTATATTGTCATTTTCTAAATGTTGCCTATACTTAAAAATTTCAATCCCTTAATAGTCAGTTGGCACCATGTTCTTCACAGCTTAACTTTAACAGAGTTAATAAGAAATAAAGGATATGAGAGCGATTTGATATTTACTGAGGAAATAAGCATAGGACTCTGTCACAGACACAACTTAATTCGTAAAATGGTTAAGAAGAGGCCCAGAAATATGACTACAGTCCAAGCATAATAAAATATATAAAAACTCCATTTTAATTATTTTTCAAGTAATTGGAGTTTAAGGTCTTTGGTTACATCCCTAATCTTCTACTTCCAAACTATATTTAAACTTTCGAAAATTGAGGTGCTCATATGGGTTTATTTTAATGATTCTTTGACCAGATAACTCTGAAATCCTTCCTTTTATTTTCATCAAAATGCTTCTGACTTGCCCAAGCTTATTTATTCTCAAATTATTTTCAGTATAGTCAAAGAAAAATCCAATAGTTTTGAACATGCTCAGGTATGAAAGACTTTAGGTATTAAAATCCCCAGAGGGCTTCAGAGGTGGGTAAAAGATTGGGAGCAGGGTGAGGGGGATAGAGGGCAAAAGCATTATCTTACTGCACACTTGACTCCTGTGTGTTGAGCGTGTGTCTTCCTGTCTGATTAGCTGTCTGCTTAACCTCTCTCTGTCTACTTCACTATTATATCTCTAGCTAACAAGAAACTGTGAACAGAGAAATAAGTGGCCAGCTTCCTGTAGTCTTGTCCATCCACGGTTCCACGGAAGAAAATTCCCACATACCAGACACCTGCCCTTGTCATGAATGCAATATAGCGACTACTTTTAGACCATTGGTTGCCAGCTGCTGTGCTCCTGGCTCAATTGCTTTCAGAAGACCAGGTGCTGAAGCAGATATTAATGTGTATTGCAAACCAACTGGATATATAAGACAAGAGTCCTGTTTATGAGCAGTCCTGGTCTTACAGTGTTCTCACTCTTCCCCCATCTTATTCCACCCATTATTGGAAACAAAAAGTTGCTCCATAGTGGTTCAGCTTTTCCAAAGACGTAATGTCAGACTTACTTACGTATCCCCTCCTAATGTTGCTACATCAGAACCAGAAACTTACTTCTCCTGGATTTTAGTACATGGCAATTAGAAATCAACACACTTTGTAGTTCTGTTATTTTTTAAAAAGTGAGGGTGAAAATCTGACATAATAAAGATGGGTGTCATTCATTTAATTCCTGCTTATTCTCTTATTATCCTTGAGCAGTTTTTTGTTGCTTTTTTTTTTGTTTAAATTATGGCTTCATGTGTTCCACAGTTTTTGTTTTCATCTAATGAATAAGTTGTTTAAAGGGCCTTCATTTTTGGAGGAAGAAATTGAGGCAAAGGGAATAAGGATGTTCAATAAGGGTGAAAATGTTGAGTTCTTGACTTTACTATTTAGTTCATTTCTACTCTCTGCAAGGAACTGTGCAAAATTTTGGATAAGAAGTGGCAATAGCAATCAACGTGATACATCATATCAACAAATTGAAGGATAAAAACCATATGATCATCTTGATAGATGCAGAAAAAGCTTTTGACAAAGTTCAACATCCATTTATGATAAAAGCTCTCCAGAAAATGGGCATAGAAGGAAATTACCTCAACATAATAAAAGCCATATATGAGAAACCAAAAGCCAACATCGTTCTCAATGGGGAAAAACTGGAAGAATTCCCTCTTAGAACAGGAACAAGACAAGGATGTTCACTCTCACCATTATTATCCAACATAGTTTTGGAAGTTTTAGCCACAGCACTCAGAGAAGAAAAAGAAATAAAAGGAATATAAATTGGAAAAGAAGAGGTAAAATTGTCACTCTTTGCAGATGACATGATATTATATATAGAAAACCCGAAAGACTCTACCAGAAAACTGCTAGCACTAATGGATGAGTTTAGTAAAGTAGCAGGATACAAAATTAATGCACAGAAATCTCTTGCATTCCTATACACTAACAACGGAAGAGCAGAAAGAGAAATTAAGGAAACTCTCCCATTCACCATTGCAACAAAAAGAATCAAATACCTAGGAATAAACCTGCCTAAGGAGGCAAAAGATCTATATGCAGAAAACTTTAAGACACTGATGAAAGAAATCAGACGACACAAACAGATGGAGGGACAGACCATGTTCCTGGATTGGAAGAATCAACATCGTGAAAATGACTGTACTACCCAAAGCAATTTACAGATTCAATGCAATCCCGATCAAATTACCAAAGGCATTTTTCACAGAACTAGAGCAAGAAATCTTAGGATTTGTATGGAAACGCAAAAGACCCCGAATAGCCAAAGCAATCTTGAGAAGGAAAGATGGAGTTGGTGGAATCAGGCTTCCTGACTTCAAGCTATACTACAAGGCCATAGTGATCAAGACAATATAGTACTGGCACAAAGACAGTAAGGAAGATCAATGGAATAGAATAGAGAACTCAGAAGTAAGCCCAAACACATATGGGCACCTTATCTTTGACAAAGGAGGCACGAATATACAATGGACAAAAGACAGCCTCTTCAATAAGTGGTGCTGGGAAAATTGGACAGCAACATGTAAAAGAAGGAAATTAGAACACTTCCTAACACCATACACACAAATAAACTCCAAATGGATTAAAGACCTACATGGAAGGCCAGATACTATAAAACTCCTCGAGGAAAACATAGGCAGAACACTCTATGACATCCATCAAAGCAAGATGCTTTTTGACCCACCTCCTAGAATCATGGAAATAAAATCAAGAATAAACAAATGGGACCTCAGGAAACTTAAAAGCTTTTGCACAGTGAATGAAACCATAAACAAGACTAGAAGGCAACCCTCAGAATGGGAAAAAATAGTTGCCTATGAAACAACGGACAAAGGATTAACCTCCAAAATATACAAACAGCTCATGCAGCTTCATACTAAAAAAGCAAAAACCCAATCCACAAATGGGCAGAAGACCTAAATAGACATTTCTCCAAAGAAGACATACAGATGACCAACAAACACATGAAAAGATGCTCAACATCACTAATCATCAGAGAAATGCAAGGCAAAGCCACAATGAGGTATCACCTCACACCAGTCAGAATGGCCATCATCACAAAATCTGGAAACAACAAATGTTGGAGAGGGTGTGGAGAAAAGGGAACCCTCCTGCACTGTTGGTGGGAATGTAAGTTGGTACAGCCACTGTGGAAAACAGTTTGGAGGTTCCTTAAAAAACTACAAATAGAACTACCATATGATCCAGTAATCCCACTCCTGGGCATATACCCAGAGAAAACCATAATCCCCAAAGAAACATGTACCGTAATGTTTATTGCAGCACTATTTACAATAGCCAGGACATGGAAGCAACCAAAATGCCCATCAACAAATGAATGGATAAAGAAGATGTGGCATATATACACAATGGAATATTACTCAGCTATAAAAAGGGATGAGATGAAGCTATATGTTATGAGGTGGATAGACCTACAGTCTGTCATACAGAGTGAAGTAAGTCAGAAAGAGAAAGACAAATATTGTATGCTAAATCACATATACGGAATCTAAAATTTGTACTGATGAACTCAGTGACAAGAATAAGGATGCAGAAGCAGAGAATGGACTGGAGAACTCGAGGTATGGGAGGGGGTGGGGGTGAAGGGGAAGCTGAGACGAAGCGAGAGAGTAGCACAGACATATATATACTACCAACTGTAAAATAGATAGCCAGTGGGAAGTTGTTGTATAACAAAGGGAGTTCAACTCGAGGATGGAAGATGCCTTAGAGGACTGGGAGGGGGAGGATGGGGGGGACTCGAGGGAGGGTGGTGGGGGAGTCGAGGGAGGGAGGGAATACGGGGATATGTGTATAAAAACAGATGACTGAACTTGGTGTACCCCTCCAAAAAAAATAATAAATAAATTAAAAAAAAAAACTTTCAAACAAACAAAAAAAAAAAAGTGGCAAAAGAATAGACAATGGACCCTTCTTCCCTCATGAAAAAAAGCCACAATAGTAAAAATGCATATAAGTATGTAACTTTTAATTATCACAAATATAATGAAAAAGCAGAGTGTTGAGTCAAAGAATTAAGTATCTATTTGAGACTAGGTAATCCAGAAAAGCCTCTTTGAAGAAACGACATTAATTTGGAGATATGTATTGGACTAACAAAGGAAAAAATAGGAAGGAAGTCTTTCCAGTTAGGGAAGCCCATGCGAAAAGACCATGGACTGGGAAAATTCTTGATCCAGCCAAGTTACAGAGAAGAATTCAATATGCATAAAGCCTCACATGGAATGACAGAAGAAGGAAGAGGCATGAAATGAGATGAGATAAAGTTAAAAAGGTAGGTTACAGCCAGAAATGCCTTTTAAGGCATCTTACAAGTGCAATGAAACACTCATGAAGGATTTAAACATGAGAATGGCATGATTAAATTTTCATTTCAGTTCAGATGCTTTATACACTGATGGGTTAGTAAGTGAGGATAGAAAATAAAAAAAGACTAGTAAAAAGACTAGTTGAAGTAACTAGGAAATAAATGATAGCAACCTGGACAAGAAATGCTACAGAAGCAATGATGATGAGGTAAGTTACTACTCTGCTGTATAAAGTGGATAATAAAAATATCCACCTCATTAGATCAAAAAGATGATATGAAATTGTGCCTTTAAAACTCAAAGGACAGTTCTGGCACACAGAAAACTTAACACATGTTTATTATTATCACTACAGCTACTATGGCTACTACTGCTATTTGGAGTTACTTGGTTTGGTTTTAGGGTGGCAGTGAGAGAGAGAAGTTAGTTCGGTGTATTATAATTTATTGGTTTAGAAAGAAATTTGATAGAATTATGGTGTTCTGTCTTAGGGAGTGGTATTTAGAATGATGATAGGTGATGTTCAATGGATGTTGAAGAGGAGAAACAGTTGACTTTTTAAAAATCTAATGATTAACTGAATCAGGGACCAATAGAGCCCTTACTATCTTTTTTTCTTTACTTCCCTTCCCTCCAAGAAGTTTCTCCAGTGTTTCTAAGCCTTGAAGCCTCATTCTCTAAGAATAGTACAAATAACACGATAATTCTCTACTGATGTTAGAACCATCCCTTTTTGGAAATTGTCCTACGATCTCTTGGGATATCAGAGCTAAAAGGAAATGGGGTAATTTTTCTTAATTCTGTTGGTTACAAATGTAGAGGCAGACTCAGAGAGGGAAATGCTGTCACTCTTCGGAGGAACCAGATTGCATGTTAAAAATACCATGGACTGGGTACCAGAGTGAACTAAGTTCAAGCTCTGTATCTCTCATTGCCATGTTGAAACAAATTGCTTAACCTTCTGAAGCTTGAGTTCCTCATTGTAAAGGAAGATCCTAATATCTGTCCTGCCTTGCTAAAGTATTGCTGTGAAGAATGAATAAAATAAAGCATATAAAAACATTTCATGAACTACAAAGTGCATTTGTTATCAATCCTTTGCCATGTTTACAATCACCAAACCAACAGATGGGTGTATTGATTCAATTGTTTGCCTAGAGATAGCTAGTGTAGCCTGTGGTTGTGGAGCTCAAAAGCTCCTGAGGTAATTTTACTGGGAGGCTATGTTCTAAGTCCATGTGTAACTTACATAAATAAGCTGAGATACTTCAGGTACATATTTCATGGATTCTTAAGCTGTTTAAACCTCAGTACCACTTTGGGCTATAAACTATCATTATTTACATTTTACTATAAAAAAAAAATAGGCCCAGTTTAACCAGAGTAATTAGTAAAACAAATATAAGGTCACAGAGCCACTAGGCAGCAGAGTCTGACTTTAAACCTTGATCTGCCTTTTTCAGAAAGCGATAAAATTTTAACTACTAATAGGGAGGCTACACCACAGTCACAGAGATAAATTGACATTGTTTCTGCAAAAAATAATCCTTAAATTGACCAAACTTGATTAGGGAACCAAAGGCACATTTTTGTTCTCTAGCATGTGTTGAAATGTGACTGATACGATATTGCAATTGAGCAATTGGGTGTAAAAATCACTGGTAAAAACACACTGCAGATGGCAATTAATTACCACAGCACCCTGCTCTATTATGCACTGAAAGATTGACAAAGATATTGAGACAGGACTGAACCATGAAATGACAACATACATGGGAAACTGCCCTCTGCTGGTCAAGGCAGTGCCCTGTCCTTGTTAAACAGGGACGTTATTCAAAGATGCAAATGAGGTATTTTGAGAACTTTTATATTTATGACTTTATTACTCTGAGATGGTTGGGAGTTTTAATTTTGTGGTTAGCCCACCTGCTGTTTCTTTATTAAAATCTTAGTTCTAATTAATCAAAAATGCTCTTTATAGTCAGGTCACATAGATTCCATAAACAAGGATGCACTAGTTTGCCCTGGATTTGGTGTGAGATTTATCTTTTAAAGATGCACCCTGATTTATTTGTGTGCTCACAAGTGTGGCAGAGAATTAAAATATGATAGTAAGTGGGAAAGGTTCATGGCTTTCTGAATGTGGTCATAAATAAGGAATTTCATGACCAAGTTGCTCTGTGTAATAGCCATGTCTCTCCTCACCCATGGGCATATTGGGGTCACTCTATTGGTGGAAACTAGTAAACCAGCATAGGACTTGCATAGCCTCATAAAACTGGCATCAAAAATCCACAATGCAATCAGCTGTCATAGTTTTTTATACACATGGCTCTAAAGCTTGTGAATTCTTTGAAGTAACAGAAATGATGATTGTCTTTCCACTATCATCTAGAATTTTGTTGACTGGCAGTGGCCAAGAGAGTCAGCTTTGAGTTTCCTTCTATGGAACTTCAAACAGCAGCAGGCACAGGACCTGGAAATGAGATTCAGAGACAGGGTAGCACAGCACTGAAGCTGTTCTATAGAGAGAATTGGGGAGAATATCTAAAGGGATGCAAGTGGTGTTCTGATATTTTTGTATATTTATATCTCTATATATAAATATATACATATCATATATATATTCAAAGTACACTTTGGATTCTATTGTACCTTCAAATATTACTTATTAAATACCTACATGACAATCTCTTAGAGACTGGACATGCTACTTTAACACACGTCTCTTTTATGGCAACTTCTAATATTACCCCCCAAAATCTAAAATTACTTCAGACATACACATAATGAAATGTAATTTAACATCTAGAACTATGAAACAGATGAGACAGCCAAGGTCAAAAGAGTGCTGCTATTTACACTGAATACAAGAATTTCTTCATGAGATAAATTTCACTAAGATGCCAGAAGACTGTCTTAAGGAAGAAACTTCTATAATTACAGAAAACAGCAAAGTAGAGGAGACTAACATTTCTCAGGAACCGTGTCTCTGTTTACCGTGCATCTCTGGGCAATTTCTTGACCTGTCTGAGCCTTAAGGTGTTATGGGCATAACACCTACCTCACTGGATTCTTTTGAGAATTACACTTCATACATAAAATGCCTAGCACACAGTGGACACCACAAAATGTTAGTTCAAGTCTCTTTCTTGAGCAAACTTGGCTGGCACTATTACTCTGAGCTGTTTGGTCTGACTTTCCCCCCAAAATTTTGCATGCATACCAAAGACATAATTATACATTTTTGATGATTAGGAATCTCTTTAGTTTTGTGTGTTTTTTTAGCCAAGTTTTGTGCTTCCCTGTGATGGAAGCACAGGGAAGATGGTTGTTAGCCAAGGACCTGAAAGAGTATGATTGTGATGCTGAGTCATGGGATCCAAGCTGTGTGAGTTTATCTACGAGCAGTCCCATGCAAAGTGGAGCAGTGAAAGGAGTGGTACTTATGAAGTTCAAGAGCAGTTTATAGGAAGCACTGCAGCAAAGGAGCTAGAAGGTGGGGGTTTTAGGACAGAGACTATAGCTTAGAAGGATGTGATGACAGACTTTGTGGCCGAGATGGACTGAAAAAGGAGGATATTGCTGATGGTCCTGCAACAAAGTTCCAGATTTCTGGCATGACTGTGTACCTCTATGCTGAATTCATCCTGATGAGGATAATGGTTAGGACTGAGAGGAAGCTGGTGAGCTAGGTGATAATGTGTAAAAAAAAAAAAAAAAGTAGAGAAGGAACAATCAGGATCTTGGTAAGTGACAGTTATCTAAACAGATGACGAGAACAACACAGTCAGAGGTGTGAGCCACTAAAAAAACAAAGCTGTTTATGAGGTAGGGGGAGGGATGCTGCAGAAGCAGCATAGGAAAGTCACAAATCACCTCTGTGCTGTCTTTTTCTTCAAATGTTTTCAGAATACCTTTTCCACCTGCCCAAAATTCTACTCTTCCTTCAAGCCCAAATCAAATCCTCATTTCTCAGAGTCTTCCTTCTCTTCTCTAGCCTACTCTGGTTTCACTTTCCTGACTCCTTAAGATGTTTATTTTCAGTAGCACCTGGCTTGGGACTGGATGGTATAAAGCTCATATGAAGCTCAGTTCCTGTCTGGGTAATTGCCATTTAATTTTGTCTCCCCAGATAGGCTGCTGGCTCCATGACGACGGCAATCTTAGTTTCCTGTCCGTTTATATCTCATAGTTCTTAGGGCAATTTAAAGCACATTTGCGAAACCACAAGAACAATACAATTACATTACCAAATTGTTTTTCTTAGGAAAGACCACCCTGAATTTTCAATGTGACCCACACTACTGCATGACCCACACCACTGGTGTGGAGTATAAAGTATTGGGTTGGCTAAAAAGTGCCTTCGGTTTCTAAGTAAAAATAAAAGACACATTTGTCATTTTCACCAAGAACTTTATTGAACAACATATTCACCCTTTTGTTCCACTACCTTCTGCCACTTTTCAGGCAACTTCATAATTCCGTCTTCCTAAAACTTTTTATCTTTTTGAGCAAAGAACTCTTCCAGGTGCCTTCTATAGTCTTCCAGGGAATTGAAATGTTTTCCATTAAGGGAATGTTATAAACTCTGCAATCAATGGAAATCCAAAGGTGCAAATGTCTGGTGAATACGGTGGATGAATCAGAACTGCCCAGCCAGACTGTAACAGTTTTGCCTGGTCATCAAAGAAACATGCGGTCTTGCATTATCCTGATGAAAGATTATGTGTTTTCTGTTGACTAATTCCAGGTTCTTTTCGTCGAGTGCTGCCTTCAGTTGGTCTAACTGGGAGCAGTACTTATTGGAATTAATCGTTTGGTTCTCCAAAAGGAGCTTAAAATAGAGAACTCTCTTCCAATTGCACACTGTACACAGTATCACCTTCTTTGGATGAAGACCAGCCTTTGGTGTGGTTAGTGGTGGTTCATTTCACTTCTCCCACGATCTCTTTCATTTCAAATTATTGTACAGTATACACTTTTCATCACCCATCACAATTTGTTTTAAAAATAGAACGTTTTCATTATATTTAAATAGAGAATCATATACAGAAATATGGTCAAGAAGGGTTTTTTTGCTTAACT
This sequence comes from Hippopotamus amphibius kiboko, assembly GCF_030028045.1. Classification (NCBI taxonomy): domain Eukaryota; kingdom Metazoa; phylum Chordata; class Mammalia; order Artiodactyla; family Hippopotamidae; genus Hippopotamus; species Hippopotamus amphibius. The sequence goes on along the minus strand of NC_080190.1, from coordinate 54,791,187 downwards.
TAGGTGGAACCCAAACATCAAAGTGAGTAACATAACCAAGTTGAATGATTTTCAGCACTTGATTTGGATATTTTGAGTATGTCAGCTATCTCCCTCGTGGTGTAACTTTGACCGTTCTCAATTAATGTTTTGATTTGATGGCTATCAACTTCAACTGGTCTACCTGACAGTGAAGCATCGTCCAGCAAGAAATCCCTAGCATGAAACTTCCAAACCACTTTTGACATGTTTGATCAGTCACAGCACCCTCTCCATACACTGCAAAAATCTTTTTTTTTTGCATTTTGGTTGCATTTTTACCTTTCTTGAAATAATAAAGCATAGTATGCCGAAAATGTTGCTCTTTTTCTTTCATCTTCAATATTAAAATGGCTACACAAAAATTCACCAATTTTGATAAGTCATTTTTTAAAGGCGCATTGGTATGACAGCTGCCACCTGAATCTAACGAAATGGTTTTGAATGAAGTTAAAGACAACTACGTGCTATTAGGGCCATCCTATGGAAAAAAAACTAACGAACCTTTTGGCCAACCCAATATAAAGATGATTCAGTTAACCACTGAGATCCTACTTTTCTAAAGTTGTAGACAATTCAAGAGTTGTGGTATCTTCTTTTCACTTCTTAAGTTACCCTTCACAATTTGTCCTAAAACCATCAAGGCAAAGCCTCAGTTGACAAAATTTGAAAAAAAATCAAAGCCTTTAATTATACTCACTTGTAAAATCCAAAATTCTGGACCAACCTTGAAATTCTGATTCTGAAGGAAAGGGGGATAAAAGTCTAATAAACCAGGTGATATAATATGAAGTCTTTCTCCTCTCTTCCTTCTCAAGAATGTTAGATGACTAAAGATAACTATGCTGGCATATTTAAAACAAGTTTTACTTTGTTTAACATAAAGCAAGGAACATTCCTGGGGGAGAGCGTGCAATAGGAGCAGCAGCTGATTCCCCTCTGGCTTTCTCTCCTTCCCAAGTACCCTCCCTAATACTCTTTGTAGCTGATAAAATTTTTGGTCAAGGAAATGCCCATAAAAAGCCTGGTCTTCAAATGTTACACTGCGTGTGACACTACATTTAAAATATGCTTTAATTAGCACTTAAAATCATTTTATGTAATCCATCCTATCAACAGGCCAAATATGAGTGTCAATAAATGCTGAAAAAGCATTTGACAAAATCCCAACACTCATTCATGATAAAAAACTCTCAGCAAACTAGGATTAGAGGGAGACTTCCTCAGATTGATAAGGAACATATACAAAACCCTGCAGGTAATATACTTAATGGTAAGGAATGAGGCACTATACCCCTAAGATCAGGAGTAAGAGAAGGATGTACTCTCTTACAAGTGCTATTTAAGATCATGCTGAAAGTCCTAACTAGTACAGTAAGAAAGAAAGGAAAGGAAAAGCATAAAGATTGGGAAGGAAGAAATATAACTGTCCTTATTTACAGATGGCATGATTGCCCATGCAGAAAATCCCAAAGAACAAGAAAAATGCTCCTGAAACTAATACATGATTATAGCAAGCTTGCAGATACATGTCGATATATAAACATCAATTACTTTCCTACATGCCAGCAATGAACAATTGGAATTTGAAAGCAAAAACACAATACCATTTATGTCAGTACCAAAAATTAAATACTTAAGTATGTTTCACAAAATACATATAAGGAAAACAAAAATACTCTGAATTTTAAAACTCAATGAATATTTAAATAAATGGAGAGATATTCTATGTCAGTGGATAGGAAGAATCAACATTGTTAAGGTGTCAGTTCTTCCCAACTTGGTCTGTAAACACAACACGATCCCAATCAAAACCCCAGCAAATTATTTTGTGGATGTTGACAAACTGATTCTAAAGTTTATATGTAAAGGCAAAAGACCAAGAATAACTAACAAAATACTGAAGAACAAAGTCAGAGAACTAATGCTTTTCAACTTCAAGACTTACTGTGAAGCTGCAGTAATCAAGGCAGTGTCATAATGGTGAAAGAATAGTCAAATAGATCAATGGAACAGAATAGAGAGCCCAGAAATATATGCAAAAAAATACAATCAACTAATCTTTGACAAAGAAGCAAAGGCAATTCAACAGAGAAAGGATAGTTTTTCAACAAGTAGTGCTGGAACAACTGGACATCCACATGCAAAAATAAAAAAAAAAAATGAATACAGACCCAAACCTTACATCTTTTACAAAGATTAACTCCAAAGTGATCATAGATCTAAATGTAAAACACAAAACTTTTAAAAGATAACATAGGAGAATATCTAGGTGACCTTGGAATTGGCAATGAGTTTTTAAATGCAACACCAAAAACATAATCCATGAGAGAAACAGTTGCTACGTTGGACTTCATTAAAATTAAGAAATTCTATTTTACAAAAAAACTCACCTTGGGAAACAAAAGACAAACCATGGAGTGGGAAAAAGTTTACAAAACACATATCTGATAAAGACTTAGCCAAACACAACAATACGAACACAAACAAAACCCAATAAAAAATGGGCAAAACATCTGGATACCTCACCAAAGAAGATATACAAATGGAAAATAAGCATATGAAAAGATCCTTGACACAGTATGTCATGAGGGAATTGCAAATTAAAACAACAAGATACCACTATATGCATATTAGACTGGTGGAAATTCAAAACACTGACAACACCAAATGTAAAGGGTGTGGAGCAACAAGAACTGTAATTCACTGCCACTGGGAATGTGAGATGGCACAGTCATCTTGGAAGACATTTTGGCAGTTTTTACAAAGCTACACATGGGCTTACTATATGATCTAGTAATCATTCTCCTAGGTATTTGCCCATATGAATTAAAAACTTATGTCCACACAAAAACCTGTACCTGAATATTTATAGCAGTTTCATTCATAATATCCAAGAACTAGAAACAACAAAGATGTCCTTCACTTGCTGAACTCATAAACAAACTGAGGTACATCCATACAAAGTGGTGTTATTTAACAATAAAAATAAATGAGCTATCAAGCCATGAAATCTTAAATGCATATTGCTAAATGAAAGAAGCCAGTCTGAAAATGTTGCATTCTGTATAATTCGAACTATAAGACATTCTGGAAAAGACAAACTATAGAGATATGAAAGATCAGTGATCACCAAGTGTTGGGTGGGTAGGAAAGATATATAGACAGGGCACAGATTTTTAGGGCAATAAAGTCTCTGCACAATACTGTACTAGTGAATGTGTGACATTATGTATTTGTCAAAACCCACAGAAACATACAACACAAAAAAATAAATTTTAATGTAAAATATGGATTTTAGTTAATAATATATTATTATTGGTTCATCAATTGTAATAAATGTACTGCACTAATGCAGATGATAGAATTAGGGAAAACTGGGGGAGCAGGTTACTGGGAGAGAGATTATATGGGAAGTCTGTACTGCCTGCTCAATTTTTCTGTAAACCTAATACTGCTATAAAATGAAGCCTATTTTTAAAAAATGTCTTATCTCAAGTGATATTCTGAAAATCTCTGGCAAATAAGGTTTATAGTATCATATTAGAGATGACAATACTGAACTGAAGCTCAATATTCATCAGTAATAGAAGAAAGAAGTGAACTTCTGACTTGTACTTAAGTACTCATTTGCGCTATAATGTCTCAGAGAGGGTCATCCAGTAAAGGATGAAAGCATAGCGGTATATGCACAAGCATGTTCTGGGATTCTAGAACTGTTCTGTCCAACACAGTAACTACTAGTCACATCTTTATGACCTGTCCTATGTTGGTATCAGAATACAGAGGTTAGAGGGATCTCTTAGGAATATAGTTGGGAGGAAGAAACAAGAGAGACAAGAACATAGATGAAAGACATTAGCTACAAAGTTTTGAAAAGATTTAGAGCATTTATAACTTTCCTATTATTCAATTTCTATTACCCCTCTAAAGGCAGTGTTTCTCAGTTTTGAAAGTAACTTGGATTATATTCTGCTACAGTACTTGTAAAAGATGCATATTTCTGAGTCCCAAATGAAGACCAATAGAGTTTCATTTTCTGGGAGTAGATTCTAGGAACATGTTGTCTTAAGTTTCTCAAGTGATTCTTGCATACAATTTAAAAATGTCTCCTTTAGCTGGAGAAAAAAAAACTTAAAATAAAAACTGTGCATTTATTTGTTTTCAAGGTCATTTCGGTGATGGGAGGGTGCCCCTACACCAAAGGGTGTAACAGATGATAATAGCATTAATGAGATAAAGAATTCCTGGGTCCCTAGGACCTGTCATAATCAAAGAGAATATTTCTGTTTGTGGTTGGGGGAATGAGTGTGCATTTATGAAAAAAAAAGTGAAAAGGGGCAAAAGCCTTTGGAACTATACAGTAATACATTCCATTACGTTACCCAACATTTCTTTATCATGTTACTTTTCACATTGACGTCTACACTCAGCATAATGTAGAGGGAAAAACTATATTTTAATTACTGCTCTGTCTCTTCAAATTCAGGTAATAATGGCCAAACCATTTAACCTTACTAAATGTCAACTACAAATGTAAAATCAGTATGAGATGAGCTTCCCTACCTCACTGGGTTAGACTATTGAGTTCAGGTTAGGTGATTGGTGAAATACCATATTAAGAAGTTGTAAAAACTTCATAAAAGCTTTCATGATAGTTTCAGTGCCAAAATGATGCCTTGGGTTGGGAAAAGGCAGAGAGCGGCAGGATTTGAAAAAGGATGGAGAATAAATTTTCAGCTTCCCCTAAAACCTTTCCTACTGGCATCTTTCGCTTTGTTGGTGACTTCTTGTTTAATAGCCATATTACAGGGAATCAAGTTATGTCTCTAATTACCTCAGGCTTAATAACGCAATCAAATCATCTGCCTCCATTCCTAATTATCGTTTGTTTCCAAGGGACTAACTCTACCGTGTCACAATGCCTTCAGTACAGTGGGGTAAATGGAGCCTGGAGAAGGCATCCTACAAAGTTGCTTTCCTTTCCACTGTTTCCATGGGTCTGGAGCTCTCGAAGAAGAATTCAATAGAAAGCATCTATTCAGCACTTCTCACTGCAAAAAATGTGAATTTCATCTAAATGACCCATGAAGCTGTTTTACATTAACTGCTCTCTTGTGTAGAATCTGTTAGAGGACACATTATGGGACCATTACATAGCAATTATTTCTAGTCAGGTGTAAATAGTAACCTCTTGTCTACTTTAAGGAACTGTTATGAGCTTCATTTAATCCCCCCCACCAACCTCAGGTATCACCCCAGCCCTTCAACATGCACGTTACCTGTAAGAGTTAGTGCCTCAACCCCTGGATACCTTGTATGGATAAAATCTTAAAGGACCCTGGACTGTCTTTGGAGAAGGAAAGAAATGATGTCCCCAGATAGGAGCCTGCTAGACTTTGCTTGCTCATTGGGGATCAGGTGACATTCTCAAATATTTATCATATGTTTTTTTCATACTAGCATCTATCCTCCTTGGGGCTCATGGTTGACACTGAGTACTTTCCATGGCACTTTTCTCAACAGGATAAGGTGTCTCCTTAGAATCCTCAAGACCGTACTCTACTCAGCCACTAATAGACAATCAGAATTGGCATGAGAGGTGAAATCTTTGTACTATTTTGAATTGTGGAAATCTCATAGGCTTCAGAATGAGGAAATCTTTTGTAAATAATGGTTTTGCACACCTATATCACTATGCTTATTTCTAAGATGGGCTGATAATACCTATAATACAAGGTTTTCGTGAGGAGTTGATGCGTGTATGCAGGTGTGCGCATGTGCGTGCACCACCCCACCCCCCCAATACATTTACATAGAAACAAACTCACACATGTTGAACCAAGTGTAGCAGTAGGCAGGCACTCAGATGTTATTTCATTTTGACTATACATATCAGCAGAACTATCTGCTGCCCAGGTGGTCACTGGGGAAGATGCAGAGGCCGAGCCAATGGCCTAAGTTGTCCTTTAAAAGTTTCTAACATACTCAACAAAATCAGGTCCTCGTGGCAGTCATTGTGACAATTACCAGAGATAATCTTATATTTTAAGATGTTATCTATTCTATTTATGGATAAAGAAGCAACACTAGTTTTTTAGAGAATGTTTCCTTGGTATGCGACTCAGTTCTCAGGGCCTAAAGAAGAGGAAAAGTAACATAGTAGATAAAACCCAGGCTTTACAGAAGAACCATTTATACAACACCATGAGAAAATGAGACCAATTCAGAATGTGGGAAATTCAAAGCAACTAGCCTGAATGCTTCAAAAAGTCAATATTGTGTGAAAAGAAAAAAGACGGAGAATATGTTTTCAGGTAATTTGTGAACCTTGAATCTTGATTTAAAAAATAAACAGCTACAGAATATACACTTTTGAAGGCAACTGGGGAAATTTGGGTATGTTTTAGATATTAGCTGATGTGATACAGTCTTAAATTCTTAGTTATAATCCTGGCATCATCTTTATATGCAGGAGAATACCCTCTTATTTAGAGGTAAAATGTCATTATGTCTGAAACACATTACTCAGCAGAATTACGCAAAATAACTCCCCCAGGGTACATAGACGTTCATTGTATGATCCTTTCAACTTTCCTATGTATTTGAAATTTCTCAAAAATAACAAACGGAAAAAAATATATTGGAGTTATACTGCTCCAGTTCGAATGCCAGCTTCACACCTTCTTATGTACACGGCCTTGGCCGAATGGCTTTACCATTTTGTGCCCCGACTCGTCATCTGTAAAGTAGAAATGCTAATAGTGCTTTCCTCAGATAATTATTGTAAATGTCAGTGATATAATACATATGTAATTCTTAGAACAGTGCCTGACACACAGCGAGGACACAGGAAATGTAAGCTCTTACTACAGCATGGAGAACTGCAGGATGTTCTGATCTAGGGTGGAGAAGCAGACACAGTACATTTTGAACTCTGTGGCTTCCCCTGCCTCTCTACCTGTCCACCCTGAATTCCAAGCAATTATGGCAACCAGCACAAATAATCTACATTCTTCAAAATTTGCTGGTACCATCTTAGTTAAATTCAGTCCCTACTCTCCTCTTAAAAGGCCCTCCCTCATCCATATGAGTGTGTTAGAATCTCAGCACCATGATTACTGAGACTGCAACAATCTCCCAGCCCCACACTACCAGTTATGTTGCCTGTTCCTGTACTGCTCTGTTTTCTATGTCCTCTTTGCTTTATACCCCTGGAGTTTTCCATTTCATTGGGAATTTAATTATGTACACACACATATAGACATATAGGCACTATATACACAGAGTAAACCTTAATATAAAACAGGAAATTTCATGTTAAAGCCAAAAATGTCTTGTGTTTCATAAAGGAGGGAGACCTCCATATTTTCAAATGCAACAGAGAAAGGAATTAAGATAAAAATTGGGAAGCAGTCATTGGATTTAATCAATAGGGACTAATTGATTACCTCAACAAAATGAATTTTAGGAGAGTGATGGATAGAATTGAGAATGTAGTGGATTGATGTGAGTAGAAATATAATGTTATGTAAATTCTTGAGTTTATATCTATTCCTGTAATCCAGAAACAAATATGCAAATATTATTGTACATCGCTTTTGGATTCACATCAACACATCAAAAATCAACATATCCCAATCCAAACTCACTCTGCCTCTGCCTTTCTCGCCTCTTCCCCCGATCAAATCCCCCCACAATAGCCCATATACTAGTTAGTATTACTATTGTATATTCAGTTTTTCATATAAAAACTGTTAATTAAAGGTGAGAGTAGATGGTGAGGTTTTAATAGCCTCTAAAGCAGCCACTCATGCAAGAAAGGGACAGCTGTTCCATTTTCTAGTTGGTATAAGCCCTCATTTTCTGGAGATGAAACAACTTGTAGAAGCAGAGAGGAGGAAAAATCATTTTGTTACATTTTTCAAGCAAGAATTTTTGCCACACAAGGTTCATGTGAGGCACTGATTGCAATCCTCATCTTAGTTTCATAGTTTGAAAAGTCACTACTCTCTCTAGATTTAGGCACACAGTTGGGTCTTGCTCTTGAGGCCTTATTATTTTTATCTTTCTCTAATGCTTCATAAATATTGGAGTGAAATGTACATTTATGGTCAGCTAGCTATATGTCATTTTATTTTAATTTTATTTTTTGGCCGTGCTGCAGGGCACGTGAGATCTTAGTTCCCCAACCAGGGATTCAGCCCGTGCCTCCTGCAGTGGAAGCATGGAGTCTTAACCACTGGACCGCCAGGGAAGTCCCAGCTAAGTGTCGTTTTAAACCAAAAGTCAGCTCTCAGATTTACTTCTTTGTTCCAAATGTTTATAATTTTTTTAGGTTTCCAAATAAAGATATTGATTGGGATTGCACTATACCATAATTCTGGAATGTGTGGTTATCAGAATGGACTGATGATGTCATTGAAGAATAGTCAGCAATCCAGACACAATGTAATTTTTTTAGTGGTAATAGAATAAGGAAAGGTATGAAATCAAATGGACAATAACAAAGATGAAAAATCCTAGGATGGGATTTAATAATTTTGCTTTTGGTGATTATATACTAACAAACCTAATTTTGAAATACCTGCTAAACAGTAAAATCCAAGTTCTTGATTCCAATGTTTAATGATAAACATATTCTATTTTTTAAGAAAAGAGGAAAATGTTGAAATAAAAAATTTGAAAAACTAATTGGAAAAAGAAGTTTGCTCGAGAATTGATTTTCTAACTTTAGATAGTAGTTAAATGATAGATGATGAAGATAGATGATAGATAAATTACATATAGCTTTTATAATTTGGATGGAATCTAATGTCAACTGAATATTTAATGAAAGAAATACATTCTAGAAGATTGTATTTTTTAAAGATGACTGTGACTATCTCCAATATCACATGCTCCTCTGGAGCCTTGTCTTTCTTCCACCAAGAGGTAGAGTCAAATTCACCTACCTTGAATCTGTGCAGACTTTAGACTTCTCTGTTAATGTTAGAAGATGGCAGAGGTGACAATACCTGACTTCCAACGTAAGTCACAAAAAGAAACTGAGCAAAATATTCCAGGAAGCTAGAGGAAAGGAGACCTGTTTTATGTAGTGGTGTAAAGTTCAGCAAAACTACTGCTTTTGGTATCATGTATATAATGAGAACATACTGTATAGCACAGGGAACTCTACTCAATGCTCTGCGGTGACCTAAATGAGAAGGAAATCTAAACAAGAGGATATATGTATATACGTATAGAGGATTCACTTTGCTGTATAGTATAAATTAATAATATTGTAAAGCAACTATACGTCAATGAAAAAAAAAGCCAATCTACTCAAACTAGCCCACGTGCAGAGACCATGTAGAGAGGCTCTATTATTGCATAAAAAGAGGGAGCAATACCTCCACTCAGTCAGCTCCCAACTGCTCCAGTCCCAGCCCACCCTGCTGTGGGAGACCCATTCACCATGTGACTTGCAACTTCTTGAGAGACTCCATGCCCAAACCACCCAGCCAAGACTTTCCCAAATTCTTGATCCAGAGAAAACATGAAAAATCATAAAATTATCAGTCTTACTGTAAGCCGCTAAGTTTTGAGATGATATGTTAGCAGTAATAAGTAACTAGAATACACATAAGATAATATGTAGTGTTTGAACCTCTCTCTATATATATAGATATGACAGGTAATAGATGTAACATATGATATTATACATACATACACATAAATAATGTGACAAAAGTAAAGTGACAGAAATAATTAATATGGAAGAAGCTAAGGGAGTGGATACTTTAGGAGAGGTGGGGGCTAGTAATTAGGAAGGGTCTGAGAGGGGCCTCTGAAGTATGGTAATATCCTCTTTCTACATCTGACTGATGACAACACAACTGCATTTATTTTTTCCCAGTTCATTAAGCTGTAAACTTATGATCTGTATATGCTACACTAAAATAAAAATATTAAAAGGAAAAAAAACTAAATAAAAAAATCCGTAGTGCCACTGATAAATTAGTGAGGTCAAAACACCTGCAAATGATTCAAATGATGACAGATATTATTTAGAGTTGATCCAAGTCCAGCATTAATGAGATGATAGTAGAGGGTGACATCATTCAGTGATTCATAGCCATCCGTTTCCAGACTCTTGAGTGACAAGAAGAGGAAGTCTGCCACTTCCTGGGTTGCAGATATAGACACGGAGGAACGTTACTTATATTCTGTTTTACACACTCTTTCACCTGTTTACAATTCCAGACTTTAACCAAGCACCAAAAAAGCAAGTATCTATTATATCTGTCTCCTTCCATTAACTAACAAACTCCATTCAGGCAACTCTTCAACAGGTGAGTTATAATTTATGATTTTTCTTGCTAAATATCATTGGCATTTTTTATGTCTCTTTAACATAATATTTAATTGTTAACTTATAGTATTTGTTTATTGCATTATAGAAGAAAAATAGAATTCACATTTGATATTTTCAGTGCATTTGTAACACTATACAAAAGTGCACATTAATGAATTCATTATTTATTGAATAATAGGTAATTACTTTCTAAATATTTTATATTGTGCATGTATGTTTCATGAATTGTCAAATGAATGTGTAAAAGTGTTTTGGTGGCATTTGGGAAAAAGTTTTAATAGTGTTACAGTGCATTACTCTTTTTCTCACTTAAAATAATGAAATATAGTTTACTTTCAAAAATTTAACATATAACATATTTTAGTAATGGATTTAGTTTGTATAACAATGGGGACCTCTGAATAAAAATCTCCTATGATCAGTAAGAAAGCGACTGTTTAGCCAATAAAAAAATTGGGAAATTTACATGCTCATAAATACGCAACTCACAAAAGATATACTGGTAGATTGTGTTATAGGTAAGATAATGCATCCCTAAAATGCCTTCACCCTAACCTCCAGAAATTGTAATATGTTACCTTACATGGCAAAATGGACTTTGCAGATGCCTTGCCCAAAGTCATGGGTAGTTTGCATCTGTGACTATTCAATGCAAAGGTACCAAGTCCCAGCCCACTTGACCTAATTCAGAATAACTCTGAAAGGACATCATCACAGCTACAGAGCTTCCTATGGGTTGTGCTGAGGATTTCGTTAAGAGTACAGTGGAAAATAACCCTTAAAATTGTATAAAAATAAATAAATTTTTTTTAAAAAAAGAGTACATCACAGCTTATCTTCTACCTCTGTCTAAGCCTGCATCCATTCCCTCCTCTCCACAGGTAGTGAACTCAGGGGCACTCCTAAATCAACATCCTGAATGTTAATCTCTATCACAGGATTTTCTTCCTGGGAAACCAAATCTGCAACAGCTGGCATGAGTGATGTGTGTGCATACATGTGCTGAAAAAGAAATCAAATGAAATCCACATCTGTGTTGGTAGAGACAAGACAGAGGGGAACAGCAATAGAAAACACTGAGGGTCCTTGTAGATTCAGAAACAATAAACCTGAAATGAACCAGAGAGCCCAAATACATAAGAAAGTGCTATCACTGAAAATGGCAGAATTAGAACCTCTAAAAATGTAATCCCCAAATTATTAGAATCAACTTTTTCAGAACTCTGGAAATTGACCAAAGGTTTGCAGCAACTGGGGGAGCATTTATTCAATAAAAAGAACTGAATCTCAGTGAGAACAGTGATCTCTGTACCACTTTTAATTTGATCTGGTCACATCCTCCACTCCCCAGCTCAGCAGCAATCCTGCAAAAGCCTTATGCTCTCATTTGGGTTAACCGGATTAACCACGAGGCTCTGCATAAGTGGAAAGTAAGGACTAATGAAGAATTTCCAATTGCCATACGCTGAAGCTGTGCCCCAACATGCATATAGGACCTCTTGGCAAATAGTAGAAACTTGCAAGTGCTGTGTGTTTAAGGGAATTTCTCTCCAATCATTAGTTGAGCAGTAAGCTAACCAAACACAGACTTCAGTGGTCATACCTGACAAATACAGATTTTACAGAATTAGTTAATAAAAGGTGTTAAAGGTAACAACATCAACTACAACAAGCAACTATAACAAACCCTGGGAAGGAGGAATATCTGATTTTTAGAGTTGCAATTATGATATTTAAAATTTCCATTTGCTTTGTTTTTTCAATAACAAAAGTGAGACATGCAAGACAACAAGAAAGTATCGTCCATAAACTAGACAAAAAAATCGATAAAACTTTCCCTATGGAAAGCCCAGACACTGCACTTATTAGACAAATATTTACTCAGGTTATTTAGATATGTTCCAAGAGCTAAAGGAAATGATGTTTAAAGAACTAATGAAAAGTATGAGAATGATACCTTACCAATTAGAGAAAGCAATGAAGTGAGAGAAATTAAAGAAGGAGGAGGAGAAATGGGAGGAGGAGAAGGAGAACGGGAAGAAGGAGAAGAAGGAAAAGGGAAAGAGAAGGAAGAAGAAAAAAATAGAAATTCTGGTGTTGAAAAGAACAATAACTAAAAATAAGAGTTTACTAGAGGGACTCGTTATGAGTTAAATTTTTCCCTCCAAAAAAGATGTGTGGTACTGGAATAAGGATAGACATATCAATCAATGCAATGGAAATAGCCCAGAAATAAACCCAAACAATTATGCAAATAGATTTTCAACAATGGTGCCAAAACCACTGAGTGGGAAATAAGGAGTCATTTCAAAAAATGGTGCTGACAAAGTCTGGAAACAACAAATGTTGGAGAGGGTGTGGAGAAAAGGGAACTCTCCTGCACTGTTGGTGGGACTGGAAGTTGGTACAGCCACTATGGAAAACAATTTGGAGGTTCCTTAAAAAACTACAAATAGAACTACCATATGATCCAGTAATCCCACTCCTGGGCATATACCCAAAGAAAACCATAATCCCAAAAGAAACTTGTACCATCATGTTTATTGCAGCACTCTTTACAATAGCCAGGACATGGAAGCAACCGAAATGCCCATCAACAAATGAATGGATACAGAAGATGTGGCATATATACACAATGGAATATTACTCAGCTATAAAAAGGGATGAGATGGAGCTATATGTAATGAGGTGGATAGACCTAGAGTCTGTCATACAGAGTGAAGTAAGTCAGAAAGAGAAAGACAAATATTGTATGCTAACTCACATATACGGAATCTAAAAATGGTACTGATGAACTCAGTGCCAAGAACAAGGAAGCAGATACAGAGAATGGACTGGAGAACTCGAGGTATGGGAGGGGGCGGGGGGTGAAGGGGAAACTGAGAAGAAGCGAGAGAGTAGCACAGACATATATATACTACCAACTGTAAAATAGTCAGTGGGAAGTTGTTGTATAACAAAGGGAGTCCAACTCGAGGATGGAAGATGCCTTAGAGGACTGGGGCAGGGAGGGTGGGGGGGACTCGAGGGGGGGGCATCAAGGAAGGGAAGGAATATGGGGATATGTGTATAAAAACAGTTGATTGAACCTGGTGTACCCCCAAAAAAATAAAATAAAATAATAAAAAAAAAATAAAAAAATAAAAAAAAATGGTGCTGAGAGAACAGGATATACACATTCAAAGAAGATAAATACCAACCTCATGCCATACAAAAATTACTCAAAATGGATCAAAGACCAATATATAAGAAATAAGTATCAAAAAATCTTAGAAGATATCACAGGAGTAAATTTTTTTGACCTGGGATTAGACAGTGGTATCTTAAACCAGAACTAACAAAAAGACAAAACAGACAAATTGGAATTCATAAACATTAAAAACTTTTGTGTATCAATGACACTATCAAGAAATCGAAAAGACAATCTATAGAATCTGAGAAAACATTTGCAGAATATATAAAGAATTCTTACAACACGACAACAAAAAGACAAAAAAAAATGGGCAAAGGATTTTTTTTTTTTTGAGTGCCGGTGGCGATTACCTTTATAATGGGATCTTTGGGTTACAGAACATCTAGGCGGGAATTAATATCACCTGGAGTGGGATACAGTGGCTGGTGGGACTTTTTTCTTAATATAAATTTATTTATTTATTTTATTGGCTGTGTTGGGTCTTTTTATCTGTGCGCGGGCTTTTCTTTTTAGTTGCGGTGAATGGAGGCTACTCTTCATTGTGGTGCACGGGCTTCTCACTGCCGTGGCTTCCCTTGTTGTGGAGCACAGGCTCTAGGCGCTTGGGCTTCAGTAGTTGCAGCACACGGACTCAACAGTTGTGGTTCACAGGCTTAGTTGCTCTGCGGCATGTGGGATTCCCCTGGAGCAGGGATCGAACCCGTGTCCCCTGCATTGGCAGGTGGACTCCCAACAACTGTGCCACCTAGGAAGCCCAGGGCAAAGGATTTGAAAAGACATTTCTCCAAAAAAGATATTCAAATGGCCAGTCATCACATAATAAGATGTTCAACGTAATTAGCCAGTAGAGAAACACAGTTCAAAACTGCAGTGAAATACACTTTCACACTCATTTCAGTGGCTATAATAAAAAACTAAGAATCAAATGTTGAAGGATTTGGAGAAATTGAAACTTTCACACACTGACAGTGGAAATCTAAAATGATTCAGCATTGTGGAAAATACTTTGCTAGTTCCTCAAAAAGTTAAACATATAGTTACCATATAGTCAAGATTATTGAAAATGTTTGTCTGCACAAAACTTGTATATGAATGTTCATAGCATAATATACTCATAATAACCAAAGATGGGGACACCTCAAACATCCATCAACAGAGGAACACAATGGAATATTATTCTGCCATAGAAAGGAATTGTGTATTGATCCACGCTACAACATGCTAAGTGAAAGAATCTAGTCTCATAAACCACATATATGATTCCACTTGTATGAAATACCCAGGGTAGACAAGCCAGTGGAGATAATATATCAGTAGGTGTTAGGGAGAGGAGGAATGAGGAGTGGCTGCTCACGGGTATGTGGATTCTTTCTCGGTTGCTGAAAATGTTCTGAAAGTAGTTATGATGGTTGCACTACTTTGTGAATATGTTAAAAACCACCGTGTTATACACTTTAAAATGAAGAATTTTGTGGTGTATGAAGTATATCTCTATTTAGAAAAAAGGGCATAAGGCAGTGTTTATCAATTATCAAAATGACATGAGTTGTAGGCCTCAGGTCACATGTAGATTTCCTTTGAACTATGATGGTAGATTTGGAAGAATTTTAGGGTTTCTTATTCTATCTCCATGAATTTGTGGATTATTAATTCTAAGTCTGCTTCAAAATGATTGAATAAAGATAGGATGGAAATAAAATTCAGTAACACTTTTTGTTTCTCCTGTAACCTGGAATCAGCTCAGGAAGGGAAATAACAATCATTTAACAACTATTATGTGAAAGCTGTCATCATACACACACAAAGATGTATAATGCAGGGGAAAACACTTTCTTTGCCCAGGTCCTTTTAAATCTCTGTGTTTCTACTTTCCTTGTATGTTGTTGTTGTTACTGTTGTTTTGTTTGTTTGTTGATTTCCCAACATTTTGTTTGCCCTGTCAGTTTCTGTACTTTTCAGTTCCAGAAAATACAAATACATAGAATTGTGGTTTTACACGTGTGATGGATAAGTATAATTCAATTTTTATTTTATAGAAGAAAATTAGGGGCTTCCTAGGTGGCGCAGTGGTTGAGAATCCACCTGCCAATGCAGGGGACACGGGTTCGATCCCTGCTCCAGGAAGATCCCACTTGCTGTGGAGCAACTAAGCCCATGCTCCGCAACTATTGATCCTGTGCTCTAGAGCCCATGAGCCACAAATATTGAGCTCATGTGCTGCAACTACTGAAGCCCATGCGCCTAGAGCCCATGCTCCACAACAAGAGAAGCCATGGCAATGAGGAGCCTGCACACCATAATGAAGAGTAGCCCCCACTCACTGCAACTAAAAAGAAAGCCTGAGCACAGCAAAAAAGACCTAACACAGCCAGTAAAATAAAATAAATTAATTAATAAATAAATTAATAAAAAGAATAAAGTAAATGAAGCTCAACCCCTAAAAAAAAAAGAAGAAGGAAATTATGCCTCTCTTACTAGTAAGAGTTGACCAGAGAAGTTACTAAAGAATAAAGACAGGTAACGCCATAAAATAATGTACTTGAATTCTTAATAGCTTTCCAGATAAGTTACCAGATAGAGAACCTAGAAGAAAGTGAATAGCTAAAGGCTAAGAGACAGTTGGATTGAATGAAAAACTAGAGAAGCAATAGATTCAGGGAGAGAGAGTTTCTCTGAGGCACGGAGAAGGGTGTTCAGAATTCCAGAAAGTTTATATATGCAGTGTCAATAACTCATCCCAAAAGAAAGAGTGAAAAGGAAATGAAAGTCCAAAATCCCTTCACATTATTAACCTATGTCACAAGTCACAGTTCAAAAGAGTGGAAGACTTCAGACATCAATGATGGGGACTTAAAAACAATATAATTAACTTCAATTGTTATTTATGCTAAAGATACCATATTATAGGGTAATATAGTTCAGATATTCAGTAAACTTTGATAACAGAAACTGTTTAGTGCTAAATGCTCCTCAGTAAATACTGAGCTTAAGCATAAGATATCTAAATGCAAAGTGACCACATTAAAGAATCAACTTTTAAATGATAAAGGAATTACACTTTATAAAATACAAAAATTTCAAAATAACTACTCAAGAGGATACTGACAGTTAGGCAACTACAGATGAAGATACTAAATAAGTTCCCAAGCCTGAGCGTCAGATTAAGAAACACAGGTATATCACTTAACAACTAAAATTGAAAAAGTATTATGAAAACTTCCAAGCTCAAGAGGCAGGTTTATCTGCATGTAAGAGATGTACCCTAAGCAGTAGCAGACATAGTATTTCCCAGGTGAGAGGATGGTAGCTGAGCTTCTTGTATAGAGCTGTCCAGTCAAACCCTCATTGCCTCAAAATCAGTGGCAGAGAAAAGTCTGCCACTATTACAGCTACAATTTTGGGGGCTGACACTGAGGCTATGACCAACAAAGATGAGGTCCTGAACTTAACCACATATGCACATGCCTGCATATTCTCCAACAGAGGCTTCAAAACCCTCGCTTGAGGATCAATTAGTAGAGGTAAACTATTAATCATTTATAGCTTATCATTATGTCTCCATGCATATGTCTTAATACATGGTTAAATTTTATCATTTACACATTAAAGTTTCCTTCGAAACTTGAAATAAAAAATTAGTCTCTCAAAACTAAGGGGGAGCTTGAAGACTGGCCACACTAGCCCTATATAAGATTTGACTTCCTTCTAGGATATTATGACCAACCATAAAAATATGCCATTCTTCCTGCATCTCTAAACAAATGATAGGTGGGAATTTATTGTCATCATTAAGATTTGTAATTGCCTGATGATTAATAATGGCACTATGCAATCATCAGATTTTACACAGAATTTGCACATGGGAGGAATAACGCAGATGGAAACATTTAAAAAATATATTTGGTGAAAGATCAGAGTGCATTAAAACTGCAAGGTTGGGGAGTCATTCTAAAGGTTATATCAATACAAATTAATGGCTTACATACATTTTTTTGACACACAATAAATTTATGTTTAAAGTGTACAATTTGATATTTTTTTCTTATTAGTAATGTATATATGGCAATCTCCCAATTCATCCCACCTACATTCATTCTGATAAAGAAGTGAATGCCATACTATATTTAGAGCAAATCTGAATCTAATAATGTAGGTCCTTAAGTTAGTGCTCTCTGATATTCTTCAGTGATCTGTTTACTAGATTCTAATAAGAAAAACAACAAATGACTGAGACATGTGGGGGAGGCCATAATGTCGGCAAATATCTCTGAAGTACTAGACTACACAAAGTACTTGTAAGTACTTTAAGGAATGGTAATCTAGTTTATATGCAATTTATTTCATTTCCCTACAAAGCCCTGAGGAACATACTCCATTTGTTGCACAAAAGCCAATTACAGTAATGGGCTGTTCATAAGGGTTTCCAGCTTTCAGAATTAGTTCTTACTATTTAACAGTATGTTTTTAGATGGCTGTGAGGCTAATCATTTCTAATTCTTCAGTAACTATGTTTATAGGATTGGCATAAAAACAACACCATTCCCTTAGTATTAGTGTAGACCAATGTGAACAAACAAACAGAAAAGGAGAATAAAGAGACCTTGGTTTATCATAAAAACAGAATCACAAAAATAATTTCATGGTAATGAGATCCCCTGGCAGGAATATATTGTTCAAATACTTTTATAACATTCCCATTAGAAGAACAACTCTACTTCATAGCTAGTTTATATAGTCAAGAAAACATGGTCCAATGATAACTTCTTAGCTCTAGGGCTCCCTTTTCACTTCTTTAAATGAAACTCACTTAGAAGTGCCTTATGTTAAGTGGGGTTGCTCTGGTTGAAAAGGCGTGGAGAGGTTTCTAATGCCTGCCCCTATGTCTTGCCCTCTCATGCTGAGATCTGCTACTTATTAGCTCTGTGTCCTTGGGCAAGTTATTCTCTTTTCTGTCTTCAGTTTTCTTGTCTGTTAAAGAGGTCAATCTCCCTTTTCTCATAAGATTGTTGAACAGATGGATCCATTCAATGTGGAAAAGTCACCCAATGGATGTGCAATGGATGTTCACTAGGTGTTCCTTTCTTTTCCTTAAGTCTGGGCCCCTGAATCCATAGATGAAGAAGATATTTTAGTTTCTGGGCCCAATAATTTCTTCTTCTGGTCTTTGGACCACACTCTGCTATTATGATCTGATCATATGTGTATTTCAGACACTTCTTGGGCTCTTGGGGTTTTCTTAAGTCTCCCAGTATTTCTCAGTTGGGGCACTATGGGCATTTGAGGTGGGAAAATTAATTGTATAGGACTGTTCCAAAGATATTGGGTGCTCGTATCTCTAAATATTTTCCATTAAATGCCAAAAACAAACCAGTCATTGTAACAACCGAAACGAAAAAATCAACAAAATATACCTAAACATTTCTGATTACCCATAGTTTCTTCTATAAAGGACTACTAGATCCTTCAAAATCCTGCAGGAGCCCTTTCAACTTTGTCTGCGACCTTACACAGTTGAATAAAATATATTTACTAGCCAATTTTGATAGGCTAGATTCAACCTCAGATTTATTTAAGATAAAACTCATCTTCCTCACCTATTATTATAAACCAGATTTGGTCCAGGTTAACTAAAGGGTGTGTGAACTTGAGGCAGCACCAACTCTTCAGGCTGATGATATTTAGCTAGTTCTGAGAATTGAAAAATATAATTTAAAAAGTCATGTGATCTGCACCTGGGCGAAACTTGTAAATTCCACTCTGTTCTGCAGAATATAATCCACTTGT
Source organism: Hippopotamus amphibius kiboko (assembly GCF_030028045.1). NCBI lineage: Eukaryota > Metazoa > Chordata > Mammalia > Artiodactyla > Hippopotamidae > Hippopotamus > Hippopotamus amphibius. The sequence goes on along the minus strand of NC_080190.1, from coordinate 54,771,835 downwards.
AAACTGGAAGCTTAGAAATCAGAAACAGAATCCCCACCATCCACAGATCCCTTTGGACAGACTGTCAAGTTTACCCAATCAGTTTTTTTGATTAGAGTATAACCAGAACCCTTTTTAATTATAGTGATGAATTTCACCATCCCCCATTCCCAAATAACCCCTCACATCATTTTATCTAAGGGATATCCACATTTTTGGCACTGAGTTTCTCAATCCCTGCAGCTAGAAGTTGGGATTAAGTCAATTTTTAGCTCTTCAGATTGAGTAATTTGTGATTTCCTTTAACAAGTTCCTCCTCTGCCCTAAAGGTGATTCCTGTGTTATTTTGCTTCAAAGTCCAAGTGGCCTATTTTGCTATTAGCTGATTTTCCATTTCTGATCTTGAACCACTTCTACTTAGTTGATTTGCAAAGCAGGTGAGTGAGAATATTCTCTGAAAGCAGAAAATAAACACAACTTCCTGACTCAGCATTGCTACCTCCCCTAGTTGTCTCTGAACACATACCCACCTGATCCCCCAGGTCTTCATATTCCTGAATTGAACTCGCCATATTAGGATAGCTACAGGCCTGTGCACACACTGTCAATCACAACAGCAATTTTCAGCTATAAGGTGTGGGTAGTTGGTGTGTGGAAACTTTATTGTGCCTGCACATGACAAAGGAATCTGCCTCTCTCCCTAGTTACCCCAAATCAGAAGACTGTGCAGTCACACTTTGGAAAAACAGTTGAGCCATAGTCCAATAGCTTGGGGCAATCACTAAGCAGCTGTTAGAGGGAATCACAAGTGCTTTCTCTTTGTTGTACTGGTGACAGTGGTTGCTCTCTGATTTGGTTTCTGGTAACAAACAGAGTCACTGAGAGCTTTTCAACAGATCTCCAAACCTCCACAAATGAGTCCCTGCAGGCTTAAGTAGGATGAGGTCCTTTAGTCCCTGACCCGGACAGACAGAAAATGAAGAAACTCTATGGCTGGCGACCTGGTCCAGCAATTCATGAACCTAGATAATGGCATCTGCCTCCTCCATCACATGGCTCCAACAACCCAAGGAGAAAGCAGGGGACTGTTATTAAGACAAAAGAATGTGAATAGGCAAAAACAAAAACAACACACAGAATATAATGTGTTACATAATCCCTAACATGAGTTGTGACAGGGACACTTACAAATTTCCCTCTCCATTGTGATTCATGATCACTTAAATACTGTTAATAACGGTGCTCATGAAGAGAAATTTTTTGCATTTTTGCCCAAGCCATAGAGGGGAAAAATATCAACATGCCTCCTATCATTTTCCACTTTTTTATGTTCTATAGACCTAAATGAATCTTCCATTTGCTTCAATTTTATTTATTCTTCCTGATGGGGGTTTGTTCATTTTTTAAATCTGGGGTATTTTATGTTAATTCATTTGAAATGTAGCAAATGAAACAAATCCCATGATCTACAGGAAGAACGTAATTCAGTATTGTCTTTTCAATTATTTAAATAACTACCCCTCTCATCCAACAAGACTGCCATACAAAATGTGGGTTCTTGCCTCACGCTAGCAGATCCGTGCTCTATGCAGGAGGTTTAGTGGGTATTACTAATGCTAGTGTAGTGATACAAAGCCAAGGATCAGAGAGAGGCAGTAACTTGGTGTTTCACTCAGTCCAACACTCTCATTGTTCTGGATGTGTAGACGGTAGCTTGGGTCTCACATAAAATGACTATTCAGAGTCTAACGAGGGTCAGTAGAGTTAGCACCTGACCATCCAGATCCCATCTGATCTCAGCTCTCCAGGTTCCCAGGGCTGCTCACCCTCTGGAGGTTTCTTGGACTGGAGTACCCTCCCAGCAAGAATACCAAACTCCCAACTCCTAATCTATTGCCTTCATTTTCCAGGCTCTTCAACTATTATTTACCCCCACTCCATATTAGCATAAATCATGGTCAGACTAGTAAATGGTAATGTTCCTTTGAGCTCACACTCATCTCTGTACATATCAAATATATAGTGTCCTCCCTGGCAGCCCTGATGGGGCATATCACAGCCATGCATTCTAATCTTGAATAATTATTGTGCAGAGAGGTGTGTGATAACTCATATCTGGACATAAACTACTGACCTTACATTTAGAGAGATTCTGAATTATATTCCTAGCAGGAGGAAGGATTTTCATTAAATCATCAACATTCTCAGTCTTGTTTTCCCCTTGTTAGCAAAAAATCATATATGTAAAATGAAAACAGAAAGAAAGAAATTATGTATATTTATCTATACATACACAATATTTTTATTATACTTGAATTGTTCCACCTTTATTCCTATTTCAAGACTTGATACTATGCATGAGAAACAAATACAGCTTGAAAAAGCTACTCTGATTTTCTCATAAACCCTATGCATTCCTGTGTGCAAATAACACAGGATCTGCCTAGTAGAGGCTTTGCCTGGCAGACTTTATAAAAACACTATTTAATGTGCAAATGGATCAGAAATAGGTTGTGTGTTTCTCGTATTTTTTCTAGAGAATTTTTTAATAATTGTCCAAAATGTGATTACTTGTAATTTAAAATTTATATAAAATTGAGTCAATGTTGGAAATGAACTGACTTTGAAACTTGAAATTTACATTCAATTATTAATTAGGGTAACACTGAAGAGCTGGCTTGTAAAGTTCACATAATTTTTATTGCTACTCTTTCAATGGTTTATAGACTATTTTAAGAAAATATTTTAATTTATCACTGTGACATTTTATAAAAATACACAGAGAAGGAAAATGTTAATTGTGTGTATAATATAAAGTTTTACTATCATTACCAAATTTTAAAGGACTAAATTGAGAGGAAAAACAAAACATCATTATCTTTCAACTTAATGGACAGTTTCCAGGACATAGCAGGTATTTAAAACAATTTTTAAAATTCACCTAAAGTAGGCTATATGTGTGTGCACATATGCAGATATGTTTCCCTCCTGGCTACATTTCTTCAGAAACTTAACATTTTTCTAGAATACTCTCTCAAGCAACTACTGGAAATTAGCCCCATAAACTAATTATTCTTGCTCATAAAATTTTTTTCTAAACCTCAGCAGAAAAGGTAGCTCTATTGTTAATTGCTACGAACTTCACAATTCAGTTAACTTTGACTCCTCCATAATTCCCCGAATTTTATCTCATTAGCTCTAATTATGTTACAATATACAGTGCTACCCACTGCCACCCACTTGTTGTTTGTATCAACCTAGTGTTTTAGATTCGTAACAGGTACCTCTTTCAATTAACTCTTAGGCAAGCATTCATTTTGATGATACTAAGTGTTGCTCATAAGTCATTTCCTACTGAATTGGCTAATGCCTTATTTTTTTCTTAATCCTTGGACACCAAAATGTAAAGGTATTATTTTCTACATGTATCTTTGATAAATAATTCAGTAGTAGCTTCCTTATTCCAAAATATGGAAATAGTACCATCTTGCAGGCTTTTTTCTTTTAATTGGATATGATAATAAATATGAAAGAACTCTGTAAACTATATATCCCCACCACAAACAATGCAGAAGTGGCAGTATTATCACTATTATTATTCTGGTTATATGTATAAAAGATCTGGATCCTCAAGTGTTAAGAATATCTATCAATCTCTACTTTCAGGGTAGGCCACTCCAGTGAAGCTGTCCAAAGTCATAGGAACAGAGAATTGAGCTGAATAATTAAGTGCACAGTTACTACCACATGAAACTTTGGTCTAATCCTCAATGCCATCTCCTGAGTACTGAGCTGATTTGTACCATCTGTTAACACTGAAGAACATAGTTCCTCCCTAGCAGATTAAAAGCTTGCTTAAGCACTTATCCCAGTACTCCTTTATACTGCTCGGGCCGAGGAATGGGGCTCATATACTACCTGATTTCAAGAAAATATAAGCAGCAGTAATCAAGACTGTGTTGTATTGGAGAAAAGATAATGAAACAGAAGAAAAGCCCCAAATAAAATCTCACCAATATGGCAAATTAACTTTTGACAAGGTAGCAAAGTCAATACAATGGAGAAAGAATAATCTTTTCAACAAGTGGTTCTGGGACAACTTACTGTACATCAGCAAAAAAAAAAAAAAAATCAATAAACCTCATCATAGTCCCCTTATCTTATACAATTAAAATTCCAAATCAATCATAAATCTAAGTATAAACCCCAACACTATGGCATACCTCAGAGATATTGAGGGTTTTTTTCCAGACCACTGCAGTAAAGCAAACACTGCAATAAAGCGAATCACATAAATTTTACGGTTTCTCAGTGCTTATAAAAGTCATGTTTACACTATACTGTAGTCTTTTAAGTATGCAATAGCATTATGTCTAAAAACTGTACATATCCTAATTAAAAAATACTTTATTTCTAAAAAACGCTAGGTATCATTTGAGCCTTCGACAAGGTATTATCTTTCTGCTGTTGGAGGATTTTTCCTCAGATATTGATGGCTGGTGAACGATGGGGATGGTAGATGCTGAAGGTTGGCGCGGCTGTGGCAATTTCTTAAAATTAGACAATGATGAAGCCTGCCACATTGATTGACTCTTCCTTTTGAGAATGATTTCTCTGTAACATGCAATGCTATTTGATAGCATTTTACCCAAAGTGGAACTTCTTTCAAATTTGATGTCAATGCTTTCAAAAATTTCAGCTGCTTTACCAACTAAATTTATGTAATATTCTAAATCATTTGTTGTCATTTTAACAATCCATACAGCATCTTCACCAGGAGTAGTTTCCATCTCAAGAAAACACTTTCTTTGTTCATCCATAAGAAGCAACTCCTCATCCGTTAAAATTTTATCACAAGATTGCAGCAAATCAGCCACAGCTTCAGGCTCCACTTCTAAATTTATTTCTCTTTCTATTTGTACCATATCTGCAGTTACTTTTTCAACTGAAATCTTGAACCTCTCAAAGCTATACGTGGGGGTTGGAATCAACTTCTTCTAAACTCCTGTTAATATTGATATTTTGACTACTTCCCATGAGTAATGAATATTCTTAATGGCTTCTAGAATGTTGAATACTTCCCAGAAGGCTTTTAATTTACTTTGCCCAGATCCATTAGAGGAATCACTATCTATGGCAAATATAGCCTTCTGAGATATATTTCTTAAGTAATAAGGATCCCATACAATTTATAGATTGGATGGTTGTTCTAAGTTCTTAACTGTTTTTTCTCTTCCTGTAAATTTTCCTTTTAGAGAAAATTAGGTTTCCTCTAGAATAAAATAAACACGTTCAAAAAGAAGAAAACCAAATTTGCTCTTTGTGTGATCTTATCACAGAAATAATTTTGACTTTATAGCTTGTATATTTTTGAAGGAGTGTATGAAAGGCATTACATGTATATTCCCTTTTTAGTATTTTTTTCTAAGTCAGCAAATACATGATAATATTTCTAAGAACAGAAAATAAATTTCTTACAAGTGGTAATATAAATCTTAGCAATTTTCTAATTCTAGAGTGTATCACAGTATTTTTTTTTTTTTTCTGATTGAGGTAAAAACTTTTAATTCCCCATTAGAACTCACAGGTCTGGATATTTGGAATGTGGTTAGTATATGTGTCTCATCTATATTAAATGTAACCATTCATCAGATTTTCTAAATATAAAGATGTCAAATCATCAAACCTCCACCAGTTTGGCTGCAAAGAATATAGGCTATAGCCCAGCCACCAGTTTGGCTGCAAAGAATATAGGCTATAGCCCAGCCTATAGCAAATCCTGGGAATCACAGGGATTTTATTTTCCTTGTTAGTCTTGGGCCGAATCTGTTCTCCAGGGTCTCTGAGAGCTTTTAAGGAAATCTCTAATCCTCTCAAAATGAGTCCTCTAAGACTGAAATATGAAAGGGATGTGGATTCTCAAGCCTAAAATACTGGAAATAGGAAAACATGTACCCTTAAATGGACAGACCTCACAATCCATGAACTGATTAGGCATTAGACAGAGATTGAGGACTAATTTATTTTGGGGTTAAGGTTTTCATGCAATTCATCTGTTCAATATGTTAGGAAAGCACTCAATGAAGAAGGAAAATATCCCATTTCTGTCAAACAAAGATAAAAGAAATGACAGTTCTCTAGGAACTGGGAATTCTGCCAGGGACTATACTCATTGACCTACTTCTCAATTGCATCTGTGAGAAGGATTGTGTCCACTATTTTGATCACATCATACGCCACATTACAACATAGGCCTTGATAAATACGAAGTCTGGTTGATACTCATCATTTAATCAGTGTTCATACATATATACCCATACATATATATACATACAAGTATACACATGTGCATTAACACACAAACACACAGTATACAAACACACATATATATACATGCATACACATGTATATATTACATATATATCAGTTAGTATGTAAAGTAGTATGAAACAAATAAAAATATGGTATCATAAAACATATTTAGCTTATCCTCAAGATTCAGTTAATATCACTCCAAATTTTCTACTTTAGTAACTCAAAGTAATTTTATAAAATTTTTGATATTCTTTAATATTACTTTGAAACACCATATGAAAAAATGGGAATTTTTAAAAATAAAATGAAAAAAATAAGGATGAGAAGGAAATTTTAAAAGAAGTAAAATTTATATTGAGGGTGGTAAATTATATGAATAGCACTCTGGAAACTTGAATAAGTGACATGAAAGACATTGTTGAGGTGTTTTTCCATAATGTAAATGAATAGGGCAAAAATTTGCAGGAAGAGAAAAAAATGTTAAAAATTTAGAACAACCATCCAATCTATAAATTATATAGAATCCTTTGGAAGAAACCATCAAAGTTATTAAAGAAGTGATCAAAATACAATAAAGCATAAGTTAAAATAAAGAACATAATTAGTAGATTTGTGTAAAATGAAAATACACAAATATAATAATACTGGTATATTATTACTACTATATTAAATGGATATAGGAAAAAAATATCCAAATGATGATGTCAGGTTTCTGATAACATAACAAAATTCATACTGAACATGGTTTCTTTGTTGCAATGCTGAAAATCAAATGTTAAAATAGCATTTTTTAAAATTAAAATTTAATTCTGGTTCCTGTAGTGTGGGAGTAGTAAGACCTCACCAGACTGACTCACACACAGAAAATCATTATAAAATCTGAACATAATACAAACAGCAGGTACTTGAAGGCACTGGAGAGTGAACAGAAGTAGACAGAATCTTGTGGGGTGTACACACTCAGAAGAGAGGTATCTTAAAAATTGATTTCATGTTGTCATGGCTTTTAGATTTGAGCCAAAGCATTCAGCATGGTATGGGAAGCAACAAGGATGTCACTGGATAAACCACAGTCTTCTGGCCCTGGCTATTCATGACCTCTAACAAGTAGGAGAAACCCGGAAGGCAAAGAGACAGAGAAGGGATGTCCTAATTCTATCTACATATATCTCTGAAGGAAACTCAAAGCAACTTGGCTAAAAACAAAAATTCTGAATTAAAATCAGACCCGTTGACCAAGAAACAAAATTTGCCATTCTCTTAGGACAAAAATCACAGAATTCAGATTCTCCAAGCTCGGGATACAAGCAGAAAATTGCCCCATATACAAAGACCTAGGAATCTGGAACACATTTTTCAAAAGCAAAAACATCAACTGAGATGAACCCTGAGATGACCAAAATGTTGGAACTAGCAGCCAAGACTTTTAAAGTGACTATTACAACTATCCTCAGCGAAGTGAAACAAAATACACTTTCAATGAATAAAAAGGTAGCGAATCTCACCAGAGAAATAGGAATTATTTTTAAAAGAAATAAGTTGTTATTCTAGAATTGATCAAGGAAGGATCTACAATAACAGCCAAATGTAAGTGGCGTGGGCAAGAATAAGGAAACTTGATAGATAATAGAAAATATTTAATGTCAATAGTTCTAGGAAAAAAAGATTTTGAAGGGTGAACAGAACCTTAAGTACCTTTTAGATGATATCAAATGGTTGAAAATATATACAACTGGACTTCCAGAAAGAGGGTAGAGAAAAAATAGTGTATAAAAATATTTGGAAAATAATGGCTGAAAAATTCCCATATTTGATAAAAGACAGAAACCAGCCAATTAGAATAAACACATAGAAACCACACCAAGACATAGCCACACTGTAGTCATATTTTGAAAGCTGAATATAAAAGTCACCTAGAAAAACAACACATTACATGCAAGGGAACAATAATTTATTAAGAGCTGACTTCTCAGAAACTATGGAGGAAAGAAGAGAGAATGAAATAACATCTTTAAAGTGTTCCCAAAAAAGGTTAAACTGGTAGCTTATGTCCAGCACAAATATTCTTATGGAATGAAGTTGATATAGAGACATTTTCAGTTTGAAGAAAATTTACTGCCAGGAGATATACATTATAAGACATGTTAAGGAATTTCTTCACACTGAAGGTAAATGATACCTAATAGAAACTTAGATTCTCAGAAATGAATAAAAAACATTGGAAATGGTAAATATTTGAATAAGTGAAAAATAACATTTTTATTTCTTAATTGTCATATAGTTCATATAATTAAGACAAATTATAATATCATTTTGTGGACTTTATCATATGTGTATAGAGGAAACATAAACAACTATATGTATACAGCTGGAATTTTTTATATTTTACATAAAGTAGATCAATATTAACTGTAAATGAATTGTGAAAAATTAAAGATGTATGTTGAATCCCTATAGCAACTACAAAAATATAATGCAAAGGACAAATAATTTAAAAATTCAAAGAAAACAGGAAGAGAAAATAAACTTACAGCGGAAAATAAGAAATAAAATGATAGATGACTCTACCAAATCATTAATTATGTTAGAAACTAATGGAGTAAAACATGTGAATGTTGCTAATGACAGAGTTTCAAAATATATGAACCAAAACTGACAAAATTAAATTAAAAATTAGACAACTCCATTGTATTATGAATCTTTTAGCATCATCTCAGCAATTGATAAAATGAGACATAAAAACTAAAGCAAAAATAAACATCAGAACATCCCTATCAAACTCATTGATATAATTAATATTTCTAGAACACTACACCCAACTACATCTGAATACACATTCAAGGCGCATGGTAATTTTACCATGATAAACTATATGCTGATATATGAGTAAAAATACATTCTAAAAAGCGTATTCTCTGAATATAGTGGAATTAAATTAGACTAACCAATTGGCATAACCCAAACCCTCAAATAAGTAGATATTAAACAACATTCTTCTGAATGATCCACAAGTTGAAAAAGAAACAGCAAGAGTAATTGAAAATGTTTTAAAATGAACAATAATGAGTATACACCATACCCAAATTTGTGGAGTACTGCTAAAGCAGTATGTATAGGGAAAGTTTTAGTTTGAAGCTTCTGTATTAGAAAAATTTAAATTTAGTGATATGAGGTGTTACCTTAAGAAATTAGAATAAAAATAAAATATTAAATAAAAAAAGTATAAATAAATTATCCACATTTATCTAACTATATGATTTAAAGTTAGTGAATTTTACTGTGCATACATTGTATTTCCATAAAGCAGGAGGAGAAAAAAAACAAAAATACTACATACTGTAGAAAAATGAATGTATAAAAAAGAAAATAAACCCACAAAAATAGCTGCAATTTCATTACACATAAATACATTATTTTAGTATTTCACTTTATGCTTTTTAGGATTTATATATAAAAAGTAATGTGTATTTCTCTTTATAAAAATATTATATATTATACAATATTTTAAAATATATTCAATAGCAATGAACACAGTGAAAGAAGTCTAAAATTACAGAAATAAATAAAATCAAGATAATTTGCCTATGATTTATTCCAGCTATCTAACAAATTAATGGAAATTGGTAATTCAAAGGTATGGAGTGCGTGGCACATGCTTCCTTTCTTTGCCAGTCCTAGAAAACTAGAAAAAGTGTTTGTAACATGGTCTTCACTACCCAATGAAATGCCTTTACTTGTTCAGCCTCATGACCACTTAACAGATGCTGCTTCTCTCTTCGGCATTTGTTAACAAAAAAAATTTAAACTTTTCACATGTATTGTGCCTGTAGAATTGTTAATTGTAAGGACAGGTTTTTCCAAGCAGAAGTAACTGTGCAGAGCAACATACTGAATACTGTCATTCAAAAGAAATTTGAGAAGTAGTTTTCTGAATCTTCAAATTGAATGACCTAGGTTAATTTTATTTCCATATTGGTAAATTTATCATCTGTCAGCAGACTTCTTTCTAGAATCTTTTTTTAAAGGACCCGACATACAGTATCATTTAACTATGAATATAAAAATAAGACAGCACGTGTAATATATTTCCAACTATAGTACTAATTTAAGCAAAATTATTGCATGGAAAGTATCCAAATAATAAATTGTTGAGTCTGAGGGATGGCACGCTACTGTTAGTGAAGTATGAATTAACTTTATTAAGTATTGGAACGTATATTTTACTTGACAAGAACGTGTGTCAGTAGTTCTGAACACTTAAGGAGCTCTTTAAAACTTTTTTTGTTTCTAAGTACTATTGCGGTGTTTCAGGTAAACACTAACAGAAATCAAAATATGTTTTTGTTCCACCGCCAGAATTGTCCACATCAATAATTCTGCTTAATCTTTTAAGAGCGAGCATTGTCTGAGATGGCTGTTGGTTGGCCCTCTGACAAATGGCCATGTCCACACAAAGCAATAAACTGCAGAATATCTGACTGTTCATTCCCCATTCAAAAATCTCCCTGACAAGATAGCACCAAAACAGTATCGGAGGCCAAACAGGAATAGACATGGCTTTAATAAGCTGAGGGAGAAAGTCATGATTCAAATCCAAGGTCTTTTCGCAGTTTGCTTCTTCCTTTAACAAGGTACAGGGCTTGAGCTACTGCTCTGGAATACAAATGCACGAGGATGGGGAGTCTGCTGCAACTCTCATCCGTGTGCTTAGATGAAAGCTTAGTTCGGTTGTCTGGATAAATTTACACAGGACGGCCAGCAGCAAGGCAGCCTACCTGGTAGAGGTCAAATAATAGGCACCTTTAAACATCTCTTCCAAAGGAAGAAAAATCTCACACTATGCTGACCATTCAAGGAGAACTAGCATCTCTATGTAACAGTGTTGTTTGAACAAGCACCTCTCCTAAGCCTGAGGGTCTTCCCACAGCAAAAGTAAAAGCTTGACAAAAACAGTAAGTTACAGGCTTCCTAGGTGGCGCAGTAGTTGAGAATCTGCCTGCCAATGCAGGGGTACACGGGTTCAATCCCTGCTCCAGGAAGATCCCACATGCCGTGGAGCAACTAAGCCCATGCACCACAACTATTGAGCCTGCGCTTTAGAGCCCGTGAGCCACAACTATTGAGCCCATCTGCTGCAACTACTGAAGCCCACGCGCCTAGAGCCTGTGCTCTGCAACAAGAGAAGCCACAGCAATGAGGAGCCCACGCACCACAAAGAAGAGTAGCCCCCACTCACCGCAACTAAAAAGAAAGCCCGTGCACAGCAAAAAAGACCCAACACAACCAATAAAATAAATAAATAAATTTATAAAACAAAAAATATATGTAAAAAAAGCAGTAATTTACAATCTGAGCCTTGTGACCTCATCCAAAATTTAATGTCTGGTTAACGGAGTGGTTTAGGAATTTTAGTTTTTAGTTCTCTCAACACAGATCTTCCCATTGGATCAGGATTCTTTGTTGCTGTAAATTTATATTCATCCTACACTGTGTGAGAAATGTTTGTGAGCTACATAAGTGGTTGAAATGAGAAGTCATCATATTAATGGGCTGGAAAAAAATAACTTGTGGTGAGCTTAAAATCCTTGACCTACAAGTTTGCAGTCTTCTGTGAGATTCAAGTTTCTCCATCTTCAGAATGGGTTGTGTTAATATTAAATCTATACATTGATCTTGGAGGGGTGTTGGAGAAATTAAATAAAAGGTTTGATGTAGGGACTTCCCTGGTGGCACAGTGGTTAAGAATCTGCCAGCCAATGCAGGGGACACAGGTTTGATCCCTGGGCCAGGAAGATCCCACATGTCGAGGAGCAACTAAGACCTTGTGCCACAACTACTGAAGCCCGTGTGCCTAGAGCCCATGCTCTGCAATAAGAGAAACCACCATAATGAGATGCCCACACATCACAATGAAGAGTAGCCTCCACCCGCCACAACTAGAGAAGGCCCGTACGCAGCAACGAAGACCCAATGAAGCCAATCATAAATAAATAAATAAAAATTAAAAATTAAAAAAAAAAAAGGTTTTGTGTAACATCTTTCTCCAATAGAAGACCCTCATTGTTGTGCCAATTTCCTTCTCCCTTTCTTTTTCTCAGGAGAACAGATTCTAAGCCCCAGATAGTCAAGTTGGAATTTTTCTTCCATGGTTTTATCCTTTAGCCCCATTTTATACTTCTGTCTCACCCACTTGACCTATATAATCTTTTATATTTCTTTTTATCCCATTTGTAGCCTCCATTCCCAAAAATACACACAAATACCCACCCACTCCAAAAGAGACACACATCAACACACACCAACACACAAATCTGGCCAGGATACTTGACTTACAACAGAAGTTCATCTTTCCCATTTTCTAGGTTGAAGCCTCTCTTAGTCAAAAAATATATGAAGAGTCCAGTTTTGACTGGTTCACACAGTGTGTGGCTTGTAATCAACCTGCATTATAACCAGTTGCAACAGACTCTATCATTTTTCACATCTCCCCTATTCTACTCCTGTATGATAATTATACTTCACCCACCCTATTGAACTAAGGGTGCTTTGACTAATGAATTTTAAAAGGAAATGATGTATTTCAATTCTTGGCAGAAGTTTTAATGTTTATACCGTGCAGTTTCTTTCGTCTTCCTTGTGATTAAAAATGTTTTAGAAAATGACTGCTCTGTTAGCCTGGGACCCAAAAGAGGTCACTGATGGTAACACAGATCAGCAGTCCTAGACTACTTTCAATGAAATATATCATGAAGAGGAAATAAGTATTTCTAAGCTGATGAGATTTGGGATGTTCTTTATTACTACAGCTTAACCTACCTTCTCAGGACCAGTATACTACTCCAGCCTGAACTAGGTCCTTTATTTTAAGTATTTATACTTCAGCCTTGTTTCTGTTTTGTGATATAATTTCTATAAAGCTTTCTAATACTATAGTAATTTCATTTGACTGGATCAGTTTTATACATTCCAATTCCTCATTAAGAGACTGTAGCTCAGTCCTTGATTATAATTTCTTGGATGTCTATATAGCACTTGCCCTGAGTTTCCCATCAATATAATCCCCTCATTTGTTGCAGAATCCATTTATTCATCTTGGGTACCTTAACGACAATTGCTTTCATGAACTGTGATCTGATAATGCCACCTCTCCTTGTGCAAAATTCTTGATAACCCCAGCCCTAGTGTCTTTTTCCAGCATTAGCACAGGATGTAGTCCCCTTACTGTCTATTCAGCCCCTGTTGCTGTGGCAAGATTTGGTTTCTATGTTACTCCCAGTCTATAAAGTGAGTAATTTTGATTAAATCACACTTTGACCAATAATGGAATACCCACTCTGTGAGTTACTGACTTTGTGACATTATCATTTTGAGCTTTAATTCTGATGCATCTTATAATTTTTGTAAGCATTTAATAAAACATGTTGCCAAAGATATTTTGACTAATTGTGTGTGCCAAGTTCATTTATCTATGGGATCTGGGAAACTGATTCAGAAAAGTAAATCTAAATTTTTTACCACTTCTTTATGTATGTACTTGCACACATACATTCATAGCTTACAGCTAAGTGAACTGCCTTGTACATATTTTTCCTAGATCCTGTGGTTGATAAGAAATGAATCATTTTGGGGGGAAAGATTATTGCTTTCTGAGTAATTTTCAGAATTTCACAATCCACTCAAAGAATAAAATGCCTGTAGAGTGCCCAAATGCCATTATACTGCAGTAATCTGCAGTAGTGCTCTCTCTGCTAACACTCAGAATTTTTTTAAAATATAGGATATTGGGATATCATACTGATATTCCAATACAGTAATTATCTACTTTTACCACCATTTAAACTGCTGAAAAAATAATTGGCTTTATGTTGGTGCCAGTTATCCAGAAAGCCTGTGTCAGTGTTTTAGTGGATCTCTGACATTTTGGCTCTTTCCACACCTCTCAGTCCAATTCTGCCTACTCTCACATTTAATGCCTATCATGGACTTAATGTTTGTGTCTCCACAAAATTTACATGTTGAAACCTAATTCCCAATGTGATAAGATTTGGCGATAGTTCCTTCGGAATTTGAGTAGATCATGCAAGCGCCACCCTCATAAATGGGAAATGTGCCCTTTAAAAGGAGACCCCAGAGAGATGCCCTGTTCTTTCCTCCCCATAAGAATACACAGAGAAGATGGCAATCTATGAACCAGGTGGTGGGACCACCAGACACAATCTGCCATGCTTTGATCTCGGACTTCTCAGCTTCCAGATCTATTAGAAATACATCTCAATCAGTCTATGGTATTTTTGTTATAACAGCCTGAACAGACTAAGACAGCACCATATCACTGGTTTGCCCACAGGCTCTAGTTCAATCTTCTTATCAGTAAAATCACCTACCCTCAGCTGCCTTCTAGAGAGGAACAAGCCTTCCAGACTCATTCACCCACACCAACCACAGGGACAGCTCCTCAGGGTTAAGTACATCAATCATGCAGTCACACTTCCCACTGATGTGTTACTCCTGGTATGAAACAGGGAAAATGCTTTAATGAGGAAATGACCCTGAAGTTCAGGAAAATGTCAAGCAATTTCCTTCATAAAAAATCACATAACCTGAGGCTCAGAGATCAACACAGGTGTATATTATCATATAGAAAGTCATCGGGAGAAAACTGGTCAAGTCATAAAGCCTTGAGCACTTATAAAAAAATTATGTTTGTTTTTATACAATGGGAAAAGATAAAGTAAAGGAATAGATGCTTATAGCCTTCTACCTCAAGCAATAAGCCATCTGAAGACGATTAGGAGAGAGACAAAATGGTAGCAGAGCTCAGAAGGAGATAAATAATTATATATAATTTTTTAGGGTACAAGTTGATAAATGTTGAGGATTGTTAGGGAGAGAGCCCACAAGAACCAGTGGTAGCTTGGTTAGAACAGAATAAGTCTTCGAGATTCTGGGCCACGTTTTCTACCTCCCTTCCCCATCCACTGTACTGCCATGATCACTATTTCTTAATTTAATCCACTGCAGAAATGTCATTGTGAGATATTGATTGACAGAAAGATGCCAAGAGGAGCACAGAATATGGAGCTTGATGGCAAAGACACTTTGATTTTGCACATGCAGCATTCTTCCCATTTCTCCCACAAATCACTATGGGAATTTATTACTGTCCCTCATAGAACCACCTTTAAGAAATGAGGGTTTGACTAAGCCTGGGAAACCTCCTCTATGTCATCCTCTTGAAGATGTTGGACCGTCTTAAACGTTAATCATTACTGGAGACTCTGGCAATGAGCACAGCCCATTACTGAGGGTTTTACTGTGAATCCTGATGACTGAGGGGTCATCCTGGGCATGCCTGGACTTGGCTATTAGACAATATGCAGGCTCCAGCTGTCCCCCAAAGCACACTCAACCAGCCCATTCCCTTGATGTTCTTCAACCTGAAAGGTAATGATGCTGAGATTGGTCTAAGGGCAATGAGCTAACATTAACGTCCTTATATCTTTGTCCTAGAAAATACCATGTTTTGATTTAATGTTATTTACAATTCCAAAATGAGTTCAATGTCATGACTGAAAAAAAGTTAAAAGGTGATTTTAGAATAAAATTTATGTCAGTAGACACAGGCCATGGCTAGAGTTAGGGCAACCTGTCAAAAGGAGGCAAGAAGAGATCTAGTTTAGAAATTTCCTTCCTTGAGTGTGTGGGGAGGGGGTAGAGAAAAAGAGAGAGAGAAAGAAGATTCTTCCAAGAATTTATGAGAATTTCTATACTCATAGAAGTAGCCATACCTTGGATTATGTCCCATGTGGAGGGCACGAACTCTTTGTTGGGTCAGAAAAGGTCTGTTCCAATGTCTTCCTATATTTCTCGAGCAACCCCCACCCAACCACTTTTATCTATCCTTGTCTGGGCCTTAGAGAGCTACTACATATTTCCAGAGTAAGTCAGATCATTGTAGCAGAAAAATCAGTAAAAAAAAATTATTATTATGTTTTTGCACTGCTACTGGGGTGGTAAAACTTAAAAGCACAAGGAATTTAAAAGATGAAGTTATTTCTGGTTTCAGCTCCCACACGTAAAAAGTGTAGAAGTTGTTACTCCCATCCTTACAATAAGAAATAGCAAGACAAAGTGAAAATCAATTATTTTTTAAAAAAACTGTCAGAGAAAAGAGAAAAGTCAATTATTTTTAAAGAACTGTCAGAGAAAAGATATCACAGGGCAAACCATTATCCCAAAATCTAAAGAGTCAAGCATATCCAGAAACTTACAGCACCTGAGATTCACCTACCTAATACCATAAGCAAATAGGAACAATTTTTATTAGTATTTTTCATGAAGTGGTGCAGGCTAAGTGAGGACTAGCATAAGAGTTAGAAGCTGCTGGGCACCACAGTCATATGAGGCTCCTCACACTTTCATGTGTTTACTTCAGGATTCTCACCAGGTTCTCATAGGTAGAATCCAAGAAAACTCCCCACATGAACATGAAATGGGATGGGAAGGGAAGCCATTGTAAACTCCTTCCCAGACCATTCTTTGTATCAAAGGCTTAGTCTCCAGAGTGGTGCTGTGGGGAAGTTTAATTAATTTGAACCAGTGGGCAATTCAGAAATCTTTTCTCAGTTGGAGAAAGGAAACTCTGTTCCACTTCAGCCACCTCCATCCTTTCTGTCTCACTTAAGGAAAAAATAAATAAATAAAAGCCATAGTCAACAGGGAAGGGGATTCAAAAAAGTAGACTGAGACTGCTATATTCAGAGAAAGAACTAACGGACAAGGAAGAAAAGGAGCCAAGGTGTCCTTCAAGAGGTGAATGGATAACCAAAGTGTAATACATCCATCAATACTGTGAAAACTATTCAATGATGAAAAAGAAGAAGCCATCAAGCTACTCAAAGACATAGATGACTTTTAAATAAGTATCACTAAATGTAAGAAGCCAGAATGAGAAGACCATGTGATTCCATTACATGACATTTTGGGGAAGGAAAAACTACAGAGATGTAAAATAGATCAGTGATTTCCACAAGTTTAGAAAGTGGGGAGGGTAGAATAGATAAACATAAGGAATTTTTTAGAAGCAGAAACTAACCATGAAACTCTTCTCTGTAGTACTGCAGTGGTGTGAATACATGACATAATTCATTTTTCAAAATTCATAGGTCTTTGTAGCATAAAAAGTGAGGCCTAATGCATTTAATAAAAAGATCTTAAATCAAATAGTAGGGAGGTCAGCAAGACAGCAGAATAGTTAAAAGTTTCCTGCACTCCAAGTGAGCCCAAAGCCAATCACATTGAAACTAGGTAGGATAATTTCTGGTACTCTCTCTTGCCAGAGACCAGCATGGCACAGGGTGATCTGGAGGAAATTCCAACTCCCATCTTCCCCCTGGGGAAGGAAAGGAGTAGAACATATAACCAACATCCTGATTTTTAGGGGTGCTGCCTGAAGAACAGTCTCTGTCTTGCCTGAATTCATGTACTGACAAAGGATGCATATCTGAGAAAGGCTTGAGAGGTCACCAAAGTCTCCAGCTGAGCCAAGTGAAAAAATCCTCCCTATGTGAAACTAGACCACAAATTCTGTAAGAGTTAGCTGATTCTTCAAATGCTGAAATCCCAACCAAAAAAATAATAAGACACACACAGAGAGCAGGGAAACATGGCCCTTTTAAAGAAACAAATTATATCTTTAGAAACTGACTATAAAAAACAGAGACTATATGAATTGTCAGAAAAAGAGTTCAAAATTACCATCATAAGGATGCTCAATGAATTAAAATATAGCATAAATAGACAACAAATAAAATCAGAAAGCTATATATGAAAAAAATAAGAATAACAACAAAAGATACAAATTATGAATAAGAACCAAACAGAAATTCTGGAACTGAAAAATACAATAACTGAATTGAAAATTCATTAGAGGGACTCAATAGAAGACTTGCCCAGGAAGCACTGGACCAACCCTACAAGAAATACTAAGTTGAAGCAAAAAGATGATAAACAGCAACACAAAACCATGCAAAAATATAAAACTCTCTGGTAAAGGTAAATACATTGAAAAATATAGAATCCTGTACTACTGTAATGTAGTTGGGCAAATCATTTTAAATCTGATGTACAATTTTTTAAAGCTAAAAATAATCATTGTAAATCTATATTAATGAGTATACAATATAAAAAGAGGTAATCTGTGTCACAATAACAAAAAGTAAGGGTACAAACATATAAAGGAGTAGTTTTCATAGAATTAAGTTGCTATCAGTTTAAAATAGATTGTTATAACTTTACAATATTTTATGTAATTGCTTTGGGAACCACAGAAAAAGTATCTATAGAATTTATACAAATAGAAATGAGATGGAAATCAAAACATGTCACTATAAAAGATCAACAAAACACAAAAGAAGACAGCAAAGGGAAAAAGAAGGAACAAAAAAGCAATAAGACATACTGAAAATTAACAAAATGGCAATAGTAAATCCTTTTCTGTCACTGATTTTCTTAAATATAAATGGATTAAATGTACGAATTAAAGGACATAGATTGGCTAAATAGTTTTAAAAAAAAATAAGATCCAGCTGTATGCTGTCTATAAGAGACTTGCTTCAGATATAAGGACACACTGGCTAAAGATGAAAAGATGGAGAAATACATTTCATGCAAACAGGAACTTAGAGCAAGAGTGGCTATATTTATACCACACAAGATAGAATTTAAGACAAAAACTGTCACAAGAGACAAAGAAGGACATTACATAATTCCATAAGGGTCAATTCACCAGGAAGGTATATCTATGAAACATATATACATCTAATATTAGAGAACTCAAATATATAAAGCAAATATTAAAAATAACCAAAGTAAGAAATAGCAACACAATAATAGTAGCGAACGTCAGTGCCCCATGTTAAGTTATCAATAGTACAACCAGACTAAAGATCACTAAGCAAACACAGTACTTGAAAAACACCATAGACCAGTTTGAATTAACAGACACATAAAGAACACTCCACCCAACAATAGCAGAGCACACATTCTTCTCCAATGTACATGGAATATTCTCCAAGACAGATCACATGTTGGGCCACAAAATAAGCCTCTGCAAATTTCAAATGATTAAAATCAAGCAAAGTATCTTTTCTGACTATACTGGAATGAAACTAGAAATTAATAGCAGAAGGAAAACCCACAAGTATGTGGCAATTAAACAATTCATTCTTTTTCTTAATTTTTTATTTATTGGCTGATAAATAAAATCTTTATTGGGTCTTTGTTGCTGTGCATGGGCTTTTCTCTAGTTATGACAAGCGAGGGCTACTCTTTGCTGCAGTGTGCGGGCTTCTCACTGTGGTGGCTTCTCTTGTTGCAGGGCACAGGCATTAGGTGTGTGGGCTTCAATAGTGCAGTCATGTTGGCTCAGTAGTTGTAGCTCATGGACTTAGTTGCTCCTCAGCATGTGGGATCTTCCTGGCCCAGGGATCAAACCCACGTCCCTTGCATTGGCAGGTGGATTCTTAACCACTGTGCCACTGGGGAAGACCCAAACAATTCAATCTTAAATAACCAATAAGTCATAGAAGAATTTACAAGGGAACTTAGAAAATTAGCTCAAGACAAATGAAAACAAAAATACAACATGGAAAAACTTACGGGATACAGCAAAAGCAGTACAAAGAGTTTATAGCAGTAAATGCTTACATTAAAAAACACAAAGATATCAAATCAATAATCTAACTTTACATTTCAAAGAACTAAACAAGAAAAACAAAGTAAAAACAAAGTTAGCAGAAGGAAGAAAATAATAATGATTAAACAGAGCTAAATGAAATAGAGAATAGAAAACTGAGAGAGGAAATGAACAAAATCAATAGTTGTTTTTTTTAAAAGACAAAATTAATAAAATTTTACCTAGACTGAAAAAAAAGAGAGGATATTTAAATAGCCAAAATTAAAAATGAAAGAGAAGACATTACAACTAATGTCACAGAAAAAAAAAAAAAAGATTATGAGACTCTTATGAACAAATACCCCCAACAAATTGGTTAGTCTAAAAGAAATGGAAACATAGGAGCACCTCAATACATAAGGCAAATGCTAACAGCCATAAAAGGGGAAATCGACAGTAACACAATAATAGTAGGAGACTTGAACACCCCACTTACATCAATGGACAGATCATTCAAACAGAAAATCAATAAAGACACACAAGCTTTAAATGACACATTAGACCATCTTGACTTAACTGATATTTATAGGACATTCCATCTGAAAATGACAGAATACACTTTCTTCTCAAGTGCACATGAAATATTTTCCAGGATAGATCACATCTTGGGTCACAAATCAAACCTCAGCAAATTCAAGAAAATTGAAATCACATCAAGCATCTTCTCACACCACAAGGCCACGAGACTAGATATCAATTACAGGAAAAAAACTGCAAAAAATACAATCACATGAAGGCTGAACAATTCACTCTTAAACAACCAAGAAATCATTAAAGAAATCAAAGAGGAAATCAAAAAATATCTAGAAACAAATGACAATGAAGACACAACAACCCAAAACCTATGGGACGCAGCAAAAGCAGTTCTAAGAGGGAAGCTTATAGCAATACAGTCCTACTTTAAGAAACAAGAAAAACATTGAATAAACAACCTATCCTTACACCTAAAACAATTAGAAAAAGAAGAACAAAGAAACCCCAAAGTGAGCAGAAGGAAAGAAATCATAAAGATCAGAGGAGAAATAAATGAAAAAGAAAGGAAGGAAACCATAGCAAAAATTAATAAAACTAAAAGCTGGTTCTTTGAGAAGATTAACAAAATTGATAAAACATTAGCCAGGTTCATCAGGAAAAAAGGGAGAAGATGCAAATCAACAGAAGTAGACATGAAAGAGGAGAAGTAAAAAGGACACCCCAGAAATACAAAAGATCATGAGACTACTACAAGCAGCTATATGCCAATAAATTGGATAACCTGGAAGAAATGGATACATTCTTAGAAAAATACAATCTTCCAAGACTGAACCAGGAAGAAATAGAAACTATGAACAGACCAATCACAAGTACGGAAATTGAGTCAGTGATTAAAAACCTCCCAACAAAAAAAAGCCCAGGGCCAGATGGATTCACGGGCAAATTCTATCAAGCATTTAGAGAAGAGCTAACATGTATCCTTCTCAAACTCTTCCAAAATATAGCAGGAGGAACACTCCCAAACTCATTCTACGAGGCCACCATCACCCTGATACCAAAACCAGGCAAAGATGTCACAAAAAAAGGAAATTAAAGGCCAATATCACTGATGAATATAGATGCAAAAATCCTCAACAAAATACTAGCTAACAGAATCCAACAGCAAATTAAAAAAATCATACACCATGATCAAGTGGGGTTTATCCCTGGGATGCAAGGATTCTTCAATATACGCAAATAAATCAACGTGATACATCATATCAACAAATTGAAGGATGAAAACCATATGATCATCTCAATAGATGCAGAAAAAGCTTTTGACAAAATTCAACATTCATTTATGATAAAAGCTCTCCAGAAAATGGGCATAGAAGGAAATTACCTCAACATAATAAAAGCCATATATGAGAAACCAAAAGCCAACATCATTCTCAATGGGGAAAAACTGAAAGAATTCCCTCTTAGAACAGGAACAAGACAAGGGTGTCCACTCTCACCATTATTATTCAACATAGTTTTGGAAGTTTTAGCCACAGCACTCAGAGAAGAAAATGAAATAAAAGGAATCCAAACTGGAAAAGAAGAAGTCAAATTGTCACTCTTTGCAGATGACATGATATTATACATAGAAAACCCTAAAGATTATACCAGAAAACTGCTAGCACTCATTGATGAGTTTAGTAAAGTAGCAGGATACAAAATTAATGCACAGAAATCTCTTGCATTCCTATACACTAACAACAGAAGAGCAGAAAGAGAAATTAAGGAAACTCTCCCATTTACCATTGCAACAAAAAGAATAAAATACCTAGGAATAAACCTGCCTAAGGAGGCAAAAGATCTGTATGCAGAAAACTTTAAGACACTGATGAAAGAAATCAAAGATGACACAAACAGATGGAGGGACATACCATGTTCTTGGATTGGAAGAATCAACATCGTGAAAATGACTGTGCTACCCAAAGCAATTTACAGATTCAATGCAATCCCGATCAAATTACCAATGGCATTTTTCACAGAACTAGAGCAAGAAATCTTACGATTTGTATGGAAATGCAAAAGACCCCGAATAGCCAAAGCAATCTTGAGAAGGAAAGATGGAGTTGGTGGAATCAGGCTTCCTGACTTCAAACTATACTACAAGGCCACAGTGATCAAGATAGTGTGGTACTGGCACAAAAATAGAAACGAAGATCAATGGAATAGACTAGAGAACTCAGAAGTAAGCCCAAACACATATGGGCACCTTATCTTTGACAAAGGAGGCACGAATATACAATGGACAAAAGACAGCCTCTTCCATAAGTGGTGCTGGGAAAATTGGACAGCAACATGTAAAAGAAGGAAATTAGAACACTTGCTAACACCATACACAAAAATAAACTCCAAATGGATTAAAGACCTACATGGAAGGCCAGACACTATAAAACTCCTATAGGAAAACATAGACAGAAAACTCTATGACATCCATCAAAGCAAGATCCTTTTTGACCCACCTCCTAGAATCATGGAAATAAAATCAAGAATAAACAAATGGGACCTCATGAAACTTAAAAGCTTTTGCACAGTGAAAGAAACCATAAACAGGACAGGAAGGCAACCCTCAGAATGGGAAAAAATAGTTCCCAATGAAACAACGGACAAAGGATTAACCTCTAAAATATACAAACAGCTCATGCAGCTTAATATCAAAAAAGCAAATAACCCAATCCACAAATGGGCAGAAGACCTAAATAGACATTTCTCCAAAGAAGACATACAGATGGCCAACAAACACATGAAAAGATGCTCAACATCATTCATCATCAGAGAAATGCAAGTCAAAGCCACAATGAGGTATCACCTCACACCAATCAGAATGGCCATCATCACAAAATCTGGAAACAACAAATGTTGGAGAGGGTGTGGAGAAAAGGGAACTCTCCTGCACTGTTGGTGGGAATGTAAGTTGGTACAGCCACTATGGAAAACAGTTTGGAGGTTCCTTAAAGAACTACAAATAGAACTACCATATGATCCAGTAATCCCACTACTGGGCATATACCCAGAGAAAACCATAATCCCCAAAGAAACATGTACCGTAATGTTTATTGCAGCACTATTTACAATAGCCAGGACATGGAAGCAACCTAAATGCCCATCAACAAATGAATGGATAAAGAAGATGTGGCATATATACACAATGGAATATTACTCAGCTATAAAAAGGAATGAGATGGAGCTATATGTAATGAGGTGGATAGACCTAGAGTCTGTCATACAGAGTGAAGTAAATCAGAAAAAGAAAGACAAATATTGTATGCTAACTCATATATACACAATCTAAAAATGGTAGTGATGAACTCAGTGACAAGACAAGAACAAGGATGCAGATGCAGAGAATGGACTGGAGAACTCGAGGTTTGGGGGGGCAGGGGGTGAAGGGGAAGCTGAGACGAAGTGAGAGAGTAGCATAGACATGTATATAGTACCAACTGTAAGATAGATAGCCAGTGGGAAGTTGCTGTATAACAAAAGGAGTTCAACTCGAGGATGGAAGATGCCTTAGAGGACTGGAATGGGGAGGGTTGGAGGAGTCGAGGGAGGGAGGGTATACGGGGATATGTGTATAAATACAGATGATTGATCTTGGTGTACCTCAAAAACTGGTACAAGAGTGTAAAGCAATTATATTCCAATTAAAAAATAAAATAAAGATTAGAAAAAAAATTAAAAATCAAAAAAAATAAAAGAAATGGATAAATTCTTAGAAACATACAACCAACTAAGACTAAATCATGAAGAGATAAAAAAATTTCAACAGATCTGTAACTAGCGAAGAGATTTGAGTAGTAAGCAAAACCTTCTGACAAAGAAAAGCCCAGATGGCTTCACTACAAAATTCTACCAACTCTTTAGAGAAGAATTAACACCAGTCTCCCTCACACCCTTCCCAAGTATCAAAACAGGAAGGAACACTTCAAACTCATCCTGAAAATAGCAAGAAATGTTTAGATTACAACATGTAGTAGGTGCTAGTAGCATTATTTTCCTAGGGGTAAACTGCTTAGAGAGTAAGAACTTCCTTGGATTTCTAACTTCTATGATTGTGACCCTGGTGTTCTGATGTGCTCTTCAGATATTTGGAAACTTGTAAGTGGGATACATGTGTAATTTTGGGTTAGATTACTCTATCTTTGTAAGTACTATAATAGCCAAAATAGATGCAGGGAAAGACAACTTCAGGCTGAAGCTACTGAAGGACACTAGCTTCCACCAAGATATCATACTTACTTACTGAGACAGAGCTGAGTAAAAAGTTGGGGAGGAGATTCTGAACCGTAAATTGTTTTGGATTTTAATTTTCTGGATGGGTAATAGACTTTCATTTTACACTTTAATTTTGCTGAGAACTTGATAATGTTACCCATGTTGTTCAAATTTGGGCTGTTTCTGTATTGCAGGTAAAATATTTGTGTTATGTTGTCACATGGAGCTCACCATATAGCTCTCCAGTAAGCAGGGTTGGATGGGGGGCCTTGGCACAAATTTGAAGTGAAGAATAGTGTGAATATTTGGCCTGGCTTACAGCTTAGGCTTGGTATTAATGTAAATGTTGGCTCTCTGACATATTTCACATTTTACCATCTCACTAGTTAAAGAAGTTTTAAAATGAGTAAGTGACACTCACACAGAGGGAAGGCAGCCTCACTCCTTATCTTTTCCCCCAGCAGTCAGCTGCCACTCTGGCTGATCATATACTTAAGGAGTGAAACCCTTGACTTTAGTGAGAAAAAAACAACAACATAGGGTATCATATAAGAAGGATAAATTTTTTGAAAACCTTCTTGGGTTCAAACCTTTTCATTCCTATTTACCAGTTATGTGACTGTGAATAAATAACAATCTTGGTAAATCACATTTTATCATCTTTAAAATAATGAAATATACCAGCACTTACCTCCAAGTATCATTATAAGCATATAGTGAATAATATACGAAAACTATTTAGGAGGGTGAGTGAAAAATTATCTGCACTCTGGCTTTAGAATTTACAGAAGTTTTAATATAACCAGAGTGCGGATAATTTTTGACTCACCCTCATATCCTAGTGTCTGATACATAGTAATTCCAATAAAATCAGCTGCCATCACCAGTATTATTTTTAAGCAGAGCATACAGTCATGCATTTTACCCATCTTCTACTCATGTCTTGTCTTGCTTTCCTTACATCCAAATCATCCCAACTGATTTTCTGCATGGCACATTCATGGTTTTCTGTTTTCTCCTGTTTCTCCACTCCATCAGTGCTTAGAAGCTCTATATGTCTGCTTTCATAGGAAAATAGGCCCTCTGTGAATGAAAACTCCTAACCTCTCCCCTGCTCCATGCCCTTTCACCTCACCATATGGCTCATCCCTTCCGTACCCAGCAGGTCATTAACTACTGGATAAGGGTTTTGCCATGCTAACCTACTCCTCAGATAAATTTAATAAAATATTAATGCAAAGCTACAAAAAAATTAAATACTGTGTGTGATCTTCCTTTGAATTATGCACCAATAACTCTGACAGTAAACTGTTGTTGCCCAAACAAACTGTTAGAGTAAACAGTGCGAGAGCTCAAGGAGATGTCTGTACAAAGGGTATACATTCTTTTCATCCCTCCCTTTTTATTATTTGTCAAGCAATCCCTTTAGCACCCCGGTTTGGCTGGTAGAAAAAAAAATGTGGCAGAAACTTTAAGGATTTCTTTCTCTTTGTAAGTCATGAGGAGAGCGTCTGAACAAGCTCACTTTGAAGGCCAGGAGAATCATCTGATCTTCCCGCCCTTTGTGTGCTCTTTGATTCTACAGATGAGAAAACTGAATTCTGGAAACATAATGACTTGCCCAAAATCTTGTATTGAGCAGTATATTAAGCAGTTTCTCAAACTCATCCATTTCCCTCTTTATTCTTTAGTTTTCTCAAATGTTTCTCCCAGGCATTTTGTCTTCAACAGATTGCTTTTATGCTCCTAAATCCTAGCTGTCCCAAGCAATATCAAATGCTGAAATGCTCGTTCATAACCTCCTTTTCTCTCTTACTTTGTTTTCTCTTGCATGTTTTCTCTTCTATTTCTTCTGAAAACCCCAAGCCCAACCTCCTTTATCAACACACTCAAGCATATATTTCATATTTACCATTGTTGGAATCTATGCCTTTATTTTCAAGCATCTTATGCACCCTTTGATGAAAGTCTCATGCCTTTTTAAAGGAGATCTAAATTAAGAAATATTTCTTACATACAAATAAATTGAATATAAATCTAAATGGTACACAGGATGATAAAGTGAACATTCAACTACTCAGTACTAGTTTACAGGACAGAACATTAGGAATGTTTTAAAGCTCCTGAATACCTCTCACTTTGAGAATATACCTCCCTTACCCCCAAACTTTATCTCTGGTCCTAACTGTGTGTTTAATATTTCCTTGTTTTTCATTGTAGTTTCACTATAGATATCTATCATTGTTGATTTGAAGGATATTAGACTGAAAGGGCCCCTGTCTTTTTTGTTGTTTTACTGCTAATTTTCAGCACAAAACCTGAGAAGTAGAAATAGTGCTTTTTGTTAGTCATTTTGTTTTTATTATTATTTGAATAAGCAAAAGAATGCATTATCTGACTAAATATCCATAGCTGCCCTGCGAGGTGCCTGAGAAGGATCAGTATGCTCTCAATCTGATGGATGGGGGATCTGAGGCTCTGAGAAACTTTGCTGATGCAGTTTTACCCTTGGCTAGGTAGACAGAGGATCAGAAACATTTCATCCCTGATTCCTCCTCCATGGTCACTGGCAGCACACAATAGACCACCTTGCAACATCACTTTGGTTTTACTACAGTAAGAACCATTTTTGAGATTTCTTGAAGCTTGACCACTTCTCCATGTTTACATTTTTTCATCTCCCCACAACCACTGTCATGCTAACTTCATGTTTTAGAGAAAACAGAGAGGTCACACACTGATAAAGATCGCAGCTTTCCTGTTTTCAAGTGGTGATTCCTGAATACCCTGTTGGCATGAAATAGAAAAGTTGTGTGGGGGATAGAGGAGAGGTGAGCATCGTAAGGACAACAGATGTGGCCAAAGCACCGTCCACTCAATTCAAATTAACACCTATGAACTACAGCAAATGCTTGATGGAGTTTGCCTTCATTCTCATGACCAACAGAGTAATCTCCTATTTTTTCCTCATCTTTCCTGTTTGTTGGAATCCTTCATCATGGTTTTCTTTTGGTGTTGTGTTTTCATTCTGCTCCAGACCACAGGTTGTCACTACTCTCTAGCTGTTCCTGCCGCAAGATCTAGGCTAGACCTGTCTCTGCTTAGGTTGGCACTCTATTTCCTGTTTTTCTCACTTTTTCATCACCTTCCCAAGCTGTTATGACATTGGTCAAAATCTTAGATGGTAATAAATGAAAAGAAAGAAAGAAGTAAGGCAACTGGAAGGGGAATAATCTAGTTTAAAAGGTATGATTTTAGAATTTAGATAATTAGATTTAACATCTCCTTTCTGTCAGTTACAAGCTGTGTCTCCTTGTTTAAATGACTTATTTGTAAAAAGAGAGATAATTTTTGCCTTACATGATCACTGTGAGGTTGGTTTTTTTCTTTTCAGATGATATACTTGAATGCACTAAGCTCTAAAGGCCTAAATGATTATAAATTTTAAAAAAATAATTATATGACCTGAAAAAATTAGAAAGGTGTGTAAATAAACATCAGTTACTGTGAGGTTCTTGACACTGCTTTTTAAATAATCATTTTCTTGTAAAAATGAATGCATATGGAAATGAACAATACATACTAAATGTAGAGAAAGGAAATATATTAAAAGGATCTGAGAAGTAGTTAAAAAACAATAAATACATTATTGCAAAATTTTGCCATTAGTTGTCAGGTAGGTAATCAAAATAGGAAATACATTGGGTTCTTTATTTTGTCTTTTCTGATAGCAAAGGAACCTTACAAGTATTTTCTGGAGAGATTTGACTCAGGGACAGATGGAAAAATTTCCTAGATATAATTTCTCTCTTTTCACTAATATCATAATTAGGCTTCATACAAGTCTGCCTATTTCATCTAACCTCTTTGTTATGCTTCATGTAAATTTCTACACATTTAAAAATATGTAGCAATATGCGAATATTTGAAAGTCTCTTTCACTAAGATCACTTGTCTATTGTTTTACAATGTCAAGGTACAATAAGAGGAGAAACCCAAATGTCAAAATCCTGAGCTTTCAGCTAGGTTCTTGACAATTCCGCTGGGAACAAATTTATTCAAATACAATTGTTCAACAAGGCCTTGAGGAGTGTGTTGACAATGCATATAAATACAAATGATATTTTCTCTCAGTCCAGTGACTTTATAATAATATAATTTTTATTAGACTATTGAATTATTTCTGAAGTATTTAGCCTGGGTAAATCACAGTCATTTTATTTTTCTGATTCAGAAGCTACTTTTTTTTTTTTTGTCACTGTAACAATACCTCTGGGAATTCATTCACCTTACGCTTTGTCAAAATACTTTGAAAGTGTTGCCAAAAAGCTGCCTCCTTTAATAAAGCAGCTTATTCTGGTGAAGTGGTTTTTCCTCATGACTCCATGGTCTCCTCTTTCTGCTCCCTGGAAATCGTATCTTTCTCTAGATTTAAACATTTAAGGTTTTTTTTAAGTCTACGCGTCTAAAAATAATTTACAGCACACTGGATTTAAATATCTTCTTGGGGCAACTGTTTTGAATTCCATTTAATGAAATTTATCATTTCCCTTGAGAAATTTTATCTTCCTCCAAGTGCTTAATTTATTTTTCCTCTGTATTACATATATTTACTGCTTTATATCCCCAAAGAATTAAAGCATGTTTCACTTGTGGAAAAAAATAATTAAGGTAAAAATGCAGCTGGCTGGTAATTCCTGATGCAGCTTTTCCCTACTTCACATATAATGATGATGAAAGCAGAAAAGTATGAAGTTATCTATGTGTTTCTAGAAATTAAAGCATTTTCACTAACTGAATGACAATGGATTACCACTAAGGAATTCCATCTGTAGCCTATCTGCAGAGCCATAGGAAAGAACTGGCCTGGTCTGCAAGAACATAAGATGCTTCATCCTTTTTCCACTCTTCGCTATGCTCACAAATGCAACAGCCCGCTGAACAGGAAACGTGGTGACTGTAACTCTCCTGTGAGGCTGATCCTCTGTGAGGTGGACAGCGTGCGGTTCTCCCTAAGCAGCTTTGAGTGTCTCTCTCTATACATCCATGTGGAGACCACGAAATCCAGAAACAAATCAACCAGAGCAGTGGAAGGTGGTGCTGGCAAACTGAATACTGGGATACGCAGTCTCTATCATTAGCATGTGGCAAAATAGTATAGATGAATGAATCTCGGATGCTGCAAACTACCAGTTTTACTTTTTAAGTGTTTAAAGTGGATTCAGAAAGCCAGAGAACTAATCACAAGAGGTAGCAGAAATATCTCCTCGGTCCAAGAGAGCTGCATATTATGAAAATTAAAATCTGCTTAGATGCAAAAGAAAGGATTTCATTAATGGGCTAATTGACCTTCTCTAGATATGTCAAGGGGAGTTAACCATCATTCAAATGAACTGTACAAAGGCAATTCACTCATCATGTATCAAAGGGAAAATATCCAGGTTTATTTGTTATCTTTCAACAATGATTAACAGAAACAAAAACATTTGACATATATAAAATTTACTCATTTACTGAGCCAATATTGTGCCAACATTTTTTTTTCTTGGCCCTGGGGATGCCTTTAGGAAGAGGGAGGCAAAAATAAAAAGATTAAAAAACAACCATCAAAGATAGAAGATTCAGAAAATGTCACTCTAAATAAAAATTTTAAAAACATGGAGAAGAATAGGATCTTCATTAAAGAAATAAGATCTTCATTAAAGACAATAAATAGAAGGTATGATATGGCCCTCTTCTCAATTATTCCTTCCGGTCTTCCTTTGCTGCACTTACTGCTATCATTCTTCCAGCAAGTTGTTTCCATGGAAAATTGTCTCCCCTCTCATTTCTAGCAAAAGTATTAAACGCATCAACACTCTCTCAAGACCATCAACTGGTCCTTATCTCCCCACAAGATCAACAGGGAAAAGGCTCTGCTCTTGTAATCAGCTTTTTAAGAGGGTTTCCTTCAGCAGAGTTTTTGTGGATCTTAGCAACAAAAGGGATGATTTCTCTTACACTATAGTTTCTTTAGAGTACATAAGCTCTTTGAGAAGGAAATTTGTTATGGGTTGAATTGTATCCTCCCCCAGAAGATATGTTAGAATCTTAACCTTTAGTACTTAAGAATGTGATCTTATTTGGAAATAGGACTGTTGCAGATGTCATTACTGGGTTGGCCAAAACATTTGTTAGGGTTTTTCCGTAAGAAAACCTCAGTGAACTTTTTGGCCAACCCATAATTAAGATGAGTTCATACTGGAGTAGGATGGGCCCTTAATTGAATATAACTGGTATCTTTATGAAAATCAGGGCAAGAAACAGAGGGAAGATGGTTGTGTGAAATACAAGGAGAATGCAATATGAAGATGGATGCAGAGATTGGAGTGATGTATCTACATATCAGGGAACACCAAGGATTGTCAACTATCTCCAGAACTAGGAGAGAGCCATGGAACAGAGACTCCTCAGAACTCTCAGAAGGAACCAATTTTGCTACCATCTTGTTTTCAGACTTATGGCTTCTAGAACTGTGAGAGAATAAATTTCTGTCATTTTAAGCCATCCAGTTTGTAATACTTTGTTATAGCAGTCCTAGGAAACTGATATAGGATCTATACTTAGAACAGTGGCTCCCTCCTATCTGCAGTCCCTAGTGATCAATCTGCACTATTTCCAAGTTTCTTTTTCACAGTAATCTTTCAAGGACTGCAGTGTCTTTTCTTCTAATCTTTTCTCCTGCATAGTCTTACCATGGATAAGAATCAAGTTCTACCCCATAACAACACAGACTTCTTTGAAAATTATGCATTATTTGGGCAACAATTTCAGTATTCAGGACAGAAAAGAAGCTACACTGACCAGAGCATACAAATGTCTTCAGTATGGACATAACCTCACACAGCAGTTTAACTCAGACACATCCCTGATGCAACCAAAAGATTAATTTTATATATATTCTTAAAATATGTATGCATATAATATGCATAACACTTTTAATATATTTTCACAATAAATATTCAAAAATAATATCTTTTTATTTCTATGTTTCCCATAGAAAAAGAAAATAATAATAACCAAACATCCCAAAAGTGAGAGAAAGATTCATGGTTTCATCTGTAATGTTTTTACTAATTTTTTTTTACGTAGTTTTGAATCAGTGTTCAGTTTGCTTAAGTATCCCAAACATAAAAAGATAATCTTGTCCTTTTTAACTTAAAGTGATGTGTAAAATGTGATCATTTTAAAAGTTATAGGTCATCTCTCAAAAAGTTATCTCAGCTGAAACTGGAGAGAGCACAGTGATGCTGCAAACTATAAGAATTCCTTTTAGCTGCAAGGAGGGACAAATTCCGGCTGCAGGGCTGCAGATGCCAGTCTTGGACTAGGTGATGAAAGAAATCTCCTTTACTAGATTTGTAACCTAATGACTTTTATTTCTATCCTGGATCTTTGTTTTAGCCCCATATCTTGTTCTTTCTTATCTAATTCATTCCATGTAAGCCGATGTTACTTACTATCATTTCCATCACAAATTCATGGACTCAAACAGAAGCCCAACAGTGTATTCTTGCATCTACAAGTAACTTGTAAAGGTTAGGCTGCACGTGGGGAAAAAAATGCAACATTATAGTAAAAAGTAGTCTTCCGTTTTAAAAGATGTATGTATGTGTGTGTGTGTGTGTGTGTGTGTGTGTGTGTGTGTTGAAATATCATATTTACCATACCAGAGAGTTTCCATTTTATTTTGAAGGCACTAACAATTTATTAAAGGATTTTGTAATAAAAAATGAAAATATCAGATTTCTTGCTCTTTAAGAGCCTTTGGCTAATGATGATAATAGAGAGTATGAATTGGAGACAGGTGATTCTAGCTGTTAGCTGTGAAAACTGTGATTAGGTTCAAAGTAAATATTGCATTGGACAAAGTTAAACAGGCAAGGAAGAGTTTACTCAAGACTACTGCAGTAGGGGAAAGAGATTAAATCACACTGAAACAAAAGATGAGAGGTTTTTTTTAGCAATAGTGTGAGCTAGTAAAAAAGTACTGGTGGACTTTAGGGTGAAGACTGATCAATGGAATAGATTGAGCTCCTTGCATTATTTCTGAGTTTCTGATGTTTTTCTCTGTGATAATCCCGTCTGTGTCTGCTAACCAGTGGGAATAAAGTAGAATTCAAAAATAATTAATTAAAATATAAAACATAAAGAGAATAAAAAAGACATTAGAAAATAAAAAACAAAAGAAATGGTAAGAAAATAGATTTAACTCAAATATATTGGTTTTATGTTTAATATGAAGTGTAAAAACCCTCCAATTAAACGGCAGATATTGCCAATTTGGCTAAAAAGCAAAAAAATCAACCATATATAGTACATATAAAATTGGCTTTAACTATAAAGGCTCAAATAGGCTAAAACCAAATGAATGAAAAATAAATAACACGCAAATATTAATTATAAGAAAGTTGAAGTTACTATGTTAATATCAGGCAAAGTAGCCTACAGAATGAGAATCATCATCAGGGATAAAGAGTATTATTTCACAATGACAAAGGTGTCCAGAAGATATAAAACTCTTAAATGCCCATTTTAAAGCCCCCAAATAGAGTGTTAAAATATATGAGGTAAAAACCTGATAGGACTGATAGGAAAAATAGACAAAACCACAATTATAGCTGAAGATTTCAACACTCCTCTTGATAGAAGTAGTCATAAAACCAATGGATACAGAGAGGACTCTCAAATATCTAACTGATATTTACTATGCCTGCCCAACAAGAGAGGAAAACACGTTGTTTTCAATTGTATGAGGAACATTCACCAAGTTAGACCATATGCTAACCTCTAAAATGAGTCTTAATTAATTTCAAAAAATTGAAATTACACAGAGGAAGTTTTCTGACCACAGAGGATGTTAATTCTGACAACAGAATTAAATTAGAAGTAAATTACAAAGAAATATCTGGAAAAACCTCAAATAATTGTAATTAAGCAAAACTCACCTATATAATCATGCTTCAAATAATAAATAACACATTTAAACTGAATGAACATCAAAGCATAATATATCAAAATGTGTATGTTACAATAAATAGTTGAGAAATATGATATTGGCATAATGGTAAGATTCATGTTACAGAAGAGAGAGTCTGGGATAAATTCATATATATATAGTTGCCTGATTTTTTTTAAAGGCATAAAGGTAATTCAATGGGTAAAAAATAGACTTTTCAACAAATAGTGCAGCAATGATTGGATATACACATAGGGAAAAATATGACCCTTATCTCAGGGTATACACAATTTAATCCTAAATAGTTTCAAGGTCAAAATGTAAAAGCTACATTTCTGAAACTTCCAAAATAAGACATAGGAGGAAAAATTTTGCTACTTTAAAGTAGATGAAAGATTTTGTAGATCACAAAAAGCATGACATAAAAGAAATATATTGATAAATCATACTTTATCAAAATTAAAACACCTGATCTTCAAAAGACACTGTTAAGAAAATACCCAGTTTACAATTAATTTGCTAAATTTTATACTTATGTTTTATTTACTTTTCTGTGTGCTTCCACATTATATTTCCAAAAACTAGAGTTTAATAAGGAGAATTTTTATTTTATCTTCAATGGTTAACATTTATCTAGAGAAAATATTATTTAAAAATCTCACGTTAGTTCTACATCTTGTCATGTTTGTGGTTACATTATCACTGATTTTTCTAACAATCTTAAAATTTTTCATAATCCAAATGTATATGAAGATCATATAGCAATATAATGAATTTGATGGGATATTAAGAAAAATAATATTTAAAATAATTTCTGTACTATTATTACCATCTGCATAAAAACAAAAGATGTATATCAAAAAGATCTATAAATTAAAATGCCATCAGTATTTTTCTATGATGGTAGGAAACTAGATATTTTTTTAAGTCCTGTTAATTTTTGTTTTTACTGCACTTCACATAACTATGTACTTCATTTGATATATTCAAAAAATAATTAATGAGCATGAGAATTATGATAGTTCAGATCTACTCCAGATAGTGACCCATCCTTAAGATAACAAGCCCTGTGCATTTTAGAGAGGATCATCTTAGGGTTCTAAAGTAATGACATTTCTTTGGGATCTAGACAGAGAAACAAGAGACTCCTGGTAGTATAACAGAGGAGAACAAACCTGACTCCATGTTGGATCTATTCCTTTAGCTCTAACCCTTGTGCTCTGTTGCCTGTGGTTGGTCTTCATGGCTCTGCGCCTTTGTGAAAGAATGTTGCCTATAGCCTGAAATATAAAGAATAGCCCATTCTCAAGGCTCTGAGCTTTAACAGTATAACACTTTTCCATTCATATAGAAATAAAAAGTTGCAGAACAGAGAATAACATTTATTGTTTTGGAGGTTTATAGAAGCATTATGAACAGACCTACATTGACAGCTGCAAAAACAAAGGATTTGGGCAACAAGAAATTTGCAACAAACAGCCATGCCCCCTCCCCTTTCAGTATAAAAGAAGCCTGAATTCTAACTGTTAAGATGGTTCTTTGGGAAACTAGTCCACCATCTTCTCAGTCTGTTGGTTTCCAAATAAAGTCATGATTCCTTGCCTCAACAACTCATCTCTCAATTTGTTGGCCTGCCCTGCAGCCAGCAGTAGGAGCTTGAACTCAGTAACAGTAGCAAAGGAAGAATCAGGCTAAGGAACCACTCTCATCAGCAGATTTGCATGTTGCTAATAGTCGATTAATTCAGTGTTCACTGGTGACACAGTGTGGGTGGCATTAAACTATTTTTAATGCTTCATACAGATGGCTTTAAATCAACAGCTAGTGAGCCTCATATTTATTTTTGAGTGGCAGGTTGTCATTTGTTTTTAATACTATTCTCATATTCTCCTTTATTAAAGTACAAATCCATAAAATGTATAGATGCATACAAGCTACCTAAAAGTTTCATTAAAATATTCCCTAAGAATTCCAAGGTTAAATTAAACATCAGCTAAAAACAAAAACTGAAAGAAAAAATCTACGGTGAAATAAAAATAAGAAACCCATTCACTCAAATTAGAATATTATACTATAAAACACAGGTTTGGATTACAAAATAATACCCAACAACCTGCCTAACAGGGAAATATCATCTGATGTAATAAGAGAGTTTTAAAGTACCAGTTAATTAGCAGCCACTGTGAGAGCAGTTGCACATGGCACATGCACATTCAGAGAGAGAAGAGATACAGGCTCTTCCTTGAGAACACACTTCTGTATTTGCATTCTTTGTAGTCTGTGATGGGTTTCTATTGAAAACACCAAATGTAAGATCAAGTAGCCTCTATCACCTTCCCAAATGAAATCCATCTCGTCTTAGTTTAGCGTCATGAGCACACCATTCTAAGCTGTGTTTAACTTTCAGAACTCGTGCAGAAAGATCTCCAAAATCACCTGTTCTTGCTTGAAATTAACAGACTCTCTGAGGAAAATCCAGTGGCCAACATCTGTTACTAAATACAGTTTATTGTATTTATTGGCAAACCCTGTGACCTCTGGGACAATGGGGCTCTAAAAAAAGGGGGGGGGGAGGATAAAAGATTAAATCAGAATCCTTTGCACTAACTTATTAATTAAAAACAAACAGGGAAGGTGTACTTCTGGGAAGACGGAATAAACATATTTTTCCCTATTCCCTCCACTAAATATGACTGACACAAACTCAACAACTCTGAAAAAATGGACAGAAGAAGGCAGACTGGCTAGAGGTCTCAGAACCTGAGGAGCAATACGGCGATGAGTTTTCTTTTTGTCTTATAAATCCCATACTTAGAGCCCGAAGAAGCCAGAAACCACAAAATGCCAACAGGTTCAGCCTGCTCTCTCTCCCAGAGGACCCAGACAAGAGAGAAAACTTTGAGGCGATCACTGTTTTACTCCAGCCAAACACCACAGAAACTGTGGTCCCACCCCATCCATGCCAGCAAAGGCCAAGTGAGGAACCTGGACTTCTGCCCTCTGGAGATTGTAATGAAGTCTACTACCCATTTCTCCACCAGAGTAATGTCAGACAAGATGAGAAGAGAATACCTTCATCCCTGATGAGTGGTAACAAGCCCCCAATCCCTAATGAGATGTCAGTGAAGACCATGAGGGGAGCCTGGACCACCACCACCAGCAGTCATGAGGCACCCCTTAATTTCTCTGCTGATGTGGTGTCATAGGAGGCCAAATGGAGAGCAAAGACTTTTACCACCTTCCAGCTATAAGACAAAGTTACTAACCACACCAGCCCTCAGACTCCATCTCAGAAGGAGGTCACAATGGGACCAGTAATAAGACACTTGCAGCCAGGGAGGTATCACTGGAGGACTAGTACGGACCCTGCCTCCTACTCCCCACTCAGCTTTATTGAGGATCTCCTGCTCAGGTGCTGACAAAGGACAAATGGGGAACCTGGACCTCTATCCCTACCTAACAGTAACAAAGTGGGGCTGCTCCCTTTCAATAAAGCCATTTATAAGCAGCTAAAAGAGAAAGTTTAGATAAGATCCAGGGCCCCATAACATAATACACCAAATTTCCAACTTTCAATAAAAGATCATTCATCAAGCCAATAACAAGGAAGATCTCAAACTGAATGAAAAAACATAATTAACAGATGGTAACAGAGATATGACAGATTTTAGAATTACCTGACAAATATTTTATAGCATCCATGGTAAAAATGCTTCAGAGAGAAATTAGGAACATACAATTTTTCAAAAAAATAAAAATAGAAAGTCTCAGCAAAGAAATAAAAAACATTAGCAAAAAAATTGAATATATAAAGAAGAAACAAATGGAAATTTTAGAAATAGAAATGGATACAAGTAAAAGGATAAATAACAAATACATAAGTAGAGTTGGAAAACTCCCCTTTCTCAACAGTTAATAGAACAACTAGATGAAAATCAGCACAGCTATAGAAGAACTCAACAACCCCAGGAACCATCACAATCTAATTTCCATTGTAGAGCATTCCACCCAACAACAGCAGAAAACTCAAATACACATTATTCTCAATTTCTCATTAGACATATACAGAGATAGACTACATTCTGGTTCATAAAATAAACCTTAACAAATTTAAAAGAACTGAAATCATAGAAAGTGTGGTCTCTGATTACAACGGAATCAAACCAGAAATAAAAACCAAAAAATAATAGGGAAATCTGCAAACATTTAGAAACTAAACAACACACATCTCAATAATCTATGAGTCAAAGAGGTTTCAAGGGAAAACAAAAAGTACATTGAACGGAATGAAAATGAAAATGCAAACCTAGAGATTATCATACTAAGTGAAGTAAGACAGAGAAAGACAAATATGATATCATTTATATGTGGAATCTAAAAAAAAGTACAAATGATCTTATTTATAAAACAGAAACAGACTCACAGATGTAGAAAACAAATTTATGGTTACCAAAGGGAAAGTTGGGGGAGGGATAAATTGGAAGTATGGGATTAACAGATGCACATTACCATATGTAAAATAGATAAATAACAAGGATTAACCATATAGCACAGGGAACTGTATTTAATATCTTGTAACAACCTATAATGGAAAGGAATTTTAAAAAGAATATAGATATATACATACATATGTATGACCGAATCACTTTGCATGGGGAACTGTATTCAATATCTTCTAATAACTTACAATGGAAAAGAATTAAAAAATAAAGAATATAGTTACATACATATATGTATCAATATAACCAAATCACCTGAAACTAACACAACATTATAAATCAATTGTACTTCAATTTTAAAAAATGAAAATGCAACATATCAAAATGCAAAAATGACTTGTGTGACAAAGCTAAAACAATGCTTAAAGAGAAATTTATAGCTTTAAATGGATTCATTAGAGAAGAGAGAAAGTCTCAAGTCATAATCTAAGCTCACACCTCAAGAAGCTAAAATAAGAATATCAAAATAAACCCAAATTAAGGAGACAAAAACAGTAAAGATTAGAACAGAAATCACATAAATTGAAAATGGAAAAACAATAGAGAAAGATCAATAAAACCAAGGACTGGTTCTTTAAAAAGATCAATAATATTGACAAATTAGCATGATTGACAAAGAAAAATTACTAATATCTGGAATAAAACAGGTGATAATTGTGCAGATATTCAAAGAGTTA
Organism: Hippopotamus amphibius kiboko; assembly: GCF_030028045.1. Classification (NCBI taxonomy): domain Eukaryota; kingdom Metazoa; phylum Chordata; class Mammalia; order Artiodactyla; family Hippopotamidae; genus Hippopotamus; species Hippopotamus amphibius. The sequence goes on along the minus strand of NC_080190.1, from coordinate 54,732,910 downwards.
GAAAGAAAAACTATGAAAAACTCTACATATAAATTTGGCAACTAAGATGAAATAGACCAATTTCTCAAAATTCACACACACACACACACACACACACACACACTCTAACACAATTTACTCAATATGAAATAGATAATCTGAAAAGCCATGTAATTAACAGGAAGTTGAACTTGTAATTTTAAACTCCTAAAAAAGAAATCTCCAAGCCCAGATGGTTTCACCTGCAAAAACAAATACAGTTGATTTATAATATTGAGTTAGTTTCAGGTGATTCAGTTATATTGATACATATATGTGTATATCTATACTCTTTATTTTTTCCATTATAAGTTATTACAAAACATTGAATACAATTCCCCATGCTAAAGGCATAGAATAGCAAAAATAATTTGACAATTCTGCACAGCAAAAAAAACAATCAACAAAATAAAAAGGCAACCTACAGAATGGGAGAAATACCTCCAAACCATATGTCAGACAAGGGGTTAATATCCAAAATATACAAAGAACACACACAAATCAATAACAAAAAATAAAATAATTTTAAAATGGGCAGATGAAATGAATAGACATCTTTCCAAAGAAGAGATCCGATTGGGCTTCAGGACATGAAAAGCACTTAACGTCACTAATTATCAGGGAAATGCAAATCAAAACCAAAGTGAGATATCACCTCACACCTGTTAGAATGGCTATTATCAAAAAGACTAACATTATCTAGTGTCAGCGAGGATGTGGAAGAAAGGGAACACTTGTGCACTGTTGGTGGGGACGTAAATTGGTATAGCCACCATGGGAAACATTATGGAAATTCCTCAAAAAAATTAAAAATAGAACTACCATACTATCCAGTAATTCCATTTCTGGATATATATCAAAGGAAATAAAAATGGGATATCTAAACTGTAGCTGTATTCCCATGTTTATTGCAGTATTATTCATAATGGCCAAGATATGGAAACAAACTAAGTGTTCATCTACAGATGAATAGATAAAGATGTGGTATACTGTCATATTCACATAGGATTGGTTGCAGGACCCCCATGGATACCAAAATCCACAGATGCCCAAGTCCTTTATATAAAAATAATATAATATAGTTGGTCTTCCATATTAACGGATTCCACATCCATGGATATGGAGAGCTGACTACATATATATATAGAATATAATTCAGCAAAGAGAAGGAAGAAAATCCTGTCATTTGTAACAACATGGATGAAAATTGAAGGCATTTTGCTAAGTGAAATGAGTCAAACAGAAAAAGACAAATACTGTATTATATCACTTATACATGTAACCTGAAAAAGCTGAACTCATACAAACAGAAAGTAGACTGGTGATTACCAGGGGCTGGGGTTAGGAGAACTGGGGAGATGTTGTTAAAAATTACAAACTTGCAACCAGGAAATAAGTGCAGGCAATCTAATGCATAGCCGAGTCATTATAGTAAATTATTCAAAACAAAGTTGCTAAGAGACTGGATCTTAAATGTTCTTATCATTAAAAAAGAAAGGATAATTATGAGACATGATAGAGGTGTTAGTTAATGCCACTGTAGTAATCCTACTGCAGTATATAATGTATCAAATCAACATGTTATACACCTTAAACTTACACAATTTTATGTCAATTATATCTCAATGAAAACTAAATTTTCTTTAAATTATGAAAAAGTCAGGTGGAAGGAATGCGTGTACCCGACTCTAAGATTTATTATACAGCAGCAGCAGTCAAGACAGTAAGATATTGGCAGAATGATAGAAACATAGATATAAGTAGAACAGAGAACCCAGAAATAGACCCACCTAAATTTTGACAAAGGAGTAAAAGCAATTCAATGGAGGAAAGATACCTTTTCAACAAATGATGCTTGATCACTTTGGTATCCACAGGCAAAACAATCTTGACCTAAGTCATATCTTATTCAAAATTTAACTCAAAATGTATCACAGATTTAAATATAAAATGCAAAACTACGACAATCTGGATGAATTTCCAAGCAGTTATGCTCAGTGGGAAAAAAATTGCCCCACATTACATACAGTATGATTCTGTTTATGCATCATTCTTGAAATGATATTATAGACATAACTCTTCATTAATCTGCCTCTTTCTTTTGTCCCTCCTTGCCCTCTGTGTATGGCAGCCAGTTTGTGAACCAACAATATGGAGAAACTGGATCGCTCATACCTTGCTGGTGAGAATGCAAAATAGTATAGCCATTGTGAAAACCAGTCTAGTGGTTTATTAAAAACTAAATATACAGCTACCATCTGACCCATCAATTGCATTAACCCAGATTAATGGAAAGTTATTGAATTGAGGAATCTAGTTAAACTTAATAAGTGAGGTTTAGTGAATGTACCTCAGAAGAGTTGGCACAGATCTAGGACTAAGGATCTAACAAGATGCTGAAAGGCCGAGATCCCTGGCCAAATGATACTGAAGGCAACATCAGAGGAGCCTGAGGACTGGTAGAGGAGTGAAAGGGGAGGGATTGGTTGAGGATGCTATCTGTAGAGGAGTATGATATGGAGGGAGAGAATTACAAAGGCATTTCTATGAGGCAGCTTCCACAGGGTTAGAGAGGACAAAAACTGGAAATCTCACAAGTGAAGAAGGATGTGTTCAGGGTTGAAAAGTATATCAGAATTATGATCTGTGAATGCCTCGAGGACAAAGACATCTCTTAATCAATATTGTGTCACCAAACCGCTGTCTGATATCTGATGTATAACATGCTTCATTAAATGGTGTTGCTGATTTCACTAAAAGCAACTTCACTACAATGACGAAGGCAGTAGACAGATTTCAGGAGACTCAAGAGACAAAAGGAAATGAGAAAACAAACAACTCTTTTAGAAGTCTTGGTTCTGAAGGTAAGAGCCCCCAAAAAAATAGAAGGCAAAGACATATTTTATATCATGTTCTTTTCATGGCTTTAAGATGTGAGAAACTTGCATACACATCTTTGCTAGGAAAAAAGAGTCAGCAGACATGGGGAGAAATTAAAAATCCAGGAAAGAAGATGAACGGTAGATGTGGAAATGAATTTTAAGAAAGTAAAATAGATGCAAATATTTGTAGGTGGAGGGGTAGGAGTGCATGCTAGATGATCTCCACTTTCAGTTAAGAGGGAGGTGAACTGCTCTGTTAGGAGAGTAGAGAAAGAATAAGGGCTGGGAGAAAGACTCTGGTTTGGAATAGACCGAAAATGAGAGTGCAAACTGAACTACCAACATAAGCTCACGTCTCATAGACATTTGTCAATACGTGGGCTGCATCTTTACTCACTGAAGTGTGCAGCCTCATTTTGATACTAGTATCCACAATCCCAAATGATGCATGTCTCTTCTGAACAAGCTTTTTGTTCACAATAACTGAAGACCAAATGGGCTATGTATAAATGTCTATAACTACTTCCCAAATGCACGGTACATCCTTGAATTTATACAAACATGTTATTTTTTCAGAGACACATTTAAGCATTATGTTTTGTTCAAGGACAAAATAAATGGAGGAAGCTAGAGATGACTTTGCTCACTTACCTTTGTGCGTGCACTCTACTGAACACAGAATATCTTATGAGTCATAGGAGAGCATGACCTATTTTTAGACAAATGCTTTTGCAAATTTTGTATGCAGTGGTAGAAGAATATTTTAAATCCTAATTGAACTAAGCTTTCTCATTACCTGGCTATACTGACCGATGAGCGTTGCCATGGCGATGAGGTAATCAAGTTAGCAGGTCCTACTGTGAGAATTTTCCATTCTGGATGCTTTATCAAGTTCCATCTTGCTCATCTCCAAACATTATCTAATCAGCAGGAATATAAAGAAAAACATTTAGTGACATAGAAGCAGATGCCACAAAAGAAAAAAGGTTTTCTTGAACAATCCTTATGCTAAAGGTATGTTGACAAGAAATTTACAAAGGAAGACTTTTTTGAAAAATTTGATAAACAATTTTAGCCTTCTCAATAACAAAATAAAATTTCAATATGTATGTATCCATTTTAACATTTTAAAACTTTTTTATGTATTCAGGTAAAAATTAAAGCTCAAACAAGCAAATGTTTTGTTGTCTTCACATTTGATCTCAAAGATAATTATTGCTTGTGCAATAAATTGAATTGTGCCCCCTGTCCAAATTCCTGTGTTGAAGCCCTGACCCCCAATGTAATGATATATTGGAGATGTGGCCTTTGGAAGATAATCAAATTTAGATGAGGTCATGAAGAGGCAGCCCAATGATGCCTTTATAAGAAGAGGAAAAGACACCAGGGTATACGCTCTCTCTCTCTCTCTCTCTCTCTCTTTATCTCTCTGTCTCTCTCTCTCTCTCCATCTCTCCCTCTCTTCCTCTATCAAGTGAAGACACAGCAAGAAGTCAGCTATCTACATGCCAGGAGTAAGGCACTTACTGGGAACCAAATCAACTGGCACATTAATCTTGGACTGCTCAGCTTCCAGAACTATGAGAAGTAAATTCCTACTGTTCAAGCCACCAAATCTATAATATTTTGTTATGGCAGCCCCACTGACTAATAAATCTTGCTTAAATGGGACCGAAATACATCTTACAGCTTGGTGGAAGTCAGATACTGACAAAGGATGAGTAACTCTCATGCTCAAAAATAAAACCTAAGAGCAAGAGTTCAAAGTGGTTTCAATTATATCTCAAAATAGGAGTATAGAACTATACTCTCTTTTTGAGACTATAAAGCATTTAAACATTTTATCACTTCTGCATGTTTACCATTGTTATGTTCTTAGCCTAAGTGGCAATAAAAATGCTCAAATCTTAAGGCATTATGAAATTGTGTTCAGGAGCAGAAAAGAGAAAGAACCAAGAAAACTACATCCCTTTTTTTGTCATTTGCAGAATGGGAGGATAACTGCATGGAATAAAATGCTCATGACAAGATTTAAGGATAAAGTAAAAGTTCTGGATAAAAATGGCAATAGACCAATCATGTCAATATGTGCCTTTTAAATTTCTCATTAAAATTCCCATGAAGATATACTAAAATATAATACAAAGATGAACAACTACACTGTAAATCCAAAATAATACAGGATAATATACCAGAGTCTGGAGTTCATTTATACTAACTAAATTTTATGTGCTGCAAAGTTTAGTATCATAATTGTTTTATTTCACTACTGTGTGCTCAGAATCTAAGATAGCCCTTGGTACTCATTAAGGCTCAATAAACATTTGTTATCATCATTGTTAACTAGTCATTTGCTGAGAATTGATTGAGAAGAACCTTTGAACCACACACCATATGCTTTTCCCTTAGAAAGATATCCTAGACAGCTTCTAAAGAAAGGAGGCAAACATCATTTCCCATCTTAATGTACATTCAGTGACACAGGGGTTACACTGATCAGAGGAAAACCTACTACATAAGTGCTATCATCTGGGCAAGTTAGAACAAGAATAATCTTCCCATTTTCTTTTAACAACTCTTCTTACATATTTGGCTCTACAACTCTCAGGATTTCACATCACAAAACAAGAGAGGAGTATAAGGTCATGTGCTGCATTGTGGTAAATACAGATAAGAAAATTTAAGAGCAATTCATTCTGAGTTATTTAGACTTTCACATCCTACATGATACAAAGAGAATTATAAACAACATTTGCTTCTTTGGCTTATTCCTAGAATTGAACTATCAGTGCAAAGTAGATTCAATTGGAATTAATTCCAACACATCCACACACAAAAAAACAATACCCACTGACATGGCAAACCAGAATGAAGTGGAGTACTTGTCCATATAACCTTCAGAACTAGATCTGAATGGGAAAAGGTGACAGCATCTAAGTGGACAGTGAGCAGTAAAGCTAAGGTCACTCTGTCCATGGTTTCTGGAAGCTAACATTAGAACTGAAAACTATGATGTAAATAGAATACTGATCAAAGCAATGATAAATGGGACTTGTGAAATTCTACTTTAAAACTTGGAAAGATTCTCAAGAAAAACATGATTAGAAATAATTTTTCTAAAAGAAAAAGAAGAAAAAATATATATATGTATATCAGCAATGAATTTTTATTATTTTCTTCTAGCTATTTGCATCCACTAAATATAAATAAATGAGTTTATTCAGTAATAATTAAAATTACAACTTCCAATATAAAATTGAACCTTCCTCAAAATATTATTTTAGCAAAACATAATACTGGTTCATTGGTCACTGGTGAAGCTCCTCATCAGTGCCTAATTAGCAATGCTATTATTCTGTTGAAACTTTGACAACTTTTTATAGTTTTTTATAATATTTTAAATTTGTTTTGCTCACTTCAGCAAAATACCTTTAGTAAAATGCGGTGTATTTTGAACAAAGTGAAGTGGAGATTTCAGTGAGAAATGGAAGTTGGTAGAAGCATTTATATCACTAATGTATTTCACCAACGATGAGCCTCTGGCTCTAAGAGGGACATATGTATCCTCATAGCCCAACTGGTTTTCCATTCTCTTTCTCTGTGACAGTAATTGTGTCACGTTCTTTCCTCTTTTCCTTTTTCCTTTCATTTCCTGTCTCACCAGCAGAATGAAAAGCCCATTTACAGTTTGGATTAGGAAATATTGATGAAACTCATGTAAAGATGAATAAAATGTTAACTAACCAAATGGATGTTTTGTTTTATCGTCTTATTACTTTTCTATCTGGGCTCCCTTTTTCCCTTCAACTCATACCTCCTATATACTATAAATTCTCATCAACCAATTCTTTCTTTTTTCTTTTCTCTGTCTCCTCATAAATGTCCATAATTTTGGTTTTCTAATAGGCTTGCTAAAGTTTTTATTTGGATGACCATATCACATATGAAATTTTTTTCCCAAAATATCTATAACAAGAATCTGATTTAGTAGCTTTTCCTAGTATGTGGGATAAGATTGTTTTAGTTTTTTGTTTCTCTTCCTCCATCCTGCAAAGTATCAAAAATATTCCTACAAAAATTGAGAGATATAGATTACTTATAAAAACTTCATTTGGGGACTTTGATGGTGGCACAGTGGTTAAGAATCCACCTGTCAATGCAGAGGACATGGTTTCGATCCCTGGTCAGGGAAGATCCCACATACCTGGGAGCAACTAAGCCTGTGCGCCACAACTACTGAAGCCCGTGCACCTAGAGCCCCCACTCCACAACAAGAGAAGCCACTCCAATGAGAAGCCCACGCACCACAGCAGAGAGTAGCCCCTCCGCTTGCCACAGGTAGAGAAAGCCCTTGTGCAGCAACGAGGACCCAGTGCAGCCAAAAAATAAATTCTTTAAAAAATTTCCACTTTTCTACCCTTCCTTATTCCTTGAACTCAACAATCTATGAAGCTAAATAGTTCTTACAACACAGATACTAATATTGCTGTAAATAAAATTTTGAAAACACTTCTGGAATTAGTTTTATGAAACATAAAATTAGGGGCTAAAGTTCTTCAGAATCATTGTGGCCACTCAATCTTTCTGATTTGGGAAAGTAGACTCTCATCTAATCTCACGAGTTAAAATTATTTTGTGGTAAGAGCCAAAAAACATCTAATTATCCCACTTATAAGTGTGTTCTGTGGACAACTAACCATGTCAAGTTTATACAGTATGGGTGACTTACAGAGATAAAACATGTGACTTTAAGGGATGTGAATTCATAGGGGAATTCTTTATGAGACTGCTTACTGCATTAGAAAAATGCAAACAAATCCTTCTCATACCCCATTAAAATCTGTGGAATCATATTTCTGATTGCAGTAAAATCACCAATTCTCAAATGTCCTGTCCTCTTATGCACACCCTTCTTCCATTCTTTATATTAGCAAACTTTCCACTACATCAGAGAGCTGGCTTGTGCCAGGCACAGGTTTTTCAAGGCTGTCTCCCTGCTGATTTGTCTTTCCTGACTAGATTCAGTTGGCTTTATAAAATGCTGTCCGCATAGTTTTGAAACTGATCAATTTCCTTGAGACATGAGCTCACATTAGAAATGCATCTTCCCAAATGGAGGCACATGCTTTCTCTTTCTAGTTCCCTGTGAGGCGTGAACTTTGGTGACCTACCGTGGCTACCGGAATTTCTGTAACAATATATCGCTAGTTTTCCTCAGGTCATGGTAGACTCCAAATGCTCAAGGATTTGCCCACCAGAACAAATGGAGAAATGTTCTTTGCTCCATCCATACACTGGGATGTCACTCATCAACGATGCCTTTTCTATGAAGTCAGAACAGTCTGTGGTCCCAGGCTAAGCCTCTGGTTGTTACAGAACCACATATGATCATGGCAATTTTCTTCCATTAGCCACAGCCAGATGTCACCTTCAGGATCTCTACTGTTGAGCCCATCAGCCTTTCATTTAAAATCTTTAAAAGCAGTTGGTGATTATTGCCCAGAGTGATTTTTTCATTAAAACTGTGTTCTGGTTATATTCAATTTGCAACACTCTTTCTGTATTTATTGAACAGAATTATTTGAAAAAGAACTCTGATACTTCATATATTCTTAGAATTAGCAACTTGGCATTTGTCAACAAATGATGGAAGGAAAGAAAACTATTTTTTCCTGAGCATATACTATACATTAGATACAGAGAATAAGCCATATACTTGTTAATACATTAATATCAGTGACCTTTGGAAAAACAGGATTTTTTTTTACAAATGGAAAAAGAAAGGCTCAACGGGGCTAATAGTTGACTCATATGCAAATCACTCTTCACTTTGAATATAGTTTCATTAGATTTTATCATTTGTAAAGCTCTTCAACACTCACTGGGGACTTTAGAATCCCACTAACAGTTTTTTTTCATTTCTACCTCAACCCCTGCCATCATCTTGGGACATTTTAACTCTTGGGACATTTAATGATTTACCCTCCAGTCTAATTCGTATAACCCCTTAACCTCTTCAGATCTGGCAACCTTCATGTTCATTCCCTAGACATTCACTAATTGTGTCAGCACTTTTGAATTTCAAACTTAATGTTTCACGTTTGGCCTCAACCTCCCATCCTGCGCATTCTCCTCTCCTTCACTCAAAGACGTGCTCATAACTGCATTGAGCCCTCGAGCACCTCAACTCCTCTATTGTCTCCTATTCTTCCCAGATCCAAAATGATCTCCCTTTTAATGCCATCTCTCCCTAGAACTGCCCTTTCTTGAACCCTGTCACATTTCTTACACTGTCATACCTCTACTTTCCTGCACAAACCCCTAACACTGGTCCTGTTTATCCTACATTCCAATTCTCTACTCCATCTGGGATATACAGACTTCCTGGTGAAAATTATTTAATTAGACATCTAAGCACCAATATAAACCCATGGTTTTCAAGTCTCTTGAATCTTAAATTAGATTATCTTATTCTTTCTTTTGTAAATTTATCTTCTTGCTTTTATTACATCCTTCCAATTGGCATGTAAGCATACTCAAGCTTCTCCCTTTTAAAATAAAGCCATAAAAACATTAGGATCCTACAATACCCTCTAGACTCTGCCATTTCTCTGCTTTGCATCTAAACTTCTCAACTAGTTATTTTTACGCAATGTATTCATTTTTACTCTGTATTTCACCTCCTACCACTCCACTAAAACAGCTCCTGATAACATCATCTATTGCTGAATTCAGCAGGCATATTCCATTTTCATCTTACATGATCTATCTGTACTATGAACCACTCCTTTTAGTATTCCTTTGGATATCACGCTTCTGAGTTTCTTCCTATCCTTCCAGCTCCTCTTTCTCTGTCTCAATTTTAGGATCATTCTATTCCTCATAGTCATTAAATAGTGGAGTTTTTCAAAATAAGGTCATCTTCTAACTCTGCTATCTCCTAACAAGCTCGTCAATACCTGTTTCATTTTCCACGTGTATGCACTTGACTGATACATGAAATCTCTATACCAAAATTGTCCAGTCAAACTTTTTGCAATGTTTGAAATGTTCTATAATCTGTGCCATCTAATATGGTGGTCATATTGCATAAACCTTTCAGTTTCTCCCACTGTTTCTGAGATAAGCACCTTAGCATACATTCAAGACCCTGTAAGGTCACATCTCCTTAGCAAGCTCCTTCTTGTTCTAGCACTTTATGCTAACCTTTTTATTTTGCAAATGTCACACCCAGGATTTCCTCCCACTGCAAGCTTATGAACACTTCCTTGGAGAAGTCTTTCTTGAGTTCCATTATAATATCATTTCTCTCTATTAACTCTTGGAAATGTGTTAATGTGTGTGATTCTTTGAATAATATCTGAATCTCTAACAGAAAAGCATTTGCCTTTTGTAGACGCTTTGCACACCATTTCGTACCCTGTGCCTAGTAAACAGAATATAATAGAGATTCACTAAATACGTGCTGGATGAATAAATTAATAAACCTTTCCCTAAGTTCTAGACTTTCTAGTTATCTCCAATTTATTCTGAGATACCCCAAATTGTATGTTTTAAAGGCATCTGAAAATGATTTTAATGCTTTCCTCTACTCCTGTTGCTACACACACACATACCTATTACGACAGCATCACAGAACTTGTCATTCAAAACTGACATCTGAAGTTTTCTTTAATCTTCTCTTATTTTCTACTTAGCTCTCTACAGAGAAAATTATAAGACATTATTGAGAATTATTAAATAAAGAAGTTGAGAAATATATCTTGTAACTGATTTAGGAGACCCAATGCTGTAGATAATACTGTATAGTTTTCCCAAAATTGACCTATAGATCCAATACAATTTCCCCTTCTCCCCAATAACAGTATGTATGTATTGTTTGGAATTGCATTGAATATATAGCTTAATTTGGAGGTGATTATATAATATTATTTACAATATTAGGTCTTCTAATTCATATACAGAGTACATGTTGTTGGGGAAGAATTTTGACAAGCTGATACCCAAATTAACATTGAAATAAAAAGGCAAAAAGTATTCAGGAAAAAATCTTGAAGAAGAACAAGTTTGAGGAATAAGAGCAGTAGATGTTAAGATACAAATTTCTAGAAATTAAGAAAATATAGTATTGACACAAAGATAGGCACATCATTTAATGGAAGAGAAAAAAAACAGTCCAGAAATACACCTACATAGGCACAGACCATCCTCCCCTCCCCTTAATTTGTGATAAAGATGTCATTGCAGAATAGTGAGAAAGCATGGTCTTTCTAATATTAACATATCATGCTGGTTGAGTGATCATGCATATTAAAAATCTGCAACCCTATACACACAAATCAATTCATGGAGGATTATATATCTAAATATAGAAACTGAAACAATTTCTGGAAGAAGATACAAAAAAAGAGCTTCATAACCTTGAAGACAGGGAAAGCTACTATAAACAACACAGAAAAAGCACTAACCTTATTACTGGTAATGATTGACATATTGGTCTATGTTGAAATTCTGTTTATCAAAACATGCCACCAAAAGAGCCAGCCCACAAAATGGGAGAGGATTTTGCAATGTTGTTTCTGTCCAAGGGATTCTATACAGAATATAAGAAAGAAGTAAGGGGAAAAAAGAGACACACAATAGAAAAATGGGATTAAGATCTAAATAAGCATTTTAGCAAAGATGAGATTCAACTGGCAAGTAAACATATAAAAGAAGTTCAACTTCATTAGTCAACAGGGAAATCCAAATTAAAAACACAGTAAAATACTGCTACCTTTACCCTCCACCTACAAACAGAATGGCTAAAATGAAGAAGACTGATGATGCCAAGTAAGTGCTGGTGACCATGTGAGGCAACCCAACTCTCATATAGTGCTGAAGAGTAGAAGTATATATTGATAAAACTTCACAAAGCTCTAAGTGTACATATTAAAGCATACGCATATTCTATGACCCAACAATCCCATTCACTGCTATATATTTTACAAAACTGCATACATATTTATACCAAAAGACATATATAAGAATAGTCATATAGAAATTTTTTTATGAGCCCCAAACTGAAAACTATCAGCAGTAGAACAGATAAATATGTGTGGGGTATTTATACAACTGGAGAAACTATGAGCAGAAACTATAACCATGCATAACAAAATGCTTGAATTTGTAAAACATCATTTTGAGCCAGAGAAGGTGAGATACAAAATAGTACAAACTGTATGATTATATTTATATAAACACCAAAAGAGACAAATCTAATCCATGATTTCAGAAGTTGAGTTTATGGATAGTGATGGAGTGAGGGCATGAAAATGATGCTGGGGGTCTGGAATCATCTAATTCTTGGTTCTGGTGTTAGTTACATGAGACTGGGTTCACTTTGTGAAATACATTAAATATACATTTTTTTATTTGTGTACTTTTTCGTATGTATGTCATATTAAAATAAAAGTTTATTAAAAGAAAAATTCAATCCTATTTCTCTCAATTTTATCATGTAAGTATCAATTGAATCCACACTCTTTCATCTGTCATTGCCATAGTTAATCTCTACCTTCAAAATGGCAGAAGCTTGCCAACTGGTCTTGCTCCACCCAAAGTTATCCCCATGCAATCTTCTTTGAAATTGCTCTAAATGGCAATATAACAACCCCAGTGACATATTTAAAACCCTCTAATGTCAGCCTAGTTACAAAATCTAGTATTCAAGCTCCCTGCTGAGAAATCTTTCATTATTTCTGTTTGCCTCTATGCTCAGTGCTCACTTTCCTATTTGTATTCTCAGTGTATACTAAAAATTGACTATGTATATTACTTTATAATGCAAAGCAGATAATAACCAAGCTGGCATCTGAAACCGGGTGTGTATGGTTCCATAACTTATGTTCTTTCCATAACATGACCATACCCACTACTGTATGTGTGGGGAAAAACTTGCTTATTATAGAATCAGTGTTCTTGAGTTTAATAATATCTAGTTTGAAATAGTTGAATTTTTAAAAAAGAAAGAAAGAAAAGAAAATACTCAAAGCCATTGCAATCCATTTTTATGGTTTTCTCCAGCTGTGCTCCCATCTAGTTGTAAACTTAAAATATCAGAAATTTTGACATTGTCATTTATCCTGAGGGAAATGACAAACCATTGAAAAAACTTAGAGCAGGAGAATGACATGATCATAGTCCAGTTTTTAAACATTAGAGTGAGAATGGTGGTGAGGTAGATTAGAAGGGGCAAGATTGGAAGTAGAGAGAACAGTAGAATTCATTTGGTTAACACAGATAAAAGCCACTGACAGCTTGAAGGCAAATTCAGTTATAAATAAATGATAAAACATTTTAAAGACTGTAAAATTTCCATTCTTAGAGGTGATGAGAAGACTAAGAAATATAAAGGATATTAAAGAATCCCTTCCTAAAAAAATGTGGACTGGACCAGATGATCTTTTGAGCTATATTATTCATGTAGAAGATTTTTAAAAATTCTCTGGGATCTAATAATCAGGAATCTATTACATCCACAAATACTGCTTGAAAATATTATTCCTAGATGTTTTGCAACTGACTGGTAACTTAAAATATTTATGGACTAGGAAGTGATAGTATAAAAGAAATGATAGAGGATCACAAAATGGGAAAAATCAATATTCCCAATATATAAACACAGTGAATATAGTTGATATAATGCACAGCACAACAATTATTTCTTATTAACAATAATAATCCAGGTTTAAAATCCCACCTTATTAAACATTGGGGCCAAGGGGAAGAAGGAAATAACACGCTTTCCTACTGTGTGTTAATGTACATTATATACCATCATAAATATATATTGTGTTTTCTCAAGGTAATAGGGAAATTTCAAACATGTTTACTTTTTAAAGTAAAGGTAACCATACTTAGTACAATTAGTATGTGTAAGATTCAAGTCACTGAAGAAAAAAAGCATAAAGAACTTGTTTGATATAGAACAATCTATAAAAGAGGAGTAATAAAGCCTAAAAGTAGAAAGTATAAAGTAAGAGGGCAAAAGTACAATAAAAAATACCAGTTATCCATCAAGGGAGAGGATCAAGATGGCAGAGTAGGAAGACATGTGCTCACTCCCTCTTGCAAGAGTACTGGAATTACAACTAACTGCTGAACAATCATCGACATAAAGACAATGGAACTCACCAAAAAAGACACCCCACATCCAGAGACAAAGGAGAAGCCGCAATGAGACGGTAGGAGGGGCGCAATCGCGTTAAAATCAAATCCCATAAATGCTAGGTGGGTGACTCATAAACTGGAGAACAGTTATACTGCAGAAGTCCACCCACTAAAGTGAGGGTTCCTAGCCCCACGTCAGGCTTCCCATCCTGGGAGTCCAGAAACGGGAGGAGGAATCCCCAGAGAATCAGACTCTGAAAGCCAGCAGGATTTGATTGCAGGACCTCCACAGGACTGGGGGAAACAGAGACTCCACTCTTGCAGGGCACACAAAAAAGTGTGCTCACCAGGACCCAGGGGGAAGGAGTAGTGACCCCATAGGAGACTGAACCAGACCTACCTGCTGGGGTTGGGGAGTGGCATGATATATTTCAAGGGATGAAAGGGAAGAACCTACAACCAAGAATACTCCACCCAGCAAGGATCTCATTCAGATTCAACAGAGAAATGAAAAGCTTTACAGACAAGCAACATCTAAGAGAATTCAGCACCACCAAACCAGACCTACAACAAATGTTAAAGGAACTTCTCTAAGCGGGAAACATAAGAGAAGAAAATGACCTACAAAAACATAAACAAAACAATTAAGAAAAACGTAATAGGAACACACATATTGATAATTACCTTCAATGTAAATGGACTAAATGCATCAACCAGAAGACACAAACTAGCTGAATGGATACAAAAACAAGACCCATATACATGCTGTTTACAAGAGACTCAATTCAGACCTAGGGACACACACAGACTGAAAGTGAGGGGATGGAAAAAGATATTCCATGCAAATGAAAATCAAAAGAAAGCTGGAGTAGCAATACTTATATCAGATAAAATAGACTTTAAAATAATGTTACAAGAGACAAGAAAGGACATTACATAAAGATCAAGGGATCCATCCAATAAGAGGAGATAACAATTATAAATATATATGCACCCAATATAGGAGCACCTCAATATCTAAGGCAAATGCTAACAACTATGAAAGAGGAAATGCAAGGCAGAAATAGAGACACAGATGTAAAGAACAAACATATGGACACCAAGTAGGGAAAGCGGGGAGGGTTGGGGAGGAATGAATTGGGAGATTGGGATACCAAATTGTACACTCTAAATATATGCAGTTTATTGTATGTTAACTGTATCGCAATAAAAGTTCTTAAAAAAAAACAGTTATCACAGTTATTGTAAAAGAATTAAATTCCTCTTGTATTGGTAAAAGAACCTCAACAAATTATATGATATTAATAACAGACACAACAAAATGGAATGAAGCAGAAAAAGTAAACATAAAAAAGATGGACAATTATATACCAGGCATTTACAAATGAAAAGAAAGCAGCCTTGGCAATACCAGTATTGTAGACATCAAGGCAAAAGCATCAAATGGGAAGATGAGTATGCTGCATATGAATAACAAATGAATGAATGACTACATATAAATGGCAATTATAAGCATTTATGTTTCACAGTTATGAGCATTTCTGACATTAAAATATTTAAAGCAAAAATGTAGAGATACAAGGTAGAATTGATAAAATTAAAGGCACACTGAGGACTTGAATGTAACAATTTTTAACAAAGGAGACAGAAAATAATTAATAGCGATAGATGACTTGAATAAGATAATACAATGGAAAACTAACATCTATAGTGTTTACTATGCGTCAGGCACTGCTATATTTTATATGTATTCAATATTATTATATTTATTAACTTATTTACTGCTCATAGCAAGCCTCTAGAAAGATACTATTATAATTTCATTTACATGAGGGAATTAATGCAAGCAAGCTTCAGTAGCTGGACTAATGTTACACAGTTTGAGATTGATTGAGCCAAATATTGAGCACAGGCAACCTGTCTCCAGAGATTTAGCTCTTAACTACTTTGTTGTAGTCTCTTAATTAATAAGTCAGACTGAAGAGGCATAAATAGATTTTGTGCCTAGATACAGGTTGTACGCATTCTTTTAAACGTCTATAATACATCCACATACATAATCAATAAATGTCAAAACAGAAAATATGCAAACAATTTATTTTTGCCTCAAAGTAATAACCATAAAATACAACAAAACTAAGAATACAAAGTAGAATAAAAATATGCTTTGGTATTACAATAAGAAACCAATAAAACTTTGGAGATCAGTCAAAGGTGAACACAGAGAAAAATGAATAAACTTATATATATATAATTGCAAAGAGATAATGTGAAAGAAAAGAGAAGGAAGGAAGGATAGAAGGAAGGATGGAAGAAAGACAAGTAATATTCATATCTTAGTGTAGAAAAAGAAAAAAAATCAGATGAAGGCTAAAAGAATGAGTATTTACTATTTTGGTAAATATTCACAGTGTAATATCAAGAAACGAAGAAGAATGTATGTAAGTCTATAAATGCAAGATTCTGATTGTATTTCTATAAGTAAATAATATACAGAGTTTTTTTTAAAGTAGGAAAGAAAAACAGTAAATTAACTATGATAATACTGTTAGTGAAATTACCAGTAATCACCATTTTTATGCTCTAAAATACATTTTAAATGTTCCACAATTAATATTGTCTCATACCATTTGTACATAGGATAAATACTACTTACACAGCACTAGGACCAGTGCTGAGGGATGCAGTGATGAGCAAGAACAACAACATAAAATAGAATCCAAAGAAAAATTCAAAAAGAAAACACATAAACTGTAAAAAAAAAAGTCTACACACAACAGAATGGATCACTTTGAAAAACATTGTTAGGCAAAAGAGGCAGAAATTAATTTATGATTCTGTTTATCCAAAAACATACTAAAATGCTTTGCAGCGTTAAGAATCAGAATGTGGTTTCCTGAAGGAATGGAGGGTGGTAGGAAAGAAAATCAAAGAGAAAAGGACACAGGAAAACCTTCTGGGTTGATGAAAATGTCTTACACCTTGTTTTGAAGAGGATTACCAAGCAGTATACAATTTTTGGCAGAACATTTAAGACTGTTTTCTCAATCCTTGGATCTAGGTTGGCCTTGTTATTTGCTTCGGTCAAAAAAAATGAGACAGACAGGACGTGGAAGCAACCTAAATGTCCATCAACAGATAAATGGATAAAGAAGATGTGGGACATATATACAAGGGAATATTACTCACCCAAAAGAAGGAATGAAACTGAGTTATGTGTAGTGATGTGGATGGACCTAGAGTCTGTCAAACAGAGCAAAGTAAGCCAGAAAGAGAAAAACAAATACCGTATGCTAACTCATATATGTGGAATCTAAAAAAATGGTACTGATGAACCCAGTGGCAGGGAAAGAATAAAAATGCAGATGTAGAGAATGGACTTGAAGACACGGGGTGGGGGGGTGGCAAAGGGGAAGCCGGGATGAAGTGAGAGAGTAGCATTGGCATAGATATACTACCAAATGTAAAATAGCTAGCTAGTGGGAAGCTGCAGCACAACACTGGGAGGTCAACATGATGATGGATGATGACATAGAGGGCTGGGATAGGGAAGATGGGAAGGAGTCACAGGAGGGAGGGGATATGGAGATACATGTATAAATACAGCTAATTCACTTTGTTGTACAGCAAAAACTGGCACAACAGTGTAAAGCAGTTATATTCCAATAAAGAGCTAAAGAAAAAAAAGAGGCAGAAAGGACACTGTGCCCCTTCTGAGCCTAGACTTCAAGAGTCATTATCTAACCCATATTACATGCTCAATAATGTCAGTGATCTTCCATCTAGAAGACAAAGATCATGCCTCTTCCATCGTTGTTTTCACTGATTAACAGAATGGAAGATATCCATAAATGATAGAAAAATCAGTGTCTCTATTTCCAACACTGATACATTCATTTGAACTTGGGAGGTTTTTTAAGTTTCACCTTTCTGAATCTCTTAATTACAAAATCAGTTGGAGGGAGTTTCACCTTAAACTCTAATTGGCCAAACCACTGGACCTCCATCATGCTATATGTGGCCACGATATTTGTTGTCATTGAATAGTAAAGTTGCCAACTTATGAAAGCACTACATATGTTTGGTAATAAAGAAGAAATCATCTTATAGTTTTCAGTGCAAACAATAGCAGAAAGAGATGGTTTACAGAAAAAAAGGGAAGACACTTTTTCCATTAGAAATCTTCTACAAGCTTTGAAAAACAGACCAGGATTCATCCTGTCATATAGTCTCACATTGTGATAGCCTCATTTATCAAAGTTATGGATTTTAGATATGAAAATATCAAAGAGAATTTGCAGGTTCATCAGTAGAAGGCAATCGTGTATTACTTAGTCATATGTGTAGAAGAACACCTGAGTCCAGGTTTCAGAACAGAAGTAGAGCAGAAGAGGTGCTAGGCTAGCATCCTGCCAAGACCTGGGCACCCTGAGAACTGGAATCTTTCCATACCTCCTGCCCAAACCTCCCTATCTAGCAGTACCCTGGAGTATAGCTGATCTTTTCTAATAACCATGGGGACAAGGAAGGATAGTTTTAACTACAAAAATTAGGCTGGATTTAAGATTCATGACTCATCTTTCTCCCATAATTTTGAGGGTCACAATGAGTAAATCAATTTATCTGACCTGTAGCAAATCAATTTACTTTTCTGAGTCTCAGTTTCCTCAAACATAAAGGAAGGGAGAAAACTAAATGAACTCTTTAGTGTCGGATCAATTCTAAGGCCTTTTATGATTTATTCTCATCTTTTTTTTCACAGCTCCGCATTCTTCAAATGGAACCAATTCATTTACCTACAAGAGCAGCCACAGCTTCCAGCTGCAGACTAATAGCTGGGGGCAGGTGTAGAAAGGCAATTCTAAGATCATTTCCTCTTGACATCAGCTAGCCAATCCCATCAAGAAATTCCAGCTGCCACATTTTTCAGAACCCAGCTACTCTTCCCTTCAGTAACTTCAGCCTCCACTCTGAAATTCTGGGTTTTGTCCACACTTCTGTTGTCACTTAGGTTGGCCACTACTATTTTTGCCTCAGGCTCTTTATTCCCAGTTGTGCTTAAAAACTGTTTGAAAGCTCTGAGTCCGCTATTCAGGAAGAGTTATTAATGAAAACAATCTGAGTCGAGGTTGCTTCTGTTCCACAGCAGTGATTTAGCTCAGACTAACTTTTCTCCCCACAATTATGGGCTTGCTGCAGTCATCCTGTGGGACCTGTGTCTGGCAGGGGAAAGTATGTGGGCAGAACAAGGAGAGGATGTGGAACAAGCCAGCAGCCCCTGGATGACAGGTCTCCCCAAGAGAGCCTTCCCCAGCTGGAGCCAGCCAAGCCCAGCCTTTCTGCTGACAGACGTGCCTGCCTCCAGCCATGTGTCTCTCGACATGTTGTTTGAAAAGGCCTGCAAGGTAGCTCTGTGGCCTCGTTTCTCTGAGGATCTCCGGGGAAGCCAGCTTTCTCGGTGACTGTAAAATTGACGCCATTCCTGCACTTAAAGCCTCTCATAGACTCCCTATCACCTAAAGACTGATATGTAAACTTTTATAACAATATCTTACAGGGTTGTTGTAAAATTATATGGTTAAAATTAAATAATCTACTAATACGCCTAAGTTACTGCATAGTAAGTGGGGGTACTTAAGAATTACCAGTTTTCTTCCCCTTCCTACTACCTGATCTGGTCCTGACCTATTTTATAGGCTTATCTCCTACTAGTCTCATCCCTCACTTTAGTTATCCAAACTACTCAAATCTTCAAACATTTTTCAAATTCTGTATCTTTTTACAAATAATTAATCTATCTTGAAACTGACGCTGCCCTTTTCTTATTCAAAAAACACCCTTATTCTTCCGCGCTTTAGTGAAACTCTCTCTCACACTCCCTCTTTCTCAAAGAACAGATACTTGCCCCACCCCTGCCAGGCCACCGCCCCCACTGTGGGGCCAGCATTTTGTCATTAATGATAATGATGGTAATAATTATCATTCCTTAAGTGCCTGTTATTTATCAGAAACTGAACAGCTCACTTTACAAACATTATCCTTGCTCTTCAAAATCATCCTACAATTGTTGATATTTAGCCTCCATTTCAGATGAGGAAAATGAAGTTGAAAAGGGATTGTATTGCCATGATATACAGCCTACTTTCTTATTTGTCTTCTTGTCTAGACTGTACTTAAATAATTGTGTAAAAGAGCTGGCCCTCAATAAATGACTACTCAACAAAGTTATGAATGATGCAGAAAAGTGTCCTCCTTGGCCCTTGATTCTTTTCTTACCCACATCACAGGCTTTTCTATTCCTTTAAAATCATGTTTCTTGAGCCCAGTTGTGTTTCAGTACATACTATCAAAGAATTACAGAGGACCTTGATAGATCATTTGAGCAAAATATTTCTTGTTTCACAGATGTGGAAACAGCCTCAGAGATGATGTGCAAACAGCCAAAGAGATGTTCAAACCATTCCTGAGGTCAAAAGTGAACTAGAGAGGGAGCTGAAATTCCAATGACATGAACCTTGTTTTCAAGCAGATGTTCTTTGTGGTTTAGCGGGTTTGGGGAAATGATTGATTCATTTCCAATTTATAAAAACTTGAGCACAACTAAAAAGTCTTCAAAATCCAACACAGAAAGAGAAAAACAAATATCATATATTAACACATATATGTGGAATATAGAAAAATAGTACAAATCAACCAGTTTGCAAGGCAGAAATAGAGACACAGATGTAGAGAACAAACATATGGATACCAAGTGGGGCAAGTGGGGCTGGGGAGAGGAATGAATTGGCAGATTGGGATTGCCATATATACATTACTAATAAGAAAAAAATATCAAATTGTATACTTTAAATATATGCAGTTTATTGTATGTCAATTGTATCCCAATAAAAGTTCTTAAAAAAAAATCCAACACAGGCATCACTTCCTCTGTGACTATTTGTTGAGAGCTGACCTAAGTCAACTTAGCTTATAGTTAAAATCTTTGGCAAATACTGGCCAAATATTGGCCAAATATTTCCCCAAAGTTAGAGATGGGTAGAGACTATGTCTATTGTCTCCACAAGCTTAACTGGGTGGTATACAATGAAAGCAAGTTTCAGACCAAATACTGCCACTCAAAGGGACATCTATTAGCCAAGTCGGCATATAATGTTATTGCTACCGATTCTTATAAGCTTGCTGAAGTTGTAACTCTGTCAAGCACAGAGGCTTGACATGAAGCCACTTGTATGAAAGGTTCACCCCAAGGCAAATGCAACAAATATTTCGGTAGCATGGTCAACTATCATTCTTGTAAGTTCCGGTGGCAGGATTTTCTGTTAGTTGGGGAGACACAGGACCAAGTAGATTTCTAGTTACAGGGCACTTATGGCAGGGCATGAGGTACATGTTTCACCAAATTATGCAAGAGTGGATATAATCACACAAATTTCTCTAGCCAAATAGCCAAGCTCACATATTAAACACTACAAGTTTTAACTAATAAAAAATTATTCCTAATATATATTATGTACTTGGCAAACCCCCTTGAGCATACTCTGATACTGATCCTTGAAATGCACACCTCTGGAGTGCAAACCTCTACAAGTAGAGGTAAT
Organism: Hippopotamus amphibius kiboko; assembly: GCF_030028045.1. Lineage (NCBI taxonomy): Eukaryota > Metazoa > Chordata > Mammalia > Artiodactyla > Hippopotamidae > Hippopotamus > Hippopotamus amphibius. The sequence continues at coordinate 54,711,261 of NC_080190.1, read as the reverse complement.
TTACCACACCTAGGACCGGAATTCCTCATTGGAAATCTTTAGGTGTTAAATGATCCTTCTAAGGCTTGCATGAAATCAACTTACATTCACATGTATTGCCTTGTCTACAGACAAGTAAATCATAGACAATATAACACTATATCCTTTGTGATCCTGCCGCAACCTCATACTTCTCTGTTAGAATCTTCAATGCATGAAGGAGTGGTTCTAGGTAATAGGTCTGCCTCTGCCACCAGAAACTTTAGTTGTTTCTCTCCTCCTAAGCACCCATCTGGCACCATGACTGGTATAAAGTAAACATGCAATAAATGCATATGATCTTTGAATAAATGATTGAAATGATGAATAATACAATCAATAAATTAGGATGAGCAACTTTAGGAATGATCACTTGCATTAATCAGTTCAGGATGCTTAAACAACAGACATTTATTTCTCATAGCTCTACAGGCTGGAAGTCCAAGATGAAGCTGCCAAGAATCTGTTCCTGGTGAGAACCTTCTTTATGGCTTGCAGGCAGCTGCCTCCTCTCTGTCCTCACATGGCAGAGAGAGAGAGCAAGAGCGAGAGTAAGAGTGAGAGAGAGGGAGAGAGAGCGTGCTGGTCTCTCTTCCTCTTTTAACGACACTAATTCCATCATGGGAGCCTCACTGCCACAACTTCATTCAAGCCTAATTAACTCCCAGAGGTCCAATTTCCAAATACCCTCACAGTGGGAGATAGGGCTTCAATAACTTAATTGAAGACACAATCATTCAGGCCGTAACACCACTCTACTCTTCTGCCTCTGCTGTGATCATTCTGACAAAAACAAAGCAAAGATGGTAGGGAAGGTATTCTTCCCTTAGAAACCGACCATTACCCACAATAGAATGAGAAAAACTAGTTTTGTATTATTCGATTCCACTTCTAGCCTTCTCTTCCATCAGAGAGGCTAATATGCCCCTTGAAGGGCCAGTGCTTTAAGGTAGGTTGACCTCACAAGGGAAGGCAGAATCTTTGTGGTCAGTGACAACATGCTGGGGGTGGACAGGGGCAGAAAGGGGCGTCAAATGAGTAGACAATTTGCCCATCCCAAACCAGCTTTGCTCATCCCTTCTTTGTTTTATTTCAAGAGGCTTGATTCTGTTTTCATCCAGCATAGAAACTGGCCTTTAGAGTTTGCTGCATATCCTGAAATGGAAGGTTCTCTTTGTCTATTTGCATTGTAATAGGTGCACAATTGATTCACAAAACCTTGGTGCTGCTTAACATGACAGATGAATCATTTGCTTCCAAAATTACAGGGAGCTTTGGGGTCAGGCAGCCTGGGTAACCATAGAGCCTATCGTCCAGAAACACAGAGAAATGCAGACAAGCAGATAAATCCCCTGCTTCAGGAGCCATCTCCATAGGAGTGGTCAGTGCCATCATCCTCTTACAACACCCAAGGGACCACGGTATTAGCGTGTGCAAATCAGCATATGGTGTACATCTTATTAACCTAATCACTTGACTCCAGCAAGCTGTTTTCAAGATAATTTGGGCCCCTGTGAATAGTCATCCCTCTTCCCAGTCCCTGCTCAGCTCTGGAAGGGATGATGCACGCACATCTCCTTTGCCCAATGGACTCCAAAGAAATCTTGCCAGTGTTTATAATATCTGCAAATCCCTCTGTAAATAACACCCAGGCCACACAGCAGACTGAAGCCAAAAAGCTCAGTTCCGCCTGACAGCTTTTTCCCAAGTTGTTATTTTTGCAGTTGGAAGGGAAGAAAGAACCCTGAACAGAAGATTCACAGCAGTCTTAACTTGGACTTTTTATGGCTGTTTTATGGAAAGTTATTTTTTATATTTTTGAGGGATAAAATGAACTCAGCTCTCTACCTAGAAACCTGTTTCTTTCTATGCTGGTCAGTGACAAGCTAAAAAAAAAAAAAAGGAAAAAAATAATGATAAAAGTAGGCCTTAGTTTACAAAACACACATGCAACTTGGTCTCTATTCAGGCAAGGACCTCCCTCCCCAACCTCAATCCCTGTCTCTCCAATCCTCCCAATCATGAATACTAAGGTTTGCAGGAGATTCTTTAGCTAACAGTGTCCTAGGAAACACCTGTTCTGGAAAATGAGAACTGTATCAAAGATATATCTTTAAGATGAAATGAGAGGCTTCCTTCAACCTTCAGAAGAAGTATTTCTGACTGATTCCTAAGTAAAATGGTAGATCAATAAGAACACTAGTACTCGTGGAGGGAGAAGAAATGGGAACACAGGGGAAGAAAATAATATTTGTTAAATAACTACTTGTGGAAATAAACAAAAATCACCCAAGAGAAGGGAAGTAAAGGCTATTTATTTATAGCTTGTTAAAGCACAGGAGTCAGCTACCATAACTTGTTTTAGTAAGTACTCAAAAGCAGGCCAAGGAAAGTGGAAAAAAAGGAAGCTCATGGAAAACTGTTGGTGTAGAAGCTGGAGGTGGCTAACTGGAAGTGGGTGCATCCTCTGTGATTGGTTTGGGAAGCATATGTGGCTTTGCCTGGTTGGTCCTGGGTTGGAAGAAGAGGCAAAATATAGGAAAGCTGGTAGTTACTGAGCAAGGTCTGGCCCTTCTGCACTCATTGCATTAGAGGCTATGGTTTGACACCCTGGATTGGTTCCTGAAGAGGTTGTGGGTCAGGGATCTACTGTATGATATCTTTTTCCACTTATCATGTCATGTCATAACTGTCATATACATTCTCTATTTATACATACAGTCTCTCATACCAAATGCCAGGTACCATCATTTCATTTACTCTTCACAACAATACTGTTAAAGAGGACATTGTTTCACTGTTTCTCAAAAGAAGAAACTGAGGTAAATTGTTCAAGGTTCCAGGGGTAGTAAGTGGCAGGACTAGTTCTTGGATTTTAAGTCTAACTCAGAAGCCCTTCTACCTATCCTAGCGGTTGTAAAGTGGTAGCACACTGTGATTTTGATTTGTATTTCCCTGATGACTAATGATAATGAACGTATTTTTATGTGTTTATTGGCCATTTTTATATCTTCCTTGGAGAAGTATCTTCCTTTTAAGGTGTTTTGAAAATTTTCAATTGGGTTATGTGTCTATTAGTGAGTTGTAAAAGTGCATCATCTATTCTAGATACAAGTCCATTATTAGCACATGATGGAAAATAATTTCTTCCATTCTGAGGTTTCATTTTTCACATTCTTAATAATGTCACTTGAAGCACAAAATTTTTAATATTTATGAAGTCCAACTTAACTTTTTTTGATGCCTATGTTTTTGATGTCATATCTAAGAATCCTTTGTTAAATTCAAAACCATGAATATTTATCCCTCTATTTTCTTCTAAGAGTTCTATAGTTTTAGCTTTCATATTTATTTCTTAATGTACTTTGAGTTAATTTGTATATATCAGGTGAAGTAAAGTCCAACTTCTTTCTTTTCTATGTGGTTATCCAGTTGTCCCAGCTCTGTTTGCTGAAAAGATAATATTAATAGCTTTTTGTCATTAATAGTCTTGGCATCCTTGTTGAAGATCAGATGACCACAGATTTATGAGTTTATTTCTGGACTTTCAATTCTATTCCTTTGATCTGTATGTCTGTATTCGTGCCAATCTCAAACAGTCTTGATTATCATTGCTTTGTACTGATGGAAACTTTTGAAATCATGGAAGTGTGAGTCCTCCCACTCTGTTCTTTTTCAAGATAGTTTTGGCTATACTTGGTCCCTTGTAATTCTATAAGAATTTTAAAATCAGCTTTTAAATTTCTACAAAGAAGTCAGCTTAGATTCTGATAGAGATTGAGTTGAATCTGTAAATTGGTTGGGGGAGTATTGTCATACTAACAATATTAAGTCTTCCTGTCCATGAACATAAATGTTTTTCAATTTTTAGACCCTCTTTAATTTCTTTCACCAATGTTTTGTAGTACTCAGAGTATAAGTTTTGCACATCCTTTGTTAAATTTAATCCTACGTATTTTATTGATTTTGATGATATTGTGTATATAATTGCTTTCTTAATTTAATTTTCAGAATTGCAAGCATATAGAAATACAATTGATAATTGATTTTGTGTATTAATTGTATATCCTGCAACCTTGCAGAACTCATTTTTCAATTCTAGAATTTTTTCAGTGGCTTCCTTAGGATCTTCTATATACAGGATCATGTGATTTGGGTTCCTCAGTTCCTCTTTTACAGCATTATTTTTCATTAAGTGAATATTTCTTAATATAATGTTTTAATTAATGGTGTTTACAGAATAGTTTTGAGTTCTTTATTAATGGTTGCTCTAACATGTACCATATGCATTTTCTCAAACTCTGTTTCAGATTTATACTAGCTCAATTCAAGTGATATAAAGAAATGCTACTCCTATATGGCTCTATTTTCTTTGCTATCTTTTGTGGTATAATTTTATACACATTATATCTATTAATATTACTATTGAATAGTTTGCTTGGGCTGCCGTAACAAATTACCACAGATTGAGTGGCTTTAGCAACAGAAATTTGCTCATAGTTCTGGAGGCTAGAAGTCCAAGAGGAAGGTATCAGTGGTTTGGTTTCTCCTGAGGTTTCTCTCCTTGGCTTACAGATTGCCGCCCTCTCACTGTGTTCTCACATGGTCTTCCCTCTGTGCACACACATCCCTAGTGTCCCATTTTGTGACCAAGTTTCCTCTTCTAATAAGGACATCAGTCAGATTAACTTAGGGCCTACTCCAATGATCTCATTTTAAATTAATCATCTCTTTAAAGGTCCTATCCCCGAATATAGTTAAGTTCTGAGGTAATAGGGGTTAGGGCTTTAACATATGGATTTGGAGGGAACACAATTCATCCTATAACAGCCATGTAATCTGTGCCCTACTCTATACTGCCCATCAAGCCCCGCCACCACCAGTCTATACCGTAAATTGTAGTCAAAGTGATCTTTAAAAAAAAAAAAATGGAAATTTGATAAAACAATGGGCATGCATAGAGCCTTTCCACAGATTCTATTTACTTTCAGATCAAAATATGACCTTCATCAAGACCTACATGCTTGACAGTATAGCATAGTGTTTAAAAGAGCCACCTCTGAAACCTGACTATTAGGTTAAAATCCTAGCTTCCCTACTTACCAGCCCTTAATTTGATAAATCAGTTATTTCATTTCTCTTAGCCTCTGTTTCTTCATATATAAAACAATAGTTTTTATTATAGGTTGTAATAGTTGTAAGACTTCCTTGGTAGGGATTAAATGAAATAATTCATGTAAAGTGCTTAGCACAGAGTAAAAACTTTAAAATGGTCATTTATTAGTATTTAGCTCTATATTGACTTCTCTTATTTTGTACCTCTCTCTTTCCTATTGCTACAGTCCCACCACACATCTTATGTTAATTCTTAGAAATGTATGTCAGAATACATTCTCTTGAACAATTCCAGAGATGGAATCATATGGTGTGTAACACTTTGAGACTGGATTCTCTTATTTAGCATAATGCATTGAAGATTCATCTAGTTTGTCCTGTGTATCAGTTGTTTCTTCATTTTTGACACTGGGCAATATTTCCATTGTAGGTTATACCACAATTTTTTTATCCATTTATTCACTGAAGGTCATTTGGGTTGTTTCATGGTCTGGTGATTATGCGTAAAGCTACTAAAAACATCTAAAAACATTTGTATACAGGTTTTTGTGTGAACATAAGTTTTCATTTCCCTTGTATAATTAGAATTGCTGGGCCATATGGTAGGTGTAGGTTTAACTCTATAAGAAACTGTCAAACTTTTCCTGAGTGTACCACTTTTTATTCCCACCAGCAAGGTGCAAAAGAATTCCATTGGCTCTGTATTCTAACCAGCACTTGTGCTTTTAATTTGAATTTAATTACTAATAATTTTGAACACTTTTAATATGCTCATTTGCCACTTATATCCCTTTTTTGGTGAAGTGTCTCTTCAAATATTTTGCCCATTTTAAAAAATTGAGTTATTTAATCATTTTTCAGATTTGAGAGTTCTTAATATATTCTGATATATATTTCAAATATTGTTCTCAGTCTGTGGCTTACTATTTTTCTCAACAGGATCTTTAAAAAAGCAAAGGTTTTAAATGTTGATGATATCCATTTTATCATTTTTTTCTTTTATCAATTACGATTTTTGTCTTGTATCTAAGAATTCTTGCTAACCCAAGGTTATGAAACTTTTTTCCTATGTTTTCTACTAAGGGTCTAATTATGTTTTAACTCTTAATTATTCTTTATTCTTCAGGTCATATGTTGCTCTCTCAGGGAAGTCTTCTCTAACTTCTCACACAAGTTCAGATCCTTGTATTATGCATCTTTAGAACATTTTAAACACCTTTCCAATATTTATCTCAGTTTATAATTACACATGTTGCATGATTCTTTGCTAAATGTCTGCCAGTCCTCCTGACTGTACCTCATTGGAGTTTATCTTTGCTTACCATTATATCACTGAGTCTGGTACAGTTTACTTCATAGAAATCGAATGAATAGAAGAATAAACAAATGTGTAACCGCCACTCTACACCATGAAAAACTATATTAAGAGAAAGTGTTGTCAACCTAAGTCCTTTGGCTACTTGAGCTCAACAACTTGTCTTGAAGGAATGAGGTCAGGCTGAAGTTTTTACTACATTTCTGCTCCAGGGCCCATTCTAGAGGAAAAAATATAGGAAGAGGGCTAACATTAATTTAGGGTCCATTATGTCTCAGGTATTTTGTGTAAAAAAAAATCTGAGGCTCAAGTGCGTTAACCTTGACCCTGACCAGTGTCACTCTTCTAATAAATTGAGAAACTGGGACATAGCCCGAAGCTTGACTCCAAACTCAATGCTTCTTCCTATTCTATGCTGCCTCTCCACCCCTTTCCCTCCCAAAATAAAGACTTAAAAGTTATTTTTCGAAAACCTATGTAGTTGTCAAAATGTACCAATCTGAAGGCCTATCAGATGCATCTCAAGAGGGTTATAGATCATTTATTTTTCTTTTTAGATATTCCTTGAGAGGATAATAAAGCATCTTAATACAAAAAGCTCATCCTGTCCTATCTTCTAGGCAAAATGCTGCTATAGTCATGCTGAGTTATCTAATGATGAAAGACCTGCATGTTGTACCAAAAGATGAGAGAGCCTAAAAAAGCTGCTTCTCATCGTGGGAATGTAGACAAGCTCTTAAACCTTATATAAATTAATCAGTTAATAAACAGTGCCCACATCATAGGATGGTTATAAGGAACAAGGCTATGAGTCTCATAAAGAAAGACCATAAGGTCCCACACATAATAGAGCTCAGCAAATGAGAACTTCCTTTGCCCCTTCCCCACAACAAAAGGGGTTGCCCTCACTGATAAAAAGACTGTAAGAAAGGCCCACACAATGGGGAAAGAGGCATTGTCCTGACTTGCTAGTCTCTGAGCCAACTCCTGAGGTATTGTTGAGAATCCTTGCTAAGAAGCCTCACTTAACTACCTCAAGGCTATACTGAGTCCAGTAGCAAGGAGCCTTTTCTCTCTGGCTGGAAAGACATTATTACTCAGGCATCTTCAGGCCATTCCAATGTTCCAAGGCTGAGCCTGGCTTATATCCTAGGAATGGTAGAGACTGTAGGTCTTTCTAGGTCAGGTTTTTAGACTGGAGATTCAAGCCCTAACTCAACCAGGGCTCAGTTCTGTTCAGGGCCTAAACTTCTTTAGATGGGATCACATCTAGATTCTCCATATTGCCTACTCTGCAGACACTTCATGCTTGAATGTATTACCTATAGTCTGGCATGAACATTCGAAGCCAATTCTTCTCAAACATTAAGTGCACAAGATTTATCTCGGAGTATTGTTAAACAGATTCTAATTCAGATTGTCTGCATTTTTAATAAACTATGTGGATCACCCTTTGAGTAACAAATATCTAAGCAAATGAGAGAAAAGCAAATCAAAACTACAATGAGGTATCACCTCACACTGGTGAGAACGGGCATCATCAGAAAATCTACAAACAGTAAACGCTGGAGAGGCTGTGGAGAAAAAGGAACCCTCTTGCACTGTTGGTGGGAATGTAAATTGATACAGCCATTATGGAGAACAGTATGGAGGTTCCTTGAAAAACTAAAAATAGAACTACCATATGACCCAGCAATCCCACTACTGGGCATATACCCAGAGAACACCACAATTCGAAAAGACACATGCACTCCAGTGTTCATTGCAGCACTATTTACAATAGCCAGGACATGGAAGCAACCTAAATGGCCATCAACAGATGAATGGATAAAAAGATGTGGTACATATATGCAATGGAATATTACTCAGCTGTAAAAATGAATGAAATTGGGACATTTGTAGAGACACGGATGGACCTAGAGACTGTCACAGAGAGTGAAGTGAGTCAGAAAGAGAAAAGCAAATATCGTATATTGACACATATATGCGGAATATAGAAAAATGGTACAAATCAACCTGTTTTCAAGGCAGAAATAGACACAGATGTAGAGAACAAACATATGGACACCAAGTGGGGAAAGTGGGGCGGGTTGGGGGGGAATGAACTGGGAGATTGGGATTGCCACATATACATTACTAATAAGAAAAAAAAATACCAAATTGTACACTCTAAATATATGCAGTTTATTGTATGTTAACTGTATCTCAATAAAAGTTCTTAAAAAAAAAAAACATTAATGAGCATCAGAATCGCTCAAAGTCTTGTTAAACGTCTGCCCCCCTCCCAGAATATGTGATTTAGTAGGTTCAGGGTATGTCCCCAAATTTTGCGTTTCTAGTAAGTTCCCAGGTGATGCTGATACTGTACGTTGAGAACCTCTCCTCTAAGACATATACAAAAAGGCCACTGTGATGCAGAATCTCACACTCATGTGATTCACCTGAACTGACAGGCCTAGACTTGCACATTGTTCTGGCTTCCTGTGACAACTGTGCTTTCAATCTCACACTTTTTTTGGTATCACTTTGGTCTTCTGCTTTAGTGCCTCAATTTCCTAACCACTGAAGCTTCTGACTGAGAGTTCCATCTCTTTTGCTTCAAGTCAACAACGTAGGAGGGACTACGGAGATACCGAATGGCGTGGTTCACTGAAGGCTGTCTTTGCAGACTAGCTACCATATTGCTCCTCTAGGCCAACCAACTAGGTCTGACAATATAATTTAGCAGAGATGCCACTTAGATAAAGCACCATCCTACTGTTCTGAAGAGAAAGGTGGAAAGGACTCCTAGCAGAGGGAACAGAAAGGTAGTTGTATCGTATCACCCACCAAGGGCTCTGTACTGTGTCTCATCCTCACCATGATAGCCCCCCATTTTTACATTCTTGTTTCATTTATCAGTGATCCTTGAGGGAAAAGATGGAGGGGGAACGTGACATGTTCATTTATTGAACTTAAACAAAAGTTGTTCTCTGCCTTTAACCGATCCCATCCTTTCACCCAGAAGGGCCCCTCCTGAGCCCAGTCTGTAGTTCAGCTCTGAGATGCCCAAAGCAACATGTCACTGCAGCATCAGACAGCTGCTAGCAACCATTGGGAGATGTGACAGACTTTCCTCCTCCAGGCTTTTCATGTGTAATCACTCTTTTCTGTCAAATCTGTCTGTCTGCACCTGACATTTCAGTGAAAGCACGTAGCTCCGTTAACAAGCCTTTCCCGGACAGGACGTGATAAATCCACTGCCACTGCCCCAGCTCCCCACGGTGGGTGCTCCACTCTGACACCTCAGGATACCACACTGGGTTCCATTTCAGGCGAACTTGAGGGCAGGTTTTCTTCATCCTTCATGTACAAATTCAGCTGGAGGTGGAGTTCTCCATATGAGAAGCATTTCAAAGTATAATATTCAGTTCTCTGCTACCTTTTAATAATATTAATTAATCTGTTCCCTAGAGAGCCAAATGGAGTTGATAATTATAGAAAAGAAAGTGATAAAGATCAACTACTTATTTTCCCAACAAACCTTCTCAGCTAGCTGATGATTAAATCTTTACTAGGATCCCGGGCTCATGGCTCCACCATACCAATTTTGAAGGGACTATATATTAACAAAACATATATTAGTAATTTCTATGAATTATTAACATTTTGTAATGAAATGGCAAATGCCTATCCTTCACCTTTGATGTGTCATGCAGTGCTCTAAGTGCCTCATGTATAATAATTAATTAAATTCTCACAACAACTAAATAAATTTGGCACTATTATTAGTCCCATTTTACAGAGAGATTAAGTACTCTGCCAGGATCTATTGAGTGCTAGAGGCAGGATTCACACTCAGACTCTCTGACTTACTACCTTTTGCATTTTACATTTCCCAAATCACTTGCATACCATCTACCTGCTTTGGAAGGCAGGGAGTATTTTTACATTTTGCAGATAAGGAAGATTGGGAGAGGCACTGTGATATCTCTGAGTTTTGCGCAAGGCGTTTCTGAAGCTAATTCAAACCTTTTCCTTAAGAGCCATTTTAAGGCAGGCCAGAATTTTACAATGTGTGTCTCCTCTCCTTTCCAGTACAGGACAGATGTCATGAGACATCAGACCCACCCAAGGCACACTGCTTGCTGTGAGGGCTGTGTGCAGTCCTGTACATAGTTAGAGCTAGGAAAGCTCAGCAGAATAACATGATTTTTACCCAAATGCTTTGAATTTTTGATCACCCAGGGTAAGTGGATAAATATATTGGTGAGAATTTTCTCTGCATTCTGACACATCTGGCCCCAGCCCCTAGATCCCTGGTCACTCTCTCATAATGTGATTCCACGCAGTCTCAGAACGCCCAAGCCCGCCATGACACTCTACCAGAAGAAAGCAGCCAAAAGCAGTGGGGGTGGAGTCTGGCCTCCCTGATTTCCCCCTATCTGCCTGCTGGCCTGCCCTCACTTCCGAAACAGCACACTGATGACAGTTGAATGCCACTGGCAGCCTTCTTGCAGAACCAGAAAAGCCAGTGGGAGCCAGCAGTGTCTGCCCTCTGAGCCAGACTGAGAGGGCCCTTCTGCCAAGGTCAGGATCTGTGACACAAAGGGCCTACCCTGCATAGCAATTGTTGCCAATAACTTACCACATAATTTACTGATCTATTATATTTGTTGTTTATTTTCTCCCCTCCAGCTATAATGTAGTCTCCACAAAGGCAGGGATTTAGCCTTTTTCATAATTGATGCTACTACCTAAATGAGCCCTAAACACATCCCTGAGGCTAAGTATATATAGGAAATTGATAAATAAATGAGCGAACAAATTTTATGAATATTACCTAAATCTTCCACAAGCATCTCATATTACTAAAAACTAAACTGATTATATTTTTGCTAAAACTACTCTCATCCATCTATCCAAGCCAGATGGCCAGAACCGGCCCGGTAACACTGCCGTCACCCACCTCACCCCCCATCTGCTAGCCATCGCCAAGGTCAGCTCCCCTAGACCAGGAACTCATCATCTGATCTTTACTTGAGTCACTACAAAGTTTCCCATAAGATTCTTTGTCTCTGCTCTGGCATGCATTCAATGCTTGGTTCCCACCTAGCCACAGAAATATTTCTACAACCTACATATAATCTTGTCACGTTTCACTTACAGTCCTTTCCTGATACCCTATGCTTTCAGGATAGTGGACAAATCTCCCCTCTTGGTATATAACTTTGTCTGTGATCTGCCTGTGTTCTCCTTGCAGCTGCATTTCTCAGCTTTGGTTTCCTTCACCAGCCACAGCTCACCTCCTGGCTGGTGTCCCACTGGCCCATGATCCTTCTTCCTTCTCTGACTTTTCACACACTTTTTCCTTCACCTGGAAATAGCCCTTCTCCACTAGGCTCCTTCCTCTTCTTTAAGGCACAATTCAAGTTTTATCTCCCCAGACTTACCTTTATGTCCTTCTTCGCTCCTCCCACAACCCCATCACTTATGCCTCCAATTGTAATTTTTGATAATTCTTCTATCTCCTCCACTACATTATAAATTCCTCCAAGGCCAGAGATGTCTTTCGACTCTGTCACTAGAACTTAGAACAGGGTTAAGGATCCTGAGTCTGCACTGAAGAAATGAATAAAATAATATGTAAGAAGCTGAGGGAAACCCTTATATTTGTCTCTTTCCCCACCTTAAGATGGTTCTCATGAGCTGTAAATAGCTTAGAAAGATTGTACTTTTAGCAATTAGGTCCATTGGCGAGACAGCATAACTCCAGGATCAGCTATATCTGGGTGAAACTGTAACTCGTGCAATTCATTATTTTAGTGGTTTGGACTATAGCCACACAGGTTTTGTTTGTTTGTTTTTTGTTTTTGTTTTTTCCCAAATAGGCCTTATCTAGGTACTTTCTGACCTTTAAAGCAGCATGATAACAGCTTCTAAGTAACACATAACATCCAAGACTTAAAATTTTCAAACATTACAGAGTCGGTATGAGCTCTTTCCTCTTTTGTCTGTCTAGGCCAAGAGCCTAGATGCCAATTAAGGTGGGAATGCACGGGCATTGGCTTAAGTTTAATTAAATAAAAAAAACACATTTAAAATTTCACAAAGACTAAAATCGTAAATTGTGGTTTCCTAACCCATATCAGGGACGGTCTAACCTAGAGTGAGGTGAGAATGGTAAGAGAGAAGCCAAGAGGGGAGGGGTGAGGGTGACCACCTCTTCCCTCCCTCCTCCAGACCTCACTTCCTCCTGGGCTGCCATCCCTGTACTTGAAAACAGAGACAGCAGACATCAGCACATGTAGTCACATGTGGGGACATCCACATCCTAGTCACTGGGCCCAGAAAACCTGGCACAGTGCAGACTGGCTCAGCACACAGCTACTCATACAAATCAATTCTTTCTCTAGCTGAGTCAAACAGTAAAAGATATGTGAGCAGAGGACAAATTAATAAGAACAAGACTTTATGTATACATAATTGGGAAAAGAAAGGTAAGAGCCCATTGAGGCAAATGGGAAAGGGGAAGCTAGAGGCAGCAGTGAGCATCCTGCCAGCTCCAGTCCAGGGTTTGGGTCTACCAGGCTAACAGTCAAAACCAAGAATGGCTTGGTTGATGATACGTACAGAATTCTTTTTTACTCTACACGGTGAATGTCAAGTCCAGTGTGTTGACGTCCGACCAGTCTCATCTGCCCCACACCCTCTAGTACACATATATCCTGTACACACACATATCCTAAGATGCTGGGCCTCAGCTTACTTTAGAAAGATAAAGGGCAGGTTAAGTTTGCTTGAAACAGCCAAAAGATATCAAACCCCTGCCCAGCAGAGCAAGGTCCATTGATGGGGTACCATGGTGACCTGCCATTTCCGAAGGAAGCCTCTCCTGCTTAGTTAATGAGATCCTGGATATTGCACTAGGAGAAAGTGAATGGGCTGGAGGCCTCATACGTGTCTCCAGTGAAGCCCTGGGCAAGTGATAAGGGTCGCTTGAAAGCAAGACTGCCGCTTGCTGTGCACATACCAGAGGCATAACTGCTCTGGCCAAAGGTAGGGGCAAAAGTGCTCCCAAACACAGCTATTTTCTCACTGGTGCTGGCTTCTCCAAAGTCAAAGCAGGGTGCTCTGACTGGCTGGATTTCTGGTGTTCTGACAAGGTGAGACTAGAAGTATCTCCCTAAAACTGTAGGGTAGCTTCCCCTCTGATTGAAGCAGATATGCTCTCGTTATAGCTCCCCATGTATTCTGAATACTGGTATGAAAGGTGGTATCTCCGGGCACAGATATGATACTTGCCCCTCCTATTGCACCACCTGTGATCTGGACACATGGGTCCCAAGTGCTCTGATGGAGGAAGGCAGGAACACAGTGACCTCCAATCAGAGGTGTAATGCTGACAATTCTCATGGCACCACAAATACTCTGAACAGGTGAGCCTCAGGTTCCATGAATGAAGATGGGACCAGAGGCATTTCCAAGAACAGATATGATGCTCTTACCTCCTATTGCACCACCTGTGGTCTGGACAGGTATGCCCCAGGTGCTCTGACTGTAAGGCAAGAAGAATATTGGCTCCAAGCACAGATATGGTGCTAGGCCCTCTGAATTCATCAGATGTGCAGTGACCAGGCAGTCCCCAGGTGTTCTGACAAAAGGCAGGAAGAGAAGTTGTGCTCATCTGACTACATACATGCTCTGAACAGAAGGGCCACAAGCTATCTGACCACAAGGAGGAACAGAACTGTCTCCTAGAACATTTCTTTTCATTGATACTGTCTCCTCCAATAGTAGCAAGTGTGCTCTTGGTGGTCATGGGGAGATGAGAGGAGAGCCCCAAGTGCTCTGACCATAAGCAGGAAGGAAAGTGTCTCCTGAGACAGATTTTTTTTCCATAGAGCTGGCCGCTCCAACTGCAACCAGTACAGGACCCTGATGCTCAGGTCAAGTCTTGCCCAACATGGGCAGTGGTGCAGGGTGTCCCTCTCAGTTCTGGATTGAGCTAAGTGCTCCATACATGGACCTGGGACCCAAGGTAGCCACACTGACCCCAAGGCTGCTGCCACTCATAGGGGCTACAGATCCCATAAAAGAAAATGGGCACGCAGTGGTGTTTGTTAAATGTTAGCTCCTGCCCCCAGCATTGGGTATTTTGATGGCAGCTCCAAAGCCAGAAGTAGTGGCTGCACCAATAAGGAAAACACTTGGGGTGTCACAAAAGGCCAGCTGGGTACTGACAGGGATGCCAAAAGTGGAACATAGGGAGGTCAAGAAAATGACAGAACTGTGCTGCTAGTGGGTGGCTGGGCTGTAAAAGAGGTTAAGTCTGGAGCTTGTGCTGAGGCTGCCAAAATTCCAAAAGGGAAAGAGCTATCACAATTGGTGGCTTCAGGCTGAGACCCACCAGGACACCTAAATGTGGACTAAGTGGTTTCACCTCATTCAAAGTAAAGGTTGAAATTTGCATTAGGTTGCTGACTGAGTGTGCAGACAGCTGGTGAAGCAGCGTGGCCCCTGGGCAGCACGTTCTCAGAACAAGGAAGTGCCACAGAAAATGGAAAGAAGTTTGCACTGGAGGCAGTGAGGGGAGACCCCCGGGAGACCACAGCGAGGGAATGGGGTGTGGTATCCTTATCGATTTCATCAGCATCAAAGGCACGCTTGGATGCAGAGCTGTTGGCAACTGGAGTGGAGGCGGCTGGGGAAACAGTGATGGAGAAGCCAGTACATACAGAGGCACTGAGGAGCGGGGCTCCTGGCCACCGCCCATCAGGGGCCCCCAAAGTGGGCCAAAATGGAGGTTGAAAGTTGGAGTGGGCTGCTGACCACAAATACAGCTGGGCTGGGGATATCTGCTCCACAGCACAATGGGCCTGGACAAATGGGAGGGAGCTCGCCTCGGAGCCAGGGGAGATCTGAAGAGGAAAGCCTGGATGGCAAAACGGTGTCCAGGTCGGCTGTACCAAAGTCCAAAGCAGGAGGGCTGGATGAGTCAGACGTGCTGGCTGCAAAGGTGCAAGGGACTGGAAATGCAGAGATGGGCTTGACGGTGAAGACAAAGTGCCAGTGGGAGGCTGGAGGACGGGTCGAGAAGACCAAGGGAGGAGACTCCACACACATAGGCACAGGTGACCCCGTTCTGCAGAAGGCAGGTCGGAAGGAGAGGGGTAAGGGGCTAGGAGGGGAGGGGGGCTCAGAAGGAGAAGACGCTGCGGCTATGCTGTGGGAACGGGATGCAGCTTGGTGCTCTTTCCTAAGGAGAATCCCCAGTTAGGGCCTTGGAACTAAAGAGAAAAAGAGATTCCACAGGAAAAGCAACAGAAGGGGCATTCGGAGTTATGCATCTCATTTCACAATCAATATCTGGTGTGAGGGAAGGTACAGGAGTAGATAGGGTGGAGTGCCCGGCAGGCAGTTGAGCCAAGTCAGTGACAGGTAATGTGGTTGTGGCCAGGATCTGCAGAGGCAGTGAGTGAGGGCAGGAAGTCTGCAGTCTCTGGCCCAGGCAGGGAGAAAGAAGGACAGGCTGAGGGGCACTGCAGTCTGAAGGGGCTTTAGTTTGGTCTAGAACCTTGTGGTTGCATTGGTGTTCAGCTTTATTCTCCAAGCCCAGGTCTCCACCAATAACTATACAAGGAAGCTTCGGGGTGGGGGAGGGGAGAAGAGGATAGGTCACCTTGACCTCACAAAGTGGCACTGGCAGTGGCAGCAGCTGAGGCAGTACCAGTGACAATGAAATTTTCCATTTCCAGGGCCTTCAACTGGAAGATAGGAGTGGAGAATTCTGGCTGGACAGAGTCTCTAAAAGCTCTTCTCCCTGTGTCTTCTTCCCTGGCATCAGTGAGGCTGGAGAGCTGAGCCAATGGCTTGGCCTTTATTCAGCACTTCCTGTCCACCTCTTGGACAGCGAGGAACCGGATACAACTAGCCAGAAGCCCTGCTGCCCCTGGATCACTCCCACAAACACAAAGGACATCCCTGGCAGGGCTGTAATGAGCTGGTGATGGCAGGGAACTTTGGGGGAGGAGTTACTAGGCATCTGGGATTTATTACCCAAGCTGTTTCTTCTGGGAGCTTCAAACTGAGATTTCCCTTCAAAGGCCTAGTGATCTCCAGAAGCCTAGGTGCAGATGCTATATTTTCATCGCTATGGGGTACCACTTGTCTGATGGTCCTCCTCTTTTGCTATGCCTTTCTAGCACTTTCCTAGAGCCCTAGGCTCAGTCTACTTTTGTCAGGACTTGGGGGGTGGGGGCGTGACTGGATAGCTTGGGCTTCATAGAGTGGTTTGGCAGCTCACAGGCAGAAGGAGTCCATCTGTGGTTGAAAGAGATCTCTTCCCCATTTCTGAGTGGCTGGTCATCTTGGAATTGTCAGCAGATAGCACCAACCTTTTTGACTAGTCCAGCCACCACACCTCAGCTGGACTTACCAGCACGTCGAACTTCTGCCTTCAGCTGATGTGTGGCACCACATGGGCCCTATGGGGCGAGGGGAGTGTTCACGATTGCTGATGCCTGAGCAGGAAGAGCTGGCAGCCGCCGGGCACAGGGTCTGCAGGCTCCTTGAAGTAGTCTCTTTGTGCAATGTCTTTGGTGCCTTGTGCAGTATCTTTGGTCGTCGGTGTCTGCATCAGCTGGCCCTTTCTCCCAGGGGTCATGGGAGGACAGACAGCTCAAAGCCAGGGCTCTGGAGGAACTCAGCACCCACAGAGAGACCCGAGGGACCCAGCTCTTGCAAGGGCTGAGTATAAGAGACAGTAGCTGGAGGGGGAAGTGGGAGGCGTCAGGATGGCTGTCGCAGGGCAAATGCTAAGGTGAGAGGGGAGATCCCTCAGCCTCTTTCTTTCCAAGGCCACCTCATGACTCTGGTCCTCCTTTTAGGATGATGCAAATGGTTATATCTTAATTATGTTGGTGGGTACTAGAGTGTATACATTTGCCAAAACTTACCAAACTGTGTACTTCAAATAAGTGCCTTTATTTTATGTGAATTTTACCCTATAGTGTTGATTTGAAAAATATTTGATGAAAGAGAGTATAGACTATCATTTTAAAGTTGCTGTTCTATAGGCAGATATTACTACACAAATGAAATGGACAAAAATTATGGCAAAGAATGTGAAAGTCTGTTCATAACTGTTAAAAGCATTTATAATACATTTTAGAGAATCCACTCAGAGAAGATAACGTTAATGCGGTGGTATGGCAGGCAACAGGAAGGCAGGCAGTATGTGTCTGTTGGGGGTGGGGGAGAGGCAAGCAAACATGGAAAGAAGTAAAGCAAAACATCAAGCAAGCTGATGCAGAAAAAGCTTGGCAAATAAATGCACAAAAGTAGCTCACACTTCTCATAGTGTCCTTTCCAACATCCACTGATGAGGAGACCATGTCCTGGGACACAGGCCTAGACTGTGGGACCTTAACTCAAGCTGCTTCAGTCAGATCTCCTCTCTCCGGATCAAATCAGTGAGCACAGTGAGAGAACAGCTCAGCTCTTAGAGAGGTATTATGAGTGGGGCTGTCCTGGCTCCCCTCATGGAACAAATCCCTGGCACCAGTTTACCTAGGTACTCCTCCCCCTCTACCAATCCTGGTAGGTCATTGGTCCAGACACTGCATCCTCCAGATTGATAATCTGCTAAAGCAAAACCCAAATCAATATTCTCCAGAAGATTTTTAAAGGACACAGGATCTCACAGCATATTATTCAAAATGCCCAGAACATAATCCAAAATTACTCACCACAAAAAGAACAAGCAAAACCTAAACTCAGCAGATGCAAACTCTAAAATCACACAAATGCTAGTCAAACAGAGACTTTAAAGAAGCTACCATAACCATGTTGCAAGATGTAAGGATTACCACTCTTGGATAGAACGGAAAGATAGAACCTCTCAACAAAGAAATAGTAGCTATAAAAAAAGAGCCAGATTTGAGAACCATAACATATAATACATTTAAAAATTCTGCGCCGTGGCCCAATAGCAAAATGGAAGTACCAGAAAAAAATGTCAGTGAATATGAAGATAAATTAACAGAAATTTTCTAATCTAAACAACATAGAAAAAAGGACAAAGAAAAAACTAAAGGAGACCCAGAGACCTATTGGAAAATATCAAAAAGGCTAACATTCAAGCCATCCAAGTGCCAGAATAAGAGGAAAGGAAGAGGCTTATGAATAGGGAAACATAGAAAGTTGAAATGAACCCTGTAGTGTTGTATTAGAAATGGAAGTATCAGTAAAAATTTAGAGTTTTAATATAGATGATTCATAAGTATGGAAATAGGTGTGTTTGTGTGTGTTTGTGTGTGTATGTGTATTTCCTGGTTCTGTCTGCTAGAAAGGACTAAGCAGCAAGGACAGCCTATCAGTAATGAGCATAGCCATCTCAGTTCCTAGTTTCTAAATACCATCCTGCAATAAAAGGACCCAGTGATCCTTAGAGAAATAGCTGATTTCAGACTGGGCTGGAAAAGTTCAGATGAATCTGATGTACCTTGTTGTGCCAGAAAATAAGGAAATGCTCAAAGAACAGTTGGGGATATCAACACAACACAGAAGCCTGATTGAAGGTGCTCCCACTGACAAAACCAGGGAAAAGCATTATCAAAATAATAGTTACAGAGTATTACTCATGGGATAAAATAAAAATCTAGGAGTCTGTGGAGACACAAACAAATGCTAATATTTTGTATTTTTAAAATACATTTAAAAATAAATACATAAATAAATTATATGGGAGGAAAATCTATTTTTTCACTAGAATATCAACTAATAAATATAGAAGGAATGATAAAGTTAATAAATCACCATTTGATAACAATTATGTAATTAATTTAGTGAAGCATGAATCATGAATAGATTCTGAAATTTATGGGTGAAAGTATGATGAGAATTAAAATATTTACATAGTTTCAAAATTTATTAATTACAAATGGAAAAAAATAATAATCTGAAGTGAGAAATCTGGAAAACACACACATTAACCAAGTATCAAAGTTACTATCAGTAATGGGACAAGTTAACAGTACAATCTCAATGGTGTGACACACTGAAAAATATACTTACTACATCAAGGCTATGATAGTTCTGCCAAAAATGTATAATTTTAATCTAGTCATGAAGAAATAACAAAATTAAAATGAAGGATGTGCCACAAAATACATGGCTTAAACTTTTAAAAATGCCAGCCTCAGGAAAGTCAAGTGAAAACTAAGAAACTATTCTGGATTAAATGAATCTAAAGGGACATGACAACTAAATGCAATATGTGATCCTGGAGTGGCTCTAGGACCAGGAGAAAAATTATCCCATCTCCACCCACCTTTGGCTATAAAGTACATTATTAGGACACTTGATGAGACTTGAGCAAGGTCAATAGAGAATTATAATAATATCCACCAATGTGAATTTTAGAAACTTTAAATTGTACTATGATTATGAAAGAGAATGATCTTGATTTGTAAGGAAATACCTACTGAAGTATTTAAGGAAAAGAGGCATTATATCAACAATGTATTATCAAATAGAAAGTAGGAAATGTAATGGAGAAAAATATACACTTAGAATTGCAACAAACTCCGAGATGTGAAGGAACAAATGCATATGTGTTATAAAATGTCATAGAATTAGAAAAGGACATCTGAATAGATAGGTAGCTTTACTGTTTTCATGGATAGGAAGAATAAATATCCTAAAAATTTCAGTTCTTCCTAAGTAATCTCTAACACCAATAGAAGTCAATGCATTTCAATGGTATTGTTTGTAGAGTTAGAGAAACTTACTCTAAAATCAATTTATACCAATAAGGAGAAAAAAACAGATCATCTAAAAGGAATAGAACAAGATTGGATCTTCCTTCACCATTGATAGTATGGTAATTAAATAGTGGGGTATTAACACAACAATAACAACAATAAATCAATAGATTGCATTAGGGCTGCCATAACAAAATACCATAGACTAGGTGACTTACACAACAGGTTCATTTTCTCACAGGTCTGGAGGTTAGAAGTCCCAGATCAAGGGACTTCAATGCCAGTTGAAGTCAGTTCAGTTCCTGGTGAGAGCTCTCTTCCTGGATTGAAAATGGCCACCTACTCACTGCATCCTCACATGGCCTTTCCTCTGGTAGCACTTGGGGGGAGAAATAAAGAGCATGTGAGCTCTGCTGTCGCCTCCTCTTCATATAAGGATAGCAGTTCTATTGGATTAGGGGCTCAACCTTATGATCTCACTTAACTTTTATTTCTTCCCTATCTCCATATAGAGTCATATAGGGATCCCCTCACTTTGATATTCAATCAAATTCTTTTTCCTTCATCATTACTATCAAACCAAGTTCCCCTTCCCTCCTACCCTTGATACCTAACCAAGTTCTTCGTAGTCATTTTTCTTTCTCTCTTGTCATGCTGTCCCCTGGCTACAAATCTCTACTGGTCCCTATTGAATTTGGAGTTTGGTCTCTCTTCCCTACTGCAATAGTTTATTCCCTATTTCATTCAATAAAATCTGTCAAATAACATTCAGATTTAAATGGAAACTTGAATCTTAGGGGAAGTGGAATACTAAAGAACAAAAAGGGAGCTAGACAGACAGCTGACTTTGCACATTCACACCGTAGTAAAGATGGGGATGATAAAAGTGAAATTAAAACCCTATTTTATACCAAAGGTTAACATGTCTGCTATTTTATACCATAAGTTAAAAATAAATTTCAAATGAAATAAAAACACAAAAATAGAAATTTCAATATTTTAAATACAGTATTAATCAAAACATAGTTGAATAAAGAGCACAAGTTTTGGTATTAGGAACTTTGAGAGGCTACAATACTTTAGAGGATGTAAAGCCCTGGATTAAACATTAGCCTTTGCTTGAGTAGCTAAGAAGAGCAGAGATTATTTACATACAAGTTACCATGGAATATATTGTAACTTATTATCATAAAATCTAGTTTCTGCCTAAGCCTGTTTCTTAAAAGAGGCAAAGTGCTTTCCTAATATCATAAAGTTTGTTTTTAAAAAGCCAAGGACTGTTGACTTCTGACTTTGCAATTATGGATACTTAATATAAGAAACTATGTGTCAGAATGTTTGTTACTGAAAAATTTGTTTGTCCACATGGAAATGTAAATTATTTTCCATGGGAACTTACTCTTACACATTTCGTAATGATAAGTCTGCTGATCATTCAATCACTTATATTGATAAGAATATCTCAACAATATAAAAAATACTGTGGGTGCTTGTAAAATTAGAAAAGTATGTAAAATCACTCCTCCTTTTAAAAATCATTTAAATTCTAAAAGATTAACTCCAAAGCCCAATGCAGTAACTTGATTTTCCATGACAACAAAAGATAAAAACACCTAATGAAATTCTTAGAAGAATGTGTAGGAGAATATTTTTGCATCCTTCAAGAAAAGAAAGATAAACACACACACACACACACACAACTGTGAAGAAAAACATTGATAAAATAAAAACTTCTCTATAACAAAGACATCATAAACAACAAAGATAAAAATATATTTGGAGAAGGTTTTTATAGCATATATAACAGTTATTATCAAGAACATACAAAGAACTCCTAAATTTCAATTTTAAAAGACAAGCATCATATAGATTTTTTTTATTATCACTAGAAAAAGCTGGGCATTTGACATGGAAAGCAATTCACAAAGGAAGAAACTAAATCACCAAAAACCACGAGAGAAGATCTCACTCGTGATGAGAAGAAAGCCAATTATTTTTTAAACAGTTACTTTTTTATCATCCTTGGAGCAGAATAATGTCTGGCATACCTAAATTTGGCTAGGATTTTAAGCAAAAAAGGAAGTCTGCCTTCCTACTAGTGGAAATATCAACTATGGAGAGCATTTGGTTTAGTAAATTTAAAAACTTGACTGTTTTCATGACGACCCCTCAACCCTACATTTGGTAGAACTTTAGAGAAATCTTCCACGTGAACAATAACAGACATGTCAAGGATGTTTTTGCAATGGTACAATAAAAAAAAGATAGCATTTAAACATCTATCAATAAAATAAACTGTGGAATATTGAAATGTTTCCATATGTTGAAATACCATATAGCACTTAAGATGAAGAGACTTCATTTATATATAGCAGTATGGAAAAAACTTCAAAATCTGATGTTAGGCAAGAAATTCAAGTTGCATAAAGAATAATAATTTCTGTAAAATTTTAAAATAGAAATACAGAAAAAAATTTTATATTAGCTCTTCCCGACTATAGCATAAAAGTATACTGTATATATGCTGATTAACATTCTGCGTCAACTTGGCTAGACAATGGTAGCCAGCCTGATATATGTACTCATATGGATATAGACAGAGAGAGGGAGAAGGAGAGAGGGGGCAGGGTTAAGAAATAGAAACCTGACTAATACTGTACTATTAAGTCTCAAAACATTCACAGGAAATACGCGACGCCAACTTCAGGTGGGTATGTGCTTCTAAGGAGGGAGAGAGGCAAATTGTTTGGGGCCAATAACAAAAACTAGCTTTACCTATAATGTTTTATTAAAATATATCATTATATATAATTTTATATAAGTGTATATATACATATTACAAGCAAAAAATGGCAAAATATTAACATTAATTCTAGGAAGTAGGAACATAAACATGATTTCCATTATTCTCTACTTTTCTGTACCTTCAAGCATAAAATAAATAAGCAGTGCATGAGAGAGCAGTTTTATCTTCATCATTAAAATGGTGCTGTTTTGTATGGAGTTCTGATTCACGTGGCCTGTGTGAATATTGCCTCAATGAAATGTCCCTCATGCTTCCTTGCAACTGCGCTTAGATTTCATTTCATTCAGCAGCATTCGGCCTCCTAATGCAGTCACTAATACATAGAGAAACATGCCCTGGACTGAAAAAGGTTTTGATAAAATTAGGATATCCAACTGCAAATTAATAACTCTGGTTTCTTCACCAGGTTTAGTTTCTTCCATCCTGATCTGTCTTCTTAACAGTCCATTCGCTAGGGTACCACAAGTCTCCATGGGAATTATGAAGAGACCATCAGGTGAGACCTCAGCATTTCCTTCCTAATCTAGACAGTGATCATAGCAACTCACAGATTTAACGTACACAGAGTTTTGAGCACTCACAAAGTTGCTCTTAGGATGGAGTCACTGTGCTTACTCTCAGAGGGAAACCTATTCTCTCCTAAGCAGCTAAACTTGTGTCCCAGATCACAGAATGTCACCTGATCTGAGTCCATCTTCTAATAAGGTCACTGAAACCTCAGTCTCAACCCAGCTAAGAGTCCTTCGCCCTGATAAAGATTAAGCCTCTTTCCATCACGTAAATTTTGCCACCTAATGATGGCCAATGTATTTTTATTAGCCTCCAGCCTTGACCAAGGACAGGAAATAAACAATTTCAATTCTCTACAGTAAGGCAGATACAAAGCAGTGCACATGACTTACTTTGCATAGTTTAAGATCCCTATGAGCCAGGCCATCTCCATTTTAAGAGGAGGTGATTGTAGCACAAAGGTTAAATGGTTTGTCCATAGACACATTACTATCATTGATCAGATCACTGATTTAAACTCAGAGCTGTCCACTTCCAGCGGGGAGTTGATCAAGATGGTGGAGTAAGAGGACATGGAGCTAACCTTCCCCCAGGAACATATCAAAAATACATTTATATGTGGAACAATTCTCACTGAAAACTAACTAGGAACTGACAGAAGGACTCCTGTACAACCCAGGCTGTAAGAAAGATCCACACACAATCAAGTAGGAAGAGAAGAAATACAATTAAGTGGGAACCTGTGCCACTGGGAGGGGACTCAGGAAAAGGAAGAATACACACATAGACACCTACCCTGGGGAGTGAGCAACGAGAGCCACAGACTGTGCCCTGGTCCTGGGTCCTACATCGGGGAAGATGAGCTCCCTTGGCTGATTGGAGGACCATTGCTACTAACAGGAAGGCTGTGGGAAGCTTCGACTCTGCTCATGAGGAGTGCAGGTTTGTCCCCAAAATAGGGTACAGAGGACAGAGAGAGGATGGCTCTAACAGCTTCTCAGTTGTCTTTTTTCTTTTTTTTGGGGGGGGGGGGTACACCAAGTTCAATCATCTGTTTTTATACACATATCTCCGTATTCCCTCCCTTCCTTGACCCCCCACCTCGAGTCCCCCCCACCCTCCCCGCCCCAGTCCCCTAAGGCATCTTCCATCCTCGAGCTGGACTCCCTTTGTTATACAACAACTTCCCACTGGCTATCTATTTTTCAGTTGGTACTATATATATGTCTGTGCTACTCTCTCGCTTCGTCTCAGTTTCCCCTTCACCCCCTGCCCCCTACCATACCTCGAGTTCTCCAGTCCATTCTCTGTATCTGCGTCCTTGTTCTTGTCACTGAGTTCATCAGTACCATTTTTAGATTCTGTATATGTGAGTTAGCACACAATATTTGTCCTTCTCTTTCTGACTTCACTCTGTATGACAGATTGTAGTTCTATCCACCTCATTACATATAGCTCCATCTCATCCCTTTTTATAGCTGAGTAATATTCCATTGTGTATATATGCCACATCTTCTTTATCCATTCATTTGTTGATGGGCATTTCGGTTGCTTCCATGTCCTGGCTATTGTAAATAGTGCTGCAATAAACATGATGGTACAAGTTTCTTTTGGGATTATGGTTTTCTTTGGGTATATGCCCAGGAGTGGGATTACTGGATCATAGGGTAGTTCTATGTGTAGTTTTTTAAGGAACCTCCAAATTGTTTTCCATAGTGGCTATACCAACTTACATTCCCACCAACAGGGCAGGAGAGTTCCCTTTTCTCCACACCCTCTCCAACATTTGTGGTTTCCAGACTTTGTGATGATGGCCATTCTGATGGGTGTGAGGTGATACCTCACTGTGGCTTTGACTTGCATTTCTCTGATGATGAGTGATGTTGAGCATCTTTTCATGTGTTTGTTGGCCATCTGTATGTCTTCTTTGGAGAAATGTCTATTTAGGTCTTCTGCCCATTTGTGGATTGGGTTTTTGCTTTTTTGGTATTAAGCTGCATGAGCTGTTTGTATATTTTAGAGGTTAATCCTTTGTCCGTTGTTTCATTGGGAATTATTTTTTCCCATTCTGAGGGTTGCCTTTTAGTCTTGTTTATGGTTTCTTTCACTGTGCAAAAGCTTTTAAGTTTCCTGAGGTCCCATTTGTTTACTCTTGATTTTATTTCCATGATTCTAGGAGGTGGGTCAAAAAGCATCTTGCTTTGATGGATGTCCTAAAGTGTTCTGCCTATGTTTTCCTCTAGGAGTTTTACAGTGTCTGGCCTTCCATGTAGGTCTTTAATCGATTTGGAGTTTATTTGTGTCTATGGTGTTAGGAAGTGTTCTAATTTCCTTCTTTTACATGTTGCTGTCCAATTTTCTCAGCACCACTTATTGAAGAGGCTGTCTTTTGTCCATTGTATATTCTTGCCTCCTTTGTCAAAGATAAGGTGCTCATATGTGTTTGGGCTTACCCTGAGTTCTCTAGTTTATTCCATTGATCTTCCTTTCTATTTTTGTGCCAGTACCATACTGTCTTGATCACTATGGCCTTGTAGTATAGTTTGAAGTCAGGAAGCCTGATTCCACCAACTCCATCTTTCCTTCTCAAGATTGCTTTGGCTATTCAGGGTCTTTTGCGTTTCCATACAAATCGTAAGATTTCTTGCTCTAGTTCTGTGAAAAACGCCATTGGTAATTTGATCAGGATTGCATTGAATCTGTAAATTGCTTTGGGTAGTACAGTCATTTTCACGATGTTGATTCTTCCAATCCAGGAACATGGTATGTCCTTCCATCTGTTTGTGTCGTCTTTGATTTCTTTCATCAATGTCTTAAAGTTTTCTGCATACAGATCGTTTGCCTCCTTAGGTAGGTTTATTCCTAGGTATTTTATTCTTTTGGTTGCAATGGTGAATGGGAGAGTTTCCTTAATTTCTCTTTCTGCTCTTCCATTGTTAGTGTATAGGAATGCAAGAGATTTCTGTGCATTAATTTTGTATCCTGCTACTTTACTAAACTCATCAATTAGTGCTAGCAGTTTTCTGGTAGAGTCTTTAGGGTTTTCTATATATAATATCATGTCATCTGCAAAGAGTGACAATTTGACTTCTTTTCCAATTTGGATTCCTTTTATTTCTTTTTCTTCTCTGATTGCTGTGGCTAAAACTTCCAAAACTATGTTGAATAATAATGGTGAGAGTGGACACCCTTGTCTTGTTCCTGTTCTAAGAGGGAATTCTTCCAGTTTTTCCCCATTGAGAATGATGTTGGCTTTTGGTTTTTCATATATGGCTTTTATTATGTTGAGGTAATTTCCTTCTATGCCCATTTTCTGGAGAGTTTTTATCATAAATGGATGTGGAATTTTGTCAAAAGCTTTTTCTGCATCTATTGAAATATTCATGGTTTTTATCCTTCAATTTGTTGATATGATGTATCACGTTGATTGATTTGTGTATATTGAAGAATCCTTGCATCCCAGGGATAAACCCCACTTGATCATGGTGTATGATTTTTTTAATGTGCTGTTTGAGTCTGTTAGCTAGTATTTTGTTGAGGATTTTTGCATCTATATTCATCAGTGATATTGGCCTGTAGTTTCCTTTTTTTGTGACATCTTTGCCTGGTTTTGGTATCAGGGTAATGGTGGCCTTGTAGAATGCGTTTGGGAGTGTTCTTCCTTCTGCAATATTTTGGAAGAGTTTGAGAAGGATAGGTGTTAGCTCTTCTCTAAATGTTTAATAGAATTCACCTGTGAACCCATCTGGTCCTGGGCTTTTGTATGTTGGGAGATTTTTAATCACACTGCCTCAATTTCCGTACTTGTGATTGGTCTGTTCATGGTTTCTATTTCTTCCTGGTTCAGTCTTGGAAGATTGTATTTTTCTAAGAATGTATCCATTTCTTTCAGGTTATCCAATTGATTGGCATCTAGTTGCTTGTAGTAGTCTCTCATGATGTTTTGTATTTCTGAGGTGTCCGTTGTGACTTCTCCTTTTTCATTTCTAATTCTGTTGATTTGCATCTTCTCCCTTTTTTTCTTGATGAGTCTGGCTAATGGTTTATCCATTTTGTTAATCTTCTCAAAGAACCAGCTTTTAGTTTCATTTATTTTTCTTATGGTTTCTTTCCTTTCTTTTTCATTTATTTCTGCTCTGATCTTTATGATTTCTTTCCTTCTGCTCACTTTGGGGTTTCTTTGTTCTTCTTTCTCTAGTTGTTTGAGGTGTAAGGTTAGGTTGTTTATTCGATCATTTTCTTGTTTCTTAAGGTAGAACTATATTGCTATAAACTTCCCTCTTAGAACTGCTTTTGCTGCGTCCCATAGGTTTTGGGTTGTTGTGTTTTCGTTGTCGTTTGTTTCTAGATATTATTTGATTTCCTCTTTGATTTCTTTAGTGATTCCTTGGTTGTTTAAGAGTGAATTGTTTAGCCTCCATGTGATTGTATTTTTTGCAGTTTTTTCCTGTAATTGATATCTAGCCTCATGGAGTTGTGGTCTGAGAAGATGCTTGATATGATTTCAATTTTCTTGAATTTGCTGAGGTTTGATTTGTGACCCAAGATGTGATCTATCCTGGAAAATGTCCCGTGTGCACTTGAGAAGAAAGTGTATTCTGTCGTTTTTGGATGGAATGTCCTATAAATCTCAATTAAGTCGAGATGGTCTAATGTGTCATTTAAAGCTTGTATGTCTTTATTTATTTTCTGTTTGGATGATCTGTCCATGGATGTAAGTGGGGTGTTCAAGACTCCCACTATTATTGTGTTACTGTCGATGTCCCCTTTTATGGCTGTTAGCATTTGCCTTATGTATTGAGGTGCTCCTATGTTGGGGGCATAGATATTTACCATTGTGATATGTTCTTCTTGAATGGATCCTTTGATCATTATGTAGTGTCCTTCCTTGTCTCTTTTAATAGTCTTTACTTTCAAGTCTAATTTGTCTGATATGAGTATTGCTACTCCAGCTTTCTTTTGACTTCCATTTGCATGGAATATCTTTTTCCATCCCTTCACTTTCAGTCTATATGTATCCCTTGGTCTGAAGTGGGTTTCTTGTAGGCAGCATATAGAAGGGTCTTGTGTTTGTATCCATTCAGCCAGTCTGTGTCTTTTGGTTGGAGCATTTAATCCATTTACATTTAAAGTGATTATTGACATGTGTGTTCCTATTACCATTTTTTGAATTGTTTTGGGTTTGTATTTGTAGGTGTTTTCCTTTTCTTGTGTTTCCTACTTAGAGAAGTTCCTTTAGCACTTGTTGTAAGGCTGGTTTGGTGGTGCTGAATTCTCTTCACTTTTGCTTGTCTGGAAAGCTTTTGATTTATTCATTGAATCTGAGTGAGATTCTTGCTGGGTAGAGTATTCTTGGCTGTAGGTTTCTCTCTTTCAGGACTTTCAGTATATCCTGCCATTCCCTTCTGGCCTGCAGAGTTTCTGTAGAAAGGTCAGCTGTTATCCTGATGGGTTTTCCCTTATATGTTGTTTGTTGCTTTTCTCTTGCTGCTTTTCATATTTTTTCTTTGTGTTTAATTGTCATTAGTTTGATTAATATGTGTCTTGGTGTATTTCTCCTTGGGTTTATTCTGTATGGGACTCTCTGTGCTTCTTGGACTTGGTTAATTATTTCCTTTCCCATGTTGGGGAAGTTTTCCACTAGAACCTCTTCAAATATTTTCTCAGACCCTTTCTTTTGTTCTTCTTCTTCTGGGATGCCTATAATTTGAATGTTGGTACATTTAAGGTTATCACTGAGGTTTCTGAGACTGTCTTCTATTCTTTCTATTCTTTTTTCTTTTTCCTGCTCTGTGGCGTTTATTTCCCCCATTCTATCTTCCAACTCACTTATTCATTCTTCTGCCTCAGTCATTCTGCTGGTTATAGGATCTAGAGTATTTTTAATTTCATTTATTTTGTTATCCATTGCTGTTTGTTTTTCTGAGTTCTTATGAACTGTTTCTTGTACTTTCTCTATTTTGTTATCGAGATTTTGTATCATTTTTACTATCATTACTCTAAATTCTTTTTCAGGCATTTTTCCTATTTCCTCCTCATTTATTTGGTCTTGTGGGTTTTTTCCCTGCTCCTTTGCCTGCATGGTGTTTCTTTGTTTCCTCATGGTTGTCCACAGTCTTGGGGTTGCTTGTCCTGGCGATAGAGGTGTTTATAGAAGACTGTCCAAGCCTCAGACTAATGTCCAAGTATTGGATTAAGCAAATATTAAATCTAGGAAACACATACATGTATAAGACACACAATTAATGAATCCATTAGGACATAAGGCTCTAGAAAGACCTGACAGAACCCCAGTGTGCTATCAGATATTCAAAGAGAAACCCAACATAAATTGACAACTGAAACAGAACAAATCAGAGACAAAAGCAAAAGCAAATGAACAAACAAATAACACCTTACACATACAAACATTAATCCAGGGAGATTTTGTAAGCTAGGATCAAATATAGAAAAGAGCCAGAGTACCACCAGAGAGAATGGAGATTCTCAGAATGTAATTAGACAACTGTACTAAGAACTGAGATAAAGACAAAAGCCTAATATTAAATACCAAGGCAGTGCGTCCTCTGGAGAATAGAGCAAGGAGTCTGAGCAGACCGATAGTGTTGCTTATAAGTATGTTAAGATAAAATAAACTTAAAAAGGCTGGAAGAAAGGGGAACAGTAGAGCGTAATGTGGTTTGAAATATGCAAATAAAAAGAAAGGAATAGAAATGTATAAGAGATAGGGATGAAAGGAAAGTATGAGAGATATATTGTCTGTACTACCAAAAACTTAGCTAGATATAGAAGTATATAAAAAGGCCAAAAAAAAAAAAAGAATAAAAAATATCATTAAAAAATTATGTTATAAAACTTGTAGATCCCTTATGGCTAAGATCGTATTTAAGAAAGAAAAAAAAAAAAAAAAGAGAGAGAGAGAGAGAAAAAGAAAAAAAAAAAAAAATCCAGAACTGATCCCAGAATGGACCAGTTCAATAGGTATTGATACTACTATTTCTGTTTCCTTAGCGTCTCAGCTGTAAGTGTCCTTCTCCTCGCCTTGGGTTTTTTTGCATTATTCTGTGACCTGCAGAGGTTCCTTTATTGTTTGTCTGTAAGCATTGGTGTGTGGGGAGGGAGAGGGTACAATAGTGGCTCCTTCTCCTGTGAGTGAGTGAGCAGTGGTGCACTGTTGTTTCAGTCGGGCTTGGAGGTGCCTGTTGCAGAGGGACGCCTGTGGCTCAGGCATAAACAGAAAGTCTTAGAGTTGGGCCTCTCTCGGGTTTTGTTTTTTTTTTGCTGTTGTTTTTTTGTTTTTTTTCTCTCGGCAGCCTCCCTGCTGCTGGCGTTGCAAGGGGTTTTAATCTAACCCCGCCCAAGTGCCTGAGGGTGCTTGTTATCCCTGAGCACCTTAGGTGTCCCACAGGGCGTCTCTCCACTGCCTGTTGCAGAGGCGCGGAAAGAGAGAGAGAGGCTACGCGCGCCGCCCCCCTCCATGAGCCTGCAGCCTCCAGCCGCCATCATGGCCGGGCAGCTCTCAGGGACGGGCACTCCTCTCCGTGGACCTCCTCCCTCCTGTCCTCTCGGT
This sequence comes from Hippopotamus amphibius kiboko, assembly GCF_030028045.1. NCBI lineage: Eukaryota > Metazoa > Chordata > Mammalia > Artiodactyla > Hippopotamidae > Hippopotamus > Hippopotamus amphibius. The sequence goes on along the minus strand of NC_080190.1, from coordinate 54,680,182 downwards.
CCGTCACCCTACCGGCAACAATGTTTCTCACCCTGAACCAGCTCTCAGGTTCCCACGCTCCTGCTCCCGGACCCTCCGTTCAGCCGTGGATCGACGTCTCGGTCCGGGAACGCTGAGCTGCGCTGCGGACCCTCCGTATGTTTCTCACTCCCTCCCGTCTGCCACAGCTCTCTCAGTTTTCTATAACTGCCTTGGCATGTGCCTAACCCAAAATTGCGTGAATGCTCCAGCCCTCCTCACTCCAAATCACAGCACAGCACTGGATCTGGCCAGCCACAACAGGGGAGAAGACTTGGCCATGGGACTCAGAGACAACATGGTCCCAGGGCAAAACCTGGGTGGATTGGTACCAGCCATCATTCATGCTTATTCAAGCAGTGCATCAGAAGAAGCCAAGAGCAATGACGGCCAAGAGTCCACCACAGCTCACAATCCAATACAGGCCTAGAGTCTACATGAGCTCCACCCAGCTTGTGGTGTGGCTTCACAACAGGGGATGGAGGGACAGAGGCTGGGGGAAGTTATCACTGTGTGGCACAAAGGGGACTTACACTGGAGGCTACATCTGAGCAGAGCAAAGAAACTATCATGGGCACCTGCACAGGCAGCACATCAGAGACAGCTTGGACCTCTGTCTGCAGCTGACACGAGGCAAGAGCCTGCATGGGCCTGCCTTGCTTCAGCACTCCCTCCAGCTGGGAGTACTGGGAGAGGGGAAAACACACACTGAAAGAAAACAGCAAGCTCATGCCCAACCCTCAAGGCTTCTGCTCCAGCAACTTGGGATCAGACCTTGCCCCTGATAGGGTAGTGACAGCCCCTGAGAAGAGGGAAACTACTGCCTCACACCTGGCTCCAGCACTAGCCATTCCATCTCCAGCCCCATCCCTTATCAAGGTGATAGCCAGCACACCCTGAGGAAAGACATGACTTGCTTCCATGTAAAATATAGCTCTCCAAAGATGTTGGACACTTGCAGTCTACACAGGGATGCTCCCACATAAGAACAATCCCTTTGAGACCACAAAAGGTAGCTGTTTCACCTAAAATCATAGTGCCAGAGACAGTTTAGCAAAATAAAAAGGCAGAGGAACTGCTCTCAGTTGAAAAAGCAAGAGCAAAGTCCTGAAAAAATAATGAAATTGAAGTTAAAAATTTACCAGACAAAGAATTCAAAGCATTGGTAATAAAAATGTTAACAGAATTAGGGAATAGAATAGATGAACACAGTGAAAATTATAACAAGGAACTAGAAAGTATAAAAAAAGATTCAATTAAAAATAAAGAATTCAATAACTGAAATTTAAAAAAACACACACTAGAAGGAATGACTAGCACACTAAGTGATACAGAAACACTCATAAGTGATCTGAAAAATAGAATGATGGAAATCACCCAATCAGAACAGCAAAAAGAAAAATGAAATAAAAAAAGTTAAAACAGTTTAAGAGATCTCTAAAATAATATTGAACACACCAATGTTTGCATTATTAGGGTCTCAGAAGGAGAAGAGAGAGAGAGAAGTGTATCAAATATGTACTTGAGAATATTATGGCTAAAAATTTCCTAAACCTGAAGAAGGAAACAGATATTCAGGTACAGGAAGCATAGAGTGTCTCAAACAAGATGAACCCAAAGAGACCACACCAAGACATATTATAATTAAAATGACAAAAGTTAAAGAGAATTCTAAAGGCAGCAAGAGAAAAAGAAAGAGTTATATACAAGGGAATCTTCATAAGGCTATTGGCTGATTTCTCCACAGAGGTTGTGCAGCCAGAAGGGAGTGGCATGATATATTCAAAGTGCTGAAAGGGAAACACCTGCAAACTAGGATACTGGATACAGCAAGATAGAATCAAAGGAGAGATAAAGAAGTTCTCAGACAAGCAAAAACTAAAAGACTCCATCAATAGTAAACCAATTCTAGTGCTCGCTTCGGCAGCACATATACTAAAATTGGAACGATACAGAGAAGATTAGCATGGCCCCTGCGCAAGGATGACACGTAAATTCGTGAAGCGTTCCATATTTTTACTTTCTGTAATAAATGATTCACATAAATCACCTTAAACTGAAAAAAAAAATAATAATAATAAACCAATTCTAATAGAAATGTTAAAGGGCCTTATCTAAGTGGAAAATCAGTAAGAATCTATAGGAAAGGAAAAATCCCACTAAGAAAAGTATATATGTAATGAGGACTGAGGATCAAACATCTAAATAGCCAGTACAAATATTAAATGTAAAAAATTGTAAAAACAACTATAACTACAATAAACAGTTAAAGGATAAAAATGAAAATGTAAAATGACATAAAAATGTGTGGGAGGGGAGGAAAAAATGTAGATCATAAAGAATGTGTTTGAACTTCAATGACTACCAGTTTAAAATAAGTAGATATAGGACTAAGTCAATTTATATAAACCTGATGGTAACCACACATAAACCTACAAAAGATACACAAAAACTAAAAAGAAAAGAGCATAAGCATACTACTAAAAAAGGTCATCAAACCACAAAGTAAGAAAAAAAATGGAGAAATGGACAGAGGAAAGCCACAAAAACAACTGGAAAACAAGTAATAAAATGGTAATGAGTACATACCTATCAATAATTACTTTAAATGTCAATGGACTAAATGCTCCAAACAAAAGACACAGGGTAGCTGATTAGATATAAAAAGTAAGACCCATCCATATGTTGCTTACAAGAGACTCACTTCAGAACTAAAGACACACACAGCGTGAAAGTGAGGGGATGAAAAAGATATTTCATGCAAATGGAAATAACAAGAAAGTAGGGGTAATAATATTCATATCAGACAAAATGGACTTTAAGACATGGGTTGAAAGAAAAGACAAAGGGCATTAAATAATTATAAAAGGATTAATACAAGAAGATGATATTACACTCATTAACATATATGTACCCAATACAGGAGCACCTACATATATAAAACAACTACTAACAGACAAAAAGGAAGAAATCAATGATAATCCAATAATATTAGGGGACTTTAACTCCTCAATTACATCAATGGATAAATAATCCAGACAGAAAATCAGTAAAGCAACAGTGGGCTTAAATGACACAAAAGACCAGTTGGACTTTATAAATATCTACAGGACATTACGTCCAAAACCAACAGAATAAACATAAACATTCTTTTTAAGTGCACATGAAACATTCTTCAGATAGATCACATACTAGGTCTCTAATTAGTAAAGAAATGCAAATCAAAACTACTATAAGGTATCACCTCACACCAGTTAGAATGGGCATCATCAGAAAATCTACAAACAATAAATGCTGGAGAGGGTATGGAGAAAAGGGAACCCTCTTGCACTGTTGGTGGGAATGTAAATTGATACAGCCATTATGGAGAACAGTATGGAGGTTCCTTGAAAAACTAAAAATAGAATTTCCATATGACCCAGCAATCCCACTGAACATCATAATTCAAAAAGACACAGGCACCCCAATGTTCATTGCAGCACTATTTACAACAGCCAGGTCATGGAAGCAACCTAAATGTACATCAACAGATGAATGGCTAAAGAAGATGAGGTAAATATATACAATGGAATATTACCTAGCCATAAAAAGAAATGAAATTCGGACATTTGTAGAAACACGGATGGACCTAGAGACTGTCATACAAAGTGAAGTAAGTCAGAAAGAGAAAAACAATCGTATATAAATGCGGAATCTAGAAAAATGGTACAGATCAACCACTTTGCATGTACACAGAGACACACATGTAGAGAACAAACATATGGACACCAAAGGGTGGGTTTTGGGGGGCGTTGGGGTGGGATGAATTGAGAGATTGGGATTGCCATATATATATTACTAATAACAAAAAATATCAAACTTTACACTTAAAAAATAATGTTATATTTTTAATTGTTAACATTTTGAAAAAAGTAAATGTTCGATAATAGAATGGTGTAACAACAACAACAAAAAATCAATGGATGCTAAAATCATTGATTGAAAGGCCTTTGGGGAATAAGATATTTGGACCGTGCCAAAGTATCATCCATAGGTTATCTTGTTGCTAATTGCAAAGAGAGAAACCAATCTTTACAATTTAGAGGTCCAGGAGTTATTAACTTAACCAAGCCCTATTAATGGAATAAACTAGCATGATGATCCTAAATAAATAAATATTAAAAAAAAAGAATCACCACACAGGTCATTTTTATGAACATTAAAGTTGAAAGAGTACCTATCGATGATATATGCCAGATTTGCAGGTCAGGCAACCAAATGGATGGGTGACCACCACTGAAATAGGGCAAAAGGTGAAAAAGTGCCTTGGGAGATGGGGGAAGAGCAGCGAGCTTTGAATGTTTGGAATTTATATGAATGACAGTCAAGTAGAGGTATTTCAGAGGATAACTGGATATAGCAGTGTGGAGATCTGAAAGAGCTGATTAGGCTGGAGATGTGGGTTTGGTAGTCATCATGCAGTGTGGGATGTAGGGCCATGAATGTGCGTAAGGCTGAAGAGGAAGAGTATATAGAAAGGAAGGAGCCAAGGATAAAAGTAGCTCAGATGCATCATGTGAAATTTGAAATTTGCAATTCCTCTAAACGATTTTTCTCCAAGATTTAGAACTGGAATCCTTGTGTTGAAACAACTTGTTAAAAGTCAAAAATTTTCAATATGAGAAAGAAGCTTCTAATAGAGTTCTTCTGTGAATGAATGGGCTTCCTAAAGAAATAAAGGGGAGGCTTCATTGTCTCATCCACTGCAGACATGCTTGTCAGGGGTGTTACGGAAATAAATAATTTAAATACTTAAGCTCTGGAACTATTCCAACCTTGAAATGCCACCACCAAGGCTAAATTATTATGTTAATGGTAAATGTTCCTCTGTGTTCAAATTCCAGCATGCTTAACTGTAATGGCAATAAAAAGCCATCAAGTGTTGATGTTAAAAAAAAAATGTATATGTAGAATAAAAATAGCTGCCTCAAGTTCTGGATATCACCTGGATTTGATTTGTTAAAGCCCTTGAAAATTGTTGTTGTAATTTTCCTAGCACTGTCATAATGCAGACTTGGGTTGTGTTAGGAAAACATAAAGCAAAGGATGGTAAACTGGAACTCTCAGAAGACACTACGATCCCTTTTCTCTAACCTCCCCAATCCATAATCTTTTTTCTGTTCTATTGCTAGAATTGTGCTTCTAAAATAAGATCTGAACACACCGGGCCCTGGGTGGGATGCTGGAGATTTCCTCTGAGGAAATTCTGTTGCCTTCAGTATAGAACCCAACTCCTTGGGTTTAATTAATGGCCTTTTCACAGACTGATTCGGACCCATTACTGGGCATCCATTGTTAGTACTTTTCTTGCTAAAATGATCTTCACTTTATTCCTCACGTGGAAAACATCTTTCAAGATCCAATTTAAGTGTTCTCTTCTCACTAATGCTTTCTCACATTTCCCAAGTAGATTTAATTATTCCAAGGCAATACGCACACACTTTCTTCTCCTCCTCCTCCTTCTCCTTCTGTTTTTTTTTTTTTTTTTTTTCTTTTTCTTTTTTTTCTTATTTTTTGAAACGGGAGCTAATGCAATTTTTATTTTGTTCTCAAAGGAGAAAAAGTGGGGGGTAGGGGCAGGGCTTTGGGGCCTCCTGGGTGGCTCTGGACTCGGAGGGTTTGGCTCTGGAAGCAGACACAGCTGCCTGGACAGCCAGGTCCCCCGGTGCCTTGTGTTTCTTGTTCTTGCCGCCCATGTTGCAGCTGTGGCACAAGATTCCTCCTGGTCCAGGTCTGGGAACCACTCCCGCCGGGCCTCCAAGAACTCTTCACACCCCTGTGTCCCACCACCATTTTGCGTCCTCCATCCCGGCTTCTGCACAGACATCTCCGGTAGAGCAATCAAAACACTCTGTAGCGATACTTGTCGTCAGTCTTCTGCATGGCACTGAGTTTAGGAGCAAATTCTGTGCTTTTGGTCTTGGGCCCCTGCCTATAGACTGGCTCTAGTAGTTCCTAGGGACTCAAATGTTTATCAAAGCTGTGCCAGTGTGACAAGTATGTACTTGTCTGCCAAACCATGTGTGCATTTGTAGGCGCCTACACACAAGTGCACAAATCCCAAATCTGCCACTCTTTTTCTTTACTTTTTCCTTTTTTTCTCTATATTTTTTTACTTTTTGAGAGCAAAATTGTAGTTGCAATCTGCCTTTATCTTAGTAAGTGGGCCCTTATGAATAAGTATAAACAAACTAAACAGGGTTAAAAATCTGTTTTCCAACCTTAAAGATATTATGGTAAGTTGTTCTAGAAGATATATAAAAGAGAGCCATTGTTTTGATCTCTGTTTCATTGGATGACATGTTTTTTCCATTGTTTTTGTTTCCCTTATCACTGCCTGCTGTATAAGTTGCCCAGGGATATAGAGGCATGAAAGTAGTAGCCAAAGCCTATAATGGGAGACTAGCTAGCAACTGAATGTGCCCCTTTCATTATCTGTTCATGAGTCACAGTGGGAGTTGGGGGTCAATTGTCTCTTATGCACAGCCTGACCAATGTCTAATTTAGGTGAAATATTTTACCCCTACATTCCAGTTTTTCTGTAATGTGAATAGATTTATAACAACCACTTAATTTCTATTTTTGAAATTAGATATTCTATCATAAAAAAATTCTGACCACTTATAGTTATTACCTTGTTTCCAAACACTTGCTATAATTCCTCCCTTGTGCTCTTCACCTGCTTTCTGTTCCTTCAAGATTCTAAATTTCTGCATTGTTTTAGCATGTTCCATACAGAACACTGAACAGAGGAACCCCTAAGGAATAGTTTATCATTTTTACTCAGTTCACATCATTATGACTCCTGCAAGTTGAGTTCCCTGGGCAATATATAGACTCTGAGATAGAGATTAAAGTATAGGAAGTTTCCTAAGAAATGTTCTTGGGATTGACAACTATGGAAGCAAAAGAAGTCAACTGGAAGAAGGGAGAAGTTGGGCAGTGGTGAAGTCTCAATCAAGATCTCAGCTTACTCCTTGAAGAGTTCTAAAGCTGGTCTGGTGCTTCAGAGTTGTAAAGAGTTAGGTCAAAGGACTCAGATCCTTAAACCTCTATGCAGACCAGTTATTTGATGCAGGATGCCATGGGAAGAAGGCATAACCTTGGGCAATCAACTCTCCTCAGCCAAGGCAACTCCTGAGAAGTAATGAGGCTGAGCACTGTCTCCTGGCATCTGTCTACCCTGTAGCTGGGGAAACAGGTCCTTCTGTCTTGTGGGGTATATGGGTAGAACATCATAATGTCCACTGCAATGACATTATTTACAGTTGTACCCTCAGCACTTCTGAGGGTACAACTGACACTTAAACAAATGGATTTGAACTATGGGTCCATTTATATGTGAATTTTTTCAATAAGTAGGTGCTACATGATCTGAGGTTGGTTGAATTCAAGGATGCTGATGCAGGTCGACTGTAAAGTTATAGATGGATTTTCCACTGCATGGAGGGTCAGTGTCCCTAACCCTGGTACTGTTCAAGGGTCAACTGTACTTAGGAGATGGAGTGGGGGAGAAGTAAGCTCTGAAAGTTTAAAAACTTCAATAACGGTTACAGATTCGATTATTTTATTTTTCCTTTTGTTCAAAAAACAAGAAATGGTGAGTGGAGTAGGTAATAGAGGTCAGTGGGTTATATTTGGACTAACAGTTCATGTTGAGGGCAGCAAAATAAAATTCCGAGACAAGGATTTGAAATTTGACTCTTAGTTAATAAATATGTGGTTCTAGGAAGTCAGTTAACCCCTTGGACTTCCAGTTTCCCCATCTACAAGTGACAGTCTCTCACATCATGGTGTGAAGATTATGAGAGAGCTTATGTAGAATCCATCATTATGTGAAGGAAGATCGAGTAGTAAAAATGATCTTGCACAGGTAATCCTGGGAGTCCTCTATTAGTCTGAGTTCTCTAGTGAAAAATAGCCAATAGGATAAACAAATTACTATTATTATAGGGAGAGAGAGAGATTTGTCATAAGATATTGGCTCATGAAATTATACAGGCTGAGAAGTCCCAAGATCCCCCAGTCACCAAGCTGGTGAGTCAGGGGAGCTGATGATGTAGCTCTAGTCTGAGTCCTAAAGCCTGAGAACTAGGAGACCTGATGGCACAAGTTCCAGCCCCAAAGCCAGCAGGCTCAAAACCCAAGAAGTTTTGATATTTCAATTTGAAGGCAGAAGCTAATATCCTAGCTGAAAACAGTCAGGCAGAAGGCATTCCCTTTTTGCAGCCTTTTTAGTTCTATTCAGGCCCTTGGCTGACTGGATGAGGCCCACTCAAATGAGCGAGGAAAATCCACTTTACTCATTTTTCTGATTTAAATGTTTATCTCATTCGGGAGCACCCTCATGAACACGTCCAGAATAAGGCTTGACCAAATGTCTGGGTACCCCATGGCCCAGTCAGGTTGACACATACAATTAACCATTACACACTGATTACTCCAAATTCAAGCACTGTATAATTCTTCAGGAGTTCACATTATAGCAGAAATTCAGGAATGTGTCTAATCAATTGATCTAATGTCCATGATCTGCTGTCACTGAGCCCTGAATTCACCTGGCAACAACCCATCTCTGTTCAAATCACCATATTCTTGAGTATTGTTGTATAAGACAAACCCTTGCCCCGTTATTATGCATTTGGTCTACTTACCAAACATCTTGCTAATGTGGTTATCATTCATTTCTAGTCCCATGGTCTTTTGGAGAGGAAAGACTTCTTCAAACCCTAAGGGTAAATAAGAGGAAGAACAGAGGTCCTCAAGTTAGAACATTAAAAATAAAACCAGATCTTTGGCCCATTAAGAATTTACTTCCTGCTAATCTTTCTTCTTATCTCAATGAACTGAGGGAGTATCTGTCTTTCTTTTCCATGGCCAATAAAATGAAAAGCCCTGCCATTATTCTAGCATCTCTAGGGATTAGTCTCCCAGGGGCCCTCCCACTATACAAACAGGAAAGGCTTGGTGACTGTTGGGTACCTTCCCAGTTGGATTGTTTGAGGGTAACAGTTCACCTCTTAAAGACCTTGGTCTTTTGGCTTCATAGACTCTGAATTGTGTTACACAATTCATTTGAAGAGGGTCGTTGCCCAGTAATGCTGATCTATTTTTTTTACACTCAGCAAATGGGTTATTTGATTTTCTCCTCTTCCCAATTAGCATCAATTGTAGATTTCCTAATGGTGTGATTTGAGCTTGAAGGTTAAGCATGGCATGCCCGTCTGTTGTTCAAATCAATGCTGCTCTGACATTGCTATTCCTCACCTAAACTTCCATCAATGATTTGATTTAAACCAGCTGTTTTTGCTAATTCAGTAATTAGGGACTTGGCAAAGCACTAATCGTATTGGGAGGTAGAAAAAAATAATTCAGATTTACATGTGTAATGAAATTTCAGCATGAATAGTTTGCTCCAAAGAATGATATATTTAATATGAAACTCAAATTTAGAAAAATTAAAAATACTAAATGCTTTAGCACCTAAGATCCATATAGTTGTATTTCTCCATTCTGTGACTACCAAATATGGGCTTTACATTGTTCCAAATGCCTTGCATATATTACTGCAATTCCATAGTGACCCTAAAAGGTAGGTAGTATCAGCTCTGCTTTACAGATGAGAAACTAAAGCCCAGGGATTCACAATGCTTTCAATGTCACATGGCCGCAAAATGAAGGAACAGGTAGTCAAACTTAGTTCTGTCTAATCCCAAATTCTATGTTCTTTAAATTCTTTTCCATGACTCTTAGGTATTTTCTCCCACTCCCAATGGATAAACTTCTATGAAAGTCATACCTATCCTAGTTCAAGAAAGCTGAAGGTTTTGTCCTGATTGCTCATGTAAATGGCTGCAATATTGTGTCCAATGGCACTACAGAGGGAGCTGGGTGGGGGACTAGTCTCCATTTAAAGATCCAAAATTTTCTGTGTATTTGGTCATGTTAGATATTATTTAATAATGTTGAAACTTCTGCTGTTGATAGTCTGTGTACACTAGCTTATATTACAGGTCTAGAAATGTCAACTCCACGTGCATTAACCTAAATGTTGGTATGGATGTGTATTCTTTTGACATCAGGCCTAATGACATTTTCTATATTTTTATCCAAAGGAAAATATCTGAACGTGAGAAAAAAAATGACTTTTCTTTATATTATCCTGTGCCAGCTTTGGAAATAAACAGCTAAAAGACGACTAAATCTACAATATTTTTATATAGAATATCACTTAAAAATAAATAGATCAATCCAACAAAAAGAGTATGCTTATAGAATGAAAAACTCTCAGTATGATTTTACATGTATCTCATTTAATCTCTCCATAACTGTGCCCCATAGAGTTAATAGAAACTGATAACTGATAGAAATTTTTGAGTTTCTCTTACAACTTGCTAAAAATCTCTCCACTTGTAGCCTACCTTCTACCAAGCAAGCTCACCTTAATTATTTTGCTTAAAATTGCATACCCTTCAAGATTCACATAGCCTAAACAATAAAATGTTTGCCCAAGTTGTTTTCTAAGAACTTGCAGTCTGCTATGTCTAGTTCAAGCTCATGCTAGATAAAACTGGTGGACTACCAACCCTAAAACTGGGCTGGCACAGGTATCCAATGAATGAGGTTTTGACATCAGAGAACCAAAAACTCCACCCTCAAATCATACTAAGCACCTCCATTTTTGGAAGTGTATCCAGTGAAGAAGCACTTAACCCAGATATGCTGCACAGAACACCAATTACCTCACCTTTTCCTCATCTCTAATCACCCTTCCCCATGCTTAAGACAACCTGCTTCTTTATCCCATAAATACCTCAAGCCACTTGTTTTTTGGGGGGAGAGGTGTCACATTTGAGACAATTCTCCCATCTTGCTTGGCTGCCTCGTGAATAAACCCTTTCTTTGCTGCAAACCTGTGTCTCAGCATTTTGGCTTGCTCTACGTCAAGCAAACCAACCTGGTTCAGTAACATTTCCAAGATCCTTGTGAGGTAGGGTTTTTAGAAATGAGAAAATTGGGGCTGAAGAAGGTCAACTGCCTTGCCCAAGGTCACATTGCTGGTGAGGATGAATGCTTCTATATTGGAGCCCCTGTAATTCTGCACCCATGATAAACATAGCTAATTAATCAGCATGTTCTGTTGTGCTAAGTCTAGAAAGATTTCAGAACCTCCCTTTTCACATTGAGTGCTTCCCAAAAAAGCCCCACATAACCCCCTTAGTAGTCACCAATGGATTGATACGAAGTGACACAAACTTTTAAATTTAGTTCTAACCTTACTGGATAAGCTTCTAATATGCTGGCAAAGCCATTCAGACATTTTAGGGAAGGAGGCAGGCGGCCACATCACACTGCTGCCATGCTTTGGTGAGTTAATCCATCATGTGTGGTGGATCTGCCTGTCAGCTTCTCTAATAGGACATCAAGGTCCACAGGAAAGAGGTGATTACTTAGCCCATCTGCCTTCCCCAGAGACAAACACCAACAAGCCCAAGGCCTTATCCTCCTGAAAGGCTGAGCCACTGTTTACAGAATTCAGGTTTCACTTAGCTAAGAAAACACATTTTAAAATTGATTTTCTCCCAAAACACACTTGGGTTTTGTAAATGTACACAGAAAGTAGTTTTCTAAAGTTAAATAACAATTCCCTGGAGAAAGTTTTCAGAGCAGCCTCAAAGTTAAAAACACATACATAAACAAAACTCCACTTCTTTCCACACCAACCAGGTCTCTTTATCATTTAAATTAGGTGAGTTGAAATATGCATAGAGCCTACACTATGCTGGGGCAATGTAGACACTCAAAATCTCCCCTTTCTATTCTGACCTCCTTTCTTTGTAAGGATCCCTTCCCTCAATTGACTCTGCAGATAATTGATAAAGATTTTGAACTAGTTAAGCCCAATCTTTAATTAAATTACAAGTAATATTATCAAAAATATTTTTAACAGAAAATACAAAAATTGCAAACACCACAATTTTAATTATCTGTAACTAATCCTTTAGCTTCATTAAAAAAAAAAACTCTTTAGCTTATTCTCTAATAGATAAAAAAGAATTTAAAATGTAAATATATTTCCTTTCAAAGAAAATGTTCAAAGAGACTACAGAAAAAGATAAAGAACATAGAGTTCACAGAAAGTGGTTTTATGTAATTATATTTGTAAGAAATTAGGATGCTAAGGGCCAGATTAAAAAATAGTAAAGTAGACATCATTCCATTACAAAAATAAATGATATTTGCTACGTAATTTCTATTCAAAATACATATTTCTAAATAACAATTTGGAAAATATTGAAAAGTTATTTAGAAAATAAACACATAATCTCACACATAGTTAACTATTGCTAATATTTTTATAGAAATTCAGTAATTCTAAATGCATTTACATGCACATTAACATATAGTTATATGCATTTTTTATAGGTTCAGGATTTCACTTGTGCATGTTTTATGTATATAGCTGTGTACATGTATAGACAGATGTGTATGTGTGCATATATGCATATACAGCTGTGTGTACCTGTGAATGTGCATGTGCACCTGTACAATGTGTCCATGTATGTGTGTGTATATATTTGTGTGTGCATGTGTATAATCATTTGTATAGATGTAAATGCCATGTATATATGAGGATGTGTGTGTGTTTCTGCATATCTGTGTTTATCAGTGTATGTATATATGCCTCTTTTTATTCACATGTATACAGGTGTATGCGTGCCTGTGTATATGTGGGTATGTTTGCATCTGCATGTATGTTTACATTTGTATGCATGCATATCTGTATATGTATTTTCACTTAAAATAATGTGTCCTCACATCATTTCATTCTAAAGAGCTTTTTAGTTTTTCTTTATTATTTTTTTATTTCTTTTCTTTTTAAGCTCTTTATTGGAATATAATTGCTTTACACTTTTGTACCAGCTTTTAAGGTACACCAAAGTGAATCAGCTGTATTTATACATATAACCCCAAATCCCCTCCCTCCTGCGACTCCCTCCCGCTCTCCCTGTCCTGGCCCTCTAAGGCATCACCCATCATCCAGTTGATCTCCCTTTGTTATACAGCAACTTCCCACTAGCTATCTATTTTACAGTTGGCAGTGTATATATGTCTATGCTACTCTCACTTCATCCCAGCTTCCCCATGGCCCCCTGCCCCCCAACCATATGTCCTCCAGTCCATTCTCTGCATCTGCACCCTTATTCTTGCCCTGTCACTGGGTTCATCAGTATCATTTTTTTTTTTTTTTTAGATTCCGTATATATGAGTTAGCATACAGTATTTCTTTTTCTCTTTCTGGTTTACTTCACTCTGTATGACAGACTCTAGGTCTATCCACCTCATTACATATAGTTCAGTTTCATTCCTTTTTATGGCTGAGTAATATTCCATTGTATATATGTACCACATTTCTTTATCCATTCATCTGTCGATGGGCATTTAGGTTGTTTCCATGTCCTGGCTATTGTAAATAGTGCTGCAATAAACATTATGATACATGTTTCTTTTTAGATTATGGTTTTCTCTGGATATGTGCCCAGTAGTGGGATTACTGGATCATTTATAGTTCCATTTTTAGTTTTTTAAGGAAGCTCCAAACTGTTTTCCATAGTGGCTGTACCAACTTACATTCCCACAAACAGTGCAGGAGAGTTCCCTTTTCTCCACACCCTCTCCAACATTTATTGTTTCTAGATTTTTTGATGATAGCCATTCTTTTTATTTTTTATTTTTTAATTTTTTATTTTTTTTCTTTAAACTCTTTATTGAATATATTTGCTTTACATTCTTGTACCCGTCTTTGAGGTACACCAAAGTGAATCAGCTGCATCTACACACATATCCCCATATCCCCTCCTCCCACGGCTCCCCCCTACCCTCCCCGTCCTGGCCCTCCAAGGCATCTCCCATGAAGTTGATCTCCTTTTGTTATACTGCAACTTCCCACTAGCTATCTATTTTACAGCTGGTAGTATAAATATGTCTACACTACTCTCTCACCTCATCCCAACTTCCCCTTCTCACCTCACCACAGCCCCATGTCCTCAAGTCCATTCTCTACTTCTATATCTCCACTCTTGACTGTCACTGGGTTCATCAGTACCATTTCTTCAGATTCCATATATATGTGTTAGTATACAGTATTTGTTTTTCTCTATCTGGCTTACTTCACTCTGTATGACAGACTCTAGGTCTATCACCTAAAATTAGAACTACCAGATGATGGCCATTCTGACCGGTCTGAGGTGATAACTCACTGTGGCTTTGACTTGCATTTCTCTAATGATTAGTGATGTTGAGCATCTTTTCATGTGTTTGTTGGCCATCTGTATGCCTTCTTTGGAGAAATGTCTATTCAGGTCTTCCACCCATTTGTGGATTGGGTTATTGGCTTTTTTGGTATTAAGCTGCATGAGCTGCTTATGTTCTTAATCCTTTATCCATTGCTTCGTTGGCAAGTATTTTCTCCTATTCTGAGGGTTGTCTTCTTGTCTTGTTTACGGTTTCTTTTGCTGTGCGAAAGCTTTAAAGTTTAATTAGGTCCCATTTGTTTATTCTTGATTTTATTTCCATTATTCTAGGAGGTGGGTCCAAAAGGATCTTGATTTGATGTATGTCATAGACTGTTTTGCCTGTGTTTTCCTCTAGGAGTTTTATAATGTCTGGCCTTACATTTAGGTCTTTAATCCATTTTGAGTTTATTTTTGTGTATGGTGTTAGAAAGTGTTCTAATTTCATTCTTTTACATGTAGCTGTCCAATTTTCACAGCACCACTTATTGAAAAGGCTGGTTTTTTTTCATTGTATATACTTGCCTCCTTTGCAAAGATAAGGTGCCTGTATGTGCTTGGGTTTACCTCTGAGTTCTCTATTCTGTTCCATTGATCTACCTTTCTGTTTTTGTGCCAGTGCCATACTGTCTTGATTACTATGGCCTTATAGTATAGTTTGAAGTCAGGAAGCCTAATTCCACCAACTCCATCTTTCCTTCTCAAGATTGCTTTGGCTATTTGGGGTCTTTTGTGTTTCCATAAAAATTGTAAGATTTCTTGCTCTAGTTCTGTGAAAAATGCCATTGATAATTTCATCGGGATTGCATTGAATCTGTAAATTGCTTTGGGTAGTACAGTCATTTTCACAATGTTGATTCTTCCAATCCAAAAACATGGTATATCTCTCCATCTGTTTGTATCATCTTTGATTTCCTTCATCAGTGTCTTATACTTTTCTGCATACAGGTCTTTTGCCTCCTTAGGCAGATTTATTCCTAGGTATTTTGTTCTTTTTGTTGCAATGGTGAATGGGAGAGTTTCCTTAATTTCTCTTTCTGCTCTTCTGTTGTTAGTGTATAGGAATGCAGGAGATTTCTGTGCATTAATTTTGTGTCGTGCTACTTTACTAAATTCATCGATTAGTGCTAGCAGTTTTCTGGTAGAGTCTTTAGGGCTTTCTATGTATAATATCATATCATCTGCAAAGAGTGACAATTTTACTTTTCCTTCTCCAATTTGGATTCCTTTTATTTCATTGTATTCTCTGATTGCTGTGGCTAAAACTTCCAAAACTATGTTGAATAATAGTGGAGAGAGTGAGCATCCTTGTCTTGTTCCTGTTCTTAGAGGGAATGCTTTCAGTTTTTCCCCATTCAGAACAATGTTGGCTGTTGGTTTCTCACATATGGCTTTTATTATGTTGAGGTAATTTCCTTCTATGCCCATTTTCTGGAGAGTTTTTTTTTTTTAACATAAATGGATGTTGAACTTTCTCAAAAGCTTTTCCTGCATCTATTGAGATTATGATATAGTTTTTATTCTTCAATTTGTTGATATGATGTATCACATTGATTGATTTGCGTATATTGAAGAATCCTTGCATGCCAGGGATAAACCCGACTTGATCATGGTGTATGATCTTTTTAACGTGCTGTTGGATTCTGTTAGCTAGTATTTTGTTGAGGATTTTTGCTTCTATATTCATCCATGATATTGGCCTGTAATGTTCCTTTTTTGTGACATCTTTGCCTGGTTTTGGTATCAGGGTGATGGTGGCCTCGTAGAATGAGTTTGGGAGCGTTCCTCCTTCTGCTATAATTTGGAAGAGTTTGAGAAGAATAGGTGTTAGCTCTTCTCTAAATGCTTGATAGAATTCTCCTGTGAAGCCATCTGGCCCTGGGCTTTTGTGTGTTGGGAGATTTTTAATCACAGTTTCAATTTCCGTACTTGTGATTGGTCTGTTCATATTTTCTATTTCTTCCTGGTTCAGTCTTGGAAGATTGCATTTTTCAAAGAATTAATTCATTTCTTCCGGGTGATCCAATTTATTGGCATATAGTTGCTTGTAGTAGTCTCTCATGATCTTTTGTATTTCTGCACTGTGTGTTGTTACTTCTTTTTCATTTCTAACTCTGCTGATTTGCATCTTCTCTATTTTTTCCTGATGAGTCTGGCTAATGGTTTATCAATTTTGTTTATCTTCTCAAAGAACCAGCTTTTAGTTTTATTGATCTTTGTTGTTGTTTCCTTCATTTTTTTTTCAGTTATTTCTGATCTGATCTTTATGATTTCTTTCCTTCTGCTCACTTTGGGGTTCCTTTGTTCTTCTTTCTCTAATTGTTTGAGGTGTAAGTTTAGGTTGTTTGATATTTTTCTTGTTTCTTGAGGTAGGACAGTATTGCTATAAACTTCCCTCTTAGAACTGCTGTTGCTGTGTCCCATAGCTTTTGGTGGTTGTGTTTTCATTGCCATTTGTTTCTAGGTATTTTTTGATTTCCTCTTTGATTTCTCCAGTGATTTCTTGGTTGTTTAATAGCATATTGTTTAGCCTCCCTGTGTTTGTATTTTTTATCTTTTTTTCCTGTAATTGATATCTAGTCTCATGGCATTGTGGGCAGAGAAGAAGATTCTTGATATGATCTCAATTTTCTTGAATTTGCCGAGGCTTGATGTGTGACCCAAGATGTGATCTATCCTGGAGAATGTTCCATGTGCACTTGAGAAGAAAGTGTATTCTGTCGTTTTTGGATGGATGTCCTATAAATATTATTAAGTTGAGATCATATAATGTGTTATTTAAAGCTTGTGTGTCCTTATTTATTTTCTGTTTGGATGATCTGTCCATTGATGTAAGTGGGTGTTAAAGTCTCCTACTATTATTGTGTTACTGTCGATGTCCCCTTTTATGGCTGTTAGCATTTGCCTTATGTATTGAGGTGCTCCTATGTTGGGGGCATAGATATTTACCATTGTGATATGTTCTTCTTGGATGGATCCCTTGATCATTATGTAGTGTCCTTTCTAGTCTCTTGGAATAGTCTTTATTTTAAAGTCTAATTTGTCTGATATGAGTATTGCTACTCCAGCTTTCTTTTGACTTCCATTTGCATGGAATGTCTTTTTCCATCTCTCTACTTTCAGTCTATATGTGTTCCCCAGTCTGAAGTGGGTTTCTTGTAGGCAGCATATAGAAGGGTCTTGTGTTTGTATCCATTCAGCCAGTCTGTGTCTTTTGGTTGGATCATTTAATCCATTTACATTTAAGGTAATTATTGACGTGTGTTCCGATTACCATTTTCTTAATTGTTTTGGGTTTGTATTTGTAGGTCTTTTCCTTGTTTTGTGTTTCCTACTTAGAAAAGTTCCTTTAGCACTTGTTGTAAGGCTGGTTTGGTGGTGCTGAATTCTCTTAACTTTTGCTTGTCTGGAAAGCTTTTGATTTCTCCATCGAATCTGAATGAGACTCTTGCTGGGTAGGGTATTCTTGGCTGTAGGTTTCTCTCTTTCAGGACTTTCAGTATATCCTGCCATTCCCTTCTGGCCTGCAGTTTCTGCAGAAAGATCTGTTGTTATCCTTATGGGTTTTCCCTTATATGTTATTTGTTGCTTTTCTCTTGCTGCTTTTAATATTTTTTCTTTGTGTTTAATTTTCGTTAGTTTGCCTAATATGTGCCTCAGTGTATTTCTCCTTGGGTTTATTCTGTATGGGACTCTCTGCACTTCTTGGACTTGATTATTTCCTCTCCCATGTTGGGGAAGTTTTCCACTATAACCTCTTCAAATATTTTCTCAGACCCTTTCTTTCTTTCTTCTTCTTCTGGGCTGCCTATGATTTGAATGTTGTCACCAATGTCTCTAAGACTGTCTTCCATTCTTCTTTTTTTTTTAATATAATTAAAAACATTCTATCCAGTATCTAAAGTACTGATTGATAATCATTCTTAAATTATGGTAAATGTTATTACAGTCTATATAAATTCTGTTTTTCCAACATATTACCCTTAGATCTTATTTGCCATTGAAAAACAAGAAATTTTTAAAATCATTGCATGAAATTATTTCATGAAATTATTAAAGTCATTAAAAGTACTGAAGCTATCAGGCAAATAAGAAAATATGGCTGTTCAAATAGTATCATTAAAAAGTAGAAACCTACTTTTAAAATTAAGACTTTGTTCCTGAGTTCAAACATTCTCAACATAACTTCCCATTTCACTAACAACTGTACTTCAGCAAACAATAATAGTTGTTTAAGATCAGCTTCCATATTATCAAATTTTAAAAGTAATATTCTTGACGTCAAAGCATCAGCTTTTACGTCATTGATAATTTTTGCTCTGTTGATAAACATACTAAGAACATCTGACTTTATGTACGCACATAAAGTTATAAAGCAAACTGGTGAAATATTAAAAAATTAGTGAATCTAGGTTAAAGGGTTTATGGAAATTATTATTCTTTTTTTTTAACTGAAATTTGTTAAATTTTTTTTAAAGAACTTTTATTGAGATACAGTTAACATACAATAAACTGCACATATTTAGAGTGTAAAATTTGGTATCCCAAGCTCCCAATTCATTCCACCCCAACCCTCCCCACTTTCCCCACTTGGTGCCCCATGTTTGTTCTCTACATCTGTGTCTCTATTTCTGCCTTGCAAATGGGTTGCTTTTTACCGTTTTTCTATATTCCTCATATATGTGTTAATATACGATATTTGTTTTTCTCTTTCTGACTCACTTCACTCTGTATGACAGTCTCTTGGTCCATCCATGTTTCTAAAAATGTCCCAGTTTCATTGCTTTTTACAGCTGAGTAATATTCCATTGTATATATGTATTACATCTTCTTTATCCATTCATCTGTTGATGGCCATTTAGGTTGCTTCCATGTCCTGGCTATTGTAAATAGTGCTGCAATGAACACTGGAGTGCATGTGTCTTTTTGAATTATGGTGTTCTCTGGGTATATGCCCAGCAGTGGGATTGCTGGGTCATATGGAAATTCTATTTTTAGTTTTTCAAGGAACCTCCATACTGTTCTCCATAGTGGCCATATCAATTTACATTCCAACCAACAATACAAGAGTGTTCCCACACCCTTTCCAGCATTTACTGTTTGTAGGTTTTCTGATGATGCCCATTCTCACTGGTGTGAGGTGATACCTCATAGTTTTGATTTGCATTTCTCTAATAATTAGTGATGTTGAGCAGCTTTTCATGTGCCTCTTGGCCACCCATATGTCTTCTTTGGAGAAAGGCCTATTTAGGTCTTCTGCCCATTTTTTGCTTGGGTTGTTTGTTTTTTTGATATTGAGCTGAATGAACTGTTTATATATTTTGGAGATTAATCCTTTGTCTGTTGATTCCTTTGCAAATATTTTCTCACATTCTGAGGGTTTCCTTTTCGTCTTGCTTATAGTTTCCTTTGCTGTGCAGAAGTTTGAAGTTTCATTAGGTCCCACTTATTTATTTTTGTTTTTATTTCCATTACTCTAGGGGGTGGATCCAAAAAGATATTGCTGTGATTTACATCGAAGCGTGTTCTTCCTCTGTTTTCCTCTAGGAGTTTTATAGTGTCTGGCCTTAAATTTAGGTCTTTAATCTATGTTGAGTTTATTTTTGTGTATGGTGTTAGGGAATGTTCTAATTTCATTCTTTTCCATGTAGCTGACCAATTTTCCCAGCACCACATATTGAAGAGGCTGCCTTTCTCCATTGTATATCCTTGTCTCCTTTGTCATAGCTTAGTTGACTATAGTTTATCTCTGGGCTTTCTATCCTGTTCCATTGATCTATATTTCTGTTTTTGTGCCAGTACCATACTGCCTTGGGCACTGTAGCCTTGTAGTATAGCCTGAAGTCAGGAAGCCTGATTCCACCAACTCCATCTTTCCTTCTCAAGATTGCTTTGGCTTTTTGGAGTCTTTTGTGTTTCCATACAAATCGTAAGATTTCTTTTTCTGGTTCTGTGAAAAATGCCATTGGTAATTTGATCGGGATTGCATTGAATCTGTAAATTGCTTTCGGTAGTATAGTCATTTTCACAATGTTGATTCTTCTAATCCAAGAACGTGGTATATCTCTCCATCTGTCTGCATTGTCTTTGATTTCTTTCATTAGTGTTTTATAGCTTTCTGAGTACAGGTCTTTTACTGCATTGGTTAGGTTTATTCCTAGGTATTTTATTCCTTTTTGTTGCAATGGTGAATGGGATTGTTTCCTTAATTTCTCTTTCTGCTTTTTCATTGTTAGTGTATAGGAATGCAAGAGATTTCTGCACATTAATTTTGCATCCTGCTACTTTACTAAATTCATTGATTAGTGCTAGCACTTTTCTGATAGAGTCTTTAGGGTTTTCTGTGTATAATATCATGTCATCTGCAAAGAGTGACAATTTTGCTTCTTCTTCTCCAATTTGGATTCCTTTAATTTCATTTTCTTCTCTGATTCCTGTGGCTAACACTTCCAACACTATGTTGAATAAAAGTGGTGAGAGTGGGCACACTTGTCTTTTTCCTGATCTTAGAGAGAATGCTTCCAGTTTTTCACCATTGAGAATGATGTTTGCTGTGGGTTTGTCATATATGGCCTTTATTATGCTCAGGTAGGTTACCTCTATGCCCACCTTCTCGAGAGTATTTATCATAATTGGGTATTGAATTTTGTCAAAAGCTTTTTCTGCATCTATTGAGATGATCATGTGGTTTTTATCCTTCAATTTGTTAATATGGTGTATCACACTGATTGATTTGCATATACTTAAGAATCCTTGAATGCCAGGGATAAACCCCACTTGATCATGGTGTATGATCCTTTTAGCGTGTTGTTGGATTCTGTTGGCTAGTATTTTGTTGAGATTTTTTGCATCTAAATTTATCAGTGATATTGGTCTGTAATTTTCTTTCTTTGTTATATCTCTGTCTGGTTTTGGTATCAGTGTGATGGTGGCCTCATAAAATGAGTGTGGGAGTATTCCTTCCTCTGAAATTTTTTGGAAGAGTTTGAGAAGGATAGGTGTTAGCTCTGCTCTAAATGTTTGATAAAATTCACCTGTGAATCCATCTGGTCCTGGACTTTTGTTTGTTGGGAGATTTTTAGTCACAGTTTCAATTTCATTCCTTGTGATTGGTCTGTTCATATTTTCTATTTCTTGTTAATTCAGTCTTGGATGGTTATACCTTTCTAAGAATCTGTCCATTTCATCCAGGTTGTCCATTTTATTGGCATATAGTTGCTTGTGTTAGTCTCTAATGGTGTTTTTTTTCCTGCAGTGTCCATTGTAACTTCTCCTGTTTCATTTCTAATTTTATTGATTTGAGTCCTCTCTCTCTTTTCTTTGATGAGTCTTGCTAGAGGTTTATTAATTTTATTTATCTTCTCAAAGAACCAGCTTTTGGTTTTAGTGATTTTTGTTATTCTTTGTTTTTATTTCATTTATTTCTGCTCTGATCTTTGATTTCTCTCCATCTACTGACTTTGGATTTTTTTTGCTCTTCTTTCTCTAGTTTCTTTAGGTGTAAGGTTAAATTGTTTATTTTGGGATTTTTCTTGTTTCTTGAGGTAGGATTGTATTGCTATAAACTTCCCTCTTAGAACTGCTTCTGCTATATCCCATAGGTTTTGGATCATTGTGTTTTCATTGTCTTTTGTCTCTAGGTATTTTTTGGTTTCCTCTTTGATTTCTTCAGTGATCTCTTCATTATTTAGTAGCATATTGTTTAGCCTCCATGTGTTTGTGATTTTTACAGTTTTTTTCCTGTAATTGATTTCTAATCTCATAGTGTTGTGGTCAGAAAAGATGCTTAATAAGATTTCAATTTTCTTGAATTTACCAACGCTTGATTTATGACCCAAAATGTGATCTGTCCTGGAGAATGTTCCATGTGCACTTGAGAAGAATATGTAATCTGCTGTTTTTGGAGGTAATGTCCAATAAGTATCTATTAAATCAAGCTGATTTACTGAGTTATTTAAAGCTTGTGTTTCTTTATTAATTTTCTGTGTGGATGACCTGTCCATTGGTGTAAGTGGGGTGTTAAAATCTCCCACTATTGATTTCCCCTTGCATAGTTGTTAGCATTTACCTTATGCATTGAGGTGCTCCTATATTAGGTGCATATATATTTATAATTGTTAACTCTTCTTGGATTGATCCCTCAGTCTTTATGTAGTGTCCTTTCTTGTCTCTTGTAACATTTTTTATTTTAAAGTCTATTTGATCTGATATGACTGTTGCTACTCCAGGTCTGAAGTGGGTCTCCTGTAGACAGCATATATATGCTTGTTTTTGTATCCATTCAGCCACTCTGTGTCTTTTGGTTGGTGCATTTAGTCCATTTACATTCAAGGTAATTATTGATATGTATATTCCTATTACCAATTTCTTAATTGCTTTGTTTTTGTTTTTGTAGGCCCTTTTCTTCTCTTATGTTTCCTGCTTAGAGAAGTTCCTTTAGCATTTGTTGTAGGCTGGTTTGGTGGTGCTGAATTCTCTTAGTTGTTGCTTGTCTGTAAAGCTTTTGATTTCTCCGTCGAATCTGAATGAGATCCTTGCTGGATAGAGTATTCTTGGTTGTAGGTTCTTCCCTTTCATCACTTGAAATATATCATGCCACTCCCTTTTGGCTTGCAGAGTTTCTGCTGAGAAATCAGTTGTTACCCTCATGGGTGTTCCCTTGTATGTTATTTCTTGTTTTTCCCTTGTTGCTTTTAATAACTTTTCTCTGTCTTTAATTTTTGTCAGTTTGACTATTATATGTCTTGGCATGTTTCTCCTTGGGTTTATCCTGCTTGGGACTCTCTGTGCTTCCTGGAGTTGGGTAGCTATTTCCTTTCCCATGTTAGGGAAGTTTTCAACTATAATCTCTTCCAATATTTTCTTGGGTCCTTTCTATCTCTCTTCTCCTTCTGAGACCCCTATAATGCGAATGTTGGTGCATTTAACATTGTCTCCGAGGTCTCTTACGCTGTCTTCAGTTCTTTTCATTCTTTTTTCTTTATTCTTTTCCACATCAGTGATTATCACCATTCTGTCTTCCAGGTCACTTATTTGCCCTTCTGCCTCAGTTAATCTGCTATTGGTTCCTTCTAGTGTATTTTTCATTTCAGTTATTGTGTTGCATATCTATGTTTGTTTGTTCTTTAATTCTTGTAGGTCTTTGGTAAACTTTCTTGCAACTTTTTGATCTTTGCATCCAGTCTTTTTTCAAAGTCCTGGATCATCTTCACCATCATTATTCTGAATTCTTTTTCTGGAAGGGTGCCTATCTCCTCTTTGTTTAGTTTATCTTGTCCCTTCATCTGGTACAAAGTCTTTTGCCTTTTCATTGTCTCTGTCTCTCTGAGGCTGTGGTTTTCAGTTCCACAAGACAAAATACTGCTGATATTGCATGATTCTGCTGTCTGCCCTCTTGTGGAGGAAGCTATCCTGTCTTCCATTCTTTTTGTTCTTTTCTCTCTTTCCTCATCTGTGGCAGTTATTTCCCCCATTCTATTTTCCAACTTACTTATTCATTCTTCTGCCTCAGTTTTTCTGCTGTTTATACCATCTAGAGTATTTTTAATTTCGTTTATTTTGTTACCCATTATTGTTTGTTTGCTCTTTAATTCTTCTGAGTCCTTATCAACTGTTTCTTGTATTTTCTGTATTTTGTTATTGAGATGTTGGATCATCTTTTTTACCATTACTCTGACTATTTTTTCAGGCATTCTTCCTATTTCCTCTTCACTTATTTAGTCTTGTGGTTTTTTTCCTGCTCCTGTGCCTGCATGTTGTTTCTTTGTTTTCTTATTGTGTCTAAATATAGGATTTGCTGTCTCCTTTCCCTACACCACCTGGTAGTAATTCGTCTTGTTTCTGCCCTCTGCCCCATGTGGTAGGGTTTGTCCAGTGTCTTGAATAGGCTTCCTGGTTGTGTGTGTGTGTGTGGGGGGGGGGGGGTCTGGTGTCTTCTTTCTGGTGTGTGGCTCTGTGTCTTTTCTCTGTGATGAGCAGGGCATTGTCATGAGGTGTGTTTTAGGGTGTCTGTGAGATTAATATGGCTTTAGGTATTCTGTGTGCTGATGGGTAGGTTTGTATTCCTGTCTTGTTTGTAGTTTGGTGTGAGGTGTCCAGCACTGGCAGTTGTAGACAGTCAGATGAAGCCGTGTCTTAGACTCTGATACAGGGCTCTGTGAGAGTTGTCTGCATTTAATCTTCCCTGAGTCTGAGGAGTCCCTCATAGTCTAGCATCCTGGATTCAGTGCTCCCTCCCCAGAGCCTCCTACTTGACCTCGGATGGAGTAGTCCAGACCTCAGAGATTGCTTGTCCCAGCAATAAAGGGGTTTCAAGAAGACTTTCCAAACCCCAGGCTAATGGCAGAGTGTTGACTCAAACAAATACTAAGTCAAGGAAACACATACATGTATAAGACACACAAATACTGAATCCAATAGAACATAAGGCACTAGAAAGACCTGACAGAAGTACTGCAGTATGCCATGAGACAATCAAAGAGAAAACCAAAAGAAACTCAAAACCAAATAAATAAATAAAAAAACACCCCCCCCACACACACACACACAAAGACAAATTCAGGGAGATTTTGAAAGCTGGGATCAAATATAATAAAGAGCAAAAGTACCACCAGACCTACTGACGATTCTCAGGATGAAATCAGACAATTGTACTTAGAACTAAGATAAAGACAAAACCTAGCATAAAAAACCAAAGCAGTGTGTCATCTGGAGAATAAAGCAAAGAAACAGAGCAGACTGATAATATTGCTTATAAGTATATTAAGATAAAATAATCTGAAAAAGGATAGACGACAGGGCAACAGAAGATCGTAGTGTGACTGGAAATATGAAAAGAAAAAGAGAGAAAAAATAGAAATGTATAAAAGATAGAAAAGGAAAGAGGGTAGAAGAGATAAAGATAGCACCACAAAAAACTTAGCTGGAAATAGAAATATGTAAAAAGTATAAAAATAAAAATAGAAGAAAAAATGGAATAAAAGAATAAAAAATGTTATAATACGTGTATATCCCTTAGGACTAAGATCATAATTAATTTAAAAAAAAAAAAAAAAAAACTAGAACTGACCCCAGAATGGACCAGATCAATAGAATTAATAATAATATTTCTGTTTCCTTGGGGTCTCAGCTGTAAGTGTCCTTCTACCTGCCTTGGGCTTTTTTTTATTACTCTGTGACCAGCAGAGCTTTTTTGTTGTTCATCTGTAAGCACTGTGTGTGTGGGGAGAGAGAAGGTACAATAGTGGCTCCTTCCCCTGGAGTGAGTGAGCAGTGGCACCCTGCCTAGGTCACAGTGGCTTGGGCAGCTCAGGCCAAGAGAGTGACTACAACCACAGCACCCCCCCCCCCCACTACAACTCCACTGGGGCACCCTGCCTGGGTCACAGTGGCTCAGTCAGCTGTGGTGGTGCCTGTTGCAGAGGGACACCAGTGGCTCAGGTGTAAACAGAATGTCTCCAGAGCTGGGCCACTTTGCGGACTTTTGGCTCTCGGCTGCAGGCACTCCAGCCCAGCCCTGCTCTGGGGGGCTTTTGTTATCCTTGAGTGAGTTAACCAGGCCCAGAGGGGTCCTTCCTTTGTCATTCGCAGGCACAGAGAGAGAGGCTACATCCGCGGCTTCTCCACCCTGCTTATGAATCAGCAGTTTTGAGCCACCACCATGGCTGCCCAGCTTTCCACAGTAGGCACTCTCCACTGTTGGTTTCTTCCCTCCTGTCCTCTCAGTCCATCTCCCCACTACCAACAATGTTTCTCACCCTGTACCAGTTCTCTGGTTCCCATGTTCCAGCTCCCAGACCCCCTGTTCAGCTGTGAACTGATGTCTCAGTCTGGACTTGCTGAGCCATGGTGCAGACCCTCCGTGTGTTTCTCACTCTTTCCCGTCTGCCACAGCTCAGCTGCCTCACCCTCTTTGAACAGTCCCAAATGTCTCCCTTCTGACCTGGGGAAAATTCCCATTGGAGAAGGTGTTTCCCTGTCAGATAAGGGACGTTTGCTCGAATTTGGCAATCTTCCCTCTGTTTGAGATCCCCCCGCCCCAGGGTGTGGGACCCATCCCTTTCCTTTCTTCTCCTTCTCTTTCTCCTTTTTTTTTTTTCCCCTCTGTCCTACCCAGTTATGTTGGGATCTTTGCAGTCCTTTCTGGTGTCCGAGGTTGTTTGCTAGTGTTCAGCTGGTTCTCTGCGGGAATTATTGTCTTTTGGTGTATTCCTGATGCATCTGTAGAGAGGGATGCATTCCATGTCCTTCTACTTTGCTGCCATCTTTCTTCTCCCTTCTTTATTATTTTTATTCTTATATATTTATATAGTTTAAGTTCCATTGTTTAAAGGGTCAAATAATTTTCAAGACTTGTTACAGAAATACCACCATATTTCCCTCTCCTTCTCATAAGCAACTAATTTAAGTCTGTGAGCCAAATCTTCTATTACTTGACTTCATGTATCTAAAGGACACATTTATATTTCTATCATCTTAAATTTTGTCTTGAATATAAGATAGTACTTCCCAAACTTAATATGGAGGCTTAGCTGTTTTTCATTGGCCCTCTCCATCATCACTCACACCCACCCTATCAGTCCCTCAGTTTTCTCAGTATACTCTAATTTTGTTTCGATCACTATTCATGCCCACTTTGGTATGTCCATGTAAACACTTTCATCACTGATTACTTTTGTTGCCTAAACAATAGTTCTTCTTTAGGTTATTTTCTATGAGCTTATCGTGACTTCACAGATTCCTCCAGTTGTGTAATTCTCATGGCAATGGGTTGAGACACATCAGTTGTTCCATCTTTCACCTGCTTGAAGAGACCCTCACAGAGTTTCTTAGGTTCCCCAAACTGGGTACATGGCATTCTTGAACCACTCCCATTTTAGGACCTGCAACATCATCCTGAGGATTCTGTTTACTTTTGGTGTTTTGGAGTCTCTATTTCTTGGATTCTTTCTCTTTCTCTTTCTTGGTTTACTCTATGAATTTGGTAAAGCATTTCTTTAGTGGTTTCTTGAGAAAAGGAGTGTATGAAAGGCTAATTTTTTAAAGTGTTTCAGATAATTTCTAAATCTACTCTCACAATAATCTGTCTAGAAATAGAATTCTAAGTGAGAAATAATTTATTTTGAAGGTTTTGTTCCATTGTCTTCTAGACATCATCTTCCTCCTCCTCCTCCTCCTCTTCATCTTCCTCCTCCCTTTCCCCTCCCCCTCCCCTTCCTCCTTCCCCCTCCTCCTCCTTCTTCCTCCCCTTCCTCCTCTTCTTCCTCTTCCTCCTCCTCCTTCTCCTCTTCTTTTCTTCTTTCTTCTTCCTTCTCCTTCTTCTTCCCCTTCTTCCCCTTCTCCTTCTCCCTTCCCCTCCTTCCCCTTCTTCCCCTCCTTCTCCTCCTCCTCTTCCTCCTCCTCCTTCTTCTTCTTCTCTCTCTCTCTCTCTCTCTCTCTCAATATTTTCTGACCCCACAGTAACAAAATGTCTACATAGTAGGGAATAGGGAATGAAATAGTTTCTTGTCTCTTTTCATTCAATACATTAGATGATTATTGGAACTTATTTTCTTTATTTCTGGGAAAATGTCCTTCATTATTTCATTGATGATTCCATTTCCTCTCTTTTATTTCTTCTCTCTGGAACTTCTTTTTAGAGTTAATATTAAATAGTGAAATTTTCCACAACATTACATAATCTTGGTTTTTTGCCCACTGTTGTACCACTAAAACCTAATACATTGACTAGGAGTTACTAAACGTTGAAGGAGTGAATTATTTCCAGGAACAAGTAATTTTAGTGACTACATAATTTTAATAAAGATGTCATTTAATATTTTGTAGTTTGACACTTATTTAACATTTTCAGAAACTTCACTTGTTTCTTAAATTTCAGTATAATGTTCCAGTCAACATTCTCTTTTTCTCTTTTTATTGCCTTCTAAATAATTTATAACTTTTTCTGATTCTATAATTCTGCTTGGAGTTTTGCCTACCCTGCTAGTTCACGTTATTCTTTTTAATATTTAAATGTTCATTCCTAGGAGTTTGTTACTTTTAAATTTAATTTAATTTTTTTTTTTAGTTTTCACAGTCTTTTGCTTCTCATCTATAGTCTTTACTCCCTCTCCATTTATTTAAACATAGTAAGAATATTCTTGTCTAAATATACATATTCCTGAAGTCTTTGAGAGTATGATTCTACTATTTTTTCTCACTTTCACTTATCCTGTCTTGTGTAGCTTTTTCTTTTTCTTTTTTAATTTGGCTTCTAATTATGAGCTCATATGTTCCTTGAAACTTTGCCCCGGGAATTCTTTGAGAAGTTGCATGAAAGTGGATTATTTACAAGACTACATTTGCCTCTTCCAGCTCTTGGAGACAATATCAACTCAGAACCACTTTAACCTAAATCCTCAGCTGCAGTTTTAATTACTCCTAGGTAGTATAAATGTGGGCTGTAAACCCACATGAGTGTTGGCTTATGGTCTACCTATTCCCAAGAAAAATTGTTTTACACTGTATCCAGCACCAAAGACCTAGACATAAATTCCTTCTTTAATTTATTTAAACATAGTAAGAATATTTGTGTTTAAGCACACCTATTCTTGAGGTCTTCGAGGGTGCAGGGACAGCTGACTTATTTCTAGTTCACCTTGACAACATTATGTGGACTCTCCTACCAGATTCTCATTTGAGACTGAGAATAAGTTTTTGTTAGTCTATTTGTTATTTTAAGACCTATACCCTAGACCATCAGGTCACAATTATGCATAAAAGTTGCTTAGTGTTGTAGGTTCCCACTTTGACATAATTTTGGCCTCTGAGAACTGCTTAGCTTTTTCCTCTACCCCACAATATACTTTTTCAATCTAGTATTTTTAACTTTCTTCATTAAAATGGTCTCCCAAGGTATCTTTTTGATCATACTGCCAGAAGCAGAAATTACTATTTTTCTGCTCTGATAAAAACAACAAATAGTATTAAGGTCAATTAAATGGTAAGGTCCAAATTTTGTAAAGCGCACTTCAATGAATACAGCATCACTGCATCAATTTACATAAAGTTGTTTGCGCTTTTCTAGTCAAACTAACTATCCTCTTCATATTTTCTTCTTAGCCAAGTTCTAAACCATATTCAATACTCAAGTTCAACTTCCAACTTAAAGTCTGCCTGAATATTCTGCCAAATATTAATTTGAAACATTTCCTGCTCATATCAGATTCATAAATAATATATGTTATAGGGCTTCAAATAAGATAATGATTTATCATCTCTACTTTATGTATTGGGAAACTGAGCCTAAGAATACATAAATTAGGAAGCACTGAAATTGCTGTTTCAAGCTTTCTGCTGATTCCTCACCTTGAGGCTGCAATAACACAGAACACCAAATCTTACCTATTTCTTTGCTGCTCATAATTCTATCTCCAGAATATGAAGAGTTGTAGTTCTTAGGGTAGCTTGAGATGGAGGCAGCTTTAACCACCAGACTGTATTTATTACTAGCCCCATCAAAAGAACTTCTAAAATATGCCTTCTAAGTAAAAAGTAGGCCTACCTCACATCTTTCTTTAACTGTGAAATAAGTGTTATCCAAAGGGGTCATAACAGGCTCTTGGCTCTTTATGATCCTGAATGGTCTGTCCTCTAAGACCGAAGCTGATATTTTCTTTCTTTTTTGTTTTTAACTTGGATTTTAACTTATTTATGTATGTATTTAATAGCTGTGTTGGGTCTTCAATGCTGCACATGGGCTTTCTCTAGTTGCAGCGAGTGGGGGCTACCCTTCATTGTGGTGTGCAGGCTCCTCATTGTGCTGGTTTCTCTTGTTGCGGAGCACAGGCTCTAGGTGTGTGGGCTTCAGTAGCTGTGGCACATGGGCTCAATAGTTGTGGCTTGTGGGTTCTAGAGCGCAGGCTCAATAATTGTGGTGCACAAGCCTAGTTGCTCTGTAGCATGTGGTATCTTCCTGGGGCAGAGATCGAACCCATATCCCCTGCATTGCCAGGTGGATTCTTGACCACTGCACCACCTAGGAAGTCCCTGAAGCTGATATTTTCTTACCTGTGTACCACCTGGAGGAGCAGCAGGTACAGCTCTGCTTCATCCTCCCTCTTTTTCCCACCCTTGGATCCTGAGAGTCTCTGGAGAGTTTAGGTGATGTACCAGCTGGTTGTTTTGGCTCTCAGTAATACTAGTACTACCAGCCCTGCTTTTAAAAGTCAAAACCATGTAAAAGAGTTTTTAGAAGACTTCATAGTGTAAAGAATATACAGTGTATAGAATGAAATAATACCATTGGATCTAGAGATTATCATACTAAGTGAAGTAAGCCCGGAAGAGAAAGAAAAATATCATATGATATCACTTGTATGTGGAATCTTAAAAAAAATGACACAGATAAACTTAGGCACAAAGCACAAATAGACACACAGACATAAAAAACAAACTTACAGTTACCAAAGAGGAATGAGGGGGGAGGGATAAATTAGGAGTTTGGGATTAACATATACACACAACTATGGGGAGCTCAGCCTGGTGTTCTGTGGTGACCTAGTGAGTGGGATGAGGGGTGGAGTGGGAGGGAGATCCAAGAGGGAGGAGGTATATGTATACATATAGCTGATTCACTTAATTGTACAGTAGAAACTAACATAACATTGTAAAGCAACTATACCCCAATTTAAAAAAAATAGATAACCAACAAGGACCTACTGTATAGCACAGGAACTATACTCAATATTTTGGGATAATTTATAATGGAAAAGAATTTTTCAAATTCTGTACTTTACTGTACACCTGAAACTAACACAATATTGTAAATCAACTATATTTTAATTTAAAAAAAGAATATATATTTTTAAACAACCTCACATATCTCCCTATGGTGAGAAAAATGCTTCCGTTTTGCTGAATTACCTTGTACAGATTGAGAATTCATGGTGAACAAGTCCTTTCTTCCGTCTAGGTTCATATCTGTACTGTACCATGAAAAGGTTAGTTAGGACTTATAATCCCAGACATCTCCTCCAACTTAATACCTTCTCATCATCTCGTTTCCTTTTCCCCGCCTATACACACTTGTTCGAATTCCCTCTTGATTTTATTTCTTTTAGATGTGTTCTTAGTACCCTAATATATGTCTGCATCTTGAGAACAGGGACTGCGTCTGTTTCCTGCTGTCCACTCCCGCAGGTATCATGGTACCTATGACAGTATGGGCACATAGCAGGCCCACACGAAGCATGTGTCAAGACATGTTTTATGATAGGTCTGTTCTCCTGAGCCCTTTCTTCAACTCCATGTGCCACACTCCAGCGTCTCTCACATCACATGTATCTTTACACTGCCAGAGCTCTGACCTCATCTAGTGCCTCACCCTCACACTCACACACCATACTCAACAACCAAACAACACAAAACCAACCCCCCCACCATTCTCTCTTGTATGTACATCCACTCTAATTGTGCTGTTTAAGAATAATAACTAGCTTCTACATGCCCTGTTAACAGCTTATAATTCATGTAAGTTCACTTAATAACCATGCTATGTGTAAATAACAATTATCTCAGATTTAAAGATGTGGAAAGTAGGCTTCAGAAAAGATAACTAGATTCCCCAAGGCCACACAGTTATTTAATGTCTGAATCAGATCCGGCATCTCATGAATAACTATGATCAAAACATCACATCACCCTCTGGAATACTGGGCATCTTGTAGGATTTCGCTCAGGGGAAGGAGGAAGGGCAGGTTCCCCACATCTTTCCCCCAAGCAGTCTTAGCACTAGGTCTGTGATTTCCGTGTGTGATCGGATTTAAGCATCTCAATTTGCAGGCTTCTCAGAGAAACGTAGAGATGCATGGGGCTGTGTTTCTATCTGTGTCATGGTTTTAGGTGAGTTTGTGGCTCAGAAGACATGTTGTAAATGGTATCTGAAATACAAAATTCTCAGTTCTGAACTCCAGGATTTCATGGTAAGAGCCTGAGGCCCCATTGGGCACCAGTTTTTCTTTTCTTTTTTTAAGAACTTTTATTGAGATACAGTTAACATACAATAAACTGCATATATTTAGAGTGTACAATTTGGTATCCCAATCTCCCAATTCATTCCCCCCCCAACCCTCGCTGCTTTCCCCACCTGGTGCCCCTATGTTTGTTCTCTACATCTGTGTCTCTACTTCTGCCTTAAAAACTGGTTGATTTGTACCATTTTTCCATACTCCGCATATATGTGTTAACATACGATATTTGTTTTTCTATTTCTAACTCACGTCACTTTCTATGATAGTCTCTAGGTCCATCCATGTTTCTACAAATGTCCCAGTTTCATTGCTTTTTACAGTTGAGAAATATTCCATTGCATAAATGTACCACATCTTTTTTATCCATCATCTGTTCTTGGCCATTTAGGTTGCTTCCATGCCCTGGCTACTGTAAATAGTGCTGCAATGAATACTGGAGTGCATGTGTCTTTTTTTTTTATTATTAATTTTATTTATTTATTTATTATTTTGGGGGGGGTACACCAAGTTCAATCATCTGTTTTTATACACATATCCCCGTATTCCCTCCCTTCCTTGACTCCCCCCCCACCCTCCCTCGAGTTGCCCCCACCCTCCCCGCCCCAGTCCTCTAAGGCACCTTCCATCCTCGAGTTGAACTCCCTTTGTTATACAACAACTTCCCACTGGCTATCTATTTTACAGTTGGTACTATATATATGTCTGTGCTACTCTCTCGCTTCGTCTCAGCTTCCCCTTCATCCCCCTCTCCCTCCCAAACCTCGAGTTCTCCAGTCCATTCTCTGCATCTGCATCCTTGTTCTTGTCACTGAGTTCATCAGTACCATTTTTAGATTCTGTATATATGAGTTAGCATACAATATTTGTTTTTCTCTTTCTGGCTTACTTCACTCTGTATGACAGATTGTAGTTCTATCCACCTCATTACATATAGCTCCATCTCATCCCTTTTTTAGCTGAGTAATATTCCATTGTATATATATGCCACATCTTCTGTATCCATTCATTTGTTGATGGGCATTTCGGTTGCTTCCATGTCCTGGCTATTGTAAATAGTGCTGCAATAAACATTATGGTACAAGTTTCTTTTGGGATTATGGTTTTCTTTGGGTATATGCCCAGTAGTGGGATGACTGGATCATAGGGTAGTTCTATTTGTAGTTTTTTAAGGAACCTCCAAATTGTTTTCCATAGTGGCTATACCAACTTACATTCCCACCAACAGTGCAGGAGAGTTCCCTTTTCTCCACACCCTCTCCAACATTTGTGGTTTCCAGATTTTGTGATGATGGCCATTCTGATATCAGTGTGAGGTGACACCTCATTGTGGCTTTGACTTGCATTTCTCTGATGATGAGTGATGTTGAGCATCTTTTCATGTGTTTGTTGGCCATCTGTATGTCTTCTTTGGAGAAATGTCTATTTAGGTCTTCTGCCCATTTGTGGATTGGGTTATTTGTTTTTTTTTTTTTTTTGGTTTTAAGCTTCATGAGCTGCTTGTATATTTTGGAGGTTAATCCTTTGTCCGTTGTTTCATAGGTAATTACTTTTTCCCATTCTGAGGGTTGCCTTTTAGTCTTGTTTATGGTTTCTTTCACTGTGCAAAAGCTTTTAAGTTTCCTGAGGTCCCATTTGTTTACTCTTGATTTTATTTCCATGATTCTAGGAGGTGGGTCAAAAAGCATCTTGCTTTGATGGATGTCCTAAAGTGTTCTGCCTATGTTTTCCTCTAGGAGTTTTACAGTGTCTGGCCTGACATGTAGGTCTTTAATCCATTTGGAGTTTCTTTTTGTGTATGGTGTTAGAAAGTGTTCTAATTTCATTCTTTGACATGTTGCTGTCCAATTTTCCTACAACCACATATTGAAAAGGCTGTCTTTGTTCCATTGTATATTCATGCCTCCTTTGTCAAAGATAAGGTGCCCATATGTGTTTGGGCTTACTTCTGAGTCCTCTATTCTATTCCATTGATCTTCCTTTCTATTTTTGTGTCAGTACCATACTGTCTTGATCACTACGGCCTTGTAGTATAGTTTGAAGTCAGGAAGCCTGATTCCACCAACTCCATTTTTCCTTCTCAAGATTGCTTTGGCTATTCGGGGTCTTTTGCGTTTCCATACAAATCGTGAGATTTCTTGCTCTAGTTCTGTGAAAAATGCCATTGGTAATTTGATCGGGATTGCATTGAATCTGTAAATTGCTTTGGGTAGTACAGTCATTTTCACAATGTTGTTTCTTCCAATCCAGGAACATGGTATGTCCCTCCATCTGTTTGTATCATCTTTCATTTCTTTCATCAATGTCCTGAAGTTTTCTGTATACAGATCCTTTGCCTCCTTAGGCAGGTTTATTCCTAGGTATTTGATTCTTTTTGTTGCAATGGTGAATGGGAGAGTTTCCTTAATTTCTCTTTCTGCTCTTCCGTTGTTAGTGTATAGGAATGCAAGAGATTTCTCTGCATTAATTTTGTATCCTGCTACTTTACTAAACTCATCAATTAGTGCTAGCAGTTTTCTGGTAGAATCTTTAGGGTTTTCTATATATAATATCATGTCATCTGCAAAGAGTGACAATTTTACTTCTTCTTTTCCAATTTGGATTCCTTTGATTTCTTTTTCTTCTCTGATTGCTGGGGCTAAAACTTCAAAACTATGTTGAATAATAATGGAGAGTGGACACCTTTGTCTTGTTCCTGTTCTTAGAGGGAATTCTTTCAGTTTTTCCCCATTTAGAACAATGTTGGCTGTTGGTTTCTCACATATGGCTTTTATTATGTTGAGGTAATTTCCTTCTATGCCCATTTTCTGGAGAGTTTTTATCATAAATGGGTGTTGAACATTGTCAAAAGCTTTTTCTGCATCTATTGAGATGATCATATGGTTTTTATCCTTCAGTTTGTTGGTATGATGTATCACGTTGATTGATTTGCGTATATTGAAGAATCCTTGCATGCCAGGGATAAACCCCACTTGATCATGGTGTATGATTTTTTTAATGTGCTGTTGCAGTCTGTTAGCTAGTATTTTGTTGAGGATTTTTGCTTCTATATTCATCAGTGATATTGGTCTGTAGTTTCCTTTTTTTGTGACATCTTTGCCTGGTTTTGGTATCAGGGTGATGGTGGCCTTGTAGAATGAGTTTGGAGTGTCCCGCCTTCTGCAATATTTTGGAAGACTTTGAGAAGGATAGGTGTGAGCTTTTCTCGAAATGTTTGATAGAATTTGCCCGTGAATCCATCTGGCCCTGGGCTTTTGTTTGTTGGGAGATTTTTAATCACTGCCTCAATTTCCGTACTTGTGATTTGTCTGTTCATAGCTTCTATTTCTTCCTAGTTCAGTCTTGGAAGATTGTATTTTTCTAAGAATGTATCCATTTCTTCCAGGTTATCCAATTTATTGGCATCTAGTTGCTTGTAGTAGTCTCTCATGATGTTTTGTATTTCTGAGGTGTCCGTTGTGACTTCTCCTTTTTCATTTCTAATTCTGTTGATTTGCATCTTCTCCCTTTTTTTCCTGATGAACCTGGCTAATGGTTTATCAATTTTGTTAATCTTCTCAAAGAACCAGCTTTTAGTTTTATTAATTTTTGCTATGGCTTCCTTCCTTTCTTTTTCATTTATTTCTGCTCTGATCTTTATGATTTCTTTCCTTCTGCTCACTTTGGGGTTTCTTTGTTCTTCTTTCTCTAGTTGTTTTAGGTATAAGTTTAGGTTGTTTATTCGACAATTTTCTTGTTTCTTTAGGTAGGAGTGTATTGCTATAAACTTCCCTCTTAAAACTGCTTTTGCTGTATCCCACAGGTTTTGGGTTTTTGTGTTTTTGTTGTCATTTGTTTCTAGATATTTTTTGATTTCCTCTTTGATTTCTTTAGTGATTCCTTGGTTGTTTAATAGTGAATTGTTTAGCCTCCATGTGTTTGTACTTTTTGCCATTTTTTTCCTGTAATTGATATCTAGTCTCATGGCATTGTGGTCTGAGAAGATGCTTGATATGATTTCAATTTTCTTGAATTTGCTGAGGTTTGATTTGTAACCCAAGATGTGATCTATCCTGGAAAATGTTCCATATGCACTTGAGAAGAAAGTGTAGTCTGTCGTTTTTGGATGGAATGTCCTATAAATCTCAATTAAGTCGAGATGGTCTAATGTGTCATTTGAAGCTTGTGTGTCTTTATTTATTTTCTGTTTGCATGATCTGTCCATTGATGTAAGTCGGGTGTTCAAGTCTCCCACTATTATTATGTTACTGTTGATGTCCCCTTTTATAGCTGTTAGCATTTGCCTTATGTATTGAGGTGCTCCTATGTTGGGGGCATAGATATTTACCATTGTGATATGTTCTTCTTGAATGGATCCCTTGATCATTATGTAGTGTCCTTCCTTGTCTCTTTTAATAGTCTTTACTTTCAAGTCTAATTTGTCTGATATGAGTATTGCTACTCCAGCTTTCTTTTGACTTCCATTTGCATGGAATATCTTTTTCCATCCCTTTACTTTCAGTCTATATGTATCCCTTGGTCTGAAGTGAGTTTCTTGTAGGTAGCATATAGAAGGGTCTTGTTTTTGTATCCATTCAGCCAGTCTGTGTCTTTTGGTTGGAGCATTTAATCCATTTACATTTAAGGTGATTATTGACATGTGTGTTCCAATTACCATTTTCTTTATTGTTTTGGGTTTGTATTTGTAGGTGTTTTCCTTTTCTTGTGTTTCCTACTTAGAGAAGTTCCTTTAGCACCTGTTGTAAGGCTGGTTTGGTGGTGCTGAATTCTCTTAACTTTTGCTTGTCTGGAAAGCTTTTGATTTCTCCCTCCAATCTGAATGAGATTCTTGCTGGGTAGAGTATTCTTGGCTGTAGGTTTCTCTCTTTCAGGGCTTTCAGTATATCCTGCCATTCCCTTCTGGCCTGCAGAGTTTCTGTAGAAAGGTCAGCTGTTATCCTTATGGGTTTTCCCTTATATGTTATTTGTTACTTTTCTCTTACTGCTTTTAATATTTTTTCTTTGTGTTTAATTGTTGTTAGTTTGATTAATATGTGCCTTGGTGTATTTCTCCTTGGGTTTATTCTGTATGGGACTCTCTGTGCTTCTTGGACTTGGTTAATTATTTCCTTTCCCATGTTGGGGAAGTTTTCCACTATAACCTCTTCAAATATTTTCTCAGACCCTTTCTTGTTTTCTTCTTCCTCTGGGATGCCTATAATTTGAATGTTGGTACACTTAATGTTATCACTGAGATCTCTGAGACTGTCTTCTATTCTTTCTATTCTTTTTTCTTTTTCCTGCTCTGTGGCATTTATTTCCCCCATTCTATCTTCCAACTCACTTATTCATTCTTCTGCCTCAGTCATTCAGCTGGTCATAGCATCTAGAGTATTTTTAATTTCATTTATTTTGTTATCCATTGCTGTTTGTTTTTCTGAGTTCTTATGAACTGTTTCTTGTACTTTCTCTATTTTGTTATCGAGATTTTGTATCATTTTTACTATCATTACTCTGAATTCTTTTTCAGGCATTTTTCCTATTTCCTCCTCATTTATTTTGTCTTGTGGTTTTTTTCCTGCTCCTTTGCCTGCATGGTGTTTCTTTGTTTCCTCATGGTTGTCCACACTCTTGG
Source organism: Hippopotamus amphibius kiboko (assembly GCF_030028045.1). Taxonomy (NCBI): domain Eukaryota; kingdom Metazoa; phylum Chordata; class Mammalia; order Artiodactyla; family Hippopotamidae; genus Hippopotamus; species Hippopotamus amphibius. The sequence goes on along the minus strand of NC_080190.1, from coordinate 54,642,212 downwards.
GGTTGCTTGTCCTGGCGATAGAGGTGTTTATAGAAGACTGTCCAAGCCTCAGACTAATGTCCAAGTGTTGGGTTAAACAAATACTAAATCTAGGAAACACATACATGTATAAGACACACAATTACTGAATCCATTAGGACATAAGGGTCTGGACAGACCTGAGAGAACCCCAGTATGCTATCAGATATTCAAAGAGAAACCCAACAGAAATTGACAACTGAAACAGAACAAATCAGAGACAAAAGCAAAAGCAAACAAACAAACAAATAACACCTTACACATACAAACACTAGTCCAGGGAGATTTTGTAAGCTAGAGTCAAATATAGAAAAGAGCTAGAGTTCCACCAGAGAGAATGGAGATTCTCAGAATGAAATTAGACAATTGTACTAAGAACTAAGATAAAGACAAAAACCTAATATTAAATACCAAGGTGGTGCGTCATCTGGAGAATAGAGGAAGGAGTCTGAGCTGATCAATAGTGTTGCTTATAAGTATGTTAAGATAAAACAAACTAAGAATGGATGAAAGAAAGGGGAACAGAAGAGCGTAGTGTGATTGGAAATATGCAAATAAAAAGAAAGGAATAGAAATGTATAAAAGATAGGGATGAAAGGAAAGTATGAGAGATATATTGTCCGTACTACCAAAAGCTTAGCTAGAAATAGAAGTATAGAAAAAGGCAAAAAAATAAAAATATAATAAAAAATAGCATTAAAAAATTGTTATAAAATGTAGACCCCTTAGGACTAAGATCGTAATTAATAAAGGAAAAAGAAAAAAAAAAACCCAGAGCTGATCCGAGAATTGACCAGTTCAATAGGATTGATACTAATATTTCTGTTTCCTTACAGTCTCAGCTGTAAGTGTCCTTCTGCTCGCCTTGGGTTTTTTTTTTGCATTATTCTGTGACCAGCAGAGCTTCCTTTATTGTTCATCTGTAAGCATTGGTGTGTGGGGAGGAAGAGGGTACAATAGTGTCTCCTTTCCCTGGGAGTGTGTGAGCAGTGGCACACTGTTGTTTCAGTCGGGCTTGGAGGTGCCTGTTGCAGAGAGATGCGGGTGGCTCAGGTGTAAACAGAAAGTCTCAGAGTTGGGCCTCTCTTGGGTTTTTTTTTTTTTTTTCTCGGCAGCCTCGCTGCTGCCTCGTTCCAAGGGGTTTTAATCTAGCCCCGCCCAAGTGCCTGAGGGTGCTTGTTATCCCTGAGCACCTTAGGTGGCCCACGGGCGTCTCTCCACTGCCTGTTGCAGAGGCGCGGAAAGAGAGAGAGAGAGGCTATGGCTGCGGCTCCTCCCCCCCACCCATGAGCCTGCAGCATCCAGCTGCCATCATGGCCGGGCAGCTCTCAGGGACGGGCATTCCTCGCCGCGGATCTCTTCCCTCCTCTCCTCTAGGTCCGTCACCTTACTGGCAACAATGTTTCTCACCCTGAACCAGCTCTCTGGTTCCCACGCTCCCACTCCTGGACCCTCTGTTCAGCTGTGAATCGACGTCTGGGTCCGGGAACGCCAGGCTGCGGTGCGGACCCTCTGTATGTTTCTCACTCCCTCCCGTCTGCCACAGCTCCATGGCTTCACCCTCTTTGAGCCATCATAGATGCCTCCCTACCAGTTATGTCAGGCTCCTTGCAGTCCTTTCTGGTGTCCGAGGCCGTCTGCTGGTGTTCAGCTGGTTCTCTGTTGGAACTATTGCGTCCTTCGGTGCATTCCCAATGCATCTGTGGAGAGGGATGCATTCCACGTCCCTGTACATCGCCACCATCTTTTTTCTCCTTGTCTTTTTGAATTATGGTGTTCTCTGGGTATATGCCCAGCAGTGGGATTGCTGGGTCATATGGTAGTTCTATTTTTAGTTTTGCAAGGAATCTCCATACTGTTCTCCATAGTGGCTGTATCAATTTACATTCCTACCAACAGTGCAAGAGTGTTCCCTTTTCTCCACACCCTCTCCAGCATTTACTGTTTGTAGATTTTCTGATGATGCCCATTCTCACCAGTTTGAGGTGATACCTCATTGTATTTTTGATTTGCATTTCTGTAATAATTAGTGATGTTGAACAGCTTTTCATGTGCCTCTTGGCCATCCGTATGTGTTCTTTGGAGAAATGCCTATTTAGGTCTTCAGGGCATCAGGTATTTTTTGTGCAGGATTTTATTTAATCACAGGCAGAACCCTGCCTCTCTACAACCTTCCCATATTCTGATCCCAAGAAATTACCCAAAGTAATATTTGGAGTCATGGAGTCCTAAATTTTCTTGTTTGAAATTTATTTTAAAAGGCCAAGGGAATTTTAAGAATATAAATTTTGTTTCAGATTTTTTAAAATCCCTCTAATGACCTCCTATCTTAGTCTGTTTGAGCTGCTTTAACAGAATACCATACACTTGGTAGTTTATAAACAGCAGAACTTTATTCCTCACACTTCTGGAAGCTGAGAAGTCCAAGATCAAGGTGCTAGCAGATTTGATGTCTGGTGAGAACCCACTTCCTACTTCACAGAAATCTGTCTTCTTGCTGTGCCCTCATGTGATGGAAGGGGCTAGGGAGCTCTCTGGGGTCTTGTTTATAAAGGCACTAATTCCATTCATGAAAGTTTCACCCTCATGACCAAAGTCCCTATCTCCAAATACCATCTCCAAATACCATGTCACTGGGGATACTGTTTCAACATGTGAATTTGGTGGGAACACAAACATATAGTCTATAACATTTGCCTTATTTGAAAAAAAATTAACACAAAATCTAATATGAAAACAAAAGATGCAATGCTTTATTGTTGCTGGGAAAGGTGATTTAATGGGATTAAAAACTATCTAGAAAATCATGGAGTAAAAGCACAACTTCATTTTCTGGACTTTGTTTTATTATCTTCTCACACCCTGATTCTTCAACTTGTTTGGCTTAAGGATATTTCTTTTATCTTATTTCCACACCTCCCACTTCCTAATAATCTTGACTTAGTCCAAGAATATTTTAACATGTATATAAGATGCCTAGCCTTCTGTAAGGGGCTCAGCATTCAGTACCCACTTGTCACCACAGTCCCTATGAAGCAGGTATTATTTCTAGTGAGAAAGCAGGGGCTCAAAGAGATCAAATTACTTTCCTGGTTCATGGAAATAGTAAACAACAGAATAAATATGAGCTGTAGAACCTACTTCAAAAGCACTGAACCACAGGGCCTCTCTAACACACAAGACTACCGCAGCTGTCAAAAACCACCCACTCCAGCTTTCTCACACTAAAAATGTTAAGAAAATTAATGGGCAAGAATCTGTTAATGCATCCTCTTTGCCTTCATCATACACACTGCTGAAATATTTTTAGGAACCTCCATTCTAAAGATCAAGAGAATATTATGTCAACTTATCTGATGGTAAATTAATTCTTACCTATGAGATCCACACACACAAAGTACTTTCAATAATAATGTAAGTCGATCATCTCAGAATGTTCAAGATCACTTATTCATACTCTATCAGTTTAATAAAACCAAGAGCTAATGTTTATTAAGCATTTAATATGAATTACATCAAGTAGGGTGATACTTTTGCAGGTTTTGCCTCATTCATGTCTCCCCACAATGCTAGCATTATATACATTTGATGGGTAAAAAAAGTTGAATATTAGAAAGTTTACATCAAGGGTAGAGCAAGACATAAACTTACTTCAGTCCAACTTTAAGGCCTCCCTATAACATTCATCTGCCTGCAGAAGGAGGAGATCATGATTCATAGAACATGCACACATTTTATTAGTGATCTGGGAGAAGACTGCAGATCTTTATGGGCCCACTGCAGTGTGTACGCTGCCTTCAGATATCTTAAGCTTCTAGGTATATCTTTATGGTTAAGCTGCCAGCTGCTAAAACCCAGCCAGTAGAAGAGATGCCTCACACTTGCACATTTCAGATTCCTAGCATTTTCACATGCCTCTTGGACTGGTTATCACTTAGAGTGACCTCTTGGCGGTACTCATTTCTGAGATAAATAAGAATAGCAATGATTACAATAATACAAATGATTGATAGTGACGATAATGATGTTGAAGATAATATTACCACTATAGGTTCCATTCCAAGAAGCCTTGTTTGCCAGAAAGAATGCGTTGAGGGGAGATCAAATAGGAAATCTGCAATGAAAAGGCTTAGCTGATAAATTACCATATGTGAATCTGCTTTCATTTTTGTATTTGCTCTAAGACAATTTGAATTCTAAATGGCACTTCAATCCAGAAAGTGTGAAATCTGAAATTTGCACTGTTAAAGTCGTACAACTGAGCTCTAATAAATAACCGCAAGTAATTTGAGACAATGCATCATTAAGAACATTTCTGTTTCCATCTACATGTGAGGCCAATTTTATAAGATGGGTTCCATTTTAGAAAGGCTGAGATCATCTTCTAGCCCTGAATAACTGGCCTAGACTTGAGATGCCAGTGCAAATGCCATCTAATAGCAGTAGAACAGTGACCATTCTTAAAAACGGTTAATGGAGCTCCTCATTTGATCTTATTTAACTGCCATGCCTTGTAAGTCAGTGAGACGGAGATTTCAAGCTTTGCTGACACTTGGGGTATGTACACAGCCCCCTTTGGTCTCTGTAATCTTTCTTGGGCCCCATTTCCATAATGGATGAATATTTATTCTCCAGAACATTTTATAAGCAAAACAGTCCTGCCTCAGAAGGAAAACTTAATCCTCAGGAAAAGAAAAAAAAAAAGCCAATCTCTGAGAAAGAGTATTGAGACTTAGCATCCCAAATCAAAAGAGACTCAGGGGTATGATCCTCGGCAGTGAATCAGAAATCAAGATATGGAATATTATCACAGCCAAAGAAATATCTTTTCATAAAGGGATATTTCCTATCTCCAACTTCATATCTCTGCCAAAAGGAAAAAAGGCAGTATCTATATAACAGGAAATGCCTCTTGTACTTGCAAAATTTTAGAGAATAACATGCTACTTTTAATCATGGTCCAAAGCTATAACTTATAACATGAGTAAGTCTCATTGAGAAAATGTATATAAAATAATTAGTGCAACACTCTTGTACCTAAGAAGTGTTATCCAAAGTGTCTTAACTCCTTCTGTCCCAGACAAGCCACTATTGATTTCCTGAGACAACACACAGAGATCCTGTACCACCTCTATGTCAGAGCCCAGCACGTGGCTGCTGGGGCAGGACACAGACTGATGTAAAGCTAAGGATGGAAGCAATCCTCTGGGCCCAAACTCTAGTCAGGCTCAAAGTATACATACAACTTCTGTATATGTTCACCAGCTTCCACTCACATCCCTCTGAAATCTAGACCTTAGGTCCACCCAAAGCCAGTGAATAGCTAACATATAATCTAAAACACATCACCACTGGACTTCCCAAAGATGACCCAGTACTGCCTCCTTAAAAGAAAGAGAAAGGGACATAAAACCTATCCGAGGAAATAATGGCTAAAGACTTCCCTAACCTAGCAAAGGAAACAGATATCCAAGCCCAGGAAGCTCAGAATTCCAAACAAGATGAACCCAAAGAGGCCCACACCAAGAAACATAATTACAATGTCAAAAGTTAAAGATAAAGAGAGAATCTTAAAGACAGCAAGAAGAAAAAACTAATTACATACAAGAGAAAGGGAACCTCCATAAAACTATAAAATAAAAAATAATAAAAACTATAAAGTTTCTGCTGAAAAAATCAGCTGATAGTTTTATGGAGGTTCCCTTTCTCTCTTCTCCTTCTAGGACCCTCATAATGTGAATGTTAGTACTCTTAACGTTGTCTTTGAGATCCCTTAAACTATCCTCATTTTTTTAAAGTTTTTGCTGTTCCAACTGGATGATCTCCACTACCCTGTCTTCCAGATCACTGATTCATTCTTCTGCATCCTCTAATCTGCTGTTGATTCACTCTAGTGTATTTTTCATTTCAGTTTTTTTATCTCTTTGTTGAAGTTCTCACGGAGTTCATTCATTCTTCTGAGTTTTTGCGAGCATCTTTATGACTGTTATTTTGAACTCTTTACCTGATAAATTGCTTATCTCCATTTTGTTTAGTTCTTTTTCTGAGATTTTGTCTTATTCTTTTGTTTAGGAGGTATACATTTCTCTCCTCATTTTGCCTAAATTGCTGTGTTTGTTTCTATGTATAAGATAAGATGGGATAAAATAAGATGGGATGGGATGGGAAGAGACGAGAAGAGAAAAGGAAGAGAAGAGAAGGGGAGGGGAAGGGAGGGGAGAAGAGGGGAGGAGAGGAGAAAAGCTCTTGAGGATAACTGGACATTATCCAAATGAAGGGAAGAGTGATCCTTTCACAAGCAAAGCATCATATGACAAAAGCTCAGAAATGAATGGGGAAAAGATGGCTTATGAGACTAGAGAGGTGAGCAGGTGACAGACCATGAAGTATTTCAGTCACATCCAATCAAAACAATAAAACCAGTCTAAATATTTTAAATCAGACAGAATGTAGTGCAGGGATGAATAGCTGGGAATCAAACAGAGGACAGAGAACTCAGCAGCAGCAGGAAACTTCTGTGCCTGCTAGGTTGAAGAAGCAAATGGAGGAGCCTAGGTACTTTGAAAAAACTGGGAACCACAGTGGGACTTCCCAGAAAGAGCTAGAACCACACAGCTGCTACCACAAATGCTCAGGAGGCAAGAAGAGAGGCAGCAAAGTGCTCTGGTTTCTTCCCTTCCTCTACTTTTTAGTCTTAACAGTGTCTCCCATTGGTCAAGCCTAGCTGGATGTCCCATGGTAAGGGAATCTGGGTGATGGAGCCTCATGCAATAGGGAGAATAGCTGCAGAGAAGTGATCAGAGAACAAACAAGGGGGATTTAGCTTTTACCTTAGTGGAAAGAAAAGTCTTTGAAGAGTCACTGTTTTTGCACATGGCAAGAATAAATGTTGAATGACAGTAAGGGAAGAAAATTTTTAATTGAGGCATTATATCCATTTCCTTGTTTTTATTAAATTTTAAGATGATCTTCACTCTGTTTTATCAGTGGCAAGACCTGAGTAATAACCTGTGTTCCCTGGAAGAGGAAACTGATTTCAGTGGATGAAAGTCCCTAATGCAGAACTCAGGACTGTCATCATGGAAAGCAGGGAGCAGATAACAAGACTTGGGATAATCAATGAAGAAAAGGACTTGAGAAGGAATCTGAAAGGAGAGACAGAAACACTAAAAATAAAGTTTATTGACATTTACCCCAGCTGATTCTTACTTCTTCAATCATGGAACTTTCTGTGATCACCCTGATGAACCATTGTCATCTCTTCCATTTGTGAATTTCCAGACTCACAGTGTTGACCAATGGAACCTTCAGAGATGATGCAATTGTCCAAAACCTACACAGTTCAATCCATGTGTGGCTATAGAGTACTTGAAATGTGTCTAGTGTGTCTGAAACTAGTTTTTAGTTTTGTTCATTTTTAATGTATTAAAATTTAAATAGGTACATGTGGTCAGTACCTAACACAGCTGAAGCACCTATGGTCAATTTTGTGGTGATGGTTTGGAGAGTGTGAAAGTTAGACAGATTTTTCCATGCCTGTTCCTTCTCACCCTAACTGTTGACTTTAGGTAAACTGTGGAACATTGCAGAACAAAAGTTTCCTTCTCTTTAAAAATAAAACAACAAAAGATTCTTCTCAAGAATTGAAAGGATAAAACAGAAAAGTAAGTGAATTACCTAGCACAGGTACAGAGCTCTCAGAAGTATCCAAGTTAACACAAGCTTTAAATGACACATTAGACCATCTCGACTTAATTGAGATTTATAGGACATTCCATCCAAAAACGACAGACTACACTTTCTTCTCAAGCACATGGAACATTCTCCAGGATAGATCACATCTGGGGTCACAAATCACGCCTTGGTAAATTCAAGAAAATTGAAATCATATCAAGAATTTTCTCAGACCACAACGCCATGAGACTAGATATCAATTACAGGAAAAAAAAGATATAAAAAATACGAACACATGGAGGTTAAACAAAACACTATTAAACAACCAAGAAATCGCTAAAGAAATGAAAGAGGAAATCAAAAACTACCTAGAAACAAATGACAATGAAAACACAACAACCCAAAACCTATGGGATGCAGCAAAAGTAGTTCTAAGAGGGAAGTTTATAGCAATACACTCCTACCTCAAGAAACAAGAAAATGATCGAATAAACAACCTAACCTTACACCTAAAACAATTAGAAAAAGAAGAACAAAGAAACCCCAAAGTGAGCAGAAGGAAAGAAATCATAAAGATCAGAGCAGAAATAAATGAAAAAGAAATGAAGGAAACAACAGCAAAGATCAACAAAACTAAAAGCTGGTTCTTTGAGAAGATTAACAAAATTGATAAACCATTAGCCAGGTTCATCAGGAAAAAAAGGGAGAAGATGCAAATCAACAGAATTAGAAATGAAAAAGGAGAAGTAACAACGGACACCTCAGAAATACAAAACATCATGAGAGACTACTACGAGCTACTGTATGCCAATAAATTGGATAACCTGGAAGAAATGGATAAATTCTTAAAAGAGTAAAATCTTCCAAGACTGAACCAGGAGAAAATAGAAAATGTGAACAGACCAATCACAAGTATGGAAATTGAAATGTGATTAAAAACCTCTCAACAAACAAAAGCCCAGGGCTAGATGGCTTCACAGGCGAATTCTATCAAGCATTTAGAGAAGAGCTAACACCTATTCTTCTCAAACTCTTCCAAATTATAGCAGAAGGAGGAACACTCCCAAACTCATTCTACGAGGCCACCATCACCCTGATACCAAAACCAGGCAAAGATGTCACAAAAAAAGAAAATTGCAGGCCAATATCATTGATGAATATAGAAGCAAAAATCCTCAACAAAATACTAGCTAACAGACTCCAACAGCACATTAAAAAGATCATACACCATGATCAAGTGGGGTTTATCCCTGGGATGCAAGGATTCTTCAATATATGCAAATCAATCAATGTGATACACCAAATTAACAAATTGAAAGATAAAAACCATATCATAATCTCAATAGATGCAGAAGTTTTTGACAAAATTCAACAACCATTTATGATAAAAACTCTCCAGAAAATGGGCATAGAAGGAAATTACCTCAACATAATAAAAGCCACATGTGAGAAACCAAGAGCCAACATTGTTCTAAATGGTGAAAAACTGAAAGCATTCCTTCTAAGAACAGGAACAAGACAAGGGTGTCCACTCTCACCACTATTATTCAACATAGTTTTGGAAGTGTTAGCCACAGCAATCAAAGAAGAAAATGAAATAAAAGGAATCCAAATTGGAGAAGAAAAAGTAAATTTTTCACTCTTTGCAGATGACGTGATATTATACATAGAAAACCCTAATGACTCTACCAGAAAACTGCTAGCAGTAATCAATGAATTTAGTAAAGTAGCAGGATACAAAATTAATGCACAGAAACCTCTTGCATTCCTATACACTAGCAATGAAAGAACAGACACAGAAATTAAGGAAACTCTTCCATTTACCATTGCAACAAAAAGAATAAAATACCTAGGAATAAATCTGCCTAAGGAGGCAAAAGACCTGTATGCAGAAAACTATAGGACACTGATGAAAGAAATGAAAGACGATACAAAGAGATGGAGGACATACCATGTTCTTGGACTGGAAGAATCAATATTGTGAAAATGATTATCTTACCCAAAGCAATTTACAGATTCAACGCAATCCCTATTAAATTACCAACGGCATTTTCCACAGAACTAGAAGAAGTAATTTTACGATTTTTATGGAAATGCAAAAGACCCCGAATAGCCAAAGCAATCTTGAGAAGGAAAGATGGAGTTGGTGGAATTAGGCTTCCTGACTTCAAACTATACTATAAGGCCACAGTGATCAACGCAGTACGGTACTGGCCCAAAAATAGAAAGGAAAATGAATGGAATAGAATAGAGAACTCAGAGATAAACCCAAGCACATATGGGCAGCTTCTCTTTGACAAAGGAGGTAAGAAAATACAATGGACAAAAGACAGCCTCTTCAATAAGTGGTGCTGGGACAATTGGACAGCATCATGTAAAAGAATGAAATTAGAACACTTCCTAACACCATACACACAAATAAACTCCAAATGGATTAAAGACCTACATGTAAGGCCGGACATTATAAAACTCCTAGAGAAAAACACAGGCAGAACACTCTATGACATCCATCAAATCAAGATCCTTTTTGACCCACCTCCTACAATCATGGAAATAAAATCAAGAATAAACAAATGGGACCTCATGAAACTTAAAAGCTTTTGCACAGCGAAAGAAGCCATAAACAAGACAAGAAGGCAACCCTCAGAATGGGAAAAAATAGTTGCCAATGAAGCAATGGACAAAGGATTAATCTCCTAAATATACAAGCAACTCATACAGCTTCATACCAAAAAAGCAAATAACCCAATCCACAAATGGGCAGAAGATCTAAATAGACATTTCTCCAAAGAAGACATACAGATGGCCAACAAACACATGAAAAGATGCTCAACATCACTAATCATTAGAGAAATGCAGTTCAAAGCCATAATGAGATATCACCTCACACCAGTCAGAATGGCCATCATCAAAAAATCTAGAGACAATAAATGTTGGAGAGGGTGTGGAAAAAAGGGAACTCTCCTGCGCTGTTGGTGGGATTGTAAGCTGGTACAGCCACTATGGAAAACAGTTTGGAGTTTCCTTAGAAAACTAAAAATAGAACTACCATATGACCCCGTATTCCCACTACTGGGCATATACCCTGACAAAACCATAATCCAAAAAGAAACATGAACCACAATGTTAATTGCAGCACTATTTACAATAGCCAGGACATGGAAGCAACCTAAATGCCCATCAACAGATGAAGGGATAAAGAAGATGTGGCACATATATATAAGGGAATATTACTCAGCCATAGAAAGTAATGAAATTGAACTATATGTCATGAGGTGGATAGACCTAGAGTCTGTTATACAGAGTGAAGTAAGCCAGAAAGAGAAAAGCAAATACTGTATGCTAACACATATACATGGAATCTGAAAAATTGTTACTGTTGAACCCAGTGACAGGCAAGAGTGGAGATACAGAAGTAGAGAATGGACTTGAGGACATGGGGCTGGGGTGAGGGGCAAAGGGGAAGTTGGGATGAGGTGAGAGAGTAGTATAGACATATTTACACTACCAGCTGTAAAATAGATAGCTAATGGAAAGTTTCTGTATAACAAAAGGAGATCAACTTCATGGGAGATGCCTTGGAGGGCCAGGATGGGGAGGGTGGGGGGGGAGTCGTGGGAGGGACAGGATGTTTGGATATATGTGTAGATGCAGCTAATTCACTTTGGTGTAGCTCAAAGATGGGTACAAGTGTGTAAAGCAAATATATTCCAATAAAGAGTTAAAAAAAAAAAACTATACTACAAGGCCACAGTGAGCAAGACAGTATGGTACTGGCACAAAAATGGAAAGGAAGATCAATGGAACAGAATAGAGAACTCAGAGATAAACCCAAGCACATACGGGCACCTTATCTTTGACAAAGGAGGCAAATATATACAACGGAAAAAAGACAGCCTCTTCAATAAGTGGTTATGGGAAAATTGGACAGCTACATGTAAAAGAATGACATTAGAACACTTCCTAACATCATACACAAAAATAAACTCCAAATGGATTAAAGACCTACATGTAAGGCCAGACACTAAAACTCCTAGAGGAAAACACAGGCAGAACACTCTATGACATCCATCAAATCAAGATCCTTTTTGACCCACCTCCTAGAATCATGGAAATAAAATCAAGAATAAACAAATGGGACCTAATGAAACTTAAAAGCTTTTGCACAGTGAAGGAAACCATAAACAAGACAAGAAGACAACCCTCAGAATGGGAGAAAATACTTGCTAACGAAGCAACGGACAAAGATTCAGTCTCCAAAATATACAAGCACCTCATGCAACTTAATACCAAAAAAGCAAATAACCCAATCCACAAATGGGTGGAAGACCTAAATAATTTCTCCATAGAAGACATGCAGATGGCCAGCAAACACTTGAAAAGATGCTCAACATCACTAACCATTAGAGAAATGTAAGTCAAAGCCACAGTGAGGTATCACCTCACATTGCTCAGAATGACCATCATCAAAAAATCTAGAGACAATAAATGTTGGAGAGGGTGTGGAGAAAAGGGAACTCTCCTGGGACTGTAAGCTGGTACAGCCACTATGGAAACAGTTTGGAGTTTCCTTAAAAAATTATAAATGGAATTCCCTCATGATCCAGTAATCCCACTCTTGTGCATATAACCAGAGAAAACCATAATCCAAAAAGAAACATGTACCATAATGTTTATTGCAGCACTATTTACAATAGCCAGGACATGGAAGCAATCTAAATGCCCATCAACAGATGAATGGATAAAGAAGATGTGGCACATATATACAAGGGATTATTACTCAGCCATAAAAAGGAATGAAACTGAGCTTTTTTAATGAGGTGGATAGAACTAGAGACTGTCATACAGAGTGAAGCAAGTCAGAAAAAGAAAAAAAAAATCCTTATGCTAATTCATATATATGGAATCTAAAAAAATGGTTCTAACGAACCCAGTGATGGGGCAAGAATAAAGAAGCAGATGCAGAAAATGGACTGGAAGACACAGGGTTGGCGGAGTGGGGCGAATGGGAAGCTGGGACGAAGTGAGAGAGTAGCATAGACATACATACACTACCATCTGTGAAATAGATAGGTAGTGGGAAGCTGCTGTATAACAAAGGGAGATCAATTCGATGATGGGTGATGCCTTAGAGGGCCAGGACAGGGAGAGTGGGAGGGAGTCACGGGAGGGAGGGGATATGGGGATATATGTATAAATATAGCCGGTTCAGTTTGGTGTTCCTCAAAATCTGGTACAAAAGTGTAAAGCAATTATATTCCAATAAAGAGTTAAAAAAAACAAAAACAAAAAAAAAGAAGTTTCCAAGTTATATGTGTCCTTTCCTTCAGAACTCAACACTCCCCCTCCTTGTACACTGCTGGGAGTTTTGTAAAAGGCCATTATAAAATAACAAGATGGATTTTTATATCAAAACTTTAAGAACTCCTGTGTGTAAATGACTTTGACTCTTTCAAAATAGTTACCTCGTTTATATAGCACTGTCATTGCTTAAATCACTTTAGACTCTTTCTCAAAATTGTTCCCAGAGTCATTTTCTAAGCCATTCAGGAAAAAAATCATTTCATTTGTGTTTGTTTGCATTTCTAATTTTTGGAGTCATTTTTTAATTTTATTTCTCCCTTTTTAAAACTACATTTTATATTAAAATATAGAAGATATGTTAAATTTATTTAAAATCAAAATTTCCTGCAAATTTACCAGCAGGAATTAAGAAGTACTAACATGTTTATAAAAATCATTATAGGCTTTTTTAGGCTACAAATGAGCTTATCTACAAAACTGAAATAGAGTTACAGATGTAGAAAACAAACTTATGGTTACTGGGGTATAAGGGGCACGGGAGAGATAAATTGGAAGATTGGGATTGACACATACACACTGCTATATATAAAACAGATAAATAATAAGGACCTACTATACAGCCCAAGGAACTCTATTCAATACTCTGTAATGGCCTATATGAGAAAAGAATCTAAAAAACAGTGGACATATGTATTTGTATAATAGATTTGTTTTGCTGTACATCTGAAACTAACACAACACTGTAAATCAGTTATACTCCAATAAAAATTTTAAAAAATCATTATAGGCTTTTTTGATATTCCTTTAAAAATAAAAACCATGATCATATTTTATATACAATTTAATATGCTAAATTTACCACAACATTCTCACATAAACGTTTGTCATGAATTATTCATTAAAATGTGTTCTTTTAAAAAATGGTCGCAAAATATTCTATCATATGGATGTATCAAATTTATACAAACTATTCCTATGTGGTTTCTATTTGTTTTTTTAAAATAAAAAGAGATATTTCCTAATTTATGTCAACTTTGAATGCTTTTTGTTGTCTCCAAAATGTAACCTATTCTAAAAGATAAGAAAGGATAAACAGAGTAACAGTTTTCAAATATCTGTTGTATAACAAGCACATTTATACATATATATGATCTCATTTAGTCCTAAAAATCCAGAGATGTATAATATTATGCCCCCAATTTTTAGCAATTTAGGTACAAAATTTCCAAGAGTAAGTTTTTCAAAGTTATCTATGTAGGAAGGGTCTGAACCAAAATTGGAAGCCAGGGTTATCTGATTCCCAGCCCATGGTTTATATTAGCAGGTGACAGCAACTGAATGGTTTCAACAGAAGTATCACAGTGATACCAAAATGTGTGTTATCTCTCATAACTTGCACAATTCTCAGAATATTTATACATGCTGCTTTGGCAGAAGAGAAGCAGAAGGTTGAAGGTAATTTGGCTCTTTCTAATTACAAAACATAAGACAAAAATCTTTTTTATTTTAACTGTGACCCTTTCAGAAGATTGTCCCTGTCAAATGTGCCTGAACACATCAGTCAATCCTACCACAACATTTCACTCTCCCTAGCAATCAGGACCTTTCTGCAACAGCCCGCAGTGACAGTCTGAGCAGTTTTAATTAACAGGCGCCATTAGACTGGAGAAAACTATTTCCCTAAATGCCAATCACTCCTGTTCTCCCTTTCATGATTTCCCAAACAAAGACTGTAGCTGATATTGCTGTGGTCAGTGTGATACTAGCCCTCAGGCCAGCAGTGGCCAGCATTTAAGACTCAGCCTGATGTAAACCAGACAGGATCAGGAATGAACCCGATAGAAAGGTACAAAAGCCCTTTAAAACTCTCCAAGAAACTATCACCACCAAAGACTTTTCCGATTTCTGGGATTTTGTTTCCGGGAGGAAAAGAGCTAGCAAGTTATTCTGTTCCTTTTAACAAAAGACATTGATCTTTGCAGGTTTCCAGTTCCAGGAGCCCATCAACACACTCCTCAAATGGAGGGCGCTTTAAGATGGTAATGTTTGGGGGGAAATAAAAGATATGGATGCAAATGACACAAATTTAGCTGATTTATGGCTCTGGAGAAATAAAAATGAATTTATTTATAAAATGCAGTAGCAGATTAAGACATCATCCAGCGGACATATAACATTGTACTTCGAATGACAACTCTGGAAGTTTCTTGCAGATAGTGTGTTTCTTTTCTGTTCCATGTGGCTCAAATTTAAAAGGAGCTGATTTGTGTATAGAATAGGAGAGAAAAGTTTCAGGATTCAACTCATGTAAAAGCCTGACTTTGGAACCTGGTCCTGGTAAAACCACAAATAATAAATTGGGGCACCATTTTTACTTCTTTGATACACAGCATAGTAGGTAAGAACATCTACTGTGGAACCCTGAATCTGCTTGAGTTGGAATCCTGGCTCATATACCTGCTCTGTGACTTTGAGCCAATTACTTAACTTCTTTGTGTCTCAGCTTCTTCATCTATAAAGTGGGGTTAATCATAGTCTCTACCTCCTAAGATTAAACGAGACATTACTTGTGTGCCGTTTCAAGCAGTGTCTAGAACAATCTTGTAAGCCCTGTATAAGAATGTATTTCAAAACAATTTTTAACACAATCATTTTCCAGTCCTTCTGTCTCACCTGGCCATTGACAAATGAGCAGTTTTGGGCAATATGGGTGCAAAAGCATTTCATCTCACACGACTCTTATTCTGCTCCAATTCCTTTCTGGTTTTCAGTGGGTCTGTTAAGCTGAACATCCACACTTTCCTGCCCTTCTACTTCCATGTTCCTTTGTACTGGCAACCATCCCTTCTTTTGTCCAGAAGCCTCATGAAAGTCTTCCCTTGCTTCACATCCTCCTTGGGAAACTTAAAATTCCAGTCTCCTCTCTCAGCAACTTCTCTGCTTGTTCCTCTTTCAGTGTATAAACAGACTCAAGTCTCGCACTATAGGCTGAATAAGACTCTTCCGACCCCATCCTCCTTTCTGTCTACAGCCTTCTTTAATTCCTATCACAACCATTGTCCAGGTTGGAAATTTTTCTGTAATTTTTTTTTCCAACAAAGACTTTGGACTCCTGGCCCCAGATGAGAAGGGTCTCTTCCTCCTCAGCCCATCTTGTAATGGGGACTTTTAAAAAATAAACAAAGATAAGGAAATTACCTATTGTGAGGATTGAAAAATATCAATCCTTGGCAATAAAAAGGGTATATTTCATGGAAGAAGGTTAGCGTCTTAGCCTGAACCAGATCCAGACACTCTCTTATAAAAGCCTGAAAGTCAAATCTCAAGGAAATTGAAGGGTTCAGAGAAAAGAATTGTCACATATTTTAGGTAAGGAGGGAGAGATAGTGGTGGGAATAAAAGAATGAAGAAGCAATAAACCCCTAACTTCTTTATTCTAAGCCAAGCTTATTCTCAACCTCTGCTCCTGACTGTTGTCCACTATGGGTATTAGAAGGAAAAATGAAACAGTTATGTCTGAGTCTTATTTTTGAGAAGATTGAATGTTTATCTTAGTTTCTTAGGGTAGCCAAATACCAGGGAATTGGAGATTTCACTGTCTCCCCAAAAATGTTTCTAAAATAAGAAAAACATACAGGAAAATATGCTTTTCTTCTTAATTTCAATTCATCATGATAATTCCATTAACCAAGTCATGCCACTTTCTAAACATTCTTGTTGACTGAAAATTTCCCGATTCACAAAACCTATCCATGTCTAGTGATACTAAAGAAATAAAGAGCCAGCAGATCACTATAGAGAATACAAATTATTTTTCATATGTCTTGTCACAGTTTAAAGATATTTTCATCAGAGAACTGTCAATTTATAAACTGTTGAAGATCTATACCTGCATCATCCATTGCTCAATTGGAGAAGAGGTGAACAGAAGTGTCAGATGGACTGACCAATGTCATTACACAGGTGGAATAATCAACCAGCCTAAGGTTTGAGGCAATTTGTTATCCCACAGTAGAAGCCAAGGGAAATGGGGGATCAACATTACTTCTCTAATGTAAGAAAAATGCTTCTTCCTGAATTTATGTCATAATAAAGTTGCACGGACAGAATCCTCAGGGCTCATCTCAGGTCTTATGGAAGTCAAAGATGAAAGGAACCTACAGCAAAACTCATAATTCCAGGTGATATTAAAAACAGTTATACGTTTATGTGATTGCAGGTTTTCATTATACCATCCTAAGCTTTACTTCATCTGATTTACTCAGGACAATCTAATCATCTTGCCTATTCCGCTCTTGAATCTCCCTTGTAGACATCCACTGCCAGGGCTTTTTAACCACCATAGCTTTGAATCTTGCTAAATCCAGCAATAAAGACCTATTGCAATGATTCAGATCAGAGATCACCATTCCTGGTCTCTCAGGCTCAGTTCCCACCCAGAGCCCCATTCAATTCTTCGTGTGCTATTAACCATATTCATAGGAATCTCGGTCCCCTCGCCCCCAGAATAGCACTCATTATTTATTTAACTTTTTATTTTAGTAGCATTATTGTGTGTTCATCAGGTGTTGCAGGCTGCTGTGTAACTATACCACGCAAGCACAGAGAAGGGAAAAGGGTAATGACTGACACCAACAGACTGCTGTAAAATCCATAGGGTGGAACTTGGAACTCACTCTGAATTACTGTTCCATCTGGCAGGATGGAGGCGTACAGCCTGTGTAACATTATGTGCATTAATTTCCTCACAGTGTTTTTAAACTAAAGCCTGTATAAGTTTGGCTCCTGTAGGTCCTAAGGAGACTGCCATGGTTCCGGTCACATTTGCATCTCTTTCCCATTATCACCGTATTTCTACAGGCTGGAATGTGTCTGTTACTACAGTGGAATGAAGGACCCGGGCTTATCTGCAGGTCGAAAGTCCTGGCTCATTGATGCAAAGAAGCACACGATCTCTGTGAATCAAATCCCGCCCCTGAAATTAAAAATGCTCTCCTGGCATGGCCCACGTTATATTTTTAAATCATGGAGCCGGATTAAGCAAGCTGTGCAGGAATTGGCTCTTAGAAAAATGTCAAGTACAGTTCTGCTTTGGCTGGGCTAAATGATCACAGTATCAGCCAAGAGACATGGAAAGTGGGTGCATCTCTCAGGCCAGGGAGTGGGGACAAAATGCAGATGTGTCCTGGGAATTTCAGAGCTCCTGGTAAATAGTTGACTAAGATATCCCAGAACAAAAAACCAAAACATGGGGTTGAGATTCTCTTTGTTGAGTGCCTTTTAACTGGTGTATTTTGGTGAAGTGTAAACATGTTTTCATATGGAAATTTTACTATGTATTTAGCATAATCTCTCTTTCTCTCTCTCTTTTCGCTCTCGCTCTCTCCCTCTCCCTCTTTATATCCTTTACCTTTCACCAGAGTCTGTACCATGAATGATGGCGTGGCTTTTCTGCAGGACTCCAGGCAATATCTGATTTCTCTCCACAGTGACTTAGTGGCTTCTTCCATAATTCTTAAGCTCCCAAACTCACTTCCTCCTCTTCACTTTCAGATAAGAGCAAACATCCTTGTTTTACTGATATAACTAGAGTTTAGGGAAAGCAGCCAGTGACTCTCTACATCAGAGATCAACATTACCAGTCACTCAGACTCAGTTCTCCCCTAACCCCATTCAGTTCTTAGTATCATTTGACAACTGATCTAACCCAAATGTAGAAATGAATCTTCAGAGGTCATATTGTGTTACTTAAGGTTCAGCTTCCCCTTTCTTCCCTTCTCTCTTCTCAATTGTGTGATAGAGAATTGGGGAAGAAAATGTTCAAGGAGCATTCTTTTCTATATTCTCCCCATTAATAAATATGTATCATTTGCTAATGCAATTGGTAGTCTGCTGGCCTTGGTTCAAGTTCTGGCTCTAGTATCATCTGCCTGTGGCATAACCTCTCTGACCTCCAGTGTTCTTATCTCAAAGTGGGGATAATAATAATCTTATTTCACAAGGTAGTTCATTCAGTCTACATATATTTACTGCACTAACCCTATGTCAGGCATTCTTCTAAGCCTCTTACCTGGTTTAACTCAATTTATCCCATAACAACCTTCAAGATAGGTGGATCACTATTTTTTAAATGGAGAAAGGAGAGAAAAGCACCATGTTATTAAAAGCTGGGCTGGTGACCAACACTGCAATGCAGGACACAACACTGAATCTGGGTTGGAGCCTAGGACTTAGATTCTGAGTCTAAGCAGACAGTCCTACCTTCCTGAATCTTGTATCTACCTCTTGGGATAGTACCACCCTCCAGCAGGCTGCATGATTCTGACACTGTGCAGTAGAAAATATGTTGAAGCACGTGCTAGGATAGCTCAATGCACATTGATTCCTCCCTGGACCAATAAATATCTCTCAAGCTAAGCAATCATTCTAGAAATGGCTACCCTCTTGCAAGAGGAGTAAAGGGGAGATGGATGAAGAGATGATGCTGCAGGTATCCTCTCCCTTCCAATCAGTTTCTGGATGGAGAGAAAGGGACTCTCACACACCAGCTCTGCTAGTGGTTTTATTATCTCAAATTAATAGGGGAAAAATACCTAAGCCTCTAAAGTGGTAAGTTAATTTGCACGAGGTCACCCAACAAAATAAGTAGTAATTGTACATTTCTATTGTTTCCTAACTCCAAAGAACAAACTCTTTTCGCTGTAACAACTTCCATTGTTGTGATCGTCTTAAGGACACTCACTGATGACTTGTATGGCTCCATCCTACTTGTATGGCACATGAGAGATCTGCCCCTGTATTTGGGTGGGACTGTTTTTCACTTATGTATTTTCTCAATTCTGTTTTCCTTGGACTATTATTATTTAGACTTCTAAGCACAGAGAAATTAGCAGTGAGGAGAAGGAGGTATCCTAGTATGTGAGTTTCACATTATATGTGACAACGGGTTTACTGTATAAAAACCACAATGTGCTTACTACATGTGCAAATGAGTAAGAGTTGACTGTGAATCAACTGATAATGGAAAAGCCGAGTAGCAGGATAAAATAGGAAGATCACCAAATCTCTAGTCGATCTCCAGACTGAGTAGTGTCATTAAGAAATCTTGCAATTTGGGGTAAATTACATCATTTCACTGAGTCTCCATTGTATCAACTATAAAATAAAGCTATTATTTGAACTCTTTATGTCGGAAATCAGGATATGAAATAGAGAGTGGGGATCACTCTTATACAAGAGGCTTGTTTTAAATAACCTATTCATGCAGTAATTTATTCACCATTCAGTTTTTGGACTGGTCCACAATCCTGAAACTGCATTCAACTTTCAAAAGTTACACAGACACCTTCTGATCTATAAGATCAAAGAAGATGGGCCTGTGACATCAGTAATTAAGAGCACAGCCGTTGTAGCCTTTCCACCCTGGTTTGACCATTTAATGTATCCATCGATACTTGTGTTGATTTTTAGGGATTCAATTTATATTTTTCCAGAGCCTCGTTCTACTTAAATAACCACCTAACTTGATCAGTACTGAATCAGCATCAGGGTAGTGTCCAAATCAACTAAATGGAAGTATTCCGGTACAAAGTGTCAAACCTTCAAGCTCCCAGGGGACTTTTGATCAGTGCAACTACATGTCTGGGTCAATGGCCATGAACTCAGTGATTCAGTTGTAGGCAATGGAACAAGTCATTAAGCCCCCTCAACTCTTCTGTACTCTCCACATCTCACAGTGAATTCAAAGCAGAGGAAAAAATTATGTCCCAAACATTATGAACCATGTTGTCCCAGCAACTAAACTACTATATCATGGATGAAGAAGCTTTTAAAAGCTGACTTGGCATCCTTCCTACTCTTTTAGAACACTACACACAACTGGGAAGAATTTAATTAATTTGTTATTGACCTAACTTCTATGTGTCTCACCGGTTAGAAAAAAAAATCCACGAGGGTAGTGATTATCAATGTCTTGTGTCTTCAGAGCCTACTAGAGTGCCTGGCATTGAGTCTCAAAAACTCTGCTGTGAATTTTTTAAATGTGAAGTATTTCAGGACTTATCAACATACATTTTTCATTCACTTATTCAATCAGCAAATATTGAGTATTTATTGTATAGCAGGCATGATAAAGAAACAATGATAAACAAATTAGACCTGGAGCATTCCTTCTGGTGGGTGAAATAGACACTAAATCATTATTTACACAATTAGGTATTTGGTTAGAATGGTAGTTATGTCAGTTCAAAGAACACCGTTTGCCCAGAAAATATATCACTTGATCCAAGCTGTGTGAGGAGGGGTCCAGGGAGAGATTTCCCAACAAAGTGACATTTTCAGCAAGATGTAAAGAATGATGAGTAATTAATATGAAAAGTCAGGGAGAAGAAAGGACATTCTAGAATGTCCTGAGATGCAAAGGAGAAAGTTGCATTCAATGAAGTGAGAGAAGCCAAATGAGGCCGTGATTGAAAGAGTGAGCCAGAGTCAGTCCTACCAGGTAGTTTTGATGCAGCAGGCAAGAGCTAGCCCCTCCAGGAACTTATAGGTTAAGGTTTTTTTTTTTGGCGGGGGGGGGCGGGGTTTCATTATCCCAAGAAGAAGAACGAGCTCTTGAATGGCTGTAAAACAGAGAGTTGTTTTTAAAAGATCATTCTGGCTGCACTAATAATCACAGAGTGGAAAAATAAAACAACGGATGCAAGGGGACCCATCAAGATGGTAGGACTGTTTAGACCCTGGAAGTAAAAATGGAGCTAGAAAAAGAAATGCAGGCGATTTCTAATTTGGGGGAGAAATTAAGTGGTAAATCTGATGGAATACGGTGATTGAGATGCACTGATGGAGAGAGAAAACGTTAACGATAAACCCCAAGTTTCTGGCTTGCACCATTCAGACCAATTCAAGCCAGTTTAGTCCCAACATATCCAGTAGGCTCAGCAGGCACAGAATTTGTGCCCGAATATTTTTAGAGGCCCACAGAATTATTTTTTAAGTCATGAAAGCAAAATAAAAATTTTAATTCAAAGAATGCTTAAATATATAATATTAATATATCCATCCTTATAACAATGCAGTAAAGCGCAATCAACAATTTTTTTATGGAGGAAGCCAAAGTGCCTAGGGATCATGAAAATTATAATGTAGCCCTGGGCCAATTGTCACTGAGAGAGAAAACTGGAGATGGGCATGGGGCCAGAGGGCTGAGGCAGCACAGTGCAAGTCCATCCCAATATCAGTTTGAGGCTGAGGTACCTGTGACACATTCAAGTGCAAATGACAAAAAGTCCCTTAGATGTACAACTTAAAAATGACAATAGTGTTCTTGAACTTATGGTTACCATGGGGGAAGGGTGGGGAGAGGGATACTTAGGGAGTTTGGGATTGACATGTACACACTGCTATATTTAAAATGCATAACCAACAAGGACCTACGGTACAGCACAGGGAACTCTGCTTAATATTATGTAACAACCTAAATGGGAAAAGAATTTGAAAAAGAATAGATACTTGTATGTGTATAACTGAATCACTGTGGTACACCTAAAACTAACACAACATTGTTAATCAACTATACTCCAATATAAAATAAAAAGCTAAAAGAAAAAAAAATGACTATGGTGTTCTCAACGTCCAAAACAAATGGAGCACTGTCGGATTTCGAGTCATGAAATAATGAATTTCAGCTCTAGCTCCATCACTGATACGGTATTCTGACTGCCTAGAATAACACTATTTTTCTTTTCATAAATGTTTCAAAAAATGTTTTGTTGGTGGTGACCCTTACTCCAGCTATAGTGAGGGGTTACCTGACACAAAATGAGCCCATCAGAGCCCATCTGTGGACCTTAGTGTCTGAAGGTGGTTGGGAAGACCCCTGTGCCCTCTGGAGGTAAAGCCACTGGAAAGTACCCTCAGAATTGCCAGAGGAAGGGTGAACTACCATGTGGAGAAACCTGCTTGTGAAAATGAAGTCAGGCTGCGGAAAGTGACAGATTCCATTTAGAGAAAATCCTGATGACTTTAGCATCTCTATTTCTAATCCACCTGACACCACATCTATCCCTGCACTGTCCAGATAGTTGGCTAATAAGTTGTCTATTCTGTTTAGGTTAATTCCAGTTTTAACTTAACATTCTCAAAAAGCAAGGGAATTGGCCAATACAACTACTAAATAACCATGTGATCTTGGGTAAGTTATAAAATCTTCCCAAGCTTAAGTTTTCTGTTCTATATAATGGACATGGCAAAACACACACCAAAGCATTAGGGTGGTGATTACACGAGAAAATTATACAGAAATGCTTCAAAGTTCAGTGTCCAACACGCACGTATTAATTAACATTATTTTTATGCAGGAGTGGGAGAGTGCGAGGGACTGTAGAGTTGTCAAAGTAGGAGTCCTTTGGCCCAGGGAGGATGCTGGCTCAGTTATTGTGAAGCCATCTAATGGGGTTTAAAGAGCCCCCTTCAAAGTACACTATTCGATAGAAGAAGACATATTACTTTTCTGTAGTGCTCTGTAGTTCACGCTAATCTTTACTAATTTGCCAATATTTGCCAAAATCAGTTAGCTCACTCAGAAGGAAATGCATATAGGGCTAGATTGAGTTGCCCATCCACCTCATTCCAATATTTACAGTAAAAACCTTCTTCTTTCTGCCCACAAAGTGCCCTGGCCTTTTATAATGACCTTTACTCATTATATAATGAATCGGTTATGCCTGTGGGTTTTTAAGTCTTCAAGGGCAGACTTGTAGTCTCAGTTATGTCTGTTCCTAGCACTGAGCATACAATAGGTACCCAATAAGTGTTAGTTCAATAAATGGATGAGTTGAGGTATATTATATCTCTAACTCACAAAACACACATTAGTAAGTCTAAAGCCAATAATCTGTGTTCCACACTGTAGAATCTGAAATGAAATCTAACCAGCTGGATCGAGATTTGAAAGTGTGTTTGTGAACAGGTGGGGTCGTGCTTGAGGGTGGCCTGGAGCTCCTTTATGAGAGAGCAGTACTGTGTGGCTAGATGTAGATTGTCTTTGACTCAACCTGTGGCAGGATAAAGGCTTCTCATAACAGTACCTGAAAAACCACATTTCAATACAAGACAATTGGCTGCTCAAGACGCTGCCACTCCACAGCCCCTGGTGCTTACTTTGTAGGTCTATCCTTAAAGCATCTATATTTTATTTCTGTAAAAACTGATAACTGAGTCAGAAAGAGCCTTTGTGGCAACAAACTATAAATAAAATAGGCATGAGAGAGCATCATAAAGACTAGAACTCATATTTTTCAAATTCCAAATAAACATAGCATCAATTAAAAACTCAAGGCCAAGAAGCTTAGCCAAGTACCCATCTAGGTGGAATGTATAATAAATGTTATAAAGCTCCAAAAGCCAGAGATTTTAGCCAAAGCAAGGACAAGCTATAAAACGTCTACACCTCCCTAGTGTGATAATAATACCACCACAAACATGCCCGTAATCTGCCAGAAATTTTGCTCTCTCATTCTTTTGTTCAGTAAACATTTATTGAGAGCCTACCATGTGATGAGGAATGCTCGGAGGTTGGGATGATGAGTGGGCTCCCATGAAGCTGAGGAGAAACTCATACACAAACCCAGACAGACAGACACACACACACACACACACACACACACACACACCATGCACTTACAATGCAAAACTAGTCAGTCTAAAGCAGTGTCATTAATGGTTGCTTCTTTAAGCTTATGTGATGAGTTGACTATGTCTCCCCAAAATTTATATGTTGAAATTCTAAGCCCCAGTACCTCAAAATGTGACTTTATTTATAAATAAGGTCATTGCAGATGTCATTAGTTAAGATGAAGTCATACTGGAGTAGGGTGTTCTCCTAACGTAATATGACTGGTACCCTTATAAAAAGGGGAAATTTGGATACAGACACACACAGAGCGAGAGCACCGTGTGAAAACGGGACCCTTGCTGCCACAAACCAAGGAACTACTAGAAGCTAGAAGAGAGGACAGAAGCGGATTCTTCCCTTGTGCCTTCAGAGGGAGCATGGCCCTGCAGATATCTTGACCTCAGACTTCTGGCCTCCAGAACTGTGAGACAGTAAAGCATTTGTTGTATAAGACATCCAGTTGGTGGTAGTCTGTTACAGCAGCCCCAGGAAACTAATACGCCTTAGTTTTCTCATTTGTATGATGAATATTATAAAACCTGCATATTGGTGTTGCACTGATTGATAAAAGGAGAACGTATATGTAAAAAGCTTTTTGAACTTCACAGTTTAGTGTATAGTACCTATGAAAAGGCACAAAAATGTAGTTCATCCACAAGGACCTTTGGCATAGCCCGAACCATATTAGGTTTCCCAGCAACTCTGAACCTACTTGTTTCCAATTTCAAGAGCAAAATATGAAGTCTAGACTTGCATTGGCCAATACAAGTCACGTGAGCACTTGCAATGTGACTAACAAGAGGTGAGATGTGCTATAAGCGTAAAGTGCACAACAGATTTCCAAGACTTAGTGTGAAACAAAGTTAAGCATCTCATCAATATTTTTATATTAACTATATGCTGAAATTATAATCTTTGGGGTACATTGTGTTAAAATATATTATTACTATTACAAATTAATGTCACCTGTTTTTTTGTTTGTTATACTTTTTTAACGTGTCACTGGAAAATTTATAATCACTTTTGTTGCGCACATTCTATACTATTCTCTACATATTGGACAGCACAAGTTTAGTGGTAAAATGTATCCCTACATTTTCCTGAAATCTCATGCTATTTTCCATCGCGGTTATGTGCCAGTTACAACAGAAGGTCTTCCTTCAGATCACCGAATCAGAGCACACTGCCTCTGACAGCGTGGTAGAGTTTGCCTGCCAGTGGTTCCATCAGCTGCGGCCACATCATCAGGGGAGGTTTCAGAAGTTGAGACCTTTGATACCCTTGCTCTGCTTGTCTCCCATCCTCAATACCTCAGAACTCCTGCTCATCTGACTGGTGGTGGGACTTGGATTTCAGTTCACAACCAAGTTAGGAAATTAGTGGCCTTTGCCCTCAGGTAAGGAGGCTGAGTATTTGAGAAATGATTTCCCCAAGGCCAAACAGAAGAGTCTAGACCTTTTGATTTTGAAGTTACACAGACTGCAGTTGAAGTCAGACAGTTGAAGACAGACTACAGCCTGTCACTTACTTTCCCTGAGACTTTTAACATACTTACTGAGGGCCAAGCATTGGCCAGATGATAGAGATACAGGTAATTAAGAGATTTATTTAACCATTGGAGGACTCGGACCCAATTTGGGAAACTAATATTTACCTCCAGGATTACAATGAAAATGGAATAACATCTCATGTAAAAAGTGCCATGTTCTATATGGATATAATGCATATGACCAGGGTTATTACCCCAAATGACATTCCATATGAAAAAGTTTTAGTGCTGTATCTGACACATAGGAATTGTTCAGTAACACTGTCCTCTTTCTTCCTCACAATGAAGCGAGCCTTCCAATGGCCTCAAAATGTCTCCCAAAATATTCCCTTTAGATGTGTGAAAATTACAGTCCAGAAATATATGTGACACATACCCCATCACATATACTGTTGCTAGTTCCATGACCTAATTTTAATTCTTCTGGGTTCAAAATTTAATGGTTCCATGTTCTTGTGTTGCCAGTATTAACAGTCACTAAACAGTCTTATTTTCTGTCCAAGGTACAAGGGATGCAAATACTTGGTTTAGAGCAACCAAGTGCTTACAATATAATTTGTGTTATCTTTCCAGGAAAACAATTAATTTCTTATGTGCAGGTGCTATATTTAATCTTCCAGAGCCTATTATTGTTCTCTCTGTGTAGTGAAAACTTGGTAAATATTTCTTAATTATTTTGACTTAGAAGAAGAATTCAATATCAATAATATAATTCACACCAGTTTGCATGATATGAAAAACATCCTTTTCCTTAGTGACCACCCCAAGGACCTAAACTTCCAGGTGAAGCCATCCGTGGCTTTAGCTGCCACCTGTCTGGTAAGAAGACAAACCTTTGAAGAAGATACAGAGGGTCTAGTTATGGTCTACATAATTTCCCAGGTGTTCAAGGGCAAGGGGTCTATTGGGTTAGGAAGATCTGGGCAGAAATTACTAGCCGACTGCATGAAGTCAGCCTTCGGAGATGGCATGGCTTAGCAGAGCTCCCAGCTTTCCTTATTCCCCATGATTTTGTCACTGCTCCCTTGAGCCTTTAGTATTCTTTTCTCTTCACCTCTACAACCCTGTACACTTGTTCCCATGCCTGTTCCCATCACCAGCTTCTCTGTTGCTCTCTATTCCCTTTTGCTGTAGTGAACATTAGCAAAGAAAACCTTCTAGAAAACAGGTGTACTGAGGTGTTATGTGTGATGCAGCAACACAAAGCCAGCAAAGAACCAAGAATCTTAAGAAATACAGGCAGATGACTGAGGAACCAGATATAACTGCAGAAGGCAGCGCTGGTGTGGGAAATAAAGACAGCAGACCGCTTTGTAGAGCCAGCTCCAGCCTCAGAGGTCATATCCAGAGAAGGCAGGATTCAGCTAAATGAGGTTATGGGAACAAATTTTGGGCCTCAGTCATAGGCTGCCATGAATTGACAGGATGCCCTACTGGGCAGAGATCAACACAGGGCAAGAATGTCATCCTCAGACTGAGGATGCATGACGAATTCAGGACCTATCAAAGCCTAAACTCAAAAGAATCAAGGAGATACTCTTGATATCCTTCTGGATACTTTCTGTAATCAACTCCTTGCACAGGGCTCCCAAGACATATGCCCACTTCACCTTACCAGAATGAAGAACAAGATTTGGGAAACACAGAAGAGAAAAATCTAAGTTAACTGTGGCTTACTTCCTAGAAGAAACCAATAGTAATACCATAAATATGTTTCCTTTAAGTATCTCTCTCTCTCTCTCGTTTACATTCTTCCATGAGTAGTTTTGTGCATTGATTTTTCACGTATATAATATGAATTGGCCCATCATAAAATGTTCTTTAAAGTATAACTTTAATGGAATACCAATATTTCATTTTATATAGGCTCCATAATTTAACACTTTATAGTCATTATTTTGTGATTATGAAAATATGTGATATGGTATTAAAAATGCCTGACATGCATACCTTTGGTCATAAATCTTTGTCTTAGTTACTGGGAACTTCCTTAGATTGTATTAATGAGCATAAACATCTTAAAGACACATACTATACATTATAAAACTGCTTTCAAGGGAGACTTGTCCACTCTGCAATCCACTAAGAAAACTGGAAATGCACATTTCAGCTAAATCTCCTTGGATTGAAAATCATTGGTTTTTAACTGGCTACTAATTAGATATGCAAAATAATGATATGTGATTTCTGTTTAATATGCTTTCTTTAATAACAAGCAACAAATAATTTTAAAATTTTTTATTAGGTATTTGACTTTCTTTGAGAAGTAACAATTCATATTCTTTGCCCATTTTATTACTCTATTGGGAGCTCTCTTCTACTTGTAACACACTGATTAGCTTGTACATGTTAAGAATGTCAACTTCTCTTCATTTTTTTGTGAATATTCTGCCTGTTTTCCTGTTTTATTCCTTTTTTTTTTTTTTTTTTGGCTCCATTAGGTCTTCGTTACTGTGTGCAGGCTTTCTCTAGTTGTGACGAGCGGGGGCTACTCTTCATTGAGGTGCACAGGCTTCTCATTGTGGTGGCTTCCCTTGTTGCAGAGCATGGGCTCTAGGTGCACGGGCTTCAGTAGTTGTGGTGCGCAGGCTCAGTAGTTGTGGCTCGTGGGCTCTAGAGCACAGGAACAGTAGTTGTGGTGCACAGGCTTAGTTGCTGCCCAGCATGTGGGATCTTTCTGGACCATCAAACCCATGTCCCCTGCATTGGCAGGTGGGTTCTCAACAACTGCACCACCAGGGAATTCTCTGCTTGTTTTTCATTTGTTTTTAACTTTTGGAGAAAATGTTGCTGTTTGAATTTTTAATATAATCAAGGCCATCATTTACTGTCTTGGCAATGGCTCCCACTGTTTTTATGTGTGACAGAAAGGCATTGTCCTCTAAAGTCCATAAAACTATACAAAATACCTCCTTCCTTTTTAAAAATAGCTTTCTTGTTTTATACTTAGTTCAATTACTCCATTTGTAAATCACTTTACTGAGCAATTATTCATGTCAAAAAGCCATTTCTGACATCAAAATATTTATACGTTATATTGGGATAAAAGGATGTCATAAAATGACCATATGGAAGAGACTGAATAAATCACTTACCTTATTCTTATGGTGAAATTTTATATTGTCTAAAAAATCTTTTTCCTGGATAACATGTTAGGAATTAGAAAAATTCTTAAAGCATAGTATTAATTGTAAAGAAGCAATTAAAATAATCTTTATAGTTTAATCCCTATTTCATAAATACAACTATATTTAAAGTTCCAACTATGTAAGCAGCTCTAAATATGCAAATGAATATAGGTAGGTTCCAAAATATTAAAAATGTTTGTTTCTAGGTTGTGATATTAATGTTGATTTTTATTTTATACTCTTCAGTATTTTCTAAATATTTTTACTGTTGGCAATTATGTCTTTTAAAACAAAAAAATAAAGTTTTAATATCAGATAGTTTGGATTAAAAATAAGGTATTGTTTTTTCATTAATGCTTTATATAAGAATAAACTTTTCCATAGCCAGTTCTATTTTTTTGAAGCATTTCATATTTTTCTCCTTTCTTATTTCTTTCAGGGATAAAAGAAAATAGATGGAAAACAGATCTCTTGAAGCATGCTTAATAATCTGAGGTCACTTGCTATCTCCTCACAAACTAGCCCCCCCTCCTTAGGTTGCGTTGTTTGATTTCCTATGAATATGTTGTACCTTTTCACCCAATTCATGTTATGACATGTGATGCTCTCTTGCTTTCCAATGCATTTCCCCTGCTCCCCCTTTCCTAACCAACTTCTCGCTACTGACAGTATTTTATCTCCTCAAGATGTTCTTCTTGACCTCCCTGCTCACTTCCCCTCCGCCTGCTCTCTCCTGCTTCCTAGCACCTTGCAATGTCATGGTCTGTCTCCTCTTCTAAATCATGAGCTTTATGTAGTATCATGATTTATTTATTCTTTAAGTAGCATGAGTCCTATTCATTTGTAAGACCCAATTCAATAATTATGTAATATAGTTGCTTGGCTGCATTACGTGGACATTTCAATAAACTCTAGAAGCAAAAAACCAATACATTTTTCAGTATTTAAAAATATAATAACTTTATATCCTTAGATATAAAACATAGAGTTACCCTAGGATGCATCAATTCTATTCCCCAGTATCTCCCAAGAGAAATGAAAACATACATCCACACAAAAACATGTATATGAATGTCCATGGCAGAGTTATTCATAAAAGACAAGAAGTGGAAACAACCCAAATATTCATCAACTGAGTAATGAATAAACAGATATGGCTTATTCATACAATGGAATACTATTTGGCAATAAAGAAGAATGAAGTACTGATGCATGTGATGACATAGAAGAACCTCAAAAAATGTTCTGCTAAGGGAAAGAAGCCAATCACAGTAGATCACACTACATGACACCATTCATATGAAATGTCCAGAACAAACAAATCCACAGAGACAGAAAGGAGATTAGTGGTTTCTTAGGGCTGGAGGGAGTCAGGCGTATGGTTGTGTGCAGTAGGAGGAGTAACTGCTAATGGTATGATATTTCTATTTGAGGTGATGAAAATGTCCCTAAATTATGGTGACAGAATTATGGTAAAGACAATGGTGTTAGTTATATACCTCTGTAAATATACTAAAAACCACTGAATTGAACACTTTAAATGGAGAAACTTTATGATATGTAAATTATTTCTCTAAAATCCTCAACGTATGCCTGGGTTGCAGCCCATCTTCAAACTCTATCCCATATTCTTGCCACTATCCACCACTGAGGGAGGAAGTTAAGAATATGGTCAGGGATGGACTTAGGAAAAATAAGAGTTAAGGATATCTATTGTGATTGTTATTTGGTAATATTTTTAAAGTATTTTTACATTTTGAAGCATCCAACTGGCCACATCTAATAATTCTGAGGTCAAAACAACCTCATCAATTCAGCTATATCAAAATATTCTACTTCTCCACCTTGTGACTCCTCAGAGCTTAGTGGTCAGTAGTTTGCTCCTCTGATCTTCCCTAGACTCCATCATGTTGTAGTGTTATTAGAGGTTGTGTATATTTCTCCTGAAAGGCTAGACTAGCTAAACTATGAGCCCATAGACCATAACAGATTTCTCATTGAACTCTGTCTTCAAAATACAGCTTAGAAAATATTACAGTTAATTTTCCTTTTACTGAATGGAATAAAAGGAGGAAAAAGCAAAAGAAAAGTAGAAGATGACTTCACTGCCAACTTCAAAATTTGTGTTTTTTCACCTCCATCCCTAGGAAGATGTTAAGCAATTAATTTGATGTCTTTCATAAGCCATCTGTAGCTGTGAGATCTAATTAACTATCTATCTATCTATCTATCTATCTATCTATCTATCTATCTACCTATCTATCCATCTATCTATCTATCTATACAATGGAATACTACTCGGTCCTAAAAAAAGAATGAAATTTTGCCATTTGCAATAACACGGATGGATTTGGAGGGTACTATGTTACATGAAATAAGTCAGACAGAGAAAGACAAAAACTCTATGATGTCACTTATATGTGGAATCTAAAAACTAAAACAAACTAGTGAGTATAACAAAAAAGAAACAGACTCACAGATATAGAGAACAAACTAGTGGTTACCAGTGGGGAGAGGGAAGTGGGGAGGGGCAAGATAGGGGTAGGGGATTAAGCAGTACAAACTACTCTGTATAAAATAAATAAGCTATAAGCATATATTGTACAGCACAGGGAATATAGCCAATATTTTATAATAACTATAAATGGGATGTAACCTTTACAAATTGTGAATCACTATGTTGTACACCTGAAACCTGCATAATACTATACATCAACTATAGCTCAATAAGGAAGAGAAAAGAAAATGTCTCTCAAGGTCAAGAAAGCCACATCAAAAAAGTATTTGTAAAATAAAGCAAGAGAAACTAAGAGTAGATATAAAAGTGGACCTGATGCACAACACAATAAAAATGCAGTGGAATAAATAATGAAAGAAAGTTTTAAGTCCTGTGAGTGAAAGAGAACCAAATATCCTAGATGTTTTCATTTTACCTGAATAAAATCAGGAGCTAACTAAGCTGATCTTAAAGATCTTCCTCTCCAGCTTTTATAAATCTGAAAATTATGAACAGGACTTCTTGGTGCTATGACCCTATACAGGCCTAGCACTGTGCCTCCACACCAGACACTTCCACCAGCTGCCAAAGAGGCGATCAATGACAATAAAAGATGTCGTCAGGAGACAATGGCGCCTATGAGGTCCACATGTTTACTTGCTCTGAATTAAAATGCTCCAACTGCAGATTCACTCTCATCCTCTGTATTTATGGTTCCCTCTGCCTTGAAGCAAGCTTAGTGAGAGCCATGATGAATCGGCTGAAAGCCTGTCTCATTTCCAGGCAGACCCTGTAAATTCCTGAGCTGTGCTTTGCAAACTTTCATTCTGATTTGTAACTTTCAACAACACTGTCAATGACACACAAAGGGTCTAGGGGCCCGTTTCCTCTAGCTGAGCAGTGGCCAAGGGGTCCTGATCTTTCATTACCCCTAGTGTCAACAGAGCAGTACTAAACCCGGGCATCCAGCCCCCCTCAGTGAAGATGATGGGCTTGTCTTCCCAGTCAAGACCTTTGTCTAAAGTGTGGCAGATGCAGAGTGGGGCATGACCTTGTCGAGATGTGTTTGATGTCAGAGTAGATAAACGTTCAGAAGGGTGCAAGTCCTAAACAGAGATCCTTCCCTACACTTAGGGGAAAAAAACAAAATATCAATCCTCTGGGAAAATTTATGACGTACCCACTCTGTGCCAACACTCCTGTAGAAGCTGGGGAAACAGAAGTAAACAGAGTAGACGAAGTCCTTGACCTCTTGTAACTTAGGTTCAGCTGCCTTGCTTTATTCATTGAATAAATGAAGGATGAATAAATGATTGAATATAATCTTTGCCCAAGAAGAGGTTGGTAGTGCCAATGATGTGTAAATTGTAACTGTCCCCCCAAGCTAGACTATACAATACTCCCAGTATAACCCAGGGAATTAGTAAAAGCAAAGTAAATGGTTAAATGGGGTTTTGAGGTTATATCTTAGTTGTTTTACATGCAATACTTGGTCCCCAAATTCTGATTTTTCTTTCCCAATTTCAAGCCTTTTCTTTGAACCAGTATGGTTTTTTTAAGTCTCTAAACTTCCTGCTTATAGGGCCTCAGTTTCATATGTATCCTTCCTTTTTTTTTTTTTTGGTCTATAATAATTGAGTATAGATCAAGCCTAGTTCACCTATTCTCTAGTCAAGCATCCAGTTATCCTATTCACCTATTCCCTAGTCAAGCATCCAGTTATCCCTCTTGTCAAACACAGAAGGGGGTGGAGTCAGAGCCCTATGCAATGAATGTTTGCTTCCATGGAATATAGAAACGAAACAGAGTGGGGAATTGAGAAGTCACCTTTTCCCCACTCTCCAAACAAAGACACACTTTGACTCCAGGAGTTCACTTATAAAAACTGGACAGTAAAGACGAGGCACTATTAAAGACTGGGATGAAGGAAGGCAGAGAAACTGGATTTGCACCTGAGAAGTAACTGCCCCAGGAGTATTGACTAGGGAGGGGTGGGGGAGTCCTGTTATCAGCCTGAACAGGAGCCTAACACCCAGGGTCCCTGGAAGGCTGAGTTTACCCAATTCACACAACAAAGTGGGTGGCAGAACTCTAAGAATAAAACAGAAACCAAAAACCAAGTACTCCAAAAGCAAGGTATGAATAAGAAACACAGCTGTAGACATAGGTACATTAAGACAGTAAGGGCCAGGTAGTTAAAAAAAAAAAAAAGAACAAGGGTAGCAGTGTAGACACTTGGTGCGCTAAGCCCTGCTCTAGGAGCTGAGCACTTTCACACACATTTCATTTAATGGTCACAGCAATTTTTGCAAAATTTATATTATTTAAACTCAAACAAATCTCAGAGGATCTGAGAAGTAAACCGACATAAATAAAATCACCCAGATGACAACGAGAAAGCCAAGATTAGAATTCCTGTCACCAAGAGATCCCTGCTCCACTTTCATTACCTTTGTCATCAGAGCAGAAGAAAACAGTGCTACTTTATACAAGGAACTTCTATTTTATTTGACTGGACTAAAATGCTCTTTATTCCCCCAATCTTATAGGACATTAAATGATTTCATCCATTTTAGAAGAGTTTAAGGGACGGGAACATAAATTACTATTTAATGTTCATAATTATATGCCTTGTGACAGAAACAAAATTGAACCAAAATTGAAACATTGTAAGCTAAATAAATATTAAGTGGCTTTCTGAGTTTGATCTCCATGTACTGGCCAACAGCCTGTGCTAACACTGATTTGCCAGTATTATTGTTTTAGCAAATAAAATGGGAAATCTCATCCTTCCTGAACAAAATTATCGATATGGGGATATGTGTATAAAAAACAGATGATTGAACCTGGTGTACCCCCCCAAAAAAAAAAAATTATCGACAGCTCTCTGCCCATTTAGCAGCAATAGCTTTTATAAGGTAATAATATGGTGATCTTGCCTGAAACACTTTTTTTTTTTTTTATCATAAAACCTTAGAATTGGAAGAGACTTTGGAACTCTCCCATTTCCAGGAAGGCAAACATATTCTCATCTCATATGTCAACTTCCTCCAATGAAGACTGGCTTTGGGGAACACAGTGCTGAGAACCATTGTAAAGACAGCTCCTGGCTCCAGACGTTTAAGGTGCCTTGGAAGATGGATATAACTGAGGAGTAGAAGATCTTTGTCAACCTTTAAGTGGACTGATATCTTAAAACTAGAGAAAATTCCTCATAATAAAATATTGTAAATATTTCCCATACATTACCTGCTTTAATATTCCTAAGCTCTTAAAAATGTTGGCATTACTGTCATTGCCCTTTTATAAAAAAGTTGAAACTGAGGAAAGTTAAAATTTTGTCCAAATTCTTTCCTAATGGTGAACAAGTTTGTGCTTGTCACCAAGTCAATATGGCTTCAAAGCCATACTTCTTCCTGGAAATGACTTATTGCTCACTAGAGGTATTTTATCTGAGGCATTATTTGAGCTCCGAGTGTGGGTGAGAATGTGTGTGTGCACATACGTGTGTGTGTGTGTGTGTGTGTGTGTTTCCACTTAGGTGACTCATTTATAAATGCCATCTGTACAGTGATGCACTGGATTCACCTACCTCTAGATTAAACTCTGCACCGACACTGTGTGGTAGACTCCCATTCTAACCAGATCTCTGAAGTTCTTTAACTACATCTGAGGATACCCATAGAAAGGATAAATGCACACAAAGTGGTAAAGATCTTTAGTGCCATTGCTTTAAAGCTATTAGATATGTTCTTTGAGCCTACAGGGTAGACATATAGATATTTTTCTTTTTTTTTCTTGGATCTGACTCCTTTTTTCTTCTACTATATGAGTTCATTCAGTCATTCACATACATATTTCATATACATACATACACACGTATATATACACATACATATATACACATATATCCTGGGTTGGCCAAAAAATTCATTCATGTTTTTCCATAAGATGTTATGGAAAAAGAACGAACACTTTGGCCAACCCAATGTATACACACACGTGCATATAAATTTAAACAGCACCATCATATGCCATACACTGTTCGAAGCATGTGGAATACACCAGTGAATCAAACAGACATAAACCACTGCCCTTGCAGAACTTACTTTCCTATAGAGGATTCAGAGAATAAATAATAAAAACAATAACTCCTATAGTATGTTAGAAATTGAAAAGTGTTATGGAAAATAGAGCACCATAGAGGGGATTGAAGAGATGTGCTTGGGGATGCAACTTCTTTTTAATTAAGATCATCAGGGTATGCATCTTTGGGAGGGTGAAATCTGAGCAAATACTAGAAGGAAATAAGAGAATGAATCATTTAAATACTGAGGAACAGAGTTCCAGAAGGGTGAACAGTCAGTGCAAAGATCCTAAGGCCTGAGCATGCTTGACATATTCAAGACAGAGCAAGAAAGATATTCATGCAGCTGGAAGAGGGTCAACAGAAGAGAAAAATAGAAGGTAAAGTCAGAGGAGTATGAGGGCTGCAAATCATGCAGAGTTATTGTAAGGACTTTGTCATGTACACTGAGCAAGGCAGGGAAATATTAAAGGAATTTGAGCAGGGGGATAACTTTATCTGACTTCCTTTTTACAAGGATCACTCCAGCTGCTGTGTAAAGAACAGATCATGTCATCTTAAGTTTGGAAGCATGGAGCCAGTTTGAACACAGATATTCAGACTACAGATCAGGTTGACGTGAGTGGTGATGATAGAAAGATGTCAGAGGCTGAATATATTCTGCATGTAAATCCAGTAAGATTTCCTGACACTTTGGATGTAGTGTATAAAAGAAAGATAGCAGTCAAGGAAGATTTCTGGTTTTGGCCTGAGCAACTTTTATGAAATAGTTGTCAGTTATTGAGATGGAGAAGTCTTTAGCTGAAGCAAATTTGAAAAAAGGAGAGTTGAATTCAAAAGTTCTGCTCAGGCATGCTGAATTGGAGATGTCTATTAGATTTCCAAGTGGAAAGTTGAGGTAGGCAACCTG
This sequence comes from Hippopotamus amphibius kiboko, assembly GCF_030028045.1. NCBI lineage: Eukaryota > Metazoa > Chordata > Mammalia > Artiodactyla > Hippopotamidae > Hippopotamus > Hippopotamus amphibius. The sequence continues at coordinate 54,605,371 of NC_080190.1, read as the reverse complement.
GGTACACATAGCTAGACTTCAAGAGAAAGTCTGAGGTTATAGATCTGGAATTTATCAGCATACAGATGTTATGTAAGTTCTGTTAATTAATGAAATAGCCCAAAAGAGATGTCCATTAAAGAGAAGAAAAATATTCCCTGGGAAATTCCAACATTTGGAATTTGTGTAAATGAGGAAGGATGTGAGCAAAGGAGACAGAACAACAAAAGAGCATGCTGTATCACAGAAGCCAAGCAAGACACTACCTGTAAAAGATTTTGTATTTTAAGTTACTGAGAAATTGAGGAATTTGAAGATGATGACATTGGATTTGGCAATACAAGTTTCATTGGTCACGTTAAAGACAACAGATTTAGTGAAGCTGAGTAAATAAGAGGACGAGAGAAAAGGATATGAGAAAGTGGCATCTTGAATGGACAATTCTTTGCAGGTAAGGTAGGCTGAAGGCAAAGATGAACTGTGAAGTTACCTGAAGTTAACTGTTTACTGTACCTGAACTCAAATCATGGCTCTATTACTCACGTGTTAACTTTGGAACTTTGGGACCATTACTTCACCTTGTCAAGCCTGGGTTTTCTCATCTGGAAAATACAGCTATTAATAATACCTATTTCATTGATGTTCTGTGAAAACCAAATCAATGTATGTGAAACCCTTAGAAAAGTACATTGTATATAGTAGGCTTTCAATAAGTGTTAACTATTATTATTATTTCTATTATAATCATTAACATGAATAGAAACACAGAAGTGGGAGTTGTGGGATGCAAGATTAGATAGTTTTAAATATAATTCTAGTTCTTCTTGTTATGAATATACAAACAAAATAGTGTGCAAACATCTCACAAATATGGCTTGAGATTGGAATAAAAATACCCCTGGTGCACATATTCAGTAAACTGTTACAACTGATTTCCATTTTAAGATTTGAATAGAACAGCGATTTTGATGTTTTTGGAAACATCGTTAAACAGGATTCACATGTATAACCATTTAGATCAAAGAACATAGTTCTTTGGAGAGCGCTTTTAGAAGCACAGAGCTTAGAACTCTATCTATAAGCTACTAAAGTGTCAGATGACTCATACTGTCATTGAACCATCACTTCTTAAAATGAGTATATGTTGTGGTTGCCTGGAAACAATTTCCCTGCACCTACCTTTGAGCTCATGATGTTTCTGACCCAGAAGTCTACGTGAGGGTCAGATATTAATTACTTCCATAGAGTGAGAGAATCTAAAATATCAGTAAGTGCGTCCAAAGTACACTATCACAGAGTTGATCCCCAAGCCAAGCAATACAGAAGACTCCCCAAGGTTAATTTAAAAAATGAAGTTGAAAAATCTATTTTTCTTTATTTTGAAGCCAGATTTTACTGTTTTATTTCCTGCCCCAGTCCTCAGTATCCTTCCATTTGCAACAACACAGATAAACCTGGAGGATACTATACTAACTAAAAAAAAAAAAAAAAAGAAAGCCAGACACAGAAAAACAGAAACACACTACATGATCTCACTTATTCATGGAATGTAAAAAAGTCAAATTCACAGAAGCAGAGAGTAGAGTTGACTGGAGATTACCAGGGGTGGGGAGGTGTGGAAATGGGAAGATGTTGGTCAAAGGGTACAAAGTTACAGTTATGGAGGGTGAAAAAGCTTTGGAGATTTAACATACAGCATTGTGTGTCTCTGAACACAACTGTCAACTGTAGAGAAAGGAGGGTGTCAAAACAAAGATAATTTACCTCCAAAAACTTTAGAAACTCTGCTTGGACAATTGGTACCCATTGGTTTTAAAATTATAAACCAAGTCCATAAAAGGAAATTCGATTACAAATATACAGTTGTCCACTTCTTATCTGCAATTTCACTTTCCACAGTTTCAGTTACCCAGAGTCTACCATGGTCGAAAATATTAAATGAAAAATTCCAGAAATAAACAATTCATAAGTTTTAAATTGCACACCATCTTGTGTATGAAATCTCATGCCATCCCGCTTCGTCCTGAAAGAAACAGGTATCATTCCTTTCTCCACTGCATCCCGCCCACAAGTCACTTAGCAGCTGTCTTGGTTATCAAACAACTGTGGGTGTATTGCAGTGTCTGTGTTCAGGTCACCTTTATTCTACTTAATAATGGCCCCAAAGCAAGAGAGTAGTGATACTAGTAATTCTCCAAAGAGAAACCATGAAGTTCTTCCTTTAAGTGAAAAGATGAAAGTTCTCAATAAGGAAAGAAAAAAATTGTATGCTGAGGTTGCTAAGATCTACAGTAAGAACAAATCTATGCGTGAAATTGCGAAGAAGGAAAAAGAAATTCATGATAATTTTGCTGTCGCACCTCAAACTGCAAAAGTTACAGCCACTGTGCATAAGTGCTTAGTTAAGATGGAAAAGGCATTAAAGTGGTACAATTAGATATTTCGAGAGAAAGAAAGAGCACATGCACATAACTTTTATTACAGTGTATTTTTACAAGTGTTCTATTTTATTATTGTTGTTGTTAATCTCTTACTGTGCTTAATTTATAAATTACTTTCTCACAGATATGTACATAGAGGAAAACACAATATACATAGGATTCAGTACTATCTGGAGTTTCAAGCATCCACTGGGGATCTTGGAACATATCACCTAAGGATAAGGGGGCTACTGTAAATTCTATGCTATTCGAATATTCTTGTTAAAATAGTTTGAGGGAGAAATATTTTACTAAAAATCTTAGGTCATTGAAGAAGGATTTTTCATAAATATAAACCACCAAAATCACTTTTAAAATATTAATTTGTTTTCCTTCCACATTTCTTAATGGTCAATATTTCTATAAGTAGTTGTTCAGTCATGTGGTTAGTCACTGTGATTTAAAATTTCAAAACACTGAATTAGCCTCTTTTCAGGAGATAAACATAAGCATTTTAAATACAGAGCTGTTTTAACCAGTACTAATGGATAATTATTTAAAACTTGTGTATTTTCTCAAGTCCATTTGGTCCTCAAATGTATGCTATGACTACACTCCCTTCCAGTTTGCCAAAAAAAAAAAAAAAAAAAGCATAAGTAATCTAACATGACATACGTGCCCTCCTCAGATTGATTCCAGCCATGTTTATTGCCTAATCACTATCCCCTCCCTCCTTCCCTTCCCTACTGTATTCTTTGCTTCAGTGACACCCAACACTGAGATTTCTTTTTTAATAAATTTATTATTTATTTATTTATTTATTGGCTGAGTTGCATGTTCGTTGCTGCTAGGGTTTTCTCTAGTTGCAGCAATAGGGGGCTACTCTTCACTATGGTGCAAGGGCTTCTCAATGCAATGGCTTCTCTTGTTGCAGAACACAGGCTCTAGGCACGTGGGCTTCAGTAGTTGTGGCACACAGGCTCAATAGCTGTGGCTCATGGGCTCTAGAGCACAGGCTCAGTAATTGTGGCGCATGGACTTAGTTGTTCCGCAGCATGTGGGATCTTTCCAGATGGGAGATCAAACCCATGTCCCCTGCATTGGCAGGTGGATTCTTAATCACTGTGCTACCAGGTAAGTACCAAGATCTCTTTTTCAAAAAAAAAAATTTTTATTGAAGTATACTTGATTTACAATGTTGTGTTAATTTCTGCTGTACAGCAAAGTGATTCAGTTATACATATATATATTCTTTTTCTTATTCTTTTGCATTATGGTTTATCACAGGATATTGAATATAGTTCCCTGTGCTATACAGTAGGACCTTGTTGTTTATCCGTAACACTGAGATGTCTGACTCACCTCCATTGCTACAGACTCCCAGGCCTAGACCCCCTGTGCTACTTCTCTACCTGTGGAGGCTAAGTGACCCTAAAGCCTGAGTTCTTACCTTGCCAGTTCAGGGGTGTCTTCTCACATGCCTGCATGCCTACACCCAGAGAAAGGAATTTCCCTGTCCTAAGGGTGCTCGGTGTTCTCTGTTTACCACATTGGACCTCCTTCCTCCTTACAGTACTTTATAAGGATCTTCCAAATATGCTATAAAAATAATTATTATTATTTGCCAAATTGGGCATACAAACACTACTTTGTACTAAACTCTTAAGAGTAAAAACACAGCTTCCTCCACAAGAGGGCAGACAGCAATATCAAGCAGTATTAACAGTGTTTTGTCTTGTGGAACTGAAAACCACAGCCACAGAAAGATAGAGAAAATGAAAAAGCAGAGGACTTCGTACCAGATGAAGGGACAGGATAAAACCCCAGAAAAACAACTAAATGAAGAGGAGATAGGCACCCTTCCAGAAAAAGAATTCAGAATAATGTTGGTGAAGATGATCCAGGACTTTGAAAAAAGACTGGATGCAAAGATCAAAAAGTTGCAAGAAAGTTTACCAAAGACTTACAAGAATTAAAGAACAAACAGAGATATGTAACACAATAACTGAAATGAAAAATACACTAGAAGGAACCAATAGCAGGTTAACTGAGGCAGAAGGGCGAATAAGTGACCTGGAAGACAGAATGGTGAAAATCACTGATGTGGAAAAGATTAAAGAAAAAAGAATGAAAAGAACTGAAGACAGCCTAAGAGATCTCTGGGACAACGTTAAACACACCAACCTTCACATTATAGGGGTCCCAGAAGGAGACGAGAGAGAGAAACGACCTGAGAAAATATTGGAAGAGATTATAGTTGAAAACTTCCCTAACATGGGAAAGGAAATAGCCACCCAAGTCCAGGAAGCACAGAGAGTCCCAGGCAGGATAAACTCAAGGAGAAACACGCCAAGACATATAGTAGTCAAACTGACAAAAATTAAAGACAGAGAAAAGTTATTAAAAGCAACAAGGGAAAAATGACAAATAACATACAAGGGAACTCCCGTAAGGTTAACAGCTGATTTCTCAACACAAACTCTGCAAGCCAGAAGGGAGTGGCACGATATATTTCAAGTGATGAAAGGGAAGAACCTACAACCAAGAATACTCTGTCCAGCAAGGATCTCATTCAGATTTGATGGAGAAATCAAAAGCTTTACAGACAAGCAAAGCTAAGAGAATTCAGCACCACCAAACCAGCCCTACAACAAATGCTAAAGGAACTTCTCTAAGCGGGTAACATAAGAGAAGAAAAGGGCCTACAAAAACAAAATCAAAACAATTAAGAAAATGGTAATAGGAACATACATATCAATAATTACCTTGAACGTAAATGGACTAAATGCCCTAACCAAAAGACACAGACTGGATGAATGGATACAAAAACAAGACCCATATATATGCTGTCTCCAAGAGACCCATTTCAGACCTAGGGACACATACAGATGGAAAGTGAGGGCATGGAAAAAGATATTCCATGCAAATGAAAATCAAAAGAAAGCTGGAGTAGCAATAGTCATATCAGATAAAATAGACATCAAAATTAAAAAATGTTACAAGAGACAAGAAAGGACATTACATAAAGATCAAGGGATCAATCCAAGAAGAGGAGATAACAATTATAAATATATATGCACCCAATATAGGAGCACCACAATACATAAGGCAAATGCTAACAACTATGAAAGAGGAAATGCAAGGCAGAAATAGAGACACAGATGTAGAGAACAAACACATGGATACCAAGTGGGGAAAGCTGGGAGGGTTGGGGGGAGATGAACTGGGAGATTGGGGTACCAAATTGTACACTCTAAATATATGCTGTTTAATGTCTGTTAACTGTATCTCAATAAAATTTCTTAAAAAAAAAAAATCTGGGAGCACAGCTTTTACGATATTTGACTATGATTGGCCTTGTCTTTTCAAGTTTGGGATGCAAGGGGAAAAAACAAAATGCAATGAGAACACCATTTTAAAACTAAAACTTTCAAAGGAGTCATAAGTAGACTTTTTGCTTGAGGTTAAAAAGAGTATAAACAAAAAGCAAATAATTTAAAGAAAATTAAATTTTGTTTGCTTGGACTGAAAGATCTGTCTTTCTGAATAGGCTAGAAAAAAAAAAAAAGGAAGATATTTTGCCTCTTTTCCATTCCAAATTTAAAAGCAGCGGGCGAGAGACACCGCCTCTGAGTCGCCCAGCACCTTCTGTTGGGTCAGCGGCATGCCGGTCGTGCCTCTAGGCTCGCTGTAGGCCCGTGCGCTCGCGCCAAGCTCCCCATCCCGTGTCCCCCGGCTGGTCCGGGGGATCCGGGCACCTCCTCGACGCTGGCCCCGCCGGATGCGCGGAAGGGGCCTCAGCCGGCACCCGGAGCGGACGGCGTCATGAGGCACCTGCCGTACTTCTGCCGCGGCCAAGTGGTGCTAGGCTTCGGCCGCGGCTCCAAGCAGCTGGGCATCCCTACAGCTAACTTTCCTGAACAAGTAGTAGATAATCTTCCACCTGATGTATCCACTGGCATTTACTATGGTTGGGCCAGTGTTGGAAGTGGAGATGTCCATAAGATGGTGGTGAGCATAGGATGGAACCCATACTACAAGAATGCAAAAGAGTCCATGGAAACTCATATCATTCATACTTTCAAAGAGGACTTCTATGGGGAACACCTCAACGTGGCCATTGTTGGCTAGCTCAGACCAGAAAAGAACTTTGATTCTTTAGAGTCACTTATTTCAGCAATTCAAGGTGATATTGAGGAAGCTAAGAAACGACTAGAGTCACCAGAACATTTAAACTCAAAGAAGACAATTTCTTCCAGGTTCCTAAAAGCAAAATAATGAATGGCCACTGATGGAAACATTTATTCATTCACTGTTTTCTAATATTTTACTGCTTAAAACTCTACAGTCTCATCTTGGTTATATTTTAAAAATCAAACATTTTCCTACAGCTGTGAATTAGTTTAAACAGTACAATGTAGTTACCATATCATGTTCCAACTGTTCAATTAAAACCATCATGTTACAGTACTAAAAATGTTCATTTTAAAAATCGATTCTTTTTTATGTAATATGTTGATTAAAATGTACCACTAGAAAGGTCTTAAGTGTCTTATAATGGAAATGAAATATATATAAATATGGGTAACAGGCAAGTCTCTAGTTTGAGGTGAGAACTATAGTTCTCATGGGAAAATTCTAGCATGCACGTGCTTGTATAGCGTGCTCTGCTAATCAGAAGGCTTATAAGGGTGACTATATTAAGCAGAGGTTTGACAGCTTATTACAAACCTAAGGAGAAAAATCCAGGCTTTGTATTTTTGTTATTTTGTGCATTTATTTATTATTATAGACATGAAGACTTATGAAATTTCATTGTAATTAGTCATTTCCTTTAAGGGCTCAAATCAGTGTACTATCTTCCATTTTTGTTACAGCTGCCTCGGTTCAAATTGGTCTAGACTCTCTGCCTATTTTTCTGTTTGTTTTTCTTTTAAAACAGTAAAGTGAGTGTTTTTCGAATCTCTAGGTCTCATATTTATGTTGTTGAACACCTCTCTTTTTAAGAGTAGATATTCTTCAACAGTTTTCTTAACCTTTGTTTCCTGTAAACAATTGTCAGTGTCAGTTTTTCCATTTAGAATGTCCTACAACTCTGTATTTACAAAATGTAGGGTTTCATCTGCGTCTGGATCTGCCATCCCTTCCCTTCACTATGTGAACAGTGATTAAGTGCACATCTCTTGCATTTTAGAAAAAACACTCAAAACTACATCTGTGCGTTCCCTCAGGGGCTTCCTAGGTGGCACAGTGGTTAAGAATCCGCCTGCTGATGCAGGGGACATGGGTTTGATCCCTGCTCTGGGAAGATCCCACATGCTGCAGAGCAACTGAGCCCGTGCGCCACAACTATTGAACCTGCACTCTAGAGCCCGTGAACCACAACTATTGAGCCCATGTGCTGCAACTACTGATGCCCATGCACGTAGAGCCTGTGCTCTGCAACAAGAGAAGCCACAGCAATGAGGAGCCAGCGCAATGCAACGAAGAGTAGCCCCCCTACTCACTGCAACTAGAGAAAGCCCGTGTGCAGCAACAAAGACCCAACACAGCCAATAAATAAATTAATTAAAGTTTTAAAAATACTGAAATATATTTTTAAAAAAATTTAAATGAACACCTAGAAGTTCATTTATACATACCAGTTTCTTAAACAACACAAAACACTTGTTTTCCCCCTAGGGAAACTATTTAAGAGCCAACCAAACTATGAAATAGAAAATTATTTATTTTTAATGTGATTATATATTCCTGAGCAAATGCAAACTGTTGTAGTTGTGTGTGCATGATTTAATTTAAGGCTAAAGAGTGCTTGTAGCTGTGGGAAAGGCATAGATAATAAAGTTTTAGTTAAATAATGTTCATGGTATGCATTTTCCCTCCTACTAACTACTAAGAAGTGATTTTTGGCTACTTGAAATGTTTGTTTATGTTGGCAGAAAGTTGAAATCCTGGGATATTTAGGAAATTGAGACTGCAGATTGTTTGGGTTCCTGCAGCACATTGCAATATTGTTCACTTTAGCACCAGATTTGGTGAGGGGATTGGGGGCAGAAGTATCTGGAAGGTAATTTTAACGATAACTCATAATAAAATCATTTTCCCCTAATCTGCATAAATGAATTAGAGAACTGATTTTAACAAAACTGTGTATGTAATATTTAGAAAAACATCTAAAGCTAATGTTGGAGAAGGGGGAAGCATGAATAAATTCAGTTGGTTTGTTTTTACTTTTTGGTGTATGAATGTATGGCAAACAATGTAGCATATGTCTTTTTCATTCTTCTTTATAGAAATACTTAGGAAATGTAATTTAATGTTAGAAATTCTATACTTGAGCGAAGCCTTGATTATCAGTGGCTTTATGAAACAAAGTTGAAAACAAACATGGAAAGTGTAAAAACAGATTTGTGTTTGTTTGAATAGCTTGCTGCTGATTATGTCTTCATTAAGTGTGGAAATTCTTTGGTATTATATCGTCATCTTACATTTTGTTAAATAACTATCGCTTTTGAAAAATGTATAGTGTGTGGTTTAGGAGTTAACAGTGTCTACATTTTTTTAAGTTTTATATTAAGTGTTTATATGTTATAAGAAGTTGCAGTAGGGCCATTTTTGATTAGTGTTTTCAGTGTTTTCAGGCCTTGAAATAAATCTTGACCAAACGAAAAATAAATAAATAAATAAATAAAAGCAGCGGGTGGCTTCCTAGACGGCACAGTGGTTGAAAATCCACCTGCCAATGCAGGGGACACGGGTTCGATCCCTGATCCAGGAAGATCCCACATGCCGTGGAGCAACTAAGCCCATGTGCCACAACTACTGAGCCTGCACTTTAGAGCCCGTGAGCCACAACTATTGAGCCCATGTGCCACAACTACTGAAGCCCAAGTGCCTAGAGCCCATGCTCCGCAACAAGAGAAGTCACAGCAATGAGGAGCCGAAGCACCACAACGAAGAGTAGCCCCCACTCACCGCAACTAAAAAGAAAGCCCGCGCACAGCAAAAAAGACCCAACACAGCCAATAAAGTAAATAAATAAATAAATAAATTTATAAAAGCAGCGGGGACTCCCTAGGTGGTGCAGTGGGTAGGAATCAGCCTGCCAATGCAGGGGACACGGGTTCCATCCCTGCCTCAGGAAGATCCTACATGCTGCAGAGCAACTAAGCCCGTGCACCACAATGATTGAGCCTGTGCTCTGGAGCCCGTGTGCCACAACTACTGAGCCCGTGTGCTGCAACTACTGAAGCCCACGTGCCTAGAGCCCATGCTCTGCAATGAGAGGCTACCGCAATGAGAAGCCTGCGCACCACAATGAAGAGTGGCCCCCGCTCGCCACAACTAGAGAAAGCCCGTGTGCAGCAACAAAGACCCAACACAGCCAATAAAATAAATAAATAAATAAATGTATTATAAATAAATAAATAAAAGCAGTGGTTGCTAAGGATATAAAAAAGGAAGAAACCCATTATTGCTAAAATGACCTGGGGTGCTGTGCCCATAGTATCTCGAAAATCTAACAACTGGATCACAGGATTCAAAACTCTCTTCCCCTAGAGCAGTGGCAGGGATCTGCACCCCGATTAAGATTTGCCAGCATCCCTGAAGTCCTCTCTGTGCTTCCTCCTCACTATGAACATTCCCAGAGGTAACCACTATTTTGATCTTCAGTCATCATAGATTGATTTTGTCTGTTTACATATTTAATAAAATGGAAGCCTACAGAACACATTCTCCTGTGCCTGACTTCTTTTCCTAAGTATAAATGCATGAGATTCATCCACATTATTGCACATTGCCGTAGTTGTGTTCATTGTAGAACAATATTCCATTGTATGAATCTACCACAGTTCATCCTCTTTTCTATTGATGATGGACATTTGCGTTGTTTTCAAATGTAAATAGTGCTGTGGTGAATATTCCTGTACCTGTCTCTTGGTGCATATATTAATATAGGTATATAGATTAGATACTCAGGAGTGGAATTGATGGGTCATAACATATGTTCTGCATACATTTAGCCTGAACAGATAATGTCAGTTTTCCAAAGTAGTTGTACAATTCACACCCCCACTGTCAGTGTGTAAGATTTCCCACTACCTCACATCCTTGCAAAGATTTGCAGTTAGCTGTCCTCTTTAGAACTTGTAGGAGAGGTGTTGGAAGTATCAATGCAATAGTATCAGTAGTCTTCTTCAAGACAATCTCAGGAGAGGCCATTTAGATTCCTCTCAAACAGGAGAGAGAGAGGGCTGATTCTATTGGCAAAGGAGGCTCAGCAAAATTTGAAAAATCAAAGTTTTTAGCATGGGAAGAATATACCCTCAGATGTTCATCTTCTCAATTTACAAGGTCCTGTTACTTCATAATAAGTGCCCTAACTTAAATAAAAGACCTTCCACAGTTGTGAATTAATTTACATTATAATCCAACCACCCATAGGCTTAGTCTTTGGGTGTATTTTTCAGAAACTGCAATCCTGTGGCCAACAGAGGCAGAGCTTCTTTCTATTACCCAAAATTAAAGGCAAGAATTTAAATTCTTGGGCTCAAAATGTTCTTTCTCCACATTTTTCAGCAACTTAGAAGCAACTAAATAAGCCTACAGTCACAATGCTCCATTTCCATAAAACACTCCATGGCAGTGGTCCCCAACCTTTTTGGCACAGAGACCATTTTCACGGAAGACAATTTTTCCAAGGACCAGGGGCAGCAGGATGATTGCAGGATGATTCAAGTTCATTACATTTATTGTGTACTTTATTTCTATTATTACATCAGCTCCACCTCAGATTATCAGGCATTAGATGCAGGGGCTGGGGACACCTGCTCTATGGCATTAAGTATTTGGTCATCCAAAGCTTTATTGGTACTCAATTCCTGGTGACCACAGATGACAATTTAAGTAACCATTTGCCACAACAAGCTATAAGTATATATCAGTGTATATACTACTGGACTCAGGGACATTAATTTCTCTAAATCTAGTCAGATAAGAAAACTAACCCAGATTCCTGTCTCTAAAGTTCTGTCCCCCTAATAACTGATCAATCAGAGATCAATCACAAAAGCAGAGCCACTATAAGTGTCATGGGATAAGGGATGGTTGACAGGAATCAGACTTTAAGCCATTTTGAGAGGAGCTAGGGAATATAAATCTAGAAGATAGAGAAACAGAGTAATAAGATATAATTCAGTCCTCCTGAAGCACTGATGTGAGCAGATGTCAGTGCTGGAAAAAACAAAAGTCACATAGGACCAACTGTCAGTGAGGGATCATGAGGCGGTAATTTGTAGGGAGGATGATGGGAAGCTGTGAGTTGCTATGTAACTCCTGCTTCTATGTGTCTACAACCAAGCATCTGGTAGTAGATGGGGACTGTCTGTTAGTGGGCCTTTGTGATGGCTTGACGTAGGGCCTGAACCTATGTGACTACTGGAACTAGGTCATAAATGCAGTACAGATCCTTCCTGGCTTTCTCTTAGAGCACGTGCTCTTAAAGCTTAGCCACCATGCTATGAGGAAGCCCAGATCATATGGAGACAAACTGGAGTTCCTTGTCATCTGGCCCAAAGGAGATTCCAGTCAAGAGCCAGCACCAATGCGCCAGGCATGTGAGTGAACCATCTTGGAAGCAGATTCCCTAGCTTCACTCAAGCCCTCCCAGCTGACATTAAGTGAAGAAGGGATGAGCTTCTCTGCCAAACCATGCCCAAATTGCAGATTTGTGAACAAAATCAATTTTTATTGTTGTTTTAAGCCAAGAGTCAATAAACTTTTTCTGTAAAGGGCCAAATAACAAATATTTTAAGCTTTGCAAACCACGTGGTCATTGTTGCCATTTTTTACTCCTTCCTTCCTTTCCTTCCTTTTCTTCCTTTCCTGCTTTTTTCCTTCCTCCCTCCCTCCCTCCCTTCTTCCTTCCTCCCTCCCTTCTTCCTCCCTCCTTCTTCCTTCCTTCCTTTCTTCAATGCTATAAGAATTGCAAAACATATTCCTACCTATGAGTCATATAAAATAGGTTGTGGCTGGATTTGGCCCATGGGCAATAGTTTGCTGACACCTGTTTTAAGCCACTAAATGTCACAGTGATTTGTTACAGAGCAATTGATTATCAGAACACTTAAATAAGTTGCACAAAGATAAATTTGCAAACCTAGAAGATAAAAATGAAATAATCACGTGTGTGTGTGGTTATGTGTGTGTACACTTACACACAAAATGCACATCATAAGAATTCTATGATAGCTTTATTGGCTAAGCATAAAAGGTCAAATGTGACACATAAATACAACAATGGCAACATACAAGAGCCCCCATTTAAAAGAAAGTCTTATTTCAGAGAAGGAAACAAGTATTTATTGAAAACCTACTGCATTCCCGGATCTCTGTGGTACCATGACATGCATTATTTTATTTATCTTCACAAGAATCTTATGAAGGAGGTATTACTACCCTTATTTTACCAATAATGAAACTCAGGTTTAAAGAAGTAAAACAACTTTCTCAAGGCCTTATGATGAATAATAGGTAGAGCTTGGATTCAAACTAAGTTTTATCTACCAAACTCTAAAGCCTATGCTTTTAAGAATTAGCTGGATTGGATCGTAAATAAAACCACTTCACGTAAAGTTTGTATCTCACAACCTTGCCTCCAAATTTTCCAGGTGAGGAAACTGAGACACAGAGAGTTCATTAGAATCATAGCACAACACAACTGACACTAAAGCTTAGTTCCCTTTTCTGCATGTAACTCTCTCTTCTCTGTACCTGGATAATTTTCAGCTGCAATGTATGTAATATGTACATTTAAAGAAGTGGTGCCATGTTTTTAAAAATCTACTCAGGGACCTGAAAATTTAGTTATCACTTTAACATCTTATTTATAAGCCCATTTTCTTCAGAATTTACCCCCTAAATCTAAAATTTTCCACAAACACATAAGATATATGTGTGCATATCCTGCTATGTGAGGGGAAAAGAGCTATTTCTTTTGCAACAGTTGGAAATGTAGCAGATAACCTAGAACCACAGCAGATGCACTATGTTGTTTTGAGTTGGGGAGAATCCTCTGGGAATCAGTGTTCCTTTTGGACTGTACTTTTGTAATACATTTAATTCATGTCAAGTACTATAGAGGTTCAAGGCACAGAGGTCTGCAGGCAATTCCTCTTGGGAAAATGTGGCCGTTGGCCATTCCCTTTTTGCAGCTGATCCTTTTTGAGCTCTTTTAAGCCTGCTCTGAGCGTTCCTCTGGAAAACCTTTATCAAGTGCTTGTAGAACCTGAACTCAGACTCCTGCTGCAGGAGCACCTAAAATCTAGTCATCAGAAAGCTCCCCACAAGCCAGGGAAACCTGTTCTCTCTCCCCCAGCAGAGAGTTCATGAACAGTTCTACAAACCCCTAGACAGTCTTTGTGGAGCAGTAGATGGGGACCATTTGAACTGCTGGGATGCATCTTAGCTCTGGCATTGTGGACAAAAATCATAAGGGAGCAAAGTCATGAAGACACAAAAGCTTGTATTTAGTCCACTGTCGGGGAGGGAGAAATTTCCCCCTCTCTCCCCCTTGAGTTCTTGTGGCTGAACTAATAATAAAATTGACACAAGACCGATCAGCGGGGGAAAAAAGAAACACATTTAATTCGTGTGCATAGAGGACCTATAGAAATAGGACACAATGAGTGGCCAAAGCAGGCAGATTTTACAATTTCCAGGCAAAGAAACAATAAATTTGTGAGTAATTGACAAGACAAGGAAACTTAGGCTTTGGGTGCTTAATTAGTGAAAGAGCTAAACAGTTTGGGCTGGGGGCAGTAAATTAAAGTAACAAGGATTATTCATACAGGCTTTTTGGCCTCAAATTCCTATCTCTGGCAATAAGCGTGTCCTTCTACTCCAGATGCAGAGAGTGCACCTTTCACATGAGAGAGTTATTTCCTGCTTTCAGGGAGACAGAGAGGAGGGTCAAAGTGTTCCTCTTGCATCAGCTGTTTCTAAAGTAACTTTAATTCAAAATAATCAATATGTCTTTGAGACATATTATGAGGTGGCCTGTCCTGAGCCCAACACCATTTTCTCTTTATATAGGTGGGCCAATGCAGTGGAATTTTCATCAATAATCAATTACCTTATGGCTACGTACTCCTAAAAATTAAGAATGGTCACATGACTACCTCATCAGCAAACTACAAGCCAAAGCATGTATAAGCTGGTGTACTGTTATGCACGTTCCCTTTCTCTGTGGCAGTGGTTGAAAAGCTTGTATTTAGATGGAGATACCACAAAGTCAAAGCATCCTGAAATGTGAGCACCTCATGAAGGACAAAAACTCTGGCATGCCTCCCAGACCTTCAGCTGACTGTGAGTGAATGGGAAATAAACCGTTCGTTCATCAAGCCCCTGAGATGTGGATGTTTTTGTTTCTGCAGCATAACCTAATGCATCCTAATTAATATACCCAGCAATCCCAAGGTGTTACTTCCATCAAGATTCTACTGGTTCTAATGGATCTACCTAGCAGATCTTCTTTCTATAGTTAGCAACCCAGACTAGTGCAGTAAAAATAAATAAGCTCATTACAAAACCTCATTTTTCCCTTCCCCTAGAGTTTCTTCCTTAACACCATTTGGTTACCAGGTAGACATCAAATATCACCTAAAACTGAAGCCCAATTAATTTCTGAACGTATAGGCAACATTGTTTATTAAGTATTTCTTTCTGAATCAATTTTTAAAAGGTTATCTCATATATATATATATATCACATTTTTGGTTATCTTTTTTCTTTTAAACTCTCAATTTTTACTCACTGCTTTATACATCTAACACTCAGTAATACCAGTCCTCCGTTCCCCTTGTCACTATTATTAATAAACTATCCTTCAGTATCTCCCATTCCTTTTTTCCAAATTTTTTTATTCTAAATTATTTAATTCTAAATTATGTTTGAATTACAGGTGCAATTGTGCTAATTTTATAAGAAAATCAGGAATACTAAACATTTTTAATAATATTCAACTGAAATATCGAGGTACATGATTGGTCTCTATCACTTCTGCCTCTTTGTTTGTCCCAATAAAATGTTACAGTTCCCTTGCAAAGATCTAGTGTAATTCTTATTAAGTTAGGCACTGACGATTATAGTATAGGTAATTTAGTTCCATTATGAATGGAGCCTCTCATAATTTCCCAGTTAATTGTTGCTGATTCAATGAGATAATTTTATCTGTGATATATCTATTTTGTTTTGTCTTCTTTATTAAACTCTTAATATAAGAATATTCATAGTATCTGTACCATAACAATGCAAAACTGGAAACAACTCAAATGTACAGCAAAAAAGGAATGAATAATTTATTGTGGTACATTTATGCAATGCAATACTACTGTAAGAAAAGAGAATTAACTTGCGACCCCTCAATCTCATGTTGAGTGAAAGATGCCAGACTAGAAGAGCAGGTCCTGTATGATTCTATTCACACGAAGTTCAAGAGCACACGAAACTAATCTCTGATGATAGAAGTCAAAATACTGGTTGCTTGCAGAGGGATGTTGACAGGGAAGAGACAAGAGGAAATTTCTGGGTTGATGAAAATGTCCTGTATCTTGATTTGGATTGTGCTTACATGAGTGTTATACTTTTTTATTGGTCCATTTTGCTATGTGTGAATTATACCTCACTGAAACACACACTTACAGCAGGCAAAACTAACCTAATGGGCATAAAATTCAAAAGAGGGTGACCATTGACTGGGAAAGAGTATGCGAGAAACTTCTGGGGTATGAAAGTGTTCTATATCTTGGTCTAGATGGTGGATATGTGAGTGTCAACACTGGTAAAAATTCATTAAGCTGGACAAGGAAGTTTTGTGGACTTTGTGTATATTTTATCACAGTGAAAAAAATCTTAAAGGTAACAACTTATTTTTTCACCTAATTTTTTGAATTTTCCTGGCATGCAATAATAATATTCTGCCTTATTTTCTCTAATGTAATTCATATTATTAATTCTGATTAACAGAATTTTTAAAATATTAAAAATTTTTAAAAATTGTTTGTTTGTTAAGGTACTTACCTATGATATTATTATATTAAACAATATCTTTCTCCAGCAAAGGATTTTGTAACCAACTTGAAAGGCAAATGAACAACTAGGATAACATATGTGCATTGTGTAATGACATTGAACTAGAGCTTAGACGTCAATATGAAATGGACAAACTCCTCAACAGAATATTGGGAAATGCCTTGAAAGTGTAATTTATAAAAGAGCAAATATCTATTAAAATATGAAAAATGTTTAATCTCACTAATTAACAAAGAAACAAACTTAAGACATTGTTTTAATTATTAAATTGATTATAGCTAAGTAGTTAATAGTCCAAGCTCTGAAATCACACTGTCACTCCTCTCTAAGATTCAGTTTCCTTGTATTTACTGTGGAAATAGCACCAGTAACACAGTGTTTATACAAGGATCAACTTTATTAATATTTATAAATCTCTCAGTGACTTGCCTGGCATATAATCAGTGTTCAGTAAATATAAACTATTGTTATCATTATGGCTCAATGTTTTTGGCGAAGATGAAAAGATTGATATCACGATGGTGACAGAGACAGGAAAACATTGATAGTAATGGTGAGTGTTCAAACTTATTACATTCTGGAGGGCCAGTTTGTGAATATGTATCAGAATTTTAATTTTAATCTCAAACACATTTTTTTAAATTGTTTTCCAATTGTTTTATGTATTTAGAGTGAAGTCAGGTTTTACGCATCTTCTCAGTCTCCCTATTGAGAGAGAGTGCTCAGGTTTTGAATTCTGGGCCAGGCTGTCTGATACTAAGAGCTAGCACATAATGAATTCTGTGAGTGTCACAGAGTCACAAATAATAATAAATACAATCACTAATTGACTAAATTGTTTTTGAGGATCCTGAGCCTAAGGTCCTACCTCTGTGCTCTGTCAAGGGTGGTATGGCCGAAATTCTGAATGATAACCTTGCCAGGTCGCGGGTCCATTTTTCTGTATCATCTAGTCTGCCATAGATTTCCTCTACTGAATTTTTCGGTTCAGGTTCCATGAGCATCATTAGGACCATTATTTTGAACTCTTTATCAGACTGAATATTCGTTTAATCCAATACTTGGACATTAGTCTGAGGCTTGGACAGTCTTCTATAAACACCTCTATCACCAGGACAAGCAACCCCAAAAGCTTGGACAACCATGAGGAAACAAAGAAACCCCATGCAGGCAAAGGAGCAGGAAAAAAACCCACAAGACCAAATAAATGAGGAGGAAATAGGAAAAATGCCTGAAAAAGAATTTAGAGTCATGATAGTAAAAATGATACAAAATCTCGATAACAAAATAGAGAAAGTACAAGAAACAGTTCATAAGAACTCAGAAAAACAAACAGCAATGGATAACAAAATAACTGAAATTAAAAATACTCTAGATGCTATAACCAGCAGAATGACTGAGGCAGAAGAATGAATAAGTGAGTTGGAAGATAGAATGGGAGAAATAAATGCCACAGAGCAGGAAAAAGAAAACAAAAATAAAAAGACTAGAAGACAGCCTCAGAGACCTCAGTGATAACCTTAAACGTACCAACATTCGAATTATAGGCATCCCAGAAGAAGAAGAAAACAAGAAAGGGTCTGAGAAAATATTTGAAGAGGTTATAGTGGAAAACTTCCCCAACATGGGAAAGGAAATAATTCACCAAGTCCAAGAAGCACAGAGAGTCCCATACAGAATAAACCCAAGGAGAAATACACCAAGACACATATTAATCAAACTAATGACAATTAAACACAAAGAAAAAATATTAAAAACAGCAAGAGAAAAGCAACAAACAACATATAAGGGAAAACCCATCAGGATAACAGCTGACCTTTCTACAGAAACTCTGCAGGCCAGAAGGGAATGGCAGGATATACTAAAAGTCCTGAAAGAGAGAAACCTACAGCCAAGAATACTCTACCCAGCAAGAATCTCATTCAGATTTGATGGAGAAATCAAAAGCTTTCCAGACAAGCAAAAGTTAAGAGAATGAAGCACCACCAAACCAGCCTTACAACAATTGCTAAAGGAACTTCTCTAAGTAGGAAACACAAGAAAAGGAAAACACCTACAAATACAAACCCAAAACAATTAAGAAAATGGTAATAGAAACAAACATCTCAATAATCACTTTAAATGTAAATGGATTAAATGCTCCAACCAAAAGACACAGACTGGCTGAATGGATACAAAAACAAGACCCTTCTATATGCTGCCTACAAGAAACCCACTTCAGACCAAGGGATACATAGAACTGAAAGTGAAGGGATGGAAAAAGATATTCCATGCAAATGGAAGTCAAAAGAAAGCTGGAGTAGCAATACTCATATCAGACAAATTAGACTTGAAAGTAAAGACTATTACAAGAGACAAGGAAGGGCACTACATAATGATCAAGGGATCCATCCAAGAAGAACATATCACAATGGTAAATATCTATGCCCCCAATATAGGAGCACCTCAATACATAAGGCAAATGCTAACAGCCATAAAAGGGGACATCGACAGTAACACAATAATAGTGGGAGACTTGAACACCCCACTTACATCAATGGACAGATCATGCAAACAGAAAATAAATAAAGACACACAAGCTTTAAATGACACATTAGTCCATCTTGACTTAATTGATATTTATAGGACATTCCATCCAAAAACGACAGACTACACTTTCTTCTCAAGTGCACACGGGACATTTTCCAGGATAGATCACATCTTGGGTCACAAATCAAACCTCAGCAAATTCAAGAAAATTGAAATCATATCAAGCATCTTCTCAGACCACAACGCCATGAGACTAGATATCAATTACAGGAAAAAAACTGCAAAAAATACAAACACATGGAGGATAAACCATTCACTCTTAAACAACCAAGGAATCACTACAGAAATCAAAGAGGAAATCAAAAAATATCTAGAAACAAATGACAACGAAAACACAACAACCCAAAACCTATGGGACGCAGCAAAAGCAGTTCTAAGAGGGAAGTTTATAGCAATACAGTCCTACCTTAAGAAACAAGAAAATGATCGAATAAACAACCTAACCTTACACCTCAAACAACTAGAGAAAGAAGAAAAAAGAAACCCCAAAGTGAGCAGAAGGAAAGAAATCATAAAGATCAGAGCAGAAATAAATGAAAAAGAAAGGAAAGAAACCATAAGAAAAATAAATAAAACTAAAAGCTGGTTCTTTGAGAAGATTAACAAAATTGATAAACCATTAGCCAGACTCATCAAGAAAAAAAGGGAGAAGATGCAAATCAACAGAATTAGAAATGAAAAAGGAGAAGTCACAACAGACACCTCAGAAATACAAAACATCATGAGAGACTACTACAAGCAACTATATGCCTATAAATTGGATAACCTGGAAGAAATGGATACATTCTTAGAAAAATACAATCTTCCAAGACTGAACCAGGAAGAAATAGAAACCATGAACAGACCAATCACAAATACAGAAATTGAGGCAGTGATTAAAAATCTCCCAACACACAAAAGCCCAGGACCAGATGGATTCACAGGCAAATTCTATCAAACATTTCGAGAAGAGTTAACACCTGTCCTTCTCAAACTCTTCCAAAATATTGCAGAAGGCGGAGCACTCCCAAACTCATTCTACGAGGCCACCATCACCCTGATACCAAAACCAGGCAAAGATGTCACAAAAAAAGAAAACTACAGACCAATATCACTGATGAATATAGATGCAAAAATCCTCAACAAAATACTAGCTAACAGACTGCAACAGCACATTAAAAAAATCATACACCACGATCAAGTGGGGTTTATCCCTGGGATGCAAGGATTCTTCAATATACGCAAATCAATCGACGTGATACATCATATCAACAAATTGAAGGATAAAAACCATATGATCATCTCAATAGATGCAGAAAAAGCTTTTGACAAAGTTCAACATCCATTTATGATAAAAGCTCTCCAGAAAATGGGCATAGAAGGAAATTACCTCAACATAATAAAAGCCATATATGACAAACCAAAAGCCAACATTGTTCTCAATGGAGAAAAACTGGAAGAATTCCCTCTAAGAACAGGAACAAGACAAGGGTGTCCACTCTCACCACTGTTATTCAACATACTTTTGGAAGTGTTAGCCACAGCAATCAGAGAAGAAAACGAAATTAAAGGAATCCAAATTGGAAAAGAAGAAGTAAAATTGTCACTGTTTGCAGATGACATGATATTATATATAGAAAACCCTAAAGACTCTACCAGAAAACTGCTAGCACTCATTGATGAGTTTAGTAAAGTAGCAGGATACAAAATTAATGCACAGAAATCTCTTGCATTCCTATACACTAACAACGGAAGAGCAGAAAGAGAAATTAAGGAAACTCTCCCATTCACCATTGCAACCAAAAGAATAAAATACCTAGGAATAAACCTGCCTAAGGAGGCAAAAGATCTGTATGCAGAAAACTTTAAGACACTGATGAAAGAAATCAAAGATGACACAAACAGATGGAGGGACATACCATGTTCCTGGATTGGAAGAATCAACATCGTGAAAATGACTACTACCCAAAGCAATTTACAGATTCAATGCAATCCTGATCAAATTACCAATGGCATTTTTCACAGAACTAGAACAAGAAATCTTACGATTTGTATGGAAACGCAAAAGACCCCGCATAGCCAAAGCAATCTTGAGAAGGAAAAATGGAGTTGGTGGAATCAGGCTTCCTGACTTCAAACTATACTACAAGGCCATAGTGATCAAGACAGTATGGTACTGGCACAAAAATAGAAAGGAAGATCAATGGAATAGAATAGAGAACTCAGAAGTAAGCCCAAACACATATGGGCACCTTATCTTTGACAAAGGAGGCACGAGTATACAATGGAAAAAAGACAGCCTCTTCAATAAGTGGTGCTGGGAAAATTGGACAGCAACATGTAAAAGAATGAAATTAGAACACTTCCTAACACCATACACAAAAATAAACTCCAAATGGATTAAAGACCTACATGGAAGGCCAGACACTATAAAACTCCTAGAGGAAAACATAGGCAGAACACTCTTTGACATCCATCAAAGCAACATCCTTTTTGACCCACCTCCTAGAATCATGGAAATAAAATCAAGAATAAACGAATGGGACCTCATGAAACTTAAAAGCTTTTGCACAGCAAAAGAAACCATAAACAAGACTAAAAGGCAACCCTCAGAATGGGAAAAAATAATTGCCTATGAAACAACGGACAAAGGATTAACCTCCAAAATATACAAGCAGCTCATGCAGCTTCATACCAAAAAAGCAAATAACCCAATCCACAAATGGGCAGAAGACCTAAATAGACATTTCTCCAAAGAAGACATACAGATGGCCAACGAACACGTGAAAAGATGCTCAACATCACTCATCATCAGAGAAATGCAAGTCAAAGCCACAATGAGGTATCACCTCACACCAATCAGAATGGCCATCATCACAAAGTCTGGAAACAAATGTTGGAGAGGGTGTGGAGAAAAGGGAACTCTCCTGCACTGTTGGTGGGAATGTAATTTGGTACAGTCACTATGGAAAACAATTTGGAGGTTCCTGAAAAAACTAAAAATAGAACTACCATATGATCCAGTAATCCCACTACTGGGCATATACCCAAAGAAAACCATAATCCCAAAAGAAACTTGTACCATAATGTTTATTGCAGCACTCTTTACAATAGCCAGGACATGGAAGCAACCGAAATGCCCATCAACAAATGAATGGATACAGAAGATGTGGCATATATATACAATGGAATATTACTCAGCTATAAAAAGGGATGAGATGGAGCTATATGTAATGAGGTGGATAGAACTACAATCTGTCATACATAGTGAAGTAATTCAGAAAGAGAAGGACAAATATTGTATGCTAACTCACATATACGGAATCTAAAAATGGTACTGATGAACTCAGTGACAAGAACAAGGACGCAGATACAGAGAATGGACTGGAGAACTCGAGGTATGGGAGGGGGCGGGGGGTGAAGGGGAAACTGAGAAGAAGCGAGAGAGTAGCACAGACATATATATACTACCAACTGTAAAATAGTCAGTGGGAAGTTGTTGTATAACAAAGGGAGTCCAACTCGAGGATGGAAGATGCCTTAGAGGACTGGGGCAGGGAGGGTGGGGGGGACTCGAGGGGGGGGCGTCAAGGAAGGGAGGGAATATGGGGATATGTGTATAAAAACAGTTGATTGACCCTGGTGTACCCCCCCCAAAAAAAATAATAAAAAAAATAAAAAAAAATTAAAAAAAAAAAAAAGGGTGGTATGGCCTAGTGGGGAAGATTGCAGACTCCAAAGCCAACTGCCTTCTTTCAAATCCCACATTAACTGTATGACCTTGGGCAAATTACTTAGCCTCTTCCTTCCAGAAAAGCAGTTTGTATATATGACATAAGTAAAACAATTCTCAGCACACAGTAAACACTTGATGACTCAGTAGCCTGTGTTAATGTACAGCATGTGCTATGGCTTTTAATCCTTATTACTCTTATGAATTATATACTATAATGGTTCCTTAACACATTTCCTGGCACAAAGTAGACCACCATAAATATGTTGAATAGGTAAAAGAATACTCGATATTTAAATGTGGAAATAAATCTTAATGTGGGCCGATAATGGAGCCTGTGTCACATAGGTAACTAGTGGTAGAATTTTGATTGGTGTCTCTTTTACTATTCATCACAAGCATTTCATCCGCACATGGAAACCTCTCTTGAGCCAGCTGTACCACCATGGAAAAAGGAGGTTTTTCAGCTATAAGCATCCACACTTCTCTTCCCCGCTTTCCCCTCCTATTCTCTTTTTCATTCCTCTTCCCTGTGAAGTAAAAGGCATTCATCATCTTTCATTATCTCCCTTCCTCCTCTGGACTTCTAAAATTGCCCTGCTCTTGTTTCATACCAATATCTTTGCTCTTGTTTTATGCCAATACCAATAACTTCATTGGGGGATTTTTTTTCCTTCTCTCTTCTCCAGATCAATGGTCTTTTTTCATTCCCCTTTTCTCCTGACTGGATAATTCCACCAGCTTTCATTTTTGAGTCTCTTAAAGCCCTGGGGGAGAGAACCACTTGAACCTCTTCCTCTTACAATGTTTTGTTTCTCTCCAAAGCAGAGCAGTTTCCTTTACTGTGGTGACAATTCTTTCCTTTCTGATGCTGTTTCTGCCAAAGTTTCTCCATCTGCAGAGGTGACTACAGTCTCTGACCAGGTGTTAAGGTGTTAGGAAAACTTAAAGATTCTGTTAGGTGGCCAGGCTGGTGAGTTTCTAATATGAACAGTGCCAGTATCCTCTGAGGTTTCTATTACAGAATCTTGCAGACATTTTATTACAAGGAAAGCCCTGTCTGTCTCTGGATCTCATTTTGGTTGTTTTGATTTATGTGAAGGGTGTGCCAATCCCAGGATGCCCTGACAATGGAAGATGGGAAACTCATTTTCTTTGTGTAATATAACAGAAGCAAGAAACACCAGGTGAGAACTGACATACAGTCAATGTTGCATGTGATCAACTCTAGAATGGTGAGTCTTACCCTTAGGTCCTGCAGGATAGGGAGAAGGCAACTTTCTCTGCAACATCTTTGTAACTCAAACATGTGTGAAATCAAGCCATATACCCTACTGAACTCCCTCAGTCAGTCAGAAAAAGGAAAATATTATCGTTAAAGGAAACCCTAATGGTCATTTGTTAGTGCACGGATTTCCTGTTGAAACAGTGATGGAGTAGGTGAGTATAATGTTCCCATTTTATGAATGAGAAGCATGAAACTTACCAATGTAATTTGACTTAATATCAGAACCAGAATTAAAATACAGAGTAAGTTTTCACTGTACTTGCAGTACATTTTTCCCATTCTCATCCTGCTTCCTCCACCATTCGTGGGTAGGTAGAACTCTATCAGTGGGCTACCTCTTCTGGGAATAGAAAACTGGGGCACAGAACATATTTGAAGCCCTCTGTCTGAGAAGCTCCCTTTGTTTGGGGATCCAGATGGAGAGTGCTCCAAGACAAGCCTCAACTCAGATTAGGGCCAGGCACCTGGCTTTTCCCATCCTCGACAAAGACTTGCCCTTTACTCTGGGATCAGTTTTTGCTGAACCTGGAGAAACTCTGCTGTGTCTCAGGACAGTGACCAGACCACTGTGACAGTGGTCACAGGACAGTGACTCGGACCTCACCTCGGTCTGTGCCACGTGACCTGATAAGGAGCATCACTCCCTACCCCACTATTAGCTTGGCCACAGGGCAGTCTTGAACCGGGAAAATGAGCAGAAGTGATGGCATGCCACGTTGCATCATGAAATATTACGTTTCTGGTAGTGCTTGCTCTTCCCCTCACACAAGTACAGCACTCAAATACAGGCAGCTCCCAACATGTAATATCAGTAAGGAATTCATGTTACATTTTATGAACCACAGAGATTTAAGGTTGCTTTTGTCACTGCAGCAAAGCTAAATGCTATACCTACACCATGCAAGTTACACTGGCCTTCTCACTATCCTTCAAACAGACTGACTTACTAATTGTTCATGCTGCCTAAGAAACTCTCCCCTTTGATCTACACATGGCTTTTAATTTCCATTACTTTGAGTTTTGGGCACCTATTCCCTCCTCATAGATAAATTCAGTGGCTACCAAATTTATATGACTTGTCCTTCTCGTGAGCCTTTTATATTATTTTCTAGTGATAATGGTATTTGACACTCCCTGAAATTTTGTTATGTATGCATTTGCTAACTTGCTTGT
Organism: Hippopotamus amphibius kiboko; assembly: GCF_030028045.1. NCBI lineage: Eukaryota > Metazoa > Chordata > Mammalia > Artiodactyla > Hippopotamidae > Hippopotamus > Hippopotamus amphibius. The sequence goes on along the minus strand of NC_080190.1, from coordinate 54,580,119 downwards.
TGTCTACCTTGTCCTCCAGACTGTAGCTACATGAGAACAAGTGTAGTGGTTAAGAGCACAGACTCATTAGCCCAACCGGCTGGGTTATAATTCTGGCACCAATAGTGGTTAGCTGTCTGACACTGGGTAAGCTACTCAACTTACTGGACTTTTTTCCCCTTTATTTGTAAATTTGGGATAAGAATATAACATATAACTCATAGAGCCATCCTTAGAGTTAAATGTGTCAAAATATGCAAAGCACTCAGCCCAGTGCTTAGTGCATAGTAAGTATTCCATGAAGTTTGATGTTACCATATGTATTGTACACCATTGCATTCCAGACCTAAGAACACCACCTGGGATTAAAAAAAATTTAACCACCACTCATGACCACTTCTGATAAAAAAACTAACTTCATAGCTGAGAACTGATGGCTGTCCACGGAGGTCTAAGAATGATGTAAAACAATGTTTGGTTTAATTCCTGGCATTTCATAATGATGTTAATAATAATAATATTAACAATAACAATAAATATCAATACTACCCTTTATTTAGCATCTAACAGTTGTTACCTAGGTTATTGCACAGTTGTAAGGCAGCTATCATTATTTTAGATGAGGATGGAAATTTGGGGAGACATAACCGGGAATTATCCAAGATTCCATAGCTTTTAGAGCTGGGTTTTGATGCATGTCTCATTGGCTATGCGGCAGAGGGCTCATTAAATAATTACTTATTTTTTTGTCTTCTACTAGTCCTAATTCTAAGATGGTGGAAATTGTTGATCGACTGTCCCCTTAAATAGGTGTGGCCATGCATCCCTTCTGTTTCGGCCCAGATTTAATACTGACTGAGTTTCAACTTTGTGGCAATCGTTATACTGGGCTGAGGGTTTGGGGAGAAACAGAGAAATCAGGTATATCCCTGGCACTTAAGGGGTAGAACAATAGACACAACTGCTGTTCCGAAAAGGAAAGTAGCTGGAATTTTTTCTTTCCAGTATGTTCTCTTCTGATCATTACAACCATCTGTGCTTTACAGATAAATGGAGGCACAGAGAATTAAAGAATTTGCCCAAATTCACAGAGCTAAGGAGGCCAAGGGGGCTAGCTTTCAAATATTAGATGGTGCCAGTGTTTTCTACTGTCTCTCTGCTACAATGAATGAGAAACACCCTTTGTTTGTTTCTTTGTTTTTGTCTTAAGTGGTGAAGTCAGGCCTGAAGACAAAGTTCCAGGGATGTGTACAGTAAGTAGCACACAACAAATGCATCTATAGCATGACTATTTCCCAAGAGGTGTAGATTGCTGCATAAAACATATTTGCAGCAATTACACGATCAGTTGATGCCCTTGTTCTTTCAATTGCATGGTTCTAGCAGCCTCGAATTTGGGGTTTTCTTATATGATAATTCCATTGGGCAGCCAGGTGTGGCCTGGAGACTTTCCCTAATTGCTCTGTTCCAGGTAACTCTTATTAGAGGCACAGATCATGCACTCCAAGTGCAACAATGTCTACATCTTCTCACTCAAAACCAGCCTCTTCAGTGGCTCCTGCTTTGCTGTTCCTAGCACTCTGTCAGGAACACAGCAGGACTCAGGGCCATAAATTATGGCTAAGTTAGTAGAATTAGCTCTGCTGCAAAGGTGGATACACTGCAGGCTCCCCTCTGCTCTGCAGAGAGGCCACCTGAGAGCCATGTTTCTTCAGTGTTATAAATCAGCACCAGGCATGCGACAGCATCCTGACAGCAGAACAATTATTTTCCTGGAAATAAGAAATGCAAATTTCTCTTCCTTCATTGCAAAGGCAACCAGCAGACTTACTCTATGATGGTGATCAATGACTTTAATCTATGCCCGCCCCCAGTTTATAAAATCCATGTGCCACCTGTCACCCTTTTCCTCATGGCTCAGGACTGAGGCAGTATTTGATTTCCCTACGTGTCATGTGGCTATTGAAAAGGTGGCTATTAAAATGGTAAGTTTTGGAAAGCAATTTTAATGGTAGCTATTTCACCAGTAAATTGAATCCTGGAGACTTCAACACTTAGAATCTGTGTGGCCTCTGAGCCAACTTCTTGTATGACAAATGCAGACAAACATACCTGTGGCAGAGGCTGGTTTTAAGGGTCAATTGGGAGAACTTCTTATCTTGTGTTTACTAGACTGTATTTAGTATTACTGGGCCAAAGAGCTAAGTAAATTTTAGGTAAAAAGATGAAGAAGTGAATCTGTGCTAATGAATCAATCAAGGTACAGGGAAATAGGAATGGATGCTACCAAGAGATGGTTTGACTCTGTTTTTCACACATCAATTGACAAGCAGATCTGACTGAATTTTTTAAAAAAACAGTTGATAATCACTAGAGGAAAAGGAGACTGGCATGACCCAGATATCTGCTATGTTTCCATCACTATGCAGGAACTTCACCACATATAAGTCATCCCTCTGATGCTGCAATTTTTCCTCAATTCCAAAACAGTCCCTGGAAGCTTACCTTTGGAGAGATTGTTTTATTAGCATCACTGGTAGCCAGGGTATAGGAAGATATATTCTAATCTATAAATTATGCTAGATTTATATAAGATTACAATTTTGATGTAAGATTTCTGGGTATTGGAGGAAGAAAAATGGGTTGAAGAAATCCATTTGGGATCCCACCTATGTGGAACCCAGATGCATCTGACACTTAAGACTAATTGGAGGACTAGAGATCGTAAAATGCCCAAATGTACCAGGAGAGAAGAACTCAGTTCAACCTCTCTGAATGGGAGCAAAGCTGTAATTGCTGGCTCACTGTTTCATCTTCCCTGATAACACCACAGTTGCTTGTTAAGGAATATGGGCTATTGTGGTGACAGAAGGACCCTAAATCGTGCCCTTCCAGGAATATCCCATTCTATACCCATGGACATCATGAAGTTAATATAATTTCTGAGAACCAGTATGTTTATCTTCCTGACATTGAACCAGAAACCCACGCAGGCACTGCAGCAAGAGAGATCTTGCAGTACTTAAATATCAGTTGCATCTTATTGCAAGGAAGCTCATGTAATTATGTAAGGCCTCACATAGCCATTAAGACCAGATATGTTCTGGCTCTGCCTGATGACTGATGGACCAATTGGTCACAAAGAAAACTGTGTATGCAGAGAGCTCTGATCAAAGCTTTGGACTCTGCACGAAAGAGCCTTGTAAATAGAAAGGTCATCTATGAACACTTCTCCCACGGTCAACTGGCTGACCATGTGGATGAGAGCAATAAATTGTGTGTGTATGTACACAGGAAGGGAGTAGGAATAATGAGGGACTTCCCTTGAATCTTTGAGATAAATAAGAAAGTAACGTGACTATTACGTACTGAATGTTTACGTCCCTCCAAATTTCATACATTGAAGTTTTAACACCCAATGTGATGATACTTGGAGATGGGACTTTGGGAGATAATGAAGGTTAAATGAGGTCATAAGCATGGGTCTCTCATGGTGGGATTAATGCCCTTGTTTGAAGAAACACCAGAGAGCTTACTTTCTCTTTTCCCTATGTATGCCCAAAGAAGAGGTCATGTGAGCACAGCAGGATGGAAGCTGCCTACAACTCAAGAGAAGAGACCTCAGAATGAAATCTATTCTGCCAGCACCTTGATCTTGGACTTCCCAGCTTCCAGAAGTGTGAGAAATAAATTTCTGTTGTTTAAGCACCCAGTCTATAGTATTTTTTTCTTTTTCTTTTAGTTAATTTTTATTGGAGTATAGTTGCTTTACAATGTTGTGTTAGTTTCTACTGTACAGCAAAGTGAATCAGGTATATCTCCCCTCTTTTTTGGATTTCCTTCCCATTTAGGTCACCACAGAGCACTGAGTAAAGTTCCCTGTGCTATACAGTAAGTTCTTATTAGTTATCTATTTTATACATAGTATCAATAGCGTATATATGTCAATCCCAATCTCCCAATTCATCCCACCCCTACCCTTCCTCCTTGGTATCCATACATTTGTTCTCTATATCTGTGTCTTTATTTCTGCTTTGCAAATAAGATCATCTATATCATTTTTTCTAGATTCCACATATATGTATTAATATATGATATTTGTTTTTCTCTTTCTGATTTACTTCTTTCTGCATGATAGTCTCTAGGTCCATATAGTATTTTTTTTTATTGAACTATAGTTGATTTACAATATTGTGTTTGTTTCAGGTGTATAGCAAAGTGATTCAGATTTCAGATTCTTTTCCATTATAGGTTACTACAAGATATTGGATATCATTCCCTGTGCTATTATATTATTTTTTATGGCAGTCCAAGCTGACTAAGACAATGATTATTAGTGCTAAGTCTAAAAACTTCACTCTATGTTATTGCCCCTGAAACACTAATTTTAAGTTTTATTTGACAGTGGCATAGAGCTGGTTAATAGACAAATGAGTGAGAATTTAGAAAAATATTCTGATATGTTAAAAGACAAGTGTGTCACCTCAAAGATTTAATCCAAGAAATAGTCTTGACAGGAAATGTGAGAGATATGATATGGTGAGAGCTGAGAACAGTCTTGATTGCTACAACCACCAGCATGGTTGCTAAGCTCACAGCACCCTGGCTCTCTAATCTCTCACTCCCAGCTTCAGTGTCATGGACTGGAAATCTCTGTCATGCTGCTTGGTAGAGAGCTATAAGAATGAGTATAGAGAGAATCCTTGGAGAAAGGACAGGGAAAACAGTGTCAGAATTTACTCAGGCATCCAAACTAGAAATTACAGTTATTTTCATCCACACATGCATCCAGCCACTGGTGTCAGTTGATTCTTCAACAAGAAAACTTTCAGATTTTTTATTCTGTCTCCCTTTCCACTATCATCATCATCAGGCAATGTCTTATCATCTTTTACTGTGTGATTATTTCAGTACTTCCTGCTTGCACGTCCATGCCTCTTATTCCTCCTCAAAACCACCCTCTTGTGGGTTTCCTACAATACCAGCAATGTATTTGTTTCATAGATCTGATCCTTCCACAAAGACAGTCAATAGCTTTCTGCCACCTGAAGATGCTGTGGTCCTGACTTGCTGCTCCAGCTTCAGCTCTGCCCACTTCCCTCTCTAACCCTTGGGCAAAGGGGTTCTATCATTACACTACCCATCTTTCCCTCCACAATCTTTGACAAATTCTCACCTGTGGCCATAGCCTTCTTAAACTTCTCCCTGTCCCCAGTGCCTTTGCCCAACCATATATCATCAGAATGGAATTATCTACAGTGATAGGCAGAATAATGACTTCCCAAAGATGTTCACATCCTATTTTCTGCAGCCTATGAATATATTGTTACATGGTGAGGGAGAATTAAAGTTTCAGAAGGAATTTCAAGTTGCTTAGGAGCAACCCTTAAGGTTATCCTGGATTATCCAATGGGCCCAGTGTAATTATAAAGGTCCTTTACATGTGGAAGAAGGAGGCAGAAGGCCTAGTGATGCAATGTGAGAAACACTCAACTGCCCACTCTAACTCTGAGTTGGAAGGCGTCATGAGCCAAAGAACATGAGCAGCTTCTAGAAACTGAAAAAACGCAGGAAAGCAGATTGTCTCCCAAATCCTCCAGAAGGAACACAGCTCTGCTGACACCTTGATTTTAGACTTCCAGAACTGTAGTATAATAAATTTGTGTTGTAGTAAGCCACTAATTATATGGTATTTTGTTACAGAAGTGATAGAAAGCTGTGCTTCCTACATTATGCTCATTCATTATTTTGTTCATATTGAGCACCATTTAAGTTCATCAATTTGCTAAGTGCTGTGGTAGAAACAGAAGAAATGGAAGATACAGTCCTGGCCCACAGGCATTTAAAATCTACTTTGGAGAGATAATAATAAGTAATATTTATCGAACACTTATGCTGACAGACATGGCTCTACATTATGCCTATATTACCTCACTTTCTTCCCTCCCCCACAACACCATAAGGTATGCTCAGCAAGGTTAATAAAATGAATAAGTTAACAGGATGGGAGAATTGGCATTTGAACTCAAATCCAAGTGACTTCACCTAAATTCATTTAGCTCTCCCCTCCTGTTTTTGTTTTTTTATTTTGTTTGTTTGTAGTAAAGGAACAGATAATTGCTTTGGGGTTTCAGAAGGAGGAGATATACTATTTGAATTGAAAGAATCAATAATAGCTTTTGGTAGTAGGAAGATTTTGAACTGGAACTAGGCTTAGAAGGAATATTATATATTAATCATGATATACACAGCAAGACTGACTCTTAAATGCCTCTATTTATCTTAATTCAAGATTCACCTATGTCTTTGTGTGGCTTCATAACCTTATTCATTTTAATCACTGAATAGTATTCTGCTGTATGAATATGCCACAGTTTAATCATTCATCCAAAGACAACTTGGTTGTTCTGTTTTTAGAGATATGAAAAAAAGCTGTTATAAACACGTCCATGAAAAATTTTTGTGACTTTACATTTTCAAATGCATTGGGTAAATACCTAGAAATGTGAGGTTGGATCATATTATAAGACCATATTTAGAATAGTAAAGGACTGGCAAACTGTTTTCAAAAGAGACTGTACCATTTTGCATTCCCACCAGCAATGGATGAGAGTTCCTGTTGCTCTACATTATTGCTAAAAATTGGAATTGTCAGATTTTAGCCATTCACTAAGTCTATACTGATAACTTTTGTTTTTAAAAGACATCTCCCCTGGCTATAGATTTCAAGGTTTCAGCTTTTTTGGGTATTTTCTTGCAACAATTTAATGATGACATTCCTTTTATTTCCCTTGCCCAAGGAGACATATCCATAAAGATATAGCAAAGACCAATGTTGAAGAGCACACTGCTCCTGTTTTCTTCTAGGAGTTTTATGGTTTCATATTTTACATTCAAGTCTTTAATCCATGTTGAGTTGATTTTTGTATATGCTGTAAGGTAGTGTTCTATTTTCATTTTTTTTGCATGTGGCTGTCCAGTTTTCCCAACAACATTTATTGAAGAGGCTATCCTTTCTCCATTGTATGTTCTCTGCTCCTTTGTTGTCAATTAGTTGTCCATATATGTGGGTTTATTTCTGGATTCTCAATTATATTTCATTGATGTATGTATCTGTTTTTCTACCAATGCCACGCTGTTTTGATTACTATAACTTTGTAATATGGTTTGCAATCAGGGAGTGTGATACCTCCAGCTTTGTTCTGTTTTCTCATGATTGCTTTGGCCATTGGGGGTCTATTTTACGAAACATTTTGTTGGGGTTTTGATAGGGATTGCTCTGAATCTGTAGATTGCTTTAGATGATATGAACATTTTAACAGCATTAATTCTTCTAGTCCATGAGCATAGAATATCTTTACATTTCTTTGTGTCTTTAATTTTAAGTTTTCAGAATATGAGTCTTTTACCTCCTTGGTTAAATATATTCCTAAGTATTTTGTTCTTTTTTTGTTCCATTGTTTTCTTAATTTCTCTTTTTGCTAGTTCATTGGGATAACATCAAACGAAAAAGCTTCTGCACAGCAAAGGAAACTATCAACAAAATGAAAAGACAACCTACCTAATGGAAGAAGATATTTGCAAATCATATATCTTATAATGGGTAAATCTGATAATCTAAAATATATAAAGAACTCATACAACTCAACAACAACCAAAAAAAGAAAAACACTGATTTCAAAATGGGCACAGGAGCTGAATATACATTTTCCCAAAGAAGACATACAGATGGCCAACAGGCACACGAAAAAATGTTCAACATAACTAATTTATTAGGGAAATGCAGATAAAAACTACAATGAGATGTCACCTCATACCCGTTAGAATGGCTATTATCAAAAAGGCAAGAATAACAAGTGTTGGAGAAAAGGGAACCCTCATATACTGTTGGTTGGAATGTTAATTGGTACAGCCACTCTGAAAAACAATATGGAGATTCCTCAAAAAATTAGAAATAGAAATATTCTATAACCCTGCTATTCCATACCTGAGTATTTAACTGAAGAATATGAAAACACCAATTTAAAAATACACATTTACCCCTATATTCATTGCAACATTATTTACAATAGCCAAGGTATGGAAACAACCTAAATGCACACTGATAGGTGAAAGGATATATATAAACAATAGAATAGGGCTTCCTAGGTGGCGCAGTGGTTAAGAATCCGCCTGCCAATGCAGAGGACACGGGTTTGATCCCTGCTCCAGGAAGATCCCACATGCCGTGGAGCAACTAAGCCCATGTGCCAAAAAAAAATTAAAATAAAATAAATAAATAAATAAACAATAGAATACTACTTAGCCATAAAAAAGTGAAATCTTGCCATTTGCAACAACATGGATGGACTTTGAGAGTATTATGCTAAGTGAAGTAAGTGAGACAGAGAAAGACAAATACTATATGATTTGACTCATATATGAAATATTAAAAATGAACAAACAAATGAATAAACCAAACCAAACAGAAACAAACATATAGATGCAGACAATAGAGTCATGGTTCCCAGAAGGGAAGGGGTAGGGAGAAGAGGATCAAATTGATGAAATTGGTCAACTGCATGTTGACAGATGGAAACTAAATTTTTGGTGGCAAGCACTCTGTAGTGTATACAGAATTAGAAATGTAATGTTACATACATGAAACATATAATGTTATAAACCAATGTTATTTCATTTTAAAAATATCTCAAAATATAAAAAATTATGATATTCCACTGTCTGCTTGCTAATTTTCTTCCTGACAAGAAGTCTGCAAACTTATATTCTGTATCATGTGCCTTTTGGGGGGTTTGTTGATCTTGAATCTGTGGTTATGGCATTTTCATCAAATTTGCAACAAAGTTCAAAAAATGAAACTCTTGGCTTTGGCAATATTTTAATACATATAGATTGTATATGCCCCAAATTAACAGGCTTTATGAATCATTTCTATCACTCTTGGTCTATTGTGACAGAACTATTGGAAGTCTCAACCTGCAGGCAATGGGAAATCATCAGTGTACACAGCAACAGCAGGAGGAAATACCTTCTTTAAACTATGATGAAAGATGGATGCCTAACTTTTAGAAGCCTCCTAACAAAAGATTATCATATAATGTTCCCCCTATTCCTAATAGCTACTGAAATAGCACTGTATCATGGTGTGTCACCTAAGACATTAACTCTTAGTCCTGCCACATAGAGCTACAGTCAAGAAAACCTCATTCATAAACCTCATAGGAAGCAGTTATTCTTGGTTTACGGGGCTATTAGGAGCTGTGATTTTTAGTATTTTAATTTGCATATGTAGAGCGATTAGAATGAAAGTATTGAGTGAGAAGGGTATGACTTCAACAAACAGGATCAACTTTATGGCTGGCTTCAATTCCAGTTGAGGCCCAGAATAAAATCAGGGAACAGTGATATTGGGTGAGATGAGCAATCAGGATAAACATGGTTAAGGTTAACCTACTATAAAGGTTATATTTAGAATGGTGTTAAATAGACCTTGATTAGGATTTTGACTCTGTAATACTAACTGTATTAGGGTTTAGGAGCATCTGTAAAATAATAGAATCATTTTTAAAGGGTTATTATAATATCTGGATGAAATGATATGGGTTAAGTGCTCTCAGAAAATTGCCTCCTATATACTGAACCCTCAAGAACTGGTAGTTATTATTGATTAGGCAATGAAGTTAAAGCTTTAATAAGAGAGACAGAATGCACAAAGTTGGCTAATAGATTTCATGGTTCTAAGGTTGGAATAGATCATTTTTCTACCCAAGACTTCATGGAATCTGTAAATCAGAGGAAAGTATGAAGTCGAGGCCTGAGAAGAAAGCCAATGGCCAAGAAGCCAAAAGAAGTCTGCAGACAACCAAGAATAATCAAAAAACGTAGTAAAGATGGACTACAGAGTGAAGAGTTTGGAAGGTGAAGAATTGGAGTGAGTAAGAAGAGAGCAATGGAGAGGAGTCTGAGAAAATTGTCAGGCACTTGCGATTGTGGGCAAGTTTTCTTATCTGTAAATTTGTAAATTTGGTTGATACTGCTATACTCACTACTCATGGGAATGAGAATATGATTAAATAAGGTGACCATCCACCTAAATACTGCAATGGCAGACCCAGAGTGGACTTCAGTAAACATTAGCTGTTATTATGATGACAGTGTTGAATGGGTCGTGAATCCCCTAGGCATAGTTCACAATTAGCCATACCTGATTCTGGCCTTAAGGCAATAGAAATTCCTAAAGAGTAAGTTTGGAGTTGAGGACATAAAAAGGAGCACTGAAATGAAAAAAACGTACATGTGGAGAGAAGAGGAAGATAATGTGTAAACCGTGTGTTAATGTTCCTAGTGCCCACCATGGCTGGATCGCTGAGCTGTTTGTTCTGTCTGAACTTTTTAAATCTGTTTCCTTTTCTGATTCAAAGTCTTTGAATCATTTTTTGCCCACTGGAGAGGATTTTGAGGCTACAAAAATTCTAGAAACAAATTGAGCATTTATTACTATTATTCCCACTTCACAGATGAATAGAGAGGTTCAAGAGACACCCAGAGATTAGTTCATGATCTCTCAGCTTGAGTGACTGAGATTTGAACCCTGTCACTTTCTTCAATTTGAGCTCCCACTCCATCCCACCATGTTGATATAAGGACCTTGTCAGATATTTGAACAGCATTGCCTCACGAAGGTGGTAATCCCATGAAACTTAACAACAGGGCAGATGTTTGCTGGAGGCGGAGCCAGATCTGTCTGTGAGAGCTGAATTGCTACCTCAGCACTGTCGCTGATGCACAGTCTGCTTCCCCGCCCCAGGCACCAGCAAAAATAAGGAGGACCTTCCATATGGCAAAGTCTCCAAAGCCACATGATTCTACTGCATTTGCTTTAATCCCTAAGGCAGCACAGCTAGGGCAAGGGTCTAGCTTTGGTCAGGATGAGATGGGGGGATGCCCACAGAGTTCACCTGATGTTCAGATCCAGGCAGTGCCTTACTGGCAAATGCATTCCTCAGTTAAACAAACAGAGTAATTACAGAAAGTGCAGATTTGATATTTTATTAATGAATGAGAGTGCACGGGGGTATTGAAGGGTATCCATGAGCATATGCATATTTATGCCATGAAAGCATTTTGGGTTTGCTTGCATATCAGGACTGCAGGGGCACAGTTGGTATCTGGCAGCTTAAAGCAAGTAGAATGAAATCCTTCCCTTTTACAGCTATATAAAAATAAGTCATAAATCAAGAAGGTATCTTGAAAATCATCTCACCTACCACTTTTATTTTATGAATAAGGGACCCAGATCTCAGGGGCATTGGTGGAAATTTGGTTTTGGTCACAAAGCTAATGCATGTGGGAGTCAGGATCTCCATCCTGGCTGCTGGCTTCTGCGCTCTGTATCTGGGGAAAGTCACAACATATTAAGGCCGAGTTCTTTCTCTCTTATTTTTCCCTTTCCTTTTGTTTTCGTTTACCACATTTCATTCTTTTATTCTCCAAGTCGTTGTTCAAAATTTCTCATTCTTTGCCTATTTTGTGTACTTTTTCCTTTTCTCCCTTTTCAGAAAAGAGTTTCTGTTTGTTTAGTTCCGTTTCCAACGTTTGTGAAATGGAAACCCAAAGACGATAAATGTCTCATGCGAGTTTACACAGCTATCCAAATACATGAGAGGGCTGAAACTCAGCTTCCTTCACTGTCAATCTCATGTTTTTGTTTTATTTTTTGTAACTATACAACATTTTTTTCCGTTACAGTTAATACTTTTGGGCCATGAGTTTCATTATATTATTGGTAACATGACAGCAATTTTCTTTCTTCAACACCTACAAAAACTCATAAAAAAGTTTTAGTTCTTGTTTCTCTGAACTTCCTAAAATTCGAAAAGAAGGGCTCACACAAATTTCATTGGTGGGAACTTATGGCAGTTATTTTAAGAATTTACCAGAGGTGTCTACACGGCAGAGCTTTTGTTGTGGTGTCTCATAAAATAAATATTATCCTAATTAGAAAAGCATAAAAGTATGCTTTCAACAACTATTGAGACATTAGTGAACAAATATCACATCATTAACACATCCTTCTCAATTTATATACACTTTGAAAATCTCACTTACTCAGATCCCTCATGTCTTTATTTCAAGAATCACCAATCATTACCTTGATTTGCCTAGATTACCCAAAATTTCTTTAAGGAAAAAGAATCAGTTAAAATTTTTTTCTGATGTAAAGTGTCAAGTAAATCTACTTTTGTTCTATGGTGTGTATCTAAGCTAGATTTCCAGACCTCATCTCCTTCACCATTACCCCCTTGGGACTCGAAATGCCTGGGCAGGCTAGCAGAGTAGGTTAACAATTATTTCTATTTGCTCAAGGGCATAATGAATCTCATGGATTATTTAAGTCTGAATGAGTTTAGGCTAACAGCTGACAAGAAGGGCTAAGACCACTGTACTAGAATCTGTTATTTATGTTATTTTCCTGCCCACACTAAAGGAATCTACCTGTCCTTCAGCTATTATTATATGGCCTTCCTTTTTACTTATGTGGCCCATGGTGTCCATGTTTTACAGCTATTTGATCAAAGGATGAGCACTCTATCCAAAGGCAGTAAGATAATAGCCTGAAAAACGATCCCTGACTTGACACAATGAAGTGAATGGTGTCGATCATAGTTTTCTTACAGAAATTTGACATAGGAAAAGCTGAAGAAATTAGTTTACAGTTAGGGAGATCTGTAATAGAAAGATAAAAAGGTAAAACTGACCCCTTCCCCTGCTTCCATATGAATAAATGTTTATTATTTAGTGAAATCATATAAAAAACTGCATTCTGGGGTAAACCTCGAAATATAAGAATACTCTATTTACTGCTATTACCCCCAAATAAATATTGTCTTGGGCCCCTATTCCTGTACGTTTCCAGTTCCTTAATGAAAACAAGTTTATCTCAAATGTTTGCAATACTGGGCACATGCCACCCTGTGTAGCTTTACTAATTATAAGAGGCAACTTGTGTTTTTCTAGCAACGATCAGACTGTAGCTTTCTTTTCCTCTAGAATCTCACTGTATGTTTTACTCAGTGTCCAGTTCTTTTGAAAGCTGGACTTCCTCTGTAGCAAACAATTTTTTATTTTCATGATTAACATTTTCTTTGATCTCATAATTTTTTATGTACAAAGATCATGAGTGAGAGTCTATGAAATAAAGAGAGCTTATGATTTGCAGGTCAATACCAATTTCAGTCCACGTGTTTACTTAATATCAACATTCTCTTTGGGGAAAAATAAAGGTGACCTTTTCCTCACAACCAAAGATTGAAACTAAAACACATCTAAATAAATTGAGAAAGTATGACCATCTTTAACAGAGAGAGTGTACAGAATACTCTCGCTCATGTGAGGTCGCCAGCTGAACTGAGGACCATTGGTTGGGGACCACAAGAGAGTGAATTATAAAGCACTATCATGTAGATATACATGAGATTATTTTCTAAGTAATCTTCCAGCCATGGTCTCTATGGTTTCCTCGAAATGTACAGTATTGCTTCCCAAACTGAGCTCATAGACCAGAGTCCATTGGTGATGTGTTGCATGAAAATGAGAAAAAAATGTATTGTATGATTATTTTTATAAAGTAAATTTTATGAACTTTAAGAAATGTTCTTCATTTAAATATCATACCCTTTCTATATTCTGAAGATCAAATGTCTTTTCTTTTATGAAAAGGTGATAATAATAAATAACGTTTCTCTCTCAATACCTTGACTGGGTACAGTAAAATACTGACACCCAATGTAAGTACCTTTTAAATTTTGCTAAAATTTGAAGTCCAAAAATATGGGCCACTAATGCATGGGGCGTGGAATTAAATGAGAAGCTCAGTTTTGAAGTTTGGGAATGAATTTCCAAATAAAGAAACAACACTGTCCAGAGAAGCACATATTCCCCAAGACCTGCTACATAAATGTCAATGTGCTTAAGCCATGAGGTCATCACAGAAGCTGCAGGCATAGCCAAGAATGAGGTATCAGTGAAATAATCAAAGGCCCTGTGATGAGCCTTGGGGGCAACCAAGGGAAAGGAGGTGCTAACCACAGTGAGGATGAGGCATGGGAGCCAATGGGGTCACTCTGGGTGTCCACAGACTGTGAGAAGGGGCTTGGGGGCTGACGTTCTAGTGATTTAAAATGACCAGGTAGACATCAAATATTTTTTAAAAGATTGTTTTGATGTGAACCATTTTTGAAGTCTTTATTGAATGTGTTACAATATTGCTTCTGTTTTACGTGTTTTTAGTTTTCTGGCCACAAGGCATGTGGGATCTCAGCTCCCTGACCAGGGATTGAACCCGTATCCCCTGCATTGGAAGGCGAAGTCTTAACCACTGGACCGCCAGGGAAGTTCCGAACATCACATATTATTATTTGTTACCACCACTACAAACTTCTTCCCTGAGGATATCTCCTGCTCAGTGCGGCCTGGGGAAGGTGAATTATATAAAGAGGTCAGAACGATGTGGAAGACCTGAAGTAAATGAGATACATGGAAATCCTTTAAGTATCCTCCGTTTTGAACTTGTGTATGGTTTGACTTTTCCATCTAGATCTATGGTTCTTACTCCTGGCTATACATTAAAAACACCTGGGGGATTTAAATAACTTCCCAAAAGGACACTGTGATGTGTTTTGAGGCCTTGACCTCATCCACTGTGTGCTCCTGTGAAAGTATGTCCTTCTACCTCTTCATTACAAAACAAAGTCATTGGAAAAGATGATCTCCTTCTGGCTTAGAGGTTCTATGATCCTATTCTCTTACACATTTCCATTGATTTTTCCCAAAAGGAAATGCCATGTCTTGATCCCAAGGCAGACAAATTAAATTATTGTTAACATAGTTCCATTCGTTTAAATTTTTAATTAAATAATAAGACTGAACTCAGGTACCAAGTTTTTGTCTTTAAATGGGAGACTGCAAAGAATAAACAGATCTCACGTCTTTCTTTGTTGGAGAGGCACAGCCACAGCTTGCTGAAAGGCAGACAAGTCCTGTGGTGACCTATCCAAAGAGCTTGCTGGAATTCCACCCTCTGAAAATTTCCAGAGAGTTGTTCACAGGGAGGTGTCTCAGTAGAGGCCCTCTGCTACAAAACCACTTAAGAAACACCTGAGAGAAGCTGCCAGCCACCAGATGCTACCATCTGCTGTGCCCTGCAAGACCAGGATGCTGGAGAAACTGCACCCACTGCTGGGGAAATCTGGGATGCTACAGGGGCTAGAACTAGAGGAACCACACGCTCTACAGGAGTCTGCCCAGAAGTGCACTGGAACCAGGAAGCGAAACTCCTTTCTTTCCCCTACAATGACTCTCCAGCACTCTGTATTATCAAAATTAGCATTGTGTTTACTAGCAAAGCAAAGTTTATATAAAAGTCCCAGATGCATTTCCACAGAGTAGGCTATAAGGGTTAATTAGAGGCTAAGATGCAATAAGTCTATTACTGACACAAGTTCCTTGAGATGTATATGTCTGACTGGTCATATATTATTCTGTCTGGGGGCCAAAGAGACTGCAGAATATTTTTGAAAATAGTCCTTGATGTCTATACCAATTGTTTTCTCCATGCTGCCCCCAAAGTCCCCACTGTGTGAGACCAGCCCAGGCAGCTGGATTTTGCTCTGATTCTCTATCTATACCCTTTATTTCTCTACTCTTCCTGTCTTACCACAGGCACTGGACTCCAGATGTGGGACTCTGACCTCTAAATATTTCCCTCCAAACTTTTCCTTAATATTCTTTGATTCTACAGACTCCAAAGCGGGAGGAAATAAACTAAAGGGTATTTACTTTAGGAAAATGCTGATATATTCATCTTCACATCAAGTGTGAAAAGGCAGTGGGAAGAGTCATGAATGGGTGCAAAGAGGAAAAAATGATTGAGGAGAGGTTGGCACAGCACGACAGTCTCTAGGCTACAGTTCTACGGGACCAATGCTATTGGCAAACATTCTAGGAGCATTGCTGTGGGGCTCTGCTGGTGTGAGGAAGGTGTCAGAACTCCAGGAAACGGAGAAATCATGGAGGAGCCCACAGAGTCAATGAAGGCGAAGGTGGATTTAAATATATTTCTAAATCAATGTTTATGATTTTAACTTTTAAATAAATTAATTCCCAGTATCAGAGAGCAGGATAAAAATCATATAAGCTAATACAGAGAATAGAAGGGGAAGAGGTGAAATACTGAGAATTTATAATTTCAAAATCAGAAACAATTGCTGATACTAAGGACTGAGAACACAAGAACTAGGCAAATGCTTAGCATAACTGAATGCTTGACCATATTCCCTTTTTGCTTCTCACGAAAGATTCCCCATTCTCCATATCTTTGTTCAGTAGCATTTCCATAAGCAGAATGGCTAGAGCACTAGAAAAACATCATTGGTATCACATTCCCTTGTTTCATGCAGATAAAGATACAGCTTAATATCTTGAAATTTGATTTCTGAACACAGAGCGACACAGCCGTGGTGAATGGAAGCAGTGTATATTGAGTGTATTTTTCTCTTTCTACTGGAGCCTGATATCGTCACCTATATATTGCAAATGATCTCCCAATTGGCCCCAGAAACAGGAAGTACCTTCAGTCCTGGGCTTTGTCCTGCACAGGAACAGGTGTTTTTGAAGTGATGAGTAGAGAAATCTCAGTTGCCCCCATATAGGGTCCCGTGGGTGAAGAAGATTTTGAATGTACCAAGTTCCAGAGTCAGACTTCATCACTACAACTCCTGAAACTAAATCACATGAAATCACATCAATGATTGATAAGGATCAATGTTGACAAGGATCTCAGGACCAACTTATTAAAAATATCAGTCAAGTCCTTCCTGTTGTCCATTTAAGCTGCGGCAAATCATGTGGCTGGTTTGCTAAGTATTTCACTATGCATGTACCATATTTTATTTTACTAGAAATATTTTCTTCTTTTAAAATATAACTTTCCTCTAACATTATAAAAGTAATGCATAATGACTATAAAAACTTAAGGGAATACAGAATAACACAAAAAGGAAGATAAAAATGCCCTATAGCCCCAACCTCAAACAGCAGTTTCATTGTGGAAGTCTCCAGATACTGAAATTTACCATTTTGGTAAGAAAGAGGAAGATGAAAAGGTGGAGTCATTGCACACCTCCCTTTTTTTGTTTTTGTTTTATTTCTTGTTGTACACTGCTGTCCCAGTAGCGCCAAGGACCCTTCCCAAGTTGAAGCCAGAAGCTGACCCTCAATAATCTTAAGTCTGGCATCCTGGCTATTAACCTGTATCTTAACCTCTTGAGTTCCCATTTCCTTTCCTCACATACAAGGGATGATTTTTTTAAATTTAAGTTTGTTGGATGGAGATGGCTTTAAATATTTATTGCAGAACCAAGTAGGGGTATTGGATTCCCTCTGGGACATTGGGCCACTATAGCTATGAGTTTTCTAAACTAGGTCCTAAGAGAAGAGCAGATGAGGAGAAAGAGTTCACCATTACAGGGTGGGGAATGGCAGTCAATGAAGTGATATGTCACAGGCAAAATGTTCACGAGCTGGAGACCAAATTTCATGGTACAGAAAGAATGTGACAGAGCTGGTACCAATTCATGTTTGCCACTTTCCTACCTTGTTCAGTTGGGCATATAACCTAACAACTTGTTACTTCTACTTGTGTGTAACTAACGGAGGTTAATAATCACACCATCCTCATTGAATGATTTTCAGAACTACATTAAAAATCTAGGCAAGACCCTAGCACAGTATCTGGTACATAAGAGATGCTTAATAACCATTGTTTCTTCCTCTCTTCCGCCTTGCTGCTGATTTATGATCTATTGTGGTTTGAAGTTGAAGAGGGTGGTGTGTTTGAAGTCATTTTTTCCTTAGATTTCTTTTGGTTCAATTTGTGTCTGTCTCTCATTTACTATCTGAGAATTTGTTACCCCAGGTTAGCAATACTGAAGGTGTTGCTATGGCTACCGCTATCCTGTGACTTGGAGTAGTGATAAAGCCACAGGAGGCAGAGTCTGTGCTTTCATGCAGATGTCCTCAAAACCACAGAGCAGGAAGAGTGAGCCTTGGGAGTACACTTGGGTATGAAGTTCTGAGCCTTCAGTGGGTAAGGGTTGAAATCAAGCCTGTGATGGGAGGACTGTGCATGTCAGGGCCACCTTACACAACCTGCCCTGGCTGTATCAGGCTCTTCCAAATGAGCAACTCTCGCATCTGGGGAACTCAAAACACAAATTTATTGTTCTCTGTATATTTGTTTCTCTTTTCAGTCTCTTCTCTATTTCCAATGATATCCTCTCCTTCTTCCCTTGAAAACAGATTCCTTGATTTTAACTCTGCAGAAAAAAAAAAAAAACGAGCAAGAAACGCTTTTTCCTTTAATTAAAGTTGCTTACTGAATCAATTCCGTTTACAGAAGACAGCAACATCCAGGCATATGGCTTTTATTTATCCCACACTATAAGTCGTGTGGTATCGATTCTTCCTCTTTTGGTCCAGTTATCTTGGGCATCCTAACCTGGGACCACACAGGTTGAACACAGCTGATTTATCTATCCTGTCAAAATTCTCAACCTGAAAGGCAAAAAGAAAAAGAAAAAGCATGAATTACATTACCTAGCCAAGTCATTTAACATAAGTTATCTCATTTCATCTTCCCAGCTATTCTATAGAGTAGCTGACATTTCCTCATTTTACAGAGGTGAGTACTTTGCCTGCAGTCACAGACTTAGTAAGTGTCTGAGCCACTAAATGAGCCTGGGACCATCTAATTGTAAAGCCAGCCTTATTTCTTTCTGGGTTGTTGCCTTATAATGACACAGATATATTATGCTCAGTACAGAGCATTACACCTGTGTGAAAGTACACATGGCATTAAAAGCTGATGGTGACAACTGGCCAATATCATGCCTGAGATTTTTTTCTAAGTCTGTAAAGTATTCATCAGTACAACCTGTTCTCAGGGCTGCTGGTCTTTGAAAAATACACAGCTAGGGAAGCAGAGGAAAGAACAGATGTTGCCTGTAGCGTTTCATGTCTAATGCATGATACTATATTCCTCAGCTCCTGGAAAATGAATTCCTCTCATTTTCTCACCACTTAGGTTTGGTCGCTATTCACACAACAGAGGAAATATATATGTTATCCTTTTCCAATCTAATCCTCACCTTCTCTGTAAAGCTGTAAGAAGGGAGGAGAGCATGATGAAAAGGAAAAGGCCATTAGATCATGAATAACCAGGGTATGAGTCCTGGACACTTCAGCAACCTGACCCAATTCCTCATCTCTAAGGGGGTGAGCAAGACTTTCTTCTGATAACAGCTGAAGTCATGCTTGGAATGGGAGGTCTCACATGTCAAGCCCACCATAGGCAACACAGTCCATGTAATATCGGGCCATTCTGAATGAACAACTACCATTTTCTGGAGACTCAAAGAACAAATTTATTTTTAGCTATATTTTTGTCTCTATTTTCATCCATATATCCCTAGTACTATTGGAGGATTTAATGAAATGACATATTTGAAGTTCCTAATACCTTGTCTGACATATAGTAAATGCCCAACAAAATCAGTCACCCTTCCCTTCTCCTTCTTCCTTTCCAAATGAGAGGACAATCCACTTCTCTCTTCTTGGTACAAGCTACTCTTACTTACAACTCTAACTTCCACAGATCATAGCTCCTCGTGAAGACCAGGAAGACCAGCATTCACTCAACAAAATAGCACCTTAATATTATTTCCTTAGACGGTTTAATTATTTGGTAAATGTACAAACACCCAACATGTATAAAGGGGAATAAATACAGAAAACTACAAATCATGGACTTGAGCCTCAAAAAGTTCACAGCTGGTCTGGGGAGAGAGCAACACAAAAGAGAGTTGTGAATGTGGGCTGAGGGATGCTACACCTGACTTGGGGACTCCAGATTAGAACCTTGGAGTCATAGAACCATAGGATGTCTCTCTAACCTGAGGCCAAGTAGATTGCTAATGACGGAAAAGAACTCTCCACAAGATTTAAAATCCTACAGCTTTTCCAAGCTTCAAGATGAAATACAGTCTCCACTCATAAAGAGAGATCAAAGCTCTGCCACAGAGAGGCTTATTAGCAATGACCCTGATATCCAGACTTTGCAATCAAAGAGAACCATCTCAGGAATTGGCTGATTAAAAACATTAGTTCCTAGTGAATTGTATTTCAATATTGGACTGTGAGACTTAGGAACTTTGTACAATACATGGGAGCAGAAAAATCTTTGTCTACACTCTTAAGCTGCATTGACATGACCCAGTGTGAAATAGAAATTAGGCAAATCTCTGACATGTTTGAGAAACGGACTTGATTTGATGGGTCAGATCTTGGAGTGGGCAGGCTCTCCACACTGGCAACTGAAAAGATGATCCACACTCCCTTCCAGAGACTTCCACCAATCTTCTCAGAAAGATATTCCAAAATCTCTCTAGTAGCGCAAAGTCTCCATGGCAACTTTGTGCAACTAGAGAGATCTGGGCAGTATTTTCTCTTAGGAACCTCTGCTAAAAAGACTAGGCATCTTAGTTCATTTGTTTTTCTCCTCTACAGTCAGAAGTTGAGAGAAGACAAACACAGGGAAACAGAGGGGAAAAGCCAACATTTATTCAACCCACATTTGGGGTCAGGCACTGCCCTGTGTGCTTCTCTCCTATCAACCATGCAAGATGCCATTAACCCCGTTCTACAGGTACAGAGCTCAGGATCTCAGAATTAAAAGTGACTTTTTCAAGGTTAATTAGTGGGTGACAGTTGAGATTGGATTCAAACCCATGACTCTCTGAATGAAAACACTCACACCATTTTCCACTCCACCACAGTGCATCTCACAAAGGGCAGGATCTAGCTATTCTCTTACTTTCCCTTTTCATTTTCTTCTCTCTTTCTTAGTTTCCTCTCCCTCCTTTTCTTTGTGTCCTTCGCTCACTCTCGAGTATTTAAGTGGCAGAGAGGTCACACTTGCTGACACTGGTTCATGCTTCTCATTGCCCATCACTTTCAATGCAGCCAAATTCTATCAGGGGGACAAAGCTTTCAGTGGAAAGTTAGAAGACAACATTGTGCCTGACTGTCAAATTACAAGGATCATTAACTTCCTTGCATTCTTCTCTCTTTATCTTTTTTAATGTATTTTTGGAGTTATTTATCACAAGACATCAGCTTTTCTTTAAAATGACACTTCAGTTATTGCTCCGAAAACATATAGGGTAGTTAAGGACCATATGCTTGCAGGCAGTATAAAATTGTCAAAGGAAGATTAACTCTTTTCCCACAATTTAATTCTATAGAAAATTTCTATTACATTCATACTTGTTGTTTTTAGTCATGATTCATAGGTAGTAGCTAATAAGCACTGTGGCTGCCTTTCATTTTCCAAGATTGTTCAGGAGAGTATTTTATTGTGATGACATAAAACACAAGGTTAACACCAGTCAACAGGTCACATGCGCCATTTGCTGTCCACTGTAAAGAACTATGATTAAGATTTTAAGCAAATAGGCTGACAGTAAGGAATGTACATTGCTTTGAAAGGCACAACTTCAGTTCCACTGAGGACTCTGAATAGCTGCAATGCCCATTAACAACATCGTTTATTTTGGAGATTGGCAGTTTTTTAAACAGCTGTTGGAGCACAAATGTAGGTCAATGTAAGAAAATTATGTTGGGGAATTTTTTCCATACTTCAGGATCGGGCCATGCCTTGAGGTCAGCACAAACACAAAGCCACTATTTTACTCTTCACAGCTGCCTCCTGGTTTCCCTGCCCAACTCCTTTAAGCAGCTGCACCCAACCTCATACATGCACTGAATACACACACAAAAAAACCTATAAATCATCCTGGCTCTGAACTGCTCACCTTGCCCTGGTTCCCAAGCGTGGATCTACTTGGTCCTGGATCTCCTGGCCAGCATCTTTTGTTCTTGTCTGTCTTATCCTCATATCTGACCCTGGGAAGACCAGAGCTGGGATTCCCCAGGATTGCTTAGCATGGAGCTCTACATGATTTCATAGGTCAGGACTTGCACCAGGATGTATTCTCCTTCCATGTCACAGGTTAACAGATAAGAATACAACAAATCAGTGTGTAGGTGTAGTAGCAAGCAGGAAAATGTTCCATTTATCCAATAGAGAATAATAAACCACTCCCAAATTTAGTGGTTATAATAACTACATTTATTGGGTTGGCCAAAAATTTTGTTTGGGCTTTTCTGTAATATTTTATATCTTTTCCATAATATCTTCTATAATATCTTACAGGAAAATCAGAATGAACTTTTTGGCCAACCCAGTATTTTGCTCACTAATGTGCAGTTTGGGAGAGCTGGAAAGGAGGGGGCAGCTAACCTGGTTCACTTAGTTCATTAGCCATTTGAAGACACTGATGCAGTCTATACAGGTCAGCACCTGGACCTCAGAGGAGGGTGGAGATGGGTAGAGGATGGCATTGGAGGGACAGATGTACAGTATCCCTCAAAGTCATCAATATACGGTAGGGTAGGGTAAGGGAGCAAGGGGAAATATTCATTGAACAAACAGGTTAGTACGTACGGGACCATCTTATGAAAAACCATCTAACAAAGCTTATGATGGACAAGGACTTGTTAAGGGCTATTTGGACAGCCAGCAATAGAGGGAGAAATTCCTTGCTGGAAACCACCTGGAGATGGGACGTCTCTATGACATGAATTTGAGAGAGTTTGCACTGAGTCCTTGAGAGTCCTTAGTCTTTTGGCAGCATATTGTCTCTTTACTCTTATTTAAGAGAAAGAAACATCAAAAAACCACATATGAACTATGGAAAACCACACAATTATTTGATTTTGTGTTTCAAGCAGTCTTTCTCTTAATGAAAAGAAAAGGATAGAATTGTCTAGCTCTAACCAATTTTGTTGACAGATGCTTCACAGTGTAGGGAGAACAACTTTTGAGAAAAGTATATGTATACAAACATATACACATATATTTATATATACACATTTCTAGTTTATGTACATATATATGGAAATATTTTTGCATGTCAGAATTGTAGACAATAATTTGTAAATACTAAACTTTTCTTCCCAAAAGTTGTTCTCCCTAAATTGTATGGACACACACCACACACACACATAAATCTGCTAGGGTGACAAAATCTTAGTCTCAATTTGAGATGTCTGTTGCTTGCTTTCCCTGGAGTAGTATCTGTGTTGTGATATTTTGCCTTAGGTTGGGGGATGGTAGAGGAAATATTTATTCCATAACGTGCACTATGGCATCTCTTATGATGTCTTTTTTTTCTTTCAATCTTTATTGGAGTATAATAGCTTTACACTGTTGTGCCAGTTTCCACTGTACAACGAAGCAAATCAGCTGTATTTATACATATATCCCCATATCCCCTCCCTCTTAAGCCTCTCTCCCCACAAGCCATACAGACTTCTGAAGAGCTGACCCTTGTTCTGACATTCAAGGCTCCTTTAGTTCCAGTGGCATTTTCTAATACTTCTGAACTCTCTTGAGTACATAGAAACATTCCAAGAGGCTTATACCACCTTGTGGCACACTTATTTAGCTAAACTCCTAAGCTTTTCTGAGGGTTTTGTAGCATTTCTGGCCTGTAGGCTGAGAAAGGGATCCTGGGATCTTTTGAGGTTGAGGCTTTCTGGCATCTACAATGTAACCATTTTTTCTCTGACTCCTCTTTGTGTAGCCTGTTATACACTAAAAGTTAGTAATGTTTTATTCTTAAAAACATCTATGTAAATACATCTATGTAAATCCTTTGACTAAGTCACAAGTATCTTCCATTTCCCTAAGGAACTAGGTATTTGATTATCAAATGCAAAATAAATAAATAAATAAATAAGAATAAAAAAGATAAAATTAAATTAAAAGAATAAATGAAAAGTTCTTTCAAACTTGATCTAATTGATATATACACAATATTGCAAAAAACATTACAGGAGTAAACATTCTCTTTAAGTATGAACATTTACCAATATTGACTACTGTTGGAGGATAAGGAAATTCAAAGGAATTTAAATCATTCATAGTATGTTCTCTGAGCACAGTGGAATTAAAGTAGACTTTGATTACAAAAGAACTGATGTCTCCAGACATCTGGAAATTAAGCAAGAAGAACAAAATTAGAGAAAATGTACTATTGGACATCAAGATTTTGTAATGTTATAAAGCTTAAGTTAGTGTGGTGTTGGTACCAAGAAGAAAAAAAATGAAACAGAACAAAAGTTCATAACTAGATCCACAAATAGATGATGACTTAATTTATGACAAAGGTGAGTAAAGAGCAAAGGAGAAATGATGTTTTCTATCAATAATGAATCCATTGGATAACCATAGAAAAATCTTTATTCCTAATTCTTGTCATAGGCAAAAATTACTTACAGGTGGATTATAGATCTAAATGTGAAAAGTAAAACAGAAAAGAAAATACCTTCATGACCTTGGGGTAGGAAAGGTTTCTTAAACAGGATACAGAAAAATGATAAATGCAAATAAAACAGTGATAAATTGGATGATATTAAAATTAAGTACTATATTCATCAACAGACACTGCTGAGAGAGTCAGAAGCCACATCACAACATGTACCTATCCGACAAAATATTTATGACGAGGGCTTTCCCAAAGGAAAGGAACCCAATAGAAAACTGGACAAAGTACCTGAGCTGGCATACCACAGTTAAGATCCAAATGTTAAATAAATATTTGAAAATGTTCTCATCAATCATCAAAGACATGCAAATAAAAACTAATACAAAATACTGGAACTGACAAATTTTCAAGTACATTTGTTGGAGAGGTGTAGAACAATGAAAACTTTCATAGTTTTCTGTTGGTAAATGGATGTTGGTACAACCACTTAGGTGTACTGGCAGTATCAACTAAAGTTCATTTTCCATATATGCTCTGAAACAGCAATTGCACTCCTTGGTATATTTCAAATACAAATTTATACATTTATTAACAGAAAGACATTTACAAGAGCATTTGTGGCAGCATGACTTGTAATAATCTCACAATGGCAACAACACAAAGGACCATCAGTATTTGAATGTATACATATGTTGTGTCATATTTGTACAAGCAAACTTACATGGAATTGAAAGTTAATAAACTCTACTCATCAAGTGTATAAACAACATGGATAAGCCCTGGATGATTTTGAGTAAAAGAAGTAAGGCATAAGAGAGTACATACAGACAGACAAAATTGTCCAATGGTGTTTGGTGTCAAAATAGTGATTATTTTTGGAGGGCAAATGACTGAGAGAGGCACAGGTGCTTTTATTTATGAAAATGAATCTAGTAGACCTTAAATTTTATATCACTTCAGCTTTTCACTCTCATAATCTAAACTAACATATTTTAAAAAGAAAATTAATCTAGCTGTACATTTGTGCTTTGTGCATTTTCTGTGTATGTATTCCAAAAGTTTATTTAAAGGAAAAATAACCTAGAACAAAATTTAATAGGTTTGAAAGAATTTTGTCAGTAACTTTTAAATAATTCTAAATTATTGATTCAAGTTATATTCTGAAAAACAGTGGGTGGTTTGGAGGTTGTTGGATCACTTTAAACTCACCCTTCTCCCCATTCTTCCTTTTCCTCTTGTTTCCTGCCCTCTTGAGTGTCAACTACCACATGCAAAACTACAAGGTCCTCCTATCTCTGAAAGCTGGTACATTCTTGCCCTCTTTTCCCCAGGAAAACCTTTCACAAGATTAGTTGAGGGGTTGAAGAAACTCTGAAAGCTATCCTCTCTCTTTTGCAATGACAACTAGGGTAGTCAGACTTGAGGAGGGTTTCACTGGCACAGGGGTACCTTTTATCTGGAAAGCATCTTTGCCCATCAAAAATTAAAGGAAGCCCAAAGGAGCCCTGAGGAAAGGGAACAAGGCTACTTAGTAGTGACTCTTTCTCTGGGATTTATAAGAAAGCATACGGATCAGCTCGTGAGATTGCTTATTCTCTTGTTCATCTCAAATTCCCAGGGCAGGAAAGCAGAGCTGGAGTATCCCATGGTCATAGTCCTTGATACTCAGAGGATTAAGAGTAAGGAAGAGAGATGCCTACCAGAAGACTCCAAGAAGTATAGAAATAGCAGCTACAGAGGTTTTAACCTCACCATATTGTACTTTCCTATACAGATTCCTTCAAACAACTAAGTCAGCTCTCTAGGTGACCTGGAGATCTCAACATGAGAAACTGAAAAATCCACCTGAGAATTATTTTCCTTAAGCTAGAATAAAATGAACCAAATATCAAGATAAAGTGTTACAAGTACTTATAAATGCTCTTCTTGACCTCATCAACCTGACTGTATAAATTGCTTGATTTAACAAAAAAAAAATTGTTTGAACAATGCTCCTACTTGAATATCTTTGCTCTCCAGTGGGGTTAAGTGGATGGCTGCTGGGACGTCTTCCCAGTGCAGAGTGACACTTTAACTATATCCTCCCTCTTCTCTCCCTAGTTCACAATAATGAATTCCTGGCAGGTGTTTTGTACAATGTGATCACGACACCCAATCCTACCCCTACCTACAGGTGACTGGGCCACATGACCCAAGCAACCAATTGGAAGCTTGTCTCTAAGAACTGAAATTTAGAGTTGAATAAGGAGTCATATCTCTTTGTTTTGTTAATAACCAATTGGCAAGACGCAGGAAGTGTGGACCACTTTTTGTTTTTTAATTATATGGGCTTGGAAGTGAAGACAGCTGGTCTGCAGAGAAGGTCTGAAGAGAAATAAGAAAGATACATAGAGGGACACTGCCAAGCCTCACTTCCAGTACTATATTCTTGGCCTTGGGTTTCAAAAGACACCCCTCTCTTCTCATAAGAAACGTCTCCATTTAATCTCATTGATGAAGTGTAAGATCTTTTTATTTGCTGTAAGCAAGTCTTAACTTACAGGGTATTACCACACTGAAAAAGCAAATGTGCAGGAATTCCCTCTTGGCACGGACACTGCCTTATGCTCACTCAAATATCTGCCCCTTTAAATCTATAGTTTAGCTTAGATTTTCTTTTCTTCTCTTTCTCAAAAATATCTTTTATCTTACATGAAAAAGTTAAGATATGCTTGCCCTCTGTTTTGCAGTTTTCCTCTGGAACCAAATAAGACTAAGGAATTTATTTAGTTTTGTTTCCAAATTGCCCTTCAAGATGATGAAAACTGTAATTTCTTTTGTGTACTGACTTTTATCTTTTTGCAATTTGTTAAGGTTTTCATTTGACAGCATCTTATGCTAAAAATGAGAGGAAATGACAACACCAAGTTATATTCTAGTATTCTGTATGAAGATCTGCCAGTAATTCTCATCCCCCCAAAATCAAGCATTCTGGCCACCTCCCCTTGGAAGAGAAAGGAGAAGAAGCATCCCAGGCTGTAACAAAAGAAGTATACACATTATGTGCAGACTTGCCTTTCAGAACCGGGTTTACGTAATGGAGATCGATCTTCTGGGCAGCAATTACAGATTCACCAAGGAATCAATGCGGCTAAATTCACATTGACCTCAGCAGAAGAGTTTATAGCAGAGTAAGTACCTTCAGGCTCTTGTCTGGGGAAATTCAAATAGATACAGATACGAACATTCCTCAGACAAGTTTTTTTTTCTGGGAACACATGGCTGGCCAGAAGGATAAAGATGGATCCTGGACCACATGGCACTTGCAAGACCTTAATTTTTGTGGTTTAGTTTAAGCAGGAAAAATGATAGTGTCATGAAGAAAATAGCATTAATAATAATAGACTAACATTTATTGACCATTTAACATGTGTCTGGTGTGGTGCTAATAGCATATATCACAATATGAGGAAAAGCATTATTATTCCCACATTATTAATGAGTGAAATAGCTCAGAGAAGTTGAATGACATAGCCGCAAGTGTCAGAGCTGCAGCTTGAGGCAGGCAGACTGACTTCAGTGTTCAGGTTTTGAAGGCTCAGTGAGAATCATTCCCTTAACCACTTATTGGTCGGTGGGGCATCTGCTAAGTTTCCACTCCCAGGTTTTAGGTGAGGGCTGTCAGAGAATCCCAAGACTGAGTGTAAACTGGGGAGCAGAGAGGAGTCCTGGTATAAAAGCCTGGAGAACCATGTTGGAAGCTAAGATGAATACAGGAATAGCAAGTAGCCAAACATGGTCAGGGACCAGAAGGGACATGGAGAGCAATTCAGTTCATGGTCAGTTAAGATCTTTCACAGCAAGTGTGTCCAAGCCCACCTGAATCAATGCAGGAGCCGGGCGTGTGTGCTGAAAGTTGGCAGTGCTGACTCTGAGTGCAAGAGAAGGTGCTCAGGCACCCAGGGCTTTTGCAGACAGAAGGAAGCAAGCATCCTCCAACAGCCATGTGCAGGGAGCACAAGCCTCAGAGATGGAGCCCATCGCACAGTTCTGCTGTGTCACTCTGTCCCTCTCCAGGTCGCACGCATTTGTAAACCCTTTCCTATGTGAGAGGAAGAATCTTTATTTCTACTGTATTCATAGCCGAGTCACATGAGAAGGAATGGTTGAACTAGTATTTGAATTGAGAACTCCAAATCTCCAGAATCTTTTTACCGTAATTCCTAGCATCATTCCATCACAGATGAATTAGCATGGCGTGGTAGATGTGCCCAAATGGCTTCACCTCTGTCACTTGTCATTAGCCCACCTCACTCTCAGGTTGTTCGAACCCTCCTGACTTTGTCTTTCCTCCCTCCCCTCAACCTCCCCCCTCAACCTCGTTAGCTGGTTTCTCTCAGTTCAGGCCCCCTAGAATACCTAGTGAAATTTCTTAAAGTATTTGGGGGATTAAATCCAACTCACCTTGATCTTTGGACATTTATGGTAGTTCCTGGTCTTTATCAATACTTTTCCTTGACTTTTTACCCCCTAATGAAACAGCTACGGAACCACTGAATAGAGGGCCTGGGGAGACGTGGATTTCCCAGAAGTTAGTATTCCCCTGATTCAACAAACAACCATCCCACAATCAAGAGAATAGAATGTAGGGTAAAATGAGGAAAATGAAGCAGTTCAACATTCCTGGGAAATAAAGTGGAGGTCACATAGCACCATCTTCCATGTACTGAAAGCTGGAGAAGGCGAGAAGGTGGGTAATTGTGCTTGACCTGGCTAACAGTGAAGAATGCTAGTTTAGTAGAAAAAAAAAAGTTATTCAATTAGTTTTTGAAGCCACACTTATCAAAACAGTTGTTTAAACAAACTCCCAGTTATATAATAAATGAGTCACAGAAATATAATGTACAGCATGCTGACTATAGTTAATAATATAATACCCTGTTGCATATTGGAAAGCTGCGAAGAGATGTTAAAAGTTCTCATCACAAGAAAAAAATTCTGCAACTATGTATGATGACAGATGTTAAGTAGACTTATTGTGGTGATTATTTTGCAATACATACAAATCTTAAATCATTATTTTGTACATAATGTTGTATGTCAAGTATACCTCAAAAAATTTTTTTAAAGACAGTAGTTCTTCACAAAGCATCGAGCTGATCTCCCCATGCTCTGCAGCAGCTTCCCACTAGCTATCTATTTCACATTTGGTAGTGTGTATATGTCAATGCTACTCTTTCACTATGTTCCAGCTTCCCCTTCCCCCACTGTGTCCTCAAGTCTGTTCTCTACATCTGTATCTCTATTCCTGCCCTACCACTAGGTTCATCAGTACTATTTTTCTAGATTCCATATGTATGCATTAGTATACAGTATTTGTTTTTCTCTTTCTGATTTACTTCACGCTGTATGACAGACTCTAGGTCCATCCACCTCACTACAAATAACTCAATTTCATTCCTCTTTATGGCTGAGTAATATTCCATTGTATGTATGTGCCACATGGGGAGGGTGGGAGGGAGTCTCAAGAGGGAGGGAATATGGGGATATCTGTATACATATAGCTGATTCACTTTGTTGTACAGCAGAAACTAGCACAATACTTTAAAGCAATTATATTCCAATAAAGGTGAAAAAAATTTTTTTAAAAAAGACAATAGTTGTTTGAGCACTGCCTAACCCATCTACCAATGGGAGTATTTTCAGAAAGTCAGAAAGGAGCCCAGCATCACTGCTACCTTGGAAGAAAGATTTTATTGTTCATGGAGGATTGTTTTTGTTTTAATTTTATTGTGCTTTTCTGAAGAACATTCTAGAACTGAAGGACAGTAACATAGTTGATTCGTTGGCTGCACACAGTGTGATTTGCAGGTGAAGGTCCTCACTAGAAACATCCTGCTGTTCTGCTCTAAGTGGCTTTAGGTGACTACTATCCATAACCTCCATGTTTGAGCCCTGGAGGCAAATCTCTGGGGAAGAAGAATCTTGGTCCTCAGTTTACTTCCCACTTGGGGAGAGGGTGTCTCTCCCCCTGATTGATGATGTTGCCCATCACCCTTTGCTTCCCAAATGCACTGCTTTGCCTTCAGAGCTCTGACTCAAGGGACAAGTGATCCCCGTAGCAGAAATGAGAGTCTGGTGTTTTCACAGGACTCTCTTAAATTCTAAAGGTGATCAAACATGGAGAATGGATAAAGTACCCCAACTGTTATCATACCAAACTTCCTTGACCCTGTCTCTGCTCACAGGCCCTGGATGACCTCACTCCATCTCCTAAGATGTAAACCTTGGTCCCCAAGAATCACCTATACTTCCTGTGTTCTTCTCTTCTAGTTCCAGTCCCGTTGGCATGTGTAGAGCCCCAGCTAACATGCAAGCCTTTGTCCTAACACTCTGACTTCTCTCATGGCCAAGAGAACATTCTAGCACTGATGTCCACTTCAAGCTTAGAGCCTTCCCACTCACATCCCACTTCTGGTTGGGAAGATCTTCAGCAGGACATGAATTCTTTGAATGAGCTCTCTCTATATAGGTATGACTTATCTGTCTCTCATGCAGGCATATGGGCTCTCCCATGCAGAACCACTCTAAGATATAAATACTATTCTTGTACCCACATTAAAAATCATTACACTGACAAGAGGGCAGACAGCAGTATCAAGCAGTATCAGCAGTATTTCACCTTGCAGAACTGAAAACCACAGCCACAGAAAGACAGAGAAAATGAAAAAGCAGAGGACTTTGCACCAGATGAAGGGACAGGATAAAGCCCCAGAAAAATAACTAAATGAAGAGGAGATAGGCACCCTTCCAGAAAAAGAATTCAGAATAATGATGGTGAAGATGATCCAGGACTTTGAAAAAAGACCGGATGCAAAGATCGAAAAGCTTACCAAAGACCTAGAAGAATTAAAGAGCAAACAAACAGAGATATGCAACACAATAACGGAAATGAAAAATACACTAGAAGGAACCAATAGCAGATTAACTGAGGCAGAAGGGCAAATAAGTGACCTGGAAGACAGAATGGTGATCATCACTGATGTGGAAAAGATTAAAGAAAAAAGAAGGAAAAGAACTGAAGACAGCCTAAGAGACCTCTGGGACAATGTTAAACGCACCAACATTGACATTATAGGGGTCCCAGAAGGAGACGAGAGAGAGAAAGGACCTGAGAAAATATTGGAAGAGATTATAGTTGAAAACTTCCCTAACATGGGAAAGGAAATAGCCACCCAAGTCCAGGAAGTGCAGAAAGTCCCAGGCAGGATAAATCCAAGGAGAAACACGCCAAGACATATAGTAGTCAAATTGACAAAACTTAAAGACAGAGAAAAGTTATTAAAAGCAACAAGGGAAAAATGACAAATAACATACAAGGGAACTCCTGTAAGGTTAACAGCTGATTTCTCAGCACAAACTCTGCAAGCCAGAAGGGAGTGGCATGATATATTTCAAGTGATGAAAGGGAAGAACCTACAACCAAGAATACTCTATCCAGCAAGGATCTCATTCAGATTCGACAGAGAAATCAAAAGCTTTACAGACAAACAACAGCTAAGAGAATTCAGCACCACCAAATCAGCCCTACAACAAATGCTAAAGGAACTTCTCTAAGCAGGAAATATAAGAGAAGAAAAGGGCCTACAAAAACAAAACAATTAAGAAAATGGTAATAGGAACATACATATAGATAATTACCTTGAATGTAAATGGACTAAATGCACCAACCAGAAGACACAGACTGGCTGAATGGATACAAAAACAAGACCCATATATATGCTGTCTCCAAGAGACGCACTTCAGACCTAGGCACACATACAGACGGAAAGTGAGGGGGTGGAAAAAGATATTCTATGCAAATGAAAATCAAAAGAAAGCTGGAGTAGCAATATTCATATCAGATAAAATAGACTTTAAAATAAACAATGTTACAAGAGACAAGACAGGATATTACATAAAGATCAAGGGATCAATCCAAGAAGAGGAGATAATTATAAATATATATGCACCCAATATAGGAGCACCTCAATACATAAGGCAAATGCTAACAACTATGAAAGAGGAAATGCAAGGCAGAAATAGAGACACAGGTGTAGAGAACAAACACATGGACACCAAGTGGGGAAAGCAGGGAGGGTTGGGGGGGAATGAATTGGGAGATTGGGGTACCAAATTGTACATTCTAAATATATGCTGTTTATTGTCTGTTAACTGTGAAAAAAAAAAATCAATACACTGAGGGCCAAAGAGGTTAAATGATTTTCCCCAAACCACAAAGCTCACAAATGCTAGGGCTGGGATTTGAATCCAGAAGAATGTCACTACTAAGCCACAGTTATTCTCTGCTGGCTTCAGCAGTCTTAAGTTTCTAATGCACATCTTGTATTTCATCGAAATAAATGATCTGTCATAACTAACTCCAAACCTGAGCTGGTATGTTTTGAACCAATCAACTTTTATTTATTAAGATCTCTGGGTAAACCTATCTAGGCTCACTATTCTTCTGGCTCTGAAATGGGATAGGCTGATAACTTGAAAAATGGAAGGAGAATGCTATCATTGCACTCTGACTGGTGAAAATCCCTCCTTCCAGGCTGAAATGCTATGGTACACTGTCAGTGGTTTGAGGCATTCATTCTGAAATTACAGTGCAGACCATTAAGCTTGGGGGTATTCTCAATGTTTTGTAATTTCATAAGCTGTGGAGACCTCACTGAGCACAGAAGGCTGAGAAGTAAGTGAATGTATATTGTTAGTGGAACACTTTGTGCTTTGAGAATCCCCATAGAGAAAAGCAAAGCAAGAAGAATGTTAAACTTAATTCAGACCAACTGGGATCTTGTGACCCCTTCTGTTGAACTTTATGATATCTGGTAATGCCCCTTCTCTTCTAGAGCAGCCATCAGCTGTGCCCTGAAACCCCCTGGGGAATGTTCTCCAAGACCTCCTGGGTACTGCCTGTGTCATTTACACTCCACCCAGGTTCTTCCAAGACCTCAGCTTAGTGCTTCTTCAGGTCTTCTTGGCTACCTGTTTCATGCTGACCTCTTGCACCCTGTTTTCATCTGCAGTGCCTTCAGATGTGCTCTTCCGTTGACTTTTTCTTCTCCCTGGGCTGGATTTTCTAGTATCAATTTGTGAGGCAAGAGGCTGGTCTTCTGCTGCCCATCCCTCAGATCTCTGCTATCAAGCTGGTCTCACTGAATTTCTCTCTCCATGTTTGGCATTTGGGGACAATTGATTGCTAACCTTGGTAAGAATCACCCACTATCCTGCAGCAACCTGACTACCAGGAACACCACAATGTGGCCATTCCTAGAGACAAGTGTTCCCAACCTTTACAGCCCTCATCAAGCCAATCATTCTACTGGCGTGCTTGTGTGTGTGCGTGTGTAGAGGTGAGAAAGGCAGAGAGCGTGGACCTTTGACCAACTTTTCATTAACATTACTTGACCCAAGCAGTAATTCCTGGGAGAGAGCCAGAGCCCTAGTGTGAGGTTGTGAGTTCCCCATGACATGGTCTATAGAGCAGTTTTTACCCCTCTGTCATTTCCAGAGAAGATCCTTGGAAGCTTTATGGCCTCTACACCCTGAAATGCACAGGAAGATGATGAAAGATGAGAAAATGAGGGTCAGGGTGGGAGGGCATGGACGGCCCTTACCAGGAAGTATTTGTTGGACAGAAAGGAACATGCGAACCAATTGCTGGTGGACACAAGAGATGCTGGGAGATTAGAAAATCGCCAGGGTCCAGGTATTTGTGAGGGTCCCCGTGGAACACTGAGTGAAAAAATATCTTTGAGTGGTTGGGCAGCACTTTCTCCCATTTGCAGGGTGATGTAAGGAAAGGAGAAAAGCAACCTTTTAGATATGCCTTCTGAAAACTCTGTGACCCTTTATAGATTCATTTCAGCTCTTCTTGGGCAAACACTTGAGACTGCTTAAGTGGAGGCAGTGACTCTGGTTCATATCCCTGGTTCCCAACTTAAGAGATACTCTCGAGATATGCCCTGATTCCTTCGGTTGAGCATTACAAAGCTATGGACGTGTCCAGGAAAAGCAAGCTGAAGTGGCAAATTAGCTGCAAATTTACGAAGTTGGAAATTTACAAAATTGTCTTTATTCAATGTATACAAAGTCTACTCTTTTGTTATTTTTTAGATAAAATTCAGTGAGGAAAAATCAAATAGCTGACCATGGGCAACTGTAAACTTAAGCTTATTCACAACACCTCTCTGAGATGCACTCCGATATCACCCTGTCCTTCTGTCCCTCCCCATCCTCATCCCACACACTCACGGGCATACACACAGCTGTTTACCTCTGCTCACTTCTTCAGGGCATATTCTCCTACTAAGTACTTTCTCGTTTCCAGTACTAACCAGAGACATAGTCATGGGGATGTCAGAATTTTACTGCTATTCAGATGTGTACACTGTGAGCTACATTATTTTCTTGTGCTGAAAATCTCACTGCACCTGATTAAAGGTGGGGCTTAGAGTGTGATTAAAGTTGTCTCCATCACTTTAAATTCAGAACATTCTCCTTTTGATAAACAATCCAAATTAAAATTCCCTAATTCCCTATTGGCTTTATTTTTTCTCCTCTTTCAAATGCATCCTCCCTCCCCAACCCTTCTCCAGAAGGTGTTTGGGGGTAACATGGGTTTACACATCCCCAGGGCACAAGGGCAACCTAAAAGGTGACTTGTCCTCTGCTGCCCTCAAGGTCTTCACTGGCTTCTTCACTGGCCTGGTGACCAGGCCTTCTGCGCCCGGTGCACTTAGGTGAATCTGGGACTCCCCAGGTCGATGAATGTTATGCTACACCCACTGCTGATGACCACAGACCTTGCCATAATCTTCCACCATGATGCCCTCTACACTCATGGCCTTTCTGTCCATCCCCAGGCCTCTCCTGCTCCACTGGGCAGTGGCTCTATAGCACTGGGTATTGGAGCCAATTTGGGGATAAGGCAGGCAGTTGAGGAGTTCTCCACCTAGAGGTAGGCAGGGGAGTTTGTATTCTGACTCAGAGAAAGAAATACCAGGCCTGGCTCTTTGGTATGACAGTTGGCTCCAGCATCTCCCAACTCCAGTTGGTAGTACAAGAGCACAAGCATCTCAAACTATCCAGATTCCTCGTTCAGCAGTGACACCGATCTCCTGGATTTGCTGGCAGCAGCAGAGGCATGCTGGCCCCTTTCTGGATCTCTCTTTATCTAGTCACTGTGGTCTAATTCACCAGCATCCAGAGGGCATTTCTGATTGCTGACTTAGCACACTATGAGAGAACTGACAACTGACCATTGGGATCTGGGGCTTATAGGAAATATGTTTCTGAGAACCAAAGAAGGAAATTCTCACCAAAGCACAGCCATTTAA
Source organism: Hippopotamus amphibius kiboko (assembly GCF_030028045.1). Classification (NCBI taxonomy): domain Eukaryota; kingdom Metazoa; phylum Chordata; class Mammalia; order Artiodactyla; family Hippopotamidae; genus Hippopotamus; species Hippopotamus amphibius. The sequence goes on along the minus strand of NC_080190.1, from coordinate 54,544,328 downwards.
ATCTAATTAACATTTATTATACTTTTTTTTTCACTAAGCACCTATTTTGGCAGATATTTTCCTCTGGCTATAGATTCAAAGCCAAGGTCCTGCCATCAAAGAGCTCACAATGCAGTGGGGGAGAGAGGCAGCAACTCAGATATGATACATGTGTTCAGAGTGTTCTGGGAGAACTGGATTTTGAGGATAAGAAATGTCTTCATGGGCTTTCCAGGTTTTAATTAGTATGCAGTACTGCACATAATATTTTGATTCAGACAAACTTCTGGTTCAATTATAATTACATTACAATTATATTTTACTTTCTTGAAATAAAAATAAATCTGGATGTAGGTAAAGATATACTTTTTTCCAGAGGGTTACTGCAAGAGGAACTATTGCAACAGAGTGGAAGAACTATTACAATACGGAGAAGGCTGCTGAGAGCCACAAATGTCCCTAAGCCCAGGCAGAAAAGGGCTTTTCTCAGACAGAGGGAAGGAAACAGGGATGAAAAGAACAGGCTGTGGGGACGTGAGATGAGTGGATGGAGGTGGCAGGTTGGTAGATATAGCAGATGATGGGAGAGTGTTTTATTCTGAGGTCAGCCTAATCCTGGGAAGGGCCCTTAAGGAGGGGTTGTGTACTGCCTCAGGTTGAGAGTATGTCAAAGTTCAAGGATGTGGGGGAAGGAGAGAAGCTTAACCAAAGTTTGTTCAAGTCATGGTAGCAGTATTTTGTCCATACTGGGTACAAACAGTTCAGCTAATCATTTGTGGGACAAAGAATGGGAATTTGGAAGGTCTGTGTCTGACCTTGTCAGCGGTAAGCAAGGGGGGCCACCTGAGAATCTTATCTAAGTCATAGGGCCAAGGGTGTTTCTTTGCAGTAAACCACTTGCTGGAACACAAAAGAGTAGGGAGATGTCTTAATTGCTGCTCTTTTCTGAGGGCTCAGGGCAAGGATAAAATTCAACATTGTCAATTACTTTCTATGTGAGTTTGAACCTCAGTTTCCTCATAGAAAACTTGAGATAAAAATGGCTCCTATGTCAGGGTGAGGACCGTAGATGGAAACTCATGTAAAAAAAGTCAACATGGCACCAAGCACATTTTTAAGAGCTCCATAATAGTAGTCATCATTATTCAGACTATTTTTGTTGTTATTATTACTGCATCCTGGGCATTGCTTTTATTAAAGCAATTTTTATTATATATTCTAAAATTAAATGCAAATAACCAGAGCCCTATTATACCAAAGTACACAGCAAAAAATTAGCATGTGAATAACCTTAACATGACCCCGTTACCATCCAGGAGAGAGCCAACTGCACTGGAAGTATTTAACCAAAAAAAGACATGCTAGTTAGATCTTGTTGAACCGAATTTTCAGTATAATTTTGTTTAATTCGTTCTCTGGAACCCATGCAAATAGTGCTGTTTGCAATCTAAATGAGCACAGGCCTCTGGGGTGTGGAGGCTGGAGGCTTCTTGCTGGACTAAAGGGAGGCTGACTCCCTGAGGCTTACTCCTCTGGGTCTCAATGTGTACTCAGACTTAGGCTGATGTGGCCATCGCAGCTCTTTCTATAAGCATTCAGGTTCTTCTAGATCTTTTCCTCTTACACTGGGGATGGAGCTTCTCCTAACATCTTCTTATTGGTTTAGAGAGGATTTCTTAAAGACTTTATACGGGAGCCTTAAATATTTCATGGGCTCATCTGCCTGTTTAATTATGTCTACATGCAAAAAAGGCTTCCTGGCTACGCATACATTTTGCAGTACTGTTATATAAATATTTAAACAGCTGGGCTTCTCCATATCCTCAAGAAAAGTACGAATCTTTGCTTGGGAGGAAAGGTCTAAGTGAAGAAGGTGTGGAAATGTGTGCATAAGTAGATCTCCACATATAAGCAGGGTGACGAATTCTTTTTTTTTTTTATTATTATTTTTTTGGGGTACACCAAGTTCAATCATCTGCTTTTATACACATATTCCCGTATTTTTAAAGCTAACTGAACAATAACAGCCACAACCACAAAAAGGTTTGCCCCTTGCCTTGACCATTGGCCAGGGTATCTTATAATATGCTCTAGTGGAGCTCTGGCATAAAAGAGGCACACATGAGAATCCTGACTTTACCATTTACCAACTGGACAAAACTATGTAAGTCATTTAACCTCTCTGAGCCTTATTTTTCTCATTTAAAAAGTGGGAGAAATAATAGTGCCGTCACTGTGGAAAACACTATGGCAATTCCTCAAAAAAATTAAACATAAAATTACCATATGGTCCAGTAATTCCACTCCCGGGTACGTATACAAAAGAATGGGAAGATATCTGAACACCCATGTTCATAGCAGCATTGTTCACAATAGCTAAAACGTGGAAGCAACTAAAATATTCATCAACAGGTGGATGAAACAACATGTGATATATATGTGTATATGTATACATATACATATATGTAATATACACACAATGCAACATTATTCAGCCTTTAAAAGAGAGGAAATTCTGACACAGGCTAAACTTGGATGGATCTTGAAGACATCATGCTATATAAAATAAGCCAGACAGAAAAGAACTAATGTTGCATGACTCCATTTATATGAGGCAACTAGAGTAGTCAAATTGCTAGACAGAGATGGGATGATGGTTGCAGGAGAAAAGAGGGAGTGGGAGTTTCACTTTGGAAAGATGAAAAAGTTCTGGACATAGGTGGTAGTGATAGTTGTACATCAAAGCAAATGTACTTAACGTCATTGAACTGTACACTTAAAAATGGTTAAAATGGTAAATGTTACATATATTTTACCACAATAAAACAATGGAGCAATAATTACATTTTCCTTAAACAGAAATTTCAAGTGCTAAATAAATCATGTATATTAATATGTGAAATACTTTGTGCAGTGGATGGCACTTAGAAGTTACCCCAAAGATGCCAATGCCTTCTTCATTCTGGGTGTGGGTTTACAAGGGTGAGTTTTTTGGCCCTTCACTCATTGCTTGTACCTAGGATGGCAAACCTTATCACAGGTGGACAGTCAAGGCACAGTATGGCTTCATGATCTGAAAAGTAAGGCTCCCCATATATCTTTGCAAGTAAGGTAAATGGAATTTATTCTCTTTCATGTAAATATATGTATTTGATTAAACTTTTTATTTAATGATAATTGTAGATCCACGTTTAGTTGTAAGAAATAATGCAGAGACCCAGTGTACCTTTTACCCAATTTCTCCCATGGTAGCATCTTGTAAGGCTTCAGTACAACATCACAACTAGAATATTGACATTGTTAGAGTCAAGATCCAGAACATTTTCATCACCACAAGGATCCCTCCTATTGCCCTTTTACAGCTACATCCACTTCCATCTCACCCTCCCCACTCCCAGTACATACAACAATCCCTAACTCCTGGCAATCACTAATCTGTATTCCATTTCTTTTGTGTAAGTTTTTTTTAATTAATTAATTTTTAAGCCCTTTATTGGAGTATAATTGCTTTACACTGTTGTGCCAGTTTCTGCTGTACAACAAAGTGCATCAGCTGTATTTATACATATATCCCCATATGCCCTCCCTCCCGGAGACTCCTTTCCACCCTCCCTATCCCATCCCTCTCTAAGTCATCACCAGTCATTGAATTGATCTCCCTGTATCATGCAGAAGCTTCCCAATAGCTATCTATTTTACTTTTGGTAGTGTATATATGTCAATGCTACCCTCTCGCTTTGGCCAAGCTTCCCCTTCGCCCCCTACCGTGTGTCCTCAAGTCCGTTCTCTACATCTGCATCTTTATTCTTACCCTGTCACTTGGTTCATCAGTAACATTTTTTTAGATTCCATATATATGAGTTAGTATACAGTATTTGTTTTTCTCTTTCTGGCTTACTTCACTCTGTATGACAGACTCTAGGTCCATCCACCTCATTACAAATAACTCAATTTCATTCCTTTTTATGGCTGAGTAATATTCCATTGTATACCTGTGTCACATCTTCTTTATCCATTCATCTGTTGATGGACATTTAGGTTGCTTCCATGTCCTGGCTATTGTAAATAGTGATGCAAATTTTGCCATTTCAAGAATGTAATATAAATGGAATCATACAGTATGTATCCTTTTAAGGATTGACTCTTTCCACTCAGCATAATTCCCTTAACATTCATCCAGGATGGCAATGGTACATTTTAAAATAAAAGCACAACTGACTAGTAAAGCAACTCTGTCCATCAAGGTCATGAGAGAGACTTAATTCTCTCCAGATAGTCATACAAAGGGACTTCACTGTAGAGCCTAGAGTTAGAGGCATGAACAGCACTAAAGGAGCCAATAAAGAATGTTAACATATTTGAGACAAGCAACAGCAGGGATCCATGGCCACCCCTTAAACAGAAGCAGGGGGGAGAAAGTCATGCTACCAGAGCTCCCTGAGAGGAGCCACAGTGGATGAAGAGGAATGCCTGGGAGTAAGGCCAGGAAGAGACAAATCTATTGCAGATTATAGCCAGAAAGACATATCCTGACCTCACCCGCTACCCCTTGATTTCCTGCCTAACTTGAGCAGAACCTAGCAGGAAGCTAGGAAACCCAGGTACAGCAGCTTTAGAAGCCAGACTCCTTGGGTATAGAGCAAAGCCAAAAAAGGGCACAGATGGACTTAGGGCCAAATAATAAACAACCAGCACAGCAAACAGTGATAAAAATGTGTTCACTCAACTAGTATTTCTTGAATGTTCACTATTTGCAAGGCTCTATTCTAAGCACTGCAGAAGCATAGTAAACAAGAATAATTAAGTTGTTTCTAATTTCAAGTAGGGGAAGACAGCTAATATTTTGCTGAACTGATGCTCTTGAGTAGGGAAGAATTGATGGGATCCAGTGCATAAGAGGCAGGCTGGCCTTAGATAGGGGCATGGGCAGCGCGTCCATGATACTAGCTGGGGAGGCAGCATAAATGGGTCCAGATAACTTTAGGTTTGTAGATTTAGTGACTGGAGTAAGTAGAAGTTCTATTGGTTCCTATTGTCTCAGTGAAAAATGAAGCAAGCTGAGAGAGGATAATCAAGAGGTGTCAGAGATTTGAGGAAAGAAATATGGAAAAGTCATCTAGGAGAGATGAAGTATAAACGGACTAGATCACAAGCATCTTTTAAAAATTCACACCCCAGGCCATATTCCAGACCAATTAAGTCACAATTGTTGGCAGTGGGACACAGGCATGAGTGATTTTTGAATCTCCACAATCAATACCAATGTGTAGAAAATTTGGCAAACTCTGGACCAGGGAAATGTAGCACCACTGCTGGGTAGCACTGAGGTTAGAGGTCATAATTTTTACATAAGGCCAGTCAGCACGCTCATTTTCCCACACTAGTTTCAGCAGTCTGTGTGTAGGTATGGGGTGAATTGTGGGTTACATTTAACCAAGGTTGGGTTTAACCATATGACTATAATGCAGAAAAAGAAAGACAGGGTTGCCAAGGTGTATGGAAAAGGGTGATTAACATGATGGAGCCTGGGCTCACAGCTGAATGAGAAAGGATTTAAGGACTCTGTCAAGTTAAAAAATATACACAATCTAAAAGCTGACAGTTATGTTTTATTTGGCGGGAATTTTTAGCACTTCAAGCTGGGAGGCAGCATCTCAAGTAACCCTGACAGAACTGCTCCCAGAATGCACGGGGGAAGCCAGGTCATATAGAAGTCTTGTGACAAAAGGCAAGTAGTCTGAAAGTCAAAGGATTATTGTTAATTAAAGAAAACCAGATATCCCAAGTTAAGAAATTTAGTGCTTTTCCATGTATGGGAAGATGCGAGAGTCTGGGCTCACTGAAATGTTCACCTCACCTACCTGAGGCCAGTGTCCCGTGTTTTCACGTCCTAAGTTTCCTCAGGGCTTACCAGCTCACATTGGAGGGCTGCAATTGCTAATTACTGTGACATCCTTTGTTTACTGATATGCCAGCAATATTCCATCTATCAACTCCATGGGTATAAAGTCAATAGGATAACATGACTTTAGGGTCCTCTGAGGTTAAATTTTTGGAGCTCACTAGAGGAGAGAGCTGGAAAAGTGGAAGGTGGTGATCAGATTATAGTCTACTTGGAACTGAGATGGTGAAGAGTGTACAGTTACTGGTAATGCTATATCCTAGAAAATAACCATGCGAGTGGGTGACTGTTGTAGGCTAGAAGACAGACTGTTAAGAAGAGCAGGTTAGATGCAAAATAAATCATATAAAATAAAATGTGTTAAGTTTATAATACATATATCATGTTAAAAAAAAAAAAAAAAGAAGGGCAGGTTAAAGAACTAAAAGTCCAATATACTATAGAGGCATATGTGTGAATGATGAAATCATCAAGAAATATGCCATGGATGGTTTTAGAAAGAGTGACATTAAGACAGATACAAAAATTATGAAATAATTTATTTGAATATAATATGCATTGAAGCAATTCTGAAGAAAACAATAAAAACAACGTCTACATAGAAGATGAGAAAGAGAAGAGAAATGATTCTAATCACTTTCTAAAGGCAGTCGCTGGGGGCAGATCCTGGCTCCACCACTTCCCTGTCTGTGACTTTGTGCTGAGGGCTTCACCCCTCCACAGCCCACTTTATTCATCTATCCAAGGAGATGATGATAGCATCTTCCTAATGTCTTGTAATGAGAAGTTGGCTGATGTGGAACTTGTAAAGTGCTTAGGATGTTGCCTGTAGGTTGTGGTAATGCTTCTCAGCTATCCTTGATTGTTCTCAACCCAAAGTGACTCCTGGCTTACTCTAAGGGAGGAGTTTTCAAACTTGAATGTACATCAGAATCACTTTGAGGCTTTGAAAACATATTAGACACCAACTCCAACATTTCTGAATAGATCAGGGACCTAAGAATTTGCATTTCTAAAAAGTTCTTAGGTAAAGCTGATTCTGCTGGTCTGGGGACCACACTTTGAGATCATCTGCTGGGGATGGCACCCAGAAATTGTCTTAGCAAACTTTCCCCTCCAGGTGATTCTTAGCATAAGCTACAGAACAGCCTTTAGGCTTAGTAAAAACTAACACACTTAATTCTTCTTCCTGTCTGTCCATCTTAGCATATTTCTTAAGTTTTCTGGCCATGGTGGCATCAAAACTCCCCTTTTCTTTTCCTACAGTAAAAATTGATTATTTTCTGCCCAGGCTCTTCCATGGTTAGCTGCTTAAATAATTTTCCACATAGCTTGGTGAAAATTGAAAAAGAGTGTTACTCACCAAACAGGTTGAAGTGATTTTTCAGACTTTCAAAGGAAACATGTTCTTACTTCCAATCATGTTGCTAGGGCTAGAGATGGTAAGATTTTTTTTTTAATACTTGTTTATTTCTTTGGCTGTGCTAGGTCTTAGTTGCGGCACATGGGATCTTTTAGTTGATCTTTTAGTTGCAGCATGCCAGATCTATTTTAGTTGCGGCATGCAGAAACTAGTTCCCTAACCAGGAATCAAACCTGGGCCTCCTGCATTGGAAGTGTGGAGTCTTAACCACTGGACCAGCAGGAAAGTCCCTAGAGAGGGTAAGATTTAATCATCAAAGGCTCTACCATGGGCATTCTTACCAACTGTTTAGGAGACTTAACGTTGTCAGAAAAACAATCTGAAACTTGAAAATAAAAATGTGGGCATCACGTCTTTTAAATATCATATAGAGGCAAAGACCACTCAAGGATTGTTTAGGAGACTTTACTTAGTTCATTTCACTGTTTAAGACTAATTAAAAGTCACAGACTTAATGAAGTTACTTGTTAGCAAATGTATGTTTGTCCTATAGTGATGCAAATAATTTCTGTCAAATAAACAGATTACTCCCACAAATTTATAGTCTATTAGACATTAAACAGTTTATATCTAACTCAACAATCATCTCAACATTTCTTTGTTTAATTGCCTGTGAACTCTTGCCTCTTAAAGGCTCTTTGAACCAGTCACAACATATTACTGATTCCCTCATTAATTAATGAGTTAAAATCTTTGACGTGCTCATTTTGTATTTGCCCAAGAATCATGATTTTGCATTTCTGAAAATTATACTTTAACACTGTTCACTAAAGAACTCATTTGAAATAGTTTTGCAGAGGATTGGGCTTGAAGGTTGGTGAAAATGACCACTCTGTGACATAAATGTATGACTTGTGGTTAATTTTACTGTAATCAGCTCAAAGACGCATTGCAGCAAAGGATATCAAAAAGCTTCCGGATGGGAAAGCTAAAGAACCATGGTGTCTCAGATCATCCCAGTCTCCTCATGGGAGAGGTAGTCAGGTGGTGGGTATTCAGGCATTCTGCCTTTCCAGGGTGAAGTATTGCCTGTCTATTAGAACTCCAGGGTGGGTACTCTTGATCATTTTACCCTGAAACTCTTTTACTAAGCTACCTGACACCAGTATCAAGTTCTAGCCTAGTTGCTGATTATGTCACTTCTGACATCATCTTGCTGTACTGTCCACAGGTTCTATGTAATAACCGGGGATCACACATATATGGTTACATTATAACCATGTAATGATGACCAGTCAGGGCATATACCAGAATCTCCTACATCACAAGGCAGAGAGGAACTGAGCATAGCCAACCTAGGCACACTGTATCTTTTCAATATTTTCTCAACTGAGTCCAAGTTTCTCAGAGGTAGTTAAGCATTTTTTAAACAAATACATAAAATTATTTTCCCACAGTGAAAAATGTTCACTAAAACCTTATTTTCTGAAATGCAAATTAGTTGAGATTTCAGAAATTTAAAAAAAAGTAACCCAAAGAAAAATTGAAGGGAGGAAAAAAATATGGGAATGCAAAACAAAATACAAAAGTAAAAGTAAAATTAATGGATAAATTCAAAATACAGTTACTTAAAAAGTCTAATAAAACAGGGAAAATAATGTTAACTTTAATAAAAATAAGGTAAGAAATCAAAATTAGAAAGGGATTATTACAAATAAAATTATTAAATTACAATGGATTACTGTCATGGTTTCGTAATAAAATTAGAAACATTGATATAATGCTTCATGTTCTATAAAAGAGACCAGCAAGTACTATGATAACAGCCAAACTGACACCAGAATTAACACAGTAGGAAATAGAAAACCTGGGGAGAAAAGATGGCGGCGAAGTAGAGAGACGTGGAGTGCATCCCTCTCCACAGATGCATTGGGAATTCATGGAAGGACGCAGTCATTCCCACAGAGAACCAGCTGAACACCAGCAGATGGCCTCGGACACCAGAAAGGGCTGCGGGGAGCCCGACATAGCCAGTAGGGAGGGATCTACGACGGCTCAAAGAGGGTGAAGCGGCGGAGCTGTGGCAGACGGGAGGGAGTGAGAAACATACGGAGGGTCCGCAGCGCAGCTCAGCGTTCCCGGAGCAAGACATCGATCCACGGCTGAACGGAGGGTCCAGGAGCGGGAGCATGGGAACCGGAGAGCTGGTTCAGGGTGAGAAACATTGTTGCCGGTAGGGTGACGGACCGAGAGGACAGGAGGGAGGAGGTCCACGGAGAGGAGTGCCCGTCCCTGAGAGCTGCCCGGCCATGATGGTGGCTGGAGGCTGCAGGCTCACGGGCCGGGGGGAGGAGCCCCGCGCGTAGCCTCTCTCTCTCTTTCGGCGCCTCTGCAACAGGCAGTGGAGAGACGCCCTGCAGGCCACCTAAGGCGCTCAGGGATAACAAGCACCCTCAGGCGCTCGGGCGGGGCTAGATTAAAACCCCTTGCAACACCAGCAGCAGGGAGGCTGCCGAGAGAAAAAAAAAAAAAAAAACCAGCAACAACAACAAAAAAAAACCCGAGAGAGGCCCAACTCTAAGACTTTCTGTTTACGCCTGAGCCACCAGCGTCCCTCTGCAACAGGCACCTCCAAGCCCAACTGAAACAACAGTGCGCCACTGCTCACTCACTCCCAGGAGAAGGAGCCACTACTGTACCCTCTCCCTCCCCACACACCGAGGCTTACAGACAAACAATAAAGGAACCTCTGCTGGTCACAGAATAATGCAAAAAAACCCAAGGCAAGGAGAAGGACACTTACAGCTGAGACGCTAAGGAAACAGAAATAGTAGTATCAATATCTATTGAACTGGTCCATTCTGGGATTAGTTCTGGATTTTTTTTTTTCTTTTTCTTTTTCTCTCTCTTTTTTTTTTCTTTATTAAATACGATATTAGCCCTAAGGGATCTACAAGTTTTATAACATGATTTTTTAATGATATTTTTTATTCTTTTTTTTTTTTTTGCCTTTTTATATACTTCTATATCTAGCTAAGTTTTTGGTAGTACGGACAATATATCTCTCATACTTTCCTTTCATCCCTATCTTTTATACATTTCTATTCCTTTCTTTTTATTTGCATATTTCCAACCACATTACGCTTTTCTGTTCCCCTTTCTTACAGCCATTTTAAGTTTATTTTATCTTAACATACTTATAAGCAACACTATCGGTCTGCTCAGACTCCTTGCTCTATTCTCCAGAGGACGCACTGCCTTGGTATTTAATATTAGGCTTTTGTCTTTATCTTAGTTCTTAGTACAGTTGTCTAATTACATTCAGAGAATCTCCATTCTCTCTGGTGGTACTCTGGCTCTTTTCTATATTTGATTCTAGCTTACAAAATCTCCCTGGATTAATGTTTGTATGTGTAAGGTGTTATTTGTTTGTTCATTTGCTTTTGCTTTTGTCTCTGATTTGTTCTGTTTCAGTTGTCAGTTTCTGTTGGGTTTCTCTTTGAATATCTGATAGCACACTGGGGTTCCGTCAGGTCTTTCTAGAGGCTTATGTCCTAACGGATTCAGTAATTGTGTGTCTTATAGATGTATGTGTCTGCTAGATTTAATATTCGTTTAATCCAATACTTGGACATTAGTCTGAGGCTTGGGCAGTCTTCTATAAACACCTCTATCACCAGGACAAGCAACCTCAAAAGTTGGTACAACCATGAGGAAACAAAGAAACACCATGCAGGCAAAGGAGCAGGAAAAAAACCCACAAGACCAAAGAAATGAGGAGGAAATAGGAAAAATGCCTGAAAAAGAATTCAGAGTAATGATAGTAAAAATGATACAAAATCTCGATAACAAAATAGAGACAGTACAAGAAATAGTTCATAAGAACTCAGAAAAACAAACAGCAATGGATAACAAAATAACTGAAATTAAAAATACCCTAGATGCTATAACCAGCAGAATGACTGAGGCTGAAGAACGAATAAGTGAGTTGGAAGATAGAATGGGGGAAATAACTGCCACAGAGCAGGAAAAAGAAAAAAGAATAAAAAGATTGGAAGACAGTCTCAGAGACCTCAGTGATAGCATTAAGCGTACCAATATTCGAATTACAGGCATCCCAGAAGAAAAAGAAAACAAGAAAGGGTCTGAGAAAATATTTGAAGAAGTTATAGTGGAAAACTTCCCCAACATGGGAAAGGAAATCATTAACCAAGTCCAAGGAGCACAGAGAGTCCCATACAGAATAAACCCAAGGAGAAATACACCAAGGCACATGTTAATCAAACTAATGACAATTAAACACAAAGAAAAAATATGAAAAGCAGCAAGAGAAAAGCAACAAACAACATATAAGGGAAAACCCATAAGGATAACAGCTGACCTCTCTACAGAAACTCTGCAGGCCAGAAGGGAATGGCAGGATATACTGAGAGTCCTGAAAGAGAGAAACCTGCAGCCAAGAATACTCTACCCAGCAAGAATCTCACTCAGATTCAATGGAGAAATCAAAAGCTTTCCAGACAAGCAAAAGTGAAGAGAATTCAGCACCACCAAACCAGCCTTAAAACAAGTGCTAAAGGAACTTCTCTAAGTAGGAAACACAAGAAAAGGAAAAGACCTACAAATACAAACCCAAAACAATAAAGAAAATGGTAATTGGAACACACATGTCAATAATCACCTTAAATGTAAATGGATTAAATGCTCCAACCAAAAGACACAGACTGGCTGAATGGATACAAAAACAAGACCCTTCTATATACTGCCTACAAGAAACCCACTTCAGACCAAGGGATACATATAGACTGAAAGTAAAGGGATGGAAAAAGATTTTCCATGCAAATGGAAGTCAAAAGAAAGCTGGAGTAGCAATACTCATATCAGACAAATTAGACTTTAAAATAAAGACTATTCCAAGAGACAAGAAAGGACACTCCATAATGATCAAGGGATCCATTCAAGAAGAACATATCACAATGGTAAATATCTATGCCCCCAATATAGGAACACCTCAATACATAAGGCAAATGCTAACAGCCATAAAAGGGGACATTGACAGTAACACAATAATAGTGGGACACTTGAACACCCCACTTACATCAATGGACAGATCATCCAAACAGAAAATAAATAAAGACACACAAGTTTTAAATGACACATTAGACCATCTCGACTTAATTGATATTTATAGGACATTCCATCCAAAAACGACAGACTACACTGTCTTCTCAAGTGCACATGGAACATTTTCCAGGATAGATCACATCTTGGGTCACAAATCAAATCTCGGCAAATTCAAGAAAATTGAAATCATATCAAGCATCTTCTCAGACCACAACGCCATGAGACTAGATATCAATTACAGGGAAAAAACTGCAAAAAATACAAATACATGGAGGCTAAACAATTCACTCCTAAACAACCAAGGAATCACTAAAGAAATCAAAGAGGAAATCAAAAAGTATCTAGAAACAAATGACAACGAAAACACAACAACCCAAAACCTATGGGACGCAGCAAAAGCAGTTCTAAGAGGGAGGTTTATAGCAATACAGTCCTACCTTAAGAAACAAGAAAATTATCGAATAAACAACCTAACCTTACACCTAAAACAACTAGAGAAAGAAGAACAAAGAAACCCCAAAGGGAGCAGAAGGAAAGAAATCATAAAGATCAGAGCAGAAATAAATGAAAAAGAAAGGAAGGAAACCATAGCAAAAATTAATAAAACTAAAAGCTGGTTCTTTGAGAAGATTAACAAAATTGGTAAACCATTAGCCAGACTCATCAAGAAAAAAAGGGAGAAGATGCAAATCAACAGAATTAGAAATGAAAAAGGAGAAGTAACAACGGACACCTCAGAAATACAAAACATCATGAGAGACTACTACAAGCAACTAGATGCCAATCAATTGGATAACCTGGAAGAAATGGGTACATTCTTAGAAAAATACAATCTTCCAAGACTGAACCAGGAAGAAATAGAAACCATGAACAGACCAATCACAAGTACAGAAATTGAGGCAGTGATTAAAAATCTCCCAACACACAAAAGCCCAGGACCAGATGGGTTCATGGGCGAATTCTATCAAACATTTAGAGAAGAGTTAACACCTGTCCTTCTCAAACTCTTCCAAAATATTGCAGAAGGCAGAACACTCCCAAACTCATTCTACGAGGCTACCATCACCCTGATACCAAAACCAGGCAAAGATGTCACAAAAAAAGAAAACTACAGACCAATATCACTGATGAATATAGATGCAAAAATCCTCAACAAAATACTAGCTAACAGACTCCAACAGCACATTAAAAAAATCATACAGCATGATCAAGTGGGGTTTATCCCAGGGATGCAAGGATTCTTCAATATATGCAAATCAATCAATGAGATACATCATATCAACAAATTGAAGGATAAAAACCATATGATCATTTCAATAGATGCAGAAAAAGCTTTTGACAAAGTTCAACATCCATTTATGATAAAAGCTCTCCAGAAAATGGGCATAGAAGGAAATTACCTCAACATAATAAAAGCCATTTATGAAAAACCAAAAGCCAGCATCATTCTAAATGGGGAAAAACTGGAAGAATTCCCTCTAAGAACAGGAACAAGACAAGGGTGTCCACTCTCACCATTATTATTCAACATAGTTTTGGAAGTTTTAGCCACAGCAATCAGAGAAGAAAAAGAAATAAAAGGCATCCAAATTGGAAAAGAAGAAGTAAAATTGTCACTCTTTGCAGATGACATGATATTATATATAGAAAACCCTAAAGACTCTACCAGAAAACTGCGAGCACTAATTGATGAGTTTAGTAAAGTAGCAGGATACAAAATTAATGCACAGAAATCTCTTGCATTCCTATACACTAACAATGAAAGAGCAGAAAGAGAAATTAAGGAAACTCTCCCATTCACCATTGCAACCAAAAGAATCAAATACCTAGGAAAAAACCTGCCTAAGGAGGCAAAGGATCTGTATGCAGAAAACTTTAAGACATTGATGAAAGAAATCAAAGACGATACAAACAGATGGAGGGACAGACCATGTTCCTGGATTGGAAGAATCAACATCGTGAAAATGTCTGTACTACCCAAAGCAATTTACAGATTCAATGCAATCCCAATCAAATTACCAATGGCATTTTTCACAGAACTAGAGCAAGAAATCTTACGATTTGTATGGAAATGCAAAAGACCCCGAATAGCCAAAGCAATCTTGAGAAGGAAAAATGGAGTTGGTGGAATCAGGCTTCCTGACTTCAAACTATACTACAAGGCCATAGTGATCAAGACAGTATGGTACTGACACAAAAATAGAAAGGAAGATCAATGGAATCGAATAGAGAACTCAGAAGTAAGCCCAAACACATATGGGCACCTTATCTTTGACAAAGGAGGCACGAGTATACAATGGACAAAAGACAGCCTCTTCAAGAAGTGGTGCTGGGAAAATTGGACAGCAACATGTAAAAGAATGAAATTAGAACACTTCCTAACACCATACACAAAAATAAACTCCAAATGGATTAAAGACCTACATGGAAGGCCAGACACTATAAAACTCCTAGAGGAAAACATAGGCAGAACACTCTATGACATCCATCAAAGCAAGATGCTTTTTGCCCCACCTCCTAGAATCATGCAAATAAAATCAAGAATAAACAAATGGGACCTCAGGAAACTTAAAAACTTTTGCACAGTGAAAGAAACCATAAACAAGACTAAAAGGCAACCCTCAGAAAAAATAATTGCCTATGAAACAACGGACAAAGGATTAATCTCCAAAATATACAAGCAGCTCATGCAGCTTAATACCAAAAAAGCAAATAACCCAATCCACTAATGGGCAGAAGACCTAAATAGACATTTCTCCAAAGAAGACATACAGATGGCCAACAAACACATGAAAAGATGCTCAACATCACTCATCATCAGAGAAATGCAAGTCAAAGCCACAATGAGGTATCACCTCACACCAGTCAGAATGGCCATCATCACAAAATCTGGAAACAACAAATGTTGGAGAGGGTGTGGAGAAAAGGGAACTCTCCTGCACTGTTGGTGGGACTGTAAGTTGGTACAGCCACTATGGAAAACAATTTGGAGGTTCCTTCAAAAACTACAAATAGAACTACCATATGATCCAGTCATCCCACTCCTGGGCATATACCCAAAGAAAACCATAATCCCAAAAGAAACGTGTACCATAATGTTTATTGCAGCACTCTTTACAATAGCCAGGACATGGAAGCAACCGAAATGCCCATCAACAAATGAATGGATACAGAAGATGTGGCATATATATACAATGGAATATTACTCAGGTATAAAAAGGGATGAGATGGAGCTATATGTAATGAGGTGGATAGACCTACAATCTGTCATACATAGTGAAGTAAGTCAGAAAGAGAAGGACAAATATTGTATGCTAACTCACATATACGGAATCTAAAAATGGTACTGATGAACTCAGCGACAAGAACAAGGATGCAGATACAGAGAATGGACTGGAGAACTTGAGGTATGGGAGGGGGCGGGGGGTGAAGGGGAAACTGAGACGAAGCGAGAGAGTAGCACAGACATATATATACTACCAAATGTAAAATAGTCAGTGGGAAGTTGTTGTGTAACAAAGGGAGTCCAACTCGAGGATGGAAGATGCCTTAGAGGACTGGGGTGGGGAGGGTGGGGGGACTCAAGGGGGGGGAATCAAGGAAGGGAGGGAATACGGGGATATGTGTATAAAAACAGATGTTTGAACCTGGTGTACCCCCCCCCAAAATAATAAAAAAATAATAATAATAAATATATATTAAAAAAAAAGAAATAGAAAACCTGAATAGAGCAATAGAGAAAATAAAGAAAATTGCTAAAGTTTACCCACAGTAATGAAATTTACCAGTGGAAAGTTACCACTTTACTCTTTGAAAATTTCACAGTGTATCACCTATTACATGGCATGGAGCAAGAGGAAAGTATTTCCAGGCAATTAACAGAAAAATTAATATCCAGAAGGAAGCTGGGTAGATGTCTAATATCACAGCTGGATGTCAAGATCAGAATCAGCAGACTGTCAGTTATGGTCCCTTTCCCCAATAATATTCAAGAGGAAGTTATACAAATGAATTTTCACGAACTTTTAAATGAAATGAACATTTGAACAGACTGTATGTTTTGTCTATAGATGCACGATTATACACTATTGATAAATCTTATATCTGAGAAAGACACCAAAATTGCTCTGATTAGTAAGGACATCATTTGAAAGAGCTTTCAGGTTGCTGAGAAAATAGATGAAGTTGAGAAACTGGGTGCTATGATTGAAGAGTGTGAAAGACTAGACAAAGTTGAAGCTCTTTAATCCATGAGAACAAGTCTGTATCAAGGACTGTATATGGCTGATTGAAAAGGGTTTTCTACAGAAGAAGACATTTAAAACAACACATCTACAAACTTTTAGATTTTTGTAAGCAAGGCATAAAATCTTCTTTGTTATGAAGTTGTCCAACTAACATTTAATTAATTAGAAAAAAAAGAAAGAATGAGAAAGGAAGAAAAAAGTGGTGACTTGCAGGAAAAAAATCAACAATACAGCAGTATAAAAGTAGAACATAAAAATATGTTACAACTTTAATTCTCCATTTTAAGTGAGCAATTTTGTAATAATTAGATAGCTTCTTTTTTATGTTTTGTATACACAAAAACAGGTTCACCCCATACATATTGTTGTTTAATATTTTTTTCCATTTAAAAATATATCATGGAATTCTACTAGTAGGAAGATGGGAGAGTGGCTTTCCTGGAGATTTCTACTAAATTTTTCTAAACAATCTCTTCTAAAAAATATAAAGGAGAGAATACTTCTTAATTTATCAAGTTAGTATTTATCCTGATATCAAAACCAGGCAAGGATAATACAGAAAAAGGAGAAAGATCCATACCTCTCATGAATATAAATGCAAAAGCCCTTAACAAAATATTAGCAAGTATAATTCAGTCAATGCAGAAAAAGCATATGACAAAATTTAACACCCATTCATGATAAAAACAAAAAATCTCAGGAAAATAGGAATATAGGGTAATTTACTCAACTTCAGCAAGGGCATCTACAAAGAAGCTACAGCTAATGTTATATGTAATGGTGAGAGACTGAATGCCTCCCTTTAAGATTAGGAAACAGGCAAGGATAACTTCTCTCATCACTCATTCAACTCAGTGCTTGAACTTCAGTGTAACAGGACAAGAAAAGAAAACAAAAGGCATACCAGTTGGAAAGAAAGAAATAACACGGTTCCTATGAGCAGGTGGCAAGATTGTCTACACAGAAAATCTCAAGGAATCTACAAAAAACTCCTAAAAATAGTAAGTGAAAACTCCTAAAAATAACATGTTCACTAAGGTCACAGAATACAAGATGAGCAAACAACATCAACTGTCTCTCTGTATGCCAGCAATGAATATGCAGACATTGAAGTTAAAAATACAATACCATTTACAATCTCTAAAAAAATACGAAATGCTTATATGTAAATCTAGCACAATGTCTTCAGGACTCGTGTGCTACAAACTACAACATACTGGTGAAAGAAGTCACCAAATGTCCAAATAAAGAGGGAGGCATACTGTGTTCATGGACTGGAAGACTCCACATAGTAACAGTGTCAATTCTTGCTCAAATTGATATATAGATTTGATGCAATCCTTATCAAATTCCCAGTAAGATTTTTTTTCTTAGACACACACAAAGTTATTCTAAAATTTATAGAGGAAAGTTAAGGCATTAGGATACATGAGACAATTTTGAAAAGAATAACAAAGTGAGGGGAATCCATCTACCCAATTTCAAGACTCATCATATAAAAACTAGAGTAGTAAAGACTATGAGGTATCGGCAAAGGCAAAGACACATAGGTCAATACAAAAGAAGAGAGCACACAGAAGTGCACCTACACAAATATACCTAACTTTTTTTGGAAAAGTATAGAAATAACTCAATGGAGAAAAGATAGACTTTTCAACAAATGGTATTGGACCAAGCAGACAAGCACTGGCAAAAAAAATAAACCTCAATTTAAATCTCACACCTTATAAAAAATTATCTCAAAATGGATCATGGACTTATATTAAAACCTAACACTATAAAACTTTTAGGAATAAAACGGATAATATTTCTAGGATACAAGGCTATACAAATATTTCTTCTATTTGAAACTAAAAGCATGATCCATAAAAGTATAAATCTCACTTCATAATAATTTAAAACTTTTGATCTATGAAAGGCCCTACTAAGTCAATGAAAACATAAGCTACAGCATGTGGGGAAATATTTGCAAACCACATAACAAACAAAGGACTTGTATCTATAATATTTTAAAATTCTCAAAATTCAATTGTAAAAAAAATAAAATAATGCAAAAGGCCAAAGATATCAGGAGACATTTCACTGAAAGAGATAAACAAAAAATTAAGCACATGAAAAGCAATTATACTCCAATAAAAATGTGGGAAAAAAAATGTTCAACATCATTTGCCATTAAGAAAATGAAAATGAAAGTCAAATTGAGCTACCACTACATACCTCTCAGAATGGCTAAAACAAAAAATAGTGCCAACACCAAATGATGGCAAGATTGTGGAAAGATCAGATCACCCATTCACTGCTCTTTGAAACAGACAATGGTACAGCCAGTCTGGAAAACAGTTTTGCAACTAACAAGCACACCAGCAAGTATACTCCTGGGCATTTATCCTAGAAAAATAAAAACTTCTGTTCACACAAAAACCTGTATGTGAATGCTTATAGAGGCTTTATCTATAAGAGCCCAAGACTAGAAGAAACATCCAAGATGTCCTTCAACAGATGAATGGTTAAGCAAACCATACACAAAAAGGAACAAGCTATTGAAACATGCAATAACCTGGAGGAATTCCAGAGAATCATGCTGAGTGAAGGGAAAAAAAAAAGCATTTCCAAAGGGTTACATACTTTGTGATGATATATATATGAGGGTGAGTCAAAAATTATCCACACTTTGGCTATAGAAATTCTATAGTCAGAATGCAGATAATTTTTGACTCACCCTCGTATGTGTGTGTATCATCATAATATATATAATATTATATATATATATGTATATATGAATGAATTGAATATATACATCCTAGAATTGGATATAAAAATGGAGAACAGTTTGGTGGTTGCCATGGGTTAAGGAGCAGGGGTGAGGGTGAAAGGGAAGCAGGTATGGCCATAAAAGAGCAACATGAAGGATCGTTGTGCTGATGTAAATATTCTGAATATATCAATTTCAATATCCTGGTTGTAATATTGGGCTACAGTTTTGCAAGATGTTTTCATTGGTGGAAACTAGGGAACGTGTACAAAGGATCTGTCTATTATTTTATAATTCTATATAAATCCAAAATTATCTTAAAATTAAAAGCTTACTTTAAAAAACTCAATTTCAGAAAGTCATCATCAAGAGGTGAACTGTAATACTAAGTTTTCCATCTCTTTCTGGGATCCAGTAGTGGGAACTGGGCATAAAGCTACCTGTCATATAAACTCTCTCCTTTCTTGCACAGAGGAAAGTAATGTTATATACATTAACGTTCTTCTTTCCATTTCATCTGCTAGCCCAGTACTGATTGGAGGAATGTGAACTCGCTTTTGGTTTACAGATTCCAATATTTTCTTTCAGCTGGCTCCACAAATCCCTATACTTCTCTTTTCTCTGTATTTCATTATCTCTAGGGATCCCTGAGCCCTCAGGGATCCAAACAGAAGTGTTATAATCTTTTCCAAGTAGTGTTGTGCAATTTTCAGTTTCTTAATTCTCTGGGTCTTGATTAACACCTACTCCTTTAATGAAAACACTAAAAAAAAAATCATTTTCTATGTATTATTTTCTGGATGTAATAGGGTTTAGCTGTTATGAATTTGCAATGAGTGTTATTACTCAAACTCATCTTTCATATCTCCTTCAGAAATCTTGGGGATGCTACCCACAGACAATAATAGCCAGTGAGAAACAAAATAATTTATTCAGCATTGGAAAAGCACTTCACACTTTAATGCAATCTTCTGTTATAAAAGTTATTCGGTATAATATGGCATAAGCCAAAGACCTCAATCTTGACTCTTTTTTTTTTTTTTTTCCACCTAGGACTTTTAGGAAGAACCTGAACTTATAAATCTATCTACCAGAGATGGGTAAGTCATAAGTGGAAGTTAGGATGGTGGAACTTACCTTGAAGAGGCAATGAATGGGCTTGATATAAAAACATCAAAATTTCATTTAAAGAGGTCATTGACTTATTCTCTTAGTTGTTTAATTTTTTCAGTGCTAGACAATCTTTTCTCCTCATTATCTAAAATAATTAAACAAACAAACCAGTTCTATTAATACATTTTTCCCAAGAAAGTTGGAGGAAATGCTTGTTAGCACTTTACCTGACATCATTCGGTTTACTTTTAGCAATAATGAAAGCATTTTGGAAGTTTTTCACATGGAAACTATTATAAATGATAGAAAAATATCCAAATTATATATGTAAAAGTACTACATAGAATGTTTAGGGAACATTTTCAGTATCATGAGAGACAAATATGTCTCTTTTCACCACTACTCTTCAACATTGTACTGGAAAGGAGTAAAATCTGTCAGAATTAGCAGGGGATAGTTTTCCATACTTTCACATTTTATTCTACTTAATTCTGAATAACTAAAACAATCCCCATGGTTCAGAATTCAGGTATAAAGCAGTGTATAATGAAACATTTGTCTCCCATCCCTGTCTCCCACCCCTCCCATCCCTGTCAATTTCCTTCCCAGGAGGAATTACATTATTATGTTTTATTTTTATCTTTCCAGATATATTTTACATACACACATTCAGGAAAGATGATTATTTAATGATGAGCTTTATATTTGAGCAACAGTAAGTTTCCTCTCTTCAGCCGACTCCAATTCAATGGTCGCTGGTGCTTGAATTTACTACAAGGAGCCTATTTCAAGTAATACCAGGTCTCAGCCGGGAGAAGTGATTTATCTGAATAACAATGTCTGCTATGGTTAGATACACAATGTGTGGCAACCTGCAGCATATCTTTTATTCCTGAATGGTCATTCTTTAGGTGTCAGGGGGAACTAAACAACAACAACAACAACAAAACCCCACAAAAGTGCCAGGAGACCAATCCACATTATAAAATAATTAAGACAAACTGAAAAGCATACTGTAAAGTAAACTATGATAAAGTCAGATAAAGCTCCATGTTTGAACAACTTCAATTCCTCCTTCCTTGACAGCAACTAGAGATGGGAAATGACTGTTGGTGAAAATTGACTCACATCGAGGGAAAGAGACAGAAAAATGAGGAGCAAATAAGGAGCATCTCACAGTACTTAGAGTAGTTAATAACAGATATGGCAGTCCTCCCCTTAGTTTCCATGGATGTCTCCTTTGTGAAGCCACTTCCCCAATACCTAGCAAAGCCTCTTGTATCTTCCTGAACCAGTGAGATGAGCAGTTTAGCTGTTGTCCACAAAAGTCTCTGAAGTAAATTAGAAACAAAGAGTAATTACATTTACTTCAAAGCCACGTGTACCTGGAATTTCAAGGAACCCCAAAAAGCCAAGACAGTCTTAAAAAAGAGGAACAAAGTTGGAATACTCACACTTTCTGATTTTGAAACTTACTACAAATCTTCAACAATCAAAACAGTGTGGGACTAGCATAAAGACAGACATACAGACCAAGGAAATAAAATAGAGATCCGGGAAATAAACGCTCACATATATAGTGCCAACATCTTTCCATGGGGAGCAGACAGTCTTCTCAATAAACGGTGCTGGAAAAAACTGGATATCCATATGCAAAGAAATGAAGCAGTACTTTTACAGTATATTATATACAAAAATTAACTCAAAATGGCTCAAAGATCTAAAAGTAAGAACTAAAACCATAAAACTCTTAGAAGAAAACACAGAAAAAGTTTCATGACATTGGATTTGTATAGGCAATAAAATAAAAAAATTAATTGCACTACCTCAAAACTTAAAATTTGGTGCATCAAAAGACACTATCAACAGAGTGGAAAGGAAACTCTGGAATGGTAGAAAATATTTGCAAATTAATTATCTGATAAGAGATATATATCTGATAAAGAGCCTCCACAACTCAACAACAGCAATCTGATTTTAAAAATGGACAAATGAATAGCTATGACTCAAAAGAAAATGTGTAAATAGCCAATAAGCACATGAAAGAATGTTCAACATCACTAATCATTACAGAAATGACCCTCAATTATGGTGGGTATTATAAAAAAAGTAACAATGTTGGTGAGACTGTGAGGAAATTGGAACGCTTTTGTGTTGGTGATGGGAATGTAAAAAGGTGCAGCTGCTATAGAAAACAGTAAGACAATTCTTCAATAAACTAAACATAGAATCACCATATAATCTGGCAATTCCACTTCTGAGTTTAAACCGCAAAGAATTTAAAGCAGGGACTCGAACGTTTGTACACCCATGTTCATAGCAGCACTATTCACAAAGCCAAAATGTGAAAGCAACTCAAGTGTTCATCGATCAATGTTTAAAAAAAAAAAAGTGGCCTCTACATCCAATGGAATGTTTTTAAACGTTAAAAGGGGAAGAAATTATGATATATTCAAATACAGATGGATCCTGACACTCAGAAGGACGCATAGTGTATGATTCTACTTATATGAAGTAACTCCAGTAGTTAAATTCATAAAACAGTAAGTAGCATGATGGTTGCCAGGGCCTGAGGTAAAGGGAGAATCAGGAATTCTGTTTCAATTGTGAAGATGAACACATTATGGAGATGAATGGTGATGATGATTGTACAACAGTGTGAATGTACTTAATGCCATTGAATTGTACATTTGAAAAGGGCTAAAATGGCAAATTTTTTATGTTATTTTACCATATATGTATGTGTGTGTGTGTGTGTGTGTGTGAGTGTGTGTGTGTGTGTGTATTTTAGTAACAGAGCAAAAGAGAAAAGCAGCTTCCTTCTAGGCTTAGTAGGAGGCCTACCATTGCTGGCTTTTTAAATTCTGAAGCTTTGAACTTATCCTAAATGGGAGAAATTTCCCATCATGGGGTAAATTATTGTGGCACGTGTTTTCTACAGCTTTCAGAAGCCCAGGACGTTCTTAGGTACTCTGTAGGTACTTCTATAGGTACTCCCTGAGCCTGTGCCTTCAGAGACCCACAATGCAATGCCATGATTTCCAACATATGTTTCTAAAAACTCACAATGCTTTGGCTTTTTTATTTCTCCAGGCTTGGTTAACTTTTACTACATAAATGACAGCACAACCCTGCCTCCCAACACATGTTTTTATGCATAGCAAAAATATATAGAAGAAAAAGACAAGCAAGAACTCCACTTAATTTAAATCTACTAGCTCACTGCTCCATTTATTATACTAATATTTTTCAAACATGTATAAATGTGCTCAAAAAAGACATAAATCACAGCCCCCAACCACCTTATATTCTAGAGGTGGGACAGGCAATATTAAAAGTAAGTAAACTCAAAACTGGCTACATAACCTACAGGGCCCAATGCCAATTAAAAATACAGGGCCCTTGTTCAATAGTTACTAAGAATTTCAAGATGGTGCTAGCAGAGCATAAAACCAAGCTTGGGGCCATGAAACTGGTCCTGAGTAAGCTGAGATGCAATGCTAGAGTGTATATAGTAAGTGTGAAAAATACAAAGAAAAAGTATGAAAGAATGATATAAAGTAAGAGGTTTCACATTTTTAGGGAAGATGAAGAGGAAAGCCCTCTCTAAGAAAACGACTTCTAACTAATGATCTAAAAGAATAGAAGGATGGAGCCATGAGGCCATCTGAGGAAAAGCATTCTTGGCAGAGGGCACAAAACCCCAACCTGGGAGTAAATCTATGCCCAGCCTACCGAAGAAACAATGGCTGGAGTGGAGAGAAATAGTAGCAAAATATGAGACCAAAGATTTATAGGGGTGGGAGAAAAAAAGACATGGTAAAGCTCATCTATGGCCTCGTAGGTCATATTTAGCACTTTTGTGTTAACTACGAGTGACATCAAACAAAATCCCATATACCCAGGGTAAGTTTCCATCTTTGCTTGTCACAGTAAAA
Source organism: Hippopotamus amphibius kiboko (assembly GCF_030028045.1). Lineage (NCBI taxonomy): Eukaryota > Metazoa > Chordata > Mammalia > Artiodactyla > Hippopotamidae > Hippopotamus > Hippopotamus amphibius. Next base: position 54,519,910 of record NC_080190.1, on the reverse strand, counting down.
GCTAAAATACTTAACCACTTGAATCTAATTTATCTTCTCCCGTGACCTTGAAAGAAGATGAAGTGAAGAAGATATATATATTTAGCTCATTTTAAAATTTTGAAATCAAACAATAAAGTGAATTCATCAAAATCTCTCAAATATTATCATTTGGACTATACCATCTCTATCATATGGGGTGACTCAGGTACCAAATATTCCTCCTGGTTCCCAGGACCATGGGCTGACTCATTCCCTTCTCTCTAACTTCAACCAGTGCATTCATTAACGCTCCTGTATGCTTAATGACAAATAAAGTGGTTACTCTGGTTCTGAACTCATACTATCTAAATAATAGTCTTCTGAAACAACATTTACCTTGGAAATTTATCTTTAAAATAAATCTCCTTTTAGCAGAATAGAGAGTGTTATTGGTAGAACTTTCTTAGCAGATAAATATTTGCAACTTCTGGGACTTCCCTTGTGGTGCAGTGGTTAAGAATCCACCTGCCAATGCAACGGACACGGGTTTGAACCCTGATCTGTGAAGATCCCACGTGCCGCGAAGCAACCAAGCCCGTGTCCCAACTACTGAGACTGTGCTTTAGAGCCTGCAAGCCACAACTACTGAGCCCGTGCACCATAACTACTGAAGCCCGTGTGCCTGGATCCCGTGCTCCGCAACAAGAGAAGCCACCGCAATGAGAAGCCCAGGTATCGCAATAAAGAGTAGCCCCCACCCGTGGCAACTAGAGAAAGCCTGCGCACAGCAATGAAGACCCAACACAGCCATAAATAAATAAATAATATGAGTAAATAAATTTATTTATTTATTTTTTAAAAAACTGCAACTTCTGATCATATTTTAAATTGTCTATTAACCATTTTATAGGTATATTCAGGAATATTTATGGAATAAATATTTCTCCCAATTGCAGGCCATCATGCTAAGTTCTATGGAGGAGACAGTGATGGAGAAGACATTGTTCTTTTGCACAAGGAGCTTCCGCTGGGATGCAGAAGAGTAGATAGGTACTCAGATTGCTGGAAGGAGGGAAGCAAGGGCAAATCAGAGCTGGATCAGATGGAGTATTGGGAAAATCTGGGGAGGCAGGAGGTCACATCCAACTGAAGAGTAAGATGAGGTTTCATGAAGATGTGGCAAACAGGGCAATCATGGTAAAGTATATTTTCTACTCCTCATTCAATTGGTGACAAAAAGAAGAGAAAATAGGAAACAAAGAGAAAGAGGTATAAGAAGATGTAATGAAAGGATAGAAAAAAATTGGGAGAAATAATGGGGGGGGAGAAGAAAAAGAGGCTGAAGATACCTTGGAGAAAATAGTACTTGAGGAGATATAAGGAGGAAAAAAGCAAAGGCATAAGATAAAAGAAATAGCAAAGAGAAAGAATGTGAAAAGGGGGAAGCAGAGTTAGAGAACAGGGTAGTGAGATGAGAGGGAGAATCCTGAAAGTGAGAATATGCCTGGTAAGATGATCAAAAGCTATGCAGTGCATCAAAAGGTGTCAGGCGGTGGGTCTCTGTCCAGGAGTTCCCCCGAATACAGAGCCTTGGGCCTAATATCTTAATCTCCATCTACTTCTAGATCCACTCAGATCAGCATCCCTTTCTATTTTACTTCTGTTCAACATAGCAACAAACACCCGCACTCAACTTTGCTTAGAAAACTCTCAGAGTCAAATCTCAAAATCCCAACCCATGATGCACCATGGGTTTTCGTTGAATGGCTGCTGCTTGTTTGAAAGCTTCAGAGTTTCTGCACAAAAGCCCTTACAAACAGAGCTAGGAATCAAGAACACTTTCATGTGCCCTGAAGCTACCCAGTGGGCCTAGAACTGAAACTTTCCCAGATACTTTTTCATATACAAATAGTGTTAAATTTGAAACCAGCAGCTGTGCACTGTAACCACTTTCTCTTGCATGATTTATTCCAATTGCACTTCTTAAATAAAACTTTCATTTTAGATATGGAAATAGATTTCCTTCCTGAACAACTTGTTCTTCTAGAAATAAATGTTGAGTCAGATATGTGACAATGATTTTTCCAAAAGAAATATGCTCCATAAACAGCGTCTTCCTATTTGCAGTTGACTCGTGTTCCTCTGTGCTGGGAAAGCTTCTTCATCCACATTTTGGGAATGAAGAGGAAGTGTCTCATGCAAACAGAATAAAAGAGATTTCTGAGGACTGAGAATTGCCTATGGGACAATTTAAAATACCTTTCAGAGGCAGGAAAACATGATTCAAGACATCAGCAGGCAGTCAAAACAGGCAGTTCCATCCACCACTTCTCACAAACATAAGAGTAAAAGTGTATTTTAAAGCCATTAGTCTGGAAAGAGTAATTTTCACTCAGAATTTGCTCACTTCATGTTTGCTAGGACAGTCTTTGCTTTTGCTGTTTTATAACAAATGAAAGTCACTCTGAGTGAACATTTCTCCTACAGCTCACATTATGGTAAACACTTTACAGAAGTTATATCATTTTATCCTTACAACAACCTTAAAAGGAAGGCATGCTGATTGCCATTAAACAGACCAGGAAACTGAGAATCAGGGGGCTCCCAGGTCGTCTACCAGTAAAAGTTAGTACTTACATTAGGACCTAACGTCCAAACATTAGGCGCTTTACCACTAACCTGCATGGCCTCTAAAGGAAGCCTCTGTATCAGAAAATGTATTCAGCATGGTAGTTTCCCAGCTGGTGAGCTGGCGCAGGGAATCAGGCTCCTGGGGGGTCATCATGGACAGAGTTTGTTTCATGAAGCAGGAAAAAAGTGAAGAGAAAAAATTCAAACAAAGCCCTTGAAAGAAAGTCAAAGATAACATTTGTGTAAACCAGATAAGGAATAGATGTACTATGACCAAAAGCCAAGTTTCAAAACTATATATGAACTTGATGTAAATAGGAGCAGGTTAGAAATAAGTGGGAATGATCTGGGAGAACAGGTTTAATGCATTTAGGTCCATGAGTTTGTGACAAATGGATGAATTAGACTAGCTTAAAAACACTATATTTTATCAGATGTAAATTATTACTTAATAAGATAGCGATGTGTCTGGAAGCAGCAAATAGGCAGGACGTTCTGGCAACTATGGTGCTATTTTCATCATTAAGTCTAAGAAGCAGTATACGGAGTCAGAAATATGCTACATATACAAGAGGTGATGCTGGAAACCAGCACTGAATCTATCTCATGCACTGAAGCTTCTTATATATAGTAGCTATTCTCTTCTATTTCCTTCAAGATTTTCAAATTGTACCTAGTATTATTACATCATTTTAAAATGTACCTTTTTTGATAAAAAATACTATGTCCTGGTATTAAAAAGAAAATTAAAAAGAATAAAATAATCTTGATATTCACAAATCATCACTAACATTTGGTAATTGAACTGAAACAAATTGACCACCAGGTATTTCTCCAGAAAAGCTGAGTTTATTAAGTATCTGCAGAAAATTGAAATTTGGGGTCTGCTACCATGGCAAACCATGTGCAAGTCCATGCACAGCAAGGGAAGGAGAACACTTTTATAGAGAGGAAATGGGAGTTGGGAGGGCTATAATAAACAGAGTCTATGACTCTTCATTGACTGAGTCCTTGGCAGGAAAGAAGAGGAGCCTTTGTTCTTCTTGTTGGGCTCTGCTATCATCACAGGGCATGAGAGCTCCCCTTTCTGGTTCCCAACTCTATGTAACTGAGGTTTCCATTTATTAATTTTTTAAATAAGTGTTCTTGTAGTCACCTATCATATTTATGCATACATAGAAAGGAAGAAAGAAAGAAAGGGAAGAAGGGAAAGGAGTGAGAGAGAGAAGGCAAAAGAAAGAAAGAAAGAAAGAAAGAAAGAAAGAAAGAAAGAAAGAAAGAGAGAGAGAGAGAGAGAAAGAAAGAAAGAAAGAAAGAAAGAAAGAAAGAAAGAAAGAAAGAAAGAGAAAGAAAAAGAAAGAAAAAGTAAAAGAAAGAAGGGAGGGAGGGAGGAAGGAAGATAGGAGGAAGGAAGAGGAAAAAGAAATGAAAAAAATAAATGTGTGAAAAATTATATAATTGTATTCATGATAAATAACTTAGAATTCAGTTGAACTTAAGTGAAAGAGAGAGAGCGCGAGAGAGCATTAATGGAAAACTAAAGGAGGTACTGAACTTCTGAGAATAAAGTTTCTTACTTTGGTAGAGCCTTTTAGTTCTCACCCTATCTGATTTTCCTTTCTTTTTCTACTCCCAGAGCTTTATACTGCATGGTGCTCTTTTGTTTACAGGTGGGATCATGTGACTATTTCTAGCCAATGGGTTGGATTGGAAGAATAATGTGACTTCCAAGCAAAGCATTCAGTTGCCATATATGCCTCTCTAATACTCACTTCTCCTACCCTCTTCCCCTGCGGTGTTCACCAGGGAGGCTACATAATCTAGATGGTGTAGGTGCATGACCAGAAAAATCAAGTGGATACAGATGCCTGGACCTGTCTGTAGCTGACTTTGCAACATGAAGAAATAAAGCCTTCTTGTATTCAGCTACTGAGATTTTGGAGGTGTATGTTACTGTAACTTACACCAGCTAGTCCTGAATAATATTTCACATAAGAAATATTTGGTTCCTAAAACATGCCTCTAGAGTTTAGAAAATGACATTTAAAATTAACATGTTGAACTATGTATCAAGGTATCTTCTTTTTTATAAACATACTTTTCACAGTTGTTGTATTTTACACCTCTAACTAAATGGATTAAGTGCCCACCACAAGTGCTTTCAATATGGTTTCTATTTCTTTAGTACCTTGAGTTATGTTTTTTTTTCTTTTCCTGTTTGAATGGCTTTTGTCATTCATTAGAGCTTGTTTGTTTGCTTGATTGCTTGTGGATTTTGGTAGTAAAAGCTCAGATGCTTCAGTCCTAAACTTCTTGAATACCTGTAATTGTCTCTTTGTTATCTTTATACTTGAATTGACAACGGGGCTGAAGATATGAATATTAGGTCACACTTTATTTCCCACAGAATTTCCTCAGAATTTATTTTCTGTCTACTCAAATAGATGTTAATGTAGAAAGTCTGAGGCCCAAACTCTATGTAATTTGCTTTGTCTGCCTCAATGACTACCCACTGAAGCCTTCTTTTTACTTTTAAAGTTGATATTCTTAAGATATAAATTGGTGTTAATTTTTCTGTATCAAAATCATCTGGGGATTGATGTGCCCTTTTGCTCTGCAGACAACAATGTTCTTTATTTTAGAAGAAATTTCCTTTGAGTTTACGTATTTCATTATATTTTATATTGTATTTGGCCTTTTCCAAAGATGTCAATTACATATGTATTATATCTCTTCTCCCATCTATATCTATGATCTTTTCTATAATAAATGCTTTTTAGATTGTATTCTAATTCATGTTACTTCTACTATGGCTTTCATCTTTCTAATGGATTTTGTTTTTCTCCTATTTTTCATCTCCTTTTTAACCCTTGTATCTCTTTTGTGGGGTCCTTTGTAAAAGAGAACATATTGTCCTGTGGCCCATCCAGAATTTTGTGTCTGAACTCTTTCTGTGGTGATTTAGGTAATTTCTGTCTCATATATTTTTCTGCTTCTATAAGGTTGTCAGTTGCTTTTTCCTTAAATATACATTCTTTCTTTTTATCTATCTAGTGATCATCTATTTATTTATCTGTCTATGTGTGTATAAAGCAGGGAAGGAATTTAAACATCCAAAATTCAGATATACAAAAATATAACTTTATTTTGTATAGGCGAACTCCTACTAGCTTAAGTCTCTCAATCTGACTAGAATAGACAATTTATTCTATATGATATGCTCACATGCTTTCTTGATTTATTGATTTTGAACATGACTGACTGATTCACCATGGGATTTTAAAAAGATCACAAAACATTAGTAAAGAGTATAAAAGAAGTGAATTGAAAGACTCTCTCCTTGACCAAACTCAGGATCCTCTGAGCTCCCTTCTCATCTAGGCCTCAGCTTTGGCCTATGAAGACTGTAGTCTCTCAGCACAAACAATGCTGTCCACTCCCCACACTAAGAGACTTGAACAAACTCTACCATGATTTCTAGCAGCTCAAAACCACATCCCTGGGATGACCCAGGCCCCCTTAAGTTCCTGCCTGGGAAAGCTCAAAGCTGCAAAAAGAATTTACTGATTGTTCTGGCCAACACCTGGACAGAGAAGCTGTCTCCCAGCCTCTGCAGGAGTGTAAGAGCCTAACTTCAATATGTGCCAGTTAGCAAACTCAGATGGCCTAATCACTTTGACCAAGCTCCCTAGCCACTTCGTAACTTTCAACTTCCCTGACTCTGCTGGAGCCCCCATTATTTCTCCTCCCTCCTTCTCCCTTTAACATGCCCAGTAACCTCTTCAAAGATTGCAGTTGATCTCAATTTAAGCAGACTCTCTTCCCTACTGCAATAGTTACTAAGTGAAATCTGTCTTACCTCCTTTAATAAATGCCTAACTTTATTTCTCACTGACAGGATGCATCAGATATATCATGTTCATGAGTTATTATAATAAAGTCTAATCTGTCCAGATTATTCCAAAAATTCAGTACCATCCCAATGAAAGTCTGAAATGTGTGTATGTGTAACTTCATAACCAGTTTATAATTAATACAGACAATAAAAAGCTTAAGAATAGCCACTAAAATTTAAAATAATTAAAAGGAATTGCCTTACAAAATATCAAGTTTGTTTTAAAGCTGTTATGAATAAGACAATGTGGTACTGACACAGGGATGTATGATGAGACTGATAGAAGGGAATTCAAAATCAAACACACCTACAAGTAAACTTGATATTTGATTAGGATGACATTACAGATCAATGAGAAATGAATGAACTGTTTAATATATTGATCTGGGACCATTTGTTATCTACATGGGAAAAAATGGAATTAGATTTTAAGTTTGCCCAATTCATAAAAATAAAACATTGTAGTTTGTATAAAGTTTAAAAACACCATATCTATTGTTGACTTAAAACAAATAGACAGCCAATTATGTCCCTAGCAAAGGTAAGTTTATTCAAGAATTGCAATTTGGGGTCTGCAACCATGGCGAGCCATTTGCAAGTTCCCGCCTGGCAAGGGAAGAACACTTTTGGAGAAGGGAAAAGGAAGTTAGGAGGGCTATAGTAGTCAAGTGTCCATAGTTTTTCAGGCTAAGTCCTTGCCAGGAAAGAGGAGTAGTCTTTCCCCCTCCCCTTGTGTTCTGTTGTCATTGTAGGGCGTGAGAGCTCCCCCTTCTGGTCTCCTGTGTCTATTTAATGGAGGTTTCTGTTCATTAATTTTTTATACTATACAGTTTGTTGTTTGTTATTCTAATATAAATATATATAATTAAAACATGTAGAAATGCATGGGAATGGTGAATAAATAAGGATAATAGTTATTTCTGGGGAAGGCAGATGAATGTAGTCAGAGATGGAACACAGGGAGCTTTAATTGTGCTTTAATTATTACAATTTATTTCTTTAAAGATCATTTGAGACAATTTGAAAAGATACTATGATTCTTTAAAGGGCTGTTTGTTTTACTCTCTATAACTCTCTGCATGCTGGAATTATTCTAAGTAAATTGGAAAAGAAAGAGAATTAACATTCGCTGAGCTCTTACTCTGTGTCAGTCATGACGCTAAAAGCCTTCACTTACAATTTCATATATTTCTCACAAAACCTCTATAAAAGAGTCATCATTTAAGTCCATTTTATTTACAATGGAATTTTATGTCAAGGAGGTTAAATTTTTAAAAGGTTAAAATATCCAGAAATGTCTGGTTCCAAACATTGCAGAAACATTTTGCTAAACCATGAATTTTTAAAATGTGTCCCTGAAGCAAAACATGATAAACCCAAAGCTTTTGTTCGAGTTTAATTTGTCTCCATAAGTCCCTTGAGCATTAACATGGCGTGAAAATACCTGGTGTTTCCAATTTTCCATGGTGCCTTAGTACAAGTTTTTAATACAATCATAAAGATTGTGTGCTAATATGATAAAAATTCTATCATACACTTGCCAAATGATATGGATGGTGTGCCACAACAAAACAGGGGCAATTTCTGAAGCATCTTCTGAAGTGATTTGCCATTTGCTCCCTCAGTGTGGTTAACAGGAAAATTGCCTGGATGTGACTTTGACTATGATGCTTGCTGTTTCAATTACTCTGCTTCTGGCTTGCCTGCCCGGGCATTTAAACCTAGAACAAGGGTTTCAGAGCAAGAAAAGGGAATGGATTGGAATAACTGCTTTCCCTAGACTTTCCTAGGTAAAATCACCCAGTAGGAATGAATATTGAAAAGTACAAAAATCTATTACATTTTTAATCTCTTTCTGTGGCTTTTTTAACAGTTTCTCTAAAACACATACTTTGAGGTGAAATGCTGCTGTGTTATAGGAAATACAAATATTTAATATTATTAGATATTTTCAAAAGACTCCCTAGGGTGTTCATGCTAATTGATTCTGCAATAACAGTACAGTATGTGAAATTTCCTATTGTGTCATAATCTATCACATGATATTATCAGGCTTTTAAATTTGTGTGAATCTGTGAATCTGATTGATGTGAAATGCTATCATTGTTTTAATTTGTGCCTTTTGATCCCTGAGAAGTTAGGAAAGAATATTTTTCTTTTTGTTGTTGTTGACTATTTTAACTTCTTCTGTGAATTACCTGTTCATATCTCTTGTCAACTTTTAAAACTTGTTTATTTATAATTTTCATACTGATTTATAGAAGTTCTTTATATACTCTGGATATCTACTTTTTCAGTTTTATATATTGAAACTATCTTTTTCTAAGCTAATAAAATACTTGACATTCTGTGTACCTAAAAACTCTGCCACACTATCTTGTTAAAATTTGGCTGGCAGAAAGAGGAAAACAAATATGGTATGCTAACGCATATATATAGAATCTAAAAAAATGGTACTGATGAACCCAGTGGCAGGGCAAGAATAAAGATGCAGATGTAGAGAACGGACTTGAGGACACAGGGTTGTGGGCGGGGGGGGGGGGCACGAAAGGGAAGCTGGGACAAAGTGAAAGAGTAGCATAGACATATATACACTACCAAATGTAAAATAGATAGCTAGTGAGAAGCTGCTGCATAACACAGGGAGATCAACTCGATAATTAGTGATGAACTAGAGGGGTGGGTTAGGGAAGGTGGGAGGGAGGCTCAGGAGGGAAGGATATGGGGATATAAGTAATAAATACAGCTGATTCACTTTATTGTACAGAAAAAAAAATTGGCTGGAAAATATAGGCATTAGAGGGAAATGATTGATGGATACACTCATTGCAGGAATACTAGTGGCTTAACTGGAAAATAAAAATCTCAATTCTCTAGCCTTCCTGACAAATTTAAATGACCAAAGCCAGGGCCCTCTGAAATGTCTCTGTTATATAAAGCTACAGTAATCAAGACAGTGTGATACTTGCAAATGAATAGATACATACATAAATGGAACCAAAGTGAGAGCCCAGAAATAGATCCACAAAAGTATAGTCAACTGACCTTTGACAAAGGAGAAAAGGCAATTCAATGGAGAAAGGATAATCTTTATAACAAATAGTGCTAGAATAATTAGACCTCTATTTGTAAAATAATAATCAACTTACTTATCTCACAAAAATTAACTAAAAACAGATCACAGACTTTAAAATAAAACTTCTTAAGGAAAACGTAGGAGAAAATCTTTATGACTTTGTGTTTAGCAATGAGTTTTTAGATACAACTAAAGTAAAATTTATGAAAGAACAAACATATTCAACTTTACTAAAATTAAATACTGAAAAACTTCTGCTCTATAAAAGACACCTTTAGGGGAAACAAAAGACAAGCCACATAGTAAAAGAAAATATTTGCGCACTACATAACCGATTAAGGGTTTTTATCTAAAATACATTAAAAAATCTTAAAACTCAACAATAAGAAAATAACTCAATTAAGAAATAGGTGAAAAATCTGCTCAGGTATCTTACCAGAGAAGATATACAGCTGAAAAATAAGCATATGAAAAAAAGTCTCAACATCATTTGTTATTAGGTAATTGCAAATTAAAACAACGAGATACCACTAGATACTTATTGGCTAAAATCCAAAAAAAACTTAAAATACCAAGTGCTGATGAGGATGATGAACACGTGAAACTTTCATTCATTGTTGGTGGGAATGCAAAATGGTACAGCCACTTTGGAAGCTATTTGGGCAGTTTTTTACAAACCTAAACATAGTCTTAACATATGATCTAGCAATTGTACTCAGATATTTTTTTCCAATTGATTTGAAAACATATGCCCACACAAAGATCTGCACATGAATGTAGCAGTATTATTGATAATTGTCAAAAACTGGAAGCAGCTGGAAGGAAGATGTCCCTCAACAGGTTAATGGATAAACAAACGGAGATACATCCATACAACAGAAAGTTATTCACCACTTTAAAATAATGATGTCTTTGGGTTAACATCCAGATGCTACCACACAGAGGTGGAAAAAATAGCCACCTAAAAGAAAGGATTTAGGTGCTCACTTGGCAGTACATGTATTAAACAATATGGAGATGAGTATGGCCTGTGCACAAGGATGACATGAAAATTCTTGAAGCATCTCATATGTTGGAGAAAGGAGAGTTATTGTTTAGCAGGTATGAAATTTCAGTTTGGAATGATGAAAAGGTTCTGAAGATGGATGTTAGTGATGGTTCCTTAACAATGTGAATGAGTTTAATGCCACTGGACTATACACTGAAGAATGGTTCAAATACCAAATTTTATGATACATATTTTTTATCACAAAAAAGAAATGATTTGGGAAATACCAGAAAGGTCCCATTCCTCTCTAAATGGCTCTCCCAACTTCATTCCAGGGCTGTGAATTTTTTGTTTGTATAATTTATTTTGTTGAGTTAAAGAACCACATAGCCAGTCTGCTGTTCTTTTATTAAACATATTTTTGTATAATTATTGATTTACATGCAGGTGTAAGAAATAATATAGAGAGATGCCATTACACATTAACCAGTTCCCCCAATAATAACATCTTGCAAAAATATAGTACAATAACCAGGATATTGAAACTTATAGTCAAAATACAGGACATTTCTATCCCACGAGGTTCCCTCAGTTTACCCTTTTATAAACAAATCCATTTCCCTCTTGCCCCTATCCTCTCCTTAACTGTTAGCAACCAATAATCTATACTCCATTTCTATTAATTCTGTCATTTCAAGAATGTTATATGAGTCATACAGTATGGAAATTTGGGGTATTGCCTTTTTTTAAATTCAGCACAGTTCTTTAGCAATTCATCCCCATTGTTTTGTGCATCAATATTTCTTTCCTTTTTATGGCTGAGTAGTATTGCATGGTATGGCTGTATAACAGTTTGTTTAACTACTCACCTGTTGAAGGACATCTGAATTGTTTCCAGTTTGGGGCCATTACAAATAAAGCTGTTAAAAACATCCATGCACAGGTGTTTGTGTAAGTGAATTTTTGATTCTTCTAGGATAAATGTGTAGCAATGCATTTGCTGGGTCATAATAGTAGTTGGGTGTTTCATTTTATAAGAAACTATTAAATTGTTTTCTAAACTAGCAGTACTTTCTACATTCCCAGCAACAATGTATAAGTGATTAGTTTCTCAACATCCTTGTTAGTATTTGGTGTTGTCACTTTTTAAAAAAATTATTTTGTGCATTCTGATAGATGTGTAGTGATAGCCTTGTGGTTTTAATTGTCATTTCCCTAATTGCTAATGATGTTGAATATCTTTTCATATGTCATCTTTATATTCTTCAGTGGAATGTGTCTTATTTTGCCCATTTTCTAATTGAAGTTTTCCAATTTTGTTGAGCAATGAGTGTTCTTTGTCTAGATACTCTTGGGTATGTTGTATATTTTGTTTGTAGATATTTTCTCCACACCAACTTGTCTTTCTAGCCTCCTAACTGAATATTTCATAGAGCAAAAGTTTTTTAATATTGATAGTCTATCAATATTTCCTTTTATGGATCATATTGTTGCTATAAAGTCTGAACATTTTTGCCTCACTCTAGAACTTGATAATTTTTTTTCTGAAAGTTTTATATTTCTGCATGTAACATTTAAGTTCATGATCAATTTTGAATTAATTTTATATATGGTATGAGACTTACACACAGGTTTATTTTTATACCTATAGATGTCCAACTCCTCTAGCACCATTTATAGAAAAAGCTGTCGTTTCTCCATTGAACTGTTTTTGCACTTTTGCTAAAAAATCAATAGGGCATATTTATATGGGTATATTTCTGGTTTTCTTTTTTTTTTATTGGGATATAATTGCTTTACACTCTTGTACCAGTTTTTGAGGTACATCAAGGTCAATCATCTGTATTTATACACATATCCCCGTATCCCCTCCCTCCCTTGACTCCCCCCAACCCTCTCTGTCCCACTCCTCCAAGGCATCATCCATCCTGGAGTTGAACTCCCTTTGCTATACAGCAACTTCCCACTGGCTATCTATTTTACAGTTGGTAGTATATATATGTCTGTGCTACTCTCTCGCTTCGTCTCAGCTTCTCCTTCACCCCCCGCTCCCCCAAACCTCGAGATCTCCAGTCCATTCTCTGCATCTGCATCCTTATTCTTGTCTTGTCACTGAGTTCATCAGTATCATTTTTAGATTCCATATATATGAGTTAGCATACAATATTTGTCTTTCTCTGACTTACTTCACTCTGCATGACAGACTCTAGGTCAATCCACCTCATTACATATAGCTCCATCTCATTCCTTTTCATAGCTGAGTAATATTCCATTGTATATATATGCCACATCTTCTTTATCCATTCATTTGCTGATGGGCATTTAGGTTGCTTCCATGTCCTGGCTATTGTAAAGAGTGCTGCAATAAACATTATGGTACATGTTTCTTTTGGGATTATGGTTTTCTCTGGGTATATGCCCAGTAGTGGGATTACTGGATCATATGGAAGTTCTATTTGTAGTTTTTTAAGGAACCTCCAAATTGTTTTCCATAGTGACTGTACCAAATTACATTCCCACCAACAGGGCAGGAGAGTTCCCTTTTCTCCACACCCTCTCCAACATTTGTGGTTTCCAGACTTTGTGATGATGGCCATTCTGATTGGTGTGAGGTGATACCTCATTGTGGCTTTGACTTGCATTTCTCTGATGATGAGTGATGTTGAGCATCTTTTCATGTGTTTGTTGGCCATCTGTATGTCTTCTTTGGAGAAATGTCTATTTAGGTCTTCCACCCACTTGTGGATTGGGTTATTTGCCTTTTTGGTATTAAGCTGCATGAGCTGCTTGTATATTTTGGAGGTTAATTCTTTGTCCATTGTTTCATTGGCAACTATTTTTTCCCATTCTGAGGGTTGCCTTCTAGTCTTGTTTAAGGCTTCTTTTGCTGTGCAAAAGCTTTTAAGTTTCATGAGGTCCCATTTGTTTATTCTTGATTTTATTTCCATGATTCTAGGAGGTGGGTCAAAAAGCATCTTGCTTTCATGGATGTCATAGAATGTTCTGCCTATGTTTTCCTCTAGGAGTTTTATAGTGTCTGGCCTTCCATGTAGGTCTTTAATCCATTTGGAGTTTATTTCTGTGTATGGTGTTAGGAAGTGTCCTAATTTCATTCTTTTACATGTAGCTGTCCAATTTTCCCATAACCACTTATTGAAGAGGCTGTCCTTTTTCCATTGTATATTCATGCCTCCTTTGTCAAAGATAAGGTGCCCATATGTGTTTGGGCTTACTTCTCAGTTCTCTATTTGATTCCATTGATCTTCCTTTCTATTTTTGTGCCAGTACCATACTGTCTTGATCACTATGGCCTTGTAGTATAGTTTGAAGTCAGGAAGCCTGATTCCACCAACTCCATTTTTCCTTCTCAAGATTGCTTTGGCTATTTGGGGTCTTTTGCGTTTCCATACAAATCGTAAGATTTCTTGCTCTAGTTCTGTGAAAAATGCCATTGGTAATTTGATCGGGATTGCATTGAATCTGTAAATTGCTTTGGGTAGTACAGTCATTTTCACTATGTTGATTCTTCCAATCCAGGAACATGGTATGTCCATCCATCTGTTTGTGTCGTCTTTGATTTCTTTCATCAGTGTCTTAAAGTTTTCTGCATACAGATCGTTTGCCTCCTTAGGCAGATATAATCCGAGGTATTTTATTCTTTTTGTTGCGATGGTAAAAGGGAGTGTTTCTTTGATTTCTCTTTCTGCTCTTCCATTGTTAGTGTATAGGAATGCAATAGATTTCTGTGCATTAATTTTGTATCCTGCTACTTTACTAAACTCATCAATTAGTGCCAGCAGTTTTCTGGTAGAGTCTTTAGAGTTTTCTATGTACAATATCATGTCATCTGCAAAGAGTGACAATTTTACTTCTTCTTTTCCAATTTGGATTCCTTTTATTTCGTTTTCTTCTTTGATGGCTGTGGCTAAAACTTCCAAAACTATGTTGAATAATAATGGTGAGAGTGGACACCCTTGTCTTGTTCCTGTTCTAAGAGGGAATGCTCTCAGTTTTTCCCCATTTAGAACGATGTTGGCTGTTGGTTTCTCATATATGGCTTTTATTATGTTGAGGTAATTTCCTTCTGTGCCCATTTTCTGGAGAGCTTTTATCATAAATGGATGTTGAATTTTGTCAAAAGCTTTTTCTGCATCTATTGAGATGATCATATGGTTTTCATCCTTCAATTTGTTGATATGATGTATCCCATTGATTGATTTGCATATATTGAAGAATCCTTGCATCCCAGGGATAAACCCCACTTGATCATGGTGTATGATTCTTTTAATGTGTTGTTGGATTCTGTTAGCTAGTATTTTGTTGAGGATTTTTGCACCTATATTCATCGGTGATATTGGTCTGTAATTTTCTTTTTTTGTGACATCTTTGCCTGGTTTTGGTATCAGGGTGATGGTGGCCTCATAGAATGAGTTTGGGAGTGTTCCTCCTTCTGCTATGTTTTGGAAGAGTTTGAGAAGGATAGGTGTTAGCTCTTCTCTAAATGTTGGATAGAATTTGCCTGTGAATCCATCTGGTCCTGGGCTTTTGTGTGTTGGGAGATTTTTAATCACTGCCTCAATTTCCGTACTTGTGATTGGTCTGTTCATGGTTTCTATTTCTTCCTGGTTCAGTCTTGGAAGATTGTACTTTTCTAAGACTTTATCCATTTCTTCCAGGTTACCCAATTTATTGGCATATAGTTGCTTGTGGTAGTCTCTCATGAGCTTTTGTATTGCTGTGGTGTCCGTTGTTACTTCTCCTTTTTCATTTCTAATTCTGTTGATTTGCATCTTCTCCCTTTTTTTCTTGATGAGTCTGGCTACTGGTTTATCAATTTTGTTAATCTTCTCAAAGAACCAGCTTTTAGTTTTATTAATTTTTGCTATGGCTTCCTTCCTTTCTTTTTCATTTATTTCTGCTCTGATCTTTATGATTTCTTTCCTATTGCTCACTTTGGGGTTTCTTTGTTCTTCTTTTTCTAATTGTTTTAGGTGTAAGTTTAGGTTGTTTATTCGATCATTTTCTTCTTTCTTAAGGTAGGACTGTATTGCTATAAACTTCCCTCTTAGAACTGCTTTTGCTGTGTCCCATAGGTTTTGGGTTGTTGTGTTTTCATTGTCATTTGTTTCTAGATATTTTTTTTATTTCCTCTTTGATTTCTTTAGTGATTTCTTGGTTGTTTAATAGTGAATTGTTTAGCCTCCATGTATTTGTATCTTTTGCAGTTTTTTCCCTGTAATTGATATCTAGTCGCATGGCATTGTGGTCTGAGAAGATGCTTGATATGATTTCAATTTTCTTGAATTTGCTGAGGTTTGATTTGTGACCCAAGATGCGATCTATCCTGGAAAATGTTCCATGTGCACTTGAGAAGAAAGTGTATTCTGTCATTTTTGGATGGAATGTCCTATAAATATCAATTAAGTCGAGATGGTCTAATGTGTCATTTAAAGCTTGTGTGTCCTTATTTATTTTCTGTTTGGGTGATCTGTCCATTGATGTAAGTGGGGTGTTCAAGTCTCCCACTATTATTGTGTTACTGTCGATGTCCCCTTTTATGGCTGTTAGCATTTGCCTTATGTATTGAGGTGTTCCTATGTTGGGGGCATAGATATTTACCATTGTGATATGTTCTTCTTGGATGGATCCCTTGATCATTATGTAGTGTCCTTCCTTGTCTCTTGGAATAGTCTTTACTTTCACTTTGTCTGATATGAGTATTGCTACCCCAGCTTTCTTTTGACCTCCATTTCCAAGGAATATCTCTTTCCATCTCTTTGCTTTCAGTCTATATGTATCCATTGGTCTGAAGTGGGTTTCTTGTAGGCAGCATATAGAAGGGTCTTGTTTTTGTATCCATTCAACCAGTCTGTGTCTTTTGGTTGGAGCATTTAAACTATTTACATTTAAGGTGATTATTGACATGTATGTTCCTATTACCATTTTCTTAATTGTTTTGGGTTTATTTTTGTAGGTGTTTTCCTTTTCTTGTGTTTCCTACTTAGAGAAGTTCCTTTAGCAATTGTTGTAAGGCTGGTTTGGTAGTGCTGAATTCTCTTAACTTTTGCTTGTCTGGAAGCTTTGAATTTCTCCATCAAATCTGAATGAGATTCTTGCTGGGTAAAGTATTCTTGACTGTAGGTTTTTCTCTTTCAGGACTTTCAGTATATCCTGCCATTCCCTTCTAGCCTGCAGAGTTTCTGTAGAAAGATCAGCTGTTATCCTTATGGGTTTTCCCTTATATGTTATTTGTTGCTTTTCTCTTGCTACTTTTAATATTTTTTCTTTGTGTTGAATTGTCATTAGTTTGATTAATATGTGCCTTGGTGTATTTCTCCTTGGGTTTATTCTGTATGGGACTCTCTGTGCTTCTTGGACTTGGTTAATGATTTCCTTTCCCATGTTGGGGAAGTTTTCCACTATAACCTCTTCAAAGATTTTCTCAGACCCTTTCTTGTTTTCTTCTTCTTCTGGGATGCCTATAATTCAAATGTTGGCACGCTTAATATTATCACTGAGGTCTCTGAGACTGTCTTCTATTCTTTTTATTCTTTTTTCTTTTTCATGCTCTGTAGCAGTTATTTCCCCCATTCTATCTTCCAACTCACTTATTCATTCTTCTGCCTCAGTCATTCTGCTGATTATGGCATCTAGAGTACTTTTTATTTCAGTTATTTTGTTATCCATTGCTGTTTGTTTTTCTGAGGTCTTATGAACTGTTTCTTGTACTTTATTTTGTTATCGAGATTTTGTATCATTTTTGCTATCATTACTCTGAATTCTTTTTCAGGCATTTTTCCTATTTCCTCCTCATTTATTTGGTCTTGTGGGTTCTTTTCCTGCTCCTTTGCCTGCATGGTGTTTCTTTGTTTCCTCATGGTAGTCCAAACTTCTGGGGTTGCTTGTCCCGGTGATAGAGGGGTTTATAGAAGACTGTCCAAGCCCCAGACTAACATCCGAGTGCTGGGTTAAACAAATATTAAGTCTTATAGCACAGGGAACTCTATTCAATACTGCATAATAACCTATATGGGAAAAGAATCCCTTGTGGTTTCCCTGGCTCTAGCCTGAAACTCTGGTTCCCAGGTTAGTCATTTGAAGTCTTGGTGACCTTCCCAGATCCCTGGCTGTGTCTTCTGTCTTACTTTGGCATTCTCTTCTCATCTAATGCCTATTTCTGGTTTTCTATTCTGTTTCATTAGCTATGAAGCTATCCCTTTACCAATAGCACAGTCTTGATTACTATAGTTATATAATGTCTTGAAATTGAGTACACAGATTCCTTTCAAAATTGTTTTATTCTATTTCTTTTTTCTTTCCATATAGATGTTAGATTCATTCTGTTTATATCTACAATATTGTTGGGATTTGACAGGAATTGCATTAAACTCATATTAATTAGGAAAGAACTGATATCTTTAATACGTCACATTTTCCAACCCATGAACATGATATGCTTTCTTTGATTTCTTTCTTCAGCATTTCGCAGTTCTCAGCACACAAGCTCTAAACATGTTTGATAGATTTACATCAAAATATTTAATTTTTTGAGCAATATTGTATGGTATTGTATTTTTAATTTTTATGTTCCCATTTTCTTTGCTAATACATATATAGTCACACATCAGTTCTGGAAATGTTATCATAGATTCCTTGTGATTTTTCTCTGTAGACCATCATGTCATCTGCAAATAACGACAGTTTTATTTTTCCCTTTACAAACTATATGCTTTTGTTTCTTTTTCTTGCCTTATTGCACTGGCTACAACACCCAGCATTATGTTGAGTCAGAGTGTGAAAGAGACTTCCTTGTCTTGTTCTCAATCTTAGGGGTAAAGTACTCACTCTTTCATCATGGTGTATAATGTTAGACATAGGTATTTTATAGATACTCTTTGACAAGTGGATGAAATTCTCCTCTATTCCTATTTTTCTGAGAGTTTTTTATAATGAATGAGTGTTGAATTTTGCCAACTGCTTTTCTGGATCAAATTACATAATTATGTAATCTTTCTTCTTTAGCCTGTTAATATGGTGGATTACATTGATTCTTTAAATTTGTGAGAGATTTTTGTGACTGTATTCTTGAGGAATATTGATCACTAAGGGCTTTTTTTGGTAATATATTGGTTTGGTTTTGGTATCGAGGTAATAGTAACTTCATAAAAAGAATTGGGAAGTGTTCCTTCATTTTCTATTTTCTGGAAGAAGCTGTGTAGTATTGGTGTTAATTCTTCTTTAAACATTTGGTAGAATTATCAGTGAAATCATCTAGTTCTGGATAATTCTTTGGGGGGAAATTTTTCACTACAAAATAAATTTCCTTAATATTTATAGGGCTATTTAGATTTTTATATTGGGTAGATTATGATAGTTGTATTTTTGAGGAATTAGACTGTTTCATTTAAGATATCAAATTTGTGTGTGCAAAGTTATTCATAATAATCCTTAATTATCCTTTTGATATGTGCAGGAACTGTAGTGATATCTCCTGTCATTCTGGTATTGTAATTTGTGTCTTCTTTCTTGTCACTCTTGCTAGAGATTTGCCTATTTTATTGATTTTTTCAGGTCAATTAAATGAGCCATATCTTCTGACACCCAAGAATGAGAGGGGCTCCTTATTAGTGTTGATAGAGGTGAGAGTTCTGGCTCCCCTCTAGGCAGGACTGATACCTCCTTGAGAGGGTTAGGAGAGTCCCTTATGGCTTCCCATGTGGCCTTCACTGAAACAGGGGAGAGAGAATGGCTTTGTTACCCCTGGGCAGTGGTAAAGTTATAAGTCTCCACTAGGCCCCTCTAGCAACACCTAAGCAGGGAGGGGGAGGGGCACCTTGTTTAAAAGAAATCTTAAATATCACTAATACATTAGTCTTACTTGCAATTGAATGAGCCATTACTAATAAGGGGCCTACCTCTTTCCAGTTGAGCAATCCTGGGCTTTTTGTCTGTGAGTGAGGCCAATATTCCCTACCCTGTCAAACTCACAGGGGCGTTATAAGATCAACAGATTTTATATTTTATTATAAATTTCTATGACAACAGATTCCATTATCATATGAAAATAAAACTGTGTGTTTATACAGTATAACCCTTGCAATTATCTTGTGGACTAATTCTGGTGCCATTTTCCTCCATTTCCTCTATTCTTAGGAATACTACTTGAAAAACAAAACAAATAATCTTGTCAGATATACAGGTAAAGATGTACATCTATAGAAAAGGCCCTTAACATTTATTTTACATCTTAGTAAATACTGAATATTCCACAGTGAACTTAGGGTGGGAAACTGATTCTCCCGACCCTGATGCCAAAGTCTTTTCCAAAATAGGTAAATGAGATATGGTAATACATTCTTCCACTGTTTGCCTCTCTTGGGACGTGAATGCACATGCTGAATGGTGAAACTAGCTAGAAACTCACTTTCAGATTTATGTCTGAGTTAAAACCGAGACTATAACAGTATTACCTGATAGGGCAATTGTGAACATTGAATGAGTATAGGGCCTAGAATAATGTTTGAGTAAGTACTCAGGAAGCATAAATTGTTATCACCATCCTGTCCAACAGCAGAGACACTATTACTCAGATGGCTTGGGCTAGGATTGCCTCACTCCCTAGGATCAAGTAGTCAATCTTATGTTTTACTTGTCTTTACCCAAGACTCTCAGGAACAAGAGAATCCCAAGAGGTTTCTCAAGTAGCATCAAGGGAAGGCTCATTTAACTCCACTTATTGGTTCTTATGATCAAATCTCTCTTTTATCAACTATGTGTCTCTTGGCCAAAGAATCCCAAGCTGTATCTTATATCTATGAAGGTTACCAGTGATTTGACTGCCATTTTTTTTCCATTGGTCTAAAGACTATATCCTAGTGTTTCAAATGTGATAGTGCCAAAAAAATGGTAAAGCAGTTTCCAAATATGACCTATGACCATCAGTGATCAATTTTAGCGGCCCCTTTTCCTCCTTGGAGAAGTGGTACCACTTGGAGTGGCTGCCTGGCTCACTCTCATGCTGTAAAGGGTACCTGATACAAGGGGAAGCCCCAGATGACTGTGTCCCTGCAATGTGACCTTTCCCCTTGAACAAGCAGGTATCTGGAGATTTTCTCTTACAGAAGCACAAGCTTGACAGAACACAGGCACCATGTCATGTGAGGTGAGTCACACCTGTGGCAAAGCCAGGATAGAAGGTTTACAAACTTCTGCTGCTGAAGTTCCCAGAGCTGCTCTGATGCCTTCTTCATGATTCAGTATACAGCTCTGTTGTGATTACACAAGATACTCCAGGATGCTTCCCATAACATTCCCTATTTTCCTTAAGCCAAACAGAGTTGATTCCTATCAATTACACCAAAAACTAACAAAAGGAAACACACCTAATCTTTTTGCCTGTAAAACAAGAAAAATAGTAGAGAATTCACTAGAGTATCAAATGAGGATGAAGACAATGCTCATCCATTTTACCATTTTGCTAAAGTCTGGCAATGCTTCAGCCTCTGGTGTTATTGAAATGTGGATGGAAAAACAGAATTTGGGGATTTTTAATCATATGGTTCTGCAGTTGGCTGAGAATATCTGTCCTTTGATTCACCTTCTTTGTAGTTTGTCATTAATTATATCTTTTTGTTTCCCAATAAAGAAAATGGGCAATAAATAATTTTCCAGCTAAGTGAGCACATTCATTTGTTAATTTGGAAATAATTATTGAAGAATTGGTGTTACATAGTAATTTGAGCTTATAAATTAATTTCAAATATAATATTACTTTCAATCCACATGAACTACTTATGAGATAAATATTGATAAAGTGGGAATAGTAATAAATATTTGCTCATTAAAGTATCATTTCATAATTAACTAGTATAAGTAAATTCTAACTTTTTAAACATTTACTAATAACCTAGAAACTCCTAGGAATTAGGAAGGTAGGAATGGCAAAGAATATAATTTCTAAAGTAAGTTCAAAACTAAAAAATAAAATCTAGTTATTTGATAGCCACAAAAGGGGAGAGAGGTTTAAAAAAAAAATGTTTTTAAATGGCAAATTTGCTATAGGTATCTGATTCCTCTTTCACCCTCAACTCTCTTCCCACTGAAATCACCCCAGGAATAAGAAAAGAGGGAAAAGACTGAAGCAGAAATAGGTACACCTATATTACTAAGGGAAAGAAGCTAATCTGAAAAGTAAACATACGGTGTTATCACAACTATGTGACATTCTGGAAAGACAAAACTATGCAGACAGTAAAAAGATCAAGGGTTGACAGAGGTTAAGGGGGTGGGAGGGATGAGGGAGTATGGAGTATTTCTCAGGGCAGTGAAAGTAAGTGAAACTACTCTGCATATGAGGGTGAATACGTATCATCACAAATTTGTCCAGACCCATAGAATTTACACCATCAACAGTGAACCCTAATGTAAACTACAGGCTTTGGTGGGTAATGTTGCATCAATGTAGGCTCATCAACTGTAACGAATATACCACTCTGGAGGATAATGGGGGAAGCTATGCATGAGTGGGGACAGGGGATATGTGGGGAATCTCTGTACCTTCCCCTCAATTTTGCTGTGAACCTGAACTGCTCTTAAAAATAAAGTCTATCTTTAAAAAAAGGGAACAAAAAGAAATAGATGCACCTGAAAGTCAAAAACTTCAATGACATTTTGTTTCCTGCAGCATGAGTATCACCAGACTGCAGGCTAAAATTAAAAAAAGAAAGAGAAAGAAAGAAAGAAAGAGAGAGAGAGAGAGAGAAAGAAGGAGAGAAAGAAAGAAAGAGAGAGAGAGAGAGAGAGAGAGAAAGAAAGAAAGAAAGAAAGAAAGAAAGAAAGAAAGAGAAAGAAAGAGAAAGAAAGAAAGAAAGAAAGAAAGAAAGAAAGAAAGAAAGAAAGAAAGAAAGAAGGAAGGAAGGAAGGAAGGAAGGAAGGAAGGAAGGAAAGAAAGAGAAAATGTGAAAAATAAACCTATGATCCTCCTTTTTAATGAAATATCTCATCCTTCTAGGAAGACAGCTGAGAAGATCCTGATGAATTTTCATCCAAAAACAACCTCACTTTGGAGAATCAGACACTGAAGGAGGAGTTGGGGAAGTTCTTTCAGAATTCCTTCCCATCTCTGTGGATGCCCCAGGGTTCACACATGTCCCCACTAGAAAACTCTCAGAGCATGGCTATCAGCATGGAGTTAAGCCAAGGTTACTAAAGTTTTATTACAAAAATATATATGTATCCCAATTTAAAAAAAAAAGGACTTCCCTGGCAGTGCAGTGGTTGAGAATCCGCCTGCCAATGCAGGGGACACTGGTTCAATCCCTGGTCTGGGAAGACCCCACATACCGCAAAACAACTAAGCCCATGCATCACAACTACTGAGCTTGCGCTCTAAAGCCCGTGAGCCACAACTACTGAAGCCCACATTCTGCAACTACTGAAGCCCACGTGCCGCAACTACTGAAGCCTGAGTGTCTAGAGTCTGTGCTCCTCAATAAGAGAACCCACCAAAATGAGAAGCCCACAGACTGCAACGAAGAGTAGCCCCCGATCGCCACAACTAGAGAAAGCTTGTGCACAGCCAAAAAAATAAAAATAAATTAAAAAACAAACAAACAAACAAACATGAAACAAGAATGACTGGAGTCAGTAATAGATGGGTACCAATGGCTTTGACTTTCTCCACATCACACATTGACTGATGAGTGGTCATGGCCATGATTGGAAAACACAAAAGCTAGCCCCCTTCTCCTACTCCCAGATGGCAAGTGAAATCTCTCAGCAACTTCAGTCAAAAGCCCAGTGAAATATGTCCTACTGATAGAGACCCAAAAAAGGAAAGGGTCCTGTGGATTTGACAAAGCATCAGGGCTCTCTTTCTCAAATGTCATCAGAATGAACATTCACATTACCAGTAATATGGCTTAGTTAGGCTTTTGTTTTCTTCAGCACATGAGGTCCTAGGAAGTTACATCTGGCAAGGGCCACTACAGTAAATGTAAATGCTTTAGGTCACTTGAGTTCCTGTTAATATTCCTTAGTTATTCATTCAGCTGTGGCGCTAACGTAGTTGTCCCAGTTAGGAAGTGTTATCAAAGAACTGCTAATTAAATCAGTTTGATTTTAAAGTGTATTAATTCAATATTCAACAAACATGTGTTTGATTTTACTGTAAATCACATACCAGGCGATATATGGGGACGTAATAAACAAAAAACAGAACTAACTATAGGAGTAACATATACACATGAAACAATCACACAAACATGCATACAAAGTACAACACAGCCTGTAATAGGAGATGAGAGAGTCTGCTAGGAAGACCAGGTCTGGAGGTCAGGGAAAGCTGGTGCTGAGATCTAAAGGATGACCTGGAGGCAGTTGCTATATGTGCACTATGGTAGGTAAGCATCGCTATGTGAAGTTGAACAAGACCCAGTGCTGGGCCCTAAAGCTCATAATAGGCATTTACACTGGACTTTGAAGAATGAAAACACTTTCAAGGACAAAGAACAAAGGAAGGGGATTCCAAAGTACGATTTTTCCACTTTCTAACATGGTATCTTCTAAATACGAAGGAGTGGGAGACATCTAGCGCCCATCAGATAGAGAAAATCCTTCCCATATTACCTATCAACCAGTTTCAAGAGTTCTCCCTAGACTCGTCCAACATTGTACTGAAAGGGGCACAGCCAAGTTCAGGGCTTACTCACCCGTGTGCTTTGCCCTCTCAAACTAAAATAATTTTATTCTGCCTTTCATAGAAACAAGCAAAGCAAAACAAAGGTTCCTGAGGAGATGGTGCTCTTGACCAGCTGGGAGACCCAGAATACTATAACAGAATCCATCACTGCCCACCTTTATCTAAGGTTAGGATTTGCACAGAAAGAGGGGGATTACCACAGGGCTACTTCCATCAGCAGACCCATCCATTGTTCACAGGCTTTAGTTTTAAATTCTATTTCCTTTCAGTTTTCAGCCAGGAAGTCAGCTATATACCCCATAGTATTACATAAAGGGGCCATTATGGCAGGATTAATTTAGCCTTACCAAAGGACTGTTCTTGAGGACTGTCTTAATTCTCATCCATTTTACTGCCTCCTTCCATGGGCTAATACATGGGAGCTATGAACCTACTGAAAATAACTATCAGTGAAAAAAGTTATACTTCTGTTCTAAGTATAACTTGCATCTTTTTGTTTGTTTCATATATAATCACTCCAAAAAGGAACCTTGTAAATGAACTAAAGAGTTCTACATCAAATTCAGTCTTATCCTCTGTATAGCCAAGTGGGATCTCAAACACCTTGAAGGTGATCAACTTTCTTTCACTTCAGATTAGATGTGGAAAGAACAGAAATTTCCCCACCTTACTGTCCTGTATGAGAAGCTAGTGTTATCTGCACAGCATCTAGTTTAAGAAGTGTTAATTGTGTAGCAGAAGAATACAACCATAGAAAAGGGAGCATTTGAAAAGCTACAGGGAGATTACAGTGATGATTACTATTACTTGAATAGTGTCCAGGTAAATAGTATTTCTCTGTCCAGAAAGCATATCTGTATCTATCACTCAATCTCTATCACTCAGGGTAGGGAGATTGGGGCACAAACACTATTTAAATTAAGTGAATCCATTGGTAAATGTGGGTGCTGAGTGGAAAGACATTTTTGCTATTAACTTCTAGATGTTTTCTGTCAATATCTCCCCAAAAACTGCCATTTGGGAAGAGAAGAAAGAGCATAAAATTTGGATTTAGGCAGGCTTAAGTCCTGACATTTGAATCCCAACACTGTCATATATGGTTGAGTGAATTTGGGAAATTATGTAGATATTTTCACTGCGATAATAAATTTAACCCCAAAAGTTCAGGTCCAGACAGTGTGACTTTGACCCATTTCTTCCAGTGCCTCCTGGCTAAGCAAAAGTATAAGTCTTAGAATAGCTCAAAAAATAACCAAAGGAGAACTGAGAGAGGTAGTTTAGGAGAAGGCAAGATTCCAGAAACAGCACAACAGCAGGACATCTTGCAACCTACACACATCAGAGGAGGGCAACCCAAGGGCTGTATTTCCTGATTTCCAAGCTAGCAAGACAAATCAGTCCAGATGGTCTCCTTCCTCCCCCAGATGGATGGGAGTCCCTTTGGCAACAGATGAACACCACCAGCAAAAGGGATCAATTGGGACCATAACCAAAAATAAGCAGCTGGATTAACACTTCATCAAGCCTGAGGACTTTACTTTTTCTCAGTTACCAAGGTGGGCAGCCAGAACCAGACTAAAGAATCCCAACCATAACAAGTGGCCTGGTCTGGGAAGCCTCTTGGTCCACACAACCTAAAGTTGCTCCTCACCTGTCTAGAGACACCTGAGCAGCACGGGAGAAAAGAGCAAAGAGGGAACAGGTAGAGGAATTCACTCCACACTCATCCTCCAACAAGAGACACCTAGCAGCTGGGCTTGGGAAAACTCCTTTCACCCCTCAGACAGCACAAGCAGGACCAGCAGGAGCCTCACTGGCAGCAGATAGACAAAGAAAATCAAAATAGCACTCAAAAGATTCTGAAATTTAAACTGCCATTGGAACCTCAGCATGTACGCAGGACCTGTATGCTAAAACTAAACAGGGTGATTGCATGCAAAAATAAAAGATATAAATAAGACCAAGAGTCTCCCAACACAATAGACAAAGTGTCCAAGGCACAATCAAAAATTTTACTCAGCCTACAAAGAACCAGGAAAATCACAACTTGAATGAGAAGTCAATTAACTGCTGCCAATACCAAGATGAATCTGTTGATGAATTATCGGACAGGGATTTTAAACCAGCCATCACAAAAATGCTCCAGTCATCAACTATGAATTCTCTTGGAACAGATGGAAAAAAATCTCAGCAAAGAACTAGAAAAAAATTTTAAAGCAAGTAGAAATTATAGAATTGAAAAATACAGTAACAGAATTAAACTCAACCCCTGGATTTCGTGGAGGTTTTTTGTTTTGTTTTAAAGAAGATGCTGTAGGTCAAATGCACAGCGTGGTCCTTTCTACAGAATAAAAAACCAGCGAATCTTAGAATAGTTCCTTTTAAGTAAATCCTACAATTTTGGACACTAAGAAATGCTATATACTTATAGCTAATCACAAGTTGAATTGAAGGAATCGTTTCAACGTCAACCCAAGCAAAATGTTTTTCCTAAACCATGCTACTTATTACTTTCTGCAGGTAACAAAATTAATCAATCAGCAAATAATTATGAAGCAAATGTTTAGGATTTTGTTCATTCTTAAATTCATAATTTTATATTATCATTACTTATGTTTGGGGAACCTCATTCTGTAAAAATACCAGCATAGACTCTAGTCTTATATGCCCATCATGGTCACGGCTGAGAAACTCATTGTCCAAGCTTTCATGGTTCATTCAGGTCCAGGTGACCCCTGCCTAACCCCTCAGCCTCCCACCCTCCCCACCAATTCCAAACAAGAGCTATTTAGTGAGGCTTAAAAGCCATTGGCTCTCAGTATCCTGTGCAGGAAACCTGGCAGCCACATTCTCACAATCAAAGATGCTGATACCTCTCCAGTGTAGCATGTGAATGGGAAAGGGGTCTCAAACATAGACATTACACAAATCCCTGTCATCTTCCAAGTATTAGAAAAATGATTCTATCCCAGGGAAGCAAATCCAGCTCTTCTTAATTGCCAGAATTTTCTGTAAGCCTGAAATTCCAAATCCAAACTCTGGGTAGATTATCTGACCTTTTTGAACTTAACACTATGAAAATCCTGAAGGACATGAGGGACCAAGCTCTGTCACCTGATAGCAGGCATTTGTGAAACAGCTAATTGTGTTATCAATATATCTGTGATCATTTGAATTAAATTGCCTAGTGAAGGCAAAATTTGGGGAGACTGAATAGCCATAGCTACAGACCAGTATTAGAAGCATAAAAAAAATCAAATATTGTGGAGCGGAATGGTTATTATTAGAAGCATTAGATATGTTTATAAAGGAGAAAAGTCTAAAAATTATTCTCAACTCAAGGTGCATACTAAAAATTTGGGACTTTTATGAGTATACTCTGAAAGTAACATAACAGGATGGAAACAGCTGAAATTAAGATTTTCAAAGAGGGGGTTGCAAATGACAATATCAGTTGAGTCAGATCTTTTACATGACAATTGGTATTTCAGTTGGGAAAGCATGGAATTCTAAAAATCAGAATGAGGAGCTGGTACAATATCAATCAATCCAGAAGATTCAAAGCCCTAACATTGACTGAGCTCCCTTTACCATCCCTGTCTGATGAGTTATTCCTGACATTCCTAAATGGCCGGTAAACATCCTCACTCATGGAGTTATTTTCACGGCTTCTTGTTGATGCCCTGTGTCTTCCCATTCCATCCTATCTAATATCCTTCAGTGTCTGCAAACCTAGACATAGAGTCAGATGTCAGCACTCCCCAAGGGCCAATAGCCATGTCAGACCTAAGAGAGAAAACTTATCCTCCAAAATAATTGAAGGGCTTTGTTTATCTCTACCTACAAAATTCTACAAATATGTGTAGGAATGGATTCTGAAAATGCCAGGCCAAGGAAAAATAGCACAACTTTAAATTCCACTTAATAGATCTGTTACGCACTTCGAAGCATTTCTGAATTCAATGTGTTAACACAAGCAGCGGGGAGTAGTTCTAATTGGTTGCTTGGTTGATTACTGAAATATGGGTTCAACAAAGGCTTGCACTAAATGAAGTTAAGATGCCAGCAATTTCTAAATGTGCTATTAAAGAAGGACTACAGAGACTTAGGGAGATACAAATATTGGAGTGGATTTAACATGTGCAAATTCCCCTGTCCAATCTAAGCTCTTCTCTCAAGGTCAGGGATGCCGGTAGGAGCTACTGTGTCTGAAACAGTTTCCTTAATTTCAGTGGGAATAGCACAACCATGCATGGCCGAAGCCAGGCAGTGGTTACCAGATTCAGGGGAATATAGGGGCCAAAAATGCAGCATTGGGGATCAGAATGATCTGCTGTGAAATGATATTTGTGGGGAATGACTCATAAATAAATGGGCATCCTACTAAGTTCCTCATGTAACTAGGGCAAAAACAAAACAAACAAATTAAAAGTCTTACAGACACAGGGCAACCAAAAGAGAGCCATGATCCTTCATCTAATACCCTAATCTGAGCCATTTAAAAAAAATCCCAGCGTTTATTAAATAAAGAGGAAGCTGGGTAATCTTGAAAAAGTGTCTTCAACAACATCAGCAACAAGAACTCTGAATAGAACTCTGAATCTTACTCTAAGACTCTCATAAAGGGGCCTATGGCCATTTTCCAGGATAACTGTGCAGTGCAGAAAAGGAAATATTCACATTCTTCAGAATTTGGTAAACACTAGTACCTGGGGCAACACTTATTCTTTGGGTCCGTTAATAGTAGTACTTTCCACCATTCAGAATATGGACCTAGATCTATTATTCTCTATTATTCCACTCAAAATTCTCTATATATACACTATTATAGAATCAGTAACATCCTGTACACATACCAGGTATAGCGTAGTACTTACTGGGAATGGCTAAACTCAACATCTAGTAAAACCCACATATTGGCTTCTTGACATGTAAAGGCCAAGTGGAAGCATCTGACCATAACATATCAAATACAAAGTCATGTCCCAGGGGACCTGCAGAAATGGGTTTCACCATTGAAAACGTGGGACGTGCAGGAGGAAATGATACAGGTTGTTTCACAAAAGACATGGGCCATAAAAAATAACAATACAAATCATTATCACATAGTGACTATAATTGTAGCTACCTGTTTTAGATGTAGACTATTTTCCAGAACATATCAATATAATTCCTGGATCCTGATATGCAATTACTGATCTAGAAGATATTTTCCCCATCATAATTGCAAGGGAACACCATGCAATAAGTGATCCTCACTTTCTATGTAATTCAAGTCCTGGCGAAAAACTGATGGAATACTCAAAATGGGTAGTTAAAGATGGTTTATTGACTGGATTATTTACAAAGGTCTAAATGAGGTTAAGGGTCACCCAGGAGGGATGTTGAAGTAGGATGGGGTTAACAACAGCAGGAAGCCATTATCATCCTGAGATCTGAGGGGGCAAATGGAGGGAGAGATTCATAGGACTTGTAGTTGCATGAGGGGGGCATTCAACAGGACTTGTAGTCGCATGAGGGGGGTGTTCAATGAAGCTGTGGTCTTCTGTAGTGTGATGTAGCCATGGCCAATTGAAGATCTGGTGAGAGAGAGTCAGGGGAAAATAACACCCTGATTTCTTTCCTCCCAACCTTTCATATCCTGCCAGTACTTCTAATAGATAAATCCAGCTGGAATCCAAACAGCAAAGAAGCCTTAGAGCTAAGCCTCAGAGGACATAAATCGGGGTGGAGAAGCACAGAAATTGTATTTATAGAGAACAATAGGAGAAAATTCATCACCCTTGTCCACTGTAAGGATGACATCTTGTGAAAGGACTGAGCAGGAAGTAGCAGACATCCTAGATCACATGGTTGAATTCACACATGCCAGAGAGTGGGAAACACAATCTACACCAGGACAAGGTGGCCACCTGAGCCAGAGGTGTAGTGTCAAGTGATCTGCAACATATCAGAGTACACTTTTGAAAATAAAGGAAAAGTTGCTGCATGTACACAGCAACCTGTGTCACAAAGGAAGTGACATAATGCCTGGTGAGCCCACTTTAATTTTCGAGGTGACACATATACATTTGGGTGTGCTGTTTTGATGAATTTATCTAGAGAAGAGAAATTGTCAGCCTAAAGAACCTAGAGCAAGGCCAGGTTTCCACATGGTCCAGGCTATCAGTCAAGCTTTACCTAGTGGATTCACTGATGCTTAAAGTGTTTGTGAAAAATCAGGATGCTTCATAGAACCCAGATCAATCCACACTCAGAGAAGAATACCAGAAATGTCAGGGTTTGGAGAAAATCCATGCCTCTTCTATTTCTGAATAATAGTTTTTGACTTGTTATTGCATTTGGGTAGAAACTCAACACCCAATCATAAAGTACCAGATGAGGATGAAGCCAGGGCTTCCCATCATGAACTGAGAACTATCTGATCCACCTAGACATAAAACCAGGCATTCCCAGCAGCACACCATCATCAAGTAGAAGTGGAATATAAAGCACTAAGCCCAAATAAGTCACAAGCAAGTTCTAGGAACAAGTCTCCCACACTACCACAATGCCTCCCTCTTCTGTTCTGCTACTCCACTCTTGACCCATGCCCATGGCCTCACCAAGTGTAACCTGTACCTAGTTCCCTGGGAAGGGGGAATAAGAACCAGGCTTTCAAGTGCCTCTATACAGTGTGTTGGCAACAGCCAAAACTGAAGTCTCATAACATTACTGTTCAACTCAAGGGCTCAAGGTACTATCTAACTACTTTTCTTCCTTCACTGTGATCCAACCACATTGGGCTTCTTGCTGCTGCCATCCAAGCACCCCCCATCCCCACAAACTTGTATTCATCTCAGGATGCCACACTCCCTGTTAATTCAGCCTGGTACATTTTACCACAAATGGTCTTGGGGTTGTCTACAACAGACTCTTGATTGAGTAAACCAACACATTCCCAAGTCCTTTCTCCCTTGTCTGCCTCCACTATAGAAGCGGGAAAATAATCACCCTCCCAGAGTGCCTTGCAGCAAGAGGTGGCCATCGGACAGAGTGAGGGGCAATAAGTCATAAGCAGAGACTTTCTGAGCATTTTTGCTTTGCTGATTGAAAAAAGACATGTATTACAGGCACCAGCGCTCGCTTCAAGGCTGCAATCTGTGGTCATGGAGGGTTCTGCTCTCAGATGGGCCCTCCCACACCTTCGCACTGAGTGTAATATTCTGCCTGCTATTGCCTTTTTGAAATTTTATCTATCTATCTATCTATCTATCTATCTATCTATCTATCTATCTACCTATCAATCTATCTTTCTTTCTTTCTTTTATTTAATTTGGCTACATTAGATCTTCATTGCCACGCACGGGCTTTCTCTAGTTGCGGCAAGTAGGGGCTACTCTTCGTTGTGCTGCACCGGCTTCTCAATGCGGTGGCTTCTCAATGCGGTGGCTTCTCTTGCTGCAGAGCATGGGCTCTAGGCACGTGGGCTTTAGTAGTTGTGGCTTGTGGCCTCAAGAACACAGGCTCAGTAGTTGTGGCACACAGGATTTGTTATTCCGTGGCATGTGGGATCTTCCCGGACCAGGGATCGAAACTGTGTCCCCTGCGTTGGCAGGCGGATTCTTAACCACTGCGCCACCAGTGAAGTCCCAACCTTTTGAAATTCTTAATAAGTTTATCTTTGAATAAGTGAAGTCCTGTGAGAGAGTAGAGCATTATCATGAGCTGCAGAGATTCTTCAGGTGACAGGTTAAGTTCAGTGACAATGTAGACACTGCAGGCACTTGAGCAATTGGCCTGGATGCTGAGTCACA
Organism: Hippopotamus amphibius kiboko; assembly: GCF_030028045.1. Lineage (NCBI taxonomy): Eukaryota > Metazoa > Chordata > Mammalia > Artiodactyla > Hippopotamidae > Hippopotamus > Hippopotamus amphibius. Next base: position 54,487,864 of record NC_080190.1, on the reverse strand, counting down.
CTTGCCTTGGGCAACTGGGATACCACAGGACCCCAAGGGGCAGGGGGCAAGGACCTGGGTGCGGAATGGCAGCAGGCTTAGGGGCTGGGCCCTGCGATACAGTGGGAGCCAGCTTGCCATCCTCCCTGGAGCCCTTTACTGTGCCTTCTGCATAAATATTAAATCTGCCCTCAGTACCAGGACAGGAACACCAGCACTCAGGCAATAAACTTTGCCAGTAAATTTTTACAAAATAATAGCGTGTGCGTGAACATTGCAATAAAACATATCAGAGAGTTATTTGGATTCTTCAAAGAACTAGACTCTTCAGCTTGGAAAACTACAGAAACATTGCAAAGCAAATAGAAATTAAATTTAACAACGTGGCATTCCACAGAAAAGAACATTTTTCAAATAAAGCTTCAGTTGAACCATTGTTAATGAGGAAGACAATTTCAAAATTAATGTTTTCTTTTTAATTGAAAATACAATGATGGACTGCATAAACAAGCATTTTGAATTACAGACAAATCATGAAGCCACTTCCCATTTCTTGTTCAACCTCCATATGCTACAGAAAATGTCAGAGGAGACATTAAAATGCCATGGTACAAATTTACACTTAAAATAAAATTCAGACTTACAGAAAACTTATTTTAGAAAAATCGTCTCATGTGAATCAACTTTGGATGCACTAAAATATTTATTTAAAAATAATTTATCCTAAAAAAATTTTTTTCACATTGCCAGTCTCAAATATACTCTTAGCAGCTCCCATGACAATTGTTGCCTTAGCAGAAAGATACTTCTCAAAATTAAAAAATTGTCAAAAGTAATTTGCAGTCTTGCACTTGCCAAGAGTGACTGATGTTGCTTTCAATTACATTGATTGAAAATGAACCTACTTTGAGTATAAATTTGGATGACCTAATAAATGAAATTGCAGAAAACCACGCCAGAAAAAGATGATTTAAGATGTTATGTTATGCATTAGTATTTATTGTTTTATATAAATCTATGGCATCAAATTTTTTTGCAACTGGCAAGTTTATACTGTCACTCATGTATTGCTGTTATCTTTTTTCTAAATTTTTATTGGAATATAGTTGATTTACAATGTTGTGTTAATTTTAGGTGTACAGCAAAGTGAATCAGTTATACATAAGTAATAAAATATTTTTAAATGAAAAAGATTTATTTTTTTCTTAGTCCTTTTAAACATCACTTTTTGCCTGCTTTATGAACAGGACCCCATAGTTTCCTTTTTCACTGCCCCTGTCAATTACGTAGGCAGCTCCAACAGGCACTACCATTCCTTTTCTTTCTGACCTGAATGCACATGTGATGTCTAGAGGTACAGCAGTCATTTTGAAATCATAAGGAGAAAACCCAACATGTTAAAAATGATCTGAATGATAAGAAGAGTTTCTGTTCTTGATATTGTCGTTGAACTAACACATTGGCCCTAAACTGCCCACTTCTAGATATGTTGTATATGTACAAAAAAAATAAAACAAAGTCCCAATGATTTGAGATACGGTTCATGCACTTTTCTGGAATGTCTATGCATCACTCAGAAGTCAGTTCATATGTTCCTTCTCAGAGAGAAGTTCCCTGATCCTTTAAAAAATTCCCCTCCCACTGTTGTATTTACCCTATTACCATGTATAACATGCATCACTACCTTAAATGACCCTGTTCTTTGTTTGCATGATTACCTTCTCTAAATTAAACTATAAGCTTCATAAGGGCAGAGATACTTTGTCTTTTTTACCATGACACAGCCAGCGCTGTGACACAAAATGCCTTCTCAAGAAGTGTTTGTTCGAGTGAGCAAGTGAATAAAGAAATTAATAAAAGACTTCCCGTAACAAAGAAACCAGGCTCAGATCACAAAATAGAAAAGGGGAAAACATCTCTCTACCATTTCTTCAGCATAAGAACAAAGGGGTATTTTTCTTCAAGTACTTACAAGTGTAAGATATTGTGAGCGGTAAATTACCTCCTGCTAGCTGGTGAGAATATTTCTTACCCAAGTCTAAAACGTACAAAACTGAGCTTCCGGGAAGGCAGATGGCGTCTGTTCTCTCCCCTTAAAGTAGAGCTCATTATCATCATGCCACCAGACTACACCACCCTGCCTGCCTCCATAACAAGGCTCCCCAGTGTCCCAAACGCTCAGCTTATGAAACAGCACTCACGGACCCTAATGTATCTAAGATCATTTTTGGTGATCATTTTCAGTGATTGTAAGTGAAATCGCATTCCAGGGAGCAAGTCACGATATAGAAACAAAAACCTCTCCTCCCTGATACTCTCTCACCCACAACCCATCTTCCCCAGCATACAAATACAACCTCTTCTTTATTCCTCCATCTCAACTAGACCTTGAGGATGTGGGGGGTTTTCAGTTATCTTACTTATTACCCCAATATTTGTGTCTACTGTGAATGCTTGTTCCATATCTCAAGTAATTGCCTCTTCCATTTAATTGAAGTCACATTTGTCTTCTTAAAACTATTTTCCGCATTCACATCAATAAAGATTCCCTTCTATATGAGGGCCAGGATCTACTCTCCAACTGACAATTATGATTAAATTCGGGTATGACTGCAAATCCAGTGGCTTTCCCATCACCCCAGATCAGGCACGTGCCACTTGGCAAGGCATTTTGACCTTATGAGGGCCCAGGGTGACCCATGAAACCACATCAGGATCATTCAGCACTCTGATTTAGTAATTAGAGTTGGCAACACACAAATGCAATTTAAAGTCCTGCAAATATATTCTTTGAAGGAAAGATAAACTTGCAAAGGGAGCATACACAAGAAAAAAACCATTGACGATAATAAGGGTAACAGTGACCAAGACATTAGCTAGCGTCTCAAATCTCATATACTCCATATTTACAGGAAAATAAGATTTCTAGCAACAAAGATGTTGTCTTTCTTTCATTAACTGTTGGTGTTTCTTCAACACAGACTTTTATGAGCTGTAAGAAGTCCTATGGTAGCGCACGTGTATTTTGTGAGGGATACACACACAAACAACTCCTACTTCACAGTCTTTTATAATTTCCAAAGCTCTTCCCTGTTGATTTTATTCTCAGAATGTCCCTGTGAAGGGAACAGATTATTATCAACCCAATTACACAGGTGAGAATGTTGAGATGGAATAAGTTTAAATGACTTGCCCAAGTTTCAGTCCATATCTGCCTCCCACCATTATGATGAAATGCTTTTCTCAGTTCAAAAACTCCCTAGGATGTAGTAAAGTTGAATTTGGTTATCACAGAGTTCTCTGTGTTTCTTGTGTAATTTGAAAGTCTTTTTGGTATAATAAAACATTCTCCCATCCTAGTGTGTTGTATTACGTGTGGGAACACAAAATAGAAAGTAACAATGAGACAGTGCATTTACATGGCTCTAATTTCTCAAGCACTCAGAATTCGAGAGATAACCCCTGCAGCCCCAGTGTGTTAATATATAATACTCCTGTGTGACGGATTAGGTCCGGAAAGCTTGTGAATTTAAAGAAGTGAAACTAGTAACCCTGACAGAGGAAAATGCAGAGTTCTACTCATATCCTTCATCCAGTCACATATGCTGATGTTAATAGCAATGACAAGTTCATGTGCAGTTTTATTCCAGAAAACAAAAGAGACTGAAACTGCAGTATAAATTTCCTAATCCATCAAATTCCTGTTTTTAAAAAGACAGAAAACTAGTAACTGAATGAGACGTCCTGGTTGAGAGAAACTTTTTTTTTAAGGTGTAATGCCTCTAAGACCATTGGAAATATTGACCTGGAGCCTAGAAGTGTTGTTTTGTTGAAGACCAAGGTTCCAAGATCATCAGTATTAGGTGGCCGAATCACTCACTCATCAATTCACTTAATAGATACTTTCTGAGAACTCATTTTGTTCTATGAATTAAGAAAGGCATTAGATAAATCTAGATGCTCAAGGCAAGTAAAATGAAAAGTGCACTCAGAACAAAAAAGCTGTTGTATCCGTTTGAAATTAACTCAAGCTGCCAGTAACAGATGAGTGGCTGAAATATACAGGGGTTGATTTGTCTCATAGAATAAAATATCCAAAGAAGGTAGGTGTTGGCATTGATTCCGCTGACCAGTGATACCATCTGGAACGCATATTTGTATTTACCTTTTCTGTTCCACAACATTTAGCATTGTATCAGTCGGTTTTTACTGCATGAAAAAGCCTCCTGAAACTTAATGGCTTCATCAACAACCATTTATCACCTCGCGCATGTGCAGGTCAGTTGTGATGTTCTGGAAAAGCCAGGCCTGGTTCAGCTATTCTCAGTGGGGTCCACTCAAACATTTGCAGTCAGCTGCGGGTCAGTTGGGGAGGGCTGGCTTTGCTTTTTCTGCTGAGCTCTCTGGGATCCCGTGTCTGGGATCTTGGCTGGATGACCTGGGCTCACACCATCCCTTGTGGTTTCTAATCACCCAGAAAGCTAACTTGGACTTGTTCTCATGGGTGGGCAGGGATTCAAGAGACTGAGTGGAAATATGCAGGTCCTCATGAGGCTTGATTCAGACTTGGCCCATTGACACTGTGCTGAGTTCTATTGGGAAAACCAAGTCACAAGACCAGCCCAAACTCAAGAGGAAGGGAAATGGACTTCATATATCTACAGGAAGAACAATGGTAAATGAATATAAAAGGAGAATAATTGTTGTCATTTCTGCAAATAATCTACCACGGTCTTACCTCTGATCAAAATTATTCACAACCTTCCTATATGAAGAAGATTCATTCCCACCTGGCACTTTCAAAGGCATCATGTAATCAGGTCCACACTTTTGGATTCTCTTGGTCTACATCCAGTACAAGTTATTTGCCTCCATGCACTCAAGAAATATTGATGAGATAGAAAATGGCACAAACCACAATAGATGCTTTTATTTTAAGGGGAAAATGTGAGTGCATGGCATTCTCTGGTCCATAGCAATTCTAAAATTCCACTGAACAAATGTTACAGATCTTCAGATATGGAAGCAGGAAATGTTTCTTGATTACAGCCTAGTTCTGCTTCCTGGGACTGGCCTCCAGTTCATTGTTCTCTATTAATCCTGGGAATGCCTCATAAATCCATTGTTCTCAATGCAATTGGCTTTGCCCTGTGGGTGCATGGCTTCACCCTTGGAGATAAAAGAAATAGCGGCATTTGTTGCTGAGTAACTTTTTTCAGCCTGTTTATTTCTTGTGGCAGTTTGGCGGCTCAAAGGCCGTTGTGAAATTTATAAAATCAGAGTCCCTTTGAATTCAGCTAGTGATGTTTCTGACGCTACAGTTCTCTTAAAACTGTATAGGTTTTCCATATATCCCAGTATATTCTACTCTATTTGGAAAAAAAGCCACACCCACAAATGTTTTTTAAAAAATGCTTCTGTCTGTCTTAACTAACTTGCAGCACTTTGGGCATGGCAGTCTCTTTGAGAAAATGCCCTTTAGGTTACTATAAATCATGTTTCTGGCTAGAGAGTTTCTTCTAGATGTCTCCTTAATTCTTTCAGACATCTTGATAAAGGATCTTAGGGGTGCACTCCTGATTTGCTCTATACCCATAGGCTGTATTCTACCTCAAGAATTTTTTACTGCTTGAGAAGACTGGAGATAAGAAATAGTTTCATGTTGCATCCCTACAAATTCTGGTTCCTTTATATTCCCTCTAAATTCCACTTGCAAACTAAATAGTTCAACTTTAGCTCGTGTATGCCTTGAATTTCCTTATTATATGTAGCTAAAACAAGCCAAATGAAAAGTTCGTTAGGTATCTATTCGAACCTTCCAAATTACTAAAGGCAATATTTTTCCAATGGTTTCACTACTACATAGCATATAGTTTTATATACCCAGACTGCAATAGCAATCACCTCATCAATTCTTCAGCTTCAATTAATTGCTCATCCTTTCTCCAACTACTTCCAGGTGGCTCGTCCCAAAGCCAATGTTTCTACCCTCTTAGGTGCATGTCTGAATCAGTTAGGTTTTGCTTTGTAAAAAGCCACTTCCAAATCTATTAGCTTAAAAGCAGGAGTGTGAAGGTCAGCTGGGCAGATCTTCTGGGTGTGCTGGGCTCAGGTCTTTTGGCAAGACTCACTGGTGCACCTGCGGCCAGCTAAAGGTTTACTGATACTGACCTCATATGTCTGGGGCTTTGTCTGCAACAACTGGACTAACTCTACCCTTGTGGTCTCATCCTCCAATAGGCTAGTCCTGATGGGTTCTCATGGCATGACAGAAATACAAGAGAGTGAGCAGCAACACTCAAGCCTCTTGAGATCTGGGCACAGAACTGAAGAACATCACTTCTGCTGTTTTGTTACCGAAATGAAGTCATACATTCAATCCAGACTCAAAAGGTGGGGAAATAGACACAACCTCTTGATGGCACTTGCTGCAAAGTCACCTTGCAAAAGGAGGTAGACACAGGGAAGGAAGAAATGGGCCATTTTTTGTGAACAATTTAGCAGAAGCGCATAGAGTTTTATTCTCTTATGTAGTACTTCATTATTCCATGCAACTGCAACAGTCATCTGTGGGTGATCCTTTGCCACCATATGAATAATGTGTTTAATACACTTTCATGTGATGGGCTTAATATTCATTGATAGTGCATGCCTTAAATTATTACATTGCCATTTTCAAAATAATGACTTTATAATTATACCACATTTTCTCCATTTATTAATTTGTAGATTTTTGTACAAGGGCTTTCCTTTTTCTTTCCTTCCCTTTCACTCTTGGTTTTTGTATGACAGTAGATATGTGGATAATTTCATTCAATGGATGATAATCGATTAGAGTCACTACTTTTTGATGCTCAAATTGTCCTAAATCTGGCCAGTGGGAGGTACATCAATCTGGTTCTTTGGTAATTTCAGCATGATTGTCATGGTGTTTGCACACTTCCTTGTTTTGTCTTCAGAGTACAACAAACCAAAAAAGTACAGTTAGAGCAGTCTGTTCGGAAGTTACTTAAAATAATTACTCCCTCTGTGTAATTATGTTATCAATTTGATACAGTTAGGTTCATTTGTTTTTACTTATATTCAAGGATTTGATTTTTCTGTTTTGATTTCATTTTTGAATATATAAAACATTTACATGGTTTAAAATTAAAATAATATAAAACTATACACGCAATGTATACTCACTCCCATCCACAATCGCTCCATTACATTCCTACCTATCCCTCTCCTAATACATCCAGTCCCTAATATATTCTTCCAGTGTTTCCTTTGCAGAAATAAGAAAATATAAAATTTTGCTGTGACCACTAGATAGCATTTAGAAAAAGTTAAATTGGATCCATAGCTCTAGCTACACTCGGTATATCCAAATTTAAAAATAAAACCATACAAGTTACCAAAAAAGAGTATAAATTTTTCTTTTTAATCCAGGGGTAGGGAAAATTTTTTAAAATATGACTCAAAATCTAAAAGTTATAAGGTGAAAGACTAATTGCTTTGATTACATAAAAATAAAATAAATCTTTAAATGGCAAAAAAATATGTGTAAGCAAAGGCAAAAGATACAGTATGTAAAAATATTTACAACTTATATCACAAGCAAAAGACTAATGTGCTAAATATAGCAAGAACTTTTAAAAGTCAAGAAAAACAACAAAATGGACAAAATGGAAAAAGACAGTATAGAAAAAAATTTTTTTTAAAATAAGTATTTTACCACCCCTCCCCCAACAACAAAATGTTAAGCAAATGGATATTAACTACATGAGAAGATGCTCACCTTCACTGGTAATAAGAAAAAATACATAAAAATCTCATGATATAGTATTTCTTGATTATAACATTGGTAAACACCCAAAAGCATGACAATAGACTCATTTTCGTGAGTCTGTGAGATTCTCTCATACACGACTGCTGAGACTAAAAAAGGAAATAAATTTATATGGAGGAGAATTCAGCAGTGTCTAGCAAGATTACAGATGAATTCACCCTTTGACAATCCAACCCATTTCTAAGTATGCAGAATATATACTTCCTCAAATATGCCCAAGATTATTTATTAAGGCATTGATTATAACAGCACAAGATGAGAAATGAAAATATTCATGAATAGAGATCTGGTTGAATGAACTACATTCATGCAATGAAGTACTATGCAGCCTTAAAAAAAAAATGCAAAAGGGCTGTATGAACTGGTATGGAACAATTTCCAGGATACACTGATAAGTGAAAAAAAATTAAGGATCTTTTTTTACAGTGTGATATTTTTTGTGTCAGACAAAGAAAAGGAATAAAGTGTTTTTTTAATAGTTTAAGTAGTAAGTTTGTGAATAGAAGGTATCGTTGAGCCTCCCCTTCATACCCACAGAGGGGGGAGGAGTTGGCACAGAAATTTGCTAAGGATCCAGATTATGTTAATGAGAAGTAGGTGTGTAGTTTTAAATGAAGACGTGATCAAATCTACCTTTCAGGGAGATGTCCCATCTCATCACAGGGGTTGACACAGAGACATGAATGGTTTAAAGAGACCAGTGAGAAGACTAAAACAACAATCTAGGATGGATAGGTAAACGGAAGAATCTGAGAAATGTCTTCTAGGAAAAAATGTGAGAAAGTGCCCTGGAACATCTTTAGCCATAATTGAGAAGCCACATCAAAGATGTATAATTTCTTGCAGTTAAGTTACTAGGAAAATGTTCAAAATAATTATAGATTTAAAAAGAGAAGAAAAAGGAGGAAGAGGAGGAAAGGAAGGAGAAGAATCCTTCCCTGTGTCATCATGGCCAAGAGATGCTGCTGATTTGGGGTTAAATCAAGGAAGTCATTCCATGTTCTGGCACCAGCTACACTCCTCATCTGACCAACTTCTTCATCCTGTAAACCTCAACCCACACACCACCATCTCTGCCTCCAGGGAGGATTGTTGGCCCAGTATCTCCTGGACCCCTTCCTTGAGGCTTCCCTGATGGCTTGTGCATATTCCTACCACTGTACTTACCACACTGTTGTGAAATTTTCTGCTCATGCATCTCTCTTAACCACAAAACATGGGCATCTTAAAGGGAAGATGGATTGTACCATCTGTGTCTCCACTGGGACTGGTTGAGGGCTTGGCACATGGTAGATGCTCAGTAAATGTTGGCTGAATGAATGAATAAAGGACTGAATGAATTCAATTTGGGAGAAAAAAATACAAAATCTGCTTTCTTTATTAAAAAATGAAGGAGCAGATTGGATGAAATCATCAAGCCTGATTGAATACTTTAGCCTGGAAAAGAAGTGAACATGTTTTAGACTTATTAATTTGCTCTGGAAAATGAAAATACTAATTATTTGTAGTATTAGTCACTGAATCCTGCCTTCTAATTTTCTTACTGATAGATTTCTTAATGATGGTAGTAAAGAAAATTCCCACAGATTCAAGGAATTTATACAGACTTCATCAATCCAAAATCCTAGTAAGAAGATTAATTGAATCAGACTGCTGCTTCCACTTTGGATTCTTTCAGACCGTGAGCTAACACGAAGCCCCAGAACGATATGGCTAAACTCTGTTCTATGCACAGCTATGCGTACTCTGTGTAATCCACTGGTGGTGTCTGTACCTTCAGTTTCAGGAAATGAAAGTTTTCTTAAGCCCAACTCAGTAATTTACACTGGATTACATATCTAGTAAATTGCAGCATTCTTAGGCCACTATTATAAGTTTTTCTCTACTAATTGAGGTGGGGTTTTCTTTTTCTTTTTTTGGTGTCAGAATATTTTTAAATTTATTTTGTTGAAGTATAGTTGATTTACAATGTTGTGTTAATTTCTACTGTACAGCAAAGTGATTCAGTTATCCATATGCTAATTAAGTTTTAACAAGTAAGTGTATTACTTTACAAAAATTAAAAATAATTCTTAAGGAAAGAGAAAGAAAAAGTAGAAAACTTTTTTTTCTAATTCTGAGAAACTATCCTAAGGAAATGGCTATAAATACAATTACTTTGTTACAAAAAGAGTTCAACATAGCACTTTTTTTAATATTAGAAAATAGGGAATATCCTACATGGCCAAACAATGGAAGCATAATTAAGAGAACTGAATTATATACATAGTATAAATTTCTCAAATCTCTGATTTTTTTTTTCTCTTTCCCTCTACCCAGCGTCCCACTGACACTGAATATTTTTGGTATTTTTTCCTTAATTCTTAATATTTTCTTTCATAAAGGAAAATAGAAAATAGAAGTTGTCAGAAGCAAATGCCCCCATATTCCCATCAAACTAACCACAACTCACTACACTTTCAGTCACCCTCAGCTTTCCTCCTGTTACACAGGAAGAAGTGTTCAAAACCCAAATTCTCCATGTTACTCTGGATCTCTTCCAATTCCATTTTCTTGGGGGACTTTCTACTCCATTCTTCTAGATCATTCTGCTCACTCTAGTTTCTTTACGAAAAGCAAATAAACCAATTTTTCCCTCGCCCCATACCTCATTCTTTCTACTGTCCTAATTGTCTTCCCCTCAAAATTAAATTTCATAAGAGTAAATTATAAATTGCTTCCACTTCCCAACCTCCCAGTCTTTCTTCAGTAGATACCAATAGAGCCTTTGCCCCCACCAATTAATTGAAAATTATCTTAATAAGGACAATGATGATATTGGACTTCAGCTAAATCAAATGAACAATTTTCAGTTCTCACCTTACCAGCCTTTTCAGTAGTACTGTATGCCAGGAATTGGAAACTACAGCTCATCATATGTTTTGTAATTAAGTTTAATTGGAACACGACTAGGCTTATTCACTTATATATTACCTAGGGTTGCCTTCATGCTATCATGGCAAAGTACTAGTTTCTCCTTTTGACGCCCACTCTTCCCTTAGATTCTCTGAAAACAATCTCTTGATTTTCCTTCTGTTTCTCTGGCTCTTCTGCCTTCTTCTTTTCTGTATCCTTTGGCAGCCCCACCTCTTCTACGAGTCTTTAAATATTGGAGTTCCATAGGCTTAATTCCTGGACCTTCTTCTTTTCTCATACACTTTACCCCTACATAGCCTCATCTATTCCTGTAGCTAAAATAGCATCTCTAGGTTGACAGTTATCAAGGAATATCTCCAACTCAGACCTCTCCCAGGGTCATAAAAAACATCTCCATTTGGCTGTTTCACTGACTACTTCAACATAAAAGTCCAAAACTGCACTCTTAATATTCCCCTCCTTCATGAAGAACATGAAATCTGTTCTTCATGAAGGGTTTTTTACCTAAGTTCATGGAACTCCCACAGATCTATTAGCTCAAGTTAGAAACTTGGTGGTTATACTTGATAACTTCTTCCCCAATTCAATACTGTCAATTCTATTGTCAGGATGGGTCTTGAAGCCATTGATGTCTTTACATCATTGCATCATTTCTGCAAGCAACTACTATTTCTCTACTGGACTATCACACTCACTCTGCTCAAATCATTCTCCTTGAATCTTCCAGAGGACATTTTAGATATGGCTTCTGCTTATCATTGTAAGGTTCTATTGTACAATAGAACCCAATCTACATCTCCTTCTTTATATTGGGACACTCTTCCACTTGTTCATTACACACCACCCACACTTACTTTCTTTTAGATCATAGAAAACATCAGGTTACTTCCTGTCTTAGAGACTTTCATTCTTCCTTTCCTCTCTTCATCTGGTTAAATCCTTTATATCATTCAATTCTCAGCTTCAATGTCACTTTCTCAGAGAGGCCTTTCTTGACCATCCACTGAGAACCAGGTCCTTTATTATAACCTCTTATTACACTTGCCTTTTCTATCATAGAGTACCAGGTATGACTTAAAGTCCACAGAGACAGATACTCAAGATTTATTAGATTTCATTGTTTGGATGGAATCAAATTAATTTTGTCTATCCACTCTCTCAGGCAAGTGAGAAATTCAACTTCAGTAATCCTTGGGAATTCCCAACATGGGGATATGCCAAATACTAGGGTAATTATACAACACCAGGGAGTATAGGAAGCTTTTCTGGTCATCAACCCCCTGTGCACACAGCTTAGTGTTGAGAGGCTCTGTGGTCAGCGCTTTTTAGTTCCAGAGGCTACTCTTTTGTGTCATTTTGGGGCCCACAGATCCCTGGGAGCACCTGCTTACATGCATCTCCCAACTATTTCTCTAAGGACCTGCCATTTGCTTGAAGTCCCAATATTCCAGAACCCTCAGCCCTTCTCCTCTCAGCAGCCAAGAATCTCACCTCTCTACCTCATTGTCTCTCAAGATATTCTCCCTTTCCTCTCCAATTCTGGTCACCTGCCTAATCCCAAAGCTTTATTATCTGATCCTTGATAGAGGAAATCTTCTATCCAGCCTGACTGATTCTTCCTTATTGTTCATGGACACAAATCTTAGATTGGCTCTCAACACCGTTTAGGACCCTTGTCCTAAGCGGGACAAGGGTTTGTCCAATAAGCTTGTTTTCCTGTTTTCCGAAGTAACTCATTTATATATTCTTCCCTCTCTTCTAATTACCTCCTGCCTCTCATAACCCTCCTCACTCTCAACTAATGATCCTCTCTGTACAGCACTGGGACAAATAAACCAGGCCCACAAATGTCCTCAAATTCCCTATGCCAAATTTATAAGCCTACTTGAACCCACCTTCTTCTTCTTCAGTCCTATTACAAATAAGGAAACTTCCTAATTCCTATTAAATATCAGTTTATCTCCCTGGTGTCTGAACTCTTTTACTTTGTGCTGTCTTCAGGAATTTTCTTCTTCCGTTTCCCTCTCCTGTTGTACTACCAATCTCTCCCTCTTGACTGCATTTTTTCCATCAACATACATACTTGCCTATTATTTTCCATTTTTAAGTTAAAAACAACTTTGTTTTTTACCCTCTGCCTCATTTCTCTTATTCCCTTCATAGCCCAGTCTAAATGTTCTAGTTTCCCAGGTACAATATCTTTAGTTATTCACCTCCCAGTGATACCTCATCCCATATCATCCTGGTTTCCGCCTTTATCATTTAAGCAAAAGTTCTCCTGTCAAAGTTACCAAAAAACTACATGTTGCCAAATCTTGACATTTTTAAACTGCATTTTCACTCAGTCTCTCAGAAATACTTAATACATTTCCTCCTCCTGAAAACACCCCACATTTTTGCTTTTATATAAACATACACTCCTAGTTTTCCTCAAATTGGGCCTTGCCATGTATTTTTACCTTTTCAAGTTTCACCTCTGCCAAATATATGAATGTTTACATTTTTTAGGTCTTGAGAAGACAGGCATTACAGAACCCATTTCTTAGAGGTGATTGAGTTTCTGGACCAAGTTCTGTTTAGACCAGAAAGGCATTGATTGTTCTGGGGTTAGAACCCCAGGCAATCATAAAGACAACTACTTTGTGAGTGCAATTGATTTGAGTTTTGGTTCATTCTGAGATGACAGATTTAGTCACAGAGTTAATTAGCATTCTAGTGGCTTACTTAGTTCTACTTCAAACATGCCCTGTTTGGGAAAGACTAATACCTCCAATTAGGCACTAGAGCACATTCTTTTTTTTTTTTTTTTTTTGGCCTGGCCAGGTATTGAACCTGGCAGTGAAAGCACTGAGTCCTAACCACTGGACCACCAGGGAACTCCCTAGAGCCCATTCCTTAACAGGCAAATTTCCCGTTCAGGAATGCCTTCTGTGTCCCTTCTTCTCTGAAATGCCCATAGTTGATGTCATCTACAGCCTAGAACAGATGCTAAATTTAGTTCCCACTAGCATAGATGATCAAGTTTATTGGATACTTGATTTTTAATATCTTGACACTTCCAACTCCCAAGATTCCTGGGTGGAACCTTCTTGCTAAAGCCTGAATTCCAGTGTTAACTGCATAGCTGTGCCTAGGTGATTAGCCTTCTGGAAAATGTGACCCATTCAGCACCACCTACAGTAACAGCGCTCTGTTGTTAGCTGCAAATAGACACATAGGTCTCTGTGTTCACCTGTGCTTCTGATATTTCCAAGGTCACTCAAGAGGGAGTGCTGGGAAAGGTGCTATTTTGAGAAGTCATATTTTACATGGAAGGTGACAGTCATTCAAGGAGATCCAGGGTGCGGTGTTATCCTAATGATTCAACAGCGCCCCACTGGCCTTCACTTGCCATGGTTGTCCATTTAAAAATCTGCATGTGACCCTAGAACTTCTGGTAGCCCCACATCAAAACTGCAAACACCTACAACACCTCTTCCATAGCCTCAACATCTCCACAGTTGTTATAAGCTCTCCCAATTCCCTGAAGCAATTTAGGAACAATTGCTCTGAAGTTTATCTTCAACTTTTCTGCCTCAAAATAACAGATTCCAGTTGCATGGTAATTACTTGCTTTGGGATTTTTAATGTTAAAACTGGCAGAAAAGAAAAACAAATTTGCATCTCTGTATTATTTTTTTCTTTACGTATTTTGAGTGCCTGCATTCAGGTTCAGGGAAAGACGCGAGGCAGGACTCACCTACAAATTTCTATAGCTTGCCACAGTCCCTCTACGGACCCCTGCACCATGTGTTTTTAAGTTGACTCAATGAACAATTGATAGACATTGAATGATGGCTGTGCAATCCAGAAACTCAAAATGCAGGTTTAATCGCAGCAAAAGAAGAAATTGGCAACGAACAGAAATATGTGTGAGTTTGTTCAGAGTAGCCAAAATAAATCTCAGAAATAAAGTGAGAGTCTTCAAGATTTAGTACGCAAACAGTTAACTATCACCTGGCCTTTAGAACTGAGATATCAGAAACTCAAGGAGGAAAACAATTTTAAAAAATAGGTGTTGCTTTAATTAAAACTTGTGAGAAAGAGAAAATATCTTCCAAACCAGGAAATATTGGTCCCATATACAGTAAAGGAGGAAAAGTTCAGTCTAGACAGCAGGCTTGAGTTGTGGGCTGAACCTGCTTTGAAAGAACGAAGCTCTTGACAGAGGAGAATGAAAAGAGGACCCAGAGAGAGAGAGGATTGTCGTGAATATAACCTGTAGGGAGTTTTGGTTACATTGGAGTAACACAGCTTACTCAGACCTTCTCGAACAGGAGAGCTGAGGGAAGACAAAGATTGGGAAAGGAAAAAATGGCACAGTTCACACCAGCTCTCACCAAGAACCTGAGGGTTCTGTCTTTAGAACAGAGCAATGCATGGTAAGACATGCAGAGAGAAGATACTTTTGTACCTAGTTAAGAAAGTATATTCTCTGTGGAGATGTGACTTATTCAGGTAGGCTTTAATGTCTCTGGGAAAAATAAATAGTCTTTACATGGGGCAGGGGCTCAAATTATTTTTAAAGTGTTACAACAAATTTCAGGCATGTTACGTTGCTGATGGGTTATTATTTGGACAGTGCTGTCATCTGATGGCCATTGTTCAACTCTCTGATGAGCTTGTTTAGATAAGGAAGCTGCACCTAATTTGAAATGAGACATAGAATTACGAGTAAACCTCAGCCTAGTATATCCTGTGGCCTTGTGGTTTTGTGATACCCTGAAGAGATCTATGTCAGATGTTTCTAGGGCAACAACAAGACAGGCTTGTAACTGTCTAAAGAAGCTGAACCACCCAACCCTCTCTCCCGAGTGGAAGGTAGCAAAGAAGCAGTGGTAACGATGGCATAAACAGATTTCTCTAGTACCAAGGCTCTTTCTCTAAAGCAAGTAGTCATACCATTAGGATGGCCGCAGCATTGGTTCTGAGGTTCATTAAGTCAGAGAAAGAAAAAATGAAGGGAAATATTGTGCCCTAGAAGAAGCTCAAGGTTTACCTCCATTGTTCCTTAGTTGCAAGGACCACTATGAAGGTTAGATTTTACAGTAATGTATTAGCTATGTGGGTGGTTAGAGCAAAGTATTGGTACAGTCTTATCTCTACAGTGTGGTAAAATATTTGAGATAAAGCATTTGTCTCCAGCTTCTATCATCACATCTTTGTAAGTAATTTAAGAAAGCCACACATATAACTTAGTAAGCTTACATAAAAGCGTAACTTGAAGTTGGGGTTGGCATGATCAGATGTACGTTTTGGAGGTATATCTGGGGCTACCGCA
Organism: Hippopotamus amphibius kiboko; assembly: GCF_030028045.1. Taxonomy (NCBI): domain Eukaryota; kingdom Metazoa; phylum Chordata; class Mammalia; order Artiodactyla; family Hippopotamidae; genus Hippopotamus; species Hippopotamus amphibius. The sequence goes on along the minus strand of NC_080190.1, from coordinate 54,471,815 downwards.
TGAAGGGTGGACTGAAAGAGAAGTAACTGGCCGGGAGATCAATTAGCAGATAAGAGAGGATGGGGCTATGAATCAGAAAGTTCACTATCTTTTGTGAGGGCACATATTTTAAGGATTTGTTCTAAGGTTTTCACAAGCTCTAAAATTGCCCCATATTCACATATCAAATAAGTGGACATAGATGAAGCTAGGTGAACAAAATTCTCACCGCTCATGTTTTTGTAGATTTCAATCCCTTGTTGCCCCACCTTAGACTGAAGTTCTGCTCTGTGTGATTTGTTGCAAGAGTCTTCATCCTCTGATCCCTGTAGCACTTGCTCTTGTGCACTCTCTCTCTCTCTCAGCTTTCTCCAATTCATTTGCAATCTTTCTCTTAGATACAGAAACCAGCCCTGCACATGGAGGAGAGCAGTAGGGAAAGGATTTTCTGCTGGGTTTCTAATACCTTTTGTAATACTGCCCAGAGACTAAATGATCTTTGGGGCTAGCTACCTCTACTCTCGGTCGTGGGTAATACGAGTATACCAGTCAGGATTCTGCAGAGAAATGGAACTAATAGGTTATATTATATAGAGATGCATATATGAGAAGATTTATTGTAGAAATTGGTTCACAAGGTTATGGAGACTGAGAAGTCCCATGACCTGCCATCAGCAAACTGGAAAATCAGAAAAGCTGGTGGTGTAATTCAGAGTCCAAAGGCTTGAGCATCTGGGAAGCCAATGGTGTAAGTGCCAGTCTGAGTCCAAATGCCTGAAAATTAGAGGGCAATGGTGTAAATCTGACTCCAGGTCCAAAGATCTGAGAACCAGGAGTGCCAATGTCCAGGGGCCACAGAAGATGAATGTCCCAGTTTAAGCAAAGAGGGCAAATTTGCCCTGCCTCTAGGTCTTTGTTCTATTCAGGACCTCATCAGATTGGATGATACCTACTCATGTTACAAGGATGATCTTTTTTTACTCAGTCTACTGATTCAAATGCTAATCTATTCTGTAAGCACCCTCACTGACACACTCAGAAAATATATTTTACCAGCTATTTGAGCATCCCTTAGCCCAGTCAAGTTGACACATAAAATTAATCATCACAATGAGAATAGTAGAACAACTCATTTACCTTTTCTGCATACACAGATTACACACATCCCTCCTTTTGGAAAAGGCTCACCTTAGATTAAATTCACTTAGATATTGATTCCACACCCATCAAAAGTAGGAAATTAAAAGCAACAATAGTGGCAATCATATTGACATATTTCTAATGTTCTTTACAAATTACACAGTGTTTTCAAATACATTATTTTATTTGTTTGCCTAAACAACCTTCTGCATTAGCTTCAGTGATCTGGAAATGGGCTCAGAGAGGTTGAATTATCTGCCTAATGAAACAGCTGAAAGTGACAGAGCTGGGATTCAGTCCAGTGTCTCCTAGATGAATCCCAGTTCTTTTCCCTCCTCCTCTGTGGATAAATGTTTAAGTATCAAGTCAACTGAGCCTGCTTTACTGCTTTGAAAAATAGAAAATCAGTCACTTTGTCTCACCTCCTTAATTCTTCCTAAATGGTTTCATTAGCAAGCAATCCACTTTGAAGAATTTTCCAGTCTGCCAAAGCTTGTTACTACCCAGTATTCATACAACATTATGATTTTCCTGTAAAACTGAATAATCTCTGTATTTAATGTGCTCACCCATGCTGAGTCAAAGAGAAAGAGGTGTCTCTCAATGTGTCAACATGGCTATAATTCTCTCGGGTCATGGCTATTTAAACCCTCACATATATAAATTGGCCATTACATCATTGTCTCCAGGGGTTCTTTCAGTTAAAAAATTACAACTTTAATTTTCATATCTGGCATCCAAATTGAGAAAGGGATGGGTCATTTCCATCACTCAATTGCTGCTACAAAATGAGCCAGTTCCCTGGAAATTTCACATTCTGTGACATTTTGTTTCATGTAAAAAATATTCCTAAAAACTATACTTGCCCAGAACCCCTTTCTAGAAACAACTGAACCATCCTACAGACTGAATCCCCTTATGCCTGATCTTCTAGGGATAGAAGTTACTCCCAGTTTCCAGGCAAGCAAAGTGGTTTGGAACATTTGAATTTCTTTTCTTTGCTCCTGCCATGTTCACTAGATTCTTTAAACCATGAATCCTGTCTTGAGATTTGGATTCCACACTGACTCTTGATTTGAGCATATCTGAACCTTGTCATAGAGGGACGAAAACAAGTGTTCTTGTTTTCAGACACACTGTTAGATAACACGGTGTTAGCCAAGTCTGTTAATTAAAGAAAAGCCTAGATTAGCCACAACTGAAGAACAAAATTATATCGTTCTCCTCAGCTGAGATGCAGTCATTCCCCTTGTGGACAAAGTATGTCACCTGCCATATCAGTAAACATGCGGCCATCAAGCCATCAGCCACCTCCCACCCCCACTTTCCCAGATCCTGACTTGCCAAAGAATGTTTGGGATTTATAATGAGTTAGATTAGACTAGTGGGGTAGTCCATGGGGAAAAAAAAAAATCACAAAGGCTCACAGGAGTTCATATCAAATCTACTACAGATTTTTTTATTGGTTCTAACTTTTAAATATACTATATATTTCTGTAGTACCTTGATGTGGACATCGGAAGGATATACTGGGAAAGTAATGACACACCACCTACTAAATCAAAATTGAAGCCTTGATTTGGCCATATTCAAACCTTCAAGTTTGTTCCTCAAAAGAGCAGAAAGAATTTTCTGGTTCTGAAATCAATGGCAACATTACAGTTGAGAGTATCAGGAGCCCACCCCTCAATAGTTTCTGGTACTCTTAGCACTGCTCGTGGGGGCTCATTGCCCACCTGCAGGAGCAAAGACTAAGGAAAGTGGTGGGTCAGATAGGAGAGACTAGGTTATATTGTGCTAATTAAAACACACACACACACACACATCTCCGTGGTTCAAACTAACAAAGGTTGACTTTTTTTTTTTCTTTTGGCCATGCCATGCATTTTGCAGGATCTTAGTTTCCTGACCAGGGATCAAATCCAGGGCCCCACAGCAAAAGCACCGAGTCCTAACCACTGGACCACCAAGGAATTCCCCAAAGGTTGATTTCTTGTTCATGCTACATGATCACCTTGGGCAGGATGGAGGGTCTGCTTGTATCATTACATCCTCACTCAGGGATCCAGGTTGAGGGAGCAGCCATCGTTTGAAACAATGCACTTCCCAATCACCGTGAGGGAAGGAGAACATGTGTATACATGCTCTAGCTATTAACACTTCCATCGTGAAGTAACAAGTGTCAGCTGTGCTCACTTTTTATTGAGCAACTAATAGTCACATGATCACTCCTAATGGGCAGGGAAGTACAATCCTACTTTGTGCCCATAAAGGAAGAGCTGAATATTTATCATAATCTTAATGATTGCTGTAGTTGGAGAAAAAAGAGGCAAGGTCAACGAACAGCCCTGGCCTCAGCTGGGGACATTGTGCCCTAGAGGGAAGCATGTGGGACAGGAGAAGGCAGCCTCTACCTTAAGTAGGGCTCTTATGCTTACAGTAGGAAATCTAACAGACATGAAAAATAATTTCCCCAAATTCTCATTGGTAAGAAGTGGCAGCACTAGCCCTTTTGGTTTTCTGCTGCCTCACTCATGCTCCAAACTGTGCCTCTGGGTAACTGAAAGCTTGATCTCTGCCCTCCAGACACTACCAGTGAAGCTGGGTAAAAATCAAATACAGGACACACAAGAAATTAGGGAAACTATCAACTCAATATAAATTAAAGTTTCAGGGACTTCCCTGGTGGTCCAGTGGTTAAGAATCTGCCTTCCAATGTAGGGGAAACAGGTTCGCTCCCTGGTTGGGGAACTAGGATCCCACATGCTGTGGGGCAACTAAGTCTGTATGCCACAACTACTGAGCCTGCGCGTCACAACCACTGAGCCCACGCACGGCAACTAAGACCTGAAAAAGCCAAATTAATTAAGCAATTAATTAAGTAACTAATTAAAGTTTCAGTTGTATGATAACAGACCTAAGAGGAGTTCAGGGAACAAGGTCTTGGTGCAGCTGGGGATCAGCCCGGGAAGTCTTCCTGAAGGAGGCGGGATTCATGATCACTCTCAAGGAATAGATAAGATTTGTTTAAGGGAAGAAGAGCGCAGAGAATCTTCAAGTTGAGCAGAACAGCAGGAGAAAAGGCAAAAGGGTAGGAGGCAGCCCAGCACCAGGGAGAAACCCTGAGGAGAACGAGACAGCATATGGGGCACAAGCTGGATGGGCTGACTGAGCAAGGATTACTCAGTGGGGGAGCCTGCTTTGTGGAGAAGGAGATGGGAAGCCTGAAGGGCTCCTGAGCAGAGGTACCATACACTGAGGTGGGTGTTTAAGAAGGTTGTCTAATAGCGAGATGATCTGGAGGTCAGCAAGAGAGAGCTTCAAGGAAACTTCCACTCCGGGAGACTGTTAGAATGATCCTGATAACAGGCAGATTAGGATTGGCCTTTAAGATGCCAAAATTCATCAGATAAACAGTATTTTCGGTGTTGATTTTAGTTCACTGGCATGGGTGGGGTGCTCATTCTAACAACAGAGTGTGTGAGCCACCATTCAGGAGCAACCCCTACTCCTGCTCTCCAGGATGAGCAGGAGTTGGCTAGTAAGGGCTACCCTTTGGTAGAGGAGCCAGGCAGAGGCAGCTACTCAGCAAATCCTTGTGTCAGGGAGATGAAGAAGTCATGACCCCTGGGATGCTGAGCTCACTGTCTAGCAAGCCTGAGGGTGACCTTGCTGTGCCAATGAAACTGATCAACTCTGGACCTGTCATTATCTCTCTGAATCTGAAAATAAGCCTGAACCCAGACACAAAGCTCCAGCTCCCTGCCGTTAACTCTAACTAGCATAGCTTTGCTAAAGCCAAGAAATCTTACATGCATCCTTGGGAGAACTTAATTGTCTACTTATTGCTATTACAGAGATTAATGAGGGCAAAACTGCTCCCAGCAATGCCTCATAAAAGGAGTGGGCAGCCAGCTTTTAGAACGCGGGAGCCAGAGCCCTGACCCACCTCCTAGCCAAGCATCGACACATTACCTCTCCCACCAACACACACACACACACACACACACACACACACACACACACACACACACACACACACACACATCCATGAACATGAAAACACTGACTTTCAGGGCTCTTACGCACCCATGACATTAGGACAGGGCCTGTCTCCCTTCCTCCCTCCCCTCCTTGCCCAGAACCTCTAGGCCAACTCAGCTTAACGGATTATTCCATCGTCAGGTTCCTAGAAGTCCAGCCACTGAAGCAGCTGGAGGTGACAGAGGAATCAGGCCATTTCCAGCCAAGGTGCAATGGTGAAGCTGGGCTGGGACTCGTTCAGATTCAATTTATACTCTGCTTCCTTCTGATTTTATGGCGCTTTTACTTTCATGGCCCTGAAAAAGCATCTTTGTCAAAATACACATCATAGCATTAGGCCTGCGGAGGAGACACTTTACAACACCCTCCCCTGTGAGGGCATAAACGGGGAGAGGCGTGATATAACTCCTATTTATCTGTCGGTGACTGGCTCCCACTGTAAGCCAGAAAAGATCCTGCTTCTTCCATTAGGAAGCTTTCTCTTCCCGAGGACTGTAATTAGCTAAATGCTCTTAAACTCTACTATGGAAACAGCTAGGTATATTTCCAGGTGATGCCTCAATGCTTTATTTGGAGGGATCTTTGCCTTTCTAGATGTTAATCACAGTCCAAAATAGCAAAACAGCTAGTAAATAACAAAGTTGGAGACTCAGACAGGAGGCCATTTGTAGCAGGAGCATGCGCTGTGGAGTGCAAGGAAGTGGCAGGGAGGCCCAGCTCCTGTATGTGGCCAGCCTGCCCATGCAGGATGAACACTTGCAGAAAGTCAGCTGGCAGGTGAGCCCACATGGGTGAGGTCAGGGCCACATTAAGACCTTGAGAAAATGAAAGGTTACGGTTCACTCCTCAAGTCAAAAGAAAATTTATTTTTCAAAATGGCATTAACTTTATATGTAGGCTTGATGAAAAGAGCTTTTTCTAGCTTTTCTAATTGCAAAATTATGGGTAAGTTTATTAAAACTGAACTGTCCCCCCTTTTCTGGTAGATGTGGCGCTCCTCCTTTGCCCTAAGCATATGCTTGGTCAGTCTCTTGGGTGTCACCATTGCACTGGACCCCACGTAGTTTTCATGTTATAAAGTAACTGATTGGGTCAGGAAGGCCATCGAGAGATTGAAGTCTGTAACAGGAAATTTGGACAGGGTGTTGTGCTTCACTCTGGGTAGGAAGCTGTTGATCTATGATGACCCTCAGTCATGGGGAAATAGTTGGGATACCCTACAGTCCCAGACCCTCTGCTCAAATGTCACCTTACCAGACAGGCCTTCCCTAAGAAATAAGTTTCTCACAAGAAGAACTCCTTCTTCCTCCCTCCCAGTTATTCTCTATCTCTCTCCCGTGATTCATTTTCCTTTATAACACTTATCTAAACATAATATTATACTGCACACTAATTGTTTTAGTATCTGTCTCTACTTATTGCATGAGGGTCTGAGGTAGGCTGAATAATGGTCAAAGATGCCCAGACCCTAATCCTTGAAACCTGTAAATAGGTTACCTTATATGGCAAAAGGGACACTGCAGGTGTGAATAAATTAAGGATTTTAAGACAGAGGGGAGAAAGAAAGATGGCAGTGAAGTAGAAGGACGTGGAGTGCCTCTCTCTCCACAGATGCATCAGGAATATATCAAAAGATGCAATAATTCCCACAGAAAACTGTCTGAACACTAGAAGAAGACCTTGGACACCAGAAAGGACTACAAAAATCCCAGCATAACTGGGTAGAATGGGGAAAAAAAAAGGAGAAAGAGGAGGAGAAAAAAAAGCAATTGGTCCTACATCCTGGAGCAGGGGGAGCTGAAACAGAGGAGAGATTACTGAATTCGGGGAAACCCCCCTTATCTGACAGGGAAAACCCCTCTCCAACTGGGAATTTGCTTGGGCAAGAAGGGAGGCATATGGGACTGTCCAAAGAGGGTGAAGTGGCTGATCTGTGGTAGATAGGAGAGAGTGAGAAACACACAGAGTGTCTATACCACAGCCCTGCGTGTTCCAACTGAGACATGGGTTCATGGCAGTACAGGAGGTCTGGGAGCTGGAATGTGGGGACCAGAGAACTGACCCAGGATGAGAACCATTGTTGGGAGATGGACTGAGGGGACAGGGGGAAGAAATCCACAGCAGGGAAGGCCTACCATGGAAAACTGGGCTTCCATGGTAGCAGGGCGCTACCGCTGAGTCACACACAGTTGGGGAGGAGCCACTATTGTAGGCTCTCTCTTGGCGTCTGCCACAAACAAAGGGAGGTGTCCTCTGGGCCTGGCTGCCAAATGCCAGTTGACAAGGGATAGAAAAAGCCCCCTCGGGGTCTGGCCCTGGTGTGCCTGCTGCTGAGAGCCAGAAGTCGGCAGAGCAGGCCACCTCTGGAGACATTCCTCTTACACCCAAGCCCCCCAGCTTCCCTGTGCAATAGGCACCACCACTGCCACCAGGGCTCTGGTGACCCAGGCAGGGCACTACTGCAGGGGAAGGAGCCACTATCATACCCTCTCTCCACATACCGGTGCCTATAGACAAAAAATAAAGGAAGCTCTGCCAGTCGCAGAGTAATACAAAAAGCCCCCAAGGGCTGGCCCTCAGGCACCTTCCACCGGGTACCAATAAAGAACCGCACTAAGGCCAGATTTCCTATACCCACAGACACTGGCATCCCTGCACATTCGGCATTACCCCCAGGGGCTCCTGCAATCCAAACAGGACACTACTGCTGAGTCACACACAGGGAGAGGAGCCACTATCAAAGCCTATCTTTCCCCACACATTGGTGCCTACAGCTAAACAATAAAGGAAACCTTCACTGAGGCAGACCCAAGAGCTCCAATGCAGCCTCAGGACCAGACTCTGGCAGTTAGACCACACGCAGAAGCAGGGACAAAACCAAAGTTGATGCCAGGGGTGGGGACTAAGGAAGAGGTTCTAAAATCTTTCCATCAGATATACAAGCTGCAGACTAAATTCCCGTGATCAGCTAGGTAGACCCTATGTCTTTGGACTATCCGAGTAGACAATGAATGTTCCCACAAATGAAAAAGGTCTAGCTCTGGCAGCTGTGGACTGTGGGAGCCAGCACACACAGGAATTGGGCCAGATCAGAGCCTAGGTGTACCCCATAGGACCACAGCAGGTCCAGAGTCCAACCCAGAGGCAGAGGAGGGCCTCCTGGGAAGGTAAAGTTTGCCTAAGGCTCAAGGTGTGTACAAGGACACTTACAGCTGAGACCCCAAGGAAACAGAATTATTATTATTAATTCTACTGATTTGATCCATTCTGTTATCAGTTCTGGCTTTTTTTTTATTATTATGATCTTAGACCTAAGGGATCCTCATGTTTTATAACATATTTTTTATTCTATTTTTCACTTTTATTTTTATCCTTTTTATGTATTTCTATTTCTAGCTAGCTTTTCTATAGGGCTGACTTTATCTCCTCTTCTCTTCTTTATCTTTAATACATTTCTTTTTTTTCTTTTCCTTTTTATATTTCCAGTTATACTATGCTCTTCTCTTGCTCTGTGTTTTATCCCTTTTCATTTTATTTTATTTTATCTTATTATACTTCTAATCAATATTATTGGTCAGCTCTGTTTCCTTGCTTTATTCTTCAGATGACATGCTGCTTTGGTTTTTGTTATTAGATTTTCTCTTTATCTTAGTTCTAATTATAATTGTTTGATTTCGTTTGGGGGATCTTCAGTCTATCTGGTTGTTCTCCTCTTTGTTTTATTTGGTTCTTGTTTCTTTTTGGTCCCTGTCATATTTGGTCCCCATTTTCACAATTCCTCTGGATTTTTTTCCTTTTTTTTCCCATGTTTGTCAGTTTCTTTTCTTTCTGTGCATCAGCCTTTAGTTGGCATTCTGCTTAGGCTGAGTTTTGTTTTTTTGTTTTGTTTGGTTTTGGTTTTGGTTTTGGATTTTTGTTGGTTTTCTCTTTAATTGTCTGATTGCATTCTGGGGTACTTCTCTCTGGTTGTTCTAGTGCTTTATGTTCTATCAGATTCTATTTTTATTTTTCTTGAGCATGTATGTGTTTCTTTGACTCAGTATTTTTTTGTTTGACTTCACCTTTTAGCACTAGTCTGAGGCTTGGATAGTCTTTTTTAATCCCCTTTATTGCCAGGATGAGTGACCTCTAGAGTCTGGATTCCTCGACCAGAAGTCAAGTCTGAGGCTCTGGGGAGGGAGCACCAAATCCAGGATGCTAGACCACTAGAGAGTCCTTGGCCACAGGGAAGATTAACTGCAGAAAATTCTCAGGGAGCCCTGTATCAGAGTCTAAGACCTGGCTTCACCCAACTGCCTCCAACTGCCAGTGTTGGATACCTCATACCAAACTACAAACAAGACAGGAACACAAACCCACCCATCAGCACACAGACTACCTAAAGCCATATTAAGCTCACAGATATCCTAAAGCACACCACCTGACATGGCCCTGCTCATCAGAGGGAAAAGACTCAGATCCACACACCAGAAAGCAGGCAAAAGACCCTCCCATCAGGAAGCCTACTCAAGACACTGGACCAACCCCACCACAGGGGGCAGAAAACAGAAACAAGAGGAATTACTAAAGGCAGCATAAGAAAAGGAGACAGCAAATACTATAAGTTAGACAAAATGAGAAAACAAAGAAACACCTTGCAGGCAAAGGAGCAAGATAAAAACCCACAACACCAAATGAATAAAGAAGAAATAAGTAAATTGCCTGAAAAAGAATTCAAAATAATGATAGTAAAGATGATCCAAAATCTCGAAAACAAAATAGAAGAAACATTTAATAAGGACCAAGAAGAACTAAAGAGCAAACAAATAGTAATGAACAACACAATAACTGAAATTAAAAATACTCTAGATGGAATCAACAGTAGAATAACTGAGGCAGAAGAACGAGTAAGTGAGCTGAAAATAACTGCCACATAGCCGGAAAAAGAAAAATGAGTAAAAAGAAGGGAAGACAGTCTCAGAGACCTCAGGGACAACATTAAGCACAACAACATTCGAATCATAGGTGTCCAAGAAGAAGAAGAAAAAAAGAAAGGGTCTGAAAAATTTTTTTGAAAAAATTATAGTGGAAAACTTCCCCAATGTGGGAAAGGAAATAGTCAATCAAGTCCAAGAAGTGCAGAGTCCCATACAGACTAAACCCAAGGAGAAACACACCAAGGCACATATTAATCAAACTAATGAAAATTAAACACAAAGAAAAGATATTAAAAGCAGCAAGAGAAAAGCAACAAATAACATATAAGGGAAAACCCATAAGGATTACAGCTGATCTTTCTGCAGAAACTCTGCAGACTAGAAGGGAACGACGGCATATGCTGAAAGTCTTGAAAGAGAAAAACCTATAGCCAAGAATACTCTAGCCAGCAAAAATCTCATTCAGATTCGAAAGAGAAATCAAAAGTTTTACAGACAAGCAAAAGTTAAGAGAATTCAGCACCACCAAACCAGGCTCACAACAATTGCTAAAGGAACTTTTCTAAGCAGGAAACACAAGAGAAGGAAAAGACCTACCAAAACAATTAAGAAAATGGTAATAGGAACATACATATCAATAATCACCTTAAATGTAAATGGATTAAATGCTTCAACCAAAAGACACAGACTGGTTGAATGGATACAAAAACAAGACCCTTCTATATGCTGCCTACAAGAAACCCACTTCAGACCAAGGGACACATATAGACTGAAAGTAAGGGGATGGAAAAAGATATTCCATGCAAATACAAGTCAAAAGAAAGCTGGAGTAGCAATACTCATATCAGACAAAATAGACTTTATTTATTTATTTATTTATTTATTTATTTATTTATTTATTTATTTATTTATTTTTGCTGCAAAAAGCTTTATTGTTTCCATTTGGTCCAAGGCTTGGGAGAGGGGTCCAGGTGGTTAAAAAGCTGCCTAGTGGCTGCAGAGAGGGGCTTCAGGCAGCAGCCCTGACACCAGATGGGCTCCTCCAAGGCCGCTGGTCTCCGGAGGCTCCTAGTCGTGCTTGAGAGTGAGCCTTTCAAAGAGATACTCACCCAGCCCAGCCTGGGGACCACCCAGCCTGCAGAGGTTGGTCAGATGGTCACCCATCTTCTTAATGAGTTTCACCTCCTCATCTAGGAAGTGGTTCTCCAGGAAGTCACAGAGGTGGGGGTCTGCGCGGGCAGAACCCAGGGCATGCAGATCCAAAAGGGCCTGGTTCAGGTTCTTCTCCAGGAGCATGGCGGCTTCCATAGCGTCCTGGGTTTTACCACATTCATCTTGAGATGGCTTCTTCACGTCCTGGAAGAAGGCGCGGCCACCGCGCTGGTTTTGCATTTTCAAGAGGCGCTCGGCGCCCTCGCCCTTCTCCTCTGCCAATTCGCGGAAAAAGTGGCCCACACCCTCCAGAGCCACATCGTCGCGGTCGAAATAGAAGCCCAGAGAGAGGTAGGTGTAGGAGGCCTGCAGATGCAAGTTGAACAGGCAGTTGACGGCAGCCTCCACCTCGGTAGAATAATTCTGATGAATCTGGGAGGCCATGGTTGATCGGTAATAAGGAGCTAAGCTCAAAAAGTGGTGTTGGAAAAAAAAAAAAAAAAAAGTGGTGTTGGCTGGTCCCGGTGACCGAGGATAGCTGAGTGGCCGACTCCGAACGTTGCGACTGGAAAAAAGGTTGGAGGGTGGTCGGAGGCTGGAGCAAGGGGCGTCCCTGGGTCTGTTCCGTCCAAACACTGTTGAAGCAAGAGACAGATCCGGGGGACCGCCGGGCGCGCCAATAGACTTTAAAGTAAAGACTATTCCAAGAGACAAGGAAGGACACTGCAGAATGATCAAGGGATCAATCCAAGAAGAACACATCACAATTGTAAATATATATGCACCCAACATAGGAGCACCTCAATACATAAGGTAAATGCTAACAGTCATAAAGGGAGAAATCAACAGTAACGCAATAACAGTAGGAGACATTAACACCCCATTCACACCAATGGACATATCATCTAAACAGAAAATAAATAAGGAAACACAAGCTTCAAATGACACATTAGACCATTTCGACTTAATGGATACTTATATGACATTCCATCCAAAAATGACACAATACAAATTCTTCTCAAGTGCACATGGAACATTTTCCAGGATAGATCACATCTTGGGTCACAAATCAAGCCTCAGTAAATTCAAGAAAATTGAAATCGTATCAAGCATCTTCTCTGACCACAACTCCATGAGAAAAGATATCAATTACAGGAAAAAAAACTGTAAAAAATACAAACACATGGAGACTAAACAATACACTACTAAACAACCAAGAAATCACTAAAGAAATCAAAGAGGAAATAAAAAAATGCCTAGAAACAAATGACAATGAAAACACGACTACCCAAAGACTATAGGATGCAGCAAAAGCAGTTCTAAGAGGGAAGATTATAACAATACAATCCTACTTCAAAGAACAAGAAAAATCTCAAATAAAAAACTTAACCTTACACCTAAAACAATTAGAAAAAGAACAAAGAAACCCCAAAGTGAGCAGAAGGAAAGAAATCATAAAGAGCAGAGCAGAAATAAATGAAAAAGAAATGAAGGAAACAATAGGAAAGATCAGTTCTTTGCTAAGATAAACTGGTTCTTTGAGAAGATAAACAAAATTGATAAACCAGTAGCCAGACTCATCAAGAAAAAAAGGGAGAAGGTGCAAATCAACAGAATTAGAAATGAAAAAGGAGAAGTAACAACGGACACTGCAGAAATACAAAAGATCATGAGAGACTACTACAAGCAAGTATATGCCAAAAAATTGGATAACCTGGAAGAAATGAATCAATTCTTAGAAAAGTACAATCTTCCAACACTGAACCAGGAAGAAATAGAAAATATGAATGGACCAATCACAAACACTGAAATTGAGACTGTGATTAAAAATCTCCCAACAAACAAAAGTCCAGGGCCAGATGGATTCACAGGCAAATTCTATCAAACATTTAGAGAAGAGCTAACACCTATCCTTCTCAAACTCTTCCAAAATAGAGCAGAAGGAGGAACACTCTCAAACTTATTCTATGAGGCCACCATCACCCTGATACCAAAACCAGGCAAAGATGTCACAAAAAAAGAACTTTACAGGCCAATATCACTGATGAATATAGATGCAAAAATTCTCAACAAAATACTAGCTAACAGACTCAAACAGCACATTAAAAGAATCATACACCATGATCAAGTGGGGTTTATCCCTGGGATGCAAGGATTCTTCAATATATGCAAATCAATCAATGGGATACATCATATCAACAAATTGAAGGATAAAAACCATATGATTATCTCAATAGATGCAGAAAAAGCTTTTGACAAAATTCAACATCCATTTATGATAAAAGCTCTTCAGAAAATGGGCATAGAAGGAAATTACCTCAACATAATAAAAGCCATATATGAGAAACCAACAGCCAACATCATTCTAAATGGGGAAAAACTGAAAGAATTCCCTCTAAGAACAGGAACAAGACAAGGGTGTCCACTCTCACCATTATTATTCAACATAGTTTTGGAAGTTTTCGCCACAGCAATCAGAGAAGAAAATGAAATCAAAGGAATCCAAATTGGAAAAGAAGAAGTAAAATTATTTCTCTTTACGGATGACATGATATTATACATAGAAAACCCTAAAGATTCTACCAGAAAACTGCTAGCACTAATTGATGAATTTAGTAAAGTAGCAGGATACAAAATTAATGCACAGAAAGCTCTTGCATTCCTATATATTAACAAAGAAAGAGCAGAAAGAGAAATTAAGGAAACACTCCCATTTACCATTGCAACAAAAAAGAATAAAATACCTAGTAAAAAACCTACCTAAACAGGCAAAAGACCTGTATGCAGCAAACTATAAGACACTGATGAAAGAAATCAAAGATGATACAAACAGATGGAGGGACATACCATGTTCTTGGATTGGAAGAATCAACATTGTGAAAATGAGTATCCTACACAAAACAATTCACAGATTCAATGCAATCCCTATCAAATTACCAAGGACATTTTTTGCAGAACTACAACAAGAAATTTTATGATTTCTATGGAAATGCAAAAGACCCCGAATAGCCAAAGCAATCTTGAGAAGGAAAGGCAGAGCTGGTGGAATCAGTCTCCCTGACTTCAAACTATACAAGGTTACATTGATCACGAGAGTATGGTACTGGCACAAAAACAGAAATATAGATCAATAGAAAAAAATAGAGAGCCCAGAGATAAACCCATGCACATATGGGCAGCTTATCTTTGAAAAAGGAGGCAAGAATATACAATGGAGAAAAGATAGCCTCTTCAATAAGTGGTGCTGGGAAAATTGGACAGCTACATGTAAAAGAATGAAATTAGAACATTTCCTAACACTGTACACAAAAATAAACTCAAAATGGATTAAAGAGCTAAATGTAAGGTCAGACATTATAAAACTCTTAGAGGAAAACATAGGCAGAACACTCTATGACATAAATCAAAGCAAGATCCTTTTGGACCCACCTCCTAGAAAGGAAATAAAATCAAAAATAAACAAATGGGACCTAATGAAACTTAAAAGCTTATGCACAGCAAAAGAAACCATAAACAAAACAAGAATACAACCCTCAGAATGGGAGAAAATATTTGCCAGTGAAGCAACGGAAAAAGAATTAATCTCCAAAATATACAGGCAGCTCATGCAGCTCAATATCAAAAAAGCAGACAACGCAATCCAAAAATGGGCAGAAGACCTAAATAGACATTTCTCCAAAGAAGACATGAGGATGGCTAACAATCACATGAAAAGATGTGGAACACCACTAATCATTAGAGAAATGCAAGTCAGAGCCACAATGAGGTATCATCTCCCACTGGTCAGAATGGCCATCATCAAAAACACCTCACATCAGTCAGAATAGGCATCATCAAAAATCTAGAAACAATAAATGCTGGAGAGGGTGTGGAAAAAAGGGAAACTTCCTACACTGTTGGTAGGAATGTAAGTTGGCACAGCCACTATGGAAAACAGCTTGGAGGTTCCTTAAACTAAAAATGGAACTACCATATAAGCCAGCAATCCCATTACTGGGCATATACCCTAAGAAAACCATAATCCAAAAAGAAATATGTACCACAATGTTAATTGCAGCACTATTTACAATAGCAAGGACATGGAAGCAACCCAAATGTCCATCAACAGATGAATGGATAAAGAAGATGTGGCACATATATACAATGGAATATTAGCCCTAAAAAGGAATGCAATTGAATTATTTGTAGTGAGGTGGATGGACCTAGAGTCTGTCATACAGAGTGAAGTAAGCCAGAAAGAGAAAAACAAATACCGTATACTAATTCATATATACGGAATCTTAAAAAAATGGTACTGATGAACCCAGTGACAGGGCAAGAATAAAGACACAGATGTAGAGAATGGACTTGAGGACATGGGATGGAGGGCTCAGGGGAAGCTGGAACGAACTGAGAAAGTATCATTGACATATATACACTACCATATGTAAAATAGATAACTATTGGGAAGTTGCTGCATAACACAGGGAGATCAACTCAGTGATTGGTGATGACTTGGGTGGGATAGGGATGATGGAAAGGAGTCACAGGAGGGAGAGGATATGGGGATATATGTATAAATACACCTGATTCACTTTGTTGTACAGCAGAAATGGGCACAACAGTGTAAAGCAATTTATACTCCAATAAAGAGCTTAAAAAAAAAAAAAGATGGAAGTATTATCCTGGCCAGGTGGATATGATATAATTACAAGTGTCTGGAGATAGGAGATTAGTCAGTAGAAGATGAAGTGATGGTAGAATCAGAAGGAGAAAAAGCCATGTGATGTGGGGCCATGAGCCATAGAATGCAGGTAGCCTCTAGAATCTGGAAGAAACAAAGAATGAATTCCCCTAGAACTTCCAGAAAGAACCTGCTCTGCCAACATCTTGATTTTAGCCCTGTAAGATTCATTTTGGATTCTGGTTTCAAAGCTGTAAGATAATGGAATTGTATTGTTTGTGGTAATTTGTTATAGCAGCAACAGGGTCTACTAATACAGAGTCTACACTGCATTTCCAGCTCCTAGACTAATTCCTGGCACAAAGTAGGGAATAAATGCACACTTGTTGAATGAGGAATGAATGAATGAATTTATTACTCACCTGCAATATGAAAGTATAGGATTTTTGAAGGCAAGATTCAGGCTAGATCTGGCTTTATTGTCTCTTTGGTACTTTGCATCATTCAAGAAAAAACTTATTTGATTTAGCAAAGGAGAGGTTCAAAATAGTATCTTCAACTGCATGCAGGCATCAATTTTCAGAGCACCTGCTGTGTACCAGGCACTTTAGTAAGCATAAAGAATGGAAGACCAAAAAGATCTGTCCTAGTTGTTTAGTTGCTCACAGCTTAGTCAGCAAGGGAGGGATGGAAACCAGCACTTTGAACTGCAAGAAGTGGGAACAAACCTAAATTGAGCACCTATTATGTGACAGGCCCTGTGCTGGGATACATTTTAATGGACTTCATAAGAGCATGGGCTTTGTAGTCCAAAAAATCTGACTTCAAATTTCAGTCTTGTGCAAATTATTTCACCTTCCTTACCTCAGATTCCCTGCTATAAACATGGGCATACAATATCTACCTAACAGGGTTGATGAGAGAATTAAATGAGCTAATTTACATAAATGTAAACATTGCGATAATTTTATGTGTCAACTTTTTTGGATATTTCTGTGAGGTTGTTTTTGAATAACATTTACAATTAAACTGGTGGGCTCTGAGTAAAGCAGTTTCCCCTTCATAATGTGGATGGGCCACACCCAATCAGTAGACAGCCTGGATAGACCATAAGACTGAGCTCCCCTGAGGAAGAAGGAATTCTGCCAGAAGATGGCCTTCAGACTTTAACTATAACATCAGTTTCTTTCTGGGTCTCCAGTCTGCCAGCCCCCTTTGCAGATTTTGGACTGGCCGGCCTCCATAATTGCAGATAATTTTTTATACACACACGCACACACACACAAACACACCCCATTGGTTCTATTTCTCTGGAGAACATTGACTAATACAAGCACATAGTGTAATTCCTAGCCATATCCTAAGTACTCCATGCCTTGTATCTCATTCAATGCCCACCTATAACTTTTTTCAGTATGATGTCCCCAAGAGGAAATATAATATTGCAGAGATTAAACATCTTACCTTACACCATACAGATAAAAAATGCTAGAGGCATGATTCACCTGTTACCTAAGCCTGGATTCTCCATCTACAGTTCTGCCCCCACGCTGCTTTAAAAGCTGGCCAGAAACATGCGAAGGGAATTTAAGATTCTTTTAAAAGACATAAAGACTTTTACAAGACTATGGCAATAGACACCCTTTTTGAAATAATGCATTTGAGGAGATAATAAAGCAACATCTTTAAATTACTGGAAAAAAGCTATCAATTTATAATTTTATACACAGCAAAATTTATCTTTTAAAAATAAAGGCAAAATAAAAACTTTTTCAGACATACAAAATCTGAAAGAATTCATCACCAGCAGACCTACACTGCAAAAACATTCTGAAGTCCTTTAGGCAGAAGGAAAATAATATCAGATAAAAAAAGGATCTATGAAAAGAAATTAAGAACACCAGAAATGATAACTGAATGAGTAAATATCTTTAAAAGATAATTGATGACTGTAAAGAAAAATAATGTAGTATGGGGCTTATAACAACTATAAAATAAAATGTATGAAAACAATAATGTATACTGTTGTTGTAGAGATAAACACTTTGATCAATGACACGGAATCGAGAGTTCAGAAATAGACCCACACATATATGGACAACTGATTTTCAACAAAGGTGCATAGGTAATTCAGTGAAGAAGGGATAGAGTGTCATTTCAACAAATGGTACTTAAACAATAGGCTATCCATACGTGGAGAAGTGAACTTTAATTCCTTCAATAGTACCATATGAGAAAACAATTCAAAATCGGTCACAGAACTAAATGTACAAATTAAAAGTATAAAACTTCTAGAAAGCAACATAGAAGAAAATCAAAAATTGTGATCCAGAAAAGAACTGTACAGAAATGTGTTAATATAGCGGAACTGAGACTGCTGCCCTTGAAAGACCTGCCTGCAAGTTTGGCCCCTGACTAGGGTCTGGAAACTTGGACTGCAGGAGGATTCCCACCATTCTTAACTGATAAGAGTATCCACTGAGCCTAAACTATTTCTGCAAACAATATGGCTTATGCTTAACACATGCTTTCTTTCAGAGGGTCTGGCATTTTGGGTACATTCTAGGAAGAAGATGCCTGTATGACTCGCCCCCAAGGCATTCAGTCTCTAGTAAACTTCCCTGGTAGATAACACTTGGTTTCCTTGGGACTGCACCCTATGTGCCTTTATTTTGCTGATCTTGCTTTGTATCCTTTTGCTGTTATAAATTTTATCCATGAGTATAATTACATGCCATGTCCTGTGAGTTCTAACAAATCCCAAAACTAAGGGTGGTCTGGTGGATCCCTAACATAAAAATAAATTAATAATTTCAGAACTGAAAACTTATACTCTTCAAAAGATATTCTTAAAGACAAGCCAGAGACTGAAAAAAAAAATTTATAAAGCCTATATCTGATAAAAGACTTTTAATGACAAAATGTGAATTCTCAAGACACAATAACAAATGAAAAAATCAATTTAAAAATGAATAAAAGAAACGAATAAACATTTCACCAAGGAAGATATAAAAATGGTAAATAAGCATATGAAAAGATGCTAAACATCATTAATGATTAATATTCTTAAGGGAATGTAAATTTTTACCAAATGAGATATCACTACACACATACCAGAATGGCAAAAGCAAACTAATTATACCAAGTGTTGCATAGCATGATGAGGAATTGGAACTCTCAAACACCACCGCTGGGAATGTAAAATAGTACAAAGTACAACCACTTCGCATAAGTGTTTAGCAGCTTCTTAAAAAGTTAAACATACACCTACCGTATCTTCTATCCTTTCCAGTCCTATGTATTTACCCAAAATAATTGAAAGCAAATATCCATCCATACAAGTGGTTATGCACAAATGCTCATAGCAGAATTCTTTTTCCAGTGGCTAAAAACTGAAAGCAATCCAAATGTCCGTCAACAGGTGAACAGAGAAACAAACAATGGTATATCCATACAATGGAATTCTACTCAGTAATAAAGTGGAATAAACTATTGGTACATGCTACAAGACAGATTTATCTCAAAATAATTATGTTGAGTAAAAGGAGACAGACCCAAACAGGGTAAATATAGCATGGCTCCAATTGCATAAAGTCTAGAAATGCAAACTAACCTATGATGACAGAGAGCAGATCAGTGGTTGCCTGGGGTAAAAGTGAGAGAAGCAGGAGGAAAGGATGACAAAAAGAGAAAAAGGAAAATTTTAGAGTGATTATCTTGATTGCGGTAATTGTTCACAGGTACACACATGTGTCAAAACTTATCAACTGGGCACTTTTTAAAAGTACAGTATATTGAACTTCAATTATACTTCAATAAAATTATTTTTATAAAGCACAAACATACATGCAGTTATATTTACATGGACCATAAGACAATTAAAATTTTATTTAAACATTAATGCAATATTCATTGCAGATGGTATAGTCTCATAATAGGATAAAAGCTCTAAAAGTTGTATCGTTTTCATTTTATACAGTGTGTCTCTGTGACTGTAACTACAATCATTTTGGAGATGTCCAAGACAAAATTTGAGCTCCTTCACAAATGTGAGGTTCCAAGTGGATTTCCTAGCCAGACACACAACCTCACCCCCACCTGCCCCACACATGTAGCTTGTCATAGAATTTCTCTCATGTCCAGATCCATAACCTCCATTTCTTACATAGTCCTCTCAAGACCTTGCACAAAAGGCCTTTATTTATTGAATGTCCACTTCATCCAAGCTCTACGGGAGACACAGTCAAGGAGTCTAGACTGACTTTTATGGAATCTGTTCCCTGGTTAGAAATATAAAAAACAAAACATAGAAAATGCAACAACAACAACAAAGTACAAATGATGACGATGTATAAAGTAGCCAGCTCCAGCAGGTAACATTCAGCACGATTAGTGATGCCCTTGCTGACACTCTGAGGTGACAAATGACCCTTTTGCCTGCTAAATGTTAAAAATCACCAAAGAGGGTAATAAAATGCAATGGGGGGTGTGGGACTATTAGGCTGACCTAAATGGCAGTGAACGTAAAGAAAAAAGCTGATACGGAGAAGACTGTAATAGGAGAATAATGAGACTGGCTTATCTCGCCTTCTCAAAGAAATTCATGGAGCACCCCTCTTGCTAACATTTCTGCAATAAAATAATACTTTTTTTTCCTTCAGAAAGAACATTCAAAACCTGAAATGAAAAATCTGTCAAGCATGTGGTCGTGCCGTAGAGGATGATCCACTGGGGAGTGGAAGAGCTGGCGCACTGAGAGAGGCATGCAATTTATGCAGTCCTGAGGCTTAATTTTTGCTACAGGCTGTCTCCCTTAAAAGGAACTTGGAAAGAAAATAAGCAGAAATTGGCTCTAATATTCCAGAAAAGGACATTTTTCATGAACTTCCAACTTAATGGAAAAAACTAAATATTTTTCAGCTCCTGCTTCAAACTTTCTCAAAGTTTACTTTCGTTAACCTTGTAAAAATAGTACATTGTCTTCTCTCCTTCCTCCCTTCCAGTTTCTCTCTTTTGACTGAAGTACATTCCTCTCCAACCAAGAAATGTCACTAAGATAGAAGACCCCCACCCCACCAACCTTTCTCAAAGGCACTCCCCTGGTTCTTAGACAAAGAAGCCATAGCGTGAATGAGGCTCCTTTATATCTGAAACAAAGGCATAATTGATAATCATGGACCCATTTATTGTCTGTATGACATAACTTGGGCAGGAAGGAGCCCATGTGCCTCTCATGCTATACCTGCTTCCCAGCCTCCTTCCCATCTCTGTTCCCACGTGATTCCCACTTTCAAATCCAACCCACCCCTATCTCTAGAACAAGTTAGGATCTTATACAGAAGAGATTTAAGATGCAACATTGTCTATAACAAAGGCTGGAAATAATCTAAATGCCTATCTAGAGGAAAATAGTTGAATGTATTAAGTTATGCCCATACAATGGGCTACAAGACGACAATTAAAAGAATGGGTAGATCTATATGTATTGATGTAGAAAGTTGTCCATAGCATATTGTAAAGTAATAAAGCAAAGCTGCTTACCAAAATGCATAGGCATATAGCAATATCTTTATAAATTTATTTTTTTTTATTTTCTAAAAAAGAATAAACCATATTTTGGGTAGGATGAAAGGAGTACAGGAGAATTACACTTTTTTCCTTCATGTAATTTTGAAGTATTTGGGATGCAATTACTTCTACTTTGTCTTTTTCTTATTTGTTTTTTCACATAAAATATTTTTAAATCAATAAGCAAAGTAATAGCACAGGTTTTCTCTGTCTTTTCCATCATTTATCATTGGACTAACCTGCTATGTACATCATGTGGACAGAAGCCATGTGTGTTTTGATCACTATTATGTCCCTTATGCCTAAACAGTATCGAGAGTATTGAAAACATTCAATGAATATATCTTGAATAGATGGGTTAATTAAATAGATTCAGCCGCATAATATTTTGATCTGGTGCCCTTGGTCTAAATGGACTGTGCCTTGTTCCCATGACCAAGTACTACCTTGTACCCCATCATCATAACTGTGTCCCTGCCTCACTCCCTTGCATTTAGAATCTTTGTCTTGAATCTTTTCTTGAAGACCCAGTCCCTGAAGCATTGGCCTTGCTCTTGCTGTCCTCCTATCAAGGGATAAAGTCTTCCCTCTTGATCCTAACTGAGCAGCAAGAACCCTGCCACCTAGTGAAAACTCTTTTGTTTTCCACTGTCTACTTACAGCCAGAGAGAGTCTGCCCTGCTGAAGGCTCTCCATGTGTTTGTCTGTATCCCCATATGTTCCTTAGATGTCTTTAATGCCTATTCTTTGACTATTTATTTCCCTTTGGACACCCTCCTCTGTTTGTTAGATTGGACACCCTCCCAGGTTCCAAGTCTGGGTCTGTTTTCAGAGGTCCTCCACCAGGGGTCAGGTCTGGTTGCAAGTTCTGATCCCTCCCAGTCCACCCCAACCCTACTGCAACAAACTAAGTGACCTGTAGCTGGACTGAGAAGTGATATGCATAAGATGTTTTCCAAATACCCAGACATGTCCAACCTTTCAAGTTTCCTTTAACACAATGCACGCACTTTCAGGAAGTGAAATATATTTTTCTGAATTTTTTTATCCAACTTGTTCACCTGAAATGAAAACTCATCATCATATAATAATCTACAAAGACCTTTGCTCTCTTCTGGTCTTTCTCTGTGGCTCTTCCTTCTCAAAAAGTCTTTTTCCCTTTGACTTTCTGTTCATAAATAGAAATCTGTGAAATTGTACATTTGGTTCTAGTTATCTAAGAGACTCCATAGAGTTAATCGGTTCATCTTTAATCCTTTGCAAACTGAATAACCATGAGAATGAAGGTGCATTGTAGAAAAGGCTGTGACCCTAGTAAAGATTCAGAATATGTTATACAAGATGAAAGAGCCAAATCACTTGCGTATGTCTAATACTTGAGTATGTCTAATACTAAGTCTGCCCTAAGCTATTTTGTCTGTTAAATTTTGCATTTAGTGAGAGGCAGCTCTTATTTACTAGGAAATTCATACAGAAAAAAAATCAAGCAATAGAAGATTATACAATGGGGAAAAGACAATCTCTTCAATAAATGGTGTTGGGAAAACTGAACAGCTACCTGCAAAAGAATCAAACTGAACTTCCTTACACTGTATACAAAAATAAACTCAAAATGAATTAAAGACCTAAATGTAAGACCTGAAACCATAAAAATTCTAGAAGAAAACACAGGCAGTATGCTCCTTATCGTCAGTCTTAGCAATATTTTTTTGATATGTCTCCTCAGGCAAGGGAAACAAAAGCAAAGATAAACAAATGGAATTACATCAAATCAAAAAGCTTTTGCACAGCAAAGGAAACTACCAACGAAATGAAAAGACTGCCTACTGAATGGGAGAAGATATTTGCAAACAATACATATGATAAGGAGTTAATATCCAAAGTATAAGAACTCATACAACTCAACATCAAAAAAACCAAAAAATCTGATTAAAAAATGGGCAAAGAACCTGGAGAGACATTTTTCCAAAGAAGATGCACAGATGGTAAACAGACACATGAAAATATGCTCAACATCACTAATCATCAGGGAAATGCAAATCAAAACCACAATGAGCTATCACCTCACACCTGTTGGAATGATTATTATCAAAAAGAGAGCAAATAACAAGTATTTGTGAGAATATGGAGAAAAGGGAACCCTTGTGCACTGTTGGTGGGAATGTAAATTGGTGCAGCCATTATGGAAAACAGTGTGGAGTTTCCTCAAAAAATTAAAAATAGAACCACCACACAATTCAGCAATTCCACTCCTGGGTATATATCTAAAGAAAATGAAAACAATACTTAGAAAAGATATATGGCCCCCTATGTTCATTGCAACATTATTTACAATAGCCAAGATATGGAAAGAAGCCTCATGGCCATAAATAGATGAATGTATAAAGAAAATGTGATACATACACACAATGGAATATTACTCAGCCATAAAAAAAGAATAAGATCTTGCCACTTGTGACAACATGATGGACCCAGAGGATGTTATACTAAGTGAAATAAGTCAGATAGAGAGATACACATACTGTTGAATCCACTATATGTGGAATCTAAAAAACACAACAAATGAACAAACCTCACAAAACAGAGTCATAGACATAGAGAACAAGCAGGAGGATGCCAGAGGGAAGGAGAGTGCAGGGATGAGAGAAATAGGGGAGAGAGATTAAGAGATACAAACTTCCAATTACAAAATAAATGAGTCATGGGTATGAAATATAAGTGTGGGGAATATAGACAATAACTTTGTAATATTTTTGTACGGTAATAGATGATAACTAGACTTATTGTGGCCATAATTTTGAAATGTATGGAAATATAAAATCACCCGGTCACACATGAAGAATAAACATAGTATTGTAGGTCAATTATACTTCAAAAACAAACAAAACTCATAAAAAAGAAACCAGATTTGTGGTCACTAAGGGTGGAAGGTGGGTAGAGGGAACTGAATGAAGTTAGTCAAAGTGTACAAACTTCCAGTTATAAAATAAATAAGTATCAATACTAGGGATGTAGTGTACAACATGATAAATATAATTATGCTGCGTGTCATATATAAATGTTGTTAGGAGAGTAAATCCTAGGAGTTCTCATCACAAGGAAAAAAATTTTTCTTCTCGTTCTTTAGTTTTGTATCTATATGATACAATGGATGTTCACTAAATTTATTGTGGTAATCATTTCATGATGTATGTAAGTCAAATCATTATGCTGTACACCTTAAAGTGCTATATGTCAATTGCATCTCAATAAAACTGGAAGGAAAAAAAAATCAAGCCATGGTATCTATAAACGTAGCTAGGTTAAAGTAAGTGAGAGATTATGTTGCAAGTAGGTCAGGGACCTAAGAACACCTGAATCTTGCTCTCAGCTCACTATCTTTTTTTTAAGATCCCTAAGAGAAATTCATAATCAGAGAATGACACGAGGAATATTTGATATTTTGAGGGGCCTAGGTCCTGAGCCACAATGAGCCAGGCTGTTTGACATGGGTCACCAAAGGGAGAGGACACTTTCTGCCTAAGCTAAAGAATCCTACAGAATCTGAAAAGGCTTGCTCCATCTACTTCTGCAAAGTGCATAGCAGAGTCACATCTCACTACTGCAATGGGGTAAACACATTGCCCAACAAGAAGCAAAAGACTCAATGAAGACCCAGAGTATTTGCCGCAGGCTTTGGTCACCTGGCTCCAGGCCCTTCTCAGTTAAAGAATCACACATATTAATTAGCTATTTTGGAAAAGAGATCCTTCAGAATGAGGCAGCAAAGAGAAAAATGCAGATGGCATGGCTTTGTTTCAGAGAAGCAGTAACTGAAGGCTATCTTCCCCCAGTCATTGGAAAGAAGGGTATCCAAAAGTCCACCTCAACAGATCACACACATTATTACCTTTTTTGAAAACTCCACCACTGAGATTGTGGCCGAGTAAAGTGTACTGGAATCTGACCAAATCAGAAAAGCAACACTTAAGGGTTGTATGAAGTAGGTAATAGTAGCTATGAGCGTCCTTTGGCAACAAGGTGCTTTATTTCACTTCTACTTATTTCCCATCCATGGCTAGTTCAAGTCACAAAAGCTTTAACCCATAACATGAGACACTGTTGCCATATCAATGGATGATAATTAACTTTGTATCTCTTCAGTTCATCACCAGTACATGAAGTGTCTATGTTCTCAGCACTGGACTAGTTCTGCTGACCTAACCAAATACAGAACTTGTGTCTCTGCCCCAAATAATGTTTTTCATATTTTCTCATTTTGCTGTAGACAACTAATCACATGTTCAAATCACACTCACCAAGAAGATTCCCTGATTAAGAGCTATTACATTTCAAGATATTTAAGGTCACACATGATTTAACCTTGAATAAATTAATGAAACATAAAACCTCTAAGAAAATTTCAGATTTTGGTTGCATTGTGGGTTTTTTCCCCATATGTAAACTCAAAGAAATTTTAAAGAAGAAAAATGCTGAAACTGTTAGGTGTTTTTAAAATCACAGTTATATCAAAATGAAATATTGCCTTCTTGCTGAGATACATTTTCCAAGGGCAACAGCACTCTCAAGTCAAGGTCAGGAGTATAGCCCACTAAGGACCATTCAAAACCAAGTAATACTCCAGTACTTTAGGAGAGGTCTCCATTTATGCCTGCCAGTGAGCCCCAATAATCTTCAGCTGGCTGACCAAATCATACCAATGCTCAAGTCAATCCTACAGAATGCTGGCCATTCCCATTTGTAGGAAAATTCTGGTGTAGAGCAGTTGTCCTGGGTCAGACATCAAATGACCTTGCGAATGGTCTGGGTGACTAAACACCAATCAGGTTCTAGCCTTCATTCCTTCCTCCTGGGCTTCAGCCTAGATGGCCAGATTTTCCCTACATTGTGAGTAAGAGTGCTATTCTTCTTATCTGTCTGTGCTCTTCAGCCACACTGGACTTCTTCTAGTTCATCAAGGAAGACCCCCAAGGGCCTTCCTTCTACACACTTTTGTCTATGCGTCCTACCCTGGTTTTCAACAAAGACAACACTTCTTGAAAGGTATCTTTTCAGGATTCCAGGAGCACCTCAGTTCCTGCTGTTACATGCCCCCAAGCTGCTTCTCTTCATTGCACTGTGTAACTTGCATTCAATATTGACTTCCCTATGAGACCATGTATTCTATAAAAGCCACAGAGCATGCCTTTCTTGGTTATCTCTTTACCTAAGGCTCCTAGCACCGTGCCAACCACATGGTATTTGCTTAAGAGTTATTTTAATGAATAAATGAATTCAAAACTAACCAGAAAAATACAGTCCAATAGAAAGAACATGCAAGACAGGGAGCATGTAAGAACTTGTTTTCAACTTCTGAAGAACTACATCACAGCTAGATAAAGGTCTATTCATTCTTAAGTCAGAAATTTAAAAATCTATCAGTTTTAAATGACTCTCAATCTGGCCATCTCTGTGAAATTTTGCCTTAGTGCCTAGCTAGGCTTTGTCGGGAAGATTCAAATCCATAAATGTGTGCTAAAATGGAAAGAACAGTGGATGAGAAAAAAAAATTTCAACTCTCATTTCATGGCAGTGTGACCTTGAGAAAGCCATCTGACCTCTCTGAATTCAGTTACTTGCTGATAAAAAGATAATGACTCTTGAGGTAGCATATATGAAGGAATTTTCCAAATTGCAAAGGGCTGGACACGTGTAAGAAACTCTTCTAATAGTGCTTTGTGATGACCTAGAGGGGTGGGATGGGGAAGGTGAGAGGGAGCCTCAAGAGGAAGGGGACATAGGGATATATGTATACACATAGCTGATTCCCTTTGTGGTACAACAGAAACTAACACAACATTGTAAAGCAATTATACTCCAATAAAGATGTATTTTAAGAAAGAAAGACAGAAAATATATGAGAATTTCAAATGGAAAAACATAAAATTTCAGGACTGGAGAGTCCAAACAAATTTCCCTTGCAAGCCAATGAGTAAATCTCAAGGCCAGAGACCATGAACATGTTGCCTGGGAGCTCTCCAGCAACCCTGTCCTCCGGACAGCACCATCGCTCCTGCCAAAAAAGAGGCTGGATGCTGATTTTATTTAAATAGATTCCATTCCATCAGATTCCCATGATAAAAATATTTTCCTGTGCTGCCCATGAATTTGCAATGAACTTCAACAATATATAAAAGCCACTGAAGCACGAACACAAGCTAAATGGGTCTCGGCTTACGAGTAGGGATGGCCTCACACTTGTAATTCAACCACTGCCTTCTAGAGGGGCTAAGCTGACACATTTTAATATTAAGGGAAAGTCGCCCCATTAGGAAAACCTAAAAAGGCAGTGTTACTGTACATGGAAATAATCCAAGGACATTTTACTACCAACAAGAACCCTGACAGCAGCACCTCACCCCAGACCGTGCCAGGGTGGTACAATAAAATAAGGAGCTTAATTTAAGATTTGACATTTTTCCATGCTTGTTTACCTTCAATATATCACTCATTAAACTTTGTGAGGTTTTGCAACGGTCATAGATATGTGCAAACAAAACAAAACAAACAAACAAAAAACGATACATGTAGGCACAGCTAGAAGGAGTTCTGACCTGGGGAAGGCACCACCATGGACCCAAGGCAGCAAGCACTGGAGAAGAAGCACAGACAGAGGCTAGTGTTTGTGGTCTGGTGAGACTGGCTCAGAAAAGGCTGCTTTCCATCTGGGGTTATGAGGGACCCAGGGACCCTCATGGTGGGAGAAGAGAGTCTGGGGTGAGCCCCTATGAGCTAACAGAAGATCTAAAGCTAGCCCACAGAGCTCTCTTTCCATTGGTAATAACTCCTTCAAAAACTGTAGAAAAGAAGCTGCCAGTGGAAATCCAGAGCTGCTCACTGTGACCTGTTCTCCCAGGTGTTGAGTGGGATCTGAATCAAGAGACCTGTGGATTCCCCTCATCAAAGTGCCCTGTCCCAGGGTGTCCCCAACAGCAGGCTCTCACCATCTGCTAACTGCTTCCTATATTTCACTTCCCTAATGAAATTAGTTGGCAAAGAAACCCAAAACCCACTGGAATCTGCTGGTGTCTCTGCCTTCGAAGAGACTGAAGTTTAACGGAGGCGCTAATGATGTAGTTATTGCCAAACACAAAATGAATGCAAACGGTTCACAGTCATATAGGTATAAGCCACCCCAAGCATCCCAGAGAAATTCACTCTGCTGCCTGTACATTTGGTGAGCAAAAAAACATCAGGGGAAGAAGCCATTTAGCTTTCAGAAGCAGATCCTCTAATAATCATGGGAACTAAAATGTCAGTTTTGAGGAATGGAAATTTTGTGTGAGTAACTCCTATGGGGTCCCTCAGTATTTTGAATATGGTTTCAGAAGGAGGCTCTTTATTGATATTCTGCAGATATTCCAGCAATATCTACCCAGGGCCCCCAACTTTCTGCAAATTTTCCTAATGAATCCCTAGGCAAAGGAGAACAGAGTTATATGATACTCCCAGAACAGGCTTCAAACCAAAACATTGATTGTCTCTGTGGAAACAGAAATAAATCCTAATATCCTCATGTGCTATACATACTTCTTATTTTTTCTGACTTGCCTCAGAGGATTCCACCTAGATGATGTGACAAAAGTTTTGAGATTCTTGTGAGAAGCTACTTCTGCCTGACCGATGCTTTAACCACAAGATAGCATATAAGAATGAGATGGTCAAACTGAAAGGGGGTGTTGGGTCTTCTTGTGAACTCAACAGAGACTTGTTTTGCTATGAAGGCTCTAAGCCCCCATGTAAGACTTGAATAGCAAGTGACAAAAACAGGTTGTGGGCAGGAAAGTTCTGCAAAGCCTGAGCACTTTTAAATCTCTCATATCAGTAAAAAGCATTTTGTCCTATTCAGCTTCTTGTTTTCATAGTTTCCATTTCATTTATCCTGTATCTACTTTCCACATTCTCTAAATTGAAATAATCTCCCCACCTGAAATTCTTCTCACTGAGGAAAAGAAATTTTGTAAAAAAGGAGACCAGGGACTTCCTAGGTGGCGCAGTAGATGGGAATCCACCTTCCAATGCAGGGCACATGGGTTTGATCCCTGCTCCAAGAAGATCCCACATGCCGCAGAGTGACTAAGCCCATGCGCCACAACTATTGAGCCTGCACTCTAGAGCCCATGAGCCACAACTATTGAGCCCATGTGCTGCAACTACTGAAGCCCATACGCCTAGAGCCTATGCTCCGCAGCAGGAGAAGCCTCCGCAATGAGGAGCCTGTGCACCATAATGAAGAGTAGCCCCCGCTCACCACAACTATAGAAAGCCCATGTGCAGCAATGAAGACCCAATGCAGCCAATAAATAAATACATTTATTTAAAAAAATAAAAAACAAAGTTCTCATCACAAGAAAAAAAAAATTTAAAAAGGAGACCAAATGAACCTAACAAGCATATACAGAATATTCCACCAAAAGTAACATAATATACACTCCTCTCAAGCACACATGGACAGTTTCCAGGGTAGATTACATGTTAGATCACAAAACAGGTCTTAAGAAATTTAAAAAGACTGAAATCATACTAAGTATTTTGTGTGACCATAATGGAATGAAACTAGAAATCAGTAACAGAAACAAAAAACTGGAGATTTTATAAATACATGGAAACTGAACAACACACTCTTGAACAACCAATAGGTCAAAAAAGAAATCAAAAGGGGAGTTATAAAATGTCTTGACAAAAATGAAAGTTAAAACACAACATACATACCAAACCAAACGGAATACAGCAAAAGAAAAGGGGGACATTTATAGCTATAAACACCTACATTTGAAAAAAAGAAAAAAATCTCAAATCAATAACCTAACTTTTCACCTCAAGTAACTAGAAAAAGGACAAACCAAGCCCAAAATTATCAGAAGGAAAGAGAAAATAAAATTAAAGCAGAAATAAATGAAATAGAGGATAGAAAAACAATAGGAAAAAATAAATGAAACTACGGGGGTTTTTTAAACATCTACAAAATCGATAAACCCATTAACCAAGAAAAAAGAGAAAAGACAAGTAAATAAAATTTAAAATTGAAGAGGAGAAACATTATAACTGATACCACAGAAATACATAAGATCATAAGAGATTGCTGTGAATAATTATATGCCAATGACTTGGAAAACTTAGAGGAAATTGATAAATTTCTGGAAACATACAACCTACCAAGACAGAATCATGAAGAAATAGAAAATCTGAACAGTCTGATAATGAGAAAAGAAACTGAATCAGTAATCAAAAACCTCCCAACAAAGAAAGCCCAGGACCAGACGTCTTCACTGAATAATTCTACCAAACATTAAAAAAATAATTAATACCAATCTTTCTCAAATTCTTCCAAAATATTGAAGAAGAAGGAACATTTCCAAACTCATTTATGAGGCCAAAATTATCCTGATACAAGAACAAGAAAAAGACACTACAAGAGATGGAAACTAAAGGCCAATATCCCTGATAAATACAGATGCAAAATCCTCAACAAAGCACTAGCAAACTGAATTCAACAGTACATTGAAAGAATCATACACCATGACCAAGTAGGATTTATCCTTTGGATACAAGGATGATTCAACATATAAAAATCAATCAAGGTGACACCCCACACTAACAGAATGAAGGATAAAATGCATATGATCATCTCAATAGATGTAGAAAAGCATTTAACAAAATATAACACCTTTTCATGATAAAAAAAACTCAACAAACCAAGTATAGAAAGAAATTATCTCAACGTAATAAATGCTATATATGAAAAGCCCACTGAAAACATCAAACCCACCAGTGAAAACCTGAAAGCGTTTCTTCTAAGATCCCAAAAAAAGGAGGGATGCCTACTCTCACCAATTCTGTTTAACATAGTACTGGAAGTCCTAGGAAGAGCAATTAGGCAAGAAAAAAAGAAATAAAAGGCATCCAAAGAGAAAAGGAAGAAGTAAAATTAACCTCTGTTAGCAGGTGACATGGTCTTACATATACAAAGCCTTAAAGATCCCATCAAGACTGCTGCCAATCAGGCCTGGTAATCTAATCAGCATTCAGACAGCAACAATTGCCCTTGCTTTTCCCCACCTCACTCAACCAAAACATTTGATGTCTCTCATCATGGTCTTGGTCCCACCCAGTATCTGAGCCAATGAAGGCTACCATATGTTAGCAACACACAGGCTAAGGAGACTGGTATTACTGCCCCAAATATCCTGTATATGATGTCTGCAATGTACTAGGGGTATTTGTTTACCCTCTTAGCCTAATCAGCCTCTATCCCATGCTGGAATACATAATTAATCCTCCATTAATTGAAGTGTAAAAAGAAACACTTAGATTTCTGATTTTAAAATTGCTGGCTCAGTATGCTCTGAAGACTCCCTGCCTTATGCTCAATTAATAGAAATTAATAGAAAACAATTAATTAAAGCAGAGTTATGCAAGACATAAATAAGCAAGCAAATAAACAAACAAAAAGGAATGCAGGGGAAGTCTTAGCGGACAAGAAACTGAAGAATCATAGAAAAAAAGTCGACTGAATTGAAGAGAAGAGGAAAGCCACAGGATAGCATGGCGGGCAGGACATTTAGGAAGATCAAATCACAAAAAGTGAGAGTACCACTGAGAGTACTCTATGCTGAGAGGTGGAAACTGGGTGGCACAGCTAAGGCAGTATGATTAGTTGGAGTACAACAGAGCAAGATCCAGCTCTGTACATTTCCTTCCCCTTCTGCCATTTCTCCAAAATGGGTCTTTCTCTCGGGGAAGCCTGATTTGAGAGACCAGAGCCAATAGGGTCCAGGAATCTGGGATAACCTAGAAGAATCAGAGAAAAAACTCATCCAGATCAGATGCTAAAGAATATTTTTAAAATTAAAAAATATGTTGCTTGAGCACTCAGATGCCCTTTCAGTTTGAAGATCTATGCCTCTCTTGCTATTCTGTTTTCCAATAGTCTTTTTTTTTTTTTTTTTTGTCATCCTCTGGAATTACCCTCTATGTCTCAATTTCTCTTTCATACTTTTCTTCTTTTCTTCCCCATTGTGCTGCATCCTGAGAGAATTTTTCCACTTTATCTAGCTCTCTCATGTGTTGTCAGCTATGTCTAATCAGCTATTCTGCCTATATTTTTAGTTGTCCTTTTTGATCTAAATTTTAATTTCCAAGAATGGGTTTCTTTTCATAAATGCCTGTTAGGGCCCTGGTAGTAAAAAGAAGGGGAGAATGGATTTAGGATAACCAGATGTGTCTGTTATGGCATGTAGCCAATATGCAGTTTTGTATCAGGCTTTGTTTTAATCTACATTATACCTCATCCATAAATATTCTTCAAAAATATGTATTTTAATGTCTGGATAATATTCTGCTTTACAGATTGTACAAAAATTGTTTAACCATTCTACTAATGTTAGACATTCAGTTTGCTTGCATTTATCATTATTATAGTTAGCCAAGAAATGAGCATTCTAACATAAAAGGACTCATGCATAGCTCTGATAATGTTCTTAGAAAACATTTCCTAGAAGAGAAATTACTATGTCAAGACAGATATTGTCAAAATGTTCACAGAAATGTTGTTATCAATGCACACTCTCACTGGATATATGAGAGTGCCCAAATTCATCCTGCCCCTGCCAACATTGAGTATTATATATTTTAAATTATTTGTAATTTGACAGGTGAAAATATTTTCTGACTTTAACATACCATTTTTGATTATTAGGATGAACTTTCCCCCACATAGTTCTTGGCCATACTTATTTCATCTTAGATGAATTTTCTCATTTGATGTTTCCATTTTTTCTATAGTTGGTAGCTATTTCTATTACAAGATTTATATATTGAGGATATCAAACCTTTATCATAGTTTTAACAAAAGAATTTACCAATTTTTAAGAAGCATTTCATTTGTACATGGTTTCTTATAAACAGAAGATATCTAGCTTTTACGTTATTTTCTTATTATTCACTTATGGTTGTCTTTGTGTTTTAAAGTTTATCCCTCCAGGATTTCGCTTATGTTTTTAAGTGTTTAGGTATCTTGGTATATGGTCAACTGTTTATAACTGATGTTTGAAATAAGTCATATTCTCTTTTTGAAAGATGAAATGTGGTTATTCACCTTACTGTTTATAGCCTCTATATTTCATCAATTTCATCATCAAAGACAGAGAAGTGATCATTTCTATCACTACGATTACATATATGTCACATTATCTTTGTATTTGCTTTATATTGTGGTATGATGCTTGATACATACAAATTAAAATTGCTTATATTTTATTATGAATAACTTTAATCAATATAAAAATACCCACATTTTCCCATGTAATAGTCCCTTCAGTTTTTTCTATTAATTTGATTTTTTTTTAATATCATGGGTTTGTTTGTTTGTGTTTGTTTTTGTTTTTGGCTGCATTGGGTATTCGTTGCTGCACATGAGCTTTCTTTAGTTGCAGCGAGCAGGGATTACTCCTCATTGCCATGTGCGGGCTTCTCATTGCCGTGGCTTCTCTTGTTGCAAAGCACGGTCTCTAGGGGCACAGCCTTCAGTAGCTGTGGCACGCAGGCTCCAGAGTTCAGGCTCCGTAGTTGTGGCGGCGCATGGGCTTAGTTGCTCCGGGGCATGTGGGATCTTCCAGACCAGGGATAAAACCCGTGTCTCCTGCATTGGCAGGTGGATTCTTAATCACTGTGCCACCAGGGAAGTCCCTGTTAATTTGATTTTTAAATCTTATTCATATTTTCTTTTAATATTTTAATATTGTAGCCTTCAAAGTAACAAAGTTGGATGCTGAATTTAGCCAAATTGTAGAATTTTAGTTTTTAGCAGGAGAGCAGATTAATCCCTTCATATGTGTTATAGTGCACATAACTAATAGGTGCATTCTTATTTTTGTTATTTTGTTTCATGTATATGCTAAGTTTCTCTGTCATTTCTATTATGCTCCATCTTTTGTTTTATAGACTTTTGCTTTTATATTCTGTAGTATTTGGAAGGTAGAAATCATGTTCTTAATCATTAATGGTCTGAATATTATAAATACACAATTAAACTTGCATTTGATAGTGAAGAAATAACTTCCAAATTCTCATAAGCATAATGAGAATTTTTGTGCACACATCTTTCCTATGCATTCTGTCCCTCTATTTCCAGAAATTTATTATTTTCTCCTGAGTGATATAATGGGCTGATATTTGGTCAGCAACTCCCATACGTCAAATGGCAGGCGTCCATTCTGATTATTCAATTCCCTTGACTTACTGGCTGTAAATATCACCAACTGGGGACCTAGATTATTACTATACAATAAATAGATTTAGAATAAAAATCATCTTTGTTAAACAATAGTGTGAGCTTTTATAGTACCAATTTGTAGCCATGCTTTTTTAAAAATTTCCTTATACATAGATCGTATATTCTATGTTGTTGTTCCTTCATGTTCTTTAAGACCTTTCATACAAAAACCAGAGACTGTAAAAATTGGATTATCCCTTTAAATTACTTGTTTGTTTTAGGACAGTTTGATAGTAGTTGGCTATCTTCTAAGGTAAAGGAGACTATTTTATTGTTGCCTTTTGACATGAAGGACGATGTGACTTAGCATGGAGTTTTTGTTTTGAAGATAAGAAATATTTGAGAAGACAAGTGTTTGAGAAAAAAATAAGCCTGATTACAGTTCACTTTATGAAACTGATTTATTGTGCCATTATGTGTTTCGTCTTTTTCCTTAAAATGAAAAACCTTGACAGATTTGACTAGTAATTGGTCTTTTTCATTAATTTCATCCAGTACTCAATAAGTTCATTTGAATTTTAGACTCAGACCTGCTTTTAGTTCAAGGACAACTTCTACGTTCCCTTTGATAGTTGTTACTCTTCGTAGAGTTCAAGTTTATTCTTTTCAAACAGCTAAAATCTTACGTTGGCTCTCCAATACCTGCCTTCTATGTCTATCATTCTTCTTATCTTTTTGTCTTTTTCTATGTATTCTAAGACAGATTTTTTATTCTGTAATTCCTGTTGCTGAATTTATTTTGTACTATATCAATTCAGCACTCTAAGGCGCCCCGAATCTATTTATTTCCACTGCTGCATTTTGGGTTGTCTTGAACTACTTTTTTATTTAACTAAGTTTCTTTTGCATCTATGCCTCAATATTAGTCTTTTATTGCATTATCTCCTATATCTCTATTGTGAAACTTTTCAAATATACCAAGAGATGTTTTCAATGATGTTTTCTTTGTTGAAAAAGCAAACATTACTTTTAGAGACTTTTTTTCCTTTGAATCTATAGTTATACTCTTTAAAATTACATTGTAATATTTTTACAGAGCCTATAATGGCTTTTTAAACTTTATTGAAGTATCACTTACACATATTCAAATTCACACATTTTAAGCATGTAGTGTGATGGATTTTGGTTAATTGTCTACAAACATGTATCTTCCACCACAATCAATAATAACAATATTTGGGACTTCCCTGATAGTCTAGAAGTTAAGACGCCACGCTCCCAGTGCAGGGGGCCCAGATTTGATTCCTGGTCGGGGAACTAGATCCCACATGCTCCAACTAAGACCCAGCACAGCCAAATAAATAAATATTTTTTAAAAAAAAAGAATAACAATATTTGTACCATCTAAAATGTTTTCTCTTGCTCCTTAGTAGACAATCCCTTTTGCCATTCCCTGACCCCAGGAAACCATGATCTGATTTCTGTACCTATAATTTTTCCTTGTCTATAACTTCATATAAACAGAATAATAGAGTATATCTCTGAGTGTTTGACTTCTAACACTTAGCATAGTGTTTGGGGGAATTATCCATTTTGTTTTTTGTGTTAATATTGTGTGTCTTTTTATTGTTGAGCAGTATTCTACAGTTCTACATTTTCTTTATCCATTCACAAATCGATAAATAGTTGGGTTTCCAATTTTTAGCTATTATGAATCATGCTGTGAACATTCACATGAGTCTTTGTGTGGATATACATTTCCATTTCTAACGAGTGAATACCGAAGAGTGGGACTCTGAGGCACAGGATAAGTATATTTTTAGCTTTATAGGATGCTGATCGCCATACTATTGTTTGTAGCCGCTGTACCACGTTGCATCACCACCAGCAAAGTATGAGCGTTCCAATTGCTCCACATCATTGCTAACACTCGGTCCACCTTTTTCATTTTTGCTGTGATAGTGGGTTTATAGTGGTATCTCATCATGATTTTAATTTGCATTTGCTTGATGACTAGTGAAGTTGACCGTCTTTTCATGTACTTAATAGCTGTGGGTATGTCTTCTTTTCTACAGTTTCTATCCAGTTCCTTTCCCTGCCTTTTGATCATTGA
Source organism: Hippopotamus amphibius kiboko (assembly GCF_030028045.1). Lineage (NCBI taxonomy): Eukaryota > Metazoa > Chordata > Mammalia > Artiodactyla > Hippopotamidae > Hippopotamus > Hippopotamus amphibius. The sequence goes on along the minus strand of NC_080190.1, from coordinate 54,434,988 downwards.
ATGGAAGAATTTTTTTGGATTCTGAATATAAGGCTAGAATATGTTTTGCAACTATTTTCTCTAAATGTATGGCTTGCCTTTTCATTTTCTTAACTGTGTCTTTCATAGAGGAAAAGTATTTATTTTTTATAAAGTCAATTTTATCATTCTTATGCCTCGTGCCTTAACCTATCTCAAAGTCACAAAAATTTTTCTCCTATTTTCTTCAGAAGTTTTACAGTTTGGGCTCATATATTTAGGTCTATGACTTATTTCAAGTTAATTTTTTACACGATGTAAGTTAAGAGTCAACGTTTGGTTTTTTCCCATACAGGTATCCAGCTTTTATAGGACTTTTGTTGAGAAGAATATCTTTCCCCTATTAAATTACTTTGACATTTTAGTTATAAGTCAATTGGCTGTCTATGTTTCTTTCTGTTCTCTCTATCCAGTTCCATTAATCAATATGTCTATTTTTACCCTGTCACCATACCAGGAATACTGTGCCTTTAGAGTAAATCATTATATTAGGTAGTGTTAAGTCCTCTAATCTATTTCTTGCCTCTCAAAATTGTTTAACCTATTCTAGGTTCTCAGTTCTCCACAAAAGTTTTAAAATAAGCTTGTCAATTTCTGCAAAAGCTGCTAGGCTTTCAATTAAAATCGAATTGAATATACACATTGAGTTGGGGTGAATTGCCATCTTAACCATATTGATACTTCCAATCAATACACACAATATACTATGCCCTTCATTTACACTTTATTTAAATTTATTTTGTAATATTTTGATATTTTCAGGTTTTTAACATCTTTATTTCCATGTATATTATTTTGGGTGCTATTATCAATTGAGGTTTTTTGTTTTGTTTTTTAATTGTTTATTCCCAATATATAGAAATATAACTGATTTTTGTATCTTCAACTTTGATAAATTCTCTTATTCATTCTAACCTACTTATACATACCTTAGGGTTTTCGATGTATTTCCACACAGTCTGCAAATAAAGGCAGTGTAACTTTTTCATTTTCAATCTTATCTGTTTTATTTTTCTTGCCTTATTACACTGCTTAGGACTTTCAGTATAATATTAAATAGGAGTAGATAGTAATTCCATTGTTGGAATAAGAGTTTAAAAGTCTCCCACTATGAGTTTTGAATTTTTGTGTTGTATTTTGAAGCTCTGTTATTAGCTGCCTACATATTTATGATTATTATACTTTCCTGAAGAACTGACCCATATAAATTGTAAATTTTCCCTTTATTGCCAGCAATGATATGTTTGAGTGGGAATCTACCATTTTATTTTTTTTGTTTTCTACATCTTCCTGTTTTTTTATTCTCTTTTTCCTTTTTTGCTTTTACTTCAGATTATTTAAATATTTTAAAGAATTCCATTTAAATTTCCTTATTAGCTTTTCAGATATATTTTTGCATTAACTTTTACTTTTCTCTAGAGAAATTATAATTTAAATCTTTAACTTTTCACTTTTTTACTTACAGTTAATAGATTATCCTTTCACATAAAATATAAAAAGCTTATACTTGTATACATCCATTCTTTATGCTAGATTGTCATATGTATGGAACTCTACACCATGATGCAAATCAACATACTGCTTCTTCATTAAGAAAGGCTTGCTAGAAAAAAAAAAAAGTCAGCTGAGGGAGCACTGTGATTGGTGATGAATTTTATTTACATTCTTTCATTCTGATGGCTTTTTGCAAACCTAGGGCTGACAAGGGCAGCATGTTCAAGCTTTAACTTGGACTAATTAAATCTGGAACTCCAAACTTCTCAGAAATGTACTCTCCATAGATCTACTTGTAGTTTGATACTGAGGAAAAATCATTCTTGGGATTTAGTAGAATATTTATTCATACAACAATAGCTGAGCACCTACTATGCACCTAGTATAAATACATAATTGGGATACCTCAGCAAACAAAACAAAAATCCTTGTCCTCATAGAGTCCTCACTGAGTGGAGTAGATGGTAGACAGGTAATAAACAATAGACACAATAAATAAATACATTATGCAATACTTTAAAAGGTGAAGATTACTATGGATAAATTTTAAAAGAGCAAGGAAGGTGGATGAGGAATAAGAGCAGTAATGAAAATGGGTTATAATTTTAAACAGGGTGGCCAGGGACACCTTTGCGATGATGGTAGTTGAACAAAACTTGTAAGGAGATGAAGAAGCCATATAGATAGCTGGGTAAATACGGTCTCAAAAAAGAAACCATCCAGCAAGAAGACCTTAAGAAGGAAATATGCTTTGAATGTTTAAGAAATCACAGAGACCAGCATGGATGGAGCGAAGAGAGTAAGGTAGGGACTAGATGGAAAGGTAATAGGAGACCAGATCACATAAAACCTTGTAGAGATTTGGGCCATGAGTGAGATGAAAGACATTGGAGGATTTTGAACAAAGGGCTCATGCAATGGCTTTAATTTTTAAAGTCTTGATCTAGTTGATAGGTAGAAAATAGCCTGAAACAAAGGTAAAGCTAGGAATCTTCTGCAGTAGTCTCAGCAAACAGTGGATGGCTGACACCAGGGTGGTTGAAGTAAAGGTGGTGAGAAGTAGTTGTACTAGGAATATGTATTTTCAAGGTAGAGTCTACATTTCCCAAAGTTTTAGATATAGTGTAAGGGAATAGAGTCAAGATGGTTACAATGAATTTACAGTGAACAAGAAGAGAGATGGGCTGCTCTCACTGAGATAGGAAAGGAAATAGATGAAGAAATTTGTGGGTGGGATGGGGAGATTATAAATTTAGTTTTGAATATTTAGGTGGAATTGTCAAGTAGGGAGTTGGATATACATATAGGTCTGGAGTTCAAATGAGAAGTCTAGATTGAAGATAGAAACTTGGGAGTCAGTATACAGAAGATATTTAAAGTAATGGACACAAAAATACCATTTCATGAAGCTTTCAGGAAACCTTTTAAAACAGACTTTCTCATTTTTCTCTGTTTCCTACTCTAGACCATTTCAAACACATCCTACAGAGAGATGCTGCTAGTTTACAGGTTCTCTGGGCTTTGGTTCTGGCACTCAGCCTGGACGCACCTGCTGATGCTGACTGGTTGGCAGGTACACATCACCAGCCATCAGGAAGTCATGACAGATTTGGCTCTGAGTACCTGAAGCAATTATACACACCCCAGTCCTGGCAGTTCCTCCAGAATAAAGGCAGGGGGGCTGCCAGGCTCCCACCTTGATGGTGTGAATACATAACTGTGCATCACCTAATGAGGAGGCTGCCCGCCAATAACATTCCTGCTTCTCAAAAATTTTATAACCTAAATAAAAAATAATACCAAAAGCTGAGAGACCCTATTCAAACAGTTAGGAGAAAGCCATATGCCCCACAAATAACTAAATATTTAGTTATTATTATTATTATTAAGGATTAAATATCTCTCCCCAAATAACACAATAGATATCTGGGGAGAAAAAAAAAGGCAGAGATGATTTAAGGCTTGGAAAGATTGGAGAGGGTCTGTGTTCAGGAAAATAAGAAAAATAATGTTGGCATCACCTACATAAGCTTGCTAGAATCAGAGAACTCGGGTATACTGGGGGGAAAAGAATAAGCCAAAAGCAAGCAGAACTAAAGTTGGAAGCTCTAACTGAACTCTTTAGGTGGCCCTAGAATGGGTACCTCAAAATCCATTATCCAGTGTTCAAAAAGGTGCATAAAACGTGGGCTTGCTTCAGCCTAACATCTATTGGCTCTCGTTTAAAATGGCGTCAGGCAAGGAGCCTCTGAATCAGCCTTCCCCAATGTCCCATCAAAATATCTGTGAAGAAGCTCAGAAAAACATGAAAACTCAAAAAAGGACAGACTATGTTTTAAGAGTCAACCAATTTTCAGATGATGAGAGTAATACTTACTAAATACAAAACTGAGAGGACTAGACTAAGAAAGGCACTATGTGGCCAAACTAGGCTCTGCTTCCCTGGTGACAGGTAAGATGACCTCTCTTCCTTCCAACACAGGCTGCCCGGGGGCAATGGACTTGAATACACATTTCTACAGAGAAGACATACAAAAGGCCAACAGGTATAGGAAAAGATGCTCAACATCACTAGATCGGAGAAATGCAAATCAAAACCACAATGAGATACTACCTTACATCTGTTAGGATGGACATTGTCAAAAAAAATAATAAATAACAAGTGTTGGTGAGGATGTGGAGAAATTGGAAGCCTTGTTCATTGTGGATGGGAATGCAAAGTGGCACAGCAGCTACAGAAAACAGTATGGCAGCTCCCTCCTGCAAAAATTAAACATGGAATTACCCTATGATACATCAATACTACTTCTGTGTGTATACCCAGAAGAGTTGAAATCAGGATCTTGAAGAGCTGTCTGCATTCCCATATCCATTGCAGCATTATTCACACTAACCAAGACATAGAATATTATTCAGCCTTAAAAAAAAAAAAAAAAAAAAGATCTTGTCATATGCAGCAACATGGATGAACCTAGAGGACATTCTATTAACTGAAAGAAGCTAGCCACAGAAGGACAAATACTACATGGTTCCACTTACATGAGATATCTGGGCATCAAACTCATAAAGACAGAGAATAGAATGGGGGTTGCCAGGAGCTAAGGGAAGGGGGAAATGGGGAGCTGTTGTTCAAAAGATATAAAGTTTCAGTTACACAATATAAGTTCAAGAGATTCACTGTGCCTGTAGTTAACAACAATGTATTGTACACTTAAAATTTAAGAGAAAACCATACTTCAAAACAACACATGCGCCCCAGTGTTCACAGCAGCACTGTTTACAATAGCCAGGACATGGAAGCAACCTAAATGTCCATCAGCAGAGGAATGGATAAAGAAGATGTGGTACATATATACAATAGAATATTACTCAGCCATAAAAAGGAATGAAATTGGGTCATTTGTAGAGATGTGGATGGACCTAGAGACTGTCATACAGAGTGAAGTGATTCAGAAAGAGAAAAGCAAATATCATATAATAAGCATATATGTGGAATCTAGAAAAATGGTATAGATGATCTTATTTGCAAAGCAGAAATAGAGACACAGACATAGAGAACAAACTTTTGGATACCAAGGGGGAAAGGTGTGGGGTGGGAGGAATTGGGGGACTGGGATTGACACATATACATTATTGATACTGTGTATAAAATAGACAACTGATGGGAACATACTGTACAGCATAGGGAATTCCACCTAATGCACTGTGGTGACCTAAATGGGAAGGAATTACAAAAGGGAAAGGATATCTGTATATGTGTGGCTGATTCATTTTGTTGTGCAGTGGAGGCTAACGCAACATTGTAAAGCAACCATACTCCAATAAAAAATTAATTTTAAAAAAATTTAAAAATAAATAAAATTTAAGAGGACAGATCTCATGTTAAATGTCCTTACCACAGTAAAAAAAATTAATCAAAATTAATAATAATAAAAAGAATGCAAGAGCAGTATAACTGGAAAACAGGATAGCTTTCTGACTACAAGGAATCTGCTTTTGAAGCAGCCTGATTGCTAGTCCTCTCTTGCCCCCTCCTTCATCTCCCTCAACATCAAGAATAAAGAAAACACATGAATGAGTGTGCAGTTCAGACATAAAGAGAGAGTTGTAATAGGATATAAGAAAAGGATATAAGAAAAGCATATAAGTTTGCCTTCTCTGGTGTCCCAATTCTGCCAAATTTCCTTTCTCCACTGCTTTGTTTTCACCTTTACTATAGCTCCTGTCACACTCTATTGTATTAACTGCTTATCTGTCTGCTTCCCAACCAGGCTTCATGTACCTGGAGGGCAGGGACTGTTTGATATTGATTCTCTGCGCTAGCACAGAGCCTTGTACAGTATATATTAATTTTAACCATATGGAATTACTGCTTTCAACTATTTTGGTCTATAAAAGAAAACATACCCATTTCATATAATTCAACCTGATACAATTCAATGAATATATATCTAATAAATAATGAATGAATTAGAAAGAACCTGCTTCTCCACAGAGTAACCAAAATCAGACTCACCTCTACAACCCTAAATACCAAAAGACAGGGTGACAATATCTATAAACTTTCAAGTAAAAGTATCAAAAGCCTAAAATTTATGCCCAGATTGACTTTCAAATGTGAATGCCACAGAAAAACTCTCAGATATTTAAGGTCTCAGAATTCATATCACATATATAACTTTCATGAAAAAAAAATATTTTTGAAGACATATTCCAAACGGCCAAGATATTCCAAATGGCACTGGAATATTAACATTAAGTAAAATTCCTGGCAGAATCTCCCCCAAGGAATATAAAACTCCACAATAATAATTAATCAGAAAAGTCTTACCAAGAATTATTACCTCTGAAGACCACATTAAGCTTTGAATTGTCCTGCTGAATGACTTACAAGAGGGCAAAGAACCAGAGCTGCCTTTCACACTAGCATCTGGATAAAGCTGAAAGAAGTAGGCTCAGAATATCTGCCTACCTCTGGGACAGGTAGCAATCTAGAGAGTCTGCCACTTGCAGGAGTTGAACCTAGATATTAAAAATGGGCCATCACCCTCCCTCACGTTTGGATCAGGCAAGGAGCTGGCCAAGAAGATTGGCAGAGGGAGTTTCTAAAATACAGTAAGGGGGTACCCCAAAAGTCAGGCAGAGCCCAGGACTTCAGGCTGAATGATACTCAGATCCAGAAAAGCAACAATGACAAGACTAGTCCCTGAGCTAGTGCTTAGGGGCCTCTAATCCCTGAGAATGGAGAGCCTTCCCAGATCAAGCAGATCAGAACAGGAGCATCATAGCAAGGGAAGAAGGCTGTAGCAATGGGGACTCCTGGTCAGGCTGGTCTAGTAGCAAGGGTGCTGTGAGAACCTCCTGGTTCCCTTCAATGCCAGTCCTCCCTTTATCAGAGATGGGAATGTGGCTGAGCCTGCAAGCAAGTGTCAGATGTGAGGATACAGGACTACACAGAGTTGGGGACCAAGCTAGACCTTCAGTGGCTCTCCTGTCATTCCCAAGTACTCCTATGGACACGTGTTTTGTCTCACTGAACTCGACCCATCCTCAAGGAGCTTCTGCCCCAAGTAAAGCTGGTGGCTCCCTCCTTGGTCCAGCTCTGAGATACACACCACACTGCTCTGTAATGACTCAACTGCATCCGTGTTTCTGGTGCTTGGCAGCATCACCATCTCGCTGCATCTCCAGTGCCCATCACAGAGCCAGCTCACAGAAGGAGAAACAAAATACAGACTAAAGGACACATGGGGCCACGTGAGCTCTTCTATGCTGTTAAGAATAAAACAGTGTGACTACAGAGTGGGGCTGCTGAATTTATTGGCACATGGAATAAAAGGGACCTTGGGGACTGGAACTTGAACTCTACCCTGACTGCCTTTTTGATCTCAGCCTGTAAATCTTTCATAGAAATTCTCGTCTTCACCCTCCTCAAGGTAGGAGGGTGACAGGTGCAACTGGCAGTCATTGAGGAATGCTTATAAATGATGACAAGGACTCAGGGCTTGAAGAGTGTTACACTTGGGTGTTATTTTTTAACTCCAGGAGACAGCATCTATGAAATATATTTTCTGATTTTATGCTTCTGTGCATAGATAAATAAATACGAGGCAATCGGATATAGTGGAACAACCATGGGTTTGGTTCACGGATTTGGTTTCAAATGCTAGCTCTACTGCTTAAAGAGGAAGTGAGGTGACTGGTTATACAATCGAGACATGACTCTCTAGCCCACAGAGTTGTGAGAATCATTGACAAAATCAATGTAATATGCCTCATTCTGAGCCAGCTTCCTATTATACATTCAAAGGACGTCTATCCTTTCCTCCTGCATCAGGAAGCATCCTCTGCCTTCCTTTATCAGATTCTACTCCAGCGCCTCAGAAATCTATGCATCGAAGACAAGACAATTTTTAACTTCAAAGTACATATCACATAATGCCATAAATATCTATCAGAAAGTTTCTTGTACTTAGCATTTCCTACTAAGCTAAATGATCTGGAGAATCACTGAAGCGCTGAATTCTGGAATCCATTGCCTGTGGCCAAGGACAGAGATTTAATGTCACTTCCAAATCTAAAGATGCTGGGAGATTCTTTGGTGCCTATGGATCCCTTGAGCCTTGGCCTCTATGAGAATAAAAACTAATGACTGGATGCGCTTCTGTAAGGGCTTAAGCTGTCCATGCCCTGGACTCTCCCAGGACGCATGCTCAGTAGCAGCTCTGTGCCCTCATCCATCCTTCACTGGGAGTTTGGGAGGTTCAGAGAAAGACTTAAGTAGGGTAGTAGCTGGACAAGTTTAACCACAAGGCATGTAGGGACCTCAGAGGGTTAGGAATGTGGAAGAAAAGGAAGCTGTGAGTGATGAGTCAGAGATGAAGTGGCTTCCCCAGGGGGCTTGTTGGCCTGCAAATCTGCCCTCTGTCTAAGGATGTGATGAAGCCAGTTTTACCACCAGCAGATCTTGCTCTCAAAGGAGTTCGACCTGGTGGATGAAACAGTGCTGCAGGGGTTTCCCAGCCAAGTGCAACGATTAGGGTGAGGGAAGGTCAAGCAGCCATGTGTCTTGCACAGTCCTAATTATGAAACGCTTAACCCAAGCTGAACTTTTCATTCCTCCTGGCTGTACAGCCTGTGGTTGCTTGGCTGTTTCCTTCCACTCAGTGTTCCTATCAGGAACCTGGATAGGAATTACTTGCCATCAGTCAGCAAGGCCTGGGGAGGCATTGCTGCAGCTCCTTTTTTGAGCGTAAGACTGTCCCTCTTCAGGCAAGCAGACTGAGGCTGTCTTGGACCAACACCTCTCTCAGTGCAACCCAATAGGGACATCCACGTTTCAAACCCATTCCCATCCTCCCTCTTGCTCTCCCTGTGGCTGACTACCAGGGTGTCTCAGCATTCTGGGTGATCACTACACCCCAAATGGAACCCCAGGTGGAGCTGAGGGTATACTGACAGGCCCAGCCTTGTGGGTGGTGGAGCTAGGGGTGTCCACTGGGGTCAGGGTAAGGCTCTAACTTATCAGGGAAGGGGAGGTTAAACAAAACTCCAAAACTGGCAAAACTGGTGATTAGGGCAGTTTGGGTTCTAAGGGTGCTCTGGGCTTCCCCAAAATACTCAAAATACCAAGTATATAGTAACTCGACTAATTTCCCTTCCACTGGTGGGAACAGGGTCTCCTTGTCCTCACAAGGATTGATCTAGACTGGGGTGATCCCTTAAGAGGAAGGGATGTACCCCAGAGTTACTTCATGCCCTGAGCTCTGGACACACTGGCCATCTCTCCCACCTTTTGGCCTTTGCACAGACTCCCTTCCTTGGCCAGAATGCTCTCCCACTGCCCTTCTTTCCACATGGGGGGATCTTATAATTCTTCAGCTTTCAGCTCTTCCCTGAGCCCTAGACTAGACCTGGCCACCCTGTTATTTATTCTTCGAGTGCCTGCACTTTCCCTAGGTAGTCCTTACACATTGATAACTATTAATTTCTGACATCACTTGACTGACATCTGTTTCCTTGAGGTTGTAATGTCCTCAAGACAGAAACAGTGTGGATTTTACCATCTTATTTCTCATACCAGGAGCCCAATAGGTGCACAATACTCATTTCTTGAGTCGCTGTGTGAGTGAACTTGTTGAGGACTTCTCTGGTGGCAATGTGCTCGGCATCCTGCCTGTGCCACCCCACCCAGTCCACGCAAGGACCTAATGTGGTTGGTAATCTCATTGTCCACATTTTCTAGGTGAGAGAACTGAGGCTTGGAGGGGTTCCCTAATGTGGCCCCAGTCTCCGATCTAGGAGGTGGTGGTGTCATGATTTGAACTCACACCTGCCTGGCACCAGTGCTTGAGCACTTAGACAATGACCCATACTGTTTTTACAAAAGAGACAAGCACAGGCATGAAATCTGAAGTCTGTGGGCTGGCTAGAGCTGCACCTGCCTCACTAAGTGCACAGCTTGGCCATGTTGTGCCCCCACATTCCCTAGGGCTCCGTTTTCCCACTTGTCATATGGAGGCAGCTGGACTGAAAGGCTTCCAGTCATTTGGCGCCTCTGAGGGCCCCCTTGGGAAGCTACAAAGTGCCCCCTAGGCCAAGAGGGGCGCTGTCTGGCCTCTGTACCCCTTGTCCCTGGAGAGAAATGCTCAGGACACCAGTGAAGGAGTAGCAGAAAAGGGGGCATCCACATTGACGTGAGAGGAAGCGCTCTTCAGATATCCCGTCACAGGCAAGTTCTTCTTTCAGGGCACTTTTATGTCAGCACCAAGCCTGTGCTCTGCCTTTTCTCTCCTCTGCCTTCACCATGTCTCAGGCTTGTGGCTCACACTCCAGTGATCTCCAAACAATGGGCTCCATCCCCTAGAGAGACACCCTCACCCTTTCAAATGGCTATTAGATGTCCACATGTGTGTTGTACCATTATTTCAACCTCATCATGTTTCAAACTATACTCATCATTTCTCCTTCTAAATCTATTCCTTTACAAAGTTCTCATATCTTTTAGGGACCTAACAATGTTCTTGGGCATCAAAACTCAAACACTCTTCCAGAGAAAGTCATCATTAACTTCTCCCTTTGGTTTATCCCGGGCATCCAGCCTGTCAAGTCTCCCAGTTGCCCCTCTGCAGTATTTCTCAGCATGATCCCCATCCGTTCATAGCCATTTCCAATCCCCAGAGCCAGCCCCAAGTCATGTTATACCTAAATCCCTGTGGGAGCCCACCTGCCAGTCTTCCTGCCTTGGCCTCTCCCATTTCAACTCACATAGCCACACTTTGTCCTGTTCCAGCCCCTTGGTAGCCATTTGAAGTCAAAGGGGAAAGGAATAGGGGTTGATTGGGGAAAGGAATAAATCAGGACTCTTGGGTTTCAGTTTGGGCCACAAGGTCAATGATGCCTTTCTGGGATATTGTTGTAATGTGGCAGGAGCACATTCCTAAAACATGGATGTTCACAGCAGTCCCATGGTACTTATAAACTGCTGGATCTATTTTTATCTTTTTAATCTGGTCTTCAAAGCCTTTACCCATTGCTGTGGCACCAGCTGGGCCACTCTGGACACTGCCCCACCCACACCACAGTTATTCACGCATCTTTCACACGACTCACCTCTACTGTAGAGTCTCCCACCCTCATTTTCCAACCATCCAAATCCAAAAATACTTCAAAGTCTAACTTTGGCCCTGCCTTGAGTTTCATCTCTTCCACCTTTTCCAGGTCACCCCCATGTTCTCCGAGCACACGATGATACTTGCAGTTTATTTAGCCTGAGCTGAGATCTCCTCATTGGGTTTCTAACCACCTGCTAACCCATTTATTAATTACGTCAAGATGTTAAAGAGATGGGAAGCTCCTTCAGCATGTGAAGCCAGCTTCACCCTTCCCTGCATCCGCCAGCCACTGCACAGCTCATAGACACAAGTTCACCAAGAGTTGTTGATTGGTTGGTAGTGATAAAGGGTCAGATAAATTCTTCTATCAGAAGCTTTGTGCACAAACCCACAACTAAGATGTCCTGTGGACAAAGGGCAACAGTTTTTCTATTAGCTCTGAGGAATCCTCACTTTTATCTGCATGGCCATAGTTCTGGTTCCTTATCCTAGAAACATCTCACAACTACCTACATTGTCTTCACTGCAACACCCACAACTTGGAATAGCTTTCTTCAGCCAGAAGACTTAAGATGTGCAAGGATAGAAAAGCCAAAGGGACACATCTATATATGTACCATCATTGAAAGCACTACATGAAGAGCTATTTAAGATCCAAGTTGATCCTGCAACTGGCTCTAACCTGCCTAAAACCACATGAAGGACTTTCCCTTTTACAGAAAGGAAGTACTCAAGCATAGCTATACTTATCCCTTTAAAAGGAGCCAAGAAAAGGCACTGAAACATACCACGGGTCTCTAGTGACATGAAAAGACTATTAACAATGTAGGTAACCACAGGAATTGAAAAGTGTTAGTATTCAAGTTCAATGTCTGAACTTCCCCCAAGCTCCCATACCCTCACCCAGATTAAGTATGTCCTTTTCCTTTATCTACAAGTGTTCCCTAACAACTATTCACTCTGTTCTTGAGATATAAATTTCCTCTTCTTCTTGAAAAAAAATTCCTTCTCCTTTTGCTTTCTTTCTTTACCCATTGTCCTTTAAGATAACTCAGACTCCAGTGCTTGTCATCCTCAGGCCCAAGACAGTGCCCAGGTCAGCTTCTGAAAACATCCTCTAGCTAGACAATGAGCCCTAATGTCACAGCCTGCATTTCTGCTCACTGGAGCCCCCAGGCAATCCTGAGGCTTGCATGTTGAACTGTGAAGATGGCTGTATCACAGAGACATCTGCTGGAGCCGTCCACACACCACAGCTATATGATACCTGGCCCTCCTCAGCCCAGGGATCCACACAACTGGCGTCCAGAGGCAAAATGTAGCCCAATGGCTTTGAGGTTAGTTTATGCATGGATGTCCAGTTGATCTTATTTCCTGCCAGCTCTGAATAAAAGAAAAAGGAATGAACATTCATTGGACATCCCTTGTGTGCATATACAACGATAGGTGCTTCCCATATGCCATCATACAACCCTGTCATCTCCCCAGAAACAGCTGGTAGGATTATTGCCGAAACAGCAAGCAGGCACATGCAACTTGAATGCTGCTATCTAACTTCCCAGGTCAGCAGATCTGAATACTCAAGGTCTGTCTAAGCAGAGTCCATGTTTATTGCTCTGCTGGGGTTTTATAAATGATCCATTAATCCATGATATCATCCACTGATTGACATTTCTATTCAGAAACATATAAGCATTATCACATGGAGCAGAAAGAAAGAGGTGGGACTTTCACTGAGCATTTACTGAGACCCAGGCCCATTTCATATACCATCACATTTAATCATCAAACAATTAAAAAATTGTTTTCTCCATTTAAATGAAAGTTCATGAGACTTCCCTGGTGGCACAGTGGTTGAGTCTGCCTGCACCCAGAGAACACCATAATTCAAAAAGACACATGCACTCCAATGTTCATTGCAGCACTATTTACAATAGCCAGGTCATGGTAGCAACCTAAATGTCCATCAACAGATGAATGGAAAAAGAAGATGTGGTACATAATATACAATGGAATATTACTCAGCTGTAAAAAGCAGTGAAACTGGGACATTTGTAGAGACATGGATGGACCTAGAGACGGTCATACAGAGTGAAGTGAGTCAGAAAGATAAAAACAAATATCATATATTAACACATATACGCGAAATATAGAAAAATGGTACAAATCAACTGGTTTGCAAGGCAGAAACAGAGACACAGTTGTGGAGAACAAACATATGCACACCAAGTGGGGAAAGCTGGGTGGTGGGAGGGGTTGGGGGGATGATTTGGGAGACTGGGATTGCCATGTATACATTACTAATAAGAAAAAATATATCAAATTATACACTTTAAATATATGCAGTTTAATGTATGTCAATTGTATCTCAATAAAAGTTCTCAAAGGAAAAAAAAAGAGTCTGCCTGCCAATGCAGGGGTCACGGGTTTGATCCCTGGGCTGGGAAGATTCCACACACTGTAGAGCAACTAGGCACATGTGCCACAACTACTGAGCCTGTGCTCTAGAGCCCGCGAGCCACAACTACTGAGCCGATACACCACAACTACTGAAGCCTGCATGTTCTAGAGCCTGTGCTCTGCAAAAAGAGAAGCTACCACAATGAAAAGTCCACACACTGCAACAAAGAGCAGCCCCAACTCACCACAACTAGAAAAAGCCCACGTGCAGCAACAAAGACCTAATACAGCCAAAAATAAATAAAATTTTAAAAAATAAATACAAAAAATAAATGAAGTTTTGAGAAAGCTGATTAAAATAATCAAGTTTGCATAGCTAATAAGTAATTGGCCCAAAATTCAAACTCCACGTGTTCTCGTTTCCCAGTTCACTTGGGACTTGTCCTGTCTACAGCCTAAAGCTGTGCTCACATTTCTACAAAGCTGGCCCTCAGTATGTATGGAAAGTAATTCTTCATAGGCCAAGGCAGCTAGTAAAGAGTAGGGTCCCAATTCAGCAAGAGTCAAAAAGAGAAATGGAGGCTGAAATTCCATCTGGAGCAGAATTATAGATCAGCTGAGCACATTTTTTATAACTAAAATGCATCACAACTTTTTGTACTTTCTTGTGAAACATCTTAATAAGCAGGGGGTAGAGAACATAGTGGAGGCAATGCTGTGACCATCTAGCTTGTGAGAAATAACAAATGAGCTGAAACCACCAGGAGATGGATTGGTGCTGAGGGACAGCAGCCCCTGAATCCAAAGAAGGACTTAAGTGGCTTCAGCACCTGAAACAGAGAGGCTCCCACAGGGATCTTTGATAATGAAGGGGGACAGCAGCCACATGGGGTAGAAGGAGCCATCACAGCAAGGCCAGAGCAGAGACAACCTGCAGAATTCAAGGTCACAAGTGGAGCTGTGCAATGGAAACACCTGGAAAGAGGAGGCTCGTGGAAGCAATGAAGAAATCCAGTGATTATGGCAAAGACAGTGAAATGCCCCTTCATAAGGGACCAAGGAAGCCAAGCTTGGTATATATGGATATGAGTGTGAGTGTGTATGTGTGTTCAAGCATAGTGTGAAAAGCCATAGTCCACATGTGTGCAGGGAATTTCTTTGAACAGATATGTTGGCCCCAGTTCCCTGAGTATGTCCGGAAGATTCCTCATTTTGATCTTCTCTGACTCAGGATGCTTGAATCCCCAGGATACATGTGGACCACATTGAGTATGGAGACCCACAGAATGTCCATGACAGGAATCATCCTAGTACTATGTCAGGCTGCTGCCACCTATCCTTCTTCCTGTTTCCACTCCAGCTCTGTTAGGAATCATAGCATTTGCTCCAGCAAACTGACCCACAGAGTCTTCAAGATTACATGAACCAAGATTACATGAACTCCTAGGCATATATCCAGAGAAAACCATAATTCAAAAAGATACATGCACCCCAATGTTCATTGCAGCACTATTTACAATAGCCAAGAAATGGAAGCAACCTAAGTGTCCATTGACAGATGAATGGATAAAGAAGATGTGGTATATGTACCCAACAGAATATTACTCAGGCATGAAAAAGAATGAAATAATGCCACTTGCAGCAACATGGATGGACCTAGAGATTATCAGACTAAATTAAAGAAGCCAGACAGAGAAGGACAAATATAATATGACGCTGTTTATATGTGGAATCTGAAAAAAAAAAAGATACAAATGAACTTATTTACAAAACATAAATAGACCCACAGACATAGAAAACAAATTTATGGTTACCAAAAGGGAAAGGGATGAGGAAGGGATAAATTATGAGATTGGGATTAATATGTACGTGCTACTACAGATAAAAGAGATAACCAACAAGGACCTACCGTATAGCACAGGGAACTATACTCAATATTTTGTAATAACCTATAAGGGAAAAGAATCTGAAAAGTGTATATATATACTGTACACCTGAAACACACACAACATTACAAATCAATTATACTTCAATAAAACACATACACACACACAAAGATTACATTAACCGCTACCCTCTCCAAATTGCAGAGACATACCCCCTCTCCCTTGTCTGTGGTCCAGAAGTTGACCTTTCTTAAATCATCACAGCTTAGGTAAATGCCTAAGAGTTTCCCAAAGGCAGGGAACATTTTGTCCCTAACTTTGTCACTGTGGAACCTATGATTTTAGTAGGAACGGTAGCACCTTTAGCAGATATCAGTTATTTATAATACACAGTGAATCATTATCACATCTTTCCCTTCACTTTGAACAAAAAGCAGTAAACTGCCCAAGTAGGAGATCTGAGCTCACAAAATCTGAGACTTACTCCTGACTCTGCCTCATCCACATTGTATGACACCTGGACCTCTCTGAGCCTCAGTTGTTTCACATATAAAGTGCACATGAAAAACTCTTTCATGAGGTTGGGGATGATGGAGTGATATTGTGGAAGGAAACACATTGATGTCTGTTGGGTATTCTATAAAAGTTCTCAAAGATTTGAAAAGTAAACATGAAATGGCAATAACAATTCTGCAGTTTTTCCTACCAGCTGGAACAGATTCCAAGCCCACAACTGGTTCCAAGCTTGGGGAGAGCTGGAGGCCCGCTCATCACCATCACCATCATCATCACCATCATCACCACCATCATCATCACCACCATCATCATCACCATCACCACCATCATCACCACCATCACCATCATCACCACCATTATCATCACCAACATCACCATCTCACCATCATCACCATTTCCACCATCATCACCACCATCATCACCATCATCACCACCACCATCATCTTTTTTGAACCTACTATGTGCCAGGGCTGTTTCATATAGTATCTCATTGAATCTTCAAAATAGCGTCCTGAGACAGATGTTAATGTTATCTATTCTTGGCAGACAATGAAATCAAGGCTCAGAGAGGTGAAGACATGCCAAAGGTCTCACAGCCAGTATCTAACCCAATAAGAGTATGAATTCAAGTCTCTGAGAGAAAGTACATACTTTTACCCACAATGCCTTCCATAAAATGGCTCATAGGATTGATTCCTGGATGGGAACTCTGGCTGATCCTCTGCAAGATAATTTACCTAACTTCTCAGCTAAATGGTTTGACTTACAACAGCTAGGAATTATTTTCTGAGTTTTATGAGTACTCTAAACCTCAAAGCCACTGAACTGGAGAAAATAAGTCACATTTCCTTCCAAGTGCTAGCACTACAGGTGTCTCCAGTGTCAGTCTTGTTGTCTCTAGGCCCAGGTGACACCCAAGGGGAGAATGTCAACATTGAATTAGCTGATTGAATTCCTGTCTCATATCCTGAGAGCAAGCACAATTAGCTCATCTTCTGTGTGAAGAGTAACAACTAAGAGGTCTACAGCTAGTAGATTCCCTGTTCATTGATCTGCTATTGTTTGCAAATGACCCCTCTGGTAACACAAGTATCCTTAAAGGAGCCATAAAATCAAATAGCCACTAACCTGTCACTAACAATGACAACAGCTGAAACCTCTTTTCTCAGTGGGGGTCTGGGGCTCCCAGCCCACAGTCAGGCTCTGAGCTCTCCAAACACCTTTTCTGATAGGGTTTAGTCAGCACTGAAGTCACAGAGATTTCACAAATAGACTCTTCATTACCAGGAGAGAAAGTAAATGGTGCAAGACTGCACCACACAGGGGCTTCCTAGGTGGCACAGTGGTTGAGAATCCGCCTGCCAATGCAGGGGACACGGGTTCGATCTCTGCTCCAGAAAGATCCCACATGCCAAGGAGTAACTAAGCCTGTGCGCCACAACTATTGAGCCCATGTGCTGCAACTACTGAAGCCCACGCACCTAGAGCCCGTGCTCCACAACAAGAGAAGCCACGGCAATGAGGAGCCCATGCACCACAACGAAGAGTAGTCCCCACTCACCACAACTAAAGAAAGCCCATGCACAGCAAAAAGGAGACCCAACACAGCCAATAAAATTAATTAATTAATTAATTTTAAAAAAAAAGATTGCAGCACACGTGTGGGGTCTCCATCCAAGGCCGGAAAAAAAAAAAGGAAAGTAGAAAGGATATGTTCATGGTCTTTCAAAGTTCATTGGTTCATCCAAAAATACTTAATGAGCACAAATCCTCAGCCACATGCTGGTTCGGGGGCTCTGGATGAAGCAAAGAAGGGGATACTAGCCCTGCTTCTAAAATGTGTTCAAGTCTGTGGATCTTGTTTAATTAAATACACGTGTATTGAAAGAGAATGACAATATGGTGTGATGAGTAGGTACATCAAGAGATGTAGAGACCCATTTAGGGCAATATAATCTATTTGTTGGTGATCAGGTGGACCTCATAGAGGAGGTATCATGTGAATTTGGTCTTAAAGGAGGTACAATATCCACTAGACATCGCCCGGAGATCTTGCTTGAAGTTGTCACTCTTTCCTTCCCTTGAGTCTGGAGTGATTTATCACAGGCAGGGGAAACTGGACAGCAACATATTATGTCTCTATGTAGCTGCTGAAGAGGGAAAAATTGGTAAAAGTATGCCTGTGGTAAGAATCCTAGACAGAAATGACTATGTCAGGAATTGAATGGCCAAGAGTATTCCCAAAGACCAGCAAGGTGCAGATGAGGACCCAGGACACTATCTTCTGACAAGGCCTAAGGAGAAAGGTCCTTTGCAGTACTAGATGGTGAAGAGGGTTCATTCCTATGGGATTTTAAAAGTCTATTTCAGCATGTACAAATCACAGCAGCCTCATGGAAGGTTGCTCAAAGGGCAGGAAAAAAAATAGGAGTTGGGGAAAGGAGTATCCCTGCCTCTACTGTGATCTGAACAATGGCTACAGCTGGGCTTATTATTTCTTGCAATGTGGTTCTTACCACCAGCAAAAAAAAAAAAAAAAAAAAGAATTTTTCAACAAGAGCCTTTCTGATGCTTTTCTCTGTTCAAATGCAAACAAGAAAAATAATCATATGGTAAAACAAAACAGAGAAAAAAAAAAGAATATATTCTCATTTACAGATTTTCTTTCATTAACATACAAACAACTTAGAGAAAAAAAAAAAACAACTTCATGATAGGATTAGATGAGGCAGTACAAGAAGAGAGCAGACAAGGGAAAATACAAAGAGCTAATAATTCATCCAGGCCCAGGGATTCTGAGCCAATGATGATAAAGCAGCTCCAAAACTGGAAAAGGAGGGTAGAGCTGCCAGTCTGAATTACTTGATGTTGTGGGCACCTGTGAGTAGATCTATAATCTACTATTTGGGTAGTAGTTTTTATTCCCTACACTCTGCTGGAAAAACAAAAACGTATGGGAAATAGTGGGGTTGACTTTCATGCTGAGCCACAATGGGTCCCAAAGAAGCCTAGTTCAACGGCAGTAATGGAAACTAAGCTTGTCCTCCACTGGATACCTGTCTGGATTATTAAAGGAGGTATAATATCCACTAGACATCACCTGGTGGTCTTGCTGATGGCAAGAGCCTCTTTACACCTTCCCCTGAAGTTATTCTCTCACCTTCCCCCAAAAGCTCCAAGAGGACATTATTCACATGTCTGTCACAGCACCCACTGCAGTCAAGTGTCCCCTGCTTCTGTACAAGTCACCCTCTATCACTGGGACAAGAGCCCTTCACATGGATGCTGACAGCACTTGATCTGGTACTTGGTATAGAATGGGGGCTTATTTCACAGTGGTGGGCTACACAGTAAGAGCTCAGGCTGAGTTGTACAGTTGGAGCATCGAGCAACATTAACCAAGATCATTATACCACCAGGGCCTCTAAACACATCTCCAAATCCATTGCCCCAGGAAATCTTCAGCATCACCAATTACATGCTAACTTGTCCCATTTCCAGTTCAGAATATGCCAATGGAATCATTGGTTTCTTTTCCCAAACTGCTTCTCCTGACTTTCCTTATGCCTTTGGTTCTCTCAACTTCAGCTCCTTGGAGGTATTGCTAACTCCTCATTCTCCCTTGCCTCCCTTACTCCTCCAGGGTAGAATATAGTCACTGAGCCCTTTTAATCAGGAAACAAAAGATCCATCCAGCTTCCTTTTCCTGGTGCAGTCAAAAGACTGAAAGTAGCTATTGCCCCTGCGTATCTCCTGGGAGATATTGAAGATTGCACTCTCCTGCCCCCTTGAGAAAAGAGAAACTTGTTTTTTGGTTATTAATGACTGGGTTCTGGATTTCATTGGCCTTCAAGATCTGTTACAAAAGAACTGGAGGAGAATAGGGTTGAGGAGAGAGAAAAGAGAATAAACTAGATAGAGAAGTTCTGAAGAAAATCAAAACTCAACAGGAATTTTCCTGAGGTTAAAAAGATGTCAGAGAATGGGGGAGGGGGAAAGAGTGAGAGTGGTTATTGGGGCAGGACTGGGTCCCCGAGGGTCTCTTCTGAGGACTCTGGCCACAAAGGGACAAGGAAACTGAGTGTAGCGATAGAACAAAGAGACCCTGGGAGGGACATTGTGCAGGTTCCCCCGAGCTGTGGGAGCTGATAGAAGACCCTGCCACCTACATCCAGCCTCCTCTTGGCAGAGTGGACTTCGCCTCATCAGTATTTAGCCCCTCGCCCGCTGCTTGCCAGTAGGGAGGGACAGCCATCCATGCCATCAGGCTTCTCTCCAGCCCCTGGTAGCCAGCTTCCAAAACGGCCCCGGATGATCCCTGCCTCCTGGTACTCACACCTGCCTGTAGTTACACACACACACACACGCACGCACGCACCACATATTGTACCAGAGTCAGTCTATGTGACCATAGAATACGGCATGCATGGTGGTGTGTGACATGCAAGATGAGGTTGTAAGAGACTGCATCTCCTGCTGTGTTCTCTCTATCTGTCTATCTGTCTCTCTCACGTTCCTTATTCTCAGGGAAACCAGCTGTCATGGCATGAGGAACTCAGGAAGTCAGTGGAGAGGCTCATGTGGCAAGGAAATGGGGTCTCCAGCCAACAACCAGTGAGTAACGGGGGCCTCCTGCCAACAGCCACCTGAGCCTCCTTGGAAGCAGATCTGCCCCCAGCCGAGCTTGGAGCTGACTGCCCCCAGCCCACCCTGGAGCCTGGCTTCTACCTCATGAGAGACTCTAAGCCAGAGCCTCTCAACTAATCTACTCCCAGATCCCTGACCCTCAGAAGCTATGAAATAATAAATATTTTTTGTTTAAAGCTTTGGGGGGTACTTTTTATACAAGATGACTAACACGGCAGACACTTTATCTGATGTGGACTGTCCCAGTTTTTATTTCCAGAATACCCAGCACCCAAGAAGCAAGAAATAGCATGCTGGACGCTCGGTGAAGGGGAGGGGGTGAGAACCTCTGTCCCAGTTCCTGAACACAGGGCTGAGGGCACAGAGCAAAGTTCAAAGGGCCTCTCACCTTGATCATGCGTCTCAAGCCACACTCACTGCCCACTTCCCACTGCCACATGGATGGTAGCCACAGCTTTTTCCCTGGTCCTTGCCCTGCTGTCCTCTTTCCTCTGCAGCTCTTGCTGTTGGAGCTCTGAAACGTTGTCCCATCCAGGCACTTCCCTCTTTATGATCTTTCACAAATTCCTCAGATTTTTACAGAATAATGCTTAGTTACAGCTAGAGCCCTACACTCCCCCATCCCCACAGTAACCTCCACATACCTTTCCAGCTACATTTCCCACATTTCCCCCAGATAGGAAGAGGGGAGAAGAAAGAGGAGATACAGTGTTTTAGGTTGTGTTTCTGGTTATGTTTTTGTTTTGCTGAAAGTTTAGCCTAAGGAGATAGGCAACTTCCCCACTCCAAGTTCAGCCCAGAGGGAATAGGATAGTTTAGACCTTGATTCTAGCAGATGTCAGAGTCACTGGGCATCAGATCTGGCGTGAAAGGAAGTATTGACAGGGAAGGGGGTGAACAGCCACAGATGTCTCCCAGCAGTGAGATCCTACCTCCGAGAAACATACAACTTTCTGGTCCTTGCCCTGCTGTCCTCTTTCCTCCCATACGTCTACAGCTCTTGCTGTCAGAGCTCTGAACCATAGACCAATCCAGGCACTTCTGTCAGGACCCCCGCCAGGACCCTGGGCTGGCAATTGCCATACAGTGTGATCAAGCAAGCTGGATCAGCCTGGCATTCAGGCCAAATATCCAGCAGGCTCAGCAAGGTCCAAGTTCAGCAACCTGCAGGTGCTGGGGATTTAGGCAAATGCAAGCAGCATCGTGTCCTGGGCAGCCAGATGAAATGTCCAGCCCACCTGCTATGCACCTGGCTGGGTGAGTGCTGGCCTGGGCACTCAAATGGACTGGGCTGAGCCTGCCTGCAAGGAGAAGGTTCTCGGTCACAGCACCCCTGGAACAGAAGCTGAACTTCACTGAGCATTTCCCTAGGAGGTGAACTCTGGTCAGAAATAACGTTCATCCCTTCAGGGCTGAGTTTAAACTCTCAAAGGGTTACAAGCACAGCTACAGAAGTGATGTCTTCAAGTTCACTGACAAAGGAGGATGCTCTTGCCAGCAGGCAGGGATGTGCTGGGTCACCACTGAAGCTTGGAGCAGCAGGGGTTACAGGCTCTGTTTTTCTGCCCTCTTTCTTTCTCCCCTTCTTTCTTTCTCGCTTGTTTTCTGTTTGTTGTGATCCTTGCTATTTCCTTTCACTTTCAACTCTTCCCTCCTCCTTCCCTCCTTTCATTTAACCTCTCCCTATCCTTCCTCTCTCCCCACCCTGACCTCGCTTCTCTCCTTTTCTAGACAGGCCCCCTGTGTTTCCCCATCACCTCTTTCCCTCTCCTCCCTCCACTTCCTTCCACCCCACAAGTCTCTCTGCCTCTCCTGCCACCAGAGGTCACAGGGCTCTGCCCTCTGGTTTTCTAAACTAATGAAGTCCTAGAGGGAAGGTCTAAATGCTGCTGCCCCTCCACGTTCCTGCCATGCTCTCCAAACTCACCTCTCAGCCTCCACCTTCCCTGCTCCCAAGGGGCTTCTCCAGACAAGGTCCACCTCCATCCAGGCCACATCTCTCTGCAGCCAGGATATTTTCTCATGACCCATTTGCTAAAAGACATGGGTTTAGTGTGGAAGAGTGATTAGAATAAGACTTTAATACGGCAGATCCTGCTTCAAATTCTGGCCAAGCCATACTTCCAAGCTGGGTCACTTTATGCACATTGCTCACCTTTCTCACCCTCAGTTTCCTAATCTGTAAAATGGGTATTATTGTATAACCACTGGTGGGCCCAGTGAAATAATGTAGTAGTGCGCCTACTATGGCGTTCAGAACATTGTAAATACACCACAATGACCAGTCTCTTCACCCTTCACTGTATCCCTTCCTTCAACCTCTCTCTCTCCAAACAAATTGAAAACTCCATGAGGGCAGATGCCTTGAATTCTAACCTCTGTCTAGCTCTGGACCTATTAAAATGCTCCATTTGCTGCTGATGCCAAGGACAGTTGAGACTTTGCTGAGGATTAGAGCAATGGTGCTGGGCACTCATTATAAGAAAAGGGGCTGTGGGGCGTAGGGGCCTCACAGATTTATCCCTGGGAAACAACTCATAGTTTACCTTTGGCAAACGTCTTCCCATAAACGAGGCCAAACCAGACCAGACAGGCTCACCTATGACCTCATCTTCCATTCCTATGTTAAGAACTCCACATGTGTCAGAGAACTTACACTGCCAGCCAAGATGACCTCAGGGCCACTGCGCCTGCAGCTCACGACAGCCCTCAGAGGCATTCACACCAGGGTGGGTGGTCTCTGTGCCTGTTTGGTCACCAGCTCACGAGTGCCTCGTCCACAGGCACTGGCTAGCATTGCAAAGTCTAATATTAAATGGCTCACAGCTGTCATTTACTTGTGTTTTTACTTTTGGCAATTGAGAATTGGCCACAGGAAGCACGCGTCACTCTTAAATTAGGCAAACCTTCAAGTAAAAGCATTCAGTAAATGTCATTTATGACCAAAAGATTAAATTTGTGTAACACGAGACCTAATAACTAAAGGGTCCAAATGTTTTTCACCATTCTTCCCAGCCGAGCAGTCTAAAGATGCCTTTGTTTGGGTCCCCAAAATCATACCTGTTATCTTCTCTGGGAAAAAAGAGATTAGGGATTCAACATTACAACAAGAATCCTGATCTCTGCTGGCCTCTGTCAGTTTTTCGTAGCAGAGAATAGCATGAAGAGCTCTAAATTATTAGGAGGACAGTGGAATAAAGAACTGGAGAGAGGACTTCCCTGGCGGTTCTGTGATTAAGACTCCATGCTTCCACTGCAGGAGGCACAGGTTCCACCCCTGGCCAGGGAACAAAGATCCCACATGCCATGCAGCATGGCAAAAAATAAATAAAATAAAATAAAATAAATAAAATAAAATAATAAAAACTTCAGTTACAAAAAAAAGAACTGGAGAGAGCAACTCGGCTGGTTCTCTTCTAGGAAGAGTCTAGCCCTAAAGCAAAGGGCTCTGGTTAGGGGCATTTATTCTTCTGGGCAGAGCCACCTGACCAGAACAGACCAGGTTTTTCAGCAGTGAAGCTTCAAGACCCCTACTCTCCACAGCCCCTTCTCCTCTTGGTAAGTGCCCTTCCCACTGCTCCACCAAGATGCCGTCAGAGACATTCTAATCTTGACGGTCACTTGCAAGAGCACTGTGCCATTTGCAGCCACGTGATCCTCCGTGTTCCCAGGGTAATAGGCTGCTTCTGGAAAGGGCAGTGAATCAAAAAGGAAAACTCCCCAATTCCCCAACAGGGGGATAAAATGCAGGTGAAAGTTGGCAACTGGCCTTTTAAATGTCTTGCAGAACTTGCTTGCTTCAGAACACAAGAAAAAAAATGCCTGATTCATTTCCCCTTGTCCTTTCACTTCAGAAACTGCCTTGTTTCTTTAGATTTTTTTTTTCCTTTTTCATGCAAGGGACAAAATCATTAACAACCCTCAGGCTCTCCCAGGACTGAGTTAATTAATCTGAATTGGGGTGTTTCCCTCTGGTTAGAAATGGTGAGCAGTGAGCAGTGCCAAGCCCCAGGAATTGAAGCCCGTGTCATTCACTTCTCACGCAAAGCCCTAAGGGTCCCTGGTGGAATTGGAGACTTAAATTGGCCTTGTTCTTTTACCCAGGCAATTAATAATGCATTTGGCAAAAAGAAAAAAAAGAAAAAAAACACCCACTGCTTGCTTGTTAGGCTCCAGAGACAGCCGCCAACATTCCTTAATTGAGTCCAGCGTGCTGGGCTAAGGTGTTTTTCTACAGGATCTGCTGGGTGGGAGCTGAAGGGGCCTTGCCAAAGATCTGCTCTCTCTGGGAAGGAAATTCTGGCTGATTATTTGCATAATAAGACCAAACCCCTTGGCATGTGCACAGCCTTTTGTAGCTTACATAATATTTCTCAGCAGTTATCTCAGTTAATAGCTACTGCTCAATAACCTCCATTTACATTTCCAAAAACAAATGGACAGTGGGTACACCCAACAGTAACTTGTTCTCAGATGAGATCTGTTTTCATATAGGATTGGTCAATCTATATGAAATCTATAAATTCCAAGCTTCCCTTAGGTGCAATTAGGTTTCCTCTGGGTCTATCCATTCTCTTAACATCCCAGGACTAACACTACGCACTCTCCAACATCCCAGTTCTTTCCACAGAATACCAAAACACACATAAAAATGACTCATCTCCAGAAAAAAATTTTAAGCATACCATGATTCTATTTGAAGTCCTTTGAGGACTTCCCTGGTGGCACAATGGTTAAGAATCTGCCTGCCAATGCAGGGGACATGGGTTTCAGCCCTGCTCCAGGATGATTCCACATGCCATGGAGCAGCTAAGCCTGTGTGCCACAAATACTGAGTGTGCACTCTAGAGCCCACAAGCCACAACTACTGAGCCTGAGCCCACGTGCCACAGCTACTGAAGCCCGTGTGCCTAGAGCGTGTGCTCTGCAACAAGAGAAGCCACCGCAATGAGGAGCTTGTGCACCACAACGAAGAGTAGTCCCTGCTCTCTGCAACTAGAGAAAGCCCGCGTTCAGCAACGAAGACCCAACGCAGCCAAAATTAAATACATACATAATTTTAAAAATAAAAAAGTCCTTTGAACTCTCTGTGGTTCAAAGGATACAGTTTAAAATCTTTAGCCATATCCTCTGTGTTGGTGCAGGTAGATCTAAGTGATCCACTTAAGCTGCCCTGTGGGAGTGTGCCATTGGCTGCGTAAGTCACGATATATCCAACCAGTCCCCTCCTGAGCAGTGGTCCATTTGTTCCCCCTTTTTGGTCATTACAGTGTTTACATGAAGAGACTTGCATGTATCTCTTGTATATATTCACACCAGAGGTCCTCCAGGCTAGGACTGAAATTGCTGGGTGATAGAATATGCATATTTTTAACTTTATTAGGACCTGACGAATAGTTCTCTAAACTGATTTAGCAATGTGCACTCCCACTAGCAATGTAAGATCTTATTTTCTCTAGATATTATTCATCAAGTTCCTTACCAGCTGATAATTTTTAACAATTTTATAAGTAGGAAATAATATCTCTGTTTTAATTTACATTCACTTGATTACAGATTGAGAATCTCCCCCTCCTCCTCCTCCCCCTCTCCCTCTCCTCTCCTTCTCCTTCTCTTTCTTGGAGAGGGGCATTTGGAATTCTTCCTCTGTGCATTGTTCATAGATATATTTTGCCCATTTTTCCTCTTCTGTTGGGTTGTCCTTTTCTTATTGATTCATAGACATATAAATATACTTTAAAAATTTTATATCTTTCTCTTTTTTATGTTGGGTTGTTGGCCAAAAACACTTGAATATCATCAGCTTTGTGTGGTTCAGCCTAATATTAGTATACTGCCTCAAACTTCCAGGGCAATATGAATAGAAATAGTAAAAGAGGGTATTCTTGATTCGTTGCCGACTTTTAAGGTAATGCTACAAAGTATTTCACCATTAAATGTTATAAATACTGCAGGCACTTCGTAGATACCATTTGTAGTTAGAAGACATTCCCTTCCATTTCTATTTGAAAAGACTCTTGGTTACAGTTTTTCAATGCACTCCTGCATTCCTGGAAGAACCTACATAGCGCAAATATGTTCATGGTATGAATACTTTTTGATAGTCTCTCTCTCTCTCTCTCTCTCACACACACACACACACACACCCCTAGGCTCAGTTTGTCAACAGTTTATTTAGCATTTTTGCCTCTCTGATCATAAATAATTGTGTCAATTTTTCTTTGTCATGCTGCTTTTGCCTGATTTGGGAATCAAGATTATAATAACATCATAAAATTAATTAGGATGTTTACCATTTTTTCCATTCTCTAAAAATATTTCTATAAGGTAAAAATTATGTATTCCTCCAAGGTATGGAAGATGTCTGTATATACTCTGGATCTCTTTTTCATTATCATTCGAGGCAACTGGGTAAATCTCTAATAACTGATTTCACCTCCTTTTATGTAACTTTATTTCTTTTTAAATAATTTTGTTGGATTATAGTTTTCTAGAATTCTGTTCTCTTTCATTAAAACTTTCAATTTTGTCAGCACATAGCCATTCATGATGTCTCTTCATAAAGGTTTAAAATCCCTCTTTCCTTCAGCGTCAGAGTCCCTGAACCAATCGATAGCAACAATCAGAACCTCCTAAGTGGCACAGACCTATGGTCACAATTACCACAGGGGACATTTTTCACACCCAGGGCCCAGGCAAAGACAGACAATTGTTTTGCCATCTGCCTGTGTCTACATCTGAGGTGTCCTTTTCTCTGGACCACTCTTTCATTTTCCACCACCCCAGCCCTTCTACCTCTGTTGCTTTATGTAGGGGTCTCAGTTCAATACACCACCTCGTGCAACAGCATGGCTCACTTTTATTCTGCATGTAGGTGCTAATCTCACACCTCTAGTTTGCTAAGATGGACAATCTCCTACCACCTACTAAAGACGCTAAAGGGTTAGCTCCCATCCTTACCAGTCTGGTTTCCAGAAACCTTTTCATTTCTAGCACACACCAATTACCTGTTCTTTCTCACAAGGCTAATTCTGCATTTAAAAGAATGTTAATCGGTTTCATAAATCATTTCTAGTGCTGTAACAATGGCAGGGTCTTCAAGTATACCACACAAGTATTATTGGAAGAGGAGGGTGGATGGGCTCCTAAGGCCACAGAGTCCTGGGATCTGTGGGAATGGAACCACCGAGAAATTAAAAACCTAGGAATATATGGGAGGCTTCATTGAGAGAGAAACATTTTAGCTGAGGCTTGATGGATGTAGACAATGGATGTAGATGATGATGTATACAGAGCTGGAAAGGAGGAAGGAGGCATGTTTTGTTGTAAACAGATCTTCACAATGTAAATTTAATGCAACTCCAAATGACAGATATTTGAAGAGAAAAACAAAGCTAAATAAAAATCCCTGAAGAAAATGGAGTAGATCCATATTAGGTGAATAAGAAATAACTACTGAATGAATGAAAACAACTCCATGGTCAAGAGCTCCCAAATGAAACAAGATTGTTTATTCAGTTGTGTTCAAACACAGAGCATCACCTCAGAAAAGCCATTCCCAGAATAACTAGCCCCAAACTGCTTTGAGTCTGTGTAATTGGTGCTGTGATAAGAGGCTGATGGCAAAGTGGCTGGCTCTTAATCGGAAACTGACCACAACCAAGTTGTCCTCAAAGAGAAGTCCAATGTCTGAGCAACAATGGCTATACAGAGGGCATAAAGTCCAAGGTGAAATGAACCACTCTCATTAATGGCACAAACATTGGCTAAACTTCATCCCAAGTTCAAGCCCTCTTTCCACCTTGCAAAGTGAATCAGAGGCTTTTTTATTCATGAAGTGGATAAAAAGTGAGGATAAAAACTTTAGTGTTCCAATTGTCAACATCCCTTTTATAGCTGGCATAAGAGCTGTGAGCAAAGTGATAAAAGGGGTCAGCATGTCTGGGCTGTGTTTCCCCATTCTTTTTAGGAGAGGACAAATTCAAACATACATGAAGTGTTTTGTCTTTTTCTCACTTTGGTCCAAAATGAAGGCAGTCAATAAAATAGTCTGTGGGCTAAATCCGTTTTGAAAGAGGAGTATTATTGAATGACCCTAGACAGACAAAAGGATCAGGACCTGTTCATATTAAATAAATGCTATTTATAATCAAGCCCTTTGAACATTTGCATCCAGGGATAAAGACCTTAATTATCTGACAAAAAGGCCATTTAATCCCTAAGATCTAAGCAAGCTGAACAAGTATTGAAAATCTCCCATCTTCCTTCTGCTTTGCATGTAAAGATGCCAGTGACCATTACTGAAGAAATAGGAGTTGTCTGTGTTGAGCTCTGGACCCTCCAGTTGCCTCAGCAATAGATTCCCCAAGGGAAAATGTTAGACTGAGAAATTCCATTACCACTAAAATTTCTCCATCACTGTAATAAAAATTCTAGATGCAAATATGGAATTTTCTTTTTGCTAAGTTTTCAACTTCTCCCATCAAACTTTGGGGGGATCAGAGTTTATTCAAAATCAATTTCAGTCACTGCAAGAAGTGAGCTCGTTATAGTAGGGATGCAATTTTTTTTGGCTTCAGGTTTCCCCCTGTAAAGAGAAGGAATGGCATGATCAAAAGAAGAGATGTTAAGAAGTTGTTGAACGGAGACACTGGAAACAGGATAAAGGAAAGAAGTAAAAAGATCTGAATTCTAGGATTTTACAATTTATTTGCTGTATAATAATGAGTAAGTTACTAACCCCTTCTAAGTTTCTGTCCTTTGCTACAAAATGAGGATAATAACAGCTCACTGACTTTACAGTGTGGTGTTTGGGACCTTATGATAGAACACAGAGAAAGACAAATATGATATTGCTTACATGTGGAATCTAAAATGAAGGGTACAGGTTTACAAGGCAGAAATAGAGACACAGATGTAGAGAACAAAAATATGGACACCAAGTGGGGAAAGCGACCGGTGGGGGGGGGCGGGGGGGGATGGGGGAGGGGTTGGGATGAGATGAACTGGGAGATTGGGATTGCCATATATACATTACTAATAAGAAAAAAATCAAATTGTACACTTTAAATAAAAATTAAGTAAATAAATAAATATAAATAAATAAATAAAATTAAAATAAAATAAAAGGTACAAATGAACTTATCTACAAAACAGAAACAGAGTTAAATGTAGAAAATAAACTTATGGTTACCAGGGGCTAAGGGTGGGGAGGGATAAATTGGGAAATTGGGATTGACATATACACACTACTGTATATAAAATAGATAACTAATAAGGATCTACTGTATAGCACAGGGAACTCTACTCAATACTGTGTAATGGCCTATATGGGAAAAGAATCTAAAAAAGAGCAGATATATGTACATGTATAACTGATTCACTTTGCTGTACACCTGAAACTAACACAACATTGTAGATCAACTATACTCCAATAAAAAATTTTTTAAAAAAGATATGAATGGAAGGTGGCCTTAAATGTGGTGTGGCTTGGAGCTCCCTCTTGAAATGCCCTTAGTGTCCATTCACTTTCACCCCACATTGGGGAAGCCCTTGCTCTGCGTACAGCACAATGTTGGACACCAAAGATAAACCTGATTTCATCATTAGCCCGGCCTTCAAGGCATATCCAACTTTGTGATGGGCCCTAATTGTGTGTATCTGTACAAAATAGAAAGAGCAAACTGCCTTACCAGAGAGCGAGAGAAAATACTGCAGGAGTTCAGAAGCATGAGAGGCTCCTTCCAGCTCAGCATCTTCCAAAACAATTTCTATCACACTCTAGCCCTATGGGATATTAATAGATGTCACGCTTTAAAACACATGAAATCAATCTGCAGAACACTGACTGGAAACATACTTAATAGGTTTCTTTTCAGCAGGACTCCTCAGAACTTTTAATATTCAAGTGTGCATTATAGATCTCCAAAGCGGGGCTAAGGTATTGCTTGCTTTTTGAAATGATCTGTGTATGAACCCCATTTGTGCCCTTATAAGAGCTGCAAGACAGATGGCTTCCCCACGTGAGGATAGAAGTTGTCTGTCTGCAACTTGTGAGAGAGCCCTCACCAGTACCTAATCATGCTGGCACCCTGATCTCAGATTTCCAGTCTCCACAACTGTGAGAAATAAATGTCTATTGTTTGTAAGCCACTCAAGCTACGGTACTTTGTTAGAACAGCCCAAACTAAGACACACGGTCAAGATGGTACAGGACCAGGTCATGAAGAGACTGCAATAGTAAGCAAAAATACTTCAGGTTGTTTTGTAACTCTGCCACGAGCAGTCAGGGCTGTGGGTCACAATCTTGTCAACTAATTCCTTCAGTCATCTTTCCAAGGGCCTGAGAAAAGTAGAAATCTTTCCTCCCATGGGACAGCTTTCCGGGGCTTGCCCTCTCCACCATAAAGCCAAATGAGCACCCCCATGAAAATAGCAAACAAAATTAACACCTACAGATGATCTAAATGTTCTCTGACTTTCTCATGCCAAAATTGTTAAACAGTGTCATATACAGTCTTTCATACGATCAATCTCAAATCCCAACACTGAACCAAAGGTCATCCACAAAGTCTGAGCAAATTGATGAAAAACCACCACCACATATATGAAAACCTTCGGTTCTTCAAAAAGAAGAAATCTGTACTTTTTCCAATCCCCTCCAAATACCCATATCTCTTTTCCTCTTGCCCCCCACCGATGACCTTGCTTCTCATTTCATGGTGAAAACAGAAGCCATCAGGAGAGAAAATCCTCAGCTGCTCACCTCCAAACCTACTGGGTCATTTCTATCAGCTAAAATGTACTGTAATTCTTTGAAAAAAATCTCTCCCATTTTCCTCTTCAGACACCAACTCCATTTTTCTGCTTCTCTTTAAAGCAAATCTCAAAAGAATTACCTGTGCTCACAGTCTCAAAGTTTTCTCCATTTCTTCTTAAACTTACTTCATTTAATCCTTTTCCCCCATTGCTCCAATGAAACATCTCTTCTCAAGATTACCAATCTGAGGTCAATTCTCAGTCCTTTTCTAATCCATCATCTCAGTGACTTCTGACATTGTGGTACTGTATTGGGAAAACAGTCCTTTCTCTTGTGTTTCTCTTTTACTCTCACATTACTATCACATTCACAACACTTCTGACACCAATTCTGACACCAGTCCTACAATTCAACTAAATTCAGACATTATCCACCTGAGGATAGCATCAGATCCCAAAGGTCAAGCGTTCAGTCCCACAAGACTGCTCCAGTTCCACTTCAGATGCCAATTGCAAGTTCAGGTTGTCACCAGTGCTTCTGATCTATTGGCTATAAATTTGAGGTTCCCACAACCTGCTCCTCCAGTTCAATTAATTTGTTAGAGGGGCTCATAGGACTCAGGGAAACACTTATTTACATTTCCTATTTTATTAAAGGATATGATAAACGATACAGATGAGCAGCCGGATGAAGATATATATACGGCAAGGTGTGGAGGCATCCTGAGCACAGGAGCTTTTGTTCCCATGGAGTTGGGGTGCATCATCCTCCCAGGAAGTGGATGTGTTAACTAACTTGGAAGCTCCCCAAACCCCATACTATCGGGATTTTTATGGAAGCTTCCTCATGTAGTTATGATCAATTATTAGTATAATTTCTAGCCCCTTTCCCCTCTCTAGAGAGTTGGGGGTGGGGAGGCTGAATATTGCAAGCTTCTGATTATGTCTTGGACAAGCCCCCATCCAGAAGCCCACCCAGAGTTGCTCATTAGAACAAAAATTGTTCCTTAGTGCTCTCATCACTTAAGAACTTAAAAAGGCTGCAGGACCTCTGTGTCAGGAGCCGGGGCAGAGATCAATACACAATTTTTCTGTTATCTCACAGATTCCCCAAGACATTATTCTCTGTAGCTTCTCCCCCTATGTCACTGACCAGCCCTTCTCAATTTCTTCTGCTGGTCCCTTCTCATCTTCCTGACCTATAAAGGAAGGACCAGTACTCTAATCTCATGTTAATATTCTCTCTCTAGATTACCTCATCCAATTCTATTCCTTTAAGTACCATCAACATCTTTCATTGATGTAGCTCTGATTTCTTTCCTGAACTTCAGGAAATACAAACTCCTATTTGAAATGTCCTCTTAGAAATATAATTGTCTGAAATTTTACATATTTAAAACCAAAGTACTGATCTTCCCCCTACACCAAACTTCCTCTTTCCCTACAGTCTTAGAAAATGGTAACTCAAGCCAAAACCTTTTAATTCATCATTCCTCTCAAATATTGTATCTTTAGCAAATCCTTTGGGGAAAATCTTTTTGGACTTATCATCCCCAAAATATCAATAACCTAACTGCACTTCTCAACTTCTGTTCAAACTGAGTCCTCCCTATTCTAAACCTCCACCATCTCTCCCACTGGTTTACTGAAATAGCCACCTGCTTCAATTGGTCTCTTTTTTCTCACCTTTGCCCCACTCCACCTCATAATCTATTGTGCCCAAAATAGCCACAGTGACTCTCATAAGTCAGATCTTATCACTATTTTGCTCAAAGCTGTCCAAGGACTTTCCATATTATTGACAGTAAAGTCTAAAGTCTTTCAATGTTTGAAAAACACCCCCGCTTCCTCTCTGAATTCACCTTCTACCATACTTCCTCTTGCTCACTCTACTCCAGCCATCATGGTCTCCTCACTCTCTGCCAACCACACAGATTGCTCCTATGCTGGGACTTAGCACTTGCTATTTCCTCTGCCTGGAACACTTCTTCTCCCAGAGGGCCACTTCTCTCTCTCCCTTCCTTCTTTTGGGTGCTCTGAAACATCACCGTATCAGAGAAGTCTTACTTGACCACCCCACCTAAAATCGTGTGCATGTGTGAAAAAACAGAAAAAACAAAATATGTCCAATTTAATGAAGCATAAGTTCAAGGACAATAGGGTCAAGAAAGTCCACCAGTAATTTAACTGGCAGCCAGATCAAAATTCAGTACTTTTTCAAGGAAGACAATATAATCTAGCCTTCTTACAATATATGTTCCACAACACCCACCATACAATCAAAAACTGTTAGATTTGCAAAGAAGCAAAATAATATGACCCACATAATTCAGAGAAAAATTAGCCAATAGAAACAGATCCTGAGATGACCCAGATGTTGGAATTAACTGATAAATGTTTATCAACACTGATCAAAAAACATTTAAAACAGTTATTAAAAACCTATTTGAAGACCAAAAGGAAAAAAATATGTATATAGCCATAATGAGTAAAACAGATAACACAGGAAATGAAAAACCAATTGGATTAGCTTAAAAGTAGGTTAGGAATTACAGAAGTGTCACTGAACTTGAAACATTTTAATAAAGAAATAAAGAATTGAAGCGAAAGGGGGTGGAGGGCAAAAGAGAGACTTGAAAAAATAAAATACAAGAGTATCAGTGGCCTGGAGAAATATATCAAACAGAATAATATACATGCAATTAAAAATCCAAGAAAAATTGGAGAGAATGAAGCATAAAAAGAAAATTGTTTTAAAAAGTAGAAAAAAAATCCCCTAATATGATTTTAAAGTAACTTACAGAACCAAGAAGTGCTGCAAACATCAACAAAAATGTGAGTTAGATTGGGAATGCCATATATACATTACTAATAAGAAAAAAATTATCAAATTGTACACTTTAAATATATGCAGTTTATTGTAGGTCAACTGTATCTCAATAAAAGTTCTTTAAAAAATGATTTAAAAAAAGAAAAATAAATACAAAGCAAATCAAAACTAGGTACATCACAGTCAAACTACTAGAAAGAAATAATAGTATCTTGTCAATGTTTTGTTAAGGATCTTCATGAGTGATGCTGTGTATTGGATTTGTTTTTTTATAACGTCTTTGTCTAATATCAGTATTAGGGTTTTGCTGGACTCATAAATGAGTTGATAAGAGTTCACTGCTCCTCTATTTTCTGAAAGTTTGTATAAGAATCTTTTTAATGTTTGATAGAATTCACCAGTAAAATTATCTGAACCTATAATTTTCTTCTTGAGAAGATTGTGGTTACATATTAATTTTAATAGATATGAAGTTCTTGAGATTTTCTGTTTCATCTTGTGTAAATTGTGTTTTTAGACGAATTCATTGTCTAAATTGTAAAACTTATTGTCAATGTTGTTCATAATATTCTCATTATTCTTTAATGTCTTTAGAAACTGTATTGATATTTTCTTTTCCATTTCAGATATTGGTAATTTATTTCATCAATTTTTTGATCAGTATTGGTAAAGATTTATCAATCTTATTATTTTTTTCAAATAACCAACTTAATCTATTTCCCTCTCAGTTGTCTATTTTCCATTCATTAATTCTTGCTCTTATCATTCTTTCCTACCTTCAACTTATTGTGTTTAATTTGTTCATCTTTTTCTATCATTTTAAAGCAGAACATTGGATACTTAATATTCTTTTTTCTAAGTGTTTAAAACTGTAACTTTCTAAGCTTAGCTTTATCTTCATTTGACAAGTTTTTACATGTTGTGTGTTCATTATCATTCTGTTAGAAATATTTTACAATTTCCTCTGAAATTTTTTCTTTGACTCCTGGGTTATTTAAAAATGTGTTATTTTCTAACCCAGCATATGTCTAGAGCAACTTTTCAGAAAAGTAAATGTAGCTCTACTACACAGTTTTAATGGCTGAATATTATTCTATCATACAACTATACTCTAATGCATTTAACCCATATTGTTATTGATAGCCATTTATGCTGGTTAAATTTTCAGCATTATAAACACTGCTGCAATGAATAACTTTGTGCCTTAGTGCCTTACAAAGTTTGCGGAGATAAAAATCAAACTCCACATCTCAGTCTCTGAATCTTTCTGATCTTCTGTGGTGATTTACTGAAGGATGGGAGATTTTAGGCTAAAAGGTATAAAAATCTTTGCAATTCTAATGACTTTATCATAAACGAAATTAAGATACAAATGGAAAACTTGAAAGAAATAATTGCATTATGAAAGTTTAATAATGCTTTCTGTGTTTTAATCAGGATAAATCAAAGTATGCTACAGAAACAAATCTCAAAGCCTTAATATAATAAAAGGAGGGGTGGAGCAGTTCCTCATTAATTGCACATGCACAACACACATTGGTGAGAGGTTTTGCTCCACAGAGTCACTCAGAGGCCCAGATTAACAGAGGCTCCACGGTCTTTTGATGCCATATCAAAAAAAAAAAAAAAA
Organism: Hippopotamus amphibius kiboko; assembly: GCF_030028045.1. Lineage (NCBI taxonomy): Eukaryota > Metazoa > Chordata > Mammalia > Artiodactyla > Hippopotamidae > Hippopotamus > Hippopotamus amphibius. The sequence goes on along the minus strand of NC_080190.1, from coordinate 54,399,195 downwards.
AATCATTGCACGTCTTCCTGAATCACTTACAGCAGGAGACAAGAAAGCATAGAAAATTGATTCCTGCTCTAAAATGCCTTGACCATAAGTGAAACACTTCATTTCTTCCCAAAACCCATTGGCTAGAACTAACTACATGACCCTACCTAACTGCAAGGGGGTTGAGAAAGCAGTTCCCCCCTAACTGTTCAGGAAGAAAAGAGAACCAAGTGTGAGTGAGCCCTGGAATCTACCACAATGTATTTTTCTAGTCATCAAGTATTCAACTAATTCCTCTTCCACAAAAACAAACAAAAAATTCAGAAAACAAACAAAAAACAACAGAACAATCTCTTCCCCAAGGGAGAAAACATAAAGTAATATCCAGTCACTAAGGCCAAATCAAATCCCGGCTCAAGGTAGTGGCATTAGTCTCCCCATCAGTCCTATCTCCTCTTGATCCAGGGCAGCAATGACAAATTATTTGCTTCCCACATGTATCCATCACACAGCTGTTGGACAGGGGCAGGTTCACTGCAATAAACACTCCCATTCAGAATGTTGAAGAATGGAAAATGAAGAATCACTTGTTCATGGCAATTCTGAATTCCAACTGGATAGACATTGTGATGTCTGAGGGGAGATGGGGTGAAGTGAGGAGCTCTTGATTATACCCTGATTCTGCCCTCTGGGAGTAGCTCCCTTCTCCATCATTCTGCAAATCCTAGCTCTGCCCTCTAGATGTTCTCCTTGGCCACATCTGAAGTGTGAATGGGGGAATACATCCTCCTTCAGACCCGAACAGTTTTCTCAGACCACTTCCTGCTTGTAGAGGATAGGATTTTATTTTCCAACCTGGATGACTTGGCAAAATACTATCCCAAGCAAAGATACTTTCCTTCCTTACAATAATTTTGTTATTAACTATGAAAAAATTACTCTTTTTTAATCCACACCATTATTAGTGGGAAAAATTTAAAACAATCGAAAGGTCCTATAAGAGGGCATTTGTTCAACTGTTGTACACCAAAATAAATTATTAAATAATAGGGACTATGGAATTATTAAGTTGTTTATATGATGCCAATTTTGCAGATGAAAAGGAAGGAAGGAAGGCAGAAAGGGAGGAAGAGAAGAAGGGAGGAAGGAAAGGAGGGAGGCAGGGAGGGAGGGAGGCAGGGAGGGAGGAGAATAAAGTCTGGAAATCTTTTCACCAAGATTATACTCTTTTTTAAGTATGAGGTAGATTTAGGATTTGCTTGGTCCTTTTAGTTTTGTGTATGATGAGGGTGTTTTGTTATCCCTTTTGCTGATTTGTATGTTTTAATGTTTTCTAGGTAAAAAAATTAATTTATTGTGTAAAACACAATTATTTAAATCTAAAGATTGACAAAATCTCAATATGTAAGAGATTTTTAAAAATCTCTTCTGCTACCTGGAATACATTGACAAAGCCTACTCAACCGCCTATGCAGGCCTTGGTAATCACATGTGTAAGCAATGTGACAACTTACATAGAAACCGGTGAGTTTTCTGGCCCTAAAGCAGCTACATGGAATGCATGACCATTTTGAGGCAAAGACTTCCCTGTTATCTAAATCTATGTCGTGTATGTACATGTGTGTACGTGTGTGTGTGTGTGTAAGAGAGAGAGGGAGAGATGGGGTGGGAGTGGGGAGGAGTAACAAAGAGAAAGTTTGCACACTTTAATATGTGTTTGACATTTCCTTGGAAGCTAGGATCCTGTCACGTACTACAGGAGAAAGATGGTAAGGGATGAAATCAGACTGTAAGTTACATATAGCTCAAGCTCTATTCTTGACAACAGCCTTAATATGGGACATTCTCCTAACCTGTCCGAGATTCTGCTGTCTCTCTCATAAAATGAAAACTAGTAATAATTTCTACCCAACAGGGATTTTCTTGAGAACCAGGTGAGATGATGCAGTTGAAAACACTTTGTAATCTGTAAATCACGTCACCTAAGAATTTGTGACTTGGCTTCCAGTCCTCTTAACAAATAGCGTAACACTTAGCACATAGTAGGTTCTCAATAAATATTAAAAATTGTTTCCTCCTAGCTTCTGATGGATCTAAATAACGCCAAAGTCAAACAAATAAAATCATGTAAAATCAAGTTCTTGATTTTTCTCTTACTGTCCCCTCTCTCACCTCTCCCATCATCAGCTCACACTCTAAGAAAGGTTTATTTTATGGGAGAGGTCATATGACAAGAGGAGATGGAGCAACATGGGTACAATTTTTTTAATGTGAGTTAACAGAGTAGCATTTGCTATAAAGTGTAGGTGAAATAAAGCATCCATGTGCCACAAAGGATTGGGTCTGCCTCGATCCGTTACCTTAGATGAATCCATGAATTGCTTTCAATTCTTGGTTCCATTGAGCTACAAAGTTTTCCAAACTGAAATCCTGTTACTGACTTCAATAGAAACTGAAGATGGAGGAGCCGTTTCTTTAACAAGAATTTGATAGGAAATAGTTTCTTTGTGCTTCCTCCTCCCCATCGAGTGCTTTCCAGCATTCAGAAGGAAAGGGGACTCCTTCTATAATTTGTCCAAACCAAGATATCTTGAGATGACAGATAATGCACAATTTGCTTTTCAGAAATAGAGTCCTACCTCAGGAGTTCTGAAGGAGGAATAACTGAATCGACTTGTGAGAAATCAAAAGAGAAAAAGCTTTCCAATCTCCCAGCAGCACAGGAAAAACTAACTTGTTGCAAAGCCTGAGTCTTATCACAGGTCATAGTTGAGGCTCATTCCAAAGGCAATTCATAACTTATTCTAATTTGATTGACTTTTCCAAGTTTTTAGATTCAGACTTTGATTCCAGGCCTGAATGTGCTCACAGAAATGTTGGGAAATTAATGAGATCAGCTCATCATCTTGCAACACAGCATCAGTTCTTTTTTTGTTAACATTTTGCTTTGAAATAACTGTAGATTCATATGGACTTGAAAAAATAATAAAGGTCTATCGCCTCTTTACTCAGCTTCCCCCATGGTAACATCTTGTGAGACTATGGTACAATAGCACCAATCACAACCAGGGTATTCTCACACACACAATCTCCTGATCTTAGTTAGATTTCCCCAGTTGTGTGTGTGTGTATGTGTGTTTATTTCTATGAAATTTTATCACACGTGTAGGTTCTTGCATTGTCAAGATGCCAAATAGTTCTATCACAAGCATCCCTTGTGTTGCCCACTTATAACCCCTCCCACATCACTCCTTGTCTCCCTGTAACCTTTTGGGACTGTTTTTTTCTCACTCAGCAAAATTCCCTTTAGTTGTTTCCAAGTTGTTTCATGTATCAATAATTTGTTTCTTTTTTTTGTTAAGCAGTAGTCTGTTCTATGATGGGTATGCGCCATGGTTTGTTTCACCATTCAGCCATTAAAAAACACCACAGTTGTTTCCCACATCAGGCTATTAAAAATAAAATTGCTGTGAGCATTCAGTGCAGATTTTTGTGTGAACATAAAATTTCATTTTTCTGAGATAAATTTCCAAAGGTGCAATTGTTGAGTTGTATCATAATTACCTGTTGAGTTTTATTTTAAAAAACTGTGGAACTGTTTTCAGAGTGGATATAACACTTCACATTCCCACCAACAATGTATGAGTGATCCAGTTTCTCTACATCTTTGCTAGCATTTGGTGTTGTCACTATTTTTTATTTTAAGCATTCTGCTGGATGTGTAGTGGTATCACGTTGCAGTTTCCGTTTGCATTTCCCCAATGGTTAGTGATACTGAACATTTTTTACAAGTGCTTATTTGCTCTATGTCTTTCACTCCTGTTTCTCTTTTCTTACCTTCCTGTGAATTGCTTGGGCATTTTTTAGGATTCCATCTTGACTCATTTATTGTTTTTTTTACATATATTTCTGTGTATAGTTTGTTGTGGTTGCTCTATGTGTTCATAGATATAGGTATAGATACAGATACAGGTATAGGTATAGGTATATGTGTAGGTATAGATACAGATATAGATAGCTTTGTCTACTGGTATCAGCGTTGTGCCACTTGGACTGAAGTGTGCAAACCTTACTTTTATTTAAGTTACTTTACCTAGTCCACTTTTAAATATTGTGTCTTGAGTATCAGTGTCATAATTTGTGTTTCAATCATTACATATGATTTATAAAACTCACAAGAAGGTCAGTCTATTTTATTTACACACCTGTTTGTTGCACTGTTCTTTCTTCTATCCTAATGCTCCAAGATTCCTACTTCTATAATTTCCTTTCTGTTTGAAGAAAATCTTTTAGCCTTTCTTTAAGGAAAATTTGCTAGTGGCATTCTTATTAGTTTTCTTCCATTTTAGAATGTCTCTATTTTCCCTTCGTTTCTGAAGAATATTTTTGCTAAATATAGAATTCCCGGTTAATCGTTCTTGTTTTCCACCACTTTAACAATATTATGGGATTTCTTTGTGGCCTCCACAGTTTCAAATGAAAAATCCAATATCATTCACATTAATGTTCTCCTATAGATCATTCTTCTCCAGTAGCTTTAAAGAATTTTTTTAAAACTTTTGACCCCCTTCACTAATTTTTCCCACCCCACCACATCCTATGGCTGGCAACCACCAACCTGTCCTCCGTATCTATGAGCCTAATTTTTTTTTAAGATTCCACATATAAGAAGATGATATGGTATTTGACTTTTTCTGACATTTCACTTGGCATAATGCCCTCGATGTCCATCCATGTTGTCACAACTGGCAAGATTTCATTCCTTTTTAAGGCTGAATAATATTCCATTACATATACATATGATATCTTTATCCATTCATCCACTTATGAACACTTAGATTGTTTCCATAATCTTGGCTTTGTAAATAATACTGCAGTGAACACTGGGATGCATATATCTTTTTGAGATAGCATTTTTGTTTCCTTCAGATATATACCCAGAAGTGGAATTACTGGATCACATGATAGTTCTATTTTTAGATTTTTGAGAAACTTCCATACCATTTTCCATAGTGACTGAACCAATTTATATTCCCACCAATAGTGCTCAGGGGTTCCCTTTTCTCTACACTGTCACCAACATTTGTTATTTCTTACCTTTTTTGAAATAGCTATTCTAACAGGTGGGAGATGATATCTCATTGCGGTTTTGATTTGTGTTTCCCTGATGAATAGTGATGTTGAGCATCTTTTCACGTACCTATTAGCAATCTGTATATCTTTTTTGGAAAATGTCTATTCAGATCTTGTGCCCATTTTTAAATTGGATTTTTCTTTTTTTGCTATTGAGTTGTATGAGTTCTTTATATATTCTGGATGTTAAGCCCTTATCACATATGTAATTTGCAAAGATTTTCTCCCTTGCAGTAGGTTGTCTTTTTATTTTGGTAATTTTTCCTCTACTACACAGAAGCTTTTTAGTTTGATGTAGCCCCACTTTATTTTTGCTTTTGTTGCTTTTACTTCTGGTGTCAAATTCAAAAAATCATCACCAAGGCCTATATCAAGGAGCTTATTGCCTGTTTTCTTCTAGGAGTTTTATGGTTTCAGGTCTTACATTGGACTCTTTAATCTGTTTTGAATTAATTTTGTGTATGGTGAAAGATAGTGGTCCAGTTTCATTCTTTTGCATGTGGCTATCCAGTTTTCTCAACACCATCTATTGAAAAGACTGTCTTTTCCCTATTGTATATTTCTGGCTCCTCTGTCATAAATTAATTAACCATTTATGTGGGTGGTTATTTCTGGGCTCTCTTTTCTGTTCTTTGATCTATGTGTGTGTTTTTAATGCCAATACCATACTATTTTAATTACTACAGCTTTGTAATAGAGTTTGAAATCAGGGAACATGATTCCTCCAGCTTTGTTCTTCTTTCTCAATATTGATTTGGCTATTTGGGGTCTTTCATGGTCCCATATAAATTTTAAGATTAGTTGTTCTATTTTTGTGAAAAATGCCATTGGAATTTTGATAGGGATTGCATTGAATCTACAGATTTCTTTGGGTAGTATGGACATTTTAACAATATTAATTCTTCTGATCCATGAGCAAGGAATATCTTTGCATTTATTTCTGTCTTCAATTTCTTTCCTAAATGTCATATAGTCATCAGTATATACATATGTTGGTTTCATGCCGTCTTTATGCCTTGAGTATCACATTTGAACTAAATCTTAAACTGGCAGTGTACAGGACAAAGACAAGTTGCAGAAGTAATTTTTTCCAAACTATGTTTTTTTAATATGTCTATATTTAGTTGTTAATTAATAGCAAACATTTAAAAATTGGAAGAGTCTACAGAAAATTCTACAGTTCTAGACTGATATTCTGAGAATATCAAATCTGGCCACCTGGATCTGAACAGGGCAACAATCAGCTGAAAATGTATAGACACATCCATCTTTAGACACGGTACTTGCAGCACCAACCCTTTTTTTTTATGTCCTGCTTTTTCAGTCATTCAAATTACCAGCCTGGCTCTTTGAGTTAACAGCCCTGACTTAGGCTATTAATGAACAGTCACAAACTTTATCACTGCATTTTATAAACACTCCCACAAATTCTTTCGTTTCATCCTTGCCATAAAAAATTGGCACTATTTAGTCCTAATTCTAAATAATAGGTTCTGTGGCTACCATTTTATAGCTAAAGAGACTAGGTTTTGGAATAAGGACATGACTTACCAAGATCATAGCACTACTACTTAGTGGCAAACTTGGGATTCAATCCCTGCCTTCTGACTCCAATTCCAGTGTGCTTTACTCGCCCCCTACAGCAGAAAAGGTCACATCCCAAAATAATGCCACAAATCATAAGGTCACAAAAGGGCACGTGAATGTCCTTTTTGAAAAGAGATTCGTGGATTCCCTTGGCTGTCACTCATTTGCACCTAGGTTGTATACTTACTTTGTCAGGCCATTCAAACAGACAAACAAAACAAAAATTTGAATCACACTGAAGTAAGCTTGAACATGACCTTTCCAATCAACTATACCTATTAAGTTTTAGGTGAACTGCTTTGCTGGCACCGAGGTTGGCAGGCAGGTATAAACAAACCACAACACATGTTCTCTCACCCCTACAAATTTTGAACATAGTCTGGGAGACCAGGCCAGCACACTTTTAAACAATTAAGGAAAAAAATGTTACTGTGTATGATAAAACTCTCAGTTGTGTGGACTTACATGGAGAAGAGCTATTGGAGTCTAGGAAAGTTGAGGCATTTAAGACTTAATGATTTATTCTGTAGTCTCTATTTCCTATCAAAGTATGACCTTTGATAAAACCACTGGGAGAAGAAAAGGAACCAGAAGCATCTTAGAAACGCTATGAATTATGTTCCCCCGTGAATGATCTTTCTGGTGTCACTCCTGCAAACTCAGCCAAATGACAGGTTTTCCTGAGAGACAGATAAAGTATAATCCCATCCCTGCAACCATGCAGCAAGAACAAACTGTAAAAAATGAACAGATAGGCTCAGACAGACGAGAGAGAGCAAGTGCTGCCTGAGTAGGGTAGCAGCCTGCTTGAGTAGAAAGAGAGGAAAGAAAACAGGCCAAAGGTTAGCAGCAGCAGCAATTGGACAAATGCGAAGTCCAGAGGTCATGGTGGTCTTAAATCATGGCCTCAAATTTGGGGATACTCTTCCTTGTGTATCACTTCCCTTGAAGTTGGCAGACTTGTGACTACTTCAACCAATAGAGTATCACAGAAGGCCGGCTGTGTGATGTCCAAGGCTGGGTCATAATGTCCACACTCGAACACTTATTCCTGAAGTCCTGAGCTGCCATGCTGGATGGCTCTCATGTGGGTTCTCTAGATGAGAGTAAGCTGAGCCCAGCCTTCCTGTCATTCCAGCCCACGTAGCAGGTGTGTGAGTCAAGAAGTTTCCAGATAAGTCTAATCATTCAAATCACTCCCAACCACTCAAGTCTTCCCAGCTGAGGCCCTAGACATCACAGGGCAGAGAAAACCCTTCCTCTCCAAATTCTGATCAATGAAATCCAAAAGCAAATTAAAATGGCTGTCTCTTAAGTCACTAAGTTTTGAGGCTCTTTGCTATGCCACAATAATCAGACAGAGGGTAAAAATAAAAGGCAAAATAGGGTAGAAAGAGGTAAGTTTAGCACAGAGCTGGTGCAGGAATTAGAATCAAGCATGACCAGAGAATGCAGCAGAAATGTAAAAGGAAAAGTCAATGGTAAGAAAAAAGCATTAGCTTCTAAGGGCTATTAGTCTATGCCGCAAACCCAATTGTGAGTGCCAGCAACACATATAAAATGCTATAATTACATTCATTCGTGACGGTACGAGATTATTCTTCAGGAAACTGCCAACCGACCATTTATATTTTTCCTTCTATATAAAGGAGACAGCTTTCTCTTTTGCCAGATTCAGCCTATCTGGCCCCTCTTCAGCCTGCAGCATCAATTTCACAAAGCCACGGGCAAATGATACCAAAGGCATGAGCTTATCAGCTCGGGGAGGAGAGTGTTGTTTCAGGTGATCCCCTGTGTCCCAGAGCTACTCTACATCTTGAGGGCTCAGACCATCTGACATCTTTTTCTGAACTCCAGCTTGGAAAAACTGCCCTTATGTCTTTGACCTCAACACCAGGCTATTGTGGACACTCCTTTCACCTGCCTGAGCTAGATTCTGCCTCCCTTGAACTCCCTGCTGGCCTCTTACTTGCACCAGGCATACCACCTGACTCAGATGCTTCCATAGAGTCAGACCAGAGCCACCACTTCCCTTTGAATATCTGCATAGCGGACAACTGGCAACATGACTTGGGGAATTGCCCTGAAGCTCAGTTAGTTCTCCAAGCCCCAGTACCAGCTTCCTCTCGATCCACAGTGACCCAGCCTGCCTTGCAGCTAAGCCCACCTGAGTTGTGACTACTCTTGCCAAAAGCGCACCACTTCAATAACAGACCGAATATCACCCACCTGGATCCCTTGTGAAACCTCTTTTCTTTTAAGCACCTCCTCCCATGATTCCCCAAACACCACTGAGCAAGGTCAAAAACATATGCCAGCTCAGTGCTTCCTGGACTTGCTTGTGATATCCTGCAAAGCAAGCCCTTCTCTGTGGAGCTGTTTGTCTAAGTGGGGCATTTAAGTTCAAATTGCCGGTTCATACCTGGGGAGCTGAACCCCAGCTTACTCAGGTCTGAGACTAGAGGAAAGACTTAATGGACCTCAAAGTCTCACAGGTTGGCAGTTTAAGCAGAAATTTCCAAATTTTCCAAAGGAACAGCTTTCCTGCTTCAGTTGCTAGACTGGGAAACAGAGCTGGAGGATGTGACAGCCTACTGACCCCTTTGCCAAGAAAACTCAGTGGCCAGGTTATGGAACGCCACCTCAAGGGCCACAAGAGTCAGCAGTTACATCACATCAGCCAACAATAAGCATCACAGAAACACCCAACAATGGACTCGTTCTTCCTCCCCGAAAGAGGGAAGCAGGAGCAGGTCTGAGAGGATGGGAGGAGAAGTTCCGAGGCTTGATTGAGCCCCATTGTTGAGCTGTCTGGGAAGATTGCACAGCTGGGCTAAGTGTTGTATTCAGCAAAGCACATGATGGACGGTGCTTTTGTGCCAGGGACACTCCAGTCAGCACGGAGCCTTAGACGGCTGAGAAAATTAAAGCCTTTTCAGGCCCTTTCACAACACACCTGATTTCTGTATTAAATTTGAGGGTGGATGGGCATTGTGTCGGGTAATTGCCAGCCCTGAATGTCACCATAGGCGACAGGCTCACTCTGATCTTCTCAGACAATGGGGGAAAGCTGGCTCCCCTGATATTTAGGTAGTCACAGGCATTAGTGATAGCACTTAGAAGAGAATGACAGGGTTCCAGTCCTATTAACTTCCAACCCCACCTCACCTTGTATTAAAAAGAGGATCCATGTGTTTCTGACTCCAAGTCACAGGACTGGCAGGGAAGCCACCTGGTTTGACAGCAGAACTCTCCCGAGGCAGGAAGCATCATGAACCTGGCAGGGAAGAGGGAGAGAGGTAAGTCTGGTATGAAGTAGGAAACAGACAGGGTGTCCCTGGAGCCCACATGGTCACATCCATGGGATATAGGTAATCACATTCTGATCAGGCTGAAGGCTCTTTGGTGGGAAACTGGAGACATTCTCAGCAGTCAGCAGGGCAGGCCGAGTGTTATGGCAGTGGCCTGTCTGTGGCAGGTCATGTAGTGTAGTCCCAGAGAGATCTGTGTGTTAGGCACGGCACTCGGTGGTTTACACACTGTTGAGGTAACTCAATTACTTGGAATCAGCACAGTAACCCAATTTTCAGAGAAAGACACTGAGGTTCTGAGAAGTTCACTGGCATGCTCAAGGTCATGCAGCTACTTACAGAGGTGGTATTCAAACCCAGGCCTCTTCAACCCCTCAACAGTGTTTGGTTTACAGAAGAAATCAAGGGAAGATGATGGTGCTGAGATCTTGTCCGGCCTCAAGACTGGAGAGACAGACCTGGAGGGAGGAAGCTGGGAGCCAGGCGGGAAGAAGTCTGGCCTAGGGACAATTCTCCAGGGAGGCCAACACCTAAAGCTCCTGCAAGTCCCCTGGGGCCCCATTTCACTCTGACACTATAGATATCACAGTGGCAGGAGCAAGTATTTCAACTCCCCTCTCATCTTCTGTAACATCTTCTGCAATATGATGTAATGCAAGATGGGATCCTCCTTGGCTCAGAGACCTCCCCATTGTGAGCCCTCTGGACACAGTTTCAAGTACATGAAAGAAGCAGGCTAAAGCCAGGCAGTAGAGACTGAAATCTGCTCACTATTTGCCTTGGAAAACTCAGGCATTCACACAAATCCCTCAAGGGCATGGTCTCTACTCTCACCTTTGCTCTTGGGTATTCCAAATCAAGATCACTCATCCTATTGGATCAAGACCTTACCCTTAGGACCTCATTTAATCACTCTGTGAAGGACCTATCTCCAAATACAGTCATATTGGAGGGCTAGTGAATTTATGACATGAGAATTTGAGGGGCACAATTCAGTCTATAATGCTGGCTATTGGTGTCTGGATACACCTAGCATTTGCCGCTTCCCAGCTGAAATGACCATGACACCAGGGGAAGGTGAGGCTCAGCCCCCAGGAGGCTGCTGTTACCATCGTGTGTGTGCTGGGTGATCCTGAGACAGCAGCAGCCACCACATCCCAAAAAAAGATGCCATGAGCCTCCTAGGATGGGCCTACAGGCCCAGGCTTTCTGTAGTTGGTCATCATGTGTCCAAGACCACTGTCCACACACAACACGGCCATCACCAAGGGTCGGAACTGGCAAGACCCCAGTTGGCAGCACTCTCAGAGGTGCCAGATAGGCCCGTCAAGGCCTCGTGCAGATGATGAGTTGCTGCACTGCTGCAGGAATCTCTTTTGCTCACAGGGCAAGAGGACCATGAGCCACGGGCAGTGGTGCATGTCAAGGACAGTCCGGGCTTCTCCAGTTACATCCACACACAGCAGCAGCAAGGTGGTGAAGGCAGACTCCAGACCTCCAAAACAGCCCCACAGGAGTGGCACCTCCTCAGGGTTTCCTGGTGGCAGGTGTGCGTGGCATGGGCAGGAGAAGCAGTGCCCCTCACAGGGCAGCACCAGTCTGCATTCTTCTGCCCAAGCCAGTTCCCTGGCACTATTGCTGGACCATGCAGGACTGGCACTGTGCAGAGACACTGGGCCAGGAGAGACTTACTTTCTTGCATTTAAACACGCTTCAGCTGCCCAAACTGCAAGCCATGGAAACCAGACATAAAGGAATCTCAGCCACAGTGAAATTTTCCTGTGGGCAAAGAGCCCAACAGAAAGGGTAGGTAAACCAGGTGATGGTGACATCTACATCCTTGTCACCTTCTTCCTCCATCTCATCTTCTTGACCTAGTAGTTAAGATCAGGGACTCTTGACTGTGTGGATTTGAACATCAGCTCTAACTCTATAGCTGGGTGAAATGCAGAAGGTACATAATTCTGCCTCAGCTTCTTTATCTATAAAATGGAGCTGATAACAGAACCTAAGTCATAGGCTTGTTGTGAGGGCCAAATGAATGAACACAGCACTCAGTAAGCAGTCACTATTATTGTATTTCCTACCATGGACAGAGCTAACATGTTTAGGACATAGTGTGTATTAGGCACTCTGCTGAGGGCTGTGTAAAAATAATCTTTTTTTATCTATCTATTACCAATCAGTCAACCAACAGATAGATAAAAACAGAAAGACAGATAGATGTACATATATATTTATATATATAAATATAGTTAGATGCATATATGTGTGGTGTATATATCTATAAATATATAGATTAGATAGATAGATAGATAGATAGATAGATAGATAGATAGATAGATAGAAATAGAGGTGAAAAATGAAACTCAAAGATATTAGGGTTGTCCAAAGTTACTCAACTATGAGAGCAAAGCTGGAAACCCACATCTGCCTGACCCTGAAGCTAGATGTTTTCACCACAGGGAAGAAGAATCTGCTCCCTCCCTTCATGGCTTGGACAGCAGCTCAGTGTCCCAGGACGGGCAGGGCCTGCCTCTAATCATGGTCTCCAGTGCTCAGATGTTCATGGACACAGGACTTCTGCAGGAATGGGAGGGCCCATTTTCCACCAAGCCTTGTTATCTTTGTGCAGCCAGCACTTCCGGAAACAGTAGGTATTACGCCCGTGATGCTAATGCAAACCACAGCCACACTCTGAAGGGAGAACTTCCTGCACAGCCAGGCACACGGCAGTGACAGAGGAGCAGTATGGACAGTAAACACACAAGGCCTCCCTTTCTCCTTCAACTGCCAGTATCTGTGCCAGCTCTCCAGCACCAGGGCCTCTACTTGCTCTTAACCTTGTCTTCTAAGTACTTAGAGTAAAATTGGAAATTCAGGGAGATGGGACAGGACCAATGATCTGGGGATGAGGGAGGCTAGAAGGTTGCTGTGTTAGTTAGAGTAGGCTCAGTGCTTTCACAAATAACCCCCAAATCTCAGTGGCTCAATGCAACAAAGGTTTACTTCTTGCTCACATCATGGGCCACACTGAGCTGGCAAGGAAGGAGGGATGAGCAAGAGTTGCTCTGCTCCATGCAGTCCTTCAAGGACCCAGGCCCTTCCATTTAGATGTTCCTCTATCTCCTGGGTGCCTTGGAGCCTTCTGGCCTTTGGAGTTCTGCACTGGATCTTCTGTATCTCTCTGGCCCACAAGGCAAGGGTGAGCCAGTATGGAGTGTCTGTCACACAGGAGATGTTTTAGATGCAGGGCCTGGAAATGGCACCCATCACTTCCACCCAAATTCTGCTTGGCTTGCCAAAACCCTCACCTAACTGCAAGGGGGACTGAGAAATGTATTCAAGCTGTGTGTTTTGTGTGGGGAAAGACAGCGGGGAGGAAAGAGAGAAAGAAAGGGAGTTTGTTGAAAAACTAAGGTTTTCTGCTACAATTTCCATTTCTTTAGGTAATTGCTGATGGTGTGTAATTTAAAGGGTGGCAGGGGCTAACTCCTCCAACCTGAATTCCCACTGATACAGCCCAAACCACCCATCCTCTTGGAGTTCCGACACAAACAAAAACAAAGGGAGACAACTCACTCAATATTCTTCTCAGCCCCTATGGATCCTGTCAAGTTCAGGAATGAGAATGGCCTGGATATAGGTTCCTATTACACATCCAAGGCAGCTGGATGTGAGCGCAGCCACACTCAGGCGCTCTGCGGAGGTTCACCTAAAAGACATTGCCGTCACTCACATCCCATCCCTCCCCCCTGCACTCTGCAGTCCTTGGACAAAGCTGGACTTTCTCAGCATCCCTAGGTGGCATGAACCCCCAATGAAACCAGCCGCTTGAGGGCTTGGAACCAACAAGAGATGGGCAACCTCCAAAGTGCTGTAAGTGGCAAGTGCAGCCAGTAGGGTTGTCGCAAATCCAGTATTAGCTCTGTGATGCTTCTGCAAGCATTTTTTGAACCAGTTATGTGCCAGGCACACGAGTCAGCAGCAGGATCCAAACAAATAAATAACAAGAAATGATCAGAAGAAAGCTCCTGCCCTGGCAGAACCTATGATCTGTTGGGAGTGTACCAGAAAATCAGCAAATACAATTTGATGTGATACCTGCTGTGACGGGAAGGAAAATATGCCTCTAGAGCTCTGAAGCAGTACCTAAGCCAGGCCTCAAGGACCAGGGAAGGCTCTCCTGCTCACATAATGTCTAAGTTGAGACCTGAAGTATGAGAAGAAGCTACTCCCGCAGGTGAATAAGTGCAGAGCTGTCTGATCACACAGCACACAGAGCATGAGCCAGTGGTCCAAGCCGGGAAAGACCAGGTCACTCTCAGAAGCTGAAGAAGAGCTTGAGAGGGAAAGGAGCAAAATAAGCCCAAAAAAGACATACAGAATGGTGCAGCCTCCTTCGGGCATTATCCAAAGGACTAATGGGGGGGGGGGGGGCCTGAAGAATTTAAAGGATAAAGACGTGGTCAGATTTATGTTGTAGGAAAATCATCTTCTGGTGACATTTAGAGGGTCAAGGAGAGACTGCGGCTGAAGGCAAAAGAGCCATGCAGAGACAGGCTACACAGCGGCATTGGCAGACCAGGCAATGCGGGAGAGGAAGGGGCAGCAGGCACTAGGCGGGGGTGGGGGGGGGGGCGGTGGCAGGGATCAGTGCTCCAAGCTCAAAAGCCCATGTTCTACCAGGTCCATTGATGGGTCCCCAGAGATGCTGCAGGAACAGCAGGATGGAGTGGGGCTGGGGCCCTGGCCACACGTGCTCGGGAGCTGCATTCAGTGCAGCCAAGTTCCTGCCTGTCCTTGTCTCAAGGTGCCAGGGTGTTCCCCTCCCCAGGTGTCCCCTGCAAGACAAGGCCACGTCCTGAGCCTCAGCATCCTCAGAACTTGGCGAGCCAGCCTCACATCTCATCCCACAAACTGTGTCTGGGAATGTGAGAGCACGCAGGACCTCTGCCTCATTTCCCAGAAGGAGCCCTACAATAGGACAGCCTCCCAAGGACACAAGCAGTGTCGCTGACCAGTTCCAGTGGGTGCCCTTCCCAGCACTGCTGGTGTTTTTCTGCAGGGCCTGCATGCAGCGGACACTGCCAGGTTAGCATCCTTGTGAGCATGGGTGAGGGAAGGAATAAAGTGGTAAACGGAGGAAGAGTGGCCCCTGCTGTGTGAGATTTGGGCAGAGGTGCTGGTTGGAGCAGGCAAAGGGACAGAGGGCAGCTCGTCAGGAGAGGACTGGAGGATCTCTGCGGGCCCCGTGATGGCATTTCACAGACCATCCCCTGGGCTTCCTGCCCTTACAGTCAGGTGTGGCTCTGAGGAGCTCGCAAGGGGCCCACAAGGGCAAGGCCTCAGGTGGACTTTGGCAATCTCTCCCAAGCAAGTAGAGCAGGCAGCAGGTTAGCTTCTTGAAAGGACAAGTGCAATCCAGCCAAGTTCACTGGGAATGGGGATGTGGGGGTGCAGTCAGAAGTCCTTGAATCTCAAGTCCTGCTGACATGTCTTTGGCTCTGTCTTGCTGCTGCCTTTCATTCCACGCTCTGTCTCTTTACCCTCAAGAAAGACATCCCCACTGTTTTTCTTCTTCCTCAGCTAACTCCTATCAGATGAGTTCATCTACCCTCTCTGAAGGCTTTCCTGTTTCTGGGGCAGTTCAGGTGCTTCTCCTGGGTGGGTGGCTCCTATTTCCATCCTTTTCTTCTCAGGGGAAGGTGGGAACTCCTGTCGTGATCCCATTCCTCCCCCTGGCACAATGATAGTCACCCTATATAACAACTTATTCATAAATGAAATGATTAGGATTAAATGATGAAATGTTTCTATTTGTATCAAATTCCTCATTTTCTAGGTAGACTATAATCACATTTTTATTTCATCTTTTATCTGGGATTCATTTATGAAAGTTATTTCTTTACACCATTTATTATGGATTTTTAAAAATTCTATTGTATCCTCATCAGAAAATGTGACTTGGGCCATTTTATACTCTGGGAACATATGGAGATTTTCCCTGCAGTGTATGCTATCATCGGCTTTTAAATCCTTGATTTGATCTATCTCCTAGTCAGCTGAAATACATCTTATAGCAGTTTCCAGGAAGAATAAGAAAGTGGCATACTTTCTAAACCATTGCATTCCTGAAAGTGCCTTTTTACAGCTTCACGCATGAATGACAATGTACCTGAACGTAGAATTTTGGGGTCATCACCTTCTTCATTTAAACCTCTGGAGACGGTGGTTCTGCATGGGAGTGAAATCTGAGGTGAGCAGATGTTTCTTCCTTTGTAGGTGCTCTGTTCTTCTGTTGAGATGCTTGCAGGTATTTTTTTTTTTAAGTCCTTTAAATCATTCTCTACTTTTATCCTTTAAGGCTCCCCAGGGACACCTCAGAGGAGGTGAGACACCATGCGGAGAGATGAGGGAGGTGCTGATGAAAATCCTGTGGCTTCTGGGAAGCCTTCTCCACAGGATACAGAGGGGACCATACTTTCCATAGTAATTTCACAAACCAAGCTACACCAAATATTAACAACAAGCAAAATAACTCAGTCATGTGTTCTTGCGCTCTCATTTCCCTTCCGCGGGCAGAGCTTTATTATAAATCAATAGGATTTCTACAGCAAGGGCAAAAGTTACATGTGTGGGATTGAGGAAATAATAAGTTGAACCTTGAAAAGAATTTTCCTCGCTGTATGATATGTTTTCCACAGGGCTGCTTGTCTCAGTGACAGATGCTGCTATTCCCATGCCCTACTTCCCTCCGAATGTTGCCTCTGTCCTGCCTGAATCCAGCAGCTTCAATGCCCCATAACAGAACTATTGGTGCCCTGAGCCATTCCCCTCACCCTAAGTCTTGTACTACAAGGAGACGTGACTATACTCCAGGACCTAGAAAGTGTATCTCAGGAAGAGGATAAGAAGCAAAGAAGGCACAATGCTAGCGAAGAAGGGGTCCTGCCAGTAATGGGACTGGTCTCAGGATGCGGGGCAATAGCATCTTCCTACGGATGTGGAGATGTGAGAGCAAGCAGAGCATCTGCTTCATTTTCCAGATGGAATTCTACAGGAGGACCCCTCCAGGGAAACAGGCAGTGCCACTGCCCAGCTCCCGGGGTGCCCTTCCCACCACTGCGACATGAATGCTGTACAGTGCACTCCTGTGAGAACACATATGGTGGCCTCTGCACTTATATGTTGAAATCTAATCCACAGTTAATGGTGTTTGGAGGTGGGGCTTTGGGGAGGTAATTAGGTCATGAGGGTGGAGCCCCCATGATGTGGTTGGTGCCCATATAAGGAGGTGAAGAGCCCAGCACTCTCTGCTCTCCACCATGTGAAGACACAGCAAGGAGGCCATCGATGAACTAGGAACTGAGCCCTCACCAGACAGTGAATCTGCCAGAGCCTTGATCTTGGACTTCCCAGCCTCAAGAACTGTGAGAAATCAATTTCTGTTGATTAAGCCACCCAATTCTTGGTGTGGCAGTCCAAACTGAGACAATCTCAATATATTATCTTGCCATATACTCATGACCAGAAGGCACTGATCTGGAGACACAGGAGTACAGGGAGATGTGCTCCTAAAATTCATCTATTCCTTCCAGAAACTCTAGACTTAAGAGACACTCATCAGAACAATGGTTTAGTTATCAAAAGAGTTTCAGTTGGGAAAGCCTATCCTAGAAATTTACATTGCAAATTAGTGTTTTGAAAGCTCTGAGAAGGTCTGCAGTAAAGATCACCACTGAACTTTATTTTTTTTAAATTTTTACTGTATAGTTGCTTTAAACACTGTGTTAGCTTCTACTGTACAGCAAAGTGAATCAGCTATATGTATACATATATCTCCTCTTGTTTAGATTTCCTTCTTGTTTAGGTCACCACAGAGCATTGTGTAGTTCCCTGTGCTATAGAGTAGGTTCTCATTAGTTATCTATTTTATACATAGTATCAATAGTGTATATATGTACCACTGAACTTTATTTAGCCCAATGGTTCCCACCTTATTTGGCCACAAAGAATCGTTTTCAAGAAACACTCATTAACATCAGACAGAATATGGAACACTCTTGGGAAAGTACTGTGCTAAGAAAACCTTCCAGATTGAAGGACTTGCCACACTGCCTTCTGCCTTCAGTATGGTCCCAATAGGAAATTAACAGAAAAGGAAGCAGAGTATAACCTATTCATTGAATAAGCTGGACTCAGCAAAGTGCGAAAAGAAAGTGAATGTATTCCTTCTCATCAGGTCTCCCTCCTCTTAACCTGCTCAGTCAAACCAGACTTGTCTGTCCCTGAATGAAATCTCAGGCAGGTCCCAGAGCTTTCTCAGTCATTCTCAAGTATTAATAAGCGGTCTCATGTTCAAAAGCAAAAATACCCCGCCTATTTGAACATCAAAACTTCGATCTCTCATCCAATTTAAAACTCTCTCCAAACCACCACAAGGAGGAGCAGAGAGAAAGACGATAATGGGAAAAGAAGGGCAATTATAGTCTTTTTGCTTTGCTTTTATATTTTTCTTAAGAATTGCCCCACACTTTTCATTCTTCCTCCATGCACTACGCTGCTGCCAGCTCCTCTGATTTTGGGGAGGGGATGAGAGCAGTGGGAGAGGTAAAGAATACCAAAGTGTCTCATGTGCCTGGTACTGTCTCTGATCCTCTCTGGGTTTCTGAAGGCCCTTAGTCATGCAGACACTTAAATACTGACTCTTCTGCGTTATGAGAGCACTTTTGGGGGTTCTTCAGACACCGTCAATGCCAGAGACCTCCTACCTTCACACTGCTGGCATCAATATTGCCTCTTCTAGCTAAGCAATAGGATGGTGCACTATGCCCCTGGCAGTCCACCAGGGAGGGGTCATTTCAGCCCTCCTCCCAGCCCAGCCTCTTGGGTGAAGAATCTTTCAAGATGCCTGAGGTCTGTCTCGTTTTCCAGGGACCCACATCTGCATCTCATTTCCCCTCCTATTGCCCTGCAAGGCCATCGGAGGTAACCCCAGAAAGCCTCTCAGCTGTTAGCCTTTCAGGTTTTAGTTAGGTGTCAGTCTCCACATTCTCCAAAATCCAGAACACATTACATGCTCTCTTTGTGATTCTCTGAAGCTCCTCCTCTCCCAACTTGATGATGGGGAAGAGCTCCCCTTCACTCCCTCATGGGGAGTGAGTAACACCCAGCTCATCAATTTCTCTGTGTCAGTCGGTTCCCCGACAATAAACTCTGAAATGGAGTTTACACTGAGAAGATTGATTGGGGAGCACAGGAAGGAGTGATTCCTGTAGAGAAGTGAAGGGGCAGAATTGGGTAGATGGAGAAGCTGGGCTTCCATACAGTTGTACCAGTCCTTAGCTGATCCCCTAGGGAGCTCTGAAGCTGGATGGCCCCTTCTCATATTGGGGGAAGGGGTTCAAGTCTCTGTACCCTTGCATCAGCCAGCCCTGGACACAGACTTGTTCCCAGGTAGGGGACATAAACTTGGGTAAGGCAACTCCCTGAGTCAAGGGGAATTCCCAGAGAAGGATGCTATTGTGACTCTCAAGAGCCAGAGCTGCCAGCAGCTGGCAGACTGAGTACCTTGGTCCTGAAGGGTAGACCTGGGTGGTGCCCCACAGCACAGCACCCATTATAGGGCTCCTACCAAATGTAAAAGACGGAGAAAGCCTATTTAACAAGCTGCTCCAGAAATGAGCACTTGTTATTTAGTGTTAATTTGTTTTGTTTTGTAGTTTGCATCTTGCTGAGTGAAATGTCAAGTATTTGTTAAGCTGGTCAGTTAACAGCACCCAAGAGGGGTGCGATGAGTACCTGTTCTTTCCTAGCTCTGCCCTTCACTGTCTGGGTCAAGCTCATGTCACTCTCTAGTCTTGGTTTCCTTAGCTGTAAATCAGGATGACAAAAACCGCCCTGCCTACCTCTGTTGACTGTAGTTAGATACACACTGGACATCTGATACACACAAAGCAAGGGCTTTGAAATCTGCTAGAGAGAGTTTGAGCCTTCTTCAAAGTACAAGCATGATATTAATAGAATCGCTGAGCCCTTTCAGCTCAAGCCCCATTAGGACTTGGTGATCCCAATGTCCTAGGAAATAGCAGTAATGAGAGCTATTTTGCAGAGTCAGTCTTCATCTCAGGGGAAGTCGAGTACTGCCTTAAGGGCTATGAGCAGAACATTTAGAGCTGCATGTCAGAGTAGGTCAGATGGCACAGCAATACCACACAGCCCATCCCAGAGGCTATGTCACAGGGGAAGCTGGGATGGTAACGTGGTTCCAGTTCTGCCATTCACAAATATGTGAGATTTGTACATCACTCCCTTTGCTGGAATTTATTCTTCATCTGTGAAATAAAATCATTGTCCCAGGGCAGGATTTTTCAAGCTCTTTTAGTAGCAGAACTCTGTTTTCAATTGTAAATTCTTTTCAAACCCTTATCATATGAAAGTGTTGGACAGATTCCTTATAATATTTAAATATAGGCTAATAACAGAAAATTTTCTCCAAATGTTGTACAGTCTACTGAAGCACATTAATGCAATCACTTGCTCAGAAAATGGTTCCTGTGTGTCTACCATGTGCCAGGCAAAGTACTAGGCAGGATGTTTAAAAATGTGCTACAGGCTGAATGACTAATATGGTCCCTTGTAGAATTTACAGTCAATTAGGTGGGCTGGACAATAGATGTGCAATTACATTGCAGAATAATAAGTTCTCAGAGGGGAGAATTTTAAAGCACATCAGAGATTTTAACCCAGCTTTGACAATGTGGGGAAGTCATGGTTGATGTTCCAGAGAAACTAGATTTAAAGAGTATGCCAGCATTGACTAGCTACTGAAGAGAGAAGACTCTTCCTTGTAGAATGCCTTGTTTTTCCAGAATTTATAGAGACACTTGTAAAGAGCTAAATAAAGATTGGTTCCAATACAGAAGAGGAAATGATCAAAGACAAAAGATGAGGATATAGAATCAAACACTGCATAGACCACTTGTGAAATACTAAGAAAGCTGGGCTTTATCAAAAATGCCATTGACGGATTTTAAGCCAAGTTTAAGAATCATTAGCCTAGGTGACCTCTCAGGGTACCTTCAACACTACTACCTACAATAACAGATTTCATTACGCTTAACCAATAAATTCCTGCACATTAATTGAACCATTCAACAAATATTTGCTAAGTGTAATTAAAACGTAATTATTTAAATCTAAAGACTTAGTGAAACATCTTTTGAAAAAAAAAGATAAAAGTAAACCTATTTCTGGCAGAAAACTCAATTTATATTCTCAAAGGATAGCATCACATCTCCAGTTGGGGAGGAAGAGAAGGGAGAAGATTCAGAAGGGCACAGTCAAGAATAAAAAGGAGCTGCCACCTAAAACAATGTGGGTCAAGACTGGGACACTTAAGGGCTGAGAGAGAAAAGAGAGCAGAAAAGTGAGGGGGCAACAAAGGACACAATGAGGAGTTTATTTGGGGAGCTGAACTCAGGGCAGCTAATAGGTGGCTTATCCTCCCACCAGAGCAGTTAGCAGGTGACAGAGTCTTTCCCTGTGGACTAGACCAGAGAGTGTGGGCTCTTAGAAGAAGCTGGGCAGTGTCTCAGGTAAGCATTAAACCTCAGAAGAGACAGTGCAAAGCTTGCACTCAAAAGATGAGCTCTCAGCACCCCAACTTTGATTGACTTCTTGGCCTCTAAAAAACCCTACCTCTCAGAGTTTATACCCTTGTAAAGTAACTCCCCACATTGACTCAGTCTTGGCCATGTGACTGGCTTTGCCCACTGGAACATTATCAGGGTTGATGCAAACAGAACCTTCTTCTCTTAGAATGTTCTCTCTTGAAACCCAGCTACCACGTTGTAAGCAAGTCCAGACTAGTCTGTAGGGGAAAAGGGCCAAATGAAGAGACTCTGGAGGATGACACCACATGGAGAGAAAGAAGCTTCAGGGAAAGAAAATAGGGGCCCCTGCTGAGTTCCCAGCTGAATGCAGCCACCTTGGTGACCCCAGAGGACACAGCATAGAGTAGGAACACAGCCTAGTCAACCCCAGAATCATAAAACAAAATAAAGTGGTGTCATTTTAGGCCACTGAATTTTCCAGTGGTTTGTCATGACTAATACTGCGAGAAAGAAAGGGAAAATAAGGGGGCTGGAAGAACTGAACCATGAAGAATATACATAAAATTTCTAATGTCAGTCCAATAGAAGTTCCAAAAAGAGAATGCAAAGAGAATGGAGGGGATGAAGTAATCAAAGAAATAAAAATAAAATTTCTCAGGATTGAAAACGTTTATATTCAGACTAAAGATTGTCACCAAATGCTTATAAGCAGATTGAAAAGACACATATCCTCAAAACTCCCACGAATTTTTTAAAAATGTCACCCAAAGTGGAATAAAAATCAGTGTGACATTAGCCTTCTCATTGGAAAGACCAGATACCAAATTCTTTTTAATAGGCAAATCTTCAAAATTCAGAGGAAAATTATTTTGAATCTAAAATCCTATCTCCAGCCAAACTAATATTCAAGACAGAAGCAAACTATAAAAACATCCAGACATACAAGAATCCATGAATTTATCTCCTTGCAAAACTTCTCTGAAACAATTAAATGTACAATAGAAAAAATGAATACAACTAGGAAAATGCTGTGAGATGCAAGAAACAAATGAAAACAAAGAAATTGCTAAAACTTGTAGTTAAGTATACATAACCATTGATTCAAAAAATTATTTTAAGTTAACAAATTACGATCTGAAACCAAAACCCCAGACAATCTCAAAATGAAATGTGGGGCTGTAAAGGAGAAGGGGGAAATAAAAGCATGATAAAGGCAGGGGTGGCAGGAGATAAAGATTCTGAAGGACAAAACTCCAAAAGGGGGACAGTGCTGCAGCCCATATACCCCCATGTGCTGCCTTCTCCGCCCCCACTCGCATTGGCTTATTGGCCACTCTGTGCCTGATTGGCTGCACAAGCACCCAGGCAACGCAGTTGTGCTGAGCCTCCATCACGTCAGATCTCTGATTTCCAATGACACAAAGACAGAAGACAATGATGATGTCACTTCTCCCAGAAGACAGAGTTGAAGAACCTACTCATCAAGCTTGCTAGTCACCCCTAAAATGAACATATTTCCCTGCAGCAACTTATAGATGTAAAATGGCCACCACCCCCATGGTTCCAAGATAGGAAGGCAAATATACAGAGCATGGCCCACCCTGGCCTGCTCCCCGTGATGCGGACCTAAAAAAATGTAGGCAAATGTAATCTGTCTAAACCTTGTAAGTAATCCTGAGTTAGTCCCGTCTCTCTGCTCTCAGATCGGTTGGTACTCAAATTAAAAAGCCTCGGAGAGTAAGAAGCTATCCACTGCAGAAACACCCAGCGCTACCAAGCAGTAGCCAGAAGAAATTTACCTCCTCCGTATCCAGAGTGTCTAGGGGGTACAAATGTAATAACATCTCTAACCCGGCTCGCAGATTGACTTGCAATTGCATCTTGTCACAGCTCTGCACATTCCCGCTGGAATTCAGAGCTATTTCTTTGTGCTCTTGCTGAGTGTTCGCTCAGATATTGGCTCTATTCCCCGGGTTCCCAGTCAGACCCAGGCAGCAGTGCTGCAGTGTTTCTGCCTCAACAGTTAGCAAAGCAAGCGTAAAGTCACTTGAATTAATCATGCCCATAACATAGGCAGGTTACAATCCCCCACATGAATGAGATGCTGTCATCCAGCCTGATGTTTCATATCCAGTTCCCTCTGCCAGAACCTGTGTGGCTGGGGTAGGAGAGAAGTGGATTCTCTCACTGATCAGCTTGATGAAGTAAACCTGCCTCTCAGGAGAGGTCTGAATAGTTTAAGCAAAACGAAGGACCACCTCCAGATGGTGTATTTCTGAGCCCCAAATCCAGGAGAAGCACTCTGCCAGTAGCTTTATTTTTTTCTTCCAATGTCTTTATTATTTCAGATAGTTGGAATCACACCATCCAACTTGGGAAGGCCTCTTTGCCATTGACTAAGAGAGGATGGAACTTATTCCAGTGTCAGTCCCTCCCTATCCCCATCAATCCTCTTCTTCTTCTCCTTCTCCTCCTCCTCCCTCTCCCCCCTCCCCCTCCTCCTTCTTCTTCTGCTTCTCCTTCTCCTTCTTCTTGCCATACTGCTCGGCTTGTGGGATAGTTCCCGGACCAGGGATCAAACCCAGGGCCCCAGCATTGAGAGCGCCAAGTCCTAACCACTGGACCCCCAGGGAATTCCCTTTATGACTCTTCTGATAATGAGCAAAGTAACCACCAGGAAGCATGAGTAAACAGAAACCAAAAGAATGACCACAGTCAGAAAGTTGTTTTTAGACACAACAAGGATGAAAAACAGCATGAAAGGTGATAAAGGAAACCTAGCACCTGAAATAGACCTTCCCCCAAAAATCAAGATTAAAAAATAAAGTTGTCATATGGAGTTATGCATTATCAGGTAACTAAAAGGGCCATTGCAACCATAAAGGTGAAAGAGTGGAAAAATGGTTTGGTAAAATAAATAAGAATTAGAAGGAATAAATAGTAGAAGAGCTATAGAAAATCAGATTATTGGAATAGAATGTCAACCCAAACAGAATAATAAAGAAATCATGAGAAAAACGTGTAATATGAAAAAATAACAAATATTAAGAATTCCTGAATTCTTGAATAACTCAATTATGATGTAGGTCAGTTGGAATAGAATCAATATCAAAAGATATAATTGAAGGAAATGTTTAAGAAATTTAGAAAGAATAAGTATTGAAAATTAAACTGATTCACTGGGCCCTGGGAAAATTATTATGCAGACATCAACACCCAAATCTGTCACAGAATATAATGATTAGATCCTTCTCTATTAAGAAAAAGAATGAGTGAACTAAGATTATAACATCAAGCCAAACTTCCATTTACGTGTGAAAATGATGAAGATATTCTTGATGTGAAAACTTTGATAACGTGAAAAAGACTGTTCTCAATAATAACCATAGTAACTAATATCCGCTGAGCAGCCCTATCCACCCCGTTCTGTGACAGTCATTACACTATGATCATTAACCCTTTCAATCCTCACAACTTATGAAGTTGGTATTATTATTATCACTACCGCTAATTTACAAATAAATTAGGATACTGGGGCATAGAGAGGTTAAATCATCTCCCTAATGGGATAAAGCAAGTTAATTAATGGGGTCAGGATTTGAACCCAGGTTGTCAGACCCAAAGCCCAAGCTCTTTACTGTGTTAGGCTGGATCGAAAGATAGGCAAAATTAATTCCTCCACCACAGTGGTTATGGGTTCAGACTGGCAATCTTACCCAGGAGACATAATAGGCTTTCATCTAATACTAGGCTTGACTTAGGTTATTAAAGGACACAGGACAGGAGATGCAGCAGGTATTCATCTTCAACTTATCAACAGACCCAGCAGTTACCTTACATCTCACCTACATGGCACAGGTACCATAGCCCTGGACAAGCGCTGAGCTGTGTGGAAATCACCTTGATGCAGAGAAGCTGCAGCCTCAGTTTCTCCCCAGTCCTTTTAGTCACATAGGCCTGAGACCTGCATTCCAACTCACAGGTCTTCCCAGCTGGGCGCATTCCCACATAGCAGACAAGGCAAATACAACATTCCACATTCATTCTAACTCTGCAGCTTCTAAGGGAATCAGGCTGGAAGAAGAGGAGCCTGGGGGGACTTCTCCCAGGCAGGCATGGACCAAGTCAGGCCTGATATGAGCTTTTTACTTACAGCTGCATACTTTGTGTAAGGGATTTTGGAGCTTCCTGTAAAATGCATATTTTTGTTCGATGTTCTCACATCCTATGAATCTATTTCTTGCCTCATATAAAAGCAAATCCCAAATATAAAAATGGGAAGAAGAGCCAGGAGTCCATTCCAATTATACAGACCAAATCCATTCTCTAGGTAGCACTCCTACGAATGTCATCATGGAGTTTTAAAAATTCCACATCTACCTGGAGAAATATCAGTCCCTTAAAGGGCCGAGGCTCTTGAGTCATTAGGCCAGCACAAGAGGCCAAAGTGGGGATGTGATAGGAACCAGCATGCCCAGCCCGGGGACATGCCAGGAGCCTAGTTCTGATTTGGGGAAATGAAAACAGATATAAAAAAATATATTCCAGACACTACAAAGGCCTCCCTGAAAACTCAAGAAAAGTGACAAGACATGCTCTTAGAAAGTCAGCAAGAGTTAATCAAAGGCTGACAGGCTTCTGAAAGGATCACTGTATGTTTATTTCAAAAGTGGTCTTTGAAGGTGTTTCAGAAGTCAAGGACACTTCCAGGGAAAGTCAACACAAAGTTACCTGCAGTAAAAAAGAACTGAAACCAGTTCTTTTGTCTTTCCAGAGGTAACCAGGAAAAAGCAGCATGGTATGTACTTAGGGCAGAACCCATTGCTATTGGCCTGTTAGCTTCTAGGACCAGGGCAATTCTAGGTCAAGGTCCAGCATATGAACTTTCAACCATGGCATATATAAACGGGAAAATTGAGGGATGGCTGAGTAGATAAATCAACAGTATGCACTTACTCAGGACCCTCTTGATCAAGCAAAGATAAATGCTATTATTTGATTTTTTTATTTGAATTCAGCAAACTGGCCCATGGGCCAAATTCAGCCCTTCACCTGTTTTAGTAAATAAAGTTTTCTTTGAGCAACAGGCAAGTCTGGCTTCATGGGCCTGTAACCTGTGCAGTCACAAGGGCACCACACTTAGAAGGGTTCCCCATTTGGTTTAATGCACAGCTCTTGATGTTTTGAAATTCTTGATAATATTTGGAAAAAGAGCCTTGCAATGTCATTTTGCACAAGGCCTCTCATATCACGTATTTGGTCCTGAACACAACTCTGCCCATTCACTGATGTGTGGTCTGTGGCTGCTTTGGTGCTGAAATGGCAAAGTTGGTTAATTGCAACAGAGACCTCATGGCCTGTAAAGCCAAAAATATTTACCATCTGGCCCTTTGCAGAAAAGGTTTGCCAACCCCTGCTTTATAGGCTATCGCATTACTGCATACACCCCTTATGGAAAGCAGGTAGTAACACAGGTGTGCTGTAATGGAGAGACTTTAAGACTGGATTAAAAAGACCCAGAAGCCAGCCTGGCTCTGCCTTTGGTAGGCTCATTGGCTCTACTTTACTTCATCTCTTACCCTAAACTTCCTCACTATTAAGTATCATTTTTGTCCTGTCTTACTAGAGTTGAAATTATCTTCACATCTCTTATTTTTCATATAAGAAATTTTATACCTATGTAAAGATAAAAGAGATGATGTAAAAAAACTTAGAAACATGTCACTACATGTAAAAAATAAGAAAACCCAGCACGTTGCTTATCATCTGGCATGTCTCTGGAAAGCCTATAGAATCACTACATCTTAGAGCATCCTTCAGGGAGAAGGGTGACTGATTTGTCCGAGGATTCCTTATTATCTTCTGCTGAATCTTCTTATTGGTTAAAGCCACCCCCAGTGGGCATTGACTCATCCTCACTTCCAGGTTGTGTCACCCCGCCCTCTGATCAGCCACCTGTGCACCTGGTCAAGTTGGACCTGGCATTGGAGTTGCCATGGATATAGAGGAATACTAACGGCCAGCCTTTGCCTCCAGCAGCAGAGCCAACCTGGGGGCTCAGGAAACAAAGTGCTGAAAACATTGGCCAAGGTTCTCCAGGACAACAGCTTAGGCCCAAGAGACAGGCAGGCCCATATAGATCTGGAGGGGTGCATAAACTGGATCTGATAGCAAACAATTAGACCGTGATTTAGTTTCTCACTATCCTGAATCCTTTAGTAGTTTAGTTTTGAAAACACCCATTCAGATTTAAAAATAGGTCACTCCAATGAAAATGGCAGCCAGTTCTGCTACTTTGACTCAAAACAAGATGGGATAATACTGCCTTTTAAGCATTAGGATAGACAGGATTTTTAATTTTTTATTAAGCTATTTACTAACCTATTAACCTAACTTATTAGTAATTTCCTAACCTGCTAATGTGCAGAATAGTTCCTGGAATGTTATAAACATTATTTCATTCATTTCCTATATATTAACACATAGGATTGTTATTGTTACACCTATTTTACAGATGAGGAAACAGACACTCAAGTCAGTGAACTTGTTCAAGATCATATAGCTAGTGCATCAGGTATTGAGCTAGGAGTCAAAACCTGTTATGACTCTAAAGACTGCTCTTTCCAAATTCTATGCCATTGCTTTTTTATGATGTGGGAAAACCTAGACCTATGGATCAGATTAAAATTCAAATCTGGGCTTCCTAGGTTGTGCAGTGGTTAAGAATCTGCCTGCCAATGCAGGGGACACGGGTTCGATCCTTGCTCCAGGAAGAGCCCACATGCCACGGAGCAAGTAAGCCTGTGTGCCACAACTATTGAGCCTGCGCTTTAAAGCCCATGAGCCACAACTATTGAGCCCATGTGCTGCAACTACTGAAGCCCACGTGCCTAGAGCCTATGCTCCGCACCAACAGAAGCCACGGCAACGGGGAGCCCGAGCACCACAATGAAGAGTAGCCCCCGCTCACCGCAACTAGAAAAAGCCCACGTGCAGCGATGAAGACCCAACACGGCCAATAAATAAATAAATAAATAGATAAATTTATTTTAAAAAAAATTCAAATCTAACCAAAAAAATATCTAACAGGAAAAAAAAAGGAAACGAAGAATTTAAAAGTGTTTGCTGATGCTGATTTCCCTCCTTCAGCTTCCTTCCAGACATTTATCAGAGTTTTATTGTTTTTTGACCTGGAGAATTGGAATCTGGATACTCATTATAACATAATTAGTACTAGCCTTTAGCAACCCACACTGCAGTAGAACCTGGAATTTCACAGGCCGTGATTGAAAGGTTTCTTCCTACTCTTAATTGCCTCACACTGTAGCAATGACGTTTTTTAGTATACATGAAGTACACAGCCATTTATGGGAGGAAAACAATGCTGTTTTAATACCAACATAGCACTTAAAAGTTATGGAAATGTCCCATAACAAATATCAGGCAATAGTTTAAGTAGAATTTCAGCTTTGGGTGCTGATGGTGGAGCTTAGGCTTCTTCCCTGAGTCTTAAGGAAATATGTTATTCTCCTTTTCTGGTTTACAAGAGCAGGGTAATAAATACACTACAAAGACTTTTCATTTTAGGAGATTGTTTTCAATAATGCTAGTTACTGGTATTAGCACTAGAATTAAAGAGGATAAGGTGACTTATGGTTATCAAAAGGAAAACGTAGGGGGAAGTGACAAATTAGGAGATTGGGATTAACATATACACACTACTGTATATAAAATAGATAACTAATAAGGACCTGCTGTAGAGCACAGGGAACTCTAAGCAAAAAAAGCTCACAAATCTTAGAGTTCTGACTATCCTTTTGGAAGTTCTGACCATCCTAATCTTAATTGTGAATGTAGCAGTTTCCCATGCTAAAGATGTGTTACCTTATGGACCCTGCCCTACTTGGGCCTGAGTCTCCCTCACCTTCTTTCCCACCCTATACAAATTCTTTGTGCTATCAATCTTAATTCATCAAGCAAAAGAGCACTGTCCGCAGGCTAATAGCTGTCCCATTTCTGACAGTGGCAGCCAAGCCTGCCCTGGTCCAGCAGCCACCTCTCCCATTTCCAGCAACAGCTGATAACAGGAGGGGGCCTTTGTCTGCACAAAGACAGCTGGCTCAGCAAGCTCAGGGAAAAAAAAAAGATTTTCTCTTTCAATAGGCAAAAAAGGTTAAAAATGCCAATGTTGTGTTTGCCCTATATTTATTCTATTAATCCTGATCTTGAAAACTAAAAATCAACTACCATATAATCATAGCATAATTTTCTGGTAATGTCTGTCCTTGAAACTGGAACACTGGAATCGGTCCTCGGAGCTGGAATTCACACAGTAATTAATCTTAAACTCATGGAACAACTCAGTCATGGCAAATACGTGTTCCTTAGTCAACTCTGGATAAAGATATTGTGCATTATTAAAGTGTCTGATGTATTTGGGCCTCAGAAGGTTTATAGCGAAGGAAAGTAAATATGTACTTTTAGATGCATTTGTAACATGCAACATTTCCTGTTAGCTGTAAAACTGGTAAGGCAAAATTCAGATAGAAGCCATGTCTGTTTTGTCTACTCTGGGCACCAAATTAACCAACCTCGTAAGTATATAAGAGACAATCAGATAATTAGTTATCTGTAACCATACTGAAAGTCTTTATGGAGACAACAAACAGTGTCAGTTACTCAAGACATGAATTACATACAGTTGACTTGAGTAGAATGGCACTCAAGATCCAGTCAGTGGTATCCTGTTCCTGGAGCTCAGTCTGTTTGAGGCAGGACCCTAAAATGCATATGAAGGAGAGAGGAGGAAAGTGAAGGTACAGAGGAAGGGGATGTGCCCGTCAAAAAAGTGGTACAGCAAGCATGCTAGAGTACAAAAGAAAGGAATCTGCAGGCTGTAGACCAGCACTTCTGTCACATTCATGTGTGTATGAATCACCTCAGAGTCTTATTAATGTGCAGATTCTGATTCAGTAGGTCTCAGGTAGAGGCCAATATACTGCATTTCTCATAAGCACCTAGGAGTGATCTGGATGCCTCTGGTCCGAGGACACATCTTGTGCACCTGAGTAGCAAGGATGTAAGTCTTCTGCAGCCACAGTTGGGAAGGGATAGGCAGTGGATAGAAACCAGCCCATAGAGATCACTCCATCCAACCTTCTCATTACACAGATGAGGAAATGGAAGCCAGGAAGGTTAAGTGGTTTGGTTTGCCTAAGGTTGTTAAGGATAAATCCTTTGACTCCCATTTTAATGTATTTTCCCTCTCTATAAAACTTCTATAAAGGATTCCCAGACACAATCAATAGCTGGGTTTTCAAGTTTTTGAAAAATTTCTTTGTTACATTTGGAGGTTGTGAACAGATATTTCTAAATCAGGATCCTTTCTTTTATTAATGACAATTTTATAGTAATCCTATATCAGTTCACGCATTCCCTGGTTGAATCCAGGACTGTGCCAGGAAACAAAGAGGTCAACTTCACAATGAATCATCAGATTTCCTATATTCTAAGTAATTTTTAAACAGAAAGATCCCTTGACATCAAATAACCTAAAAAGCAATTACCTGAAGAATTGTGTCTCTTGAAAATATGATAGAATTTTAGCCTGGGAAAAAAAATAAGCACAATTCATGGACTCCAAGGAATTTCCTGGGGAAAAAATGATAAAATTGTTGACTTTACACCACTTATGTAGGAAAATTTCCAAGTCAGCAGTTGTAATCACAGGCACAGCTAGTCTAGCCAACCCAGTTTCCTAGTCTTCTTCCAACTTTTACTCAAAGTTTGAAAATCCCCACAAACATTTGAGTCATGCAACGCTATAACATTGCCATAAAAGTCTCTAAGAAAGGGCAATATTCTGTGCCTGCTTTGTTCTATCTTCCCCTGACATTCAGGATGAGGTACAATCGGCCCATTCAGAGACTCCTTAGATAATCAAAAAGCCGAGAATCCAAGCTCAGCTAATGCTCACATTTAATCCAGCAAGTGCTATGGCTCTCTGGCCAAATGTAACTCCATCTGGAGAACTGAGGAGGAACGACTGCTTCACCCTAAGTTCCAGCATCCTGCCTGTCCGCCCAGATCAGCCAAGAAAATCTCCACCACTGAGCCTCACAAACTCTTCATAAAAGTAATTCATAAGCATCCCCTGACAGGCCCTCTGAGGTTTTGCACTGAGCTATCTGCCTGGCAGCCAGTTCTGGAACGTTTGATGGGGGCTCTATTGCTGGACTCCATCCCAGTGGGCAGACCTGGGAATTTGTAGTCATACATTTAAATAGCTTAGTTAGCTGTGCGTGTTCCACATTAATTGCTCCTGCCTTCAATTTCGTGCCTTGTAATTTTCTCCTTACACAGAGAAAACAGATAAAATTTGATGGGCCGTGCTGGCCCTGGGCCGGACAACTGAAAAGCTTCCTTGTGCGTCGATGACAATGAGGGCAGAGAAGAGACAGGGATGCCACGGATCACGTGGAGTTGATGGGGCTCCGTTGGTCTTTCCTGATCCATCATTTGTGCCTCTTGTTCTTAGCTTCTTCCCCTGACTTTGTCACTGGGAGACAGCAGGACCTATGAAGCCATGATGGGCCCTCTAGAAGCTTGCTTAATGATCGCTAATGGGAGGCACAGGAAACTATTCTCTATTTCTTTCCCTTTACATTCCCTGACTCTCAACAAATGGTCGAAGACACCATCAGGGCATTTCACCAACCCTGCGACGTTGCTTTCTGCATTCACTGTGAGAATTCTTAAAAGGGCTGGCCAGTAAGAGTATTTTCCATTGAGATGACTTGCATGAAGCAGGAATTTGTATTTAAGGAAAAAATGTATTTCTCCTTCATGCCGTGTTCTGGTTCAACAAAGTTTTAGAGTTTCTGTTCTATCTTGTCTGTGTTTGGCCAGCCAGCCCATATCTGTCTGCCTTGCTCACCACTTCTGTTCACCCAGACAGGTGCAGAGTGACTCCCCAAGAAGACATTTCGGCCAGTACGTTGTCAGTGTTCTAATCACCGGTGGCAACGCCAGGCACTGAGGCATGCAAATTATCACCAGGGGAGAGTCCACATAATGGCTCTGGGCATTTGGCTTGGACTTAGAAGCTGCTGTAGGTAGCTTTTTTTCAAATACTCAGTGATTTATGACTTGAGGACAAAACTGTAATTTATTAACAGTAAGCTCTGGCCTGATACCACTGTCACACTGCATTAGAGAAAGCTCTGGCTTGCCCTGGTCATTCAGCCTGAGCTGCAAACACCCCCTTGCTGCTGCTCATGGATCTCTGATGCTGCTGATTAGCTCTGCTTGCGTCTGTTAGGATAGAGAACTCAAGATGATACCGCTCTTCATGTGGCAGCGTCCTGGTGAGCCTTGAAGGTCCATGTGAAAGGAAGGAGAACTCCACTGGCATCTCCCTGGAGGAAATTAGTTCTTCATCCAAGGTTACCAGTGCTAGAAAAGGCAGTGCCTCCAATGCAACATGCACTTATCCTCCCTCATCCCCTCGACAAACCACTCCTCCTCCTGTGCTCTTGGCCTTAGTAAAAGTCACCACAGTCCCCTCAGTTGTCCAATTAGAAACCGGGGACTATTCCTAGTATTTCCCATGTCCCCAGCCCCAGTCAGTAGCCAAGTCCCCAGCCCCTAATCAGTAACAAAATCCCATCTATTCAGTCTGCACAATGTCACCATATATTACTCCTTTTTATTCTCATTATCAGTTACCTAATTCAGGTGCTCTGCTAGACTAGTAAAATAGCCTCAACTGGAAATCCTGCCCTCTAGTCCCCTCTGGTCTTCAGTCAGTTCAATCTACCCTCAACACATCATTAGCTTCTGTTCTAAAATACAAATCTTCCCATGGCACTCTTCTTATTGAAAACCTTCAATGGCTCCCATCACCTATTGGATAAAATTCAGACTCCTTACCACTGCACTTAGGGTTTATGACCTTCAATAGCCCTGACACATTTTGTCATCTCACTTCCTGCTGTTATCCTCCACATCCTTATGCGAACTTGACCCCAGCAACTCTTTCCCAACCAAGTCAAACTCTTTCATACCCCTCTTCTTCCTGAAGCCCCTTTCTCCTGCCTTCTGAGCATGCAAAATCCATGCCCATTCTTCAGATTTACCCCAAAAGAGCATCTAAGACTTTCTCTGATGCCTGTTACCTGTAATGATTTTTATTGTGTTCTAATCAGTGTTGTATATGCCTGTTATCTAAGATCATATTGAGTCTTCCTAGTCTCTGAATTTCTAGCTCCCAGCATATACTCTTTATGCACTGATATTTAGGGAAGGGGGAAAGGAAAGGAGTTCATGACTATGTTACTTAGATAGACTTAGAAAGCACAAATTATATCTTTTATATCCCTTATCCGGGTAGATGTCCCATGTTGTTAAAGTGAACAGGAGCCCAAGCTTTGGGGGGAAATGACTGTTGTGGAGATATAACCTCTCTGGACAGCAAGCAGAATTTCCAACACATTTGGCAATGGCCCCATGTGTATTTAAGCCAAGTACGTCACTAGGAAATTACATTTGCCCCACAAATCCAAGGCTTTCAGCCAACTCCAGGGATAAAATGTCACTGGCATGATACTACCATCCCCAATAGGCCAAAAGGTACTCCCATTGTGCATCTGGGTCAGAGGGATACTGTCTAGAAGATACTCATAGCAATATAAAAATGGTCTCAAAACTTCAGATCAGGCAGATCTGGATGGAAGAGGGTAAAGTAATAAACATAATCCACTGGGAGCAGGAAACAAGATTTTAAGCAAGTCAAGGCACACATTGCCTTTCTCTTCAATATTCCAACTTATCTATCCGCAAAGAAAAAGTTAAAAGGTTATTCAGATAGAGGTTGGGATTTATTCTCTCGCCAGAATGACAATTTTAATGCCTGTGGATGAAGTGTTAATCTGCCAAATGCCAAATATCATAATACTTTTCATTTTCACACTGCCCCAAAACACACACACACATACCCCGCTTCTCATGAGTGAAGGCGGAGAGCAGAAGCATCAGAACACACCCAGGAATTGGACTGGAGAGAAATGTTGGGGGATGCCCCCTGGGCAGGACATATTGAACTCAAGTCCTTCAAAATGCCAAGTCCTCTCCCCAACTGGTGTCCAAATGGCCACCAGTCCAAGAATGCATCTTGCTCCAAATGACCAGGGGAGCTGGACTTAAACCTTGCTTCAACATCCATTTTCACTGTGGAACCAGATCTTTACATCCCTACATATAGGAACCTGGAAAATAATACACAGGAATTGGAAAAAGCACATGCTTTATTTCTAGGTGTGCTTGGCTTTGTCCATGACTTATAACAGAGGAGCAACATCCTTAATCTCTCTGTGTCTCAGTTTCCTCCCGTGAGAAAAGGGAAATAAACCACATAGCATTGTCATTTCATCTGCTGAAATGACAACAGTAGGGAGCTGTCAACTAACATATAATAGGTGTGTCATAAATTCCAATGACCCCCATTCCCTTCCAATGGCAGGCTCATTTGTTTAGTATTTTGTTAGTATCTTTATTAGGCTTCTATACTCTCTGTTGAAGTGAACAGAAAGCCCTGGTATTTGGCTGAACTGATGACATTCAAAGGCTCCCACATGTCCTCCTCCTCACATCCATAACTGTCACAGGCTGTGCAGACCACACTGCATGTCAGAAGGCAAAAAGAATTTGATTTGCATCCTCCTGAAGTGAGATGAAATGTGAAGAATGAACAAGATAAATAAGGTCATTTCCCTTGTAGTTCTTGCTTATTTAGATCTCATTTTGGATGCAGGAGAAACTGATCTCTGCTATGTTGAGATTTTTCTTCTCATACACTCAGTGTGAAATACAGCAGTAAATTGATGATGTTGGTGTTTGGAAGTATGTGTAGTCAATAAAGGCAACAGGTTATATAGAAAAAAAAGAAAGAAAAAGTAACTTCTTTTCAGAAGGAAGTAACTGCACATAGGGGGAAAAACTATATTGTACATCATAGGGAAGTGATACTACATCAGTTGCTGATAGGTCAACCTTGAATTGATTTTCATGTAGTCAATAGTTTTCTTTTCTTCCATTAGTAGCTAAGTAACAATGAGAACTGGCAACTTACCAAAATTAAATTATACAGCCATCAGCTATGTCTAATGATACAAGTGTCTCTCAGAGCAAAGAGATCTTGGAAGACAAGGATATATGCCCTGGTCCTTTAAAAAGAGCTAGGGAAATTCAGTATATACAGACAGCTAATACAATTCAACAACAACAACAACAAAAAAAAACCCGATTAAAAAATAGGCAGGCAGAACTGAGTAGATATTTTTCCAAAGCGGAAATACAGATGGCTAACAGGAACATGAAAAGATGCTCAACATTGCTAATGATCATGGAAATGCAAATCAAAACCACAGTGAGATATCACCTCACACCTGTCAGAATGGCTATCATCAAAAAGAACACAAATAACAAATGTTGGCGAGGATGTGGAGAAAAGGGAATACTCCTACGCTATTGGTGGGAATGGAAATTGGTGCAGCCACTGTGGGAAACAGTATGGAGATTTTTCAAAAAACTAAAAGTAGAACTCCATATGACCCAGTAATTCCAATCCTGGGTATATATTTGAAAAAAACAAAAACACGAATTCAATGAACCCCAATATTCATAGCAGCATTATTTTTAATCGCCAAGACATCGAAACAACATAAGTGTGCATCAACAGATGAAAGAATATAAAAGATACAGTGTGTGTGTGTGTGTGTGTGTATCAAATCTATATTGATACTATATATGCAATGGAATACTATTCAGCCATAAAAAAGAATGAAATTTTACCATTTGCAGCAACATGAATGGACTCGGACAGCATTATGCTAAGTGAAATAAGTCAGATAGAGAAAGACAAATACTATATGATATCACTCATATGTGGAATCTAAAAAATACAACAAACTAATACATATAACAAAAAAGCAGCAGACACAGATATAGAGAACAAACTAGTAGTTACCGATGGGGAGAAAGGAGAGGAGCAATATAGGGGTAGGGGATTAAGAGGTACAAACTATTAGGTTTAAAATAAGCCACAAGATATATTGTACATCGTAGGGAATAAGAGCAAATATTTTATAATGGAGTAAAATCCTTAATAACTGCAAATCACTATATTATACACCTGTAATTTATATAATATTATACATCAACTATACTTCAATTAAACAAAAGATATTCTGTATGGCAGAGAAACAAAATAAAATAAAATAAAATAAGAGGGGAGAATATATAAGAAAGCAAAAGTAAAATCCCTTCTAATGGTAATTTGAATATATATAGCTATATTTCTTCTTCTTTGTTGCACCCCAGTTCTCATAAAATGACCAAAGTACATAAAATTAGAGGGAAACTTAGTGGTACAAACAGAAAAATGGAGACATCCTCATGTCAGAAATTTTTAGGAACTTCCATAGGACATCCTATAGAATAATCTGGTTTGACAAAAGGTTGATGTGGCCTGTTCCTTCTCACAAACAACCCACAAAGTTAGAATAAGAGATCCAAGCAGAATCCCCCTGCCCCCCAAATATTCCAACTGAGAGATGCGTGGGAAGGAAGTGAGGCTGAGCCTTGGATCAATTGATTGACACAAAGAGTTTACACCAGCATCACTCGGAAGAGAAGAAGATCTGGTAAATCCTGGGCAGTCAGCCCAGCACATCCACAGCACCAAATGCAGTGTGAGGACTGCACTCTCCTCCAAGAGACAGTCACACTTAAACCCCGTCCCAGGAGTAACTGCAAAGTTCATGGAGCCCAGAGAAAAATGAAACTGCAGGGCTCTGTGTTTAAAAATTATTAAATACTTTAAAGTAGCAACAGCAGAGCATTAAACCAAGCAGGGAGCCCTTTTAAGTACGAGCCACTGCGTGACTGCCCAGGTGACATGCCAATGAAACTGGCCCTGCCTCCTCTTTTTACCTGTTTACCCAAGTGGCTAATCAAAATCTCACCTTCTTGGTCATCCAGCACCAAACGATCCTTCATTCTCATATTAATCTGGGCATCCCCGACTCTGACCCACCCTGCCTTTGACCTGTACTCTCTAGAACTTATGGCCTGTGACCAGAAAATGCTCCCATTCCTCCCCAAACTTCTCCTTCCCCTTCTCCTTTAACCTGGTTGTACCCTGAGGCCACTGCTTCCCCTGAAGGCTTACCCAGCTGCTGCTGCTGCCTTTTCAATTCACCTCGCCCAGTGAGAGAGGAGTAGGAGTCCTCCTTGCCCCACCCCCAGTGTGTTTCCAAATAGTTCCTTCTGCACCTTGCTTAAAGCCCATGCCCTGCAACCATCCACCCCTCTCAAATTTATAATCTAACTGGCCTCCTAGTACTACCCTGCACTCACTCTACACTTCTAGAATCAGTCTATCTTTCCCCCTCTGGCATCCTCTTAGCAAATCCAACATCCATGTGGATAACCTACCGCAAACCTGGCTTAGCTAATCAGTTACTGGACCTCCACACCATCTCCCACTCTATCCCATCTCCCCCACCCATCCCACAGGCATTCCCTAAATGAAACAGAATCATCGCAAAAATCTTAATTTTGGGTATTCCACTCTCAAGAGTCTTTCCTGTCTTCCAGTTAGTTACTTTAGCACCCCCAATGATGTAACTGTCTATCCTCATCAAGACCTCCCAGGCATCAACTCTCTCCATTACTGCATTATCCATTATGGCCTGGCTGTCTTTACTTTCTGTTTAGTC
Source organism: Hippopotamus amphibius kiboko (assembly GCF_030028045.1). NCBI lineage: Eukaryota > Metazoa > Chordata > Mammalia > Artiodactyla > Hippopotamidae > Hippopotamus > Hippopotamus amphibius. The sequence goes on along the minus strand of NC_080190.1, from coordinate 54,360,789 downwards.
CAATCTAGGTTCCAAAGCCCTCATTATCGTCGCTCCCTTGCAGAGTCCTCATCCCCTTTACTTCTCTCCCCCATTTACATTCCTGTGGGAAAACCCCAACTATCTCCCTGTTGAGTGAGTTAGATTTTCTGACTCACTCAGACCAATGTGAGTCCGAAAATCTAAAGGGACCCTTGAGTGAAAGGCCAAAATGATAGAATGATGGTCACACCTTGACTCTCCTGGTTCATTTTGCTTATTTTTTCCATTCCAAAGCTAAAGAAAAAAATATCTAAGCACTCTACCAGATATAGTACACTACTTCAAAGGAACAAAAATCTTCCCTAAAGTTCTACGTGAATGAATTAATTCTACGTGATTTTTGAGGGTAAAGAGTGTGGACTCAGAATTCTGATCCTAACAAATTCTTGCTTGTGTGCAAGGAAACAGTCTCGGCTGTTCCAAATATGCTCACCATGTGTATCACACTTCCTGAAAATAGACATGCTCCACATTGCCAAGAGATGAATTAAAACCAGAAAATCAGAACTGGGGAAGTCATAGAATAAAGGAATGATAAATTAGCAAAACAAATTGTTCCAATAATTATTGTTAATGTGGTTATAAAACTTACTGTAAATGTCAAAAATAAATCTTGTTGTGAGGATTAGATGTAAAATGCTTAGATTAGTGTCCAGCATATGGTTGGCTATTGTCATTACACAGAAATAAATTTGCTAATAATCTCAATTTAAAGTCCCAAACCCTGTGAAAAAATTCAAGGAAATGTGATAGGGAAGAGAAGGATGGAGTAGAAAATGTAGAGAAAAAGGAAATAAAGTCATATTAAGTTTTTCATCCTATGCTAGATTAAGTAAGAAAATATCATTTTGTTCTTGAAGCTTATAATTAGAAGCAGGATGTGTGGGTATGTGTGTGTTCATGTGTGTGTCATTTCATTTAATGCCGTGGTCCTCTTTCTAAGAGTGCACACCCTATTTACCCAGCAAAGTGTTATTTTATTTTGTTTTCTAAATATACAGGACCTTGATGGAGTGATGCAATGCAGTGGCCCTGTACACACCCATGTCCAGGTCACAGCCCAACTAGTCACTGAATATGAGTCAGCCTTTGCAGCCCCAGAAAAGAGATGGCAAAAAAAGAAGAAGAAAAAAAAGCAGACCCCCTTAAAAATGAGAGCTGGCCAGCCAGGCCCTAGGCTCACAAGGCCATCTTGTCTCTTGCACAGAAGCTGGTCAGCCTCAACCCATTTAGCCCAGGAAGCAGACCTTCAAGGTAACAGTATGAAGCCACAGCCCCAGCACCATCCCTAAGTGTGTCTTCAGGATGCCCACTTCCTGAGCCCAAGACTTCATGTGGCAGAGGAGCAGTGCCTGCCCTCTTTGCTTTCTGTGATCCTGACTGCCCTTGCCCCTACGGGAGAGGTCTTTCAGTGTAGTGACATCAAAATAACGCCACATGCAAGGAAGCTTTAAAAGCAATGGCAACTGCCAGAGACAAAAGATAGCAGAGAGACAGACTGAGGATCATGAGGTCCTGATCAGAGGACAGAAGATGTCAAAAGAACCAGAAGGATTTGGAACCCAGAGGATGCCAATTATCTTAGGGCCAATTTTTAAAATTCTCATTATTTTACACTCACTCAAGGGTACATTTATTAATCCGCATGTAAGTTGGGGAGACCCCCATCCCAGACCTGTTTGCTATAACTCCAAAAGGTGATGTCTGGTCTCATGTTCTCTCTCTCTTTTTTTTTTTTATTGGAGTATAGTTGATTTACAATGTTGTGTTTGCTTCAGGTGTACAGCAAAGTGAATCAGTTGTACACACACATATATCCACTCTTTTTTAGATTCTTTTCCCATGTAGGTCATTATAGAGTATTGCGTAGAGTTCCCTGTGCTACACAGTAGGTCCTTATTAGTTATCTATTTTATATATAGCAGTGTGTATATGTCAATCCCAACCTCCCAATTTATCCCTTTCCCCCCAGTAACCATAATATGATCTCTTAGGTGTGTATTTGAGAAACATCCAGAATAGTTATTCTAACAAAATTCGCCCGAGGGGAAGGGATGTGGCTTTCTAAGATGCCATCCCCTCATGGAACATTATCAATAGAGATTCTGTTTTTTCTGAATTCACAGTACTGTTGCTGAGGCTAGAGGGCTGCCTGACAGGGAACGAGAAGATGTGCCCCTGTGGACATGAATCTCTCTGATTAGAGCCAGCACAGCCATGGCAGCAGCTAGATGGAACCCATAACCACCTGCCCGCATTCTGTCTGCAGCACAGGATAATTAATACCCTGCTCCTAGCCTCCCACTTTCCATTTACTTTGCCAATGCTGCAGTTACATATGACTGACTTTCCCAAATTGGATATTAATGATTTACTCTCTGAAATTTAAGGGTACTTACAAAGCATGGTAGCTTGAGTGGCTAAAAAAAATAATAATGAAAATAGAAAACACTCCCCTCTCCCCATCTGGGTGTGGCCAGACTGATGATTTATGGGAGGGGATGTCTGTCAGCTCTTGACTAGGAAGCCGAAGGCTGGTAGAGGAAGAGGGGCTGGCTGCCTATTTGCCTCAAACATCTCAGTTTCCTGCTGACAGCGTTGGGATCGATCACAGAGCCAGAGCTCTTCCTGCGTAGCTGAACTAACAGAATTCATTCATATTCTTGAACAAAAAGCAAGAGATGCTCCTGCCAGCAGCAGAAGACTACAAGGATCTGATGCCCGGACTCTGCCCCCAGCTTGCCAGTTCTCACCTCCAGCCCCCAGAGCCTTTCACACCCTTGTTTCCGCAAGTCCTTTGGATCACCGCCTTGGAGACCTGGCCCAGAGCTCACCTCCTCACAGAAGCTGTCCTTGACTTATCCCACATCACACTGATTATTAATTTTCTTCATATGCTGCCAACTCATAGAGGTTAGGATATTGCATAGTAGTGGATCTCAAATGCAATAGTTTTCTTTTTTTTTTTAGCTCTTTATTGGAATATAATTGCTTTACACTCTTGTACCAGCTTTTGAGGTACACCAAAGTGAATCAGCTGTATTTATACATATATCCCCATATCCCCTGCCTCCCGCGACTCCCTCCCACCCTCCCTGTCCTGGCCCTCTAAGGCATCACCCATCATCAATCTGATCTCCCTTTGTCATACAGCAACTTCCCACTAGCTATCTATTTTACAGTTGGTAGTGTATCAAATGCAATAATTTTCAAGCAAAGGCACGCTGGTTCACAACAACCATACAGCACCTACACAGCAACTTAGTATACAAAGCTTTGTCCCATAGATTGTCTGTTTTATTCTCATATCCTTGTACAACCCTGTGAGGTGGATGGGTGAGCACAAAACCTTCTATTATGCTGACTTTGCTGCAAACTCTTTGATGCTACTATTTTGATGGAAAAGGTTTTGACAAATTTTAAAGATAAGCCACTAATATCTGTTTTAATTGTCAAAATAAATGAAAAACAGAAATCTTATCCCTACCCCATGACAGTAACCTACAGCCCCCTCCCACTCTCAATGCCCCCCACAACAAGGTGAGGTATTAGAGGGGAAGGGGCAAGAAAATATATTGTGCACATTTCCCAATATACCAAAAAGAAATACTATATTTTGAGCATGTCAAAAGGGCTTTCTCAAATGCCTCATCTAAGTAAAGTGTGCAATGTTTTATTCTAGATATATAATAGATGAAGAAATAATATAACCAAGATGGGTTGACCAAATTCATATAGTTGGCAATGACAGTGCTGTGCTTGAACTCAGCACCTTTGAGTTAATATCCTTTGAGTTCTTATCACACAGAGAAGTAAAGTTTGCTGCCTGGAGAAAGTGATCTTATGCTTTTACAGGGTGCAGAGGAAATAACATGTATGGAGTTACCAAGTGCCAACCACTGCACTAGCCTCTCCAGATAATTATCTTAACACTTCAAGATGGACATCATTGCCATTCCTATGTTCAGGTGAAGAAACTTGCCCAAGGCCAGATAACTAGAAAATAGTTGGGCCAAACTTAGGTCTATGTGAGTGTCAGTCTCACCCCCAAACTTGGAAAACCCTAATTTCAGCTTTGAATCTCTCCCTGGTTTTTGGTTCTTTCTACTTTTTCACTAACAATCTTATTTTTCTTAAGCTCTTTATTGGGGTATAATTGCTTTACACTGTTGTGCCAGTTTCTGCTGTACAACAAAGTAAATCAGCTGCATTTATACACATATCCCCATATCCCCTCCCTCCCATGACTCCTAACCACACTCCCCATCCCACCCCTCTAAGTCATTACCAATCATAGAGTTGATCTCCCTGTGTTATGCAGCAGCTTCCCACTAGCTATCTATTTTACATTTGGTAGTGTATATATGTCAATGCTACTCTCTCATTTCATCGCAGCTTCCCCTGTATCCCTCCCCACCTGCTGTGTTCTGAAGTCCGTTCTCTACATCTGCATCTTTACTCGTGCCCTGCCACTGGGGTCATCAGTACCATTTTTTTAGATTCCATATATATGTGTTAGCATATGGTATTTGTTTTTCTCTTCCTGGCTTACTTCATTCTGCATGACAGACTCTAGGTCCATCCACCTCACTACAAATAACTCAATTTCATTTCTTTTTATGGCTGAGTAATATTCCATTGTGTATATGTGCCACATCTTCTTTATCCATTCATCTGTTGATGGGCATTTAGGTTGCTTCCATGTCCTGGCTATTGTAAATAGTGCTGCAATGAACATTGTGGTATGTTTCTTTTTGGACTATGGTTTTCTCAGGATATATGCCCAGTAGTGGGACTGCTAGGTCATATGGTAGTTCTAATTTTAGTTTTTTAAGGAACCTCCATACTGTTTTCCATAGTGGCTATACCAGTTTACATTCCCACCAACAGTGCAGGAGAGTTCCCTTTTCTCTGCACCCTCTCCAGCATTTATCATTTCTAGATATTTTGATGATGGCCATTCTGATTGGTGTGAGGTGATTCCTCATTGTGGCTTTGACTTGCATTTCTCTAATGATTAGTGAGGTTCAACATATTTTCATGTGTTTGTTAGCCATCTGCATGTCTTCTTTGGAGAAATGTCTATTTAGGTCTTCTGCCCATTTTTGGATTGGGTTGCTTTTTTGATATTGAGCTGCATGAGCTGCTTGTATATTTTAGAGATTAATCCTTTGTCAGTTGCTTCATTGACAAATAGTTTCTCCCATTCTGAGGGTTGTCTTCTTGTCTTATTTATGGTATCTTTTGCTGTGTAAAAGCTTTTAAGTTTCATTAGGTCCCATTTGTTTATTTTTGTTTTTATTTCCATTATTCTAGGAGGTGGATCAAAAAGAATCTTGCTTTGATTTATGTCACAGAGTATTCTTCCTATATTTTCCTCTAAGAGTTTTATAATGTCTGGCCTTACATTTAGCTCTTTAATCCAGAAAACTGCTAGCACTAATCAATGAATTTAGTAAAGTAGCAGGATACAAAATTAATGCACAGAAATCTCTTGCATTCCTATATACTAACAATGAGAAATCAGAAAGAGAAATTAAGGAAACACTCCCATTTACCATTGCAACAAAAAGAATAAAATACCTAGGAATAAACCTGCTTTAGGAGGCAAAAGACCTGCATGCAGAAAACTATAAGACACTGAAGAAAGAAATCAAAGATGACACAAACAGATGGAGGGACATACCATGTTCTTGGATTGGAAGAATCAACATTGTGAAAATGACTGTACTACCCAAAGCAATTTACAGATTCAATGCAATTCCTATCAAAATTACCAATGGCATTTTTCACAGAACTAGAACAAAAAATTTTATGATTTTTATAGAAACGCAAAAGACTCCAAATAGCCAAAGCAATCTTGAGAAGGAAAGACAGAGCTAGAGGAATCAGGCTCCCTGACCTCAAACTATATTACAAGGCTACAGTGATCAAGACAGTATGGTACTGGCACAAAAACAGAAATATAGATCAATGGAAAAGAATAGAGAGCCCAGAGATAAATCCACGCACCTTATCTTTGACAAAGGAAGCAAGAATATACAGTGGAGAAAAGACAGCCTCTTCAATAAGTGGTGCTAGGAAAATTGGACAGCTACATGTAAAAGAATAAAATTAGAACACTTCCTAACACCATACACAAAAATAAACTCAATAACCTTATTTTTTTTTTCTTTAAAAAAAATTTTTTTTCAGATCTTTATTGGAGTATAATTGCTTTATACTGTTGTGCCAATTTCTGCTGTACAACAAAGTGAGTCAGCTGTATTTATACATATATCCCCATATCCCCTCCCTCTTAAGCCTCCCTCCCACTCTCCCTATCCTACCCCTCTAGGTCATCACCAGTCATCGAGTTGATCTCCCTGTGTTATGCAGCAACTTCCCACTAGCCATCTATTTTACATTTGGTAGTGTATGAATGTCAATGATACTCTCTCACTTCATCCCAGCTTCCCCTTCACCCCCCATCCCGTGTCCTCGAGTCCGTGCTCTAAATCTGCATCTTTATTCTTGCCCTGTCACTGGGTTCATCAGTACCATTATTTTAGATTCCATATATATGTGTTAGCATATGGTATTTGTTTTTCTCTTTCTGACTTACTTCATTCTGTATGACAGACTCTGGATGCATCCATCTCACTACAAATAACTCAATTTCATTCCTTCTTATGGTTGAATAATAGTCCATTGTGTATATGTGCCACATCTTCTTTATCCATTCATCTGTTGATGGACATTTAGGTTGCTTCCATGTCCTGGCTGTTGTAAATAGTGCTGCAGTGAACATTGTGGTACATGTTTCTTTTTGGATTATGCTTTTCTCAGGGTATGTGTCCAGTAGTGAGATTGCTGGGTCATATGGTAGTTCTATTTTTAGGTTTTTTTTTTTTTGGGGGGGGGGGTACACCAGGTTCAATCATCTGTTTCCATACACACATCCCTGTACTCCCTCCCTTCCCTGACCCCCACCCCTCGAGTCCCCCCCACCCTCCCTGCCCCAGTCCTCCAAGGCATCTTCCATCCTCGAGCTGGACTCCCTTTGTTATACAACAACTTCCCACTGACTATTTTACAGTTGGTAGTATATATATGTCAGTGCTACTCTCTCGCTTCGTCTCAGTTTCCCCTTCACCCCCCGCCCCCTCCCATACCTCGAGTTCTCCAGTCCATTCTCTGTATCTGCATCCTTATTCTTGTCACTGAGTTCATCAGTACCATTTTTAGATTCCGTATATGTGAGTTAGCATACAATATTTGTCCTTCTCTTTCTGACTTACTTCACTCTGTATGACAGATTGTAGTTCTATCCACCTCATGACATATAGCTCCATCTCATCCCTTTTTATAGCTGAGTAATATTCCATTGTATATATATGCCACATCTTCTTTACCCATTCATTTGTTGATGGGCATTTAGGTTGCTTCCATGTCCTGGCTATTGTAAATAGTGCTGCAATAAACATTATGGTACACGTTTCTTTTGGGATTATGGTTTTCTTTGGGTATATGCCCAGGAGTGAGATGACTGGATCATATGGTAGTTCTATTTGTAGTTTTTTAAGGAACCTCCAAATTGTTTTCCATAGTGGCTGTACCAACTTACATTCCCACCAACAGTGCAGGAGAGTTCCCTTTTCTCCACACCCTCACCAACATCTGTGGTTTCCAGATTTTGTGATGATGGCCATTCTGACTGGTGTGAGGTGATACCTCATTGTGGCTTTGACTTGCATTTCTCTGATGATGAGTGATGTTGAGCATCTTTTCATGTGTTTGTTGGCCATCTGTATGTCTTCTTTGGAGAAATGTCTATTTAGGTCTTCTGCCCATTTGTGGATTGGGTTATTTGCTTTTTTGGTATGAAGCTTCATGAGCTGCTTGTATATTTTGGAGGTTAATCCTTTGTCCGTTGTTTCATAGGCAATTATTTTTTCCCATTCTGAGGGTTGCCTTTAAGTCTTGCTTATGGTTTCTTTTGCTGTGCAAAAGCTTTTAAGTTTCATGAGGTCCCATTCATTTATTCTTGATTTTATTTCCCTGATTCTAGGAGGTGGGTCAAAAAGTATCTTGCTTTGATGGATGTCATAGAGTCTTGTGCCTATGTTTTCCTCTAGGAGTTTTATAGTGTCTGGCCTTACATGTAGGTCTTTAATCCATTTGGAGTTTAGTTTTGTGTATGGTGTTAGGAAGTGTTCTAATTTCATTCTTTGACATGTTGCTGTCCAATTTTCCCAGCACCACTTATTGAAGAGGCTGTCTTTTGTCCATTGTATACTCGTGCCTCCTTTGTCAAAGATAAGGTGCCCATATGTGTTTGGGCTTACTTCTGAGTTCTCTATTCTATTCCATTGATCTTCCTTTCTATTTTTGTGCCAGTACCATACTGTCTTGATCACTATGGCCTTGTAGTATAGTTTGAAGTCAGGAAGCCTGATTCCACATACTCCATTTTTCCTTCTCAAGATTGCTTTGGCTATTCGGGGTCTTTTGTGTTTCCATACAAATCGTAAGATTTCTTGCTCTAGTTCTGTGAAAAATGCCATTGGTAATTTGATCGGGATTGCATTGAATCTGTAAATTGCTTTGGGTAGTACAGACATTTTCACGATGTTGATTCTTCCAATCCAGGAACACGGTATGTCCCTCCATCTGTTTGTGTCATCTTCGATTTCTTTCATCAATGTCTTAAAGTTTTCTGCAGACAGATCTTTTGCCTCCTTAGGCAGGTTTATTCCTAGGTATTTGATTCTTTTGGTTGCAATGGTGAATGGGGGAGTTTCCTTAATTTCTCTTTCTGCTCTTCCGTTGTTAGTGTATAGGAATGCAAGAGATTTCTGTGCATTAATTTTGTATCCTGCTACTTTACTGAACTCATCAATTAGTGCTAGCAGTTTTCTGGTAGAGTCTTTAGGGTTTTCTATATATACTATCATGTCATCTGCAAAGAGTGACAATTTGACTTCTTCTTTTCCAATTTGGATTCCTTTGATTTCTTTTTCTTCTCTGATTGCTGTGGCTAAAACTTCCAAAACTATGTTGAATAATAATGGTGAGAGTGGACACCCTTGTCTTGTTCCTGTTCTTAGAGGGAATTCTTCCAGTTTTTCCCCATTGAGAATGATGTTGGCTTTTGGTTTTTCATATATGGCTTTTATTATGTTGAGGTAATTTCCTTCTATGCCCATTTTCTGGAGAGATTTTATCATAAATGGATGTTGAACTTTGTCAAAAGCTTTTTCTGCATCTATTGAAATGATCATATGGTTTTTATCCTTCGATTTGTTAATATGATGTATCACATTGATTGATTTGTGTATATTGAAGAATCCTTGCATCCCAGGGATAAACCCCACTTGATCATGGTGTATGATTTTTTTAATGTGCTGTTGGAGTCTGTTAGCTATTATTTTGTTGAGGATTTTTGCATCTATATTCATCAGTGATATTGGTCTGTAGTTTTCTTTTTTTGTGACATCTTTGCCTGGTTTTGGTATCAGGGTGATGGTGGCCTCGTAGAATGAGTTTGGGAGTGCTCCGCCTTCTGCAATATTTTGGAAGAGTTTGAGAAGGATAGGTGTTAACTCTTCTCGAAATGTCTGATAGAATTCGCCCATGAACCCATCTGGTCCTGGGCTTTTGTGTGTTGAGAGATTTTAAATCACTGCCTCAATTTCCATACTTGTGATTGGTCTGTTCATGGTTTCTATTTCTTCCTGGTTCAGTCTTGGAAGATTGTATTTTTCTAAGAATGTATCCATTTCTTCCAGGTTATCCAATTGATTGGCATCTAGTTGCTTGTAGTAGTGTTTTGTATTTCTGAGGTGTCCGTTGTTACTTTTCCTTTTTCATTTCTAATTCTGTTGATTTGCATCTTCTCCCTTTTTTTCTTGATGAGTCTGGCTAATGGTTTATCAATTTTGTTAATCTTCTCAAAGAACCAGCTATTAGTTTCATTTATTTTTCTTATGGTTTCTTTCCTTTCTTTTTCATTTATTTCTGCTCTGATCTTTATGATTTCTTTCCTTCTGCTCACTTTGGGGTTTCTTTGTTCTTCTTTCTCTAGTTGTTTTAGGTGTAAGGTTAGGTTGTTTATTTGATCATTTTCTTGTTTCTTAAGGTAGGACTGTATTGCTATAAACTTCCCTCTTAGAACTGCTTTTGCTGCGTCCCATAGGTTTTGGGTTGTTGTGTTTTCGTTGTCATTTGTTTCTAGATATTTTTTGATTTCCTCTTTGATTTCTTTAGTGATTCCTTGGTTGTTTAAGAGTGAATTGTTTAGCCTCCATGTGTTTGTCTTTTTTGCAGTTTTTTTCCTGTAATTGATATCTAATCTCATGGTGTTGTGGTCTGAGAAGATGCTTGATATGAGTTCAATTTTCTTGAATTTGCCGAGGTTTGATTTGTGACCCAAGATGTGATCTATCCTGGAAAATGTTCTGTGTGCACTTGAGAAGAATGTGTAGTCTGTCGTTTTTGGATGGTATGTCCTATAAATATCAATTAAGTCGAGATGGTCTAATGTGTCATTTAAAGCTTGTGTGTCTTTACTGATTTTCTGTTTGGATGATCTGTCCATTGATGTAAGTGGGGTGTTCAAGTCTCCCACTATTATTGTGTTCCTGTCGATGTCCCCTTTTATAGCTGTTAGCATTTGCCTTATGTATTGAGGTGCTCCTATGTTGGGGGCATAGATATTTACCATTGTGATATGTTCTTCTTGAATGGATCCCTTGATCATTATGGAGTGTCCTTCCTTGTCTCTTTTAATAGTCTTTACTTGAAAGTCTAATTTGTCTGATATGAGTATTGCTACTCCAGCTTTCTTTTGACTTCCATTTGCATGGAATTTCTTTTTCCATCCCTTCACTTTCACTCTATATGTATCCCTTGGTCTGAAGTGGGTTTCTTGTAGGCAACATATAGAAGGGTCTTGTGTTTGTATCCATTCAGCCAGTCTGTGTCTTTTGGTTGGAGCATTTAATCCATTTACATTTAAGGTGATTATTGACATGTGTGTTCCAATTACCATTTTCTGAATTGTTTTGGGTTTGTATTTGTAGGTGTTTTCCTTTTCTTGTGTTTCCTACTTAGAGAAGTTGCTTTAGCACTTGTTGTAAGGCAGGTTTGGTGGTGCTGAATTCTCTTAACTTTTGCTTGTCTGGAAAGCTTTTGATTTCTCCCTCAAATCTGAATGAGATTCTTGCTGGGTAGAGTATTCTTGGCTGTAGGTTTCTCTCTTTCAGGACTTTCAGGATATCCTGCCATTCCCTTCTGGCCTGCAGAGTTTCTGTAGAAAGGTCAGCTGTTATCCTGATGGGTTTTCCCTTATATGTTGTTTGTTGCTTTTCTCTTGCTGCTTTTCATATTTTTTCTTTGTGTTTAATTGTCGTTAGTTTGATTAATATGTGTCTTGGTGTATTTCTCCTTGGGTTTATTCTGTATGGGACTCTCTGTGCTTCTTGGACTTGGTGAATTATTTCCTTTCCCATGTTGGGGAAGTTTTCCACTATAACCTCTTCCAATATTTTCTCAGACCCTTTCTTGTTTTCTTCTTCTTCTGGGATGCCTATAATTCGAATGTTGGTACGTTTAAGGTTATCACTGAGGTCTCTGAGACTGTTTTCTAATCTTTTTATTCTTTTTTCTTTTTCCTGCTCTGTGGCAGTTATTTCCCCCATTCTATCTTCCAACTCACTGATTCGTTCTTCTGCCTCAGTCATTCTGCTGGTTATAGCATCTAGAGTATTTTTAATTTCAGTTATTTTGTTATCCATTGCTGTTTGTTTTTCTGAGTTCTTATGAACTGTTTCTTGTACTTTCTCTATTTTCTTATCGAGATTTTGTATCATTTTTACTATCATGACTCTAAATTCTTTTTCAGGCATTTTTCCTATTTCCTCCTCATTTATTTGGTCTTGTGGGTTTTTTTCCTGCTCCTTTGCCTGCATGGTGTTTCTTTGTTTCCTCATGGTTGTCCAAACTTTTGGGGTTGCTTGTCCTGGCGATAGAGGTGTTTATAGAAGACTGTCCAAGCCTCAGACTAATGTCCAAGTATTGGATTAAACGAATATTAAGTCTAGGAAACACATACATGTATAAGACACACAATTATTGAATCCATTAGGACATAAGGCTCTAGAAAGACCTGACAGAACCCCAGTGTGCTATCAGATATTCAAAGAGAAACCCAGCAGAAATTGACAACTGAAACAGAACAAATCAGAGACAAATGCAAAAGTAAACAAACAACAAATAACACCCTACACATACAAACATCAATCCAGGGAGATTTTGTAAGCTAGGATCAAATATAGAAAAGAGCTGGAGTACCACCAGAGAGAATGGAGTTTCTCAGAATGTAATTAGACAACTGTACTAAGAACTAAGATAAAGACAAAAGCCTAATATTAAATACCAAGGCAGTGTGTCATCTGGAGAATAGAGCAAGGAGTCTGAGCAGACCAATAGTGTTGCTTATAAGTATGTTAAGATAAAATAAACTTTAAAAGGCTGGAAGAAAGGGGAACAGAAGAGCATAATGTGGTTAGAAATATGCAAATAAAAAGAAAGGAACAGAAATGTATAAAAGATAGGGATGAAAGGAAAGTATGAGAGATATTTTGTCCATACTACCAAAAACTTAGCTAGATATAGAAGTATATAAAAAGGCAAAAAAAAAAAAAAAGAATAAAAAATATCATTAAAAAATTATGTTATAAAACTTGTAGAGCCCTTAGGGCTAAGATCATATTTAATAAATCAAAAAAAAACAAAAAACAAAAAACAAAAGAGAGAGAGAGAGAGAAAAAAAAAAATCCAGAACTGATCCCAGAATGGACCAGTTCAATAGGTATTGATACTACTATTTCTGTTTCCTTAGCGTCTCAGCTGTAAGTGTCCTTCTCCTTGCCTTGGGTTTTTTTTTGCGTTCTTCTGTGACCAGCAGAGGTTCCTTTATTGTTCGTCTGTAAGCGTCAGTGTGTGGGGAGGGAGAGGGTACAATAGTGGCTCCTTCTCCTGGGAGTGAGTGAGCAGTGGCGCACTGTTGTTTCAGTCAGGCTTGGAGGTGCCTGTTGCAGAGGGCGCTGGTGGCTCAGGCGTAAACAGAAAGTCTTAGAGTTGGGCCTCTCTCGGGTTTTTTTCTTTTTGATGCTGTTTTTTGTTTTTTGTTTTTTTTTTTTTTCTCTCGGCAGCCTCCCTGCTGCTGGTGTTGCAAGGGGTTTTAATCTAGCCCCGCCCGAGTGCCTGAGTGTGCTTGTTATCCCTGAGCGCCTTAGGTGGCCCGCAGGGTGTCTCTCCACTGCCTGTTGCAGAGGCGCCGAAAGAGAGGGAGAGGCTATGCGTGCGGCTCCTCCCCCCTGCCTGTGAGCCTGCAGCCTCCAGCTGCCATCATGGCCGGGCAGCTCTCAGGGACGGGCACTCCTCTCCGCGGACCTCCTCCCTCCTGTCCTCTCGGTCCGTCACCCTACCAGCAACAATGTTTCTCACCCTGAACCAGCTCTCCGGTTCCCACGCTCCCGCTCCTGGACCCTCCGTTCAGCTGCGGATCGATGTCTCGGTCCGGGAACGCTGAGCTGCGCTGCGGACCCTCCGTATGTTTCTCACTCCCTCCCGTCTGCCACAGCTCCGCCGCTTCACCCTCTCTGAGCCCTCGTAGATGCCTCCCTACTGGCTATGTCGGGCTCCCCTCAGCCCTCTCTGGTGTCCGAGGCCATCTGCTGGTGTTCAGCTGGTTCTCTGTGGGAATCACTGCGTCCTTCCGTGCATTCCCAATGCATCTGTGGAGAGGGATGCACTCCACGTCTCTCTACTTCGCTGCCATCTTTTTTCCCTTGACCTTATTTTGATGCCATTGCTTCCATTTTCTTGGGCAGCAAAAACATTTCTGGGCATGCTGGCTGAGCATCTCCACAGGGAAGCAGGAGGTGAAAGAATGTGACAATTGGTCCCAGGAGGTCAGATCACGATTGGGAGAGCAGAGGGGAGGGGAGAAGGAGTGCATGCTCATTACAGTGTGGGTTCTGCCCTCTTTGGCTGTGTGTCATTGTAGACCTCCCGCCAAGAAACAAAGAGCAGGAGAAAGGGTGGAAAAAGAGGAAGAGAAGGAAGATAAAGAGGAAGTGGAAAGAGCATCAAGTCAGGGAACAGAAGGAGCAGTAAACTCAAGTGACTTGTATACTATTGAGAAGGAGTATGGAAAGGGACTGAAAATATGAGCTTCCAAGTTTGTGGTCAAGTTCCAGATCAGCCAGAGATGAAATCTCTCTGAGCTTTAATTTACGCACTTGAAAAACAGGCATGATCATAATACTTGCCTCATAGTGCTATGGGGATAATTAGATGAGATAAAGCCTAAAGCATATTTAACCCAGTGGCTGATTCATAGCAAACATTCAGTAAATGTTAGCTATTCTGATTTTTTTTAAAATAAAGATTAATGAAAAATAAACAGGGGACACTCAGATGAAAGGAAAAGGACCAAGCAAATATGTAGACTGCATGTACTACTAAGGTTTCTATGACTGAGCTTAAAATTGACAATCAAAGCCACACGTGGGAGAAAACTTCTTACATCTTATTTTCAGAAAGGAGAAAATGTACTAGGAACGGGGCAGAGGAGGATGTTTTCCTTAATCTGAGTGAAGCTTCTCAGAGACCACAGTACTCATTGACATCAGTGGCTGGGAACAGACTTATACCTTTTATGTGGCAAGGGGAGAGGCTCAGGGGGCATCCTCTTTTATTCTAAACCACAGGTGTGAAAATGACTAACGTAATAGACAATTTTTTCAACAGACATACAAACTCCCCAGAACTGTGCTGAATGCTGCTCACAATAGTATTAATAGTAGCTAACAGCTGCTGAGAACTCACTGTGTGCCAGGCAAGGGTCTCTTCACTAATACCTACCGTCACTAAACTAAGAACCTACTATCACTTACCATGGCCCTATTATCAACTTTGTGTCATAAATGGGGAAAATGGGACCAAAGGAGGATGGGAAATTTACTCGAAGTCACAGAGCTGGTGAATTGTAAAGATGCAGTCTCAAAGAGACCAACTCAGAAGCCCAGGCCCTAATTATGATGCTGACTCCAACCATAACTAAATATAATTCTGAGACTTGAGAGATGTAAATGTCCTATAGTGGCAGAATTCTAAAGATCTGTGTTTTTGCTGCCATTTTAATATATCCTAGGGAATATGGTGGAAATGGGCAATCCTGGTTTAAGATTCAGGATTAGCCACATGGTTGGCCATTCTCCTTAAAGAAGAAGAACTGGAGTTCCTTGATTAGGAATTAACCCCTGAATTTTGGAAATATCAGCTGACCTCCCCTAGTTTACTGTCTGATGCTCTACTGTCCCAACCTTAATTTTCCTGCATTCTTCTCAGTAAAAGACAACTCCATTGTTTGAATTTGGTCCAACAAAAACCCTGGCCCATTCTTGATTCCCTGTCTCCCACACACCACATCTAATCTGTCATCAAATCCTATCAGCTCTGCTTTCAAAATATAGCCATAACCCAACTACTTCTCACCACCACCACTGTTGCCACCTTGGTCCAAGCCAACATCAGTTCACACTGAGGTTATTGCTAGAACCTCCTAAGTGAAGTCCCTCTTCTCCCTATGCCCCCTGTATTCTGTTCTCCCCACATCAGCCAGAATGAGTTTTTAAAACATGCCTCTGCTTAAATACCCTGTCATTGCTTAAAGCCTCCAAATGGCTTCCCACCTTAACCAGAAGAAAGGATAAAATTCTTACTAATGGCTAAAAGACTCTACATGACCCAACCCATAATCTCTCTGACCTCCTCTCATGCTGGGTTCATTGTACTTTAGCCACACCAGCCTTCCTTCTCTTGCTGGACTAGGCCAAGTGGCTCCTGGAAGAGGGCCTTTGCATGCAGCCTGGGGCCCTCTTCTCCCAGATAGCCCATGGTCCACTTCTATGCATCCTTTGCGTCTCTGCTCAAATATTGTCTTATCAGAAAAAACTTCCCAGACCACCCTTTTTAAATTAGTACTCTGCCAGCCTCAGATATGCCCATATTATCTAGCACCACCTAACAGGGTTGGCCAAAACGTTCCTTCAGTTTTGAAATAAAAATAAAACACACATTTTTCATTTTCACCAAGAACTTTGTTGAACAACATATTCACATTTTTGTTCCACTACCTTCTGCCATTTTTCAGGCAACTTCACAATTCCATCTTCAAAACATTTTATCTTTTTGAACAAATAACTCTTCCATGTGCCTTTTACAGTCCTTCAGGGGATTGAAATTTTTTCCATCAAGAGAATTTTGTAAAGACCAAAATAAATGGAAATCTGAAGGTACAATGTCTGGTGAATACTGTGGATGAATCAGAACTTCCCAGCCAAACTGTAACAGCTTTTGCCTGGTCATCAAAGAAACATGTGGTCTTGCATTATTCTGATGGAAGATTATGTGTTTTCTGTTAACTAATTCCGGATGCTTTTCGTTGAGTGCTGCTTTCAGTTGGTCTAATTGGGAGCAGTAGTTGTTGGAATTAATTGTTTGGTTTTCCAGAAGGAGCTCATAGTAGAGGACTCCCTTGCAATCTCACCATATACACAACATCACCTTCTTTGGATGAAGACCTGCCTTTGGTGTGCTTGGCGGTGATTTGTTTCACTTGCCCACAATCTCTTCCATTCCACATTATTGTACAGTATCCACTTTTCACCGCCCATCACAATTTGTTTTGAAAATGGAATGTTTTCATTACATTTAAGTAGAGAATCACATGCGGAAATACTGTCAAAAAAGGTTTTTTGCACTTAACCTATGTGGAACCCAAACATCAAAGAGATTCACATAACCAAGCTGGTGCAAATGACTTTCAGTGCTTGATTTGGATATTTTGACTAAGTTAGCTATCTCCCGCATGGTGTAACATTGATTGTTCTCAATTAATGTTTCCATTTGATCACTATCAACTTCAACTGATCCACCCGACCGTGGAGCGTCATCCAGTAAGAAATCTCCAGCACAAAACTTTGGAAACCACTTTTGACATGTTCAATCAGTCACAGCATCTTCTCCATACACAGCACAAATCTTTTTTTTTTTTTTGCATTTTTACCTTTCTTGAAATAATAAAGCATTATATGCCAAAATGTTGCTTTTTTTCTTCCATTTTCAATATTAAAATGGCTACACAAAAATTCACCACTTTTGATATTTTTTTCAGATCTTTATTGGAGTATAATTGCTTTACAATGTTGTGCTTTAGTTTCCGCTGTACAACAAAGTGAATCAGCTGTATTTATACATATATCCCCATATCCCCTCCCTCTTGAGCCTCCCTCCCGCTCTCCCTATCCCACCCCTGTAGGTCATCGCCAAGCATTGCGTTGATCGCCCTGCATTATGCAGCAGCTCCCCACAGCTATCTATTTTACATTTGGTAGTGTATGTCAGTGCTACTCTCTCGCTTTTAATGCACACTGTGACAGCTGTCACAATACAATCTAACAAAATTATTTCGAATGACGTTAAAGACAACTAAGCGCTACTAGAGCCATCATATGGAAAAAAATCAAACATTTTCGCCAACCCAAAATTTTCTACTTTTTAATTTTACTTATATACTTTGTTTATTGCCTGCCTATGTTCCCCCAGCACTCATGAGGGCAAGAATTCAGGTCTGTTTTGTTACTGCTGTATCTCAAGTGCCTCGAACAGTCTGCAACATAGGAGATAATCAATAAATATTTTCTAAATAAATGATGAATGAATAGAGTTTGAAGGCAGATAATATAGTATATTCTTCTTTGTTTTGCCAACAATACCTGGCATATAGTAGGTATTAAATAAATGTGGAGGTTTGGGGAGGTTAAATTAATGAGTATCTATATTAGTCAGTGTTCTCTAGAGAACCAGAGGCAATAGGTGAGATGTATACATATAGAGAAGATTTATTTTAAGTAATTGGTTCATGCAATCATGCAGGCTGGCAAGTTCGAAATCTGCAGGATTGGCCATCAGGCTGGAGACCCAGGGAATCACTGCAGAATTCCCTCTTGCTTGGAGAAAGTCAGTCATTTGTTCTGTTCAGGTCTTCAACTGATTAGATGAGGCCCACCCGCATTATGGAAGGCAATTTGCTTTATTCAAAGTTCACCAATTTAATTGTTAGTCTTATCCAAAAACATAGCCAAAGAAACACTCAGAATAATGTTTGACCACATATTTGGACTTTATGGTCCAGCCAAATTGACACATAAAATTAATCATCACAGTATCCTATTAAGGTGAATCAATAGGACACATCAGGTTAATGAAGGGAGAATATTATAATGAGAATCCAATATCTGCTTCTTTACCATAAATGCTTTATAAGCACAATGTCCTATATTCTACCATTAAGCACTTACTAGGCACTGTGCTAAGCACTGCAGAAGACAAGTCTGAGTTATCCTCATCAAGGAGCTCAGAAGAGCTACATAATATCTATCATCCTGCAAGGGTTATCACTGCTGAACGTCCACATGCCCGACTACTGGTCTCAAGAGAGACTGTACAGGTTGTCAGCCAGGTCCTTTCTCAATGAACTGCGTAAGTATATGCAGATCAGTAATGGGCTTGGCAGCTATACAGAAAAACTGAGCAAATACGAACACCCATAGTTTATAGAAGAGTAAAAAACAGTCATCCCTCTTAGGGTGTGTACCTAACAACTTCCACTTCCCTAGAAGTCCCTCTCCCTGGCTATAGGGGCAGGCTCTGGTGGCTGTTATCTGTATTTCTGGTATTTGTTCCCCTTCTTCTCCCCTTCCTGATTGTATGTCCCTTGAATTCTCCAAGCCAGTTTCCTCAGGAGTGAAAACTACGTACTAGTCAGTCAGCTCGATGAGCACAAAGATGTAGCTCAGTTGTTTACCCAGCAAGACATATTAGTTATCACTATTATTATCATGATTATTGCTATAATTATTAATTCAGAAAAGGGAAGCTATTTCATGAGTCTGCCCCCTCTGGGCACTAGCATTATATCCTTAAGAGTCAAGTTGAATTCACTTCTTGCAAGTATATTTTTATAGCAACGCAAACAGGACTTTTTCACTCCCAGTTTATGATGATGAAGACACAAGGTCATGTCAAGGTTGACCAAGCCCATGTTCTGTAAAGAGAGAGCTAAGAACATTTCATCATACACACCTGACATTCTCTGAATCACTTTCAAAGTGTTGCTTGTTTGTTTGCTTGCATGATGGTTTCAATAATTTGTGTCTGCCTGACTAAACTACAACTCCATAGGAACTATGAATATTTTATTCTTGGTTGAACCTCATCATTGAGAACAATGTCTTGCTGAATTATGCAGGAGAGACTAGGTGAGGCCACAGAACCAAATCTTCAAACTTCAGAAGTCAGTGATGTAATACAATAAAGGTCTAATTCTTTATTACTCATGCTACATGCCCACCATGAGTTGGTAGGGGGCTCTGCTCCACATAGTCACTCAGGGACCCAGGAAGCCAGGAGATCCACCATTCTATTGTAGCTACACAATCTGGAATATATTGTTTCTCAATCACTGGGGCTGCTCATATATGGAAGTGTCTTGTGCCAGCAATTGAACATTTTGACCCCAGAGTGACACGCCCACTCGTAGATCCTTGGCCAAGAGGAATCTCCAGCCCCAACTAACTGCAAAATGTCTAGGAAATTTAGGAGACCATAAGCATATTTTGTGAGCATTACTGTCTCTACTACACTTGCATACCATAAATATTCAGTAAATATTTTTGATTAAATGTATGAATGAATGATAATTTACAACAAATTTTGCATACTCTACAATGACTCCTGATCTGTTTCCAGTCCCAACCTACCCTAGGTGGAAGGATAGATTCTGGATCCATCTGAATTCTTCTTCTAAGCCCCAAACAGTTTGCATAAACTTCCATTTAATGCTCATAATGACCATGTCACAGATGAATAACTGACCCTATCAGAGTTTTTGGAATTTATTTGGGAGGTTCTTCAATGAGCTGTGTTGATTTGCTCATAATTTCCAGTGAATTAGGTCCTGAAACAAAAAGACAAAATCCTGGCTCTAGAACTTGCCAATGACTTTTAGGTCATGAAAACAACAAAGGGTTGAGAAAGTAATTTTCTCCAAGAAAATTCTTCTCTAATGAAAAATAGCAGCAGTTATGTCTAAAGTCATAAGAGACAGAAAGAAACAGGGAAACACCTATCAAGGTCTGCCCACACAATGCAGTAGATTAAGTCCCAAAGAGGTCACTTAAGGCTTGACGCATAGGACAGTGCTTCTTGTAACAGGCCCAAACACATGAAACCATCCTTCTCTGCTTTTTTTTTTTTTTGCTAATTTGGCATTTCTAGAGAAATGGCTTTCATTGCCTCAGATTCTTAATTTTCAAATTCTCATTCCTCAATAAGCCAATTAACTACCTGTGCCCAAGTGAAGAATGGGTTGAAGGACAAGGAGAGGGAAAACAGGAAACTCTAAAACACATTGAAAGAAATAATCCAAATCCCTATTGTAGACATACTTGGTTGCTTGCCTCACCCATAGTGCTTGTAGAGAGCTGGTCCCTAGAACAGAGTAAACATCATTCAGTGCAGCCAACATACCCCAGACTGCAGACATTCATCTGTTTGCTTGCCTTCAACTAACATGATGCTCTCTCATTAATTTTCAGTTATGCCCTGGGAATCTATGAGTCTATTGCAGATGGCAGGTACTTAGGATAAAATGGTATGCAGACTCGGAGCTTGGGAAGCCTTATTTGGAGTTAAGGAAAAGAAGTGAACAAAGGACTCTGGTCAAGAGAAAGAAGCCCCAGGGACTTCCCTGGTGGTCCAGTGGTTAAGACTCAGCACTCCCAATGCAAGGGACCCAGGTTCAATTCCTGGTCAGGGAACTAGATTCCACATGCCGCAACTAAAGATCCTGCACGCGACAATGAAGGTCCCATGAGCTGCAACTAAGACCCATCGCAGCCAAATAAATAAATAAATATTAAAAAGAGAGAGAGAGAGAAAGAAGACTCAGATTCAGACTTCTCTGGTGGCTCAGTGGTTAAAAGTCCGCCTGCCAATTCAGGGGACACGGGTTCCATCCCTGGTCCAGGAGGATCCCACATGCTGTGGAGCAGCTAAGCCCGTGCAGCACAACTACTGAGGCTGTGCTCTAGAGCCCATAAGCCACGATACTGAGCCCACATGCTGCAGCTACTGAAGCCCGCATGCCTAGAGCCTGTGCTCTGCAATGAAGAGTAGCCCCCACTCGCCGCAACCAGAGAAAGCCTGCGCACAGTAACAAAGACCCAACTCAGCCAAAAGTAAAAAAAAAATAAAAATAAAAAAAGAAGACCCAAATCCAACAAGAGAAGCGGAGGTGAGGATGACATGTGGGCCCAGGGGAGATGGAGAAAGGAGCATCTGTATCTTACCTTCCAGTCTGGCTGCTCTTCACAGCTTTGCAATAGCCCCACTCTGTATTCGTGTAATCTGAGGTTGTCTGTCCTTTTCAGCCAAAAGGACCTTGATTCTACACATATTAATATTAGTGATGATAATTAGCATTTACTAAACACTTATTATTTAATGTATCCAGAGTCACACTAAAACCTATATTATTGTTTTATTGTTCTTCACATTATTCCTCTGAGAGTAGTACTATTTTCATCCCCATTTTCCAGTTGAGCAAACTGAGCCTCTGAGCAGTTAAGTAATTTGATTGCAACTTCCAGTTGAGTTGGGAATTAAACACACATGGATTTGACTCAAAGCTCACACTCTTAGCTGCCCTCCTAGACTGCCCTTGACCCCCAAGCTGAGCAATCTCATGAATCTGGGAACTACAGAAGAGTAACCCGCCCCTCTAAAAGTCCACCACTTGGTTCTCACTGACAGTGACCTTGTAACAAAGTTGGAAGAGTATGAGCTTCGGCTTCAGCGTGGGAGGAGTTGAATTTAAATCCTCGCTCTAGAGTTTACTTAATCTCTCCCCAACCCTCACCTTCTTCATCTATAAAATAACAATTCATCCAACCTGAGAGTTGCAGGTTAAATTAGGCAGCAGATATGACAGAGTGTGTAGCATAAAGCAGAACACCTAGTAGATTTTAATAAACACCAGTTCCCTCCCTATTTGTGGGTGGTTTTGAAGATTAAGGAGCTAGCTACATTTGCAAAGTAAAAGTGCATGGCACATAGTAGGTGATAAATGTACATTACATCCCTTCCCTCCCTTCACTCTACAATTTCTGAGATGTCTTGGCCATCAGCTTGTAATACAGACCAGAATCACTTTTAGGCAACCATGGAGCTTCAGCTCAGCACTTTTACAAGAGGAGCACTGATCCCAAGTCAAGGCAATTTTTTGTCCTTCTGAAATGTGTGTGATTCTCAGGGAGCTGTGAGAATAGTCTATGAAAAGTAAGAAATGCCAGGCTGCTTTTACTTCAAGTTGTCACCAGTGAAAAGTGTTACTGTAGGTTAATGAATTTTTCCAAAAGAATGAACTGTCACAGGGGCACGGGGGGTGAGAGGAGGGAAGAGGGTGATTACCTGTGTGACTCTAGCCCAGGCTTCATTAACTAACGCTGCTCGCTGCAGACAATTGCAAGTAAATCTCAGCTGGACAGAGAGATTCGTGCTCGCCAGAGATGGATTCTAACCATATAGCTGAAAAGAGCGTCTCTCTCAGCTTAGCCACCAGATATCAGTAAACACACAGCTGCAGGGTTTCTGTGGGTGGTCTCTGGATTTCCTCCTTTCTTAGACAAAACAAGAGCTTGGGACCCTACTTAACCCTCTTCTTAAACAAATGATACCCATACAGAGTAGATGACCCCATCTACACAAAGGATTGGAAAGTGAGAAGCCCCCCACTTCCACACAGCCACTGAAAAACATCATGCTGTTGAGGAAGAAGCTGAGTTTCTGAAGTTGGTGTCCTCTGCTACTCAAAGTATAGTCCATGGACCAGCATTCTGCATTACCTGAGAAGTTGTTAGAAACGACCAGAATCCCAGGCCCAATCGTAACCCTCCTAAATCAGAATCTGCACCAGACTGGATGGGGTTCCAAGGTGAGGAGCATTGTAAATGCAGATTCTGACCCCCAGAGGTCTGGGGCGGGGCCTGAAATTTTGCACATCAAAGAGGCTCCCAAGCAAGGCCAATGCTGTTGAGCCACAGAGCACACTGAGCAGCAAGGCTCTGTGTAACTGATTAGTTAGCCCCTGCCCGCTCTACTGAGTGACTGACCTGGCTAGGATTAGTTCTCTGCTACGGCATCTGTGTCATCCCAAACCGTCACCCATCACCACTCATGCTGCTGGAGCACAGAAAACTAATTGTCCACTAAAGATGCATGTACCTCCTTAGCCCTGGAAGGGAGCTCCCAGTAGCTCATTGGTGAGGCTCCCTCCTTGTCACCAGGAGTGGGCACGACAGGTTCCTATCAATGTGAAATGGGCAGGAATGCCACAACTTACATCCAAGCCAGGACTTTCAGGAAGTGAGCCACTTTCTTCATTCCCTTTGCCCTCTGCTGACTGTGGACTCTGAAGTCTTGGTGGATGATAGAGCAACGAGATGGAAAGAACCTGGGTCCCTAAATCAACATATAGATGAAAACCACCCTCTGGCTTCCAACCCTGCATTGGTATGTTACATGTGCAGGAAACAGATTTCCATTCTTTTATGCAACTGAAACTATGAGATTTCCTTTTTCCAGCAGCTGGTGTTACACTAATACCACCACCACCATTATAGTCTCCCAAAAAGTCTAATAGCTACATTTAACTTAGTCGTGGCTATTCCCTGCCAGGCACTGTGCAAGACGTGATATACATTGTGTCTAAACTCCCACAGCTAAAACAATCCCCATTTTGCAGATGTACAAACTGCAGCTCCAGAGATAGTAGGAGGTAAATCATTTTCTCAGGATCCCACTTCTAGTAAGGGCAGAGCTGGAGTTCAAACCAAGTGTTTGCTACTGTGAACAAGAGTGAAGCTAGAACTGCAAGAGGCTCAGTTCCATGGAAATTTGCACAATGAAATGAGATTTCATTGCCAGCTAGTTATTACCACATCATCCTGCTGCTTTCCTGAACTTTCCCAAATGGCCTTTCTCTGCCTGCCTCTGTCCTTTGTACTCTCCCTCACAAGGTAATTACTAATAAAAATTCTGACTATATGCAGGAATTCTCCACCCATCTAGCCCTAGGTCTCTCCTGGAGCTGCCTTCTCTCCAGTGTCTCTCTGTATTTTGCAGGACTAAATGGTTGCTGTCAAGATGGCTTAGTGCTCCTTGAGGGTCAAGTCTATTGGTTGCTTCAGCGATGCCCTTGTTGCCAAGCTGGCTTCCTTCACCAGCTGTTTCTGGTGTTTTGTGGGTCTTCTCCCTTCTCCTCCTTCTTGCTCAGACACATAACGCAACAGAGCTGTGAGAACAGCTGCACTAAAGCCTCCCCAGCCAGGGAAAGTGCTAACATCTGGGGAGGGACTGGTGAAATCAGCCCTGAAAGGCGAGCCACTGTGCACTCCACTCACCCCCTTACCAGTCGAAGGAGCCTCGGGTCTGAAACCCTGCCACCGCCTCACCGGCTCCTGTGCCCACCCACCTCGTGATCCCTGCCACCTCCTGCATGAGAATGTGGCCAGCAAAGCGGTCACTCTCACTACACAGCTCCTCTGGTCATCCTCAGCCACATGTAGAAGTTACTCCAGGAATTGGGGGAGTGGGGTAGACCGGAGCAGTGTTGCGCTTGATCCAGTGTTTGAACTGGGTGCAGAAACAGAATGAGGTGTCTTGCCCAAGATGTCCAGGAACCAAAAATGACAAGGAAAAAGAGAAGCCAGAGCTCTCACCCATGGACAGCGTCCCCACACCTGTCACTATACCTTGAACATAGTAGATGCTCGTGTCCTACTTACATAAACAATCGAATGAATTAATTAGCAAATGAATGAGTGAGTAGGTATTAAATGCACGTGAAAACGTCCTCAAGTGGAACTGGGGATTTATTTAATGTACCTACAGGATCAGGGAAACCTCCATGGATGAGAGCTCTAAGCTGGGGTTTGGAAGGATGAATAGGAGCTTCCTGTGGGGATGGGGTAGAGGAGCTCTCATTTCTGGGACACTTCCACCTGCGCTTTGTACCTACAGAAGGGAACTGAGACTCGTGATAACTTTACCTTGGGTGCACTTGCCAATAATGAATGTCTTGTTCTTTTCCTGATTTGTTTATCCGTCTCTAATTAGATCCTCATGGGCCTCTGATTACCATGATGAAAAGAGAGCCTGGAAGGCAGGCTCATTGACAAAGCATTGGTGACTGATTTGAGAGGATTCTCCAGGCAACTCTCCTAGTATTACTGACAAACCCTGAGAGCTGGTAAGACTGGAGCTACATACACACATAACAAGCAATGTCTTATTTAATCCTCACTACAGCCCTCAGAGGGAAACTGAAGCACAGAGGTTTGTGTGGATTATTCCTTGTTGAAGGCTTGGAAGGAGCTGAGGGAGAACTCAAATGCAGGCCTTCTGATGCAGAGCACATGCTCTTGGCTACAATAGCCAGATACCTGGACACCCAGATGTAAGGACAAGCAAGACCCTTTCATCTCTGATCACCACAGGCTGGAGCTCCGGAAGGAAACATCCTGTTCAGTTTACAGGTTGTGCAGGGCACACATGCCCCTGCCGGGAGGGTCAATGGGGCTGAAATCCAGCCCAGCTCAGGGTAACACTGTGCCTTGGGCCTGGAGGAAGGGATGCCTTTGCCTTCCCACAAGGCCTGGCTCCTTGAGCCACATAGCCTAAGGTTGTGCCTGGAATTATTTCCTTTTTCTAATCTCTTGTGCCCAGTGGAGGCACTTTTTCCTAATTTGCTCAAAGGCGTTGTATGCTGTAACCATAATCTGCCTGTGCGCTCTTCGGCTCCCCCATAGTACGCTAAAGTGAATAATTTGGGGGGCTTTGAGGTCAACTAGGCTGAGATTCAAATCCCTGCTGTGCAACTTACAGACTTAACAGGCTGTGTGAGCTGAAGCACATCATTTAACTTCTCTGCATCTTAAAACTCCTCATTTATAAGCTTAGGATAATATTATAGCTCAACAGAAAATTCTAAAACTTAAGTTAAAAGTGAAGTTGTGAGTATAACATGACTTGCTTAGATGCGTACAAATTGTTAAATCCCAAAAACCAAATCTGGCAACCAGAAGTCTAAGTGAAAAACTAAAGCATTTCCCAGAACAGAGTGCTCAGTGGGGACACTTCTCTACTATATTTGGGAGTTCTGTCCACATTTTGCATTTTTCACACGTGGACACTGAGCCTTCCTTAGGCACCACTGACGAGCCTCCCCAGCCTTCTGGCAGTGAGGGGGCAGGCGTCCTCCTTCTGAAATAGCTGAAGCCCCTGCTCGTGTCCAAAGACTAAGGAAGTTCCAGAGAAGATTCTAGAAGGAGGCTCAAGCACGTGATCTTGGATGAGTAGTAGAGAGAGTTTTACACTAAAGACCTGGTAGCCTTAGTTCTTATCCCAGTTCTGACACTGACCTCGTGTGTCATACAGACAGTTTATTTCATTTACCTGAGACTCAGTTAAGTCCTGGACAAGCAGGGCATGATACCACATACCAGAGAGTCATTGTCCAACAATCATATAGATCATCATATATATGTCTAATGATCATATAGAAGAGCGTCAAGCATACACAAAACTGTAACAACAGTTGTCAACGTCATTCACATTTCCCTTATTTACCTTGCACTCTTGTTATGAGAATGTAATTGTTATAAGAATGTAAATGCATGCATTTAAATGCAAATGTTCTGCAAGCTGCAGCGCCTTGGCAAATATGAAAGATGATAACCTCATTAGTGACATGTGATCCCTCCACACCTCAGTTTCCTCATCTGTAAAGATGGAGTGTGCTGCCTGTCCTCCACAGCCTGCCTCCCACCCACCATCTCACAGGTTGATAAAAAATCAGATTAAGAGAAAGTGCAGTTCGAAGCTGATTCACTCCACAATAGGTGTCATCTTTGGTCCTGTTAACAGGATACAAACCAGCAGGGAGCTGCTTTCAGGGAAAAAAGAAATTACCCTTTCAAGAAATAGAGAGTTCATTTCCATGACCTTCACTGGCCCCCTACAAGGAATCCTGGGGCCATTTTCCCCAGATGATGGAGACTGAAACCCCTGTTAGACAACTACACCAACGTTTCCCAGGTCCCTGAAAAGAAGAAAGCCCTCAGCTCTTCTTCAGAGCTTCTAGAGCCCACAATAGACAAGAGGAATCAGGAGTCCCTGCTGGGGACTGCATCATACCCCATCCCTGGCTGCCTCTGACCCTGACCCCTCACAATGCTGTTGCCAGCATCCTCACTGAGCCACAGAGAGACAGTGCACATGCCTGGCAGGGAGGAGGAGCTGGAAGGAGGAACTCAGGGAATGAAGGTTCTGGCTTAATTAATGGCTTGTCTCTGTGCACAGACAGAACTGGTGTAAGGAGATCACCAGAAAACAGGCAGAATGAGGCAGGACAGGACAGTCCTGAAACTAAGCTGATGTTTGCTGCTGTCCAAAGTCCCCCAGCTGGGAAACAGGAGCAACTCAGCCTCCCCCCTGATTGATAATCAGGCCTCTGAATAGGTCAAGCCCCACTGGAACTATGTCTCCATGCGGCTCAGTAGAAGTGGCATTTACTGGGAGAAATGTCAGAGAGAAAGGTCTTGAAATAAAGATGCTGACTTCTTCTGTAGCTATTTAGGCCTGCGAGCCCTGCAGCTCCAAAGGCTACCCTAGGGGCCCTTCATGCAGAGGTGTCCTGCTCACAGGTGCGTGATGCTGTGAAAGCTCTGGACCTCACCCTCCCTGCACTCCAGGAGGTCTCCACCCAGCCCCATCCAGCTCCCTGGCCCACTTCCACACTCCCAGATCCTAGAGACTCAGACCATGGCTGGGTGCTCTCAACTTGAATGCAAAAACAAACACATCTGGAGCTTCCAATCAGGTGGAAGAGACAGCTGCAGATAAGTGCCTTACAGTACACAAAGGAGGCTCACCAAGGATTATGGGAGCATAAAGAATTTTCTCCAAACTGGGGAGCAGGAAAGGCTTTCTGAGAAAGTAGTTTCCTGAACTGGGTTGGAAAGGATGAGTAAGTATGAGCCAAGTGAAGGGGTGAGTGGGGTATTCCCAGAGGAACCAGCAGAGAGAGCTTCCTGGGCAAATCTATGGAGGCACAAGCTGGTAGAGTAAGAGGACGGGTTCCCAGGAGTTGCTGGAGAATGAGAAGAGAATGATGCCAGGAGTACAGAAGAGGTGGCAGGCTGGGCATCCCAGAGGCTGGAGGCCCCAAAGGCTGGACAGGGGCATAAGGGCAGGGAGGAGATGCTGCAGAATCTGAGCAGGTGGCAATAGGCTCAGAGGTGCATTTAGAACACTCATTCTGCCAGCCACATGGAGATTATTGGGAGGATCAAGATAGGCATAAAAAGAGGTCCCCCTTAGGAGGCAGAGAGGATCCAGGTGAAGAGTGAATGGTGACCTGAATTAGAGTTATCATGATTCAAGTGATTCCCCAGGTAGAATCCCTAGGACCTGGAGCCTGCTGAAATAAAGATTTTGATGTCTAAAAAAGATATGTATATGAGGACAGACAGGCTATTGGCTCAAAAGAATATCAGGATGGTGGATAGCATTGTCAATCAAAATAGGGCTCTTCTCCCTGAGAAGAGCCAAGGTTGAGGGGCATGTTGAACTTGAGGGCCCTGGGAGACTTGCCTTGGAGAGGGAGAGCTGGCAGCGAGATCATCAACTTTTAGCTCCTCCCTGTTACCGCACTGCAGGGACTATGTCCGATTGTTCACAATGCATATAATAGGTGCACAATAAATGCCGAAGGAATGTTTCGATACCTCAAATCGGGAAATCGCTGAGGATACTCTGAGACACAATGATAGAAGACACAAGCAGATTAGCACTTACATTGAGACAAGGAGATATCAGATGATATATAGACTTTACCCAATTTGATTCTTACAACAGTCCAGGAAGTGGTATTATTATTTCCATTTTGCAGCAGAAGCTAAAGACACAAAGGAGCAAAATAAGTTATCTTTTCCTGTAGCTCATAAGTGGTATTCCTACACTTCTGGCTTGTGTGCCAGTGTTCAGAACTCCAGCTGTGGGGTTGGATGAGCCTGGCTCAAATCTTGACCATCATCCACTAGCTGTGTGACTTTAGGAAACTCACTTAACAACTCTGTTATTATATTATATCATACTCCATCATATCATATCATATCATATCATAATCATATTGTAGTTCTCTCAACTATAAAATGCAAATATATATAATGCATATCTCCTGTCATGGTTGGAGACTTGAGTGAGATAATCAGGTAAGCCTATAACACAGCACCTAGCACACAGTGAATACTCAGTAAATGTCAACTCCCATTGCTCCAAACCTCCTTTTCCTGCCTCCGCATAGTGCTGTTAGAGGGAGCAGAAGGTGGGTCTGAGGTTGCTGTCTTGTTTTTTTTTTTAAGAAAAAGGTTATTTTCCAAAAACGACCTACTGTATAGCACAGAGAATTTGGCTCAATATTCTGCAATAACTTAAATGGGAAAAGAATTTGAAAAAGAATGGATACTTGTATAACTGAATCACTTTGCTGTACACCTGTAACTAACACACCACTCTTAATAAACTATATTCCAATATAAAAGTTTTTTAAAAATTAACCATCAAGGGAGAGGATCAAGATGGCTGAGTAGGAGGATATGCGCTCACTCCCTCTTGCAAGAGCACCGGAATTACAACTAACTGCTGAACAATCATCGACAGAAAGACACTGGAACTCACCAAAAAAAGACACGCCACATCAAGAGACAAAGGAGAAGCCACAATGAGATGGTAGAAGGGGTGCAATCACGTTAAAATCAAATCCCATAAATGCTGGATGGGTGACTCACAAGCTGGAGAACAGTTATACCACAGAAGTCCACCCACTAAAGTGAGGGTGCTGAGCCCCATGTCAGGCTTCCCAACCTGGGGGGTCCGGCAACAGGAGGAGAAATCCCCAAAGAATCAGACTCTCAAAGCCAGCAAGATTTGATTGCAGGGCCTCCGCAGGACTGGGGAAAACAGAGACTCCACTCTTGGAGGGCACACAAAAAAGTGTGCTCACCAGGACCCAGAGGGAAGGAGCAGTGACCCCATAGGAGACTGAACCAGACCTACCTGCTGGTGTTAGAGGGTTGCCTGCAGAGGTGGGGGGCAGCTGTGGCTCACCGAGGAGGCAGGGGCACTGGCAGCAGGGGATCTGGGAAGTGCTCACTGGTATGAGCCCTCCCAGAGTCCACCATTAGCCCCACCAAAGAGCCTGTAAGCTCCAGCGCTAGGTAGCCTCAGGCCAAACAACAGACAAGGTGGGAACACAGCCCCACCCATTGGCAGACAAGTAGATTAAAGTTTTACTGAGTTCTGCCCACCCAGCCCAACTCACTGTCAGTCCCTCCCATCAGGAAGCAAGCAGGAGCCTCCTAGATAGCTTCCTCCACAAGAGGGCAGACAGCAGTATCAAGCAGTATCTGCAGCATTTTGTCTTGTGGAACTGAAAACCACAGCCACAGAAAGATAGAGAAAATGAAAAGGCAAAAGACTTTGTACCAGATGAAGGGACAAGCTAAAACCCCAGAAAAACAACTAAATGAAGAGGAGATAGGCACCCTTCCAGAAAAAGAATTCAGAATAATGATAGTGAAGATGATCCAGGACTTTGAAAAAAGACTGGATGCAAAGATGGAAAAGTTGCAAGAAAAGTTTACCAAAGACCTAGAAGAATTAAAGAACAAGCAAACAGAGATATGCAACACAATAACTGAAATGAACAATATACTAGAAGGAACCAATAGCAGATTAACTGAGGCAGAAGGGCGAATAACTGACCTGGAACACAAAAGGGTGAAAATCACTGATGTGGAAAAGAATAAAGAAAAAAGAATGAAAAGAACTGAAGACAGCCTAAGATACCTCTGGGACGATGTTAAATGCACCAACATTCGCATTATAGGGGTCCCAGAAGAAGAAGAGAGAGAGAAAGGACCTGAGAAAATATTGGAAGAGATTATAGTTGAAAAATTCCCTAACATGGGAAAGGAAATAGCTACCCAAGTCCAGGAAGCACAGAGAATCCTAGGCAGGATAAACCCAAGGAGAAACATGCCAAGACATATAGTAGTCAAATTGACAAAACTTAAAGACAGAGAATAGTTATTAAAAGCAACAAGGGAAAAACAACAAATAACATACAAGGGAACCCCCATAAGGGTAACAGCTGATTTCTCACCAGAAACTCTGCAAGCCAGAAGGGAGTGGCATGATACATTTCAAGTGATGAAAGGGAAGAACCTACAACCAAGAATACTCTATCCAGCAAGGATCTCATTCAGATTCAACAGAGAAATCAAAAGCTTTACAGACAAGCAACAGCTAAGAGAATTCAGCACCACCAAACCAGCCCTACAACAAATGCTAAAGGAACTTCTCTAAGCAGGAAACAGAAGAGAAGAAAAGGACCTACAAAAACAAAAACAAAACAATTAAGAAAATGGTAAGAGGAACATACATATCAATAATTACCTTGAATGTAAATGGACTAAATGCCCCAACCAAAAGATACAGACTGGATGAATGGATACAAAAACAAGACCCATATATATGCTGCCTACAGGAGACCCACTTCAGACCTAGGGACACATACAGACTGAAAGTGAGGGGATGGAAAAAGATATTCCATGCAAATGAAAATTAAAAGAAAGCTGGAGTAGCGATACTCATATCAGATAAAATAGACATTAAAGTAAAGACTATTACAAGAGACAAGGAAGGACACTACATAATGATCAAGGGATCAATCCAAGAAGAACATATAACAATTATAAATATCTATGCACCCAATATAGGAGCACCTCAATACATAAGGCAAATGCTAACAACTATGAAAGAGGAAATCAACAGTAACAAAATAATAGTGGGAGACTTTAACACCCCACTTACACCAATGGACAGATCATCCACATAGAAAATTAATAAGGAAACACAAGCTTTAAATGACACAATAAATCAGCTTGATTTAATAGATACCTATAGGACATTACATCCAAAAACAGCAGATTACATGTTCTTCTTAAGTGCACATGGAACATTCTCCAGGACAGATCACATTTGGGATCATAAATCAAGCATTGGTAAATTCAAGAAAATTGAAATCGTATTAAGCATCTTTTCCGACCACAACACTATGAGATTAGAAATCAATTACAGGAAAAAAACTGTAAAAAACACAAACACATGGAGGCTAAACAAAACACTACTAAATAACCAAGAGATTGCTCAAGAAACCAAAGAGGAAATCAAAAAATACCTAGAGACAAATGACAATGAAAACACAACGATCCAAAACCTATGCAATGCAGCAAAGGCAGTTCTAAGAGGGAAGTTTATAGCAATACAATCCTACCTCAAGAAACAAGAAAAATCCCAAACAAACAATCTAACTGTACACTTAAAGAAACTAGAGAAAGAAGAGCAAACAAAACCCAAAGTTAGTAGATGGAGAGAAATTATAAAGATCAGAGCAGAAATAAATGAAATAGAGACAAAGAAAACAATAGCAAAAATCATTAAAACTAAAAGCTGGTTCTTTGAGAAGATAAATAAAATCAATAAACCTCTAGCAAGACTCATCAAGAAAAAGTGGGAAAGGACTCAAATCAATAAAATTAGAAATGAAACAGGAGAAGTTACAACAGACACCACAGAAATAAAAAGCACCATAGGAGACTACTACAAGCAACTATATGCCAATAAAATGGACAACCTGGATGAAATGGACAGATTCTTAGAAAGTATAACCTTCCAAGACTGAATGAGGAAGAAATAGAAAATAAGAACAGACCAATCACAAGTAATGAAATTGAAACTGTGATTAAAAATCTCCCAACACACAAAAGCCCAGGACCAGATGGATTCACAGGTGAATTTTATCAAACATTTAGAGAAGAGCTAACACCTATCCTTCTCAAACTCTTCCAAAAAATTGCAGAAGAAGGAACACTCCCAAACCCATTTTATGAGGCCACCATCATCCTGATACCAAAACCAAAGATACTACAACAAAAGAAAATTACAGACCAATATCACTGATGAATTTAGATGCAAAAATCTTCAACAAAATACTAGCCAACAGAATCCAAGAACACACTAAAAGGATCATACACTATGATCAAGTGGGGTTTATCTCTGGAATGCAAGGATTCTACAATATACGCAAATCAATCAATGTGATACACCATATTAACAAACTGAAGGATAAAAACCACATGATCATCTCAATAGATGCAGAAAAAGCTTTTGACAAAATTCAACACCCATTTATGATAAAAACTCTCCAGAAGGTGGGCATAGAGGGAACCTACCTCAACATAATAAAGGCCATATATGACAAACCCACAGCAAACATCATTCTCAATGGTGAAAAACTTCAAGCATTCTCTCTAAGATCAGGAACAAGACAAGGATGTCCACTCTTGCCACTACTATTCAACATAGTCTTGGAAGTGCTTGCCACAGCAATCAGAGAAGAAAAACAAATAAAAGGAATCCAAATTGGAAAAGAAGAAGTAAAACTGTCACTGTTCACAGATGACATGATATTATACATGGAAAATCCTAAAGATGCCACCAGAAAACTACTCGAGCTAATCAATGAATTCAGTAAAGTTGCAGGATACAAAATTAACACACAGAAATCTCTTGCATTTCTATGCACTAACAATGAAAGATCAGAAAGAGAAATTAAGGAAACAATCCCATTCACCATTGCAACAAAAAGAATAAAATGCCTAGGAATAAACCTAACCAAGGAGGTAAAAGACCTGTACCCAGAAAACTATAAGACACTAATGAAAGAAATCAAAGACGACACAAACAGATGGAGAGACATACCGTGTTCCTGGATTGGAAGAAGCAACATTGTGAAAATGACTATACTACCGAAAGCAGTTTACAGATTCAATGCAATCCCTATCAAATTACCAATGGCATTTTTCACAGAACTAGAACAAGAAATCTTACGATTTGTATGGAAAAGCAGAAGACCCCGAATATCCAAAGCAATCTTGAGAAGGAAAGATGGAGTTGGGGGAATCAGATTCCCTGACTTCAGGCTATACTACAAGCCTACAGTGATCAAGACAGTATGGTACTGGCACAAAAACAGAAATATAGATCAATGAAACAGGATAGAAAGCCCAGAGATAAACTATGGTCAACTAATCTATGACAAAGCAGCTAAGGATAAACAATGGAGAAAAGGCAGTCTCTTCAATAAGTGGTGCTGGGAAAACTGGACAGCTACGTGGAAAAGAATGAAATTAGAACACTACCGAACACCATATACAAAAATAAACTCCAAATGGATTAAAGACCTAAATGTAAGGCCAGATACTGTAAAACTCCTAGAGGAAAACATAGGAAGAACACTCTTTGATGTAAATAACAGCAAGATATTTTTGATCCACCTCCTACAGTAATGGAAATAAAAACAAAAATAAATAAGTAGGACCTAATGAAACTTAAAATCTTCTGTACAGCAAAGGAAACTATAAGCAAGATGAAAAGACAACCCTCAGAATGGGAGAAAATATTTGCAAAGGAATCAACAGACAAAGGATTAATCTCCAAAAAAGTAATAAGTTCATGCAGCTCAATATTAAAAAAATGAACACCCCGATCAAAAAATGGGCAGAAGACCTAAATAGGCATTTCTACAAAGAAGACATAAGGATGGCCAAGAGGCACATGAAAAGCTGCTCTACATCACTAATTATCAGAGAAATGCAATTCAAAACTACAATAAGGTATCACCTCACACTG
This sequence comes from Hippopotamus amphibius kiboko, assembly GCF_030028045.1. Taxonomy (NCBI): domain Eukaryota; kingdom Metazoa; phylum Chordata; class Mammalia; order Artiodactyla; family Hippopotamidae; genus Hippopotamus; species Hippopotamus amphibius. The sequence goes on along the minus strand of NC_080190.1, from coordinate 54,325,779 downwards.
GTCAGAATGGACATCATCAGAAAATCTACAAATGGTAAATGCTGGAGAGGGTGTGGAGAAAAGGGAACTCTCTTGCACTGTTGGTGGGAATGTAAATTGATACAGCCACTATGGAAAACAGTATGGAGGTTCCATGCAAAACTAAAAATAGAGTTACCATATGACCCAGCAATACCACTATTGGGCATATACCCAGAGAACACCATAATTCAAATAGACACATGCACTCCAATGTTCATTACAGCACTATTTACAATAGCCAGGACATGGAAGCAACCTAAATGGCCATCAACAGATAAATGGATAAAGAAGATGTGGTACATATATACAATGGAATATTACTCAGCTGTAAAAAGCAGTGAAACTGGGACATTTGTAGAGACATGGATGGACCTAGAGACTGTCATACAGAGTGAAGTGAGTCAGAAAGAGAAAAACAAATATCGTATATTAACACATATATGTGGACTATAGAAAAATGGTACAAATCAACCTGTTTGCAAGGCAGAAGTAGAGACACAGATGTGGAGAACAAATATATGGACACCAAGTGGGGAAAGCGGGGAGGGTTGGGGGGGGAATGAATTGGGAGATTGGGATACCAAATTGTACACTCTAAATATATGCAGTTTATTGTTTGTTAACCATACCTCAATAAAAGTTCTTAAAAAAATTAACCATCAAAAAAAGACATACTAGGAAGCAAACATACAAATGGCTGAAGTAAGTCCTGTGCTATCAGTAACTATATCAAATGTACACAGATTAAATTCTCTAATTTAAAAAAAAGAAAGAAAAGTAAAAGTTTATTTCATCCACTGTCAGGTAATCAGCCCAAGTTAAAGGTCACTCGATGATATTTGGTCTTTTCTCTTGAGAAAGGTGTCTAACACACTGATAAGGAAAAGGCCAGAAGCCTCTTCACAGTGTTACTTGTGCATGAGTTCATTCCTGTCCACCTTCGCTAATGTGCTGACCCTTGTATCATACACATGTTCTGGAAAGGAAATCAAGAGCCTGTTTTCAATGTATCATCACACACACACACGTCCCTTTTGCCTTTTAAACAATCTCACCCGTGTGCTCGACGTGTGGTCACCGGTTCAGCAGCAGCAGCAGCACCTGATTGTTTGTTTGGAATGGGAATTCTCAAGTCCTACTCTACACCTATTGAATGAGAAGTCTAGGGACTTGGGCCCCGCTTGTGATAAACAAGTCCTCCAGGTGATGCTGGTGTTCACTCAGATTTGAGACCCCCTGCCTTAGAAAAAGGTGAAAGGGGAGCCCAGCTGGCCCTCACTGGAGCGAAGGTCAGGAGAGGTCAGTGCGGTCAATCTTCACCACCACCCGATAGTGGCATCAAAGATCTTACCTTCTCTAACTGTTTTTCTGCCACCTCCCATATCGTGGGCTACAATAGGGAGCTCTTGACCACCTGGGCCATCTGTAGCTTTGGAGAGGTAAGTGCAAGCAGCAGGCTATGAGTCCTATGAGCCAAGAATTCTCCAGCCCCAAACCTAAAGGTGGAAAGGATCTTACAAAACAAATCTCATATCACCTTTGTTTCCAAATCATCCTATCCTTCAGATGCCTGCAAAAGTGGTTAATATCCATATATGTGTTTACTCCAAGAAACATAAATGCCAACAGAAGTTAGGCTGCCAACTCGAATGGGTGAAGTGACCTGATTTGGGGAATACTTGAGAATGGTGAGGACGGTGGAAAATGAAGAGAACATTCCATTTAAAAGACAACTGATTGTCATCCCAGCTGTGGCTTTGCAGGGTATGAATCTAATGTGGCTGAGCTAATATTTCAAGCAAAGCCAGAAATTCAAATGTTTGTGTAAAATCCCCTCCAAAGTAAATGTTGGCTCAATTGTTTTCCAAACACTATGTGGGTCACACAGCTGTGGGCCAGACTTGGCTACGGGCTGTTTGTGACCTCTGCTTTACAGAAATACAGATCTCCTTTTTTTTAAAGGGCAAATCAGGGAGTCTTGACTGCAATTAACTTGGTTGCTGATTACCTTGTCATTTTGGATAATGCCTTTTATTAAATGGGACTTCGAATCTCCAAGACCAATGAACTCCTCTAGACAACATTGGTGAACCAGCACTGACCACCTGCAGTTCCCTTCCTAAAAATCTGTCACTCCTCCAAATTAGAAGGGAAACACTAATATAGGGGACTAGGAGACATTGACTCCTGTTTCCACATTTGTCTCCTCCTCCGAGGACCCTCCCTGAGTAAACAGTGACATCCACTGGCTAAAAATCAGATCCCGTTGTCATATTCACTGAAGAAAAGAAACCTCCCCACAGGTTAGCGAGAGATTTGATCCAGGCTGGGGATTCTCAGGTACCAACAGACAGCTTGAAAAGAAATGAATCTGGAGCCAAGAGAAGGCAGGTCTTGGGAGAACACGGATGTTAATAAGATCAAGAAAGAAATGCAATTTCCAATACATGCTGGGCTGCTTTGGGTTTCAGAATCACAGAGCTGTGCTCAGAATCAGTTATCAGATGCCAGAACCAGAAGGGACCTGTGGTTCTGTACCAGCTAATACAGGATCCCCAACCTTGTGTGGCTACTGAGCTCTTAAAATGTGGGTAGTCTGAATTGCAATGTGCTATATAAGCTACACACTGATTTTGAAGACTTCTTAATTTTTAAAAAAGAGTATAATATGTCACATTGATAATTATTATATTTGTGATGTGTTGAAGTAATATTTTGACGTAGTGGGTTAAATAAAATATATTATAAAAATTAATTTCACCTGTTCTTTTTACTTCTTATCATATCTACTAGCAAATTTAAAATTGCCTATTTAGCTGGCACTCTATTTCGGTGGACAGGACAGTTAAATGTCCCCTGGCTCAGTCATTCTCAGCCCAGCTGATACCAGAAACAACTGGGGAGCTTGTAAAATATATGGATATGGGAGCCCCACCCTCACAGATTCTGAATCAGTTGGCAGAGGGGATGTAACTGGCAGAAACACCATGACTATGCTCTCCTCCAGTTTCCTTTCTCTAATATTTCTACATCTAAGCTGTCCTTGATTGCCCTGAATGTTATTGATCTGTAGTCCTCCTTAAGCACCACTTTCACCCTGCACTTCTGCGTTCACAAATACGTAATGCCTTTATTCACTTAACAGACATTAGGTACCTTGTGCTCCAGGCACTAGGAATACAGGATGAAGATGACAGATAATTTTCTTCTCTTTTGGAGCTTATATTTGGAGTGGAGTGGGAGACATCAATCGAATCAGTCAATCAAGAAAAATATCAGCAGAAAACTAAGATTAATAGAAGAAAGACAGATCACGTGGCCCCTTTAGGCTAGGTGGCCATGGAAAGCCTCTCTGATCAAGTTCAAATAGGGATCTGAGTGATACCAGTCACCAGCATCATCATGAGGAAGAGTATCCCGGGCATCAGAAACAGCTGAGACCCAGGCCGATGAGGGCAAGGTGGCTGGTGCATCTGAAGAACAAAAAGAAAGCCATGGTAACTGAAGCAAGTGAAATTCACCAAGATCAGGTGGAGGAGAAAGGAGAGGGAGGTTGAGGCTTTAGTAAGGAAGTCTTTATTAAGGATAAATTGGGACTTCCCTAGTGGCGCAGTGGTTAAGACTCCCCCCTGCCAATGCAGGCAACACCAGTTCGATCTCTGGTCCGAGAAGATCCCACATGCCATGGAGTAACTAAGCCCATGCGCCACAACTACTGAGCCTACACTCTAGAGCCCATGAGCCCTAATTACTGAAGCCCACACGCCTAGAGCCTGTGCTCTGCAACAAGAGAAGCCCACACACTACAACAAAGAGTAGCCCTCGCTTACCACAACTAGAGAAAGCCTGCATGCAACAACAAAGACCCAATGCCGCCAATAAATTAGTTAATTAATTAATTTTTTAAAAAAAGGATGAATCAAGGACTGTATGTCTGAACTAGATTAAGGTGAAGCAGGGAAGGGAGAGGAGACTTCCAAACAGGGAATAATTCATGCAAAGTTTCTGTGAGATAGGGAGAATATCCATAGAACCGAGAGTTCATGTGTCCAGGTCACAGTGAGCAAGGGGGACTGTGTGATAAGTTAGAGACATGAAGTGAAGCCAGAGGATGAAGGACCTCAAAATCTCTGCCAGGAATACAGGTATTGTCCAGCATGGAATGTTTTTAGAAGGGGGTATTTTAGAAGTGTTTTTAAAAGGGGGTATATTCATAATTCTAAAAAATAGGGAGTCATATATATAGGGAGACATGTCACATATGTCAATATGTGTGTGTGTGTATATATGTATACATATATATGCATATATATATATGTGTGTGTGTATATATATGTATACTTGATTATGTTGGAAAATCTCTGGAACGATGTATAAGAAACTGGTAAGTCAGGAAAATATTCTTTTTGGTGTGTACCTTATGCATGTATTACTTTTTCAAAAGATAAAAATATTTTAAAACATACAAAGTAAGCTGATATATGAAATTTATCAGGGCCTTTACGTTTGCTGTTTCTATGGCTGGAATACTCTATACCCGCACATGCGCATGATTCAAGTCCAGTCTCATGCCTCTGTGACCTTCTTTGTGGACTTTGTCTAAAAGCCTAAAGTGCCGCTCCCACAGTAGACCTTGGCCACCCAGCAGACAACGATGTGCCTTTCAGGACCCAGCTCCCTGCCTCCAGGACCCCTCACCCCACAGAGTCAGGCACATCCTCCTCCCTGGGCCTGGCAGACCTCTCTGGGTCCCCCATCCTGCTGTGTGATCATGCACGGTGACTTTATAGGCTGCTCTCTAGACCAGAAACTCTTTGAGGTTAGGGATGGGGTCTCACCCTCTTTGTACAACCTGTACCCAAGGCACAGTCTGGCATACAGGACATGCCTGGAGACAGTCTTATGAGGACGTGAACACTGAAGCTGAAATCACACAGACCAGGGTCTGTGTCCAGGCTCTGCTATGAAGTTCCAAAGGCAAGCTACTCTGTTTGCGACCTCAGTTTGTGATCTGCAAAATGGTGCTTGCAATGCCTGCCTTACAACATAGCTGTGATGGCTAAATAGCAAAGGAATGTAAGGTGGAATTATTATTGCTTCTGCATCCCCTTAAGAATTCGGGTGCTCAGTAAAATCCTTCAGCACGCACTTAGTCCTCTGCTCACTAGCTGCTGTGCCCTGCTCTCCTTAACGGCCCATTTTCAGCTTCTTCTACTGAGTCCAGCCCCTCCACCTGGCTGTTAAGGTACTGAGACCTGGAATTTTCCTTCTGTCTCTTTTAATAAATGCAGGTGCAGCTTCCTTTAATAGGCTGTCAGTGAGCGGTAAGAATCTGGACTGTACAATTAAATGAAACAAATGCTTGGCCATCTCTACTAACAGCTGTGAGGCTCCAGAAATGCTTATGACCTGGGAAACTGAAATGCCAGAGTCTGTATGTTAAGAGCAGAGCCCATTGCCATTAAGGTGTGGCATGGTTCCTTTGCTTTTAACATTATTTTTCTCTTAAACTTGGGAGTTCACACAGCAGGGTAGGATGGCTGCTCTTTAGGGAAATAATTAACCTGCAAATGATTATCTGGTTGCCTGCAGGGTCAGTGTGAGGTTGGGGGAAGCCCCTAAAATCCCAAGCCAGGGTCCACTATGTTGCATGGCAAAACAAATCTGCTCTTGCTAGAAGGATGTTTGCTTAATCCAGACCAGAGCCGATTGTTGGTGGCCCTGCTTATCCTATAAACAAAGCCTCACATATCAATGTGGACTCCCTTGACTGAGGCATCTTTCAAATATTCTGTAGGAAGTTGGTTACTTTTTTCTGATCAGGCCAGCTCAGGAGGAACTGGCGTCAGCCATCGTCTATGCCTTTACTTTCTAGGATAAAAAACAGAACATTTGACACAGGGGTGGGCCCTGCTTTCTGAAGGATGATCATTAATATTAATTTATTTAGTATTATTTATTTACTGAACGCCTACCATGTGCTGGTTGGGAGGAAAGGCAGGTAACCAAATCGGAATAGATGAGGTTTCTGAGACAGATGGCCAAGCTACAGGAAGATAAGTAAATGGAAGCAGGCAGCTTACAGTGGTGCAAGGTGAGCTCTTTTACAGACCCAGGGAGCCAGAACTCAGGGAGCTGAAGGCCCAGAGGTGAACTCTGGAAACCCAGAGCTGGCTGGAGTGGCCGCTCCTCCGACCTCCACCATCTGCGAGGCTGCGTTAGCCCCTGGGAATGTCCTTCATCCAAGCAATGGAGGTGAAAATCCTGCTTCAGAGGTTGATGTGAGAATGAACTAGATGACATACTTAAGAGTGCTGTAATTTAAGGGGCATTCAGGAAATATTAGCTTCCTTCCCCCGAGCGAGCGGATCAGAGGCTGGAGAACCAGTGGACTTTCGAAACAAACAGAACCAGGTCTGAGTTCCAGTTTTATAGTTTATCGCTGTGTGAGGCTGGGAAAGTCACTTACCATCCCAGCATCCCACCCTCATCTCTTAAATGGAGGTGCTGATACCTGCCTTACAGGGGTTGTGAAGGACAATTGAGTTGATGCGGCTGACAGTGTGTCACCCAGTGCAACACTTTAGTCCATGATATTTCTGCCCTGAAAGGGCAGGGACCATGTCTGAATTTGCTCACCAGCATACTTCTGGTGCTTGACCCTGGAGTACCCATGACATAGGAAGTAATGAACAATTTTTGCTTAAGGAATGAATTTTCTAATTTTCCATGGCAAACAAAGACCCAGGGATATCAGGTAGTTTACCCTTTCAAGGGTAATTTTGCCCCAAGTCGAAAAGTAAATTGGTGACCAAACTTGGGGATCTTCCCAGTGCCCCATGGGAAGGGGAGACAGGAAATGGCAGAGTATACCCCGGCCACCCCAAAACAGGGGGGCACTTGGCAGGCAAATGCAAATGCTTCTTCTGCCTAAGGCCTGCGCCCAAAAAACTGCACAAATCACTCCGGGCTGGGAACAAAGAGCAGACTATTTTTACAGTTTGAGCAGAAAAAAAGTAGCTTAGGGTTTGTAACTAAACGGGGGGAGGACCCAGAACCCTGATTCTTTGGGTCCCTTATGCTCTATTGGCACGATTCAGGGCAACCTGCTAAACTACAGCAGCTGAATTTTCCCCTTAGTGTTATGTTCTGATAAATGCAAAATGGAAGCAGATCTGAACCTGTTTAGATGAACTGAAAAAAAAGATGAGGCAGAAACTTGGGACATTATAGCCTTTCTGAGCTTTATTACATGTGTCACTTTCTCATCTTCCACATGCTGAGAAAACTATGGAAATCACCCTTTTTATCACTGAGCCAGTGACAGTAACACTTAGGAGAAGCTTTCACACTTTGGGACAGAAAATCTATCTCAGGCAGCAATGGGACATGCTGGGAGCATAGAGACTCCTTCAGAAACACTTTGTAAAGCAACCTCCAGGGCCTTGGCCACGCCAGGCACTCACTGCTCCCAGCAGAGCCAGAGGTCTCCTGTCCGGGAGCCCATTAACCAAACTATGGATCATTCAAGGCCCTCAGACAGCCAATTCTTCCTGAAATACCCCTTCTGGATGTGATTCCTTTTAGATTCCAATTCCTTTTACTAAGCGTATGACCTTGGGGAAAAATATAATCCCTCTGAGCCTGTTTCCTCATCTATAAAAGAGAAGCAAGAAAAGGACCCACCCCGTTAGGTTGCCGTGAGCAACTAAATGAAATAATGCATCTCAAACATTCAGTGAAGGGCTCAGGACCCAGCAGGCTCTCAAGAACTGCTCATCGGTGCTGCTGTGGTTGCCGTTTTAATGTGCATTGTCTCATCTGCCCGTGGATCAGCCAGAGGATGATCTTTCTTCAAAACCCAAATCAGATGATGTTTTTGAGTTTATTACTTTGATTTAAAAAAAAAAAAGAGTATTGGTGAATGCATAGGCACTTGATTGAAAAACTTGGCTGTGAATTGCCTGCCAATTTGGATGGAGCTCTCCAAGCCATCTAGAACTGAGGATGGTAGACAGGCGGCCAAGTCATAGCCACCTCATGGATTGCTGGGCCCCTCTGTAATCCGTTTACCATAACCTAGGTACACAGATCATTCACATTTAGCTCTCAACCTAAATCCCCTTTTTGTAAGTGTTTGATGCTCTTTCCTGAATCTCTGCAGTGGTTTTCAATATCCAAGAGCAGGATATATATCCCTAGTCTATCCTGTTAGATTCAGCCCCTCACTTCAGCCTGCCTTGGCTCTCTATATGTTTGATTTTAACATCCAAAAGATACACAAACTCTCCTTCTACTAAAGCTCCCTTCTTTATCTTTACGCAACCCACTGATAAAGTTAGTAATCAGGAAAACAAATATATTGCATAGAATAAGAAAGAGGAACAGTAACGTTTGTAGAACATCAACAATGCCAGCACTGTAGCAGTAAGACCTTACAGCATGTGAGATCTTAAAATCACACGCTCTAAGGTCAGACTGCCTGGCATCGCTGCTCCCTGTGTGAGCTCAGGTCAGTTACTCAGCCTCTCTGAACCATAATTCCCTCAGCTGTAATATGGGAAGGATTTGTTAGGACAATGAATTGAGCTGATACATGTTTCTGACCCATGGTAGTGCTCAATAAACGTTAGATTTCATTATTTTCTCATGTAATGATCATAACAAGCCTGCAGGTGTTATTAATCTTCCTGTTTACAAATAAGGAAATGGAGGCTCAGGGCATTTAAGTCATTTGCTAGCAACCTTGATATCAGAGTGGACCTGGAGACCTAGCCCAGACTGCCTGTCCCCAAAGTCCCATCAGCACCAGGCTGCCACCAGAAGAGTGCTCCAGGCACATTTACTGATGAGTGTGTGCTCTTCTTTCATCTATGTTTCTAGCCATTGCAATTCTGTCCCTCCTCTCCCGTACTACCCAGGAAAAGGAAGCAAAAGTATGCATCAAGCAACAGACAGAAAGAATAACCACCCTAAGAGTTGATCCTTCCTCTAGTAATTTCCCTAGAAGCAGAAGCTCATCTGACGAGGGTGAGTCCTTAATAAGCAATTCCTATCCAAGGCCCCCAGTATGGGTGTGTTTCATCCACATTCTTAGCATATGACTGCAAATGGCAAAATATTCTTGGCTTAGGTAGCCTGAAGAGTTCTACAACACACACAAACACACACATATACACACACGACCAGCTGAGTCGAAAACTAAAAGTAGATATTCCCCCCAGGGTCCACTGGGTGAGATCTTACCTAGCAAAGATTCTCTACCTTTGAGTACCTGCTCACTCTAAATTTCAGACAAATGTTAGGCTATTAACCTAGGCTCTGGGTACAAGTGGAATAAAGGATGATTCTATCAAAGGTCTGAGGGAGGAAGGCAAAGGGGCCAAAACATGGCAGAGGCTTTTACAGCACCTATGGGACATCACAGCTCAAAATGGGATTTTTTGGAGATTAAAACAAATAATACTTCTTTATACAAAGCAACCCTGACAACATGATGAATGGGGCTAAAGATATTCCAGCCCTGCATAATTTCTTTCCACTCTTCTTTACTAGAGGGTTCGAGCCAACTCAGTGCTGGCCTCTCTGTGTGATGAGTGAAGGCTGGAAACCTCCCTTCCTTTCCCAGGGCCAGGTGTCTGGTCAACCACGGGCAGCTGGGAGTATTGGGCCTGGCAGCTTCCTGAAAGCTGAAGAAGAGAGAGAAGCTGATTGGACCAGAGTTTGAGCTTAGACTAGACGTTGCCAAACTTGTCTGCACTTTGGAGCCACCTGGGGAAGCTTTTAAACATTTCAAAAACTGGGCCACATTCCAGGTCCAGTAAACTACAATCTGCCGAGTAGGAGAGAGGCTCCAGGAGTTTTGAAGCTCCCAGGGCGATTCCAATGTGCAGGCAAGTCTGGGAACCACTGGTTTAGAGCCATCGTTCTTACCTGGGAGCGATATTGCCCGCAGGTGCATTTGGCAACGGTCAGAAGACATTTCTGGTTGTCACACTGGGGTATGGTGCTACTGACACCTAGTGGGAAGAGGCCAAGAGTGCTGCTAAACATCCTACAATGCACAGGACAGCCCCATAACAAAGAATTCTCTGGCCAAAATGTCAGTAGTGCCTAGATTAAGAAACCTGGTTTAGACTCTTGCAACTCAACCTGTGGTTCAGCGACTAGTAGCAGAACATCACTTGGAGCTTGTTAGAAATGCAGAATTTCAGGCCCAACCCCAGACTTACTGGCTCAAAACTGCAGTTTTCACAAGATCCCCAGGTGACCCATAAGCACATTACATTTTAGAAGCACTAGCTTACCTTATCTTAGGGTTGTTTTGTGTAATGGGAGATCCCTTCAGTTTAACGGCTATGCTGGATTTTTTAAACCAGTAACCCCTACTTGCACATCCTAGATTCTCCCCACAACCCCTCAAGCTTGTGTATGAGCAGAGCCTCAGGCCTCAGAACTAGACAGGTGCAGGTCTGGATCCCAGCTCAGGGTAAGTGTCGTCTGAAAGCACTTACCCTAGCTGGGCCTCCGTTGCCTGATTTGCAAATGAGGAAAAGATGTGAAGACTCAGGGGAACTATGCAAAATTAGGGATGGTGTCTGAACAATGTAAGCTGGAATCTGAGCTTCACCTACTTGTTAATTTTTGACCTTAAGCAATGTACTTTCCTTCTTTCAACCTGAATTTCCTCCGCCACATAAAAAATAGCAGGAAAAATCCCACTCGTGGGCATATACCCAAACAAAACTCTAATTCAAAGAGATACATGCACCCCTATGTCCATAGCAGGACTATTTACAATAGCTAAGACTTGGAAACAACCTAAATGTCCATCAACATATGAATGGATAAAGATGTGGTATACATATACAATGGAATATTACTCAGCCATAAAAAAGAACAAAATAATGCCATTCGCAGCAAAGTGGATGGACCTAGAGATTATCATAATAAGTAAAGTCAGAAAGAGAAAGACAAATACCATATATCATCACTTATATGTGGAATCTAAAATATGACACAAATGAACATATCTATGAAACAGAAATGAACTCACAGACATAGAGAATAGACTTGTGGTTGCCAACGGGGAGGGGAGGGGAGGGAGGGAAGGACTGTGAATCTGGGATTAGCAGATGCAAACTAGTATGTATAGGATGGATAAACAAGTTCCTACTGTATAGCACAGGGAAATATAGTCAACATCCTGTGATAAAGCATCATGGAAAATAATACGAAAGAGAATGTGTATGTATAACTGAGTCACTGTTGCATAGCAGAAATTAACACAACATTGTAAATCAAATAGACTTTAATAAATTTGTTTTAAAAAAGAGCAGGATCACACCGAATCCTGGAGAAAATAATCCAGATGATGGAATTTAAAGTGCTAATGTGGAAAAAAAAAAAAAGCAGCAGCAGCTCACATGGAATAGGCGCTCACATGCAGTCATCAGTCACTTGCTTCCTGAAATACAGGAGGAGCTCCATACATGAGATAGCCTCTAATTCAAATCACACACTACAGAACCATAAACCCTCCCCTGTATCAATCTGGCAGGGCATATGTTCACAGTCACAGACTCCCCTTCATGCATTCCAGGGCCAACACAGAAGGGGGATGTTGTCATCTGCTGTTTTGTCTCCTTGTCTCTGTTGAGACTGCAGCTCAAGGGTGGGCGTTATGCCTCGCCTTTCTCCTGCAATCCCACAGCACTTTGCAGTTGGGTGATGTGTACAAAAAGTCCCCAACAAATGTGTTCTGCTAGTGATTTGGAATGCAAAGCCCCACAACTAGCAAGAGGGAGAACCAAGATTCAAACCTGATTCGTCCAATCCCCAAACCTGAGCGGGCTTCATGTCGCCATACTCTCTCTCCCATGACAAGTGTTACACACACACACACACACACACACACACACACACAGAGAGAGAATGCAGCAATCAATTAACAACTTCCTAGTAGGGCTTTCTGTAGTGACATGAGTGTTTATCTTTTCTCCTCAACTGGATTGTAAGTGCCTCAAAGCAGGAGCTGTGCCTTTTCCTTGTTCTGTGTTCCCCAGGGCCCTTACTACATGGCTGAGCTCACATCAGAAGCTCAATAAATCTCTGTTATCCAACTGGTGGATTGGTGGCTTGGTTGACTGATTAGGTTTGCAATTGACTGGAATAAATACAACCTAAGCATAAGAGATGCACATTGCAATTACGTAATCTGTAACTCTGTCTTTAGAAAACTTCTGCAAATTTCTAAATATTTTATGACATTCAGGAGAGATCTACTCTACCCAAGTCTTTCCATTAACTCCCTAAAACAAGTAAGACACTCTATAAAGTAAGGATGAAGGGAGGGGAAGAGGAGGCATCGAAGACCCAGCCCTGCAAGGCTTCTTAGGTTCTATTGCCACATGGAGGAGGCCCAACAAGGCACACTGGAAAGACAATCATGCTGAGCCTGAAGACATGAATGAGATGAGGAGCAGCCGAGAAGAAGGGGAGAAGAAGGCATGACCTCTAGAGAAAAGAGAACCACTGTTAGATGGAGCAATGGCTCTTCCCTGGTGGCTTTGAACAGAATGCTTGGCCCATTCAGAGGGGTAGGCCAGGCAAACCCGTGGCTTTAGGGGCTGTAGAGAACGCAACCGATGCTAATAGGAGTGTAAGTGCCACACCAGATGAGCCAGAACCAGTTTCAGTGATTCTGGGCAGCCAACACCACCACTGGGTCCAAGTGCTTTGGTTTTAGCCCAGGAACTGGGGAGCAGGAGTTTGGGGAGGCTCCAGCCCCCATGACAAAGCATAGATTGGAGTCATTGGACATGAGCCCAGAGATTTTCAATTCTACTTTGTGCCACAAACAGAGACTAAGCACCTGCTGTGTGCTGATCATGGCAAAGCAGCCATGGAAAGAAACATAAATGAGCATTGACTTTTCCCAGGTTAAAGGGAGACATACTAAGTGGCCAATTCCTCTTAAGAGAAAACAAGCCAGCCGATTGCCATTGCTTCTCTCTTCAATCACTTTAGTCGCTCAGTGGAATAAGGGTCTTCTGGGTCATCAGCAAGGCTGGATCTACTCCAGTTCCTCACCTCTCTGGGGGGTTAGAGGACAGCTATGGGTTTACGAGGGCAGAGCTGAAAACTCATAGACTTCAGGCCGCAGGGAGGGATCAGCCAGAGAGCCAAGTGAGGAGCCAGAGGAGACCAAAGGCAGAAAGAAAAACAAAGTGGAAACCCCAACCCAAGAGCATAAAGCAGTGAAGGGCCCTGGGGAGCTGGTGAGAAAGGTCAGGAAGAGAAAGGGCTCCTCTTGAGGACTTTCTCCAAAGAGAGGAATTTTTTTTCCAGGTTGGTATTGACGTGCCGTGCATTAGAAAAAGGCCCTTCCTGGGACCCAAACAGGAACAACAGCCCAGATCTGCCTGAGGCCTTGCCAACTACATTGTTACTTTCTCCTGAAAATAAAATCTGGGGCCCCTACTTCTCACCCTTCTTAGAGAAGAGCTGAGACTTGGATCAATCTGGAATACTTCTCAATCTGCCATGAAGGTAACACAGGAAGAGAGAGACCCAGCTCCCTCACTGGGGGAAAATGGTCTGGATCTTAGAGTATGGTTCAGGAAGGAAACGAGTAGGCTGCATTTAAAGAGTTGATAGTACAGCAATGGTATTTTTTGATTACCATCAATGAAAAGTAGAAACTGTAAGATGTTTGAATTTATACACACGCACACACACCTCTTCCTCAAAACAAAGTTGGCTTACAGTGAAGCTAAACAGTGCAGTAATTACTCAAAACAATGCTTCTTTCTTTCTACTGATTTACTAAAACAGGTGTGGAGAGGAGCTGCCCCTTGGCCATCAAAAAGTAGGTGGAAAAAGTAGGTGGAAATATTTTTTCTTGCCTGAGTTTGCATGGTTTGACAAATAAAAAGCTCACCCCTCTTTAAAGTAATGGAAGGACTTTCTTCTGTCACTGTTGAAACTTTGCAGGGAGAAATTTTCACAACAGCTGATAGGAATGAGCAATGGTCCTTCAGTTACAAGTGAGGAAGAGAATGAATTTTGGACCACCTACTTTGTTCCAGGCCAGAAACTGCTCTAAGCACTCTAAATAATGTATCTCATTTAACCCTCAGAAAAACCCAATGAGACAGTATTCTTCTCCTTCACTTAAAGATGGCAAACCGAGATTCAAAAAGGTGTAATAACATTCTCAAGATCTCACAGGTGCATGACTTTACCAAACATTTGCAAGTTGACAATCTGACATTGACTTGTGCCCCTGCCCGCCCCCAAACACACCATCATCCCAACACCAAATCATCCTGGGTGCGGGGGAGTGGATAACAGACCTCCCCTACAGGTCATTCGAAAGGCAAATGGGTTTTAAATCAATCCACCAGGTGATCAATTAACATCCTCCCTTGCATAACCAGCCCCGGATTCCTGGAAGAGATGGGGAAATGTGGTGTCTTTTCAGAGCACATTGATATTCATCTCGATTACTCTTCTCCTTCTTCATTCCAGCAGCACATAAATTACCAGTTCAGTTGTCAAATGCTGCATGTAATTGTGTTTAGCACAAGGTCCCATGAGAAAGGAAAAGTCATTGCCTCTGCTATGGGCAGAGACATGCCAGGGGGCACTGGAATGGAGGTTGAAGGGTTGTATCCACCCTCTCTACCCTCCCCCCACCCACCTCCCCCAGGGCCTAGGAGCCCAGGCCTATCAACAGCCACAAACAGGAATAGGTGACATCAGAGTGTGCAGAATATGAAGTGGGTAAGGAATTCCAAGAAAGAAACAGTCAGCTTTTTATTTGTCAAACCATGCAAACTTGGGCAAAAAAAACATTTCCACCTACTCCTTGATGGCCAAGGGGCAGCTCCTCTCCATGCCCATTTTAGTAAATCAGTAGAAAGAAATATTATTTGGATAATTACTATGAACCATATTATGTAATAATGATCTCACTTAATTCCTGCTGCAGCCCTTAAGTAAAAGTCTCAAATCAGGGCTATGATCTGACTTGTCCAAGATGACACAGCTGGGAAGCACAGAGCTGGTAGATATTTTTTTTTCCTGGAGTGGCCTTTTGGTGACACTTTCTTTCTTTATCCCAGCATTTATCCATTCCCTCAGGTGACTGCTCCAGCAGATTGGCCCAGTTGGAAATCAGCTAACCAAGAGGCAATCTTTGTAAAATCCCCAAAGAGATACTCCTCTTGAACTCCAAAAAGAAATAATCCTCATCATCACTGATGATTAGAATTGTTTGCTGATAAAACTCAAAAAAGAAACAAACAAACAAAAAACACTATGACTTAGACAATTCTCTCACCTAAAAGAAGTTCTGGTAAAGAACTCCAATGTAAATCAGGAAACCAGGCTTTATCTGTCTGCTCTGTCACCCTCAAATCATGGCTTCCATTGTCAAAGTTCCTTTAGGGTGCAGATGGCTGCTGGAGCACTTGCCATCACCTCTGAATGCCAGGCACCAGGAAGGAGGAAGCAGGGAAGGACAAATGGGCTGTCTCTCCTTTAAGAAGCCTTCCTAAATCTTCTACCCACAAACTTCAGCTTGCCTTTTGGCCAGAAATATTCACATGCTCACACCTAGCTGCAAGGGAGTCTGGCAAATGTGGTCTACACTGGGTACACTGTCACCCTGACTTACACCAGGGCTCTTTTCCTAAAGGAAGACAAAATAAAGATAATGGGTAGCAAACAACCATCTCTGACTCAATCACCACCAGCCAACCCAACCACCATCATCACTGCTCTTTACCAAGGTATTTCTATACTACACACCTTAGCTCAGTTCATCCCAAAATAACCCTATGAAGGGTACCATTTTCCCCACTCTACAGACAGGGAAACAGAGACTCATGGAAGCTAAGTAACTTACACAAGGTCACAGAATTGAGATGTGAACCTGGAAGATATATTTATTATTAATAATGTGTGTCCTGATATCAAACTCCATAAAGTACCCACTTGACATAATTGTCTAATGTGATACAAGTTAATTGTGAAGAACATTGCTTTTTAACTTGAAGGCAACTGTTTACTCAGATATCATATGACTAATCCCTCTGTCTGGCTCCAAAGCCCAAGAGCCTAACCACTGCACTACACATTCAAACTTCGATGTTAATTTCGTGAACTGAACAGTGACAGAGAAAGTATAGAGTCAGAGAATGCTCAAATTAGCCATGCAGGAAGCTACTTACTATGCTTGAACATGAACCAGCTATAGCCCCCTCTGAAATCTCACCCTAGAAGGTGATATTTTACAGAGGAGGATAGCAGAAAAGTTAAGTCAGTAACCTCCCTCTTACACGCATTCTCATTCCCTCTCTCTCTCTCTCTCTCTCCCTCCCTCCATCACACACACACACACACACACACACACACTCACACACAAATACACTTAAATTTTCCATCCTTCAATCAAGTGGCAAGTACCATTCTACTGAACAAACACCCAGTTCTGCCCTCCTCTGTCCTCTACTTATAGCTAAAAATTCATTTCTCTCCTCAGTTTATTCCTATTGTGTCCTGAAATGTCCTTCACAGTTATTTTGCTTAGGAGTTCTTTTTCGAAACTATTTCAAAAGAGAGGCTGACCTGGTTATAACCCCAACTCCTTGGTCGGTTTGCACATCCTCTGGCCTAATTGAATGCCACATTCCCAAATGGGGTAAGAAGGTCAGCAGTCAAGAAAAAGACAGCTTCCCAGCTGTTACAGAGAAAGGTGGACATTCTTATTAGACCTGTAAGCAAAATGTCAAACTATGGAAAGCCTTAGCCAATAGCCTTCTTGCATTAGATGGCTCAGCAAGAAAGACCTGAAAGCTGCCTAGAACTACTGCCTTTACTGCTCTGCATCAGGATGATGTTATACCAACAGCAAACACACCTGAAGATGCCATATATAGAACTGGACCTGACAGCTCATTTCTACAAATTTACTGGGCCCCAATTCTATGCCCATCGCAAGTCCATATTGGGGATACAGGTGCTGGAGAAAGCCTAGCACCCTGTCTTCAAGTAACTCATACTCTAGTGGGTGAGCCAAACACATGAATTAATAACCCCAGACCATGGGCTTAGAGCTCTGCTTGCTGATGAATAAAGTGCTTTCAACACGCAGAGGAGAATCATCAATTTTATGCAGGGCTATCATGGGGGACTGCCTGGAGGAGACAGCATTGGAAAATGGGCTTTGACTCCTGAAGTCATTCACAGATAGTGAGCCTCCTACAGGGAACCTCAGTTCTCAGTCTTGAGACTAAAATAAGGGCTTTGTCCAAAGCCCAGAAGCAGAATTGCCTCAAAATGCATTAGCGATTAGCATTGACTTTCACTGAAGATTTCTTGGGGAGATTGAGACAACGTTAAATCATAAACTAAAGAACCAATACAATTTTTAAAATCCCTGTGAGATATTTCTTTTCCTTGCTCAAGTTTTCCCCAGCTCCCCGCTGCATCATTTCTCCCCTCATACCCCGCGCACCCCTCTAATCTGGCCAACATCCCAAGGCATCAGTTCCCAGCCTCAGCCTTTATGTCCAACTTAGCAAAAAACAAGAGCCCAAGGTTTACAAAGAGCCTCCTAAGGAAGCCCTTCAATGAGTCATAACTTGTTATGCAGTAGGGCCTTGGAGAATCTCTCTCCCTATTCCAGACTGCTAATCAAAATGTTTACCCAACAAACCCAGGACTGAGGAAAGGGAAGCATCATTCTGTTTCCAAGAAAACAAAATATCATTGCATTGAGAAGGATTTTTTTCCCAGGTGCAGAAGGTAGGAAAAAAATTTAGGAACAGAAATTGCAAAAGTAAGGACAAGAAGCAGTGAAAATGGACGTCTCACCAAACATTTAAGAACAAAGAGTCTTGTGTGGCCGGAAGAAAGGGACCAAACAGATGAGTCTGTGAGGCATGAGCAAGATAGATGAGTGAAATCACCTCCTCTGGTTCCAGGTGTGTGTTCTATTCTGGAATGTGATGCCACATCACTGCACTGTGTTCCCAGCCTCCATTTTAGCTTCTCAAGGTTTCACTGACATTCCTAAAAGGGGTAATTAATTAGCCTGTCCCTTCCTCGTGTTTCACTGCAAAGTGAAGAACAGAGATAGTAAAGTGTGGTTACAGCTTTAGGTTTACTATCGTAGTTAGTAACTTGGGAATTATGTATAATAATATGTATATGTATACATAGATAGAGAGAAAGAGGGAGAATTGATTCTTCTGTTACATCTCCCTTATTTAGCTTTTAACTTTTTATTTATTTATTTATTTATTTATTTATTTGCTGCATTGGGTCTTTGTTGCTGTGCACAGCTTTCTCTAGTTGAAGTGAGTAGGGGCTACTCTTCATTACCATCCACGGGCTTCTCAGTGCAGTGGCTTCTCTCATTGCAGAGCACAGGCTCTAGGCACGCGGGCTTCAGTAGCTGTGGCTTGCAGACTCAGAGTTGTGGCTTGCGGGCTCTAGAGCACAGGCTCAGTAGTTGTGGCACACGGGCATGTGGGATCTTCCTGGCCCATGGATCAAACCCGTGTCCCCTGCGTTGGCAGGCAGATTCTTAACCCCTGTGCCACCAGGGAAGTCCTAGCTTCTAACTGTAGATTGCATCATTCTATTTATTCATTTAGATTCTGCCTATTTCAAAAAAAAAAAAAAAAGGAAAAAGAGACAGAGAGAAATTGAGACAGTTTACCTTAAAAGAAGTATAATAAGACCTTTACTCAAGATAGAAGACAATAGCCAAATACTTTAGAAAGTGATTAGGGAAAATGTGATATGAAAAAATTCTGGTAAGGAAAGCTACCACTAAGTGGAAATGGACGGCTTCCCAGCAGGCAGGTTAAAGACATACATGTAATAGGTTTAGGAAACAAGCTTTCCCTAGGCTCTGAAGTAAGGAAATATATGTATTCTTTTCACAGGGGAACTGTTTTACGGTTAAAGAAATATTGGCTGCTGAGACCCATTATCTTAGTTAATTATAAAATAATCCCCTTTCATTCCTCTTGTTCATTTTCAATAACGTGTTGAATCTCAAATTCCAACTTAATTTTTTTTTCTTTGTTCTCATCCTAGATTCTCCTTAAACTGTACTTGAAAAACAAAAAGCACATGCCAGCTCAAATCAGTACTTCTCACCCAGTTGTATTTATTTGGCAGCAGTGATTGGCTTTGGTGTGCCCACGGGTTCACATCTAACTCACAGACTGAAGCACCATTATGTGATCTCCCACCAGAGAATGCTAGGTGGGGGTTAGTGGAGGTTACCACCCAAAATGGAAAAATGAAAGATTACCACTTCTCAATCCTTGTTAGCATGAAAATATAATTATGCATTTTGTGTTTTTCAGAGGCGAGGGTCATGCCTGTCAGAACACCTACCGGCTTTCAATCTTATTGTCACCATCAGTTAAAAGAAAGCATCAATTTATTTGAAGAGCCTTTGTCAATGTGGGTCTGAAAGCGTGCTGCATGAAATAATAATGATTAGTGTTAAATTAATAACGATAATCATAGTTACTGTTCATTGACTGCCTCCTTTTCTAAGTGCAAGCACTCTGCAAACAGTGAGTTATCTAACTCTTACAACAATCCTATTATATTATATGAGGAAGCTGAAGCTGTTAGGGGTTAAGTAACTTGCCTAATTCAAGCTATTTGCAAGACAACATTCAAACCAATGTGATCTGACTCTATGTGGACTGTAGAACAACATAGTGAATGCTACCCTCAGTAGGAATTTTACCACTGTAAAGAAGAGCCATGCAATACATGGCACTGGAGACCCCTGATGTCACAATAATAAGCTCTATTCCTCTGTTCTGTAAAAGCGATTCCACAGGAAGCAAGAGTGGTAGAGTAGAGTTGTCATCCCAGCTTTTCCTAGAAGAACTGCTCCTCCATCTCCCACTTGATCCACATGGACATAGCCAAGAATCCTGGCTTCATTTTATCTAAAGTGATCCAGACCCCCTTGTTCCAGAGTGTTGTTGGTCCATGAGTGACCCAAGATAAATAGACCTCCTTCTCCACGACATTCCACTTGAGACTAAGAGATTTCAATCTGGCTCAATCTATTGAAAAGAGGAGATGACAATTCAGGCGCTATACTATGGGCTAACCATGGTGTCTACCATGTGACCTGGAGGCATTTAAGGACTGTCTGCAAAGAAAGAGAAATGAGGTGAACTTGAGAGATGCAGGTGGATAAGGTCTAGAAAGGCTGTGAGCATCCAGTTTCTTGCTCTCATTCATTCCTTAGACCCAGCTGCCTTCCTGCCCTGTGCTCTCCAAAACCAATTTGTATGCTTTTAACAAATCCCCGCCTTTTGTGTCTAAAGAGAATCTTGTATATTTCTTTTCCATGGAACTGACAGAGCCCTAACAACTCAGGGTGATCTAATTAAAGAAGGTCCAGAATTTCCTAGTGGTCTAGTTCAAGGAATGCAATATGAATCCTAGGGAAGTTTGAGGGTTGAGTAATGAACACATCCCTCATATTTTCCCCTCTCAAGTGTCAGGAAGCCCTGCTTTCAGTTTGAAAGAAACCGAAAAACTACTCTGAAGTAAGGCTCAGTCAAGAATCTGAAGAGCCAGCATTCTGTGTTCAGAATACCCATAACCCTGGAGCTGACAGCCACCAGAAGGTCAGAGATCCTGTTTTTGATGTGATAAGTAAAGATAGGCTGATAAGGTGAGAGCTGTCACATGAGCATCTCATAGCACATGGTTTAGGGCCCATTAAGTTTCAATATCAAGTGCTATCTTAATATATAGTAAAATTAGAAGGGCCTCAAATGGCTTGACCACAATTCATCTTCCCTTCTGTTCCATGGATAAGGTCCCCTAGCCAAACAGCTCTCCTTATCAGGTGAAGTGCCTGCTTATCCCTGCATAGAGGATTTCCATTCCCTGACAGCCCATGGAATTATTCAAACTAACCAACCACATCCCACCAACACTCCCACCATGAACCTAGGGCCACCTCACCCTCTTGATACTACCAAGCCTGACTTCCACAGTGCAGAGTTGTTTATTCTATTCCTGACTTCTACTGCCCTGTGGCCCTATGTGCTGTTGCGTGTGGCAGCTACTCCAGGCTGTGAGTATGTGTGATAAGTAAACTGCTCTTGACCTCATCTGTCTGGTGTCAGGGGTTGTGTGTTTGGCCATCCTCATAACCCCAGGGTGGTTCACCAACGGGATGAATAGGAAGTGATTAAACACAGCAGCACAGAGATCTATCAGAGGAGGGCCTATATGGGTCACATGCGCCTCTGCAGACAGGAATATGGACCACTAAGAGCCTTCTTGGTGACAGAATGCTTCTCCAGGCCCCCAGGGTGATAAGGGAAAATTCACTGCAAGGTTAATAGGGCATACCTAAACCTGGCCTCCAGTTATAACACCATCTGCTGAGGCCTTGTACAAAATGATTCATTGAGAATAGCAGGGTCCAACCATCAAATGGTTACTAGATCATTACCTTCAGAATAACCCATATAGAAGAAAAGATAACCAAACTACACTGAGGTTCTGATGCTAACTTCCAATCCTTACTTACTGAAAATTTAAATTAAAAAAAAAAAAACCTCGATAAATGAGACCAGGCATTTTCCTTCTGTTCCGATCAGAACCACACACACCTTGTCCTTTTTTCATTGCCCCAGCTCAGAGCATCCTCTTCATTGAGTTCTTGACTCAACCTAAGTGTATTTATCTGTTAAACAGGGATGATAACAGCATCTACTGCACTGAACAGGATTACAGTAACTTCTGCAGAGCACTTAGAGCAGGTTCAACACACACATGTTCTTGGTGAGTGTTAGAGAAACTTAAAAAAAGTGGAAGCTTGACCGGTCCCAACTTTGAGAACACCTACTCAATGAAACATCTAAATCCAGTTACAATCAATCCAGGAAAATATGAATGACTTGAATGAATCAATCAGAGATCAAGCCTACATAATGCACGATCTAGTGTGTTAAAATGTACGAAACTGACAAACTTTCCAAAGAGCCATGGGGAAGAGAAAGATTACCGTGGGCTGGGCATGCCAACTAGGTTTTTGAAAAGAAGAAAGACTTGATCTTGGCCTTAAAGGTGCATAGAATTGTTAGAAAAAGGCACAGAATTGTTCAATATTATGTATGAAATGAATCTCTAGTAGTTTTTCACTAATCACAGGCTTATGGTCATGGTAAATAATGAAATTGGCAAAATTGCATTTCCACAAGGTGATGTTTTAAAAAATGAAAATATCATTAAATCTGCATTTATCTATCAACTGCTAGCTCAAGCCATATCCCCTCCAGAAAGGCAGCTCATCTGAGGATCCATCACTGCCTCCCCTGGGTTACTGCTATACCAGGGCTTGCTTCTGCATGGCCCTCATACTCTGTAATGCAACTTACCTATGTACTAGGCTTGAAACCCAACCCATAAAATCAGACATTGAGTGAATGTAATTTTCTCTGCTTTTTGTATAACTCAGTTACAGTTCAAGATGCCATAATTTCCAAGGCACTTGCAGGAAGCAGTCACGGGGGTGGAATCTCAGATTCTCAAAGTCATCTATGCATGTGAGCTGAGATATCCATCCCCCTGCCTAGACCTAGATTTTTGATCCAAGTGAGTTGATCTTGGGTAAACCCACGTCTGTCTCCATGTTTTCCAGGCTCTGAACCTCTCTCCACTATCTCCCTGCCATTTTATGTATAAGGAAATCATCCTAATGCTAAAACCCCTGATGCACTTCCATTTCTTCTCACAAATTGGTACTTCTTTCCCGGTTGTATTTATTTGACAGCAGTAACTGGCTTTAGTGTGCCCACAAGTTCACATCTAACTCATAGACTAAAGCATCATCATGTGATCTCCCACTAAAGAATGCTAGGTGGGGGTTAGCGGAGGTTACCACCAACAATGGAAAAATGAAAGATTACTAATTCTCCATCCTTGTTAGCATCAAAATGTAATCATGGATGGCCAACACACACATGAAAAGATGCTCAACATCACTAATCACCAGAGAAATGCAAGTCAAAGCCACAATGAGGTATCACCTCACACTGATATCAAAATGGCCATCATCACAAAATCTGGAAACAACAAATGTTGGAGAGGGTGTGGAGAAAAGGGAACTCTCCTGCACTGTTGGTGGGAATGTAAGTTGGTACAGTCACTATGGAAAACAATTTGGAGGTTCCTTAAAAAACTACAAATAGAACTACCATTTGATCCAGTCATCCCACTCCTGGGCCTATACCAAAAGAAAACCATAATCCCAAAAGAAACATGTACCATAATGTTTATTGCAGCACTATTTACAATAGCCAGGACATGGAAGCAACCTAAATGCCCATCAACAAACAAATGGATAAAGAAGATGTGGCATATATATACAATGGAATATTACTCAGCTATAAAAAGGGGTGAGATGGAGCTATATGTAATGAGGTGGATAGACCTACAGTCTGTCATACAGAGTGAAGTAAGTCAGAAAGAGAAGGACAAATATTGTATGCTAACTCACATATACAGAATCTAAAAATGGTACTGATGAACTCAGTGACAAGAACAAGGACGCAGGTGCAGAGAATGGACTGGAGAACTCAAGGTTTGGGAGGGGGCAGGGGGTGAAGGGGAAGCTGAGACGAAGCGAGAGAAGTAGCACAGTCACATATATACTACCAACTGTAAAATAGATAGCCAGTGGGAAGTTGTTGTATAACAAAGGGAGTTCAACTCGAGGATGGAAGATGCCTTAGAGGACTGGGACGGGGAGAGTGGGGGGAACTCGAGGGAGGCTGGGGAGGGAGTCAAGGGAGGGAGGGAATACGGGGATATGTGTATAAAAACAGATGATTGAAATTGGTGTACCCCCCCAAAAAATAATAAATAAATAAATAACGTAATCATGTATTTTGTGCTTTTCAGAGGCGCGGGTCATGCCTGTCAGGACACCTATCAGCTTGCAATCTTGTTGTCACCATCAGTAAAAAGGAAAGCATCAATTTATTTGAAGAGCCTTTGTCAATGATGGTCTGAGAGCATATTGCATGAAATAATGATTAGTATTAAACTAATAGGGATGATAATCATTATTGTCCAATGAGTGTCTCCTATTGGAAGGGTTCTGCCACTTTCCCAGGACTGTACCCACTGGAAGTGTCCTGGTACCATCTTTCTATGATCAGCAACATCAGTGTTATCACTTCTCTACTCTCTCTCTCTCCTCTAAGCCAAAATATTCCTTTTCTAGTCTAAAGGATGGAGGAGGTTGAAGGAGAGATCTTTATTTTGTCTCCTGAATATTTTTTCCTCGACCATGCATCCTTTCTGTTACCAATAAAAGATGAAACTTTAAAAACCAGAAACCAGAAAGTGACTCCTCTTTTCCTTCTATTGTCATATCCTTTCCCTGAGTGGATAAGCACAGACCAGCCTAGCTGCTTAAATAGGAGAAAGGTCAAAAGGAGAAAAAGAATGATGAGGGAGAGAAATTGTTAGTTTAAAATTAGCATCTCACCACATCTGTCTGCAAATCTGCCTCCCCTACTAGTCTGTAAGCTCCTCCACCATATGGACAGACCATGGTATTTATTTTTGTCTCCCCAGTGCATATCATGGGCCCAGAAACTCAGACAGGGTACAGGGGAGGAAATGAGTGAGTCAGGGACTGAATGAGTGAGTCAGGACTTGGACATTGTCTTCCACGTCACATATCCCACGATCTCACCATCCCAAGATGTAATCCTTTGGGTCTCCACATCCTCACACCCAAAGTATGCTACATTTTCTATTTACAGGGTTTAGAATGTGTTCCTTTCCTCTCTTAAACTGCAAAATAAATAACATGTAGGCTTTCAAACTCTTTCCAGAGACCAAAAGAATAAGATAAAATATACGGGCATGCACTACGCCTTTATAAATTTCTTCACAAACATCCCCACCGATTAATGTATGCACATATGCTAACCTACAATGAAATGGGCTTTGTTCCAGGGGTGAAAAGACCTTGCCTTCTAATAGTATTTTCAGAACTTCCCAAATAAACTATGGCACTAAAATCCTGCCTCTGGGGGAACCCAAACTGTGAGAGTAGGGATGGTTTCCTGGAGGAAAAGATGCCTCTGCAAGTTACTAAGCTTGAGAGGAATGACCAGGCAGAGGCAAGAGAGGAGGTATCCATGAGCAGCGCCAGCTCCACAGGTGTTTTCTGACTTCTAAACCCCACCCCCATGCCTTTGCCCAGCACACAGCAACACTACACTGCTTTACAGACATGGAAATAAGTCTTCCAAAATGAGCTAGCAATGGGGACTTCCCTGGCAGTGCAGTGGTTAAGAATCCGCCTGCCAATGCAGAGGAAAATGAGTTCAATCCCTCGCCCGGGAAGATCCCACATGCCGCGGAGCAACTAAGCCCATGCGCCACAACTACTGAGCCTGCACTCTGGAGCCCGCGAGCTGCAATTACTGAGCCCAAGAGCCACAACTACTGAAGCCCACGTGCCTAGAGCCCATGCTCTGCAACAAGAGAAGCCACCGCAAAGAGAAGCCTGCACACCGCAATGAAGAGTAGCCCCCGCTTGCTGCAACTAGAGAAAACCCATGCGCAGCAACGAAGACCCAACACAGCCTAAATTAATTAATTATTAAAAAATGACCTAGCAATGGGTTTACACTACGGAAGGGTGCTTCAGCTATCACTGGTTCTCAAAGTGTGGTTGCTGGACCAGCGTCACCTGGGGACTTGTTAGACATGCAAATCCTCAGCCCCTTTCCCAGACCTCAGGAAGTCTGGAGGTGGCTACCAACACTAGCTGCTTTAACAAGCCTTCCAGGTGCTTCTGACGCATGCTCAAGTTTGAGACCACTGCTTTCGGCTTTAGAAATACGACAGAAGACGCCGAGCTGTGAACGTGACAAGAAGGCCAGCCAGACCACAGGCAGTGAGGCTTTCTGCCACTTACTGAGTTTGCTTATGGGCATGGCACTTACCCTTTTTGAGATTTTCTTTTTCTGACATATAAAACAGAGGTTAACAATAATGCATCCCTCCCATGGGTTATCATGATAGTGAAATGCAGTCATGTATATGGAAGGTCTTCATAATTGTTAAAACGCTATAGAAATGTAAGGCAAACAAGCAGGCAGCTTTTAAAAAGCCAGCAGTGTAGCAGGAGAACAGCTTGATCGGAGGTTCTGGCACATTCTGAACAGCCCTCTGAGGGCCTGAACAGCTGCTAGGATCAGCCCCACATCTCAACAAATTCAACTGCCATTTGTCTGCCCTTGCCAACACACACGAGAGCCTCTTTTCTGCATTGCCTGCAGCCTCCTGGGACCAGGCTCTAAGAGCAGGCGGCCACTTCCATCTGATGTCCTCCCTCCATTGTGACTACAGATAGTGATAATTTACAAAGGGCATGTTTTAAAGATGCCTGGCTCCCGCGTTTTCTCACTGCACTGCCTTTTCAAATGCAGTGGTGAAAGAGAAAAGATGGAGGAGGAGGAGGTGGATGAGAAGAGGATTGGATCAGCTCTCCATGACCTTCAGGCTCCCTGTGCTGGTCTCAGCCTGGCTTCCTCCAAGGCTGCCCACCACATGTGAGAAATGAAGGGGTAATTAGGTTACAGATGGAACAGGGTCTAGAAGCTGAGGAGGAGTCTTGATTTAGATTTGGGCAAGCAGTTTGCTCGTGCCTCCTCCCTGTTTACAGAACAAAAGCATGTAGCATCCAAACAGCCCTGAGCCCTGCTGGGAATGGCTGTCAGTGACTTTTGTTAGGGAGAGGGGCCACAGCACATGAATATCAAAGAGTCCGCCCTCCTCTGTAGGTGAACTGTCAGGTTCAGCTTCATCTGCTGAAATCCCTATTGGCCTCTGAGGATGAGCGCTGCAGAAAAACTTATGAGCATAAAAAAAATACAATACAACAGGGCCATGATGGAGCCAGCAGATTTCCCTGGCATTTTTATGCATCCTGGAGGGAAGGCAGATTTCCCTCACTTCATGCATCTATCATAATAGTAAGGTTTCCTGGAAAAGAAAGAGAGCCAAGCAGGAAGTCTTGCCTTACTGTGGATTTATTTTTTTCAAGTTAAAACCTGAGAAGTGATGCCAGTTTGCAAAAGGGATGGAATTTCTACATTTTTCCGCTTTGTAGAAGATATATTTTCTTCTACAAAGTCAGATGAGATGACCTCCAAATCACTACTGATTCTGAGATTCAAGCATCCCAGCAATTCTATTTGCTAGCAAATCTGGAAAACTATAGTCCTTGAGCACACAGAGTTACAACTCTAAGCATAAAATTTCTGGGAACTATTTTTTACCTAATGCCTAAGATTATTCTTAGGTGTTGAAGCCTTTCAACTAGAGAGTAGAGCCTGGTCCAAGTTCCAGAAGCACAAATTGAAATGGTATTACACTTTTAGCTCCCAGATTCTGACAAGAGGCCAAGGGGAAGAGAGAGCAGACACCATTGTCTCCCAGAGAAGAAAGGATGAACGATTTCCTTTCTTACGTCTCCAGACAAATTTTGTAGGTTGATTTAGAGCTTGTTACAATAGCAAGAAAGGAGGGCAGGAGAGGGTGTGCTCCTGGCCTCCTGGCTCTGTACAGATGGCTCTCAAATATCACTGGCCCTGGCATTCCAGCCAAGAAAGACCAAGACATGGGAGAACGATCATAAAAGGGAAGAATAGCTCAGGACTGTGGTTTTATAAACACAATTTCTCTTTCTTTCTTCCTGGCGTTCTCCTAAGCCTGCAGCTACGATTTTTCACATTTTTTATTTGTACAGATGCCAATTTAGCTCAGGGAACAAAATAAAGCACAGCTCTCAATTAAACATACTCTGAAAACTGGAAGTTCATGTTTGGCCAGAGTCTTACCCACATTAAGCCAAGGTCTGCAACCAGGGAATCCCATTTAGCTTCTCTTTGTATTTCACTTCCAGTGTAAGAGGATCAGGGCTGACACATTATCTCCAATTGGAAGGATCTTTGAAATCTATGTGTACAACAGGACAGTGTGGAACTGTAGAAATTCAGTCCCAACCATCTCACAGCAATGCGACTGCAAATAAAAAGACCACATCATTTCTTCCTTAAGATCTCAAAACGGATCACCAATGGGTATTAAAATATCCAGTAATTTCTGATGAGCCCTCTCCTTGGGCATCCCTGCATTAGATCCTCATAGGATAGAGGCAGGAATTGCCCATAAAGTACAAGGTTCAGGTTCAACAAGGCCACCCCACCTCCACATCCAGAATTCATGGTTTGCTGGGAAGACTGCAGGTAAATATGTCCAGGAAGCATGGAGTCTCCAAGGAGGGAAAAAGGTCAAGGACTTGACTCTGTTTCCTCTGGGGGTTAAATGTTTTTATTATAAACTTATTAGCATGCCCTTAACATCCATCCAGAGGGTGGGAGAGTAGAGCCTATATCCAGAGAGTAGAGCCGATATTAGCGTTAGTTGCTCAGTTAAACACATGGAGCCTGATGGAGCCTGATGAATGGACAGGGTGGTTCTAGCAGAGTAATCGCTGCAGAACATTTAGGGCACATCGTGATGGACCCAATCAGGCTGAGATTACCTCAGGGGCTCCTTCCTTCTCCTGCTC
The DNA here is from genome assembly GCF_030028045.1 of Hippopotamus amphibius kiboko. Classification (NCBI taxonomy): domain Eukaryota; kingdom Metazoa; phylum Chordata; class Mammalia; order Artiodactyla; family Hippopotamidae; genus Hippopotamus; species Hippopotamus amphibius. The sequence continues at coordinate 54,297,080 of NC_080190.1, read as the reverse complement.
ATGTAATTACCTCTTTCCCAAGGGCTGCCTGCATCCATTTGAGGATTCCCTCGCTTGCCCTCTGTTATAGGACCTCTCTTTCCTTAAGCTTCCTTGCCTTCCAGCATCCTGAGCTCTCTAAACACACACACACACACACACACACACACACATCGTGTCTTCTCTTCCTTCCACCCCCAGTCTTTTAGCAGCATAGGTCATCACTCCATTCCACCCACCATTTTCCAGGAAGGAGCTGGGGGTGGTTGGGATCCCTAAGAACAAAAAGGAGTGGATGTAGACGAGTGAAGGCACATAGACTATTTAGGAGACAACTGCAATAGTCCACACTTGAAATGAGCGTGGCTTGGAAAAGGGTTGAGGTAGTGGAGAGAGGGAGAAGGATTCAGACTCAGAAAGGACTTAGAGGGTTTGCTCACAGATTGGAAGTCAGGTAAGAGGGAAACTGAAGAGTCCATGATGACTCTGACATTTTTGTTTGAGCAAGTAGGTAGATGGTGGTGCCATCTCTGAGATAGAGAGATGGGAATGATTGTACATCATACCCTATTATGTACCTTTAAGCTGGTGAAGTGGGACATTTCAGTTAAATGAAATCAATTAAGGGCCTAGTATGCGCCAGGTGCTGTGAGCAGGTTAGACTCCCAGAGACCAAGAAATTTGCTCAGAGTCCCTAAGCTAAGTAACAGTCTGAACAGTCTGATTCAAAAAAGGTCATTTATTCTTGTATCTAGTCATTTATTGAACATTTGACATCAATTAAGGTGCCTAGCATGTGCCAGATACGGGAGGATCTAAAAGATACTAGAATCAGAGATAACTGGGACTGAATAATCGTTAATATTATCATTATTCATATTTGAGGAGCTAACAATCTAGTGGACAAGACAAAGGCATAAACAAAATTATGGAAATCTTTGGAAGGGTAACATTAGAAGCTGCACAGGGCATGGTGGCTGTACCAAAGAACGGTATCTGATCCCCGCCAGGCGCTGTGTGTGCCTCTCATGTCAGTCCATGCTCTTTCTGTCCACTGTGCATGGAATTAGGTCAAGGGCACCCAGCTCAGCTACAGCAGAGCTAAAGCTGTAACTCAGTCATACGACTCCCAGTTGGGACTTTACACACCAGTGACATTGCTGTACTAGAACTAAGCCTTCACATCTCAATGAAAAGCGAAAACCCAGGCAGCCCCAGAGCTATTTCAAGGACCTGAGTTCTCCATTTAGGAATTCAGTATTTCTCGTCCACTGGCATGCTGGTGTCTGCATGATTGTGACTTGGTGGTAGAGAAAATCCCGACTTAATTCTGTCTCATTAGAGGAAGCAGAGTTGGACCTGACTACTAGGGCCCTTGGACATCTGTGTCTATACAGACTATAAAGCACATAAAATGCAGTTAACCATACTAGTAACATTACACGCACGTCGTGTATCAGACACTGTTCTAAGGATTTTTCCTACGTTATCTTACATTATCCTCACAACAATCATGTGAGGTAAGTAAAATGATTAGCCCTATTTTACACAGGAGGGAGCCAAGATGAGCTGGAGTTGTTAAGTGCTAGATCCAGGCTAGGAACGAGGCAGTGTAGCTACAGAGCCTGCACTGGTGATCACTACTTTGATCACTGGGTTACGCTAAAAGGACATTACAAGAAGAGGCACCATGCTGACCCTCATGGCTTTGTGTCCATCCAACACACCAGCACTTGCATCCAGGACAGTGTCTACCCTGAGAAGCAGAATCCCCCACTTGCCTACCCTCCTGTCCATGCTCAATGTACCTTCCTCCTCACCACCCTCCCTCTCACCCTTTGCAGATGCTCCCCATCAAGCTGTTTCAATTTACGTAACCACCTTGTGTTTCTCTGCAGAGATCCAATTGACACTGTCCAGAAGGCTGCATAAAATAATGGCTTCTTCGTAGATACTAGGAACCTTTTTCTTTTTGCTGCCAGTTTTACACTGTTCAACTGCCCACCCATCTGCTGATAAAATACAATAATGTGATTTATCTCCAAACATGGAGAAACATCTCAACAAATTGGATTTACTTTATCTTTTTAAAAATGTTGTTTGGGGTTTTCGGAAGTGTCCTTTACACAGCATTGTCCTCATGATAAGTTGCGATGACTTTGAGAAAAAAGAAAGAACTTCATTTATACTTACTCTCCCATCTGATTCTAAGAAAGATTTGTCTGCCCCATATTCTCACTGGAGCCTTTGCCAAGAGGCTCCAGTGAGCAACTCTTTGTCTTTCTCCCCTTCCACTTGTACCCTAACCATGCGTTCTACTTCCTGGGAGAGGGACTCAAGGACCAAGTAAATAAGTCAGCCTTCTCTTCCCTCTTATCCTGCATCCGTCATCCTTAGGACTATAGAGTCAGTGATAACTCAGAGTCTTCTGTCTTTCATTCCCAGCCTCTCTCACTCCACCCTCATCTCCCTGCAGCTCTGAATCTCACCCACATGCCCAGATTCTTTCTTGAGAGCCCTTTGGAGTTTATATGTCATTTTAGCCAACCACTGATTTACTTTCACTCTTTTTTCGCAGTGGTTCCCAAACCACCTTCACTTGGCTATTCTTTATCAATCCAGCTTTCCCTATAGTCCTATCCCCAGGAAGGGATGCTCTTCTGGTAGCCCTGCTTCTTATTTCAGGGCATATCTTGTGGTTTGTTTGCAAGGCTATAGAAGGATTGTCACAGACGTAAGTAGAGAGAATTATTGTTCTTTTCATGCTGCTTTGCCTACTCTCAGACCATTACTCCTCAATTTCAATCAAAATCCCCTCCTCCTGGGCCCCCAGCTCCAATCAGCCCTGCCCTGTACCCATCCCATTGCTGTTGGAGCCTGATTATTTGCACATCCAGGACAATCTGCCTATCAGCCTGGACAACTTCACCACCCACACAGATGGCTCGATCTCATCAACCAAGCCATGCACGTGGAGTACTCAACCCAGATCAAGATGTCTTGATCTTCTCTAAGAAAAGATTTCACTTTCTTCCCACTTTAGGGATCTCCTCCCATGGCCACATCTTGGGTTTTCTTTATCTAGAACTGTGATAACTCTCATTTCTAAATTCAAAGGTCATATCTTTCTTGCTAGCTTAGTCCTTCTCTTCCACTAAACAAGACCTCTTCCAGGTCTTTCCTCTGCAGTAACTTCTTTACTTCTCTGCAAACCTTTCCTCCTTTTGTTTTCTATATCTATGGCCCTGGACCATGGAGTCAGTAATTTCAGTGAAGTTTTTCCTCATATCCTCATTCTTACTCTCCCCTGTCCTTCCACTGTGCCCTCCAGGCCAACATACATGGTCCCACGGATGATGGATACAAGATATTCAGAGACGGAGGATAAGTTGAGCTCCACTCAACCTAATTGTAATCATAAGGGCTGCTAAATTCTTGGCCCCTTCTAAATAAAACTGCCCCACTCACGGCATCTGCAAATGAAGCCACAGCCCTCTTCCCCTCCCCCTAGTCATTGTCTATTGTACTAAGTTGGGCTCCTGACCCAATATCCATGCCTAATAGGTGACCCATAAGTAACCTGGTACAAACCACACTGCTCAAACCAGCACAAGCTAAGCTGATCAGACTTGTATTCTCAGGAATTTGAGTTGTGAAACACAGAGAAATCAAGCAGATATAATAAATAGAATAAAACAAATCCTGAGAAGTTCTAATGAAGATCAAGGGTCATGAGGAGCCACAAGGGGCCAAGAACAAGATGAAACACAAACTCTAAATATACTACTCATTCTTTATACTAGAAAATTCTAACTCATTTTTAACGCCTCTCATTTCTTTATGCCTCTTATCTAATTGGTCACCAAATCAAATCAGTTCTGCCTGTCAATGGGACGCCTCCTTCTCTTTCATCTTCCTTTGCTCTACCAAGGCTGCTTTTCTTTCAGATGAACTTCATCCAAGAGGCTTCCAATTGGTGTCCCAGCCATTAACTTCTCTTCCATACCCTCCACACTGCCACTGGAGTTGCTTTTTAGAAAACAAATCTGACTTTTTCCTTCTATCCTTAAAATGCATATGTTGAAGCTCTGATCCGGAACATGCTGATATTTAGAGGTGGGGCCTTTGGGAGGTAATAAGGCTTAAATGAGGTAATCAGGGTAGAGCCCTCATAATGGGATTAGTGTCCTTACTTATAAGAAGAGCAAGAGACTAAAGCGGTCTCTCTCTCTCTCTCTCTTTGTCATGGGAAGATAAAGCAACTGGGTGACTAACTGCAATCCAAGATAAGAGCTCCTACCAGACATCAAATCTGCCAGTGCCTTGATCTTACTTCTCAGCTTCCAGAACAATGAGAAATAAATGTCTGTCACTTAAGACACCCAGTCTATAGTATTCTGTTCTAGCAGCCTGAACTCACTAAAACAGTGTGGCTGCACCTCAAATAAAACTTTATTTACAAACACAGGCTGAAGCTGGTTTTGCCCCTGAGGCTGTGGATTACCAAGCTCTGGCTAGACTATTACACAGAGACAATAAAACCACCTAGGATAGCCATGGTCATTAAATAGACAAAGGTGTGAAAGTCCTTGGAGGACAATAAAGTATGATACAGTTAGGAAGAGAGGAGAGCTTAGAGGGGAGGGAAAGAACAGTAAAGATAGCCTCATCTTACTCTGTCATTTGCTAAAGGACCCACTTTGCATATTATGGCACATGACATATGAGGTGGCACTGGATATGAGTACTCTGGAAGAATCTACAGTCTTGCCCTTAGAGACCAAATTTAAAATAGTATTTATTTTTGACCCACCTCCTAGAATCATGGAAATAAAATCAAGAATAAATAAATGGGACCTCAGGAAACTTAGAAGCTTTTGCACAGCAAAAGAAACCATAAACAAGACTAAAAGGCAACCCTCAGAATGGGAAAAAATAATTGCCTATGAAACAACGGACAAAGGATTAACCTCCAAAATATACAAGCAGCTCATGAAGCTTCATACCAGAAAAGCAAATAACCCAATCCACAAATGGGCAGAAGACCTAAATAGACATTTCTCCAAAGAAGACATACAGATGGCCAACAAACACATGAAAAGATGCTCAACATCACTAATCATGAGAGAAATGCAGGTCAAAGCCACAATGAAGTATCACCTCACACCAATCAGAATGGCCATCATCACAAAGTCTGGAAACCACAAATGTTGGAGAGGGTGTGGAGAAAAGGGAACTCTCCTGCACTGTTGGTGGGACTGTAAGTTGGTACAGCCACTATGGAAAACAATTTGGAGGTTCCTTAAAAAACTACAAATAGAACTACCATATGATCCAGTCATCCCACTCCTGGGCATATACCCAAAGAAAACCATAATCCCAAAAGAAACGTGTACCATAATGTTTATTGCAGCACTATTTACAATAGCCAGGACATGGAAGCAACCTAAATGCCCATCAACAAATGAATGGATACAGAAGATGTGGCATATATATACAATGGAATATTACTCAGCTATAAAAGGGGATGAGATGGAGCTATATGTAATGAGGTGGATAGAACTACAATCTGTCATACAGAGTGAAGTAAGTCAGAAAGAGAAGGACAAATATTGTATGCTAACTCACATATACGGAATCTAAAAATGGTACTGATGAACTCAGTGACAAGAACAAGGATGCAGATACAGAGAATGGACTGGAGAACTCGAGGTATGGGAGGGGGCAGGGGGTGAAGGGGAAACTGAGACGAAGCGAGAGAGTAGCACAGACATATATATACTACCAACTGTAAAATAGTCAGTGGGAAGTTGTTGTATAACAAAGGGAGTCCAACTCGAGGATGCCTTAGAGGACTGGGGCGGGGAGGGTGGGGGGGACTCGAGGGTGGGGGGAGTCAAGGAAGGGAGGGAATACGGGGATATGTGTATAAAAAAATAAATAAAAGTACCATTGTTAGGTAAAATAAATAAATAAATAAAATAGTATTTATGGTGTACCCCCCAAAAAATAATAAATAAATAAATTTTTTAAAAAATTGTATTTAAAGTCCTGTTGCCTGCAGCTTGAGTTATTTAAGATTTGGTTTATTGCTTTTCAGAGCCTAAAGACCAGGATGCAGCTTTCAAGACTAGATTAAAACATCTGATACAATTAACCATGCAAAAAGTTTTAGACAAGGAATTCTCACAGCTCCATTCTTTTAGTAATCAACAAAGAATTACTAATATGTCAGGCACTGTGCCAGAGGGTTGTGGATACAGAAATAAGTAAGACATCACCTTAACTCAAGTTCATGGTCCATCTAGCAAGGGAAGCACACATGTATCAAGACAATGATGGTGAAATGCAAGAATTGTTTAAAAAAGAGAGAGAGACTCAGTGGAACTCATTCATGCTGCACCCTACCTTTTAAATATTTTTGCAATATTTTTCTAGTTATCCACATTTTGAATTCTGCCTTCTTAATGTAAAATCAAAAGTAAAAACATTCCAAGTCTTCTTTGCTGCTAGAATGTAGGCATGTAGCTTTGTTTCTATCAAACAGACACATGTACACAAGACCTGGATTTGGAAGTGAGATATATACGGAAATAGGGCGGGTACTGAACACCCATTCAGTGGTACAGGTGGCAGCAGAGACAGCATGGTTTGGAACCAGAGGCAGAAGCAGTTTCTTTATCAGGACCAGACCACAGTGTGTTCCTGGGAACTGCTTCTGGAAAGTGAGTCTGGAGCCTATTTTTCCAGCCCTTCCAAAAACTCAGGAAGCTTTCTAATGTCCTCGATTAATCCATTCCTGCTTAAGACTGGATTCTGTTGTCTGCCTCTTAGAACCTGAGTGATACATGTGAATGTTCAGGGTTACCTAGGATTAAATGATGCAAGAAGGCATCTCAGAGGCAGTGATGTTAAAGATGAGTCATTCTAGTCTAGTCATTTAGACTAAATGAACTGCATCTGCCAAGGCCCTGAAACACAGGGGAGCATTGTTTGGGAATGATGGCAAATTTGGTTGAAATATTTGGGCCACAAGGAAAAGTGACTAGGGATGATGCTGAAAATGTGGGCAGGGATCGTGAAGATTTCTCAGTGCCTTGATGGGGCATTTATATACTGAATAAATGGAGAACCACTGAATGAATTTAAGTGAGAAGTTGTCAATATCATATTTGTGTTTTAGGAAGATCCCTTGGCAGCAATGTGGAGAATTCAATGCACAGAGAGAGACCAGGGCAGGGAGAACTATTAGGAGGCTGTTGCAAGTCATCCAGGTGAGAGGTAGTAAGATCGAAGTTGAAGCAGTAGTGGTTTAAATGGGTAGAAAAGCAGATTGATTTGTTCTGCTGAGATTTTGATTTAATCAGGAGAGAAGAAACACAACAGATTCACCAATATGTGGCCTCTCGACTAGAGAAGATAATATTCCTTTAGAAACAACTAAATTGCAGCCTTGGATCTCTATTTCCCCAGGGCAACATCACACAGAGCCAGCGTGTGTGAACCCCTGTGGCTACTGTCGTGAATGTTTATGTGTCTCTAGACATAGAAGTGGACTGGAAGCAGTGAGATAAAAAGCTTTATTTTATGACTATTGCCCAGAGCATTTCTTTCAGGAGGAGAGATACCTCTAAGACAAGCTGTGAGATAAATCTTAGAAAGGTGACACGGTTATTCATTTCCACAGAATCTCATTTCTCATGGGGTTTCTACATCCCACTTCCAATCCTTGTCTAGGGCAACTCATCAAGAAATGTCCCTACCTAAGAATCCTGGCGTTACTAACCATATATGCCTTCTAGCAAAAGGGCTCCAGATTTCTGAACAATCTCCTTATTCAAACTAGAGGAGGAAGGAACAGGGGCCTGGGATTCCAGAAACAGGAGGGTGACAGAGAAAGTAGGCAAGAGAGGACTTTCCTGGTTGTCCAGTGGTTAAAACTCCACACTCCCACTGGTTGGGGAAGATCTTGCATGCCACATGTCACGCCATAAATAAATAGTAGATAGATAGATAGATAGATAGATAGATAGATAGATAGATAGAAAAATAAATAAATAAAATCGAAGCATTAAATATTTTTTTAAAAAAAAGAAGCAAGAGAAAGAAAAAAGAGACCTTCTTAGGTGACACTCCCTGCTACATAGTCATGCAATGCCTTTTTTCCCTCTCTCTCCCTGCATTTCTTTCTTTACTTTAATATGTAAAAATAATAGAATATTCTTCCACTTACTAGGTTTTTAACCTTGAACAAGGAATATCTCTTAGCCTGAGTTCCTTTAACTTTAAGATAAGGAAAATACTAATGTCTGACACCAAGGTTTGGGGAAGATTAAATGACACATGGAGGGTACATAGCACATAGTAAGTATTAAGTAAATCGACATTATTATTATGGTGATTAGCATGCAGTTAATCTTTAGTCTGTTGACACGTTATGTCCAGGTATCACCTTTAATGGCTGCAAAATATCCCATCGAGTTGATAATTGCATTATTTTACTTATCTATCTTCTCTTATTTGACATAAAGGCTGTTACCAATTAATCACTAAATAAGTTAAATAAATATAACGTAAAATGAGCATCTTTGTTCATGCAACTCTTTTTTTTTTATAGATTGCAACCTCACAGGGGTTCTGTGAAGACTAAAAATTAAGAAAGCAAATAGAAACTTCCGTAACGAGTAGTAGGCACTCAACGAATAGTACCCTCCCCTCTAAAATGGAAGTAAGCAAGGCACCAACCACCCAGAGGCATCTGCAGTGGTCAACCTCCTTCCACCTGGCCCGGTGAACCTTCTCCCACTCCATTCCACTGGGAACACTTCCTTGAAATCTATGCCTCAGAAGCTTTCAGAGCAATTACGGAACAGATACTGGGCAACCAGTTAATTAGCATTTCAGAGATAAGGAGACAGACAACTCAAATCCCACAGCATAAATGAACAGCAGGCTATGTCAAAAGGATGCAACTCATAAAAGACTCCACTCAGAGCCTAAGGAAGCCTCCCCGCCCCGCCGGTCTGCTCTTCTGCTTTCTTCTCTCGTCTTGCTAAAGCCTTTAACATCCTCTCCCTCCCCTTCACCTGCACTAATACTGCACTCTTTTCCCTCTTGCCTGTATTCCCACTTCCTAATTATTTTCCACATTCCCCCATTTCCTCTCCCCTTGATTAACTGAGCAGTTGGGGGTTATATTCTTTATTTTAATACCAAGGGAATAGAGCCTTTGATTTTGAGACTCAGAAATATTTCAGTGAGGCTTTTGGTTTAACAGATGTATATAACATGAAAGAGGTATTTTATTCAAGTCAGTGGAAAGCCACAGAAGGAAAGTCTCCCCAGTGCGTTAGTGTTGATCCTGGATATTTTGGGCCTGCCAATTTGCCCTGTGAGCTTGATTTCCTGATATGTGAGCAAGAAAGCCCAGGCCCTGAGACTATTCTTAGGATTCCCCAAAGGACTATCCCAGGAGACACAGAAAGGATGAGCAGCCCCCCACTTCTGGAAGATTCTCCCACAACTCTTGTCACAGTTTAAGAGGCTTTAGTCAGGGTAATAGATGTCTCCTCAGACCCAACCCGCTTGGCTGGGGGCCAGGGGGGTGGGGGTGATAGGAATCCATCACAGCGACCACATGCACCATCCTCTCCGATGGTGAGCCCGGGCCATCTGTGGGCAGCGAAGGGCATGGCACCGCTAACAGTCCTCTGTGTTCTCGAGTGGTCTTGGTCTTCTAATCAGATCTAAATCAAGAACACATAAAGAGTGGTGGATTCCGTGTATACCTCGACTTAGACGGCATGGGCTAGTAGCTGCCATTTGCAGTAGAAGAGACAGCATGGGCAGAAAGGTAAGATCACCACGAAAAGTAACTTTTTAGAATGGGACTTCCCTGGTGGTCCGGTGGTTAAGACTCCGCACTTCCACTACAGCGGGCGTGGGTTTGACCCTGGTTAGAGAACTAAGATCCTGCATGCCACGTGATGCAGCCGAAAAAAACACTTCTCTTTAATTTTTAAGTAAATGTTTAGGAGAACGATAACTCTCTGACCTTTATCTTTTCCTGAGACATCTGTCCAAATTCTCTTTGGACTGAGTTTGCTTCTTGGATACAAAGGCCAATAGACATGCAATCCCAGATATTTAGAATAAGAGATGCAGATGTGTGTGTGTGTGTGAACATTTGTATACCAAGCATTCAGAACAGCCTATTAGAGCCCCTGGTCTTTCAAAAGACCCAAAGAGCAAGACTGCCGTTCACGAGAACAGCTCTGCCCTGCTGAGCAGCCACACTCCAGCTCCCACTTTCCGGTGCTGACCTTGCTCCTACCACTTCTAATGACAGGACAACACAGACTTGCTCCCCTCAGATACAGTCCCACTTATAACAATCTCCCAGGATACAAACTGGGCTAACGGCGACCCTATTCAAGCGACACCACTAGGCTTCAGTATCCTGAACCTACTCACTACCTTCCAATGACCAAGAGGCCCTGGTCTGGCTTGGTCCTCCTACATCAGCACTGACTATTAGCCCTGGTTCTGTCTTAACAGAAGATTGAGAAAGAACAGTAGGGGAAGCACTGTCTCAGCTCTTCTCCAGAAGAAAGAGGTCACTGATGGTCAGCCCACACAGTCCAGTCAGCTGACCGTGGATGCTGAAGGTCCCTCAGCCTGGAAACCAGAGTAAAAGGAAAGGGGAAGATGCTGAGTGGACAGCAGATTAGGGCTACGGCATATTCACCCACCAGAAAAATAGACAGGAGAGGCCACATGTCTAACATGGCAGACTCACCATGGACACAGAGGAGACAGAAGACAGGAAGGTGTCTATGAAACTACCTGCCTTTGGGACTAGAGTGTGATCCTGCAAGGCAGCAGGTTAGTGTGGGACAGAACCTGGGAGCCCTGTAACTCGGTTAACTCTGAGGGGATCAGAAACACACCGTTTCAATTATCTGCATAAACAACTACCCCAAACTTAGTGAATTAAAGTAAAAGCCTTTCTTTGTTTCATTTCACATAATCTGTGGGTTGACCAGGGCTCAGCTGGATGGTTCTCTTGCTGTCTTCACCTGGGGTCTCTCATGAGGCTGCAGTCAGATGGTGCCCGGGGCTGGGCCTTTCCAAGATGCTTCTCCTACATGTCTGGCTGGAAGGCTGGGATGTTTCTCTCCCTCCAAGTGGTCCTTCCACGTGGGCTTCTTTATATGGCAGCTGATCCTAAGCAAGACTAGACTGTTCCAAGAGGACAAATCCGGGTGTCTGATTGCATCACACTTGTTAATGCTCCACTGACCGAAGCAAGAGAAATGGCCAAGCCCAGAAAGCAGAGAGCATGAAGACTGGGAAGCAGGGTTCACTGGGAACCACAAGATAAACAGTTATGACATCTGCACTCAGTAAACTGCTGTCATGCTCTCAATATTTTATCCATTGGGTTCTATTCTATTCTCTATTAGTATCTCATATAGTTTCTTTTCCCAGATCTTTATTGGAGTATAATCGCTTTACACTATTGTGCTAGTTTCCACTGTACAACAAAATGAATCAGCTGTATTTATACGTATACCCCCGTATCCCCTCCCTCTTGAGCCTCCCTCCCACCCTCCCTATCCTACCCCTCTAGGTCATCGCCAATCATGGGGCTGATCTCCCTGTGTCATGCAGTTGCTTCCCGCTAGCCATCTATTTTACATTTGGTAGTATATAAATAGTGCTACTTTCTCATTTTGTCCCAGCTTCTCCTCCCCCCAACCCCTGCCACGTCCTCACGTCTGTTCTCTACATCTGTGTCTTTATTCTTGCCCTGCCACTGGGTTAATCAGTAAAATTTTCTTAGATTACATATATACACATTAGCATATGGTATTTTTCTCTTTCTGGCTTACTTCACTCTGTATGACAGACTCTAGGTCCATCCACCTCACTACAAAAAACTCAATTTCATTCCTTTTTTGTGAACTTCCCTGTTTCTCTCTGCTGAGCCAAATGACAAATAGAGCTTTCTTCTCCACTTCTGTTGAAGATTTGAAAGTGAAAGCAGTGGCCACTGCCCTGGTCTCCTATCCCAAACACACACACACACGTGCACACACAGACACGCACGTCATGATGACAGCGGTAGGAATTAGTTGGACAAACACCCAAGAAGAGCTGAGTCCCTGAGAGAGTAGTCAAGAGCAGTGTTCAACTATCAATACCTGAGTCTACCCCTGGAACAATCGCAGCAAAAACTTTCCAGTGCCTTGAGTTTGCTTCTCCTTTTGAGGAAAGCTGTTCCCTCACATCATGGGCATTGTCACTGGTCACAACAAAGCTAATATGGTTCAAAAATTTTCAAGACAGTACCTGGAGTCCAACTGATGCTGTTTTCACCTTAATGTCATTAGACCTCAAAAAAAAAAAAAAAAATCACATGAGAATTGAACACCGCCTGTCTATTGGCATGGGACCAGCTCTTACTGGTACCCATAGCATAGTAAATAATCCGCTGCAGTTTCAGGGAACTTAAACTGACAACAAAGTCAGTCTCTGTGTTAATGGAAAACTCGATTGAAATGGAAATTCCATGTGCCTTTCCACTTGTCTCATTGCTGAACAATGTAGGAGAGTTCTGCAGGCATCTCTGCTGCATTTTCCACCTTCTGTTTCCTTTGTGTGTAGGGAAAATTCACACACACACACACACATGCACACACAAGCACACTCACACAAATACATTTAAACTAAAATAAGTACTGAGATGGGCTCAGCCAAATACAAGCAGGATGTTTGCAATTCAAATAACAAAGGATTCCAGGACCCTAATCTGACAGCAATCTAAGCAGCTCCACTTTCAAATATATAGGAAATAGAAAACACAATGGACCACACTGCATGCTCTTAATTTTGAGTTTGGTAACTTCCTAAGACTCTCAGCACAGCTCATTCCTGCTCTTGGCTGGGGTAAGGAAAATGGGAGTGACACCAACCCAAGGAGTTGGTCAGCACTGAGGAAAGATCACTTACAGTCACAATCGCTCTTACTGATTCCCTAGGCAGATGCTGCATTGGAGACGGAGAGATCATCTCTCAGTGATTCCAGACTGGTCAGTTTTTCCTCCAGTTTCGGAAGAGATGGCTGTTTCTTCCATTGGACTTGAAGGTGAAGCACTTGGCTTGCATGTAAGGGCCATGGGGTGCAAAGACTGTGTGTTTAGACGCTAGAATCACATTCCATGCAGTGAGAGGCTTCCTCCAGGAGGAGCAATCAGAAACTGAGCCCCACAGAAGGATCAGCTGATTCCTATTTTCCGTCTGATTCTCCTCTGAGTCTGGGTCACACACTCACTGAATGGAGTGGTGGGCTGAACTTCCTGCTCCAGTCCTGTGATTCTCCTCCCCCCTCCCCCCCAACCTTCCACTACCAAGCTCAAATTGCGGAATTCCTACAACGTAAATACACAGACGGTGCAACTCGACTCTGTTTGGCCTCTTTCTCTCTGGATGTCTGACTGCTCTGTCCCAAGTTTTAGGAGGCAGTGTGCTAACTCGTTAAGAGCAGGGGTCTGACCGTTTTAGGTTCAAACCGGGCCCCTCCACTTATTAATCTGCGATCTTTATAAGATGCTAAATTTCTCTATGTTCAGTGCTCTTATTTGAAAGATGGAGATGATAAGGTTCCCTCACAAGGTTGTTGTGAATGAAGCACTTCATGGAGACCTGGTTCATAGTACACCATCGATACACACAATCATGAGGAACAGTGGCAGTACTGCTGCTCTTGTTACTGTTACCACCGCATATCAGACTTACAGCCCAGTCTTAGCTCAGCCGGGCCCGGCCCATCCACAGGCAGGAAAAACGTAAAGTGTCCCCTCATTGGCTCAACACTAAGTCCATATTGCTATGTATCCCCCCGACCTTAGTACCTACAGATACTGAACCCCGCTACCCACAACAGAACCTGTGCCCAATCCCCCGATGCCAGGCTTTCCACCCAGGACCCCAGCTGTCCTTCCCTACTAGATTTTGACCTTGACTCCCTCATATTAGACTCTTAAGAGCCTCCTTCCAACCCCTCTCACTCCCTCTACTTGGCTTCCTGAGTCACCAACTGAACTCACCACTGCTCAGGATCACCCATGATCACCCGCGTCAACCCTGCATGGACCTGGCACCCAGCTTCCAGCCCTACGAAATGGTAGTATGTGAATAGATAACAGTTACTGAATACATATCGGGCACTGTTCTAAGAACTCTACATGAAATAACTCAATTCACCCTCACACCAACCCTTTGCAGTTATTTCACTTTTACTGATAAAGTGACTAAGGCACAGAGAGGTAATTTTCCTAAGAAAACAGAGCTGCTAGGGAGTTCCCTGGCAGGCCAGTGGTTGGGACTGTGCACTTTCACTGCCATGGCCCCCAGTGGGGGAACTAAGCTCCCACAAGCCATGCAACATGGCAAAAAAAAAAAAAAAGAAGAAAAAGCCACACAGCTACTAGATAGTGGTGCCAGGATCAACCCTATAGCACTCACTCTAGTTTCAGAATCTATACTACAATATATAGGAAAACCCTCCTCAAAACTTTATGTGCATATATGTACCATATATGTAATATATATATGTTATATGCTATATCATACATATGAATATGACATATATTGTGACAATATATGTGACAGCATATATGTATCATATAATATATATAATACAACATAAAATGTATATGATATAGCATAAGGAAAAATACTCCAGAAGATGCTAAAAAATTATAAGCTTTCTTGCATACAGGAAATAAACGAAAAATATTTACTGATTGAACAACCCCAATTATTTGGAAAATCTCTTGCCCAAAGTCAAGGCATCTTGGTTCCTTCAGGGACTGGATTTCTGGTCCTGAACATCTTTGTCATCTGGATTCAGATCTAAAGGTCTGCAGATGGACCTCCCAAAAGTGACATCACCTCTTACTGACATTCTCACCAATCTTTTGCCTCACCTCCACAGGGAGAGATGTTTGGGACCTGGGGCTTGCTTTTCTCCCCCAGCTTTGTTGAGATACCATTGACATACATGCAAGTTTAAGGTGCACAAGGTGATGCTTTGATAAAAGTATATACTGCAAAGTGATTACCACACTAAGGTTAGTTAACATCTCATCTCCTCAGACAATAACCACTTAAGGTCTGCTGTCTTAACAACTTTCAAATATATAATACAGTATTGTTAACCATCATGACCATAAAACTTGACTAACAGCCATCATACTGTAGATCCCTTTCTGCAGACCTGACATAGAATTCATGAGCACATCATTGTATCTCTCAGTTCCTGGCCTTAGGCTCGCTCCATGATTGAACTCCAAGATTTGTCCAGGGTGGATGTGTCCGCCATGTTGCTGCCCAGCTGCCACTATGACTTTGAAAGAGGCATATGTGCAATCTGCCATGTCTTGTGAGCACCTTGGAAGACACGAGGTCACTGAGTACCAGCCTGCCCTTCTTACTGCTGAGTTTTTTTGGTTTTTTGTTTTGTTTTGTTTTTCAGTTTCTTTAGAAGTGGGTGATGTCTGGGACTTCCCTGGTGGTTCGGTGGTAAAGAATCTGTCCTGCAACACAGGGAACACAGGTTCAATCTCTGGTCAGGGAACTAAGATCCCACATGTGGCGGGGCAACTAAGCCCGTGCATGCCACGACTAGACAGCCCATGCACCTCAACTAGAGAGCCCATGTGCTGCAAACTACAGAGCCCACATGCTCTGGAGCCCATACACCACAACTAGAGAAAGATAAGACCCACACACCACAACCAGAGAGAGGCCCACACACTGCAGCAAAGAGCCTGCATGTCACAACAAAAGATCTCGCATGCCGCACTAAGACCTGATGCAACCAAAAAGATAAATAAAAATAAATAAATAAAAAGTTTTTAAAAGTCTTTAAAAAAAAAGAAATGGGTGATGTCCTTTTCACACAGATGCAATCAAAAACTATAAATTCTTATTAAGCACTTGACCAATTTACAGAGGTTTCAACAAGAGATATATCTCATTCAATCTTTACTTCATCAGGCAGTCTGGAAAGCATTTTCTATGAACACTTAAAAGGTACATTTAAAGTGTACCATAACATGTCATGTGATTAGAACTTGGTTTAAATTCTAACTAAAATATGCAAATATCCAAAGTATGCCTTTAAGATGAGATATAATATTACCGTCATTTTCTCAGTACTGTACTTGTTACTCCTTGCTGGGTAGAATCTAATCCAAAATTGATTCTCATCATCTAGAAATCATCAAGCAAACTGACATTAAAAACTGTCATCAGGAGGATAAATAATCTGGAGTACAAAAAAAAATACATTGAAATTACATAGCTTCTCTGGGAGAAAGATAAAAAGCATGTTTCCAGTTGACTAGGTCTGCTTGGAACCACCCAGAGTTTGGGCGAAGATGCCAAGCACTATCTCAGCTCAATGAACATTTATAATAACAGTAATAAGACATTACAATTAGAGAACTCTTCAAGAAGAGTGCATAATCTCCTTTAATCCTATAACAATGCTGTGACATCAGTATCATTATCCTCATTTTATAGTTCAGAGAACAGAGGTTAGAAGTCACAAGACTTGCCCAATACTACACGCAAATTAGCTCATTGATTTAATAAATGTTTATTGAGAAATCACCGTGTGCCTGACAGTGAAACACAGGCTGGGGACTCAGAGGCGAATGCGATATTTCCCCTGTCTGAGTACCATTTGGAGATATCAAGCTATGGGATTTCTTCCTACAATATTTTCTCCCTCCCTGGCCTCCCGATTGTCCTTTATGCAATCCCTCGGTTAGTTCTGAGCTCATAGCCTCAGGCAAGACGTTTGGCAGGGTGGAAAAAGAAGTAGCTCATATGTCTTTCTGGCTCTGAAATTCCAAAAGTCTAAATTTACTTGGAAAAACCTTGGTCATTACAGGAAAACATAGTGTGTCTTGAAAAAACTTAAAGGAAAAATTTGTCCTAGACTAGACCAAGATTCATCTTGTGCTTGGAGAAAAGGAGAAGAGAACTAAAGGAAGAGAGAGGTGCTGGGAGAAGAGGGGGCCTGCATCTCCTTTCCAACAGTGCCACCAGGGAACCGGATGACCACAGAGGGGAAAGGGTGGCTTAGTTGTCCAAGCATTCAGGAACTGAGGTAGCCACACCTGTGTGGTTAGGAGCAGCAGAAAGCCAAGTGATTTGATGGGACCACATACACAAGGGCAAAAGAAAGATGCAAAATGACCTGTTGGGACCAATGGCTATGTTCTGTCATGTGACCCTGGAACTGCTTAACAAACCAGGAAGAACGAAAGCAAAGTCCTGAAACGTCTGAAACTGGGGGCTCCAAATAGGAATAAAGTTAAATTACAAAACTCAAGTTCTCATATTCCCAGGTTTGCGGGCTGAGATTTATACCCACTACCCAGGTAATGAATAGCAGTGGGCAAGGGAGTCCTACTTCCAGTAAGCAGAAGGAATTTTCCCAACGGACTGACCCTCTCGAAAACAACTAATATAAATTCTAGGCACACTACTAAAATACTACCTGGGTCTTCTGTGGGGTGAACAAAGGCTGGCAGAATTTGCTGGGGAGCTGAAATTTGGAAGAAGGGATTGACATCAGGTAAGTTCCCCATCTTTATGGCTTTGGTCCAAGGATGAGCTATGGTCACAGCAAGACATGAAGTCACTTCTGTCATCTCTCCATCTAGAGGGAAAAAGAGCCTAGGGCTGCCATAGCCACTGGTTGGTAAGGATGGGGCACACCAAAAAGAAGAGAACCAAAGAAGGGGAGCCCAGTGTTGTGTGTAAGCTCTGCCCCATTCTCTGGTTGACTCCTGAATCACAAATGGCAGGGCAGGCTGCAAACATCCCAGCTTTTAAAAAAAGGGTGGGGGAGGAGAGGAGTGGGAAAAGTGAACTGAAATTTGGGCTGCAGCCCAGCTATTATAACTATGATCAATAAGGCAAAGGAAAATACTCTCACAATGAAAGAAGTCTTAGCCAAATAGGAAACATAAAAAGAGTTGAATGGAATCTTTGAAATGAGGAATGTAACATCTGAAAATTACAAACTTAGTGGACGGGCTTAATATCAGAATGGATATGACAAAGGAGTCAGTGACCTTGAAGAGAAAGAAAGGAAGAAAGAGAGAGAGAGGGAGAGAGCGAGAAAGAAAGAAATCCAGTTTGATGAATAGAGAGAGAAATGGTTGACAAAAAAAAATTAAAGGAGCCTAGGGACTTTTGGAAAAATCTCAAACAGTATAATAGACCTCAAGAAAGAAAGGATAGAGGGAATGGAGCAGAAAAAAATACTTAGGAAGTAATGATTGAGGGCTTCCCTGGTGGCGCAATGGTTAAGAATCCACCTGCCAATGCAGGGGACACGGCTTCAAGCCATGGTCTGGTAAGATCCCACATGCCGTAGAGCAACTAAGCCCATGAGCCACAACTACTGAGCCTGCACTCTAGAGCCCGCGAGCCACAACTACTGAGCTCACGTGCCACAAATACTGAAGCATGTGCACCTACAGCCCATGCTCCACAACAAGAGAAACCACTGCAATAAGAAGCCTGTGCACCACAATGAAAAGTAGCTTCCCCCTCTTCTCAACAAAGAGTAGACCCTACTCTCCACAAATACAGAAAGCCCAGGCACAGCAACGAAGACCCAAAGCAGCAAATAAATAATAAAAATAAAATAAGTAAGTAAATAAATAAATAAATTTTTTTTAAAAAAGCAAGCAAGAAAGAATTGTTGACATCTATTCTGGCATCCCCACCATTCTTTTGCCCCACCTCCACATGGAGAGAGGCCTAGGACTCAGGCTCGCTTTGAAGCTTGGCTCGTAGCCCTTACAAATTTGGTGAAAGATGTAAATTTGCAGATTCAAAAAGCTCAGCAATCCCTAATGGCACAAATACAAAGAAAACTATGCTTAAGCACATTGTATTAAAATTGCTGAAAACCAAAGATTAAATATAAAAATCTTGAAAGCAGCTGAAGGAAATCAGCGTATCAAATTCAAAGAGAGAAATGATTCAAATGACTGCAAATTTCTCATCAAAAACCATGGAAGACAGAAGACTGTGTCAAGCCAGAGTTGTATATCCAACAAAAACATCTCTCAAGAATGAAAGCAACATGAAGACATGTATAAACAACATAAAACTAAGAGAATCTGACACAAACACACCTACACTGTAAGAAGTACAAAAGGAATTTATTCAGGCTTATGAGAAATGATGCCAGGGGATATTAAATCTTTGGGGAAGAATAAAGAGAATCTAAATAGTAAATATCTAAGTAATGCAAAAGGCTATCATTTTCTTCAAATTTTCTGTTAAGTAGATATGACATTGCTTTGTTGGGTTCATAAAGTTGGATAGAAGCCATGCACGTGACAATTACAGCACAAAGGAAGGATGCTTGGAAATGGCTATGGTTGCAGGGTTTCTACATTCTCTAGTAAATGTTACAACATTAACTCTAAGTAGCTAAGGACATTTTATCAACAGGAGCTAGTCAGGAGACAGAAACCATACCAGTTATTTGAATAGAGCTAATGCAATAGAAAAAAATTAATTAGTAAAATGTGGTTAACTATTTAAAGGTGTAAAAGTGGACTTTAAGAAATAGCTGGGACACAGCTACTACCTCTAGAGCTAAGAGAAATTATACAAGGGAGGAATTACAAGTTTGGAAGGGCCCTGCCTCCTCTCAAGGCTGAGATTAAGACCTCGTTGGAGAGGTTGTGGCCACCACAGGAACATGCAGCCTTCCAGAGGCAAAGAAATTTGCCATCATGTATGAGACAGAGCTGGTCTTTGGAACAGCCTGTTAAATAGCTTCGCAAAAGGTAAAAACAGGCTGACTATTCACAATAGCCATGACATGGAAGCAAACTAAATATCCATCAACAGATGAATGAATAAAGAAGATCTGAGACAGACAGACAGACAGATAGACAGACAGAACAAACAATGGAATATTAGTCAGCCATAAAAAAGAATGAAATACTGCCATTTGCAGCAACATGGAGAGACCTAGAGATTATCATACTAAGTGAAGTGAAGCAAAGACAAATATCATATGATATCACTCATATGTGGAATCTAAAAAATTTATACAAATCAACTTATTTACAAAACAGAAATAGACAGATATAAAAAAATGAACTTATAGTCACCAAAGGGGAAAGGCAAGGGGGAGGGGTATATTAGGAGTTTGGGATTAACATATACACACTACTATATATAAAATAGGTAAACAACAGAGATTTACTGTACAGCAAAGGGAACCACATTCAATATCTTGTAACAACTTATAGTGGAAAAGAATCTGAAGCTGTACATCTGAAGCTAACACAATATTGTAAATCAACTATAGTTTAAAAAAAAAAAAGCTGCCTGGACTTGGTGTACAGGATATGTCCTGCTGGGGTGCTGTGGGCCTGGTCTTTCAGCAGAAGTCTTCCTGGGTAGCAGAAACTCTCTAGAGAGTAAGAACCCCCTCGACCTTCCCAGTGCTAATATGCTCGCAGCCATGCCATAGAAAGAAGAAGAACCCAAGCACCAGGAAAAGCAGCCCGCTTCTTGGCCATAGACTTGCAGCCCTCCAGTACCCTCTATTGGCAAAGGCTAACATTGCACCAGCTGTCAAGGGAGATATACATGCAATTTCCAGCTCCAGTATCATAAAGCAGGACAGAAAAAAAAAAAAAAAAAAAGTTTGGTGGGATGGATTTGGAACTGAGAAGCAATAAACTTTCCCAGATGTATAGTCTAATCTCTAAAGATGCCACTGAAAAATAATGCAAAGAGATAGAGCTTAAAGCTAGCAGATAAATTCAAATAGAATTCTGAAAAACATATTTAAATAATCCAAAGATAGGAAGGCAGGGGGAGCAAAAGAAAAACAAAAAATAGAAGGGATAAGCAAAAAATAAAACAAAATATTAGACAAATAATCTCAAACTTATTATTCCATAGGGGAAATTCAGACACAAAAGAATGTCTACTGGATGATTGTATTTATATAAATTTCTAGAAAATGCCACCTAATATATAATAACCAAAAAAAGATCAAAGGTTTTCTGGGACTAGAAATGGAGGAAAGTGACTAACTACAAAGTGGCAAGGGGAAACATTTGGGAGTGATGAAAATGTTCTGTATGTTGATTGCAGTGGTCACTTCATGGGTGTATACATTTGTCAAAGATCATTGAATTGTACACTTTAAATGTATGTATTTATTGTATATGTTTTTTTTTTTACCTCAATAAAGTTTTTTAAAGGCAGTAGATTAAATGTTCCAATAGGGACAAAGAGTCTGGGGGACTAGAAAGTTGGGGGGAAGAGTTGAATGGCCATCTGGTGGACCCAGTGCCTGTGCTCTACCACGCAGCCTCCTGTATCACCAATGGAGCCCAATGTCTTGTGAAGCCCAGTCCCACCTAGAGTGATGCACAGCCTCAAAGACTCAGCTTCCCAGACTTAAGGGCAGTAGAGGGAAGAGTGAGTAGTATTTCGCTGTCCAAGGTACCTGCTGTATTGCCACAACTGCCCATAGCAGAATGAGAGCATCGCCATTAGTAAGGCCTAGATAAAGACATCTCCAGGACACGCCTGAGCTCAGGCTCAGCCTCCAGGAACTGACTTCTGCTTTGATGGACAGATAACTCCAGGAAGCCAAAGTCTCCCTCAGAGGAGCACTGAAACGTGAAGGTACAGACAGCAGAGAGAGGATGCTAAAGTCAGAAACCACACTTAGAGTCAGGACTGTCATAAATAACAAACATTCACTCCCTTTCCCCCTTGGATGTCTCTAAAAATCAAAGCAAGTAAATTTGTCCTTTTGTGATTCACCAGTATGGCAAAGACTTCCCCATGCCTGCCAGCTTCTGAGAGCTTGAAATTGGATGATTTGGGAAGAGAATGAGAAGGGCTTTCCAAGTCTAATAAAATAGACTCTGAGAATTTCTTTAGAGGAAACAAAAAAAAAAAGGAAGACACTTCATAAAAATACTCATTTAAAAATAAAATACATAAATAACTTCTATTTTGTACATATAAAGCACTGAACTAATTGCTAAGTGGTAATGGAAGTCTTTTGAAAGGACTGACCTTTCAAAACACAGTGATCTGCTTATAGTAATATAAATAGAAGTATGTAAACTGAAGCCACAAAAATTTTTTTTAGTAGATGAAATGTGAAAAGATCCAAATAAATCCCATTTCCTTCAAAGTCACCATGTTGAGAAGCTGTGCATTTATTCCCAAGTCTGTCTAGAAATTCTATTTTGGAATTGAATTATCCAGTTATCATCTTGACTCTTCTTAATATTCACAGGGCCCCTCTATGCTACCTGCAATCTGAACACAACTACTCTGGAGCAAGCAGAATATATACATATTGTGTCATTGGTTGGTATACTGGAAACTGTATGGGTTTTAAACCACAAGCCCTGCTTCTTATCATCTCTGTGACATTAAGCAGCTTCTTCACCTCAGTATCCTCTTCTGTAAGAACAGGAATAAGAACACATATCATAAGGATGTTGAGACAGTTTTTTTAAGTCCATGAAGTATTGATAATCAATAAACATCAGAGTCCTCTGTCTTTCCTCAGTAGTGATAAATTTTCTTTTCTGTTTTCAGAAGATTTCATTTTGGGAAATAGACAGAAATAACTTGGAATCAAAACCATGAACTTGTGAACTTTTTATTAACTCCACTATGGCTCAGGCACTGGTGTAGGTCTGGGCAGGAGAGAATGGCTTGATGCTTTTGAGTGAGTTCCAGAAGCTGCCCTGGCAGTGTGACCTTGAGCAAGGGTGAACAATTCTGGGTCTCAGGTTCTTCATCTCCAATAGGGAGTAATAATAATAATGTCCTCAAAATAGTCCCCTAAGATGCTCTGTATTTATTCCAGAATGAAAAGGTACATGGGTCTGACTATATCCCCCAAAATTCATCCACCCTTAGGTACAGAAGTCCTAACCCCCAGTACCTCAGAATGTGACTGTATTCAGAGATAGGGGCTTTAAAGAGACAATTATGATAAAGTGAAGTCATATGGGTTGGGCCCTGATCCAATATTCTGGTGTCCTATAAGAAGAGGAGATTAGGACACAGACATGCACAGACTGAGGGAAGACCACGTGAAGACACAGCAAGATGACAGCCATCTACATGCCAAAAAAAAAAAAGAAAACTCAGAACAAAATAACCCTGCTGATACCTTGATCTTGGACTTCAAGCCTCCAGAACTATGAGAAAATAAATTTCTCTTGTTTAAGCTGCCCAGACTGTGGTATTTTCTTATGACAGCCCAAGGAAATTAATAGAAAAAGAAAAAATATTTATTCTGATCCTATATTCTCCAGGCAAGACCATTCCTCCCCAGCTTCTCCACTACCATTGTCAGGAGAAAAGAAGAAATCACAGCATATATTGATACAACAGTCCCAGCCAGATCTCACCACCTCTCTCTCCCTTCCCCACCTTCCAGCACTTGCTGCTTCACCAATCTGCCTTGATTCCAGCAAAGGTGATTCCTTTTGCCATTTTTCTGGTCATTGCAGGAAGCCCAAGATTCTCAGACTCTTCATCTCCCAGATTCTCCCCTTAACTCTGTTTATCCCTAATTTTACCCCAACTCCTGAGCCTTTTCTTCTGTAACCTATAAAATCACAATACATTGGCAGCAAAATCCCCATTGCAATCATCTTTTCTCTGAATGTTCTCTTTTTCTGCTTTACTGAACCTTGGTTCTCCCTGAGGACCCTGCTTCCGCTGCAACCCTCTCAAGTGCTGATTATTTTCTCATCCCCATGTTGCATACCCCCGGACCCTGACGATGGGGTAGGGGTCCTCTTTTTTACAGATTCTAAATGGATTTCCCCTTCTCTTCCCGAAATCCCCAGCCTTTAAGCCCACACCATTAAACAACACATCATTCTCTCCTGTTGCGATCATCAAACTTTGTCAACCCCGAATTTTCCCTCCTCATTCCTTGTTGCTTTTTCTAACACTATTCACCATAATTCCTAGTGATTTCTGAGTTCTGAGGAGTAATCCTCCCTGAACTCAGATCAGGGTTCTTGATCTCTCCTTTTCCAATGATTTGTCCTTTACCACCTACCATGTACTCTCAATTCACACCCTAGGCTTTGTCATACATAATCCATAACTGCTCTTCCTTCTAAGCTCCGTTTCAAGCCTTACACTCTGTTCATCATTCCCTGTATTTCATTTCTTCATTCAACAGATTACTATGTACTAGGCACTGTTCAAGATGTTGGTGATGTAGAATTGATGAAAATAAGCAAAAATCTCCGGGCTTGTGGAACTTACATGGGGTTGACAGGAGACAGTAAACCAAACATGCTATATTTAGTTTGTGATAGATGCTGTAAAGAAAATAAAGCAGAAAAGGGAATTAGGGAGTATTGGAGAAGTTGAGTTTTTCAAAAAGTGGCCAAGGTTAGTCACACACACACACACACACACACAGATATTTTGATCAAAGATCTGAGTGTCGTGGGACTGAGCCATGCAGGTATCTAGAAGAGTGTTCAAAGGATCCAAGATGGGAGTTTATCTGGGGGTGTTTAAGGAACAGTGTCTGAGGGAGACTGATGGGGAGAGAAGTATAAAATGAGGCTGGAGAAGTGAAAAGGGAGTGGGAAAGCAGATCCTGAAGAGCATCCTTATAGGCCATGGACTTCTGCCATTCAGATGCACTGTCATCATGGGAATTTTGAACAGAGGAGGGATGTGATCTTTCCAATGTATTTTGTAGTACCTCAATTAACAGAATCTTTTAATCCCACTAATCCACGGATCCCATCCCACTGTTACTGTGCCTAACAGCTTAATGTCCTTGCTTTCTCCTTTACCCAGTTTGGATTCAATGGCCCATCCTATAATCACTCACTTGCAAATTCCCTCAACTCCTTCACCTCACTCACTATGATTTTTCACCTGGCAAAAACAATCCTTAGTTAAGTCCAGCTCTGTGCCTACTCTGAATCAACACCCACACAGTTAACCATGGCTAGAGGCCAGCCACAAGCAAACTGACTAATCGTGCTTTATCACAGCTATGATTTAAAACCAGCCCTTAGTATGCCCAGGCAATCCTACTACATTTCTTTGCCTCATTATCCTATAAGATCATTTCACACCTTCTCCTCCCTTAGCAACCATCCACCACCTCCCTCCCCCTCCTACAAGCTGATGGTCTTGCTTCCATTCCTGGAAAAACAGAAGCAAACAAAAGACCTTCCACACCATCCCACTGCCATGTTAACCAACCCACTCCATCTGTACCTGTCTATCTGCCTTCCCCTTGTTACTATGGATACAGTATCCTCACTCTTCTTTCAGGTCCACGCTTCTACTTAGTCAATGGAGCCTATACCCTCTTACCCATTCAAGGATCTCTCTCAAGTAATTGTTCCTCTCGATCCTGAATCACCAATTCTTCCCTTTTCAACTAGTCATTCAAACCAACATACGAACATGCTCTTCATTATCTCATCTTTTTTTTTTTTTATTCTACATCTCCTTCTAGCAGACTCCATTTCTTTGTCCCATTTAGGGCTTGCCTATACTTGCTGTTATAGGATGGATTCTGTCACCCTAAAACTCATATGTTGACATCCTAACCCTAACTACCTGGGAATAAACCTTCTTTGGAAACAGGGTCATTGCAGATGCAACTAGTTAGGATGAAGTTATATTGGAGTAGAGTGGGCCCCTAATCCAATATGGCTGGTGTCCTTATAAAAAGGGGACATTAAGACACAGAAGCACACACACAGGGAGGATGCCATGTGAAGATGAAGGCAGAGATCAGGGTGATCCCACAGAAGCCAAGGAACCCAGAGATTGCCAGCAAACCCCACATGTTAGGAGAGAGGCAAGAAACAGATTCTCCCTCACAAGCTACAGAAGAAACCAACCTTGCTGACATCTTGATCTCAGACTTCTAGCCTCCAGAACTCTGAGACAATACATTTCTGTTGTTTCAGCCACCGTTTGTGGTACTTTATTAATGGCAGCCCTGGCAAACGAATACAATGGCTATCTCTGATTTTTCTCCTCTTATCTCTTCTCAACCCACTCCAAATCAGGTTTTGCCCCTACTGCTCTACTACAGCAATTCATGTCTAAGTTTCCAATGGCATCCACACTGTTGAATTCAGATGTCAATACTCAGTCTTTGTGTTAAGTGACTTATCAACATCATGTGACACATTTCTTTGTTCATCTTCCTTGTCATGTTTTCTATACTTACCTGCCAAAACACCATGTCTTTAGGTGTTCCTCCTACCACACCACTCACATTTTCTCAATTCTTGTGCAAATTGTTCATCTGTTACTTTCACTTGTTTAATATTTCTTTAATGACATATAATATAAATACAGAAAAGTAAGTAAAGGCTATATGTTCAGTTCAGTAAATAGTTGTAAAGTCCATGACTGTGTGATCACCACCTACACCAAGATGTAGAACACTCTGGAACTTCAGAAGCCTTTCACATCACTTCCTGATGAAAACCTCTCCCTCTCCTGCAAAAGCACCAACACTTCTAATGATAACAACTTCTTTCCTAAGAGAGACATGTTTAAATCTCCCACCATGATTGTGTATTTTTCTATTCTACTTGTAGGTCCATCAACTTTTGCTTTGTATGTTGTGAGATTTTATTATTAGAACCATAAGGAATTTAAATTTTCATATGTTGGTGAACTAAACCTTGTATTATTTTGCAGTGATTCTCATTACCTCTAGTAACACTTCTAGCATTGAAGTCCATTTTACCTAATGATTTAGTTGTACCAACTTTCTTTTGATTATTTCTATCTTTTTGACTTTCAAATTTTGTAAATCCTTATATTTTTAGATATATCTCTTATAAACGTAATATGACATTAGATGGAATTTTAAGATCCAGTCTGACGATCTTTGTATCTTAACTTGAACATTCAGTACATTTACTTTTAATGTAACTACTGATGCTATGGAGTTTGGATCTACCATCATATTTTTCACATTGTATTTGTCCCACCAATTTTATGCTTCCTTTTCTCTCCTATCTTGCATTCATATGGGTTGACAATATTTTTATTATTTTCCTTTACACCCTCTATGAGTTTAGAGAGTATACCCCTTCTATTTCTTTAGTGATTGTCTTAGTCTGCTCAGGCTGCCGTAACAAAACACCAAAGACTTGTTGGCTTGAACAACAGAAATTTATTTCTTACAGTTCTGGAAGCTGGGAAGTCCAAGATCAAGGTGCTGGCAGGGTTGTTGTATAGGGAAACCTCTCTCCTGGAGTTACAGATAACTACTTTATCACTGTGTCCTCACATGGCCTTTCCTGGGTGCATGTACATGTGTGTGGGGAGACAGAGATCTCTTCTTCTTCTTTTTTTTTTTTTTTTTAGAGGATATGTTTTATTATTGATCAGGTATGGAATTTTTTTTTTATTATTTTTTGGGGGGTACACCAAGTTCAATCATCTGTTTTTATACAACATATCCCCGTATTCCCTCCCTTCCTTGACTCCCCCCGCCCCGAGGAGATCTCTTCTTCTTAAATGCAACTGATCCCATCATGAGGGTCCCCTTCACCCAATGACCTAATCTAACTTTATTTCCTATAGGCCCATCTTCAAATACCACATTGGGGGTCAGGGCTCCAACATATGCACTTAGCAGGGGAAGGATACAAACATTCAGTTCATCACAGTGATTACTCTAGAAATTACATTTAAATTCTGTTTTTTTCCCTCTTTCTATGTTACATTATGGTTAATTTCTTCTGATATATATGGTAATTCATTATCTGATGAGTCTAATCTGGCCAAAGATCTCCACTGAATTTTTAATGTTAATTATTGAACTTTCTATTTTTGGAAGTTTTATGTAATTCTTTCCCATATCTTCTGTCATTTTTATAGACCCCTATTCTCTGTTAATATTTTTAAGCTTGTTTATTTCTTTAAACTAGGAAGCATACTTGTTTTAGAATCTGTGCCTGATTATTATCTGAATTATTTGTTGTCTATTCCACTCTTGGTATTTGTTTGTTTTTTTGTTTTCTGTTTTTGGCTGGTTCTCACATTGCCCTATTTCTTTGTGAGTTGCTTTGTGTGCTGGACATCATGTTTGAGAATTTTTTTATAAAGAGTGTCTAAATGTCAGATGAATGTGCTCTTCTCCAGAGATGCATTTAGCTTGTTTTTTTCAGGCCCCTCAGGGAGAGGACCACTTCCAGTCAACCTCACAGCTTGAAATGGATTAGTCCACTAAGGGTATGTGTGTACACAGGATGCACATCTACACAAAGGCCCATCTGTTGTCACAACTCTCAGGAATGAATGTTTTTATTTCTTTCCTTTACTTTTTCTTTTTGTTCCCTACTCTCTTTAGGAGAAAGATGGACTTCTCCACAGTCCCCTGTCATTGGATGACAGGGAGGCAGTTTGGTTTGGTTATACTTTATCCTTACTTTAGATTTAACCCTTGGGAGTCTCAGCTTAATATGGGAAAGACTCCTTTAAGACATCACACCCGAGGCGGATCCTGGACATCTGTCTCCTTTGATCTTTAGGCCACCTAACTGAAGCCCAAGTTTGCAGTAACAGCAAAAGCCCTGCAGATTTTGGCATTCCAATAATTCATTCATCTTTTTAACTTCAGACTTTCTCCCAGAATTTAGATTACCTTTTCAGGTCCTCAATGCTCTTAAATTGGTGAGGGTGATTTTTTTCATATTTTATCCAGCATTTTGCATTGTTTTCAGTAGAAGGGTTAGTCAGAATAGCCAGGTTTACTTATTGGAGACAAGAATCTCTGTCTTTTTTACCTCTTAATCTTGAAGTGCCCCAGGTCTCCAGGACTTTTCCTTTTCTCTTTATACACTCAGTCCCTATGTGATCTTTTCCAGATTCATGGTTTTAAACATCTATGTGATGATTGTATGTCTACAACTAGAACTCTCCCTAAACTTCAGATATATATATACACACACACACACACACACACACAAATATATGTGTATACACATACATACACATACATGTGTATGTATATGTAAGTTTACTCTACATCTTCACCTGGATGTAATAGATCCCTCAAACCTAACATAACCCCTTCCTACTACTCCTCTCACACCCCATAGCCTCTCCATCTTGAATGCTCATTCTACCCACGCAAATGATTTGCTGGTCTCTAAACTGGTCACGTTACTACTTACCTTCAGACTTTTGCACACTTCCTCTTTCCTCCTGTTCACATAACTCCTATTGCTTTCTTCAAAGTTCATTTGAGGAGCCATGTGCTCCAGGAATCTTTCCTTGACCATGTATCATTCTGGGTTGGGTGTCCCTCCTATTTTTTCCCATAGCATGCTGTGCATACATCTACCACTGCATTTGTCAAACCCCCAGTGAAAGCACCTGGTTTACTGTCTATGGTCCCCCAATAACTAGTAAAACTCTTGCAGGAGCTAGGACCAACTTATTCATCATTATTTCCCAAATTCTAGCACTGTACTTAATACATAACAGGAATTCAATATACACTTTTAAAGCAGTGGATGAATGAATTGTATTAAAGAAGATTTGAAAAATGATTTTTTCAAAAAAAAGCAGCTCTAAACATCTGTAATACAGCAATTCCATTTGGTTATGTGTACAGTCTCTCCAGGAGATTCCTTTGAAGGGGGCAAATATACAATTGTTTGCAGATGTCTGCAAGTATTTTGTTTTTTATAGTGTCCCCTTCTTCCACTATAAACCTCCACTAAGGTTTAATCTTTAGTAGAGAGAAAAAATAAAAGCCAAACCTAAAAGACAGCAGGGATCATAAATAACTCTTTATACCTGGGCAGTGGGAAAGGTATCATTTGTGACTTACACTCTTCATCCTATCATTTTCTAAAGACAGACAATTGGATCACCAAAGAGAGTAATTGTCATCCTTCCTCTGGCCCTTCAGATACTGTGAGAGGGTAGGACAGAGACCTCAGGCACTTATTTCCCCATCATCCCTTCTATCAACTTCAGTACTGCCTCTGCTCTCATTCACATGCAAGACTCAAAGGACCCCATGGATCATAAGACTCCCACCCAGAGCTCAAATACAAACAAGTAGACTAAAAATATTGATACAGGGCTTTCTTTATGGGGAAGACTACATCATTGAATACATGATGTTTATCCTAGTTATATGAAGTGCCTCCAAATGCAACTTTTGTGACTTAGAGAGAAGGGGTAAGAGACAGGAGTAAAAGAAGAAAAGTTGAGTCGTGCCCTTGAAGGGACATTGAATCTCCCCAGAAAGTGAGCAAATCATTTCAGCATTAAGGAGCAGCAATTCAGTGCCCTCCTCTGCTGTTTCCAAACTCTTTCTATGTCCAGGATTTACATCCACTGGCTCTTTAGAGCCACTGCATTGTAGAAAAAGATCACCAAAAAAAAAGAGACAAAAGGAGAGCCAAAAGCAAATTTATCTCCTGTCAGCAGCGGCTCTCCAGTTAGCCAAGGTATCCCACCCAGGATCTTCTGTATATGCCTCTGAAGATTCAAAAATGTGATTCTATCTAATTACTTTGAGGATGAGTTGAAATGTATTCACCTTGGCAAACCTGATTATCAGTGACTGCATCCATCAGGCTAAGCTGCGGTAACAACCCCCAAACTCAGGGGTTAACACGGCAAACATTTCTCACTCACACCACACATCAGGTGCAGGTCAGTGGCACAGGAAGCTTGGGTCACTTTAGCACCCAGGCTGGCAGAGGATTCCTCTCCCCATGTGCTTCACGACGTGGCTGCTCAAGCTGCTGCGGGAAGTGAAAGACGCCACTCCCACTCACATCTCATTGGCCAAAGCAAGTCACATGGCCACATCTACCTTCAAAGCGGGTGAAGAAGCCCCACCCTACCATGTATCTGGGGGGATGGGAGACCTGGGATATTTGTGAACAGCATTGTTTTCAACCACAGTGACCCTCCCCATATTTTCACATGCCCTGCCCTAAGCCCTTTTAGTGAATGCTGTCTTCAGCAGGCACCACTCAAAGCTGAAAAAAACCAGTGAGCCCACTGTGGGAGGGAAGTGATGACTTATCTACAGCAGAAGGCTACCAAATAAGGATGCATCAGAGGGGATTGAAGCACTAGAGTTAATATTGAGTTAGATCATCCTGCGAGTCCTCCCCAAGCAGATTCTATGGTTCCAAGATGTACAGGGATGCCAAACGAGGCACTGTGTTAATTCAGGCCAAAGATAAAGCAAGCAAAACCAAAGTGGAGATTTGGGGGTACTTTGAAATGTCTAGATAAATTACCTTGATGTTCATTAATTTACTCAACAATGAACGAATGAATTACTATATGGCAGTAAGAAAGGAAGACCTGATGGGTGCTATTAGGATAGGGAGAATAGTTATTAGGTAATTATTTATAATCCCTGATTTCTCAGGACAGTGGATACTGAGAAGAATCTTTCATTTTGTTGAGCTAGGGTGAAAAGTGGGGATGTAAGCTATAAAAGAGGAGAAGGCTAAATGGAAACATAAAAAAAGGTGATGAAGATATCTAGAAGGCAGGATTGAGATATAGAGGAAAGACTAGAATACATGTGGCCAAGAGAGGGCTAGAGCTGTAGGGAAGAAGAGAGACACTGGCAATGGGAGAGGAATAAGGGAGGAAGAACAGCAAGCAGGGCAGTTTCCCTGGGTTAAGACACTGGAAAGAAGTCAAGACATTAAAAGGGGATGGAGGGATAACTTTTGCTGTGCAAGGTGCACTATAAGCCTCCCTTCACAAAGCCTCCTCTGTGAGCCATCAATGTCTTTCACTACATAATTGTATTTAGAAGGAATTAATGATATAATCAAATTGACCCTAGGGTGGCCCAAGGAGACCTAAGTCTTTGCAGGTTACCTTTTAACAGCAGCATGGGTGAAATAAGACAGAAACACAGATGCAGGGAAGTTCAATTCTGTTGAAGAAGAGGAGGGTGGAACAATACAGAGAGGAGATGTAATGGGATGACTTTTAGAGCCTTTGGGATGGAATGAATGTATTTGTGTATGGGAGGATATGAATCTTTGGAGGCTGGAGGGTGGACTGCGACAGACACACCCCAAGGTAACTCCCAATGAGTCATACCCAGGTATCTTCCCTGTCCCTTAAGTGTGTGTGGAATCAGTGGCATGTTTCTACTCAGTAACTCCTCCAATTGTGTTATGTTATATAAGAGTCCATCTTAGCAGACTAGTGAGAAAGACTTCTGCTGGCCTTGAACATATAAGCTGCTATGTTGCAAGGGGGGCCACGTGACCAGGAACTGTGGAAGCCTCTGGGATCTGAGAGCGTCCCCCTGCTGACCACTAACAAGAAAGCGGGAATCTCAGTGCTATGACCACAAAGAACAAAATTCTGTAATAACCTCATGCTGGGGAAAGAACCCTGGGCTCCATAAAGGAACAGCACCCAGCCAACATCTGATGGAAGTCTTTGAGACCTTAGTGAGAGGATTCAGCTAAGTCATGCCCAAGACTACTGACTGATGGAAGCTGTGAAATAGTAAATGTACGCTGTTTTAAGCTCCTGAGTCAGTGGCCACTTGTTATGCAGCAATAGTAAACCAATACAAGAAGTGAGCATCAAAATAGAATATGAGCTCATCAAGTGGGAAGAAAAAGGCTCTCCAGGCAAAGGGTATAACACAGGGGCATGGAAAACCTTGGCTTGTTTGGGGAAATGTAAGTGTGACCAGATAGGGTAGGGGGTCCCCAGAGAAAGAGAACCAGGCATGGCTTTCTTGACATAAGAGAAGCCATTTCAGGCCTAAGCCATTTTGTGACTTAAGCCTGGCCACAATGCTTGTCCTTGAAGTGGTCTCAGTAATTAATGATCTTAAGGGAACAAAAGAATGCAGAAACATTGCCTGTTATGAGGCAAGAGAAGTAACAGTAGAAAAGATAGTATCAGTTATAAAGACTCCCAGATTTCTTGCAACAGTAAAGATTATTCTGAAGCACTCAACCACCAGATCAACTGGAACCTAAGGGAGGAAAATACTGACCTTTTCTGATCTTAGTGACTTCAATCAACAAAAGCTAGGACTCTGCCATCCATCCAAGCCTCTTCATGAATATGCAGGTACACTTGGCTTAAAACTTCCTCAATTTTGTTGTTCAGGGACACACTTCTTTGGGAAAGATCCTCAGTGTTCTCCTTACTTGCAAGTAATAAATCCTTCCTTCTCCCAAAGATGTGGTATATATGTACAATGAAATATTACTCGGTCATCAAAAAGAATGAAATAATGCCATTTACAGCAACATGGATGGACCTAGAGATTATCATACCAAGTGAAGTAAATCAGAATGAAAAAGACAAATATCATATGAGATCACTTATATGTGGAATCTAAAATATGACACAAATGAACCTGTCTACAAAACAGAAACAAACTCACAGACATAGAAAATAGACTTGTGGTTACCAAGGGGGAGAGGGGGAGCGGAGAAAAGGATTGGGAGTTTGGGATTAGCAGAGGTAAACTATTATATATAGGACGGATAAACAACAAGGTCCTACTGTACAGCACAGCGAACTATATTCAATATCCTATGATAGGGGAGTCACGGGAGGGAGGGAATATAAGGATATGTGTATAAATACAGCTGATTGACTTTGGTGTACCTCAAAAACTGGTACAAAAGTGTAAAGCGATTATATTCCAATAAAAAAAATCCTATGATAAACCATAATGGAAAAGAATATGAAAAAGAATATATATATACACATATATATACATATCTGAATCACTTTGCTGTACAGAATAAATTAACACAACATTGTAAATCAGCTACACTTTAATAAAATTTTTTTAAAAACTCCTTCTTTCTCCCCTTCTTTGGCTTGGTTGCATCTTTTGGCTTGACATGCACCAACAGGCAAATCCAGTTCTCAGGTAACATGAGTAGTTAGCATGTGGCTTGTCGAGAGGAAGGTGGACAGAAAGAGTGGGGTATAGTGGGCTACAAAGTGTGGCATGGACAAGATCATGGAGAGTCGTCTCTTTCACCAAAGAAGGAGTTTAGGCTTTATTATTAGGTTATAGTGTGCTCTTAGCAGACATTTTTTTACTGTTTTCATAAATCTAGGGAATCTGAAAGAGAAGACAAGATATGGATCACAGTTACCCTGATTCCATCACGGCTGACTCACCCTGCCGCCATATTGCATAGAATCCCTATTCAGTGGAGCAACAACACGATGAAAAATCGGTCCAAGTTCCTCCAGAGTATAGAGCATTTTCCCGTTTCTGAGCCCAACACCAGAAATTGATTTACTATCTATTTATCCATTTATTTAATATACACTTATTGAATAACTATTGTATGGATCCAGCACTTTTACAGATTCTGGGGACACAATGGTGATTCTATTAATTCTATTAAGTGATATTAGTAATCAGCACTTCAGCTTTCAAGTGTCAATTCTTCACTCTGACATAAGATTTGGCAATTCTTTTTAAGTGCTTTTACATAGGAATTTGAATTTATTACCATGCCCGTATTCACTTTCAAGTGAAACTGACTACTCTGTGGACAAACATGTTTTCTATCACATGACACCTCCACAGCATGTAATCCCATCACAGCTGATTGGACCTAGTGTGAGCACTTGGTCAAGAGTAACTAATTCATTGGTAGCCAATGACAAATGATCCGGTATTCCCACAAGTTGGACCAAAGAGATTGTCTCTGGAATCTTAGCTTAAAGAGAGACAGAGAGAGAGAGAGGCAGAAAGAGAGAGAAAGAGAGAGAGAATGAGCCTGTAACAGAGAGAGCTGGAACTAAAAAACTGATATAAAAAGGACTCACAATAAGGGTGACCACATAATTTACCACCCAAACTGTGATACTTTTGAGAATGAAAGAGGATATAAAAAATTATTAAAATTATGCAATTATAATTACTGCAAATTATGAAAGTGTTACCAAAATAGAATTATAGATTTATTCCACACAATAAGTTACAAAACCACCATAGTAAGAACATTCAGAATGTCCTTGATGGGCTTTATGCCAGGACTACTCAGCCTCTATTTTCTGCACTTAGTTCACAGATCTCACCTATAATTTGCTAAATATCTCAGTGGCCTGTTGACAACCTTGTGAATCTCACAGGCTCAGGCCACAGCACAACCAGCTGATAGAACAAATGGCCGGCAGAGGAAGTGCTGGAATACTTCTCCTATAGCCAGCCAGGCCAGAGGGTTACCTGTAGCTATCTCTAGCTAAAGTGCATACTTTATTTTATCAGTGAGCATCCTACATACCAACCTTGAAAGAGGAGAGTTAGTTATATCACGTCTAATATAAGAGGTCTGGAAAAAAGAAAGATTATCAAGGACTTCTTTCTGATTGAACCATGGCTTAAAATGATACTCACTTCATTGCACCGGAATCTCACATTTTATAAGATAAGACCACGGTAAAAGCTGAAAGTAAGAAGTAAAGTTCTGACAAATCTACCCAAACTTATTTTACTGTTATTTATTAAGAATATTTCATATATGCAGTTTATTGTATGTCAATTATATCTCAATAAAAGTTCTTAAAAAAAAGAATATTTCATTAAAAATGAAAAATTCAGGGCAAATGCTCAACCAGAAAGGATGCCAGAATAAGAAATATAAAATACACCATGCACAGCGGACATCTGATCCCCCCAATACAATGGCAGAGTGCCAATCAAAGTTATGAATTACAGCGCAGATGCCCACAGTGATGCAGAGATATAGGAATATGTGAGACCATGGGACCATCGAAAGGGTAGAGAGAGCACATGCTTCCTAGACTTGTTCCTCTCCAGAGTCTACTTTTACTTCATGCGTAACTTTATAATTCGTCTCCATTTTCCTGAGGTAGCTTGGATAGGTCTTGGTTCAAAAACAAAAGAACCCATTTACCGTGGAACACCAAATGGAGTAGTTAGAATTCTCTTGGTTACAAGCAACACACTGGCTGAGGTTAAAAGAGAATGTCTTGGGTCACATGACTATACAACCTGGCTTCGAACAGTCTGGATCTAGACTTCACATGACGTCAGCAGGACTGGCTCTGCTGCCTCTGAACAGGCTCCACACTGAGGCTCCTGACCACATCTTTCAACAGACCAGGCTCTCTCCTCATGGGCACAGCATCTCTAAACTTCCTATCGTTACCCTAATGGACAGAGTCTTGTTCTAGCATTCTTAGCCAAGGTTCCGAGGTTCACTCTGATTGGATCAGCTTAGATCACTTCCTCAACTCAGAACTAACCGTGATGTCCAAAGAGATGGGATAAGCTGGTTGATCTAAACCCCACAGGGCCCTCCTCTGGCACCCCAGGTAGGTTTAATTCTATCTAAACCTCAGGAGACAGACCCTGGCTAGTCATCTACCAAAGGGGTTCCCTTTTCCTCAGGGGCACAGTTTTCCTTGTGAAAAGGTGACTGAGTTCTAGCCAATGGATTGGGAGCAAAAGTGAAGTACGCCCCATCCAAGCCTAGCCCATAAAACCTCCCATGCACTCCTCAAAGTTGTTCTAAACATACTAAAAAGTTTTTCAAGGATCGCATTAAATATCACTCTTAAATTTTTAATTTAGATAAATAGTTATAATTCATTAATTGGATTAGAAATTTAGTTCCTTGTTGGCACTAGCCATGTATCAAGTGCTCAAAAGCCACATGTGGCTAGTGCTACTGTATTGGACAGTAAAGGTCTCTACAAATTCACTAGATATTCTCCCCCCAAATCCTTCACTTTGACTGAAAAAAATTGGAGGCTGAATTTCCTATTTAATTGTTGCAATTCTAGTATTTCTTTGGCAGTGCAGAACTGAGCCCAAGTGTCTCGTGCTAGTTTTTGTTGTTGTTCTTCTGTTTTCTTTGTTTGTTGTTTTCATTTTTATTAGTTATCTGTTTTACACATATTAGCATATATATGTCATCCCCAATCTCCCAATTAATCCCATCACCCCACCTCCCTCTTTCCCCTCTTGGTATCCATACGTTTGTTCTCTACATCTCTGTCTCTATTTCTGCCTTGCAAACTGATTCATCTGCACCATTTTTCTAGATTCCGCATATATGCGTTAATATACGATATTTGTTTTTCTCTTTCTGACTTACTTCACTCTGTATGACAGTCTCTAGGTCCATCCACATCTCTACAAATGACCCAATTTTGTTCCTTTTTTATGGCTGAGTAATATTCCATTGCATATATGTACCACATCTTCTTTATCCATTCATCTGTCGATGGACATTTAGTTTGCTAAATGTCATTAGCATCATTTTTTGGGTGGCCATGCCATGCTGCTCGTGGGGTCTTAGTGCCCCTACCAAGGATTGAACCCATGCCCTCAGCAGTGAAAGTGCAGAGTCCTAACCACTGGACCACTAGGGAATTCCCTCTAGTGCTAAATTTTGATCATTTCCCTAAGTAGTCAGATCAGAGAATATAATAAAATTTAGAATAAGTTCTAGATCCCTCTTCATTTATCAGTATCTATACCAATACTCTACATAATTGTTGTCTCTTGGTGTACAGTTAAATAAAGGAGAAAAGCAATGATCATCAAGGGTATGCCACATAATGTAGTAAAAGGATGAGCTCACTAGAAGGTAAAAGAACTAAGTCCCAATGTCCCCTGTACTGCCTATCATTTACTGCCTCTCAGCTCCAAATCACTGCCCTACCTGGGATGCTGGAATATTTCTCCCCCAACTACAGCACCATGTTAACCTTTGTCAGTAGAGGGTGCTGTAGGAACAATGGGACACGAGCATTCTTTCCTCCTGGTTGCTTCTTGCTCTTACAATGCTGGGCTGGTGTGCAGGACACCAAGTTCTCCCCTAGCAAATGTAAGCGATGCCTCTGCAGATGGAATCTCAATGAGTTCCAGGGTGCTCCAGCTAGCTTCCCAGGAAGTTTTGAAAGAGACTTCAGCCTCACTCCTGCCCAGCAAATGAATTCCCAGTGAATTCCACAGGTGCCCCAGCTGGTTTCCTAGCAGTGAGTTCAGTAGCACCCCTCCATAGGTAGCTTCCCAGGAAATTTCATCAGCATCCCACCAGGTAGTTTCCTGTCATTCTAGGACTGTTAACTCCATAGTGTGGGTGTTTCTAGCTTACCAGCCTCATCCCATTGATCCAGAGTCAACTATAGACCAGAATTGGCCCAGGCAACCTGGTGAACTTCTTTCCCATTCAGTGGGCTATAGCCACATCCTCTCCAATGAGGTCTGAGTCCCAGGAACATGGAAGGTCTCCTCTTCCAAGTTAGTCCTTCCTTGGGTACTCTCTCAGAGCCCTAGAGTATATTTTAGAGTTCTTTTCTACCCTCCTTAGTAAAGTCCCTGTAAATAGCTAGTAATTCTTCATGTGAATCTTCCTTGTTCAAATTACTGTTTGATTTCTATCTCCTAAATGGACCCTAACTGATATACCTCCTTTGCAGTTCCTTGCTGAGGTGATATTGGGTGAGACACCTCATGTCTCCAGACATTGTGGGTCTTTTCTGGAATACAGGTGTATTGGATTACCTCAAAGCTAGATGGATTCAGCTACAATCTTTGGGGATCCCTGAAATGTCAGCTGATACCTATTAAGAAGCAACTTCACCATGTTTCATGCAACTATGAAAACCACTGACTTCTCAGAGAAAACACAAAAACTATCACAATTCAGGTTTTGCTGTAACCTGTGGAAGTTGAGAAACGACTTGCTAAAGTAAATAGTGAATGAAATTCTGATATGATCCCACTCACTCCCCTATTGGCAGATTTTTCCCCATATTTAACATTGTTGAATGGCAGTTTCTGCCAGTGTGGGTCTCCAGGGACCATGAGTAGTGCATGTAAGAGGCACTCCATGCAAGACTACAGCTAATTTGAGTTTTCTTGTGCTGCCGGAGGGCTTGGCAAGGCAGGTGTCTTCAATTATTCATGCTGGCTTCCCTGTAAGACAAATCTTATTCAGGCTCTTAACCTGCCCATCTGGAAGTGCAGTGTTGTGGAAACCCTTTGTGAAAGCAACATGGTATTCTCTGGGCTGTGTGACCTACCTGGTCCTCAGGCCTTAGGCTTGGGGGACTCTGCCCTATGGGAATTTCAAACAGAAATTTTACTGGGGTAAAAATACCATGCAGCTTTCAAGAACAGGAATCATTAGATGAAGAAATCACACTGCTATCAAGCAGAAATCACCAGTCCTGATCCTTAGTGTCCAGACCTGGCAGAAGAAGAAGAAGTGGAAGGAGATGAGGGGTGGGGTGGGCTTGGTGCGGAACACTAGCACCACCAGATCTGGCTGGTTTGAGCGCTTAAAAGAAACCAGTAAAGAAAAGAAACTCTGCTATTAAAATAAGAGAGAAAGAGAGAGGGAGATTCAAATCAGAAAACAGGAGAGCACTAGGACATCAAATCTAATCCAAGCTAATTTTAAATACAGTTGACCCTTGAACAATACAAGGATTAGGGGCACTGACACCCCATGCAGTCAAAAATCCATGAGTAACTTTGACTCCCCCAAAACTTAACTACTAATAGGCTACTTTGGACTGGAAGCCTTATTTTTCTTTCTTTTTTCTTTTTTTTTAAGGTCTTTATTGGAATATAATTGCTTTATACTCTTGTACCAGCTTATGAGGTACACCAAAGTGAACCAGCTGTATTTATATACATAACCCCATATCCCCTCCCTCCTGTGACTCCCTCCTGCTCTCCCTGTCCTGGCCCTCCAAAGCATCACCCATCAAGTTGATCTCCCTTTGTTATACAGCAACTTCCCACTAGCTATCTATTTTACAGTTGGTAGTATATATATGTCTATGCTACTCTCTCACTTTGTCCCAGCTTCCCCTTCGCTCCCCCGCCCCCCTCAACCCCATGTCCACCAGTCCATTCTCTGCATCTGCATCCTTATGCTTGCCCTGTTACTGGGTTCATCAGTACCATTATTTTTTTTTTTTTTAGATTCCGTATATGTGAGTTAGCATACAGTATTTGTTTTTCTCCTTCTGGCTTAGTTCACTCTGGATGACAGACTCTAGGTCTATCCACCTCATTATATAAAGCTCCATTTCATTCCTTTTTATGGCTGAGTAATATTCCATTGTATATATATGCCACATCTTTATCCGTTCATTTGTTGATGGGCATTTAGGTTGCTTGGATTGGAAGCCTTATTGATAACATAAATGGTCAATTAACGTAGTTGTAATTTATGTGTATTATATACTGTATCCTTACAATAAAGTAAGCTAGAGAAAAGAAAATGTTAAGAAAATCATATAGAAGAGAAAATACATTTACAGAACTGTGCTATGTTTATCAATGTGAAGTCTACATCATCTGTTTATGAGTTGTCTGTGAGTACCTACATAAATATTGCCTTATATGATATAAAACACTGCAAATATTATATATATTACTAACACTAGACATCAAAAATGAAAAGAAAATGTGAAAAAGAAACTCATATTTATTTGCAGGTATAAAGAGTCATGCATTGCTAACAGAAGTTAGAAGCAGTGATAAGAAGCAGTAATATGATTGCTTCACGGTAGCCTAGTTGTGATGGATACAATGGCTTCATGGTAGCCGAGCCTATACACTAATGAATGAATGGTTATAACATTTTTATGCCAGGCAGTCATATTCATAATACAATATTGGAAACATTGCTACTTTTTTAAAACCACTTACTTGATGATAGGCTGATCCAAAGTTTCTCCAATCATGAGAGAGAAAGAAAGGGAGAGAGAGAGAAAGGGGAAGAGGGAGAGGAGAGGGAGAGGAGGAGAAGGAAAAAGGAGAGAAACTGCGCTTGTGGCATCTCCAAGAAATCTTGACTTACATTTTGTTTGGGGACTTATTTGTTCCACACAACCTGATCAGGAGAATGTCAGTGATTCAGAGAGTTTTCAAGCCATGTGTCACTTAGTTTTCCATTTCAGTGGTGAAGTTGCCCTCTCTCTGTTTCTATGTTTTTCATGCACAATTTATTATTCCAGTCAGATAGCTTTCTCAGAAATGTGGCTTTAAAAGGCAATGAGAAGCACTTTTCATGACTCAATGTCAAAGTGATTTTTTTTCCTTTCTTTTACCTTTTACTTTATTAGATCTCAGATTACAAAAGCTATGCATGTAACAAGTTGTACAATGCAAATATGGGTGTTCTAAGGTCATTATCTCCCCACCAGTCCCCCAATCTCCAGGGGAGATGGTTTTAAGGTATATTTTTTAAGTAGAAAAGACAGAATTTGCTAATAGATGAGATTAAAAGGTGAGGGACAAAGAGAGCTCTGGTCAAAGTGGTGTCCTTTACTGAAATGAGAAAACAGCAGGGAAGTGTTGCTTAGACTAAGCAGGAGAGGGAGCAGAAGTTCCAGTGTGGCCATAGAACACTTGTAAGTCATTCACGTGAAGATTCTGAGGAAGCAGGTATTATCAATCTGTTTTAAAGAGAGAAGCCCATTTGTGAGTCACTGGCATGTAAAGTGCATCTAAAACAATGTGTCTGGACAGAAAAGACAGCAAGCAGGTATTCTGGGAATGATTCTAGGGACAAAGGTTTAAGTATTTCACTATGTATAATGGTTATTCTTAGTTTCTAGTAAATAGTCTATGTCCTATACTAGGGTTTTTTGGTTTACTAGGATTTTTTGACTTTGGTTTTTCGCTTTTTTAGAATCAGCTGCTCAAAATCTTATTAAATCGCTTTCTAGCAATTAAGGACAGAATCACAGTTTGTCAGTGTAACATTATGTTAACAGATTTCTTAATATTGAGCCATGCTTTCAGTGATAGAAGAAATCTTACTTAATTTTGATATATTATTCTTCAAATGTGTTGCTGGAACTGATTTATAGAAATCCATATAGAGAGCACTCTATACGGAATTTTTACATCTATATTCATAAGTGAAATTGGCTTATAGTTTTCTCCTTTGTGTCTCTTTTTTGAGCTTTTCACATTATGAAATGAGCTAAAAAGAAAACTTTTATTCTATTATCTAGAAGAGTTTTGTTAAACAAGAAATTATTTACTTTTTAAGGCAGATGTATTTCAAGGGTAAAACCATATGAGCCTGGTGCCTTTTTAAATGGTAATCTTTAATAAAGTTTCCAATTTATCCTATTGGTCTCTTTAAGTTTTCTGTATCTTCTTGAATCAAACTTAGTAATGCATGTTTCCATAGAAAATTGTCCATTTTCTATACATTTTTAATGCATTTCTGTAAAGCTGCATGTAACATTCTCTTACACTTTTAAAAATATTTTTCTATGCTTTGGTTATAGCCACTTCCTAATATCCTCTCTCTCCTTCTCTTTCTCCTTCTCCCTCTCTGTCTCTCTGTCTCTCTCTGTCTCTGTCTCTCTCTCTCTCTCTCTCACACACACACACATGGAGTTTTCTATTTTGTTTGTTTTTTTTAAACTAGCTTTAGTTTTATTAACCCCTTCTATTATTTTTCTTTTCTATTTCATAAATATTAGGC
Organism: Hippopotamus amphibius kiboko; assembly: GCF_030028045.1. Classification (NCBI taxonomy): domain Eukaryota; kingdom Metazoa; phylum Chordata; class Mammalia; order Artiodactyla; family Hippopotamidae; genus Hippopotamus; species Hippopotamus amphibius. The sequence continues at coordinate 54,254,469 of NC_080190.1, read as the reverse complement.
CCCTCACTTTCTTCTAGCTTATTTTGCCATTCTTTTCTAGTTTCCTGAAAACTTACTTCATTTACTTTTAATCTTGAAGCTATGAAAGCATCTAAGAACAGTGTATTTTCCTTTCACTATATCTTTAGCTGTATCCTATATATTTTGTTCTCCTTTCTGTCCACCTGTAAATAATTTGTCACATCAATTTTATCTTCTCTTCGAATTGAGTTATTTAGAAGAGTGTTTCAATGGGTTAGTTCTTTCTACCATGCAGATAACATGTTTTTGTCACAAAAGTAAGTGTCAAAGCTATAGAGACCATATTGACAAATATACATGAGAGCTTTCAGTGATTAACAAGGAAGTATTGTATGTGGTCATTTGGGATCAGATATAGCTCTGTTCAACCTAACTCCACTCTTTACCAACTATGGTTTTCCAGACAAATAATCTCACTGAGTTGCAGGTTCTTCATTTATAAAATGGGAGGGGGGGCAGGGGAATGACAATAACACCTGTGCCACCACTGAACAGGGTGATTTTGGAACTCAAATGAGGAAATGGGTGTGGTCACACTTTGGCAATGATAGTTTTCCCTCACTATGCCATGTGACTGTTTAAACTTAAAACTAGGCTATCAAAATATGCAATGGAAGTAAGTGATTTTAATTTCTGCTGTCCCAGCAAGAGAATAATAACTAGAGACTATTTGTGGACACAAGAAAGCACCCTGAGGGATTCCTTGAAATAATTAAAGTAGTTGATACTGAAAAAGACAGGACTTAAAGGAGGCAAGGGCAAGAGTCGATGAAAGATGAATGTCAGTGTCAAAGTCAATTTACACTCCCTGAACACTGACACCTGAGTATTCGGATCACGCTCTTAACTGATACAATAGCATCTACTGACCCAGAGCTTGGGTGCTCATGGTGGCAGAAAACTTGTGTTTGAAACTTGATACACTACTTACTATCAGTGTGATCATGAAAAGTTGCTTACTATCTCTGGGCCATGTTTTTCTCATTTGTAAGTTAGAATAACATGTATGTAGTATTTAGAATTGTGTTTGGCACAAAGTATATACTCAAATCAATGTTAACAATAATTATTAATTAACAAATCATTAATGAAATTACCTCTCCTCTCAAATATCCCTGTACAACAGTAAGATATGTATTTGAAAGTGAGGGTTTTTTTGGTTATTATTTCCTTCACTGAAAACCTGTCAATCATCCTGAACTTCAAAAAACCCATATAGAAATATACAGAATTTAAAAGTGGAACCAAGATGAGGGAAAATTATTTTTCCAAGCTACAAAGACAAAATCTCATCCTGATGTTGAAATTTTGGGGGGGGGGGGGGGGGCGTGGGAAGAAAGAAAGCAAAAGAAGAAGAGGAAGACTGGTACATAAAGATTCTTAACCCTGGAGAAGAAAGAAGGCAGTGAAGTAGAAGGATGTGGAATGCATCCCTCTCCACAGATGCATCAGGAATACACCAAAAGATGCAGTAATTCCCACAGGGAACCAGCTGAACACCAGCAAATGACCTCGGACACCGGAAAGCACTGCAAAGATCCCGACATAACTGGGTAGGACAGAGGGGAGAAAAAGGAGAAAGAGGAGGAGAAGAAAGGAAAGGGACAGATCCCACACCCTGGGGTGGGAGGATCTGAAACAGAGGGGAGATTGCTGAATTCAGGGAAATGTCCCTTATCTGACAGGGAAACCCCTCTCCAATGGGGAATTTCCCTGGGTCAGAAGGGAGGCATATAGGACTGTTCCAAGAGGGTGAAGCACCTGAGCTGTGGCAGACAGGAAAGAGTGAGAAACACATGGAGGGTCCGCACCACAGCTCAGCTTGCCCACACTGAAACATCCATTCACAACTGAACAGGGGGTCTGGGAGCTGGAATGTGGGAACTGGAGAACTGGTTCAGGGTGAGAAACATTGTTGGAAGTGGGGAGACAGACTGAGAGGACAGGAGGGAAGAAATCTGCAGCGGAGAGTGCCTACCATGGAAAGCTAGGTGGCCATGGCAGTGGCTCAATACTGCTGACTCACAAGCAGGGGGGAGGAGCTGTGGGTGTAGCTTCTCTCTCAGTGCCTGTGATGGACAAAGGAAGGACCCCTCTGGGCCTGGCTAATGCACTCAGGGATAACAAAGGCCCCTGGAAGGGGCTGGCCTAGAGTGCCTGCAGCAGAGAGCCAAAAGTCTGCAGAGTGGTGCAGCTCTGGAGACATTCTGTTTACACCTGAGCCACTGGCATCCCTCTGCAACAGGCACTGCCATGTCTGACTGAGCCACCATGACCCAGGCAGGGCGCCCCAGTGGAGTCGTAGCAGGGGGGAAGAGCTGTGGTTGGAGTCACTCTCTCTGCCTGAGCCACCCAAGCCACCATGACCCGGGCAGGGTGTCACTGCACACTCACTCCCAAGGGAAGGAGCCACTATTGTACCTTCTCTCTCCCCACACACTGGCACTTACAGATGAACAATAAAGGAAGCTCTGCTGGCAGAGTAATACAAAAACCCCAAGGTGGGTAGAAGGATTCTTACAGCTGAGACCCCAAGGAAACAGAAATATTATTATTAATTCTATTGATCTGGTCCATTCTGGGTTCAGTTCTAGTTTTGTTTTGTTTTGTTTTTAATTACAATCTTAGTCCTAAGGGATCTACACATTTTATAACATACTTTTATTCTATTTTTATTTTTAGCATTTTTATATATTTCTATTTCTAACTAAGTTTTTTGTAGTGCTGACAAAGTATCTCTCCTACCTTCTTTTCATCTATATCTTTTATGCATTTCTATTTCTTTCTTTTTCTTTTCATATTGCCAGTCACACTATGCTCTTCTGTTGCCCTGTCTTCTACTCTTTTCTAGTTTATTTTATCTTAATATACTTATAAACAACATTATCAGGCTGCTCTGTTTCCTTGATTTATTCTCCAGATGACACACTGCTTTGGTTTTTATTATTAGGTTTTGTCTTTATCTTAGTTCTAAGTATAATTGTCTGATTTTGTTCTGAGAATCTTCAGTCTGTCTGGTAGTACTCTCGCTCTTTATTATATTTGATCCTAGCTTTCAAAATCTCCCTGGATTTGTGTTTGTGTGTGTTTTTTTGTTTTTTGTTTGTTTGTTTGTTTTGGTTTTGAATTTCTGTTGGTTTTCTCTTTGATTGTCTGATGGCATACTGGGGTTCTTCTCTCAGGTATTTCTACTGCCTTATGTTCTATTGGATTCAGTATTTGTGTGTTTTATACATGTATGTGTTTCCTTGACTTAGTATTTGTTTGACTCAACACTCTGCCATTAGTCTGGGGCTTGGACAGTCTTCTTTAAACCCCTTTATTGCCGGGACAAGCAACCTCTGAAGTCTGGACTACTCCATCAGAAGTCAAGTAGGAGGCTCTGGGGAGGGAGCACTGAATCCAGGATGCTAGACTACTAGGAAGTCCTCAGACACAGAGAAGATTAACTGCAGGGAACTCTCACAGAGCCCTGTATCAGAGTCTAAGACTCGGCTTCATCCGACTGTCTGCAACTGCCAGTGCTGGACACCTCACACCAAACTACAAACAAGATAGGAACACAAGCCCATCCATCAGCACACAGACTACCTAAAGCCATATTAACCTCACAGATACCCTAAAACACACCTCATGACATGGCCCTGCTCATCAGAGAGAAAAGACACAGAGCCACATACCAGAAAGCAGACACCAGACCCCCCCACCAGGAAGCATACTCAAGACACTGGACAAACTCCACCACAGGAGACAGAGGGCAGAAACAAAAGAAATTACTACTAGGCAGTATAGGGAAAGGAGACAGCAAATCTTATAAATTGACAAAATGAGAAAACAAAGAAACACCATGCAGGCAAAGGAGCAGGAAAAAACTCCACAAGACCAAATAAATGAAGAGGAAATAGGGAAAATGCCTGAAAACGAATTCAGAGTAATGATAGTAAACATGATCCAAAATTTCAATAACAAAATATAGAAAATACAAGAAACAGTCAATAAGGACTCCAAAGAACTAAAGAGCAAACAAACAGTAACGGACAACAAAATAACCAAAAATAAAAATACTCTAGATGGTATAAACAGCAGAATAACTGAGGCAGAAGAACAAATAAGTGAGTTGGAAGATAGAATGGGGGAAATAACTGCCACAGAACAAGAAAGAGAAAAAAGAATAAAAAGAATGGAAGACAGTCTCAGAGACCTTGGTGACAACATTAAGTGCACCAACATTTGAATCATAGGCAGCCCAGAAGAAGAAGAAAAAAAAGAAAGGGTCTGAGAAAACATGTGAAGAGGTTATAGTGGAAAACCTCCCCAACATGGGAAAGGAAGTAATTAATCAAGTCCAAGAAGTGCAGAGAGTCCCATACAGAATAAACCCAAGGAAAAATACACCAAGGCACATATGAATCAAACTAACAAAAATTAAACACAAAGAAAAAATATTAAAAGCAGCAAGAGAAATCAACAAATAACATAAGTGAAAACTCATAAGGATAACAGCTGATCTTTCTGCAGAAACTCTGCAGGCCAGAAGGGAATGGCAGGATGTACTGAAAGTCCTGAAAGAAAAAGCTACAGCCAAGAATACTCTACCCAGCAAGAATCTCATTCAGATTCGATGGAGAAATCAAAAGCCTTACAGACAAGCAAAAGTTATTCAGCACCACCAAACGAGCTTTACAACAATTGCTAAAGGAACTTCTTTAAGTAGGAAACACAAGAAAAGGAAAATACCTACAAATACAAACCCAAAACAATTAAGAATATGGTAATAGGAACATACATGTCAATAATCACCTTAAATGTAAATGGATTAAATGCTCCAACCAAAAGACACAGACTGGCTGAATGGATACAAAAACAAGACCCTTCTATATGCTGCCTACAAGAAACCCACTTCAGACCAAGGGATACATATAGAGTGAAAGTGAAGGGATGGAAAAAGATATTCCATGCAAATGGAAGTCAAAAGAAAGCTGGAGGAGCAATACTCACATCAGACAAATTAGACTTGAAAGTAAAGACTATTCCAAGAGACAAGGAAGGACACTACATAACGATCAAGGGATCAATCCAAGAAGATATAACAATTGTAAATATCTATGCCCCCAACATAGGAGCACCTCAATACATAAGGCAAATGCTAACAACCATAAAAGGGAATATCAACAGTAACACAATAATAGTAGGAGACTTTAACACCCCACTTACATCAATGGACAGATCATCCAAACAGAAAATCAGTAAAGACACACAAGCTTTAAATGACACATTAGACCATCTCGACTTAATTGATATTTATAGGACATTCCATCCAAAAACGACAGAATACACTTTCTTCTCAAGTGCTCATGGAACATTCTCCAGGATAGATCACATCTTGGGTCACAAAATCAAACCTTGGTAAATTCAAGAAAATTGAAATCATATCAAGCATCTTCTTCTCTGACCAAAATGCCATGAGACTAGATATCAATTACAGGAAAAAAAATATAAAAAATACAAACACATGGAAGCTAAGCAAAACGCTATTAAACAACCAAGAAATCACTAAAAAAATCAAAGAGGAAATCAAAAAATATCTAGAAACAAACAACAATGAAAACACAACAACCCAAAACCTATGGGACACAGCAAAAGCAGTTCTAAGAGGGAAGTTTACAGCAATACAGTCCTACCTCAAGAAACAAGAAAAATATTGAATAAACACCCTAACCTTACACCTAAAACAATTAGAGAAAGAAGAACAAAGAAACCCCAAAGAAAGCAGAAGGAAAGAAATCATAAATATCAGATCAGAAATAAATGAAAAAGAAATGAAGGAAACAATAGCAAAGATCAATGAAACTAAAAGCTGGTTCTTTGAGAAGACAAAATTAATAAACCATTAGCTAGATTCATCAGGAAAAAAAAGGGAGAAGATGCAAATCAACAGAATTAGAAATGAAAAAGGAGAATTAACAACTGACATTGAAGAAATACAAAAGATCATGAGAGACTACTACAAGCAGTTATATGCCAATAAATTGGATAACCTGGAAGAAATGGATAAAGTCTTAGAAAAATACAATCTTCCAAGACTGAACTAGGAAGAAATAGAAAATATCAACAGACCAATCACAAGCACTGAAATTGAGACTGTGATTAAAAATCTCCCCACAAACTAAAGCCCAGGGCCAGATGGATCCACAGGTGAATTCTATCAAACATTTAGAGAAGAGCTAACACCTATCCTTCTCAAATTCTTCCAAAATATTGCAGAAGAAGGAACACTCCCAAATTCATTCTATGAGGCCACCATCACCCTGATACCAAAACCAGGCAAAGATGTCACAAAAAAAGAACACTACAGGCCAATATCACTGATGAATATAGATGCAAAAATCCTCAACAAAATACTAGCTAACAGAATCCAACAGCACATTAAAAAGATCATACACCATGATCAAGTGGGGTTCATCCCTGGGATGCAAGAATTCTTCAATGTATGCAAATCAATCAATGGGATACATCATATCAACAAATTGAAGGATAAAAACCATATGATCATCTCAATAGATGAAGAAAAAGCTTTTGACAAAATTCAGCAGCCATTTATGATAAAAATTCTCCAGAAAATGGGCATAGAAGGAAATTACCTCAACATAATAAGAGCCATATATGAGAAATCAAAAGCCAACATCATTCTAAATGGTGAAAAACTGAGAGCATTCCCTCTAAGAACAGGAACAAGACAAAGGTGTCCACTCTCACCACTATTATTCAACATAGTTTGGGAAGTTTAAGCCACAGCAATCGGAGAAGAAAATGAAATAAAAGGAATCCAAATTGGAAAAGAAGTAAAATTGTCACTCTTTGCAGATGACATGATATTATACATAGAAAACCCTAAAGATTCTAACAGAAAACTGCTAGCACTAATTGATGAATTTAGTAAAGTAGCAGGATACAAAATTAATGTGCAGAAATCTCTTGCATTTCTATACACTAACAATGAAAAAGCAGAAAGAGCAATTAAGGAAACTCTCGCATTTACCATCGCAACAAAAAAAATAAAATACCTAGGAATAAACCTGCCTTAGGAGGCAAAAGACCTGTATGCGAAAAACTATGAGACACTGATGAAAGAAATCAAAGATGATACAAACAAAGGGAGGGACATATCATGTTCTTGGATTGGAATAATCAACATTGTGAAAATGACTCTACTACCCAAAGCAATTTACAGATTCAACGCAATCCTGATCAAATTACCAATGGCATTTTTCACAGAACTAGAACAAGAAATTTTACGATTTGTATGGAAATGCAAAAGACCCCGAGTAGCCAAATCAATCTTGAGAAGGAAAGATGGAGTTGGTGGAATTAGGCTTCCTGACTTCAAACTATACTACAAGGCCACAGTGAGCAAGACAGTATGGTACTGGCACAAAAATAGAAAGGAAGATCAATGCAACAGAACAGAGAACTCAGAGGTAAACCTAAGCACATATGGGTACCTTATCTTTTACAAAGGAGGCAAGAACATACAATGGAAAAAAAGACAGCCTCTTCAATAAGTGGTGCTGGGAAAATTGGACAGCTACATGTAAAAGAATGACATTAGAACACTTCCTAACACCATACACAAAAGTAAACTCAAAATGGATTAAAGACCTACATGTAAGGCCAAACACTATAAAACTCCTAGTGGAAAACATAGGCAGAACACTCTATGACATACATCAAAGCAAGATCCTTTTTGACCCACCTCCTAGAATAATGGAAATAAAATCAAGAATAAGCAAATGGGACCTCATGAAACTTAAAAGCTTTTGCACAGCAAAAGAAGCCATAAACAGGACTAGAAGACAACCCTCAGAATGGGAGAAAATACTTGCCAATGAAGCAACAGACAAAGGATTAATCTCCAAAATATACAAGCACCTCACGCAGCTTAATACCAAAAAAGCAAATAACCCAATCCACAAATGGGCAGAAGACCTAAATAGACATTTCTCCAAAGAAGACATACAGCCAACAAACACATGAAAAGATGCTCAGCATCACTAATCATTAGAGAAATGTAAATCAAAGCCACAATGAGGTATCACCTCTCACCAGTCAGAATGGCCATTATCAAAATATCTAGAAACGATAAATCTTGGAGAGGCTGTGGAGAAAAGGGAACTCTGCTGCACTGTTGGTGGGAATGTCAGTTGGTACAGCCACTATGGAAAACAGTGTGGAGGTTCCTTAAAAAAACTAAAAATAGAACTACCATATGATCCAGTAACCCCACTATTGGGCATATGCCCAGAGAAAACCATAATCCAAAAAGAAACATATATCATAATGTTCATTGCAGCACTATTTACAATAGCCAGGACATGGAAGCAACCTAAATGCCCATCAACAGATGAATGGATAAAGAAGATGTGGCATATATATACAATGGAATATTACTCAGCCATAAAAAGGAATGAAATGGAGCTATATGTAATGAGGTGGATAGACCTAGAGTCTGTCATACAGAGTGAAGTAAGCCAGAAAGAGAAAAACAAATACTGTATGCTAACTCATATATATGGAAACTAAAAAAAAAAAAAAAATGGTACTGATGAACCCAGTGATAGGGCATGAATAAGGATACAGATGCAGAGAATGGACTGGAGGACATGGGGTTGAGGGGGCAGGGGTCGAAGGGGAAGCTGGGACAAAGTGAGAGAGTAGCATAGACATATATACACTACCAACTGTAAAATAGATAGCTAGTGGGAAATTGCTGTATAACAAAGGGAGATCAATTCGATGATGGGTGATGCCTTAGAGGGCCAGGACAGGGAGGGTGGGAGAGAGTTGTGGGAGGGCGGTGATATGGGGATATATGTATAAATATAGCTGATTCACTTTGGTGTACCTCAAAAGCTGGTACAAGAGTGTAAAGCAATTATATTCCAATAAAGAGCTTTAAAAAAATAAATAAAATAATAAATGAACCGTGGGGAAAAAAAAAAGAAGTAAACCCACAGTTGTACGTGTCCAGCGACAAAGGAAATAAAAAAGGAGAAAATGTTCCAGTTGCTGGTAGAATGAATAGAATTCGTATACAAATGTCATTTAGAAATCATTGATTTATGCAGGCTATCCATTCATTGATATGTGTAGTTAAATACACATTGGTACCAATTGGTTGTAACTTGGTAGAGGATCAGCTCTGTTTTAATAGTGTGACCAGCAGTGATTACAAAGGGAGCATGCTACCACTAATCACATCCCTGGAAAAGAATTCCTACAGGGATTAATGAAAATTTCAAGAATGAGTTTCTCCAAGTGTGATTCTGTTAAAATTCAGGGTCATTTTTCTACGGGCTTGTGGTCTCTCACTCACAGTTTTTAAAACCACACTACATCCTGCAACACTTTATCATGTTGCCATGTTCCTTAAGCCTGATAGAAATATAAATCAAGTTTAGGCATTAATTAAAAAGAAACTCATATGAGAGTCTCTCCTATTTGAGAAGAATGTTGGAGATATAAATGCTGGATGTTTTACTTCTCCCTCTCCAATTCCACTTTGCTTCCTTTAATTTGGGTATATCGATGCTTTTTCAGAGAAAAAAAAAAGCATTAACTATTAGTGACCTTCTAGTGGGGCAGAAAAATATATCAAAATTATTAGAGATACACGCTGTTGACAACCTTTGTATGATCAACTGAACAGCTACCTTTTTTGAAAAAATATTTGAATTTAGACCTTTCTGTTAGAGTATCAGGAGGTGGCCCAACTCAATGGAAAAGCAGCAAACATCTACATTATTTTACCTGAGACCTAACTAGTGGATGGTGCCTTCAATCAGAGGTCATAAATTACATCTTGAGTATCAGAAAGAAATTGCAATATGAATATACATAAATCATTAAAAATGCAATCTGTCTTCTCAAGCTATGTATGAAATGGAATGAGATAAACTATATGGTCATATTTCCTACTGGAAAGGAACCCAGAATAATTTCCACTAGATGGAGAACAGTGACACGTTATTATGATAAAAATTTCCCCAAACTACCATTATTGTCTAGTACAGAGGAAAGAGAGCAATTATTATTATTATTAGATTAAATAACAAATAAAAGAAGAGTGAGTTTGTGATAGAGTAAGTGTAGATTAAATACAAGAAAATACATTTTAATTATAAAGAAAATTATCAATGAAGCAGTTGGCAAAGGAAATTTACTTTCATCACTGTCAAAACGGGCTTCAGCTCTCTTAAGACATTCTTTTATAAAACTTTTTTAATGATTTTGTTTACTAATTTGCCAATTTTCCTGTAAAAAAATAATTTAAAAATCCAGGCTTTGAGTATTCCTTGTACCATAAAAAAAGATATCATAATCTAAATGCATTTGATTTGATAGTAAAATTAGCTAATCTCAAAGTTTTTCCAACTTAGTTCCAATGTTTAACATAGCTGTAGAAAGCAAGAATTTAATGAGGGAAAAAAAATGACTGTTTGAAATAACACTTTTGGTACAGAGAAAACATGATACACTTGTAAATATTACAGCAGAAGGCACGAAAGTACTTTTCTGTTAACTCTAAGCTAAATATGTAATGACAAAACTGCCTGCACAGGAAGAATTAATAAATGAGCTTCATTTCGATCCATTGCTAAAATAAAGGATTTTTATGTGTAGAATAGTCTTATATGGACAAAAGGGTGTATTTAGTCATTATGTAATATATAAGTATAGAGAAGAAAAGAACTGATTTCTAGAGAAAAAAATGATTTATGCATATTTTTCAAGCTGTGTGAGGTGGATCATTCCCCGTGAAACTTTCGAAGATTTTTTTGCCTCCATTTCAATTTTCTTCTGTTACTTTAAACTGTAATTATAAAGAGAGAACTGTTGCTTAGTGGTTAGCATAATGGGATATCAGGATGTGATAATTAACAGAGGAATTTGAGGCCTTGAGATGGAAAGAAATCTAGGGCACAGTCTTTTAGTAATAACTCTCATAACTTAGATTGGGCCTATCCCAGCTTAAAGTTTCAGTGACAGAGGACACAATAAAAGGATCTATGACCTGCATTTATTGAATGCTTCTAGGTGCCAGGTCCTCCTCTTATTACAGCAAATAAAAGGCCAAGACAGACACAGTGTCCATCTTTATCAAATGCAGGAGACAAGCAGTAAAATCAAATAATTGATTAATTACAACTGGAATCAATGGCTCAAAGGAAAACAAAGAGAATATAACTAGAGGGTCTAATGTTTGAATAATAATGGAAAGCTTCCCTAGAAAATTGAGTGTAAAGGAGTAAACCAGGGAAAATATTGGGGGGCAGATATTCCAATTGGAGAAAACCGCCTGTGCGATGGCCCTGAGTTGAGAGGTCTTTGTGTGTAAGAAGTAAAGAAAGTGGTCAGTGTGGTTGGTGCATAAATGCTACAGAGAATGTGCAGCTTGATGGGGTGAAGAGCCAGGCAGGACCAAGATCATGCAAGCTTTTAAGGCTCTGTTAAGAATGTTGCGCTTTACTACCAAATGTAAAATAGATGACTAGTGGGAAGCTGCTGCACAGCACGGGGAGATCAGCTCGATGCTTGGTAATGACCTAATGGGATGAGATAGGGAGAGTGGGAGGGAGGCTCAAGAGGGAGGAGATATGGAGATATATGTATAAATACAGCTGATTCACTTTGTTGTACAGCGGAAAACGGCACAACATTGTAAAGCAATTATACTCCAATAAAGATCTGAAAGAAAAAAAAAGAAAAGATTCTTAACCCTTTACTCCTTCCAGATCCTAGATCCATGCATATTTAGTGGTTAGGTAATAGAAGGATGTAATGGATGTGTCTGAGCCTGGGATGAACACAACAGTGTCTGCAGAGACTGGTGGGGACCACCCTCAAAAGCACCAAAAGAAAAATGCCAGTTCATAGTGCACTATGTTCCCCTCTTCAGGGATGCCCACTGCCAGGATGAAGAGGTTGAAGCGGGAGCAGGGTGAGCTCTGGAACCCAGTGCCTGCTTCACAGGACGCTCTTGCCCAAATCCTGGACATCTCCAATCCCTGCACCTTCAATGTTTTCCCCTCCTCCCAGCTCTGGCCCCAGGCTCTCCAGACTCAGCCAATCCTGGGCTGGCAGGAATCATATCAATTATTTCAGTCACTTCAAAAGATTCTGACGTGTCACCATCAGCAATGAGCAGAAGGAGCTGCAGGCTTGGGGTCAGGCAATATTCCAAGTGGCTGGCAGATCCTAATCCCAGCACTTTGAGTCAGGATTCCATGTGCTCTCTTTCTTCGCCCACTTCTGGGTTTACTCCCATCCCCATGCTCTCTGTCTCCACACTCACACACTAGCATTCACACACACTCTCACACCCATGTACACATCCACATGGTCACACAGCTCACATACTCATTTTTACATACTTATGCACACGTTTATACACACTCATTCACACAAACACACGTGACCTCACAGCAGCAGCCTCCAGGATGCTCTGGCCCTGTGGGAGGCACGGTGTTTTCTAATATCAAGGAAGTCCATGTTCATCTAGGGACTGCGAGTGGGAAAAGAGGTTTGCACTATTCAAAAGGGAGGAAAGTACATAAAAAGTTTACCCTCCGTGTGCATTATCTACATGTCTCAAGGTGCTGCTGTTAAATGGCTTCCCCTGGCTTCTTTTCATCACAGCCTTAACAAACATTATATTAACATATTACATTCAAAATGTTTGTAAAGGTGCCACTTTTGGAAAAGGGCTCAGGAGAGACAATATGTTTCCAGCCCCGCTCCCCCCGCAACTGCCAGAGCCCCAGACGTATTTCTGGGCCTGTTAATAGCAACTGTTTCTGTTCTGACAGGTGGCAGTAATTATATCTTCCTAATTTAGGATTTGCCAACATTCACTGCTGGTGGTCAAGACAGAGCTGGGAAAAAGTAATTAATTTCATACCATGATTGTCATGGCTAAATGATGACTACAAATTCTTGCTTTTCCTCCCATCAAGACATGGAGATTATGGGCTTCCCTGGTGGCACAGTGGTTGAGAGTTCGCCTGCTAATGCAGGGGACATGCGTTCAATCCCTGTGCCAGGAAGATCCCACATGCCATGGAGCAACTAAGCTCATGTGCCACAACTACTGAGCCTGTGCTCTAGAGCCCACAAGCCACAACAATTGAGCACACATGCCACAACTCCTGAAGCCTGCGCGCCTAGAGCCCATGCTCCTCAACAAGAGAAGCCACCACAATAAGAAGCCCATGTACCACAACAAAGAGTAGCCCCTGCTCTCCACAATTAGAGAAAGCCCATGGGCAGCAACAAAAACCCAACGCAGCCAATAAATAAATAAATAAACATTAAAAAAAAAAAAAAAAAAAGACATGGAGTCTATATCCTTTGTCCTTGAATCTGGGCTAGGTGGAGACCTACCTTGACCCAACAGAATGCAGCGTGAGTGACACCATGCCAGCTCTAGGCCTAGGCCCTAAAGAGCCTGGCAGCTTCCTCTTTTGCTCTCCTGGAGCTCTCAGCCAACAGCTAAGCTGGCCACCCTGCTGGAGAAGTCATGTCGAAAGAGAAAGGCACCCAGCCAGCCCCTACATGTTCTAATCACCACAACAGAGGTACCAGATGTGTAAGTAAAGCCATTTTGTTTTTGCCCAGCCAAGCTCCTACTGCATGCAGTCATTTGAGCAGCCCCAGTTCCCACCACCTGGAGCAGCAATGAGCTGTCCCTACTGAGCCTTGTCCAGGTTGTAGAATCTTATGTTTTAAGGCACTACATTTTGGGGTGGTTTGTTACACAGCAATAGATAGCTGATATATAAAATGCCTACTGGGACTAATGAGAGTCTCCAACTGAAGGATCAGTGTACACATTAACCTCTGTCCTATGTGACTCAATATTGTGACACCTTATATCTTAAGCCACTTGTAAATATTTTAGGAAATATATATATATATATTTAGAAGCGATAGATAGATAGAGATATATCTTCCAAAATCTCCTCTACAAATCAGAAACATTTATTCTGATCTTATAGCTGAATAAACTGATGCAAAGACCATCTCAGGGTCACATGTCAGGAAAATTATAGAACCAGCTTCTAAACAACCCAGATCTGATTCCCAAGCCTGTGTTCTTCCAAATAGAGCCCACTACCCCTTAATCATGTGATTCTTTTGGTACCCTGCAGCCCAATGGCATTGCTAATATATGAATTAAGTAGCTAGTCCTGGACAAAAGAAATTGTTGAGTAAACAAATGCTTTCCAAAATCCTTAGAGAAACCATCTTTGGTGTCATCTGTTTTTTTTGCTACAGAGCCCAGTGCAGTGCCCCAGGTACCGCTTCCAGCAAGAACCAACCATAAACATTTATCTCTATGTGTAAGCCGATCTTTTACCAGCTATTACACTGTGAGTGTTTTGGATTTTCAGGTTTCTTTTTTTCATTTTCATGGCACACACCCTGGGTTTTAAGTAGTTTGAAGTTCTCCAAAATTGATTTAAGAACTTTCCCCCAACATTTCGAAGGGATAGCAGTCTTGCAACAAATGTATCCAGAAAATCTGAAGGAGGGAGAGAGAGAGAGAGAGAGAAGGGAAGGGGAGAGGGCGAGAATGAGAACTAGCATGTGGAAGATGAACCAACCAACTCTGCTTCTTTGAAGATGAAAGCCAAATGCTCCTTTAACACTTGAAAAAGCACTCCTCCTGGGATGCTTTTTTCACCTTCAGCCTCCCAAGAGAAGCTTCTCAGGGCAAAAGCCCCAGCCCCTGAGACTGGCTCATTTGACCAACATGCACCTGACCTGCCACTAGACTATAAGAGGATTTGCTAGGCCAAGGAGCCATCATTCTTTATTTCCAGAGTAATTTGCCTGGTGCACACATGAGGATGTTTGGATGGCCTCACAGCCCTGTGATTAGTGAGCCTTCTCATCTGCTCCTAGCAGCAGCTTGCTGGGGAGAAGGGAGGAGGAGAACGGGGCTTTACCGTGAGTCAGAACGGGGCTCAAATCCTGTCTCCATCATTTACTGTGTAATCTTGGAGAAGGTACTTATCATCTCTAAATTAGGTTTCTTATCTGTAAAATAAAAACAATAATACCTTCCAAGTGTTCTTGTAAAAGAGCAGAGTCCCATTCACTGTCTTTCTATGAAAGAAGGGCAGAAACACACCTCAGAAACAGTGGTCCAATGCAGCTAACCAGATCTGCTACAGAACAAAGGAAAGGGATGTGTAACAGAGACTATTAATTGCCCCCCAGTATGCATTCTCCCTTCTTCCTAGTAAATGAATCCCTTATATTTAGCTGAGCTCATGGCCACCTAAAATAAAGATTACATTCCCAGACACTACTGCTGTTAGGTGTGGCCACATGACAAAGCTCTGGACAATGGGATTTAAGTGAAAGTATCATGTGTGAATCCTGGAAAGACTCCTGAAAGGGAGAAGGGCTATCCTTGTTAGTTCTTTCCTCATTTCTGCTGGTTAGAATGTAGACATGAAGTCTGGAGCCTAAGCAGCCATCCTGAACCATGGAGCAGCATCCTAAAGATGACAGAGTAATAACAAAGAAGGCTGAGTTGCTGGTGATCATAGGGGTGCCCAACCTGCCAGTTTCCTTTAATAAAGGAGAAACAAACTTTTATGCCACTATTATTTTAAGTTTTTCTGTTACCCACAACTGAACAGAACCTTTACTGGTATTGGAAGTTAACATGCTTTGTGGTAAGTTTGCTCTAAATATCCAATATATGCTTAAGAACATGTTTTTCATGAACATTTATTTCTGATTCCTTAAAAATTGAGTCTGTTTGACACATTGCCTAAAATGTTCCTCATCTCCTTCAAGCAAGGACACTGTTGGACCCTAACCCAGTGGGCTTGTTAGCAGAGTCCATAGTACTCAATGTTTTTAAAATATTCTGGGAATCCCAGTGGCTTCTGGACAGAAGAGTTAAATTTGAGGAACTTAATACAACAAACCACATGATGTATATTCATTAATAATGAAAATATTAATCATATCTAGCATGTTTTACTATTGACTATGGGCTAAGTGCTATATATTTGACATGGACTATCCCATTTAATCTTTCTGACAAACATATGATCTGGTACTGTTGTCATTCCTGTCCTGTGAATGAGAAAACCAAGGCTTTCAGCTGCCTTCCCAAAAAATCCCACTGACAGATTCAGCCCGTCAGCCAGGCCCTGAGGTCACCATGCCCCTATTTTCCCATATTCCCTGGTATCTAAGTCTGAAGAATGTGTCCACCGCAGTGTGGACAGACAACGCTCTTTTACAGACTTGATTCCTGAGTGCCAGGGTCCTAAGTCTGAGACACTGCATGCCCTCACTGGAAAAAAAAAAAGTGTTTTTTTCTTCCAGCAGCTTCTTTCCTGTGACTCTCTCACCACACACGTAACCTTCCAAGCTGGAGGCAGGATTTGGATTAACACCTGCTCACACTTGATTTACATTTCATTTCAAACCCCATTGATTTAGCTAGCATTGATAAAGCTTCTGAACTTTGTGTTGTTTCCTATGATTAGTTTTGAATCATGTATTCATACACTCAATCACTTTAAAAACCCTGACTACAGGCTCAGTGATAAATTCTTTGCTGTTCTCTAAATTTATCACCAACTTAATTTGGAATTTGCATTTGTCTCCACTTGAGTCACCTGGACCTCTAGTTAGATGCCAAAGTCCAGATCCTGACTCTGGTTCTGCCCCTTGAATCCCATAAAAAAACATTCTGGATGTATAAAAATAGCAGGTAAGATTAAAATGTGGCTTTTTACATTACTGTCGAAGATTATTTGATGTTAGACAAAACTAATACAGAGACTTTCATCCTAAAGTAAAATAAATTATCTTGAAACACAGAACCTCTCTCAAAACAGTAAATAAAGCACCTGGAGAGCAAATGTTCCTCTGGTGCTGAAACCAGAGTACAGATTGAATATGTTGATGGTGCCTTAAGGAGTTAATGGGTAAAGATGCCTGAACATTCACAGCTGAGAAGGTAAGAACATTTTGGTGAGAGGAGATGAGCTTCCCTCGAGGAAGGCTGTCTGCACTGGGTTTGCCTCCCCTTGTCAGCAACAGACATAGGCATCTCCCTTTTGCAGTGAAATATGCCCAGCGAACTTGGGCCAGTGCAGCTGCTGTGGTCTGCAATTACCCTTGAAAAATGAGCAATCTCAAGCCTTGTGTTGGTTGTCCAGAAGAATGAGCAATTGTGTTCTGCCTGACCCTTTTAAAGCTGGCGTGCACTCAGTCATTTGGAAAGGTAAGGTGTAGGGTGCTCTGGATGTGTCTATATTTACTAGCTTAAGAAGAGGAAGGGGGCCTCTGAAGCCCATGAACGTACTCCAGGCACACCAAGGCCATTGATACTCACATCCTCTGCCTGAGATTCACAGGAAATCCTTTCATTAATTCACCAAAAAGGAATTGATCCTATATTATGTGCCCCACATTGTTCTGGTTGTAGTCTATAAACCAGACAAAACTCCTGCCCTCATAAAGCCTGCATTCTAGAGTGAGGACAGATAATACAGGAAATAGATGCATAAATATACACTGTGTGTGAAGAGCATCTACTGCAGATGCTTTGGGTGCTGCCCCCACATCCCCAGGGCACCCACCATTCAGTACAAATTGAGAGCTTCTTATCGCAAGCCAATGAATTCAGGGCTTTCTCTAGCTACAAAAATATGATTGGCTTTTACAGGAAGTGGCCAAATGTACTGGTGAATTAATGTCCCAAAAGTGATCTTCAACCAAGGAAGAATAGGAGTACCAAATCATCTTAGTTCCAAATCCACCCTCTGTTGGCCTCCTAGGATACCAGTCATTTTTTCCTTATCAACTGGCATAATGTAAAACTTTGTTGGCAGAGGGTGCTGGGGGGGGGGGGGGCCTGGAGGAGGAAGGGGCTTCTCCTCCTGCTTCTGGTGTAATCCTCTCCATTTGCTCCTCTGGGGCAGAAGCTGGCATCACAGGGACACTAGAGGTACCACACGACACTCCCTCCCGACCCCAGGAGTTACAGCAGCACCAGTCTCACAGGTAGCTCCCCAAGAAGTTCTGCACAAGGCACATTCCTGGGGACAACTTCCCCTGGTACCCTAGAGGGTAGATGCTCAGTGAGTCCCACAGGTGCAACACTGCAGCAAACTTCACCATCCTGCAGGCCACAGCCACACCTCTATAATTAGATCTAGATTTCTACCCTAATGGGGAACCTCTTCAATATTTTTTCCTTCCTTGGTTCTCTGCCACAACACTAGAGATAATGACTGTTCCTTTTATCTATTATTCCTGTGTTCTTTAAAGCTCTCTCTACTCCATAGTAGGTAATACACTGATATAGCTAATTCTTTACATTAAAATTTCCCTGTTTAGATAAATGGATAAAAAAGATGTGGTACATATATACAGTGGAATATTACTCAGCTGTAAAAAGGAACAAAACTGGGACATTTGTATTGACATGGATGGACCTAGAGACTGTCATACAGAGTGAAGTGAGTCAGAAAGAGAAAAACAAATATATTAACACATATATGCAGAATATAGAAAAAAGGTACAAATCAACCAGTTTGCAAGGCAGAAATGGAGACACAGATGTAGAGAACAAACATGGACACCAAGTGGGGAAAGTGGGGAGAGTTGGGGGGGAATGAATTGGGAGATTGGGATTGCCATATATACATTACTGATAAGAAAAAAATATCAAATTGTACACTTTAACTATATGCAGTTTATTATATGTCAACTGTATCTCAATAAAAGTTCTTAAAAAAATCAGGAATGAAACAAGGACATCTACCATTATCATTTTATCCAATATTATACTGGTGGTCCTAGCCAGTGTACCTGGATTTAAAAGAAATAAAGACACAAAGACTGCCATTATTCACAAAGAAGATCTGCATAGAAAACTCAAAATAAATAATTAGCAGTGAGAGTTTCTGGATACACAAGTAGTATGTAAATCATCAACAGTGTTTGGTCACCAGGATTAAACAGCTGAAATATGAAAAAAAAAAATTTCCCTGTTTAAATTACTCTATGGCTACTGTCTCCTCATTGGACCCTGACTGATACACAATGTTTTTAATGACTATTTCCTTCTTTAATTCCTAGCTCAAAATATTGGGGACATGCCCCCCTAAGCATCCTAAACTTTCCTAAGTCATTACCTCCACCTAGGAAAATGTATCCAGAAGCTGGAAAATGATCACCTTTTCCCTGACAACTCCACTTTTAAGAATCTACAATAATCTCAAGAGCGAGAAAAATTTTGAGCAAGATAGTCACTGCAAGCATTATTTATATCTTAGTCTCCTTCCCCTCTTTCACAAAAAATTTATCATAATTTGTACTATATTACATTACTTATCAATTCTCTTGCCTTTTGAATTTCTAACCCCAGTGGAATGTAAACTCAATGAGGGCAGGTACCACTTCTGTCCTGTTTACCGTTGATCACCATGAGACTGGGTAAGGTCACCTAGGGAGCCAGGGTATAAGAAAGAAGAGCTCTAAAGCAAGGAAGAAAGGGAGGGAGAAGTGCTTGGAGAGTATGAGTGGAGCCCCTGTGCCTCCACCCCCACCCATTAGGGGAGACTGCAACTGTGTGACTAGAGGGAGTCTGCCTCAGAGGCAACCCCCACAGGTGCATCCGTACCCACAAGGCATGAGAACAGGAGAGGAGAGCTAGCAGAAAGGTGCAGTTGGGAAGGAGAGGCAAAGACAACCCCAGACCCACTCAGGGTCCAGCAGAGTGAACTGGCTTAGAAAAGATGTATAAGGCTCTAAGGTCCTTTCAGAAAAGCAAAGAACCTGCCTCAGAGACCTGTGTGTGAACACTCACTGGAGGTGTGTGGGTGTGTGTGGGTGTGTGTGTGTGTGTGTGTGTGTGTGTGTGTGTGTGTACTCCCTCATGGAGTTGGGAGGGGAAACTGTTGTACACCTAGGAAGTGTAGGTGGGCAGCACTGACTACCTGCATCACAGGCTGGATGGACTGATGCCACCTGTGCCAGGCAAGGTGACTAAGCAGTGTAGAGATGACCCTGGCAGAGAAACACTGGAGACGAAGAGGAAGCCCATTCTCCCCTCCTCTAACCCCTAATCAATCACCAAAGGAGACTCTTCAGGGGAAGCCAGGGGGATGAGGGCCACAGCTGGGTACCACATTGGGATTGAGGAAAGAATCTTGAATCCTCTTGGGCAAACCACTGAATCATAGTTACTATTTGTGAAGGAGCCAAGATTAAGTTCTCCCTCATTCATGGGAATAAAAAACTCATTTATGGTTATAAATTAACTGTGGGTTCCATTGTTGTGTTTTCAAGTTTTGTGGACTGTTACAACTGTTCAATTTATACATGTTACATATGGCCTCAATAAGTATTTCCCAAACTATAGATGTGTATGTAATGTCAGGTATCACTGTTCCAATTTTTGACAAATTTGGGTATCACTTATACTAACATACTATTATTTGACATTTTCCTTTAAAACTTCCTTTTATAATTAGCTCCATTCTAAGCAAAATGTTACAGGTTTGCTGTACTAATTATATTTTATCATATTTTATTATATACATTAAAATAAATACCTATTTATATTTACTAGTAAAATAAAAGGTCTGATATACAGATCAGTGTACAGACTGTTTAAAATAATATCACATACCACTGATGAGTATAACACATTTGGGGAAACATGGTACTACAAAATGTGTAAGGTCCTTCATTATTTCCAAATCACTGAAAATAATTTGCAAGGTTCTCTGGGAAATGTCAGAAAGGCTAAGAAAGATTCTGTGAGCTGTTGGCATTTTCCTGATGGAAAGGAAGATACTCTGCCCTATTTTAAGCTTTTCTCTTCAAACAAATGCTCGTCACTAGAGACATTTGGAAATATCAAGAACTTAAAACAGAGCTGCTAGCTTCTTCCATTTCCCTTCTAAGATATCAATATCCCAAGTGTTGCCAGCTTGTACAGAATGAGACCCATAATCTTTGGTGCTTATCTAAACAGACAAAGGGAAGATAATATTAAGGTAATTACAATATGTAAACAACTTAGAGAATCACAGCATATTGCTGTGGTTAGTGTAGTAGAAATGATACTAAAATCGAAACCCAGGAGGACCTGAGTCCCTGTCTCACCTCTGCCACTTACAGGCTGAGCTGGGAACCTGCAGGTAAACCGCTCCTTTTCTCTGGAACTCAATTTGTTTTCTTCTATAATGAGAGGGCTGGATTAGACTAAAGCTTCTCAGGCTAAGATGATTGGACAGACACCATTACCTAGTACCATCCTAACAAGAAGGCAAAATATGCAATTGCCCTCATTAATTTTTCTAAATTTTGTTATTTTCCTGGAAAAAAAAGAGCAACCACTGGACAATGTGGTCTCTAAGACATATTCAGAGGCTGACATTGCCTCAACGGTTTTGAGTCAACGCTGGATAAAGGACACTTCAGAGGAGAGTATCTTCTCAGAAAGAGGTTCCTGGGCAAGAGATGAGGGCCTGGGAGCATTGTGCTCACCCAGGACAGAACTGATGGGGACCTTTCTCCTGCCCTTGAATGTGTGTTCGCCAAGGGCTCACCTCATATGCTTTCCCACGCTTTCACTCCCTTCCCGGTCCTTCCACTGAACCCCGGGTCTGGCTTCCTCTGGGAACACTCAGACTCAGCCCAGAGGCACTGCAGAGGCTAACTCATCCTGGGCTAATTCATCCTGGCCAAGCTCTGCTGGCCAGTGGGCTGCAGCGTGACAGGCAGCCCTGTAGGTTCCAGGGCACTGATTTTCTCCAAGGCAATCTTACCTTTTTACATTTTCTGCTCTGCAAAGCTTGTTCAGAACAGCAATGTAAGGCTTTTGTATTGACTAAGGTGATGCCTTCAAGATGCACAAAATGGCTCAAACATTTACAGTCGCCTGAATTTTCACTTCTTACTCCTTTAACCATAGCCTTGGTCTTTTAAGCTTGACAAACCTATCTCCCAGTACACACATTTGTATTCTGTAATCCCTTGTTGCTCTTGTGTGAACTGCCTTCGAATGGAACTTCTCAGCTCAGGGATGAGTCCTTAGGAGTCACCTTTATATGTCCCCACCAGCCACTCCTCTGATACAAATGCATGCCATTTTGCTGTGTGACAGGCTTATGCAGGACACTGGGTCTTCCTCCAGTAACCTTAGTAACCACGGAAGAGGGACCCAGTCCTCCTGCAGCACCTAGAAAGGGATTAGCTTCACTCCCAGTCCCCTGGAAATAATCTCGAGCTGAGAAATAAAGACGCTCATCCAGGCCCAGCCCAGATGTTGCAGCAAGCAGGGTTCTTGCCTCAGCCTCCTGGCCTGACATGCAAGACTGTCCACAAGTCAGCCATTGTCCCTCCCCCATGCCCCATGTCTCCTCCGCATGCACTGTTGCAGCAGTGAGAGCAAAAAGCAGGCCCGTTCCAACACTTTATAACCATTAACTTACTTAACACACAGGAGAACTCTGAGAAAAAATAGTGTGGCTCCCACCATTTCACAGATGAGACAGCACTGAAACAGACAGAGAATAGGCAGCTCGCCTGAAATCACACAGATTCTGAGCACTGGAGCCCATATTCAAACCCAGGCCCACTCACTCCCTGGCACAGAAAGGTATTCACGTGCAGAGCTCTTGACCTTGCTTTTGCTGATTTTAGCACAAAACCACAAGCAAGACTCAACTGTGAAGCTCTCTGACTCAGGTCTGGATTGGTGCCTACCCCTACTGAAACCGAGCAGGAGCCTGTGGGACTCCTGGGCACATAAGTCTTCTCTTTGGCAGGAAATAGGCTTCATTCAGCCTCCATGACCCTTCCTGAGTTCTGAGAGCAGGTTCAAAGAGTTCCTAATCAGGGAAGGGAGGGGGATATGAGACAAGGGAGGAGCAGTCAAAAAAATAACAGTGCAGCCTGGGGGCAGGGTCCTGGTTCCCCTCAAAGGATACGCAGAACATCATTGAGTTGTTTTGCAGATACTGAAATCCCCACCAGGTGGGAGGAGTTAACTGTATGCTGCTCACAAGCATGTGGTCCCCAAATGGGTTGGAACCAAGAGGTGGATGATGCTGACTCCCACTTACCTCACCACCAACCAATCAGAAAAATGTCCCTCAGCTAATCACACCCTCTTTGAACCATTACTATATAACTCCTCACGCCCCCCTCTATGTCAGGACACACAGTTTTGAGGGCATTATCCTGTTGTGATCTCCTTTGCCTGGCAAAGCAATAAATCTATTTTTTCTACTTCATCCAGAACTCTGTCTCAGAGATTCAATTCAGTACCAGGGTACAGAGGCCGAATTTCATCTACGTTACCGGTGAAAGGCAGTATAGGAAGTCACGACGAGGAGGTGACATATGTAATACCCCGAAAAGCATAGGTAAGGCTTGCTGGTGTAGCTGGGGAGCACTGGTCCCCAGGGCGCCTCCCCACATGGGCTGTGTGCCCACTGTGGCTTCCTGCCCCACGGAGCTGGGGCCAGGTGGAGGTGTGCACGAGGGTGCTGCCAACTAGGAAGAGCTTATCTAACCATGACATTTCTCTGTATAGTTCTTATTACTAACTATAACTTTCTCTTATAGACTTTGCTAAAAAACTCTGAAGTGTCTTGTTTTCATCAGAATCCAACTAAGGGAACACTGTTCTCTTTCTCTACGCGTGCGTGCGTGCGCGCGCGCACACACACACACACACACCCCAATTAAGCTGGACAATTCCTAGAGCCTGTCCTACTTTCTGAATGTGCCTCCATGTTAAATGCCTTTATGCCAGTATTTAAAGTCTGATGCAAAGGCCACATACTCCAGAAAGCCTTCCTTGATCTCTCCAGGCAAAAGTCATCATAATCTTTCCCCTCTCTAAACTCTAAAAGTTTTTTCACTTAAGCTCCTTTCTGATACCTATATCTTATGGGTTTGCATCTCATCTCCCCTGATCCCCTGGGATGCAGAACCTCGCTATGCCCTCCATCTCCATAATGGATATATCAATACCAATCGATAGATATTTGTTGAATTTATTTATTGCAATAATTGTAGTCCCCAGTGAAGGCTGATGGTAGAAATTAGATTGTGATTATCACTCATGATCTCTAGTGATGATGAAGATGAAAGATACTGAAAAGCAATAGGAAGTGCAAATGATGGCAAATATGTGACTCAAAACACGGAGATAAAGAAAAATTAATGCATCCCACTTCTCATACAAGGAAACATCATAAATTTGCATTGAGTAAGGATCCTACCAGATAGAGCCAAGAGCTTGCAGTTAACTCCACCTTACTGCTGGAAACTCTATAGTCCACAACTTTAATTCTTCTTCTGGGATAATATAAACACATTCATTGGTCAAATTTTTAAAACATCTAAATAGGGAAAATTATTATTTTAACATTCTTTCCTCAACCCTGCCACCCTCAATTGATATTGGTGGATGCCTTAAAATATGTAAAAATATTCAATGCCTCAATTATCCTCTGGGAGTTTTAACTGTTGTTTTCATGTACATTAATAATTTCTTGGTGTAATTTTTCCCAAGAGAATGTATCAAAAGAAAGTGTGCATAGATTTAAATATGTAATAGCTAATAAACCTCCCAGGAAGAAAATAGCCTTCAAACCAGGTAGAAACCATATCACTTTAAATCAAAACTCAATGGCTATCAAAGTATATTTATGAAATTATAGAAGAATACTAGGCTATAAGTCAAAGGCAATTAAGAAATATAAATGGCAGTTTTGACAAGTGGCTACTCATCTGATGGTTGTGTGAACAGGTTCCAATCTCTACAATGCCTTATCTGCCATTTTGTCTGCCCAAGCTGTGTACACCCTTATTTGGAAGTAGTTCCAAGATAGTTGGGCAGTATGGCCCCACGTCCCATCATGGATGACAAAGGGGCAGCCCAGCTTCTGGGCTACAAGAGTGTAGACATATAATGATGAACCTTGAGGAAGTAATAAAGCACAGATTAATGACTAGGTCCTATAAAAATTTAGTTTACAGGAAAGACGGCATCTCGAGTTAGGGTAATAGTGTTGTGGGTAAGGTTTTTTTAAGTTATCTGATGGTGAAAAATATAAAAATGTTTACAGGTGACATTACAATTTCTAGAATTGCTTCAAAATATTCCAGCAAAAAAAATTTTTCAAATTTTAAATGGGGGATAGATTACATAAGATTGGCAGAATTTTAATAATCAGGGAATCTGGGAATAATTCATGGAGCTTCATTATACTTGCTGTTGTTGTATATGCTTAAAATTTTTCATAAAGCATTTTTTAAAGCTGTTTTAAAAGTCCAAGAGTGTTGGAGGGAAGGTCCCCGAGCCACGGTGGTGTTGGAGGCAGTGCGGAGCATCCAATGACACCAGGGTTGCCTGCCTATGGCAATGTCCAGGTCATCTTGGTTGCTGCCAATTTTATGAGCTAGGTTCTCCAGTCTTCCTGGAGAGTCAGTGAACTATCCAATATCCTACAGTACATTTTTGTTTTCTGCTTAATTTCCTGTAGTTTGCAGCCCTGAACCTGAATGGTAAAACCTAGTAAATTAAAATTCTGGAAGACTTTCAGGTTGCTTCATCTAGTAAGTGCAACCTGTTAACGTGAAACCAGACCAAGGATGGTGAATACATTTTAAAAGTGAGGCTTTTCTCTCCTCCTACACACATGACTGGCTTTGATAATTTTATGCTAATTAATGACCTTTCCATTACACCTGCTTATGGCCTCGGACTCCTCAACACAGCTCTCCAGGCAACCACTGCCTAATATAGCTGACTAGGGACCTAAAACATATTTTCCATTCCCAATCTAAGAAAGTAGAATAAACAGGAATATCTGCCACTCCACCCTAAAAAGATCATGTCATTTTAAGCTGATTATAAATGAGTTGAAGATTATTGTCTGCCCTCTTTCCTCTCCATATCTCCCTTTCCCCAGTGGCAAAGGTATAAATGACATATACATTATATTGATGTGAATTAATATCAGAAACTCCTCAAAAGAAAACCTCACTGCAAGGGACTATCCCTCGACCAGAAAGCTTTAGAATAACTCTGTTCAATTCTACCTCTATATTTATTGGATTGTAACCCCGGGAGTACCTCCATTAAAATCTGAGACTGGCCCCAGTTCACAGAGGGCAAGGAGAGACCAAAGAAAGAGGCTTTGTTGTAAACTTCCAGAACTTAATCTGCAGCAGCGTGTGTCCTGGCTTTGCTCGCTAAGGGCTCCAACTTATTAACCTGTGCTCCTGCTTTGTCTGCCAGCCCCCAAGCTAGCAGAGTAGTGGACACTTTCACGGCCTTCTCTAACCTCAGGTCTCTTTCCAATTTCCTGATTTGAGCTCAGCCTCTAGTTGGACATCAGTGTCCAGCGACCTGCCCACAGCAGAGCCCAGTTCATCATGCATCCACGTGTTTCTCTCCTGTGCTGTAGGGAGCTCTGTACAGCTCCTCCAACATGCGCATTAGACCAGCCGGCGTTTTCCAGGTGTCTCTGTACTCACAGGGTCCCCAAGCATCTAACATATAGGCCACTCGTCTCCACATAGAGGCCTGTGGCCAACTCAGGATTTTCTCCTGGATGTCTCTTTCCCAAGACCCGTTCTTCAGTCTCCTGGCTGCCTCCCCAGTTGCTGGTTTCCAACCTTGGAAACTTCCCCGGGTTAAATCTGAAACTGGCCCTCTGGGCACGGAGGGCAGGGACAGACGGAAGAAAGAAGCAGACCACTCCAGACTGGTAAGTGGCAGGTTTAGTAAGCAAGAGAACGTACTTACGAGGCTTGTCCTGGGTGGTGGCGAGATGAGTAGATCTAGGTTCCTGCCCGCCGGAATCTTAGAAGTTTCTATAGAGGCTTTAACTGGGTTCAGTCTGATATACCCTCCAGATAGTCTCAACAACACCTACTCTCTCAAGGCTGTGTCCATGAGGCAGCTTCCAGCTCAGAGAAGGCAAGCAGAACTCACATCCCAAAGATAGGGGAGGGGATGAGAGCCTCTAATTGCCCCGTGCAGCACGTGGGTCAGCAGGCAGCCACGTCCTCTCCGTGACCCCCTCCTATAGTATCATCTAAGCTGTTTGCCAAGACTACAAACCACTCCTCGCACACACACTTCACACAAGTCTCCAAGTGGGTTTTTTAAGCCCTCCCCAGCACAGGAATGGGCACTTTAGAATTAAGAGGTTGAAGGTTTAACATGCGTGGGAGTGAGTAAACAACAAGGTCCTACTGTGTAGCACAGGGAACTATAGTCGATATCCTGTGAAACCATAACGGAAAAGAATTTTTAAAAGAATATGTATATTTGTATAACGGAATCATTTTGCTGTACAGCAGAAATTAACACATTGTAAGTCAACTATACTTCAATTAAAAAAAAGTGCATGAGAGTGAGTCATAAAACTAGAATGAGATCGTTTCATTAGAAGTGGCTGGAAATTTATAAAATTGGGAAGAAATCTGGGGACAACCCTCTCCACAGAGAAAAGCTAGGATTTTTTTTAGAAAAATTAAACTCATGTTTATATCCCCAAAGAGCTGAGAATCTTCAAACACATTAGTTGTACATGAAATGGGGGTAAAAATAACATCTAACTCACATGGTTGTTATGAAGTTTAAAAGAGGCATATGGACGGCTCACGAGGGCTTTGCTTTGTTCAATACCAAAACTCCTCACCTAGCACACAGGATGCTCTCAAAGGTAATTTTGGATGAATAGTCACGGACAAGTGCTAGTCAAATGTATATTCAAGATCAGCCTACCTAACCCTCCAAATTAACCAGCTCTTAGTTTGGGTTCTTCAAAAGCAGAACTGAGGCAAGGATGTGGGCTCAGGTAGTTCATTTGGGAGTGTCCGGAGAAGCTAGAGAGAGGGGAGGAGGAAGGAGACCCAATAAAGCGTGCTTGATTGAGCTGGTTACGGCTCAGTCCTGCTAGAGAAGCCACACAGGAATGAAATAGAGTCGTCAGTCCAAGGTCGGTGTCGAGGTATTTATCCACTAACCCCTGCCCCCATGGTCATTGGTTACTGTGGGGGCACCAACTCTGGTCTCACACTTCCAGGCCCAAGCACGCAGCCTGAGCAAGCTCCTTGCACTTGGAGAAAGACTTCAGGCAGAGAGCTGAGACCCAAGACTATGAGGTGGGAGGTAGTCTGCATGAAAGCTCCCATCACAGCACAGCTGGAAGCCAAGGTGAGCTGAGGGCATGCAGCATGGGACACAAACAGCGTGTGCTCCACACCTCCTCAACAATCAACTCTTAACAGGTGTTAACTATTTATGAAGTTCCGTGAGTGCCTCAGGAGACAGCCATGCTATCTAATCACAGAACAATTTTATAATTTAAAAGGGATTTGATTCTCTCCTCTGTCTAGACAGAAAATAAGCTGGGAGAATGACTCAGACCCTGTATATTTAAACAGAACACTTCGTGTGCACCTTAAGTTAAGATATGTTAGTCTCTAGTGTGGAAAGTCAGATTAATACACATTACTTTGCAGGGAAACTAATTAAATTTTTCAATCTTCCTCCCTGGCCTCTATCAATTAACTGTAATTTAAACTTTACCTGGGTCTTTCCATAGAGGAAATAAAGCACACAACCAAAGTCCTGAAAAGCAAATACAGTGTTCTTAGGGGAAACGTAAAATGTGAGATAAAAGCTGAGAACCTGGGTACTTTGGAGTTCAACTAATTTCAAACTCTATTATTCAAGGAGGATAAAACCTAGATGGCACAAAGGATCTAACAAATATGCTGGCCCACGTTATTCATTTCAAGGAGATATTAATGAAATTCATATTTTCTACAGTAAAGTCAAGCAGAGAAACAGATCCAATCACAGAGCCAAGAAAACTATTCTACATAATATTGCCTCCTAAGTGTTTGCTTATATGAGTTCTGGATGTTTCTGCAGGCCAACCAAAGAGCTAGTTGAAGGAATGACCAGAGTGAGAGAGGACACAACTATTCTTGGAGGTAATGAGACTTTGCCGAGCCCTTCACAGCCTGCAGGAGCTAATAGTGTGACGTTAGCAGAAATAGTTTGCACTGGACTGTACCCCGACCAGCCACTTGAATTCTTTCTTGGCGTCCCCAAGGATGTACCTCAGGTGTACTTATCGACATGTCTGCTCAATCTGAGTGCTACTGTTGTCCCTCAGTCTCCTGCCAGATGTCCCCTCTCCCACTGCAGCTGAACTCCTGAAGCCCCAAGATAACACCAGTGCACAGTGGTCCCTCTCCCTTTGTCTTATGCTCTGTTGCAGGAATGTCAGAGCTGTTTGGCTTATGCCCTAGTGTCCTGGAGAAACATCCTTGTAAGAGTTTATGTACAACACACCTGTTCTCCATGGGACTCCAACGTCCTTCTGTGAAATCCAAGGATTAAGGACTTGAACACAAACTGGAATAAGGAACATTTCTAAGTCCTCCCAACTACATCCCCTTGGCTCTGGATGGTTCAAAACTTCTCCTTGGTTCCTTCTTCCTTTAGGTGGCTGTCTCTCCCAGGAAGTCCTGTTGTCCCTCCAGATACACCCAAGTGGTCCTGAAACCCAATCTAGGACCCCCTTGATAAAAAAAATTTTTAATGTTTGTTTTTATTTTCTTTACTAATTTTCAATGTTTGTTCTCTCTAATGAGCTCATTCTGTAACCAAGATTTCAGGAAGGTGGTTTTCCCTGCATCCTCATTTCCATAATACTGCCAAGAAAAGTCACTGGTTTTTAGATTGTCCAGCTTTTCTTGTTGTAAGGATAGGAGTGACAGATTCCAAGCTCTACATATGTAGAAGCTGAATTGGAAGTCTTTTCAGTGTTAATCTAAACATCACAGTTTCATACAGGAAAGTTCTCAACAGAAAGAAAAATAAATTCATATGTCATCTCAAAACCAAGGACCATCCATGCCACTGAAGCATCTTCCTCAGAACTTTTGTTGGAAAACAGGACTAAAGAGATGAAAACTTAGGTGCTCCTGTAACCGAGCAGGACCCTATGAGCCTTTCCAGAATGGACTCCACCCATGTCCTCCACCTGCCTTTTGTCTGTAGAAAAACTTCAGTCAAAAATAAATTTAATCAGAGAAGTGAGATAACGCAGAAAGAAAGGAAAACAGTCAAGCAAGAGAAAATAATGCTACTTTGGCCATTAAATGAAGTCAAGGACCTTAAGTTCTTCCTCAAGGACTATAGATAATATTCTGAGCTGTGTCCTTTGAACTGTTTTGCAGATACTGAAACCCTCACCAGGTGGAAGAAGTTAACTCTATGCTGCTCACAAGCATGTAGACCCTAAACGGATTGGAATCAGGAGGTTGATGATGCTGACTCCCAATTACCTCACCACCAACCAATCAGAAAAATGTCCACGAGCTGATCAGGCCCGCTCCTTGAACGCTGTAAGACTCTTCACTACTCCCTCCGGGGTGGGACACACAGTCTTGAGGGCATTAACCCGCTATGGCCCCCTTGCCTGGCAAAGCAATAAAGCTATTTCTTTCTACTTCACCCAAAACTCTGTCTCTAAGATTTAATCTGGCACCAATGTACACAGGATGAAATTTGGCAACACTTGGATCTGGTGTTTCTGCTCAAGACATCCACAGCCTTCTAGTAAAAGGGCCTGATTTTATCCCCAGTTCATTCTTCCCCAAAGACAATTTTTTCTTATCTAAACTGGTTATGTTTGAAGATCTGATCCCATGCACAATGTGGTCAGCACATAAGACTTAACTGTGTTCCCTTTCATTTCTAAAAATAGAATCTTTTTAATAAATAATAGCCATAATCTAGGAAGCTTCAGTGTTAAGCATTCTTGAATTTAAAAGTTGAATGTGGGACTTCCTAGGTGGCACAGTGGTTAAGAATCCACCTGCCAATGCAGGGGACACAGGTTCAATCCCTGCTCAGGGAAGATTCCACATGCCATGGAGCAACTAAGCCCGTGCACCACAACTATTGAGCCCACGTGCAGCAACTGCTGAATCCTGCACGCCTAGAGCCGGTGCTCCGCA
The DNA here is from genome assembly GCF_030028045.1 of Hippopotamus amphibius kiboko. NCBI lineage: Eukaryota > Metazoa > Chordata > Mammalia > Artiodactyla > Hippopotamidae > Hippopotamus > Hippopotamus amphibius. The sequence continues at coordinate 54,223,329 of NC_080190.1, read as the reverse complement.
ACAAGAGAAGCCACTGCAATGAGAAGCCTGCTCACCACAACTACAGAAAGCCCACGTGCAGCAACAAAGACCCAATGCAGCCAATAAATAAATAAATTTATTTTAAAAATAAAAATAAAAGACAGAAGTTGAATGCCAGTCACTTAGCTTTGTGCAGACTCAATACCAATTTACAATATGCTCACCTGCTTTTCCGTGGGTACTGTTTTCACATGTGTGACCCTATTGTTCTCTTTCCAATTTTTGTTTTGTTTTAAAAACTTTTTTATTAATTGCAAAGAAATCCATAGCAATTGTATATCATTTAGAAAATGCCAATGTGTAGGGTGTACACAATTATTCATTTTCTAACCATGTAAAGACAACTGTTAACATTTCAAAAATTTTCTTCTAGCTTTTAATGAAAACCCTTTGACAATTCAACAACTGTTGCTGAGTAACCACAAAAATTAAATAAAACAAGGCTGAGGACCTTCCAGCTGGTGGAGATATTAAATGGTTAAATGAATATTATTACTGTAGTATGAAGAAATCCCTCTTCCCAATTCTTATATTAAAAGTGTCTTATTCAAATACTAAGCATGACTGGAAACCAGAGAAATATACATGGAATGAAGAATGAGGTATATTTATACCTACAGTATGTTTACAAAATCTGAAACTCCAGCGAAGTGGAGAGTATGGTGGGGCGAAGGAAAAGGCATCGGATCACCTGACAGTTGATGCTGTGCCTTCTCAGGACAGTCACTTGTCTGCTCACCACTAAGCCTTGGCATTCTCACCTGAAAATGGGAGCAGTAATATCACCTGTTAACAATGTAATGCCGATGAAAGGAGGGCAGCCCTGAAAAGCTTAAGACAGTATCCACCAGGCAGTGAAAACTAACTGAGTTTTAATTATTACTAAGTCCAGTGTCATTGAGCATGTCAGAAACACTCCATGTGAGTGGGCCACATGCCTGGCCCATGACCAATATAGGTTTCAAACCTATAGTCTGAAATTGCCTTGTACTTTACCCTCCCCTCGACCTTGGCTTTTTCTGCCCCACTGCTTCTTCAGTCTTTTAAGTGTCTATCAGAATTTTGACCTTTATTTTTACTTCCCATTTCCTTTTGTTCCTCCTACTTGGAATCCTACCTCGTTTGAAGTTCACAGCAGAATTTCAGCTTCGCTATGTTTTATTGGCAGCAAATCCCTAGATGGAACTTGCAGTGCCCTTCCACCTCTTTAATGTGGGAGGGCCATCCTACCAGACCCTGACCCTGCTCTGGCCGTTTGGAACCCCCACCCACTTAGCAAACGTTAGTTGGTGACAATAATCAGTAAACGCTTTTTAAAAACAATGTGGAAGTAAATATGAAGAGTTTAAATGTTCATCCTCTACGACTCAGCAATCTCACTCTTGAAAATACAACCTAAGAAAGCAATAAAAAATATAGGGGTAAAACCATGCCATACAATATTTTTTAATGCAGCCTTATTTATGAGAGTGATAAATTAGAAACAGACTAAATGTCCTACAGTAGAGGAATGCTTAATTAACTTATAGCACATATACTCCATGGAATATTATGCATTTAATAAGAATAATTATAAAGAATACTTAGCAACTCAGAACAACGCTTATGAGTCAACCTAAAAAGCCAGTGATAAAACTATATACAATTTGCATGATTGCAATTATGCAAAAGCATAAGTGCATATAGAAAAAATACATAAATACTCAAAAAAGATAGTAACTATGCTAATAAGATTAGCAGTGGTTCTCTTTTCTGTTTTTTAACTTTCTGTAATATTATTACATTGTTTTTACAATCAAAAGAGGTTGGTTATAAATGTTAATAAATAGCTACAAAGCCAAACTCAGCTTCCAGCATATCTTGTACTTTTAGCTCAAATGATTCATATGCCAGGGTTAATTTCTCATGCTCAAAGGCTGTTCTAGAGGCAAATATTTTTTCCTTCCAGATAGAATAAAGGAAGTAATTGAGTTTACTGAGGAAAATTTGACCTCTGTGTTGAAGTAATGTTATACAAAGATAATGCTTTTGCTCCTCTGTGAGCAGGGCATATGTTTTGAATTGCTTTTTTCCTCCTGGGGATAGATTTGAGCTGAACTATCCTTTCTTCTTTCACCTTGATCTCTGTTCAGCTGATGATGAAGTATTTGTACAGCTGGGGACTGGGGGGCATTCAGGAGCCTGGCCAAGCAAAGCAAATTGACCTGTCCACTGAGTACACGGAGACCTTGGCCAAATACTCAATCCAAACACGCTGAATTGAGATATAATAATGAAATGCTTGTAGGTGATTCTGTGCCAGCCAGGTGAAGCACAGTCATTCAGTGGAATGATGAATTATCTAGAACGCCACCAGATAATAGCGTGTGTGTGTGTGTGTGTGTGTGTGTGTGTGTGTGTGTGTGTGGTGGGGCGGGGGGGTGGTTAATATAAACCACCCAGAGAAATGAGGGAAATTACCCATGCTAATGTATAAAGGATAAGTATTATACGCATAACCATAACTTACAAGTATGAAAAGGGGAGAGTATGTAATAATAATCTCCTAAATTGGTCCCCCTCCCCTCCTTTCACCCCATCTCTTGCCCAGCTCCTTCAAACCCACTGAAAGTGTTGTCTGTATACACGGTCTCTCCATCTTCACTTCCCATAGGAATCTAGGGGGCCTGCCCTCACCACTGTGCTGAAATTTTTCAGGTGAAATAAACTCATAGCTGCCATATTGTTTCAGACTTTTTCTTACATATTGTTTTAGTCTTGGCTTCTCGGTAACCTGAACATTTCCCCTCCATGAGACTTTTCCTCCCAGCCTGCATTTTCCCACTGTGTTGGTTTTCCTCCTTCTGCTCTAGGTGCCCGTTTTCATTCTCTCAGTGTGAGTTCCTTTTCTTCTTCCTGCCTTTGTGTTGGTGATCTTTAGTCTGCTATGACTCCTCTGTCTCTATATACTTTTCCTGGACAATGTCATGCATTTCCATGATTTCAGCTCCCACCAACCTACTGATGACTTACAGCTCTGTATTTCTGTGCCAGACCTCTCTTCTAAGCTCCAGCCTTTTGTATGACCACCTTGCTACACAACCCTCAGTAGGTGTTTCATAAGCGTTCCTCCACTCTGCATGTCCATACTTGAATTTTTCTTAGCTCTCTTCTTCCAAAATCACTTATTCCTCCAACATTCCTCATCTCCAAGACAGAAACCTGTTGCCATACTTGATGCCTACCTTCCTTGCTCACATCTAAATAAGTCATCATGTTCTCTTGAGTCTGCCTCTGAAATAGTTATGTTAATTACCTACCTGCATTGCACTTGCCTCAGTTCATGCTCTTGTCATCTCTCCTAAAGTATTTCAACAGTCTCCTAACTTGTAGTTTCTCTGCTCCCAGTCTTCCTTCCTTCCAATCTCTCATCCACATATTAGCGTCACAGCAATCATTCCTCAAAATAGTTCCAAGGCTCTTCTTTACAGGAGAATTCCTATTAATAAGTGTAGAAGGAATAATGGAAATAGAAAACTACCACTCGAACACAACAATAGTAATGGCTCCAGGTAATATCCATGAATAAATGCTAAAATTAGTGGGCAAAAAATTAAGGAGAAGCAGGACATTTGTATCGTGTCAAAGAACGTCCTCCCAAAATATTTAAAAATCACAAAGGAAAAAGAATAACTTCATAGTGGATAAACCTGGCACACTCCACCTTAGCCAAATGAATGAAGTTGAAATTCCTGATAACATATCAACATCAAGTACCACCTGCTATGATGCACCCAGAAGGGCAACTCACTTCTATAGTATTCTTGCCTAAAAAACATAATCTCAATCTAATTGTGAGGAAGCTTCAGACAAACTTAAATTGAGGGACAGCTACAAAACACCTAACCAGTACATTTCAAACATGTGAAGGTCAGGAAAAACAAAGAAGGTCTGCAAAACTGCCACAGATAAGAGAATACTGAAGAGGCATGACAACCCAATGCGATGTAGTATCCCAGATTGGATTTTGGAGCAGAAGAAAAAAGTTAGTGGGAAAAATGATAAAAATCTAAATGAAGTCTATAATTTAGTTATTAGTGTTGTACCAATGAAAATTGCTCAGGTTTGATAAATATATGTCATTGACATTAAAAGAAGCTGTGTAAATAAAATATGGGACTTTGTACTATTTTTGCAACTCTTATGTAAGCCTAAAATTATTTCAAATTAAAAGGTTTTAAAAATGAGTTGCTCCAGTACCTATAAAATAAAATCCATTTTCTTTAGCATAACATATAATGTCCCTAATGATCTGACCTACTTGCACACCTCCATCCTCTACCACTGCTCATAACACACCTAATGTTTCAGCTATGCTAAATATCTTACCTTGTACCATTTTTATAAACATACACACAAATATACTCATACACACTCACACTCATATATACTCACACACCCAAAACACATGAGACCCGCCGATAGTTGAGCAATTTTATTATAAATGGACATAGGACTAAAATCCAGATTTCCTGGTTCCTAAACCACTAGTCTTTACTGAATCAGTATAATTCCAATCCATTCACTGGAACACCCAAGTTGTGACATATCACATGTCATAGCTAAGTCAAGGTAATCAACAGTTTTACCACCAGTATAATTGAACCTTTGATGGGAAGTAATACCCTATAATGGTGTATGTCACACATGGAATTGAGGACTCTGAACTCATTCATCTCAAATGCAAACACTGCAATCAATTGTCATGAAGCCCAAAATGGGCACACTTATACACATTTCAAAGTGTATAGTTCTGCTTTTATCAGTCCCATTACAATCCTGTCTAAATTCTAAAGTGAAAATGAATGTCACAGTGAAAAAATTACTGGTGCATATAAAATAGCCTGGTCTAACTTTTTAATATATTCACAAACAGGGATTTGATTCTTTTATTAGTAGTTAGAAAAGGTTGCATTAATATTCAGTAGTTAAAATGTGCCATTCTAAATTTTTTATACTTTCCCATAAGAGAATAATTTTTTTGAAAATATTCCCAGTAGGTGAATGACTTTAATAACACGGTGTCTGTGAAGATGGCAAATAAAATGGCTCATAGATCTATGCTTTGGCAAACAGTTGAAATAGCTTTTCTTTATATACATGTTAGCCGTGCTTATTTGAGGTTGATTGAGATTGGTTAGCTTCTGTATATAAGTATGTTGACAATTCTTTGAGTCCTATTGACTTTTGGGGTCCTGAAATCCTTTCCTGAGACCTTTAAAAGCTAATACCTTCATAAAGAGAGCAGAGAGTGCAGACAGATGGGTCCAGAGGTAAATGAAGTGTTCTGAAATAAAAGAAATGAAGACAGCAAATGGAATTCTCTATTTCTCAATCTCTCTCTCTCTTTTTCCTTTCTCTCTTGGTTGCCGACATACAGGGCAACCAACCTCTATCTCTTTTTTTTTTAAGAATAGCAACTTCAAATAGCAGAAGGGGATACTTCTCATTCAAGTGAGGAAAAGAGCTGCTAGAAGCCACAGGAGCAGACAAGAAATTATCGTGGGCCAGAAAGGACTGCAATGCCGTCGAAAGCTTTTCCTCCTGGAGTGCTGAAGAGCACCGTGGAACATGCTGCAATTCCAGCAGAACCAGACTTAAAATAGCCTGGACAGAAAGACTCACAGCATCTAGTGATGGACTCTGCTCTAGAAATTGTTCACAATCAGGTAAATACCGCTTTTCAAAACCTGAGAGTGCCATGTCTGAGGATACCAACCTTTTGAAGTAGGAGTTCCTTTTCTGTCGCCAGAGGTCTGAGGTAGGTTTGTAGACGTGGATGTGAGGGGCTGGCAGTTCCCAGATAGACTCACATTCATGGGCAAACATCTCAGATTTAGTGGGAAAGGTCTGAGGGGAAGATTTGGGCAGCCCTTCCCAATCCCTTCTCTGACAGGGAGGACAGTAGAGTATGTGAAAACAGCGATTGTCCCAAAAGTAATAAAATGACCTTATGGATACATATATATTGGGGGAACAGGGAGATAGATCAATGAAAGAGATAGATGGATAGACCATCAGTGATTACTCTACATTCCTAGAAAATGTTCTAGAAGTACCTAATCATTACATTAACAGTGTTTATCTCTGACCACTAGGATTATAGGTTGCTTTGCTTTTCTTACATTTAATTCTGCAGAGCATTTAGCTTGGGGTTTTTTTAGGTATAATTGACACTGAAAAAAATGCAAATATTTTGAAGTATAATTGATGTAAAAAACTGCACATATTTAAAGTGTACAACTTGGAAATTTTTGACGTATGTACACACACAAAACCATCACCACACTCAAGAGAGAGAGCATATCTGTTCCCCAAAAGTTTCTTTATGCCCCTTTGCTGTAATCCCTCTTGCCTCTCCCTGCCTCCAGCGTCTCCAGGCAAGCCTCCACCATCTCCAGGCAAGCCTCCACCGTCTCCAGGCAACCACTGATTGGCTTCCTGTCTCTTCAGAGCAGTTCACACTTTCTAGAGTTTTATATAAATGGGATTGTATTCTTCTTTTTGGAGGGGTCTAGCTCTTTCACTCAGCACCATTATTTTAAGATTCATCCATGCTGTCGTGTATATGAATAGCTTGGTGGGTTTTGGGGGTTTTTTTTTTTTTTCGTGTTTTGTTTTTGTTTTTTATTGCTGAGTGTTTACTTTTTATAAGTCTCTGGGATAATCTTGGTCACTCATTGGAAGCACCAGCTCTAGGCAGCATCCTTTCTAAGAAAAAGATGAAACCAAGTGAGAAAATATTCCTCCTGGACCTAGGATTTTTGTCACAGAGAACTAAAGAAGGGACAAAGAAAATCAAAAGAATCTGGGTACTTTGCTAAGTGCTTTTATTGAAAAGAAGAATAAACTTTTAGCATATATTGCTATAGAAATACCAATTTTATCTGAGTTACCTCCAAAATATTTCCATAGTTCCTTCATTATTTTAATAACTTTGTAAAATGAGACTATAAAAATTTCAAATAAATTCCTTTACTATAAGAACAGCATTATATCTTATATTTATAAAACCCTAAATTAGGAAGAAAATATTAACACTAGTTTTTATTTCAGATGTTTTTAACTTACACCTGAAACTAACCGAAAGCGAGTTTTTCCAAGTTGCCTTTTCTGACAGCAAACTTTTAAAAACGTATAATTAAATATCGAGATCTCTTACAAAAAGGGGAAGATAAATAATTGCTTTATGGTAAAATTATTCATAGATGATTCCTCAGTGTGTGTCATTAAGGACTTCTGAACAAAAAGCCCAGCTCTACCACTCAGAGGCACTGGCTCGTGAGTATTCACACACTGGCAACAGTGAGCAAATGCTATATCCCCACTATCTTAATAATTCAAATTTTATGCAAATGTGCAAACTGTTTAGCTCCTATCTGCTATAGGGAACATGATCATTCCTTCCTTCCATATGATGACTTCCTTCCTTGAAATTAGCCTCAAAGGAGGTTGCATATTTCAAATGGATACTAATAAACCTACAGCTTTGAACAAATTCCTTCCTTTCTCTGGGAGGGTTATGCTAGACAATGTTAAGATCTCTTTAGCTCCAGCTGTCAATGGCCTCACCATTAGAGTCTTTGTCTGGTGTAAACCTGTAAGCTTCAAATTCATATTCATTTCTAAATCAAGAACCAAGAATAAATGGTAAATGGAGAATAAATGATTGAAAGAATGATGAACATAAATGCTTCTACATAAAAAAGGATTTGGATCTAAATATTATTCTAGTTTCTTTTGAGGACAAGGGTCAGAAACACCAACATGCTAAATATTTAGGAGTGTTCTCAGAAACTGTTCCCAGGAATTCCCTGGTGGTCCAGTGGTTAGGACTCCACCCTTTCCCTGCTGAGGGCCTGGCGGGTTCAATCCCTGCTTGGGGAACTGAGATTCTCACAAGCCACATGGTGTGGCCAAAAAGCAAAGACAAAAACAAAAAAAAAAAACCTCTCTTCCCAAGTCCATGGTGATCTCTGCTGAAATACATATTATAAAGCCTAGAACAGAGAAGATTCTCCTATTAAAGAGATACCATAATATAAATATAAATAGCTGCAATAGATAAGCCCCTGGAACCCTGTGCAACGTATGGGGAGAGGTATCTAGAATGCAGAGCAGGAGGCAAAGCCATGGCAAGCTCAAATTTTTTTTCCCCAGATCTAATTTTTAAAACTTCAGCACAAGCTCACTCCAAGGAGAAATTGTACTAAGTACAGACTCATTTATTTTCTGCTGATGAACACAACCAGGTGAACATCTGATAAAAGTCATCTCTTTCTGCAAAAGGATACCAGCAAAAGAAAAAAAAAAAAGATACCAGCAATGTAGTTATGAGTTTCAATTCCAAAGTTCAAAACCACCCTGTTTGCTAATGCAATTACAGATGTGTTGCCACTGCACTAGGCTAAGCATACAGGTGACTTGGTTCTGTCTTTTTTCATTGCCTTACTTAGCAGGAATGGCCAGGAAACATGCTCCACCTACCAGAGGGAAAAAAAAAATTTTTTTTTTCAGATATCCCTTCAGGAAAGGATGGCAACAGGATGTGACAGGAGTATTTCTGGAAAAGTGTCAGGAATCCTTAATTTAAAAACATTCTCAGCATGAGCATGCTAAGTGTGTGTTTTGAAATATGGGTGAGGAAGGCTAGCTGCAGAGGTTTCAGCTACCATCTCTTAAGGCTCTACAGAGAAGGCGCCTCCACAGCCCATTGACAATGACCCTGTGCTGGGGCAATTTTCAGCGAATCTCACTGATTCTCCATTTCATTCACTCTCAGAGCCTCAAAGATAGTCACACAGGGTATGACATCTATTACAAATTCTCCATTCTAGCCCTGCAACTGTTTTTAAAGCTATTAAGCCTAAAGATAGGGCTGCATACATGATTTGCGAGGTCCAGTGTGAGATGAAATTCTTAATAATTTTTGAACATTTTCAAGACAGCAAAAGCAGAACATTAAACCAAGCACTGGGTTCTTCTAAGCAAAGGGCCCTATGTGACTGTACAGATCGCAGGCCCATGAAGACATCCCTACCTACAGAAGTGTTATTCACCTTCTCCTGCAATAAGTGCCATATATATTGGCTACACTTCTTTCCATGAATCCATCGTGATTTCCCTGATGTTGCTCCCCTCTCATTAAGCTAACATAATCAACTTCTTACATACAGACAATGTGTGGTCATGCGTGTGTGTGTGTTTCAAGAACACTAGGGAATGCATTTTGCAAAAAGAAGCAGAGAATACTGACTCTCATTTACTCAATCTCAGTGAGCTCACAGATAGATTTCTTTAGACCTTAGGCTCATGAGCCAAAGCACAAGATGTTCATGTTGAAATCCCTGCTGTAAATTATTTTTCAAACATAAAATATTGCCTTCAGCATAATAATATCAAATGCTCACATTCATAATACAAAAAGAATATTGAAAGGAGAAATGTCAGCATTGTTACTTGGAGGTATAGTAAAAGGCTGCAGGGAGGTTAGGCATGAATATTATCAGATATGAAATGCTAGGAGTACTTCCCTTAATGTTAATAAATTAGCAGTCTGTATTTAACTAGGCATGATTACTACACGATTTGTTTAATGCTATAGCATAACAGATTCAGAACCACTATAAATAATTTAAGATTTTTTATTATTAATATTTTCCTTAAAACCTGAATTACCCAAAGATGTTGAAGGTGATCCCATGTTAATGGACCTGGTTTTAATGACCTATCTTGGAGCAGCATCTCCAGATCACTGCTTAGGGAAATTCTCTAAGAGCAAATAAATAGAAAGAATCAAAAAGCTTGAGAGAAAGAATGAAAAGCAAATGGACATTCAATTCTTTCTAAATAAGGTTAATTTTCAGCCTACTTTGTGGCTTTAACACACACAACTAGCGCCACCTATAGAAACAAAAATGAAAACTTACATTGACAGCAAACAGGCTGTTTCTGCAAAAAAATGAACCAGATCAAACATCATAAAGGAATAAGCCAGCATTTTAGTGAGAAACTGTGGTCTTTGTTCAGTAAACAAAGAGACCTTATTCTAATGAGCTTCAGCACTGAGCTACCAAAGGGTTATTAGATATGGAAAATGCGGTGTATTATCAAGGCTGTTTCTGAGTCTTATCCCAGCCTATTATAAGAGAAAAACAGAAGAGATACAAGCACAATTCTACCAGAGGGGGAAAGCATTATTGAGCCTTTTATTTTAACTAAGATATCACATTGCTTGTCCTTTTCTTCTCTGACTCGTTAATGTACATTCAAAACAATTTTGGAGACATCTACTTTCTGCCAGGTACTTGAAGATAAAATACTTACTCACTATGTCCTCCAGGAGCATCCAACCTAATTGGAAAAACATATACATACGTACGTAAATAACAGAATACAGAATAGGAAGTATTTTTTTAATATTTTGTATTTATTTATTTATTTGGTTGCTGCAGATCTTAGTTTCTGCTTGCCGGCTCCTTAACTGTAGCATGTGAACTCTTAGTTGCAGCATGCATGTGAGCTCTAGTTCCCTGACCAGGGATCGAACCCAGGCCCCCTGCATTGGGAGCGCAGAGTCTTAATCACTGAGCCACCAGGGAAAGTCCCAGGAATTATTAAATACCATAAAACTCTTCACGGCACAGATAAAAAACTGTGGTGTATAGAAGAGATACTTCTAGCTGGAAGATCAGGTAAAGTTACATGGAAAAATGGTACATGAGCTGGACTTTGAAGAAAAGTTTGATTTGGAAATGAAGAGATTAGGACAAAGGGGAAAAGTGGGAAAACACAATTTATGTATGAAAAATAGCAAACAGTTCAGAAAGGAAGTAGGTAGAGAGACACATTTGGAAGGGTATCCTAGAGTCAGATCATAAAGAATCTTGGACAGCAAAGTAATATACACTTGCATATTGTCTGCAATGTGCCAGGTTCTGGTCCACAAGCTCTCTATAGATTAAATCATGTCATCCTCAGAACAGTCATGAAGAAGTAGGTACTATATTTAATATCTCAATTTCACAGCTAAGAAACTGAAGTATAGTGAGATTATATAACTTCACGGAGATCACATGGACAGTAAGGTTTTAACCATGCTCAGAACCACCACCCACTACTGGCTCTTGGTAACAAAGAGTTGAGACTTAATTCTCTCCAGGATGAAGAAAAATAGAACACTGCTCTTTTTTTTTTTTAAAGTAAACAAATGCTCCCATGGCAAAGTAAATAGATGCTCATATAGATAACTCAAAGGATAAAGCAAAAAGAAGGGGGAAAGTACAGTTTTACTTCCCAGAGATGAATGCTGTTAATGTTTTTTCTCTTTCATGCCAACATGTTTTAAAGCCTCATGGACACGAATCAAAGAATAAAAGAGAGCTGAGGCTGGGAAGAAGTATAGCCTGCCTGCCCCCACCCCCACCATCCCTGCTCCCCAGCCCCCACCCCAGAAGCAGCCTCTTTCTTGATTTGACAAGTGGAGGAAATATTTATTGAAATCAGGTATGCTACTCCTCCATCTCACAATGTTAGACAATCACAATACTGCTTGTAAGTCTACTATTGGTTATCTTACTCATTTTAAATTATGCAGTGGTCCTCTACTTATTCTGTCAACTTTGGTTGGCTCATTCTTCCCTTTGCAAAATGAGATTACTAATTCCTCATACCTCCTTTCGACTTTCTTCCCTTGACCTTCTGCAACTGCACTTTCATAGTACCAAGCTGTCAACATTTATATTCTCTGTTGCAACCATAATCAGGTCTTCTATTCTTTGTATTTAGTTTGACTTTGAGTTAAAAAAGCCAATAAACAGCATTCACATTAATATGACAATATTTTTTTACTACAAAGCCAAATATAATGCTATGATTATATTTCCTTTATTACAAGTCCAATGTCACAACCCCTGGGCCATGGTGAGAAGAATGATCCTTGTGTCAATGTGAAATGGGTTCTCTTATAGTCTACCAATTATGTTTAAAATCATTGAATATTTTATTTTGCTTCAAATTTGGATCACAACAGCTTGTAGTCTTACATAGATTTTGTTTTGGGGGGAGGTTTTAAATTGCCTTTTTTGGAGCCCTCTGTACTCCTGTTTCAAGCTGATATGTTTATGCTACAGGCGTGTGGCATGGTTCTTATCCTGGATTTTCCTTCACTGCGCTTTGGAATTGGATCCACTGCTCTCTCTTGTCCTCTTGGAGTGGACCCAGCTTCTTTCTTGAATTCCTCCCTTGCTTTTCTAGAGTATATCATCATAAAACTTCCTGAGATGGATGATGCCAGAGATAAACTTTCTGATTCCATGAATTTCCAAAAAATATCTTTGTTTTGCTATATCACTCAAATTCCTAACAGGAAAAGTAAAGCTACTAAAGCATTTAAACAGAGGATATTTAATTTAAAACAAATTGATTACATAAATAACGGAAGAACTAAGAATCCAAACAAGGAGAAAGGCAACCCAATTATCACAGACTGTGGACATTCACAGCCATCCTTAGGCTGGAGGAACAAAGCAAGAGGTGGTGTTCTCAGATCCCAGTCCTGGGCCAGGTCACCCAGGAGAAACTGGAGCCACAGAGAACACACAGCAAAGGTCAGATTCCATGGAGGGGGAGCGGTGGGAGAGATTGGAAGGAATTATATCCTGGTGTCTTCATTCCCCTGTGCTCTCACTGTTTGAACCCAACCAGAAGCTGGTAAAACAGCAGACTGGGAACCGCAGCCTACAGTGTAAGTCTCCTGCAACACAGAGCACCGTGGAGGAAAGGCAAGGAATCTATCCCAGAGCAAAGTCCAGCCCTCACTCATATTCAATTTGTATTCTTGCTTAGTATAAAATTCCAGGTCCTCCATTCTATTCCTTCAGAGATTTAGAGTCATTGCTCCACTGACTTCTAGCATTTAATGTTGTGAATAAAAAATATGCCAGTCTGATTTTTCTTTCATTTTGGGTGGCTTGTCTTTTCTCCAGCCCATCAAGCCACTAAAGAAAGTGAAGGTCCCAAGCTTCCTATTCCAAATAAGACATCACTGCCATCAATATTCTTTCTTTCTCATCTCCCCTCAACCCATCCACCTGTCATACCGCTTTGCCCACAGAACAGAGAAAGGAATCTTTTAGAGCAACTCAAATTTCTGGCAATCAAAAAAGTCTCCAGGAGTCCCCAGGAGGATGCACTAACTTGCCCGTGGGTCACCAAACCATTCATGCCCGTAACGGACCCTCCTCAGAGTAAGTGCCAAATAAATATGTGTTGAATAAATAAATGAAACTACCTGGAGATAAGAGACCTCAGGACTCTTGCCTCTCTTCCTTGTTTTTCCAGGTGCCACAGAAACCCCAAGTCTCCTGGTTCTCCATCAACATATCCTTCTAATGATCTGAACCTGTTCTAATCTGATCCTGTTTCTCAAACCTCCCATCATGACCCCTGGAATTCATGATACATCACCTGTAAAATTCCTTCCTCCTAAAACCCCAGCAACACTTGAATATATGTAACTGGTGTTACCCCTGAATTCTGTCCTTTACCACCCACCACCTAACCACTACCATCACTCTCCCTAACTCATTAACAACTCTAATATCTGCTGTGTTAATTTCCTATGGCTGCTGTAACAAATTACCACAAACTTATTGGCTTAAAACAACACAAATGTATTATCTTACTGTTCCGGAGTCTAAAATGGCTTCAGAAAGGGCTGCATTCCTTCTGGAGGTGCACCCTTCTAGAAAGGGAGAATCTATTTCTGTGCCTTTTCTAGCTCTGAGAGGCTGTCTACGTTCCTTGGGCCATAACTCCATATCACTCCAACCTTTGTCTCTGTTGTTACATCTCATCCTCTGACTCTAATTCTATTGCCTCACTCTTATGATGACCCTTGTGACTAAATTGCCCCTTAGCCCCATAATCCAGGGTAAACTCCCCATCTGAAGATCCTTAACTTAATCACATACGCAAAGTTCCTTTTGCCATGTAGGGAAGTATATTCACAGGGTCCAAAGATTAGAACAGGGGCATTTTTAGAGGGCCATTACTATACTAATAAGCCCACCCTCCCTTCCACCCCAAGTCCTGTCACCATCCTCAGAGAATTACCATTCGTTGGAAGATCTATCCAGCAACTAGACCTCTCAGCTCTTTGTCACTAATAATCATCTTTTCTTCCACCACACCTCAGTCACTCATCCCATGGTTATACTCATGACCTTGCCATCACCATTAACCACGCTTCCTCCAAAATCTGAAATGCAAATACTCAAAATTTTTTTACCACAACCTCATTTCATCGAAATCACCAACTCTAGCAACAAATTCCAAAACTTCCAACCTATTAACTGTAGCGGCTTTTTAGTTTCTCTCACTCTTCTCACATCCATCCTGACCCAGCCTAGATCCTGTGGTCCATCATTATAATCCCTCCCTTGAAAACCCTTTATTTGTTTGCCCTTTTCACACTCACTTGAAAAAGCCCCATTCTTGGTCAAATCCAATCAAGAGATTTAAATTCTTGAGGGGGTGGGGTAACAGAGGATAGCACAGTGTCAGGCCTCCGCCTTGTAAGAGACTATCTTACAAGAGTACACAATATAATAAATATAAAATGACCAACAACTAGTAATGTCTGCCCAGAGTAGAGTTCAATAAGCTTTAGCTACAATTCAACTATTCTTTTGGGCCGCTTTCTGTATTATTGTTAAAATAGTATAATCCTAATAACTAACAAACTATTTCACCATCGGTATCTTTTTTAACAGATCCATGTAGGCCCCACACTTCTGGGTTTCTGATCATGTGGCCCAGTACTGAAACAGCTGGATGCCCAGGCTTTATTACAAGCACACCCTCCGTTCCTGTAAATCTAAATAAATCAAGTCCTAAAATACGAATTTTTTTACCTGAAAGGATTTTCATTATTCTTTCCCAAACTACCAGTGTTTTTGATGCTTGAAACTGACATATAAAATGACACACAGTGAGTTCTTTCTGCCCATAAACATTTATGTACTAAAAAGACAAGCAAAGCAAGATGTAAAACACAGGAGAGAAAAGTGAAAATAGTTTTGGGTCTGCTATTTGACAAGGGCATTTTGAAATGTGGCCGTTGAACTTTGCCAGAGACATACCAAGTAATCTACTCAGAAAAAAAAAATGTTGATAATAATATAACCTATATTTATAGAGTTATGAGCTCAGGAGCATCTGTTATAAATCAGTAAAGAAGACATTATAAACTGCTAAAAGGAGACACTAATCCAAAGTGCTATAGAGGTGGGGGAGGGGAGAGAGATGTTAACAAAAACAGATTACAAATAGAATGTAAAAACGTATCCCAAACCACATAGTAAATGTAATGTATGAACACCTGTCTGGTTCACCTCAAGAAAGAGAATTGAAGCTCAAAAAAAACATGGTATCTCAAAAATCATAAAATGAGACACTGTTTAACTCTTAATACCAATAGTAAACATAATAAAGAGTTAATTATTGCACATTTACTCGGCTCAGAAACCTCATGCATGTTACATCATTTACTCCTTCTAGGAACCCCACGTAACCCACATATTACAATCTTCATCTTATAAGTGATGTCTTAGTTTGCTTGGGCTGCCATAACAAAATACCACGGACCGGGTGGCTTAAACAACAGACATTTATTTTCCCACAGTTCTGGAAGCTAGAAATCCAAGATCAAGATGCCATCAGGGTTGGCATCTGGTGAGACCTCCCTTCCTAGTTTATAGACAGCTGCCTTCTCACTGTGTCCTCAGATGAGAGTAGGCAGAGAGTACTAGAGAGATCTGGTGTCTATTCCTCTTCTTATAAGGACATTATTCCTATCAGATTAAGGCCCCGCTCTTACAACCTCATTTAATTTTGCCTCCTTAAATGCCCATCTCCAAATACAGTTATCCTGGTGGTTAGAGCTTCCACATATGATTTGGGGGGGGGGGGGAGGAGGCACAATTCAGCCTATAACAAATGAGAAACGAGATCCACTCTCCACACTTCTCCCCGCTGCCATGGACCTGGAAGGTTGACCTCCGGCCTGTGTTGCCCCAGCTCCCTCTGGCTTAGAGTTGGGTTCAGCCATTGGGAGGTATCAGCAGGAGGTCAGAGGGTGGGAGGTGGAAATATTTTTCCCCCTGGCTCCTGTCCTGCCATGCCATAGGTTTAATGGTGGTCATGGCTCCTGTTTGGTGATCTCTCACCTACACCTGAAATTCTTACCGGGATCCACTAACCATTTCCTCGCCTTGTCCCTCTGGGCCCAAGGTGATAACAGCTTCCCACTGCTGCTAATTTCAGGATCCTCTACCATACCCACATGTGTGTTATCCCAGCACACACAAATGCAAATAGTGACTTCATTAGACTCTTCAATTGTCTCTTTCTTATGTACCATCTGTTTCCTATGGGATGCTAATACAATAAGCAGTACCCAGAAGACAGACTCTCAAAACAGGATTCTGAAATAGCTCACATATTTGGTAAGAGCACAGATAACCTCTTTCCCAGACATGTGGTGGCATCACAATTACTCAAATTATTACTGGTATAAAAAGGGAGGCAGCATGGATCCAGAGAAAGTAGTTGAGAGAAAGTTGTAGCATTTAGCTGCTAAGACAAAAATGTGACACATTTGTTAAGGCAATAGAGGTCATTATAAACATTGTGGGGCCAGCTGGCTATTTCTGACGGTCCTGCACAGGGAAGAGGACACTGAAACTTTGAAACTCAAACTCAAACAACGTATATAAAATCAAAATACCACTATGGGGAATTCCCTGGTGGTCCAGTGGTTAGGACTTCATGCTTCCACGGCAAGGGGCACGGGTTCAATCCCTGGTTGGGGAACTAAGATCCCGCAAGCTGCAAGGTGCGGCCAAAAAATAGTTAGTTTTTTAAAAAATTTTAATGTTATAAAAAAAATACCACTGTGACAGGAATCTCTTATCTCCTGTGACCACAGAACAGATGTAGTTGAGGATCAAGCTTAGGACCTGATTGGAAGGATTATAAAGTTTCAGCATGAGTTAACTAGGAAAATCTGCCAAGTCTCTCATGCTCAGGTGAAGGCATTGGTGTAGAGAATGGTGTGGAGACATTTGGACAGATATAAATGAGGCTGAGAATTTTGAACCCCCAAGTGTTCCTTAATATTTTTTCCTGGCAGCAGTAGCCCCCCCCCCACCCCCCACCACCACACACACACACACAAACATCTGGCCCCTCCTGTGAGGAAATCAGCCTTTGCTCTATTTTTAAAAATTTAAAATTTAAGAGCTATACCTAAAGCACTTCACTCACAAGAGATACAGGATCTCTTCACCTAGGCCACCATTCATTGGCTCCAGGCCTAAGAGTCAGATTTCAGCATAGCCTTGATGGAGAACTACAAAGCCTGCTCTGGAGGGTTTTTTTTTTTTGTTTTTTTTTTTTTACATACCAAGGAGACATAGGATCTCACCAATTGGTATGATCAGGGGTCTGGTTAGCATGTATGGAAATGGACTCTAAGGGGATTAAAGAAAATAAAAAGTATGGTTTGATTATCAATATTAATGCACTTCCCTGGAATTCAGACTTTAAATGTGTTGGTGTGAGCTTGTGGAAGTGCCTTCATGGTCTTCTAGTTGGTTAACTGAAGCTTGGACTAGACAATTGCCTTTATTATGAGTACGAGATGGCAAACTTTCTCTAGCATACTGTCAGGTGATATTTATGCATCTTTAACGTGCATAAATATCACCTGAGGATTCAGTTAAACAGTTTCCTGGGCCCCAGACCCAGAAATTCTGATCCAGTAGATTGAGCGGGGCCTTGAACTTGCATTTCTATTAAGCTCAAGGGTGGTGCCCTTGCTACTGGCACAAGGACCTAGGACCTATTAACCCCTACACTTAGCACTACTATAAAGGAACCTGAAGGCTCAGCGAGAAGGGAATATCGGAGTACATCTATTACATGCAATCTGCTGGACCACCTCTTAGCATAACTTGGTTTTAGACATGTTAGATGGAGATGTCCTGAAGCAGCTAGAAATAAGATACTGGAACACAAAGCATACACTTACGGAATTTTTACCAAGAGATCATAAAATTACCTCAAACATCTCACTGATAGAATCATAGGTGGAAAACTAAAAGTTTTCTACAGAACAGGGCTGCCACCGGAGTGGACCACCATGAGTCAAAGGAGTCCTAGATTCTAGACCAAAGTTTCTCAACCAATTTTTCATGACTGTTTCCCTAAGGAGCCTTTTCAGACATTTATTTCCTAATTGCCCTCCCCCATGAAATTTTAATGCCACAGGTAAACTGGCACATGTACTGTATGTAATGGATAGCTGCGATATATATAGGCAGGCACATCTCATTTCATTACTCTTATTACACTTTGCAGATATACTGCATTTTTTACAGACTGAAAGTTTGTGGCAACCCTGCAGTGAGCAAGACTATTGGTGCCATTTTTCCAATAGCATTTGCTTACTTCGTGTCTCTGAAAGTTACCAAAATGTAATTGCCAAAATTACATTTTGGTAATCCTCAGAATATTTCAAACTTTTTCAGTATTATTGTATTTGTTATGGTGACCTTTGATGTTACTACTATAACTCACTGAAGACTCAGATGATGGTTTGTATTTTTTAGCAATAAAGTGTTTTTTAATTAAGGTATGTACATTGTTTCTTCAGACGTAATGCTATTATTGCACACTTAATAGAGTATAGCATAGTGTAAAAATAACTTTTATATGCACTGAGAAATCAAAATATTTGTGGGACTCACTTTATTGTGATATTCACTTTATGGCAGTGGTCCAGAACCAAACCCGATATCTCCAAGGTCTGCCTGTGTATAAAAGATTTTTTTCACCCCTCAGGAACCAATTTTTACCCTCATTGGGAATGCATGTTCTAGACCCAGATCCACCATTAAGACAATCTTGCTAGGTTTTCTTAAGCTATTAGCTTATTTCTTAAGCTATTTCTGGGTCTTAGTTTACTCCTTACAATGTGACCGGGAAGTGTGAGATGATTCTCAAGATTCTTCCAATGTTCTGCCCCTTCACAGGTACTATTCCATTAATGGGCTTGCCCTTTGACATATATACAGTATTTGGTTGCATCTCTGTGAGAGGTATACATTGAAAAGTTGCCAATAAAATGAGTACAAAAGTGAGCTACATTTTTCCTTAATCTGGCATCAGTGTTGCTTTTGAGCCCCCAGTCAGCCTAAAGCAGATAGCTTAGTTTATTCCATTCTGGCACGCTCAGGACCGTCTGATAATTTCGCAGGCAGATTTAGGACTTATCACCATCCACCACCAGGAGTTCAAAGCACTTTCTCCTCTTCTGGGCCCCATATGGATTAGAAACATCCACGTTATTCATTTCTTCTGCTCATTTTTGAATTGGGTTTTTTGGGTTTTTGTTTTTTGTTTTTTGGGTTTTTTTATTTTTGATGTTGAGTTGTATGAGCTGTTTATATATGTTGGGTAGTAATCCCTTATCGGTCATATCATTTGCAAATATTTTCTCCCATTCATAGGTTGTCTTTTTGTTTTGTCAATGGTTTCCTTTGCTGTGCAAAAGCTTTTGTTTATTTTGCTTTTATTTCCTTTACTTTAGTAGATGGATCCAAAAATACTACTGTGATTTATGTCAAAGAGTGTTCTGCCTATGTTTTCCTCTAGGAGTTTTATAGTATCCAGTCTTACATTTAGGTCTTTAATCCATTTTGCGTTTATTTTTGTATGTGATGTCAGAGAATGTTCTAATTTCATTCTTTCATATGTAGCTGTTCAGTTTTCCCATTTTTTCAAAGAGGAAATGCAGTGGCCAATAGGCACCTGGAAAGATTCTCAACATTGTTATTCATCAGGGAAATGCAAAATCAAAACCACAATGAGATATCACCTCACACCTATCAGAATGCTACCATTAAAAAGAACATAAATAAAAGATATTGGTAAGGATGTGGAAAAAAGGTGACCCTCGTACACTGTTGGTAGGAATGGAAATTGGTACAGCCATTGTGGAAAACAGTATGTAGGTTTCTTAAAAAACTAAAACTAGAACTTCCATATGACCCAGCAATTCTACTCCTGGGTAGATATCTGAAAAAAACGAAAACACTAATTCAAAAAGATACATGTACCCCAGTGTTCACAGCAGCATTACTTACAATTGCCAAGGTATGGAAGCAACCTAAGTGTCCAGCAACAGATGAATGGATAAAGAAGATGTAGTATATATGCACCAGGGAATAGTACTCAGTCATGAAAAGGAATGAAATTTTGCCATTTGCAGCAACACAGATGGACTAGGAGCGCATTATGCTAAGTGAAATGTCAGACAGAGAAAGACAAATACTGTGTGATGTCACTTATATGCAGAATCTAAAAAATACAACTAGTAAATATCACAAAAAGAAGCAGACTCACAGATATAGAGAGCAAACCAGTGGTTACCAGCGGGGGTTGGGGAGGGGCGATATAGGAGTGGGAGAATGGGAGGTACAAACTATTAGGTGTAAGATAGGTTCAAGAATGTATTGTACAACATGGGGAATATAGCCAATATTTTGTAATAACTGCAAATGGAAAGTAACCTTTAAAAATTGTATAAATTTTTTATTTTTAAAAAATAGACAAAATAAAATGCAAAAATATAAAAAATTAATAAAGATCAGCATTACCATACAGGAAGAAAAAGAAACATCCATGTTAAACAAAAGGAAAATTGTGTGGCCTGCTTTCTATCCCTCCACTCTACTTCCTGGTACCAGCTCCCAGGAAAATGCCTTCAGCAGGTCTCAGAGGGAGCAGCCCCCTTCTCACCTATGGCTTCATTTTCCTTCAGTTACTGGAAGGATTCAAGTGTTGAGGTTGGCACAGTTTTGTCTCTCACCCAGACAGAAATCAGATGCTGGCTCTGTCATGTAGAACATGCCATGGTGTATTGATGCCCAGCTGGGTATCTTGCCCATGCATATTTCTAGTGTTCCCTTCACTATCAAGTGGTGTCTTGAAGGGTACACACAAGATGGCCCATGCTCACAGCTACAGTATTGGGTTTATCCAGGCCCAATATTATCAGGGATTCTAGGATTCTCTCACGTGGTAAACTTTAAGACCAAGAGAAAACAGGGTGGGGAAGATCTTGACTCCTTCATACCTGCTTTGTTTTCTGCCACTTAACCACCATATGAGAAGCTGGACCCCTTTGTTCAGAAATATCACCAAACTTTCAGGGAAGAGCACCTTTGTTGGGAAACACAGTAAACACATAAAAAAAACCCCATTGGGGAAGGTAGGCTAAAGGTCACAAACTCCCTTTTCAACTCTCAGCCATACCACATCTCTTCATGGAAAAGTCTAGTAGTGCTACTGAACACAAGTTCTTGTGCCTGATGAACAGTGAGGCCAAACAAACCAAAATGTCAGAGTTTGAAGCAAAGAAAGTTTTCTTGCAGGGCCAAGCAAGGAGAACAGGTGGCTTATGCTCAAAAACCCCAAATTCCCCAACGGTTTTTGGGGAGAAGTTTTTACTGGCAAAATTTGGGGGGAGGGCTGCAGGGTGTGTGACTTTCTTCTGATTGGTTGATGGTGAGATAACAGGGTGGTGCCCCAGGAATCAAGTACTCAGCCTGAAGTTACCATCCTCCACCTGCGTAGAAGCCTTACCTCCTGCAGAATTCAAAGATATTATGTATATTCCATGCGAAAGAACCAGGACCCTGCCCCAAGGCTGCATCATTCTTTCTTCACTGCTCCTCCCTTGTTTCTGCATTCTCCCCACTTCCCTGATTGGAGACTTTTTGAATCTGCCCTTTGGAGCTTAGGGAAGGTCTAGGAGGCTGAAGCCTTTATCCTGCAAATAAGAAATGGGGAAACTGCAAAGACTTTTGCACCCAGGAGGGCCCTACAAGGTCCTGCTCAGTTTCAGTAGGAGGGGTTTATTTTAACTAAAAAGAAAATATCTTTTCTTTAGTCCTTGACTTTGATTTTTTTTCTCTATAACCCACACTCCACTTAGCCAACAGGTGGAGAGTAAGAAACCAGTCTTCAGCCCTTAATAAAAATTGTAGTGTATATACAGCATTAGGATTTATGATTCATGACTTTTTCCGTTATCTGTCCTATGCTCCAAGGTCGTAGAAGCAGAGAAGTTACAATTTAACACTTCAAACTGAGTTTTATCTACTTCCCCCACATTTGTATCTCTTTCTGTATCCTATCTCTAAATTAATGGTGCAATTATCCATCCAATTTCACTCAATTCAGAACAGAGGGATTATCCTGGGTGCCTCCCTCATCCTTATCAGCTATATTCAATCAGTGATTAAAACCTGTACATTCCTCCTTAGTCATTTATCTCTGCCATAAACCCCCTCTCTGTCCCTTTACGGTCTTAATTCCAGACTTCATCACTTTTTGTTTAAACAATTGCAATAAATTCCTAATTGGTTTCAAAGTCAATAAAACCTTTCCCCACTCCACACTAAGCATATCTTCCCAATGACATGACCAGGTAACTCTCCCACCTCAAAACATTTAACATCTATGGAAACAACAACACTAACCCCATATGTAAGAAAGGAAAGCATGAAATTAGAAATTTTCTCTTTTATGAAGATATTAAACTTTAATTAGCAATCTTGAAGCAAATCACTAGGATTTAAAAAGGTATTTTGCTTATTCAGGTAACTGTGTTTTGAATCCCTTCTCTCTGCTGGTAACAGAAGCTCTAGAGAAAAAATAGTACCTAGGGAACTAAACAGAGAACTTATTTGCTAGCTAATCAAATTGGGTGAAGATCTAAAGCAAGATTAAATTGACCACGCTCGATCTGTTCACTATCTCAAATGACAGATTTTTCTAGTGTTTTTCTGCCATTTCCTGCTAAACTCTTTTATTACCCACATAAAACGCAAACCTTTATGTTTGTCAAGGTTTACATGGTTAGTGGATTATCATAAATCACAATTAACAATAGCTTAGGAGATAAGGTTCATGAATTTTACACGTTGTTAATCACCTTATCGAAACAGCACCCCTCCAGGGTTTTACGCACCATTATTTTTCTTTTCAGTACTTATCGCTAACAGTTTGTCTACTTCCTGTCTCCACCAAAAAGTAAATGCCATAAGGGCAAGGACTTTGTTTTGCTACAACAATGGTACAATGTCTTTTACTTTTATGTATCCCCAGTGCAGAATTTGGTACAAAGTGAGGTTCAGTACATATTTGTGTAACGGGTAAATGACAGTGATAGGGGGAGAAAAGCTTCCTTACGTAGCCAAGAAACGGCTTTTCAATTTACAAATCGCGTGCATGCGAATAGTTCTCAAAAAAAAACCTTGGGTAAGAGGCAAAGCCTGTTGTACCAATCCATTATACAAGTATTCACCTTGAAAATGTGTCGCGGGTAGGTCACAAAGCAACGACAGCAACCCTTAAAATCCGGCCAGGTCGCTCTCCGACCTTGTGTGACCCAGACCCTTTCGCAGATTTCACATCCGACCCAAGAAACCGGTTGGCTCCGGTCTGAAACTGCCAATTTGGCACACTACCTCGCAATAAATTCTTGAGAAGGCACAAAAAGCCCACAAGAGGAAAGAAACAGGGCGCAGAAATAATTTTTAATTCTCATAATATCCTCTTTGAATTTTAAATTAATTTTCGTAACTCCTGAAGTGAAACTGTTGAGACAAAAGCGAAAGCGAGCTCCGCTACCCAGAGCTAAAATGGCTGAAATGCCTCCTCAGCCCACACCCACGATGGACGTTGACTGTGACGCGCCCAACAATCCTCCACTAGTCCCGCCCCTACAGCTCGGAACCCCTCCTTCCTACTATGCCCGCCCTTCCGTTAGGGCTCCGTTCATGATTGGCTGTCCGTAGCCTTTGCGGCTTCTCCGGATGTTGCGTCACGCAGTGAGCTAAAGGGACTGCGCGCACAGTCAGTAAGCGGTGGGCGAGGAGGCGGGAGGCGTGTGCCGTGCCGTTTCGGCGGCCTGGAAGGGGAACTGCGCGCTTGAGGTGACCAGGGACTGAGGTAAAGCTCCCCCGGCCCGAAAGGCATCGCGATCCACTGTGTTCCTGACATGCGGCCCCGTGGGGAGGGCTGGAGGCTGCGGGCTGCGTCACGGCCTGGCGGCACGTGAGGGCCATCCTGCGGGTGACCCGGTGGAGGGGGCGGCCGGCGGCTGCGGGGCCTGGGGTAGGCGGGCAGGGGCTCGCCTTCTCTGCCCTCTTCTCCCCTGGGCAGTGAGTTGCTGAGTCATCTCCGCGGCCGTGCCGCCCAGCCGCTGCCCTGGTAGATAAGGGGGCGTCTGAGGCTGGTGCATTGACTTTTGGAGCCTGGAGTTTTGCTGCCGGGCACTCATCCGAGTCTTGTGATCTGGGTGAACTTGCTCGGGGGACCAGGCGCCTGAGCTCATCGATGCGCACGGAAGCGTACGCGGTCGGCAACGTTAGCCGTTTTGTAGCTAAGGCACCTGAGTCTCGGAGAGCAAACATTTCGCTCGAGGCCGCGTCTAGCTTGTGGCAGAAGCAAAATTCCCACCCTGAAGACGGCTCTGTCTGAGGTGGCGCTCCTCAGTAGCTGTGTTGAGGACTGAGAAGCACAGCACCTTTAGGCTGAGATGATGTAATGGCACGAAAGTGCTAGAATGACTCGGTATTTTCCCTAAGGATAGGTGTCAGTGTTGTACACCCCTCGCAGATCCCTTGGCAGAGTTGGAAGTACAGTCAGATATTTAAAAGCAAGGATTATTATTAGCTTTTGGGGTGCCCATACATAATTACTGCGCTTTTCCCTGGGGATTAAATCATTAGGACCGGAGGTAGACCTTAGGAATCTACATTTTTAAGATACATCCCAGGTGGTTTTAATACCTTGAATATTTTTGTATTATATTTTGAAGGAAAGTAATACTTGGCATGCTTGGTTTCCAGTTGGTGTCTTATAGCCTTTCAATGATTAACTCCTTGAAGAGTTAATCATTCCTTTTTTGGTTGACATTTTTCCTCTGCTCAAAGTTATTCTTAGCCTTCTTTTAAATTTTCCCACTGAACGCTGGTATAAATCTTCAGCCAAAACCACATTTATAAAATCCACCACACACCCTGTAATTCTCTTAAGATATTAAATCCACTCTGTATTGAACACATAACTTAAGTCATTCGTGTTGTTATTGTTCCAGTTGATATTTAAACCCATTTTGGTGATCCATCCCAAACCAGTTCTTTGGGATGAATTTCTTAAACTAATAAGGGAGAAGCAGAGTATTCATCATTACCATTTTAAAAGGTCACTGTATTTCTTCTTTTCTAGGAAGAGAGGATTGGCTCTTATCTCTTCTGCATCCTTCCTTCATCTGGTTAATGGGTATTTTTTGTCTCTGTCTCTAACTAGCATTTCAGATCTGCTTGGTAAACCTGGTGCACCACCATGCTGGCCGCAAGACTGGTGTGTCTCCGGACACTACCTTCCAGGGCTTTCCACCCAGCTTTCACCAAGGCCTCCCCTGTTGTGAAGAATTCCATCACGAAGAATCAATGGCTCTTAACACCCAGAAGGGTAGAGATAATCTGAATATTTTTACATTGTGTGTCCCTCTCTATGCTCCTAGGGCTTTTTTTTTTGGACAGAGTGTGAAGATCCCTACTCTACCATTAGTGATTTACTGAAACAGCCCTGAAAATGTCCTAAATCAGTACTTCCTCCCTATTAGTTTTGTATCATTCTGTTCTATCCTTAACACATGAAAAAGAACTCCTGTAACTTCTCCGTTACTTACAGCTCTTGGAGTTTCTCATTCAGAGAATTTAGAGTAATTTGTGAAGGATTGAGAGCTATACGGTTTAGCAAATAGGTTGTGGAGCCTATTGTCAAAAGCTTAAGAACCAGGGAATATTAACAGTTGGCCAGTAACTTCTTAATAAGTTACTAAACATGTCATTTCAGCTCTTGTTTAGAGAATGGTAGACTAAAATCTGTCGGATTAGAGAGAAACCCATTTCCTTTCATGATAGACTTCTGCTTTAGCACTCAAGAGTATAAATTTTGAAATATGAGGTAGGTAAAGAAATATACAGAAGCTAAAAGAGACAACTTTTGTCTCTTAAATTAACTGTTCCACTGTTGAAAAAGAGCTAAAATAGAGGTAGTAGTCATCCCTCCCTTTGACTTTGTGTTAAAAGGATTGAGTCCATTTCCCAGATGATAGTGTAGCTAATACTTAGTGAATGCATATCTTTTAAAAGTTAGTGTTTATAATTCTAGAAATATAAATAAAATTTGTAGTTTATGAACTAATTCTGAAGCTTGAACTAAGAAGTTAGGTTGTAATGAATTCGTGAGAGCTCAGGTAGAATCTACATTTAATTTTTTACGTTGGCTAACATACTTTCAAGTGAAGTTATATACATAGACAGTACTAAGTTACTTTATACAGAGTTTTCTAGTGTGACAAGATCCTCTGTTTTATTGTTAACATTCTTTTGGTGTGGATGGTTTGTGTCTTTGTTTTCATGTATATCAGGAATATGCAACCAAGACAAGAATTGGGATTCGGCGTGGAAAAACTAGCCAAGAGCTCAAGGAGGCAGCTTTGGAACCATCATTGGAAAAAATATTTAAAAGTAGGTGAAGCCTTTAGTAAACTCCTGTTTTAAGAGGTCCGTGAACAGCCTCCATAAAATACATGCAAACTTGTATATATGTGCATTTTGTGAGAAGGAGGGCGATCATCCTCAGGGATCTGATGACCCTGAAAAGATTGGTACTTCACACTGGGCTCAGTGGTTCCTAGTCATATTTCTTCCAGAAAAAAATTTTACTTTCACCATTTTTTTAAAGGATTATTAGTTAATATGCCATGATCTGAAAGTTATAATCTGTTAATGAAGTTCATTTGAAGTTGTATAGAATCTTACAAACATAATATTTGTATATGTTTCAGGTCAAGAGTAAATCACCAAAGCGTAGACGTTAATAAAAACCTAGTTGTTCAAGAGAGGTCCTCTTGACTGGCTGCCCATTTAGGGCCTCTCAGGAAGCAAAGTCAGTTTGGTTCACAGTTTGAATTTCAGCTTTGCAAGTTCAGAATCTAGATTAGAAATCTACCCAAAGTCGGAGAACACTGCTACTCCTTAACAACCTTGCAAAAGGTCAATACCGATCTTCCCTGACTTAAGATGGAGTTATAGCCTAATAAACCCCTCATAAGTTGAAGATGTCCTGAAGTTCAAAATACATTTAGTATACGTAACCTACCGAATGTCGTAGCTTAGGCTAGCCTACCATAAACGTGTTTGGACTAGTTGAACATTGGCCTACAGTTGGGCAAAGTTATCTAACACTATGCCTATTTTATGATAACGTGTTGAATCGTTCCTGTGATTTATCGAATCCTGAAAGTGAAAAATAGAATTGTTGGGTGAGTGCAGAACAGTTATAAGTGTATCGGTTGTTTACTCTCATGAGCAACTGGCTGACTGGGTGCTGTGGCTCACTGCCACTGCCCAGCATCACAAGAGAGTATTGTACTGCGTATCGGTAGTCCAGGAAAAGATCAAAATAAAAAATTTAAAGTACAGTTTGTATTTGAATGCATATTGTTTTTGCATCATCGTAAAGCTGAAAAATCTTAAGTTGGGGACCGTCTATATATTAAAATGGGAGAGAGCCCTAGTTGGCATCCCTCGGCATTTCTATTAGTCAGTTGACCCTAGAAACCAAATTATATGAATCATAGCAACAGTGTAGTAACATTCTTAGTGAACAAACTTTGACTAAAGGGAATAAGGTGCTCTTGGTGAATACCTCCATCTAGTTAAGAGTTGATAAATTATTTCTTTCTCAGTACTCTGAAAAACAAGAGCACCCTCTCCCTTGATCCTGCTGCATAAACACTAATTACATTTTTCTTTGGTTCATTTTTTTCTTGACTCCATGTAAAGCATCATCTTTGTTAATAGCACTTTAGACACAATATTAAATATAATATATGACTGTTAACATGTTTTTCTCATTTTTACTTTCTAAGAGTGTCATGAGAACACACCTCTTATGAATAAAATAACATATCATGGAAGTACCCCTACATCTACAGATGGACTGCCTCCTCAGATTTTGTTAGAGTGAAATTAAAGATTAGTTGTCTTATTTAGTCAAGACAACAGTATTAACATGCATTTCTTCCTGTGTTCTACAGTCGATCAGATGGGAAGATGGTTTATTGCTGGAGGGGCTGCTGTTGGTCTTGGAGCTTTATGCTACTATGGCTTGGGAATGTCTAATGAGATTGGAGCTATTGAAAAAGCTGTGTAAGTGAATTCTTCCCAAACAATTCTAGCCTTAAAGTTTCCAGCTTTCTTCTCATCCTTATCTTTTGCCACTTTTGGAATGTTTTATGTCCATTGTTCCAACTGTGTGGAAATACACATGAGTAAAAACAGAATCTCTTATTTCCTTGGCATATATTTATTCAAACAATAAATAAAAATCTTTTACCAAGGTTATATAATGTGTTTAAGCAAGGAGCAGATGTGTTGTTTTTTATATGTGCCAAGAGCTAATATGTTTTTATTAATTTTTTTATGGTAACTCCAACATGCATCATTTTTTCCATGATAATAGAATAAGATTTAGAGCAATAGAGTGATATTTCTCAAGCTCTCCCAGCTAGTAAATGATTCAACCAAAATTCACATGCATAATTCTATAAATTAACCATGTTGTGTTTCTTACAGAATTTGGCCACAGTATGTGAAGGATAGAATTCATTCCACCTATATGTACTTAGCAGGAAGTATTGGCATAACAGCTTTGTCTGCCCTGGCAGTGAGCAGAACTCCAGCTCTCATGAACTTCATGATGAGAGGCTCTTGGGTGGTAAGTCAGCTTGTTTTTGTTTTCCTTTCACACTAAATAGCAAAAGATTAAATGAAAACTATGGGAGGAGGGGATTAAATGGAAAGAATACCTTACTATATTAGGCAAATTTTTGTTCAAATAATATATGAATTATTAGTGCAGCTAAAACAAAGTAGGAAATACATTCTCAGGCAAGTCGGCTTTTATTCCTTGTTGAGTATGTATTTTAGTAGCAGCAAAGGTGTTGGAATCCAGACTTACAGGAACATTCTACGTATCTAGCAGCAAATATTAAACACCTCTATTTTGTAGTAATTTACTGAAAGATAAGGGGGATGAAAATCCATTTTAGAGGTCAGTGGAAAATAGCTGTCACAAAAACCCAAGCACTCTGTACAGACTAGAATAGTGCTGTCACTATTATTCTGAACTTTTCTTGACTCTATATAAGGTCTTATATTCAATGAGAGTTTCTTGAGCATTTGTTGGTTTGCTAGCATTTTTTTATTTTAGGAGAGGACAGGGTAGTCCAGTTTTGTAAAAAACAGCTTGGGCAAAGAAGAGGAAGTAGTCATTACTTTATAATCCCATTCAGGTGAAGTTCAAGTATTTGAGGTCTGGAGTGTGAAGAAGACACAATTAGAAAAGGTGTGTTTGATTGCTGAGCTGAGGAGAACACCTAAGCAGTTAGAGGCTGTTGCAGATGCTGGAACAGCTAAAGTATGATTTATATTTGAGCTTTAAGAACTAATATGGAAGAGACGGGAAGCAGGTGTACCAGCTGTGCCTTTTCAAGCTCTAAAATGATGGATGATAAGAATGTAAACAAGAGCAATGAGTGTGAGACTGGAAGGGAAGGCAAGGTGGGAAAGTTAACATAATACTTAACAGACTTCCCATAGCAAATTCCCACTGATTCTCTCCACGGGCAGCCCAAATCCCTATGACTTCCAAGTCTGTACTATTTCTACTATACTGTACTTTCCAAAAGGAGAACTATTAGCAGTTTTGTAGCCATTTGGATACCTCACTATTAGGGTCTTGCTTCTCAGATGGGTGTCATGAATCTCCTAGCCTGGAGGTTAATTGAGGTTATTGATGACACAGAATCAACTTGTTGCATTCTCATCAGGTATGTCAGTTTTAATCAGAGGTAAACAATTAAATTCAGTGCTCTTGTAATAAAGCAAACATGAAAGATTAAAATATACGAAAGAGTTTAGCCCCTAAAACTTCAAGGAAGTTTTGTGCTTGGGCCATATTCTCAGGTGCCTGTGGGCATAAGATCAGTCTCACCTGCTCTTAGGGTTGTTTAAGTAAAATAGTTTAGAAAGTCAGACAGGTGCTGCAGAGATGAAGAAGCCTTTGAGAGGTGACAGACTTACAGATAATGTCAGGGTTTGTACCAAGTGCTTTTGGAACAGAGTAGAGGCATCTGACATTGTTTATAACAGCCAGTGTACCTACCAGAAAAACTTTCCAGACTAAGAGGTAATCCTTGAGTATGTCAACCAGATGGGAAGGAGGTATTTATAGGCATAATAAACAGAATTAAAGAGGCATGAAACTCGGGCATGTTTGCAGCCTACCAGTTTAATGTAGCTGGAGTGTAGAGTATTATGGGAAGGTGAAAGGCAAAAAATGGGCCTGAATCATGAAGGACTTTAGAAGAAAAATATATAATGGTGTTAAATATCCTGAAAATGCTTTGCACAGAGGTAGATGAAGTAGCTTTTAGTAATTTTTCTCCATTGGAAGATAGTAGAGTAGAACCCAGTGTGGTTTTCTGTATTACGAGTGAAGGCTTTCCCATTCTCCGCAGAAATAGCTGTAATGTTTACCTGTACTTCACCTCAGAGGTTGACTGTTCAAGTGCACATGGGTTAGACAGGTAATGCAGATGAATGAGGCAGGCCTGATACATCACATGGGATTTTGGCATCCAGAGAAAATCTTCCCAACTAAATGCATTCACACTCAATTGTTTTTTGAATAGTGGGCCAAACAACATCTATTGCCGGATCTTGCCCAAGGGCTGCGGTTTGCAATTTCTGCTTTAAATTTCCTGAAGATCGATTATCATCTTTCTTTCATTACAAACATTTTTCCTTGTTATTCACAAGGAATATTTAAATGTGTAACAATGGAAATCTAAGGCAAAGAAAAGGGATGAGGGCCAATTCAGTCGGAAAACTGGGAGGATAGAAACTGTAGAATCTTATTTCTTGTCTTTTCCATGTGCTGCTTTTTTTTCAAGTTTTCATTTAGCAAATAGTGAGTTTGAGACAATGTGCTTTATATATATATAAATATATATATACACATATATTCTGATTGGTGTATCATGACAAATTTTTGTAATGTTATTTGTGCTATACCAAAATAAATATAAAATAATTATCTTGGGGTTTTTAAAGGGGTTTGTTAATACCTCTAACAAGAATAAAATTTTTTAAAGATGATGTTATCTGCCAAAGCTCTACTCACTCACTCAGTTTTCTGCAAAATGTTGTGTATAACAGTAGGGGATGCTGTTGCTAATTTGACCAGACTGAAATAAGAACAAGGCCTTTTAATTGTGCTACAAAAATAAAAGATTCTATTTATTATCCTTCATCTTTTTTAAACATGGTTTATTAGAAGGACTAAGTGAACTTGAAACTGTAGGTTTCTTCTTTGTTGTTGTATAAGGATCAGTTTTTCTTAGTAATACATGTCTTTCAGACAATTGGTGCAACCTTTGCAGCCATGATTGGAGCTGGAATGCTGGTACAGTCAATATCCTATGACCAGAGCCCAGGCCCAAAGCATCTTGCTTGGTTACTACATTCTGGTATGTTCCATTTTAAAATTGTTATTAAACAATCTTAAATACTACCTTTTTTGGTGGCTCTTCACAATCATAAATATGTATACATTTTAATTAAGCCTCATGTCTACCAAACACAGTTTTTTGCACTTTTTCCTGGTTGTGTTCTTGCCAGATCTCCACTCTGGAAAGTTAATGATTCTGATACTAAGACCATAGACAGCCCCAGTATTAAACTTACCTCTGGTGACAGTCTAGTATATGCAGAGATTTTGTTTTATGTATTTTGTCTAATACCAGGAGAATTTCAGATCTGATATACATCACTTGAGAATTGTTCTTGTTGTATATCTTTAGAAAGTAAGAAACTGGGGGTCTGCACCAGAGGAGGAGGAAGGTGGGACATGTGAAAGAATAGACTTTTGCAGTGGAGCGTTGGGAAGAAGAAAGCAGTCAAAAAAAGATCTTTGGAAATGTACTTTGTATGTGATGCATTAGCTGTGTCAGTAGATAGTCCTTGGCACAGAGTTACTGTGGCAGGACAGAGGCTCTCCAACCCTGGTATTGTGGGAGAGTGTTAATATTCTTTTAGATATATGTAATATTTTTGTTAATTATGGAAAGACAAATATTTTAAAGTTTACATAAAGTATTTTCCATTGCAAGTATCCCAGGATATTCTGCCTCTGGGTTGAGTAAAGAACCAACCAGACGCGGGGGAAAAAAATGCTTCTTAGATGCATGTTCTCTACCACAAAACAAGACAGATTTTATAAGCATTTCTCTGAAACTTCCAGGGAGACAGACTGAAATGTCTTTAACGTGGGTTAGTAAATGGAAATCAGGTTTGGGGCACCCCATCTGATGAATTTCCAATGTGAAATACATCATTTATATTCTTCATGTGCTGGCTTTGTTTTGGTGAATATGAGACAGCATGACTTTCCAACCTTGGTTTTCAAGTCTCTCTTCCATTAGGTCTTAGGTAATTTAACTATAGGTATTTTCTGTGGAGCTTTACAGGACAGAACTTTCATGGTTGGAGGGTGATGGTCCCAATATTTTCTTCTAATACTAATAATCTTTTAAGAAAAAAATTACTTAAAATATAGTGTGTACATTTGCTATAAAATTTAATGTCTCTCAGTACCATACAAATATTTAAGGATTATTCAGTATCTTGGCCAGTGAATAGAGTTCTGCACCTGTTTTCCATTTTAGACACTGAGTTCCTTGAATAAGCTGGTTCAGTGTCATTTTATCTTTGATAAATAGTAGATCCACTTGTTGAATAGTCTTTGGCTGGCATCTGAGAACTTGACACTTGAACCATTCTCTAACCAATAGGGTTAGACTATGCAAACAGTGTGAGTTACACTGAATGCCTGCTTTCCTTCTCCGAGTCTGGATTTTGGTAGTTGCTAGGAGGGTGCCTACATCATCAGCCCCCAGTAAAAACCTAGGGCACTGAGTCTCTAATGGGCTTCCCTGGGCAGAAACATCATGTATCACTGCACATTTCACATTCTTGGTGTGTGGCCTCAGAGGAAGGAGAGAGCACTGAAAGCCTGTGTATGGATTTCTCCAGACTCTAGACTTTGCCTGTATCTTTCTCCCTTGTTGATCCTGTTGTGTGTCCTTACCCTGTAATAAACCTTAGCTCTGAGTATAACTGTATACTGAGTCCTGTGACTCCATCTAATGAATTGCTGAATGAATGGGTGGTCCTGGGGACTGCCCTCCAACATACATAAAATACCCAGAACTTTAGTAATTTATATGCTACAATAATAGCAGATAAGAAGGGGTTTTCTAAGCAACACAGGTAGAAAGGCTTCCTTACTGTAGCTTGAAATAAAATTATATATAGACCTGCTGGTCTTTCTAAAGGTAGGCTTAGGCCTGCTATGTTGACCCTTTCCTGCCATTTTTTTCTCTTTCCTCTTTTTAATTTGTTTTCAAAATTTGCTTTATTCTTCATAAACATCTTAGAAAGCTGTGTGTGCAGGCATTATCTTGTCCATACATTCATAGATGAGGAAGCTGAGGGTGGGTGAGGTCACACACCAGGAAGTGCCGAGGTCAAGACTGACACCACCCCCACTGTTATTTCTTAAAGCACTCTGTCCAGTCCTTCATTCACTGGCATGATTGAGTTTCAGTCTGTTTTAATTCAAAGGACAACCACTCACAGTGTCAAAGAGACATCAAAGCCAGCTTTTGACCCAGGATAAATATCCCAATGCATTCTGTTTTCATTTTTCACCCAGATGTTTAACACCTTGTCAACACACCTGTGGTCTCAATCAGGCCTAAGTGATACTGTGCAAGAATTACTGAAATACTCACTGAAAGCTAGTCTCTTCTAATTGTGTTTTTCCCTTTTTTGAGATATAACTAATACATGATATTGTGTCAGTTTAAGGTGTACAACATGTTGATTTGACACATTTATATATTATGAAATGATGACTACCATAGAATTAGCTAACACCTTCATTTCCATAT
The DNA here is from genome assembly GCF_030028045.1 of Hippopotamus amphibius kiboko. Taxonomy (NCBI): domain Eukaryota; kingdom Metazoa; phylum Chordata; class Mammalia; order Artiodactyla; family Hippopotamidae; genus Hippopotamus; species Hippopotamus amphibius. The sequence continues at coordinate 54,189,041 of NC_080190.1, read as the reverse complement.
TTACCATATCTTTTTTATGGTGAGGACATTTAAGATCTATTCTCTTAGCAACATTTAAGTATATGATATGGTGTTATTAGCTATAATCATGGTATACATTAGGCCCTCAAACTTGTTAATCATAATTGGAAGCTTGTACCCTTTGACCAGTATCTCCCCATTCCCCCCCCAGCCCCTAGTAACCACCACCATGTTCTGTGTTTCTCTTAGTTTGACTTTTTTAGATTCCATGTATAAGTGAGATCATTTATAATATTTGTCTTGCTCTGACTTTTCACTTAGCATAATGCCCTCAAGGTCCATCCGTGTTGTCAAAAAGTGAAAGATTTCATTCTTTTTTGAGGCTGAATAATAGTCCATTGTATACATACACGACATCTTCTTTATCCATCCATCTGTTGACAAACACTTGAGTTGTTTTCATATCTTGACTGTTGTAACGCTGCAGTGAACATGGGAGTGCAGATATCTCTACACGATCCTGATTTCAGTTCCTTGGCTTACAAACCCGCAAGTGGGATTGCTGGATCATATGGTAGTTCTGTTTATTTTTAAAGAACATTCATACTTGTTTTCCCTAGTGGATCTACTAATTTCCTGAAGGCCAGTTTTCATTCATAATGATAATGTTGAACTATTCTTGTTAGTTTTGTAATTAATTTGTTCTTAAGCAGCAAACATCTATTGCCGTTTAAGATTTTTATCAGAAAGTATCATTGGAAAAAAGCTTAATAATCTCCTTGAAAGTTTTGCTTAAAATTTTGCAGTCAGGTGCAAAACTGCTAGGAATTCTAATGGAAATGTCACACAGACGAATTTCTATCCAGTGTCTTTCCTAGAGCAAAAAATTTTTAAATTATCCATCATCATGTGATAAAATATGCCTTGTTACTTGATCTAGAAATGTTAGTCTCAAAAGAGACACTTTAGTATTGAAATTTCAGTGTGAAGATAGCTCTGTGCTTATTCCATGAGTTCAGCTGTGCAAACTTAATGTTTAAGAAAAGGGTATAGTTGGGAATTCCCTGGCTGTCTAGTGGTTAAGACTGCACTTCCACTGCAGGGAGCCTGGGTTCCATACTTAGTTAGGGAACTAAGATCCCACAAGTAGGGTGGTACAGCCAGAAGAAGAAAAGGATATAGCTTGTTCTGTTTAATACTGAAATAATGCCTTACCTAAGATCTACTTTTTTTAAATAAAGGATTTCTGTTTACCTTTGCTAATGAAATTTTTGTTACTCTATTTTTGGTGAACATGTTTATAATTATCTAACTAAAATTGCTTTTTACAAGCTGTGATTACATTCCCTGTTACACAAGGCAACAACAGTGTCTGTCCTTGAAGTTCCTAGTCTAAGATAAGCATCATATACTTAAATTCTTTCCTTTTACTTTGTTTTCTTTCAGTGCAATAGGTTTGACCTTAAGTTATTTTAAGCCTTTTCATCTCAGTTCTTCCAAATGTGAATATTGTTATAAAGACTATTGGTAGACTCAGATCCAAGTAACGAACTACGTTGAATTTAACAGTTACTAAGAATCTAGATTAGTGTTTATACTTGTAAGTTTTGAGTGTTTGACTAGGAATAGCGTTACTGTTGTGATAGAATTTGGATAGGTACAAGCTTTAGTTGTGGAGTTTGGGGAATAGTGTTACCCAAATAAGGAGAAGACTATAATCATTGTTTAACAATAAGCTATATTATGTTCAGAAGGCGTGTTAGTTAGAAAAAGCATTCTCCTTTTGGTTGTTATTTAGTAAATGCTTGACTACCCACTTGGTCTTTCTCCAGGTGTGATGGGTGCAGTGGTGGCACCTCTGACGATATTGGGGGGGCCTCTTCTCGTCAGAGCTGCATGGTACACAGCTGGCATTGTAGGAGGCCTCTCCACCGTGGCCATGTGTGCGCCCAGTGAGAAGTTTTTGAACATGGGAGCACCCCTGGGCGTGGGCCTGGGTGTCGTCTTCGTGTCCTCACTAGGTAAGGCACTGTGCTTTGACACTTGGTTCTTGGTTCATGATGTCCTAAAATCATCTGACATGCTCAGGTATCCTAATGGAGAGAATTTAGTGAGTGTCATTTTTAAAAGTTAGTTGAAAGATACATGCTAATTTGACTGGATTTGCTCATTTGGCATCATGGCAAACCATTATTGCTTTTACCAAATACATCTAAAATGGGAAAGTTGGTCTGGAGAACATGAAAATTGCTCTGATGCAGGAACCTTTCTGTAATGTAGGCAAGTGACCCACTGCAGGAATGAGTATAATGAGTTTTGAACTGAGTGTATGTAAAATTAGAGCACATACTCAGATGTTTCCTTGCCTGTGTGACATACCAAAGAAAAAAATTTAAGTAATGCTAACTATAAATGCAGTTACAGAAAAATCTTTTTTCCAAAAAAACTTTTTTTCCCATTTTGATTTCAGGATCTATGTTTCTTCCACCTACCACTGTGGCCGGTGCCACTCTGTACTCAGTGGCAATTTATGGTGGCTTAGTTCTTTTCAGTATGTTTCTTCTGTATGATACACAGAAAGTAATCAAGCGTGCAGAAGTAGTACCAGTGTATGGAGTTCAAAAATATGATCCCATCAATTCGTAAGTAGCCTTAAATGTCTTTCCTTTGTTGCATAAGGACATTTGTATTTGTTTGGCCTATTTTGTTTTATGACTGCGTTAGTTTCCAAGAACTGCTATAACAAATTATGTAAACCGGGTGATTTAAAACAACAGAAATTTATTCTCTCATAGTTCCAGAGGCCAGAAGTCTGAAATCAAGGCATCATCAGGGTTGGTACCTTCTGAGGACCCTATGGGAGAATCTACTCTATGCCTCTCTCCTAGCTTCCTGTCATGGCCAGCCATCCTTGGCATTCCTTGGCTTGTAGATAAATCACTCTACTCTCTACTCCTGTCTTCATGTGATGTTCTCCCTGTATCTCTGTCTCTTATAATGATGCCATTGGATTAAGGCTCACCCTTTTCCAGTATTGCCTCTTCTTAACTCACATCTTAGTTACAATCACAAAGACCCTATACCCAAATAAGGTCACATTCACAGGTGCCACAGATTAGGACTTGAACATATCTTTTGAGTTCAACCTGCAACGACTTTGTTGAATTTTACTATTTTATTTCTGTTATTGTTTGGTCTGTTCTCTCTCCTTAGTAAGCTATGTGTACACAGTACATTTGATTATATTGCAATGAAGTGTAATAATTAGGTATGTATTCCATTGATTCGGAGTACTTTACCTATTTTTGTTAATTAGTCTTATAGTGCTCTTGTTGGTCAATTTTTTTTTGTAATTTATATTTAACAAACTTCAAAACTGAAGAAAAGATGTATTAGTCAAGTGTTATTTTTGGAAAGTGTACATAAATGACTTGAAATTTTTAATAGAAAAGCCTATTTTATTAAAAATTGGGAACACCTCAATTTTTAATTTTTTACTAAAAATTGAAAATTCCATTTTGGAATATTCAGCTGTAGCTGATGTTAAGTGTTGTATAATAATGCTTTTTCCTTTCCTTGGCCTCTCCACCAAAGTAGGTTATTTTAAGTAATTTTCTTGAGTTTCATGGTATCTATCACTTTTTAAGTAATGTATTTTTCTTTCTTTAAAACTTAATGTAATGATTTTTTAAAGTGTTGCTATAATGCTTACAGATTTGTAGCAGGGTTCTTTGGGGGTAATGGGGGGAGGCATTGAGGGAGTATGTTATATTTAAAAATGCCAGACTTGTGTCTAACACATTTTTTGTAAAGGTGTTTCTTTGGTTTTGTTTTGATTATTTATTTCATTGTCTATCACTCATTTCTTTTTTTTTTTTAAACAAAAAAAAAAAACACAAAAGATACTGTATTCATAGTAGAGTGCCAGAGAATATAATGATATTTAAACTGCCCTTTAACATTTAAAAGATTAATCTGCCAAATGAAAATCTTGATAGTTTTCTAGTGTAGGACTTCCTTAGTTGGCATCTTTTTTAACATTTCTATTTCATATACCTAGGACAAATAATCATATTGAGCTTTCTTCTTTCCTACCTTAAGAAATAGTTTTTGTCCTTGTTACAAGAATTACATCATATTTAACAGGCATAATTTCTTTTCTAGGATGCTGGGAATCTACATGGATACATTAAACATATTTATGCGAGTTGCCACTATTCTGGCAACTGGAGGCAACAGAAAGAAGTGAAGTGACTCAGTTTCTGACTTCCTTCATACTTCAGATATCTGGCTTGTTTAATAGGGGCAGATATTCTTTAAATAGTGCGTGCAAGCAGCTTTCATTGAAGTTTAGAAGATAAGAACTTGTCAACATGTTTCAAGTGTTCCAGTAATGTGATGCTTCAGGTCTGCTTTTTCTTCTGGAGAATAAATTCAGTAGTCTCTTCCAAATAGCACACACATATTCAATTCTCATGTTTGAATAACTTTTAAATGTTCTAATGAATGTGAAAACCAAGTTCTGTGTTGCAGGAATTAAGTATTTTGTCTATTTTTAAATTCATTTGGTTAAGTGAAATTTAGCAAACTTGTGAACCTGCATTTTTTCATTTTGGAATGTGGAATATTAACAAGTAATATCATAAGTGATGTAGGGGTTTGGTAAAGGGACCAGAGAGAAATAAAGAGTCACCTGCAAGTCTTTCTTTGACTACTTGGAGCTTAGCACTCATGTAAGTGTGGTGAGCCAGTGAGGGGGTCTGGATGTTTGGAAATAAGTCATGGCTGTGCATCTGCTGAACTTAGAGAAGCATTGAGCAGAAAACGAAGGACTTAGGTGATGCTCTGGGCTCTCCTTACAGTATAAATGTGATCATATTTGGCTTCTCATTGTTTGACACTGTTAGGAGAATCCACAATGCTAATCATACGGAGAATTCCTGTTATATATGTTATGTGTGTGTGTAAGTCATACTTTTGAATCATCTAGAACAAAATATCCTTAAAATACTCAGGAAAAAATATTCAAAGCATGAAAATGGTTGCATTTTTAAGGAATCAAACAATATAGTATACAACTGTTCATAGTTGTTGAATAGTTTTGCAAATTTGCCTTTCTCATCTCTTCAGGCTTTAAAGCTTTTATCAGAAAAGCCTGTTTGTGGTTTACACTTGAGATTATGAAAGCAGTTTTTCCCCTCAGCTTTGGTGTCTTGCGGTCCCTCTCAGAGGAATCACTGAAAAAAAGAAGGCAAAGCGAGGCTTCTTTCATGAACAAAAATGTAATGGAGAAAATGTTTCATTAGAGTTTGCGCTAGCAGAATTTTCCTTCTCTCCTCCACAGACCATTATTTAACTCTTGTGCCATTTCTAAGTTTTTGATACAGAAGAGTTATTTTTGGAAGTTCTTATGAATGAAAAAGTGTATGATTATTGAGATAGTTGGTGTTTTGACAAATATTTATTACAGTAATCCATAAATAACTATTCTGATCACCTCAAGTTACATAGAATGCTTATTTCTGAAATAATAAAGGCTCTAGCCAGATGGTGATTGGTCTGTAATTTTTCCAGCTGAACCATATACATGGCATTGAGTATGAGATTTGTTCGAGAAAGCAACTTATTCTCTTACTGATACAATATATAGAGGATGGTATGATTATAACCATGGTACATATAGCTGGATTGCATTTATTTGAACCCCAGCTCTTCCACTTACTTCTTATGTGACCTTTGGCAAATTATTTAACCTCTCTGTGCCCATTTCCTCATCTATAAAATGAAGATAACAGAAGCTACCTCACAGGGTTAAGGTGAAATGTGCAGGCCCTTAGTAAACACTATATAATTTTTAGCTGCTGTTGCTTGGCTGGTTTTGAAGGGTTTTTTCCTAAGAAAGAGCTACGAAACTTCTGTGTTTTCCCTCCTCTACCGTGGTCCCTGTACAGTGTGATCTTAAAGTGAAATCTTAAAGGTCCTGTTGTCATCAGTCACATTTTAGATCCCAAAGTTTATATCCTTATGTTTGGATGGTATCATACACAACACAAAATTGATATAATTTCAGCAGTGGGTATCAGTAAAGGATTATCTAGAAAATCAAGGGTTTTTTTTTTAATGACAGCATTTTATTATAGCACTTTTTCTGATTTTGCCAAGACAATGAAGGCCTTTCAATATAAAATGTGAATACTTATAAATTAAAATATTATAATAGGTCTTAAATGATAACAGAAAATAAAATCACTAGTTCTCTGGCTCCTGTTAACATACCTCTGGGGTTTTTTCCTTCATCACTCACAGGGAAGAGTGGAGGCCTGCAAATTAATAAGCTTTAGGCAAAAAAAAAAATCCATTTGTCATTTTCTAAAACATCATCTGAAGTGTTAAAGGATAACTGAGGTATGTGGTTAAAAATACACAAAATAATAAAGGCCCATTTGGTTTGCTTAGAAGGGTATCTAATGAACGTTCAGAGGGTGTGAGTATAGCAGACACCACGCTAACTGGACCCAGGGGAGACAGTAATGAATAGAAGTTGCCTTCTAAAGCATAGCAACCTCATGTTAAACACAGCTGTAGTCTATTGTGATGAGTGTCATAAGAGAAGTGAATAAAGTATGTTTATAAGATGTCCAAGGAGGAAGTCTTCAAGAGTAAACATAGTTACAGCACATAAAAAAGGTAGGGCATTTTACACAGCAGAAATATGATGGAGAGAGTAGGGATATGGGGGAAGAGGACAAGAAAAGAACAGGTTCCCCTGAAGCCAGATTTCCTGCTCACAATTGGTGTGTGTGCTGTGCCTAGAGACCTGAACCCTTGAGTATTTTCTGTGCCCTTTTAAATGTTAGGATCTGGGAAGAAGGGCAGGCATGTTTTCCTTAAAATTGTTCATCTGTGTAGAAGTGCCCACGTTAAAGTCCCTGAGATTGAATATACTGAAGATCTGTAAAATTTGAATAGGGTAGGAGGGTCAGATATGCTGATAATAGTTACTGAATTGAAGTTTTTGCATGTAGTGTGCCAAGCCTTTTGCATAATCATAACATTCCTTTGAGCTAAGCACTGCTGTCTCCATTTTGCAGAGGAGTAAACTGAAGGCCACAGGTTCAGTCTTTGCATGAGGTCATATGAGTGGGCAGGATAAAGTGGTAGAGTTGAACCTCCTAGCAAGTTATACTGGGGAGTTTGTGATGAACGCCGTAGGGCTGAAATCCTATTTGAGAATCAAAAGCACTATACGAATTAAATGGGCAGGTTGAGGTTCAGCTGAAATACCTAGAACATTAGAATTTTATTGTTTATCAAAAGGAATCTCATTGAAGGATGAATGGATGATAATCATTTATGCTTTATTTACCTAGATCCTATTGTATAGAGTACCAGAAACTCCTTTTTTTTTTAAATACACTTTATAGCTTTTTTTAAAATTTATTATTTGTTTATTTTTGGCTGAGTTGAGTCTTTGTTGCTGCACGCAGGCTTTCTCTAGTTGTTGAAAGCGGGGGTTACTCTTCGTTGCTGTATGCTGGTTTCTCATTGTGGTGGCTTCTCTTGTGGAGCACGGGCTCTAGGCGTGTAGGCTTCAGTAGTTGTGGCACGTGGGCTCTAGAACACAGGTTCAGTAGCTGTAGCGCACGGGCAGAATTGCTCCGTGGCATGTGGGATCTTCCCGGCCCAGGGATCAAACCCATGTCCCCTGCATTGGCAGGCAGATTCTTAACCACTGTGCCACCAGGGAAGCCCCCAGAAACTCCTTTTTTATATTGCCAAGTCCACTTGGAACTACAAATCAAACCATTTTTTAAGGCTGATGTAATCTGTAAGGTGAAATCCTTAAATGTACTCAATTTAGGTAGCACTCAAAATGGAAGCCATTTTTCAGGAAAAGATATGAAATCTGTGATCTTGGGGACTTTGTCTTTTGTGAAACAATTCAGGAAGATGGAGAAAATTCCCTCAGTAGTAATACTTGAAAATAGCAAAAGGAGCATTTTGTGCCGGTAGCAAAGATACCAAGGAAAAGTCTGATGGGGGAGGGAGGGTTTTATGGACTTTCTAGTTGGTATCTCACAGGGCTGCTGCCAGTTAGCATTAGGGCAGGTCCTGCACAGTTGTTCACTTCAGCCTCAGCATTCCATTCTGCTTTGCTCATAGCTTGTGTTGCTTCCTCACCTAAAGGAGTATCAGCCCTCCTAAGGGGCCTCTCAACCTTCCACCTTCAACTGAGAGGTTGTGTTGCAACCTGATTGCATCCAGTCAGAAGCCTTGGGGGTCCCTGTGGTTACATCTAGAAATACAGGATTGATATTTTCTGGCAGGACCAACTTGACATTCATTCTCACAACTGGGCAAGTTCAGAGAATTTTTAAATATTTAAAACAAATGTTTTCCACTAAGCACCTAAAAGCTGCCTGATCACCTGTAAGTGTGGTTTCAGGTGGCCACCATTCTTCCAGGCTACCCTTCCGTGTGCCTGTGTGCCCCAGAGTAGTTTTACATAGCGTCACAGAGCTTGGTGAAATGAGGTTCAAATGACAATCTCCTTAATTTGTTAGCTCATTAGTTATGCTACCTGTTCTAAGATGCAGTATATTTCACACTTCATTTTGGAAATGTGTGTTCAATTTTTTTTTTCCCGCAAAACTAAACAGCATATCTTTAAATCAATGGCATTTTAGGATTGAAGAAACTGGTATTTTTCAATGATTTTTTTCCATTTCTAATAGTTCATTGTCCTGTAGGAACAGGTATCTGATGATTCAGAGGGAATCTTTCACAAGAAAGTATCAACAACCTAGCCCCACCCAGTTATGTACTTCAAACGGGTTGAATGGACTGATTTCCCAGCAATGCAGGAAGGCCAACGGAAGTTGAGAGAGAAAGCTTTCGTGGTTTGGCATGATCTGGCTGTTCATCAGGAGAGTAAGGGATTAACGAGGCGGTTCAGTTCAGTACTCCTTGAAGGAATGAATTTTTGGCACCAACTGTGGGTAGAAACCAGAGTGAATGAAACCCTTTTTGCCCTGCTGTCACAGCCTGGCTGAAACTTGTCAGCTAGAAGGCAGCATCAGATGGGCAGAGGCGGTGGGTGGTGGCCAGGAGAGATCTCATAGTGAGAGAGGGCCGCTGGCCCTGCTGACCTTTGAGCAGGGAATACTGGAGCCAGAAACCTTTACTGTTTGGTAATTTCGGACCTGAACACAACAGCATTAGTCTTTTTTTTTTTTAATTGAAGTATAGGTGATTTATGATGTGCCAATCTCTGCTGTACAGCAAAGTGACTCAGTTATACACCTATAGACATTCTTTTTTTATGTTCTTTTCCATTATGGTTTATTACAGGCTATTGAATATAGTTCCCTGTGCTATACAGTAGGACCTTGTTGTTTATCCATTCTAAATGTAATAGTTTGCATCTACCAACCCCAAACTCCTAGTCCATCCCTTTTACTCCCCTTTGCAACACCATTAATCTTCACAAGTCACTTTTTTAAGAGATCAGGTCAAGAGATAGGCACTCTGTTTGGTACCATGTCGTTAAAATGTGAGAAAAAGCAACAAATGACCCAAGGTAATTGTGAAGTAATTATTCAGAAACTACGAGTATTATTCAGACTACTCAGGAGTTCAGAGAAAGGAGGCAATTATGATGGGTCCTCACAGGAACATAGGTGTCCTACACACATGAACACAAAAAGGCTTGTGGCTGGAGGGGCTTCCCAGCTTTAGTGGGGAGGGAGGGGCATGCCTGGGGCAGCCTCCAAGCAAAGCATCATGGGAAGTATCCTGACCTACTTTGCAGAGAATCCAGCCTTCTCTGCCTGCAAACCAAATGGGTTTGTGACTCTACTTGTGTGCTCACAAATTATGTCACCCTTATACTGGGTGCCTCAGAAAAGAAGGAAGTATCACCTACCTCATTTAAGTAGAAGATGCATTTAAAAAGAAGTTGGGGAATTCCTTAGCGGTCCCGGTCCTGTCCCGTGGTTAGGACTGCAGGGGGCACAGGTTCGATCCCCTGGTCCTGATCGGGGAACTAAGATCCCTCATGCTGCACAGCACGACAAAAAAAAAAAAAAAAAAGTTCGAGAAATTATGACAAGATTTTTACTCTTGTTAACTGAGTGGCAGAAAAAATGGGCATTTGGAAAGGAAATGGGGTGCTCAGTATCTTTTTCAGTATATCTGCCCATAAGTAGTTTTTTAAAAGGAAAGTCCATATGGAGAGAAAATACGTTGGAACACTTTAAAAGAAGCTTTTCAGATTTTAGGAACTTAGTGGGAAAGCAGAACCTCTCTCCACCCTGTGGCCTTTGGCACCATCTCACCTCTGAGTGGAACTGAACCCAGAGCCTTCAAGGCCCTTGTAGTCCTGACGTGCTGTGTCTGCAGTGACGTCAGGGTTGGAGTGTAGCCCAGGATGGCAGAACTCTGGCCACTTCTTTCGCATCCACCTGGTCCTGGTGGTGCTAAGTGTGGGGGCGAGAGTAAGGGAAGATGACTCCTCTCTTCTGGGAAGCCTGCTGCCAGGCCTGCAAAGCACAGACCAGACGCTGACAAACAGCATCCATCCCATCCCTACCTGTGCTTCTCTGGCTCCAAGTGCTGGCAAAAGCCAGAAACCTTGGCATCCTCCTTCCTCCCATGCCCAAGTCAATGGCACGTGCTCTGCTGGTCCTCGCGCCCTTCTCCATCAAAATCCACATTTGTGAGTGGGTCTGCTATCAGTCCTTTAGACCTGAATTTCAGAGTTTATTTTTTCTTTTCCCCAAACCATGGCGAGAAAAGACAGTCACCATTCCACGTTAAAGAAGCATCATACATCCTTAAGCACAATTGGGAGGCTGGTATTTCTTGGAGACAGATTGCTATTGAAAAGGGGAGGGAAAGCTATGCACCCCACTGCTGGCAACTGACTACCTAATATAACAAAAACTTTTCATATAGCATGACGCTTTAGCATTTCACTTTCATCAAAGGGATCTCTTCCTCTCCAACTTCAGCTACTGTTTTACTGAGGAGCAGAGAAACTGAGGAAAAGAGAAGTTGAGCAGCTTGTCCAGGGTCACACAGCTAAAACATGTCAGAGCTCTGATGAGAACCTGGAGCCTGTGACTAGAGCCTGTGCTTTTCGTGAGTGTAGGGGAGGCAGAGAGAGAGAAATCGAAGGTGAGCGTCCTGAGCCCTCTACTCAGACTAAAACCATGGTGTGGATGTGAAGGGGTAGATGCAAAAGGTCAGGAACTCCAGGGACTTCCCTGGTGGTCCAGTGGTTAAAAAAAAATCCACCTTCCAATGCAGGGGCCATGGGTTTGATCCCTAGTCAGGGAACTAAGATCCCACATGCCGCAGGGCAACTAAGCCCACAAACTACGGCTGCAAAGCCCACGTGCTCTGGAGCCCTGGTGCCACAACTAGAGAGAAGCCCGCATGCCACAACAAAGATCCTGTGCTGCAACTAAGAATCAACACAGCCAAAAATAGAGACATAGGTAGATAGATGATAGATAAATAAATTAATTAAATATTTTTTAAAATGTCAGGCACTCCAGAGAGAAAGCAGAAAACCAAGGAACTATTCCCTTTAGGGACTCAGAGATGGTCGCTTCACAGGTGCTCCAGCACCAGCATGGTGGATAGAAAAGGCAGTGCCTTCTAGTCTCCCCAGGTGGCTTCTTGGTGTGGAAGAGAAGGTCACATTCTGGCACATGCACATGGAGAAGCCCACAGGCCTGCTGGGACTTTTTTCACCATGGCAAGGCTGGGTAGCCCACAGCCACGACTGTGGGTATGCAGCCCACACCAGGGGGGAGGGAGGCATGAGCAACAGTGGGAGGATTCACAGCATCGTTGAGAACCTAGGGGACCAGTGAGGGCAAAGGGGGAGGCAACAGACCCTGGATGTATCAGCCTTGACTTCAGCAGCGGGACACCCAGGGACAGGCAAGATCCAGTGGGTTGGAGGCTTATGAGGAGGTTCAGATTGTGAAAAATAGAGGAAGCTGTCAGGTTTTGGTTGCTGTGTAAGCTAAACATCAATGTTGTAGATTATTTTCAACTACACATGAGCTCTCATGGAACCAGTGTCAGGAAAGAACCTCAACTTTGGAGGCAAACACACCTGGTTCCAGGTGAGAAGTTGCCATAACATATTTAGGTGAAGGAAAATTCCCTCTCCCTTGTTGCAAGAAGGAAATGAAATGCCTGCATCCCTGAGGTGAGAGGAGAATTAAATGAGAAGACAACCGAAGGATCACACCAGATGCTGGCCCCTCCCTCTATTATAAACTGATCTGCAATTTGCTGAGTAAATAAAGGAGGGAGAGTCATTTCTGATCAATCATAGGGTCCATAAAACAGCCTTGAAGAAGAACATGGTGGCCAAGAGTGAAGTGAGGGACATGGGCCAGAATGCTCTAACTATAAAGGGCTCCAGGCGTTTTCCTAATTGACTTTAGAAATCACAGATTTAACTTGAAAATGTTTTCTTCCTTGTAAATTCCCCTGTGTGTTAGGTGTGTCTCTGGAGACTTGTTTCTCAGGAAGACTGCCAAGTGTTCAAACATCATCTTTGGAAATGATTCAAAGCCTCAAATTTGATTATTTTTGTACCCAAATTGCATGTGCTTAAAACTAACAGGTGTTCCTGTTAAAATGCTTCTCATTTTCACCTCTCTCAGCTCAACATGAGATTTCAAATATTCTAAAGAACCAGAGGTGTTTCTTCCTTTTTTAAAGTAAGAAGCTGACAGCTAACTTTGAAATGTTAAAGAAGCAGGTGAAAATCTGTGAACAGGGATTTTCTCTGGGGAGTGGGGTTTCAGATGGAACTTGTACTTAATACCCTGTGTTATTCAAATTAATGCATCATCGATTGCTTCAGTAATTTTTTAGAAGCATTTAAAAAGCAGGTGGAATTTTGACATCTGAATCTACTCTTCCCATTAAACATATGGTCCCAGGAACACCTGCAAATCTGTGAGTCGCATGCGTGAGTGTGTAAGGAACAGGCCCCTGAGATCGCCAGTTCTTCCTGCTCCTAGGTGTTTAGTGCCCTTACGGCTCCGTTGTTTGGTGACAAAAAAAGCTGTATTGAGAGCCTAATGTCTATTTCTGACTCTCTGGCTGAGTGGCTGAGGGTCCTGGGGAAATTACTCAAATCCTGGCTTAGTTTGCCTGTGGATCCAAACGGATCTCTCTCTTCACTAGCCGGGGAGTCTCTCCTAATATCTGCACCATTGCTAAGCAATTAGAGTTCAGCTTGAAGATCTGGCCCAATCCCTGTCCCCTCTGCCAAGTAGCTTATTCTTTTCCCCTCTGATGATGGTTTGCCAAAAGGAAAAAGGAATCATGCCAATGCAAAGAGTACCTGTTACAGCAGGCAATGGGTGAGGGGCAGCCAAAGGTATGCTGTTGAACTCGGTGTGGCTCCCTAAATGACCCCAGATAAAGAATAGACAAAATAGTGGTAATAGTCCTTGATACGGGTCATGAATGTAATCTCACCCTCAGGAAGCATCTTCGGGAAACTCTGCTGAGTTTAGGAACCTGTAAACAAGCAATCTAAGAAAGAGCAGCGAGGGGTCTGTTGGATACAGCCTCAAGACAAGCCCCATGCTCTTCCTGACCCTCCTTCCTACAAAGGCCATCCCCAAGCCTTTCCTGGGCACCAGCTCTGGAGCTGTCCTTGGTAAACCCCTTGGGTCTTCCTGACCACAGCCTCTGCCATGGCCACTGCCCACTTAGCACAGCCAGCAGGATTCAGAACACAGCCTGGAAAGGGAATCAGGCCGGGGCTGGGCAGGTGACTAACATAGTATGACATTTGGTCCTTAAGCCCAGTAGCTACAACTGGTTTCTTTGTGTGGACTGGTTTTAAAGTTTGGGACAACACATGAAAGCATACAAGCTGACTGTCAGAATATCCCCTGGCAAACAATTTGCTCACCACGTTGTCTGAACATGTGATCCAAAGTGAATCTCTAATCTCTAGCAAGAGAAGAGGGCCAGTTCCAGGCAGTGGGGATTAACTGAATTGACTGCCGGGAACCAGGACCATCCTAGAGTGTTGAACCTGATAATACCATTTTCCCAGGTGCCCTTTGAGGCTGGGAACCAGAGCCAGCTCTTTGGCTAGAAGGGCACACGTATTAAGGCAAAGGGCAGATGGACATGATATCACAAGGGCAAATGCAAATTCTGGGTGTCTGCATGACTGCCTGCACCAACAGAAGCTCCCTGAGACCAGCCAGGCACAGTGTTTTCTGTGTCCCTGGGGCCAGGCACGCAGCCCAGCCCATGGTGTGTGTCTAATGAATAGATGACTCCTGAGCCTCCTGCACCATCAGCCAACTTTCCCCGTGCTTGCTGTTGTAGGATGTTCTCTTTCTCTATGTCTTTGCTCAGGCTGATCCTGTACCTGACATGTTCTTTTGTTTCATTATCGTCTTAAACACCCATCAACTTACAGCCGCCAGTCTGCCTCCTCTCCAGCTGTACAAGCATCTCCCATGTTGCACGTGGCTCCTCACACATGTCCTCGCTCATGTTTGTGGGAAAGAGAGCACTGTGCCCATTTCACAGACGGGAAGCAGACTCAAAGACATTCAAAGGCAAGTTCAAGGACACACTGAAGATATGTGGCAGAGCAAGGACTCCAACCCAGGCCATCTGATTCCTACCCCTGTGCTCCCTGTTTTTCATTCACTGCTTAAGACTCTTCCCTGAGGCTTTGCAAGGGGTTTTATGGGCCTCCCTGCCACATCTAAGGAATGAGCAGGGAAATCTGTATTTGATGGAATGATTACTGACACTAAAAGTTAATATTCAACCCTGGGAAGTGGCTCTTCCCTGCCTGGATCTTTCTGAGGCCAGTGCTGGGAGCTCCCTCCTGGGGCTGGGCATTTATAGCTTTCTGTTTTACAGTTTATGAAATGCTCTCAACTTCTCGAAAAGCTGGGTTTTTTTTTTCCTCTTGGGAGGGGCTGACTCTACCCTTTATGAGAATTCCAAGGCTGCTGGTGCCCTGCCCATTGGGAAACACCTCTCTCTCTGCCACTCTATAAAGCTCCTAGGTGGCCCCAAGGGAAGACTTCTGCAGCGCAGCGGCTTCCTTGGGACGTGAGGTTCCCACCCTGCCACCATGAGGTTTCTAGCCCTCGCCAGCCTGCTCTGCATCTTGCTTCTCTGCTTGTCGGTCTTCTCTGCGGAAGGTAGGACTGTTCCCCTGCCCCGCCCAGGGTGCTGGTCTCTGAGCAGGGATTCCTATGTCTGGGAAGATTGGAATCAGGAAATGTTGGAGGGCAGGCCTTCCACAGGCAGTCCTGGGTCCTGAAATATGCGCTGTCACCCCTGAACCTATATAGCACCTCTATCCACAGTGGCAGCACCAGGGGGTGGCTTGGGAGCCTTAAACCCCCACAATCTCCATCCACAGCCCCAGCTCCCCAAACACACGTACACTAACTTAAAGCAGTGTGTTTACCACTCGAACACACAACCTCCCAGCTAGACTGCTTTGTGCACCTAAGTCCTACCTCGCTGGAAGTTCTGGAGTTGCTCTGTTGCAACATGTATGATGCTTGGGGCATAATCAATTTGTGTTGAGTGAATGAATAAATTAATTAAAGTCCATCTGAGTCTGAATATCCCCAAATCTCATGCTCAGGAAACACCTGTGGTAGATGGGATGAGAGTGTGTGGTGAGGGGCATGTTCGTGTGTATTTGGAAGTGGGGGAGACAGCCCTTGCACCTCTGTGAGTATGAGTGTTTAGCTCTCCTGTCTTTCCCAATCCAGACAGTTGAATATTTTGAGCTTTTGCTCTTGCCTAACCCTCTAAAAATTGCCTACTTTTTTGTTTAAGCAGCTATGCTTATTTTAACATTTATTGGAGTTTGGGAACATAGAAATAAACATAGAGGTGGAAAACACACATAATTTCATGTCTCAAGAATGGCTGTGTTCAACCTTCTACCTCTTTTGAGTATGTATGCAAGCATCTTTGTAATTGAAAACTCTCTCTATGTTCAGTCTTGTATCTCTTTTATATATCACTATGTTATTATAGTCACCAAAAATACTTACAATTGAAATCTGGAAGCATTTACACCAGAATGTCAACAGCAGCCATCTCTGTATGTGCAGTAGGATTATAGAAAGTATCTGTTTTCTAAAGTTTCTGCAATGAACATTGCCACATATACAACCTGAAAAACAGTGATTAGAATTCCTCATAAACACAGTCCATAGCAATGCAATTTATCAGAACTCTTCTGTTGGAAAAGTTAGAGGATGCCCATGTTACCTTAATGATAATTCAGTGAAGGTGAATACCTTTCCTCATTGTTTCCTGTCCATTTAAGAGTATCTCTAGCAGATTGCCCAAAGTGGTGTTATTTAAGTAATATTTTTAGGTATAACTTGCCAACAAGTGAACGTGCTATGATGAATTTACATGTTTAGACATTTAAATGATTCACAAATTTTCACTATTTTAAGTATACGGTAAAAAGCATATGTGTATGTAAAATGTTTCCTATATTTAGCATAATTTTCCTAGATTGCCAGGGGAGAATACTTGTGTCAAAGAGCAGAGACACTTCTGAGTGATGGTGCTGAACTGTTTCTCGGACAGGGACATGAGGAAGATGTATTCTGGAGGCAGAGTTTCTCCCCATGTTGACTTTGTTATTTATGGAAAATAGATCACCTCAAGGCCCATTCTTTTCCCTGGACCCTCCTGTGGCCTGGCCCATCCTGAGTTTCCTCGAGTAAACATTCCTGAGCCCTCAGCCTTGGGAGCTGACGCTCCCTCCTGCACAGACCCAGTCCCTGGCATCCCCAAGCATGTTAAGAGAGGGTCTCTGTTCCTGTGTCCACCCTCAGGGAAAAGGCATCCAAGGCATCCTGTCAAGCCCGGGAAAGTCAAGCCCTGCTGTCCCCGAGTTCCTGGCCCTGAACTGATGCTCCGGAAAGGTAAGCACCACGCACCTGCCCAGGTGTAAGGAGAGGCTCTGGGACAGGCTGTGTATGTGCCTCCTGCCCACCCCCCCCCCCCACTGTGCCTGGCATCAGGTTCCGTTGTGGAGGGGCCACAAGCAGACGTGATCTCAGCTTCGCTGAGCTTCCTGTCTAGTGGGAGAAACTGATCCACCCCACCCCTCCCCTCCACACAAAAGTCCACAAATGAATCACCTTGAACTGAATACATTCCCTCAAGGGAAAGAACAGGATGCAATTAGAAAATGGGATGGGGAAGACCCCCACCATGGGTGGGAGGCATCCGAGGAGGCGACATGTGTGAGACCTGGAGAAAGACAAGGAACTGGCCCGAGGAGAGTGGAGGGGCCGGGGCAGGCGGGGGAAGCAGCAGGCCAGGAGGCATGAGACGGGCAAGAGGGAGGCCTGAAGGCAGAGGGGGTGGCGGTAGGGAGGCGCTCACAGAACAGAGGCCGGGCTGGCCTCGTGCGTCAGCTGGCACCTGACGCGGGGTCGCCACAGGGGATGGGGCACGCAGGTCCAGGGTGTCCCGGGGCCGTGGGCAGGCAGCGCCAGTCCCAGGCGCCAGGCTAGAGGCGCAGAGCCAGGCTCCCTGCCAGAGTGAGGCCCCGAAGAGCGAGGCTGCTCTCTCCTGTGAGGTCTGGGGGGACTGAGGGGTGAGGGAGACGGGCCAACAGAGGGCTGCAGGCACTCAGCTCCCAGGACTGGGGCAGCAGGCAAGGGGCAGGCTGACGCCAGGGACTTGCCTGACCCGGGGTTCAAGGGTAGGATGGCTGGACCTCTGCTGGCTTTTGGTAGGAGGGTCCTAGAGCCTGGGGCACACGGAGCCGCCACAGGAAAAGCCAGCCAGGCCTGACACAAACCCAGGGTCCTGTCCCCCCCTCTCTGCTGCCTACAATCCTCTCTCAGGGGTCGGAGAAGGCCCCAGCCCTGGTGGCTCCTCTGGGGCCATGGCCCAGGGAGCCTGTGACCAGAGCCAGAGCCCCCACACCCCTCCCAGCTACCAAGAGTCCTGTGCGCCAAGGTGGGGCCCGGGTGTGAAGCGGAGGGAGGGAGGCCGCACGGATCAGCCTCGGGCCACCTCTCTGGAGAAGCTGACAGCCCCTCCTTCCAGACTGGCATCACATCCCGCTGGGGCCTGGTAAAAATAACCAGTTCTCACACACTGAACCCGCGTGTGAGGCCCCCGCCCGCCCAGGCTGGCTGACGGCAGCTCTGATCTCCCGGGAGGCCCCAGCCTGCTGGAGGAGCTGTGTGTCTGTGAGTTCCTCCCTGTTAGGGGGGCCGGTGGGGGGGGGGGGCAGGCTATGCACAGACCCTGCAACCCCCTCCCCAGGATGGACTTGCTCAGAGGCTCTAGTTGATGAAAAAGATCAATAAAGAGTCAATAAGAAGAATAGAAAAGAGCTTTATTTGAGATAAACTGAGGACTAGTCCAGAAGCCCGCCTCCCAGATTACTGTGAGAAACTGCTCTGGAAAAGGGTTTTCAGAACAGTTTTATATCTTGTCAGGACAAAGAACATTAAACAGGTCAGGGTTACATTTCTTCAAGGTTTAAAAAAAAAAAAAGAACAGACCAGCATGTACACAGTGAGTCAGCATGGCCTTGGCACCTGGGAAGGAACTCTCATCATCAGAGGCCCAGCGCTGGCATCCCAGGAAGAGGGGCATTTAATCTATATTTTTAACATGGACATTCTTTACTTCTGGTCAATGTGCCCTTTTCTTTCATATTTCAAAGCAGGTGTACAATGTATGTTTGATAGGCCACACACAGGCTATTTTAGTTAGCATAAAATTCAACTTAACTCATGTATAAGCCAGAATGACTTCCCTATATCTCAATATGTGAAAAAAATTTTTTTTTTGGCTGCCTGTGTGGGTTGTGGGATCTCACTTCCCCGACTAGGGATTGAACCCAGGCACGACAGTGAAATTCCGAAATCCTAACCACTAGGCCGCCAGGGAATTCCCTGTGAAAATTTCTTTTATAACAATAAGAAAAGAGAAGTTAAGGATGTACGTGTGCCTGTGTACACACATACACATGCACGGACAAGCACACACAGTTCATGGA
Source organism: Hippopotamus amphibius kiboko (assembly GCF_030028045.1). Classification (NCBI taxonomy): domain Eukaryota; kingdom Metazoa; phylum Chordata; class Mammalia; order Artiodactyla; family Hippopotamidae; genus Hippopotamus; species Hippopotamus amphibius. The sequence continues at coordinate 54,169,993 of NC_080190.1, read as the reverse complement.
AAACACAGCAGCCCGGTTAACTCCTTGTGCACAGTACAAGGGCAGCTCTTGTTTAAGTCACACAAGACTTTAGAATAGTCTAAGTGCATGGCTCCCGTGTTGAGTCTGGATTTCTTTTTAGTGTATATGTCTTTTAAATTCCATTGCAGGAATTTGCAAACAACTTAGAACAAGAAGAGTGAAACAAATATTTTTACTAGGTCCCTATCATGCGATCTCATTTAAATCCTTGGAACATAGGGAAGCATGGTCACCACTTTAGGCTCAGAAAGACTGCAAGGCAGAGCCAGGAACCTGGATCTGTCTACCTCTCTCCACTGCAACAAACTGCCTCCTCCAGAGAGAGACATTTCCTACATCACACTTATGAAGACACGCATGTGCTGAAGGGAGACTGCAGACTTTCTGGAAGGAAAGCTCCATCTGGGTTGGAATCTCAGCTCCAACACCTGCTAGCTGTGTGCCCTTGAGCAGGTCCCCCAGCTCTGCTAAGCCTCAGTCTCCTCAAGTGTAAAAGGGTATAGTAACAGACTGTATTATGGTAGTCTATTACCTCATAGTCAGTGGGATCTTGGCTATAAAGCCTGGCATTGGCTCCCCCGTAAGCTTGCCCTGCTGTGGCTGTGGAGGAAGTCTGAGCTCGCCCAGGCTTGGTGGTTGCACTGGTGGTGTTCCAGGGCTGACCCTGGGGCTCACTCAGCCCTGTGGAATCAACGGCAGGGGCGCTGGGTGTGCCGGGCTCTGGGAATTTGGCCTCTGTACCGCAGTTCACTGACATAGCAGGGTTCGTGCGTGTTTGTCAAAAGAGAAAGTAACCCGGGGCTGCCTGGATGAGTCCCTGAGCTGACATCACCAGCTGTGACACACGCAGGTCAATATCGCCTCCTCTCCAATCCAAGGTGTCTTTCCCGAGCGTGGCTTTACCTAAGTGCTGTGCTAGGACCATGGTGGTGACAGGAAGCAGCAGGCACGGGGCCCTGGGTCAGTGCGACAAAACCATTGTCAAAAATCAGTGTGCTGAGTGACCGATTTGCTGAACTTACCACATTTACCAATTTACTAAAAAAAGCCTTTCTCTAAAGCATTTGAAACGTTTGTAACAATCTATGTGGCAGCATTTTTTAAAGAAATGTTCAATTGTTGATTCTGTTAGTGCTTGAGGGGCCTCAGGTTTAGGCCGGGGTCAGACCAACAGCTGTCTAGGCCCCACTAGCTGGGAAGTTCTGTGACCTTGGGGCCTCTGTCAGGCTACACTGCTTCCATGCATCCTGAGGCTGTCAGTGAGAGAGCTCCTGGGGAAGGCTGGGGAGGCCTTGTTGGGGGTCCCTGGAGTCTGAGAGTGTGCCTGCCTATCCCACAGAATTCCCGAGGCCTGAGAGCTCCATGCCGCCCTCCCTTCTTTGAAGCCCAGCAAAATGACTTGACCCATACTGGGTGACAGGGGCTGAAAGGGGCACAGAGAAATTCCTCCCCCACCGTGGGCTTGCCACTGTTTTCAGAAAGGAGCCCAGACTGCAGAGATGAAGGTTGCCCGTTGAGGACCACAAATGTGATGACTTGAGGGTTTTGGCAACTTTGGGTGGTAGCAGGGTGGACACAAGGTCTCAGTACAACAGATGTAGGAAAGGAGGAAGTAGATAGGGTGTCCGGCCCGTCCCGCCCAGTGGACCAATCAGAGAGCCTCAGATCAGCAATCTTGTTCCTTGTGATTATACCTGTCAGCCATGGCAGCATAACAAAACACCTCCCACTTCAGTGACCCAAAAAATAAGTAGTTATCATTTTCCATGAGTCTTCAGGTCAGTTGAACGGTTCTTCTGGTCTTGGCTGGGCTGATTCATTCTTCCAAGGGTTGGATAGGCTTCCACTGAGCTGGCTGGGCTCTCTCACATGTTTGGGGGTCAGTGGTCTGAAGTTAGGATGGTCTCAGTTGGGCAATTGGACTCTCTTCCACATGATGTCTCATCCTCCAACAGGCTAGCTCAGACTTGTTCACCTGGGGCTCTGGGGATCCAGCTATGTGAGTGGAATTACCTAAGGCCTCTTCAGGCCTCAGAACTGGTCCACCCTCATCTCCACTGCCTTCTCTTGGCTAAAGCAAGTCACCAGGCCGGATTCAAGGAGCAGGGAAATAGACCCCTTGTCGTGATGGGAGAAGCTACAAAGTCACATTGCAAAGGAAGGGTGGAGAGCTGTACCTATATTTGCAATCAGTTAACCACAGCTATTTATTGTAGGAGCCAGAGAAGAGAGTCTTGGAGCCTGAGGGTGGGAACAGGGGTGGAGGGTAAGCAGTGGTCAGGAAATCATGGTTCTCCATCAGAAAGGCTGGTGGAAAACTCTTGCAATATGATATTAATAGAAAGGAGTAGTTTACACTGTATATGACTATGATTATCACTATGGGAAGGCAAAAGCACTTTCAGATAGGAAGAAAAAGAGAAAGAAAATTACACCAATATTAGCACTTATTTATGATTAAGCCATGAAGCTATGGATGAATTATAATTAAATTTATTTTTTGTATAGCTAGTGATTATATAGCAATTACTGTGCAGCACTTACGTCTGATAACTCATTTAACCCTCACAATAATCCTAAGAGTTAGATACTTTTGCCATCCTTATGTTTACAGATGAGGTGCCAAAGCACAGAGAGGTTTAGTAGCTTTTTGAAGGTCACCCAGCTAGAAGGTAGCAGTAGAGCTGAGCTTTGAATCCAAATAATCTGGCTCCAGATTCTATGTTCTTAACATATCCTGCCAACTTGCAGATAGTAATAATTCAGAAACAAAAACAGAAAAAAGAAGAATTTCATTACCATAATTTAATAACCCTCCTCATTCATCTGTGTTTCCTTTTTTATGCAAATATGCTTACCTAGTTTTGTTTTTATTGTACCTCATTTTTCAATTTTTAAAATTAACATTGCATTGTAAGCATTTTTCTTTGTGTTGCTATATACTCTTCATAATCACAGTGTTTTATGGCTGTTCAACATTCCCATCATCACAAGGTACCATTTACTAACTAACCATTTCTCTACCATAGGATATTCAGATTGTTTCCAGAATTTTTTTCTTCTATTAAAAACAAAACTATGAGGACTTCCCTGGCAATCCAGTGGTTGAGACTTCGCCTTCCAATGCAGGGGGTACAGGTTCAATCCCTGATCAGGGAGCTAAGAAGCCACATGCCTCTCAGCCAAAAAACCAAAACATAAAATAGAAGCAATATTGCAACAAATTCAATAAAAGACTTTAAAGATGGCCCACATCCAAAAAATCTTAAAAAAAAAAAACAAAAACTATGAAGCCTAGCTTAATGCATGCAGGTTTTTTCCCTTATGGATTATGCCTCCCATAAATGGAGCTGGTTTGTCAGAGGATGAAAACCTAGCTTTGAGACACACATTGCCTGAGACAGGGAGGAGATGGCCTGAGGATCCAAGGGCCTGCAAGTAGGTGTGGGTGAACCCTCCCACCACCGCCATCAGAAATAGGCCTTCCAGACTCCTCAACTTCAGTGGACTCTGCTCTTCATAGAGACAGTTGAAGAGATAAACTGCCTTCTCTCCATCTTCCGCCAATGAATCAGATTTCTCCCTGATGGGATAGAAATAGCGTGGGTTGTTCATGTTCACAATGAAAGGCCTCCTCTGGGCCTCCAGGAAGGAGGGTAAGATCTGACTCTTGCTTTGATTTAAAAAAAATATATATTTGTATCTAAAAATTAATCTTAATTATATTTTCTCCTCTCCCCTGCCTCAACTCTGTCTGCCTCTCTCCTCTTGTCTGGTCTTGTCTCATCTTGTCTGCCCACTGATCCTTCCCAGGACACCGTGTGAGAAACTGCAGACAGTGCAAGCTCAAGCCAAAGCCTCACTTTTGGGTGGTGCCTGGGGCGCTCCCACAGGTGTAGTGCCCCCCAAAACAGGCTCCATACAGCTGAGACCCTCATGCTCAGTGCCTGAGGCACCTAGAAGCCTTAGCTTCCCCCAAGATGCTCCCCTCAACGTTGGGGCTGATGACAAAGCCTCTGCCCATGGACCTGAGCCTCCGCTCTTAAAGACACAGCACTTCTTGCCTGCCTCGTTGGGTTGTACTCATGCTGCCTTTTAGAAAAGCCTGAACCAGAATCTTCTGAAAACCACAACACAGATTCAAAAGTCGAAGCTCTAGACACAGATGTAGAGAGCAAACATGTGGACACCAAGTGGGGAAAGCGGGGTGGGGGGGAGGTTGTGGGGAAATGAATTGGGCGATTGGGACTGCCATATATACATTACTAATAAGAGAAAAGGTATCAGATTGTACACTTTAAATATGTGCAGTTTATTGTGTGTCAATTGTATCTCAGTAAAAGTTCTTAAAGAAAAAAATAAAAAACAAACAAACAAAACAAAACAAAACAGAAGTCAAAGCTCTGGAATGCCTGTCTTGCTGTGTGGCCTGGGACAAGTAACTTAGCCTCTCTGGGCATGCTGGCTTCAGAGATATAAAATCCAGCAAGAAAAAACACCTAAGGAAGGCACCAATGGGCTTCACTCACCCCTTTCAACCTTCATGGCAGCCAGCTGGGATGTCGGGGGGCTTCATCTCAGGCAGTCAAAGGCCCTGGGAAAGTTTCAGAACTCCAGGTCCTGGCCATTCATGCTACCAACCTTCAGAGTTATTGTGAGCCAGGTTCAGCCCACCTGGCCTCAGTCTCCACCTGGCCCCTTGAACACCGATAGTCAAGATTTCACCAAGACCTGCAGCAGTTACAAATCCGAAGACTTCCAAGCCTGCTAGGGTGCAGGGTAACAGGAGCTCAAAAGCAGCCAACCAGCAATGCAGAGGCTCAGCCGTCCTGAGATACACCTAAGCCCCTAACCATCCCATATCCCATGGCCTCTTCCTAACTTCCTGATGTGAGCCTGCTGGAAAGAGCATTCAAAGAAACAAATTATAAATAAATAAACAAAATGCATGGCACATGGTTGTTTCAGAAAATTGGTGGTTGGGCCTGAGCCACAGCTTTCTACTAGAGGAAACCCAAGCCCTGAAGCCTCTCCTGGAGGCCAGCCTCCAGCACAGCACGATCTAAGCAGGAGAAGGGGGAGTGAGGAATAGTGACAAGAGCAAGGGTCTTGGGCTGACATACCAGGACTCAACCCCAGTCCTTCCCAGGATTTTCCTGTGGCCTGGGCAAGTCAGTTCCCTTTTCTGTAAAATGGAAAGACCAGGACCTGTTCAGAGGGCTAACCTGAGACTCCGGCAGGTAGACAGATGTAAAGTGCCCGCAAGGGGCCTGGCACACAGAGGAGCTTGGTTCTGGGAAGCCCCTGCCTTCCCTGCCCCCACCCTGGGGGAGTGTTTATGCCCAGTGAGCACAGAACTGCGGAGGGGAGGCTCAGAGGGAACAGATGGCGCAGGTCTAAGAGGCTTATCCCTCAGTAAAGTTCCTTCTAATCTGATTCTCCCAGCAAGGTGAGAAGGCCCTCCCCACGTCATCCCACAGCCACGTCTGTGAATGCCAGGCCCACTAGGTGTGAGGTTGACAGGCAGAGGTTCCCTGGCACCAGGCAATGGGGCCAGCAGTCCTAGGGCAAGCCCAACGTCCCTACCTCGTCCTAGGCCAGACCTTTCCCTTTCTTTCAGAAACTTCTTTGGTGAGCAGCTCATCCACTCCCTCACTCAGTCACCTGTTCCCGGGGTAGGGAATGGTCAGACTGTGCTAGTTCTGAGGCTCAGAGATGAACAAATGCAGTCCCTGAGGGCTGAGAAGTCATCACTGTTCCCCACAGTTGTGAGGTAAGAACAGAGGACCAGCCATAGAAGTGGACATGAAAAGAGAAGGAGCTGATGCTTGCACTGAGTTATGGGAGAGTTCCAGCGGGAGAAGGGGCGCGTGTGTGTATGTGTGTGAGTGTGTGTGTGTGTGTTGGGATGAAGCAGGGGTGAAGACTTGAGTGTTTGAGAAGTATCTAGCAACCGAACAGCAAAATCAGGTGACAAAGAGGAAGCAGAGGTTTCAAACGGGGGCCGTGGGAGCACCCAGACGTTATCAGATGTTCAGAGCTTATCCTGAGGACAATGGAGAGCCAGAGCTGTGAGCAGGAGAGGACGCAGGTAGAAAGGACCATTAGGGGGAGATGGAATGAGCTGGAACTAAGGCAGGGCAGTGGGCGAGGCACAGAGGGGAGGGATTGGAGGTGCTTCTGGACAGCGGTGGAGCAGCCTTCAGACTCAGTAGCTGGGCGGGCTGTGGGGCCAAGTCCACGGTGAACATTCCTGCGCTGTGTGGGACTCTCACCAGGAACTCTCTTACAAGGTGAACCCCTCACCTCCCAGCAATGGGGGAGCTGGCCATTCCAGTTCCTTGTCCCTCACCCATCTCCTGTCTGCTCCACCACCCCCCACCCCACCCAAGAGAATGTAAAGAAAACACTCACACAAAACTAAACACGCGTGCTTGAAGGTCAATAGGAGGAACAATTCAAAGGTCACGTGTCCGGCCACTGACCCCTCCTCGTGCTCAGGAAAGCACAAGCCCAGAAGCCTTGGCTTCTTTGAGGGCCCAGTAAGGTAGTCATTTAAGGTACACAAATCAAAGGAAGACACAGCCTGGCCCTTGGGAGGATGCTGTCTCTGGGGGCAGAAATGCGGTCCCTGCAGCTCTGAGCCACTGGCATAGGGGACATGGGTGCCAGAAAGAGACCAGCCTCGGGCCAGATGGCAGTGACCCAAAGGGGCTTCCAGGGACACCAGCCCCCAGAGCAGCCCAAGCAAAAGGTAGGAAGCGCAAAAGGGAGCTGACGACCCTGTACCTGCCCACCCAACCTGCCCCATCTGTCCTTCCTCTGAGGAGTGAGGGAAAGCCTGAGACCGATTCCCAAGCAAACAGAGGTGCCCGTGCAGAGCTGGACGCTGTCCAAATGTCAGACACTCTCCTTCCCATGCTCACCTGTGGGATGCCCACTCCAGAACTGGTGACACAGGCTTTTAAACTTGATGGAAGAACTTCACCCTCAAAGGGTTATTGAGTCGACTGGGAAAGTCTTACGAATAAGGCTATTCAAGGCTCCCGGGGACCCTAAGAGGATACGAAGAAAACCCAGACATCTGAAAGTGACTTTACATTACAAAACTGGAATTCTTCCATTGCCTTCATTGACTCCTTGAAGAATCTAAACATATTGGCAGGTTACAGTAGTGTCACTAGAGAAAGTGTGCGGTCTCCATGGCAACTAAAGGGGCCCACACTCCTTGACTGGTGGGACCCCTGGAGCAGTTGACAGGCACTTGCTTCCCAGACAGACTTGGGTTCAAATGATGGCTCTGTCATGTGCCCACTGTGTGACATCAGGGCGCTCAGACGACCACTCAGAGTCTCAGGTTCCCCATCTGGAAAATGAAGCTAGGAGTGCTTATCACAGAGGGCCCTTAGGGAGGGGAAATGAGGAAATGAGAAATGTCTGGCTGTGAAATAGAAGCTGAATGGTCATCACAGATCTGCTTCCACCAAACTAAATGGATCCAGGACTCTCCTCTCCACCCGTATTCAAGACTAGGTCCTCTGGGACCACTTCCATCCCCAGCTATCACAGAATCTCCTGTTGGAAACCACGTGCACTTTACAGCCCTGTGTGCCCACCCACCCTGTTGATTCATCTCTGAGCTTATCTCTGAGCAAACTGTCCAGGGTAAACCACTTTCTGGAGTCCCGACTGGTTAATGTTCACGCAGGACCCCACATGTGACTACCCTGACTGACTCTGCAGCCGCTTGTCCTGGTGTGGAAGCATCATAAAACTTCTAGGAGATGGGTGTGTCTAGGTATCTAGTCTAGTTTCCCAAGTGGTGGCTGGACCTTGCCTGTTTACAAGCAGTCTGGTAACATGTGGCCAGCTCCAGAGGCAGCTGGCAGGCTTGTTATCAACAGTTCCATCTCTGGATGAGATCTTTGGCTCATCTGCTGTTTAATCTGTCAAACTGTCCCACCCCTCAGGATGTGCAAAGTATGAACCACAGGGTGGAAGTTATCAAATTATGAGATGTCAGAGTTGAAAGGGTCCTTTTCCACATCAAAATGCCACCATTTTGCTTGTTCACCTCAGTGTTTAAATACGCTATAGATATGGACGCTTATATGCGGGCAGTAGTCCCCACCACTCCCTATAGCCATTCCCTCAGCCATTTCACATTTTTTCACGTCCTGCCTGGCTCAGCAGGCATTTCAGTGCATACCCTTTGGCCACTCCAGCCTACCTGTTTATGGATGCATGGATGGATAGACGGATGGATGGATGGACCGGGAGGGAGCATGTCAAAAGCCTACAGAGGGTCAGTTGTTGACTAGGACCAGGAACCAAGACTTATGACACTGTCAGGTGGTTCTTCTTTCATTCATTTATTGAGTCATCATTCAGCCAGTCAATAGCTGCTGATTGAAGACCTGCCGTGGGACAGGTCCTGAGGGGATACTGAAGCAACCTATGCACGAAACAAGGTCTCTCCTCTAAATGATTCACGGTACTCTGGGGGAGACACCAAAGCAGACAGATTACAGCACTAAATTCTTTTAGGGGCCCTGTCAAGTTCCCAAGTAGGGACCAGTTCTGTCTGGGGGCAGCAGCATGCCAGAAAAAAAGAACTTTCTGAAGAAGAAGACATTCTTGGGAATATCCCCTACCCAGGCTCAGCCATGTGGCAGGCTGAGATAGCAAAGGATCCTGCCATAGGGTGAAAATAGGTAATGTCAGGGCTGGAGCTTCTGCCAACCTGTGTGAATGCCGCAGCGACCAAGAGTCATCATTGTGACACAGGAATCCCAGCCAGCGGGTACTAGTTCCAGCCAGATGGGCACTGGGGAAATAGGTGGCAGCCCCAGATTCCTGCAGAGTCTGTCAGTTAGGGGAGCAAGTTGGGCCTTAGACAGATAAGAGGAAGAATGCCATCCCCATGTCAGAAGAAACTGAGGCAGCCACCCTCTACCTGGCCTGGACACACCAAGTGGACAGAGGGTGGCCACATTGCAGAGAAGATAATGTCCAGGACTCCCCAGCCCCATAGAGCCCACTGCTGTGGGAGGAACTCCCAAATTCCAGCCAGATGGGTACACCTGACCCAGACTTGTAGAGGACAGTCCTCAGGACCTCACCTGGGCTGGGATAGGTGGGGCCTCACAGTCATGTCCAGAGAGGATACATCCCCTGACGCTATGCCTTCATGCTCAGTACCAAAACCCATCCTGGACCATGGCTTCCCTGTCATAAGCCAGCATTTTGTTGGAACTTAGCAACTGGACAGAACAGATTAGGATGCCAAGGACCAGGGCAGATGTCAGCCTGCCAGAATGTCTCATCCCAGACAGCTGGGGCAGTAGCAGGGTGCTGGAGACCTACCCTTTTCCCCTCCTAGATCAGGGTCATCGGGAAGATGAGCCCAAAAGCAGGCACCTGCTGCTCACCACAGCCTCAGCACCAGAAGGAGCCAGGAGAGTTTCTTGCCCAACTTCTCCTGGTGCAGGTGTGCATGCGTGACCCGGGCATGCATGTTTACATGAGGAGATGTGAGAGATCTGCTGGTGTATGGGTGTGCATGCATGTGGGGCTGCAAATGGAACTAGAACTCATATTGTTTTCGGGCAGCTATGTGAATGTGTGTGCGTGTACATGGGCAAGGCACTGTGGGTTAGCACACTCAGATCAGATATGAGCAAAAAGGTCATAAGACGCTGAGTTGGCAGATGGGGATAGAACACACATGCGTGCCCAGGCTGGGAGCTGGCACTTGAATTCCCACTTGCCAACAACTGGACCAGCTGGACCAGTGGTATATCTACCTGATCTAGAGATGACCTGATTTAGTATTTCACAGCAGGTACCATGCATGGCAAGGATGCCCAGGAGAGAGGGAGCTTGTCACCCCATAGGGCGATGGGCACGTGGAGGATAAGCTGACAGGTGTGTCAAAGACTGCCCAGGATCTTTGGGTAAAGGCCAAGCCCCATGTCTCATGGCAGGTGGGACCTTCCTTCCCAGCTATGAGAAACTGAGCCCTCCAGGCAGTTTTCAGACCCTCAGTACTACAAGGTCAAGATCAGGGTCCATGGTGAGAACTTCCATGAAGAGCGACTGTTTGCCTAGGTTCTCAGATGCTTTGTTTGTGGGCAGGGGCTTGTTTAGAGTGACCAACTCATCCCAGTTTACCTCAAACCTTACTGGTTTTCACACTGACAGTCCTGTATCCCTGAAAATCCCCTCAGTCCCAAGCAAACCAGGCCGCTAGTCACTATAACAGATCTGAACCTGTACAACTGAAGGGGCAGAGTCTCTTTAAGAAAAAAAAAAATAAACTATTGATAGAAATACAAAATTAGGGCTATGGAAGGATGTGTGAGCAAGGGCTCTGGAACCGAAGCTTCGGGAGCTTCATGGTCTTCATCTGCCATGGAAAGAGTTTCAACTATTTTTGCAGCCAGGCCAAACTGGGTGTGAAACCAGACTCTCTCCCTCACTGACTGTGTGAGCCTGTGCAAGTGATTTACACTCTCTGTGCTTTAACTTCTTCCTTTCAAAAGCAGGGACAATCACACCAGACACACACACACACACACACACACACACAGCATGTGGGGTACTCCTCTATTCATCTCTAGTGCAAGTCTGTTGACTGAGTGAACTGAGGAGAAAGAAGTCAAAAGCGCCAGAACCACTTGATGAGGAGATGGGCAGACAGGGCACAGGGAGAGCTGGTTTTTCTCAGCACACTGACACCTGCCCCAGGAAACCCTGGCCCTGCCTCCAGCTCACTGGGTGATCTACAGAGAGCCTCAGTCTCTTCATCTCTGTGTAGGGCTTGTGGAAGGCTTGCGCTGGCTCTGTCTCAGCATTTTGTAACACGAAAGATGGAGAAATGTCTGTGCAATTTAATGTGCATCTTTCCAGCAGACTCACAGATATAAAGAACAAACTGTTGGTTACCAGTGGGGCGAGGGGAGTGGAGAGGGGCACTGTAGGGGTAGGGAATTAAGAGGTACAAACTATTAGGTATAAAATAAGCTACAAGGATATATTATACAACAAGGGGAATATAACCAGTATCTTATAATAACTATAAATGGAGTATAACCTTTATAAACTGTGGACCACTATACTGTACACCTGTAACATATAATATTGTAATCAACTCTACTTCAATAAATAAAATAAAAAATAAAAATAACTTATAACTTTTTAAAAAATAAATAAAGCACACCTTTTCAGTGAAAGGGCCAAGCTCGAGGGGATTCAACAAGAAGCGTTTTGGTTAATTAGGCCTGAAAATTGCCAACTCTGGGACTGCTCATTCATCTTCTCCTTGGCCTGAATCCCTCACTCTTGCTAACAGTAGATGGAGGAGGGCTGGCCTGGGGGATGCAGAATACTCTGCTCCTGTGAATGCCCTTGGGGAGGAAATGCTGGGACCCCAGCCAGGGAGGCCTCTCTGGGGAGCACACAAAGGTGTCCTCTCTGTCTGTGGACACACCTTCCCAAGGGCATCCTGGAGAGTGATCACGCTTGGGCCTAGAGTATCCACCCTGTACACCCTGTGAATATAAGGGGGACAGGCTGCTTCTTCAGACACTACTGTCAGAGCAAGAAAATGAGGGTCCAGCCCAGGGAAACTTATCAGCAACCAGGAAGGTTCCTGAGCTTGAGTGTTTCTCCCAGTTGCCAGCACCCAGGGCCCCCACAGCAGGGCCTTGCTTTGCCTAAACATCTTCCAGGGATGGGGAGCTCACCCCTCCTGGGGCAGTCCATAACTGTGTCGGCCAGTTCTGTTAGCAAGTCTGTCCCAGGGGCTTGAATCTGCTTTCAAACAGCTCACCCTTCCTTGCAAAGCTTGCATGGGTCTGCTGCTTCTCCTGGCCACAACTGGGCACTGGGGATGGGGAGGGAGGCTAGCCTGCTGCCTGGTAATTTCTTTTTTTTAAATATTTATTTATTTATTTATTTATTTACTAATTTATTTATTTTTGGTTACATTGGGTCTTCGTTGCTGTGTGTGGGCTTTCTCTAGTTGTAGAGAAAGGGGGCTACTTATTGCTGTGTGCAGGCTTCTCATTGCCGTGGCTTTCTTGTTGTGGGGCACGGGCTCTAGGCACCACAGGCTTCAGTAGTTGTGGCACATGGGCTTCAGTAGTTGTGGCACATGGGCTTAGTTGCTCCGCAGTATATGGGATCTTCCAGGACCAGGGCTCGAACACAATGTCCTCTGCATTGGCAGGTGGATTCTTAGCCACTGCACCACCAGGGAAATCCTGCCTGGCAATTTCTGCCTCCCACCTCAGTAGATTCTTGAAGGCCCTCACTGCTGCCCACCACACATGTGGACCCCCATTAGTGATCAGACTAGTAATTGGACCCTCTGGGAGATCTGGCTTGGCCTGGGGCCCAGACAATAATGGGTTGAGATCTCAGAGAGTTGGTCCTGATAACCTCTCACCACCTGCCCCTTTCCCTACCACAACCCTCCTCTTTGTCTTTTGACCTCCCCCTCTGCCTACTCCCCATATCCTCCAGGGACACATTCCTGGAGGGTATTTGGATTTTTAAGGCCATGCCCTTCTCAAAGCCGTCTACCCCCTTTACTGCACTGCTCTCATTTCTCCTAGAGGCTAGTGGGAGGGATCCGTCTATGCTGAGGCTGGGTTGTTTCCTCGCCGCTGTTTTAAAGTCAGGCTCCAAGAGAGTGGCAAACCCTCTGACAGCCACAGAGGAAGTTCATAAAAAGACAACTGCAGTGGAACCTAGCCCTACCAGGACTTGGAGACTCGGAGAAGCCCCAGTTTTCCAGTGCCAGGAAGACCTGGGGTGCCCTTGGCTCCTGCGCTCCAGACCTGGGGACGGAGGTCGTGGTAGCACAGAGGAGTACCCTTGGCCCGCTCTCCCGCCCCCCACCCCCGCCCGCTGCTGGGAGCGGGTCCGCTCAGCTCTGCCCCCACTCATGGGTCTCAGGCGGCGGGCGCGAGCGCTCCGGCGGCGCCGATCCGAGCCTTGTCATCCGCTTAGCGCCCTCGCACCACGCAGCGCCCCCGCCCGCCGCCGCCTCCCCCGCCGTCAGCGCTGCACTCGCCGCGGGCTCGGGGCACGCTCCGCGCTCGGCGCCCGGCCTCGGCTGCGGGGAGCCACACCACCCGCCCGCGGAGACATGGGGCGCGGGCCGCGGGCCGTCCTGGCCCTGGGGCTGCTGTGCCTTCGCCTGGGTGAGTGGCCGCTGGGCCCCGCGGGCCCCGGTGGGGACAAGGGATGGGTGCCGGCGCCAGCCGGGTGGACCCAGGGACAGTTCTGGACCGTTCACTTCCAGAGTGGGGCTCAGGACGGGGGCGGGGGGACGGGGACCGTCGCTGCTCTCCGCTTCTTCAGAAGCAGGCGGGAGGTTTGGCGGCTGCTCTGCAGGCTGTGGGAGGGTTTCCCCACTCCTCGTGTGACCTTGGCCAGGGCACTGCCCCTCTCGGGGCACGCTCTCCCAGTCTGATGGGGCTGCGATTGGCCGCTTCTTAAGTTCCTAGCGCCCCAGATGGTGCATGTCCCTGACAAGCCAGAGCCCAGCCTGAGCCCACGGGGAGGTGGTGGCCGGGGGACCCGGTGGGCGCGCTGGGGTCTGGGAGGGGAGTACCCGCCTGCCCGCGGGTGGGGCCAGATGCACGACCACGCCAGTGCGGGGCTGTCCCTCCGCGTGTCCGGGTGTCCTCTGTTCTGTGTTCTCTTCCTAGCCCAGGCCAACTTCGCCCCCCACTTTTTTGACAACGGAGTGGGCAGCACCAATGGAAACATGGCCCTGTTCAGCCTCTCGGAAGACACTCCTGTGGGTGAGTAGCCTTGGCACCTGCCCCTCATAGGTCTCCCGGAGGGGCGGCCCACGTTCACCTGGACACAGGGACCGAACCCATGACTCCTCGGAGCCTATCCAGATGAGGACCGCCAGGCTGCGGGTGCTCCCGGGGCACCCTGTTTGCCCTCTGAATTCCCTGGGGCAGTTGCAGGAAAAGGAGGGCAAAGCGGCTGTGGAGACCTAAGCCTGGCCAGTCCTGGAGACCCAGCCACAAGCCCAGAGATAGGGCTGGCCCCAGGGGCAGGCAGCAGTCACTAGCACTGGGGCTTTTACCCACTGCGTGACCTTGAGCGACGGTACTTACCTCCCAGAGCCCCAGGGCTCAAGGCTTTAAAATGGCCCTAGAACAATGAATTCACTGAGATCTGCAGAGAGAGGGGAAGCTGGAGAGGGAGGAGAGAGATTCACACTTCCTCCCCATCTCCCAGTCTGGGAACCCTGAGCAAAAGGACCAGAGCAGTGTAAAAGAAGCACCTGCTCAGAATTCCCTGAAGAACTGTTCCAATCTTGGGGGAGAGTGCTGCACATGGGTCACCCTCTGCCTTAAGGATCCTCCCTTTTCTCTCATCCCCTGTCCCCAGTCCTGGCTGCTGGGACAGGAGTCATTACCAGGCAGAGACCCTAGAGTTAGGCCCAGCAGCCCTGAAGCCCTCTGTAATCTGTATTCTAGATTACAATCTGTAAAGTGGCAGATACTAACAGCTAACTAATAGTCGTGAAGAATAAAGAAAAAGTAGGAAGCAGCCAGCCAGGGCGGGGCCAGCAGCGAGTGCTCAACTTGACCTCTCTGTCTCCTTCCAGGCTCTCACGTGTACACCCTGAATGGAACAGATCCCGAGGGAGAACCTGTCTCCTACCACATCAGCTTTGACCCCAGTGCTAGAAGCGTCTTTACGGTTGACCCCAATTTTGGAAACATCACACTGATTGAAGAGCTGGACAGAGAGGTATGGAGACCTGCGAGGAGCACTGCCTGCCAGGCATGCAGACAGACCTCTGTGGACGGGAAGATGCCCTAGAGAGCATCCTTGGAGAGGTCCCATACGTCACAGAAAACCCAGTCAGCAGACCAGGGCTGGAAAGACTAGTTTAGAGAGCAGGTCTGAGTTTGGTAAAACTCCACCCCTCTGTGCCCTCTGAACCTGCAGGTGACAGGGCATAGAAGCATGAGATCCTATACCAGGCTGGTGGACCACGTGCCTGGACCTCAGCTGTGGGCTGCTGCCAGCTTTGGTCTAATGGTAGTGCAAAGAAAGGAAGGGGTGCGTCTCAGAAACAGCTGTGGGGTCACAGCAGAGGTGCAATTGTGCTGCCCCTCCTTGTCACCCCAGGAGACATGGGGACCTCGACACCCACCGTGTCAAGGGGAGGGCTTGGGACACCACAGACCTGGACTTCTGAGGAACTGTAGAATACAGAGAAGTGAGGGAGAGATAAGAGGGAGAAAGAGGAAAGAATTTAAAGGATAAAAAACCTCTTCCTGGGCCCTCCAGCACACTAATTAGCATCCCTCCTCATTCTGCATTTTCTGTTGGCACCTCAACCCTCTGGGTATATGAGAACCCCTGATGGGTCAAGGCCTGAAATAAGGTCTCAAGCATGGCCAGAGGAAGCATGTGGCCGCCCCGCCCTACTCCAAGGCTCCCTTGAAATGCCCAGGCCTCCTCTGATGCACCCAGCCTCAGGGGTCCCCACGGTGTTTCAGACTCCTGGACACTCACTCTGTCCTTGTGCTTCACAGAGGGAGGATGAGATTGAAGCCATTATCAGCATTTCCGATGGCCTGAATCTGGTGAGTGCACACTCCAGCCAGTCCCCTGGCAGTGCGCAGTTCCCTGGGGCTGAGTACAGTTCTCTCCTCCGGGGAGGGGGAAGTGGGCTCCCGGCAAACCCAAGCTGAGGTACCTGTCAGCTGCACTTCTGACAGAGCACACCCACATTCCTCCAGCAGCATCTCCTCAAACCTGCTTGCCCATCCATCTCCTCCGACCTGGCCCTTGGCTCCACCCAAGCTGAACACTTAGGCACCTGACCCCTCCTCCCTGGCCCCTTTCCCCACAGTCACCACTTTCAACCAGCCCTCATCACTGCTTCGCAGATAATCCTGGGGGCTCCCCTCCCTCCAAGGCTCCCCGACCCCAGTCCACATCCGGAACCATCACTGTGCAACACAGACCTGGCTGCAGACCCCAGCTCAGAAAGCACTAACATCTGGTCCCCCACTGCCCTCAGGATGGAAGCCAAGCTTCAGACTGGCATTTCGAGCACCCTCAGCCTCGCCCACCTTTTCTCCCACATTCGCCCTACCAGCCATGTAACCCTAAATCTGCTTACGCTCTCTGTTCTCTGAACTCACCATGCCTTTCACTTCGCCTTTGTGACACGCCTTCCTCCTCTCCCTCTCACCTGGCAAAGTGCGGCAGACCTTACGTCTCACACCTCTGTGAGGCCTCCCTGCTGTCCTCCACCGCAGGCTGTGTCAGCTGCCTCTTCTTAGGCCCTCTGGATGCAGCCACCTAAACTGGGGCCTTTATCTAGGCCAGGGCACACGGTGCCCCCGGAATCCTGCGGTGCAGGCCCCTGCCCTCAGTGCCCAGCATGTCGTGCTTGTCTCCTGAGGTGATATCACCACTGTTCTTTTACATGCTGATCCTTGCCCACCACTCCATCCTGCAAAATTCACACTCTCAGATTGTGTCTTCCGTCTCCAGGATGGAACACAGTGCTCGGCACCAAGTAGTTCCTTAACAATATGTGCTGCATGAATGAATAAAAGAGGGAAGGAAGAAAGGGAGGGAGGGAAGGGAAGGAGGGGGCAGAAACATGCACCTGAGGGGTTAGACGACACTGTCCCCTTATCACCCAGATGGTCTCACTGCCCCAACTCCTGTCCCCTTTGCCCCTTCTCAGGTGGCAGAAAAAGTCACGATCCTGGTGACTGATGCCAATGACGAGGCGCCCAGGTTCATCCAGGAGCCCTACGTTGTCCAGGTGCCTGAGGTGAGCGAGGGGCCACCAGGCAAGGTCGAGGCACTCCCACCCCAGGCCCGTGGCCTGCCCTCTGGGCTGCCCTGCGACCTGACCAAGGGGACCAGGCATTGGCGTGGAGAGCCCCTCCATCACGTACCACCCTCTGGAGACCCTTCCCTTCTGTGTCCTCCCACCACCTCCGTTGCCATCCCCTCACATGTTTATTCCAAAGGAACGTTCGTGTGCCATTTTCTATTAGAATTATGATGTACTCTTTTGTTTTTATTTGGCACCCGCACCCCCTGCAGTGAAAGCGCAGAGTCCCAACCACTGAATCACCAGGGAGTTCCCTATAATATACTCTTTTGTGGAAATGTGAATATACAGAAAAGTAGAAGAAAAAAGAGTTTCATAAACCACCCTTTATCCCTCCAGCTTGAGACAACATTGTTAAAGTTGGGGGCGGGGGGAGGTATTTCCTTCTCATCGTTTTCATGATTATAGGCTCTTGCTTTCTGTTTTACATTGTTGTGACTATGCTAAACAGATGCTTTCTGTGTTCTATTTTTCACTGAATTTATAACATAAGCATCTTCCTCAGTAATTGTAAAGCTGGAGTAACTAACATTTTAATAGCTTTCCTCAAGTGCATTTACTGAACTGTTCCTTTATGTTTGGATACTGAAGATGCTTTAAATTTTTGCCGTCATAAGAAACATCAAACAACAAACTGAACATAAAATTTTCTTTCTCTAATTGGAATGATTTGAAATGGCTGGGTCAAAACACGGGTGCCTATGAGGTTTGCCAAATTGATTTTCCAGAACGGCACCTGTTTCCCAGGATGTGGGAAAGGGTTTGTCTCCTGGTTCCTGGCCAACCCTGGGGATTCTTGGAGTTTTAAATGTTCCTCATTCATCAGGAAAAAGACATTTGTGCTGGCTCTAAACTGCACGTGTGTGATCCCTGGTGATACTGAATATGTATCAGTGTATTAACTGTTTACAGTCATTTCATATTTAAAGCCTTTGTCTATTCAGACCCCTAGTTTTTTCTTCACTCTTTCCCTGAAGCCGTTCTCGGGGTAGCATGTCTGTTTGTTCCTCCTTTCCCCTGCCCTTTCCTGCCCCACTCTGGCTCCAATGGGTCTCCTCCATCGAGGCCCCTCCTCCTGTTCGATGCTCCCTGGGTCAATCACCACCTTTCACCTCTTTTTAGCCCCTCACTCCCCTGACCCCACCTTTCCGTGCGCCCTCACCCCAGTTCCCTGTTCCCGTCCCTGGGACTGACCTTCTGTGGCTGTGACCCCTCAGGACACACTTGCTGGGAGCAGTATCGCTAAGGTCCGTGCAGTGGACAGGGACACGGGCTCTGGAGGGAGTGTCACCTACTTCCTGAAGGTAAGGTGGGGCGCACAGGAAATAACCAGAGGCCTGGGCTAAGTGGGGGCACCTGGATGGCCCCCACCCCCATCACTAAGGCCCTCAGGTCGGGGCCTCAACTATCCCCAAAGGTCGTCGGAGATGGTGCCTCTGATCCCTGCGAGGTCTCAGTAATCTCAGGGGAGGGACAGACAGGTGGGGACACGAGACCGGCCTGAGCGGAAGCCACCTTCCCCTGACTGGCCCATCCTGGCCCCCTCCGAGTTGACCTGCCTCCCTCTCCCCAGATCTCAGGACCCTCAGCTCTCCACCCGCCAGCCCCTCCTCCAGGAGATGGCCTGGGCACTTTGCACCCACAAAAAGTAAGAGAAACTTGTCTGGGCCTAGAGCTGTCAACAGGAAAAAAGGCGGAAGGGGCAGCTCCCAGAAGGAGCAGAGCTGTGACAGCCCCAGCCCACCCTTGTCCGTCCACCCCGCCCTGTCGAAGGCAGGGACCCTTCTCCACACCTGCCTCTCCCCGGGCTGCTCCAGAGCCCACCGCCCTCCTTCCCACCGCTGCTGTTTCCGAAGCATCTCCTCTGTTCTCCACGGTTAATCACGTGCTCTCACCATTTTCAAGGCAGTATAGCTCAGGATCTAGAAACACAGGTTCTGGAGAGATCCCAGTACTTCCTACTCGCAGGGCTTTAGCCATTATCTGACTTCCCCAGCTCTGTTTCCTCACGTGTACGATGGGAAAGACGGAAGCACATCCTCACTGGATCGTTGTGAGGATTAAATAAACACCTGTCAAGCTCCAGCAGCAGCTCCTGACACACAGTGACCCTTCCTCAGATTAAGGATCCTCTCCTGCCCCCCCCACCTGACCTCCCCAACCCCCCACCCAGACGCTGCCTGACTGGCCCACAGTCACTTACTTGGTGAGGCTGGAAGATGCTGCAGGTTTTCTCCATCATGGTGGCTTTTCAGCCCACGCCTCCTCTAGGCTTGAGCCCTCTGCTGACACGTCTACCTGCTGGAGACTCCAGGCCAGAGCTCAGCCCCGTTGTCTTCTAGCTGAGCCGAGAAGAGAGCTGAGGCCCTGCTGGAAGGGAACGTCTTGGCTGGACTGAGGGAGGGGGAGGGGAAGCCCACAGCCCCAGGAAAGGGGAGCCCTGGGGGGCAGAAAGGCTGAGTGCCCTGAAGTTTGCACCTCGGCCCTGAGGCCGGGTTTCCGTGATGAAGGACGGTGAAGACCCCCTTTCAGCAAGCAGAGCGGGCATTCCTGGGGCCACCTGGGTCCCTCCCCGAGGCCCAGTCTGCCCCTGGCTCTCACAGAATCCGCGCTCCACCAAGTTCGCCGTGGACCGCCACAGCGGGGTGCTGCGCCTCCAGGCCGGGGCCACCCTGGACTACGAGAAGGCCCGGGCCCACTTCGTCACCGTGGTCGCCAAGGTAACAGAGGGGGAGGAGTGGGAGTACCCAGGCTCTGCTCAGCCTCCGTCAGGGGAGGCTGCCCTTGGATCGGAACAGTTAGTGTCTGCAATGCGGGGGGAGTGGGCGGGGCGCAGGAGGCGCGATGCAGGAGGGGTGGGGTGCAGCCGCTCAGAATCCCTGTTGAATGGACCCTGCCACGACAGGGACGTATTCTCCAGGGGGCTGGTGTCTGTGGGCCGGAGAGGGCATATTCCCTCCTGGGGGAGGGAGTACGCCCCTCAGGACTGACAGGACTGGCCCCCTCTGTAGGCCCAGGTGGCCACGCCTGGAGACTCAGGGCCCTCACATCCCACACAACCTGGCCTCCAGGCACCTCCGTTTCTCTGCCCAGGCTTTCTCACTCTCCTCTTCCTCTCTGTGGGACCAGTTACCCTCTCTGAGCCTCAGTTTCCTCACCTGCTCACCCCGAGACTTCACCAAGTTCCTCACGTTTCTCAAGGGTGTGATGTGGGATCTGCACCTCAGCAGGTGCTCAGCCAAGCGGCTGCTCTTTCCTGAGGGCAGGAAACCCCAGCGGTCCCTCTAAGCCCCCCATTTTCTATCCTGGAAAGGCCCCTGCTGGTCCCATATTGGCCGCAGAGCACCCGCAGCCTGCTGCCGGAGGCTCGTGGTGGCCCTGCCTCCAGGTGCTGTGCGAGGGCGGGCTCGGTGGGCACGCACTTCCTCATATACTCTCAGGCTCAGGTCCACGTCGTGCCCTTAGCAGGTGCTCAGCGGTGTGTGAGGATGGACTCCTGGCTGGGAGGGGGGGCTTGGCTCTGACCCCCTCCTCGCCTGCCATGCATTGACTTGATTTCCCTGGAGAGAAACCTAACCCTCTTTCCAAAGGAACACGTTTGAGTGCCTACTGCATACCAGGCACGGACTGAAGACCTTCATGCATCATCTCATTTAATTTTCCTAATACCCGTATGAGGGGAAAATTATCTCCAGGTGACACAGAAGCAAACAGAAATCAGGGCGGGCAGCTGGCCTCAAGGCCAGTAAGTGGCAGGAGGCAGACTCCACGAGAGTCTGCTCGCCTCCAGGGCCCAACCTCTCTTCCCTCTCCAATTCCTCCCCAGGATGGCGGAGGGAGGCTGCGAGGGGCCGACGTGGTGCTCTCAGCCACCACCACGGTCACAGTCAATGTGGAGGACGTGCAGGACATGGCCCCAGTCTTTGTGGGCACGCCCTACTACGGCTACGTGTACGAGGACACACTTCCGGTGGGTGGCTGCACCCCTCAGCCCAGTGTCACCTCCAGACACCTCCTGCCCTGTCCTTTGAGCTGCCCCGGGGACACCCCTGCTAGATGGCTGGGCTCAGCCTGGGGTCGCCCTCCTCAGGTGGAGGCCGGCTCTGGACTCGCTCAGACTCAGGCCACAGACAGGTCGTTTTGCATCAGGAAGTATGAGGGGGAAGCAGCTGCTCACCTGTGGAGCACCTACTGGGTGCCCAGGCTTTGCCAGGCATGCCTTCACTCACTCACACTCACCCCAGCCCAGCTGCACATGTCAGCCCTTCAAAAGGGCTGAGAAGAGAGGCTGGGAAGAGAGCCGACAGTTTGGTTTAGGTGGGCCTTTCCTACACCGTGTACAGGAGGTGAGGTGCCCCTAGACCAGCAGTTCTCCCACAATTTGCTGCTGAATCGTCGTGACCCTTGTTCAGACATCACACACGGGCCCAGCTGGAAGGCTGGCCTCGGCTTCCTCCCCCTTCGGTGCAGTCTCTGCCCCACCCCCACCCCAGTTTTCAGCCTCTCAAGTTCCAGTCCAGGGCCTGGCATCTGCGGGCTGGCCTCCCCTTCCCCCAGGAGCCCGCACCATCCTCTCCTCAGCCCAGCCCCTCTCACCACTCCTCCCTTTTCCCTCTGCCCGACATATGCCCAAGGGCCTGGTGCCCCTTGCTCTTCTCGGCTCAGCCCAGGCACCGCTCTCCCCGGCATGTTTGGTTGCTGTCTGCTCACTGGCCACGCACGCCCCTCCATGAACATGCCCCTCCTTGAGGTGCCCATGTGTTTATATGCCTGAGCTCCCCTGCGGGCAGGGACCAGGCTGGAGCCAGACCTCATGTGGCCACGGCTCGAGAACTCTCTGTGGACTGGAATTTCATTCTCTATTCTTACTTCCTCGGTTTCTGACTATTCCCAACTTTGTAAAACAATGAAAACACCGAGCACCACTCATGCTGGGCCCAAGCTAAGACACTACCTTTCCAGAAGCTGACAGCCGAGTGGTGCAGGTGGGAGAGAGGAAGGCCAGGGCCGCACGCAGGTCAGGGCAGGGGGAGGCCTGGACTGTCCTGCTGAGGAGCTTAGGGGGAGGGAGGTGCTGGGGGGAGAGGAGGCAGCACTCGGACAGTCAGGAAGCAGCCATGAGGATGGACAGGCCTCCAGGGAGACAGGCCTGAGTAGGGAGGCCAGGAGGGGGCGGCAGGCCAGGAACAAGCAGGGCCTGTCCGCTTCCCAAAGCCTTGGGGCGGTCCCCCAGGGCCACAGGATAAAATCCCAGTTCCTGGACTTTGCACTGAACCCTCTCTTGCCTGGCCCCTCTTCCACCTCTCTGTTCGGGCACCTCTGAAGGCCAAAGATGGATGAGGTATCAGGGGTGAGGCTGGAGGGTGGGCAGTAGAGGAGGGGCCTGAGAGTGGTGTGTGGGGAAGGAGGCAGTGTAAGAGGTGTGAGGAGGAGGCCCACGCAGGAGGCCGGCACGTCCCTGGGAAGCCCACGTGCCAACTTATGTTGGGCGCAAGCAGCGGGGCTCAGCTCTCCCTCCAGCCCTGGGAGGCCAGGGAGGCGATGAGCTCCCTTTAGCGCAAGGAGGGGGCCACACAGAGGCTGGCTCTTGAGTGGGGGCAGCCCTTCCCCTCTGTGATGGGGGCATCGTCTGGGGAAGGGAGAGCTCCAGGATCCCCCGTCAGACTCAGGCAGCTGCTTCTGTTCCCCCAAGGGCTCAGAGGTCCTGACAGTGGTCGCCATGGACGGAGATCGGGGCAAACCCAACCATGTTCTCTACAGCCTCGTGAACGGTGAGTCTGGGGCTCATCACTGGGCTGCAGATACAACTCCCTGGGTGACCAGAGTGAGATTTCCCAACCTCTCTGGGTCCCAGTTTCCTCATCTATAGGCCAGAAGTACAAGATGCATGGAGAGGAGAAGCTGGGTCCCTCCAGAAGGCAGCATGTCTCCTTGGGCATCTGCTCTGGTCCCTGCTTGTCATTATGTCCAGAAATGAAGAGAGATGCATTGGGCAGAGAGGGACTGGGGTGGAGTAGGGGTGGAGGGGGTACTGAGATCAGCACAGGTGGTGCCAACTCATGTTCCCATACACTCATTGATGGAAAGCGGTGGCAAGATTTCTTACACTCTTTAAATTGCTGTGGGTTTTTTTTCTCATTCTCTTAAGTGCTTTGGCCTAGAGCATACAGTTGAATTAAATGAATTAAGTGCAATGATGATTCTGCATGTCCCTAGTACTAGCCCTGTGTATGGATGAGAAAACTGAGGCTCAGAGAAGCTAAATCACCCCAAGTTCCCAGTGGGTTTGAACCTCTGCTGGCTCTTTCCACAAGTGGGCAGCAACTGAGCAGGAGGAGCCAGCCCTGGGGAGGGCTCTGCAGCCCTCAGTAGCTGGTTCCCATGGGGCCAGGCCCCTCAGTGGGGCCACCATGCCTGGTGCCTGGTCCCAGACATGCACACATCGCCATGCTCTCACTCAGACACCATCACCTCCTCCAACCCTGTCCCTGGGACATGTCTGGTGCCTACTTCCCTTCCAGCAGTTCATGCATGTGCAAATGTGCCCCGCATCACACCAAAGCATCTCTCCCCAGGCACGCAGACCCCTGACTGTCTTCTCTCCCCCACCACTGCAATCCTTCACACATGTAGCAAGCGCCCACCCCACACATCTCCTCTCCCATCTTCTTGCCTCTCCCTCTACTCCTCCTCCTCCAGTCTTTCTTCTCTCCCTCTCTTTTCTTTCTTCCTTCTCTCCCTTCCTTTCTTTCCTTCTCTCTATCCCCTTCCTTATCTCCCTCCCTCTATACCTCTTTATTTCTCCCTTTCTCTTTCTATCTCTCTCTCACACACACACACAATGCATAAGAGAAGCAAAATAGGAGCCAGAAAGTAGTGACTTTAAGTCCCGGATCTGCACTCACTGTGTAACTTTAGATAAGTTACTTAGCCCCCCTGAGACTCAGTTTCCTCATTGAGAAGACACAGATGTTAGAATAACATTCTACAGAGAAGACTTGAATGAGATAACACACAGAGGAGACTTTGGTACCCTGCCTGGCACGACTCCCCTACGCCACCGTGTGGCCCTGTTCAGAACCACAGGGGACGTCTCTCCTCTGTGACAGGGAGTGATGGAGCCTTTGAAATTAATGAGACGTCTGGAGCCATCTCTGTGCTGCAGAGCCCTGCCCAGCTCTGGAGAGAGGTGTATGAGCTGCATGTACAGGTATTCTCCCTCCAGCTTGGCCTTCCCCACCCTCCGGCCTTGGAAAGTTCCAAAGGTGATGAGACCCTGGCCACCCCCCTTACCCCTCAGGGTTCACAGTCTGGGGAAGGATCTAGATTGCTTCAAGGAGCACCTACAAGAGGTAGCACATGGCAAGGGGAGCTGTGATAAGGCAGGAGAAGGTAGAATGGAAGCAGCAATGCCTTGAACATGGGTAGGACCCAGCAAGTGGAGACTGGTGGTGGGGAGTATTGGTTGGGGTGGGGCAGATGGAGGCATTGCAAGCTAGGAAAGCCCAGTGAGCCAAGACTGGAGATGAAAGCACATGATGTCCCAGGGGGACAGTGAGGAGTCAAGGGGGTCTGGAGCCAAGAGTCCACAGGCAGCCTGTAAATGGTCAGACCCCAGGTCGGGGCCAGAAGAACAAAGGCCCTGGAATACAAGGTATGGGTTTTCTCTGCAACAGGGCCAGCTCTGCAGCCAAGCAACCTGTGCGATTACACAGGAACCACAATTAGAAGGGTCCCATGCTGGACTTAAGGCTCTGCTCTTGCTGTCTTGAAATTCTTAATTTTCATTTTTCACTGGACCTGCAAATTATGTATCTAGTCCTGCCCAAGAGCAGTGAAGAGCCAGGAAAGGTTTTGAGCAGGATTGGCATCTTGTTAAAAGCTCACTCTGACTGCTCACTAGACTAGTGGGATTCCTAAATTCAGAGAGCTTGGCAAACAAAGATTTCCAGGACACACTCCTAAGGATGGGTATTTAGTGCACCTGGGGGAAACCCAGGACTCTGCTTGTTTTAAGCCCCCAGGTGATTCTGACACCAGTCCCAGTCTGGCATTTGAGAACACTGGTCCTAACTTGCGTTTGGAGGGAACTGGATGAGAGGCAGAGAGGAAGAACCATCAGCCCAGGTGATAGATGTTGAGGGCCCTTGGGGATGAGAGGAGGCAGGATGGTAAAAAAACAAACAAATTGTGAACTGTGAAGGAGGCAGAGTCCACAGAAGGTGACTGTGAGGGGTGGGGGCAGGGAGAGGGAGGGATGAAGCCATCAGGAACACAGAAGAGGAGGCAAGTTGTGTAGGACGGGCATGCTGCATTTTGGTGCCTCAGGGACATTCAAGTTGAAACATCCAAACTTGAGTGTACAGGTTTGGACTTCAGGGGAGACCAGCATCATCCTACAGATAGCTGTGAAAGGATGGCAGGGAATGAGACCACCCAGAGGAGGGTGTGGGGAGAGGGGAGCCACTGGCCCAGAGCACTGCTGTAGGAGCATCCTGACTAAGGGTAAGGAAGAGGGAGGAGCCAGTAAAGGAGAGATCAGGGGTCAAGGCCAACCTGCAAAGTGGAGTCACATTAGCCAAGGCGACTGAGCACCCGGGAGGGTGAGGAAGAGTGGGCAGTGCCACATGCAGCATGGAGTCAGCATGAAGCATCTGAGCTGGGGACAGGCTGAGAATTGAGAGAGAGGCAGGAAAAGGAGGCTGAGGGTGTAAGCTTCTACAAAAGAAGAGTTAGGAAACAGCTACCGTGTGACAAAGTGCAGTGCAGGGAGGGTAATGTTAGGGTAGGTAAGACCAGAGCATGCTTACAGGAAAGGGCAAGGAAGCCCTTGCAGGGCCTCATATGATATCTGCCCCACGTTCATGAGGTGTCTATGAACTCTTGGCCCTGGCTTTGCAGGCTGTCTTAGTCATCTACTGCTGCACAGCCACACTTCCCAGCCCTGCAGCCTCGCTCTGGCCAAATGGACACAAGGGCAGAACATGGTAAAGCTAGGGTTTGAACCCACATCTGGCTGCAAAGAGAGGGCAGTGTGGTGAGGTGGAGAGAACACTGCCTATGGAATCAGACACATCTACCTTCTTCCTATTCCAGCTGTGTGGCCCCAGGCGACTGCTTCACCCCTCTGGATCTGTAAAACAGGACTAGTAATAGCGCTATTACAGTTTCCTATGGCTGTTGTAACATATTACCACAAACTTAGTGTCTTAACACACATTTTTTTTTTAATTTTTATTTATTTATTTATTTATTTATTTGCTGCATTGGTTCTTCATTGCTGTGCTCAGGCTTTCTCTAGTTGTGGCGAGCGGGGGCCGCTCTTCTTTGTCATGCTTGGGCTTCTCATTGCAGTGGCTTCTCCCTAGAGCACGTGCTCTAGGCGTGCAGGCTTCAGTGGTTGTGGCACGTGGGCTCAGTAGTTGTGGCTCGCAGGCTCTAGAGCACAGGCTCAGTAGTTGTGCTGCACGGGCTTAGTTGCTCCACAGCATGTGGGACCCTCCTGGACCAGGGATCGAACCCATGTCCCCTGCACTGGCAGGCAGATTCTTAACCACTGCACCACCAGGGAAGTCCAAAACAACACACATTTATATCTTGCACTTTCTGTGGGGGAGGAGCCCAGAGTCAGCTTAGCTGGGTCCTCAGTTTCAAGGTCTCTCACATGGCTGCCAACAAATTTTCAGCTGGGTTCTCATCTGAAGGCCCAACTGGAGAAGAGTTAGCTTCCAAACTCACATGGTTATTGGCAGGATTTAGTACCTCGTGTGCTGTTGGACGAAGAACCTCAGTTCCTTGCTCGCTGTTGGCTAGAGATCACCATTAGCTCCTTGGAACACAGGCCTCTCCAACACAGCTGCTTGCTCCATCCAAGCCAGCAAAAGAGAGTCTGCTAGAGGACAGAAGTTATGACCTAATCTAATC
The DNA here is from genome assembly GCF_030028045.1 of Hippopotamus amphibius kiboko. Taxonomy (NCBI): domain Eukaryota; kingdom Metazoa; phylum Chordata; class Mammalia; order Artiodactyla; family Hippopotamidae; genus Hippopotamus; species Hippopotamus amphibius. The sequence continues at coordinate 54,143,142 of NC_080190.1, read as the reverse complement.
ACAAAGTGATATCTCATCACCTCTGCTATATTCTGTCAGCTTAAAGCAGGTCACTAAGCCAAGAGGAGATTACATGAGGGCATGAATACCAGGAGGCAAGGATCACTGGGGCCATTTAGAGTCAGCCTGCCACACAGCCACAGCCACCTGTCCCCACCCCAGGTGACTGAGGTCAGCTCTGCAGGGACCCCAGCTGCCCAGGCCATGGTCCCTGTCACCATCAGGATCGTGGACCTCAACAACCATCCACCAACATTCTATGGAGATAGTGGACCCCAGAACAGATTTGAGCTGTCCATGTATGAGCACCCACCCCAGGGGGAGATCCTGCGGGGCCTCAAGATCACCGTCAATGACTCAGACCAGGTATGTGGTCCTGCCCCCCACCTGCCTTCTTGCAGACCACATGGGACCAAGTCCTAAAGCTGAGTCTGCATGATGAGCCTTTCCTGCTGTCACAGGGGACTGGAGGTTCACAAAATGAATGAAGCAACAATGGGTAACCAATGAGAGGAAGGAGGGTAGACAATCAAAGCCTAGCTGCTTGGTTTAAAGAGATTCACGATCAGTTAAAAAGAAAAAGCCAGTCAAATAAAAGCACTTCTGCATCTGACCCTCCAGACATTGCACACGTGTCCTGTTGCCTCCTGTGCCCAGTGCAGGGCTAAGCTTTCTGTGCCTGTTTCCTTGCTTAGTCTTCATAGTCTGCTCAACTCTTCTGGTTCTTGATCACCTCCTCTATAGAAAGAAGTAATAATACTCACCTCCCAGGATCAAGGGCATGCGAAGGCCCCTTGCATAGCACGACTGTATAATGAGTTTCTATTCTCATTCATCTTCCCTGTTTCCTCACTCCAAACTGTTGCCCAGGGAGCCAATGCCAAGTTCAACCTGCGGCTGGTGGGACCCGGGGGCATCTTCCGAGTGGTCCCGCAGACGGTCCTGAATGAAGCCCAAGTCACAATCATTGTGGAGAACTCAGCCGCCATTGACTTTGAAAAGTCCAAAATGTTAACCTTCAAGGTAGGCGATGCTTGGCCCTACCCTGAATGGGGGGGGGGGAACACCAGCACCTAGATTCATTCCTAAGGGGTCCCTTGTCACATTCTGCCCCTTCTGACCCTACTCCTTTCCTCTTAGTTTCTCTGCCCCTCCTGCTGATTTGGGGAGCAGGTGGGAAGGGAGAAGAAGAATTGTGATACAAGAACCTTCTCCTACTGCTCATACTGCCTCGCTGAGCTCCCGCTTCTAAACTACAATTAACCCCAGGAACGCAAGGGTGGGGGGGTCCAAAGAAAAACTACCAATATAATGTGCCATGTGAACAGACTGAGAGAAGAAAACTATTTGATCGTCAGGACAGAGGTTTTCTCAACACATTTGACATGTCATCTACTATGTTAAAAACTTTAGCAGAAGATGAAAAATATACTCCCTTGTACTTTTAATTATTTAAAATGATAAACATATATAAATAATGCATATTATACATAAATATATAAATAATTTTATTAATAAAAAGGAAAAACTTTGATATTATTTAAATTGTTATAATTATTTATAATTATACGCGCATACACACTGATAGCTGGCATCATACTTAAAAGTGAACTTCCACACAGCATTGTAAATCAACTATACTTCAATCAATCAATCAAAACGAAATTCTAAAAGCATTCTATGAAGTCATGAACTCCGTTCACCACTATTCTTTAACACTATTCCTAGAATAACGTTATTCCTGGATAAAGGAAGGAAAGAAAAGGTACAAGCATTAGGAAGAGATAAAATTATTATTTTTAGATGATATGATTGCTTAGAAAAATCTAAAATGATCAAAAAACTGTTACACACAGGAAAGTTGATACATGACTGATCACAAAGTTAATACAGAAAAATCTAATAGTTTTCCTATGTACAAGAAATAGCAATGAGAATAATATAATAAGAGGTCACTTTTACAATAACAACTAATAGATAAAGTTTCTAGGAATTATCATAACAAGAAATATGCACCATCTAAATGACAAAAAATGTACAAATTTAACAAAAAGATATAAAGAAAGCAAGAAATATAAAGACATACGCTATTTTAAAATGCAAATTCTCATTAAGTTGATAAAGAATCCAACGCCACCTCAATTAAGTCTTACTCAAAATTTCCTCAGGGGAAGAGGTAGGAGAGATGACATAATTACACTGGTTTTTATCTGGAGAAATAAACCTGTAAGAATAGTCAAGAAATTAAGGAAAAAAAGAATATGAGGCAGGAACTTGCCCTAGCAGATATTATATTGTACTGTATTGTATTGTATTGTATTTGTTGTATCATATCATATCTTATTATATTATATTATATTATATTATATTATGAAGCAAAATAGTGTTTTAAATTGGAAATTTAAAAAAAGGAATATGCAAATCAATGGACCTAAAGAAATTGGTCCCAATGCAAATGGTAACTGTAAGGGAACAGGCATTGCAGTCAGTTTGGGGGGAATGATGTACACCTTAGAGGTGCCCCCTGCAGGTCAAGGCAGGAATAGCTGGCTGGCCCCTGAGAAAACGGGAGACAAGGCAGGCAGGTGCAGGGATGATACTGAGACAGGCCGTGGCAGGCTCTCTGCAGAGCAGCTGCCACCCAGACAAGTCCTCCTTTTCCTTCCTTCCCCAGCTCCTGGCCATCGAAGTGAACACCCCAGAGAAGTTCAGCTCCACAGCGGATGTCGTGATCCAGCTCCTGGACACCAACGACAATGTCCCCAAGTTCACCTCCCACTACTACATTGCCAGGATTCCCGAGAACGCCCCAGGGGGCTCCAACGTGTTGGCTGTCACAGTGGGTTGGGCGCTGGCCCAGGGGCTGGGGGTGGGATTGGGAGCCCCTCTGAAGGGGGCCTTGTGAAGTCAGACACACCTGGGCTCCTGTTTCAATTGCACAGCCCACACTCATTGGCTGTGTTCTTAGACAAGCTCCCCGCCCTCGCTGAGCCTCAGCTCTTCTTCTATACAATGGGGACAACAACAGCTCACAGGACTATAATGAGGACATATAATGAGAAATACAAGCCCTTCCAGATCTGGTTCCTCCAGCACTGGAGACCTCCTGGGGCAAAACTAGGGCCCCCGAGCAGGCCTCCAGATTAGTTTCTCCCCAGCTGGGCAAACCCCCCAACCCCTTGTTCTGTCGTTGAAAAGTGAGAGCTGCCAACGTGCCCTGACAAAGGGGCAGGGCCACTGGGTGCTTTCTCTCTTCCAGGCCGTGGATCCAGACACAGGTCCCTGGGGTGAAGTCAAATACTCCATCTATGGATTGGGAGCAGACCTGTGAGTGGATCCAGAATCCCCAACAGGGCCTCAAGCAAGGGGTTTGGGAGGCTGAGGATGGAGGATTGTGCCAAAGGCAGGAGGAGCCTGGAAAGAACAGGACCAGGGTTGGGGAAGCGAGCCTAGGGGCATGAAGTGGAGGGGAGCTCAAGAGAGCCTGAGGCAGAGGTGTGGGGACACACCAGGTGAGGTGAGTCTGAGAGAAGAAGGGTCATGATCGTGGCCTGGAGCTGGGGCTCATGACCTCGGGCCAGGCAAGCAGTGCTGGACTAGGCAGGGGCAGGTTGTGGGAAGAGAGGGAAGGGCTGTGATCCGGGTAAGTTCAACATTGATAGATGGGTAAGTAGGTGGTCCTGCCTCCCTGAGTCAGAATGTGAGGATGCAGAGAGGAGCAGGCGGGATGCCTTGGAGAAGAAGCTGCCCAATGCATCATGGCCCTTCCTGGAGGCGGCTTCTTACTGTAGGCACGTGTGCGCCTCTGTGTGTGCACACGTGTGCATGAGTGTGCTTGTGCACACGCTTGTCTGCACTCTCTGTGCCCGGCAGCTTCCTGATCCACCCATCCTCTGGGATCATCTACACCCAGCCCTGGGCCAGCCTGGATGCCGAGGCCACCGCCAGGTACAACTTCTATGTGAAGGCGGAGGACATGGAGGGCAGGTACAGCTTGGCCGAGGTGTTCGTCACGCTGCTGGATGTCAATGACCACTACCCCCAGTTTGGAAAGAGCATCCAGGAGAAGACAATGGTGCTGGGGACCCCGGTGAAAATTGAGGTGGGCTTTGAAGGTAGCTGAGCTCTCTGAAAGTCTAGTTCCTGCAGCTGCAAGTGGCACCGTGGCATAAGAATTTCTTTTAAAATATATTGGATTCCTGAAACAAGCAAGGATTTTTCAGGGACTTTATGTACCCCCATCCCCACCTCAACCCAGGAGTAACCTCTGAAGAAAGAAGACATTATTGTCACTTTACAAATTAAAACATTGAGGCTCAGGCAGTTTGCACGTTTGGTTTGCCTGAGTTCACACAGCTGTCTGCCTGCTTTCACAGCACTGCTTTCCTCACTGCACCACCTTCCCGATCCGGAAAAAGCACAAACCCTGAACCCCAACAGTCTTAACTCTGGATCCCAGCTCCCCTCCTTCTACCTCTCCATCTTTAGACAAGTCACTCAGCATCCAGGCTTTTGTTTTTTAACAATACCAACTGCCTAGACTTGTTCTGAGAATGAATTGCTACCACACCCATAGACAGCCAAGCACAGACCCACCTTGGCTCATTCAATTCCTCTCCCAGCTCCACTCACTCAAACAGGATTAGGACCATTTCCCATCAACCAGGCAAGCCACATATGACATGTCGGTTTAACCAGGATGCACAAGTATCACCAGCGAAGCCCAGCTCAGTCTGCCCCTCCCTGTGCACAGGCCACAGACCAGGATGCAGAGGAGCCCAACAACCTGGTGGACTATTCCATCACCCACGCAGAGCCAGCCAATGTGTTCGACATCGATGCACACACAGGGGAGATCCGGCTCAAGAATTCCATCCGCTCCCTGGATGCCCTGCACAACATCACGCCCGGCGGGGACCACACGTGGTCCCTAGAGGTGCAGGCCAAGGACCGTGGCTCCCCATCCTTCAGCACCACTGCCTTACTCAAGATTGACATTGTGGACACTGAGGTGGGTACAAAGCCCAGGTCAGAGGTTGGGGGGAGGGTCAGGGGGCCAGCTCAGGCCTCTCTACAAGAGGGCCAGAGAGAGAAAGACCACCTTCCTCCAAAGACACCCACCCAGTGCTCACAGAGACCACCTGTACCATCAAACACACAGGCTTTGAAATCAGGTCAAAATCCTAGTTTCAACAATTTTTAATGGTGTGACTTTGGACTTTGCTAAGCTTCCACTCCCTTTCCTATAAAGTGGGACTAATGATGCCTCCTTCACATGGGTGTTGAAAGGCAGAAGTAAAATCATTACGTGTAGTTCTCAACTCAGTGTCTGGCAGGAAGTCATCACTTAAGAGGTTCCTGATATAGTTGGGCAGACATGATCACCGCCCCGCCCCCCCGCCGCAATCAAAGGAAAGCAGTACCAGCGAATGCAGGAGTTCTTCATCCAAAAGAGCTGCATGCATCACGTTTTCTCTGTGTGCATTTTTTTCCTGGAACGAAGCCCATAGTGCTCATCAGATTCTCTAGGGGATGCCTTACCCCAGAAAGCTGAAAACCCCATCAGGCTTAAGGGCGCTCACAGCCCCTGCTCCATTTTCCGGAGAACAGGCAGGAACAGCTGAGTGTATCTCTCTTCCAGATGTTGTCCCGGAGCCCCATGGCCACCTTCCTGATGCAGACCAAAGACAACCCCATGAAGGCTGTGGGTGTGCTGGCCAGCATCATGGCCATCATTGTGGCCATAACCGTCCTCATCTCCACCGCCACCTTCTGGCGCAACAAGAAGTCCAACAAGGTCCTGCCGGTGCGCCGCGTGCTCCGCAAGCGGCCCAGCCCTGCACCCCGCACCGTCCGCATCGAGTGGCTCAAGTTCAGAAGGACCAAGGCGGCCGACAAGTTTGTGCTCAGAGAGGACCCTCCGAACGAGAACTGCAACAACAACAGCCTGGGAAGCACACCGTCCCCCAAAGCCCCCGCTCCCCCTCCACCACCCAGCATGGCACCCAGCATGGGACCAGCCCACTGCACGGTGCCTACAGTCTCTGGTTCCCTAGCCCCCCAGCAACCCCAACCGTCACCAAAACCCAAGGCCGTGGCAAAACTCAAGGCCACAGGAAGCCCCGTCCAGTCAGCTCTGGTGTCTGAGCTCAGGCAGAAGTTTGAGAAGAAGAATGTACATAATAAGGTTTACTTCTAGAGTGTGTCCTGTGGCCCCTCTCTCCCCACCCCAGTTGCCCTGCTGCTTGGGCCACGCTCCCCAACTCTGCTCCTTAGGGTCACCCCTGTTTTGTACAATGGTGTAACCCCCACATCCAGGGCTCTGAACAGTGCCTTGGGCAAGGGATTTATTTCTCTGGTTATGGATGCAATTGGCAAATACTTCCCCATCACCCAGAGCCTTGGCACAGCTGCGATGCTCCCCACTCTGCAGAGACTGGGAGTTGACAAGGAGCCAGACCTGTGTCTTCTACTCACCAACCCCAGGCCTCACCATATCTCTTGGGTCCTGCTGGGACCCCAGCTTTCTTAGTCCAGGAGCAGAACCCTGGCCACATGGGACAAGGTCAACTAGAACCTGGATCCTGCAGCCTCCAGCTAAGAGCAAGAGCAGAAAAAGGAGGTTCAGTGCTGACTAAGGTTGAGGGTCAGCAAACCTTGCAGGCTGTAGGAGACCAAACGCAGCAGGGGAGGGCAAAGATGCACTGAAAACTCACACAGGCTATGGGCCTGTGCCCCAAAGCCATTGGAAGGTAGAGGATGGTGTCTGCGCAGAGACTGTGGGCCCTTGCTATGCCCACACAGGACCAGGGACACAGACATGTAAGAAGAGCTTTGCAGGAGTGAGAGCAGATGCCCCAGGTGGGGCTGTCCTGGGCCCAGAAATGGCTGGAGCCACGCTGGTAGCCCTAGAGACATCAGGAAGAGAATCAAGTCCCCTTCGGAGCTGCCCCACCAAAAGTCCTTGAAGAGACAGTGCAGGGCTGAGATCTGGGGAGACTTCTGTTTTTATCCAGCTCTTCTGCTCGTGTTCTATAACCTTGGGAGAGCTGTTTAAACTCCCTGTTCAGCCTCCTTCCCATCTAGAAAATGAAGAAAGCGAGTCTGCCTCGTTCTTAGGTCTGGGGTGAGGATCAAAACAAATAGCAGTGACAGGGGCTGTAAGCAAGTGCAAAGCAGCACGAACATAAAGTATTTTTTCGCAGACCAGTTCTCCGCAGGCAGCTCTTCCACGAAGTGTTAGGAGCCTGTCAGCTATTTTGCCCAGCCACACCAGGGGGCGCTGTGCGGGGCGAGGGTGCTGCCACTGAGCTGGATGCTGGCACAGCTTCCCTTCCACGTCTCCTCCCCACCTCCACCCCTCCAACTGCATCCCCCGTGCAGCCCAGGCCAGCCATCGTCAGAGGGGACCAGAGCTGGGCAGCGCATCCAGCCAAGGCTCTGTTTTGCCAAGATGACGAAAATGAGTTCCCAAGAGAGGAGAGATTGCCAGAGGCCACGTGGCAGTTTGGCGGCAGGGACCTGGTTTGAGGGCTCCGGACCCCTCAGCACGTTCCTCTGGCCGGGGTGCACCCAGCAGAGATGACATGCAGGCCTCTATTAATGCAAAGAAGTTCCACCTGATTTTAAGGAAATCTGCCAAGGGGAAATCTAGATGTGTGCCCAGAGAGAGAAATGGAACAGTTCTTCTGCATTTCACTCCACTCATTAATAACCCCTCTAGAATATGTCTGTGATTTTATTTTAACAGATGATATGCACATGTAGTTTCCTTGATCCTGAGTGCGTGTTTGGAGGTGTTACTCAGATGTGCAGGCTCCTTGCCGGGGTTTCTGCAGTCCACAACCCAGGGTGTATTAAGAGTTGGGCTCTAATGAACCAGGAGCCCAAACTGAAAAAACGGGTATGGGTTTCAGGGTGGGACTAGGCTGGATCGTGTTTGCCCTTCACAGGGAATGCAGCATCCTTACAACTTGCATGCGATCAACCTCTTTTGTAAATGGTAAATAAAATCTGTTAACCAAAAGCCCAGCTGATCTCTGGCTCCCTGCTTAACATCAGTGTTAGCTGACTCATAGAGACCAATCTATATCTATATATATACATATATATAAATTTATTTTATGTATTGGCTGCGTTGGGTCTTCGTTGCTGCGCACAGGCTTTCTCTAGTTGTGGCGAGTGGGAGCTACTCTTCATTGAGGTTCCCAGGCTTCTCATTGCAGTGGCTTCTCTTGTTGCCGAGCACAAGCTCAAGGCTTGCAGGCTTCAGTAGTTGTGGCACATGGGTTCCGTAGTTGTGGCTCGTGGGCTCTAAAGCGCAGGCTCAGTAGTCGTGCTGCATGGGCTTAGTTGCTCCACGGCATGTGCGATCTTCCCGGACCAGGGCTCGAACCCATGTGCCCTGTATTGGCGGGCAGATTCTTAACCATTGCGCTACCAGGGAAGTCCCAAGACCAATCTTCCTGACAGCCAAACTCAGCCTGCCGCCTGGCTTCTTTGGGGGATCCATCCCCCTACCCACCCACCCCCAGATCCGACTGTGGGAGGCTGCAAAATTTTGTCCAAATTGTCATGCATATACCTCTAACAGCAACACATTTGCGAGGTTTGTCTACCTGAGTGTGACCTATCACAGACTGGATGGGGCTTTTCTCAAGCAGGAAAAGCCCTACCAGGGCTGTTTAGGGAGGAATGGGATCTGGAGCTAGAACTAATTTCCCCTCCACCCAGCCCAGTGAGGGCAGGAATTGGGAGGCCTGGTGTGGGCACGAAAGCCCAGGAAGCAGTGTCATCTCCATGACAGAGGCCCTAGAAGCTCAGGCCAGCATCAGCACCCAGGGGTTGGGTCTGGGGGCTCCAGGACAAGCCCAGGAACTTGAACCAAGGCAGAAGCAATCTTGGAACCTGGGCATGTAAGCAACTCTTGTGCTGAGAAGTGTGGGAAAAGTGCCTAGTTGCCAGCACGAGCCATACTGAGAAAGAGGAGGAAGATACGGCCAACCCCAAGAGACCAGCAAATGTGGTGGCACTGGAGGAGGCCACCGACCAGTGGGAGTGAGGTCGGGCCAAGTGCCACTGCATTAGGGAACAGTGGGGCCCAAGGGACTGCCTGCCCAGTCATCCTGGATCACATGTTAGATCTCAAGGTAAAGAGCTGGGAGGCAGGGGTGGCAGATAGGGCAGGCCCCCCCACTCCTGGGCCTCCAAGGAGTCTGTAGAACAGTGTGCGGTGGGGCTCAGACTTTCTAATTATATGAAATAACAATGTGCTTTACAGTCTGACAGCCCGGAGTCTGAATCCTGGTTTTGCCACCTAAGTGTGACTTGGAACAAGACACCAAGCCTCCCTGGGCCTCATTTTCCTCATTGATAGATGGTACAAAAAATCACTGCTATGAGGATAACAAGAGCTAATCTATGTAAAGCACCTGCCACCAGCTTTGTTTCTGCTGATACAAGCTCAGGAGACAGGTACTATTCTTAGTTGTACATGAGGGTATTTGAGGACGACTGACGATCCCCATGCTAGAGCATCATACCCTGAGGAGAGGACTTCTTCTACTCATCCTTACCTCTGGGATATTTCCACCCTCTGATAGGCCTGGAAGCCTCTCCTGTGTACTAGGAGAAGAGAGGAGAGTGGACCAGGAGGGAAATGGGAGAGGGTGGGGCAGATACCACATCATCTGTGACCTTTGCAGCCCTGCAACCTGCATTTGAGCATCTACGCTCCCAGGGAGTTAGGAAGTGCCAGTTAGGAGACTTCCCCTAAGAGGACCTGTGGGACTCTGTACTGAACAGCTGTCCCCCAGGGTCCAGCTGGCCAAGTATGGCAAGAGCTGGGGAGGAACCAGAGCCTCCCAGTTCTCTGAAGGCTTCAGGAATTCTGTTACCCCGAGGACTGGAAGCTTTTTCTTTTTAATTGATTTTTATTGAAGTATAGTTGATTGACAATGTTATGTTAGTTTCAGGTGTACAGCAAAGTGAATCAGCTACACATATACATATACCCACTCTTTTTTTGATTCTTTTCCCATATAGGTCATTACAGAGTATTGAGTAGAGTTCCTGGTAGGTCCTTATCAGTTATCTATTTTATACACAGTAATGTGTATATGTCAATCCCAATCTCTCAATTTATCCCTCTCCCCATGAGGACTGGAAGCTTTGAGAAAATCCAGGGTCAGCTCACCTGGCATGGATGCTGGCATCTGTTGGCAGACAGGAATGCTTCCCCAACAATCTTCAAGGGCCACGAGCATGGGAGGATGGACAGGGAGGATGGGGAGAATGTACACAGGTAGGACCCCTTAAGAGATTCACAGAAATAACTGGGGGGAGCAGTGCTCAGAAGGTCTTAGTTTCTAGAATGAAGTAGTTAAGGCTTAAGCAACCATAATTTGATCAATAAAGATTCTGACTTTATTTTGTAGCAATGGACTGGTGATATCGCTGACACTATAAAGTTGTACAAATGCACCTCTTTGGCTGAGCGAGGTCCAGCCATTTATCTGTTAATAATTTACTCAATCATTCTTTTAATAACACAGTGTCTGAATATATCATCTGTGTCAGCCCCTCCTCCAGTTGTTAGGGATACAGGCTCTAACAAGCAAAAAGAAAAGAGAAGAAGGACAAACCACCTCTCTCACATGGCTAATAACAGATGCTGGCACTAGCAAAGGCTTCATGCTAAAAGCAAGTAGCCTTGCTTACAGACGTCTCCTGTATCAAAGGCACTTCCCTTAAAATGATATGGTCTAAGCTCTAAATAGATCCCCAAGAACATGACAACTGAATCTAAAACTACAGCATATTTGAAACATTATCTATACAGATAGAACATTAATTAAGCATTAATTAAACATAATGTGAAGGATATTAGCATAGATATCATGTCATTACATATACAGATATATGTATTTCTACATATACACACATATATAATGCTGATAAGATCTGATGTTCCAACTGACCAGTCTGTTCGCTGAGTCACATTCAAAGAAAACACAAATGGACATGGATGCCTTAAACGGTGATATTTATTGAGGGTTTACCATGTGCCAGGCATTGTTATGAGAGATTTACATGTAAAAATTCTTACAACCATCAGGACAACTCTATACTGTAGGTACCATTATTACCCTATACTGTAGGTATTATTATTACCCTTTACTGTAGGTACTATTATTATCCTCATTTTACAGATGAGGAAATTAAGGCACAAGGAAATAGAGTAACAAAGCCAGTAAGAAGCAAAGCTAATCAAGCATCTTCTCAGACCACAACGCCATGAGACTAGATATCAATTACAGGAAAAAAACTGCAAAAAATACAAACACATGGAGGCTAAACAATACGCTATTAAACAACCAAGGAATCACTAAAGAAATCAAAGAGGAAATCAAAAAATATCTAGAAACAAATGACAATGAAAACACAACAACCCAAAACCTATGGGATGCAGCAAAAGCAGTTCTAAGAGGGAAGTTTATAGCAATACAGTCCTACCTTAAGAAACAAGAAAATTATCAAATAAACAACCTAAACTTACACCTAAAACAACTAGAGAAAGAAGAACAAAGAAACCCCAAAGTGAGCAATAGGAAAGAAATCATAAAGATCAGAGCAGAAATAAATGAAAAAGAAAGGAAGGAAGCCATAGCAAAAATAAATAAAACTAAAAGCTGGTTCTTTGAGAAGATTAACAAAATTGATAAACCATTAGCCAGACTCATCAAGAAAAAAAGGGAGAAGATGCAAATCAACAGAATCAGAAATGAAAAAGGAGAAGTAACAACGGACACTTCAGAAATACAAAACATCATGAGAGACTACTACAAGCAACTAGATGCCAATCAATTGGATAACCTGGAAGAAATGGATACATTCTTAGAAAAATACAATCTTCCAAGACTGAACCAGGAAGAAATAGAAACCATGAACAGACCAATCACAAGTACGGAAATTGAGGCAGTGATTAAAAATCTCCCAACACACAAAAGCCCAGGACCAGATGGGTTCACAGGCGAATTCTACCAAACATTTCGAGAAGAGCTAACACCTATCCTTCTCAAACTCTTCCAAAATATTGCAGAAGGTGGAGCACTCCCAAACTCATTCTACGAGGCCACCATCACCCTGATACCAAAACCAGGCAAAGATGTCACAAAAAAAGGAAACTACAGACCAATATCACTGATGAATATAGATGCAAAAATCCTCAACAAAATACTAGCTAACAGACTCCAACAGCACATTAAAAAAATCATACACCATGATCAAGTGGGGTTTATCCCTGGGATGCAAGAATTCTTCAATATATGCAAATCAATCAACGTGATACATCATATCAACAAATTGAAGGATAAAAACCATATGATCATTTCAATAGATGCAGAAAAAGCTTTTGACAAAGTTCAACATCCATTTATGATAAAAGCTCTCCAGAAAATGGGCATAGAAGGAAATTACCTCAACATAATAAAAGCCATATATGACAAACCAAAAGCCAACATTGTTCTCAATGGGGAAAAACTGGAAGAATTCCCTCTAAGAACAGGAACAAGACAAGGGTGTCCACTCTCACCATTATTATTCAACATAGTTTTGGAAGTGTTAGCCACAGCAATCAGAGAAGAAAAAGAAATAAAAGGAATCCAAATTGGAAAAGAAGAAGTAAAATTGTCACTCTTTGCAGATGACATGATATTATATATAGAAAACCCTAAAGACTCTACCAGAAAATTGCTAGCACTCATTGATGAGTTTAGTAAAGTAGCAGGATACAAAATTAATGCACAGAAATCTCTTGTATTCCTATACACTAACAACAGAAGAGCAGAAAGAGAAATTAAGGAAACTTTCCCATTCACCATTGCAACAAAAAGAATAAAATACCTAGGAATAAACCTGCCTAAGGAGGCAAAAGATCTGTCTGCAGAAAACTTTAAGACATTGATGAAAGAAATCAAAGACGACACAAACAGATGGAGGGACATACCATGTTCCTGGATTGGAAGAATCAATATCGTGAAAATGACTGTACTACCCAAAGCAACTTACAGATTCAGTGCAATCCCGATCAAATTACCAATGGCATTTTTCACAGAACTAGAGCAAGAAATCTTACGATTTGTATGGAAACGCAGAAGACCCCGAATAGCCAAAGCAATCTTGAGAAGGAAAAATGAAGTTGGTGGAATCAGGCTTCCTGACTTCAAACTATATTACAAGGCCATAGTGATCAAGACAGTATGGTACTGGCATAAAAATAGAAAGGACGATCAATGGAATAGAATAGAGAACTCAGAAGTAAGCCCAAACACATATGGGCACCTTATCTTTGACAAAGGAGGCACAAGTATACAATGGAAAAAAGACAGACTCTTGGTGCTGGGAAAATTGGACAGCAACATGTAAAAGAATGAAATTAGAACACTTCCTAACACCATACACAAAAAGAAACTCCAAATGGATTAAAGACCTACATGTAAGGCCCAGACACTATAAAACTCCTAGAGGAAAACATAGGCACAACACTCTATGACATCCATCAAAGCAAGATCCTTTTTGACCCACCTCCTAGAATCATGGAAATAAAATCAAGAATAAACAAATGGGACCTCAGGAAACTTAAAAGCTTTTGCACAGTGAAAGAAACCATAAACAAGACTAAAAGGCAACCCTCAGAATGGGAAAAAATAATTGCCTATGAAACAACGGACAAAGGATTAACCTCCAAAATATACAAGCAGCTCATGAAGCTTAATACCAAAAAAGCAAATAACCCAATCCACAGATGGGCGGAAGACCTAAATAGACATTTCTCCAAAGAAGACATACAGATGGCCAACAAACACATGAAAAGATGCTCATCACTACTCATCAGAGAAATGCAAGTCAAAGCCACAATGAGGTATCACCTCACACCAGTCAGAATGGCCATCATCACAAAATCTGGAAACAACAAATGTTGGAGAGGGTGTGGAGAAAAAGGAACTCTCCTGCACTGTTGGTGGGACTGTAAGTTGGTACAGCCACTATGGAAAACAATTTGGAGGTTCCTTAAAAAACTACAAATAGAACTACCATATGATCCAGTCATCCCACTCCTGGGCATATACCCAAAGAAAACCATAATCCCAAAAGAAACTTGTACCATAATGTTTATTGCAGCACTCTTTACAATAGCCAGGACATGGAAGCAACCGAAATGCCCATCAACAAATGAATGGATACAGAAGATATGGCATATATACACAATGGAATATTACTCAGCTATAAAAAGGGATGAGATGGAGCTATATGTAATGAGGTGGATAGAACTACAATCTGTCATACAGAGTGAAGTGAGTGAGAAAGAGAAGGACAAATATTGTATGCTAACTCACATATACGGAATCTAAAAATGGTACTGATGAACTCAGTGACAAGAACAAGGACGCAGATACAGAGAATGGACTGGAGAACTCGAGGTATGGGAGGGGGCGGGGGGTGAAGGGGAAACTGAGACGAAGCGAGAGAGTAGCACAGACATATATATACTACCAACTGTAAAATAGATAGCCAGTGGGAAGTTGTTGTATAACAAAGGGAGTTCAACTCGAGGATGGAAGATGCCTTAGAGGACTGGGGTGGGGGGGGGACTCGAGGAGGGGGGAGTCAAGGAAGGGAGGGAATACAGGGATATGTGTATAAAAACAGATGACTGAACTTGGTGTACCCCAAAAAAATAATAAAGAAAAAAAAAAAGAAGCAAAGCTAAAACTTAAGCCCAGGAAACTGGGCTGCAGAGTCTATGCTATGACCCCTATCATCACATTGCCTTATCGATCTAAGTAATGTGTATCTTTAGGATTTTTTAAGGGGCTGTCTAAGGGGCTTAAAATATCAGATTCTCAGAAATCCTCTCTAGATTGTGTTCCCTCTCCCTAAATATCCATGTTCATAGACACAGCTGAACACTGCCTCTGCTCAGGGCACACTCCTGACTCGCCCTCCCACCTATACTCCTCTTCCACGGCCCCTTCCCTCCTCCCGTCCCTCTGCCCACACCCACCGTGAGGCTTTCCTTGCCAGAAATGGAGGCCAGAGCATCCACTCCTGTCTTCAAGGTAGCCCTAGGCCACTTCATGAAGGCTGCACCCCCACCCCCACCAAGACCTGTGGATGGCCTTTGCTCCTATGGAAGGAGGTACGCAGAGGCCAATGGAAGTACATTCTTGCTAGGCTCTCATCACTTTTTTTCAAAATATATCATGGGAAATTTCTCATAAACAAATTCTCTGCTACATCACATACACGTGTGTGTTGTTTGTACACATATGTATATGTAACTATATACATGTACTGATACAGATATGTATATATGACTATATATTTGAATTGATATAATTCAAAAATGCATGTTCTTTGGTGTGATAATGGCGCTGTGGTCGTGTCTTTTTGATACTTCTTTATCTGTTGGAGATAAAACTAAAATGTTCACAGGTAAGTTTTATATTTGCCATAAATACTCCAGTTTTAAGAAACTGTTGAGAGCAAGGGCTAGATGAAATAAGACTGGAAAATGTTTTTAAAAAATTATGGAAGCTGACTGGAGGGGAGGAGCAAGATTCTCTCTGCTTTGGTGTGACCTAAATTTTCCATAAGAAAGCTTCTGTTGCTCAGAAGAAAATAAATGAGGAGAACTTGAAGAAATGAGGAACAATTGGTCTGAATACGAGAGCTGTCTTCAATTTTTAGAAATTCATTACAACCAACATTGATATCAACACAGTCCAGGTGCAGGATGAGCCCAGCATCTACAGCAAGAAAAGTCAGTCTCTGCCCCAAAGGGCTTGCAAGCAATGGAAACATTGCATATCCTGTTCCACTCATCATTTCTTTTCCCTAGAAATGTAAAGTCAAGGAAGGCTACTGAGAGGACGTGATACTTGAGTTGGGTCTGGAAGAATGCGTAGAAATTGGTAAGGAAGGTGGGAAGCGGGGAGAAAATATTTCTGGGGATGTCACAAGGAGGTTATCTTACACTTGAGAGTCTTCAGACCATTTTCCTGTGGCCAGTGGGAGAAGCTGTGAGGACACTGCTGTGGGTTTAAATCCTGGGAAACACCTCTGCCAGCAGGGCTGCCTGGAGGGACAGTGAGACGCCCTTAGGGTTCGTGGGGACCCCCCCCTACTCTATGTGAGCCCAGGTAAGAGGAAACAACCACCTCTCAGGGGTTTAATAGGAGAGCTTGAAACATTAACTGGAGAAGGGAGTGCAGATTATATCCTTATTCATAAAAAAAACATTTGTCATTCTCAGCACTGTGATACTAGGGACACAGGGCTGAAAAAATAAGCCTCAATCTCACAATCTTTTGAAACTAGGTGGGAATCAGGACCCTGTAGCCTCCTCTTTGTAATAATAATAATAATAGTAATAATAATAATAATGTTCATATGATTTTATATAGATTCTTTTCCTTCCAGATATGACTCCTGGTACCCTGCTTTCCAACAATCACTAGACATGAGCCCCAGGCTGCAGCCAATCCCCTACTCCTTGCTGCTGACGGCACCAGGCTATCAGGAGCACCAAGGACTGCTTACGGGGACACAGACACCCATAAATAGGGACTCACATCACCCATCAGGCTCTCACCGCCACAAAAGGCAGCATTTTTAGAACACCAAACGAATGTGATCTCAGCTGGGAGTTTGCTATTAAAAGGAAGAATAACACTTTCTGAACAACGGGAAACACAAGAAGATTTCAAAGCAAACATGTAAAGGAAACAGTGGAACTAGAAACTCTTTTGGGTGGTGCCTCCTGCCTTCTAGTTAGGTGACACTGGGCAAGTCATTGTAACTTCCTGTTTCTTCACCTGAAGCAAAAGGTAGAATCCTACCTTGCTCCAGTGGGATAACACAGGTGAAATGTGTTATATGTAAATGTTCCATGTAAACGTGTAAATGTTATAGGATTATCTATACAGAAAATAACATTTATTAATTTCCAGTTCCATGGGTAATTGTACAAAGGCCCATCGGCACTAGTTCTATGAAGATAAGAATTGTGTCTCCCGGATCATTGTGTCAAGTTCAGAGCCTGGAACTGAGTAGGTGCTCAGTAAATACTTGCTGAGTAAGTGGGTTGAGCCAAGTTGAGCCTCCACAGAGAATTAATTTAGGGGCTGGAGAGCCACACCATTCCTCCCCGGCCACTATCTCCCCTTCCATCACCCTCATCACCCTCCCCCTCAGCCTCTCTGTGCTCCAGGCCGTCCTCACAGACAACTGTGTGGTCTCTATAGGAGTCATGCCCGTGCTCTGGGACTGCCAGGGGGCACCTGGGAGCTTTCCTGCGATGAGGACAGCAGCGCAGGCCCCACTCCCTGCAGCTGCAGGGGGCCTGAGCTGCCCAGACATAGGCGCCCACAGGCACCGCGAGCAGCACGGCGCACAGGACCACCGTGGTGTGCAGGAGGCGCTCGCGTCCCTCCAGCCCGCCGTGGTCTCGGCCTGTAACAAAGACCACACACCGGCCCTGCCGTGAGGGCTGGCCCCCCAGGCTAAGGCAGACCTCGTATTTTGTACCGGGGAGGAGATCGTCTACCGAGTATGTATTGACTCCTGGGCCGACGTGGACCACCTCCTTCCTGAGGGCTTCATCCGACGCAATGTAGAGGGTGAACCACTTCTCAGGGGTGTCGGCCGCTGCAAACCATTCCAGCACGATGCCACGCACTGTCTGCTTAACCACCCGCAGGTCAACGTAGGTACTGCCTCCTGAAGTAGAGGAAAGAGAAGGGGGTGCGGGCAGGGCCTGGGCAGGCTGGACGTGGAGGGAGATGGCAAGGGTGCTCCTGCCGACGGAGTTGGAGGCCACACAGGTGTAATTGCCCCTGTCCACCAGGTGGGCTGCAGGTATGACCAGCTCCGACAGAGCAGCATCTTCTGCAGTAGACGAGGTCAACACTGGGGAGAGAGAGAGCAAGGCAGACATTTCTCTGATAGACAGTCAGCTGTAGAGTGTCCAGCAATGCCAGTTTTTTGTTAAAAGGTGGTAGTAACCATTTATTAAGCATGTACGAGGTGCCAGGTGTTTGCCTCTCAGCAACCCTGTAAGTTAAGTACCCAATGTTTACACATGGGAAGCTGAGGACTAGAGTGAGTAAGAAACTTGCCTGCAGGGAGAATTGTTCAGAGGCACTGACTGATCTGGAACCTTGTTCTTCTGTCTACGAAGACCACACTCTTTCAACTTCACTAGCTCTTCCCACCGAACGACCTTAGCCTTGCTGAGCTAACACGTGGTTTCCAGGAGATCTCTAACATCAGTGTGGTTGTACAATATCGTGAGCTTCAGGAAGTGCCTCTTTACCTCCCGGATGTAGAGTGACTCAGAGTCTGGGGCCAAGTGCCTGGATGCTATCCCTTACTAAATGCATGGTCTTGGACAAGATGCTTAGATTCTCTCGGCCTCAATTTCCTCATCAGTAAAATGGGATGAAAATAGTACTTACTCCATAAGTTTGATAGTACGTGCTCAGTAAGTGTTAGCTGTTATTATCACTGAGAGACTGGACCTAACATGGTACCAAAGAGAATGATACTAGAGTATCACGAAAGATAACATCTGGATGCATCTCATCATTCTCAAAGAAAATACAACAACAGATCCTATATTTCTCCTTCACTGGTATTTAACCTCAAGCCAATAAAATGTAATCAGAATGATATGAAAAAGTCAAAATTTCAGCTAATTAAGTACTTTTTAATCATTCAGAGTTTTGTCACCATATAAAACAAATATCTGGGTGACCAATTGTATTTCTCAAGTTTCACTTAGATATTTCTAGTTGTCTTCTAGGTAGCATCAAGATATTTCTAAAAAGGGCCTCCCTGGCCTTGTGTTGTGCCCCAGCCCTGCAGGATGGCATTAAAGGTGATTTCAGCTGAGGTGTGAAAGCAGAGCATGAGCTTCAGGAACCGAGAGGCAGGTTTGAATCCCAGCAGTGGGGCCCACGAAGGTGCCTCCCTCTCCCTGGGTCCCAGTGTGGCAGCTTCAGGTCAGTAAGATCTGATCAACACAGCAGGAGGAAGTGTAAAATTCAGTCAATATCTAGGACTTCCCCACCTTGCCTGGTAAGAGTTAGCTGGGGGGTAGGCAATGGGAGAGAGAGGAAACACTTGTTAAAATACATTCTCTCAGGCCCTCCCCTGGACTAACTGAATCAAATCTCCCCTCCAGGGAGAGGCCTGAAAAGTTTTATTTCAAACAAGTGCCCCAGATGAGTCTGCTCAGACAAGTTTGAGAAATAAGTAACAGATAATCTCTAGAATCAGTTCCAGTCAGAAATTCTATGATTTAAAAATACACAGTACAGTGTTTTGCATCTAGAAGGCTTTCAAAGAATATATGTGTTCATATACAATTCTATAATATTCAATACAATATGTTGTCAATTCACATATGTTAATATCTTACATCCTATCAAGATCTGCATGGAACAAATATACAAATATATATATGTATGCAACAAATACATATGTAATATATATATTTACATCTTACATCCTATACAGACCTATACACAAAAATATATAAATATATATTATACATATATCTGCATGCAACAAACATATATATTATATCGATAGATAGATCTGTGTGCAACAAATATATAAATATATATTATATAGAGTATATATATTTACATCTTACATCCTATAGAGATCATGTAAAATAATGCCAATAGGGAGTTCCCTGGTGGCCTCGTGCTTAGGATTCTGGGCTTTCACTGAGTCGCATGGTGTAGCCAAATAATAATGATAATAATAATAATAATAAAATAATGCCATTAGTGGAACACTATTTTGGAATTTTTTCTGTCCTGGTGAGTATAATTCAGGCTTATCCCAGTCTTGCCTGCACCCTTCCTTCATGACTGAGCCAGTTTAGTTTAGAACTTCTCTGTTGAAGGCAGGGTTGCTACTGATCTCCCCAGTCCCCTAGATACATGGAGAAGGTGCATGCACTTACCATCAAATTCCCTCCACGTGCTCAGGGGATAAGTCCAGGCAATAGTTGGTGAGGGGCTAGCCTGTGCCAAGCATCGCAGGGTCACATTCTGCCCCACCCAGACGCTGACATTGGCACTGGGGGTTGAGATCTGAGGCTTCATGCAAGCACTGAGCTCCGTTTCGTGAAAAAGCTGCCCTGCCTTGGAGAGAGGACCCCGACACATGAGGTAGGGATTCACCAGGACGACTGGAAGGCTGATGGACTTTACAAACTGGACAAGTCCCCGTAGGCGACAGTCACATAACCAGGGGTTGTCATGCAGCGCCAGCACCATGCTGGAGAGCACCTCGGCCCCACAGCTGGGCTGCTGGCGTTTCCCGTAGGCTGGCCAGTTCAGGAAGACACTTTTGGATACAACTGTAAGCCTATTGGAGGATAGGTCAAGGTAGGTCAGGTTGACCAAGAACTGAAGAGCTAGTTCAGGGAGTGCATCAATCTTGTTGTGTTTGAGGTCCAAGACCCTCAGGAGCGGGGTGGCACGGAACACTGTCCATGGTACTGAACGGAGTTTGTTCCCCTCCAGTCTCAGCTCTTTCAGTTCTGACAGGTGCTCCAGGGCTCCTAGGTGGATCACAGTGACACTGTTAAAATTGAGCCAAAGGTACTCCAAGGTGCTCATGTTGATGAAAGACCCTCGGGGCAGTTCAAATAAAGGTGAATTTTCAATTCTCACTTGCTTGAACTCTTCAGGAAGGTTCCTTGGGATCTTTCCCAAAGAGATAGACACGCACTGCAGACTCCTGTACGAAAAACCAGAACAGCTTTGAGGTGAACATCAGGAAACTTGGCAAGTGGGATCAGGCTTATCCCGGCATTAGATATATGAATTAGAAGGAAAAAATACGGTTCACTTGAAATACAAGATTTAGACACATTTTGGCAAAACTGTATAGTTTATCAAAGTTCAGCCCCAGCTAGAATGAGTCTCACAGAGATTTTGCTGATTTCCTGCCAAATCTTGGCCTGCTCCCTCTCCACATCGTCCCCAAAGAAAGCCCATCCCCTAAAATCTTCTGGGATCTTATTAGCCCAGCGCACCTGCCAAAACTCTCCTCTGAGCAGGTACATCCTGGCAGACAGGGTGGCTGAGCTGCATGTGAATCCAGAAAGACCAGAACTAGCAGGAAATAGTGAGAAAGTGAAGCCATAGTCTTCTGTAAGAAACTGTCTTATGAGTTTTTTAATAAGTGTAGTCCAAGCTTCCGAATGGCAAATCCTATTGCTAGTAATCCGTAATAATGTAGGTCAACACAACAGCAGCAAAGCCCCTGGCTGCTCTGAGGTCTGTTATAGCCCAGATCACAAGCTCAGTAAGAACCCAAAAGAGGGAGCTCTGTCTCTTAACTAACGTCATAAAATTCACCCTTTTTCTGGTTCTTGAGTCCAGAGAGCAAATTATAAGGCAGATATCCAATTCAGTCCTGATACTGCCTCCCCTCAGTCTCATACAAAAAGATCTGGGAAACAAGCATGTAATGCTATTCTGAGCACCATGGTTCAGGTGATTTGGCCAGCATCCATCTAATACTTCATCAATCACAATTGGCTCCTGAAACCTAGAATTTTCACCAGTCTCTAAAAGTGAATGCAGATGATGGTTAACAAAGTAATTCTGCAACAATTCCTATCAGTGGTAATCTCCCCAGCACCTTGTGTGGTGGATTCATTGTTCTTCTGTATTAAGACAGCTGCACCTGCCACTCAGATGATCAGAATCAGAGAAGCAACACAGTACAGAGGCTAAATCATAAGATCATGTTTTCTTATTAAATCAAAGCATGTTTCTTATCCTGGGTCACATAACTTATCCTGAAGGCTATTTCACATGTTCAAATTTTTTAAATGAGATAATATGTGGTTTTGGATACTTGCTCTGCCATTCTTCATTCATTCAACAAACCTCTGCTCTCAGCCACACCCTTGCTAGGTGCAAGGAATGCCATCGTGAGCAAGACTGTTAAAGATCCTGTCCCACGGGGTCCTCTCTCTAGCTTATGCTTCCTGGACTTGAGATCTTTGGAAAGTCAGTTTCTCCTGGGCAAAGTGAGAAAATTAATGAATTCTTTATAGTGTTTCAAGGAAATATTAATATTATGCAACGTAAAGTACATAACATATTGGAGGTGCTCGATAAAGTTTAATTCACCTCCCACACCAACAGACTCTTGAAGAGAGTCTGCTTTCCATTACTTGGGGTACTTTCTGATGACTACTGAAATTCCATGTGTTTCCCTAAGATTCATGATATACATTGTACCCTATAAAAGACCTCAGGGAAGAAAATCTGCTTAGTAGCTAACCAGTGAGAGGGGAAATAGGTCACCAACTAAGCTGATTACACCCCAGGCTTTCCATCCAAGCCAGATATATTTGCTGGAGTTTCCAGACAGTCTAACTCTACAATCATGCTAGATCTCTGGACTTCCTCCCAAAGTAAAACTTTAAAAAGCAAGGAGAGTGCAACGAGCACAAAGCTGTGGCAGACATGGAGAGGTGCTGCCTAGACACCCTTCGAGGAATGAGTCGATGCCCAGCCCCAAGGAGTGCTTGCACGACGAGGTCATGCCCTTCCCAAGGCAGCCCCAGGCAGAGACTGAGGGTGGTGAAGGCACAGGGCCCTGGCCAGTCTGGCCTGATGGGGGACAACTCTGATGTGTGATTCTCATTCCAGAGTTCCCTACCAGGTTGGCCAAGATTTTGTCAGGCTTGCTTTGTGGGAAAATGTGATTGAGTCCATGGGTATCACAAATGACTAGTGAGTTCTTTTCTCACCCCAAAATAGAAAGGCCTAAAGAGGTCTAATCCCCCCACAATTTCTTCTCTGTTCATCCCATCTAACCTCTTTAAATGAATCCAGCTCAACTCAACCTTCCAGTGGTCTGCTGGAAGCTTGAGAAGAACATCCACTGGCATGTCATCTCCAGAATCACCCGGGTCACTTCTGCACTGCTCCTTCTCCTCTCCTGACTCCCCCATCCTCTGGTTTCCTTATTTGGTATATGGGCATAGGGAGTAGCTGTGTTGTTGGTTAAAACAGAAGACTAGGGAAATTCAAGGTAGCTCGGGTCATGACATTTATCTTAAACCACTAATGGTTAAGTGGTGTCCCTAAATGCAAGAGATTTAACAATAAAGGGAAGGAATCTGAGAATATTATACCCCCATCTCTCTTCTGTTAGGATGCTTTTAGGAACTTGGCCCTTAGGATTTTTAGTAGAGACAGAGTTATGGGGGAGACGTTACTCTGCATTTGTGAAATAATTAGATAAAAATGGCTTCTGAGTGGCAGCTCCCTGGCTTGTCTTAGATTTCCTATCTATTCAATTGGAAAACACTGCCCCCCTAATATGATTGGAACTTTGGGAGAGCTCAGACAGAGAACTAGGCAACCTACCAGGAAGCAGGTATGCTGTCCTTCCTCTTTCTCAAGCTGGTATTTTTCCTTCGCTCCTCCACCTGCTCCAACCACGTCCCAGATGGTCCTCTTGGTTCCCCATGCCCTGTGGCATGCCTGTGATAGACACATGGAAGACTACATCCCCAAGCCCCCTTGAAATAGGTGGGCTAAGAGACCAATATTCAGGATAATGAAATGTTGGCAAAATAATGTTTTAAAAACCCCTATGTAAGTCTCCACGTTCTCTTTTCCCTTGTTGCAGCAACTGTTGACATTCCAGGTGGTGGAGCCTTCATCAGCCTGGGTCCCTGGGTGAATAAGAGAGCACAGCCCTCCCTCCATCCACATTTCCCACTCATTCAAGTAGACTCTGTGAGAGCAGGAATAAATGTCTTTTTGTTAAACCACTGAAATCTGAGAATTGTTAGCACAGCATAAGCTTAACCTATCCTGACTACAATGCCCTTACAATAAAATATGCTCAAATACTTGTAAGTTGATTTTTGTCTCTCCTGGATTGTATAATAGTTAAAACAAAAGTTTTCAGCTCTAGTTCTCTAAACACACTGCTCACTGAGCCCCTTAATTAACAGCCTAGTTTTAATAGCCACATTCACTTTCTAGGATAAAATTTCTGTGGTCTGCCTTTTGGTACTCTGGAAGGTTGCACGTACACATCAAGTGACATCGGACATACCCTCTGCCTAGGTCAGGAGGAATATAACCATGTTGCGGTTAAAAAAAAAGAAGACATGATGGAGATGCCATGATTCCAACCAACCTCCAAACAAGGCTTCCAAAGGTCACATGCTGTGGGATCACCACAGTGCAGGCTGGTATTCAGCACTTGTGAAACTAGAAATTCTTTTTCCAGGACTCTAAGAAGACATTAGGTTTTCAGGGACTGACTCATACTAACCAGATTCATATACCAAAGTCTAATATATAAACAGGATGACATTTTATTTTTCATAATGTAAATTTGTTTTTTCCAGTGACTTGAATACTCATGAGCACAATCCAGGGTGATTCTTCCCTACAAGAGCAAAGCAGGGAAGACAGAACATGCAAAGAAAGGCTGACAGATGGGTATTTGGAGGCTGACCATCTTGGGGGCCGTTCCATTCAGACCACCACTGAGGTAGGTCTTCACAAATCTTTGGAAAGTTGAAACTTTCTCTCTCTCTCTCTCTCTCTCTCTCTCTCTCTCTCTCACACACACACACACACACACACACACACGCACACACGATACTGGATAAATACTAACACATCCTTGCTTTCAAGTTGCTGATTTTTCTTCAAACAGGGTTCAATGAAATTGACTGCATGTTAGTTGGGTCAATAATTGTTCAATCTTGATTGGCTCAGCCAATCATTTGGAGAAGACATCTTTATCATTTCAATAGATGGCTGCTTTCATCCACTACACTTATATTTGTTCTGATCTTGGAAGTGCCTGTCAGTCTAATATATCAAACAATCAGAATTGAGCCTTAAGTCTCACAAGACATACAGAAATGCCTTTACAAATCTATATCAGAGGTTGGCAAACTACAGCCTGGGAGCCAAATCCAGCCTGCCACCTGTTTTTGTAAATAACATTTTATTTGAACTTATCCATGCTCATTAACTTACATATTGTACAGGGCTGCTTTCAACACTACATCAGCAGAGTTGAGTAGTAGTAACGGAGCCTAAAGTATCTCCTATCTGGCTTTCTTTATAGAAAAAAGTTTGCTGACCTATGTTACAGACAGTGGCTTTGTCCTTTTCCAACCAAATAATTTCTCTAACCAACAGCAACAGCCCCCAAGTTATAGTCAGAGGTACCCTCCAGGTGATGGGCAGGAAACAGCCACATATGGAAATCCCACATTCATGTGCACTGGTGCTCTCGTTGTTCTGATCCCAGGTTTCAGTAGCTCGAAAAAATCCATTTCCATAATAAACCTGCTGTGAGTCACGCTGCAGAGATCGATACTGAATACAGACCCTCAGCCTGGCCAGAACGTTATCAAAGATCCTGGAGAGGGAGGGCGCGGGAGGGAGAGGCGACCCGGGAGACGTTGCGGGCCGCGGCCCGGACCGGGTCCCTGGGCGGCGGGAGCCAGGGCCGGGCCGAAGCGTTTGGCGGGCCGCTAGGGGGCCGCGGCGGCGGTCGGGTCTCCTCCCCTGCCGGACTCGCGCGCCCCGGCGCCCGGAGCCTCCGGCGCGGCGCCCACCCCGCTCCAGCTCGCGTCTCCCGGCTCCAACTAGAGCAGCTCGCCGGCCATGGAGGCCGAGGAGACGATGGAATGCCTTCAGGAGTTCCCTGAGCATCATAAGATGATCCTGGACCGATTGAATGAGCAGCGAGAGCAGGACCGGTTCACTGACATCACCCTGATTGTCGACGGACACCATTTTAAGGCCCACAAGGCTGTTTTGGCTGCTTGCAGCAAGTTCTTCTACAAATTTTTTCAAGAGTTTACTCAGGAACCTTTGGTGGAGATAGAAGGTGTTAGTAAAATGGCCTTTTGCCATTTGAGTTCACATATACAGCAAAATTAATGATACAAGGAGAAGAAGAAGCCAATGATGTATGGAAAGCAGCAGAGTTTTTACAAATGCTAGAAGCTATCAAAGCCCTTGAAGTCAGGAACAAAGAAAACTCAGCTCCACTAGAGGAAAATACCACAGGAAAAAGTGAAGCAAAAAAAAGAAAGATTGCAGAAACTTCAAATGTTATCACTGAGTCGTTGCCATCTGCAGAATCTGAACCTGTTGAAATTGAGGTGGAGATTGCTGAAGGCACAATCGAAGTGGAAGATGAAGGCATCGAAACGTGAGAGGAAGTGGCTGCGGCCAAGCAGTCCATAAAGTACGTTCAGAGCACAGGTTCGTCTGATGATTCCGCTCTGGCACTGTTGGCGGATATTACCAGCAAGTACCGTCAAGCTGATAGAAAAGGGCAGATTAAAGATGAAGACGGCTGTGCATCTGACCCCACAAGCAAACAGGAACACGTGAAATCACACTCCACTGAGAGTTTCAAGTGTGAAATATGCAATAAAAGATATCTTCGGCAGAGCGCATGGAAACAGCACCTCAGTTGTTACCACCTTGAAGAAGGTGGAGTCAGTAAGAAGCAAAGAACTGGGAAAAAAATACACATATGTCAGTACTGTGAGAAACAGTTTGACCACTTTGGACATTTTAAAGAACATCTTCGAAAGCACTCAGGTGAAAAACCTTTTGAATGTCCAAATTGTCATGAACGATTTGCTAGAAATAGCACCCTCAAATGTCACCTGACTGCGTGCCAAACTGGAGTGGGGGCATAAAAGGGAAGAAAGAAGCTTTATGAATGTCAGGTCTGTAACAGTATGTTTAACAGCTGGGACCAGTTCAAAGATCACTTGGTAATACACACTGGAGACAAACCCAGCCATTGTACTTTGTGTGACTTGTGGTTTATGCAAGGAAATGAATTAAGGAGGCATCTCAGTGATACTCATAATATTTCAGAGCGTCTAGTAACTGAAGAAGTTCTTTCAGTAGAAACACGTGTGCAAACTGAACCTGTGACATCAATGACTATTATAGAACAAGTTGGGAAGGTGCACATGTTACCATTGCTTCAGATTCATGTGGATTCAGCACAAGTGACTGTGGAACAGGTCCATCCAGATCTGCTTCAGGACAGCCAAATGCACGATTCACATATGAGTGAGCTTCCAGAGCAGGTCCAGGTAAGTTATCTAGAAGTGGGTCGGATTCAGACTGAAGAAGGTACCGAAGTACGTGTAGAGGAGCTGCATGTCGAACGGGTAAATCAGATGCCAGTGGAAGTACAAACTGAGCTTCTAGAAGCCGACTTGGATCAAGTGACCCCTGAAATCATGAACCAAGGGGAGAGAGAGCCTACCCAAGCAGATGCTGCTGAGGCGGCCAGAGAAGATCACGAAGATGCTGAGGGTTTAGACACCAAATCAACAGTGGATTCCCAAGCTGAAAAGGCAGGAAATGAGAACAGAACACCTATGCCAGTTTTAGAATGAAATAACAAATGAATATATTTTTAAATTTATGTGTTGAGTTTTTGAACTGATGGTGGGCAGTGTGACTGTCCTTAAGCTAACAGACATGTGGACCAAAGTGAAACTCTTTCCTGTTGTGCTGAACTGTTTCTATTGAAAGAAACTGATTTTCCCCCACATGATGCCACAGAGGAGGGATCTTTCTCATAAGTGAATGGGAAGCTTTGAGAAGTATATTTCTGGAAAACTTAAATGGATTATATTCTTATTATATAGTTGGGTACGAATGTATCTATTTTCATTGTGGTAAGGGTTCTCCCTTCTCTCTTTCCTCAGTCACATCCTTCCTCAATTTTTTTTTTTAAATTGTAAAATCGAATGTTAAAATCATTAGAATACAAGTTTATGTATTCTAATGCATGTTAGAAAATTTGATTTCATAGGAAACTCAAGGCTGCACGAAGAAAAGTGCATTGTTACTGTGCAGTTAAAATTTTGGCTTCTGGCTTTTTTTAGTTTGAACAACATTCTTGTCTACCCTGGTAGTCTCAGATGTCATCTCTGCAACAGAAACAGAGTGATGGTGGCAAATTTCTAGAATTAAAAAAAAAAAAAAAAACCTACACCCACGTGCCTTTTCAAAACCAACTAAACTTCTATAAAGCATCTCTGGTTCTTTCAAAGTTTGTGTTGTAAGGAGCAATGTAGGTGATGCTATATATATTTTTCTTATACTGACAGCTACCAATTCTTTTTCACTTAAGTTAGGTTGAGAAATTTCATTTAATGGCAGATGAAGGGCCATTTTCAATTGGGAAAATTCATTTATATCTGTGGTAAAGTTTATTTTGATGAAAAGTTGCACTAGTATTTTAGTTTACCACCAGATGAAAAAAAGATGAGCATCATTTAAAAATTAATGTATTTAAAATAAAGTACAGAGAAAACCATGTATATAATATATTAGGCTTTGTTTTGAATGAATCTTTTTCCCCAATCCTTAATGTAAAGGTCTTGTGCTATAACTTTTAAAGCCATACAAATAAGAGTGCTAAACTGTGGACTTAAAAGTAGGTGTGTAAATATTTTTAATCAGTATTACTTGGAAAATAAAATATAACAACCACATTAAAAAAAAAAAAAAGACTCAGATCCTCCAAGAAAATCCATCACTGTCCTCTATAAATTATTCAGCTCTTTGGGTTTCAGTTCTTCTGTCTGTAAAATCAAATAGCCCAACCTTCAAAACAGGTTGTTGTGAAGATCAGAATGAGAGAGAACAAGAAAATACATTGTAAGGTCATCTGTTGTAAGGTCTTTTGTAAATGTGAGAGGAAGTACAATAACTTTAGATACCACTGCATCACACTGGTTTTTATATTTAGCAAATATTCAAGACAATATGGGGTCTCAGGTGACACTAGCAAGATAACTTCCTTGCATCACTTGCTGTTCCCAAATTTCCTCAGTTGTTACCCAAAGGCCTGGAACCAAACAGCCTGGATGCTCTCTTCATTAGAAGCCAGTCCTGCAGACAAGACAGAACATTGGCCCTTCTGCTGGGAATGTCTACCTTCTCCGGTGCGCAGAGACGACATCTCAGAGGTCTCCTAGCTGTAAGCAAACTGAACAGGAATCCTCCTTTGAAGTGGCTTACCAAGTGACTCAGAAGGCTCTGAGACACCCTCAGGAACCCAGGTAAGTTTCAGTTAGAATCACAAATGCTGCTACACGGGGACAGAGGTGAGCTGTGTGCCACACAGCACTGGATGTACTGTGCCACCTGCCACGGAGAGTCTCTAAGATCCCGCCAGTCTGACATTCTGAGAGTAAATGAACAGTAGTCTCCTGGGCATCAGCCAAACCCCTAGAATTTACTGAAGATAAGATGATTATCTCTAGGGAGAATGGCATCCAGAGAAAAAAATGTGAGAATCTATGTGTCCACAGTAAGGGTCTCTGCATGTGTATATATGTGACTCTACAAACGTGGCAAACGCATAAAGAGATCACATGTGAGTGCCTACGAGTAGCATAAATGGAATCAAGATGCAGTATAGGAAAGTAGAAAGGACTACCAACTCTGGAACCTAGTGTGTTGTCCAAATTCTAGAGCTGCCACTTCCTAACTGTGTGCTTGTGTGCAACACAGATTAGATCACTGCTCAGCAAATTATGTCCTGCCCCACCATCACCACCATGGGAGAGCTGTCCTTTCCTGCCCTGTTAAAAGCTTAGTTTTGGCCATGAGACTTGCTTTGGCAGGTAGAATATGGGCAGAAATGGCAGTGTTAAGGAGCTTAAGTGGCATCCCATGTTTTTGCTCATTTCTCTGATATCATCTGACATCTCCATGAAAGAAGCCTGCCCCAGGTAGCCAATGACTCTCCATCCTGGGCCCCAAGTAGGACACGTGGAGCAGAGCCACCCCAATCAACCCACTGATCTGTGGATTGTGTTAAAATAAGTGCTTGTTGCGGTATACCACTGAGATTTTGCCTTTATTTGTTATGCAGACAAACTGACTGATACAGACAAATTACTTACTCCCCCTGTTCCTTCTCCAGGTAAGCTAGGAGAAGAGTGGTGCCTGCTGCAAAAGGTTGTCGTGAGAATTAAATGAGTTAAGGTATATAAAGCACTTAGAACACTTCCTGGCACATAGCAAGTGCTTATATAAGTGTTAGCTGTTGTTGCTGTTGTTGTGTGTAAATGATAAGCAGGTACCCAAGTGGGTAAGCGTGGGTGAGCATGGACTCAGGTGTCAGGGTAAGCACGTAGACGTAGAAGAAGGAGAGTGGTTGGGAGCAGGTGTGCAGGCATCTGTGTGCACGGGGAGATCACAGCCCTCAGCAGAAGTACTCGTTGATCCGTCTGCCTGCCCTGACGCCCAAGGCTTGAGAGTCCAGGCTGGAGCGGGCGGAGAGGAGCCTGTCGGCCTCACTGAGGCTGTGCTGGGACAGCTCCTCCGAGCCGTCCTCGCTGTGGCCCAGCCTCTCCAGGTTGACGTAGGCACCTGTGCCCTCGGCGGAGCCCCTGGTGCGGCACTTGCGCCAGCGCCTCTGGAGAGCACCGCAGCAGACGAGCAGCGAGAGCGGCAGGGCGATGACGGCGGCCACGCTGATCACCACCACATTGATGAGCCGCTGGGTGGCCTCGGCATCCACCACCTCGTCGGTGGAGAAGATGACACACTGCTCCTTCTGGGGCACCAGGCCCCGCACGCAGACACACGCCACGTACTTGATCTTGGGCACCAGCCCATGGATGGTGACACTGGTTTTCCCAGGCTGCACAATCACCCGCCGCATGTCACGCTGCCCAAAGACTGCATACAGGACGCTGAAGGCAGTTGTGTTCCCAGCCTGGGGGGCCTTCCACACCAAGGTCACGCTCTGGTACGTGTCCCCCACCACCTTGAGAGAGCTCACCATGTGGGCCTCCTGGGGTCCGGCCTCCACATCCGAGGGCCCTCCTGGGCCCCCCATCTGGAAGTGCTGGAGGATCAGTTGCTCCTTCGTGTTGGGCACAGGGGGCCCAGTGGGCGGGACAGCAGGCTCAGGGATGTGGGGGACGTGCCTGGCCACCATCTTGTTGTACGCGGCAGCTGCCACCCCCTCACCTGTCCTTGCCCACAGCGCCCCTGGGCCCCCACTGTGTTCCGTGGATGCCTGGGGCTCAGTGACGACTAGGGAGATAAGAGTCTCTGAGGCTCCCAGGAAGTTCTTGGCCTGGCAGATGTAGTCTCCAGAGTCAAGGTGGGACACAGCAGGCAGGCCCAGCAGAGTCCAGCTCGTGCCGTCACTGGAGACTTCCTGGTGCACTGCAGGGAAAGAGGCACGTGTAGGAGAATGAACAGGCCCATCTGCCCCAAGCTTCCTTCCAGGGCCAAGTTCACAGCCCCTGGACTCTGTTCATTCTGCCGAATACCCTGTTATCCCGAGAACAGACTGGGCGTCAATGAACTTTTCTTAGATTTGCCAAGGGGATGGAGATCACCTGGGCTCAAATTTGGGGAGACCGGGCTGAGGCAGAGTCTACGAATGGCCAGCCTTCTAGATCTGAGATGTTCCAGCTATGTCTTTCAAGCCTCGAGTTCTGCAGAGCTGACCCTTGCGGGGGGTGCAGGCTGGTGCTTTGGGGATATGGTGGGTTGAATGAACCTGAGGCAGAGGCCCAGCTGGAATTACTCTGCACACACCTGCCCGGCCCCACTGCCACTTCAATCACAGCATCTCCAACTTTCTGTCTTACATTAGTGGAGCTCCTTACGTAATTTTGTTTGTACACTGATTTCAAGCCCACAGTCCTAGAGCAACCTAGTTGGGGGAAACACAGAAGAAAGCTGGGAGGGACAGGGGATGTTCTGGTCAGGTGCCAAGAAATTATTCCTCCTCCACCCTCTTTCTGCATGTAGGTGGGCTATGACTCCTGCAAACCGCCAAGCCTAATGCCAGGGAGGAACCACCTTTGTCTACACAGCAAAAAGGGCACAGGCTAGGGCATCCCAGTTCCCCCTTATACTAGCTGTGTGATGTGGACCAAGCATATAGCCTCAGTCTACTTATATGCAAAATAGAAGAATAATCAGTTTGTTTTTTAAAATTCACTGATATCATGTGCATAACACATTTAACACATGAAGAGCTCAACAGATAGTAACGCCTAGCATTAATTACTTCTGGTGGTGCTGGCTTCATATTTACAGCTTGGAAACTTACTATCAATATTACATACACTAAGATGGCATCTTCTACCCAAAGGCCAGCATTTTGTTCCTCTCGGGGTGGGCCCCGCGTCTCTGACAGAGTGGCTGGCAGAATATGACAGGATGGGTTGAGATCCAGCGTTATCCCTGAAGCCACTGTTCCCATGCCCAGCGTCTCCACTCAGAAAAGATGGGGGTAAAGAGCTTTGCTTAGCCTATCTCCCTCTCCCTGGCAAACCTGAACCCCCCTCCCCACCCATGTGGGATGCTGACCCACCCCCCCCCCCCCAGTCTGGGAATCTCAGCACGGCAGTCCCTGTAGCTCACACACCTGTGCCATTGGGAGGGTGCCCGTTGGCTCTACTCCAGCTCATCTCCGGCCCAGGGACCCCGGTGGCCCCACAACGTAGCAATACGGCACTGCCCAAAGGGGACCTGATGCTGGCTGCCCCCGGACGGAGCTCCGGACTCTGGCACTTCCTCAGTTCCAGCTGGCTGAAGGCCACTCCGGCCAGGCTGCGCGGGCTGGCACACCTCAGCCTGGCCTCGATGAAGGCCAGGTTTGGGGCCCAGCCTTCCAGGAAATGGACCAGGTCATAGAGTCGGCAGTCGCACACCCAGGGGTTGTCCTGCAGTCCTGCAGGGAAGAGAGGGAAGGTGAGAGGTGAGCCCTAGATATTCAGATCCCCAGGCCCAGCTCCCCTTCTCCCCAAGGGAGGACAAGGCACATTGTGAGCTCAGAGTCAGCAGAACTGGCCTCCAGACCCAGCTCCTTGCTTCACTACAACCTTAAGCCTGGTTCATCTAGAATGACAGCATTACTCCCCTTTCTTGGTGGCTATAAGCATAAATAAAGATAAATCATATTAAGCATTGGGTAAGCCATACAGCATACTGACAAAAATGGCAGTTACTGTGGCCACTCTTGGACTGATCCTCTCAGGCTACTGGCCAGGCAGTGGGTATTTCCGCAATAATGTCAGAATCCATTTCTAGAAACGCTTCATGACAGCTTTTCTTTTTTCGGGGGTGGGGGGCACCTTGCAGCTTGCAGGTTCTTAGTTTCCTTACCAGGGATCAAACCAGCACCCCCTGCAGCAGAAGCATGGAGTCCTAACCACTGGACAGCCAAGGAATTCTCAATCCCTGACCCTTGACCCTTGTCCTCCCAGTGTAAGCGGCACTTTCAGCATCACCCCAGCAAAGAGGGTGGGTGTTCTAAGCCACAGTCCCTTTGACACAGGCTCAAAAAGACAGGAGTGAGGATGACAGGAAATCAAATCTCATGTTACATCCCCAGCCCTCATTACTTTAAAACTGAACATATAGAGCTGAAAGCAGGTCACTGCACCTACCCTGTCAAAGAAGCTTCAATATATAGAGAGGTATCGTGGGTCCTCAATTCTAAGACATAATTCCTTTTCGTGTTTGCATTTCTAAATACAAAATGAATGCCTTTAATGTGATATCCTTTCTATCCTCCACAGATTGTTATTAAATTTGATAGTGTCTAATAAATAGTAGATTGTGTATTTACATACATGTATTTGATACATTTGGAAAGGGAAACGTCAAGGGTTGGGGAAGATAGATTCAGACCCATGACTCTCAGGTCCTTTAGAGCACTAGCTGGGAAGGCACCAGTTCCTCTCCTAATCCCCACTCCCATCCCATCCTGGTGACTGTTTATCCTGTGTCACTGGTTAAATGCATTTCATGAAGCATCTGCACCCCAAGAGTCTGCCCAGCTCTAGTGGTGAGCTATCTGACTTCATCTACTACAACAGAGTCCCCAAAGAATTAATGCAAATGGGAAAGTTAAAGGACAATGAAACTTTCACCAGTCAGATTGGCAAAAGTTAAACATTCTGACCACTTTAATTGTCAGCTTCATAAGGG
This sequence comes from Hippopotamus amphibius kiboko, assembly GCF_030028045.1. NCBI lineage: Eukaryota > Metazoa > Chordata > Mammalia > Artiodactyla > Hippopotamidae > Hippopotamus > Hippopotamus amphibius. The sequence goes on along the minus strand of NC_080190.1, from coordinate 54,109,036 downwards.
AATAGATGTTCATCCATCTTGTTCAATGCTGTATCCCCAGCACTTAGAATGGAGCCCACACATTCGCTGGGACCCAAATAAGCTTGCAGACTGAACACAAGCACAGGTGGTCGCACACACTACTGGTGGGGGGTAAGAACTGGCACTTTAGAAACTATGATTAATATTAAAACATTTAACATGCACATTCCATGACCCAGCGATTCCACTTCTCACTTCCCATTCTAGAGAAACGTTTGTCTCGGTGCACAAGGATGCATTGTCAAGAATGCTCTCTGTGGCGTAACAGGTGTTAACAAAATAATGGAAACAATCTAAAGGCCCATAAAAGAAGGAATGGCTAAATAAACTGTAGTATAACTGTACGATGCAATATTATGCCAGAGTTTTAAAAAATGAAGTTTATCCGTTTATAGTATCTTACAAAGATCCAAGACATATTGCTGGGCAAAAAAGTGCTGGTTGATACAATAATATGATGAAATTTTATGCAAAACACACAGCTAAAATTTCTATGTACATATATGTTTGTATATGCATGTGTATGTAAATGTATTGTAAAAGGGAACATGAAAATAAATGTAACAGTGGCTACCTTTTAGGAGGGGGAGAAGGAATTATAATCAGAAGAGGGCATAACAATAAATATATATACACATAAAAAATATATATATGTACACAAAAAATGTGTATATATATATATGTAGTTAAAGGATATTCAAAGTTGATTTTCAAATAAACAATATCTTTCCATGTGAGTACTACCCTATACAATATCCTTTATCAGGTAAGAAAGTCTGTAGGGTGGATGAAGCTGGAATGGGGTTTGCTGTTCCCTGCCCCACATCCAGGAAGTGAGGTGTCTAAGTATTTCCTCCTTGAGAGACTGTCCCAGGCCTCAGGGCAGGAGCTGCCCCAAACGGCTCTAAGATTGCTCCAGCCCCCAGGGCTGGACCCCACGTGAGAAAGGCATGCTCCAGGGCCATCTGCCAGGACGCCTCTCTTCTGATGCTACCCACCCACTCCTCACCACCCACTTTCTGCCAGGGCCCCACCATGATTCCCAGCCCCTCATGGGACAGGGGAAAGGGGCAGAGCTGGAATCTTCACTGCAGCAGTCTGGTTGGGAGCTGGAGCTCCTAAACCCACTTACCAGTGTGTGCCTCTCACTCAAACTTCACTCAAACCCAGCAGGCAAGTGTGATTTCTATTTTCCAGGTAAAGAACTGAGACTCGAAGAGGCTTTAGTAAACTTGCCTAAGACCCCAAGGCTCACCAAAGTGGTTCCAAGTGAAGGATGCCATCTTTTACCTAGGACCAGCTTGGCGTGGTGGCCGGGAAGGAAGGGCCCCGTCTGCAGGTGAGTCCAAGTGGCGAGCAGCTCCTGCGGGAGCCTCAGCAGCTGATTGCTGGAAAGGTCAAGGAAGGTGAGATTCTCCAGGAAGCGCGCGGCCTCCGGAGGCACAGCCGAGAGGCGATTGGCCTGAAGGTCCAGCAGCCGCAGCTGGGGGGCGTCCCTGAGCGCCGCCCAGGGGAAGGTGACCAGGCGATTCCCTGGCATGCGCAGCTCACGCAGACGGCGCAGGCCCCTCAGCATCAGAGCGTTGAGCTCGCAGAGCGCGTTGTAGGGCAGCCACAGCTGCTCCAGGCGGCCCAGCGGCTTGAAGGCCTCCCCAGGCACCCTGCGAATGGCCGTCCGTTCCAGGCGCAGTCTGGAGGTGTCCAGAGGGACAGATGCTGGGGGCAGGGTCATGTCAGGGTCGTTGCACACCACTGTCCTGGTTACAGAAATGGGAGTATTTGAGCAAAGGTCTTGTAGGGTCTGAGATTCCCGCCTTATCCAACCTCCTTTCAAGAGGCCCCCTGGTCTGCATGTTCATACAGGACACCAAACCCAGGCTGCAGTGCTCCCTGGAGATGAGCTGGGAACAAGTCGCCTCCTGTTTTCTCTTTGGGGGCTTCCTGCTTTCAGAGCCTTTCACAAGTGTCCCAAGAGTGCCGTTTGGTCTCGGCCACTGGCCTGAAGGACCTCAAGCTTGAATTGCTATGCCCCCTTACAGCCCATAGCACCTGCAGTGCACCAAGAATGAATAGTATTTATAAATCCTGAGATCATCTTGTGCATTGTCAGATTGCATCTATGAGTTAAAAGCGTTCCTTTGTTAAATTATAGCTCAGTTTTTGTGACTGCTTTGGCTTTTCTTCATTAAAAAAGATATATAGCAATGGCATCAGAAATGGAAGCCATACATGGGATGCGTGGAGCCTCGCCTGACACTGAGGGACCATGAGATGATCAAGGTGTTTAAAAGCTGGAACTTTACAGCCCTGGGCTCTTTGCTTGCTGGCTGTGTGTCCTTGAGCATATTATGTAACCTCTATTTTCCTCAGTTCCCCCAGAATAATGGGCTGCACCTCACAGGGTGGTTTGGGGGTTTAAACGAGTCCATGTGTGTACCAGCTCTGCATACCTGTCACCTGTAGAAGCCCAGTTGCTGTTGACCACTGTTGTAAGTTTCTGCATTCCAGCACTGCAAGTACATCAGTTCAGTCTTACCAGCCCCTTCCAATGCTCCTTCTGCCCAAACAGTGACTTCTTAAACCTCATCCTATTAAATTTGACACTAAAGCAGAGGATAGAGAGATAACAGCAGGCAGTCCCTGCCCTCAAGGAGCTGACAATGCAGGACTGGGTTACATGCTGTCGCTGAGAGCAGCACATGCACATACGGTAAAAAGGGAAAGATTCTTAAGAGAATGAAACTCGGAGGCTGGGCATGAGGGACCCAGCCCTTGTGCAGCCCCAGTTTCATCTGGAGGATGCTCACACTGGAGGAGGTGGGGCGGGAGTGGGGAGGGGGGTATTGTTTAGCTTTGCTAAGTGTGGTTGTTCTCTTGTGATGTCATAATGCATTGCTCATATCATCCTTGCTGACATCACACACACACACACACTCCACCAGCATCCCTCAGCTCAGCTCGCATACTCTACTCAAAGTCAGCCGGGCTTGGCTTGTTTTTGTCAACAGTGCCCACAGAAGGCCCAGTTACTTCCACCCACTCATATTCATTCTTTATATATACATGCAACCCCTCCTGAGTGACGGGTGCTGTGGAAATTCAGAAGAATATCAGACTCAAAACCCCTGTTCCCTTACAGTTTATAATCCAGCAAAGGAAGAAAAAGCATTGGAGGCAACGATATCTTCAATGATAATAGAAGCTTGGGTGTTGCAGGGAGGAAGGTCTGGATGTAGGTGGGAGGAAGGGAGTTGATGGGAAAAGGGAGAAGAGGGAGAAAACGGTGAACGGGTGGATCAAAGAAACCAATAAGAGCCCAGCACAGGCCAACAGCATGGCTCCTGGTGGGGCAAACCAGACACGAAGGACAAGCGGACACATCAGTTTAGATGCCCAGATTTCCCCTCCCCGCACCCCAGGAAACCCCAGGATCCACAAATGAACACACTCTGTTCGTGATGGGGAGTGTGGAGCACAGGCAGATCCACCAGGTGCTCAGATGTAAGGGTTGGGCCCTCCGAGAGACCCTGGTTAGAGATGGGGTGAAGAAGACATCCAAGACATAAAAGGAGCCTCGGTCTGACTGTGCAATCTGTGCCTCTGGCCTCAGGTCCACTGGGGATCTCAAGGTCCCCTACAGCCTTTCATGGCCTCATTCCCCTCATAGGAGGTGCAGATGGGCCAGTGCCTATCAGCTGTGGGACTTCTGCGCAGGTAGAATTGATGATGAGAGCTCTGGCTTCAGAGGCGACATAACCACTAGGTGATGGTAGGGGCCCTGGAAACTGCCCTCAGAATTTCATTTTCCATCCTAAAGTCAACCTGTTATCAGATGCCCTCCCTGGTCCTTGCCCACGGCGCATTACCAGGTAAGAAGAGTTCTGGAAGTGGAACTGAAGCTCTGGGTTCCAGGACCAGCTCTGCCGCTGATGCTGTGTGACTTTGAGCCCTGTGCTCTCTGCGGGTTGCAAGGGAGGCTCTCTGTTACCCTGGTCACACTGTCCTTGGCCATGGGCTCTTCCTGGCCTATTCGGGGCTTAGCCCTGGCTTCCCTTGGGGAGAAGATCCTTACCTCTGATGAGCCACCTGAGTTGGAGCATCACAGATTGGGCCAAAAATAAAGCTCTTTCTGTTCTTTAGACCACATGGAGTGTCCTTTCTTGGGGGTGCCGCTCCATTCTCTACCTCCCCTCACACCCAGTCAGCCTGACACCCATTGCTAAGATCATTGAAAGAGTTACACTGATAACATTGCTGCCCTGATCAGAAGCCATCAGTGGCTCCCCAACACCCAACTAAGACAAGGGAGAAAGGGAGGATGAAATTCCAGATGACTGGAAAAATGGTAGGAAAGACCCTAAACCAGGGGCTGAAATCTCTGAGCAAGCTGGGAAATGCAGTGGTCAGTAATGGATGGGCTGAAGAGGTCAGAGAAAAGATAGTTTAAAGAGTGCCAAAGAGAGACAGGGAATGAGCCGTGGGGGAAGGGCAAGGTCCACAAACCACAGGGGCCTTGGGACTGTCCCAGGAATGGGAGGAGAGGATGGAGGTGCTCTCAGGGCTCAGGTAGGTGATGGGGAAAGTCAAAGAAGAGGCTGAGGATGGCGGGGGGCTTGCTTGCAATGGAATGGGCGCTCCTGGCCTTTCTGAGAGCCCATCAAAAGGGGTCGAGGCTGAAGCTCCTGGGAGCTGGGCCAGGGGAGACCCACAGTGGGAAGAGCGTGAGCAAGCAGGTGGTCCCATCGTGGGTGGTGCGGTAAGAAATGCCTGGGATATGATTGGGTACCCCTGGGAGGTGAGGCAAGAGAAAGAAAGAGTCCTAGGAAAGAAGGGGCTGGGGAGACAGAAAGAGGATGGTGTGGGGCAGGAAGGAAGGAGAGGAAAAGAAAGAGGTAAGGGGGAGCCTTCCTGTGCCCTTAAGGAGGTTTCCTCCCATAGGATCCTGGAGGAAGACTCAGGAAGGATTCCCTGGAGCTGGCACAGCTGTGCCCCACCGCTGCCCCATGTGTAAAGGTACCTGGTACCCCCACCCCACCCTGCTGCTGACTGGGAGAAAACGCAGCGCAGACCAGCCCCATAAGACCCTCGGGCCTTGAGGGCCAGGGCGCTGGAGGTTTCACCCGGCCTCGATCCGAGGGCCCTGCATCCAGCCACTCCCAGCCCAGCCTGGTAAAGCCTTGGGGGCTGGGCGACCCACCCCGCACCCCTAGTGCCATACCTGGCTTTGCTGCCATCACTCAGGACATGGAGGCTGCAGCTGCACTGAGAGGGGCAGGCACCCCAGGCCTGCGGGGGCCCCCCGAGGGCCAGGAGCCAGAGCATGCCCACTGCCACCCTCATGGCTCCCGGCTCCTCTGTAGTCCGGGCGGGGGCTTGCTCTATCCTGCTGGCCCAGCAAACCCAGCAGCTGCCCACTGGCTCATCGGCTGCCCACACCCCCACCTGAGGCCATCGGATAAACACGGACAGTCTGGGGATTAGGGAGGGGAGCCCTGGCCACAGCACTCAGCGGCTTATTGCTTCCTGGAATCACCCAGTCCTGAGGATGGGGGTGGGGCACCCCGTTCCACAGCAACAGCCCCAGGCCCAGAGGACACAGGGCATGGCAGGAGATGGGCAGCCACCCAGGGGCAAGTGGCTGCTGGACCTGCTGGCTGGGCTGCACAGACCCCGCAGGGTGCCTGGGCTCAAAGGAGATGAAGACAGAACCCTGGCCTCTAATAAGGGCCACTGGAAATTCTTTCAGTGACACTATCTTATAGTGAAAAGGCAATGAGATGAAGGCGATGAAGGCTTTAGAAAGAGCCCAAGCTCCAGGCCAGGCCAGCTGGGTTCAAATCCCAGCTCTTCCATTTATAGGCTATAACCTTGGATGAGTCGCATGGTCTCTTGTGGCCTGTGTGTCCTCATCTGTCAAAGGGAAGTAATGCTACTCTACTCAAGGTGTTTATGAAAATTAAACGATCCAGGTTTCTCGGACCTTGACCGCCTGTGGAAACAGAAGCTTTCCTGAGAGTAGTAAGTACCCTGTTCCACGGGTGCTTCCAAGTTCCTGCTCGCAGAGGAACTGAGAAGATTCAGATATTTGGGGGCCACCACAGAGGTGTGTCCCATGGACTCACGAACTCTCCAAACCCACCCGGCAAACAGCTGCTTCCCTGAACACCCCGTGGACTCTGAGCCTCAGGTCAGTGCCATCTGAACTGGGCATTACCACCAATGCCAAAGGCATGAGGTGTCTCAGCCCGAGGGCAGAGATCGCCCCTCTCCTCGAGTTAGCTCACTCAGAGGAAGGTCCCAGAGCAGGATCCCCCAGAGCTTTTAGAGAAGAATCTGTCCGTTTTTACCGATTGTCCCCTACCCGCAACCTCATCCCACCATAGACACCACCTTTCACTCATTCATCCTTCACATTTGAAGTCGAGGCTTTGCTTTCTGACCCAGCATGCCGTACCTGCCTCCTATGGCTTACCCAGCCCGCGGGCCCTGACGGACTAACACCAGCGAGAGGTGACCGAGGAAGACACACACACAAAATGCCTGTGCCAGGCCTGTTTTGACAACAATGACTTCCAGGAACTCTTGGTTCCCATTCCTTCCTCTCTTCCAATTCAGCCAATGTGATTTTCTCAGCACTTCCCACCTGTACACCCTCCTCCCCAAACCAAAGAGCCAGCCCTGCCCGTTCCCATATCCCTGGCATTTTCTCCTTGTGCTGGGGATGCCTTCCCTTCTCTCTTTGTCTACCTAAACTCTACCCTTGATTCCTGGCTCTGTCCTGCTTTCTTTTCTCCCGTGAAGTCTTTTGAAATCTTGCAGGCATGAAAAAAACTTGATATATGTTGCTGGTTACAGTAATGCAAGACAGAAATCAGGAAGGGCAAAGAAGACTCTGCTGTAACTGGGTTATCAAGGAAGGCTTCCGGAAGACTGGACAGTCAGCTCAGCCCTGAGGGGCGGTTAGGCTTGGATAAAAGTGGGGGCCAGCAAGAGGAGGGGCATGGGGAATGAATGGGCTGCTTGGCCAGGAGCCCCAGGCAGTAGGAGATTGGGCTTCTGATCCACTTCCATCCTTGAATCACTGCATGACCTCAGGCCCGTTCTCAACTGCTTTGAGCCTCAGTTTCCTCGTGTGACGTGAAAAAGGCTGATAGTCTCTAATTCATGGAGTTGTTGTAAGAATCATCACAAGATCACTTAGCACAGTGCCTGGCCCTTAGCGAGCGCTCAATAAATATTAGCTGTGTTGCTAATAGTGTAATAGGGAAGAATAAACCTGACTCCATATTAGACCTGTTTCTTTTACTTTAGCCTTTGTTATTCCACTGCTTTGGCTTCGAGTTAAAAATGCTACCTATAGGGAGTTCCCTGGTGGCCTAGTGGTTAAGATTCCAGATTTTCACTGCTGTGGCCTGGGTTCAATCCCTGGTTGGGGAACTGAGATCTTGCAACCCACAAAGGCAGCCCCCCCCCCCAAAAAAAAAGAACATTGCCTAAAGCATACAGGATAGCCCATTCTCAAGGCTCTGACCTTTAAGGGTATAACATATTTCCATCCATATAGAGATAAAAAGTTGCAGAAAGAGAATAACATTGGTCTTGTTGGGGGTTTACAGGAACATCATGACCTGACGTACTTGAATAGCTGCAAGAACAAAGGATTCTGACACCAAGAAGTTTGCAAAACCAACCACACCCCTCCTCACCTTGACTAAAAATGCTTTGCTGAAACGCTTCGGGGAGTTTGGGGGTTTTTGGGTATGAGCCACTTGTTCTCCTTGCATGGCCCTGCAATAAACCTCTCTCTGCTCCAAACTCTGACGTTTCAGTTTGTTTAGCCTCGCTGTGCGTTGGGCACACGAACTTGTGTGCAGTAATAGTAGCACTCTGGGCCTTGGTTTCTTTATCTGAGAATGAGTTAAGTTGTTGTGGATTGGTGTTTCTTTTTCTTTTTCTTTTTTTTTTCCGGCTGCACTTCGAGGCTTGTGGGATCCTAGTTCCTCGACCAGGGATTGAGCCTGGGTCCTTGGCAGTGAAAGCGTGGAGTTTTAACCACTGGCTGCCAGGAAATTCCCAGGGTTAGCGTTTCTTGATGTAAATGTCACTATAAGCCAGTGAGTAACTTGTACCTTCTTTTATAGAAGCCAAGCTCTTATTGGGTCATGGGCCACTTACAAGAAGACAGCAGCCCCTGTGTCCCAAGCTAGTGTCTTGGGAGACATTTATGCTTGCGTAGCTTAAGTGCTCTATGGGACACGGGAAATGCAGCCCCTGTGTATATCCACGATGTATTCTTCCAACCAAGACTTAAACAGGCCAGGGGAAAAGATGCTTATGTTGCAAAAGAGGCAACTGAGAAAACCCTAGTGGACACAGCTAGTTAATGGTTAATTCAGAACCAGAATTGGTCTCTAGTCCCAGTTATAGCTCTTTCTGTGACAGCAAATGCCTTTCCAACCATCATTCGTTCCCCATCACTTGTGAGCACACAAATGTGAGCAGGATACACACACACACACATGCACACACATACACACGGGCTCTCAGCTTGTCAGTACCTGCAAACACGGAAGGGCCTGGCTCCGGACCCATTCTCAGGCTCAGCTGCAGCTCAGATCCCCCCTTCTGCTCCCCATCCCTCCCTTCATTATGCAACTCTTTTCTAATTCAGCTTTGAGCCATGCACCATTTGGATTCCAGGTCCTTAATCCGATGGAGCTGAGATGAATGAGGCAGGACTCCCTGCTGGCTTCACAAAGGCTGCACTGTCTAACTGGTGAATGGGTTCCTTCTGCCCTGGTGAATGGGGGGGGTAGGGGGCAGCAAAAAGGAGCCCGATGTCTAGCGTAATAACCTGCACGTGTCAGCACGTGGAATGGCCCTTTATAATGGAGAGGCCGGGGTTGGGGGAGCCAGAGAAGAGCTGGGTCAGCAGGGAGGAAGGCAGAGAGAATGGCAGAGTCCAGGACCCTGCCCACTGGCTTCGGGGAGCTCGAGGTGCTGGCAGTGGGGACAGTGCTGCTGGTGGAAGGTGAGCCAGGCAGGAGCCGGGGTGGAGTGGGAACACAGCGGGCTCCCCGAACCCAGGCCACAGCTGCAAAGCTGGCAAGGAGAGGTCCCCAAATCCTACTCCTCTGTGCCCGGACCCATGGGGTCTTCTGATGGCTGCATCTACGGGCTGCAGCATGCAGGCTGGGAGCCAAGAGAAAGAAGCCAGGCAAGGGACAGGGAGGGAGGGACTCTGAGAATGGGATGTCTGCCCAGGGCATGACCAAGCACAAGGCCTTTTCATGTCCCTGCAGCCAGGAAAAAGTTGAATCCACTCACTGGAAGTCCTGCTAAGAATCTCGTATAAGATCGGGCCCCTGGTAGGCTCTGGAGACAGACAGCTCTGCCACCTGCTGTCTGTATCACTGAAACCAAGACTCTTGAGCTTTCTGACCCTCGGTGCCCTGACATTCCAAGTGTGCGGTGGTGAAGGTTAGGTGTGATCAGGGCATAAAGTGCTAGCCTAGATAGGCACCCAGGGATTTCAGTTCATTCACTCCCTTCCTCTCCAGCCCCACATTACTTGCACCATCTCCATTCCCTTGGCCCTAAGCGCTTCTGCTCTAGGGGCAACCTGGGTCCATGAGGTGCAAGCTTCAACCCAGAGTCCCTAAGATGCTTGCTGAGGCCAGAGCTGGGCCAATAGATTCTGGAGTTGGGCCAGCCCATGACTAGGTTGATGGGGGATGCAGCTTTTGTTCTAAGCAGATCCAGAGAAACAATCAACACATTTTCTCACCCAATGAGAACTGACAGTGGAGAGGGAGCAGCAGCCACTAGGCTGGTCCGGGAGGCCCTAGATGTCATCGTCTGGTGGCTGAAGCCCCTTTTCCTCTCCACCGGGAACCCTGCAACCTAGCATCCATCTAGGTCCTCAAACATTCCTTGAAAGTTTACACCTTTATGTTTTTGCACGTGCTGCTCCCTCTTTCTAGAATGCTCTCCCACATCCTGTCCTCCTAGTGAACACTCATGGTTTGAAGGTAGGATCCTTCCCTGTTCCTCTTTCGATGGGAGAAGCTGAGGTTCAGGGAACATAAGGGGCAGCAAGTAAGTGATGAAGCCGAAATTCAAGGTCAGGTCTGTCTGACACCGGAGACCACTGCCTTCAAGCTCACCTCCCTGCCTGGGGTCCTGGGAAGCGCCCCGTTCTATGCTGCTTCCTCTTCTCCAAGGCTCTCCCTGGCGTTGTTCCAGAGCCCTCGGAGTAGGCATTTGAGTCCCAGCTCTGCCACTTACTAGTTGCATACTTGGGGCAGGTTGGCCAGCATCTCTGAGCCTTGGCGTCCTGGCTGTAAGCAGGAAGGATAGTGTCTAGGTGAAGGCTGACTGGAAGGATCCACGTAAAATGCTCAGCACCTGGCCGGGCACGTGATAAGTGCTCGGTGGCTGTCTGTGATTGTGACTGTTCTGGCACAGACCGTGCTGCACTTTATTGGATTTCTTCCCCATCTGTCTTCCCATCAGACTGTGCTTTGGTAGAGGGCAGGGTGTCCATCTCATGGCTGTCGGTACCTGAGGGCCAGCCCACTGCGCAGGTGCTTGACGAGCTGCACTGAGATGGATGCTGAGTGGCTGGGGGAGGGTTGCTGAGGTTCCATCCACCCTGCGGCCCCTCATTCTGAGCCTAGGAGGGCCTCCCCAGCCCTGGTGCCAGCTGTCTCCTTCTTTTCAGCTCTCTCTGGCCTCTGCCTCAATAGCCTGACCATCCTCTCTTTCTGCAAGACCCCAGAGCTGCGGACTCCCAGGCACCTGCTGGTGCTGAGCTTAGCGCTGGCAGACAGCGGGATCAGCCTCAACGCCTTCATTGCAGCCACATCCAGCCTCCTCCGGTACCTGCCCCGTCCCCAGTCCCCGGGCTCTGGGCCCTTACCTCTGGGCACTAAGACATTCTTCCTACTTGTAGAAAACTCTAGCAGCGGCGGGGAGGGGGAGGGCAGACTGAACTAGGTTAAATCCAAATTCCACACTGACTATCCCTGTAGAACCACAGCCAATTTCTGGAACACAGGAGAGGCTCTGACCTGACCATCAGAGCTGGCTGACTGTGGGGATTAAAAGCGTGGGCCCTGCAACGAGTCTGCCTATACTGGAATCCTTTTTGAATTATTGTTTTCTCTGGGTACATGCCCAGTAGTAGGGTTGCTGGGTTATATGGTAATTCCATTTTTAGCTTTTTAAGGAACCTCCATACTGTTCTCCACAGTTGCTGTATCCATTTACATTCCCACCAACAATATAGGAGAGTTCCCTTTTCTCCACACCCTCTCCAGCATTTATTGTTTCTAGATTTTCTGATGATGCCCATTCTAACCAGTGTGGGGTGATCCCTCATGGTAGTTTTGATTTGCTTTTCTCTAATGATGAGTGATGTGGGGCAGCTTTTCATGTGCCTCTTGGCCATAGGTTGGAATCCTGACTTCATTATTTCCATCTCTCGGCTTCCTCTGTAAACTGGATATTTTTACCCAACTCACATGGTGGTGGCAGTATGGACTTATTAGTTGTGAATTACTTAAAAGCAGCGCTTGGCACCGAGGAAGCCTTGAACAAGTGTTTGTGAAGGCAAACAGGACTTCGACACGTGTGTGAGAGCTCCTTATGGCAGACCAGGGCCTTCCAGGCGGCCTCAGACGCTGTTTACAGAATTGTTTTCTCAAGCAGATGGAACATTCCTGTGGAACCTAGAGCCCCACCTGCATGTGAATGCTCAGGGCAGACCAGTCTGCAGGGTCTGAATCCATGAGGATTCCTTGTCCTGTTCTCCTCCTGCCCCTTCCCAGGGTGGGGGAGGGGCACCTGAAGCTTCCACCTTGCTTGGCCCATGGGGCCAGGAGTTGGGGGGCCTGGGGTCTACTCTCTGACGTTGCTCTCACCTGCTGTGTGGGCCTTGGCTCAGTATGTTTTCCTCTCTGAGCCTCAGGCACGAGCTCTCCTCCCAACCAGGTAGTTCCATTCCTGTGATGCAGGCATCTGATCACCAGAGAGACCCTTTGGTCCAATCAAGGTGCAGTGAAGGACCCTGAGCCGGGAGAGTCTGCATCAGGCTCCACCCCTTCATCCCGGGGCTCCATCTCTAAGGACCCTGTTTCCTCATAGGAAAAATAGATAATAAAGCCCATTTTTAAGGAGCTGAAGGTGCCCTCCAAGCTGCTGCTGAGCAGTTGAGGAAGGAGGACAGGGACGGGGGGTGGGGACGGTCACCAGTGCCCCATATCTCCCACAGGCGCTGGCCCTATGGCTCAGAAGGCTGCCAGGCTCACGGCTTCCAGGGCTTTGCAACGGCGTTGGCCAGCATCTGCAGCAGCGCAGCCATCGCCTGGGGGCGCTATCACCACTACTGCACCCGTATGTCTTTGGGTTCCCAGAGTAGGGTGACATCCACATACTGAGGGTGATCGGAGGAAGGCCTGCTCAGTGTTTCCCAGTTCAGGGATGTGTGGGTGGGTGTAAGTGTGCTTGAGTGTGCAGTGTGGGCACTCAGGAAAGGAGGCAGGTTGGGAGAGTGCAGGAGAGGTGTTGAGGCCCGTGTTGGGAAGGCTGCCTGTGCCCTCACTACAGCCTCAGGCAAGTCAGGGGTCCTCTCTGAACCTTAGTCTCCTCCTCTGCAAGATGATTTTTGTAACCAACCTCACAATTTTATTTTGAAAATCAAATGAGATCCTGGATACAGAAAACACCCTTGAAGAGAGGCACTATTGGGAGGTAGAGATGTGGCACGTGTGCATGTGTGTGTGTGTGTGCGTGTATAACTGAGCATGTGCTTCTGCATTTCACACTTCCATGGAGCCTCCACCATGCAAAGGCTTCATGAAAACGAGTCTAGCTCTAGATTTTCCAAGATGTCAAATTCCATCTTCATAATTAGCCACATCAGTGTACCACTTGCCCTGTTATTTATCTGATTTTTTTTCTTAAAAGTGACTCTCTTAAAAAAAATTCAAACACCTGCTTTAGTCTCATTCTAAAAAAAAAAATCTGTGAAAACACAACTTTAATGTCTTTATAATTTTTATACACATTAAAGTAAAAAACATGTTCACCCATAGACCATTTAGAATACCACTCACTATGGAGATACATAAACATACTCTGGGGGGCCATGGCTCAGTTACCACTCACAGCAAGCCCCCAGCTTGCAGACTGGGAAGTAGGGGCTCAGTGAGGTTAAGTAGCCTGGCCCGGGTCACACAGCTACAAGGGCAGAGCTGGATGTCTCCAGAGGGAGTCTTTCCCTTTGTCTCCTGGGCTCTGAGTCCTCAGCTGTGGATTTGCCTGGCACGGAGGCTACTCTGGGGTCCATGGCTAGCATGGCCTCAAGCCCTGAGCATGTCCCCTTTGGAATCGCAGATCTGTCCCAGCCACAGACACACATGGCCTGCTGCCTTCCACAAAGTCACACGCCTCTGTCCAGGGCAGAAAAAAATGCCTTTGTTCTTATCTTATCCTAACTCCTATATGGCAGGTGAGGCCCTCCCACCCCATCTGATCTTGGAGCTCCTCTCCCACCACTTCTACCCCAGCCCTGTCCTCATATCTCTCTTGGACCACCATACACGTGCACGCGCACACACACACACACACACACACACACACACACTCTCACACATGCACACACAAATGCACACCTTCTCAGATGGCAACAAGCTCTCTGCTTTAATATAGGGCAGTTAATCCTTGTTCCAGGGGCCTCTGGATCAAAGCCCTTCCCGTGCTGGGAGGCACAGGAGAACAGGGAAGAGGGAAGAGGGACATGTGAGCTCATCTACACCATTAATGACACACCTTGGTGTGTCACTTTAGTCATCTCTTTTCAAAACTGCGAAGGCTGATACACACCAGTCACAGTGGATATTCGTTATTTTGCCCACAGTTGAGGGGGGAAGGTTGGTCTTAGTCTGCTCTGGTTGCGATAATAAAATACCTTAGACTGGGCTTCTTAAACAACAGACATTTATTTCTCACAGCTCTGCAGGCTGAAAGTCTGAGATCAGGGTCCCAGCACAGTTAGGTTCTGGTGAGGGCTTGTAGATGGCTGCCTTCTTGTTGTGTCCTCATATGGAGAAAGATCATCTCTCTGTCTCTTCTTTTACGAGCAGTAATCTCATCATGGGGGCTCCACTCTCATGATCTAATTACCTCCCAAAGGTCCCATCCCAAAAACCATCACACGAGGATTAGGGCTTCAGCATATAAATTTTGAAGGGATATAAACATTCAATCCATAGCAACAGGACACATCCAAGCAAATTCCATCTGAGGCTGTGTCAGTGGAAGCAAAGTGTTGGGATGAGGGAGGTTGTAGGCCCGCTCCTCTCTACTGATCAAACCCCACCTGGAGTCCTGTCCTGTGCCCTGGGGTCTTGTCTACAAAGGAGCACACACACACACACACACAGACACACACACACATGCATACACACACACAAACGCACACATGCACACACACACAAACTAAAGACAGAGGAGGCACCTGGGAAGGAAATTCTGGAGCCAGATCTAGGAGGAACCACTGGGGAGAAGGGCTGGATGAGGCTGTGAAGGACATGAGTGGAGGAATTGTGGTGGTCAGGTCACTGGGACTGGTCACACCCAAAGATGCTGTCGGGAACCAGGCTCTGTCTTTGGCACTGAGATGGGGTCTCACAGCCAAAGTCGAGAGTTCTCGGAGGGTATCCTGGAAACAGAGACAGTGGCCTGCTTCTGAGCAAGAGCTAAAGATGGTAGTAAGTTCCATCTTCCGCCTCCATCCCCCACCATTCTCACCTGAACCACTGTCTACTCTTCTTCCCTAACTTGGCTTTGGGAAGCACACCCATCTCTCTCCCTCTCTCTCTCTCTCCCTCTCTTTAAATATTTATTTATTTATTTGGCTGTGCCGGGTCTTTAGTTGCAGCATGTGGGATCTTTAGTTGTGGCCTGTGGGCTCTTAGTTGCAACATGCAGGATCTAGTTCCCTGACCAGGGCTCGAACCTGGGCCCCCTGCCTTGGGAGCTTGGAGTCTTAACCGCTGGACCATCGGGAAAGTCCCCAGCTGTCTCTTTGCCACCCCCTCTTTCTCTCTGTCCTCTAAAGGAGATGGTATAGAATGTCTCTAGGAGACTTTCACCATCCATTGTCTGTTTTATTCTTCATAACAACTGTCTGAAGCAGAGATTATCATTCCCCCTTTGTGAAGGAGAACATTGAGGCTCAGAGAAACTTTTAACTTGCCTGAGGCACTACGCTCGTCAGCATCAGAGCCAGCAGTTAGGGACATTCTGCGTGACCATGGAGTCCATTATTTTTCACTCTGCCAAGCTATCCCCCTCTCAAACCATCCTCCTCCTGTGTCCCACACAGGCAGCCGACTGGATTGGAACACGGCCGTCTCCTTGGTGTTCTTCGTGTGGCTGTCTTCTGCTTTCTGGGCGGCACTGCCCCTCCTGGGCTGGGGCCACTATGACTATGAGCCGCTGGGGACATGCTGCACTCTGGACTATTCCAGGGGCGACCGGTAAGATGGGGGGGAGCAGCTTCGAGGCTCCTTTCCATGGGAATCTTGGCTTTGAGTCTGCAGGACAGCAGTGTCAGCTGAAAATCCAAATGAGGACATGCCAACAGTTGCAAGACAATCTCAACTCCTTAGTCATGATACCCACATGCAAGTGGGACTCAGGAAAGCCCATTCTGAAGACTGGCCAAGTGATGGGAATGTTATGCAAGTTGGGGTGCAGAGTCGGGCCCCAGAAGGGGGTCCTATCCACAGAGCTATTGGCCTGTGTTGGTTATAACAGTCACTGAGCCCCCCATGACCCCATGCCCCCTTCAGCAGATGTCCCAGCTCTGACTTATCAACTTCTACAGGGAGCCATATTCTTGGTTCGATAGCGTCAAAGAATGCCAAATTCTTTGCATTGGGAGGGACACCCTTGCCATGGAAGTCAGTTCTCTGAATTCCCTGAGCATCAGCTGTGGGCCCAGCCCTGGAGAGACAAGAGTAAATGCATGGCGGCGCCCACCATTGTGGGGCGTGTCTGGTATACTGCCAGATGGACCTGGCTCCAGGGACTCCAGGGCTCCCTCCAGGGGCTGCCTTGGGGAGGGACCACAAAAGCTCCAGCCCTTCTCTTGCTTCTGCTAGAGCCAAGCTGCATTTATCAGTTTCACGTATTTATTCATATTTACTCATAAAGCATCTGCCTTGATGACAGGTCAAACCCACTGGAGAACTCTGGGTCTTGCCTAATGCCCTCCGGGGCACTCCCTGCAGGTATTTCCCCAGCTGGTGTCCAGTCCTTCTGACAGCCCTCCCTCCCACCCCTCCTTAGTGGACAGCACTCAGGTGACGTGATGTCCCCTTCATGGAATGGCAGTCTACCTCCCTACGACTCCCACCTGCTCCTGGTCAGCCCTTTTGTCCCCCATGACCATTACCTGGGACCCCAGGCTCTTCTCTGGTCCCTTCAGTGATTTCTTCAGTGATACAGCATCCGGTCTCATCCATAGGGTCCTTCCAAATCCCTGTGCCAGGAACACTCTTTGAACCATCTTTCCTCCTGGTCTACTGACATCTCCATTTGGTAAACATGTTTCCCACACTAAAGTGTCCCTTCTCCACGCTTGGGGCACATGCAGAGAGCAGGGCTGAGCACCTGAACTGCCCAACAGCAAGTTGAAGGAGGACTGTCCCTCGTCCCAGCTCCCTGGCTCCTAAAGGCAGGTTCTAGGAGGACCTAGTAGTTCCCTGGTTCTGAGGGGAGTTCAGCTGGAACCCGGGAGCACCCACACTCTGAATACTCATCTGATGGGAGCAGTTCCCCGCATCCAACTGTCTAGCCCAAGTGATGGGCCCTCTAAGGCAGCTGATTATCTCTGAGAGGCAATCCTGACTCCTGCATCCCCTCTGCCTGCAGAAACTTCACCAGCTTCCTCTTCACCATGGCCTTTTTCAACTTCCTCCTGCCCTTCTTCATCACAGTCATATCCTACCGACTTATGGAGCAGAAACTCGGGAAGACTGGCCGTCCCCCGGTAAGGATCAACTCCTGGAGCAGGAGAAATCTCTGTCCCTCTCAGGGACACCAGGGAACATGAATGATGTGACAGCAATCAGTGGTTCTCTGTGTTTTCAACGATCAGGAGAGAAATCCAGCTTTGGTACGTACAGCATGGGGTGTGAGGACAGGAACCCCCCCCCCTCCCGCATTGCTGGGGATCACCAAGACCTGGGAGGAAGGATCTGAACTGCTCAGACTTACCCAGACCCCGTAACCGCGAGAGAGGCAGGATGCCCTACTGGACACCATCCTTGCCATTACACTTGCTTCTTCCCAAGAATGTGAGGGTTGGCACAAAATTACATGCATTTTAAATGCTACTTTTAAATTGCTTCAAGATGTTTCATTTAAGCGCAGGCACAGGCTGTTACCCACAACATAAAATCACACCTGCAAGCACATTTGTCCAAGAGAAACAATGCTTCGAAATAAGCCCTCCCGGCCATTTCTCAATTTCTGCATTAATATTCTCTAGCCATGATTTTCTTTTATTACCTGAACAGTCTAGCAGATGAGTCATAAGCAGCACCAGAGATTCAAAAACAAAAACAAACCAAAAAACCCCAGATACTAATGTTACTTTATGTGCATTATGTCATTTTGTTTTTGCATCCACTCTCTGAGGAAGGAAGGTGTTATTGTCCCTATGTCACAGATTAGAAAATTGAGACTGAAAGGGGTTAGCTAGGCAACTCTTCAAAAGCCACACAATTAGTACTAGCAGAGTTGGATCAAACCCAGGTCTGGGACTCCACCACTCAAGTGGGCAATCATAGTGCAGAAAAGAAACACTCTCTTTGTTGAGACACTTCATCTGCCACACTTTTTTTTTTTTTCTGTGCATTGGAGAAGCACTGTACAAATCGATTTTAGCTGTGGATCCAAGTTCCCCTGGCACAGAAGGAGGGCGAGGGCTGTGCCGGTGCTTTCCTCCACGGCTGTCCTCCGCGCTCTGCCCTCCCCTAGCCCTGCCTGGGTGCTCAAAGTCGCCGCATTTATTGGCGCTTCAATCGGCCAGGAGACAAGGCTGCCGCAAGGATTTTCTCATTTTTCCGGGTTGACTTTAAAACCATCCATTCACTAGCATCAGCAGAGGTCGCCACGCATTGTCCCAGGGACCTCGGCTGTGAGTTGAGGTCACTTTCTTTCTTAAAGGGCGACATGGTCAATAAGAAAATAAGCATTGATTTTTAGCCTCAGAATTTTAACTTATGAGGGTATGCCGGGAGCAGTTTAGCAAGGTCCGTCCTGAAATTAGAGCGTAAGTCGTGCGCTCTCATGTGGCCACAGGTGGTACCACGTCGCCTACTGCCTAGTTCGATCTCACAGGATGGAAAGCAGCCCTTTTGAACCCAGGACAGGTTGACCCGCCAGTGGCTGCAGCGGCTGATCGCGAGCTGGTTCTGGGACTGAGTTGTGAGGGCAGCTCAGCCTGGGGACCCTTATGCGCACAGCTATACTCACGGAGCCTCGGGTTTCTCAGAGCACAGACCAGGAAGGAAGCTCATTTTCCAACCCAGTCCCTGCCTCCAGGCAAGTCAGGCATTATCAGGCCACTTTACAGACAAGGAAACCGAAGTCAAGTAAGCTTGAATGAGAGGCCTAGGGTCACACGTCTCAAACAGAAGAGAGATTCATCTGGTCCCAGGTTCCTCCACAGGCTCAGCATCTTCCTGCATCCCTGCCGAGGACCAACCTGGTCCCTGGACCTCGTGAGGCTGCCAGCCACCTGGAGCAAGTCAATGCTTCCCTCCCATGTCTCCCCAGGTGAACACCGTTCTGCCAGCCAGGACGCTGCTGCTCGGCTGGGGCCCCTACGCTCTCCTCTATCTATATGCAGCCATCGCGGATGTGACCTCCATCTCCCCCAAACTGCAGATGGTACAGACACTGCCAGTACCCAAAGCTAGAACTCTCGCCATTTTTGTGCCTCTGTTTTACCCATCTCTATTTCTGGTTTTATGGCCTCCATGATAGGCTCTCTCTTTCTCTTTTCCTTTGAAAACTCATAACTCGCTGGGTATTAGCTTGTCCCCTGGTCACACAGGGCCACTGCTTGACATGGCCTAGACCTCATGTGAGATGACAGCAACAGCCAGCCAGAGGATGACACGTACACTCTGGGACCAGGGGCTGAGATTGGTGCCTGGGGAGGAGTGTGCTTCCATGCATCATTTGCCAACACATGTCATGGTCAGAGAAGGCTCAGAGGCTGCAGAATCAAGCCAAGGACAGATGCTTGGCAGCTGGTGGGGGCGGGGGGGGGGAGTCGGGGTGAGCGTGGGGGACCACAATCCCCAACTGGGACCAGGGAGAGGAGCAGAGGCTCTGAAGCATCTCTCTTGGACTTTTCTGTCACAACAGGTGCCCGCTCTCATGGCCAAGACTGTGCCCACGGTCAACGCCATCAACTATGCCCTGGGCAGTGAGATGGTGCACAGGGGAATCTGGCAGTGCCTCTCGCCGCAGAAAAGAGAGCAGGACTGAGAGCAGTGAGCCTCTCCAGCGGGGTGCTAAGACCCAGGCCCACCCTGGCCGCCCTGGACTGAGCCCCTCACAGGAGGCTCCCAGGGAGTCCTGTCCAGCAACCTCAGGAGCCAAGTTCCAGACACTCACCCACCATCCCCGATGGCCCTGTTGAGCCTGGCCCGAGGCTGGACACAGGGGAGTCAGAGAGAAACCAGGCTGCATGGAAAGAGCTGGGACTTTGGGGCAGACAGACCTGAGTGTTGGTCATAGCCATCCACGGGAGGCTGAGAGATCTTGGGAAAGTCGCGTTCTCTGAACTCAGCTTCCTGACCCCTAATGGAAGGATGTTAATATGGACCTCAGGTCTGTCGTGAGGCTTGAACATGATAGTGTGTACTCATCACGAACATAGAAGCTGCTGCTCATTAGAACAGCTGTTAGGACTCAGAAACTTACATAGAAGGGGGTGGAAGCCCCGGGTTTGTTTGTGGGAGCTCAACCCAGGCTGCCAGCGTTCCAATACTACTTATTAAATCGTGATCTTGTGCAGGTGACTCACACTTTCTGGGCATTTGTTTCCCAACTGTGAGGTGTGATGACAGTAATGGTGACGTGACCATGCAGAAAAGCCCAGAATGTTACCAGGCACGTGCCAATTGCTCACTGAGAGTAGCCACCAGCACCTGCCAGTCAAGACAGCTAGCCTCTTGTTGCTTCACTGCCAACATTTAAAAAATCAGGACAATTTATTTAGAACTACAACCACCTGAAGATGAGGCCCCACCAACCCGAAGGAGGCTCCATGGTGACAGTTTGAGGCGCAGGGTACCTTTTGCCCAGGGCTCATGCTCTCCCATCAGCTGCAGCTCGTGTGTTCCGTGCAGAACCCGCGTGCAACTCAGTTTGAGACACTAACGCTGGGGTCCCCAACCCTGGGTGTACCTCTGCACCTCCCACAGAGTCAGCGCTTCAGGGACAAGGCACAGTTTGTCCTGGGTAGGACCCATGGCCCTAGAGGGAAATGAGGATGGGTGGAGGGTGATTGTTGACTCCACAGAAGGTCTGATGATGGAGGGGCAGCTTCCCCAGGCAGCACGGAGGCAGGAAGTCTGAAAGCCTGTCCCTTGGAGCTGAGGGGAGGAGAAGCCAAGTCCCTGGAGTGGGGGGGGGGGGAGGGTTAGCCATGAGAACAGCATCTGGGGTCCCTGCAGACCAGGACCTGCCTCTTGGTTTTGCAAATGCAGAAAATCAGGCCACAGAAACATCTAATTCACAAGAAGTCTGCACAAAGCAGAGGCCGGCTCAGTCATTTTGCAAAACCTTGTGGGGTGGGGAAGGGACACAGCCTTCACACAGCACTGTTTCCTAGACCATGCCCTGTGCTAGGTACTCTGGAGACAAGATGCCACTTGGCCTCACTCCAGCGCCTACACAGGGTCCTTGTCTTTGGCCCTGGAGTGGGGGTGGGCTGGGGAAACCTGGGACCCAAGCTGGGCTCACACACAGGCTGAGTGGGTCACCAGGAAAGCAATGGGTTCTGAGGCCCAGAGATGCTGATTCTGCCCCCATAGCCCATGGATCCTTAAATTGCTGTTATTGGGGACCCGCCCTTCATGTCACCATTAGAAATACTAAGTCCCTAAGGAGGGATGAGGGAACACAGTGAGAAGAGAGGTGGAGATAAGCCCCAGACTCCAAGAGAGAAGGGCTGGAAGGTTAGGGGAGGCTGAAGACACCAAGCAAGAGTGGCCTGTGTGCCCAAACAGATCATGTCCCTGCCTGTGCTGGGGGCAGGGGCGGGGGGGAGGGGCGGGGGAGGCAGGTTGGCTGCATGTGGCCAAGGACAGCTCGAGCCCTGTGTCCCCAGGTCTGTCTGAAGAGGGGAAGGTGGGTGGGCTTGGGACATCTCCACCCTGGGCTGAGTCGGCAGAAGATGGGAGGGGCTGACAGCACCCAGTGGGGAATGACCAGAGCCCTACCTGAAGCTACTTATTCAGAAGCCTCAAGTCCACCCGCAACCCTGCATCTTACTCACGGAAAGTGTCTAGGGAGACTCATCACCTTTAGGTGCCACTTCTGCAGACCCCCGGGATTGCATAAAGCCTAATTTAAAAGGCACAAAATTTGTTTCCTAAGAGTGCCTACCATTCTAAGATCCATTGATTTCAGAGCTTATTTAAGCTCTTATTAAAGGAAATGTAAGTACGGCAGTATAATATCCCCCATCCCACCGCATCTTCTTGCTGGGAAAGATGCCTCTGCCTGTTGACAAATGGACCTGAATTAAAGTTACAATAAAGTAGCAAATTGTCTCTGAGGTAAAGGAATGTACAATCCCTGGCCTCCTCACCAAGATTCCCACTGGGACAGTTTTCCTGGGAAGAGGAGGGACTGTGCCTGATTAGAAAAAGGAAACATACATTAATTATGGCTTAAACAATCTCTATATTTTCTATTAAAAGTAAAAGGATTTTACAAATTTTCCACATCCAATAGCAAGGTAGAAGCCTAATTTATTGATATCTTTCCCTTTGCCATGAAACTGAAAGGATTTCTGCTGTTTTCCCTGTTAGAGACACTCCTAGTTCAATTTGTTCAAACACATGCTCACTTCCTCTCCACCAAAACTGTCTCCTGGATTATTTTTTCCATCTCAGTAATATTGTTACTATTTGTCCTGTCATATAAGCTAAATGAAGAGGAAAGGAAGCGGGGTGGGAGGAAGCCAAGCGATAGGCAGAAGTCCTTACCCGCAAGATAAGGATGACTCAGTGCCTAGTTTCTACCACAGGGTGGCAGTGCTAACTCAATGATAAATTAATCCAACCTGGGCCTCCAGTCCTGAGGCTGCCTTTTGAAGAGCCTGGAGGTTCCTCACAAGGCCCCTCTATCGACTCCTGCAGGATCCCAAACAAGCTCTCTTTTCTGCTCTTGTTACGGAAGCCTGATGTCTAGTTTTTTTCCATTCCAAATAATGATGCAATTACACGTCTCTTTGAAGGGCACAGAATGGCATGCCCACTGTCCTGAGGACTCCCAGAGGGCCCGATATAGCTCCCCTTTTCTCTGCAGACAGAACAGTCAGATGTAAACCTCCAAAGTCTTCCCACGCATAGAGTTTGGTTAGGAGGTCTGGTCTGGCTGTTGCCTCTGTCCAACCGTGAGAAGTTGGGACAGTCCCTGAATCTTTCTGACTTGGATTGTTCATCTGGGAAGTGGAGGTGATGGCACCTTACACTGATATTACATGTGGCAACACACTGTAAACCAGGAGGTGCAGGACGTGAGGGCCTTGCAAGGACCACACCCAGAGAAGCAGCCCAAGCCTCAGCAGAGGTGCAGTAAATGGCATTTGGTGATGGTAATTCTTCTAAGATAACGAGTCCTGGAAAAGCCCTGAGTGAAGGCCAAAGTCACAGTTCCTAAATCTTCCCTGTCCTCTTGGTTGAGGTAACTTGCTGCTCCCCTCTGAAGCTGTTCCCTGGCCCTGACTCCACACACCTGTTCCTCCTTCCATCCCTGCAGCTGCTGCTACAATGGCCTCCATTGTCTCCCTGCAAGGCGTCCTCTGTCCAGCTGCCCTGCTTTTTTGCAGCTGTCAAAACACATGCAAGTCCCTCACTGTCTAGGTGAGAGGCAGCGCACCAGCTTGGAAAGCACTTAGGTGTGGGTATTGGAAAACCTGTCATGAATTCAGGATTGGTCTCTTATTTATTGTGTGACCAAGTTTGAGCAAGTTTCTTATCTCTGAATTTGTTCCACTCCCACCAAAATGGCCTCACTGGGATGGCATATTTCCAAGCACGTAGTACATAATGGGTGTTCAACAAATTAATTAGAGTCCCACATTATTGACTATTTCTTTTCATCCCCTGATTTTTACTGTCACTCAAGAAAGGGGCGTACAGGAGAATTATGATGATCGAGTGACGATTATATGCAACATGTGTCACATCTCAACCTCGTTTAATTCCCCACAACATCCTCAAAAACATATTCTCCAACGTGTCTGCACCTTCGAGTCATCTTTGGGCCTGGCGATTCAAAGTGTCCCTGGACCAAAAGCATATGGGTGCTTGGTAGACATATAGATTCCCAGGCCCCGCCCCAGACCCTCCCGAATCTGGATGTGCTTTCTTAAATGACCCCTAGGTCATTTGTGTGCATCTTAAAGCTTGAGACGCACAGAGGAGCTTTACAGACTGTGATGTCTGAGTCCCTCCCGCAGAGACTGATGTAATTGGTCTGAAGGGCTGGCTGGGCTTGAGGCTTTTAAAAGCTCCCAGATGATTCTATTGTGCAGCCAAGATTAAAAACCATTGATTAGGGGTGGGGGTGGTGCTTATGGACACTCATTTTATGAACAGTGATTTAGCTGAGATTTACTCTGAGTCATCTGTGTGGCGATTCTTTGCTGTTTTATATAAATATATATACATGTCCACACACACCTACGTATATACATTTCTCTCTAGAAGTCTACTTCTTTGCTACTCACCCCCATCTAGTCCTATGGCTTGCTCTCATCTTTCTCTTACTAATTCCCCAAATCCCAAAGATCATGGACCCAGCAGTAGAGTTTCAGCCTGAGGCGTTTTGTTTTACCACCATGGTATCATTTACAAGAGAATAGGGTCGGGTCTTGTAATTGATGGAGAGACAAAGGCAGAAAGAGGTTAAACATACTCCTTAAGGCCATACAGTACATGGGGAAGCCTGACTCCTGACTACAAGCCCAGCTTTTCGGGTATCAGTACTGGCAGTTCAGATGCACGAGGTAGAGAGTCGGGCTTCTCAAACCATAAGGCACACACGAATCATTGTTAAGTGCACACTGTGGTTCAGTTAATCTGAGATGGGGCTGAGATTCTGCATTTCTAACAAGATCCCGAGTGAAGCCAGTGCTGCTGAAGCTGTGGTGTGTTTGGCTAGGGCATCACACCGTGATCCCTGGTTTCAGTTGCCTGACTTTCCCTTCCCATCTGCTGACCAGGGTGTTCATTCAGTCTTCCTCACCTGGCAGATGTTTCAGAACAAAGTTTCCAGGTGTGTCATCAGGCTGTGGAGATCCGCGGACCTCCCATGCCATACCTTAGACCACCACTAGGTGGCGCTCCGGGGACCCCCCCACCCCACCCCCCCACCCCACCCCCCACCCCGCCACAGGATTTCATGTTGCTAAGCCGCTCTTGGGTGTTCCTTCAACAAATGTTTATTTAGCCTAATTATATCAGGACACCGTTTAAACAAGACAGTCAAGGTCCCCACTAGCAGTTTACATTCTAAGATAATAAACAAGTGTATAAAATAGATCATTATGAATTGTGCTGAACAAGGAGATAAATAAGGAATAAGATAGGAAGTGACTGGGAGAGGTGGTCAGGGGAGACAGCTCTGAGGTGGTGATATTTGAGCTGAGATTTAAAGGATGAGACTAAGGCAGTCAGGTGGAGAGCAGGGGGGAAAGCATTCTGGTCAGAGGGAACAGCAAGAGGGAATGGGCTTTGCTCTTCAAGGAACAGAAAGATTCAAAATGCTGGAGCAGATAAAGTCAAGGAGAAGCAAGAAAAGATACAGGGACCATGTCCAGCAGGGCTGGAGTGGGGAGATGGGGAAAAGGGATTAGGTTTCATTTTAAGAGCAAACGAAAGCCTTTGAAAGGTTTTAATCAGGAAAGTAACCAGATGTGATTTTTATTTTTAACTGATTGCTCTGGCTGCTATGCAGAGACTACAGTGAAGGGGCCCACGGTGAGGGTAGGAAAGTGAAATAGGACTGTTAAAATAGTTCAGGCTAGAGGTGCTGTTGCCTTGACCTTGGGTGGTAGTGGTGGTGAGAAGTAAATAAATATGGTATATAGTTTCAGAAGCAAATGAGACAGGACTTGCTAGTCATTTGAATGAGTTTATTGGTTTGGATGCTTTTGAGTTCAGGAAACAGAAAACACAATGTTAGTTAACTGTCTTCACAATGTTAGTTAACAACTTAGAGACTTACACAAATGGAAGGTGTAATGGATGTAGGCTTCAGGCAAGGTTTGATCAGGGCTCTAGCCTTATGTTTCTATAATTTTCAGTCATGCCCCATCTCTCCTCCACCATTTATGTGTCCATTTATCTTTATGCTGACTTCATACGTAGTTGCAAGAGGACTTCAAGAGAAAGATACATACATGTTTACAAGATGGTTCTATTTGCATGGAGGAGGAGCAAGCATAATTTGTGATAACTGTTAAACAAAAATCTTGTACTTGGGATTGACTGACCCATCTTTGAACTAATCCCTGTTGCCAAGAGCGTGGATCAGATAATTGGCTTAACACTCCCAGTATATCTCCATTGCCAATGGACTGATTCACTTAGATGGGAGTTACTGGAAACAAGCACCACATGTAAGGGGATGAAATTACCTTAGTTGGTTTGAATCAGTGACGTATGGGTGTGGTCAGTCCTACCTAAATGGCATAGGTGCTACATAGTAGGGGAGAACAGCATGGATGCTGAGGAGAAAATGACAGTTTCCACTGCGGGAACTCTATGAGGTTTGAAGGCATGGGAGAACATAAGAATGACTCCTAGGTTTTTGCAGGTGTCCTATGCTAAGATGGGGAAGATACACAGACTTGGAGGGGAATAAATACACATGCCTCCTAGATACTCAGGTGTCTGTGTCCAGTGAGGATTAGGAAACATAAGCAGGAGCTAAAGGGAGTTGTCCTTGGTGGAGTCACATCACATGGCATCCCCTAGGTGTGGGACAGAATGACAAAGTCCCAGCCCGCGCACAGTCTCTCTTGACAGCCCAGGAAGCATGAGGAAAGGAGTGCTCTAGGATTCTGATGAGACGTGTAGGGCCTGTGATTCCCCAAACCAAATAAAGCCATGAGCATCAGTATTCTGCTATTAGGGGGATAAATGGAGACTCTTAGGGAATGTGTGTATTGGGAAAAATTAGAATTAAAAACCTTTACCAATCTTTTATTTCTGTGATCCTTAGAACAAACAAAAGAGAAAAGAAGGAAGGGGATTTGGGGTCCCATTTTTTGAAAAAAATCTGAGATTCAAACAGGTTGACTGATGACACCAGAGCCTGCATTTGAACCCTATCCTCTTGGTCCTAAGCTAAGCCTCCAAACCCTGCAGCTCCAAGTACCTGTGGCCACATAAACTATTCTTGGAAACTATGTACATGACTCAAGACAACACCTGCTCAGATGTTTTTTCAGGTGCTTTGGGAGATGACTTAACAGGGTGGCAGCAGGTAAGGTGGAAAGAAACCCTGGGCTCCCCGTCACCTTGGAGTTCCTGCCTTGCTGCTCCCTTCCTGTCTGACTTTGGGTGGGTCACTGAATTTTTCTGGTCTGTATTTTCATCCAGTTCGAAGTTTGGATTATATCAGTTGTTTTCAAATTTTAAAAAAAAAATGGAAGTTTTGGGGGTTTGTTTTTGTTTTGGAGAAAAGCCATACCAGGATGTAAATACATCAGAGAGATCTCAACATAACTTGTCCCCAGTCCTCTTCTCTGAGGACCATCATCCTGGAAGCTCTGAGGACCCCTCTGCTTGGCTTTCTAGGAGTCTGTAGTTGCTTCCCTTTCTAGGTAAGTCCTGGGGCTTCCCACCTGCCCCCAGCTTTAAAGCCTCCAGTGCCCTAGGAAAGCTGCCTCGCCATCCCTGCCTTCACACCTGGCAGCCCCACAAGGCAGCGGGTGCTCTCTATTCATAGCTCTATCAGGGCGTGAGCCCTATGGATGGAGTACCTTGGTTGTTCTGCCTGCCTGGGTTTCAAAGAAGGCCTTTGTGGAAGCTCAGGCATCAGAGAGCTAAAGACACAATTATTCATCAGTTGCTGTTGGCAGGTGCATTTGCCAAACCTTTGCTTAAGTTAAACAGGAAATGATTAAAGGGATCCCTGGAGTTAGGAAAGGCAGGAAGAATAAACACTCGTAATTATGAGCTGCATTGCCTGACACCGTGCTATGTGTCATCTCATTTAATCCTCTGAACCGTACTAGGATTGCAATATTATGATCTTAAGTATTATTATCCACATTGTATATATAAGAAAACTGAGGCTCTAAATGATGATTAAAAACTGCCTTAGGACACTATTAATAAGTGACACAATTGGGATAGAAACCCCCAGATCTATCTAGATACAAATGCAAGAACCGATTTTTTCTAAGATTCTCTAGGATTAAGAAAAAAAGCCACAGCATTGCAAGATAACACACTAACTTGTCCTTAATGGTTACCTTCTTTGGAGTTCAATCACTCATTCCTTCAATAACAGCCAGCTATTTACCAACCACCTGGCTTTGTTCTGGAGGTGAAGATAAGGAGGTGAATAAGACATAATCCTTTCTCTCTAGGAGTTCACAGCTAGTAGGAAAATAAAGCCATACATTATTATTTGTTACAAGTGCTGTAATAGGAGTTGATTCAAAATGTCATGGGGTGTCAGCAGGAATGATGGAACAATGTATATATCTCACCCTATATGTCAGTTTTAGAGAGTGTAAATTGAAAGTGCTCCAGGAGCTCAGAGGAAAGTTAAAAGCTACAGGGGGAATCCAGGAAGGCTTCCCTGAGGAGGTGATATAAGTTCCTCTCTTCCTAGCTCTCAAATCTCTGAAATATAGTTGGCTCACAATCATTTTCCCAAGCAATGCCTCACCAGAGCATTAAGGTCCCACTTCACATGCTAATGTTCCTTCCTCCTGCCTTCCTTTCCTCTATACAGGCTTTACATCTCACTGACAAAACCCTCCCAGCTCTATCTGTCCATCCTTTCCTCAGTGGATGTTTCTTCTACATCGGAAGAGATTTTTTTCATAGTCATTTTAAAATCAATGTCTAATAGAAGTCTTGCATGAGAATTTTCACATCTTCCCCATGTTTAAGGCTGGAACAGCCTAGGAGAGAATGCACTTTCCTTTTCATTCCCAGCCCATGGGAATGAAAAGGAAAGGGCATGCTGGGGGCTGAATGTCAGGGTGTAAAGGGCATTATCTAAAGACAGGCAGCAAGGTTTTGCCGCGCGCTGTGCTTGCACCGTAGTTGCCTGCCATGAAAGCAGTGCTGATAAGGAGACCATGGCCCAGTGCCAGGATCCATTAGGTTGTGTATTGATCAGAACGGGCACAGAGTAGAGAACAACAAACAGTGGTGGAAGCATCCAAGGGGCACCGTAGATGGACGATAGATTTGGAGATGGGCTGGGAGGAGCGGAGTCCTAACTCTAGGTCCTGGAGGAGGGAGGGTTCATCTTTAGAACAGGAATGGCCCGCTCCCCACCCCCGCCACTCTCTGGACCTTAACATCGCTGAGGTTTGAGAAAGTCATACACTTTTAGGTTGGGTGTTTTTGAGATGAGAAAGGAGACATTGCTCTAAGGCCATTTGCATTGAAATAACAAACATAAGGAAAGGAATGACCACATAGGTCAGTTTAAAGATTTTGGACTTTAAGTGCAGTTGGAAGGCATAGAAGGGTGTTAAACATAGGTCAATATAATCCAATTTATATTTTGACGTTCTGGCACAAAGAAGAATCTTTGTTAGGAAGAGTGGAGGCAGGGGACCAGTTAAGGTCTGTTTATGGACATCCAGGGAAAATACGGTGGTAACTTTGACTGTGATAAAACCAGTGGAAGTAAGGAAAGACCTGGAAGGTGGCTGGGTTTATGGAGAAGATTGTGAGTTCAGCCTGAGATTATTGTGGTTGCAATGTGATGCCAAGTGGAGGTGAAGAGAGGGTGACTGAATATAAGGGTTTGGAGTTCAGAGAAGTCTGGGTGGGGATGTAGATGTGTAAATCTTTGCTACACAGATGATAACTGAAGCTGTAGTCCCAGACAAGATTTCCCAGGGAAAGATTATACAGGGAGAAGACAAAAGAGCCTCGACTGAGCCTTGAGGAACCCCAAGATTCTTAATGGCCTGAAGGAGGAGGAAAAGTCTTGAAAGGAGACAGAGAATGAGTATCCAGAGTAACAGGAAAAAAAACCTGGAGTGGAGGTATCCAGAAGTAGAGGGAAGTCAGTGTGTCAAGAAGGAAAGAATGGTCAGGTCAAGTAAGGATGGGAAAAGGTACGTTGGATTTGGTGACTTGGTGGCCATTATTGGCCTGAGCAAGAACTGTCTCAGTGAAGGAAAGAGAATGGAAGCCAGACTAGAAATACAGGAGATTATTTCAAGATTTTTAACTGTGAGGTGAAAAAGAGAAATAAGGTACTGTGGGGGAGAGAGGGAGCTCTGTGAGCTCTTTAAGAAGGCTGAGACTTGACAAGCTTAGATGTTAATGGGAAAGCTCTAACTTTCCCATTTTTGAGAAGGAACCCTTGCACATACGGGAGAGAGAAAGCAATAATTCATAGCGTAGGGTTCTGAGAAAATGAAGAAGACAGGACCTAACACAGGAGGAGAGAAAGAGTGGAGAGAGGAAGATTTGGATGTGCTTGTGGGTATACTGGCAGAATTTTAAGGAAATTCCCATTTGATGACTTCAATTTTCTTTGTGCAGGAGGAAATCTGCTATTAGCACGGGAGGAAGTGAGAAGGTCAGAAGAGTGGGAAGAATGATAAGAATGAAGATGGTTTAAAATAAAAGCTGAATTTCACCAAAGAGGATTACAAATAAGCACATGAAAAGATGTTGAACATCATTAGGCATTAGGGAAATGCAAATTAAAACCACGAGAGAACTCTTGTTTCCAGGAAATTGGAAGAGACATACGATTCCTTGTTCTTCTTGCCAAGTATAACTAAAAACCCTAGACATTATGCATAAAGCAAACATAAGAAAACAGGTGAAAGATGGAGAGAAAGAAAGCTGCCTAGAGACCTTGGGACTGAGAAATGACACAGCAATTTGCTCCCTGGGTTTTCTTTTTGCCTCCAATATCACAGATTTGAAGCTGAAGAAGCTGGTAGCCCAGTCATGATAATTAGTGAAGAAAACAGAGAGCCCCAGTAAAAACCAGCTGTCTCTAGCCAAATCAACAGGAAAGGTGCAGCCTGGCAAGACAGAAAACATTTAGACAATAACCACCCCAATTTAATTAAATACCATGGAAAAATGGTATTTAAACACATAAATTCCACAACTTTAATTTTACTGATTCCTTAAAAAGCACAAACTGCCACAACACAGCCAATATGAAGCAGATCATTTGAAAAGCCCTATTAACTACGAAGGAGATTGAATTTATAGTTAAAAAATTTCCAGAAAAATCTCCAGACCCAGAGAATTGTACCAAATGTTTAAAGAAGAAGGAACACCGGACTTCCCTGGTGGCACAATGGTTAAGAATCCACCTGCCAACTTAGGGGACACGGGTTCGAGCCCTGCTCTGGGAAGATTCCACATGCCGTGGAGCAACTAAGCCCGTGCACCACAACTACTGATCCTGTGCTCTAGAGCCCATGAGCCACAACTATTGAGCCCATGTGCCACAACTGTTGAAGCCCACATGCCTAGAGCCTGTGCTCGGCAACAAGAGAAGCCACTACAATGAGGAGTCTGTGCACCACAATGAAGAGCAGCCCCGCTCGCATCAACTAAAGAAAGCCCATGTGCAGCAATGAAGACCCAAAGTAGCCAATAAATAAATAAATAAATAAATAAATAAATTTATTTAAAAAAGAGAGAGAGAAGAGCTAACACCAATCCTATGTGATCTCTTCTATACAGTAGAAGCGAAGGAAAGGCTTCTCAATTCATTTTATGATGCTTTCATAAAATGATACCAAAACCAGATAAAGACAAGAAAACTACAGACCAATATACCTCATAAATATAGATGCAAAAGCCCTTAACAGAGTATCAGCAAATAGAAGTCAACTTAAAAACAGTTATACATAAAACATGATCAAGAGGGTTTATTCCCAGGGATACAAGGTTGGTTCAATATGGGAAAACCTGTCACTGCAATTGTGGACAAAGAATGTCACCCGCCATTTCAGTAAACAAAGAAGGTTGTCTACTATTCTAATAAACAACAAGTGTTGCCTGCCATCAAGCCATCAGCCCCTGCAGCTGACACCTCCCAGCGGTGCACCCTGAGGAGAATTCAGGATGGAGAAAAACAGGATACTGGCCCTAAATAGTTATGATGCATATCTAAGGACTAATTTCAATATGCCCAGACTCCTGCATCTTCCCATATGTAGAAAAGTACTAAAATCATTAACCTGAGACGTCTGGTTTTTGTGATTAGCAGTCTTTTGATGTTCAACTACAGGTTGTTTTTTTGTTTTACATCAAAAACTCCTATATATCCTGGCTCCTCCCTTACCTCTTCGGAGCAGCCCCTCAGGGCTATCTGAGAGGCTGTCTCTCAGGCTGTGGTCCTCAGTAAGGCCCCTGAATAAAACATAACTCAGAACTTTTAGGTTTTGCATTTTTCTTCAGTCAGTATAATCTGCTATGTTAACAGACTAAAGAATAAAAATCACATAATCATAACAATAGATGTAGAAAAACATTTCATAAAGCTCAACATCATATTCATAATAAAAAGTCTCAGAAAAATAGGATAAAGTTCAAGTCAGACGAAGAAAGACAAACACTGTTCCTTAATAAAGGAATAAAAACTTCCAGCTAACATTACACTTAAAGGTGAAAAAGTGAATGCTTTCTCCCTAAGGTCAGGAGCAAAGGAAGGATGTCCGCTTTCATATGTCCTATTCAATATAGTGCTAGAAGTTCTAGCCAGTAAAATCAAGGCAAGAAAAGGAAAGAAACAGCATAGAGTTTGGAAAGGAAGAAATAAAACTGCCTCTATTTGCAGATGACAAGATTGTCTAGGTGGAAAATCCCAACAAATACACAAACAAACTCCTAGAATTAATAAGTGAGTTCAGCAAGGTCACAGGATAGAAGAAAAACATAAAATCAATTGTACTTCTATATACTAGCAACTAACATGTGGAAACTGAAATTAAAATACAATACCATTTACAATTACTCAAAAACAATGAAATACTTAGGTGTAAATCTAACAAGACATACGTAGGATTTGTGTGCTGAAAACCATGTAATGCTGATGAAAGAAATCAAAAGTCTGAATGAATGGAGAGACACATCATGTTTGTGAATTGGAAGACAACACAGTGAAGATGGTAATTCTCTCCAAACTGATGTATAGTTATAATGCAATTCCTATTAGAATCCTAGTGACAATTTTTGTAGATATAGATTTTTTAAAATTTTATATAGAAAGGCAAAGAAACTTAAATATCCTAAAATTTATGAAAAGGAAGAAAAAACTGGGAGGAATCCATCTACTCAATTTCAATACTTGTTATAAAGCCACATAACCAAGACTATGTAGTAGTGGCAGGAACAGTCACATAGATCAGTGGGACAGAACGGAGAACCCAGAAAAAGACCCACACCACTATGCCCACCTGATTTTTGAGGAAGGTACAGAAGCAATTCGATGGAGGAATGATAAGCTTTTCAACAAATGGTGCAATGCAAGTCCATAGGCATAAACAAACAAACAAATAAATGAACAAAAATTACCTTGACCTAAGTCCTACACTTTAGGCAAAAATTAACTCAACATGGATCATGGGCATAAATATAAAATGCAAAACTGTAAAACATTTAGAAAAGAAATTTAGAGAAAAATCCACAGGATATAGAGCCAACCAAAATGTGTTTAGACTTGACACCAAAAGGATGATTCATAATAGAAAATCTGATAAATTAGACCTTATCAAAATTAAAAGCTTTTGAAAACAACTATACTCCAATAAAAATCAATTTAAAAAAATTTAAAACTTTTGCTCTGCAAAAGACCCTCTTAAGAGGTATTTTGACAAGAACACATTTAACTGTTTCTAGGAGGAAGAAAGGAAACCTCACGTTAGTTCAACAGAGATTGTAATTTGGGACTCTTTCAAAGCAATCAATTATGACTCTACAATATTACCATCCAGCCCCACCCCTCACTTCCGTCTTCATGGTCATTAGAAGGTACTGTATTCATCCTGTGCCTTGCTGAACTCCAAATACCATTGTCTAAAGCAGTGTTTTAATTTGCCTGTCTAGTGATCCCATCACAAATGCTCAATTGAGTCTGGCATGCCTCGTGCATGGTGTGATTTTCTACACAGTACACTCATTATAGGTGGATGGGACAAATGATCTGATTAAAAAAGAAAGCTACATTCAAAGCATTTTGTCCCTGACCCAGTAATCTCCATTAGAAGGAAAATACATTTTTTATGTTGAGAATCCTTGGATTTACGTTTTCCATTTGGAGCTTGGAAAGAATAAAGAAGGGAATCTGTGGCATCTACTTCATGCTGAAATCTTTTTACAAGGTGAAGATTTATTCACTACTTATTGTTTGGAGCTCTTCGTATTGAAATTTTGAGTAATAAGCAGTCTGTGCTGTCAAGGTGACAGCGTCTTCCTTCCTCGGAACTCCTGTGCGCCCTTCATATTATAAAGGAATCAAATGTTAATAATCATAAACACTTTGTTATAGAAACTACTTTCACCCCTCTTGCCTTCATTGGACGCTGCTTTGAAAATATTTCAAATTCTTCCAAAGACAACTGCCTTGGGAGTAGTCACGGAACATTCTTCTTCAACCTGCTTATTAACCCAGCAAGCAACAGCTTCAGAATTAAGGCCAAATGTGGTAGGAGCATTATTTACCCCTATTTCCTCAGAGATGAAAAAACTGCATTGCACATCAGCATCATTTTTCCCCCTTACTCTCTATCCAGAAATCCAGCCCCACCCCATGAAAAGGCTGTCTATTCAATCAGAGAGACACAAAGTTGGCTTGTGCAAACCAGGCATAGAAGACACAAGAGCAATTTATTCCGGTTAATAAGCCGGGGGAAAACATGTAGAGGCCAATTGTACGGTGGGCACAAGAAGGGTTTCTTGTCTGGCCAGTGTATAGTGTTGTGGCAGACACTGTTATTTGTTTGCCTACCCAATAGCTACCTCCCACCCTTCTTCTCTATTGCTTAGGAAAAAACGATTTGCTACAGATATCAGGCAGGTGGCCATGGGATTTAGGAAGGAATGATTTGCTACCAGCCCTGACAGATGAACAAATTACAACTTCTCTATACAAATGTTGGGAGGCAACCTCAAGATCCTCAAATGATGCTCACCTCCTGGTCTTCATGCCCTTGTGCAGTTGTCTCCTATGCTGAGTAAGGCTGATGTGTGAACAACAGGATATCGTGGAAATGGCGGGGAACACTGGCTAGCAGAGCTGAGGACCCCTAGGAATAAAATAGTCTCTTAAAACAAAATGAAACAAAACCTGAATAAGCCAAGACCTTCTGGCCTTTGGACCCACATACCTTTTTAGCAAGGAGGAAGAACAGAGTGGATGCTGATAGAATGTATACTCTGTGTTTTTCACTGGACTAGGTAATTTATAAAAATTATTTTAAAAACAGTTGATTGAACCTGGTGTACCCCCCAAAAAAATAAAATAAAATAATTAAAAAAAAATTATTTTATTTGGTTCTCACAAAATGTATGTCAGCAGATGTATTGGCATTTCCCTACTGATGAAGGATTCGAGGCACAGAGAATTTAAGTAACTGGCCAAAGTTTAGCCAGCTAATCAGCAGTGGGGAAAGAGTTTCATTCCACGTCTCTCAGTGCACAGCTCCAGTTCCTTGCACTCTGGTTGCTGCTATTTCCAAAAAGTCAACACATTGGACTCTTGACCTATCTAAGAAGAACTAAAGAGCATGTGGATTAGGTAATAAATATTGTGGAGTATTTGTTATTAGTGGAGTATTAGTGCTCTGCTTGAAGTCAGGGGATACTGCTCCCTCTATACCCCTTCTTCAGCTTTCAGGGAGCTCCTCTAGGTACTGGAAAGAGCCTGCAAATAGCTTCACTCCTACTCAGTGGGAGAAAGTGAGGTCATTCACGAAAACTTGGACTGGCAGTGCCCTGGGACAGTACTTAAGCCAAAGAGGGCCAATGCTTGACAGTAACCTAGGGATTCCCTGGTGTGTGGTTAGGTCCCAGGAAACAGAAGGGGCTTCACACACTAAGACCAGGAGCCCTTCTTGAAGCCGTGCCTGAGATGTGGTCAGTCCAGCAAACACTGCACTTTGGGATAAACCTTTTATGGTAAGGTAATAGCATGGTGGTTAAGTGCCAACTCAGGTTGTCTGCATTCACATTGTTTCCACTAGCTGTGTAATCTCGGGGGCATTTATTTAACCCCATTAGCCTCAGTTTTCCCATCTGTAAAACGGGGATAATAGGGTTGATTGTATGCAGTTATGTATGTCGTATGCTCGACCTATGGGAAGTGTTCAATCTAATTTACCTATTTTTATTATCATCATTATTGTGCAGGTCGCTGAAGGAAAAGGCAGAGTTTCAACAGTAAAAGGGAGATGGTCCTTAGCATGTCTCCATATTCCTTGAATCAGAGCTGGAAAGACAGGATGGGCTTGGCCTCAATTCCCCCCAGGCCCTCCCTGTTGGACTGTCATTCCTCTGCAGACATTCCTCTACAGAAGCAGCCCCACCCGTCTCCTGAACCATTCCCAAACAGGACAGGAGGACATCATGGCCTCAACCCACTAGCTGCACCACAGTTGAGTCTCTTGTCAGTTTCCCACTAAATCCCAGGTCACCCCTTCTGTCCTTGTCTATCTGACCTGGCTTCTGACTGATTTTCTCTCCTGGACACTTGTCTGGGGCTGTATCCCCACATGGATCTCATGGTCCCCTGGCCAGAGGTTGGGGGAAAGAGGCTCCCACGCCCGAAGATGATATCTGAGCTCAGTGCTCTGTGAGTGCCAACTGTCAGAAGAATGATGGCACTGTGTTTAATGTACCAGCTGTCACTGTGACCCCCTCAACCAGATGAGCACATGCCACGCCCCTGCGGATCACCAGCTGCTTTGTAGAGAAGTTCTCCAGTCCTATAATGACCTAATCTGGCTTCCCAATCTTCCCCAAATATGATATCTCTGATGTCCCTGTGGGTCTTGCAGACAAATTCACAAAGGACATCCTATACACAAGACAAGCTGCTTATAATTGAACTGTCTTGCTCTTCAGTTCCTGGGCCCTCCTTCACAACAGATGGCAGCCAGCTGTCTGGTTTACCCACTTAGGCCAAAAGAATTCAGAAGTGTTCCCATCCATTAAAGCTACCACCTTCCATTCTGAACCACACCCCTTGGTGGATGCACTAAAACACAGCCTCTCCCCTCCACCTCCTTGCTGTTCCCCAGGAAAGCCCATGAGCTGTTCTTGATTTCAGTATTTCTGATTGCTATAGGAACGTGGGAAAGAGCAGCCATGTGAGAAACTAGGTTTAACTCTGGAATATTACAAAATCCTTATAATAACTGGTCTTGGGCTTAGGGTCTGTATTGTTAAAGAAAAATGACTCAGCAGATGCTCGTTAAACATGGCAAGACAGAGTTTATTCAACACTACTGCAACAGAAGAGAGACTAAACTTCACGCTGAGTACAAACAGAGACAAGTACAGATTTATAACCAGGGCAGGGTGAAAGAGAGGATAGGAGGAACTTGGTGAGGTATCAAGAGTTGGGAGGAAGAGGAACTTGATTAGCCCTTGATAAAAGGTGGAGGGAGAGGAGTTTCATTGGAGATCAAAGGGTGGTTGGGGGAGAATCTTCAAAACTGGCTTAGCAGGATTCTTTGGTGAAACTAGACCCAGCAGGCCAAGGATGAGACCTAGTCAAGGAGATCAAGGAGGGAGTCTTTCTCAGTATCAGTCAGAGTCCTCCAGAGAAATGGAACCAACAGGATATATGTATATGGAGAGGGAGTGGGGAGTGGGAGGGAGAGAGGGAAGGACAGGAAAAAGAAGAGAGAAAGAGATTTATTTTAGGGAATTGACTCATGTAATTGTGGAGGCTGGCCAGTTTGAAATCCATAAAGCAGGCCAGCCAGCTGGAAACCCAGGCTGAATTCCTGTATAACAGTCTTGAGACAGAATGTCTTCTCTGGGAAACCTCAGTTTTTTCTCTTAAGGCCTTTGATGGATAAGTTGAGAACCACCCACATTATGGAGGGTAATCTGCTTTTTTTAAAGTCAACCAACTGTAAATGTTAATCACATCTACAAAATATCTTCACACCAACATCTAGACTAGCATTTGACCAGAAGCCTGGCACCATAGCTGAGCCACTTTGATGTAAAACTAGCCATCGCAAGGTATGTGGAAGGCCAGCTGGGCATGTCTGGTCCCCTCTGCCTTCTGAGGGGCACTCACCAGCCTCCTGATCCCACTTGTAGAGAAGATGATACAGAGGACCCCTCCCCTCTACAATGATCCTCTTTATAGCCTAGAGATTAAAATGAGGTAGAAAATATTTGTGCCTTTACCTCAAGTGGACATCCTTTATCCAGAAACCGATTGTTCTGGGAACCTCTGCCTCCCTCAGACTCTGACTGTTGAGCAAGGGTATTTTGAGGCGTTTCATACAGATACACTGCCAAGGAGAGGGAAAAAATAGTCACCTGAACCTGAAAGTAGGGTCTCAGTCCCAGAGATGCTGAGGTTTGGCAAAACTGCCAGGAACACCAATATAGTCACTGCTATGTTATTTGGAGATAGGGGCAAGGAAGGATTAGGCCACACACCTAATAATCAGGGATGATTGAAGTGGAAAATCCCACTTCCCTTATATGCTATTGTCTCCTGACTCTCAAAAATGAGCTTTTAGACACGGCAAGATGGGAAAGAACACACAGATAGAAATGGCCACCATCCTCTCCCCAAATTGGAAATTGTCACGGAGCGTCTTACCGCTCTGTTGAATCTTCATAACAGTCATCCAGGGAGTGAAAGCTAAGCTGCTCAGAACCGAGTTCCCACTGCAGGCTGCTGCTGCTGCACCACGCACCTCAGCTGCATCGGGAAGGGCTGGGCCTCCTTTCACAGGGAGTCCCTCTTGTTGAAGACCCTGGGTGGTCTTCAAAAAAGCAAGGGAATACGGAGTGAAGTAAGCCAGAAAGAGAAAAACAAATACTGTATGCTAACACGTATATATGGAATCTAAAATAATGGTACTGATGAACCCAGTGGCAGGGCCAGAAAAAGATGCAGATGCAGAGAACGGACTTGAGGACACAGGGCGAGTGAGGGGGCGGTGCGAAGGGGAAGCTGGGACAAAGTGAGAGAGTAACATTGACATATACACACTACCAAATGTAAAATAGATAGCTAGCGGGAAGTTGCTGCATAACACAGGGAGATCAACTCGATGATGGGTGATGACTTAGAAGGGTGAGATATGAAGTGTGGGAAGGAGTCTCGGGAGGGAGGGGATATGGGGATATATGTATAAATACAGCTGATTCACTTTGCTGTACAGTGGAAACTGGCACAACAGTGTAAAGCAATTATACTCCAATTAAGAGCTTAAAAAAAAGAGGGGAGTGAACATAGTTTTCCTACTTTCTATGATGGATTTTCTTGGTGTGATTATAAAGCACAGTGTTTGTCTTTAGAAGGGCAGCTCCCTTTGTTTTATTTACTACATCCGGTTCTCCCAGAACTTGGACATTAAAGGCTGGTCTGAGAGGCAAAGCTGAGAGACGCCAGGTCTGACTCCTTCTTGAGAAGCAGGCTCCTTATTGGATCAGGTTCAACCTGAGGGAATTCCTCCCCTATTACGTACCAGGCACTGGCCTGGGTGCTGGGATTCAGCAGTGACCACACAGCCTCCGCCATCCTGAAGTGCCCCTTCTTGCAAAGAGATCTCTGCCCCCATCACCCCAGTGGTCAGATGTGTCCAAATAGGCCTGCTTCCGGTTCAGGCTCACGATGGGCTCTTTTACCCCAGCCGTGTTATGTATATTTTAAGAAATATTTTTATACATTTGTTAAATAGCACTTAGTGGTAGATATAGTTCTTTAAAATAGGAAAATGCAGAGAAGTATAAAAAAGAAAAGTAATAATTTCTATACCCATACCCAGAGATAACAGCTACTAACATATTGGTATATTTTCTTCCAGTTTTTTCCCCAATGTATATAAAATTGGAAACATACTACACATCCTTGTAATGGGAAGAATTGGCCATTATCTCCATTTCCTCCAGAAGGACTTGGGACATCAAAGGCCCTTGGCTGAGAATGAAGTGAAGGCATTGTGAGAAGCATCATTTCACAGCCCCTCTCGGGGTAACCAAGGGAGCCTCCTCTGAGGCATAATGTGGCTCCTTTATTTTTCAGGCCAGCCCCAAGGAGAGGCAGGAAATAAGCCAAAGATGACACAGCCTGACAACGCAGTGTACTGACTCCCAGGAAATAGGGAGGTACACTCCTAATTATGGAGCTGCTCAGGGGAGGACTCCTTGCTCATTGTAGGTTTGGACACTGTCTCTAACTACTAGCATTGATGTTTGTCCTTGGCACATGTGGGAGTTGATGCTGCTTTTAACAGGTGCGTCATTTGAGGAAGCTGGATGTCACAGGTGCATTCATGGTAGGAATGTGGCAAAGGAAAGCAGACCTGATGGCAGCATCCACCTCCACCACTGACATCTGAGGGCCAAAGCCCCTCCCGGCCCGGGATGTGTAGGGGGCTAGATTATGGAGCGGGAATTCCCCATCATCCTTCCGAAACCCAGCGGATAACATGCTCAGGCTTGGGGAAAGGCACTGGGTCCTTATGAAGGGATGGGTGTCGGGGGTGAGATCCTGTTCCTCAGATGCGGACTGTTGCTCAAAAGCTGGGTGCAGGTTTAAAGGAAGACGCATCACCACAGTGAGACAGGTGTGAGCAGGGGCCCAGAGCCAAATGAGGACCTGGGTCGTGCCCTGAGGGGCCCCCGCTGTGAGCAGCTCCTCTCTGATACTGTTTCTTTGGATTCTGGGGAGACATGCTAATTACCACCTTCAATGTGACAAATCTTCCTCTGCTGCCCTAATCAAAGCCCCTGAATGACATCGGAGCAGCAGGCCCAGGTCAGAGTTGACAGATGCCACTGCGAGGAGGCTCTGCCTTCTGGAAAAAAAGGAGATAACTCCATACTTGATACCACGGAAGCCTTGTTTTTGTGGTTATTGTTTACTGAAAGAAAAGAAAGAATGTGAGGACTTCAGGAAAGAAAGACACAAAGAAAGGAAATGTACTCATAACACACTTCCCAGCTCTACAAAGAACATTGTCAACGTGGACATAATAAGGTAGCCTTTGTTTATTGATTTAACCAAAATAGTAATGGAGCTATATTGGGAATGGAAGGAGGGGAAGATGACATAAGAAAGCTAAATCATGATCTAAAGAAAGTAAAGAGAGAATGTCTAAAATTAATAAATTATGATTAAAAGTGCTGGTCTAGGGAGAGCCTGGCTGTGGTCAGAGGCGGAACAAGATAATGCTTTATCATCCTCCTCCTCTCCTCCTCCTCCTCTTAGTTCTCTTAGCCATGTTTGTATATAACTTTTACCAAAAAATTCAAATCTGTGAAATTATTTGGGAAATGGAAGTATGCTAAGGCTGGTATATGGAGAGGGGGGTCTTGGGGACTACAGGAGGGTGGTGGAGGAGAAGGGCCTCCTGCATGACCTCCCCCCCAAACCCCCCCATGTCTGTGCTGTCTTGGAGGATGAGCAGCAACCAGCCATTTAAGAGATGGTGTCAGGGAACAGCTCTAATGCTGAGGATGCCCTGTAATGATGCCTCCTGAGAGACACAGGTTAGACCTTCTCTCTACTTGTGTAAATGACAGGAAGCTGGCCTTGAAAGGGGAAGTCAAGGTAGACACTGATGTTTCACATAGCTCCATGTCTTGCTTTTTTCACTTATGGGCATTTTTTTCATACAATATATATCTCATTTGAAAATTTGATCCAAATGATTTCTGGTCTCATGTGACTATCCCATGTTAGTGGCATAGCCCAAAACAATGCTGCTGGTGAAGAGTGCGGGTGTACCAGTCGTGTCTTCTGGGCAGGAACCCTAGCTCTGCCACCTTCTAGCTGTGTGACCTTGGGGACACACAGCTTCAGTTTCTACCTCTGTAAAATGACCTACTTCAAGGGGCAGTTGTGAGATTTAAATAAATGAATACATGCAAGGTGCTTAAAACAGCCTCTGTTATATAATAAACACTCAATAAATTGTAGCTATTACTTTTTTAAAACTTTTGCCACCCTCATTTTTATTTTATTTATTTTATTTTTATTTTTTAAAGCTCTTTATTGGAATATAATTGCTTTACACTGTTGTCACCCTCATTTTTAAATTTAGGGTTTCTTTTTCCTAAAGCTCACTTGGATAAATATCCTTCTACAATTTTTTTTGGTGAAACAGTAACACAAATAATTTATACTTATTATAGAAAAAATAGACAACGCAGATAAAGAAAGAAAGAAAGAAAGAAAGAAAGAAAGAAAGAAAGAAAGAAAGAAAGAAAGAAAGAAAGAAAGAAAGAAAGAAAAGAAAAGCTGCTTGTAGTATTACCCCTCAAAGGCAACCACAATATATTTGATGTATATATTTCAAGGTTTTTTCCTATATTTGTGTACACACACACACACACACACACAGACACTACAAAATGAATCCTGTGATGCTGTTTTATAATTTTCTTTCTACCAGTTAAGAATGACCATGAACACTTGTCAGGAAAAAAGGCAACAACGTAATTTTTGGTGGCTGCCTACTATTCCTTCGCATGTTTGTGTCATCCTTTATTAGCACCCATTGCCAATTACACACAGTATTTTATTATTCAAATTGTGTGTATGCAGTGGGGTAAAAAAGTTATGCACAGTCTCCTCTGGTGCAAAAGAGTACAGCTTTAAACTTTCTCTGTAATTATCAAGAGGCGTTCTCTAACAGATTGGGTAATGATCAAAATTTAGACCTGCCATTTAAAAAGCTTCGCTAATCTCTTCTGGTTATGTCTCTTATTAGAGATAAATTGTCCATCAATATTTAGTCTCCTTCTTCTGAACTTGGTATCTGGGTTGATGGGAGCACAGTGTGTGTAGGAATGAGGGGGCAGGTCCTGGGGCCGACCTTGGAGCTGTGTACTCTGGTCATGGGGTCTAGCATGAAGTCTCCAGGGACCCCTCTCTGCCAAATGAGCCTTTGACCCCTGACTCCTGCAAACCCTCTGAATCTAGGCACTTTCTCCATCAGTCTCCTGGCCAGTCTGTCTTCACTGGTGCGTTTCAACCTTCAGCCCACAGAGCAATCACCTTCAGAGCTTGTCAAAACAGATTGCTGGGCAGCACATCCAGAATCTGAGATATAGGTCTGACTATAGGTCTGAGATAGGGCTGAGAGTTTGCATTTCTAACAAGCTCCCAGGTAAGGCAGGTCCAAAGACCATTCTTTGCACAGCCCTGGTCCGCATCTCCACCACAGCCTCTGCTTTGGGGTCACTTTGCTCTCATCGAGGTGGTCCTATGGCTGGCTCAACTGGTTCTCAACTCAGCTGCCTACCCCACATGTTACTGCGAACTTAAGAGAATTTCTGGGTTCCTTGTATTCCGCGGGAGAAACAGGGGTAGGGGCTGAGGAAGTGCTTCCTCTAGCTCTCTCTTGGACAAGCATCCCATGCTGCCACCTCTCTCCTAAAACGAGGGGGGAACAGCCTCCGAGACACGTGGTTCCAAAGTACCAGATGGGAAGACAAACACAAGCTTTAGGCTTTAGATCTGAAGAGGCAGTTCCCCCATTTTAACACTAGGGCCAAATGTGGGGAGGGGTAAACACAAGGACACTGGCATCTGACATCATTTGTATTT
The DNA here is from genome assembly GCF_030028045.1 of Hippopotamus amphibius kiboko. Taxonomy (NCBI): domain Eukaryota; kingdom Metazoa; phylum Chordata; class Mammalia; order Artiodactyla; family Hippopotamidae; genus Hippopotamus; species Hippopotamus amphibius. Next base: position 54,065,695 of record NC_080190.1, on the reverse strand, counting down.
CTCTCTCTCCTCTCCTTTCTTCCCAGAACCAAAAAGGCTTTCTTTTATTTCCCTGCTGTTAATGCCTGCTTCTTCCAGTGGTGGACATTTGGCCACCTCCCCTGGGGCCATGATGGCAGACTGGCTTCTGGGGAACATGATTTAGAGAATGTTAAAAAATACATCGCTTAATGTTTTCAAAAGACTGTCTCTGATACATTCAGTAATTGTGTTATCATTTCTTCTTTATTACATTTGCCAGAAATTTGTCTATTTGTTTATGCTTATTTGGTTTGATTTATTAATTCTTCTTTTTTTCCTATTTTCACATTCAATAATATTGTTACCGTTATGATATTCTTCCATTTTAGATTTTTTCTTATTTTTTTCTAACATCTTGAACAGAAAGCTTAGTTTGTTAGTGTTCATCATCTTGAACTTCAAAAATATCGATATATTTCACAGTCACGTACTGTAAACAGGTGATGTTACATAAAAGGGATCGTGTCACATGTGGACACCTTCTCTGTCACCCTCAGTTACATCATCCCTTTGTATCATCACCTCCCCTTGCCTTTTTCTTCTTATGTAATAGAACATCGGAGGCCAGAAGTTTATCTCTTTAAATGGTTTGGCTGTATCCTATTAGTTCAGCAAGTAGCATTCTCACTGTCTTTAATTTCTATAGACATTAAAATCCTGCTCAAAGATAATGTGAATTGAGACATAACAGATCTAAATTTACTGAGATCAGTGCTTTGTTCTTCCCCTCCTCTGAGCCCTCTTCCTCCTTCTCAAGTCGGGCCAGCTAAAATTCTCATCTTCCTCAGAGGAAGGGGATGGATGTTAGGAGATGTGAGAATGAGCGATGGAACAAGGCCTCCAACTTCCGGGGATTCTCCTGACCCATTGGCCCCAGGTCAATAGGAAAACAACTGGCTAAGAGATCCTGGGACTATTGCTCATGTCCTGGATGGAATAAGCCACAGAACTCAGATGCACTCCTGTGAATATTTAGGTTGGAGCAGCCAGGACTTGGATGGATTTGGGGAAATCCCAGCTACAAAGACTTGACCCTCAACTCTTCATTTCCTTAAACCTGCAGTAACGTAAACCTGTGTCTTTTACAAAGTTGAAATTTTTAGACCTTTCTAAGTGGATTATGGTGGGGTTTTATTGTGTAATGTGTGGACAAAGAACAAAGAACGTCACTCATCACCCGGTTATACAAGGGTTAAATTGAAACCCACTGCAGTTCCCTGCCCACAGTACACCCTGAGATGAATTCAGGATGAAAAACAGGATGAGGTACTCTGTGCTTTGAATAAATGGGTCCCTATATTCCTAGAGAGTTAGATATCTATCTCAGGAAGAATTTCGATGACCCCAGATTCTTGCATCTTCTGACATACACTAAAAAAAAACCCACTAAAATCATTAACTTGAGATGTCTGTTCTTTGTGATGAGCAGTAATCTTTTACCATGATGTTGCTTGACTATATGTACTTCCTAGGCAAAAAAAATTCGTATACAAACTGGCTCCTCTCCTACCTCAGAGCTAACTGAGTGGCTGTCTCCGGGGCTAGAATTCTCAGGAAGACCCTGAGTAAAACAAATTCACAACTCTTTTTTATTTTATTTTATTTTATTTTATTTTATTTTATTTTATTTTGTTTTGTTTTGTTTTATTATTTTATTTATTTTATTTGGCTGTGTTGGTCTTCATTGCTGCTCGGGCTTTCTCTAGTTGCCACGAGCAGGGGCTACTCTTCATTGTGGTACAAGGGCTTCTCATTGTGGTGGTTTCTCTTGTTGCGGAGCACAGGCTCTAGGCGCATGGCCTTCAGTGGTTGCAGCACATGCGCTCAGTAGTTGTGGCTTTCAGGCTCTAGCGTGCAGGCTCAGTAGTTGTGGCGCGAGGGCTTATTTGCTCCTCGGCATGTGGAATCTTCCCAGCCCAGGGCTTGAACCCGTGTCACCTGCATTGGCAGGTGGATTCTTAACCACTGCACCAACCAGGGAAGTCCATAAACTCACAACTCTTATGTTGTGTGTTTTTGTTTAAATCAACAGACAAAATATACTTGAGTCTGTTCCTAACCCTCCCCCCCACCGAAGAACACGCAGTGCTGGAGAATGGTTCCCTGCCTCTGATGTTCACTCACCCAAAGCCCTCCTTCTAGCTCACATCACCCTGTGGTCCTGCCACCAGGCTTTTTTGCATTTCACATCCTTGGCTCCTAATCCTGTCTGTTATTTCCTCCCTCAAGCCTTCTTACTCCAACCAATGATTCTGGTACTTTCCATTTTGGTTGTGGTTTTAAATTATTATTATTAGTAGTAGTAGTAGTATTTATTTCTTGTATTACATAGGTATTTTCTGCATGTGGTACACCATTGAAAAGCTATACAAGAGTATACAGTATCTATTTATTCCACATCCTTTAGTAACAGAATCCCCCTTTTGTGAAAGCAACCACTGTTAGAATTTTCTTGAGTATATTCTAAAAGATGGCCTTTGAAATTACACATATTTGTGCATATACACCTATTTCTGTTTCCCCATACAAATTGTAGCACATTATACGTACACTCTGCACCTGGCTTTTTCCCCTTGTCATCCTCACTTAAAGGAAGCTCCATTCCAGCACACGGAGAATGCACCTTGTTGTTGATGTCATTACATTTCTTTCATCTTACTTTTGGAAAAATGTCTTGGGTCATTCTGGGAACCTCCAAAGCTGCCCTCTGCTCCCCACACTGCAGCTTCCAGTACCCCATGCAGTCCACCCCACCCTCAGGGACTGGCACCATCCCCGCCGCTCTGCCAGTCTTTCCTGCCAGCGGTGGAGAGGAACGAGTCGGTTCTAGCCACAGCACTTTATTTCTCCCACAGAACAGCTGAGCTGAAAAGGGAAATGGCTCTTTCTGGAAGGGAGGCTGTGGACCTTCAGCAATGACGTGCTGACGCCTGGCAAGGAGCCCAGTCGCAAAACCTCCCCAGCCACAGCGGGCAAATGGCATTTATATGGGGAGGGCAAGGCTCAGCAATATCCAACCAGCAACCCTTTCTGCTTTATCTGAGTGTTTCTCCTGTAAGATAAACAAGGGGTCCCTCTCCACGAGGAGCAGTCAACACCCTTCTCAGGGCCCCAGGCTGCAGGACATCTCAATGTCCTTACTCCTTGACCACGCAGGTTATCGCATGATCACTTCCTAAAAAGTCAGCCTTTCTCCCCTAATCCAACAAGTATTTTTGAATACTCACTACGTCACAGGTTGTATTCTAGGCACCAGGAATATAACCGTACGGGAAGGTCCCCGTTCTCAGTCTAGTTGTTTTTTTGTTTTGTTTTGTTTTGTTTTGTTTTGTTTTGTTTAAATTCTCCAATCTCCCCTCGTAAAAGCTCTAAAATCTGTTGGCCATTTCTTGTATAATATATTCACTGGAGAGTAATTTCACTGGAGGGATAAAAAACTTTCTCAATTTCCTACTTGCTTTTGGTTTCTCTTCCTTCCTTCAGACATGTTCACAGATCAGGTGTGTCAAGCAGAGTCTCTTGGCTTCCCTGGCTTAGTGCCCTGGTGCTCAGAATAATGCAAAGGAGGAAATTGAAGGGAGAAGGAATCAGACACTGCACTGAAGTCACCTATGACAGAAACTGTCTCTAATACACATTCTCCTTTTCTTGATAGGCGTAGATTTTTATATCTGGGCACAGAACTGTAGAGAGGAAAGAACACATTTGTCAGCCTCCCTGCAACTAGGTGTGGCCACGATCTAAAGTTTGGCTGAGGAAATAGAAGGGGAAGTGTCCTGTGGTCACTTTCGGGAACCTTCCTTAGGAGACTGCCATAGCATGCCTTTTGCCCTTTCTTCATTCCTTTCTCCAGCCTACCGCAGGGTCTTCCCATCCCCCATAAATTCAGACACCTTAGAGAGAGAAGCAGGGAACAGATGTGGCCATTGAGATACTGGGACTTTTGTCTACGGCCATACCACCCTGAACGCGCCCGATCTCGTCTGATCTCGGAAGCTAAGCAGGGTCAGGCCTGGTTAGTACTTGGATGGGAGATACTGGGACTTTTAACCAAGAAATAAATAAAGACTTCTTAAAAGGTATTGTTTAAAAGATCAGCAACGTCCAAGTTTTAAGCATATTGATATATTTTTTTTTCCAAAAACCAGCAGATAAGGAATCAGGGGAAAAGTCAGATCAGTTACAGTCAAATAAAGGAATTTAAATTTCTCTGCTGCTATGGGCTAAATTTTGTCCCCCTAAAATTCATATGCTGAGGTCCTAACCCCTAGTACTGAGTATATTTGGAGATAGAGTCTTTAAAGTGATAATTAAGGTAAAATGAAGTTGTTAGTGTGGGCCCTAATTCAACATGTTGGTATTCTTGTAAGAAAAAGAGATTAGGGCATAGACACAGAGGGACACACGGAGAAGACGGCCATCTATAGCCCAAGTAGAGAGGCCTCAGAAGAAACCAACACTGCCGACACCCTGATCTTGGACTTCCAGCCTCCAGGAGATGAGAAAAAAAATTTCTGTTGGTTAAGCCACAGTCTTTGGTACTTTGTTATGGCAGCCCTAGCAAACTAATATATCTGCATATCTGAATAATACTGTAAATAAATTTACATCCCCATTACAACTTTAATTTTTACATAAATTGAAGTGTGTTGCAATAATATCTGATTGTTTAGCACTTTCTCTGTGCCAGGCATTATTCTAAGGGCTTACATATATTAATTCATCTTATTCTTATAACAATCTCATTTAATCTCCATTTACAGATATGAACACCGAGGGACAGTGAAAGTAACCTCTAAAGCCTCAAAAGGCATCAGTGGCCTGTGGCAGAGCCAGGATTCAGAGCCAGACAGCTAGGCTCCAGAGCAACACACTCCACCAGCACAGGGAAACTTGGTTTTTTACTGAAATATTATATAACATTTCCTGGCAGTTCTCCGTGTCAGTACATGCATATCTACTGCGTTTGTTTAAAGAGTCACATGGAATTATAATTTTATTCCAGGGTATGAAAATTTAACCTGTATTGGTGGTGTCTTTGCTGCTTTAGCAAGTAGCCGGCTGTCCATCCTCAGGAACAGTGACTCATCCAGAAAGAATGAAGGCATTTCCTCTCACCCCCAAGGAGTAGAGTGGCCATTGTGTTTCTAAGGATTGGTGGGCCCGCCTTCATTTAGTAGAGCTCCTTTTTGAGACGCTTTGCCTGAAAGGAATTTAAGCCATATTATGACAGAAAAGAAGAAAATGAGGGTTTGTAGGAGAGGTACTAGATGGATTTGGAGCTGGTTCCCTAAGAAATGCCTGGGAGCAGAGTACAAGAAGAAGTTCTTTGAAAGGTCCTGGGGTCCAGTACCTGGCTCATACTTGCATGGTCCCATCTTGGTATACAGTCTGGAAAGAGTCAGGTCTAACACAAATGGGAGCAGAGGACTGTAGGAAGTTCTCTTGGGGTGGCTGGGAGGATGTCAGACTAGAGAAAGGCTGTCCTGCATCAGAGGCAACTAGCCAGGGCAGACTGCAGAGTGAGGAGAGGAAACTGTGGGAGTGGGCACTTGCCCTGTCTGGGTGCTAAGATGCTGCCTGCCCAGCCTCCTGGGAGAGCCTATGAAACCCATGTTCCCCAGTGAATCATCTGCCAGGGAGGGGCTTCCTCTTTGCAGCCCAGGAATTTGGCACACCTTCAGGAGATCTCATTAAATTATTTAATCTCCTGTTCTCAATCTCTTTTTCTGTTTGTGTCAGTTTCTGAACGAGGTACTCAATTCTATTTTCCATCCCTTCTATTGAGTTTTTTCATTGCTGCTGCATCTTTTTCATTTCTAAGGGCTCTTTCATGTTTTCAGAACATTTCTTTTTTATGACATCTATTCTTGTTTCATGGATGCAAGGATATTTCTTATTTCCTTAAGTATATTATTTATACTTTTTTTTTTTTTTTGTAAGGCAAGTGAGTGGGGGTTAGTTTTCCTCTTCCTGCAGAGTTTCTGGTTCCTTTCAGGTCTATTTGTTTGGGTCTCCGTCTTCTGTGTTAGAGGTTGTCTTCTGGTGTCCTGCAATTTTGGTTTTCTGGTCATTCTTAAGCAGGAAGGGAGAACTAAGGAATCCTATAAAACTATATTGAATTCTGTACCTATAGAAAGAAAATATATCTTTTTTTGAAGTGCACATAGAAAATTCATGAAAATTATCCAATATTAGGTCACCAAGAAAATCTCAAGAAATCCCAAAGAATAGAAATATACAAATAACATTCTCTGATCATACTGCAATAAACTTTTAGAAATTAATGACAGAATTTCTTAAAAATCTAAAATTTCCTTTATCACGGTAATTTAAAAAACTATTAAATGACTATTGGATTAAAAGGAAAATTAAAAAAATAAAACTGCAAAATTTCTTGAAAATAATAATAATGAAAACATGACATAGAATCTCTGTGATACCACTAAGGTTATTGCAGGAAAACTTATAGCTTTAAATACCTGATGCAATAGAAATAAAAACATCAATATAAATGAATTTAACATCCAAAATGGAAAGCTAGTAAGAAAGTAAACTAAAAGAATGGAGAAAGAAACTAATAAAGATAAAATTATAAATAATGATTTAGAAAACAGAAAAGAGTAGAACTAATCAATTCAAAAGCTGGTTATTTGAAAAACAACAAAATACACAATTAGCTAACTTAAGCTTTAAAAAGGGAGAAATCACAAAGGTAAGAGGAAAATCACATAAAAGGGGGTAAACCATTAGCTAACTTATGTTTTAAAAAGAAAGAAATCACAAAAATAAGGGGGAAATAGCATCAAGAGAGAAAACTTTTTTTTTTTCTTCCCTGGGTACTTTCTTTTTGAGAGAAAACAATTCTTAAGAAGAAAGTATTTTGTGCAATTCTATGCAAATAAATGTGAAAACTTAGAAGAAATGGGTATGTTTTTAGGCAAACAGAAGTAGCTAAAATTGATCCTAATAGAGACAGAAAGTCTAAACAAACTAATTACTATAAGAGAAATGAAAAGGCTAAAGAGTTATTGCACAGAAACCAATACACAACGAATCACGAAGTCAAATGGTTTCACAAAGAAATTCTACATAATCTTTAAAGCTCAGATAATTTCATTGTTACTTAAACTATTTCAAAATATTTCTTTTCAGGAAGCACACATACTATTAATTTCCAAGTCTGACGAAAATTGCTAGGGTTTTATTCCAATACATTTCAACTTCAAATACATTTCAACTTTGAAACTTATAAATTCCAAAGATTTTTATTCCAATAAAAGGAAAGCACAGACCATTATGACTTAAGAATTTCTTTATCTATTCATCCATGTCTTGGCTATTGTGAATTATGCTGTGATTAACATTGAAGTGCAGCTAAACTTCAAGATAGCTTTAATTTCCTTCAAATATATACCCAGAAGTCAGATAGGTGGGTCATATGGTAGTTCTATTTTTAATTTTTTACAGAACCTGTGTAGTGTTTTCTATACTGATTGTACCAATTTACATCCCCACTAATACTGCACAAGTGTTCTCTTTTCTCCACATCCTTGCCAGCATTTTTTACTTCTTGTCTTTTTGATAATGGCCATCTAAGAAGTATGAGACAATAACTCGTGATTTTGATGTGCATTTCACTGATGATTAGAGATGCTGAGCATCTTTTCAAAGATATTAAATGTGTATTATTTAAGCAATAAATAAATAAATAAATAAAGTCCTTAGGAATATTAACTCCAAGCTAGTAAAACATGTTAAGATGTCTATAAAACTAAGAAAATACACTGAAATATTATTATGATTGTATTAAGTGTGTTTGAGAATTGTGAGAAAAGTCTTTTCCTTGTTTTGCCTACTATGATTCTATTGCAGACACTTTTTTAATCTAATAAACATGCATAGTAAAAATGTATAGATATGCTTTCTGACTCTTCTCTAGACTCATTCCCATACAGATGTCTCTAAGTCAGACCCCTCATCCCCCAGACATTCCGTGCTATCCAGACTGTGATTGGAAATATCATCCAATTCCCTGTTTCTGTGCCCTGACACCACTGGGCTCATCTCAAAAAACACAAGGAAGGTTTGTCAAACCACCAACATTCCCATCACAACATTTTATACATCTGCCCCTGACTCTTTATCTTCTGTTCTACATCCTCTGCTTGTGGGGCTGGCCTTCTCAGCTGTTCTCTGCTGCCTGGCCTGTGTTGAAGGCTGCCACCGTTGTGATATTCAGCCACATGATAACACATGACACTTAAAGCTTTGTCTCTCATCAGACATTCATGGGTTCCTGAGAGACAGTCATCACCTCCCTAATTAGGATGATTGTAGCATAGATTGTTGAAGAGGTAGTTTAGCGCAATGGTTCTAAAGGTGTGGTCCCTGGGCATTATTCCTCCCAGGAATTTATGAGAACTATAAATTCTTGGACACCACCCAGGCCTTCTGAATCAGACAGTCTGGGGGTGGTACCCAGTTTACAGTTTGCTAAGCTCCCGAGGTGATTCTAATGCATGCTAAAATTTGTGAACCACTGCTCATTTTGATCTGCCCTCTCACCTTAAACCTCAGTCATAAGCAGACTTCAGACTCTCAGAGGTCAGACTCCTAAGAATATATATAATAGGTACATACAATATATTTATATTTAATATTAAAAGTGTTTCTGTATGTAGCTTGACGTGTCTGATAGAATTAATGCAACATGATAATGAAGTAAATGAGGAAGTTGGGATAAAGACTAAACAGCAGTAAGGAAAATTAGATGACGCTGGGAAATATTCATACACAGCAAGCACCCAGTAACCTTTGTAGAGGAGGAAGGGAAAGGTGACAGAATTTAAGAGCTGCCAAATAAAAGAGAAAACATGATCACCTCAGGTTTTAGGGACTCACAAGATAACAAGCTAGCAGTTTGGAGAAGCATAGCTCTTTCTGGTTTTTGGAACTGAGAGATGTGCCTTTCCCAGATCCCCACGTGCAGACTATCAAGTATGTAGCATCTTCCCCAATTCCCATATACAAGCTGTGAGGAGACATTTCTTGTACCATCTTTCAATTTAGCTGATGGCATAAACCCCAAAGCTCATGTTAGTAACTGCATCTCTCGAGGGATGTTCTTGAGGCGTGTGTTCAAGTGTTCAGTCTGCTGTTTGCCTAATGACCTGACTTAATCCAAAGATAAATTATAGAGTGTTTAGATCTAGGCTTTCTCAACATTTTAAACATACATCTTATCATCCAAGAAATTCAATCTTTAACTTTAGGGGCGGATATTAAAAATGACACTTTATTTTCCAAATGTAAAAGTATATTATTAAGAGAAGTATGGTTTCACAAATCAGGCATGCCCCCTCATACCAGTCTGGTAATTTCCTCTCCCTTTCCCCTTGGAGTATCACTGATTTGGAGGCATGGAAAAAATGGGTATCTCTCAAGAAATCCTCAAAGTTATTTACTGCAGTGGAGCTGTTGATAAATGTGGCCCACAAGGATTTCAGGTAACACTGGTCTATTGCTAGTTAGGGGCACCTCCAGGGCTTTTACATCCAGCTAGACCCGGGAGGCCTCCAGGGGCAAGGGCACTCAACAGGCCCAGCCATCAGCGAAGAAAGGAGGGGAAGAGAAGGCCTATGGGTGATGGAAGTCCCAGAGTGAAGGAGGACCTGGTTCCTGGCAAAAGAGACCCGGACTGATCATGTCATGAAGTTGTTTCCTTTCTCAGCACTCCAGTGTGCCTCTTCCTTCCCCTCAATCTCAGCAAGACCTGGCAGAGTGTATGGGTTCTGGCATTACCCAGAGCAAGCACAGGAGGGCAGAGAACAGGGGTGGACTTGCAAACACGAAATGTTAGAAGTGTCCACTTTACTGAAACGTGGGAGAGGATCCCATGTAAGTCCCAAAGCTCAGACAACCCTGACTTTTCGAGGTCAGGAGGTTTAGTTGACAGGTTTGACCGGAGTCAAGAGGCAAATATTGGTCCATGAGGCCGGCTATAGGTGGGCCAGCCACGAGGCTGGCATCACAGGTTGGGCCCAGTGTTGTCATTGACAACACTGCAGGCCTTGGGCATTGCCAATGCCTGAACACCAGTTTCCAACTTGCTATTTTGGGAACCAGCCACAAGGCGGCAGCATTGCTTCAAGCCCCACTGGTTACTGGGGCAACCTGAGCCTTGGGGTAAGTCGTCTGCTTGTTGGAAGTGAGAGTGGCCTCTTCCTGTCCAGACACACTAGGGCTTGTGTCTCATTCCTTCCCCTGCTTCCTGTTCATCCCCTCAGAGAAATTCCAAGCTATGCAAAACCGGCTTTTGAGGGTGGTGTCTTCCGCCTGTGGGGAGACGCTAAGGAAAGAGGCTGGAGGGGGGAGATGTGGAAATTAGGTGATTTTCCAATGTCTTCCCGCCCAGAGGGTCCACTATCCTTTGGGTGTCCCAGGCATGTTTGAGCTGTAGGTTGGTTCCCCTGCACCTGGAGATTTGGGACCTAGCTAGTGGGGATCAGGCAGTCCAACTCTAGGGCCATTCGAGTTGCTGCAACTGGCCTGATTTCATTCCTCTTACAGCTAATATTCCATTGTACATATGTAGCATATCTTCTTTATCCATTTTTTCCTTCCAATGACATTTAGGTTGATTCCAGGTCTAGGCTCTTGTAAACAGAGCTGCACTAAACATTGGGGTGCCTGTGTCTCGTGGATTTATGGTTCTCCCCAGATGTCCGCCTAGGAGTGGACATGCTGTATCCTCTGTAGCTCGATTGTTTAGACTTTTTAGGAAACGCCATACTGTTCTCCAGAGTGGCCATGAGCAATTCACATTCTCACCATCAGAGTTGCAGGGTTCACTTTTCTCCTCATCCTCTCCAGCATTTCTTATTTTTAGACTTTGTGACAATGGCCATTCTTACTGGTGCGAGGTGATATCTCTTTGCAGTGTCAATTTGCGTTTCCAGCATGTTTGGCTGGCCAAAAAGGCCTTATGGGTTTTTCCATAAGATATTAATTGGGCAGAGTCAGGGGGCAGAGACAAGGTCAGTGGCAGGGGGCGTGTCCCCCACTGGGGGCGTGGCCTGGGAAAGGCTGGTGAGGGAACGGGGCGGTGCCAGAGGTGGGCCGAGGCCAGAGCCCGGCGGCTGGGGAGGGCCCAAAGGCGGGGCCTAGCCTCGTGAGGCTCGCGCCTGCGCACGGCTTCGGTGGGGCGGGGCTGCGCGCGCGCGGTGCGCGGGGCCCCGGAGGGCGGAGTCCAGGCGGACGCCGGCCGAGGGAGGGGGCGCGGTGGCTCCGGAGTCCGGCGCTCCCTCAGGCCGGGGACTGATGCTGGCTGTTGCGGGTCGGGTGGCGGGGCGGGTGGGGATGTGATGGACGGCCCCTCGCCTCGGCTGCTGTCCTTGGGCCTGTAGGTCGCTGGGCGACCCTGAGCCGGGCCGCGGCGGAGGAGGCAGCGCGACCTCCGCAAGGTGAGAACCGGGGTCCGGGCGGGAGCCGGGGCCGGAGTCGGGGCGGGGCGAGCGCTCGCGGCAGCCCTGGGCAGGGGGCGCGGTCCGGGGCCCGGGGCCCGGGTCAGGCGCCGGCGGTGGGGCCGTGGCGTCCTCCTGTCTCCTGCCCTCCGGAGTGACCCTTTGGAGCCCCCGCGAGCCGCCTGAGGCCGGGCAGGCGTGGAGCGGGGAGCGGGGAGGTCGGACGCCCCTCGCCCCGGGGCTGTGACAGGCGCATCGGGGGCCTTGGGCCGTTGCGGCTGCGGCCCTTCTCTCAGGAGAAATCAGGGCGAGGCCGAGATACCCAGTGATTTCAGAGCCAGGATGCTTGTGAGGGTTAATAGGGGAAAGTACCGGGGTGCCCCGAATGACTGTGTGTTTTTTTTTTTCTCTTTTCTTTTTTTTAAATTACTGGACCCAAACAAAGACACACCCTGAAACACATGCTGAGAGAAAACTTTGGTGGACCACACCATTGCCATAGGTTCCGATGCTTCTTCCCTCTCCTTTTTAGACACCTGCTGTTTTTATACATGTATATATATTTTAATACACCTACTTTTTTTTGTCAGGCAAAGGGAGAATGACTCTTTTGAGGGAGCATTTGACAGCTAAACTTGAGTTTGAGTTTCAAATTGCAAATTCATCTTTGTAGGCTACCCAGCCAGTTAGGCTTGCTGTTCCTAGACTAGGCCTGAACAGTGTGGAAATTACTGATGCAGGGACTCTTGGTAGTCCCAGACTAGAATGTCTATGTTTCACTCACGTTGGTGAGATAAATGGAGCTAAGGCTTTTCAAAATAACCTTTTGAAAGGCATTCCTTTTGTTCTTTTTTCCCTGAGCATTAGTATATTAATGGAACATATTAATTTTGCCAGCTTTTTTTTTTTTTTCTTCCTTAAGCATCATCCTTTAGACTAAAGAGAGTTTGGTTGTGGCACCTGTTCTTTAAGATTTAAGGAATCTTGCCTTCTGCAAAAGATAGTCACAAAAAACATGTCATCTGTAATCGATATATGTATTATAAGGATTTAAACATTTCTGATGTTTTGCCTGAAGTCAGTTTTAGACGTTATTACTGTTTGCCTCTCTTAATTTATTACTTAGTATCTTTAGTATTTTCTTATTTGCTTGTTTTCTTTAGTGTTGTCAACAACACTGATGTCAAGTAATCTTTAGATAAACACACACTTTCTGGAACCCTCTAGCTGTAATTCATACTGTTTTACTTCAGTGTTGTATTCATATGCCATAGTAAGAAACTGCTAGAAGCCATCCTGAATGCAATGAAACAATTTATTCTTCCTTTCCACATCCAGACCTGCATTTTCTGTTTGTTGTCTTGACTCAAGCTTGGGGAAGAAGGGGGACTTCGATTTCATGTTTAAAAGTCCATCAGTGACTCTTCATAATCTGTATTTGATAAAAGTCAGAGTTCTTCACAATTTCTGGTACTTATCTCTGTTTCTAATTTCATCTTCTACCATTTTGCCTGCCCTCTCTGTAGAAAGACTACTTCGAGTTCTCTGAAGATGTCATCTTCCTTTGTGGTTTTTACACTGTTGCCTCTATTGAGAATTCTTCTCTATCTAGTAAACAACTTGCCTTTCAGGACCCTACCAAACTATCACCTCTGAGTCTTGTCCAGACATCTCATTCCACTTGTCTCCACTGATCCATTAGTACGTTGTACATTCTGCAGTTAGTACTTGTCGGTTAGTAGTTAATGAATTATTAATATGTCTGTGTCCACCAGACTTTTGGGCTTCTTAAGGGAAAAGACTTTGGCAACTCTAACACATACTGTTGTAGGGCACAGGTGCTCACAAACTGTTTACTGAATGAATTTTTGAGGAATGCTTCTAATCTTGAATATGGCTTATAGGCAAAGTATGTTAACTACCTCTTTCCATGTTAGAAAACTTAGAAGTGACTGCACAAGGTACTTTAAAATTTCCAAGAATAAAGTCAAAATTGTTGTTGCTGGTTAGGAATGAAACCCCACTTATGACAGAAAAAAACCAATATGTTTTATGACACAAAAATAAAAACAGTATGGCCAGTAAATATAGCTACGTCTTTAATTTAGGACTTTAAGGCAAACAAATTTGCCCAAGGTCATGCAGGTAGAAAGGGACGGAGCTGGGGTACAGTCCAGGTCTTTTGACCATCTGTGTCCTTGCCCCCAGTTTCCTAAGTCTTGTTTTACAATCAGAGTGGGAGGTTTTCAGAGTTGGGCATATATTGATTAAGGAGGTCTCTTAGTAGAATGTTGAAAGAATTAATAGATTATTTGTTTCAACTTTTAAAATTTTACCCATTAAACAACTAAAAGCCCCAAAGAGTAAGAAACTTACCTGAAGTTACTTAGAGTCACTTGTATCCCACATCTCCTGACATCATGCTTGCATATTTTTCATTATTCCGTGGTGCTTTGGGGGAAAATGAGGAAGTTGCCAGTTTTCAGAGGGAGAGCAAATCAGCTTCCACTTTCAGCTTCCTTGACTGCTTAGCTGCCTGCCACTCGTAGGATTTTAGAGCCCTTGAGGCTAAGAAACATGATGATTCTTTGGGGATATAGGAGAAACCTAACCTTCACTATTCCGTTCGTGTGGAGTGTTTTTGACCTCGTTGCTGGATAGAGTGCCCCATAATAAGTGGCTTCTGCTTACCATATGGAGACCCCACATGCAGTTACATTTTGATGGTAAAATGAGATTTAATAAGATAAGGTTACAGCTGGCTAATAGCATGGCTAAAATTACGTGTATGGCTAGTTTGTATGAGAAGAGTCTATCTGATTAATCCTATGTGATAGGTTTTTTTGGGAAAGAAAAATTGTGGTTTTATGCCTTTGAAAAGTTAGTTTTGAAATGTGTACTGACTATGGTAGGCCTGATCAATTCCAACAGACCACTTAATGGTCAAAGTTACAAAAAAAAATCAAAATAAACTTCAAACTTTTTCTCATTTGTCTCATCGTATATGCATGATTTTGTACTGTAATGAAAGCATAAATATAGTGTTCAGTATTTGCTTTCATACTTAATGTTTTCTTATTGCTATAGTTTTTATACATTTAAATTATTATACAGTGTTACAGTGAGTTGATTTATTTACTTATTTATAATAATTGGGCATCTAAGCTGCTTCCCGTTTTTCACAGAATGCAGTTAATGTGTAGATGTCCTTTGTTTTGCTTCTTTCCCTTAGGCTAAAGCCCCAGGAGGGGAATTATACAGTCAAGGGTATGAAGGTTTTTGTCATTTTTGAAGAATATTGCCAGGTTTATTTCTGAAAGGTAGTATTTATTTATACTGCTTCCAGCAGTTTGGTTGACCAGTTTTATCTTTTACTTTTACAGGCTTTTGTTTTTAACTGTTGCTGTTTTTTTTTTTTAATATGTGGGTATAAGGGTACCTACTGTCTAACATCACTATTCACGAGAGAAAAGGAAATGCAGTATTTTTCTTATTTTATTTTCTCCTTTGAATGAATTGTTTGTTCTTAGCCCATAAATTTACTGGAATCTTGTTACCAATTTTCATTAGCACCTAGCATCATAAATATGTTATCCTCTTGAAATATGTTTGTGATCTGTTTATTTTTGTTTTTTATTGTTGTAGATTTTATAGTTTTAAAATGATTAAAATCATTGACTTAATTTTTGTGTGTGATTTCATCTTTTGATTGTGAGGTCTGAAAACAAAAGACACTCCACCATCTGATGCATATTTTTATTTTCTTAAGCTTTTAGAGTTTGTTTTGCTATATGTATATATCTTTAACAATAATATATGCAATTGAGTTTGCTTTTAATTTATGTGGATTTTATACTATAAGAGAATCACATTGTTATAAATATCTAAGTGAATTTCCATTGGTAAACTTCTTCCTTTTTTCTTCTTGAACAGGAAACAAAACAAAATGAAACTAACCTAGTTTTGTTTTGTTTATAAATGGGTACTTGTTTTTTAATAAATTTTAGTAAATTTAGACCAAAAATTTCATGAAAGGAGTATTTTGGTTAATTGAAGTTTTTGTTGGTTCAGGATTAACTAGAAGATCATTTCTGATTTAACTTTTATTGTTAACCATTCTAAAATATATGAAAGTAAAACCTTGGTTATCTTGTTCCTTTGGAAGTAAGACATTCTAGATAGATGAGACAACCCTGGCAAAACAGTTAACGTTGATTGAGTGCTGGGTACTTTGCTGGTATTTGGATAGATTTTCTTACCTAATCCTCATAGTGACCCTAAGATGTAGATTCTTTTCATATCCTCATTATGCAAATGAGAAAGAGAGGTGAGGTGACCTGCCAAAGGTAACACAGCTAGTAAGCATTGGAACTAGAACTCAAACAGTCTGCCTGCTTTTAAAGGGCTCTATTTGAAAAGTATATTATCTTATTTTCTCTGCTAAGGATTTGAACTTTATCTCTTAGGTACTGGAAAAATATTAAATGTTTCAAAGCAAGGGGATGATATAGTATGTTATATCTTTTAGGGAGATGGCTGATGTGGCGATGTGCAAATATATTGAATTGTGTTTCTGATAGGAAGTGGTCGAAATAAGTCTAATGAGAAATGAAAACTGAACTGCAAGTTGGAATTGGAGGTCAGAGGGTGTTATGGAAAGATACAGGGCTTAGTAACTGATAAGAGAGTGGGAAGCTGGAGTGTTGATTTGGACGTTATTGAGCAGGGTAATGACAGATGAATATGCGCTCACAGCACTTTGTTCTATTTCTTTCATAGCATTGACTGTGATTTATTGTACCTAACTTAGTGACACATCTACCTCCCTCACTGGGTTATGTACTTGTCAAGGACAGTGACTGAGTAGAAGGCATTAGCTAATACAGGATGAGCTAATATAGGAAGATGGCGAGACTGAACTGGGGGTAGGAAACACCAAATCACCAAACTCAAAAAGTGGCAGGAGGAAGAGAAGCTCTAGAGAATGACAGCTGTCAGAGAGAAGGGGGAAGAGCCATCAGTGCAGGATTAGAAGAGGAGTGTTAAGGAGAGGGAAGTATTAGTACAGAAGTAAACACAGAATGCCATCTCAGGCTACAGTTGTGGTTGGTGTGCCCTACTTTGATTTGCTGATGGCCAGTGGCTGTATGGAGTTAAATCATCTTTCCTTTGTTACTGACCTTCCCCCTCACCAACTCCCCCAGTACCTTTCTCAGAGTATCTGTGCCCTCTTTTAGCTTCTTCCATCTGCTTGCTACAGGTGCTGATGCTGGGGCGTGACTCAGCCTATAGAGAGCAACCAGTCAGAACGTTCCTTTCTTTTTAAGTGAATTACCAATCAGGAGTATGATAGGTGTAATCTCTGAGTTTTCAGCTCTTCTTTGCCGAGTTGATTGCCTTTGAATGCCCCCAGAATTACCTCTCTGACTTCTTTTTTTTTTTTTTTTTGGCGCACGGGCTTAGTTGCTCCGCGGCATGTGGGATCTTCCTGGAGCAGGGACCGAACCCATGTCCTCTACATTGGCAGGCGGATTCCCAACCACTGCGCCACCTAGGAAGCCCACCTCTCTGACTTCTAATTGGTTATTTTGAGATTTGGAGCCATTGAGAAGCCAGAGGATTCTTAAAGGCTGCATCCGTGAAAGATTTTCACCTTTTCGTGTTGATCAGTAAGTTTGAAAATATTCAGGTCATCTTTGAGGATTGTTGATCTTAAAAGTGCCCCAGGACCATCATTCCAAATTAAGAATCTCTGTTCTCTTTGTATAGTTGTCATTATCTATGGTGTGGGAACTTGTTTTAAATTTCCTTGGTCAGTTCCTAACTTACTTGGTGTGTCTGTTTTTTGGAGAGTCACTTAGAAAAGGAATTTGTGCATGATTTCTTCTGCTACCATTTGCTTCAGAGCATCCTTTCCTTCACTGTCTGCATTGTCCTTCCTCGTATTCATCTGCCCAGTTTCTGTACTTGTAAGTAGAATAGGAAGGGGGAAGGAAAAAACGTGGATAATTATTTCTGTCTCCCACCTTTCAATAGTTGTTACCACTCTTCCCTCTCCCATTACTGCTCCCAGCTACCCATTTTGGCATGGTCTCCTGCCCCATCTCTTCAATTCTGTGTGTGGTAATGGGAGATGCAAGACAGCTCTTTAGCTGAGGAAAGCTGGATTTCTCAGGGTCTTGGTTCTTCTGTTAGCTCTGTTTTGGTGTCATATTGAAGAGCCCAGGTGACATCTTATATCTTAACACATGCTTTCTATTCCCGGCAATCTACCTCTCTTTAAAATGGAAAAAATTAAATCCAGGTCCTGTTTCTTTGAATTCTCCCTCTCTCTCTCTCTCTATCTCTCTGTCTCTCTCTGTCTCTCTCTCTCTCTCTTACTCACACACACACACACACACACACACACACACACGCACGCACGCACGCGCGTCAAGGACCACAGTCTTTTGATGATGGAGTCCCTAGTGGATACACTAGAGACAATGAAGATAGGCAGACACCAGAAGGTACTCTGAATTGTTGTTGTCATTATATTAATGATATTTGGTTGCAGCCTGAGTGCTTTGGGGAAATTTGAGAGCTTTCTCTGACCATTAACACTTGGCAGCCAGTGTTAGGGTTGGGAGTTACAATTTTCTCAGAAGACCATAGCTTAGGAAAGCAGGAACTATTCATAACAGCTATTTAAGTATGTAGAATGGGTCTGGTGATATTTTGGTCTGACTTGGTAGGCCAGCTTACAGGAAACATATCCAGGTGGTATTTCTTTACAGGGAACAGGGAGGCAGCGATGGCCATTTCTTCTTTCCTTTATTTTTATTAAAAAAAAAATTTTTTTTTTTAAATTTACTTATTTATTTATTTTATTGGCGCTGTTGGGTCTTTTTTTTTTTTTTGCGGGCTTTCTTTAGTTGTGGTGAGTGGGGGCTACTCTTCGTTGTGGTGCACCGGCTCCTCATTGCCGCGGCTTCTCTTGTTGTGGAGCACGGGCTCTAGGCGTGTGGGCTTCAGTAGTTGCAGCACATGGGCTCAATAGTTGTGGCTCATGGGCTCTAAAGCACAGGCTCAATAGTTGTGGCACACGGGCTTAGTTGCTCCGCGGCATGTGGGATCTTCCTGGAGCAGGGATCAAACCTGTGTCCCATGCATTGGCAGGCGGATTCTTAACCATTGCGCCACATAGGAAGCCCTTTATTTAAAAATTTTATTTCAAGCTTATTTTCTTTAAGGTAGTCTGGACTTGTCAGCCCTTATTTATTATTGGCATCAGCTAGAGTTGTAGACTTGGCCATTGTTGTGGCCATTTTTGCAGTTGACATTTTTTCAGAACTTGAGGATTTCTACACTGTACGTTTTCTCAACCCAGGCTTTGAGACCAGATCCTGAATCTGGATTTTCCTCATTTGTGCCATCTATCCATTCGACAAATACCAGCTGGGCACTTGCCAGTAATGGTGCAGCAAAGAAAATACATTTTCTGACCTTGCGGAACTTATATTTTAATAACAAGATTCAGAAAATAAACAAGTATGTATGTAATACGTCAGCTCTTATAGTGTGGAAAAAAACAAGGCAGAATAAGGTAGAAAGAACACACGGGGGGATGCTGCTGTTTTATATAAGGTGGCTGGAGGGGGCTGCATTGATGAGTGGTGAGCAGAGATGTGGAAGAAGTGAGATTGAGATCTACTTTGTGCAGATATGAGGGGAGAGCGTTTGAGGAAGATGGGATAAGAGTGCAGATGTCTTTTGTCTGAAGCATGCTTGTCCTATTTGAGGAGTAGTAAGTAGATCATTGGAGGCCTCGGAATGATTGGTGGAAGATGAGGCCAGAGAGGTGGGGGAGGGGGCCAAGGGGATGGTAGTGGAAGTACTAAATAGATTGTATACGGCCTTATAGGCCAGTAGAACTTTTCGGCTTTTACCCTGAACATGGGAAGCTATTGATGGATTTTGACTTGTTTTAAATAGACCTCTCAACTGCTCTGTAGAGAATGTCAAAGGCGGGGCGTGATGGGATAACGCCGCAGGCTTCAGCAGTCATCCTGGGTGGGAGGGTGGGAGGCGATGATGATTTTAGGCAGGGCTGGGAGACGCGCTCACACGCGGTATACAGTGCATTCTGAAGGCAGAGCCAGCAGAATCTGATGGTGGATTCGATGTGGGTTGTAGGTTTTGACCTGAACAACTGAAAGAATGGGGTTGCTGTTTACTGGGAAGGGGAGGCCTGCAGGAGAAGCAGGTTTTAGGGGGAAGTAATGAGTTCAATTTTGGATATGTTAGCAGTCCAAGTGGAGATACTGTCTAGACAGCTGGGTATACATGAGTCTGCAGTTCAGGTCAGAGGAGGGGCTGGGGATATAAATTTACAGTCATCGGTATAGAGATAGTATTTAATACCATTAGAACTGATTAAGATCATCTAGGGAATGAGTGTGACTGTAGAGGTCAGAGACTTTGCCTTCGGGTCCTGTAATGCTAACAGAGAGGGACTGGGAGAGGGAGAGTTAGTGCTAGAGCTAAAAAAGGAGAGTAAGTAGTACCCTCCAATGGAGAAGGATTAAGAGCGAGTGGTATCCCTGAAGCCAAGTGAAATGTTTTAGGAAGGAAGTGAGTGATCAGTTCTGTTGGCTGCTATTAGATCGAGGACTAAGGTGTGACTTACATTTAACAATATGAAATCATTGGTGGTGGGAATTCCCTGGCGGTCCAGTGGTTAGGACTCCACGCTTCCACTGCAGGGGTCATGGGTTTGATCCCTGGTCAGGGAAGTAAGATCCTGCATGCCTCTTGGCACAGCCAAAAAAAAAAAAAGAAAAAGGTAAAGAAAATCATTGGTGACCTTAAGTTGTTCATGGTGAATTAATGGAGATGAAAACTTGATTGGAGAGGGTTTAAGAGGGACCTGTAGGAGAGGAATTGGAGACAGCCAATTCTTTCAAGGAGTTTCAACTGAAACAGAGGAAAAATGGTGACAACTGGAGGGGATGTGGAATCAAGGAATTTTTATTTTTTCTAAAGATTGGTGCTTTTCTATTATATTTGTATAGATAAAAAGTATTTGTAGCTGATGGAATGACGCAGTAAAGAGAAAAAAAAATACAGGAGCCATTTCTTTGAAAAACAGATGAAATTAAATTTATCCTAATCTGTGCTCCTAAGGTCTATCATTATCATATATGTGTCCTATTTTTTTTTCAAATGAATACAGTGGCTAGTGGAGAGAGGTATTAAAGAACATCCCCCCCAATTTGGTGATTTTCCTCAGTTCAAAACTGTAGCTTTTATATGTGGGTAACAAAAATTTTAATGAATTATTAGGAATCTGTTAAATAATCTTTGTTTTTGTTGTTGTTGTTATTGACCAGTTTTTCTCTGTTAACTTTTTACTGAATATCATTTTCAGTAGTTTTGCACAGTGTTAGCCATGTGGTAGGGTCTACATTTTGATTTGGTAATCTCTGCCTGCTGTGGTAGTTTTATTATGAAGTACCTTTTAAAAAAAATTTAAATAAAACCTTTTAAAGTATAAATTAAGTATTTTTAAGGGGAAAACTCGGTGGCCACTCTTTTTCCTTTTTTTTTTCTAATGTCTGTGGTTGCACTTTTATTGTAATTGCTTCTGATTATTGAGTTGTTACCTGAGGTGTGTTCTGAAACTCATGTTGAAAGCCCATATTACAGTTACAGCATTTTATGTGCCTCTTTCTGTAGCTCATTTATGTTTAAGTAGTTGTCAATATTTAGTGCTAGAGCATTATTGCAATCACTTCTTAATCTTCTTTAGTTTTCCTCCAGATTTTCTTCCCTTAGCCACTGATCCATGCTACTGACTTTTAGATTTCTGAAACAAGTTTTGTTATTGCTTACAAATCTTCTGTGGCTCCGCCCTGTTTTTTGCTTCTTTTCCATGCCTGCCTGCATGTGCACTCTGCTTCAGGGGATTTGGAATGCTCCTTAGGGGATTTCTAATGCACATCTGATGTTTCTTACCACAGGACTACAGGCTAGGGGTCAAATTCCTTATCAGTGTACAGAAAGTCCTCTGTGAATTGTGGCCCTCATCTCTGTCATGGTTCCATGAAGATGAGAAACTGACATCTTGATGCTTTTGCAAATACTATTCCTTTTTTCCAGAATACCATTCAACTTCTTAGCTATCTTGTTAAATCACTTGATCTCTTAAAAAGCCCAACACAGATGTCTCTTCTTCCAGAACAGCTTCTAGGTCTATTTTCATCATGCCTCCTTTACCCATCCTCCATTATATTTTCTGTTCTCAATTACCTGTGTTCCTTTACGTTTTGCAGTTATTCTGTTGTAATATTTGCTGTACGTTACTTTATTTGCTTTGTATCTTGTCCCCCTTGCTTCAGTAAACTGATAGTCACTCAGATTTTTGTTGAATAAATGATTGAATAAAGCAAGTAATTTTTCATCATTGACCCAGTTTTGATTGACCTATTTGGTTGGCTGGGCTTTTACGTAAATTTAATTCTTACAGAATATACAAATAAGCAATTCAGATAGCATTCTTAAAGATGGAGTCATGCCCCAGAGTGTCTTAGGAAATTGGTATTTTGTTAAATATTTGTTCTTATGAGCAAATATTAAGATTTGTTGATGATTTTATATATCTCAGATTTCTCTTTTTGTCAGAGTATCTGAGTGCAGTTGACCCTTGAACAACGCAGGTTTGAACTGCATGGTCCACTTATGTGTGGTTGGTGAAACCTGAAGATACAGAGGGATAGGGAGGGCTTGACTGTAAGTTGTACTTGGATTTTCGGCTGGGTGGAGGGTTGGCACCCTTAACCCTGGGTTGTTTTTTTTCTTCTGTGGTTTAATTTTTTTTTCTCTTTGATATTTTTGTTTGGATGTTGTCTTTAGATACCTCTCATCCTAAACATATCTTAAACTCATTACCTAAACTTGATCTTGACTTTTCCATTAGTGTTTTCTATATTACCATCTTATAGTCACTTAGGTTTCTCTGCAGTAACTTTAAGTCCCACTTCTATATTTTATCATTACTGAGCTCTACTGTAATTCAGCGAAAAATTTTTTTTTTTGGCTACTTCCTGTGTTCCTGTTTTGTTGGTTCTAGTCATGAGAGGCCGAATAAGAGGGGTCCCAGTCCACAAATGATTATGATGCAGTGTGATGAGTATAATAGTATAGTAATAGTGGAATATGTAGGGCGCCCTGGGATTAGAGAATCTCTGTCTTTCATGTATCTCTTCATTCTTACTTTGTCTATTGCCAGCCTCTTTCAGGCCCTCATTACTATGTTTAGATAATTTTAAGACTGCTTCATAGCTTGTAAGTCTCATGTCATTCCAGTTCATCATGAATGTTGTCAATAGGGTAGTTGTTTCAGAAAGAAAAAATAAAAGCTACTTGTCTTTCTTCTTCCTCACAGAATGAAATCTAAAATAGAGTAAAATCTGGAATGCAAAGTCTTTGGTCCAGACTTCCTTCCTTGTCTTCTGCTACATGAACCTTCATTCCAGCAAAACTCTTCTACATTCTGTTCCAAATACACTTCGCATTCTTCCTTTTTTGTTTCCTCCTCTCAACAGTGTTTTTATTCTTGCTTCCTCTACTTATTGAAGTTGTATCTATCCTTGGGCATAATTCCTAATTGTTAAATCCTGTGTGAACCATTTAGATGATCAGGCCCATGTTCTTGACACCCTCTTGTTCTTGACTTCCATGATGTTACTCTCTCCTGTTTCCCTTTCTTACCTCTTCTTTCTTAGCTATCATTACAAACTCCTGTCCTTTAGTGGTCATGTTATCCAAGGTTTCAGCCTGACCTCTTTTTTCTTCATTGTTATGCTTTCTTGAACACATATTATTTTTTGTTATCTTGTGTCTGTGCTCATTTATTCACCCTAGTTTCTATCTTGAGCATTCCAGTCCTTAAGTTTGCTATTTAGAATGCCCACCTGATTGTTCAGCAGAAAACCTGAAACTTAAAACATCAAAATAAGTGCACAGTCTTCTCCAGATTCATGTATTCACTTCATTTCCTGCCTTGGTTAGTAATGCTGCCAGTCACTCAGTTAGTTACCCAAATTATAAACGCTGCCTTCCATTTACACCAAACCACCCAAGGATCTGTGACCATACTACCATCTTTCAGGACTCCTTACCAGTCTTGGTACCACACTACCCCCTTGGCTCAGAATGCCCACTCACCCACCTTGGTCCACCTTGGGAACTCTTTTTGAAGAGTTTTTTCTTTCTTTCTTACCTCCTCCACAAGGCAGCTTAAATCTTAAGCAGGAAGATCTTGAGGCTGTTAATAGATGAAAATAGGAACTTTAGTGTGGAGAGTTGTAAGCTAATATACTTGAGTAGTACCTTGAAGAGATGCTGTTTAACTGTCAGTTAATACCCACAAGAGACTCCTGATATCATTGTTGCGTGTTCCTGGAAGATGCTGGCCTAATATGCTGATGCTGCAGATATGGTAACATAATCACTGCACCTCTCTGTCATCTAATGTGATTCATAAGCACAAGTCGTTTAGTATTGAATCATCATTTTCTGAACCCAAATATAGTCATAGAAGAGCCCTTTAGTTTCTTGAATTTTTTTCTTGGTTTGCTAACAGATTTTATAAAATTTTGTAGAATTTGTCTTGCTTGTAATATTTAAAGAAGTGCCAATTTGCAGAAGAAAGTATTTAAAAACTTGAGTCCTTTATATTCTGGATGATTTAGCACATATTTCAAAATAATTGAATTTTACATGTGAATATTTTGCAAACGTATTAAATTTATTTTTATTAGCCTTTGCTATTGCTGCATTGTTGATCTTCATTTACTTTTCTGATAAGTAAAAGTTTATGAGGCTGGCACTAGATTCTTACTTGGAAATTACCTTGAAAAATCTATTTGAGCATTTTGTATTGTAGTATTTTGAAGTTTAGCGTGGGGTGTGGGTATCATTTTGGCTTATATTGTTCTACCTAGGGAGGTCCCATGTGGAGGAGGTAAGAAAGAAAGGAAAAAGTCTTCAGAGTGAGTTCCCAGGGTGGATGGGTAGGTGAGTGGGCATTTTGAGCCAAGGGGGTAATGTGGTACCAAGACTGGTAAGGAGTCCTGAAAGATGGAGTATGGTCACAGATCCTTGGGTGGTTTGGTATAAATCGAAGGCAGGGTTTATTGGGCAGTGGTGGGAGGGAGCTGCTGCAAAGGAATAAAAGCCAGATTTTGAAGGCTTTTGTAATCTTTGCTGCATTTTTTTACTGTCTGTCATTTGATTTCTCCAGCTTTCATTTTGCTTAAATCTGAAAAATAAGGATAATGAAAATATCTACATTGTAGGATTGTTGTGACATTTAAATGAGGTAATGCAGGTACCTGGCATACAAGTTCTCAGTAGGTGTCACCTGCTGTTGTTAGTACTGTTTTAAGGCATTTGTTCTTTGGAGGGCCATTGAAAAATTTTAAATTGAAGAGTGACATAATCAGATTTATGATTTTGAATATCAACTCTGGGGGAACTATAGGGATGAATTAAAGGAGAAGAAACTGAAGGTAGGAATTAAGGAAATATATGCTAGAATGCCGCCTCAAGATGGTAAGATTTTAGATTAAGAAATGACATAGTGTTGGAGAAGACAGGATGGAGTTGAGAATTATTACAAATTGACATGTGCATTGTATTCCATGAGTTGGAGAGATCTAAAGGAAACTAGGAAACTAGACAGTCATCATATAGACAGAGTCCAGCTGAGAAGGAAACATTGTATTCTCCCACTCATAATAAGAGAATGCAGAAGAGGGTGGTTGGAAGCCAGTACTTGTCAAGGAACTAGTGACTGAGCTGGGATGCCAGATGGGGCTGGAGCATTTGGGCAACTCTAGCCGAGTGCAGAGCAGTAACTTTGGGCAGCACACGGGGATAATGTGCCAAGTGTCAGGAAGCTGTCACTAGTGGAGGAGAGAAATGACATAGACCACAAGTAGACCTAAGCAGTACCAGGCATGAAATAGAGAAAGAGCTAGCTCCTGAGGGGTTGGAAGGACAAACTGACAGTGTTGTGGTATATTTGGATTTTCTAAGTGCTAAAAGAGGATCATGCCCTACTAGGGACTCACCTAGGTTTTGTTAATTTTATAAGCCCAGAAGTATCCTTTAAGCATTTGGTATTTTAACATTTGATAGAGAGACATTTTGAAGTGTTACCGTGTAGTCATTTTGGGTAAAGATATATTTCTACTTTATAATTTTGTTTTTGAAGTACTTTATGTGTATTCTCATTTAATCATATTGTGTCCGGCAAGTTTAATTGTAGCATTTGAAAAACCACCTTTCATGGTAAAATGATTAGTTTTTACTTTGCTTGTTACTAAGTTGACTATTCTTACCTGACATAGTTTTATTTAAAGGTTCTTTCATAATAGAGAACAAAGTTCTGTCTAGAATATTATGACGTGTATTTTGAACACTGAAGTGTTCCTTGCATTGTATTGACCAGTTGCCAGGATAGGTTATATATAAATGTACTTTGATTTTAAGGTGTGGTTGATAGGCCTCAGCCTTTGACTTTTTTTAGTCATAGTTTATGAAATTATTAATTATTTGTGTTATTGAAGCAAAACGATTTTGGGATCGTGTATAGTGTTGTGAATGTTGTCAGCTCTTTATGAGCAGCCCCTAGTTGTTATGTCTCCTTTGCCATGGAATTAGCGTAAGACTCTGTCTACATACTGCTATGTCCAAGTAAAGAAAAAAAACTAAAACACCCTTTTACTAAAACTGTAGTTATAACATATTTAGATTCTTCAGTAACTTTTATTTTTTCACTTAGTAGCTTTTTACTGAGCATTTTTTCTACATCTTTAAGAATTAAAGAAACTCAAATATGTTGTGGTGCTTGTTTTCGAGGAGCTTCCACCAGTCTAGTAGATAAAGTAGAACACATATAGACATGATTTTAAAAATAAAATAATGTGATAATTGCTATACTTAAAGAGGTATGGGAGTGTTTAGGAGGAAAAATTAATCCAGGTAGAGATCACATGAACATACTAATTTTACAGTGAGGTTTATTGCTATGTGTTATATGAAGAGAGAAAATACAGAAGCAAAGAGCTGCTGTCGTCTAGCAGCCTGGCATAGATCAGGACATAGAACACTCCAGAGAGCAGAAATATAGATATTGTACTTCATGTGGAATGGCAAATTCTAAGAAGCCTGTTCTAGTCCTCACCGCTTGTTATGCCATCTTTTTTTGGAGCTCTTGTGTATGTTTCTTGTCTCCCTGATGGGGACACTACTCTGGGTAATGGAGAAGACATGGTGGCTTGTTGGGGGGAAATACATATGAGATAGGTTGGAAAGAATTGGAATTATTAAGCATGAGTAAGAGAAATGTAGGACTGACTGCTTAAATTCTTTTTTTTTAATTTGGAAATTATTTCATAATCAGAAAAGTTACAAGAATAAGAGTATTACAAACACTATTTGAGTAGTGTTTATCCAGATTCACCTAATGTTAATATTTTATGCCATTTGCTTATCATTTGCACATATATGTGTACATATGTATGTATACATATATATGTATACATGCATATGTTCTCACACGTGCCCATATATGCCAAGCATTTTAGAGTAACCATAACTAGAGAAATGTGGGAAATATTTATAAAATAATGATATTTAATAAGTAGACTATTAAATTGTATCTACATATTTGTCATAGCCAACTTTGATTTGTAGATATAATTTGAGAAGGGAAATAAAGTAATGAGAACAGTTGTTAGAATAGTAGAATTACAGGAAGAAGTTTTAAAATAAAGAGTTAATAGTAATAGTTTAATAAGAAAGGAGAAAATGTACTGCTCATAATATCATTCCAACTGGAGTTAAGTGAAACTTCGGTATTCTGCATTAACTCTTCTGATTTAGATAGTGCATTTCTTTTAGTATAGTCTAAGATTGCCTGTTGTGTGGCCTTATCACACTGTTAACCCTTTTGAGCTCATCAACTAAAATTGCTAAAGTTAAACTAAGGCCCAAAATTTATTTCCTTGAGATATAAAAACATCTTAATTTTTCTGCAGTAACGATTCAGATTGGCTTAGAGACCTGAGATAGACTGAATGACTGAGGGATTGTTCAGAGTATTCTTCCCTGTCTAAATTATTATTATTTTAAAAAATATTTTATTTATTTATTTATTTGGTTGCGCCAGGTCTTAGTTGCAGCTCGCGGGCTCCTTAGTTGTGGCATGTGAACTCTCAGTTGCGGCATGCATGTGGGATCTAGTTCCCTGACCAGGGATCGAACCCTGGTCCCTGCATTGGGAGCGTGGAGTCTTAACCACTGCGCCACCAGGGAAGTCCCTAAATTATTTCTTGAAGATACCAAGACCTTAGACTGCTAGTATACAGTTTGAATGTTTTCTACCAATACTATAATTCCTACTATCCTGAAATAGGTTACTATTTTAATATTATTTTCAATTAAAACTAGCAATTAGCTGGTAATTATAACTAAAGTTTAGAAAGTTTTTTTTTCTGAGAAAAAGCTTACTTATATACTATAACTAGCATATTTAAAAGCAAACTTAAAAATAAATCCATATTTTATTTTTACAGAGAAATGTCTTCAGAATTGACTTGCAGTAGTGTCCGAACTTAAAGATGTTTATTTAATACTTGGAAAGCTATTTTCTCATAAAACCATTATTATATGTTTGTCAACCCAAAATAATAGACAGTAGCATCATTGGCTATTAGTAATTAAATCCAGAAAATAAAATTGATTGCAATTATTCTTTTTAATTGATAATGTGAAGAAAATCAAGTTTTATTAGATGAGCATTGAGATAGGTGGACATTTAAAAAGAATAAGGGGAGTGAAAGTAGGATTCTGTATTATTGTTCTTTGTATCTAGTAATTTGCTGTAAATGGTTGTTGAGTGAATTATGAAAGAATTTCTGGGTACATTCTGTGTTAGAAAAGCTGACTCTGGTCAACAGACTCTGAATGGAAATTCTCTTAACTTCTCTGGATTCAATTTTCTATATGATCTGTAATTTCCCAATTCTAAAATTCTGGCTTACTAAATATAAAGTACACTGTATAACAGAGTGGCAGTTTTAAGGATATAGCGGTTGTTAATAGCATTATTTATTATACTTAATTTTACTTTAAAATATTTTTCCTGATAAGAAGCCATTTTTAACTGTTCATCTAATTTTCAAGGTTTGTCTTCTTCAGGCACATTTTTTGATTTATAAGTGGAGTGAAAATAAACAAGAGGATTTTTTTTTCTCTGAAATAGTAATGGGGCAAGAATTTGAAAAGACAGAAGGAGAGATGGGTAAATACTTTGTTTTTAAGTTTGTGTATAAGACTGTGCTGTCCATATGGTAGCCTCTAGCCACATGTAGCTTTTAAATTTAAATGAATTAAAAGTAAATTAAAATAAAAATTTAGTTCCTTAGCCACCCTAATCATATTCTAAGGTTAGTGGCCACTGTATTGGACAGGGCAGATATAGAGTATTTCCATTATTGCAGAAAATTCTATGGATAGTACTAGAATAAGAGATTGTATGGAATGGGATTACTCATGAGAAAGAAGACAGACAAAATGGTGACTTATGTGCACACGTTCCTTTTAAGGCTAAAGAGGCTGAATCTTGAAGGTGGGGTGAAGGAGAGGAGGTATGTGAACAGGGCCCCAAAGACATATAATTCTTTACACTGGCCATCAGGTGACAGTGTCTACTCAGGTCTTGGGAAAGGGGAAGAATGAGGGAAGCAGTCCTCTGGATGAGTGGCAGCCAATATGCAAGACTTTCTACATATGCAAAAGTTTGTTGGTAGGGTCTTTACATTTTAAAAGTTTCTTAGATGTTGCAGTAAAATGTTTTACCTTGTATATTTTAAAACTTATAATGAACATTTTACATGCTGCACACACATACACACATAACTGAAACTAAAGTGTCATGAAATACCTTTACTATGCATGGTTCCTTCTGATATTTTCTTTTCTCTTCTATTCTTATTGTTGTATTTGTAGCAAGGGTATTGATTCATTATTAAGTAGGAAAAAACTGCTTTAGGATATTACTACGATAAATCTAATTTCCAAAATTTAATGTAAAAATGACTCTGAAATATTGCAAACTTAATTAAAAAAATCCAAATGTACATTATAAAAACTGCTGAAGCTGTAACTATCTTAGGTTCTACGTTGATTTTTCTTATATGAGACACAAAAGCAAAAATGTTTACATAAAATAATTACATTTTATAGTACTGTTTCAGGTTTTAAAAAACATTTTGCAGGCAAGTTTCTTACTCTAAGTCCACTGAATGTGACATGCCTCGTTTCTTTGATCTGACAAGTAAGACCATTACTACACACAAATGGAATCACTCCACATGAAAAAGCTGTCTGTCACCATTTTATAGTCTTTAATCTACCTTAATCTTTCATCAGCAGCTTGATTAGAAGAATTCAGATAAAGCCTTTTGAGGTTATCTGCAACTTCTATCCTTTGCTGGCGTTTTCCCTCACAGTGGTCCATTCCAGTATTGTTTTGTAATTCACTCCAAATAACATAATTATTTTTCACCTTCAGACAGTTTTGATTTTGATTTCTCAATTACAGCAATCAGAATTTCCACGTGCTGTTTTGTCCTTCAAACAGCCAATGCCTACATGTATTTTATACTCTTCCAGCATCTCTTTGCCTTCTGCTTGTTCTGTAATAAGTTTTAGATTTCTCTGAACTTCACCTGCTGCCTCTTTGCAAAAATATGTCTTCCTTCATCTGTTTTCTTGTCTCACTAAAAATTTCCCAGTTGTCATTTTATAGCTTCATTTTTCTTTATTTATTTCTTAACTTCCTTTTAATGATGAAACTGACTGGCTTCCAGTTCAGTGTCACCTCCTTTTACTTAAGTTCTAAAAGCAATTTGGTAAAGAAATCTTATCTCTGCATCATCTGAATCAGACAGTTCTACTTCCAGTGTTGTTATGTCATCTTCCTGTTTAGAGAATTGGTTTTCATTTTCCTCTGTTGATTTTTTAGCCACTTCTAATTCCTTTAGGTGGTGAGAAGTATCTTCTTTGACTTAACGTACAAGAGACTTTCATTCTTTTTTTTGATGGTAGTAGTTGTCTAATTTGCATTCCTTGTTCCATTTTCTTGACTTCAGCTATGTTTGCACAAAGAGTTATTTTAAGATACAGTTCCAACTCATGTAATAATTCATTGTTAAAAAATGAATTTTTTTCTGATCGTTATATTTTTGAAAAAAACTGCAATTTGTGTATTATTTATTTTCAGTTCTTCAGAAGGCTCTAGTAACTGTCATCTCCCCGTTGCTACATTTTTTTCTCTTATTAGAGTTAAATTGAGCATCTTTTTCAACTTTCTATCTTCAATCCCTGACCCTTTTCATCGTATTCTTCTAAAAGTTTCCCTGAGTATTGATTTCTTCAAAAAAATAGATTATTCTTTGGGTTTTTTCGTTGAAATTAACTTTACTGTTACTCTGAATAATTCTTTTTTTTTTAAATTTATTTATTTTATTTATTTATTGGCTACGTTGTGTCTTCATTGCAGCACATGGGCTTTCTCTAGTTGCTCAGAGCGGGGTTTACTCTTCATTGTGGTACATGGGCTTCTCATTGTAGTGGCTTCTTTTGTTGTGGAGCCTGGGCTCTAGGTGTGTGGGCTTCATTAGTTGCGGCACACGGGCTCAATAGTTGTGGCTCAGAGGCTCTAGAGCACAGGCTCAATAGTTGTGGCACGTGGGCTTAGGGGCTCCGTGGCATGTGGAATCTTCCCAGAGCAGAGCTCGAACCCCTGTCCCCTGCATTGGCAGGCAGATTCTTAACCACTGCGCCACCTAGGAAGTCCTGAATAATTCTTAAACATTTTCTCTTATGTATTCTACACAACTTTTGCATTTAAAGAAGAAGAAACAGGGAATTCCTAGGTGGTTGCAGTGGTTAAGAATCCACCTGCCTATGCAGGGAACACAGGTTCAAGCTCTGCTCTGGGAAGATCCCACATGCCGTGGAGCAACTAAGCCCATGTGCCACAACTATTGAGCCTGTGCTCTAGAGCCTGTGAGCCACAGCTATTGAGCCTGTGTGCCACAAGTATTGAGGCCCACGTGCCAGAGCCCATGCTCCGCAACAAGAGAAGCCACAAGCTCCCAATAGGGAGCCCGCGCACCACAATGAAGAGTAGCTGCTGCCCACAGCAACTAGAGAAAGCCCGTGTGCAGCAACGAAGACCCAACACAGCCAATAAATTAAATAAATAAATAAATAAATAAATAAATAAATAAATACATTTATGGGGAAAAAAAACAGATTTTCTGATTTGTGCTCCATGAATAAGTGTTTGAATATTTTTCACTGTTAAATCTGATTGATTTCTTCCCCATCCATTACAACACATCCATTACATATGCTTTTCTTGCAGTTTGCCCAGGATCTTGACCATCTCATCCAGCACTAGTGAAGGTACTGGGGAAAGAGTGGAGTTGTCCATTCTCTTCTAGTCTTTCCATTTACAACAAAACTTGCTTGTCACAATCCAATAAATTGATGTCATGATCAGCAGTTTGAAAAACACTGGTATATTGCGTCTTAGCTTAGAGAAAATGAATTGGAGAGAGGCTATATAGGGTAATGGTTAAATCTGAATCCTGGTCCCACCACTTACTAGCTGTGTGGTCTTGGGAAAACTACCTAACCCCTCTGTGTTTACTTTCTTCCTTTGTAAAATGAAGATTGTATTTACTTCATAACATAGTTGTGAGGGTTAAATAGGTTAATATGTATGAAACCCTTAGAACACTGCCTAGCACATAGTAAGAGCTATAAAAGTGTTAGCTGCTGTTGTTCCTGCTATTACTAAAACTATGCCACTATCACTACCCATCATATTGAGTTCCGCTGACCTGGGTTCAGTAGTCTTGGTTCTTTATTATCTATGTGAACTTGGACAAGTTACTTAACGTCCACAAACCTCAGTTTCTTCATCTCTAAAATGGGAATAAATGTACCTGTCGTGTGTTGTAATGAGGTTAAGATATGGTAATTCTTATAAACTGATTAGCACAGTGCCATGCATATACTGTTCTTGATAAAAATTAGCTGTTATCAAGGCCCCTCATAGTCATGTTGCTCTCTTTTGTGTTCAGTAGAGACAATTCGGTTTTTCCACCCTCTTGCTCCCATAGGAAGGAGACTTTCTAGCCAGGTCATGGAGATACTGCAGAGCCTCCCTTCCACAAAGTCAGTCATTTTTTTTATTTTTTGAGAAAGCCATCAAATTTTTTACGTCAGTCATTTGTATGCACTGATGTCTGTTTTGTGCCAGACTCTGTGCTAGATGATGAGAATTTAAAAAATGAGTCTTTTAATTAATAAGCTATTGAGTAAATATTATAGACATTTTCATTTCACTTATATTTTTGAGATTATTTGTATTGCCCACATTCTCAATAATCATGCTGGTTGAGTTATAGCATCTAATAAGACTGGTCCCTGCCTTCTGCAGCCCCATTCAGCTGCAAGCACAATTCCCACATCCTGCAGGTTTAACCAGTCCCGACTACGGTGGGTGAATGGAGCCTGCAGTAGTGTCCAGTGTTCCCAGGGCTAGATCCCTGAGCAGTGTAGTATACCTGTCAAGCTGCCACTTCCTTTGTGACTCAGATGTAAACCGGAATCTCTGCTTTGTTTTCCTGTCTAGCATTCCAGGTCTCATAATGGGACTGGAAGCCCATGTTCATCTTGTATCCTGTGGTATCTTGTTCTAGCTATTCCCACCATTGTCTTATTTTTAATCTTCTGTTTTATTTAGCTCTTTCGCTGCCTCTTAGAAAAGAGCACAAAATTAGAAGAAAACCAAAACTATTGCCTTTATATCCTAAGTTATTGCCTTTTTCTTTCTAGTCTTTGAAAGAATGGGTTACATTTCCTGACTCCATTTCTTTATCATTTTTTACTTTTGAACTCTCTGTAGTTAGTTTTCTGTACCTCATCTTGTCTCCTGAAACTCCTTTGGCATAGGTGACCAAATTTGCAATCTACCAAGGGTGAACATTCTTTTCAGTCTGTAGTTTTTCTTTGCTTACCTGTGAAATTTGACACTACTGCCTGTTAACCTTTTCAAATTCTCTTCCAGTTCTTTTCTTTCCTCTTGGATTATGCATTCTCAGTCACCTTTGTTGCTTTTTTTCCCTTCTGTCCATTCCTTAAATGTTGGTGATTCCCTGGGTCCTCTTACCTTTTCTTTTCTTTTTTTACATCTTCCCCAGGTGACCTCACCTGTTTCTGATGGAACATTTGACTATTATCTCTGTACAGACAGTTCCCAAATCATCTCGCATTCAGACCTTGCCCTTGCATTTCAGACTCCTTTACATAGCTAGTAAACACGCCCACCTGCACCTCTGTAGGTACCTTAAAGTCAGCTTGACATGCTAAATTCATGGTCTCTTTCCCAAGACATAATATTTGCCCTCAATTAAAGGCACCACCCTCTGTCCAGTGAGACAAGCCTGGATCCTGAACCCTTTCCTTTCTACATCTAGTAGTCAATCAATTATTCATCCATTTCCATCTCCTACACCTATTCAGTCAGTAAGTTATTCATTCATTTGTTCGTTAAATATTGTGCTCTCATTTTGTGTCCACTGTTGTAATGAAATTCATAAGATTCAGTATTGCTAATATCTTTTGTACCTTTTCTCTAACCTTTTTGGCTACAATCCTTGCCATCTTTCTCATGTTAAAACCTCTTAACCTATTTCCATCCTTCATACTGAAATCAGAGTCAATATTTAAAATTCAGGTTGGATCATTGTTGTTTTCTGGCTTAAAACCCTTTGGCTTCCTAATTGCCCATAGTAAAGTTCAAATTTCTTAGTATGGCATTTAAGGCCTTCCACGGGCTGTATTTTTTCTGTGGAACTTCTCTTTTCCTGCGGCATTTCTTTGAACCCTGTTTACTGCCCTTGTTTAATTAATAACAGTTTCCTGAATGTGCCTTGCTGCTTCTGTGCTTTTGTTTATGCTCTTTACTTAGGCTGTATTGCTTCTCACATTCAGTGTCTTTATTATTATTTACTGTTTATCATTTGAGACCCAACTCAAACACTGGCTTCCTTTATGAAGCCATTTATGAAATCCCCTTCTCCCAATTAGGCCTTCTTTTTTGTGCCCCCATGTACTACCCCATATACTTTCCTGTAGCAATTGTAGCACTTAATTGCCCTGTTCTTGTCTATATGTCTTTTTCTCTGTTTTGGAGGGTCTGTTGTATCCACAGCCTCTAGCACAGAGCCTGATTTGTAATAAATCTTTTCAATAAATGTCTTCAAAAAGACTTTCAGTACATGTTTGATGACTAAATTAATATATTCTAAGTCATTACCATGATGAAAACATTCCTTCCTTTGCCACATCATAAGCTTCCCCTGGCAGGCATTGTATCTTACCTTGTTTATTTTTTATCTTGTCTCATAGATGCTTAATAGAAAAGTGTTGTAATCTGAGGTAGAGGTGTGCAGTGAATTAACTGGGGCTTCCCTGCAGAGGAAGAAGCTGAATTGTGATATTCCTCAGCACAATACGATTGCTCTCATAGTCAATGGTCCTTATGCCTTACATCATGATTAACTTATAGATGCAAATATTGTACCTAACTTTAATCACTCTGATTTTTGCCAAGTCAGGAAGATTCTCAGTGCTAGTACCTCTGGAGACTGATTAAATGCTGTTAACTAGTTTGAGGATTTTTACTTTTTTATTTTTTTTTTTATTTTTTTTTTGGGGGGGGTACACCAGGTTCAGATTTTTACTTTTTAAAGATGGTAAAATATGAGTATCCTAGTTCTATTAAAAGTTGCAGAGTAATTATCTAAAATACTTTGTAATTAAATGACACAGAGCATATAAAGAGCACAATTAGACTGAGATTGTGTCATGTCTCATTTCTTTTGTAATTTTTTTTTTAAATAATGTTTTATGCCAAACCTCTTAGGTTTCTTGGAAAAAACTAAAGAGTTAGGTGCCATGGGTATGGATAGGGAATGAGATTCCAGATTAGAATAAATTCTTAAGCAAGAAGAAAGCTATCAGGGAAGAGATTGGCTTCTTCATAGGGTTTAATAACCCAGTGTGGTTTGTGGAGGGGGTGGGGGGGAGTCAGTATCATGAATTTGGGTACCTGTTTTACCTAGGAAAATAGGAGTTTATAAACAGAAGCTTATATTTGTGTCGGGCTGTGTTATGTATTATACATATAAATGTTTATATTGTTGATTTGAGGTAAAACTAACAAAATGCTCAGAAAATCACTGTTAAGGGATATGCTTTTCTTGCTTTTAACCTGCATTTATAAAATGCCAGTTATGTGCCAGCCTATGTCCTAGGGCCACAGTGAGGAAACAGATGAGTAAAAGGCATAGTTTGTATTCTTAAAGAACTTGTTTTCCAGTGAAGAAAACATCAACCTGGAGTGGTCTGAGGAATGCTTGTTGGCTTGTTGACAAGAAATAGGAGTCTACATTCATTTGAATACCCTACACAGTTACTGAGTTTTACCTGAACTAAATAATAAAATTTGGAGAGCCACCTTTTGTGGTTTGACCAGGGGAGCTTCCAGTTCTTCTTTAGCTGCTAGTATTCTCTTTTTTCCTTAAAGTTTCAGGAAGTAATGTACTTTGAATCTACATTTAATAACATCATTTAGTGATCCTAAACCACAAATTCATTTTGAGACTAATTTTCACAAGTTGCTTTGATTCCCATCTGCCTGAGTAAAAAGTTGTAGCTAGAGAACAAAAAGGTCAGCTTGATTAAAAAAAAAAAGGGGGTTTTGTGTTAAGCTTGGTGTGCACTTTTTAAAACCATGAAGAATCTGGAATGAAATTGTATTGTTTTAAACCTTTACTTTTGAAGGTGTTATTTTTGCATATTTAATTGCTATAATCAAGCCTTTGAATCAACTTGGCATAGCTGACAGCCAGAAAAAACATGGGAGAAGAGGATATGGGGGAAGTGGTTGAGTAACACAAGGTTAAAAAAAAATTTTTTTTTTTTAATTGAGATGTAGTTATCTAATGTGAAAGCAAGTTTCAAGAAGTGACTAGTAGGGGCATGTAGTCATAAGCATTGTTGTTCAGTTAATTGCTCTTAGACTCAGTAGTGAATTTATGCCTATGTAAAATCTCTAAAATGCATGCAGTTCATACCTTCTAAAAAGCTATTTGAAAAGCTAAAAAAAGGAAGATGAGTGGGTGGTTCCTCAGATGATAAGGTAATGGATATGAAAGGAATTTGAAAAAGTGAAAGCTCTTACTTGTTCCTCTGCAGAAACTTCTTTAATCAGTCCTAGGTTCTTTGCAGCCTTCATGCTTCTCCTCTAACCTTAGCTGTCCAGTTCCTTCCTTCACTCTTGTCCCTAGCTATCAGTAAGCTTCTCAGAATATTTCATTTCTTTGTCAGGAAGGCAGTCAGCATGGATCCTGAAATCAGGTAATCTTGAACCTGAATTCTCTTAAGTAATTTATGAACTTGTGACTTTGGACAAGTGTTTTAGCCTTTCTGAATCTTGGTTTATCTACTTAAAATACAATGAAATCTACCACCTTATAATATTAGGAAGATTAAACAATTAATGGACAAAATGGTAATGATGATAACTGTCATATAAGTGCTCAGTAATATTTGCTTCTTTTCCTCTTCTTATCCAATTGTGGATTCCTTTTAAAAGCAAAAACTTTGGTTCATAAGTTTTTAAAAAAGGAGTTTATAAGTAGTTTTGAAAATTCTTTCAAAGGTGAACTACCACACTTTAAATGTGCTGTACTTAAAAAAAAATTATTCTTGCAGAAAGTAACTCAAAAAATCTCAGACATTTCCAAGCCCTGTACCAGGTATTATTCTTAGTTCAGCATTAAATTAAACCTCACAGACAATGTTAAAGTATTTCAGAAAAGATTATATCGTTAGATGATATAGTCAACATGTACTTTTTCAAACTGTTATGACTACATTTTTTAATTGCTTAACTGACTGCATATCAGATAAAGTATGTCAAAGACAGCATAGCTACTAAAATGAAGCAGACTCACAGTATGTTTTATTTCACTTCAAAATTATAAACAAATACAGGAGAAAGTTTCATGAATATTTAAAGACAGAAGGTAGCTCATCAACAAATGAGGTGACAATATTTATAATATAAGCAAATATGGCAACTTTAAAGTTGGGCTGTCAGTTAGCTTAGTTTTAAGACCACAGTCCAAGGTGATTGATATCAATTATGTTGTCATTATTTGTACATTTAGAAATCAATAAATATTCTTGATAGAAAATAGTACATTCAGGTTCTAATCTCCTCCCACACTGCCCAAGTGATAGCACCCTAAACATTTTGTAGTAACAGTGTGTCTTTCTTGTGGGCTTATCTTGTGCCTCTAAGTTGTTAATACTTAAAATGCTCTTGGGGGATAGCATATATTACCCTCATTTCAGACAGTCAGAAGCATAGAGAAGTGAAAGAATAGAATGTTCCATTCTCAATCTACTTGTGACTGTCAGGGAAATGTTAAAGCCTTTCTGACTCACAGATGACTCACCAGAGGACAGAATATTTAATGTGAGTTATTCAGTGATTTTCAGACTGACCCTTGTATCTGATACCATTACCAGTTTTCTTATGGTCATCCTAAAAGTATTTGTAGGTGTGGAGTACATTTTGTGATAAAGGTCATTATCAGAAAATGGGGATGGCAATCATCTGGCATGGATATGCTGTCCCTTTTCATGCTTGTGGCAGATGGTGCTGTTTGATCATGATTCTTTACTGCAGAGTGTAGATTTCACCCAGAGTCTTCAGTATATAGCTCAGGGCCGCTACTACCAGTCACAGGCCCACAAAATGAAGTTACTTTTTAGTCTTGGCTTACTACTTATTAAATTAATTTGCAGTAAGATTATGAGTTTACTTAAAAGTTGAGGATCTGTCATATTTGTGGTCTTAAAGCAGGCACAAAGTATATGGGCTGCAGTTTATGCTCTCATACTTTGTTATGGGTCAAATAGACATGCACGCAATTGTAAGACAGCCTCAGCTCTATTATTGGTGTGAAGGGAATAGAGAAGGATGCAAAATTAATTTTAACTGGAAAGGTTTGTGAGTGTAGTGATTTTGGACATGGAGAGTAGCGTCTTCAAGGTGGTCTTTACAACTTTAGTAAAGGCATAGAGGTAGAAAATATAGGATGGATTTTAGGGAATGATAGTTAGACAATGTATCTTGGCTTGAATGTGTAGTACTGCTAATAGGGTAGAAGCAAATAGAGAAGCTTGATCTCTGTACACTGGGCTTTGAGTTTTATTTTGTTGTGCTTGGGCCACACATGGTTTTTTATCTGTAGAATGACGTGATCAGATCTGTGCTTTGAGAGAATAACCATTGACAGTTTGAATAGAAGTGGAGTCGAATCTTGATAACATAGGAAGCCTTTGTAGTATTGCAGAAAGAGGGTAAGAACTAGAATTGTGGAATGGATATGGTGAATTTAGAATAAAATTTTAAAGATTAAAATTGATGAGTGAAACATTAAATGCAGGTTGAAGTCTGAAGAAATTGAAATGGTAATTTATGAAAAAATGTCTGTTGACTAAAAAAATCCTTTTTTGTTTTTTTATCCAAACTTCTATTTTGATGTCTTTAAGTGTTTTATGTAATATTAAACTTATTTCTAACTAATTTTTTTTGGTTAGATTAAACTGTTAAGAGTCTTGTTTGATACTGAATAAATTTAAAAAAAATTTTAAATGCAACTTTCTAGTTAAAATGTTTTAAATGGCAAAAATATGGGCATATTTGAAGTTTTTAAACAATAATGACTTAAAGATAAAAAGAAGTCTTCTCTTCACCTAATTCTCACTTCCCTAATGGTAATCACTATTAACAATTTGTTGTGTTTAAATATATAGGTGCACACACATCTCTATGTGATATCTTGTCTGTCTCTCTCTATCTGGCATGTTACTTTTATAATGATGGGATCCAGTGTACAATTTCTCTAAGTAGCAAAAATGAATATGTTCATTTACATGTCCCAAAGGTAGAATCTTTCTGTAGCATACATTAACAAGAAGCAAAAGCATATAAACTTGAAATTATGCTTAGTAATCAAAGTTTTAGTGTTCTTACTTAGAAGTGATCTAGCAAGCCAGTGATTATCCATTAATTAATTCAGTTTAATATTAGTCTAGGCTTTTGTTACCTCAGAGTTCTTGGAAGTTTATCTGTAAGCTGACATACGATAAAACATAATTACTGTTGAAATAAAAAAATGTGTCAGAATAGTCATTTAATTTAAACAGTTTTACATTTTCATACTCTTAGACGTTGTGTATGAATAATATTGGCTTATTTGATCAGTAAGCCTATATACATTTTAGAAAGTTACTCTAATGGTATAAAGATGTATGTTTGTATTATACTTAACACTGATAAACAAAACAGGAGATAAACCTATTTTATTAAACTATTTTTATTTGCCATTTATCTTAATTATACAAACTTGATTCTTAAAGCCTTTCTGAGTTAATTTCTGTAAGGATAATTTTTAAAAGTATAACACATTTAAAATATAAGAAGATCAGTTTCCATATTTTATTGAAATTTTGGTAGTATTCAGTTTATTTAAAAAGTGCATATTTATTGCTATAAGCCAGTTGGAATAGAGCTGCTTTAAGAGACTTTATAATCCAATTTATTAATACCCTCTGGGGGTAGGAAAGCATTATGTACTCACAATGAGAGGTAAAGACCTTTTTGAATTAATAGACACATAGCCATATAGACACAGAGAGAGCTTATCTTTTCTAATTCTCCAGTTTTACCCATGGCTACAGAATTAACAAACACAAACCCTAACCTTTCCGGATACCAAAGAGCTATTCTCCTTCCTGGTTGGCATGAAATTCTTATTTGATTTGAGCTTAAGATAGATAAACAAAAGAGATAAATAAACAACTAACTAATGAATCAGATTCTTTTACTCTCACCCAACACAGAGCGGTATGAACAATTAGTTTACAGAGATCACTGAGTGACAGCCCATAAAATCAAATTCTCCGTCATTGTTATCACTGAGAGAATAACTTATTGACCACAGATAAACTAAATATAAAACAAAATTAGAAGAGAGGAAAGTTAAAATAGAAAGCACCATTAGCAAAGTTCTGTTGCTGTTCTTAGTTCACTTCTGGGAGACAAGAAAAGAAATGTCTGGACTTGAGCTGCCTGTGAGGTATACTATTCTGGCAAAGAAATTACCTAGCTGTGTCAGGTGAATCCACTGGGTATCTTGATGGAATTTCCCAAACTACTAAGCATAAATTTTAGAAGAGCGTTAAATCATGACTCCTATTCAGATATCAAATGAACATATCTTAAAGATTTTATTTATCTCATTATTAACAAGGGAGTCAGAGATATGTTATAGCTGGTTCAAAGGAGAATGCAAAGAACAGGTACATATCAGGAATATTGAAGTGAATTTGCAAATAGATGCAAAGCTGGTTTCTTCCATCATGGAATAGACAGAATTTATTTTCATGTCTGTAGACAAAAATTGTCTGCTTTACCATTAGTTTTCTATACGTTAACTTCTATCTTTACAGAGTTGCAAAATAGCCCAGTGACAATTCCTGTAGGGTTAAGTTATCTCTAGAAGCTGCAGCATTTCATCAGAAGGATCATTTTGCTTATTCAAAAGTCTTAAAATTTTCTTTATAAAATTTTTTTTTTCAGTTTCCATTCCCAGACAATTATTTCTTTATCCTTGATGTTTTATTAATTTAATTTAGATACGTAGTTGGATCTATGGTTTATTGTATTTTTCCTTTCCTTCTGCAGATTTTCTTCACCTTTATTTTAGGGATATTTTCGATCATGTTTATCTGCTTTTCCTCTTTGTTTAGTTATTCTACTTTGGGGATACTAATTATCTTTCAGTTTAGTCTATGTCCTACTTATTCTGTCTAATTGCCTTGGTATCTCTGTCTTCTTTTCTCCTCAGTACTTAGGTTATCTTTAAGATTTTTCTTATTTTC
The DNA here is from genome assembly GCF_030028045.1 of Hippopotamus amphibius kiboko. Classification (NCBI taxonomy): domain Eukaryota; kingdom Metazoa; phylum Chordata; class Mammalia; order Artiodactyla; family Hippopotamidae; genus Hippopotamus; species Hippopotamus amphibius. The sequence goes on along the minus strand of NC_080190.1, from coordinate 54,024,053 downwards.
ATTAGTTAGTTTTCACTGTTTGGTTCTTTTTCTTGCTTTTTTCAAATTCATTGTTCTTCTTAATTGATTTTCTTAGCTCCATAACTTTTCAGTTTACCTGTTTTGTCTTTTTATCTTTGAACTTTTGATTTATTAAATGTGTGTTCTTATTAGGTAGTTTTCCATTACAAAGAACTCACTGGGGATTTCCTTATTTTTTTTGTGTTATATTTTCTTTCAGACTGGATTCTTCCTTTGTTCTCTCCTCTTCCTTCCACTCTCTTGTTTATACAGTTACATGGCCTTTTTATTTTGCTGGTAAAGACTTGGATAGTGAGGTCAAGACTTTGTATCTGCCCTGGTATAACATGGGTGAGTTCTCCTTGACACTTTTCCCACCTTAGCTGTGACTTTATCTCCTCCTTTTACTGAACCCCCTCAATACACCTTTTGAGCAGTGTTATTCTCTGTCTGCTTCTCTGTAGTTGAAGTACATAAGGTGGTGTTGGTGGGGAGAGTTCTTCTGGGGTTCCAGGCTCTCCTGTCTTCCTTAGATTTTATTATGTGTCCTGTACTGGCTTTATTCCATCCTGCTGAGGGTGTAGTACATTTCTAGGGGCTTCAGACCCTTTCCTCAACTCAGAAGAATGCTTTGGATGTCAACAGGTTCTGGTGGCTACTCTGCCTACCTCAGCTTAGGTTTCAAGGCTTCTGTGCTAAATATGTTCTCCTGGACTTTCTAGGGCATGCCAAATCAGGTCTTTCTATCCAAACGGGGGGCTATTTATTAAAATTTTCAAGTTTTATTAACTCGCCAATTTTTTCTCATTACTGCTTCTAGGCAGTGTAACCAGGCTAGGAGCCAGATCACACTATACAGAATCTTTTTCTGGCCACCACTTTTTTTTTTTTTTTAATATTTATTAAAAAAAAATTTAGTATTTTAAATATTTATTTATTTATTTTTTATTTTTTTAGAATTTTTTTTGGGGGTACACCAAGTTCAGTCATCTGTTTTTATACACATATCCCCATATTCCCTCCCTCCCTCAACTCCCCCCCGCCTCGAGTCCCCCCCCCCCCCACCCTCCCCGTCCCAGTCCTCTAAGGCATCTTCCTTCCTCGAGTTAGACTCCCTTTGTTATACAACAACTTCCCACTGGCTATCTATTTAACAGTTGGTACTATATATATGTCTGTGCTACTCTCTCCCTTCATCTCAGCTTCCCCTTCACCCCCCGCCCCCCCCCAAAATATTTATTTTTTAAAAATATTTATTTAAAAGAATTTATTTTTTTAAATATTTATTTATTTTATTTTTGGCTGTATCAGGTCTTAGTTGCGGCATGCGGGATCTTCCTTGCAGCTTGTGGAATCCTCTGCTGTGGCACATGAGCGTCTCATTGCGGAGCACAGGCTTCTCTCTAGTTGTGGTGTGTGGGCTCCAGAGTGTGTGGGCTCTGTATTTGTGCCATGCAGGCTCTCGTGGTGGCCTGCATGCTCAGTAGTTGCAGCACATGGGCTTAGTTGCCTTGCGGCATGTGGGATCTTAGTTCCTTGATCAGGGATTGAACCCATGTCCCCTGCATTGGAATGCGGATTCTTAACCACTGGACCACCAGGGAAGTCTCTGGCCACTACTTTTTAAAGTTTAGAGGTTCTTAGTTTAAGCATTTTCTTATTTGATTGTAGCTGGTGGGTTTTTGGCTGAAAAATTATACACACACACATGTATACTCTGTCCCTTTTATTAGTTATTAGGATAGGAAGTTCTGTAATTCTGTTTTACCCCACTATCTTTACTTAAAAGTCTGTGTGATTTTCTAAATATTTACTTTTTACACAATTAATAACACGTACTCTAGAAACTCTCTGATTCTTAAGATCAGGAATGACTTGGAGTCAATTTTTTTTAACTGACAAAATAAAACCAACAAATTAAAGAAATGTCTTAAGATACATGATTAAAAAAAAAATCAGTGATCCTAAAGCATGTTTTTCTTTTATTTGAATTTTACTGTTGTATGCAGTCTTACAACGTTTTTATATAATCACAGTGAACATATAGTGACCATATTATATTTTTGTTATTGTTGGGACATTTCAGTATTTTTGTCTCATTTTTGTAATCTCATCAGATGACATTATAATTTATTAAACAGTTACCCAAATAAAGGACACTCCTGTTTCTAGTTTTATACTCTTTTGTGTTCATTGAACCTTTTTGTTGTTTTTTATTACCATTAAAATAAATTCGAGAGGTTGAGATTAATGGACTAATCAATGTTATTAAATCATTTTACTTCTCACCCTGGCACTAACTGTAATGTATGCTTATATCACTGGATAGAAATTCTTTTGAGATATTTGCTTAAAATGACAGCTGATATTTCAGCCCTTAATGCTAGAAGAATTTTTTGGTGCTATTGGATTCTTTATCTGCATCCTTCCCATAATTTTAATAATGAAAGTTTTAAAATATATTCCAGTTTTTATAAGACCATGTATGCTTAAAAAAAAAACCCAACAAAATCACATTTTTATTTTTAAAGGAGATAATATTACCCAAAAAGGAAAAAATAATTTGGATTGGAGATTGGAAGATGTGCTGAAGTGTTACTTCTTAATACAAATTTGATAGTCTAATTTTATTTCTGGATTTTACTGTCATCATCCATAGTCCAGGTTTGTAAAAGTGTTTACAAAAATGTTCTTTATTTTCTTCTAACATTGTTATTAATTAGTGTAGTCAGTATTAAGAGTTCTGTAGGAATTATAAGTAGCTTTTGGGCTTTGCTGCGTTTAATTAGTTAAGAATATGCGTTCATATTATGTAATAATCCATGTAATTATCCTTATTTAGGAATGTTTAATCTGCTTTTTTTGTCTCCTTAGATTCTGTCAAATTTTAAGAACAAATGCACCATATAGCTCATGGAAGAAAAAACACAAATCAAGACTTTTTTGGGTTCCAAGTTGCCAAAGTATGGAACAAAATCTGTAAGAAGTACACTGCAGCCAATGCCAAATGGGAAACCTGTTAATTTATTGGGAACTTCCAAGAGTAGCAGCGTCAGAAGTTACATCAAAAATAATGGCTCTGATTGTTCATCATCCCATTCATTTAATTGGAGATCGGCAACTAAGTACCAGTTTAATGCACAAAGTCCGGAAGAGCCTAACAGTACTCAGAGTTCACATGATAAAGTAATTGATCCTGAAAAACATGCACCTGCTCAAGGAATGTTTGATAAAAATGGGATAAAGGGAGGTTTGAAAAGTATTTCTTTACTCACATCAAAGTTAGCAAAGCCATCTACTATGTTTGTGTCATCTACAGAGGAGTTAAACCAAAAGTCTTTGTCTGGACCATCTAATTTGGGTAAATTCACCAAAGGCACATTGTTAGGAAGGACTTCATATGCTTCAGTCAGTGCTCCAAAATCGCAGTTGAGTGGATTTTATGGAAACCGATCAGCTGGTAGCATACAAAGGCCTAGAGCAAACTCCTGTGCCACCAGAAGCAGTTCTGGAGAAGGCTTAGCACAATCCCTAGATAATATTAAATCTCTTGCTTGTGAAAAAATGGTAAGGTCACAGAGTTTTTCACATTCCATTCAGAATTCATTCCTTCCACCTTCATCTATAACCAGATCACATTCCTTCAATAGAGCTGCAGATCTTACAAAGCCTTATCAGAATCAACAGCTACCCATTAGAGTGCCTCTGAGGTCAAGTATGCTAACAAGGAATTCCCGGCAGTCAGAAGTACTCAATGGGAGTGAACATTTAGGGTATGGATTTAATAGGCCTTATGCTGCTGGTGGAAAGAAGTTGGCTTTACCAAATGGCCCGGGTGTAACTTCCACTTTGGGTTATAGGATGGTTCATCCCTCTCTACTGAAATCTAGCCGACCTCCATTTTCTGGGACTATCACAGTTGATAGTAACAAAAATTTACCTGCTGACGCATGTATAGAGGAAGATGCTGCACTTGTGGCTAAGGACAGAGCTACAGATAAGGACCAAGAACTAACTGAAAATGATAGTTATAGAACAGAAAATGACCAGACCATGAAGCATGATGCTAAAATTAGATACCTGAGTGATGATGTGGATGACATTTCCTTGTCCTCTTTGTCATCTTCTGATAAGAATGATTTAAGTGAAGACTTCAGTGATGATTTTATAGACATAGAAGATTCCAGCAGAACTAGAATAACTCCAGAGGAAATTTCTCTCAAAGAAGAAAAATGTGAAAATGTACCACCAAAGGATATATTTGATTCCCCCAAGGAAAATGAAAAATCCTTCAGTAAAACTGATGAGTGGATAGATATAAGTGTCTCTGGTAAATATTAATGTACTTAAATTTTTTGCTTTCTCCTGGATAATACAACTGAATTTATGCTTAGGATTATTTTCTGATTAATTTCAAGATACTAACAATTTCATGGAAGGATGGATCTAGACAAAATTGGAATGGAGCAACATTTACCTTCCTTGTGACTTTTGTTGCTTGTCCTATTTTTCATGCTAAAACAACATCCATAAAGACATCCATTCCTCTGTGGTATTTTACCTTTGTTCTTTGTCACACACAGGCTTATTCCTACTTGCTTCAAAAATTTTTTTTCCACTGCTTCCTCCAGTTAGTGGCAGCCTATTTTAAACCATCCCTTCCTTTAGGGTAGTAGATCACTACTATTTGTTAAGAGTAAAGCTGTACCAAAGGGTAAATGGAGTAATATAGATTATGTCCAATCTAATGAATTTTTTATCCTAGGCACTTTTTTTTTAAAGGAAGACTTAGATTTCTTATTTAGCGAACTTAACAGTTATACTTTCAGAGGAGCTTTATGTTTTTAACTGAGGAGAGTGATATAGCACCTGTTAAACATTTCTTCTTATATTTGGTAATCCTGGTGCTAAATCTGGAGAAAATGTATCTCTGTGTCCATCTGGCCTGAAAAAGAAACAAACTGAGGGTTTGGGTATAGGCATGTAGTCTCATCAAGGGACTAGGCCATCCCTGGAGATTATGCATAAACCCTTGACTGTATGAGCATCTTCTAGTTAGACATGACTGTTGGAGCAAGGTATTTCCTTATAAGGAGGCAACTGCTAGGTTACATGATACAGAGTAGAGTTTCCTGGGCAGTACTTAAAAATATCTTAGGAAATATTCAAAGAATATGAGGCTTTGTTTACATTTCTAGAAATAGTGCAGAGGTGAAAGATGGCTCAATAATTTTTTTTTTATTGGGAACTATTTCAGCAGTTTATTTTTAAGATTTTATGTGTTTTTTTTTAATTGTTTAGATTTAGAAGATGCTAGTTAGAAATACTCTTGCCAACTTTTTTTGCTATAATATATCACATTATTAACGCTTATATTATTTGAACCTGAGAAATAATTATACTTTTGTGAATTAATAACTTTTTTCCCTCTCTTTTAAAAAATCAATTGAAGACAGGAGTGAATGTTCAAAACATGCTTCTGGAAATAACTTGATTTCACCAGATACAGATTACAGAGCTGGTTCTTCATTTGAACTCTCTCCATCTGATAGCTCTGATGGAACGTACATGTGGGATGAAGAGGGCTTGGAGCCCATTGGAAATGTCCACCCAGTTGGGAGCTATGAGTCCTCTGAAATGAACAGCATAGTATGTATGGATTTATATCCCGTTTTGGAACATTTTGTTTACTTTTCTATAGAGAGACTTGGGATATTGATTGGATTTTTTAAGTTTATGAATTAACTCCCCTATTTTGAGAAATGGAATTCATATCTCTTAAGGGCCTATAAAACATCTGGTCTTAATACATAATAAAGCATATATTTGTGTCATATAACACGAGTTAAATGTGCTCTCATACACACATTCATAATATAGTTGACCCTTGAACAACATGGGTTTGAACTATGAGGGTCCACTTATGTGTGAATTTTTTTCAATAGTAAAAATACTACCGTACTACACTATCTGTGGTTAGTTGAATTTGCGGATGTGGAATGCGGATATGGAGGAACAGCATATATATCGGGCTGATTGTAAGTTAAACGTGGATTTTCGACTGTGCAGGGGTCAGCACCTCTAACCCTGTGTTGTTCAAAGGTCAGCTGTGTGTAAATAAATACACACATATATTCATGTGGACACACTGTATTGTTCAGATTAAGCTAGGTTAGTGGTTCTCAAAGTAGGGGAAGGCAATGTCTGGAGACATTTTTGGTTGTCACATTGAGGGATGCTGCAGGCAATTAATGGGTGGACACCAGATACTGCTTAACATCTTGTAATGCAGAGGATGGCAACCACAGCAAAGAATTATCCAGCCCAAGATGTCAATAGCGCTGCTATTGAGAAATCCTGGGCTAGGCTGTGCTGCGGTAACATTCTCAGTGCCAACTCTCAGTGACTTAACACAATAAAAGTTTATTTTTTACTCTTAAAAAGTCTATTGTTGGTCTGGACAACTCTCTAGGGCAACTGTCTTCAGTGTTCTAAGCTGCTTTGATCTTGGGGCTTCACCATGGCCTTTCAGATCCTTTGTCACTGTAGTAATGAGGATTTTACATGTGCAGTTACTGCTTTCGCCTGCGGATGGCATATGGCACTTTTACTCACAACATATTGACCAGAACTAATCTTACCTACTGAGTGGGCAGGAAGTGTAAATTTCCTGTGTGCCTGGTAGGCAAGGGAACCAGATATGGATGAGCACTAGAAGACCTACCATATACTTATGCATACATATTATGAGAAAAATTGCAAGTAATGTGGATTATATGCCATGTGAGTAAAGTATAGTTGGTGTGATTATAAAGTTACTCCCTGTAATTACTCAGTATATAAAATCAATTTTCCAGTAGTTGTATGGGAAAATTGGTAGTCTTTGTGGATACATTAAGTTCCAGGTAGATTTCAGGTGATATAATTTTCTACACTCGTATAAACCTGTGACTTGGAAAAAAATGTTGTTACCAGAGGGTTGTTAAATTGCACAGACATGGAGAGGACACATCCTTAATTTAGAGGCAGCATCTCTTATTTCATTAGATAAAGGAAGTTCAGAAAAGATTACAGTTTAGGGCCTTATATACTCTTACTAGGACTTTTTAAGGGAATATGATTGAAGTGGAAATGACCATTGTGTCCAGCAGATGGTAGCAGTCAGCCACCTAGTACCTGACATTTTTTCAGACAGTTCACTGTTCTTGTAACTTAAATGATGAAATAGCCTCTAGCAGAGCTCAGTACATGTCTGAATTGACTTTAGTCTCTAAGATCCATGGGTTTCCTCCTTGATCATTTGGCTTGTGTATGTGGGATGGGAAACAACAAAAGTGTTCATTCTGTGCTTTGGAAGGGAATGCTGTCTGTGTGCCATTCTCTTCAGATCTAAGAGGAAGACAGTCTGAGAAAGGATGGAGAATTTACGGTAAAAGTTGAAAAGAGTGTGTTAAGATCTGTTGTGATAGTGGATTTACCATTTTTGCTCTAAAATTCTATAAAATTTTTGTTTTTTCTATTTTAAATTAATTTTATTAGGTGTGTACCTGTTTAGAATTGTTTCCTTGGTGAGTTGGACTTTCAGTCATTGTTTAGTGATCCTCATTATGCTTTTTGTCTTAAGGCCTCTTTTTTTTTCAGAATTAGTATATTTTACCAGTTTTATTTATATATTTTCTATCCTTTCACTGTCAGCTCTTTTGATATATAATAAATAGGTTACTATTTTAAAAAAAATACAATTGGTGAGTTTAGTCCTTTATGTTTGCATTTATTAGTATTCTTGGAATTAACTGTTATATTTTTATTTAAATTATCTCACTTTTTCTGTTTCTTCTTTCTCCTCCTTTTTCTAAAATAGTATATCTAACTTACCCAAAAGGAACTTTAGCCTATTCTTGTTTTCCTTTGTCTGTCCATTGCCTCCTTTGTCTCACTAAAGGCATTTCCTAATCTCATGGCCTTCCCCACAAGCACCACCATGGTTCTTCTTTACAACAGTGCTCATTGCAGTCCTGGATGAGATTAGGAGCTCTCACTAGAATATGAGTCAAGTGTGTCCACTACTAAGACATTTAGTTCAAATCCACTGTTTAGTTCAGCTTACTTTCTTTTTAAAGAAAGCAGTGTATTGATACAGTCTGGTGCAAGATCCTTTTCTTGTCATAGGTCTAGTTCGTAGACTACTTTGCATATCACTTGTCTAGAATTTAGGCTATTTTTTTTCTCAGATATTAACAGTGGTTTGTTGAGATATAATTTAAATACAATAAAATGCACAAGTCTTTTGCATATAGCATAGGGAATTTTGAAAATGTGTATACTTAGCAGTCATCCACATTTATGATACAGAATATTTCCAGCACACCAGAATATTTCTTATGCTCTTCAGGCATTCTGTTACCCCACCCCAGGCGCAACCACTGTTCTGATTTCTATTGCTGTAGATTAGTTTTGCCTATTTCTGAGTTCAACATGAGTAGAATTGTAGACGTGTAATTTATGTCTGGCTTCTTCCAATAAATGTTATACGCGTGTTTGTTGTTTGCTCATTCTTCTTATTACATAATAGTGCATCATGTGAATATACCACAAGTTATTTTATCCTGCTGTTTATGGACATTAAGGTTGTATCTGGGTTTTGGATACTGCTCCTGCTGTGAAGATTTTGCAACATGTTTTTTTGGTGAACATTTATGCATTTCTGTTCATAAAATATGTAGGAGAGGAATCCCTGGATTACAGGGCATACTTATGTCTATAGCTTTAGATGCTTTCAATTTTCCGAAGTGGTTTTATCAGTTTACACTCTCACTAGCAGTAAATAAGCATTCCAGAAATTCCACTTTCTAGTTTATACTTGTTGTTGTTGGGGTTTTTTGTGTTGTTGTTGCGTTTTTTGCTATTCTGGTGGGGGTATAGTAGTAGTGCATTGAGATTTTTGTCCTGTGGTTTATGGGAACTACTTGTTTGCCATTAGTATATACTGTTTTGTGAAGTGCCTTCTGTTGGGCTCCATGTATTTTTTTCTTAATTGGCTTGTGAAAATCCTTTTTATATTTTGGATATAAATTTTATATATATACACACATATACACATGTGTATACATTTACATGTGTATAGATTGCTTTTAAAATCTTTTAATAGTGTCTTTTGATGAATAAAAGTTAACAATTTACCATTTTTTCCTTTATTATTAGCACTTTTTTGAACTGTGAGAATTTTTTGTCTACCCTAAAGTCATGAAGATATAGTCAATATTTATTTTTAAAAGCTTTGTTTTTTAACCTTTCACATTTAGATCTGCAAGCCATCTGGGAATCATTTTTGTGCATGGTATGAGGTAGAGGTCAAGATTGATTTTTTCTTTTTTTGGAAGTCATATTTTTCCCATTCTGTCGCAGGGTTTTCTTTGTCATACGTCAGTAATTGTATCTATATATTTCTTGGCTCTTTTTTAGTTCACTGGTCTCTTGTTTATCCTTGTGTCAGTGCTACACTGCTTTAACTATTGTAGCTTTAAAATAAGTATTGATATCTGGTAGTATAAGTCTTCTAATTTTGTTCTTTCCCAAGGTTTCCCTGGTTGGCTTTTTGTAATCTATTTAAATGTTAGAATGAATTTGTCAGTTTCTGCAAAGAACCTCTAGGGATTTTGAATGGGACTGCATTGAATTTATAGGTCAATTTGGGGAAAAATGATGTATTTACTATAGTGAGTCTTCACTTTATGGATGTGGTCTGTTCCTCCATTTATTTGGGACTTTAAGAAATATTTATTGCTAATGTTTTGTAGTCTTCTGTAAAATTTTATAATTCATGTTATTTTTAGATATTTGATTTGGTTGTTATAAATGGTACCACTTTAAAAATTTTGTTTCCTAAGTTTTTGTTTTATATATAAAAATACTTGATTTTTATATTTTGACCTGTTTTTTCAGTGATCTTGGTAAATCCACTTACTAGTTTTACTGTGAATGTTTTTGGAATTTCTACATATACTATACAATTTCTACATATACTATACAATACAATGATACCATTTGCAAAGGCCCGCCTTTATTGCACTGGTTAGGACCTCCAACATAATGTTGAATTGAAATGGTGATAGAAGTTTAGGAAAATTTTAATAGCTTACCATTAAAATTCCTGTGTGTGTGTGTGTGTGTGTGTGTGTGAGGTTGTAGATATTTTTCATCAGATTAAAGAAGTTCCGTTTTACTTTATTTGGTGAATTGTTGTGAGTGAATGTAAAGTTTTTATCAAATACTTTTTCTGTATCTATTGAGGTGATTAAATTATTACTATTATTTCTGTAAGTGTGGTAGATTGCTTTTTTTTTTTTTTTTTTGGCTGTGCCATGCCGCTTTCAGGATCTTAGTTCCCCCCGCCAGGGATCGAACTTGTGCCCCCTGCAGTGAAAGTGTGAAGTCCTAACCTAACCACTGGACTGCCAGAGAATCCCTACATTGTATTTTTTGATTTTCAGATATTAAACCACCTTTCCGTCCCTGGAATAGATTTGCTTGGCACTTGATTGTGATGTACTATCCTCTTATAATACATTGTTGTTAACTTGATTTCCTTATATTGAATAGTTTATTTAAGTTTTTGCATTTATGTTCATGAGCAAGATTGCTTTGTAATTTTCCTCTTTGCGGGGGAGGGAGTATTCTTGTGGTGTTTTGGTATCAGGATTATGTTGGCTTTATAAATGAGTTGAAAAGTGTTATTTTACTTTTTTTATTTTTTGGCCTTTGAAAGAGTTTATGTACAATTCATGTGACTTAATTTTTTTTTTAAATAAATTTATTTATTTATTTTATTTATTTATTGGCTGCGTTGGGTCTTCGTTGCTGCACACAGGCTTTCTCTAGTTGCTGCAAGCGGGGCCTACTCTTCATTGTGGTGCCCAGGCTCCTCATTGTAGTGGCTTCTCCTGTTGTGGAGCACGGGCCCTAGGCACGTGAGCTTCAATAGTTGCAGCACATGGACTCAATAGTTGTGGCTCACGGGCTCTAGAGCACAGGCTCAATAGTTGTGGTGCATGGGCTTAGTTGCTCCGTGGCATGTGGAATCTTCCCAGAGCAGGGCTTGAACCCGTGTCTCCTGCATTGGCAGGTGGATTCTTTACCACTGTGCCACCTAGGAAGTCCCATGTGACTTCATTCTTAAATGGTTAAAATAATTCATCAGTGAGATTTTTTGGACCTGGAGTTTTCTTTGTGAAAAGAATTTTAAGGACAGATTTAAATTTTAAAATAGATTTTGGCCCATTGAGATCTATGTATATATTTCTTCTTTTGTTGGTTTTGAGAATTTGTCCATTTCATCTAAGGAGTCATTTGTTGGTGAAAGCTGTTCAGGATTATCTTTTTTTTTTTTAAACATCCTTACGGTTTTGTAGTGATGTGCACTTTTTTATTCCTGATTCCTGCTAATTCATTCATTAGCACCCTGGTAGTAAATATAAAAGAGAGTTTCTTCTAATGTGTCTTACTTTAAAACAATGAATTCTAAACCATGTTGTATAGGCCATCTTTTTTTTTTTTTTTAACTGTTAATGCATTTATGTATCCTTGAACAATACATAATATTTTTTTGTATGTCTGTTGTACGACTTATATAAGTGATACATAATGTTCTGTAACTTTTTTGTTTTACTCAGTTTTATGTCTTTGTGGTACGTGTGTATTTATATTATAGGTCTATTTATTTTGACTACTGTATAATATTATTTAAATATACCATTTTTTTGCTCTCTGTTCTTCTGCTAATGGACATTTGAGTTATTCTTCACTAATAATATCAAGATAGTGCAGCAGTGGACTTTCTTACTCATGTTTCTTTGATCATACATGTCAGGATTTCTCAAGGATATAAACCTAGGGATAGCATTACTGGATAAGAAGATCTGTGGATCTTCAGCTTTACTAGATGCTGCCAAATATCATCCTAAAATGGTCTATTAATTTATACTTCTCAGCAGTGAATGAAGATTTCTCTTGCTCCACTTTAGCCCACTTGCTATTATCTGACTTTAAAATTTAGCCTGTTGAGTGAGTGTGAAGTGATGCGCATTTTAATTTGCATCTACATCACTATTAATTTTATAATTTTTTTCATATATTTACTGACTATTTGGTTTCCTTTTCTGTGAATTACTTATTTACTTTACTAATTTTTCTACTGAGTTGTTTGTCTTTTTCTTATTGATAAGAAAAAGTTTCTTGTGTGGTCTGAATTTATTTCTTGTTAAATGTGTCACAAATCATCTTCTCTTAGCCATTGGCTTTTAACTTACTTTTTGCCTTTACCATATACAGTTTTAAATTTTCATGTAATTAAATTTAATAATGTTTTTCTTTACTGTTTTTACACTGTGTGTCTGTGTGTATAAGACATCATTTTCTGTCCTGGGGTCATACTGATATTAGGAAGTACATGCCTGAATGTTGTAACAGGCATGTGGTAATGGTTGTTGAGTATTTTGAGGGTCATCTTGGACTACCCCGTGGGATTGCTGTGAACCTTAAACAAGGTTATACATACAAAACAGTTAATTCTAGGGAAATAGCAAGAGCTCAGTAAATGTTAACTATTTATTTGTTTTGTTATTTTCCTGTTTTCATTTTTTTACATTTAAGACTAATCCATCTGAAATTGGTAGGCACAATAATTTACCCTCATTAATATTCTTTCATAATATACTTGCTGTGCAAAAAAGATTTAACATAGCAGGCCTGAGATTACCTATCCTTAGAAATGCTGGCCCTTTGCTGGTAAACAGTTCCCTTGCTGTGATACAAAACTTTCCCTAAATGATAAGAGTGGTTCACTGTGCCTCAGCTGTACAATGTGGTTTATGCCATGTACTTGCTTTCCTTCTGGGGTTCTCGAGTTTTAGTATATCCTAGGCAGAGGGTGCCTATGTTACCAGCCCTCAATAAAAACAACTGAATTTCTTAGAAAGGTCTGTAATAGAAAACACTTTTCATGTGTTGTTACAACTTGTTGCTGGAGGAATTAAGCACATACTGTGATTCCACTGGGAGAGGACTCTTGGAAGCTTACACTTCATTTCTTTAGCTTCGCCCCATGTGCCTTTTCCTTTTCTTATTTTGTTTCCTGTCCTTGTGCTGAAACAAATCTTAGTTGTGAATATATATGACTGCTGAATCCTATGAGTCCTTCTTATGAACCATCTAACCTGGGGGTGGTCTTGAGGACTCTGACGTAGGTACTGATTCAAAGTTATCTTTGTTTACTGCAGTCTCTTTTTTATTTATTGTCTTATATTATTATAATAATCCTTTGAAGTAGCTATGGACCAGTTACTAACTCTTGCTTCAGATTTGGGTGGCTTTAGATGAGTTGAGTAAATTGATATTGATAGGTTGGGAACTAACTAGCTTACTGACTATTGTACTCTTAGTGTTTTTGATTTTCAGCCTTATATCTACTCAGGATAACTGAGCATTTTAAAGCTCAGTAAACTTTTAGTTGATATTTAACTTTTTTGAACATGAAATGCAGCAATTTTTGCTAGTAAATATTGTCAGACTCATATTGTATGTGCACAGTTTTAGGCAAAAACATTTTCCACTGTTGTACAGTGAATCATACTCAGAATCCTCTTTGCTGTGGTGCTGTGACCAATATAAGAGCTCTCATTACAGAGGAATTAAATTACAATGTCACAATGACTGATTTCCTAACACTAAAATATTTAGGGATTGATAATTTTAAATCATCACATGGAGCGCTTTTATTTTTGGAAGGATTTTTATGCAAGGCTAAAGAAGTGGTTGAACCAGATGTTCCCTGGAAGCGTCTAGCTTTAGTTTTCTATTTTAGCAGCCTTGACTTATCTTCAGTTAGTAGGCAGGTTTAACCTTCTTATCATTTAAATAGAACCTTTTTCACTTTGAAATGTGGATTCAAACTCTTGCTTGAATGGTTTTGACACATCAGTAGGTAGTTATGCCTCATGATGCTAACACATTTTATTACACATTTTTACCTGTGTTTTACTAAGGAAACAACTGGCTAGATTTAGGTTTCTGCCTTGGTGGCTGATGTTGCTAGACTTTATTGAGACTTAAATGTATGCTGAATGTCATAATATTCTTAGCAGTAATTTATCTGGGAATAGGACTCCCCTAGGTTTTTTTGCACTGAATTTTGGAATTTCCTGTAGTCTAGAAATGTAGCAGAGGAATACCAGAATATCAAATTTGGTTTGTGTTTTTTCATATTTAGTTTTATTTGGCTTTATTTACTTTCTGCCTCCTGTTTCTTTGAGATATATTAACAGTGGCCAGCAAGCTACAGCCTTGAGGCTGCCCGCCCATTTTTGTAAATGAATTTATGTATATGTAAAGTTTGATTTACATGTAGTCTGTGGCTGCTTTCAAGCTACTGTGCTAGTATTGAGTAGTTACAACAGAGACTGTATTGCACACAAACCTAAAATACTTTTTATCTGGGCTTTAAGAAAAAGTTTGCTGACCACTACATTAGAACACTGCAGATAATTTTAAAGATTCAGAAATTAACTTTTTAAGCCAAATAACAATCTGTGTAAACTTTTTAGGCATTTGTTTTCCCTGTGTTGTCATTCCTAAGCTGTTCTTCTTCTGACCCCCAATGGAAGGCATCCGTTAATCCATTTAGCATATTTGAGTGTCCATCATGTGTAGAGCACTGAGGATACTGTGATCTGAGACAGCTACAGGTTCTGTTTTAGTGCTTAGATTCTAAGGCATATGTAGGTGAATTATGTAGCTAACTTGTTAACTAATTATCTTAAATTGATAAGTGGGGAAAGTGTTACAAAGGAGAATTATGAAGTGTGAAAGTGATTTGGAAAGCCTACTCTGGTGTGGGTGTTAGGTAAGGCTTTTTCAGGAAATGATGTTTAGGCTTAGTTGGCCCAGGGATACAATAGGTTAAAAGGGTGTATGTAATTGGAAGAATGTTAGGTATTTTAGTAAATGGCATATGGAAATACCTTGAAGTAGGACTGGATCATGGAGTGTTTGAGGAGATACGGAGAAGGCCAGTATGGCCTGAGCACTGACACAGAGGGGAGGAGTGGCAGGAGAGAGGAGGCTATTAGTGTAGAGCTTTCATGGAGTGCAGAGGGTTTGAATCTTTGTCCTAAAAACTGAAGTGGAGCTGTTGGAAGACTGTAAGCTGGAAAGGGACATAATTTGATTTACATTTTGAAAATACTCTGTACAGAGATTGAATTAGAAGAGGGAGAGAGTATACTGGAAGCTGCCATTCAAGTGAGGGGTGGGAGTGGCTTGGGCTAAAGTGGCAGCAGAGTGGAGATGTAGAGGGGTCAGCAATTTTGAAAATGGGTTTAGAGGGTACAGCTGATGAAATTCTGTTACTCATTAACTGTAGGGGAGAAAAGTGTCACCTCCTCACTTTTAGAAGTTATGGTTAGTACTGTTGCTCTCTTTCATTCAGCCAAAATCATCCTAAATTGCCAGTTTGACTTGTTATTTTTCTGATGGTTTTCCCATTCCTTATAATGTCAAATCTAAACTCCTTGACTGGCTCTCCATGGTCTGTTCTCACTTTATACAGGTCTATCTAGTTGCTTTTAATCTCCAGTTCCTACTACATGTCTTGAATATAGTTGATATTTCTCTCTCTCATTACTCTTTTAAGTTTCCAGCACTAAATAAGGACTCAATATATGCTTGCTGCAGTGGGTGCCATGATGACATGTCATTTAATTCAAAATAAATAGAAACACTTAAACTGAATATAATTTTTAATATTATTCAATATTTTTCCATACACATTGTGACATAACCTATTTACAAGGTAAGTTTCTAAGGTACCACGTGTCATAATAGCAAGTTGCAAGTAACTAAAAATGTGACATTAACATGGATGTGATAGTGGAGGGACAGCTTACAGAAAGTTGAGACTGTCGTAATATAGGTAAATGAAAATCTCAGATTGACATTGATACTTTCAGTATACTCTGATACAGAATACAGAACTTGAATGCATAGAAGGGATCTGATCCAACTCAGTTAACTGTTTCACAGATGAGGCGACAGAATGAGATGAGGAAACTAAATTTTTCTTAATTTCCTTTTTCTTTAGCTAGACTAGTGAATCTCCCATGTCCATTTAATTACTAGCATAGCTTCTTTTTTGGCCTATTAAGGTAACTTTTAGGTTTAAAAACAAAGTTTAAATTTATCATATATGGTTGTTGTGACCCTTTAAACATATTTTTCTTTACTCTATATTGTTTCTTGTAAGTTAAGTCTATTTAATATGAATTTCAATTCAGTAATTATTTACTGAGCTTCTGCCACATTTCAGGCATACTGTTAAGTGCTAGGGATACAGAATATGCATGAGGCTTTGTCCTCTGTGATTCAAAATCTAGTATGATAGGCAAATATAACTAGATAATGATTGTATAGTTTTTAAGTGATATCATGCATGCTGTGTTAGCATATGCATGATATATATACTAAGAGGAAGTGACATCTGAGTTGAGTTTTAAAGAATGGATACAAGGTTGACCAATTGGCCAAGGAAAAGGGAGGGTGAGCATTTTAGGCATAAAGAATAGCATGTACATTGACCTGGAGGGATCACAAAATCATGATTATGAGAGGAATATCTGCATTGCTAAGAGTATAAAGTGTGAAGTAGAGAGTAGTTAGAGATGAAGCTGTGGAATTAATGAAGTGGAAAGGAAGAAAAACCTTGTAACTCAAATCAAAAAAACAAATGATGTTTACAAATCAGATTTTAGAATAAGACAAATACTTTAAATATTATATCAGTATATGTATTTCAGATCTTTATACACACTTCCTGTCTATGTATTGGGGCTATGAGTAGAGTATTTTTTCCTGAGTACTTTTTCTTTTTTCATAAAATGGAGTTTTTAGACTGTTTAAACTCCTTCTAGGTCAAAGCCTGTGTTTCAGAGAAAAAGTTAGTGAATTTAAAAGTAATTTGTCTTACCGTTACCAAGGGGGAAAGGGGAGGGAGGGATAAGTTGGGAGAGTGGGATTGACATATACACACTACTATGTATAAAATAGATAACTAATAAAAACCTACTTGTATAGCACAGGGAACTCTACTCAACACTTTGTAATAACCTATATGGGAAACGAATCTAAAAAAGAGTGGATATATGTATATGTATAACTGACTCACTTTGCTGTGCAGCAGAAACTAACACAGCATTGTGAATCAGCTATACTCCAATAAAAATTAATTTAAAAAAAGTAGTTTGTTAAAGAAAGAAAAGAGTAATTAGTTCACTACCAAGTCCCTTTTACCTAGCATAGCACCTGGCATAGAGTAGGTGCATAATTAGTAATAATTATGAAGAAAATACTGAATTCTGTGAGTTGGATCAGATAGATATTATAAACTGGTTATAGTTAATGAGGACACTGAGGCTGAGGAATTAAAGGCCTTTTATGAATTTTAGGAGTTGTTGAGATTCCTCTTCTAACCTAAATGAGTAGTCACTTCAGAGTTGTTTATTTGTACTCCCATAGGAAACACCTTTATCAATTAGAGTAAGGTGCTTGTATAGAATTCCTTTGCCTTTAGTCTTACAGACCCCATTCACTTCCAAGGTTACTTAGGATAGTGCTTTATTCCCCTCACCTCCTTCAGTGAGGTTGTTTCATAAACTTTAAAAAAAATTTTTACATGCATTAAGATTTACTCTTTGTGCTATAAAGATCATTGAATTTTGACAAATGCTTAATGTCTTTTATCATAAAGACTAGTTCTACCATCCTAAAATGTCCCCTATATTTTATGTTTTCCCCTCCCTGCAATGAAGCCCTTATAGACACTAATGTATAGACCATCTCTATAATTTTGCCTTTTTAAATGTTGTATAATTGAAATCATACACCATATAGCTTTTTCATATTGGTTTCTTTCATTTAGCCGTATGCATTTAAGATTCATTTGTGTCTTTTCGTGGCTTGCTACTTCATTTCTTTTTATTGATGAATGTTATTGCATTGTATGGATTACCGTAATTTGCTTATCATTCAGCTATCAAAGGACATGTTGGTTGCTTCATTCTTGGCCATTATGTATGAATAAAGCTGCTGTAAATATTCACATTCAGGTACTCATGTGGACAGGTGTTTTCAACTCATTTGGGAAAGTACCAAAGAGTACAATTGCTCAATCACTGATAAGTCTGATAAGACACTGCCAAACTGTTTGCAAAAAAGTAGCTGTATTATTTTGCATTCTCACTGGTAATGAATGAGAGTTCTAGGTGCTCTCTGTTGTCACCAGCAATCAGTATTGTCAATGTTTTGTATTTTAGGCATTCCAACAGATATATACTGGTATCCTGTTGTTTTAAATTTGCAATTCCCTGATGGCAAATGATGTTGAGCATCTTTTCATATGCTTGTCATCTGTGTATCTTAATGTTTAAGTATCAGTTTAGATCTTTTGCCCATTTTTTAAACTGATATCCTATTGTTGAGTTTTAAGAGTTCTTTGTATATTTTGGATATGTCTTTTATTAGATACGTGTTTTGCATGTGTTTCTTACAGCTTGTGCCTTGTCTTTTCATTCTCTTAAAAGTGTCCTTCACAGAGCAAACATTTTAATAAATTCCAACTTAGTTTGTTCTTTCACAGATCATGCTGTAGATAGTGTTGTTAAAAAATCATCACCAAACCCAGGGTCATGTAGTTTTTCTAATTCATTTACTTCAAGAAGTTTTATAGTCTTGTATTTTACATTTTGGTCTGTGATCCATATTGAGTTAATTTTTGTGTGACACCTATGTTTGAGTTAATTTTTTTTGCATAAACTTTTGTCTAAGAGTTCCGAGATTATTTTCTGAGAAGACTATCCTTTCTGCATTAAATTGCTATTGCTCTTTTGTCAGAATCATTTGGGTATATTTGTGTGGGTCTACTTTTGAGCTCTCTGTTCTTTTTTGCTGATCTACATGTCTGTTCTTTTGCCAGTAACATTGTCTTGATTATTGTCTTATTATGTCTTATAGTAAGTCTTGTGTTGTATAGTGAAGAATTCAGCTGGCTTTTGTTTCCAGTTACTGTGTGGGAGCCTCTGCATCTTTGGAATTTCCCAAGTGATAGAAGTGTTTTGTTCATTGTGGACCCTAATAGTTTATGCTAACAAGGTGACTCGGTGAGGGTTGGCCATGCAAGAAAAACCAAACATGGGATTAGAGGGTTGGGCTGTTGCGCCCTCTGATATTAGTCTTACCTCTGGGGAGCAGGGGAAGTGGGCTGGAGATTGAGTTCGGTCATGTGGCCAATGATTCAACCATGCATGCTTTTGTTGTTTTTTTAAATTAATTTATTTATTGGCTGTGTTGGGTTTTCATTGCTGTGAGTGGGGGCTACTCTTCATTGCGGTGTGCGGGCTTCTCAGTGCGGTGGCTTCTCTTGTTGTGGAGCATGGTTTCTAGGTGCACAGGCTTCAGTAGTTGTGGCACATGGGCTCAGTAGTTGCAGCTCACGGGCTCTAGAGTGCAGGCTCAGTAGTTATGGCACACGCACTTAGTTGCTCCACAGCATGTGGGATCTTCCCGGACCAGGGCTTGAACCCTGTGACCCCTGCATTAGCAGGTGGATTCATAACCACTGAGCCACCAGGGAAATCCCCATGCATGCTTTCCAAATGAAACTCCAATAAAAACTCTGGACACTGAATCTCAGGTGAACATCCCTGGTGAACCATACTCTCTGCATATTGTTACTCATCAGTATGTCAGGGAGGTGACCTTCTCTGACTCCATGGGGAGAGAACACAGATGTTTGGTGTTTGGGACCATCCTAGATTTTGCCCTGTGTGTCTCTTCTTTTGGCTGGTCATGATTTATATTTTGGCTATGATATAACTGTAATCATAAAGTATAATTCCTTCCTGAGTTCTGAGAGTTGTTCTGGTGAATTAACCTGAGGGAGTAGTGGGAGCCTCCAAAGTTGTAGGAAGTTAGTAGGAAGTACAGGACCTGGGAACCCCTGAGCTTTTTTGGCCTGTGGTGTCTGAATTAATGTCAGTCTTGTGGAAGACGGTGCCCTTAATCTATGAAGTTTGTTCTAACTCTGGATTGTTAGGGTCAAAAGTCACTGTACTTGGTGTCAGAAAAAGTGGAATATGCTGGATAACCCTGACTCACTGAAATCTGTGGGAAGAGAAAGGAGGAAGGGACTGGGGCTGAGGAAATTTTGATTCTTGATTGCTATCTAGTCATTCATGATATAAAACTGCAGCTGTGCTGTAATCCATTACTAAAGGCAAAAGTTATGGAATAGAATTTAGAAATGTTGGTACCACAGTCCCCAATGAGGTGGCTCACTGGATACGGAAGGAAATGCAAAATAATAAGAAAAACTAAATGTATAATCCCTTGGCTACTGTTACTTGTAGTGGCTAAAATGAAAGTAATACAGAGTGCTGGGGCTGCTTCAGATGCTGGGCCAAGCTTAGATTTGAGGCAATCTTATCTACGACCAGTAGCATTAAAGCCACCCCTAATGGGAATGATTATTCTAGGACAAAAGGCAGTACTGTTATGAACTCTGGTTACCAGGAAGGTAGTCCAGTTAGGGAGAGGGCAAAACCAAGAAACTACTGAAACCAGGGGTTATAGTGCTAAGCAGTCTTATTTTGTGGCTCTGTGTCATCAACTTCCTGAAGAACATTTAGTAAAATGGGTTGCGAGAGTGATTAATTTAGGGCTAGTTTCTTTTGTTTTGAATGCTACGGAGTGGAAGAGACTGTTGGGTTGATATAGAACCCACAGCTCACTATAGAACAATCACAGATGGCTGTCCATAGTAGGCTACCTGAGAGAACGGGTAGCCTGGGGGACTGGATAAAACCTGCTGTAAAGTCTGTTTACCTGAGAAGAGAGACTGTGTTTCTTCTATAAATGCCAGGTGGAACACCAACAGATGAAGATGCTGTGCACTTTGTAGCAAGCCATGCTGGATTGACTTTGTGATGATTGGGCTATTTATCTACTGAACATGCCCCATAACCAGGTCATGGTAACTCTTGTGATTAAGAGGCCCCTTTTACATGGGCACCTCGTGAAACCATACTGTTGTAAAACCAAGCAGCTGTCTGAGAAACCTTATTAGATTTGCTGTCTCAGTTTCCCTTATTAATATTGAAGATGAGAAAAAAAAGTCACTGATGAGAAAAGGGAGGAAAACAGAAGGGGAGAGCCAAGGGATTTGTCCCGTCAGGGGTTGATGCTTATTAGAAAGGGAGTGAATGTATTGGACATTGATGAGGTTAAGGCAAAGGTGTTAATGCAGCATTATTGAAGATTGAGTGAACCAGTGGGAGCCAATGCTGGTTCTACAACTTTAAAGGGGTCTCAACAACACAATTTGGAGGAATTTTTAAAAGCTAAAAGGCAAAGATGAAAATGAGGAACCTGACCTGGAATCACCTGGAACATTGGTCTGGTAGATTAGTCAAAATGAAGATTGGCTGAAGCGACAGGGTCCCTTGGCTCTTAACCTCTTCCCCACTGAGGACCTAAGGCCTTACACGTGTGAGTGGGTAAAACAGTCACCACGTGTAGAGGAGACTTTTCTGGGACTGCTTGATGCAAACCCCCATGCACTTTGGTATCAAAACACGTTGATGAACATGTCCTAACTGCGGCCACTTTTAGACTGAGAGAAAATATTAATGCATGGGTTGATGGGATTAAGGTGAAAGTTCAAGTGAAAGTTTAAACAGGCTTTATGTGAAGTGGTGGATTGTCTTAGCTGAATGTTTTATGGACAAGGATATTATGTCCTACCTAGAGTATTGTGAAGCAAAAATGTTTGATGAACTCTTAATAGATGCTGTTAGGAATGCAAGGTTGATGGGTTTATTGTCCTAGGAAGGTCTGAGAATAATGCTGATAATTCTACCACCGAGAATATAATTCTTGAAAACAGCTTGAGGATTTTTTTTTTCCCTATTTGAAGTAGTTTCTCTCTGAATGGTTATTCTATGAACGAGATACGTAGGTTTGTGTATATTATTTTACTTTTGATTTTTAGGGATTTGTTTAAGCATTATTTGCAATAGTAGACTATTGGAAACAACACAAACACTCAAATAACATTCATATTACATAAGAATAGCATATTATAGAGGCTAAGTAGGGGAAAGAGTATGAAAATATAGTATTTGTTTAAAAGTTTAAAATTAATTTTTTATTACTTTTTTTTTTAGAAGAAGTAAGCAAATATGAATATATTTGACACCCCTCAGCTTCTAAGCATATGCATTATGCTTTTGGTATTACAATTAGTTCTTTAATAAATAGCCTTGTCTTTGTGTATTTGGGGGATAGATATATATAGAATTGTGATATTGGATCAAAGGTTAAAGGTATGAGTAATTTTCTTAGATATTTGAGCAATATTTTTTAGTTTTCAAAAGCTTTTTTATTCTTGAGCGAAATTTCATTCAACATAAAATTAACCATTTTAAAGAGAACATTTCAGTGGCATTTAGTATATTTGCAGTATTGTGCAACCACTTCCTCTATCTAGTTCCAAAACATTTCATAACCCCTAAGTAAACTTCATACTCATTTATTACGTAGTTACTCTCCATTCACCCTTCTGCAGCCTCTGGAAACCATCAGTCTGCTCTCTGTCTGTATGAATTTACCTGTTTTGGTTATTTCATGTATAGAGTCATACAACATGTGACCTTTTGTGCCCAGATCTTTTATTTATCATAATGTTTTTGAGGCTCTTCCACATTTTTGTAGCATGTATCAGGAGCCTGTTCCTTTTTAAAAGCTGGATAATAGTCCGTCGTGTGTACATTCCATTTATCCACTGATGGACATAGGACATATGGGCAGTTTCTACCTTTTTGCTGTTGTGAGTAGTGCTGCTGTGAACGTGCATGTGCATATGTTTGTTTGAGTACCTGTTTTAAATTTTTGAGGTGTATATACCTTGGAGTGAAATTGCTGGATTATGTAGTAATTCTGTGTTAAACTTTTTGAGAAGCTGCTGAACTGTTGTGTTTTTTTTTACTACAGCTGAATCATTTTACATTCCCACAGCAATGTATGTCTTCCAGTTTTTCTGCATACTTGATTACACTTGTTTACTGTCTTTTGTTTTTGTTTTTTTATTATAGTCAACCTACTGGATATTAAGTGGTATTCCCAAATGAATTTTAATGTTGAGCATCTTTTCATGTACTTACTGGATATTTGTATATCTTTTTCAGATAAAGTCCTTTGCCCTTTAGAAAATTGGGTTGTTTGAGTTTTTATATATCCTGGACACTAGAATCTTATTAGATATGATTTGCAAGTATTTTCTTTCATTCTGTAGGTTGTCTTTTCACTTTATTGATAATGTCCTTTGATAAACAAAAGTTTTTAATTATGTTGAATCCAAAATGTCATACCTAAGAATTTATTGCCAAAGTCATGAAGACTCAGGGTCTTTTGTGTTTCCACACAAATTTTAGAATTATATCTTCTAGTTCTATGAAAAATGCCATTGGTATTTTGATAGGTGTTGCATTCAATCTGTAGATTGCCTGGGGTAGTTACAATTATTTTAACAATATTATTCTTCCAGTCCATGAGTACATATATCTTTCCATTTGTTTGGAAAGATATGTTCAGTTTCTTTCTTCATTGTCTTGCAGTTTTCAGAGTAAAAGTCTTATTCCCATGTATTTTTTAAAATTAATTAATTAATTAATTTATTGGCTGCATTGGGTCTGTTGCTGTGCTTGGGCTTTTCTCTAGTTACGATGAGCGGGGGTTACTCTTGTTGCAGAGCGTGGGCTCTCGGCATGTAGTCTTCAATAGTTGTGGCAGGTGGGCTCAGTAGTTGTGGCTCACGGGCTCTAGAGCACAGGCTTAGTCATTGTGGCCCATGGGCTTAGTTGCTCCACGGCATGTGGGATCTTCCTGGGCCAGGGATCGAACCCTTGTGCCCTGCATTGGCAGGTGGATTGTTAACCACTGAGCCACCAGAGAAGTTCTTATCCCCATGTATTTTATTATTTTTGATGCAGTTGTAAATGGGATTGTTTTCTTAATTTCTCTTTATGATAGTTTGTTGTTAGAGTATAGAAATGCAACAGATTTCTGTATATCAATTTTATATCCTAACACTTCAATGAATTCATTATTCTAAGTTTTTTGGTGATGTCCTTAGAATTTTCTATATATAGATTGTGTCATCTGCTAACAGTGACAGTTTTAGTTCTTAATTTCCAATTTGATTTCCATTTATTATTTCTTTTTCTTGTCTGACTGCTGTGTCTGGGACTTATAATACTATGTTGAACAAAAGTGGCAAGAATGGGCATCTTTCTCTTGTTCCTGATCTTAGAGGAAATGCTTTCAACTCTTCACTACTGAGTATGGTGTAAGCTTTAGGCTTGTCATATATGGTCTTTATTATGATGAGATATGTTCTCTCTATACACACTTTCTGGAAAGTTTTTGTCATAAATGGATGTTGAATTTTGTCAAAAGCTTTTTCTGCATCTATTGAGATGACCATATGCTTTGTTTTGTTTATAAATTTATTTATATATTTGTTCAACTTATTGGCTGCATTGGGTCTCTGTTACTGCATGCAGGCTTTCTCTAGTTGCAGAGAGTGGGGCCTACTCTTTGTTTTGGTGCATGGGCTTCTCATCGTGGTGGCTTCTCTTGTTGCAGAGCATGGGCTCTAGGCACAAAGGCTTCAGTAGTTGTGATGCATTGGGCTAAGTAGTTGTGGCTCGTGGGCTTTAGAGCAAAGGCTCAGCAGTTGTGTTGCACGGGCTTAGTTGCTCCGTGACATGTGGGATCTTCCTGGACCAGGGCTCAAACCCATGTCTTCTGCATTGGCAGGCAGATTGTTAACCACTGTGCCCCCGGGGAAGCCCAACCATATGGTTTTTATTCTTCACTTTGTTAATGTGTTGTATCACATTGTTCAATTTGCAAATATTGAACCATCTTTGCATCCCTCGCATAAATCCCACCTGATGAAGGTGTATGATCCTTTTAATATACTGTTGAATTTGGCTTGCTAGTATTTTGTTGAGGATTTTTTCTTGTATTGCTATAAATTTCCTTCCTAGAACTGCCTTTGCTACATCCCATAGTTTTTGGAGCATTGTGTTTCCATTTTCTTTTGTCTCCAGGTTTTTGTTTTTGTTTTCTTTGATTTCGTCTGTGACCCAGGGCTTGTTTAGTAGTATATTCTTTAGCTTCCATGTGTTTGTGTCTTTTTCAGTTTTTTTTCTTGTAGTTGATTTCTAGTGTCATAGTGTTGTGGTGGTAAAAATGCTTGATGTGATTTCAGTTTTCTTAAATTTATTGAGGCTAGTTTTGTGGCCTAGTATATGATCTATCCTGGAGAATGTTTAATGTGCACTTGAAAAGAATGTGTCTTTTGCGGTTTTGGATGGAATGTCCTGTAGATAGCTATTTTCGATGAGTCTAATGCAGTCTTTAAGGCCAGTGTTTCCTTGTTGATTTTCTGTCTGGATGATCTGTCTATTGATGCAAGTGGGGTTCTGAAGTCTTCCACTATTACTGTGTCACTGTCAATTTCTCCTTTTGTTTGTTAATATTTGTTTTATGTATTTAGAAGTTTTTCACTTAAATTGTTATACTTTCACCTCCAGAATTTTTATTTTCCATTCTTTTATGTTCTATACCTTCACTGATATTATGTGCTTAGTTAGATGCACTTTGCCTGAGGTTTGAGGATATTTAAGATAGTTGATTTAAAGCCTTTGTCTATTAAGTTTGGTGCTTGGGCTTCCTCAGGGATCATTTCTGTTAATTTTTGTTTTTTTTTCCTGTGTCTGGATGATACTTTCTTTCCATATCCCTAAGGTTTTGTTGAAAACTAGTGGTTTTAAGTATCACTATAGCAACACTGGAAATCATAACCTTCATCATTCTTAGGGTTTGTTTTTGTTATTTTTTCTAGGCTATAGCTGTTTGTTTTTTTTTTTTCTTCTTGTCGTGTGTGGTCTATGACGTGTGTGTTAACTTTAGCTTGTGTTTATTTAGTGTTTTATGCAGAGATTTCCTTGAATGTCAGATGGTAAATAAAAAGAAAAGAAAAAAGGGAGAGAGGAAGAGTGAGAGTAAGAGGAAGGGAATAAGGGAGAGAAGAAGAGAAGTAGGCAGAGAAAGAACAAAGAATTATTAAAAGGAAGGAGAATTAAAAGATCTTACAGACAAAATTAAAAAAACAAAACAAAACACCCTTTCAATGTCTGTCTGCATATTGGCTCTATCCTTCAATACTTAGCCTGACCATTTACAATTCTGTCTTAGCTTTCACTTGCTACTTTTTCTGGGCCTAGAGGTCAGCCAGAGGTGAAAGCTTTGGACTTTCTTAGGTCTTTACTGAGGATACATTCTGCCCTGCGCATTTTTGTGGCTTTCTAAATTGCCAACATACATGACACTGTTGAAACCTAATTTCCCAAAGAAATTCTCTCCCAGCCTTTTTTCTCAGTCTTTTAGTATTCTGTCCTGTGTCTCAACTATGATCTTTTGCCCCAGGGTGATTGTGGATTGATTGTTTGATTTACAGTGTTTCTGAGAAATGCCCACAGCTTTACTGCCTGAGTGAATTCCAAGTTGGGCAAAACAAAGACAAGTACTTTGTGTTAGTCACTCGGGTAACTCCAGAGAGGTTAGAGTAGACAAACATAATATTTTGTGAATAAAGTTGCCACTGTGCCATTTGAAACCAGGTAGCAGAGTCCCACACTGGGAACAAGGTCTGCTTTAAGTCTGCAGTCAGGCTGTGGAGGGGCATATGGGAAAGGCCAGTCTCAGTGATAACTGGAATGCAAATTATTACAGCAATTCTGGGAAATGGTTTAGTAGTTTCTTATGAAATTAAACATAAACTCATTATATCACCCAACAGTCCTACTCGCCTGGGTATTTGAGAGACATGAAAGCTTATATTCACCCAAAAACCTGTACACGAATGTTCATAGTAGCTTCATTTATAATAACTAAAAACTGGAAAAACCAAAATGTCCTTCAGTGAGTAAATAGATTCACAAATTGGTTCATCCATGCACTGGAATACTATGCAGTAGTAAAAAGTAATGAGTTTTTGGTATAGTCAGTGATTTAGAGTAATCATAAAGGCATTCTGCTGAGTGAAATAAGCCAGTCCCAAAAGGTTACATACTGTATGATTCCATTTATGTGACATTCTTTTTTTTTTTTTTTTTTTTGGCACACAAGCTTAGTTGCTCTGTGGCATGTGGGATCTTCCTGGAGCAGGGATCAAACCCGTGTCCCCTGCATTAGCAGGCGGGTTCTCAACCACTGCGCCACCTAGGAAGCCCCCATTTATGTGACATTCTTAAAAGACAGAACTATAGTGATGGAGAACAGATCATTGTCTGCTAGGGGTGATGAGTGGGAGAGGGTGTAATTATAACTGGATAGTACAAGGAAGTTTCTTTGGGTGAAGAAATTGCTGTGTGTCCTGATCATATTGGTGTTTACACAAACTTATATGTATTTTAAAATTCATAAACTATATGCCAAAAAAATTAATTTTACTGCATGGTAATAATATAAACTGGTGATGGTATCTTTCATTTGTCAAAAACATTTAGGCTTTCTCCAATGTATTACTGAAGGAGAAACTCATTAAAGAAGTACTGGTCCACCTTCACATAGTTCACTCTTTTTGAATGGAAAAGCATTCTCAGAGACCAAGGAAGTTCTATGGCACTTCTACTAATATGTGTTCAGTCAGGGTTTTAATTCCAGTGAGGCTTGTGGGAAGCCTCTGGAAGCCAGAGAGTATACAAATTTATGTTTTAATTGTCATACTCCCAGCTGATGGTTGTGCTAGGTGATCTCCCAGGTGTATGTGGATGTTGGCTCCCAACAAATGCAGGCTTGTCTGTGAGAGGATGAGCCTGCCATCACAAACATGGAACAGAAACACTTTCCCATGTTAAGCAATCTCCATGCTTACATGGCTTCCTTTCTTCCCATAATAATGCATTTCCTAGGCTGTGCAGATGACAGATTTCTAAACTAGTGAAGAAAAATGATGATAGATTAATTTTTTTCTAATCTCTTTGCCTGAATCCTTTCTGAAAGGTCTAATAATATCTATGATACAACTCTTCCCAGAATCTGATATTGGAGAAACAGAGACCTTCTATAAAGATGACTATGGGAAAAACTAAGACAGATATTAGAATCCAGTCTTCTCAGTCAGCATTGTCTTTCTTGTCAAACTCATTATTCAGCAGCTTTCAGTTGTCATCTGTGTGGTAGTGACTCCCACACCTCAAATCTCTTTGCTCAGTTCCACTCCCCTGTATATTTAGTTGTCTGGTAGACTTGTCTTCTCAAAGATGCAGCAGGCATGTCAAAATTGTCAGGTTCTAATATTATATATTAATTTTTTATCTCCTATCAGATCTGGTCATTCTTTTTAAAAAATATGGTTTTACTTGTTTGTTTATTTATTTATTTATTTTTATTTATATATTTGGTTGCATTGGGTCTTTGTTGCTGCACTTGGGCTTTCTCTGGTTGTGGCAAGCGGGGGCTATTCTTCATTGCCTTGTGTGGGGTTCTCATTGTGGTGGCTTTTCTTGTTGCGGAGCATGGGCTCTAAGTACGCGGGTTTCAGTAGTTGTGGCGCACGGGCTTAGTTTCTCCACGACATGTGGGATCTTTTCAGACCAGGGATTGAACCCGTGTCCCCTGCATTGGCAGGCGGATTCTTAACCACTGCACCACCAGGGAAGTCCCCTTGGTCATCCTTATTTAATACTTTATTTCAGTGAATGGGAATCACCCATCTGTTTCTAAATCCAGGAACCAAGGAGTCAGTCATGGCTCTTTCTTTACTTCTTAGTTAACTTTGGTTCTTTAGATCCTAACTCCTCGTTTATCTCATAATTGCTTATTCTTTCATTGTCACTGACATTGATTAATATCAGGCTGCTGTCATATGTCACATGAATTCTGCAGTAGCTACAAAACTATTTTTTTTCCCATTTAAATCCATTGTCTACACTGCAACTAGAGTGTTTCTTTAATGCAGATATCAATTTTTCACTTCTTAAAACTCAATAGTCATACCCTTATTGCTGAAATACAGTCCAAACTCCTTAAGATGGCTTAAATAGTTGTTCATGATGTAGATGTACTTCTGTCCCATCCTCTTACACTCTGTGTTTGAGTGTTGTCTTAGTTCCAGCTACTATAACACGATACCATAGACTGAGTGCCTTAAACAAACAAATATTTGTTTTTTAGGTTTGGAGCCTGGAAGTCCTAGATCAAGGTTTGGCAGATTCAGTTCCTAGTGAAGGCCCTCTTCACCTTTTGACAGAATCCTCAGATGGTGGGGAGAGAGAGTATGTGCTCTGGTCTTTTTTGCTTCCTCTAAGGACACTGATCCCATCATTGGGACCCCACCATCATGACCTTGTCTAAACCTAATTATCTCCCGAAGGCCCTATTTCCAGATATCCTCGTATTGGGATTAGAGCTTCAACATATGAATTTTGGGGGTGCACACACATTCAGTCCATAGAAAGTGTTAATGAGCTACTCGAAGTTATTTGAATGGAGCAGGTCAGCAGACTGTGTCCTATAAGCCAAATTTGACCAATCACTTGTTTTTTCACAGCCTGCAAACTAAGAATGTTTTTTACACTTTCAGAGGTTACACTTTAAATGGTTATATAACTACCTACATAATATATACTTGATTTTCTCTGTAGGCTTGCAAAATCTAATATACCTACTTCTCATCTTTTAAAAAAGTTTTTGCCAGCATTTGGAATAGATTATGCTTTTTGCTTCCTTGCCCTTGCCATACTGTTTACGCAGAAGATAGTCTCTTCTTTCATATTCTAGAGGCAAAATTTGTTGTTCCTTAGATTGTCTTGACTTGAATTTGTTTTAAATTGACTCTGATTTACCAAGACACATATCCATCTGATGTATCCTCATGGCACTTGGGCTGTACCGTACTGTGAAGGAACTGTCTGTTTGAGGGGAGATGAGTAACCTTGGAGGGTTGTTGTGACTCTGTTAAATTAACATTTGTTAAATGGAGCCCCAAGGTGTTGGCTGGTGAACCCCAGTTCAACGAAAGACCACAAGGGAAATTGAAACAGAGTTTATTACTCACAGGTCCTGGAGGAAGTACATGGCATGCTTGGAGGGGTCACATGGGAAATACATGGCATGCCTTGAGGAGCCATACAAGGGGAGACAGAGTGGCAGGAACCTGGGGCACATGCTTTTATTATTAGGGTCCATGGCTGGAGTGCTTTGGGGTTCCTGGGCTAAGGCTGGATTGGTCAGTTCAAACCAAAAAGTGCAGTGTTTTGGTAAGCTCCGTGGTGGTCTTATCTAAGGTTGCACAAGGGGCAGGCGCTGGGAGGCAAGGGAGAGAGACTGTTGCTCACATGGGCTGCTGGAGAAGTCCTATTAGGAACTTACATTTGCTTGTGAGTCTGGGACTGTTATCTAGGGCAGGCTCTTGCAGGTTGCTTGGCCTGTGTGTTGAATTTTTGAAGGTGTGTCTTGCGGTTGCCACATGGAATTAGGATCAACTCCCCTCCTCCCAGATTTGTTTAGATGTCTAGAAAGATGGTGCCACACATGTAGCAAGGCAATGTGAAAAGATTTATTATTCACACAATGAGACTTTCTGGGAACAACAGGGGAAACACCCAAACTAGTCCATAATGGCTTGAGTGAAGAGAGAAGAGGCAGGTGGTTCTGGTTATTATTATGGTTAGAGAATGGGCTGGGTTGAGTATTCCCACATGCAGGCTAGGTTTGTGTGGTTTGAACTTTCCTGCTGTTGCCAAGGGAGGTTGACTTTTTTCAGCGTGAAGTTTTGCTTATTATAAAAGTAGCATGTCCTTATTACAAAATCAAAAAAAAGTGTAAAAAAATCAAAATTGAAAAGAATACAAAGAGCATAAGCACATGTCTCATATAGTGGAAAATCATAACAATTCCTTGGTTTATCACCATTCAAATATTTAAATGTATTTTTCAGCAGTAAAGATGGAGTCATATTGTACATATATAATTGCTTCTCCCCACCATTTTACAGAGCATCTTTCCCTGTGTCTAGATAAATTTCTGAAACATCATATGTAGTGATTTATTGATGAGTGTTAACTTGGAGCATAGATATGGATGGTTTTCCCTTCCTGTAACTGTTGCTAAGTGTGTCCCCCTTCCTTTTCCATTACGCTTTCTTAGTAACTTCTCAGAGTGATACAGTTTTTTTTTTTTTACCACTTTTACATTCATTACAACAGGCTTATTCCCATTCCCTAAGACTGTGTTTTTAAATCTTTGTTACAAAATGAAACCTACAGAAAACCATACAAAACAAATGTAGAGTTTCGTTAGTTATTAAAAGTTGAACACTTTTTTGGCAGTGGTGGCAGTGCTGCTTTTGCTGACTGGTGCATCTCAGCAAGCCCTACTTTGGACTTAGAAAATGAGGTTCTATTGCCTTTGATTCTTTGCTGTGTCTTTAGTTGTCAGATTTGGCCTGGGATGCCCAACATCATCTTGTTTCACACATGTTCATACAAATAGCCAAATGTTTTTAATAGAAAATATGATTTTAGGAATAAAATTATATGTTATGATACTTATTGCAGAAAATGAGAAAATACAGGTACTCTAATCAAAAAAAAAAAAAAAAAGAGAGCGAGAAGAAAAATCTCATAATCCTAAAATAGTTAATCTGTTTTCTTCCAAATTTTTTCCTGTGCATATCATACAGTGCTTTTTTCATAAAATGGATAATTCTGTATATGCTGTTTTGGAGGTGTGATTTTTTTGTTCCAGTTTAAAATGTAGGCCTTTCAGTGGAAGAAATGTATTTTTTCTTTTAAGATGAAGAACATCTTGTGTTCATACTGATACTTCTCACTTATACTCAGGAACATAGCATAGAATATTTCCTTAATTTCATTGTTTTTTACCTCTTTATTTTCTTTTTCCTAAGATAAGAATCCATTTTTCAACAAATACCAGTATAACTCAATTATACCCATATATACACAAGTCTCAGAATAACAACACCATTATTACCATCTGTAATACAGCTGCTGAAAATAGTTTGAGGATTTTTTTCCCGCACTTGAAATAGTTTCTCTCTGAGTGTTATGCCATTAACTTGATATACAGATTCATTTATTTCAGTTTAATGTTGATGTATAGGGATTCATTAAAACATTATTTATAAGAGCAAAAGACTGGAAGCAAACTAGTCTGTATTTTTCCCCAATTAACATCTTTCCATGTCTGTAAATATATTTTATTATCTTTTTTTTTAAGAACAACATAATATTCTGTTGTATGACTATATCATACTTCCTGCTTAACCATTTTTCTGTTGTTGGGTATTTAGCTCATTTCTACTTTTTTTTCCATTCTGTCCAATGCTAAGATAACCACGCTTATATGTATATTTTTTGCATTTGTCTATTGTCTATTTCTAAGGGATAAATTCTTAGGAGGGAAGAATTTACCTTTTTAAAAAAGGTTTTAGGTGAATTTTAACAAATTGGCCTCCAGAAGGTTTGTATGAATCTAATCCTATCTGGAGTATAGATGAATACCAGATTTCTCTAAATCATGATAAATCCACATTGGTGTGTTAGCATTCTTTCCTACATTGTATTTATTGGCTGTTTATTTTACATTTATTTTGTGAATTGTATATTATATGGCCCTTGCCAATTTTTTTCCCCCATATTCATTTTTTTCCTTAATTTTTTAGGAAGACTGTATTAAGGACAGCATATATTTCATAATAGAAAGAGGTTCTGCGAAATACCTTTTTCTTATGCCAAGTTTAAATAATGATGCAGTTTTTTTTTCTTCCTTTTTTTAAAAATAAATTTATTTATTCATTGGCTTGTTGGGTCTTCGTTGCTGCATGCGGGTTTTCTCTAGTTGCGGAGAGCAGGGGTTACTCTTTGTTGTGGTGCGCAAGCAAGGGCTTCTCATTGCCCTGGCTTCTCTTGTTGCAGAGCATGGGCTCTAGGCGCATGGGCTTCAGTAGTTGTGGCACATGGGCACAATAGTTGTGACTCACGGGCTCTAAAGTGCAGGCTTAATAGTTGTGGCACATGGGCTTAGTTGCCCCGCGGCATGTGGGATCTTCCTGGAACAGGGCTCGAACCCGTGTCCCCTGCATTGGCAGGCGGATTCTTAACCACTGTGCCACCTAGGAAGGCCCTGCATTTTAAATAATAACAATTATTCCAGTTACTCTTAGTTCTCAGTGGATCCTGGAAGGAAGGCCCAATGCAAAGTTGGAAAGATTTGTATGGAATAGTCAATATAGGGAAGACTTCTAATTTTATTCATATTATCTGTAATAAAGTAGATATTCCTTTCTGTGAGAGTTTTTCAAGGCCGTAATCTCTCAGTCCCGTTTAAAGAATTGTGAATTTGTGATCTTTTTACTTATATATACTAAGGCAGGATCTTGCAGTATTGGATCAGTTCTTGTATTGGAGGGATTCACTAGTGGGCTATAGGTCAAACTGAGTTCATTACCTTAAACTTAGCTTTTGTTCATTTAATTGTTTAGACTTAAGAATAAGAGTCTTCTAGATTTTTTTTTTAATTGTATTTATTTATTGGCTGCGTTGGGTCTTCATTGCTGCACACGGGCTTTCTCTAGTTGATGTGAGCGGGGGCTACTCTTCATTGTGGTGTATGGGCTCCTCATTGTAGTGGCTTCTCTTGTTGCTGAGCACAGGCTCTAGGCGTGTGGGCTTCAATAGTTGCGGCACATGGGCTCAATAGTTGTGGCTCACGGGCTTTAGAGCACAGGCTCAATAATTGTGGTGCACGGGCTTAGTTGCTCTGCAGCATGTGGAATCTTCCCAGAGCAGGGCTTGAACCTGTGTCCCCTGCATCAGCAGGCGGATTCTTAACCACTGCTCCACCTAGGTGGTCCAAGAATAAGAGTCTTCTAAAGCAAAACACTACTTTTCTAAGGATAGATAATAGCTAACAAAATTGCAAATAGAACCCAGGAGGGACTGCTTATAACTAATTTGAGTAGTCCAGTCCTACTGTAGAAAAAGAACAAAGTTAAGGTAAACCAAGGAAGTGATAGTGGTGCTGAAAGTAGTAGCAGTGGTGTTTGGCTCAGGAAAGGAAATGGAATAATTGCATCATTAAAGACTTATTTCATTATTTTACATAGTAGTCAAATCCCTAGAGATAATAAAACACCACCGCCACACCAAATATGAATACATCTTGTGAGGTTGTTTACTATTTTTGATTATTCCTGTTATCAGGGAAGTTGTTACAAGCATGGACTTGGGAGATAGACGTCCTGTTGTTCACATTCTGTTTTTTGGCCAGGGATTTAAGTTTTCTGTACATTGGTTTCATCATGTGTAATATGGAGATTATACTAGTCATTAAATCATAGTGAATACTAAAGAAATCAATATCTGTAAAGTGCTTAGAACAATATCTTGCAGATAGTGAGCACTGTGTAAGTTTTTAAAATTACAAATAAAAATCTACTTTTTATTTGTGGGAAGAAGACTAGGAAAAGGGTGTCACAAATAGCTTAACCAAGTAACCAGTTGAATCTGTTTTTATAAATGTTACCTTTAAAATCTATTCTTAACCACGCAAACATTGAGTAAAATCAGATTCTCATATAGTGATGTTCAAAAATGATCACACTGAGCTAGGTTATAGCATTTTTTCTGTTTTTGTTCACAGGATATTCTGAATAATCTTGAATCATGTGACCTTGAGGATGATGACCTTATGCTTGATGTGGATCTGCCTGAAGATGCACCTCTTGAAAATGGTAGGGGGGACAATATTGAACCTCCAGAAGTATATAGTTGAGCTGCCTGACTATATCTAATTTGTTATTTGTTATTTACAGACTTCGTAATCTCTATGGAAGTAGCCTTTTCAGACTGAGAATCTGAATTAAGTGATGTTCAATAGGTTTATTTGCAAAATTATTTAAATGTTTAAAACCTGACTCTGTGGGTCTTAGATATAACTCTGTATGATCCAATAAGATTGTATACCTATATCATAAAGTAACTGGTAGATAAGATTTGTCCCTTTTTTTCCTTTGTACATATCCAGTTTTTTCTCCCTTTGTTTCATTTTGATTTTAAGAAAAACATAAATTTAGAGAAAAAGAGATATCATTTGATTTGTAAAATAGCAGCAAAAACCATTAAGTTAATAAATATCTTTTAAAAATCAATTCTGGGAAAATGGTGACCTGAATGAATCATTCTATCCTTTTTACTACCAAATCTGGTCTGTCTGCATCTCTGGATCCCAGTAACTGCTGGAGTGGGTCTTTAGATAATTCATGTGTGAAAGGGGCCTGGGTGTTCTTGCCCCCACTGCCATAGCATTTGTACGATTTTCTGTCTTAAAGACTTGTCAAGAACCAGAGACCAGGCTAGGAAGCCCCTGGGATAAGGGTTGAAATGAGGATCCTCCTGGGAAGAAGAATCTCAGAGAGCTGCAGATTCCCTGTCAGTCAACAATTGCCAGGTTTCTTAGGCCTTCCAGGGGTCAGGGACAAACTAAAAGGGTAGTGAAGTTCTTTTTATACATGATGCTAGACAAATGCGAGGATATTTCAGAGAGGGTGATTGGTTGTTCTAGTGCTTCATTGAGGTACTAGGAGCCTGCTTGCTGCTGTTCACTTTTGTCATATTGGTCAGAGTTTTTTGGTTTTTTTGTTTTGTTTTTTCTTCTTTTCCCCCTCCTGCCAAGATGCTGTATAATAATAACTCTCAGAATCTCAGTGGCTTTCAAAATAAACATTTATGGATCTTTGGATTAGCTGGGACAGCTCAGGCTGTGGGATGATTTCAGGTCTACTCCTTGCTTCTTCATTTTGAAACCAGGACTCCTTGGTGCAGGTTTTGCTCATGGCAGATGGCAGAAGGATAACAGGGTGAGCAGAAACGTGTATAGTATCTATTAAAGTCTTTGCTTAGAACCAGCACACTGTTCATTCTACGCATATTCTGTTGGCCAAAGCAAGTTACATGGTCAAGCCTAAGACCAGTGTGACTGGGAAGTATACTCTATTCACAGTGCGAATCTCTACGGAAGAAGACGTTGGATGTATAAGTCTATTGAAGGACAGAGTGTTGAGCTGAGAACAGTATCTTCTCTACCACAGGGGTAGACACTTGCATCTTCCTGTGTTTCTGTTGTCACTTGGGAGACTCTAGCAATCAGTGGTAAGTTCTAGTCAACTGAGAAAGAAAAATCATAGCCACTACCCAGGAAGAGGAACAGGGAAAACAGCAGAACTCTGGGGATTAGCGTGGCCGAAAGAGATAATAATGAGAGCATTTAGAGAGATTAAATTGCAGCACAGTGCTTTCTGGAGCTCATTATAAAAGAGGATTTCCCAACAGAACAGTTCAATCCATGACAGAAAGCATAGCTACTGTTGAAATCTGAATTAGTGGCCTGAAAGATCAAGCGGAAAAATATTTTAGAACACAGAGGAAAAACATAAACCGTTAATGATTATTGGGGGTGGGGGTGGGGTGGGGCGGGGAATGAGACTTTATGATCCAGGAGACTTAATGTGAAGTTTTAAGGACTAGTAGTAAGGAATGAAAGATTTACCTCTGTGGAATAAATTACATTCTAGATAATGCATTTTATTTTGACAGAACTATAACAACTTCTCTTTGAAAACCTGAGCTAAACCAGGAAATAGTGGCATTGGTCTTAGAGCCTGCCTCATCTTTAGAGCACAACAAAAAGATATCCATATATTAGGTAAAAGTAGAATCACAAGAACATTCAAAGTTTTTGAGGTCTTGGTTGGGGGCTTGTGAAATGTAGGAGGGAACTCCTGAGGTATATAACATCTCACATATATTATAGATTTTCCTAGGAGAAAGCAGACAAGTATGATTATTTTGAACTAATTGAACACTGAAGAAAGCAGAAGCTGGATCTAAAATATGTAGCCTTCAGTGGCACCAAAGGTAAAACAGTATTTAGATTTGGTACTACTGGAAAGGAGGGGATGACTATTCTCTTTATAGGTCTGAGGTCCTGAGTGACCATACCCACTGCCACTGTGTTTTGTTATTGGGAGGAGAGGAATGTTACAAGGACGGGTACAAGGTTTAAGGAGTCTCTAATATACTTTGACTGTTGGTTTTAGTTCCCTTTAGCTTCTGATTTTTGAAGCTGTTATGCAAATTTGGGTAGAGTTTTAGATGGATCACTCTGGATTTGATGGGTTCAGCCCCGCTAATTCTGTCAACATCAGTGGGATTTTTGTCAACAAGAAGACTGGCACTTTGTTGAGATCTTCAGTTTGGGTTTGATTTGGACACAAGTTTGCTGTGAGTTTATTATGAATAGGGAAGTTTTCTGGGATTTCAAGGAAACAGCCATGGAGAGAATATTTATCTGGCAGTTGCATTTGTATACCTGTTAAGATAGCCTATGTGGTAACACAGACAAGGAAAGAATGTTTGTAGGTCAAATGTTTCTTGGACAGTTATGGGCAAAGATTCGGGAACTGTCTGAGTTATTGGAGAGAGCTACACTGGGTGGTTTAGTGACATTGAAGGGGAGGTTATATAGTGGTCAGAAGGTTTAAAGTTGATATTATAGTGCCTATATCAATAATATATTTGCAGTGTTGTCCTTTACCTTTTAGAAAAATTTGTCTTTGGGTTTAAGGGTAAAATCAGAAATTGGTGCTTAATTTTCCCCCCAGAACACTTTGATTAATCACCCACTTATTTTTTCTCTTTTATTTCTTAGGCAATGCAAGACACTTCTTTTTTCAATGCCCTGCTGTTTATAGTATCTATAAGTGTATCCAGAGACTCCTTCCTCTAGTGTTTAATTTACTGGGGTGAAGGCATCTAGTTGTTATATGTGGAGGATATCATTTTATTCTGAGTCTTATTCTGCTTTTTTCTAAGCATCTTTCCAAGCATTGGAGGTCTGGCAATGAGGCTATTTACCCTATTTCTGCCTTAAAATCTTTAACAGAAAGTGAGGAGGGAGATGAGGTCACATCTCTTTCAGAATCTATTCCTGAATGCTGTCTGATGGTGTTAGTCTATCTGTGAAATCTGTAGTGGATTTATTCTTTCTTTGCTTGTAGAACTGAATCAGAGCCCCATCTATGTTCACAGAAAAGACTTTATTGACAGCCTCTGAAAGTCCTTTTCTACCTTCTTCTGATTTCCTCTATAATTGATGGAGTTCAGGACACACGACCCCAGAATATGGCACCTTGGCATATTGAATATTTCAAGCTGAAGGAGTTTGAGAACAATGCAGATACATAAAAACCACTCTGACTTCCTTCCCCTCTCACCCATCTTCCCTGAAATAGGTCATAAAACCCTCATGTAAGAGGTGCCTTCCCGCATACCTAGAGGAAAGGAGCAAGAGAATAAAACAATACAACTTGGTCTAACTTTTCTGAAGACAAAGTTAGACCAAGAAGATCCTAATAAACAGATCTTGCTAAGTTTCCCCTAGTTTACCACACTCATCTCATATTCCTTAACCTGTCACATTTCTCCTTAACTGTCTACTCTTCATCAAGCCTAGCATAAAAATACACATGTCTAACTGTTTCTTTGGATCTTCATTTCCCATGTCACATACTAAATAAATTTGTATGCTTTTCTCCCATTAATCTGTCTTGTCAGTTTTATTTTCAGACTCTGAGTTGAGAAAAACTTCCCTTCTCTGCATAATCAATCATGGGTTCTTAAGTCCACTTTAGTTTTTTACTGTTCTTTTTCCATTCTGTATTTTTGTACCTGCAGTTCCCTCTAATGTAGGAGCTAATTGGTATGCATCTGGAGGCCCTGGATTATCAATTCCTAGGTTCTTCTGGAAATTTCTCGCAATCCTGTGTAGACCTTAGAAAATCTGTAGCTGTGGCTCTCAGCTCAGAATGAGACCAGATTTAAAAATCAACCTTAGGGGATTTTCCCTCTTCTGAAGGGGAATTTTAAGAGGTATAGAGCTTTTAAGGTTTCTGGCCACCTTGAGGGGTAGCGAAAGAGGTCAAAAGGAGAGATGGGGCAGAGGGAAACTGAACATAGAATGAGGGAAGAGGAATAAAAGGAAAAAGGATTTTAGATCTGAGTAGCAATTTGGGAGGATCTAAAAAGAGAGATTGTTTTCTTTTATATTTTTCTTTTACCTTGGTCAAGAAATCTCTTAAGGAAACAATTTTGGAATCTGAATTTCTTTTAGCGGACCAGTGTGTATTTGGGATTTGCTCCCTTTTTATTCTAAAGGGTCTCTCGAATGAACAGTGGTGTTCTATTAAAGGCATAGTTGTATTGTTTTATTCTCTTGCTCAGAAACTTCTAATGGTCACTGATTGTCTACAGATTAAAGCCTAGCATTTGACACATTCATGATGCCATCCTCAGGTTTATGAAATTTCCATAGTGTATATTTTCTTAGATGTGCTTTCTTCTACTCGTTCTGTTTTAAACTTTTGTCTGTTGAAAAAGATGTCCTAATTACTTCCTGAATCCTACCCCACTGAGTTATGATACCTATTAAATTACACTTCATGTTATTAATATATTTCCTAAGGCCACATTTTTGCTAAACATTTTATTGAGATATAGTCATATGAAGTCAGTAGTATTATCCTTGACCACTTTCCAACTATTGTATTTTCTTCTGGAAATTTATCTTTCTTTTTCAGTACTAATGGTGTTTAGTAATAACAAGTTAATGATATTTTTTTTAAACGTGAGCTTTTCTTCTTTCAAGACAAATTTCACTTAAGCTTTCTTGTTCAGGTTGTAAAAGCTGCACGACACATTTATTCCAGACCTCGTGATGTATAATTTCTTACTGCTATCTTCATAGACAATTGTTAGTCCTAGATAGAAATACTACCTATGTCAGCCATTATCTTCTTAGGACTTCAAGTTGTCAGAAATAACCTAGGTTACTTTTGGTGTCAGGTTTTGTTCCTTATCACATCAGAAGAAACGGGTATGGTGAGTGTTAGGCATAGGCATCTCCGTATTCCATACCTTTCAGTTAGCTATATTAGATTATCTTTTCCTCTCCATAGGGGAGAAGTCCTGATATTACCTGTCTCCTACTCATAGTAGAACTACTAAAATCTGCTGCCTTTTACTTTTGGAGCTAGAAATCCCCTTCAGAAGGCCTTTATTCTCTATTCCTAAACTGACAATTAAGGTCAAATCTGATGTGTAGATAGTTTTGATCAGCATATGGTTAAAAATTTTTTGAACTGGAATGCCTTTAGGTTTGCCCCATCCTTCCCTATGATATTACACATTCAGAATGATTTCTTTGCTTTCTTAGTCTTGTTTGTCCTGTTCCTTCATTGGTTCTGAAAACTGGCTTTAAATTAACTCCATCTTGTTAATTTTATTGGCTTTCCATTTTATTTTCTATGTTATTTCTTTCGCTGTCAGAGAACCCTTAGCCTTTTTTAAGAAAGCACCACTAATGTTATTTTGCATTCTCTTCTTAGTAACATTTTAAAATATATCAAAATATGATTGATGTGTGCTGCAGGTAGTAGTATAAGCAGGACCCTTCCTTCCTTCAGAGTCTTGGAGCAGTCATTTTTCTGAGAGTTTAAGCCCCCTGTATCCCAATGCTAGCAATAGTCTTTCGTGGTCATGGAAGATATTTGTTTCCAGTGCTTATTTGCCGTTATGCTGATGGTTGAGTTCATGTTTCAATAAAACACTTTCAATAAAAGTGCTTTATTTGGAGTCTGTGTGTAGTACCAACAATCTTTAGTAAATACAAAAGCAGCATATCAGTTTCTGCATTATAATTTCCCACAGTATTTAACCCCATCTCCTGGCCTGTTTTCCTGGTTAGTTTCCCTCTTATTACTCTGATTGCACTGTGTTGATGATATCCTAATTATATATCAGATTCTCATTACAGAATTTCTTCTTTGGGAAGTGAGTGGAATTTTACCTGCTTGAATGAAGAAGAAATATGAATTCAGATTAAAGTAGATATAGATTATCCCTCAGCTATATAGAGTTGCTTAAACCTAGAGTAACATTTTAATGCCATGTAGAAACACTTAAGGAACTTAACTGAGTCTATGAGTATAATGTAAATGTGAACTAAAATCATTTTTAAACCTTCTTAGTATTATTTTTCAATTTATTTTTCTTTTGCAGTGTTATTTTATACGCCTGATTTTTTTGGCATAATGATCACCGTGCCTTTACTTATCTAACAGTCAGGTTTTCTTTATTGAACTTTAAAAATATATGTATATCTTAATTTATCCCAATAAGATGACAAAAAATTGTTTGAAATAATTTCAAGTGTAAGCTTTCTTTAAAAAATTTAAAGAAGTTATAAAACCCATAGCTTTTTCCCCAAATTGATTTCTCTAATGGGCATTTTCTAATGAAAATTGTTACTCATCTGCAAGTAATATGTTCACAGTGAGTTCAGTGTATATGAGAATTGAACATATGCACTTTAACTATGTCAACCTTTTTTTTTTTGGAGTGGTTAAATTTGTTTTTATCTGGTATACTGTAATTAAACACTTTCCATGTGTCAGATACAGGTTTAGGTTAAGTTAAAACAATTGTTTAAATAATGAGCTTTTTTTTTTTAATTGGGGAGGATTACATTGATTACTAAAGCTTTCTTAGCACAAGGAATTCTGAACATGCAGGATTTGAACTTTCTCCTGTAATAATTTTCAGACTAGAGAAACCTTTCCTCCTGTTCCTGACTTGGGTTAGTGTTTAGTTGTATTTTTAGTAACAGTCTTAACTCAGAGGCTGTGTAAGCACTGAGCGAAGATGGAGTCACAGGGTAAACTGGGCTTGCTTCCCACAGGGAGGGCTGGGAGTTGAGCAGGAAGGAAGGCCTGTTTGTCAGTGCCTTGTATGCAACTATGTCTGAGTAGGCAGAAGGCGACACAATGTCTCCCTTGTACAAAGTAACTCTCTTAGTGAGCGCTCAGATATGCAAGGAAAAAGTGTTTTGGTAAGTGAAGGAGAAGCTTGGGGTGTTTCAAAGAAATTCTTTTCATGTTTTGTGGCATTTGGATTTCAGGGAGTGTACTACTTGTTGCTACGAAGTACTGGCTTTGTTTTCAGTGGCATTTTAGAACTTTTGAACAAGCTCTGCTATCGGCAGATTGGAGTGTTTTACTTTCTAAAACTGTGAGCTTAATTTAGAAAATATGATTTGTTTGTGATGAAAAGTTAATTTGTGCTTCTTGAAATCAGTAAAAATTAATTGTGGCATTCATTTTTAGGAATGAGCTCTCTACCAGATTTAAAACCACCTCCTTTTTCTTGTTTTCATTCTGAAGTCAGAACCACCTACTGATAATGATGAAAACCACTTAAAACTGATCATTGGTGTTTAAAATGTATAATGTTGATTTCAAGGATAATTTGCTTGTTTTAAAACAGTGGGACTGTTGTTATTTCGGTGACTGTGATGTGAAAGTTTTATAATTTACTTCAGTTTGAATGATAGAAAGTTCAGTTTTCACCAAAAGAATTAGTCATTTTTCTTGGAAATCTTGATTCTGTAGTTAGCTAACATAAATGGCTGGTATTTTGAGAATATTACTTGTATATTTTCAGCAGCATTTAATTATCAAACTGTATTATAGAGTGTGTGTACATGTTTCTAGTGTTTCCCTTTTGAATTTGTCTAGTGGAGTGTGACAATATGAACCGCTTTGACCGATCAGACAGAAATGTTCGACAGCCTCAAGAAGGATTTTGGAAAAGGCCACCCCAGAGGTGGAGTGGACAGGAACATTACCACCTTAGCCATCCTGACCACTATCATCACCATGGAAAAAGTGACTTGAGCAGGTGAGTCTAATTTAAATTATATTTTCTGTCTTACTAGTTTTGAATCATATTTCCCATCTGACCCCTCAAAACTGTTTTTTGTCTTTGTTTTTAGAGGCACCAAAAAACATTTCAAGTTATATGTGGTACTAATTGGAATAATATATCTAATTGTTTTCTTTTGACCCAGATCTTTTTTCAGTAGCTTTATCATGAATATAAATATTTATGTCTGCTGTTTGAACTTTAAATTTTGGTGTGATTTTCTAGTTCTTATTTGGGAATGATCAGATGATGACTGTTAAAGTTTATTATGTTTAAGATATTAATGTGTAAAATTAGTACCAAGTGATTTGTCTTCTTTTTGCTTATATAATAAACTGAAATTTTAAAATTCCTCAAGTACTATTATAGAATTCCTTTTCTTTTTTGAAGTGTAGCATAGTCTTTAATTTGGTCAGACCTTATGTATAATGTTGGCTGCATAGTCATTCAAACCTGGAATCACACCCTGGCCTGGCACAACTTAGCTTTGTGAACTTAGATAGTTTTTTAATTCCTCTCTACTTCGGTTTACCATCTGTAAAACATACTTAATAATTCCTTTCTCTCAATGTCCAAGGATCAGGGATAAAAGTGCCTGGAGCAGTGTCTAACTTACTGTAGGCACCCGATGACACTTGTTATTAATTTTTTTTCCTTTTCTAATCTCTTGTCTCATTCCCCTAGGGATTTGAGGTCCTTTTGGAGCACATTTACAATACAAATAATAAAATTGGAATAAAGAAATAATGGAAGGGGGACACTGAAGGCACCATATAGTTCTTGAAGTTAAAAAAAAAAAAAATTGGCTCTGAGATTCCTTGCAGCAAAAGCAAAGAACAAAACTTGATCCATTACAAGATTTATAATGTACCTAAGATAAAGGGTATATTTTTCAGTTCATTTGCTTTTACGAG
Organism: Hippopotamus amphibius kiboko; assembly: GCF_030028045.1. Classification (NCBI taxonomy): domain Eukaryota; kingdom Metazoa; phylum Chordata; class Mammalia; order Artiodactyla; family Hippopotamidae; genus Hippopotamus; species Hippopotamus amphibius. Next base: position 53,980,129 of record NC_080190.1, on the reverse strand, counting down.
ACAGAAACCTGAAAGCGGTTGCTTTGCATGAGTTCTTATAAGGAGAACACCTTGTGGTATAGTGAACGGGTCTCAGACAGCTTCCCAAGGTAGAAATAATGATAAATTCCTTAAGTCTGTTTTTTATTTATGTTCTTCAATCCACACTACAAAGAACTCTAAGTGAGAAAAGGCAGTTCTACAGTGGATCATGGAACAATAAGTTCCAAGTAAAGATGCTTCTGTTGGTAAAAGATCTGGAAGAATGTATGGAATACATATCCTTCCAGGCATTATTTTATCTGTTCTGTTTCTTATACCTGGGCTTGGGTAAGGAATGGACATCAGAGAGTTGGTATCATCAGGCAAGAATCTGATGTAAAGATAGTCTTTATTGCTAATAATGAAGATGATGCTTCCTTCATCTTTGATGGTTGGTTTGTAAGAAGGTAAATTTAAGGCCAACTGATGAAAATTTAGAGGCCTACCTAAAATGTGAACCTTTGCTTATAAGATTTATTCAACCATGTTACAAGTATTTATTGAGAACCTGTATGTAGAACTTTGTGCTAAATTCTCAAGCTGGAATGAATTTGGAGGCTGTGTGAGAGGTGAAATTTGTAGATTGGTAGTGGCTTCTGAAAGCATCATTTTGAGGAGGATAAAAAGAATTATGCAGTGTGTGAGCTCAGTTGGAATCATTGTAGTTATCAGGTAGGTAGAAGATTCTTGTGTCTTTTCCATCCCTGACAAAGATGAGTAGTAAATACTTCCTGCTGCCAAAGTGTTTAGTGTATGGGAGAGACAGGTATGTAGATAGTTATAATACAGTATTATATTAGTACAGTATAATGATAGGTGCCTCAAAGTGATGTATACAGGACTTCAGGAGCATGCAAGTTTTTGTTTAGGATAGTGGTGTATAAAGAAATTTACTGTTGAACTGATAACTTTGTAGCAATTGCAGAGGATCAGCTTCTGTAGAAGGATGGGTATTCAGATGGAAAAAATAGCGTGTGAAAAACCATGTATGAAACAGTATGGCATTTTCAGAGAACAACTCTTAGGTTCATAGGTAAATTGGTAGGTCATTTGGAGGGATGAATAAATGTGATCTCTAAATGTAGATGGCAAAACTATCTATGCATTTGAGATGAAGGGTGGCAAATTTCAGCTTTGTGAAACTGTTAATCAGAATGTCCAAAATGGAATGAATTACCTGGAGATAGCTATCTCTGTCCATGAGAATGATCAAGCTGAGACTGGTTATTTGTCTGTGAGAAAAGTTAAGCAACATTTTCAAAAACTGTATTCCTGGATGTCCGTAGGTGTAGAAAAGAGACTGATCATATAGGTATAGGAAGAACAAGTTAAACAAGCTTAACTTCTTTTTAAATAGTCGACTCCACAGTGCCTTTAATATATAATTACAGTACTGTGATGTTGCAAACGATGGTAAAGGAAATTATGCAGCTGTTTCCCAAAACACGTGACAACAGGTCCCTTCTACACAGTTTATTTTGAGGGGCTAGTGATTTGTGGATCATACACACTTGGGAGTCTCAATGAGAAGAGAGAAATGCACAGGACTCTTGGCCGTTGCTAATCTGACTCAGCACTTCCCAACAAGTGAACTGGCACACACTGGTTTGTTATGACTAGTTATAGGTTAACCAGTTTATTGATCCCCTCAGGCTTTTGGGTAGCTGTGTGAGGTTTGAGACTTCTAGATTTCTCAGAGCCAGTTAATGGGATGGGTGATAGAGGGAGAAGCCTCATCCAAGATAAGCCTTACTCCAACAAACCTTAAATCTATTATTTTCTTTCTATACCTTGATTTTAAAAGATTTGAATGCACTGACCCAAGGGCCTTCTAATATTACTGTGTACAAGTTCCTCTTCCCATTCTGACTTCTTGAACATTGCTGGTTCCCTTTCCTCTCTGTCCTTCAATTCCCATCATTGTCATACAGGATTATGTCTTATCTGTAACTCAGGGAACTGGTGGTTCAGAACCACTGATCTACTTTCTCTGTATTTTTGTTAGTACTGCTCTCATTCTTCACCTGGCCTAATCTTTTATTCCTCTTTTCTCCCCAGACCTCCCCTTTTTTCCTACAGCTTTCACTAGCCATATGGAATTCTCTCACATCTTAACAAACCCACATCCTTGACCTCTTCACCTACATTCTCCCGATTCTTATTTTTTCCTAAATGTTCTAATTCCTCAGCCGCGTTCTTACGTGAAGGATTCTTACTTTCCAGGCAGTCTGGTGCTGTGCTGTTTAGGGGTGGGGTCTTTGTCTTCACTCCTCGTTGTCACTTCTAAACAAGTGTTCTTATGTCTCTTTCCTTTCACTCTTAGGGCATTTGGCTTTAACCTCCTCCTTCATGGTCCCAGTCCCTTGCTCACAAAAATCTTGGCCCTTGGCTCACTTTTCCCTTTTCATTGTAAGCTCTGCTACAACTCTTGAGTGTAGCCTCCAGTGTGCCATGTGCATGATTCATTTAACCTTCTGGCTCCCTAGTTCCTTAGGAGTCTCTTATATATAAGATCTGTCATCTGAGAATAGAGATAGTTTTATCTTTTTCTTTTCAATCTGAATACTTTTCCTTTTTCTCCCCCTGCATAATTGCTATGGCTGGAACCTCCAGTGCAAGTTAAGGAGTAATGGGAGCAGACATTTGTGTCTTCTTTCTGAGAGTAGGAGCAAAGCATTTGGTCTTTAACTGCTAAGTATAATGTTAACTGTGGATTTTCAAAGATACTCTTTATCAGGTTGAGGAAGTTCCCTTCTATTCGTATTCTGTTGAGTGTTTTTTAATTTTTTTTTAATCACGAAAGAGTATTAGATTTTGTCAAATGTTATTGCTATATCTATTGAGATAATCACTTTTCTTTTCATTCTCTTAATGTGGTGTATGACTTTGACTGATTTTCAGATGTTGAACCAACATTGCATTTCTCAAATTCCATTTGGTCATGCTTTCCTTTTAGATGTTGCTAGATTCGATTTGTTAGTATTTTGTTGAGGATTTTTCTGTATACATTCATAACAAATACTGGTCTGTAGTTTTCTTGAAATGCCTTTGTGGTTTTGATATTATCACATAAATTGAATTGGGAAGTGTTTCTCTCATTTCTTTTTTTGAAAGAGTTTGTTAAAGAGTTTTGTTAATTCTTCATTGAATGTTCTGTGGAATTCACCATTGAGGTTATTTGGGCCTGGGCTTTTCTTCGCAGTGAATTTTTGATTACTAATTTATCTCTTAGATATTCTGTGGATGTCTGTTAGGTTTTCTTATTTTGTAGTGTTGTTGAAATCTTCTGTTTCCTTGCTGACCTTCTTCCTGCTTGTTTTATCCATTAATGAGAAGGAGGTATTAAAGTCTCCAATGTAAGTATATCTGGTAGGGAAGGTTTGATAGCAACAAATTCACTCAGTTTGTGTTTATATGGAAATATTTTAGCTTCTCTTTAATTTTAAAAGGATAGTTTTGCTGGATATAAGATTCTTGGTTGACAGTCTGTCTTTTAATGTTTTTGATCCCTGTGTTTTCTGATGAAAAATCAGCTGTTAATCTTAATGAGCACATTTTCTACACAATAAATCACTTTTTTCTTGTTGCATTCAGGATTCTCACTTTTTCTTTCTTTGGCTTTTGACAGGTTAACTCTGATATGTCTCTATTTTAGTTTATCATATTTTGGAGTTTGTTGAGCTAATGATCAGAAAGCAGTTTCCTTAAATGCCTTATACCAATAAGTTTCCCAGCCTTTGCCGAGGGGCTCTGTATGTGTGTGTGTTCAGGGATGCCTTCAACAGCCTGATAAGCAGTTTGCATCACTTCCTTAGCCTTCATTTGCTGCTTGCTCAGAGGCTCAAGTTCAGCCAAAGGTGAGGGATTAAAACTTTCTCAGGTATTTCCTTGGTTTCCACATGTGTATGGCCTTCTCTAGGCCAAGGAATATGTTGGAGCTTTCCAGAGCATCCTGTGTATGTCTTATTCCTCAGGTTTTCCTTTTAAGTTTTTTGGTCACCTTCTTGTTTGTCCCAGCTGGTATTGCCCTCTCAGGCAGCTGAGATTTTAAACAATTGCCACTGTTTTGTTTTGTTTTGTTTTGTTTTTTTAAACAAATCTACTAGAGATAAGTCTGTTCCCACTGAGGGAGCTCTGAATCAGGTCAAATAAAAGAACTGCTGAGAATGGGCCTTTTCTAGAGAGGCACCATTTAGGTCAAATAGTAACAGGTCTCTGGAAATGGTGCTTTTTGGAGAGTTCCAATCCCAGTTTACCTCCCATCCCACCCCCTAGAGATTGCTGAATTTCACAGCTATTACACTTTTAAAGCTCCCGTTTTCAAGCCACCACAGAGCAAGGAAGATAGGCAGGGAAATAGAATAAATTAAAATGTTAAAGAGTTTGTTCTTCTCATGAGATTCAGCTGATTTTTTTCAGTAAGTGCCCTTTAGCTGTTGCAAGCATTTGGTTGATTACAGAGTTCTGAAAAAGTTGATTTTGACAAATTTGCCAGTGTTCTCAGACCTTTTATGGAGGAATGGATTTTTGGAGATCTTTTATTCTGTCATTCTGTAACTACTTCCTTCTTTTCCTTTTGTCCTGACTTTTTTTTTTTTTTTTTTTTAATTAATAGCCTTTATTTTTTAGAGCAGTTTTAGAATTTGAGCAGAAAGTACAGAGAGTTCTCATATTCCCTCACCTCTTATACACAGTTTATTATTAACATCTTGCATTAGTGTGGAATATTTGTTACCATTAATGAGTCAATATTGGTACCTTATTATTAACTAAAATTCATAGCTTACATTAGGAGTCACTTTAAATGCCTTGAACCAATAGTTGTGTGTACATTCTATGGACTTTGACAAATACATAATGATGTTAATCTGCCATTACTGTATCCTGCAGTAAATCCCACATCCTCCATCTAGTCATCCTTTCTTCACCTCCCTACCCCTGTCAGTGGCAACACTCCTGACAAACACTGATCTTTTCTTATTGTCTCCGTAGCTTTGCCTTTTAAACAGAATGCCATATAGTTGGAAACAGAATGTAGCCTTTTCAGATTGGCTTCTTTTAGCAATATGTATTTAAGGTTCCTCCGTGTCTTTCTGTGTCTTTATATCACTAAAGAACAGTCATTTCTTTTTACCACTAAATAAAAGTCCATTGTATGGATGAACTACAGTTTGTTTATCCATTCATCTACTGAAGGACATCTTGATTGCTTCCAAATTTGGCAATTATGCATAAAGCTGCTCTTAACATGTGGGTAAGTTTTCAACTCATTTTGGTCAACATCAAGAAGCATGATTGCAGGGTCATAGTAAGAATATGTTTAGTTTGGTAAGAAACTGCCGTGGCTGTACGTTTTGCATTTCCTCCAGCAGTGAGTGAGAGTTCCTGTTGATACACATCGTTGCCAGCATTTGGTATTGTGTTGTGGATTTTAACTGTTCTGATAGCTGTGTAGTGACGTCTCGTTTTAATTTGCAATTCTCTCATGTATGATATTGATCATTTTTTCATATACTTATTTGCCATCTGTATATCTTCTTAGTGAGATGTCTGTTTAGATCTTTTGCTGCTTTTTAAATTGGGTTATCTGTTTTCTTGTTGAATTTTAAGAGAGCTCTTATATTTTAGATGCCAATCCTTTAATCAGATACATATTTTACAAATATTTTCTCCAGTCTGTGGTTTGCCTTTTCATTCTCCTGATGATGTTTTTCACAGAGCAGATATTTTTAATTTTATGCAGTACAACTTGTCAGTGTTTTCTTTCATGGATTGTACTTTTTGTGTCATATCTAAAAACTTATAGCCAAGGTCACCTGGATTTTGTTTGTTGCTATTTTGTAGTTTCGCGTTTTACATTTGGGTTTTTGATCCATGTTAATTTTTATGAAAGATGTGAATGTTTAATTGTTCCAGTACTATTTGTTGAAAAGACTATCCTTTCTCCTTTGAATTGCCATTGCTTCTTTACCAAGGATCAGTTGACAATATGTATGGGTGTGTTTTTGGACCCTCTATTCTATTCCACTGATCTGTTTTTCTACACCACAGTCTTGATTACTGTCACTTGATATAGTAAATCTGTAAGTCAGATACTGTCAGTATTCTGACTTCCTTATTCTTTAGCATTGTCTTGGTTATTCTGGGTCTTTTGCCTGTTCATGTTAATTTTATAATCACTTTGTTGATACCCACAAAATAACTTGCTGGGATTTTGATTGAGATTATGTTGAATCTAGCATTAAAAAAATATAACTGTGAAGTTAAAAATACATACGTTTAACTTTTAATATAAAATTTTTATAAATGGTGAGAAAAGAAACACTACACTTTTCTGTCTGTCTCTCACACACACGTGCGTGCATACACACACAATCTCCACTCACCACTGCAACCTATGAATCACAAATCTTAAGATTTGCACAAAAATCACACATCTTAGTAATCAAGAAGCTCTGATATATGTGGAGAAGAATATAAATATATGCATAGAGCCATATGATTTGGGGTGATTACTTTAAAACTGCAATAAGTGATTATGCAGCAGTGTGGTTATTAGGTGTGTGGATTGACTATCATGTGCTGCTACTGTATATGGAGTAAGTTTAAATTTGTTTTAAAAAAGCTTATTTCTTAAAGATTCCTTTTTGTGGTTATTCTGATCCTGTTATTTTTCTTGTTGACTTTATTGGCTGTTCATATACAACAATGTTAAATAATATTGATGATAGTGGGCATTTCATTCTTATGCTTCTGTAACCACTGAAATAATTTTTGCCTTCATCCATACCTTTGTTGGTTCAGTTCTTCATATCCACTAAACTGCTTGGCCTATCATTGGCCACATAGGTTCTGCCTTTGCAAACATACTGGCAGCCTTCCAGTGTTTCCCTCAAAGCAGCTTGGAGTCTTCTGCTGCTTTCATGATCTAATTTCCCTACTAGAAGTCCATTGTTAAATTGTTAAAATTTGTACAAAAGTACAAATTTATGACTGTCACCCTAACATGAGATATTTTTCCAGTAATTCCTCCTTTGTCTTCTGTTTTTACTTCTCATTCTGTTTCAGATATTCAGGTTTTCCTGTGTGAACTGCATCATCTTCTCAGAATGTGAAATCTCACAGTCTTCATTATCTTTCATTATCTTATTTTTTTTTCTTCTCCTGTTTTGACAGTGTCCTTTTACTTTCTGAAAATCATCTCTATTATATATTTGCTTTCTGTTTCGTCTTTGTCTTCTTCTGCCTCTGGACCTTCTCATTTATATTCATTTTTTCTAGCACCCTTCAGATGGCCCTCATTGAGGTGTTGTGTTATTTCGAGCTTATTGTCATATGGTTTAGCAACAAATACACACATAGATATAAAGCATTGTGTCAGCATTTATCAGTTAGGGAATCTAGGCGAAGGGTGTATGGCATTATAGTATCCTTTGGACATTTATATTAGAAAAAATTTTTAATATAAAGAAGTTAGAAACTATTGATAGTAATAATAATTCGGTAGTAATTGGTTTTTATTTAACAATTATCAAGCACCATTCCAAGCACTTTAACATATATTATTACCTCATTTAGTCCTTATACTAACCTAATGAGTTTACAGGTCAGGGAAATGAAGCATAAAGTAACTTGCCATTTGTGTTATACAACTAGTGAGTGACAGAACTGCGATTTGAACTCAGATATATCTATCTGTGCATTAATTGGATAATGTAAAAATGAATAAGCTTTATTTGGTAGGCACTGGACAACACTGAGAGCTAAAAAAAACTATGACCCAAAGATATTAAGCATTTTCAATAGGTAGTTACAGTCAGCCAAGATATAAACTTAAATCCTAGGCCAGAGCTGTCTTTCTGTTGTGGCTTTTCTAGATGCCAGTTCTTTGTCCCCATATTCAATTAGTGATCAAGACTGTTGACACTTCCTTTGAAATGTTTCTAATTTATTAATTCCTTGCACGTGGTTCATATTTATGCCTAAACCTAATATAAGCCATTATTCCATTCCTGATTCTCATGCTTTAGACTACAGACCAGTTTCCTTCAGCCTCTTCCCTCTGTGCTTTTTCTCTTACTTATTGGGTAAAATAAAAAGTAATTTTAATTTGATTATCATCTGGAACTTTTTAAACGTGACTGCTTCCAGATTATAATTTTAAAGTAGTGCTTTTTCACGTCTCAGCTAATGAATTTTAGAATCTCAGAGATGGAAGCTTAAAAACAAACAAACCTAGTGGTTAAAATTCATACTTGTTACTCATTCAATAAAAACAATGACAAAAATAAACAAACAAAAAACCAACTGTTTCCGACAAAGAAGACAGTCTGTGTCTTCATGGAGTTTATCATTCGGCATGGATTGCAAATTAACACAATGTATTGTGGCAAGTACTATGATGGGGTCCAGGAGAGGGCTGTATAATGATACCTGTGGAAGTACCAAGCCCTGTTTTAGGGGATTAAGGAAGCCTTCCATGAGGGAGAGCTAACTAATTTAAATTGAAGTTTTCATTCTCCAGATCAGGTGTGCAGTGGAAGGCAGAATGGGTAGATTGACCAAGAGTACAGAGAGGTTGAGGACATGGGTTTGGAGATGAGGGTGGTTGTAGCAGTCTTTGGCAGTCTCAGTTAATAGGCTATTGATTAATAAGTCAGTCTGAGGGAGGCAGGTGTATTGAGGGATGAAGTTGAAGAATAAAGTTGTATTCAGGCTGTCTGTGGTCTCATAAGCCATATGTAAGTGTCTCCTTGTCTCTGAAAAACATGTACTTTTGTGACATTTGTTTTCATTTTCTTCAGTCCAACTTAAACCTTGTACTTTATAGTTCATCCCAAGCTCTTTTCTACCCAAGAAAATTTCCCAGAGTATGTCAGCTTTTTCTCCAAAAATATAACTCGTCTCTACTATTCATTTATCAGGTGGTCCTATCTTTTTGTCTTGTTATTTAAAAGATTTTTTATCACTCTGTGTATAGTTTGTTTATTCAGTTATGGATGGTAAATTCATACTAATAACTGATTAATGTTTGAAATTTAATAATTCAACTGTATTTTGAATCAGTAAAAATAAAACAATTAAATGTGAACAAATTAGGGTCTTATCTATGGGTCAGCAATTTAAAGGTTCTTAAAAATTTCTTTCTTGGGTTGAAAGAAAAATCAGGCCTGAAATCAAGTATAAGAAGTAGCTTCAGAGAAAAATACTCTTTTGAAAACCAAGCTCATATTGAATATTTGAGAATTTAGCAATTTAGGAATATTTATTGAAAGCTATAAAATTTAATAGAAACTGTATTTCTGCTTTTGAAATTTAATGCATCCATGAATTTAACTTTAATCCTGTTATGTTAATGTAGTCGTTATATTAGAATACTTTTTCAGGGTATTATTTTAAGTATTGTGATTTCACATATATAACAAGTTCTTAAAAAACACCTGGAGTTACGTCTAAGGTGAATGCAGTAATTTTAAATTGCTATAGCTGTGACTTCTGGTTAAAACATTGTGTTTTTCACATCCATAAAACACATTATCACTAGTTGTTTCTTTTCCCTCTTATTCAGCATGTATATTATTGTATGAAACTAAAGGGAAGTTTAAATTTTTTTAGAGTATATTTTTTAAAGGTAGTTTAAGATTAGGAAATATGTGGTGTGTATAAGACTTCTGTAAAACCCTGTTTAATCTTTATTGGAAATGATGGTTTATCAACAATGTAAAAACGAAAGAAGAATAACAGTGTATCTGTCTTAACTGTCTGCTGGAACATTGAAGAAATAGGAGCCCCCACTGAAGATCAGACTATCAGTGCAGAGAAGTAAAATAAGTATAATTTTTTCCAGGCAAGGTCTTTCCCCAGAGGTTTTTGTTTCTACTCTAGTTCCTAAGGAATCAGATTTACTTAACCAATGTGTAAAATACACAAAAGGAGAGAGTGCAGATGATAATTGTATTAATGACAACTAGAATTGATTGAACTTTTTAGTGGAAACAAATTGAGTATCTGAGGTGAGTAAAAGTCAAAGCCTTTGTGATAATGATAAATGATTTGTGATAATTACTGTAATAATTTTATAACCTTTATTTCTTTCTGAAATTATATTATATATCTTTTCCCTCCAACTTCTTCCCCTGCCCTTCCAGAGGCTCTCCCTATAGGGAATCTCCTTTGGGTCATTTTGAAAGCTATGGAGGGACCCCCTTTTTCCAGGCTCAGAAGATGTTTGTGGATGTACCAGAAAATACAGTGGTACTGGATGAGATGACCCTCCGGCATATGGTTCAGGATTGCACTGCTGTAAAAACTCAGTTACTCAAACTGAAACGGCTGCTGCATCAGGTTAGTATGTAGTGAACATTTTCAGCTCTGATACTTTGAATTGCAAAATGGGTTGACTTGCCTTTTTTTCTTTAAGTAGAGTTCTAATGTCTTCTTAGATTTGTGGAGAAATAATGGTTGTAAATACATAATAGATACTTTTATGAGAGGAAAAAAACATGGGATTTTGCATGATAGTCTCAGTACAGTCCCCAGCATTTATGAGCTATGTGATGTTTGGTAAGCTCTCTGCTTCTGTTTCCTCATTGTTATAGTACTTACGTTGTAAGGTTGTTGAGAGAATTAGAGTTAATAGGGTAAAGTGAGTGATTTAATACCTGAAACATTGTAGGTGTTTAGTCATCAGTGGCTGCTACTATAATTTCAGCTAAGTGAGAAATAAGAAATAGCAAGTTATATAATCATAGTCATATAATTTCCTTTTGTTTGAAACCTTCAATTTTAATCTTCCCCAGCCTTCTCATTTTTTTTTGGAGAAAATCTAGACTCAGAGCAGTGATGCGATTGTCCAAAGACACGTGGTGAGCTGATGGTAGAACCTGGCTTCAGATTCAATAGCACTTTGAACAGTGAGCACCTACAGACAAGTCCAATGCAAAGCAGAAAGCTAAAGAATAAAATACTAATTTTAAATTGGGAATATCTTTTGTTTAGTTTTAAATCTATATTTGTATTTTGTAGACTGGGCAAGTTTAACTTAAAATTATGGTTGAGAAAGAACAGTCTGGATTCTCTGCTCAATTTGCTTTCTGAGTTACCATCCTCAGGATTGTACATTCCAGCTTCTTATGAGCAGATACCAAGTCTTAGAATTTCTGGTGGCCATCAAGATAGATACTCAGTAAAGGATATTTGAAGTGAAATGTGGCTCCTCATATAATTGCTTTACACTCTTGTACCAGCTTTTGAGGTACACCAAAGTGAATCAGCTGTATTTATACATATATCCCCATATCCCCTCCCTCCCGCGACTCCCACCCACTCTCCCTGTCCTGGCCCTCAAAAGATGCTTTTCTGTGCTGCAATTGGAAGCAAGAAAGTGGAGGATCCTTTCTGGATCTGAGATTCTTGGACTTCTCTTGAGGCAAAAAGATTCAATGATTGAAATACCCAGACATAGAGCTTACAACTTAATTTAACTGTAACTAGGATGTAGTTTCTGTTCATAGTATTTCTCTGGTTGCTGGTCTGGGGAGAAGATTTTCTGATCAGGAACTTCAGAGATAAAAGGAGAAAGAAGGTAGAAAAGGTGGGAAATAGCTAAAATATGTTAAACAACTACTTGGAGTTAGTCATTGTACTAGCTTTACCACATACCTTCTTTTGTGTAGGTGTGCATTGCCCTGAAACATGAAGCATGATTGAATATCATCTAATTAAGACCAGGCCACCTCTAATTATGTGTGAAATAGCATAATTCAGGAGAGAATAGGTGAATTGTTAACCAATGATAAGTACTATAAAAAGAGAAAACTGTTTTTTGAGATACTTTATGAAAAACTGTGATTATCTTAATGGCTCTTTTCTGTCATTATGGCCTCTGAAATTTTAGATAGTACACATTGAACAAATTGACTTTATCCTTTGTTTATGCAGTGAAAACAAAATTATGAGAAGAAAATTGTCTATTTAGGACATTTTTAAAGTTTCCCAAAACGCTAATGGAAATTAAAAGCTGAATTAGTCCAATATTTTGTATAACTGCCTCTTAATTATTTCCCTTTTAGTGTTGCTAAATTTTAAAAACTTCAATGTGTGTGATACATCACATAGTACCCAAAGGCTTAATGAAAAAATAGTATTTCTGTCCTACTCCCCACTTCAGTCAGCCTTTTCTAATCTGAGCAGGTTACTATCTGAAGCTTCTTTAAAACTATCATACAGGGACTTTTTTTTTTGTCATATTCTGGGATTGGGACCCTTATTTCCTGGAAAGTATGTCTTCTTTTTCCTTAGTTTAGTCCCTTATTTAGCTGGAGTATATCCTTAATTTACTTCCTAAAAGAGGGCCAATGGGTGGTAAATTTTTTTTAATGTGTCACTGAAACTCTCTTTTTATCTACTCTCACATTTAACTGATAATAATAGTTTGGCAGGGATGGAATAGTTTGGCTGGGATACAAGTGAGTTTTTCCTTAGAAATTTGAAGACATTGCTCTTCTAAGATCCACTTTAGCCGCTGAGAAAAGTTTACTACATTCTAATCCATTTTACATTGCGTTTTGTCTTTTTAATCTCTCTGGGAAATTTTTAGCCTTTTATTTCTGGTATTCTGCAGTTCTACAGTGATATCCTGGGATTTGAGTTTTGTTGGTTTTCCACTTAATATATGGGTGATTAGCGAGCTTTTTGAGGATTCATGTAGTGTGAAATTTTCTGAAGTCATTTCTATGATTATTTTCTTTACCCTGTTTTCTCTGTTTCTTTCTAGAATTCTTGGTAATCAAAACTAGAACTTATGAATTAATTTTCAGTCTTTTTTCTTTCACATTTTCCTTTTCTTTGAGTTTAAGTTTTCTGGTTTATTTCTTCAACTTCATATTCCAGCTCCTTGTTTCTGTTGAATTATTTATCTTGGCAATTGTATTTCCAGTTTCTAAGAACTCTTTATTGTATACCTTTCCTTATTCATATCGTTCAGTTCTTATTTTGTCAGTAACTATATTAAGTAGCTTGTTTCTATTCTATTTTGTTAGGATTTCTCAGGTTCCCTACATTATTATCTCTTTCTAAATGGTCATTTTGTTTTTTGTGTTTATTTTAGTTTCTGTTTCTTTTGGAATATTTCTTCAAATATCTAATGATTCTTTGTTGTTTATTAATATTTAAGAGTTGGGGGGGAACGTTGATTCAGGACCATTTATACATGGGCTGGGCTTGTTCATTTTACAGTGATAGATGCATGGTAGTGGACCCTCTGTACTTACTAAGTGGAGGATTTTTCCTTCTGGGGTTATTACAGTTTCTCCAGAGTAGAAACCTCTGATTTTTATTTTTATTTTTATTTTTTGCTTTTATTTATATTATTCCTAGAAGACTGGGAATCTATTCTTACCTTATGCAGACTTCCAATTAATTCCCATATTTTTAACCCTAACAGGTCATATACTTACCTTTTCCTGTATCTAGCATTTTGACCTTCTTTGGAGTTTTGCAGGGCAAATCGGTTCTGTTTTTGTTCATGTTCCTTGTCTGCACACACTGTGGTTGTGTCTTCCTCCAGTCCTGCTAAATCACTTATTAAAGTTTCTGTCTGCTATGTCCCCTATTCAATTCTCTTTGTTATTATGGTTTATATGTTTTTTAAATATTCTTTACTCTCATTTTAGTATCAGTTTAAAAGAAAGGTAAAAATATCTTTAATCAAAAGCCCTCTACTTTTTATCAATAAAAATACAGAGAAAAATATTTAAATAGTACTTTACTTGTGTGAATGCTTCCTTATGAAACTTTAATGTGTCACAGCTCAAATTTTACTTAATCCTTGCACGTTATTGTTGTTTGCTGGATTTGCCAGTAGAGAGGTGGGGTTTTGCATTCATTTGCAAACACAAGAAATGCAAATAAATACTGGAGGCCAGTGTTTGCTTGGGCTTCTCATAAGAGATTGCTATTATAGGGAGGAATCACCCTTATTTCAATAAAACATGAAGCCCTTCAAAATTTGACTGAATACTAGCTCAGAAAGAAGAATGTCCACTTAGGAAGAGGTAGTTGCATAATCTCTTTTGTTCTATTACTTTGATGTTCTCTAAGTGGCTTACCCCAAGGCAGTGTTCCTCAAACTCAAAAGAATTCTTTTCATGGATTATTTTTAGTAAAGTTTAGTTAGGCTATTTTCCTTATAAGGGTGAATTAATTTTATATAAGAATACTGAAGAAAAATGATTAATGAAAATAAAAAGAGCATAAAAATGATTTCTGCACCTCGATTCTTATTGGAAACAACAGAATTTTATAGAGCTTCTGAGAACTTTACATATAAATACATAAAATTTCTATTACCTAGTACTCATTAAATGTATGTTAGATTGATTTTATTGAACAATTTTGCACATACCTTACCTGCTTTAGTTGCTTGTTATCCATCAATCCAGTGGACTGTCATTACTGTCTTTGTCTTATTGACATCCGGGACCTAATCAAGTGGCCCTACTTAAAAGGACAAATGAGAAGCCACCTTTGAATTTTTTTTTTTAATATTTATTTATTTATTTGGTTGTGCAGGGTCTTTGTTGCGGCAGGCGGGCTCCTTAGTTGTGGCATGTGAACTCCTAGTTGCGGCATGTATGTGGGGATCTAGTTTCCTGACCAGGGATCAAACCCGGGCCCCCTGCACTGAGAGCACAGAGTCCCAACCACTGCGCCACCAGGGAGGTCCCACCTTTGCATTTTGTAGACTTCCCCTTAGTGTCTATTACCAGTATGAAGGAGTTGCTTTTGTGTTAGTCTGGGTTCTCCAGAGAAAAAAGAACCAATAGTGTGTGTATTTCTCTATCTACACGCACATACACATGTAATATATGAAGAGATTTATTGTAAGGATTTAGCTCACGTAGTTATAGAGACTGAGAAATCCCAAGATCTGTAGTTGTTAGGCTGGAAACCCAGGAGACTGATGATAAAGTTCCAGTCTGATTCTGAAGGCCTAAGAACCAGGAAAGTCAGTGGTGTAAGTTCATAATTCAAAGGCCAGTGTCCCAGCTCAAAGACAGACAGAGAGAATGTGAATTCTCCCTTACTCCACCTTTTCTTCTGTTCAGGCCCTCAGCAGACTGATTAAGGCCCACCCACATTGGGAAGGCATTCTGTAAGTCCACATGGATGGTAGTTTTGACAGAAGCATTGCGATTGTGGAAGCAAATCATATTCAGAGTAAGGGCAATAAGAACAAAACACTGCTCCTTCTGTAATGGAAGTGGTCCAGATAGCTGGCTGATGGGGATAGTGCCATATCAGGGACTCAGTATTTATATCTGCTGCTGGCAGGTAAGGCAGTAAGCAGTGACTAGCCAGATTGGCCACGTTGCTGAGTCCGTGCATAACCTCCATCCCTACCACCATGGCCATTTTGTTCATGAGCCTATTGGGTGATAATAGGGGTGGCTGGGAAAGAGCTGACTGGTATTCACAGAATGGGTCATCCTATCTGCTTGATTATTAAAATCCTCCTCTGCTGAGGTCACCCTTTGGTGAGCATTTACTTGAGACACAAATATCTTCATATTTTTTGCCCACTCAGAGATGTCTATCCACATATATCTTCCCCAAATTTCCTTGTAACCAATTTTTCAATCGTGTTCCTTCCAACTCCTGACCATCCTGTCATACCATTGGTCACAGCCCATGAATTGGCATATAATTGTACCATTTTTAATTCTAAGCAAAGTGAACAACTAGATTTACTGCTTGAAGTTGCCCACTGGGAGAATTTTCCTTTACTGCTGCCTTTCTGGGATGTTCCAGAAAGGGACCATAGTGTTGCAGCTGTCCACTTTCAGGTCTTGTTGGCATGTTGTACAGAACTGTCTGTAAACCAGACCTGTGTCTTCTCTTCCGCCATCAACTGATTGTAGAGAATTCCCCATGAGGCTATAGTGCAGGCTGAGAGAGAAGGTTGTATAGCAGGAGTAGGGACCATGGGCATGTGGGCCACTTTTTCATGTAACTTACTTGTATCGTCAGGTACGTATGGCTTGATCACATATATACCACTTCGATTTGATGATGGAATATTGATATACACACCCAACTTCATGGCTTTCTGTATTAGATAATAGCAGTTCATGATGGTCAGTTCAGGTAGCATGGTAGCTTGGTGGCTCAAGGTTAAACATTTAGTCACAGCTGAGATCCAGTAGCAGAACAAGAGCTTTTTCTCAAAAGGAGAGTAGTTATTTGCAGAGGATGGCTGGACTTTGCTCCAAAATCCTAAGGGCCTACAGTGAGATTCACCTATGGAGGCCTG
This sequence comes from Hippopotamus amphibius kiboko, assembly GCF_030028045.1. Taxonomy (NCBI): domain Eukaryota; kingdom Metazoa; phylum Chordata; class Mammalia; order Artiodactyla; family Hippopotamidae; genus Hippopotamus; species Hippopotamus amphibius. The sequence goes on along the minus strand of NC_080190.1, from coordinate 53,963,796 downwards.
CTAAAGTCTCCAAACAGCATCCCTATCTGCCACTGTCACTTCAGGTACCAGGGGATCTGCTGGATCGTATATGACCCAAGTGGCAGAGCAGTTGCACACTCTGGACCTGGACCTGTTGCAGAGTCTTCTGGGCCCTACTCAAAACTAGCAGCTGTTCTGGTCACTTGGTCAGTGAGCTGAAATAACACATCCAAATGAGAAATATGTTGCATTCAAAATCCAAAGAGGTCCACTAGGCATTGTACATCTTTTTTTGGTTGTAAGAAGATCCAGATTCAATAACTTATCTTTACCTTAGAAGGGATATCTTGACATGCTCATTGTCCCCACTCCTGCTACACTGCCTTCTTTCTCTACCAACAGTTGTTTATATTCCTTTTGTGTTCTTGGTAGTAATGGTAAACTGATGATTAGCCGTACTATTTAAAGTAACTTGTACATGAAATTTCTGTTTCTGGTCCACTAGAGTTAAAGTAGCTCTTGCCAGAATAGACGTCAACACATTTTATCCTTCTTCCACAAATTCTTGTTACCAGGGAAAAAAACTGAGCCAAACTAAACAGTATGTTTAGTGACTACATGATTTATATTCTGGTCCAAGCTTTTTATTGTGTCATAGACAGGAAACATCTTGTGGACCAGAACTGTTCTGCAAATCAAACTGTGACTAATCCTGGTATAAGATACTGTCCTTACCTGTAAAAGAAACATCCAGGGAATGAAAAAGATAGGCAACCAAATGTTATATCAGAGGTATCTTTATGTAGTATGCAAGAGAGAAGATGCCCTGGGAATGGAGATGTAGAGATTCACTGTATGCCATTTTAGAGACATTGATATTTTGCTTCCTGAAAGTTGAGTTTATCAGGTTGAAGAATTTTGGGGAGATCAGGGAAGCTGGCACACGCAAAGGCACAAGTTCTTGAAAGTATTAGCTGTGTTGACTGAGAGAAAACCCACAAGTATATAAGGTACTCAACAAAGAGAAAGCCAGAAAGACCAGGGCTCATTTGGTACACTTTGAGGTGACTTTTCATACAACTTCTTACTTAAAAAAGTTTATTAATGGAAAGTGATTAAGAACTTATGCTGCATGATGTAGTAGGGTATATATTTCAGTAACTATAAAGAGATCCTTCATGAAAGATAATTCATCTTTGCTGAAGAATGCCAGCAAAGAAATGTAGAAAGTGTGATACAATTGGAGAAACATCATTTTACAAACCCTAATGAAATTCCATAAATGAAATTTATGCTGGGGTTATTAATTATTGTTACAGCCATTAGGTGAGAGAGCTATGCTTTCCCAGCCAATTCACATAGTACCAAAATAACATCATATAACTTACTTACTAACTTATAAAAACACATAATTGTTCATTGGAGAGATCAAATTGCCATCACCCCGATCCAGTAATTAGTTTTCCCATCACTAATGAGTTGAACTAGCCAGATAGTGTGTATCTTCTCATGTGATACACAGAATTATGTTTATATTCTAGGCAAAAATATTTAATTTTTATTCCTTAAGTCATTATTTACAATTTCCTTTTTACAGGAGAAACAAGTGATAGAAGGTTAAGACAGTAACCAGAGAAATTCAAATGGTTGGAAATTCTATAGGAAAGATAGTGGTGGCCCTTCAGCTTACTAGTGTCCTAAAAATTTAGTACAGGGAAGTGACAGTGCTACCTTAAAAGGAATTTAAGAAATAGCTAGATACAGTGTGAGATTCTGGATTGGAACCTGGTTGGACAGATAACTGTAAAGGACATTTTGGCTTAATTGGGGAAATTTGAATATGGCCTATGTATTAGATGAGGTAGAATATTACTGAAGTGGAAAAGCAGGTTATAAAGCAGGATGTGCATTATGATCATATATCTTTATCTCTATATATCGGTATACCTGTATCTCCAGAGGATATGCACTAAAGTAGTAACATGATACCTGGGTGGTGAGAATGTGGTCTTTTTTAAAAAATCTACATTTTCTAGTTTCTGGTTTTCTACAATATATATTTACTGTTTTGGAAAAAAAATAAAAAGCTATTGAAAAAGTATGTATCCTATTTAAAGATCAGTTAAAAATTGGATATGGTTAAAACGTAGGGTATTAGGGAAGAGGCAAGAATGATAAATAGGCTTAGGGCAGATTGTAAAGGATCCGTGTGCCACAAAAGGAACTTGAGCATTATTCTGTGGACAGTAATAAGCTGGGATGAATGACATGGCCAAATTGGTATTTTAAAAATATTACTTGAAGGAATTTATGGAAAATGAATAGCAGAGAGAGTGACTTAAGTCATAATATTTAGGAGGCTGTTGAGGACATCCAAGTTTCAGCTTAAAGTTTTTAAAAAGTCTTCTCTTTCATGTATGTCTTTCAGAGTTGTATGTAAAAATTTTATATGGTGGTCATACATTTCATACTGGGCATTCTTCTAGGTTCTGTAATGTATATTATCTCTAATTCTTAAAAAGTAGGTGATATTGGCTTCATCTCATAGTTGAAGAAGTTGAGGCTCAGAGAGCTAATTCTAGGAGATACGCTGGGGTACAGCAGGAAGAGGAGAGTGAAGGCAGCCTCTAGCACTGTCTTCACCATCGCCTTGCATCCCTTCAGCCAAACCCAGAGCAATGGTTTATTAAATAGGCCTCTGTATTTGAGTTCCCTTGTACAAAGTTATCAACGCACACAAATATAATTTAAAAATTGTAAACCATTGTGTTTAGTTTTGATCTATTTTTTGTTTTTGTTATATGCAGCTCAAGGATACTTCACAGTTTAAACAGTGCTTTCATGAACTTTATTTTGTTTCTCAGTACTATGGGATAGGGAGGATGGCAGTGATCCTATTTTAATGGTCAGAAAACTGAGACTCCCAGGTTTATTGTGTTTCTCAAGGTCACCTGGTTGCATACTAACGCAGAATGTATTTTAAGCCCAAGGTTTTTGAAATATCTTAGGATAATACTTCTCATATTTTATTACCTAATTTAGAGAATTTTAAATAAGAACTTTTGATCCTGAACTGAAGACATGGGCACATACAGAATAAAAAAAATTTAGTGGTGTCTTGTCTCCTTACTTTAATTCTCTACTTCCTGTTTCAACCACTTAGAGCATCATATGCATATAGAGAAGGGTACAGTTCATAAATGTCTATCTGAGTCAGTTTTCAGAAACTGAAAATATGCATGGACCTAGCACCCAACAAGAAAAAGAACATTACCAGGACCCCAGAATAGAAGCCCGTTTTAGTCATTAACCTGCATTGCTAATGGTGACTACCTGATTTCTGAAAACATTGACGAGTTTGCCTGTGTTTGAACTTTACATAAAAGAAGGGAGTATATTATATTCCCTTTTTGTGTCTGGCTTCTTTCGCTCAATATTTTATTTGTGAATCATTCATTTTTTGCATTTTTTCTTATTGCTATAGAGTATTACATGATGTGAACATACCACAGTTTATTTCATTTGTTCTACAGTTCATAGGCACTTAGGCAGTTTTTGGTTATTATGAATAGAGCTGCTACATTATTCTGATGTATATGTCTTTTGGTGAACATACATGGGCATTTTTGTTGGGTATATACCTGTGAGTGTAATCAGCTTTAGTAGATACTGTAAAACAGTTTTCCAGAGTGGTTATGCTAATCCATTTTCTCTACTCTCATTTCATTATTTTCCCTGTTTGCTTTTATCATATTATCACATTCAGCATCTGTTTTGACCTTGGAGTGAGAAATGAAAAATCTAAGGTGGAGTAGTGAGAAGAACATGATGGTATCTCTTTATGACATTTTTCTTTGGGATTGCAAAATATTTGATCCTGATGATTCATACTCTGTTTTGGGGATAAAAATAAAGAAGTATATACGAGGGTGAGTCAAAAATTATCCACACCCTGGCTGTAGAATTTATTTTAACTTTTAGAAAAGACAAATAAATCATTTTTCAACATAATCTCCTTGCTTTTCAATACACTTTGCCCTTATGTCAACAAGCTTTCGTATTCCCTTGTTAAAAAATGTTTTAGGCCGATCTGCAAGCTACGAATGCACCAGTGTCTTCACTTCTTCATCAGAAGTGAATCTTCGTCCTTATAGGGACGTTTTCAAGTGACCAAACAGGTGAAAGTCCAGTGGAGCAAGATTAGGACTATAGGGAGGATGCTTTAACACCTCAAAATGAAGTTTTTGCAGAGTGTTGACAATGTGGACAGAAGTGTGCAGACATGCATTGTCGTGCAAGATCACAACACCCTTGGATAGCAGTCCTCTGCGTTTAATCCAGAGTTTGGGCTTCAGCACAAACTTTTCGAAACCTACATCTGTCATGGATTATTTCGTAGGCAGAGCCATGGGCTGATCTGCAAATGATTTGCCGCACAATCCACTGTCACTCATCTATTTGACAGAATCATTTCACATGTACGCTCAATGTTGTCATCAGCCGTGGATGTGGACGGGTGTCTGGCTCCTTCTTGATGGCTAACACTTGTGCGACGTTTCTTGAACTTCTCTATCCATTCATACACACTTCTTTGTGACAAAACACTTTCTCCATACTGTGCAAAGCCTTCGATAAATAACGGCACCAGGTATAATACCCTCAGACCACAAAGAACAAATCACTGCTCGCTGCTCTTCTTTTGTGCAAATCACAAGTGGGCGTCCATTTTTGCTCACGCCCCAGTTAGAAAGGAACTGATGTGTAACACGTTTACAGCTGCACAGCAGTGAGTGGGGAGTCAGTAGCCTTGAACGGAAAGTGCTGATAAAATAGTGCAGCAACAGAAGTTTTAATATAGCCGAGTGCGGATAATTTTTGACTCAACCTCATAATGTTTTATGAACTGCGAAGTATGGTGTACAAATGTTTTGTTTTCTCATTTCCTCCTAGTTTCATTGTTGAGAATGAAACCAGTAGTTGGTTCCTCACATAATTCTCTTGTCTGTCTCTGTCTCTGTCTGTTCCTATCTCTTTATCTCTCTGTCTGTATGGGTGGGAATGGATGCATGGGTGCAGTGGCAGGTGGATGGAATATTTACAGCAGCAGCATCCGGGGTGAGTGCACTAAGAGATGAGGAGCTGCTGAATGATTGCCAATTGGTGGCAGAGAACCACAGAAAAGTCAGGAACTCATGCTTCTCTATCCCCAGAGTTTTCTCATCATTCCACGAAAAATAAACTTATAAAATATACATAAAAAGAGCATATACAGCATAAGGGTACACTTTAATGAACAATGTGAAACAGGTTTGTACTCACCACCCAGGATAAGGAGTGAGACATTAAGAAGCTCCCTGTGTGATCCTTTCTGATTGTAGTGCCTTCCCTTTCCAGAATCTAGTATTTCCCTTGCTTTTCCTGTTAATTTTTAACTGTCTCTGTTTGTGTCCTTGTGAATACTAGTTTTGCCTCTTTTAGAAGTTTATATAAATGAAATTATACTGTTTTTCTCTGTGAATTGCTTCTTCCATTCAGCATTTTCTTTAAGGTTCTTTCATATTTATGTTTAGTTCTGCTTCATAAATTTTCATATTTGCACTGTCCAATTCTGTGAACAATTTCTTTCTCCATTTTACTCTTGATGTCCACTTTGTTTCTTTCCAGTTTCTTTTTTGCTATGACAAATAATACTGATATGAAGTTTTCCTAGTGTGAAAATTCTTCTGGAGTAACTAGGAGTGGAATTTCTGAATCATGAGGCATAGAAATATTCTACTCTAGAAATACCAAACTATTTTCCAAAAATGTTCAATTTGTTTCACTCCCTTCAAGTAGTAGATGCGTTTTTTCCGTTGTTCTACATCTAAGCAACACTTCATATTATGAAACTTCTTAATTTTTGTCATGTAATGGGAATCTAGTGATATTTAATTGTGGCTTTACTCTGCATTTCAAAATCAGGAAATCAACATTGACACATTACTACCATTTAATCCTCAGAGCCTGTTCAGATTTTGCCGTTTGTCCCGGTAGTGTCCTTTATAGCAGAAAGATCCAGTTTAGATTCACACATTGCTTTTAGTTATCATGTTTCTGTGGCTTTCTTCGAACTGTGGTACTTCCTCAGTTTTCTCTTGGCGTTGGTGACCTTAATATATTTACTCTTTTACCAATTCTCCTTACTATAACCAGCTTCTCACCACCTCTCCTGTGCAGTTGCCCTCCTCACCCCTCTAAGATTCTGAATCCTTATGCCTGGGTGCTCCCCTGTGTACACCTTCTTTACCCTACTTGGGCTGTGACTCCTTGTCAGCTCTCTGGGTTTGGATACCGCACCCCAGTCTCCTCCTCCCACGGATGTCTCTTCACTCTGCCTGGGCTTGACACCACATGTCAGTTGATGCCTGCACATGGATGCCCTCTTAGCCCTACTTGGGCCTGACACCTTACACTGGGCCTTTTCCTGCAAAGATGCCCTCTTCATGCTGCTTGAGCCCTGGTAGCCCTCTGCAAGCCATGCCGTGGGAGTATGCCCACCCCACCCAGGTTGGACTCTGACAGCCCACACCAGGCTGCCGCTGTGTGCATGTGCCCTCCTCATCCTATTCAGGTTTGACTCTGGTATCAGATTGTTCCCCCATCCCCTCTGTGGATGCCCTTTTCACACTTTTGGGCTCTCACATGCCTTGGTAAGCCGACCCCCTGCAGGCACATGTTTCTCAACCTACTTAGATTCTGAAACCCTGTGCTGGGCTGTCCTTTAGGGTGGAGATTTATCTTTTTCTGTCTCACCTAATGGCTTATTCAGGAAGATAAAGGAAAGTGAGGAGGAAGTGGAAGCAAATTTTTAAAAAATTATTGAAAAATTTACCTTTATCAAGGTAGAATTTGCATTCAAATAAAGTGTGCCCATTTTAAGTATATAGTTTGAGTTATGATGAATATATACAGTTGTGTAACCACCACCACCACAATCAAGATATAGTACAGCTTTATTACTGCTAAAATCCTCTCATGTCCCTTTGGAATCAGTCTTCTCTCAAACCTGGCCCAGGCAGCCATTGCTCTGCTTTCTGTTACTAAAGTTTTGCCCTTCTAGAATTTCATCAAAAAATTTTGTCTTTTTCTATCCAATGTGTGCTTTTTTTGTTGCTGGATTTTGTCACTCACCACAATGGCTCTGATACGCATCTGTGTTTTGTGAGTTTCAGTACATTCCTTTTTATTGTTGAATAGCATTCTGTTATACATAAATCTACCACAATTTTATTTCTTTCCATTTACCTGTTAATAGACATTTGAGTTGTTTTTAGTTGTGGGTTAATTGGGATAATGTTTAATTTCTAGAATAGTGATGAAAGTTAATAATAAAAGATGTATTCAAAAAATTAGAATTTGAATTTAGGTTATTTTTCCACTTGTGATCTTGGATACATTAAATTACTTAAACTTCCCATGCCTAAATTTCCTCATAAAAGAAATAGAGATTATAATATCTCCCATCTCAGGACTGTTATAAAGAAAGCATGAAGAAATTCAGATAAAGTGCTAAGCATAGTGTCTGATGCATAGAAAGCAATTAATAAATGTTGGCTGTTATAATACTGACAATAGCAACATCAACAATGATAAAAATGTGAAGGTCAAGGGGTTTTAATTGCTTGCATTGCTCATAATTTTATGTAGCTGCTCAAAAAGCCAATTCCATTTAATTTAGTATCCATTTATTGTTACTTTATCATTCAGTATACTTTAAGTACTTGTTGAGTATCAAGGATTGTGGTAGTAAAGAAGATGAAAAGAAAGAAGACATTATTCTTGTCCTATATCCAGTGCATTGTTCTTAAAACTACGCGTTACAACTGGTTAGTGGGTTTTGAAGTAAATTTTCTCCATCATAACTAGACTTTTTTCCCCCTAATAAAGTAAATAGAATAGTGTAGAAACTATCAAGGGGCATCATGTGTAATCAGGACAAATATTTTGTGAAATTTGTTTTTGGTATGGTATCTGTATCTCTTTATCTGTGTACCATCCATCTATCCATCTGCCATCCTTTTTAGGTACATACATGCATGCTCACACACACACACATACACATGCACACATATTCAAGTATATGTGTACATGGTTGAGTTGTAAGATGTATTCCTTATTTTGGGACATAGTCCAAAAAAAAACCTGTTCTAGTAGATTAAACAGTACTATACTCAAGACTCCAAGGATAATAAATCAAAGATTTAAATTGAAAATAATGAAATAACCACTGCATCAATAAAACATTAAATCATTAATAAATCTGAGAGATATTTATGATGTTTTATAAAGAACCCTGCAAAACTTAGTATAAAAGGTTTACAGTACTCTGTAATGACCTATATGGGAATAGAATCTAAAAAAGAGTAGATGGATATATGTATGTATATAACTGACTCACTTTGCTGTACAGCAGAAACTAACACAATATTATAAATCAACTATACTCGAATAAAAAATTATTTAAAAAAAGAAGGCATTCATAAATTCCTAACTTAAAGAACCACAGTCCTAAACTAAGAATTTAACAATACTTAATGGCAAACATTGATGGTACAGCAAACGTTGATGGTGCCTTTGAGCTGAAGTTGAGAGACCAATTAAAATTCAGCATAACCTATACATAACATATATGGGTTATTCAGAAGGCAGTACACTTGCTGATATATCAACATGTATTTACTTGTTTTGACTCTGTGTAGATAAAAGATTCTCTGGTTCTCTTCAAATCCCTGAATCCATACATCAGTTTAAAAAATAATTGTTTTATTTAGTGCTATTGTATGATACCCTAAATCAACGTGAAAAAATTTCCATGTAACATCTATTTTAGCCAAAACTAAATAAAGTTTAAATTGCCTTGGGGAAAAAAAAAAAGATTTAGAGAAAATACTTATGTTCTATAGGAAGGCTAAATATTATAAAAATTATCTTAATCCATGAATATTAGTGTAGTAACTGAGACAACTACATTATAGTCTAGGAGAACATACAAGTATTAAATAATTATAAGACTGATGTGTTGCTGTGTCACACTGATTCGACATCCAGGCTCCCTGGGATCAGTCCCCAGGTCCAAGCTGTGTAGGGATAGACCGGGCCATAGGCCAGAACTTCCGGGGCACACACTGCTGTTGGGGTCCATCTAGCTCCTAAACAATTCCCCGGAAGCCAGATCTCATGGGAACTCCTTAGCATTTCCCTCCAGGGCATTGCCAGGGAATCTGATCCATGAGAAGCACATGGGAGACCTGTCTCCCACAGTGGGGGTTTGGGGAGCACATTGGGTGGGTGGGAAGAATGATGTGTTTGAAAGAGCAAAGATAAGATACGATCTGAGTGTATGATTGGAACCTGTAGTTCTTCCCAGTACTCTTGGTAGATGTAAAACAATTTGAGCCAAAATCACAAGTTTTATTTTGGGATTCATCAGAATGACTCCAAAATTGTTAACACCAAAGTATAAGATTTGTGTACATTAAGAAGGAGGAAAGAGGAGGGAAAATCCCTTTAGAGCAGGGTATAATATTGATACAAATAGAAACATAGAGCAGTGGAAGAGAATAGAAATATGTGCTGAAGTATCTGCTAAAATCAGTTGGGGACTTCTCTGGTGTTCCAGTGGCTAAGACTCTGTGCTCCCAATGCAGGGGGCCCAGGTTTGATCCCTGGTCAAGGGACTAGATCCTGCATGCTGCAACTAAAGATTCTGCATGCTGCAACTAAAAGATCCTGCACACGACAAAAAAGATCCCAAGTGCCGCAACTAGACCCAGTGCAGCCAAATCAATCAGTCAATCAATCATTCAATCAATCAATTAATCAATCAGTTGGACACAGAAGGGTTTTGAAATGTTGAGAAAAACTCAGTAGTATAGAAGCATTACTTAGTTTCTTTTTTATAATAGTAAACTCAGATGGTTTGAAGGGTTAAATTGTTTTTGATGTAGAAAAATTAGAAGAAAGCTACAACTAATATTTTTAGGTGACAAAAGAAAACTATAGAAAAGGATATCCTGAGTCAGATGTGTACAAATTAAACACTTAGGATTAATAAAAAGTCTTTACAGAAGAAATTTGTAAATAAGGTTTGCTTAGAATGTTACAGACTTTACCCATGTGTAACAATGTTCTAGTCAATTTGAATGCCAGGTAGATTTTCTCTTTTGAAAATGTCTTCATCCCAACTATCTGTAAGGATCAACTCATCTCTGAAACACTTATTGAAAATCAGGCTTTATCACGCTTAAATTTTTAAAATGCTTCCAAATGTAGCTTGAATCATTAGATTTTTTAATCCCATAGGTGAATTACAGTATTACTCAAAAATTATTCCCAGTGCACATTCTGCAGTTTGTGTGATGTGATCTTCGTCCATATACTTTTGTTTTTTAAAAAAGTGACTTTGAAAAGAAAATGAAAAAATCTCTCCTCTTCCTCTACTCCCTTTCCTAGGATGCCTCTTGTGATTGTGTTGTAGCATATCTGAAACACAAGGCAGCTTTGTTGACATCACTGATGCTGCTTGTCAGCAGAGATTGGTCAACGCTGCCAAACTTTTTGGTTAGTCATTTCAAGTGTCCATGTCCATTGCAGCTGCTCTGGAACTCATAGGAAGATCCCAGTTTTTGCAAACTAATGGAAGCACCTGGGTAAGATGGAGTTTGTTATAGGGTTTTCCAACAAGTTAATATGTGAAGAATTTAATATTAGAACAAAAGTTTACCTTATGCTTTGTCAAAAAAGAAGAGTGAAAGATGGTGAACATCTCCCTCTTAGAACAGAGGAAGGTTTACCTATCTCTTTGAATCTTTAGTAAGAGGCTAATGACATGAGTTAATCAACTTAAGGTTAATTGCATTCAGAGTTCAAAAATCCTAAGTAGAACCCATAGACACTGCTAAGACACTTCACCTAGAAAAGCAGCCAGAATACTTGGATAATCAGTTAACTATGAATTGCTTACTTTTGTGCAGTGGTGGTTTATAGTTTTTATGTATTATTTTTGCATCTTGCATTTATTAAATATGTTATGTACAATGCTTAGAACAGTGCTAAGCGCTGGTCAGTAAATGTTAACTCCTTAATATGTGTAGCATGAATCATAAACATTGCATGCATGGCTGTTATTACGTGTTTTTCAGAAAGAGAATGTTTTATCTACATTTTATGGTTTCTCCTCTTGCCCCCTGCTTAAAACAACTTGCCTCAAAATGTTTGCTAATTTTGGCCTGAACACTTTTCATCTTAGTCAAGGTTTTATAGAGAGTACTACCATTATTTAGTTTCACAGTTATTTGGAGGGTAGGTGGCTTTATTCTTGATTGAAGGAGATTATATTCATGGTCTTTAAGCTTTTGTGCTTTGATGGAAATAATAGCTTTTTCCTTCTTTGATCTCTTAAATCTAGACTACTAGTCTGTTAAAAAAAATTAGAAGGCTTTTTTCCCCATTGAGACATGGCGATAACGTAAACATTAATGACTAGTGATTGTCTTGGGCTGTACTATAAATTTATTTAGAAGTTTTTCAGTTTTCACAATGTTGGTTTGGTGTACGGGACTTGCTTTTTAATTAATTTCTAATCTTAGTACATTAATAATAAAGAATAATAACTATATGATATAAAATCTTTGGAATGTGTTGACATTTCCTCTGTGTCCTAAAGAAGGTGGTAGAAAACTTTTCCTTGGCCACATAGTAAATATTTTACTCTTTTCAGGTAAGAGGCAAAGTTGATGATGTTATGTAGATATTACTGAAATCATTTAAAATGTAACCATTTAAAAATGTAGAAACCATTTTTAGCTCATGGACTATAATAAAAATAGGCAGTTGACTGGATTTGTCTTGTGGACTGTAGTTTATTAACCCGTGGCTTGGAGCATGGTCAGTTTTTGTGACTTTTATGTTTGTTTGAATAGGATATATATTCTCTATGTTTTATGTAGCAATATTTCTATTCATCTTTTTGTATCTTTAGTATGTTTTATTAGGTATACGAACCTTTATGATTGGCACATTTTCTTGGTGGAGTGTTCCTATAATCACTAATTAAAGCCTTTCCTTATTAATACTTTTCGTCTTTATTCCTTAATTATAACCTCTTATGTTATAATAATATTGCTGTGTCAGCTTTATTTTCCTTGGATGTTGAGATTCATCTGATGTTTCTCTCTTTTTGTTTGCTTTTGTTGTATTAGTTAGGTCTTACATTAGTTTTCCAGGGCTGCCATAACAAAGTACCGCAAGCTGGGTGGCATAAACCGAAATTTATTCTCTCATAGTTCTAGAAGCTAGAAATCTGAACTCACGGTATCATCAGGGCCATGTGTTCTCTGAAGGCTGTAGGAGAGGGACCTTCCTTGCCCCTCCAGCTTCCGGAGGTTGCTGGCAATCCTGGGCATTCCTTGGCTTGTAGATGTATCACTCCAGTCCGCTTCCATTTTCACATGACCTGTGCCTCCAAATGTCTTTCTTCTTGCAGGGACACCAGTCATATTAGATTTAGGCCCCACCCTAACCCAGTATGACCTCAACTTGACTACCCCCATCCTTTTTTCTCTTCATTGTTCAGATTGGATGACTTCTATTGATCTATCTTCAAGTTCGCTCTGTTACCTCAAATGCTAGTCCATTTAGTGCATTTAAAATTTTGTTATTGAATCTTTGCAGTTCTAAAATTTTCATTTGTTTCCACTTTGTATATTCTGTCTTTGCTGAGACTTTCTCTTTCCATTCCCTTTAAGAGTTCACCCTTACTTTTGGAGAATTTTTACAATAGCTCTATTAAAGTCTCTTCTAATTAATTTCAACTTCTCTTTTGCTTTGTCATTGATGTTTGTTGATTATCTTTCTCTGTGTGAGTTGAGATTTTCTTTGTTGTTTGTACTTTGAGTAATTTTGGATTACATCTTAGATGTTTGTTGTGTTGTGAGACTCTTGATCTTATTAAATCTTATGAAGGATATTGTTTTTTTTTTTTTTTTTTTTTTTTTTTAAAGCAGAGAGATGATCTGGTTGGGGTCACACTGCAAGTTCCAATTAGCCACCTTTGGATTGTGGTTGTAATATCAGTTGTTTCCAGAGCCTTTGCCATGCTTGCTGGATCCGTTTTGAGTGTATACCTTCCAAAAGCTAGCTTGAGACCTGGGCAGTGGACTTAGTTTATTTCTCAAAGTCTTTGAAATGCTATTTAGGATCAGATCCAGCAAGTGTGGTGCTCAGGAGTGGTGAACCTAGAAATTTACATACAACTTTCTGGAGTCACTTGCTTCTTGACTTCCTGGTATTTTCTATTTCCCTTGGCTCCCCTTTTTATTCCTCTACAATGAAAGCTGATGTATTATTTTTTCTGTTCTGCTGCACACTTCCCACAACTACACCCATGTCCAAGGCTAAGCAGTGTGAGCTTGTTGTTGTTTCCTATTTCTTGGTGTTCCTGCTTTGCAGTGAGCAGGAAGTTACTGTGGCTGTTGGGAAATCAGTCAAATTTTACAGTCCCTTTTTTTCTCAAATATATACTTGTATGTAGGACTCACCCTGTTTTTATATGTCAAGGCAGAGGAGCTTTCTTACTGAGATGAGTCTTGTAAAAATTTCTTTCGTCTTTTCTTTTAAACTTTTTTTTTAATGTGTTCTGAGGACATTTGTTATTCATTAGGATGTTACAGTCTCTCTCAGGTCAAATTCTTTTTTTTTTCTCTCTCTTTTAGGTCAAATTCTTAATGTCTATATGGCATCACCAATACAAATGTAATTTATCTCTGCTGGAAATCTTACAAATGCTAATACTTCACTGTCAATCACTATTACCTACTGAATTTTTCTAAGCACTCATTCCTAGGCCTCATCGCTAGAGATTCTGATTCAATAGGTATACAGTACAATAAATAAAGACGAAAACAGTCTATACACGGATGTCTCCTATTTTAGCACTCCTATTTCAATGCAGGACATTTCCATAGTCTGGGAGATTTCCTTTAGGACAGATAGGTCTGAGGAAGGTTGCTATGGTAGTGCTCTTTTGAATGTTGCTGATTCAGTGTGTGTCCCAAGGCAGCTAGGTATCATCTGAACAAATAAGGTGTGGAGCCACAGTAGTACTGCCTTGGTCAGGGCCTCAGTCCCTCACCATCATCCCAGGCATATTGTTTTCTGGTTCGTCTTTCTTAAGGTTGTCTGTGAATCATTGAATGTGCCATTTTTAGCTGGTTATCCTAAACCATTTCAGCAAGGGGTAGGACTTAATATTATCCTGTCATTTTTTTCTTAAATTGGGTTTAATAACAAAAATTTAATTTTTTCAATTTTTTCAATTGAGGTATAGCATACATCAGAAAAGTGCTTAAGGTTTACTGTTCTTAAGTGTAAAACTTGTACTTTTCATTTGTATGTACCCATGTAACCACCATACAGACAAGCTATAGAACATTTCCAGCATTCTTATGGGTTATAACTCACTTTACTGTCAACACCCTTTTCCCAAGTCAATCACTGTTCTTCTGATTTTTAGCAGCATAAATTAGTTTTGCCTTTTTTTCAAACTTCATATAAATAGAGTCATGCAATATGTATGCTCATGTGTCTAGTATTTTTCATCAAATGATTTTGTGGTCAGTCCTTTGAGCCATTTAATATTATTGTTTCTGACTCCTTTACATGCAAAACAGCACATCTGATTCAAGTTTGACTTCTATTTTACATTTTTCATAGGTGAGGTAATCTTAAAATTTTTTAGAAAATTTCCCATATTCCTTTTCCCACTCTAAAACTTTCAGTGGCTTTCTGCATCATCAACTTATATAGTGTATGTTATTTATTTTCACAAAATATTCTTTCCTGAGCTCTGTTATTTCCCTCTTCCATATTTCTTTCTACCAGTGCATAGAGATGAAAAAGAGATTTCAAAAATCTTATTTCCCATTTGTCATGCTAGCGTTTGGTCTGGGGTGAATTCAGGTTGAACTGAATGTCTACAGTTAATTGTATTAATCTTGCATTTTCCTCTTCTTTCTGACAGCATGATGGAAGTGGTTCATTGCATGATGTTCAACTCTCATTGCCCTCTAGTCCGGAACCAGAAGATGGTGATCAGATAAACAAGGTATGATGACTAGGTAGTTATGCTGAATTTTTCAAAAATATATTTTTATTATTAACATTATGAAGCAATAATAATTAAAACATTTAATAATAAATAAAAGTGCAGCTTTGCTGTCTTAGTTTTTAATCAGATTTGCTTTTAACTTTTCTACCTTATTAAGTTAAAATGATAATCCTCTGGTGCTTTAATTTGAGTTTGTTTTATCAGTTGGATAGTCATATGTCCCTGTATTAATATTGGTGCAGGATTCTTTTTTAAAAAAATTAAATCATTAAATTCTTTTTTCATAATTATGAATAACAGTTTTAAAAATATGACTGCCAATAAAAATTAAAACAATACGGTACTTCTCATATATAATCACAACACTGAAGAAATATTAGCTGAAAATGACAGTTTATTTTTTTTCATGTTTAAAAATATAATTATAGAATGCAGATGCATTTTGGTATTTGAAGGTATATTTTTTTGTAGTTCCTATCTTTAGGTCTGCTTTTAGTTGAAGAAAGTTCTTTTTGTTTTTTGCATCTGCCTGAATCATTTATTTATTTCTTAAGCACATACAGGTATTCTTGATGTCTTTCATGTTTCCAAGTAAAATTATGGTTTCCTTTCACATTCGATTTTCAAGGTATGCTGCTCAGTGTGTGCTGCTTGTCTGTAGTAACAACCTCAAAATATTGGTGGCTTACAATAACAAAAGTTTAGCTCTTACTTGTTATTTCTCAATATGTTGCATTTTGATTGTAGATTAGTGGGACTTCATGTGTCCTCTTCGTTCTGGGATCCAGGTTGAAGCATCAGCCCTTATCCTGGGACATGTTTTTTGTACCTGAAGGAAAGTAGCTTTGGCAGGATACCATGTGGATTCTGCTTGGATGTAAATGTGTCCCTTCCAAAACGGGTCAAGTGGCCAAGCTTGGTATTAGGGGTCAAAGAAGCATAATTTTCTCACAGGATGTGGAGTGACTTATTGGGAACAAATTTATGTATAAAACACAAAATCAAAAGCGTATAGGATAGTAGTCACATCTGGTCATCTAATCTTGGCTTTTCAACACGTTACCTACCTGTTCATATGTAAATTTCTTTGCATCTCTGGGCTTCCATCCTATTGTGAGTATAATAATAGGTTTGAAGTAAGACATATCTTTTTAAAAAACTTTTACTTTCATACTCAATTGAGAACCATTGATTTAGCTGATTTCTGATGCTCAGTTTTTTTAAGTTTTATGACTGATATTTAAAAGTAAAGTTGACTTTTTTCCTAAATTAGTTTTTTACATGTAAAGAAATTCTTTTTAAAGAAAATATATTTAAATCCAAATTTTTACAGAACTAGTGCCTTCACTTTTTCCATCTTCCTTTATAGTTTGTCTGTATATTTAATATTACATGATAGACATATCATGTGTTTATTTCTTGTCCCCAGTGCCTTTCTTTTCAGGCAGATCATTCCTAGTCTTTCTTCCTTCTTTCCAAGATGAGATGCAATAGCTAGATTGTTTTGCAGTTCAGTTTCAAATGATACGAATATGGTGACTTATACCATTACAACTTTAGTGTCTAAAATCTCCACTGGACCTGCCATGTCTCTAGTCTCTCCTTTATCTCAGGAAAGCTCCCTCTCCCATTACCCTTATGAGCTGTTCCAGACATCGATCGCTCTCTTCAGCCCCTTTCTCAGCAACTCTTCTCAACTTCTGCAGGTAACCTTGTGTTCATCAAGTAAGATCTTCTGCCTTCATGCCTCCTGACTTATCTGTATCTATGTCACTTTCATTCACTTTGTTCCAGTTGCAGGAAAAAGTGACCACTCTGCTGTGGAAGACCACCCTTTCTTCTCATGTTGTCAAGTCTCTCTTCTGCTGCAGTTAAAGATCTAACTACATCCTCCTCCTCTCTCATCTCGCTTCAGTGCGCTTTCTCAAGTTCCTCTGCATCCTCACTTTATAAATTTCTATATCTTACCTATCCTAAATTCAGCAAATCAAATAAACCTTTACTTGACTCTCCTTAAACTACCTTTCCTGTTAATGTAGAAACCTGGAAAAATAGACATTTGGCAGGGCCTTTGTCATACAAGCTTTATCCCTTGGTTTTTGTGTTACTTCTCTCTAAATTCCCTCTATACCCTTTAATATTCTCCCCCCACCGTTTTCTCTGTAGGTTCCTTTTCTTCTTTAGAATGTAGATTTGTATCTTTAGTCCAGTTCTCATTGAACCTTCTACTGTCATGATTTCACGTATAACATATATATTGGTAACATATAAAATCAGTCTCTCTCACACCTGGTAATCCATTGTCCACTGGACATTTCCACTGTGTGTCCCATAGGTGGGACACATCTAACACACCTCTCACAGGTGTGTGTACCTCTAGCAATATAGTTAAAACTCAAAAATATTCCTCTTTGGGGAGTTCTCTGGGGGTCCATTTGTTAGGACTTGGTGCGCTTACTGCCAGGAGCCCAGGTTCAATCCCTGATTTGGGATCCTGCAAGCCATGTGGTGCCACCAAAAGAAAAAAAAAAGAAAAGAAATAATATATGTGTCCTCTTTGAACATATTTCTCCTCCTTCATTCTCTCTTTTTTTTTTCCTCCTTCATTCTCTGTTTCTACTTACTATATCATCCAAGCTAGAGATGGGGATGTCACTCTTGACTACTCCTCTGTGCTCTTCTCTCACATGCAGTGAACTGCCAACATCTCCTCTTCTCCTCTTTCTTCTCCTCCCTATTATCACTCTCTTAGGTCAAGCTCCTGCTCTTACCTGGAGTATTGCAACATCTTGATAACCGATAACCAGTTTCCTAGCCTAGCTTTGTTGTTGTCTTTGTCAAATATATCCTCCAAACAGCTGTCAGAGCCATCTCAAATGCAAATCTATTGCAAATCTCCGTGGCTAAAGCCATGCTTGAAGTTCAGGCCCTCTATGATCTGACCCTTGCCTAGTTTACTAACCACATTGCTCTCCACTGTTCACCAAAGCCTTCATGTGACAGCATCACTGCTTGCAATACTCCAGATATGCTCTGCTTGTCCCCATCTCAGTATTGTCTTAAAAAATCCCTTACCCTAAAATCCAAAGCCTGCCACACTTTGTGTCTTTAGAACTTTTTACTTACCCTTTAAGACTCCACTGGAGTTACCTATTTCCTGATGTGTTCTCCTTTGCCTATCTTTTTGTGTAAAATCCTTAGAGCATTGCCTGTTATAAAATAAGTGCTATATGCATGTTGGCTATAAATGTTATTACCATATTGTATTTTGATTTCAATTCTGAGTCCATTTCCTCCAGCACCAGCAGAACCTAGCCATGACTGAATGATGGCTATATAGTATTCCATCAATTCACTACATTGTATTTCATTTGTCCTCTTATAGGAGAATTCTAAATTTGTAAACTTTAAGATAATATCTTATTATAGGTTTTCTCGTACTTAGGTTCATTTCTTTGGCATAGGATATGGATAACTGAATCAGAGAGCTGAAGTAATTTTTATAACTCTTGTATATAGCAGTATATGTTTGTCCAGAAAGGTCAATTGTTATGTCTGATAATGTACCATTTTTCCTGTAGTCTTGTAATCACATTGAGTATTTCTCCCCCTAATTTAATACCTATAAAATGATACCTTTAATACTTCAATTTGTATTTCTTCAATAAATCAAATAGAACATTTTTCTAGTTATATATATATGTGAGAACTGACTGTTTGTCTGCTGGGGCCTAGAAATGATCTTATATGTTTGAACAGGCTCCTAATATACTTTAGATACAAATTCTTTGTCATATTAGCATAGGTTTTCACCAGCTTTTAACTTTAATGTTAATTGTATAGCTGCTTTAAATTTTTATACAATCAGATATGCTTATCATTTCTTGATAGCTTCCTTTGCCACTTAGTTTAAAAATGTATCCTTCATGATTTGCAATCTACCTTTTTTTTGGTGTTGATTTATGATTTTTCAAAGTCCCCAAATACTTTAAATTCAACTGGAAGTCATTTTTTATATGTAATAAATAGTCTTTCCCAATTGTGGTATACATAACAGCATTTAAAAAATATTTTCTTCTCTATTGTTTCTTCCCCATTTTGATGCTTATTTTATATGTCAAAGCCTTCATAAAATGTTTGTTTCTGATTTCTTGTTAATGAGACTGCAGTATTTTTTTTTGTTCCCAGTGTATTTGAAGAAGTGGGTGTACTTTGCTCATTACCAACATACTATAATTATTTACTTATTTTTGTCTTTGAAAGATATATCATTCACGTATATATTCTGCAGTTTTGAACTGCGTGAATCCACTTATATGCAGATTTTTGTCAACAATAAATACTGTAGTACTACACTAACCTGCAGTAGGTTGCATCCAAGGATGCAAGCCATGTGGATGTGGAGGGCCGAATAAAGTTATACCCATATTTTTGACTTTGCAGAGAAGGTCGGCACCCCAACCCCTGCGTTGTTCAAGGATCAACTGTAATTTCCTTGCTTGCACTACTTCATTGGTACATATTTCTGGATAATTGAATAGCAGTAAACAAAATGGGCTAACTATAGGATAATGATACTTTATACTCAGAAATGTAACTGGATTCCTGCTTACCTTGACAGTAGGTTTCTGTTAATGCTATTAGGAGTTTCTTGTAGACTAAGTTGACAGGGTATTTACTTTTTGATTCAGGCAGTTCTTGTGAAAGTAGCTCATGGAAAAAGAATCTTCCTTGTTACCCTTTAGGCACATTTATCTTTCTGCTGATTTCTGAACCAGCCATGAAATGACTCTGTGCCTTTAATTATGCAGTTTCCTCTACTTGTGCCCTCCATTTCCTCTGACAGGCAACTCGTATGTATTCCTTGAAATCTAGCTGAAGTTATTGTTTTTGTGTGTAATTTATTTTACTACTTGGCCTGGTTCTCAGTTTTCTTATCTGTGAAAAGGGGTGGTAGTACCTACCTCAGGGTGGATGTCAGAATCAGCTACTTAGATACCTAAAAGTACTTAGTCCTTGACACCTAGTTAGTACTCAGTGCTGTTATTGTTCATTGTTTTACTTGTCAGATTCCTTAGACTATGAATTCTTAGAAGACCAAAGTGGGTTTTATTTTTTAATGAATTAATAGCTGGCATATTTAAAAAGAATTTCCCCCTTAAATAAGCAGACAATTCATTACTCAGTCTTCATCACTGATTTAATGCTTCTCATTAGCGTTTTTAAATACAATTAAATACTTCATGTTAAATTTTTTAAAATATTTCAGAATGAAGATTTATTAAATGAAATAAAACAACTTAAAGAGGAAATAAAGAAAAAAGATGAAAAAATCCAACTATTAGAACATCAGCTTGTAAGTATTACAGTGTAGTATGTAAAGTGAAGGCTTTTCAAACTGGCCAATATGTATATTTTTTATAAAACTAGCCAGAATTGAGATTGGACTTTACTTTTGGCTTTTAAAATTGCACTATTATATTATTTTTAGGTTATATGCGCTCTTAAAGTATGTGGTTTAACTTTCAGTCTAAATAATAAGTTTTCAAGGTGAAAAACTCAACCCATTTTCAGTTTCCTGTGTTTTGGGGAATTGAAATTCACCAGTTTACTTTCATGTTATTGAGGAATGAAACTGGGTATTCAGTCTTAGGAATCTGAATGGCTGTCTGTTAGAGTGAAGGTTATTCTAAAAGTTTCTTCCCCATGGAGGATGTTGAGTGATCTCTCAGAGCCATGTCTGAAATCTTTATAATTTTATAATTGTTATGATATCAAATGTTAGTTCCATATGAAAACTGTATGTGCTGTATCTTGAATTTAATTATAATTTAGTTTGTAATAATAAAAGTCCAGGATAACAAGAACATAAAGGTGTAACAGTCACAACAGGCCAAAGAAAATCTTTGTTGGAAGTAAAAAGCTTGTTCTGGTATAGCAAAACAGTTCAACAATATGAAATAGTAATCTCACTCAGAATATAAAGGATATAATATGCTGAGCTCTGAGCCACTGGGGTCAGATCAGAGAACAGATGGATCAGATGTTATGATTAAGGGTATCAGAAAACTTACAAATCTGAAAAAAGAATATCTGAATATTGCAAAATTGAGGGCCTACCAAATATAAAACTAAAAAGGAAAAGAGTAAGACCAGTGTTTATATTTCAAAACTGAAGACAGAACCCAATCAACCTAGCCAATTTTCAGGGAGAAGGAAAGATACCTTTAGTTAAATGCATTTTTATTTTTATACAAAGGTGCAGTCTCAGACCTTTAATGTATTGAAAAATATGCCACCCAGTTATCTTTGTAAAATTATTTAATAATGCATCCCAAATACTCAAGAGAGAAATTTTAAAATAACTCAAGAATAAGGAAGTAAAGATTATGAATGAGTGGTGAAATGAAAACCATCTTTAGAGAGACTAGGTGGGATAAACTTCCCAACTACTAATGGGAGAAAACTTAATGCTCATTACCTACTTTTATGTAATTATATATCATTTGAATGTTAAAATTTTTTAATTTATAAATTAAAACATTTTTGTAATAAAAATTATTTTTAATTAAAAATTTAAATTGCTATTAATTTTTGTAAAAATTTAGATTAAATAAAATATGTTTGAGAAAAGAGATAAGGGATATGCTGAACAAGTCAGTAGTACTGAATTATCTACAAATGGGTATCTAAAATTATTCTTTTTATATACTTAGTAAATTAAAATGTTTGTGAAATGCTTTAAGAAAACAATTAGTAGATTAGAATGATGTATTTTGCAAAAGATAAAAGTAAAAAAAGACATATAAAGTAGAGAAAATACCAAGGGTATCTAAAAACAGCAAAACTAAGGTGACAGAAATTAGACCAAATATACTATAATAGTGAATGCAAATGGCCTTATCTCATGGAGAGAGCTTTGCTGAGGATTTAAAGCAAAATTCATTAATTTCTTTGTATAAAGGAAATTGAGATAAAGTATAACAGAACAATAATGCTGAATATAAAAGGTTGGGTAAGACAGAATAACGTTATTCTCATCCGAAAAACTGAAGTTGCAATGTTAAAATTAGAAAAAAAATCTAAAACTGAAAGAATTATAACAAGAGGCCACTTTATATTGATATGTGATTAATAAATAATGAAAGCTGTAGCTTTTTATGCTGAGACATTTTAATAGTGTTCTTTTAACTTCAGTATGCCTCTTTAAAAAATAAGAAATGTTCTCTTCCTAGCTGAAATATTATTACCTTTAACCAGTTAATAGTAATTTTTAATGTTTTCTAATGTCCAGTCCATATTCAAATTTCCTCATTTCCAAAAATATCCTGTACATTTGTACATTACATCTAGTTATAGCCCTTCAGTCTCTTTTACTTTAGAATCATCCTTTTTTTTTTCATTGTACTGACTTATTGAAGAGACTGGGCCAGTTATCCTGAACGTTATTTCACCTTACAAATAACTTTTAGAAAGGTTTTAGAACTATCTAAGAGAATCCTAAAGAAAGAAAAACGAAGAAAAGTGAGAACAGTACTCTTTAGTGATATGTGCTTTGAAATTCTCTGTATTTGATATATTAAATTTAAAAGTCATATTTATTTTGGAAGAGCCCATTACCTATCTTTAGTTTAGTTGTGGAACTCTAGAAAGTCACTTGTTCAAATCAAGAGAATTTAAAAAGATACAAACCACCGAAAGCAGAGATAGGTAACAGCATTTTTCAGATTACCAAAATTAAAATTGCCTTTCCCTTTACAGTTTTTTTCTTTCCTTATATCCCTAAATTGCTTTTCTTAAAAATAGCAGAATGTTATCAAAGGAACCCCATAGAATAGGAATTAGAGAACTTGTCTTCAGTATTAATTAGCTGAATGACATTGATAGTTTCCATTATTCCCTAGTGCTTTCTTTATCAAAAATGTGAAGGTTTTCCTAGTGATTTTAAAGTCCTTTTCCATTTCTAGCTTTCTATATTTTTTATCTTTTTTCAAAAATAGGCACTCAGCTCTAACCAATGTTTACATGCAAACCTTAAGCAAAATAAAATGACAATATGTGTTAAATTCATATTTTATGTGAAATACGCAGATATAAAATCACATTGCAGTGCTCCAAAAATTAAGCTGAAAGGTATAGAGGTGTGACTATTTAAATCTTATTCCAAAATGCTAAGAATGCATATTTATTTTCACCTTACTGTACTACTAGTAAAATAATAGTTAATTTAGATACATTCGCTCATTGAATCCTCAGAATAATCTTATGAAATTACTAGTGTAGAATTTTCTTTGTGGGGACATAGAAAGTGGAATTCAGCTTAGGTAGGCTGGCAGTATAATATATCTGAGAAGCCATGACCAGCCTGAAGCTGCATAGACCTGGGTTCAAATCCTGGCTCTGAAACTTAGTAGCCATGTTCTTTTAGGGAAGTTACTTAATGCCACAGTTGGCCCCTGGGTGCATGATAAATGATAACTCTGATTTTATGATTTGCCCCAAATCACCCAGTAAATCTGTGCATATCTAATAATATTTTAAGTAAAAGTCTTAACTAGAAGTGACTTAAGAACATTTATAAACTTAAATAACAAGAAAGTTTATTGGTCCCATCCATTTCCATGGTGTCTTAATTGGTCATTTGGATAATGGTAAAGTTCCAGGGTGGATTTTCTGGAATCTCTTGGCTGTCCCTTCATGGTTACAGGATGTCTGCTGTAGCTCTATGTGTCATGTACTCACACAGTAGTCCCCAAAGATAGGAAAAGCAACTGTTTTCTCTAGCATACCTATTTTTTAAAAATATTTATTTATTTATTGTCCACATTGGGTCTTCGTTGCTGCACATGGGCTTTCTCTAGTTGTGGAGAGCAGGGGCTACTCTTCATTGTAGTGTGTGGGCTCCTCATTGCCATGGCTTCTCTTGCTGTGGAGCACGGGCTCTAGGCACGTGGGCTTCAGTAGTTGTGGCACATGGGCTTCATAGTTGTGGCTCACGGGCTCTAAAGCCACAGGCTCAATAGTTGTGGTGAACGGGCTTAGTTGCTCTGTGGCATGTGGGATCTTCCTGGAGCAGGGATTGAACCTGTGTCCCCTGCATTGGCAGGCAGATTCTTAACCACTGAGCTACCTAGGAAGTCCCTCTAGCACACCTATTTTTAAAATTAAGAACACTTTAATAATCCAGTCTTGCCTCATGTTTTATTGGCTAGATTTGGGTTCTTTGTCCCTTAAACATTGAGAAATGAGATTAATCAGATTGGTTCAGACCAGTCAAAATCTACCATTGGGTCAAGAGAGGATACATACTTCCCTGAGTCACCTTCTACATGGTCCCATACTCATGGTTCCTGAGTATGGGGTCACGTAGAAGGTGAGCATCTGAACATAATCTGTTAGCAGTAAAGAATGAAAACGGAACTTCCTCGGTGGCACAGTGGTTAAGAATCTGCCTGCCGATGCAGGGGACACGGGTTTGAGCCCTGCCCCTGGAAGATCCCACATGCCTCAGAGCAGCTAAGCTCATGTGCCACAACTGTTGAGCCTGTGCTCTAGCGCCCATGAGCCACAACTGTTGAGCCCATGTGCTACAACTACTGAAGCCCATGCGCCTAGAGCCCATGCTCCGCAACAAGAGAAACCACCACAATGAGGAGCCCGTGCACCACAATAAAGAGTAGCCCCTCCTCGCTTCAACTAGAGAAAGCCCGCATGCAGCAACAAAGACCCAACACAGCCAATAAATTTATTTATTTATTTATTTAAAAAAAGAATGCAAATGGAAAGGGAATGATTTGAGTAGCTGTTCTTTATCTGTTGAAATGTTACTAAAAGCTAGGTTTTCCAAATTATGGAAAATTCAGATGTTTGCCAGTTATTGTTCTTCATATATTAGCACATAGGTTACAGAAAAGAAATGATTTTGGAATTGCAGCAGCTAGGGTAGAACAAGTAATGTGCTTGCATTAAGATAAATGTTTTATGTTATCTTTTTTATTCTTTACATACCTCCCATATATGTTAAAAGTTAAATCCTATTATATTGAAATTCCAAGAGATCTAAGTTGACTTCCTTATATATTGAATTTTGTTTCAATGACTATGTTATGTTTCGGAATGGGAAATATGTCTGTACTACAAAGAATGGGAAACGTGTCTGTATTACAGAGATTTTGTTTTGATTAGATTTTATTTTGATTATGGAAACTGGGATGAACCAATTAAAATTAAGAAAGAATTTGAATATTGGTAAATATTTTTTTAAGAACTTTTATTGAGATACAATTAACAGACAATAAACTGAATATATTTAGAGTATACAATTTGGTATCCCCATCTCCCAGTTCATTCCCCCGCAGCCCTCCCCACTTTCCTCACTTGGTGTCCATATGTTTGTTCTCTACATCTGGTAGAAACGTATCATTTTAGCTTGATGCAATAATCAAGAATTTGTTATATAGATTTTCCTATAAGAAAGTATATTTACCTCCAGTGGGGTTGTTTAATAGATAATATGGTTATATTACAACTTCACACTAAGGAGAAATTCTCATTGTCAATCTTTTCATTATTTTTTAAAATTTAATGTTTATTTGAGAGGCCATAGTTTACACAATAGGTACGTTAGTTTCTGTTGTATAAATGACTGAGTATCCTCTGAGTGAAGTCATGTGAAGAGAATTTATTTATGAACTGAGAAGGTCAGAGATCCTTCAAAATATTCCAGTCCAATAAAGTCGACACATCATTAAAGGGGCTTTTAAAAGCATTGCATGGGTGGAGAGACAACGTTACTTGTAGACTGGTGGTATTTAATATCTGAGCCCCATCAAGAATGAATTTAAGAAACTGTGCGGCAGTTGTTGTAGTACCATAATATTTTAGGGAAATATTTAAAGTTTTACGGTTATATTCTTTAATACTATATGTTGCTATATATATTCTACATCTACATACATATATATTTATATACATAAAATCATAGGTAGTGTGTTTTATGGGCAGTATAATAGATTGCCAAGGGTAATTTTGACTATTCAAAATTTTAGCCTTACTGGGTGAATCTAAAACCCAGTAAGGTGGGAGACTACTGAATAAACTTTGATGTTTGACTTTTTATTTTAAACCCCTAAGAGAGACCCTAATTATTTTGTTTGTGTGTATATGTGTATATGTAGGATTACACCAATGTAAAAATTTGTGTTTTTGTTCAGGCAACTCGGTGTAACTGCCATCAAAAATCTAAAGAGGAAAAATGCACATATGCCGATAAATATACCCAAACACCCTGGAGAAGGATTCCTGTAAGTAACACATGCTGTTTACCCTTTCTTGTCATTTACCATTTTGATGTTTTGTTCTACTCTTTTTACTCTAATGATTTTGAATCTGCCATGGCTGTCAGTTTTTTTTTAAGGTAAGTTGATTTTTCTTGTCTCTTAGGTGTTTCTGTGCTTTCTAAAGCTTCTCTTCCATGTCTTATATGAATGAATGTGCATTTAATAGCTTTTCCATTCTGCATACCGTAGGTCATTTTATTTGAGTGTCTATCCCCCTCTCGTTGCATGTATTTATGAGAGTAGTATTTCCCCATGCCCTACAAGAAAAAGAATTCCAAGATGCAGTCTTCCGTTTTTAGCAGTATATGACTCTGAAAACATGTGATGTGGCATATTCTTTTTATTTGTTGAGACTTTTCAAATATATTCTGTTATTATAATTACTCAAATAAATGTTGAGGCTGATAGGAAATATAAGTGCATTAAGATACAGACAGTAAAGGTTATGTTTTAGGCATAGTTAGGGTAGGGAGTGGTTTCTTCTAAACATAGAAAATAACCATGCATTCTGTTTCTTCATTGTTTTTCAAAAATATTCAATCTCAAAAACATATTTAGTGCTAAAAATACACTTTCTAAACTCAGTTGAGGATGTGCCTAAGCCAGAGGGTCATCATGGCCATCAGTCATCGTTATCCTATAGTATGGTGCCAAGTAATAGGTATTTCTTGGTAAGAGAATGCCTGATAAGCCAGCCTTGACTCTTCTTTTGCCTTATTTTAATCAGTGGAATCCTTGTAACACAGATAAACAGGAAATTATAATGGTTACGGTAATCAATGATCTGATTTTTTAAACTTAGCTATAGGCCTTTAAAGTTTGTAAATTACTTATTTCTTTTCATCTAATATGTAGTTCTTTTTGTGTGCTTGGTATAAAGTATGATGCTAATAATTTATTCAACAAAAGTTTGGTGATCTCCTCCTATCTCAGTTATTAGAAGTAGAAGTAGAAATGGGGAACTGGGGAAGGAAATACACAGACGAATAAGGATTCTTCCATTAACTTATTAAAGGAACTGGTGATGTAATGTAGTTAAAGTGTAGAAAGTGCTGTAAAGTTCAAAGGATTGGGAAAGTCTAGGTGGAAGAATCGAGCTTGGTGAAAAGGGTAATGGTTGAATCATAGAAAGCAGAAGATGTCAGTAGACAGAGGTGAATTCCAGAATAGAGAATGAGAGACTACATCAGCACTTTTCCATAGAATTTCCTTGCTGTCCAGTGCAGTAGCCACTAGCTATATGTGACTATTGCATACTATTGAATACTTGACTATTGAAAATGTGGCTAGGGAGACTACAGAAGATAATTTTAAGTAATATTTAATTGTAATTAGTTTAAATCTAAATAGCCACATGTGGCTAGTGGATACCATATTGGACAAAGCATTTCTAGAGTTAATGATAAAGTAGACTTAGATGAATTATGGGAAGGCTACCTGGAGCAATAAATAAAGGGGCAGTCAGTGAAGGCAGTTTTTGGAAACAATGAAGGAAAATAAGAAAAGGTGGAGTTCATATTTAGGTAGTGGAAAAAAAGAAGGAAAGGAGGTAAGAATGAGTTGCAGGAGAAGATGGTACCTTCAGAAGAAGAGTGGATAAGTTGAATTATGACCAGATGTTCTCAACTGAGGAACAGAATACCCAGATAAAATGGTGAAATGGATAATGTGGAAAGAAGAATAAAGATGTGGAAGGTGCCTAATCATTCATACAAAAATACTTGAAGAGACTAAGAATATGCAAGTAAATGGTGATTATGTGAAAAATAAGGATTCACTTTAAACATATAAACTTATAAAACTTTATTTTAAACATATGATGACATTTTTGATCCATGTACTAACGTGTTCTTATAAATAGCATTATTTGGGACTGAATTATAAGTTTTTAAAATGTATTTCCAATGATACTGGAAATATCACTTAACATTAGTATTTGAAGATTTGAATAGTTATTTTACACATCAAGTAAATTCTAAATTTTCACAACATATTCTTTTATAGAGCATTTGTTTGAACATCTTAAATTATCTAGAGAAGCCAAAATATCAGAACACATTTCTAGACTCAGACCATCAAAACTTATTATTTATGCCCTTGAATCTCAAAGAAGGGATTGCAAGATGGACCCAAAGGATTCACATAATATCCTGACCTGGATTACTCTGAAAATTGAGTGTAGGAATAACCACTGTTTTATCAGTGGGAAAGCTGCCTATCAGTTAAAACTCAGATTGTGCACAATTTGACCTGATACTGGTTTTCTCTCATATTTTAAAAACTATTATTATATATAGCAAAGCAGTGAAGAAAGATACTTTTATATAAATTTTAAATGCTCTGTTGGAGTTAGTTTCTAGTACTGAATCAATTAACCCACTTTATAGCATATTTAATAGATATGAATAACATAAATTTAAGAATTGGAATATGGTCAGTATTATTTGCAGTCATTTGTGTTTAGAATTCACATACCTTGGATTTACTGGGTCATACATATACTTCAAAATGTCTTAGTCAACTATGTTCCTATTGTAACTATGTATAAAATAGAAAATATTGAATCAGAAAAATATATCACAGACATATAACAAAAAACGTATTAATTGTTTATAATTCCCAAAGGAGAGGGAATTTACCTAATCATAGCAGTCATGATATATGTGCTAGCAAAGAATTCTGCTCCTTTTTTTTTTCCTTGCCTGGAGGTAAGATGAAGTGTTAAATATAAGGAACTGTATAACCCAAAGATTTGTCTCAGGTACTCTTTCCTAAATCCTTATTTTTTTTAGACCACATGCCTTTCTGATTTGGAAGTGAGCAGCATTATTGGTTAATTTTTATGTAAGATCAATGTCCTGATTTTAAACTTAGATGTGCCATTTTCTCCCAATTGGAGAGATGTTCTATTACTATTTGTATATATTTCCAAAGGGAATTAAGGAATTTATTTATTTGCCAAGCTCTATATTTGTATTTACTATTACTTACATTTAAAACACTAAAAGTATTTTTAAGTGAAATATATATATATACACACTTTGGTGTATAAACATGCAATATTTATGATGTGGTCATGCAGTAATGTTTAGTCAATATTAGACATTGAACATTGAATATGACCTACATTTCAGTGAGCTAAATGCTGATAGGAACCATCTTTATACTGAGACATCACATTCTAGCATGCATGAGTGTATGACAACACACCAAGAATTCTATTGTGCGTGCTTTTTGTGCTGGATTTTATAAACAGTAGCACCTGAAATCAATAACTGGAAAATGGAACTATTTTTCAAGGCTAAGGACAAATGAAATATGGATATTAGAGCAGTTGAGTGATTTATCTGGTTATAAGTTTAAGGGTATCTAAATGCATGTCCTCAAATACCAAATACCAGAACTAAAGTAGGCATTTTTGGAACTTTGTTTAAAGTGTCCACTGAAAGAAGCAAAGTTTATGTGCACAGCAGTTAGAAAGCAAAGCATAGCACCAAAGTTTTCCACTACTGGGATACATTTCATGTGTGTAATGTAGAGTTTAATTCACTGACCTTTACAATGAAGGTGTAGACAGGACATAGATTTTACTCTTAGAACTTAATGTTAGATAGCAGTCAGTGAGAAATGGATGCTTCTGTTAGCTTTCCAAGAAGCAGCATGATCAAATCAGACTTTCAGAAGAAATTAATCAGCTTCCATAAGAGGTAATAAAAGTTGCTCCTCTTTTAGTTTGTGCTTGCAGAGTGCTAATTTAATAGGCCTTTATTTGCTGGAGCATTCTTTTTTTTTTTTTTTTTAATATTTATTTGGTGGGTTGCACTGGATCTTAGTTGCAGCAGGCAGACTCCTTAGTTGCAGCATGCATGTGAGATCTAGTTCCCTGACCAGGGATCAAACCTGGGCCCCCTGCATTGGCAGCATGGAGTCTATCCACTGCACCACCAGGGAAGTCCGTGCTGGAGCATTCTAACTTCTCTTTTCCTTTGGTAATTACAAAAACATTTTTACAGATGTTTTAGAAAATTACCATTTTTTAAATGTCAGATGTAACTAAAATCTTTTTCCTAGAGAATGTCTCTTTAGTATTATGCTCAGAGGGTTCTTTCAAAAAGTTACATTGATATTCCTGATATAGCAGAAAGTAATACCATTTATCTTACTTACTCCTAAAATTTCTGGACAAATATAGCTATCCTGAACATTCAGAGCAGTGAAGTGTCAATGGCCTTCAGCCAAAGGCCACCAGGAATATACCTGTGAAACAAGTTGGGTGGATTACTTGTTGTAGCAGGGAGAACACACATCATGAAGAGTGATCTCAAGCATGTGCCAGAAAGAACCTTTTATAGGATTTGAGCTTATCTTGGATGATTTGAGGGAGGGTCTAAGGAAGCTGGGGTTTGCTCAGATTAGATACTATCAGAAGGTAGAAAAGTCTAGAGTATTTTCTGGATGGTACAGTATGACCTTGCTTTTATCTGTGCTTAGGGAAAATTATGAAGTGACCTTATTTTGTTTCATGTTACCAGGGTCTCAGTAACTGTGGTATTCTGTGAGGTTGTTCATGAGATCACTGGGTACTAGGGGCTGCTTGAATACCTGGCCATAGATTAAATAAAATTTACCAATCAAATGAAGTTTCTTGTATTAAAATTCTGTAACATTTGGATTTTTACCTCTCTGTTTTTAAAATCACTTGTACTTTGTCGTGTTTTAGTGCAGTTATTGGTGGTGTTAGTAGTAATGATTGCATGAGAATTATCATGAGGAAGCAGAGAAGTTTGGAGAGTTACACTTGGATCACATTACGGAGAAACTTAAGATGTTCAACTGAGAGCTTTCAGCTTAATTCTGTAGCCATAAGGTTCTAGCAGGGGCCAGACTTAACTATATTTTGCTGTAGGAAGAGTAATGTGAGAGGAGAAACTGCTAATGTCATGAGGCAGCGGCTGTGTCTCATTCCTTTGTGTGTTCTTAGTGTCTTAGCATAGGGCCTGGTAGGACTGAATCAATCCCAGTGAGAAATACTAAAGGTAGGGAAAACTGCTTAGAAAATTATTATAATAGCCCAGGCAAGAGGAGATGAGGGCTAACCTATGAGTTTTGATCTCTCATGGAAACGGAGAGAAGATCACTGAGGAAGAATCTGTTGTCTTGATAAGTGATTAGATGAAAAAGGTGTGAAGAGTGGAAAGAAGATTAATGTAAGTTAACAAATGTGGATGACTGGGAAGATGGCATATCAGTTAAGAAAACAGGAGAATCAAGAGAAAGATTTTATTAGGGAGGAAAACTGCTAAAGGCTTTAGATATATATTTTAATCACTTGAGTCTGAGATTCTGATAGGACAGATTCAGGTAGAAGAGTTTAAATATGTAGTATTGGAACTTGAAAGGTGCTGGAGAAATTAGATACAGATTTAGATTTAAAGTGGAGCGGGGAGGGAGGACAGGAGTGTATGGGAGACAGAAGTCTTTAGCAATAGAGTTTCATCCACTAAGAAAGCTCAGTGCTACAGTGCCAAGTGCCACAGACCCCTTACGGAGCAAGTAAGACCATTGCAGGAGGCTTCCTACGCTCTCCCAGAAGAGGGGGACACAAGTAAACTAATCTTCACGAATCAGGAAAAGTTTTATCTCTTCAGTGCTAAGATGAAAAATTCTCCATACTGTTAAGTTCATGTGGTAACTCTCATGTGTTCTCATCTTTGCCATAAGAAAAAGAAGCTGCTGAGGGAAGAGAGCAAGTGCTCTGAAGGACTTGGCTCACCATTCTTTATCTTATCCCACAGAGTTAGAGTTCACAGAAAGATGTTTTTACTTGGTCTTCCTAGGCTTTATCTTGAGAGAAATAAAATTTCCTCTAAAACCCTGAGTCCAGATACTGTTGTATTTTGTTTTTGTATTCCTTTTTTTGTTCTTGTTTGTATGTGTATGTGTGTGTTTTGACCTGTTGCAGAAATCGGTCCATTGAGAAACCAAGCACCACACTTGGAAGGTTGGAGAACTCAGGTTTATTAAGCCGGCGGCCCCAGACGAGCTAATGCTCTAAAGTTCTGGGCCCCAAACTCAGGGTGAGCTTTACTTTTATAATGCACATGTTTACAGAGCATGGAAGTTTCCAAACAGAAACTTACAAGAGCAGGTGCAGAACATTCCATTTTTAGCAAAACATCTTAAAGTTACATTGGATTGTTAGGTCATCTTGTTTTTCTGGGTGCAGCCAGCATATTTCACAAAAGCAAAACAAGCATGGAGTTATTTTTAGCTGAGTGTAAGTTTCGAACTTTCCTCTTCAATCCCCCCTCTTGGTGTCCCTTAAATCTTATAAGGCATCAACTTCTTGATCTTCTAAGCCCAGGGGATGATAACCTCTTAGGGCTAGGAGATGTGCGGTGGCCCTCCTATCTGCAGTGGCCTCAGCTAGGCTGGAAACTGTCCTCATGAATAAGGGCAAGAGGCAAGGTAAAAGGAGACAGGTCCCAAGGAGGAGTAGGACTATCCCACAAGTGTTTTGAATCCCCCTAGGTAAGAAAACCAACCCCCAAATAGTTCTCCGGAATTCCATTACCTTTGGGTAGATTATAGCCAACACGACCCCTTGTGTTTAGCCTATAGAAAACATCAAGGCCAGTGGTGCAACCAGTCCTTACAAGGCAGGGTGTCATCGTAACCCTGACCCTCAGGTGTCCCTCCTCGAGTTCCTCAGGCTCCCACTGTGCGTAGACCAGTCAGCCCTGGAGTGACTGGAGCAGGGCTGAAGATCTCAGACGGGACTCCGTTGTCTCCGTAGGAAGACCCGAAGCGGCTGGTTCGGATGAGCTTTGGCAGTCCAGGTCCCTCGTCCTTCTAGAGGTGCTGCTCTCTTCACCCGGGTGTGGTGGATCCACGAGGTGACTCCTGTAACTTTAACAGCAGTAGGGGTCACCACAACAGTTGTATGAGGACCAGTCCAAACTATCTGAAGTGGTTCCTTCCTCCAATCTTTTACCCATACCTCATCTCCTGGCTGATAGGGATGAACCCAGTTGCCCAAGGGAATGGGAGTCCTTTCTAAGGTTTCTCGAGTAATACGGTGGAAGACCTTTCCCAGGGCCTGGAGGTGTCGAGACATCTCCAGTTCTGCTAGTTGTTGGGGGTCTCCCTTGAGCTTCCCTATCGCTGGAGGAGGTCTCCCGTATAAGATCTCAAAGGGAGCATAGCCTGAGGACCTCGTGGTGCATTGGGCTCGAAGTAAGGCTAGGGGTAGCATGTTGACCCAAGATAATTGCATCTCCTGACAGAGCTTAGCTAACGTAGTCTTGAGGGTCTGATTCACGCGCTTGACTTTCCCTGAGCTTTGTGGTCTGTAAGCGGTGTAGAGTTTCCATTTGACTTCCAGTGTCTTGGACAAAATCTGAACTATCTCGGACACAAAGGCTGGCCCATTGTCAGACCCTATGGAGAGAGGTAGCCCATATCTCGGGATTATGTCTCTTAGTAGGGCCTTGGCCACTTCTCGTGCCCATTCAGTGTGCACAGGGTAGGCCTCAGCCCATCCTGAGTAGGTGCAGACTATCACAAGCAAATACTGATAGCCTCGGTAAAGCTTGACTTCAGTAAAGACCACTTCTAAGTCTTCAAAGGGCAATGTCCCAACTGTCTGCACCCCTGGGCTGGGTCTTGGTCTTTGGCTGGCATTGTTTCGTGCACAAGTCACGCTCCTAGCACTGATCTGGACACAGGGGGTTGGAAGCTTAGGAACGAAATAGTAGTGGCTCAGTAGACTTTCTGGTGCAGTTTTCCCTAAGTGAGTTGTCTCATGGTGTTGCTTCACCAGCTGGACTGCTATAGCGCTGGGGACAAAGAGTCTTTGGTCTTTGGTCTGGAAGCTTCCACCAGCCCTCTTTTCCTTTAGTTCCTCTCTCACCTAAAGCCCATTGATCTTCTTCTTTGGTATACCTCAGGGACAGGGGCAATTCTGGTGCCAAGAGGACCTTAGAAATTGGCTCCGGACCCAATATGAGACTCAGTCGGGTCACTGCCTCCTTGGCTGCTTGGTCAGCCAACCGATTTCCTTTGCTGACTGGATCAGTCCATTTCTGGTGGCCTTTGCAATGGATGGCTGCCACCTGGGAAGGCTTCCAAATTACCTCTAACAGCTGAAGGTTTTCTTCTCTGTTTTTGATCCCTTCTCCCCTTGCTGTTAGTAGTCCCCTTTCTTTATAGATGGCTCCATGAACATACAGAGTAGCAAAGGCATACCTTGAGTCTGTGTAGATGTTGACTCGCTTCCCTTCGGTGTGCCTCAGTGCCTGGATGAGTGCCCACAGCTCAGCCCGTTGTGCTGACCACCCCTGTGGCAAGGCCTCAGCCTTTATTATCTCATCTATTGTTATTGCGTAGCCTGCTTTGCGTTGTCCTTTCTGGACGAAACTGTTTCTGTCAGTGAACAGTTCCAGTTCTGGGTTCTGGAGGGGAGTGTCCGTCAGGTCTGGCCTGCTCGAGTAGATTTCATCCAGGACCTCATCACAGTCATGAGGGTTCCCGCCTCCGTAGGTAAGAAGGTGGCAGGATTCAGCATCCCATAGTCTCGAGGCGGACCCATGGGTTTTCGCAGAGCAGTCCTTGATAGTGAGTCATTCTGGCGTTGATCAGCCATTTATGTCCCTGGCTGTTCATCAGCATGGTAACAGCATGGGGGACTTTTACATTTATATTCTGTCCCAATGTAAGCTTGTCCGCTTCTCTGACCAGGACCACTGTAGCAGCTAATGCCTGGAGACATGGTGGCCATCCTATGGCCACAGGGTCCAGTCGTTTGGACAGGTATGCAACGGGGCGCTGCCATGGCCCAACTGTTTGTGTGAGGACCCTCAGTGCAGTATGAGTTTTATCATGCACGAAGAGGTTAAATTCCCATGTCACATCTGGCAGCCCTAATGCTGGAGCACAGGTTAAGAGTCTTTTTATCTCCTTGAAGGCTTTTTCTTGTTTAGGCCCCCACTCTAGGGGGTCCTTACCAGACCGTGCCATGGCCTCATACAACAGCTTGGCAGTTTCAGAGAAACATGGTATCCAGATCCAGCAGAAACTGGCAGCCCCGAGGAACTCATGGACCTCTTTCTTGGTGCTTGGCCGAGGTATTGAACAGATGGTTTGCCTCCTTTCATGTCCAAGCGCCCGATGCCCTCTTGATATGACATATCCAAGGTACTTGGCTGCCTGTCTGCAGATCTGTGCCTTTTTCCATGATGCCTTGTACCCCGTGGTGGAGAGTAGGGCCAATAGGGCTTTGGTGCCTTTCCAGCAGTCCTCTTGGGTGGGACTGGCTAGCAACAGGTCATCTATGTACTGGAGTAGGGTGCCATTCAAGGCTTCTCTGGGGAAGGCAGCAAGATCCTCAGCCAGTGCTTCACCAAACAAGGTGGGCGATTTTTTTGAAGCCTTGTGGCGGCCGGGTCCAAGTCAGCTGTGTCGTTCTCCTGGTGTGTGGGTCTTCCCATTCAAAGGCAAACAAGGGCTGGCTAGCTGGTGATAGCCGGAGGCAAAAGAAGGTGTCCTTGAGATCGAGGTAGGTGAACCAGCTCACTTGGGTGGGTAAGAGGCTCAGAAGAGTGAAAGGGTTCGGGACCACTGGATGGATGGTGATCACTGCGTTGTTGATGGCACGGAGATTCTGGACGGGGCAATAATCGTTCTCTCCAGGCTTCTTGACTGGTAGGAGCAGAGTCTTCCAGGGAGACTGACACTGGATCAGGATTCCGGCATCACGCAGGCGTTGGATGTGGTTCCGAATTCCCAGACGTGCCTCTCACGGTATTGGATATTGCCTTTGCCTGATAGGAGTGGCCCCTGACCTCAGGTCCACCATGATGGGTGCATGGGTTTTGGCCAAACCTGAGGGCCCCTTTTCTGCCCAGACAGTAGGGAACTCCTCTAGCAGGCTAGTTGGATTCGTTCTCTTTCTGAAGAATAAAGATGCCACTCATCTTCCCTGGGCATGGTCACAGCCATTATCACAGCTGGTTGGCTTCCCAGGGTGAGGCTTGCAGGCTTCCTGGGGACAAAGGTGATCTGTGCCCCGAGCTTTATCAGCAAGTCTCTGCCCAGCAAAGGAATAGGGCACTCTGGTAAGTACAGGAATTCATGAGTCACTGGGTGGCCCCCTAGCTGACATGAGCGGGCCTTGCAGAATGAGTGGGCGGTCCTGTCCCCTGTGGCCCCAGTGATAGTTGCTGTGCGACCTGTGAGGGGATCCACTGGTGTGGTTACCACAGAGTGTTCAGCTCCAGTATCCACCATAAAAGTCATTGATTGGCCCCCTACTTTCATTGCGACCATAGGCTCCCAGGGGCCCAGGATCAGGGAGCCCAATCCTCCCTTTCCTGATTCTACTCCGGCAGGCTGATAAAGTCTTGGGTGGCTGGCTCAGGCTGGTACCTTCCTCTGCTGGGTTGACTGAACTTCTTTGACCCTTCAACTGTCCCTCTATGATGGGGACGTTCATTCTTCCAGTGTCGGGTCTCTTTGCAATAAGCGCACTGGTCGTGATGTAGTGGTGGTCTCCTCTTAGCTTCCCCTTTCTGCGAGGAAGTAGTCTGCTTTACTGGACCTCGGTTCCCCAGTGCGGCGGCCAGCAGGGACACCTTCTGCTTCATGTGCTTGTCAGCCAACTTTTGGGCTTCTTGGTCACGGTTCACAAACACTTTGCGACTTCCAACAGCTGGGTGGCATTCATTGCAGCAAAGCCTTCAAGCTTCTGAAGCTTATGGTGGGTGTCAGAACCGAACCCAAGGAGGCAGCTGAACGGCGATTTGCAACCAGGAATCTATGTATGGAAACTGGTCTGGGTGCCCGGGGGTCCCTGTCACTACTCAGTACACAGCTCTAACCGAAGGAAGGTCTAGAGTACCCTCTGCAGGCCATCCCACCCTGAAGGTGGGCCATTCTAACTCGCACAGGGTGCGGAGCTTTCCCAAGGTCATCTTAACCCCGTAGTCTCTGAAAAAACCTTTCTTAAAGTTTTTCATCATACAATCCAAAACAGTCAGCTTACAGGAACTTCCCCCATGTTGACAAGTGTAATCTACCTCTTTGACCAGGGTGGAGAGGGGTGCGCACGGGAAGGGCCTTGTCTTAGGGTCTGATAACCCAGGTAGTGCTGATGTTGCTACTCCTGGAAAGCCCAGTATTCCCAGACAGCATGAGTACGTGCCTCCTTAAAGATGGTCCTGATCGTTGAATGTCTCAGGGAGACATGGCTGAAATGAGGCTTTTTTTTTTTTTATTTTTGTAATGGGGTTTGCAGAGGAATAACTTCAGGTGGGACTCCAGAGGTGGGGTCTGGGGTGTTTGACCCTCCTGTGGGCACTGAGCAGGCAGAGGGAGCAAGTATGCATACTCCTCGCCTAAGTGAAGAGCCTGAAATCCTTGGGGAATCCGGAGATTATGAAGAAAAGGTGACAGAGGAAAGCAGCCTCATAATGAGAATCTGAAAGTATACAAGAACACATCAGAGTGTGCTGCTCTGCACAGACCGGTCCAGGGGACCAAGAGGGAGGGAGGTACAGATCTGTCTGGCAAAAGGGGCAAGTCTTTCGGGGAAAACCTAATTTCCCAATAAGTCGTCTCAAAGAGTCAGCTGATGGAAGGGGAGAGTGAGCCTTAAAGTTTTAAGAAAATAATCTTGGTGGAGGACCCTGGGGCAAAAGGGCTGTTTGGACATACACAATTTCTAAATCAAATCAGTAATCAATTTTCTCCCCCTTCCTCTGTCTATCCCACCCTGTGTCGGTGTCTCAAAAACAAACAAGGGTGGGTGCCCCCTCAAAAGAGGAGACCATTCAGGTGCCCACCTGGTCGTGTCCCCATGGGGAACTTAGGTGCCTCTTAGCTTTGGAGGGCCAGTGCAAACTCCTGGCCTGGATCTGACTTGCAGGGATGGACTGGGTCCCTCAGAGGCAGACACTGCCCTGAGCCATATGAGGTCACCACAGAACCGCAGGTTAGAGCCCACTCAGACTCCTTAGCCACGAAGGCCATGGAGCCACACAATCGCCCTGGAATGAGGATGAACCAGGGTGCTCACTCACACACACATTCAGACCAGAGTTTATCACAGTGCTTCCCTCCTCTGGGAAGGTCCCTAACTGGTGGTCTTCTTACTGAAGACTGTAGGAGGTGATCAAGCTCCTCTTCTGTCCGGAGATGGGACCTGACTGGGTTCAGTGCCCTGAGGCCTTACGTGATCTTGTGGCCATTCCTGGTGAGTTGGTCCGTCCCTCCAATGAGTCCGGTCAGGTTCTGGCCCTCTGGTGAGTCAGAGCACCGGTCTGAAAGAGAACACGGAATACCGTCAGGTGGCGCGCTTCCTCGTTCATCTTGGAGTGCCTTCACTCTGACTCGGCCGAGCCACTGGTCCGGCAGCTCAAGGGGCTGGCGTGGTTGGAGTCTCGCTGGGGCCTCCAGAAATGTTGCAGAAATCGGTCCATCGAGAAACCAAGCACCACACTCGGAGGGTTGGAGAACTCAGGTTTATTAAGCCAGCGGCCCCAGACGAGCTAACGCTCCAAAGTTCTGGGCCCCAAACTCAGGGTGAGCTTTACTTTTATAGTGCACATGTTTATAGAGCATGGAAGTTTCCAAACAGAAACTTACAAGAGCAGATGCAGAACATTCCATTTTTTAGCAAAACTTCTTAAAGTTACATTGGATTGTTAGGTCATCCTGTTTTTCTTGGCACAGCAAGTATATTTCACAAAAGCAAAACAAGCATGGAGTTATTTTTAGCTGAGTGTAAGTCTCTAACTTTCCTCTTCAGTCCCACCAGTTTAAAGTGTAACTAGAATGTTATGCATATGGTTAAACTATATGTCAGATATCCTATGTTTTCCTACAAATTGATTTTTCCCACAAATAGATTTTCCCCCCCATGGATGTGATATGTTCATGTGCATTCCTACTGGTTTTTGTTTTTATACACAACCACTGTGATTTCTCTAGCAGAAAGCATCTCATACGTACCATTTCATCTTAAAAGTCACCAGAAGATTTAAAGTAGACTCAGATGAGCAAAAGGTCCTTTCCTGGGCAAAGTTTAGGAATCTTCATAAGAATTGTACGCTTTCCTGCCCTCCAGTTATTGTTCCAATATAAATATAATGTGAGCTACATGTATAATATAAATGCTTTAGTATCTAAGTGAAAATAAGAAGAAACATGCAAAATTAATTTTAATAAAATATCCTCTTTAACCCAGTAGTACCATTTGAACATGTAATCAATATAAAGAAGATATTGAGATTTTTATTTTGTACTAAGTCTTTTGCACAATTTTTGTTTTTGTACTAAGTCTTTGATATCTTGTGTGTATTTTATATTTATACATTTTCAATTCAGAGTATCTGCATAGCCCCATGTAGCTGCTAGCGACCATATTGGACAGTACAGCTCTGTGTGGAGGTCACTGGGTTTGGCTTTAAACCTGAACTAAGTAGCACAAATTGACCAAAAAAAAACACAAAATAGAAAATTCCTTCAGCTTTTAAACCATAGGTCCATTTATTCATTCATTCAGTGAACTTTGACTAGTTTTTTTCTATATTTCAATACCAGCGCTAAGGGCATTAGACACTAAATAAAAGACATGCCTGATTCTTAGTCTATGATACTCATGGACAGACAGCAAAGTGTAAATCAGATGATAGAACAGTGAGGCCTTGTTTTTGGACCAGAGGATGGTGGGCATGTCTTCCAGATATGGGGTCTAGACCTTCTGGCTCTCAAATCTATCTTCACACGGCTGTGACTTCCAGCAGTCTTCAGTTCAGGAGTGTAGTTTATTCCAACATTCACTGCTGGAACAAATCTATCCATCTGGGAACTTTTCCTTTCTTTGTTAATACTGTCTTTTTGCTCAAAATCAGTTTTCCCACCCTTACATCTTGTAAATGATACATCTTTTAAGTTTCTAAGTTAGGGTCTTCCCTGGTTCTCTTTTTATAGAAACACTTCCAGTAGACATGGAATCATGGAGAGCTAACACATGCTTTTTCTTAGTGCAGCTGCCTGCCTGGTGTTGCTCATAGCCATATTTTATAGCTATTTCAGTTGTTTTTTACTATTGAAAGGAATATGTCATCTTTTTATTATCAGGGAAATTACCTTTAGTTTATAGAGATGAGAAGGTCCTTAAACATGTTTTCCTTCTCTCTGCAAGAAAATATGATCCTACCAATATAATTAGCATTTCAAATAATTTTCCTCTGTATGACTCTAATGTGCATTGTTTTTACTCTATGTATGTTTTTACTTTTTATTTTAAATTCATGTAAATTCA
This sequence comes from Hippopotamus amphibius kiboko, assembly GCF_030028045.1. Lineage (NCBI taxonomy): Eukaryota > Metazoa > Chordata > Mammalia > Artiodactyla > Hippopotamidae > Hippopotamus > Hippopotamus amphibius. Next base: position 53,923,028 of record NC_080190.1, on the reverse strand, counting down.
TAGAAAGTTGCAAAAATAGTAAGATATAGCTCTCCATTTATTTAATACTTCTTTTGATTCCTTTAACCAGCATTTCTAGATTTCAGAATACAAGTTCTATAAATACTTATTTATTATTTCATGTTTTGAGTGATTATAAATGGTATTATTGTATTTTAAATTTCAGTTTCCGTGTGTTCATTGCTGGTATTTAAAAACAATTGATTTTTGTAAATGGATCTTGTATTCTGTGAACTTACTAAACTGACATAATTTCTGGGAGTTTTTCTGTAGATTGGGATTTTCTATGTAGACTATCATGCCATCTGCAAATAGGAATGATTTTCTTTCTTTCTGATCTGTATATCTTTTATTTCCTTTTCTTGCATTATGCCACTGGCTAGGATTTCCAATAGTGTGCTGAATAGAAATGGTGGGAGTGGGCATTCTTGCCGTTTTCTTGCTCTAAGTGGGAAAGCTCTCAATCTTCCACCATGAACTATGTTAGCTGTAGATATTTCAGAGATGCTTTTCAGAGAGGGAAAATTGAGGAACTTTCCTTCTATTCCTAATTTGCTGAGAGTTTTAATCATGAAATATGTGCTAAATTTTGTTAAATGCTTTTGCTATACTAATATATATGAACATGTGATTTATGTACTTTAGTAATGAATAGATTTCATTGATTGATTTTTGAATAATGAATCAGTCTGGTTGACCTAAACCCTACTTGGGGGTTTTTTTTTTTTTGGGTGTACACCAAGTTCAATCATCTGTTTTTATACACATATCCCCGTGTTCCCTCCCTTCCTTGACTCCCCCCCCCCGAGTCCCCCCACCCTCCCCGCCCCAGTCGTCTAAGGCATCTTCCATCCTCGAGTTGGACTCCCTTTGTTATACAACAACCTCCCACTGACTGTTTTACAGTTGGTAGTATATATATGTCTGTGCTACTCTCTCGCTTCGTCTCAGCTTCCCCTTCAAACCCCGCCCCCTCCCAAACCTCGAGTTCTCCAGTCCATTCTCTGTATCTGCGTCCTTGTTCTTGTCACTGAGTTCATCAGTACCATTTTTAGATTCCGTATATGTGAGTTAGCATACAATATTTGTCTTTCTCTTTCTGACTTACTTCACTCTGTGTGACAGACTGTAGTTCTATCCACCTCATTACATATAGCTCCATCTCATATATACAGTATTTCTTAATTATATATAGTGGTATTTTGTTAAGGATAGTTTATATCTATATTCACAAAGGATAATGGTCTGTATTTTTCTCTTTTTTTGCACTATCTTTGCTTCGTTTTGTGTTATGGTAATTCTAGCCTCATAAATGAGTTGGGAAGCGTTCTTTCCTCTTCTGCTTTCTAGAAGAGATTGTGTAGAATTGCTGTTAATTATTCTTTAAATATTTGGTAGAATTCTCCAGTGAAACCATCTGAGCCTGAAGATTTCTTTTTTGACAGTCTTTAAATTGTTATAGACCCATTCAAATGATCTCTTTTATCTCAGATGAGTTTTGATAGTTGATGGTTTTGAGGAATTAGTCCATTTCTTCTCAAGTTTACAACTAAAAAGTTGTTCATAGTATTCCCTTATTATCTTTTTAATGGCTGGAAGATCTGTATTGACATCTCACCTGATTTTGGGAATTTGTGTCTTCTCTGTTTTTCCGTATCTGTGTTAGGTTTGTTGATTTTATTGACCTTTTCAGAAAACCAGCTTTTTGTTCCCTTAGTTACTCCTGTTTTCCTGTGTTCAATTTCCGTAGTTTCTGCTCTTTGTTGTATCCTTCTTTCTACTTACTTTTGGTTTATTTTTGTTTTTTTCCCCTCGAGTTTCTTAAGGTAGAAGTTTAGCTTATTGATTTGAGATTTTTTTCCTCATTTCTCACTGCTTTAGCTGTGTCCCACAACTTTTGATAATATGTATTTCCTTTTCTATTCAGTGTGTGTGTGTGTTTTTAAATTTCCCTTGAGACTTCTTTGACACAAGAATTATGTTGTTTAGTATCTGAGTGTTTGGAAATTTTCCTGTCATCTTTCTGTTACTGATTTCTGATTTGATTCCATTGTGCTCAGAGAACACATTCTATATAATTTCAGTTCTTTTAAGTTTGTTGTGGTTTGTTTTATGGCCTAGACTATGGTTCGTTTTGGTAAATATTCTGTGGACTCTTGAAAACAATATGTATTTTGCTGTTGTTGGATGGAGTATTCTATAAATGTTGAGTAGAGCCTGATTGTTGATGGTGTCCTTGAGTTCTTCCACATCATTGCTTATTTTATTGTCTAGTTGTTTTATCAATTGTTGAGAGAGACGTATTGGACTCTTCAACTGTAATTGTGAATTTGACTGTTCTTCTTTCAGTTCTATCAGTTTTCTTTCATGTATTGCACAGTTGGTGCATACACATTTAGGCTCCCTATGTCCTCTTGGTAGATTGACTGTTTTATCATTTTATGATATTCCTCTCTACTTGGTAATTTGCTCTGAATCCTGCTTTATCTGATATTAATATAGCCACTCTTTTTTTTTTTTTTTTGCCTGGTATGTCTTTTTACTGTTTTACTTAAGAATACTTATACTTTTATATATAAGGTGAATTTCCTGTATGCAGCATATAGCTAGGTCATGATTTTTTCCACTCAATCTGTTTTTTCATTGGTGTCTATGCACCCCTTATATTTAACAGAATTATTGATAATGTTAGGGCTTAAATCTATCACTTATTTTGTTTCATTTTGTTTCCTCTCCTTTGTTTTCTGTTTTCCTTTTCTTGCTTTTCTCTGTGTTATTTTTACCTCTTTTAGAATGCCATTTTGATTTATATGTAGTGTTTTGAGTATATCTGTAGAGAAATACTATGGTTGCTCTAGGTATTATGTTATACATATATAACTTTATGTGATCTACTAAGCATAGAAATCTTACTTCCCATTAAGACCTTTCCTCTCCCCCATTTATAATATAAATATCTTAAATATTTCCTGTATATACCTTAAGAACTCGCCAACTAAAAGGACCACAAACTGTAAAGAGGCAAAAAGGCAGTTTATTGGGGGTTTTAAGAATTGCCATTTGGGGGTCACAGATTCTAGAGGAAATCAGAATATCATCTCACTAGAAAAAAATGGGCAGAAGTTTTTATAGGAAAAAGAGGGAAGTTAATGCAGGCTTACACAAGTTATTTACCAAGAGTTTGGATTGGAGGGTAAAATTATTCTATACATACAATAGGGTTATAGAACACATTTCATTCATTATGAGGGAAAGGTATGTTTTCTTTAGTTCAGAAAATGTCCAGTTCTCAGCATTATTCTTTATCCACTATTCAGCAGTTTTAATTTAGGGTGTTCAGCAAAAGTCGAGCATGTGCAGCAAACATAGAGGTCCTCAGGTCACATCTCAGTCATTCCTGATGTAGTTCTTTTCACAAACTCCGTAAGACAATACTAGAATCAGCAAGGGTAGAAGCCTAGGTTTCCCAGTTTGTCTTTCCTGATGGGAATAGGGTGTGCTAGGGCCACAGTTTTTCCCATGGCGCTTAGCAGTTTATTGTATACAAGTTTTGTGTATTGCCAGGCTACTTTTTTCCTGGTCCTCTGGCAGGGTGCAGGTTTTTCTAGTGACTTTTGTTGATTTTGTTTTTGTCTGCACCCACTGGCATTTCCGGGTGCAGGTGCTTCTTCATCACCCAGTCTCGGATACATTAGACAAAAAGAAAACCCATGAAATTTTCTTTCATGTATTTTGTTGAATTTTCCAGACAGATCCCTAGCTAGTCTGTCTTAACTCCACCTTTCAGAGTTTTATGTTTGCTTTATCTTTAATGTCCAGGATTTTTAGCTGTACTTTGCAGAAGAAAAAGGAAAGAATATATCTGTTGCATCTTGTACTGGAGTTGGAAGTCTCTCTTCTATTAAATTTTAATCACAGTATATTATTTCGATTCTGTGAAAGTCAGCAAGAAGATATAGTTGACACTAAAAAAAGTAAGAAAGCTATTATTATAGTTATCTTTAATAGAAGAATAAAGAAAATATTCAAGTCAACATAATGAAAAGAGGAGGAAAAATTCCCTGAGACAAGTATTCACCAAGAGATGTAGATACTTATAAACAGAGTGATCATAATTAATTTAGGTAGAATCAGGAAAAGCTTTTAGGAAATGGTTTGAAGTGGGTTGGGAAGGCTGGATAGGACTCTGACAGATGGGGTTTTAAAAGTGAAAGGAGTCATTTTTAAGTGGCAAAAATAGAACAAGTAACATTCTTTGCCTTTTTAGGTATAAACTCAAATGACAGCTGTTCAGTCAGCTCATTAGTAAAGGGGTGCCCCTTGGCCATCACAGGCAGAACTGTTCATGTACTTATTTCGCAAGTTTGTCTCTCTCTCCTTCTCATGCTCAGGCCCATCCCAGAGATCATGATTTGTTGGTCTTGGGGGAGTAAAGAATGAGTATCATTGTATTTGTCTTTTAAGATTCTTAGGTGCTTGCAGTGTGTGTCCAGGCCTGGCAGATGTTTTATCTTCATCTCTAGATAAACACAGTAACTTAATTCAGTTTGAATCAGTAAAGAGTCTGCTGTGTGCTGGGGACGATTAGGCAGAGAATGTGGGACATTTAACATCTTTTAAACTCTTGCCAGGTTCTAGGTATTCTTACAGATACTTTCACTTAAATTATTTCAAAGAACTAATGATTTATCAGGAGAGACAATTTAATACAAAGTTGATTGTTTTAAGTGCCGTATAAGTAGAGTTATAAAATTAAAGGATAACAGTGACTCTGGAGTGGGGATATGTGAGCAGCTGAATTGTAACAGCTAAAAGTGAGAAATTTCTTAGAAATGAGCCATTCTGTTGTCATTCATTCAGGCAGCTATGAGAGAATACCATAGACTGACAGGCTTATAAATGATAGAAATTTATTTCTTACAGTTCCAGAGGCTGGGAATTCCATGATCAAGGCCTGCTTCCTGGCTCGTAGACAGCCATCTTTTCCCTGTGTCCTCACGTGGTGGAAGGGGCGAGGGGGCTCTCTGGGATTTCTTTTACAGGGCACTAATCCTATTCATGAAGGCTCCACCCTCATGACCTAATCTCCACCCAAAGGCCCACCATCACACTGAGGCAATATGTTTCAACATATAAAACTTGAGGGTGGGGACACAAATAACTTAGTCTATAGTACATTCCAATCCTGCATGTTATAAATGAAGAGACTGAGACTTAGAGAAGAGCAGTGGCTTTCTCAAGGTTTACAGGTCTCTCAGATGATCCAAGGAAAAACATTGATTTTCCCTGATTCCCAGTGGGTACTATTTCCTTAAACCTACAGAGAGAACTTATTTCTTTTGAGAAGGAATTTCTGACTGCTGGTTTAGCTTATATACAAAATCCGTATCTGAAAGTTTCTTTACCCAGTGCAGTGAATAGAATCTGGCCCTGGTGAAACCCATGGGGAGGGAAGTGCATGCCCCTTCTTGGCTGAGGACTTGCTTTTTGTAAGGGTTTTGCACCAAAACATCTCTGAAACAGCAAAATGGAGTTGTATCAGGTAATATCTATGGAAAGCATCTGGGGTCATCACCCTATTAAATATTTTCTAACCTGTTTTCAAGAAACATCCATGGCTAGATTAGTGGAGAAATTATAATAATTTCAAAAGACAAGATATTTACTAGGGTGCTCTAAAGATCGTTAAGTTTGTTTAGTTTTTTGTAGCTATTTGTTCCCTTATTCAACACAGAAAATGGATCTTTTGCTTTGTTTTTGTTTTACAGTGAGCAGTGTAGGATTACTCTTAAATTTAAATAAGTGTCTGATTATACTGAACCTGAGCCGAGGAATGTTGATACAGGGATGGAAATAAGTTTTTTATTTGGACCAATGTTCCTGAAATCTCTAAGCATCAATAAAATACATTAGGAATCTTCTAGTACATCATTTCTATATGAGATTAATTGGTGTGAAAAATTATGCATACTTTCTTTTGCACATTGAGCTGGGTATGATGATGATTTACAGGCTCATTTTTCTTGATGCTATCATGAGTGTTTCTATAGTTTTATGTGTGGATATGTCTCATTAGTGAGGAGGCTAGGAACAGAGACATGAGACCAAACCTGGTTCTGTTTGTGTGAACAAAGCCTCTCTTGAAGACCCAGTTTTACCTGGAATGCGAGGAAATTAAGTAAATGACATTTCAGTTGTATTCCAGCTCTGATAATCTGATCAAAATAAGTAAAGCTGAGAAGCCACAAGTTATTAAAATTAAAAAGTTTGCATGTGTAACCTGTGGCTTTTATGTCACATTCTTCATATAGTACTCACTCTTACAACATCCTAAGTCTTTTGAATGCTCTGTTGGTTCTGCTGTCTTCAACTAATGTTCTTGATTTTACCTGCTAATCCTTTGAAAACCTATAATTTAAAAAATAAATTAAAAAATTTTGTATGGTAATTTTTTTAATGCCTAATTTATTATTGATGCAATTTCTGTGTGTTTAACACCTAAAGTCTATCTCCCCTTTTAAATGCTTTCATTTTTTGCAAAAAACTGGAATCTGCTAGTTTAAAAAGAGATACATGATGATAAATGTAATTGTATGCCAGAAAAAATATATTATTTCATATGCATTAACTACAAATATCAGAGGAAAATAATTTTTTTTCTTAACATATGAAAAATAACTAAGTTTGGGTTATGATGTATTTTTAGTAATTTGGTCTGCCTATATTTTAAAAAATGAAATCTGTCTTCTCATTAACACTATTGTTGTTATTTTTTTTAAGTATGACTGTGGTTTCTCTATTTTTTGGTTCCCTTTTTTATTATACCTCCCTACCCCCGTCTCTCTCTGCACAGGGTGGGTATTCTGCTCCCTCCTTCTCTCCTTGGCAGGGCTCCTTCCAAGGGATCCCACGGACTGTTCCGCCGCACCGCAGACAGAGTGAGTCTGTGTCTCTCACTCCTATCCTGCTCTGGCTTCCCGTTCATGGTATTCCCCTTCTGCATGACTTCCCTCCCCAGCACCTCCTCTCCGTCCAGAGTGACCTGCAGGCACACGCTAAACCAGCACTCCCTGGGCTCTCCTCCCTTAATTAATACTTCCTTTGACTGCATGTTAATAGACTTTTCTCCTTAGAGCCTTAGGAAAGCTGTCTGAAGTTAATATAGTTCTAATGCCGTTTAAACCTATTGCCAGTGACCCTATACTTACTGACATGCATCTGTCTTTAATGTATATTTTATTTTCGTGACCTTGAGATCTGTGAATAAAAGTTGTTTTTTTAAGTCTAGTCATGTTAAAAATGTATACACTATCTGTAGTAGTGTAATGGACAGATGCATATTGTTTAGGGAGCAGGCTTACTAGACCATTGCACATTTCTTTAAATACTTCCTAATCAAAAGGCTTTGTGTTTCACTGTCATCTAATACAAAAATATTTTAAATCATTTTTAAGGGTGTTTTTTAATAACTAATATGTCTGTAATTTATCAGCTGCTTTACAGTACAGAAGAAATGGCTTTTGAATATGCATGGGTTACTAACATTTCTAATGATTTAAGTAATTGTTTGACTTCAAAAAAAAATCTTTGTTTACATTAAATCTGCTTTCGAAAACAGTGTTTATTATTTTGTGTTATGTACTTAAATATATAACTGGTAAGTTGGTTATATTTTATCTTTTCTGAAAAGTCACCCCAAAAAAGCTAATGTTAATGAAAAAGATATATAATATTGTCAGTCACTTTGATGCCTTCTCCATGGATTTGCCCTGATTTGTGATACATATCAAATTTTTCATAACTTATTCTTATCAAAATAATGTGAAGTATCAGAGGTCCAAAAGGAGGAAATTTTAAGCAATTAAAATTTAAAAATGTCTTTTATTCAAATAAAAATTTATTTCTTGAATTAGTCAATTATGAAGTATCAACATGAATTTGAGACAAGGTTTAAAGTTTATTTCTTGGCCATTATGCCTTTCCTTCTCTTTCTAAAGAACAGTGGAATAGAGAGTTTGCATAGGCTTTTATATCAAGTTATTTAGTAGCAAGTTAATTTGTTGAGTGAAAGCATTCCTCCCTTTTCCTCCTTCTCTGTCTCCTACCACTTTTATAAATCCTCATTTTTACTCCCTTTCTTTTCTTCTCTATTTAAAGATTGCTAGTTGTACTAAATTGCTGGTGAACTAATCTGAATTTCAAAGGGCAGTTATAGCAAATGATAATGTATTCTTAAGCTGTAGCCAGGATACAGCATGGTTGACAGATTTACCTCAGATTGAGGCACCTACCTTAAATTTTGTGAACCCCCCTTTTAGTCCCTGTCCTTTTTCCCCACCACCCCTCTACCCTATTCTTCTTCCTCTCAGCCAGATGTAGTATGGAATTGGAGTTTAAGGGTAATTATTCAGTATTGTAAATAGTTTAGATTTATTTTTAAAACATGTTTTCGAGAAGCACCCATTTCACTAGTTTCTTACTTGTATAGATAGCTTTAGAAATTTCTTGTCCCTCACCTGAGTAGTTGGCCCTCCATTTCCAAATGCTTCTTTCTCCTTTGGGTTCAGAGCTATTTTTTTCATTTCCAGCTATGAAGCAGCACTATCTGTCCTTCAGCACTACTATCAAGATCTGTCTTTCTAGCTTTTCTAGATAAAACCACATTTCTCTGCATCACCAAGTTAGCAAATAGAAAGTTTGGTTCTCCAGAATTTGGATGTGTTGGCCACTTAGGAGAAGGTATATACATTGTAGTCTTTTGCTGAGTGAGTTCTCAGGGCTTATGCAGCTGAGAGAACTGGCCCTGAAGACTTGATCATTGAGGCTTGTAGGGCTCTGTGGAAGGTGATAACTAGACGACTTGCACACAGCTGTTTGACAGCTCTTATTGAGCTTTAAAGGTTCCTTTAAAGGAAATATGTTTAAACTACTACACTATTTTGAATCTACCCTGAGAACAGCTGAAGGAGTGTGAAAGATAATAATATAAAGGAGTATAAAATAATAATTGTTATTTTATAATGATAAAATATAGAGAAGGAGAAGGGTATGAAATTATGGGAGTAAATCCAGTGGTTTTCCAGAGAGTTTTGGAATAGGTCTCCCCTTTTCCTACACTAAACTGCTGTGTATTCAGTGAAACAATATTTGTCTCCACATTTAGTATGTGATTTCTTGTGCTGATTTTTGGAGAGTTTAATTCTGTAAGTGATGATATGTAGTTGAGAGAGTTCTCCTATGTTATGTTTCAATAATAAGTTATTTCTGATGCCCTCTGTAACATCAACTTAAGTGAACTGCCTTTTTTTGTAATTGCAGGAGCCAGGTAGCTTGGCTTATAAGTTGGCTTATAAGCTTGACTAATAAGTCTTCAGTAAGGTAGTCTGGTTTTGGTTTTTTAAAACATATAAGAGTAGTGGACCTAAAATAGGCATAAAGAGATGGCCTGTTGTAGATATTGCAGAGAGTGAAATAACTAATGTTTACAGGAACTGTTTAGCTCTGGTAACTCCAGAAAGCTGCAGTGGCCAAGCATGTTCTTGGTGAATCTAAGAATAACTCTAAAAAGATAGAGATGAAAGTAAAGTCCTGGTCTTTCTTTCTTTCTTTCTTTTTTTTTTTTCCCTTCTCAGGAAATTTTGGACTTACATTTCGTTCCTCAGATGTATTACTAGTCTCAGGTGTATTACTACTTTCAGGTGTATTACTAGTCTCAGTTGATGATGTTTGTCTTCCAGTTTCAAACTTAATTTTCTCTAGGTTAGCAGAAAGTATCTACGTTTAGACATTTAGAGGGCTTCCTGCTCTCAGTTGGCACTTCAGCTTTTGCCCAAATTGACTTAACTGACATTGGTTTAGTCTTTCTAATTTCCAACTGTGTGAAATTAGGTATGATATATATAACATACATCACAGTATGAAAATTTAATAAAAATAATTACTTTTGGCAAGTAAAAGCCTTAATAGTAGTCTCAAATAACATTTCTTGCCAGAATATATGCTTTTAGGAATACTTGACTTTTCAAAAAGTATATTTACCTATTTCTTATCACTGCCTAAAGAGACTTTTAATATTTGCTGTTTAACACCTTCCTTGAAGGAATTTAGAAATCTTACTTTCTTTAGCTTCCATGTGCAGTTAACTTCAATTGGGGAAAAAAAAGGTATTTCTAAGCAACAAAAATAACAGAAGTACATGTTTATGTCTTAATAGCCATATTAAGCCCAGCAGTTTCTTCTTTAAAAAATTTTATTGAAGTATAGTTGATGTACAATGTTGTGTTCAGTTTCTGCTGTACAGCAAAGTGACTCAGTTATATACATATTCTTTTTCATTTTCTCTTTTATTATGATTTATCACATGATATTGACTATAGTTCCCTGTGCTATACAGTAGGACCTTGTTTATCTGGCCTATATATAGTAGTTTGCATCTGCTAATCCCAAATTCCCAATCCAGCCCAGCAGTTTCTTGATGCAGTGTTGCATCAAGATTTCTAAATTTATATTATAATAATAACTAATTGTATTCATCAGAATTATATCAAGAATGGTAATTATATTGTCTTACTTATTCCTCCTCCTCTTCAAGGGTTGTTTCACAAACCTTTTTTGGCAAGTGACACAAATTCATTTTACATGATAACCCAGTATGTATTTACTGAATGAAACTATATATTTACAACCCAACACACACTTGTGTGTATATTTAAAATTCAGATAAAAGATTCATGAAACAGTATTTTCTCTTAGGACATATGATACGCTCATTTTTTTTTTCTATCTTTTGTTTTGCTTTTTTTTCACATAGTAATATTACATGAGCATTTTTCATATAGTGAATATTTCTTGAAAACATTTTAATGGCTTACATGATAATACATTATTATCTGGCTATGATATCATTTAATGTTTTCCTGTTGTTTGGTATTTTTTCCATTTTCCCCTGTTAAATAGAGATACTACTGTAGTGCAGTTTATTCTTGTGTTTAGATCAGTGTCAGCACTAGAAGGATGGTTCTTAAAGGGTGTGTGCTTTTTAGAGAAGCTTGATGTGTATTGTTCAACTGTCAAACATGTTCATAAGGTGTGCATTAACGTGGCTCAATCTGATTGGCTTCACCATGTGACTGTAATCAGTTTTATATGTAAAGATAGCATCAGTCAGTGCTTTAATGACAAATTAGCTCTGAGAGTGACTTTTCATAAAAATAAAATATTTTTCAATGAAGTGGAAAAGAATAACTCAGTAAAAACTGAACAATTGAATTTTATACAGTAAATTATTTTTTTTAAGTGTGGTTGATATAGAATATGGCACTGTGTCCATTTTTTCAGTTAATTCAAGTGCAGATAAGTCATTGGTTAATTGACTAGAAATGTGCATCAAACTCATGGTCCAGGAGGCCGTCCCATAAACATAGGTGTGGATTAGTTTCTCAACACGTTGCAATTATGAGAACAAAGCAATTGCTGTTACCTGTATAAGTCTTTAATAACAAACTGCTCTGCAGATCGTGGGGTTGTTTTGTTAGCTGTATTTGTTGCCCTATCATAGTGCCTGCAGTATCCTACTCTGGATAAATATACCATGCATATTGGTCACACTAGTGGAATTGTACTATTATGATGTTATTTAGGTTTTTTTTTTCCCTGAACTATTCTGCATCCCAGAGGTAGATGCTGATGGGTTCTTTTTCTTAGAGATTTAGACTTGTGAAAATTAAGCATCTCACACTGATTATGACTATGTAGTAAATGCTTACTTAAGTCACTATTATTCACATCAATAGTTTTTGTTTTTATTTTTTAAATTAATTTTTATTGGAGTATAGTTGCTTTACAGTGTTGTGTTGATTTAAAAACAGTTAACTGATCAACTTAGAAAAGCCATTGAACTCCTTATTTCAGAAATTGCTTATTTATAATTTGTATTTATCACTCAGTTATCTTTCCTAAGTTCTCTGAGACCTAGAGGCACTGTTCTGAGATCTGGGGAATAAGAGCATTCCCAGTCCCCAGGAATCCTTGGAAGTTTGATTGGGTTCATGTGAATTATAGAGCAGAATTCTTTGGGTCTAGTTATACTGGGGATCCATTCTTCTCTTCCATCTCTGTAGTGATGTGTGAAGCCTTGCTTATAATGTAGAACATCATATTTAAGAAATACGTGAAGATCAGATTATTCTTTATTGGTCTTTAATGCAGCAGCAGTAATAAAAATAAACTAACATTGTGTTTATAATATGCAAGACTGAAATTATTAAAAATAATTTCTACCTGCTTTATAAGGGATTACATGCAGCTAAAATTTTTTAGATCTTTGGATATGAATATTAATTTTGTCAAAATTCTTTTCAATATTTTTGGTAAGATTCTTCAGGTGATTCCTTTTAAGGGTAAGAAGTTTATATACACTGTTCTGTGGATATGCATATTTGTATTAACTTGCAAACCACTTCAGCAAGAAAGTATAAATCTATTAAGAATATGTTTTCATTTTATAGAAATATGTTAAAATAATAATGCCTAGAAAAATACAACCAAAGCAAAGCAAATACTGTTGGCTGCTACCCAGTCATGGCAATTCCTTGGTGTTGTATGTGGTCTCTGACATCATTGTCCTGTCTTTTTCTTGTCTCTGCTCTCCCATTATGCCATTGGCAAGGAGTTGAGAAGTTAGTCCATTACTTCTCTGACAAAGCGTGGTACAGTACAATTTCAGATTTTTTCCTACCACCTTCTTCATTATCACTTTTTTCCCCCCAGTTTGCATGATGCATGTCAGAGCCTGCATGAAATTACAGGCATGTTACAAATGGTTCCATTACCATCTTCCTTTTAATCTTTGAAATGTATTTAATTATGATAGTAAACTTATATGTATCAATAAAATATTAGGTCATTTATGTGTCTGTTATGCAGCAGCATTATTATGCTTTAGAACATTTTCTGCTTTCTACATTACACACTTTGACATATTTTTACTCCATTGGGACTTGATATTTCTAGCTGCCATCTTACTGTTGGTGACTTTAGAAAAAGAATGTTTATAGAAACTGATATGACTATTTTTTCTTATGTTAATGCTAGAAATCTTTGAAGCGCTGTGGAATGGTGAAGAGTTTGTCTTAGTGATGAGTGCCAATTTGCATTTCCTTATGTTCAGTGTATTTCTTACAGTGGGTCACTTGGAACCGCTTTTTCCCGGAAATACTGCTTCACAACATGGCTCGAGTTTGGTGTCTGAGAATTATCCCCTGTAGGACAGATCAGCTAGAAGGAAATAGGGCATTAGCTAGGAAAGTTAATACCCGAATGTTAGTATTGAATTTGCCTTTGAGTTTTCAAAACAATGATCTCGCTATATTGCATATTCTGAAAGTCTGTGAACTCAGTGGACTTAACCCAAATATCACAGAATAATAAAGTTTTAGTGCAGCATTTTAAATTCTCTGTCAGTTCAAATTTTGGCTTTGCCATTTGCTAAAATGTGTGAATTTGGACATACTACTTAATTTTATTTAACCTCAATTTTCTCATTTACAAAAAGAAGATAATATCTTCCACCTAGGATCTTGTGATAATTAGAGATCATGCAAGCAAATGTGGAGTTTGGCTGTCTGCAATTGGAAAGAAGGGAAACCCTTCTTTTACAGTCTAGAGTATAATATTTCTCAAGTATTTGTAATGTGTCAGGCATTATACTAAGCACTTTATGCATATTATCATTTGTGACTTACAACAATTAAATGAGGTGTAGGTACTGTTATTATCCTCATTTTAAAAGTTACAAAATTCCATCTCAAAGTAGTAAGATAATTTACCCAGTATCTCAGTGATAGTGATAGAGCCAGAACTCAAACCCAGTCTGACTTCAGAAGCTAGGTGATTCAGTACTGTGTTGTACTAGCTTCATCAGATAGCCACATGTAAATTCTCTCTGAATGTTAAAGTGCCTTGCATGTCCTAGCTCTGGTTTATCTCCAGGGGGGCACGTGAGGAACCTTGACTTCTGTGTCGTATCAGATATTCCTGATATGGATTTAAAACATTTGGATATGACCGACATTATTGAAGTATGTATTTGGAGCCTAGAAACCTTGTAATCTGTAACAACTAGTTTAATTATAATGCTGTTATAGAACTTGCTTTCCACCCCCCCCCCCCCCAAGACCTAGTTACAAAGGGCCATGGCTTGAATTAATCATTTTCACACCTTTTAGTAGTCATAAGTGACATTTACTGATTTTGATGTTCTCTGGGAGGTTCTATCCTAAATGTTTTACATGTTATAATCATTTTTAATTATTAGAATTAGAAATGAAAAATAGTGGAATACTTATTAAGACAGTTTCCCTAACACATTTCGTCCAGAAATGTCGAGTCTCCAACTTAAAAAACATCTCTGGCATAGCTGGTAGGTCATTATGGGAGTTGCAGGTCATAATGGGAGGTGCTGTATTCACATTAACATGTAATGGATCCTTCATGCTGTGCTTCTAAACATGAATCATTAAGCTGATCCCAAACTTAGGTGGAGAAAACATTTTTTAAATTACAAGAGTTCTTTTCCATCATTGTTTTTTTTAAACTTGTTTAAATTAGTGCTGCATCAATGACCTGATAGGGAAGTATCATTTTGATAGTTTATAACCAAAGAAGCAATTCTGGAATATGCCACTTACTAATATTCATTTATTTATGCATTATCTAGTAAATATAAATTTAATCCCTACTATATGCCAAATACTGAGGATACCAACTACAACAACAAAAAATGAATAAAGCATGGTATATGCCTTAAGAAGCTCATAATCTCTGGTTATCTTTGTAAGCAGCACGGAATAGATATTTAAGATTATCGCTGAAGATGCCCATCAATCCTTTGCATAATTATCCAGCAGTGCCTATTGCTAGCACTCTTGACCTTAACATCTGTAGCCGTTGCATCTGAGAATTCTTAGAATAGTGTGTTGAGAATTTAACCACTAAAGTGAGACTTGAAGTTGCTGAGTCCACTTAGAAGCACTGAGTCTAGGAATGGGTCCCCATTTTTAAGCTTTAGTAGGCAACCTTTCTACAAGTTGCAAGGATATAGTACTAAAGCTCTACTTATTTGTGACTACAGAGAGTTTCCTGAGGTCCCCGCAGTAGTGGGGGAATTCCTTTTGCTCTCTGAGTCTTGTAGGCTGCTGAGGCTATGTCGTGAATGGTCTGGTGGGGAGCTTCCCCAGAGGTTTTTTTTTTTTTTTTTTCCCTGATATGGGGCACTACCTCATCTTTCATCTTCAGAGCCAGAAGACTAGAACTCATTCTAAATTTCTCTGATTCACCTTCAGGATCTCTTTCAATCCTTTCTAGTTTTTTTTCCTACTATCTTAATATCCCCTGGGCTATTAGCAATGGCATGCTACCTGGGTGTTCTGCTTAACAGTCTCATCCCCTGCTGTTAACATTCCTCACTGATTCCACCAGAGTGACATTCTAAAATACAAATTGGCTCTTATGAATCCTCTGCT
Source organism: Hippopotamus amphibius kiboko (assembly GCF_030028045.1). Taxonomy (NCBI): domain Eukaryota; kingdom Metazoa; phylum Chordata; class Mammalia; order Artiodactyla; family Hippopotamidae; genus Hippopotamus; species Hippopotamus amphibius. The sequence goes on along the minus strand of NC_080190.1, from coordinate 53,907,507 downwards.
TAAAATTCATCAATGTCTCCCTTCATCTGCTGTACAGAGTCAGAACTATTCGGCCTGGCGTGAGTTCTTTTATGAGCTGGCCCTTGCCTACACTTTCCCACCAGCATTGTGCTTGCCAATTCAGTCTAACAATTTGAAGTTACTAGAACATCTTATGTTCTTTTTTTGCCTTTGTGTTTCTCATGTACTGGCCCTCTACCCTGAATATTCTTCTCTTCTTGTCTTCTTGGCAAACTCCTACTCATCTTGAAACTCAGTTCAGATGTTTGCAGTTCTTAGATGCCTTCTGTGAACTCTCTAATCAGGCGTATGTTTTCTTTTTGCCTCTACATTTTGTTATGCTTGAGACATAGTCTCATCTTTTGTTTACCTGGCTCTTTCTTGTGAGTCCTCCCAACCGCAGGAACAGCATTGTGTTCAGGTACATGTTTCCCTGCACCTACTACACTGCATGATATGGCAGACATTTTTTAAATGAATGAATGACTTTGATGTTCCTTCCTGTTGATCTTATTATGCCTGAGAACATGTGATTTTTCTTTTTATATTTAAAATTCATTCTAAAGACACCTGTGGTAGTGCAGTGGTGAATGTGAGCAAGAGGAATTAATATGTAGTTAAGTGTTTAGAATTTGGGGAATTGTACTGCAAGCAACAAGCTGTCAGAACACATCTCTGCTTTTCTTGCTAGGTGTTAAGAGGCAACTTGTTGTTCAACTTGTCACCAGGTAGTTAATGACAATGCATTAGTGGGTGACTGGTTTTACACAGTTGTCCACATAGCAGGAGTAAGCATTTCCTTGGTCCTCATTATAGTCATTTCTTTATTTTCTTCTAGAGCCTTTTTTTTTTTTTTGGCACACGGGCTTAGTTGCTCCGCGGCATGTGGGATCTTCCTGGAGCTGGGATCGAACCCGTGACCTCTGCATTGGCAGGCGGATTCTTAACCACTGCGCCACCTAGGAAGCCCTTCTAGAACCTTTTTTATTTACAGTAGCAGAATTGATTTACAAACTAGTTTTCAAATAAATAACAAAACATTTATTTTGGGATAGGGAAATCAAGTTTTTATTTAAAATAAACTTTTAATAAAAATAGGAAATCTGTATTATTCAGCGTTTAGAAACCACTGATTTATTTAATGTAATTAAATGATAGTATGGACACTTTTTATATAATTGTTCAGTCTAACGCCTCAGTTTTAAAAGACTCAAAATTTTATTATTCTTTAAAAACCTTATTATTTTCTGGTTCTTTAATATTTGACACTGAGCTTTATTGCATTTAATACAAGCATAACATCTTTCTGATGCTCTCTATTTCCATTTAGTTCTCTGATAAGCAGTGGTCATTGGGTAATATAAGTAATCAGAACAGTGCACATGGATAATTTATCTACAGTTCACAGTGCCCCTTTTCTGAAGCCTTGATTATCTTAATAATCAGTTTAGTACTTTGTCTTTTTAGAAAATTATACCTGTTTATGCTTTGAGCTGGTAGCACATGTTTATACCTTTCTTTTCCCTTATGGGCAGTAGATCATATTACAATAAAACAATGTTTTTAGGTTGTCACTGATATTTTCAAAGGTCTTAAATTGTTTTAAGATTTTTAACTCAAGACTAGATTATCTTATTGTTTTTAAAGATGAAAAGAGGTAAAAAGGGAAAACAGATCCCCTTTCAATCAACCATTTGATGTACTTTTCTCCTCCTTGGTTGCTTTTTTTTTCCTTAGGTAGATTTTGGTTTGCTTAATAGGGCCCTGCTTTATATTTTTACTGATCTTTCTAAAGAATTTATCACTTTGGCATGGTCAGTTTTTTCTAGGGAACCCCAAAGAGAGTCTGGAATAAATTCCTTGGTGATTTTAGTACCTCTAAATCATCTCTGTGGTGATATAGTGTGAAAACTTTAGCTAGAACATTTATCTTGAAACAGAAACTGAGATGACTTATTTATTTTATGTATTCTAAGATAAGAGTTTAATGTAACATATTCTGTATGGATTAACTTTGAGTATTCATTTTCTTGATTTTTATTATTCTTTTAAATAGCAAGTCAACCCCATGCCATCACGACCAACCATCCCTCCATGAGTCAATCAGGGGCCTTTGTTCTCAGTTACTTGTAACCCCTCCATAATCTAATCCCTGACTGCAGACTCTGGTAGCCATCATCCAGTGCTGGTCACAGAGGTGAAAAAAGGAGCAAAACACAAATGATGCAATATAAATAGATTCACCCTTTTTGTTGGAGAGATTAGAGATACCGTGTAGATTTGTTTGTGGATTAGCATAGTAAAAAAATTATTTTATTAGTAAAAAAATGGTCTTTTAAAAACATTCATGTTTCAAAGCCCTTTGCCAAACTTTTTGACATTTTCAGCCCACATTGTTTAGTAGAAAGTGTGTGTGTGCGCGTGTGTGTATATGTATGTTTAAATACTTATAGCAACTATCCCTGTATCATGATATGACCAACAGGCTCTGCTCCATGTACTTTTAACTATTTGGGCCACTGAAAGATAACTTTAAGATTCATATTTCTTTACTGAATGCCCAAAAGTAATGGAAGTTGTATATTTTCTCTGATTTGTATAGAATATAATCACACAATGAGCTCTAGAGAAGTGTGTGCAAGGCGTGTTAGCCTTAAGAACTTTGCTGTTATAGGCTTCTGAGCTTTAGTTCAAGTTATAGGCAACTTGAAATCTGTTTTAATCTCAGACATCATTCAAAAGGGTGGCTATTTTTAAGTTTATTAATGGACATTGACTCTTGGGGAAGGTAAATCTGTTTTTCACATATCAGCCACAAAGAGAACCTTAGCTGATCCCTCAAACGGCAGTGAGACAGAACAGATAAGCTATGAAAACATTTTATTCTGAAACTTTTCAATAAGAATATTAAAGGTAGGTTAACATTAGCTAAAGATGACCTGTTTTTGTTGAAGTAATTAGAATTTCACATCAACTGAGAATATAATCTTCATTCTAAATTGTTTATCTGCTGGTAATTTTAATTCAAGATGGAGGTACAGCACCTGACACTTTTAAGTTAATGCTTCCTCTGCTAAAGTGTATTGAAGTGGTATATAGCTTTCCTTTTAAAAAAAGAAAAAAAAACTTTAAAATGGGTAATACTCTGAAGGTCATAGCTACTATCTGAATGTTATGTGGAGATTAAACCAAAGGAGTATAGAAATTATTCTGTCAAGCTCTCTTGTATATAAAGTTTTAAGTAATTAATGAATCAAGGTAGGAATCTTTTCTTACAATAGATCGGTACTTTAATATTTTCCTTTTCTCCTGTTTGATTTTGGATCTTGTTTAGTGTTTACTGCCTGTACCATTTTTTGTTTGCATCATCACTCTTGTATGTGTCTCATGAATTACTTGAATATTGCGAATTTATTTTTTAATTAAAAAAACCCCACATGCTTCTCATATTAAAACATAAGTACCAACTCAGCCTAATTGAAACATATTAATTCTGGGTGGTATATCTAAAATGAATTGTTGCTAATGTTGTTTTTAATTTTAATAGCCTCAAGTACTACAGCCTTCCAGCAGCCTTCCCAGACCCACAGACCACGTCCAGGGAAAACTAGTAAAGCCGCGACATATCGAGGCCCACAGTGAGTGCACAGTCCAGGATGTACATCAGGGTGTTGCACCTCTGGATGAAAGCTTTGCACACGGCTTGCAACAAGAAAGCAACAATGGTCTGGAAGACCGGCCTTTTTCATCAAGTCCACAGTTCACTAAGGATGTGGTGAAGAGTACACCTTCTGAAGCAGCCTTGAACATGACCACGAATGCTCAAGAGCTTTATCATTTGGCAGATAATCAAATTAGTGACATGCAGTTTGTATCCACTTCTCTTCAGACACTTCCCCAGTCAAGTACAGTAGACCAGGCTCAGAGAGTTGGAAGAAATCAGTCTTCACCAGAGGGTTGCACATCTCAGCCCAAGTCCTCGCAGCTTTTTAAGCCATCCATCTTGAATTCTTTGGTACCTCCTCCAGTTCCTGAAATGTCTCCAAGTAGGACTCCCACTTGTAAGAAGTCACCAATAATCACACCATGTAATTCTGCCAAACTCCAGCCAACATCTAGTCAAACAAATCTTGCAAATAGTCCAAATCCAAAAGCATCTAAGCTCCGCCCCCCTTCTGGCTCGTTCAAACAAAAACAAGTAAGCAACGCCCGACTAGAGCCGCAAAACTTCCAGGCCAAGACAAGCATCCCACGGCCACTAACAAGAAGAAAAGAAATCATGCAGAATCCTAATGACAATTTGAATTCTGGGGATTGTTTGGCCTCTAATCAATATTCTCGTCTTCCTAAACCAAAGATACATTAAGTACATAGCCATCACCTGCCAATATTGTTTTTTTAAAAAACAATCTGTAATAGTTTTATGTGTAGTTTGCTACCATGATGGAGGTTCCATTGAAAGCTTGCAAATCTTAAAATTAAAATGTGGAAGCTTCTACTAGTTTGGCTCTTCCATTTTATATCCTGGTTGAAGTATGCAGCATTTGAGCATATTTGTCTCAGGTAAACACAAGAGTTTGCTTACCCATTCAGAGGTCTACAGAAGGCTCTAATCATGTTATCCTTCCCCCTGTACATCAGAAAATTCATAGTATTCCACTTAGCAGGCAACAAATATGCTTTGCTGATTTAGTCCTTTTAAGGTCTGTATTAATTGTGGTTCTCAGAGCCTCACCCTTTTTCACTTGCCCCTCCTATGAACATGGTTACTATTTTAACTAAAGATTCGGTGATAATGGAAGATGGTAGTCTGTAAGCAGAGTTCTGGCCAGTGATTTGTATATTTGAAAGGTCTATGCAAAAGCTCTGTGATGAATAAAGGAGATCAGGCTTTTGATGGGAAGTTTATGTAAGTTTTATTTTTCTTTGTTATAGTCTCAATATTTATTTATTTAGCAGACAAATTGCCCTGGCTAAAAATGTTTCATATTATATATATAAACAAATTATATGTTGTGTTAACATCTTGTTTTACACACACACATCATTTGTGTTTGTTTCTGTTAACTGGATAAATCTTGGAAAGCTTGAGAGAGGATACATCTTGAAACCTGACCTAAAGATGTATTCATTTGTAACATATGTTGGTGCTGGAGTTTTGCTGGTAATTCCATTTTGAACCCTATAGGCTTATGGATCCATGATAGCTGTTTTGAGGTTCCACAGTATATATTTTAAATTAAGTCTTTATTGTAATATTTATATTTATTGACTTTCTGCAAATATCCGAAGACTGAAATAATGGACTTGAAATGTTTGCACAGAACTTTGATGGGATATAAATATCCCATACATAGGGATTTAAAAGTATTTTCTATAGCAAAACAAAAAGTATTTTGAGTATAATTATAAATTTAAGTAAAACTATCTTGAGAAAACCAGAATTCATGATAGTTGTGTTTTTCTGAGTTTTCCAGGTTTCCCTTTTATGTTGGTGTATGTTTGAATGACAATTTCTTGAAAAGTAGGTTTGGGAAGAAAAATTAAATTGGAAAGGGGAAATTGTGTTTTATTAAAAGGAATTAAAAGATACTTCGATGGCAGTATGTTTGTTTATTTTAATGTGCTAGGAAGGTCGCTGTGGAACTGCCAAGGGACCATATGTGCCAGCCTAATCATGCTGCAGGCTGCTCGTCGGGTGGTTCAGTAAGCTTGCCCTCCTGGTCTCCAAAATCATGGCGTCTCTAGGCTGTTCAACTGTTGCTGCTTTTGTTAGAATTCATGTCTTTCAGATAGTATTTACAATGCCAGTTTTTATGATGATCAACTGACCAAAAATTTATCAAAAAAGATTATGGCCAAAAAGTTAGTCACTAAAATTTCTAGGGATCCCTTTAAAAAAATGTACATTGCCCTAGAGAAACAACACAGGAAGCGCTCTAGTGGAAATCTGAAAAGAGGCATTTACTACCATTTGATGCAGCCTTCCCTTACCTATCAGGGAACCATTGGAGTGAATTTGCCATTCACCAGATACCAGCCATTCTTGGATTTGGTAACAGGTGAGCAACACAATGTAGTATCATACTCTCATCTGACAGCACTTCTGCCAGAGAAGCACTAAAGTTTAGAAAGTTTTTCGCATCGTCCAGACATTGTTATTATGCTAAGTGATCAGACATATCAGGAAGGCTCTCTTTTTCTTCATGGGGCAAGCAGTAATAGCTGAAGCTGTAAGTGGGTACGTGTGGTCTTTCATTTTGAAAGAGAAAGAAAACTGATCTCAGATATTGCAAATGGTGTTATTTCCCTAAAGTAAAACATACTGATTAGTAGGTTTCAGTTTATTTAGAAATTGATATAAACTCTTGTGAAACATTATTTACAAGTAGGCCTTTATCTTTAGGGAAAAATTTTAAAATTTTTACTTTATTTTTAACCCCCTAGTCTGAGGGAACTGTCTTTGCTTATTAAAAATGTTGACTCCTGCAATATGTTTATTCTAATCCTTTTCCTGTTCTGTTTTTTTTTTTTATTATCCCTGATGGATTTGTAGAAATATTAATCCATCAGTTCAGTTTCTCTGTACCTTTGTTGAGCCTTAATCTTGGCAGAAGGCTCATCGATATAATTATGAAGCATACTGTTACATTTAGGAGAAAAAAATCTAGGATGCGTGCATGAAACAACAAAGTATTTGCCTGCAGTTTTCTTTAAAAACTGCAAGAATATTATGCTAGTCTGCTCCTTAGTAAATGTTAAGTCAGAAGTGAGGTGAGGCTGTAGCTCACCTGACTAATCAGAGCTCACTCTCAGATTTGGCTTGATCACTCTTTAGTGCTTCTGTAAGTCAACTCTGTGCCAAATCCTTCTCCACAGAAACTCACATCGCTTTTTTCCTTGGTTCTTGTGATCTCGGTGAAGATGATTGCAGTGTATGAATTCTAAATCCCAAGGAACAAGTTTTATGGGCATTGGTTAAGTTTCACATTTTGAAAGAGAAAATAAAGAGTATGTAGAATTATACATTTGGCTGTCAGTGGGATGTATATCAAATTCCTTAAAGACAGCTTGGCCTAAGGAGTTAATCAGTACAGGTGCAGATGATTTTAAGGCAGTAACGGATTATATAGTTATATCATTTAGAATGTTTCTAATAACTGAGACCCTCTAGCATTTTTCTTTTGGAGTCTCATTTTAATTTGTGCAATATTTTCAGGCATATAGACTGCTGTTCATTGTATTTATATAGATATTAGGGAACTTTACTAAGTATTTTAAGAAGTAAAAATCTGAATATGAAAGAAAATATCAGATTTGCACTTTAAATGAGCTTAATTGCTTGGAGTTGTGCCTGAAATATCAAAATGCCTCCTATTGGGTGTGGCTTTCTTTGTTGAAATGAATTTCTCTATAATTGTTGCTGTTTGAAGTACAGCCTTTCACAGTTGTATTCTGAGCATGTCACTTTTCCCATTAAAGCACTAAGTTCATTGAATGTTTCATTGTCCCCTTAAGTATTTTACTCAAATGCATCAAAGAGAACATGGTCCCCCTATAGCTGTCACTTCTAAATCTTCCTGTAGCATAGATGGTGTAACAGACGCGGATGCACTCTTCATTTCTGAGCGGAGTTGTCAGTGATGGTTTCTTGGTCTCTAGGGCACCAAGGATGTAATTTGGAGTCACCAAATAGGCTTGCAATGAAGAGCAATACGACTGCAGCATAGTTTCAGTTTGCTCTCAATCTTCCATAATAGTTTTCGTGTTTATGAATTAGTTGGGGTGGTTATGTTTGCATGCATTTACACACATTTGAACATTAATTATAGCTGTAATACAGATACCTGATGTTTTTCCTTGGGGCTGGTGGCCTTGCCATTTTTCTTAATTCTGATGCCTGAATTATATTTAAAACTTTTCTTTCCACACCTCCCTTCAATTTTTCTGCTGCAGCAATTTGAAAGAGTATGTTTGGATAAATGATTATGATGGTGAGCACCAATCTACGATTATGCTGTTAAGTAAAGATACATCATATGTTTTAACTTTGTTGGGGGAAAGCTACCCACTTTCCCCTTGGTAAAGCATCGCCATAGGAAAATAATACTGACCCTAAGAATCTAAAATCTCTTAAGTTATTGCTGACTAAAAACAGAAACACCACAATCTTTAATATGTGCAGTCGTTTTTCCCATTGATTTAAAAAACCAGTTCAGAGTAAATATTGTATATTAGAATTTGCTTGTAAAATGAATTATAAAAACTGGATGTAAAGTCTTTCCTGAAAATGTTGGCATAGTAAATAAAAATAAAGTTCATAATTATGAAAATGTCCTTGTTCTTCTCAAACTTGACATCCACAGTGTCCTCTTTCTCATATCTTTTTTCCACAAAGATCTAAAATATTCATTTGGTTGATTTTTTTTTTTTCAAACTCTGTATCATTTCACACACTGCCTTCAACATAACACACCACACTCCCAGCTCTGATTGAGTAAAAGGAATAGGGAATTTATCATTTATTTTCCAGTTTAGCTATATGCGATAGACATTATGTAATAGGATATTAAAAGTTTCTGCAGTGATACATCATGTTATTAACCCCAAATGGTTACATAAATGCCAGAAAAAGAGTGAATGAAATTTTATTAGTAATAAACATGATGATGACATTTACCATATTGTAAGACACCTATATCAGTTTTAAGGCCCTCTGAGTTGTTAGCAAGTATTAGGTAAACTCAAAAATCTTCCTTTTTAGTCTTTCATCAAGTGCAGTCATTTGTTTCTCATTATGTTGTTCTTTCTCACATTTTTATCCTGAAAGTCTTTTTCTTCCCCCACAGAAGAGACAAGTAGAAGTTCTAACTTCTTCTGTTGATTGGATTTAAGTAATTTTTGTGGAATATCTTACGTACGCCATCACTGCTGGCTGCTGGGTGTACAGAGGTGAAGAGCACGTGGTTTCTGCCTCCTGGAGCTTAAGGAGCACAGGTGGTTTTTAACACCATCTTATCCAGTTCATCATCCTGTTCTGAACATAACAGTAAAACTCCTTTTCCCCGTCTTTCATTTCATTTTGGGCTTTCATTCCCTTGTGCTATTTTCATCTTTGCTTCTATGTTAACTTTCTTGGTTACAGTCCTTTATTTCCCTTTGAAAACCTGCCCTTTTATAATAACGTGATTTTATTCAAGAACTTTTTCAGCTGTACTGGATGGTCTTAAATATTCTCCATTGTCTTCCGTAGGTGATTAGTCAAGATTTAATTTTGAGGTTTCTCACCTATCTTAAGCCACCTTCCCTTTATGACCTCAGCCCGAAAGATCTCTTGCTTACAGGGGGACCGCCACTGAGTTAGCAGCCTTAATTCACAGTGTCCTGCTACAGGATTATAACAGTGTTCTGTTATAGCAACAGGGCCAGGAGTCGATCCTACAGCCTCACACACACAAGAGCCTGTGGGCCAAAAGGAGGTCCCATTTCAAACATCTTAGATACTCACAGGCATAGTAGTACAAACTTTAGTTTATAAACAAGTACTATGCCAAGTACTCTGATGGGTGCTGTATGTGTTCATTACAGTCATAATAGCTAATGACCCTTGATGTGCTGTGCGTACCAGTCATCATTCTAAGCATTCAACACACTTCTAGCAACAACCCTATGAAGCAGGCACTAGTATCTCTGCTTTACAGAGAGGAAGGTAAAGCTCAGAGAAGTTAAATAAACTGCCTAAAATCTCACAGCTATTAAATGGCACAACAGAATTTGAAACCAGGCCATCTGGTTCAGAGTCCATGCCATTAATCACAAGGCCATTACCACTTCCTAAGGTGTATTTCATTTCAGTTCATTTTCACAACAGCCTTTCCTTTCTCACATGCTAAAACTGAGACTCAGGGTGTTAAAAGTCACCTGACCAAGGTCACATGTTGTTAAATAGCAGAATTGGTTCAGAGGGGTGTGGGGTGGGGTGGGGCTGAAGCCAATATATTTTTATTGAACTATGCTGCCATCTAGTGGTAGATTTTGGAAACCTCCTTACAGATGCATTACCTTGCCTGTTTCTAAAATATTAATATGCTGCTTAATGTTTCAGAAGACAGAAACCCTGAAAAATCCTCAAAGCATTAAAATAAGAGTAGAGGGACAACTAGGTGATAATGGAGGTATGGCAGAGGCAATATCTTTTAACTGAGAGCCGACTTGGTTCTGAGTTTCCTGGCAGCCAAGGCAAAGAGGGGAACTCACGTGTCCCATTTTCCTCACTGCCAAAAAATAAGTAGATCAGTACATCACAAGAGTTTGCCTGGTCTTGGACTTCACTAGTAATTCAACAACAACAGCACTAAAAATGCTGGAGGTGCCCTCTGTGTGGACAGTTATTTACCTGGAAAAGCCAGCCTAGAGTCTCAATAGAACAGGTGTGCCTGCTTATATGGGAGCCCTGGCTCGGTCTCCTCCTTTCTGTAGGCAGTCCCTCGTGGGTTGGGAATGCCCTGTGGAGGCTTTAGCAAGCTATCCACTAGATCTTTCAGGCCCAGGTGCCCACATGTATGGTACTTTGGGCCCAGTTATATTTCAAAAGCAGCACTGAGAACCTGACACCCTGGTTTGAACTTTGGAGGATGACAATGATGGTGCTCAGTTGTGTCAGGAACTCCCAGAGATAAACTCTAGAGCTGAATAGTCCAATAAAGTAGCTATGAGCGACAAGTGGCTACTGAGCACTTGAAATTGTGGCTAGTCTGAACTGAGATGTCCTATAAGTATAAAATCCAGATTTCATATACAAAAGGTAAAATATCTCACTAATAATTTTTATACTCATCACATTTGAAATAAATTATTTCTGTCTACGGCCATACCACCCTGAACGCGCCTGATCTCATCTGAAATAAATTATTTCATATTGGGTTACATAAAACATGTCATTAAAATTAATTTCATGTATTTCTTTTACAATTTTAAAACGTGTCTTTTAAGAAATGTAAAATCATGTATGTGGCTAGCATTGTATTTCTATTAGTACTAGTCCAGACCATTTATCCTCCTCTTCCTGACTCCTACCAGAGAACAGGTGGACTTGTCACTGTGGTTGCCCTGCGATGCCCAGGACTCTTAAGAATCTTCTGTGCCATCAAGAAAAGAAAACTTGTCTTTGTCTTCCAAATACAGGCTGACTCCACAGGGTATTTTCAAGACCCTGATACGAACCATACTAAAGCTGAGTTCAAGTTGGAGACTTTGACTAAAATGTTCAGTAGTCTCAAACAACTTTGCTCTGTCAGTTGAGACATCTGGTTCTCTATCTGTGTGTAAACTGTCCTGGGACACTGTGCTATTGCCAACAGCAGGAGAGGAAGAAGCAGAAAGCAGGTCTGTTTTTCTGAAATCCAAGATGAACACTCCCGTGTACCTGAAGTAGGTCTCCCCTTTGTAAAACGTCCTCTAGTCTCCAGGTATGTATTGCTCAGTCATCTGCATGGCCTAGGTCCAGAGGCCAGGGTTTGGACTCTACCCACTAAGGCACACTCTGACTTGCTTTTGCATTGGTTATAGCTTTTAGAGGCCAACCTCTGAAAATTTCGTTTGGATTTTGAAAAGGCTGGAGGCAGGGAGATGAGAGCATAAGGCTTTCATAAATTACCAAAATCCCAAGTGCATACAAGCACACACATTTTCAACCATGCAGGAACCATAAGTCCCCAATCACATAACTGAGCTCATCATTACTGTGATTCCATTTTTTTCTACATCACGTGTTACAATATTGAGTCAATTTCCCAGAAGTTTCAGTGGCTTTTCTCTGACTGTGCCAATTATATCAATAACAAACCCTCACAGTCACATCAAGTGAATGTCAACAGATCCCAGTGTGCTATGCTCTGCATAATGACTAAATGAAGCAAAATTTCTTTAGAGAGTTGTCGGAGGACAACAGGAATCTTTGGCAAAATCCAAAAGATGGCATCAAGCTCTTCCACATACTCTGGGCAGACTGGCCAAAATGTGACGGCAACTCGACTGGATGGTCTTCTTCAAACTTTCCAGTCTACTCCTAATGCATTTAAGGGCACGTTCCAACTCTTAGGTAGGACTAGGTAGGACCAGTGCCCACCTGAGTTATCGGAGGGGTGTGTGTGCCTCCCACACGGTAACTCTTCCTTAAGTGTGAATTTCCACATCAGAGGAACCAGATGTGCACGAGGCCTTTTCCTGGGGCTTGAAGCTGGGCAGTGGGTGATGAGAAGCCCCCTGCTGAGGTGCACAGGATTCACTGTGGGGCCTTGGCTCTTTGGTATGTCTGAATTTGGGGGGACAGACCTGAAAGCCTCTAGTAGCCTGTAGAGGACAGCTTCAGAGCCAGGAAGCTGACTGGCTCTTGGAGGGCACTCCATCAGTCCTGCTGAATGACTGCAGGGATGAAGCTGAGTGAGTGATGCTAGTCTTGCTGCTGGTTACTCTGGGCCACTTCTTTTGTGCTGTCCCAAATCTTCAGGGCAGCCCTGGAGGGGCCTTGCACCCAGCTCAGGCTAAAGCTCTCATGGGAAGGCCAACACCCTGGGCCAGTAGGTGCTTCTTGAGCCCCCAAGAGAAGGGGAGAGGATGCTCCTCAGGGGGTGGCTATCATGGGAAGTCCTGTTCTGTCAGGTGTCTTCCAATTTGAGTAAGGCCTGTCGAAGTGCTCCAGGGACCTCCTCCTCTTTTTATCCTTCTGTGTTTCTCCCTGGGCTGTGTTTCTCCCCAGGCCTTTTCCCTGCCGGTTCTGACCAGGGATGGCCCTGTTCCAGGACCTGCATTTCCAGAAATGGCCACACGGGGGGGAGCGCGGCTCCCGTTTCGGAGCAGCGTCTGGGTCTGGATCTGGGTCCGGAGAGGAGGGAGAAAGGCAGCCAGGCCGGGAGCCGAGGACCACTTCTGTTAGGGTCGCAGGGCTCCTGGGCCCCCTCCGTGTACGCCTATTTAAGGGAGGAATAGCCCTTGAGCATCTGAGGGGGTCACCGCTGCGCCTGGAGGTCTCCTCCGACTTTGTTTCCAAGGACGCCCCTGCGGGGACCGCGGATGCAGCCTGCGTTCCCGCCCATCGTCCGGGAACGGTCAATAGCTTTTTCCTGCAGGGTTGTTGAGAGATGGACAATGTTAACAGGGCTCAATTAGTCCTTCTCAAGCGCAGGGGATATTGGCGGGGGTCTGCTCTGGGGGTTCCTCCTGGCGGCGGGGTGGGCAGCAGAGCCAGAGACAGGGAGCCGCGGAGGCCTGGGAACCACAGGCGGAGCAGGAGTTGGGGCTCCATCAGGAACCCTCTGAAGTCCCCGCCTCTCTCCGGCCCTCCTCTGGGCATGGATCTGTTTGTCTGTGGTTCGCAGGGCCCCAGCCTTTGCGCCCAGCGGGGGAGCCTCCACGATGAGAGAAATGGGCTGGCCATAAGGTTGACAGCTGAAGCAGGGGTTCCTGGCCTTCCGCTCTGTCCTGAATGATATAGGGAACCAGCCACCAGACTCTCACAGGAGAGGCTGGGGTGACGGGGCCCTGTCCAGGTACAGACTAGGTGACAGAGGGGCTGGGGCCTGAGCAGTAGCAGCTCCAGCGCCTGGCACTCACTGCAGGCTGGGCACTCCACGCCTCACGTGGTACCTCACTTAATCCCACCACCACCACTCAAGGACGTAGGTGCTCAAGGTCCTGGTTTTACAGGTGAGGAAACATAAGCACAGTCAGCTTAAGGAAATTGCCCACAGCTACCCTACTTTAGGAGGTGTGGGACTGTGGGGTCTGACCATAACCAGGACAATTCTGGGGCCCTAGGACCTAGAATCATCCGGGGGTTGAACCCCTGCTCTCCTAAAGCTGGCAGCTTCTCAGATTTCCTACCTGAGTTCAGCATTCTTGTCTCACATGGCTTAGACCTTCCAGCAATTCTGGTGTGAGATGAGTTCCTTGTAAGGCACCTAGGGCAGGCCCAGGCCCAGAGTAAATGTTCAGGGCATCGCTTTCCCAGGGAGCCAGCAGGTGGCTGACCCAGGGTGCAGAATTCCAATTGTGAAGGACCAGGGAGGTGTCTCATAATTCCAGGGGGATTCTTCTGTATTTCACAAGTGAAAGTCTGGAGTTCATTCAGTCAACAAATACTTAAAAGGTGTTTGCTCTATATCTGCCCCAGTTCTAGGTGTTAGGGACGCACCAGTGTGGAGAAAAAGACACAAATCCCTACCTTCATGAAACTTACATTCTGATGGGAGAAACAGAAGATAAATAGACCTTTAATGGTGATATGAGCTAGAGAAAGAAAGCAGGACAGGAGAGGAGGAGCTTGTGTGAGTATGTTTGTGATTCTGTTTTTGATCAAGAGGTCAGAGCAGACCTTGCTGAGAAGATGCCATTTCACTTGTTCCCCGAGGGACGTGCAGTGAATCAGGTGACCCCACCCTCCAACCTGAGGCTGCAGGGGCTGAAGAGGCAAATTTACAAGCCCAGGAGCAGATGGGGTGCATATTTTAAGGGCCCCCCCAGAGTCCTTAGCACTGGCATATGTAGGAAAACGATGGGTCATGTTCTCAAAGGCTCCAGAGACAGCAGTTCCTGTAAAAACAAAGCCAGGGACATGGAGACAAGAAAATCGACAAAAAGGTGAATGTCCTCTAGACAAGTAGTGGGTCACACTTGTAATATATTTGACTATGTGATAATGTGGAATTTAATACTTTGGATAACAGTAGGTAGAAGTGCTGAATTTGACCTTCATAAAGTGTTTTATTTAAAATCATTAGAAGTTCGACCAGTTAATGTGCTGAGGAGGCAGCAGCAAAGCTCCCAGACGCATGTGTGTCCCCAGGGTCCTGCTTCTGGAGCGCATTAGGTCTCCTGTGGGTGGGCCTACGAGGGGTCAGCCCCCGGCGGCCCTGGAAGTGAGGGCTTCCGGCCAGCATAGTTCTCACCATCTGCTTGGCAGGTGGATGCTCCAGCCCTTTGTGCACAAGCGCCACTCTGTGTGATTAGATTCCAGAGCCCAGGTCCTGGCGCAGTCCTCTGCTGACTGCCCAGAGGTTGACCATCTTGTCCTGATTTGGCCTGGTTCTAGGACTGAAAGTCTCATCATCAGAGAGGTCCCTTCAGTCCCGGGAAAACCTGGAAGGCTGGTCATCTGTTGGAGGACCAGATACCCTCCCTGGGTCTCTGCCTGCCTCCCCAGTCTGTAGCCTGTAGATGCCCTCTGACGACCTGTGGATTGATGCTGCGTTCCTGTAAGGGCTGTGCACTTGGCCGGGCTCAGCGTGGCACTGGGACCCCTTAGGGCAAAGGAGGCTGGGCCCTCCCTTCTGCGCCCTTGGCTTCCGGGCCGGGCTCTCCAGGTGTCAGTTCCCGTCTGGGCCTCTAGGTGTCGCCCGCCTCCAACGTCCGGCCTCGGCTGAGCCGTGCTGTTCCCAGGACCGGCCAGTAGAGCCCGCAAACTCTGTGGCCGGACCTGCTCAGGTGGAAGGGCCCCTGAGGCCCCAAACGCCGTCAGCACCCGGGAGGCTGCACATCTGGGCGGCAGGGAGGGTGGGAGGAGTGGGCGGGGCCGTGGTCACCCCGTGGACCCCCCAGCCCCTCCTCGGCGCAGGAAGGCCACCACCCACGCGCCCCCAGGCCTCTTCACGTCCTACCTGGCTCAGGTGGGTCCCTTGGGCACGCGAGCCGGCCCCTGATGGAGCCCAGCCTCCGCTGAGGTGCCGATTCCCACTTAGCGTCATCGTGGTGCTGTGGGTCCTTCTCTTTGCAGGCCGTTCAGCTCTCATTTGGCGACCCCGCAGCGCCCGCCCACACTGGCAGCGGGAGCCCTGCTCGGTCCAGTCTCTGCCCCAACGTGCCTCTCAGAGGGGCGCCCAGATCACTCTCTGTGCGATTACTGGTCAGCCCGGGCACACCCGTCGACTTCTGCGGCTCGAGTTCCTTCCCAGCACACGACAGACGTGAATCTGACCATCGTGGACTTGGGTGTACCAAAATAGTCGTGTTATGTCTCTAGGACACAGTTTTGCCTGGCGCACAGCCCTCGTTTCCACTAGAGAGCGACACTTTGATAACCTGAGGTAAGTCTGTGACTTTTCACTTAAATGCAGTCACTTTGGGTGAATGCTCCTGTCCGGTGTCTGGGGATGCTCTTCCTGCTGTGGTCTGAACACGGGTTGGAAAAGAATTTCTAAACACAAGGCAGAATGCAAGGAAGGTAGGGTTTATTAGAGAGAAGGGATGCTGCAAGAACAGCGGACTGACTTCCTGGTAGCCAGGGAAAGTCGACCCTGAGCATGGGTTGTTTGCCTGTTTCTATAGCCAGGTAACCTGCTGTTATCTGCTGTCTGGGCAGAGTACGTATACTTTTAGTGTGCTGAGCAGGAGAAAAATGGGGGCAAATATCTTTCCTCATATGGGATGGGCAAGGGACAGGGCATGCTGCTTGGGAGGGCTCTGGGACGTGGCAGTGGTTGCACTGTGCCGAGTGGTAGGAGTCTTGTAACTCTTTGTGCCGGCAATATTGGCCCTTTGAGTCTATCTTGTTCTTTGTCTTTGGAGCACACCACACTTACCTCCCCCTTTCCCCCCTGAATCGGAGGTGACTTTGCTGGGGGAAGCTGGGGGAGAGGGGCATCCAGTCTCAGGGCACCTTCTGTCCTCCTGGGCCTCACCTGAGGGGTCCAAGATCCAGCCAGGATCAGGTGGCCCTATGCCCACCACTCTCACTGGTCCCACCATCATCTCTGCTTGGCCTCATCTTCATCCCAACTATGGGGCCTCTTCTACTGCCTAGGTCCTGAGGAGGGGTACCCAGGTACTCTGGAGAGGTGTCCCTTGAGGCGCTGGGCTGGGTCCTAAACAAAGGCCTTCTCCACTGTTTGATGTTTCAACTAGTAAAATCCAAAACTGCTAGCTGACATCTCTCACCCAACAAACCCAAACTAATAGTGACACTGGTGAGCATGAAATTATGCCTCACTGGTGCCCCATCCACACTCGTCATTGCACCTAATTCTCGGTAGCTCAGCGAGGCAGGTTCTGTGAGTTGCCTGCATCACCTGCTGAGCAGGGCTAGCAGGTTATGGTCAAATGCATACCCGCCTGACTCCAAGGCCAGGTTTTCCACATGACCCCACTGGGCTCCATGAAAGATGGTAGATCAGAGGCAACTCCAGCGAGACACTGTGCTAGGGTTTCAAGGAGGCCGAGCCTGGAGGCAGCCCCCACAGGCACCCTGTCCTCTGGGCCACAGTCCCTGCCCATCCCAGACTCTGAGGGAGAACAGGACAGTGAAGAAGAGAGAAAATTGGAAGAAGAGCAGAAAGTGGGGGAGGAAGTAAAAGAGCCCAAGGATGATCATCCTTCTGCCCTTTGTGGGAGGTCCAGCTATGTCTGTCTTCTGGGGAAGGGAGGTTAACAACAGGGTGACTGTCTGTGTGGGCAGCTACAACGGAATAGGCTTATAAAAAACAGAAATTTATTTCTCACAATTCTGGAGGCTGGAAGTCTGAGATCAGGGTGCCAGCTTAGTTGGGTTCTGGTGAGACCCCACTTCCTAATTGAATGCTGTCTTCTCACTGTAACCTCACTTGGCAGAAGGGGTGAGGGAGCTCTCTGGGGTCTCTGTTTAAAGGGCATTAATCCCATTTACAAGAGCTCCACCCACATGGTTTAAATACTTCCTAGAGGCCCCATCACACTGGGGATTAGGATTTTGACATATGAAATTTTTTTTAAGCTCTTTATTGGAATATAATTGCTTTACACTCTTGTACCAGCTTTTGAGGTACACCAAAGTGAATCAGCTGTATTTACACATATATCCCCATATCCCCTCCCTCCCACGAATCCCTCCCACCCTCCCTGTCCTTGCCCTCTAAGGCATCACCCATCATCGAGTTGATCTCCTCCCTTTGTTATACAGCAACTTCCCACTAGCTATCTGTTTTACAGTTGGTAGTGTATATATGTCTATGCTACTCTCTCACTTCGTCCCAGCTTCCCCTTCGCCCCCCCGCCCCCCAACCCCGTGTCCTCCAGCCCATTCTCTGCATCTGCATCTTTATTCTTGCCGTCACTGGGTTCATCAGTACCATTTTTTTTTTTTTTAGATTCCATATATATCAGTTAGCATATAGTATTTGTTTTTCTCTTTCTGGCTTGCTTCACTCTGTATGACAGACTCTAGGTCTAACCACCTCATTACATATAGCTCCATTTCATTCCTTTTTATGGCTGAGTAATATTCCATTGTGTATATGTACCACATCTTCTTCATCCATTCCTCTGTTGATGGGCATTTAGGTTGCTTCCATGTCCTGGCTGTTGTAAATAGTGCTGCAATGAACATTATGGTACATGTTTCTTTTTGGATTATGGTTTTCTCAGGGTATATGCCCAGGAGTGGGATTACTGGATCATATGGTAGTTCCATTTCTAGTTTTTTAAAGAACCTCCAAACTGTTTTCCATAGTGACTGTACCAACTTACATTCCCACCAACAGTACAGGAGAGTTCCCTTTTCTCCACAGCCTCCAACATTTATTGTTTCTTGATTTTTTGATGATGGCCATTCTGACCAGTGTGAGGTGATACCTCATTGTGGCTTTGACTTGCATTTCTCTGATGATGAGTGATGTTGAGCATCTTTTCATGTGTTTGTTGGCCATCTGTATGTCTTCTTTGGAGAAATGTCTATTTAGGTCTTCCGCCCATTTGTGCATTGGGTTATTTGCTTTTTTGGTATTAAGCTGCATGAGCTGCTTATGTATTTTGGAGATTAATCCTTTGTCTGTTGCTTCATTGGCAAGTATTTTCTCCCATTCTGAGGGTTGTCTTCTTGTCTTGTTTATGGTTTCTTTTGCTGTGCAAAAGCTTTTAAGTTTCATGAGGTCCCATTCGTTTATTCTTGATTTTATTTCCCTGATTCTAGGAGGTGGGTCAAAAAGGATCTTGCTTTGACATGACATTTGAAATTTTGAGGGGACACCAACAATTCAGTGAGAAGCAGCGACAGAGCTGGGCTCCATCCCCTGTCCATCTGGGAGGGGTGCCTGGGGCGTGGTCTTTCCCTGAGCTCTTGACTTAGGTCCATCCCTGGGGGTTAAGGTGCAGCCTCGAGCAATGTCTGCAGTCAGCTTGGATGGATCAGGCGGGCCAGGATTAACCCTTTAACTCTTTCCCCCACCTCTGTCTGACCTAGATTCCCATTTAGGTAGGGGGTCCTTTTCTCCCAGGTGTAGACTCAGCTCTGCCCCTTCCTCACTGCACATGCAGACACTCACACACATCCACAACTCACCAGTGGGACAGCTAGACTCAGCTGAGTCCCTCCTTTCCCTTTTAGGCTGAGCAAGTGGGGTATGTATGGATGCAGGTTCCCAGGGCTGGTTGTGGGGTTGTCTGTTGTCTCCCATGTCTTAACTTACAGCTTGTGCTGTCCATGCCACCCTCCACCCCCATGGCCTTGACCCATTGTAGTAACATTTCCCTGGGTCTGAGTTCTTGAGCCCAATCCCCCAAAGATACCCTAATTAAAGACTTGATTTTCTCCATTGTCCGCAATTTTAAACTCCTGTGTTCTTGTGAAAGAATTTAGTTGCCAACCGACTACTTAGAAATCTGAGGATCTCACCCATAAAAACCCTGAGAAGTCTCCCTAGGTAGATTGAAGTATTGGTAATAGGATCCTACATCCACCCTCATCTGGCCTTATGAGCTATGCAGAGTGTACTTCCTGGCCCTTGACTTTGACCTTGGCTATATGACTCTGGCCAATGGAATGTTAGCAGACATAAGGCTAGCAGAGGCTTTGTAATATGCTTGACAGATTGGCTTTGCCTCCTGCCCTCTGGGGATCAAACATGAGACCAGCTACCCCTGTAGCTGCTGCCCTTTCATCCTGGGCCCCAGGATGAGCACATATAGAACAGGCCTGAGCCCATAGTGGGGAGATCACAGCTGAAGCAGCGCTGCCCTGCTGAGCCCAGCCTCAACCAGGGGTCCTCAGTGGGCCACACTCATGAGCATGAGAATAAGAGCTGACTGTCATATGCCACTGAGGGTCTGTGGTGGTTGTCCAGCAAAGCTGAACGATTAGTGCAGCTTTTGGGTCAGGCCTGAATGAGTTACAGCCCAATTCCATGATATAAAAGACTTCATGGAGACACCAATATTCTGATGATTATGCAAGCCAGACTGCTGTTGGTTTTCCTGGGGGAGGAGTTTTGTTGTGTGTGTGGTGGTATGTGTGTGTATGTGTGTGTGTATGTGTGGTGTGTGTATGTGATGTGTGTGTATGTGTGCTGTGTGTGTAGTATGTATGGTGTGTCTGTATGGTGTGCATATGTGGTGTGAGTATGTGATGTGTGCACGTGAGGTATGTATAGTATGTGTGTGTGGTGAGACTGTGTATGTGTAGTGGGTGTATGAGGTGTATATGGTATGTATGTATGGTGCATGTGTGGTGAGTGTGTGTGTGTGTGTGTGGTGTGTGTATGAGTGGTGTGTATATGTGATGTGTGTGGTTTGTGTGTGAGGTATACACGGTGTGCATGTGTGGTGTGTGTGTATGTGTGCATGTGTGGCGTGTGTGTGATGTGTGCATGTATTTGGTGGGGAGAGGACGTGATCTCCGGTCAGGGCTCGGGCACATGGCCTGCATGCCTGTCCAAGGTGAGGGGCTGGGTTCCCCCCACCCGACATCACCCTGGATGGAATTCCTCCTAGACTTTACAGACGAGCTCAGCTCAACACCGCAACCTCATTATTAGTCGTCTCCCAGTCCTGTAAGCTTCTGCTTGAGGAACAGTTGACACCTGTGGGTAGATTCTGATTTTGCTTTCTTTCCTCTGTTGGGTGGAGATAGGGTCCCGCCTCCATTCTGACTCCACAGCAGGTACTGCTTCCAGGGAGATCAGTTGTTTCCAGCATTACAGACTTCCTAGTCCTCCTGCAATTTGAGTACAACATCGTGTTCTAAAACTCTTGATTTGCCCTCAGCTTATCTACCAAAAAGCGGTTTCCTTCCCCAGAGCCATAAAGCACTACGGGTGGGACCTGAGGGCCCAGCACAGGTGTTCATAGCACTTAGCCACCAGCCAGGAAAAGCCATGACCTGAGCAGCAGGCCAAGGTGTGGTGGGCAGGCCGCATCCCGTGCAGATTGACAGTTAGAACTCAGAGAAAGAAGAGGCGAAGCAGATTCACAAGGTTCCACGCTCTGGTTTGACAGCGTGGGTAGAAGCCTCTGGAGGCTTCCTGTGGGGCATTGACAGCTGGGATTTGGCCATCACTGCAGGCTCCCCATCCTGCCTTGCTGCCCACTTGGACATAGTGGGTGACTGGGGGAATTTCTGGTCAGCTCTGGACCCCTCCCCTAGTTCTTCCCCCTCCCCATTCCCCGCCACCACATGTTTCCTTTGGGCATTGCTTTGTGCAAAGACAGAAAATACCAGGGAGTTTTCAGAAAATGCAGGGGCCCCATAGGATCTACTGTGTTCGATGTCCAAGCTTCTTTTCTGAAATGTTATTTCTAAAACTCAAAGATGGGAGCAGATTTTCAGCAGCCACTCCAGCTCCTTTGGATATGATGAAATAATGAGAAGCAATTGCCCCGTGACATCTGACACAGAATGTTTCTGTTTCTAGTTTACCCAAATAACAAGATAGTTTCATTTATAATGAGATAAACGGAAAGGATGCTTGGTAAGGCTTGGTGTCATTATAGAGCTATTTCTATGTTAATGGCGTTGGGAAGAGAATGCAGAAATGGCTATCGCAGATTGAAAGGGGTGACGTTAAATATGCCTGTTGCAATGCAGCCAAGGTGGAAGGCTCAATTTCAATAAGAAGGATGAACAAGCAGCGTATGACTTGTGTGTCTCCTGGAGAAGAGGGTGTTTGTGGCCCTCTGAGCCCCCTCCCCAGAGTCCTTCCAGCAATTGCTCTGGTCTTCTCACATCAGGCATTTGGCCCTTTAGGCCTAGTGCAGGGGTTCTGGGGCATGACTCCAGGATTCTCTGGGATGCAAACCTCGTCCTGGGCACCAGCAGGCCCAGGAGGAGACAGACCACCACCTAAGGGGCCAAGGAAGGGACCTGACATTGAAGACAGGGCAATGGACTTCACAATGGGCCAGGGGTGAAGCCATGGGATTGACTCAAGCAGATGACAGGAAACTAAATCCAAACTGGCTTAAGTAGAAGGGGTTCAGGTGTGGCTTGATTTGGGCTTAAAGGAAGCCATAAGAGTGCTATTTGTTGTTTTTCCTGCTTTGCATTTCGTTCTCTTCCACGTTGGATCTTCCCCATCGTGGTCAGACCCCTACCCCTGGCAATGCAGTCACATCCTGGCCGGCTCTGGGGAAAGAGGGAGAGTCCCTTTCTAGGGCACCCAGGAGTGTGTCATTGCCTACTTTTGACTCTGATTGGCCCGTGTGCCCATCCCTAAAGCAACCCTTGTGCAAGTCAAAATGTGGTACTCTGGTCGGCCTGGCCTGGGCCATGGACTCCACCTGAACCACATGGTCCCCAAATGATGGTCCTCCATGAGTCATTGCCCAAATGTGGTGATTCATACTCACTGACAAGGCTTGATGACAGGGAGGAAGGTGGGATGAAGCCGGGTCCAGCCCAGAGCCCACTGGGAGGTTTTAGGAAGGCAAATCAGCATGGGTCCCGCAAATGTGGGATTCCCTTCCGTATAGCTCATAGGTCCATCCCCTTTGCTGCCTGCATTGCTGCTGCCCTATTTTGAGCCCTCATTTTTCTTTTTACCCTCCTGAATCACTATTGTCTGAGATATTTTTGTGGCACACAAAACCTGAGCATGCCACTCCTCTTTTACTACCCTGGTGGTTCCCACTCTCACAGGATGAGGCCAGAGTCCTTAGTATGGTGACAGAGCCTTTCCTGATTAGGCCTCTGCCCGCCTCTCCAGCCTCCTCGGACTGTTCCAGGTCCCCTGAACATCATGCTTTTCCCATGCTTGTGCTTTGCACGTGCATCTGCCCGAGGTGCCCAGCCACCCCCGCCTCCAGCTAGAAAACTCCTGTCTATCCCTCAGGACCCAGATTGTGTCACCCCTTCTGTGATGCCTCCTCCAGGTTCTCCCAGGTGTTTGTCTGTCCGTGCTCAGGCTCTCTGTGACGGCTCTTTCTTTATTGGTTTTAACAGCTGCCTCCTTGTCTCATGTCCCCAGGAGCCTAGAAGTTCCTTAAGGACTGTGCTATAAAATACTCTTTTAAATTTTTTATCATGAAACATTTCAAACATTGGAAAATTACAGAAAATAACAAATATGTACTCACAACCCAGATTTAATAGATAACAACAGCTTGCCACATTTGTTTTAGCTTTCTCTTTGAAGAAATAAATATTAAAAAATACCACCAAAGCCCCAATTCCCCATTCCCTTTCCCTCTGCTTCCAGGCTCCTAAAGTTGGAATGAATCTCTATTCAACATTATGCCCTGGAGAATTTTCCATGTTGATTTGTGTAAATATGTTTTGCTCATTTGTACTCATGGAGGGCTTTTGATTTTAAGAATAAACTGTAGCTTACTTATCCTTTTTCTCCTCCCCACGAATGGCTCTGTTTTTGGTTTTTCAATGTTACAAACGTGCTACAGGGAATGTTCTTGTGTGTGTCTCCTGAGATCACAGGCAGAAAGGTATCAGCAGATAACCCAGTGGCAGAATTGTTGGCTCATAAGTATGTAGGGTCCGTGCATCCTCACCTTTAATAAACTTTGAGTTCTTACCAGGGTGTTGTACCTGCTTACGTGGCCCCGAGAGATTTCAGTTCTGGGCTGCCCTCAAACCTCACCAACAATGACTTATGAGACTTATAAATGTTTGTTATTCTGACTAGAAGAAAATTAAGTTTTGTTTCATTCACATTGCCCCATGGCTGATGAGGCTGAACCTCTTTTCATGTTGGTCATTCAAATTTTCTGTGAGTTGTCGGTTTTCCTAGTGGCTTGTTTGTTGCTCTGCATCCCGGAGCTGACTCCTTTGTCTATCGGACACACCATGTCTTGTCCATCAGTGTGTCCCTGCATCCCTGCATCTCCCTCAAGGCCAGCCCAGGCTTCCACTGGTGAACATTTGCTGGAAAGAGAGAACGGAGGCGGTGAACCATGAGAAGCAGAGAAGCTGCCCCAACTGTATGAGTGAGCAAGGTGGAGGAGACGGGTCTGCCTGGAAGTGAGGCTCGGGGGGCTCAAATCTGAGTGAACAGAAAGGAGGTGATGGCCAGACAGGGCAGGAGGGTGGAAGTTGAGACCCTGAGAAGGGATTTGAGCCAAGGGTCCAAGGCTGTGCTTTAAAGAAAGCCTCTTGAGGAGTGGGGTGGGAAGGAGAAGCTGGGGAAGGGGCTTAGCAGGAGCAGCCGGCCCATCCTGTGAGGAGTGAGGACATCTCTACCTCCTGGAGGCCAGAAGAAGGGATCAGGGAGGCAGCTGAGTCCAGTGACCCTTCTCAACTCCACCCTCTGCAAAGCAGAGTCTCTGGGTCTTCCTGACTCTGTTGACAACAGTTCCTCCCGAGGCCTCCCTAAGTTCTTTGGGGGCAGTAAGAAGCGAGTCAGGCCCTCAGTCCTCTTCCCAGTGTGAACCCGTCAGCAACAGTCCTCAGGACTCACATCTAGACTTTTTATTTCCAGTTTCTTTCCATCTTGCTCCTGCTCTGAGTTACTCAGCAGGCTCTCAGGCTCCCTCCATTTAGACAAACACTCGAGGGAGGGAGCCCCGGGTGCTCTGCAGAGACAGTGGGGGACGGCCCTGTGTTCCAGCACGCACCCTGGGAGAAGTGAGGACTGCAGTCCTGAGTCCTAATCATGCCTTTATTAGCAAAGACCCACTTGCAGCCACTCTGTGGCCACAGTTCAGCTGTCATCTATGTGTGAATGAATCTTTAAATAAAGTTCACAATAAGCTTGGAGAGGGCAGGGATCATAGCTGACAGTGCCCCAGTAGCTTCAGTACACCCAGCACATAGGAGGCCTCACTAATGATTTATTCAATAAATGAATGAAAAGACCAGGACACCCAATATTCCAAAGATGGCAGTTCTCCCCAAGTTTGCCTATGCATTGAATTCCAGTTCAATTAAAATATCATCAGGGTGTTATTTTACTTTCTTAAACACTTAAATTATTCTTAAAGTTCATCTAAAATCATGAACATAAAACAGCCAAGTAAATCCTGAGATGAAAAATTTCCACAAATTAAACTTCCTTCATATAATAAAACCTATCATAAAGGGACAGTAATTGAAAGAATATAGTGCTGGGCCAGACATGGATGTATTAGTGGAGAATATTAAAATGCAGAAATATATTCAAGTAATATTAGAATTTTGGTTATAATAAAAATGGCGTTTCAAAACAGCAGAAAAATGATTATCTAATTGATAGTGTTGCAACCTCTGCCAGAATATTTGGAAAACCCGAACAGTTAAACCTTGGCTTCACCCCATGCACAAAAATAAGTTCCAGGTCCTGGGGGTAGTTTCCTAGAGTGCATTTCCCGCTCCCACTGGACCGGGTTGCATTGTTCCTTACCTCTAGCACCTCTCAATAGAGGGGCCTTGGGCCCATCCCCACTTCCTCGGCCACTGCTCTTGATGGGTGTGAGTCCCTGGGTCCACACTTGCCCTTTCTGCTCAGGATGTTGCAGTCCTGTAGGGGTGTGAAGATTTAGGGGGCTGATTAAAGAAAAACGTATGACCACGAGAGGTAGTAACACACAGTAAGCTTTGTTGGGTGATACTCAGACTGGGTTGCATGTGGGGGAAAGGAGTCTGTTGTAACAGGAGCCTGGCCCAAAGGCATGGCAGCTCAAGGTTGCTACTTAGAGGGGAGGAGGGCAAGGGAACTCCCCAGGAGAGAAGGGAGTCAAGAGGGGGCTTATGTATCTGGTGAGGTCTCTCAGCAGCATGGGCCTTAGCAGTTTGGGTCCTTGTGACTACAAAGCCCATCTTATCAATAGGTAACAGCTGCTGGGTGAGGTGGTCTGCAAAGCAGGCATTCTCTAAATGGCTAAAAAATGGGCTTGTTCGGACAATATTAGCAATAATTGGATGTGTAAAAATTTGAATTTAGCATTGGCAGGCTTTTGGGCTAAGGGGTCTCAGTCTGCAGCAAAGAAATAAAATAATGTAGAGGCCAATACACAGAGGCCATCTTTGGCTCATTTGTATAACAAGTCCCCATCAGTGACTTCAGTGGTGGTGGCTGGTGGGGCATTCCCTCCCTTGCCAGAGGAGCTGTGTATGAGCAGACCCTGTGAGTAGGGCCCAGAGGCTTGGATTTTTTTTTTTTTTAAAGCTCCCCAGGTGATTCTAATGTTTTAGGCTGCACTGGAAACCATGGACATAGGTCAATGGTCCTCAGACCTAGGCACATATTAGACTGTTTGGGTGCAGGTGAGAGTGGTGATAGCTTCCAGAACATATTAAAACTTGGACCCCACTCCGCAAAATTCTAATTCTGTCAGGGCACAGATGAGTGTAACCTGCAGCCAAGACTGAGAACAACCCCGTGCAGCCTGGGGATGGGGAGCTGGTGAGGCGTCTACCGGGAGGGCCATGGTGGCCACAAGGACAGGGAGTCAGAGCGTCCAGTCACTGACTGCTTACACACCACATGTGCCAGGCACTGTGCTGCTTGCACGATCTCCCGTGTCCTTGCCTCATTTCAGACAGGAAACCACCCCACACGCCCTTCCACTCCCTCCTGTTTCCTTCTCTATGTCACTAGGCTTTGCCAAGAGTTTTTCTTGACTGATAGTCACACTGCCCAGAGCTGGGGTTACCTGCAGTGGTCGTGTCCGCTTACCTTCCACGCTGGATTCCACGGTGTCTGAAAGAGCTCGCCCTTTGCTTGTAGAGCTGAAAGGCACTGGAATAACTGGCACATCTTCCCATGGCCCAGATTGAGGCCTTGTCTCTCATACGTCAGGGTGTGCACCTACCCACTTCCTCTCACAGGCCAGGTGGGCTCTGCTCAGCTTTCCGGCTGCTCCACAGATTCAGCCTCAGTCTGGCCTCAGATTCCCACGTGGCGATTGTACTCTTCCGTGGGGTGCAGATGGCTGAGTGCCAAGGTCCCTCTCCAAACTGAACTGGGAAACATGCATGGTACGTCCTCTGCGTGCAGGACCTGAGACTAGCCTTGTACACATCCCCGCTCCTGGCTGCTCTAGCGCCCACGTGCACTGAGTCCCAGGCAGTTTGCAAGCCCCTGCCCAGAGACATTCGGGCTGGGCGGGGAGGGAGGGAAGCCGAGTCCATCCAAGCGCGCCTCCCTTCCCTCCTCGCCTGCCCAGCTCCTTCCTGTCACATGTGTTTGCCCAAGCGTGGCACCAACACCTCGAGTGGAGTTTGACCTTTGCAGAAAGGAATAATTTGACTTCCCGGGGAAGGTAGTAAACATCAGATAGACTTTAGCAATATCAAAGCAGCATGTCAATTAAATATCTGCCTGAGAGTCCTCTCTGGGTTTCCATATTCCAAAAGGCTCACAGTAAAATTAACTCCAAAGTTACTGAACTGAGAAATGTACAATTACTGTCTTGTTGGTACAATAAAATAGGATGGATTGTTTAGGCATTTAATTGGCATCCAACAACAGGCGATGGTATGTTAATTAGACATCAATTACAGCAGAGCGCTAATTGACATTTGATAATCATTCTGACTGATAACCAGCAGTTGCTCTGCCAAATTAAATGACTCAGTGGACTGTGCTTGATGGCTGGGAGGGGGCTTATAAAAGGGCTGCAAGTGCCCGGTGGCCTCCAGAAGGCAAAGGCTGTCTCTAAAACGCCCTTCCCCTCATTCACAAACACTTCCAAGAGCCAAGTGATTGCTTTCTAGCTTTGAGTTTTTTTTGCAGATGTCATCTCTGGGAAAAGAGATGCTTCTCCTGATGGAACCAGGCTGTGTCTGCCTCACATGCAGATTATCTTCCCATTTTCTGTCTTTCCTTCTGAACCCATTCAGCCCCAATTTTGAGTCCAGTTTCTGTGGGCTTTACAGTCAGACCTATTTGAATGCTAAGCCTGGCTCCACCACTTCAAAGCTGTGAGTCCTGAGCAGTTCAGCTGACTTCTATGGACCTCATTTTCTCAGTGCAGCAGGGACATTGCCTCAGTGTCAAGACCATTGGGAGAAAAATGCTGGCCAAATTCTTAGCACAGAGGAGGCGCTCAATACATTTTAGTTCCTCTTTTTCTCTCTCCTCTCTTTCCCTTCTGGTCTCCTATTCCGACTCCTGGGCTGTGGCTTTGTTCTATTCTGTTGCACTGTGGTCCAGATGCCATCTTTACCAATGGTCTGTCTTAGCTGAGACGCAGCTTTGACAACCACCAGAGAAGCAGAGTAGCTTGGGCTTGGGATTTAAACCCTGGTTCTGCCACCCATTAGCTGTGTGACATTGAGCCAGTTACTTTACTTCTCTGTTGTTTGGTTTTCTCATCTGTGTTGTGGGGATAATTGACAATACTTACCTTATAGAGTTAATGGAAGGACTTAAGATGATGCCTGTGCTTTTGAGTGCTCAAGGTATAATACATTGGCTGTTGTAATCATCAGACCCAGTTGTCTAGGGTGAAGCCATTGAACTTGATTCTCTTATTCAGTAACCAACTCTTGAGTGTATTCAGGTTTCCATAATCCCTTGTTTCTGGATGGCAGCATGCCAAGTGGCCTCATTCCATCCTCTTTACCTCCTTTCTCTTGAGGACTGCTGGATTGGTTCAAATAGATTCTGGCTACTGTATGTAGCAACTGCATGGCATGCTTTGTTAAAAGCGTGTATTTGTGTGTGCGTGTGTGTATTCATATATGAGCATACAGACTGATTAAGAGTTAGTGAGTCCTAGTTCTCTTACAGTGTAAGAAAAATGTGACTCTTTCTTTGCTACCAGTTGGCATTTTATTCTAAAATATCACTTGGGAACTTAGATTGCCAATGGAACTAGGTCAATTTGATGAAAGCTAATCTATTGAATGGCTAATTTGCCAAAATCCAATTCACCAAAAGTTAATTTGCTGAAAATAAGTTTGTTGTATCATTAAATCACTGAATGACCAATTCAGTGAAAACTGTCAAACCCTCAACCCTGTTTAGGAGTGGTGGCTGTAAATGTTTTGCTGTCAGAGTAAGAAGCACATGTGGAAAAGACTCAGAAGCAAAGACAAGGGTTAGGGAAAGATCCTTAAAAATAAAGAGGCTAGGAACCTGGATTGAAGGGAAAGCCTTTCTGTTTACAGTTAAATACCTTCCAATTAAGAAGTACTTTGCCTGTGAACAGTGAAACATACAAGGATTCCATATGCAGTTGACCTGGGAAGGCTGCTCTGTGGTTAAATGGCTGCAAGAACGCCACGACGAAACTAAAACAAAAATTAATTCTCAAAAACTTATGACTTGATCATTTACGAATTGTCTTTGGCAAACTGTTTTTCAGTGAATCAGCCTATTTTCTTCTCCAGCATGACCTCAGCCCAAGACTAAAGTGAGAATGTGGTCAACTGGGAGAGGCCATCCAGCCAGCCACAGAAAACAAGGGGCTGATAGTGGCTTCTGGTCTGCATCTGCATCTCAGCTAGGGCTGGGACAGGGGAACCTGGGGCTGGGGAGCAGGGTCAGATAGCCTGTGCCTCTGGGTGGTGGTAGGATTGATGATTAAGACAGTAGTATTTCTCTGTTCTGGGGGCATGCTTAGAAGGATGCCAGACCCAGACACTGCTAAGAATGGGACAGGTAGAAGCTCAGAATTGACCTGGGCTCAAGGCAATAGACAGGACTCTGGGGAGGGACCCTCTACAGCCTCAGACCTTCTATGAGGAGCAAAACAGAATTGGCAGGGGCCTGGGGACAGTCCCAGCACACCAGGTTAAGCTAGGGACCCCAGGCTCCCTGAATGTAGGCTCATTTATCAAGTAAAAAAGAAAAATCTATTGTGTGCCCATAATGGTAAAAAGAAATAATATTAGCTGAATATATTGAGCATTTACTATGTCCTAGAACCATGCTAAGCACTTGTGTGCATTAATCATGTGAGCAACTCTATAAAGGAGTTGCCATTTTTATTTCCATTTAACAAAGAACTGAGGCTCAGAGATATTAGGACGTTTGTACAAGATCACAGAGCTAACAAGAGTCAGAGATTGTCTTCACATCTAGCTTGTTGGGTCCCAGATATATGCCCTTGACTCAAAAAAATTTATGTAATTATAAGTATATTAATATATGTAAATATATATACATGTTTGTATCTTTTCTTTTTAAAATACATACGAAATAATATACTGTTCCTCCTTTTACCCTTTTCATTTAAAAACATGAATTGGAGTTCTTTTTATGTAAGCACATATAAATACCTCATTCTTTTTAAGAAACTGAGTAGTATTCCATTGTGTAGATCTATTGAATCATAACTTATTTAAACAAATATGAGAGTTCCAATTGCTATATTTGACAATTCTTGGTATTACTCATCTTTTAAGTGTAGCTATTCTGGTGGGTGTGAAATCATATTTCATTATGGTTTTAATATATAATTTCTTGATGACTAATGAAATTGAGTACATTTTCATATATCTATTGGGCATTTTTCTATACTTTTTTGTGCCCATTCAAGAGTCTTTCCCATTTTTCTATTGTGGTGTCTTATTTTTATTTGCTTGTAGTAGATCTTTTTATATTCTGGATTGAAGTCTTTTATTACTTACATATGTATATTGCAGAAGTTCTCTCATCCTCTAACTTGTTTTTAATTCTCTTAATAGTATCTTTTGGAGAACAAGAGTTCTCAATTTTAATCAGGTTCAACTTAGCAGTTATTTCCTTTAAAGTTAGTGCCTTTTAGGTCCTGTTTAAGAAATGCTTCTTTACTCCAAGATAATGAAGAAATTTCCTCATATTATCTTCTAGAAGTTTTATTGTTTTATGTTTTTATTTAAATGTACAACCCACATGTGTTTAATTTTTGTTGGTGGTATAGAGGTCAAGATTCAACTTTTCCAAATGTTTATCAAATTAACCCAACACCAGGTTGATTAAAAGACCATTATTTTTGCCTCTGTGATACAAAGTTATCTTTGTTAGAAAACGAGGAGTCGTATTGGATTGCTTGTTTCTGGATTCCATATTCTGTTCCATTAGTTTAATTCCTGCCTTAATTATTTTGGCTTCAAAGTCTTTGTATTGAGCAGCTCCCATTATTCCATCTGGTTCTTCTTCAAGAGATTCTTCACTTTTCTTGGCCTTTTGCATTTCTATATACATTTTAAAATTGTCTTGCCAATTTCCAAGGTGAATTAGAAAATCCTGCTGGCAGCTTCCTCCACAATAGTGCAGACAGCAGTATCAAGCAGTATCAGCAGTATTTTGTCTTGTGGAACTGAAAACCACAGCCACAGAAAGAGAGAGAAAATGAAAAAGCAGAGGATGTTGTACCAGATGAAGGGACAGGATAAAACCCCAGAAAAACAACTAAATGAAGAGGAGATAGGCACCTTACAGAAAAAGAATTCAGAATAATGATGGTGAAGATGATCCAGGACTTTGAAAAAAGACTGGATATAAAGATCAAAAAGTTTACCAAGGGGCAGAGTCAAGATGGCAGCGTGGGAAGACGCAGAGATCACGTCTCTCCACAAATAGAACAGTTACCGGAGGCCAGCAGGGGACCTGAGGCCCAAGCAGACCACAGGAACCCTGCA
Organism: Hippopotamus amphibius kiboko; assembly: GCF_030028045.1. NCBI lineage: Eukaryota > Metazoa > Chordata > Mammalia > Artiodactyla > Hippopotamidae > Hippopotamus > Hippopotamus amphibius. The sequence goes on along the minus strand of NC_080190.1, from coordinate 53,875,772 downwards.
GCAACTGGCTTGTGGGATCTTGATACACAAGCCCAGTGTCAGGCCTGAGTTTCTGAGGTGGGAGCTCTGAGGCCAAAACATTGGACTAACAGGGAAACCCAGTTCCCAGGAAATATCCTTAACTGTGAGGTCTCCCAGAGGTTCTCAACTTAACACCAAGACCCAGCAGGAACACAATCCCGCCCATCCAAAGTGGGGGGAAAATGAGACAACAAAAAAATATGCCACAGATGAAGGAACAAGGAAGAGTTTACCAAAGACCTAGAAGAAATAAAAAGCAAACAAACAGAGATATGCAACACAATAACTGAAATGAAAAATACACTAGAAGGAACCAATAGCAGATTAACTGAGGCAGAAGGGCGAATAAGTGACCTGGAAGACAAAATGGTGATAATCACTGATTTGGAAAAGAATAAAGAAAAAAGAATGAAAAGAACTGAAGACAACCTGAGACCTCTGGGACAATGTTAAATGCACCAACATTTGCATTATAGGGGTACCAGAAGGAGAAGAGAGAGAGAAAGGACCCGAGAAAATATTGGAAGAGATTCTAGTTGAAAACCTCCCTAACGTAGGAAAGGAAATGCTACCCAAGTCCAGGAAGTGCAGAGAGTCCCAGGCAGGATAAACCCAAGGAGAAACATGCCAAGACATATAGTAGTCAAACTGACAAAAATTAAAGACAGAGAAAATTTATTAAAAGCAACAAGGGAAAAACAACAAATAACATACAAGGGAACTGCCATAAGGTTAACAGCTGATTTCTCAGCAGAAACTCTGCAAGCCAGAAGAGAGTGGCATGATATGTTTTAAGTGATGACAGGGAAGAACCTACAACCAAGAATACTCTATCCAGCAAGGATCTCATTCAGATTTGACAGAGAAATCAAAAGCTTTACAGACAAGCAACAGCTAAGAGAATTCAGCACCACCAAACCAGCCCTACAACAAATGCTAAAGGAACTTCTCTAAGCAGGAAACAGAAGAGAAGAAAAGGACCTACAAAAACATAAACAAAACAATTAAGAAAATGGTAATAGGAACATACATATCAATAATTACCTTGAATGTAAATGGACTAAATGCCCCAATCAAAAGACACAGACTGGCTGAATGGATACAGAAACAAGACCCATACATATGCTGTCTACAAGAGACCCACTTCAGACCTAGGGACACATACAGACTGAAAGTGAAGGGATGGAAAAAGATATTCCATGCAAATGCAAATCAAAAAAAAGCTGGAGTAGCAATACTCATATCAGATAAAATAGACTTTAAAATAAAAAATGTTACAAGAGATAAGAAAGGACATTACAGAAAGATCAAGGGATCCATCCAAGAAGAGGAGATAACAATTATAAATATATATGCACCCAATATAGGAGCACCTCAATACCTAAGGCAAATGCTAACAACTATGAAAGAGGAAATGCAAGGCAGAAATAGAGACACAGATGTAGAGAACAAACATATGGACACCAAGTGGGGAAAACAGGGGGGGGTTGTGGGGGGATGAATTGGGAGATTGGGATACCAAATTGTACACTCTAAGTATGTGCTGTTTATTGTCTGTTAACTGTATCTCAATAAAAGTTCTTAAAAATATAAAAATAAAAAAAAGAATACTGCTGGAATGTTGGTAGGAGTCCATGACTATGGTGTATCCCTCCATTTATTTAGGTGATTTTTCAATTTCTCACAGTATTTTGTAGTTTTCTGCAAAAACTAGAGTTCTTGTACCTTCTTTGTTAAATTTATTCTCAGGTTTATTTTTTGCCATACTATAATTGGAGTATTTTAAAATTTCAGTTTCTGCTTGTTCATTGGAATATAAAACTACAACTACTTTTTGTGGGTTGATCTTGTATCCAGTGACTTAGCTAAATATGTTTATTAATTCTAGCAGTTTATCTATAGATTTTTGTGTATTTTCTCTCTTATACTGTATAGTCTATGTGTTAATTTATGACCCTTACATCTTTCCTTCCAATTCTTAAATATTTCATGTTTTGTTCTTGCTTAATCACACTGTAGTAATTCTAGCGTAATGTCTAATAGAAGCTGTGACAACAAAGATTCTTGTCTCATTTCCAACTTTGGGGAAAGTGTTTAGAATTTCACTGTTACATGTAATGTTGGTTGTAGATTTTTTGTACCTATAAATTAATAGATTAAGAAGATTTCACTCGTATCCAAATTTGCTAAGTTTTTAAAAATCATGAATGGGTGTTGAATTCACCAACTGATTTGTTTTTATCTGTTAAAATGATCATGTGATTTTTCTGCTTTATTATTTATGTGGTAAATTAAATTCATTGATTTTCTAATGTTAAATTCCTGTCCATTTGCAGAATAAACACATCTCGGTCATGACATATTATTTTTATATATTGCTAGATTTGTATGATTTTTTTTTTTATTATTATTATTTTATTTTATTTTTTTTGGGGGGTACACCAGGTTCAATCAACTGTTTTTATACACATATCCCCATATTCCCTCCCTTCCTTGACGCCCCCTCCTCGATTCCCCCCCACCCTCCCTGCCCCAGTCCTCTAAGGCATCTTCCATCCTCGAGTTGGACTCCCTTTGTTATACAACAACTTCCCACTGACTATTTTACAGTTGGTAGTATATATATGTCTGTACTACTCTCCCGCTTCTTCTCAGTTTCCCCTTCACCCCCCGCCCCCTCCCATACCTCGAGTTCTCCAGTCATGTATGATTTTTGATTCTGTGTTTATAAGAGAGATTAACTTGTGATTTTCTTTTCTTGTAAAGACTGTCAGATTTCGGAATTAACGGTTGTGCTTGTTACATAGAACATGTAGGGAAGTGTTTTTTATTTGTTGTTTTCTGGAAAAGTTTGGGTGTGACTGGCATTATTTCTTCTTTAAATATTTGGAAGAATTCACCAGTGCAGCTGTTTGGGCCTAAAGTTTTATTTGAGGCAATATTTTTAGTTATGGATTTAATTTCTTTAAACTGCATAGAATGATTCATATTTCATACTTTTGGGGGTATTTTCTTAGATATTTATCCTTTTCATCTAAATATTTAAATATATTGGCAAAAGGTTTTTTCCACTATTTCTTTTTAATGCCTGGCAAATATGTAGTCATTTCCCTTTTTCATTCTTGATATTGATTTCTTGTACCTTCCCTCTGCCCCCCATGATTAGTCTTCCTAGGGATTTACAAATTTTATTAAAGCTTTCAAGGAGCAAGCTTTGTTTTTGAACTTTGGCTCTCTTGATTTTTCTCTGTTCTACATTTGTTTCCTATTTTATTAATTTTTGTTCTTTATTATTTTCTTTCACTTTGAGCTTCATTTACTGTTCTTTTCCTAACTTAAAATGGATGTTTAGCTCCTTGTCATTTGGCATTTCATCCTTTCTTATGAGTCCATTTAATGGTAAACATTTTCTTCTATTTATAGTCATAACTGAATTCCATACATTTTGACATGCCATGTTTCACTGCCATTCAGCTCCAGGTATTTTCTAATTTCCATTGTAACTTTTTCTTTTACTATTCACTATTTATTTTTTTTTTAGTTTTTAAAATTATTATTTTTTTATAAATTTATTTATTTATTTATTGGCTGCATTGGGTCTTCGCTGCTGCACACAGGCTTTCTCTAGCTGCAGCTAGCGGGGGCTACTCTTCATTGTGGTGCTCAGGCTCCTCACTGTGGTGGCTTCTCTTGTTGTAGAGCATGGGCTCTAGGCACACAGACTTCAGTAGTTGTGGCACACAGGTTCAATAGTTGTGGCTCATGGGCTTAGTTGCTCCACGGCATGTGGGATCTTCCTGGAGCAGGGATCGAACCTGTGCCTGCTGCATTGGCAGGCGGATTCTTAACCACTGCACCATCTAGGAAGTTCACTAGGTACTATTTAGAAGTACACTGCTTAATTTCTAAACATTTGAGAAATTTCTAGTTATTTTTGTTACTCATTTCTAGTTTACCTCCATTATAGTCAAAGATTATACTATGTGAATTTTAATATCTTAAAATTTGTTGATATTTGCTTTATGAACAATATGTGGTTGATATTGGTAAATTTTCTATGAGCCTTTGAAACTAATCGTATATGTAGCAGTTTGGGAAATAGTGTTTTGTATATGTCAGTTAGCTAAAGTGTGCTACATAAGTTTAAATACTCTCTTTTTCTGGATTTTTGTCTACTTACTCTTTCAGTTATAAAGAGATGTATATTAAAATTTTTAACACTAAAATTGTGGATTCGTTTAATTTTTTTTCCTTCTAAGTTTGTCAGTTCCTGAATTATGTATTTTGAATCTATGCCATTAGGTGCATACAATTTTAGACTTTTTCCAATTTCACTGATTGTTCACTCTTTTTTCATTATGAAATATCCCGCATTACCGCTTATAATGTATTGTCCCTAAAGTTTATTGTGTCTGATATTGCTATAGCTATCAGCTTTCTGATAGTTAGTGTTTGCATGGTACATTTTCTTTTCTTTTACTTTCATCCTTTCTATATCTATATATTTGGGGTATGCCTCTTACAAGAAACACATAGTAATTGATTTTTAATCCCTATGATAACCTTTTTCTTTTAATTGCAATATTTAACTTATTTTTAAAATAATTGTTGTTATGGGTTTAAATCTATCATCCTAATGGCTTTTTTCTGTTGGTTTCAACAGTTCTGTGTTCTTTTCACTTGATTTTCTTGCTTTCTTATAGATTTATCAGGTAGTTTAAATTTATTCCTTTCTTCTCTATTGGCTTGATGGCTTTTATTTTCCTTTACTGTTTTTTAAATGGTTACATTAGACATTACAGTAGGTGTCCTTAATTTTTTAAACTCTCATAAATTATCTTTCACATCTCAGTTATTTAGGGGTTTTAGGGTATTTTAACTTACTGTATTTCTTGCCTTTTATACTTTTTCCTCATGTATCTTAATTGCATGTATATTTTTAAACCCTGCATGATGTCATTTTTATTGTTGTTTCATACAGTCAGTATTCATTTAGATCTGTCTGTCTATGTATGTACACTGTATATTATCTCTAATTCTGTTTCTTTTTTTTCTGGAAACCCACGCTTCCATTTAGAACTATTTTTCTTCTTCCTGAAAAACTTTCTTTAATGTTTCATCTGACGTAGATCTGTTTAGTTTTTGATTATCTGAAAAAATGTCTGTATTTTGTCTTTATTGTGAAGGACATACAGGATTTTTATGCTGGTTTAACATTCTTAGTTGTCAGTTAGCACTTTGCATATATTATTCCACTGTTTCAGGCATTCTTCTCCTTGTCTCCATTGGAAACAGCAATCCTACTTCCCCTTCATTATTGGGATCAGGTAACCCAGTCTGTATAGTTAGTCCCCCTTGTTACTTGCTGGTTTAATAGCATGAGCAGCTCAAAACTGCCATGTGGGAATCTCAGCTTCCAGTGTCTCTTATGGAATAATTTCTCCCTTAGTACTTATGAACTTGAAACCAGCAGAGCTCCACTTTGTGCCATATTTAGACTCGTACCCCTGAGCTATGCTTGGATCTCATCCTAGTAGTGGATCTTCAGGCAAGAAGGAGTGGTGGTTGAGGGGGTGTGGATCTTAAGGAGAATGAGACTCCTCTTGCAGTTAATCCTCTTGACCCCAGGTAAGGTCAAGGCTCTTTAAGCAAAGCAGAACTTTGCACTCATGACTGAGGAGAGAGGGGAGATTTCTCTTGGCAAAGGATGACTCAGAAGGATTTGGGAATTTGAGGTGTTCAGTTTCATCCAAGTCTATCCAAATGACCCCATTCTCAGGGTCCATCCCAGTTATTACCCTAACTTTACCGTGAGAGATCTGGTGAGTGTGATTCTGGTTCTCAAGCTGCTTGTTCGTTGACTCAGGAAAATGCAGGAGACTCTTGCTTACCTCACAATAATTACACAACCTTAAGGTGGGTGAAACAGAAAGTTATTTCCAATTCTGAAGAGAGCAGAGTCATAAACAACATAAAAAAACAAACAGTAGGGTTAAAGAATGTGTGCAACATTTGTGCTGACAGTGGGCAAATAACCTTTTAAAAAAATTGCTTCCATACATTGTTAAGTGTAGCAGGCAGAATCATGGCCCACAAAGATACCTGCACCCTAATCCCCTGAACCTGTGAGTAGGTTGCTTTATGTGACAAAAGGGCTTTCCAAATGTGATTAATGGACCTTGAGATGGAAAGCTTTACCTGGATCATCCAGGTGGGCTCAACCTAATGCATCCTTAAAAGCTGAGAACTTTTCCTGGCTGCAGAGAACCAGAGAGATGATGGCGTGAGAAGGACTTGGATTATTGTTGGTTTTGAAGATGGAGGAAGGGGCCATAAGCCAAGAAATGTGGGTTGCCTCTAGAAGCTGGAGAAAGAAAACAAACCGATTCTCTCCTAGAACCTCCAGATAGGAACATAATCTGGCCAGCAACTTGATTTTAGCCCAGTAAGACCCATTTCTCACTTCTGACCTTCATAACTGTAAAAGTTTGTGTTGTTTAAGCTACCAAGTTTGTGGTAATTTGTTATGGCAGCAATAGAAAACTAATACAGTGAGAAAAAGACAAATAACTCAACAGAAAAACAAGCAAAGAATGTGAATAGATAATTCACAGAATTAGCCAATTAACATTTGGAGAGATGCTTAATCTCACTAATGAAGCAGGTAAATGCAAATGAAAACAAGATACCATTCTTCACTTATCAAATTGGAAAATGTTAAAGCAATTGATAACACACCCTAATAATGAGAAATAAGCACTTTTAAACATTGCTGGTGGGAGTGTGAATTTCTGTAACTTTGGCGAAAGTAATATGGTGATATCTAATAATATAAATAATATACAAATCCTTTGACTTAGTAAATAAATCCCATTTTGGCTATCTTTATTTTAATAGGGCTTTTTTTTTCTATAAATATACAAGAAAATTTGGTGTCAAAAAACTGGAATTAATCTGAAGTTTCATCTTGGGGAATGGTTAAATAGATTTTCATAAATTCATGATATCAAATATTATGTGTAAGGTGATATTAACTAGATCTCTATGCAGAAGTCTAGAAGGTGGTCTGTTGTATACTATTGACTAAATAGGTTGCAAGATAATGTCCGTAATATGAATCCATTGAGATGCAAAATAGTACAACAAAGCATAAAATAATGTTTGCCTACATATGTTTGTCTACATTTCTGTTTGTATAGAAAAAGATGTGGAAAGAAATACACCAAGCAGTTAACGTTGATTATCTCCAGGAATGGCACTGGGGGTGAAAGAGCAAGTGGGAGAGTGAGACAATTAACCTTTTCTTCATATAACTGTATTGTTCATCATTGTACAATGAGCACATACAGCTTTTAAACTAAACATTTAAACATTTCTAATACAGCATTTAAGAAAGGAATGAAACCTTGCATTTTTGTACTTACACATTTGCCCACCAGCTGATAAATGACCCTTTCAGCTGGTGCTGGTGGCACTGCCCACTGGTCAACAGTCCAGTTTTGGCCACACACACCTTCTTTGTCTACACAGCAGTGTATCTTTATGCAGCTACTTCAGCATTTTGTTCCTCTTTTATAAAAATGAGGGGAAGATGCGAAAAAGCGCAAATAAGAAGTGTAGCTTTCATAAATTTAAAACAATAGAATCAAAGATGGAGATCGTTAGGTGTGCCAAAAGTAATAAATCTCTTACCTGAGTCAGATACTCACTGGACTTGAACCAGTTGATTGTGAGTTTGATTGTGAAAAAAAAAAAAAGAACAAAATTAAGGAAAAGAGGCAAAGATCTTATATCTTTTAGGACAAGTAACTGGGGGTTACATGGTATATTTATTTTTCCTCTTCAAGGTGGAACCACCTCTAAACACACTTAAAACATGTAGATCTATTGCAGTACACTTTTTTTTTCCATGTACACATTTGGTGTGTGTGTACAATAATGATTTATACGCTTACTGCTTTTTCCTGCCATTTCTTTGTACACATTTCCTGATCTTCACCTCTGGTCAAGTAAGACCCTCGTGATCTTCAGGATGAGTAAGATAAATAGGAATTAAAAGAGCAAGAAATAGTCAAATTTCAACTATTTGTTTCCCCAAACAGGCTTTTAAGATTCAAATGGGCAAACCCAAGTGAGGCAAGGTACCAAATTTGTATCACAGTGATAAAACTGGAAAGAAAATGAAGGAAGGAGGAGGCTACCCCTCATGCCAACGGGTAGCAGAGAGAAGGGTGGCCAAGGCTGGAGAGGGGAAGACTAGCAGGGGCTCTTTCATGGGGATCTGTCTGTATGTGACCCAGGCAGGGGGCCATGGCAGCCTTTGGTCTTTGGTTTGAGCAGGAATGAGTATGCACCTTAAAAACAAACAAACAAAAAAACCAAAAAAACAGACAAAACCCCAGCTTTTGTTTGTTTGTCTAGAGGCAACACCAAGGTGCTCAATGACATTATGTATTCTTTAATAATTTTTGGATTTTTTTCATTTCACATCACCATAAGCATGAGTGATCTGGTGACCCCTTTGCTTGCCTATCGCCTACCTTCTCACGTATGTTCCCTACACCCCTGTCTATAACTGATTGAGTCAGTGGTGGACACAAGACCCAGATTTGTTCAATATGGAATTTGCAATAGGACTCAGAGACTCTACCTCCGTAGTGCTGGGTGCTGGGAGGAGGCATCATGAAGAGCTGGGATGGCCGTGTGTGCAGAGAGAGAAAGCTGGGGAGAAAGAAGGCTGAAGTAGGACTGCTGGGAGATGAAGGGCTGAGAGAGGAATGAGACCCATCCATGTAGCCTGGATAGACAGGGGAGTCTAGTTCTAGACTTTTCCATTTCTGATTCCCTCCTGAGCCTTGACTGTATCTATCAACTTTTTGCCATGAAAAGAGAGGCTATTAGGATACTTATACTTGCTTTCACCTCTTGCCACCTCCCCACTATTTTATTAGTTCTCTTGTTTCATTTTAACCTGTTTATTTTGAAATAATTTTAGATTTACTGAAGAGTTGGAAAGGTGGTACAGAGTGTTCTTGTATACCCTTCACTGGCTACCCCTAATGTTACCATTTATATAACCAGGATACACCAGTCAAAACTAAGAAATAAACTTGGGAACCAACTCATTCAGGTTTTTCTGGGACTTTCCTGGTCTTAGCACCGAACGGCTTCTGTACCAGGAAGCCCCTAGTTCTAGACAAACCAGGGCTATTCTAATTTTTAAAATTAAAGTCCCATGCCCAAGGAGCCCCTCCAGTCCTGGCAAACTGGGACGGTTGGCCACCCTATTATCTAAAGTACCGACCTCATTGGCTTTCCCCAGTTTTCCCACTAATGTCTTTTTCCTGTTACAGGATCCAATGCAAGAGATCACTTTGCGTTTAGTTGTCATATCTCCTTAGTCTTCTCTGATTTGTGACTATTTTCAGTCTTTCCTTGATTTACATTACCTTGACACTTTTAAAGAGTACTGGTCAAGTATTTTGTAGGATGTCCCTGAATGTGGGTTTGTCTGATATTTTCTCATGAATAGTCTGGGGTTATGAATACAAGAGAGTGAAGGGTACATTGCCCTTCCTATCATATATCATATCATATCATATCATATCGTATCATATCATATCATATCATCATATCAATCATATCAGTGGTGCATTACATCAACACGACTTAATACTGGTGATTTAACCTTGACTGCTTGGTTAAGGTGATGTCTGTCAGTTTTCTACACTGTAAAATTACTGTTTTTCCCTTTTCTTAGTCTGTTCTTTGGAATTGAGTCACTAAGTCCAGGCCACACTCAAGAGGGAGGAGTACCAAAGAATTTCTGGACATACGTTAAAACCAACATTGCAGTGTTTTGGTGGAGATTACTTTGAGGCTATGCAGATATCCTTGATTCTTCTGATAATTTGCCTACTAGTTTTGAGCATGCATCAATGGGTGTTGCTTGTAAGCAGTTTTTACTGTGGTGTTCTAGTGGTGAGGTTTCTATCCTTTTATTAATTTAATTGTCAAAGTTTATAATGTTGATACTCTGTCTAGGGTGCATCTTCTCCCCTTTAATTCTGTGACCTTCACCTGAATTTTCAAAAAGATTCTCCATTTTGCTAAGGTTAGCTCAACTGGATTCTTTTCCTTACAAGCAAATGATGCCTCCAAGAGTAAGTACCTGGGATACAGAAGATGCTTAATAAATGATTATTATCTTTTGCTTTTCTCCTCAAGGCTGCCAGGGATCTATGCAGGAGAGTAGCATCCTATATGGGGCCCTTGCGGCTGAGGATTCTGGAAGAAGAGGGCTTAGGGCCTTAAATGCTACTCCCCAGAATTTCTCTTGATCTTGGTAGAGGACCCACCCTAACATGCAAGCACTTCCCTTCTATTCTTCCCCTTCCTTCTACTAACTTCTCCCCATAGACCTTCCACATGGCTGCCAGAGTTCCACGCTATCTTCCTCAAACAACACTGATCATGGCCCTCCCTTGAGGGCTATTCATTGCAAACAGAACTACATTCTAACTTTTCACAAGACCCTCCTTATACTGACCTTTACTTCCCCCTTCAACCTCATCTTTCACCGTCCTTCTCTTTAGATCTAAAACTGGAGCCACACTGTACATTTTTCCTTTTCCTAAAATACTGCTGCTATTCCATACCTCTGTGACTGCATAGGGTGTTCCTCTCCAGCTGGAATGGCCTCACATGTCTTTCTTTCTGTGAAATCGTCCCTGACTTTCCCAAGATCTAGTCTCCATGTTCCTACAGCAGCTTTCACCTGTAAACCTCTGTCATGGATCATATTATTTTTGGCAATTTATCTGTGTCCGTTTCTGTCTTTTCTACTAGAGTGAGAACACTTTAAATGCAGGCCATCTTGTTTATTTATGTATTTTCATCACAGAGCCTGGCAATTAATGATATCAGCTAACATTTTTCAAGTGCCTACTTTTTATCAGACAAAACAAATTAGCTCAGTGATTCCATCTAAGAACTCTATAAGGGAGATATTTTTAACAATTTAATGGGGGAAAGTCTTTTCAACAAATATTTCTGGGAGAACTGGGTATCTATATGTAAAAGCATGAAAATTTAACTCCCTGCCTCACACCATATACATATTAAATTAGACCATAGACCTAAATGTAAGAGAAGTTGCAAAACTCTTAGATTAAAACATAGGAGTAAATCTTCATGAACTTGGGTCAGGCAATGGTTTTGTTAGATATAGTGCGCAAGCAACAAAGGAAATAGATAAATTAGATTTCATCGAAATTGAAACCTTTTTATGCTTCAAATCACATTATCCAGGAATAATGGGAGAAAATACATGCAAATCATATCTCTGATAAGGGACAGAATGGGAGGAATTACATGCAAATCATATCTCTGATAAGGGACTTGTATTCAGAATATAAAAAGGACTTTTACAGCTTAATAATTAAAAGACAACCCAATTAAAAATGGACAAAATATTTTAATAGATATTTCTCCAAAGAAGATATACACATTGTCAATAAGCACACGAAAAGATGCTCAATATCATTAGTAGTTAAGGAAATGCAAATCAAGATCAAGATGAAATTCTACTTCTCACCCACTAGGATGGCTGTAATCAAAAGGACCAACAGTAACAAGTGTTCATGAGGATGTGGAAAAATTGGAACTCTCTTATATTGCTGATGAGAATGTAAAATGGTAAAACCACTTTGGAAAAAAGTTGGAAAGTTTCTCAAAAAGTTAAACATGGAGCTACCATATGACCCACGAATCCCATTCCTGTGTTCAATTGTCCCTCTATATTCATGGGGGATTGGTTCCAGCACCGCTGCAGATACAGATATCTTCAGATGTTCAAGTTGCTTTTATAAAATGGTGTAGTATTTGCATATAACCTATGCATATCCTCCTGTATACTTTAAATCATCTCTAGATTACTTACAATAGCTAATTTAATGTGTTATATAAATAGTCCCTGGCACGCTGCAAATTCAAGTTTTGCTTTTTGGAACTTTCTGGAATTAAAAAAGATATTTTTGATCCTCAGTTGGTTGAATCCACAGATATGGATCCCATGGATATGGAAAGCCAACTGTATACTCAAAAGAATTGAAAACACGTCCACACAAAACCTTGTACATTAATGTTCATAGCAGAATTATTCATGATATCCCCAAAGCAGAAACAACCCAATGTCCATCAATTGATGAATGCGTAAACAAAATGCAGTATATCCATTAAAATGGAATATTATTCAGCAATAAAAAAGAATGAAGTATGGATACATGCTACAACATAGATGAATCTTTAAAAATTTTTTTTTTCATCTGTGTTGGAGTGTAATTGCTTTACAGTATTGTGTTAGTTTCTGCTGTACAACAAAGTGAATCACCTATATGGATACACATATCCCCATATCCCCTCCCTGTTGAGCCTCCCTTGTATCCTCCCTATCCCACCACTTTAGGTCTTCACAAAACATGGAGCTGACCTCCCTGTGCTCTGTAGCAGCTTTCCACTAGCTATCTGTTTTGCATTTGGTAGTGTGTATATGTCAATGCTACTCTCTTTCTACATCCCAGCTTCTCCTTCCGTATGTCCTCAAGTCTGTTCTCTATATTTGCATCTCTATTCCTGCCCAGTCACTAGGTTCATCAGTACCATTTTTCTAGATTCCATATACAATGGAATATTACTCAGCCATAAAAAGGAACTTAATTAAGCTATCTGTAGTGAGGTAGATGGACCTAGAGTCTATCATACAGAGTGAAGTAAATCAGAAAGAGAAAAACATAGATGAATCTTGAGAACATTATTTTAAGTAACAGAATACTGTCACAAAAGACCATATATTATGTGATTCCATTTGCATGAAGTATTCAAAACAGGCAAATCTATTGAAACAGAACATAGGTTAGTGTTTCCTAGAGCTTGAGGGGGAGTGACTGCTAATGGGTATGGGGTTTCTTTTTTTGGGTAATGAAAATATTCTAACATTAGGTATTGGTAATAGCTGCACAACTGTAAATATACTAAAACCCACTGAATAGTACTCTTTAAAGGGATGAATTTTATGCAATGTGAATTATATCTCAAGCTGATATATATCATAGTATCATATGTATGTGTACACACGCACACACACTCTTGAAGATATGAGGTGGAGGTAGCCTGTGTTTGAGTATGTCAACAAGAACTGAAACTAATTTATTAGTTATAATAAACTTCTTCTACTTAAAAAGATCGAGGATGTATATCGATGCTATGTTTTTGAGAGTTTAATCAAATAATATTATGTATTTTGAGAATGTTTCCTTACCCAAGGGCTTAAATAGTTCAAGAGGTGAAAAACTCCTTTTCCCACAAGTAAGAATTCCAAGAAACAATGGAAGAAATGAAAATGTGGTATTAGAGGTGAGATAAAATAAACCCAGACACTGGAATGAGGTGCTGGAGTTATGAGCATGAGCAGGACACATTGAATAAAGGGAAGTAGACCTGGGAAGAGAGGCCCGAGGAGTCCCTTAGAGCCCATCCAGTGCAAGTACGGGGCCTATGGTTGTCAGCAAGCTAGAAGGAGCAGAACAGGGCAACCAGGGGATTGTGTGTTTGACTGGGGGATAGGTAATGTGAGGTGCTGGAGACAAGAGCCAGACACACCCAGTACCTGGAGAACAATCTCATTAATAACTACTGAGATCTGCTGGAACTAAGTTACACTCCATGCATCTAGTCAGGTAATGAAAGGTCTGCAGAGAAAGTATTCAGTAACAGTTAGTAATTTCTCCCCCTCCCCTCTGTGCATACTTTCCTCGTTTCATTTCCTACAGTTAATGTTTTGTGTCCTGTAAGTGTTCCATGCAACAGAAGACACTTTAAGCTGCTGTCTATGGGCTTGTTCTCCAGTGACAATGACCAGAACACTCTCCTTGGCTTCAGATGGGGAAAAAAATTGATGGAAATCTGAGGGTGACGCTGCAGTGTGAGTAGAAATGGCTGGTGGAGTTTCTGAAGACTTGGTGAACTGGACTTTTGTGCATTTTCATGTTTACTTTCAGGCAAACTCATAGTAGTTGTACCTGTTAGAGCTTTGGCAGCTGCAAGGACTGCCCTTCTCCACTGTCTTCCAGGACTACCCACGTGGGCGGCCATGCTGCTCCAGTCCCCTTATGGAGGGGGCAGAGCCTGGCAAAACATCTGATGCTTCTCCTGCTTCTCCTCGTCCTTCTCTCCCTTCTGCTCACCCTCTCCTCCTCCTGATGGCCTTTTGGGCCGTGTGCATTGTGGGGAAGAGGGGGACCCTGACAGGAGTCTGCGCTGCTCAGGAACTCTGTATGGGGGCAGTCTGGAGTGATAGTCTTGGCCATGCTCAATCACTGTTACATCCATTGCTTCCCGGCCAGTCCCCAGAAGGTTCTCCAGGTTGCTAAGGAGAGGAGGTGTCAAATCATCTAAAACTGAGCCAAATGAAAGAGCTGTAAGAAAAGACACATTAGTCCTCCCTGGCCAGGAAAGAGAACATTCAGAGTTGGCGTGTCAGGACACTACACTGAGTGCAGTGATTAGAAATGAAATGAGAGCATCACAGGTCTGCAGTGGGGTGGCAACAGGAGCTGCAGCTTCAGTCAGGACGGGTGAGGTCCACTTCATGGCATGAGCCCAGGGCCACCCAGGAGGAGCAGGGTGGGTGGGACAGTCAAGACAGGAGTGTGATGCCTGCCCACCCAGAAGCACCACAGGGCACCTAGAGGCAGGTCCTTGTCTGATGGGCTTATGAGGATTTCGCACCTGGGGCTGAAGTCAGAGACCCTTGTAAGTGGGACCCATATTTCAAGATCCTGGTTTTCCTGTCTGGCCTGTGCGAGTGGATGCTAATTTTGGCCTCTTGGGTGCTGATCCCTCTAATACTTGAAGCTGCCTCCCATGCAAGGTTCAGGTGGCTTACACACACACACACACCCCTCTGCTAAGTACCTGAGGGAACGGGCTGCACATCTCTGCGGTTCCCTCCTTGTGCCTCTCTGTCCTCATCCCCACTTTGTCCTGGGAACTCCAGCCACCTTGGCCTCCCTGGACTCTCACTGCTGTCTCCTCAACTCACAGAGCCTGGGGCCCTGCCTGGGCGGTCCCTTCCTCCCCTGAAACGCCCTCAAGGCAGGATGCTCACTGTGTCGGTTTACAATTTTTCAAGGATCACTGATTCTTCATAGCCAGATATCCAGTGTTTTGAAAACCATTATTTCATACATTTAATCTGTTTTTGTTGTTGTTGTTTCAAGGCAGGAGGGTAAATCCAGTCCCTGTTACTTCATCTTTTCCAGAAGCAGGAGAAACCATGTTTGAACTTGGACCCAGTCCACCCTAGTACATGCCTCACTCCCACCACCTCTCAAGCCCCAGGCACACACAGACTCTTTCTTAGCCAGCAGACATCAGTCCAGCAAGTCTCAGCCAACGTGCCACCTCCCCAAGCCCTTCCTGGCCTCCTCCTGTTGTGCCCCCAGAGCTCCCTGTGGCCCCTGCGGGCTGCTCACCGACTCTCGTCAGCATCTCCCCCGCCTGAGCTCCGGGGCTCACCACCTCCCCCCACCTTGTGCTCAGCAAAGACTGGTCTCGTGGATGACTGAGGGGATGAGTGAGTGAAGGAACCCAGTTCCTCCATCTGCTGAGCCCTGGCAGACTGGGCAGGAGGCAGTGTGGGGAGGGAAATGAGCTGTTTTAAGTCTGACCTAGTAATCCTGGCAGAAATTCCCTCTGGGATCCACAATTTCTAGGCTGGTTGACCAAGTGTGGGGAGTTGAACCTGTAAAAACAGAGTGGCATTTTATAGAGAAGAAACTTCACCTTCTTAGTTTTCATATTTTCAAGTGATAAAGGCACCATCCAGTGAGGTCAGGATTGTGATTCATAAAAAAGATCTGTCTTCATGGCCACCTTCTCATGGAGGGACGGGGAGGGAGGCTCGGACTCAGGGATGTTTGGCGTGATTCCCGATGTCCAGGAAAATATCAGGAAATGCATCACTGATGATGACAAAGCCAGGCCCTGGAGGAGGGGGCAGGGGGAATAGGACTGTGCAGAGTGGTGTGAATTCGGGAAAATAAGAGAAAGACGAGAAGGGCTTGTTTTTAGACAGGGGCAGTGTCATCTCTTTTTTTTTTTTTTTTACCACTGAACTGAACATGCTCAGGAGACCTCATTTCCTTTGAAGGCAGGACCACCCTTCTCATCACGTACCAACCAGCTTTACTCTCGGTAATGCAATTTCTTCTGGTTTAAGACATTGTAGATTTGGCTAAGTATTCAGCCACAGGCATTGCTGCTCCCAGACTGCTGGACTTCATCTCACCTCTGCTTCATGGAAACCAGCTACCTGACTCTGAGCTCTTGCAACACTCAGAAGCCAAAATCTGGTGATTGCACCCGATTGGCTATACTCAGGTCACATGTCCACCTGATGGGCTGGCACATTGGGGAGAAGGGAGTACCTGTCCCATTCTCTCCCACTCCATGGCTTCGGAGGTAGAGCTGCTTCCTTTCTGTCTTAGGAGTCCTCCAAATAGGAGAGATGTTTGGATTTTGGAAAGCCAAAATGAGAAATATTTTCTGGAGCCAGAGAGGGCCTGAGTCAGCCTCTGCCCACCTACCCTAGCCTCTCTCAGCTCTCACAGAGCTTAGAGAAAATCCACAACAATTTCTGCACCCCTTGGAGAGGGATGCAGACATTGGCCGGGGATTCTGAGATGGTGTGCCTGCCAGGGGTCACTGTGGGGTGAGGCATGGTCCTCCCAGTGAGCGAAGGGTGGGCTGGGACAGGGTGGGCATGGCTGAGCCTCAGGGGGTCAGCAGTGCAAGAATGATGGCATCATCTGCAGAAGGACACGGGTTAGCTTCATGCGGCCAGCAGAGAGCGTGAGTTGCACCAGCTTCAGACACTCAGCGGTGGCATCTGCAAGGGCAGAGGCCAAAGGCCAGAGATCTCCCAGCTGACTGCCCAGCTGAGGCTGTATGTCCCATGTCCCGTCTGTGCATTGTGTGGATGCTCTTGTACCCTGCTGATTAATGTCTTTTCTGATTATTTAGCCAGAATTGATTTCTTTGTTTTAAACCAAGAATCTTGACAAATATGTTACCTAAACATGCTGTGCCACCATCTCTATTCTCCAGGGGTCCCCCACTGCTGTGAAACATCTAGGGGATAATATTCTAGAATTTCAGCAGGAAGTGGGGCAGCCTCCTGCCTCCACTTTCAGGTTCCCCTCCACATAACTCAGCTCTCTCAGTCCCTTCTAAGGGACGCAGGCAATGTCCCATTCTTCATGTCTCCACTTCCAAATCCTGTTGATGACCCCCAGCCCCATCTCAGCAGGGAGGTGGTTCTTCATCCTATCCAGTTTCCTTCTCCACATTCACCTCGTCCACTCTGGGACTTTAGCTCCAGGCTGCGTTCCCAGAGCTCTGGTTCCACATTATCCAAGTCAAATACATCCTTTGAAATTCAAAGGAAAATCAGTTCCCTTTTAAGCACCCAGTTCTTGAAATTGAACTCAAAGGTGACAATTTAACTCTTTATTCTGGTCTGAATTCCGCCACCCCCCTCCTGCCCCCGCTCCTCCCCTGAGGGCAGTGCTGTCAAAAAGCCAAGGTTCCCAGAAAGGTGGGAAAAGGATCACAGGACAGGACGCCTGGGAATAGCCTTTTAATATCTGAAGATATTATACCACTACATTTTACTTTTTAAGTTAGGTCACATTTTTATTAATTATCTCTGGAGGGCTCATTAAATTTTGAAGATTATGATATGAAATTATTAAAGATGACTTTATAAATGGTAATGTATTTTTGAGTCCAGGTACTAAACTCAATCAAAGACTCTCAATCCCAGATGGAGATGTGGAGACACGTTTGCAGGGCAGTCAGCTGCAGACCCTACTTGCCTCTAGGGAAGAAATGTGCAGGAGCCCAGTGTTCCCACAGCTGCAGCTCCCTCCCTGCAACCCCAAACCAGGGAGCAGCTACAGTCCTTGACCAGCACCCCTGCTCACTCAATGTCCCTCCTTTCCCCTCCCCCAGCACAAGCCTCTGGGATTTGCAAAAGTAGATTCTACCTACCCAGCCACAGCAGCTCCACCAAGAGGAAGAGCAGAGCCCCTGCAGGGGGAGACTGAGGGCTGGGGGTGGGCAGCAGTGCCAATGGACCTGAGGACCCTATAGGGAGTTCTAGGCCTTCTTCCTGGGTTCTCAAGCCATAAATAGCTGAGGCCAGAATGACTTTCTGTGGGGAGGCAAGAAGCTTTTTGTGGTGTCCTTTTAGATCTGTTGGGGAATGATATTTATGTGGATCTAAGGGTAATCAGGAGCATTGCATCCTGACAATGTGAGCTTGCTGGGGCCTTGGTGACCAGGGATGACATGGCGGTGGGAGGCCCCGGAGCCAGGTAGAGTGAGCAGGCCTGGGCAGCCAGCTGAGGCTGGCAGCAGGAGAGAGTCCTAATCTAGGAAGTGGGAGGGGTGAGCTATCTAATGACAATAGCTAAAGAGCTGGTTCTCGCTGTGGGTGATTCAGGCCTGACTTGGCTGGATACTGCTCTCCTCCCAGCCCTGGAGGGAAGGGGTTGTGATCTCTGCAGAGTCTATGACAGTGAGTGGCTTGGCTTATGAGGAACAAGGTGAAAGCTAGCCTGGGAGGACTAGACAGGTGGGCAGGGTGTCAGCCTCTGTATGGTACCTGGCATCTAGGATAGACCCTGTTCTGCAGGGATCAGGGTGCAGGAAGTAGAAAGAGGCTCATGTGTCAAGGTGCAGCCAACCCCAGGGGCCAGGTCCCCTGACTATCCTCCTCACCTGAGAAGGGACACAAGCAGCAGGCTAGCCCAGAGGCCCTCCTTCCCGTTTTTAGGGACCCCTCTGCCCTGGAGGTCACTGAACAGATGGAATCAAAGGTCAATCCCCTTCTGACTTACTTCATTCTGTATGACACACTGTAGGTCTATCCACCTCATTACATATAGCTCCATCTCATCCCTTTTTATAGCTGAGTAATATTCCATTGTATATATATGCCACATCTTCTTTGGTGTACCCCCCCAAAAATAATAAATAAATAAAATTAAAAAAAAAATGATTCAACCAAAAAAAAAAAAAGTCAATCCCCCCTCCCCTTAATCCGCCCGCCCCGCCAATCCTTGTGTTTTCAGAAGGCTGAGGTCCCAAGAGCTGTCCTTGGAAATATCCAAACAGGAACTTCTTGTTCAGTCCTGTACTCATTAAGAATCATTAGAAATAAAACAACGTGACTCAAGACCATTTAAATGGAAAGAGGGTAATATTTTTTAAATGCCTCCTCTGGTGACTTTCTTTAGGATAAAGCAGTTTTTTTCTCTGCGTTGAATCTGACTCTAAGGCTGGACCGTGAGACTCAGAGGTGTAAGGAGTAGGAAATGTGGGTTCTGCCCTTTGGGTGGGCAAGAGGAGGATAAGATGCAGGGGTGTTCTGTTCCCCTGTGGTGATGAGGGTGTAGGATTTGGGGGAAATCCTGCCTGGGTCATGAGGAACACAGCACCCCACACACCGTACTCCTTGGCCTGATGGGCGGTGGGCAGGATGGTGGGCTGAGAAGAGAGGAGGGGCTCTGGGCTGCTGAGGGGAAGCCAGAAGTGCAGCTGGTTCTGGAACTACATCTGTCACTTACTGATCCTTTGAAAAGCACTAGTTTCCTCTCCCCCTGCTGGGAAGAGACACCTTTGTCATCCAGAATGAGAATCAGAAGAATATCATTGTGTGCTCACTCTTCAGGGAGAAAAATGCATTTTTTCCTGAATGTCTTACAATTCTGACTTCTTGCTGATGATAATGAAGTTTGCTTACGGCTCATTCAGATTCTGAATGAGCGCCGTGGAGCTTGGCCTCGGGGGACACCCCACTTTCTCCTGCTCCGCTCTCCAAGTCAGGTTGGCACAACCAGGGCCCCATGGGTCAGCGGCTGCTGATGTGACCCAGAGTACAGATGGGCAGCGGGCATTCCTGAAGGAAAAGCTGGAATTCAGGCCTCAGGACTAGAAGGCTAAAATGGGATTGTTTTGAAAGCACCCAGGTCTAGTTGCAATTCAGATGCCTGAAAGGAAGCCCGTAGAATCAGAAAAGGGAGGCTGCTTTGTCCTCCCAGAGCTGCTTCCTGCTGAAAGAGTCTCTCAGTTCTGCATTGCCAGCCGCCTGAAACATCAAACCCACAGAAACCAGTTTTACCGCATCAGAAAATGATTTATTCTCTGGAGTTAATGATCTGGAACAATAGATTGGCCTTGGTCAAAAATCAATTTTTATTATTTGGAGAAGGGGTTGGATAAAGTCTCCTTTTCATTATCAGGCCCACGGATGACAGTCCTAAATTACGATTGTTCAAGGACAAAGCTTCGTTTGGATTGTGGTTTGGGCACATTCGCAATCTTTTCCTTTCATTAATTCTTAAAGCTTAAATCCATACTTGGTGATGACTTGTGTAACTCTCACTTAAAATAAATCAGCTAGATTTGGTTTCTTCCTAGAAAAGAGGAGCTGGGCACTTTTGGATGCAATTCTGAGCGAATGGTTATTAGGCGGGTTCGTTGTTTGTTTGTGTGACGCTGCCCGGAACATACCAGGTTGGCTCTGGGAGCTCACAGCAGAGCTGCTCCAGCACTTGTACGACGCTTGGAACTAGCCTCAGAACTCTACAAACCACAGTTCTCTGGGTCCTTGTATCTTGGGTGAAGAGGGGGAGGGTCAGGGTGGCTCCCCCTTAACGGAGGAAGAAAAGGAGCCCAGGGGAAGGTGACAGACTGGCCGGAGGCTGCCAAGATGAACCTCCTCACTCCTGAAGCTCTGGTTCCGCCCTCTGATGATGAAACTCATTCATTCTCGCTTTTCCCCAGAGCCAGGAGTCCCACTGGCATTTCTGATACTTTCTGCCTTGTCAGGGCTTAAAGACCCGTGGGGTCTGGCTCCCACCTGTACTTCCCACCCCACAAACCTCCCATGGACAGACCATCACAGCTCAGGGGCTTTGCTGCTTCTGTCCCCCTGCCTGGACTGGCCCTGCTCCTTTGCTTTAAGCTTGGAGCAGTCGTCAGCTTGGGGAGGCTTCGTGCCTCCCTCCTGCCTGCGTGGCATGAGTGATCCTCTCCTGTGCCCCCACAACCCCCTCCCTTATGGACCTGCACCAGAGAGATTGTCACAAGGCCACAACCCGCTACCTCGCCAGGCTCTGAGCCTCTTGAGGGCAGCCCTGCCTTCTCTCTGTGTCCCCAGAGCTCAGAGCAATGTCAGGCACACTCCTGGGAGGCGCTCCATAAACGTTCAGGGAAAGAACAAACACAGGTTTTTCTGAGGTGCCTTCCTGGAGCTCTCAGCACATACTGACCTTCAGCTTTTCTAAATTTTGAATTTCTTGTTGTCTGCAGTATTCATTCTGCCTTAGATCATGGGCTGTTGGGTATGGTTAGAGCTGGTCTCGCTGGTCAAATATAAACTCTGTCCTTCCCTCCAGGAACTGTGTCCTAATTGCCTAAGAAAAGGTCTCTTTTCTTTGACTCTCCCTGGACAGGTGTTCAGGCCACGTGTGTGTGTGATTCGAATGTTCTGGGACCGTCCGCGTGTAAGTACAAAAAGATAACGGCAGCAATATTAACCTGAATGCTAGTGGCTGATAACTCCCACAGCAAAGGCAGGATCTTAGCCTCCCAATTGTGCTTAGAGAGCGTGGGGTCCCTGGGGGAATGTCAGATGGAATCACAACCTGTGCCCTCATTTGTTCTGCTCTGGTCTCCTTGCTGGGTCCTTTCCTGTTGTCACTTGAACGCGGCCCCTCACCACTGCCTCTCCTCCCTGGCCTTTGTCTCTGAGTGCTCTTCAAAGGGGGCGCCACAGTGTTGCATATGCCTCACCAGTCCTGAATCAAAATGGGTTGCATGCCAGGAAGAAATGGAGCCCACCTTCTGGGCCACCTTTTCACCCGAGCTCCAGGCAGCCCAGCCCGTGTCTGGAACCTCATGGGTGCTCATTAAAGGAACTCTCGGCTTTTGCTTGCGGTCACTTTGTCCCTCCAGGGTTAGTTAGAAAAAGACATCAATCCAGCCTTCATCTCTTCATCTCTGCTTTTCTCTTTTGCCTAGAAACTTAGGTGCCAATTCATGCAGATAGGTTCTAGGGCAGGGGAGGGGCTCCCGCCGAGGGAGGAGGAGCTGGCTGGACTCGAAATCCTTCTTCGTGTGTTCGTGGCAAGGACCACTACTTGGTGTGGATGGTGCACGCCTGTAGCTTTTTGATCCTCATGATCTGATTTCATGGATCTTTTGAATTTATCTAAGCCTTTTTTGGTCTTGCCTGAGACCCATGGATAAGATTATTAGGCATAAAGAGTTTGTGCCAGGGAAAAATGCCAGTTGGAGTCTGCAAGTGACACAGGGAGGAAGACCGAAGGATGGATCACACTGGAGAGGCTGAGCTGGCCAGGAGCCAAGCTGCGTGGGGTGGGTGCCAGGTGCCAGATATAAGGTGGGGGGCAGGTGTGTGGAGATAGTAGGTCCGGAATGAACAGTGGCCCTATATTCCCCGTGTGGACACTGTCTCACAGCAGCCTCCCCATCTCCTGGGACCTGGTGACCTGCTTTGTGGGTCCACTAAGATTTCTTGTAGTTTCTACTTGACGATATCCCAAGTAGCTTTCTCTTTCTATCACCCTGGCCATCGTACCGGTACCTTGAACATTGTCTTCGGGCTCTCTTGACTCCTCTGGGCCCTCTTATTTATCATCACTGGGGTTCCCATTGTCTTTGCTGGCCTCCATTTTTGGTGGGAAGGGATCTTGCCTACCTTGGGCACTTTTTCTGTGTCTGGACCTCTTTTTAATATTTAACATGCCTTATCTCATTCTCCATGAAAACTCTATGAAGGGGCAACAGAGATGAAATAATCTGCCCAAGGACCAGAGTGTAGAGGCAGGTCAGCTGGAGACAAAGGCCATCTCCCACTACCAGCTCCTCCTCCTCCTAGTTTTGGTGATTATCCATCACTTTTATTTAGTGAAGCACTGATAAACTTCCGGTTGTAGTGCTTCTAGATTGGGGGATATTGACGGGAGATGAGTTGGGGAGCCATTCAGCAGTTGGTTCCTTTTATGGAATGATCACATGTTTAGAAAGACACCTGCAACAGGTGTTGCGAAGGAGGTGATGAGGGCTGCTAATCAAAAAAGAAATTTAAGTAAGAAAATTAAGTAAGACATTTTTAGGTTAGGTAGTATGATTGGGGAACTGATCTTATCAGATGTTTGTGTTTAGAAATATTTTGTGTATTATCCTTTTTTTAGGAGTAGAATTAAAATGTACTGATTCAGCTGAATCAGACAAATATATCTAGGTCAACAATACAATAAACAAGACAGGCATGAAAAAGTGGAAGAAACTATATTTTTTAAAACTTTTTGTTATGAACAATTTGATAGTTACACAAAAATGGAGAAGAGAAACTCTTATTCTCTGTATACTCATCATTTAGCTTTTATAATTATCAACCATGGCCAAGCTTGTTTCTTCTTTTTCCGAATTTTTTTGAAGCAAATCCCTGACAAGTGCCGTGGACATTAACAAAATAACCCAAATATAATTATTACATCTAAGTATTTAATAATAATTCTTCAACATCAGTATCGAGTCAGTGTTTAAACTTCCCTGTTTAATATTGATAAATGTGACTGTTAATTAGGTTTTTGAATCAGGATCCAAATAAGGTTCACATTTTGAGATTAGCTGGTGTCTTTTAAGCCTCCCTGTTTTGTTGTTGTTGTCTTTCCTGTAAAATTTCCTACAGTCAGTTTGGTTGATAGCATCCTCAGGATTGATTACATGTTCCTTGTCTCTTGGATTGACTGCAGATAGATCTAGAGGCGTGCCCAGATTCAGGGGAGAGATGTTGGTACCACCTACTTCCTAGGTGGTGGTGTGACTTCCATTAGGAGTCATGGAGTGTCTAGTTGCTTATTTTCATGATTAGTAGCCATGATGATCATGGCTTAGGACTATGAATTCACTACAAATAACAACACACTATCATCCTGTTTTTATCATTGTTCTGCATTTATAAGCTGGAAAATATCTACAAAGAAAAACCTCACTTCATTGGCTCTTGGATTACCCAGAAATCTGGTTGTATAGGAAAGAGAAATGGGCTTAATTCTTCCCCTTTACTTATAAGGTTTCAATATCTGATTCAAAAGCTGATTCCAGAACATTCTCCAGAGGTGTCCAGTGTAGTTTTTTTTTTCCTTCTATTGAGCATCATTATGGAACTCATGGATTGAAGTGCATCAAACGTGTGTCAATCCATCATAGCTTTTATCCTCATTGGTGCCCACATTGTCCCTTCTTGGCCTGGAGGGTCAGTCTGTTCAAACTGGCTCTGAGTCCTGTGGACGTGACTGATCACTTTCTTTCTTTTTCTTTTTTGCTGCGCCATGCAGCATGTGGGATCTTAGTTTCCCAACCAGGGAATGAACCTGCGCCCCCTGCATTGGAAGCAAGGAGTCTTAACCACTGGACCGCCAGGGAAGTCCTGATCGTTTTCTTACTTTCTAGTTTAACAAGATGTGACAGACTCATCTTGTTCATGTCCTGATCTGGAATCCACACTTCTTGGAACTCTGGCTCCCTTTCATGGGATTTGGAGACCACCACGTGAATGCTAGGCCTGCTCATTGCTATTTGGTTTGTTATTCTTTTTAGAACTTTTCAGTGAACATAGCTAGGAAATGTGTATTTGTTTTTAAATAAAATGCATCATGGATTCATATTGCTACTTCCAATTCTAATTCAGGATTGTTGAATTTTTACTTAACCATATCAGTTTGATATCTGTGTCTCCTTTCTTTTATGCTGAAAATCCCAGGTTTTCACCTGGGATTTCACTTGCTTCCCAATACCTGTTGCAGATGTCTTTCTAAATGTGTGGTCATACGGACATAATCTTTTGCTTTTTCCCACAATGCACACAGTAAGAGAGTCTGGGTTTGTACTTTTCTGGCCATCACAAGAGTGAGAGGAATTGGTTTGCAGTTTGAGAGGAGCCTGTGGAGAGTATAATGGCTCCATATGTATGTGGACAAGTTTGATTTGACAGTAAAGGAGAAGGAGTTCACTGGATCTGAGACACTGAAAACTCTCGGGCACTTCCTGTTTGTGGTTTATCCTGCTGGGTGCGACACAGGTCACTGAATGTTTCTGAATCTACCTTTCCTACCTGTCAGTTCTACCACACAAGGAAGCTCTGTCCTAGGAGCAGGAGAGCTCATGCTACTGGTAACTCTAGTGAGTATCAGTTACACATGATGGCTATAGGTTGGCTG
Organism: Hippopotamus amphibius kiboko; assembly: GCF_030028045.1. Lineage (NCBI taxonomy): Eukaryota > Metazoa > Chordata > Mammalia > Artiodactyla > Hippopotamidae > Hippopotamus > Hippopotamus amphibius. The sequence goes on along the minus strand of NC_080190.1, from coordinate 53,850,375 downwards.
CCTCCGTTTTTCTTTTGCCCCCTATTTTCACCAAAGGGAGGTGAACTTATTCCTCCCTTATAGGTAGGATGAATAGGATGAACCCCTTTCAGCCCCTATACAGACACACTATTTGTTTCACATAGTCAGTTTTTTTCCTACCAAACCTGTCCCTTGTTGCCTCTCTGGGGGCCATTCCCATTTATACATGTGCCATGTGTCTTTGGGTACATTTTTCATGCTGTTAAAATAGCTGAATATAGAAGTGGGGTTGCAAACACGCCATTACCTTCCCATGCACCAAGCCTTTCTCTCTGTTCACAACCTTCTTAGGTTTTCTTTGAGGGAGGAAGAAGAAAGACATTGATTTTGCGTGGCTTACTGGGGGCAGGGTCATTACTCACTGAAGGTCGTGAAGTTATACACGGAGTGGGAAAATCCCCTTTGGCATTTTCAGGTCAGCCTCTGTAAAATCTCTTACTACTGCTGGAGGATCCTGATCAGAGCTCCACGTGGTGACCACACAATGATAAGGTAATGAGATTTGTTTTGTGACATCGAATAGAATTGAAGGACTGCCTTGGGCTCAATCTTAAGCCAAATGTTGGAACCAGATTTATTAGATCTCTACTCTGTGGGTTCTTGGCACTGTCCCTGCCAGTAACAAAGTGAGATTTTGGTTCCTGTTTTCTGTTGTCATCATCTGGGTCATCAGGATCCTTGGACTTGGGCAAGACTTGTACTTTTATTCCCTGAATGTGATATCATTTAATAGTTTCAAAACATCATTCTTATTTTTAATAGAAAAATCGGCAAGGTTTGAGTCTTAAAGAAGTTATCTACTATACATCAAGTCTACTCTATGGGTTAGGACATAATGCGCTGTGGAGGTAGCACTGGTTTGCCAGTGTGGTGTTTGTGGTGGAATAGAATGAAAATGGATTCTGACACTGCTGCTTACTGGCTGGGTGACCTTGCATCAGTCAGCTGGCCTCATCAAATCCCGTGTCCTCATCTATAAACAGGAATGCTAGTACCTACCTCACAAGGTCCTGAGAATTCAGGAAGTCAATGGCACAGTACAGTCGCACACTTAGCAGATGTGAGTTTCTTCCTGATCTCGATTACCAGCTGAATTATTGAATTATTGAACAAAAATAATACACATATTGAATGAAATAGTTCCCACCTGTGAGCCCACCCAAAGCATAATAACCTTGCTCTGGAAGAGTCAGATGAAGGCATTGTTGATCTTGCCTCTCCATCCCTAAAAGTGCCTGGCAAATCTGAGAGCTGAGTTCTTCCTCCTCTGTTCCTTGCTTTGAGGCCATCTTCTTTTCTGTCCCTTCCCTCCTCTTCCATCTTTTCTCTCAACCTCATCTCTCTGACTCAGTTACCTTTCTCCCTCCCCTTTTCCTCCCCGTCCCCCACTGAAGTTGAATAGAACCATATGACACACAGTGATGTGGCTCTTGATATGTTTTTCGTTAAAGCAATAGGGCTATGAGCCTGGGGGATGCCCACCTCCAAGAGCTCTGTGGAATTTCCAAGATGAAATCTGGTAAGTTTCTCTGCTACCTTTCCTTGCTAGAGACTCAATGAATTTGGCGGTATCACGGCGTGGGCTGGGCAGAAAGACCACATTCTGCGACAAAGCCACTTAAGTTGTGGCTTGTGTTCCAGGCTCCTTGTTCTCTGGGTGCAGGACAGTGGTTGAAGGACTGCCAGTGTTGCTGCCTGAGTCCCCATGCCTTATTTGTCCCTCTTGTAGGAAGAAACTTTTATCCAGCCTTCCTGGGCAAAAAGTCACAGGCCCATCTGCATAGGAACTGAGATATGAAGTCGAACCCATGTCTTCTCAAACTCAAAGAGCAGAAATATTTGTTCAGTACCCCACCCCCACCCCCTGCCCCATCATCATAGGTAAGGTATTCCTAATCCTGGGCTCCACACTTGCATAGGGAGGTCTTTTTGGAGACTAAGTTAAGGCCATGCAAAGCTAAGCTCCATTTTTACCTCGTATATGGGACTGTCAGACCACCCTACCCATCCATGCATCCACCCAACTTCTATTTGTCTGTTCACTCACTGAACCATTCATTAATGAATGTGTTAATTCATTAATACAAAGATTTATCATGAATCTGTGTTGTGCGAGATGCTGCCCTAGGCACTGGAAGTTTATATAGAATAAAATTCATGCTACTGCTTTCTTCAAGGAATTTTCAATCTGATAGGGAAATGGGGACAAACGTGCAGTTCTCTATACTGAGACAGACCATGATAAATGTCAGAGGGGTAGAAGCAAACGTAGATGGGGGTACAAACAAGGGGGAGCTCACTTCCGTCTGCGAATAAGATCTGGTTGTGTGTCTTAAAATAGGTAGCCCATGAGTTTGAAGACTGGGGAGAATTTCAACAGATTGCAAAGGCATGAAGTACATTCCTTGCAGAGGAAATGAATTTATAAAGGCAGAAGTGTGAGAATGCACAGGGTATATGTTTAAGCATTGTATGTGATAGGTGTTAGGCAGTGGAGGGGTGGGTTAGTCTAGAAGTGCAGCTTGGGATCTGATCATGAAGAGCTGTAAGCTTTCCACCAGGAGTTTTGACCTGTCATGACAATCCGTCCACAGCAGCTAAATATGTGACACACCATGGTCCTTTATTTCTCTAAGTCAGATTTAATTTGCTCAGAGACCACTACCTGTGTGCTGGCTGAGAATAAAGGAAATGAGATGGGCTCTCAGACCTTTCTCAGAGTTTATGGAAGAGTCCAGGATCCAGAGAATCATGCTACCACCATCTCATTGGGAATTTTTACTCTTCACTCCCATTGGCAGATCCCTTTGGAGTGGTTCTTGGCTTCCGTCTTAGACCAAGAACAAGAAACTTAATATCACTCTAGAGGGGAGTCGTGGGCTGTTGCCAGAGGCTCTGGCCAAGGTAGTTTGGTCCTCATGTTTGCTTCCTGGTCTTTAGACATAGATTGCTGCAGGAGCCCACCACTGGGCTTAATTTCCCTCTCCTCTTGGGTACAAAGGGGCCCTTTTAAGGACCTCCTGACCACAGCAGGTGTCACAATTGCTCTGGGACTACTTTCCCTTGATCCTCTACTCAGTTTTGCCAGGTTGGGTTTAAGATCAGAGCGTTCCTATTTTGGGAAGGACCAGAGCATCAGATGGCAAGAAATGTACTATCTTTACCTCCTGCCTGGCTCCCTCCCCCTTGGACCCTCAGATCTCCCTGAGGCATGGGGTATACCCCCCACCCCCACCGCTGGTCATCTGGAGGTCAGACTGTCACCCATCTGATGTCTTGATTCCAGACCCGGGCATGCAGTCAGCTCATGAATAGCCAAGGACCATACATAGGTCATTCTGAAAGAGGATATATAGGCTTTCATAAAGGTAGAAACATATGCTGAGGCTTAAGAGCATTAATGAGAAGAATTAACAATAAACAAAGTTGGTAGTGAAGCTAAGGGAGCAGCCATTTTTTATTCTACCTCTGGTCTGATTATCTGGGCTTCAGAAAATCCTCCAGTGACCAATGGATCTGCTCAGGGGCTTTTCTTTCCTTCCTCCCTTTTCCTCCTCCTCTTCCTCTTCTTCCTCTCTGTCTGTCTGCCTCTCTTATAATTGTCTTAAAAGTCCTTTGTTATTTCTGGGACTTTTTGGCCATGTAACCAGCCCCAGAGATAGGTAAAATGTATATACCTTGGGATCCCAGAAACACATTTATGAGTTTACTGGCAGGGTTGAAAATTAAGAATATCCTAGAAGAAGATAATCTCCTGGGCAGGACTTCACCAAGGCCCTCTTCTGTTGCCATCTTGTTTTGGTGGGTGAAGAACGGCGCTCCTGAGAATGGTGACTAGCTGGGTCACAGGTTTGCCCTTCTGTTCCTTGTTCTCAGACAAGAATTTCTCTCATATTGTGTAATCTGGCCCCAAATCAGCAAGTGGGGTGTTTTTAAAGCCTTTCTATCCTAACTTTTTATTACGCCAACCTTTAAACTATAGAGAATTTGAGATTATGGTGTAGTGAAACCTGTATATCTCTCATCCAAGTTCAACAATTGTTAACATTTTGCCAAATTTGCTTCTTACTCTATCTTTTTCTTCCTTCTGAACCATCTCGCAGGAAATTGCAGGCACCATAAAACTTCACCTCTAGATACTTCATCACGTATCTCCTAAAAATAAGAAACTTTTCCCACGGAGCCACTAGACTACTTTTATACCTGAGAAAAATTGATAATACCCCAATGTAATTAAAAACCCGTCTATACTCAAAATGTCCCCAGTTGTTCCCAAAATGTCTTTTGGGTTTTGTTTTTTTTTTTTTGGCTTTTTTTTTTTTTTTTTAATCAAGATCCAGTTAAGTTTTATGCTTTGAAGGATGTGGAGACCAAGGCCTCCCCACTGCTCCTCTGGAAGTGAATGATCTAGCAGCCAGCGGGCAGTGATCCTGGGCTTCTGGCCGTGCCTGCAGGAATCCAAGTCCGCATGCTCCCCTGTATTAGAAGTCCTTAGATCTGGTTTTCACAGGTCCGTTCCATTTCTAAAAAGAATTTTAGATACCAACTCAACCTTTTATTTTACCAAATGTAGTCGTTAAAAAACGTCCTATCTGTTATCTTCATCACTTAACATAAAGAATAACATTTTAATGCCAAAATCAAGACACAGTTTCAGAATACAGGATAGTCTCACTGGAGTCCAGTTACCATGGTGGCTGTGGAATCACAGGGCTGGAAGGGAGAAAACTACACCCACTAGACAGCTGAGCTTGCAGGGAGGGCCTCTGAGGACCAGGAGCGGATAGTTTGGTGGTGGGGGCCACAGAACAGGGATTTTCGTATGAACTACTCTCACCCTATATTCCCCTGTCCTCTGCAGGTGCAAATGTCCCCCCACCCTCCCAACATTTTATTATAACAACTTTCTAACATATGGCGATGATGAAATACCTTCATAGTGAACAACCATATTCCTGCCACCTCTCTTCTGTCACTGCCATTTTACCAAATGTTTGTAGCCCGAGCCCAGCCTTCTCTGCCTCTAGGCTTAGTTCCCTGTAATCAGCTGCTCAGTTGCAGGCAGGATTTGAATCCTGATTGTCTCAGTGGTAGGGTGGCCTGCCCACCTGGGGTCTCATCACCCTTGTCTGAGAGGGGTGGTGTGATTGCATGCTGGCCCCCCTCCCGCCCAGAACCTGATTGCCAGCTCCTGTTTTATTTGCACACTCTCCCCAGTGTGTTGGGTGAAGGCTTATTTGGGTTGCAGGACAGACCGAGGTGAAGGCTAGCCAGCCCCCACCCAAGGGCAGGTCCTGCTCTTGGACTCTCCATGGCCAGGACACCTGTGTTGGCTTCCTTTCTGCACTGGTCTTCAGCCCACAGCTCCACCTTATCACACACTTGGCTCAGGTCAGACACAAGTGGTCCCTGCTTTGATCGGTCGGTTAATGGCTGAATTTTGTTGTCCAGGTTGGACGGAATTTGGGAGAGGGAAAGATTATAGATAGAGCAGAGGCCATGCTTTTCTGCCTTGCCAGTGCCTCCTAACTCCATGGTTAGGGCACAGAAAGGCTGCTGTGCCCAACCTCGCCCCCCGCCCCGAGGACCTCTTACGCTTCCATCAAGCTCAATGGGGGAGGACTTGGAAGATAGTTCTGTATTCTGGCAGGCCATTCTTTTGACCAGAGATACTGGAAATCTCTGGGGCTGAGAGCACTGCAGGACATGCCACTGTGATGAACGCTGCCTTTCTCTCTTTGTGCATGGATTCATCCCTCACAGCCACTGCCACAGAGGAGTGGGTGGGGGGAAAACAGACCAGCAGGCACTGGGATCTGGGGGGGTGGTGGTGAGTGGAATTAGCGTGGGGACCCCTGTGAGTGTAGGTGGAACAGAACCAGGGAGGGCAGTGCAGGCCTCCCCTGCATCCCCGAGAGAGAGTACTTTGCTTTACCCTTGGGAGATGCCCCCGTCCCATGAAAGCATGGGGACCAAGACTCACAGGGTTCTGTGTGGAAACTTGATCAGGAGAATGGGGACCTTTCCTCTAGGGCGCCACCAGGCACCCCTCAGAGCTCCAGGAGGGCCTGGTGGGTGCCTCGCTCCCTAGGCTGCCCCGCTGTCCTCTGAGCCCAGCCTCAGTCGAGGTCTCTGACCAGGAGTGGTGCCCAGCAGGCAGGGAGACCCGCGCTGCCAGGCTGCTTCCAGGACACCAGCTACAAGGGGCTGCCTCCTCAGGTTGCTGATGGGACTATGGTGCCACACAGCACCTCTGCACGTGCAGCCTGACAGGCTGTCCGCCCTGTTGCTCCCAGAGCAGAGAGCACCCAGGGTGGGGGAGCGGAGGAGAGAAACCACACACACCATACACACCACACTCACACACACACCATACACACCACACGCACCACACACTACTCACACACAGTACACAGCACACACCACACACACACTATACACACTACACACACATGCTACGCACACTACATACATACAACATACTACACACACCACGCTACACATACACCACATACTACACACACACTGCATACACACACACTACTCACACAGAGCACACGCCACACACACACCATACACACCACACACACACTATACACACTGCACACATGCTACATACACACTACATACACACACACCACAAACCACACACACACCACACTACACACACACCACATGCATACCACGCACTACACACACACACCATACACACCACACAAACCACACACACACACGTGCTACCTGCACACACACCATACACACTAAACACACTATACCACACCACATACACACCACACACTATATCCCCCATATACACATACACTACACACAACATACCACACATACTACATACACCCCACACACAATCTCCCCCCTTCCCCTGAATATTTCTCTCTCCTTCCCCCTTGGTCTTCCAGGGCTGATCTGTCTCTTGTGTAAGTTTTGTGAGGTGCACACACGTAAACCAAATGGAGCAACCACAGCCCACACCCCTCAGCCTGAGGCCAGGGAGCAGGCAGCTGCCCGAAGCTGGCAGTCCGTGTCGGCTGAAATCCTGAGACCTAACACTACGTGACTACCAGGAAGAAGGCAGTTATTTTTTCTCTAATTTTTAAATTCAAGAAGGTGTCTGGTTCAGAAACTTGTACATCCCTGCAAACAAATATACATCCAAGGAGAGAACAAGAACTACAGATAACGGAATATTTTGCTGAGGTAAATGCCAGAGAAAAACAACTTTTAAATATATCTTCAACCAGTTTTTATAACTGTTTCCTTGTAAGTTATCTTCATCTCTTGTGAGTGTAACTAATGTTTTCGAGAAAAGGGCAGGAAAATTGAGAATCGAGAGACTATCCTGAAGTTGTTAAGATGTTATGTAATGTTCTGTAGATAAAAGTAACCTCTTCTTCAGAACAGAAAGAAACATATGATTTGCCTTAACAGAAAATTTGTTTTGCTCTCTTCTTCTACCATGTTGAATAAATTTTAAAAATTGGTTTGAAGAGGCTCTGGGGGATTGGCCACCTAGAATTTGCATCCTCCGGGGCCCTGGAGAGGCCGGCCTCATTGTCACCTGCTCAGCTTCTCCCTCAGCCTGGCTCTCAGGGGCTGACTGCCCCTCCCGGGCCTCGTGTTCCTGGGGTAAGTGGTGTTCTTGTTCCACGGGGCCCTTTCTCCAGCGTCACCGGGAGAGGGCCTGGTCCCTCCCCTGTGTGCCTTGGAGGAAGGCAGGGAGATAGAGGGGACCCTGTGGAGGTGGCAAGTGATCTCAACATCTTGGCCTCCCTCTCCCTGGCAGGCTTGGTCTGCCCTTCAGGTGTAGGCTTCCCAGGTGTAGGGCTGGGGCCTAGTGGGCAAGGGAGAGGCTGTAGCACCTGGAGATCTAGAGGAGCTGTAGTGTATCTCCTTGGGGTCCCCTGAGCTTCTAGAAGGAGGCAGTTATCCATGGGGCCAACCCTGGTGCTGGAGAGGAAGCTGGGCTTCCAGCAGGCGACCTTCTTTGAGTCCATCTCAAGGTCTAGCCACAGTCCCCAGCATCTCTTTCTTGGCTGTGTGGCTGACCCCACAAAACAGATATTTGGCTGCCTCTGGACAAAGCTGGACATGGCATTCACCATGTACACCCATTCCTGTTGTGGCATTCTTCACTGGAGGTGTTTGTAGGGCAAAGAGACTGGACTCCTGAAAACTCTTGGCTGCTTCGGAGTGGCAAAAGAAGCAATGTCATAAAAATTGGAATGATGAGGGCATCTGGAACATACTAAGTGTTCAATAAACATTCAGTGATGGCACAGAGTAGAGCGGCTTCATCAGAGGAGATAAAAAGAACCTGCATATTTGCAGCTTACAGCTATCCTGAGGGACTTCCCACACCTCCACAGAGGACATAAGATGGACAGTTTGATGGGTCGCAGAGGCCACCTTCATCAAGCCAACAGCACCTCCTCCCTCTCTGCAGTCTTGGCAGCTGTGTGGCCCCCTCCAGTGCCTCACGTCTGCTCTGAGCTCTGAGGCTGCTTCTGTAAAATGGCTTCAGGGCATTCATTAGAAAAGGGTTTGGGGGCCCAGGCAGGATGGAAATTCCTGTACGAACCAGAATTGGCCTCATAGCTTAATCCACCTGAAACCAGAGAGGGGAGAAAATAAGTTTTTTCTCTTCCATCCTGAAAGAATGAAAGCAAGACTTTTCATCTTAGGGAAGCAGGACATTTATGCTTAAGTATTTCCTGAATATTTGGGATGTATCAAAAGGAGAAACTCTGCTGCAACCCTGTGATCTGATTCTGTGAGTGGAGGTGGACCTTTGTCTTGGCTGAAATGGGATCTGCTTCTGTTCAGAAACCCAGGGAATGGAGGGACCTGGGGGCAACGGCCAAGCTTTACAGAGAAAAAATGGGCTTCTCCCAGTGCCGCCCAGGATACACACATCCTCCCTGTTCACCCAGCATACCTGGGATACAGATTTGGATCAGAATTGGCCGAACTCCATCCACCTGGGAAAGGCTATACCTTTTGTTTAGTTTCCAGCCTTTTTCCAGAAGATGCCCGTGCTAAATTGTGCCAGGCTGAAGCTTGGCTGAGCCCTCTTCCTGTTCTCTTGAATGGGGCCAACCAATATGCTGCTGCACTGAAATCTGGAAATCTGGATCAGATAGAAAATCTGGGCAAGACTTTTCTAAGGTGGAAAACTTCCCAAGCTGCAAAATGAAGGTACAGAACTTGGCAGATGAAGTGTGAATACAGAGGTTTCTAACTGAAGGAATCAATGACTTCTGAGTGACATTTACAAACATAGGAGGAGTGGGAGAAGGCTGGATGTCTTCAGACCAGCCATAGACCTCCATCCTGCCCTGGAGCTTCTGCCATCTTTCCTTTGTCCCTGGCAGCAGTGGTGCCTGCATTCTCATTAGCTTGCCTCAGGCAACTTGCTTCCCCACAAGGGTAGTGATGCCATTTATCCTGGGGCTTCAGAAAACTCAGGCTGGAGAGGTTTCACAGTGCTAGTTACTCACCCATCCTCTAAGTGGCTATAGGGGCCAAAGTGCTCACTAGATGACCAGGACCCTCCTTCCTCTTCTGATGCAGAGGGTGACCTGCTTGTTTTTCCTGAGCTGCCCTGGCACCTGCTTGCAGATGGGTGTTTTCTAGATAGAGCCCAATGCATTCTCTTTTTAAAGCCCATAGATTCCTTTGGCAGGTATGTGGGGTGGGGGTGGGGGTGGGGGGTTGCAGGGGTGCTGTTTGTAGGTAATTGCACTTGGCTAGATGACAAAGCAGCCAGTCTCCTGTTTGGTTGACTTCATAATCTAAGTAGTTCCCCCAAAAACCTTGTTCTCTTCAGTTTCACTACACTGCTCAAGCTTTTTTTAAAAAATAATAACTCTTTATTTATTTGGTTGCACTGGGTCTTAGTTGCGGCTTACTGGCTCCTTAGTTGTAGCATGTGAACTCTTAGTTGTGGCATGCATGTGGGATCTAGTTCCCTGACCAGGGATCAAACTCGGGGCCTCTTGCATTGGGAACTCTGAGTCTTAACCACTGCACCACCAGAGAAGTCCCTGCTCAAGCTTTTAAAGAAAACTTTATTAGGACTTTTTAGTTACATGTAACAGAGATTCAACTTGTAACCTTAACAGAAAAAAAAAAAAAAAAAAAATCAGACTCTCCTTCCAACTCCATGGAATGCAAAGAAAGTTTGAGGCTAAAAGTCAGGCCTCAGAAATGGGACCAGAGACTGGGCAGTGCAAAGCCCAGTCAGCTTTCCATTGTGACCTCTCTCCTCTGTTTCTCCTGTATTGTTTGCTTCATTTCTTGCAGAATAACTCCCTCTATGCTCTATCTGGTGGCAATTAAGACCACCATCAGCTTCTCTCAGGTTCATAGTCATAGACCAGGGCTCCCAAGGAGATGGGATTAAGCTTCTTTGGTTCCCAGTGCCAAGTTCCCAGGCATGGGACTCTCTGGGCAGCTCAGGTCAGTTTACCCAGCAGGTCTGGGGCTGTGAAAGGGTCTGGAATGTGCCCCGTTTATGTCATTGCTCGTTTCTGGACCAGGGAAGAACAAATATGCAATGCTTACTCTATGGTGGATCTCAACTATGGTGCTGGGGGGCTGGGCAGACAAAATATCCACTGCAACCCCCATGCCTGTTCTGCTTCTGGTTTTCTCTCCTCTGCTGCCACCATCATAGCTCCTCTGCTTATGGATCCAGCTGGCTCCATTTGCCGAAAGGAGGGACACCAACCTCCTCGGCACTGCAGACGGGGCTGGTACCATTTTGGCTCCCATCTTAACCATCTTACCTACCCCCGGAGATCTCAGACACTCTGATCTTGTGTCTGCTCCTTTGCTCACGCTGTTTGTGTTGCACAAAGCGCTGACCCATCTGTCTTCTGGCCAATCACTCATCTTTCAGAAATCTGGCTCAGACACAGCTGCTCCCGGCCAGCCTTTCCCAGACCCAGGCTCCACTCCACCCACTGCCACCCCACTGGATGTGGTGCAGATTCCTCCGCTCATCCAGTGTGTTGTCACGTGTCTGCCCCCAGTGGAACTTGACCTCCTCCAGGCAGGGGGCTGCTCAGCTTCTCCTGTAGGAAGCATAGATTAAATGCTTGTGTGAGGAATAACTGAGTTGCTAGTGTCCCATATGTGGTCCTGGGTGACAGCAATGGACAAAGATGGAGGGGGCGCAGTCCCTTTTACACTCTGGGTTCCTGGGTGCCTTTCTGGGCCCTGTCCTCTGAGAGGGCTGCACACTTACCAATACAGGGCTAGGAGGGTTCTCTGAGGCCCCCAGGGCTGAGGTCTGTCACAGGGCAAGCTCCTTTTGCTGAGCAGTCAGGCCTGGTGTCTGCTTCAGCGGCAGCTGCAGAGCTGAGTGATGCAGACTGGCTGGGGAAGGAAGATTGAATTCAGGCTGCAGCCTGTGCCTTCTCCAGGGAAATTCAGGTGAAGTGAGAAGGGAGAACAGGAGGGCAGAGACATCAAACCAGAGGCCCACGCAGGGCTGCTGAGTTTTCCCAGGCGCAGAGCTCCCGCTGAGTGGCTCTGGCAGGCTCCCCAGATGGGGGACCGCATTCCAGCCTTAGGCCCTTTGAAGTGCATGGAAAAGGGGCATCATACAGTTTTCAAGGCCAGTCAGGTTTTAAATATTACCCCCCACCCCCACCCCATTGTAAAGAGATGCATGTCTATTGTGGAAGATTGTGAAATACAGAAAAGTCAAAAGAAGAAGAAACAGGCACCCATAATCTCATCATCCAGAAATAACCACTGCCAGCATTAGGTGACTTTCCTGTTTGCCTTTTCCTCTATGATTTTTTTTTTTTAGTTGTTGATCTCATGCTATGAATATGAATGTATGTCTATTATTATTATTGTTTTTATTATTAGTTTTACAAATGAGCATATATTTCCATGGCCATAAAAATACTTTGTAAACATACTTTTTGAGGGCTCTGCAATATCGTATTTCTGGATGAGCCATACTTTGCTGACCAGTTTCAGGCCAGAATTTTAAAAGTATGTCTGCAGGGCTGCCACCACCCTCAGGCTGTGAAGGGGTGGCGGTGGGTGGACCCGGCTGAATCAGGCTTGGCGCAGAATGGAGCGGAGGATGCCGGAGGCAAGGCCTTGGGGTCCAGGCTGCCACATCCTAGTTGTGACTGAGCATGAGGCCCACCCAAAGAGCTGACACAGAGAAAAAGGCACGATTCTAGTTTCAGGAAGATGTAGGTTTGCATTCCATTTGTCACTTCCTAACAGCAGGACTTTAGACAAGTTATCTAAGCCTGCTGGGCTTCAGTTTTCTTGTCTGAAAATGGGGTGATAAATAACTGATTCAAATGATTGTGCTAAAAATAAAACATGTACTAAGCCACATGGGATACATAACACTTAATATTTATGTATTTATGTATTAAACATAGAAAATATTTAGTTTTATTAATTATGTTATCAAGTGTAGGAATTAATATGTAATAATTGTGTATTAAATATATAAAATATTTATGTATTAAATATATAATAAATGTACATGAAATATGTAATATGTGATTACAATTTTACTCTATATAACGATATAGAAAAGATAGAATAGCTTGTTGAAAACAGGCATGGCTTAAGTGAGAGAATGTAGTTTCTGACACAGGAAACACATCCTAATACTTGTTAGGTGGAGACCCCTTTTTGATTTAGCAGAATTAGCTTCAGGGATGCATTGAGTTCGAGTCACTGTTTAGTGAGCGGATTTAACAGGAGGCAGGACAGGAGAGCCCAGGTCACTGAGCCTGGCAGCACCAGGACATTTCTGTGAGGAGCTAAATCAAGCACTCAGTGGCCCTGTCCAGCGGAGAGGAGTTGATGGTCCTTCCCAACTTCCTCAGACCTTGACTTCCCACTTTATTTCTCAACAGGCCGTTCCAAAAGACTGAAATCCTGGTTTGTGTGGTCCTGTTAGCTTCCTAAATTGCAAGAAAAGCTTTGTAAAAAGAGTATTAGCTTCTGCTTCAGTGGCAGAGGTGCAGAATTGCCCTGCATAGGCTGCAGGAACTATCTGGGAAATAAGCACCTTCCACTGAGGTTTTCACAGTGGAATGTCGGGCATTCAAGGATTCAGTGAGATTCTGCTTGAGAGGTAAGCACATAGAAGAGCTGGGCTTCCAGACTTTCCAGTACCTGAGTCTCAGGTCCCTGTAGTTGGGGCTGGTTAGAGGTTTGACCTGAATTATAGCTTTATCACCTGCTACTGCTTTGTCCTCAGGCAACTCACTAATCCTTTCTGTAGAATGGGTACTGTGACAGCCATGTTGCAAGGTTGTGGTGAGGACTAAATAAGAGAACATGTGTTAAGGCGTATAGCCCAATTCCCTTCCCTCCCACTGCCTCCTCTCTCTCCCAAGAGATGCTCCTCCCTTGTCATCACCATGTACACACATGTACATACAAGGCGCACACCCACAGTCACACATACATATGCATGCACACACTCGGGCAGATGTGCACACGTGCACACAGAGCCATACACCTGTGCTCACACACATGCACACAGCACACACCCACACACACACACTCACGCACATTCACACACACACACACATGCACACCGTAGTCTACCCATGGTGATCTTACTCAGCTCCCTAAACATGCTGTGCAGTTTTACATGTGTGTGACTGTGAAAGGACTCTTCTCTCACCAGGAAAATATCTTCAATTCTTCACCCCATACACGCCTCCTCATCTTGTATAATCTATGTCAAATGTCACGTCTTCTGGGAAACATTTCCTGGCTTTCCTAGACACAACTGCTAGCTCTGTCTTTATTTCCCTGGAAACTGTGGGCAGGCTGAGGGACATGTCTTTCTTGTCTTCGGATCTTCAGCATCTGACGTGGAGCTGGGGCTCCTGAAATGAGCTGAATGATGAAAATGGTTGAATGATGAAAAGGCAGGCGTTAGCTTCATTCTATCAGGTTCCTCAGTCTGTGATCTCCTTAAAGAGGTTTGGGGGCCAATCTCTGGGGAGAAGTGCTGTTTTAGAAGCACTTGGAAGGAGGGAAGACAGGTAGCTTGCAGGATGCAGGCTCTAAGGCTGCAACTGGTGACAGGAAAGCAGGGGAGAGGGAAGAAATCCACTGTGTGCCCAGAATGCTGTCAGCCCAGCCCTGCCTGGGGCCAGGGCACAGTCTGGAGTAAAGGGAGATAGAGAGAGAAAGGGAGAGAGAGATGCACTAGGTGTCCATCTGAGAACACAAGGGATGAGACAGGAGGACCATCCCCTGTAGGTGGGGGACATGGGCAGGTACTGGTGTCAGGGCAGGGAGGGGTACAGAGTGTTAAGCTGGAAAGTCCAATTAGAGGTTCTGAAATATTTTTTTTGTCTTAGGGCCTCTTCACACTTAAAAATTAGTGGAGATCCAGAAGACTTTTTGTTTATGTGGGTTATATCAATCAATATTTGCGATATAAATTAGCAAAGATAAATTTTAAATATATGTATTTATGAACTCATTAAAAATAATGCAACAAACTCTAAACCTAACACTTAAAAATAACTGTATTTTCTAATTCAAAAATTAGAATAAATAATAAGAAGAGTGGCATTGGTTTATATTTTTGGAACTTTCTTTAATGTCTTGCTGGACAGGAGATAGCTGGATTCTCATCTCTGCCTTTGCATTCATTTGAATAGATTCAGTGGAATAAAGTTCACACTTGCCTTTTCATTATTCAACAACCATTACAGGAGCCCCATCAAATCTGCTGTGATATTACATGTCAGGTCACCTCTGGAAAATTCCTCTGTATGCTCATGCAAGAACGAGAGTGTAGAAGCCAAATTGTACCTTAATGTTACTGTGAAAATAGTTTTGACTTCACAGACCCACTGAAAGGGCCATGGGGACTTCCATGGGTCCCAGCATCCCACTTTGAGAACCGTTGCATGCAATCATAGGAAAGTTCTGATATTCTGTTGTTTACTTTTTCAGGTTGAGCTTTATTTTATAATATGTCTTAGTGTGATAGAGGGAACTTGACCTTGCCCTGTGGAAAGGCAGACCTGCCAACACTGCCTGGGCCCGCTTGCTACCTGTGAGGCCTTGTAGAGCTATGGGTCCTTGCTTTGCGTGGCAAGCTTCTGGCTGTACATGTAATAGGAGGTGGTGAGCAGCAAGGCGGGTAGGTAGGGGCCGTGAGTGGAAAGCAGAAGCTGAGCTTGAATCCTGAGGTCCAGGAGGGCTGTGTGTCCTCATGCAAGCTACTGTCCCTTCAGTATATCTCACTTCCCTTGTCTAAAGTATGAGTTTGAGTAGGTACCCAAAGTTCTTCCAGTGTGACAGATGCTGGCTCTGATCCTGAATCTTATATGATCCCCCATCCTACCCCCATCACAGCATGAGACAGTGGGCAGCTTCCAAATCCCACCACTCATATGCTTCATATAATAACTTGCATTGTTATTGCTTTCATTACAAAGATAATAAAAATGCATTAAAACTGAAAAATTAGATATGCAAAAAAAGAAAGAAAAAGAAGGTCACAAGTAAGCACATGTAGTCCTCTGCCCTAGAGAGAACCACTGCTGACATTACGGGGAATATTTTTCTGGGTGTTTTTCTATGCATATAGTTTGTGCTTTATCTTTGCCAGATTTTTTCTTCTTAAATACAGCTTTATTATGTGATTCTCAGTAAGCGAATACAGCTTGAGCTCTTCATTCTGGCATTTGGAACTTTCTCTATCCAGACCTGTCTTCTATCCTTTCCCTGTCTGTGCTCTCTACTCTTGCCTCTCCCCAAATAAACCACATGCCCACCCCTCCACCCTTTTATCGTCATCTCTCTAGTGTATTACCCCATCTCTAAGTTGAATTTATTTTGCAAGGTCAGAAATTCTAACGTGTTCATTCTCACCTTGCTTCCTTGATGGCTCCAAAGTATTCTTGGATATTCTGACCCAGTGTTACTTCTAAACTCCTACCTCATCCCCAGGCTGTTTGTCCCTCCCTCCTCTGAGCTCCCACAGATATCATACATAGCTTAATTGGCACCTTGTTCCCTGGATTGTAATTGCCTGTGTGCCTTTTACTACCGCTTGGTTCTGGGGCTGCCCACAGTATTGCACACGGATTATTTGCTGACTGGGTTGGAACCCATGTGCATGGCAGGTCTGATCACAGACTGTCTCACCCAGCATATGTTGGTTACTTGGGTGTTCTGCTGGACCTTGAGCCCCTTGCACGCAGGGTCCCCTTAGGACTGATCCACTTCTACCTGTAGGGCTGAGGAAGTCTCCTCCTGGTGGGCCTGGGGGCAGCAGCTTTGTCCTATGATGCTTAGGGCAGGTAGAATTCCAGACCACAAGATGTCAGTGTGATACCAAGTAATGTCAGGCTGTGACTTACCACGCCTGCCTGGTGCTGGCAGAGCTAGGGTCTCAGAGGAACTGACAGGGTTAGACAAATGCTCTTCCAGAGCCATGGGCCTGATCTGGAGGAAAGTGAACTACAGGGTGAGGGTGGAACTCCATCATGCGGAAGGCATGAACGGGGGAAAGCTTAGTGAGTGGTCTCAGGCTGCCTCCGATGTGGGAGATGGCTTAGCAGAGTTGGAACAGTGTAGGAAGGCCACTTATAATCCTGCCATGGGTACAGCTGAGAGTGCTAGAGGGTCAGAAAGGGCCACTGAGTGAGTTGGGCAGAGCCAGATTTAAACAAAATGTGAATGTATGTGTATAACCTTCCTTTATCTTCAAATCCAGCAGCCAGCAGAGTAGGGGCCCACTGAATTCATTGCTGGTCATGGATCTCCTGAACCTACAGAAGCAACTTGTCCTTTGTGGGAAACTTGGGGGACCACTGTCCTTGGCCCTGACCTTCCGTGGCAAACCAAGTCAGTCAGTCCATGGGGGCTACCTGGAGCAGCATCTGTACTGGTAGAGGATGATGGAGCTTCTGAGGTTTTACCTCTAACGTGGAAAATGGGAAGGGTGCAGGGCAGCAAAGAAAGAGGGCTGGATCCATCCTGTCTCTGTCTCCTGATGGCCTGAAAACTCAGGTGAGACACATGCTTCTGCAAGCTTCCAACTTCTCATTTCCTTTTCCCCTCCTCTCCACCTCCTCCCCTTGAACTGCCTGCTCTCTAAGGGTGTGGCTTCTGCCTTTGGCCTCTACTAGTTCCACTTGAGTGATTCACATTGTTTCTTCTCACATGGCCTAGATATAAATATTTCAGCGCCTCAAAGCAGCATTATGTTCTAATTGATGTTCTGCTGTTCATTAAATTGTAGATAAAGTGAGTATTATTCCAAAGCTTCTTCAAAAGCTACTTTAATTTTGAATGGGAAAAAAGTAATTTCCAGTAAATCTGTTAATTTGCCTTGAATTTGTTCTCATGTAAAATTTTTGCTGGCCTGAACGATGGGCTCTTCTATTTCTTTTCCGGATATAATGAGAAGTTTTCCAGAAAGCCCGACACATTAAGATCTCACAAATCCTGTGACTTTGTACAGACACTGTTGAAAATGTCATCTTCATAATAAAATCCAGGTTGATTGTGTTATTTAATATCTTTTAAAGGCACCACAGACTACTTATTGATTTTTAAAATTAAAATTAAGAAGAAAAAGAAGCCCACACAATTGTTTATAATTCACCAGATGTTAGGATCTGGAATCTGCTGAAGCAAGAGTCTCATTTTAAAATATTGGAAAAAAATTTCAATGCAAGATCAATAAACTACATGACAGTAATGAAAAGATGAATAATGATCAGAAACAGCCCTTGACCCTTGAGTCAGTGTTCTACACAAGCATTGAAAGCATTCAAACTTTCCCTTGCCAATAAGATAAAGGTTGGGACTGGGAACAGGTAGAACAGGGATGGCCAAGGGAAGATACAACATTTACTCTATACCTTCTGTGCCAGACACTGGGCTGGGTACTCAGAATTCCCAGTTTATAATATGTTTGCAATGGGAATGTATGGTCTTATCTCCATTGCTGCTGTGGTAGCTCCTATCCATTTACTCTGTTATATTCTCTGTGCCCCAGGTCTCATCTGGGCAGCCCCAGCTGACTTGGAGAAGAAATGAACCCAAGAGGCTTTTCTGGAATAAGAACCATAGTACCATAGAAGCACTCACACGTCACTCATATGCCACTTAACTCTTCTAAACACTCTAGCTATACTAATCCACTTGATTCTTAAAACAGAATGAGGGTAGGTTTTCTATTATTATCATTCCCACTTTTCAAGCACTCTAGTTATACTATTCTGTTTGATTCTTAGAACAGTCTGTGTGGACACAGGTATACTATTATCATTACTTCCTTTCCACAGAGAGGAAAACTGTGGCTCAGAAAGGTTAAGTAAATTGTTTAAGGTTTGAACACATCTACTGAGATTTGAACCTGATTTGAACCTGGGGAGTCCAGCTCCAGAGGCTGTGCACTCAACCACTTTACTGTACTGAGTAGTAGGAGCTGATCACCTCCATGGAAGAAAAGTCCCCACCTGACCTGTCATTTGGAGTATGTACTTGGATTCTGAGGAGTGGAGATTTTCCAGAAGTTTTTCTGTTTCTGCCAGGTCCCTAATGTTCCAGGATGAGCTGGGTTACTCTCTTCACAGGTGAAAGGCACTGATGCTAGCCTAAGCCTTTGCACCTACCTGGTGGACCTACCCTACTCTGTCGTTTTCCCTTTTTTTTTTCTGAGAAAAACTATGTATTTCAGGGAGGGGTGTGTGTGTGTGTGTGTGTGTGTGTGTGTGTTGGATGGGTCAGGAAAGGCTTAAGGAACTGACATTTGAGTTTAGCCTACAGGGATTAGTAGGGGATAACTTGGAGGAAAATGGGTTTGGGAATGGGGACGGGATGTAGAGGGCAGAGCTGAGAAAAGGCATGTTGCAGCAGCAAAAGGAGCAAATACGGCAGAGCTGTAAGAACATGGAATAGTCGTGTGTTAGTAATTAGTGTCAAAGCATAATATTCTAAATACCCCAAAATATATAGTGATCACCTATCAAAGACTGGTTTAACACATTAAAGAGGGAACCGGCAGAATGGTAAAGCTGGTCTAAAGGACAATATGAGAGCTTGAAGCATGTTGTCAATGAAAGAAAGAATGCTCACATAAGATTGTTAGGTTAGATATCAAACTGGTTAATATTCCACACGGCAGTAAAACTGTAACCTTTGGTATCTTTTCTATTGAACAAAATTCGTTTAGATCGCTGCTAAATTAAATTATATGCAACTTATCAATATTCTGAACTTAACATCTGCCTTCACGGAGTCTGAGTCTTAATCAATAGGAAATAATAAGTCAAACAAAATTACTTTTCCCTACAACATCAGGGGCTCCGTAGGTGGGCTTGCTTGCCAAAGTGATATGGAAAGGCACAAGAAGTCTTTTTGCCTTATTTTCAAGGTTGGCCTTCATTTTTCTAAGCACCAGCAGGCTGAACTAGGGGGAGGTGGGGGATGAGGTGGTAATGTAGGCAGAGCTGATGTGGGGCTTCACCTGCCATGGAAGGAGTGGGGCCTTCATCCTAGTGTGAGTCACCGGCTGGTTTTACTCAAGAAAGTGACATAATTCACCCTCCTTCCACCCATTTACTCAATAAAACTTTATGGAAAGTGCTAAGTACTAGTCCCAGAGTTGGGAATAGTGGGATGATCAAGAACAAGAAGGGCATGTTTCTGTTCTTATGCAGCTTACATCTGGTGGAGGGAGAAACACAACAAATGCATTGATTCCCTAGGTGTTCCAACCTGCGAGGTTAAGGAAGTTCTTTGGAGGAGTGTTAGTGGAGAGGAGGGAAGTCGGCTGCACGGGATCTGGAGAAGTGGATTCCAGCTCAAGAAAGTGCCAAGGGCAGAGGTTGGAATGAACTGGGTAGGTCCCACAAATGGAGGATGACATGTACGGAGGACCTGAGTGCAATGAACGAAGGAGCAGTAGGATGGGAGGGTATTCACAGTCCCCTGATCTGAATTCTTTTCTGAGTGTGATGGTGTTTAAGCTGGGAAATGACATGACCTAATTTCCGTTTTTCAATTTGCCATTTTGGCTTTTTTGTGGTGTGTGGATTATGGAATACAGCAAAAGAAGACGTAAGGGGGCCAGTGTAGGTGGGTTGTGGGGAAGATGATTGCATTCACTTCTGTAGAAGATGATGGGATCTGCACCTCAATGTTAGCTTCAAGTTCTTATTTTTGAAACTTGACCTTGGCAGCTGAGGGCTGGTGCCTGGAGGGGAGTGAGGCTGGAGTTAAGGAACTACCTAGGGGTTCAGAGGAGAACTAATGAGTCTCCAGACTGGGCAATAAGTGTGGGGAGAAGGGAATGGATTGAATGATGTTTGGGTCTTGAAAAAACGAATTCACAAGCTGCTCCTAAGGGTGTCTTTGTTGTCAGAGGGAGTCTCATTTCTGTATGCAAATCTCAGCTGGAGGTGGGTCCAAGCTCTCATCCAGACGTGGTTCTCCCAGTCTGCAGAGTGGAAGGTGCCCTCAAGGGAACACAAGGGGGAGGTTGGGTCAGCACCCCATAAGAGGACACCCTTTCTGCTGTTCCATGCCTCTCCTGGGGTCTTGGTAGGGCACCCAGAGGTTAAGCCACACTTTGACAAGAACTTCTCCTATTATATTGATCTTAGATGTGCTTCCTATGGTGGTGGCTGAATGATTTCAGAAGGAGAAAAGAGCCCCAGATTTTCAAATCCGTTCCTGCCCAGGGCCAGGCTTGTTTAGCATCCCACAGCCAATGAAAAGTGGGGCAGACATTTTCATCCAAGTCTCTGTCTCCCAAGCTCATGCTCCTCCATCGTTCCAACCTGAAAGGATGGGACAAGCCCTTGGGAAAGTTGTTTTCAATTCTGTTTTGTAGTAAACTGCTAACCTTGGAGGCCCAGGTTGGAGGGCAGAGTCCCAGGGGCTCATTCAGGCAGATTCCTGGAACTCCTCCTTGAGCTTTCCTTCTGATTGGGGTATTCAAGCACCAGTCTTTTGTCGGAAAGTGGTATTTTCCCATTCCAGAGCAAGACTAGCATGTGCTGGTGAGCTTGGTGATGCTGTTTATGCAGGAATGAAAATGCCAGGACTAAAGGAACATGGAAGAGCCTGATGCAGTCTCATTTGTTCTAATAAGTAACAAGAAAATGTGATTGTATTTCCAAGTGCTAGTCTCTCTGGGTAATTACTTACAGTGTTATATCCTCCAAGATCAAAGGGTGACTCTTTGGATCTGGGTTGCAAATGAGTTACTGTGCTTTGCAAGCTAACCGACTGCTGTCTAGGCCTGTTGTGATCTGGGGCAAGTGTGCCAGGACACCTGGCCTCGAAGGATGACACAGCCACCCCGGTAAGGCAGAAGGCACAGCTTTAAAACAAATTGGCAGGGAGAAGAAAGGCTTGAGAGGGGGACATGGGACACAGTCATTGTGCACAAAAAAATCCCATGAACAGAAGACATTTTCAGGAAAACTCAGCTTGGAAGCTATTCTTATATCGAAGGTAAGGCCGTTAACAGCCCTAATCCTCTGTCCCAGTGTAGCAGCCAAGAGAAGGTGTTCTGCTGCTGATATTTGCAGGGTGGTTTGGAAGGAAGTGTTATTCCTGAAATTCCAGTAATTGCAGGCATCTGTCACTAACAAATGGAAAATGGAAATAGCTCGAGAAATAGACTTACACTTGCTGAAGTTAGTGCTTGCAAGGCATTAACTTGAAACAATTTTAGACACAGAGTTTGAAGACTCTGAAATGAGTATATCGACTCCCATAGGAGAGACCAATTCAGTATA
Organism: Hippopotamus amphibius kiboko; assembly: GCF_030028045.1. Taxonomy (NCBI): domain Eukaryota; kingdom Metazoa; phylum Chordata; class Mammalia; order Artiodactyla; family Hippopotamidae; genus Hippopotamus; species Hippopotamus amphibius. The sequence goes on along the minus strand of NC_080190.1, from coordinate 53,828,548 downwards.
GATCAATCAGAAGAGTGTGTGTGTGTGTGTGTGTGTGTGTGTGTATGTGTGTAGGAGGGGATACTCCTGTGGGCAGGGCAATGAGGGCAGTGCCAGGTATGTAGATAGCATGCTGCTCATTTGACCAGTGAGGAATTTGATGCTTAGAGATGTTGGCCCACTTGTCCCTGTCAGAGAGGACTTGGATCCATGTCTGCAGAGTCCAAACTACCCTGTCCATTCATGGATGGGGGGCCAGGGGCAGCCCTGAGGTGGGTGGGGAAGGGGAGAGGCAGATCAGACAACCAAATAAAAGGAATTTGAGGACATGACCAGAGCAGGCCCTTTGTTCAGCTTTTCCTGGCATACTATTATTTTTATTTATTTTTATTTTTTTTTAACTTTTTATTTTTTTTTATTTTTTACAATAAACTGCATATATTTAGAGTGTACAATTTGGTATTCCAGTCTCCCAATTCGTTCCCCCCCCCAACCCTCCCCACTTTCCCCACTTGGTGTCCATATGTTTGTTCTCTACATTTGTGTCTCTATTTCTGCCTTGCAAACTGGTTGATTTGTACCATTTTTCTATAGTCCACATATATGTGTTAATATATAATATTTGTTTTTCTCTTTCTGACTGACTTCACTCTGTATGACAGCCTCTAGGTCCATCCATGTCTCTACAAATGTCCCAGTTTCATTGATTTTTACAGCTGAGTAATATTCCATTGTATGTATGTACCACATCTTCTTTATCCATTCATCTGTTGATGGACATTTAGGTTGCTTCCATGTCCTGGCTATTGTAAATAGTGCAGCAATGAACATTGGAGTGCCTGTGTCTTTTTGAATTATGGTGTTCTCTGGGTATATCTGGCATACTATTATTTACACTATTATGTACAGTAAATATCAGCCCTTCTTAAACTGTGTTCTTTTATTTATTATCGTATTAACTTGTATTCTATGAAACGTTAAGAGGTATCCTACATGAAAGCCTTCTGTGTTCAAAGAAATTTGGGTTAAAAAATGGTCCTTTAACTGGAGGATTTTGCAAGCCTAAGGCTCTTATGCATGGTGAAGAGGAGAGGAGTATGTTCTGTTTCCTAAATTTATTTGATCTTGATACCTCTTTTTTTTGGATGGTCTCTACTTCTATAGCTATATCCATGCATCAGTCTGCTTCATTTAGTAAAATGCATATGCAGTTCATTCTATGGAGTGAGTTTAGATCTTTCTGCTTTTTTCTTGAATATGTTCAGCATTACAAGAACTTCTACACATTTTACAGTTCAGAACATTGTTGGGGTATGTGGAGAGAGAAAGAGAAATATCAGGGTAAGGGACCTAGAGCCTGGGGGTCAGCAGATTCGGCTGCCTGGGAGGAGGATGCAAGCCTGGAGAAAGAATGGGTTACGGAGAGAAAATGATGAGGGACTATCCATCCAGACAAGGCGGAGTATAGAAGGAATGAGACTCTTTCTGTAAAGCAAAGAAAAGATGGAGGAGGATAGAAAGATGAGAGAAGATGAGACTGCTGGGGAGGGAAGATGTCTGAACGCTGTCTCACTACTGGGCTCCAGATACACCACTGCCCAGCACGAGTGCAGTAAAACAAGCAGGGGTTTTGTAGCCAAGCAGATTTGCATCCTGGTCCTACTCACCAATCTCTGCTTTGTGACTTTGAGTACATTCCTTCAACTTTCATCTCTTGACTGCTCAGAACCGTTGAGAGGCTTTAATGAGATAATGTTGGCCAGCACAGCGCCTGCCCCTCACAGAGAGAGACCCCAGGCAGGTGTGATCCTCAGTGCTTTTACTCTTTCCTTTGCGGGGCTCAGCATCCCTTTACCTGTCTTGGAATTTGCCTTACTTGCCTCTTCACTTTCAACCCACCTGCCCTTACCTCCTCCTCCTAGTCTCTATGTTGGGCTCAGGGCTATTCAAACCTTGAGGGTTCTGTATAAAGAGGTTCCTGATATCTGGGGCTCTGCTTCTCTGAGCACTAATTGCTTGCAGCCTGGAGATGGAATCTATTGTAAAATTTGAAGCTGGGTAAATGGAGCAACTCTCTACACCTTATGGCCCTGTCCCTTCGGTGCTTTCTCAGACTGAAGGAGGGTAGCACGTGGTCCCTCTGGGATCCAGGAACTGATGGCTGCTTGTCATGGTTTATCTGTTTCTCTTTGCAGCATTATATTCTGCCAAACAGATTTAAAGACAATATGATGGACCTATTGGCAGTGTGGCATTGGGAAGTTTCTTATTGGTGTGTTTTTTTCTTTCTTTCTGCCACTTGACTCTATTTGTTACACACTCTCTTTCAAAATGTGAATCAAAACTCCCATTGTATACTTTATTTCTGGCATTATTTTACATGATGATCTCTTTCTATTACATCTGAGAGAAAGAATGCCAGGAGGTCTGAAATGGCTGCTGTCAGCTTTCAAAATTCCAGACAGATGACTTCAATCTATCTGAAGGGACAGTGGATTATTTAGAGTTAAGACGCTAACCTTGGAGAACACTGTGCTTTTAAAAATGTTGAATGAGTAAATTTTGAAGATTTATTATTTTCTTTCTGATTTATAAATGTAATATATGTTCATTGTAAAAACTAGAAATGCAGAAAAAAGCACTGCCATCAAAATTAAAATTATGGCATATTTTCTAAGTGTCTCTCTTTTATAAACCAATAGGTAATCACACTGCATGCATGGGTTGGCTTTGCTTATTTAACATTATATTATGATGAATTTCTTATCTCATAAAATAACCTGCACATGATTTTAATAGCTATTTCAGTATATAGATGTACCCCAGATTATATAACCTATTCCTTATTGCTGTAGTCCCCTATTGTTGGATATTTAGGTTGCTGCTAATTATTGTGAATGATAAATACCCCTGGGAGGAATATCATTGTACAGATATCTCTGTGTACATCTCTAATTATTTCCTTAGAATTAGTTCCTAAAGAGCATGACCTGATTAAAGGCACTGGATCTGTGATTCCAAACATCCCTCTGGAACTGCAGCACCAATATATATTGCCATCAGAGACTGATGGCTGCTCCCATGCACTTCACTAGCTTGGGTACCAAACAACATAAAGGAAAGCAAAAACAAAGCAACGTTGCCTATTTGCTGTGTGAACCTTGTCATCTCATTATTGTGTTATGTTCCATTTCTTTGATTTCACATAAGATTGACTATTTTATCTAGTGTTTATTTTCCATTGATTTTCTTATTTTATAAATTGGCTCACTCATGCCCTTTGCCCATTTGTTTATTGGAGTGTTTGCTAAGCTGTAGGAGCGCTCTCTCTGTTATACATGAAATGTATAAACTCTTGATCTGGTGTATAGGTTACCCATATTTTTCCTATTTTGTCAGCAGTCTTTTTTTTTTGTTTTAGATATTCAGAAGTTTAAAAATCTGTTTAGTTTACTAAAATGTAGTAAAATCAATCAGACTCTTCATTTGCTCTTATGATTATGAAGATCTTCCAACCTCTAAGATCAGATAGCTGTTCACTACCATTTTCTTCAAAGATTTAGTTTCTTAGATTTAGCTTGTTAACTGTTTGGAAATTATTTTAGTGTGTGGTATGAGGTAGGGATCTAACTTATTATCTTTAAGTGCTTAAACAATTGTCTTGTTACTGATCCTAACTTGGGTCCAATCACCCACAGGCAGTAAAGCCAATCTACTGACACCAGGTTGTGAGAAGTTCAGCATTTATTGCAGGGCACCAAGCAAGGAGGATGGGCAGCTTGTGCTCAAATGACCTGAACTCTCCAATGGCTTTCAGGGAAGGGGTTTTAAAGGCAGTGTGAGGGAGGGGGCTGCAGGGGGCGTGATCAGCTCATGCACAACTCTTGAATTGGTTGGTGTCAAGGTGAAGATTCAAGCATCATCAACCTTCTGGTTTCAACCAGTCTATGTTCTCATAGTTAGCAGTTTTCATCTGGTTGGGGTCTGCTTCCTGTAAAAATGATTTAGGAATATGTGTCAGGCCTTAATTTACATCTTTCAGGGAACTGTGAGTTGTGATTCTGCTATGTGTCAGATTTATAGTCTAAATTGTTACCAGTTTCCAGGCCCAACAGCTCTTCTTTGTTTCTACATCTTCACATTTCCCACTCATTAACTCTTTTGAGCCTTTTGAGACTCAAGGGAGGCCTGGGAGGCTAAAGCAAAAGCCGTTTACTTCAAAGAACAGGGACACAGGGGCTTGTACTTGGTTTCAGTCTCAGTATTATTTATTAAATAAAACTCCTGTTTTGCATTGGTTTCAGATGCCTCTTGTCATATCAGCAGTATATATAAATACTTGGGTCATTTTCTAAGTTTGTCAAATTTTTTTCATTCATTAATGTCTTTTAATTCTTCATTAGTGCCACATTTATGTGGCTGGAAATACATAGTACACTTCTTTAACAAAGTAGATGCTTTCATTCCTTTATTCTTATCATAAAATATATTTATTTTAGTGAGTGCCATGTAAACTTTATTGTAATTTTGATTAGAATTCCATTAAAATGAAAAAAAAATTGTTTAATTTTTCATATACATTTATGATACAATTCTGTTATTCAAGTTTTTTTTATTTTTATAGAAAAACAGTAATTTTCTTCACATTTAGTTAATTGAATATTAAATGTTTTACATTGTTACTATTATGAGTGAATTTTTCCACATTAATTGATCAGTTCTTTTCCTGGTTGTATAAAAACCTAATGGCTTAAGCACATTTATTTTGTAATTATTTACTTTAATGAGCTCTTTTACTGGTCCTAATAGGTTCTTGTTGGCCTTTGAAAATAATGAATTTTATATATTCCTATGTATGTTTATATATAATATATATCTTATGTGTATATATTTACCTATGATACCTAATTTTCTTATTTTTTGCTTTTTCTTATTATACAGATTAGAAATTCCCAGACAGTGGCAAAATAACGGTGGTCATGGCAAGCATTCTTTTCCTGCTCCAGATTTAATGAGAATGCCTCTAAATTGAATCATAAAGAAACATATCTGTTCTTAGCTTGGCATACATATTTTTTGTCACATTAAAGAAATATGCTTTAACTTTTAATTTTTCTAAGAGAGTATTTTCCCACCACTATGAGTGAGATCTTGATTTAATCATACTTTTCTTTCTGCTTCTGTCCATGTATAATGTAGTTTTTCTTTTTATAACTTATTGATGTACCACAGTGTTTTAATAGATTTGCAAGTATTAAACAACTCTTGAATTCATGGATGAGTTTTTATATAGTTATGTTATATATTTATTTGAGTATATTGTGAATTCAATTTCACAGATAATTGCATTTATATTTACAATTGATACATAGTTTTCCTTTATTTTGTGCTCTTTTTTTCAGCCATTTAGAAGGTAGTTGAAGGAATGCTTAAGAGATTTAAAGGAACTCATCTGGAAAATTACCTGTGACCATGATCTTTTTTGGGCTTAATTCTTTGACAGTGTTTTCAAATTTTTCTCTGTCTGTGAAATTTTTCAAATTTCTTCTTTAGTTTTGGGTCAGTTTTGATGATTTATATTTGGTTTTTAAAGTTTCCCATTCCTTTAAGATTTCTAAATCCATATGCATGGACTTTTAAAAATGTAATTCTCTGCTTAAAAAAAAATTCTCTGCCTCTATTTCTTTATCATTTTCTCACTATTTCTAATATTGTGCATGTGAGCTGTCTTTCTCTTTTTATGGCATATTTTTTATTTCTTTCTAAAATTCAGACTATAAATTTTTTGGTTAGTTCTATTATTTTCTTTCTTTTTTTAAGAACTTTTATTGAGATACAGTTAACATACAATAAACTGCATATATTTAGAGTGTACAATTTGGTATCCCAATCTCCCAATTCATTCCCCCCCAACCCTCCCCACTTTCCCCACTTGGTGTCCATATGTTTGTTCTCTACATCTGTGTCTCTATTTCTACCTTGCAAACCAGTTGATTTGTACCATTTTTCTATAGTCCACATATATGTGTTAATATACAATATTTGTTTTTCTCTTTCTGACTGACTTCACAGCCTCTAGGTCCATCCATGTCTCTACAAATGTCCCAATTTCATTCCTTTTTACAGCTTAGTAATATTCCATTGTATGTATGTACCACATCTTTTTTATTCATTCATCTGTTGATGGACATTTGGGTTGCTTCCATGTCCTGGCTATTGTAAATAGTGCAGCAATGAACATTGGAGTGCATGTGTCTTTTTGAATGATGGTGTTCTCTGGGTATGTGCCCAGCAGTGGGATTGCTGGGTCATATGGTAACTCTATGTTTAGTTTTGCAAGGAACCTCCATACTGTTCTCCGTAGTCCCCATTTTTAAGATGCACTTTTTTCCCTGATTTCTTAAGTTAAATAGTTCATATACTTTTATTCTTTCTTTTCTAAAGTAGTTAATTTGGATTATAGATTTGGCTACATCACATGTATTTGTATGTAGTAATATTTTTCATTATGTTGTACTTAAAAATAGTTTATAATTGGGATTTTGATTTGTTTTTGACACCATATAATTATTTTGAAAAGTTATTTTTTACATGATCAAGTTTTCTTTCCTTTTTGTTTTTAAAAGGAAAGCTCCTAATTTTTTCTTTCCTCCTTCAGTGGCAGGAGTATCTGTTCTATGGTTTTGCTTTTTAGCATTTATTGAATTGTAATTTGTGGTCTTAAAAATAACAAGTGTTGTTAGTCGGGCAAAAAAATAAATCAATGCATCTACTTAATCATTAAAATTACTTAGACCCTTGAGAGCCAATAATATCAAAAGTGATTTGTATGTATTTCAGAGGATATACAAGTTTTAGAAGGTAAATAATAAAACATTTATTTATTTTTATTTTAATAAAACAAATTGAGTTGTATTAGTATTTACTGTACACTTGATATGGTCACTCTGGTTCCAGTAAATTGATTACAATGATAGTGCAACTCTTTTCTTTTCCCTGCATCCACACTTTTGGTACTCTCTGACTCTGACCCAGAGCTCAGCCATATGACTTACTTTGCCCAATAGGATGGGGGCAAACAAAGCCTTGAAAAGTGCTTACGGGATTGGATTTGCTCATTCTTGCCTTCTGTCATTGCCATGAGAATATATCTAGGCTTGCCTGCTGGAAGATGAGAGGTAGAAAAGAGCCACACTGCTCCAGTAATCCCAGCAGAGACCATGCTAGAGCAGCCAACAGTCAGTCAACTCTCAGACATGAGAGCAAGCCCAGCCAAGATCAGCAGAGCCTCCTAGCTAAGCTGCAGCTGATGTCAGAGATATGAGTGAGCCCAGCTGCAAATCAGCTGATCCTCTCAGATTTCTGAGTGAAATAAGTGTTGATTGTCATATGCCATTAAGGTTTTGTGGCTGTTTATTACACAGCTTTGTTCTGGCCATAAATAACTGATGCCAGAAAGTTACATGCCATGTGTCATATGTAAGTTTTACTGAAAGGTTGGTGGACATTTCCAAACAGGAGGGTCAATAGCATCTCAATCCTCAAAGTGTTTAACATATTGTGATGCATTGCAGTTTACCTGTTTCCAGCTTAGTAGATTTAAAGATAATTTTCTGGTTTTAACAAAACTAATTCTCCCTAAGTGGAAAAGTGGATTATAAAGATTCTTGAAAAAGGACCCCCTAGATAGAAGATGATTCTAATAATGAAAACAAACAAACAACAGCAGGATACCCCCCTCCCCAAATGGTAGAGCAACACTTCTTTTACTCCTAATATAAGCCTTCCCTAGTTACACTAAAAGGTAAAAGCAGTGATGATGTAATCGTGTCACCTAAGTGTGCTTAAATATGTACTGTACCTTGTACAGGTAATGTGATGCCCTCACAATAGCAAGGCATTTGAAACTAAGTGTTCAGAACCTGAAGACAAGCGTCTGCATTTTTTCAAGCCATATTTAAGATATATGATATTCAACCCAAATGTATTAAAAATATAAAACTTGTTTTGAGATTTCTTTTTGTACAGTAAATGACAAAAAGCCACACGTCATAGATGTACTTGTTCTTCCTTTCATGATAAAAGTCACTGAAATTATACCCAGAAAACCATATCACGACAACCTAAAAGTCTAATCCTTTATTAGCAAAAAGTATTTGAAGATAGGTAAAATACATTGTTTTATATATGAAAAGACAAGTTTAGAACAAATTCTTCACTATTGGAGGTTTTCTGTATGTAATTGGATAAAAGTACAGATGTCTCAAGATGTTTCAACTTAGAGTGTCTACTAGATGATCTTTCAATAATTAAATGCATAAAGCACATTGTGTGTGTGTGTGTGTGTGTGTGTGTGTGTGTGTGTCTGTGTGTTGAGTCCCTCTAATGCATTTCTTAAATGTACTAGAGAAGGTAGTTTTCCAACAGTACATTGCTTCTTTAATAGCAATTTTTAAAACCCTGCTGTTTTATGGGGGTGGGGGAGTGTAAAACTGAGTAAATGTGGTCACAGATGGAGCAGCTGCTTCTGCTGGAATAAAATGGATCCTAGGGGGAGTCATGGATGGCACCACACATGAAATTCATCCATTGCCTTCATCATAGGTTAGGAAATGTATCCAGTTGAAGCCAGAAGTATCAGTGACATATTTTTTTAAAAAGAGGGAGAATTTTTGTAACACACTTAGAAGAGAAGGGCTGTGACCATGAGTATTGCTTGTACCTCACAGAGGAGAGCTGGTTATCTCATGGTAAAAGGTTTCAAAGGTTTGTCAAATTTCAAGATAAAGTGAAACACATTTTTCTCATGCAGAAAGATAAGCATCCCAAATTTGATTTTTTCCCCTTTGGTGACCAAGTGGACATTTTTTAAGAAACAACCTATTTCATGCCTCCCTTCGAAGTAGAGACGATGTTTTAACAAGTGAGAAACTGCTTTTTGACAGCAACTTATGCTAAGGAAAGAGCATTTTGAAAACAGATGTCTGAAATGTTTCATGCTTACATGATTTTGCTGCTGAGAACAATGTATGTCACTTATAATATCTCTCACATATGCACACCCAGAAACCTTGGAATTAAAAAAAAAGCCTAACTTGCTTTAGAAACTGTTCAAAGAATTTTATTGTTTTTGAGATAATTTGGTGAAAAAAAAGATCAAATTGCTTTCCAGTTATTTGGCATGAATAACTGATTGACAGCTTAAATGATGAAAATTTACTAACAGAATTTTAGCAAAAAACCGCTTTGCATAGTAGATTCAGAGAGTGCAGCCAGCAGTGTGATTCTTTTATGTGTTTCTGTGGGCTTTTGTAAGTAGCTTTTTGACTACAGCAGCCATTAAAACTAAATATTGACATACACTGAATGTATAACCTCACTTTTGGCTCAGTGTCTCGGAGATTTTAAAAAACATGAAGTATTTTCAATCCTCCTCAAAGCTGTGTTCTTCAAATGCGACGTCATGTGGAATGCTGATGGATGGTCCAAACTTTGCCTTCTCAGCCTGTTTTGTTGCCACTCACCACATGTTATATTTAATGCTATGTTATTTGGTATATAAACGTTTTTCTTTTAAAATCAGAATGGCAATGTAGAATTAGATATTTCTTCTTTTCTTCAACTTTAGCATAGGAAAACACACATTCACTGTCCCTTAAGTTTCATGTTCTTTAAAGTTTTTTAAGATAATTATTATTAGTTTTGTTTTCTTTTATATCCTCTTTTTGAATAAAATTTGGCATTTGTTTTATTCTTTTTTTAACTAATTAATTAATTAACTTATTGGCTGCTTTGGGTCTTCATTGCTACCCAGGCTCTCTCTAGTTGTGGCAAGTGGGGGCTACTCTTGCGTTGCAGTGTGTGGGCTTCTCATTGCTGTGGCTTCTCTTGTTGCAGAGCACGGGCTCTAGGCATGCAGGCTTCAGTAGTTGTGGCATGTGGGCTCAGTAGTTGTGGCTCATGGACTTAGTTGCTCCGCGACATGTAGAATCCTCCTGGGCCAGGGATCAAACCCGTGTCCCCTGCATTGGCAGGCGGATTCCTAACCACTGCACCACCAGGGAAGTCCTGTTTTATTCTTTTAACCATATTTACAACAAATGTTTAGACAAATTTATACATACAGGATTTCATTGCTCATTACCAATATTTTGTATTTTAGTTTCTCTACTTTCTTTTACTTAGTGTGATTTTTATTGAGATTGGCTCCAATACATTTAAAACAAGTTTTCTGCCAAGGATATGGGAGTCATCTGGTGTGACTGTAAGGATGAGTCTGAGTCTAGCTTGATATTTTATTCCTTTTTGTGCCATCAGTTTTTCCCCGTCTTCATGTTCAGAGAATTCTTTATTCTTGTCATTTTTAAAGTTGCTGGGACATATGTATGTGTTGTTCCTTTTTGTTGATTGTGTTTGACTCTTGGAGAACAACTTTAATCTAAGTTTTCATAAGGTATTGCTTTTGTTCAGAAAAGTTTTCTTTTATTATATCTCTGATGATTGCTTATTTTCAACATCTTATGGTCCCTTTCCAGGGTGTTGCATATGTCTATGTGGCTCTTCATTTCATAGCATCTACATTTTTCATCTTTTTATTTCTTTGCTCTTCTTCTTTGCACTAAGGGGAAGATTTTGCGACTTGTCTTTATTGGTTTTTTCATCTGCAATCTCTAAGGCAATATTAAATTCAAATATGATGTATTAATCCTTTTATATTCTTCCCTAAACTAGGTCCTTGTTCTCTTTATCTTTTGGTTTGCAGACTCCATGCTTACCTTAATTTGAATGAAAAACCAAAGCATGTAGTTTAAAAAAAATTTTTCTAAAACATTAAAAAAATTTCTTCTTGAATTTTGGTGGCTATGTTCTTTTTTTAATAAAACTTTATTGCTTACCTTTCTCTTTGGAAAGCTGACGGTCTAGATGCTTCTGCCCTCCCTTCCTCTGGCGGTCAGGACTTGATTCCAACTCATTTACAGAGGCAGGAGCAATAGCAGTGGTGTCTAGGAGTGACATTGTTGGTGTTCAGCAAGAGTGGTAATGGTGTCCTGCCCAGAACATTCATATTAGGTTATCCACTGAATAGCTGTTTGTTACTTCCTTCTCTGCCCAGATTATCCTCTTGTTGGGGGGCCCTGAGTCAGTCTACCACAATTGAAGCTAAAAAGCCAGATATGAAGTCCCAGGCCCTATGACAAGCCAGGAGCTGGGCATGTGACTTGGCTGATGAGATGGACTTACCTGGGATTTTGAAGCTCGTGAAGCCAAGACCTTGGCCAATAGAGAATTCACTGGTCTCTGCAGTGGTGACAGCCATGGCCAGTTTCCAAGGGCAGGAGCAGTGGTGCTAGGGCAGGATCTGGGTTGTGGTCACATGGAGCTGGGGCGCCGCTCACGTTACAGTGTTTAGCCTCTGAGGCAGATGTGCCATCACTGTGGGAGGAGTTCATGTGTTTCTGGTGATGCCTATTCTCCTTAATCCTGATCATTTTCTGAGCCCCATTCTCCAGTCTTTCTGTCAGTTCTGAGGCTCCCGAAGATGCTGTCAGTAGATTTATTTTCAATGAAGTCAGCCAGAGGCAGTGTGTGTAGCATTTAAATAGAAGCCTGACTGATGCATTCTGCTCTTTAGGTCTCTGAATTTGTTGGTTTCTGCTTCTTTTCAACCCTTATCCCCTAGCCATCTATTATGTCTAAGTTCCCTGTTTAGCTTAAGATAATCACAATTGCTTTCCATTTAATGCAACCGAAAGCCCTGACCAATACCATACATTTTTGCTTAAACTCTGATGTTTCCCTGGATTACCTGGAAAGTGAAAGGTCTATCCAGGTCTAGTATTTCCTCATTAGCTGATGGATCAATTTGCTTGAACTGTTTCACATGTATTTTGTTGCCGTTAAGAATCATCATTCCACATCTTAAGCTATGGGGTGGCTGACATGCACAGCTCCCAACCACATTTGCTGGGGCTTAGCAGTTAATTATTTAGTGCAAATCTATTGAGCTAGGAAAGACTCTCTTGATTCCATTTCTCTGATATTTTCTGCAAGGAAGGAATTTTATTTCCTGGATAATGCAGTTTTGTTTCTAGAAAACAAGAATGAAGATCTCATACTCACACTTCCCCCACTCTGTGCCCATCCATGTTCTACCTGCTGGACTCATTTATTTATTTATTTATTTATTTAATTTTTGGCTGCACTGGGTATTCGTTGCTGTGCATGGGCTTTCTCTAGTTGTGGTGAGCAGGCGGTGGCGGGGTGCTCTTCATTGCGGTTTCTCATTGCGGTGGCTTCTCTTGTTGCACAGCACAGGCTCTAGGCACATGGGCTTCAGTAGTTGTGGCGCATGGGCTTAATTGCTCCATGGCTTGTGGGATCATCCTGGCCCAGGGATCAAACCCGTGTTCCCTGCATTGGCAGGCAGATTCTTAACCACTGTGCCACCTAGGAAGTCCCTGCTGGACTCCTTAAAGCCCAGCTGGTACCCACTGCTGAGGATTTACCATGGTTGAGAATTTAACACCAAACTTACACCCCTGCTTTATGTGGCTGAGAGTTTGTGTTGTCTAGAACTGAATTGTGTAGACCTCTTTGGGGAAAAAGCTACAAATTAGAGAGGAATCCTGTTGATTTACCCCTTGTCACCTCAGTTGCTCCTTCCCTTTCTGGTGCCTTCTCATCTGGTCTTCAGAAACCTGTTTTTTTTTGAGGAAGAAGTATGCAAGCGGGGGAGGGGTGGACCCATACTTTTATTTATCTTCTTTTAACTAGTGGACAATCGTTTGAGCGTCTGGCAGATGTTTACCTAAATTACAATTTCATTCCTATTGAAATTTTACAAATCCTTTTATATTGTGTGTTTTAGGAATAGTTAATAAAAAGGTGGAATAGAGCATTAGCTGTCTCAGGTTTTCTATTGGCATAATCTGTTTTATATTGCTGAGGGAAATTTTAAGCATATTGAGAGTCTAATATTGCTAACTCTGAAAAGAGCTTATAACAGTGCCTTATAGTGGAGTATGGAAGCTTTTCTTATCAAGGAACTGACTTAGGTAATAATCTGAAAAAAATGAAGTTGCATTTATACCTCTCTATGCTAAAATAAGAATTCCAGATATATTGAATACTAAAAAAATGGAAAAAATAAAAGAACTAGAAGGGAGACATGAAAGAAAGCTTTTATAATCTTAAAAGAGACATTTGAAAGGACTTTAAAAAATCCTGAAGTCTTAAGATAAAAGACGGATACATATGATTATAAAAATGAAATGATTCTTCATGGTAAAAAATACTATCAACATGGTCAGAAGACAAATGAAAGCTGGAAAAAAGTAATTGCAACACATATGACAAAGGACACACCCTGTAATACATAAAGAGTATTTATAAATCAGTAAGAATGTAACCATCACCTCCTCAGTGGACAAGAAACATGAAAATTTGTAAAAATGGATTGAACTTATAGGAAAAATGCTCAACTTCACTTATAATAAAATAAATGCAAGTGTAAACCGAGATGTGCACCTGCACATATTCATGAGTTATAATAGGCGTTAAACTCATACTGAGGTTACCTAGCTTTCTGAAGGGATACAGGGACAAGTAATACAGCTACAGAGTATCTTCATCTCCTTGGAAGACCATGCAACTTCCTAAGTGTGCAAGTACCGAGGTATGTGTAGGCCACCCGACACTCTCTTTTATGCCTGTATTCATGGTGGCTTGAGGCCTTCATGCCCATTCACAGTTCCCTTAGTCTAAGAACAGTCCCACACTGCAGATGAGGCAGACACAACATTCCACATTTACTTTGTACATTCTGGAGACATAGGACTTTGAGGTCATTGTCTCAAGCATTCCTGGATCAGCCTAGATCTGAGGTAAACCCTTACCTCTGAGACTGACAAAGAGCAAAAGGCATCATAACACACTGTGCTGGGTAAGGATGGAGCGTAGCTGTCACTCTCTTACATTGTTGGTGGGAGCTTGAGAGGGCAATTTGAGCATACCTATCAAAATTTTAAATGCACATTTCCTTTAACTTAGCAGTTTCAATTACAGGAATTTGTCCTGAGTGTATACCCAAAGCAACAACATTTGCTACAGCCCTGATAACACTACAGAAATAGCGGAAACAACCTAAAAGTTCATCCATAGGGTTCTAATGAAATAAAATATGGTAAATCTATCCATGGACATACCATATGGCCATTGCAAAATGAGAGAGATCTATATGCACAAAGATGGAACAATGGAAAAAGCAAGGCATGAAACAGTGTACACAGATGCCAAAAGGGAAGGCATATACCTATATGGTTGAGTATGCATGGACTACCTTTGGATATACTGGCAAGAGATTGGTAACTGTTTTTAATGGTAGAATGGGCTACAGAAGAAGGTGGACTTTTTACTTTGTACTCTTTTGTACTCTATAAGTTTTTAAAGAAGTTGTGTGTGACTATTAACTATTGAACTAAGTATTCAAAAATTAAAACATAATAAATATGTACATAGAGAAATGAATTATTAGCTTAAGGTTATTGTGGCTAATGAGAAAAAAGTGCATTTTTTCTTTGAATGAAATAAGTTGTTCAACTTATTTTAAAAAATAGAAGTAGGAAACATGAGGCTATTGTCAAAAACTGGAATAATTTTACCTCCGTCAAGTTGAATTATCCTGGCAACATTTACCGCCAAGTTATCTGATGGAAATACTACTGGTTGATTTTTGGTAGACTTAAAAAGCTGAGTCAGTAATCATTTTCCCAGTTCATTTCTTCACATTTCCTACTTAATCCATTGTTGTAAAGCTTCTGAATTGCCATCCCAATCATCACTTTCCGATATTTACTTTGATCTTTTGGTCTCTATTTTGGTGGTGGTGGTGGGGTATTATTGAGTGTCACTTTTTTTCCATAAAATTATTTTATTCCTTGGCTTTTATGATGCTGTTCAGAATCTGCTGCCTCTTCATCATCTGCCTGATTCTTTGATTTCTGCCTCAGAAACATCTCTAGAATCTTCCCTCTTCTCTTTATCCCAACATAGTTGCTTTAAGGTCTGTCCCAACTGTGCTCCACTGTGTTGTTGAAAACCTCTCATGTGATCCACTTTCTTGGTCTCACTCTGTTTTAGTCCATGATCTACAAGGTCACACCTCTCTCTGTGTGGCTCAGAAACATGCACTGATTTGTCTTTTGAAGATTAATATCTACACTTCAAGTGGCATTCAAGAGCCTTCACACTCTTGTCCTCAGCTTCATTTCAACTTCCCCCACTCCTACGCATCTTGTCACTCAAGTATTCTTGGTTACAAGTGAAGAAAACCAGCTGGAGCTTAGTTTATCAAACAGGGGACTTTATTGGAAGGATCCTGTGGCATCTCCTGGAATGACCAAGCCTTGGGGCAATTCAGGGCTGCAGCCAGCCTCAAGAACCCCTGGAGCCAGGACCTGAATGTGGTCAGGCTCCTGCACCTTTTGCCACTGCTCTTCTCTAGGAATTGACTCTTTGCTGCTCTGTTTATTTTATAGCTTCAGCTATAAAATATCCCGGGAAAGATGAATGGATTCTTCTCATCCTAAGTCCAAATATCCCAGGAAAATGATTCAATGGCTCAGTCTGGTCTAGGTGGGAAGAGTCAGAAAAGACTGTGGCAGCTTCTCTCAAAATTGCCTGGATAGAGTTAGGGAAGTACAGTTCCTAGTCTGTGGTTAGCTCTTAGCAGTCAAATACCCCGGATGTTCAGACCCCTTGGCATTGCACCTCCCAACCTGTGCTTTCAACATGTTCCTCCTCCTGCCTGGACTCCCTTCTGCTTCCGTGAAGTCTTCTGTATAACACTCCTCTCCCCAGGACACACAAATGCAGAGATGCTGACTGTTTCCCCTGTAATCCTATAGCTCCTTGTACATGTTGTTACTAGTACTCACTACACTGTCTTCTAAAGTAGTAGTTTACAAGTCTGTCTGAACCAGCAGACTATGAACCTTTCCTGGTATCTCTCTCCTGTCTGTCACACTGCTGTCATTTATTAGAGGTCTGTTGAACTAAGGAGGAGGGAGGGAGAAGAGGACCCCTCACGCCCCATAGCATTATCCTTAGGCCTCCTCTCCTTTCTCCCTTCACCTTGGTCGTCTTGGTGAACTTGCTTGGTACACTGGGGGCTGAGGGCAGAGCTGAGGACTTGCTGTCTCTCTACAGAGCTGACATATTAAGGGCCCTGGCTCTATTATTCCCCATGTGCTAAGAACAATGTGCCCTCCTGCTAGGGGGACCTGGAGGCGGGGCAGGTGGGAGTGAAGATGCTGAACAGAAACCCGATTCTCCGGGGAAGAACTGAGCTCATCTGAAGCTCTCAGAACTTCTCCAGCATTTCCTCTGCTGGGACCTAGTTTCTATCAAAGTCACACCTAGTTCCCAGAAATTAGGCCTTTGAGAGAAGAATTTCCCTCTCATCCTTCACAGGGAAGATTTATGCTAAAAATGCAGCCAGCTTAGCTGCTGCCTTTGCGAAGCTCTCCTTCAACCGTGCTTATCACAGCTAGTCCCGGAGGCAGTGCACCTGCTCTAGAGTGTTCTCTGTTGTTTTCTAGGGGCCATAAATACTGCCAGGTGGCACATAGATACTTATTAAGTCCTTTCTCAGTTGCCTCTTTATTTTTAAATTATCCCAGTTTTAAGGATAAAAAAGTTTACAGAAACAGGACCCCTGGGCACATGGCAATTTCTTGCCCAAAGCAGAGAACCCTGAGGGAAGAGCTGAGGAAGAGAGTGACCTTCACTTTCGAAACTGTCTTTGAATCCAGAGATTCAAAAGGAAGTTTGGGGTCATGCTGTTAGACCATAGTGATTAATGGCAGCCCAGATAATGGGAGATTAGAGGAAATTGATCAATCAGAAGTGTTTCAGGCAGGAAAGCTCTGTGTGGTTTCCAGGCTCCTCCAGCCTCTAGTCAGGCTCCTTGCTCTCGCTGTGATCTGAATTCTGTGTACTCATCTTTTTCTGACAGACAAGGACTCTGAAAGCCCACTGGGGTTCAGGGACAGGACTCTGAAAGCCCTCTGGGGTTCAGACTGTTGGTTCCCCAAGTCTTGGCCACGCCCCCAGGGAACAGGCACTCAGGATAATTTCAGTAGATAGTTTATATAACCAAAGGGGTCATTCTGGCCATCCTCCCAGCTCCTTCCCCAGTATTGCCCATCTGCCCATCGCAGTGAGTGATACCCCCATTGCCCAAGCCAGAATCTCAAGAGCCACACCTCCTCTTCCCCTTTTCTTGGTACATGGGGTTAGTCACTAAGTTAATTCAATTTAACCTTTAAAAACGTCTCTGAATCCATCCCTTTACAGCCCCTATTCATTTCTCACTCCAAGTAGTGTGAAACAGTTCTTCTTACTCCTCAACTTCCAGCATCATTTTCTCCCATCAACTCACCCTTCTACTGTCCACAGTTAATCACTGAACTGTATATCTGGCATGTCACTTCCCTCCTAAACATCCTTTTGCTGCCTCCGCTCCTGTCTGTGTCAGGGGTTGAGATGGCGATGTATATTTCTACATTTTCTTTTCTTATTCTTCGAGTGCCTATATATTTCTCTGGGCTCGGTATGCCCGAGTGTGATGTGCCCATAAATGCCTGGGTGTGTGATTGTGCCTGGGTCTGAAACCGAACATCCACAGGTCTGAGGCTCTGAAGGTCCAAGTGGATGAATGCTGGTTTGTTTCTGGGCACATCTAGGCGTCTCTGTGAACAGGTGTCTGAGTGTGTGTTCACTGGACCTTTTGTGTGTGAATTTCTGTGTGTGTGTTTGTGTGTCCCTGTGCAATCCTGCATATTCCTCTGTCCTTTGTTGTTTGTCTGAGCCGATGTCTCTGGGAGGGTGAGTGATTGCTGTCGATGGGGAATGTTCCAATAAGGAACGGTGTGAAAGAAGTCATTTCACACTCCCCATAGAGCAGACTGTGCGCTCTGTTCTTGGTGAGTGAGTGGTTGCTGAGTTACTGAAGTCAATGCCTTTCCTCTCCAGCTAGGAAGCATCCACTGGTTGCTGGCTGTTTTAAACACAAGCTTCCCTTCTTTTCTGTGATCCTTCTGAGGTTGGGAGCACAGGACTGGCCAGGTCCTTATCTTTCTCTAAGATTTACTGAGTGAGGGAGAGTGCAGGGCAGCCCATGCAGGGAGAGCTGAATGTGCCAGGCTCCTGAAGGAGAGCCCTGGCGCCATGCAAGATTTGGGGCTGAGAGCAACTTTTCATTGCTGTGGCTCTTCTGGCTGTAGGGCCATTTGTAACAGACTAGACGAAAGTGAAAGCTTTATAGGAAAGTGTTTATTTGAAAAGAGCTGGCTGAGAGGAAGTGAGGAGCAAACGAGCTCAAGCGAGATACGTCTAGGCAGTGAGGAATCCAACAGAGTTAAGAGCGCCAGGGCAAGCAGGTCGGAGCCTGAATCTCAGGCCCATATTTTCTTTCAGGGCCTCCTTGTCCTGGCTTCATCCTTAGGTGAGACAAATACAGCCTGTTCTCTCTTCCTCTTCTTGCTCCCCCGCCCCCAACCCATCATCTTATCAACCTCTGTGCTTCCTTTGAGGCCACTCTGATAACCAAGCATGTCACCTTCATGCTTGTAATGATGCCAGGTAAACATGAAACAGAAAAGTCTTTGGCATGTAGGACAAGATGGCCCTGGTCCCAGCTTTCCCCACCAGTCATTGTGTGAATGAGGGGGATGAAGCCCTCTCCAGACGGTGCCTGTTCTCCATTGTGGATCAGCCGCAGAGCAGTGACTGTAACTCGAGTGTCCCAACACCCCATTGAGTATCCCTTCCATCACACAAAAATAGTTTTGGATGACTTTTGAGTCTTGGGTGACTTTTATCTAAAACCAGAAAATAACTTCCATTTACGGGACCATGCGAGTGAAGTGGCAACTTGTAACGAGAGTTAGGAAAAGAGCGTGTGACAGAGGAATAGAAGACTTTCATCTGGAAGGAATGTTCCTGCCTTTGAAGAGGCAGTTGCAGGAAGGTTTGATGTAGGCCAGATATGGAGAGTTCTGAGGATGAGCGGCAGAGTGGCCAACTTAGACAGTCAGTTCAGTTCAGTTCAACCACCCTTTACTCAAGACCTAGCATAGGTCAGGGGCTGGGAAGGCGCCCGGCATACAGAGAAGGCTAAGACTTGGCCCTGCCCTCAAGGAGTTCACATGCTGGTGGGGTAACCAGAAAGTAAAGAATTTTCCCAGCTGTAATGTGTGGTGAAATCTCAGATGTCAGTATGTGAGGGTTGCTAAGGGAACACAGAAAAGGAGACGTACTCCATCTGCTAGGGCTCAGAGGATAAACAGATGCAAGTGCGACGTAGAGTGTATGGGGTGCTACATACCTTTGGTCTAACTGGAGCTTAGTATGCAAGGTGGGGAGTGGAAGGAGCAAAATCAGAGTTTTCTAAAAACCAGGTGACATAGGCTGTTTGAGGCTGTGACAAAATGCTTGAAGGTGGGAATCATCAAAAAGCTGTAAGCAGGCTGGTAAATGGATCAGATTTTTGTCTGGTTATCCCCCTCTAAGACCACCTGCAGTGAGGGTTTAGAACAACAAGATCAAAGATGGAAAATCAATGAGAAGAAAATCTTCAGGTAAGAGATGAGAAGAGCTGAGACTAGGGCAGCAGAGAAAGCAAGAAAGATGGATTTGGAAAATATTTAAGAGGTAAAAGTTAGAAAAAGTGGTAATAGGTTAGTGTAGGGCTGGAGGAAAAACTTAGTGTTCGTGACTTGGGGACAGTGTGGATGGTGATGTCATCGATTGGGATAAGGAATATTGAGTTTGAGGAATCAGGGCATGTGGAGAGGGATGATGAGGTCTGAACATGTGTTTGAGGTCCTTTGGAAACATCCAGGTGAAGATTTCAAACAACCAATAAGATCTGAAGTTTAGGACATTTAAAAACTGGAGTTAGAGATTTGGAAACATCCAGCCACACAGGAGGATAAAGTCACCCAGGGAGAGTATACAGCATAAGAAGAGCCGTGGGTCAAAAAGAGAACCCACTAACCTTTAAGAGGCATTTGGAGGAAGAGGGTTCCATAACCAGTAAGGACTGACATGGGTGGAGTGGTGGCAGTGGAAGTCTGGTTGGAGGATGCTGAGGGGTGCGTGGGCATTATGTGTACACAGACTGAGTCAGACTACACGTGTGAGAAAATTCCGTGAGAAGAAATCTTACTAGAAGGCACAGGATTAAAACTGGAAGTTTTCCTTAGGGGCAGAGGAAGGACAAGGACATTTCTATTTACAGATTGAGTGAAAATGCCCAGTAGAGAGGCTGAAGGTATAGGAAGGGACAATTGATGGATGGAGGTCCTGGAGGATCAGAGGACGAACAGAGAGGACCTTTGTACTTGGGCAGGAAGGGGACTAGAGGAGAGGAGGCAGTTCTCTACGTGACTCTAATTTAATGTATAGGTTACAGGAGCCAGAGGTTGTGGGCAGTTGTGCCTGTGGTCTCCATTTTCTTAAAGAAACAGGAGACAAAGTTTGTGCTGGTTTTCTCTAGCAGCAAGCAGCACTCAATTTCCTAGGTAAAGGATTCTAGAAGATGTGTTGTGACACTGAAGCAGGATCGAGATTTTGATGGAAAAGAGTGGAAGAATGACAGTGGTAATAACACCTAACATTTACTCTATGTGCATGCTATGCTCCAGGCATAAAGATCTATGCTCTTTATGTATATTGTTTTGTTTAATTTTCTTAACAACTCTGGGAGGTGAAACTAATATTAGATCCACTTAACAATGAGGAAACTAAGTGTAAATAAAATTAGCCCAAAGTCACCATATGTAGAATGTGTTAGAGATAAGATTCAAAATCAGGCAATCTACTAATTCCAGAGGGAGAAAATGATTCAGATAGTTGATGAGATTAACTGAATGTGGGAAAAAACGAGGCTAAAAACAGACTGGTAGATTGGAAGAAAATGAAGGGTCTAAAGGACTGCATCTCTTTTGAGTTAAAACACTCCCATGAGTGTGGAGGGAAGGGCTGGAGGAAGAGTTGGTTGTGGCGATGGCATGGACGATGGGTGCGACGGGGCATGGAGCCCAGATACGGGTTCCCAGGGTTTAGGAGGCCAAGGAACCTAACGCTAGTGTGTTCGATTGGGTGAGGGTGTCCAAGTGTCTCAAGATGGTGGAGCTGAAGCAGTCAGTTAATAATTGGCTCCACAGTGGATGAGGCTAACTATGCTTGATACTCGAGTCACGGATTGGACTTTGTTTTTCAAGAGCTGCCACTTTGTCTACTGTTCCTGATTCCTAGAAACCACCCATTCCTAATGGCACAGTTCTTCCACAGGTGCCTTTCCCAAGTACACCTTCCTCCTCCCAGGAGACAGGACTGGAATTCCATGTGAGGACCCAAGTTACTGTCTCCTTGTAAGGAAGTGATGGTGTTCCAGGGAGGGCCAGGGCCTCATCCCCTATGAGAAGGGGCCGGGAGAGGCCACAGACCCATGTGAGACAAAGATGTCACCTGAGCCATCAGTACTTTCCCTTTGCTGCTCTGTGCTGGTTGGCTTGGCTGACTTTTCTCCAGGAAAATGTGTGTGTGTGTGTGTGTGTGTGTGAGAGAGAGAGAGATTTGTTGATGACAGCTACCCTAAGGGATGAGAAGGGTGTCCAGGCCTTCAGCGGTCACCAGTCTGTTCCTCAGATAGAGAAAGCCGTTAGGGGTGGTCTGTGGGAGGCACAGCAAGAGAGGCCTGGGAAACTGTCTGTCTCCACAGTCAGGCCCAGAAAGGGACCCCGAGGGACAGAGCACCGCTGGCAGTGCCAGGAGGAGGGGAGGAGCTGGGTCTGTGAGAGCCACAGTGGGGAGGCCGCCCTGCCTGAGCTGGCCTGGCCAAAGAAATGGCCTGGAAATAGAAGTAGAAAGGAACTAGGGGGTTCCCTGACAGTCTGTATGTCTGTGAGGGGCTCTTCGGATTGTTTTTGTGACTTTTATGGAGCCACTATTCCCATGGTTTATTCCCAAATCGGTGTCGTGGTTAAAAGGACACAGCGTATACAGCCCAGAGTAATTTCCCAGCAGTTATGTTCTTTTCAGGTACATCTCTAGGCCCAAGAAAGGAAGGCATGGTCTCTGGCAATACTTTTTAAGTTCTCCTTTTCTTCGTCCTCACACTGCTTCCCTCATGGCTCCTGTTCCCTAGGACTTGGTCCTCTTATCCCAGGGCCCTTATCCTTAGCCTCTGTCTCCTTCCTCCCCACTCTCCAACACGAAAGCCCTGGCAGTGGCATGGCGAGCTTGGGGACCCAGGAGGGTGGGGAGGGCAGAAGCTGCATCAGGCCAGGCTAGAATGCTACTTAGCGAGCGTGGGCTGAGGACTGGGGCAAAGCCATATTATATTAATAAAGTTAATATTTTTATTCCACCCCCTTTCACCTAAAAAATATAATGACCTCCTCCAAGAGATGTCAATCACTCACTAAGCCCCTTATCAACTCTGTTAGTTCATAGTCACATGCCTCTCCTGCCAACTTCACCTTCTTTCACTCTGAGTGTGTGTTAGCATTTTGGGAGCCTCCGGGTGCCTGGCTGAGTTCACGCAAACTCTTGTTACCAACCTCAGGACCAGGGAATGAGCACCCTCGTAAACCTGAGGTGAAGCATTTAATCCCCCTCCCTTGTAAGATCGATGTCTTTGATGTGAGGAGTTAAAGGGACCTTGAGAACAAGAAACCGTTTGACCCTCTGGTTGTCACAACCAAAGCAAGTGTGGGACTCGACTCACCTCCAGAATCAATTCACACATGCTCTTTGACATGCCAGGGGGTGAGCACCTGATGCCTGTAGGGTTTTAGCTCGTGGTCCATCTTCTGCCTTGGAAGCACAGTACAGGCCAAGTCTTCTACCAGCATTGGCTGAAGACCAGTTTATCTCTAGCTGCTGGAACCGTGCCCGGCTGAGCTCCGTTTCTGAGGTGTGAAACCCCAGTGACCTCCTTTGGGCTTCTCCAGTCTCTGGCTGCCTGAGCTGAGATTTCCTGCTGCAGGTCCAATCCTTCTCCTGTTTCTTCTGTCTTGATCTGATTTGCCGATAGAATGGGGTGGCTCCCGGGAATCAAATGCTGCTTATTAATTTCTGACTGTTTACAACTTCCCTCTCTTCCTCATCTCTGCAGTGTATTTAGATACTTCTGAGCCCTCAAGGTCTATTTTCTGGCCTCTATTGATTAGCATCTTTCAGAATACGGAGGCAAACTGTTCACTGAGAATCTGCTACAGGAACCTCGTGCCAGTTGTTAAGTAATTGTCTTTAGTTCCGAGCCCCTCCTCCATCTCTGCTTTACGATGCTCCGCCAGCTGCCTTGTTATGCTAGGCTTTGCCAGTAGGGGGAGATGGCAAGTGACTGCAGGGCCCGAGGAAGGAGTGGGGAGCATGGTCCACGCTCCACCCCGCCTTCCCCACCGAGCAGTGCTTCTTCACCCTGGCAGAGGCAGTTCCTTTCCGTAGCAGCCTCTGAATCCAGTCTGCAGAACTAGAATCATGGCACCACTCCTTACGGCCACAGGGACCCAGCATTGGCTGGTGCCCCTCTACTCCTAAGTTCAGCTCACAAGGCTCCTACTCTACTTTTCTGAGTGTTAATAATTCCAGCCTCTTCCTTTTCTTCCTTCAGCTCTAGCGACAGTAGCTGCTTTCTGCAGTTACTACCTCTATAGTACCTGAGTTCTCTTCTTACCCTTTCAGTTACCTAGTTAACAACTTTACACCTAGTTAGCAACTCTGCATTGTTATCTCTGTTCACCTAACTGCTGTGAGTCTGTCTCACTATGGGACCCCAGCACAGAAACTGCCCTGGCTGATGAGCCGCAGGCCCAGTCCACACGGAACTTGCGGTCTTTATGGCTTCGTGTCCATGAACATCCTTTAGTGTCGGGCCACGTCTGTAATCCTGTGGGGGGTCTCAGTGTCACTTCATCCTTACGTTGTCTCTGTGGTGCATCTAAACATGCCTCTAACTCCTTTTCTACAGATGCTGATCTCTTCCCACTGATTTCTTAAATTTCATGCCAGTGTTTCCACAGCAAGTTGCATGACCTCAGCCAAGTCTCCAGGGAATTCAGACCTGACCGGTATTTTCAGGCCATGACTTTGAATGGAGGGGACAGTAGTCAGGGTTCATTTGAATGGACTAATTCCCAGCAGCCCTAATGAATTCTGAGTTTTGAAGAACCTGGATGTCCGTGGAACTGGTAATTTAAACAATTAGGGTTTTAACTTCCTCTCCTTAGTGAATCCACATAATAATATATCTACTTGGCAGGATGCAACTATAGAAGATCTGAAAAGGAATAACTTAAAGGGGGAAGGGGGCTTATTTATTTTTCACAAAACTAGACGTCTGGGATAGGAGTCCCCGTGTGGGGTGGCCGCTACGTGGTGGCACCTGTAGCCCCGACTCCTCTTTCTGTTTTGCTCTTCTTGGCTTACATCCTTCATTCTCATGGTCACCACTTGGGGGCAGAATAGTGGCTGCTCCCTCTCTGGCCTCCTGTTTATGTCTCTGGCAGGAAGCAGAAGGACGTGACTGTGGGAAAGGGGCAGTGCTGTCCATGGAAGGTAAGGCTTTCCCAGATATTCCCAGCAGACTGCCTCTCATGTCCCATAGGCACATGGGCACTGGCTCTCAGCTGCAAGGCAGGTTGCAAAATGTAATTTTCTAGCTGGTACATTACCACCCTGTGTGATTCTGAGTAAAGGAGAAGGGGTAGTGGGCACTCGATGGCACTTGACAGTGTCTGTCACACACAGGAATCCAGAGCCATGGGTGAAACGTGTCAGTCTGAATATCTCAGTCACCCCCCCCCCTCCAGTTCTACTTCTAAGCTCCTTGAGGTCTCCACAGTGTCCTTGTGGCTCTGGGGGGTTTCCAGGAGCCCTGAGGCTTGCCTCATGTCTTTACACCTTGAGTGCAGCCTTTGTGCACTCATGGAGGAAACAAACTTTCAGGTCATACATAGTTAGATATTCATAATCTGAAATTCAGCTCTGTGCATCTTAGGACCAAGCCCCAGCAGGCCCAGCAGTCCTCCCTGCCCCACCAGTAGTGAGCCATAACATGCCGTAATGTGGCACAGAGACCCCACTTTGGCTTCTCGCCACCAGGCTATCTCACCACTGCCTCCTAGTTGACTCCTTCTGCTCTCATTACAGTCTTTCATAGCCTCCTCCAGTGCTCACCCATGTGCTTCCTGTGGAAATCCTCCACTTCCCCTCATTTTCTATTCCGAGAAGCCCAAGTATCAGTGTGGCAGAGCAGAACATTTGTTGGAGGGTAGTGACTGGGTAGGCAGAGAGACTGAATCTCTAGCAAACTCAGGGAGGGGCAAAACCAGACATGCTGACACGTTAATAGTCACTCCCTCATCACTTTTGTTTTGTCAAAGGAGCCTCAGTGAAATGGCAAGGAAAGAGACAGAAGCCTGTCAGGGAAGGGCTGTGGGGTGAGGTTGTCACTGGAGAGGCCAAAGAGGTCTCTTTCATGGAAATAACTGCTTGGCAAGGAGGACACAGCATTAGGACATCTTGGGTGCTTCACCAAGACCTCACCAAGCCCGTCCTAGCAGGACCCAGGCTTCCCAGATCACCGTGGATCTGACCTCTCTCTGTGAAGTCATGGCAGTGGGGATGGACTGGAACAATGCCTTCTTGTTTCCAGTCTCACCTGCTATTTGTTTATTTCTTCCTACTTTTATGGGTAGCTCCTCAGCCTTCAGCCTGCCTTCCCCCTGTAGCTTCCTCCTTCATGCTCTGGGCGTTTGCCAGCTGAGGCCTGGTGGGCACTGCTAGGTGCTTAGAGACCTTAATAAGATCTGTAAACACACACCTCCAGCAGCATCACTCTTGCTTGCCTCAGAAGCTTCTCGTTTAAGTGAAATCTAAACAGCCTTTAATTATATATCACCTCTTAAGGACCATTTAAGATTCAAACCAGTATTTACAAGTGGATTTGAAATTTTCTCAGTAAAGGGAATTAATTCTATCTGTTACCTCTCAGTACTTAGAAAAGCAAACAGAAGAGAAGGATGGCTTATTATTTGTCCAGTGATATGGGCATTGAGGCGTCTGGCCCAAATCAGCCATTTAGAAACACAAACTTCTAATGTGTTTGACTGGAGGGAACAAGAATTGCTTCAGGCAGGGTTATTGTTCCTCCTGAGTAGAATTCACCCAACTCAGAGAAGCAAGGAGGCAGACAGGAGTGTCATCACCCCCTTCCACAGCAGGGCACTGATGGCACTGCGGACAGCCTCCTCTTGGAAGTTTAGCCAGTGCAGTCCTTGAACCAAAACAGTGTCTGTTCCACCTGGAGTGGAGTCTGGTCTTACTTATGAGGTCAAAGACAAAGATCTGAGGAGTCCTAGGCCCAGGGAACCACAGTGGCCCCTTACCCTAGCAATGCAAGCTCAACCCATAGCAATGGCCAATGCCTCAGTTTCCCTATTAGTCTAGCCATGCTTTATTAAGACTAAAACTGTACCTTGAATTTTTAACTTTTTCACTTGGACTCCTGAAGCTACCCCTAATTCTTGTTGACTAATTTCTACCCAGCCCTCTAGAACAACACTGGCCAAGAGAAATTGAATGTGATTTGACATTTTCTAGCAGCTACATTAAACAAAAATAAAAGAAAACAGGTAAAACTAGTTTTAACATATATTTTATTTAAACCAATATGTCTGAATACTGTCATAATTATTCAACATGTAACCAGTATAAAATTATTCATAAGTTATTTTGCCATTTTTGTTTGGTACTAAGTCTTTGAAATCTGGTCTTTTGCTGTTGCAATACTTCTTAATTCAGACTAAATACTTCTTAATTCAGACCCTCCCTGGACACTCAGCTTGCAGCCATTTCAAGCATGTGTCTACCCTATTGAACAGTATAGCTCCAGGGCCTGACATGTATATCTAACACTTCCAAATCCTGGCTGGAGTCCTCTTAGTTCCTGTGATGGTTAATTTTATGTGTCAGTTTGACTGGGCCATTGAGTGCCCAGATATTTGGTTAAACATTATTCTGGGTGTGTCTGTGGGATTGTTTCTGGAAGAGATTAACATTTGAATGTGGATGGGACTCATTCAATCCATCAAAGGCCTGAATAGACTAAAAGACTGAGTAAGAAAGAATTCTCTCTTTCTCTGTCTTTGAGCTGGGCTATTGGTCTTCTCCTGCCTTTGAGCTTAAACTCAGGCTGGAGTTTATACCATCAGCTTCTTTGTTCTTTGGTTCTTCTGGACCTCCAACTAATCTTACTGACTGCAGATTTCATGACTTTTAGTAAATTTCTTTGTGTGTATATCCTATTGGTCCTGTGTCTTTGGAGAACCCAGACTGAGCTGGGTTCAGGCTCTAGGCTGAGCACATAGAGCTATAATGCTGATGCTCCAACATGCTATGAAGATACCAGTTGGTGGATCCTTTCTCCATTTGTCAACGTGCAGCAGAGGCAGCTTTCCAAGCTAATCTGGGTCAGGATCCAGGGAGAAATTGGTAGACAATTGTACAGTATGATCTAAGTAACAAGATGGCATTGAGGAGCCATTGACAGAGGGTGGAATCAGAGGATGGAACCAGAAAACTTCTGTCCAGAAAACAGGAACTCTGAGGAATTATTCTAGAACAGAATCATGACAGTAAGAGAAAGGTATCTGAGGAGAAAAAAGATGGCAGCGAAGTAGAGAGATGTGGAGTGCATCCCTCTCCACAGATGCATTGGGAATGCATGGAAGGACGCAGTAATTCCCACAGAGAGCCAGCTGAACACCAGCAGACGGCGTCGGACACCAGAAAGGGCTGCGGGGAGCCCAACATAGCCGGTAGGGAGGCATCTACAATGGCTCAAAGAGGGTGAAGCGGCGGAGCTGTGGCAGACGGGAGGGAGTGAGAAGCATACGGAGGGTCCGCAGCGCAGCTCAGTGTTCCCGGACCGAGACATCGATCGGCGGCTGAACGGAGGGTCCAGGAGCGGGAGCGTGGGAACTGGAGAGCTGGTTCAAGGTGAGAAACATTGTTGCCGGTAGAGTGACTGACCAAGAGGACAGGAAGGAGGAGGTCCACGGAGAGGAGTGCCCATCCCTGAGAGCTGCCCAGCCATGATGGCGGCTGGAGGCTGCAGGCTCACGGGCCGGGGGAGGAGCTGCGCGCATAGCCTCTCTCTCTCTTTCGGGGCCTCTGCAACAGGCAGTGGAGAGACGCCCTGCAGGCCACTTAAGGCGCTCAGGGATAACAAGCACCCTCAGGCACTCGGGCGGGGCTAGATTAAAACCCCTTGGAAAGCCGGCAGCAGGGAGGCTGCCGAGAAAAAAAACAAAACAAAACAAAATAAAACAAAAAACCCCCCAGAGAGGCCCAACTCTAAAACTTTCTGTTTACGCCTGAGCCACCAGTGCCCTCTGCAACAGGCACCTCCAAGCCTGACTGAAACAACAGTGCGCCACTGCTCGCTCACTCCCAGGAGAAGGAGCCACTATTGTACCCTCTCCCTCCCCACACACCAATGCTTACAGATGAACAATAAAAGAACCTCTGCTGGTCACAGAATAATGCAAAAAAACCCAAGGCAAGGAGAAGGACACTTACAGCTGAGACGCTAAGGAAACAGAAATACTAGTATCAATACCTATTGAACTGGTCCATTCTGGGATCAGTTCTGGATTTTTTTTTTTTTTCTTTTTCTCTCTCTCCTTTTTTTTTTTTTTTCTTTATTAAATAGGATCTTAGCCCTAAGGGATCTACACGTTTTATAACATAATTTTTTAAAGATATTTTTTATTTTTTTTATTTTTATTTTTTTGTCTTTTTATATACTTCTATATCTAGCTAAGTTTTTGGTAGTACGGACAAAATATCTCTCATACTTTCCTTTCATCCCTATCTTTTATACATTTCTATTCCTTTCTTTTTATTTGCATATTTCCAACCACATTACGCTCTTCTGTTCCCCTTTCTTCCAGCCATTTTAAGTTTATTTTATCTTAACATACTTATAAGCAACACTATCGTTCTGCTCAGACTCCTTGCTCTATTCTCCAGACGATGCACTGCCTTGGTATTTAATATTAGGCTTTTGTCTTTATCTTAGTTCTTAGTACAGTTGTCTAATTACATTCTGAGAATCTCCATTCTCTCTGGTGGTACTCTGGCTCTTTTCTATGTTTGATTCTAGCTTACAAAATCTCCCTGGATTGATGTTTGTATGTGTAGGGTGTTATTTGTTTGTTTGTTGACTTTGGCTTTTGTCTCTGATTTGTTCTGTTTCAGTTGTCAATTTCTGCTGGGTTTCTCTTTGAATATCTGATAGCACACTGGGGTTCTGTCAGGTCTTTCTAGAGCCTTATGTCCTAATGGATTCAGTAATTGTGTGTCTTATACATGTATGTGTTTCCTAGACTTAATATTCATTTAATCCAATACTTGGACATTAGTCTGAGGCTTGGACAGTCTTCTATAAACACCTCTATCGCCAGGACAAGCAACCCCAAAAGCTTGGACAACCATGAGGAAACAAAGAAACACCATGCAGGCAAAGGAGCAGGAAAAAACCCCACAAGACCAAATAAATGAGGAGGAAAGAGGAAAAATGCCTGAAAAAGAATTTAGAGTAATGATAGTAAAAATGATACAAAATCTCCATAACAAAATAGAGAAAGTACAAGAAACAGTTCATAAGAACTCAGAAAAACAAACAGCAATGGATAACAAAATAACTGAAATTAAAAATACTCTAGATGGTATAACCAGCAGAATGACTGAGGCAGAAGAACGAATAAGTGAGTTGGAAGATAGAATGGGGGAAATAAACGCCACAGAGCAGGAAAAAGAAAAAAGAATAAAAAGAATAGAAGACAGTCTCAGAGACCTCAGTGATAACATTAAGCATACCAACATTCGAATTATAGGCATCCCAGAAGAAGAAGAAAACAAGAAAGGGTCTGAGAAAATATTTGAAGAGGTTCTAGTGGAAAACTTCCCCAACATGGGACAGGAAATAATTAACCAAGTCCAAGAAGCACAGAGAGTCCCATACAGAATAAACCCAAGGAGAAATACACCAAGACACATATTAATCAAACTAACGACAATTAAACACAAAGAAAAAATATTAAAAGCAGTAAGAGAAAAGCAACAAACAACATATAAGGGAAAACCCATCAGGATAACAGCCAACCTATCTACAGAAACTCTGCAGGCCAGAAGGGAATGGCAGGATATCCTGAAAGTCCTGAAAGAGAGAAACCTACAGCCAAGAATACTCTACCCAGCAAGAATCTCATTCAGATTGGAGGGAGAAATCAAAAGCTTTCCAGACAAGCAAAAGTGAAGAGAATTCAGCACCACCAAACCAGCCTTACAACAAGTGCTAAAGGAACTTCTCTAAGTAGGACACACAAGAAAAGGAAAACACCTACAAATACAAACCCAAAACAATTAAGAAAATGGTAATTGGAACACAGATGTCAATAATCACTTTAAATGTAAATGGATTAAATGCTCCAACCAAAAGACACAGACTGGCTGAATGGATGCAAAAACAAGACCCTTCTATATGCTGCCTACAAGAAACCCACTTCAGACCAAGGGATACATAGAGACTGAAAGTCAAGGGATGGAAAAAGATATTCCATGCAAATGGAAGTGAAAAGAAAGCTGGAGTAGCAATACTCATATCAGACAAATTAGACTTGAAAGTAAAGACTATTAAAAGAGACAGGGAAGGACACTCCATAATGATCAAGGGATCCATTCAAGAAGAACATATCACAATGGTAAATATCTATGCCCCCAACATAGGAGCACCTCAATACATAAGGCAAATGCTAACAGCTATAAAAGGGGACATCGACAGTAACACAATAATAGTGGGAGACTTGAACACCCCACTTACATCCATGGACAGATCATCCAAACAGAAAATCAATAAAGACACACAAGCTTTAAATGACACATTAGACCATCTCGACTTAATCGATATTTATAGGACATTCCATCCAAAAACGACAGACTACACTTTCTTCTCAAGTGCACACGGAACATTTTCCAGGATAGATCACATCTTGGGTCACAAATCAAACCTCAGCAAATTCAAGAAAATTGAAATCATATCAAGCATCTTCTCAGACCACAACGCCATGAGACTAGATATCAATTACAGGAAAAAAACTGCAAAAAATACAAACACATGGAGGCTAAACCATTCACTCTTAAACAACCAAGGAATCACTACAGAAATCAAAGAGGAAATCAAAAAGTATCTAGAAACAAATGACAACGAAAACACAACAACCCAAAACCTATGGGACGCAGCAAAAGCAGTTCTAAGAGGGAAGTTTATAGCAATACAGTCCTACCTCAAGAAACAAGAAAATGATCGAATAAACAACCTAACCTTACACCTAAAACAACTAGAGAAAGAAGAAAAAGGAAACCCCAGAGGGAGCAGAAGGAAAGAAATCATAAAGATCAGAGCAGAAATAAATGAAAAAGAAAGGAAAGAAAGCATAAGAAAAATAAATAAAACTAAAAGCTGGTTCTTTGAGAAGATTAACAAAACTGATAAACCATTAGCCAGACTCATCAAGAAAAAAAGAGAGAAGATGCAAATCAACAGAATTAGAAATGAAAAAGGAGAAGTAACAACGGACACCACAGAAATACAAAAGATCATGAGAGACTACTACAAGCAACTATATGCCCATAAATTGGATAACCTGGAAGAAATGGATACATTCTTAGCAAAATACAATCTTCCAAGACTGAACCAGGAAGAAATAGAAACCATGTACAGACCAATC
The DNA here is from genome assembly GCF_030028045.1 of Hippopotamus amphibius kiboko. Lineage (NCBI taxonomy): Eukaryota > Metazoa > Chordata > Mammalia > Artiodactyla > Hippopotamidae > Hippopotamus > Hippopotamus amphibius. The sequence goes on along the minus strand of NC_080190.1, from coordinate 53,796,704 downwards.
ACAAGTATGGAAATTGAGGCAGTTATTAAAAATCTCCCAACACACAAAAGCCCAGGACCAGATGGGTTCACAGCGAATTCTATCAAACATTTCAAGAAGAGTTGACACCTATCCTTCTCAAACTCTTCCAAAATACTGCAGAAGGCGGAGCACTCCCAAACTCATTCTACGAGGCTACCATCACCCTGATACCAAAACCAGGCAAAGATGTCACAAAAAAAGAAAACTACAGACCAATATCACTGATGAATATAGATGCAAAAATCCTCAACAAAATACTAGCTAACAGACTGCAACAGCACATTAAAAAAATCATACACCATGATCAAGTGGGGTTTATCCCTGGGATGCAAGGATTCTTCAATATATGCAAATCAATCAACGGGATACATCATATCAACAAATTGAAGGATAAAAACCATATGATCATCTCAATAGATGCAGAAAAAGCTTTTGACAAAGTTCAACATCCATTTATGATAAAAGCTCTCCAGAAAATGGGCATAGAAGGAAATTACCTCAACATAATCAAAGCCATATATGAAAAACCAAAAGCCAACATCGTTCTCAATGGGGAAAAACTGGAAGAATTCCCTCTAAGAACAGGAACAAGACAAGGGTGTCCACTCTCACCACTATTATTCAACATAGTTTTGGAAGTTTTAGCCACAGCAATCAGAGAAGAAAAAGAAATCAAAGGAATCCAAATTGGAAAAGAAGAAGTAAAATTGTCACTCTTTGCAGATGACATGATATTATATATAGAAAACCCTAAAGACTCTACCAGAAAACTGCTAGCACTCATTGATGAGTTTAGTCAAGTAGCAGGATACAAAATTAATGCACAGAAATCTCTTGCATTCCTATACGCTAACAACGGAAGAGCAGAAAGAGAAATGAAGGAAACTCTCCCATTCACCATTGCAACCAAAAGAATAAAATACCTAGGAATAAACCTGCCTAAGGAGGCAAAAGATCTGTATGCAGAAAACTTTAAGACATTGATGAAAGAAATCAAAGACGACACAAACAGATGGAGGGACATACCATGTTCCTGGATTGGAAGAATCAACATCGTGAAAATGACTGTACTACCCAAAGCAATTTACAGATTCAATGCCATCCCGATCAAATTACCAATGGCATTTTTCACAGAACTAGAGCAAGAAATCTTACGATTTGTATGGAAATGCAAAAGACCCCGAGTAGCCAAAGCAATCTTGAGAAGGAAAAATGGAGTTGGTGGAATCAGGCTTCCTGACTTCAAACTATACTACAAGGCCATAGTGATCAAGACAGTATGCTACTGGCACAAAAATAGAAAGGAAGATCAATGGAACAGAATAGAGAACTCAGAAGTAAGCCCAAACACATATGGGCACCTTATCTTTGACAAAGGAGGCAAGAATATACAATGGAAAAAAGACAGCCTCTTCAATAAGTGGTGCTGGGAAAATTGGACAGCAACATGTAAAAGAATGAAATTAGAACACTTCCTAACACCATACACAAAAAGAAACTCCAAATGGATTAAAGACCTCCATGTAAGGCCAGACACTATCAAACTCCTAGAGGAAAATATAGGCAGAACACTCTATGACATCCATCAAAGCAAGATCCTTTTTGACCCACCTCCTAGAATCATGGAAATAAAATCAAGAATAAACAAATGGGACCTCATGAAACTTAAAAGCTTTTTGCACAGCAAAAGAAACCATAAACAAGAATAAAAGGCAATCCTCAGAATGGGAAAAAATAATTGCCTATGAAACAACGGACAAAGGATTAACCTCCAAAATATATAAGCAGCTCATGCAGCTTAATACCAAAAAAGCAAATAACCCAATCCACAAATAGGCAGAACACCTAAATAGACATTTCTCCAAAGAAGACATACAGATGGCCAACAAACACATGAAAAGATGCTCAACATCACTAATCATCAGAGAAATGCAAGTCTAAGCCACAATGAGGTATCACCTCACACCAGTCAGAATGGCCATCATCACAAAATCTGGAAACCACAAATGTTGGAGAGGGTGTGGAGAAAAGGGAACTCTCCTGCACTGTTGGTGGGACTGTAAGTTGGTACAGCCACTATGGAAAACAATTTGGAGGTTCCTTAAAAAACTACAAATAGAACTACCATATGATCCAGTAATCCCACTCCTGGGCATATACCCAGAGAAAACCATAATCCCCAAAGAAACTTGTACCATAATGTTTATTGCAGCACTATTCACAATAGCCAGGACATGGAAGCAACCTAAATGCCCATCAACAAATGAATGGATACAGAAGATGTGGCATTCATATACAATGGAATATTACTCAGCTATAAAACGGGATGAGATGGAGCTATATGTCATGAGGTGGATAGAACTACAGTCTGTCATACAGAGTGAAGTAAGTCAGAAAGAGAAGGACAAATATTGTATGCTAACTCACATATACGGAATCTAAAAATGGTACTGATGAACTCAGTGACAAGAACAAGGATGCAGATACAGAGAATGGACTGGATAACTCGAGGTGTGGGAGGCGGCGGGGGGTGAAGGGGAAACTGAGACGAAGCGAGAGAGTAGCACAGACACATATATACTACCAACTGTAAAATAGTCAGTGGGAAGTTGTTGTATAACAAAGGGAGCCCAACTCGAGGATGGAAGATGCCTTAGAGGACTGGGGCGGGGAGGGTGGGGGGGACTCGAGGAGGGGGGAGTCAAGGAAGGGAGGGAATACGGGGATATGTGTATAAAAACAGATGATTGAACCTGGTGTACCCCCAAAAAAATAAAAAAAAATAAAAAAAAGAGAAAGGTATTTGCCTTGTGGAAGTTGAGAAAACTAATTCTCATGGGTGTGTCTGAGCTTTGTATGGAGTTCTGTTGAACCTGGGTGTGCTTCCTGGAGAAATGTTAAGAGATCACCACCTTCTGTGATGCTTTTGTTACTGAGATGCTCCGTGGACACTCAGCTCTGGATTACTACTGCCTGCCTTTCTGGCTCCAGCCTTTCCTTGCCCTCCAGTGATCTTTGCAAGAGGCAAGTATGATTATGCCAAGCAATCCCTGGCTTGCAACCATTTTGCCTATGGCATGATGTTTGAACTCCCAGAAGTGTATTCAAGAAGCTTCATATCAAGATAGCTTCCTCCACAAGAAGGCCGACAGCAATATCAAGCAGTATCAGCAGTATTTCATCTTGTGGAACTGAAAACCACAGCCTCAGAAAGATAGAGAATATGAAAACGCAGAGGACTTTGTACCAGATGAAGGGACAGGATAAAACCCCAGAAAAACAACTAAATGAAGAGGAGATAGGCACCCTTACAGAAAAAGAATTCTGAATAATGATGGTGAAGATGATCCAGGACTTTGAGAAAAGGCTGGATGCAAAGATCAAAAAGTTTACCAAAGACCTAGAAGAAATAAAAAGCAAGCAAACAGAGATATGCAAGACAATAACTGAAATGAAAAATACACTAGAAGGAACCAATAGCAGGTTAACTGAGGCAGAAGAGCAAGTAAGTGTCCTGGAAGACAGAATGGTGAAAATCACTGATGTGGAAAAGAATAAAGAAAAAAGAAGGAAAAGAACTGAAGGCAGCCTAAGAGACCTCTGAGACAATGTTAAATGCACCAACATTCGCATTATAGGGGTACCAGAAGGAGAAGAGAGAAAGGACCCGAGAAAATATTGGAAGAGATTCTAGTTGAAAACCTCCCTAACATGGGAAAGGAAATAGCTACCCAAGTCCAGGAAGTGCAGAGAGTCCCAGGCAGGATAAACCCAAGGAGAAACACACCAAGACATAGAGTAGTCAAATTGACAAAAATTAAAGACAGAGAAATGTTATTAAAAGCAACAAGGGAAAAACGACAAATAACATACAAGGGAACCCCCATAAGGTTAACAGCTGATTTGTCAGCAGAAACTCTGCAAGCCAGAAGAGAGTGGCATGATATATTTCAAGTGATGAAAGGGAAGAACCTACAACCAAGAATCCTCTACCCAGCAAGGATCTCATTCAGATTTGATAGACAAATCAAAAGCTTTACGGACAAGCAATGGCTGAGAGAATTCAGCACCACCAAACCAGCCTTACAACAAATGCTAAAGGAACTTCTCTAAGCAGGAAACAGAATAGAAGGAAAGGACCTACAAAAACATAAACAAAACAATTAAGAAAATGGTAATAGGAACATACATATCGATAATCACCTTGAATGTAAATGGACTAAATGCACCAACCAGAAGACACAGACTGGCTGAATGGATACAAAAACAAGACCCATATATATGCTGTCTCCAAGAGACCCACTTCAGACCTAGGGACACATACAGACTGAAAGTGAAGGGATGAAAAAAGATATTCCATGCAAATGCAAATCCAAAGAAAGCTGGAGTAGCAATACTCATATCAGGTAAAATAAACTTTAAAATAAAAAATGTTACAAGAGACAAGAAAGGACATTACATATAGATCAAGGGATCCATCCAAGAAGAGGAGATAACAATTATAAATATATATGCACCCAATATAGGAGCACCTCAATACCTAAGGCAAATGCTAACAACTATGAAAGAGGAAATGCAAGGGAGAAATAGAGACACAGATGTAGAGAACAAACACATGGACACCAAGTGGGGAAAGCGGGGAGGGTTGTGGGGGGATGAATTGGGAGATTGGGATACCAAATTGTACACTCTAAATATATGCTGTTTACTGTCTGTTAACTGTATCTCAATAAAAGTTCTTAAAAAAAAAAAAGAAGCTTCATATCTTATCTTCTGCTTATCTCCTCAGCCATGGTGTCTCCAATCTCTATTCAACACATGACATTTTATGCACTTTGCCCCCTAATGTTTTCTTTTTCACATCTCAGCCCTTGTGTATGGTTTTCTCCTTGCCTGGAAGTTACTACCCTGCCCATTTCTCAACTGGATGCTTCTGTTTGTCCTCTAAGAAAGAGTATAGACATCACTCCTCCGGGAATCTTCTCTGACATTATTTCTTCGCTTCATTCCAAGTTAGATTAGATGCCAGTATCTTGTGTTCTCAGAAACACTCTCAGCTTATCCCTGTAATAGCACTCATCTTACTACATTTTAATCACTTGTTCACATGTTGTCTCCCACACCAGATCAAGGTTCTGGAAGGCAGTTCTATGTACTCAGGACTCAACACTGGGCTCGGCCTGGGGTGGCCTCAGAAGGTTTATGCAGTGACCAGTGCATAGATCCACCCAGCATCTGTGAAGACCATGGCTGGGAATCAAGCCTGCCTGCCCTGGGTTTCCTATTTGGTTCAAACCATGATTCCCCAAGTGTCTCATGGCAAAGTTAGCGTTTGTACAAAGGGCCCACACCTTGGGAAAGCAGTTTTGTCAGTATCTATGCAGAAAAAGGCTGTGTGCAGAGATGTTTACTGCAGCATTGCCTCTGATAGAGAAACAGAAGAAACAATCAAATTACAATTAGTAAGTAAATTATAGCATGTCAGCAAGTTAGAATTTATACAGTCTTAAAAACCATGATTATGAAGACAGCGGAACAGACTGAAAGAGGAAAGATTCAGCACTTTTTGTGTACCCCTGAAGAGAAAAATCCAACTTCATTAAACAATCCTTTGTCCATTGATTCATTCCATTAATTCAACAAATATTTCCTGAATCCTTACAACGTGCAAGCAAAAAGTCTAAGTTTAGTAAAGATTTTAAGGGGAAATGGAAATAATGTTGCATCACCCATCACACAACAGCATTTGTGCCCTTGCAGAGTTCCTCTTTTAAATACCCTTAAACCCTCTTTCTACCTTGCCAGTCTAGCCTCACCTTTCCCTTTCTATCATTCCCCATCTCTTTATATCCTTTCATGTCTTGAGTGAGCAGTTTACCTGTCCTTCTCCTAGTTTTTCCAATCTTACATCCTCATGTTCATTACCTCCATCAGCAAACCAAAAGGATCGTTTAGAATTTACCTTCCTTTGAAGGCAGTGAAGAAATTGTAAATAACAAACTCTGTTTCTCTGCCACACTACTTGTTCCATCCTTTCAGATGTGCACTGGGAGTAGGACACCTGATTGGAGAGGTCAGTCACCCTGGATCTTGGTCCACTCCAAGCTCAGGGTGGTACAGTGCACACAACAACTCTCTGTAGTCTATGCAGCTACCCCTCTTAGGGATGACTAACCACTCCTCGTGAGTTTTCAGGAGGGTCTGAAGCACTGATTGTGCTCATAAGGGGTCTCAGGGATCATCTCCTGGCTAAGGTGTACTCTTGCTGTGGGTAGTCTCTCCCTTTCAGAGCTGGGAGGTAGAGAGGAGAGAGTCAGTTGACCTAGTTCTAAGTACGGCCCAGTGGCATGTAAATAATTCATATATTTTAAATAACAAAATAAATATTTTAAGGGTCTTTAAAATTCAGGAATGAGCTGCATCCTTGAAATCCACAGATTGAAAGCTAGCCTTGGAGTGATGTCACCAAAATGGCAACATAGATTGTTCCTGACTTCGCCCCCTCTCAACCACTAACAACTGTTTGTGGACAAGGCACCCTGAGAGACTCCTGATAGATGGGAGTGAGGCTGAGGCAGCCCCCTGCACTGCAGAGACCAAGACAGAGGGCATTAGAAGGGTAAGAGGAACTGGCTATAGGCTGAGCATTGCCCCTCTCCCAGGCTGGTGCAGTACCATGCTGAGAAGCCCTTTGGAGCCTAGGTTCCTCCAGTGGGAAGAGAGAGCCCAGGGGTGAAGTCCAGCCCTCTCAGCCTTGTGGGTCACTTCATGGGAGCCCATATTCTGGTTTTGCCCCATGCGGATTGTGGGGGAATCTGTAGGCTCAACCGCTGGGAATCTGATTAAAACCTAACCTTTAGTCACAAACACAGTAAAGTGTTGCTATTCGTGGACACGTAATTCTGGACTGACAGAATTTCACACTCAGAAGCCTCAGGAATCCACTTTGATTGCCTGGCCTTCCTCTTGTGGGACACCGAGGAGGACATTGCCTCTTTCCCCCTCTCACGAGGCCTCTGTGTCCTCTGAACAACAGTCTCTTGACTCAGAATGGAATTCTGCACACCTTTGTTGCTGAGGGAAAATTTACAATTCAATCCTGACCATCTTGGGAAAATCTGAGAAACCTTGTTAATAAAATTTGGTGGGAGGGTGCATAGTTATTAAGCAGAACAATAAGGTTGGTGGGAGTTGCATAATTTTTCTGTTTGTCTCTATTTCCCATGAGGATTTCAGAGATGATGTAAAGTACTTGCAGCAACATGACTAGAATATTTCCTCAGAAGGCATGCTTATTCTCATTCTGTCTATTTTAAAATATAATGCTCATTGACTTTTTCTATAATTATAGAAGTAATGTATGGCTATTACATAAAATTTGTAAAAAATGGAAAAGTATAAAGAGGGAAAGAAAAGGCATCCATAATTGGTCACACAGAAATAACCACTGTCATTATTTTTCGGCAGAAAAAGAAGGCCTGATTTCTATGCTTAAGAATTTTTTCTCTTCTCTTTGCTCTCTTACCAAGCCCCTCTCTGGTTCTTTTTTTTTTTTTAATTGACATGTAGTTGATTTACAATGTTGTGTTAATTTCTACTGTACAGTAAAGTGATTCAGTTATATGTATATATACATTATTTTCATATTCTTTTCCATTATGGTTTATCACAAAATGTTGAATATAGTTCCCAGTGCTATATACAGTAGGACCTTGTTGTTTATCCATCTTATATATAATAGTTCGCATCTGCCAATCCCAAACTCGCAATCTAACTCTCCCCTACACCCCTTCACCCTTGGCAACCACAAGTCTGTCCTCTATGTTTGTGAGTCTGTTTCTGTTTCATAGATAAGTTCATTTGTGTCATATTTTAGATTCCACATATAAGTGGTATCGTATGGTATTTGTCTTTCTCTTTCTGACTTACTGGTTCATTTGTTACCTGGGTTAAAATCAGTTTTGAAGGAGGGGATCCTCTTCCTCAACTTGTATTCCCCCTCATCTATATGACAAGTTCTGATGATGGTCAATGTTTGGAATTAATTACAAAGATTTCTCTTTCCTTATCATGTAGAAGACAAAATTTTTGTAACTTGAGCTTTTGATGTAACGGTCCTGCAAGACTGATGAAAAAAACTTAAGGTAACATCTCTCATCCTTGGCACCAGGTACATTTCAGGTTGGATTCTCTGTTGCGTGGGTCTTCCTTGGACATTGTAGGATGTTTAGCAGCATCTTTGCCGTTTTCCCATTAGACTCCAATAGCATAACCCTCTCCTCCCAGTTGCGACAACCAAAAATGCCTCCAACACTGCCAAATGTCCCAGAGTGGGAAAGGCAGAATCACCCCTGGGCAAGAACCACTGTTTTAACATGTCCTGCTGAACACCTAGAAGTTAGGACCGTCAGAGTTTCTGGACTCTTAATTGGTTATGTTTTAGATCATGAAATGTCAAGAAGATAAATATGTTAATGGAGTTTCTGAAAACATGGATATCAACATCTGTGTTCCTATTTTTCTTTCTTGCCAGTGACTTTTGTGGTGGGGTGTGAATTTCTATGGAGATATGAGAGGTCAGAATTTGGAAGTCCTATCAGTCTGGGGTTAGTTAGGGACAGAGCAACCACCCTAGGTATTTTAATCAGAAAAGGAGTTAATAAAGGGATCTAGCAGTTTACATAACCCTTAGAAGAACTGGGCAGGAGAGTGAGGGTCACAAAGGAAATCCAGAAAGCATGAGCCAAAGAGAAGTTTTGGAGATCAGAAGGCTGCCAAAATCCCAGTGCATTTGCTGCTGATGGTCTCAACAGCATGTAGCAGCAATGTAAGCTATTTTTAGGAAGAAAACTGGAAGTTGCTGTTGCAGCCCTGTATCTGCTGTCTGCTAATGCCCGTGAGCATGTCTGCAGTTGCTGTGGCTCTTCCTTCTCTTGTGCCTCCCAGATCTCATGCGAATGCCTCAGTAGCCAATCTAACAAAGGAAAAGAGTCTTGGAAACTTAGTTTCAAGACTTTCAATCCTGTAGTACTGGGAAGGTGCTGAGAAGGACAGGAATTCAGCTGAGACAGTTGAGAGGATATTGAGTTGTGTAATGTGGGAGAGGGTCCTTAATAAAAAGTGTCCCTTTTTTAGCATCAGATTTAGCCTACTTCAGTGATGCTATATTGATAAAATTACCTTAAGATTCTTTGATCTAAATTGTTTGCCATGTGTTGCCCATTGTCACTGGGGTGTGTGGGAGGAAAGAAGTTTCCTGGTGGCAATAAGACAAACATGCACTTGCATAAATGTATATGAAAAAGTAGAATGATAGTGCACATATAGTTTCATTATACTATTTGTTTAATAATATCTCATGAGGTTACCCATTAATATCCATTATTTCAAATGTTCAAGTACTACTTTTATCATAAAAAATAAGTTTAAATAACTCAAAAAAAGTATTATGCCATTAACAAAACCCCCCAAAGCATGATACCTGTTTTGTTATAAATATTTCAAAAACATTATTTCAAACATTACTTTGAAACATTTGTTTAGTCATGTGGATTTATATTTGTATATAAATCTTTGTCTCTGGCTTTGGTTAACTCCTTAGGCATAGGTTTCTAGAAGTGGATTACTCACTGTGAATTAATTGTTTTACCAAATGGTTGTAGTGATTACCAGCAATGGTGTATGAGATTTCCCATTTTCTGGCACTTTGGGAGCACTGAGATCAAACCGTTTATCTTAAAACAAAGCAAATAAAAAGAAAAAACTTTGCCATTTCTATAGGCAAATATTGGATTGGCCGAAAAGTTCCTTTGGGTTTTTCCATAAGATGTTAATGGAATATTATTTAATTGTTGTATAATTTTATGTTTCTTTGGTTTTACTCATGGGGTTGAACTATATGATTTTCTTTATTTAGGTCCTACACATGTCTTTAAAAATATTTATTATAGTATAATGTAAGCTCGAGGTACAAAATTCAAAACGAGCAAAAAGACATACGGTGAAAAATAAGATTCTTTTCTACACTTCTGCTCTAGCCAAACAGCTTACCTCACAGGAGACAACCATTTGCCTATTTTTAGTGTATACTCCAGAGAAATTGTACATAGATGAAAGCTGAAATATATATTTGTGTATATATGTGAATATGTATATGTGTATGTATACATATATGTTAATTATAATATGTGAATTATGTGTAAACTGCACATATTATAATTCACATATATACACATATACATTTATAACTTTTACCAAAGGGTAGAATATTATTCATACCGTTCTGAAACTTAAAGCAAATGTAAATTAGAGTTGCTTCCATATATAAGCACATAACGATATTTCTTATTCTCTTTAATGGTTGTAACATATTCTGTTTTATACATGTGCTATGAAGTATTTAACCAGCCCCCATTGATCGACATTTTAAGTTGTTTTTTATTATTCCAAGCAATGCTGTAATGAATAACTTTGTATCTACACATTTTGCAAACATACCTACAGCATCTCTAGGATAAATTCCTAAAATGAAACATAGGTTTTATGTGTTTTAAATTTTAATGGATATATGCACAGTTATTTCTAGTTTAATTGTAACATCACTAGTGTTTGTTAGTAGAAGAAAACAACTACCTACTTCGCTGAGTCAGATGGGGACCCTAGCCTAATAATTTATTCTAAAAATAATGGTGAATGCTTGCTGTCTGCTCTTCACTGTTCTGAATACTTTACATATAGGAAATAATTTAATTTTTCACAACTGTATGTATCAGGTACCATTGCTAATGTCTCCCTCTTGCTGTTGAGAAAACTGAGGCATGAGTTTAAGAAATATGCCTAAGGCCATTACAGACAGTGACTGGAGGTGCTACGATCTGAACCCAGGCAGTCTAGCTCCAAAGCCTAAGCAGTTAAGCACTGTGCTGCACACACAATCACACTGAGCTTTTTGCTTTTTCTTCTTCTTCTTCTCCTTTTTCTCCTTCTCCTCCTTCTCCTCCTCTTCCCCTGCCCCCTCCCCCTCCTCTTCCTCTTCTTTTTTTTCTCTCCAATTTTCCACTGACTTTTAGGGAGTGTGAATACTGGTAGATTTAGGGATCTTTACTTGTTGGGTTCTTCCGTCCTCTGGGTTATTTATTCTAAGCAGTAATTTCAAATCTTTGTCTAGTTCATTTGGCGTTCAAGGCGATAGTCCTTAGATGAGTGTGACACAGTGATAGATCACTTGCTAATTTTTGTTGAGCCCAAAGGCACATGGGTTTTGATAATTGTCACTTTGGTCCTTTTTCATAATATTTAAATTTCCTTCAGTTTTTGAGGTAGACAACCGTATCATCTATGAATGTTGTTAATTTGATCTTCTTGATGGTATTACACCTCTGATTCATTTTCCCTTTGTTGGTGTACTGGCTTGCAGTTCAGGACGCCGGCCTGTAATTTTGATGCTCTTAATCTTGCCTCAGATTTTAAAGGGAATGAATGCCTGCAGTGGCTCACAGTGTGTAAGGTGTTGGTTCACATTCTGGACAGAGATTTGTGATCATGTTCAAGGACTCTTTTTCTGTTCATCACTTACTAAGAGTTCTTAATAACCAATGGATGTTAAATTTTATCAGATGCCTTTGTGGGGGTCACATATGAATATTATCATATATTATATTAATTGATTGATGATTAGATATGTTCTAGTTGTCTTTTGCTCTGGAACAAAGTGCCCCAAAGCAGTGGCTTAAAGCAATAACCAGCATTTTTTTAAGCTCTTTATTGGAATATAATTTCTTTACACTCTTGTACCAGCTTTTGAAGTACACCAAAGTGAATCAGCTGTATTTATACATATATGCCCTCCCTCCCATGACTCCCTCCCGCTCTCCCTGTCATGGCCCTCTAAGGCATCACGCATCATCGAGTTGATCTCCCTTTGAATAACCAGCATTTATTTTGCTTATGAATCTGTGAGTTGACCAGGCTCAGCTAGACAGTTCTGGCTTGGGATAACTCATGTGTTTGCAGGCAGACAGACAGTGGCTGGGCTGGGGTCATCTTGAAGAATTCCTCACTCAAGCGCCTGGTCCTGAGCTGGGAAGACAGACTGTAGGGGCTAGAGTAGCTGAGCCTCCGTGAGGATCTCCCACTTTCCATGGCATCTCTCCACATGGGGTCCCAGGGTAACCAGATGTCCCCTGGAGGCTCCCAGAGTGAGTGTCCTGAGAGCAACAGAATATGCACGACTTTGACAAACAGCACGAGAAGCCACAGAGCATAATTCTGCCACATTCTATTGGTTGGGGCTGTCACAAAGGCTGTCACCTGCCCAGGTTCAAAGGAAGGGGACACAGACCCCACCTCTTAATAGGAGGAGTGTCAAGGAATTTTTAAACATGTTTTAAAACCATTCTACTTTATGTATCAAATCTTATGTGTAGCAAGTCTTGGTTGTGTTATCTTTTTCTTTGAATGTACAGCTGGTCTCAGTTTGCTAGTCCTTAATATTGAATTTTAATATGACCACATATTCTATAATTTCTTTTCTTATAAGTTATGTTTATTTGGTTTTGGTAACAGAGTTGTGCTTGCTTTCTAGTACAGTAAGTCCCCTACACACGAACGAGTTCCATGCCGAGAGCGTGTTCCTAAGTCCAATTTGTTTGTAAGCCCAACAAAGTTAGCTAACACAATCAGCTATAAAGTACTGTACTGTAATAGGTTTATAATACTTTTCACACAAATAATACATAAAAAACAAACACAAAAAATAAAGAAAACATTTTTAATCTTACGGTCCAGTGCCTTGAAAAGTAGAGTAGTGCAGTACAACAGCTGGCATACAGGGGCCAGCATCGAGTAAACAGGCAAGAAGAGTTACTGACTGGAGGAGGGAGAGGAGGTGGGAGATGGTAGAGCTGAAGGATGGTCAGCAATAGGAGACGGAGGGCGAGCTGCAACTTCCCTCACTCCTGTTGCTGATGGCACAGGTTCTGGTTCCTTGCTGGATTCAGTTCTATCTACCCTCTTGAAAAAACGACCCAGTGATGTCTGGGTATTAGCTCTTTTTTCTCCTCACAGATAACATGGTAGCACTGGATTGCATTCTGAACGGCTGCTGCATCCTTCGTGTATCGTTCTGTGTTTGGGTCCTGTGCCTCAAAAACTAACAGTGCCTCCTCAGGTAAAGAAAATCCCCTTGCTGTTTCCTGTGTTGTGAATCTCTTTGGTTTTTCAGTTACTTCTTCTTCCTCTTGTCGGTCCTCTCTCTCAATTATTTTCACTTTTGTTTCCATCGTTATTGCTTGGTGCCTCTTAGCAGTACCAGCTACATCACTGCTGCTTTTACACTTGCTTCCAGACATCGTGGGCTTGTAATAAAGATACTGTACTTCTGTACTCTACACAGTACTGTACAGTAAAGTACACGAAAATACAACCACTTGTAGGCGCCAGACACATGAACTAATTTACGTGATTGGACATGTGTATGCACGTTCGCATCTTTGAAATTTCGCAACTTGAAGGTTTGCAAAGGTGTTTGTATGCGGACTTACAAACTTAAGGGGACTTACTGTATTTCTAATTATAGAACAGATTTAATAATGGGAATTAATTTAAATTGGGAAGAATGTTTAAATATCTAACTGTAAAGTCTACATAGGACTCATTCTTTACTCAGTTTCTTCCACAATTATTGATCCATTCAGGATATTTAATTTTTTTTGAATTGTGGTAGTTCATGTAGTTCCTGAGAACTCATGGAATATTGATATTTTTCAAATTTGCGAGAATAGACAAATATTTTTATATAATTTGTAAGTATTCTTTTTATGTTATTGTATCTTATTTCTCATTTATGACTTTGGTTGCTTATATACATTTTGATTTGATTATCTTGAAATGTATCTATTTTAATACTTTTTCCAAATATATATCTTCCTATATCTTTAGGGAAGATGCCTAAACCCTCTGCCCCGGGAGGGTGGGTTTTGATTTGTTTGTTTAGTCATTTTGGTGTCATTCCCTTAATGGAGTCCTGTGCAACTGTTAAAAAAGAATGAGCTAGCTCAATAAACAAAGACATGAAAAGTTAAGGGGAAAACATGTTACACACACATATGGTAAGTTACCGCTATTGGTGACTGACATGGCCAAGAGGCCTCATTCTGATGAGTGGGATGTGAGGGACTTCTGGGGAAGGTTTCTTTGTTCTTAAAAAGAAACACAAGGAAGAGATAGCCCTCTTCCTGCCTCTGGAGTCTGTTGGGTCTGGATGTGATGCTTGGAGTTGCTGAAGTTGCTTGTGGTGATGAGGGGTCTTCCTGAGGGCCACAGCAGGCATGGAGGATGCAAAGCTAGGGCCACTGCAGAATAAGGGTGGGCGCCCACATGTGGACTGCTGTCTTGTGAGGACACGTTCCTTAGTCTTGAAGTGGCTCAGTGATTTTCTTTCACTTGCAGCTAAGCAAAACCTAATGGATGCATCTTCTTTATCATAGCTGTTTTATCTGTACGAGGGTGTGTCTAGACTGAGAGAAGGCAGAGTGGGCCTGGGTCTCTGATGATACTCACTGGTGCTAAGTGGGGCAGTGGGGGGAGATTTCTTCTCAGATTGCCTATCTCACTGGAATCCCTTGTTACCTATTTTTGCAACTTTCTTGTATTGCCATGGAATTTTAGTGGCAGATTGAGAGAAGCTGAATCATGGACAGCCTGATGGCATTTTAGCCCAGAATTCTCATCATGTCCTCCCTCTGTGTGTGAATAAATGAAACAAATTCATTTCCCAGGTCAAGCCTCACTGCCTCTGAGAAGTCTTTCTTTTCTATCTCCAGGTAGAATTAAGCCTCCCTTTGTCTATACTATTTTCTTCCTTAGGATACTTCAATACTGGAATGTATAGCATTGTTTATCGGGCCAAACACTGTAATAAACTTTTTATATACACATCTCATTTAATCCCCATGACAACCAGTTCAGCGGGTGTTATTATTGACATTTTACAGTTGAGGAAATTGAAACCTAGAAAGGTTAAGTGACTTTCCCAAAATTACACAGCTAGGAAATGGCAGAGATGCTATTTGAGACCCTAAAGCTTTACTCGTAATCATCATCTGCCGAACAATCAAGCACATACCATGTGGTTCCCCTGAGCTTCTTAAAGGTGAGGACTGCATCTTACTCCCTTTCTATTGCCTGTCCCGTTCACCATCTTTGGCATGTGCGAGACACCTGAAGTGGGAATGGGGTTATTAGGGAATACTTTGGGGACCAACATGTATGGAAGGGAAGGGAAGGGAGGGGAGGGGAGGGGAGGGAAGGGAAGGGAAGGGAAGGAAAGGAAGAAAGCAGGATTAGGTAAAGGGAGACGTTGACCCGTGATACAGTCTCAATGGAAACCTCAGCCAACCACATAGGGACATCTGGAGGTGGCATAAATCTTCAGAGCTGTCCCAGCTGGGGAGAGAGAGCTGAGCCTTTGTGCCACCATGTGCATCATTACTGCATATGGGCTGCTCTGGGTAGGAGCATGACCTGGGCATTCAGTAGTAGCACTCCCGGCAATTGGGAGGATGAGTCCTTCATTCCTGAAGGGTTCTGGTGGAGCCTCATAGCCTCCACCACACCACTATGTATTGGGATTTTTTTTAGAATACTCACCGCTGCACATGTCATTACTTTTAGCATTTCTGAGCCGCTGTCTGTCTCTCTCAGATGGAGATTTGGACTAGATACAGCAAGAGTCTGTGTTCTTCTCCCAGCATCCAGGAGGATGAGCCTCTAACAATAGAAATCTGTGAGAACTTCTGGCTTGCTTGGGGTTTGTGTGCCTGATTTGGAGTCTTCTTGGCTTGTTAATCTCTCTTCCCCATGAAGCTGTTTCCTTCTGCTTTGGGGGCTGTTGTGAGGCTTGGCTTGAATATCAGGCTCCCCAGAGACTGAAGAGCTGTAGCAGCACCTCACTCTTACACCCCAGCAAGCCTGCTCACCACAGCCCCCCTCAGCCCCCTGTGAGGAAGGCACTTCCTCACTCTCCAGGGCAGCTGTTGGTGATCATGGAGCGTGGTGACTTGAGTGCAGCAAAAGCCTGACCCTCACTGCTAGCAGAGTGCCAGACTTGCCTTGAATTCCCCAGGCAGTCTCAGTTCTGGGCCTTGGAATTTACCACACACCAGATAGGCAGGCTCTGGCCATCTGATGAAGATACTCTCACGAAGAGGCTGGAGTGGGGGCCAGAGGTGTTGAATGAATCCATTCTTCTCTGAAACATAGTCTCTGCCTTTTGCTCACAGATTTGTGTCGCTCTAAAAAAACACATCTAACTTTAAATTACTCCCATCTAGGTCTGAACCAGTAGTCAAACCAATCTGTGGGGATGAGGTGAGCAGTCATATCTTAAGATTTAAGGCCAAATCCCTTTGCTGGCTGGGGCCCAAGGGCTAGCTTATAGAAGCAAGAAAAGCACACAAAGAAATCGAAGCCATAGTCCCTGAGGGCATCCAGAAATCATGAGGTAGCCAGTTGGGTTCCAAGGGCTGTGACACAGACCCCAAGAGGAACCAGATCATTGTAGAAATAGGTTAGAAGCAAGGAAGATGGCATGAGAACAGCGTGTCCACCTCTAGCTGCTGGCCTCAGCTCTCCTTAGGGACCCATTCATAATGCTGGTGGCCATGGTGTCGGTGGTCTGCAGTGGGACAGTCTGGAGGACAGGCAGCAACACCGTTCTCTGCCTTTGGAAGTGACCATCATCGTTGTGGCCTTATCCTTCAAGAAACATTAGCTGAGTTTTTACTCTGTGCCAATATCTGGTACAGGTTTGAGCTGATTAAGACTCAGATGTCCTCTGCTCTTTATCAACCCCAAAGTGGGGGTTAAACACAAAAGCTCATCTGTTTGAGGGAGTCTAGAGAATATTTTTGTTATAGAGAATTTCAAACATACACAGAAATAGAGTAAATAATAAGAATGAACTTCTGTGTACACATCTCCCTTTATTTACATATTTATGTGTTTATTTATTGAAGTATAATTTATTTACAATATTATATTAGTTTCAAGTATACAACATAGTGATTAAATATTTTATAGATTGTACTCCATTTAAAGTTGTTACAGAGTAGTGGCTATATTTCTCTGTGATGAACAATATATCCTTGTAGCTTACTTATTTTCTGCATAGTAGTTTGTATCTCTTAGTATCATACCCCTATTTTGCCCCTTCCCTGGTAACCAGTATTATAACACTAGGTAACACTTTGTATCTGTGAGTCTGCTTTGTTTTATATATATATATATATATATATATATATATATATATATATGTGTGTGTGTGTGTGTGTGTGTATGTGTATGTATATATATGTATATATTTGTTTTCTTTTTTTAGATTTCATGTATGAGTGATAACATGGTGTGTTTATCTTTCTCTGACTTATTTTGCTAAGCATAATACTCTTTAGTTCCATCTGTGTTGTTGCAAATCACAGAATTTCACACATATCCCTTTTTCAATGGTTATCAACATGATGCCAAAGGGTGTTACCTATCTACCTCCACATAATGTCCTCTCTTGCATATCTTAGCCTCAAACCATTTCATGTCTGGTCTAGTATATCTCCAAATAACAGTGACTTTAAAAAACATAACCACCGTCCCAATAACTAACAATAATTCCTTAGTATTGTCAAATGTTCAGTTAGTATTCACATATTCTTGATTGTTCTATAAATGTGTTTTTTGAACAGTTGGTTTGTTTGAACCAATATGCAAACAACATCAAGCAGTTGTAGTTTACTATGTGCTGGGTGCCATAGCAGAGTTAATGATATTTATGGCATAGCTCATCAGAAGGCTCCCAGAATTTGCCTGTAGGGGTTAGGAGCACTGGGTTAGGAGCACTGGCTTTGGAATTCCAGTGTGGGAACATAAGCAAGTGGACCTCTTCAAATCTCAGATCCTCATCTGCATGACTCACAGGGTGGGTAAATATTAAGTGGGATAATCCACATATGGTGCTTAGCACATGGGCTGGCCCATAGTATGTGCTCAATAAATTCTGAATATACTTATAATAGCAGTAATAAAAACAAAGAAGGTGACATTTAATTTAGATCTTTAAGCATGCAGACTTGTATAGAGTAAAGAAGAGGTGATCCATATTTTCAGGCAGAGATAATAAACAGCTTTATGTAAGGGTAAAAATTGGGAAGTCTGGTATATTTGACAAATGATGAGAGGGACCAAAAGTTGGAAGTGTTAGGAGATTAGAGACTGGAGTCTCTGTGCCCAGACCATACATCAAAAGTCTTGTTTATAGAGCCAAAGTGTTTGGGCTTAATCTTATAGGCATGGGGATGAGGGGTAGGCAGAGGTTTGTGGGGAAGTGATGGTATTGGATTCCTCCTCCCTGGAGGAGGGTGGCCAGACATGAAGTTGCAGCAAGAGCTCTGCAAGGAGACAGTGATGCCCTGAACCAACCAGTAAGTATGGTGGTGGAGAAGAAGCATTGCTGAGGCCGTCTAGAAGCATGTGGTGAAGATTAAATGTTGGCAGTTAAAGAGAGAGGGATAATTTAAGAATAATTCCAGAATTTCTGGCTCAGCTGCTAGCTAGAAGGGGATCTCACTGAATGAGATTACAAATACAGGAGTCTGAGCAAGTTTCAATGATGGGGATAATGAATTCTGCTTGGGATGTGTGCAGTAAGAGCTGCCTGCAGGACACCCAGGTAAGACTCTGCTCTTACTTCTACATCTTCAATTGCCTGAGGAATCACTTAGAAGGAAAACTGAGAAGGAGTGAAGCTTGTGCCTGGTGTGTCTCCTCTGCCTGCTCCAGACCTTGCTGGGAAACCTGAAAGCTCTTTGCACTGAGAGGATTCCAGGAGGGATTGACGGCCTTTTTAAAGGCCACATCATAAATGCAGTGTTGATGGCAAGTTAATAAAATCCAGGGTGATTTATTTAAAATGCATCTGGCCACTGGACAATGTGATTTTGACCCTGCAATCCACCAAGGACCCTGCAATCCACCAAGCCACAGTTCTTGAACATCCACACCCTTCGAAGCTCTGAAGACCCTGATCAAGCAGCCCATCAGTTTATTTTACCATCCTGAATTTTCCCATTTCCCATCCTTAGCCCAGCCCAAAGTGGCCTAACATGGGGAAAAATATTTTTCTTGGGATAAGTCTTATTTTGTAAAGCAGCTGTCCAAATGTAAAACCATTATTTTAGGAAGAGAGGGAGCTCCCTGTCATTGAAGGATATTGGCCATTTAAGGAGGGGTATTTGTAAAGAGAGTTGATGCCTTGAGTTGTTGGTGGTGGAGAGGATGGATTAGATGACTGTAGAAGATGCCCTTTGTTGTGAAACCAACAGCCATTTTCCTTTCTTTCCTGATGTAGGACCCTTATTTTGTGTAGTTGTTGGCCCACCTATTAGAACTGGTTTAGGGGTTGATTTAAAGTGTGAGTTCAAATTCCTCGACATGCCTCCCATTGAGTCGTAGGATTTATGTTCCCTTCCCTTGTATCTGGGGGGTTGTGACTGCTTCAACCAGTAAAACGTGGAGGTAGTAGCACTATATGACTTCTGAGATCATGCAGCATCCATTAGATTCTCTTGTAACATCTTATCTCAATGTCTTCTCTTGGAATTCCTCCACTGTGCTGTGAGGAAGCCCAGGTGGAGAGGATACATGTACGTGTGCCCGTCAACACTGCCAGCTAAGCTTGAGCCTTTTTATCTTTGGCTGCACCACAGCAGTTCCCAGACCAGGGATTGAACTCATGTCCCCTGCAGTGGAAGCACAGCATCTTAACCACTGGACCACCAGGGAATTCCCTGAGCCCAAGCTTTGAGATGTCCCAGCCCAGGTGTCAGACGTGTGAGTGAAGAAACTTCCAATTGAGCCCACTGCTCTTCAAATCATCCCCTGCCTATACAGTCTTCCAAGGTAAGACACCATGTATCATGGAGCAGTGCCCTGTCACAGTTCCTGATCCATGTAATCTGAGAGTGAAATAAAATGGTCATTGTTCTATATCACTAGGTTTTGGGGGTGATTGAGTATGTAAAATAGAAAATAGAACAGCATACGACCAGTTCGGAACAAAAGGACATTAAGTGGTAGTTCACTGAGGAGCTTGTGGGAAAGAGCGTCCTCCCTGGTAAGAAGTGAGAGTGGTTTGAAGAAAAATGCCCCTTTCTTCCCACCTTTCATGATGGTGGGAGAGCTTGATGTTTGAAAGGGCTGCAGCCATCCTGAGACCACAGGGCAAAGGCAAGGGAAATCTTTTACAGCTCTGACAATGTTTAGCTGGGGACTTCCTTCTTTGGGATTTCTCATTATGTATGAGAGTAAATAACCTTTGTGTTTAAGCCACTTGTATTTAGGTTTTCTATTACTCACTGACTGAATGGTGACCTTTAAAGACCCTTCCAACTGAGAACTCTGGGTCTGCTGGATTTCTTCTCTCTCTCTGCTTTTATTGCAAAATGCTGTTCTGTCCCAGCCCCAGTTCACATTCTTCTTATCACCTTTGTGAAGACTTCTGTGATCATCTCTCATAACAAGTGATCTATATTTATCATGTACCCCATTATCCAATTCATGTAATTGCCTGTATACATTTTTTATCTCCTACTAATTGATACCTGTTCAACATTGAATCATCCAATGTGGCATGTTTCTCCACTTATTCAAGCTGCTCATTTTATACCTCTCATTATGTATTGTAGTTTTCTCCATATAGATCATTTATACTTATTATTTTTTCTGGATTTTGTACACACATATTTTTAGTTGTTTTTTGTTGTTGTTGTTCTTACTCATGGGTACAATTCTACCAAGACATGGAGATTTATTTATTTTTTCATACCATTCATCATATTTAATAAGTAACTGCTATATATTGGAGTTATATCTTCTGTACTTCCTGATGTCACAAGAATCAATAATAATTGCTAACATTTTTGAGCATTTACCACATCAATATTAAGCAAATCTCCCTAGCTTTAGATGAATTAGCTCCTTGAATCTGCACAACACTATGAGCAAAGTATCATTACATTTTAATTCATTTTACACATAAGAAAACTGAGAAAGAAAATTTGAGTAAGCTGGTGAAAGTCACATCACCAGTAAGCACCAGGGCTGATGTTCATATTCAGAGGTCTAGCTCTCAAGCCCATATTCCTAACCAATGCACTATAATGCCTAAATGGACATGAGATGTTAGTGTCTTTTAATGTTTTTTGCTCCTGGGAGCTGTGGGGACTATTAATGGATTAAAAGGCGGCAATAACATATTTGGCTATTAAGTAGAGGGTGGCCTGGAGACAAGAGTGGAAGTGGGTAAGGTAGCTATTTGGGGAGTCCAAGCTAGAGTCTGGTAATTAATGTGGAAATGGTCTGCTATAGTTATGATCTCAGGTGGCCTTGGCCTGCAGTGGCTTGAAGCAGAATTTCGGTTCCCTGGGCCGGAGATTGAGGTCGGGCCGCGGCATTGAGAGTGCTGAATCCTAGCCACTGGACCAGTAACCAGTGACAAGGCTCTGGCCCTTCGGCTTTGCAGAAATGAATTCCCAGAAAGATGGAAAGAAGAGAAACAAGTAAAGTGTTTATTAGGAGAAAAAGTACGTGTGGACAGACACATGGGCAGACTCAGAGAGAGAGTCATGCTCTCGTGGTAGTTTGAATCACTTATATGGGGCATTTCTTCTGGGTTTCCTTTGGCCAATCATTTTGCTTAGCCTGGTTCTGAGTCTGTATTTGATGTATCTCAGGACCCTCCCATGTGTGCACGCGCATCTTTCAGCCAAGATGGATTCCAGCGAAGAGGCCTACATCACTCCCCTTTTGACCTCCAAGGAGCCTTTCTGCGCATGTATAGTCGGGAAGATCTCCTTGACTTTGAGGATGAGAAATATATGGTTTCTCTCTTTCATCTGGGCAAGGCTCAGCATCTCCTATCTTCTTCTTGGAGTATCCATAGGGGACAAGTCCAGCTGTTCAGCCTGGGGCCCATCTATCTCTTGCCTCAGTTAGACTATAGATATAATTTTTTTTATGATGGCTTAGAGGTAATGGACAAAAGAGAAAGTTGTATCAAGGACTGCATTCATGGCTTTTGCTCCCATAACCGGCTACTTGTTACTGGTGCTATTTGCCAAGTTGTGATATAGGCTTAGGAAGAAGATGCATTTGTTTAGCAACTTTTAGAAAGTATTTATTATACACTTACTCTTTTTAAGAAATTTGATTAGACATTGAGCAAGCAACTGAGAACAATGCCAGCCAACACTCCCTCTGCCCTCATGAAGCTTACATTCTACTGGGGGAAGGGAGAATTAAAACGAATCACAAAATACAATTTAAATAGTAAAAATTGAATCAAGAGGTTGAGGAATCTATGAAAGCTTATATTTAGATGCTTGACTTGGTCAGGGAGGATAAAGTTCTATTTACTATGTGGAGAGTGGGTTTGGTAGGAGTGGGGACACTGGATATGAGAAGAATAGTTGAAAACATGCTGCAGGATGAGAGTTCAGAGTGTCATTGGTAGAAATGGAGAGACATGAATGAATCTGAGAGCTATTTGGTTTGTAAAATTGCCATGAATTGTGAGGAAAAGAGAAGTGTCAAGAATATCTACAAAGTTTTCTGCTGGAGCAGTTGGATTGATGTTGGTGCCCTAAGGATGCTGGAGGAGGAGCAGCAGACTTTAGGGAAAAATATTGTGTTTGAAGCCCTTGTGAAATAACCAAGTGGAGATGATGGTTTATTGGTGTCTGGACCTCAGGAGAGAGATTTAGGCTGCAACTATAAATGGAAGTATAAAAATAGAAAGCACTTAAAATTAAAGGAGTAGATGAGGTCCTTTGTAGCGGGAGTAGAAAAGAAGATAAGAAAATTCCAGAAAAAAATCTAACTTTTAAAGACTGGAACTAAATGGTTAATTTTATATTATGTGCATTTCACCTTAATAATTAAAAAAATTCAATCATAAAGAATGGAACTACAAGAAAGATCCAGCAAAGGAAATTGAAAAGGAGTAGCTAGAGAGATAGGAGTAGGGAGCCCTGGAAGTCAAGGAAAAGAGGCATTTCCATAAGGAGGTGGTGGCTAGTTGTGCCTGATGCTAATGAAAGCTATAAAGTAAATGTGCAAAGACCTTGCTTGTCACATTTATCTTTGTTTTATATATTTGTTTTCTATATCTATTTTTTTCTGTATGTCTTGTTCCTAGAACAATGTTTGGCACTGATATTGGGTACTCAATAATTACGTGTTGAAACAATGAAATGAAAATATCTGAGCCATTTTAGCTGCTCGTAGAACAGAGTTAAGAATGAATTAAATACTAAGTTTAAGGTAAAGAAATGGAACGCGAATTTGTAGCTAAACCTTTGAAGAAAATTTGCCTTGAAAATAGAGGAATGAAGCCTTACTGGAAGGGGGTCCAAGCTGGATATATTAAAAAAAAAAAAGATAAGGAAAAAACATATCCTAATGCAGCTGGAAACAATTCAACAGAGCTGAAGCAAGTGAAGATACATGTGAGAAGAGGGAGAATAATTGGGGTGAAGTTCTTGAGAGAGCAGGAAGGGTTGCCTATAGGACACACATGGGGATTGACATTAGCCAGGAAGAGGGGCTGTCTTTCCACTGTACCCAGAGGAAAGAAAAAGAATATGGGAACCAATGTGGGTACATTGGTAGATCTGGAGGTGGAAAGAGGAGGGAGTTTTGGTCTGTTATTTTCTGTGACAAATAAGTCAAGATCATAAGCAGAGAGGATAAGGGAGAGAGGAAGTCAGAGTTTTCAAGACAGTGAGAATGTGCATTGCCCAAGAGGTATAAAAAGTCCATTTCAACAAGATTGAGGGCTCCTTGAAGGTCAGTGAACAATTATTTATCATGATACCAGTCTGTGCAGATTGTGTCTATTCACTGGCCTGTACTAATGATCAATTTTTTTTTTCAGGTTTTTAGGTATAGGCTTTTTTTTTTTTTTAAACCTCTTTATTGGAATATAATTGCTTTATACTGTTATGCTAGTTTTTGCTGTACGCCACAGTGAATCAGCCATATTTATACATATATCCCCATATCCCCACCCTCTTGCAACTCCCTCCCACCCTCCCTATCCCATCCCTCTATGTCATCACCTATTATTGAGTTGATCTCCCTATGTTACGCAGCAACTTCCCACCAGCTATCTATTTTACATTTGGTAGTGTATATATGTCAATGCTACTCTCTCACTTTGTCCCAGCTTCCCCTTCGCCCCCCACACCGTGTCCTCAAGTCTGTTCTCTACATCCGCATCTTTATTCTTGCGCTGTCACTGGGATCATCAGTACCATTTTTTCTAGATTACATGTATATGAGTTAGCATATGGTATTTGTTTATCTCTTTCTGGCTTATTCGCTCTGTGTGACAGTCTCTAGGTCCATTCACCTCACTACAAATAACTCAATTTCATTCCTTTTTATGGCTGAGTAATATTCCATTGTATATATGTGCCACATCTTCTTTATCCATTTGTCTGTTGATGGGCATTTGCGTTGCTTCCATGTCCGGACTGTTGTAAATAGTGCTGCAACGAACAGTGCGGTACATGTTTCTTTTTGGATTATGGTTTTCTCTGGGTATATGCCCAGTAGTGGGATTACTGGATCATATGGTGGTTCCATTTTTAGTTTTTTAAGGAACCTCCCTACTGTTTTCCATAGTGGCTGTACCGATTCACTTTCCCGCCAACAGTGAAAGAGGGTTCCCTTTTCTCTGCACCCTCTCTAACATTCATTGTTTCTAGATGTTTTGATGATGGCCTTTCTGACCAGTGTGAGGTGATACCTCATTGTGGCTTTGACTTGCATTTCTCTGATGATTAGTGATGTTGAGCATCTTTTCATGTGCTTGTTAGCCATCTACATGTCTTCTTTGGAGAAATGTCTGTTTAGGTCTTCTGCCCATTTGTGAATTGGGCTATTTGCTTTTTTGGTATTAAGCTGCATGAGCTGCTTATATATTTTGGAGATTAATCCTTTGTCCATTGCTTCGTTGGCAAGTATTTTCTCCCATTCTGAGAGCTGTCTTCTAGTCTTGTTTGTGGTTTCTTTTGCTGTGTGAAAGCTTTAAAGTTTCATGAGGCCCCATTTGTTTATTTTTGATTTTATTTCCATTTTTCTAGGAGGTGTGTCAAAAAGGATCTTGCTTTGATTTATGTCATAGAGTGTTCTGCCTATGTTTTCCTCTAAGAGTTTTATAGTGTCTGGCCTTACATTTAGGACTTTAATCCATTTTGAGTTTATTTTTGTGTATGGTGTTAGGAAGTGTTCTAATTTCATTCTTTTACATGTAGTTGTCCAATTTTCCCAGCGCCACTTATTGAAGAGGCTGTCTTTTTTCCATTGTATATTCTTGCCTCCTTTGTCAAAGATAAGGTACCCATATGTGAGTGGGTTTATCTCTGGGCTCTCTATTCTGTTCCATTGATCTTCCTTTCTGCTTTTGTGCCAGTACCATACTGTCTTGATCACTGTGGCCCTGTAGTATAGTTTGAAGTCAGGAAGCCTGATTTCACCAACTTCGTCTTTCCTTCTCAAGATTGCTTTGGCTATTCAGGGTCTTTTGCATTTCCATACAGAGAGTAAAATTTCTTGTTCTAGTTCTGTGAAAAATGCCATTGGTAATTTGATCGGGATTGCATTGAATCTGTAAATTGCTTTGGGTCGTATAGTCATTTTCACAATGTTGATTCTTCCAATACAAGAACATGGTATGTCCCTCCATCTGTTTGTATCATCTTTGATTCCTTTCATCAGCGTCTTATAGTTTTCTGCATACAGTTCTCTTTTTCCTCCTTAGGCAGGTTTATTCCTAGATATTTTATTCTTTTTGTTGCAGTGGTAAATGGGAGTGTTTCCTTAATTTCTCTTTCTGCTCTTTCATTGTTAGTGTATAGGAATGCAAGAAACTTCTGTGCATTAATTTTGTATCCTGCTACTTTACTAAATTTATCAGTTAGTACTAGCAGTTTTCTGGTAGCATCTTTAGGTTTTCTATGTATAATATCATGTCATCTGCAAAGAATGACAGTTATACTTCCTCTTTTCCAATTTGGATTTGTTTTATTTTGTTTTCTTCTCTGATTGCTGTGGCTAAAACTTCCAAAACTATGTTGAATAATAGTGGTGAGAGTGGACACCCTTGTCTTGTTCCTGTTCTTAGAGGGAATGCTTTCAGTTTTTCACCATTTTGAATGACGTTGGCTATTGGTTTGTCACTTATGGCTTTTATTATATTGAGGTAATTTCCTTCTATGCCCTTTTTCTGGAGAGTTTTTTTTTTTTATCATGACTGGATGTTGAATTTTGTCAGAAGCTTTTTCTGCATCTATTGAAATGATCATACGGTTTTTGTGCTTCAGTTTGTTGCTATGATGTATCACATGGATTGATTTGCGTATACTGAAGAATCCTTGCATTCCAGGGATAAACCCCATTTGATCATGGTGTACTATCTTTCTAATGTGCTGTTGGATTCTGTTTGCTAGTATTTTGTTGAGAAGTTTTACATCTACGTTCATCAGTGATATTGGCCTATAATGTTCTTTTTTTGTGACATCTTTGCCTGTTTTCATATCAGGGTGATGGTGCCCTCATAGAATGAATTTGGGAGTGTTCCTCCTTCTGCTATATTTTGGAAGAGATTGAGAAGGATAGGTGTTATCTCTTCTCTAAATGTTTGATAGAATTCGCTCGTGAACCCATCTGGCCCTGGACTTTTGTTTGTGGGGAGATTTTTAATCACAGTCTCAATTTCAGTGCTTGTGATTGGTCTGTTCATATTTTCTATTTCTTCCTGGTTCAGTCTTGGAAGATTGTACTTTTCTAAGAATTGATCCATTTCTTCCAGGTTATCCAATTTATTGGCATCTAGTTGCTTGTAGTAGTCTCTCATGATCTTTTATATTTCTGCGATGTCGGTTGTTACTTCTTTTTCATTTCTAATTCTGTTGATTTTCATCTTCTCCCTTTTTTTCCTGATGAGTCTGGCTAATGGTTTATCAATTTTGTTTATCTTCTCAGAGAACCAGCTTTTAGTTTTATTAATCTTTGCTATTATTTCTTTCATTTCTTTTTCATTTATTTCTGATCTGATCTTTATTATTTCTTTCCTTTTGCTCACTTTGAGGATTTTTGTTCTTCTTTCTCTAATTGTTTTTAGGTGTAGGGTTAAGTTGTTTATTTGATATTTTTCTTGTTTCTTGAGGTAGGACTGTATTGCTATAAACTTGCCTCTTAGAACTGCTTTTGCTGCATCCTACAGGTTTTGGGTTGTTGTGTTTTCACTGTCATTTGTTTCTAGATATTTTTTGATTTCCTCTTTGATTTCTTGGTTGTTTAATAGCATGTTGTTTAACCTCCATGTGTTTGTATTTTTTACAATTTTTTTGCCTGTAATTGATATCTAGTCTCATGGCATTGTGGTCTGAGAAGATGCTTGATACGATTTCAATTTTCTTGAATTTACTGAGGCTTAATTTGTGACCCAAGATGGGATCTATCCTGGAGAATGGTCTGTGTGCACTTGAGAAGAAAGTGTAGTCTGTCGTTTTTGGATGGAATGTCCTATAAATATCAATTCAGTCGAGATGGTCTAATGTGTCATTTAAAGCTTGTGTGTCCTTATTTATTTTCTGTTTGGATGATCTGTTCATTGGTGTAAGTGGGGTGTAAAGTCTCCTACTATTATTGTGTTACTGTTGATTTCCCCTTTTATGGCTGTTAGCATTTGCCTTATGTATTGGGGTGCTTCTACGTTGGGTGCATAGATGTTTACAATTGTTATGTCATCTTCTTGGATTGATCCCTTTATCATCATGTAGTGTCCTTCCTTGTCTCTTGTAATAGTCTTTACTTTCAAGTCTAATTTGTCTGATATGAGTATTGCTACTCCAGCTTTCTTTTGACTTCCATTTGCATGGAATATCTTTTTTCATCCCCTACTTCCAGTCTGTATGTGTCCCTAGGTCTGAAGTGTGTTTCTGGTAGACAGCATATATAAGGGTCTTGTTTTTGTATAATGATCTATTATTGATTTAACAAATATTTCTTGAGTGCCTACTATGTGTCACTGTGATGGAATCTAGGAAGGGTAAAATATAACCAAAATGAAGACATTGTTCTTGTGACACTTAATGATCAGTGAAGGAGACATATTCATAAAGCCATCACATAGATAGATGCAAAATTTCAACTGTGATAAGTGCCTAAAGAAGAGGAGCCAGAACTTCTAGAATGGTGGAGTGAGGATCTTTATAAATCCACTCCTCTATAAAAGCATAAAAAACACTGGCAAAAATGGTCAAAATAAACTTTGGTAGAACTCTGGAAATTAACCAAAGGCTAGAAAGGATCTAAGGAAATATTAGTCAAGAAAAAATGACTGACCCCCTGTAAGAACAGTGAACTCTGTGGCATTTACTTTGCTCTGTTCCCAACCTTCTTCCCCCAAATCTGTGGTAGCCTTGAAAACTAGAGGCTTTGTAACCATAGTAGCTGTGAAAATCAGCAGCACTTAACAGCCACTGGAAGGGATAGACTGAGTTGGAGCTCCTCGAAAAGCCCCATCCCCAGAGAACTGCCACTATTTGGCCTCTCTGCCAGTTCCCTGGGAAAGGCTCATTTGTAAGATTGTTATTATTTGACCCCATTTAGAGCTCTCTCAATGGGAAAACTATCTCTAGGGCATTTGTCAAAAACAATCAGAATCAATTTTTAAATTTTGCAGCTGCCTGAGGTAGAGATACCAGTTGGAACAAACAGGAAGATGGCCAAAAAACTTAAAAAGAAAGTCTGGGAAATGAGATGGTCACAGACAATTTTAAAAAGCTCTGACATGTTTCTGGGGACCCAGAAGGCCACAATCATGGGTAGGGCTATGCACATGACTAAAAAATACCAAAATGGCCCGAATGTCTTAGCTTTGGCTAACCCTGAGGCTCTGAAAGTAGGAAGTGATGGCTAAGCTAGACTTGTAAATAAATTACCACAGTGCAGAAGGCATGCCCCAACATGCACCAGAGCTTGGCAAAGGTGGAAGACTTACTGCCTTAAAGCATTTTAGGAAACATCTGTCAATCATTAGCTGACCACCAAGATAACCAAGCAGAGATTTCAGTGACTGTACACCACAGGAAATGTCCAGAAAAGTCACCAAACAGCCATAACAACAGCAACAACAACAACATATAACAACAAGAACAAAGCCTGGAAGAGTGGGGTGGATTTGATTTCCAGAGTTACCACATTATATTATCTAAAATGTCTAGGTTTCCACAAAATATTATAAGGTGTGCAAAAGACAGAATAATATGGTCTAGACATAAGAGAAAAAGTGATCAATAGAAACTGTCCCTTAGGGGACTGAGATGTTGGACTTACTAGGCAAATACTTTACCTCAGCTGTTATAAGCATGTTCAAAGAATGAAAGGAAACCATGTCTAAAGAATTGAAGTGAATTATGAGAATTATTTCTCACCAAATAAAGAATATCAGTAAAGAGATAGAAATTATACAAAAGAACCAAATAGAAATTCAGGAGTTAAAAAGTATAATAATTGAAATAAGAAAAATCACTATAGGAGCTCAACAACAAATTTGAGCAAGCAGAAGATAGAATCAGGAAATATGAATATAGGTCAATTAAGATTATCCAGTCTGTAGAACAGAAAGAAAAAAGAAAGAAGAAAAATGAACAAATCCTCAGAGACTCATGGGTCACCATAAAGCATACCAACCCAGAGGGTGAGGGGAGAAAGGAAGAGGCAGAAAGGATATTTGGATAATAGCCCAAACCTCCCCAAATTGGTGAAAAATTAGTCTAAACATCCAAGCAGTTTCAACAGACTCCAAGTTAAACACAAAGAGATCCAGACCTAGACATTTAATAATCAAATTATTAAAAGCCAAAGACAAGTCAACAAGGTTGAAGAATCAAGGTCAACATAGAAAACAATAGTTTTTTTTATACAATAGCTATGAACAGTATGAAAATGAAATTAAGAAAATAATTGTACTTATAATAACAGAAAATAGAATAATATTACTTAGTACATACTATATACTAAGAATAGTTAGGGATACATTTAACAAAAGAATTGCAAGACTTGTACACTGAAAACTTCAAAATATTGTCAAAGGAAATTAAAGAAGCCCCCAAATAAGAGGAAACATTGCACATTCATGAATCAGATTGCAACACGCCCAAATGAGCTGTAAATTTGATATGTACCTATTGAAATTCTAGTGGCATTTTTTTTGTTTGGTTGCAAAAATTGACAAGCTGATCTTAAGATTCATAGGGAAATGCAAGGAACTCAGAATAGCTAAAACAATCTTGAAAAAAAAATAACGCAGTTGGAGTACTCAGATTTCCTGATTTTACAACTTTCTAAAAAGCTACAGTAATCAAGACAACGAGGTACTGACATGAGGATAGATATATAGATCAATGGAATAGAATTAAGAGTCTGGAATAAATCCTTACATTATGGTCAATTGATGTTCGACGGAAGTGCCAAGACAATTCAATAGGGGTCATAATAGTCTTTTCAATAATTGGATATCCACATTACAAAGAATTAAGTTGAATTCCTATATCACAACCATATAAAAAAAAACTTAAAATGGAGCATAGACCTAATTATAGGAGCTAAAATGACAAAACTCTTAGATGTTAGAAATAGGATCTTTGTAACCTAGCATTAGGCAATGGATTAATCTTGATTATTTCAAGTGAAAGATACCAGCCATAAATGACTACATCACATCTTCTATAATTCTGTTTATACACAATGCCCAGAATAGGCAAACCCACAAAAATAGAAAGTATAGATTATTGCTTGCCTGGGCTGTGGGGGAGGGGCAGGAATGGCGTATTACTGCTAAAGGGTATGGGATTTCTTTTGGGGTAATTTTGTTCTTTGGCTCTTTTGTTCTAAAATTAGATTGTGGTGATGGTTACACAACTCTGTGACAATACTAAAAACTATTGAATTCTTCACTTTAAAATAGATGAATTTTATGGTATGTGAGTTAGATTTCAATTTAAAGAAAGTAAATTACTCCCACTTTAAGTAAGAGTGCATACCTATGTGATGTTCAAAACTTCTAACCAGTGATATTTTTCTGGACCTCGCTTTTTATGTATTCCTTCATTTCTTCCTTTCCTCCATTTTCCCCCTTTTTTAAAGTGTTTTTTTTTTCCCTTTAAAACTTTTCTTTTGAAATATTTTGGATATTCACAAAGTAATATAAAATGATACAATGGACAACTCTGTGTGTATTTCCCAGGTTAAGCAATCAAACATTATTAATTTGGTTGAAGACACTTGTGGGTTTTTCTTTCTCTGTTAAATTTTCTGTCTTTTACAACCTAAATGTCCATCAACAGATGAATGGATAAAAAAGATGTGGTACATATATACAATAGAATATTACTCAGCTGTAAAAATCAATGAAACTGGGACATTTGTAGAGACATGGATGGACCTAGAGACTGTCATACAGAGTGAAGTGAGTCAGAAAGAGAAAAACAAATATCGTATATTAACACATATATGCGGGATATAGAAAAATGGTACAAATCAACTGGTTTGCAAGGCAAAAATAGAGACATAGATGTAGAGAACAAACATATGGACACCAAGTGGGGAAAGTGGGGAGGGTTGGGGGAATGAGTTGGAAGATTGGGGTACCAAATTGTACACTCTAAATATATGCAGTTTATTGTATGTTAACTGTATCTCAATAAAAGTTCTTAAAAATTTTTTTTTCTGTCTTTTAAAGTATTTAGATTTAGTTTTTTTGTTTTTTTTTTAAATTTAGTTTTATCTAGACTGCTTATCTCCATGCTCCTTAAATCTTAGCTGAATGCCCCTCAATCCACTTGCTGGGACTTAGCAAAATATTCTCTTCCCAAAGCATCAGGTGCCCCTTGTTTCAGCCTTTTAATTCAGGTCTGTTGGAAGAGGCCATTGAGAGAACATGACCGTTGGATGACCTATGAACTGGATCCGGGCAATTGGAGGCTCCTCCCTCACACCCGTCCTGTCCTTGAATGTACATCCTGCCCACTGATTCCACAGTGGGCACCATTTTAAGGTTGTAGCCTGGAGAGAGTAATGTGTTTTTGAGACCATCTGGATGGTGTATGTGACCAAACCCAGTTAAGGCCTCTATAGAAACTATGGAAAGATTCTAGTGGATGCATGTGGAGATTTACTCATCTTGCTGTTGCCCAAGACAAGCCTCTCTGTAAGTTCCCTTGCTTGTTAAACCTGCCACCTACCAGTCTGGAGTGGGCTGCCTTCTTCTTCAGTCTCTCCTTGCCCTCTGTGTCACGGGGTGGGGGGGGGAGGGGCAGTTCGCAAACCAGCAAGGTCTCTAGAAAAATGAATCTGGTCCATTTTGCCCCCAAATCCCCAGCCATTCACTTCTCATTGCCTGATTTCTTTTTCATGGGTGACTTTAGATGAAAGGCAGAGATACAACTGAGTCTCGTGGCTTCTGTGACTTAATCAGGACTTTGAACACTCAAGAAATATCTCAGGTTCCTTCTTCCTATCCATGGAAATGAGGGGACTGCAAGGAGCTGGGTGATGCCGAGTCTTTGCAAATTCAACACCACCTCTTGCAGAGATGATCCAAACATCCACTCTTCTTTCGGGCGAATCAACACAGGTCCAGCCAGCACAAATCTAGTGGGACCGGTTCATAGCACGTGGGCAGGAAGAGTTGTGGTTAGATATGGTATCAGCAGTTTTGTATGAATATGGGCATGATCTTTAAAAATGACACTTAAGGGAAATCGATGTAAAAATATGTACTTAGGGTCTTCAAATCAATGGCATGCAACCTTAGTGCACTAATTAGATGTCTCAGATGCTCTGCCGTAGGCCTTCCTGAAAACCTATTCACACATCCCAGGGTTAAGAGGTCTGCTTTCCCCAGTGCTAAAGGCAAAGTAAACACAGACGTCTTGGACAGTAATAGGGTCACAGCTAGGAGCCCCTGGTAGGACAGCTCGGAGCATTTCCCTTTTGCTGACAGACTCTTCAGCAGCTCCTCCCCAGCTTTGTGCTCCTTGGACTGTGTTCTGCACCTCACTTTCCTGTGTCTTTTTATTTTCTTTCTAATTGGAGTATTATTGCTTTACACTGTTGTGCCAGTTTCTGCTGTACAGCAAAATGAATCAGCTGTATTTATACATATGTCCCCATATCCCATCCCTCTTGAGTCTCCCTCCCACCCTCCCTATCCCACCCCTCTAGGTCATCACCCATCATCGAGTTGATCTCCCTGTGTTATGCAGCAGCTTCTGTTCTTGTGGTAGTATCTTGTACTTCTCGAGGCTCGTGCCTCTCTGGCTGTTACCAAGGCCCTGCTCTCATCACCTTTGGCTTCTTCTGCTGGAGCTTTTACAGCATCCTCCCTGCAATACCCCACCTCATTCCTGGGCTCAACTGTGACTCCAGCTGTTTGTCAAGGGAAGGAAATAGCCTCTGGATGTTGCACTTGGAGTTTGGGTTGGAACAATGCCACAGGATGGAAGGGGCACGTGTCTGCTCCCCACCCCCCACCATCTTCGGGCTCAGCTCTGGGAGGGTAAACCCCGCGAGTCAGCGTCATAGTTGGACGAACCCATCTAACTCCAGTGATTTGGGGGATGCTCAAGTCACCCTGTTCTTGTGTCCTTTCTCTCCTTTTTAGATATAAAATGGGACTCCCTTCTTCCTGAAGCATCATATGAGTGGAGTGACTTTGCTCAAATCAAACTCAGCATTTTCCCAAGGCTTGTCTGATTGTGCAGCACTGAGGTCCTAAAAGCTTTTTGAGTACCAGTTCTGGGCATTTAGCTTTCTTTTCATTCTTTGTAAACAGCGGTGACAGCAGAGTGTACTTTAAGGACAAAGCAGCAGGAAATCCTTTGAGACTTGAATCCCTTTCAAGTGCTGAGGTGGGTGCAGGCAGAGCCATCCCTGTAAGTGGAGAGCCATCGTGCGCCCACCCCTGAGGCTCCCCTGGCTGCATAGGTTCCTGGCCTACCAGCTGCTGCCCATGGCCCCAGGCATGCCTTTCTCCACCTGGTTGGCCCTCACCTAGGGCTTAGCAGACACTCTGTACTTGCCACTCTCTTCTCCACTTCCAGTTGGGGCAGCCTGTGTCTGGTACTTTCCTGGAATGTAAGTTTTCTAAGGGCAGGGATCTCTGTCTTGAGCACTGTTTTGTCCCCCAGTTCCTAGAAGGGTGCCTGGCACACAGTCATTAGTCAACAGTAAGTGGTCTGTCACCCAGGGCAAGCCGGTTACAATCTGAGTCTTCATTTCTGTACTGTGGCTGTTATAGTGTTAGAATTGACCTGATGTTATGATGATGATCATGGTGGTGATGATGATGTGTTTGGAGCTTCAAGAAGTGTCCAGCTTTGGACTTGGGCTTAATATTATATTTGGAAGATTTGGAATTTCTTGAAACCACCATAAATGACAGTTGTATCTGTTTGTGGCCAAGAGCAGAGATCTCTTGTTCTCTCAAGTTCATTTGAATTGAGAATCTGAGGTTCACTCTAGTGCCCATTCTCAACATTGCTGCTCTTTCTATACTCACAGGAATCCAGTGGAAGGTAGGGCTGGTTAGGACCTGATAGAGCCTGACTGAAGCCTGGAGGACATTCTTAGAGTGGCGAACCCTGGGACAAGTAGTGCCCTCCTGGGAATGGCAGTGGCCTGAGTATTCCTCCAGCTGTAGCTTTGGCCATGACAGGTGTGGGCCTCAGAGACAGGGAGCTGGAGCTGATGGAGCTGGCTTTTAGGAACAGTCTGTTCTTGTAGAAAGTGGGGTTGGTGAAAGAAGTACTGGGAAAGAGAGAGAACAATAGTGAGCAGGTTGAATTTGTGAGCAAGTGATCTTATCTAATAATTGCATCTGAAGGACATGGCTTGAGGCTGCCATTAGAGAGAGAGGAGGCAGTTTGGAAGAACACAGCCTTGGACGGATAGAAGCTCACTGCTCCAGGAGACAAGAGCAGGGAATGTCTGAATCTGGGGAAAGTGAGGGGATCAGGAAGATGCCTTGAACCCATGTCCTGCTATGGATTTAGCAGTGTTGCTTCTTGGAGCAGAGAGCATGGTCTAGCAAAATATGACTGGGAAGATGACTAACAGAGGAATAAACATGAAGATGTTCTGTGTTGATGTGGAGAGACAGGAGGGCACAGTAGCAGAGGTCCACATGTCAAGAAGGAAGAAGGCAGAGGCAGGAGGGAGATGGTTCTGTCTTGCCTGAAGCTGCCTGGCATTCTTAGCAGGCTCTCAGACCAAGACTGGGGTTATGGGAGGCACAGAAAGGTGTTGTGTGTATAGCAGGGCTCTAAAGTCAGAGGGAGCTCAGTCTCGTTTCAGCTTCAAAGTCATTAGAGTGGACCATGGG
This sequence comes from Hippopotamus amphibius kiboko, assembly GCF_030028045.1. Classification (NCBI taxonomy): domain Eukaryota; kingdom Metazoa; phylum Chordata; class Mammalia; order Artiodactyla; family Hippopotamidae; genus Hippopotamus; species Hippopotamus amphibius. Next base: position 53,761,183 of record NC_080190.1, on the reverse strand, counting down.
TAAGTTAAGGTAGTCCACTGGGCTTTTCTCTTCCCATCTGTAAAATGGGTTTAACTATTGATAGCTTGCAAGGTCATTAGAGGAGGGGATGCTCACTATGACAGCTGTCCAGCACATGCTTAGTGGGAACGCCTCCAGGACGGTGGGTGGAAGGTTAGCAAAGAGCTGGAGGAGGAGTGAGGATGATAAGCAGGACCAGCTAGGAAGAGAGTAGAAGAGGCCTTACAGAGGCAGAAATGACATCATTTCTCAGCCCTCAGGACTTGACAAAGCATTTGTGTGGGGTGAGAAGACCTGTCAGACATCAGGGATGCAAGAGAGAGAGGAGGTAGGACAGGACACTTGGGACCAGATGGGGGAGGACCTTGCATGCCACATGAAGGATTTGGCATTTTATGTTAGTTACTGTGTCTGTTTCCTCTTACCTACACTGAGTCTCATTGCTCTTCTAGCCAAGGTGAGCCTGCATGTCCTCTTGTGTCTCAGACGCAAGTCCTATCCCATTATCACTGTCTTCCCTGCAAGACAGTAGCCTTCAGACCCTGGGCTCTTCCTTGAAGGTAGTGAGGTGCTTTGGGCAGATGTGCTGGTTGGGCATCTAGCTGACCTGGGCTGAAATCTTGCTTCTGCCCCTCATTGGTTGCATGACTGGGAGCAAGGGACTTCACTGCTCCAGCCTTAGTTTTCTCATCTTCAAAATGGGGACATTAGCATCTACCTGACACATATATATAATCATTGGTGGTGTGTATGTGTGCCTGGCAAACAGAAACACCTTCCTTCTCGGTACACCCTCTGAGCTCCCCTGGGGCTATGTGACGTGAAATCAACAACTAACTGACCTTGAACTCTGTATCATGTCTTTTTTGCCTATGCTATCTTGGCAAAGTGCCCAGTAATAAGAAGGTGAAGTTCAAACAGGGGAATCATCTAGAAACTTTGAATCCATAGAGGACAAATAATACAAATATCTAAGTGCCATGTATGCAATATAAAATCATAAGGTATATCGCACATTTTAGAAATATATCACACACTATATATTCTGAATGTCACATAATGGGCTCAGTTTTCTGATAGCTCAAATATATCTCCCAGACTGTCAAGTATATTTTAAAAATGAGTATCTCTTTAATGGCCCATGGTGAGTAACCTCAGCAGAACAGGAGAACATTCATTATTTCTTCTGGTGCTAAGTGGTCAGGGAGAGTGGGAAAAGGCAATTCTTTTCAGTTTGGGGCTTAGGAGGGGTTAGGAAGGTAAGATTAGGAGTTAGGGGACTGTATAAATGGCCTGGATGCAAGATGAAAAGGATGCTGAATAATGGGAAAGAGCTGGAGGGAGGAGGAGGAGCTTCTGTTGAGCCAGATGAATAGCTTGGGCAGTGAAATACTGGCCAGCATGAGCCTGAGATACTGCTCAAAATTCTGGCTCCAAGGCACCTTCTGGGAGGGAAAGGAAAGGATTTGCTGCTATTGCTATTGGGAGGGGAAGGGAGGACAGAGAATGGGAGTGAAACTATATTGGGTACCAACCAATGGCAGGATGGACACTTTATCTAGGTTATCTTGTTTAATCCTCCTTGGATCCTTGGGGGAGTGCTGACAGAGAAACAAGCTCGGAGCTAAGTAATGTGCTCAAGGTCATACTGCCTGGGCCCGGAACTCAGGTCTGTTTGACTCCAAATCACATTCCACTAATGGAGGATGTGAGATTGGCCCCTTTGCATTTGCTGAGGGGCCTTCTGGCTGTGATGCTCTGGATTGTCTCTGCGAGTCAGTGGTCACATCATCTTCCAGAGCTGCTGCCCCTGCCCGTTATTAATCGTCAGCATCTGCAGCAGTAGAAAGAGCTCAGTCAAGGCAGGTTTCCCTAAACACATCCAGGGAGAAGTGTGAAGATCCATCCCTGGATCTTTTTCTCTTTGGCAAACTCCATTCCTCACCTGAATATATAGAACTGTGCATTAGAAGACCCAGGGGAAAGGTGCAGAAGACAGGCAGCCTGGACCTCTTCTGCCTGAGTAGGAGGCTTTGGCCCAAACCAATCTCAAGTAGACAGTGGGATACCCCTCCTGGCAAGAAACCGGTCAGCTCTGTTGGCCTGGGAAGGTGGCTCCCGCTGAGGCTTTGGAGGGTCTCCAGCCCTATGATGACCTAATGTGAGAGCCTGGCAGGCCTGGGGACAAGGCAGCATCCAGATTCTTGCCCTCAAGGAGACAGAAGAGTCAGAGAAGTGTTATCAGTAAAGCAGGACCAGATGATTCATGGGAGTTGACGTGCAGAGAGAGGGAGAAGGAAGGCTCCGAGTGGGCAAAGGGGAGGTGGTTGGCGTGAATTCTGAAGCTGCAGTGATGAGGCTCCTGTTCTTGTTACTGACTCATGTGTGCTTTCACTGGGGAAGACCAAGGCTTATTAACATGCAGGAGGAAGGGAAGGATAAGCTGTCCTGGCTAAGCTGGGCCAATGTGGTCCCCGCCTGTGGCAAGCTCCACAGTGCTGGGTGGCTTCTCAGAAGGGAAGACCTTAGTCTCACAGGCCTGTTTCCTCAATGGCTTTCACCACACTCCCCCTATTCCTCCACCACCAAGCCCTACTCTTTCTGTAGGCAGACAGCCTCCTGAGACAATCCAGACCTGAGTCAGGCAGGGCAAAACACCCACAGTTCCTTGGGGCTCATCCCTAGATCCCATTTGGTGTGGTTCCAGCCATGTTCCCAGTTCCAGACACACCCAGGATTCTGGTCAGGTTAGTGGATGCTGCCTTCTTCTGAAGCCTCCTTCCTCTCCTTGGCAAGAGTCCCTGCCCAGCACCTCTACCCGTCAGGGCTGGGGCCCTGCTCCCAGACATTTCCTCCCCCGCTGGAGGAGAAAGCCTTCGGGAAGCCCTTTTCCCAGCCTTTTTGGCCAGCCCTGCCCTCCAGCTCCTCTACCACCTCCCAGGTCAGGTCCACAGCTTGAGACCTGACACACTGGTAGTTAATACTGAAGTCTGTTCTGAATGGTCACTGCCTCTCCTGTACCAAACAAGAGTTATTTTCAATATTACCTTCATTCACACTGTCATTCTTCACCAATTTCTTCGGTCTTCCTGTGCCCAGCTATGTCTCCTAATAAGACACTATTCATTTGCCCTCAAGGGACAGGATGGAACCCAGCCTATAATAATCATAATCATGAATGTTTTTTTGAGTGCTCCTGGCATTCTTTTCTAAGCACTTTCGTCATGTCACTTATTTAAGCCTCAAAAAACCCTCTGAGGTAAGATGATGATGATCCCATTTTACAGATCAGAAAACTGTCCAAGATAGAGGCAATCTATTCAAACCCTGAAAATTTTACTCCAAAGCCAACATTTTCAATTGCTCCATTACCCTGCACACCAGTCTCAAATATAGGCAGGGCCACAGGCTAGAACATCTAGCACTCCTGGAGTTTGGCTGGAAACCTAGACCCAGAGCAGCCTTTCAGGGGCAAAGAGATGTGCAGTCTGACATAGGCTTTGGAGAGAAACAGGCATGTTTGTGACAAGCAAGGCAAAACCTTGTGATTTGGGGCAAGTTGTGCTTTGAGCCTAAGGTTACCAATCTATAAAATGGGCTTAATAAATATTACTCTGCAGGGTTGTGCTTGGGGGATAAATTAAATAATAATCACTGAGCGTGGTACCTATAGGATGCATGGGAAACTTCTTTGGAGAGACAGGCTTTGTAGCAAGCCCAAGCTGCTTTTGCTTCTGCTTGAGGCAGCCCTGGGCAAATGCCACGGAAGTCTCTCCTTATTAATCATAATAATTACCCAATGGCTATAACAGAGGACTTCGGAAAACATTGTTACTGAGAGCTTCCTCTGTACAGCCCCTTGGACAAAACTCTGGCTTCCTGCAGCAGCTTCTGCCTGTCCCCAGCCAGCTGGACTGTAAGCCAACAATTCTGGGATAAGGAGGAAGCAGGAGCAGAAGCCTCTTGCAAAGGGGCTTCCCACACAGCGGGAGACACAGCACTGTACAGTTCATGGTAGTTTGTTACATGAATGGCCCTCCACGAATCACACTTTCCTGCGTCCATGTCCTTGTATGGAGTTCCTCTCACGTTGTCTCTGGGCCAGGCTATCACTTTGCTTTGCCCAATGGGGACACCAATGAATGTGATGTGAGCATGGGGTGGATCAGTACCTGTACACTGGGGCTCAACTTCTTGCGACCCAGCTCGTGAAGAAGGCTAAGCCAGCAGCCCTGGCCACACTTGCCAGATATCTGATGAGATGCAAACCAGCCCCAGCTGACCTGCCGTGACAAATGCCTGGTGCTTTCCTCTCTAAAATTAGAGAAGTACTGGGATTTCCCGCATGTGTCCCCCAAGGACCTGGCTGTTGAGCATGCTTTCTTTTAATTTTTTAATCTGCTTTTTTGTGGAATGTCTCTGCCATGACTTGTCTGCACATGGCAGAGGGTGGTTTGCTACGTCTATGGAGTAGCTGGCTATGTTGAACATGCTACTCTTAAAGTGTGTCATCAGGACAGCCCCACACACCCTCTGTGTCCCTGCAGCTCAGGCACCATCACATACAGAGGTCCCAGCTGCCCCATCATTCCTGCTTCTACACACAGAGTAAGTTCTGTGCATTTACATACCCTTAAAAAAATACACACACCAGGACCTTCCCAGCTTTTCAGCAGCTCATTTTCTGTGTATGCCAAAGCCAGTACTTGCACTTGAAATGAGGTCTCCCATTCTTTCCTGGACCATAGAGGCAGACCCACTAGGAATGCACAGACAGCCTGACATCCTTCGCCGCAAAGGATGTTAAATACTCACACGCCACTGCTCCGCCAAGGAGCAGGGATAAGTATGGCAGGCGTGAAATGGGTCTAAATTGCTTTGGATGGCTCTCTTCAATAATGTTGGTCTTTTCCTTACAGTGCTATATAACAATAGTCATTTTCAAAATGGGGTCCTGCAGTTGTTTTTAAGGAAGAATTGACAATTTTGACCTACAGAGTAGTAATCTGCAAAATATTCTTTCTTTAAGCCATTCACTGGGAAATGCAGGAAGCCCACAAGTGCTGGAGTTGAGGCAAAAATGGCTGTAACTAATGATAGCCCTAAGTGTGCACAGCCGTCGTGGTGATATTTCAGAATCAGAGCTGAGGCTAGGGAGAGGCAGAAACAAGAGCTTCATTACAGATAGTTGGGCTCAGAAGTCCCTGAATAAACCCTTTTTACTTCACTTTGCAGGTACATTTTATATTGTTGGCTCTATACTTTATGGCCCCAAAATGGGTTTCAATCCAGGGAAGTAACTGTATTAGACAAAGGGACAGTGGCTTCTAGAACCACTTTTCACAGGTACCTGTTAAATGCTCTGAATCCATCAGAACATCTGCTCAGCACTTAGATTCTTTACAAAAATTCATAAGAAATGATCTAAGGAATTCTGCCTGAATTTGATTGTACTTGAAAGTTACAGGTGTGGATTATCTGTTCTTTACTGTCTGATTCTTGTTTATGTGGGTCTCTAAGTTGTATATGTATGTGTTATTTTGTGTGTACTCACCTGAGGTTTTTCTACACTATTTTTCTCTGCTCATTGGATGCAGATTAATTTTAGAGTTTCTCCCTGTATTTCTCCAGGAAAGTAGACAGGCTGTTATATGCTTGACATGGTTGGTGGATATGGGGAGCTGGGGAGACAAGTGTGTTACAGGACCCAAAGCATAAGTGGCTTTTAAGACATAGCCCTTTTGGGCCTTGATTTTCCTGAAACCTAAAACATTGAAGAAATTTTGTTAAAGGGCTTTCAGGACAACAAGAGGAGAGAGAGACTGGTTTGTCCCCCCTCGCCCCCGCCCCAACCCCCGCTCACCGAAGAAAACAGGTCAAAGATTAGAACAGGAGCAAAAGGGCTGGTGAACGTAGGCCTCCTCGCCGTGACCCACCACTGCCTAATGGCAGCTCTGTAGTGGGAGCCGGTCCCTCAAGGGAAACAACTGCATTGTACATCCAGGGGGAATGGCATATAATTTCTGTTTACCTTGGAATTCTCACCCTTAGTAAAAACTCCTGCAGCCTGTCCTATGCCATGGAAGGGAATGTTCCTGGTTCCTAAAGGCCCACTGAGGCCTTGAGCCATGAAGGTGACAGTCGCACCATGATGGGAAGTAGAGACCTCCCTGCTATTTTACAGGCACCATTTAGGGGTCCATTTGTTACAGACTCAGGAGGGAAGGAAGCCTCAGTAACAAATGAGAGTAAATTTATTTTTTGTGCAAATATTTTATAATTTTTATCAAAGCTAGAGTTAAATGACTAATAGAAATATGGAGTAGCTGGGTAAGGAAAGGCATGATTACTCTTATCAGATGAAGGCCTCCAAGAGAAGATCAGGTGAATGAGGCCTTTGGTTCATTGTTCAGCCCTCAGATCCTTGAAGTTTTATAATAGTACCTTCTGAGGATGTCAGTGGGAGAGAGTATGTGAGAGGCTCAGGAGCCTGGAGGGGCACGTGGCAGAGCTGTAGTGCGGGCAAGATGCTGTACAAGAAGGTCAGACTACTCTGAGTTTTCTGCTTTTACGTTCACTGTGGCCAATGTCCAGCTTTTAGGGTTAGGACAGAGCAGAACACTTTAGTGGGGGTGAAATTTGCATCCTAATGAAAGAACTTCATCATCTCCGGGTCTTGTCAAATAAAATATGTATAGGAATATAGGTTAGTCTTACCCAAACATTATCTCTTAGAAGTATTTAAAAACTGATGACAGCAGAAAGCACATTGGTGCTGACCCCTCTCCACATATCTTCCTGTTGAATTACATTGCTTTGATCTAGACTGATAGTTTTATGCCTGGTGACAGCTGTCACCCTGTGCATCAATCAGGATGGACTAAGTTACTGCGGTAACAGCCCTGAATCTCAATGGCTCAAAACCATAGCATTATTTCTCTCTCATATATTGCATTGTTATTACAGGTTGACTTGTGTGCTCTGTTCTGTGTTATCCTCACTCAGGTAGGCAGGGAAGCTTTTTCTCCCTATGCTTCTCAGGAAGTGGGGCTCTTGTCCAATGCCCTATGCTTCAGAGGAATACTTGCCTTGAAATTGTCTGTGTCCCTCTCTGGTGGCTGTGACCAGTCAGGGCTGGCAGGGCTCTCTAAGTTTGGACCTAGTCCCATGTGTGTCCCAGTTACTGGAAGTGCATACCTGGAAATTTTTAAGTCCCCTCCCCTCACCCCAGCAGTGCCTGGGACTGGCTGGGCCAGAACTGGTAGAGCTATCTTGGTGGTGTGCTCTGATCCTGGACCAGGACATGTGGTGGTCCCAGTCCCTGCTACTCCCTTTTGCAATGCTTGTTGACTTTCTATCAAGTATGTGGGGTCAACCAGATGCCCCAGGGAGCATCTCCCCTCAACTCTGCACCTATGGGTATATTCTGGACTCAGTGGTCAGACTCAGGTTCCAAGGGAGTGGTATGGAAAGTGGATTGCTCCTGCTGGCTCCCATAGTATTTGTTTTATGGGATTGTGTGAGGTTGGACCACCAGAATGGTGTCAATAGGCTGATTTTTAGTGACTTACTCATGTTAGATATAGAATGATATTAGGGTTCTGGACTACCAACAGTCCACTTCTGACTGATGTGTTTGACCTGTGGGTGGGGATCTGTGTGTCACCGTGTGTGTTCCAACTTCAGTGCTGCCTCTGATCTGGGCAGCATTGGCGGGGGGTGAGGGTGGGGTGACAGAGGTCCTTTATTCTACGCATCTTTTCATCCATGGCTACCAAAGTCACCCTATCCCCTCTGCAAGCTCTGTGACAAGTGTCTGTACTTTTCTCCACTGAGGACTTTCCATACTATTGCTTTGCAATGCAATAAGCCCTTCTTTTCAATGCCCCTTCTTCCTGCTGATCCATGTGGTGATGTCGTGCTCTCCCAGATGGTCTTAAGTCTTACAGCATGAGGGCCAAAAATTCCTTGTGCAGTTGCGATGACTGTTTCTTTTTTTCTTACCCATTAGCCTCTTGCCCACATACACGCTGGAGGTAGTGCATGGGAGGCAAGTGTGTGGTCAGCATTGATGGAGACCACACTCTAGGAATGCAGTGATTGCAGCCTAAGGAATTCAAGAAAAGACAGCTGGGAAAAGTGGCGTTCTACTTTAAAGTTATAAGTTACCAAACAATAAATTTAACATGACCAGAAAATGAATAATCTCTCATTTTCACACATTAACACATTTTCCTGTGTATTCGGGTTAAGATTTGCATCTGTGGTCATTATCAAAGAAATACAATAATGACTTGTAAAAAAGTCATTGGAAGCCAGTATTCATGGATGTCATGACAGGTGACATAATGGCATGAACAAGGATGTTATCAGGGTTAAATAAATGTAATAGGTAACTTTAGGGGCAAAAATATCTATGTTATTTCAATACAATCAAGTTCCAAAGGACCATAACTGTGGCTTTATAAGTAATAAAAGTGCTGCTATCTTTCGTGTGTGTGTATGGTAAGAGGTATGAAATTAGGTAGGAATGGTGCATTCATTTGACAATAAAGAACATAAAGACATGCTTCCTGGACCTTAACAAGAAGAGATGGTATGCTAATTGGACAACAAACAAATGCATAAATAGCCATGTACCCAAATACAGCCCTGAAACTATTGCTACAATAATGATAATGAGCATATCCTGTAGTCTTCTGTTGTTGGATGGACTGTTTTATTAATGTCAGATCAAATCAGTTGATAGAATTATTCAGTTTACTGTATCTTTATTGATTTTCTTTCTACTTGTGCTACCAGTTACTGAAGGAGATGTGCTGAAATATCAGACTAAAACTGTGAGTTTGTTAATTTTTACTTGCAGTTGTATCAGTTTTTGCCGCATTTATTATGAAATTGTTGTTAGATGGATAAACCTTTAGGAGAATTGTATCTCCTTCATTACCTCTTATAATTATAATTATGAAATGTCCCTCTTTACCCTTGGTAATATTCTTTGCTTTGAAATCCTTTTCACTAGTATTAGCATGGCAGTTTTTTTTTTTAATTTTTTCACTTTTTTGTTTTTTTGGCTGCATTGGGTCTTCGTTGCAGCACGCAGGCTTTCTCTGGTTGTAGCAAGTAGGGGCTACTGTTTGTTGCGGTGCGTGGGCTTCTCATTGTGGTGGCTTCTCTTGTTGCAGAGCTTAAGCTTTAGGCATGTGGGCTTCAGTAGTTGTGGCACATGGGCTCAGTAGTTGTGGCACATGGGCTTAGTTGCTTTGGCATGTGGGATCTTCCAGGACCAGGGATCAAACACGTGTCCCATGCATTGGCAGGAGGATTCTCAACCACTGCACTGCCAGAGAAGTCCCCATTCTTTCACATTTAGCCTTTTGGGGTCTTTGTATTTTAGGTGGACTACTTATAGGAAACATCTATTTGATCTTGCTCTTTAAAATACAATTTGACAATTTCTAACTTTTACAGGAAGTGTTTAGATCATTTACATTTAGTCTGATTAGCAATATGATTAGGTTTAAATTCACCAATTTGCTATTTGTTTTCAATTTTTCTCATATGTTCTTTGCTCCCCCTTTCTTCTTTTTCTGCCATCTTTTAAATTGAATGTTATTTTTAATTTCGTTTTTATCTCCTTTATCTTATTAGCTCTTTCTCTTTGTTGTGTCATTTTAGTGGTTACCTTAGTATTTATAGTATACATCTATAACCTATAATATTTTACCTTCAAGTAGAATACTTTAGCATGTGTAATATAAGAACCTTACAACACTATACTTTTATTTTTCCCTTTTAGCTTCTGTGCTTTTTTGTCAAACATTTAATTTTACAAATGCTATAAACCACCTAATATATTGTTACTTTTTTTACTTTAAACATTAGTAATATTTTAGACAGATTTAAATAATAAAAATTAAAAAATATTTCCCTATATGTTTAGCATTTCTATTGCTTTTCCTTGCTTTGTATAGATCCAGATTTCTATCTGGAATCATTTTTCTTTGACCTAAAGAAATGTTCTTTAACATTTATTGTAGTTTTTTTTGCACTTTTATTGCAGGTCTGATAGTGGATTATTTCAGATTTTATATGCCTAACAAAAAAAAATTGCCTTCATTTTTGAGGGATAGTTTCAGTGTTATAGAATTTTAAGTTGACTTTTTTGTTTGTTTTTCTTTCTGTACTGTAAAGATGCTGTTCCTTTCTTCCTGGTTACATTGTTCCTACTTAGAAATCCACTACCACTTTATCTCTGTTTCTCTGTATGTACTGTATCTTTATTTCTCTGGGTGCTTTGAGATTTTGTGCTTACCATTGGTTTTCAGTAGTCATGTGCAATGGCATAGTTTTCTTTATTTCTTATGCCTGGGGAGCTAATTGAGCTTTGTGGATCTGTGGATTTATAATTTTTATCAATTTGTAAAAATTTTGGCCATTGTTTCTTCAAATATATTTTATCCACCCATTTTGTTCCCTCCTTTGAGGACTCCAGTTACCTAAGTGATAGCCTGTATGAAATTGTTACACAACTCACTGATGCTTTTTCTGCTTTCAGTACTTTTTTGGGGGGGCGGGAGTTTAGTTTGAACATTTTCTATCGATATGTCTTCAAATTACTAACTCCCATCCCTGCCAATGTTAAACCCATTTAAGGGATTTTTCAACTCAGTCATTTTACTGTTCATCTATAGAAATTTGACTTGGCTCTTTATATGTCTCTGTTTCGACAGAAAGACATAATCAGTCTTTCTTCTAGCTTATTAAACATATAGAATACAATTATAATACTTGTTTTAATGTCTGTAATTAAAGATTTTTAATTCTGTCAACTCCATCATTTCTGGTATGTTTTGATAGATTTTCCTCCACATTTGGGTCATATTTTTCTGCTTCTTTACATGCTTGCTGATTTTTGATTAGAAGCCAGACATTGTAAATTTTATCTGTTGAGTGCTGGATACATGTACTTACAATTTGTTTTGATAAGCAGTTAAATTAATTGGAAACAGTTTGATAATTTTGGTTCTTGCTTTTTATCTGTGTTAGGCAGCACTGGATTGATCAGCTTTTAGTCTAGGGCTAATTTCCCCTACTGTTGAGCTGAAACTCTTCTGAGTACTCTGCTGATGTCCTGTGAATTATAAGGTTAGTTGACTTTCCTGTTTTGGTGGTGGAACATATCATCCAATAGTTTCCAAAAGAGATTAAGTATTTGAGACTTTATATATCTTCAAATATCTTTTTTCTCCTACTCTTATATTTGGGTGATAGTTTTTCTAGATATGAATTCTAGTATGAATTGGAAGAAAGTTCTTTCAGGATCTAAAGGCACCATTCTATTGTTTTTAGCTTCCAGTGCTGTTGTTAAGAATTCTAAATCCATCTGACTTTTGATCCCTTGTATGTGATCTGATATTTCTCTATGAAAACTTATATAATCTTCTCTCTGTCCTTCACTTTTCTAAAGTTTTGTTATGCTGAATCTGTGAGTATATCTATTTTTATCAGTTATCCTGGGCATGTGGTAAGCCCTTTCAGTCTGAAACTCATGCCCTTTAGTTCTTGGAAATTTGCTTGAATTATTTTGCTGATCATTTTCTCCCCTTTGCTTTCCTGGAAATCATATTATTTGGATGTTGTATCTTTTGGAATAGTGATTGTATCTTTAAAAATACTTTCCATCTCTTTTCTTTTTGCTCATTGTCTGTGTCATTTCAAAACTTATCTTCCAGTCGTTTTATTGAGTTTCTCTGTTTCTGCTATCATGTTTTCAATTTCCAAAAGTTCCTTTTCGTTTTCTGATTTTCTTTTTTCCCTTATCATATCCTATTATTTTTTCTTTGTTGGATGCAATGTCTTCTCTTTTTCTGCTGGTTGCTCTCTCCTGTTTGTTGGTGGTTAGTTCTCTGTATTCCACATTAGAGACTTTCCTCTCATGTCTGATAGTCCCTGGTTGTTTGTTCAGGTTTAAGAGTCAAGCGGTTTAAGAAATGAACACAAATTCTGAATACTTGAGTGTGGCTTCTGGACTGTGAGCTTCACTGTAGGATGATCAGCCTGGAAACATTTACTGGGGAACCTCAGATGTCAGTGTTGTTAGTTTTTTCCTCTTGGGCTGGGTCAGGTTCTCCAGAAAAGGTTATTCCTAACTCCTGCTGGGCAGGTGTGGCCTGATTGCCAGTGCTCTGGGAGCCAAGGAGAAAGAGGGTGGTCGGTGTTTAGTATGCAACATTCTCTAATACTTCCGTTTTCTATGTGCCACTCTGCCCCTACCTGTGCATAATATTCTCCTATTCACATACAGTTTCTTTTATTCTTTCCAGAGAAAAAGTTTGAGGTAGAGAAGAGGTAATTGCCCAGTGGTTTGTAACGGCAGTGAGAGTTTATTCATTCATTCATTAGAATTTACTATGCACTGGGCATGGGTATATATACTTTACGAACCTTAGTTTATAAAGAGGGAAAAAATGTTTTTTCAGATGCAGGAATTCAGGGTGGTAAAGTAATATAACCTCAGACTTCTCAGCCAGTTAGTGGCCAGCTGGGACTTACAGCCAGGTAGCTGGGTTCCTTAATGCGTCATCTTGACAATATTGCACTGTCAGCTTGGGGTCTGACAGTTACACAGCTTACATGTGGTCCCCCTTTTCTTAGCCATCCCCACCATTCTACCTCACTTCCGGAGGTGACACCTGGTGCTGCCCATTCCTAAGTCTTTTGAGGATTTTGCGTTCTTGCTTGGATCCCTTTCTGGCTTTTCCCACTGTTGGCTTAGAACTTTGAAGTTGGTTACCACTCACCCATCTGCTTTCCAGCCTCCAAAATTAGGCAGATATTGTCTTCTCTCCTCTTGTCTTGGTCCTTCTGATTCATTCCTTTTAAACAAAATCTCTTTATTGTAGTTTTTGCAGTCTTGTCAGAGAGGGTGCTTTGGCTGCAAATGCTCAATTTGCCATATCTACCTATATGTCTTGAGATAGAACTTTCTACGACCCTGGTGGTACACACATTTAATATGATTTATAAGTTATAGAGAAATGAATGTTTATTCCAGCCCTAAATTTGTGGATAGAACTTATCCCAAGTTCATGTGCTCTGATGTATACTTATTCTTATACGTTTGAGAAATTCACGTGTGTCTCTGTGATGTGGACATTTGGGGGACGATGTGAGTGTTTCTTAAGCAGAAAGTTGCCTTATCCTACCTCCCCCCTCCACCGCCACTGAGCTACCTGATGATGTGAAGGACATTAACCTCTGGTTTCAGCCTCCTCATTGGCAAAATCCTCTTTCCTTTAGAAGGGGGCTGGGCCAGGAATTTGCCACTGGCATGCTTGATTTTTTTTGAGTCCGTGATGTTATTTGTGATATACTTTCCCTCCTTTAAAAAAAGTTTTCCCACTTGTGGAAGTTTCCAGTGTGTACCCCTTTTGTTTCCTGGTCACAATCACAGGTCCTTGGCAGCTCCCGGATCCTTTTCACCCCACTGGTCCAAACAGCCAAAATCTTGGTAGATTTGTGGCTGATTCAACATCAGAGCCATTTATTGACCTCCTGCTCTGGGGCAGGTGCTCTCTTATGCATGGAACACACAGCGATGAACCAGTGAAGTCCCTGCTGTCCCGGAGCTAGTGATCCAGAGCTCACTCTCATGCTAAGAAATATGTCCTTTGAAAGCAGTAAAAATAAAATGCACTTGGAGGGAAATGGGGAAGGGGTGATGAATTTTACCTGGAGAAATAAGGAAAAGATTCACACACACTGTGACACATGCATCAGTTCTCAAGGGAAAATATGACAGTTCTAGGCTGTGGAAATACTGTTGGTAAAGTGGGCGGTGATGGAGAAGGAGAGAAGATGAGGGAGGACGGGCAGTAAAACAGTGTGAACATGTGTTGCTATTTTCCTGTGTGTCAGGAGCCTAGATGGGGCATGGGGTTGCCCAGATAGAGGAGAGAAGTTTGGCTGAGCAAAGTCCAATGACCTGATTGAAGCCATGCTCTAGAGTTTGACTGCTTGGTCTGCAATATTTGCTTTATCACTTACTGGCTCTGATCCCAGGCAAGAGACTTTAACTTTACTCAATTTCTTTATCTGTAAAATGGGAGTAATTATACAAATTTAACCAATTGACCCGTGTAAATAATTTTGCATGGTATGTGGCACATAAGATAAGTGCTCAAATGTTACCTTTAATTTTGTGCCTATATTTCCGTTGTTCTGTATAACTATCCACTTCTCTATGTCCTTTCTCACTCTACAGAGGATTGGGCAGAAAGAAAAAGATATTGAAGAGCTTTCAGGGACAGTTTGAGGAGTTCAGTTTTGTACATGATGAGTTTACTAGGCCATTGGGACACCCAGGTGGAGATGTCAAAGAAAGATTTCAAGATTTGGTCTAGATGCTCAGAATGAAAGAGAGGTCTGAATTGGAGATATAGGTTTGTGAGCCACAGGTAAAGACAAGGGAGGGAGTGAGGTTAAATTTGGGGGAGGGAGAGAGTGAGAATGGAGAGGACTGAGCCGTTATTACCTTGAGGAACTCCTCCATTTCAAAGCAGAAAGAGGAGTCAGGGAAGGTATATATGTTAGAGCTGCCATAACAAATACCACCTACTGGGTGCCTTAAACAACAGACATTTATTTCTTACAGTACTGGACGCTGGAAGTCCAAGATTGATGTCTGACAGGGTTGGTTTCTGGTGAGAACCCTCTTCTGGGCTAATAGGTGGCCACCTTCTTGCTGTGTCCTCATGTGGCCTTTCCCCAGTGTGTATACATGTAGAGGGAGTGCTTTGGTGTCTCTTCTTATAAGAACACTAATCCTATTGGATCAGGGTCCCACCATATCACCTCATGTAACTTTAATTATCTCCATAAAGGCCCTATCTCCATTACAGTCATTTTGGGGGTTAGAGCTTCAACAAGTTAATATTGTGGGGTGGGGGAACACAGTTCAGTTCATAGCAGAAGGTAACTTGGAAAGATGGAAAAAAGAGGTGAAAGAGAACTAAGGGGATCAACAGGGGAAACAGGGAAGAGGAGGGTTCATGGACATACAAGGCCAACAATATCAAATGATACCATAATAATAATAATAAAAAGAGTAAGTAACATGTATGGTGTAACTATTGCGGGCAGGGCCCTTCCCATGAGTGACCTTGTCATTCCTCCTGGCACCCTGTGCTCTCAGTCCCATCGTCAAGTTCTGGAAACAGAAGCTCATAGAAGTTGAGTAACTTGATTGAGCTCCCCTGCTGGTGGGTAGAGAGCCAGTTTTCAGACTTGAGTCTCTCTAATCCCAAGGCACGTGCGTGCCCTTTTCACGATGATCGGCTGCCTCTAGAGGTGGGAGGTTGATGTTGAGAAGAGGTCACTGGCTTGCAAGGTATTCGGGAGGGGTTCAGTGGTGGTACAGGAGTAAGAAGGGCAGGCGTCAGCCTGCAGGTTGTACAGTGAGAGGGGGAAGTGCAGAGAGAGGGGGTAGCCTGGCAAGTCTACACCATTGTAAGGAATGGAAGTCCTCTTTGACATGTCAGCTGGATACTCATGAGAAAGATGACTCCATGGTCATGTAGCTTTGGGAAACCCAGCATTCTGTGTTCACTGGCATCAGAACGTGTGTGCACCACTTCAGATCTTTTTCTGCTTCATCCCTTTCTTGTTCTAGCTGCATCTCTGGCCAGTAGCTCTGCATGGACTCCGACTGCAGGCGAGTACGACCCAGTGGTGCCTCGTCTCAAGCATACACCTGTGTCTTCCACTGCCCGCCCTCACCATGGGTCTTACTCTGCGCCTGTACAAGTTGATGAATAAAATTTCCCCTTTCCTGAGACTAGAGTACAAAGGAGCCAGCATCACCCCCATCTGATGGCAGCCAGTCTCATTTTTCCTCTTTGCTTTCTCTGCTTTTGCCCCCTAGTCCCTCTGCCATGCTCTCTGGCTTTGCACTTCTAATTAGGTAATAGCACATTAAGGCTTCTGCCCCAGGCTCATTTTCTTTTGAAAGTGAGGCTAAAACTCCTAGACTAAAACATCCATTCCTTTAGAGATTTGTGGTATATATAGCATAATATGGTTTCTGAGAATTCTTCCAGAAACTGCTCTGCCTAATCCAGAGAGCTCTAAGCTTATTAAATGTTGAGACTTTAAAAAAAAATGTTACGTGAATTCAGCTCCCAGGATTCTAGTGTTCCATTGGCTACAGATTAGGTTTAGCTTGTGTAGTCTTATTCTGAAGGGCAGAGGTCAGCAAACATTTTCCTGTAAAGGGCCAGGTAGTAAATATCTTGGGTTTTGCAGGCCGTAAGGTCTCTGTTGCAACTATTCAGCTCTGCCATTGGAGCACAAAAGTAGGCATGGAGAATGAAGAAACAAATGGGCATGGCTGTGCTCCAATAAATCTTTATTTACAAAGTCAGATGACAGGCTGAATTTGGCCCATGGGCCATAGCGTGTTAACCCCTGCTAAGAGGTCAACACAACTGTGACTGAAAAGAGAGAAGGAGCTTGGTGGCTGGTCTGGGAGAGACAGCAGAGCTGGGAAAAAGGGCAAAGAAGTTGAAGACTCTTTTCTCTCACTGCTGAATGTTTCTCATTTTTCTTCTTTTGCCTCCTGAATTCCTCAATTGTGTCAGCAGGCGTGAAACATATCCTCTTGCTTTGTCCATAATCTGTTTTGCATAATCAAAGTAGGGCAGGTGGTCAGAGTCACCCCATGACTCCTCTGCCCTTGATGTTGATAGATGTACAGCATTTCAAGAATCTTTCTCTGCCCTGCAACATTAGGGGTTAAGGAAATCCTATCATTCTTGCCCATTGAGGGCATCTATCTCATGGCTCTGCCACCTTGAGCATGCCGTTTGTCAGTGTAATGCATCTGGGGGAGATTTGTGTACCAGGCCAGATGGGAAGGAGCCTGAGCAGTTTTGCCCACCTCAAGCTGAGTTGTGGATGCGTGTAAACAAACCTGCTTGGTGCAGAGCATCGAGTGTGCGCAGCACGTCCTGACTGTGAGCGTTTGTCTTTCCATAGTCAAGATAACAGGAATACATCAATAGGCTGATTTCACCCAGATATATGAGGACAGAGAAGAGGAGGAAGTGCAGCAAGGGAGGAAAATTCACAGGTAGTCAACATCTGCTGATGCCAGGTCCCTTGGTAACAACCTTATACATACTATAACATGTAATCCTCAGAGTCCTTAAGTAGGTGTCCTTGTTTTTATCCTTCCTAAGAATGAGAGAGGATATGTATTCTTGCCCATAGTTATGTAGCTAGTACAAGGGGCAGCCAGAAATAAAATCCCAGACAGACAACACTAAAGCCTGTGCAGTTCCAGCTACACCACACAGAGACTTGCCTCATGCTCTGCAAGTCCACCCGTGACCCGCAAATGGAATCCCCAAGGCACCGCAGTCAGTGTCTTCCATAGGTGAAAGCATACAGAACACCACCACTGAGTGTAGACACATCCTGCAATTTAAACGTGAAACCAGCTCTCCTAGCAGTCATTGCACTGGAGTGTGAGAGAAGCTATGTCTCTGTCTACCACCAGTGTTAAGAGGCAGGAGCTTGGGGCTAGACTGCTTCTGTGCCCAGATGTCCATGTGAAAGAGTTAACAGAATTCAGGGGCTCTTGACTTGAGTAAACTGGTGGGGAGTCCTGCCAATTATTTAGAAAGCTGGAGCGTCCATTAGTGACAAATGAAATAGGCTGTCTTTGTATTGGAGCTCAGGGTATATAATGGATTTTCCCAGCTTCATATTCCTCCATTTCTGGTAGCTGAACCAACCTACCTTCTCCTTGTGGCCCGATTCTCCTTCTCCTCTTTGTGTTTTTCCATAAGTGTTCTCCCCCAATACATTTTTTGAGCTTCTGTCTCCATTTCCGTGTGTGCTTCCTAGAGAGCTCTAACTGGTCCTGTGCTCCCTAGAGAACCACCAGTAAGGTAGAGTTTTGAGACTGGATCACTGCCCAGCTGGCAGTGCACCCCATCCCAGGTGGTCACTGGACCATGGACAGACTCTGGCACAAAGTGTCAAAACTTCAACGTGATATCTTGGGAGAATGTCACAGTATAGGAGAATGCGTTGATCAGTGTGATGATCCAGGTGTTTGGAATACATGGCGGGGGGAATGATAAATATTAGGGTAATAGAATTGAGTGGTTGTTACTAAGTTTCATTGTCACCCCATAGACAGATCATCAAAGGCTGAGAGCAATTAACTGGCGATTGAATATTGAATGTTAGAGCTAGACAGTCTCTTTGGTAGCTAACAAAAAAGCCCTTATCTCATTCAATGAACAAAGAAAAAGCTGAATATCAACCCAAGGTCTAATAGAGTGGCTATATTTCAAAGATGGTTGAATGCTCAACTGTGGTAGGTCTTTTATGCTGAAGTCAGATTCCTGATTGAGGAAACGTAGGACTCTGACACATGGATTGGGGCAACCTGGATGGATTTCCCTAAGAAGTTTGCTTCCCAAGACTTCTATAAATCTTCTGAGCTAGAAGTGCCCCCAGACTCTCTGTTAAGAGCTACTATCCACTACCCCAAAGTGGGATGGGAATACAGAGCTTTTTCTCCCACAGGGCAATAGGCTTATAATTTCTCTCTGGCTGCCAGGCTTATAATCAGCATTAAATTGCACCATAATCCATCAGGGGGTATTCTGAGACTCAGAAAGAAGGAAATCATCTACACTTAAGGGAGCTGAATGACCTAGCCAGGGGCTGGGGGAGTATCTGTGAGACTGGGTACTGAATGTGCTCAAAGGGGCCAGAGCATAAGATTGGACAACGGATATGGAGTTCAGTATCCTGGAAAGAACCTAGGGGTTGGTGCAAATTTGCTGTTAAGATGATTCTTAGAAGTGTGGGAAAAGCCCACTTTGAGTGATGTTGAAATGCCTGAATTTCTGTGGCAGATGGTACAGGAAGGGATTAAAAGGATCAGGGAGTGGGCGTGCTGGAATGGATATATTATCTGAGGTTAAAAGACCACCAGAGGATTATGTTCTATCAGAAGGCCATGAGGACCCGTAATCATTAAGGCCACCATGAGTGCACTCACTATGAAGTTCAGATATGGCACTTCTCTGCAGGCTGGGGCTAATAGTTGGAGAGGCTGTCGCGGATTTCCGCTCACTAATAGCCAGGGATGATAGCCTTCCCCTCCCCACAAAGCCATAGAAGCCAGGTGGTGGCGGTGCTTAACCATCAGAAGTTGGTTCGTGTGGGTGGAATTTGAGGGAGCTGCAACTGACATAATGGTAGGCAGGGTTGGAGGGGCAGCTAAGAGGACTTGGCTTGCAAAAAGACGTGGATATGGTTAATAGCACGTGGTATCTCCAAGGCTAAAATAGTTGGGCAGCCAAAGGAGGGTGCTGCTTAACCTCTGTAATCAGAAGAGGACAAGAATGGAGAAGCAGGAGGCTGAGGGTAATCACAGCAATAAAAAGCTCCAATCTTTTCTTAGTTTCTGGGCCTGCATCAGTCTCTGGACCTGGGACCTCTATTGAAGATATGGCCAGACCACCGGGGAAGACAGTGCACACTACAACAGATAGGAATTGTAATCAATCCTGTATCCTTCCCAAAGGATCTGTGGCCATTTTCCCCTGTGGGGAAAGGGAAATACTCAAGCATTTTGGGGAATTTGGGGATAGGGTCTGAGTTGACATTGATTGACTTCATCATAGCTTCCCTTTAGCTCAGCACTGTTTGTGGCCACTGCATGCTGGTGCAATGGACACAAATGAAGTGGCCACAGTGACAGAGAGATGGAGGTTATACAAGGTGCTAATATCATAGTGTCAGATTCAACATGGCCATTCTAGCTACTGCCTCTTTTGAATGTCCAATCTGCCAATAATAGGGACCTATGCTCTGTAGCTGGGAAAGCGCTATTCCCTGAAGAGATCAATTGTCCGCTTGGTGGCAAGATTAGTCCCTTCTATTCTGCAAGAGCCAGAATTTTCTTCTTCCAGGAATAGATACCTATTCTGGTTATGGGTTCACATTTCCAACCCATGGGCCTCAGCCAGAACCATTATCCATGGAATCCCATACACCATAACAGCTGACCAGAGAACCAACTTTATAGCAAAGGAAGTATGGGAGTGGACCCATGACCATGGGATTCACCAATTGTATTACATGCCTCTCCACCCAGAAGCTGCCAGCCTGCTAGAATTTTGGAATGGCCAGCTGAAGCCAAGAGAAACGCTCTGCACAGATGGGGCATCATTATTCAGAAAGTGGCACATGCAGTGAAGCAAAGACTTTTTGCCGGTAATCAACCTGTACATTCCTGCCCACTTTCTGTGGGCTGTGGTTCCAAAGTTAATTCAGTTTTCAGAGCTTTTACCCTGTTATTTGGAGCTGTCTTATATGTGTGCCACCCAGTGGTCAGTTGGAGTGCTGGGGATCTGTTTGTTAGTTCTATTCTCAGATTTTTTCTACATTGATTAAATCAGATCCACACATGCACAGCTTTGGGGGTAAGCCCAGGAATTCACTGAAAAACTGCATGGTTGCCATGTCTCTCTACGATTTCGCACCTATTACGTTCTTGTTGTATGTGTATCCCCTTTTTATTCCTTAGACCAGAAAGCTGGGGATTCAGTTACCAATCTCTGTTACGTGTTTCTTCAACTGCTTCCACACTGAGAGACAAGCTGCAGGAGGAGAGAGGGAGAAAAAAATCAATGGGAGTTTGACCCACCCTCTTGGAATTGAGAGCTCCATGGATTGCAAAGCAGGGTTCCCCTCTCAGAGTTTTGGTTCCTTTGGACTCCTGTTGCTGCGGCAAAGAGATTGCTGGGGGCTGGGCCACAAGTAAATGGAAGGAGAAAAGAAATAGGAAATCAATTCCAGAGGACTTCCACACTCTCCCTGAGCATTAGAAATCCCCTTTATTGCTTGTTGAGCTGGAACTAAAGGGCTTCCCTTGGAGCTCTTTCTACACCCTGCCACCCAATTCTGGATCTCAGGTGGTTTTGGGGGCTGATGGACTGCCAGAAGGAGAAAATGGTAAATTTACCATCAGTTTGGTGGCACATCAAATTCTGGTTTTCTTTCCAAATCTGCCTGCTATTGTTTACTTTTCAAATGCCTCGAATAACTGCTCCATGCATTTTGTCAGGTTTTATAGCTACATTCAGTGGAAGAGTCAGGGTGGACTCTACTTAGTCCGTTTCACCCAGAACCATAACTCCTATATTGAATTTTTTTATTATAGCAATTCCATATTTTGTTTACTTTCAAGATGTATTTTTGTTCCAAGACCTTTTATTTTCTTCACTTTTTCTTCTTTTAATAATATATAATAATGATAAAATTCCTTTGCCCAGGAAAAGTCTTACTTATGCAATCAGGATATGAAAAGAGAAGTCTTTTATAATTTTAAAAATAGTGCTTCTTTTTCTCTTGAATAGATTTGCAGTTTTTTTTTTTTATTTGTATTGTAGTATTTCCTGTGGTTTTCTATTTTTCATTAGTTCATTTACCACTCCATCTCCTAATGGGACCATCATATTAGAAATGGTGAAAACAGTGAAAACATATATTTCTCTCTGTATATAGTTGTGTTTATATCTCATAGATTATTATATACAGTTTTATAAGATTTACCTTTTTTTCCCAAAATAGACTGTTGAAGCATTCTTAATTTCCATCTTGTTATTTAGACTAATGCTTAGTTTCTATATTTTTGTATGTATTAGTGTGTGTCCTGAGAATAAAGTATCAATATATAAAATTTCTTCTTTTTAAAGTGCATTAGAATATTCTTAATGTCTTATTGCTATCTTTCTTTTTATATAGCATCTCTGGATACTATAAGAAAAGTCATATTTTTGCAATTCTGGGGTAGTGAGCCGGTATCAGTTAATAACATCTAGATTATTATCTGTTTATTTCTCTGCTTGCAGAACTGGGCAGTGATCACCTTGAGGGAAGGTACAAAAGACCTCTTCATTTTTGTATTCCCAGCATCCAGAAGAGCCAGGTAGCATGTGGATATAAGAAACATTTATTTATATTCTTTTCTACTGTATTAATTTCTTTGACATTCTGTCTCAAATATGTTTTCTATTTTACTAATTGATTCTTTTCTGCAACATCAATTCTATTATTAACCACTTCCAATACTGATTTAAATTGTTCCATAGTGAGATTCAAATTCATTCTGTTCCTTTTTCGAAGATGCCATGGAAATATCTCATTATGATTTTAAGCTTTTCCCCTATTTGTTCAAATGTTCTCAGAGATTAAGCGTTGAGAGGCTGTTTTGAAATTTTGCCTTTGTTGCTCCTCTAATGGAAAAGACTGAATCATCCACGTCCTGGATTTGGGGTTGGGTAATTATTAAAGGAACATTCTTAATCCTCAGGTCCAATCAGGGTCAGGTGATGCTAATTTCTCAGTGCTGCTGAAGTTTGTAGTCTCATTTGAAAAAGTTTGTTATTTCTATCTTTTCAGCACATCAGATGTTCCCAAATATGGACTATGATTCATAACAAGGAGTTCTTTTCAGTTTGGAGTAAGGATCAGAAAAGTACCCCTCATGTAATCATATTGCCAGAGTGCTAGTCCAGTAATAGGGGTAGGACTGGGGCTCAGGCCAGTTCGTACATTTTCACCTTAAAGCTCTCAGGAGAGAGGAAATAGGCTATCACTGGATCATGGCCTGAAGTGTGAGCTCATATGGTGAGATTTCTCAGTCATGTCCTGGCTGTTCAGCTATAGGTAGAGTATAAGCCCCGAGTTGGCTCCAAGAGCTCAGGCCACAGCCAGTCTCTTCTCTTGACACAGTATCGCTTATAAGTTGGCGTCCTGGGCTTGGGTTGGCTGCTGGTGCCCACTCTTAATTCTCCCCAAATTTTGTAAGAAAGAATATACATTCATTCCCAAATAGGAAATATGCTCAAAATTCTTGTCAAACATTTTGGATGTTAATGTGGACTTTTCCCCATTTAGTAGAAAATGTCAAGGATATTTTAAGAGGAAATGGGGAGAAAGGGACTTTTGTGGATTCCCTCACAGTAGTATCTTTCTGAAATGACAGTACATTTTCATCTTAACTTCCTTACCTGTTATTTTTATCTGAGAATCCTTTCTGTGTCAAGTTTGGTGCCTTCTTAGTTTCCAAGTGCTTAATTTATGGGTGAAGTTTTCATCTTCTTTGACAATTCTGCCTGTCATCATCTTTGATCCTGTTTGTAAGTCGACTGTCTCACATTCTTCCCTATCCCCATAAAACTCCCTCTGTCCTTTGCCGTGACTCAGCCATTCTTTTGTGCAAAGTCAGGAGACTTGAGTCTTGTGTTAGCTTCTCCTTTCAGAGATAGCATAGTCCTTTCTCTTACAAAATTGTGATCCTTAGGAAGAAGAAGAAAATTAAAATATAACCATTGTCTTCACATGCTTCCATTTATCTTCAGGTCTCTAAAATCTCTAGATGTGCAATTAACTTTCTTTTTGATTTTTTTTTTCTTTTTGATTTTATATGCTCCCAGGTGATCTAGGTAAAATTCATGATCCATGTGCTGGGTACATAGCTTAAAACTCTCCATCATGTATCAGATTCATGTTTCAAGAAGAGAGCATATTGGTCATAGAAATACATGGTCGTCTATATCAGGCATTTTGCTTACTATTTCACTAAACTCAGTCAGACTAGTTTAAGCACTGTAAGGATCTGTAAACATATCACAGGAGCAACCAGGAACAAGAAATATAGATAGACCCACAGGAGACTGTGGGAAGACATTCGGGAACCTTTCTGAAACCTTGAAAATGTTAAAGTATGTGGGCCGAGCGATGGGATTCAGAATGTCCTGCTTGAGCAGTGGAGGAGCTGAGGGTGCGGGGTGTGGAGACTAATATCACCCTGTTTGGCCCTGAAGGATGGCTGGTTAGCCAAAGACGGGTAAGATTCCTCAGAGGAGGAACAACCTAAGACAGGCACAGCCGCAGAGGGGCCAACAGGGGTGGTGCATAGAGCCTTCCTTATATCACCGTGTTTGGCCCTAGAGGATGACTGGTTAGCCAGAGACGGGTAAGATTCCTCAAGGGAGGAACAACCTAAGACAGGCACAGTCGCAGAGGGGCCAACACCGGTGGGGCACAGACCCCTAATATCTGAGAGAGGTCTCCTGCCCCCAGGGCTGTTTTGCTCTCCACCCCCAGCTCAAATCCACACCTGCTCAACTTGGACCCAGGAAGTAAACAAAGATAATTGCCTCAGTCATGTGAGGCCTTTGATTGTTTATGAGTGTAACCTGAGAATGTTAGCCCACGAACTCAATAAAAGCAACCTGGGATGAGTCAGCAGGGCTCTTGATCCAAGAGGTCTTGAGCCCCCCGGTCCCACTTTTCTCTTCGGTCTGTGTCTGTGTCTTCTTCAAGCTTGCGGCACCCGTCACTCACCTCGAGTCGCCGAGCTGGTCTCGGCAGGAGACTAGAATCAGGACCTGACAGAACATCTGGAGCCAGGGTTATTCTCTGTTTTTCAGGGCTGCCTAGTCTCACCTCTGTGCCCCTTTGTCCTCCACGCCTTCCCTTCTCTTTTGTGCATATGATTAAGGGCAAATATCATCTCCAGCTTAGTTTCTCATCATGCCCCCATTCAAGTATACAGCAGAGATTGACTAATATATCCCAAATCCCACTCATATGAGGGGAAATCATTGGCCCCGATTAGGTCCAGTCAGCTGTGTCATATAGTACTGCAAAGTACTTCATCTCTGTGAGGGGTGGTCGTTCTCAGAAAAAGGAGTGGCTTACAGCCTGGAAAGACATCACAAAAGGGGCCTGCCACAGTGTCCCGCTCGAGGACTTCACTGAGTACCGCACTGCCCTGGACATGACAAATACATTTTCTCTCCAGTGTGTTCACTTTACTCCTCCGTAGCGTCTGGAATATTTCTTTTTCTCCAGAATTCCTGGTGCTCATCCTCCGAGGGCAGAATCCTGAATATGTATGTGGTTTTAGCTCTAACATGGGTCACAGATTTCTCATTCTTTAATCCTTCTCTCTGTATACCAGTGCCATCATCTATAAAAAGTAGACATAATGATACCTATGGCTCTTGGGGAATTAAATGAGATCATGTATATAAAAGTACCTACAATAGTGCTTGGCATGTGACATGTACTCAAACAATTTTGAGCTGCAGTTTCTTGTATTCTTTCTCTGCTCACTGATTTATCTCTTATTCTTAGCAATACTTTTCTACTTTCCTTAGTGCTTTTTACGACAGCACACTGTCTTTGCCAAGCCCCCTGTCTGTGGTTTGCAGAATTCTGCTTCTTGAAAATGAGAATGGCTTTTGGCCATTTCCAGCCTATTGAAAACTTGCCATTTTACATTCATTTCTCAAAGATCTCTGACAGAAGCTTGTTGATTCCAGTCGAAAATTCTCTTTGTACCTTGAGCTCTAATGTGTCAGCCAAGAGACCTGAAAACACTAAGAGAACGTAGGTGCCTTTACAATCTCCTAATGGATTTTAAACTTTAATTCTCTCGTGGTGGTTTAATCCTATTCCTCCAAGTCCAAATACCATGTTCTTGGAGCAAAAGGAAGCAGATAGAACATAAAGGGATTCACTTTCCTTCATTCATCCACGTTCCACGATTGGTCGCAAGTTTACCCCTCCCGTGGACTTTTCCAGGCTGTCAGAGTAACTGAGAAAGCCTTACTGAGAGTCTTAGCATTTTGCAAACTGCAGCTCACGCTGGTCTGTTTTTCACATTTTCTGTTCATCAGCTTTGATCATGTTCCTCCTTCCCTTTTTTTGAGTATGTTCTTTTACAACTTGAATTAGTTACTGCCCAGTGGGCAGACCCAATGCTTTATTTAGATAACAGTTTGATTAGTTGACTGACAAAATGATTAACTTACTCCATATCTAATTCCTGGGAGGGTTTGAGGCAGCTATAGCTGTATTGTACTAATCATGACCCATTGCATTTTAATTATTTAAAAATAGCAGTTGCTTGGGGGCAGGGACCAAGTCTCATCCTCTTTTCTTTGCCTAGAATGGAGCCTGGCACCTAAATATAACACTAGCTTCCATCTATTGTGCTGTACGTGGTGCCAGGCACTTTTAAGTATATTATCTTATTCAACCATCGCAGTAATCACATGGGAAAAAATGCTGTTACATCTCCATTTTTATGGATGAGACAACTGTAATGTAGAGAAGTTAGTTAACACGTCCAAGATCCCTGATGTAAAGTAGTGGGGCTGGGGTTCAAGTGCCATTGGCCAAATAGCAGGACTTGACTTTTAGCTGCTACTCTGTTCTGTCTTGCCCAGTGATGGCCCCCAGCATGACTGCTGGATTGAGTCCTCCACGTCTTCTTTTTCACCAGGGTCAGTTACAAATGCAAAATGGAATCACAGTTTTGAGAATTATCCTCCTTCCCAAAGCATCATGACTTATAATCCTGCTTATGCTTTCTCTTAAATTTCTGAAATCTGCCTTCTAAAATCTAGTACATACCTCCAACTTCACCCCACTGATTCTGTTTTGCTACCATAAGATGACATGATAGTTTTCTCTTAAGTTTCTATAATTTCTACTTCATTAACCATTCCTTCTTGGTGGTCAGAAGAAAATCCAAGACAGTTGTGATCACTTCCTTTACCTCGGCCACTTCTCTCTCCGATTCAGTAGCTTCTGAGTACGACAGACTCTTACATCTGATTGTTCTGAGCTTGAGTTCCTTCCTTTTCAGACGTGGTGATAGCATGTGGGCATCTTTCCCATGCTATTTTCATTTCTCTTAATGCATTTTGTGTTTTGTTCGACAGATGTCAAAAGCAGTAAATATTATCTGAGTCAACTCTTTTTTGAGTAAACTATGACTGCTGTCATCGTTTAAAAGTCACAGCTTCTCTCTTCTATAGGAATTTATTCCAAGAGCTTATTTAGGCATTTCTCTCTTGGTCCTAGACCAATAACCATTGAAAACACTTACCTCCCCACCCTGCCATTGGATTTTTAGGCTGAATTTTTCCCCTGTGGGGTGACTGAAAACAACAATCTCAAATACCTATAAACTAAAGCAATTCAAAGATTAACAGATGAATACCTGACTCTGGTTCAGAACGAAGGCTATTTGGGTGATCTTTCAAAATGGAGATGGGGACCTAAAGGTGTCTGGCCACTAGGTGGCAGTGCAAATGGTTATGGCAAAATGTATTGTTCATTACCTGTTTTCCTAGACGTTGATATAGAGAAACGGTATAAGGACCTGTAAACACCAGGGTTTTAAGAAGTTTTTTGTTAGAATTTCAGGTTTGTAGGTTTTGGAAAAATACTCTCAAAGACAGACTGAAGCTATCATATCTATGCTCTGAGTCCAGCAGTTGGTGTGTTGAGGGTACCACAACTGTGTTATGACAGAGAAGATCTGACCTGTCTCATTGGGGGTGTGTGTGTGTGTGTGTGTGTGTGTGATGATTCTCTGCTCACTTTAGCTATTTCTCTTCTTTTTCAGCTTAAAATCTTCTCTCTGAGACCAGCTGGTCTCTGGATATAGGCTTGGGAATTATCACCTTGGCTAAGAGCTCACAATTTTTTTATCTTCCATTTTGCTCCAGAAATCCAAATCCAGTTAATTTATACAGTTCCCATGTCCTTCTCTCTTTCCCCAATCAAACCTTCCCTGGGAAGATAAATGAAATTGCCCCTGGATTTCTAGACCAACCACCTTCCTGTTGTAGACCCCACTGACCCACGGGTCCTTGTTTTTCCTGGTTCTTTCCTTGCAGCTCTGGTCCTATTTCTGAGGGGAACTTTGTAAACATTATGCCTCTCTAGGGGGTAAGCATCTCAATTCCTTCTCTAGGTCTCAAGTCCAGCTCATGTTCTCTTCATTCTGCTGATGTCAATATTGAGTTTCAGAGGTCACATAGCTTGTCACTGAAGGAGCTGGGATTTCAGTCCAGGTGGGCCTTACACCAAGGGCAGCTGTCTGCATGACCCTCTCCAGCCTCCCTGCTGGAGGGTCTCAGCATTGCTTTGTAGAGCGCAAGCTGTTGCTGTTTCTCCAGAAAGACCGCTTCTCCCTTTGTGGAGGGTTTCTCTGAATGCACAGCTCCCTCTGGGCTGACCTTTGGATTCCACTTCCTGTGTGAGGCAGGCGTTAAAGAGACTCTGTATTAAGATGCAGGCTTGAGTCCTGCACATTCTCGGGGACCAAGCACATTTCCCTGCTCAGTTTTCTATGCGGTTTTCTTTAGACACATTTGTACTTTGTCTGAAAGGAAGGATTGCTGCGGGGTGGTCCCACCCCAACACATGCAGGCAGAATACAGCTGCAGGACTCAGAAGGCAGAGAAGATCAAGATTGTCCCTTAGGGTCCCCTGGTTTACCTACTATATTTATCCCCAGAGATGAGACGTTTATGGAAAGGAGCTGGTTTAAAGAGGATGCTGCTGTGAAAATATGAAGAAAAATTGGCTATTTTCAGCTCTGCTATGCTCTAAAGCTTGGAAAATCAGGAGCCACAAAGAAGATTAACCCAATCTCTTTCCTGTTGTGCTTCCACTGGGACAGACCTCTGAAGGCCTTGCTGCCTGACTTTCATTAAGAATGTCACCGTCATCGAGCTGAATCAGGCCCTGACTCTGAGGTGGGATTGCTTTTTAGGGATATGTTCTGAGAGCTCTGTGGTGAACCAGTTGCTTTAGACATGGCCAAGAAGGAGAATATGGTTTTGTTTGGTGATAAAATGAGATTGTAGCTATCAGGGAAAATAGGAAAGCAGAGAATTGCTGAGGAGAGTTTTTAGCATGGTGTCAAGACCTCTAAATCTGTAACCTGTAAGGGACTAATTAGATCAGTCCTAGGAGTCAAGACTTGCCAGGGTTAAGCTCTGAAAAACGCTTGAGGACAAATGGTTTGGTTCAGTAGTCCTGGGCAGGCTTGTCACATTTTACATCTGGGAGGAAGGAGAAAACTCAAAATTTATATCACATACCAAATGTACTTGATGTTTAATTATGTTATTTTACTTAATTTTAAACTCTTTGAGAATGAGTAGTATCATCACCCCCATTTTACAAGTATATAATTAAAATAAAGATACTTAGAAATATTTAATAACTTGGTTAAGGTCACACTGCTGGTCAGGGGTGGAACACAGATCTGACACTGTTGCCCATGATTTGGAGATGATAGATCAATGTGTATTGCCTTATACATGGCTTTATCAAATGGTGACCCTAAATACAGGACCTGCTTTGTCACACACACACATATACACACATAGCAAATAATGGCCTGGGAGCATCTATAGAGAAATGTGAGCACTAGGACACACATGGGTTTCTGAGAACAAATTTCCATTCACCCTCATTCCTTTTGTTGATAAGGTTACTGGAGATAACAAGTTGTGAGGAGTGACCTTAATAATTGTTGCCAAGAATAGTAGCTGTGACTAGAGGTCGCTGTTCATAGATTGATCACCAGTAGAATATTGTTCTGACTCCCCAACCTCTGCAAGTGTTTCCTCACTCCTTTTGGCCCTTGACCCCTTATTGTAACTCTGCTTAGGCTGTTTTGACTCTATATGATGCTCCAGCCCCAGACTGGCTTTGAGTCACAGTTTGCCTCACATTTATAACTCTTATAGAGCCTCTCAAATTTTGGAGCCCCTCTTCTAGTCTCTCCAGGTGGCTTGAGTTTCAATTTCTTATATAAACCTGACAACTGCCTTGGACAGGTGACTAGATGGGGTAGTTTCCTGAGAAGGAAGTGGAAATAGCCTTGCATCCAAAGCGACGCAGGCTGGTCGTGGCAAAGAGCAGGCGGGCAGAGCTAAGTTTCATGCACTGAAAGGACAAATAAGATTTTGATTCAGAGTAAGGTGGATGAGTCAGAACATCCCTGTACCAAATCCAGAGATGGGGACAAAGAAGACACCGCCTGGGCTGTGTTATAGGGAGGATGTGGCTGAAGTGGAAAGGACAGCAGCTGTTTGGGGTAACTGTCATTGCATAACAAATCATCCCTAAATGCAGTGGTTCAAAACAATAGTCGATTTAGCTCAAGAGTCTGCTGCTTGAATAGGGCTTAGTGAGGCAGGCCCATCGCTGCGGAATCACCTGATGGAATGGCTCTACCAGGGCTGGGGTTTCCACTCCTAAGACAGCTCACTCATGTGCCTGGCAAGTTGTTGCTGGCTGTTGACCAGGGGCTCAGCTGGGCTGAGGGCTGGGGACCTTGGTTCATTTCTACACAGGCCTCTTGATGCACTCCCCGCCCCAGGCTGCTTGGGTTCCTTCACAGCGTGGTGGCTGGGCTCCCAGAGTAAGCGGCCTGGAGAACCGCACCCAGCTGCACTGCCATCCCCTCATGCAGCACCAGTGTCCCCACATTCTGTTTGTGGAGTCAGTCACAGAGCCCTGTCCAAGTTCAAGGAGAGAGAACACAGACCCCAGTTCATGATGGGGAGGTGTCAGCATCACATTGTAAGAAGAGCAGGTGGGATGGAAGATGTTGTTGTGGCCATTTTTGGAAAATGCAACCTGCCAACCAGGCTGTCAGAGGGAATGCAAAGAAGGAGGGAGATTATACAATGTATCCCTAGGCCTTGGTTTCAGAATCTCCAATCTAACAGTCTTGAATGGATGGTTACTCCTATGAGGTGATTAGCTGATGCTGGGAAATCTCAAGGAAAAGGTAGTGTGTTCTCTCTTAAGAGTATTGGAACTTTTGCTAACAAAGGTAGCCCAGTTATTGGCTTATTCCTGCCCAGTTACAGCTTTGGTGCAATTAGTGGCATTTGTCTTCATTCTGGTCTAGTCTGAGGAAGGTGGAGGTCATTTATCATTGGAGAGAGGGAGGGGAAGGCCTAAAGGATTTGTGTAGAACATCACCTGTGTGTGTGTATATGTGTGTGTGTGTGCATTTATGTCTTCCAGAAAGTAAGTGGTACCATAGGTAAGCTAGCACATGATAGGCTAAGATTTGCTGTCAACTGTTAACCCTTAGGGCCAGTTCAACAGTGGGGGTGGGTTTTGGCATTGCTCAGTCACTGGGGCTAGAGGCTAAGCCACCAGAGCCCACGAGGCAAAAATGATGTATTGGGCAGAGTTTTACAAGGGTTGACCCACACTTATGAGCCTGATGAAATTTATCCTGGGCAGAAAGAGGTCTCAGGTAACCTGTTTCCCCTTTGTCTCATTGAGCCTCATCTATGGGTCCTCATTGATCCATGTGGATTTAGCAAGCCATAGCTCCAGTAACGTGAGGACTGGGTAGAGTTTCAACATTTTAAAATTGTTAACTATATATTTCTGTAAACATATTTGGGTGTTTGTTTCAAATATAGGAGAAAAAGAATACAGGGAAGAATATTGGGTTAGAGAAGCACACTGCCATGAGAATGATAAATGTTAAGTGAATCAGTGATTATATGGTCTATTTGTTTAAGGAACTGGTACCTCTCTTAAACAGTTACTGTGGCTCAATGGGCAAAATAGGCTTTCACGGATGTTAAATGTGTCTGTACATGTGAGGGCTTGCACCTGTTTGGGATAAATATGTGCGTATGCAGGGTAAATTTCACTTTAAATGTGTGATTTTCTTCCTGAGCCTTAACTACCTGAGAGAATACGATTCTGTGCTTCTTCAAGGCTGCAATATTTCTATCAATGAGCCAACGAAATTAGAAAATTCAAGCATCATCTGAATATAAAATAGTCATGTAAATTGTAA
Source organism: Hippopotamus amphibius kiboko (assembly GCF_030028045.1). NCBI lineage: Eukaryota > Metazoa > Chordata > Mammalia > Artiodactyla > Hippopotamidae > Hippopotamus > Hippopotamus amphibius. Next base: position 53,729,436 of record NC_080190.1, on the reverse strand, counting down.
CTTTCTCAGGATTAGGTGTTAAATTACCAACTTTACATTTTATTTAATTATATTTGTCAGCCAGTCAGACAACAAGTATTTGTAGAGAGCTTACCCTGTCTCAGGTGCTGGTTTAGATGCTGAGCAGATGGTGGAAAAATAACTGAATCTCTGCCTTCAAGGAGTCATACACTAATTTGGTGAGAAAATAACCATGCAAATAAATACAAATATAAATATATATATATTTATATATATGTTATTTTGTATATATGTTATATGTGTTTATATACGTTATGTGTTATATATATGCATATAAACCAGATGGTTTGAGGAATTGATAAGTGTTATGAAGAAAATAAAAGTTAGTAATATAATAGAAATTGACTGGGAAAAGGGACAATTTTAAATTAGGTCATCAAGGAGGGTCTCTCTGAAGGGTGACGTTTTGGTATCAGGGTGATGTTGGCCACGTAAAATGAGTTAGGAAGTGATCCCTTCTCTTCAATTTTTTGGAAGAGTTTGAGAAGGATAGATATTACATCTTTGAATGTTTGGTGGAATTCACCTGTGAAGCCATCTGGTCCTGGCCTTTTGGGGAGCTTTTTGATTACTGTTTCAATCACTGTACGAGTGATCAGTCTATTCATATTTTCTGTTTCTTCTTGTTTCAGTCTTGGAAGGTTGTATGATTCTAAGAGTTGTCCATTTCTTCTAGGTTGTCCATTTTGTTGATGGGTAGCTGTTCATAGTATTCTCTTATAATTCTTTGTATTTCTGTGGTGTTGTTCTTTCTCCTCTTTCGTTTCTGATTTTATTGGTCAGGGCCTTCTCTCTCTTTTTTTTCTTAATGAGTCTAGTTAACAGTTTGTCCGTGTTGTCAGATATTATCTTTTCAGAGAACCATCTTTTTTCTACAGTCTTTTTAGTCTCTATTTCACTTATTTCTGTTCTGATCTTTATTATTTCCTTCTGAAGAGTGATATTTGAGAAGGAAACAGCTATTTGGAGATCTAGCTGAGGAGTATTCCAAGAAGATCTTGATGGGATAAGGTAGGAAGCTGAGAAGGATAGAAAGAAGGCCACTTGCTGGTGTACAATGAGCAAAAGAGTAAGGGAAGAGGAAGATTTTGAAGAGGCAGACAGGGATTAATAACACTGGCCTTTCTGATGTGGTAGGAGGTTGGGTGTTATTCTAATGGCAGTGAAAAGCTACTGGGGAGTTTTCAGCATGAAGATGGTGCTGTCTGGTTTGCAATTCAGGATGATTACTCTGGATGTATGTGATGAATGGACTGTGGAAGAACAAGTTTGAAAGCAGGAGGTTGCTGTATGGTCTAGATAAGACGTACTGGTGGCTTAATCTAAGATATGGCACTAGTGATGGTGAATAATGACATAATGGGGGAAAGGTGTGCTTCAATAAGGAGCGTGGAGGATCCTGACCCCACCTCCAGGCATAGTGGTACAAAGCCTGCTGGGGGAAATAGTAGCCACCACTGAAAGGCCTGCAGGATATTTGACATGCATAGTGGATAAGCATTAAGTCAAGAGAGAAAAAGGAAATCAAGAAAGTCAAAGGCCAAAGCCCTAGGAGAATATATTGATGATAGAGTATGAGTCCCAGTGGTCACAGAGGCTGTGCTCTCTAAGCTGATATGGTGGCAATTGGGGGTGAACACTGTGGGATAGTGGCCTCCTTACTGAAATACAGGGTGAGGGTGGGTATTGTGGCATTCAAGAGAGAAGAGCAGTGAAAGGTCTGGATAACTGTCCTTTTTATGGTGCATGAAGGATTTCTCTGGGGGAAATTCTGCATCTACATAATAGAACATATTCTAGACGTGTCTTTGCACTAAGGCGAGGGGCAACTGTTAAGACCTGGTCCCTGAGGTTTGTAGTTTTCTTCTACTGGCTGAATAAGTCCCAGGTGAGTCCAGCAGAATAAGATACCACACAGGAGAGGTGCTCAGGTTGCAGCTGGGTACATCATGGGACAAGGAAGCTTTGTTTTGTGTCGCTATGAACAGGTATTTTTTTTGTTTTTTGTTTTTTTTTAAATTTTATTTATTTATTTATTATTTTCTTGGGGATACACCAACTTCAATCAACTGTTTTTATACATATATCCCCATATTCCCTCCCTTCCTTGACTCCCTTCCTCTCGAGTCCCCCCCACCCTCCCCGCCCCAGTCCTCTAAGGCATCCTCCATCCTCGCGTTGGACTCCCTTTGTTATACAACAACTTCCCACTGACTATTTTACAGTTGGTAGTATATATATGTCTGTGCTACTCTCTCGCTTCGTCTCAGCTTCTCCTTCACCCCCCGCCCCCTCCCATACCTCGAGTTCTCCAGTCCATTCTCTGTATCTGCATCCTTGTTCTTGTCACTGAATTCATCAGTACCATTTTTAGATTCCGTATATGTGAGTTAGCATACAATATTTGTCTTTCTCTTTTTGACTTACTTCACTCTGTATGACAGACTGTAGTTCTATCCACCTCATGACATATAGCTCCATCTCATCCCTTTTTATAGCTGAGTAATATTCCATTGTATATATATGCCACATCTTCTGTATCCATTCATTTGTTGATGGGCATATAGGTTGCTTCCATGTCCTGGCTATTGTAAAGAGTGCTGCAATAAACATTATGGTACAAGTTTCTTTGGGGATTATGGTTTTCTCTGGGTATATGCCCAGGAGTGGGATGACTGGATCATATGGTAGTTCTATTTGTAGTTTTTTAAGGAACCTCCAAATTGTTTTCCATAGTGGCTGTACCAACTTACATTCCCACCAACAGTGCAAGAGAGTTCCCTTTTCTCCACACCCTCTCCAACATTTGTTGTTTCCAGATTTTGTGATGATGGCCATTCTGATCGGTGTGAGGTGATACCTCATTGTGGCTTTGACTTGCATTTCTCTGATGATGAGTGATGTTGAGCATCTTTTCATGTGTTTGTTGGCCATCTGTATGTCTTCTTTGGAGAAATGTCTGTTTAGGTCTTCTGCCCATTTGTGGATTGGGTTATTTGCTTTTTTGGTGTGAAGCTTCATGAGCTGCTTGTATATTTTGGAGATTAATCCTTTGTCCGTTGTTTCATAGGCAATTATTTTTTCCCATTCTGAGGGCTGCCTTTTAGTCTTGTTTATGGTTTCTTTTGCTGTGCAAAAGCTTTTAAGTTTCATGAGGTCCCATTTGTTTATTCTTGATTTTATTTCCATGATTCTAGGAGGTGGGTCAAAAAGGATCTTGCTTTGATGGATGTCATAGAGTGTTCTGCCTATGTTTTCCTCTAGGAGTTTTATAGTGTCTGGCCTCACATGTAGTTCTTTAATCCATTTGGAGTTTATTTTTGTGTATGGTGTTAGGATGTGTTCTAATTTCCTTCTTTTACATGTTGCTGTCCAGTTTTCCCAGCACCATCTATTGAAGAGGCTGTCTTTTTTCCATTGTATATTCTTGCCTCCTTTGTCAAAGATAAGGTGCCCATATGTGTTTGGGCTTACTTCTGAGTTCTCTATTCTGTTCCATTGATCTTCTGTTCTATTTTTGTGCCAGTACCATACTGTCTTGATCACTATGGCCTTGTAGTATAGTTTGAAGTCAGGAAGCCTGATTCCACATACTCCATTTTTCCTTCTCAAGATTGCTTTGGCTACTTGGGGTCTTCTGCGTTTCCATACAAATCGTAAGATTTCTTGTTCTAGGTCTGTGAAACATGCCATTGGTAATTTGATCGGGATGGCATTGAATCTGTAAATTGCTTTGGGTAGTACAGTCATTTTCATGATGTTGATTCTTCCAATCCAGGAACATGGTATGTCCCTCCATCTGTTTGTGTCGTCTTTGATTTCTTTCATCAGTGTCTTAAAATTTTCTGCATACAGATCTTTTGCCTCCTTAGGCAGGTTTATTCCTACGTATTTTATTCTTTTTGTTGCAATGGTGAATGGGAGAGTTTCCTTCATTTCTCTTTCTGCTCTTCCGTTGTCAGTGTATAGGAATGCAAGAGATTTCTGTGCATTAATTTTGTATCCTGCTACTTTACTAAACTCATCCATTAGTGCTAGCAGTTTTCTGGTAGAGTCTTCCGGGTTTTCTATATATAATATCATGTCATCTGCAAACAGTGACAATTTTACTTCTTCTTTTCCAATTTGGATTCCTTTGATTTCTTTTTCTTTTCTGATTGCTGTGGCTAAAACTTCCAAAACTATGTTGAATAATAATGGTGAGAGTGGACACCCTTGTCTTGTTCCTGTTCTTAGAGGGAATTCTTCCAGTTTTTCCCCATTGAGAACGATGTTGGCTTTTGGTTTTTCATATATGGCTTTTATTATGTTGAGGTAATTTCCTTCTGTGCCCATTTTCTGGAGAGCTTTTATCATAAATGGATGTTGAACTTTGTCAAAAGCTTTTTCTGCATCTATTGAGATGATCATATGGTTTTTATCCTTCAATTTGTTCATATGATGTATCACATTGATTGATTTGCGTCTATTGAAGAATCCTTGCATCCCAGGGATAAACCCCACTTGATCATGGTGTATGATTTTTTTAATGTGCTGTTGCAGTCTGTTAGCTAGTATTTTGTTGAGGATTTTTGCCTCTATATTCATCAGTGATATTGGTCTGTAGTTTTCTTTTTTTGTGACATCTTTGCCTCTTTTTGGTATCAGGGTGATGGTAGCCTCATAGAATAAGTTTGGGAGTGTTCCACCTTCTGCAATATTTTGGAAGAGTTTGAGAAGGATAGGTGTTAGCTCTTCTCGAAATATTTGATAGAATTCGCCCGTGAATCCATCTGGTCCTGGGCTTTTGTGTGTTGGGAGATTTTTAATCACTGCCTCAATTTCCGTACTTGTGATTGGTCTGTTCATGGTTTCTATTTCTTCCTGGTTCAGTCTTGGAAGATTGTATTTTTCTAAGAATGTATCCATTTCTTCCAGGTTATTCAAATGATTGGCATATAGTTGCTTGTAGTAGTCTCTCATGATGTTTTGTATTTCTGAGGTGTCCGTTGTTACTTCTCCTTTTTCATTTCTAATTCTGTTGATTTGCATCTTCTCCCTTTTTTTCTTGATGAGTCTGGCTAATGGTTTATCAATTTTGTTAATCTTCTCAAAGAACCAGCTTTTAGTTTCATTTATTTTTCTTATGGTTTCTTTCCTTTCTTTTTCATTTATTTCTGCTCTGATCTTTATGATTTCTTTCCTTCTGCTCACTTTGGGGTTTCTTTGTTCTTCTTTCTCTAGTTGTTTTAGGTGTAAGGTTAGGTTGTTTATTCGATCATTTTCTTGTTTCTTGAGGTAGGACTGTATTGCTATAAACTTCCCTCTTAGAACTGCTTTTGCTGCGTCCCATAGGTTTTGGGTTGTTGTGTTTTCATTGTCATTTGTTTCTAGATATTTTTTGATTTCCTCTTTGATTTCTTTAGTGATTCCTTGGTTGTTTAAGAGTGAATGGTTTATCCTCCATGTGTTTGTATTTTTTGCAGTTTTTTTCCTGTAATTGATATCTAGTCTCATGGTGCTGTGGTCTGAGAAGATGCTTGATATGATTTCAATTTTCTTGAATTTGCTGAGGTTTGATTTGTGACCCAAGATGTGATCTATCCTGGAAAATGTTCCGTGTGCACTTGAGAAGAAAGTGTAGTCTGTCATTTTTGGATGGAATGTCCTATGAATATCAATTAAGTCGAGATGTTCTAATGTGTCATTTAAAGCTTGTGTGTCTTTATTTATTTTCTGTTTGGATGATCTGTCCATGGATGTAAGTGGGGTGTTCAAGTCTCCCACTATTATTGTGTTACTGTCGATGTCCCCTTTTATAGCTGTTAGCATTTGTCTTATGTATTGAGGTGCTCCTATGTTGGGGGCATAGATATTTACCATTGTGATATGTTCTTCTTGAATGGATCCCTTGATCATTATGTAGTGTCCTTCCTTGTCTCTTTTAATAGTCTTTACTTTCAAGTCTAATTTGTCTGATATGAATATTGCTACTCCAGCTTTCTTTTGACTTCCATTTGCATGGAATATCTTTTTCCATCCCTTGACTTTCAGTCTCTATGTATCCCTTGGTCTGAAGTGGGTTTCTTGTAGGCAGCATATAGAAGGGTCTTGTTTTTGTATCCATTCAGCCAGTCTGTGTCTTTTGGTTGGAGCATTTAATCCATTTACATTTAAAGTGATTATTGACATGTGTGTTCCAATTACCATTTTCTGAATTGTTTTGGGTTTGTATTTGTAGGTGTTTTCCTTTTCTTGTGTTTCCTACTTAGAAAAGTTCCTTTAGCACTTGTTGTAAGGCTGGTTTGGTGGTGTTGAATTCTCTTCACTTTTGCTTGTCTGGAAAGCTTTTGATTTCTCCCTCCAATCTGAATGAGATTCTTGCTGGGTAGAGTATTCTTGGCTGTAGGTTTCTCTCTTTCAGGACTTTCAGGATATCCTGCCATTCCCTTCTGGCCTGTAGAGTTTCTGTAGAAAGGTCAGCTGTTATCCTGATGGGTTTTCCCTTATATGTTGTTTGTTGCTTTTCTCTTGCTGCTTTTAATATTTTCTCTTTGTGTTTAATTGTCATTAGTTTGATTAATATGTGTCTTGGTGTATTTCTCCTTGGGTTTATTCTGTATGGGACTCTCTGTGCTTCTTGGACTTGGTTAATTATATCCTTTCCCATGTTGGGGAAGTTTTCCACTGTAACCTTTTCAAATATTTTCTCAGACCCTTTCTTGTTTTCTTCTTCTGGGATGCCTATAATTCGAATGTTGGTATGCTTAATGTTATCACTGAGGTCTCTGAGACTGTCATCTATTCTTTTTATTCTTTTTTCTTTTTCCTGCTCTGTGGCGTTTATTTCCCCCATTCTATCTTCCAACTCACTTATTCTTTCTTCTGCCTCAGTCATTCTGCTGGTTATAGCATCTAGAGCATTTTTAATTTCAGTTATTTTGTTATCCATTGCTGTTTGTTTTTCTGAGTTCTTATGAACTGTTTCTTGTACTTTCTCTATTTTGTTATTGAGATTTTGTATCATTTTTACTATCATGACTCTAAATTCTTTTTCAGGCATTTTTCCTATTTCCTCCTCATTTATTTGGTCTTGTGGGTTTTTTTCCTGCTCCTTTGCCTGCATGGTGTTTCTTTGTTTCCTCATGGTTGTCCAAACTTTTCGGGTTGCTTATCCTGGTGATAGAGGTGTTTATAGAAGACTGTCCAAGCCTCAGACTAATGTCCAAGTATTGGATTAAACGAATATTAAGTCTAGGAAACACATACATGTGTAAGACACACAATTACTGAATCCATTAGGACATAAGGCTCTAGAAAGACCTGACAGAACCCCAGTGTGCTATCAGATATTCAAAGAGAAACCCAGCAGAAATTGACAACTGAAACAGAACAAATCAGAGACAAAAGCAAAAGCAAACAAACAAAGAAACAAATAACACCTTTCACATACAAACATTAATCCAGGGAGATTTTGTAAGCTAGGATCAAATATAGAAAAGAGCCAGAGTACCACCAGAGAGCATCGAGATTCTCAGAATGAAATTAGACAACTGTACTAAGAACTAAGATAAAGACAAAAACCTAATATTAAATACCAAGGCAGTGCGTCATCTGGAGAATAGAACAAGGAGTCTGAGCAGATTGATAGTGTTGCTTGTAAGTATGTTAAGATAAAATAAACTTAACATGGCTGGAAGAAAGGGGAACAGAAGAGCGTAGTGTGGTTGGAAATATGCAAATAAAAGGAAAGGAATAGAAATATATAAAAGATAGGGATGAAAGGAAAGTATGAGAGATATATTGTCTGTACTACCAAAAACTTAGCTAGATATAGAAGTATATAAAAAGGCCAAAAAAAAAAAGAATGAAAAATATCATTAAAAAATTATGTTATAAAACTTGTGGATCCCTTAGGACTAAGATCGTATTTAATAAAAAAAAAAAAAAAAAAGAAAAAAAAAAGAGAGAAAAAGAAGAAAAAAAAAAAATCCAGAACTGATCCCAGAATGGACCAGTTCAATAGGAATTGATACTAATATTTCTGTTTCCTTAGAGTCTCAGCTGTAAGTGTCCTTCTACTCACCTTGGGTTTTTTTGCATTATTCTGTGACCAGCAGAGGTTCTTTTATTGTTCGACTGTAAGCGTCGGTGTGTGGGGTGGGAGAGGGTACAATAGTGGCTCCTTCCCCTGGGAGTGAGTGAGCAGTGGCGCACTGTTGTTTCAGTCGGTCTTGGAGGTGCCTGTTGCAGAGGGACGCTGGTGGCTCAGGAGTAAACAGAAAGTCTTAGAGTTGGGCCTCTCTCGGTTTTTTTGTTGTTGTTGTTGTTGATGTTGTTGTTGTTTTTTTTCTCGGCAGCCTCCCTGCTGCCAGCGTTGCAAGGGGTTTTAATCTAGCCCCGCCCGAGTGCCTGAGGGTGCTTGTTAGCCCTGAGCGCCTTAGGTGGCCCACAGGGCGTCTCTCCACTGCCTGTTGCAGAGGCGCCGAAAGATAGAGAGAGGCTATGTGCACGGCTCCCCCCCCCCCCCACCCCCCCACTTGTCAGCCTGCAGCCTCCAGCCGCCATCATGGCTGGGCAGCTCTCAGGGGCAGGCACTCCTCATTGTGGACCTCTTCCCTCCTGTCCCCTCGGTCCGTCACCTTACTGGCAACAATGTTTCTCACCCTGAAGCAGCTCTCCGGTTCCCACGCTCCTGCTCCCGGACCCTCTGTTCAGCTGTGAATCCATGTCTCGGTCCGGGAACGCTGAGCTGTGGTGTGGACCCTCCGTGTGTTTCTCACTCCCTCCCATCTGCCACAGCTCTGCTGCTTCACTCTCTTTGAGCCGTCGTAGATGCCTCCCTACCGGTCATGTCGGGCTCCTTGCGGTCCTTTCCGGCGCCCGATGCTGTCTGCTGGTGTTCAGCTGGTTCTCTGTGGGAATTATTGCGTCCTTCAGTGTATTCCCAATGCATCTGTGGAGAGGGATGCAGCCCACGTCCCTGTACTTCACCGCCATCTTTTTCCTCCCCCTGCTCCAACAACAGGTATGTTTTAACTTGGCATTTCTTTTGCTCACAAAAAGGAAAAAAAAGGAGAATAATACCATCTGATAAAATGATATGGGACAATTTGGGAATGGAAAGTAGGCCATATTAATAAAATTTTAATTATATAATTACATTCTTCAGTTGGGTGATTGCCTTACTTGTTCTTAATTTGGGTGGGGGAGATTTTTTATAACAATTGTGAAATTTTGTGAACTCTTTCATGGGCTGTGGGTGAAAACACAATGGAACTTGAAATATTGGGTGCAAAGCCGCAGCCTCTACTGGAAACACCTGCTACTAGACTCTGATAGAATTTACTGAGAAGTGCTAAGCCATTTTGATTCCATAATCTTCTCCCTGTGTGTATATGTGTGTGTTCGCTATATTTGGAAAAGATTCCAGACTTGTGCTGTAGATGACTGGGAACCAATTTAAATAATTTGGGGGAATGCCTGAAGGCAACGAAAGCTTCTAGAACTGCAGAGGTAAGCAGGCTGTTTCAGAGTTCTCCTGGAATGCCATGTCAACAGTACCATCTTATGGGAAGGAAAACAATTTTCACTTAAAATTGGAACTGACAGCTGTGATTAGTTTCCTGCAAAGAGTAGAGGTAAATGGATTTTAAGAAATTGTTAGTTTTAGTCGTTTGAATTTCAAAAGATGCTAGAAACCTCCAAGAAAATGTTAAGAGAAGTTCATGGAAGATGTTTGGAGAATAGGAGTTTGACAGGTAGGGTTAATTAGCAAAAGGATTGATGCATTAATTCATCAAATAGTTACGACTTATTAGAAAATTCTTCTTGTTCTTATCCTTGTGCCAAGCATCATTCTGGGAGCTGGGGGCAGAGCAGTAATCGAAACAGAGAGAAATTTCTACCCTCGTGGATCTTGTGCAGTGGAGAGAAAAAGAGACTGTAAACAAAATAAGGAATAGAAAATAAAGTGTGTAGATAAGTGCTATGGAGAAAAATATAGTTGGAAGGGTGGGTAAGGAATGCTGGGGGTGGGGAGTCGATTTTAAATAGGATGGTCAGTGAAGGCTTTTCTGAGAAACCATTTCACCAACAACTTCAGGATGTGAGGGAATAAATGATGCGTAGGAATGGTCTAGACAGAGGGAATAGAAGTTGCAAAAACTGTGACATGGAAGCATGTTTTAATAAGCTCATTCTGGCTGAAATATCGAGAATACATTGTAGGCCAGCAAGAGTGCAAGCAGAAAGATCTGTTAAGAGGCTATTGAAACAGTGCAGGTGAGAAGTGGTAGTCAATTGGACCAAGGTGCTGACAGTGAATATGGGAGGAGGTGTAAGAGTCTGGATATATTTTCAGGGAAAGCTAACAGGATTTGCTGACAGATTGGGTGTGGGGAGTGAGAGAAACAGAGGAGTTAAGAATGAGGTTAAGCTTTGGACCTGAATTACTGGAAGAATAGAATTCCCATTAGTTGTACTGGTGAAGACTCTGAGAAATTTTGATGGTGGGGAAGATCAGGGCTTCAGTTTTGTACTTACTGAGCTTGAGCTGTCTCTTAGGCAGCCACATAGAGAGATCTAGAGGCAACTGGACAGATGGATCTGAAAATCAAAGAGATGTCCAGACTGGTGCTGTATAATGATAATATCTAAATCCATGATATTGGATGAGAACAGTAAAGGAGGTGTGTAGTTAAAAAGAGAAGGTCAAATAAAATTAAGAGTGAGAATTGACCATTGTTCTTAGCAACATCGAGGACACTGGTGACTTTGACAAGAATGGTGAGGGTGAAAAACCTGATTGCAGTGGATCCGAAAGACAATTGGAGGAGAGAAATTAGAAACATCAAGTAAATATAATTCCTTTTTATTAGTTTTGCTGTAAAGGGCAAGCAGAGAAATGAAGCAGTAGTTGGAAAGGGAAGTAGCATAAAGGAAGTTATTGATTTTTTTAATATAGGAGAAATAACATCACATTTGTGAATAACCCATTAGCAAGAGAAGAAATGATGCTGCAGAAGAGAAGCAGAATTGTTGAGCTCCATTTGTGAGTAGGTGGGAAGGGCAGGGATCTAGTATATAAATAAAGGGGTTGGCTCTAGTTAGGAGTTAGAACAGTTTATTCAACATGCTTGAAGGAAAGATAAAATATTTGAGCCCTGATTCTGAAAGATGCATAGAGGTGTTCGAGTTTATTTAAGGTGCCTCTTATTACTTCTGTTGGATTTAGGAAGGAAGGAGGTGAGTGTAGAAAGTGTGAAGTTAGCTAAATCTGCAGATACTTAGTCTCTATCAATGAGTTTGTGGTCAGACTAGATTTGATCTGAGATGCTTCAAAAGCAGAGGATGGGGTTGGTAAGACTTCTTCTATGGAGTCTCCTTTGTCACCCACCACCACCCATCACCACTCAGGATCCAATCATTGATGTGGGTCCCTGTGTCCTAGGTACTCATCTATATGCTCTTCCTGATTTCTGGAAGAGTACACAGAAGTATATCCTAGATTAGAGGAGAAGGCTGTTATCTGGAAAGTGCTTATGAGAATAACTGGCTTGTAAAAGTTTAAGGGTTTTTTGGAGTTTTGTTTGTTTTTTTGTTTTTTGTTTTTTTTTAGTGGTTGCCCTAGAATTTGTCATATACATTTACAACTAATCTAAATCCACTTTTCAAATAACACTAGACCACTTTACAGGTTGTGCAAGTACCTTACACACGATTTCCAAATTCTTCCCTCCTGTCCTTTCTAACACTGTTGTCATTCATTTCAATTAACCTTAAGTTATAATCCATAAGTTATAATCACCCAATATATTGTTGCTATTATTATTTTGAACAAATTATTATCCATTAGATCAGGGGTCTCCACCCCCCGGGCCGCAGACTGGTACCAGTCCCTGGCCTGTTAGGAATGGCGCTGCACAGCAGGAGGCGAACGGGGGCGAGCAAGGGAAGCTTCATCTGTCGCTCCCCATTGCTTGCATTACCACCTGAACCATCCCCCCACCCCCACCCCCCGCCCCGACCGTGGAAAAATTCTCTCCATGGAACTGGTCCCTGCTGCCAAAAGCGTTTGGGACCACTGTGTTAGACCAACCAAGAATAAGGAAAATAAAAGATTTTATTTTACTTTCATTTATTCCTTCTAATACTCTTCCTTTCTGTGTGTAGATCTGAGTTTCTGATCTAATTCATTTTCCTTCTTTCTGAAGAATTTCTTTGAACACTTAACAGGTTTACTGGTGACAAATTCCCTCAATTCTTGTCTGAGAAAGTATTCTCCTTCACTTTTGAAGGATAATTTCACTTCAGGATACAGAATTTTAACTTGGTGTTTGTTTTTGGTTTTTTCTTTGAACACTATAAATATTTCACTTCACTCTCTTTTTGTTTGCGTGGTTTGTGAAGAGAAATCGATATAATTCTTATCCTTGTTGCTCTATAGGTGAGGGACTTTCCCCTTCTGACTTCTTTCAAAATTTTTCCTTTGCCTTTGGTTTTGTACGTTTTGAATATGCTATACCTAGTTGTAGATTTTTTTTGTTTGTTTTGGTATTTATTGTGTTTGGTGTTCTCTGAATGTTTGGATCTAATATCTGATGTTTGGTTTTTGTCACTAATTTTGGAAAATCTCAGCCATTATATGTTCAAATATTTTTTCGGGTTTCTTTTTTCTTTCTTCCCTTCTGATAGTCCCAATATGCATATGTTATACCTTTTATAATTCTCCCATGACTCTTAGATATTCTCTTCCCTTTTCTAATTCTTTTTTTTCCCTGCATTTTTCAGTTTGGGAGTTTCTATTGAAATATCTTTATGCTCACTGATGTTTTTCTCTTGGTTGTGTCCACCCTACTGATGAGCTCATCCGAAGCATTCTTCATTTTGTTACAGTGTGTTTGGTTTCTAGAACTTCCATTTGATTCTTTCTTAATTTCTGTCTCTCTGCTCATATGTTCATTTCTGTACCCATAAGTTCTTGAGTGCTATCCATTTCCCATTAGAGTCCTTAGCATATTAATTACAGTTATTTTAAATTCTCAGTCTGATAATTCCAAAATATTTTCCATAACTGAGTCTGATTCTGATGCTTCGTTTGTATCTTCAGACCTTTTTTCTTTTGACTTTAATTTTTTTTATTTTTGCCTTTTAGCATGCCCTGCAATTTTTTTTTTTTTTTGAAAGCTGAACATGGTGTATTAGGTAAGAGGAACTAAGATAAATAGGCCATCGGTATGAGGTTTTTTGTTTATCTGGCTGGCAGTTAGGCTGTTTGTTTACTTTATGCTATAGTTTTAGGTGTCAGAAGCTAAAGTTTCCTCTGGTGTCCTTCTTTGTGTCCCCCTGCTGTCTTTGAGTTTCCCTAGAGACTCCTTCTTAAGTAGAACCCGAACCTTGTTCTTTTCAGCTGTAATCTCCTATTATTTGTTGATGTGGTGGTAAGATGTAGGGGAAGCGCACAGCTTCCATTTCCTTATGCTCAGTTCTCAGTATGTTGATGAGCCTGTGTCCCTGTGCTGTGACCTTTATAAATGCTCCTCAGTTCCTTTCCTTTCCCCCTTAGGTGACACAGGAAGGCTGAGTGGCTGAGGGTGGTTATTTCCCTTTCTCCTTGTTAGTTGGGCTTGGGTAAAACCCATGTTGTTTAGCCCCTGGTGAAATAGTTTCCTGAGGGTCAGTCTCTGTTAATGAGAACAGAAAGCTCTGGGTGCATTTCAGAATGGTTACTTTTCCCATCCTCCTTCCTGTAGCATGAGGAGATATTTCTCTGAGCTTCACCCCGATAAGCTGATGGGGTTCCTAGAGTTAAATCTCATGAAGATGTCCCCTACCCTCCCAAGGGTAAGTCCCCAGGAGCTTTTATCTCTTAAGCTAGTCCACACTAAGCCTGCAGAAATTATTTAACCTTAAAGTGTTCTTACCAGGCTCTAGCTGTGGCATTCGCTCCTGGTGAGCCCCTATTCTCTGTATTTACTTGTCTCTCTGAATTTTGGGCAAGTGATTTGCCTTGTGCCCACCATTCTCTCATGGACCGAAGACGAGTTGCTAATTTTCAGTTTGCTAGCCTTTTTCTTGTGAGGATAGAGTGACAACTTTCAAGTTTTTTCCATGTTGAAACTGTAAACCATGCAAACTGGACTCCAAGCATTTTTCAAAAGGGAAATGACTTAGGCTGTGATCTTAGCTGAAAGGAAAGCAAAGGAGAAAAGTCAATAACAATTCCTTGTTAAAAAGAGATAAGGAGGAGGGATCCATCCAAGAAGAAGAGATAACAATTATAAATATATATGCACCTGATATAGGAGCACCTCAATACATAAGGCAAATGCTAACAACTATGAAAGAGGAAATCAACAGTAACACAATCATAGTGGGGGACTTTAACACCCCACTTACACCAATGGACAGATCATCCAGACAGAAAATTAATAAGGAAACACAAGCTTTAAATGACAGAATAAATCAGCTGGATTTAATAGTTATCTATGGGACATTACATCCAAAAACAGCAGATTACATGTTATTCTCAAGTGCACATGGAACATTCTCCAGAATAGATCACATTTTGGGTCATAAATCAAGCCTTGGTAAATTCAAGAAAATTGAAATCGTATCAAGCATCTTTTCTGACCACAACGCTATGAGATTAGAAATCAATTACAGGAAAAAAACTGTAAAAAACACAAACACATGGAGGATAAAGAATACACTACTAAATAACCAAAACATCACTGAAGAAATCAAAGAGGAAATCAAAAAATACCCAGAGACAAATGACAATGAAAACACAACAATCCAAAACCTGTGGGATGCAGCAAAGGCAGTTCTAAGCGGGAAGTTTATAGTGATACAATCCTACCTCAAGAAACAAGAAAAATCCCCAAATAAACAATCTAACCTTACACCTAAAGAAGCTAGAGAAAGAAGAGCAAAACAACAACCAAAGTGAGTAGGTGGAGAGAAATCATAAAGATCAGAGCAGAAATAAATGAAATAGAGACAAAGAAAACAATAACAAAAATCAATAAAACTAAAAGCTGGTGCTTTGAGAAGATAAATAAAATTGATAAACCTCTAGCAAGACTCATCAAGAAAAAGAGGGAGAGGACTCAAATCAATAAAATTAGAAATGAAACAAGAGAAGTTACAACGGACACTGCAGAAATAAAAAGCACCATAAGAGATTACTACAAGCAACTATATGCCAATAAAATGGACAACCTGGATGAAATGGACAGATTCTTAGAAAAGTATAACCTTCCAAGACTGAATCAGGAAGACATAGAAAATATGAACAGACCAATCACAAGGAATGAAATTGAAACTGTGATTAAAAATCTCCCAATAAACAAAAGTCCAGGACCAGATGGCTTCACAGGTGAATTTTATCAAACATTTAGAGAAAAGATAACACCCATCCTTCTCAAACTCTTCCAAAACATTGCAGAGGAAGGAACACTCCCAAACTCATTTTATGAAGCCACCATCACCCTGATACCAAAACCAGACAAAGATACTACAAAAAAAGAAAACTACAGACCAATATCACTGATGAATTTAGATGCAAAAATCCTCAACAAAATACTAGCCAACAGAATCCAACAACACATTCAAAGGATCATACACCATGATCAAGTGGGGTTTATCCCTGGAATGCAAGGATTCTTCAATATACGCAAATCAATCAATGTGATACACCATATTAACAAATTGAAGGATAAAAACCACATGATCATTTCAATAGATGCAGAAAAAGCTTTTGACAAAATTCAACACCCATTTATGATAAAAATCTCCGGAAGGTGGGCATAGAGGGAACCTACCTCAACATAATAAAGGCCATATACAACAAACCCACAGCAAACAACATTCTCAATGGTGAAAAACTTCAAGCATTCTCTCTAAGATCAGGAACAAGACAAGAATGTCCACTCTCGCCACTACTATTCAACATAGTTTTGGAAGTCCTTGCCACAGCAATCAGAGAAGAAAAAGAAATCAAAGGAATCCAAATTGGAAAAGAAGAAGTAAAACTGTCACTGTTTGCAGATGACATGATACTATACATAGAAAATCCTAAAGATGCCACCAGAAAACTACTCAAGCTAATCAATGAATTTGGTAAAGTTGCAGGATATAAAATTAACACACAGAAATCTCTTGCATTTCTATGCACTAACAATGAAAGATCAGAAAGAGAAATTAAGGAAACAATCCCATTCACCATTGCAACAAAAAGAATAAAATACCTAGGAATGAACCTAACCAAGCATGTAAAAGACCTGTACTCAGAAAACTATGACATTAATGAAAGAAATCAAAGACGACACAAACAGATGGAGGGACATACCATGTTCTTGGATTGGAATAATCAACATTGTGAAAATGACTATACTACCGAAAGCAATTTACAGATTCAATGCAATCCCGATCAAATTACCAATGGCATTTTTCACAGAACTAGAACAAGAAATTTTATGATTTGTATGGAAACGCAAAAGACCCCAAATAGCCAAAGCAATCTTGAGAAGGAAAGATGGAGTTGGTGGAATCAGGCTTCCTGACTTCAGGCTATACTACAAGGCTACAGTGATGAAGACAGTATGGTACTGGCACAAAAACAGAAATATAGATCAATGGAACAAGATAGAAAGCCCAGAGATAAACTATGGTCAACTAATCTATGACAAAAGAGGCAAGGATATACAATGGAGAAAAGACAGCCTCTTCAATAAGTGCTGCTGGGAAAACTGGACAGCTGCATGGAAAAGAATGAAGTTAGAACACTCCCTAACACCACACACAAAAATAAACTCAACATGGATTAAAGACCTAAATGTAAGGCCAGACACTATAAAACTCCTAGAGTAAAACATAGGAAGAACACTCTTCGACGTAAATAACAGCAAGATCTTTTTTGATCCACCCCCTAGAATAATGGAAATAAAAACAAACATAAATAAGTGGGACCTAATGAAGCTTCAGAGTTTCTGCACAGCAAAGGAAACTATAAGCAAGATGAAAAGACGACCCTCAGAATGGGAAAAATATTTGCAAACAAATCAACAGACAAAGGATTAATCTCCAAAATATATAAACAGTTCATGCAGCTCAATATCAAAAAAATAAACAACCCGAACAAAAACAAGCCCAAACAAAAAATGGGCAGAAGACCTAAATAAGCATTTCTCCAAAGAAGACATACGGATGGCCAAGAGGCACATGAAAAGCTGCTCACCATCACTAATTATTAGAGGAATGCAAATCAAAACTACAATGAGGTATCACCTCACACCGGTTAGAATGGGCATCATCAGAAAATCTACAAACAGTAAATGCTGGAGAGCGTGTGGAGAAAAAGGAATGCTCTTGCATTGCTGGTGGGAATGTAAATTGATACAGCCACTATGGAGAACAGTATGGAGGTTCTTTGCAAAACTAAAAATAGAACTACCATACGACCCAGCAATCCCACTACTGGGCATATACCCAGAGAAAACCATAATTCAAAAAGACACATGCACTCCAATGTTCATTGCAGCACTATTTACAATAGCCAGGACATGGAAGCAACCTAAATGTCCATCAACAGATGAATGGATAAAGAAGATGTGGTACATACATACAATGGAATATTACTCAGCTGTAAAAAGCAATGAAACTGGGACATTTGTAGAGACATGGCTGGACCTAGAGACTGTCATACAGAGTGAAGTGAGTCAGAAAGAGAAAAACAAATATTGTATATTAACACATATATGTGGATATAGAAAAATGGTATAAATCAACCATTTTGCAAGGCAGAAATAGAGCCACAGATGTAGAGAACAAACATATGGACACCAAGTGGGGAAAGTGGGGAGGGTTGGGGGGGGAACGAATTGGGAGACTGGGATACCAAATTTTACACTCTAAATATGTGCAGTTTATTGTAAGAAAAAAAAAGTTAAAAAAAAAGAGATAAGGAGGTGGGATAAGTAAAGGGAAGTAAGAAGGGGAAATTGTCAGCTTCTGACAATAGTTTATATTTTGAACCAAGTGAAAATGATCTCTTTCTTCTTCCCCCGGTCCCCATTTTCCTATTGTCTCTTCCTTCCCTTTACTCTCATCTTCCTCTTTGTCATCCTCACCCATCTTCTCCTTGCTTCTCCTTTTCTTCCTTTGTGATAAGAGTATGAGAGATTTCCTCTGTGGCTGCCGGCATGTCAGCCCTTGGCACTTCTCCCAGGGGCAAGGTGGCTCTTCTCCTTTTCAGGCTGGCTTTACTGGATTGTCAGACAGATGCAAAATGTTAGGATCACCTTGATGCTCACATTGGATCCTGCCACAGACATTTTACAGAATGAGACAGGAGCATTCTTCCATGATCTTTACTGTACATTCTTTTTCATTCGTGTGTGTGTGTATGTGTGTGTGTGTGTGTGTGTGTGTGTGTGCGTGTGTAAAACAGGGCAGACATAAGATGGCTTGGATTGTCTCTAGAGGTCACTACTTGAGGTCACCCTCAACTGAGGATGATTTAATCACTTGCAAGTGTTGAAGGCAATTGTTCTAGGAGACTTGTTGGAAGCTACCAAGTAACGCTTCCACCTGCCATGTTAGAGTTTATGGAAGTGCTTCCCATTGGTTTTAATACACTTTGCTTATACTCTTGTGAACCATATTAGTCTTCACTAATTTTCATAGGGCTGTTGCTAAAGATAAAGTGAACATGTAAGCTCTTCATTTTAGCTTCCCTGGGAAGTTATTCAGAAGCAACTGTTGCAGCCTGGAGAGTCAGCAGTCCAGGCTTTTGAAATGGCAGTCTCAGGACCATCCTTGTGTAGAAGCCAGCGCATTGCTGGGTAACAAACAAAGCTGTAACAGTCTGTACAATGACCACAGACATGTGCCTTATCAAGTGGTGACTCTGCATGACTAGTTTCACTCAGTCCCAGGCTAGCCTTTTTGCTCAGTTTCAAGAAGTCTTTATATACAGTGTAAAACATGCAAGAGCTTTTACTAGAGAAGCAGTGAAAAGAGGACATGACTGATTTTGGGTGAAAGAGAGCAAAGCATGTCTTGCGAAAGAGGGTAAGAAGAAGGGTCGGGTATTGCATTCTTGGCATAGAATGTGTAAAGGTAAGCAAGCAAGGCTTCTGAAGGGGGACAAAACAACATGCATATTGATGAGAACTTGGACATGAGTCACC
This sequence comes from Hippopotamus amphibius kiboko, assembly GCF_030028045.1. NCBI lineage: Eukaryota > Metazoa > Chordata > Mammalia > Artiodactyla > Hippopotamidae > Hippopotamus > Hippopotamus amphibius. The sequence continues at coordinate 53,710,240 of NC_080190.1, read as the reverse complement.
TTCAAGGGAAGGTAGCTCAGAAGGAGAAAGGCATGAATGCATAGCCTGACTTTTGCTTCTGTTTCTGAGGCTTAATTACCTTTAAAAGAAAGTGACTCAGGAGCCAGAGTTCTGGGGATTGAAACCCAGTTTACCACTTAGTAGCTGTTTGACCTTGGGCAAGTTACTTAACAACTCTGTCCTTAGAGATAGTAAGTGATTTAATAATCATTCAATCTCTATAGAGAATTAAATGATTTAATAATTATAAAGCTCTTAGAATACTGCCTGATACATTGTCGTGTTGTAAGCACTCTTATGTATATGAATTTATATGAGTTCTACATTATGTAAGTGAGGGTTGCTCCCTCTGAATGATACTGTAAATATGGGATGCCCATTGTTTGTGCATAGATGTACAGTTTGGTTCTGTCACTAAGGAGATTTTCAAAAGTGCAAAACCTAGAAAAATACTTTATTTGGTTTAAACAATACCTTCCATAGGGCCTCTCATGATTTTCCCATGGACAAGATGAAAAAAATACCAGTTGGAGCCAGGATGATAAGGAGACTATATTGACTGTCCACTCCACATGGTTTTTATTAACTGATTAAAGTCAACTTGGAGAAAGGTTTCCAGGGGTTTAGTGTATCACAGCTATCCTGCAGTACATGCTCTTCAGTGACTTTGGTGAAGTTATAAAGGGCATGCTTATTGGGGGATGTACATCATATATGTTGGATAAAAGAATTTGGATTCTCAAAGGTGTTTTCAGCTCAAGCTCTTCTTGTGTCTCACTGTGCATCCTAACATTCCTCTTTTTTATGGCTATTCTACATTGCTTGAGCTCTCTAGTACATGCTGTAGATGTCCACATCTATACCCTTTCCTCATGACATTTCTTCTTTTCACATATTTGGGACATGCTTTTCTTGGATGACCAGCCCTTCCTCTCTGGGGTGCTTTCAAGGCCATCATGCTTTAATCAAGACAGCCAGGATTTGCCAACAGGGCTCTGTTGGCAGGATGTGGAAAATCACCTACTGATTGCTCAGTTTCTATCCATGTCTTCATTTCACACAGATGCTGTCGACCTTGTTAAGGAAAGGGATCTTGCCATGCCAGTGGTGACTTGCTTGCCTTCCGATTTGGTCACAATACTTTCCTCTGCATGGTGTCCTGTCCCAGCAGTGAGGAAGGGCACCTGATTTATTAAATGGACTGAACTAGGCAGGAAGCAACTCTGAAATAGCTTTAATATTCTCCCACACTGGCTTTAAATTTGTTCTGTCAACTCTCCCTTCCCTACTACTGGATCATATATAGAGAGATCTTGAAGCTTTTCTAATCTATTTCAGATATCAGAATAGTCTTGTCTTCAGGTTTTACCAAGTTGAGACCGATTTAAATCAAAACTTCCTTCCCAGATGCAGTTTAAAGCTCTCCTCTAGCCCCTTTCACCCTGACTCTCTGCTCATTGATCAGTTTTTTTTTTGGGGGGGGCATGTCTTCTCTTTCATCCTTCACTAGCATTGCTCTACTTCCTCCCACACATTCTGACTGCCTCTTGGTCCTCCTGGATTTGGGCTTGGAGGAGGGAGTCATCCATTCATTCAACAAACGTTCATTGTATTCTTAGTTTGTACCAGGCACTGTTCTGAGTTCTGGGTATGAACAAATGTGGTAATGTCCTTGCCTTCATGGAACTTATATTCAAGACGGGTGAGACAAATATACTAATAACAGTGTAATATATCTGAAAATAATAGGGTCTATGAGGAGAAGTAAAGTGGCAAAGGGGAATCAGGGATCCTGGGAATAGAGTTTGCTATTTTATACAGAGCCACCCATGAAAGACTTTCTGGTAAAGTGACATTTGCGAAGAGGCCTGAGGAAAGTAAGGAAGTGAGCCATGGAGAGATACAGGGAGGAAAACCTAAGCAGAGGATACCAAGTACTCAAGGAATGCAAGAAGCCCACTGTGGCTGGTGGGATGAGAGAGGCAGAGCACAGCAGACATTGGGGCAGAGAGGCAGGTGGGGGTGGGGCCATCATGTTAGGCTTCTAGGTCAGAGCAGGGGTTTTGGCTTTCACTTCAGGTAGGCTGGGAAGCCACTGGAGATGTGTGTGAGGATGAAGGATGTGATCTGACTTTAACATCATCTTCTGGCTTCTGGGTGAATAGACTGTAGAGTCAAGGTCAGGAGTGGGGAGACTGGTTGGAGGTGACTGTAGCAATCTAGGTGACAGATGGTGGTGGCTTAGACTAGGGAGGTGGATGAGGAATAGTCATATTCTGGATCTTTTGAAGGTAAATCTAACAGGGTTTATTTATAGGTAGTATTTGAGATGAAAAAGAAAGAAGGGACTCCAGATGACTCCACTTGCACCTAGACCGAAGGATCTGTCGTTTACCAAAATAGGAAAGGCTGCTGGAGAAACAGGGCTCATTTGGGGATTGGTGGAAAACAGATTTGATTTTTGGACTCATGAAGTCTCAAGAGTAGAATTCAGGGATCTAGGCTGAAGTTTTGAATTTGGGAGTTGTCACCATAGATACTCAAATTAAAGGAGTGGGTGGGAATCTGGACAGAGCCTGCCACTGTCCACTACAAAGGCCGTCTTCTGGGAATGGATAAGGTGCTGAAGGTTTGAGGAGAGAGGTGGAAAATATAAAAGTGGAGGAAGAAAAAGCACTCAGGGAAATGTGATTGCGGGATTTCCACAGCCCTAATGATACCTTGGGGTTACTGGTCATGAATTTAAACAAAAACTAATCAGCTTGGTTTTACCTCAGCTACATTCTACAGCCTGAGTGCAGAAGGCTTTTTTTTTTTTCCCAACTTACAGTTTTTCAAAACATAGCTTTAGATACCTCTGCACGAGGACCTCTGATGTACCTCGTCCTCTTTGTGACTGCTGTCAGTGTCTATGTGGCTGAACACTTCTAAGATCCTTGCGTCTTGGAAGGCCACCCCTTTGTTCAGGATCCTTTCACAGTGACTTGAGTTGTTGTTGTTTTCTACTTCTCACAGCATCCGCTTGCCCCATGGGAATCCTTGTATCCCTTTCCGGCAGATGGTAGAGATGTAGCTGACCCACTGTTGTCCTCTTTCCTCGCCTGACTGTTTCCCAGACTTATCCAGGTGAGCGTTGGCAATCTATTCCTTTGCAACCCATGCTGTAGGGAGTATGTATCAGGTTCTTCCAAGAACTTTTGAGGCAAGACCTTTCAAGCCTTCATGTTTCTGCAGCACAGAAATTCTCTACCTAGAGAATAAGATGGTAATTTGTTCTTCTCAAAAGTACAGCCTATGATCTCTCTGCATCATTTTTAAAAAAAAACTTTTATTTTAAAATAGTTTCGCACTTACAGAAAGATCGCTAGAAAAAGAATAGTACAAAAGACAAATGTATACTCTTTACCTAGATTCACCTGTTTTTAACTTTTTATCCCATGTGCTTTATCATTTGCATGATCTCACTTTATAGATTGTTAGATAAAGAAATACCTCTCATTTTCTCTCTCTCCTTAAATAATTCAGTATGTAATTCCTAAGGGTAAGGATATTCTCTTACATAACTACAACACAGTTCTCAACTTCAGAAATTTATATTGATTATAATACTCCATATTCACATTGAAATAATATTCTATATTCCAATTTAGCAATTGCTCTAATAATATCCTTTAGAACATTTTTCCCCTGTGTACAGGATCCAGTCTAGTGTCAGATAATATTGCATTTTGTTGTTATGCCTGTTCATTATCCTTTAATTTAGAACATTCCCACATAATTTTATGACATCGACATTTTTGAAGCATACTTTCCCTCCTTTAAAAAACAAAAATTTCTCATTTGTGTTTGTGTAATATTTCCTTGTGATTAGATTGAGGTTATATATTCTTTTCAAAAATTCAGATAAAGGTCACTTACCATAAAATTTATCTTTTAAAGTGTACAATTTGGTAGTGTTTAGTATATTCACAGGGTTGTGTAATCATCACCACTGTATAATTCTAGAATACTTCCATCACCCCCAAAGAAGCTTTGTACCTATTAGCAGTTACTCCCCATTCCCCACTCCCCGCAAGCCCCGACAACCATTAATCTACCTTCTTTCTCTATGGAATTTGCCTTTTCTGAACATTTCACATAAATGTTACCATGCAAGATATTTTTGTCTGGCTTCTTTGATTTACCATAATGTTTTCAAAGTTCATCCTTGTGGTGCATATCACTATTTTATGGCTAAATGACATACCATTGTAAGGATATACAATGTTTATTTATCCATCCATCATTTGACGGGCATTTGAGTTGTTCCCATTTTGTGGTTATTATGAATAACGCTGTTATGAACATTTGTTTTTTTGGTAGACTTTTCTTTTTAGACATATGTTTTATGTTTTCATTTATTTGGGGTGTATATCTAAGAGTGGAATTGCTGGGTCATAAGATAACTTTGTGTTTAGCTTTTTGAGAAACTGTCAAACTGTTCTCTAAAGGGTCTGCACCATTTTACATTACTACTACCAATGAATGAGGGTTCCAGTTTCTCCACATCCTTGCCAACAATTGTTATCACCTGTCCTTTCAATTATATCCATCCTAAAGTGTATAAAGTGGAATCTTGTTGTGGTTTTGACTTGCATTTCCCTAATGATTAATGATGTTGAGTGTTTTTTCATGTGCTTATTGGCCACTTATATAATCTTCTTTGGAGCAATGTCTGTTCAAATTTTTTTCCCACTTAAAAATTGGATTATTGGTCTTTTTATTATCAAATTGTGTTCTTTATATATTCTGGATACTAGATTTTTTTTTAAAGCTCTTTATTGGAGTATAATTGCTCTACACTGTTGTGCCAGTTTCTGCTGTACAAGAAAGTGAATCAGCTGTATTTATACGTACATCCCCATATCCCCTCCCTCCCGCAACTCCTTCCCACCTTCCCTATCACACCCCTCTAAGTCATCACCAATCATTGAGTTGATCTCCCTTTGTTATGCAGCAGCTTCCCACTAGCTGTCTGTTTTACATTTGGTAGTGTATATATGTCAATGTTACCTTCTCACTTCGTCCCAGCTTCCCCTTCGCCCCCACCACCCCCACCATGTCCTGAAGTCCATTCTCTATATCTGCATCTTTATTCTTGCCCTGCCACTGGGTTCATCAGCACCATTTTTTTCTATATTCCATGTATATGTATTAGCATACGATATTTTTTTAAGCTCTTTATTGGAATATAATTGCTTTACACTCTTGTACCAGCTTATGAGGTACACCAAAGTGAATCAGCTGTATTTATACACATATCCCCATATCCCCTCCCTCCCATGACTCCCCCCACCTTCCCCGTCCCAGCCCTCTAAGGCATCACCCATCATTGAGTTGATCTCCCTTTGTTATACAGCAACTTCCCACTAGCTATCTATTTTACAGTTGGTAGTATATGTGTGTCTATGCTACTTTCTCACTTCGTCCCAGATTCCCCTTTGCCTCCCGCCCCCCAACCCGGTGTCCTCCAGTCCATTCTCTGCACCTGCATCCTTATTCTTGTCCTGTTACTGGGTTCATCAGTTCCTTTTTTTTTTTTTTAGATTCCCTATATATGAGTTAGCACACAATATTTGTTTTTCTCTTTCTAGCTTACTTCTCTCTGTATGACAGACATTAGGTCCATCTACCTCACAACAAATAACTCAGTTTCATTCCTTCTTATGGCTGAGTAATATTCCATTGTATATATGTGCCACATCTTCTTTATCTATTCATCTGTTGATGGGCATTTGGGTTGCTTCCATGTCTTGGCTATTGTAAATAGTGCTGCAGTGAACATTGTGGTACATGTTTCTTTTCAGATTACGGTTTTCTCAGGGTATATGCCCAGTAGTGGAATTGCTGGGTCAAATGGTAGTTCTATTTTTAGCTTGATACCAGACTTTTATGAGATATATTTTGCAAATGATCCCTCCCATTATGTGGACTGTCTTTTTACTTCCTTGATAGTGTGTTTTGATACACAAAAGTTATTAATTTTAATGAAGTTCCATTTATCTAATTTTTCCTTCGTTGCTTTTGCTTTTGGTGTAGTATCTAAGAAACTATTGCCTATTCCAAGGTCATGAGGATGTGCCTGTATGTTTTCTTTTAGGAGTTTTATAGTTTTAACAGTTGTAGTTCTTTGATGTATTTAATTTTTTTATGTGCTATGTGATAGGGGTTCAATTTCATTCTCTTACATGTGAATCTCCAAATGTCTCAGTGCCATTTTTTTTAAAGCTCTTTATTGGATTATAATTGCTTTATACTGTTGTGCCAGTTTTTGCTGTACAACAAAGTGAATCATCTGTATTTATACGTATACCCCCATATCCCCTCCCTCCCGCGACTCCCTCTCACCCTCCTTATCCCATCCCTCTAAGTCATCGCCCATCATCAAGTTGATCTCCCTGTTTTATGCAGCAGTTCCCTACTAGCTATCTGTTTTACATTTGGTAGTGTATATATATCAATGCTATCCCCTCTCTTTGTCCCAGCTTCCCCTTCACCCCCCACCCCATGTCCTTGAGTCCTCTACAACTGTATCTGTATTCTTGCCCTGTCACTGAGTTCATCAGTACCATTTTTTTAGATTCCATATATGTGAGTTAGCATATGGTATTTGTTTTTCTCTTTCTGGCTTACTTCGCTCTGTATGACAGACTCTAGGTCCATCCTCAGTGCCATTTTTTGCAAAGATCATTCTTTCCACATTGAGTTGTCTTGACACATTTGCCAAAAGCAATTGACCATAAATATATGGGTTTATTAATGAATGGACTTTTACTTCTGTTTCTCTAATGTGTATATCTATCCTTATGCCAGTACCACACACTTAAATGCTGTAGGTTTGAAATAAGTTTTGAAATTAGGAAATGCAAGTCCCAATTTTTGTCTTTCATTTTCAATACTGTTTTACTATCCTGGGTCCCTTGCATTTCAATATAAGTTTTAGAATCAGTATGTCAATTTCTGAGGAAAGAAAAAAGGGCACTAGAATTTCAATAGGAATTATATAGAATGTGTAGATTAATTTGGGAAGTACTGCCATCTTAACAATAATAATTCTTCCAATCCATGAATAGAAATGTCTTTTCATTTATACAGATCTTGAATTTTTTTTTGCAAATATGCTTTGTAGCTTCTAAATTTCAAGTCTTGTCTCTTTTTGAAAAGTTTATTCTTATTTTATTAATTTTGATACAATTGTAAATAGAATTTTCTAAATTTCATTTTTTGAATTGTGTATAGAAATATAATTGATTTTTGTATATTGATCATTTATCCTGCCTCTCTGAACTCATTTATTAGCTCTAATAGTTTCCTGTGGGTTTCTTAGGACTTTCCATACACAAGATCATGTCATCTGAAACAGAGATAATTTTACTTTTGTTTTCCAAACTGGATGTGTTTTATTTCTTCTTCTTGACCAATTGCCCTGCCTAAAATCTCCAATAAATGTTGAATAGAAGTGATGAGAGAAAAGTTATTTGTCTTGATCCTGACCTTCAGGAGTAAAGCTTTCAGTCTGTCACCTTTATGTATGATGTTGGCTGTGAGGTTTTTTTTTTTTAATTTTTTCTTTTTATATATATATTTTATAAATTTATTTATTTTTTATTGGCTGCATTGGGTCTTCGTTACTGCTCGTGGGCTTTCTCTAGTTGTGGCAAGCAGGCGCTACTCTTCGTTGTGGAGCATGGGCTCCTCATTGGTGGCTTCTCTTGTTGCAGAGCACAGGCTCTAGGCACATGGGGTTCAGTAGTTGTGACACAGGGCTCAATAGTTGTAGCTCATGGGCTCTAGGGCGCAAGCTCAGTAGTTGTGGCACATGGTCTTAGTTGCTCTATGGCATGTGAGATCTTCCTGGAGCAGGGATCGAACCCATGTCCCCTGCATTGGCAGGAAGATTCTTAACCACTGTGCCACGTAGGAAGTCCTGGATGTGAGTTTTTTATATATGTCATTTATCAGGTTAAAGAATTCTCTTCTATTCATAGTTTTTAAAAGAAATTTTATTATTTTAAAAAAATTTATTTTTTTTCATAATTTGAGGTTTTTTTCTTTAAGCATGAAAGGATGTTGAGTTTTTTCAAAGCCTTTTTAGTGTATAAAAAGGTGGTCTGTCGTTTTGATATGATTAATATCAATCCACATTAATTGATATGTGGATTGATATTAATATATTAATATATTGATATGATTTATTACATTGATTTTCATGTTAACCAATCTTGCATTCCTGGGATAAAACACTAGTTTCATGGTGTATAATTCTTTTAATGTGCTGTTGGATTCAGTTTGGTAGTGTTTTGTTGAAGATTTTTGTATCTATATGTATTAGGGATATTTGTCTACAATTTTCATTACTTGTGATGTATTTGTCTGATTTTGGCATCAGGGTAATACTGGTCTCCTAGAATAAGATGGAAAGATTTTCCTTGTCAGCTGTTTTATTTTCTGAAGAGTGTGTGAAAGATTGATTTTAATTATCTTTTAAATGTTTGGGAAAATTCATCAACAAAGACATATGTTCTGGGCTTTTCTTCATAGGATTTTTTTTTATTACCAATTCAATTTTTTACTAGTTAAATGTATATTGAAAATTTCTATTCTTGAATCAATTTCAGTAGTTTGTTTTTCTAGGGATTTGTTCATTTCATTTAGAATACATATTTATTGGAACAATTTTTCATAATGTTCCTTTTTAATTATTTTTATTTCTGTAGTAATAGCCCCTTTTTCATTTCTGATTTTAGCAACTTGAATCTTCTCTCTTTTTTTCTTGTTCATTCTAGCTGAAAGTTTGTCAATTCTCAATCTTTTCAGGGAACTAACTCTTGGTTTCATTGGCTTTCTGTAATGTTTTTTCTATTCTGTTTCATTTATTCCTCTAAACTTTGTTTTTCCTTCATTTTACTTATTTTAGCTTTAGTAAACTTGTTTTTAGGTTTTGCCCTTCTTATGGTTTCTTAAGGTAGAAGTTTAGTTTACTGATTTGATATTTTTATTGTTTTTAAATATTTGCATTTACAGCTATAAATTTTCCTCTGAGCACTGCTTTTGCTGTATCCCATTAGGTTTTGTATACTGCATTTTCATTTTCATATATCTCAAACAATTTTCTAATTTCCCTTTTGATTTCTTCTATGACCCATTGGTTATTTAGGAGTGTTTTATGAAATTTCTATATATTAGTGAAATTCCTAAATTTGTGTCTGTATTGATTTCTAGTTTTATTCAATTGTGTTTGGAGAATATAATTTGTATGATTTTAGTACTTTTTAATTTATTAAGACTTGCTTTATCACCTAACCTATAATCTATCCTTGAGATGGTTGTATGTGTACTTGAGAAGAATGTGTGCTATGTTGTTGGATGGAAGGATCTAGAGATGTCTATTAGGTCTAGTTGGTATTTAGCATTGTTTGAATCAATATTTCCTTGTTGATTTTCTTTTATTATTTTTTTAAATTTATTTATCTTATTTATTTGGCTTCATTGGGTGTTAGTTGTGGTGTGTGGGCTCTTTGTTGCAGCATGTGGGCTCTTTGTTGCAGCATGTGGGCTTCTCTCTAGTTGTGCCGCATGGGCTCCAGAGCATGCAGGCTCAGTAGTTGCAGCATGTAGGCTCTCTAGTTATGGTGCGTGGGCTCCGAAGCACTTGGGCTCAGTAGTTGAGGTGTGTGGGCTCAGTTGCCCTGTGGCACGTGGGAATCTTAGTTCCCCAACCAGGGATCAAACCCACGTCCCCTGCATTGGAAAGCAGATTCTTAACCCCTGGACCACCAGGGAAGTCCCTCCTTGTTGGTTTTCTGTCTAGTTCTTCTATGCATAAGGAAAGTGGGAGAAAATGGGCCAGGGCAGGTGGTGGGGCTGAGCCCTGAGAATGGCTGAGCTGATCCAAATTTTTGTGTCCAAAACAAAAGTGATTAGATCTCAATGTCTGCAGAGTGGAGTTTCAATTATGTCAGTATTAGAGATAGAAAATGAAATGATTAAGGTCAGAGTGGTCAGTGTAGCATAGGTGAAGTTGAAAGTCATAAACTGAGAATGAATAGGTATCACTGTGTCAGAGATAAAGAGGGTAGGTGGCTAAGTGGAGATCAAGAAATACAGTAAAGTCAAAGTAAAGGATTCTCTCTGGGAGTGTTCCCCAAGTCTGACAAAAGTCTTCCCTGATACTTCTTCCTATAGCTTCTTTTATTTGTGCTCTGTCCTCAAGAGGATTTTCCCACCTCTTTAAAGGTGTCCAGGACTTCTGACAGTCGGTGAGTTCCCTGTGTGCCTGTAGGAAGAGGGCACCTATGTTCAGGCACACGGACTGTTCAGAGGCTAAGACAGGCCAACCATAGAGAGGGTCTGGCACTGCCACCAGCCCACAGTAGAGGCTCGACAGAGGCACCCTCCTGTTTGTCTCAGGTTGTGGTGTGTCTTGCATGACAGTTGAATTTTAAATAAATAAATAAATAAACAAACAAATAAATAAATAAATAAATTTATTGCTTGCCTCTGGGCACTCCTTGAAATTCTACTTGGGAAACAACATGGTATAATGAAAAGAAAGCTTTGGAGCTGTAAATCCTGAGCATGCCTAGCTCTGACATTTACTTTAATTTCGGCAAGCTATTAAACCTGTATTGTACCCGCACTTGTACACATAGTCATATAGGCATGTTCACCTACACATAGATGCATATACTGGCACATGCGTGGGAGAGTGTAAATGGTGTTAAGTATTAAATGTCACTTTAAAAATTATTTATTTATTTTTATTTTTATTCGGGTATGGTTGATTTACAGTGTTGTGTTAGTTTCAGGTGTACAGCCAAATGAATCTGTTATATATATATATATATCCACTCTTTTTTTAGATTCTTTTCCCATATAGGCCATTACAAAGTATTGAGTAGAGATCCCGGTGCTATATAGTAGGTCCTTATTAGTTATCTATTGTATATATAGTAGTGAGTATGTGTCGATCCCAATCTTCCAGTTTATCCCTCCCTCCTCACCCCCTGGTAACCATAAGTTTATTTTCTTCATCTATAACTCTGTTTCTGTTTTATAGATAAGTTCATTTGTAGCCTTCATCTATAACTGTTTCTGTTTTATAGATAAGCTCATTTGCAGTTTTTTAGATTCCACATATAAGTGATATCATATGATATTTGTCTTTCTGTGTCTGACTTACATATAAATAAGTCACTTTTAAAGCACTAATGCCATGTCTGGTGATCTTCTCCCTCTTCCCCTTCCTCTGTGCCTGATGTGTGTGTGTGTGTGCGTTTGTATGAAAAAGTAAAAGAGGTGAGAGAATGAGAGAGAATCTCAGTTTGAAAAGCAAGCTCAAACATATCTGTTGCACAGAGAGATATCCTGGCTTTAGGCAAGTCAGCCAATGGCTTCAACTGTTTTATTCCTGAAATTGACCATTTCTTTTAGCTAAAGCAACTGGATGGAGCAGAGGTTTTGATGAGGTGGAGGAACAGGTAGAAGAATATTATTGTGGCAAGGGATCATTTTACATTGTAAAATAGATATGCGTGTTCCTAGCCTCTCCTGGGCAGGACTAAGTGAGGACAGAGGTGGATCCTGGACAGACCCCAGGCTGCACGTGAACATTTCAGCACCTCTCTTTCCTTTTGCCCTCTCTGTGTTCTCTGTCCTCATAGAAACAGTGGTTGTGCTGCTGCACCTGGATTTTGTTACCGTGGTTACAGATGCAGTCCCTGGTGGGGGAGGGAGCTGTGTTTTTATAAGGGCAAATTGTACTGACATTTAAATTGGAGGCATCACAGTGGAATACAGCTGCCAAGGCATGGGAAAGCATACTTCCCCTTTGCAACTGGGATGTTTGGAACACTCCTGTCCCCTCGTCTTTCTCAGTGTTTGTGTGCAGGGGATGTGGACTCATTCCTTAGCCTGTAGCATGTTCAGAAGGCTGAGATTCTGGTTGGGAACAGGGAGAGATTTTTTTCAGTGAAAGTTTGAGGGGTTAGGGCTGAACTAGGGGTTTCCCAACAGATGCTACAAATAATATCAAAACAAAGAGAAGAGAAATAGATATGAATAGGAAGACAAATCCATGAAACCTGAAGGATATTAGAAGTGCAGCCAAATAGAAAGGCTGGGGGTGATATGCAGAGAAGAGTCAGCAATGTGAGGGTGGGGAAGACAGGAGCAAGATATGGTGAGGGGACCAGTACTTGCCTTGGGTAGGTACTCATGTTTGCATTCAGCTCCTGGGGAATGGTGCCTGTGTGGGTTGGTGGAATTTATCAGGTGGATTCAGCTCAAGGATGCCCATGCCATCTGAAAAGTGGGAGAGCCAAGCAGGATGGTGAGCCAGGGCCTCTTCCCCATCCTTAGGGAAGATGGTAAATTAGTTACAAATGTTTTCTTCTAAGGAGTAGCAGGCTTGAAATCTATAAACTATCATTACCCACAGAAGTGAACTTGCCACCAGAACTTCTGGTCTCCTTTGTTGGTTGGTCAGTTGGCAGTTGGTCAACAGACATCTGTTGAGTCCCCACTCTATGCCAGGGCTAAAGGTACCTAAAGGCTAAAGTGCTGCTCTTGTTTTCAACCCCAGCATCCTACATTAACTCAGCATCCACACTCAGAAGGTCAAGCATACTCTCTCACTGAGAACAGGAACTGGGTTACAGGATATTGGAGAATGATAAACCCAGAGCCCTGAAAAAGCCTCTGATTGGCCATTGGTGTAGCCTCTGCCTTCAAGCAGGCAGGTATTTATGGGCTCCTTGGGGTCCGTGTGCCAATGCTTAGCATAGTCAGCCAAGAGTGCAGGGCAGTGCGGATGGAAGGCCTGCTTGGCTCGCTTTTAACTTGATTTTCTGACACTGGGTAAAGTAAGTGGAACCACTTACTGATATAAATACTTCAAGAGATGAGCTTGAGCCGTCTATGTTCCCATTGGTCAGTCCAGAGAGAATATGTACATAGACAGGTGTGTATTCACAAAGCTATATAGACTTTTATCTGTACAGATGTAGAGTATATGCTTGTGTTTTTGCCTCTGTGTAGACACCTAAGTGGGTACCTGCATGTGTCCTTGTGTGCAGATATGTGTTTGGTGTGTACGTATGTGTGTGCACATATATGGGTAAAGGACATCTTGGTATAAGCATCTGGAAATCAGAGAGCTCGGAATTTGAGGGTTGAATACTCCTTTTATTAGCTCTGTGATTTTGAGCAAGCAATGTTAAATCTTTCAGCCACTGTTTTCTCATCTGCAAATGGAAATAATTAATCCTATTTCATAGGCATCTTTGTGAGGATTATATGCCATAATTAATATAAAACATCTGGTATAGTGTCTGGCATAGAAAAGGCAATTAACAAATAATTCAGCTCCTGTTACTTTATATACCTCTCCTTCTCCCTGCCATGAGAAGGCATGCTTCAAATTTTGTGTCATTATTCTCAAATGATGAAGGAGCAAACGGCTTTCAAAGCAGGCATATCAATAGCTTGAATGGTAGGCAATTTATAGAATTTGTAAAAGCATATTCACATACTTGTTCTCCTAATATCCATTAACTGCAGTACAGCAGTCAAAATTATCTTGGTTGGTGACATGCAGAAGAAAGAACGAGAAAGCACAGTTAGAGGAGGTGTTATCAAGGAGCAACCCCGGTCCACCGCTTTCAGCACTCAACCTGACCAGTGGAAGGTAGGGCTGCCCCATGCACAGTGACAGTCAAGAGCAGGAGGAAGTGACCTTTCTGCCTCCCTTCTTTGTGTTGGCCGTAATTGGTCCGTTGGCCACAAGTCTTGGAGGAACACCCTAAATTGGAGTGATGTACATCAAAATTCCCATTCCCTCCAGACTGAATCAATTCCCAGCCTACTGTTTCATACCAGGCAGAGCAGTGTTCCAGCAGCAGGTGTGAGAGGGCCTTTGGGAGCCTCCCATCTTGGTCTAGAAGTAAGCTGAAGGCCCCTCCTCACAGCCCCTAGGCTGCTAGGCAATGGCTCAGCCTGGGCAGGAACCGCCAGCTGGCTCCCTCTGGGAGGCAGTACACTCTGTTCCTGCAAGGCCAGCATTCTGTGTTTGAGGCACGCAGCCCAGCTGTGACAGAATCTGTGTGTGTGCATAGTGCTCACGTCTTTGGCAACGCTGAGCAGGAATCACGCTGGGTCTGTAGCCATTCTGTTCAGGTAAAGTCATTGTTTTGTTGAACCCAAGCGGACAGGGTTAAGGAGAAAAGCTTTAGCATAAACTGCAAAGAGCACGATTTAGGGTGAATGTAGGGAATCACTTGTCTCTCAGGCTGAGTCAACATCAGAACAGCCATTCTGGAGGGGCTGAAGGGAGGTAATGGCCCTGAACACAGGTATAACCAAAGTGCTGAGTTATTTACCACAGTGGGACCAAACTAATTCTTTATTTGTCTCCATCCCCACATGGCTGCACTGGTTAGTAAAAGAAGAAACCAAAGGTCCTTATTAATTTGCACATCAAAAGAGAAGGGGCTTAATGCTTGGCAGACAAAACAACAGATGAGCAGTGTAAGGACTCTATCCAGACCTCACAAATTTGTCTTCTCCTGAAACATTTGGGGTCATTTGGGCTCTAGAGTTAATGCCCAAGTCTTTGTTGTCTTTCTCTTGTTTCCTTTATTTAAGCTATCCTTTCCTCCCAGACTGGAAACTTCAGAGGGACTGTGCCTCATCTGGGAAAAATGCAGTGTATTCAGAATAAACTATACTTGTTTGAAACCAAATGTAGGTTTCCAAATGCTCCTTCCAAATGTTCCTCTTGTATCATCATCACCTTCATCATCATCACCTTCATCATCATCATCATCATCACCACCATCATCCCCATCATCACCTTCATCCCCATCATCATCATCATTACCATCATCACCACCATCATCATCACCATCATCCCCATCATCAAACACCTATTTTTTGAATACTTAACATGTGCCAGGCCCTGAGTAAATGCCTTCAATAATCTTCACAATGAAAAAAATATTCATAATAATCCCGTGAGTTAGTCTTCTTTATTTTCTTTTTGCAAATAACAAAAACGAGGCTGAGGTCACAGTAAGTAGAGCCAAGATTTGCCTTAAATCTGCCTGACTCCAAATTCCAGGTGTTTAACTGCTGTGCCCCTGACAAGCATTTATAATAGTAGCAATTTACCAAGTATTGAATATTGACATGTTTTTCTTGTTCTAGAGGGCTATTTCTCAACATATGGTGCAAGGGCTACCTATATAAAAATCTCTTGGGGTTAGTTGTTAAAAATCCAAATTCCTGAGCCCTATCCAGAAATATCTTATTGAAATATAATTGACATATAACATTATATTAGTTTCAGGTGTACAGCATATTTTTAGATTCCACATATGAATGAGATCATGTGCTATTTGTCTTTTTTTGTCTGACTTATTTCATTTAGTATAAGGTGCTCCAGTTCCATCCATATTGTTTATTTATTATTATTTTATTTTTTATTTTTTTGGGGGTACACCAGGTTCAATCATCTGTTTTTATACACATATCCCCGTATTCCCTCCCTTCCTTGACTCCCCCCCTCGAGTCCCCCCCACCCTCCCTGCCCCAGTCCTCTAAGGCTTCTTCCATCCTCGAGTTGGACTCCCTTTGTTATACAACAACTTCCCACTGACTATTTTACAGTTGGTAGTATATATATGTCTGTGCTACTCTCTCGCTTCGTCTCAGTTTCCCCTTCACCCCCCGCCCCCTCCCATACCCTGAGTTCTTCAGTCCATACTCTGTATCTGCATCCTTGTTCTTGTCACTGAGTTCATCAGTACCATTTTTAGATTCCGTATATGTGAGTTAGCATACAATATTTGTCCTTCTCTTTCTGACTTACTTCACTCTGTATGACAGATTGTAGTTCTATCCACCTCATGACATATAGCTCCATCTCATCCCTTTTTATAGCTGAGTAATATTCCATTGTATATATATGCCATATCTTCTGTATCCATTCATTTGTTGATGGGCATTTAGGTTGCTTCCATGTCCTGGCTATTGTAAAGAGTGCTGCAATAAACATTATGGTACAAGTTTCTTTTGGGATTATGGTTTTCTCTGGGTATATGCCCAGGAGTGGGATTACTGGATCATATGGTAGTTCTATTTGTAGTTTTTTAAGGAACCTCCAAATTGTTTTCCATAGTGGCTGTACCAACTTACATTCCCACCAACAGTGCAGGAGAGTTCCCTTTTCTCCACGCCCTCTCCAACATTTGTTGTTTCCAGACTTTGTGATGATGGCCATTCTGATTGGTGTGAGGTGATACCTCATTGTGGCTTTGACTTGCATTTCTCTGATGATGAGTGATGTTGAGCATCTTTTCATGTGTTTGTTGGCCGTCTGTATGTATTCTTTGAAGAAATGTCTCTTTAGGTCTTCTGCCCATTTGTGGATTGGGTTATTTGCTTTTTTGGTATGAAGCTGCATGAGCTGCTTGTAGATTTTGGAGGTTAATCCTTTGTCCGTTGTTTCATAGGCAATTATTTTTTCCCATTCTGAGGGTTGCCTTTTAGTCTTGTTTATGGTTTCTTTTGCTGTGCAAAAGCTTTTAAGTTTCATGAGGTCCCATTCGTTTATTCTTGATTTTATTTCCATGATTCTAGGAGGTGGGTCAAAAAGGATGTTGCTTTGATGGATGTCATAGAGTGTTCTGCCTATGTTTTCCTCTAGGAGTTTTATAGTGTCTGGCCTTAAATGTAGGTCTTTAATCCATTTGGAGTTTATTTTTGTGTATGGTGTTAGGAAGTGTTCTAATTTCATTCTTTTACATGTTGCTGTCCAATTTTCCCAGCACCACTTATTGAAGAGGCTGTCTTTTTGCCATTGTATACTCGTGCCTCCTTTGTCAAAGATAAGGTGCCCATATGTGTTTGGGCTTACTTCTGAGTTCTCTATTCTATTCCATTGATCGTCCTTTCTATTTTTGTGCCAGTACCATACTGTCTTGATCACTATGGCCTTGTAGTATAGTTTGAAGTCAGGAAGCCTGATTCCACCTACTCCATTTTTCCTTCTCAAGATTGCTTTGGCTATTCGGGGTCTTTTGCGTTTCCATACAAATGGTAAGATTTCTTGTTCTAGGTCTGTGAAAAATGCCATTGGTAATTTGCATTGAATCTGTAAATTGCTTTGGGTAGTACAGTCATTTTCACGATGTTGATTCTTCCAATCCAGGAACATGGTATGTCCCTCCATCTGTTTGTGTCATCTTTGATTTCTTTCATCAATGTCTTAAAGTTTTCTGCATACAGATCTTTTGCCTCCTTAGGCAGGTTTATTCCTAGGTATTTGATTCTTTTTGTTGCAATGGTGAATGGGAGAGTTTCCTTAATTTCTCTTTCTGCTCTTCCGTTGTTAGTGTATAGGAATGCAAGAGATTTCTGTGCATTAATTTTGTATCCTGCTACTTTACTAAACTCATCCATTAGTGCTAGCAGTTTTCTGGTAGAGTCTTTAGGGTTTTCTATATATAATATCATGTCATCTGCAAAGAGTGACAATTTTACTTCTTCTTTTCCAATTTGGATTCCTTTGATTTCTTTTTCTTCTCTGATTGCTGTGGCTAAAACTTCCAAAACTATGTTGAATAATAGTGGTGAGAGTGGACACCCTTGTCTTGTTCCTGTTCTTAGAGGGAATTCTTCCAGTTTTTCCCCATTGAGAACGATGTTGGCTTTTGGTTTTTCATATATGGCTTTTATTATGTTGAGGTAATTTCCTTCTATGCCCATTTTCTGGAGAGCTTTTATCATAAATGGATGTTGAACTTTGTCAAAAGCTTTTTCTGCATCTATTGAAATGATCATATGGTTTTTATCCTTCAATTTGTTGATATGATGTATCACGTTGATTGATTTGCGTATATTGAAGAATCCCTGCATCCCAGGGATAAACCCCACTTGATCATGGTGTATGATTTTTTTAATGTGCTGTTGCAGTCTGTTAGCTAGTATTTTGTTGAGGATTTTTGCATCTATATTCATCAGTGATATTGGTCTGTAGTTTTCTTTTTTTGTGACATCTTTGCCTGGTTTTGGTATCAGGGTGATGGTAGCCTCGTAGAATGAGTTTGGGAGTGCTCCGCCTTCTGAAATATTTTGGAAGAGTTTGAGAAGGATAGGTGTCAACTCTTCTCGAAATGTTTGATAGAATTCGCCCGTGAACCCATCTGGTCCTGGGCTTTTGTGTGTTGGGAGATTTTTAATCACTGCCTCAATTTCCGTACTTGTGATTGGTCTGTTCATGGTTTCTATTTCTTCCTGGTTCAGTCTTGGAAGATTGTATTTTTCTAAGAACGTATCCATTTCTTCCAGGTTATCCAATTAATTGGCATCTAGTTGCTTGTAGTAGTCTCTCATGATGTTTTGTATTTCTGAGGTGTCCGTTGTTACTTCTCCTTTTTCATTTCTAATTCTGTTGATTTGCATCTTCTCCCTTTTTTTCTTGATGAGTCTGGCTAATGGTTTATCAATTTTGTTAATCTTCTCAAAGAACCAGCTTTTAGTTTCATTTATTTTTCTTATGGTTTCTTTCCTTTCTTTTTCATTTATTTCTGCTCTGATCTTTATGATTTCTTTCCTTCTGCTCACTTTGGGGTTTCTTTGTTCTTCTTTCTCTAGTTGTTTGAGGTGTAAGGTTAGGTTGTTTATTCGATCATTTTCTTGTTTCTTGAGGTAGGACTGTATTGCTATAAACTTCCCTCTTAGAACTGCTTTTGCTGCATCCCATAGGTTTTGGGTTGTTGTGTTTTCGTTGTCATTTGTTTCTAGATATTTTTTGATTTCCTCTTTGATTTCTTTAGTGATTCCTTGGTTGTTTAATAGTGAATTGTTTAGCTTCCATGTGTTTGTATTTTTTGCAGTTTTTTTCCTGTAATTGATATCTAGTCTCATGGCGTTGTGGTCTGAGAAGATGCTTGTTATGATTTCGATTTTCTTGAATTTGCTGAGGTTTGATTTGTGACCCATGATGTGATCTATCCTGGAAAATGTTCCGTGTGCCCTTGAGAAGAAAGTGTAGTCTGTCGTTTTTGGATGGAATGTCCTATAAATATCAATTAAGTCGAGATGGTCTAATGTGTCATGTAAAGCTTGTGTGTCTTTATTTATTTTCTGTTTGGATGATCTGTCCATGGATGTAAGTGGGATGTTCAAGTCTCCCACTATTATTGTGTTACTGTTGATGTCCCCTTTTATAGCTGTTAGCATTTGCCTTATGTATTGAGGTCCTCCTATGTTTGGGGCATAGATATTTACCATTGTGATATGTTCTTCTTGGATGGATCCCTTGATCATTATGGAGTGTCCTTCCTTGTCTCTTTTAATAGTCTTTACTTTCAAGTCCAATTGGTCTGATATGAGTATTTCTACTCCAGCTTTCTTTTGACTTCCATTTGCATGGAATATCTTTTTCCATCCCTTTACTTTCAGTCTATATGTATCCCTTGGTCTGAAGTGGGTTTCTTGTAGGCAGCATATAGAAGGGTCTTGTTTTTGTATCCATTCAGCCAGTCTGTGTCTTTTGGTTGGAGCATTTAATCCATTTACATGTAAAGTGATTATTGACATGTGTGTTCCAATTACCATTTTCTGAATTGTTTTGGGTTTGTATTTGTAGGTGTTTTCCTTTTCTTGTGTGTCCTACTTAGAGAAGTTCCTTTAGCACTTGTTGTAAGGCTGGTTTGGTAGTGCTGAATTCTCTTCACTTTTGCTTGTCTGGAAAGCTTTTGATTTCTCCCTCCAATCTGAATGAGATTCTTGCTGGGTAGAGTATTCTTGGCTGTAGGTTTCTCTCTTTCAGGACTTTCAGGATATCCTGCCATTCCCTTCTGGCCTGTAGAGTTTCTGTAGAAAGGTCAGCTGTTATCCTGATGGGTTTTCCCTTATATGTTGTTTGTTGCTTTTCTCTTGCTGCTTTTCATATTTTTTCTTTGTGTTTAATTGTCATTAGTTTGATTAATATGTGTCTTGGTGTATTTCTCCTTGGGTTTATTCTGTATGGGACTCTCTGTGCTTCTTGGACTTGGTGAATTGTTTCCTTTCCCATGTTGGGGAAGTTTTCCACTAGAACCTCTTCAAATATTTTCTCAGACCCTTTCTTGTTTTCTTCTTCTTCTGGGATGCCTATAATTCAAATGTTGGTACGCTTAATGTTATCACTGAGGTCTCTGAGACTGTCTTCTATTCTTTTTATTATTTTTTCTTTTTCCTGCTCGGTGGCATTTATTTCCCCCATTCTATCTTCCAACTCACTTATTCGTTCTTCTGCCTCAGTCATTCTGCTGGTTATACCATCTAGAGTATTTTTAATTTCAGCTTTTTTGTTATCCATTGCTGTTTGTTTTTCTGAGTTCTTATGAACTGTTTCTTGTACTTTCTCTGTTTTGTTATTGAGATTTTGTATCATTTTTACTGTCATTACTCTAAATTCTTTTTCAGGCATTTTTCCTATTTCCTCCTCATTTATTTGGTCTTGTGGGTTTTTTTCCTGCTCCTTTGTCTGCATGGTGTTTCTTTGTTTCCTCATGGTTGTCCAAACTTTTGGGGTTGCTTGTCCTGGTGATAGAGGTGTTTATAGAAGACTGTCCAAGCCTCAGACTAATGTCCAAGTATTGGATTAAACGAATATTAAGTCTAGGAAACACATACATGTATAAGACACACAATTACTGAATCCATTAGGACATAAGGCTCTAGAAAGACCTGACAGAACCCCAGTGTGCTATCAGATATTCAAAGGGAAACCCAGCAGAAATTGACAACTGAAACAGAACAAATCAGAGACAAAAGTAAAAGCAAACAAACAACAAATAACACCCTACACATACAAACATCAATCCAGGGAGATTTTGTAAGCTAGGATCAAATATAGAAAAGAGCCAGAGTACCACCAGAGAGAATGGAGATTCTCAGAATGTAATTAGACAACTGTACTAAGAACTAAGATAAAGACAAAAACCTAATTTTAAATACCAAGGCAGTGCGTCATCTGGAGCATAGAGCAAGGAGTCTGAGCAGACCGCTAGTGTTGCTTATAAGTATGTTAAGATAAAGTAAACTTAAAATGGCTGGAAGAAAGGGGAACAGAAGAGCGTAATGTGGTTGGAAATATGCAAATAAAAAGAAAGGAATAGAAATGTATAAAAGATAGGGATGAAAGGAAAGTATGAGAGATATTTTGTCCGTACTACCAAAAACTAAGCTAGATATAGAAGTATATAAAAAGGCAAAAAAAAAAAAAAAAAAGAAAAAAATCATTAAAAAATTATGTTATAAAACTTGTAGATCCCTTAGGGCTAAGAGCGTATTTAATAAATCAAAAAAAGAAAAAAAAAAAAAGGAGAGAGAGAGAAAGAAAAAAAAAAAGAAAAAAAAATCCAGAACTGATCCCAGAATGGACCAGTTCAATAGGTATTGATACTACTATTTCTGTTTCCTTAGCATCTCAGCTGTAAGTGTCCTTCTCCTTGCGTTGGGTTTTTTTTGCGTTATTCTGTGACCAGCAGAGGTTCCTTTATTGTTCGTCTGTAAGCGTCAGTGTGTGGGGAGGGAGAGGGTACAATAGTGGCTCCTTCTCCTGGGAGTGAGTGAGCAGTGGTGCACTGTTGTTTCAGTCGGGCTTGGAGGTGCCTGTTGCAGAGGGACGCCGGTGGCTCAGGTGTAAACAGAAAGTCTTAGAGTTGGGCCTCTCTCGGGGTTTTTTTCTTTTTGGTGCTGTTGTTTCTTTTTTTTTCCTCTGGGCAGCCTCCCTGCTGCTGGCATTGCAAGGGGTTTTAATCTAGCCCCTCCTGAGTGCCTGAGGGTGCTTGTTATCCCTGAGCGCCTTAGGTGGCCCGCAGGGCATCTCTCCGCTGCCTGTTGCAGAGGCGCAGAAAGAGAGGGAGAGGCTACGCGCGCGGCTCCTCCCCCCCGCCCGGGAGCCTGCAGCCTCCAGCCGCCATCATGGCCGGGCAGCTCTCAGGGATGGGCACTCCTCTCCGCGGACCTCCTCCCTCCTGTCCTCTCGGTCCGTCACCCCACCGGCAACAATGTTTCTCACCCTGAACCAGCTCTCAGGTTCCCACGCTCCCGCTCCTGGACCCTCCGTTCAGCCGTGGATCGATGTCTCGGTCCGGGAACGCTGAGCTGCGCTGAGGACCCTCCGTATGTTTCTCACTCCCTCGCGTCTGCCACAGCTCCGCCGCTTCACCCTCTTTGAGCCCTCGTAGATGCCTCCCTACCGGCTATGTCGGGCTCCCTGCAGCCCTTTCTGGTGTCTGAGGCCGTCTGCTGGTGTTCAGCTGGTTCTCTGTGGGAATTACTGCATCCTTCCATGCATTCCCAATGCATCTGTGGAGAGGGATGCACTCCACGTCTCTCTACTTCGCTGCCATCTTTTCTCCCCCCATCCATATTATTTAAATGGCAGGATTTCCTTCTTTTTTATAGCTGAATAATGTTCCATTTCACATATATCACATTTTCTTTATCAATAGATAAAGTGGACACTTTGTTTCCATATCTTGACTCTAGTAAAAAATGTTACAATGAACATGGGGTACAGATACCTCTTCAATAGTATTTTCATTTCCTTTAGATAAATACCCAGAAGAGGAATTGCTGGATTATATGGTAGTTTTATTGAAAATGTTTTGAGGAATCTCCATATTGTTTTCCACAGTGGTATACCAATTTACATGCTCATCACAGTGCACAAGGGTTCCTTTTTCTCCACACCCTTGCTGACACTTGTTATTTCTTGTCTTTTTGGTAATTGATAATAGCCATTCTAATAGGTGTAAGGTGATATCTTGTTGTTTTGATTTACATTTTGCATTTCCCTGATGATTAATAATGTTGATCAGCTTTTCGTGTACCTATTGGTCATCTGCATGTCTTCTTTGGAAAAATGTCTATTCAGATTTTCTGCCCATTTTTAATTCGGGTTGTTTGTTTTGCTGTTGAGCTGTGTGAGTTTTTGAAATATGTTTTGGATATTAGCCCATTATTGGATATATATATTTTAATAGATAATTATGACTATTTTCTCCCATTCAGTAGGTTGCCTTTTCATTTTGTCAATGGCTTCTTTTGCTGTGTAGAAACTTTTTAGTTTGATGTCCTCTCACTTGTTTATTTTTGCTTTCCTTGCCCAGATATATTGAATCAGAATCTCTGGAGGTGGGATTGAGTGATGATATATCTTTCAAATGATTCTTGCTAAAGTTTGAGAACTTTTGTTCAGAGGATAGGACAGTGTCCCATCTTAATGGCTGTCCTCAACCCTTCCGTCAGTTCCTTATAATTGTACTCACAATAGCCATAATTTTTATAGCTACAGGGCATATTGAGATATCAAAGGGGGGTCTGCTGGGGAAGGGGGAAGCCAGAAGCAGGCACGGCCATTGTCAATAAAAACAATCTGACTCTAGAGTTCAAACTTGTGTTTAAAGGATACAAGAAACTCCAGCTTCATTTAGAAATGTCCTAATTTGGCTTAGCAATTACCATGACTGGCTCATTCCCATCCTTTAGTTTAGATGTAATTTATTCTACTCTATCTCATTATTCTTATTATTTCTTCCACAGTATTTATTCAAATCTATAATATTATTATCTTCAATTTATTTATTTGCTCATTTATTAATTTTCTACTTATCTAATTAAAATGTAACTTTCAAGAGGGCAGGGGCTTTGACTTTCCTGCGGAAAGTCATCGTGGAATCCACAGAGCCTAGTATATGCCTGATATCTTCTAGATATTCACAAATATCTGCCAAAAGAGTGCGTCAATGATCTAGTGGGAGAGGCATGGTGGTAGCAACCTCCTAGTGGTGACCTAAATACTGAGAGCAGACACTGTTGTAGTGTGGGATGCTTCATATTGCTTGAAGTAGAGCCTCAGCAACCACATGGAAGTATTAGAACAGCCAAGGATAACCAAGTGGGTAGGATTCAGGGCAGGGCTTTAGTCCAAGCAGAAGTCTGAACTAAGTCAGAGGCCAAGATAAGGAAATATAATAGACATTATGGAAAAAATAAACCTGATTGGCCTATAGCAGGCCATACCCTGGATTTAGGTCAGATTTCCTTGTGTCTGTGATTGGGGGTAAGTTGTGCCTACATATTCTGTTTGGCTGGGTCAGGACCAATTAAGGAATGGGTATGGTGGAGCCTGAAGAATGCAGTTGTCCATGTTTGACCTGGAAGAAAACTCTCCCAACCTTTAAGCCTTCTCACAGTCATGCTTCTCCCTAGGAGTGGAGTCGTAGGAAATGCAAAATAGATCAGTTAGCACAGAATAACTAAAACCTGGCTTTGTGACATGGGTAGTAAATGTAGCAACAGAGGGCATAAGATGGCCAGTGATTTCAAAGAAACTTAATATAAATTCATGGTTGCTGTCCCTGATAGATATGAAGTAGGGATATTTAGGAGTATACCTGGCATAACCATCCCATGATGATCGGGAAAAGGCCTTTTTTGCCCCCTCATGGACTACAGCTGAAGTTATTTGGGGGTCTGGTGACTGATGCTGAGGCATTTCTGTGAGCATTAGTGATACTCTTTTACTTTTGGTGACAGGCGTTCTCTCTCCTTCTTTAGCGCTTTAGTTCCTGGCTCCTGCTCTCAATGAGGATTCCTGGAGCAGGTGGTATAAAATAATTTCTTTGGCCCAGGTACTGAAACATCCTCCATAAGTGCTGAAATACTGCATCAGGTGTTTTAATGCCTTCTTGTCTCAGCCACAGAATTTTGAAAGGTTTTAATCCTGCCTCTAATTTCTAACTCTTCTCTGCTTCTAAAAATGTATTGGTGGAGATTTCAATATAAAATGAATACATGCTCATTAAAATATTTCAAAAATATAGTAAACAGAGTGGCAAAATAAGCATCAGTAATTCTACGACCCCAAAACAACTGCTGCTAATATCTTGGCTTATTACGTCCTGCATTTTTATTATGAATAGCTGTTAAATTTTTTTGTTTGCTTTGTTTGTATGGTGGTAATCATACTGTATACACAATTTTGTATCCCTAAGTATAAAATTATAATGATAGCATTGCAGAGGTTTTTTTCTGTGTTATTATAGGCACTTCATAAATACCAATTGTATATACCACAGCTGATTTAATCATTTCCTGACTATTGGACATTTAGGTTGTTTGCAATTTTTGGAATAATGCTAAGATGAACATCTTTGTAAATAAAACAGTTTACACATTGGGGAATTTTTTACTTTGTGTAGATTTCATGGAAATGGAACTACTGTGTTCATGTAAGTGAATCACCCTTGCCAGTAGCTGATAAGGCAACTTTGTGCAAATTAGAAAGAGGCACCCTTTCCTCTAGACACTTGACTGCTATTTGTGGGAACATTGTCTCCGTAATTAGACTGCAATTCTTGCAAGTGAATAGTGCCCCTTGGGGTTGTGCAAAATATAATTTGCACAATCAAAAGTGGCAGATGTGTAAATATTTCTAAGATTCCAAATTCCTTTCCACAATTTTTATAATAATTTATTCTCCCAATAGTCATGTGGGGTGTGACATTTTACCTCAGCTTAGTATGGGGAATTATTTTAAATATTCTAATTTGATGAGGGGGAAATGGTACTTTATATATATATTTAGATTACCTGTGAGTTTTAAAATGTTACTTTTTGTTTCAGTTTTCTCTAAAGAACAAAAAACTCTACTCTTACCAGAGATAGATTTTTTTTCTCTTTTTCAACAAAGAAACGTTAAGCAGAAGTTGATAACTGAGCCCAGATATGGTTCCCCAACTGAACAGAATGTGTTTTGTTGCACATACCCAAGACTTGTGCTTTCAGTTTCTGTGGCTGGGAAAACATGTAATTGGTTCTTTATTCTTCCAACCTTCCCTCCCAAGAAGGTTTTCCTCTTGCTCTTCTGTTCACTTCCGGGCTTATTCATGAAATACTAGGGATGTCCTCTAAGGGGTCCAGAACAAGAGGGTCTCAGCATGATCTGGTCTGATGGAAGCTTCTCCCCTTGCTCAGCTGCTTACCAGAGACTTTGAAGGATGGGGGAGGCATACAAAAGTGAGTTCTGTGCTGAAAACTCTTACCCCTGAGCTCTGAACCACCTGCTGAGACTTCCTGTGTAGGGCCCTGTATTAGTCAGGGGTCTCCAGAGAAAGAAAACCAATAAGAGACAAAATAGGAATTGGCCCTTGCAATTATGGAGACCAAGAAGTCCCAGGATCTACCATTTGCAAACTAGAGAACCAGGGAAACCTCCGGTATAAGTCAGTCCAAGTCTGAAGGCTTAAGGACCAGGAGCAGCAATGTCTGAGGGCAGGAGAAGATGGATGTCCCAGCTCAAGCAAAGAGAGCAAACTTACCCTTTCTCCACTTTTTGGTTCTATTCAAACCCTCAACAATTTGGATGATGCCTACCCGCATTGGTGAGGATGATCTTCTTTACTCAGTCTATGATTTAGTGCCAATCTCTTCCAGAAGCACCCTCACAGACACACCCAGAGATAATGCTTTATCAGATATCTGGTATCCCTTAGCCCAATCAAGTTGACACATAAAGTTAACCCACAGGCACAGAAAGCCATGGTCTGCCTGTGAAGCTTTACTGAATCCCTGGTCCCATAACAAAGCAGAGTGGCCATACTTCCCTCTTCATACTGTGAGATCTTCCCAGCTAAAGCCCATGCTTACAATTTATTTAACCAACAGATGTTTATGGGTTTACTCTGTGCCCCAGGAGCTGCTCTAGGTGCTGTATACAGTGGCCAACAAGAATAGACAAGCTCCTGCCATTGTGAAACGTGTAGGAGTTGGCAAGGCACAAAATGAGCAAGTAATCAAATGGATGAATGAAAAAAGGTGCTGTGCTCATGAGTAACTGAGGATGAGAAGTGGAAGAGTGCTTTAGAGTAGGTGGTCAAGAAAGGCTTTTTTGAAGCAATGACACTTGGACTGACACCTGAATGACCTTGTTGACTAGGTATATGCCAAAGAAAGGAACTAACATCTATTACGACATTACCAAGATCTTTGGGGATATAATTTCATTTAACTCACACTACACAGTATAAGGTGGTACCTGATACAGAGATTAAGTCACTTGCCTGAGGTCTTGCAGCTTGTAAGGGTCACAGCCAAATTTATGGCCATCTGGTTGCAGATCCAAAGCTTGTTCTCTTTACACGAAACCATATCACACATGAAAGGGAACTAATAGGCCAGGGTCTGAGCAGTTGCAGTCTCTGGTAGTTCAGGAACTGGTGAGGGAGGGCAAAACCAAGGACAAGAATTAGTTTCTCCCTTTTTCTTTTCTGAAGCTGTCCGTGATTAAAATCGGAGGGCCTCTTGGTGGGAAAGGCTGGCAGAGTGGATAGAGAAACATCATTTACTGGTTCAGGAAATATCACATATGACCCCTCAGCCTCCAAAGACAGTCATCATTTACTGAGGAGATATGTAACATATTTCTTTTTATCATCTTGGTCTTCAATAAATAGAAACATATGTCCTAGGTGAAGATTCCGGTTGAAGCAAGGCTGGGACCCCATGAAGTTCATTTCAATCTGTTCTGGCAGTGTTGTGACTTCTGGGAGATCTTTTGGCTGTAGTCTGGTTCCAGGGTTCTCTTGGGTTAGAAGTATGTGATTCTGGAAGAAATAACCATCCCAGAGAATATCAGTGAAGGTGTCGAGCCCTGATCTCTTTGCTAAGTGCTCTGCATCTTTACTGACATTTTCTAACACCAAATGTGGGAAGGAAAGCAGTAGGATTCTTTGACTGGACAGGTTCTGTGGCCAACATATGAGATGGGCATCACTGAGGTTTACTATGCTCAGGCCCAGCAGGGTCCAGTGGAAACTTTGACAGCTTAATTGTGTTCTTATTCAGTCACCCACAGCTAATGCATCTTCCTGGCAAAGCAGGTGTCTTCCATAAGGAGAACAACAGGGCAGATTGCTGTCACAAGAGTCTGCCAAAGTCTGCTCTAAATTGTCCCTGAACCAGTGATAATAAACCAAATTGCTACAAATAGACACCAATTTGCAGAAATGTGAGCTGGCCAAGGGATGCTTTAGACTTGGGGAATAGAGGCGAGTGTGTGACAAATATCAGATTTGCAAGGAAGGGAAGAAACTTAAGGTTATCCTGTGGAACAGTAGTAGAGTTGACCCCAAAAGATACTGATTTTTCTCCATTCTTTGAAATACCAAGAGTTCATCTTTGGTCTCTCCAAATCATAGTTTGTATCTTTGGCCATGTGCTCCAATGGACTGGACAGATTGGCAGTCTTGGGGTTCCTGGGGTATTTGAGAAGCTAAACATTTGTGTTTTGGGATGAGTGAAACTGAAGCCTGGGAGACAGTGGGAAGTTGTGATGCTGTTTCCATCTAAGATGTGCAATGGAGACTGAATCTAAAAGTCTCCTTGGAAAGAATGATTGGGATTGGGGCATCATGATTTGGTCTCACTCCGTTTAGTTCACTCTTTATTGTATACTCAGATGCTGTTCTGAGCAGTGGAGCTAGAAAACAGTAAAATCCTACCCCAGCTTTCCAGATGTTAAGAGTTTAGTAAGCCAGATGTGGAGGGACACTCTACCTTGGTGGCAGGTAATAAACCAGTAATGCCTAAACCCTTCCTTGGAATACGTCCCTGGGATGGGGCTTTTCAAGGGTCAGGAAGAGGAGGGAGGAGAAAATAAATGTCCTCTCTTCTTTTTCTTCCTTTTCTCCTTTAGTTTTTATGCTTACTTTCCTTTCCTTCCCTCTTTCTTTCTTTCTTTCCTTCTTTCCTTCTTTTTCTTTCGTTCTTTCTTTCTTTCTTTTTCTTTCTTTCTTTCTTTCTTTTTCTTTCTTTCCTTCTTTCTTTCTTTTTCTTTCTTTCTTTCTTTCTTTCTTTCTTTCTTTCTTTCTTTCTTTCTTTCTTTTTCTTTCTTTCTTTCTTTCTCTTCCTTCCTTCCTTCCTTCCTTCCTTCCTTCCTTCCTTCCTCTCTCTCTCTTTCTTTCTTTCTTTTTCTTTCTTTCTTTCTTTCTCTTTCTTTTCCTTCCTTCCTTCCTTCCTTCCTTCCTTCCATCCTCTCTCTCTTTCTTTCTTTCCTTCTTTCTTTCTCTTTCAACAAAGGCTATTGTTTCATTTAAAATGTCTTTATTTTGTTAAATTTAAAAGATAAAAAAGGAAGAGGAGAAAAATGATATATGTAATTTTGCTATCCAAAGACAAGCCATAATAACATTTGAGCCAATTTTCTTTCAGTTTTTTACTCTGCCTAGATATTTTTTCATAACTATGATATTTTAACATACATTTAATTTCACATTATGTGTTATTACTAACTCTTTATAAACAACTTTAATGGCCACATAATATTCCAACAGATGGGAATAATGTAAATTACTTAGCAAGTCCTGTATTGTTGAACATTTAGTTTTTTTCAATATTCATTTTTATAAATAAGAGTATAATAAACATCTCTGCAAATGAATACTTTTCTGTATTTAAAAATATTTTCTGAGGATGCAGTGCTAGAAGTGTAATTACTAGGTGAAAATATATAAATATACCTAATACTCTCAATATAACAAAAGGTGTAGTGTGTGTGTGTGTGTGTGTGTGTGTGTGTGTGTGTGTGTGTGTTTGTGTGTGTGTACGCGTGTATAACCAAATTGTTTCCTGAGTCATATCAATCTACACTCTCAAATCCGTTTTCCTACATTTTGTGTACTATATTAAATAACCACCACCACAACAAGCTTTGCTAATTATATGAAATCTGATTTTTATGTTGGCAAATAAGTGAAATATTTTTCAAGTACATCCTGAGGCTAAAATACACCTGATTGCTGAATGTGTGTGTGTGTCACCAGCTTGTGGAAACAGCCTTGTCTGGTGGAGAAGTGGTGCTGAAGCATGAAAAGCCTCCTGATATCTTAGGGATCCTAGCCTGTCACCCCAGATGCCCTGGGGGGATCTGCTTATCAGAAGCACAGCATGGTGTCCTTAAGATCAGACTCAGGGTGGACAGATATCATCTATATTAATTCCTGGCCTTGCAGAACTTACATGTGATACCAGTTTAAAGAACACAAAAATTACTCCCAGTTCCATTGTAAGATAATCACATCAATATAAACCTTATAAATAAGAAGCCAAAGTAACAACTTTGAGGCCTTTAAGTTGTGTGACCCTAAGGAGATTCTTCCAAAAAAGAATAAAGAATATTTATATTTATATGTGTATTAATTATGTTAACAAATATTGAATTACATTATAATTATTGATGTATATTTTATATATATATATATATTTTTCTTATTTCTCTAGGCACACAAGTGAAGGTTTCCCATTTTTCTATTAAATTGTGTTTGCTTATCGGGACTGTTGCAAATACTTAGTAGCTGAGAATTCATTTAAGAGTATTTAGGAAACTCATCTGAGTTTAACTATCAGCACAACAATAACAATAATAATAAAGGCTAATATTTATTGCTTACTATGTGTCAGATATATACTGGGTGTTTTACAGATATTCTTTCCATTAATCATCACAGCAATTCAGTGGGGTTGGTATTACACCCATTCTTATAGATGAGGAAACTGAGGTCTAGAGAGGGGAAATGATTTGTCCAAGTTCACACAGTGAGTAAATGGGGGTGTCCTGGAAGCAACAGATATTCTCAGTGTGAGGGAAAGATGGAATAAATTTGTAGGTCAGTCCCTGGTCCTTTTGCTTTGGAAATTAGGGGATCTTGCCACGGTGAGATTTACTGATTTACTGGGTCCTGAGCCCTGAGTGGGGCACCAGCCTTTGTACCTGCAATGCCGACCTTTTCCCTAATAGATTCAGCCAGTGCCCCACTAGGGTTGGTGTGGCTCACAGTCGAGGCTTAGAGAAGAAGGAAATAACTTGGTTCACAGTGAACCTAGAAATACAGTATCACTGTGGAAGAGGTGGATCAGTGGAAACTCTCCTAAAAAATTTAGAAAGATAAGTAACTATATAAATATAACTTTCTTACATGTTAAAAGTGAATTTATAGTGGTAAAATCATAAGGCAAAGATTCTCTTTAGGTGTACGGAGAGTGGCCCTCAGTTGTCTCTCCCCTTCTCACAGCCAGTGGTGAACTGTATTCTCTGCAAATACTAACAGATGCAGCATTGTAAGCTAGCCTGCCCCGGAGCACCAGCGTGGGGTTCACACTCAGTGCAGGAAAACCCTAGGAGGAGGTACTGAGGCTGCTGTCCGTGCCTGTTAAAGGGAGGACCTCAGAGGAGGGACCCACACAAATGATCTGCCAGTCTTTTACATGGGTGTTTTATGATACAAACTCAGTAGCTTTGCTGTTGCATGTTGCCTGTCCCATTTTTTTAAAAAAACTTATTTTCAGGTCTTTAGATCTCACAAGACTTAGATTTTCTACCAGGAATCTAGCTCAATCAATGCTTTCAAATGCATCATCATCAGGGAATACGGAATTTTTTTATTTATTTATTATTTTTTTTGGGGTACACCAAGTTCAATCATCTGTTTTTATACATATATCCCCGTATTCCCTCCCTTCCTTGACTCCCCACCCCTCCAGTCCCCCCCACCCTCCCCGCCCCAGTCCTCTAAGGCATCTTCCATCCTCATGTTGGACTCCCTTTGTTATACAACAACTTCCCACTGACTATCTGTTTTACAGTTGGTAGTATATATATGTCTGTGCTACTCTCTCGCTTCGTCTCAGTTTCCCCTTCACTCCCCGCCCCCTCCCATACCTCGAGTTTTCCAGTCCATTCTCTGTATCTGCGTCCTTGGTCTTGTCACTGAGCTCATCAGTAGGGAATATGGAATTTTAATTAAAAAATTAATGGTCAGTTATAGGATTTGAAGGGAAATAAAATATGCAGTTACAAAACTAACTCGGAAACAATGATAAGGATGTATCATACTTGGAGGATATTTTACAGCCTCAAACACCATCATTTTAAAAAATGTACAGCTAAAAATGAACATCTTACACATTTAAAAAATTCAAAGAATAAGAGGATAAATCAAAATAAAATGGGAGAAAGCATTAAGATGTTATTGGAAGTGAATGAAATAGAAAATAAATAGGAGTTGCTTGAAGCACAATTGCAAAGGTGGAGCAAAGTTTTGTATTGGGAGTTTTTTGCCCTTTGCAGTCCTGGTGGACCCTGTGCGGGTCCTGCCAAAACTTTCAGATGCAATCCCTGAGGGGCACAAAGAGGGACCCACTCCAATCAGATACACATTCCATTCGCGAAAGGGGCTTCTATCAGTGCTTAAGCCTGATTCCCTGCTGAGCGTGATGATAATAAATAATAATAATAGTACTAACAGTAATTGTACCCACGGCAATTATTATCATTATTGAGCACTTACTAGGTGCCAGGGGCCTCATTGTATTAACTCACTAATCCTTCCAACACCTCCATGTGGTAGATATGTTTTCTACTAATCTTAACACTAGAGAATTAAGCTTAGCTTAGGATATTTCATTCATTCAACAAATATTTATTGTTTGCTTTTTGCTATATAGTCTTCCCAGTGCTGAATAGACAGTAATAAGCAAAGCAGATAAACTCTCTCCCTGCATGGATTTTCATTTCAGTAGCAGCTGCCCAAAGTTACCCATAGTGGGACTTTGAGGTTAGTCCATGGTTTTAGTCACTTTGCTGTGCAAGGCGTCTTCCATCTGCCTCCTTTAAAACTGGAGGCAGCAGAGGAACGAGCAGAGTCTCAGCACAACTGAGCACTGATCACATGGTCCTGTGATCTTCATCTGCACAGCGTTGGGGGCAGGATATCAACACCTATCCCATCTAAGGGTTGACACTTCAGGGAGGTTTAATACAGTGACATGTGTAGAAAAGCTCAGCAAATTCCAGCTAGTGCTATTAATATTCTCTTCTTTGTCATCTGGCCCTCCTCTCTTTCAACTCTTTGTACACATTACTTGAGCAGAAGGTGCAGCACCTCTGTGTAGCAGAGAATTTACCCTTGCACCCAAAGAGATCTGGCTGTTGCCCTCTTGCAATGTCATGCCTGATAGGGGTGTCTTTGTTTACCTAGAGGCCCTGGGCCATGCCACGTAGTCTAACAATATGATTTAGGGTGGGGGCTGGCCACACTAGATACTCTTAGGGTGGGGACTGCCAAGCTAGAAAGACCAACAAGGTGATACAGGGTAGGGGCTTTGGGTCATGAAGTTAACCTCCAGAAGGACTGGAGACTGAAATCAATGATATGGGCCATGAATCACTCATGTCTGCACGAGAGTCCCAATAAAAACTCTGAACACTAAGGCTTGGGCACGTTTCCCTGGTTGGCAGTACTTCACGTCAGCCTTGTCACATGTCATTATCAGAAGACTGACAGTGCCCTGGTTCCTTGGGCAGAGAACAACTAGAAGCTCTGTTTGGTTCTTCTCCTGGACTCTGTCCTATGTGCTTCATTCCTTCATTGATTTTAATCTGTATCTTTCCCTCTAATAAACCATAACTACAATAGCTATCAGTGAGTCCTTTTAGAAAATTATCAAACCTAAAGGTGGTTTTGAGAAACCCTCACACTTGCACCTGGTATCAAAAGAGAAGGTAGTCCTGTGGACTGTTCCCTCAAACTTTGATTTTGGCATTCTGTAATTGCAAAATGCCAAAATCAAACCTTTCCAGATCTCATCTGGGAAGATGTTAGATTGGGAACAACTGTCCAGAATCCCTAAAAGATACATACAAAACTCACAAATAACAGGAAAAAAAGTGAAACAAGTTTAAAATAATAACAAAATGGCCCTTCTTCATGCCAGAGTCAAAGGCTGTTGCACCATAAAGCTCCGGCAGTTAGCCAAGGCTGAGCTATGTAGCTCAACAGTCTTTGACTTGAATAGAAATAATGGGGTCACAGAGAGAGGTTCTAAAATCATCACCCAGAAGGCTCAGGGCTCTGCCTCTGGCGAGGGCAAATGTACCCCGTGGGGTCTATAGCTGTAATAACTACCTTCACAGCCTCAGAACATTTTTCCATACTTATTTGATTATTTATTTACATTTCCCATCATTCTAAAGGGACTTGAAGTAAGTTGTGTATATATATATATATATATATATATATATACACACATATATATATCTGCTCCAATTTCCTCACTTTCTAAAAAAAAAGGAAGTGAGGAAACCAGAAGCAGGAGGGGCAGGGAGGAGGGAGTAGACAGGATAGGAGGAAAGAGGAGCTTGGTAAAGATTACTATTCAAAGTGCATGCTGTAAAAATTCTTCATATATATCCATTATATTGTTCAAAACCTCCATGCCCTTACTTATTTGTTTATTTACTTCCATTATTTATTTTTGGCTTACTTAATCTTTGACATTTAGGAGCACTAAAAGCCTTCTACTGTAATAGTTTCCATCAGTTTTCTCCTGTATTCCTAATGTTTTTTGCCCTACACTTTGATGCTGTGTAATTCATTCATTTCCAAAGTTCATGATTGTTAGGGTCTTCATTATAGGCTACACTTTCTATCTGTGTAAAGTAACCTTTTCTCTACTTAATGCATTTTGCCTTGAATTCTACTTTAATACTAAAATGCCTGCCTCTGGGTTATTTTCATTTGTTGGCAGCCACTATAACCTTGAGTAACCTTTTAATTTTAATTTTTTAGTGTCATTTGGTTTTGGTTGTGTCTTAAAGAAGCAGCATATATTTGTCTTTTGTTTTCACTAAATCTGAGAGATTTCGATTTTGAGAGGAGAGTTTAAAACAGTTGCATGTCTTTTTCCAGAGTTGATGTTTGATATGTTCTCTTGCCCACATTAACATGTCTAAAATAGAATTCTGGATTTCTTCCACCCATTTCCCCAAGTCTCTATCACAAACTCCAAACTAATATTCCCTTCATCTTCCTCACCTCCATAAATTGTATTACCATACACCAAAATTATTGCATATTTATAAGTAAAGATGGGTTCTTTTTCACAACAAGTGTTTTCTTCATATGGAAAAGTCAATTATAGCTTCTGAGTAGTGGGAGAGGCATTTACATTGGGTTTGTGGGAGTAGAACAGGCTGGCAGGCCAGGGACCGCCCCCCTCCCCTTGACAGCCAAAATAATAAGAAGGTGTTTATTTGGGAGGTGATCTGTCTTCAGTGTAGCTGCTCTGTGTGTTTTCTTCCTTTACCCCCTTTTTTCAGTGTCTGTTGGAGAGCTCTGGAGTTGGTTCTGCTCTACTCAGCTTCCTTTTCCAAACTTACCACACTTATCTTAGAAAGCATCCCCCAGAACATCAACTACTTTCTTCAGAGAGAAATAATATATGATATGATATGATATGATATGATATAATATAATGTAAATTTTGCTTTTGGCATGAGATCAAAGACCTCTGCTTCCACAAGCTGTTTTTGTAGGTGG
Organism: Hippopotamus amphibius kiboko; assembly: GCF_030028045.1. Lineage (NCBI taxonomy): Eukaryota > Metazoa > Chordata > Mammalia > Artiodactyla > Hippopotamidae > Hippopotamus > Hippopotamus amphibius. The sequence continues at coordinate 53,674,766 of NC_080190.1, read as the reverse complement.
AGAGGTGGGGAGAATTATGTTTTCAGCTGTGCAAGACCCAGGTTTTAAATCAGTTACCTTGATAACACCCTGGCTTACCAGCCACTGAGTTTCTAGAGGGGTTCTTTTTTTTTTTTTTTTTTTTTTTGGGGGGGGTACACCAAGTTCAATCATCCGTTTTTTATACACATATCCCCGTATTCTCTAGAGGGGTTCTTGATCCCAGTTAGTTCAATGCCAAACGTTTTCCAGAAAGATCTCAAGGAGTTATTTTCAGACAACTCTAGTTCTCCACAGATTATTATTTCTAAGGACCTCCAAAATTTGGTCAACAACAGAAATATCTTTAAGTTTCTATATAACTTTGAGAACCTATGAACCTGTGATTTTAATGCAATCTATGTCTATCACAGGTTATCATACAGTTATTACTGTATTTTTGAAAAAACATTTTATTTTGAAATAATTTTAGACTTATGGAAAAGTTGCAAAAATAGTAAAAGGCAAAATATTTATGTAATCTGAAGAAAAATCAGCATATGAAAAGTTACAAAAATAGTACAGAGGGTTCCTGTATACTTGTGGAGGAAGAATGATGTTCCTTCTCCAATATATATGTGTCCTAACCCCATGAACCTATGAATATGTCCCTTACATGCAAAGAGACCTTGCAACCATGATTAAATTAAGGCTCTTGTTATGGGGAGGTTATTCTGTTTTATCCTGGTGGGCCCAATGTAAGCACAGGGGTCCTTATAAGGAAAAGAGGGAAGTTGGAGAACCAAACAGAGATTTGATGAGGTGATGTTATGCTGTGACCTTTGAAGGTACAAGTGGGTTATGAAGCAAGGAATGTGGGTAGCTTCTCAAAAGCTGGAAAACATTAAGTGAACATATGGTTTAATGGGTACAGCGTTTCAGTTTGGGAAGATGAAGAAATTCTGAAAATGGGTGGTGGTAATAGTTGCCCAACAATGTGAATTTACTTAATGCCATTGAATTGTGTACCTCACAATGGTTAAAGTGGTATATTTTATCTTAGGTAAAATTCAACACAATAACAAAAAGTCAAAGAAACAGATTCTCCCCTAGAGCTTCCAAAAGGAATGCCCCCTGCCAAAATCTTGATTTCAGCTCAAACTTCTGATCTCCAGAACTGTCAGATAATATGTTTGTATTGTTTAAATCACAAGTTTGTGGTAATTTGTTATCGCAGCAGTAGTCAACTAATACAATGCCCTTCACTCAGTTTTCCCTAATGTTGAAATCTTACATAAAGCATAATGATTAAAACTAAAGAATGAACTTTGGTACAACACTATTCACTAAACTTCAGATTTCTCCCATTTTCACTAACGTTCTTTTTCTATTCCATGATCCCATCTAGGATACCACATTGCAATCAGTTGTTGTTTCTCTTTGGTCTGCTCTAATCTGTGAGTTTCTCAGTCTTTTGCTTTTATGACCTTGACACTTTTGAAAAGTACTGGTCAGGTATTTTGCAGAATATACATCAATTTAGGTTTGTTTGATGTTTTCTCATGATTAGAGTGAAATGTGGATTTAGGGGAAGAGTATCACGGAGGTGATGTATCCTTCTCATTACATCACGTCAGAGGATATCATGTAATGTCACGAGGTGTTGTTGTTGATGATGCTAACTTTGGTTAAGATAGTGTCTGCAAGTTTCTCCACTGTAAAGTTACAGTTGACCCTTGAGCAGTGGGGTTTGGGAGGTTAATCTGTGTATAATCTAGTTGGCCTTCTGTATCTGTGGTTACTCTGTATCTATGGATTCAACCAACCATAGGCTGTGTAGTGCTGTAGTATTTACTATAGAAAAATATCCATGCATAAGTGGATCCGTGCAGTTTAAACCCACATTGTTCAAAGGTCAACTGTACTGATTTTCCCTTTTCTAACTCTGTTCCTCAGAAGTGCTGCGATTTTGTTTTACAATCTTCATTAGTAAAGGTATGCAAGTACTTCAGGAGTCCAGAAAACTGATTTTGAATGCCACCCTATGCCACATTCTAGTTGTAAAAAGTTGAATAAAATTATTTCATCTCCATGTGTCTCTGGCCCTCATCTCTACAGTTGGGAAACTAATATCTCCTATAGCTGACCTGAGGATTACATGAGATAGCACATCTGTTTACCTAGCAAATATTTCTTGAGCATCTATAGTTTGGTAAAAGTTACATGAAGTGAAAAGGATAGCAGTGGTAGCTATCAGTGATGAACACAAGATACAGACTTTACTTATGGGCAGTTTGCAGTATGACAGGGAAGGTGAATTACTGAACTAGAAGTCACAGTAAAGCATTATGGCTATTGCAGTTGGGGAAGTACAGTGTGCTGGGAGAATGAGCCTATTGTAGACATCTGGAAAGTCACGTAGGACGATGTCTGGTGTAGGCGAAGGCCCTGAGGAATGGAAGGGTGTACCTTCCCTGCCTTTTTTCCATGCTTAGACCCCTCTCCCTTTTCCCAGTCTCTGGAACAAACAGGGTAAGATGAACACCAGGGTGTTTCTCCTTTTGTCCCTGTAGGATTCAGCAGAGTCTTTCAAGTGCTAATGTACATGATGACTCACTGAGCAGGAGCCCCAAGGGCAGCTGTTTTCTAAGTGTACATGACAGTGGCACCCTCTCTTGCTTGGAGCTTGTCACAAGCCTGGGGTTGTACAGCAGAGCTTTAGGGAAATGTCACTTTAGCCAGTTGGTCTCTTCACGACACATAGGCTGCCCTGGGTGAAGTTCCACCTCAACAACATCTGAGTTTTCAGCATGTTCAGATTTTCACAAGCATTTCACAGGGCTATTTTAGCCATGTGCATTCCAGATCATTTCACTTCCTTTTTTTTTTAAGAACTTTTATTGAGATATAATTGACTTACAGTAAACTGCATATATTTAAAGCGTACAATTTGATATTTTTTTCTTATTAGTAATGTATATATGGCAATCCCAATCTCCCAATTCATCCCACCCCAACCCCCCCCCACTTCCCCCCTTGGTGTCCATGTTTGTTCTCTACATCTGTGTCTCTATTTCTGCCTTGCAAACCGGTTGACCAGATCATTTCACTTCTAAAGGAGAGATTAATCTCTCCAAGCATTGAGTTGGAGGAAGATTTTAAAATTTTAAATTTAAAAAACAAATTTAAAAAAAATTAAAAAAAGATCCTTTTTGACCCACCTCCTGGAATAATGGAAATAAAATAAAAAATAAACAAATGGGACCTCATGAAACTTAAAAGCTTTTGCACAGCAAAAGAAACCATAAACAAGACAAGAAGACAACCCTCAGAATGGGAGAAAATATTTGCCAATAAAGCAACTGACAAAGGATTAATCTCCAAAATATATAAGCAGCTCATGCAGCTTAATACCAAAAAAGCAAATAACCCAATCCACAAATGGGTGGAGGACCTAAATAGACATTTCTTCAAAGAAGACATACAGATGGCTAATAAACACATGAAAAGATGCTCAACATCACTGATCATTACAGAAATGCAAGTCAAAGCCACAATGAGGTATCACCTTACACCAGTCAGAATGGCCATCATCAAAAAATGTAGAAACAATAAATATTGGAGAAGGTGTGGAGAAAAGGGAACCCTCCTGCACTGTTGGTGGGAATGTAAGTTGGTACAGCCACTGTGGAAAACAGTTTGGAGTTTCTTTAAAAAACTAGAAATGGAACTACCATATGACCCAGTAATCCCAGTACTGGGCATATACCCAGAGAAAACCATAATCCAAAACGAAACATGTACCGTAATGTTCATTGCAGCACTATTTACAATAGCCAGGACATGGAAGCAACCTAAATACCTGTCAACAGATGAATGGATAAAGAAGATGTGGCATATATATACAATGGAATATTACTCAGCCATAAAAAGCAATGAAATGGAGCTATTTGTAATGAGGTGGATAGACCTAGAGTCTGTCATACAGAGTGAAGTAAGCCAGAAAGAGAAAAACAAATACTGTATGCTAATTCATATATATGGAATCTAAAAAAACAGTACTGATGAACTCAGTGACAGGGCAAGAATAAAGATGCAGATGTAGAGAACGGACTTGAAGACATGGGGTTGGGGGGGTGGCAAAGGGGAAGCTGGGATGAAGTGAGAGAATAGCATAGACATATATACACTACCAACTGTAAAATAGATAGCTAGTAGGAAGTTGCTGTATAACAAAGGGAGATCAACTTGATGATGGGTGATGTCTTAGAGGGCCAGGACAAGGAGGGTGGGAGGGAGTCGTGGGAGGGAGGGGATATGGGGATATATGTATAAATACAGCTGATTGACTTTGGTGTACCTCAAAAACTGGTACGAGAATGTAAAGCAATTATATTCCAATAAAGACCTTAAAAAAAATGAACACCTACATTTCATCACCAAAATTCAGCAATGATTAAGATTTTGCCACATTTGCTTTATGCTTCTCTCTCTTTTTGCTGAAGTATTTTAAAGTGAATTCCAGACACCATATTACTTCACTCCTATTTTCTTCGTATACATCCCTAAAAAAAACCACAAACCTTTTCTTACATAATAATAGACCATTATCCCACCTAGTAAAAACAAGAATAATTTGTTGGTATTAACTAAAAAGAATGAAGTGTTTGGCAAAGCCCAGGAATCCTGGTTTTAGAGCTGGGTACAGTGTGGGCCTCCAGTCGGGAAATGGCTGGGTCTTGCTTACATGTCTTCTGCCCATGGAAAATCACTCTTCGCAGCCTGACAGTACCTCAGTATCCCCTCCATCTGTCACAGCTTTGGAATGAAAGGGTTGTTCAGTAATAGTGGGCCAAACTGAGGCAGTTTGGGAAGGTGTGTCCTGAGTCCACGAGAAAGACAGAGGTCCCAGAAGGCAAGGACATTTATGCATTGGATTATTCTTATTCCCATAGGCTTTTGTTATTCTTCAGGGAGGGGGAAAAATTTAATTGACCTAAACAGGTATAATGCAATTCAGTAATTCAAGACTAAGCTGATTGTGTTGTGATTGAATATAAACCAGCCGATTACCTTGCTTTCTAAGACACTGTGTTTGCGTTGTGAGGCAAATAAAATGGCCAACACAGTATTTGGTGGGCTGGGTAGAATCACTCATTTTGACCTCTATGTAAGTTTGGGATAGCAGGAAATCTACTCTGCTCTCCTTACACAAACTACTAGCACAAATGCAGCATGTTGAAACTGATCATCCCATGGGTGCATCCCGTGACGACGCAGAGGAGAGTTGTAGACTCACAAGGCACCCACCCCTTAACCCATGTAATTTGTCTCTTTACCTTTTGCTTTTGCATTTACGATTCCATGACGCTTTATGATTCTGTGGCTCAAAAGAGGTTAGAAAGACACTGGTCTGGAGGGCGACTGTTGGACATCTCTGTAGAGAGAGCTGGCTCAGGCAGTTCTGTGGTTGCTTCCCTTCACAGAGTAGCTGAGAGATGTAAATCTCTTTTCCTTCTATGGGTCTGGGCTGTTGCAAACACATGGTAAAGCAGTGACAGTCAGACCAGTCTCCTACTACATGGCCTCATCCCAAGAAAAACATGTGGCTGGTTTCCTAACTTGAAATGTACACACTGAGGAATCCCGGCTCCTCATCTTCCAGCAGGAAGGGAGAGTGTGATGGAATGTTGCCCAGCTGTGGGCTTCTCACTGGAGCCGGACCCTATCATCACTCATCCTATTTATCTGACAGCTGAATAAGCCTGTAAAACAATGACCAAAGTGCTTACTGTCTGGGGCAAAGAGGAAAATTACGGCTTTCATATGTGTACACTGGTGGTTTCTTCTGTTATTTACCTTAACAAAGCAACTCAACACAATTAGTGCAAACTACCGAAAGCTCCTGGTTATATTTAGCCAACAGATTCCGTTTAAGGAGCAAGTAGCTAGTGATCTGAAGCACAGACTGCGATCACAGCAGCCCCAATAAGCTGGAAATCACAAGGAGGGTAAGTGCTGAACATTTGCCTGGTGGGGGAGTGATTGAACTTTGAAGGGCATCAACAGGTTCTGTTAGGCGTCCTCAACTGTTTTACACAGGGATGCCCTGAAATTAAGAGACCAAATGTGAACTTTGCCCCTTTTGTGATTAATCCATCCATTTTTTAAATTGTCAGCTTCTAGCTGTGGGCTTCGGAGAGTTCGGGCCCAAAGTGATCAGTGGAGCCCTGACGGAACTCAGAAAAAAAGATCACGGAGATCCAAGGCTCAGATGCCAAGTTTAGAAAACAGAGAAGTCAGTGCCGGGGGCACAGTGACAGCAGAGTTTTGAAGAAGTGGGAGCTAAAGGAATCACCTGGCACACAGGCCCTGGCAAGCCATGGGTGCAATGTGGACAAGGGAAATGTGGGTACAGCCAAGCTGCAGAAAACCATGGAGCTGGCAAGGAGCCCAAGACCAGAGGCTCTTGGTGTAGGAGAAAGAGCAAAGCTTTGGGGTCAGGCTACAGTTTGACTTAAACTCTAATGCCTACTCATTTGGGGTGATCCTTGCATGTTCTCAGTCTCAGTTGTGTTGATCTGTAAAAGGAGGAGCCAGTTCTGCCTATCTTATAAGACTGGTATGACAAGTCAACGTAATAATGTTGAAAAGAAAAGGGCACCTTCACAGCGCTTGGCACATAGACACACTCAGTGTCTGGGGACCACTTTGGTCTTTGTCATTGTTGTCACGGTGCCTGTGTGGTGGCCAGAACAGATACTAGCTAACAGTGGAGTGTCTTCCTCAGTATGCTGTGTTATTCCTCTTTAAAAGAGAAGAGTTATGGCTTCTAACTCCATTCTGGGTGTTTTCTTGGGTCACTGGTTGGATGTTTTGACTTTATAGCCAGACTCTTTGTGAATATTTTGGGTAATGTTTTTGTCCTCCACCAGGATGGAATATGAAATGACATTTTCAAATTCAGCATCTTTGTGATGGGAACAGACTCAGGAAGAGCCAAGAACAGTTTTACTTATACATGTAGGGCAGGTGTCTTTCGTGGACTGACACTTGTGGAGGATTATGTGTCAGCCTCTGCGATGTGCATACACCTTCTTACTGAATTCTCATGTCCTGTAAGAGAAGCTGTTAGTACATACTCCTTTTCTATGGGAGAGGAGACTGAGGTGACTTGCCTACAGCCACAGTAATTGACATTGTTTGCCCACAGATGCTCCAAATGATTTGTGCTCCCTTCACAGTTTGACAATGACCTATTTTGTAAATCCTGCCTTTCCAACAACAACAACAAAAAATCATAAAACCATCATTACCACTAAACTCCTACATTTCCAAGCCTCCCTTAAGGCCAGGGTGCAGACATGTGACTTGGATTCTCCCAGTTAGATATAAGCCAGTTGGGGAACAAGCAGGATATGAGGTGCCCTCTTGGTGGTGGGAGTAGAGTCAAGAGTGACACGGTTGTGGGTTCACGCAGCAGCAACTTCCCAACTGGAACCATCATGGTCCTGGGAGATATTCCTGGAAGCTCAGCCTAGAGCCTGTTGCCCCCAACTTTCCAAAGGGCACACAATTTTTCTAAAATTCCCCCCAAAATTCCCCACTGTCTATAACTCAGAACCTCAACTGAGAATCTGTTTTGGGCTCTGGTCTTTATTCCTCTAAAATTCATTACAACTGAGAAAAGTTCCTGCCTGCTGCCTGTGTCTCCTTTTCCTGCTGCTCCCATGGCCTCTTTCTGTGTATGCTGTGGGGTGGAGCAGAGGCCAGTATCCACCTCCCCAGCCTGAGGACCATGGGGCCTCAGTGCTGAAAAGCCTGGACAGAGCCATTTCACCAGCTCCTACTGTCTCTTTCCTGGCAGTTAGGTTTGTATGTTTAATAAACGCCCCCCAAAGATGTTTGGCTTCCGGGGCTGAACAGTAGAGCAGATTATACCCCATTGTGATCCCTTGTCTTGCTTTCAGGAACACTGAGCCTCATTGACTATCATGACCTCTTTCTATAAGGTTGGAAGAGAACAGGTACTTTTGTGACTGTTCTGGTCCCAGCCTCATCATCTGCTTTGGGGCTAGCCACAGCTCTGAGCCAAGGAGCAACCCTTGCAGGAATTTCCTGAGGGAGCCTTTAGTTATAAGCTGAATGACTCCTTCAGGGGCCTGAGCTTTCCAGTGCAATTGGTGGTGTCTCTTTAGCTCTTATTCTATATCTGTTGTTAATAGTGTACTTATTGACTGGAGAAAATCTGTGATCCCATTTCCCTCCATAACCTTTCAGTTGTGTAGCCAGCCTAGCAGTCCCTGCACTGAAAATGTCTGCCACGTTTGCCGGCCACTTGGAGGAATGCCAGATGTAGAAACAAGAAGTCATTTTGCAAAATAGAGGAAAATAGGCCTTTCTCTGAGTATTTCCTTAAAACATTTTCCAATTTATCCATCACTTTTTAGCCTGTTCGTATTTCTCCTTATTGTGTCAATTTTTGTATTTTATCCTTTTCAGGATTTTTTTCCCCCGTGGCATCATTTTACAAGTTTATGGGATATCCACATAATTTAAAGCAATCTCTATGTGTAGCTGGCTACATCTCCATCCTCCTTCCATATTTCGTTGATTTATGCCTTTTCTCTTTGTCTTCATTAGTTCCAGCATGAGTTTGTCTCTTTTATGAGTATTTCCAGGGAACCAGATTTTAGATTTATTAATTTTACTGTTTTTCTATTCACTTATGTCTACTTTTGTTTATGTTATGATTCTGTGTTATTTTCCTCTTTTTTTTCCTAAGATTTTTAAGTGGAATGCTTAGCATCATTATTTTTGCTTTTATGTTGTAACAGAATCATCTAATGCTCTAATTTTACAAGGTCTGCTGTGCCAGGATCCTATAAGTTTTGCTATTTTTAACATTATTTTAATTATCTTCTAACTTTAGAGTTATTGTGTGCTGGATTCCTTTCCTTCATCTATATCATGTGCTACAGCATGAAAGTTAAAAGTGGGGATTTATCAAGAGATTGGATAGGTTAGAAACGCAATTCTTGTACTAACCAATATGTGACCTTCTTCAGAGACATGTGGGGAAGACGGCGTAGCTAATGCATTTAAAAGGTTTTGCTTAAACCAGTCTATAAGTGTCCATAGCAAAGTTCTCTCGGGAATACTCAGGATCTGAACATCTGGGGTGGTGGGCATATTGCTTGGTGGCACAGGTGTCTCAGCAGGGGTATTGAGTAGACCTCACGCACTTGATTCAGGTCTGCCATCTTGTACTCCCTGCTGCTGTCCTGGGTAGTTTCTCTGGGTTACCTGTTTGTTCAGATGCCTTCCTTGAGGAGTCCACCCCTCCCCTACTTACACAACTTCCTTTGCATGATACATCAAATTATTCACCCCACAAAGCAGCATACATCTTATTATTTTTCTTTTATTTAGCCTTTTTGTTGAATGGCCACGTTTTCTTTATTTTTAGTAAAGATTGGACCATAATCGCTCTTGTTTTTAGCAGTTAAAGTGATTATTTAAAGATGAAAAGTAGCATTCTTATGTAATCATCCAGGTGTGGTGAAATGCAACCATTTTAAAGTCTTTATGAAATATGAGAACTTCTTACTTTTTGGCTTATTTTCGTGGCTCCTTCTCCTTTTCCTTTCTTTATTAATTTAACCCGTGACTTAAATTGTTCAATTGTTTACATGAGAATTTTGTGTAAAAATTAGTATAGTATATTTACTAAAATATAGTATAGTACACTTACTGGAAAAAATCCTTGCCCTCTGTTTAGTTCACCTTGATTTTATTCTCTGTTGGATAGTTTCTCTACCTGCTTATCAAATAGTCTCCAAAGCAACAATGCTTTAATTCAGCTCTTAATCTTCTGAATAATGCCTTCTTCTTTCAGTCAGATGGATAATTGGTTAACATATTTCTGAGATTTGATATGGAAGCTGGTCTCTCTGCGAGCTTTACTTATCAGTGATAGATTGACTGAGACAGTGTAAACATTGGATCACATTTTCCCCTTCAAAGTTTTCTGAAAATGAAATGAGGTCTGTCATAAATTTTTGTGTTCTCCACCAACACCACCTTGTTGATTAAAAAACACTGCAGTCCTGTTATTGGAAATCCCTCATGAGAATCTCTTTATGCAGCCTGAGACCTGTGGAATCACCAGGTAGGAGTGTGATCTTTCCATAGGAATGGAGGCGAGGAGTGGGCTGTCACTATGGTTTCTTGCCAAGTTCTCTGAAGTCATACAGTTTCAACTGTAATTGTAGCATGGGTGGAGAGCCTGTAGGGTCTGCTTCAAGCTCTTCTACTTAGAAATTATAATTGCTTGAGTTTTATTTTTCTGTCAAAGAATAAGGAGAAACTTTTACTTCATGCTCCAATAAAATTGGAGGGTATCTGTGGCCCAAGCTGGAGTGACCCTTCAGAATTGTCCTACATCGCCGCTTCCTTTTGTTTTAGGGCAGTGGTTCTTAGGTCTGAAACATGTTCTCCCCAGCCCCCCTCCCTGAGTAGAATCCTTGGGTCTCTGGGTTATGCCAACAGAGACTCACCTGCAAAGCGCTGGCAACTCTGCTCTCACCTAGTCCTGTCATCAAGGGTTCTCACCAGTTCGGAGGCATCAAGTTCAACCTCCTAGGGGCGATGCAGGACAGCTCCGAAGGGTCATTCCAGCCTGACATCTCCCCAGGAGGCTGCCTGAGTCCTTTGTCAAGATCACCTCGTGGTCTAGCTTCTCCTTTTGTTCAATCCCGCTTCCTCCCCTTTCATTTTTTATGTGTTGATCATGAGCGTACTCCCTAAATATGCTTCCTGCAAAATCATCTCACCTCTCAGAGTCTGCTTGCTAGGGCTCCCATTCTGCAATACTTGGTCACTTCCCTCCGGTTCCTCAGCCCTTTGCTGAGCGCCAACAGGGCCAGCCCTGGTTGCACCTCAGGGCCGTTGCGTGAGCTCTTTCCTCTGCCACATGGCTCCTCCCTCTGCATGTCCTGATGGTTTCCTCACTTCAGGTCTCTGGTCAGATGCCACCTCATGGAACAGGCCACTGTGACCCCCCTATAATAAAATAAAATCCTTTCCTCATTACCTTACTTTATGTTTCATTGCTCCTTGTGACCATCTGACAGAAATATTTCTGTTTACTCTGTCTTCCCCTACCAGTGTGTATGTTCCCTGAGAATATTTTGTTTGTTATTCCTTCCCCAGTGTCTGGCACTTAGCAAGAACCCAATAAATATTTGTTGAAAGAATGAATAAATGAATGGATTCTATCTGCTTTCCTGCTCTAACCCTGCAAGGACTCTTTCCATGTGTCCTCCTGTTTGGTTGCAGTCAGATGGCTGGAATTTCCAGCTAGAGAGAGCACATTCTGAAGTGTACTTTTCACCAGCTGATTTAGTTAGGAGGGGGAAGAGGATAGGATTCTTGGAAGAATGCCTGGAGTTAGCCCATTTTTCCTAGGTGGGGAAGCAGGAATAATCTTCTGGTTTGTTTCTTTTCTTCTCCTTTCTTTCTTTCTTTTTTTTTTTTCCAAACTTTTCCTCTGCTGTATTTGAACTGTCATATTTCAAAGCATGGGCGGCTGACTTCTGTGTCTGCCTCCCTTTTGCCTTTAACCTCATCATTGTCTGTTACATGTGAGTTACTGAGGGGAGGTAATTCACTGAGCTGTAGCTCCTAGGGATCAATCAGCAGCCCTTGGCTTGACCATAGAAATAGACATCATCATGTCTGAGGATCAGTTAGTTACCAGTGAGTCTCCCCAGTTCACTTAGTCACTGACTTCATACTTACATATTTTTCTTATGTCTAAATTCCTCTTTTATTAAAACACAGGTGAAGACAAAGCCCTTGCAACACAACATTTCAATTAAGAGAAAGGAAAATGATTAAGCCCTAAAACCCACACTTGTCCTATGCTTACCAAACACCTTTTCTCCCCTCTACAGGAATATGAGACCTGAACCTTGCTTTCCCATTGTGGGCCCGTTACAGTTTGAAGGAAGCCATTCACGTATCCATCTAATTTCTGGAAGATCTTGATTGTGAAGTGCTGTTTGTAGATCCCATCAGAGATGACCAGGTAAATGAGAAGTGACTGATTCAATTAACTGATAAGAATCTATTAGCATGGATCCAAACCATCTTGTTTGAACACAGAGTGTTTTGTATCAGTAACCATCAGGGTGGCCGTCATTGCGTCTTGGTGAAATAGAGGATCCTGTGTGATGCAACCCAGAAGGTGGCACCATACACATTTAAGGGATACGTAATTGATTTTTTTTAAGGGCCGGTGGACTCTTTGTGGATAACAGATTGTGAGAAATTTCTCTAATTGGACAGTTTGAAGAGCAGAATTCACCCGTTCTGTGTACAGTAGGCCTTCCCCTTTGAGGAAGTCAGGGCATTCACACGCTGCATGTTTTCCTGCCCTGTCATGTACTGCGGGGAGAATATAGGCATGGGAGTTAGAGGGCTGACTTTGAAGTCCTGACTTTGCCATTTACAGTCCGTATGGCCGTGAGCATGGTACTTAACCTTGGTTTTGCTCAATATAATTTAGGATTAATAAGAACTCTGTTATCAGGCTCTGGGGATTAAATGAAGTAATGTGTGCTAAGAGTGTTACGTATGGTCAGGCCGCATGCCTGTCTTAGAAAAGGGCATCATTCTGGAGTGATGTGGTGCCTCAGATTGGCATGCGGAGTGGAGAGTGGGCTGGGCTGCAGCGCCCACCAGCCCCTGCCTGGGCCAAGTGCCCTTGTGGCCACCTTGCCTTCTCCTCCCTCATCCCACCTTACCTGCAAACTTGTGAACCTGGAGTTTGTTGATATGGCCATGCTCATCTTAGATGATTAAGAGTGGTAAGCAATACCTCCCAGAAGCGGAGAAGGATGCGATGTTATTCCTTTGGAGGGAGATGGAGAGATAACAAGGACAATTTAAGTCTTGTAGCCTTAAAATATATAATCAGTATGCTACAGAGCCAGACCGGAATAAACAAGAAGGCATGAAATTTGAACCAAGAATTGTTGGAAATCTCAAGTGGAAGCTTAGCCCCCAAAGCAAGAAATTTTGCCTACTTGGAAAACTGGATTTTTTTAACCTTTGGGGTGTTGAAATTCCTGGATAACTTAACAGAGTGTCTAAAATGTGGGTTCCTGTGAAGGATAACTTGGAGCTGGAGCTAGAGTGCAGTTCCAGCAGTGGGGACACGTTGCTATGGAAACCCTAAAGCTGGAAGTTCCTCCATGCCTCAGAAAGGCTGTCAATTAGATCCATGCACTTGGGGAGTCTAATGAAAACAGACACTTGTCATTTTTCCAGCAGCCATCTAGCATTATATACATTTAAAATATGTCCATGGAAAGAAAAGCCTGTGGTTAAGTTCAGCTGTTTATTTTAAGAGAATTCCTTTGTGTGGCTTTGACGGGGCAGATTTTTTTTTTTCCTCTCCCTCTACATTAAAGGAAAAAAGTGCGGCCGTCCAGTGCTGAGCAGAAACACAATCAGGAGAGTCAGTTATGGTGGCTCATTGCAGGCTGCTGGAGAGGAGCCTCAGTCCTACAACACTTATGTACGTCACAGTGGGGGTGGGAGGCCCTCCCCTTCATATTCACCCCTCTCAAACGGGGTCCCCAGAGCTTTTGGTATTATGAGCCCCCACTGATTGACTGATAGGTACTTTTCTTTTAATGGGGCAGCTCAGAAAAGAAACCTTCATTAGACATCACTCTCTGCAAATGTCAGATGCCAAAGAATAAGGAATCATAGTTTTTGCTTGGACTGACTTGCCATTTGAGGCCAACTGCTGGGATCTGACTCTCCCTGAGAACACAAATCAATAGTTAGTACAGAAACTACAATCAGAAGAAGAGCTGGTTGAAGATGGGCTATTACTATTTGTTTTCAATTGAATGCATATGTATATGTATTTGGTTATTTTTACCCAAACATGCTAATTTTGAGTTGCAGTTTGCAGAAGAAACACTTATACTTCTTATCATGAGATGATTAATAGTAAGATAGGAACACTTGCTTCAAATCGGGCTGGGAACTGAGGACCTGGTGGTTATGAACAATGTCAGGCACAAACAAAGAGCTGAAAGCTCATATTCAATCAAGCCTGTCTTTGCTTAACCCATTAGGCAGCCAAACGACAATTGAAAATTCAGTCCTCCACACTGAGAACTAAAGACTGGTGCCTCTTTGACTTCTGAGTTCAGGGCATCCCTCTCTTTTTACTTTTATTTTACATGTCAAATCATAAGTAAGTCAACAGAAACCAGTGTTATTAGTTCTCCAGTTAAGTTTGGCTCATAAGAATGTAGCAAACTTTACTACATTTGGTTTTCAGAGATATTTAGAAATTGCATTTTATGCTCCGGATCTGACTGCATCTGGTAATTATCACATCTCTGCTTGTGGCAAAGAAGCTAACAATATTGATATGCAAAGACACAGATATTGCTTGGATTCACGATTGAATTGGAGGGGGGGGGAGTAATTACACATATCCCCAAAGTACACATATTATGTGGCTCTAGATAAAGATTATGCTAAGAAACCCTTTCTTGGTATACTTACAGAAATGATGGTAATTAGTACAATAAAAACAGGAAACAGCAAGCCCAAGTCACACGTCTGTCCTCATAGCTCTCTCCTCTAATTGAAACACTATGGATGGGTGGCTGGCAGAATGATTCCCCACATCGAATATATTCAAGTAGAAAGTGCAGCTCAATGGTTAGAATGTAAGATGTAACGTGGACTCTACCACTAATTGGCTGTGTAATCTTGGGAAAGTCACTTACCCTATCTGGCTATCAGTTTTACCACCTATATTATAAGAGAGTTGATCTAATTGAGCACAAGTTTCCTTTTTTGATTCTGCCTTGTGGCCTTTAGGAGCTGAGCAAGTATCTGCTTCCTAGATGGACAAGGAAGGCCCCATTCTCACAGAAGCAAGAGCTGTGCTACAGCTTCCCAGCCTGTGAGTCCTCATGAGGACATATGAGGACTAGAACCTTTGTTCTACTTCTGAAGAGCATGGGCAAGAATCTAAGCACCTCTCTCTCAAATAGCAAGAGTTGCCCAGGCAGTGCACTCACCAACATGCTTCTCTAACTGCTCCTGCATGAGAAAATGAGATGCTTCTCTAACTGCTCTTGAGTGGGTCTTTTGGTTAGTAGTTACATGATCTCAAAGTTGTGGCTACATGGTCCTCACTTAGACTCTTAAATTTTGTGATTTACCACTTGATATGGTAGCACAAAATTAGAACTTGGAAAGAACAAAGGGATGGCCACCTTCCCCATAAGCTCTATCAATGCCAATCATTTTATAGAGAAAATTGCTTCTTTCTGGGCAGTGCCTGCTGTGACTCGATGCTTGCTGCCAGTAGAAGGTGAAATTACAACAATTACAAACTTAGTCTTGGCTGTGATCCCTGAATTGACCCTTTGAAGGAACCTGGATTATGTCTGAGTCTGTTATCTCTGCAAGGAGACAAGCTGTCTTCAGAATTGCTTTTGGCGCCCCATCATGTCATCGTGAAATTGCAGTCAGTAATCTTGCAACATTTTTCAGATTTGGTACAGATAAGCTTGAACACATCCAGTTCCCTGGTTTCCAATGTTATTTAGAGAATTGGATGATTTAAAGCACTTATTTTTCCTTAACTCAATTCTCATCATAATCCATCAACATCACAGTACGTTTATTCTCCATTTCATTTTTATATGATCCTATTAGTTGGGAATAACCCAAGTAATATTTTTCTTTACTATGGCCCTGTCTCCTCTTTGCCTTTGCTAGAACCTTTTACTAAGTCAGAATTCAGCCATCTTCTATGCAACAATTTTCATAACCATTATTGTATTCCTTGAGTTTTGCTAGAGATGAAACGAAGGCAGTTCCTTCTGTCCCATGCAAGTGACATTTACAATAATGTCTTTAAATCAGAGGTTTGAAATGCCTCTCTTAGATTATTGAGGCTGATAAGTTTGCAATCAACTGCATTCTGTGGTGTCCTTGTGCTCTTCCGTGAAAGTGAAAGTAAGTTTTAGAATTGAGAGTGAGTCACACTTCCAGGCCCTAAAGAACATGGCCCCATCTTGGCTTCAGTGTGGTGACTCAGCCAAAGTGTAGCCTAGGATGTGTGAAAGGCATCCTTCTTGGCTATGTGGCCGTCTTCTATTAAGTTTCCAAGTGAAACTGACATTCCCTATTGTCAGGGAGCCAGTGGCTCTGAGTGAGCTCTCCCCACAGTGGGGATGCTGGCCTGCTTCAAGGGGCATTTCTGCATTTCCTCAGTTGGTTACCTCTATATTGGAAACACCACTAATCACAGGCCAAGATAGAAGGCAACATTTACTCTCTCCATTCAAGGTTATTTAAGGAATGCACATTCCTCCTGTACAACTGTCTTTCCCTCTGCCATAGCAGTAGTGGGAAATATGATAAAGTCTCAGTTGTTCAGTTCACTTTGAGAAAATACTCACTGGGAATGTTTTGCACTGGGAGTAGTAAGATGAAGAGATAAGGACTGCCCAGCTTACGAGGTACCATTTAGATGGATTTGATGTGGGGCATGTTGAACTTAGTAACATGGTCAGTGGGGAAAGAGAGGGAATCAGGGCTAGAATTATGGAAATAAATCAGCTCTGGAATTTTCCTCTCTAAACAGGTAGCCAGCATTGTAATACACTGAGTAAAGGGAGTTCCAATACCTTTTATTTAGTATCTGAATGAATGCGACTCTAGGCCAAGTTCATCCTTGAGGTTGCATGGATGGAGTACAGTAGTCCTCCTTATCCATGGGGATACATTCCAAGACCCCCAGTGGATGCCCGAAAGCTTGGATAGCACTGGACCCTGTATATACTATATTTTTGCCTATACATACATGATGAAGTTTAATTTATAAATTAGGCACAGTAAGCGATTAGCAACAATAACTAATTTTAATACAGAAGAATGATAACAATATACTGTAAAAATTATATGAATATGGTCTGTCTCTCTCAAAATATATTAATGTACAAACTTAATGCTTTTTCCCATCTTATCTAAGCACTTACCGGGCACTGTGGTTGTAAATTTTGCAGTTTGAAGTGCGACAGAGAAACTAGCACAAATTTCTTTTTCCTTCTTCACAATTTCACAATAGAATATTTGTTCTTACTGTAGATCTTAGCAAGCTCAGCATATGACTTGTTTTTCTTCCCCTGATAAGCTGAGAACTTTCTCCTTTTCAGTGAAAGGAAGGACTCTATGGCTCCTCTTTGGCATATCTGAATCACCAGCATCACAACTCTTGTACTTTCGGGCCATTACTAAGTCAAATAAGGGTGACAAGAACACAAGCACTGCAATACCACAACTGTCAATCTGATAACTGAGATGGCTGCTAAGGGACTAGCAGGTGGGAGATGCTGCACAGAGGGGTGAGTCCCACTTCAGGCAGGACAGAGTGGGGCGGATGGCATGAGATTTCATCATGCTAATTAGAACAGGGCACAATTTAAAACTTATGAATTGTTTTTTTTTCTGCAATTTTTTGTTTAGTATTTTAGGACTGCTGTGGATCGTGTGTAACTGAAACCACAGACAGTGAAACCTCAGATAAGAGGGAGCTACATGATTCGTCCCTGCAGATCTGGCCCTTACTTCTGCTTAGGGATAGTGAGTCAGGACCCTGTTTCCTGAAGCGAGGGCTGGCGTAAGTTAAGCATACTTTGAGAGTCTGGTCTACAGAAATAGGGATTGAAGCATAGTTTCACTTTCCACATTGTACTGATCACCCCCATTCTCTTTCATACACTACTTCACTTGGCTTCTGGGACACCAAACGACTTGATGGTTCTTCTACTTCACTGGTTACTCTTCTCAGTCTCCATAACTGGTTCCTCCTCATTTCCTGACCTCATAATGCTGGAATGCCCTTGATCCTTTCTCTATTTACACTCACTCCTTATTCAGTCTCTTGTCATGAAATGGCATCTACATCCTAACCTCTCAAATGTACGTTTCTAGCTGAGGTCTCTGTTCTAAAGTGCAGATTCACTTATCCAACAGTTTACTCAATGTCTCCACTTGGGCCTCTCAAACTCAGCAGGCCCAAATCAGAGCTCCTTCTTTCCACCTGCTCCATGCGTAATCTTCCACATCTCAGTTGATGGCAAATCTGATCTTCTAGTTGCTCAGGGAACGAAGACTTGAGTCATCATGATTCCTCTCTCTCTCTCATGCACACGACATTTACGTTGTCAGGAAATGCTTTTGGCTCTATCTTCAGGACACATCCAGGGTTCAACACTTCTCACTGCCTCCTCTGCTACCACCCTGGGGTGAACCTTCAGCATCTCATCAGCATCCTGGATCATGACAATAATTGTCTAACTGCTTCTTACTCTGTCCCTCCTGCATAATCAATTTTCAACACAGTAGGGAAAATTATTCATGTAATATCTAAACCAGATAATGCCAGTCTTCAAAAACCCTGCAAATACTTCATGTCATTCACAGTGGAAGCCAGTGTCCTTATGAGGGTCTGCATGGTCTAGCCTCAGTGACTTCTCAGACTCATCCCCTTGAGGTCCTTATGATCAGTGGCTCCTCTGTAGCCTGCTGGCACTCCAGCACCCAGACAACCTCCTCCCAGTCTCCACACTGGCTGCCTCCTCTGCTCTCCTCCAGTTATGTTCAGACTTACCCTCCTCATCTCCTTCTAGTCTTTGCTCAGTTGTCACTGTTTCAATATGGCCTGCTTAGATCACCCTATTTTATTGTATTTTTTTCTTTCATTGAAGTCTAGTTGCTGTACAATAGTATATGTTACAGGTGTACAATATAGTGAGTCACAATTTTTAAAGGTTATACTCCATTTAGAGTTATTATAAAATATTGGTTACATTCCCCGTGTTGTACAATACATCCTTGTAGCTTATTTTATACCTAACGGTTTGTACCTCTTAATCTCCTACCCCTATATTGCCCTTCTCCTCTTCCCTCTCCCCACTGGTAACCACTAGTTTGTTCTCTACATTTGTGAGTCTGCTTCTTTTTTGTTACATTCACTAGTTGGTTGTATTTTTTTATATTCCACTTATGAGTGATAATCATGCAGTATTTGTCTTTCTCTGTCTGACTTATCTCACTTAGCATAATGCCAAGTCCATCCCCATTGCTGCATATGGCCAAATTTCATTCTTTTTTATGACTGAGTAGTATTGCATTGTATATACATACCACACATTCTTTGTCCATTCATCTGTTGATGGACACTTAAATTGCTTCAGTATCTTGGCAATTGTAAGTAATGCTGCTATGAACATTGGGTTGCATGTATCTTTTTGAATTAGGTTATTGTTTTTTTCAGATATATACCCAGTAGTAGAATTGCTGGATCATATGGGAGTTCTATTTTTAGTTTTTTGTGAAACGTCCATACTGTTTTCCACAGTGGCTGCACAAATTTCCATTCCTACCAACAATGTAGGAAGGTTCCCTTTTCTCCACATCCTTACCAACATTTGGTATTTGTGGTCTTTTTGATGATAGCCATTCTGGCAGGTGTGAGGTGAAATCTCACTGTGGTTTTGATTTGCATTTCCTTAATGATTAGTGATGTTGAGCATCTTTTCTTGTGCTTATTGGTCATCTGCATATTGCAACCTGCCTCCACCCTCCCCACCACCCTCCTTTGATAGGCATTCCTGGTCCTGAGTAGTAAACTTACTCAATTTTTTTTTTTTAAATCACAGAAATTATCACCTTCCAATATACTGTTTTTTTCACTTATTTTCTGTTTGCTGTTTGTCTTCCTGCAATCCTCCCCTCCCACCCATGCACCAGAATGAAAGGTGCATCTAGGTATGGTTTTTTATTTGTTTGTTCACTCTCGTATCACAAGTGCCTTGAAAAGGACCTGGTAGATGGTAGGGGCTCAATAAGTTTCTTGAATGAATGAATCCCACAATCCCATGCCTTCTCAATAAGCACTTTCAAATACTGGGAGATTCAGAGTTTTAATTTGGAAAAGGAGTGGTCAATGAATTCTTAACCCACTCATTGGTTTTTCTCAGCTCTGGAATGTATTTTGTCATATTCTACCCTAGGATTTAGATGTAATTTTTAAAAAATGACATCATTAGGTGTTTTCCCCTCTGAAAAAAAAAGTGATACTCAAATATTTTAGGGAGAGTCAGACTCTTGGTGATTAAGCAGCTTGCACCACACTTTGACCTTCTTAGGAATTCCTGAGCATATCATTCTCCTCATTAAACATAGGCTATTTCAGCCCTGACTTGCTGAGTTCAGGGTGTTGGAGATAACTGACTCTAGTGCTGAGATATGCCAGTTGAGTCAGCCACCTGAAGTCACAGTGATTGTCTTTGCTGGCATTATCAGTGCCACAAAAAACCTGCTCTTATCACATCTTTCATTTTGAAGACTTGTGTGTGCGTCTTTCTCCTTGGAAAAGAGAATCATGTATCTTGCCCATTTCTTCATGTAGAACGCTAAAAAGATCTTCGCTCAGGGGTTGGAATGATCAAATCCATATTTTCTTCAATAAATAATCAAGATCAGGAAATAATATGAACCCCAACTCATCTCTAAGAATATAGACAAATGGGGATTGATGTTTAATTGCAAATGCTTGTATAAGCCAGCATACCTTGTCGGCACTCCTGTGGGGATTTCACACACTAAACCCTGCTTGCTAGTTTATTTAAGTTTGATGCTGTCAGGAGTGTCTTTAATTATTTTTTAATTCTTTGGCAAAAGGAAGATAATTGATTCTGATAGCTCCTCTCTAAACCAGAATCTGCTCCAGCTCTTTGCTCTTTTTATACCCTTTGGAGTAAAGAAAGAAAAATACGTTGGTGATGGCTTTGCAGTGTGAACGGTTGGAGAGATAAAGGGAACAGGCCATTCTGAACTCACAGTCTTCTTTTTCTGTGAAAACATTTCTGTGATTCCTTGCAATTCTCTCAAGACTGGAGGATAAAGATTGTGTTGTAGATGTAACAGTCTTAATTAGTAAAACTGACAAGAAAATACTTATCTCTGTATATTGAATGACAGGAAAACACAACTTAGGGAATTTGTCACTTATGATTGAACAGAATCACATTTGAGTCTTACACATTTGTCTCAACCTGATTAGTTCACAGGCAGGTTTTTGTTTAACTTCCTGGATCATGAATATTCTGAATTCTTAGCTTTTCTTATCAGCAAAGAAAAGCAATTTATAATATGAGGCCTGAACAAACAAAGTACTTTAGACTCTTTACAATTTCCCTGCTATAGAGTCTGATTTTCTGCTTAAAAGGGAAACTCACTTTTTAAAATTTTGTATATTTTTTTGATCAGAGAGAGGGGGTGTTTATTAATTTATTTTCTAATTTTTTTAAGGAAGACTTGTATTTTTAAATTCCACAATACTAATTCCAAGACAGCTTTTCTAGCCATAACTGTGCCTCCAAAAATAAAAAGGAATGAAATTGGGACATTTGTAGAGACATTGATGGACCTAGAGACTGTCATACAGAGTGAAGTAAGTCAGAAAGAGAACAACAAATATCGTATATTAACACATATATGCAGAATATAGGAAAATGGTATAAATCAACTGGTTTGCAAGGCAGAAACAGAGACACAGATGTAGAGAACAAACATATAGACACCAAGTGGGGAAAGCGGGGTGGGGGGTGTGGTTGGGGTGGGATGACTGGGAGATTGGGATTGCCATATATACATTACTAATAAGAAAAAAAATATCAGATTGTACACTTTAAATATATGCAGTTTATTGTATGTCAAAAAATTACTTATCATACAACGTCTATTTAAAATGATAAAATTTATGTTTCAGTATGGTATCATTCAAATCACTTGTCAAAAATATATATAGCAAGTGTATATTAAGAAATATCAGCAGTTACCTCGAAATTATAGAATTTAAATTGTTTGATTTATCTACTTCCAGAATAATTTTTTCAATTAATAAAAAATACAGGCATTAATTTTAATATCAAAAAAACTAAATTCCACAATACTAATTCCAAGACAGCTTTTCTAGCCATAATTGTGCCTCCAAAAATAATCATTTACTTAAACAACTATCTCTTCTAAAGAGCACAAATATTTATCATTTCTCCTTTATAAATACTACACACATATGCCAAGAACCAATTCATTCTTTGCAAGTCAGCAGTTTCATCCAATAGTAAAGAAACATGTCTACTATCATATGTGGTGTTATTTGCTATAGAAAATTCACCAAAAGCCTGTTCTGAGCACAATATTTGGCATTAATTCTGTGTGAATCACAAGAGTCTCATCAATAGATACTGTAGCTTGTACCCTTTTTTCCTTACGTGAAGTACATAAGCTTTGAAAAATGCCTCTTTTCTTTTGGTCTCTTACATAACTTAAGTGACTGAATTAATTTGGGGACACTAGCATTATTTTTATTATCTTTTTCAGAGAAAACATTGCACCTTTGAAAATGAACCACAAGCTTTGATGACTTCATGTCACTACTAGCTAAGGTTTACTTACCGTAGCAGCATGGTTCTTCTGGGCGCCTGGGGAGCTGGAGAAAGTCAGTGAGTACTAGGAACAGCTGGCATGATTCCTCTTTCTACCATTGATGAGGATGTGGCCTTGCAATCATGAGCCTTGCTTAATTTGGTCCACAAACCAGAACCAGGAGAGTGTCGTATTTGTAAATATTCCCTTTAAAAAAAGGGAAAAGGTTCTCAATGAATATTTGTCCAGATTGGTAATGCTCACCAAAAAAAATAAATAAATAAAAAAAGTAGACAAAAGCAAGAATTGGCTTTCTTGTACTTCTGGCTGGGTCCCTGACTTGCAGGGTTCACTGGAGACTTAGGCCCCAAGAACAAGAGAAGAGCCCACAATGACAGGCTGGGCCTGTTTTTGTCTGGGGCCACTGCCCTGCTTCATGCTTCTGTTTAGGTCTGTATCCTTTATCAAAAAAGAGTTAGGAATTTATATAGGCATATGGATGTTCGTATGTGTGTTTACTACCCACAAATCCAAAACCTATTTGCAGAAGTAGAATAACACACTAAGGACTAAGAGTTAATAAAGTGGTTGATTCCATCAATCCCCATTTTCAGGTATTCATCATTGTATTTTCTGGTCATATTTTACTTTTTAGGTGCTTGTGCTAAATCACTGTAGGTACAAATTCACTTGTCCCAACATATAGAGTTATGTTCCCACTTAAGTCCCCTCTTTTATTTATATTTACAACATCAGTGTGAGTGGTACTACATTTTCAAACTTTTCAGTGGCTTTATTGAGGTGAGTTGATTTATAATAAACTGCACATATATAGAGTATATCATTTGATAAGTTGAATAGATGTATATACCCATGAAACTGTCGAGAAACCATTTTACCATCAAGATAATGAACATATCTATCACCTTCAAGAGTTACTTTGTGCCTATTCGTAATTCCACCCTCCAGCTCTCCAACCCTCCATTCCTAGGCAATCAGTGATTTGCTTTCTGTTACTGTAAATTAGTTTGCATTTTCTGGAATTTAATACAAATGGAATCATATAGAATGCACTCTTCCTTGTCTGGCTTCTTTCACTCACCATCATTATTTTGAGATTCCAGCATGTGTTTATTAGTAGTTTTTTCCCCCCATTTTTATTGTTGAGTGGTGTTGCATCATATGGACATACAGCAATTTCTTTAACTTGTTGACAGACATTTGTATTGTTTTCAGTCATTGGCTTCTACAAACAAAACTATTACTAACATTAATGTACAAATCTTTGCATGGGCATATGCTTTAATTTTTCTTGGATAAATATTTAAGAGTGGAATGGCTGCATCAGATAGTAGACCTATTTTTAAACATTTTATGAAACTACCAGTCTGTTTCACAAAGTGTTTGTATCATTTTACACTTCTTTTAGCAGTGGATGAGAGTTCCAATTGCTCCACATCCTTGAAAGAGTTGTTAGTCTTTTAATTTTCAAGTTTCTAATAGTGGATAGTGGAATCTTACTGTATTTTAATTTGTATTTCCCTAATGTCTAGTGATGTTCAGCTAATGACTATTGACTGATGTATACTCACTTGTTTGCCATCATGTATCTTTTTTGATGAAATATCCATTCAAATGTTTGAACCACTTTGAACTTTTTTTTTTTTTTTTTTTATTATTTTATTTTATTTTTTTGGGGGGTACACCAGGTTCAATCAACTGTTTTTATACACATATCCCCATATTCCCTCCCTTCCTTGACGCCCCCCTCTCGATTCCCCCCCACCCTCCCTGCCCCAGTCCTCTAAGGCATCTTCCATCCTCGAGTTGGACTCCCTTTGTTATACAACAACTTCCCACTGACTATTTTACAGTTGGTAGTATATATATGTCTGTACTACTCTCCCGCTTCTTCTCAGTTTCCCCTTCACCCCCCGCCCCCTCCCATACCTCGAGTTCTCCAGTCCATTCCCTGTATCTGCTTCCCTGTTCTTGTCACTGAGTTCATCAGTACCATTTTTAGATTCCGTATATGTGAGTTAGCATACAATATTTGTCCTTCTCTTTCTGACTTACTTCACTCTGTATGACAGATTGTAGTTCTATCCACCTCATTACATATAGCTCCATCTCATCCCTTTTTATAGCTGAGTAATATTCCATTGTATATATATGCCACATCTTCTGTATCCATTCATTTGTTGATGGGCATTTAGGTTGCTTCCATGTCCTGGCTATTGTAAATAGTGCTGCAATAAACATTATGGTACAAGTTTCTTTTGGGATTATGGTTTTCTCTGGGTATATGCCCAGGAGTGGGATTACTGGATCATATGGTAGTTCTATTTGTAGTTTTTTAAGGAACCTCCAAATTGTTTTCCATAGTGGCTGTACCAACTTACAGTCCCACCAACAGTGCAGGAGAGTTCCCTTTTCTCCACACCCTCTCCAACATTTGTTGTTTCCAGACTTTGTGATGATGGCCATTCTGATTGGTGTGAGGTGATACCTCATTGTGGCTTTGACTTGCATTTCTCTGATGATGAGTGATGTTGAGCATCTTTTCATGTGTTTGTTGGCCATCTGTATGTCTTCTTTGGAGAAATGTCTATTTAGGTCTTCTGCCCATTTGTGGATTGGGTTATTTGCTTTTTTGGTATGAAGCTGCATGAGCTGCTTGTATATTTTGGAGGTTAATCCTTTGTCCGTTGTTTCATAGGCAATTATTTTTTCCCATTCTGAGGGTTGCCTTTTAGTCTTGTTTATGGTTTCTTTTGCTGTGCAAAAGCTTTTAAGTTTCATGAGGTCCCATTCGTTTATTCTTGATTTTATTTCCATGATTCTAGGAGGTGGGTCAAAAAGGATGTTGCTTTGATGTATGTCAAAGAGTGTTCTGCCTATGTTTTCCTCTAGGAGTTTTATAGTGTCTGGCCTTATATGTAGGTCTTTAATCCATTTGGAGTTTATTTTTGTGTATGGTGTTAGGAAGTGTTCTAATTTCATTCTTTTACATGTTGCTGTCCAATTTTCCCAGCACCACTTATTGAAGAGGCTGTCTTTTTTCCATTGTATACTCGTGCCTCCTTTGTCAAAGATAAGGTGCCCATATGTGTTTGGGCTTACTTCTGAGTTCTCTATTCGATTCCATTGATCTTCCTTTCTATTTTTGTGCCAGTACCATACTGTCTTGATCACTATGGCCTTGTAGTATAGTTTGAAGTCAGGAAGCCTGATTCCACCAACTCCATTTTTCCTTCTCAAGATTGCTTTGGCTATTCGGGGTCTTTTGCGTTTCCATACAAATCGTAAGATTTCTTGCTCTAGTTCTGTGAAAAATGCCATTGGTAATCTGATCGGGATTGCATTAAATCTGTAAATTGCTTTGGGTAGTACAGTCATTTTCACGATGTTGATTCTTCCAATCCAGGAACATGGTATATCCCTCCATCTGTTTATGTCATCTTTGATTTCTTTCATCAATGTCTTAAAGTTTTCTGCATACAGATCTTTTGCCTCCTTAGGCAGGTTTATTCCTAGGTATTTTATTCTTTTGGTTGCAATGGTGAATGGGAGAGTTTCCTTAATTTCTCTTTCTGCTCTTCCGTTGTTAGTGTATAGGAATGCAAGAGATTTCTGTGCATTAATTTTGTATCCTGCTACTTTACTAAACTCATCAATGAGTGCTAGCAGTTTTCTGGTAGAGTCTTTAGGGTTTTCTATATATAGTATCATGTCATCTGCAAAGAGTGATAATTTTACTTCTTCTTTTCCAATTTGGATTCCTTTGATTTCTTTTTCTTCTCTGATGGCTGTGGCTAACACTTCCAAAACTATGTTGAATAACAGTGGTGAGAGTGGACACCCTTGTCTTGTTCCTGTTCTTAGAGGGAATTCTTCCAGTTTTTCTCCATTGAGAACAATGTTGGCTTTTGGTTTGTCATATATGGCTTTTATTATGTTGAGGTAATTTCCTTCTATGCCCATTTTCTGGAGAGCTTTTATCATAAATGGATGTTGAACTTTGTCAAAAGCTTTTTCTGCATCTATTGAAATGATCATATGGTTTTTATCCTTCAATTTGTTGATATGATGTATCACGTTGATTGATTTGCGTATATTGAAGAATCCTTGCATCCCAGGGATAAACCCCACTTGATCGTGGTGTATGATTTTCTTAATGTGCTGTTGCAGTCTGTTAGCTAGTATTTTGTTGAGGATTTTTGCATCTATATTCATCAGTGATATTGGTCTGTAGTTTTCTTTTTTTGTGACATCTTTGCCTGGTTTTGGTATCAGGGTGATGGTAGCCTCGTAGAATGAGTTTGGGAGTGCTCCGCCTTCTGCAATATTTTGGAAGAGTTTGAGAAGGATAGGTGTTAACTCTTCTCGAAATGTTTGATAGAATTCGCCTGTGAATCCATCTGGTCCTGGGCTTTTGTGTGTTGGGAGATTTTTAATCACTGCCTCAATTTCTGTACTTGTGATTGGTCTGTTCATGGTTTCTATTTCTTCCTGGTTCAGTCTTGGAAGATTGTATTTTTCTAAGAATGTATCCATTTCTTCCAGGTTATCCAATTGATTGGCATATAGTTGCTTGTAGTAGTCTCTCATGATGTTTTGTATTTCTGAGGTGTCCGTTGTGACTTCTCCTTTTTCATTTCTAATTCTGTTGATTTGCATCTTCTCCCTTTTTTTCTTGATGAGTCTGGCTAATGGTTTATCAATTTTGTTAATCTTCTCAAAGAACCAGCTTTTAGTTTTATTTATTTTTCTTATGGTTTCTTTCCTTTCTTTTTCATTTATTTCTGCTCTGATCTTTATGATTTCTTTCCTTCTGCTCACTTTGGGGTTTCTTTGTTCTTCTTTCTCTAGTTGTTTGAGGTGTAAGGTTAGGTTGTTTATTCGATCATTTTCTTGTTTCTTAAGGTAGGACTGTATTGCTATAAACTTCCCTCTTAGAACTGCTTTTGCTGCGTCCCATAGGTTTTGGGTTGTTGTGTTTTCATTGTCATTTGTTTCTAGATACTTTTTGATTTCCTCTTTGATTTCTGTAGTGATTCCTTGGTTGTTTAATAGTGAATTGTTTAGCCTCCATGTGTTTGTATTTTTTGCAGTTTTTTTCCTGTAATTGATATCTAGTCTCATGGCGTTGTGGTCTGAGAAGATGCTTGATATGATTTCAATTTTCTTGAATTTGCTGAGGTTTGATTTGTGACCCAAGATGTGATCTATCCTGGAAAATGTTCCATGTGCACTTGAGAAGAAAGTGTAGTCTGTCGTTTTTGGATGGAATGTCCTATAAATATCAATGAAATCGAGATGGTCTAATGTGTCATTTAAAGCTTGTGTGTCTTTATTTATTTTCTGTTTGGATGATCTGTCCATTGATGTAAGTGGGGTGTTCAAGTCTCCCACTATAATTGTATTACTGTCGATGTCCCCTTTTATAGCTGTTAGCATTTGCCTTATGTATTGAGGTGCTCCTATATTGGGGGCATAGATATTTACCATTGTGATATGTTCTTCTTGGATGGATCCCTTGATCATTATGTAGTGCCCTTCCTTGTCTCTTTTAATAGTCTTTACTTTCAAGTCTAATTTGTCTGATATGAGTATTGCTACTCCAGCTTTCTTTTGACTTCCATTTGCATGGAATATCTTTTTCCATCCCTTCACTTTCAGTCTATATGTATCCCTTGGTCTGAAGTGGGTTTCTTGTAGGCAGCATATAGAAGGGTCTTGTTTTTGCATCCATTCAGCCAGTCTGTGTCTTTTGGTTGGAGCATTTAATCCATTTACATTTAAAGTGATTATTGACATGTGTGTTCCAATTACCATTTTCTTAATTGTTTTGGGTTTGTATTTGTAGGTGTTTTCCTTTTCTTGTGTTTCCTACTTAGAGAAGTTCCTTTAGCACTTGTTGTAAGGCTGGTTTGGTGGTGCTGAATTCTCTTAACTTTTGCTTGTCTGGAAAGCTTTTGATTTCTCCCTCAAATCTGAATGAGATTCTTGCTGGGTAAAGTATTCTTGGCTGTAGGTTTCTCTCTTTCAGGACTTTCAGGATATCCTGCCATTCCCTTCTGGCCTGCAGAGTTTCTGTGGAACGGTCAGCTGTTATCCTGATGGGTTTTCCCTTATATGTTGTTTGTTGCTTTTCTCTTGCTGCTTTTAATATTTTTTCTTTGTGTTGAATTGTCGTTAGTTTGATTAATATGTGTCTTCGTGTATTTCTCCTTGGGTTTATTCTGTATGGGACTCTCTGTGCTTCTTGGACTTGGTTCATTATTTCCTTTCCCATGTTGGGGAAGTTTTCCACTAGAACCTCTTCAAATATTTTCACAGACCCTTTCTTGTTTTCTTCTTCTTCTGGGATGCCTATAATTCGAATGTTGGTACGTTTAAGGTTATCACTGAGGTCTCTGAGGCTGTCTTCTAGTCTTTTTATTTTTTTATCTTTTTCCTGCTCTGTGGCGTTTATTTCTTCCATTCTATCTTCCAACTCACTTATTCGTTCTTCTGCCTCAGTCATTCTGCTGGTTAGAGCATCTAGAGTATTTTTAATTTCAGTTATTTTGTTATCCATTGCTGTTTGTTTTTCTGAGTTCTTATGAACTGTTTCTTGTACTTTCTCTAATTTGTTATCGAGATTTTGTATCATTTTTACTATCATTACTCTAAATTCTTTTTCAGGCATTTTTCCTATTTCCTCCTCATTTATTTGGTCTTGTGGGTTTTTTTCCTGCTCCTTTGCCTGCATGGTGTTTCTTTGTTTCCTCATGGTTGTCCAAGCTTTTGGGGTTGCTTGTCCTGGTGATAGAGGTGTTTATAGAAGACTGTCCAAGCCTCAGACTAATGTCCAAGTATTGGATTAGACGAATATTCAGTCGGCTATGTCAGGTTCTCCGCAGCCCTTTCCGGTGTCCGAGGCCGTCTGCTGGTGTTCAGCTGGTTCTCTGTGGGAATGACTGTGTCCTTCCGTGCATTCCCAATGCATCTGTGGAGAGGGATGCACTCCACGTCTCTCTACTTCGCCGCCATCTTTTTCTCCCCAATCTCTTTTTAAAAATGTGCCGAAGTCCCGCTCCGGCAGGTCCAGGAGTACCCAAGGGATGAGTTGCGAGTCAGGTCCAGCATCTTGGGCTAGCTGTCTACTTCTGATGTCGGCTTCTTCTCGTCCTAGTGTGAGTGCAGTTTCTCCTTTGATAAGTGTCCTTCCATCTAGGTTGCAGGTTGTCTTTTAAATTACGTC
Organism: Hippopotamus amphibius kiboko; assembly: GCF_030028045.1. NCBI lineage: Eukaryota > Metazoa > Chordata > Mammalia > Artiodactyla > Hippopotamidae > Hippopotamus > Hippopotamus amphibius. Next base: position 53,645,011 of record NC_080190.1, on the reverse strand, counting down.
CCTTTGGGTCCCTGTTCGGGCACCACCTGCTGAAGTCCAGCTCCAGCGGGTCCAGGAGTACCCAAGGGATGAGTGGCCTGGGCGCAAGGAGGAGACGGGGAGGCCCACTTTGAACTTTTAAAATTATTTTTTATTATTTTAGACTTCTTTATATATTTTGGATGTGGTTTCATTGATTTTTTCTCTATTGTTCTTCTGTTATCCATTTCATTGATTTCAATCTAATTTTTGGTTGTTTCCTTCCTTGTGCTTACTTTGTCTTTATTAGTTCTTGTTTTTTTCCAATTTGTTAAGAGAGAAGCTATGGTCATTGAACTGAAAACTTTCTTCTTTTTAAAATATTGGTATTTAGTGGTATAAATGTCCCCTTCAGTAGTGCCTTAGTTGCATTCCATAACTTTTGATATGTTGTATTTTCATAATGATGCAGTACAAGATACTGATTTCCCATTTTGAACTCTCCTTTGATCCATAAATTATTTAAAAGTGCAATCTAGAGCTAGAATTAAATGTAAATGTAAATAGGGAAATGAACACCCATGTCAGAGCTTGCTCTGGAGTGCAGGTCAGTGTGGACCATCGGGGAGAGACTAAACAGCAGAGAATGAACTGCGCTGGGTCCCAGTAATGGTGGGCCCTAGTAAAGTTATTTCCAGTAAGTGGGAAAATACCAGAACAGGTCTGAGTCCTCTTAAGTTGGAATACTATTACTGAAGAATTGAAATAAATAGACTCAAAAGTGTGCAAAACCAGAGCAGCAGTCCAGGTAAGGCCCCATTTCTGCAGGTGTCATGAGAAGGATAGGCATCTCTAGTTGACTTGGTAGTAAAGATGAAAAAGGAAGCAGGTAGAGGAAATAAACAATCCTACACACACAAAAGAGGATTGATGAATTGGAAGACACTTTAACTTTCTCCATTTCTGATTCTATCCCCAAGTAAATTGTACTCTCGATAGCAAGAAAGAAGGCTACTCTTCAACTAAGAAACTCAGTAGACTAATCCAAAAGTTTTAACCTTCCTACATAGAAGGAAGTCAACTGTTAATCTAGAAAAATAGAAGATATTTAAAAACTAAAGGAAATCAGAAGCAGGGCCACAAAAAAACAACTTTAAATCGAAATTGAAAATAAGAATCAATTTATTTAACTAATGAAAATATTTGCCTAAAATGAAAATGAAACAGGAAAATGGTAGTACAAGGAATTAAATACTATTAAACAAACACTTACAAATATTAAAGGACACCTTGATTGAAAATTTACAACTTTGATTCAATATTAAAAACTTACAAGAGAGGGACTTCCCTGGTGGCTCAGTGGTTAAGAATCTGCCTGCCAATGCAAGGGACATGGGTTCGAGCCCTGGTCCAGGAAGATCCCACATGCCGTGGAGCAATCAAGCCTGTGTGCCACAACTACTGAGCCTGCACTCTAGAGCCCGCAAATCACAACTACTGAGCCCATGTGCCACAACTACTGAAGCTCACATGCCTAGAGCTCATGCTCCACACGAGAAGCCACCTCAATGAAAAGCCTGCACACCGCAATGAAGAATAGCCCCTGCTCGCTGCAACTAGAGAAAGCCCACAGGCAGCAACCAACACCCAATACAGCCAAAATAAATAAATAAATAAATAAATAAATAAATAAATAAATAAATAAAATTTATTAAAAAAAAAAACTTACAAGAGAAATGACCCCCCAAAAAATTAAAAGAACAAGATGAAATGACAAGTGATCAAATCAGGAAAGACTCTGAAGAAAAAGGACAAATAATCTGAGGAATAAAGACTAAATTATAAGAAGTGCCCAAAAGATAGTGGGCTGAAATAATAAAACAGAAAAGAATTAGATACAATTAAGAAAAATGATAAAAGAATCTGAAAAACAAGTTATAAAAGATAAGTAAAGAAAATCCAAAATACCTATTATTGGAATCTCTGAAGAAGAAAAATGAAATATAGAATGAAACTAATACTTAAAATCGTACTCCAAAAAAATCTGTAAATAAAAACTGATCTGTATCTATACATCAAAATGTTACACTGTAAGTTTGGAAAATTGACCAGTAATGAACAGCTCTGGGACATATTCTGGTGAAACTTTTAGACTTTAAAAAAACAAACAAACAAACAAAAACAACAGAAAACAGCCCTTTGGCCTCCAGGCAAAAAAGATCATATAGCTGACAAAGCAAAGAGAATCAGTGTGGCATCAAACTTCTTTCCAGCAACCTACAAAGCAAGAACAAAGAGGAGCATCATTTTTAAACAACTCAAGGAAAAAAAGTGATAGCCAAGGACTTTAGGTCCAAACTGTTTCTTCATATATCAGAATTATAAAAAACAGTTTTAATACAGCCTCCCCTCCCTATGTGCTGGTCCACATCTGTATTCAACCAAATGAGAATCAAAAATATTTGGAAAGAAAAAATAATCCAGAAAGTTCCAAAAAGCAAAACTTGAATTTGTAACACACTTGTAGCTATTTACATAGAATTTACATTGTAGTAGATATTATAAGTAATCTAGAGATAATTTAAAATATATGGGAAGAGGTGCACAGACTGTGTAGTATTTGCAAATACTACACCATTTTATAGAATTTGGTATCCATGGGGGATTTGTTCCAGGGACCCATGGATACCAAGAGATAAGTATATTCAAAAATTCAGGGAATACTGTACTCAGAGCCATTCCTGAAGAATCTTTGGCAGATGAGCTTCACCTCTACCAAGAGTGATTGGGGAGCTTTGGCAAGCTGTGATGATTGTTACCACTGGACGAACCACTTCCACTCTGCCCTTGCCCGGAGGAAGGTCCAAGTTCTGCTCTGCCTCCCCTCCATACTAGCTTGACTTTCAGAAATGAAGCCCAGATGGGCAGACCTGAGATCAACGAGGCAGAGATGTTTTCTGTGTGAGTGTTGCCTGTGTGTGAGCACTAAATCTTTAAAAACTACCTGGAAATATCTTGCTTGTTTCAATAGCGCAATATGTTCTCCGTGGATTCCATCCCCCGTTGTGGTTGCTTAAGATAAAAGACAACTGAATGATAGAAATGAAAAGCAGGAAAGGATAGGAGGCTGCAGGCTGCCCATGAAAATTTTCAGAGGAAAATTTATGGATTTGAGTCATACAGATGGGAGCAGACTGTCTTGTACAGTGGAAACAACAAAGAAAGTGAGAAGTTTTAATTGTTCCCAGTGTTTATCTCATGGTTATTTGAATGCCTCTGTTGCCTGACAAAGACAGTGTTCTGTGAGCTTCCATGTTATGTTAAATTGGGGGAGGGAGGTGTTCTTTGAATTTCAGAAATACCCTAAGTCCTCATAGCATCCCTGGTGCCAGTAGGAGGATATGGACATCCCTGAATGGTTTTAAGGGTTTCCTCCCTCTGTTTACATTCTTTGTGAAATAGACCCATGCTATTCAAAGTGTGCTTAGTACCAACACTGGCATCACTGAGGAGCTTGTTAGAGATGCAGAATCAGTCTGCATTTCTAAAGAATGTCTTAAACTTGCATATAGGTACAAATTATCTGGAGATCTTATTAAAAGTAGATTTTGGTTCAGAAGTCTGGGGTGAGGCCCAAGATTCTGCATTTCTAACAAGCCCTCAAGTGATTTCAATGTTTCTGGTCCTTGCAATACTCTAGATCACTTATACTCAGTTCCCTTCCAGAAGGGGTTTGTTGAATATCAGAAAGATATTCCCTGGACTGTGTCTCCCTGTGTTTCCCTATAAGTATGTAAAAAAGAGCAATAAACAATAAGTGGAGATAATTGCCTGCTAATCTCCTGAGGACCCAGAACTAGGTTTTGTCTTCAGTGGTTATTCCTAGATGAAATTTCCCTTTTCTAGTCTTCTCAGGAAATTGCATTGAATCAGGAATTACAGTTATCCATACCTATCTTGAACTTTTTAGTGATCTCTTGCCTGTTGCATAGATTCAAGAATGGGTTGGCTCTTAACGTATAGGTGAATATATTATGCAAGACATCTCTAGGAATATAATCCAACAAACAAAAACCAGCACTTCTTCATCTTGATTGCTTATCAAATCACATGAGGCCTTTTAAAAATGTTGTTTTGCAAGCCTAAACTCAGCGATATTGAATCAAAACGGGTACAGGCAACAGGTATTTGCATTTTTAAAAACTTCATGGGCGATTCTGATGCCAAAATAGTTTGAGAACACTGTTCTGTGTAAAGTATTCTCCTGGAGTTATATAACCTGGTGGTACAAGATCAAACAGACAAAAAATGGGCAAGAATAATAAGAATATTAGAGATTCAAACAACCCAATTAACAAACTTGTTCTAATGGAGAAATACAGAACTGTGCACTTAGTAACTGGTAAATACGTATTTTTTCAAGCACATGTAATAATTACATAAATTGTCCACATACTAAGATATTAATCAAGTCTTAACAAATGTAAAAGAGTGATTAATATAAAGATCATATTTTCTATCAACAATGAATTATATTAGGTTTCAACAACAAAAAACAATTTTTACTGAAAAAGCCCCACAGGTTCAGAAATTAAAAATACATACTTCTAGACAATACATAAAATCATAATGAATATTAGAAAATGCTTAGAATGGAAAAATATTAAAACCACAAAATACTGAAGTTTGTAGGATGAAGACAAGTGGTAATTCAAGCTCATATTAGGAAAAAATAAAATCTAAAAATCTATAAATGAAGAATACAACTTAAATTTGGAAATGAATAACAGACAGCATAAAAAAGGAAATGCAATGCAAAGGCAAGGTTGGTTCTTCTAAGAGATGACTTGAAAAATATTCAGAAAGACTGATGAAAGAGATAAGGGAAAAAAGCAATATTAAGAATAAAAAGAGGGTGTGCCTAACTGTACAACAGATATTAAAAATTAACAAGGTAATACATAAATGGGACTTGTCAAAACAAAATTATCAGAAAATAAAATTTATCAAAATTGAACCAAGAAGAAAAAAAACAACAAAATTAAACCTGTGGCTAAAAAAATCTCTCCATCCAAATAGCACCACCAACTAGAAGAAAAAAAGACCAAGACAGTTTTTTATTTGAATTCAAACATGCACTCAAGTAACAGACAATTATAATCGTATATAAATTTTACTAGATAATATAATTTTATTTTGTAAGAATAACAACAAAAACATATGAGGACAGTATAGGAAGGAAAATTATAGGGTAATCTCACTCATGAACATAGATGCAAAAATTTTAAATATTTGTGTTAAGTGAATCATAGTATATAAAAAAGATAATACATCATGTCTGAAGTGAATTATCCAAGGAAAGAATGGATGATTTTACATTAGAACATTATTACCATATTTCACCTCAGTAAAGAACTAAAGAAGAACAACACACAGTGGATACAGAGAATCTATCCATACTGTCCACATGCATTCAATAATAAAAACTCTTAGAAAACTAGGAAGCAATAGTAATAGAAAGAAACTTCCTGAATCTGATCATGGGTATCTATGAACAATTTACTGCATATGACATACTCAGAGGTGAAAGGCTAGAACCATCCTCTTAAAAATAAGTAGCCTGAGTCTTGTTTTTGGGGTCCTAGCCAGTGCAATAAGATAAGAAGAAAAAATTATAAAAGTAGAAGAAAACTGTCATTAGTCACATAGGATATAAATGTAAATATGGCTAACCCTAAAGAATCTGTAGGTAAATATTTATAAATAAGAATTACTTGAAAATTTGCTACACATAAATTCTATATCCAAAAATAAATTGCATTTCTATATGCCAGTCACAAAGAATAGAAAGTATTATTATTTTAAAATATGAGTTTAATGAGAGCAACCATAAAAGTAATGGATCAAAGAATATATTTGACAAAGAATACACAAGACCTCTATTGAGAAAATTATAAAATTTTATGATATTAAAGAAAATTAAAATTCATGGAGAGATATATTAAGTTCAGGGAAAGGGAGACTCAATAATTTTAAAATGTCATCTCCCCCACAAAGGACTCCTTTGATTTGAATAATAGTCCTAACAGAATTTTTCTTGGAACCTAACAAGCTGATTATTAAACTTATTAAGAGAACAATGTCAAGTAGCGTTGAAACACACTTCAAAAGGAAGAGAATGTTGATGGAAAATGCTCTGTTGGGTATCACAATTTGTTATAAAGCTATTAATATTATTAGTTAAGGAATAGACAACTAAAACAATAGAACAGGACTTAAGAGTCCAGAAACAGAAAAAAAATTGAACTGTGATGGAGCCAGTGTGGCAGACTTTTATGAAAAGATAACTATTTAAAGCAGTTGTGTTGGGATGGTTGATCATATACATGGAGAATAATATTAAATTCATATCTTATATAGTTCATAAAAATAAATTCTAGATGAATCGAGTGACTTTAATTAGAAGGGAAATATTTTAAAATTTTCTTCTAAGATATACAGGAAAATATTTCTATGCCTTCAAGGTAGAGAAGGATTTCTTAATTAAGACACAACAAACATGAATTTATTAACTTGACTATAATAAAATTAAGAGACCTGCTCATCAGACCCTAAAGAGAGAGGAAATACAAGTTATAAATTGGGAGAAATTATTTTCCATAGATATAACTAACAAATTATTAGTAATCAGAAGATAAGAACTCCCCAGATTCAATAAGAATTAGACAAAGAAGTCCAGAGGGTAAAATAATGAAAAGACACAAATAGTTGTATTACACAAAAGGAAATGCAAATGGCAATAAATATATGAAAAGATACTCCAACTCATTAGTATCAAGGAAAGACATGTTAAATACAAGATAACAATTTATGGCTCCCTGAATAGCAAAGGTTAATGTCAAATGATGCAAAGAATTAGTAGGAATATGGAGCAAAGCTGATTTTTAGAAACTGTTGGAGGAAGGTTGATTTGGTAAAATTGCTTTGGAAAACAGTCTGGCATTACTGAGTAAAGCTGAAGGTGAAACTTTCCTTATGTTCTGATCATGCTCTATAACATTGAGAAACTCTTGTGATATTTGTAATATCAGAAAACTGTAAATGAATGTCAATTGAGAAGAAAATGGAGTAAGTAGTTTTATGATCATCCAAAGAAATGCTACAATATTATAATAATAAAACAATGAAAAATAAACGTGTTACATAGACGAACCTCCAAAAGAAAAAAGAAAAAAACTTTCAGAAAAACTAGTTTTGAATAAAACTTCTGTGTTAAAATACAAAAAAATAAATAAGAGCACAAAGTAAGCTAGATGCGCATGCATGAGAGCTATATAGAAAAGAAATAGGTTGGTGAATAAAAGAATTCAGGAATGGGGTTACCTTTAGGTGGGAGAGAGAAGGACATAATTGCAGATTTTCAGAGAGAAAGCTTCAATAACATTGGGAAAGTTCTATATCTCAAATCAGGTGGTGAGTTTATGGCCACTTAATTTTTACCTTACCTATAACAAATAATATAAATGTATCCAATATTTGATAACAAAATACTGGCAATGATTGACTCAGTCAAATATGTTTTTAAGAATCAAAAAGAAAAAAAAATCACACACATGGCTACTCCGAAGTTGAGGCAAAACTTTGTGTTATCCCAATTCTTGAGGCAGCCAGAATGAGTCAGGTAATGCTTTTGTCCTCGCCTAGAAAATGAATCCATTAAATATCTGTAGTCAAGGCCCTCAACAGCCCACATTTACTTAAATCCAATTGATTGTTACCTTTCTTCATCTTATTTGACCTCTGAGCCAAACATCTCCTCCCTAATTAAGTTTCTGAGACATCTTCTCGTTTTGGCTTCTAAGCAATACTTGTCTGTTTTTTTCCTGTTTCCTTACCATTTCAGGACACTTTGCTGGCCCCCTTTATCAATCCTGGAAAACAGAAACCATACTAGGTATTTCAGCAGAGAGAATTTAACATAGAAAACTAGTTATGTAGGTGTTAGAGTACTTTAAAAAAAATGGACACAGAAATGTACCTGCAGGAAGCAGTTAACATCCCAAGGGCTGGGAACTACATGGGAGATGTTGGAATTACTGGAACTAGAATCTCAGAGAGGGTCCTTGTGGAATTGGGGCTGAAACTTTTGAGGAGTGGCTATCATTTGGCTGGTGATGATACTCCAGAAACTCAGAGGAGAGCCCTGGAAGAGCTGAGCTCAGACTTCAGGGAGTGAGTACTGCTGGCTGCTACTGCTACTGCAGAGAGGACCACTTCTAGGGACTGAAAACTGTCACCTTCTGTCTGGAGGAAGAGCTGCTGCTCTGAGGCAACAAAATCAGCAAACAAACATGAAATGACAAGAAACAAGTCTGTCTCCTTTCTTCAGGTTTCAAGTTTCCTTCTAGTGCCTCCTATTGGCAGAACCTAAAAGGAAACCAGCTAGCTAAGAATAAAGTTTGTTTTCAGGGTTCTAGCTCTGGCATCACAAAGCAAAGTATCAGACAGTGGATTTCAAGCTGTGAGAACATAGCATAATGACTATCATGCTTTACCTATCTTTAGGCTTCAAGTATTAGAGAATGTTAGAGCTTAGTCTTTGGTCCATTTCTTTTCCTAGTGTATGCTCTTTATGGTATCTTATTGGTGTCATGCTTTCTATATGAGATAAAACCAGATGACTCCCAAATTTATTTCTCCAGCTTGCACTTGAGCTCCAGATTTCTATATCCAACTACATATCTGACAACTCTAATTGGATGCCCCCAAAGCAATTGCAAACTCAATACTTGCAAAATGGAATTCATGCATTTCCAAACCTGTTTCTCTTCAGCTTTCCTCTTCTTAGTTAATATCACCACCATTCACACAGTTGTTCAAACAAGAAGCCTGACATCATTCCTGCTTTCTTCCTTAATATCTCCCCTCTCCCCACACCAAACTCATTAAAATTCATGAGGTTTAACCTCTAAAATACACTCAGACCCCTCATTTTCACGCAACATGCATGACCACAACTGTCATACAAACTGCCTTTCACATGGACCACAGCAGTAGTTTTTCAATGGCTCTCCCTCCTTTAATTTTTCTTTTAACCAACCCCTCGGATAGTAGCCTAAGTGATCTTCTAAAAATGTAAATTGTATCATGCCACTCCCCAATGTAAAAGCCATCAGATTTCATTAACAGAACCAAAAAGGCCTTGAAGAGCCTGTGTGACCCGGACCCTACTTCTGCATCCTGATCTCACACTGTTTTCCTTACAGCTTGCTGCTCTCTAGCTACACTGGCCTAGGATGCTCTTCCAGTGCTACCATGCATGGCTGCCTCTGACAGATATTAGCTTAAACATCATTTCTACACAGAGGTCTTTCCTTATTGTCTGTGTAAAGTAGCTACTTTGCTTTCCAGTTACTGTTATCATTTCATACTATTTACTGTCTTCATAGTAATACTTGTAACTGACATTTCTTGCTTAGTTTAATAGCTAAATTCTGACATCTATGTGGGAGATGATTCTGTCTTTAAACCACTGTATCTCCACGATATCATCTATAAGTGTCTAGCACATAATAAGTGTTCAATAATTATTTATGGAATTAAAGAAAGCTATGAGAGCAGTCCAGCTTTCCGCCATCCCCATGCTCATCGTTCAAGGTGAATTTAGTAAAAAGTAGACCAAGATGTGAGGAATCTTATGATATATAGCAACATGTTCAGTTTCCTAAGGGTGAAGGGGGCATGTAATCTCTCTTATGCCTGGAAAGTAGCTTAGAAAGGTTTGTACTGTAATTAGTGCCTCGGAAAACACCACCACCAGCCTCCCAGCTATGCAACCATTTACATCTTCAGACTCCTGCTGGCCACCATTCCAGCCAGAATTGCTGATGAGAACCAGCTCACCAGAGCCAGGTTGCCTTCCTGCCTCTGGACAGAGAGTTCACGATGCCTGTTTGCTTAAAAGAGGCCATATAGGCCCCACTGTTGATGGCTGCTTTCGATCTTAAGTATTCATATTCTTTCCCAGTGGTGGCCTACCACATGGTTCAGCAGACAAACCATGGAGTCTGAGAGATTTGTGTTTAAATTCAATTTTCCCTCCTTACTTTCTTTGCATCTGAGTTCCAGTTTCCTCATTTATAGTGTGTCAATAGTAATATTTATATCATGTTTGTGAAGATTAAAAGAAACAAAATGTACAAAGTATCTAAAGGAGTGTCTGGCACAAAAAAAGGAATGGGATTGCGAGGGATTATGTAAAACTAATATCATGGTGTTTGGAATCTAGGAGTACCCTGTCGGAACCAGCCCACTTCCTTTGCTTCCCTTCGTATTCACTGGAAAGGAAAAGTTCTCCCTCTCTGCAATAACTGTCTTTGCCTCCCATGACCCTTTCTTTGCCCTTGTTCATCTTGCTTTTGACCAGGGAGGCTCTATAGGCCACACCACTGGGCTGACATGGAGCACTGGCAGGGGTGGGGGTGGGGGGCACGCGTTCCTCAGCTCCCTCCTTGCAGGGCTGCCACATGGGTCTTGTCCCTGGTCCATGGGTCTCAACTGTGACAATGGGCCTTCTGCATGGCGTCCTGTCTCTCTCTGGGTTGCTATAACCACTCCGTCCCCTTGCTCCTTTGGGTCTAAAGCAAGTAACTCCGCTTACTCAAGATACTATTTTCCCTTAGTCATTTCCCTACATCCTGCACACACTCTTGTCAATTTATTAAGTACTCTGTGGGTTATTTTGATGCCATCTATTTCTGCCAGAATTGGGCTGATGCAGTCTCCCTAAATAGCCAATAGTGCGGTGAGCAAAATCCACACTCATTCTGAACTTGCACATACATGTTGCGTGCACACACACAGACACGAGTCACATGCTCATTTTTACCCTCCTTGTGGGAACCACTGAGACTTCTACTGCTCTTACACTGCGATCTCTACAGAGACCATCTAGATCTATCCACTTGGTCCTTTGTAGCCACCAGCCAATACAACTGTGGTCCAGGAGACTATCGGCCACTGTCACTCCCGTGGGAGGCTGTGACTCTATTCTCCAGTTATGTCTCCAGTTTGCCATTTGACACAAGGTCCTAATCTTAGCAGGTCCTTTCAGCTTCCCTGGTCTGGAGACAACATTGGTGTTTTGAGTCACTGACACTTGAGGAATGAGATATCAGTTACTTCCTCAGATGAAATACTTCCAAGGGCTCCACCTCCTTTCTCTGTGCTCCTCTCCCAGGACAAGGAGCAAAGACTTTGCTCACTTGCTGGCTGCTTGCACAGTTGCCAGTTCTGCAGAGCCATGGGGCTGTCTGGTGGCAGCAGAGGGTGAATGACAAAGAGGCCGCCAAGGTGGGATAGGTGGCATCTTTGAATAGATGGTGGCATCTAATATTATTTGGTGGTAAGAACTGTGGGATGCTATTATTGATAAATCCAGTACCTACCCAGAAGCAGCTCTAATGCTTCAGTTAAAAGCATTATTCATAGTTACTTATAGATCCAAAATTTCTGATTTTTTTAACAGCTGAAAAAAATGTTAAAGAGGCTTTTAAAATACTTTATTACTACCAAGACATATTCCCAACCTCTAAAACAGAGTAAAAGGATAACATCTACATTTCCTGGCTTAACCCTTTTTCTTTCCCCTATCAAGTTTAAACTCTACATACACTTACCCCTAAACTCCACAGGCTACAGCCGCACACAATTCTTTCCATTATCAGACTTACCACAGCATAGGTATAGAATGAGTATTGTGAGTTATTACTTTGTTTAAAAAATTTATTTTATTTATTTATTTATTTTATTGGCTGTGTTGGGTCTTCGTTGCTGTGTGCTGGCTTTCTTTTAGTTGTGGTGAGTGGGGACTACTCTTCGTTGTGGTGCACAGGCTCCTTATTGCTGTGGCTTCTCTTGTTGCAGAGCATGGGCTCTAGGCACGTGGGCTTCAGTAGTTGCAGCACATGGGCTCAATAGTTGTGGTGCACGGGCTTAGTTGCTCTGCGGCATGTGGGATCTTCCTGGACCAGGGATCGAACCCGTGTCCCCTGCATTGGCAGGCGGATTCTTAACCACTGTGCCACCTAGGAAGCCTGTGAGTTATTACTTTTTAAAACAGTTTTGTCTTTGATAGGAATGCTGCACTGGTAAATCAGAGGAATATAGGAGACTGACATGATCTTTATAGACAATTTGGAGACATAAGAATGGGCCAAGACTATGGCTCGTTGTGTCATCACTGGTGACCCAGTGATATCCAAAGGATAGTCATTCAATAATATATAATCTATGTTGAGGGGAGCCTCTTAGAAACCAGCCCATAGTTCTTCTCCCTCTCCTGTCCTGTTCAAAACTTTATCACAAAATTGAATAAAGGTCTAAGAAGACTATTTATAAATTTATCTATGGTATTAAATTATGAGGGATGGAAAATATTTGTGTGACAGAAATTGGATCTAGATGTCCTCAATTGACAGTAATAATGGACTGAAACTTGCAAGAAAAAATTGTTTCAAAATATCAATTGCAGACACACAAACTCACAGACATAGACACATAAACACAACTTCTAATAGCAAGGCAGAATCTGATGGGAATTTCTACTAACCGCAAAGCAGGAAAACTATTTTGAAAAACTCTACCCAAGTTTGACCTCAGGATGTGACTGCTTAGTAAAAGATAAGAAGATTTTTTATATACTGCCTCCACTGTTTGCCTCCTCACTCTTATCCAGAGTTTGACAAAACTTGGAAACATTTTAGCAGTCACTGTGAATTTCCTGTAAGGAGGCTGACTCCATGTGGTCTAAGAGTAAAAAACTATTGCCTCCTTCTTACATTTTTCTATATCAGGGGTCAAACCCAAATGGCTCCAGGGTCCAGGTGGGTAATATGTTGAGTGAAGCAAGGGGTTGGAGAGGTGGGAACTGCAGTGAGCTGAAGATGCTAAAGAATTCATGATCCTTGCCAAGCCTGGCAACCAATCACTTCCAATTGTCACCATCTTTGCATATGGGTACACTATTATCAGATAGTCTCTTCTTTACATTTATGTTAAATCTCTTGATCATTAAATGTTAGCAATATATTCAATTTCCTTTTTTTTACTTTTTCACTTTTAAATTCTGGTAAAATATACATAACATAAAATTTACCATTTAAACTATTTTCAAGTGTACAGTTCAGTGACATTAAGTACATTCACATTGTTGTTCAACTATCACCACCATCCATCTCAGGAAATTTTTTATTCTCTAGCTGAAACTCTACTCATTGAATGATAATTTCCCATTTCCCCCTTCCCTCTATCCCCTGGCAACCACTCTTCTACTTTCTGGGTCTATGAATTTGACTGCTCTAGGAAGCTTATATAAGTCATACGATATGTGTCCTTTTGTGTCTGACTTACTTCACTTATCATAGTGTCTTCAGTTAGCCATGCTGTAGCATGTGTCAGAATTTAATTCCTTTTAAAAATTATTTTTAAATTTTTTGTTGTGGTAAAATATGCATAATATAAAATTTACCATCCTAACCTTTTTTAAGTATATGGTTCAGTAGTGTAACGTATATTTACATTGTTGTTCAACCAACCTCCAGAACTTTTTCATCTTTCAAAACTGAAACTCTATACTTCAAATAAATCAGAGTATTACTGAATAGTATGAAGTTACCAAAAAATTGAAGTATAGACCTATGTTTACTGAAGTGGAATTTGTCCTAAACATATTGTTTAAAGCAAAAAATTTACAGAGTACTTAGAACTTGACTCTACTATGGAAAATGGTATATGCTGTTATATATGTAAGTGCACAGAAAAAAAAGATTGAAAGCAAACCTACAAAGCTGTTAACAGTGGATGCCTTCATGAAAGGGAGTGGTGATGAGACTGAGGTGAAAGCAGATTTTCATATTTATTCTATATTCTTCAATACAGTTTGAACTTTTCCAGTGAGGCTATAGCCATAAATTACTCATGTGATATATATTTGCATAATAAAATATTTAGGTGTCATAATGATTTGTTTTGAAAATTAAGTCCACAGAATAATCGTTTTATATTTATATATAGGCATAGCTTGTTTTATTGCATTTTGGTTTATTGCATTTTTTACAAATTGAAGGCATCAAGCAAGTCTATCAGCGTTATTTTTCCAACAGCATTTGCTCACTTCATGTCTCTGTGTCACAGTTGGTAATTCTCATAATATTTCAAAGCTCTTCATTATTATTATATTTGTTATGGTGATCTGTGATATTACTACTGTAATTGTTTTGGGGTGCCACAAACTGTGCTCATATAAGACAGTGAACTTAATAAATGTGTGTGTTCTGAAAAAGAAAAAAAGAAAGAAACTCTATGCTTATTAAATAACAACTTCCCATTACCCCCTACCCCCAGCCCCCGGCAACCAACATTCTACTTTCTGTTTCTATGAGTTTGACTATTCTGGATTTCTCAGATAAATGGAATCATACAGTATTTGTCTTTTTGTGACTGACTTATTTTACTTAGTCTAATGTCCTCAAAGTTCATTAACAGTTTAGCATATGTCAGAATTTCCTTCCTTTTTAGAACAATAATATTGCATTGCATGTGTATACTGCATTTTGTATATCCATTCACCTGTTGATGGACACTTGGGTTGCTTTCACCTTTTGGCTATTGTGAATAATGTTGCTATGAGCATTGGTGTACAAATATTTGTTCAAATCCCTGCTATGATTCTTTTGAATATATACCCAAAAGTGGAACTGTTGGATTATGTGGTAATTCTATGTTTAATTTTTGAGGAACTACCATATTGTTTTCCACAGTGGCTACCCTAGTTAACATTTCCACTAACAGAGCACAAGGGTTCCAACCTCTCCACATCCTCACAACATTTGTTATTTTCTGTTTTTTTGATAATAGCCATCCAAATGAATGTGAAGTGTTATATAATTGTGGTTTGATGTGTACTGCCCTAATAGCCATCCAAATGAATGTGAAGTGTTATATAATTGTGGTTTGATTTGCTCTTCTCTAATGATTAGTGATGTTGAACATCTTCTCATGTGCTTATTCACCATCTGTATATTTTGGAGAAGTGGCTTAAATCCTTTGCCCATTTTAAAATTGAGTTGTTTGTTTTTAGTTGTTGAGTTGTAGGACTTCCTTACATATTTTGGGTATCAATCTTTTATCAAATATAGGATTTGCAAATATTTTATCCCACTCCCTGGATTGCCTTTTCAAAATGTTGATAGTGTCCTTTGATGCAAAGTAGTTTTAAATTTTTATGAAGTCCAGTTAATCTCCTTTTTCTTTTGTTGCTTACTTTTTTGGTGTTATATCTTGGAAATCATTGCCAAATCCAATGTCGTGAAGCTTTCCTCTGATATTTTTTTTTTTTGGGGGGGGTACATCAGGTTCAATCATCTGTTTTTATACACATATCCCCGTATTTCCCCTGATATTTTCTTTGAGGAGTTTTATAATTTTAGTTCTTATGCTTAGGTCTTTGATTTTGAGTTAATTTTTGTATATTGTGTGAGGTAATGGTCCAGCTTCATTCTTTTGCATGTAGATATTCAGTTTTCCCATTACCTTCTGTTGAAAAGACTAACCTTTCCCCATTAAATGGTCTGGCACTCTTGTCTAAAATTATTTGGCTATATAAGCAAGGGTTTATTTCTAGGTTCTCTATTCTGTTTCATTAAATGGCTGTTTGTATGCCAATACTGCACTGTTTTGATTACCATAGCTTTGTAGTTAAGTTTTGAAATCAGGAAGTATGATAATTCCAACTTCATTTTCTTTCAAGATTGTTTTGGCTATTTGGGGTCCCTTCAGATGCTATGTGAATTTTAGGATGATTTTTTTTTTTAGTTTCTGAAAAAAAAATTTGGGATTTCAATAGGGATTGCATTGAATCTGTAGACCACTTGGGTAGTAGTCACATTTCAACAATATTATCTATTTCTTTTCAAAGCACTGGGAAGGCCAAACAAAACCCATCCATGGTTTATGTGACCTCTGTTCCCTAGCCACTCTAGTGAAAGCAAATTCTAGAATGCAATTATGTAGAAAGTGATGATGGAGATGTCCATAGTAACACATTGCATCCTGGAAGGCAAAGAGCCTTGCAATTTGTTATTTATATTATCTGAAAAATAGAAGAAATCTATGTAATAAAATATATCTGTAATAGTTGAGTGGCTCCTGGCACATGAGAACTGAAGAGCTAAACTAAGGCTGTATTCATCAACCTGGCCCTAAATTGAAGTTCAAGGAGACAGATTTACCATCTCTTAAGTGAGCAGAAAACATGTCAGAGGCTATGCACATCCTGTCTGTTGGCATACAACAACCCTACATAAGGAGATCAGAAAATGAAAAGTAATCAGTCAGATAATTAATTCCCCCAAAGAAGCAAAGCAATAGAAATGATGATCAAAGGCATAATAGAAAAAAAGTGTCCTGGAGCTTCCTAAAAGAGGAAAACAACAACAAAATACACATAAAATAGTCATCAAATTCTTGAAAGAAGTCAGTGAAAAATTTTCAAAAATGGATACTCTATGGAAGAAAATATTTTTAGGCACATTTTTAGAGAAAAAAGTCCTATTAACATCTAGCTGAAAAATAACAGTAGATTCCCACAAAGACACAAGACCCAGGCTACCATGATTCTCTTCGACATCAATAAAGCCAGAAAACAATGGAGCAATTTCTATGAGGATTGAAGGAAGAAAGTTTTTTACCCAAGAATTTCAAACCAAACCAAGTTCTCTGTCAGTAGGGGACATAACAGAATGACATTTTCAGACATGAAGGACTTTTTAAAAACTTCTATGTACATATAATTTCATGAAAAAATTCTTGAAGACTCACTCCAACAAATTTATAGATGAAGTAAAATTAATAACTCAAAAATGGAAAAGTCACAGAATTAAAGTACTGCAGGAGTATCTGACTGGGACCGCAATCAATTGGCTACCAAAAAGAATCACCACACAGCCACAGGGGAACCATGAATTGAGTGAAATGGGCTCAATGCCCTCTGTGGAATTCGTTTGGAATTCTCCAGTGAAACAGTAATATGCTGCTTTGTGCAGTGCTTTTTTAAGAAGCTTGGGTTCATACTTACCTGACTGTAGAATAAACCAGAGAGTGATATGGCAGAAAGATGACTAGAGTTGAGTCTTGATTTTCTTATTTGTATCACAAGGATACTGCTTATCTCAAAGTGCTTCAAGAAAAAACATGTGTAGAGGAAAATAGTGCCTTGTTGAGTACCTCTCACACAATATACTAAATAAGGTTGAAGGCTAATCAAATTGAAAAAATTAAATAAGCACTTTTATAGTGTTAAATGTTGGCAACAGCTGACCGTTCAAGTACAGAATGTGAGAGGACATGCTTGTCAGCGCTTCTTGGGAAATAACTTGAGGCTGATTGCAGCTCATTACAGGTTAAATATTTGAAGGGGCTGCTTAAGAACTGATTTGATCCCAAGCAGCAAAATAAAAATAAAGGATACAGGAATAGAGAGGGGAAGGTCAAATTTTATTCTGAGCTGGTAAAAATCACATCTGAGCCCAGGATTTTGGAGCTTGTAGTTCTAGGGTTAGAGTGGGATTAGCAGTAAAAATGGTATTTCGCCACCCACTTCCCCAAACCAGGCGTCCTGGGGCCAGGTGGGTCTGGGGTTCTCCTGTGTGGCCAAATCTCCTGGTGAAGGGAATGAACAAGTAATTTCTAATTTGAAGAATAGAGAAATGTGAGGATTGGACAATATGTGGGCCATTACAGGAAGCAGTGGTTTTGGTTTCAGATGGAAAACTAGATCGTGGAGGAAGGGATATTAAAGAGAAAAGGTTTAAAGTTGACCCTTGAACACCAGGGGGGTTAGGGGCAGGGACCATGGTACAGTTGAGTATAATTTTACCGTGGGCCCTTCGTATCTGCAGTTCTACATCTTCAGATTCAACCAACCATGGATCATATAGTAGGACAGTACATATTTATAAAAAAAAAAATCCTTCTATAAGTGGACCTGTGCTGTTCAAGGGTCAACTGTATTTTTAAATTTCCATATCATCATACTATCTCCCCAAGGGATTGAACATGCTCTGCACCTCTGGATGTGTCTGCGAAACCCTTCACACTGGCTTGGATTCAGGCCTGGCCCAGGCTCAAGGAAATGCTGGCAGGAATCTGATCTGGAAAATCTAACTATTACTCCAATGCTATCAAACTTTTTCTATGATATTTTTGGCTTGGTGAATAAAAGAACAAAATTTGCTTTTGACATACAGATCTTGAACTGAAACACACCAAAGTGAAGAAATTTATAATTCAATAACATGTTGGTTAAACACTCCTGGTGTCATCTGTGGCTACTCCAGTGGAAGCTTGGCCTGTCTCTACTGAGCAGTCAACACATTCAGACTACTCCAATAGGCTACACTTCTCGCCTAAGAGATGAATTCTGTTAGGTCCAGGAAATCCAAGGCAAGAAAAGGTTCTTCCCATCCAGCTTTTAAAGCCAAGTGCAGATGTTTTTTGTTGATCTGATTTTGAGATTATGCTCCTGACTTCTCCATGCATGGTCAAAACTGGGAATATTCATAAATATGGCATAAATTTTGTATGAATTGGGTGTCACACTTGAATGAGTTGGCATGTCATGTGTATGCTAACAAAGGCTCAACAGGTCTTGGTTGGGAAGAAGTAATCAATCAGAGAACAGTAAGATAATATTAATTGTGCTCCTGTGAGGTGGCAAGTACCTTACGCTAACTCGGTCATTTATCAATATATTCTCAAGACAATCCATTGTCAGGGGTGGGGGTTGAAGGAGGGAGGGGGTTGGGGGGACCAGTGAGGTTAAAACCTTATGTGCAGATATATAGCTAGAGTCTGGGTTCGAATGCAGCTCATGGTCACTGCTTTTCTCCAGAGGAAAATAATACTGTTTCATTCGTAGGCCCTACAGCTCAGGCCAAACCTTGGTCTAGAAGCTGCTGCCTTCATTAATCTTTCCTTTCCTACCTCATACATCCTACCCCAATTCTTCTACCCCTGAGCCAGGGAACTACCTGTGAAAAAGACTTGAACAGGTCCATGCCAGGGGGATGTAATCATTTTGATGTTATTGCTTCTCTCCAAGTCTGTTGCTTAGAGTAGTTTTCCATTCATCAAGGTAATGATAGCCCTTCTAAGTTAACTGTGATTTTTCTTCTCAGGAAAAAAAAAAAGCTCAGAGGAAACATCAGAGTTAATTAAAGAAAGTGATACTATAGCTGCTGACAGAAAGAAGCCCATCAAAGGCAATGTTAAGGGGGATCCTAATCGTCAAAGCAGAACCATTCAGTTGCAAATTGCTTTCTATTTCAGCTTTGTAGGGCAGAGGGTGTTCTGGGATATTGCTGGTCTGCAAACACAGGGCTCTCTACCAGTAGTGTCCAAAGAGATGACCAGAAGATGTCCCTAGAGAAAAGGAGCTTGCGTTAAGATGGCCCCTCTTGGTGACTTTGAAGTATACAGAGTTTGAGGGCTCTCTCATGGTATGAGATCTTTGTCCAAATGGTGACACATAGAACGCTTGTTCTCTGAGGTGGGCTACTTTCTTAGCCATGTGCTATGTGTAAGCTTCTGTGCTAGGTTCTGGCTGCTTTTGCTTGCCTCAGATACTTTGACAAGGCCTATTTTTGATCCCCAAAGTGATTAAAAAAATTGAAATACTAAAGTATTGTTTTTTGATCGATGGAGACTTTGGCACCACATGAAATAATGTTCTACTCCTGCTTTAGAGTCTGAAATACTCACTTTTAATTTCCTTCCAGTCTCTTGGCATTCTTGGTTGGCTTCTTCCTCCAGCTGCCAGGTGCCCCTCTCCTTTGCTCAGCTGCTGGAACTCTGACAAGAGTTACATTTCTTGTCTTCCAATGTAGGTTCTTGTACAGGTAATACTTATACACTTGGGGTTCTACTTTTTTCCCCCAGCTTTCTTGCGATATAATTAACATATAACATTGTGTTCATTTAAGGTGTAAAACATAACGATTTGATATATGTGTATATTGCAAAATGATCACCACAATAAGTCTACAGCCATCACCTCACATAGTTACATTTTTTTCCCTGGTGAGAATTTTTAAGATCTACTTTGTTAGCAACTTTCAAATATACAACTACAGTATTGTTAACTAAAGTCACCATGCTATACATTATACCCCCTAAAATGGTTTATTTTATAGCTGGAAATTTGTATCTTTTGACCACCTTCATCAGTTTTCCCCACCTCTGGTACCACACCCACCTCTGGCAACCACTAATCTGTTCTTTGTATCTATGAGTTTGGATTTTGTAGATTCCATGTATAAGTGAGACCATGCAGTATTTGTCTTTTTCTATCAGACTTATTTCACTTAGCATAATGCCCTCAAGGTTCATTCATGTTATTGCAAATGGCAAGATTTATTCATACACACACACACACACACACACACACACACGAATGCCACAACTTCTTTATTCCTCCGTCAATGGACACGAATGTTGTTCCATATCTTGGCTATTGTAACTAATGCTGAAATAAACATAAGGGGGACAGATATTACTTCAAAGTAGTGATTTAATTTCCTTTGGATATATATTGGGTTTTACTTCTATCGCTCCTCTGACATTGCTCCCATTAAGGTGACTCATGGTGTCTACTGATGTCTTTAGGTCTGTCTGCTTTTGGCTTCCCAGCAGCAGTCATGCTGTGAACACATATTCCCTGATCTCTTAGTTCTGTTGCCCAGTGCCGAGTACTCCTTTACCTTTCCTACTAGTCAAACTCTCTCAAATACCCTTTAACTATCCTTTTCTGATCCCTTTTTCTTTGACTGCTTTTATTTTTCAAACTTTTTGTTTGAATCATGATCAAAATAAGGTCCACCTATTAATTGTTTGATATGTCTTTTAAAAGTTTTTAATTCCAGGAATTCACAGACTTTTTCTATAAAAGACCAAATAGTAAATATTTTAGTCTTTGGGGGCATATGATTTCTGTGACATGTACTCAGCTCTGGCACCATAGAATAAAAACATGGGTAAATAGGCATGATTGTGTTTTAATAAGATTTTATTTACAAAAACAGTGTGGTGACCAGATTTGGCCTATACACTGTAGTTTGCTGACCCTTGTCTTAATCTCTAGGTGCTCCCTTTCTCCTGTTTCCACTATGCAGTTAATTTGTTGTGGGAACTATATAATTTGTTCTGTGAAACAAATCTGGATTTTGCTGATTACATTTTCCTCTGTCTCTTGTATTTCTTGGAAATTTGTAGTTAGATCTAGAGGTTTGATCAGACTCAGTTTTGATTTTTTTGACGAGACTAATTCAAAGGTGGTAGTGTGTATTTTTGTCAACTGGCATGTGATATGAAATTGACCCTCTTTTTATGATGTTAACAGCTATTGATGACCATTGCCTGGACCTATCATTTCATTAGGGTTTTGCTTTTATAATTATGTAATTCTGTTGTCATTTACTAGCTAGGACACTTCTATAAAAGAAACTTTCCCTCATTGACTATTTTCTTACCTAAAGATATATTTTGTAAAGGAAAGGCAGAGTAAGTATTTATTTCCTTTTATTTACCAGTTTTCAATATGAGTTGGCTACCTAGTATCCTCCAAAATTAACCAATGAGGTAATTGTTTTCTTTAGTATGACTTTGAACTAATGAACTTAAGAATGTATGAAGTGTTTCACTGCATTTTATTAATATCCTTTTGATGCTCAAATTGTGCCATTTTTGGCCAGTGGGAAATTCTTCAAGGTGACTTCTCAATCCTTGAAGCAAGACATCAATTATTAAGATATACTTTTGTTTCAGGTATGAACAAATATTCAGCACATCTTCTACATTTCTTGCTCTAGACCTGGAATCAAGGTGTCCTGGACCCTTTTAGTAGAAGTGGGGTTTAGAGACCACAATCTGGGCACTAAAGGTGTTTATTGCTACTGGGTTGATCTTTATGCCTGAGACTTTTTTTTTTTTGTAAACAAAGCTAAGAAATATTTTAAGGTTAAAGTTATCGTGGGCTCATAGTGATATTTCTGTTCAAATTCAGGATTACAGGATTTTTATGCAACTGTGTTTATTTTGCATCTGTTCAAATTACTTTGTTTTAAAAATCATCAAACATATTTTCTTTTTGTTTTATTCCACTATAGTGGCATGCCACCATATTTTTGTGTTCCTTTTCTCTATTCACCTTTTTACTTTTAGAAATTAAAGTATTTGATTTTGTTATATAATTATGTAAAAATTTCACAGGATTCCAAAGTCAAAGCTACAGATCTGAGAAATATAGTTTCTTTTGCCCCTCCCCTTTGTTTCTTTTTCTCCCCTTCTGTTTCTTTATTCAATCTACAGGTAATCATTTTTTGGTTTATTTATCTTTCCATTAAAAAATAAAAGCAAATAGTTATATATCTATATTACACCCCTTTTAGATAAGTATATAGTAGCATACTATAAATAATTTTCTCCACAGTGCCTTTTTCAGACAATGATATATCCTGGAGATCATTCCATAGCAGTATATGGAAATATCCTCAATTCCTTTATTGGGCTTAATGATATTTCATTGTGTGGATGTACCATTCAGTCACTTTCCTGTTAATGGACATTTGTTTAATTTCCAGTCTTTGTTGATCAGATCTTTCTGCAGCTAACTTATGCAGTTTTCTTCTTCTTTTTTCCCCAGTGCATTATCTAGATAGATTCCTAGAAGTTGTATTGCCAAATGAAAGGGTGAAAGTGCATAAAATTTTGCTAGATATTGCCAAAGTACCCTCCACATTGGTTTTTTATCATTTGATATTTCCACCAACAATTTCTAGGAAGGCATATTTCCCCATAGACTCTTCAAGAGTATGTTATCAAATTTTGTGAAATTATAGCAATCTGATTGAAAAATATTATATGTGTAGTTTTACTTTTCATGTCTCATCTTTTTATATGTATAAGGACATTTCTTTTCTTTGAACTGACCCTTTGAGTCTCTTGTCATTTTCCTATGAGACTTTTCATGGTCTTTTTCTCTATTTTTATAAAGTCTTTGTATACTAGAAATAGTAACTCTTTGTGATATAAATTGAAGCTCTTTTTCTCAGTTTGCTATTCAATTTTGAAATTTCTTATGGCTATTTTTTGCCCTGGAGTTTGTTTTCATTTTAATGTCAAGTACATAAATCCTTCTCCTTATTGCATTTGGATTTTAAGTTATAGTTAGAAAAGTTTTCCCTACTCCTACATTACGGAAGAATCCACCCATTTTTTTAGTACCTATAAGATTTCATTTTATTTTATTTTTTACATTTAAATAACTGAGCCATTTGGAATATATATTTGAGCGTGATATGAGGAATAGATTCAATCTTAATTATGTTGTTATCCAGTTATCTTAGTATCTCTTATTAATTTTTTTCCTACTGATTTGAGATACTGCCTTTTTTTGTACACTAAATTTCCATATAAAATTGGGTCTATTTATGGATTTTCTATTTTTAATTTGTATGTGTGTTTGTTTATTACATCAACACCACACTATTTTAATTATAAAAGTTTTGTAATTAATTTTAATATCTAGAACTAGCCACAACGTCTTCACCAGCCCCCATTCTTCTTTTTCAGGATTTTTATGGCTATTCTTGTTTACTTATTCTTCCAAATAGATGTTATAATTAACTTGTGTAAGCTCCAGAAAACAATATGATGGAATATTTTTTTTTGCTAATCCATTAATTAATTTATTAACTTAAGGAAAATCTCTGTAATATTAATTGCTTCTATTAAGAATATGGTATGTCTTTCCAGTGGTTATGGCTGAGTACTTTAGATTTTGTCTATTTGTCTTCAGGTTCTTCTTTGGCCATCTTACCTTCCCACTTTACTTTCTTGTGCTTGGGGACTTGAGGATCTTATTGAATCACATTTACTTCCTCTAAATTGGAGATTCCACATGTATACAGCAGTCCTGTCCCTCCTTCAGGTGCCAAACCCAAAGATGCACATATCCTACCTTTCAATGTGGACTGTTTTTTCAAAACTGATATTAATTAGATTATGTCTTCATTGTCCATGGGCACCTGTGTCCTGTTTTTCAGGGCACTATTATTAGAAATCTACGGGTCAGAAGATGTGCAGTAGCATCATCTATTTAATCATCTTCTGCATACAATAGGCATAAGCCCATCAGTCATGGGAAATATTTGGAGCGTTAGATTATTTCTAGAGTGTATTAGTTGGTAGGAATTCACTTCTAGCTGCCAATCATGTTTAAGAAAACCAAAATCAGAAAGGCTGAGCTTGCAAAAACTGTCTCGAAATGACAGGCATCAGTCATTCTTTCCCAAATTTTATGTAATCCTCTAAAACTGACAGCGGCACAGAAAAAGGAATACAACAGAGAAATTTCTTTGCTGTGAATCAGAACATCTGGAGCTCCTGGCATCTACCTTGTTCCCTGCAGTGAAAATGAAACTTTAAATGGAACCTTAATAATGAAACAATCTCCAGGTTTATTGATTTTCTTCAATAAGTTCCTTAACCTACTCAGGCATGTTTTGTTTTCCAAAATAAAGCAGAGTCTAATTCCAAGTGCTTGATGTTAAGTTATTTGAAGTGTTGAAATAAATGCTGAAGTTAGTTGGAAACTAATTCAATCAGCTGTAGTTACAAGGGGAAAACAATATAAATACCTGTTAAACAATATTTATTTAATGATACAAAGCTTAAAAGTTAGCTTTCAGATATATGTAAAAAAATTAATGCACTATAAAGAAATAAATCACAGGACAAGGAAAAATTTAAATCAGGACATGAGGTCAAAATTGCTGGGGGTGTAGTAGGGTGTCAGAATCCAGAAATAAAGACTGGTGAATCTTGGATATTTACTACTGAATTGAATGTTCATTTCTAAGATTACTAGTGCCCAAGTTAAAAGAAGAAACATAGTCATCAACTTTATTGTAGAAGATACTGAATGATAGACTTGAAGTGTCTTCATCAAAATCTTTCCTGAATATACTAACAGGTTTTTTGCTCCTTCTTGTGATAGCTCTTAACATCAGGAAAAGTCATGATGCTAAAACTTGTGGTCTAGCTAAGCCCATAGCCTTGACGATCAATGTATAATGCCTGTGTCTTTTTGAATTATGGTCTTCTCTGGGTATATACCCAGTAGTGGGATTGTTGGGTCATATGGTACTTCCATTTGTAGTTTTTTAAGGAACCTCCATACTGTTTTCCATAGTGGCTATACCAATTTACATTCCCACCAGCAATGCAGGGCGTTCCCTTTTCTCCACACCCTCTCCAGCATTTATTGTTCCTAGATTTTTTGATGATGGCCATTCTATCCAGTGTGAGGTGATACCTCATTGTGGCTTTGACTTGCATTTCTCTAATGATTGGTGATGTTGAGCATATTTTCATGTGTTTGTTAGCCACCTGCATGTCTTCTTTGCACTCCAATGTTCATTGCAGCACTATTTTCAATAGCCAGCACATGGAAGCAACCTAAATGCCCATCAACAGATGAATGAATAAAGAAGATATGGCACATATATACAATAGAATATTACTCAGCCATAAAAAGGAATGAAATTGAGTTATTTGTAGTGAGGTGGACGGACCTAGAGACTGTCATACAGAGTGAAGTAAGCCAGAAAGAGAAAAACAAATACTGTATGCTAATTCATATATATGGAATCTAAAAAAAATGATACTGATGAACCCAGTGACAGGGCAAGAATAAAGACACAGATGTAGAGAATAGACTTGAGGACATGGGGTGGGCAATGGGGGTGCAAAGAGGAAGCTGGGATGAAGTGAGTAAGTAGCATTGACATATATACACTACCAAATGTAAAGTAGATAGCTAGTGGAAAGTTTCTGTATAACAAAGGGAGATCAACTCGATGATGGGTGATGACTTAGAGGGCTGGGATAGGGAGGGTGGGAGGGAGTCATGGGAGGGAGGGCATATGGGGATATATGTATGAATACAGCTGATTCACTTTGGTGTACAGAAGAAAACTGGCATAACACTGTAAAGCTATTATATTCCAATAAAGAGCTTAAAAAATGTATAATGCCTTTGTAGGGGGCTTAGAGGCAAGATCTTAGTTCACCTGAGAATGATTGTT
Source organism: Hippopotamus amphibius kiboko (assembly GCF_030028045.1). Classification (NCBI taxonomy): domain Eukaryota; kingdom Metazoa; phylum Chordata; class Mammalia; order Artiodactyla; family Hippopotamidae; genus Hippopotamus; species Hippopotamus amphibius. The sequence continues at coordinate 53,618,852 of NC_080190.1, read as the reverse complement.
GTTAAATCATCCAGAATTATAAAGTCAGAAGGTTGTATAGTTGTATTTAAAGGGAGCTGCTTTCAGAAGTGCCAGTGGAACCTTATGCCTCGTTGTTTCTAGACAACCAACATTCTTAAAGCTTATTTTCCACTTCTTCAGCACATCATTGATTACTGCAGAACCCTATAGAATACCTTTATTTAAAGGTATAATTGTTGATTAACACCCCACTTACACCAATGGACAGATCATCCAGACAGAAAATTAATAAGGAAACGCAAGCTTTAAATGACACAATACACCAGCTAGATTTAATAGATATCTATAGGACTTTATATCCAAAAACAGCAGATTACACTTTCTTCTCAAGTGTACATAGAACATTCTCCAGGATAGATCACATTTTGGGTCACAAATCAAGCCTTGGTAAATTTAAGAAAATTGAAATCATATCAAGCATCTTTTCTGACCACAACACTATGAGATTAGCAATCAATTACAGGAAAGAAATTATAAAAAACACAAACACATGGAGGATAAACAATATGCTACTAAATAACCAAGAGATCAATGAAGAAATTAAAAAGGAAATAAAAAAATACCTAGAGACAAATGACAACAAAAACACAATGATCCAAAACCTATGGGATGCAGCAAAAGCTGTTCTAAGAGGGAAGTTTATAGCAATACAATCCTACCTCAAGAAACAAGAAAAATCCCAAATAAACAATCTGACCTTATACCTAAAGAAACTAGAGAAAGAAGAGCAAACAAAACCCACAGTTAGTAGACAGAGAGAAATCATAAAGATCAGAGCAGAAATAAATGACATAGAAACAAAACAATAGCAAAAATCAATAAAACTAAAAGTGGTTATTTGAGAAGATAAATAAAACTGATAAACCTCTAGCAAGACTCATCAAGAAAAAGAGGGAGAGGACTCAAATCAATAAAATTAGAAATGAAACAGGAGAAGTTACAACGAACATCACAGAAATAAAAAGCACCATAAGAGACTACTACAAGCAACTATATGCCAATAAAATGGACAACCTGGAAGAAATGGACAGATTCTTAGAATGGTATAACCTTCCAAGACTGAATCAGGAAGACATAGAAAATAAGAACAGACCAATCACAAGCAGTGAAATTGAGACTGTGGTTAAAAATCTCCCAACAAAAAAAAGCCCAGGGCCAGATGGCTTCACAGGTGAATTCTATCAAACATTTAGAGAAGAGCTAACACCTATCCTTCTCAAACTCTTCCAAAATATAGCAGAAGGGGGAACACTCCCAGACTCATTCTGTGAGGCCACCATCACCCTGATACCAAAACCAGGCAAAGAGGTCACAAAAAAGAAAATTACAGGCCAATATCACTGATGAGTATAGATGCAAAACTCCTCAACAAAATACTAGCTAACAGAATCCAACAACACATTAAAAGCATCATACACCATGATCAAGTGGGGTTTATCCCTGGAATGCAAGGATTCTTCAATATATGCAAATCAACCAATGTGATACACCATATTAACAAATTGAAGGATAAAAACTACATGATCATCTCAATCGATGCAGAAAAAGCTTCTGACAAAATTCAACACCCATTTATGATAAATACTCTCCAGAAGGTGGGCGTAGAGGGAACCTACCTCAACATAATAAAGGCTATATACAACAAACCCACAGCAAACATCATCCTCAATGGTGAAAAACTGAAAGCATTCCAAGATCAGGAACAAGACAAGGATGTCCACTCTCCCCACTACTATTCAACATAGTTTTGGAAGTCCTTGCCACAGCAGTCAGAGAAGAAAAAGAAATAAAAGGAATCCAAACTGGAAAAGAAGTAAAACTGTCACTGTTTGCAGATGACATGATACTATACATAGAAAATGCTAAAGATGCCACCAGAAAACTACTTGAGCTAATCAATGAATTTGGTAAAGTTGCAGGATATAAAATTAACACACAGAAATCTCTTGCATTTTTATACACTAACAATGAACCATCAGACAGAGAAATTAAGGAAACTCCCATTCACCGTTGCAACAAAAAGAATAAAATACCTAGGAATAAACATAACTAAGGAGGTAAAATACCTGTACTCAGAAAACTATAAGACACTAATGAAAAAAATCAAGATGACAGATGGAGAGATATACCATGTTCTTGGATTGGAAGACTCAACATTGTGAAAATGACTATACTACCCAAAGCAATGTACAGATTCAATGCAATCCCTATCAAATTACCAACGACATTTTTTACAGAACTAGAACAAAAAATCCTAAACTTTGTATGGAGACACAAAAGGCCCCGAATAGCCAAAGCAGTCTTATTTGTTTTCTTTAAGAACTTTTATTGAGATACAATTGACATACAATAAACTGCATATATTTAAAGTGTACAATTTGATATTTTTTTTCTTATTAGTAATGTATATATTAGCCAAAGCAATCTTAAGGGAAAAAAATGGAGCAGGAGGAATCAGACTCCCTGACTTCAGACTATACCAAAAGCTACAGTAATCAAGACAATATGGTAATGGCACAAAAACAGAAATATAGATCAATGAAACAGGATAGATAGCCCAGAGATAAACTGTGGTCAACTAATCTATGACAAAGGAGGCAAGGATATACAATGGAGAAAAGACAGTGTTTTCAATAAGTGGTGCTGGAAAAACTGGACAGCTACATGTAGAAGAATGAAATCAGAACACTCCCTAACACCATAAACAAAAATAAACTCCAAATGGATTAAAGACCTAAATGTAAGGCCAGACACTATGAAACTCCTAGAGGAAAACATAGGAAGAACACTATTTAACATAAATCACAGCAACATCTTTTTTACCCACTTCCTAGAATAATGGAAATAAAAACAAAAATAAATAAGCGGGACCTAATGAAACTCAAAAGCTTCTGCACAGCAAAGGAAACTTTAAGCAAAACAAAAAGACAACCCTCAGAATGGGAGAAAATATTTGCAAATGAATCAACAGACAAAGGATTAATCTCCAAAATATATAAACAGTTCTTCCAGCTCAATATCAAAAAAACAAACAACCCAATCAAAAAAATGGGCAGAAGACCTAAATAAGCATTCCTCCAAAGAAGACATACGGATGGCCAAGAGGCACATGAAAAGTTCCTCAACGTCACTAATTATTAGAGAAATGCAAATCAAAACTGCAATAAGGTATCACCTCACACCAGTTAGAATGGGCATCATCAGAAAATCTACAAACAGTAAATGCTGGAGAGGGTGTGGAGAAAAGGGAACGCTCTTGTACTGTTGGTGGGAATGTAAATGGATACAGCCGCTATGGAGAACAGTATAGAGGTTCCTTGCAAAACTAAAAATAGAGTTACCATATGACCCAGCAATCCCACTACTGGGCATATAGCCAGAGAACACCATAAAAAGACACATGCACTCCAATGTTCATTGCAGCAATGTTTACAATAGCCAGGAAGCAACCTAAATGTCCATCAACAGATGAATGGATAAAGAAGATGTGGTACATATATACAATGGAATATTACTCAGTCATAAAAAGGAATGAAATTGGGACATTTGTAGAGACATGAATGGACCTAGAGACTGTTATACGGAGTGAAGTGAGTCAGAAAGAGAAAAACAAATATTGTATATTAACAGATATATGCAAAATATAGAAAATGGTACAAATCAACTGGTTTGCAAGGCAGAAATTAAGACATAGATGCAGACAACAAACATCTGGACACCAAGTGGGGAAAGCAAGGGGGGGGGATGGGGTGGGATGAATTGGGAGATTGGGATTGCCATATATACATTACTAATAAGAAAAAAAAATCAAATTTTACACTTTAAATATATGCAGTTTATTGTATTTCAATTTTATCTCAATAAAAGTTCTTGAAAGAAAAGAAAAAAAAGGAAAAAAAAGGTATAATTGTTGGTATAATGGGTGGAGCCCAAGGCCCATACTGATGAAATCTAAAGGAATTATGAACTTAGTTGATCCTAGAACATCAAGAAACCATGTTGTGATAACTTCCCCACCTACATACCTCACAAAGCTGGGGAAGGGAATCTTTAGAGTTGCTAGCTGTTGGTGAACATTGCTAGCTAGATTAGACTCTTCTTAGAAGTTGTGAATTGGAAAGTTTTTTTTTGGTAAGAGTATCTCTGCAAAGCCTCCTGATCTTAAATTAATTGATCTCATTAGTAATTAGTAAAGGTTTTATGAGCAAAGCAATGACACATAAACATTCAGCTTATGCTATATGCTGCTTCCAAATCATAGTACTTGCTGTGATTTATGGGATGAAATGAAAATGGAAAAATGTGGGCTACAACATATGTCTCCAATGAAAGAAACCAACTGATATCCTTTCCTAGTGTCACACCAAGCCTCTCAGTAATGAACAGAAAGAAGTTCAAAGAGCACCTGTCACTAATGCATTTCACCAGTGTTTGCTTGCTGGAAACCATAGTACAGGCTGCATTCAAATGGTACAGGTCTACTTCCTTCTCTGACATTTGGTTTCCCACAACACCCTATAGGTCAAGGGAGATCTGGGAGCTGACTTCTCCACATCTACACTGAGGATGACTCAGAAGCTTGGGATCCCCTTTCTCCCATCCTCTCTGCTGTTTGGCTTTTCATTTTAGAAGTAAAAACAAGAAGAGGATTAAATGTATGAAGTCACATAAATAAGCTTTATTTATTTATGTTTGCTTTTCTGCTATTTTCATAGCATCCTTTATTACTTGATTGAGACCTAAGTGGTTATTTGCATTGCTATTCTTTTTCCAAACAGGGGAAGGAGAGTTGCTTTTGGAATCAGATGGACCTGTGTTTCCATTTTTCTGAGCCTCACTGGCTTCTCTGTAAGACATGGGGATAGTGCTTCTCGATGCACACGGTTGCTGTAGAGTTTAAATGAAATAAATCATGCAAAGCACATTGCCAGTGCTTGGCACACAGTAGAGCCAGTAAAAGTAAAAGTTTGTGTTCTGACCATTCCCATAGTTGTAGTTGGATGCCAGGTCCAGACTCTTTTGAAGACTGGGCACTCCGTGGACAGTGGGAAAGCAGATGGAAGCTTTGCGGAAGCCATGGGTTACTCTCAGAATAGCTCAGACTTTTCGTTCCTGGCTCTTCTTTCGAAGGCTCCATACAGAGAAAGCTTGATACCCTGCAGCCCTGGGAACTGAGAAGACAGAGATTCCCAGAGCCATGGGGCTGCTGGGGGCTCCCTGGAAAGTGGGGTTCATCCCCTCCAGAGACAGGGGTCTTCTCCTAGAATTAGACAAATGTGGATGTTGGCAAAGATGTCAGAGCATGGAGGACTGGCAGCTCGGGCTGGGCCTTAGGAGCGGACAGGACTCCTGGGGCTCCTAGGGTTCAGACGGAGCCCTCAGAATACTGCCAGGGCTCCCACAGGCAATCAGAATGGAGACTCACTCACACTAATCAAACTCGCCAAAGTGAGTGAACCAAATTACTTGTGTTGTGAAGGTTATTCCTTCCGTCTAGATCACACCTTCCAAACATCAGGAATCCTGTGAGCAGTTAGGGATTATCATTACAGTCTTCAGAACCACCATTCATTGAGTGTCCAGTGTGTGCTGAGTACAAACATTCTTTTAATCTCAGGTGGGGTTTCCCCAAGAGCATGGCTTGAGACCACATCTTGAATGCAGTTAGTTTATTTGGGGATGTGATCCCAGGAAGTAGGATTACATTCCCAAAATGGGGGGGGGGTGGTCCTGGGAAAAGTAAAACAGGGAAGAAGGGAAGGCGATCCAAGGGTTTGTTATTGGGCTGGTCACTGTTGTGGGCAACTGGAGTTCAGTCCCACCAGAGAGCCTCTGGGTAGAATGTTCTTCAGAATTTTCTGTTCAAGACAAAGAAGTATTCATTTCCTGATTTCTGTCCATCATTGGTTATGCCCAGAGTGTGTTGTTAACTCCTTGCAGCTTCCAAAGTTGTGCATACATGCCAGGATGGTTGAGTGGGCTCTTGCAGGCATGCTACAGGGAGGGGCACAGGAGCCCTGGGGAAGAATGCAAAAGATGCTTGGCACAGCTGGCCTGAGGGGCCCTGAAGCTACCCCTCCCTGAGACTAGTTGCTGTAGCAATGGCCAGACCAAAAAAGTGATCTGAGAGGATATGAGATAGGGCACATAAGATGTCTAAGATAACCTTTACTCTTTATAGCAACCCCACAAGGTCAATAATACTAGTGTCATTTCACTGATGGAGTACTGAAGCTTGGAGAAGTGAAGTAACTGGCTCATGGTCACACAGCTCTAAATGGCAGGGCCAGAATTTAAATGTAGGCTCATGTGAACTTTAAAGCATGTGCCAGACTTCTCTGCTGTGATGACGGGCTAGACACCTTCCATTTGTCTCTCTAAATTCTCCCTCCAGCCTTCTTTGCCCCGGGAAGGTGATCTCTAGGGATGATATCAAAGAGCTCTCTCTCACACTGGCTTCCGGTTGGGGTGGTATAGTGAGGAGCACCAGCAAGTGATCAGAGAGAGAGAGAGGGTGTGATCAGTGTAGTTATTTATTTCTTTGGTTCCCTCCCCACAAGGTTGCCTGGAACTAGCTGTGTCCCTAGATGGGATATCACAGCTCTTCCCAGGATGTATGTCCATACTTCTCTTTCGTCTTTGTTCTCCTGAGTGCCCCCTTTCTTTGCTCCCTTGATCCTAGCGGGGCAATGTTATTAGTCATTTGTGATTTCCTTGTAATCTTCCCACACCTCTTCGAATTGTCCTAGTTTGTGCCCTGCTGGGGGGACCTGATTGATACAACCACCTCTCAGACATGACTGGAAAAATGCAGTCATAGCACAGATGTTACCTGCTTAGGTCTGCCTGCATGTCACTTTCCAGAGCAGAAAGCAATCTCTTTAGTGACCAAAGATGCCTACTGGGCTAGGGCCACTCTCTGTCCACTGGACAATGCTGACAAACATCAGTGTATGATTGCTCACTCCTTATCTAAGCTCCATGCAGACATCTTTCCATGCACACAGCTTCTTTGGGGTAGGTAGTAATTTGACAATAATAGCTTAACCTTCAGCCGTGCTTTGCTTTGATGCTCAGGCTGATTTCGCCCTTCCTTAGTTGAGGTGACATCTTTCCTTTGAGGTGTTCCTGCATGTGGCTAATCTTTTTAGTTCTGGACAGATTATGCTCATTTCCCTCCTGGGGGATCAGGATATTTCCAAGTATTTGGGAGACAGAGAAGAGTTATCAGTTCAGTCCATCAGGTGGTAAGCCTGTTGGACTGATGCACCAACTACCTGCATGAAGCCTGGGATTGTCTTCCCTTCCGTAGGTAGCTGGGACTCAGCTGGAAGGAGGAAGAGGGGAAGGGGTTTGCCTCTGCCTCCTCTCTGCAAACTCTACCTCCACTTTTATGCCCCTCAGTAACTCTAGGTGTTCAACAATTCGTTGCATTCATTTTGAATTAAAAAAAAAAAAGAAAATAGACCAGCTCAGGGTTTGAACAAACATGTTTTTATTCAAGGTTTAAAGCATTTCTTTTATGGCTCCCCTGCCGTGCCTCTGATTGTTTCCCTTTCCTCAGAGCATGAATGATTGTTTATTAAACATAATAATAATAATAAAGTGGAGGTAGGGTCCCTTAGCTGGCATTAGTTCAGATTCCAATTTAATCTTTCCCCAGTCTCACTTCATTACAACTCTATTCAGTTGTGTATTTCATAACCAGCATGTGTCACGGTGAATAAAGTCAAGCTTCAGAATAACATGTCAGTAAGATGATTGTTCATGGAACACACAGTACCTCTGGTCTATAATTAAAAAAAACAACAACAATTTGGTTCAAAAAAATAAAAAAACCGATTAGAAACTTGTTTCATTGCATAGGACCCAGTAGCTTTGAAACAGCAGAGTCTGCCTTCCTGAGCCAAGAGACCTATCCCTATGAATGTCAGGATAGGGAGAGATGCTTCCAGATCTTTCAGAGGGGTGATCTGGGCTCTTCTGAACCACTGACAGTTAGGAGGGGCATGAACCTTCAGTCCTAATTCTTCCCGAAACAGTGTGCTTAGGATGATGGGCTCTGCCTCTTTTTAGCAATGTGACCTCAGCTCCTTCAACTATAAAGTGGGAGTGATAACAGCAACATCCAAGGCTGTTATACAGATTACAAAACATGAGATACTGCAAGTGATTAACAGAGTGCCCAGCTCATAGTCAGTGTGCAATGCACTGGAGCTGCTGTGATTATTGTGCAACATTACATTAAAAATAACCTTATCAATTTTCAGAAATAATGATTGTTTCAAAGGGCCTTGGGTCATGATTCAAGGAGGAAATAAAGGTGATGCTGTTCAGAGTGTGAATCTAAGTGAAAACATAGACTCAGAAATATAAGAAAACACCGCAGAAATGGTCTTTGGTTATAAGAAGAAAAAAGGACATTGGTGGGTTTGAGATTGGAGGCAACTCCTCAAGAACCTGCTCAAGTTACATTTAAAAGGTGGTTGCCTCACGAACATATACGGATGGCAAATAAGTATATGAAAAGATGATCTGCATCACACATTATCAGGAAAATGCAAATTAAAGCAATAATAGATATCACTACACACCTATTAATGGTCAAAATCTAGAATACTAACACCATTAAATGATGGTGAGTATGTGGAGCAACAGAAACTCACTTATTGTGGTGGGAATTGGGTACAGCCAGTTTGGAGGACAGTGTGGTGGTTTCTTACAAAGCTAAACGTACTCTTACCATATCATCCAGCAGTCATGCTTTTTGATATTCATCCCTAAAGTTGAAAACTTATGTCCAACACAAAAACCTGCATGCAGATGATTATAGCAGCTTTATTTATAATTACCAGAACTTGGAGGCAACCATGATGTCCTTCAGAAGATGAATGGATAAACTGTGGTACATCCAGACAATGGAATATTATTCAGTGCTAAAAAGAAATGAGCTATCAAGCTATGAAAGGACATGAGGACACTCAAATTCATATTACTAAGTGGAAGAAGCTGATCTGAAAAAGTTATATTCTATATTATTCCTATTATATGACATTCTGGACAAGGCAACACTTTGGAAGAGTAAAATGATCAGTAGTTGCCAAGGGTTGCAAGGGAGGGAGGAATGTATAGCGAAGTGAAACTCTTCTGTATGGTACTATAATGATGGATACATATCATTATGCATTTGTCAAAACCCACAGGACATACAATACTAAGAGAGAACTGTAATGTAAAGTAGGGGCTTTGGACGATTATGGTGTATCAGTGTAGGTTCAAGGGTTGTAACGAATACACCACTCTGGTGGGGGATATTGATAATAAGGGAGACTGTGCATGTGGAGGGGGCAGGGAACACATGCAGAGTCTCTGTATCTTCCTCTCAATTTTGCTGTGAACCTAAAACTGCTCTAAAACATTTGTCTTGTTAAAAATAAAAAGGTGGTTTCCAGATTGGTAAAGCAAGGATAGGATTAGAGTCGTGGATGGACCTAGAGACTGTCATACAGGGTGAAGTAAGTCAGGAAGAGGAAAACAAATATCACATGTTAACACATTTATGTGGAATCTGAAAAAATGGTACAGATGATCTTATTTACAAAGCAGAAATAGAGACACAGATGTAATGTACAGATACCTAAAGGGAAAGAGGGGGTGTGGGATGGGGATTGACATATATACACTGTTGATACTATGTAAAATAGATAACTAATGAGAACCTACTGTACACCACAGGGAACTCTACTCAATGTTCTGTGGTGACCTAAATGGAAAGGAAATCCAAAAAAGAGGGGATATATGTATACATATAAATGTATAGCTGATTCACTTTGCTGTACAGTATATAAACTAACACAACATTGTAAAGCAATTATACTCCAATAAAAATTTTTAAAAAATAAAATAAAATGTAAAATAAGTATTATTAAAAATAATCAGCAGTGATTATTTTAGAATAGTGAGATTACAGGTAATTTTTAATTTTAATTTATCTGCAGTGGGTAAATTTCTTATAGTAATCATGTATTCATTTTGAAATAAGAAAAAGTAAGATTTTCTTAAAGCAAATATATTACTGGATTTTTATGGTTCATAGTGCCTAATAAATATATATTACTTTCTCCCCACTCCCCCTCCCAAAAAAAGAGACAAGAGTCCGGGGTCTGAGAATGAGAGGCTGGGGTGGAGTGGGTGCAGCAGGATGTGAGCCCAAGGTTAAAGAAAGTCAGAAACTTGTGAGAGAGAACAGAAACGTCCAGGGTGCTTTTGAAGCATTTTGCTGTAGGGTCAGTGATGTAAACAGTCTCTTCTCCCTCCTCCAGGATAGCCTCAGGCACGTTCATCTAGTTTACAAATTCTTTTGTTTGTGTGGATTTTTTAGGGGAACTCTAATGTTGCTGAGTTCTACCAGTGGATTGTTGTAGGTGAAAACTGGGATAGTTTCATGAGTCATGGGAAGCAGAGAAAGAGGAGGCAGCTGGCTTCTTGGTTATAGTAAGCAACATCCCTTAAATGTACTCTGAGGCTGCCCAGTCTCGGCCAACTAGGCAAGCGTCCACGTGGGGATCTGTTGGCCTCCTGAGGACAGGTACTCAGCCAAGCTCACATAGTCCTAGTGAGGAGGTTGGTCACATCTAGTTCCCAGTAAAACAAATGCTCCCCCGTCAACCTTCTGCATGTGGTGGTCATATTTTGAAATGAGGTCATGTATAGAATTTGTATTCTTGAGAATTTTCATTGAGGCTCATGCTTTGGTTAGTTTAGAACCATGAAACTTATTCAAGGAAGAGCTAAAATTGAGAAGGTGAATATAACAGTTATCTGTACAATATTATGGCAGATTTTGGTCCTAGACACCCATGTTGAAGTCAGTGAACTCTACCCAGTTATGCCCTGGTGACCCACCTGGGGCTGGGCCCATGGCCTGGAGGGCTGTAGAAAGCCTGTTGGGGGTATGGAGTGCATTCCAGATTTTAGACTTGGCCCACTTTTCTGATTGCATATGAGTCATTTAACAAACCACCATATTCCTAAATAACACCGAGACTCTTGTATTCTGATACTCCAAGCACTTGGGACTGAGAGAGATCCAGGGGTCCACTCTGGCCATAGACTCTTTGGTGACCTCCAGCTAGCCATGTGACATACAGTCACAGTCCTTGCTCTGGGAGGAGTGTATCCACTGAGATTCATCCAAGGCCTGGAGAGTTTTATTATGGGCTACTGATTGTCCTGCTGTCTCTCAGGATTGACATTTTTCCAGAGTCAAGCTCAAAGGAGTGATGTCAGGACAGCCTGGTTATGGGAACTCCTCCATTTCTCACCTAGGCTATCACATGGCCCTGCTGTTCAGCTGGGCTCTTAGAAGCCCAGGCAGAGACTGGGACCTTGATATTTCACAGTATTGGGGAGAGTTTTGATTCCTTCTTCCTTGAAACCCTTTCTTCCACTGGTTTTGGGATATTCCACTCTCTGGCAGGGTCCCTCTTGCCTTGCTGGTGCTCATTCCCAATCCTTTTGCTGGGGCTGCTACATCCTCTTAACCCCCAAATGTTGGATGCCCCAGGGCTTATCCCTGCCTTCTTCTCTTCTCATTTATGTGTGTTCCTGGGTGACCATATCTAGTCCTACGACTTTAAATATCATCTATATGCTGATGATTTTCACATTTTTGCTTCTCCTCTTGGAATTCTATGCATATATTCATCTTCATATTTTACATTTCTTCTTAGATGGCTCATAGTCATCTCTAAGTATGCATGTCTCAAACTGGACACTTGATTTTTTGCCCCTTTCCTCCCCAAATTACACTCCACGAGTATCCTCTAAATTAGGGCACAGTGCCTCAATTCACCCTCTTGCTCAGGCTTGTATACAAAAGTACTGAAATACTCCCTGACTCCTCTCTTCTCTCACACTGTACAACCAGTTGGTCAGAATATCTCCAACCTGACCACTGCTCACAGATCCTCTGCTACCATCTGCCCCAAGTCGTCATAGCCTGTTGCCTGGTCTCTGGCCAGAGATTCCTAACTGATCTTCCTAACTGATCTTCCTGCCTTCATGCATTCTTGCTGCAGCCAGAGAGACCATTGTAACATGCGAATCCGAACATGACACTCCCATTCAAAGGCCTGATATGTCTCTGAGTAAAATTCCAAATCCACATCAAGCCCTCCCAGCCCTTAATTATCAGGTGCCTGCTTTGACCTCATCTTCTCTCCAACAATATTGGCCTCCTCATTGTGCCTTGAGCACAAAGGATTCTTCTGCCCCAGAGCCTTTGCACTTGCATTTCTCTCAGGATTGATCTTCTCTCAGATGTCCCTATAACTCAGCCCCTCGCTTCATTTAAGCTTCTAGTAGATATCTCATCTTCAGAGAGCTGTCGCTGACCACATTATCTGAAATAGCACCTCCCACCATTTTCTCTCTTCTTCCTATCTGTGTTTATATTACATATTGACTTATTTATTTGTTTATTTATCTCCCTTAATTGGACTATAAGCTTTGGTTTGTTCATAGCTATATTCTAAACACCTAGAATAGTGTCAAGCACAAGCTAAACTATGCATAAATATTTGTTGAATGGATGAAGGTACAAGTAAATTAGGGAATGAGAAAGCAAGTGGGCTCCCTGTGCAAAGAATGTACATACTCAACAGAACTGGACTCACTCAAACTTTTCTAAAAGCCAATCAATCTTTTGGGCAAAGAGCTCCTATTGATACTTGGCAATGTGCCTGCATGTGAAGTGGGTAGAGTATTAAAGTGGTGGGGGGTTGTCAATAAGACCTCCTTTGTGCCTTTTCTTTGGCTCATTCTAGGGTCGTTATACCCTATGGGTGTAAGTCTTGACTCTGACTGGCAGCAGCTGTTTGTTCTCAGGAGAGTTATACAACTTTTCTGATTAGTTGCCTTGGTTGTACAAAACCGGGATATAACTAGGGCCTCCCTCATGCAGCTACTGTGAAGATCAGACATAGCATAGCTAACAGACTAATACTGTGTCTGGCTTAGTATTAAGCACCCAGTGAAGAATAGCGGCTCTAAAGAAGGTGGTGACGACGATGACGGTGAGCGTCACGGGGAAGGAGACGGGTGATGATCGCGCTGCCTGGACGGCAGTGTGGCTTGGACAAAGATGGGAGCCCAGCATTCAGAGACTGACCAGTCAGGGTTTCCACATAGCTGAGCTGACGGTCGGCATGGAATAAATATGTACTGGATGAATGATTCTCCTCAGTTAATGGTCTTTTCATTTAAGAAGCTTTCCATAGCTGGGCTCAGGGCCTCTGGGCAAGCATGGGGAGGGTATGACTGTATCACTCTCAGCTCCTGGCTGAAGGGCCACTGTGGGTGTTAGTAAACAGCTGTGATTGGATGACCCGTGTAAGGAAAGTAGGCTAGCCTCACTCTTAGCTCATTCTCCTTCTGCACAATTCTGTCGGTGGTTACCCTCCTGGTCAGTTGGAAGCCCAGTCCCTTGTTAACAGCAGGGTCAGTGGTTCTGTAACTCATGTTCTTTTTGTGACCCTAGCCTCTGACTCACTGTCACCGCTGGTCTCTTGCTCTGCATGTGGCCAACCACATCTCTGTCTCTCCTTGTCTTTCTTTTTCTTTTCTTCCTCCTTCCCTCCCTTCCCCTTTGTCTTCCTCACTTTCCCTTACTGTTTTTTTTTTAAAAGGAGTTTTAACCTTTTCTTTTTTCTTTTAAATTAATTAATTAATTAATTAAATTATTAGCTGCATTGGGTCTTTGTTGTTGTGTGCGGGCTTTCTCTAGTTGTGACGAGCCAGGGCTACTCTTCGTTGCAGTGCATGAGCTTCTCACTGTAGTGGCTTCTCTTGTTGCAGGAGCACGGGTTCTAGGCATGCAGGCTTTAGTAGTTGTGGCACATGGGATCAGTAGTTGTGGCTCGCGGGCTTTAAAGCACAGGCTCAGTAGTTGTGGCGCACGGGCTTAGTTGTTCCGCGGCATGTGGGATCTTCCCGGACCAAGGATCCAACCCACGCCCCCTGCATTGGCAGGCAGCTTCTTAACCACTGCACCACCTGGGAAGTCCCCCCTTACTGTTTTTATCTTCTTCTTTTGCTTTCCTCCCGCATTTTTTCCACCTCCATTTTTTTATCTCATTGCAAAAGGGCAGCCATGGAGGGGTCAGGTCTGGGTGCCCAAGTGCCTGGTCACTGCCTGCTTTCCAGGGCAGCCCCATGTATTCTGGGAGGAACAGCACAGTCCCCCTCTCTTTCTCTCTCTCTCTCCTTCATCCTTTATGTAAGTAGGCTGTTGCCAGGGTCCCAAGACCCTGATAAATTACAGGTGTGTTTACAGAGGGAATGAGGGCTGTTGATTTTTCCACCTAGTTCCATCTAAGGGAGATTGGAAAGAAACATCTAATGTTGGGTGGCCCAGAGTAATGGACCTTCACAGGGTGAGACTACAGGGAAAGAACACAGTTCTGGGCTCTGGAAATTCTGGCTTCTAGTCTTAAACCTTCCAAATAATTACCTGTGCGTTTTTGGACAATTTGCTTCCCCTGTCTGAACCTCAGTTTCCTTATCTGAGAAATAAAGGGCTTAAACTGTCTTCTAAGACAACTCCACCTCCAGGCCCCCAACCACTTTAAACTGAGAAGTAAAATTCTGTTACTCATGGTACCAAACACTTTACCCTCATCCAGTACTAATCCTAGGACAACTGTGGCCTCATCGCTTGTCTCTTTGCTCATGTGGATACAATTCAATGTATTGAGGTCCTGTTTTAGTGTGAACATTTGTCCTTTGACCTCTGACCAGCACATGCGTGTACTTTTCCTGCAAATAATCCTTCACATTTTTCTATGGAATATTATGGCATGAACAAGGTAGATCTGCAATTTTAAAGTCTGTGTTGAGGCCCTACCCAGTTACAGTCACTGTGGGGGCTCCATCTGCATACACATGGTACAGACAGAGGAGTGAAAAGCCTCCCTTCTGTCCAAACATCCCTATGATTTTTCAAGCAATTGATTTTTTTCTCACTCTTGTCATGTGTCTCTAATGAAGGATGCCTGTCGTAATACTCCCACTCTCATGTGAAGAGGGCTGGGCATAGAAATACCAGCCAATATCCTTCCCTGGGCAGGGGCACAGAAAAGGCTTTTTGCTTCAATACAGATGTGGAATGGCCAGTAGCCATGCCCCTACCCCACACAGAAATCAGTTCTGAAAAGGAAAAAATAGAGTCAGTGCTCAGAGAGAAGCCAAGACAATGGTTGGAAAAAGGGAATCCTGATGACACTTGAATTCCTGGTTCTCCATTTAAGGCCTAGATGATCTGGATTTCTGCCTCTCTGAAGCTTGGTTTTTGAGTTCTTCTTCTTCTTCTTTTTCTTTTTTTTTTTGGACTGGAGTTATTTTTTTAAGCTCTTTATTGGAATATAATTGCTTTACACTGTAGTGCCAGTTTTTTTCTGTACACCAAAGTGAATCAGCTGTATTCATACATATATCCCCATATGCCCTCCCTCCCACGACTCCTTTCCACCCTCCCTATCCCAGCCCTCTAAGTCATCACCCATCATCGAGTTGATCTCCCTATGTTATGCAGCAACTTCCCACTAGCTATTTTACATATGGTAGTGTATATATGTCAATGCTACTCTTTCACTTAGTCCCAGCTTCCCCTTGAATTCTTTTTTAAATGCAGCTTGGTAAACTATCAGGAGCCTCTGATAAACCTCCCTTTTTGCTTAAGCCAGTGTGAGTTGGTCTCTCTTACAGACACTCTAAAAGAGTGTGAAGGATAGGTATTAGCTCTTCTCTAAATGTTTGATAGAATTCGCCTGTGAAGCCATCTGGCCCTGGGCTTTTGTTTGTGGGGAGATTCTTAATCACTGCCTCAATTTCTGTGCTTGTGACTGGTCTGTTCATATTTTTTATTTCTTCCTGGGTCAGTCTTGGAACATTGTACTTTTCTAAGAATTGATTCATTTCTTCCAGGTTATCCAATTTATTGGCATATAGTTGCTTGTAGTAGTCTCTCATGATCTTTTGTATTTCTGTGGTGTCCGTTGTTACTTCTCCTTTTTCATTTCTAATTCTGTTGATTTGCGTCTTCTCCCTTTTTTTCCTGATGAGTCTGGCTAATGGTTTATCAATTTTGTTTATCTTCTCAAAGAATCAGCTTTTAGTTTCATTGATCTTTGCTATTGTTTCCTTCATTTCTTTTTCATTTATTTCTGGTCAGATCTTTATGATTTCTTTCCTTCTGCTCCCTTTGGGGTTTCTTTGTTCTTCTTTTTCTAATTGTTTTAGGGGTAAGGTTAGGTTGTTTATTTGATATTTTTCTTGTTTCTTGAGGTAGGACTGTATTGCTGTAAACTTCCCTCTTAGGACTGCTTTTGCTGTGTTCCATAGGTTTTGGGTTGTTGTGTTTTCGTTGTCATTTGTTTCTAGATGTTTTTTGATTTCCTCTTTGATTTCTTTAGTGATTTCTTGGTTGTTTAATAGCGTATTGTTTAGCCTCTATGTGTTTGTATTTTTTACAGTTTTTTTCCTGTAATTGATATCTAGTCTCATGGCGTTGTGGTCAGAGAAGATGCTTGATATGATTTCAATTTTCTTGAATTTACTGAGGCATGATTTGTGCCCATCAACAGATGAATGGATAAAGAAGATGTGACACATTTACAATGGAATATTACTCAGCTATATATATATATATATATATATATATATATATATATATACACTACCAACTGTTAAATAAATAGCCAGTGGGAAGTTGCTGTATAACAAAGGGAGTTCAACTTGAGGATGGATGATGCCTTAGAGCACTGGAACAGGGAGGGTGGGAGGGAGTCAAGGGAGGGAGGGAATACAGGGATATGTGTATAAATACAGATGATTGAACTTGGTGTACCTCAAAAAAATAAAAAATTAAAAAAAAATTAAAAAAAAGGAATGAAATGGAGCTATATGTAATGAGGTGGATAGACCTGGAGTCTGTCATACAGAGTGAAGTAAGCCAGAAAGAGAAAAACAAATACTATATGCTAACTCATATATATGGAAACTAAAAAAAAAAAAAAAAAAATGGTACTGATGAACCCAGTGACAGGGCAAGAATAAGGATGCAGATGCAGAAAATGGACTGGAGGACACAGGGTTGGGGGGACGGGGGGCAAAGGGGAAGCTGGGACGAAGTGAGAGAGTAGCATAGACATATATACACTACCAACTATAAAATAGATAGCTAGTGGGAAGTTTCTGTATAACAAAGGGAGATCAACTTGATGATGGGTGATGACTTAGAGGGTCAGGACAGGGAGAGCAGGAGGGAGTCGCGGGAGGGAGGGGATATGGGGATATATGTATAAATACAGCTGATCCACTTTGGTGTACCTCAAAAGCTGGTGCAAGAGTGTAAGGCAATTATTTTCCAATAAAGAGCTTAAAAAAATAAGTCAAATGAGTACCAGAGACTAAGGCTAGGAAAAAATAATGAAAAATAAAAATAAAAGAGTGGGAAACCAGCAAAGGCAGCTGTATTAGTCAGGGTTCTCCACAGAAACAGAACCAATAGGAGGTAAATTTCAATAAATAAAATTTATTGTAAGGAAGTGTCTCATGTGATTATGGAGGCTGAGACGCCTCATGATCTGCCATCTGCAAACTTGAGAACCAGGAATGCTGGTGTGTAGGTTGGAGGCTTGAGACCAAGAGGGCTGACGGTGTAGATTCCAGTCCACTCTAAAGGCTGGTGAACCAGGAGAGCCAAGAGCAGGAGAAAATTGATGTCCTGGCTCAAGTAGTTAGGCAGAGGGAGAATCCAACCTTCTTCAGCTTTTTTGTTCCTTTCAGACCCTCAACAGGTTGGGTAATACCCACTTACACAGGGGAGAGGCATATGCTTTACTCAGTCCAACAATTCACAAGGTAATCTCTTCCAGAAACACCCTCACAGACACACCCAGAAATAATGTTTAACCAGATATCTGGGCATTCCATTGCCCAGTCAAGCTGACACATAAAATTAACCATCACCGTGACCATTGAGGATGGGCTGGTTGGCTGTGTCATGCACTCAGCTGGGGAGCAGGTCTTGACTTCCTCATTATGTCTGGGCTCTGCCGCCTGCCTGCTGTGTAACCACCTGTGATCTGTTTACCTGCTTTGGCACCACTGGCAGTTCACTTGGCCTCTGAGCATCACCTTCAATCTGTCAGTTGAAAAAAATTGCAATAAATAGTCCCCTGGGGTGTCATTCTAGCACAAACATCCTATTTGTAATTCCAGAATGAAGTAGAAGGCATCAGAAACTATATTCTGAGAAAACATTCCCTCCATTTCCTTCCCAAACTACTGAACTGCCAAAGGGCACCACTGCCCTCCCTGTTTGCAGCTGTTTCCCCTATCCTGGCCTGAAGCCTCTGGACATCTCATCCGGGAGTCTGAGTGAATATTGTGGATTCCACTGCTGGCTCCTCCAGATGACTTTCTCCTGGCTCCAGGAAACCTTGAGATGGTGTTGCAGGAAAATGGAGGACAGCAGAAGTGATAGGAAGTGGAGAGGGAGAGGCTCGGGATTTGCAGAAACAACAAACTAGCATGCTTCCTTCTCAGAACCATCATGCACAGTCCCTGTCTCATGTAACAATTTCATCAGTCCAGGAAACAGGGTATGCGGTATTAGATGTGTGGCCAGGCCTGAGAGCTATCTGTCCCTCCAACTCATTCATTGAGGGCAGCCATGGTGCTATTCCAAGTACACAACTTGTAATTTATAGCTTACATTCTGGGTCAGATGGTCCTGGGTTCCAGCACCAACACTACTACATGCTCTGTTACCTTGAGCAAATCATCGAACCTCAGTTTCCTCATCTATAAAATGAGGGTAATGATACCTGTCTCCTAGGATTGTGGTGAGAGTTAAATAAATTAAGGCATAGTGCCTGATATGTGGTAAACACTTAACATAAATGCACATCAATATTTGTGCTGACCAATTCTATTTTTTTTAATAAATTTATTTATTTATTTATTTTATTGGCTGTGTTGGGTCTTCATTGCTGCACATGGGCTTTCTCTAGTTGCAGCGAGTGGGGGCTACTCTTACTTTTGGTGCGCGGGCTTCTCGTTGCGGTGGCCTCTCTTGTTGCAGAGCATGGGCTCCAATAGTTGCGGCACATGGGCTCAATAGTTGTGGCTCACGGGCTCTAGAGCACAGGCTCAGTAGTTGTGGCGCATGGGCTTAGTTGCTCCACGGCATGTGGTATCTTCCTGGGGCAGGGATCTAACTGGTGTCCCCTGCATTGGCAGGCAGATTCTTACCCACTGCACCACCTAGGAAATCCTGACCAATTCTATTTTGGAACGTGTTTTAAAAAGAAGGGTGAATCAGGGTCTGAATTCTGTTTGTGACTTATATTTAAGTTTCAAATTCTGACTGTATTTCATGGATGTGAAAAGCCTTCTCTTGCCACTAAACTGACCTAAAGGAGATGCACATAACAAAGGCAAACAAACAAGCCCAAACTACCCTTATGTTTTCATCTTGCTTGTATATTCTCAGAATACTTTTTATATAGACCTTCTTTATAGCTTTAATGTGGGCCATTCAATTGCTTTGAAAACTCTTTCCAGTATTAAACCTGCCCTCTAGAAATAGACATTTTGATATTTATCTACACACTTTTTGAGAGACAAATTTTTCCAAAATTTTTCATAAATATTTTAAATAATTGCCTTTGAAAATTGCTCACAATATCTAAAGGAATATGTTCAAAACACTCACCCTCTGTGGTATCTGACAGGAAAACTGCCTGACTGTTGGAACAAACAAAATAAGCTTGTCAATGATTTCTATAGAACTTTTCTATTATTTCTCTTCTACATAAAATTCTATAAAACACATTTTTTGGTATAGCAACTTAAAAAAAGAAAAAAAAGTCTTTGAGTGGATGCATCTATCTTACTGAATGAGAAATAATTTTTCTTACCCTCCATTTATTTCCATTCTGCTGGTCTCCTCCAGTGTTGGGAAACAAGGAGGTAAAATACTCTTTATTTCAACCTATTGTGGTAATTTAGATAATGGTAAGACAGAAAAAGATTTTATAAAGCATCCTTTTCCTGACGTCCTTAGAAAAGATCACAGAGAGTGAAGGAGGAAGGGGACAAATTATTACTCTCAGCCCTATGGTGAGTGCTTTACAGTATACTTTACCTAATTGAGTCCTAGAAATCCTATAAAAAAAAAACCTCACAACTGAACATATGCCCAAACATTGTACTCACAAATACAGGAAAATCCATGCATCTAAACATGTGTCCCCAGTTATCTTAAGGGCTTTAAAGATGTGGCATCTGAGGCCAGAGGGAGACAACTCAGAGAAGGATTTCTGGATAGGAACTTGGGAGAGAGCTCTGTTTATATGGACTTGCCCCAGTCCCTCGCAGCTGGATTTTTGCATCTCTGAATGGAGAAATTTGATGGGATCTTATCATAGCCCTTCCTCCTTTAATATGGCTTCTGATATGAGGGTCCCTTTGAGAAGTCAGCCAAGGCTAGAGAAGAGTTGGCCAGAGGCTCGGCCTGGCTGCGCGAGGCTGCTGTCCCTGGTGCTGAAGAGAAATCATTAGCAATACCCAAACCTAGGGTTGGGGCGGCCTTTACCCCCAGGGCTTCTCATGGTTAGTGCTGGCAAAAGGTCGTTCCCTACAACTTCAATTCAGCAGACAGAAAAAAAAGGCTGTGTTTAAATTACATGTTAGAGGGAAGGCCAAGAATAATGCTTAAGGGTTCCCACGTGGGTGGTCCCACATGGATAATTACACAAGCCACTTCAAGATCACAGCTCTCCTTGGAGCCTTTGGGGAATGAGACCATATATAGCTCTAACCTTGCTTTCAAGGAGGCGACAAATCACCCCCACCATGTGGTTGGCACAAAAATTGGGGATGGGGGAGCACTGTGTGACTGCTCTATGACAGCATTTGCAAGGAGTGGTATTAAGTGGCAAGCAGTGAGGGGTCAAGGGAGCTAGCAGTTGCCTCAGACTCCTTCTTTGGGCTGAACTGCCACCCCATGGGGCCTTCCCAGGTGGGCCTCTCTGAGGCCTGTGGAGAGCATCTCTAGTGCATTCTGATGCAAGTCTGTGGCTGTCTAGCTTCCCTTGGCACATGGGTATCTGTGATCCCCTGGAGTACAAGCTGCTTATGGGAAAGGACCCAGTTTCTTCTTTGGAATATGAAGGGTGGGTGGGATGGCAGCTAACAAGAGGGACTCTGCAAGCTTCTTCCAGCTTTCTGGGGGAAGGGCTTATGGCTTTAGGAGACAAAGAAAAGAGGGAGATGGAGGGAGACAGAAAGACACAAAGCCAGGGAGAGGGAGAATGAAAGGGATGGGACAGCATGGGAAAGAATGAGAAAGGGAATGCTGACAGGAGGGAGAGAAAAAGAGAAGGACAGGGAGAAGAAGAGAGAGAAGCAGAATTAAAGGGAAGGAGACAGGAAGAAAGTGAGATAAAAGAAAGGCATAGAAATAGTATAAGAAAATAAATAGAGAGAGGCCTGGAAACTCATTTTGGGAGGTGTCAGTTGCCAATGAAGGCTATGTCTGTGCCCCTCCCCAGGGGCAGTACCTGTCCATAAGCATATGACATCAAATTTTCTTAGGCTGCTCCAGTCCAAGAGGAGCTGGAATGCAGTCTATGACTTATAGAGTCATGACTCATAGCCTGAGAATCCAATCAAGCTCATAAATGGTCCAAGTAAGTGACCTTGTCTGCATGAGTCTGAGCCCTGTAGGCTGGTAGAGCAGTGATATTTGGGTACCTTAGAATAGGGCTGGGTGGAGCCAGGCTGGAATATGCTGCTCCAGTTGTAAGGCTGGTCACTGGCAAGGCTTAAGGAAGGACCCAAAGCCCAAAGAAGTTAATGGTGTCATCTAAGTCATCCTGGTTTGCTGGGAGGGGTAGGCTCCAAGGGTCCTGGACATTCCGGCTTGAACAGGGAAAAAGAGCCCAACAGGTGACCAGAGAGCTAGGGGCAGCATAGAGCCTCTGAGGAGAGGGCCCTGCTCTAGTCTGAGCACCCTGGCTCAAATAAGTTCACTTCCCTCCAGTCCTCAATTCCCTACCCTGCTGCATCTTTCTTCTGAGCAGTTCTCTCTCCCAACCAGTAAGTGAAAGAGCTGGAGTTTGAACCCAGAGCTGTCTGAGGCCAAAGCTCGTAATCTCTCTGTTGGACAGGGAAGTGTCCTTGAGGTGGTGTAATCTGGGAACAGAGAGATAAACAATGGGGAGAATGAGGTGCAGGGTCACCCCTGTGATTGTGCCTTGTGCTGGTTGGATGGCAAGAGCACATACTCAGCACTGTGGTTATGAGGGCGAGGGGGGTGGTGGGGAAGTTCAGTGGGAACCAGATTCAAGGTTCCAGAGCACGCAAATCCATATACCACAATGAGAAGCTTGACCACAAAGAAACCAGAGGAGCACACACTTGGCCTTTCTCAAGGATAGAGGCTCATTGTTGCTGAATTCGATTCATCACCTCTTCAATTTAGGATTCCTGCTCCTGACTCCATTGCATACCAATGCCTGATTTCAGCTACCTGCCAGGAGCAACTCCCAGAGGCTTGCATTTTTCCTGCTGCTTCTTTAGGCGTCGGGGCTTCATCCTGCAGATCCAGCCAGAACTCAAATTGCCTTTTCAGAGCACGAGGCATCTGTTTCCACAGAAACATGTACTCTAAGAGGTGGAGGTAGAGGAATAAGAAGGGCCAGTATGTGCTGCAGGCTTGGAAGGAAACTTGTAACTATTCCTCAATTTGTTCAGTGTACTCCTTTGATTCACAATATAAACTAAACACCTCATCACACACTAATGGTTCTAATTGGGAGACATTATGAATAGCTCCAGCAGCCTGGGTCCCAATCAAGACTGACAGTGATAAAAGCTGTCTTCCTCAGGAAGAGTCTGTGAGTGAGCCAGCATTACCTTACCTTTTCCATTAAGTGACACTGCAGGCTCTTCATGGAGAATCCAGGAACTGTCCTTGGTGAGGTTGTCTTGTCAGCAGACTGTGGAAGTGGTTTGGGGAAAAAAGGCTGTGCTCGAGCTTCAAGCAGACCTGCATTCTACTCTGACTTCAGCCATTTAGCATCTGAAAGCCTTCAGAGATGCCTTCTTAGGACTTCAGTTTTCATATTTCTAACGTGGGTGTGGTAGCAGCCCAACATACTACCTGACACTTAGTACTGCTGATTATTCACAATTCCTTCGGTATCTTGCTTTGCTAAAATTCTCTGAGCTTTTGTACGGCATTGGACAGTTCACCCTAATAGAATATTTTTGGTCTTAAGTGACAGAGACTCAAATTAGATTTCTTATTAAGCATCTCCAGGAAATATTCTTTGGGAAAACTGAAATTTCCCAAGAAAATGCCATTTTATACTAAAACTTTTTTCTTTGGTCCCAGTTTACTCCTTAAAAGAATTATATCCTGTGACATGTGACTATTTGAGCTTAAGTATGAAGTGGCATTTATTGAGGGATTCTCAGGGTATTATTTATATAATTGTGGGAATGGCAGGGGTACAACTGGTCCCCAAGCCAACTGGAACCAGAGACTTGCATGTTGCCAGGGTCCTCTCTCTGTTCCTTCACTTATTTCTTTATTCTCTCGTACTACAAAATGGAGATCAGTTTGCCTGATCAGTTGCTTACAATTACCCAATCTCCTGCCATTCTTGAGTGACCTACATCTGTCAGTTTCAGTTTGAAAATTTTGGTGGATAACTACTAATGGTCAGTGGCTCAACCCTGGACCACTTAATTTTATATCTGGCATGGATGAAAACACAGGGATCCTACCTCCATATTTACAGGCTGTTTCCACAGATGGAATATGTTTGACATCAGTAGTAATCCCAACTTGTGTCAATTCTAGACCTTCACTAAGCATTCCCATGATATCCACGCTAGCCCTAGAAGCAAAGGAAATTCAACTATAAAACAGAATTAAAGATCACGTCCTAGAGAAGGAATCCAGGAATACCCTGTGAGGCGTGTCCTGAGGTTTACATATTCCAAGGGATCCTGGTCCTTTTCTTCTAACTTTTGGCCACTTCCACATCATCAAATGATTATTCCTGTTGGTCAGAAAAGAGTTCAGTGGAAGCCCTGGCATTTCCTGTCCATCCTTATATCCTCCTTCGAGAACGTGCCTGACTCGTGACTAGGAAGGGGCAGCCTGTGGATCATGTGATTTCATTATACTGCCAGTGGTGCTGGGATCAGGGGTGGGCTCTGCACTAGAGCTTAGCCAAACAGATTGTTGCTTCCAGTGTATTAGCTAAAGCTATTTTGGTTCATAATAGAACCTAAGCAAGCTTAATTAACTGTTCGCTCTTACCCTCATACAAAAGTCTGCTGAACAATAAGGATTTGAAAAAGGATCACCCAAATTTTGTGGACATTCCCTATAGAACAGGGTCTTTCTACCCTTTTGAACCATGAACCACAGTAAGAACTATATTTTATGTTTGGTCTAGAAGGCATACATATACAACTGAAACAAAACTTTTATGACAGATGGCCAACAAACACATGAAAAGATGCTCAACATCACTAATCATCAGAGAAATGCAAGTCAAAGCCACAATGAGGTATCACCTCACACCAATCAGAATGGCCATCATCACAAAATCTGGAAACAACAAATGTTGGGGAGGATGTGGAGAAAAGGGAACTCTCCTGTACTGTTGGTGGGAATGTAAGTTGGTCCAGCCACTGTGGAAAACAATTTGGAGGTTCCTTAAAAAACTACAAATAGAACTACTATATGATCCAGTAATCCCACTACTGGGCATATACCCAAAGAAAACCATAATCCCCAAAGAAACATGTATCATAATGTTTATTGCAGCACTATTCACAATAGCCAGGACATGGAAGCAACCTAAATGCCCATCAACAAACGAATGGATAAAAAAGATGTGGCATATATATACAATGGAATATTACTCAGCTATAAAAAGGGATGAGATGGAGCTATATGTCATGAGGTGGATAGACCTAGAGTCTGTCATACAGAGTGAAGTAAGCCAGAAAGAGAAAGACAAATATTGTATGCTAACTCACATATACGGAATCTAAAAATGGTACTGATGAACTCAGTGACAAGAACAAGGATGCAGATACAGAGAATGGACTGGAGAACTCGAGGTTTGGGAGGGGGCAGGGGGTGAAGGGGAAACTGAGACGAAGCGAGAGAGTAACACAGACATATATATACTACCAACTGTAAAATAGATAGCCAGTGGGAAGTTGTTGTATAACAAAGGGAGTTCAACTCGAGGATGGAAGATGCCTTAGAGGACTGGGATGGGGAGGGTGGGGGGAACTTGAGGGAGGGCGGTGGGGGGAGTCGAGGGAGGGAGGGAATACGGGGATATGTGTATAAAAACAGATGATTGAACTTGGTGTACCCCCCAAAAAAAATAAATAAATAAAATTAAAAAAAAATTTTATGAAACAGTATTTATTTTTACTATGTATACTATATATATATATACATATGCAATGTACTGTAACATTTTCTCATATCATTTACTTTATTCTATTTAAATTTTTGTCAAAAGTGCTAGTTATCACTCAGTTTTTTTCCATGATCTACTAATCAGTTGTTTCACAATTTGAAAAACAGTCCTAGTCTAGAGTGCTTTGCTTGACATCATTCAGTGTGAACTCCCAATTGTCTATCTTAATTTACACTCAAAATTCTCAAGAAAAAAAATGTTTAATTTTTAGGGGCATCTGGGATCTTCCCCTGTCCTAATCAACAGTAGCTGGATTCTAAACATGGCTGCTGATGCCTGTGTCTGTAGATCATGGGGCACATTCAAACTCTGGAAGCTGGGCAGACACTTCAGGTGGTATCTAGTATTGGAAGCAGACATTGGGAATTGAAATAGACAGGCTAAACCAGTCAGATGGTAATGGGGACCATAGTTTACAGGTACCACTGGGACTAGAGTTGAAGCCATGGCAATGCAAACAGACACACATACAAGAGGACTTGGTGGAAGAGCAGAGATGTTCAACAAACAGGAAGAGAATAGAGGACAACCATATGACTTTCCAGGCTTTGCTGGAGGTTGGGCTATACTAACTGGAATTGAACTCTGAGATTTTCCCACTGAAGTGAGAGAGATGTTGGGTCCTGATCATCTCTCTTCATGCTTGTAGAATTTTGAATTATGCCATAAACTGGATGGGAAGCCAAAAACAGTCTTGTTATAAAATTCTGTTGGATAATTTGTCTAATTTTAACCAAATTGTTTCCCCTAAGTGGGAGTAAGCGGCTCTGTGTCCGTGAAAGACAGAGTGTGGAAGCGTGCAGTTGTCATGACCTTGACTTACTGATGCTCAGGGTCACTCTTCCCACAGCTGCATCTGTACCCAGTAGTGGTGGCCAAGTATGGCCAGAAGACAGTCAGGTACCATAGTATCAGGATCCCTGGAGTGAATAAACCAAAATGCTCCAAATATCTTTAGTGGTGGTGGTGAAGACAGGGATGGAAGACATTGCTGGCATGGTTTGGGACTGAAACTGGAGTGGTGTATCCATACAATGGAATTCACTCACCAATAAATGGAATAAACTATCTTGCCATGCAAAAGCATGAATGAATCTTAAGTGCGTATTGATAAGTGGAAAGGTTACGTACTATATGAGTCCATTAATGTAACATTCTGAAAAATATAGAACTATAGCAGAGTTGTCGGGGAGAGATGACCAAAATATATGGTTTTCAATTTGGAAAACTTTACAACGTGAACTCATTTAAAAAATATTAGTGACATACTCATGCTTAACAGAGGAAAGCATGAGAACTAGCATAGGGATTGGGTAAGGGTTTACATTTGTCTTAATTTCAACACTAATCTTATGAGTTAGGTATTACTAACATCTCCATAGGCACTGAGGCTCAAGGAGGCTTTGAGGCTCAAAGTGGGTCTTGAAGTGAAAGGACTCAGTCTATCAGTAAGTATAAAACATCTGAGCATCCTCCAGAGAGCTCTTGTGCCGATTGTAGGAAAGTAAATTCTTGAGCAGAAGAGCTAGAAGCCCGTTGGTTCTCTATTCTCCTCCTCTCTCTCCTGTGAGAGTATCTTACCACTTTGGGAGGGAAATGCATAACATTTGATATTGCCTTGAGAACCTTGATTTCCTTTAAATGATTGTAACATGCTTTTGATCTTCATTGTCTTATTCTAAAATGTTTTGCCAATTAGGAAATTATTCTTTCTGTGTCTCTTAAATTGTTAGTTATTTATTTTCATATTGTTTTAGCTTAATGTATTCCTTTCATCATTAAGTACCTTGTTTATGAATGTATAATTGACAATGTTACTACTAATTCCTTTATCCTAGGTTATCATGGAGTTATTTTTGCTGTCATCATTCAATAAAATCCATATATTGTTGTTGATACCAGCTCATAAATGCAACAGCATCACAGTTATCAAGCTGTTTTTATTCTCGAGCTCAGCCTCCATCTAAAGGATAAACAGAACTTTTACCCCAACCCCCTCTCCCAACTTTTTTTACCAAATAGAACAGTAGATGCAGCTCATGTGTGCTTGAAACTCATCCTTCTTGGTACTAGGTGATATTTACAAGTTCCCTCTTTCTGTCTTTGGCCCATGGCTCCCTTCACCCTAGGGAGATTTATTTGGTGATACCTTTGGGTGCTCCCAAGCAGGGATGCCTCAGCTCAATCTTGGATTCATCCCCAACTATCACCTTCCTTAACTGAGACAAATGCATTCAACCCTTGTACAGAGCAAGCTAGGAGTGCAGTGCCTCTTTTTCCAATATCTGAAAGAGATTTGCACTTTGTAATGATTTTTATTCACTTCAAATTCAGCCTCTTCTCACTAGGTCTTGGGTGTAAGTTTAAGAAAGGCTGGGTCAGTGGAGAGCTGAAGAGCAGCTACTTTGTGGAACTCAGTATCTTACCTCCACTTCAGTATCACTCAGGGCCTTGCAATCATTGTATACTTCAAGCTCTCTATACCCTTAGGGGCACTTCCTAAGAGGCTCCCAGACAGAGGTTCCCTGGTGGTATATGCCCTGACATTCTTTTAGGATATACCACACATGCATGAGTGCACACACACACATACACATATATATCACAGAGACGCAAACGTGTAGACATACATATATGAAATCTTATCTTTCCATTGATTTAAGTCTAATTTTTAAAAAATGGATGGATTTTATTTTCAAACTATTAAAAGCTCTGCTGGAAGCATATTAGAAAGAAATCATCTGGAAGGGCAGTCTATACTTGAGCAAAGAAGTCCAAACACCTGTGTCTTCAAGTTGAGCTGGATGTAGCTGTCATAATTCCTCTGAACAGGTCTTCAGTGTCCTGCTAACATGGAATGCTAACCAGAGGAGATATTTTACACATACACACATGCGCGCGCACACACACACACACATATATATAAAACATCTGAATTTATGAATAAGTGCCATTGTTTCAGATCCTGTATCATCCTATGCTTTCATGAGAATGGCTTAATAAAAAATATATGATCCCTATCTTACCCCATCAGTGCACTATTATTGGCAAAGATGGCTACTTAACAGGATGGGGGCGGGGTTCCATTTAGAAAAGAACTTCGAAGATAATGCTAATGGTTTAATTTTCTAAAGCAACCAAGTGGCCTTGATAGTTTCGATAATAGCTACTGGAAGGTGATGCAGTAGGTTTCTAAAATATTTATACTTTCGTAATTCACACTTCTGCTTCCACGATTGCTTTGGCATAAAGATTGTGCCAAATAAGTACCTCTTCTTAGTCCTATAGTTAATAAGAATTTGGTATATTTACATTATGTAACAGAGTTTTTTTAGATGAAACTTTTTTCCCATTTATTAAAGTTATGGATGTTCATTACAGGAAATAGGAAAACACAGAAAGAATCACATGTGAAATAATCTTCTCACCAAGAAATGGTGTGATTATTATTTGGGAATATTTTTATTACTTTAAAGTGTTAAGACTCTGTCATTGGACATCCTAGGTGATCCTAGGGAAGTTACTGAACCTTCCTGAGACTGTTTCCTCATCTTAAAAATGGGAATAGTTGTAACCTAATGGAAATAATAAGGTTGTTGTGAGCCGTGAATGAAATCAGTGTGTGTAAAACATAACAATGTTTGGCACAAAGCAAATGCTCAGCAAGTGTTAGTTGTTAACATTATCCTCATTGTTGTTCTTATAATGGCTCTTATGACTTCTTTGTGGTTTTAATCTTTTTGTCCATATATGCTTTTTTACACAGTGTGTTCATGCTGTCTATATAATTTTGAATGCTGCTTATTCAGAAACATTACAACGTAAATGTTGCCCAAAGTTATTGCAAATTCTTTGTACACATAATTAAAAATAGTGAAATAATATTCTACTTAGATGCTGAAGCTTAATTTACTTAACTATTGTTGGATATTTATGTTATGCATAATTTTTCAGTATTACAAATAATGAGACAAGACATCTGTGTATAAGCTTTTGTGCATGTGCTTAAGCTTATTTCTTTGAAGTGGATTAACTGTTCAAAAGTAACACTTGAAATACATCATGTAAAATTATTTTCTAAAAGGGTTGTGGCAAATTATATTCCCAAGAGCTGTGTGCAGTTGGGCACATTTCACTGTACCCTTCTTAACATTTAAAATTCTTAAGATTATTTCTGAATTTTATAGGTGAGGGTGTGCGATACATGTCTTAAGGAGCCTACTGTGTGCCAGCCACTGTACTAGACACTGAGATAAAGTGAGGAGGTGACAGACTCTGTCCCTGTTCTCATGGAAATTATACTCTGGGACAAATATAAATAGGACACAAAATATAACTCAGTCACTTAATTGTGTGTATGGTGTGTGCTATAAAGGAGAAGTAAGTGCTACTATAAGAGGTTAAGGAGGAAAACTGACTTGGTCTAGAAGAATTAGGAAGGCTTTTCTAAAAGAGTAACACTTCATCTGATACACAAGGGTGAGTAAGAGTATCCCAGCAAAGGGGGCAGGTGCAGGGAAGCACACTCCTGGCAGAGGGAGTGCGATGTGAGAGGAAAGGGAGCGTGGCTTGCTGAGACGTGCTGGGCGATTTCCATTGTGCTGGGGTGGTGAGTGTTGGGAGGCAGCCAGGGACAAGGCTGGGCTGAAGAGGACACGGGGATGGGGGCCTTATCCTCAGAACTGCGGTAACCAGGTGGCTTAATTTTTAGCATGGAAGTAACATTATCGTATTGATGTTTTAAAGAGACCATTTTAGTTATAATGTGTAGAGAATGGTTTGGAGAGAGGAGAGAGAGAAGACTCTTGAGCTATATTAGTGCAGGCACCATGATAGCTTGAGCTAAAGTGGTTGCGGATACAGAGAAGAGTTTTGTCTAGGGGTTTGGCGGAAGGAAGGAGAAGTTTGGGGGTTTAGAGGTTTTTAAAGAGAGTGACGGACTATGGAATCTAAGTTGGATGAGGATAAAGATGGAGACAGTGGATTGGGATAAGGTGGAGAGGTCAATGGATTAAATGTCATGATGTAGGCAAAGCAAAGATCCAAGAGGACTCTTGAACAGTGGAAAGGAGATTCTAGACTTTTCATTTCAGACCTTCAAGGAGGGGTTGTTATAGGAAATCCAGGGTGTATCTGAGGACTTTGTGGACGGAAGTGGATTGGTGAGGAGTGTTCTGTAGAAATAAGGAGGTTGAGAAAGAAAAAAGTACAGCATTTGGTAAGTAAAACATCCTTTTGCAGGCTTAGGAATGATAGATGTTAGGAGTTGAGCCAGGGAAGGAGTCGAAGGAGCGGGCGTCTTTGGGGTGAACAAATGTAAGGAGATGATGAAGATGAAAAAAAGAGAGGTTGGTACAGCTAGAGGAGCTGAGCCTCATTATTTCCATTTGTAAAGTTTAAAGTGGTACACCTTAAAGGTGTAAAATTTGTATATTTTAAAGGTTAACCTGGCTCCGTGGATTCACACTTCTTGCCTGCATTGCCTTAGCTTCTTCTGAGTAAATGGCTTTTCTCCATTTATCTATTGGAGTTTTTTTTTAGTGTTTCTACTTACTCTTGTAGAAGTAATTTATATGTTAGGATTATTAAACTTTTCTCTGCTATTTGTTGCAATTTTTTTCTAAATTTACTTTTTAATTGTGGATGGGGGAGAAGTTTTATTAACACACAAATTAAAATCAAATATAGAACTTGTAAGCTATTAGGCAGCATATCTATGTTTTTTCCTTTGTTATTTCTTTCATTAATTTGAGATTTAAAACATTCTCCCAGAGCCAAATATTTGATTAAAATTGATTATGTTAATTTTCATTATACATTTTAAAGCAATTGTGACATTAATTATGTTACTTTTTATTCCTCCAAATTTTCTCTTATAGTTCGTGGTAGGTAGTTTTCTATAATTTTCTTTCCAAATATCCACCCTTGAGGAATTAAATTTCCCATTGATTCCAAGCTACAATGTAACATGAATCAGATCACAAAATTCCTAAAAATTTAACAATATGGTCTCCTAAGCTGGTACCTGTGGCTCCAACACACCATTGCCTCTTCACTGATTCATTACTCTCTATTTAGAGAACTTCATCTTTACTTTATTTGCTTTGGTGAACTTTGGAATTATTTCATTGTTACCCTCAAAACTAGTCAGTTTTATGCTATGAATAAAATTAAATCGATGCATTAATCAAATAATTTAAAATTATGTAGTATATATTAAGCTTCTCTATCCCAAGAATTTTTTAAAATGTGTGCAATATTTTATAGTTTTTTTTTTTTTTACATATAATTTTCCACATTTCTTTTCTGGGGTATTTAAAATGTCATTCCTTTTATTTTTATTGTTTATGCAATTTCATGAAACTCTTAGTCCTGGATACATGGAATAAGTAGATTTATCTTGTGTAAAGTTACTTTGCAGGACCAATGCTTACAAACTCTTTATGGAACCCAGTGGATCACAAAGCCAACTTAGCTTTCACAGCCCATATATTTAAAAAATATATTGAAATATAGTTGATTTACAATGCTGTCTTAGTTTCAGTTGTACAGCAAAGTGATTCAGTTATACACATATATATATATTCAGTTATACATATATATATATTTGCATTCTTTTCCATTGTTTGGTATTACAAGATATTGAATATAGTGCCCTGTGCTATACAGCAGGACCTTGTTGTTTATTTATTTTATATATAGTAGTGTGTATCTGTTAACCCCAAGCTCCTAATTTATTCCTCCCTTCCCTCCTGTCCCACCTTGCCGCTTGGGTAACCATAGGTTAGTTTTCTATATCTGAAATTGTTTCAGTTTTAATACACTGCAATACTACTTTCGTAATTTGATTTTTCCACTTTATGGATAATTCCATTATAAAATTCTCAGATTTCTGATTAATATTCTGAAAAAATATTCTGGAAAAAATGCACTCAATTTGATTATAAACCAATTGACTCCACATTTGAGGATGGAATAAATTTTTTTTCTTTTATCAATATTTTTTATTGAAGTATAGTTGATTTACAAAGTTGTGTTAATTTCTGCTGTACAGCAAAGTGATTCAGTTATACATATATATACATTCTTTTTTTATTATTTTCCATTATGGTTTATCGTAGGATATTGAATATAGTTCTCTGTGCTGTCAGTAGGACCTTGTTGTTTATCCATTCTATCTGTATATAAAAGCTTACATCTGCCACCCCCAACCTCCCACTCCATTCCTCCCCCAACCTCCTCGCCCTTGGGAGTCTGTTCTCTATGACCATGGTTCTGTTTCTGTTTCATAGATAGGTTCATTTGTGTCATATTTTAGATTCCACATATAAGTGATATCATATGGTATTTGTCTGTCTCTTTCTAATTTACTTAGTACGATAATCTCTAGTTGCAGTCATGTTGCTGCAAATGGCATTGTTTCAGTCTTTTTTTATGGCTGAGTAGTATTGCATTGTATATATGTACCATATGTTCTTTATCCATTCATCTGTTTATGGACATTTAGATTGTTTCCATGTTTTGGCTATTGTGAGTAGTGCTGCTATAAACATAGGGGTGCATGTATCTTTTTCTTTTCTTTTTTCCTTTTAAAAACGGTTTTGGGGAAAAATATGGCGACAAAGTAGAAAGATGTGGAGTGCATCTCTCTCCGCAGATGCATTAGGAATATATCGAAAGATGCAATAATTCCCATAGAAAACCTGCTGAATACTAGCAGAAGACCTTGGACACCAGAAAGGACTGCAGAGATCCTGACATAACTGGGTAGGACAGAGGGAAAAAAAAAAGGAGAAAAAGGAGGAGAAGAAAGGAAAGGGACGGGTCCTACATCCTGGGACAGGGGGAGCTGAAACAGAGGAGAGATTGCCAAATTTGGGGAAAAGCCCACATATCTGATGGGGAAACCACCTCTCCAACAGGAAATTTGCTTGGGTCAGAAGGGAGGCATTTGGGACTGTCCAAAGAGGGTGAAGTGGCAGACGGGAAAGAGTGAGAAACACACAGAGGGTCTGTACCACAGCCCTGCAGGTCCTGGACTGAGATGTAAGTTCACAGCATTACAGGGGGTCTGGGAGCTGGAATGTGGGAACTGGAGAACTGGTTCAGGGTGAGAAACATTGTTGGCTATAGGGAGATGGACTGAGGGGACAGGAGGGAAGAAAGTTGCAGCAAAGAATGCCTACCATGGAAAGCTGGGCGGCCATGGTGGTGGCGCGCTACTACTGACTCACACACAGGGAGGAGGAGCCACTGTTGTAGCCTCGCTTTTGGCTCCTGTGACAAACAAAGGGAGACCCCCTCTGGGCCTGGCTGTCACAGCTGACAAGGGATAGAAAAAGCCCCCTGGCATGGCTGGCCTGGTGTGCCTGCGACCGAGAGCCAGAAGAAGTCCGCAGACTGGGCCAGCTCTGGAGACATTCAGCTTACACCCAAGCCCACTGGCTTCCCTCTGCAATAGGCATTGCCACCACTGCCAGGGCTCCCGTGACCCAAGCAGGGCGCTACTGCTGACTCACACGCAGGGGAAGGAGACATTATTGTACCCTCTCTCTCCCTACACACTGGAATCTACAGATGAACAATAAAGGAAGCTCTGCTGGTCTTAGAGTAATATAAAAAGCCCCTCCAAGAGCTGCCCCACAGGTTCCTTACAGCAGGCACCAGTGAAGAACAATACTAAGGCCAGATCTCCTATACTCACAGCCGCTAGCATCCCTGTGCATTTGGCTTCACCCCCAAGGCTCCCGTGAGCCATGCAGGGAGATAATTTTGAGTCACACATAGGGAGAAGAGCCACTATCAAAGCCTCTCTCTCCTCACACCTGCATCAGCAGATAAACAATGAAGGAAACCCTCACTGAGGCAGACCCAAAGAGCTCCAAGGCAGCTTCAGGACCAGACTCTGGTGATTAGACAACACGCAGAAGCAGAGAAAAAACCAAAGCTGAACACCAGGGACAGGGGGACTAAGGAAGAGGTTCTAAAATTTTTCCATCTTATACACACTGTAGACTAAATCCCCATGATCAGTTAGCTAGACCCTATGTTTTTGGAATATGTGAGTGGACAATGAATGTTCCCACAAATGAAAAAGTTCTAGCTCTGGCAGTTGCAGACTTTGGGAGCAAGCACACACAGGAATTGGGCCAGTTCAGAGGCTAAGTGGACCCCATAGGACCCACAGCAAGTCCAGAAACCAACCCAGAGGCAGAGGAGGGCCTCTTGGGAAAGCAAAGGTGGCCTGAGGCTCAAGGCTTGTACAAGGACACTTATAGCTGAGACCCCAAGAAAACAGAATTATTATTATTTATTCTATTGATCTGATCCATTAGGTTGTCTATGCTAGCTTTTTTTTTTTTTAATTATGATCTTAGTCCTAAGGGATTTTCATGTTTTACAACATATTTTTTTCTACTTTTTACTTTTTTACTTTTAGCCTTTTTATATACTTCTATTTCTAGCTAGCTTTTTTTGTAGCTCTGAATTTATCTCCCCATCTTCTTTTCTTCTTTATCTTTAATACATTTCTATTTCTTTTCTTTTAATATTTCCAGTCATACTATACTCTTCTGTTGCTCTATGTTTTATCCCTTTTTATTTTATTTTATCTTATTATACTTTTAATCAATATTATTGGTTTGCACTATTTCCTTGCTTTATTCTTCAGATGATACACTGCATTGGTTTTTGTTATTAGGTTTTTTCTTTACCCTAGTTCTAATTATAATTGATATCATTTTGGGGATCTTCAGGGTATCTGGTTGTTCTCTTTCTCTCTGTTATATTTGCTCATTTCTATTTTGTCCCTGTTATATCTGGCCCTCGTTTTCACGATTTTCATGTTTTTTTGTTTTGTTTTGCTTTGTTTTGATTTTTTTTGGTTTTCTCTTTAATTGTCTTATTGCATTCTGAGGTTCTTCTGTCAGGTTGTTCTAGTGCTTTATGTTCTACCAGGTTCTGTTTTTGTTTTTCTTGTGCATGTACATATTTCCTTGATTCAGTATTTGTTTGTTTCACTTAACCTTTTACTGTTAGTCTGGGGCTTGCATAGTCTTTTTTAATCCCCTTTATTGCCTGGACAGGTGACCTCTGGAGTCTGGGTTCCTCCACCAGAAGTCAAGTCAGAGGCTCTGGGGAGGGGGCACTGAGTCCAGGATGCTAGACCACTAGACAATTCTCAGCCATGGGAAAGATTAACAGCAGAGAACTTTCATGGAGACCTCTATCCAGAGTCCAAGACCTGGCTTCACCTGACTGCCTGCAACTTCCAGTGCTAGATACCTCACACAAAACTATAAATGAAACAGGAACACAAACCCACCCATCAACACACAGACTACCTAAAGCTATGTTAAGCTCATAGATACCCTAAAACACACAACCTGACATGGCCGTGCTCATCAGAGGGAAAAGACTCAGATCCACACACCAGAAAGCAGGCACCAGAACCTCCCAGGAAGCCTACTCAAGACACTGGACCAACCCCACCACAGGGGGTAGAGAACAGAAACAAGAGGAATTACTACCAGACAGCATAGGGAAAGGATATAGCAAATACTATAAATTAGACAAAATGGGAAAACAGAAAAACATTTTGCAGGCAAGGGAGCAAGATAAAAACCTACAAGACCAAATAAATGAAGAGGAAATAGGCACATTGTCTGAAAAAGAATTCAGAGTAAAGATAGTAAAGATAATCCAAAATCTTGAAAACAAAATAGAGAAAATACAAGAAACATTTAATAAGGACCTAGAAGAACTAAAGAGCAAACAAACAGTAATGAACAACACAATAACTGAAATTAAAAATACTTTAGATGCTACAAACAGCAGAATAACTGAGGCAGAAGAACAAATAAGTGAGTTGGAAGATAGAATGGTGGAAATAACTGCCACAGAGCAGGAAAAAGAATAAAAAGAATGGAAGAAAGTCTCAGAGACCTCGAAGACAATATGAAGGGCACCAACATTTGAATCACAGGTGTTCCAGAAGAAGAAGAAAAAAAGAAAGGGTCTGAGAAAATATTTGAAGAGATTATAGTAGAAAACGTCCCCAACATGAAAAGGAAATAGTCAATCAAGTCCAAGAAGGGCAGAGTCCCGTAAAGAATAAACCCAAGGAGAAACACACCAAGACACATATTAATTAAACTAACAACAATTAAACACAAAGAAAAGATATTAAGAGCAACAAGAGAAAAGGAACAAATAACATATAAGGGAAAATCCACAAGGATAACAGCTGAACATTCTGCAGAAACTCTGCAGGCCAAAAGGGAGTGGCAGGATATACTTAAAGTCTTGAAAGAGAGAAACCTACAGATGAGAATATTCTACCCAGCAAGAATCTCATTCAGATTCGACAGAGAAATCAGAAGCTTTACAGACAAGCAAAAGTTAAGAGAATTCAACACCACCAAACCAGCCTTACAACAATTGTTAAAGGAACTTCTCTAGGCAGGAAACACAAGAGAAGGAAAAGACCTACAAAAACAAACCCAAAACAATTAAGAAAATGGTAATAGCAACATACATGCCAATAATGACCTTAAATGTAAATGGATTAAATGCTCCAACCAAAAGACACAGACTGGCTGAATGGATACAAAAACAAGACCCTTCTATATGCTGCCTACAAGAAACCGACTTCAGACCAAGAGACACATACAGACTGAAAGTGAGGGGATGGAAAAAGCTATTCCATGCAAATGGAAGTCAAAAGAAAGCTGGAGTAGCAATACTCATATCAGACACATTAGACTTGAAAGTAAAGAGTATTAAAAGAGACAAGGAAGGACACTACATAATGATCAAGGGATCCATCCAAGAAGAAGATATAACAGTTGTAAATATCTATGCACCCAACACAGGAGCACCTCAATACATAAGGCAAATGCTAACAGCCATAAAAGGGGAAATCAACAGGAACACAATAATAGTGGGAGACTTTAACACCCCACTTACATCAATGGACAGATCATCCAAACAGAAAATAAATAAGGAAATGCAAGATTTAAATGACACATTATACCATTTTGACTTAATTGATATTTATAGGACATTCCATCCAAAAACGACAGAATACACTTTCTTCTCAAGTGCACACAGACCATTTTCCAGAGTAGACCTCATCTTGGGTCACAAATCAAGCCTCAATAAATTCAAGAAAATTGAAATCATATCAAGCATCTTCTCTGACCACAATGCCATGAGACTAGATATCAATTACAGGAAAAAAAGTGTAAAAAATACAAACACATAGAGGCTAAACAATATGTTATTAAACAACCAAGAAATCACTGAAGAAATCAAAGAGGAAATCAAAAAACACCTAGAAACAAATGACAATGAAAACACAATTACCCCAAACCTATGGGATGCAGCAAAAGCAGTTCTAAGAGGGAAGATTATAGCAATACAATCCTACCTCAAGAAACAAGAAAAATCTTGAGTAAACAACCTAACCTTACACCCAAAACAATTAGAGAAAGAAGAAAAAACCCCTAAGTGAGCAGAAGGAAAGAAATCATAAAGATCTGACCAGAAATAAATGAAAAAGAAAGGAAGGAAACAATAGCAAAGATCAATGAAACTAAAAGCTGGTTCTTTGAGAAGATAAACAAAATTGATAAACCATTAGCCAGACTCATGAGGAAAAAAAGGGAGAAAACGCAAATCAACAGAATTAGAAATGAAAAAGGAGAAATAACAACAGACACCGCAGAAATACAAAAGATCATGAGAGACTACTATAAGCCACTATATGCCAATAAATTGGGTAACCTGGAAAAAATGGATAAATTCTTAGAAAAGTACAATGTTCCAAGACTGACCCAGGAAGAAATAGAAAATATGAACAGACCATTCACAAGCACTGAAATTGAGACTGTGATTAAAAATCTCCCAACAAACAAAAGCCCAGGGCCAGATGGCTTCACAGGCGAATTCTATCAAACATTTAGAGAATAACTAACACCTATCCTTCTCAAACTCTTCCAAAATATAACAGAAGGCGGAACACTCCCAAACTCATTCTGTGAGGCCACCATCACCCTGATACCAAAACCAGGCAAAGATGTCACACAAAAAGAAAATTACAGGCCAATATTACTGATGAATATAGATGCAAAAATTCTCAACAAAATACTAGCTAACAGAATCAAAAAGCACATTCAAAAGATCATACACATGATCAAGTGGTGTTTATCCCTGGAATGCAAGGATTCTTCAATATACACAAATCAACCAATGTGGTACATCATATTAACAAATTGAAGGATAAAAACCATATGATAATCTCAGTTGATGCAGAAAAATCTTTTGACAAAATTCAACATCCATTTATGATAAAAGCTCTCCAGA
Source organism: Hippopotamus amphibius kiboko (assembly GCF_030028045.1). NCBI lineage: Eukaryota > Metazoa > Chordata > Mammalia > Artiodactyla > Hippopotamidae > Hippopotamus > Hippopotamus amphibius. The sequence goes on along the minus strand of NC_080190.1, from coordinate 53,579,877 downwards.
AAATGGGCATAGAAGGAAATTACCTCAATATAATAAAATCATCTATGAGAAACCAGCAGCCAACATCATTCTAAATGGTGAATAACTGAAAGCATTCCCTCTAAGAACAGGAACAAGACAAGGGTGTCCACTCTCACCGCTATTATTCAACACAGTTTTGGAAGTTTTAGCCACAGCAAGCAGAGAAGAAAACAAAATAAAAAGAATCCAGATTGGAAAAGAAGTAAAATTGTCACTCTTTGCAGATGACATGATATTATACATAGAAAACCCTAAAAATGCTACCAGAAAACTGCTAGCACTAATCAATGAATTTAGTAAAGTAGCAGGATACAAAATTAATGCACAGAAATCTCTTGCATTCCTATACACTAACAACAAAAGAGCAGAAAGAGAAATTAAGGAAACACTCCCATTTACCATTGCAACAAAAAGAATAAAATACCTAGGAATAAACCTTCCTAAGGAGGCAAAAGATCTGTGTGTAGCATTAACATATATACACTTCCAAATGTATAATAGATGGCTCGTGGGAAGCTGCTGCGTAACACAGGGAGAACAACTCAATGACTGGTGATGACTTAGAGGGCTGGGATAGGGAGGGTGGGAAGGAGTCATGGAAGGGAGGGGATATATATAATAAATACAGCTGATTCACATTGTTGTACAGCAAATACTGGCACAACAGTATAAAGCAATTATATTCCAATAAAGAGCTTAAAAAATAAAAAGAGTTTTATTGAGATATAATTGACATAACAATAGACTGCATATATTTAAAGTGTACAATTTAATATTTTTTCTCATTAGTCATCATTTTATACATATTAATGTATATATGTCAGTCCCAATCTCCCAATTCATCCCCACCCTCCACCCCCCCTTCTTTTTGAATTGTAGTTTTGTTTGGATATATGCCCAGGAGAGGAATTTCTGGACCATATGGAAATTCTATTTTGAGTTTTCTGAGGCACCTCCATACTGTTTTCCACAGTGGGTGTACCAACTTAAATTCCTACAACAGTGTAGTAGGGTCCCCTTTTTTCCACTCCAGCATTTGTCATCTGTAGACTTTTTAATGATGGCCATTCTGACTGGTGTGAGGTACCTCATGATAGTTTTGATTTGCATTTATCTAATAATTAGTGATGTTGAGCATCTTTTCATGAGCCTATTGGTCATCTGTATTCTTCTTTGGAGAAATATCTATTTAGGTCTTCTGCCCATTTCTTAATTAAGTTGTTTGTCTTTTTGTTTTTGAGTTGTATGAGCTGTTTGTATATTTTGGAGAGTAAGCCCTTGTCAGTTGCATCATTTGCAAATATTTTCTCACATTCTATAGGTTTCTGTTTATGGTTTCCTTTGCTGTGCAAAAGCTTGTAGGTTTGATTAGGTCCCATTTGTTTATTTTTGTTTTTATTTCTATTTCCTTGGGAATGTTTCTTATTGACCTAAGAAAACATTGGTTTGATTTATGTCAGAGAATGTTTTACCTATGATCTTTACTAGGAGTTTTATGGTGTCATGTCTTATGTTTAAGTCTTTAAGCCATTTTGAGTTTATTTTTGTGTATAGTGTGAGGATGTATTATAAATTCATTGATTTACATGTGGCTGTACAACTTTCCCAACACCACCTGCTGAAGAGACTCTGTTTTTCCCATTGTATACTCTTGCCTCCTTCGTCAAAGATTAATTGACCATAGGTGTGAGAGTTCACAGCCCATATATTTTTAAGTTCTCTTTAAAAACTCATTTAAAATAAATAATACATTGCAAAACTACTACAAAGAATCCTTGTGTACTCTTCACCCAGCTATCCCCAAAGATAACATCTTATATAACCATAGTACATCATCAAGGTCAGGAAATTGGTATTGGTATACCTCAACTATAGTCTTTATTTGAATTCACAATCAGTATTTCTTTAGACTATGAAATAGAAAAGAATAGAATGGACTAAGAAGAATATATGAGTGCATCATAAGTAATAAGGGTATGTAGCTTTATGCAAGTAAAATGTCAGGGCCGTGATCAAAAAGTTTCAAAAAATATTGTGCTAGATGCTGTTATCAATTGTAACAACCTTTTGTGGTGTTTGAAAATATTTACACATAGACATATCTGTTCTGTTTCAAAGGCACTATGCCTCAGGAGGAGTGTATGTCACTTCCTGGCTGTACACCTCTGCATCATTTTTCATGCCTCACAATTTAGTTATTTAGTGTCCAGGTTTCAGTTGGACAATATCTGAAGTTCCAAATATTTTACACATTGGGTAATTAGGATGATTATTTCAGAATATGTTAATTTCAGAATTGGAAGGTCTATGAGATAATTTGGATGGAGAGAGTTAGGTGACTGGCCAAAATCAGACAGGTAGTTCTTTGGCATATAACAGTGTTTTGTTCGAACAAACACTTCCTCTGCTTACAGTATGTGAAAACTCAAGGATAAATGATCCTTAATTTGTCCCCCTGGTGGCTTCTAGTAGGGAACATGTTTGTACATTTGAAACAATGGCACTTGTGTATTATAAAGGTTATGATGGAGGGATTTACAGATGTTACAAGTGCTCAGAGTAGGGCATCTGGATAGAATCAGTGGTGGCCTCACAGGCAAATGAATGACTTCTGACCTGAATCTTGTGGGCCATCTGGGAGTGCTCAGGTGGAGGAGACATGGAAGGTGTACAGACTGAAGTGAGAGCACAGTGAAATGCTCAGAGAAATGAGAGATTGTGGCCTTGGGGACGTAAGAGGGCACCGATAATTTCCTTCTCTTCACCAGTGCATTTTTTAGGGGGAAAGTTATACAAATAGTGAAGAAAACATACATTTTTTGCAATAGAAAAATGGGAAAAGGACCCCGGAAGTCAGAAGAGAGAGTGGGCTGGTATTGGAGCACTGCCCTTTAGGAATTCCAAACAGAGCTTGTCATTACCACTTGCCTAGGACAAAAGCAAATCTAATGATGGAGAGGACCCATATACCTCAGAATTCTTACAAGTGAATCATCTAATTGTCATCAAATACTTAATTGGGAGCCTGTCAGTTCTTCACTCAGAGCTCTGTTCCTCATGACAGAAATATCCCAGCCCTGGCATTAGTATGCCACTGTGCTTGCATTCACTCTGCTGCCTCAGTCTGTTGTTTCACAGCCAGAATAAATCAATAGCAACCACCCGGGCACAGGGATTGTTGAAGGTTCAGCACACAGTGAAAGCAGAACAAACCCCAAACCACAGGCATACCCACAGCCCAGACCCATAGGCCTCTCTGAGGCCTGGGGAGCTGGGGAGGCATTCCAGTCGTCTGTAAGGCCATGGGTTAGGAATAATAAATAAAGTTATCCACTGTTTCATCCCTCACCACCTGCATTCCCATGAACACCTCAGGCAGTAAAAGAGGTTGTTTGGGGGCTGTTGTGGGAGGAATTCTGATGATGATGTATGCCTCCCCTAATTTGTACAGTGAGGTCCCCCTGCCATCTTGTAGCTACTGTCTCTGCATACCCTCGAGCTTATGGTGGGTAGACCTAGTGATTTGGCTATTGATACAGCAGGTTGCAACCAGATGCTTCCTGCGCGTGACAGATCACTCAGAGAGCGCTCTCTTCTTCACCTCCTCCTAGAACCTAACCCTGTTCAAGCATGCGATTGGAATATTTAAAAAAGAAATATGGAAAACTATAATTCCAGCGAGTATTGTTTTACAAAATCACTTAAGGAGAGATTACAAATTCCAAAATGTCTAAAAATACTCTATGACATTCTCTTTTGGGACTATCTATGAGGAATACTATAGTATTTTCTTGCAGATGCTAGTGGTAAGTCAAGGACCTGGAGAAGCAGGTCACCAAACCCCCTCACCTTTGCACTGAAATTTCTATCATTAACCCTGAGTCACAAGAATTTACCTCCTCACAATCCAGACTCAAAGAATTGGAGACCTTAACTCTTGTGCTCCTTATTCTTCTCTTCCTGATTTATCCTGTGCCAAGGTCCTGGTATACTGAGGAGAAGTTTCCCTCCATAGCCCTTGAGGCTGCAGAGGGGTACCTTGGAGCATGTAGCCCAATATCAAACAGAAATCTGAGTATGCAGAGTCTGGAAGATGGAACAGTTGGCCCAATCAGAAGAATTTAAGGCTTCCCTCCTCTCTCCACTCAGTAATTTGCTCTTCGATTTTGCCACCCCATCTTAAGTTTCTGTCATTCCCTCTCCAAGGGTTAGCCACCTACTTAGGGCCAGGCTTGCTTCTTTTTATCCTCTTGATTGGAAAATCTTAATCTAGTTTGAGAATCTCTCCATCAATGATCCAAAAATTTTGTTTATGGTATAAATATTGAAACCTGAGATCTTCAAAGCTCAGGCTTTTGAAATCCAGGAGTGTCTTAACTGCTTCTATGGTGTGCCAGTTTTCTCAGGAAAGCAATGCCACTGCTGACTGAAGGGTATGGGAAGTGCAAGGGGTACAAATAACTGTGGAGAGGTGATATCTCAAAATACCATCCCACAGCCCTTACGTGGTGGAAAGTAAACTTCTCAGTGCTTGGATGTCCATCGTCCTCAACAGCAGCTACTATTGTCTTGAAGATTCTTGTAATAAGACATGAAAAATAAATGAGATATATATTGAAAGAAACTAAACTAAATTGATGATTTGCTGGTCACATGAGTACCTAGAAAATCTAAAGTAATCAATTTAGCAACTATTATTTTCATACTTCAAAACATAGAGGAGTGGCATTATAAAGAATAGGCAAAATAAGAGATTCTTTTTTAACTCCAACCACGATCAATGAGAAGAGGTGAAATTAAAAAAATTCTATTCACAGTAGTAGAAAATAAGATGGTTCTATATTGATGGTTTCAGGGACTATATTCTATTTTTTTTCTGTTAACTACCATATGGCACATACAATATTATCCCTATTTTTCTAATAAGAATCTTGAGTGTCAAAAGCCACTTTGCTGCTAATTTGCTGTGCTACCTTATCTTGGAATCAATAAAGCAACAGAATCTAATAGATACCTAGATTCTAAAAACAAACAAATAAAAAACCCCACAACGCATGTCTATAAAATGGAACATAATAAAATTGAGAGAACAAAAGTACTTCTTAGTTAGAAAATGTCTGTATCAAATCTGACAGTGTAAGGAAAAAAGATAAAAGAGTATAAAGAGCTTAGTTTTCAAATGTGTAAGCATTCTTAAATACAGTAGTTTAGTGTGTAAAGAATGAACAAACAATAGTGCATATACAATTAAAGAAATGATTGAAAAGTGCACATCATTTTTAGTATTCCAATAATTGCTAATGTAAAAAGCCTGTAGAAATCATTTTGCAGCTATTAAAGAAGCAAAATGAAAATTTATCATAATAGAACTTGAAGTTGGCCAGTGTATGGTCCTATTGGCACAATTATTCATTGCTGGTGGAGTTTGAAGTGGAAAGAACTCTTTTGAATGGCATTGCACACATATTTAGTAAGAGCCATAAAAGTATTCATATTTCTTGACCTAATAATTTCAGACCCTATGAATTTATTCTAAGGAAATATTTGCCAGGAAAGGACTCCAAATTTGCACAGATAAGTTTGTTGCAGCGGAGAGAGAGGTGTAGCAGTCCAGTGTGTGCGCTGAGGAATCAGATGTCCTTGGAGCTTCCCACTCAACTACCTGGTGACCTTGGGCAAGTGATGTGACTTTCCTGTGCTTTAATTTCTTCATGCAGATAATAGTGTTGCAGCCTAAATTGTGGGCTGTTGTGAGGATCAAATGAGTTAAAAATGGAGCACTTAGAAAATGCCTGGCATGTCACAGGCATTCTGTTGTATAAACTATAATTATAGCAAAAATTTAACAAAAGAAATCAACTTAGCTACCCCAGATTAGGAGGATTGTTTAAAAACTATATTGCCCTGGCATGATGCCATTTTATAAAGTCACGAAGATGGTATTTTGAAGACTCTGAAACTGAGAAACAAGTTTATAACAGAATATTCAGTAAAATAAAGGATGAAAAATTCTTGAATTCGCTGCGATCACAACCATGAGGAATATGTCTGAAGGAAGGAAGAGGAAAATTGTTCTGTAAGATTGGTTGGATGATGGGTGGTTTGCAGAGCATTTTAAAAAATCTTATAGTGCCTTTTTTAATTAAAAAGTAAAGCAATACCATAATAAAATGAATTCCTTTTAAACACTGCCTTTGGCTTTGACTGCTGTGGTATGCAAAACCAAGCACACCTGGAATGAGGCTGTTCGGGAAACCTCAAGGAGATGCAGATGATGGGCTGAGTGCTGGCAGCTGCAGCAGCAGCAGCAACTGCAGCAGAAGCCACATGCTCCCCTGTACTCTGGAAGCTCGGCATCCCCGCTGTGCGAGGTCGTGTGACTCCTCCTACCAGATCACCTCCCTGTCACTCAAAGTGAAATTTTGTTTTCTTTATCTTTTTTTTTTTAAAATGTATGGTTTTAATGTCTTTTTTAAAAAACAGGTTTATTGAAGTGTATTTGATATACAAAAAATTTCCCATGTTTAATGTATGTAATATGAGTTTAGACATGTGCATACACCTGTGACACCGTCACCACAATCAAGATAATAAACATATGCATCATGTCCAAGAGTTTCCTCCTGCACTCCCCACCCCTGCTTTACAGTTATTGTGGTAAGAATGGTAAGGGGGAATGGGGAATTGTTGATCAACAGGTATAAAGTTTTAGTTAGACAAGATCAACAGGTTCTAGATATCTGGTATACAACATACTGCTTATAGTTAACAACACTGGATTATACACTTTAAAATTGTTAACAGGAGAAACTCTTTATTTTTCATTGAAAAGATCTTAAGGACCTTGGGAACCTGCTATTATTGAAGGTTTACAGTCAAAAATCGAAATATTCCCTCTTGAGGAAGAGGTGGGCAATGAGATGCTGGGGATTTGGCTTGTCCTTGTCCTGGGGGAGGTGAAGTTGCGCCAGAATGAAGGCTGAAATTGGAGGACTGGTTTATTAGAATAATTAAGGTGAAGATAGTCTAGAATAGTTGTCAAAATGCTGGTCTTTTAGCTAGTAATGTTCCATTACTGGTCTGTTACTCTCCTTATGTGTGGAATTGGGATAATGAAGGTGCCTTAGTCTTTGAGTTTTATAGGACTAAAAAACAGAATGGAAGTGATATCAGTACCTGACATCTAGTAAATAGTCAATAAATGTTCAAGCTTCTGATGTGTGTAGACCACAAGGAGGTTAGGTATGCAGGAGCAGGACAGAAAGCAGGAAATTGAGGAGGGGAGCAGTTGCCCAGGGCCAGGTTGATCATTAATGAGCCAGATTGTTAATTTTAAGGGTCTTAATGGATCAAACTGTGTCACTATCATCAGCAGTAAAATTAACCTTACAAAAGTGGTCATTTCTTCCCCAGCTCCTCCCTTTTGATGACATTCCTATGGCTCTCAGCTCATCAGTTCATGCAGCATCCCTAATTCTCAGAAAAAGATGTTTTTCACTGAGGCTAATGAGGTGACACACAGTGAAGGAGACGCAGCAGTTGGTTTCCCAGTTGTGGGCAGATCCTGTATCTCTCACGTCTCAGGGTGTCTCTTCTAACTCCAGATAAAGGTGTGGCCAGTGAGGCCAATGACCTTTGACTATGAGAACATATCCTTCACAAGTCAGGAAGTCTCCTTCATAAAAATCACAGTATCTAGAATGCTGAGCTCCCTTTGATTAGACTAAGGTGGCTTTTACTAATTTTCCATAGCACTGATGGTAGTGGCAAATACTTTCTAAGATGCTTGGCTGACAATGAGAAGATATACGTAAAAGTATTGATAGCACAACATGGTTTCCAATTCCGGAGTTCCTAGGTCACAGGTTGAAATTGGAAATCTGTTGAATATTGTTGAGTAAGATGGATGAGGAAAAGAAAATATATGAGAAGTATGCAGAGTGGGAGCCCTTTGTTGAGACTTTGGCTCTAGACACATAGATCAAAGTGGGGCCAGGCTTCAGGCCACACCACTCCTTTCTTTCACCACTGAGATGAGCCCCCCCACCCCCCATCACAACTAATATGCTGCAGAGGAGGGCCTTGTATTTATTGCTTGATATGTTAAGAACAAGATTTGTGACCCCAGTAAGATTGATTAAATCGGTTCACCTACTCATTTAACAATATGTGAGTCTCAACTATGGGCCAGCTCTCTAGGGAAATACTGAGAACAAAGACCAATCTATGCTCTCATGAAAAGAGCATTTTATTTCGAGGGACAAATAATTAATAGGTCAACAAATTCATATATAATGTAATTTCAGGTAGATAAGACTAAGGAAAAAAAAGCAGGATAAGATGGAGAGTAATAGGGCATGAGAAGGCTATTTCAGATGGAGTGTTTGGGGAAGCTCTGAGATTATTACATTTGGGCAGAGTGTTAAATGAAGAGAGGAGTGAGATACGAGATCTAGGTGAATCACAACAGAAGATCAAGTTGGTTCTACCTTCCAAATATATCCAGAATCCAGATATTTTTTTACCACCTCCACTGCTAACGCTCTGGACCAAGTCACCATTAATACCTTGTTGTGAGTTACCCATTGGCCGCCATACTGGTCTTCCTTCTTTACCCTCCCCATACAGCACAATCTATTCTCAATGCAGCAGCCTGGGTATATCTTTAAAACTCTAAGTCATATAATACCATTTTGGTGCTGAAAATCCTGAATGTCTCCCCATTTCATTCAATATGAGATTCCAAGTTCTTATCGTGGCCCAAAAGGCCTGACATGAGCTGTATTTGTTTCCTGTGAATCTGTGAACAGGGATGAGTCCCTTCACAGTACAGAGATGAGCACTTCCCTCTACTGTCATTCTAAACCTGGAGAGACAGAGGCTTCTGTTGCTCCATTTCCAGTTGTCTGGGCCTGTTGTTGATTCTGGATAGGAGACTGACTTTGATGCTGACTTTGAGGAGATTGGAAACAGTGGGGACTGTAGCAAGAGCTTAGAACTGAGAGGGTTGCTTATCTCTCAGTCTCCTTACTGGAAAACGATGAGAGAATTTGGTAAATGTACAAGGGTGAAACCTAGTGTATTATTAAAAATATAACTACCAAATGAGCTTGCAATTCTACTTCTGGGTATTTATCCAAAGGAAACAAAAACACTAACTCGAAACAATATCTGCACCCTCATGTTCTTAGCAGCATTATTTACAATAGCCAAGACATGGAAATAACCTGTGTTTATCACCAGATGAATGGATGAAGAAGTTGTGGAGATATATTTCATATGGACTATTGCTCACCATAAAAAAGGGGAAGTGCTGCCATTTGTGATGATATGGATGGACCTTGATGGCATTATGCTACGTAAAATAAGTCAGACAGAGAAAGACAAGTACTGTAGATCTCTCTTCTATAGTGGAATCTGAAACAAATGAACAAACAAGCAAACAAACTACCCCCCCCATCAAAATCATAGAAAGAGAGATCAGATTTGCGGTTATCAGAGGTGGGGGGTGGGAGGAGGGCAAATTGGAGCAAGGTGGTCAAAAGGTACAAACTTCTAGTTATAAGGTAAATAAGTCCTGGGGATATAATGCACAATGTGATGACTATAGTTACACTGCTCTGTGATGTATAGGAAAGTTGTTAAAAGAGTAGGTCTTATGAGTTCCCATCACAAGGAGATTTTTTTTTTCTTTTTAAAAAATTGTATCTAAATGAGATGATGAATGTTAACTAAACCTATAGTAGTAATCATTTCACAGTATATGTAAACCAAACCATCATGCCATACACCTTAAATTTATAGTGATATATATCATTTATTTCTCAAGAAAACTGGGAAAAATTCCCAAGAAACCAACCCCCAAATCTAGTGATTTAGTCAGGGTAGCTAAAACACACAGCCCCCAATATTAATATTTTAAAATGTTAAATGTCTACTTTGAGCTCATGAAAAATTCAGGGATTGCTGATGTGTTAGTGATGGTCATCCTTCAGTATTGGTAGGGGGTTGGTTCCAGGACCTCATGTGGATACCAAAATCATCTCTCAGTTACTTATGATACCTAGTACAATGTAAATGTTATGTAAATAGTTGCTGGTGTGTGGCGAATTCAAATTTTTCTTTTTGGAACTTTCTGGAGGTTTTTTTTTCTAATGTTTTCTATCTGCAATTTGTTAAATCTGTGGATGTGGAACCCACAGCTTCAGAGGGCCAACTGTACACTCATCTGCTAGAGCCCAGAGATTCTCTCCACCTGTGATCTGAGGAAGAAACAGAGAAAACATAGAGGATGGCACAGAATAGTTTGGGGATTTGGCCTAAAAGGAACATATATCACTCTCTACCTACATTCTACTGGCCAGAGCTGGTCATATGCTCCACCTAGATACAAAAGGCTATGGAAATGTTGTTTGCCTATGTTCCTAGGAAGAGGAAGTTTTCATGAGAATCTGGTCATGTTCCACTACACCTTGGAGAGCTGGATCTTGAAACGTTGAGTTGGGTCTGAGTGTTGAGAATTCTAGGTAGAATAAATGACATAACAGGGCAGGGTTCATACAGGCACCAGAGAAATCAAGGCATATTTGGGGATTCAAAAGATATTCTTTTTGACTTGACAATAGGGGGTTTGTGGGAGAATGTAAAAGGTTAGCACTTGAGACATGGTGGGGGTTACACCATCTGGGACCTTCTGTGCCATGCTAGGGTGTTTGGAGTTTGTCCTGTAGTAAAAGAAGAGAGGCCATTGAAAGGCTTTAAATAAAAGATTGTCACATTTAGAGTGACATTTTGGAAAGTCATTCTGGAATGGAGGACAAAACTAGAGGCAAGGGCACTAGTCAGGAGGTGATTTTTTTTTCTAGTACTAATTCCCTATCTCAAGGATTCTCAAACTGGTCTCATACCAGTGGCTATATTTGACAACTTGACTTAGTATTCATACACTTATATACACACATATAAAAAAGAAACTCATGACACTTTATATTCCTGTCTATTTCATTTAAACAAGTGGTGACTGCCACTCACTGAATTGAATGGTATGCCCTCTAATGGGTTACAATGCATTTTGAAAACCACTGCTCTCACTACAAGATTCCACTTTATAGACAGTCTCCAGGCCCAAACGTGGGTGTCATGGGAGACACTTCAGTCCCCTGTACCACCCTCCACAGCCCATCTCTCACATTATTTCTGATCTATTTCTTAAATACCCATTACCCAGTTTCCATAGTTACTATTGTTTAGGTGAGTGGTTTGCAACATGGGGCCAAGGGATCCCTGAGTCTCTCCAAGACCCTTTTATGGGGTCCACTCAGATGTTATTTTTCTTTCTCACTTTTATTCTTTCAAAAGTATACAATGAAGTTTTCCAGAGGTTACCTAATCAGTGATGGCATCGATTGTTCTAATGTTTAATCTTTTCAGTTTTAATTTCTAGTATGTTAAACATTAATAGATGTGACCTTCCTAATTAAAAATTCAATAAGTTTTAAGATTGCAATGGGGTCCTGAGACCAAGGAGCTTAAGAATTCTTGGTTTAGACCTATAATTCTGTATTCTCATTACCATTATTAATAACATGATATTGTGGCCTAGGGCACAATATCTAAACAAACATTCTTCCTAGATTATTTGGTCTTCTACCTCAGCAGTAGAATTTCCTTCCTGATTATTCAGAGCAGTGTCTGCACTGTGATTCCCAGAGCTCCCATGTTAACTCTTCCCTTGATCCTCAGCCTCTTATACCAATTTTAGAACACTGGGGCTCCATCTTTTAGGCCTCTGAATGTTGAAGTGCCCTACTGCTCAGTAATTGGACCCTGTGACATAATAGGTAATATATATTTAATATATATTTGGCCTCTGCCCAGGCAATACAGAGCTCCTAAAATCCTTATAATTTCCTGAGTAATAGGGATGATAGGAACATCTTACACAGAGCTTCTAAATCCCTTGGAATTTCCTGGGTGATTGGGGAATCTTTTGTTTTAATAAGAACTCTTGGTGGGTTCCTGGATAGCTTCATGGTGGGGATGGATCACTAGAAATACCAAAACTTTCTAAAGCTTTCAGCCCCACCTCTATCATCTAGGAGAAGAGAGGGGCTGGAGATTGAGTTAATCATCAATCATGTCTACGTGATGAAGCCTCCATAAGAATTCCTAAACTCTGGATTGGTGAATGCATTTATGTGTCAGGAGGGTGGCACATCCCAGCTCTATGGGGACAGAAGCTTCTGTGCTCAGGACCTTTCCAAATCTCTTCATCTGGCTTTTCATTTGTATTCATTATAATATTCTTTGTAATAAACAAATAAACGTAAGTAAAGTGTTTCTGTGAGCTCTGTAAGCCATTATAGCAAATTATCAAATCTGAGAAGAGGGTTGTGGGAACTCTTGATTTGTAGCCAAGTCAGACAGAATACTGGATACCATGGGCACCCAGTACTTGTGACTAGCATCTAAATTGGGGGCAGTCTTGTGGGACTGAGATCTTAACTTATGGGATCTGCAGTAACCCTGGGTCATCAGTGGCTAGAAGTGAATTAAATTTTAGAATACCCAGTTGCTGTCTGCAGAGAATCGGAGAATTGCTTCATGTGGAAAATCCAAACATTTGGTGTCAGAAGTGTGAGTAGAGGAAGAGTTTTCTTTTAGACACCTTTGCTACTCATTCTGTACTCATGAACCAGTCATCTCATCTCATCCTCTGGCTTTAAACACTATTTACAGTCTGATAACCCATATGTTTTAGTCTTAAATTCTGACCCCTCTTCTGAACTCCAGATTGGAATGTTGTATTCAGCTGCCTGTTGCACATCTCTGTATATTTTACATGTAGCTCAAAATTAATATTTCAGAAATTTGGCTTCTAATCTCTTCCACAGCTACTTCCTCCTCTGGCTTCCTCATCTCAATGAAAAATAATTGCATTCTTCAAGGCCCTCAGGCCCAAATCCTTGAATTTCTCATTGACTCATCTCCTTGCTAATATATCCAATTCATCACCAAATTCTGTTGGCTTTATCATCAATGCAGCAATATTTCCCATGGCTTTTCCTTACCTCAGCTAGTGCCACCTTCAACTTAGCCACCTTCCTCTTTTGTCTGGGCTTTTTTAATGGTCTGCTGATGGATTTCCTAGTTTTTACCTTTGCTCCTTGACATCTGAATCTCCATGCAGCTGATAGGTGTCTCTGTAGAATTTTCTGGAAAAAAAAAAAAAGAAAAATCCCATTTTTAGTGGTCTGTGGTTCTGAAAAGAGTTCTCTAGGTCTACCCCCACTCTCCTTCAGGCTTTATGTGGAAGAAATTTACACTGAGCAGTCATTACCAGGTAAGCTGCTTCCTGTTACTTCTTCAAGCAGCTGATCTCAACTCTACCAAATATTTCTTATTAAGGCCACATTGTAGGGATGGTGCACATCTTGGAGGAGTCTGGGCACTTAGTGCTAAGTAGGCCTTATTTTTAACTTCAGGATAAGCTTGGTAGGATCAACCAGTCATGTCTAGTAAGTTAGCTTCATAGTGAAGGTGTTAGGCTCTCTGGAATGGGGATTGGGGCCAAGACTCAAAGGGAGTCACACAATTCTAGTATGGAGTCTCTGGTCTACCTAGAGCTCTTCCATATGCTTCATCACCTGAACTTCTTCTTCTGATTCAGAGACAAAAGCACTCTCCAGTCTTGTTTTACTCTGAGGTTGAGATAGAATGAATGGTTCTCAATATATGGGGATATGTCCAATTAGATTAAGAGGCAGATGAGTCAGTGAATCAGAACTCATTACTGAGGCCACAGAAATAAGACTCATCTAAAAAAATAAAGGGAAAGAAAAGGAGAAAGGCATATCAGTAATTCTATAAGAGATGGGTGACCAATTAGAACACTGAGATGAGCTCTCGGACATAGGGAGAAGGGAGGGATAAGACAGGGACAAGAAAGAAATGAAGGCATGAGTCTCAAAGCAATGGCCCAGGTCTACATTAGAATGGTATCAACATCTAGAGTGACTTACATGTAAAACCCTTAAACTCTTTAATATTCTCCCCAATTACAATTTCAGGGTACAGGTAGGTGGGGACCAGGGCTTGCAGCTGCCAGCTTCCTAGTTTTAGATGTCAGTGTTAGGCAAGCATCCTGGAGGACAGGAGCCAAGAGAGAAAATGCCTCTTATTCTCTTGCTCTGTGTCAGTTCTGATGTTCAGTGCTGCACAAGCATTTTCTCATTGATTCTTTAACAGCCTGTTAGGGAGGAATTATTATCCCTATTTTAAAGGTGGGGAAATTGAGATTCAGTGACATCAATCAAATCATTTAGAGTCACACAGCCAGTGAGCTGTAGGTTCAGGGTGTACACCTCATGTTTCTGATTCCACAGTCCATGCTCTTAACAGTAGTGCTCCATTCTCAACCTCCAGTCCTGAGGCTAGGGAAGCAATCCATACCCACGTAATCGGACAGTGATCAGCACGAGGGTAGGGACTAACTGCTTTCATCTGTGTGCCATTAGCCGCTGCCACAGCACCTTGCAGATGCTAAGTGAAAATGCATCGGACTAAACTGCACTAATCTCATGTTATCTTTCAAATAAAGAAACACACATGAGAGTAATTTGAGCTTCTAATAATTTGAGAATGGCTACTAGAGGTTGGCATGTCCATTTTTATCAGTGGAATTTTTATTTCAGTGAACCTGGACTTTCCACTATTATCCTGCATCTGATGCTTCACACATCTTGAACCATCAGCCTCTTGGCAATACAACTCAAATAGACAGGCTTACTTTCTGATCTTGGAAAATCACCAGCCTTGTTTTTCACTATAACTAATATTTCCCTGAGCATCGAAGTCCATTGTCATGGCAACTACTCCATAGAAACATGCCCCTGCTGCCAGGCTCTGTGTCCTTAAAGGCACAGGAGGGCTTAAGGCACAGGAGGACTTGAGGACAGGCCATGGGTGGAAGTGGGAAAGCTCCATCTTTGTTACATGAGCTGGAGTTCATTAATGGCAGAGCCTATACCTGCATAATAATGTTTAAGATCATCCACAAGGCATTTCCCCCTCTATCTTAGAAGAAAAGCAGCAGCCTAATGGAATCCTAGCATTAAATAGGATGCTTCATGTTGTGAAAAAGCACATAAGTGATCCTCACAAAATGCAGTGTTTCAATCTGAACTCAAGGGTGAGTGGAAACAACATAACAGTGCATTTCATTGGGTTTGTGGGGGGATGCGAAGACAGCCGAGGACTTTGCACCAATGTCTGGGTTCCCAGGACCTCTAGGATTCTCTCTGGAATGGCAAGAGTGAGGAGGACCTTCATGCCAACTCCCCCACCCCTTTCATATTCACTCATTGTAAGGGCTGTGGAAGACTGAAATCTCTTTCTTACCCACAAGAGTTTGAGGGTGACTTGGTTTCCATCCTGGAGGTCTCTACACTGTTTTGTCTTCCTAACCCAAAGCTTCTCCTTTATGCAAAGAATAAGGCCACTTTGTCTGAAAGCCAAGCCTCTATACTTGTGGTTCTCCAAGTGTGGTCCCTGAACCAACAGCATCAATAGTATGTAGAAATTTGTTAGACATGCAAATTTTCTGCCTCAGTCCCAGATCTTGTGAATCAATAATCTGTGTTTTAACAAGCCCTCCAGGTAATTCTAACGCACATTAAGATTTGAGAACCACTGTTTTAAGCTCTGAAAGAAGCTCATTTTGATGTATAGAGGACTTGACAGTAAAGACGCAGGCTGGCATTTGATTTTTGCATCAAATATCTTTTCACCCAGTTGGATCAAGTCCAGTATTCAAACTTATTTTAGCTCTCCATAGTTTGCAAACTGAGCCTTTGCCCTTGATGCGCCATCATTTTTGTGTTTCTGTGAGAAATATATTCTTATCACTGTAGGTGAACTCTGATGCCTCTTCGCTTTATTGACAGGTCCTTGATAGGCAGTAAAGATAAGGAGCTAGTCTTTGATGCAGGATGTGGAAAGTTAGTCTAGACGTGGGGGCAGGAGTTAAAGCAACCACAGAAAGCTGAGGAGGGAAAATGGTCCAGCCTGGGTTGGAACAAATTTCCTTGCTAGAAGACAGAGGGTGAATGCACATTTAGGGTCAGAGTGAGGTTGGTTCTGAAGCACATAGCTGCTCCCACCCAGGCTGTGGAGAAGTAATGTTGCCAGTGCTGGGGGTGTCTGGGCTCCTGAAGCAGAGAGATCCATGGCAGAGGGGCATGGAAAGAACTATTCCTAACAATGGAACCTCAGGGAGGGCAACAAGGAGTTTGGACAGAGGTGGCTGTCATAGGAAGTTGGAGGCAGCACTTGCAGAGGTGAAAGTGATGGGGCGGGCAGAGAGCAGCAGCACGTACAAGCAGGTAGGACAGAGTTTGTTCCAGCTGACTCTGCTGAAGGCTGTATCAAGGAGCATTCACCAAGCCTCTTGTTTTTTTCAAGAGTTCTGTTGGGGGTGGGAGTGGCATGAGTGGGGTCAGGGAGTGGGATGTGTCTCTGTGGAGGGAAGGTGGTAGGTAGCAGGATTCTAGCAGACACAGTGGATGTGCTAGTACTGAGGTGAGGGAGGTAAATTGTTCATTCCATAAACATGAACTCCATATTCACTATGTCCTTGGCAATATGCCTTTCTAGGGCCTGGGAATGAAGCTTGTTGTTCTAACATGCCTTTCTCTTTTTTCCCACTGTCTCCTAACTCACGAGTCAGGTCTTGTTACTGTCTGTAGATTGCTGTAGTATGAGGTACCTCATGTCAAGCTGAGGTTTCCGTAGAAACAAATAGAGACCTTGCTTTCTGAGTCTTGCAGAGAATATTTCTGCAATTTATCAGGAATGGCAGTATGTTCTTTTGGGTAGGTATTTGCACTCCTTGGAGGAAAAACATAATAAACAAAACATTATCCTAGAACAGAGCTGTTCCATTTTAGTTTTCTGTTTTTTTTTTTTCTCTTCTCCACCATGTCTAGCTTGGCCAACCCACCTCCAAGTGCTTCCTAAGCACCTCCAGCTAAGATCTGTTGGACTCCAGCTGTTCTTCATCCAATGCTGGTGCTGTCTAGCCTCCTCTGGACACAGTCGCACAGTCCAGAGGGTGTGTCAGAAGGCAGAGGTGGGATGAAAAGAGTATCATTGAGGGCATTCATTGCAACAAAGCAAGAGAGTGAAAGCCCATGGAATCAAATTAAGGCTGTTGATCGTGCTTTTGAAAATTTTGGTAGTTTGAGGTCAAAGTTGCAAATGCTACACGTGCTGCGAAACCTTGGGGGAAGTTTGAATTCTGATCAAAATATCTAGGCGGTGGTCATGATTGTGATGTGAAAATAACTGGATTTTAGGAGCAAAGGGAAGCTCAAAAGGTAATAGGATTCCTCAATGACCATGTCAGAAGGGCTTAAAGAGGGGAAACTAAATTAGAATTGGTATCGGTAATAGCATTGTGAGCATAAGTTAATAGGAACAGGTCTGAAGTCAGCAGATATTCCAAACTGCTTTGGCCTTTCACGCAACCCCTTTGTCCCTGTGGACAACTTTGAACAGCCCACGCTTTGTTATCTGCGGATAGTGCCATGTGGTGATAATCCAGGACCTCTTCCCTTTTAGATACATTTATAGTTTCCATTTGTGATACAAGCAGAGCTGGAGAGTTAGGGCTGAGATTCTTTCCCATCCCTTTATTTAATGTACAGGGTTTATGCAAGTTTACTGTTCATTGAAATCTCTCATGTGTGGCTGCTGGATGTTGTGAAGGACATATCTGGATCCGAGTACTACCACTTGGCAGGAACACCCAGAGGCAGGAGGAATCGATCTATGGATTTTTTTCGATAGAACCGATGGGTGGCTTCTGTAGGCTACAAGGAGCCCCAGGAGGTTATTATTCTTTCACAAAACCCCTAGGACCCTGTTTCACAGTCAGGGGTGAGAGACACTTTTTTTTTTTCTTACTCCATCCATCTCATCTGGTGATGACCCTGCTCCATATTGTGGAATGTGTATCCTTTTGGGGATGCGAGGGGGAAAGCTACAATGAGATTTTAAGGGATCATACAATATGGAAATGCAGCTTAACCATTATAATTTGTGAAAGTGGCATTTTTCATCTAGGCTTTAAATGTCCCATTGTCTCATTGCCTACAGTTGTGTTTTCAGAGGGTACCACATGATCAATTAAACTATCCTCAAATATGGGAACCATCCAGTTCTTTGTCCTCCTTAGGTTATCTTAGTGACTTCCAGACCCACAGAGGTTGCATGTTATTGATAATGCAATAAAAAGATATTTAAGAAAGAGGGGCTACTTTTATTTGCATACCATGCTTCAAAAGAATGGTAAGCATGGTGGTTTTAATACAGGGCTACATGTTCTTCGTCCAACCATAGAGATGGGTGTATGTCCTGTGCCCTTAAATCTGAATGGGCTTGTGACTGCTTCAACCAAGAGGGTATGATAGAAGGCATTCTGTGTGACTTCTGAGGCTTCTCATGAATGCCATTCAGCTTCTGCCTTATTTTCTGGAACATTCACTCTTTGGACCGTGAGTTCATGTAATAATTCCAACTGCCCTTAGGTTGCTATGATGGAGAGCTTAAATGTAGGTGCTCTGTTTGAACCAACTTTCTGTACTTATGAGTGAAGAGCCTCCATGATACCAGCCTAGCCATTTGAATCTGCCTCACCCAGTCAAGTCTTCCTATGTGGGGCCCCAGACATTGTGGAGCAGAGACAAGCAAGCCATCCCTGCCCTGCTTGGTCCACAGAACCTGAGAGCATCATGAAATCTTTGTTGTCTCATGCCACTAAGTTTTAGGGTAGGCTGTTGTGCAGCAGTAGATAATCAGAACAGTAGGTTTTGCTGAAATTTGTACAACATGAATAGTTGTAAGGTGTTATTAATAACACATGGTACAATTCTTGTTCTACATTTGGGAGAGTAAGGCAAAGTAAGGTATTTCCAGTTAGTTGGAGTGGGGCTGGACTAAATAAATGCTTTAATCATGGGTAACTATGCCTTCACTGAGAAGCAACCATGCATCACTTAGGGAGTATCTCCAGGGAATTACCAGGGCGGGTGGGGGGTGGGGTGGGAACCAGTCACCAGGGAGATAACTGGCCAACTGGCCTGTCCCTAAGAGAACTATGTACCTACTAACATTAATAGGCTCATTGGAGATCATCAAGCTATCCAAGTCCCACTGTGCCTCTCACTTTGGCGGGGTTAGTTGATGTGTTACTCAGTGTCCCTTAGGGGAAAACAGAAAACCACATTTTATCAGGGAGGTTTAAGTTGGTTATGTAAGTTGTAACAATGATCTATGACCACTGTAGGGCTGGATAACATGCTCCCTAATATTTGGTGGCTTAATACAAAAGCATACATTTATCTCACAAGTCTAGGCCTAGGGACATGGAAGAAAAGTAGTGAGGACACCAGAGCTGTGCTAGTAGCTTGAAGAAGAGCCCCAGCAGGGCCAGTATTTAAGCGGTGCAGGAGGTTGCCTTGCTATAGATGTTCTAATTTATGGTGGGGCACCTTGTGTCAGTACTTCAACACTAAGACAGAGCAGTGCTGCTGCTGATGGCACCACTGATAGTGGCTGGAGCCAGGAGTGTAAAAAGATGCTGGAGGTTGGAGCCATAGCTGTCTGCTACTATAGCCAGAAATGGAAGCTGGATGAGTCTTTTCTTCCTGCCACCTCCTTTCTAATCTCCTGCCACTGCCTCCTGTTGGCCAAAGCTAACAGGAAGGCAGTTGGCAAAGGATTTTGGGAAATGCAGTTTGCAGGCTCCCAGCTCTAGACTCACAGAACAGATGAGTGATGCTATGAGAGCTGAGAAACAGTAGGTGCCTAATTGACACAGCTGGAAATATTCATCCCTGGAATCTTCAAGAAAACCCTCCAAAATACTGCCCACGTATCACTATAAATTAGGACTCCTTTTTTGGTTGAAAATGAAAAGAATCTGAACATAAACTAAATTAGGCAAGAAGTAAAATTTTGGCTCTCATAAGAATCAAAAAATAGCTAGGTTTAGGTATAGGGTTATATGATGTCATCAGGATCTGACCTGTCTCTCACTCTGCTTTTCTTTGCTTTGCCATTCTTAGGCAGGATCTCCTAGTATGGTAGCAAGATTTCTCCCAACAGTTTTAGAATAGTAACTTTTTTTTTATAGTGGAAGTTTAGTTGATTTACAATATTGTGTTAGTTTTAGGTGTACAGCAAAGTGATTCAGTTATATCAATATATTTTTTCAGATTATTTTCTATTATAGGTTATTACAAAATATTGGATATAGTTCCCTGTGCTGTACAGTAAATCCTTGTTGCTTATCTATTTTATGTATAGTAGTTTTTAATGTGTTAATCCCATACTTCCAATTTATCCCTCCCCTGCTCCTTTTCCCCTAGTATGGTACCTTTATAGCTATAAAAATAACAGAAATAGGGATTCCTCCTCTCCCTTTCGGCTACTTCACTCAACATCCCTGGGCCACCTCTGATTGGTTCTAATATGTTATAGTCAGATTCTGCTGGGTTCAGCTGCAAAACTTGGCTGGGGTTCAAGGAATGGCAATAAATCCAACTTGGACTCAGTTCAAATGTGCCTTACTTAGCTTTACCTCCAAAGCATGGTGTAAGCAGGGCAAAAGTCATACATATAGATAAGATGAGGATGCAAGTGTGTGGATGAGGCTCCCTGATGACCTTGTTTTGCTCATAGGCAAGCTTAAAGTCTTAGCAACCCCTATGGAAAAGATGTTCATGAGGTCAGAGGACCACATGCCTTTTACCCATACAGCCACTTCAACACCCAGAAATGACTTCTACCACGGTCTAAGGCAATAATTATGTTATTCAGTAAGCAATTATCCAAGCATAATAGTCAGACCTTCAAATTCTTGCTATACTAGCACTAAGCAGCCTCCCCTTCTCTGTAGTAAGTGACAGAGCCTAGGAATTTCTATTTATATCTACTTAGGGTCTTTCCTTGGTCATCCCTGACCATGGTTTATCACACCACCTCCACCTCTGGCTTTGATATCCTAATTGTATGGATCAGGGTCACATGCTCATCCTTGGACCTGAAGTGAGGTGAGCCTAACCCAAGGTATATTCAAAGACAAGGGGAAAGGTGATTTCACAAAAGAAAATATTAAGCACTCTTTAGAAGAAGACAAGCCGGGTGCTAGGGAAGCAAAAACAATATATGTCTATTAGAATGGTTTCCTTTTATTTTGGATACAGGATATCCTGAGCATAAGTCCCTGCCTGCCTTCAATAACTTGGGTTCTGGGAAAGGACATGCCCTCAATACACTCTTCAAGTCTGGCTTTTGTTTCTCAAGCCCCAGCATTGCCCATCCTTTTCCAGCTGCCATATACTTTTTGAGGATCATTGCCAATATACCTCAGAATGCCGTGCCTATGTCCCTGGCTATTGTTCCTCCAAACCTGGAGGCTGCCCACTCTTCTTCAGCATGTTCTGTCTTAGCAATGCTGTTCTGACTGTAAGGAGGCTTTCCCAGGTTGGTTTTCTTTCTAGCAGGGTTCTGAATTCCTTCCAACTTCTACGTTTTGCAAGGTGCAATCCATTCTGTTTGTCTGCAGTTGGGGTGTTCCCTCTAGCCAAGAATTACTTTTTGTTAAATCGTTCTTTCCAACTGTTTTCTCTACAACCACTGTAATGAACTGACAGATGGGTGTCTGATCTTCAGGAGATATAATGAAGATTTATTTTCTAAACCATCAGGACAAGCCAAGGTTATCATACAAAACAACTAACACTGCAAATTGCACTCAATTCAACCAAAAATGTCACTTTCACTGGCTATGACTTTTCCTTCTGCATCATGTTGATAATACAGATACACATTCAGAGCTTATATCATTGTGTTGATTACTTTGATGATAAACACTAATTTTTGAGAAGGCCAGAACTTTCATGAATTCCATAAGTCATCACATTCAGGATAACATTTTAAAAATGTTAACTCAGAATGGATAATGGTTCTGGTCATTTGATTCTTCTGTGTCCTTCAGAGAAATGATCTTGGGAAACTTGAAGAAGAATGCCCACTTCTACAGATCATCAACGAACACTGACTAAGCTTGGGTCCAGTTTATACCTGTCCATAGACAACGAAATTTGGGGAACAGAAATATTATTAAGCAATATCACGCTAAGATGAAAAAAGAGATCTGCCACAAAGAATTTCCAATTTTCTAAAATCCAGTGCAATCTGTTACCCTTGCTAGTAAATGACGTCTGAGCCACTTGACTTTCTAAAGGGCTCCATTCTCTTACTTATATTTCAGCTTCCTCCCCTATTCCTCTGCTAAAGGGTTACTGCTTAGGAATTTGCTCATAAGTTGAATCCACCTATAGTCCTATAGTTTGCTTCTCTTTTTAAAAAAAGTAATAGGCAAATATAATGCAAATTAATACCTCAAAATAATTGGTCTCTCTTTGAAATCTACACAGAAGCTGCAATGCCACAGCTTGGTGGCCGGCTATTCACGCTGAATGCTCTGGTGGATGAATTGGCTCTCTACCCAGAGTGAACAGTGCAAGCAAGCTATAAAAAAATAAAACGTACTAAACCACCAACTGACATTATGGAAATAAGGCAGTAGCTGGCCAAAAACCACAGTGTATCAATTAGTGGGATCTTAGTATTTGGCAGTGAAAACTCTTGGTTCTGGAAACAGAATGCTACATGTTTTATACAGTCATATAATAAATATTTCCCTTGTATTCAAAGACGGCAAACACCTGCAGTATGTATTGGGGAAGCTCAGATTACGGTATTAAAGTGTACATCAACTCAGTTTGAAGCTTCCATCAATTAAGCTTAGACAACACAATGCCTGCTATAATCACCTAATGGGCTGGCCCATTCACTTTTCTCTCCACAGTTCTCTGTAGAAATTTCAAGGACACATCCCCTGACCCCCATCTTGTGGAAGGGAAGATGGTAAGTAATCTTGATTGCCTGATAAATTTCAAGTGAGACTTTGTAGGATGGTTGAATTTTGGTGAGGTCCTCAGGGCAGATGTGGGCAAAAGCTTTTGAATCTGTCAGTTCTCCCAGAGTTGAGAGGTTAAGAGGAGGAAGTTTACACGAGCTCGATTCACAGGGGCCTGACCTTGTGTAATCCTGGAGATAATGTATGCTTGGATCAGTCTGACAAGGATCAAAACTCTGGCTTTGCTGTTTATTAGTTTGCTGACTTTGGGAACATCCCTTATCCTTTGTGAACTTCAGTTTCCTTTTTGGGAAAATTGAGAAATTACCTACATAAGAAAACTATCGAGAGAATGAAGAATAACAGATGTAAGTAACCTAGTCTCCTGCTTGGCATGTAGTAGGTGCCCTTAGTGTATTCACTCACAGTAGTGGTAAGTTTGAAGTGACACCAGTGGCTTATTGTCAGCTCAGGCAGGTAAAAATTGCACCCAGAAAGGTGTTTTGTGCCCATAAATTCAGGATAAAGATTTCTGGATACCCCTTGATACTCTTCAGGGAGAGTTTTGTTTTATTATTTTTTTTAATCAAAGATACAATTACTTTCATCCTTGACTACTTTGAAAACAGGCAAAGCCTCCTATTCTCCATGTGGCCTTTGAAAAGTTACTGAATCTTCCTGAGCCTCAGTTCCTCTGTAGTAGAATGGACATAATACTCCTGGTTTTCTGTTATTGCTATAAAGATTAAAGATGATGACATGCATGAGACACTTTACATAGTACCTGGACCTTTGTAAAATAAGTGTGACAATTCGCAAATAAACCAATATTGGCTCCTTTTCTCCCTTCACTTTCAAGGGTGAGCTTTATTGATGTTTGCTCCAAACTCCGAGTAAGACCCTATGAAAGTCGCACAGGTGTGTGGGCACACACACTCTCCACTAAGTGACCGGGTCACTGTCTTTTCACAGATCTGCCCATTTGTCCTATTAATATATTTCCAGGAAGAGAAAAAGGTAAAGTTAGGGATGTTTTACCACCCAATTAGCATTATTAGTTGATGATAATTTCCTTGACTTGGCTTTGATAAGAGTCTAAGAATTTTATTTATTTTTTTTAACCAGTGAAAACACCCTACATCCTTCAGGGTCAGAATTGGAGGAGATGGCAGAAGAAAAGTGGAATTCAATATTAACTTTGGTGTATCAATTGCTGGCATTCTAGTTCATGCTACAAATTTGCAAACCACCTTAGTGTTCACCCTTGTGTTAGTTTTCTGTTGCTGCTGTAACATATTGCCACAGATTTAGCTGCTTATACAACAAAGACTTAGTATCTATCTTACAGTTCTGCAGGTCAGAAGCTTGGGACAGGTCTCACTGGGCCACAGGGTTGAGTTAATTTCTGGAGGCGTTAGGGAAGAATCCCTGTCCTTGTTCATTTGGGGTATTGGTACTTTGCAGTTGTGGGATCTGAGCCCCATTTTCTTGCTGCTTGTAAACTGCGGGCCATCCTCAGCTTCCAGAGGCTACTGCATTCCTTGGCTTGTGGCCTGCTTCCTCCTTCTCAGAAGTCAGCACCTCTTTCTCACATAGCATCTTTCTGACTCCCCCTCTTTCTTCCTTCCTCTTCCATTTTTGAGGACTCAGGAGATTAGATTTGGCACACCCAGGTCATCCAGGAGAATCTTTGTATCTCAAGGTCCTTACCTCAGTCATATCTACAGAGTCCCTTTTGCCCTGTAAGGTGACATAGTCACAGGTTCCAGGGATTAGGTCGTGGATGTCTTTGGGGAGGCCATGATTCTGCTGACCACATCTCTGGACAGACCTGGGCAGATAGGGAGAAAAAAACGAAAATAAATCTGAGATTTATTGATTTCATCACAAGTGACTTAAGTGTTCATGGGGGAGAAAGCACACCTAATGAAACTGTACATGTAACAGATTAAAATATTTAAAACAGAAAAGGAAAAACAAATTTTCTAGGCTGTAGTTACAGGTCCTGCTAACGGCAATTTAAATTGTGCTTTGAGGAATTTTTGACAGATTGGTAAATTACAACATACGCAATCTTAATTAATTTTGTCACATCTCCAATTCTCTCAGATTGCCTGAGTTTCTTTCCTTCTACGTTTGCTAGTGGCTGTGGGTTTGGTTGCTCTCCCAAGAAAACCGAGGCAAAACCAAGAGAATGGCTGGTGTGCATGTGAGACTGTGTGTATGTGTATGTGTGTGTGTGTATTGTGCATGTGTGAGAGAGATTCATGCTTTGCTTTTTGGCTCAATTTGTAAAGGCACAGAAGGTGGAATGGGTTATGTTAACCTAGAAAAATTACACAGAGCAATAATGTGGAACAATATCACAGAGTAATAATAAGAAAGAATAATATGGGACTACAGGTTAAGTAGCAATTAGAATCCAAAATCCAATAACTTACTCTTATGAGCATTTTGTTAGTGAAAATGGGCTTAACAAAGGCTACTACAGCACAGCCTGGGAGACCAAAAGGGGCCAACTGGGAGAGGGTAACACTAGGAGAGCTTTTCTCATGCACATTAGGAGCTTTTAAAAATACTGTTATTTGGGTCCCCACTGCAGAGACTCTGATTTAATTGGTCTTAGGTTTTTTTGTCTGTTTGTTTTTACAGCTCCCCAGGTGATTCTTATATTCAGTCAGGGTTGAGAATCATTGCATCTGTTTAATCTGCATGACACTGGTGACAGTTATAAAAATTCTCATGACCAGGCATCAAAAGAGAGGGCTCTCAAGGGATAAAGCAGCAGAGGTGACTGAGGCTGGGGTTCCAAGATGGGGCCATCTCCAAACTGGGCCCTTCTGCATTCCTACTTGCCTACTTTCTTGCCTGTCCATTGAGATGGAGATTGGATTTCATGACTGTGACCAAAGGGTCAGCATTGGTTTCTAGTTTTGAGGAGCTTGGGTACTGGAGCTCCTCTCATTCATTTCTAGAAGAAAGAACTCCCCTTCCTTTTCACTGCAATTCAAACACCAATAAGCATACCATTATGTGAATAAGTGTAAAGGGGGAGGATAGCTGTAAATACGGTGGTAAAGATAATTCCCAAGCTCCTTGCTTCTTTCCCTCTCAGGGATCCCATTTGGTGGGAAGTCATACTGTTTAAATCATGTAGTCTCTCCAGGGTCCTGAGGCTCTTTCATCCCTTCTCTTTGCCACATGATCTCTCCATGCTGCCATTTCTTCTTGCTCTGGTTGTAGGGGCTAACCCCTGCCCCCAGTTCAGAGAGAACCTGGTTTCTGCTGTTTTACTAATGTGAGCATCAGTGATGTCGCACGTTCTCCTCTAGGGCTGTTGCTGGGACGGGATTACAGACTGTAATGAGGCCCTTTCTAAATATAATAGCCTTTATATTGTAACTCTCTTGTTTCTTTTCTTATTCCAAGTTGTTTTAATCTTTCTTCCTTATTGTCTGTAGGACCTGGCACAAGTTCTGTTGGGGTTAAGAGCAGAGCAGACATGTACCCCTGTATTCAACATGGTGCAGCCCCCCTGCCTGAGCTAAGTGGGGCGTTTCTATTCTTTTACCCTTTCTCCTCTGTAGGTAACACAATAGGAGGTAATCTTTGAGATGGAAACAGTGTTGTTCCCTTTGGTGTTCCCAAAAATCTACCTCTCATACCTGTAACAAGTGAGAGATAAATTCCACGCATTCCATCATGCAAGGAGTAAGGAGAGGGCCTGTCAGAGGTGCATTCAGCTGGGAAGTGTGGATATCACAAGTAAGAAATGTTCTGTTCCCAGGAGCAGAGTCTAAAAAAAGATACGTGACCGTGAATCCTGGCAGTTAGAACATTTCCATATAATTCATCATCTTCTGAGTGTCTCTCAAGTAACACTTAATAGTAGCAAGCTTTGGATGGTGAGTCTCCTGAATCCCCATCTTAGATCTATGGCCAGAATGAGATTAAGATGTGCATGTCAATATTTGCATCTGGTATTTCTTTTCTCTTCCAAATGAATTCATTTTTCCAACCCTCAGTGCCTTGTGCAATGAGGCAATGAAGACTACAATTTCAATAAGCTTTGATTATAGTGTCTTTTGAATTCAGCCCTATTTACAACACTTCACTCGTAGGCACCACATTTCTGCAACACACTAGCAAGATCAGTTTCCCTTAGCTACAACTTTGCTTCAATATTTTCTTGAAATATGCATTTTTTCTCCTCCCTCTTAAAAATACCTGTCTGGGTTAAGGGAAATTGGATCAGCTTTCAGTCTGTTTTACAGAGCACCATTTTCTGTGGAAAAAGTTGGTTTGTTTCCCAGTTTTCTGGTTGTGCTCAGGTCTCTGAATCAAACAACAGATGATGGAGAAGGCACTCCTATTCTTCCTTCAGTTTTGAAAGTGGTGTGTCTTTTGTAACATTAAGATGGGATTATCTTTTGATGAAAATCTTAGTAGGATTTTCCTAAGTCAGCTTTATCTACATCAAAATTAGAGTCCATTCTTCTCTAAGTCTGCTTGACTTCATTTACCGTGCAGTGTTTTAGTGTTTTCTTGGTATTCTCATCTATATGTTAGTGAGAAGTTGGAAGAGGTTGTACCAGGAGCTGCTGCCAGCCATCATTATAAACCAGAAGTCTTCAGAGCTGTTTATCGTTTCTCCTATTTCAAGTCACCTGGCTTAAATTTTTCTCACCCATACCCTTCTTCTTGTTTCTGACTTTTGCATGGTGGAAATATCATAATTCTTGTGCTTTGTGTGAACATCATTATTGCTGATTGGAGTGCTTCTCTTCTTAGGAAAGTAGTAATGGCAAAGAGTCAGTTTCTCTCAAAGGTAAGATAAAACAAAGGATCCTCAGGGTGTTCTTTACCAAGAAAATTCAGTCTTCATTCCCCAGCTATTCTTAGGGCTTTTAATGATACTAAAGGATGACATATGCATCTTTATCTGCCTCCCAAATGTCCCAGGAATCACCTGGAAATATGGTCCCCAGGAGAGCAGGAATCATCCAGGCTTTCCCCACACTCCACAAAGCACTTGTTTCCTTACATGGCTACTAATGAAAAGGTAGGACCCAGTCTCCAAGCTTGAGGCGTTTAAGCAGAGAAAACTCTGGGTGGAGCAGGACTGGGGAAATATCTATCTATATTTAGACAGAGAAGATGTGAAATTATTCCAGGTGAGGTGATATGATAGAGTCTGGGGATGAAGTGTCATTGCAAGACAGATGTGAGGATGAGGAGGAGAGTGTGAGGATGCAGGGGGCAGGGGAAGGGCTACCATGAGGATGAGAGTAGGATGCGAGGCTGGGACAGAGCAGAGTGGGGGGGAGGGTGAAGTGAGGATGAGAAGACTGGGGGTGGGAAGAGAATGTGTATGGAGGGAGAAGGAGAGTGTGAGAACAGGGCAGAAGAGGTGAAGATGGGGCAGCGGAGACAGGAGTGCTGGGTACAGATGGAAAGCAGCTGGTATGGATGAGGGATGGATGTGAGGCCTGGAAAGGGCTTCTGGTTAGAGAGGAGGAGGTGTAAGAACAGGCAGTGACTCATGAATGGAATACACCGTACAAGTGGATTCATAAATAAAACTTCATAAATGAAGGACCTAATCAACATTCAGACAACATTGGTGGGGCCGGGGGAAGAGATATTGATAGCTTGAAAAATCAAAGGAAATTTTAATTATACTTCTAGTGATAAACGATGGTGAAAAATAGACGGTTCCCTCCCTGATTCTTGGCACAGTTCCCAGTTTGGAAGTTCTGAGGGTAAAGTAGGCTGCTCAGGGAGGCGGTTGTCTCTGTGCCAAAGAGGTAGTCCAGGCAGAGGTGAGCAGCTATCTGGCCAGGATGCCCTAGGAATACTAAATGATTATCCCTCTGAGGGCCTTTTTTAAGATGTCATAGAATTAACTCATAGTACCTCGGGGATTAGTCCCACGTAGTGGGGCAGTTATCTTCAGGGGCATTTATTCTGTTCTCTGAAGTCCATCTGGACCCAGGAGATAACTCACACCCAAAACATAAACTATCCCATCCCTACCTGACATCCAGAAAAGATCAGATTGGCACTGACCTCATGAGACATCTCTTTCTCTAATTTGAAGACAGCCCAGTTGAAGACTTTTGCCTGGTGCCTGAAGCAAGTTCCTGCTCTTACCAGGGCCTTCATGGTTGCCCGAATGGATGGCTTTGTCCTTCAGAATTGAAGAGCCATTCACCCTTGGGCTGGGAAAATGGATAACCCAAATGCCAGATGCTGTCCCCAGGGAAGCCATCCTTTTATTATGCTACCATCCATGCCTAAGCCCAAACCTGCCCCACCCTACCAATCTGTCATGCTTGGAAGACAGCAGGCCACAAAAGAATCTGCACAGAATCCAATTCTGCCTCTGCCTGCTAAAACAAAAATAAGTCTGGAGAAAGGCTCAGAGTCATATTTCTCCGAAGTCTCTTAGTAAATTAATTATAGGCAGCTATAATTCATCATACTTTCAATTAACAATTAATTATGTACAAGAGAGACAAATGTTTTACTGAGACCAAGAAATAACATGTATCATTCGTAGTGTGGCATTTTCTCCTCGAATCATAGGGAGGGGATTTATGGACTACAGATTACATGAACCAGTCTTGCTCTGAAAAATACAAATCTACCTGGACCTACTATAAAAATGATTTTCTGGCGTTGGAAAGACTTGAAGTCTGGCACTCAGAGAATTTAGTATCAATACTTAGACATGCTCCTTCTGCACCCCAGCAGGAAGGTCCTACACAGGGGATGTGTGTGGTCCCTGCAGAGACCGCAGAATGGAGGGGGGGTGGGTCTCCCTTAGTCTGCACAGGACTGGGAAGGTTCTGGTGTGGGGAGAAGGAGTCAGTGAGAGGGCAGCAGAAGCAACAGGCTCCTCTGCTACCCCATCAATGTCCCATCTCTGTTAAGAGCATAGTCTACACACAGATGCTCAGAAGAGTATGAGAAAGTCTCTTGTTCCAAATCAGACTGATTAAGGTTAGTCTTTTCATGAGTGGCCTTTGAGGGAAAAAGATGAGGAGGCATTGCCAAGGCAGGCTCAGTAATATGGCAGTGATGCCTGAGTACTGAGAGTTTCTCTTCCTAGGGGATGTCTATTGCCTCCCTGGAATCCATGACCCCTTTTCCCCTTCCTGGAATAGCTCCTCTTTCCCAGCCTTGTAGGACTGGGCCCACCCTGGCTCCAGGTGTTACTCTGAGCACCTTGAGCCAATCAGTATATCCCATCTTTGGGACCCTATGATGGGTTCAGGGAACCCAAAGGGAGCCAAGGAACCTCATGGA
Source organism: Hippopotamus amphibius kiboko (assembly GCF_030028045.1). Taxonomy (NCBI): domain Eukaryota; kingdom Metazoa; phylum Chordata; class Mammalia; order Artiodactyla; family Hippopotamidae; genus Hippopotamus; species Hippopotamus amphibius. Next base: position 53,549,558 of record NC_080190.1, on the reverse strand, counting down.
ATGCTGGAACATAGATTCTTTTTTCTCTGCTGTGCTTAGATGGCAGTAGAGAGTTATTATTGCTATTATTGCTGTTACAGATATTACTATTACTACTAATAATAACAGCAGCAGTAATATTTTTAGGGATCTTACTCAATGATGGACACAGTTTTAAGTGCTTTATGTATTTTTACTCATTTAATACAACTCTAAGAGATATATTATGATTATTGTCTCCACTTTATAGAAGAAAAAAAATAAAGCCAGAGCTTTTTTAACTTACCCAAGGTCACAGGTTAGTAAATCTAGGGCCAGGTTTTAAATTGAATCCTTGTTATTATGGGAAATTTGTAACCATTAAAGACCTGAGGGGAAGTCTAAAGCTACTGAGAATCTTAGACTCTAAGGTAAGGACATGAAGAGGAAATGGATCCCGAGGAAGCAGAGGGAATATGTTGTGAGCCTTTCTGGAGCCAGAAAAAAGTCTGGCCTTTTAAATTATGTGAATCAATACATTTTCTCTATACTTAAGACATTTTGAAATGAGTCTTCTCTTCCGTTCAGTTGAAAGGACCAAATGTAGAGTTTGGCACGAGAAAGCAGAAGTGGAAAGTGTCAGGCACTGATGGGGAGCTGGCTGAATTGACTTATTGAAAAGGATAGTGGGTGGAAAAGCATCTATTTCAGGCAGAAGGATTAGCACACCTTGTTATGCAGTAATGAAGTAACTGGTTGAATTGTCATGTGTTGGCTTTTGAGATTCAGACCACTCATCTTTCAAAAGTGTAGCAGCAGGGATCCGGGAAAAAAAAGTCAGCATGTTGAGGTTGGCCACTTCTCCCCGCTTTTAATAAGGCCTATTATGATTGTCTAATATATGTTACAAACCACTCCAGAACTCAGTGGCTTAAAGCACATATTTATAATGATCTGTCATGGTTCTGCAGGTTGCCCAGGCTCAGCTTGAATCAGTCATGTTGCAATTTGCTGGTGGCTGGATCTGCAGTCATCTGAAGGCTCAGTGGGTTGGATACTCAGTCAGCTCCCACACAGGGCTGGACGTTGATGCCAGTTGCTTTCTGGGATCTCAGCTGGGCTGCTGACCACAGTGCCTTCATGTCATCTCTCCATGTGACTTGGGATTCCAAAGCGTGGCAGCTGGGTTTAAGAGGGACTGTTCCTAGCATTCCAAGAGGCCCAGGTGTAAGCTGAGAGACTGCTTATAATTCAGCCTTGGAAGTCACAAAGTGTCACTTGCACTGCATTCGATAGGTTAAGAGAGAGTCAAACAGACAGCCCAAATTCTAGGGGAGAGGACAATGGAAGGATGAGAATATCTGGAGATATGGCTTATTGGTAGGCCAATTTGGAGACCAGCTATCACAAGACCCTCCAGGGAAGTGAGGTGCTTCCTTTGATCTGGACCAAGGAGAAGCAGAGAGGCCTCAGTCAGGAAGACTGAAGCCTGCAGTCCAAACCAAGTGGGAGTAAAATAACCTGCAGCCTTGCAGAGTTGAAAAAGCTGACCTCCATGCTACAGACATACTAGGCTAGGGCATGGGAAAGAGGGTAATACCTGGCTGCAGGATGGTCCTGATTGCCTCCTTCACACCCTATAAATACAGCTCCAGCCAGGTCTTTTCCAACTGGCTCTAACTCTACATTCTCTGCATGGCACAGTGAAGATGTCCTACAACACTGCCTTGCAAGAGTCAGATTTGAGGTGCCTCGTTCTCCTACGCTTGTGTTTCCAACTTGCTGAGGCAGAGTGTGAGAGGGAGCCTGAATCCTATGGTGGAGAGGGATGGGCAAAGCACCTCTACCTGCCATTAGGAGGCCAGTTTCCCCAGGCCCATCTCCCTCGAACAATATGACTTGACAGGATCCCTGGCTGAGGCTGCTACCTCATAGACTGGCTGGAGGCAAATAGACCAGAAAGCCCAGAGACCTAAGTTTGACCAAACCTGGTCTGTGATTGCTCTGGCCCAGATGAACATGGACAGAGATTATTTTATCTTGCATTTTTTTATTCCTAATGAGGTCAATTATCTCAATGTTTATTGATTGTTTGCATTTTTCCTTCTTTGAGTTTCTTCTTTGTATCTTTTATTTGTGTTTCTATTGGATAGTTGTCTTTCTGTTGTAAATTTGGGAGCAGTTTTGTCATATTAAATTATCATACATCTGTGTTACAAATATTTCCCCAATCTATCTTTTATTTATTGACTTTAATAATCATATAATTTTCTATTAAAATATATAGTAATTTAGAAATATCTATATCTATCTTTTTTAAAAATAATTTTTGGATTCTTACCTTTGTTTTAAAGGTATCCCTATACTTCCTGGCCACCCTCCTATTGGTCAATCTGGGGGCTCCTAAAGGGTTTTTTCATCAGTTTGGAATCCCTCAGAGCCCAGTTCTACATCAGGTCCAAAGTTGCTGCTCCGTAAATACTAGTGAAAAATTTTAAAAAGAATGACAAAGGGTGTTGGTTTTAGCCAAATCAGTGTTAAAGCTGGGATGCAATTTTTTTTTTTTTTTTTTTGCTTATGCAGCTGGAATCAAAGGGAGAATCCCAAGTGGTAGGCATGATTAGAGGGAAGTAGCAGACATCACAGTGTGTCATCTTGTATCTATAATTCAGCTTGGCAAAATACACAGGGTGAATCCTTGGGCTAATGAAAAAGGTCTGAACTCAGAGGATCCCAGTGTTAGACTCTATTTCCTTCCTGCACCCAGTCACTGCCCTTCCTTTGAGTCTGTCATTCCATCTCATTCTCTGTTCTCCTTTCCTAGTCCTCCTGTCTCAGCTCCAGTTGTTCATGCTCCTTCTTCTGTTTCCTTCACTGAGTTGAGGTCTTATGAGCACTAGATTCAGTCCCACCTTGGGACCTCCCCAGAATAGAGCCCAGCCCCCTGTTTTGTCTCTCAAAGACCCTGGCTCCTTCTTCTGCAGGCAGTGTTGCTTCTTTCTGCTCTGAACAAGAATATTGGCCGTCACTCACATCCTTTTCCTCTAGGATGGCATTCCTTCCAGTAATAATTAGAGCTTCCCTTGGGGAACAAAATTTTGATACCATCTCCCTAACTCCCTCTCCCCTCAGTCCCCCCACCCACCCAATTACAGTCTAACCTTGATCTCAGACACCTAGAAGACAGGATTATGTTCAGAGCAGTGATCCAGAGAGAAAATGAATTATATTTATTATAATTGCTAGGCATGTTTTCCTAAGGTGGATAAAGTTAGTCATTACCTAACCATACCATCAATTTAGTTTACTTTATCATTTATTAAGCTACTATGAGGGTTAAGACCTGTGCTAGGTGCTGAAGAACTTAATATATATTGTCTTTAGGCAAAGACAAGGCTTAAAGTCTAATGTAAGAGGAAGACAATTTCAAAAAGCAAGATAGCTTAAGGTGGAAAATAATTAATATGCAAATAGAAACACTAAGTACTATGGGAACAGAGGTAAGGAGAGATTAACCATAACTAACAAAATAATATTGCTATGAGTAATAGTAGTGATATTTCCACTTGGTGATTCTTCGTATCTTCTATTTCTTTGCCCAGACTTTGTTTCCTTCATTTTTTCTTTTTTTTTTTTTTGAAGTTTCTTCATAATTGCTCATTGAAGCATTTTTATGATGGCTGGTTACAATCTTTGATAATTCTAATGTCTCTGCCATCTTGGTGTTGATTGCAGATTTTCATTCAATTTGGGATTTTCTTGGTTCTTGGCATGACAAGCGATTTTCAGTTGAAGTCTGGACATCTGGGGCGTTATGTTATGAATTCTAATCTTAGTTAAACCTTCCACTTTCAGTTGGCTTTGCCTGACACTGCTGTAGCAGGGGCAGGGGGTGCATAGTCTAGTTGCTGCCAAGTTGGGGTAGAAGTCCAAGTTCTCCACTTAACCTCTGTGGGGTGGGATGGGGTTCTGCATTACTGCTGTGAGATTGGGGGTTCTGGCTCCTCATTAGACTTTGGATCATATCATCCTGGCTGGGAAAGGGAAGAAATATTTCCTTAATGTTCCCTATGTGTCCTCCACTGACACCAAAGAAGGGTCACCTCATTATCACTCAGCAATGGTAAAAGTCCTGACTCTCCACTAGGCCTCCTGTGGGAAATGGGGAGGACACCTCTTTACTACCAGTTATTGGTGTAAGTCCAGGCTGACACCACAGGTGGGGTGTGGGGTCATTGGCTCCAGCAGATATGGAAATCTTGGCTTCCTACTCAGCCTTTTCTGTAACTTACCTTGGGGGTGGTGGTTATGGTTGGGGGATAGGGCACCTCCTTTCCAGCCAGGCAACTGTGGACATCTGAGCTCTCTACTCTATTCTACCTTCCTTGACAGGGGCTGGGATGATGTGATAGTTTTTTCTGTGGTGTTGGTGGAATAGAGCAGTTATTGTCTAATACTTTTTTGTTTTGCCAGACTTCCCTTTCCTGCCCCTTTGCCTGGAAAGAGCAGACTTTTGGGGGGACAGCTTTTGTCTGTGTTTGTTGGAATTTCTGGGTTACTGGCTTCTTCAACTCTAAGTCTGGAGTATATGAAGCAAAAAGAAAATGCAGGGCACTTACCCCTGTGTTATTCTTTGGATGCTGAGGTCCCTAATCCATCTGCCTTTTTTTCTCTAACTTTCAGAGTCCTCTTAGGTTGGTCTTACAGATAATGTTCACAATTTCTAGCTTTACTTAGCAAGAGGATTAGAGAAAAGTATGTCAGTATTATCCTGTTTTGTGTAAAGCAATTTTATAATGCCTTTTAGCATCTTTTAAGTAGGGTCCCTCTCATTAGTCTTCTTTATACATTTCTTGAGTGCTATCAGACTTTTTTTTTTTCATATTTTCTCAAAGATCATTTTATCTTGTTTCAAGAGAACAACTATAAAACTGGAATTTTAATTGGAATTGAATATATTTATACATTTTATGTTAATTATGGGAGAAATCATGTTTTAGTGATATTGTCTTATATCCAAAAGTACAATGTTCCATTTATTCCTATTTTATGTCAAGATCTAATAGTTTTTTTTATTATAGGTATAATACTTTTTATCATCAAATTCATTCCTAAAAAATCTTTTTCGTTTAATTGCTACCATGAATTGATTATTTTTCCTCCATTTAGCATAGAAACACTATTGATTTTGTATAGTGTCTTGGGCCCAGTCACCTTATCAAATATCCTTACTCATTTCATTTGATTTTTTACTAGAATCTCTTAAATTTTCCAGGTATACAATCATATTATCAGCAAAAATAATTTTATCATTTTCTTTCAATTTTCATAGCAATGTTTATTGCTTCATTAATCTAATGACTGAACAACAACTACAAAAAAATACCTATCAGTATGGAAATGGTTGAATAAATGTTAGCTTGTCCACAAAATTGAATGCTCACTGACTGTGGAAATAAGTTAACTTGGATAGATTTCAACTATGAAGTGTGAAGTGAGGAAAGCAAAATGCAGTAGTATGATCCTAGTTTTCTGAAACAACAGAAAAAGTATCTGTATGCATTTGTGTATGCAATGTATATGTATGTAATTATCTAAATAGAAGAAAAGCTATGAAAAGGTGTCAACTGGGTTATATTGACAGTAGTAGAGAAGCAGAAAAGGAGAGAAAAGCAAAACAAACCAAAAAGTCCACATTAAGAGGGTATTCACCATAGAAACAGCACATATGATAGAATCCCATTCATATTAAATTACACAGAACTATATAAAGAGACACATGAAGAGATGGCCAAAGCAATGTTAGTGGTACTCATGATCTCAGGTAGGATTTCAGGAGATTTCATTTTCATTTTTGTTTTTTATGAATTATGCAAAATGTTTACTATAAGAGTATATCATATGATCATAAAAACATGAGATGACTTTTTTCATGGCAGAAATAAAAAAAAATCAAAATGCAATAAGGGCAATTCCAGATTGAGTATCAACCCAGGTCTTTGCCAAATCTATGCTCTATTGGTTAAGTTTCTTTGGTGGAAAACACCAGACACTGGAAGACTAACAATAAGAACCAGAGACCTAATTACAGTATCCTGAATTGAAGGGAAAACTTTGCAATAGTCTTTTGGAAGGACAAGGGACCTACACAGTGCCAGAAGTCTAGGAAGTGAGAATTAATGGACAATTTTTCAGTAATTCAGGATGAATCATCTCTGAGAGTTTTTCTTCTTGATGTCATTGTGGGCAAGATTTAAAATCTTAAGTGGGAAAGTCCAAATGTCCAAGTTTGGGTCACGTGATTCAGTCCTTCCAAGATTACATGCAATAGGGACGGAATACTTTCCTAAAAGGGATTGGGATGCATCAACCAAAAGAAAGGGGTAGCCAGTCTGGAAGGTTAAAACAAACAAACAAACAAACAAATACCAGATGTCCATACAGGGTCTTATGGAGGCTGGAGTCTGCCAGAGCCTGGACTCTCTGAGGACTCTCTGCTCAGTCTACGTTCATCTGACTTTCTCTCCCTTTCCAGGGCACTAGGGGTTCAGCCTGCTTTCCTCTCTGTTATATACATTCATGGGACTCCTTTTAACTTCAGGTTTCACAGACTCTGTCACTATTTTTACTTCACTTCATGCTTGCCTGTTGGAGTTCAGGTTCACTTCTTCAAATGGACACAATGAGACAGCAATAAATCAAAAGAATAAAAAGATGAAAATGCATTATAAACTATCTCAGTAGAAGGGATAAATGACCTGAGGAAAGTCAGGTTAAAAAATTTACTACTATGAGGAATTAAACATTCATTGGACCACCATGGTGCCCTAGAGAAAGTAGAAGAATATGATTGGTGGAAAAAATTAAAAATAAGTCAGAGACTTTAAGATAGGAAAATCTCCTTCTTAACATGAAGAGGCCTGTCAGTGGGGACCCTGTTTAGCATCTACAGTGGGGACTCTGTCTTGGGGTACCTTTCTATGTGTGGTCCCTGAATGCCAATGCTTAACAGCTTAAAGCAACAGTCATTTGTTTTTTCACTCAGGCACAGGTCTGCTGGGGTGATTCAGCTTCTTGCCTCAGGTGTACAGATGCCCTGCAGCATTGCTGCTCTACTCTGGGCCCCCGCCCAAAAAGGCAGCAGCCACTGGAGGGAACCTTTTCTCATGGAAATGCCACAAGTGGGAAAGGACAAACCTCCCCATGCAAATACATTTCAAGCATCATTGAATGTTTGCATCATTCAAACATTTCATTGGTAAAAGCAAATAACCTGCTCAGCTGGACATCAAGGGGTTGGAAGTTCCTACTCCCATGGAGGTTGTGGTTGTGACCAGAGAGAGAATATCTTTGAACAACAATTGAAACCACTTCAGTCCCCAGAATATCTTGCCTGAGTGTGCCAAAGGATTGTCAGAGAGGTGGGACTGGGCAGATGTGTTAGGGAACGGATTCTTTTTCAATGGACTAACAAAGATTGATTTAAAAAGCTATTGAAAGAGAAGAGAAGAGGAGAAAGAGAGAAGGGAGAAATCTGGAACTATACGTTAACTGTCATTGTTTTGGAGTGATAATATAATATATGTGTAAAATTTTCTAGATCATTTCCAGCATTTTCCACATTTTCTACAATGGATGTCTAATGCTTTTATGCTTTTATAGTCAGAAATAACACACACACACACACGCACACTCGCACACACATGCAGAAGAAAGAGAATGTTCTCCAAGGAGTCTTTTTCTTCTCAGCTAATGGAAGCAAGAAAAACACTTGCTCTGATGGAGGGGAAAGGACAGCATTTGGTTTTTTGTTTCTGTTTTTTTGTTTTTTTTTTTTAATCCCTGTGGCTTTTAAAGGGAAAATGAATGCTGCAAAAACACTCATTTCTTCTATACTAGTTAAATTCTGCACTGAGGTCAGAGGCTAAGGATCACATTTTTAATTTCGATTTTTTTGAAGGGCAAGAGATCAAAAACCTTTTAAGGAATTAATATCCATTCTCAATTATGTAAAGAGGTTGATGACTTATTGGGTCAAGGATGCTGACTTTCCTCTTCTTCTCTATTTCCTCATCTGCAGAATGAAGAGGCTGATGCAATGATTTTTAAGGTGCATTTAAGATCTCACTTACAGTAATTCTAGTATTCTTTCTACAACTCAGTTATTTACCATTTCCAAATGCATGCTCCGAAGTGAAAGGTCTAATTCTTCACTTTATACTGATATTTTTCTAGTAACTTGCACAGAAGCCCATGTGGGCAGTTCTTTTAATATTGTTTTCTAGTTATACAAATATTACTGTGTATAATAGAAATTTAAAAATATACAGAGAAGAAAGTAAAATCACCTACAATTCCATCAATGTAACAAATCCCAACCTTTCACAGTGTTTCCAGTATTTTTTCAGTGCATATGTAACTTATTTTAAAAAAATTGATCTAATTTTTAATTTTATTTATTGTGACATATCCCCATGCAATTGTTATCTTCTAAGTAAGCAGTTATCTGAAATGGCTAAATGAGATTTAATAATTTAAAATTTTTGTTCATTAACTGTATTTTCAATAACTTATTTTTTGACCTATATACTCTTTCAGTATGGGTTAGGGATTAAATTCATGGGCTTTGAGATTGGACAACTTGAGTTTGGAATCCTGGGTCTATTACTTACAGACTGTGACTTTACACATGGGTCTTAATTTGGTTATGTTCATTTTTCTGGTCTAAAAAATGTAAATGTTTCTATATTGTCTGTATAAGGTTTATAGATAGACTTATAAGACTATATACTACTGTAGTACAATATGTGACTATATACTTCTTCTATACTACTGTGTATAGAAGGTTTCTCGTGAAGATTAAATAAAACAGTGGTTGTGCAGTGGGATAACATTTCAGGTCATACATCATGTATTTACCCTCCCTCCTGCCTTATGCCTTCATTGACTGTCTTCCTATTCATTCTCCCTGGCCCCTCCCAGCTTAGAATGATTGACATACCTCACTCACTTTGGAACCAGAAAACAAAGACTGCAAATACTTGACAAAGTTTAGTATTCCAGGTCTGAGTAGAAGAAAGACAGATCTGTAGGTATACTTGTAAAGTAATTGCTTCTGCCCCCGAACTGGATAAATTATAACATGGGCTAAAAAGGAAAAGGAGGAGGGGGCCATCTGAGCCTCCCTTTCATCTCCAGCACCAGTCACTTTTGCAGAATTGCCTCGGGGCCCATCTGTCCTCGGCATTGCTGTACGGTGGGGATAAGCAACAGGTCGTGCGCAGCAAAGCACCCACAGGCTATCCTTCTTGTAGTGATTCCGTGGTGGCGAGACTGTTCAGCGCCCCCCACCACGTAATCCATCCAATACGAACAACAATCTGCTCAGTAGCCCCGCAGCCTGATTGCCCAGTCCATGGATTCCTAGAGGGCTGGTGGTGACAAAAAGGACAGAATTCTGCATGGAAAGGAAATAGGATTATACAGAAACAGTCCAGCTCTCACACTCACAAGGGTAACGACATTGCCCAGATGCACATAGAAGAGCCTAGCACAGCCCCTCCTAGTGTAAGAACTCAATGCACTTGAGTTATTCCCAGTATTTCCAATTTATACTGAATAAATATTGAACATCCCTGATGTGCATTTTTTTTCACATCCCTTGTTGTTTCCTTAAGACATTTCTTAGAGGTGCAATTATCCTTTTGATGTGGACATTTTAAAGACATTTAATATAGATGGTCTTGCCCTGAGAATGATTTAACAAATTTATCCTTTAATGAGAGGATATGCTTTCCTAGGTTTTTGCCAAAATTTGTTATTATAAATAAATAGCTAAGTTCTGGTTTTCTGCTTTAAAAGAAATATTGCAAAATCATCTGAAAATTCTGAAAAAGCAAGTATGTTTTGACAAAATTAGCTCTGCACCATTACATTTAAAGCAAGCTAGTATTCCATGGCATGACAGAATTTTATTTAGTCAGTCCTTTATTAACAGGCTTTTATGTTGGATGGATGATTTTGCTACTTGCTGAATCATACAGTGAGTCTCTTGAACATACATTTTTGCAAATTTGTCCAAATATGTCTTTAATATCCTCTTCCATTCTAATACATCTCATTCTGATATTTTTAGTTTCTTCTAGGTAAGCAGTATTATTTGAAAACCAAGATGATTTTGACCCTTCTGTTTTATTATTACATTTTTTCCTTTGTGGCATTTACTAGAAGTTTTAGAAGAATACAAAATAATTACAGTGATGCCAGGTTTTCTCTTTTCTTCCTGACTTTAATGGGAATGTTTCAAGATATGGACAATATTTTCTATTGATTTCAGATAGCTAACTTTAAACCATACTAAATAACTAGCTTTCTATTTTAGATTTTCCTAGTTTGATTTTAATTTGAAGAGAATGTTGAAATTTATCAAATGCCTTCCAGCATTTTTTGAAATGTTCATGCATTTTTTTCTCCTTTTACCTATACATTGCTGAATTAAATAAATGTATTTCTAATGTTGAACTCTTGCAGCGTTTCCAGAATGAACTATGTATTACTTCTTTGACTCTATTTTGTAATACACTCCAGAGTTCAGTTTGCTGAAATTTTGCTTTTGATGTTGCAGCAATTCCACCACCACCACCACCACCACCACCATCATCGTCATCCATTAGCAGCATTATCAGCCATAAACTGAATGCCTACAGTATTTTAGAATTTATTTACCTCACTTTTTAATTCTCACAGTTATTATTTTTTTAAAAAATAATTTTTTCAGGTTTATTGAGATATAATTGACAAATAAAATGGTAAGACATTTAAAGTGTGGAACCCTGGCAGTTGTTCTTAAGGTAGGCATTATAATCCTACTTTAGAGAAAGGATTTAGAATAGTTAAGCATCCAAATCACAAAATATTTCTTTATAATACAGGTATTTAAATACAGATGTATTTAACTCCCAAGGCTATAATTTTAATCATTTTATGTGTCTCTATATTTAGTGGAATGATTGGTTGGTAGATTATTTCTTAGTGCTCTATTTGACAAATTTTATTATCTGGGTTATTTTGGTCCAGTAAAACAAATTAAACTGCTTTCCATCTTTATGCTTTAAAATATGAAATATTTTGAAAAGCATAGAATTAATTTTTTTCTATATCTGAGAATATACCTATTTTATGATTCCCCAAAGCATGCATTTCTGTTTCTTTTCATTTTTCCTCTATCCAATTGGTTGACATTACACATTTTGTTGGTCTTGTCAAAGGAGGGAAAAAAAAACAATTCTGTATATCAATCGTAATGTTTTTCTCCTGTTCTCTTTGTCTCCCTTTGAGGACTTTAAAATTTTTTTTGCTTCTTGAATTGAATATTTATTTCATTGATTCTCTAGGATGATGGTCAATACTGTGACCACAGCTCACATTTTGTCCCCCTCCTACTTCCAGTGTCCTGCTGAAATGACTTTATTAATGTAAGAGGGAAAAATCCTACACAGTCAATAAAACAAAAAGAGTGACACTCAACACACTAAAACAGCATAAGAAATTCAGCTATAAATTGAGTATATGGTAGTAGAGGGACTTTTGCAGGGAGTGAGTGGGAAGAAAATCCCACTAGGATAGTAAGGAAAAGGAGTCTACTCTGTCCTTCCACATTTCCACTAATATGGATCATAGTGTGAATTAAACTGTGACAAATCTTTTCCGAATGAGACTATTTTGGCTACCAGTAGATCACATCAGCTATAAGTTTGTGCAATGAATAATCTAAACAACCAAAAATGACCCACAAGAAAATAGAATTTTTTTTAAAAGTGGTATTATTAGCAAGTTTTAAAGATCAGAGTACCATAAGAAGACTGATTACAAGAAAAAAATTCCATAGATTAAAAGAAAATCATTAAATTAAAATTTCAGCAGAGATAGTGGATATTGCATAATAAAACAAAGAAACAAAAACATAAATTAGATAATTACAAGTCTAGTGTGAATCATTACTACTTTTCAGCCAAATATACCATTTCCCTCTCTGTGGAGCCCCCTTTAGATTATATTTCCTGCAACTGGGTAATACTTCATCCCTCCGTCAATAGGTTTGTACATTTGATTTGCTTTGAGTAGTGACAAGTGAGTGCAACTAATATGTGTCACATCTGAACCAGAACTTTAAGAGCCTAAAATGGCCCACCATCCTCTCTTATCCTCTGCTTCAAGATGGACGTGTCCTAGATGAGGGCGGCCCTTCCACCCCTCGTCCTTTTCATTTTGTTATTTAAAACATTTTTTTGTGTTGACGTATAGTTGGTTTACAATATTATATTAGTTTCAGCTGTACAGTATAGTGAATTGGTATTTTTAGAGATTATACTCCATTAAAAGTTATTAAAAATAATGGCTATAATTCCATGTGCTGTATAATATATCCTTGTTGCTTATCTTTTTTTTACTGGTAGTTTGTATCTCTTAATCTCATACCCTATCTTTTTCCTCCCCCTTTCACTCTCCCCACTGGTTACCACCGGTTTGTTTTCTGTATCTGTGAATCTGCTTGTTTTGCTATACATGTTCATTTGTTTTTTATATTCCACATGTAAGTGATATCACATAGTATGTATTTGTTTCTCTCAGTCTGATTTATTTCACTAAGCATAATATTCTCTAGGTCCATCCACATTGCTGCAAATGGCAAAACTTTATTCTTTTTTTGGCTTAGTAATATTCCATCATGTGTGTGTGTGTGTGTGTGTGTATGCTTCCATATCTTGGCTATTGTAAATAGGGCTGTTATGAACATTGGGATGCATGTATCTTTTCAAATTAGTGTTTTTGTTTTTTCTGGATATATATCCAAGAGTGAAATAGTGAAATTGCTGGATCATATGATAATTCTACTTTTAGTTTTTTGAGCAACCTTCGTACTGTTTTCCATAGTGATGCACCAATTTACATTCGTACCAACAGTATACAAGAGTTTCCTTCTCTCCACATCCTTTGTTATTTGTGGTCATTTTGATGGCAGCCATTCTGACAGGTATGAGGTGACATCTCATTGTTATTTTGATTTGTATCTCTCTAGTAATTAGCAATGTTGAGCATCTTTTCATGTGCCAGTTGGTCATCTGTATGTATTCTTTGGAAAAATGTCTAATCAGGTCTTCTGCCCATTTTTTGCTTAGATTGTTTGTTTTTTTGATATTGAGCTGTTTATATATATTTCAGGATATTAACCTCTTGTCAATTATATCATTTGCAAATAGTTTATCCCATTCAGTAGGTTGTCTTTTCATTTTGTCATTGGTTTCCTTTGCTGTGCAAAAGCTTTTAGCTTTAATTAAGTCCCATTTGTTTAATTTTGCTTTTATTTCTTTCCCCTTAGGAGATAGATCCAAAAAATATTGCTAATTTATACTGAAGAATATCCTAGGTTGCAGGTTTTTCCCTTTCAGCACTTCAAATAAATCATGCCACTCCCTTCTGGCCTGCAAAGTTTTTGCAAAGAAATCAGCTGATAGCTTTATGGGGATTTTCTTGTATATGACTTTTTTTCCCTTGCTGCCTTTAGAATTCTCTTTAACTTGCCGTTTCAATCATGATATGTCTTGGTTTGGGTGTGTTTGGGTTCATCTGGTTTTGGACCCTTTGTGCTTCTTGTACCCGTGTATCTGTTTCCTTCTTCAGGTTTTGGAAGTTTTTGTCCCTAATTTCTCCAAATATATTTTTGACCCCTTCTCTCTCTTCTCCTTCTGGAACCTCTTTAATGCAAATATTGTACTCTTAAAGTTACCCCAGAGATCTCTTAAACGGTTTTCATTCTTTTAACATTTTTTTCTTTTTGCTGTTCTCCTTGGGTGATTTCCATTGTCCTGTCTTCCAGATCACATATGTGTTTTTCTGTATCACTTAGTCTGTTAGTCATTCCCTCTAGTTTTTTTTTTTTTATTTTATTTCAGCTATTGAATTTTTCATTTCTGATTAGGTATTTTTTTATTTCCTAGTTCCTTGTTAAAATTTTTAGTGTGTTCATCTATTCTTTTCTCTAATTCACTTAACATTTTTATTAACAATGTGTTGAATTCTTTATCTGGTAAATTTTATTTCTATTTTATTATTTGTTTCTTCAGTGATATTCCCTTGGTCTGTCAATTGAAAGCAGTTCCTCTGCCTTTTCATTTTGCTTAACTTTTTCTGCTTCTATGAATTTAGGTGAATTTATGTTAAGAATGAAAATTCCTGATCTCTACTCCCCTGAGATTTTAATTTAATTGACCTGGGTGGAGCCTAGACATCTACGGTTTTAATAAAATTTCAGAAAATTTTGATTTAAAGTAAATGATTGTCCACACTTAGAGAAACTTTCCTTTTAGGTGGTTTCCAATGATTTTAGCTCATGGGTTTTTTGTTTGTTTGTTTGTCTTTCAAATGGGAAAAAAAAAAACCTCAATGACATTAGAATCAAAAGTTCTCTCTCCTTATCCTTCAAAAAGGCAACTAACTTTTAATTCAGTAAAAAAAATTAAGCTTTACAAGGGCAGGAAGCCTAATTTCTTATTTATCTCTGGTCTTCCCTGTTGAAAACAATGTGTGGTACAACTCAATACTTGCTAAATGAGTGCATATATTCCCTATTAAATGAACGTTATTATTTTGCAAGATATTTTTGGAAAACTGTGGCTTGATATAATTCATTTTCTTTTTTCCTTAAAAGTCCCCTACTCCAGGATATTCAGAAAACATAGGCCCCTGCTTTTCTGAATTTGAGAAATATATGGTATGACAACTTCACAGCCTTGATCTTCTCTGTAAAAGTAAGTGGGAGTTTTTCTAAGTATATGCTTCTAAGTAAGAAAAGGGAAAACTCATATAGTTAATCATGATTGAAACATCAGCTCTTTTACCTTTTGTAGGTGTATTATAATAAATGTTAAAAAATCAGTTATTTGAAAACAGAAGCCAAATCATAGCATAATTTTTGAGGATAATGTCTCTGAAGCTCTTCTTTCTATTACTTGAAAATTTATTGTACTTCATCATCTTTAAGCTGAGAAGGAAAAAATAAAACACTTGATTTTTAAAAATGAAAACACAATATTCCCAGCTAGCTAGCATATTTCAGAGAAATAAATTAAAAACTTACCCTTATTTATCCATTCATAATTAATATTCATCATGGGCACATACCTCTCTTCTCCCATTATCATAATTTTAAATTTGATCCATCATTCAATTTCCTAAATGAACATTTGGGTTCTTTTCCTCAAGAACAAATGTTGTTACTATGTATGTTAGATACATCATAAACATGATATAGGATAATATGTAGTAAATAGCTAAAAATTCTATAATGTGGATCATATTTAGTGAATAACAAATACTCAGATAATAAACTTTACCATAATTCATTATTATTTTTCCATGAATTTTTTACATAGTTGAGATTGTATTATATGTATAACTTCACATCCTGCTGTTTTCCTGATAGCTTAATTTAAGAATAAGTCATATTAATAAAAATTATAAACATAATTTAAGAAATAATAAATATTATGCTGTTTGACATTAAATTGAATGTTTTTGCTGTTATGTGTCTTATCCATACATTCATTAAAAATCAAATATCAAGGAAGGGAGGGAATATGGGGATATGTGTATAAAAACAGTTGATTGAACCTGGTGTACCCCCCAAAAAAATAAAAAAAAAAAAAAAAAAAAATCAAATATCAAGGTCAATTGCTTTTTGGAGCTACTCTTGGTTTATAATGATTGAAAATAATCAGTTGACCATGTTTATCAACTATTGCTATACAATGCTGTGTAACCATGTACTCAGTAGCTTGCAAAAACAAGCATTTAAAAGCTTAAACTCAGAAGTGATACACTATCACTTCCACCTATATCCATATTGAAGAAAGGCCACATGTTAAGTTCAACAGCAATGGGTACAAAGTAGAATTTCTCCATAGAGGTTGGGATGAAGAGAGTAAGAGAGAATGTTTTCTGAGCAATAATCTTATTTCTACAGTGGAAAATTTATTCTTTTATTCACTTTGACAGGAACATGCTCTGAGTTCATGTAAAAGTGGTTTAAAATTATTAAGGAATAAGTTTAAAAGAAGAGGTGCTAAACATCTCTAATTTATAAAACTTGAAATTATTTGATTTGCCAAGAGGATTTTGCTGCATTCCCAGTATCCTGCAGAAAACATAATGCATACGAAATCATGGTGTGTTTGCAGAACTGCAGGTTAATAATAGCTGCAAATATTCTGATAGATCAGATCTATCTATGCACTCATCAATGGGGCCTTATTGTACTTGAAATCAGAATTTTCTGTGATAAGATGTTGAAAGAGGAACCTATATCTGAAAAGTGTCTAGCAAACTAGTCCTCTTTTTAACCTCTTTTTTAAAAATTTTTATTGGAGTGTAGTTGATTTACAATGTTGTGTTACTTTCTGCCGTACAGCAAAGTGAATCAGTTATACATATATCAACTATTTTTTAGATTTTTTTTCCCCATATAGGTCATTACAGAGTATTGAGTAGAGTTCCTTGTGCTATATATTAGGTACTTATTACTTACCTATTTTACATATAGTAGTGTGTATATGTCAATCCCAACCTCCCAATTATCCATCCCTCCCTTTCCCCAATGGTAATGATAAGATTGTTTTCTACATCTGTGACTCTATTTCTGTTTTGTAGATAAGTTCATTTGTACTATTTTTTCCATTCTACTATAAGCAATATCATATGATATTTGCCTTTCACTGTCTGACTTACTTCACTCAGTATGAAAATCTCTAGGTCCATCCATGTTGCTGCAAATGACATTATTGTGTTCTTTTTTATGGCTGAGTAATGTTCCATTGTATATATGTACCACGTCTTCTTTATCCATTCCTCTGTTGATGGATGTTTAGGTTGCTTCATGTCCTGGCTACTGTAAATAGTGCTGCAATGAACATCGAGGTGCATGTATCTTTTCGAATTAGGGTTTTCTCCAAATATATGCCCAGGAGTGGAATTGCTGGATCATATGGTAGCTCTATTTTTAGTTTTTTGAGGAACCTCCATACTGTTCTCCATTGTGGCTGTATCAATTTACATTCCCACCAACAGTGTAGAAACGTTCCCTTTTCTCCACACCTAATGCTCTTTTAAGGTTTTCCTTTGTGAAAATGGGGTGAACTGTCATTTGAGTTGATCTAGGATGAGTGGTATGGTAGGCTGAACAACATCCCCCATAGATATCCAGGTCCTAATCTCTGGAACCTGTGAATGTTATTGTATATGGTAAAAAGGACTTTACAAAGGTGATTAAGGATTTTGAGATGAGAAGACTGTCCTGGATTATCTGGGTGTGCCCCAAATGTAATCCCAAGTGTCCTTATAAAAGGAAGGCAGAAGTGGATATATAATTACTTACTACGGAAAGAAGAAGGCAATGTGATGATGAAAGCAGAGATTGGAGCAGTGCACTTTGAAGACAGAGGAAGGAGTCATAAGCCATGGGATACCACCAGCCACTAGAAGTGTTATAGGGAAGAGCTAAATTGGACTCCATGTTAGACTTGTTTGTTTTATATTAAGCTTTGTATTCTATTGCTTTTGCTACAAGTTTAGAATGTTGCTTTATAGCCTGAAATATACAGGATAACCCATTCTCGAACCTCCGACCTTTAAAGGTATAACACTTTTCCATTCATTAAAGTTGCAGAACAAAGAATAACATTTGCCTTGTTGGAGGTTTATAGGAACATCGTGACCTGATCTATGTGGACAGCAACAAGAACAAAGGATTCTGGCACTAGGAAGTCTGCAATAACCAACAACACCCCTTTTTCTTTTTAGTATAAAAGAAGCCTGAACTCTAACTCAGGCAAGATGTTTTTTTGACAGACACAAGTCTGCCATCTTCTCGGTCTGCTGGCTTTTGCCTCAACACCTCGTCTCCGATTCATTGGCCTGTCGTGCGGCAAGCAGAGCAAGCTTGGACTCAGTAACAGAAGCTTTAAAAGGAAAGGAAATGTGTCCTCCCCTAGAGCCTCTAGAGGGAACATGGCCCTGTAGTACCCTGATTTCAGCCCAGTTAAACCCATTTCAGACTTCTGGTCTTCAAAACTGTAAAAGAATACATTTGTGTTGTTTTAAGCTGCAGAGCTTGTGGTAATTTATTATGGCAGCTGTAGGAAATTAATACAGATGGTACCCGAGAAAGTTTGTCAAGTTTCTAAATTGACCTACAGATTGGAAGTTCTGCTCTGAAAAGAAGGATCATCACAAAATTTTGTTCAAGGTGCAAAATTAAGTGAATTTCTGTAGGAACTAACTGTATCTAAATGAAACTAAGCTAAACTAAAGTTCTACTCATTTGAAGAAGTTGTTTGTGTTGAAAACCAAAAATGGGGGCCTTCAGCGTATGATGGGTTGGATTGTGTCCACCAAAAAGATATTGAAACCCTAACCCCCAGTACCTATGAATGTGAACTTCCTTGGAAATAGGGTCATTGCAGATGATCAAGTTAAGATGAGGTCATTAAGGTGGGTTCTAATCCAATATGACTGATGTCCTTATAAGTAGGGGACATTTGAAAACAGAGACAGATCATGCACATGGGGAGAATACATGTGAAGATGGAGGCAGAGAGTGGGGTGATGTCACAGAAACCAAGGAACACCAAAGATGGCCCGCAAACCACTGAAAGCTGGAGGACAGGTATGTGACAGATAGTCCCTCACAGCCCTCAGAAAGAACCAGCTCTGCTGGCACTTTGCGCTTAGACTTCTGGCCTTCAGAACTTTGAGACAATACATTAGTGTTGTTTAAGCCACCCAGTTGGTGACGTTGTTTCGGCAGCTCTAAAAAATGCATATGCAGATTTCAATGAGAATTTATTCATCGTAGCTTTTTTTACCAAACCGTATCATGGACCGTTACACTCTCAGGTCCTCTTAATTATTAGTCCTAAAAGCTAATACCAAGTCTTCCCCCTGGAATTAGTTTTAATCAAGATTTGTTTTGTTTTGATTTTTATTTAAATTTAAA
This sequence comes from Hippopotamus amphibius kiboko, assembly GCF_030028045.1. Lineage (NCBI taxonomy): Eukaryota > Metazoa > Chordata > Mammalia > Artiodactyla > Hippopotamidae > Hippopotamus > Hippopotamus amphibius. The sequence continues at coordinate 53,530,552 of NC_080190.1, read as the reverse complement.
TTTTAAATGCATGAATCCCTAAGTAGCTAATTCGGTGTTTAATTTGGCAAACTGCCTTGCTAACAATCTAACCAAATTTCTCTTTCTCTATCTCTATGTCTTTTTCTGTCTGTCTGTATGCTTCTGTCTCTGTCTTTCTGCCTGTCAATCTCTTTCTCCCCTGTTCTCTCTGAGACAGTAAAATCTCTCTTAAATTTATAACAGTAAAATTTTATAACAATAAAATCCAGATTTTGTGGAATATGGCATAGACAGGTGCTTTTAACAAAAATCAGTTTGTATGGGCTGTCAGTGAAGTTTCTCACAAGACCCAATTAGAGCAGAGACAATCAGATAATCAGATCACAACAGGTTAGTTACAGACTTAGAAAGCTCTTCATTCCAACTCTTCATTCTTCATTCCAACTCTTCATTTTCCATCCATCTATATGTTCCTCAAAGCCAGAACTGAAGTATTTGTATTCTCTGTAAGTGGCTGAGTGGGCTCCTTTGGTTTGGGTTGAATCTGCTGGCCAACTGAGTGTTATATCTGTTGAATATAGCTGGTTGCACATCTGCATCCTCAAGGATTGATATTAGGGAGTTCTGTGGGTTGTGCTTTACTAGCATCTATTTTTTCACAGCCCTCTTTCTTATCAGAGGGTTGCCCTTTCAGTCTAAGGTTTGGAAGTTGGAGGCCGCCCTTTAAGGATCTTCTGAGGTCTTAGGGATGAGGTCTGAGAGGAGGTGCTCAGAGCAGCTTTCTCCCAGTGCCGTGGGGATTGAGAGTGGAGTCCCAGGCCCACTTACTCCATCTGCCTGTTAGACCCACAGTGGGACTGCAAAGGAGGTTGTGGTAAGGGCTGACTTTTCTTTCAGTCTTAGTCTTAGAGAATTCATTCCTGAAACAGAGTGGAGGTGGGCTAGTGAGTGATGGAGAGATGCTTATTAGTTTGGTTTCTCTGAAATGTGTAAAGTTATTGTCACCAGTTTTAGTTACACCTACTTCTGAGAAATGGCATTTTTTGGAAGGTGTAAAGAATAATTTGATGGGATTTAGAATGGAGAAAGGTTCATGTCATCTTGTTCACTCTACCATTGTTCAGAAGTCAGATAATCACAATAGCTAAGAGAATTTACCATGTGCCAGTGACTGTTCCATGTGTTTTCCTGAAATAATTCACTTAATCCTTATAAGAATCTATTAAGGAGGGTGTTGTTATTGTAACTACTTTTATAGGTGAGAAAACTGAGTGAGAGAAGGTTTGAGCAATAACCAAACCAGCAAATCAGAGGCAGATATAGCTTAAAATTTTAGCAAATAAGATAATGGTTTTAATGCAGTTTTAAAATTCTGGAACCCTGTTTACAACTTTTGAGAATAAGCTGAAAAAGAAGGAGGCAGAGCAACAGTATCCCTGTCAGATTAAAAACATGTTGCCTACACCTTTCTTCCATATCTAGCATATCCTGTGTTTCCTGTACCTAGAACTGGTGTGTGTGTGTATGCCTGTGTTGTGTTTGTTTGTTTAAATCTATTAATGATTAACATTGTCGTAACCAGTTTGTTTTCTTTTTATATTGGAACTGTTTCCCTCGGACTTATTTATTTGCTTACCTACTTATGCAGCACCCAGTGATTAAATAAATGCCTACTATGTGCAGACTTGTGCTAGGCATTGAGGACACATCAAGAAACGAGACACATGCATTCTTTGCCACCACAGTCTCTCCGGTCTAGCTTTATTTTGACTGTACCCACTATAGGACTAGGACAAAATTCAGCACTTAAGCACCAGGGAAAGAATAAGGGAGAAAGACAAGGAGGAAAGGGAGAGGCAGTCCTGTGGGGAGCTATCCCCAATGCCCCAGAAATCAGGACAGGGGCTGCGCCGAGTTCAGTGCTTGCCTAAGTTGTTCTTTGTCCTATTTCCTTCTCTTTCTTCTTAAGCCAGATGAACAGACACAAGTAGCCCCCAATTAGCTTGGCCTAAGGGATTCCCTAAAAACTGTGGGGCGCAGAGCTTGGGTGTCTGCGGGGCTCTAAAGGTCGCTGGATTATCTAGGCAGCTGGTAGAGTGTCCTGCCCCCTTTTTGCTCACAGACTTTGCCCTAAGCTGTAGCCATTTACTTGTATGAATGCAGATGGGAGGCTTTTTATTTTTTCCCTCCATCCTCCACTGAAATATAATTAAAAGGTCAACCAAGGATCCGGAACAAATTGTGTCGGGGTTGAGGGGAGAGGAAGCAGAGGGAGCACTTTGTCTGTGGATTAGCTTGTTTACGGCAGAGCTAAAATACATTTTGTTTCAAGCAGAGTTGTATGTTTTTGTCAATAAAACTAGGCTTGGAAAGGGCAAAAATCAGCCTGTTTGTCACAGAGTCCCCACATGCTTAAGAATCCAGCCCCAGTAGAGGGCTTGCAAATGTCGGTACTCATCCTAATCACACTGCTGTTCTGGCCACTCAGCAAGGGGGCGTGTGTACAGTGCTTTGTCCCAAGGGACAAGGACTTGAATGTGAGTATTTGTGCCAGAATACACCACTAAGGGACTGACGTCAATATAGGGTGTGCTAATGAGTAAGTTACTGCTGTTGGCAGTTGGGGCTCAGTCTGGCTGGGGACCTCTGGGAGATGGTGTGGAAGCTGCCTCCAAGTTGTCTTACCCAAGAAATGATGAAGCTGCAGTAGGTATGCACCAACTCCCTTTGTCATTGACAAAGGGCTGTTCCTAGGGATTCAGATTCTGCAGTCTTCTAGCCGAGTACTCTTCTGCATGCAGGGAAAGCTTTACAATAGAAAATTGCAGTGCTTGCAGTAGGAAGAGGTGCCTGCAGAGGGTATGTATAGGAAGACTATCAACCTTATTGCTACAAACTCTAATTCTGATGGGAGGGGGAGAGCAACAATCTAGTGATCTCATCATACCCTGAGCCAAATCATCTTGTCTGAGTTATAAGGACCACGGTCTAGGAATGAGCCAATAGTTATCCTCTGACGGTGACTGTTGGGAAAATCTGGAGGTCCTGAGGGGGCCTGAGAATCTGGCTTCTGAATCAGATCTCCCAAAAAGCAGGGTATACAGAACATCTGTATCAGAGGTTGGAACTAGCAGCCTATGGGCCTCATCTTTCTCAAGTTGCATGTTGTTTTGCCTGAAGTATGTATATTTGTGTGTTTAAATAAATTGTTTGCCAAATTATACAAATCTAGAGAGTTTACATAAAAATCCAGATTTCTAGTTTTCATTTAAAAGAAAAAAAGCAAACTGGAAGATCTGAAAATGCTGGGAATGCTTTTATATGTGGCCACAATACCTTGGAGATAAATAGCAACTTCCCTTCATGGATGGAAGGTCACAGTCTCAATCAAACTGTCCCCTGGCCATTGAGACCCACAGACAGTTGCATTTACCAGAGAGCTTGTGCTTTTGCTTCCTTACACCCTGCTTCATTCATTTATATTCCTTACCTGGCTGCTCTAAACATTTGAGTGGGTAGCCCCTGATTTTTATAACCTAGTCCCTTCACAACCACACCCTAAGGGCCACCAACGGACAAGTTTCCAAGCATTTTACTGGCCATCTATGACCCCATCCCCACAGTCAGAAAAGTGTTCCAACTCTTGGCTCTGTTATTTAAGACATTCAAGGACCTTCCATTATCTTGACCCAAACTCTCTTGATTCACATACCACCAGTTTCATGCCTATAACACATTTTTTAAGCAAGCTGACCACATTGTGATATTCAGACTGCGTTATAGGAGTTACACTTTCCTATCCCAAACCAAACTTCTTATTTTCTCACTGAAACCTGATTGTCCCTTCTTCTTCATCTAAGTGGCAAATTATGAAACAATAGATTCATTCTCACTCCTCTCTGTATGTCACAGAGCACATCCAAGCCATCAGTAAATTTTGTCAGCATTACCTTCAAAATCTACCTTCATTACGTATCAAATTCCCAAAGCCACCATTAGAGCACAAGTCACTGTCACTTCTCTTTTAGATTATGCTAATGATCTCCTGATGGGGTGGCTGCTTCCATCATTGCTGCCAATAGTCTGTGCTCAACACAGCAGCCAGTGTGATTCTTCTGAAACCTAACCCAGATCACACCATCCTTTGCTCAAAGCCCCTTTGCATTTCCTCTCTAATCTCATCTTCTGCTGCCCTCCTCACTCCTACCCCTGATCAACCTGCTCCAGCTGTGCTTGCTTCCTTGCTTTTCTCTGAAAACCCTAGAATACTGATTCCTTGGGCCCTGTGCACTTGCTGTTTCCTCTGCCTGACATGCTCTTTCCCTGCATATCTGCAAAATTTACCATCTTGCCTTCTTCAGGACACAGATCAAATGTCATCTTCTGAATGAGGCCTTCTCTGATCACCATTTTTTAACATTGCAACCCATTCTCCAACCCCCAGAAATCCCAATTTTTATTTTTCTCCAGCTCTTACCACCCTCTGACAATATTTTGCTTTTTCACTCATCACCTGTTCCCCTGAAGGAATTTTGTCTGTTTTATTCATGGACTTATCTGCCTTTTCTAGAATGGGGCCTGATCCCGAGTTAGCCACTCAATCATGTTTGTTGGATAAATCAGTCATTGCCTTTCCTTGCCCAGTTCCCCTTTCCCTGAACAGGAAATTTCCTCTTAATATCCAACTAAGTCTAACCCATTTTCAGAACTTGGGTACCTTCCTACATCCTCCAAGAAGCCTTTCTGATTATTCTTGTTCATCCTGACTACTATATTTCCTGAAGCTAAAATTATAGATGAAAAAAAAAAATTAGAAATGATTGTGTTTATCCAGAAAATTGAGGAGGGAATTGTCTGGTCTTCATGGCAACTTCAACAAGTATTTGGAGGCAGAGAGAGTGACCCCCCAAAAAACAAAATCTGTGTTATAGTCCCATCTGTTCTGCAAAGCTGTTCTATGTGGGCTTGCTGAGCCTTTCTCGCAGACTCTACCAGACTGGAGTTAACACACTTATGAATTCTGTGAATAATTAAGGCAAAGATGCAGGAGAAAAGAAGAGATGAAATAACCATAGCTTTTAGTATATTGGTTATCTGTGGCTGTGTAACAAACCGCTACGACACTTAGTGGCTTAAAACACTAAGTGTTTATTATTGATCATAGATCTATGAATGAGTGGTTCTGTTGTTCTGGGCTGGGTGCCCCTGATGTCTGCTGGATTTGCTTAGGTGTCTTCATCAGCTGGTGGGCTGGCAGAAGGTTGACTGATCTAGGATGGCCTAACTCTCATTTCTGGCCATTGGCTGGCTATTGGCTGGAGTGGGGATGATTAGGGCATGTGTCTATTGTTTTCCAGCATGGGATTGTCCACTTGCGGGGGATGGGGGGGGGAGTGTCAGGGTTCCCAGAGAGTGCTTGGAAATACATACAGTTTGTTGGGGGAGGGGAAGCTTTCAGTTGGGCAGTGTTAGCATATATATTGCCCTACGGGTTTGAATTTCAATATTTCAATTCTCATTGAAAAGTTGGAGACAGAAGATTTGTTGTAAGATGAGCCTTTGCATTTTTACAGATATGCTAGCTACAACCTTCAACTATAGAACAAAAGAACTTTAAAGAACAATATCCTGCTTTGCTTAGGAAAAGCTTGGAATGCATTTAGCTTCAAGCTCAAGGAAGGAAACCAGTACCACGCACAGCAATCTGCTTCCTTCAGTACTCAGAACCCAGAAAGGTCTCCAGATTCTCTAGGCTCCAGGCTTGGGGTGAAGAAAAGGCTCTGCCTTGTCCTTTGTGCAGTGAGGCAAAAGGAAGGGACTGGAGAGAACATGAACAGAGTACTGCTGATGGACTTGAGGGCATTTTGGAATGAAGAAATTCAGTACAGGTCAGCTGAGTGAAGGAGGAAGTAGGGTTGAGAACTAGTATGTCCAGAGCTTTTTGGTATTGTTTTTACTTGGTCTTGCTCTGTGATGATGTTGCTGAAACAATGCTTATTCTACAGAATACAATCTAGCACCCCAGATTGTCAAACGGGGCCAAATCCTACATGGTACAGTAGGATCCCTATAGGATGAATATGGGAAACTATTTTCCCTCTCTTTCCCACACTTTAGTGAGTATTTTACCAAATTGCTTGCTATCGGTAGAGTTTAATTTCCTTCAAAACCATCATGTTTCACTTTGTTTTCTTTACTCACTAATTTGGAGACAGCCTGGTTAAAACCTTCCCACTCACTAAATTGCTAGTCAAAATATTTTAGGAAGGAAGCTCAAACATTCATTGTTTGCCTTATTAAAAATTAACTTAGGCAGATGGAGAAGAATACAATGTGTGTTCTTGTCTTAGGACCACTTGTTATCTGTCTCTGCCTTCATCAGCACACCAGGTCTCACCCCATGAGGGCCACAAGGCCAGGCACAGGAGCACTCTTACCTGCATTTCGCAGGATGAGGCTGAGGTTAAAATGTCTTGCTCACGTTCGTGCAGAGTAGAGGAATGAAATCAGAGATAGAACGGAGGTTATTGGGCAAGACCTGTGTTGCTCCCCAGGGCAAGAATAAGGCCTCAGGGTTTCCTTGTGCAGAATATACCAAGAAAACCTGTCTGCTCTAAACCCTAATCAGCTCTCTAGAAACTTGGAGAAAAAGATCAGAAACTGTATCTTGCCTTTCTAGTTACTCTGCCCTCCACTTTTTTAAACACCATATAAGTTTATTATCAGCACAATGATTTGATGTATATATGCACTGTGAAATAATCACAACAATAAGTTTAGCTATAATATTCACCACCTCACATAGTTACATTGTGTGTGTGTGTGTGTGATGAGAACTTTTAAGATCTACTGTCTTAGCAACTTTCACATATACAACAAAGTATTGCTAACTACAGTCACCATGCTATATATTACATGCCCAGGGTTTATTTATAGCTGGAAGTCTGTTCTTTTCTACCCCCTTCACTCACTTCCCCCAGCCCGCTCCCTTTGTCTCTGGCAGTTATCAATATTTTGTCTGTTTCTACAAGATTTTTTTTTTTTTTTAGATTCCACATATAAGTGAGATCATACAGTATCTCTGATTTATTTCACTTCTTCTCTGCCTTATTTCACTTAGCACAATGCCCTCAAGGTCCATCCATGTTGTCCCAAATGGCAAGATTTCTTTCTTTTTTATGGCTGAATGATACTGCATTGTTTATGTATACCACATCTTCTTGATCCATCAATGAACACTTAGGTTACTTCTCCATTTGTTTTTGGGTCTCCAGATTATGGAGTCCCTTGGACCTTTTGCTTTAACTCAGTTGTGCCTTCATTTCTACGAAGGTTCATTGAGCCCCTACTGTGTGCCAGGCTTTCTCCCGGGTGGTACAACAGGGAAAACTACATGCCTCCTGCCTTCAGAGATCACAGTCTCATAGAGATGTGGACTGTAAGAACCTATTATAGCAAAACAAGTCCTATGATGAGGCAAATGCAAGGTGTTGTGTGAGGAGATAGAAGGGGTACCTGACGCAGCCTAAATTATTAAGATACCTATGTTTGGAAGCACAGCTCCCATCCGTACCTTTAGCAATTTTTTCACTTCAGAAATAGGGAGCACCTGGAAAGTTGAAAGATCGTTGAAAAAGAGACCATCACCCTCCAGCCAGAGCTGGGTGAACTGCTGAGCTGGCACAGACCACCTCTGAAGCTAAATATTTTGCAGGGAGATCAATCTTGAAAAGAGAAAAAAAAAAGGTCCCATATTTTCCATTCTCATCCACACATTCTGATCCTTCTCCCAAAAGTGCCATTCTCCATTTTATCCCTCATGATCTGAGAATAGCCAGAATCATGTCAGCCATTGTGTTCAGGAGTTTTGTAGACTTAATATTATTTAATCCTGACAGTGCTCTGAAGGAGTTATAATTTATCTTCACTTACAGATAAAGAAACTGAGATACATAGCAGTTTGTTAACTTACCTAAGGCCACACTGCTTAAAAATGACTTTAAGTGGTTGGAGGGTGGGACTGTGCAAGGTCTAGGGGGGGCCAAGAGTAGAACAAAACCCTAAGATAGACCAGGACCCACTGGGAAAGAACATAGCCTAAAATACATTGTTTAAAAAAGCTTAGGAACCATTGGGCTAGCATGGGTTGGAGTTAGTGAGCAAGGGGTTTGTCCTAATTGGTATGGGAAAAATACCAGGATCCCTGGGGTATGGCGGTAATAGACAGGAAGAGGTAATGACATGGCTCCACTAAATCTACTTCTCTCGAGGCGAACGGAACCACACCTGCCCTTCATATGGGTTAGAGGGATGGGGAGGACAGTGAAAGCCAATAGGACGAGGGGGCTTGGACAAATGCTCATGGCAGGAGTCCAGGCTCAACCAATACCTGGGTATAACCAGGCTTGGACATACATGGGGTGTCTGGTTGGAAGGCTGTCCTTCTGTCTGTTGGGTTCCACTGAAGACCCTTTCCAGGCTCACCTACCTGATAAGGAGTCTCTGAATAGACAACCAAGACTGCCTAGAATTTTATTAGAACCAGTTAGATCTGGCACTCAATTTGAACTTCTCATCCTGGCATTGGCACAGGTGTAGTAGACTGTAAGTTGCCAGTACCCAAACCTTTGTGAAGCAGAACCTAGTGTCCTCCTTACAGTTTATGCCTCTGGTTAGCCACTGCCCTAACGATTGGATTCCCTTTCTGCGAAATGTTATCCCATGTTCAAGATTCTCCCTTTAATATTCTGAGGAAGAAAAGAATCAGCCCCCTCTGTTTTGCCGGAGACACTGCCTTCAGGGTCCTCTGTTGGTTCCTCACTGTGACCCTAAAGACAGAGATTTCTTTGTGCAACTAGATTATTTTAACGTCTGACAGTTTTCCCAATAATCCCACTCTAAATCTTTAATCTGGATGCTTAGCAAAACATCACTTCCCAGCTGTGAACCATTGCCCATAAAAGGCTAACGCTAGGGTTTTGGGTCTGTGCTTCACATAGCGGCAGAATGACACAAAGATCAGAGTGAGACAATGAGAAACAGACCTGTCATTCTTACTCTTAAATAAGTGAACACTCCTGTCTGAACTCCCACCCTCTAGTTCTCTACCTGCTCTGTTGCTCCTCTACAAAGTCCTTTTCCAGGGAACTTTTGGGATTCCCTGTTAAGCAAAGAATATAGTCCTAAGCAAAGAATACATTCCAGACTACTTAGAATGCAAGCGTCTCTATTTTCAGCTAATATTTTCAAATTCAAAGCTGTTTTTCTAGCCTCAGCTTTTCTCCAGTCTCCTTCTGTTTCCTCTGATGCAGTGACCCCCAAATACTCGCTTATTCCTGAATATGTCCTTCAGGCTTCGAGCCCCTTGTCATTGTTCATATTGTTCCCACTGCTTGAAAGTTCCTACGTATTGCCGTTTCTCGAAACTGCCGTTCCTTCAGAGACCAGGTTTTACAATAAAACTGTCTTTTATGTCTCCCAAGAGAATGTAGACTTAATGTCTCTTATTCTCATAAATCTCTGCAATAAGCCTTTATCATCCCCCTTCTTATGGTTTGTTTTTGACTCCACTGAGTCTTTCCCACTAGATCAGGAGCTTCTGGAGGGCAGGGGCAATGTGTAATTTTGTATCCTGCAATGCAAATAACAGTATCAGCCCTGAACATAACAATTCAATACATGTGTTGTGGTTGTAACCATAACCTACTGCCAGGCCCTTCTCAGACCGCTTCCTAGACTGAAGCTGAGGGGGTGGGGAGAAAGATAATGGACTTTAGATTCAGATAGCCTTCATGCAGTCCTGGTGCAGTCACTTACTGGTTTCATGTTACTTATCTCTCAGAGCCCTCAATTTCCTCCTGTGTAAAGCAGGATTATAAATATGTGATGAGAGATAATGCCAGAATCTAGATGTCTGAATCCCTGTCCTGACACTTCCCTCCACATGGGGGAAGGACATATGCATAGGGGAATGCCAGAGACACAGTCTCGCTTACCAGCAGAAGCTCTAGCTCCAATACCCACGTGGCTCCTACTCTCATGACCTGATTAGCTCTTCTGTGGAGTAAGCAGGATAGCTGTTGTCTCAGTCCAAGATCGACACTTGAAGGCATGCTTCAGAGGCTCGCTGCACAGACATCTTTTCTCTAAAGCTCCCTACTGGCTACCCTTGCCTATAGCAAGAAAAGGGCAGAAAGTAGTTGTGGGTCCCATCTTAGTTACTGAATGCAGAAGACAAGACCCCAACTCGCTCTCCCCCACCAAAAGAGGGTTTTCTGCAGTTACGTTCTGTTTAATATCTTTTCACGTTTCCCACAAAAATTCCTACTCCACTGGATCAGCCTGTTTGACTAACTATGTGCCATTTTTGTCTTCTCCCAATTTCATAGCTAATCCTTGGTAGTGAGGTAGTAGGCATATATGTGTTTCGGGGATAAACCAATTGTTTAAACAATAACATCATGACCTGGATTAGGCAGATGTAGAGTGGAAAACAAAACAAAACAAAACCAGAGAATGTACTGATGTTGGTGTCAGGTTTTGCCTCTTATCAACTGTAACACCCTGGAGGTTCAAATATAAAACAGAGACAATCCTATCTACCACCTAGGGCAGGTATGAACACCAAATAAGACAATGTGTGTGGAGCTCCTATCACAGTAATTGGTAGGAAATAGGTGTTTGCTGAATGTTGGCACCTTTCTTTTCTCCTTTGAAAGTTAACCCAACAAAACCTTTCCCCTTTGGCTACAAGTTGTCAGTTTCTTATGAGGGAAGCCTGGGAAGTCAGGACCAGAGGCTCATGCTAATTTTATTATCTCAGCACTTTCTGTAGTCAAAAGGAAGAGCACTACCAAGGGCTAATTCCAAATTTTCAGCAAAAGTGAATTTTTATTTTTATTTTTATATATTTTTTAAGAACTTTTATTGAGATACAGTTAACAGACAATAAACAGCATATATTTAGAGTGTACAATTTGGTGTCCTAATCTCCCAATTCATTCCCCCTCAACCCTCCCCACTTTCCCCACTTGGTGTCCATATGCTTGTTCTCTACACCTGTGTCTCTATTTCTGCCTTGAACTTCCTCTTTCATAGTTGTTAGCATTTGCCTTATGTATTGAGGTGCTCCTATATTGGGTGCATATATATTTATAATTGTTATCTCCTCTTCTTGGATTGATCCCTTGATCTTTAAGTAATGCCCTTTCTTGTCTCTTGTAATGTTTTTTATTTTAAAGTCTATTTTATCTGATATGATTATTGCTACTCCAGCTTTCTTTTGATTTTCATTTGCATGGAATATCTTTTTCCATCCTCTCACTTTTCATCTGTATGTGTGCCGAGGTCTGATGTGGGTCTCTTATAGACAGCATATATATGGGTCTTGTTTTTGTATGCATTCAGCCAGTCTGTGTCTTCTGGTTGGTGCATTTAGTCCATTTACATTCAAGGTAATTGTCGATATGTATGTTCCTATTACCATTTTCTTAATTGTTTTGTTATTGTTTTTGTAGATCCTTTTCTTCTCTTATGTTTCCCGCTTGGAGAACTTCCTTTAGCATTTGTTGTAGGGCTGGTTTGGTGGTGCTGAATTCTCTTAGCTGTTGCTTGTCTGTAAAGCTTTGGATTTCTCTGTTGAATCTGAATGAGATCCTTGCTGGGTAGAGTATTCTTGGTTGTAGGTTCTTCCCTTTCATCACTTGAAGTATACCATGCCACTCCCTTCTGGCTTGCAGCGTTTCTACTGAGAAATCAGCTGTTACCCTTATGGGAGTTCCCTTGTATGTTATTTGTTGTTTTTCCCTTGTTGCTTTTAATAACATTTCTCTGTCTTTAATTTTTGTCAGTTTGACTACTATATGTCTTGGCGTGTTTCTCCTTGGATTTATCCTGCCTGGGACTCTCTGCGCTTCCTGGACTTGGGTAGCTATTTCCTTTCCCATGTTAAGGAAGTTTTCAAGTATAATCTCTTCCAATATTTTCTCAGGTCCTTTCTCTCTCTTGTCTCCTTCTGGGACCTCTATAATGCTAATGTTGGTGCATTTAAGATTGTCCCAGAGGTCTCTTAGGCTGTCTTCAGTTCTTTTCATTCTTTTTTCTTTATTCTTTTCTGCATCAATGATGATCACCATTCTGTCTTCCAGGTCACTTATTCGCCCTTCTGCCTCAGTCAATCTGCTATTGGTTCCTTCTAGTGTATTTTTCATTTCCATTACTGTGTTGCATATCTCTGTTTATTTGCTCTTTAATTCTTCTAGGTCTTTGGTAAACTTTTTGATCTTTGCATCCAGTCTTTTTTCAAAGTCCTGGATCATCTTCATCATCATTATTCTGAATTCTTTTTCTGTAAGGTGGCCTATCTCCTCTTCATTTAGTTGTTTTTCTGGGGTTTTATCCTGTCCCTTCATCTGGTACAAAGTCCTCTGCTTTTTCATTTGGCTGTGGTTTTCAGTTCCACAAGACAAAATACTGCTGAAACTGCTTGATACTGCTGTCTGCCCTCTTGTGGAGGAAGCTATCTAGGAGCCTCCTGTGTGCTTCCTGCTGGGAGGGACTGATGGTGGGTAGGGCTGGGTGGGTGAAGCTCAGTAAAGCTTTAATCCGATTTGGTGGGCAGAGCTCAGTAAAACTTTAATCTGCTTGTCTGCTAACGGGTGGGGCTGTGTTCACACCTTGTTGGTTGTTTGACCTGAGGCCACCTAGTGCTGGAGCCCACAAGCTCTTTGGTGGGGCTAATGGTGGACTCTGGGAGGGCTCACACCCATAAGCACTTCCCAAAACCCCTGCTGCCAGTGCCCCTGCCTTCTCAGTGAGCCACAGCTGCCCCCCCACCTCTGCAGGCAACCCTGCAACACCAGCAGGTAGGTCTGGTTCAGTCTCCTAGGGGGTCACTGCTCCTTCCCCCTGGGTCCTGCTGAGCACATTTTTTTGTGTGCCCTCCAAGAGTGGAGTCTCTGTTTCCACCAGTCCTGTGGAGGTCCTGCAATCAAATCCCGCTGGCTTTCAGAGTCTGATTCTCTGGAGATCCCTCCTCCTGTTGCTGGACTCCCAGGTTGGGAAGTCTGATGTGGGGCTCAGAACCCTCACTTTAGCGGGTGGACTTCTGCAGTATAACTGTTCTCCAGTTTGTGAGTCACCCACCCAGCACTTATGGGATTTGATTTTAATGCGATTGCACCCCTCCTACCATCTCATTGCGGCTTCTCCTTTGTCTCTGGATGTGGGGTGTCTTTTTTGGTGAGTTCCAGTGTCTTTCTGCCGATGATTGTTCAGTAGTTAGTTGTAATTCTGGTGCTCTTGCAAGAGGCAGAAAAAGTGAATTTTTTATAACCCCATGGAAACTTCTTAGCCTACTTAGTACCTGCTTATTTGACAAGTTCACGGCTCACAGATTAAACCTGGTAGTACCTGCTCCAAGTTGCTCAGATCATAGCAGCTGATTTTTGCTCCATGGAAAGTTGTGAACGTTGCCAGAAACAGTGGGCTTCAGGAATTTTTTTGGTTAAAATGGATTTGTTGTTATTAGTTGTCATGACCTGTCCTAGCTACCAGAGGACTCAACACACCGTTACTTGGGTTCACAGAGCCCTGTGACCTGCTCACAGTTGTTCTTTCCCAGACCTCTTCCAACCATTGCTCCTGGAGCAAGGGTGTCTCCTCTTTCTCTGGTAGTTGAACTTGAAGCAAAGTTGAGGAAATCAGTCCTCTCAGGGAGAGTACCTTCCCTTACTTTTAGGCATGTGTATTAGGTGACCACGGTTTTTCTCAGTATGCTCTTGGGAAACAGGAATAATGGGGTAAAGCCAGCAGAGTTTTCATCAGACCCAGGGAACCAAAGTCCTTCCTTGTCCTCATTCTGGCAGAAATGATGGGAGGCAATCTTGGGCAATTCTCTTCTTAAGAGAACCAGTGTAGTGCAGTTATCAAAAGCATGGGTTTTGGGGTCAATACACTGTAGCTGTGAATCTGAAATCTTCACCAGATGTGTTACCATGGCCAGGTCCCGAACTTCTCCATACCTCACTTGCCCCTCTGTGCAATGGACATAACAATACCACCTAATTCAGCTGTCAGGAAGACTAAATAAATTAGTTCATGTAAATGCGAATGGAGGGTTTGACACTACTCAATAAATGCTTAAGAGTAAGGACCTCCATGAATTGAGAAATTACTGAATGACAGGAACCTAAATGAGTTTGGATTGGATTGATTTATCAAAAAACAAAAGAGTTATAGTTTACCTGGGGCAAATGTTAATTAAGTAGAGAGAGAACTGAGGAATTTTCTTTTCCTCTCTAAGCTGTAAGAAAGCTTTATTTATTATAGTTCTCAATTTTCTATCTCAAATGAGACGTTGGGCCAGTCGTAACCAAAAGTGGATTGAATTTGCTGATCTGATTACCAGGCTTGCATTTCCTTACCAATCCATTTCCATTTGCTGTCTCTGATCTCCCTCACCACGATGGAGGATGAACTCACCAAGACAGGGAGCCAGTTCACTCTCCCCCAGACAAAGGCAAATCTTCCCTTCAGTGGAGCCACTTAAATGGTGTACTGACCTCATGAAACTGCTGCGTCCCCATGGTCCCTGTCCTTTCCCTCTGGCTATGTTTTATTCCTGTCACCTTGCATTATGCCCTGCAGGTGCACAGAGAACCATGGGTCATTATCAGTCACATGCTATCCCAGCCATATTTATCTGTATGCATGTTTGCCTTCACACACAAAACCACATGAATACACAAAGAAAATGCATATACAGACATCCACACAAAAATACATAGACTAAGTCAGAAACACTCTGTTAAACATAAATATACACAAAAAGCCATGTTTAATCACTGTGAAAAACAGTACTTGCAAAACTCTTACCCATGGCTACTCTCACACCTATGCACACACATGCATACACTTTGATCCTGTGACTAGTCTGTGCGAGTATCGGGTATAGAGAATGCAGTTCTTCTTCTCATCACATTCTTCTTATTAAGAGCTTTCTATAGATCCCTAGATCAGCAGGACAATTCCATATCCTATTACAATCTGCCAGGAAGAAATAGATAAATCTATTAGCCTGCTCTTTGCTTGTTTCATCATTGTGACAGCCTCTCACGGGTCCACATCCATCAGGCTCCCACACCACCTGACAGCCAAGTCTCCACCACCAAGCTGCAGGTTAATAGCTCCTTAATCTCTATTTAATTGCTCATTAATAATTCCAATACTGCTTTCTTCTGTTAATTGATTAAAAAATGGTTTCAGTGGAAGTGGATAATAAAATCTGGTAGCCACCAACTATGGAACGAGTTTTCTTGTCATCAAAACAGTCAAGAAGAAATAGTGACAAAAACACTCCCTGCTTTATTTGCAGATTTTTAGAATGCTAGAGCTGGCAAGGCCTTTGGGATTCAACTACATCAGCATTTCCCAAGCTGTGACCCACAAGTGATTAGACAGTTTTCTAGGGAAGACAATGATCAAATAAGCCTGGCAGACAAGGTGTACAAAGCTCTCTCGCAGTTTGGAGTTTTAAAGTGATGTTAGCACATCAGAAACTCTGACAGTCCAGTTTTAGAAACCTATTTATACTGCTCAGTTGATCTTCACCCAACTTATTTGATAATAGAATCACATTGATATTGAACACCATTTCAGTTTTCTATTGCTGTATAATAAATCACCCCCAAATTTAGTGGCTTAAAAAAACAATGATGGGTTATTTTTCACAATTCTGTGGATTTCCTGTGTTAGAAACTACAAGACGGTCTAGCAATTGGTGCTATCTGAGGTACCTCACTTCTCCTCCACGTGGTTTCTCATCCTCCCCAAATCTTCCTTCCAAGATGGGCTCAGGACAAACAACAGGAACTAGGAGGCTTCTTCAGCCTTGAGAGTCAAATAACATCATTTCTGCTGTATAATATTAAAAAAAACAAGTCACAAGGCCAGGCTAGATTCAAGGGACATATAAATTAATGTCCACTATTGATAGAAGAGCAGTCACTTGCAAAGGGCTACATGGAATGGAAGAAGAATTTTTTGGTCATCTTTGAGTATAATCTACCATAAGCCACTGAACAGCTTTTTGAAGACTGTTTAGGAAACGCTAATGTAGAACAAACTCCATATTTTCTAGATTCGGATACTGAGACTAGTATATGTGGCATGATTTGCCCAAGGGCACTTATCTGGTAACCACAGAGACGAGATTAGAATCTAGACTCCCAGACTCCAAGTCTTTTATCTTCACCATTGTGCTTCCAAAAGATTCTCAACTGATGTGAATGACTTGAGTGACAGCCAGATGCTTACTCCCTGGATTTTAGGAGTCTTAGACCCTGATCCTGGTCTTCTAAGCAAGTTCACCTGAGCTTACCAGATCATGAATAACTCAGTAAACCAGAGACTAAGCTTCCTATATGTTTATTCCAGGAATGATAGGCTCTGGAAATAGCCAAACGTGGACATTCTGAATGGTATGAGCTAAGTGAGCTATGTCTCAAAACTTCTTGTTAGATAAATAACTCCCCTTTTTAGCCCAAATTTTTAACCATATTTTCTGGATATCCACCGAGTCCTGTAAGCCACAATTTAACCCAACTCTTTGACATCTCATAAATAAATTTACATCATGCTCCTCTGACTTGGAAACTTAGCCTAAACATGCCTCACATATTATTACAATGCTTGCAAGCAAATCCTGAAATAATAATTCTTCCACAAAATCTTGCTTAACTGGTCAAGATAAGCATGAAAACTTACCCCAGTTTTTGTGTCTGCAAATTCAGCTCAAGCCTTCTCTACTTATTTATCAGTACAGCCCCTTAACTTTGCATACTCTGCAAGATTTTATTGAGTCTACTGACAATATATTTGTTACTTGAATGTATTCTACCTAAGTTCAGTTTATCTACTCTCTATCTATCTACCTATCTACCTACCTCTCCCACCTTTTTCTTTATTTGCCACATTTACATTTACTCTATTTTATTATAATGCCAGTATTATAACTCTTGAACTTTAAGCTATCTGATGAAGGGACCACATCTGAAAGGCTTTTTGCAAATGCCCAAGATCAAATCTACTACCTCAGTGCCTGGGAATGCTTAATGGTGATAACTTGTTCAATATTCAATATCTCCAAGACACTGGCTCCTAGCAACATTGCTTAAATATTTTGCATTAACTTAGCTTTAAATGTTCTGGCTTTCTTTGCTAGAAAGCTAATGAAAGAGAAACATTAAAATGAAGGCTAATGACTGTAGAGAAAAGTTATGTAGCACACTTCACAGACAATACTTGAGACTGTAGCTTCATCTTCCTTCTGTAACACATTTATTATAATCAGAACACAACCTTTCCCACGATGTCATTTTCAGCTGATGTGTCACAGCATGAAAGAGTCTGAAGATTACATCTACTTCCCATTCTCAGCTCATTACAAGGCAGGAGGAACAGAAGGCCAAGGGATCTTGCAACTGTGATTTATATATGAAGAGCAGGGGTGGTATTAAGTCCCTCGGCCAACACTTAAACCTAAGACTACCTGGAAACTAAACAGGAGAAGGTAAAAAAAAAAAGCCAAGCCGTATTATAAACACAGTCAGTATCAAACAAACTCTGAAAGATTTATCTGGCAGTGCTGTTGAAATTCAGCTCAAGCCTTTATTTGTTTATCTGTTTGATTTTCACTGAGGCTGAGGCTGGAAGAAGCAGAAAGGCAAATACCCCATGTGGTGTCTGTATTTGAGAACTATAGTGAGGCGGGTTAACTGATGAAGTTCATGTGTCAAGGAGAAAATCTCCTTTGAGACACTTCAGATCTTGGGAGGTGCCAATCTTCCTGGGCCCTGACATTAAAGTCCTCTGAGTACGGAACTAGGTCTAGTTGGCAGGATAGAGCAGTAAATGACATTTTGGAGACTGGCCTAATCTGATAAACAATTAAATCACATTCCCCTGAAATTTGCCTTTCCAAATATTGTCTATGTTCAAGTCAAGATGAAAAGTCAAACTGTGAAAATGTTTTTGTTTGGAAATGAGATGACCTCTAACATGAATTAAAGCAATCCCTCTGTTCACTGTGTCACTTTTCTAGAATTCTTGTGTCACCTGAAACCTTTTTTCCCTGTAAACCACCCGCCTTCACATTCACTCACTTTGCTTCCTACCTGGCTTTCTATTTATCGACTCACTGGTATTAGTCACACATTTGGTGCTATTTCTCTTTCAGAGTTACCCAAGCTAGTATGTAAATAACTGTGGCTTCCTTGTAGTTCTCTTGAGTTCGATAAGTCAGAGGCAAATACAGAAGTAGAGAGGTGAGGGGACCCTAAAGAAGATAGCAAGTTTACTGCAACCTCATAACAAGGGGGAGTGGGACCAGTGAAATTCTGTGAAAATGCCAGGTTTCATGGAATCAGATTTATGATGGAGCTAAGATTAAAATGCTTCAAATTTTACTTTAAAGTAGTGGAACACCAGGGAGGGAGATGTGTGCAATCTGAGTAAGGAAGGGTTATTCAAGGGTGTGTGTGAAAGAGTGGGTGGGAGGACCATCACAGCCTAAATATAAACTCCAATGACAAGATCCATTGAGCCAACACATCAGGAGGCATCCCAGGAAGGAGATCAAATGAAAATGTCCAAGTATCAATGAAAATATCGCTCATCATACCAAGAATCAGGAATATCTCCAACTGAATGCAAAAAGATAATCTTTAGATGCCAACACTAAGATGACAGAGACATTAGAATTATCTGAAAAAGATTTTAAAGCAGCCAGAATAGAAATTCTTCAGCTAGCAATTATGAACATGCTTGTAAAAAGTGGATAAAAAAGAATGTCTCTGCAAAGAAACAGAAGAACCAAATGGAAATTTTAGAACTGAAAATTACAGTAGTTAAAATAAATAAACAACTCAATGGATGAACTCAGCATCAGAAGGGAGAGGAAGGAGTAAAGAGTCGATGAACTTGAAGATAGACCAATAAAAGTGCTCAGTCTGAACAATGAAATAAAAATAGACCGAAAAATAAGTGAATAAAATTCATGGACCTGTGGGGCTCCAATAGATCCTAATGTTTAAATATCTAAAGATCTCTAGCATTTGTGTCATTGAAGTCTCAGAAGGAGAGAAGGGAGAGGCAGGGTTTAAAAAATACTAGAAGAAACAAGGGCTGAAAACATCCAAAATTTGGCAAGAGACAAACTGACTGACTCAAGGAGCTCTGCAAGCCTCAAACAGGCCAAAAAGAAAAAAAAAAGAGAGAGAGAGAGAGAGAATGAGAGACAGCACATGAGCACACAAATTACCAATATCAGGGATGAAACAAGGGATATTATTACAGACCCTGCAGACATAAAAAAGGATAATAAGGAGTGGTGGGCTGAATGGTGGCCTCGAAGGTAATAGGTCCTCATCCCTAGGACCTTTAAATATTACCTTATCTAGGAAAAAGATCTTTGCCGAAGTGATTAAATTATTGATCTTGAGATGGAGAGATTATCCTGAATCATCTAGATGGGCCCTAGATGCCATCCCATGGATTTTTATAAGATGGAAGCAGAGGAAGATTGGATACACACAGAAGAGGAGTAGACATGTAACTGCAGAGGCAGGGAGTGGAGTGGTATGGCCACAAGTCAGGGAATATCACCAGATGTTGGAAAAAGGTAAAGAATGGATTGTTCCCCAGGGCTGCCAGAGAGAGCATGGTCCTTCTGACAGCTTGTTTTGGTCAAATAAAACTGATATTGAACTAATTTTCTTCAGAAGTGTGAATAAATTTCTGTTGTTTTAAGCCACCAGGTTTGTGTTAATTTGTCACAACAGCCATAGAAAACTAACATAATATGGGCATACTGTGAACAACGTGCACACATAAATGTGACAACTTAAATAAAATGAACCAATTCCTAGAAAAGCACAAACTTCCTCACTTCACCCAATATGAAGTAGATGATTTGAACAACCCTATAACTATTAAGGAAATTGAGTTCCTAATTCTAAAGTTCCACAAACAGGAATCTCTAGGGCCAGATGATTTAACTGGAGAATTCTACCAAATATTTAAAAGATAATTAACATCAATTCTACATAGTCTCTTCCATAAAATATAAAAAGAGGGAACACTTCCCAATATATTTTATGAAGCTAATATTACTCTAATACCAATACTGGTTAAAGACAGTACAAAAGAAGAAGCCTAAAAACCAGTATCCCTAGTAAATATAGATGCATACATCCTTTGCAACATATTAACAAATAGAATTCTGTGATATGTAAAAGTAATCATATACTACAGCCAAATGGGGTTTATTTGTGAATGCAAGCTGGCTCAATGTTAAGAAAATCAGATGCCATATACAAAAATTAATTTTAAAAAGATCATAGACTTCATATCCATCAAAGGACCAGTATTTAGAATATATAAAAGACACTTAAATTTCAACAGGAAAAAACCAAACTATCCAATTAGAAAATAAGGAAAAGACATGAAGAGACATTTCATTGAAGAGGAGGTATAGATGGTAAATAAGCACATGAAAGATGTTCAACATCGTTAGCCTTTAGGAAAATGAAAATTAAAACCACAATGAGATATCACTATGTACCTATTAGAATAGCCAAAATAATTTTTTAAGTAGTTAACCTCAAATGCTTGTGAATACTGAGAAATTAGACACATGTATATTACTTACAGGAATGTGAAATGGTACAGATGTCCGGAACACAATTTGGAAGTTCTGTAAAAAAATAGAAGTCAACATACAATTACCACATGGCCCAGCAATCACACTGCTGGGAATTTTTCCCAGCAAAATGAAAACTCATGTTTACACAAAAATGTATTCAGGGATGTTAATAGTAACTTTATTTTTAATAGCTAAAACCTGGAAATAACCCAGGGGTCTTTCAAAAGATGGTTAAACAAAGTGTGGTGCATTCATTCCAAGGAAAATGCTCAGTAATTAAAAACAGTGAACTAGTGATATACACAACTATCTGTATGAATTGCCAAGGAACTATGCTGAGTGAAAAAGGCCAATCTCCCAAATTTACATATGTGTGAGTCAACTTATATAACACTTTTAAAAATTAATTAATTAATTTATTAGCTGCGTTGGGTCTTCGTTGCTGCACATGGGCTTTCCTTAGCTGCGGAGAGCAGGGGCTACTCTTAAATGCGGTGCATAGGTTCCTCATTTTGGTGGCTTCTCTTGTTGCAAAGCACGGGTTCTAGGCGCACGGACTTCAGTAGTTGCAGCACACAGGCTCAATAGTTGTGGCTCATAGGCTCTAGAGTGCCGGCTCAACAGTTGTGGCAAACATACGTAGTTGCTCTGCAGCATGTGGGATCTTCCTTGAGCAGGGCTCGAATCTGTGTGCCCTGCATTGAGAGGCGGATTCTTAACCACTGCTCCACTTAGGAAATCCCTATATAACGCTTTTGAGAGGACAAAATTATAAAACTGAAAACAGATTAGTGGTTTCCAGAGTGAAGGAGGGATTTAGAGCCAGAAGGAAGTGGTCGTGGGTATACAAGGTCAATGTAGGTCACACAATCCTTGCTGTGAGGGAGATATTCTATATCTTGAATATATCAATGTCATTATCCTGGTTGTGATATCATACTATAGTTTTTCAAGATATTACCATTAAAGAAAACTGAGTAAAGGGTACAGAAGATTAGCCTTTACTATTTCTTATAACTGCATGTGAATCTACAATCATTTCAAAATAAAAAAGTTTAAGAAAATCCATGAGAAAAAAAGAACTTTTTATATAAAGCAATTTACATTTAGAAGATATTAGAAAAATGCATAAAAAGTTAGAGAAAATGTAAAATAAAAATTCTATACTGTTATACTTTGATGTGTAATTTTCCAGACATTTTTCTACACAAAAATATGAACATGTGTATTTTCTGTGAAATGGGATCATACTATGTATAGTCTTTTATAAACTACTTTTTCCAATTAAATATGTGATAAATATACATTTCATGCCTCTAAATATTCTTCTACAATGTTTATTTTTATGATTTCATAATTTCATAAAGTGGCTATACCATCAATCATCTAACAAATGCCACTTTGTTAGACATTTGGGTTATTTTCTATTTTTATATATAATCTTGTAAACATCCTTTTTCATAAGTGATTGTTCAATATTTGCTGTGTCAATGTATGTAAAACTTTTAAGGTGTTTAAGAAATTTTGCTCACTTTTGTGTCTCCAATGCCTCAGGTCAGGCTTGGTATTTAATAATTACATTAAATGAATTAATGAGTAAGATATTGCCAAATTGTTCTCCAAAATGATCATATTATTTTAAAATTCTTATTTTCC
Source organism: Hippopotamus amphibius kiboko (assembly GCF_030028045.1). NCBI lineage: Eukaryota > Metazoa > Chordata > Mammalia > Artiodactyla > Hippopotamidae > Hippopotamus > Hippopotamus amphibius. The sequence continues at coordinate 53,508,234 of NC_080190.1, read as the reverse complement.
TAAATTTGGGCATTATCATTTGAAGAAAATCTAGCTTGTTTAGGTAGAACATCTCATTAAAATCAATATTTTTTTTCACTAATTAGATGGAATACTTTTTCAAACATTGAGTGTCCATTTGTGTTTTCTGTTTTGAGTGCAGGGTTTGTGAATTTTTGCTACTGCTTCCATTGGATAATTGGTGTCTTATATTCAAGAGTTCTTCATGTAATAATATCATTACACCTTTTTTTAATCAATATTGTAAATAAATCCCAGGTTATATTTTGCCTTTTAATGTTTTCTACTCACATGCATTTTATATGTTGAACAATACTTACGTAGTAACATACTTAAGAAATAATACTTGTTAGCATGACTTTACCTTGCCTTGACTGCTTATTCGTGTATATTCCTTAAATCCAAGGACTTTGTAAAGCATCTTCCACAATGATCAATATTTTTCTCTTTGAATGCACCTACATGGAGTAGTAAACACAAAACTTTCTTTTTAAGTTTTAATATTGCTGTATTTTTAAATCAGGGTTCAGGATTATAGATAATGTCCTCCTTAATGTCCTATAGATAATAGTCCTTAAATGTAACTAGTAGCAGAAAGATCAGAGTGTGCACTGGAATTTTGTTTAATCTCAGGGGACTGTCATCAGAGTCAATTGATGATTGAGATCTGAATCTTAATAAAAAGGGACATAGATTGCCTTCAGAAATATTCACAGCATTCAAGGCACAGACAAACATGTAAGTTTTTCTATGCTCTTTTATTTTGTTTAATGAAACTTCTGTGCCATATAATCACAGAAGACCTAAATTGAAGAGTAATAATCTCGTTTAAAGAGGAAATCATGGCCTTAAACTCTTCTGTTAACCATAATCCAGTATTTTGCAAAATGTTGTCGACAGGCCACCTCCATCAGAAGCTCCTAATATACCTATATTTGGGGGACCACCCAAGGCTTCCAAGATTCTGAGGGTAGAGACCAGGATTCTTCCTTTGTAAGAAACTCCCCAAGTAATTCTTTTTTTTTTTTTAATTTTTTCATCTTTATTGGAGTATTGTGTTAGTTTCTGCTGTACAACAAAGTGAATCAGCTATGTGTATACATATATCCCCATATCCCCTCCCTCTTGGGCCTCCCTCCCACCCTCCCTATCCTACCCCTTTAGGTCTTCTCAAAGCATCAAGCCAATCTCCCTGTGCTCTGTAATAGCTTCCCACTAGCTATCTATTTTACATTTTGCCAAGTAATTCTTACGCAAACTAAAAGTTGGAGAAGTGTTGCCACAAGTCAGTATTGCCAAATGTCAGTCTATTGGCCATCTAAGTAAAACTTTGTTCTTTGTTTAGGGGCTTTCATTCTTGACTAGATAATAATTAGCTTATTCTTAGGTTCCCATCAATATCTGGGAGATGAGCATGAAATGGAGTTTAAAAGTGGCCATTTCTTTCATAAACATTCTGTCAGTTTCACTGAGACCATCAGACTGGCAGAATAAGGGCAAGGAGTCAAGAAGGCTGAGATGGGATGAGAACCTGTGTGATTACTGGTTCCCAGGAAAGATGGGTACATCGTATGTGCAGTTGAATTTACTACATGCCTGGAATAGTGGGAGCAAGCTGGCAAATTTGGGGGTTGAGGAGCTGGTGGGAGCGGGGGAGAGGGTGAGCAGTGGTGTGCAGTGCTTAACCATGGGAAGAAGCTAATCATTGTAAACCATGATTAAGGAGGAACTCTGCAATTTCAGGCCATTTATCAGTAGAGTTTTGAAAAGTGAGTGAAGTCCTGTCAGGAAAACAGGTGAGTGTGTGTGTGTGTGTGTGTGTGTGTGTGTGTGTGTAGGAAGTACAGAGATGGCAAAAATATTGGGCAGAACCAGGTAATATCCAAATAATTCTACCTTGCCTCCACTTGCTCACCAACTGAGGTGGACACAGCTAGCCAGATCAGCTGTGATGGAGGAGGTGGTCCTGTTACCAGAAACATTGTTCATAGACCACTATGTTCAATATGAGTATTCCGAAGCAATCTGAATGGTCTGTTTTATTTTTATTTTTTATTTTATTTTTTAAAATTGTATTGAAGTATAGTTGATCTACAATGTTGTGTTAATTTCTGCTGAACAGCAAAGGGATTTATTTATACATATATATATTATTTTTCATATTCTTTTCCATTATGGTTTATCACAGGATATTGAATGTAGTTCCTTGTGCTATACAGTAGGACCTTGTTGTTTATGCATCCTATATATAATAGTTTGCATCTGCTAATCCCAAACTCCCAGTCCTTCCCTCCGCTACCTCCCTTCCCCTTGGCAAACGCAAGTCTGTTCCCTAGTCTATGAGTCTGTTTCTGTTTTGTAGATAAGTTCATTTTGTGTCATATTTTAGATTCCACATATAAGTAATGCCAAGTGGTATTTGCCTTTCTCTTTCTGACTTACTTTTCTTGGTATGATAACTCTAGGTCCACCCATGTTGCTGCAAATGGCATTATTTCATTCTTTTTTATGGCTGAGTAATATCCTACTGTGTATGTGTATGTATATATATATATACACACCACATCTTCTTTATCCATTTATCTGTCAGTGGACATTTAGGTTGTTCCCATGTCTTGGTTATTGTAAATAGTGCTGTTATGAACATAGGGGTGCATGTATATTTTTGAATTATAGTTTTTCTTCTGGATATATGCACAGGAGTTGTATTGCTAGATCATATGGCAACTCTATTTTTGTTTTTTTTGAGGAACCTCCGTACTGTTCTCCCTAGTGGCTGCACCAATTAACATTCCCGCCAACAGGGTAGGAGGGTTCCCTTTTCTGCTCACCCTCTTCAGCATTTGTTATTAGTAGACATCTTAATGATGGCCATTCTGACTGGTGTGAGGTGTGGTACCTCACTGTAGTTTTGATTTGCATTTCTCTAGTACTTAGCAATGATGAGCATCTTTTCATGTGCCTATTGGCCATCTGTATGTCTTCTTTGGAGAAATGTCTATTTAGGTGTTCTGCCTATTTTTTGATTGGGTTGTTTGTTTTTTTGTTATTGAATTGTAGGAGCTGTTTGTGTATTTGGGGAATTAAGCTCTTGTCAATCACATCATTTGCAAATATTTTCTTCCCAACTATAGGTTTCTTTTCGTTTTGTTTATGGTTTCCTTTGCTGTGCGAAAGCTTATAAGTTTGATTAGGTCTCATTTGTTTATTTTTGCTTTTATTTCTATTGCCTTGGGAGAGTGACCTAGGAAAACATTGGTATGATTTATGTCAGAGAATGTTTTGCCTATGTTTTCTTCTAGGAGTTTTATGGTGTCATGTCTTGTATTTAAGTCTTTAAGCCATTTTGAGTTCATTTTTATATATGATGTGAGGGTGTGTTCGAACTTCATTGATTTGCATGCAGCTGTCCAACTTTCTGAACATTGCTTGCTGAAGTAATGTCTTTTCCCCATTGTATATTCTTGGCCTCCTTTGATGAAGATTAATTGACCATAGGTGTGCAGGTTTGTTTCTGGGCTCTCTATTCTGTTCCATTGATTGTCTCAGTTTTAAAATCTAAATACCCCCTGGGGAGAAATAATCATCAGCCCTCTCTTTTGCAAGAGTGTGAGGCTGAGGACAGGATGAAGTAGAGCTGGAGAGGCAATATTAGCAAAGTTTAAGGGGACACTCAAAATCCCGTCACTTCCAGCCTCATTTTTTAAATTGATATACAATTGATATATAACATTGTAATAGTTTTAAGTGTACAACATGATTTGATCTATAAATATATTGTGAAAGTATTACCTTAAATTTAGCTAATATGCATCACCACACACAGTTACAGATTTGTTTCCTTGTGATCAGAACTTTTAAGACCTATTCCCTTAGCAGCTTTCAAATACACAATAGAGTATTGCTGACTATAGTCACCATGCTGGGCTTATTTATCTTATAGCTAGAAGTTTGCACCTTTTGATCACCTTCACCCATTTCACCCTTCATTCTTCATTTTATTTCAGCCTTCATTCATTCTTCATTCTTAAGAAGAGAGTTCTGACATGTCCTCAGGAACAGAATGAAGTTCCTGAGACCACAGAGGGGCTTTGGTAGAAGATGGCTAAGGGACTGGACTGAGAGATCCCGCTATTCCTCCTTTAATTTTTGGACCTACTCATTCTGCAAGTGTTTTTCTATTTATTCTTGTTGCCCTAAAAATGGGCTTCTGGATGCCTCTTCTCAAGAGGAACCCACAACCCAACATCAAGAAGTAAGCAGGGTGGGGGTTCCAGGGAAGGGAGCATTAAGCAAGCTGTTTGTGCAGCTTCTTGACCATGACATGAACCAGAAGGGCCATGAAGGTCAGATGGTTCTAGAATCATGGTGGGAGAACAGACTGACACTTGGAAGCAGAGCCCTGGTCAGTGGCTATAGAGGGCATTGTCCAGTGCATATTCTGAGTAGTAAAGGTATATTACCTCATGATGGCCATTTGAAGATTAGGGGATTAGGGTTCTAGGCATCCCATTTCCACCTTGAGACACAACGAATGGGGTCTATGAGGGTGTCGGGCAGCCTGTATGGAGTATACTAAATAATCCCTATGGTTATATTACCTATATATTCCTGCAGTCTTCATATATACTGAGTCAGATGCTTCAAAGCAGCAGTGATAACAAGTTAGAGGCTAATGCAGAGGGAGGAAGTTATTTCAGCAAAGCACCGTCACAGGAGAAAGTATATCCATGCAAATATGCTCAGATTTTCTCAGGCATTGTAAATGGAGAAAAACTGATGGGATGGTCCTAGAGACTGCCATCAATTGGAAGTGCCTTCTTCTGAAGGTACTATGCTTCAGGCACATTTTCTGATGTCTCAATATCAACTTTGCATATTGTTTAAGACTATGCCCTAGAGAACTGGGTACTCCCATTACTGTCTCTCGTGTACAGTTGACCTTTGTGTTTGCTTCATTGGTAGATGGCAATGTGGAGATGACACATATTTGTTAGCTGAATGTTGGAGGACCCACCTCTCTTCTACAGTGAGTAGATGGGTGTTTATATAGGAGAATATCCTCCTCTTTAGAGTTTTCTCTGTTTCTTTCTCAGTCTCTGTCTCTGTCTGTCTCTATGTCTCTGTCTGTCTCTCTCACTATATATGTGTGTATATATATATTTCTAAATGGCTCCAACAGTTATAATGCCACTCTCCATGAATTTCTATCAGTGAGTTAAGATCTGAATGATTATTATACAGGTTATATTGTATTACATAGATTATTACATAGCTGTATTGTGAAACTAATGACTATCATGTAGATTAGAAGATTAGAAGCCAGGGGCCTCAAAAAGTTAAGGTTGAACATTTTTATTAGGTTGAACAGCTAAGTAAAGTGGAAACATGGAGCAGATCCCAGACCTTCTGGCTCCAAGGGATTGCGTCCAACAGACATGGCAGTTCTATTTGCACAGTGTCTGGCACATTGTAGGTACTCAGAATATATTGTTGAGTAAATGAATAAATGTCTCGAAGTCTTTGGGTCATGACCTGATTACCTCATTCTTTTTTTTTTTTTTTTTTTGATCTGCTGTGTCAACCTAGGCAGTTACTCAATTTTTCTCATGACAAAATCCCTCAGTCACCTTTTGCCCCCTTGGGGACTTTCTGTAGTTTCTCCATCAAGCTCTTTACTAGTCTTGCCAGGGAGCAAGTGTTTTTATTGGAACAGCATGAAATGTGACATTACTCATAGATTCTGGCAGAAAATTAGTGATAGCGAAAACTAGCTCAGCACAGCTGGGCACGATTGCACCTTCTCCCTGGAAGCAGTAAGCTGCAGGACTGCAGGGAGTCATAATGGTCTAACGAGGGCTAATGGTGAGGAAACGATGGACCCGAGGCCCATAAATCAATCTGAGCACCAGGATGGCTAATGAAATGCTCAGGAGATGCTTGAGCTCATCTGAGCATTGTTCATGGGTGTTTGTCTCTTATTGGACCATACTTTTTTGTTACATAAGGAAAAAGTATAACAATTTGTAGTATATTGAAAGTCTCAGAAGGCTGAGATATTTGCAGATTAGTAAATAAATGGGGAAATATGAAGCCCACCTTCACCTTCCAGAGCTCCAAGTTCATGATTCTTTCATTGCCTAGGATTTATTCCTATTTTAAGTATTTGTCAAAATCAAGGATGGTTCCAGTTTTCAGCCTTGGTCTATTTTTTGTTAATATTCAATGATCAGTGAGGCAGAAGGTTTAAGGTAGCAAGAGACTAGAGTTTAATCAAAGGCTTATATGACTGCATTTTCATTCTCCAGTCCAACCAGTGGTACTAACCCTTCTGATATCACAACATTGGTTTCAGTCCTCCCAATACTTGGAAGGTCCTTTTGTTTCAAATATTCACCTTTTAAGAAGAATCAAAGTGGAAAGCTTGACTATGACCACAGAGAGCTTTAAAGGTAGAATTTGTCCAATCCTTTTAATAGTTCCCTCTGGAACAGAAATGATTGGCAGCAGTGATATAAAGTCAAAACTCCATGACTCACTTGAGGCAGATTCAGGAGCAGCCCCTTCTCTCTCTTCTTTTATAGAAATATTCAACAAGGAGTTGGCCCAGCTTGTAAGCAGACATTTCTAAGGTGAACTTTGCAAGCATGACATGTTATGTTTATAAAAATAATATAAAACATCTTCTGGAAAAAAGAAGCATACATATCTTGAGATGATTTACTTGAAAATAATAGTTAACACATATAATTTTTTATTTCTATTTTTTTTTTCCAAATACAATTTTTCCTCTTTTGGGGGAACTATATGGTGAGAATCAGAAAGCTTTAGACTGATGAGGCATTTATTTGCCCAAGGGTCTCCTGGAAGATACCCACATGTGAAATTATAATAACTGCCTTTTTAGGATTGAAGATGATGCTGAGATGTGCATGAGAGCCTTCCTTCTGATCTCTGCATTGATACAAGTCTTTTATGCAGTGTGGTGCCCTGTGTTCGTAGAGGAAGGTGCCAAGTAGATGACTGATTCCAGAGATTGGAATGGGAAGTGAGAAATTTCTGGGACAGTTATATGACTTCTCTGGTTGCTAGAATAATCTATTGGTTTTCAGACAGAGGCATTTGCCATCATTTCTCTGTCTGCAGCACACCCCAAACACTCACTCTCTGTGATAAATCACTTCACGGGAGTGTGGAAATGAGTTGCAGCCATGGATGTTAAGACTAGAGAGAGAACAGGGTCATGATCCAGAGAAAAGGGCCAGGATTACCATAGATACAAAGCAGAGGAGAAAAGCAAAGTCATGCCAGAAAGGAAAATAAGGCAGCTGTTTCAGCAAAACCGCATTCTCATAGCAATAGTAACTAGGAGGACTGTCCCTGATGCTTCTAGCGAAGGTTGCTCCAGAGATGGCCTTTTCATCTCTACCAGCCCTGACTTCTGCACTTCGACTCAGAATCATTCTGTTACATCAACTGGTTTTGCCTTCATCCTTTTTCATGCCCAGTCATTTAGCCTCAACCCTGTCAAGAATATCATACCAGTCTGAGTGACCATGCATCTTTTTTTAAACTAGATGAAGCAATGGCTCACCCTAGTCCCAGGCTTTTATTTTCTGTCTTATTACTTACAAATCCACCCCATTATTACCAGAGATAAAAGTAGAAGAAAATTCAAAAGGAAAGTAGCCCAGACTTTTCACTTCTAGACCTCTAACATTTGGCTTTCCATTGCCTCAGGAAGAGAGCCTCTGATCACGCTATTCTAAAAACATTGCTTTTGCCCAGATCTGAAGGACTTCCAAGAGCAAATGACTTCCAAATTGGTTAGGGCTGAAATGAGTGCTTCCCATCTCCTCCTCTAGTCAGTGTCTACCTGGAAAATTCAACAGATATTTGGCCTTCTTGCTTGTCACTCACTCATTGAGGGGTCAGAGTTAGAAAAAATATTGTGATTTGTACCATAACACAAATGAGGATGCTGTTACTTAAGATATTTGAGTATAATTTATATGTGGGAGGACAGGCCTACTATTCTGAGGCTGAAAAAGGAATGTGGATCTCAAGAGATGCTTGCTGGATCTAATGATGGGTACATTTCCCCTCACAGAGGGGTGGGGTTTTACTAGAAGGGACTATGACCCAAAGGCCTTCTCTGAAACTTGGATGTAATCAAAGAGTGAGAACTGAATAAGCAAACTTTCAAATGAAAAATAAAAGTCTAACCTTAGGTAAACAAGGGTTTCTGGTTATTTATCCTTATTCAAATGACCAGATAGAAGGTGTCAAGCATAATAGACTTGCCCTCTTCTTCCAGGTGATAAACAAATTCCTTCTTTGTGTTATTGACTTACAAAGAAATAACTACCTAATATTTCTAACAAAAAGAAATTGTCATGTTCTAACAAACACCAGGATTATAAGCCAAATATAGTCAGAATCTTTTATCCTGCCCTAAAGTTCCACTCCTGGGTGACTTGGGCCAGGCTCTGAGAAATGTCTGGCAAAACTAATGAATCTCTAGAGGTCATAAATAGAGACATTGCTGCTTGCTGAGACATGCAGCTCCTTCCTAGAGTAGCTGGGAATTGGTGATAACAAACCACAATAACCCTGAGCTTAGAAATGGATTTGAATTTTTTTTATAATTATACATTTTGCAATTTTGGCAGTTTTGAAGGTAAAAATGTGTCAAAGGGTAATATGTCTCAAGGACAGTGCCTGTTAAATCAATATTAATTAAATAGGCTTATTTGTATTTAACAAAGCATTGAAGTGTGGAGGAAGGGATCGGCTGTGACCATTTTCTTTAATTTTCTTTGGCCATCTGTCAGGTAAGGTAAGACCTCCAAATCCCATACGTCAGCATTTTAAAAATATAGCCAATTTTCAGCTTAGGTTGCTTACCTAATGATGTGTTTACTATGTCTCAGTTATGATTTACCAGAGATAAAGCTGTATTATTAAGCAGAAAGGAGGATCACCTACAAAGACAATAGAGGTTTTGAAGCAAGAAAAAAATGAGGTTAGTTCTTTTAATCAAATCAGAAAACCCAAAGAGTGTGACAGCATGTAGAATTGAGATAACAAGTACTATCTCAGCATGAAACATACAGGAGAAATCATGTGTGAGCCAGCTGTATTATGGAAATACAGCTGAATAGGCTTTGTCTATCCATTTTATATCTATTAAGGACCATGGTCATTACTCCATACTCAGTATCGTACAAAGCTCATAAAGGAAAAAGTATATATATTCTAATGGAATGGTCAGTAAGACCTGAACGTCACTTCTAATGAAAGTGTTATTGAAAGCTAGGAAGAGTGGTGAGGACAGATCCCAAGAGCCTTAAGAACAAAGCTCATTGTAAACATGATTGGACCTTTTGCCAACCATGGAACTTTAGAACACCATTCTGAGCTTTTTACAGATGAAAGCTTATCAAATTTTGTTAGAACCATCCCCGTGGCACTATCCTGGCTTAACTAGTGTGAAACTCATGTCTCAATTGAAAAAGTCAGAGTCCCTTACCTCAAAGCCTGACTTCCTGTCTCCTTTGCCCTTGTGCTTCTGGCATCTAATGCATGCTGATTTTGAACTTCACTGCATAACAAAGAAAAATTACATATGTTGGGAGTAATCCAGGAACTACCTTTATGTCCTGGCTTCTATCACCAGAGCAAAGAGCAATATGATATAATTCTTGCTATCAATGACATTATAATCTGACAGGAAGTATCTGGCAGTTAAACAAAATATATGCACTTTGGAGGGGAAGAAATACAATATATGCACTCTGAGGTGGGTAGAATGTTTTGTGACCTCGGAGGGCAGATTTTCCTGCCCAGGCATGGAAAGAAGGAAACAAAGTCTTAAACATTCTTTCCAAATATAGGGTTTAAGTCACTTCTGAGTAGATTTGGAACTGAGTTAATACAGGAATAAAGGTGTCCCTGTCAAAACATTAATTTCCCCACCTGAAAAAGTTTCCATAGAGATGTCAAGTTTTGACATGGACCCCGCCAATGACAGTGGGTTGTTCAACAACAAAAGACATAGTACATTTCTTTGAGAAAGGTTCAAATATGTACATTTATACCACCACCACCCCATCCTTACCCTATGCTACAGAGAGTTTCTAGCAGAGTTTGAAGTCTTTATCTTCTGATGAATATATTCTTTCAATTATAGTAGTTATTTTCTCTTATTTTTACCTAAAATGACCCACTTCACTGATCAAGGATACTTGTCTATTTTGGAGGGCCACAACACACCATGCTAGACTTTTTCAGTTCTTGATTTAGGCCTAACATTTACAGATCTTACTGAAACCAATATAAGCAATAAGAGAACGTGATAATTTCTACCATATGCATGTACAGCTCTAATACTGCTTTTGAAGGAGCTCTAGTTGCATAGAAATTTTGCTTCAGGACAATGAGTGAACCACATGATGAAATTCTATGGGATTTCCCATGTAAAATTTTTAGAATATTGGAAATCTTTATCTTCTCCTTTTTGAAGATAAAACAGCTTTAAAATGCTTATTGAAACTTTCTTCTTATGTCATACCTTCAACATGAAACACTTTATAGCTAGAAACAGATAAAAGAGCCAAGAAGCTGAGGATTTTCTATCTGAATATCTCATTGTTATTTTTACTGCCACTAAGAAACAATTCCAGATTTAGTAAGAATCCAGAGAAATGCGTTTACTTGTATTATGGAATGGTATGATCATGAGAAACTAAGTTTTGCACCAATATAAACACCACTGGTTGGATGGTATCTAAATGTGTTGTTCTCATTAGATGAGATGCTCAAACCATGGTGGGAATCCCTTTTATTATATTACCTTGTGTTATGGACTGAACTGTGTTTTCTCAAAATTCGTATGTTAAAATTCTAACCTCCAGTATGACTGTATTTGGAGATAGGGCTTTTAGGATGTAATTATAGTTGTGAGGTCATAAATTGGGGTCTTAATCTAATAGGATTGGTGGCCTTATAAGAAGAGCAGGAGATCAATCTTTCTCTCTCCATGTGCACACACCGAGAAAAGGCCATGTGAGCACACAGCACGAAGGTGGCCCTCTGCAAGCCAGGAAGAGAATCCTCACCAGAACCCAACCATGCTGGCACCCTGATCTTGGACTTCCAGCCTCCAGAATTGTGAGGAAATAGATTTCTGTTGTTTACGCCACCCAGTCTGTAGTATTTTATGATGCCAGCCTGAGCCGGCTAACGTACCTTGCCTTAAAAAACATAAATCCCTTCTGAGGAAACACATTCATACCTGTATTTTGATCATTTGAGCAACCACTAATCCAATTTCATGGTGTAAATTGCCCTTCTTGAAGCGGTGCACACCTATAACCTTACAGTAGCCCTGGCAGACTTGTGTTTATCCTTCATTGACCTTATAACAGCTCAAGTGTTTTGAACCTTATGATTTTTTGTCCCTGACTACTTCCTCTCCATGAATAACCATTGAGACATAAACGAAAGCCTCAGAAGGTCTAACATTCCTATTTACAAATGTCAGGTAATTGATCAATGGTGTAAAAGTGAGCAATAGCAAAGCATCTTTGGTTGATGCTTGGCAGCTTTTCACTTAAATATTGAATGGAGAGACCTCATTTTCTAGAAAATAGTTTATATCAGGTCGTGAGAACATATCTCACAAACTGACAAATATGTGGTTTGAGGGAGTAGAAGAACACCTTTGGAAAAATATATCACTTTGAAACTCTTTAGAATGTAGCATGTATTAAAAGTAAGTAAAAGTAAATACTTTCCATGGATTAGAGCAACTTAAATCCTGAAAGGCTTTAAAATGGCAATGGAGGTTAATCCTTTATCAAATATGTGATTTGCAAATATTTTCTCCCATTTTATAGTTTGCTTTTTCCTTTTGTTGATGGTTTCCTGTGCTGTGCAGAACCCCTTTAGTTTGGATGGAGTCCAACTTTTTTATTTTTGTTTCTGTTACCATTGGTCCTGGTATCAAATTAAAAAAAAAATCATTACCAAGACTGATGTCAAGGAACTTACCCCTATGTTTTTTGGTAGGAATTTTATGGTTTCAGGTCTTATGTTCAAGTCTTTAATCCATTTTGAGTTGATTTTTGTGTATGGTGTAACATAGGGGTCCAATTTCATTCTTTTGCATGTGGCTGTCTAGTTTTCTCAGCACCGTTTATTGAAGAAACTATCTTTTCCCACTGAGTATTCATGGCTTCTCTGTCATAAATGAATTGACATTGTATGATTGGTCTTATTTCTGGGCTCTCTATTCTGTTCCATTGATCTGTCTATTATGCCAATACCATACTGCCTTGATATATCTGATAAGGGGCTAATATACAAAATATGTAAAGAACTCACACAACTCAATAGCAAAAGAACAAACAATCTGACCAAAAAATGGGCAAAGGAACTGTATTGACAGTTTTCCAAAGAAGATGTGCAAATGGCCAGCAGGTCCATGAAAACGGTGCTCAACATCACTGATAATCAGGGACATGCAAATCAAAACCACAATGAGATGTCACCTCACAACTGTTAGGATGACTGTTGTCAAAGAGACAAGTGAGATGTATTAGCAAGGACATGGAGAAAAAGGACCCCTTGTTCACTGTTGGTGCATGTGTATTTTGGTTCAGCCTCTTTGGAAAACAGTATAAAGATTCCTCAAAAAATTAAAAATAGAACTACCATATGCCCCAGCAATCCCACTTCTGGGTATATATCTGAGGGAAATGAGGACAAGATATTAGAGAAATATCTGTGTTCCCATGTTTATTGCAGTATTATTCACAATAGCCAAAATATGGAAACAACCTAAGTGTCTATTAATGAATGAATGGATAAAGAAGATGTGATACATGCTTATATCAATGTATATGATGTGTATCTAAATGTTATTTAACCATGAGAAAGAAGGAAATCGAGGGCATTATGCTAAGTGATATAAGCCAGACAGAGAAAGACAGGTACTACACAGAATTATTTATACGTGGAATCTAAAAAATTTAAAAATGTCAAACTCATAGGAACAGATAATTTAAAAAGTGGTTTCCAGGGGCTGGGGGTTGGGGGTAATAGGGAGAGGTTGAGAAAAGGTTATAAGCTTTTAACTATAAAATGAAATAAGGTCTGAGGATCTGATGTAAAACATGGTGATTATAGTTGATAATGCTGTATAACATAACTGAAATTTGCCAAGAGAGTAGAACTTAAATGTTCTCACATACAAAAAAGATGAATATGTGAGGTGATAGATGTGCTAATTTTAATTAAATAGATGGGGAGTATCCTTTCACAGTGTATGTGTGTATATATATATATATATATATATATATATATATATATATATAAAATCACCACAATTTACACTTTAAATATCTTATAATTTTGTCAATTATACCTCAATAAAGCTAAAATAAAAATTAATTAATTAATTTTAAAAATGGCGATGAAGGAAGAATAAGATCCAAGGTTTATGTGATTTGAAGTATTTGATCTGATGATTTATGGTTAAAGAAGATTTTGGTTTGTAAGCTGAGGAATTATTTGTCCTGGGACTAAAACTCTGAGATAAATATACCTCTCTAGTACTACGAAGAGTCTTTAACTTAAGCCATACTAATTGTTTCTAAATCTACATTTTTAGTTTTAATTATATCCAGGAGATGCCGTGGATATGAAAAGAACTCGGTTAAGGATGTATCAGCCGGGGAGATTCAGGTGACGGTGCATGATTGTAAGGGTCTGCCAGATGAGAGGAGTGGGGCATTTAGATGAGATCAACACTGATCTGAGTTTACCCAGGATGAAGGTTTTTAACTGAATGGATGATTTTTTTCTCTGGTGCTGATTTTCCTTTTCTGAGTCTCTGTCCTCCATAAATCACCTACCTAATTGTTCATCTATCTAGTTATCTAGTTATTTTTCTTGAAAGGTAAAGGAATCTTCATTTTGTCCCCAGGATGACTAAGTCCTCTGTTTAATCTAATTAAATATATCTTTTCTCTAAAAAATTAGTTAAAAACCTGGGATAGGAGATGCCACTGACACATTTTGAAAAACTCATTCATCTTTTTTTAAGTTCAAATTCTCTTTTTTGAGTTTATTTATTTTTCTTTACTTTTTTCTTTTTTTATATAAATTTATGTATTTGTTTATTTATTTATTTATTTATTGGCTGTGTTGGGTCTTCGTTGTTGCACATGGGCTTTCTCTAGTTGTGGTGAGCGGGGGCTACTCTTCATTGTGGTGCACAGGCTTCTCACTGCGATGGCTTCTCTTGCTGCAGAGCACGGGCTCTAGGTGTGTGGGCTTCAGTAGCTGTGGCACATGGGCTCCATAGTTGTGGCTCGAGGGCTCTAGAGCACAGGCTCAGTAGTTGTGATGCACAGGCTTAGTTGCTTCACGGCATGTGGGATCTTCCCTGCCCAGGGATTGAACCCATGTCCCCTGCATTGGCAGGCACATTCTTAACCACTGCACCACCAGGGAAGCCCTCTTTACTTTTTTAAATTGAAGTATAGATGATTTATAATATAGCATTAGTTTCACGTGTATAGAATGTATATATTCTTTTCAGATTCTTTTCTCTTATGGGTTATTACAAAATGTTGAGTATAGCTCCCTGTGCTATACAGTAAGTCCTTTGTTGGTTATCTATTTTATATATAGTAATGTGCATATGTTAATCCCAAATTCCTAATCTATCCCTCCTCTTTAGTAACTATAAATTTGTTTTCTATGCCTGTGGGTCTATTTCTATTTTTATCTAGTTATCTAAGTAAGAAACTTGCAACCCTAAAGTCTCAATCCCCAAAGACATCAGTCCCCAAATCTTTTTGATCCCACACCTCAAATAGCTCTCAAATCACTCTCTGCTTTTCACCTACCCTTTACGACCTAATTCCAAACTACCATGATCTCTTGTCCTGCATCCATCTCCGTACTACTGTATCCATGTGTGTTCTTGGCTCTTTAAATCTGAGCCAGAATGGTGGTTTGACTAATTAGATCTCTCCCATGCTGAAGGCCTTTCAATGTACTCTCAGGATACAACTCAAAATTCTTTCTCTCTCTCTCTCTCTTTTTTTTTTTTTTTGCTTTTTATTGGAATATAATTGCTTTACACTCTTGTACCAGTTTTTGAGGTACACCAAAGTCAATCAGCTGTAGTTATACACACATCCCCATATTCCCTCCCTCCTGCCACTCCCCCCAATCCTCCCTGTCCCAGCTCTCTAAGGCATCATCCATCATGGAGTTGATCTCTCTTTATTATACAGCAACTTCCCATTGGCTATCTATTATACAGTTGGTAGTATATATATGTCTATGCTACTCTCTCACTTCGTCCAAGCTTCCCCTTCACCCCCTGCCCCCCCAACCTTGTGTCCTCCAGTCCATTCTCTGCATCTGCATCCTTATTCTTGTCTTGTCACTGGGTTCATCAGTAGCAATTTTTTTTTTTTTAAGATTCCATATATATGAGTTAGCATACGGTATTTGTTTTTCTCTTTCTGGCTTACTTCACTCTGTATGACAGACTCTAGGTCTATCCACCTCATTACATATAGCTCCATTTTATTCCTTTTTATAGCTGAGTAATATTCCACTGTATATATATGCCACAACTTCTTTATCCATTCATTTTTTGATGGGCATTTAGGTTGCTTCCATGTCCTGGCTATTGTAAATAGTGCTGCAATGAACATTATGGTACGTGTTTCTTTTTGGATTGTGGTTTTCTCTGGGTATATGCCCAATAGTGGGATTACTGGATCATATGGTAGTTCAATTTTTAGTTTTTTAAGGAACCTCCAAACTGTTTTCCATAGTGGCTGTACCAACTTACATTCCCACCAACAGTGCAGGAGAGTTCCCTTTTCTCCACACCCTCTCCAACATTTGTTGTTTCTAGATGTTTTGATGATGGCCATTCTGACTGGTGTGAGGTGATACCTCATTCTGGCTTTGACTTGCATTTCTCTAATGATTAGTGATGTTGAACATCTTTTCATGAGTTTGTTGGCCATCTGTATGTCTTCTTTGGAGAAATGTCTATTTAGGTCTTTTGCCCACTTGTGGATTGGGATATTTGCTTTTTTGGTATTAAGCTTCATGAGCCGCTTGTATATTTTGGAGATTAATTCTTTGTCCGTTGCTTTGTTGGCAAGTATTTTCTCCCATTCTGAGGGTTGCCTTCTTGTCCTGTTTATGGTTTCTTTCTCTGTGCAAAAGCTTTTAAGTTTCATGAGGTCCCATTTGTTTATTCTTGATTTTATTTCCATTATTCTAGCAACTCAAAATTCTTAACATAGGTTACTAGGCTCAGAGTATCTCACTAGCATTTTTCTAAGTCACCGTACTTATTTATTTATTTTTGCTGTGATTCAGTCACACTGACCTTGATAATGAGGTACTTGAGAGGGCTACAAAAATATAGATTCTTAGATGAATTGAAACCAATTATTAAATGAATTAAAATGAAGGAATGGAGAAACTGTGGCAGAAAAAGCATAGACAGCATTGATTCAAAGACAAGAGTCCAGGGCTGGCTATCTATGAGAATGAGACTAATTAAAGAGAGACAAGGAGAAAGTAGATCTTAAATATTCTCATCACATAATCACATGAGGGTAACTTTGAGATGATGGAAATGTGAATTAGCTTGATTGTGATGATATTTCACAATGTATATGTGTATCAAATCATCAACTTTTACATTATATATATGTATATGGTTTTGTTTGTCAATTATATCTCAGTAAAACTGGAACAAAAAAGAAAAGTAGTTATAAACAGTTACAAAATAAGACTAATAATATAATGCATGGAACTTGGGAGGACCTTGGGAAAAGTATGGGGGAGCTAATTTCCTTCTCTTTGATAGTAGGGAAACAAATGCTACTGTCAAAAATTTAAACATATTAACAAATGAGTAACAGCTTCTTCATTTTTTTTTTATAATATTATGTCTTAAACCAAAAAGGAAGCTTTTATAAAATAATATTCAGTTAGTGAAGAAATACTTGTTTGAAGTTTGGCAAGCCCTTTGATTTCACATTAGGATATTTTTTTCCTATTAAATTCAAGTAAAAAAGAAATTCTCTGTCTTTATATCTACATTTGTGCAAATAGACAACTGAAATGATAGGGAACTAATATTAATAATGGTTTTGGGGAATGTAAGTATGGTCAGCTCTTACAGGAGGGATGAAAATGGATAGAGGACAGCTTTTTCTTTTCATTCTCTAGTTTTCTATACTGTTTGAATGTTCTAATATTCATACTGTGTTAATACTTCTCAACAGGGGTTATTTGAGCAGGAGCTCATAGTCAATTTTTATTCTTATCTTGTATGATTTGTCATTTTTGTGTATATCAATAGGTCATATTTGAATTTGGACACTTTAAAAAAGAGATGTAAGTATAGAATATAATTAAAAATGAAAGTAATAAATCAAAAAATTAAATAATACTTTAAATATCCAAAGGTTTAAAATAAAAAGTAGACACAGTAACACAGATCTTGGTTAGAAAGAAAGAGTGGAGGACTAATATAATTGAGCATGGAATATATTTTAGGAATGTAGGAATTTAAAATCTCTTTTAAATTACTGATATACAAATGAATAAAATGGCCAAAGTGCATAAATATATAATGTCAAAATAACATGTAAAGGCAGAAGTATAATTAAAATATATTAAAGTTTGAGTAGAATAAGGGCAAAGAAAACAAAACAAGACCAAAACTCTAAGGATTAGAAGATTTAAAAGAACAAAGAGTCAAGATAAGCTAAAACAAATAAAAGAAGAAACACTTACACAAAGAATATATTACATATTTACACAAAGAGAAAATTAAATTTACTTAAAATAAAATAGAAAAGTGTTAAGAAATGAAAATTACTATTAAATGCAAAGAAAAGACTAGATCAATATGGAATGTACTAATAAAATATGATAAAAGTACTAAAATTATAAAATGGCATAAAAGAGAAGGATTAGATAAAAATTATAAAAGAAAATATACAAATATAGTTCAAGATTACATTTTTGTTGATTGTTATATTTAACTAAATGGGAACAAGATCCCCAAATGCCCAGAGTGCGCAGTTTTGAATCATACACATACTAGCTGTTTGCTCTTCCTACTGATAATAAATGAAGACAGATTCAATCTGGGCAGTTTCTTCTGTGTCACAGTTATTCCAAAATACAAATAAACGAAGTGTGTATAAAGGAGAAAAAATTAGAGCAAAAACTGAAACAACAACAAAAATCAATGATTGTTTCAATGCTAATTCTGGAAGTCCTGATTCAGGTTATAATCAATCCTCTCCCCAGAGCAGAAAAAAAAGGAAACATGAATAAGAAAAATAAAACAATATTTTTAAAGTCAATAATATGGTAAAGTATTGTGAAATGTAAAAATATTCAATCACAAAGGAAATGAGATAATGACAATAACATGAAAAATAAGCTAAATTACTAGAAATCAAATAGTGGTAAACAATAAGTGCTTAAAAATAAACAGGCGACAGGTGGTTGAAAGCAGAACATTAAATGAGGCGGCTGGACAACATCCAAATTCTAACAGTTTCCTAGTATGAAAATAACAAGACAAAGAACGTGTTATTTTATTTTCCCTTTATTTCTATGAAGGTTAATGGAAACCATGGTTATAGACTCTAGGGATTGGGGGAGCTAAGACAGAGATTAGTTTCTTGCAGTAAGAAAGGGGTTTGGAAGAACAGCAAAGATGAAAGCCTGAGGTCCAAAGCTGCATGGGAATTATAGTAGCTAGGTTGAGTGTTCTGATAGCTAGAGTCCTAAACGTTAGCAGCCAAAGAAGTATTTGAGGGAGAACAGTTATATCTGCTGTTACCTGTTATTAAATTTCTTGTTTTGTGGTGTGAAATGGAACCCACTTCTCTTCATCTTGAACAGACACATGCACACACATACACAGACACACACACAGACACTAACAATTTGGATAATACGTTTGTTTGGAGGTATTTACTGAGCACCCAGCACTCCTTTCATCTTCACTTCAGCCCTAAGGATAGTGATCATTACTCTCCCCATTCCACAGATCAGGAAACTGAGTCATAGGGAGGTTATAGAATTGGAGGGAGGTTATAGAATTGGAGGGTGGCAGACCCATTTGCAAATCCATGCAGTCTGTGCCACACTCTCTGCTGTGTTAAAGTAGTCCCTGACTGGGGAAGCTTAAACCCAGAGGCTTCCCATCGGAATCGGTTCATATCAAGCTTTCAGTTAAGAATTTGAAGGTCCCTCTATCTTCCCTCAGACCCCAAATAGGGGTCCTATTCTTATTTTAAAACAAAGATGAAATGGGAAAGTATTCAAAGTTTCCTTGAGAATATTTATACTAAGAATTTGGTCAAAATATTTAGAGGACTCAATCTTTGTGTTTTCACTTCCTCTTGGATTCCTCCTTCCTCGTGGGGAAGGAAAGATACCATCTTCCTAGGATCCTGTGGCGTGGCTTGGCACAGCAGGGCTCAGCTCCCAACAGCTGGAAGGTGCTTGCTTCTTTGAAACCATGACAAACAGAAGAGCAGCCTGCTTATTCGCTTGGCATCCTATAGAGCCTTTAGAGAGAGTTTAGCCAGTTAGCCAGGACTGTAAAACCCCCAATAATTTGGTGGCTCATTTCATTTCAGAACAACTCCCCATTATGCTTGGAAGTCATCTGCCCAAAGTTTATCCAACTCATTGGCTGAGGAGATAAATACCTCCCTCTGTGGGGAAGTGAGTTTTCTGTCCACCCTGACGGATTGTTCCTGGGCTTGCTCACAAGGTTTTAAGTGACTGTTGTCTCTGCAGATTCCTAGGCCCAGCTCACTTGCTCTGCACTTATGTTTAATGAGGTGTGTAAAGGCAAAGTAAGGAGAAATGAATTGCACAGGAAAATACAGCAAAAGATGTAGCATAGGGCAATCTTTCTAAATTCTGGCCATCATATTGCCTTTTAATCACAGCATAATGTTCCATACCTGCGGCTGCCTATAAGTCAAAACTTGCCTTCCTTGTCTCGGTCTTCCATGGCCATGAACTGGCTTTTGCGATCTGCTGCTGTCCTTTGCATTTGCACTTTTTGATGATCACACTTTCCTCTACAAGTATTTCACCAGCGAGATGAATGTCTTTTACTCTATGGATTCCCCACCTTACCCCACCTCTCTGCCTTCACTCTATTCCCCTGACATGATCTGATCTCCTGTGCATTTTCTTCATCCAGCTTTTACTTGAATTGTGTATGTAGTAGCTCAGCTCCAGGTGAGGACCTCACACTTGGCAGAAGAGCAGCCTCTTTAAGACAAGAGAGTCCTGTTTTGGACCCCCATGTACCTGTGCTTCAGAGCCGTTAAAGCCCCAGAATTGCAATTAGCAGTTCCTTTACCAACGACAGTGCTGGAGAAATAAGCACTTCTAATGTTAATTTGGAAACAGGTGCCACAGCCCCGCCTACTCTTTGACCCCTTTAACTTGGAGAGTAGAACTTGCCAGCCAGAGGGACCCACTGTGCTTTCAAAGTGAAGCATCCCTAGCTGGAGCCTAAATGATGCATTCAACCCAAACATCTGCACAGAAAACTTATTTCCATGCCAGGATGGATTCCCCTTTAATGGGGGAGTACAGCTACACTTTCAGAAATGACATTAAGCCACACTCTGAGTCCTGTCTTCTCTTCCTTTTATACTCATGACTTTCTCATGCTGTTGAGAGGAATTGCTGCCCTTCTATTTGGCAGGTTGTGGAACACATCTGTCTAACTGTTAGACCTTCTCACCTGCTTCCACTGGCAGTGGCCACCCCAGCCCCCTCCCACCATGCCAAGTTCCAGAACCCAATTGAGTGATAGGAGTAAAGCTGTAATGTAGTGAGGTCCAACATGCAGTCAAGGCACTGAAATTTTTTAAATAATAAAGCATGAAAGATCTTATACATTTGGAACTGTAAGGACAAATATCATAAACACCAATGCACAGTGCATCCAAGAAGTAGAAAATTAGTTGAGCCTCCTGTATACCCCTCATCAGTTGCATTATTTGGAGGTCCTTCCTCCAAAATGTGCCCGGTATACTGATTTGCTGTTATCACATCTATACTTTTTTTATGCTGTTACTCCCCATCTAATTATCCCTAAAGAGTATATGGTATTTAGTTGCATGTTTTTCAACTTTATGTAAATTGTATTGTACTGGAACTATTCTAGTGCCATTTGCTTTTTTTCTTTTTTTGCTCAGCTCCTCGTTTGTAAGAGTTATTTATTTATTCATGTTGATTTTTCCCGCTGTATTCATTTACTTTGAGTACTCTATGGTATCTCATTGTATGAATATATTACAATTTATCATGCTGTGAACATTTGTATATGACACAATTTTAAGGTGGTCTATAGAATATATATGCCAATATAGAGTTGCTGGGTGGTAGAGTACCTAAATTTTCACCTTATTAGATATTTCCAAATAATTTCTAAGGTGGTGGTACCAGTTTATATTCCCATCAGTAGTGTAATACATGTCTCTATGTCTCTATACCATATCATTACTTGGAATTGTCATACTTTAAAATTTTTGCAAACTTGCTGGTGTGGGATCATATTGTATGCGGTTCAAATTTTAATTTCTCTAATTACTGGTGAGGAAGGGCATCTTTTGTATGTTTTTTGGCCATTTCAGTTTCCTTTTCTGCAAATTCCTAAGAACAGTAATTCTTTGTCCTTTCTGCCTTCGAGTCTCTCCCTCTATTTGCATTTGAACAAGAGCCTAAACCCTATCTGTATCCAGAAATTGGCAACACTTCTTTGACAGACTAGTAGGGTCTTTGCCCCAGAAACAAGTTTCTCATACAGTCATTAGCAGAGGAATTGGAAGGGTGAGGAGAATTTGGAAACTGAGGTCCCTGGTGTGCTAAGGACTAAATAGTTATTTAGTCCTGCTGTTTTTATTAGAATAGACAAGAGTCAAGGGCCCATGAAACAAAATGATGAATCATGAAGTGACTTTATGTTTCAATAAACAGTTTTTGCCTATCACGGTCTAAGTAGAGTTGTCTGAATTAGATAATTTTGTAAAACATGTAATAGAGAACTAAGAAGTATTTGGGGCTAAGAAGAGGCAGAAGTAGAATATTTTAATTAGCATGAAAAGATTTTTTTTTTTTTTTACTTTTTTTTTAGTGGTTCTGCGATGTAACTACATCTGAAAGATAAGTGCACAGGTCACCAGAAAGAAGACCAATTCTCTTGTCCATTTTTCTCACTCCTTTCACTTCTATATTACTTTTTGGATTGATCTTTGGGAGAGAAGACAGAAGTATTGAACACTTTGCCAGAAAATCTGTGTGAATAAACACATGAAGAAGCTGGAAAATGGGTGTTTAAGGGAGGAAAGTAGAGAGGGATAAACAGCCCTGTAGCGAGTTCAGGGAGGGGCATTGGAAGCATGACATGGTGGCTGCTCTGGGGTAGCTCTGGGATCTGGGATTTTGGGGACAGAGGACCCTGGGTTCATCAGAGGCACTGCTGTGAAGTATCACTTGCTTTCCTATTTGTGTTCTTTTGAGAGCTGCAAAAGAGAATATGGAATCACTTTTCTAATTACTTTGATTACTCATGGCTTCAGAAAAGGGAAGATCTAGGAGTATGACATTTGTTAGGATTACATAACTATCCTAAAGTCATACCACTCAGGACCCCTTGAAAATTCTACCTTCCTACCCTCAAAACCTAGAGACTAAATTGAGACTTCCTGTCAAAGGGTGATTATAGGCATATTAATGTTGAATTTGTGTACTTTCAAATTTCAGACACAGTCTTATATCATGGAATATGCACTGGAATTTGATTTGAAAAAAAAAAAAAAAAAAACTGCTAGGGTCTGATCCTTCTTACCTCTTAGTGTATGGGGTGACTTTAATCTCTTTGAAGATGTCTTTGCCTGTGTAATATGATACGGAGGACCCTCTCCTTGTCAGCCTGATAGGGTTGTTGCAAAGATTAACAACTGAAAATATTTATGCAAACCTGAAAAGTGTACAACAATATCACAGTGTTGGGCTAGGAATTTTTTACATAATTAACCATTTTGGAGAGGTGATTGGCTGTGCCTCGTGACTGTAGGCTTTGCTGCATGAAAGGGGAAATGTATGTACTGGTAGCCCACAACTACCCATCCCCAACAGGCACTACACAGAAAATCAGACTACAGGAAAAATTGAAAAAAGAAAACTATCTGTATATATGACTATTTTGTGCCCTGGATTGGGGAGCCTGTTGCAGGATAGTATTCTGTGCACATTTATGAGGAGACTTGGTAAAGGCTTTGCCCTTCCATTTAGACACTTATTGTACCCAGAGAACTGCTGTAAATTACTAAGGGTGACAAAGGGACCAGTGTGAAGCATGAACTCAAACGGCTGCCCCCACTGTGGGCATCTTCTCCCTGACGGCAAATGTCTTCCAGAGGACGAGGGGCACGCACACCAGGGAAGACAAACCATTCTGTCAGGGAGGAATATGACAAGTGTGAGATTGCTTTATTTAAAAAGAAAGCCTTCCTTGTTGGAGGCATCTTATGTTCTTGGGATACAGACGAGATAAGCATACAGACTCCATGGCCATTAATACTTTGGGAATGAGAAATGAAACATTTCTTTTGAGTGATAATTTGGGCCAGCAGGTGTGTTTGCACACAGATAAATGGAAAGCCTGGGGGGGCACAGGAAGTAAGCAAAGAGAATTCAAGTAGAGCAAAAGAAAGGCCAAAAAAAAAAAAAAAAAAAAATGGTCAGGGCTTCTTAACCCCCAAGAACAGAAACAACTGAGAACCACATAAACTACCAAATAATGATAGGCTACAATGTCCAAATGAGCTTATGAGAAGTGAATTACCTCTAGACTCCTGGTTGCTAACCATTTTGTGTTTTAAAACAGAGAAGTTGATTTTAAAAACTATGGAATTTTTTTTCTTCATGGGAAAAAAAGGCAGATATTTATACAGGTAAAACATTTTGCATAATTTTCATAGGGTTGATAATTCCTGGGATCCTTCAGTGTACCTCTCCCAGGACTCCATGCTGACCTTCTTCCTTATCTGTATGGTGTGATATGATGTGATATGACGTGATATGATAGGATGGGATGGGATGGGATGGGATATTATATGATAACAAGGAAACATTGACTTGGTTGAAGGCAGAACTCTAAAGTACATGGGTACAGGGAGGTGAGGCCTTTTTTAGGGAGACCTTGCTCTGGGACAGTTGTCTTTACTGAGTCCAGACTCCTGATGCGTGTTCACAATTAGGGGAGGATATATTTTAGAGGACATGAGGATATCTGTTGCTCAGTGGTATCCAAATATCAGGCATCAGTGTATTCCCTGGATCCTAAGTACACAACTGCCGCAGGCAGCCCTGCAGACAGTGAGGGTCAGTATTCCAGAACACCATTCAAATAGGTTTTAATGTGAATGGTGGCCCCTGGGGTAGTTCAGGATGGTGGTCTGCAAAAGTAGCTACTCCAAGATGACCTTCTCACCATTACAGGCAGACAGCAGGGCTACAGAGAGTACAGAGGTCTTTTATCTAGTCCTCAGGTGTAGGCTGGGGCAGATCAGCATGTCCTCACAGAGAGATATCCAAACCAGAGTGTGGCTTCTCCTGAAAAACAAGAACCACAAACAGATCTTTAGAGCACTCACAAAGAAGGAAAATATCTTTGTGCTGAAGTCAGTGGAGTAGCCAGAGTGAAGGTGTACATGGCTTGGGGGCTTCTATTTCCATGGCTGTGGGTTATTCAATGAGAAAAAGCAAATGGAACACTTGGCATTAATACAAGCTGTGGGAAAGTCAGTGCTAGCCACTTTCTATTCCTTTAATGACCCTGGTAGAGGGTGGGCAAGACACACATGGGCCCTATGCTAGGATGTCAGAGTGAGAGAAAGTCTACAGTTCTGGCCTGAAGTCCAATGTCCATCAAAACCTACCAGAAAGCAGTTCTTTTAGGGTTATCATCTTCTTACAAGGATTTGCTTCCATCTATGGAAGTATTCACGGTGGAACCAGCCAGAAATCATAAGGTGAATGACACTGATTTTTCATTTTTTTGAAAACTGGATCATTTTGTGCTAATTTCATGACTCTGTAGTGAAAATACTCCTCTCCAGAGAGTGTACTACAGATTTCTGGAGCTCCTAAGATTCCATCAACTGCTTTATACTGTCACCGAGATAATTGCATCAATACCTATTAAAGCAGCCAAGGTTGGGTTCTACTATTGAGGATCTCTTTGGAACAAGAGAAGACAAATGAGCACTTATTGACCACTGCAGTGTACAGTTTGCACTGCCTCCCCCTGCTTTCCCATAGTTGTTAGAAGGTCATTTGTCTAAAGGGTAATTCTCCATCACTTCTTAAATTAAATGCTCTAAATATCACTGGCCTCTCTCCGTTTAGACACATTTTTTTGGAATTCAAACCTATGTGCCAGCTTCATTGTGTAGAACAATTTAGAATAGCAAATGAGTTTCAAAGAGAAGTAGGCAGTTCGGGTGTTTGTGACAGTGACATAACTATGTAAAATGTCAGATTTATGTCAAAGATCTGAGATACCAGACCCTCAAGGTGCCTACTGTTGTTTGCTGGTCCACAAAATGGATTTTATGTCCATTTTCCATTGCTACCCAGAGAATAATAACAGAGAGCTAGAAGTTACCCTAGCGATAGCTAGGTTACCAAATGCAAGCCTTCCTCTGAGAGAGTTCGAAAGCACTGCATCCTGGGCTTCTATTTCACCTACACTATTCTATGCTTTCTGCCAAGTTACCAATGGCTCCTTTCCCTTATCCATTCCCTTGAACACTGAGAAATGTTTATTGAGTACTGTAACAATATGGCCAGCACCCTGCCCTCTAGAGCTTATAGTTCACGGGCATAAACATAAATAATCATTGTACAAAGTGACAAAGCAGTGGCGAAAGGACAAGCTCTGAGTACTGTGTGACTCAGAGTAGTCAGGCTAACTACATTGTGGGGTTAAGGAGGGCTTCCAGGGAAGGTCGTGCCTGAGTTCTCATGATTGCAGAAGGGAGAGTTTCCCTTATGGAAAGAGTGAGGTAAGATATCTCAGCTGGCAGGAACATCATGAGAAGAGGCTAGAGACGTAAGGGAGATCCTTGCAGGCGGAAGTCAGGGTTTGTGCACAGGGAGAGCAGGAGGTAATTCAGATAGGGCATGGGGGGTAGCATATCAGAAAGCCTTCTTCCTTCAGCTTTGATTACTTTGTCCTTATCCTTTGGGTCAAAACACACATCTTACCATGAAAGAAAAGCAGACAGATATGGGAGATGGAGAAAAAAGTATATATCCCAGGGAGCCTTATGTAGCTGAAGAAACTTCTAGAGTAAGAAACCGTGTTTTGTTTGAGAAAGCTGCAGTTTTCTGAATGATAACATTCTATGAATTGAGATATATTTTGTGGTAGAAAACAGAAAGAACTTCTAACACAAGGAGAGAGTTTTTCTATGACAACTAAAAAGGGAAAATGGAATTTTACCTTTTGGGATTATTTTACAATGAGACCTATACGGAGGCATAATTCCAACAGAACCTGCTCTCAGCTTCTTCATTTTTGATTAATATGATCACATATATCTAAAATTGGTAAGATATGAATATTGACTTCACTGGACTATTGTAGAGAATGAGTAAATTACATATGAGAAATTGCCTATCACAGGGTCTGGCACATGATATAGAATCAGAAAATATGCTCCTCTTTTTCCCCCTTCTCTCCTTCCTTTCTTCCTTTTGGATTCCTCTTTCCTTGATTGTTTTGATGGCTAAGAGAGGTAGCAATCTAGCTATAGTTTTTCACAAGCAAGCTGTTGAATTTATATCTACCAAAACCCATGCATTGAAATAACAGTGACAGGCTCTTTCAAATTTTTCAGGTCATTTTCACCTTTGTGATTGTTGGCAGTAAACCTGTGGAATTGAAATATGTTTCCTGACCACATTTCCCCTCCTTGCCACACGTGGAAGCTCTTATTTGCTTTGAGAACCTCTCCCTAAGTCTATTACTGAGAGGGCTGATGCCAATATTGTAGGAAAACAGACACAAGCTCTTTCTTTTGGAAATGAAAGAAGGCATGTGGTAGTGAAGTCTCCAGAGACCTGGAAACTTAGTGTGTAGGCACAGGGTCTTGACTTGAGCTCATATTTTTCTTTGGGTCTATGTGAGGTAGATCCTCCCAACTCCAACAATGGGTAACCAGATAGAACCAGATGCTCTATAGAGAAATGAAATTGCTGAGCAAAGAGCTTGCACTTTCAAAGGAGCACTTAATTAAAACACAGGAGTATCAGAAACTTCAAAAATATGAGTGTTTCAAGAGAGTGAACTCTAACCAGTTGGCATTCTCCCAAGCAAGCCACTGCCAGAATTGTTTCTAAAACATAGGTCTGATTATGCCATGCCTATGTGCACAAACCTTCTTTAACTGCCCATTGACTTCAATATAAAGTTTTAAAGCTTTTCATGGATTAGTGAAACTCATGCATTTAAAGTTGCTTCTGAGCACCTAAGATTTCAATTCTGACTTCCCCTTAACCTTCTCTGGGTCTCTCAGATCTCCGTGTAAGGCTGAAGCAAAAATGGAGCCACTGATGACTCTAAGAGAAAGATTTCTGAAGAGGAGTGTTATTCATCTGTCATCATGAGCATTGTCCTCATGGTTGGCTCATGAGAGGGACCTTTAAGGAGTTTCAGGTACACTGCAGCAATTACTGTGAGGTTCCTATAGCCCCAGGGAACTGGGATTCGGGCTCCTGCATTCCCCCAATCAGGTTCCGCTCTGAGAACAAGGCTGGCCAGCCGTGTTGTGTCTAGGTCTCTGTTTCCTAATTGCTGGTCAGCTAACACCAAAGGTACATTTTTACCTCCTCTTTCTCACACCCTGCTCAGCTGCAGGGTAATAAATTGTGAGTAGAAAAATCAAAAAAGTCCTTTGGGTCTTGGTGTTCCAAAATTACCACCTAGAAGAAAAGACACATTTTCTAGACAGAATCCTGGTTCATAGGTGAGTTACAAATATTTTTTTCAGCCCCCAACACATTTCATAATGCATATGGTGGAGAAGTGGAGGGAGAACAGCCATTGTTTAAAAGCCAGAAGAGGGCAGTGGACCAAGTCAGGAACTGGTGGAAGACAAACTAATATTGTCTTCTTGGCCCATGAACCATCTAGTGGGAGGCAGTGTACTTGACCTGTGGTTTCCAAAATGGGTTGTTCACACTCTAGAGGTGCTCAAGATCATCCATTGCAATATGGACTTAAAAAAAATAAGGGCTTCTATTTTAATAATCAAAAAAGAACAAGAATGAAATTCTACTAATATTTTATATATGGATTGACACTGATGTCTTTACTTGGTCCACATATCACATGATCCCACCTCAAGTTTAGTTGATGAAATATCAAGGTTCCGAAACAGGGAGGAGTTGACAGTGGAGCCTTATACTTCATTTACTTTTGGTATAGGGTGATGTTTTGCAGCTTCTGTGTGTCAGGTTAAGTGGATTTACCCTTTATCTCATTTTAACTAGATCTGTTCTACTTCCATGCTAAGTGGGTATATCTCACGGTATATAGGAGCTTCCATGACATGGGCCAGTTGGACTCTTCCATACATGCCCTGAAGGAAAGAGGACTTGATGAAGTGGTGAAGTTTTCAGGACTGTTCTGGTTGAGAGAAGAGGGAATGATGAGCTTCACTGTGGATGAGTAGACAGTGTTACATCTAATAACACTTCAGATTAAACTGCATTAAACAGTGAGCTCAGAGCTATTAGTTTCAATCAGGAGTTGAGACACGAAACTCAGAATTATAGAGTGTTTTGTGACAACATGAGTTTGATGTGCTGGGTCAGCCATAAAGGCCAGTAAAACGTGAGATATTGTCAAGAGGGAGATTGAAAAGAATTTCTGCCTTTAAATCTTGATTCAGCAAATCGTTGATTGAATACTTGTTATGTATCTTCTTGTTAGAATGATACAAGTCTGCCTACTACAATTTACAATAGATTCAGAGAGTTAAAAAAAAACTCCAGAAAAAAAGCAATGAGAATTATCATTGGAAACAACTAAACGAAGATAGAACATAAGTAATTATAATTCCTTAAGAAATGTGAAGGTGGAAGGAGGGGCAGGGACTAGCGTATAAGATAACAGAACAATGGGCTCTTTGTTAGAACCATTTTTTATCTCTTTTCTTTGTTAATAAGATTAAGGACAAGGCCGGGGATAGGATTGGGGGGAGGGAGGAGAGATATAAACCAGTTGAACCAATTATGTTTACATGACTACAGAGATAATTTCCCCAGATAAATAGCTCAAAGTCATATTGTTGGAAACGTAGGGTATCAACAAGACTCCAGCTATATGTCCCCAGAAGAGCTGATGAAATCTTCATGTGTCTTATCCTTCCCCTCGGCAGTTGCTTCTTCCTAAGCCACTCCACTACCCTCATCCCAGTAGTATCCTTTTCCCAGGTGGGATTTGGTCAGGAAAGCAGAAGCACTATAAGATTCCAAACAGGAAACTATTTCATATGGAAAACTACAATACCATTAGATGGACTGAGGGAGTGATAGGGAAAGATTCGAATGGCTTCTAGGAAATCAATATGTGACAGAATAATCAGAAACCACCACCTGCAGGAGATACCTCACTTGCATGTAGTGCCAAAGTGAGTGATTTGCTCAAATAGGCTCCAAACTCCTGGCACACCTCTACCATCTGCTGAAGCCCATGCATCTGTCTGCATCTGCCACAAAAATAATATGACTTCACCTTCTTGTCCACTTTCCATCTCTCACATGACTGCCTTTCACTGGCAGAATCTAAATCGGAACCCAGCTCATTGGGAAATGCAGCTCCTAGGCTTGTTGCCCTTATGATGTAAGAGAGGGCATAGAAGGGGGCCAGTGGTGCCAGGGTCCCAGCAGATGATTGAGCTCAGGCACGTTTACTCATCAGGAGTCATTAATATCTCTCTGCTCCACTGGTAGTCCTGAAGGTGTTTCAGTCCAAGGTCACTTCATGTATAGAATTATTTAATTTAGGCCTTCCATAAATACCATATCACTAACAAAATAATGTGAGCTGATAGCACGTTTTTAATGGTGTTAAAGTCTAAGAAGAAAGGCCCTCCTCTCTTGCTTTAGTGGGGCTTCCATACACTGTGCTGATGTCATTCCACCGTCCCAGAGAGATCTTTATTACTCCTCTCTTGCAGTCTACTCTCCACAAACTCCCTTGCTCTCACTTTCAGCATTGTTTTGCTCTCCATTACCAAGCCTTTTTTCTACTGTCCTTCTGAGATAGTCAGTGAAGAATATACCTCTGTCACTCAGCCACAAGGTAGGCTTTGTACTCAGACTTTTATGTGAAAACCCAAGAATTACACTATTGAATTTGATTCAGTCTTTCATTTTATCCCTGGGAACTTGGAATATCTTCCTTTAAGACTGAAGATACTATGAAAGAAAATGCCCTGGGTAAAGGCCTAAATTACTGGTTAAGGACAAAACTGGTTTTCTGACTTACTCCCCAAACGAGGAAGTGTGTGTGTGTGTGTGTGTGTGTGTGTATGTGTGTGTGTGTGTGTGTGTGTGTGTTGTGGGGGTTGGGACAGGGCAGGACACAGTTTCTCATTTACTTTAGTGCCTAGAATTAAAAGAGTGGTGTTTATTCTCATCCCCTTTGTCCCAGACTCAGGGCAGGTCCTTAGCTTCAATTGCACTTTTACCTCATCCTTACAGGAGGTTGAAATAAATACATAAACTAGTCCTAGAAACTGAGCAGAACACGACAAGACAGGTGCAGGCATATCTGAATTTGAGCAATGGGCATGCAGCTTTGCTTCCTTTCAGTGACATCTACTGCATCTCAACAAGGAGACCTGCATTAATGCTTTGAAAAAGGAAATTAAAAAATAGAAATCTATTTTTTATTTAAGCTTCAAAGTTAGAGAAATTGTGCATTAAGACTTCTCGGTCAAGCCTGAAATTATAACTCGAGGCATAGAGCAGTGGTGATCAACTGTGTCTGCTTTTTCCCCCTTCCCTGGTAGTCCTAAAGGCTGGAGAGACCCTGCTCTGCGGGTAGAGTACTCTCCTTACAGCAACATCATGAAATTCTCCTTATTAGCCGTTGCAGACCATCAACACCAAAGGCCCACAGGCAAGAATAAGGAGATACCGTGGGTTGTCACACTTTGCCTCTGTACATTTCTTCATAGAGCACTGAAGTGTAATATTGATCCAAGAGATACTGGTCATGACTGTATTTCTTTCCACTAAATTAAAAAAATAAGAGAGAATTTTGATGAATTGAACAAAGTCTGGATGCTTTATCTTGCACTGACATTTTGATTTTTTTAAGGAAATGCATTTTCTAGCTGTATCCTGCAGATAGATAACTCCATTATTCCACTTTGTTGGAATTGCAGGGAAAATAATCAAACTTGCCAGCATGCTCAAGTCTCAGATTTTTCAGCTTGTCATAACTCACACAGGCTATGCCACAAGGTCTGCTGGGATGGCAAGAAGGGGAGTACAGAGAGAGGAGAGCAAGCCAGGAGTGGGAAAAGTTAAACCCCAGGTATTCATCTATTTGTTAGAATGAAATCTCAGAAATCTCAGTGGCCAGTGGACCGAATTGAAATGTCCAAGTTGATGACCAGAAAGCCATAACATAATATCCCAGGACATTGGCCTAGAGACTGCATTATAATCTCCTAGGGGGATGGTCACAAGACCATTTTATCATGTCCTAAGTGGCAGTCGGGAGGCCAGTTTCTAGTTTATAATGTCTTGGTGGGGCAAGGAGAGCAGATCATGAGACTACATTATGAAGTCCAAAGTTATGATCTTAATAATACTGTAATCTATGAGGTATGTTTATGGGAGTCAAATGATAATTTCAAAGGGCACAAGCCAAAACACCATATTGTGATGATCAAGAAGGTACTCAGACACTGCACATTATAATGCCTTGGATTGCGACCAACAAAATCCATTTTTCTGATGGCCAGCAGATTGGCTAGCTAATTATAGTGTAGTGCTCAAGGATTGGGAGGAATTACCTTCTGAGTTCTCTGGTTTGTGGACAAAGGTAGGGAAGCACAGATCTATGAGTAAGAGGGGTAAAAAAAACTTACTAATCCAAGGGAGGATTTGTTTGAGTTGAAATAGTCATCTTTTTTTTAATATATAAATTTATTTATTTATTGGCTTCATTGGGTCTTTGTTGCGGCACACAAGCTTTCTCTAGTTGCAGCGAGTGGGGGCTACTCTTCATTGTGGTGTGTGAGCTTCTTATTGCAGTGGCTTCTCTTGTTGCTGAGCATGGGCTCTAGGCACATGGGCTTCAGTAGGTGTGGCACGTGGGCTCAATAGTTGTAGTTTATGGGCTCTAGAGCGCAGGCTCAGTAGTTGTGACACACGGGCTTAGTTGCTCTGCGGCATGTGGGATCTTCTGGGGCTAGGGATTGAACCCGTGTCCCCTGCATTGGCAGGTGGATTCTTAACCATTGTGCCACCAGAGAAATCCCTGAGATAATCACCTTTACAATGGATTTAGAGAGTCTTACAGGGTTGGGCTGGGTGGAATAGGCGGGGTGACAGAAAGTCTGGTGACAAATCTCAGAAGCCATGTGTATGAGTCTTCTTGGGCTGCCAAAACAAAAATACCACAGGCTGGGTGGCTTAAACAACAGACATTTTGATTTTTCATGGTTCTGGAGGCTGGAAGTCCAAGATCTCGGTGTCACAGGTTTGGTTTCTGGTGAGGCCTTTCTTTCTGACTTGTAGTTGCCCACCTTCTTGCTATGTCCTTACATGGCCTTTTTTCTGTGCTCTCTTGGAGAAAGAGAGATCTTTGGTGTCCCTTCCTCTTCCTATAAGGACACCAGACCTATCAAATTAAGGTCTCACCCTACTGACCTCATTTAATCATAATTACCTCCTAAAGACCCTATCTCCAAATACAGTCACATTGGGTCTTAGAGCTTATATGTATATATTTTGAAGGGACACAGTTCAGTTCTTAGCACTGTATATCACTGGCTGTGTTGTATATCACTCAGTCTTTGGTTGGCCATGTTGGAAACTGCTCTTACTAACCCTGGTCTTACTAACCCTTCTGCACCACAGGACCACCAATTCTCTCTGAAGAAGATACTCTAAGAAGGATTTGAATAAAAGCACAAGTGTGCTTCTGCTCTAATTCATGACATTTTATTCAAACCTCTTAGAGCACATCTTATAAGTCTTCATAAGCTAGGCAGTTGTGATATATAATTATGTTCATAACTGTTTTCATGTGTGTGGTTTTCTTTTTGCTTTCTGTTACTTTCCAGATTTACTTTTCTCTCTTCTCTATCTGATTTTCTGCCTTGGAGAGTGATCATGTGCAATTCTCTTGCTATCCTCTGGGTATGGGAGATGTAACTGGAAATAATAAGAAGGTAGAAGAGTAAGACCAGGATATCAATTCCTGTAGCTCCCTCCCTGCAAGGGTTTACTAAGGCTGCCTGTATTTTTCAACTGAAGGTCTCTGCTCCTCTCAAGGAAGCTTTCTCTACATCATTCTCTCCACCTTGAGTCTAGTGACTACTCTCTCCCCTCATCCTTTTGGGCCTAAGGGTGAGTAACAGAGTCCCTGATGCTAAGCCCAAGGCATTGTATTACCTCTTGTAGTTCCTTTAAACCCAGCTGACATGTTTGTGAATAGTTCTTTTGTTAATAAACCTTAAAAGTATCCTGAATATGTTATTTGTTTCATAGAAAGGCACAACTGATAGAAAATGCATCATGAAGCCAGCTTTCCATTCTTGCTTATTCTGCTTGAGTCAACTTACATGCACATAATTTCCCAGGAAAATCACTTGTATTGACTGGGATGATGTTGTTACCATCTGGAGATGCTTAGCCACAAGGCATTCTAGGAGCCCAATAGTATGTAGGAATAAGGAGGGGAAGCTGGGATGACTGGGGGCACTGGTCTCCGCTGGAGTGTGGTGGGTGAAGTCTAATCACAGTGTCCAGAAGTGCATGTAGAACCTGAGCCCTGGGACTTCCCTGGTGGTCCAAATGGTTAAGATTCTGCGCTTCCACCCCAGGGGACATGGGTTTGATCCCTGGTTGGGGGAAGTTCTGCATGCCACACAGCATGGCCAAAAAAACCAAAATAAAACAAACAAACAAAAAACACCTTTAAAAAAAAAAGAACCTGAGCCCTACCCAGGCTGGGGCTAAGGTCCAAGGGAGTGAGAACTGCTTTCAGTGTCCATCCAATTTCAAGACAACAGATTGGAAATATCCTCTACTACTCACATATATTAAGGTAAAATGTTTCTTTGATGCTAAATGTATGTATTTCCCCTGTGGGATTCAATAAAGTTTTATTTACTTTGAGTTAATAAATAATACTTCCCTTAATCCCATACTTTTTTTTCCCCTGAATCACTCTTGTGCCCAAAAGTTGCTTACCCCAATTCTGAGTGGTTATGCTAGAAAACAACAGTTACCACATGGTGGTCTAAATCGCAGACTTTAGAGCCAGGAAAAGCTATGCTCAGATACAGTCTCCATCATGTAGTAGCTGTCATTGATAACTGGGGATACTTTTCGTATTTATCTTGAAGGGTTGTTGTGAGGCATTAATAAAGTTCCTTTTGTAGACTGCTTAGCTCGGTTCCTTGCAGAGAGTGAGCATGGAATAGATGCTGGCCACACTCCTCCTCCCCCGACCCTCCCCAGCCGTTCAGCATCATGCAGGGGGTGCTTCGTGGTCCTGGATGCCCAACCGGCCGCAGGAGCCTTTTCCCCTCATTTTTTTTTTAAGCTCTTTATTGGAATCTATTTGCTTTACACTTTTGTACCAGTTTTTGAGGTACACCAAAGTGAATCTGCTGTATTTATACATATATCCCCATATCCCCTCCCTCCCGCGACTCCCTCCCCTCCTCCCTGTCCTGGCCCTCTAAGGCATCACCCATCATCGAGTTGATCTCCCTTTGTTATACAGCAACTTCCCACTAGCTATCTATTTTACAGTTGGTAGTGTATATATGTCTATGCTACTATCTCACTTCATCCCAGCTTCCCCTTTGCCTCCCACCCCAGCCTCGTGTCCTCAAGTCCATTCTCTACATCTGTATCTCCACTCTTGCCCTGTCACTGGGTTCATCAGTACCACTTCTTCAGATTCCATATATATGAGTTAGCATACGTTTTTTCATCTTTATTGGAGTATAATTGGTTTACAATATTGTTAGTTTCTGCTGTACAACAAAGTGAATCAGCTATATGTATCCATATATCCCCATATCCTCTCCCTCTTGAGCCTCCCGCCCACCCCTTTAGGTCTTCACAAAGCATCGAGCTGATCTTACTGTGCTCCGCAGCAGCATCCCACTAGCTATCTATTTTACATTTAGTAGTGTGTATATGTCAATGCTACCGTCTCACGTCATCCCAGCTTCCCCTCTCCACCCACTCTCTCCCCCCGCCCCGTGTCCTCAAGTCCTTTCTCTATGTCTGTGTCTCTGTTCCTGCCTTATCACTAGGTTCATTTTGACTGTCATAGAGGATGGCATTCAACCACATGGAAAGGGCAGCTTGGCAGAGTAGCAGGATTTCTTTAAATGGTGCTGGAACCCAGACATAGCCCGGTTCCAGAAAGGTGGCTGGATGGGGAGGCTGAGGACAGCAGGAACCTCAGCAAGCCCACAGGGTGATGGGCTTTAGGAGCATAATTAAAGCATGGCCTTCCACCCTGGCCAGGATTTGTTCTGCAGCTGGGAGCAGGGGCATCATGGCCAGCCCTGGAAGCTGGAATGGAGGAGTATAGAATTGACAGCCAAGAAAGTGGTTTCAATTCTCCCAGCTCTAATATCCTTTGTCACTGAGTAGTGGTTGAGTTAGGAGAAGGAGAAAGCACTGTCCCAGAGTCTTCAGGAGAAGACACACAAATTTTGATCAGATCAGGCAGATGATGATCTGTGTTTAAGTGTTTTTGTTTGACATTAGATGTTCAAGTGTGTAGGAAATATTTTTTTCTTAGTTCCAACTGATACTATGAGCAATAACAGCTGAAATTTATTGAGTGTATATCATGTGCCAGTGCTTTTTTGTTTTTTGCATCTTAATTGCAAAATAAGCATGGCTATTATTCCAATTTAGAGATGAAGAAACAGGCAAAGAGACGGTAAGTGAATTGATAAAGTTCTCCTAGCTAGTAAATATTAGGACCAATGTTACATCTGAGTCAACTCTTTTTTTTAAAGTATTTAAAATATTTATTTATTTATTTGGTGCCAGGTCATAGTTGCAGCAGGCGGGATCTTCATTGCCGTGTGCGGAATCTTCATTGCAGCGTGTGGGATCTAGTTCCCTGACCAGGGATCGAACCTTGGCCCCCTGAATTGGGAGCATGAAGTCTTAACCATTGCTAGAGAAATCCCTGAGACTACTCTTAGTAATTATGAGGCTTCAGGTTTCTGATCATATTCTCATTTGTATCTCCTAACCAGGGAATGGGCTCACTCACAGGGATTGCTGTGTTTACCTGTTCAATCAGAGATTAGTCACATTTTTACTGCATTTCCCTAGCCTGAGATAAAGAGTCATCTTAAATACCTTGCTGATGGTGAGATTTCTTAGTGGGATTTCTTCTGAATCTGACCTAGATGATCATGGATCGATCATAATCTTTGATGACAAATCCAGCAGTCTTAAAGGTTACCCTCCTTAACAGTGGCCTGGGAGATACAGATGAATCTTTCCAGGCCAATGCCAAAGTAAAGAAGAAAGAAAAGCAAGGGTTTCATGTTTAGCTAAAGTAGGAAGTCTTGATCTGGCATCTTGGGTAGCTGACATCAATCTTTCTTGATGTCAGCTACTTCTCTTCCATGTTAATTTGATTCAGAGGTCTCCA
The DNA here is from genome assembly GCF_030028045.1 of Hippopotamus amphibius kiboko. Classification (NCBI taxonomy): domain Eukaryota; kingdom Metazoa; phylum Chordata; class Mammalia; order Artiodactyla; family Hippopotamidae; genus Hippopotamus; species Hippopotamus amphibius. The sequence goes on along the minus strand of NC_080190.1, from coordinate 53,471,162 downwards.
GGATTTGTACAGGACCAGGTGGCAAGTGGAGTTTTCCTTAGCTGTGAGATAGCTGTATACCCAAGGCTCAATACCTTCTAGTTTTGCATCAGTGGCAGTGGTCAGGATGACTTAGTAAGCAGAATAGTTATAGACAACTAGACTAACTCCTTACTTATTGCTTCTATCTCAAAAGCAAGTATTTTGGGAAGAACCGTGGAGCTGGATTTCTACTTCTGGCTTTTCACTTTCTAGCTATGTCACCTTAGAAAAGTGACTTCATTTCTCTGAACTTCAGTGTCCTCATCTGTAAACTGAGAAAATAATATCTACCTCATGGAAGCAGGTATTAAATGATATCTGAAAAGTCTTAGCATAAAATATATGCTAATTTATGACCATTCTCACTTTTCTCTTCTTTTATTACATTCTACTCCAAAAGGTCATTCATCGCTTTGGGTACCTCCAGTGACAGGAACCTTGCCACTTCCCTGGGACTCTTACTCTGGTCCTTTACAGAGCAACCCTGATTTTTAGAGAATTAGCTGTTTATAATGAAATGCTATCCTGAGGTCAGTTCTCTGAGTTGACACAGGCTAAGTTGAATCTCTGTTTCACATTATGGACCTTTATATATTATAAAGCTAAGCCTCATGACCTCCTAAGTTTTTTCTTCTCCAAGGTAAACACCTATAGTTCCTTCAAACATCTCTCAAGTGCAAGCCTATGAATTATTTCACTAGACTCATCTCTTTGATAGTGACATTCGCTGATTTCTTTTTTCATTAAAAAAAAATTCCCCAAAAGCCAATGTTCACTATGTAAAAAGGAAAAATATACAGACTTAATAAAATGAAAATAGTGACTTCTCAGGCAATTGTTGCTCTTTCACAGTCCACCCTGAGGATCTTCATTCCTTTGCTATCATGAGTTAACTGGCACATGCTGCTGGTACCATCTCGATAGAATAGCTCTCCTGGCCTGAAATTAGATGACAAAATATAAATCGTATTAAGTTCCTCATTAGAGATAATTGAGAAATGGATGAAGAAAGCAATGCCGAACCCTCTGCAAGTTGCAGATACCTCATTAATCTGCCTCATTTGGTACTACCATTTATCTCAAATTACAAATTCACTGTACTTTCATCGTATTTGTACTGAAGGAAAGGACCTGCCCAGAGAATTCAAGGAATTAGATGGGACCTGTATGATTTTGTAAAGAACAACATCCATTCCCCAGATCTTGGGTGACAGCAATCATCACCTGTTCTGTGAGGTCAGGTATTTAGTCAGTTCATCCAGTTGTTATTTCCCATGACAATCTTTTGCCTAAAACTTCTTATCAGTGTCCTTGGGATTATCTTGGTGAAGTGTTTACTGAAACTATTACTTCTTGAATTGTCCTGCATGTTAATTCCAAGTTCAGTCATCTCCTGGTTCCCAATTCCCAGTCCTCTCATGGTTTTGAGAACCTAGAATACATTGGATGTTTAGAAAGAGAAGCTTATGTAGTCAGTATGGCAAGGGAAGGTAGGCACTCCCGAATGCAGAAGTGGTTTCCCAGATTCCACCCTTTAGGTGTAGTTTAAACAGTCAAATGTATTCTCTATCACGTCAGTCCACTATGTGTAATAGGAAAACGTATGTGGTCTCTATCAGTGTCTTAGCTACCTTAATACATGCACATGCATACACACACCATGAAAGACAACTCAGGAAGAATTGGTTCTGAGGTCTAGCTTTGCTTATTCCCTTCAAAGCTGAATTATCTCTTGTTCTTTCCAACCTCAAATCCTCCTTTTTGTGAACCTAAGCATTTCCTTTACTCACTGCTAGTGGCCTGATTTCTAAGTCTCCAATGAGTTGATGATAAAGTTCTGAATCTGTAGCTGGCATGTGGAGTGTTCTCCCACCCCTGGATGTGTAAAGCTCTGTAGTTCACAGTGAAAAGTGATGAGGACAAAATGAGGATCATGGAAGAAAATTAGAGTCAGAAGCTCTTTTGTACTGAGGATTAGATTCTAAGTCATGGGATAGCAGTTTCTTCCTGGATTGTTTGTTTGTTTGTTTTCCTTGGACAAGAGTGTGAAAGTGAAGAGGAATTTGGGTCCCCAGAAGCAAGGTACTATGAGAGCTCCACAAACCTCTGCAGTATAAACCCAAACCACTCTTTGACCACAAAGGCAGGTGTTTCTGTACTGTGCACCATTGGATCTTCAGCTCCAGGCACTTAATGGGCATTCAATAAATGCTTGTTGAATAAATAAAGCATTGACAAATGAATGGAAGTTAAATGACTTTTTACGCTTTGTATTTTCTCTATATTTTATTTTTTAAAAATTTTAATTCTTTTCTATATTCTTTTCCATTATGGTTTATCACAGGATATTGAATATAGTTCCCTGTGCTATACAGTAGGACCTTGTTTTTTATCCATTCTGTATATACTAGTTTGCATCTGCTAATCTCAAACTCCCAATTCTTCCCTCTCCCACCACCCCACCTTGGCAACCACAAGTCTATTCTCTGTGTCTGTGAGCCTTCTATGTTAATTTATTTTTATTTCTTCCTTCTTAGTTTTTGCCAAGTCTTTTTGAAAATTCTATGCTATCTCATATACTTAGGGGTTAAGTTTTAGAAAACTTGCATCAGTAGTTGGGCCAGAGGTTAAAAGTGACATATGGACATGATGTATCCTTGGAGCCATGAAGGGGATGCGTTGGGGCAGAAGTATGAATTGAAGAAAGAAAAGGAGGCACCCATGAAGTCAAGTCCAATGATCTAGGTTCATCTATGGTGGAATTTTAATCTTTGTTTCAGACTGAAGGCTGATTGCTTCGTATACAGGGCATTCTGCAAAGCTGTCTTTATTTCTTAAAGTAAAAAAATCAGAGGCAGAGTGAAGCTGGTTGGAAACTAGGCTGCTGGGAATCTGAGGCTGATAAAAGGGTGAAAAGTCAAAAAGTTTCATGTGAAGAGAAGGAAACCACTTCAGGAAGACCCACACTTGGGACAGCTTTTCAGCCTCTGACCTTGTACCTGATCAGCCTGACTGCAGAAAACTGTCTGCTTTTGGAGTTTCAAAACAACAGTTTGCAAAGGGTTTTTTTTTCTAGGACTTGATGAATAACACTAGCAAACCACCTCAGGAAAGAATGAGTGAGAACTGCCTTAAACCTAAGTGAATACTTCACCCAAAAAAGTTTTCTTTTGTGAGGCTGTGATCTGAGTGTCGACTTGGTTCCTGAACACTGCACATGTTTCAGAAGCACCTACTCCAGGCACAAGAACAGTTTCAGGACCTGGGATCCCAAATGTTCACTCTTAGACCTCAGACACTCTTCTTTCCTCTTGATGTAGAACATCATCCAGAGGCAGTTGTTTGCTGCAGGGCTGAGTAGGCACAGCAAGAATCAGTTTGCCAAGGATTTCCCCCACTTCCGTCATCTAATCATCTAATCTCCTTGTTCTTCAACCCCTCAGCCACCCCCTACCCCACATCATGCTGGATGGTCCCATTGTTCTGATTGATTCCAGACTTGTGTCGATGGGCACAATCGTAGTCTTATTCAAGGCAGAGATGGAAATGAGTGTGAACAGTGCTTCCTTCCCAGGTAGAAGACTGTGGTCATGGCTTATCTCCTTGAGAGACGTTCCATACTTTTCTAGGGAAGAATACTCACGTCTACCCTCTCTTGTTAGGAGAGTAGCTGCTGTGCCCTTCCTCCCCATGCCCAGCTCTTCCCAGGAGACCCGGCGTGCTGCTTTTTTATAAGAAGGGGGGAGGTCAGGCTAATGGTGCCAGAGCTCTGCAGGGCTGGACAAAGGCTCTCCCAGGGAGGCAGACATCCACCTTTCTAAAGCTTGTTAAGAAAGAGCAAAGGAAAGTGCACAATCAGAATTAAAATGAATTGCCTTGGATAGCCAGGATGAAAGGTAAAGGATTTGTGAAAGATTTCTTGAGTCCATCTTTTTTGAAAAAGATGACAGCCTCTAAAATAAGTAAGACTTTCTTCAAGGTCTAAGAGACCCCATGATCTCACTTTGAGATTCAAGCGACAACACGCCTGATGCTTATTTCAATAGAGGTCTTCAGGATTCATAACGCGAGGGGGGGTACAGAGCATGGGAAAAAGAAAGGGAAGAAGAGGGGCATGACCGTCCGCCCAAATTTCCCAACATAATTTCTTTATCCTGATGTTCGAGAGGGAAAAATATATAAGTACTTAATGTATGATAGTTCATAAAATCAATTTCGAATCATGAAAGAAATCACTGCTTTAGCACTCAATTTAATGAAAAAAAATTTTAAAATAAGAACTATGGGAGAAACAGAAACTGAATTGAAGAAACCAAAATACTGAGTGCTGTTACATGGAGGGGCCTATTACTATCACATCAAATTATGTCCTCCCCCCGCCCCCTGCCAAACATTTTAGCCTTGTTCTTTCTCTGCTCTGCTCAGGGGGTCTTTGCAAATGCAAGTGTGCTGGTCTTTGGGGATATAGGGCACATGCTGAAGTGTCAGGAAGCCTCCAGAGGCACCTGGGCCATTCACAGACTGATTGGTGGTGCATCAGTAGATTGAGACTACAGGGGAGCTGATTGCTTAATATGAGCTCTGAGTTGCTACAGTGATGGACGGGGGGAGAGATTGGGGAGGAGAATGGAGATTTTATTGTAGTTTGACAAAGAGCCTCATTCCTGCAGTCTCATCTAAGATTGGCACAGGACAGAGCTTGTTTCCCCATAGCAGTAGGCTTAACTCGTGGCAAGCTACCCTACTTTCTGGCAGTCAAAAACGACCTCTTTCTTTACTTCATTACCCAGTACCTCAAATGGCCGTGGCCACTAGATGAAGTACTGATGCTAGAGAAAATTTCTTAGAGTGATTCCAGGAATTCTGTCAGGGCTAAATGTGGCTACCCCACAGGCTTCGTAGTCAGAATGCTTTCTCTGGTTGGCAGATGGAAATATTTTCTGGTTTTGAAAGCTTTCCCTTCCATTATCTTCTCTCCTGTGTTCCTCACTGTTTTCCTCATATTGCAAATCTAACAGTAGAAAGAAAAAAAAATCAAATGTTAAAATACAGCTGTTCTTGAGTAGGTGAGGGAGGTAGAGTGTAAGAGAGAGAGGAGATCCTGAACTTGATTGGGGTTAACAGGCACAGTGTTCTGGCTTCAAATTTAAAATCACACAGTGGGGTAGTTATCATTCGCTGAAGTATGGGTCCTCAACTGCACAGACCAGGCTGCCTACCTGGACATGGCGAGTGTGTCTGGGAGTGTGCGGTGGGGAAAAAAAGACACAGAAGAGATTTTGGCATAGGCTTGTGGACATTTGAACCTGTGCTCAAGGCCCCTTCCTCCAGCTGCCCTTCAGTGTTCACATTATGTGCCCCTGGGATGGGACATGTCTTTCTGCTGTTATATAGATCCATAGGCATCCAATAAGGGATGAAAGATCTTTCCCAAAGAAATCATTCCTCATTGGTGTGGAACACTTGCTTGAAAGAGATTGAAAGACACAGCTAATTTAGCAAAGCTCTCCAGCCATCTCTCTGTAAGATGGGCTTTCTTCTGTGTAAACATCATCATGAGGTCCAGTGACAGGGAAAGCCTAGCAGGCATGCAGGAAAACATCTTTCTAAATTTGAGGTAAGGAAGGCTTTCTTAATTAGGGCACAGAAAACACAAATCATAAAAACAAAATGGTAATTTTGATTACAGTATAATTACCTTTTCTGTTTATTAAGAAACATACAACGACAATGCAAAATCTGGAAGAAGGATATTTGAAATATGTATATGTCCCTCTCCCCAATAAAAGAAATAATATACAGAATAATGCAAAATTCTACAAAGCACTAATAAATGAAGCAAGCAGTGGGGAGTGGGGTGAGGTGTGGACAGAGGATCAGCAAAAATGTCAACAGAAAATTCACAGAAGAAATCTGAATAGTCAGTAAAGATATGTCAAAATGTTCTATGTCATTAGTAATAATGGAAATTCAAACTAAACCACAAATTTCACACGAATCAGGCCAGTAAAAATGAAAATCTCTGATGCTACCATGTTGGCGAGGTTGTGGAGCCACAGGGATGCTTATACTTCACTGATGAATATGCATGTTGGTACCACTTCTTTGAAAAAACAATTTGAGAATAACCAGTAATGTTGAGGTTGCCCAGATTCCCCAAGCCGTCAGTTCCACTTCTTTGTAGTGTTGAGGTATTTGAACATGTATGTCAGCAAATAGGTAGAAAACACTCTTACAACATTGATTCTAATAGCTAGACGGGAACCAATACAAATGTCTGTCAATTGGAGAATGGATAATTCAATTATGATGTATTCAAACACCAAAAAAAAAAAAAAAAGGAATACAACACAATAGTGAAATGAAAGAACTAGAGCTACATATATCAAACATAATTGAGAAAAAAACTGTAATCAATATGACTATGTATATATGAAATATGTATATTTAATATAATAATTTTATATTTACATATGTGAAAAGCATACAAAACAATACTACACATTGTATTGAGTCATAAAAATTTTAGTTAATATTTGAATAAAGGTATAGGAATAAAAAGCACTAAATTCAGGATAATATTTTTCTGGGAAAGGAAGGAAGAGAATTGGGGAGAGGTCCAAAGGGGTATTTAGTTCTGCTGACAATGTTTTATTCCTTATTAGGGGTGCAAATGCACAGATATTTAATATATTGTTGTAATATCTATTTATATGTCTTAAGCAGAGCAAGTTAACTTTTATGAAAAAGAGGTCATGGTAGCTAGTAGCATATGGTAAGGCTTTTATTTCCCTCCCTTCAAGCAAAAGTTTGCTCTCAGGAATGTTCCCTGCTTTTTTCATTCAAAGATATAATGAGAAAAGAGAACAGGGAAAACCAACAAACAAAAACACATTTCACATCAAGAAGATGTTATGCTGTGGCTAAGTGGACTTGGCCACCACAAAAAGAGAGGACATTTGTTTTCGTCATGGGTGTGTTTAACCACATTTCATTCCTTCTTCTCTTCAAATACTTTCATTTCCCTCTGAAGGACTCCCCCTCCTCCATTCACAATCCGTGGTGTTACATAGACCTTTGTGGAAAATGTGACCTAAGTTAAAGCTAGTCGTCAGGCTACAATGATTGATTCAAGCGTATATTGTTCAGTAAAAGTCAATGAGATACAAAACATTTTGCGGAGTGTCATTGAAAAGAAACTCTTGCCTTTCCCCCTCCATTAGCTGAGACCAGAAGAGAAGGTAAGTTCCAAAGCTGCTTCAGGCTTTTTGTGACTAGGAGTCTCTCCCACTGGTCTGACTACGAAGGCTGTGAGGTAGAAATCTAAGTGAATAAATAGAGTTGGAAAAACTAGGTCCTGAGAGATTGTCAAACCTTCCAATCAAACTGTGTTTGACACCAGTCCCACCTCTGAGCTCTTCAGAACTGGTCAGTACACTCCCTTTATGAATATGATCTGACTTTTCCCTTTCTTGCAACCCAACTTGTCTTAACTGATAAATTTTTTGTTAGTAGTGAAACATCAAAATGAACCCTCCTGTTAGTAACACAAGCAATCACAGTTTTGGCTGAAAGGAGAGCTCTCTGTCCTCCATGCCTACCCATCTCCCACCTGCTGGGTCATCAGTTCCCTTGGATCCCTCTCCTAACACCTCAGCAGCTAATAAAGGGAACACAGCTGGCTCCACTCAGATCCAATACTTAGCCCTTTTGTCACAGAAACTGTCTAATCAAAACTATGAAAATTGCCTTCCCAGAAATTAAATCCTTCTTTTGACTAGAGACACTTATCCCAGCCAAAAACACTTGATGAAGACCCAGTTAGGGGGTCATTGTTATCTTCACGTTGAATATCTGAGAAAAATGAAGGAAACAGAGATCAGTCCATGAGGAGGTAATTTGTTTCTACCGTCAAATGTTTCACAACACAGGTGATGGTCTAAATTTAAAGAATCTTTAAACAGCATGTACCCAGACTAATGAAAATCAAAGTTCAAGGGCTTATTTCAATTCTGATGAACAATCCATCCATTTGTAAGGATTTATTGACTAGCTGGGGAATATTTAAAATTTGCATTTCACTTGCCACTTTAGAGTTTTGTTCCAAGAGCATTTAATCTTCTTTCCTCTTTCTCTGTTCTTTAAAAGGTCTTGACTTGCTATTCTTAAATGAAATTATCCTTGTCTGTTTCCTCTTCAGTGAAATGAAACCAACTTTAAATAACTCACCTAGATGGCTGAGATTTAAAACTTTTTGAACAAATACTTTCTCTCAAAGTTCCTATGAGTTGTGATGTTTTATTCTATCCTATTCCATTCCATTCTATTTTAAAATATCTTGGCCAAGACCCATTAAATTGGCTGCTGTTGAAATGAGTGATCTCTTCCAGAGCTGTTTGACATTTGTTTAGGAAAATCTTTGACTCAGAAAAGCCACTTTTTCTTTAACTTCCTTCATCTTATGTCTAATATAAGAATATTTTTAATTAGTCAATGAAGGTGATGGTACCTGGTAGTCTTGTATTTCTACTAGTTTCCCCTCACCTGGCTCCAAAAGAATCTTTCTGGTTATTTGCGTTTTGCACATAGGTGCATCTAGTGTCCTTTTCTTCTGCACAAAGAAGACTGATCCTACATTTCTCAGGCTCTTTTCCCAGCTACCAGTTAGGTTTATCCAAAATGACACACTGGCAATTGAGTGCCAGGCAGGGGAAGGGGAGAATCACATTTCCAGTTCTCTTCTTAGCACTGGCTGCGTCTCCCATGTGATTCCCCACTCTTGTTGGAAGCCTCTGTTCGATTCTGGTGTCTATCTGATCGACTCAGCTCCTGGCCTCTCTAAACGTGTCATCAACTTTGCTCCCCGGCCCTACCAGCAGAAGAAGCTTTCTGTTGTAGCTAATCTCTAGATTGCTTTCTCTTCCTTTATTTGGCTTTGTAATGCTTCCAATAGCCTTGTTAACTAGTTCTCATACCAAATTCCTTCTACGGAACTACCCCACCTCCACTCTTTCTTTAGGCTGATACGTTTGACTGATACATATCAGAATTGGGTTACACTTGTTAATTTGACCCAGATTTTGAAGTTTATTTCTGGGAATGGGTGGATTTGAGCGTCCAAAATTCAAAAGAAAGGGATATCATAGAAAAGTGACCCTGACATTCTGCGTGAAGTTTTCTCTGCAGGCATTTACCAATCCCTCAGAGACTGAGAAACCAAACAGATATTTAAGATGTTAAAAAGCTAAGAGATGTACATAATCTCAGAGAGAGACAGACAGACAGACAGATGGGCAGACGGAGGTTGGGGGAGAGAGAGAGAGAATTTTAAAGCCTGCCCTGGAGGAGGGATCTGGGAAACAACACAGACATTTAACTGAGACCCCTAAACAGCTCCTCCTAAGAATGAAAGCAAACTGGAAGGAGGCCAGTCTTCACAAAGCCTGAAACACAACCTGAAGCCACCTTAATTCCTGATTAAATCAAGGTAGTCTTCCCAAGGTAGTCTGTCAGAAGAAAATTAAATTCTATCTGGAAGAATATAAGTCATTTAAAGCTTCTATATTTAAAAAAATATATACAATAAAACTAACTAATCATGACAGTAAAAAAATGACCATATGGCTGCAAATCAAGAGAAAAAGAGAAAAGGAATAGAGCCATGATGTAAAAACAAACAAACAAAAAACCCCAAACAAACAAACAAACCCCCTCCACATATACAATGCAACACCAGCATTTGGAGTTATCAGACAGGGACTGTAAAGAAACTATTGTTCACATGTCCAAGAAAATAAATAAAAAATTTCATTGGAGAACTGGAACCTATAAGGAGAGTAAAGTAGAAATTTTAGAACTGAAATAATTCCAGTAGATGAGTTCAACAGAAGTTTGATCGCAACAGACCTGATTAATAGTGAACTAAAATATGCAGTAGAAAATATGTAAGTTGAATCACAAAGATAAAATCTGAAGGAAAAAAATGGAGCACGCCAAGAGATCTAAATATGTGTGATTGAAGTCTCAGGAGGAAAGGAGAGAGAGAGAAGAAAAAGGGGGGGCATAAGAAATGTTTGAAGAGTTACAGGCTAAGAATTTCACAAAATCTAATGAAAGACCTCAAAACCAAATTCATGAGGTTCTACAAACCGTAGCAGAACAAATACAAAGAAATCTACACTTGAATACATTATAGTAAAACTGCTGTAACCAAAGTCAAAATGAAAATCTTAAATGCAGCCAGAGGAAAAGAAGTCTCATTAGCTTCACAGAAGCAGCAGTAAGACTGACACAAACAACAGAGGGTAAAACAAGACCAAATTCTGAAAGAAAATATTCGTTAACCTGTTGTTCTGTATTTCAAAAATGATGGAAAAATACTTTGCAGACAAACAAAAAGAGAATTTATTGCCAGTAGTCCCACAGTAAAATAAAGAATAAAAATATAAAATGAGACGTATCACAGTGATTAAAGGCTTTGTTCAAGTGGAAATTATAAAGACATAAATTTGTTTGCCCTTAATAAGATAAATTATGTAAGTTTAAATACATACATTAAGCAAAATGATAGGTGTAAAAGATTTCAGCAAATCCAAAATCAAAGTGGAGATTTTAGCATCTCTCTCACAGTAACTGGTAAGAAAAGGAGATACGAAATCAGTGGAGCTTTAGACTTTTGTAGTAACAACAAATTTGCTAACAAATAGAAACAAAAGTCATCTGATTAGTATATATAATCAAATCCTCCAGAATATATTATCTTTTAAAGTACACATGAAGTTTTTATCTAAATAGACCATATGATGAGCCCGAAAGCCATCCACAAATTTCAAAGATTTTGAAGTCCATAAATTTCAAGGATTTGAAGTCGTGCAGAGTGTATTCTTTGAACACAATGGAATCCATCTAGAAATAAAATCCACAAATACTTGAATATTAAGTAAAACACATTTAAATAAACCGTGGGCCAAAGAGTAAATCACAATGGAAATCTGAAAATATTTTGACTCACTGATGAAACCATAGCATTTTAAAACTTGTGGGATACAACTAAACCTATGCTTAGAGGAATCTTAGAACTTAACTTGATATATTATAAAATAAAAGACTGAAAATAGATGTTCTAAGCATGTATCATAGGAAGTCAGGAAAAAAGACAAAATAAGGAGTATTTTATCCATAATTAATTTATTTTATTTACAGTACTTGATTAAAAATCAGCAAAGCCAAGTATTATTTCTTTGAAACATCATTTAAATTGACATTTCCTTAGTAAGAAAAACATGAAAGTAAAGAGAGCTGGAATAAAAAAGGGAACACTACTTAGATTTAACAGGTATTAAGATGTTAATAAGAAATACAATTGCAAAAAGAGGCCATTATGTATGGAAAAGGAAGACCTTTCATATCAGGGTCATGAGCTGAGAAAATCAGTGGACTTCCATGATGAAATAGAGATTATGGAAGTGTGAGCTGCTCCAAGGGAGCAGAACCGAGCTCTGCGGTAAGTATTTGTAAGGTCCACTAATTCCTCTGCTTTCATCATATCACTCCCATCGCTTTCCAACTCCCAACCACCCTTCAGTCCAGGAGGCTTTTGGAAGGAGACCGCTGTCTCCCACCATGTGTCTCCCATGTATGATGCTCATGCACAGACAGTACTCCATTACCTAAGAACTAGTGCTCTTGCAAACCAAAGCCAAGACTTGGGCCCTAACTCACTCCCACTTTATCCCCTCGTCACATTCTTTTCCCAAGGCAATGACCTTGGACCTGGAGGAAAGAAAAAATGATTAACAATTCAAAAATACCTTTAGTCAAAATTGGTTTGTCACTGCCTATTTTCAATTCTTGTTTTATATCTCCCAAAGTATTCTTGCAGTTAATACATATAGTTTATCAAAAAAATTTAATACTTTTAAGTAGCATTCCAGCTGCTTAGTTGATAGAAGAGTATTCTTAATATGATTGTGATTCAAGAACTTCTCCCAGGAAGATGTATCTGAAAACCTCTCACCAGAAACATGAGTAGTATTTGGAGAGTCATATTTAAATATGAGTTGGGCCAGATATTTTATTAATCATCCTTGCAGATTCAGGAAAATTTTGTTTGTTTGCTTCAGAAGATTTTATGCCAATTTCAATGGGATTTAAGGGAAAGATATTCATGACTTGTAGATCCATGGTTTCTGGTTGCTTTCCTATATGGTATTGTCCCACTATGCCACAATTAAGAAGACTCAGTGGTACTCAATTTCCTACCAAGAAACATTTCTCAAATGCCTTGAATTTAAAATATAAATTCACTCACTCTGGCCTACCTCTGTTTTATTTATTTTATTTTATTTTGTTTTGTTTTATTTTTGTTTCCTCTGTTTATTTTTATAGAATTATTCTTTCTTTATGGGCTAATTAGAAATGTAATTTGGATTTGCTTTGTAATCCACACAAGCCTTAAGCCATATTCTCACTGATGTCATTAAGTGCTTAACTTTAATAGTAGTAGGAGACAATTCTTACTTTCACCCCAGAGTTCTAATCTCTTTACTTTGGTCCTTAGAGTTAAGATGATATAGTGATTCCAGTACTCAGATGAACGTTAAGTGTGGAGAATCTTTGATTCCCTACATCTCTTTCTTTTTAGTCTTTCCCTGGTGCCAGATATAGTCTGCACTTAGATGTGAGGAAGGCTCATGGGATCTTTCTCTCCCAACCCACAGCCAAAAACAAACCAAAAGCTGGCTTCTTCGTTTTGAATCCCAGAAACCTCTCTTTGGTGTCATTCTACACAGATAAATAAGTCCCTGGTAATCTCTTATTGCTGAGATTCTGCAATGCCCAGGGATATTTGAGTCTTTAAGCCACCTTATCCAACCTTCAAGGACTATGGCCCAAAGCCTTCTGGAGTGAGGAAGTCCGATGGTCTTCCCAATAAAGGAAAAAAGATTTGCTATCAAAATGAATAGTTTCATTCCTGACTAGCTTGTCTAATCTACCTTTCAACAAACATACTTTTGCCATGGAAGTACATGCTCCATATCTTCAATGGCAGCTTATACATGAAAGTTTAATTCCAGGTGTACAGTAGATTGATGGAATCTTCAGATGAGAAATCTATTTAAGCCTATTTTTTTCTGGGGCATAAGAATTGAAAACTAGAGTTAATCCAGGCAAGCCATGTGCTAGGAAAACCTGCTTCCTATGGCCCGTCCAGGATTATTCTAGTTACTACTGCTGCCTAACAAATTCCCCTAAAACTTAATAGCTTAAAACCACCTCTTTATTTGGCCCAAAATCTTGAGTCAGAAATTTGGAAAAGGCTCCTATAACTTGGATTCTATGATGTAGGTGCAGTCAGATGTTGGCTGGTGCTGCCAAATTGTGAAAGCTTGACAGGTTGGGTATACAAAACAACTCACACACAAGACTGGTAGTTATTGTTGGTTTTCTTCTGGGAACTCATCTGGGCTGTTGAACTGGTGTACACCTACACATGGTCTTTCCATTGTGTTGGTCTTAAGGTAGTTGGGCATTTTGCACAATGACTCAGGGCTCCAAAAGTCAGTGTCCTAGCTCATAAGATGGAGGCTACATCACCTTCCATGACTCAGCCTTATGAGCCACACAGCATCACTCTGCCACATTCTGTTGGTTCCGTATGACCCACATTCCTGCCCAGATTCAAGAGGGAGAGGGTAAGACTCTACCTCTTGATGCTGAGGCAGCAAGGTCAGAGATGAGGATGTGGGGTGAAAGTGTTCTAATCAATTTGGGGGAATATAATCTGTTTCAAAGATAATACAATATTAGAATCTTAAGTGGGACCAAGAAGTGCCCCCAAAGCCACTACTGAATGTATAACTGAAAAAGGCAGCTGGGACTCCAGTAAACCTACACAGAAGCAAAGTGTAAGCTGAAGATGGGGCCAGGAGGATGGCTGAGGTGTCCGTGTGAGTGTTTTCTTTCTCAGAAAATACATGGACACCAACCGGACAAGAAATTTCCTTTGGCTCCCACTTTCAGTCCCCCTTGAGGATCTGACCAAGAGGAATTTCAGTATTGAGACAAAAGAGGAAAAAATACTCATTTTATCACCAGTAGATTCATATAAAACATTGATTAAGTTTGGTACCTACAAACTACAACAATGACTGTGTCTTTCTGAATACTCTGAAAATTAATGAAGAAACTGGGTAGATCCTTCATCAAGTGACCAGTGACATATCACTCAGAGTAGAGGGAGGGAAGAAGAGGCTTGTGACAAAGTTGCCCAATCATGGGGTAATAGGGTTTCATTTGTGTGTTCTTTTCAGGGGCTGTCCTACTAAGTAGCATTTTACAATTTGCTGAAGACTCAGTTTTTCCATTGTGGGAGGGGGTGCTTTCTGTAATGCTTTAGAGACCCCCATCTTTAGGGTTACTGCACAAGCTGGACTGGAAATATCCTGAGGGATCCTTTACTCCTTCTACAACTGGAGTTGAAGAGTGACTTTTGAAGATCATAAAAAGAGTGAAATTAATGTCTTTTTTTTTAAAAAGATTTATTTATTATTTTATTTATTTATTTATTTGTGGATGCTTTGTGTCTTCGTTGCTGCGTGTGGGCTTTCTCTGGTTGTGGCAAGCAGGGGCTACTCTTCATTGAGGTGCGTGGGCTTCTCAGTACGGTGGCTTCTCTTGTTGCGGAGCACAGACTCTAGGTGCACAGGCTTCAGTAGTTGTGTTGCATGGGCTCAGTAGTTGTAGCTCTCAGGCCCTAGAACACAGGCTCAGTAATTGTGGCGCATGGGCTTAGTTGCTCCGTGGCATGTGGGATCTTCCTGGACCAGGGCTCGAACCCGTGTCCCCTGCATTGGCAGGCAGATTCTTAACCACTGCACACCAGGGAAGTCCTGAAATTAATGTCTTTTTGATCAAGACACTATTTTGGGTGTCCTATTGACTCATTTTGTCTTCAAAACAACCCTGAGATGTTAATAGTATTATTCTCCCTTGACAGATAAGTGTATGCTCATCATTAAAGGATAAATTCTGAGTAAGGTTTACATAGTCAGTGTTCCCTGCATCATAATTTTTTTTTTCTTATTTCTTTGCATCATAATTTTTTAAAAAATGTATCAAATGCCAAAGCTCTGATCTCCATCCCGCTCTTCAATGGTTTTTAAAATCCCAATGAGGAAGATATTTATTGTTAATCCTTTTATTGTTCTTGATCGTCTCTAAACCACTATTTTGATTTCCTCCAGCTCACAGAGGAAACCTCAACCTCAGAAAAACAGAGCCTGTGGCAAAAGGGAAGTTATAGATAATTCTCTTTGTAATCATTCTGAGATCCAACACTGGGCAGTCAATCCCTGTAGTGAAAGGTGGGCAGTCTTAAGACAGTGTGAATAAGATAGGGCTACAGATGCACTTCTACTCCAGTGTAGAGACGAAGAAGAAAGGTCTCGGCCCTTTTACAGGTATTACTCCTGTGTGTAGATGAAGCAAGTAACAGCACATGCCAAATGGAACTAACCCAAAGCTCAGTGGATAAAATAATTGCAGGCCTGAGATGGCAGAGAACAGAAAGGGAGAATTCTAGGGTTCCCTGCATCCCTACTCATATATAGATTTTTGGTAACTACAAAATTAAATTTCAGAAAATGGGATTTTTTTAGTACTACTAATTATTTTATTCATTTGTGGATATCTGGAATTTGTTTACATATGCAAAAAGATGTACTGAACTTCTACTGTGTGCCAAGCAATGAGGGTGTATTGGTAAATAAAGAAGGCGTGATCTCTAGCCTCAGAGTAGTCTAGCTGGGCAAGCACACAATACACAATTAAAAAAAATTACTGTGAAGTTACCAGTTTTGATAAGAACTGTGAGAGAAAGTTGTAAAGTGTAGAGATGGGGATTAGAGTGACCTGCTCTAGAAGGGTGGGCAGAAAAAGTCTTTCTGTGAAGCTGAGACCTGAGTGCTATGAGAATCCATGAGAAGAGTGAGCTAGGCAGAGATACAAGGTCTACAGGGATTGAAGACCAGAAGGGGAAAGTGCCCATGGCCTTTCAAGGACTGTAAGAAGGTGATTGTCCTGGACCATGGACCACAAGGAGGAGCATGTGGCAAGGATGAGCTGGAGGAGATAGGTCAGGACCAAGGTATGCCAGCCCTGTGGGCCACAGGCAAAGCTTTGCTTTTATTCTCAAGGCAGCAGGTAGCTGTTGGAAACTCCTTGAGAAAAGTGTGACGTGATCTGATTTACATTTAAATAGTCATTTGTGGATAAGATGAGTGTTCGATCCTCAGCACTTTTCTGAAAGCTAAATTAATAATGAAATATACTGGGGCTCTTTTCCAGAGAGCTGATAATGGGATATCACCTATTTCTTTTTGTTTCTTCTATATTCATTGGAATTCTCTATAAGTCTTCAACAGGAAAAGGAATTCTTGGTAACTAATCAACTCGAGTTTTGATGCATGGTCCTGCAGTAACCAGAGCTAGCCCAACCAGCTGACATGATGGAGTCTCCTCAAGACAGAAGTTAGTGAGCTGTGGGACTTCCCTGGCAGCACAGTGGTTAAGAATCCAACTGCCAATGCAGGGGACCCGGGTTCGAGCCCTGCTCCAAGAAGATCCCACATGCCACGGAGCAACTAAGCCTGTGTGTCACAACTACTGAGCCTGAGCTCTAGAGCCCATGAGCCACAACTACTGAGTCTGCACACCACAACTACTGAAGCCCATGCACCTAGAGCCCATGCACCTAGAGTCTGCGCTCCACAACAAGAGAAGACACTGCAATAAGAAGCCTGTGCACTGCAACGAAGAGTAGCCTCTGCTCACCACAACTAGAGAAAGCCCGTGCACAGCAATGAAGACCTAATGCAGCCAACAAATAAGTAAATAAATAAATAAATTTATAAGAAGGTAGTGAGCTGAGCTCCCAGGGTGGAGACAGAGAAAGAAACAGATGGGGAGTTGGCAATGAGGGAACATCCAAATTCTAACCAAAACTCAGGGATATTGAGCTTTCTGAAAAGCAAGATCTATAGGGAAGGGCACTTGTTTAATGCATGAGCAGATCTCAGTATTGGGTGGACTCCTGAGTCTGGCAAGAACTATCTGCATTCATTCATTTGACATCAGATGTGAAACCCACTCCTGAGTGGCACTAGCTGGCAAGACCAAGGCTGCCGCTGGCTAGATGAGAGTTCAGGTCCAGACTTCCAGCCCTGTGAGTGCGGCAGTGAACACAGGAGCAGAGCAGAAGGTCATCCTGGTAGATGGATCACTCCTGTCCAATACCCGCTTTTGCTTACCTCACGTGTTTTAAGGACAAGAGAGAGATGACAGCCTTTTTTTTTTTTTTTTTTTTTCTAGTAGTGGTGGGGGAAACAAGTGACAGTTCTGGGTGTGTTCAGGGAGAGGTGAATATCTGATGCTCTATTCTAGCCTACGCTCTTTGCCGTGAGGTGCAGTAGATCCTCCTGCTCTGTATGTCTAGAGGAACTCTGGAATCATGCTGACGTGTCACTATGAAACCTCTGTGTGCCGGCAGGAACCTTCCTGCTCAGGAGGAGGCAGCAAGTCATTCACAGGCTGAATGTTGTGCTATATGGGACAACAATGAAACCATCAAACGGACTGCATTTCCTTCTCAAAATTCCCCTTCAAGACTGGCCACTGCTCAAAGCAAGAAGATTAGACTGAATCAAAATGGCTATCATCAAAAAGTCCACAAACAATAAATGCTGGAGAGGGTGTGGAGAGAAGGGAACTCTCCTGTACTGTTGGTGGGAATGTATATTGATACAGCCACTATGGAGAGGAGTATGGAGGTTCCTTAAAAAACTAAAAATAGAGCTACCATATGACCCTGCAATCCTACTGCTGTGCATATATCTGGAGAAAAACATGGTCTGAAAGGATATGTGCACCCCAATGTACATTGCAGCACTGTTTACAATAGCCAAGACATGAAAGCAACCTAAATGTCCATTGACAGATGAATGGATAAAGAAGATGTGGTACATATATACAATGGAATATTACTCAACCATTATAAAGAATGAAATAATGCCATCTGCAGCAATATGGATGGACCTAGAGATTGTCATACTGAGTGAAGTAAGTCAGAGAAAGAAATATTGTATGATATCCCTCATATGCGGAATTTAAAAAGAAATGATACAAATGAATTTATTTACAAAACAGAAACAGACTCACAGACTTAGAGAAGGAACTTATGGTTACCCTGGGGGAAGGATGGGAGGAAGGGATAGTTAGGGAGTTTGGGATGGACATGTCCACACTGCTATATTTAAAGTGGAGAACCAACAAGGATGAACTGTATATCACAGGGAACTCTGCTCAATGTTATGTGGCAGCCTGGATGGAAGGGGAGTTTGGGGGAGAGTGGATACATGCACACATATGGCTGAGTCCCTTTGCTGTGCACCTGAAACTATCACAACATTGTTAATCGGCTATATTCCAATAACAAATAAAAAGTTAAAAAATATTTGCAAAAAATAAAAGCTGATCTTCAGAGAATGATATGGAAGAAAATATGAAGAAATATGAGAGATTATTAAAAACACATGACTTTGACATTTAAAAAAAAAGAGGATTAGACTGAAGTCCAGAGAAGCCCTCTGTAATCATAACAGCTACAGGAAAGAGATCCCTAATAATCAAAATCTTCATTGGGGTAATAAACAGGGAAACTGATATGCAGTGCCTAGTTCCTGGGGCAATGATGGCACACTGCAGAGGGGCAGGATGGAAACTGCATCCCAACCAGAGCCCAACATGCTTTACATTCTGCCTGAGAGGAAGCTAAAATATTCAATAGAGTATCTGAGGGTCTTCAGCTAGCAGTTGTGTCACTAAACAATAATTTTTAAGGTCACAGACTCAAATGACCACAAGAGATGTGATGTGAATAATACAATAGAGAGTGGTGGGGACTCCAGTCAACTAAGAACGTATGTTAGTTTCAAGTCCAACAATTATCCAGTTCTGGCTATCATTGCCACGTTAAAGTCTAGGGCCAGTATTACCAGATATTTCAAGATTTAAGAATAACCATGTATCCAGAATGTAAATGGCATATCCCATTTTAAAAAAAAATTATTGTGTAATGTGGTTGAAAACATCGTGTGGACAGAGCCTAGCACATCTGCAGTGCTGCACCTGTCCTGGAGGCTATTATTTGTAACCTGGAGCTTTGCAAAGATAATGATTATGTATGCTAGTTCTCCTGCTCACTCTAATCCAATCTAATTCTCTGTGGGACTCTAGGTCTGCTGGTAAGAATAGCAGCAAAGCGAGTTTTATGCTCAGCAAATGAGATTGTGAATAGATGACCTGGCTGTAAGCTCCTTAGATACTAGAATAATGTGACAGACTCTCATCCCAGGAGATAGCTGTATGTGACGGTGGTGTTTCATCCCTGAGGCTTCAGGGACAAACCCATCTTGCAAGATCTGAGCTTCCACATGATCTCTGCTTCAGAATTGACAAACAGCAATGGATGATGAGGACAATCTGTGTGCTCTCTGTACTGCTGGCCTAATCTCATCAAATCCCCCCGTCCATTGGCCAGGGCTGTAACTGCAACTGACAGATGATCCAGCTTTAAAGACAGGGGCTTTCACAGAGTGGAGAGGACCGTGCAGAAACTCCACGCTGGGACAGAGGCACAGGAGGCAAAGGCTAGACAACATGCCTGGGTCCCAGCTGCGAGTTTCAGTCTCTGTGAGCTCCAGAAAACAGCTCTTGATTTTTACCAATTTACTGCGGCCTGCTACTTTGGGAAAATGCCTCTAAATATTTCATGGACAACTCAGCCCCTCCCAGAGCCTCCACAGGAAGCTCAAGTCCTTCCTCCTTGTCTCATTAATTCACAAAATGTACTTTGTTTCATATGATGGAAAATTCCTTTGTTGAGAAAGGAGAAGAAACATTGTTCTGCCGGGAATGAAATGCAAAGCATTGCCCTAGCATCTGTCTGAGGCAAGCCAGACCTCAGGGTATGGCCAGGAGAGAGTGTGGGAGGCTGCAGTCCAGCCCCGCCCTGCTGCTTAGTTCTCTGTGGTCCAAAAGAGGCTGAGGGAGATGGGTGGACATTCTCCTAGGACAGAGACCCTTGAAATTGCAAGGGCTGTGAATGGATTGGTGGAAATCTTGGGTCTAAATCTCAAAGTTTGCTTTGTAAGAAGGCCCAGGAAAGAGGGACACCCCTCCCCACCCCACCCCCCACACCCCCACACACATACCCCACACACTGCCAGAGCTCATGATTTAGAATGTTGCCTGGGAGAAGCAGTGCTCAGTTCAATGTTTGGAGAATATACCCCTTAGTTGCGAAATAGCAGACACAGATGAGGTCCATGGCTGGCATCACCTCCTGGCATACACTCTAGTTATCACTCTTCCCTTGCTCATCTCAGAGGTGGTTGGAAGCATTTCCCATTCTACTCTGCATCCCCGACAGAGCACCTGGGCCCAGGCTGAGGGCACGGAGCTCATCAGCTGGCTCTTTTCTCAATCTTTCTCAGAATGAGTTGGTCTAGCAGCAGGTTTGGAAATTATAGCCAATGCACTTTGAATGTGTTTCAGCATCACTGACCCTAATTCATAGCATGGAAAAGTAAAGCAGCCACATTATACTTGTATGGGATGGCTAACGTCCTAGAGCGGCCCCTCTATCTGTCCCCTTTAGATTGGAGAGATGGAGGATCATCTCCAAAGAATTCCTAAGTGGGGCGAGCATACTCATTCCAGAGAGCACATGCTCACCAAGGCAGGAACACAGCATCACACAAACATCCATGGGCCGGTGAATGGCCCCCTTCCATACCTCTATTAGCCAAGTGTAGGCTACCTTTATGCTGCATAACACCTGGCCTCAGATTGCATAGTTTACAAAACAGTGTTTATTTCTCACTCATATCCCATGCTTTATAATGGATGGACTGTAGCTTTTTCCCACATCTTCCTTCCAGGACCAAAGATGAAGGGTTAGCCTCTATCTGGGATGAGAGTGATGGGGAACCACACTATGGCTCCTAAAACTTCGACTTATGTGTGGCATCTGTTACTTATACTCCTATTTTCTTTGTCAAAGCAAGTCACCAAGCCAAGCTGGAATCACTGGGAAAGGAAAACACAGTACTCTTGCATGAGAATAGCAACTGCTTGGAAAGGATAATACACCATTTCACACCGTTGTTCCTTGCAGGGTATATCCTGTCTTGGGAAAAGGAAGCATAAAGCTCAGAACGATAATCTATTTATTAGTTGAATATTAATTGAATACCTACCATATGTCAGAAAATTCTAAGCATAAGGGATAAGACAAAACAGGACAAATTCCTACTCTTAGGGAGCTTAGATTCAAGGAGGGAGACAGAAAATAAAGAAACATGTAAATCTATAGTATATGTATGATTGGTGCTGTGGAAAATAATACAACAAAGTAAGAGGGAAAGAAAATTCCGGGATATGTGTATGTGCATGTGTGATGTTTTATTTAGGGCTGGAAGCTGTTGGCTGGCTTTAAGTGGAGACATGGCATTATCCTATTGACATTTTGAAAGGTTTCTCTGGCTGCTGACAGAGGCAGAAGTAGGAGGACGAGGTGGGGGCTTTTCTAGGAATTGAGGCCAGAGTTGCTGAGTTTGAATTAGGATGACGGTGGTAGTGAGGGGTGTGAAAGTGATCAAATTCTGAATATATTTTGAAAATGGACAATGGATTTGTTGGTGGATTTGATGTCAGGAGTATGAGAAAAAGAGAATTTGAGGATGACGAGTATTTTGTCTTGAGCAAAACAGATGAATTGCATTTGTTAAGACATTGAACTGCATGGGGAGAGGTTTGGGGGTGAGGGGAAGAGGGCAAGGAGGAATTTCAGCCTTGGCCCCATGATGTTGAGGTTCCTGTTGGACAGACATCTGATGGAGATGGGCAGTTGTGAATGTGGTTTTGGAGGTCGGAGAGATGTTCAGGCCAGAGATTTAGATCTTGAGTCATCATTTGTTTGCTTTTAAGGCCATGAAGCCAGATGAGATGACTCAGGGAGTGATGTGGGCAGAGAAATGGCCCAAGCTCAGAACTCAGAGGAGGAAAAACTAGTGAAGGAAGATGGGAAGGGGTGCCCAGCAAGGCTGACTGAAACCAAGAGAGTGGTGTTATGGAAGCCACACAAAGAGGTGATTTCAAGGACGAGGAAATGACCAGCAGTGCCCAGAGTGGCTGGAGGACCTGAGCATGGCCACTGTATTTAGCCAAAGGTGGCAGAGAAAAGCTGCTACACAGACAGGGTGTCTAGGGGGAAAAAATGGCACGTGGTTCCCGCCTTTCCGAGCCCTCTCAGCCACGTCACTGAGGATTCTCAATGTCCAAACTGAGCACAGCCAAGCCTCTGTTGGCCTGGAACCGCAGGCTATCAGCTGGCTCAGACTCCAGCCTGTGGAACCTGGAGGCTGTTTTGGATGGCTGCGTGTCAGGCACTTGAAAATCCACTGAGCCACATTTGTTCACTCACATGTGATCCACATAAAAGTGGCCCAAATACAGGGAGTTGCATTCAGAAGTAAAACTAGTATGACATCCAAAGAGCCCTTGATTGAGGGATTACTAGCTAACCCAAATCTAAAACTCTGAAATTCCTTTCCTTGGTGTCTCTCCTACCCTTTCACTTATAAGGTGCTGAAGCTTGCCCCTTGATCTCTCCTTTCACATCTGCCAACTCCCACCAACCCTCTGTAAACACCACCTCTGCTAGCTCTTTACTCTCTCCCCTTCTCCTGTCTCTTTGGCTCTATTGTCTGTTTATTTTCTTATCATGCATAGCTTTCTGCCCTTTCTAATGTAGATTAATTTAGCTTTTCTGGTGGTCTTTCAATTTTCTTCCCTACGGTTACCAAGATCAATAAAGCAAAGTCCAGGAAGCTGGCTGGCAAGCAGAAATCTCAAAAAGAAGGGAAAGTAGCAGTGGGATGCACAGTTATCCACTGTGATATGCCTGTTTGTGCTGCTTGGATTCGCACATGCCCGCAATTCTCTTCTGGGGCCAAGAGCCACACAGAGCCCCCACACCTGCTCTGGCTGCTTGTGTCTGCTGGGGCCCATAGAGGGGTCTCTAGTCCAAAGCATGGACGCGCCTCCTAAGCTCTGCCCACTGCTGAAGAATTCAGCTTTGCTTCTGTTTCGACCTGTTTCTCCTCCCTTCTGGGATGTGTGGGTTGATTTTCCCCTTTGAGGATTTGCCAAAAGCAAAAATAACCATCCCAACTGCCTGTCACTTAAACAAGAGAAGATTTATTAGATTTATCAGAAAGTACATAGTGCAGGAGAGATAAGAACACAAGGGTAACTTCAGGTCAAGCAGTCTCAACTCCTGTCCAGACAGGCCTTCCCAAGCAATCATGTTTAGGGCCCTGTGGCCATCTTGCTAGGCCCAGCACCTGACCCCAGAAAGCATCCAGGAAAAGGAATAAGATGCTCCTGCAGCCATAGGAGGCTCCCCTAGTTCTCTGCCCAGGAATCATTTGGCTTTAGAGCTTTAGTGGGGTGAGGGGCTGTGACTCAGTGTGGCTGCTGCCTTCTCCCACCTGCACTGTGCGTGGTCTGTTCGGGGTTGGGGGGGGGGGGCGGCAGTGGTGGTATATGGGGGAGACTGGTTACCTTTACCCCTGCTATTAACTCCAAGGGCACAGCAGGGGTGAAGTAAGCTTGCAACTGGTTTTAAGGAAGTAAGGGGTAGGGCCTGTAGCCAGTGATTCTTGTTGCCACTTTAATCCACCATGGGAGCTTTGAGTGGTGAAGAGTTGAAATTGAAAGTTCCATTCAAGCAGCAATCAAAGCTTATTTAGTATCTCCTTAAACACACAATCCTATATCCCCTTGGACTGAAAACAACAGCCATTTCCATGGTTACAGAAACCCATTTTCTAGAAAAAAATACAAGGTGTTTCAAATGAGTGTTCAGAAGAGAAAAGAAAGTTTGTGCATTTGTGTATGATGTGTGTGTGTGTGTGTGTGCGTGTATTCTGCTCCTATGTGCCCTGACTCTCTCCAGTATCCTATTTCAAAGCAGAATTGTGCATTGCCCTTATAAGACAGCAAGCTCTATGACAACAGGCCTCGTGTTTATCATGCTCACTTCTGTACCTTCAGAGGGGATCCTGACTGGAGTTGGGTGTGATGAATTAATGAAAGCAGAGAATCATCAGGGCCTCTCTACTGACATCTGCTTGAAGGAACACTTCCACACTTCCTGGGTGTGCTTTACCTACCATATCCGATGCCCACAGATAATCTAGTGCCAGAACTGAATTAGAGTTTGCCACACCTGCTGGGATGCTTGGATTTGGACTACATCCCTGAGGCCACAAAGAATAGGCCGAAAGCAACCCTTAGCTCATGACCCACATATTTCCACCTTCGTTCCTCTTCTCCCTCAATAGTACTTTGAGCAAGAATCATAAAAATGGTAAGACTAAAAAGTGTCAGTTTTAAAATACTTAAAGATCTCAGTATTCAAGGTAAAAAAACAACTGCACTGGATCTTAGGTCTTCCTTTCCTATGATAACCACTCACCAGATACTCAAAGCTGGTCTCACTTCCTTCCTTGGTATCATAGGGACCGACATGGGGTAGTAGTCAGCGCATGAGCGTGTAAGATGTTCTCCAGGAGCAGGTAACGTGACCACTTCCTTTCGTGGGAGTCCTTGTTGATGGGGAGTAAGATGGGTGGTAAGAAGTGTTCACCAGGAGCCATGGAGAAGATTTTCCAGGAGTTTCAAAGCGTGTCCTTGAGGGGTGCAACCAAAAGTATCAGGAATATCAAGATAGAGACCCAGCTGTTCAGGATTCTGCCGGTCACTCTGGTCTGGTTTTATAGAGCATTGTTTGCATTGTCATGCTTTGTCTTAATACTGATCTCATTGTTTTAAACAGATAGAGATATTCCATTGTGTGATTTTACTTTGATTCGTTGTACTCCTTCCCTATTAATAAACATTTAGACTATTATTCTTTGTTGTTATCATTACAAAGGTGATATAATATGCATGTAGCATCACAATCTGTGCTACTGTTTCTTAGGATAGGTTCCTGACACTTGAATTATCAAGTCATAGGTGAAGCTATTTTTCATTTTGGTGGATACTGCAAAATTATAACCTGGAAATTTTGTTGCAGTTTAAATTCTCATTAGCCAGTAAATGGAAGACCATCATTAGAATTATCAGCAGTAGGCATTCTATTTCTTTCATGGTTTTGCTTATGTATGTGACAATCAATATCTAAATACTCTGTTTTTATTTATTTATAAAGTATACCTTTTTCATAATTCATTCATTCTTGGTATAACTTTTTACAGAATTTTGATAAAAATTTTTGACCCTTTTTTCTTATTGAAGTGGTATTGGTATTTTTTATTAATTTGCAAGAATGTTTTGCATATAATGGGTAAGGATTTTGAGTCTATGTGTTGCAAAATTTTTCTAAGACAGAAACATTTCTGTTTTGCACATGATAGGTTTTTTTCTGTCAATTCACACAATGCTGGGCAGGCAATAAATATATTTTAAAGAAATGAACAACATGGAATGTACAACACTATAGAAATTATGAGTGCAAAGACCCTTGCTTAGCTTGAGTCTTTTTGGTATTGAATTATTAACTAATATCAACCTCTTTGTCCACCTGAGCCTGAGAGTATGCCTGGTTCCATTCTCAGAAAAAGATAATTCTTCCTTAGTATAATGCCAGTCTTTCCTGGTATGTGCCTTCACATCACCTATGGACTTTTTAATAATGTGGGCACAATTTCTCCTCTGCAGGAAATGATGATTGTCCAAGGAATGATCTTTTTTTTTTTTTTATTTTTTTTTATTTTTTTGGGGGGGGGTACATCAGGTTCAATCATCTGTTTTTATACACATATCCCCGTATTCCCTCCCTTCCTTGACTCCCCCCCCTCAAGTCCGCCCCACCCTCCCTGCCCCAGTCCTCTAAGGCATCTTCCATCCTCGAGTTGGACTCCCTTTGTTATACAACAACTTCCCACTGACTATTTTACAGTTGGTAGTATATATATGTCTGTGCTACTCTCTCGCTTTGTCTGAGCTTCCCCTTCACCCCCCGCCCCCTCCCACACCTCGAGTTCTCCAGTCCATTCTCTGTATCTGCATCCTTATTCTTGTCACTGAGTTCATCAGTACCATTTTTAGATTCCGTATATGTGAGTTAGCATACAATATTTGTCCTTCTCTTTCTGACTTACTTCACTCTGTATGACAGATTGTAGTTCTATCCACCTCATTACATATAGCTCCATCTCATCCCTTTTTATAGCTGAGTAATATTCCATTGTATATATATGCCACATCTTCTGTATCCATTCATTTGTTGATGGGCATTTAGGTTGCTTCCATGTCCTGGCTATTGTAAAGAGTGCTGCAATAAACATTATGGTACAAGTTTCTTTTGGGATTATGGTTTTCTTTGGGTATATGCCCAGGAGTGGGATTACTGGATCATATGGTAGTTCTATTTGTAGTTTTTTTTTTTTTTTTAAATTTATTTATTTATTTTTTTGGGGGGTACACCAGGTTCAATCATCCGTTTTTATACACATATCCCCATCTTCCCTCCCTTCCTTGACGCCCCCCCCCAAGCCCCCCCCACCCTCCCCGCCCCAGTCCTCAAAGGCATCTTCCATCCTCGAGTTGGACTCCCTTTGTTATACAACAACTTCCCACTGACTATTTTACAGTTGGTAGTTTATATATGTCTGTGTTACTCTCTCGCTTCGTCTCAGTTTCCCCTTCACCCCCGGCCCCCTCCCATACATCGAGTTCTCCAGTCCATTCTCTGTATCTGCATCCTTGTTCTGGTCACTGAGTCCAACAGTACCATTTTTAGATTCCGTATATGTGAGTTAGCATACAATATTTGTCCTTCTCTTTCTGACTTACTTCACTCTGTATGACAGACTGTAGTTCTATCCACCTCATTACATATAGCTCCATCTCATCCCTTTTTATAGCTGAGTAATATTCCATTGTATATATATGCCACATCTTCTGTATCCATTCATTTGTTGATGGGCATTTAGGTTGCTTCCATGTTCTGGCTATTGTAAATAGTGCTGCAATAAACATTATGGTACAAGTTTCTTTTGGGATTATGGTTTTCTTTGGGTATATGCCCAGGAGTGGGATTACTGGATCATATGGTAGTTCTATTTGTAGTTTTTTAAGGAACCTCCAAATTGTTTTCCATAGTGGCTGTACCAATTTACAGTCCCTCCAACAGTGCAGGAGAGTTCCTTTTTCTCCACACCCTCTCCAACATTTGTTGTTTCCAGACTTTGTGATGATGGCCATTCTGACTGGTGTGAGGTGATACCTCATTGTGGCTTTGACTTGCATTTCTCTGATGATTAGTGATGTGGAGCATCTTTTCATGTGTTTGTTGGCCATCTGTATGTCTTCTTTGGAGAAATGTCTATTTAGGTCTTCTGCCCATTTGTGGATTGGGTTATTTGCTTTTTTGGTATTAAGCTTCATGAGCTGCTTGTATATTTTGGAGGTTAATCCTTTGTCCGTTGTTTCATAGGCAATTATTTTTTCCCACTCTGAGGGTTGCCTTTTAGTCTTGTTTATGGTTTCTTTTGCTGTGCAAAAGCTTTTAAGTTTCATGAG
Source organism: Hippopotamus amphibius kiboko (assembly GCF_030028045.1). NCBI lineage: Eukaryota > Metazoa > Chordata > Mammalia > Artiodactyla > Hippopotamidae > Hippopotamus > Hippopotamus amphibius. The sequence continues at coordinate 53,443,427 of NC_080190.1, read as the reverse complement.
GTCCCATTCATTTATTCTTGATTTTATTTCCATGATTCTAGGAGGTGGGTCAAAAAGGATGGCACTTTGATGGATGTCATATAGTGTTCTGCCTATGTTTTCCTCTAGGAGTTTGATAGTGTCTGGCCTTACATGTAGGTCTTTAATCCATTTGGAGTTTACTTTTGTGTATGGTGTTAGGAAGTGTTCTAATTTCATTCTTTTGCATGTTGCTGCCCAGTTCTCCCAGCACCACTTATGGAAGAGGCTGTCTTTTTTCCATTGTATATTCTTGCCTCCTTTGTCAAAGATAAGGTGCCCATATGTGTTTGGGCTTACTTCTGAGTTCTCTATTCGATTCCATTGATCTTCCTTTCTATTTTTGTGCCAGTACCATACTGTCTTGATCACTATGGCCTTGTAGTATAGTTTGAAGTCAGGAAGCCTGATTCCACCAACTCCATTTTTCCTTCTCAAGATTGCTTTGGCTATTCGGGGTCTTTTGCGTTTCCATACAAATCGTAAGATTTCTTGCTCTAGTTCTGTGAAAAATGCCATTGGTAATTTGATCGGGATTGCATTGAATCTGTAAATTGCTTTGGGTAGTACAGACATTTTCACGATGTTGATTCTTCCAATCCAGGAACATGGTATGTCCCTCCATCTGTTTGTGTCGTCTTTGATTTCTTTCATCAGTGTCTTAAAGTTTTCTGCATACAGATCTTTTGCCTCCTTAGGCAGGTTTATTCCTAGGTATTTTATTCTTTTGGTTGCAATGGTGAATGGGAGAGTTTCCTTAATTTCTCTTTCTGCTCTTCCGTTGTCAGTGTATAGGAATGCAAGAGATTTCTGTGCATTAATTTTGTATCCTGCTACTTTACTAAACTCATCAATTAGTGCTAGCAGTTTTCTGGTAGAGTCTTTAGGGTTTTCTCTATATAATATCATGTCATCTGCAAAGAGTGACAATGTTACTTCTTCTTTTCCAATTTGGATTCCTTTTATTTCTTTTTCTTCTCTGATTGCTGTGCCTAAAACTTCCAAAACTATGTTGAATAATAGTGGTGAGAGTGGACACCCTTGTCTTGTTCCTGTTCTTAGAGGGAATTCTTCCAGTTTTTCTCCATTGAGAACGATGTTGGCTTTTGGTTTGTCATATATGGCTTTTATTATGTTCAGGTAATTTCCTTCTATGCCCATTTTCTGGAGAGCTTTTATCATAAATGGGTGTTGAACTTTGTCAAAAGCTTTTTCTGCATCTATTGAAATGATCATATGGTTTTTATCCTTCAATTTGTTGATATGATGTATCCCGTTGATTGATTTGTGTATATTGAAGAATCCTTGCATCCCAGGGATAAACCCCACTTGATCATGGTGTATGATTTTTTTAATGTGCTGTTGCAGTCTGTTAGCTAGTATTTTGTTGAGGATTTTTGCATCTATATTCATCAGTGATGTTGGTCTGTAGTTTTCTTTTTTTGTGACATCTTTGCCTGGTTTTGGTATCAGGGTGATGGTGGCCTCGTAGAATGAGTTTGGGAGTGTTCCGCCTTCTGCAATATTTTGGAAGAGTTTGAGAAGGATAGGTGTTAACTCTTCTTGAAATGTTTGATAGAATTTGCCCGTGAACCCATCTGGTCCTGGGCTTTTGTGTGTTGGGAGATTTTTAATCACTGCCTCAATTTCTGTACTTGTGATTGGTCTGTTCATGGTTTCTATTTCTTCCTGGTTCAGTCTTGGAAGATTGTACTTTTCTAAGAATTGATCCATTTCTTCCAGGTTATCCAATTTATAGGCATAAAGTTGCTTGTAGTAGTCTCTCATGATGTTTTGTATTTCTGAGGTGTCCGTTGTGACTTCTCCTTTTTCATTTCTAATTCTGTTGATTTGCATCTTCTCCCTTCTTTTCTTGATGAGTCTGGCTAATGGTTTATCAATTTTGTTTATCTTCTCAAAGAACCAACTTTTAGTTTTATTTATTTTTCTTATGGTTTCTTTCCTTTCTTTTTCATTTATTTCTGCTCTGATCTTTATGATTTCTTTCCTTCTGCTCACTTTGGGGTTTCCTTTTTCTTCTTTCTCTAGTTGTTTGAGGTGTAAGGTTAGGTTGTTTATTCGATCATTTTCTTGGTTCTTAAGGTAGGACTGTATTGCTATAAACTTCCCTCTTAGAACTGCTTTTGCTGCGTCCCATAGGTTTTGGGTTGTTGTGTTTTCGTTGTCATTTGTTTCTAGATATTTTTTGATTTCCTCTTTGATTTCTTTAGTGATTCCTTGGTTGTTTAAGAGTGAATGGTTTAGCCTCCATGTGTTTGTATTTTTTGCAGTTTTTTTCCTGTAATTGATATCTAGTCTCATGGCGTTGTGGTCTGAGAAGATGCTTGATATGATTTCAATTTTCTTGAATTTGCTGAGGTTTGATTTGTGACCCAAGATGTGATCTATCCTGGAAAATGTTCCGTGTGCACTTGAGAAGAAAGTGTAGTCTGTCGTTTTTGGATGGAATGTCCTATAAATATCAATGAAGTCGAGGTGGTCTAATGTGTCATTTAAAGCTTGTGTATCTTTATTGATTTTCTGTTTGGATGATCTGTCCATTGATGTAAGTGGGGTGTTCAAGTCTCCCACTATTATTGTGTTACTGTCAGTTTCCCCTTTTATAGCTGTTAGCATTTGCCTTATGTATTGAGGTGCTCCTATATTGGGGGCATAGATATTTACCATTGTGATATGTTCTTCTTGAATGGATCCCTTGATCATTATGGAGTGTCCTTCCTTGTCTCTTTTAATAGTCTTTACTTTCAAGTCTAATTTGTCTGATATGAGTATTGCTACTCCAGCTTTCTTTTGACTTCTACTTGCATGGAATATCTTTTTCCATCCCTTTACTTTCAGTCTATATGTATCCCTTGGTCTGAAGTGGGTTTCTTGTAGGCAGCATATAGAAGGGTCTTGTTTTTGTATCCATTCAGCCAGTCTGTGTCTTTTGGTTGGAGCATTTAATCCATTTACATTTAAGGTGATTATTGACATGTGTGTTCCAATGACCATTTTCTGAATTGTTTTGGGTTTGTATTTGTAGGTCTTTTCCTTCTCTTGTGTTTCCTACTTAGAGAAGTTCCTTTAGCACTTGTTGTAAGGCTGGTTTGGTGGTGCTGAATTCTCTTAACTTTTGCTTGTCTGGAAAGCTTTTGATTTCTCCCTCAAATCTGAATGAGATTCTTGCTGGGTAGAGTATTCTTGGCTGTAGGTTTCTCTCTTTCAGGACTTTCAGTATATCCTGCCATTCCCTTCTGGCCTGCAGAGTTTCTGTAGAAAGGTCAGCTGTTATCCTGATGGGTTTTCCCTTATATGTTGTTCGTTGCTTTTCTCTTGCTGCTTTTAATATTTTTTCTTTGTGTTGAATTGTCGTTAGTTTGATTAATATATGTCTTGGTGTATTTCTCCTTGGGTTTATTCTGTATGGGACTCTCTGTGCTTCTTGGACTTGGTTCATTATTTCCTTTCCCATGTTGGGGAAGTTTTCCACTAGAACCTCTTCAAATATTTTCTCAGACCCTTTCTTGTTTTCTTCTTCTTCTGGGATGCCTATAATTCGAATGTTGGTACGTTTAAGGTTATCACTGAGGTCTCTGAGACTGTCTTCTAATCTTTTTATTCTTTTTTCTTTTTCCTGCTCTGTGGCAGTTATTTCCCCCATTCTATCTTCCACCTCACTGATTCGTTCTTCTGCCTCAGTCATTCTGCTGGTTATAGCATCTAGAGTATTTTTAATTTCAGTTATTTTGTTATCCATTGCTGTTTGTTTTTCTGAGTTCTTATGAACTGTTTCTTGTACTTTCTCTATTTTGTTATCGAGATTTTGTATCATTTTTACTATCATGACTCTAAATTCTTTTTCAGGCATTTTTCCTATTTCCTCTTCATTTATTTGGTCTTGTGGGTTTTTTTCCTGCTCCTTTGCCTGCATGGTGTTTCTTTGTTTCCTCATGGTTGTCCAAACTTTTGGGGTTACTTGTCCTGGCAATAGAGGTGTTTATAGAAGACTGTCCAAGCCTCAGAGTAATGTCCAAGTATTGGATTAAACGAATATTAAGTCTAGGAAACACATACATATATAAGACACACAATTACTGAATCCGTTAGGACATAAGGCTGTAGAAAGACCTGACAGAACCCCAGTGTGCTATCAGAGATTCAAAGAGAAACCCAACAGAAATTGACAACTGAAACAGAACAAATCAGAGACAAAAGCAAAAGCAAACAAACAACAAATAACACCCTACACCTACAAACATCAATCCAGGGAGATTTTGTAAGCTAGAATCAAATATAGAAAAGAGCTGGAGTACCACCAGAGAGAATGGAGATTCTCAGAATGTAATTAGACAACTGTACTAAGAACTAAGATAAAGACAAAAGCCTAATATTAAATACCAAGGCAGTGTGTTATCTGGAGAATAGAGCAAGGAGTCTGAGCAGACCGATAGTGTTGCTTATAAGTATGTTAAGATAAAATAAACTTAAAAAGGCTGGAAGAAAGAGGAACAGAAGAGCGTACTGTGGTTGGAAATATGCAAATAAAAAGAAAGGAATAGAAATGTATAAAAAATAGGGATGAAAGGAAAGTATGAGAGATATTTTGTCCGTACTACCAAAAACTTAGCTAGATATCTAGTATATAAAAAGGCAAAAAAAAAAGAATAAAAAATATCATTAAAAATTATGTTATAAAACTTGTAGATCCCTTAGGGATAAGATCATATTTAATAAATCAAAAAAAAAAAAAAAAAAGAGAGGAAAAAAAAAAAGAAAATCCAGAACTTATCCCAGAATGGACCAGTTAAATAGGTACTGATACTACTATTTCTGTTTCCTTAGCGTCTCAGCTGTAAGTGTCCTCCTTGCCTTGGGTTTTTTTTGCGTTATTCTGTGACCAGCAGAGGTTCCTTTATTGTTCGTCTGTGAGCATCGGTGTGTGGAGAGGGAGAGGGTACAATAGTGGCTCCTTCCCCTGGGAGTGAGTGAGCAGTGGCGCACTGTTGTTTCAGTCAGGCTTGGAGGTGCCTGTTGCAGAGGGCGCTGGTGGCTCAGGCGTACACAGAAAGTCTTAGAGTCGGGCCTCTCTCGGGGTTTTATTCTTATTGATGCTGTTGTTTTTTTTTTTTTTTTCCTCTGGGCAGCCTCCCTGCTGCTGGCGTTGCAAGGGGTTTTAATCTAGCCCCGCCCGAGTGCCTGAGGGTGCTTGTTATCCCTGAGCGCCTTAGGTGGCCCGCAGGGCGTCTCTCCACTGCCTGTTGCAGAGGCGCCGAAAGAGAGGGAGAGGCTATGCGCGCGGCTCCTCCCCCCGCCCGGGAGCCTGAAGCCTCCAGCCGCCATCATGGCCGGGCAGCTCTCAGGGATGGGCACTCCTCTCCGCGGACCTCCTCCCTCCTGTGCTCTCGGTCCGTCACCCTACCGGCAACAATGTTTCTCACCCTGAACCAGCTCTCTGGTTCCCACGCTCCCGCTCCTGGTCCCTCCGTTCAGCCTCGGATCGATGTCTCGGTCCGGGAACACTGAGCTGCGCTGCAGACCCTCCATATGTTTCTCACTCCCTCCCGTCTGCCACAGCTCCGCCGCTTCACCCTCTTTGAGCCCTCGTAGATGCCTCCCTACCGGCTATGTCGGGCTCCCCGCAGCCCTTTCTGGTGTCCGAGGCGGTCTGCTGGTGTTCAGCTGGTTCTCTGTGGGAATCACTGCATCCTTCCGTGCATTCCCAATGCATCTGTGGAGAGGGATGCACTCCTCGTCTCTCTACTTCGCCGCCATCTTTTTCTCCCCAAGGAATGATCTTTAGTGATGAAGTGCAGAGTTACTTGCGTATGTTAGCTTTGTTCTGTTGGTAATTGTTTGATTATTAAATAAGATACTCAGTGTTATTTCTTTGGGGCTTAACTAATCATCGGTGGCCTTCTCCAAGGAATACGTACCTTTACAGTAGGAAACTTGTTAGAAAGGAAAAGATTCTGATTAATTTCTTCACATCACACATACTACACTCAACTTTAGAGAGTGAAGGATGGGGAATCCTCAGTGGATCAAGGAAGTTAAAGAAGTAACCATTTTCTTCCTATTAAGGCAAAAAGAAAAAAAAAAACCCCAAACAAAACAAAACAAAAAACAACTTCTATAGAAGAGGTCAAATATAAAGATTCTGTTTATTTCAATTTACCCAGAAATTCTTACAGTGTGTACCTAGAACGGAACAGAATGAAGGAAAAGATAGATAATTATGCCTTGAGAAAACTGGAATCTGATTGATGAGTAGAGGCTTAAACACTGCAATTAGACTATTACATAAAGGAAGCATGTACTATCTTTTAGATTCCACATATAAGTGATATCATATTTGTCTTTGTCTGACTTACTTCACTTCATATTATAATCTCTAGGGACTTCCTAGGTGGTGCAGTGGTTAAGAATCCGCCTGCCAATGCAGGGGACACGGGTTCGAGCCCTGTTCCAAGAAGGTCTCACATGCCAGAGCAACTAAGCCTGTGCACCACAACTATTGAGCCTGTGCTCTAGAGCCCATGAGCCACAACTATTGAGCCTGTGTGCTGCAACTACTGAAGCCTATGCACCTAAAGCCCGTGCTCTGCAACAAGAGAAGCCACTGCACTGAGAAGCCCATGTATCACAATGAAGTGTAGCCCCCACTCACAGCAACTAGAGAAAGCCCAGCAACAAAGATCCAATACAGCCAAAAATCAAATAAATAAGTAAATAAATTAAAAGAAAATTATAATCTCTGGGTCCATCCATGTTGCTGCAAATGGCATTATTTCATTCTTTTTATGGCTGAGTAATATTCCATTATATATACACTACATCCTCTTTATCCATTCATCTCTTGATGGACACAGCTTGCTTCCATGTCTTGGCTATTGTAAATAGTGCTGCTATGAACATTGGGGTGCATGTATTTTTTTAAATTAGAGTTTTCATCTTTTCTAGATGTATGTCCAGCAGTGAGGTTTCAGGATCATATGATGACTCAATTTTTAGTTTTTTAAGGAATCTCCATACTATTTTCCATAGTATTTATTTATTTTCCAGCATTTATTATTTAATATCACTTATATATGGAATCTAAAAAGTAGTACAAATGAACTTATTTCCAAAACAGAAACAGACTCAAAGACATAGAAAACAAGCTTATGGTTACAGAAGGGGAAGGAGGGGGATAAATTAGCAGTATGGGATTAACAGATACTACCATATATAAATAAACAACAAGAATTTACTATATAGCACAGGGAACTATATTCAATATCTTATAATAACCTATACTGGAAAAGAATCAAAAATATATATACATATAACAGGATCTCTTTGTTGTATACCTGAAACTGACAGAATATTGTAAAACAACTATACTTCAATAAAACAAATAAATAAGAAATGAAGTATACCAGAAGAAAACAAACAAACAAAAGCATATAGAATATGGTGCTAGGTTCAGTTCAACCTAACTTGAGAACCAAGTTTTAGTACATAATGCTTGCAAAGTAATAAAATAAAAGATATATTTTAGTAGAATATAAGATAAGGAAAACAAGTCCTTGTACCCTGGATGTTTATTATTAAATTGAGACGTGTGTATGCAGCCAATAAATATCTAGGAAGTTCATGAATCTAATAAGCCTCTTCAGCAGCAGGGAAGATGATCTTAGGACAGCATGGGGCTCTCTCCACGAGGGTTAATGAAGACAAGCTTGCAAAACACATTTTTAAACTCTGTATGCCTTGGTTTCCTTGGCTGAAATGATCTCTCCCATTGACAAAGTGAACCAATGGGCATGAAAACACTTTATCATTGCCAAAAGTGAGCTGTTGGGATACTGCAGGAATCCTTGTACTGTTAGGTTCTTAGAGGTAACAATAGGGATAAGCAGGAGGGGACGGAGTGTCTGGATACTGCCTTTACTACTCTTAGATGAGGGACAGTAGCTCCTTATCCCACCACTTGCCCTCTCAGGAGTTACACCACCTGACTTTACTATTTGGCCTTATTTCTAACATTAGATTTCTTTGTGACCTGAAGCAGAGGGAAAAAAACAGAGAACCAGGAACCCCTCAGTTACAGCCTGACTTTTCAACAAGGATAGGAGATATGCACCACACAGGTGCGAAAACCCATGACCAGAGGCTCACCCAGCATCACTGCATTGAGCAGAAGTGAATATTAGGACCTTTGGGGAAACTGCCCGGCTGAAGTTATTTTCCAGCTCTTACTTTGAGCTCTTTATTTTTTCTAAATCTATCCCTGCTTTAGTTTATTTTGACCTAATAATTGAAGGCAAAGGGTATTAAAATGCTTGTTTTCTATTTGAACCCAGATATGATCTGATATTATGAAATCTTATACTTCAAACAAACAACCACACCAAACAGCCATTTAAAAAGTTGGCTTCCAGGAGAGCAAGCCACTGAGTCGAATAAGAATCCTTTGTAAATATCTCAAAAAGTTAAGTGCATGGATCAGGATTCAGGCTGAACAGCATCCTGGGAGACAGGGCACGCAATGGGGCAAACCTGGGAAGATTCCAGCTCTTAGGAAGCAGGGGACTCATTGGAAGCCCTTGAAGAAGCAAATGAAACAGAAGAATAGACCCACATGAGCTGTGGGAGAATCTAGTTAAGTAGAGTATTGTCATACATCTTGGAAGCTGGCCAGGACACATGGTTACTTCCTTGCTCTGACTTCTGATCTTGCCGCATCTAATTTGCCTTTCATCTTCCTGACTCTAGGAAGACAATTTTTAAGCTCATATGAAGGTATAGACAGAGGCAGTGGGGAAAATCTACTGTCACAGAATATTTATAATTTAGGGGAGACCCATGTATTATGCAAAATGGTTCTGTTCTTTCCAAATCAAAGATAATGAGTGACAACAGAAGGCTTCCCTGTGTTTCTGGGGCAGAGAAAAGAGAATCATTTAGGACAGTTGATAGGGAGAAATATAAACCCCATCCCCAAGCTTTCACCATTTCTTTTTTTGTCTGTCCACCCTCACCTTGGTGGAAAGCCAGGCAAGAGGTGAGCTTGGCTAGTTGGACCCTGGAGTCCGATGGAAAATGGCACATCTTTTGTCTTCAGTTATCTTTCAAGGACCAGAGAGCACATTCTGAATTTATGTCATTTGAAAATCATGGAGTTTAATTCAGATAAGCAGGTAAGAGGCTGTCAGGTAAGAGGTGAGGATAGCATAAAAGTGATATTCTTGGGAAAATACTGGAAGGCTAGCTGGGAGAAAGGGCATCTTAGAGAACCTAGAATGTCAAGAGTAAGGGGAAAAGATTTAGAGCGGGCAAATAGAAAGTGGTCACAGAATTCCACCGTCTAAGATCCCATGTATCTGGCTGCTTTGTGATGACATGAGTTTCTAAGTGCTAAGTAGGTTAATTCAAAGAGCAGCGCCAGAGAGCTCCTTCCTTCCCACTATTAAAAGTCCATGTCTTTCTTGCCCTGTGGTGCCAAATGGAGGTTATAGCTGTCATTTTCTAGGAGAAAGTTCACGGGTGTGGGAGGAAACTCCAACAATTATACACAAGACCCAAGTTCACTGAAAAAGAGAGGAAAGGCTCTGTCAGTCTCCAGCAACCTCTGACTTCCCAATAATTTGTATTTAGAATCGTGAACTCCGTGTCTGGCTCTCTGCATGTCCTTCTGGCTTGGCTGCTGCCTCTGCCATACTGGACCCTGAGAACCAGTAACCTCCAGTGTTCTCGTGGCCCAGCACAGACAGATTGTTTTGCATGTAAATTCAGTGAGGGGAGAACAAGCGCAAAAACTCCAAAGCCTGGAATGACATGAAGCTTAGAAGGATGTTATTCATCTTAAGGAAAGGGTTCTGTCTTGGAGGATGCTAAGACCTCCCCCAACCATATGTGCCTCACTTCAGTCCATTGCTAAATCTGGATTCCCAGACCCCACCATTTAGGCAGCTTTAGGTGAGCACCACTTCAAGGTCTCAGGTGTCCTTGGTTCATTCTGTATGCTGATGGCCACGCTTCCTCCTGGCTGTGGCACTCAAGATCTTCACTCTGGCAGGGGCTCTCTTGGTGGGCTTCCTACAACCTTTTGGAGTTCTTGCTCCTGACTGCGATCCTAAACACCAGTCCCTTCCCTTTGACCTATTATGTTAACCTAAAGTGTATTCAGACGATCTTGGTGGTAAGTCTGTGATCCCCTTTGCAGACTTCAGCTTTTTCATCTGAGCTAAGACAGACATCTAGGTCAGAACAACTCCTGCTTTAGAGAATGCCATAAATCTCTTCTCCATCCTGTTACCAGTCAAGTTGTTGCCTTCTTTCTCTCCTTTCTGGAAAAGTTTTCTGCTCTGACTGCTCTTGTCCCTTCACTCCTGCGACCACCAGAGCCCCCTGCAGCCCAGCCTCCTTTCCAATCTCCTCGTAGAAAACTGCTCTCTGGCCCCTGACCCCCTACACAGGCATCCGAGACTTCACTACAGTGTTTGTTTCACTACGGGCTGCTGCTGCCTTGAAACCTTCTCATCCTTTGCTTTTCTTAACATTGCACTCTCCTTGGTTGTCTTCTGGGATCTCTGTTGGTCTCTCTTCCTCGACTTGCCTCTCAAATATCTGTGATCCTTCTCGTCACTTGCTGGCTGGGGAAAGTATAAAGTGTTGGCTAAGCATCTGTGCCATGACACCAAACTACTTGCTTGTGAATCCCAGCTTGGTCACTTCTATTCTTGGACAAGTTTTTAACCCCTTTGTGAATCAGCTTCCTGTGGATAGCAACTACAGTACCTAGTGTATGGGATCGTTGTAAGAATTAAATAAATGAATACACGTAAGGTGATCACACAGTGAGCACCCAAATACATGTATTCTGTTTTGATTATTAGCCTCTCATCCTCTCTGAGAGCTTTAACTACCAGCATTGGACTCTTGATTCTCAAATCTATTTCATGAACTCAAAACTCACCTTTCCAAAAAAAAAAAAGGAAAAAGGAAAAAAACAAACTCACCTTTAAGTTCCAGACCTCTATTTCCATTTTCTATGTTCCTGGATATACCAGAGGAACGTACAAATCAGCATGTCCAAAGCTAAACTCATTATCTGCTTCTTAAAACCAGCTCTTTTTCCTGCATTCCATATCTGGGTTAATGATACTGCCATCCGCTGGGTTGTCATAATTAGAATTTTCAGAGTCCTTATCTACTACTCCTTCTCTCTCACCTTGCACAGTCAGTTTTGAATGAAGTCCTGACTATTCATCTTTCAGAATGTTTCTTAAGTCTTTTTTATAATCCATCTTTAGTGGCAAAGCTTCAGTGTGGTCCCTATCATCTCTCACTTGGACTGTCACAATAATTTCTGCCTTCATTTTTGTTCCTTTCTTCAAAACTTTTTTAAAAATAATGATCATATTTCATTTCTGTTCTTTAAAAAATAAAGAAAACAACAGCAACAACAAAAGTAGTTTCATGGAGTTTCTCAGATGCCTAAGGAGGAAGTTACAACTATGCAGCCCTACATTCTTTCAGCTCCAAAACTGTCTCTAACTTTGAACTCACATTTGCCACTTTTCACCTGAAGTTTTTAAACTCTGGTACTGAAAAGGGATTTATGATTTTATAAGCAAGTCACACCCTTTCACTTTTCTTTATCATTATTCTCCCCTTTTCTCTATTTGACAAAAATCTTAGGTTTAAGGTCCAGAAATATGCCTTTTTCTGGGCAGCTCCCCACTGACCCCCAACTCTATCCCCCGTGTTCAGGGCAGATATGCCACTCCCCCTTCTAAGCTTTGTTTGCTCTTTTTAATACCTGGATGCTGAGCTTGTAATAGTACGATGATATTGTTTATTTCTGTTTATTTCTCTTAGCTGCATGTTCTTAATGATCTCTAATTCACTATATATGACACCTATTACCACTGAATGTCTATTGATTGCATTTTCTGAGACTCTTTCTTCCTCTTATCAACTTCCCTCCCAGGGCAGCTAAACCTGGTCCCTCTTCCCTTTCCACTCAGGCATTTGTTTGGCTTCTGCCAAGTGTCTATGTGCTAGCAGGGGGTCCTCCCAGCCCACTGGCATTGTCACCATGATGGACACTTGTCTGGGGCAGGCAAATTTGCCTACAACCCATTTAAGTAAAACTAATTTGGTGGATCGAAAGTTTCTTAGTGACACTCAAAATCCAGATTTACACAATGCAATGCATTGTATGGAATATATACAGTGTTACATATATTAAAATGAGTGCTTGCATCCATTTAGAAATATTTTGATTTATTTGGCTACTTTTGAGTATTTCAAGTATTTTTAGATTCAGGAATCTTCCATTTATGAATTTTACATTATGTCACATGCAATTCATCAAATGCATCCCTTTTGGTGTTCTGGCCTACATTTTGCTGTTTGGGGGCTGTTTTAGGAGATTTTGCACATTTTGTGGACATATGAGAGCAAATCAGCTAATACCCAATTTGCCATTTTAGTGGAACGTTATACTTTGACACTAAGAATAAAAGATATTTAGCTTCATATCTCTATTCTATTCCGTTATCTACATCATAAAGTAATGCTTGCTCAAAAACCAGTTAACCACACACTACAATAATTTAACCTAAGACTTTGAGATTTGTAGGTTACTGCTTTCACTATCAACATAGTATATACTCATTAAATAAAAGTTGGAAAGTATAAAAGAAAGCAGTAAGAAAAATAAAGCTTTCCTGGTTATCATTCCAAAAAATTCCATACTTTAAGAGGCATTCCCTTCTAATTCTTCTGTGGTCATTGATGCAATTTTTATTTGATATTTTATCATTAATATTTATTACATATTAAGTACAATTTTTATTTTATGGGGAGTTTGATTTAACATTGTAAGATACAAACTTTTATAAAATATGTGATATATGCATTTCTCCCTGCGGTACACTGTGTAGTTGTAGTTCATTCACACTCACTGCTGAACAGTATTCTGTTTTGTTAATACACTGGAATCTGGTTATCTAGTCAACTATAGATTGATACAATTTTCTGCTGGAAAAAAGATTTATTCTAGAAATATTAATGTTTGTTTGATATATGAATATTATCTAATTATATTATATATTACATATAGATATATCTATCTACTATATTGATATTGTCTAATATATAGACTTCATATATATGTATATATAAAATATATTTACATATATATTTATATGTATATATACATATATATTTTATATATCATATATAAAATGTATATAGAATTGGAAGGGCCAGAGGATAAACTTATTTCCCAATGTGTGGTCAGAGCATATGCTTTTTTTCCAGTTTCCTCAGTTGATGTAAAATTATTTTCCAAATAATATGACATGCCACAAGTATATAAATATACTGGTTGCTCTGCAACTTTTTGTTTTTCTTTTTTTTTTTTTAAGTGGTTTACACATTTTCATAATGAAAATGCTTTTAAGTGATGAAGGAGGAGGAAGAGGATCGTTAGATGCAAATGTAGCTATAAAAATCACCATTAGGGACAATTACATCAAATAGATCTTAAACAAAAGAAAAAAGGGGGGAAATAGTGAGTATAACCAAAAAATTTTTTGAGTCAATAGTGAATATGGGTATAATATGAATGGTAACTCAAAATACTATGCAAATTGTGATTAAAAATTAATTTCATAGTGAAAAAATAGAAAATTCTTTTAAACCCTGAATCCTACCAGGATCTTATCTTAAGGAAGCTTATCAAAACTACTTATGTTGTATACGGGGATATGAGTATAAAAACAGATGATTGAACTTGGTGTACCCCCCCAAAAATAATAAATAAATAAATCAAATTTAAAAAAAACTACTTATGTTGTGATTAACTGCATTGTTTTCAAATCTAAACTGAGCAAATACATTCATGGAAAAGACTAGACACTGGTAAATTGTCTTCTGACAAGATGACGATATATTCTTAATGGCTATAGTTTAGATGATCAGACCAGAGCAATACACAGTGGCAGTCCTATGACAGAGATGAAAGACATCATGGCATCCAGATCAGTCAGTTTATGTTCTTACAGTCAAGTACAATGTGGACGTGGACCACAATGATAACACATTCGTGTTCCTCTTGGTATGTTGATATGCTTTAGTGCCATATTGTTTCTGCTAGTGTTCTTCTTTTTTAATTGAGCCAGGTCACATTTAATGAGTAAGTAGCTGATCCAGGATTGTGAATCCAAGTCTGTATCTGTCCAGAGGCTGAGCATTCATTTGCAAAGTTGCATTTATTCTACCTCTTATTTATCTGATCTCATTTTTTTTATTTTTTATTTTTATTGAGGTACAGTTGATGTACACTATCAGTTTCAGATGCACAGCATAGTGATTCACAATTTTTAAAGGTTATATTCAATTTATAATTATTATAAAATATTGTCTATATTCCCTGTGTTGTATAGGGAATACTTATATTTTGGGGGGGTTAAATCCAATTTAATTATGATTTTGTATAATTGACATTATATTTTGTATAATTGACATAAAAGAAATTGCACATAAAGTTACACTCTGTATATTATATTTTTGTATAATTCACATATAATAATTGCATACACAGTATGTAATTTGATGTTTCACAGATGTATACACCCATGAAATTATCAAAACTATCATGATAATAAATATCCGTTATTCTCCCCCTCAAAATTTTCTCATGCACCTTCCTATCTCTCCCTGAGGGCCCTCCCAGCCCTTCCTCTCCTTTCCTAGGAAAACACTAATTGAGTTTCTGTCATTATAGATTAGTATGCATTTTCTAGAATTATATATAAATGAAGTCACAAAGTATATAATTTTTATGTCAAGCTTTTTTCACTTACATGAATTACTTAAAAACTTGTTGCGTGTAAATACTTCATTCCTTTTTACTGTGGAGTAGTATGCCATTGTGTGGATATGTAACAATTTGTTTATCTGTTGATCTGCTGATGTACATTTGGGTTGTTTCCAGTTTTTGGCTATTTAAAGATAAAGTTGTATGAACATTCATATGTAAGTTATATGTTTATGTGCTTTTATTACTCTTGGGTAAATAACTTGGGATGGGATGACTGAATTGTAAATCAGCATATGTTAACTTTTTTTAGGAAACTGCAGCAATGTTTCCCAAAATGTGCCATTTTACATTCCCACCAGCTATGTGT
Source organism: Hippopotamus amphibius kiboko (assembly GCF_030028045.1). Lineage (NCBI taxonomy): Eukaryota > Metazoa > Chordata > Mammalia > Artiodactyla > Hippopotamidae > Hippopotamus > Hippopotamus amphibius. Next base: position 53,428,221 of record NC_080190.1, on the reverse strand, counting down.
AGGAGTTCTAGTTGCTTCACATCCTTGCCAACACTTGGTATGATCAGTCTTTTAAATTTTACCCATTCTAATAGGTGTGAAGTTATATCTCATTGTAATTTTAATTTGCAATTCCTGGAGACTAATGGTGTTGAGCATCTCTTCATATGCTTACTTGACATTGTACATCTTTTCTTTTTTCTGCAAGTTTTCGCCCATTTTCTTATTGGGCTGTTTTTATTTCATTGAGCTTTGTTATTGAAGTTTGAGACTTCTTTATATATTCTGGATATGTCATTTATCAGATATATGATTAGTAAATATTTTCTCAAAGCTTGTGCTTATCATTTCATTTTATTAATAAATACTTTTGAAGAACAGAAGTTCTTAATTAATTAATTAATTTGGTTGTGCCAGGTCTTAGTTGCAGCAGGTGGGCTCCTTAGTTGTGGCATGTGAACTCTTAGCTGCGGCATGCATGGGGAATCTAGTTCCCTGGCCAGGGATCAAACCCGAGGCCACTGCATTGGGAGCACAGAGTCTTAACCACTGTGCCACCAGGGAAGCCCCAAAATTTCTTAATTTTGATGACATCAATTTACCATCATTTAAAAAACTATGGATTATGTTTATTGCGTTTGTATTAGTTTCCTAGTACAGCTGTAACAAAGCACCACAAATGGACTTACAGAAGCAGAACTGTATTGTCTCAGTTCTGAAATCCAAGTGTCAGCAGGGTTGCTTCCTTTGGAGAGCTGTGAGGGAAAATCTGTGCCATGCCTTTCTCCTAGTGTCTGGTAGTTGCTGGCAGTCTTTGGCATTCCTTGGCTTGTAGCTGCATCACTCCAATCCTTCGCTGTCACATGCCATTCTCCCTGTGTCTCTTCTCCAAGTCTTTCCTCTGTGCATGTCTGTCTCATTGTCCACATTTTTCCCTCTTTATAAAGACGCCACTCATATTATATTAAGGCTCACCCTAATGGCCTCATTGTAACTCAATTACCTCTGTAAAGACCCTGTTTCCAAATGTCACATTAGGACTTCAACATATCTTATTTGGGAGAGCAAAATTAAACCTATAGTAGTGTTGTATCTAAGATACTTCTGCCTAACCTAAGTTCATAAAGATTTGTTCCAGTGCTGTCTTTCTAGAAATTGTATAGTTTTATGTTTAAAATTTTAAGTCTATGATTTTTGATTTTTGTATATGGTAGGAGGTATGGACTAAAGTGTTTTTTGTTTGTTTGTTTTTGCATATGGCAATCCAATTGTTCCACAACCATTTTCTGTAAAAGACTACAATTTCTCCATTGAATTGCCTTTGCATCACATCAAAAATGAGTTGTCCATACTCATGTGGGTCTATTTCTGGCCTCTTTAATTTGTCTGTCTTTACCCCAGTATCACACTGTCTTGACTACTGTAGCTGTTCCTTTCAGACAGAGTCTCTCTCTCAATAGCTCTCATTTCCTCTGCAATTCCAACAAATCTTATGTTAGGCTTTTTAACCTTGAATTTTTATTAAAATTTCTCTCCAGTTATCTGTGTCTTTGTTACTGTTCTTCATTCTTTATAATTTCATTTGATCCTATCCTTTAATTATTCTACTCTTCAGCTTTGTTGAATTAGCTGTTGAACTTAATTGTTGAATTTTTAAGTATTAATTACTGACTTTGTTCCACTTCTAGAATCTCAATTTGATAATTTAGAAAATCTATTTTTGTTATATTCTATAGTTTCCTGTCCTTTAATCACAGTTTCAATTTTTTTCCTTCAAGCTTATATTTTTAAGTTTATAATTCTAATATTGAACATTTTGCTGATCTGATTTGTCTATGTTGTTTTCTTTGGTCCTTCACTCATGATGTTTTTTTTTTTTACCATATGCCTTTTGCTTTAATCTTTAGCCAAGAAATATCATTCCTTGAAACTTCATATATTTAAATTCTTTGACACTTATTTTGAATTTTCTTTGTTCCAGAGAGGATTTGCCACTTCCTCTATCAAGCTTGAGGTTTCCTATTTGTTTATTTTATTTTTGTTTTATAAATCAATATCATTGATAAATGTAAAAATAATTTTTACTCTATTTGCCAAGAACTTTTATTAGTTTCAGCAATTGGATTCATCAGGTCACCTGGTTCTTAGACCACCCAAAATATAAACAGCTAGGCTTTTGTTTTTATGTAGCAATATGTCTAATGACTCATGTACCAGGAATGAAATTATGTAGTTAATACCTGACTGAATAAGAACATTCAAGCTTTCTCTACACTTAATGTTATCCTACATTCATCACTGATGCTACTAGACACCCTAGATATCAACTAGATATCAACTTTGAGGTTTGTGTATGGTAAATATATCAATAAATTAACATTTTCCAAATTATTATTGGCCTTTTAAGTTTTTATTTTACATGTGATATTTACCTTGGGGTAGTCAAAGTTTTTTTTTCCCTATGTCATTTCTTCTATTGAATCTTAGCTTTCAAAAGTCCTCCCTGCAGAGGCTGAATAAATATACAGTTCTATTTTTTAGGAATCTATTGCTTTATTTTAAAAATATTGAACGGCTCAGCCATTAGAAATGCATCTTTTTATGTTACTGTATGAGTCTCTGAGCAAGTGTCTCTTTACCACCTCTCGAAGAAAGGATGCATAGTGATCCAATACTGCTCTCCTCGTCACTTCCTGATTGTTCATTCTCCTCAAGGCTCAACAGAAAGCAAGATAATTTTGTGCTCTGAAAAGATAGTTATTCTACTTTATAAGGAAGACATTGCCACTTCCTGTACATTTTCTTTACTTCCTCTGAAGATGTATTTTTTTATTATTATGTTGAAATTTTCATTTTTCTTTTTTTTTTTTAGAAATGCTTAAAAATAGATGAGTTGGAAAAAAAATACACCTAAAGGAATATAAAGAAAAAGGATTTTCCATAGCTGTTTTGAAATCAACCTATCATATAAGTAATAAACTCGATGCACAGGCATCTCATTTAATAAATTACTATTAGAATTTAGTAGATAGAACTGCCACAGGCAAGCTGACCTGGAGCCTGAATTCTCAGTTACTCCCAGGTCCACAGATATTCATTGGCTTTTCCCACAGGAAATGGATCTGCTGAGTCTGATTACCACAGATTCCTCTTAAAAACCCCTGTGACCTGCATGGACTTTGTCCCCCATAGCGGGAGACTGGTTATCTCACAGACCTGGCTGTAGATCTCACATATCTACAACCTTGAGGCAGCACCTGCAAATAGAGGCTTTGTCAGCCATCTCCAAAGATATCATCTATTTCAATACTTGATGCATAAAGCATTTGTGAATGCAACTTGCCTAAACCAGATTCTTATTAATAGTAATGAAAACTATCCATACGTGGATAATGGTTTTATGGAAGAGTTCCAGATCCCCTAAATCAAGTGGGTTAAATTATTTCATGGGAAGTTGCTAGTGTTAATCATTTTGAATGATGCCTAGTTTTATTGTATGATGTTCCTCATTCACTGAAATAAGAATTAGGAATTGCTCATGGAGTTCAATTCAGTCCATGCTTCTCCAGCTACATCGGCCAATGTAAAGGCTGTGGGTTATTCATCTTGAGGCCTAAGGCTCCAGCCTGATGACTGTGAGGACAGGGCCGCTGGTGAGGGGAGAGCTTTTCTGATGTGTGCTGAATGGGTTCTGCTGCCACCATTAGGGAAGTCTCTCCTTCCTGCCCCTTGTGGCCTGGCCCACAGGTGGCTGCGCCCTGTGCTGGAGCTTTGCTATTATGAGGTTCTAGATTTGTTAAGAAATGCTCCCTTTACGTATACAGAAATTTTGTTTTTTAACTTTACTCAAACCCCAAAAGGTTTTCACCCTCTAAACATCTCTCTTATTTGTCTACTGTTGTCCATACCCAACCCTGCTGAGTTGGTTCAGGCTTTACCATAAGAACTTTTTTTGTTGGGCTTAGTTGACCAATGTCACCCCACAACCTGGTTACCACACTAGGGCTTAGAGGAACCTCTCTAAGACACAAATAACCTGAGGCCCTCTGCTGCTGCCTTCTGGAAAAGGTCAGATGCTTATGCAGTGTCTTAAGGTCCTCTGTGACCTAGACTATACCTACCTCACCAGCTGCTTCCCTTTTCTGCTTGTCTTCACAATCCGTGTTTCAGCTAGCAAGACCAAACTGCCTCTCTTCCTCTGTTGTTCTTGTGCTTTTCTGAGAAGAGCCCCACCAAAGGCTGTCCCTGTCCCTTGAAATAGCCCTCATTTATCAAGCTTCAAACATTGCCTCTTTGGGGAAACCCCCTCTCTTACTTAAGGTCCCCTTTGTCTCTGTTAGGTGACCTGTGTGTACTTTAGTCATGCATCCCTGACACTGAAGTTGTCTTTCAGTTTCTCATGTCCATCCCCCGGCATGGTGTAGGGTAGTGGTTAACAAAGGTAGATTTGGAGCCAGACAGTCTGCATTCTCATCCTTATGTGCTACTTACTAGCTATACCATCTTGGGAAAATTACATCCTCTCAGCCTTTGCCTTGTGTTCCTCATCTGTACAACAGGGATACTTATGGTGTGCAATGCATATAATGCTGATTATTTAGAAAATAAAGTACTGAGAGAGTCTTGAAACAGAGTAAAAACCCAGTGATTGCTGTCTTTTCTTAATATCAAGAACTTTGTGCAACCCAGAGACCTTCCATGTATGGATTTCCCACCTTGTAACCAGGTTATCCCTAGCCAGAGGTCAGTTCATTTATACGTATAGAGTATGGGGGTTCAGTTATACATGAGGAGTCAGAAAAATTATCATAAACCCCAGAAGGAGAAAGGAGTCTCATTATCAAGCCGAGATCTAGGGTAAAGTTTGTGGCAAGTCAGTGAAGCCAAGAACAGATATCTGAGTCAGGCTAGGAAGCCAAGGGTTTGAGGCTGGACAACAAAGGGGAAACGCTGAGATTAAGGAACAGGGCAGGACGTCTTCCTGATTGTTACATTGATCACTTGCAGGTGTTTGAGGTTCATCTCCACGTCTGGCTAGAGTCTGAGGATGGATACTGTTAGGAGGGAGAGTTTTTCCCTTGTTTCTGGTATCTTTGAGGGGGATTTTCCCAAGAATGCTCCTGGCCTCCTGCCCCACCCTTTACTCCTACCCATGAAGATAGAATAAGTTACTTGGGTAGAGGACCAACCATTGCATTTCTCAGTGACATTCTGTCAAAGACTCTGAGCTTTGGGTATGGGTTACCATCCTTCTTCCTTCTTCCTCAGGAACAGTGGGATTCAGGGACCTGTGTACGTGTGTCTACTCTACAGGCTCATGTTCACCTCAGATGTGCTGCCTGCAAGCGTAGCCCGTTTTCTCAGCCTCAGCACTATGGACATTTTGGCCAGATGATTTTGTGCTGGGGTCTGGGGTGGAGTTTAGTGGGAGCTCTCCTGGGCATTGCAGGCTATTTAGCTACATCCTTGGACTCTGCCTGCTAAACACCCATAGCATCCCCACAAATGTCTCCAGATATTGCAAAATTGCATTTGCCCCACCCCCCACCTTGAGAACTGCTGTCCTAAACAACTGTAGGGGTTGGCAGACCACTTGGACCTGACACCAAATTGTGTTTATCAACAGCAAAGCTGATAGTGTGGGCTCCATTTTCACTCTTCATTTTAACAGTTTACGACTTATTGAGAACCCAGATGAGAGTCTCTTCAGATGGCTTAGGGACCTGCTTAGAGACCGTGTCTGGGTCTCAGCCGGAGTGGACCTCTGTCGTGTTAGTGCTTCACCCCTAGGATAACTATTCCTCTCATAGCGTTCAGACAGTTATGAAAAAGGGGGCTCTGAGCCCTGTCCCTGACTGATATTTGTGGCCCAAGTTCAAGGGGAGGCTCCATTGGGTCTCCTGAATATCTAACCCTCAGAGGAGTCATGTAACCTCAAAAGCTGGGTCAGAGGCAGGCACTGACCACCTTAAGCAGGTCAGCAGCCTCGTCTCAGTAGCCAGCTGGTGGGTAGACCAGTTGGCTTTGGTCCCAGCTACATTTTCTGGAAAGGCAAAGATACGATAATTTTTTGAAGCTGGGAAAGTTCTCTGCAGGGCTTCTGTGCACAGTCAAAACCCAAAGCTAGGCCTACAAAGTTTGCATTGGACATTCCAGGGGCTGTTTGCCAAACTTGGGCCATGTTCCTGGCTAAGCATCACCCACGGGCACTGTGCCCCAGACAGACCCAATCCACAGAGCAGAAAGGCTTCGTTTTCAGCTCTGCAGAGGCAGCAGCCTTTAGGCTAATTAATAAATCATCAACGCATTTGTGGTGTGAAAAATGAAATATTTATGTTCGCCAGAGTAATATTTCTGTCTTGCAGCCCCATGCTCTGTTGATGCCTGATGGAGGATGAAGTAAATACCAGCTGGTGTAGAATGAGTGGAATATAATTACTCTCTACAAAGTTAAGTGAATATTAAAACACAGAAGTCACAGGCACTGGCACTCGTCCCTCCCTGACTCTGCCACCCAGTTACTGGCAACCTGACCTGATGCTGGCTTCACTACAGATTCCAGCAGGGATCTCAGTAGAGGACTTGGTTGTCAGCAATGGGGAAGCAGCTGGGACACAGGCTGCTGAGCGAGGCAGGAAGTCAACCACCTTCCAGGAGCGTAGGGAGGAGATTTCCCTGATGCTAGAGGGACGTAGTGATATTGTGGGGAAAAAATGGAGCTCTGGAGCTAGAGAGACCACATTCTGTGCCCCACCTCTGAAATTTACAAGCTGCGTGACTTTGGTCAAGGTCTTTCACATCTCTATACCTTAGTTTGCTTACCTAGAAAATAAGGGTAATGCTGCAGTACGTAATAAAAGAACCGTGTTTCAGAATAGACAAAGTTTTGCATGGTAACAGGGAGGTAGAGATGAAATGTGAGATTTCTAAAAAGATTGGGTAAATAATCCACAAATCTTAAACTGATGGCTGTGGAGAAGCAAAGGAAGGAAGTTGTGCAAGGTGATCTTGTGACTGGCGTGTCAAAGGGTACTCAGTCGTAAATTCAAGAGTAGGGAAAAGGAAGACACCTATGACAGAGACTACAATGTCCAAAAGGAGAGCACTCTTAATGAGGGGAGAAGGCAGAGATGGGTGCTTTGTTTAGGGGTGGAGTTGGAGTAATAAGAGGAGTAATGATCAGGGGAACTTCTCCAGCCTTAGAAAAGCATGTGTGTGTGCGCACGTGCGTGCATACACACACCAGGGTTTCTGGTGCCCTCTGTAATCACCCATACCACGTGAACACAGTTTCCACTTAGCAAAATTTCACTGTGCAAAGACTACATAGTTCCCTCTGTTCCTATCTGAACTTCTCTCTGTCCTTCGTTTCCCATGTTGAGTCCCTGTAGCCTCATAGCCAATCCAGGTCCTGAACGTTAGCCCTGTTTATGTGTTAGGAGGGACTTGCCCTCACACTAGTCATTCTTTTACCTTCATTGGAACCTCATTTTGAATGTCCTTCCCCACCTCTGTGTAGAATCACTGTGTCGTCAGCCCTGCCCAGTGCGCAGGGCAGAAGGTACATGGTGTCCAATGAATGTGGATGTGGTATAAAAGACATCTGTATCTTTCATGGGATCCCACAGGATACCAAAGTCCCTGCCCTTGAAAAGCAGAAGCTCTCATTATGGTCCAATATGACATCCATGAAACAATTGGAGAACCAAGTGTGTACAATTGAATGTTTTAATATTTAATAGGCTGTAGGTATTCTAGGGAGAAGAAGAAAATCCACTTTTCTCGGCGCTTATTATATGCAATCACTGTTTTAAGAATATTACATAAATGATTTTATTTAATCCTTTTAGCCACCTTGTAAGATAGGCATTTTACAGTTGGGAAAGCAGACTCCAAGTAACCAATTTGCCTTCCATTAAAAAGCATGAAAGTGATGACAGCAGAATTCAAATACAAGTCCACTGTCTTCAAGATCTATGTCCGTTCTCTTTCCTTCTGCACTCATCCTTTTCTTCCTTCACTTCTTTCCATTCCCCTCCTTTCTTCATTTTCAAAGAGGTTTACAAATGTGAAAGTATTGTTAGAAGCATACCATTGATTGTGTTCAAGTTAGCAGTATGCCAGCTTAAAAAATAAATTCCTTGTAGATGACAGTGGCCATGTGACATAGTTCTGGCTAATGACATGTAAGTGGAGAGGATGAGTTCAGCTTACTTGATGCCCAGCTGTCCTCCCCCTTCCTGGAAGGAAAACTTGATGCTCAAGGTAAAGCTGCCATCCCATGAGCACTAGGTGATGGACATATAAGCCCACCTACAATCAAATATAGGACCTTGGTCTTGGAAGACATAGTCCAGCCCTAGACTGCCTGCCTTTGGACTTGTTCAAATGACTATTTTCAAGGCTCTGTTACTTGTAGTGAATGCAATTTCTAACTTCTTTTAGTTAGATGCACTTCAAACATTAATTTTTTTTAAACGAGCAAATCAAACTAAAGCAATCCCATAGATACAGAGAACAGAGTGGTGGTTACCAGAGGTGTAGGGATGGAGGGAAGGTTACAATGGCTAAAGTGGATCAACTATATGGTGACAGATGGAAAGGACATTTTTGGTGGTGAGCACACTGTAGTGTATACTGCATTGTAATAAAACACAATGTTTCATGTGTATTGTTGTACACATGAAACATATAATGTTATAAACCAGTGTTACCTCAATAATAAATAAATTAAAAGCAAAAATTTACAAACTCCCATTCTCCACTCAGAATAAACCACTGACAACAGGGCACTGGTGTTCATCTTCCTATACTCATTCTATCTTGCTCCATTTACAAACAGGCACATCTTCACATATACTTTTTAGGACATTTAATGGTGTGCTCTATGTATTTTTCTGTAACGTGCTCTTTCCACTGGTGTGAAACTATGATTTGGAACCCTACTATTTAAAACATTTAGGTATTTACTAGGCACTTTCCTCTCTATATCTGTGGAACAGTGGTTTTTAAATGGAGATAATTTTGCTTCAGTCCCACAGGCAGTCTTTTGGCAATGTCTGGAAACATGTTGTCATATGGCAATGTCTGGAAGCATGTTTGGTTGTCACAATTATGGGGAAATGGGTGCCAGGAAGGATAGAAGCCAGAGATGCTGCTAAACATCCTACAATGCATAGGACGTCCTCCCACAACAAAAAATTATCCAGCTGAAAATCTCAAAGTTCAGATTGAAATGTCAGTGTTGAGGTTCAGAGACCTTGCTATGGAGTGTTCCGTAATGTAATATAGCTGTATCTTATGGTAATTTGTTTAAACAGCCCCTGCTAACCAACACTGAGATTGTTTCTAACAATGCTGAAAGATCACCATTGTCCATATCCTTTGATATTATGTATTCATGCTGTTTAAGAATAAATTTTAATGCATGGAATTTCTTGGAAAAAGAATATACACAGTTAATATTTAGATACTGCTGCCAAATCACCTGCCAAAAAAGGCTTTCTTAATTTACACCGCCACCGAAAGTGCAATAGACACTGTCCATTTCCCTGAATCTTCACCAACATTCGATATCATCAATCTTTTTATCTTTGTGTAACAACAGAATTATTGTTATTTAATTTTCATTCTCTGATGTGAATAAGATTGAGCATCATTTTGTCTGTTAATTGGCCACTTTATTTCCTTTTATGTGAAATGCTTCATCTATTTTCTTTACCCATTTTCTTTCTGATTATTGTCTTTTTTCTTATTGATTTGTAGGAGCTCCTCCTATATGTTGAATACTGGGTTTTTGTTTTTGTTTTTGTATTGTATATGTTGTAGTCATGTTCTGTCTGCCTTTTCCTGCTCCCTATCCTTTTAAGAAAGAGAATAAATGAAGGTTTTAGAAGTTAGGAAACATTTCTTTCTTTTTTTTAAATAAATTTATTTGTTTATTTTTTATTGGCTGTGTTGGGTCTTTGTTGCTGCGTGTGGGCTTTTTCTAGTTATGGCCAGTGGGGGCTACTCTCCATTGTTGTGCGCAGGCTCCTCATTGAGGTGGCTTTTCTTGTTGTGGAGCACAGGCTCTAGGCGCACAGGCTTCAGTTAGCTGTGGATCATGGGCTCTGGAGCGCAGGCTCAGTGTTGTGACATACGGGCTTAGTTGCTCCACGGTATGTGGCATCTTCCTGGACCAGGGTTCGAATGGATTCTTAACCACTGCGCCACCAGGGAAGTCCCAGGAAACATTTCATTCATCATTAATTAAACCTGATGTATTTGGTGTTTCCTATGGGTCACGTAGGTACTAAGGGAAATGAAGTGGGAGGACAGCCCATCTCTGCCCTCAGGTATCTCAGTCTAGATGCGGATGAGAAAACATACGCATTTCATCTTTAATCCTTATTAGGAGTCAAATGCCTATTAATAGCATCTCTCCTTTATGCATAGTTAGATGAATCTATGGAACACTGACAAGCAATTAGAAGTGATATCAAAATAGCTCTTCTTTTACCTATAGTAATGACACTGGATAGGGAGGCAGACGTTTGTAGATCATGGCCCTAACACTGATCCCCAGGATTAGATAGACAGACCTGCCCCTTCACTGTTGGCCACGTGGCAGGGAGCAGTCGAGGGCACGTGCTCCATGCTGGCAAGGCTTGCTCTTAAGAGGAAGAAGGAGGCTCTGAGTCACGTGCACTGAGTTTATTCTTCCCGTCTTTACCAAGAAGATGAATCCCTCCATACACTATGGGGGAAGAGTAAGTGAGGGGACAGAGAGAGTCCAGCAGTGTTGTGTTATTAATGACCTTTCACCTGGAAGGAAAAGAAGGGCTGGGGAATAAACTCTGCCTTCCTCTTAGTTATAGAAAACTCCCCTAAAGTCTTTAAAAGCTTCCACCCTTTACTTCCTCCACCATTTTGTTTTCAAATGATTCATCTGACAATGTGTCAACTTTTCCATACCACCTCTGCTATTTGGTGTATCACGTATTCATTCTTCTTCCTCTTTGCACTGATGTGAGTGGTAGCAGCTTTCTTCATGTTCAGAGTTCTCACATCTCCATCTATGGCTTTCCCTATTACCCTCTGGCCCCTCCTTCAGTCTTCCAGATGGGATATTTTCATACACACAAGTATTTAGAACAGCTTACGAAGAAGACCATTGGGAGTTCTCTTTGTTCATAATTCACTCGTCTTCTTTTAATTCAGTGTCCATTCTCCCCTCCGCATTTTAAGAGGCCTTTTCTTTATGTTTATTCACCATTTTTTCTAAGTATTTTTGATAATTAATCTTCCTTTACCCTTTCCTTGTTCCCTCTTGTTATATAAAATGTTTGCATTCATCAGAATACCATCCTCAGCTCTTTTCTCATTCTCTACCCCCCTGTAAATGCATGATTTTAGCTGTCAGCTATATAATAACAGTTTCAAAATTTATATCTTCTAACCTAAGCTGCACACACACACACACACACACACACATGCCTGTGTTTCCAATGCCTCCTGCATATTTATACCTAGCTGTCACACTGCTATTTCAAACTCAACATGACCAAATCCTATTTTTCTTTCTATATTTGTCTCAGTTAATATCATTAGCATCTGTTCAATTAAAAATTTAGGCATCATTTGCAATGCAACTCTACCTATTTTATAAATCATTATTGGATTAAAACTTTTCAAGGGCTTTTTATAACCCAAAAGATAAAAAACAAAATCCTTGGAGTTCTAAACATGTCTTTTTTACTTTATGGACCTGTGATGACTAATTTTATATGTCAACTTGGTTGGCCACAGGGCCCAGATATTTGGTGAAGCATGATTCTGTGTTTCCGTGAAGGTGTATTTTGGATGAGATTAACATTTAAAATGATGGATTTTGAGTAAAGCAGAGTATTCTTCATAATGTAGGTGGGGGGGTCATCCAATATACTGAAGGCCTAAATGGGACAAAAATTGACACTCCTCCCCCCACCCCCCACCCCCAGCAAGAAGGGATTCTGCCAGCAGCCAGCCTTCAGGCTTGAATTGCAGTATCCGTTCTTCCCTGGGTCTCCAGCCTGCCAGCCTACCCTGCAGATTTTGGATTTACCAAGCCTCCACACTGCATTAGCCAACTTCTTAAAATAAATCTCTCTCTCTCAACCATTCTGCTGGTTCTGTTTCTCTGGAGAAAGCTGACTAATGTAGATAGGACCTGACCTTCTATCTTTAAATGAGATAATTCACCTTTTGGAATATTTTTTTAAAAGAATAAAAAAGATCAGATAAACAATCAAACATAATAACCAAACAAACAAAAAAAGCAGCAAGTAGAAAAATAATTCAAAACAACCGGCAGAACAAGCCTGTGGTCTAACCATGTCAAAACCCTGGTCATTCCAGATACATGACTCATTCTTTAGTGCTTGTGTGCCAGATCATATGCTCAGGTCTCATCTTGGCATATTCTTCCATTTTTCATTGCCTGACTTTTCTCTGCTGCTCCAGGTAGATTTAGATGTGATCTTCTCTGTGCCCCCATAACACTTTGCCTCTATCTTTCTTTGGACCATTCCCACACTGAGCGACAACTTTTTACATCTACCTTCCCTACTGGGGCTCACAACCTCAACACCCAGTGGGTCCTCAGTTGTCTCTGTGGAATGGAAGATCTTTAACCCACAACTCACTTCTCCCTGTTAAATTCTTCTTGTCTGTAGTAGGTATAATCAGTTCCTCAAGAAGAGATCAAATCCTGCACCCTCCGCACTGAGTCCCTGACATTCAAGCATTGTCTACCTCATCAATTCCTTTTGCATTTCAAGTGCTGTCCTAACTGGAGGTGGAAAGTCCAGGAGACAAAGATGGCTGTCCCCTGGGACCCAAGATCCTGCGACCCTTGGACATTCCTCAAGTCTCGTGACTCACAAGGGCAACAACAAGCGACTTCAGAGGAGGCTGCTGCTTTTTTCTCTGCTGAGCAGCAAGTGCAGAGATCATCACACTAAGACCATCCCTGACTTTCTGTACACCTTGGAGAAGTGGTCAAGTCCCTTAATTGTAGACGGGGGGCTCCTTGAAGGCAAGGGCTGTTTTCTTCTCCTCATGACTCCCTATTGTGTGCAAAAATAAATAGATGAATAAGTGTTTGTTTCTCAGTAGCTATTGGTAAATATTGCCTTGAGTTGACTGGTATGGTAGGAAGTAGCTCAGTCTGGGAGGCTAGCTTATTGAAGTCAAGTAAACATATGTGATGAGTTTTGGGAGGAGATAGGAAGAACTTTATTCCTTCCTGAAAGCTGCATCTAAAATATTGCAAGGTATTACCTTACCAGACATCATAGGATAAATTTAGTGTGAGTTATATTAAATTTGACTTTAGCCTTACTTTGTGATATTGGGCGATTATTTTACCTCACCACTCTCAATGTCCTCATCTGTAATTAGGTCTAGTAAGTCCCTCTTTTAGAGAAGAGTATTTGAATTAAAATATGTCAAAGTGCCCATCACCAGAAGTCCCTCAATAAAATGGTTGTTGAATCTGGGTCTTCAACACCCTCTTTATTATAGGCAATCACAGTTCTTATTTTTCCCCCACTCTCTGTGCTGTAAACCTTGCCAAAAACACTCAGACTATATTAACCTTGCAGTAATAAAGAAAAACAGCAAGCTAATTTGGGAAACTTCCAATAACAAAAATGCCTATTAAAATTTGAAAGCACTATAAAAACTATATGACCACAATAGCCTCTTTCTGTTTTGCTTGGGAACCAGAGGTGAACATCAGATTTCCAGCTCTTGGTTTTCGCGGTTTGCTTCCAGAAAAGACAATTTAAGTACTGGTTATTAGAGCCTGTCAATAAATTCCAGAAGTGAAGTAAATCTTGCTTAACTGACTGACAGCTGCAAATTAATTTTGCTTTCTTTAAACAACTAACCAGCCTAATGTTCACGCAGTTGACAAGCCTCACTGTATGTGCTCTCTTAGCCCAGTGCATGGTGGTCTGAATACCATCCATGGTATAAATTCTTTTGCCTTCACTCAACTTCTTATTGGGGAAGACAGTGCAGTGTATTAGCAGACACCTGGGTGACAGAGGATGGCAGTTTAGAATTCAGCCTGTTGAGAAACATATAGCCCTGCTAGGAGACGCTTATAGCAGGAATGGCCCCACACTTGCAGGGGTCCCACTCAATTCTATTTGTGATTTCTTATTTCATTCACTCAGCAACATTTGACCAAACACTGTGTTAAGTGCAGGGGAGGAAAAGAAAAATGCTATTCAATCCATTTTTTATAAAGATGCCCAAGGCTAAGAACAAAAAAGAAGCACGAATAAGGGCCATCTGTTGTAATTAGAACTGTAGTGGACAGTGGGAACATAAAAAGAGAGTGATTATTTTATAAGCAGAGGTTGGATGGTGGTGGCCAGTTGGACATAGGAAATGCTTCTTCCAAAATGTCACTTATCTGTTGGTATTTGTTTTCTTCTTAAGTGAGGTATAACATACATACAGTAATGTTCACACATCTTCATTGTTTAGCTCAGTGAATTTTTACATATGTGCTCACCCATGTAATTATCACCCAGATTAAGATATTGGATGGGGCATTTCAATCTCCCAAGAAAGCTTCTTTCCCAGCCAATCCTCCCTGTCTCCAAGAGGTAACCACTAGTTTATCACTATGAATTTATTTTGCCTGTTTTTGAATTTCATATAAATGGGTTCATATGATATGTGGGTTTGTTGTTGTTGTTGTTGTTGTTGTTGTTGTTTGGTAACTGTTTTCTTTAGCTCAACTTTTGTCTGTGAGGTCCATCCTGGACAGTGTGTACCTAAAGCTCTTTCTATCCCTATGAAGTCTTCCATTGTAGACAATGGTATTTGAAGGATGGGTACAAGTTCTTCCCATGGGACAGTTGGAAGAAGGCATACATTTAAGCATGGTATATTTGAAGGGTAGCTGTAGCTACAGTATAGGGACTTGGGGGTTCATATAGGAGATTGCACTGAAAAAAAAAAGATTGACACTCCACTAGGAACGATGTAAAATGTACTGCAAGATGCTTGAACTCTCTTTTGGTTGATCATCCCCCAACATCTTCAGAGGTCAACGGGAGGTGTTATATGATCAGATCTAAATGTCAGACCCATTATTCTGATGTAAACATGACTGGTGCATGTTGCCAAGGAGAATTCAGTGTCAGGAAACTAGAGGATAGGCCATCATGGTGACCCAGCTGGCTTGATTCAAGGTCAAGGGAAGGAGAGAAGTGAAATAATCAGAGTGAGATTAACATGTTCAGAGGTGGACAGGAGGGGAAGGAGGAGTCGAACACCAAGTTGTCGCACGTAAGGCAGAAGCAGCAGAGGAAACAAGAAATCTGCGCCCACTTTTGACGTTTATTTGAAACTGGGATGTGAGAGTGAGTGAGAGAGCATCCAGGCTCTGCTGAGAACCCTCCTGTCCTCCCCGCAACCCCACCCTAGCTAGGCCTCCCCTTACCCACTAGTTTAGCAGCGCAGCCCTCAAGGGGAGATGGATGAAAACGCCTCGAGGAATTACGCACATTTAATTTACATCTGGGTCTGAACTCCCGAGCCCGCTCTTCTGTCATTTTGCCATTTCAAAGAATAACATACCAGGGCTTTTTATTCCAGCCCTGTGGTGGTGCCCTTTTTGAGAGAATAAATCCCAAGTAGTGTTGCCAAAAGCCAGTGACATTTGCCATGTTTGAAAAGGCCTTATTTTGAAGAATGATTATTGATTCTTTTTCACATTTCAGATCATTCCTTTGATGCTGCCTTTTACTGGCCCCGGTTAGCGACCCTCAGCTGTGTTCCTGGCTCCCTGACACAGCAGTTCACCCAAAAAGAATAGCGTGTTCTTCCAAGCAGTGCTCACCCTGGGCCTAACCACCGGAAAAGTCACTGTTTCTCTGATTATTTCATCACATAGAGGACCTTCTCCAAGCCTCGGCAGGGTTGTTGAAAATATGCAGATGTGCTTATAAGTGAACACAGGTAATGATGGCATTGTGGAGGGAGGGATGAAAGGTACCAGGACACCTCATTAGAATAAGTAATAGCAACTCTGGGACTCTGTCATTGCTGTGGGCCTGCAGTTTCCAGGAGTGGAAAGAGGGTAGCAAGGGAGTAGTAGACCAGGAGAATATGATGAATAAGCCACTGAAATTGCTTACAACATATTGACTCCCAAAGAATAAATATTGAAAAGAACCATTGGATATGGATGGTGTCCCTGGGACAGAAGACCCTGATTTCTGGATTTCAGCATCAGGAAGTCAATCACCCATACATCTTAGGGATCTTGACATCACCCATGAGTGTTAGAAGTGAAATCTCTCATTCTAGTGCAGCAGTGGTTTTGTGGGCCTAATAGGAGCAATTAAAAAAAAAATGAGGCTTCAAGTTAAGGTATAGACTCTGCATATTTGTAATGTGTTGTTTATTCTCTGTTACATATGTCCCTAGATATTATGTTGCCTTTAGGGTGTTGTCAAGGAGAAGGGACAAGACACTGCATGTCAATGAATTTCTAGGATTAGGAAAGGACTCTTTAATCAAATACTGATTTAATTCCTCCATGGGAAGGTAGGGCTAACACCCCATCGGAATATATATACATACATAATGTATAAATAATACATATATATATAATTCCATACAGTTGAGCACTTACCTCTTAGAAGGTAAAACCTTAAATTGTGAATAAAGTGCTTAGTATAATGCATAGAACTAGGTTATTATTATTCTATCTTTTCCTTTAGACCAACTCTCTGCAGTGGGTATGAATGCTTCTGTTTCAGATCTGAAAATCCAAACCTGTACTCTTAATGACTATTCTACCAGCACTAGGATTTTTAAGTAGAGAATCTATGAAATCTTTTTGGCATTGAGTGGTTGAAATGTGTCTATAAAGGCTGGGCAGCCCTACGACACTCCTTCTTCTGCCTTCCCTGGATGTAGCCTTATGCCGGCATCATCATGGACCCTGATATTGCTTCAGAAATGGAGGATCTCCCTTACACAAGTTTATTCACCCAACTAAGGACCTACAGTGGAGTGTGCTATCTCCATATGGCCGAGATACCTGGGCAAGACAATGGTAAAATAAGAAGACTTGTAATTTAGGTAGCCTCTGTCAGATAATATGTGTACTTTTCTCCTTTAAAAAAGCTGCAGTTTTCCATTCCTAGTATTAACATTAGAACAAAATACTTCCATACTTCCATTTATATTTTTGTATCAGCCTTTACAGTACCTTTTCATGGATGCTTATTCGTTAAGATTTACAGTTAAAACAGCAGTTCTCAAGTGGTAGTGTGCATTATAAGCACATGGGAAATTGGTTTAAAGTGCCAGTTGTCCAAGCTTAGTTCCAATCTTACTCAGACTCTTTAGATGTGTTATAAACAACAAAAACAACAATTCTGACTTTGATGACCACCATTGGCTTAGTCAACTTGAACTCCTCTTTAAAATTTACCGTGACAAGTTTTGGAGTCAAACACAGCCTGTGATTGGACTAGGATCTGGTTATCTGAGTTCATGCCACTTCCGAGGGTTGTCAAGGTCTTTTATGCCTGCAACATGGTTGGTCAGTTCATTTGCTTTATAATTTTTGGATTATTAGAGGTATGACTTTGTGGTAGGCCTCTCAGTGAAAGGGTTGACTGTGGCACATATCATGCCTTGTGTGCACTGGGGAAGAAATAATGAGCTTGCACATGGTGACTTTGTGGTCCCCGATGTCCATGACAGGGGCATGAAATCAAGGAGCAAAATGTCAAAATTTAGGAAGTGTCTCAAACTAGTAATTGGTAATATTTCAGAAATAGTTATCAGAATTCCAAAGCACGTCAAAGTCAAAAACTCCAGAGATATCACTTCAGCAAATAAAACAAACATGTGCCTGTGATAAATCCTGCCCTATATTTGACACACCCTATGCAGATGTTTCCACTTCTTGGATGACTTCAAGATCTTAAGAAACTTCTGAAAAATGTGTGACTTTCTTTCCTTTTAAAATAATATATGATTTGGGGCAATTTTAACTGCTGTAATAAATACTAACAAAATTTCAGTGCCTTGAGACAAGAGAAATCTATGTCTGGCCCCTGAAACAGTACAATGTGGATAGTCCTGGTCACCAAGTGACTTTTCTTCGGGCAATGATTATGAGAATCAGGCTCCTTACGACTTGTGGTTTCATTATCCCATTTGACCTCAGGCTTCTTGAGAAACAGTTGACAGATGGGGAAATAGAGGATGAGGACAGCATACCAACTTCCTAAATGTTTCTGCTCCAAAGTAACAAGCAGCACATCCACTCATTTATCTTTGGCAAGGCTTGGTCACATGGCCTCACCTAAATTCAAGAAGTCAGGCAACTATAATCCCTGACTGGGCATCCGCTTTCAAGCATCAACTCTATTGCAAAGCTGAGATTTTTATTCTTTCTTGGGTAGTTCCAAATGTTAAGACTAGCCTCAATATGCATGTAATGTGTTTGTTCTCAGTAATTATGGAAAGATAGCCAAGAAGATCTTTCTCCTAAACCATCTCTGTCTGAACAAACACAGCCCTGTCTTAGTAGCCACTTAGCCACTGTTTTCTCTCAGATGTACTACTTGAAATTTTATTATAAAATGAATTAACTTAAAAAGAGTTGACCCAATTAAGATTTAATTTTTCTTTGTTTTTTATTTTTAATTTTTTAATTGAAGTTTAGTTGATTTACAACATTATGTTAGCTTCAAGTGTATTGCATAGTGATTCAGTGTTATTACAGATCATACTCCATTAAAAGTTATTAAAAAATAATAGCTATAATTCTCTGTGCTGTATAATATATCCTTGTTGCTTATCTATTTTATACATAGTAGTTTGTATCTCTTAATTCCATCCCGCTACGTGGCCCCTATTCTCTTCCTTCTCCCCACTGATAACCACTAGTTTGTTTTCTGTATCTGTGAGTTTGTTTCTATTTTGCTATATACATTCATTTGTTTTAATTTTTAGATTGCACATATAAGTGATATCATAAAGTATTTCTCTTTCTCTGTCTGACATTTCACTTATTTCATTTTCTATTCATCTGTTCATGGCACTTGTGTTGCTTTCATATCTTTGTTATTGTAAATAGTGCTGCTGTGAACATTGGAGTGCATGTGTCTTTCCAAATTAGAATTTTTATCTTTTCCAGATGCCTAGGAGTGGGATTGCTGGATTATATGGTAACTCTATTTTTAGTTTTTTTAAGGAAACTCCATCCTGTTTTCCATAGTGACTGCACCAATTTACATTCCCACCAACACTGTAGGAAAGTTTCTTTTAGTCCACACCCTCTCCAACATTTGTTATTTGTACATTTTTTGATGATAGCCATCCTGACAAGTGTGAAGTGATATCTCATTGTTGTTTTGATTCATATTTCTCTAATAATTAGCAACGTTGAGCATATTTTCATGTGCCTGTTAGCCATCTATATGTCTTCTTTGGAAAAATGCTTATTTAGGTCTTGTGCCCATTTTTTGATTCGGGGGTGTGTGTGTGTGTGTGTGTGTGTGACATTGAGTTGTATGAGCCGTTTATATATTTTGGATATTAACCCCTTGTCAGTTATATCATTTGCAAATATTTTCTCCCATTGTATAGGTTGTCTCTTTGTTTTGTCAATAGTTTCCTTTGTGGTGCAAAAGCTTTTAAGTTTAGTTAGGTCATATTTGTTTGTTTTTGCTTTTATTTCTTTTGCCTTAGGAGATAGATCCAAAAAAATAATGCTATTGTTTATGTCAAAGAGTGTTCTGCCTATGTTGTCTTCTAGGAGGTTTATGGTTTCAGGTCTTACACTTAGGTCTTTAATCCATTTTGAGTTTGTTTTTGTATATGCTGTGAGGAATTATTCTAATTTAATTCTTTTACATGTAGTTGTCCAGTTTTCCCAGCACCACTTATTGAAGAGACTGTCTTTTCTCCACTGTATATTCTTGCCTCTTTTGTTGTAGATTAATTGACCATACATACGTGGATTTTTCTGGGCTCTCTATTTTGTTCCGTTGATCTATGTGTCTGTTTTTGTGCCAGTACTAGACTGTTTTGATTACTGTAGCTTTGTAGTATAGTCTTAAGTCTGGGTGGGTGATGCCTCCAGCTTTGTTCTTTTTTCTTAATATTGCTTTTTTTCTACACAGTTCTCCAGAAATTGTATTCTAAAAAGGCCAGTGCTCCTTCTGGTACAAAATAATTTTCTACAGTGTGTAATTAGAAATAAAAGGTTATTAAACAGATTTTTTAAATGATTTTGTTTTGCAGATGTAAAGAACAAACTGCACCTGAAATGGATATGTTGGAGAGGATGGGTTGTAAGGAGCTAGGTATTCATGTGTCCTACCAGACTGTGTAGACTGTTGGATATGGTGAGTGCTATGTGTTTTTTACTTAGATGTGAATTCCATGTGTATGCCCAGACCAGATGTTACCAGAACCTTCTCTTTCCTAATGCTGGCTGGTGACTAGAAGTTGCTTAGGTGTTGATTATAGGAGCTCCTGCTGAGCCCTCCCAGAAGGAGAGACACCATTCATTGTTTTATAATTGAGGATGGGAGTTTGGTTCTATTCAGGAAGCCAGCAGCTCTCATGGGAGAAGCTGTGTGATGCTACAACCTGATGAGAAGTGCCTCTCAGGTTGAGTTTGGAGAGGCAGCAGATGGTCTTCCTGTGCCATATCAGGGTCAGTTATGTTTTCAATCAGCTTTCAGGAAGAATTGAGCTGCCATTGATGTTAACTCTGCTATGACATCAGTTGTCTGGGTTTTAATGATACATGCAAGGCATTTATCATGGAAATAGATTTCTATTCCACATCACTATTAATAGAAGTGATCCTTGAGGACTGGGAATTTTTGAGTTCTTACTCTGTACTATAATAGGTATTTGTGGATACAATACAACCTGATTTATATCTTACTGTAACCTTATATGAGGGTTCTATATTATCTCCACATCACACAAGAGAAAATGCCGAGGCTTAGAGATGTTAAGTTTCTTGCTCACAGTCACAGGATAATTAAATAGCAAATCTCTGTTTCCATCCAAAACCCGTCCAGCTCAAAAGCCTGAGCACCAGCCTCAAGATGAAACAGCTTTGGCTTCTCCTACAAACTTCCTCACTTATTCACCTAATTCATAAATATTTATTGAACAGGTACTGGGCTAAATGCTCAGAATAGAGCAGTAAACCCAAAAGACATGGTCTCTCTCAATATGAAAAACACATGTTAATAGAGATGACTGCAATTAAGTGAAAATTATATAAGTAACTGTTTAAATGCATTTGTGACAAGGGCTATGATGAAAAGTGCAGGGTGCTCTAAAAGAATTGAGGAGGGGAATATGGTATCAGAGGTGTCCCTGAGAAAGAAGCATTTAAGCTGGGAGCTAAACTGAGGTAGACATTAGCCTCAAAAGAAGGGCAGAGAGCATGCCATGTGGAGGAGTAGTGTGGGTACAAGCCCAGAGAGAAGAGATAGCTGGTGGAGAATCATAAACCAGAAGGGGAAAGGCCAGTGTCGCTGGACCAAAGAGAGCAAGGGAGAGTGGGGAGAGAGGAGCCTGATGAAGCAGGAAAGGGTGCACTCAGGGAGAGCCTCGACTCCACACACGTGGTAGAAAAAAGCACACACAGTTCCCCAATGATGCCTATTGTCAGATATCCTGGAAGGTTGAAAGCTGTTGAGGATTCTGGTTTACTCCTTAAAATAACTTTATAAACATAATCGTTGACAGCACAGTAACTCTTGTGGCAAGACATTTTACATAGGACTAGTCTGTTTTATCCTTCCTTATAGAATTTTATGCAGAATCAAGTGCTGAAGATATCATTAATAGTTGGGAAATCAATTAAGGCTGATTTTCCAGAATAGTGAGTTAAGGAACATAATTTGTAGTTTATTAAATAGACTGTATATACGAGCTATGCCATTTTGGATGATTGAATTGCAAATAATTGGCATATAATTAATACTTTAAAATTAAAACTATAGTAATGTAGTTTACTTTTCTCTGAGGCTTCCATTCAAATACAGCATCTTACTGGGTTGTCCATTGCATTATCTCCTTCAGCTTCTCCAGATTTCCCACCAAAACCACAACTGATGGTATGAGAAAGCAAAACCTATCAAACAAATAAGACATTTATCTAAAATTAAAAACACAAATTTCTGGAAATCCTGAAATCTGAAAACCCTCCAGTTAATAATTTGTTTATTGAACACCAACCAGGTACCATGTTAAGCACTTCATATGTTGTGTTTTCTATGCTTTATAATCCTTCCAGCAACCTTGCCAGCTAGGACTTTCAAATTTCAATTTTAGGGAGAAGAAAGATGGTGGCAAAGTAGAAGGAAGTGGAATGCATCCCTCTCCACAGATGCATCAGGAATACACCAAAAGACACAATAATTCCCATAGAGAACAAGCTGAACACCAGCAAATGAGCTTGGACACCAGAAAGGACTGCAAAGATCCTGACATAACTGGGTAGGACAGAGGGGAAAAAAAAAAAAAGAAGGAGAAAGAGGAGGAGAAGAAAGAAAAGGGATGGGTCACACACCCTGGGGCGGGGGGATCTGAAACAGAGGGGAGATTGCCAAATTCAGGGAAATGTCCCTTATCTGACAGGGAAACCCCTTCTCCAATGGGGAATTTCCCTGGTCAGAAGGGAGGCATTTGGGACTGTTCAAAGAGGGTGAGGTGGCTGAGCTGTGGCAGACGGGAAAGAGTGAGAAACACATGGAGGGTCCGCACCACAGCTCAGCGTATCCGGACTGAGACATCGGTTCACAGCTGAACAGGGGGTCTGGGAGCTGGAATGTGGGAAGTGGAGAACTGGTTCAGGGTGAGAAACATTGTTGGCAGTGGGGAGACAAACTGAGGGGACAGGAAGGAAGAAATCCACAACGGAGAGTGCCTAACGCAGAAAGCTGGGAGGCCGTGGTGGTGGCTCAATACTGCTGACTCACAAGCAGGCGGTAGGAGCTGCTGGTGTAGCTTCTCTCTCGGCACCTGCGATGGACAAAGGAAGGACCCCTGTGGGCCTGGATAATGCAATCAAGGATAACAAAGGCCCCTGGGCAGGCCTGGCCTAGAATGCCTGCAGCCAAGAGCTAAAAGTCTGCAGAGTGGCCCAGCTCTGGAGACATTCTGTTTATACCTGAGCCACGGGACACCTCTGCAACAGGCACCACCATGGCTGACTGAGCTGCCATGACCCAGGCAGGGCACCACTGCTCACTCATTCCCAGGGGAAGGAGCCACTATTGTACCCTCTCTCTCCCCACACACCGGCACTTACCGACGAACTATAAAGGAAGCTCTGCTGGTTGCAGAGTAATACAAAAAGCCCAAGGCGGGTAGAAGGACACTTACAGCTGAGACTCCAAGGAAACAGAAATATTATTATTAATCCTATTGATCTGGTCCATTCTGAGGTCAGTTCTAGTTTTTTGGTTTTTTTTTTTTTTTCATTTTATTAATTACGATCTTAGTCCTAAGGGATCTACACGTTTTATAACATTTTTTATTCTATTTTTATTTTTAGCCTTTTTATATATTTCTGTTTCTAGCTAAGTTTTTTGTAGTGCTGACTGTATCTCTCCTAGCTTCTTTTCATCTCTATCTTTTATACATTTCTATTTTTTTCTTTTTCTTTTCATATTTCCAGTCACACTACGCTGTTCTGTTGCCCTGTCTTCTATCCCTTTTTAGTTTCTTTTATCTTAAAATACTTATAAGCAATATTACTGATCTGCTCTGTTTCCTTGCTTTATTCTCCAGATGACACACTGCTTTGGTTTTTATTATTAGGTTGAGTCTTTATCTTAGTTCTAAGTATAATTGTCTGATTTTGTTCTGAGAATCTTCAGTCCGTGTGGTGGTACTCTCGCTCTTTATTATATTTGATCCTAGCTTTGAAAATCTGCCTGGATTTGTGTTTGTGTGTGTGTGGTCCTTTGTTTTTTTGGGTTTTTTTTTTTTTTTGGTTTTCAATTTCTGTTGGTTTTCTCTTTGATTGTCTGATGGCATACTGGGGTTCTTCTGTCAAGTCTTTCTAGTGCCTTGCGTTCTATTGGGTTCAGTATTTGTGTGCCTTATACATGTATGTGTTTCCTTGACTTAGTATTTGTTTGACTCAACACTCTGCCATTAGTCTGGGGCTTGGACAGTCTTCTTTAAACCCCTTTATTGCCGCGACAAGCAACCTCTGAAGTCTGGACTACTCCATCAGAAGTCAAGTAGGAGGCTCTGGGGAGGGAGCACTGAATCCAGGATGCTAGACTACTAGGGAGTCCTCAGACACAGGGAAGATTAACTGCAGAGAACTCTCACAAAGCCCTGTATCAGAGTCTAAGACTCGGCTTTGTCCGACTATCTGCAACTGCCAGTGCTGGACACCTCACACCAAACCACAAACAAGACAGGAACACAAACCCACCCATCAGCACACAGACTACCTAAAGCCATATTAACCTCACAGATACCCTAAAACGCACCACCCGACAGAGTCCTGCTCCTCAGAGAGAAAAGACACAGAACCACACACCAGAAAGCAGACACCAGACCCCCCCACCAGGAAGCCTAATCAAGACACAGGACAAACCCCACCACAGGGGACAGAGGGCAGAAACACAGGAATTACTAATAGGCAGCATAGGGAAAGGAGAGAGCAAATCCTATAAATTAGACAAAATGAGAAAACAAAGAAACACCATGCAGGCAAAGGAGCAGGAAAAAACCCCACAAGACCGAATAAATGAAGAGGAAATAGGAAAATTGCCAGAAAACGAATTCAGAGCAATGATAGTAAAGATGATCCAAAATCTCGATAACAAAATACAGAAAATACAAGAAACAGTTAATAAGGACTCCAAAGTACGAAAGTGCAAACAAACAGTAATTGACAGCAAAAGAACCGAAATTAAAAATACTCTAGATGGTATAAACAGCAGAATAACTGAGGCAGAAGAAATAAGTGAGTTGGAAGATAGAATGGGGGAAATAACTGCCACAGAACAGGAAAGAGAAAAAAAAAATAAAAAGAATGAAGACAGTCTCAGAGACCTTGGTGACATCATTAAGCACACCAACATTCGAATCATAGGCATCCCAGAAGAAGAGAAAAAAAAATGGTCTGAGAAAATATTTGAGGAGGTTCTAGTGGAAAACTTCCCCAACATGGGAAAGGAAATAATTAATCAAGTCCAAGAAGCACAGAGCGTCCCATATAGAATAAACCCAAGGAGAAATACACCAAGGCACATATTAATCAAACTAACGAAAATTAAACACAAAGAAAAAATATTAAAAGCAGCAAGAGAAAAGCAACAAATAACATATAAGGGAAAACCCATAAGGATATCAGCTGATCTTTCTGCAGAGACTCTGCATGCCAGAAGGGAATGGCAGGATATACTGAAAGCCCTGAAAGAGAAAAACCTACAGCCAAGAATACTCTACCCAGCAAGGATCTCATTCAGATTTGAGGGAGAAATCAAAAGCTTTACAGACAAGCAAAAGATAACAGAATTCAGCACCACCAAACCAGGCTTACAACAATTGCTAAAGGAACGTTCCTAAGTAGGAAACACGAGAGAAGGACAAGACCTACAAAAAAAACCCAAAACAATTAAGAAAATGGTAATAGGAACACACATGCCAATAATCACCTTAAATGTACATGGATTAAATGCTCTAACCAAAAGACACAGACTGGCTGAATGGATACAAAAACAAGACCCTTCTATATGCTGCCTACAAGAAACCCACTTCAGACCAAGGGACACATACAGACTGAAAGTAAGGGGATGGAAAAAGATATTCCATGCAAATGAAAGTCAAAAGAAAGCTGGAGTAGCAGTATTCATATCAGACGAATTAGATTTGAAAGTAAAAACTATTACAAGAGACAAGGAAGGACACTACATAATGATCAAGGGATCCACCCAAGAAGGACATATAACAATTGTACATATCTATTCATCCAACATAGGAGCACCTCAATACATAAGGCAAATTCTAACAGCCATAAAAGGGAAACCGACAGTAACACAATAACAGTAGGAGACTTTACATCCCACTTACACCAATGGACAGATCATCCAAACAGAAAATAAATAAGGACACACAAGCTTTAAATGACACATTAGAGCATCTCAACTTAATTGATATTTATAGGACATTCCATCCAAAAACTGCAGAATACAAGATCTCAGCTGCACACAGAACATTTTCCAAGGTAGATCACATCTTGGGTCACAAATCAAGCCTTGGTAAATTCAAGAAAATTGAAATCATATCAAGCATCTTCTCTGACCACAATGCCATGAGACTAGATATCAATTACAGGAAAAAAAAAAGAAAAACTGTAAAAAATACAAACACATGGAGGCTAAACAATAAGCTATTAAACAGGCAAGAAATCACTGAAGAAATCAAAGAGGACATCAAAAAACATCTAGAAACAAATGACAGTGAGTGCACAACAACCCAAAACCTATGGAACACAGCAAAAGCAGTTCTAAGAGGGAAGTTTATTGCAATATAGTGCTACCTCAAGAAACACGAAAAATTTCAAGTAAACCACCTAACCTTACACCTAAAACAATTAGAGAAAGAAGAACAAAGAAACCCCAAAGTGAGAAGAAAGAAAGAAATCATAAAGATCAAATCAGAAATAAATGAAACAGAAATGAAGGAAACAATAGCAAAGATCAATGAAACTAAAAGCTGGTTCTTTGAGAAGATAAATAAAATTGATAAACCATTAGCCAGACTCATAAGGAAAAAAGGGAGAAGATGCAAATCAACAGAATTAGAAATGAAAAGGGAGAAGTAACAACTGACACCACAGAAATACAAAAGATCACGAGAGACTACTACAAGCAACTATATGCCAACAAATTGGATAAACTGGAAGAAATGGATAAATTCCTAGAAAAATACAATCTTCCAAGACTGAACCAGGAAGAAATAGAAAATATGAACAGACCAATCACAAGCACTGAAATTGAGACTGTGATTAAAGATCTCCCCACAAACAAAAGCCCAGGGCCAGATGGCTTCACAGGTGAATTCTATCAAACATTTAGAGAATACCTAACACCCATCCTTCTCAAACTCTTCCAAAATGTCGCAGAAGGAGGAACACAACCAAACTCATTCTACGAGGCCACCAATCACCCTGATACCAAAACCAGGCAAAGATGTCACAAAAAAGGAAAATTACAGGCCAATATCACTGATGAATGTAGATGCTAACATCCTCAACAAAATACTAGCGGATAAAATCCAACAGCACACTAAAAAGATCATACACCATGTTCAAGTGGGGTTTATCCCTGGGATGCAAGGATTCTTCAATATACACAAATCAATCAACGTGATACATCATATCACCAAAGTGAAGGATAAAAACCATATGATAATCTCAATTGATGCAGAAAAATCTTTTGACAAAATTCAACATCCATTTATGATAAAAACTCCAGAAAATGGGTGTAGAAGGAAATTACCTCAACATAATAAAAGCCATATATGAGAAACCAAAAGCCAACATAGTTCTAAATGCTGAAAAACTGAAAGCATTCCCTCCAAGAACAGGAACAAGACAAGGGTGCCCACTCTCACCATTAGTATTCAACATAGTTTTGGAAGTTTTAGCCACAGCAATCAGAGAAGAAAAAGAAATCAAAGGAATCCAAATTGGAAAAGAAGAAGTAAAATTGTCACTCCTTGCAGATGACATGATATTATACATAGAAAACCCGAAAGACTCTACCAGAAAACTGCTAGCACTAATCAATGAATTTAGTATACTAGCAGGATGCAAAATTAATGCACAGAAATCTCTTGCATTCCTGTACACTGACAACGAAAAAGCAGAAAGAGAAATTAAGGAAACTCTCCCATTTACCATTGCAACAAAAAGAATAAACTACCTAGGAATAAACCTGCCTAAGGAGGCAAAAGACCTGTATGGAGAAAAGTATAAGACACTGATGAAAGAAATCAAAGATGACACAAACAGATGGAGAGACATACCATGTTCTTGGATGGGAAGAATTAACATAGTGAAAATGACTATACTATCCAAAGCAATTTACAGATTCAATGCAATCCCTATCAAATTACCAATGGCACTTTTCACAGAACTAGAACAAGAAATCTTATGATTTGTATGGAAACGCAAAAGACCCCGAATAGCCAAAGCAATCTTGAGAAGGAAAGATAGAGTTGGAGGAGTTAGGCTTCCTGACTTCAAACTATACTACAAGGTGACAGTGATCAAGACAGTACGGTACTGGCACAAAAATAGAAAGGAAGATCAATGAAACAGAATAGAGAACCCAGAGGTAAATGCAAGCATATATGGGCACCTTATCTTTGACAAAGGAGGCACGAATATACAATGGAAAAAAGACAGCCTCTTCCATAAGTGGTGCTGGGAAAATTGGACAGCTACATGTAAAAGAATGAAATTAGAACACTTCCTAACACCATACACGAAAATAAACTCAAAATGGATTTAAAGACCTAAATATAATGCCAGACACTATAAAGCTCCTAGAGGAAAACATAGGCAGAACACTCTGTGACATCCATCAAAGCAAGATCCTTTTTGACCCACCTCCTAGAATCATGGAAATAAAATCAAGAATAAACAAATGGGACCTCATGAAACTTAAAAGCTTTTGCACAGCAAAAGAAGCCATAACAAAGACCAGAAATCAACCCTCAGATTGGGAGGAAATACTTGCCATTGAAGTAATGGGCAAAGGATTAATCTCCAAAATACATAAGCAGCTCATGCAGCTTAATACCCAAAAAGCAAATAACCCAATCCACAAATAGGTGGAAGACCTAAATAGACATTTCTCCAAAGATGGCATACAGAAGGTCAACAAACACATGAAAAAATGCTCAACATCACTAATCATTAGAGAAATGCAAGTCAAAGCCACAATGAGGTATCACCTCACACTGGTCAGAAAGGCCATCATCAAAAAATCTAGAAACAATTAATGTTAGAGAGGGTGTGGAGAAAAGGGAACTCTCTTGCACTGTTGGTGGGAATGTAAGTTGGTACAGCCACTATGGAAAACAGTTTGGAGGTTCCTTAAAAAACTAAAAATAGAACTACCATATGATCCAGTAATCCCACTCCTGGGCATATACCCAGAGAAAACCATAATCCCAAAAGAAACATGTACCATAATGTTTATTGCAGTACTATTTACAATAGCCAGGACATGGAAGCAACCCAAATGCCCAACAGATGAATGGATAAAGAAGGTGTGGCACATATATACAATGGAATATTACTCAGCCATTAAAATGAATGAAATGGAGCTATTGTAATGATGTGGATAGACCTAGAGTTTGTCATATAGAGTGAAGTAAGCCAGAAAGAGATAAACAAATACTGTATGCTAACTCATATATACAGAATCTAAAAAAAAAAAAAAAATGGTACTGATAAACCCAGTGACAGGGCAAGAATAAAGATGTAGATGTGGAGAACGGACTTGAGGATATGGGGCTGGGGGTGGTGCAAAGGGGAATCTGGGATGAAGTGAGAGAGTAGCATAGACATATATACACTACCAACTGTAAAATAAATAGCTAGAGGGAAGTTGCTGTATAACAAAGGGAGATCAACTCAATGATGGGTGATGCCTTAGAGGGCCAGGACAGGGAGAGTGAGAGGGAGTCGCAGGAGGGAGGGAATATGGGGATATATGTATAAATGCAGCTGATTGACTTTGGTGTACCTCAAAAGCTGGTACAAGAATGTAAAGCAATTATATTCCATTAAAGAGCTTAAAATTTTTTCAATTTTAAATAATAAAGGTAAATGCTGATAATTTAAGTAACTTGTCCAAGATCACACAGCTCATCAGGGTGAACCTGGACTCCAGAGCCTGTGCCTTTAACCACAAAACCTCATGGCTTCTCCTATTGAGAAACCCAAGGTGTCAGTGAATATGACCTAAGGAGAGGCACCAAACACTTCTTTTGCCCCACTTGCCAATCTCATGTATTCCTAGTGTGTACTATTGTCACTGTTCCCTAAATAAATGCTAACTTATTCTCTATAGAGTCAGAGATTTCCATGTGTGAGCACCAACTGTTGCTAACCTGCCTTTCCCCTTCCTTTCCTCCATCCTACCATTTCTAGAAAGAGCTGACTCACCCTCTTGTCTGAAGGGTTGCAGCCCAAATGTGGCCTGCAATCTTCCCAGCTGAGGCTCAAGCACTCCCCCCTCCTCCAAGTGGCCTCATTTCATATACAATATTCCTCTGTGCTGAGTCCAGATGCTGGGTAAATCCCCTCTGTTCTCCTAACTCTGGGTCACCTTTTCTGCAGAGAATAACAGAGTGCTGGGGCTGAGTCCTGGTTGGTCTCATCCAGTAGATGAGGCAAGCTGGGGGATGCCAGGATGTTTCAGGTGTTGAGAGAAAGCTGGGCAGACAGAATATGAGATGAATCCGGACAGGTCCATGGAGCCGAGGTGTCTTATTTAGGTGTATTCCTGTCACAGGTGTTTTCCTGTAAGTGTGCAAGCAACCCTGCCCGGCAGGCCAGTTTAGGGAGAGAAGTGCAGTGCTGCCCCTGAGTGCTGGTCTGTGTCCTGTACCCCAGCCCACACCTGAGATTCTGTACTGGCTGGCTGCACCGTTTCCTGACCTGGTCAGCATAGCACCTGGGATGTAAGTCAGCGAGCGCATGCATCATCATAATATAGTGTTGTCTCTGTTACATGAGGGGCATTTGGAGATGCAGAATTCAAGTGAAAAAATATTAATTCTCTATGGGTAACTCCAGAAAACTTCCACAAAGGAAAGTATTAGAGGATAGAGGGCTTTTTTGTGGTCAGACTGATGGGGTAAGGCAGACACAAGCGTAGAGAAAACATTTTATAGACATGAAAGAATATAACGTAGGGAATTGAACAAACATGGTATTGTTGATATAAATGAATCTGTTGGTGCAGATAGTGTGAGATATTTTGTGGTGAGCCTTCCTTGTGGTCACTGCATATGTTCCCTGGATGGCAAAGACATAATTTATTAAGAGCACATAGGAGGTCCTGAACCACCAAAAAACTAGGGGTGTAGTCCTTTCCCCAATGTCCGCTCAGGGCCTAGTCTCTTCCCAGTCTTGCACAGTAGAAAACCAGGGATTATAAAGTCAAGAGCCTATGATCATGATCATTCTTTAACAAGAAACAAAATTAACTTGATAGCATTCTTGTCAAATCTCGACAGCGTTCTCGTCAAGGATATATTCCTACTAACTTGGGTTAATAGCATTCTCACCCCCTGATATGATCACCTGTTTCCTTCACACCTCGTCCAACCCGCTGCATCCTCGCCAAGGTTACTTGTGACTGTCTCATTGCTAAATCCGGGGACTCCTGTCAACCCTTATGGTATTGCATGCCCTGTAGACTTTGTTACTCTTAACACTCTCCATCTTTCTTTGAAATGATCCAGGCATTTTCCTTCCTTTGCCATTCATGGCACTCTATCTCCAGGCTTTCTGGCGGACATCTACCTGTTTGCATTTTTAACACCTTTTTTATTTCCCCCCTGAGAATATTTTCTCCTTCTCCAAACCCCACCAAACACAGTTGCAGTGGGAGCGGTGTGGCTCTAGCCCAAGTAGGCTGGTCCAGCGGTGCAAGTCTGACCCAAGTGGGACCAATCATCTTTCTTTGTATTGGAGAGAGCACAGGCACTGGGGAGAAGTAGTGTTGGGATGGCTTTAATAAAGTCTCTCATTGGATATCTGAATTCTCAAATACAAATGGCAGGAACTGATGGCAAGTTTCTTACCATGTGCACTAGAAAAATGGGTCCTAATGAGACAGTGAAAAAGCAGATGCAGAGAGGAGAGACTGAGAAAAACATCAGCTGATGTTTGAAACTTTGGCTTGCTTCTCATTGTGAGCCCTTGGCATTTTTTTTTTTAATTTACTTATTTATTTATTTATTGGCTGCATTGGGTTTTTGTTGCTGCACGCGGGCTTTCTCTAGTTGTGGCGAGCGGGGGCTACTCTGTTGTGGTGCGAGGGCTTCTCAGTGTGGTGGCTTCTCTTGTTGCAGAACACGGGCTCTAGGAGCATGGGCTTCAGTAGTTGTGGCACATGGGCTCAAGTTGTGGCACACGGGCTTAGTTGCTCTGCGGCATGTGGGACCTTCCTGGACCAGTGTCCCCTGCATTGGCAGGCAGATTCTTAACCACTGCACCACTAGGGAAGCCTGAGCCCTTGGCTTCTTATTTCCAGGGACAGCAAAGGAGGAATGTGGAGGTTTTGAGTCAAGGCAGCATAGACAATGGGAAAAGCCTAGTGTCACTTCAATAATATCACCTAAGGATTTGGGGAGGAAATCCTTGAAGGTAAGTCAAGGTACTCTTTGCAGAAAAGTTGGAATGAACCCAAAGCAAATAGAAACAGCAGATGTCCCCCACACAGGAGCCTTGCTGAGATTTTTTTTTTGAGATTTTTTTTGTAATATTAATATGTTTATTGAGACCCTAATTAAGAAAACTTTTAATGAAGCTTTAGAACATTTGCAGACATATCAAGTAAAGCTAATTCATATTCAGTTAAGGCAATAAATCTTTTAAAGAGACTCATCCTTGTTGAGGATTGGCTCGCCATTCAAAATGAAAGATAACATCACTCAAGTTTTATTTGAATATTTCCTTAAAATAAGACCATTTAAGTGATTCGTCAACATTTTGAGTTGATTAATTTATACTTGTAGCCATAAAACACCACTGCTCTTTAATGTTGGACTAAACCTACCTTGTAACGTAATTGTAAATCAGGGGCTCAAACTCCCAACTCAATCCAGCAAGCTTGTGCCAAGAGATGACCTATTTAGCGTGCATCATATTTTTAAGAACTTTTGTATTTGAATTCCTTTAGTGTGCTTTTACTCTCTAGTTGCTTATGGAACTTACCACACCCTACTGCGATTACACCAGTTTCCTTCCATTAGTTGTTACCAGTCTATACTCTGAAGGCTTTTTTTTAGCTTTTATAGAAGTTCCAAAATATTGGCATAAATGAATAGATTGAGGCTCATACATGTTATGCAAATTACACATGGCCACATAGATAATGAGAGGTGGAGGAAATGTAAAACGGAAACTGCTTTCCACAGTGCCTGCACTCTCCCCAGTGCAACAGGGATTTGCCAACACCTTTATTTTCCTTTAGTGTTTTCTTTTCCTTTCTCCTCCTTCCTTGTCCTTTTTCTTTTTCCTCCTCTTCCTTTTCCTCCTTCTCCCCCTCTTCTTCTTCTTGACAGAACATTTTTTTGAAAATAAACTCTTATCCAGAGATTTAACACATAAGCAGATCTTCTCTGATAGAAATGGGAGTTGAAGACGAAGCCTCACTCTCTTCTCTGGCAACTTGGTCTTGGTTGGTAATACCATGTGTCTTGCTTTCTAATCAATTGATCAATTTCTAATCAATCAATAGCATCTCTCTTGTATTCCTTCTATCAAAATGACACATTGTATAACACTTACATTTATAAATTTCCAACACAAAATATAATCAAACATCGTGGTCTTTACCAAATTAAATAGGCAAGAAATGTAGCAATTACATTTTCAATTTGCATCTTCCTAATTATCAGTATGAGCGAATGTAGTTTAATATATTTCTGAACATTTACACATTTTACCTTTAAATTATCCATTTTTGTCATTTACTTATGCTTCTGTTGGTTTGCTTGCCTTTTATCTTCTTGGTACAAAGGAGCACATTAAAGAGTGTAGACATGAGTGCTTTATGTATTACATATGTTGCAAATCATTTTCCTTGAGCTATGATGTCTTTTAACCTTGTTTATAGAATGTTTTAAACTCAATAGAATACAAAGGGAGAGGTCACAGTTGGAGGGGTAAAACATCACTGCTTTTGTGTCAGAGGAAGGTCTGAATTTGAATCTTGACTCCTCCCTTCACTGTCTGACCTTTTGGAAGTTGTCTAAATCTCTCTGAGCCTTTATTTCTCTTAGACAAAGGAGGTCAATATTATCCAACTAGTATAGTTTTGAGAGGATTAAATGAGATAACACAGCCAAAAGCGCTGTGCAGTCATTCAAATTTAAGTGGTCCATTGTGATTACAGGCAAGCTCTTTGATAGCACCTGCTGTGTTCCTCAGCCTGAAACAGACATAACTGCTGTCTTTCCTACATGCAGAATATTCCACATTTAAAAAATGGGTGATCTTAAGCACTAAACCTCACGTCATTGTTTGTAATCTTGTCTTTTTCCATAACTGACAGCATATATGCAGATTGAGGGGATTGCTTAACTGTTCCCTTCTGTTGAAATAAGAATAGCCTTTTGTATGAGATGACCCACTCATTTAATGAAAACTATCCTCCAGTCTAAAATGCACTTCGTATCCGTCTATTTGCCTATTTGTTACCAAAAATCCATTCCTCTTATTTTCCCTGCTCTGTATTTCAGAGGATTATATTTTCCAAGCTTCCTTGACTACCTATTGGCTTTGTTTACCACATCTTCTGTAATTAAAAAACAAAACAAAGCTTTATTTGAAATGTGTACAATTGAATTTGTCAAATTTGTAGCCTCTGGGTTTTCTTTTTAATATTCATTAAGAAAGATTTTACCTTATGTAAGAATATGAAAATATTCTCCATGTTTTGTAGTGTATTTTATAGCATTAAAAAGAAAAGTTATTTTATCTCTCTAGAATCTGTTTCTGTGTATGGGTTGAGATATTTATATTTTGCTCCCAAATGAATAGTGAGTTCTCCCAATACCATTTAGTGAATGATTGAATAATTTATTCTTTTCTCACCAATTTGAAAAGCCACCTTCTGCATATATTAAATTGGCAAATATACATTGATGTCTTGCTCTGTTTCAGTGACCTATTCATCTATCTCTGTGCATTTTTGCGCCTTTTAAGTTACCAGCAAATTCAGATATCATCTTCTTTTTGAGGCTCTGAAGCACATTAAGTGATACTAAAAGACTTCTTCCATCAAGTTCTACCATCAAACCTTTGGCACTGCTACCACTACAGTATTAATACTCTAGTTTAGTTACTACATAACTTTATAGTAACTCCTAATGTCTGCTAGAATATGTGTGCCCTCACCTACTTTAGATTTATCCAGAGAGA
Source organism: Hippopotamus amphibius kiboko (assembly GCF_030028045.1). Taxonomy (NCBI): domain Eukaryota; kingdom Metazoa; phylum Chordata; class Mammalia; order Artiodactyla; family Hippopotamidae; genus Hippopotamus; species Hippopotamus amphibius. The sequence continues at coordinate 53,392,997 of NC_080190.1, read as the reverse complement.
AGAATGAAAATCTTTCTAGGGAAGTTACCCACAAGAAAGAGCTGATTTTCACAGAGCCTGCCCAGCTAGATTTCATTAGTCCTAGGAACAAATGAACCAGTAACTTATCTTTTCACAATGAAAGTTGTTATCATGGATATTCTTTTCCACCATTGGGTATTAGAGAGAGCAGATAAAATATTTTTATTCCCAGATCACTGGCCCATGGTGATTTACAAACAAACCTGATGGAAAGGAATGGGAATCATCTGGAAATACCGAACTTTGAACCAGATAGGCATTTGGGTTATCTCCTTGTATAGAGGGAAGGATAAAATGAATATTTCATGATGAGAAGGGTAACATGTTTCAGATAAAACACTGTGCCTTCATCAATGTCCTTGTTTTAGTTTTCTTAGGTTCAAACCTACCCTGCCTTTCCCATTCTTCTTTGTTGTGACTGCTGGGCTATTTTCCAGAGAAAAGAATGTGAGTAGAAATGATAGAGGACACTTGATAATCAATATTCTTATTTTGGATTTTATGTGAACAAGAAATTAACTTTTATCAGGTTTGAGCTATGGAACGTTTTAGTGTTTGTTACGGTAGCAAGCACTCAGGTATGATTTTCTTTTTATTTTTTTATGATTAAGATTCGGTTTACTTCTAGGATTTGAAGAGCAAGGCATTTGATTAATTTTAGACTTAGCTAAATATATATTGTTTCTCCTTCATTCTATCTTTTTTTCTGGACCCCAGTTGCATGTATGTTGGTCCTTATCAGTCTATCCACCACAGTCTCTCAATCTGTCTTTCATATGCTTCATTTCTGTGCTGCCTCTGGGTTATCTCTTGAAATCAATCTTCTATTTCACTATTTCTCTATCCAGTTATGTCTATTCTGTTTTTTTAATCTATTCACTGAGTTTTTAATTTAAATGAGTATAATTTTTAATTTTCAGAAGTTTGATTTGGTTCATTTTTCAAATACTTGTTCTTTATAAATAGCATCTTCTTTTGCATATTTTAGATTCTCTTTTATTTCTTTAAACATTTTAAGTAAAGGTTTCATGTTCTGTATCTAATTGTTCCTTTGTCTAAACTCCTTGGAGATTTAATTCTGTTGATTGTTGTTTCATCTTACTTTACCTCATAATGACTTCTTTCTGTGCATGAACTCATTTTCACCAGGTGTTTATTTGTGATAAAGTTGAGAAGGCTGGCTTCTTTTTTTCTCCTGAAAAAGATGTCAAGAACCTGGAACCTCTTTAAGTTCACATCCAGAATTGGTACTTTCTGGAACATTCAAAAAAATTTAATCCCCTTACATGTGTATGAGCAAGACTGCAATTATGACTTTTTGCTTTTTGTCAAAGCAATTAAAATTTTGTGTTATCTTTCTTTGAAAACAGGTATCTTTACTTGACAGTGTAACCTTCTGAGAGATTTATATGGTGGATTCAATCTATCTCCCACCTATATTCACCTAAGACCCTTTCTTCTAAAGATCTTGTGGTTGTTAAGAGTCAAACCTGGTTTTATTACAACAGGAAAATGCCCTTAGGACAGCCAAGTCTTCAGTTGTAGCTTGTGATCCTGATTACTAGATGTCGGATTATAAAGATTTCTCTAACATTCTTGAAAATTCAGCTAGGCAAGTAAAATAATCTTTATTGAGTTTTATGTGATTTTCCAGGTGGTTTTAAATGAGAGGGTTTTCATAAAATATAATCAACAACATTTCTAGGCACAGTTTATGTTTTCTCTTTATTAAGCTTTGGTTCATTAAGTTACAATGGATTTTTTTTCCTTTACCCTGAGTTTTGTTAGATTGATCTTTTGCTGTTGTTCTCATGGATTGGACTTTCTACTTCACACTTTCTACTAGTTATTACATTAACTTTTAAGCAAACGCACTTGTCAAAACTGGATTGCTAACCATAGCCCAAGCCTAAAATCCCATTAAACAGTCAAAAATTCTAGTATGATTTGAATTATTTTTTGTTGTTGTTTAATTTTTTAATCTGTCAATTTTATTCTTTGGTCATATAGCTTTGAAATGGGTATTTTTTTTTACATTTTTTAAAAAAATTCTTTTCCATTATAGTTTATCGCGGGATATTGGATATGGTTCCTTGTGCTATACAGTAGGACCTTGTTGTTTATCCATCCTATATATAATAGTTTACATCTGCTAATCGCACATTCCCAGTCCTTCTGTCCCCTCCTCTCCCCCTTGGCAACCACAAGTCTGTTCTTTATGTCTGTGAGTCTTTCTGTTTTGTAGATAGGTTCATTTGTGCCATATTTTAGATTCCATATTTTAAATTCCACATATAAGTGATATCATATGGTATTTGCCTTTCTCCTTCTGACTTACTTCACTTAGTATGATAATGTCTAGTTGCATCCATGTTGCTGCAAATGGCATTATTTCATTCTTTTTAATGGCTGAGCTGTATTCCATTGTACTGTATACATGTACCACATCTTCTCTATCCATTCATCTGCTGATGGACATTTAGGTTGTTTCCATATTTTGGCTATTGTGAATAGTGCTGCTATGAACATGGGGGTGCATATATATTTTTGAATTACAGTTTTGTCTGGGTATATGCCCAGGAGTAGGATTGATGGATCATATGGTAATTCTATTTTTATTTTTCTGAGGAACCTCTTCACTGTTTCCCATAGGATTTGAATTCTTTTCCTCTTGGACCATTATTTTTTGGGAAGAGAACATTTATTTAACAGCTGGATTAGGTTCTAAAGCATTATAACCTGTAACTATTTAATTACTTTTGTCATTACATATCCTCCACATACTAAGATTCTTAGTTTGCAAGGATATGTTAATGAATACATATCATTAACATATCCTTGGAATTGTAAGTAAAATATAGCTTTTTTTCTGTTGATGTCTAAAGAGTCTGTGTTTAGATCAACATGGCTGGATCAAACTTTTGATAGGGATAGGTTTTTTTGGTTTTTTTTTTGTTTTTTAGTTCAAAATCCTTCATTCTTATTTGCTACTTTCTAGAATCTAGCATTTGAGATGAGAAGTTGGATATCAGTCTGAATCTTAAAAGGACATTGGTGACAGTAGATCTAACTCCATGTCTTCTGCTTAGTATCTTTTAACTGTTATTGCTTTGACTTACTGTACGTTGGGATAATTCTTCAGCTTTATCTTCCCAATTATAAAAATAATCTTTATCCATGACGATTCTGCTATCCAACCTTTGTATTATTATTGTAACTTTTAATCTTAGTAATCATGTTTTTAATGTAAAGAAACAAATAATTACTTTCTAATTTTCAGAGCATCCTTTCATTCTATGAAAATATGAATACAAAACAGTTAAAATCTTTCTATATTCAGTGCTAACTCCGATTCTGCTAGTGTTAGTTATCTTATTTGTTCATTTTAATTTCTCCCTTTCATGGTGTTAAGTTTTTAAATTATTTTTTTCCTCCAATGTCTGATGATTTTCTTCCTTGCTCATTTCCATGTATTAATACATTTATAGAATGAGCTGTGATCACTGTTCATGAAAGTTTCCTTGACACATGTGACAGCAGTTATTGCTACAATGATGAGTGCTGAGACCAACTCTGTCCAGTGGACAGGAAGGTAAAAGCAGTCAGGCTCTACCTTAAAGTTGCAGAAAGAATCCATGTGGACAATTTGTAAGTGACCCTGTCCCCTCAAAGGAGGACAAAAGCCTGAAGTCACCCCATTGTAGACCCCTTGGCTGAATTCCCATGGTCAAAAAAAAGTGGTCTTGCAGATTTTATCCAGTTGGAAAATGTATACAACAGACAGCAGTTCTGAAAGTAGGGGTTGCAGTAAATATTTTGTAATCCTTTAATTAATTATACATTTTATAAAAGCCCACAGTCTGTTCTAGTTCCTTTGCTCTTGTTCTCTATGACCTTGCTTTTGAGGGATTCTTTTGGGTGAACTTAATTTTTCAGAGGTTCTCTCATCTGTTTTAAAAGTTTGAAGGTTCCTCAGATATATTAGGTGTGGTGATCAGTATTATCGTATTAACTTAGTATCATCCAGAAATACTCTATATTTCTTTGCTTTTGAAGGCATTCTTCATATTTTAATATTACCTTTTTCTTCTTTTTGTTATTTTGTTTCTTAATTTTGTTATTTTCATGAGGTTTTGAGAGAAAGAAAAGAGAAATATTTATGCTTAGTAAGTCATTTAAATGAGAATTCAGATTCTTTTTTCCTTTTTTTTAATTTCAGAAAGTTCACCATCAAAAGTCTGAGTAGACTTCTTTAATAGATTTTCAATGTGAAGTCTCAATCCTCAACTCAGTAAAATGTCTCTTTTTTCTTTATTTATTGCTTAGTCACCTGTTCTATAGCCCTTTTCTCAAATGTATGTGTCTTTCTACATAAATACTCTGTGTTCATAGAGTCTATCCTTAAACTTACATTCATCTTCTTATCCTTTTCTGCTGGGCTCCATTTGATATTTTACAAACTCGATTTTTTAATCCACTATCTTCCACAGTTTCTTACCTGATATACCCAACCTTAATTAACTGTCTTTACACTTTTTGATAATCTGTCAGCTAAAAACAATATTTTCTCATTGTTCATTTATTTCTTTTCACACATTTATTTTAAACTCAGATCTTGATAAGTATATGAAGTAAAATATTTCTTGAAGGTTTTTCTCTTCATAGAATAATCTATCTTAAAAGGAAACATTTATTCCTATTCCTTGGTTTTTTTAAAAAATCATAATTTTTTTTTTCTGTTTGCTCTCATTAAAGGGGGATCATCATGTTTGTCTAATATTGGGACTCGAGATGGACATGTTTAGAGACCATGAAGAGCACTGTTCAGATTTCTAGGGCTGGATGAGTGAGAGAACATGTTTAGACTTGCTGACTTTTCTTTTATGCATGGATGCATAGTGGTCCAAGCACAGAGGTAAATGTACTTGCATGCTCTGCAGGTGCAGAAGGCCTTTTCTCTGGCTTTCTTTCTTCTTTCTCTTTCTCTCTTTCTTTCATCTTTGTTTTTTGATGATAGCTTAAATATATCTGATTAGTACATGTGTTTTTTAAGAAGAAGATCCTCTCTCATTTGGAGCCAGCTAGAGCAGGACCTTGTCTCTTCTTTAGAGCGATGCTCGCAAGAATAGATCTGCCATGGTGGTTACCACTGGGCTTTGTAAGGGCTGCGTTTGAACTGAGCCAGTTATGCAGTGGTCAAAGGTTGCCTTCAGGTCCTGCTTCTTGAAATCTGGAATTGATGTTGGGGATTTGCTTGAGGCTGTCCACCCACTCCTAAGCACAGGCCGCTCTGCAGGAAACGATGGCCCTTTATTTTATCCAGAGCTTTTATGCTCTAGTTCACAGAGTCTTTGAGGTTTTCTTTTGCCTTTGGGTGCCATGTTTCCTTTGTTTCAAGTGGTGATACATGTTCCTCCCAATTTTATAGTTCAGTATTCATTTTAATGGGCTTGTTAGAGGGGCAAGTTAAATGTGTGGTTTTAAATTGCCATTTGAACTGAAAGTCCTACTGTTTTGTGATGAGCCATTTCAGACCTGCTCTTTCTTATGTTCTAATATGAATTTTAATTCTGGTTTTTAGTTGTTTAGATGCCTTGTAAATCCTTCTGTGATCATCCACCTCTCTGTAAAGCTCATCTTCTTCATTCCTTATCACATTCTGTTGAATTTCCATCTCTGTCTTTCATTGGCTTAAGATTTTCTACTCTTGTTTCACTGAGACTATGTCTTCTATTTTATTGAAGCTGCCAAAATATTTTTGACATTTTATCCTCAACTAGTGTTTTCCTTATCCTTCACAGAACTTTGCTATACCTTTGAGTCTTTTGACTGTGCTCTTCTCATATTACACTATTGTGTTTTATTATGTGCCATGTAATTTATCATTCATGATGAGACGATTTTGAAAGAGAAAGAGGGTACCTTAATGATAAATAATATCATTTAAAATATCTCTATTGACAGACATTGGTTTTATTATATTGGATAGCTATACCATAGTTCTGATGCAAAAATCCTAAACTAATATTAGTGAATCAAATTCAATGATATATTAAAAAGATAATCTATCATGACCTTAAGGTTTATCTGGATCTGTAATACTGACTTAACACTTGAAAATCAATAATGTTATGGACACATTTACAAAAAGAAAAGAGAAAAATCATGTGATCACTGTGACATATGTAGAAAAAGTATTTGGTGAAATTCTACACCCATTGTCTCCTAAAACTTGTTTTGTGTATTGGGCTTCCCTGTATTTCATTTGAGGGAAAAGGCTTCCATTTAACATTTTTGAAAGATAAACATGTGATTCCTTAGCCCCAAGTAAACATTTCTCTCTGGAAAGATGGAGGGTACTCACCATATCGTGGGCAACTCCCCTTGGCATCCCACCAAAATAACCCTCAGAAGCAGCCAGGCTCCATGGGACTTCCCTGGTGGTGCAGTGGTTGGGAATCTGCTTGCCAGTGCAGGGGACACAGGATCAATCTCTGGTCCAGGAAGATCCCATATGCCGTGGAGTAATTAAGCCCATGGGCCACAACAAGAGAAGCCACTGCGCTGAGAAGCCCGTGCACCACGAGGAAGAGTAGCTCCCACTCACCGCAACTAGAGAAAGCCCGAAAGCAGCAACGAAGACCCAACACAGCCAATAAATAAATAAAATTTAAAAAAAAAAAAAAAAAAAAAAGAAGCAGCCAGGCTCCAGCCTGAGAATCGTAATTGTAGGTATTTTGGTAGCTGTATTCTGGTTTGAGTCAAGGAATCATATACATGGAGAAAATATATTGTTTGTGGAATTTTCAAGCTATGGGGAACAATAATAATGTGTATTTTTTTTCTATTTTTGATAAGTAATAAAGTTGATTAGTTGTCACTGGGTTTGGAAAACTTAAACAAACGCCCACTACAGCCCTGGGGGAAGGCTCCCTGTTTTATGGAGCAGGTTAGCATTTAAGTTACAGTTGCTATCTTAAAACAGCAGGGTGCTACAATCACTTTTTTCCTTCATTAGCCATTAATTATAAGAAATAAAATACAAGATGTAAGGTAAAAAAACTAACTAAATAAATAGCAAGCTAGGATGAGTACTTCTAAAATATCTACTGTAAACATCATATTTATTTTTGAAATAGTGAGTTTTCCTCGTAAGCTAAAAAATGAAACAAAGATCTCATCACTTTTATTCAACTCTGTACTGGATGTCCTAGCCAGTGCAATCCAGTCAAAGTACTAAGTTTTAATAGTGGATTCCAATACTTTTTTAGCAATTTTTGACCTCTCATTTCCATGCAGCAAGAAGAAGTACTATGGCCCTATAGTAAAAAGTAAATTTTGTTAAAAAATTAAGCTACAGTCTTGTCATCAACTTTTGTAAGAGATGGAATTTCAGTACTTTCCTTTTTTTTTTTATGAAATGTGCTCTTACATTTTTTTGTTCACTACTGCTGAAGGGCTTACTACAAAAAAAAAATTTTTTTTAAGCATCACAAAAACAGTAAAGTAAATATATACTTTTAGATTTACAACATATAATAAATAAAAATCACAGTAGCAACAGCCCTCAGAGTATTCCCTTCACTCGATGACAGGACTGCTTAGCTTTTATTTTCTACATGTATTTCATGTACGTCTAATCTATAATTTACTACATTTTCTTCTAGCTCTTCTGACTGGCAGCCCAGCAGTTTCACGTGTCTAACAGACTACAGAAAAGGTCACAATGAACTTGTACACTAAGCAGCTAGCTGGGACAGCAGTGTCGAATCCTGAGACAGAAACAATTAGCTGAACCTGGCCACTCCTCCGAGCACATTTTGTTTTCTTAACAAGCTTCCAGCAGGCAGTCATTGGAAGGTTAATAAATTGAACCTAGGTGGAGTTAGGAAGGGAGGGATGGTCCTCTTTGCTGGTCATCTTACAGATTTCTCATTTTAATAGGTGGCTAAAATACCTTTGTGCATTATTTTATAGTGGTTGCTATGGAGATTACAACATACAATCTTAATTTTGCAAATTCTACCCAGAATTTATATAGTACCACTTCATGTAAAATATAGAAGCTCTGCACCCATGTAGGCTCTTTAATCTTTTCACCTCCTTTTTGTTATAGTTGTCATATATATTGCATCCACTTACATAAGTAAGATAATTTATATTTTTGCATATGCTTTTTGCAGAATATGTATTTGTAAAGAAGCTAAGAGAAAAAAAATAATCTTTTATATTTACCATTTCAAATGCTTTTCATTTATTCCTGAAGAGTCTGATTTCCCTCTGATATCATTTCTCTTCAGGCTGAAAAATTTCCTTTGAACATTTCTTGTGCTACAAAGTCCAGTGACAATGAATTACTCTATTTTTCCTTTATCTACAAGTGTTGTTATTTTCCCTTCCTTTATTAAGCGATCTGCTACTTACAGAATTCTGGATTGACTGATATCTTTTCTTCTTGATGTTGTTCCGCCATCTTTTGACCTCTGCTTGTTTCTAACCAGAAGTCTGTTGTCATCCAAATTATGAGTTCCGTGTACATAATATGGTGATATTCACTGGTTGCTTTCAAACTTTTTCTCTTTTTACTGTGTTTTAGCAATTTGATTATGATTTGCCTAGGTGTGGTTCTCCTCAAATGTATCATTTGCAGTGTTTACTGAGCTGCTTGAATCTATATATTTGTTTTTGAACAAATTTGGGAAGTTTTTGACATTATTTCTTTAAATATTTTTCTCCCTCTTCTCTCTTCCTCTCTTCTGGACCTTTTGAAATTTTCCTCAGGATTCCCAGACTCTGTTCAACTTATTTTTGATGCTTTTCTTTCTTGTGTTTAGATTGTATGATTTATATTGATCCATCTTTGTCTTCACTGTTCCATCTGTTGAAAAATTTACTTCAGGTATTGTATTTAACAGGTCTTGAAGGTCCAACTTTTAATTTTTTATTATCTGTTTCTTTGATGACATTTATTATATTTTCATTTTAAGCGTGTTGTCTGTGTATTTTTATTTCAGTGTGCGTACTTGAAATAGACTTTTTAATGCCCTTATCTGATATTTCTAGTATCTGTATCCCCTCAAGATTGACATCTGTTCCATGTCTTTCTTCTTGTTTTTCATATGCCAAGTAACTTTGGATTGTATCTTGGACATTTTGAATGTTATGTTGTGAGGATTCTGGATTCTCTTATATTTCCCCAGAGGTTGTTGCTTTTTTTTAAGCAGGCAATTAACTTGTGAGACTCAAATCCAACTGATCATTTGTGGTGAGCAGTGGTCCAAATGCCAATTCAGTTCTTTGAGCTCAAGTTCAAGCTACTTTCAGTTTGCTTCTCATATACATGATTCAGAAGTCAGTCACAGACTTGCACATATAGAATTAGGAGTTCCATAATTATCTTCTCTTTTGATCTTTCATTTCTAGTGTTTCTCTCTCTTTTTCTGCTCCTCCTTGTAGTGCCAGGGTTCTCTGCACTGAATAAGAAAATTAGTAGATTTTTCTATCAAAGTTGTAGTTGCCTGGGGTAATTGTGATCATTGTAAGTATGGCTGCCCTTGAGGTAAAATTTAAAGGACAGAGAGAGAAGGAAGGAGGCAGAGAGGGAGAGAAGGAAAAAGGAGGGAAGGAAGGAAGAAAAAGAGCAAGGTAGAAAGAGGGAAAGACAAAAAGAAAAGGAAAGCAAAAGAAAGCACAGGGAGAAAAAAAGTGGGGAAGAACTCACTCCCCACTAGACACTGTGTCTAAATTTTGACTCTCCTCTAAATATTATCTGCTTTTGTTTAGTCTCCAAAGCCCTCAAAACAGATACTTTGGGCTTTTGTTCTCTGGGTTTGATTTTAAGTTAATTCAGCTTTCATAGCTATCATTTTGGGATAGATTAGTTTATCAGGAATGCATTCCTTACTGAATGCCATTCCCAGAGTTTTAAACTGTCACACCACAGGGGCAAAAATCCACACAATCTTCATGTCATAAATGGTTAGTTAATATTGGATTTCTTACCAATCCCAGGAGCTGGGACTGACCCAAATTTAAGATTACTCAGAAAAAGCATTTTCATACTCCCAACTATTTTACATGCATGTGTGTGAATTTGTGTGTAATACGATATTTAAATTAAACTTTTAACCAAGAAACCAAAGCACTAAAGATGTTGCTTGTAAAGTGAATTATACCAGACTACAAGGCAGGATTTCATAATAAGTGACTGGTAACTGATTTCATGACTCACAGTCACTTTAAACAGTGAATCCTGAAACAGATCTAAGCTATAAAAGATTGAGAGAATGGAGACAAAAATAAGATTTCATAGTGAAATTTCTTTGGCAAGAACTGATGTGGTACCTGATTTACCTGGTTCCCACCAAGGAGGGTTGGGGTGGATGGGTGAGGATTCTACTTCCTTCACTTCAATACTAGAGACAGGGAATTCACAGGAATCTCACAGAGAACTCAAGATGTGTGGGAGACTGGAAAGGGGATTGAGTTCTGTGATGGTATATGGAGGGCAAGCAACATCAGCTGGCAAACTGCTCTACTTGTAGAGAAGAAGGCAAGTTGATGCTGCTTCTGGGAAGCAACTAAATTCCCCTCTGTTGGCAGTTCAGATAGGGATGAGCATTTTCTGGAAACCAGATGCATACTCTGCAGGAAAGACAGCCAGCCTGGAGCTATTTTGTGGCTTTGTCAAGAACACTATGTAAGAGGTGATGGAACTCCAACGAGAGTGAATGTGGACCTCTGAAAACAGGGCACTGAGGGAAGTGGGTAGTTGAAGGAGTGTGGGAAATTATATGCAACATGCCTTAGCAGGCGAGTCTCCAAATTTCTGCAAAAATACCCAAGAGAGTCATTATCAACATTGGCCAGGGCTGAAGCCCACTAAAACAACTTGTGGAAGGCCAGCTCTAGAAAGAACTTCCCTGTCCTGTTTTCTTCTTCTGTCTCTCTAGAATAATTGATAAAAAGAGAAGAATCATGGCATCTTCTGCCATTCCCAAGTAGCCAGTGTTATTTTTGGAGATTATAAGTTTTTTTGGAACATGACATTCTAACTTCTCAACTGAGGCTATGCTTGCAAAGTAAAGAAACAGGAGAAATTGTTATTATCTAAGAGTGAAGCAGTCAGTTATGGAGCCTAACAAATACTGAAACACGGAAGTCAGAAACAAAGTCTTTTTTTATTATAGACGACAATTTGTGCTTGTGCAATGTGCTGACATTATACACATTCATAAAGAGAAAAGGTGAGCCATCGATTTTGTTCCAGGATCCTGGGGAGCAGCAGAAAGCAAGTGACATTTGAAATAGGTCTTAACAATGTTGAATAATAAAGAAAGGAAGCAAAATGAGCAAAGTCTGGAGTTTTGAAATCACACAGTGTGTTATAGGTAATGAGGAGAATTATAGTATATAGAGACAGGAGAGTTTTGAGGAGAAGAAAGGTGTATTTGCAAAAGTGGCCTCAAGCCAGAATATTAAAAACAGTGTGTGCCGCGTGGATTTACAACAAAATAACGAGGTAGTGGGAAGCTCTCCATTTGCTAGTATCGGAAAATTTTTTAGAGTCTTACGAAGGTATTTGTGTTTTAGAAAGGTGATCTTGTCAGTATGCTGGTGGACCTGTTGGAGGGAAAAAGACTAGAAGCAGAGGCATGTTTGTAAACAGTGGATGCAGCACGGTTGAGAGGTGATTCTTAACCTGGAGCAGGGAAGAGGCAGTGGAGGCGGATTTACTAGCCTTGGCTGAGTGGATGTTAATGATATCCAACACAGGAGTGGCCCAGAGCAACGCTCAGATGTCTGGCGTGAGGTATTTACCTGCCTCATGAGACTCATAAAGCAAAACTGGTTGAAGGAGGAACTTCAGGTTTGAGCGGGTGGAAGAGGAAGCAGACTTTGAAGATATTATTGTCCACTCATCTGTAGGATATCCAGACGCAGATGTTCAGCCGGTAATTAGAAAGAGATTCCGTTGGTTCAGAGTTGGGAAAAGATTGGTATTTACAAGTTTGGTTTTAGGTAGGTAGAGACAGACATTGCAAGTCACTTTAGAGAAAGCGGAAGGAAGAGGACTTGACAAACAAGATGAAGAGCTGTCAGAGGTGTGAGAGGCAAGAGAGAGTGACATCATAGGAATTAAGGAAGAAAAGAGAAGTTTTCATAAATGTTGGGAGTTACACTAACATCACTTTCTGCAGAGAAACCAAATAGGGTGAGAACTGAAAAGAATCCACTATATTTGATTATTAGTCACTTGTATTTGACTTTTACCTGAATCATTTGATAGAGGGGAGGTTCAGGAGTCAAGATGCCATGGAGAGTAAATAAAAGGCAACACATTCAAAACAGTGAATACCACCTTGGCTACCTAAAATATCACTGTGGAAGGGAAGGAGAGAGCTGGAGTTATATCACATGTGGTTATATATGTGCCAGTTTTAGAATGGAGGAAGTGAAACAATGTGAGATGCCAGAGAAAATATCAATATGAACTACTAAGGAAAACACAATGTAAAAATTAGCTCAATAGTGCCCGCTGTGACTTCTGCAGTGATTAAGATCAGCATTGTGGATAACAGCATCTAATAGGTTCTTACAAAATGTGTTTCCCTGTCTTTGTCCCCTTTGGCCAACTTTAATTAATTTAGATCTAGAGATAATACTTGATAATTGTGTAAGAAAAATTGTATAGATAAAATGAAGTGCAAATAATCTGTCTGCAAATGATCTGAAATGTGGTAAATGCTTTTGGTTAGACCTCTGGGCTATTGTATTTCTAAACTCTTTTCTTGTATATGTCTTAAGGACAGAGGGGTTATTGGCTCCAGTCACAGAGCACTTATGGTCTGGTTTTGTTGTTCTGTTTGTAATTTGTGGTGATTCTATTTAGCACTTGTTTTTATATTGATTTATATAGTGGATTTGAGACCACACAGATGTGAACTTGAATACCAGTTTTACTGCTTCTTAGGTATATGATGTTGACTAAGCCTCTGAGACTGTTTCCTCATAACACTACCTCGCCTTTCTGAGGATTCATGAGGATTCAGGGTAAGCAATTCCATAATGATTTGAATATAGTAGATACTTAGTGAATGGTAGGTGTTATCGTTAAAACATGATCCAGATCTCCCAAAGGGTGGTCCACAGTACACTTCTCTAAGGACATTTCTGGGGGACAGTATTTACCTCCTCTTGGAAAATCACACACTCACTATTATAGTAAAAGTTTGGGGAAGTCAAGTGATGGAGGCGTCTGATTGACTCTGTGGTGAAGCTTTCACAATTGCAGGCTATGCTCAGGTGTAAAAAAAAGAGGGAAAGGTTTTTGAATGATTAATTTTATTTTTTGTCTCTTACTAAGCCCCCTGTATCCTCCTAGATAAATTGTGTGTCGGGGGGAAGGGTGGGCAGTAGTGGTGACAAATCTTATCACTAAAGTAATTTCATTCTCTTCCATTTAAAAAAATCACTTTCAAGTTAGCTTGATGTTGTTTTGATAAACTCATAAATATTTAGCCAAATTCAAAGTTCAATCTCCTTACCAGGATTGATTTTTCTTTTGCTAAAGATTTCTTCAGGTCCTCAGGGAGGTTGGGAAGGGACTACTACCTTATGCAAGGGTTCTCGTGTGGTCCTCTGGGCTCATGAGCCCTCTGTGGTGATGTCCATTACTCTTCCCGGACACCTGGCCTCCAACTAGCATCAGCTGCTCACGTTTGTGGCTGGTGAAATCCATGACCTATTTTTTTTTTAATCATAGTTCCCTGGAGACTCCGTGCTAACTTAACCTCACTATGGCTCCTGCTGGCCTTTCAAATCCCTGTTTTTAGGTCAAATCTCCTAACTATTAGATGTCCACTGCCACAGGAACTCTTTTTCTTGCTCACATTGATCCCAGGGAAAGCCCACTCCTCACCACTTCCTCCTGCATCCTGGAAGCACACAGAACTTTGGATTTCTTCCGCGACAACGCAAGGGAGCATACAGAGCAGAGCTGCTGTCTCTGGTCCTCCCTCTTCCTAAACACACAATGTGGCTGCTCCCAGGTCATTTCCAGGCCTTTTGTTGAGGGGAATTCCCTCTGAGAATTCCAAACATAGCTTTGCTTTCAACCTCCTTGCTCTTTCTTTCGCTCTTTCAGCTCTTTCATCTTTTTCACCTAGAGCTTTAGCAACCAAGAATCTTATATCTGATTGCTTAATATCTTTCATTATCCTCCTCTCATTCCTGTCTCCCAGAACCAGGAGAACTTCCAGCTCCCCTTCACTTTTTCTTTTTCTTTTTTTTTTTGGTGGGGGTGGGTGGCGCTGTGTTATGTCTTTGTTTTTGCGTGCAGGCTTTCTCTAGTTGTGGCGAGTGGGGGCTTCTCTTCATTGTGGTGAGCAGGCTACTCTTCATTGTGGTGAGCAGGCTTCTCATTGTGGTGGCTTCTCTTGTTGCAGAGCATGGGCTCTAGGCATGCAGGCTCAGCAGCTGTGGCACATGGGCTCAGTAGCTGTGGCTCCTGGGCTCCAAAGCTCAGGCTCAGTAGTTGTGGCACACGGGCTTAGTTGCTCCACAGCGTGTGGGATCTTCCCGGACCAGGGCTCAAACCCATGTCCCCTGCATTGGCAGGCAGATTCTTAACCACTGCACCACAAGGGAAGTCCTCCCCTTCACTTTTGATGGAAAATGAGAACATCTCTGAGTCAGAGCCTCCATCTTCCTTCCAGTGGCTCCTATGTTCTTGGAAGGCAACTACTTTTTCTCTAAAGTAATGAAAAGCTTTGTTCAGTAGATGGAAAACCATAGGGGATTGCAGTTTAAGGAAAATGATACTTTACAATTTTACTTTGATTTTTATACTTTCTTAACCCACTTTCCCCCAAATCTATTTACTTATACACCCCCCCACACACACACACAATGTATATATTATCAGCTATTAAGCTATTGGCTATTGGCTGTCGGCTCCAGACCCATCTTTCCATACTTAGCTCTGTGATCTAGAGGCTGGGCTTCTGCAAACCACATTTCTATTGGACTAGAGGCTCCTTGTTGGGATCTTCAAATAGGGGACGTGCTGGGGGGAACACAAGGCTGGAGCAGGGAGAGGCAGACATGCTCCTTCCTGCCTGTTTCCTTTTGCCTTATGCATCCTCTTCCTGTATCCCCCCAGCAACACCTCTTCACCCTGGCAGAGGCACTTCCTTCCTGTAGCAGCAGCTGAAGCCAGTTTGCAGTTTTCCCAACCCTGGCAGAATCAACTTTCTTACATCCCTCTCCAAGATTCCAGCACCTCCTTGGACGATTGGGCCCAGGCCCCTGGATCCTCTCCCTCAAGCTCAGACACAGGCTCTGGGAGTCTGAGTTTCAGTTCTCAGGGCCCTTCCTCTGAAGCTTCTCATTTTAAATAAGTTCAGCCTCTTCCCTTTGCTCCACAGCTCTGGGGTGGGAGCTGCTTCCTGCATTTTCCACCTCCATGGTACTTAGTAAGCAACTTTATACCCAATTTACAATTCTGTGTATCAAATATCCTCTGATAAAATTACTAGTATAATTTGTGTCTCCTGGTCGGATCCAAACTGATATAAACTCCACCATAACTAGTGTTGTGTGAAAGTCACAATGGAATGGACTCATCTGATCATTTGTTGGAGGGACTGGGATGGTGAGGGTAGCGATGGGATGGTGAGGGTGGTCATGTATGTCTGTGTGAACATGTATGCTGGTCATGTGTGTTTGGTGAACATACTTGTGCTCAGTAGGGTGACCCCCAGCCCAGGGGAAAGGGGAACATTGAGCCGCAGAGGACTCACATATACAGGAAAAAAAAATTGGTTTTGTGACAAACAATTGAGTGTATCTCCATCAGACATTCCCCCAGACCCAATACTCATGGTCATTTAGGGATTAGGAATTCGAAAGTGTCTACAAATCAGCTTTTAAAACAAAGAAGTATAACTGTGTTACTAACACAGCCAGATTATAAAACGTTGTCTTTTGTGTGTGCTCTGCCTTTTGAATCCAGAATGTTTCATTTCAGTTCAGTAGAAGAAAGGCTTGGAAAGGTCTGTTACAATCCTGGCACTGAGCTAAATTCACATAATATGATCCCTGCCTCAAGGAGCTCACAGTCTTGCACCTCAAAGTGTGGTCCTTGAATCAACAACATCAGCATCACCTGGGAGCTTATTAGAAACATAGAATCACATGCTGCATCCCAGACCTACTAAATTAGAATCTTCATTTTAACCATATTCCCCGGTGATTTTTACACACACCAACGTTTGACAGTGCAAGGAGGAAACAAGTGCTACATCAAGCAAAAATCATATCTCTACCATCCATTTCTAATTCCTATCACTCTCCTGTTTCTGGCTTTCTACATCCCCTCAGAAAATAACCCTCACTGTACAGTATTGTTAAAAGTTAGAGAAGATGGGATGGCATATCTTGGGAATGATAGTTTTCCCAGGTCAAGTATGAGGAGCAGAAAAACAGTGTTTTGGGTATCACAGTTCATTGGTAGAGGAAAAAAAAAGATGACTAAAGACCACCACATGTTCTCCATGGCCTATGTTTTCATGCTCTACTGGGAAAATTAGGTATGGCAGCGTGATGCAGTTGTAGTTCAGGCTAGCAGAATGTGGCCCGGGGGTGGGCACACTCTTTCCAGTATATCCCCCAAAGGAACTTTCTGTAGGGATCCAGATGGGTGTGTAGCCATCTAGGGCTGTCCACACACCTGATGCATTGGTGAAGGGTAGTCATTGAAGGTGGTTCCAATTCACGGGCTGAAAATGTGCCCACATGATTTGAAGATGAGACTTTGATTCTGTAAAGAAAATAGGTTAGGACTCTGGCTTGTATTCGGGGTGGAACAGGGGGCAGAGGGGCCATTTACAAACTTTGGATTCATTTTTGCATGAGGCTGGATGTTTGGGCTGACCCCTTCTTTGGGAGTGTCTCCAGACTTAGAATAGCCCAGTGGAGGCTAGTGATAGATTAGACACAGAGTGGATCCCCTGCACTCTTTCTCTGAGGACCTTCAGAGGCAACACGCAACAAGGAGCTGAGGGAATTTATTTCTCTGCCAAATATTTCACTGTCTCGCTGAATGTAACATTGTGGCCTATGAGAAAAGTCTGCAGGATAATAGGTGTGGAGGAGTCAGAGGAAAAGCCTATCTGTGACAGTTGCTGTGAAAATAGATCAAGTTGAAAAAAATATATATCTGATTTGTGTTCTTGGTAAGATAAAGAGGAACCATGAAACAAGAAAATGACATATAAGGAAAGAACAGGAGAGATAAAAAGACAAAATTCTGAGATAAATTATCATAAGCTAAAAATGTTAAAGTCGGCCATGAAACCAAAAATAAAAAAAGCTATGTCAGGTTTAAAATTGGCATTGGGGTCAAAGAGGAATAAAATTGATGTTGCAGAAAATTAAATTATGTTGAAGGAAATATTTGAGAAATTGTTCCAGAAGTCAGAGGAAAGAACCAAAGAAGACAGTGAGGAGAGAAAGATTTATAGTGTTTGGAGTGGGAGAGGGGAGAGAGAGAGAGAGAGAGAGAATAGGTAGAAAAGAGACACAGTTGGAAACCACCTCTAAATTATAGGCATTCCTATGGAAGATCTTCTTCCTCTATAAAGTGAATCAGAATATCTGGAGAAAAGGGTTATTTTTATGGTACACAAGGATTTTGAGCTAACCCCCCCCCCCAGTTTAAAAAAAGCATCATAAATCAGTAAAGACAAAGTTGATTATTTAATACCTAGTATTGAATAATTGGAAATAAACCATTCCCTACTTTATACAAAACTGCAAAGTAAGTTTTATGGATTTAAATTTTTTAAAAATCACAAAACAGTTTAGTAAAATAGAAGTAAATATTTATTAATTGTATGTATGGAAGTGAATTTTCCAATCCTAGATGCAATGAAAGAATTGTCAATAAAAAGTGGATGGACGTGACTAAATTAAGATTAAAGAGTAATGTAATCAGGAGGTGTCCAGGTTTAAAAAGGCAAAATTAATTTAAGAATGATGTTTCAGTAAATAAGACAAACGATGAGATCTCAATGTCTATCCCAAGTGAATTTATTCAACTAGTGATGGGTGTGAGAACCGGAACACAGACTCCTGACTCCCACATCCAGCTGGACAGATTAGACAGTGTGCATTGACCATGAATGGACCTGCACTCCTGAAGGTCACCCTGTATCATGCTTATTGACTCAAGATAACACAGCATTATGGTTGGTCACCTCGGAGCTCAATTGTTCTCCTATAAGGAACTGACTTACACAGCTATTCATGTGTTTATGTTAAGGACCTGAAAATGGACATGGTTTTTCCACCGTCATTTTGCCTACTTCATCAGACATATTGATACAGAAATTCACCAAAACTCAGATTACCCCCTGAAAGAAATGAAGACCCAAATATAGATGACAAGTAGCTTGAGGCAAAGCAGGAAGAATCAGAAGGCCAGTAGCTCTGCTCATTGTTATTTATCCTGAGATCTCCTTCCAATACAGACTAAGGGGGAGCGGCTCACGAGCCCGGATGCCTCATCTTCTTTTTCTTTCATGGTATATGCAGCTTTTACTTTTCTCTTTCTTTCCTCTTTTCTTTCTCTTCTTTGTCCATTGCCTGTTCTCCATTTTCCCTTTTCTCCTTTCCTAGTAAAATGGATCATAGGCTTTGGAATGAGTCAGTGTAGCCAGTTCTTCCACGTTAATGACTTTTAAACCTTACATAAATTGTTTACAAGCCAGTTTTCTCTTCTGTAAAATGCAGAGAAGAATACCTAGACTCCAGGATTTTGTGGGCATTAAATGAAATAATGCATGTAAAGTGCTTGGCAGTAGTAGGAGCTCAGGAAATATTAAGTCCCTTTTCCCTTGCAGCTCACCTCTCTCCCAGGTGTCCTACTAGGCTGAGCTTTTCTGGGGTCTCAAGCTAGACAATCCAGAAAACCCTACTTGCCGGATACCAGTCTGTGAAATGTCTCATTGCTTTTTAGCAACAGGAAATGGGGGATAAGATTGGAGTAGTTCTTTATTGGTCTCCTACCCCACGAGCACCCCGAACTCTCATGCTCCCCCACCCAACTCCCAGCCTCCCACCTGCCCATACCTGGTGTCCTCTGGTCTAATCAGTTTAACCTTTTTAAACCAGAGATGGAAAGAGTATGAGGTTCTCCACGTTCAAGTGGCTTCCAGGACATAGACTCTGTCTGAGGCAGGGTTTGCTCAACACCATTTACAAAGATTCGAGTGTTCCTGCCGTGGGATTTTGTACATGGATGTTGTCTGGGGGTTGGCTAGAGTAACAGTCAATTCTCCCTCCTAGCTGTCCAGACCTGTTGTTCTTTCATTCCTTCTAAGACAGGCAGTGACTATCTAACCCCCTCCAGATACCCAGGAAATAGGAAACTTGCTGGCTTTCTAAGTGGAATGTCCCAACTTCCTTTCACTATAGCAGGTACCATATCATTCTTGTCAGTTGGAAGCACGAGTGTATATGGTGGTGCTCATTGGTGCAAGGGCCAAGGGATGAACTGTTCCACAAAGATGTGAAAGGTTTTCCCTCCATACTAACCTGCCTGGGAAATGTGGGGCTGGAAGGTAAACCTAATCAAATAACATAACAAGGGTACATTTCCATAAGTCATAGAAAATATAGACAGTTTTTTTTTTTAATTCAGCTCAAGTATTGATTGAGCACCTACTGAGTGCTAAAATCAGGAAAGATAAAGGCAGAGGTAACACAATTTTGGTATTGAAGTGCTCTCCCTCTAGTGGGTGAGAAACTTGTGTGAACAAGTGCAATTTAGTGTTCATAGCTATTATGATAGAAATCTGAGGCGCCCCTTCGTGGCACGTGACGAAAGGCTTCATTTGAAGCAGCAGGTGGTGGTGGCAGATGGTGGTGATCAAGAAATGCTTCCAGGTGTGGTTATCCTAAAGGGCTCTCTGAGGTCTCCAAGACCCCATGTAAACATCAGGGCTTTCTCACCACTGCTGAAACATCCACCCAGACACCATTTGTCCTTTCAGGGTCTTGATAAGTTTCACATATCGTGTCTTATTCAACTAGAGATGCAGACTCCAATTTCAATTACATTTTCTGAGAAAGACTTATAGAATCTAATTTAGGAGAAATATTGAAAGTGGTTTCATAGAATTCCAAATCTGCCGTCCTTTTTCTAACTCCCACGCTGAGGTCCCTAGTAGAGTGCCCGGTGTGAGCAGAATCTATAAATCATTCAGGGACAAACAGCATCAAGGCAATTGAGAGACATCAGCATCACAAGAGCAGCTCATCTTGTCACGGCTGGTCCATCTTATTAAATGGCCATAAAAATATATGGTGGAAATCAAAGAAGAGTCAGAGCTGGCCCATGTGCTGGATTTGCTCTCATTTTCATGCCACTGTCCTCTGAGTTCCATTTTTACTCTTTTCCAGGAAATGTTCCTATCTATGAATTTTCAGCAGGATGTTTGCATAAGCCCTTCCTGTGCAGCACATCTCACCAATGGGTGAAATGTTTTGCAGTTAATTCCAATAAAGGAAGAGTTTTACTGCCTTCAGCATTGTCATGGTCAATTACATTTGAATTAAAATTGTAGAGTAAAATCTGCAAAGGAGCAGACCTCGGTTAATGCACACAGTTTGGCATTTTGTGCTTGAGAACACTTGCACACAAACACACTATGGAGGGCAAAATAGTTCCCTTAGTAACAATTTGAAGACTTTGGAGCCACATTTGGACAGAGAGAAGTCACTTGATCTCCAGTATTGAATGTTAGACAACCGATTTCCATATTGCCCTGCAAAATGACTCAGGCAGGAAAAAAGCCCTCTTTTGTGTTGAGGAATTCAGGCAGTTCTGTCCTTGCTTCTCATCTCTGGAAGCTAAATGAATGAACACAGCTTCTTGAGTTTTGAAATAAGAGTGCCTCCAATTCTGGACTGCAAAGGCCCAATGAGTATAATTCCTTCTCAGTGGGGTGGTAACGCAACAAAATTGGAGTTCAAGGAGGAAGAAGAGAGTGACTACTTTATACAGGTGAATGTGTTAAATGTGCTTAGATGCACAAAAGGTAATTAGCATGTAAATTGAATTCTGAAGAGGAGAGTACAAATAATCATGCCATGAAGGACCTACCTACAGTGGATTTTTGGTGCCAGAGTTTGACCTGTAATCCTCTCTAATGAGGTGATAATGAGCTGTGAAAGCCCAAAGGAGCTGTTGGGTAGCAATCTTTATAGGGTAAGGTGAGCACATTTCCACACACACAACGGGTCCTGGAATGTAGCAGTAGAGCCACTAATGTCACCTGCCATAACTTCCCTCAGAAAGCACTTGTGGTTTTGGAAATGACACTATCTGAGGCTTATCTTTTGAAGTTGCAGACATCAGGAAATGAGAGCAGACCTGCTGAGATATAAAGATGCTGACATCAGAAGAACAAGCAATCTGCATTTACCCATAGATGGAGACATCTGACTTGAAACTCCAGACCCATGTCCGTTCCTCATCATTGGGATTAATTCTCAGTTTAGGCCAAAGGGAATCACAGGTTCCTGTCCCACACTCTGAACTCCTCATTAAGACTCTCTTGCTCTAGGTGGGTTTAGAGCTCTAGTTATTACATTCAAGAGTAAGGTGTCTGCCTTACAGTAGAAAAATAAAACTACTTATTCTAGAGTTCATTCCTCCTAAAGATTAAGACGCCCACTCCCCCCTTTTTTTGTTTTTCGCTTTTGCTGGGGATTTTAATTCTTCCCCAGAACACAAACTAAGGCCTGAACACTTACATTTAAGGATCAACTGAGAATGGCTGGTGGCAGGTCAGACCCCAGCTAGGGATACGACAGATGGCAAAGTGCAAGAGATGTGCTCAGAGGCATCCAGAAAGGAGGCCAGGGGAGAGCAGCTGAGTTAACTGGCAAGAGGACACAGGTTCTCAGAACAAAGGTAAAGAAGAGCCGAGAATTTGAAATAGATCCATGCCAGAAAATTATCTTAAAGGCAGCAGAAGGTATATAATTTTTAATCCAACAGAACTTGGTAGAAAATGCAACATTTTAAAAAAATTTTTACTTATTTACTTATTTATTGGCTGTGTTGGGTCTTCGTTGCTGCACTCGAGCTTCCTCTAGTTGTGGTGAGCGGGGGCTACTATTCGTTGTGGTGAGCAGGCTCCTCATCGCCATGGCTTCTCTTGTTGTGGAGCACAGGCTCTAGGCCCGTGGGCTTCAGTAGCTGTGGCACATGGGCCCAATAGTTGTGGTTCACGGGCTCTAAAGCACAGGCTCAATAGTTGTGGCGCACGGGCTTAGTTGCTCTGTGGCATGTGGGATCTTCCTAGAGCAGGGACTAAATCCGTGTCCTCTGCATTGGCAGGCGGATTCTTAACCACTGCGCCACCTAGGAAGCCTGAAAATGCAACATTTTTAAATGGGTCTGGGGCCGTGATGGAATCCTTAGAATATAAGAATATCCACAGAGCAAGAAGACAGAAATGAGTTTGCCCAAAGGTCTAACCCAGCTATCGTTAACTGGAAATTGCCCCCATGCTTGCTTTGATCCTGATGCTCTAGAAGAGGCTGAACCATTGTATGCATGTTGATTGGAAACCAGTTGGCTCCCTTGGCCTTCTAAGACCCTAATGTGCTGGTTCTCTGGCTCCTGCTGACCACTCAGAATCCCTTTGTTTTCCCTTGTGATAAGTTGTAAAAGAGAAGTCTAGGAAGGAGTAAGAACCAATCACAGGAGATATGGCCTAGTTTGTAGGGGCCGGATAAAACCTATCTGGGGAAGTGACATTTAACATGAGATCTGAAGGATGAGGGAGGATTTGACCAGAAGAGTATAAGGTGGGGTTTGTCTCTTAGTCATAAGGCACGGCATGTACAAAGGTCCTGAGGCACAAAACTGGCAAGGCTGCTATATTCTGTATATTCTGAGTCAACCTCACTCCTATAGGTCCTGCCTAGTCACAGCCCTGCCCTGAGGATAGTTGTCAGAGGGAAGAAAGGAAGGGAATGAATGCATTTACTTGTAGAGATACCCAACCTGCTCAGGGAGAAAAGATCTGGGGAATGGAAAGGAAACAAAAACAAAAACTGGTGCTCAGAGGGACCTAGTTTTCTATTTCCCATCACTTTGGCCAACTTTTCTGAATTAGAAATTAAAGAGAATGTTTGGCAGTTCTGACATTTCACAACATTCTAGCTGACCTCCAGTCACAGCTAGAAAGAACAGCAAACCTGAGTGTCAAGAGAAGTTGTTGTAAGGAAAAATTTTATATATATGTGGTTCCATTTTCTTAGTATTGAATGATTTGGAACTCACTGTGTATTTACTCAGCTGTGCATAGCAATTACCAAACAACTAAATGGTCAAGAATTTCCATAAAGTAAAACACAAATACCTGATATTTATGCTTTAATGTCTCCCCTTTCAAAGCATCATATTTTAACCTCAGGCATGGGGATTCCCTGCTGACACTGGGATTTGAATGACAGATGGGATCAGCCACTATATTTTGTTTCCATTGGGATCACATTATCAACCTGCAATTTCTCCATATTAGAAAATAGCACTTGGTTTCCACATAATCAGCAGTTGGACAATGGTTTTGCCCCCCTGCCACCTAACACTGGTGCCATTTATATCCCCCCATGTGGAAGTAGACACAGAGAACTGCTTCCTCTAATCACTTATAGATAGGACCCTGGGGCTTCTGAAAACAGGGCCACCCCATCCTTCAGAAACAGCACAGCCCAGAAATCCCCCTTGCCTCCTGCTCTCACTGCTAAGAGCGCCAGGTCCAGGGACCCCTTGGTGCCTCTCTGAAGAGGAGCATTTCCAAGCACCCTCCACATGACTGATGCCTTTCCTGAGTGGCAGGGATACTGTCCTCTGGAGGCTTCAGGACACAGTGGGTTGCCCATAGACGTATTAAAAGAACATGGTTCAAGCAAACCCTTTTCAGAGAAGTCCTGTCTAGATACTAAATTTGTTTTGAGAGGCTTCAATCATGTAAGTTCTGAGGTTCCATGTCCAGGGAAAGGTAGTGACCATTTGTGGTCTTAGAATCCCCAGTGGCAACTGCATTCAGGAAAGGGTTGCACCTCCTGCACCACACATTGGAAAGGAGCGGCACAGAGTAAGAGGGAGGGAGGAGAAGTTGCAGCCCCTCAAGTCCAGGGAGACCAGAATCACAACAAAAGACCAATGGTTGTGAAAAACTTGAGTGCATTTGTTGGCACATGCTATTTTCTGTGGGGGTGGTAAGAGAGGTGTAATTCTACAGGAGGGCGATGTAAGCTTAACCCTCAGACTCCAGACATGCAGAGCTAAGTTGTGCCCAGGGACGCCCAGTGGAGATATCACTTGGGTGATAAAAAAAAAAAAAACAGGAGCTTGGCTGGAAAGGTGGGCAGGCTTCCTGGGAAAGGAGAATGATGTGGCAGTACTTTCCCCAGATTTCAAAGAATCAGAGGGACAGAGAAGCCTGGGCTGCCCTCACCACCCCACCCCCCAAAAAAGCAAAAGGCTCTGCATCCTTTAGCTGCAAGTCCCTGAGGCCTGATGGGCTTGGTCACTCTGGCTTTGGAAAGAGGTAGTCCTGCCTCGGGCCACCTGACTAATCCCAGTGCCCAACAGGGAAGAGGCTTGCGCTGTGACTGGCCATAAGGCAGGGCAAAGAATTCCCAGTGGCACTTTTTAGTCAAATGAGGCCTCTGTTCTCAACGTAGAGTGTTCATGTCACTTGCCTGTCCTTGGGATGTTATTTTTGCCCAGGCTTGAAGGTATGAGAGTACTATCAGCTGCAAACTGCCCATACACATGCAGGCCTGATTCACATTTCCATGGCCTTCATTGACAAGCTTTATTTTTACTTCTTGAAGTCCCCCTCAAAACACTGCCCACTCCTTTCTTCAGTAAGGAATACGTTCTCACAGAAAACTCTCAACATGAGAGTGAAGCAGACTTGAGATATCTCACTGTGTGACTCTGGGCAAGTCATTGAATTCGTCTCCCATTATAGAGAAAGAGAGATGATGTTGACCTGAAACTTGAAATGCTGGGATGAGGAATGAATGATAGACCATGTATTAAAAGTCTAGCATTTTCCTTAATCTAGCATGTCTCAAACTTCTGTTTGACCAGAGGTATCCTCTCTCTCTCTCTTTCATCTAATTCATATATTAATAGGATGAATATAATTCCTAGAAATACTTAGGAAAAATCCCAGCTGCCCCTATCTGCAGATACCTGTTTTCCAGCCTCTTCCCTTCTGTACAAATAAGATGCAAACTCTTACGCTGGGACATCACAATTCTTTGCCTTGGGCTAGCCAGCCTCTGTTGGATGTCAAGATATTTGTGAGCTCTCATTGGGGATCCCCTAGTGGCTCTTATGCAGGCTGGTCTGACAAGGCTATGATAATCTGAGAATCTTTGCCGAAATGACTGCTCCACTGTGACCTTCCTGCATTTATCATTTAACGGGATACATGCTTGGTTTTTGGCAATGAATACTTTTCCTCCCAGAGCAATGATGGGTTGAGGATGTTATTCAAGGACCCTCTCTTATGTCTTACTGATCTTCCTTCAAACTCCATCATGGTCACATAAAGATTTGTGACCTTTGTCTATGTTACTGAATGACTGGGGCGGTGGGGAGAAGGAGACTAACAGTGAATGGGCCCCTCTGAGCATTCCCAGAGGAACATGCAATGGGGCCACAAGATATGGGTCTAGAGCTCTATAGAGACAGCTCACCCACTGCACAATAGTGCAACTACCCTGTTTATAGATGAGCAAACAGAGGTCCAAAGAGGTTATTCAATTGGTCTGTGTTCATGCAGTTACTATGGTGCTGGATATATATGGTTTGTTTTTCCTACTGCAGAACAAACTCCTATCAGTCTTCCTCTTTAGAAAGCTTGAAGGTTTAGTGCTGGCCTCTCATGATTTACTCTGCCTTATGCTGTCTGTGGATTGCACACAAAAACTCAGCTGGCTTTGTCAAGTTGACAATCGATGCTACAAAGGTCCAGAGGACCAAAAATCCTGGAGGATGAACTTTCGCCACTTGACCTGGTGTCCCGGGAGATGCCTGAGTGATTGATCTCCTCACTGGGCCCTGAGAGGCTCTGGTTCAGAGATCAAAGCGTAAGGTCCCTGAGGAGGCACTGGGCCAAGAGTGCGCCCTTCACAGAAAACTTGAAGATAATACCCCTGCATAAAAGGAGAAGTATAATTAAATATAACTGGAAGATTAAATTAAAATTGGCACACACACCAAATTTTATGTTAAGGTTTATCCGAATCTCCAGCAGGGCTTTAAGATCTCTTTGGTTCATTATATCCACCAGGAAAAATAGAGCTATCACTTATTCTCATTCTGTAGCTTATAGTCTTTTTTTTTTCTTTTTACTTCTCACACTAGATACAATATCAGGTTATTTTAATTAGTTTTTCTGTAAAAACACATTTGCAAGTATAGTCTGGTTTAAAATCTAATGGAACCATAGTTTATAAATGCTCAGTTAAAGATTTAAGTGAATATGATTGTCCTATCAGTGAGTGCTCTAAAAATTTGTTTGTGGAAATTAGAGTTTTGATGCTGCCTCATTTCCCAGGGGGCACGTTATCATCTCTTTAGCTACATTTTCCATTGGGTTATTGCTGCAGACCTAGCCTCAATGTCAAAACAATTGGGAAAACAGTATCATATTGTGAACAGACTCAATGATATTTTGCTGCTATTTGGGGAATTCAGGATATTCCAGGTACAACCCCATCATGCCCACAATGACCTTAAAGAAGATCACAGCCTTGTGGGCTGGCAGTCCCCTGCCTAGATCAAGAATGAGGCTTGAAAGCGGCAAGTTGCTGGGGTGGATAAGGATGAGCCCTGAAATTGCCCATGTGTAGTTGTGTTGGTGCCAGGTTATCATTGTTCTCTCTGGACTGCATAAGGATCACATTAATACACTGACAGCTGACTCCATAGAATGACTGGGCAGAAAGTCACCCTTGCCCAGAAACAATTCAATATCCAATCAGGATGGGCTATAGATGTCAATTTTCCTTAAGTCCTTTTCCATGTTTTTCTCCGGTGTTCCCTTGGTCAGCTCTTGGTAATGTAGCAAGTGTTGCAGAGCTATTTCTCATCTGTAAATCCATCTGAGAAAAGACTCTGACATGTTGCACTGTATAGGGCTGGCCCCCAAGGGTTCTATTTGTAGAAGGGATTATAGGCATTTGGGGAGAGAAAATAGCCACTGGGCACTTTGGAGTTAAACTCATGGACTGTAAGACTCTGATGTAAATGTTCCATCTAAGCAGATAAGGGAAGATGCTGGACTCAGAGCAGATGGAAGAATTGGCTTTGGATGTAATGCTGTAGGTACAGGCACTTTCTTCAGACCAATCCTACAGATAATACACCTTGAGATCTTTGAGAGATGAGGTAGGATAAAAGATTGGACTAGTATCACCAGTAAAATTGCTGTCATAATAGAGCAAAGATGAAGAGAGACGACCCATGTGTTGGGGCTATCACATTAACGGAATGGAGGATAAAATTCATATGGTCATCAATAGATGCAGAAAAAGCTTTTGACAAAAGTCAGCATCCATTTATGGTAAAAACAAACTGCCAACAAAGTGGGTATAGAGGGAACATATGTCAACATAATAAAGACCATATATGACAAACCCAATCAACAGATTCAGTGCAATCCCTATCAAAATACAAATAGTATTTTTCACAGAACTAGAATGAACAATCCTAAAATTTACATGAAACCACAAAAGATCCAGAACAGCCAAAGCAATCTTGAGAAAGAAGAACAAAACTGGAGGTGTCACACTCCCATACTTGAAACTATACTACAAAGCTGTAGTAATCAAAATATTGCAGTGATGACACAAAAACAGAAACATAGATCAATGGAACAGACTAGAGAGCCCAGAAATAAACCTGTGCTTACATGGTCAATTGATCTATGACAGGAGGCAAGAACATGGAGAAAAGAGAGTTTCTTCAATAAATCGTGCTGGGAAAATTGGACAGCTACATGCAAAAGAATCAAACTAGACTATGTTCTCACACCATATAAAAAAATAAACTCAAAATGGATTAAAGACTTAAATGTAAGACCTGAATTCATAAAACTCCTAGATGAAAACATGGGCAGTGACTTTTTTGACATCAGTCTTAGTAATAAATTTTTTTTGCATATATCTGCTAATGTAAGGACAACACGTGAAAAATAAATAAATGGGACTACATCTAACTAAAAGCTTTTACATAGAAAAGGAAACTACTAACAAAAGGAGAAGCCAGCCTATTGAGTGGGAAAAAATATTTCTGAATGAAATATCCAAGAAGGGGTTGATATCCAAAATATACAAAAAAGTTATACAACTCAATAAAAAAAATTAAAAATGCAGAGAAGACCTGAATAGACATTTTTTCAAAGAAAATATACAGATGACCAATAGGCATATGAAAAGGTGTTCAACATTAATCTTCAGGGAAATGCAAATCCAAACCACAATGAGATATCACCTCATGCCTGTCAGAATGGATATCATTAAAAAGACAAAAAAATGACAAGTACTGGAGAGGATGTGCAGAAGAGGGAACCCTTGTGCACAGTTAGTGGGAATGTAAATTGTTGCAGCCACTGTAGAAAACAGTATGGGGGTTCCTCAAAAAACTAAAAATAGAACTACCATATGATCCACCAATTTCACTTCTGGGTATTTATCCAAAGAAAACATAGATACTAAATTGAAAATATACATGTTCCTTAATATTCATTGCAGCACTATTTTCAAAAGTCAAGATATGAAAGCAGCCTAAGTGTCCATGGATAGATGAATGGATAATATTTTAAGGCTAAATAATATATTCATATATACATATATAAATATTACTTAGCTTAAAAAAGTAAAGAAATCTTGCCATTTGTAGCAACATACATAGATGGACCTGGAGAGTATCATGCTAAGTGAAATAAGTCAGAGATAAAAACTAATTCCATATGATTTCACTTATATGTGGAATCCAAAACAAAAAACAAATGAACAAACAAAGCAGAAACAGATTCATAGATACAGAGAATAAACTGGCGATTGCCAGAGTGGAGGAGTTTTGAGGGGCAAACAAAACAGGTGACATGAGATTAAGAGGTACAAACTTCCAGTTATAAAATAAATAAATCACAGGGATGTAATAATGTACACACAGGGAATATAGTCAGTAATATTGTATCAGCTTTGTATGGTGATGGTAACTGGTTTTATCTGGTGATCATTTCATAGTGTATAAAAATATTGAATCACAATGTTGTACATCTGAAGCTAATATAATATTGTATGTTAATTATAACTCAAAAAACAAAAACAAAGTGCATATGGTTGGAACTTAAGCTTTTTTGTCTTTCCTTCTTTTCTCTCTTTCTCTCCCTTTCCACTCATTCCTCCCCTTTTTACTTTCCTTCTTCCCTAACTGTCCCTCATTTATTCATTCAAGAAACTTTACTGATCTCTTGCTAGATCCTAGGGTTATGTAGAGAACTGTTAAGTAAGTACATATAGTAAGTACTGTTAAGTTTATTTTGGGGGGAATTTTAAACAAAAAATAAGGTAACATGATTTGGGGCAATTAGGAAAGGCTGCAGAGATTATGTAGCTCATGGACTGAGTCTTGAAGAATGATTCGGAGCCTTCCAGGTCTACTGGAACGGGGGTGATGATGGTGGTAGGGGTGAGGAGGTAACTTCATTCCCAAAGCAATGTGAACAGCATATATACAGCTGGAGAGCTGTGAAAGATCATGTCTTTAAAACGGCCTCCATCAAGGCAGGACTGCACTCAGTGACCCAACAGCTCTGTGAAACATCATTTCTTCAGAGCAGTCAGCCAGCAGTACGGAATCCATATTATGCCTAGAAGTTTGTGAAAAACACTGAACTATTTTTAAGAGGGCAGGAATAGAGCTTAGAGTCTGGTAAGGTCCTTCCTGGCCTCCTGAAGCCTGTGTTTGCACTTCTTGGTTTACATTGAATTTATGAGTGTGAGTTCCCCAGAGAGAGTAAGGTCCTCCAACTTAAGTGGCTTCTCTATCCTTGGTTTTTTGTTTTGTTTTGTTTTGTTTTGTTTTGTTTTTTCTCTAAGGAGATATATGCATTTGAACCCATGAACAGACACAGATTTATGTGCAATCCTAGAAAATAATGGAAATGTGGCCAAATGGGCCAAAAATTAGGGAAAGCTAAAAAACCAGGAAACACCAAGGATTCAATATTAGGTAAGGTATTTTCTTTAAAATATACAGCTGCTGTCATTGGCGACATTTCAGAGAAAATGTGCTCTGGCCCATGTGTTTGGCAGTGGCTTGGGCTGCTCATGGCCAAATTATTCTCTCACCCTCATTGCCATCTGCATGGGCCCTGACCAGCCAGACCCCACTTACCACCATGACTTTGTTTCTTCACTCATTTTCTGTGTTTTTCAGCTTTTCCAGATTTAACAAAGTTCTAAATTGGTATAAGATTTTGACTGAGCATATTTATTTGATTGACATTTATAGTTAAATGTCATGTTCTTATTTCATGTCCATCACCACACACACAACCTTTTCCTCTTGCATTGGCATCATTGCATATCCACTCTCTGGTTATAGAGTTCTTATCACTATTCACACTACATTTCTGTCTCCAACTCACCAAGATTATCATGACCCTTACTCCTTTTTCCTGCCTGTGGAGGAAAAAAATATGAAAAAGCATTGCCATCTAGCAAACATGCTTCTTGAACAGACTAATATATCTGTCCCAACACATTGGATGGGATGTAGGTTTATAGAAGTTTTCCAGGTTTTCTAGAGAGCAGGTCTTATAAGTCTTATTTGATGCTGAGCTCAGGTTCTCAACAAGCAGAGAAAGTGGGGTCATTGGGGTTTTACAGTAATGCCCACCAAAAGAGGCTGCTGGGTAACTCTATGTAAAAGGAGGAAAATAGAAGCTATTAGATAAGCATCCCAATTCCGACCAAACTAGTATGTGACCTTGGGCAGCTTACTTAACTTTTCCCTGCCTGGGTTTATAAAAGGGGAAGATGATCACATTATCTTCATCATAGGACCGTTATGAGAATGAATTGAAGAAAGAAAATGAGGCAAGCCCTTGCACAGTGCTTGGAATATAGCAAGTGCTCCTTAAATATTAGACATTATTACTTTTGTTTCCTAGCTTGACAAAAAGTGCAATGTTTACAGTCACAGGAAAAATAGAATTCTAAATTATGTTTCACAATTTATGCTGCAGACTTACTGTTCTTTTGTCGATTCTATCATATTTCCAAGTATAGTTATGTTTGCTCCTCTGGGCCATTGAGGTTTTAGGTTGGATGGTAAGGGGGAGTCATTCACCTGGTTTCCCATTCTCCTAATACAGCATGAATGGCCCAAAGATCATGTTCGGTCTAATGTATCATGCAATCTGTTCAGTGTTTTACTTTTTCACAAAATGAAATGTTAATGCTTGAAAGATCATTTACATACGGCCTACTAGTTATTTAAGAAAACAGCAATTAACCATGTTGAGATAATTAACAGTGTGCACACGATTAACAATGCTTTTTAGATGCTAGACGTTAATGGAGTAGATGCCAAATAAATGTAATCCACACTTCCGTTAGGATTTCATAGTTAATTATATTAATTTACAAATTTAAAACAACAATCATACTCATTCACACAAAATGAGTATTTTAAAAGTTGAAATAATCAGAGGGGGTCTCCACTCTGAGGACAGAATGTAATGGATTAACCTTATTTTCTGTACCAACCAGAGGGCAGTGCAATTAAGGACAAGAAATAACCTGCTATACTGCAGGCCCATCCACAATGGACCCACCCAACCCTTTCGGAGGCATAATTTGTTTTCAGGCTATCTCGCCTGCTGGTATCCAACAAAGCAGAATTGTTCTGCAGCTGTGATGCATGCACTCTTCCCTGGGTCTGAGTCCTGTGTTGACCCCACAACGCGGATTCTCAATGGGACACGTGGAAACATCGGATGAGCACACTTTCAGGCCAGCCCCTTGGCTCCCTGGCCTGGAATCATAGACATAGCAGGTTGAGGGGACTCTCATATCCACTCACATTCACGGTAACATTTCACAAGCCCACGACTGCTCCCAAGATCATCATAGTCTGTTTCTGAGGATGATGACCCAACCAACACTGCAACTGGGGCATCTCTAGGTCTGCTGAGCCACTGGCACACGAAACAGCCCTCCCGAGGGGCAGCCTGATCGCAGGAAAACCTTGGATTGACCATTTCCACCACTTACTAGCTGGAGGGTTTTATTAGACAAGATGATATGCCTCGATGTTGCTGAACTTGTAAAATGGGGATAATATATTATTATCTACTTCATGGAGTTATTTTGAGGATTGAAATGGGATCATCTCTTGAATATTAATTCTTTTCCACTTGTTTCGAATGTTTTTTAAGCCCTCAGTATTCAGGCAGCTGCAGCATGAAAATTTAAATTGAAAGGAAGGGAGGGAGGGAGGGAACAGAAAGCTAAACTTTAAGTTCTGGAGTTGACTGCTGCACAGGTCTGCAGTCACCAACGGAAGAGGCACTGGCTATAAGGCTAAAGGTCAGGCTGTACACATACCAGGCAGTGTAAGAGAGGTGAATAGGGCAAGTGACAGCTGGAATCTCCTCCAGGAAGCCTTCCGGCTACATCTCTCCTTCAATGTGTAGTTATGGATCTTCCCTTCTGGGGCTTCCATTATCACCGTCACACTGAGTGTTATGTATATCTTTGAGCCCCTGTACCCTTTAGTATACCACGTACCTCCAGACAGACACTGGGTCTTGATCTCTGTACCCTAATAGCCATGCCCAGAACTAAACAAGTTCACCAAAAAATAACTGTCACAATCTGGTCAAGATGTTAAGGTTCCATGGAATCTATACATGGCTTCAGCAGTCCAGACAAGAGGTCGCTGGAGGAATCCCAGCCCATCCTCATTAGGATGGACACAGAGGAAACAACTGATTAGCATGTACCAGCCACTCTTTCTGGAAGAGAATGAGATCTATTTAGAGCAGGCAGTTTAACCCAACTCCCTTCACTAAATTCATCAGTAGCCACAGGGACTGGGGAGGAAGGTCAGCAATTGTTCCATAATTTAATCAGTGCAAGAGTCCATCTTGGCAATTCATGCTAAAGAAACAACCTGTTCGTCAATGGTCTTTTGTTCAGACTGCATCATACTTCAGTCTGAAAGTGAAATTTCCCTTTCATTCCTATCTTCTGTTCCTCGGCATTTGCCCTGCTCTGGAGCAGCACTTCTCAAATTCTTATGTATCTAAGGTCACCTTGAGATGTTACTAAAATGCTGATTCTGATTCAGGAGTTCTGAGATGGGACCTGAGATTCTGAGATTCCAGCAGCCTCCTAGGTTAAGTGCTGGCAGCCGCTGGTCTGGGGAACACACTTTGAGTAGCAAGGTTTTAGAGATGTAATGTTCAGCCTCAGCTGTACATGGGAAGTTTTATTAAAGTGCCAGTTCCCAAACCCCACCTCAGACCATTTAAATCAGAATATGGATGAGGTCTGAGTGGTATTTTGGAAAATGTCCTCTGGAGATTTCACTGGGACATGGGGCCCCAAGGTTAAAAACCGCTGGCCTAAATCAGTGGTTCTCAAAGTGTAGCCACCAGAACAGCAGTGTCGGCATCACCTGGAAACTTGTTAGAAGGGCACGTCCTCAGTGAATAGATAAACAAATTGTGGTGTAGCCAATGAATAGAACATTATACAGCAATAAAAAAGGAATGAAATACTGATACTTACTATAACATGGATGGACCTCAAGAATGTTACACTAAGTGAAAGAAGATAGACGCAGAAGATCACATATTGTATGATTCCAGATAGGCCAGTTGTAGAGACAGAAAGTAGGTTAGTGCTTGTCAGGGGCCGAGAACGACAGCGAATGGGTACAAAGGATCTTCCTGGAGTGATGGGAATGTTTTAAAACTCGATTGGGGTGATGGTTGTATAAGTAGGTCAAGTTATTAAAAATCATTGAATTGTACACTTAAAATGGTTGAATTTTACGGTATGTAAAGTCTATTTCAGTGAAGCTATTAAATTAAAAAAAAAAAAAAGAAATGCATATTCTCTGGCCATAACCAACCTACTTAATTAGAACTCTAGAATAGGGCCCGGGAATGTGGTAACTCTGAGATGGACTCCCACTTGAGAATCCCTGGTCTAGGATGCTAGGGTCTTGAGATCTGCCTGCTGCTGGGGTAGGGGTCCTGGTAGGAGTTTTAGGGTAGAACCTCCAGGAAACTGCTCTAAAGAATTGCAAAAATGGGAGCAAAACAGTATTCCAGAAACCATGGAATAAAAACCTCGGTCATAGGAGGAAAAAGTCTTTGTTCCTCATCTCAACTGCACTTCTTATGCCCGTGTGAACCTGGAAACATGACTTGCCTTTTCTCAGCCCTGGTAGCATAACGTGTACATGGGAATAAAATAGATACCTATTAGGGTTAATGTGTAGATAAAACTGGAGGGCAAACATGAAAGCTCTTCAGAGTAATAGACTCATATTAGGCACTGGTACAATATACATCAAAGAAAATAACGGCTATGGGTCCATTTTCCCTTCATATAAACTGCTATAATCCAGCCTCTTCTGAGAAGCTCATCCTGAAATTTTCTCTTGCATTGGGGAAGCTTTGTGCTGCTATATTTAGAAGGTTATTATTCCAGTAAATGCATATTCTTCTGGATTCTTTCTTGCCTCTAGGGTCTTACTTATTTAAGGCTGCTTACTTTCAAAGTCGTATATATATGCCACTTGGAAAAAGCTTCAGGACAATGCCCCGGATTCAGTTTTCTTCTCTTTGTTGTCACTGAAGCAGAAACAGTGTTGTTACTGGGGAAATCGACACTCTGAAAGAGTTCCCATCCTTATCTTGGAAGCGAGGAATTATTCTTTGCACTCCCTGACCGAGTGAGTGGACTGAACATTACAAGAGACCACGTGCTTGCTCCCCAAAGCTGCTCCTTAGGCGTGCTAAGGGAATCTCAGTTTAGCCCCAGTGACACAGCAAGAAGCAAATGGAAATAGTCTTCAGTGGAATATATTTTAGGGTGACACATAGCACTTTATAGCAATTGGAGCTCAAGTCAAGACATAATCAACTAATCATTGGTAATCATTGGTAATTCAGATGTGAATCAGGCTAATTTCCAGACAAACAGCCCTTCAGATGGTCCCATCAAATTTCAGGCATAGGTGTTTATGATTAGGAGCATTTGGACTCAGGGAAAAAGGCAAAGAGCTGTCCTGTGGGACAGTCAGACTAATCCTCAGTCACCTTCTGTTGCCCCTGCACACTTTAACCAGCCCACAAAAAAGACAGAGCCACTGTCCTCTCTCCTGAAACCCTGCCATTTCCCTTTAAGGCAGTCATTGCAACTGGCTTTATCTTTCAGCTGCTCAGTAATGCTTAGTTAGTGATTCAAATAGAAAAGGCTTCATCCCAGCTAATATAATTTGTCTGCCATCTATATCCCACTGTAAACCTCTTTAAGGAAGTGTCTTTGTCTTGTCCACTGATGTGTCCTACCCAGAGAATACCACCCATCATAGCAGAGCACTGTGCATTTAACATGTTCTGTTAACAGTTAATATCTGCACTGCTCCTGAGAAGGGGAATTATCATTTGGATTTAACAGGAAGTACATAGTAGAATTGGGGCATGAACATGCATTTCAAACTCCTAAGCCAGTACTCTGTGTTTGGTCCCTCTTTGCTTCATTCCATATTTATATCTAAGAACAGGCAGCAAGTTTGATGCACTGGAACTTGACCCTCCAGTTCATCTCTTAGTTTCTGGGTTATCTAGGACAATAGAGGCTTATAAGCCTTACATGTCCATGCAGTGACAAGAGAACAAGTCCACGCTCCCCATTTGCTGTTTTCTGAGGCAGCCCTGATTGTTTGAGCCAAATCCATCTCTGCCGAAACCTCTGAGTCCAGTTCTGCCCATAAGCTCTTTAAACAGCTTGCTTATCCTGTCTATAACAGTAAAAATCCCTGGTACAACAAGCGAGGAATTGCTTGAAATTCCAATTAAGCCAAGTCTTACCAAGGCCTTTTCCATTATTTCAGTAAGCTGCTTTCTACATTAAAAGGCCCCTCTTAATTAATTCTTCTCACTGGCTGTGGACATGCAATGCTTTATTATGACCTGCAAATTCAAAAGCAAGAAAATAAAGTATAGATAAGCAGGGCGCTGAGCTCCCGTCATCAAATGAGCAGCATTGTATCTCCTAGTAGCTGGTCGTGGAAAACTGTTTTTCACATCTCAAGAAAGAAAGCACATTTCAAGAGGGGGGTGGGGAAAGCTCAGGAAAGGGCTCTCTGGGGTCTTTGGTCTGAACATCTTCTTGAGAGCTGCCTGGCTAGCTGTGGCATGCCCTTTTTTAGATGGGAAGCTGAAACAGGAGAGGGATGACACTTTCCCACATTTCTTGCCCAGCAGTGAATGCACGTGAGGGGTTTGTTGCATGAATGAATGCACGGTGGTGACAGTTTTTGAATGCTGGGTTCTGATATTATACTATCGATGCCTACCTGCCAGGGGACCTGTCATGAGCCCACCTTACTAAGGCACTTTTTGTCTCATGACTGCTATGTTCTGCCAGTCTCCCAGCTATCCTAGTGGCAGAGGCCTGATCTCTTTCCAATGAAATCCACAGTAGAGATATTGAGGCAGTGGACCTCCTGCCCAGCTTAACCCAGTCTTGTCCAAAGCTACGTTGGGGTCGGAGAAAGTGCCTACAGGGGATGTAGCACTTTCCCTGATTCTATATGGATTTTGTGTCTCTGCTTCCCTGATGTTTGTTTCTCTCTTCACTGCTGAGTTTGTCTCAACACAAGATTATATATATGTAAAGATTTTTCTTTAACTAAATACCCTGGGATCTACTACCAATCCCTGGATTGAAAAAAAAAATTCTCCTCAAACTTTGCAATGTTTCCACTTCATGTAGTTGTTGCTCTAGTGCTAGATTTGCCCAAACTTTAGTATTCTATGTGAGAGCTGAAGTCCCTCTAACCTAGACACTTTCTCTGGGCAGAGAAGCCAAGGCAAGCAGTCTTGGATATGGAATTAATCAGGATCCCTGGGGACTGAGAGTCTGGCTGCATGTGGGTGCTTACAATGTCAAAAAGTGATGGTGATGCTATAGGAGGAGAAAGAGGCACCTCCAGTCAGTCTGACAACACGTTTAGATTTTAGCAATGCCAGGATAACTTCATTCTCTGTGACACCAGTACTGGGCCATGAGAGGCAGTGTCCTCACATTAGTGTTTTATCACTCACCAAGGAGTATGTGTGAGTGACTAAAGATAGGGTTGAATGGTTATAGTGACATCTATTTCTCCTGAGTGTACAGAAGGACAACCTCAGTTCTGATGAAGAAGACAGTCTGAAAGTATTTCTAATTGTTTTTTATTGAAAGGGCTAAAAAGAAACAACTCTAGCAGATGAAGTGAGATGGCTTCTGGGAATAATATCTGCCTCCCAAGATTATGCCTGATTTATGGTTTTGCATTACTGAGTGCTAGGGTTCTGCCTCCACCTCTCTCTAAAAGCCATTTCTTTCTCTCCATCCCCACAGATATATTGTTTTAGGTCAAGCACGGGTCTTTTCTCATAGGGACTATCACAGCAGACTCCTGTCTCACCCAGTGCCCTCTCAGCTCCATGAAGCACTTAGAGTAATTTTTCTAAAATACAAAACTGATCATGTCAGCTGTTGAAAGAAACCCTACCATGGTTCCCCATCTCCCTCTTCAGGATAAAGGGCATGTGCCCACATCACGGAGCCGCAAGGGCTAGTGAGATGCCACTCAGCATGACATAGGCATCCACAGAGCTGGCCACCAATACATGGCCACTCCCCAGACCTTCTCTTTCATTTATCTCCTTCTCTAGTCTATGATGTGTTTTTAGTACATAGAGGCTTCCTCAGCATCTGTGTGGTTTCTGACACCTAACCTGTTCTTAGTAGATGTTTTGAATGAACTCATCTATTCCATCACTATTGAAGGAGAACTACCTCAGGCCAGGTAACATCCTGTGCACTGAAATTACAACCACGAACCCAAAAGAGCTCACTGCCCTCATGGAGTTGACCTAGACACTGACAAACGGAAATTTCATGTAAGATATCCAGGGTGGCCTCCCTGTTAAACAGAGACCTGAAAAAAGTGAGGAAAGGATTCTTACAGATAGATACCTGGTGAAAGAGCACAGCAAGCAGAGGGAGGGGCCAGTGCCTTCCCTAAGCTATAGCTGCTCTCAGGGTTCGGGAAATAGCGAGGGACTGGTGTGGCTGGAGGAGGGGAGTTGTGGAGAGAGAAGGATGCAGTGGAGTCAGAGAGAAGTATAGGACGCATGTAACAAATACAAGGAGTTTGGGTTTTATTCTCAATAAGATGAAAAACCATTGGAGGATAGTAAGCAAAGAAGTAACATGACCTGACTTAGGTTTTCAAAGGACTATGTAGGCTGCTATTGTATATGGAGATGAAGCAGGTTGAAAGGAGGAAAGGGCAGGAAAGGGAAGGGCAACCAGGAGACTACGGGATTTGGGTGGTCATTGTGCAGGTGGTAAGTAATTGGATTCTGGGGACATTTTGAAGGTAAGGCTAACTGGACTTGCTTAGGGATTGAATGAGTGGTACAGGGAAAGAGAAGAGTTAGGAAGCAAGGAAGGATGCCTCCAAATTCTTGGCCTAGAACTGCAGTAATGGAATGAGCTCCCACTCTAGAATCTTTACTCTTGTCTCCTGCAGTCAGGAATCACATTACCTAAGATCACATCTTCTTACCTTTGCTGCCTGACACTTGACATAATGTTGACCGAAGCCCTCCTCGCCCTGAACCACTTCTGTAGCCTCCCAGCCAACACGGCCACTCTTGTTCTTCCACCACAGCCTCCAGGGTGAACCAGATCCTGTGTTACTCCCAAAGGCTTCTGCCAAATTAGAATAAAAATTAGTAAGGACCTACTGTCTAGCACCGGGAACTCTACTCAATACTCTAAAATGACCTATGTGGGAAAAGAGTCTAAAAAAGAATGGATATATGTGTATGTATAACTGATTCATTGTGCTGTACAGCAGAAAGTAACACAACATTGTAAATCAATTGTACTCCAATAAAACAACAACTTAACTCTTTGTCCTGGCCTAAATCTCCCACCACTTTGCATACCACACAACCTCCATCGTCTCTTTTCCCTTCTTATAACAGTGCTAACCACTGCCTCCTGAGGCTTAACACCTACTATTCCCTTGGCTTCCATACCTTTCCTTCAATACTTTAATTTAATCTCATCTTCCAGGTTTCATTTCTACTACTGCCTGCTCTGAGAAGCACACCTACCCTGATTACTTTACTGGAAGGAGTACCCAGTTACTCCCTACCTGTACCTTTAGAGCTCCTGTGCACATTTGTAACTAATGGCCTTACTAACTGGTTAGTTCAGTTGTTTACTGGCTGCTCCCTCCTGAGATGGACAGAGTGCATCTTTTCTTTTTTTAACATCTTTATTGGATTATAATTGCTTTACAATGTTGTGTTAGTTTCTGCTGTACCACAAAGTGAGTCAGCTAGTGCATCTGTTTTGCTAAGCACTGTATCCATCAGCTTCCATAACACCTGGCACCTAGTAGAGAGGCCATGACTAAAGGATGAGTGGAAGACCATGGGGCACATTAAAATGTAATTGTAAATGCCAAAGACATAAGAAAAAAATGAAAATTTACCCAAGTTTTCAAATAAATCGCGGATATAATTTTGGTGCAAATCCTTC
Source organism: Hippopotamus amphibius kiboko (assembly GCF_030028045.1). Taxonomy (NCBI): domain Eukaryota; kingdom Metazoa; phylum Chordata; class Mammalia; order Artiodactyla; family Hippopotamidae; genus Hippopotamus; species Hippopotamus amphibius. Next base: position 53,353,007 of record NC_080190.1, on the reverse strand, counting down.
TGAAATCTTTCTTACAAAGATACTTTTCCCACAAAGATGAAAACATGCTGAATATGATGTTTCATAATTTTAAAAAATTTAGTTAATTGCAAACATCACGCCACATGAACAATATGCTAGTTATAATATACTAGTAACCATATATTTCCATTAATGTACACACCGCATTTTGTACCTTACGTGTAATATGTAAAATATGGTAGTATTCTTAATGTGTCATATAACATTGTGTACCATAATTTAAAGTACAGATAGTCTATTTTTAGATGTTTAATCTCCACTCCCCCAATCTTGGAGTTTATAAACAGTATTTCATAGAAACTTATCTAAGCAGACATTTCTAGTGTTTACCTAGCATATATACCTAAAAGTAGGTTAGTTTATTTTGTATTAGACTTTTACTTATTAGTTTGAAGGAGGCTTTTTTTTTTAAGATTAAAAACATAGACTCTTTGCGTGTCATATGCCGTCTTCAGTTTTCTGCTTACTTCTATTATGATTTATAATGAGTTTGTATACAACTTTTCTATTTTTATTTAGTAAAACCTATTAATGATATTCATCATTTGCCTTAGAGGGTTTCCCCAGCTTGATATTTAACATATATTTGCTGTTGTTTAAGTGTATTCATGCTTTTATTTATCACAACTCATAATCCATCAGAAAACTTTTTGTGTATATCATGGCGTGAGCATCTAAATTATACTTTTCTGTAGTGGTGTACCAATTGCTTAATTTTAAAAATAAGCAATCTTTTCTTCCAGTGACTGAAAAATATCTATCATATGTATTATTCAGATACTTTGTTGAATGTCTTGTTTTCTGTTTATTGCCTATTATTGTCTTTTCTTATTTTACTACATATTTTATATTATTTTATGATCCCCCAAAAAAATGCAATATATAATAGTTCAAGTCTGTGACTTTGGGCAAGTTACTGAATGAGTATTCTTGTTTGTGAAATGAAGATAATTATATGTATCTCATAGTCTAGTTATGAAGATTACATTAAATTATGCATATAAAGTGTTTCCTTCAGTAAAAATTTATGGCTTTACTCGAAAGAATTCTGCAGATTACTTACTAAATTTTTTTATAATACATATGATATTGGAAAGGGAGTTGTTTTTTTTTTATTCTTTTCCAAGTGGTTACTTCTGAATGGGAGGATAAAATTTTAAACGTGATTATATGTAAACTAGCTTCCTTAGATTGTTTCACTCTTTCTGAATTTGTTGAATAAATTCTTTTGATTTGCCAAGTAATCAGTTGCCTCCTCCATTTTCCTGTAGGTATGTCTGTCATATTCATTTCTCTGGGCTTCTTGCACTGGCCATACCAATGTTAAATTTATTTTATTTATTTTTATTTATTTATTTTTATAAATTTATTTATTTATTTATTGGTTGCTTTGGGTCTTTGTTGCTGTGTGCAGGCTTTTCTCTAGTTGCGATGAGCAGGGGCTATTCTTTGTTGTGGTGCACAGGCTTTTTGTTGTGGTGGCTTCTCTTGTTGCGGAGCACAGGTTCTAGATGCGTTGACTTCCATTGCTGTGGCACGTGGGCTCAGTAGTTGTGGCTCGTAGGCTCTAGAGCGCAGGCTCCATACTTGTGGTGCACAGGCTTAGTTGCTCCACAGCATGTGGGATCGTCCCAACCCAGGGACCGAACCTGTGTCTCCTGCATTGGCAGGCAGATTCTTAACCACTGCACCACCAGGGAAGTCCCAGCAATGTTAAATGTAAAACAGCAATGCCCCTGAGACATTTTGGGGCTCTAGAGGTACTGTCACTAGTATGTCCCTTTAACATAATGTTGGCTGTTGACTTCAAACTGAGGGCTTCTTCTTTTTATTTTTTTTAATATATATTTATTTATTTGGCTGCATTGGGTCTTAGTTGTGGCACACGGGCTTTCAAGTTGTGGTGCATGGGCTTAGTTGCCCCACGGCATTTGGGATCTTAGTTCCCAGACCAGGGATCAAACTCACATGCCCTGCATTGGAAGGTGGATTCTTAACCACTGGACCACCTGGGAAGTCCCTGAGGGCTTATTCTTAACTTCCTAGTGGTCTACATTAAAATAGTATATTTGAAGCAAATCTTCATCAAATACCTTTTCTGCGTATCATTTTTATAATCATATAGACCTTTTTTTTTTCCCTCTATTAAAGTAATTACATATTAGGATTTCCAAAAATTTAAAATTATTTTGCTTTGTTGCTTTATTGGGATTAACACGTCTATAGTATATCATTTTAAACATTTTGAAATATTTTATCTATGATTATACCACACATATCCATAGTGAGATTGAGTTGCAGGTTTTCTTTTGATGTTATCTTTTTTTCAAGTTTTGCATCAGTTTTACCCTAGTTTATATAGCTTACTGAGAAATTTGCATTAGTTTCTTATACGTTGACAGTTTAAATAGCATTGGATAAAATTCTTTCGAAGAATGATTTGGTTTAAACATTTATTTTGGAGGAAGTTCTTTGACAACTTTTGTCATTTTCTAACATAGTTAAGGACGTATTTCCCTCCTCTAAGTTTTCTTGAATAAATGTTGATAGTTTATACTTTTCTAGAAAGTCATGCTTTTATCAAAGAGCTGCATGTTATTAAGCTTATAATGACATTTTGCATGCCATTGTAATTATTTCACCCATTTGCATGTCTGTGTGTATATGCTACTTTACATAACACAATACATTTTTGTGTTTTTATTTTTGCCTTTTTTTTTTGTACTACTAGAGACATATCCATCTTATTTCTCTTTTCTAGGAAACAGGTCTTTGATGTCACTTTTATTACATCTTACTCTAATTCATTGATTTTGGGTTTTAATATTTTTATTGCCTGTTTTCTATGCCTTTTCTAGAAAGGTCTCTTTGTTCTTTGCTTCTAGAATTGAATGAAAGTTTATTTCATTAGTTTTTTCACATTTAGTAGTAAATTTTATAAGTATACAAATTTTCTTGAATATAATTTCATGTGAGATAATCTTTGAACTGTAATGACAGCTTGATGCTAATTAATTCTTTGAAGTTAATTTTGTTCTCTACCTCAGTCAGAAATAAAAGGTAAAAATAAATATTTGGAGCTTTTTGCTTAACTCTTTGCTATTTAGTTTTAAATATATTGTTTTTATAATTATAATCACTGTCAGTATTTTGTCAAAAGTTATTTAGTATTAAGTATTTGTTTACATTATAATTAGTCAGTTGTGACATAGAATTTCTGCTCTTGGAATCAGTGAGATTCTCTCTCTTTTTTATTATTGGATATGGCTTCTTTGTAAATGTTACATTGACATCAAAAAAGTGTGTTTTCTATAAATTTTTTCTATAGTTATATATTTTATATATACCTGTAAGTGAAACATCAATTAATGAAGTTTTTCATACCAGTTTTAAAAATTTTGTCTTCTGATTTTTGTTAAAGACTGAAATTTCTGTTTTGGACTTTCACTATAATTATGGTGCTATCAAATTCTCCTTGTGTTTCTAACAGTTTTTCCTTCATATTTTTCAATGTTTTATTATTCATTTCATGAATGTTGTATCTTCCTTGTGGATTATGCATTTTAAAATATGAAATAACCCTTGATTTTTTTATGCTTTTGCCCTTCCATTTTCTCTTGTCATTAATTTTGCTACATTTGCCTTCTGCATTTTCATTTGTCTAATCTCTAGCTGCTCTTCCCTTCTGCATTTCCTTTCCCAGCTCTTTTGAGGTATCACTGACAAATAAAATTGTAAGATATTTAAAGTGTGCAACGTGATAATTATGTATATATATATATATAAATACACACACACACACATTGTGAAAGAATTCCCCCCATCAAGTTCATTAACACATTTATCAGTAAATATACATATTTACTTTTTTTCTTTAGTGAGAACATTTAAATTTTACTCTCTTAGCAAGTTTTCATTATATAATAGAGTATTATCAACTGTAGTCACCATGTTATACGTTAGATCCTCAGACCTTATTCATCTTATAATAGAAAGTTTGTGCTCCTTTACTAACCTCTCCCTATGTCCCCCACCCCCAGGCCCCTGGCAAACACTTTTCCACTCTCCCTTCTGTAGTTTTTACTTCAGGCTCGCTTATCTGTTTGTAAATAGCTTATCTTCTAGTCTGCTTTTGTGTTTTGACCCTACCTAAGAGGTTGCTCTTTAATCATTAGCATTCTTTTTATAGCTGATATGTTTTGGCTTACTGCAGTTCTTTTACAATTCCTTACTATCATCTTTCTTTTTCCTTTCTTCTTTTCCTTCTTGATTTTTTTTCTCTAAGTGATTTGGAAGTTGTAGCTTTCATGGGTAAATCAAAATTGTGCTGAAGCATTCTATACAATTAAATAAAAATTGATTTTATCCAGTAGGTAGGTAAACGCCATGGCTGGGAATGTGACAGTGGCCTGGACTCTCCCCTCTGGGGGCTCCCTTTATTATCCACTGGACCCTGCGCAACTGCTCCCCACAGTACCAAGGGGGAGATGTTCTTCATGCTCAACCTCACCCCTTTACTGGCCTCCCAACATTCTGTTCTGTCTTGTGTGCTAGGTAATATAAATCCATTATTATTTTAATCTCCTATTTAAAAACAATTAAACCTACCTAAAAGTTGTAAGAATAATACAATGGACTCCCACATGCTGTTTACCAAGATTGGCCAAGTGGTAAGAATTTCCACATTTACATTGTGTGTGTGTGTGTGTGTATGCTGAATCATTTGATATGTGGTAATTATAACAACGCTACAACCCTAAATACTTGAGTACAAATTTCCTAAGAACAAGAACATTTTTTTATTATAACCACATCACAATTATCAAATAATGGAAATTTAACATGGCTAAATTGCTGTTAACAAACATACAATCCATATTTGAATGTTACTAATCTTCCCAATAATGTCCTTTAGAGCAAAATAAAATATTTTTTCTTCTGGCAGACACCACCTTAGCCAACTGACCAAAGGTAACATAAATATTGGGATAAAACTATTTTAAGAGCTCTCATCACAAGAACTTTTTTCTTTTTTCTTTTCTTTTTTCTTTTCTTTTTATTGTACCTATATGAGAAGAGGGATGTTAGCTGAACCTTTTTTGATAATCATCTCACAAATCTGTAAATCAGATCTTCATGTTGTATGCCTTAGACATATACAGTAATATATATCAATTATTTCTTATTGAAACTGGAAAAAAGGAATAAACTCACATATCTCTTGATATGATGTATTGAAAGGATGCAACATCAATTTAGTGGTATTCTTGCCAGAAATGCATAATCTTAATTTCATCATAAGGAAACATCAGATCAATCCACATTGAGTGGAATTCTACAAAACAGACCTGTAGTCTTTAACAAAATGTCAAGGTTAAGAAACACAAAGAAAGGGTTAGGAACTAATTCAGATTAAAAAAGATGTTAAGGACCTGACAGTTGAGTGCAATACATTACCCTGGATAAGACTGGAATAAAATAGCCCTAAGCTGGGGTTGGCAAACTGTTTCTGTAAAGAGCCAGATAATAAATATTTTAGACTTTATGGACCATATGGTCTGTGTTGCAACTACTCAACTCTGTGGTTATAATGCAAAAGCAGCCATAGACAACATGTAAACAAATGGGGCATGGTTTTGTTCCAATAAAACTTTACTTATGAAAACAGATGGCAGGTGGGCTGCAGTTTGTAAACCCCTACTCCAAAGAGCATTATTGGGACAACTGGCAAATTTGAATATGGACAGAGAGCTAGATAATATTTTTATTATTTTATCAGTGCTAAATTTTCTAAAATTGATAACTGTGTGATAGTTATCTGAAAGAATGTCCTTCTCTTGAGATACACACACACACACACACACACACACACACACATAATTTTCCTGATGTAGAGGGAAAATTATGTATGGTTAGATAAATAGATTGATAAATAGATCTTTAATATATATCCAGGTGCTAATCCAGGGCCATGGCTTTAATAGGAAATGATTTCGCTTCTTTTCTTTCTTTTTGATGGTTTAGATGTTTTTGAAGAATCAAACTCTTTTTTTGGTTTTGTTTTGTCTTGACTATCCCTCAATTTGCATTTATCTTGGGATTAGATTGAAGCTATGCATTTTTGGTACAACTACTATAAAAACAATATTCTCTCCTATTCAACATGCCACATCAGGAGGCACATGATGCCAATATATGTCATTTCAGTGAGGTTAGCATTGATCACTTGGTAAACATGGGGTTTTCCAGAGTTCTCCCCTGTAAAAGTAATTTGATTCATCATTCTTATTATTTTAAAATTTAGTCAAACAGCCTTCATAGTGAGATCTGACATCTTCCTCTGTTTGGAGGAGCCATCATCTTTTGTACTTCATACGCTTACAAAAGAGAACCATCTATATTGTGTCAATGATCTTCAAACTCTATAAATGCTTGTGAAATCTTCTTGTAAGTGTTGACATTTGGGAGTTTCTAAGATGGCGGTGAAGTAGAAGGATGTGGAATACATCCCTCTCCACAGATGCATCAGGAATACATCAAAAGACGCAGTAATTCCCACAGAGAAGCAGCTGAACACCAGCAGAAGACCTCAGATGCCAGAAAGGACTGCAAAGATCCCAACATAACTGGGTAGGACAGAGGGAAAAAAAGGGAGAAAGAGGAGGAGAAGAAAGGAAAGGGATGGGTCCCACACTCTGGGGCAGGGGAAGCTGAAACAGAGGTGAGATTGCCAAATTCTGGGAACTGTCCCTTATCTGATGCGGAAACCCCTTCTCCAACAGGGAATGTCCCTGGGTCAGAAGGGAGGCATTTGGGACTGTTCAAAGAGGATGAAGCAGCTGATCTGTGGCAGACAGGAAAGAATGAGAAACACATGGAGGGTCTGCACCACAGCTCATTGTGTCCAGACTGAGATGTGGATTCACAGCTGAACAGGGGGTCTGGGAGGTGGAACATGGGAACCAGAGAACTGGTTCAGGGTGAGAAACATTGTTGGCAGTGGGGAGACAGACTGAGGGGACAGGAGGGAAGAAATCTGCAGCACAGAGTGCCTACTGCAGAAAGTTGGGTAGCCATGGTGGCAGCTCGATACTGCTGACTCACAAGCAGGGAGGAGGAAGTGTGACTGTAGTCTCTCTCTAGGTGTCTGCGACGGACAAAGGAAGACCCCCTCTGGGCCTGGCTATGGCAGTCAGGGATAACAAAGGCCCCCAGGCACGGCTGGCCTAGAGAGCCTGCAGCCTAGAGAGCCAAAAATCTGCAGAGTGGCCTAGCTCTGGAGACATTCTGTTTACACCTGAGCTGCCAGCTTCCCTCTGCAACAGGCACCGCCACCACTCCCTGGGCCACTGCGACCCAGGCAGGACGCCACTGCAGAGTCATATGCAGGGTGGAGGAGCAATGGTTGTAGTCACTCTCTCAGCCTGAGCTGCCAGCATCCCTTTGCAATAGGCACCACCACTGCCACCCAGGCCACCATGACCCAGGCAGGGCACCACTGCTCACGCACACCCAGGGGAAGGAGCCACTATTGTACCCTCTCTCTCCCCACACACCGGCGCTTATGGACAAATAATAAAGGAAGCTCTGCTGGTCACAGAGTAATACAAAAAGCCCAAGGTTGGTAGAAGGACACTTACAGCTGAAACCCCAAGGAAACAGAAATATTATTATTAATGCTACTGATCTGGCTCATTCTGCAGTTAGTTCTAGCCTTTTTTTTATTTTTTTTATTTTTTTTAATTAATTACATTCTTACTCCTAAGGCATCTACATGTTTTATAACATATTTTTTCTTCTATCTTTTCTTCTATTTTTATTTTTAGCCTTTTTATATATTTCTATTTCTAGCTAAGATTTTTGTAGTGATGACTGTATCTCTCCTACCTTCTTTTCATCTCTATCTTTTATACATTTCTATTTTTTTCTTTTTCTTTTCATGTTTCCAGTCACACTATGCTCTTCTGTTGCCCTGACTTCTATCTTTTTTTAGTTTATTTTATCGTGATATACTTATAATCAATATTATCGGTCTGCTCTGTTTCCTTGCTTTATTCTCCAGATAACACACTGCATTTGCTTTTATTATTAGGTTTGGTCATTATCATAGTTCTAAGTATAATTGTCTGATTTTGTTCTGAGAATCTTCAGTCTGTGTGGTGGTACTCTCACTCTTTATTATATTTGATCCTAGCTTTGAAAATCTGCCTGGATTTGTGTTTCTGTGTGTGTGGTTTTTTGTTTGTTTGTTTGTTTTTCTTTTGTTTTTTCAGTTTTGATTTTCTTTTGGTTTTCTCTTTGATTGTCTGATGGCATACTGGGGTTCTTCTGTCAAGTCTTTCTAGTGCCTTATGTTCTATCGGATTCAGTATTTGTGTGTCTTATACATGTATGTGTTTCCTTGATTTAGTATTTGTTTGACTCAACACTCTGCCATTAGGCTGGGGCTTGGATAGTCTTATTTAAACACCTGTATTGCTGGGAAAAGCAACCTCTGAAGTTTGCACTACTCCATCAGAAGTCAAGTAGGAGGCTCTGGGGAGGGAGCACTGAATCCAGGATTCTAGACTACTAGGGAGTCCTCAGACACAGGAAAGATTAACTGCAGAGAACTCTCACAAAGCCCTGTATCAGAGTCTAAGACTCGGTTTTGTCCGACTATCTGCAACTGCCAGTGCTGGATACCTCACACCAAACCACAAACAAGACAGGAACACAAACCCACCCATCAGCACACAGACTACCTAATGCCACATTAACCTCACAGATACCCTAAAACACCACCCAACACGGCCCTGCTCACCAAATAGAAAAGATACAGAGCCACACACCAGAAAGCAGACACCAGATCCCCCACCAGGAAGCCTAATCAAGACACAGGACAAACCCCACCACAGGGGCCAGAGGGCAGAAACACAGGAATTACTACTAGGCAGCATAGGGAAAGGAGAGAGCAAATCCTATAAATTAGATAAAATGAGAAAACAAAGAAACACCATGCAGGCAAAGGAGCAGGAAAAAAACCCAGAAGACCAAATAAATGAAGAGGAAGTAGGAAAATTGCCTGAAAAAGAATTCAGAGTAATGAGAGTAAAGATGATCCAAAATCTTGATAACAAAATACAGAAAAAACAAGAAACAGTTAATAGGGACTCTGAAGAACTAAAGAGCAAACAAACAGTAATTGACAACAAAATAACCAAAATTAAAAATACTCTAGATAGCATAAACAGCAGAATAACTGAGGCAGAAGAATGAATAAGTGAGTTGGAAGATAGAATGGGGGAAATAACTGCCACAGAGCAGATAAGAGAAAAAGACATAAAAAGAATAGAAGACAGTCTCAGAGACCTTGGTGACAACATTAAGCACACCAACATTCGAATCACAGGCAACCCAGAAGAAGGAGAAAAAAAGAAAGGGTCTGAGAAAATATTTGAGGAAGTTCTTTTGGAAAACTTCCCCAACATGGGAAAGGAAATAATTAATCAAGTCCAAGAAGCACAGAGAGTCCCATACAGAATAAACCCAAGGAGAAATACACCAAGGCACATATTAATCAAACTAATGAAATTAAACACAAAGAAAAATATTAAAAGCAGCAAGAGAAAAGCAACAAATAACATATAAGGGAACACCCATAAGGATATCAGCTGATCTTTCTGCAGAGACTCTGCAGGCCAGAAGGGAATGGCAGGATATACTGAACACCCTGAAAGAGAAAAACCTACAGCCAAGAATACTCTACCCAGCAAAAATCTCATTCAGATTTGACAGAGAAATCAAAAGTTTTACAGACAAGCAAAAGTTAAGAGAATTCAGCACCACCAAACCAGCCTTATAACAATTGCTAAAGGAACTTCTCTAGGCAGGAAACACAAGAGAATGAAAAGACCTACAAAAACAAGCCCAAAACAATTAAGAAAATGGTAATAGGAACACACATGTCAATAATCACCTTAAATGTAAATGGATTAAATGCCCCAACCAAAAGACACAGACTGGCTGAATGGATACAAAAACAAGACCCTTCTATATGCTGCCTATAAGAAACCCACTTTAGACCTAGGGACACAGATAGACTGAAAGTCAAGGGATGGAAAAAGATATTCCATGCAAATGGAAGTCAAAAGAAAGCTGGAGGAGCAATACTCATATCAGACAAATTAGACTTTAAAGTAGAAACTATTACAAGAGACAAGGAAGGACACTACATAACGATCAAGGGATCCATCCAAGAAGGACATATAACAATTGTAAATATCTATGCCCCCAACATAGGAGCACCTCAATACTTATGGCAGATGCTAACAGCTATAAAAGGGGATACTGACAGTAAAAAATAATAGTAGGAGACTTTAACACCCCATTTACATCAATGGACAGATCATCCAAGCAGAAAATAAATAAGGACACACAAGCTTTAAATGACACATTAGAGCATCTCAACTTAATTGATATTTATAAGACATTCCCATCCAAAAATGACAGAATACACTTTCTTCTCAAGTGCACATGGAACATTCTCCAAGATAGATCCGATCTTGGGTCACAAATCAAGCCTCAATAAATTCAAAAAAGTTGAAATCGTATCAAGCATTTTCTCTGACCAAACACCATGAGACTAGATATCAATTACATGAAAAAAAATGTAAAAAATACAAACACATGGAGGCTAAACAATACACTATTAAACAACCAAGAAATCACTAAAGAAATCAAAGAGGAAATCAAAAAATACATAGAAAAAAATGACAATTAAAACACAGCAACCCAAAACCTATGGGGTGCAGCAAAAGCAGTTCTAAGAGGGAAGTTTATAGCAATACAGTCCTACCTCAAGAAACAAGAAAAATATCGAATAAACAACCTAACCGTAACACCTAAAACCATTAGACAAAGAAGAACAAAGAAACCCCAAAGTGAACAGAAGGAAAGAAATCATAAAGATCAGATCAGAAATAAATGAAAAAGAAATGAAGGAAACAATAGCAAAGATCAATGAAACTAAAAGCTGGCTCTTTGAGAAGATAAAATTGATAAACCATTAGCCAGACTCATGAGGAAAAAAAAGAAGATGCAAATCAACAGATTTAGAAATGAAAAAGGAGAAGTAACAACGGACACCTCAGAAATACAAAAGATCATGAAAGACTACTACAAGCAACTATATGCCCATAAATTGGATAACCTGGAAGAAATGAATAAATTTTTAGAAAAACAGTCTTCTAAGACTGACCCAGGAAGAAACAGAAACTATGAACAGACCAATCACAAGTACGGAAATTGAGACTGTGATTAAAAATCTCCCTGCAAACAAAAGCCCAAGGCCAGATGGCTTCACAGGTGAATTCTATCAAACATTTAGAGAATACCTAACACCTATCTTTCTCAAACTCTTCCAAAATGTAGCAGAAGGAGGAACACACCCAAACTCATTCTACGAGGCCACCATCACCCTGATACCAAAACCAGGCAAAGATGTCACAAAAAAAGGAAAATTACAGGCCAATATCACTGATGAATATAGATGCAAAAATCCTCAACAAAATACTAGCGGACAGAATCCAACAGCACACTAAAAAGATCATACACCATGATCAAGTGGGGTTTATCCCTGGAATGCAAAGATTCTTCAGTATACACAAATCAATCAATGGGATACATCATATCAACAAATTGAACAATAAAATCCATATGATAATCTCAATAGACACAGAAAAAGCTTTTGACAAAGTTCAACATCCATTTATGATAAAACTCTCCAGAAAATGGGCGTAGAAGGAAATTACCTGAACATAATAAAAGCCATATATGAGAAATCAAAAGCCAACATCGTTCTCAATGGGGAAAAACTGGAAGAATTCCCTCTAAGAACAGGAACAAGACAAGGGTGCCCACTCTCACCATTAGTATTCAACATAGTTTTGGAAGTTTTAGCCACAGCAATCAGAGAAGAAAATGAAATAAAAGGAATCCAAATTGGAAAAGAAGTAAAATTGTCACTCTTTGAAGATGACATGATATTATACATAGAAAACCCAAAAGACTCTACCAGAAAACTGCTAGCACTAATTGATGAATTTAGTATAGTAACAGGATACAAAATTAATGTGCAGAAATCTCTTGCATTCCCATACACTAACAACAAAAAAGCAGAAAGAGAAATTAAGGAAACTCTTCCATTTACCATTGCAACAAAAAGAATAAATTACCTAGGAATAAACCTGCCTAAGGAGGCCAAAGACCTGTATGCAGAAAACTATAAGACACTGATGAAAGAAATCAAAGATGATACAAACAGATGGAGAGACATACCATGTTCTTGGATGGGAAGAATCAACATTGTGAAAATGACTGTACTACCCAAAGCAATTTACAGATTCAGTGCAATCCCTATCAAATTACCAATGTCATTTTTCACAGAACTAGAACAAGAAATCTTATGATTTGTATGGAAATGCAAAAGATCCCAAACAGCCAAAGCAATCTTGAGAAGGAAAGATAGAGTTGGAGGAGTTAGGCTTCCTGACTTCAAACTATACTACAAGGCCACAGTGAGCAAGACAGTACAGTACTGGCACAAAAATAGAAGGGAAGATCAATGGAACAGAATAGAGAACCCAGAGGTAAATGCAAGCACATATGGGCACCTTATCTTTGACAAAGAAGGCAAGAATATACAATGGAAAAAAAGACAGCCTCTTCAATAAGTGGTGCTGGGAAAATTGGACAGCTACATGTAAAAGAAGGAAATTAGAACACTTCCTAACACCATACACGAAAATAAACTCAAAATGGATTTAAAGACCTACATGTAAGGCCAGACACTATAAAACTCCTAGAGGAAAACATAGGCAGAACACTCTCTGACATCCATCAAAGCAAGATCCTTTTTGACCCACCTCCTAGAATCATGGAAATAAAATCAAGAATAAGCAAATGGGACCTAATGAAACTTAAAAGCTTTTGCATAGTGAAAGAAGCCATAAACAAGACAAGACAAGAACGCTCAGAATGGGAGAAAATACTTGCCAACGAAACAACGGACAAAGGATTAATCTCCAAAATACACAAGCAGCTCATGCAGGTTAATATCCAAAAAGCAAATAACCCAATCCACAAATGGGCAGAAGACCTAAATAGACATTTCTCCAAAGAAGACATGCAGATGGCCAACGAACACATGAAAAGATGCTCAACATCACTAATCATTAGAGTAATGCAAGTCAAAGCCACAATGAGGTATCACCTCACACCGGTCAGACTGGCCATCATCAAAAAATCTGGAAACAATAAATGTTGGAGAGGATGTGGAGAAAAGGGAACTCTCCTGCACTGTTGGTGGGAATGTAAGTTGGTACAGCCACTGTGGAAAACAGTTTGGAGGTTCCTTAAAAAACTACAAATAGAACTACCATATGATCCAGTAATCCCACTGCTGGGCATATACCCAGAGAAAACCATAATCCACAAAGAAACATGTACCATAATGTTTATTGCAGCACTATTTACAATAGCCAGGACATGGAAGCAACCTAAATGCCCATCAACAAATGAATGGATAAAGAAGGTGTGGCACATATATACAATGGAATATTACTCAGGTATAAAAAAGGAATGAAATGGAGCTATATGTAATGAGGTAGTTAGACCTAGAGTCGTCATAAGGAGTGAAGTAAGCCAGACAGAGAAAAACAAATATTGTATGCTAACTCATATATACGGAATCTCAAAAAAATAAAAAAAGGTACTAATGAACCCAGTGACAGGGCAAGAATAAGGATACAGATGCAGAGAATGGAGTGGAGGACACAGGGTTGGGGGAGCAGGGGGCGAAGGGGAATCTGGGACAAAGTGAGAGAGTAGCATAGACATATATTTACTACCAGCTGTAAAATAGATAGCTAGTGGGAAGTTGCTGTATAACAAAGGGAGATCAACTCGATGATGGGTGATGCCTTAGAGGGCCAGGACAGGGAGAGCGGGAGGGAGTCACGGGAGGGAGGGGATATGGGGATATATGTATAAATACAGCTGATTCACTTTTGGTGTACCTCACAAACTGATACAAGAGCTTAAAAAAAAAAAAAAAGAGTTGACATTTGTTTCTGCCACATTAAAGATTCTTTCCATTACATTTTCATGTAGCAGTGCAACACAGAGGCTGGGCCTCTTCATCATGTGGGTGGGCCCCTTGTCGAGGCCCAGTATGTTTAAGAACATACTCTTCTATTTAAAGGTTATTGTGTGAATAGCAAATAATTTCCCCAGCTGGGTGTGAGGTGGTGGTATTTATTCATAGGTCTTTCAGTGCTGCTGTGATTTGCGTTACTATAGTTGGAAGGTTTTATTAAAAGTTATACATTATAATACCCTAGTTTTTTTAATGAATATGGGTCTCAAGATATTGATGTACCAGCTACACAGCTAATTAAGAGTTCAGAAAATCTAAAATACCAAGTTTAAGGCTTTTGATGTTTCAAATGATTTTTAGAACCGAGAAGGTATAGGTTTGGTTATGACTATGGTCCACCAAAACGATTTTCTTTGCTTTATCTGCACACCTCAGAGGACACTAATAAACAAGCTAGGATCCGGGGAACTCAGGCACATGCAAATCTGTCATCAGATCTACTTTAACAATTGGGCATCCTGGCACAGTGATGGGCATATGAGTTGCATATGAAATGAACAAATGAATACTCTCATTACAAGAAGAGAGAAAGTCTTAAATCTAAACAGAGCAATGGGGTTAGTAGTGTGGGTACATCCTTTGTGAAGAATTAGGCAACATGACATGCTCACCTGTGATGGAAAAGGCCAAGCACCTTGCAAAGCTGGTGGATTAAGAGAATTCCCAACCTCAACACGTTGGAGTTGAAATAGGAAATCATTTGGGGTCCCTTCACCTTGATGGATGGTACCATGTAGTACATTTTAGCTGTGAAAGCAAATATACCCAGAAGAGTGAAAGGGAGGTGACTGCTGAAAGAGAGTAAACTCAGAAGTCACTGTCCTTCCAATTATCTTTGGAAGAGATAAAGATTTATTGAAGGATGTTTGTTCAAGATGATCAATTGTTTCCTGTCCAGCTCTGGGTACCCAGCAGAAAATTTTCATCTTCTATAGTGAGTGGAGGACACCAATTTATCTCTTTTTCCAGAGGCTGCGCTTGACTGGAGGTGCAGAGAGTGAGCACACCTAACTCAGGCTCTTCCATCACAGTCTTCGTGCAAAGGGATTTGATAAATTCTCCTTATGAAAATATCCCTCAATGCATTCGTTTCCTACAGGAGGTTTTGGTGGTCGTTCCTTTTAGACATGGGCCAGCAAAACACTTGGGCAGAAGTGTGTGTGGGAGAAGTGGGAAAGGGTGCTGAGGCACAGCCAGAGCACACAGTTGCTTGTCAGGCTCTGAGATCTGTGGGACAGAATCAGCGCTGAGCAAAATGTAACCTGAGAAGCCCAGTGCCACCCCAGCAGGAACCAGGGAACCAAAGCTTCAAGCTGGAGCTGAATCATGAGATGAGGGTGATGGGGCAGGACACAGTATGGCTGTTTCTTTTGCTTTCATTGGCCAGCCGTGTATTGACTGGCTTTCATCCTTAGGGCACTGCTCGTTCCCAGATGCCCACTCTGTTTCTGCAACTCGCAGAGGCCCAACCCAAGTCTAGGCAGTGATCCTCACTGTGGTCTGACAGAAGGCAGGGACTTTTGGTGACTTCTTGTGGAAGGAAATGAAAAAAGGTTTTCCAGCACAATGTTCTTGATGGTAATGGGGATTTCTGCTCCCCCAGGAGCCTGCAGCACTTTCTCATTCCCATCTACCCATCCACCTTGACTATTTTTCCTTCCTCAGAGACCCTGCTATGCTGTAAAAGTGGCCCTGGGTAGCTGCAGCTCTTCTCCATGTATGTGATTTGCTTCTAACCCAATTTTCCATATGAGTTAATAAGACCAAGTGAGATGAAGCAATTTGACCTTGATCCCCAGTAAGCCTGAGACTGAGTCTACATTTAGAAGAGAACTCACCTCTTGCCTCCCAGGGCTGCTCCCAATAGCCACTATGTCCCTGAGCCCTTCAGCTGCACTTGGATGTGGGCGAGATTAATATCTACTTAAGCACCAGATGGATGTTTGCCAACCCATATCACCTGCCAGGCCATGCTGAAGAGTCCTTCATCCCTCCTAAGCCAGGCACCATCAATTCTTCCATCCATCCATCCATCCATCAACTTTTGTAAGTTAGCAAGACAAAGTTTTCCAAAGGGCATGCTTGTCCCTCAATAATTCCTCTTAGCACTGCATCACAGGGGACTATTTGCAACTTTTTTTTAAAAAAAAGAAGCCTGAAGAGACAGCTATGCGAACCTCCAGAGGAACTTCTTACTCATTTCTGGGGATACGTTATTTTCCAGTCTCTTTTTCTGTTCTTTTTTTTTTTTAATTCACTTCTCTTTTAATAAGCGGAAAAACTATCTATAATCTGATACATTAAAATAGTTGCTCCATTATCATTGAAACCAATTTTTAGAACTAGCATTCAATTTGACAGTTTTAATTAGGGACATATTTCCAAGTCTGATCAGAGTGTCCAAGACGCAGATCCAAGATTGGATTTGTATTGGGCTGTGGCTTTATGTTTAATTCCAGGAATAAAAATGTCTGCCTTCAGTTGGCCCAGAGTGCTTGCTTAGCGTAGTAACGATCAAGAGCAGTGGACTGGTGAAGGCCATGGGTAAACAGACGGCTGGGGATCCTGCCTTGAAGGGCCTACAGGTGCAGAAAGCCATAGGCATGGTTGCAGACAGGCAAGGCCAGAAGGCAGCAGGGTGGGGTTCAGTAGGCATTCTGGGAGGAGAAAAACATGGAAATGAGTCTGAGTCTCATGGAGGCTGGAAACCACAGGTAGGGGTGGCTCTGTGGAGGGTTTGGCTCTGGATGTGGAGTCACTGCCAGGGATGGGGAGCATGTGGCATGCAGGGAGCCTTTCAGCTCCCTCTGCCTGTACGGACAGCACTATCTGACAGGGAATTCATCACTTTACAAAACCCAACTTACTGGGGCAGGATGTGTGGATCCAGCTTTCCATATGTGGGGATTCCACTTTCTGCGAAGTGCCCAACCCAAGGAGCTGTGTACAAGGGATAAGGCACCCTAAGCACTGAGCCCAGTGCCATCCACACATGGAGCAGAGCTTAATAAATATTTCTTGAATGAATAAAACAATGAATGAATGGGTGGATGGATGCAAGTTTACCTCCTTGGCACATTCTGATACCCGCAGGGTCTGGGATTTGAATACAAAGCAAGGCCCCTAAGCGATCTTGCCAATGTGGCCAACCACTCCAGGACAGGGAGTAGGTCTGAAATATCAGCCTAGCCAGGGCTCCAAGCACAGCACACTGAGATAGGGAGCACGGATAAGAACTAAGCTTGACTCAGAGTGCTCTGTCTGCCAGGGACTCTTTCAAATGCACTATGTGTCTTAACCTTTTAATCCTCACTGTATATCTATAATATGGACACAGTTCTTAACCCAATGGACAGATGAGAAAACCTAAGCTGAGAAAAATGAAATAACTTGCACAAAGACACCCTGCTGGGACTGACCCCACTAGTAAGGAACAATAATCCAAATACTAGAACCAGACGGAGGTTGTTCTTGCGGAAGAACATGAAAACAGAAGTCCCCAGGAAATGGATGACTCACACTCCGGTGGGAGGTAGTCTCAAGGCAGTCCACTCAGTTTGGCAGAAAACCTCTGCCAGAGACTGGATTTAAGGGGACAAGGACTTCCCCTAGGAATGTGGCAGTAACTAGGCAGGAATTTCAGACCTGGAAAAGTTTGAAGAGCAGGAAAGCAATGTAAGAAATGAGGCAAAGGTACAGACGCATTGCATTGGGAATATATGGTGGAGATCAGTAGAAGCTCACAGACTACCACGGATAAAGCAACAATCCAGGGTTAGAGCAGTGAGACAAATCAGTGGCTGTCTGCAAAGGCCTGGCCTACTGAAACTCCGCCAGCTTTACTCAGGGCCTGGATAGCCTGGATGTGAAGGTTCCAAGCCTCAAGGTCTCAGAGGGATTGTGATTGCTGAGGTCAGAACCCAACACAAATATGCAAAGATGAGCATAAAAGGGAGTCATCTGTCCCAGGGAGGGGAGAACAGGTGGCAGGCAAGTGGTCCTGGCAAAAGCCTGAGAGGGACCCAAGTATCCAGAGTGGACATTCAAGTAGAGGATGAGCAGACAGTTGGCAGATGGGTAGCATCTGGTGTCCAGCATTCATACAGGTGGGCAGCCAGATGGTACCTGTTGGAAAGAAAGCTGGCAACATGTAACTGTGGTCTACATGAGGTCCAGGCAAGTCACTGTTGAGATATGAGCTCAACAGAGACACAGGTGAACAGAGAGGTGGCACCACAGGATGCTCCAGAGAGCATCATGGAATCCCACCGACAAGTCCATGTATCCCTCACCATCCAAGTTATCTACTCTCCAAACCTGAGTACTGAATAGGGTTGGGTGGGCAGGGATTCTTGTATCAGGGACCTGGTCTTATGAAGGTTGAGTTCCATGGAGTATCCTGAAACTGGAAAGATTGGAAAGGACCTCGATGCCAGATTAGTGAACATAGGTTTCCCAAATAAGTGCTACATGGCCTTTACTGGTAAGGTCTCAACTCTACAAGAGGTCAGACAGGCTATAATGTCTGGAGCTATTGGAGAGTGTGCCATTTAAGATTCCAGGTCCTTGTACACCTCTTCTCCACCCTGTAAGAGGCTTTGTATGTGACAGAGCAAACAACAAGAGCTGGGCTCAGCTGCGAGTCAAGCCATCGCCAACTCTGTGGTCTCACGTGGCTTCGCCAAGCCTGGCTTCCACACATACTCTTTAGCCTCACATGGCCCCGTGGCTCCCCACTCTGCTCTCTTTCAGGTCCTCAAATGGGTCACACTGTTTCCTTCCACTGGGTCTTCAAACTTGCTTTTCTATCTGCCTAAAACCATCCTCCCTCTCCCCTTCACCATCTGTGCATCTTTTAGACCTCAGCTCCTCCATCACTTCCTTCGGGAAGCATCCTCCGACCCCCTGAGGAGGCACATGCTCCCTCTGGAGCACCATGGCTGGCACCTACTTGTGACAGTTGTAATCACATATTCATTTTTGTGTCTGTCTCATTAGTGTCCAGCTCCTTCCCTGAGCTGTAGCGTCACTTATTTCATTCACTACAGCTTCCAGCACAGGACACGTTCCCCAGTAGATGTCCAGTGAGCAGTTGTTGAATAAATGAATGAATGTCCTTGGGGAACACACTTACAGCCTCAAGCTTATGTTTACATACATGCACAATGCGGGCAATGAAAGCAAACCGCCAGCGTGATTGTGATGAGTACTGATTCATAAAGCATCTACAAAGATCCTCCCAGGGCGCCTGGCATGCGGTGGCACCCATACCTTCCAATTCTCTTGTTCTCGTTAGTTCTCCCTCCCTCTGCCTGGGGCTCTAATCTGCATTTAGCCTTGAGAGAGACACAACATGCTAAAAGTACTGATTAGGATGCCAAACCGACATATAGCATGGCCATGGCAAGGCTTTATTTCTCTTAAGCCTCACTTTTCTC
This sequence comes from Hippopotamus amphibius kiboko, assembly GCF_030028045.1. Classification (NCBI taxonomy): domain Eukaryota; kingdom Metazoa; phylum Chordata; class Mammalia; order Artiodactyla; family Hippopotamidae; genus Hippopotamus; species Hippopotamus amphibius. The sequence continues at coordinate 53,333,351 of NC_080190.1, read as the reverse complement.
ACCTGTAGAGTGGGGATTTTAATAATACTTGCCTCATAGGGTTGTCATTGATGGTACATGGAACAGTGCTTAGCCTCTGACGTGAGATTCGGGAATTGGTGGTTGTTGTTACTATATATATCTTTTTTCTCTTTCATAGGGACCCAATTAGTCACTCACAGGAAAGGAATTATGAAAACTGGCCCAGAGATTGCCATATCCCAAATAGTCTATTAACATCTCGTACAGTTTAACCAGCTAGATGGTTATCTCTCTGGCCAGGCAAGAGGTCCTTCAAAACCAGGGAACATTCCCATGCTGCTTTGGTTATAGGATTACCTTTTGTAAGTTGGCTTCTCAGCCTTGTCAATTCAGCAAAATGTATTTTACTGAGCTTTGAAAATGCTCTCTTGATCGTATTTCCACTTATCCTTTCTGAATACAGCTCTCTTTGAACCCCGCTAAGATTGGCAGTTGCATTTCTCAGTTCTCAAAGGACATCCCAGAGGATAAAGAAAAATTCTCTCCACTGTAGTTGGTTATGTATTACTCAGAACAGAGTTCATAGGAGACCAGCTTGAGTTCTAGGTGGACAAGGGGAAAAATTGCAAAGGACGAGCCAAATAAATGAACAAAGAAAGCAAAAAAAAAGGAAAGAAATGAAAAGAAAAAAAAAAATTTTTTTAAAGAAATGCATACTTTTTGCCATCAGGGACAGACTGTAACTGAGTTCTGGAATAGAATCAGGACCACCTTAATGGGGAGAATTAAGGAGGAGTCCATGGTAAAGTGAAGATCACCCAAGAGGTTTCTCCAAACAGGATATTACAGAAAAGGAGGCTGGGATTCCATTGAAGGAGCCCAACAGCAACTCCTTATCCTCAGGAAAGGGGTCTGCAGACTCAGCCTGCAAGTAAGCCTTGTACAGCACACCCACGAGAACAAGGGGAATTGCTTAAAGAAACTCACAAAAATATAGGACAGCGCCGAGAGAGGCCAAGTAGGTCGCTAGAAATTCTTTGGAAAGACTCCTATCAACAGCGCTGCCCTGCATGTGGATTTAACTTCAGGCGATCTCTGCAGGTCTGGATTTAGAACCGGGACAATTAACGAGCCTCCTTTGAGCAGGACAGGATTAAGCTCTGCCTTACCCCAGTAAGAGATGGAAATTGCTTAGGATTTGTCTTATGCTGGGACGTGGTCACCTGCTCTGCAAGCTGCATGGTACATGGATCCCAAAGACTTCAACGATTCTTCAGATTAATAGGGTCAAAGAAGAATATTGAGAGTAACTGAACCATATGTACCATGGAATAAATGATAAGCAGTTATACACAGCTATTTTTGGTGTGTGCGTGCGCACACACACACACACACACTCTCATCAAGCTGTAATTAACATGCTTTGGGATTCTGTATTATCTTCAATGATTCCCTTAACACCAAATTAAAGAGTTGCTTGATCTTCTAGGTTAGGTATCTCCAAAGAAAATCTCTCTTCCCTAGTCATGTTTTCTTCCTCTTCTCTACTTCTCCCTAGTTCACTCATTTTTCCATTTTCCCTACTGCAGATTAGAAAGATACTGTAGTCTTTGAAACCACAGAGACCAGAGCTCAAATGATTTCTGTGCTGTTTACTAAGTCTATACCCTCTGGCAAGTTGTTAAACTTTCTGAGTCCGTTTCCTCCATTAAAGAACCAGAATAACAATAATCGCCCTAATAGTACTGGCATAAGGATTAAATATCATCATAAAGGTAAAATACCTTTAAACATGCCTGGCGAAAGGTGGCATAGTAAATGATAATTCTCTGTTTCTTCTTCCATATTTTAGTGTACTTTGGACTCATCTCCTATTTACTTCAGGGTTTTACACTAACTACAGAAAACTTTTCAACCTGCCCTTTCACAAAGTTTGGATTTTGATCTAGAGTCTTCATCAATCACATAAAAAGGTCTCACTGCTATTTTGCTATTCTTCAGAGCTGTGTACTTCTTGCTTTGGGGGAGATCTCCTCTGCCTTAATTCTAAATTGATTATTGGAAACAGATTTGACTTCTCTTTTTTTCTCTGCATCATGTTGGGAGGAGCAGATTTTGGATAGCCATGGCTTTTCATGGCAAGAGAAGCCCTTTCAAATTAAATGCCCATTAAAAATTTCCCTCCAGTTGACAAAGTCTTTGCAAATTTCAGACATAGCCCTAAGTAGTTTAACCATCTCTTGTATTGCCATAGTGATACAGACAAAGCAAGAAGTAACTACTATTCACACTGTATTTGGACCTGAATCTTCTGTGCTTAGAGCTGAGAAGAGGGTCCATATGTTTGACCTGGAATGGCAGGGGCTTTGGAAATCAACCATTGTAGTTGGCAGGGGTGTGGATCCCTGAACTGGTCAGGGCAGAGTGTTCATATAATTGAGAGTAATTCTGTTGACAAAAAGGGGAAGTGTAAGGGCACCTCGTAATTATAAACAGATGTGTTTGAATAATGGCAACCAGTCTTTCAGGGGCCCCAGACTGATGCTTCCACAAGAATTCATATCCCCAGTGGGACAGAGAGGCTTCAGCACCTCTGATGACTCGAATGTGGCAAGCCAGAGTGATTGAGCTATTTTCAGAGAAAACTACACCAGGAAATCAGATGAGGAGGGTAGTGTAGTAAGAAAAACATTGATTTTAGAACCAGATCATCTGGTTTAAATAGCAGGTATACTACTTAATAGCTGAGGGATTTCACAATAGTTATGTAAACAATCTGTCTTGCTTTCCTTATCTCTAAAATGAGTGGAATAACACCCACCTCATGGAGTAGTTAGTAGAACTTATACAGTGTAGGTAAACTGTCTAACATATAACAGGCACACAACAGTTGGTAGTCCAATCAACATTATCATTTGCAGACCTCCTGCCTGGTCTCCCTGCTTCTATTCTGACCCCAGGATTATCTGTTCTCCAGAGGAAATTTCTAAACATAAGTCAGAACACACAACTGCTCAAAACTTTCTAATAGCTTCCCATTACAGTTGGACTAAAATTCAGGATCCTCCTCCTGTAAGATCTGGGCTCAGCTCTTGGGACCCTCCAACCTCCTCTCTTCCCACTTTCCCTCATTCTAGTGCCCTCCACCCAAGATTTTCTATTTGTTCTTTAAGCATGTCAAGTTTGTGTTACCAGATGTTTGCATTCCTGGCTACTTTTCATCACTCATTTCCCAGCTTCAATATGATAACTCAAAAGAGAATTTCCTCAACCACTGTCTTGTCTGTGTTTCCTAGAAATAGAGCCTAAGAGAAGGGTTTGGGAGCACATGCTTTGTTTGAAGTATATACTTAGGGAAAACCTACAAAGGGGTGAGGGCAGCAAGGAACAGAAGAGAAAAAGAGAACAAGGACATGGTCTGAGATGTGATCTTAGGTAATGTATAGCTGGGCCTGATCTATGGATTGTGATGGTGGTGGGGGATGTGGAGCATAAATCATTCCTCAGAGGTGGCCGGCCTTGAAGGAAGGAGCCAGGCTTTTGTACCACTGTATCAATCCATCACTGGCTGCCTCCAAGGCATCTCCTACCAGCCAAGGACAATTCTCCTGGAAAGGTTTCACTTTTACGTCACTGGCCACAGGATTATCCTCCAGCAGCTAGAGGATGTGTGTACTGGCTCGTCAATAGAATCTAACAGGGCATCAGCTCATCTGCTGCAACCACCTGGCCCAGCATTGCCTTCTCCACACTGTCACATAAACCCAGCTTAACTTCTGGCTTACATTTTTTTCTCTGATATTTTTCTCGCTTAATTACTTGTTGATTTTCTGTCTCCCTGACTAAAGCATAGGACCTTGAGAACAGTGACTTTGTCTGTTTTGTTCATAGATACATCTCTAGACTCTAGAACAAATACTGGTTTAATGAGTAAGTGTTGACCGCCACATACCTTCTCCTGGAATGGGGAAAAAAAATTGTGTTCAGACAAAGAATGCGTTAAAGACAAAATGAGAGGACCAACTTGTCCATTGTCCTTGTCACAGTTACTGGCTCCCTGGAGTTCCTTTGTTTCCTCAGCCATTTTCATGTTCCATCGGTGAAAAGTAAAGTTGGCTGCTTTTTTTTAAAAAAAGGCATTCCAAAGAAACTTGCTTATAAACTATGTTTTCTAGAACAATGATATCTGCCACCAGGGAGGCAAAGTCAGCTCTCAGCACTTATCCTGAAATATTTACAGAACAGATTTGAAGAAAGGGAAGGGAAGAACTGTCCCCAGAAGCTTATCTCCACCGTTTATTTAATATGACTCCCCTCCCCAAAGATATTCCCCAACCAGTTAATTGCTACTGGGGCCAAATTTTATGGAGCAAGTATTTTCTTTGGATGAAGTGATTCTCCTCCCGCAGATCATTCATGGGTATCAAAGCACAGTCTGTTATGCATGGTACTGTTGCTGTCTCCCTCTCCCTTCTGCTCTTTGGGGAAAGGAGATTATGGCCAAATAGCAACATGTTAGAGGATTAATAGGATAATGAGATGTGTACTTCTGTCTCATACCGTCTCTACACAAATCACACACACACACAACCCTCTTTGAAACATGATGGCTGCCAACAGCTTTTGCAGCAGTCTTTCTGAAAGTTCCAGCTCCTCATGGACCCTCTGGCCATCAAAAATTCAGATTGTCTAACAAATTCCAGACCATTTAAATAAGGATTCAGAGGCACAAGGAAAATACAGCAATACAGTTGCATGTAGGAAGGCATGAGAGGAGAGTCATAAGGTCTGGGGCACTCTAATATAAAATAATGCAATGCTATTATTGCATGTAGAAGTCATGAGACCGGGGGCATTGTTATATAAAATAATGCAATACTATTTGGAGGCTTTGCAAAGCATCAAGCATTGTGCTAAGCAATTTCAAACATTATATCATTGGATCCTTTTCAATTGCTGTGAGATACACAGTATGTTTGTTTTATAGATAAGGAAACTGATATACATACAGAGTATGCAAGTTATCCTATATCACACAGTTGCTTCAGTGGTTATTTATTGTTTTTGCCTGTCCAGCAATCATTTGCCATTATTCAGGTCATAGTACCGTGATTTGCCTTTGAAAACGTCTTTTCCCAATTTTTAGTACATGTTGTACTGAAATGGGGCTGCCTCCATTCCCCAACCTGTGTCTGGCTAACCAGATTGCTCCATCATCCTGACCACTTTGTGAGTTCAGGATGGGCACATGGCCTTAGCCAGAGCAGTGAGACTGAGCTCCTGCATTTTCCTGGAAATGTTAGGAAAGATAATACCTCTTTCTTGATATTGCTTGGGTAAGATAAGTGTAGCTAATTGTGATGCTGATGTGAAAGAAATTAGAGACGTGTGATAAAGAGAGACATATTCCCAGTGCCATAGTTTTGGCACCTGTGTTCCACCATTGCTGAAGTTGGTGCTAACCATGGGAATTTTTAGGACGCCAGAACTTTTCCTTTATTCTTTAAGACAGTTTAAGGTGGATTTCTCTCTCCAGCACTTGGATGAATCTTAAGATAGAATTAAATAAGTAATGCTTGACTTTGTGTATTAACTGAAGAATGGCTGACCCCTCGATGCTTATGTACAAAGCTGGAGAGCAGATACACCCCAAGGAGCATGCAGGGGGAAAGGATTGGATATTTAATCTGCTCTTCCTATTGAAACTTTGACTGTTTTAAACACAGTTCTTGTTCAACTGGCCACAGAAGTAGTCTAGAAGAGAAAGAATGAGACTAGGAATACAGACTGAAATACTAAAGAAACCTGGGCGTAGAATCAGTCAGTACCTGGTTCAAATCTCAGCTCTGATGCTACATATCAAATGACTTGGAGAATTACTAAACCTCTTTGCACCATGGTTTTCTCACCAGTAAAATGTGATGATAAAACCCATCTCATAGGGTTATTCTGAGAAATAAGGAACAGTATTTATGTAAAGCCCTTGGCCAGTGTGGCCACTCTACAAATACTAGTTCCCCCTCTCAAGTGAAACCTCTCTGACTCTGACTACTGAAGCTCACAAATACTGGCACAGGGAAGTGGTTAGGAGTTTCCCCCCATGTCCATCCACAAATAGTAGTTCCTGGGTTTAGGATGAGTAAATGAGGCACATTTGGGCTCATTCTCTAGGAATTTCAATAACTAAGTATATGTGTACTTATAGAGTCTTTGAGGGAAGGCATGTTTCTAAACAACACCAACCTAACTGATAGAAAATCTTATTTCAGCCAAATAACTGAAGTGTCTTTGACACCTTGTCAAATAACTGATTTGACTGATTTGTCTCTCCCCTCTGAATAAGGGTTGTCTGGATTGATCAAGCCAAGGAGGTTTCTTGACAACTTGTAATAATAGCAGGACCATCTTTCATCTCCACGCTGGCCCCTGAATGGGGAGAAGGTGTGTACAAGGTCATCTGCACTCCAAAGAGTACCTTTAAGTCAATGACACATGATAATGAAAAACTAGTTAGAGTTAGGGCACAGATAATGACTGGAAAAAAGTCTAGAGAGATTTGTTTCCTGAAGGAAGGGGAGATACTTTTATCATCTTTCTGCTGTGGGCCTATGCGTCCAATCAAAGGCCATACGCATAGCAGTGAGTAATACAACTGCGAGGGGATGAATGACCAGATCCCAGATCTGGCAACAATTATTAGAGTCCATTTAATCAGCATGCATTTATTGAGAGCCCGCTATGTACCAGGAAGTGTTCTAGGTGCTGGGATGCAGATAAAACTCCCATCCTCATGGAGCTTAAAATGGAATTTGAGGAGGGAGACAAGATGATTGAAATATGTAGTATGTTAGAACATAAGTACTGTGAACACAACAATAAGGCAAGGAAGTGGAATCAGAATGATAGATGCCACAGTACAGGAGGCAAAAATCCAATTTAAAACACAGTATTTGCTGAAGACTTCAATGAAAAGGTGGTGTTTGAAGGGGGAGAAATAAAGGAAATGAAGAAAAAAATAAAACACTGGATTTCTGGGAGAAGAGCATTTCTCTAAGTAGAGGTCTGCCTAGCATGCTGGCAGACAGCAAGAAGGAATCAATGGGCAGAGAAGATAGTAGAAGGTGGGGTCAAGTCATGGGCAGCCTGAGATGGAGAGGGGAGGGGCTGGGGTGCTGAAAGCCTTTTCCTCCTTGGAAGAGAGGGAGACATAAGCCAGTTCTGAGCAGCTCCATTTAATGAGTCCTTCTGTTGCTGCTGCTCTGAGAATAGACTCTGGAGGCACGTGAAGAGGGGGAGAAAGACATTGGCAGAGGGACCAGGCAAGCAGTTATTGCAACAGTGCGGGTGACCCATGAGAGTGACTCAAACAGAGAAGGCGGTGGTGGAGAGGATGAGACATGCCTGGCTTATAGAATGTTTTAGACTATGCTCAGCCTTCACCTATAGACAAGGGTAAAACAAGAGGCCATCCTGCTGGAAAAGACCTGAAAGAAAAGTTCTAAAGACTTGAATAAAATTGACAGGGTCTCGGGTCAAGAACCTTAAGGCCGCTTGGCATAGTGCCTTGTTGGTATCATAGGCGAGTACATGTTTATAATTTCTCCAGCCCTAAAAGTGAAGCAAAAAGGAAATGAAGGAGGTGGGGACATCTGTGAGGGAGGCACGGCCAAGGGAGGTGACTGATGTGTGGGGGTGGGGGTGTTACAGAGCCCCCTTCGATGTCCTACATGCATGGGAGGCAGAAACAAGAAACATCACGGAGGCCCAAAGGATGAGAGAGGGTGTCAGCTGTGGAGCACCTCCAAGAAACAAGGTGGAAAGGGGGTCACCAGAGAACGACAGTCTCATCCAAGCCATAGGCTGACTCTGTGCTCTTCAGGAGGAGGTGACATCGTTTCAGGTGGGGGAGTTGTGAATGGGGAGGACAGCAGATGCTAAGGGCCACCTCATCAAGGTTTTCTTTTTGTGGGAAATCAGAGAGAACATATAAAGTGGCTCCTTCTTTTCCCGGGAATGACACTGATTGAAGATGATCCTCCCAAATTTCATTGCAGAAAATGAAGAATGGCTCCTGGTGAGTGTGATTTTCTGCCTCCCTGACCCAGTGCTGAGGCGGGAGAAGGCTCATCCTTCATGCTGCATCCTCCGTGCAGGAGGGAGGCACTCACCTCAGGGCGCCGTGCTTCTTTCACCTGGACAGAGCCCTGGATCTGACGACAGTCAGAGCTCATTGTGTTAATCTTCCAAATCCTTTGGGCCAGGGATCGACCCTTGTCAGAGGCCTGAATCTGAACATGAAAGGAAATACAGGAGAGAAGAGAGAGTGTACATACATTAACCATTTCCTCTCAATCAGGCATCATGCCAAATACTTCTCATGTGTCAGCATATATAACTTTCAAAACACCCGCAGAGGCAGGGTCTGGAAGGTGACTGAATTGAACTGAAAACAGTTAAGTGACTTGCTCCAGGTCACCTCCACCCTACGTTTCTCATCCCCACATCATGATCTCTGAGTTTCAGGCTGCTGCCTCCCATACAGGCTCTAGGAAAGGGATATTCAGCCTGTCCCTCTCTCTGGCCATGCCACCTGGAAACGTGCCACCTGAAGCAGTACCGGGGGCTGCTGCTGTCCATGGTCCTGCCTGGCACGAGCCTGCAGATAACAGGAGAGGGAATGACCACAGGCACTTATATTTTCCAAGCACATCCTCTGTGACAGGTTTTGTGCTGTCTTTTACACACAGGGTTTTGTTTAGCCCTCATCACATCTGCTCAAGGAAAATATTACCTTCCATGAAGAAGCTCGGTGTTTCCCCAGCTCATAAGTAGCTTTCTAGGAGGCCAGGGGAGCGCCAGTATGTTTCAAAATCCCATGCTCATGGGTGCATGCACCCTGGAAAGCCTTGCCAGTCAACAAGGTCTGGGGGCAGCTCTCTGATTCTTTTCATCAAGAGTCACAGAAATTAAATTTAGAAAATCAGACTTGCCTGAATTACTGAGGCCAGAGTGTACCAAAGAGGCATCCTGGATTTTCTGCTCTCATGGGTGAGTGATCAGTGGGGAGGGTGGATTGTAACCTGCTCACTGTCATTATCAAGAGTGTTGATGGGCATGGGGCTCCAAAACCTGGCATTACCACTTACTAGCTGTGTGACCTCACGCATGTTACCTGGCCTTTCTGTTTCCTCAGCCACAAACTATATTGGATATAAGAATTTGCTTCCTCCCAAGTTTCTCATGAGGAAAAATGAGACACTCTTTAGTAGCATTTAGTGCCATGCTTATTGTGTACTGGATAAATCCTAGCAGTCGTACTGGTTGCTGAATCACTAGTACTTATTACCAATGTCTTTTCACTGTCAGTAGCAGTTTGCTCTGCAGAGTCATATTTATTTGAAATTATTTAGAGTCACCATTGCATGGAAGAGATGAGAAGGGAAAAAAGGAACAGGAGACAAAGGACAGGAAAGCTGGTGGACGATGCCGGAGAATGCTGAGGGCACCACAGTACCATGTGTGGGAGCACTTTAGCCCAAGGGGCAACTGATGGTCAGGATAGCTTTCCCAGGAGGTAGTAGGGCCCTACAGATGAGGCAATGAGCACCCAGACTTGGACCAGTGGTGATGCATAAAGGAGGAAAAGAGAGACCTTAGCGTATCTGCATGGTCATTTTCTTAGGAAAGTGTTACAAGTGCCATGCCTGGTGGGCCTCAGGTATGGATCTTCACTTCTGCTTTATCAAAATTCCCAACCATCTCCTGTCTGACCAGCCAGCCCTTCATTCCAATATGTGTGGTACAGACAGGCTGCCTGGATGTATTTATCATGCAAATGATTGCAAATTTTCTGCTTGGCTTGCCCCAGTCCCACCATCCCACCCACACACAGACAGCACACTTCCATCCCTTCTGGACAATCTTATTTTGCTCTGATGGCTTTAAGAATCATTATTTCTCTTGTATTTTGCTACTGAAAAAGACAAAGGAGAAAGGTCTAATCCTCAACTCAGGCTGTGGCTTCTAATTATCTTATTAAAACCATTTGGGTTCCTTAAGCCTTTTATGTTGGTGGCCCTAGGACAATCTTCCTATTTTTTGATGTCATTTTCAGGGATGTCTTAATACCTGCTGATTGAATTTAAGGTGAAGGGAACTTTGGTATAAAAATTTTTTTTTATCAAAACATGAGTCTTACATAAAAATAATCTTGGCTTTAAGAGGTCTTCAGGGAAACGTGTCAGTTTGGAATGCTTGCTCTTCACAATGGAGGCCGATCTGAAATGTCATAGATTTAGGAAACAGGAAGACTTAGAGAAGTCAAGCTTATTTTAATATATAATAATTTTTTAAAAATGCCTTTGTGGTTAGGCTGAAGGTAGCTTGCCTGCTCATTTATCAAATTTGTGATTCTTATTGTCAACAGAATGAGAAACAGGTACAAGATGAGAGAGGACAGAAAACATTTATTTCAAAGGGGAAAATAAGGATCTTTTTCTAACATGATTACCAATGCTCCATCTCCCCCATGGCAGATAATGCACTAGATATTTGAGACATTGTATGGCAGCCTTTTTGGATACATCAAGTTTTCAAAATTATCTAAGTAGATGCAGGTTAAAGATAGGAAAGTCACATCATTAGAAGCTTCCATAGCCCACAAAATAGACTACCCTGAGAAGAAGGCCAGTTATCCGCAGGATGTCACTAACCCCTTGTCTGCCTTATAAGACTAACATATCCCCCCATCTACTTGTGTAGCTTTGTTTCTTGTCCCATCAACCTCTTCTCTTTCAAAATTTGTGCTCTCATCAAATCTAATCACATCTTTGAGTTCCCCAAACCATGTTTCCCCTAGCACTTCCAGATTGGCTCTACCCATGCTCTCCATTCTCCCATCCTGCCTCAACCCTCTACCCCTTGCCCACCTAGCAAATTCAGCAGAAATACCACCTCCTCTGTGAAACCTTCCCTGAACCCCACAGGCAGCCTTATGTCCTTCCTCCCTGCTATTTCTACCCAGCTCCATTGAGCCTCAGTCATCATCAATCAATGTCAGCAAGTGGCAGAAAGTGTAGTGTCACAAAATATCCTATCTTTATATATCTCCCTGTACACATCATTTAGGCTTATGGACTCCTGGGATTTCTTTTGTACAAATGAAGAAACTGAGGGAATAGGGCAGGCAGCAGTATCAAGCAGTATCAGCAGTATTTCGTTTTGTGGAACTGAAAACCACAGCCACAGAAACATAGAGAAAATGAAAAGGCAAAAGACTTTGTACCAGATGAAGGGACAAGATAAAACCCTGGAAAAACAACTAAATGGAGACAAGATAGGCACCCTTCCAGAAAAAAAATTCAGAATAATGATGGTGAAGATGATCCAGGACTTTGAAAAAAGACTGGATGTAAAGGTTGAAAAGTTGCAAGAAAAATTTACTAAAGACCTAGAAGAATTAAAGAACAAACAAACAGAGATATGCAACACAGTAACTGAAATGAAAAATACACTAGAAGGAACCAATAGCAGATTAACCGAGGCAGAAGGGCGAATAAGTGACCTGGAAGACAGAATGGTGATAATCACGGATGCGGAAAAGAATAATGAAAAAAGAATGAAAAGAACTGAATACAGCCTAAGAGACCTCTGGGACAATGTTAAACACACCAACATTCACATTATAGGGGTCTCGGAAGGAGAAGAGAGAGAGAAAGGACCTGAGAAAATATTAGAAGAGATTATACCTGAAAACTTCCCTAACATGGGAAAGGAAATAGCTACCCAAGTCCAAGAAGCACAGAGAGTCCCAGACAGGATAAACCCAAGGAGAAACATGCCAAGACATATAGTAGTCAAAGTTGACAAAAATTAAAGACAGAGAAAAGTTACTAAAAGCAACAAGGGAAAAATGACAAATAACATACAAGGGAACTCCCATCAGGTTAACAGCTGAATTCTCAACAGAAACTCTGCAAGCCAGAAGGGAGTGGCATGATATATTTAAAGTGATGAAAGGGAAGAACCTACAACCAAGAACACTCTACCCAGCAAGGATCTCATTCAGATTGGAGGGAGAAATAAAAAGCTTTACAGACAAGCAACAGCTAAGAGAATTCAGCACCACCAAACCAGCCCTACAACAAATGCTAAAGGAAGTTCTCCAAGCGGGAAACATAAGAGAAGAAAAGGACCTACAGAAACAACAACAAAACAATTAAGAAAATGGCTACAGGAACATACATATCAATAATTACCTTGAATGTAAATGGACTAAAAGCACCAACCAAAAGACACAAACTGGCTGAATGGATACAGAAACAGGACCCATATATATGCTGCCTACAAGAGACCCACTTCAGACCTAGGCACACATACAGACTGAAAATGAGGTGATGGAAAAAGATATCCCATGCAAATGGAAATCAAAAGAAAGATGGAGTAGCAATATTCATATCAGATAAAATAGACTTTAAAATAAAAAATATTACAAGAACCAAGAAAGGACACTACATAAAGATCAAGGGATCAATCCAAGAAGAAGAGATAACAATTATAAATATATATGCACCCAATATAGGAGCACCTCAATACATAAGGCAAATGCTAACAACTATGAAAGAGGAAATCGACAGTAAAACAATAATAATGGGGACTTTAACACCCCACTTACACCAATGGACAGATCATCCACACAGAAAATTAATAAGGAAACACAAGCTTTAAATGACACAATAAATCAGCTTGATGTAATAGATACCTATAGAACATTACACCCAAAAACAGCAGATTGCACATTATTCTCAAGTGCACATGGAACATTCTCCAGGATAGATCACATTTTGGGTCATAAATCAAGCCTTGGTAAATTCAAGAAAATTGAAATCGTATCAAGCATGTTTTCTGACAACAGCACTATGAGATTAGAAATCAATTACAGGAAAAAAACTGTAAAAAACACAAACACATGGAGGCTAAACATTATGCTACTAAATAACCAAGAGATCACTGAAAAAATCAAAGAGGAAATAAAAAAATACCTAGAGACAAATGACAATGAAAACACAACAATCCAAAACCTATGGGATGCAGCAAAGGCAGTTCTAAGAGGGAAGTTTATAGCAATACAATCCTACCTCAAGACACAAGAAAAATCCCAAATAAACAATCTAATCTTACACCTACAGAAACTAGAGAAACAGGAGCAAACAAAACCCAAAGTTAGTAGATGGAGAGAAATCATAAAGATCAGAGCAGAAATAAATGAAATAGAAGCAAAGAAAACCATAGCAAAAGTCAATAAAACTAAAAGCTGGTTCTTTAAGAAGATAAACAAAATTGATAAACCTCTAGTAAGACTCACCAAGAAAAAGAGGGAGAGGACTCAAATCAATAAAATTAGAAGTGAAACGAGAAGTTACAATGGACACCACAGAAATAAAAAGCATCATAAGAGATTACTACAGGCAACTATATGCCAATAAAATGGAGAATCTGGATGAAATGGACAGATTCTTAGAAAGGTATAACCTTCCAAGACTGAATCAGGAAGACATAGAAAATATGAACAGATCAATCACAAGGAATGAAATTGAAACTGTGATTAAAACTCTCCAAACAAACAAAACTCCAGGCAGATGGATTCACAGGTGAATTTTATCAAACACTTAGAGAAGAGCTAACACCCATCCTTCTCAAGCTCTTCCAAAAAATTGCAGAGGAAGGAACACTCCCAAACTCATTTTATGAAGCCACCATCACCCTGATACCAAAACAAAAGATACTACAAAAAAAGAAAATTACAGACCAATATCACTGATGAATTTAGATGCAAAAATCCTCAACAAAATACTAGCCAACAGAATCCAACAACACATTAAAAGGATCATACACCATGATCAAGTGGGGTTTATCCCTGGAATGTAAGGATTCTTCAATATACACAAATCAATCAATGTGATACATCATATTAACAAATTGAAGGGTAAAAACCACATGATCATCTCAATAGATGCAGAAAAAGCGTTTGATAAAATTCAACACCCATTTATGATAAAAACTCTCCAGAAGGTTGGCATAGAGGGAACCTACCTCAACATAATAAAGGCCATATACAACAAACCCACAGCAAACATTATTCTCAATGGTGAAAATCTGAAAGCATTCCCTCTAAGATCAGGAACAAGACAAGGATGTCCACTCTCACCACTACTATTCAATATAGTTTTGGAAGTCCTTGCCACAGCAATCAGAGAAGAAAAAGAAATAAAAGGAATCCAAATTGGAAAAGAAGAAGTAAAACTGTCACTGTTCACAGATGACATGATACTATACATAGAAAATCCTAAAGATGCCACCAGAAAACTACTCAAGCTAATCAAGGAATTTGGTAAAGTTACAGGATATAAAATTAACACACAGAAATCTCTTGCATTTCTATACACTAAAAATGAAAGATCAGAAAGAGAAATTAAGGAAACAATCCCATTCACCATTGCAACAAAAAGAATAAAATACCTAGGAATAAACCTAATCAAGGAGGTAAAAGACCTGTATTCAGAAAACTATGACACTAATGAAAGAAATCAACGACAACACAAACAGATGGAGGGATATACGATGTTCTTGGATTGGAAGAACCAACATTGTGAAAATTACTATACTACCCAAAGCAACTTACAGATTCAATGTAATCCCTATCAAATTACCAATGGCATTTTTCACAGAACTAGAGCAAGAAATTTTGCAATTTGTATGGAGACACAAAAGACCCTGAATAGCCAAAGCAATCTTGAGAAGGAAAAATGGAGTTGGTGGAATCAGGCTTCCTGACTTCAGGGTATACTACAAGGCTACAGTGATCAAGACAGTATGGTCCTGGCATAAAAACAGAAATATAGGTCAATGGAACAGGATAGAAAGCCCAGAGATAAACTATGATCAGCTAATCTATGACAAAGGAGGCAAGGATATACAATGGAGAAAAGGCAGCCTCTTCAATAAGTGGTGCTGGAAAAACTGGACAGCTACATGGAAAAGAATGAAATTAGAATACTCCTTAACACCATACACAAAAATAAACTCAAAATGGATTAAAGACCTACATGTAAGGCCAGACACTATAAAACTCCTAGAGGAAAACATAGGAAGAACTCTCTTCGATGTAAATAACAGCAAGATCTTTTTTGATCCACCCCCTAGAGAAATGGAAATAAAAATAAATAAGTGGGACCTAATGAAACTTCAAAGCTTCTGCACAGCAAAGGAAACTATAAGCAAGACTAAAAGACAACCCTCAGAATGGGAGAAAATATTTCCAAATGAATCAACAGACAAAGGATTAATCTCCAAAATATATAAACAGTTCATCCAGCTCAATATCAAAAAAACAAACAACCCAATCAAACAATGGGCAGAGGACCTAAATAGGCATTTTTTTCAAAGAAGATATACGGATGGCCAAGAGGCACATGAAAAGCTGCCCTACATCACTAATTATTAGAGAAATGCAAATCAAAACTACAACGAGGTATCACCTCACACCAGTTAGAATGGGCATCATCAGAAAATCTACAAACAGTAAATGCTGGAGAGGGTGTGGAGAAAAGGGAAAGCTCTTGCACTGTCGGTGGGAGTGTAGATGGATACAGCCACTATGGAGAACAGTATGGAGGTTCCTAGCAAAACTAAAAATAGAACTACCATATGACCCAGCAATCCCACTGCTGGACATATACCCAGAGAACACCATAATTCAAAAAGGAACATGCACTCCAATGTTCACTGCAGCACTATTTACAGTAGCCAGGACATGCAAGCAACCTAAATGTCCATCAACAGATGAATGGATAAAAAAGATGTGGTACATATATACAATGGAATACTACTCAGCTGTAAAAAGCAATGAAACTGGGACATATGTAGAGACACGGATGGACTTAGAGACTGTCATACAGAATGAAGTGAGTCAGAAACAGAAAAACAAATATCGTATATTAACACATATATGCGGAATATAGAAAAATGGTACAAATCAACCGGTTTGCAAGGCAGAAATAGAGGCACACATGTAGAGAACAAACATATGGACACCAAGTGGGGAAAGCAGGGAGGGTTGGGGGGAATGAATTGGGAGATTGGGATACCAAATTGTACACTCTAAATATATGCAGTTTATTGTATATTAACTGTATCTCAATAAAAGTTCTAAAAAAAAAAAGAAACTGACCAAGTGCACTGTTTTAGCCTCAAGAAGTTATATACCACAGGGGATACAAGTTAAGATGTTGGTGTGCTGGGCAATCCTTATTTGTGGATTAACTATGATGAGTGAAGACAAAAAGAATTGTATGAAAAACTGCCATACTGGACACAAATCAACACCAAAGCAGTGAATCCAGTTAATTCAATTCATTACACAATTACCCATCCCCTACTAGGAGCAAGCACTGTACTGGCTGCTGGCTTGGGGATCCTCCCAAATCTCCAAGATGAGGTCTGGACATCACGGAGCTATAAATTGAATGAGATCATAGACAAGGCAACAACACATCCCCTTTGGAGTAAGTGCTAATATTAGAGGGATTTTTTTTTCCCTGATAGTTAGACCAACGGTGTTTCTTGTAGTTTCCATCCACTGTCCCTAGTTCTGCCTCCTGGTGGGACCCATAAAAAGTTCAAAGTTCTTTATAATACAACAGTATAACTTTTTTTTTTTAATGAGCATTTGTAGGCTACTCTCTCCATTTTGCCTCAAGCCATCCCCTCTGCCATAAAACAACTGTCTTCTGGGACTTCCCTGGTGGTCCAGTGGTTAAGACTCTGCACCCCCGTCGCAGAGGACATGGGTTCGATCCCTGATTGGGGAACGAAGATTCTGCAAGCTGCACAGAATTGCCAAAAAAAAAGAAACAACTGGATAACTGTATTCCAATTATTTCCTGTTCTAAAACAATGGCTTCTACATCCTGGCAACTTTTCCCTTTTCTCCCCCTGTCAGTATTGCTCTTAGGGTAGGCCAGCCAGCTCTAGACTCAGTGTACAGGGTAGTCTGAACCTTACTGCCACACCCCACCTTCCTCTGTGTCACCAGCTACTTCCATAATCCATCTCCTGAAGGCACTGGCAATTTTTTCAGAAAGTTTTGAATCGTGATTCAGCATATTAGATACCTACGTATTAGACCCCTTTCCTATTCCTGTCATGCAGAAACTGGATAGGAATATCATCATTGCCTTTGTAAGTCCATAATAATCATCTGAACAGGATAAAAACAGTGTGCAGCCTCTGTCACAAAGCAGTGATTTCTACCCTGAGAGTCATGGACCAGGAAGGGAGGTGGGGTATTAACATAAGGTTGCCAATATTTTCTTTGGCCAAGTTAGGACATTATTTATTTATTTTAAAAAAGGAAAGAAAAGAAAAGAAAATACTGCCGTCTGCCATCACCATCATTTTACAAGGGAAAGGACAGGCACACTCCCACCTCTACCACCATTAATGTTCTATATATCATGGTGCCACAGCACACACTTAACCGATATTTGTGAATAAATGGGTATAAAAATAAATATGATTTATAGGAAATATGCTCCACTGAGTTAAAAATGATCTCTAACAGTTCTTTAGTTCAGTGCCTATTGATCTGGTAGCAAGAGAAGTTTCGTTTGTCAGAGGACACATGGCCAAGAGAACAGTTTACTGCCCTTGCAGGACCAAGTGAACTCGTCTTGAGTGACATGGTGTCCTGAGTCCTACAGAAGGCCTTAAACCCTGGCCCTATGACCTTAGCACCCCACTGCCACCTTCCCCAGTACTTCCCATGCCCACAGCTGTGAAAACTCAAAAATACCTGCAGTCATCCCAGGACAATGCATATCACTGAGGCTCTAGCTCCAGGGAGATTCATTCAGCAAATGACTCCATAACAGCTCGCCTTTCCTCAGCACCCAACTGATAAGCCTAACCCCAGTCATCTCTTCTCCTCATCCTTCTGCAGCATTGCCTGATACACTTCCCTAAACCTCAACTCTCACCATAACCTTCTCCAGCTCACAAGTCTATAATGATTTCCCATTAGGCACAGAAAAAGGCCCAAGTCCTTAGACAAACATTAAAAGACTCTCATAATCTAACTTTAATGTATCTTTTCAACCTTCCAGTAATTTGTCTTCAACTCCCCTCTGGCCTTTTCAATATCTACTCTGCCTATTAGTAAGTGTCTGTGTCTCCTGTCCTCTGCCAGAGAATGAGCTGGTTGCCTGCCTGACCCCAGCACAAAGTCCTGCAAATGTTATCTCAAATTACAACTGTTAGATGAATGAATGAGGTAGGCAGGCACAGATAAATGAAGCTGTACCTTTACTCAGTTACTCAGATTGTGACCTGCCCCAGCACCTAGCACAGTGTTAGGTACATCATAGGTATTCAATGCATAAGATTTGCATAAAGAAAGGATAGAAGTCAGGAAGGCAAGATGAAAGGGAGGGAGAGAGGGAGGAATGAGCTCAAGGGAGGTCAAGATTTAACTGTATTACAGTCCCATCAATTAAATTTTCTCTTTTAGACCACAAGGCAAAGGTAGGGAAGGATAATGCTGGGAGAGTGAGAGTGATTCAGGCAGTATGAGTCAAGTCTGTCCACAAAGAGTTCGGGAAGGGAGACACAGTCTCCTGGCATGGACAGTGGGAAACACTGTCCTCAGCGAAGGAGAGAAAAACTGAAACTGAATGTCCGAAGTAAAGGCACATGTGGCAAAGATTTGATGAAGGTCAAATGCAGATGTTCCCAATGGCTTCCAGCTCATCCTTGTGCTCATCTGCTCTATGTCCCAGTCTTCTTCCAGATGCTGGTTCTGCTAACCAACAGTGGTCCTTGGCCAGCATCACACAGTTGTCTGCAGGCCCCCAAAGGCAACAGCCACACAAAGACAGCTTTCCAGAGATGTCTTTCCCAGATCCTCTTCCCTGTCCACTTCGGTGCTTTCACAGCCAGCTTCTGCTTGTCCACCTGCTCCATTTCTCTAGGACACCCAATTTATGATTTTCCTGTGATCATCCACCTTTTCCTTCTAGACCTTGACTGACCCAGCTCCTTCCACACTATGGAAGTTCTAATTACTGTAATAAATCCCCTATGCCACAGTGCTTGTAGTGGATCTCCTTCATGGTTGAACCCTGACTAATAGGAAATGAGGAAGCTTCCATACCTGCAATCTTCTTTAGACAGGAAGCAGTCTGAGAAAGCTACTGTACTATAAATATGAATCATTTCTTATGTAAAAGAAGATGTATTAAAATGTCCCCAGGGTTTGTTTTAATCAAATATGGTAAGACCACAGACACAGAAATGACTGTCATGAGGGAAGAAGTTTATACTCATAGATCCCTAAAAGCTGAAGACAGGACTTCCCTGGCAGTCCATGTTTAAGACTCCGTGCTTCCACTACAAGGGGCATGGGTTTCATCCTTGGTCAGGGAACATATCCCACATGCTGCACAGCGTGGCCAAAACAAAACAAAACAAAACAGGTGAAGGCATGTCATGCCATGCAGGGCCTTATGGGGAAGGGCCAGGGATGGTCAGAAGGCAGAGAAGGGTGACTATGGTCCAGAGACTTAACTGGGTTTTTGTAGGAAGGAATAGGTGATGCAAGGTAGAGTATGCTAGGTTTAGGATTAGATAGTTTGATTCATTTCAAGTGGGCTCTAGGCTATAGGAGTGCTCCCCAGTTCTCAAGTGTCTTGCCCTGGGGTGATTTAGGACAGAGGAATCATTGGCTTAGTGTGTGAGAGTTTAATAAAGGAAATGGTTGGAGGTGTGGGCTCTGATTGACTGATATTAAAGGTGTACTATAAAGTGAGGCATTTACTATCTCTGGGAATTAGCTAGCCTTGGAAGGGGCATTCTCTTGAGGATGAAGGCCCCAAATGTTGGAGCATCAAGAATACAGAAAATAAGAACGTATAATCAATACAGGAGACATGACTCAGGTAGAACCAAGGGCCCAGATGACAAAGCTAAGAATGCAGGAGAACCAGATCTGACAAAGCTGAGATCTGAGGGAGCAAAACCAGGTCCTAATCAATATACATCCCTTGCCCCGAAAGCAGGGGCAGTTGTGACACGTGCCCAGCTGGATTTCAGATTTCTATGGAACAGTAATGTTTATGTACCTCATATTTCCTCCCTTTGTGAACATGAGATACTCTAGTAGTTATTCTGTGCCTGTTCCATCATTGTTAGATTGTGTCTCTTTAATTCCTAGGTCATCAAGTCAAGAAGAACCACACTAAAGGACCTACCCCCAAGGAATGACACATCAGGGTAAGTTTCTCATACACTCTTGAACATGATTAAATGACCAGATCCTGGACTTCAAACCTAAGTTTGATCTATACTTAAATAAGACTTTTATGGTTCCTGCGGTGTGGGGGAGTGTATTTTCACGTGGGAGGAATGTAAATAATCTGTGGCCACAGGATGAACTGTGAGTAATTAAAGATGGTGCTCAATTTTTGCCACCTCCTGCATCTAGAGGTGAAATCTATTCCTCTCCACTTGAATGTGGGCTGGTCTTTGGACCTGCTTTGACCAATAGAGTGTGGTGGAGGTGACCTTGCATATTTTGCAAATCTGGACCTTAAGAGACATGCAGCTTTTGTACACTAGGAACACTTTCTCTTGGAGCCCGGTGGCTGCACTGTGAGAAGCTCAAGCAACTGGGGAGTCTGGGTGGAGGACCAGCAAGCTCTCCAGTTGACAGCCCCTGGCAAGCTCGCAGTCAACAGTGCTAATAAACATCAGCTATCTGAGTGAGTCATCTTGGTTGTTCTGGCCTAGCCAAGCCTACAGGTGATAGTGTTACCGAACCAAACTTGGGTCTGCTTGTCTGCACGTGCAGGAAACCAATCTACTGACACTGGGTTGTGGTGAAGGAAAGTGCAGCATTTACTGCAGGCACCAAGCAAGGAGTCCAGACAGCCATTGCTTAAAAGGCCCAAACTCCCTGAAGGCTTTCAGGGAAAGGTTTTTTAAAGACAGGGTGAGGGAGATGGGTTGTGGGGTGCGTGATCAACCAGTGAACATTCTTCTGATTGGTTGGTGGTGAGGTCAGGAGTTAACATCATCAACCTTCTGGTTCCAGCTGACCTGGGGTCTCTCATGCATGTGGACAGCATGCGGTTGACCTCTTCCACCTGGTAGGGGTTTCAGTATCTGACAAACACCTCAAAGGACATGGCTCAAAATATTATCTATAGCCCTTGAGGAGGAACCAAAGGTCTTTGACTTCGTTTAATGGGTAAACTATTATTATTTTGTCTTGTTAGACTGTTTTCTTTTCTTTCAGCATTTTCTCATTTCTCTGGTTAAATTTGTTCTTTGACTAAAGTTTTTCTACAGACGAAAGGCAGGTGGGGGACATGAGGGTGGGGTCTGTTCTGGGAAGTCCCCATAGGGTCCTGCTCAGTTATCATAGCAGGCCCAGCCAATGACATGAGGAGCAAAAACACCCCAGCTAAGCCCATGTGATCCATGGAACTGTGAGAGATAATAAATGGTGGTTATTATATTTAAATCGTGGGGGGGGGGGGGAGGTGGGTTGGTTGGTACACAGCAATAGACTGCTGAAACAAGAGAACAGCAAACTTAGAAATGCCTCAAAAACATCTAGATTATGGGATCTAGCCTATGATCCCAGGTTTCCCCAGTGCACATCCTTCCAAGAGTCTACTTGCCTCTACCCTTCTCCAAAGAACCACCTTCCTCTAAAAGAAGGACAGCCACAAAGCAGACATTTAGAAGGACACACTGAGTCTTCTATTCGGACAAATCTTATCTATCCTTTAGGACATTTTCCTCTCCTATTTCTTATGTTAGCACAGATAAAGAAATATTCTTAAAACAAACAAAAAAAGTTGAAATTTCTTCAGAGATTGATGCTCCTGGATAGAGAAGTAACAAGCATTCTATGGGTTCTAGCCACTCTGTTCTCATTTTGCTTTTATATTGCTGCTGGCAAATCTACATATCATAAAACTATATCTCCACACTCTTATGACAAAACTTTTAAATCTCCCTTATAGATTGCTGCCTCTGAATGAAGAGGTAACGTGGTTTATCTGGTTCTGGCTGCTCTGTTTTCATTTTGCTATTGTATTGCTTTTGGCAAATCTACATATCATAAAAAAGATATGTATGTCTACTTGCCTGAAGCTTGTTAATATCTTTCCAGTGTTGCCCAAAACATGATTAAGATTATGCAGGACAGGCATCATGGCTTGGGATCCAAATTAGGGCAACGTAATTTGACTAGTGCCCTTGAGCTCTTAACATTGCTCAGCCAGGTAGGGCAAATTGGGAGTCATGAGACACATGCACAAGTAGATGCCAGAATTAATGAATCAAAATACAGGACAGCCCATTAAATTTAAAATTCAGATAAACAGTAAATAATCTTTTAGTACCAGGGTGTCCTATGCAAGTTTGAAAAAACTTAAACTAAAACCGTATTTAACTAGATGCCCTGTATTTTACCTGACAACCCTATCATAAGTCTCAGTAAGGTATAAGGAGGCCAGGTATGTTTCCTATGGTTATACATCCTTTTAAAACGTGTCTCTTTGTCTACATTTGTGAGATCCACAGTAATGTGGTTATACTTTAACATGGGGCATGGAAAAGGTGATATAGATTTCTGGAACCCACAGCAATGGAGAAGAGTCCTCACATCTACTGGACATTTATAATACGTCCAACATTTCATATATGTTATTTCATGTGAACTTCTTGACAACCCCAACAGATATGAGTATCACCACTTTAAAGAAATAGATACTCAGAGAGGACTTGCCCAGGTCACACGGCTGGTAGGTTGAGCCTCAGCTCTCTGATCAGAACTACCTGGTTCCCAAGCCCGTGTGCATATCTTCACAACGTGCTGACGATGCATCAGGAGACTGGAGGGTGTGAGGAGGGGTGGAGTTCTTGCTGTTTTTCTGTCACTCTTGTGTACCCTTGTCGCATGACATTTGAAAGGCTTGTTGATAACTATATACTTTATTGAGGACAAATGAAGGTAAGAGAAAAACAGGGAAGATGTGGCAAAGACATAAATGTGCCTCCTTTTTAATCTCTGAAGGAGGAATAAATCCTTATTCAGTGACTCAAACAGTCCCCTAGCCACTTGCTCTTGTCACATACAGATGGTAGCAGATTCCTCTTCCACAGGAAGGGAGCCTAGTGTGGGGATTGGTCCACAGCAAACCTGCAGTTAAGTGATCCCTCTTTGGTCAGTGGGAGTCTGAGTAGAACGGAGTCTATTTTTACAAGGAAGAGCCCCTTGGCACAAAGTAGATTTAGTACGACTCCTCTTCTGAAGCTTCAGAACACGATTCTCTGTCCTGGAATACTGCAGGAGGGAATAAAGGGAGGAGAAAATGAGGACACAGGGCAATGTCAAGTAAGTAATGGGTCCCTGTGCTGTGTAGTTATGACTTATACTGCTTGGTAGAGAAGTGGAGCCTTAGCAAGCCAAGTTTAGGAATTCGATTATAAAAAGGTGGTGGGATATTACATCACCCCCATGTAGAGGTTTCCTTTCCCAAAAGGAACAAGCCAGAATTCAGATCCAAGATGTCAGCAGATTGGTGTATTTTCCATGAAAGACTGACTTTTCTCAGCCAGGTTAAGCAACTCTAAACTCGGCTTGTATTTTCCATCACTCTTTTTCTTATACTTGGGAGCTTGGAATAAACCAGTCAGCATTTATGCTTCAGCTTGACCTAAATCATTTTCTGAAAGGACACTGACATGAAGGGAAACCAATGGCCCAAAGCTGAACTGAGCAAATTATTCACAAAATGCTTTTGTCTCTGCTGAAGCATGTGGTCCTGATGCTGCTGGGAACCAGGATACCGAATAAGGGTCCTAGCTGACCCTCAGCCATTCATAGACACCAAGAGTCCACACAGGCTGATGTGACCACCAGGATTAGAACTCAAGAATGCTCATAGTAGGCAAAATCCAGCAAACTCACTAAATGTACTTGTGTTTACATATTGATTCCTCCAGATAATTGTGGAAGCATCTCTTTTGCTTTCTGTGAGATGTCTTTTTGTATCTTCTGTGTGTATTTCTGGGATAGAGCTGGGAGATTTTGATAGATTTTCAAAGAAATCCATGACCCCTTGGATAGAAAAGTTACAAATTACACTTCACTCTTTAGAGGACCCATCTGAAGAATGAGTTGATATTTTGGCTAGACCAGAAATTGTCTTTTATTGTTTGCTTTGAAAGCAATGTTCAAGGTGCAGGTGACTTACTATCTTGAGCAGCAAATGTCTGCCAGATAAGTGCAGTGTTGGGATTGCACAGGTCTTATCCCTAGAATCTTCTAATCCATTCTGGGTGTGCACATCAGACTCCCGGGCTCACATGTGAGTTGACCTGGGCTGAATGGAAGATAGAGAGCATATTGGCCCAGGTCAATCACTGCCAGAAGATGATACAGCAAGCGGACACACCCAGGTCTATAGTATTCTGAAGCTATTCTTTCTGTTGCCTCTCCTTTGCTTCCTGGTTCATTGAAGACTAGTTTGTTCCATTACTGTTGGACTGGTCTGTACCACCTGTGCCTGAATTCTTTTGCTGAGGGTCTTCTCTTGCTCTGGAACCCATTTTGCTATCTTTGCTGTAAGTTGAAAGCATGGAAGGATTAACTCTCCCACCTTCAGGATTCCACAACTACAACGACTGAAGTTGATACATGACACCTACTCTGTTGGTCCTCAGTGAGTTAATGTGCTGTGTGTGGTCTACACCGTTTTCTAGCTTCCCAGTGAGGATGAACCCAGGCTCTAACATTGGTAGCTGCCTGGCTAATTTATCCTTTCTTGGCTGCCTTCCCTTCCTTGTGCCATTTCTCTATCCCCTTAGTGGTGTTTCTTAGATTATCTCTTGTATTGCTGGCTCATGGCCTGCTTTGGAGGAAACCCAAAAAATGTGACTTCAGCTACTGGAAAATAAAGATGGAGGGACAGAAGAAATGTGGTATGTGGTGTGTGTGTGTGTGAGATGGGAAGGGTAGGAGAGGGTGTAGTCCAAGATAGGAACTTCCACCATTCCTGTTGATTTCTACTTTTTCATTTGTAAATGTGATAAAAAATACCTACCCAATGTACCTGTTGAGAGTATTAAAACGCATGATGTATGGAAAGCTGCTGCCCAGAGTGGGTACTCAATAAATGTTGAGCAATTGTAGAGTTAAATGGTCATGAACTTTGAGCTTGACATAAGTTAAACATATGGATTTAAATTCTAGATTTGTCACTTACTAGCTATATGAGTTTGGGTAAATTACTCCAAGTGTCAATGCTTTTATCTGTGCAATGGGCATAAAGATATGCTCCCCACAAAGCCGTACTGAGGACTGAAGTTAGCAAGGTGTGCAAAGCAGCTACAGACAAAACGTTATAAATTCCCAGACCATGGGAGCCCCTTTGCTTCTGCTTTTTCCACTTCTTCAAGGGCATAGACAGAGCCTTCTTAGTCCTAAGAAAACCACAGAGTGGTTTTCCAGCCTTCTTAGTCCCCCACTAGCAGAAATTAAAATCACACTTGCAATTTCTCTGAGTGATTGATAGGCATTTCATGATGA
The DNA here is from genome assembly GCF_030028045.1 of Hippopotamus amphibius kiboko. NCBI lineage: Eukaryota > Metazoa > Chordata > Mammalia > Artiodactyla > Hippopotamidae > Hippopotamus > Hippopotamus amphibius. The sequence goes on along the minus strand of NC_080190.1, from coordinate 53,307,733 downwards.
TTTTATCACTTGGTAGAGGGTGAAAGTCACTCAATGATTAGCCAGATTCCTCCATTAAAACCCACCGCCCAAGACATACTCTAATTATCCACAAATTCCTGTTAGGCTTTATAGTGTAATTGCTATTCATAGTCCAATTAAGGGCCAATTGCTAGCTGAGGGAAAAAAATGTGCTTTATTGCTTCAATTTTGAAATTCGTGTATCTTGGAGCCTTAATCTATTCCTGGTCTGCAGGGTTCCACATAGAACGATGTCCATGTTGCTACAATGAGGCTTGTGGGACTCCCTCCCTGCGCCAGCCTCCTGCAGGAGAGCTCTGTGGCTGACAGCAGAGCTTCCACAGGCTCCAATGTTTTGCAGAGGGACAGATGGACAAGGGGCTTGCTTTTCCTTTCTTGAAGGAAAATCATCAGGTCCTTTTTTTTTTAAGCTCCTTATTGGAGTATAATTGCTTTATGCCAGTTTCTGCTATACAACAAAGTGAATCAGCTGTATTTATACACATATCCCCATATCCCTTCCCTCCCGAGACTCCTTTCCACCCTCCCTATTCCACCCCTCTAAGGTATCACCAATCATCAAGTTGATCTCGCTGTGTTATGCAGCAGCTTCCCACTAGATATCTATTTTACATTTGGTAGTGTATATATGTCAGTGAAGAAGCTGGGACAAAGTGAGAGAGTAGCATCATGTCCTTTTAGAATTTGAGCTACCAGGGTGGGTGGGGGTCTGCTGGGTTGGAGGCTGGACCTCCCCTGAGGGAAGACAGCCTGCCATTGCTTAGGAAAAAAGCAGACACCACCAGGGGCTGAGAATTCAGGTGGGTCTGGGTTTAAATCTCTGTTTTACCATTTTCTAATTGTGTGATCTTTGGCAGGATAGCTCTCAAAATCCCCGTGTCCTCATCTACTATGAATAGGGATAATTTTTACACTCGCTCTTTACCAAAATTGTAAGAATTAGATGAGATAACACCTGGGACATAATAGTCTCTCAGTAAATACTATCATCACCATCCGCCTCCCCCCCCCCCCATACCATCACAAATACTACTACTCCAACTTCTATATGATTATCCTGTCCTGAACATGTAGGTCAGGAAGGGACATACCTGCTGACTGTGGCAAAGGTACCTGGAAAAGCATAACAAAGCTCTTCATGCTGTTTAAGATGAAGCAAAATTAAATAATGCTCTTTACTGAGTTAGGAATTGCAATTGGAAGATAAGGCCACTCCAGGAAGTTGGACACAGCATCCAACATGATGCCTCTTAGAACAAGGACTGCTAAGCAAGCCTCAGTCCTTTCTGACAGAGGGACAGTTCCTAGTTGATCAGGGGGATGTTTGATCATTATGTCAAAATTTTCACTCGGTCCCTACTTGAGTATGATCCGAATTTCTGCCAAATCTCTGTCTGCTTGGGAATTCCATTCTGCTTTTCCTCAGAAAATTCCTCATGAAGATTCGATTGATCCGTTAGTGCCAAACCAACAGCCCCTTCCCCTCAGGTCCTTGTGAACCACCCAGAGAAATCTGTGTTTGCTTTCCCACAGTCTACGCTCACTTTGTATAATGGCACCAAGGTTTTCCGAGAGGAATCTGCAGGACAGATATTTGTTCTCTTCTTAGGATTCAGTAATTTTATAGAAGAGAGGCTCTGAGCAACTTCCATGAAATACTATGATCCCTTCTCTTCTTAAAAATAAAAATAAGAATTATAATGATGAATTAACTTTTTTTGGATGTTTAAATGCACATACTGTATTAAGCACTTTTCACAAATTATCTCATCTAATCGCCACATATACATCTATGAAGAAAACACTCTTATGTCCATTTATTCCCAGATGTCTCTGACTTCAAAGTCTATATCCTGACCGCTATGCTCTGAGCTGCCTCAAAACTTGTTTTTTTCAGATGTACAATACAAATTTGAGGATTGAATGTCCTGAGATGTACTCAGTAAAGAGCATTATTTAATTTTGCTTCATTTTAAACAGCATGAAGAGCTTTGTTATGCTTTTCCAGGTACCTTTGCCACAGTCAGCAGGTATGTCCCTTCCTGACCTACATGTTCAGAACAGGACAATCATATAGAAGTTGGAGTAGTAGTATTTGTGATGGTGGTGGTGGTGGTGGGGATGGTGATGATAGTATTTACTGAGAGACTAGTATGTCCCAGGTGTTATCTCATCTAATTCTTACAATTTTGGTAAAGAACGAGTGTTAAAATCATCCCTATTCATAGTAGATGAGGACATGGGGATTTTGAGAGCTATCCTGCCAAAGATCACACAATTAGAAAATGGTAAAACAGAGATTTAAACCCAGACCCACCTGAATTCTCAGCCCCCGGTGGTGTCTGCTTTTCTCCTAATTCCAATTGTCTTTAGAAAGAACCGGAGGAAGGTAGCCTGATCTCCAAACACTGTCAAGTCTTTAGGGACATGGCCAAGGGGCTTCAACCACCTGCAGAAGAATCTGCCAACACCTGCCCATATGCCCAGAGGAATATGCTCAAGCATTCCTTCATATTCCAGAAGTCAAATCCCAGACCTGTAGATCTTACAGTCGAGGAGCAGGTGGTTAAGCTGCCTTTCCTCTATTTTGCCAGAGAATTCACTTCATGCTGAGCAGAATGGATCATTTTGCTGAGAGCTTGGCCCGATGGTTCCCAGGTTCCCACTGGTGAAGCATTACCCGTTCACACTCTGGCCCATTTGTTTCCACTGCAAATTCCCCAGAGACCTATGGATATGATGTTCATAGATTTTTCCATTTATGTTGTTTCCTCGTGCATAACAATGATCTGCCCATTTTCATTTCCGTTAATGATCCTCTGAATAGGGGAAATGTTCCCTTGTCATGTCACATGTCTGATGCTGCCTGATTTCAGAAGTTGAAACAGTCTTGCACGATGATGACCTGAAAAGGGTCACTCTCCACCATGTTGCAGGCTGGTAGCAAGTTCCCATCCAAAAAGGAGGGTATCAGAGAAAGGCAGGCTGTGGTAAGATAAAGAGGGAACTTTTGGAGTCAAATAGGTAAGAATTTGATTTATAGCTCTGCCACATTCTCAACGTCTGACCTTGGGTGAGTCATTTGACTGTTTTAGGCCTCAGCTTCCTCAGCAGTATAATGGAACTAGTGCTTACAGATACTTGAAGATCATGGAAAGGTTTGTAATATTACTGCCACTCTCAGTCATAACATGAGATTCCCCAGGAATTAGGAGTCAGATGCTCTATTCCACCCTGGTTTCTCCAGGGATGAGCACATATCCATAAATGCAAACAGCCCCAATGTATAAAGAACATTTAAAATAATCTACTTAACTTATTTGTTTACATCTTTCTCTTTCCTCTAGATTGTGGTTTTCTTACAGGCAGGAGCTATGTCTTATTTTTCATTTGTATCCCCATTAATCACTCATCAGTAAACATTTATTGAACTAATGCAAATGCCAGCTGTGTACTGAGGCTCAAATGAGGACAGTGGTCCCCAGAAGTGCAGACTTGAACGGATGCTTTCTTACCCTGGAAAGGCAGTAATCTCTGGGGAGAAGGTGAGAACCTATTTCAACCAAGGCCCTGGGAGAAGGGGCAAAGTAGCTCTGAGAAGGGGGGACCCAGTCCAGGATCTGTTCCCACGGAGACCCTGGAGCTCCTCTAGGATTCCAGTTTTCAGTCTAAGAGAAGATGAGAGCAGAGCTCTGAGGAGCTGAGCTGGGACAGACAAGACTGCTCATCACCTGGAGAAGGGAAGGAGAGAGAAAGGATCACCACGACGATAGATGCAATTTGAGGATGAGCTATTTTGCTGTGGCCCTTGTAGAAGTCTTGATGTAAAATCCTTCAGAGCAAATGAGTTTGCTGATGTTTGCAGATTCTTTTGGAACTTCGGGGCCTCACAGTGCAAGAAGTCACTGTGCTTTGAGCAAGTCCTCAAGATGCTTGGCTGGAGCGAGAGGACAGGAGGCCACGCTGGGGCAGAGTGCACATGCATGTACACACACAAGGATGGGAAAGCCATATGTTCACCTGTGCATCACATCCCAAGGGACAGAAGCAAGTGTGTGTGTGTGTGACCACAGGCTTCCCACGATTCTCCCCCACAGCACCCACGCAGAGAAGCCCTGCAGGTGGTGCCCGGCACTCCCACAGACACCCCGGTCAGTAAACTGCTGGGCTCCAAATGCATCACGGTATATGCCTCAGGGATTACTTTCTAACGTCACAGAAGGAGATGGAAAGATCTGAGGGACAGGAGCAGGAAGGGAAATAGAAGTGGGCCGGAGGAAGAAAGAATGGAAAGGAAAGAAGGAGGGGATCAGCTATGAGTAAAATCATTTCCACGGTGTGTCACACCCAGCCTCGCCCTAAATCGGCTTCTGTTTCCAAAGCCCAGTGAAGAGGAATTTATCTTAAGTTCTCATTAATGCACTGCACAGGGAATGCCCCTGCTGGGAGTGCCTGTTTGCATCAAGAGCCAGCTGCCCTGTGCAGCTTAGTCATGGGAGGATGCTTGGTAATCACGTCATTGCCGTCTTAGTTCCCATTAGAGTTGATGGGGATTATTTCTTTGCAGCCTCTGAATCATCCAAGGCTGCCGCCTGTCCTCTGATGATGTACACAGCTTTGCCCAGCAAATCGTTTTAAACGAGAGACACATTAAGGGCATTGTTGGGAAGGGTGGGCCCCTGGGGGGCTAGCTTAAGTCTTGTCCAGAGGCCCCGGCGGGCAGGGCCTGGGGCCAGCCATCTCCTCCTTTGTCGCTGCCTCTGGAGCAGCCAGACACTGTCATCCAGGTATTGGGTCACAATCTATACAAGGAAACGGAGGGTAATAAAAATAGCACCTCACATTTGAAAAAATGTTTTACAAGTGCCAAGGTGCTTTTCATACCTGCCATCTGACTCCGTCCTCACAAAACCCTTCTCCGGAAAGCAGGAAAATATCCTATTTGACAGAAAGAAGCCCCACACAGCAGAGTCACCTGCCAGACATCCCTCAGCAGTTTCCCCAGGGCCCTGCCACTGTGGTCTGTCTTCCTCGTAGCTTCCTTGTAGCTTGAAGGGAGGTGGGGGAGAGGCGAATCCAGTTTCCATGGCGGGCTTCCCCCATCCCCTTTGCCACCCAGTCCAATCCACAGCTGGTCATCACTCCTCTTAAATATCTCTGTCACCAGCTGCCCCACTGTCCCCTCCTGGTGCAAACTGCTGGCATCTCCCCCTCGCCCACAATCTTGCTCACCTCCGCCCACTCCCCACGCAGAAGAAAACGAGATGACAGGTGCTTTTCCTAAAACACAAATATGAGCACGTCACATTTCTACCCAGATTTCTCCTCTGGCTGCCACTGACAACGTCCAGGGTTTGGCCTGTTCCTCAGATCTGTTACCAGATCTCAAGTGTTCTCATTCCCGCCCCTTGAATGCTCTGTGCTTCAGTGCTACTGACTTGTGACCTTTCCGAAGGTGCCTGGGAGGCCACGCTCCTCTGGGCCTCACTCATAGGCTTGCGTTATAGTCATTATAATAAGTGTAATAATAATAACAGCAGTAAGTATAATAAAAAGGAAGATGGTCATGATAATAAGCATATTTTATTGATAGTTGACCATCGGAGTTATTTAACTCATATGTCCACCCTATATGGAAAATACAGTCGTCTTCTTCTTATCATCCAGACCTCAGTTCACACATTATCTGCTCAGGGAGGCCTTCTCTGACCATCTCCCCTAAAATCATCTGTCCTCTTTCATCTCTCCCTTATGCTGTTTGTCCTTTGTCACAGCTTATCTTGTTGTGCATCTGTGTGGTAGTGTCCTGTCCCCAGTCCCACTGCCACTAGCAGAGTGTGAGCTAGTGTACTGAGCTTGGGAACAGGGACAGGCCGTCAGGCTTACTCTCTGTGGCCCTGTGCCTAGATCATGCCCGCGGCCATGGTGTTGAGTGACTCAGGACCATTTAACTGATGAAGAATCTGAGGCTTAAAGAATCTAATTAACTCACCTAAGGTCAACCAGCTACCGAGGGCAGAGCCAAGGGTCAATGCAGGGTTTTCTGACCCTAAAATCAGCTTCCAGTTTCAAGGTCACATGGTTCAGCAACTTTCTCCAGTGTCCCCAGGACTGTATGTCTCAGTACACATGCTCTTGTGCACACACGCTCATGTACTCACCATCCCCAGTCATCACTCCTGTCTTGCAATACTCTACCTCCTAATACCCATTCATGTATATCCAGACAAAAAGCCACTGAGACCAGGGATGCTGTCTCCTTTATTGGGATATCTCTAGTTCTTGGCATGGTAACTGAAATCAAGACTAAGCAGCACTTTCCTGGGTGCCTTTTTGTCTTAGTATTACTTTACATCAGAGCTGCTCAACGAGTGGTTCCTGGACCAGCAGCACCAGCAATCTTGGAAATTTTCAGAAGTACAGATTCTCAGGCCCCACCCAAACCCACTGAATCAGAAACTCTGAGTGTGGGGTCAGCCATCTGGGGCTTAAGAAGCCATCCAGGTGGTTCTGACACATGCTAACTTTGAGAATCGCTGCTTTAGACCAAGGACTGACCCCTCTAAGTATATTTAACACAACTCTGGCTGAATCCCAGATTCCCTCAGGCCATGGGATGCTACGGTCTCAGAGTGGAAGGCAGTATAAGGTGCAATCACCCAGCCCCTGCAGGGAGACTCAGCTCCTGCTTGTCCTGCCTCGGTGGGTACAGACACGCAGGCCCCTCCCTGTGCTCTGTCACACCAACCTTCTGTAAGAACCTCATGCCCAATGGCAGGATCACGGAGCAACGGAACTCTCCCTGCCCCCAACACTCCTTCCCACCCTCTTCCACACCATCTGTGTCTCGGGCATATCATTCTGCTTCTCCAGAGTTCCAGACCCCTTCCTGGACTGCAGTGCCCCCTTGGCGGGGTCTACAACTCCACCTTGTGCTCTGCTCAGAAAGCGAAGCTGGCCCTACCCTTTCAGATGCTGCCAAACATCCTGTTTGGCTCCATTTGTTCCTCTGCTCACTGCTAAGCTGGATTCATACAAATGCCCAGCTTATTGATGCTGGGAAACTCCTCTGTTCCCATGCTGTCCAGATGGGAATGCCGCATAGAGATGATGGGATTGGGCTAATGGCTTCCTTCATGGTCAAGCACATGAATTAGTTATTTCTCAAAACCCTGTCCCCATTGTACAGGCCTGGGGGCCAGGTTTTCAAGTGAGCCCTTCCCCTGCAGCCTTAAGTGCTGCTGCAGCCCTGCTCTCAGCAACGAGAAACTCTCTGCCTTCCAAAATGGTTCATTCCATCCTCAGACAGCTCAGGCTATTAGAATGTCCTCATATGACCACACTCTACTTCTCTATAACTACTTCCCACAGCCTCCCTGCCCCACACACCCATCCCCTTAGTCATTCACTCTGGCTCCCAAGTCCCACCATTGCTCTAGGGATGCTTAGAGCATTCTATGCTTTGACCTCATTCAGTATATTTTATGTTTAATGAAATGGAGGCCAAGAGAATCTGCACTGGTCATATGGGGCTGCAGAGCCAGGCTGCAGTGTTTTGAGGTTTGGGGAATAGATGGCGGTGCTATAAGAGATGGGACAGTTCTCTGCAAATGTGTTGGGGACTGCCTGGAGCTCCCCAGAAGCTTAGCTCTGAGCAAATGAATATTCCTACTTCAGAATAGCTTCATTTTATTTTTAGAACATGCCCTGTGGAATTACAAGCTTGGAGGGACACAGGAAAGCATATGAACCTTCTCAAATCACTGCAGACATGTTATGGGGGCATGAGAGAGAAAGCCTGTAAGGGGAGTAAAATGTCAAAGAGTGGGGATGTAAGGAGGGTGAAGCCCTTTGCCAGGTCCAAGGGGCCCTACAGAGGACATCTCAGCCCAGGTGTTCCCTCTGGTGCTAACCCTTTATCCACATGTGTGAGCTCCTGCAGTACCAGCCCTGTCTCCTTTGGCCATAAGGAACCACGGTCACCTGAGTAGACCATGGCAAAGCAATCTGACCAGGCAGCACTTCAGTAATGTCCTGCCCCATCAGTTCATTAAGTTTAGAAATCATCTTAATTTCCACGGATAATATTGATGTGTAGTCCCCTAAATACGGTATTTCTGGAAAATCAGTGTGAGTCACGTAATCAGACAATTCGACATCTAAATCTTGGCCACTCATGGTATCTAGAACATCGGACAGATTACCTAACCTCCTTGAATCTCAAATTTCCCATCTTTAAAATGGGTATACAAATATATACCAAAGATCTATTTGGAAGATGAAAAGAAGTAACCTTTGTAAGGCGATAGCAACTCTTTTCATTAGTATTACATGGCAGGCTAGACCTTTCCTGGTCTCCTAACCCCTTTTGCCCCCATCTGTTGGGTGTCTCCATCACTGCTTCCCAGAGTCATGATGCTCTTACCCAATTCTTCAGTCACATGATCTGGATTCAGGGTCCTGTTTCATTTCCTTCTATACTCATTTCCTGGTGTCTGGCCCCAGGTACATTTTTCCTGCCTCCTTTTGAATCCAGATCAAAGGATCAAATGTCTGGCTCAAAGGATCAAATCCACCATCTCCGCCCAGCACTTTGGGACCCACTCTTGTTTTGAAAAGCTAGATTGGACTCTATCCACTTGCAACTGGGCAGGACTTGCGATGACCCAATGCTATCGAGAAAAGAAAGCTTGAAGGGTTAAAGTAGCAAAAAGTCAGTGGAAAGGGATAGAAAATGTTTTCTCGCTCTAGGAATATGCATGCTGTTAAATTTTAAATCTCAAGAATGAAGCATGATGCTACTTTGCAAAAGAACAGTGGAGAAGGCAGATTCCCACAACAATTTAGAGTTTGACTGGACCACCTGGCAGGCAGAAGCTGAGAAGGGAGCTGAGACATCAAAGCCCTCCATGTAGCAAGGAGGGCGTTGAGGGGGTGTACTTGTGAAGCACAGACCTGAGACTCAAAGCAAAACATCCACAGAGAATTCAGGCTAGACCAGGGAGCGTAATGTGAAAATTATCTTCAGAGGAGGGACCGGAGAAGGGAATGGGTGCCACACCTAAGCGCTGGAGCAAGAGCTTATTTGCACATAATTGACTGGGCTCTAGAGCTAGAGAGGAAATCTTGCAGCCCACGTATCTCCCCTGACTGCCTTTGTGAGCACTCATATCTTCGCTTCTGCAGTGCTATACACCTGTACCATGAAGTACGGATTCTTGAAGACTCTACATCTTAGCCTGGTCTTTTGATACTGCACAAGGCTGACATGCCAAAGTCCTCGGCACTGGCCTACCGGGAAGATGGGCGATGCGCAGCGGTGCAATTGAGTCAGTGGAGCTACGTGTCCAGTGTCATCAGACCTGGGCTTAAGGACAAAGCCCACCACTCACCAGCTGAATGACTCTGCAGTGAGTTCTTAGCATCTACAAACCTGTTTCCTCATTTGTAAAACAAAAAGGAGCCATACCTATGCTCACAGTGTTAGATCAAATGAGAAAATAAACAGAAATCACATAACACAGTCTCACATGTAGTGGGGTTATTCGATGCTTGTATCATTAATATATTCCTACCTATCGTTTGGGGATATGAGTATCAAAGCTGTTACATTTTTTACAGCTATGAGTCATTGGTTAGGGCCCCTCTCTGTGAAAAGACATTGTGTTCAGCTCCATGGGCAATAAATAGAACCAAAGCATGATTCGCAAGCTCAAAGGATTTATGAATGAGTAGGAGAGATAAAAGTAGTGGTCATATAAGAAGTAAAGTGAGACCTAAGGAAAGAAATCTGAACATGCTGTGCCACTGGAGGAGGAAAGGTGACTTGTGTCTGTCCCAGGCACTATGTTAGAACTTTTTAAACCTTATTTTCTGTAATCCTCTGAACTCTACCGTGGGGTAGGTCCATTACTATCCCTATTTAATAGTTGTGAGAAATGAGGCTTAGAAGGGCCAAATGACTTTCCAAGAGTCCCCAGCTAGCAGATGATGAGAGGGATTTTACATTGTCTTACATTCTCTTTTTGAGATATCTCCTTGACTCTAGGGAGAAAGTAGAGAGGAAAGATGTTTACACTGTCCTGAGGAAAATAGAGAACTATGCTTTGCTGCAACTTTCCATTGGATAATAGGGAAACTATAAGTAATTCTACAAAAGAGAGATGGGAATCCTGGGCATTTTGTTTTTCCTGAAATAACTGTGAAAACACAAGCACAGTTTCTTCCATCAGCACTGAGTGTGAATAATGTGGGTTGTGCTGGCAAAATAACCCCATGCAGAATCTCTGATGATTCAATAGGGAAACATCCAATGATGATTAATTGAAAATCAGCCCAGAATATCATCATGAGCCAATGAGTCATGGATCTTTTCCAAACTATGACCTCAGAAGATAGATCATAGATTAAAAATGAAAAATAAAGTTTAAAAAAAAAAATTAAAAACAAAGGAAACAAGTTTGGTTGTCAAGCATAAGGGATGCAACCTTGTAGGCAGAGGGTGGAAAGAGAGAGGATTTAAGTAGCAGCTAATGCGCCAGACATTTTGCTTGGTGCACACTGGATTTTAAGCAGGAGAATATTGATATGGGATAATTGGCCAAGAGGAGGAAAGGCAGAACCTAGAGCACTTGGTCTTGATGCAGTGAGGATATGATCATGGAGCCACTAGGGGTCACCATAATGAGAGAGCTTGCATGAAAGGGAAGCCCACACAGAGGAAAGTGGAGCTGAGGGGATGGGATGGAAAGATAGGAAGACTAGGTCCTGATGAAACTCTAACAGCCTCTGAATCCAGATGCATGTGAAGTCAGGTCCATCTCTGGATTCTGTGGTTGTGTAAGCCATTGCATCTTCTCTTTGTTTTAGCTAATTTGAGTCAGAGTTACCATTACTTACCACCAAAGAGTCTTGACTAATATGGAAATGAACTCATACTGTATCTCCAGTAATGAGGACAATGCAGGACATATAGTAGATGCTCAAAGATTTTATTAGAATGAGTGAATAATATGCTTGTTCCTTATAAGCAGTGACTCACATATTATTGTTACAGTGACAGAAATAGAAGTAAAGCTCATCTCCTGATTTCTAGTTCAGTGATCCTTCAACTTCTTTCCATGGACCTTTACTAATTTGAGGAAAACCTTATGCCTTTAGTACATACGGAGGGATGCTTCTTTTTTTAAAATTATCTTTCTGTTTTGCATTATTTAAAAAATTCTACATGAATACATTTCCATCATAAAAGATCCACCCACTCCACTTCACCTTTATTCTATTCTCAATCACAGATTGATATGTACCTAATAGACCTTCTTGTATGCATTTATATCAAGTTAATTAACTATCAAGTTGATGATAATCTTTGAATTAAAAATAACATTTTTGTTTGCTTCAAAATAACACAAGGAGCATAAGGGTGAGGTTCAGATGAAACAGAATAGACTGTGCAGATAATTGTCTAATCAGCATGATGGGTACATGGGGCTTTGTTGCTTTATTCTCTATACTTTGCATTGGCTTGACATATACAAATAAAATGAAATCATAAGGTAAATATGTGTACAGTGTAAAGAATTGAAAAAAAAGGAAAGAAAAAATGAGAAAATAAAAACATCATCTCCTATTACCCAGAATTTACCACAGATAAGAGCATATTCTTATATGTCTGTCTTTCCAAATCATTATATATGTGTAAACACACACCCACACACACACACTTGTTATTTTTTTAATCTAATCAAAGTTAGATAAAAGTATACATTTTTAATTACCTTGTTTTTTTCTGTTGTTAATGTGTTTATTTTATTATTTGGGAGAAGCAATGTCTACCTTTATGCTTCCATGTCAATATTCAAGGTTCTTTGTCTTAATATTGTCTATTTCATATTCAAATTTCTCTAACCATCTTTAATAATTCATTTATTTGTTTATGAGCATCTGATGCAGAACCAGGTGTTTTGTATCCAGTTTTTATACCCCTTAAAACTCATGCAAAAAAACCCAAATTTATTTAGATTTAAATCACATAACATATAACTCACCCATTTAGAATGTACAGTTTAGTATTTTTTAGTATATTCATAGACTTTTACAACCATCACAACAATCTAATTTTAGAACATATTATCACTCCCCAAATTAGCAGTCACTCCCCATTCCCCACTTACCTCTCCCCAGCCCTCAGTTACTTTCTATCTCTATACATTTGCTTGTTCTGGACAGTTCATATAAAAGAAATCATACAATTTGTTGTCTTTCGTAACTGGCTTTTTTCACTGAACATAACGTTTTCAAGGGTCATGCATACTGGAGCCTGTGTCCGAACTTCACTCCATTTTATTGCCAAATAATGTTCCATTGTACGTGTATAACACATTTTGTTTATTCACTCCTCAGCTTACAGTGATTTGAATTGCGTCTACTTTTTAGATATTTATGAATAATGTTGCTATGAAATTTATTGTTCAAGTTTTTCTGTGGATTTGTGTTTTCTTCCGGGTGGAATTGCTGGGACTATGGTAACCCTACACTTAGCAATGAGGAATTGCCAAACTGCACAGTCTAAATGGATGAAATATGTGGTATGTGAATGCTATCTCAATAAAGCTGTTAAAAATATTAACTATTTTCCTTCCAGGTTTGATAGTGTAGCCCTCCTAGTATGATTCCCTACTGAGTTATTTACTGAATGCTCCAGATGTTCAACAAGGCCTCTCCACATTGGTTGGTCGGAACTAGAAAATTTCTTATCCCTGTGTGAGGCCTGACAGTTGCTCAGTGTATAGGTCCTTGGTTACTGTTGTCTGACTTTGTGGGAAATCAATCTGTATATGCACAGACAAAGATTCCACTAGAAACCTATGAATATTTCTGTTGCTTTTCTTTATGTGACTTCTTCCTCTCTGGTATCTGCCCTGGAAATTCTAGCTGCCTTGACCTCCATGAATCTCGGTCCTCAATGAAATGAGACTACAGTTGTGTTTGGGCTCTCCTTCCCTCCCAATGAGAAAGCCATTCTCTGGAAAATGGCTCAGAAATGTAGGGTGATTGTAGGGCTCACCTCCTTTGTTTCTCTTCACTCAAAGATCACAGTCATGTCCTACCCATAGGGAACTGTTCTTTCATATATATTTTGTCCAATTTTCTACTCATCTATGGAAGGATAGTAATCTAGTATTTACTCAACCTTGGTTAAATATACTCTTTAGCCTTTTAGCCCCACCTCCCCAAATGGATTTCATGTCAATTTTACTAACAAATCCAATTGTTAATTCTTTTTCTTCCATGTTGAATTACCGATAAGATTTCAGAAAGTTACTAGAACCCGGATCATTATCATTCATAACCTTTTAACAAAGGAAGGAGCATACTGTATAGTGACTGGGTTTTCATGTGAACATTGGGTTAAGAAGTCTGACCCAACAGTGACAGATCTGCTCTGATTTTTCAGATATCCATTTGGGTTTCAGAGTTGCCTGCTTTTACTTAGAAAATAAGGGCACAGATTAGAATATTGTTCCATGAATTTATTGAGAGAAAATAGAAGTGTATGTTGCTGAAATTGCTCACACTCTCTTGCTAACAAAAGTTATGGCTGTAGGTTGATAGTTTGTCGCTCCTTTTTAGGATGTGTCTTTTCCCTACAATTACATAATGATAGACTATTTTGATCTGGAATCCAGTGTCTGCTGCCAGTGAGCTATGTGAGGATAGGACCACACATTACTCCTCCTTATCTCTTCAGTTCCTGGCTTTGTCCTGGCAAAGGGTATGTGTGAAGTTATTCTAAATATTGAGTGAATTATTAAGTATAGAAGATGATATACATGTCCCAGACCTGCCTCCAGAGCAGTCTCTCAGAGATCACTAGAAGGTTGAAAGTCACATTTTACCAAGCCCTATATGAGAGGAGGAGGAGGAGGCAAAGATGAGGCACAGAGGTATGTGCACCCCAAACCAACATACGAGTAACTTTTCAATCAACGGTTCGATTCTTTCTCCTGTGGTCAGAGCTGTTGTGTTCCTCAGTGGGACCTAATCAAGGAACATGGAAGATCAGAAGTCCTTTTGCCCTATAAGTAAAAAGAATTTCTCTGGAAGTAACAACCTCCTCCATAATTAACACTCAACATTGCTCTCTCTTCTGCTCAAATTGGTCAGAAATATGGATCATAGGGGATGACCCTAGTGGTCTAGTGGTTAGGATTCGGCACTTTCACTGCCATGGCCCAAGCTCAATCCCTGGTCAGGGAACTGAGATCTCACAAGCCATGTGACGTGGCCAAAAATCAAACAAAGAAATATGGATTACAGAAAGTGGGGGCAGGATGAATTGGGAGATTGGGATTGACATACATACACTAATATGTATAAAATAGATGACTAATAAGAAAAAAATATCAAATTGTACACTTTAAATATATGCAGTTTATTGTATGTCAATTATATCTCAATAAAACTCTTTTTAAGAGAGAAAAAAAGAAATACGGATTACAGCATGGGCTGTAAAAACAATATCATGGTGAGTTCAACAAATATGGTGAAATACGGTGTTCCAAGACTCTGTCCGTCTAGAAAAATAACCACTAAACTGGCACAAACCGTCTGAATTAACTTTTATAGAACTCTGGAATCTAGTAAAAAACTTACAATAGCCAAGGAAAAGTTTAATGGAGAAAGAAATTGCTTCACTGTGGTAAGAGAGTGCTGTGGCATTTTCCATCACCCGTCTACTTTCCCCCATGCTCCAGAATGACAAAAGCCATGAAAAAAGTAGCCTGAACACCTGGTTCATGTTGCAAGTACCATAAGGAGTGATAAATACCTTATTATTTTTTTAAAGAAGTTGTGGTTTTAGAATTCAATCTGTCTGGCAGCTCCCCCGATAATGGGCACAAAGGCTGGCATTGGTTTTGCCCGGCTTGGAGCATTCCCAGGGCTGGGCAGCTTTTAGTGAAAGTACTTAAAGCCAAAAGTATTGACTGCAGCATCTTGGGGCAAGGAAAACAGCCAGGACAAGCAATAGACAGGCCAAAACTCCTGGGAAAGAAGAGGCTGGGAAGTGAGACATGTGGGCAGAATAAGGGCTTTAAAAAGCTCCTGTGGACACTGGAGAACAAAGAAGGTCAAACCCGTTGCCATGGATAGATGTATTCTTAGTAAAAGTCTGAAAAAAATTTAAGCTTTCACCTCTGGCTGATCTTTAGGCTTTACAAAGCAGGAAGTGAAGGTTAAGGCAAAGTTGTAAATGTCCCAGCTAAGCATTGAAAAAGCGCCCCAACACAGAGCCAGTCTACAGAGATTGGGAGAATTTTCTTTTCTTTTCTTTTCTTTTCTTGGCTCTAAGAATTTAAGAAAATTCTGTCAAAACACTGGTTGACTACTAAGTTCATAGAACAGAGAGTTCAGTGTCCACATATAGCAGAGAATATAGACTTTAGAAGAATAGTTTAGAAGAGTCATTAGCAAACAAACAACTCCCATCAAGCAGGAGCACAAACCCAGGGAGAGAGAAGAGTATGGTTTCTAGAGTTGCCCCAGTGAAATATTCAGAAGTAAAATATTCAGAAGAATATGTTCAACAAAAAAGTGATAAGGCATGCAAAGAAACAAGGAAATATATCCCAGTCACAGGGGAAAAAAGATAAATTAATAGAAACTGTCCCTGAGAAAGCAGACATTGAACTTACTAGACAAAGACTGTAGTAACTATGTTCAAAGAACTAAAGAAAAACATGATCAAAGAACTAAAGGAAACCAGGAAAATGATATCCCCTCAATTAAAGAATATTAATAAAGAGATAGAAATTATAAAAAGGAACTAAATAGAAATTCTAGAGCTGAAAAGTGCAATAACTGAAATTAAAAATTCACTAAAGTGGTTCATATCAAATTTGACTATGAAGAAGACAGAATCAGCAAACTTTGAAGATAAGTCAATTGAGATTATCCAATCTGAGAAGCAGACAGAAAAAAAAAAATGAGGAAAAATGTACAAAGGCTAACAGACCTGTAGGACAACATCAGGCAAACAAACATATGCATGCTGAAAGCCCCAGGGAGGGAGAAGAGGGAGAAAGGGGCGAAAGAATCTTTAAAGACATATTGGCCAAACTATGATGAAAGATATGAATGTGCATGTTCAAGAATCTCAAGGAACTGCAAATTAGATGAACTCAAAGATATCCTCAATGGCAGAAAGTAAAGTTTTCAAAAGCCAAAGAGGCAGTGGGATGTTATATTTAAAGTACTTAATTAAAAGAAAAAAGAAAAAAAAAACTGTCAACAAAGTATTCTATATCCAAGAAAAACATGCTTCAAAAATGAAGAAGAGATTAAAATAGTCTCTGATTTTAAAAAATGGAGTTGATTACTAGCAGACCTGTCCAATAAAAAAATGCTAAAAAAAAAAGTCTATTAGACTGAAGTAAAAGGACATTAGACAGTAATGCAGCCATGTGAAGAAACAAAGGACATTGGCAAAGATGGCTACAGAGGTAAATATAAAAGCCAGTAATTTTGCATTTCAGTTTGCATTTCCTCTTTTTTCTCTCCTATACAATTTAAAGACAAAGGCATAAAACAATAGTTATTAATGTATGTTAAAGGAAAAATAATGTATATAGATGTAATTGGGATACTAACACATACAGGGAGGAGGGATAAAGCTGTAAAGGAACAGAGTTTTTGAATATTACTGAAACTAAGTTGGTATAAATTCAAATTTGACTGTTATAAACTTATATATTAATTGTAATCTCATGGTAACCACTAAGGGAAAAAATAAACTAAAAATATACACAAAGAGAAGGGAATCAAAATGATGCACTTGAAAAAAATTTCTAAATTATTGGGAAAGGCAGTAATGGAGGAACCTAGGTATATAAAAAGACATAATACACAAAAAGAAGCAAAATGACAGAAGTCCTTTATCAGTGACTAGTGATTGGCAGGAGCTGGGAGGAGAGAGGAATGAGAAATGACTACTTAATAAGTATAGGGTTTCCTTTTGCTATTATGGAAATGTTCTGGTACAAGATAGAGGTGGTGGTTGCACAAACATTGTAACTATACTAAATGCCACTGAATTATGCCCTTTAAAATGGTGAAATTATTTTATGTGAATTTTACTTGGTTTAAAAAAAAAACTAATATACTTTTCCCCAACTCATATAGGATCTAACTTTAAATTTTGAATTCATTTATTTCTGCTTCCATTTGGGCTAAAATGTTTTGAAAAGCATAAAATAATGTGCACACATCATATAATCATATATATGACTATATATGTGTACATGTATACAAATATTAAAACATACATAAAATCAGTGGGTGGGAGGAGAAAAGATGGCGGCGAAGTAGAGGGACGTGGAGTGCGTCCCTCTCCACAGATGCAATGGGAATGCATGGAAGGACGCAGTAATTCCCACAGAGAACCAGCTGAACACCAGCAGACGGCCTCGGACACCAGAAAGGACCACAGGGAGCCCGACAGGACCGGTAAGGAGGCATCTACGAAGGCTCAAAGAGGGTGAAGCGGCGGAGCTGTGGCAGACGGGAGGGAGTGAGAAACATACGGAGGGTCCGCAGCGCAGCTCAGTGTTCCCGGACCAAGACATCGATCCGCGGCTGAACGGAGGGTCCGGGAGCGGGAGCGTGGGAACTGGAGAACTGGTTCAGCGTGAGAAACATTGTTGCCAGTATGGTGACGGACCGGGAGGACAGGAGGGAGGAGGTCTGCGGAGAGGAGTGCCCGTCCCTGAGAGCTGCCCGGCCATGATGGCGGCTGGAGGCTGCAGGCTCAAGGGGGGGGGGGAGGGGGGAGCCGCGGACACAGCCTCTCTCTCTCTTTCTTTCGGCGGCGCCTCTGCAATAGGCAGTGGAGAGACGCCCGTGGGCCACCTAAGGCACTCAGGGATAACAAGCACCCTCAGGCACTCGGGTGGGGCTAGATTAAAACCCCTTGCAACGCCAGCAGCAGGGAGGCTGCCGAGAGAAAAAAACAACAACAACAACAGCAACAAAAAAAAAAACCCGAGAGAGGCCCAACTCTAAGACTTTCTGTTTACGCCTGAGCCACCAGTGCCCTCTGCAACAGGCACCTCCAAGCCCGACTGAAACAACAGTGCGCCACTGTTCACTCACTCCCAGGAGAAGGAGCCACTATTGTACCCTCTCCCTCCCCACACACCAACGCTTACAGACGAACAATAAAGGAAACTCTGCTGGTCACAGAATAATGCAAAAACATCCAAGGCAAGGAGAAGGACATTTACAGCTGAGATGCGAAGGAAACAGAAATAGCAGTATCAATACCTATTGAACTGCTCCATTCTGGGATCAGTTCTGGATTTTTTTTTTTCTTTTTCTCTCTCTCTTTTTTTTTTTTTTTTTCTTTATTAAATACGATCTTAGCCCTAAGGGATCTACAAGTTTTATAACATAATTTTTTAATGATATTTTTTATTCTTTTTTTTTTTTTTGCCTTTTTATGTATTTCTATATCTAGCTAAGTTTTTGGTAGTACGGACAACATATCTCTCATACTTTCCTTTCATCCCTATCTCTTATACATTTCTATTCATTTCTTTTTATTTGCATATTTCCAACCACACTACACTCTTCTGTTCCCCTTTCTTCCAGCCTTTTTAAGTTTATTTTATCTTAACATACTTATAAGTAACACTATCGGTCTGCTCAGACTCCTTGCTCTATTCTCCAGATGACGCACTGCCTTGGTATTTAATATTAGGCTTTTGTCTTTATCTTTGTTCTTAGTACAGTTGGCTAATTACATTCTGATAATCTCCATTCTGTCTGGTGGTACTCTGGCTCTTTTCTATATTTGATCCTAGCTTACAAAATCTCCCTGGATTAATGTTTGTATGTGTAAGGTGTTATTTGTTTGTTTGTTTGCTTTTGCTTTTGTCCCTGATTTGTTCTGTTTCAGTTGTCAATTTCTGCTGGGTTTCTCTTTGAATATCGGATAGCACACTGGGGTTCTGTCAGGTCTTTCTAGAGCCTTATGTCCTAATGGATTCAGTAATTGTGTGTCTTATACATGTATGTGTTTCCTAGACTTAATATTTGTTTAATCCAATACTTGGACATTAGTCTGAGGCTTGGACAGTCTTCTATAAACACCTCTATCGCCAGGACAAGCAACCCCAAAAGTTTGCACAACCATGAGGAAACAAAGAAACCCCATGCAGGCAAAGGAGCAGGAAAAAACCCACAAGACCAAATAAATGAGGAGGAAATAGGAAAAATGCCTGAAAAAGAATTTAGAGTAATGATAGTAAAAATGATACAAAATCTCGATAACAAAATAGAGAAAGTACAAGAAACAGCTCATAAGAACTCAGAAAAACAAACAGCAATGGATAACAAAATTAACTGAAATTAAAAATACTCTAGATGCTATAACCAGCACAATGACTGAGGCAGAAGAATGAATAAGTGAGTTGGAAGATAGAATGGGGGAAATAAACGCCACAGAGCAGGAAAAAGAAAAACGAATAAAAAGATTAGAAGACAGTCTCAGAGACCTCAGTGATAACATTAAGCAAACCAACATTCAAATTATAGGCATCCCAGAAGAAGAAGAAAACAAGAAAGGATCTGAGAAAACATTTGAAGATGTTCTAGTGGAAAACTTCCCCAACATGGGAAAGGAAATAATTAACCAAGTCCAAGAAGCACAGAGAGTCCCATATAGAATAAACCCAAGGAGAAATACACCAAGGCACATATTAATCAAACTAATGAAATTAAAAAGAAAAATATTAAAAGCAGCAAGAGAAAAGCAACAAACAACATATAAGGGAAAACCCATCAGGATAACAGCTGACCTTTCTACAGAAACTCTGCAGGCCAGAAGGGAATGGCAGGATATACTGAAAGTCCTGAAAGAGAGAAACCTACAGCCAAGAATACTCTACCCAGCAAGAATCTCATTCAGATTTGATGGAGAAATCAAAAGCTTTCCAGACAAGCAAAAGTGAAGAGAATTCAGCACCACCAAACCAGCCTTACAACAAGTGCTAAAGGAACTTCTCTAAGTAGGAAACACAAGAAAAGGAAAACACCTACAAATACAAACCCAAAACAATTCAGAAAATGGTAATTGGAACACAGATGTCAATAATCACTTTAAATGTAAATGGAATAAATGCTCCAACCAAAAGACACAGACTGGCTGAATGGATACAAAAACAAGACCCTTCTATATGCTGCCTACAAGAAACCCACTTCAGACCAAGGGATACATATAGACTGAAAGTGAAGGGATGGAAAAAGATATTCCATGCAAATGGAAGTCAAAAGAAAGCTGGGGTAGCAATCCTCATATCAGACAAATTAGACTTGAAAGTAAAGACTATTAAAAGAGACAAGGAAGGACACTCCATAATGATCAAGGGATCCATTCAAGAAGAACATATCAGAATGGTAAATATCTATGCCCCCAACATAGGAGCACCTCAATACATAAGGCAAATGCTAACAGCTATAAAAGGGGACATCGACAGTAACGCAATAATAGTGGGAGACTTGAACACCCCACTTACATCAATGGACAGATCATCCAAACAGAAAATAAATAAAGACACACAAGCTTTAAATGACACATTAGAGCAACTTGACTTAATTGATATTTATAGGACATTCCATCCAAAAACGACAGACTACACTTTCTTCTCAAGTGCACACGGAACATTTTCCAGGATAGATCACATCTTGGGTCACAAATCAAACCTCAGCAAATTCAAGAAAATTGAAATCATATCAAGCATCTTCTCTGACCACAACACCATGAGACTAGGTTTCAATTACAGGAAAAAAACTGCAAAAAATACAAACACATGGAGGATAAACAATTCACTCTTAAACAACCAAGAAATCACTACAGAAATCAAAGAGGAAATCAAAAAATATCTAGAAACAAATGACAACGAAAACACAGCAACCCAAAACCTATGGGACGCAGCAAAAGCAGTTCTAAGAGGGAAGTTTATAGCAATACAGTCCTACCTTAAGAACCAAGAAAATGATCGAATAAACAACCTAACCTTACACCTCAAACAACTAGAGAAAGAAGAACAAAGAAACCCCAAAGGGAGCAGAAGGAAAGAAATCATAAAGATCAGAGCAGAAATAAATGAAAAAGAAAGGAAGGAAACCATAGCAAAAATTAATAAAACTAAAAGCTGGTTCTTTGAGAAGATTAACAAAATTGATAAACATTTAGGCAAACTTATGAAGAAGAAAAGGGAGAAGACACAAATCAACAGAATTAGAAATGAAAAAGAAGTAACAACTGACACCTCAGAAATGCAAAAGATCATGAGAGACTACTACAAGCAACTATATGCCCATAAATTGGATAACCTGGAAGAAATGGATCAATTCTTAGAAAAATACAATCTTCCAAGACTGAACCAGGAAGAAATAGAAACCATGAACAGACCAATCACAAGTATGGAAATTGAGGCAGTGATTAAAAATCTCCCAACACACAAAAGCCCAGGACCAGATGGGTTCACAGGCGAATTCTATCAAACATTTCGAGAAGAGATAACACCTATCCTTCTCAAACTCTTCCAAAATATTGCAGAAGGCGGAGCACTCCCAAACTCATTCTACGAGGCTACCATCACCCTGATACCAAAACCAGGCAAAGATGTCACAAAAAAAGAAAACTACAGACCAATATCACTGATGAATATAGATGCAAAAATCCTCAACAAAATACTAGCTAACAGAATCCAACAGCACATTAAAAAAATCTTACACTATGATCAAGTGGGGTTTATCCCTGGGATGCAAGGATTCTTCAATATACGCAAATCAATCGACGTGATACATCATATCAACAACTTGAAGGATAAAAACCATATGATCATCTCAATAGATGCAGAAAAAGCTTTTGACAAAGTTCAACATCCATTTATGATAAAAGCTCTCCAGAAAATGGGCATAGAAGGAAATTACCTCAACATAATAAAAGCCATATATGAAAAACCAAAAGCCAACATCGTTCTAAATGCTGAAAAACTGGAAGAATTCCCTCTAAGAACAGGAACAAGACAAGGGTGGCCACTCTCACCACTATTATTCAACATAGTTTTGGGAGTTTTAGCCACAGCCATCAGAGAAGAAAAAGAAATAAAAGGAATCCAAATTGGAAAAGAAGAAGTAAAATTGTCCCGCTTTTCAGATGACATGATATTATATATAGAAAACCCGAAAGACTCTACCAGAAAACTGCTAGCACTAATGGATGAGTTTAGTAAAGTAGCAGGATACAAAATTAATGCACAGAAATCTCTTGCATTCCTATACACTAACAACGGAAGAGCAGAAAGAGAAATTAAGGAAACTCTCCCATTCACCATTGCAACCAAAAGAATCAAATACCTAGGAATAAACCTGCCTAAGGAGGCAAAAGATCTGTATGCAGAAACCTTTAAGACATTGATGAAAGAAATCAAAGACGACACAAACAGATGGAGGGACATACCATGTTCCTGGATTGGAAGAATCAACATCATGAAAATGACTGTACTACCCAAAGCAATTTACAGATTCAATGCCATCCCGATCAAATTACCACTGGCATTTTTCACAGAATTAGAGCAAGAAATCTTACGATTTGTATGGAAACGCAAAAGACCCCAAATAGCCAAAGCAATCTTGAGAAGGAAAAATGGAGTTGGTGGAATCAGGTTTCCTGACTTCAAACTATACTACAAGGCCATAGTGATCAAGACAGTACGGTACTGGCACAAAAATAGAAAGGAAGATCAATGGAATAGAATAGAGAACTCAGAAGTAAGCCCAAACACATATGGGCACCTTATCTTTGACAAAGGAGGCACGAGTATACAATGGAAAAAAGACAGCCTCTTCAATAAGTGGTGCTGGGAAAATTGCACAGCTACATGTAAAACAAGGAAATTAGAACACTTCCTAACACCATACACAAAAATAATCTCCAAATGGATGAAAGACCTACATGTAAGGCCAGACAGTATAAAACTCCTAGAGGAAAACATAGGCAGAACACTCTATGACATCCATCGAAGCAAGATCCTTTTGGACCCACCTCCTAGAATCATGGAAATAAAATCAAGAATAAACAAATGGGACCTCATGAAACTTAAAAGCTTTTGCACAGCGAAAGAAACCATAAACAAGACTAAAAGGCAACCCTCAGAATGGGAAAAAATAGTTGCCTATGAAACAACCAACAAAGGATTAACCTCCAAAATATACAAGCAGCTCATGAAGCTTAATACCAAAAAAGCAAATAACCCAATCCACAAATGGGCAGAAGACCTAAATAGACATTTCTCCAAAGAAGACATGCAGATGGCCAACGAACACGTGAAAAGATGCTCAACGTCACTAATCATCAGAGAAATGCAAGTCAAAGCCACAATGAGGTATCACCTCACACCGATCAGAATGGCCATCATCACAAAATCTGGAAACAACAAATGTTGGAGAGGGTGTGGAGAAAAGGTAACTCTCCTGCACTGTTGGTGGGAATGTAAGTTGGTACAGCCACTATAGAAAACAATTTGGAGGTTCCTTAAAAAACTACAAATAGAACTACCATATGATCCAGTCATCCCACTCCTGGGCATATACCCAAAGAAAACCATAATCCCAAAAGAAACTTGTACCATCATGTTTATTGCAGCACTCTTTACAATAGCCAGGACATGGAAGCAACCTAAATGCCCATCAACAAATGAATGGATAAAGAAGATGTGGCATATATACACAATGGAATATTACTCAGCTATAAAAAGGGATGAGATGGAGCTATATGTAATGAGGTGGATAGAACTACAATCTGTCATACAGAATGAAGTAAGTCAGAAAGAGAAGGACAAATATTGTATGCTAACTCACATATACGGAATCTAAAAATGGTACTGATGAACTCAGTGACAAGAACAAGGACGCAGATACAGAGAATGGACTGGAGAACTCGAGGTATGGGAGGGGGCGGGGGGTGAAGGGGAAACTGAGACGAAGCAAGAGAGTAGCACAGATATATATATACTACCAACTGTAAAATAGATAGTCAGTGGGAAGTTGTATAACGAAGGGAGTCCAACTCGAGGATGGAAGATGCCTTAGAGGACTGGGGCGGGGAGGGTGGGGGGGACTCGAGGTGGGGGAGTCAAGGAAGGAGGGAATACGGGGATATGTGTATAAAAACAGATGATTGAACTTGGTGTACCCCCCCCCAAAAAAAATTAGTGGGTGGCTATCATTTCCTTAATCTTATTCATAAATAAATTACTTCACAGGTACAGCAGCACTCATTTTCCCCAGCACATAAAAGGCACATATGTTTTTATAAACTGTCTTCATTTTTTATGGTTCCTCAATGTCTACAAGATAGTTTCTACTTCTTACTATGCCCTTGAACATCTGGTCTATGCCTTCCCTGGTTGTCACCTGTCATTGATTTATTCATGGTTCTGCTTCATCCCATGACAGCACTGTAATTACTTAAACAAAATGGACTATGGCCTTTCTCATCTCTCTACCTTAAATCCCTGTAACCCCTCTAGATCAGGATGGAAACAGTGATGTAGCTGTCAAGATGTGGTGCAACAGAAGTATTTAAGTATGTATAGTTAATAATCTATATTTTGGTGGTTTGTGGTTTTAGGTCAACTATATTAAGGTCTTCCCACTTCAAGATTTTTTTTTAATTATATTTTTGTCCTTATGTTTAGAGTTTCACACTTCAGCTTAAATCTTTGATTAATCTAGAATTTATTTGGGTGTGAAAAATGAGATTGAAATTTAGTTTTCACTCCTTTGCTCATGCCAAATGGCTAGTCCGTTGTCCAAGAAAATGTATTCAATAAAGTATTTTTCTCCCTCAAAAAAAAAAAAAAAAAAAGATGTGGTGCAAGCCTTGGAGCCTTTGGGAACACCAATCTATTCTCATACTATCACTTCCATTTCCCTATGTCTCCAGCTCCTAGTTATTCAAAGAATGGTGCCCAGACTAGTGCCTCAGCACCTTGCGAGAGCTTGTTACAAATGCAGAATCTCAGGACCCATCCCAGACCTACTGACTCAGACTCTACATATTATCAAGTATCCCATCTGATTTGTATGTACATTAACATGTGGGAAGCACACAGGGCAGACCTCTGTTTTTATATTTACACCATTACATTTTTCTCTTTACTGGTCTGCATGAATTCCCAGACTGTTAAGCTCCTTGAGGATGAGAAGTCTGTTTTATTTATTGATGTATCCTCACATGCACAGGTCTGGGCTCATACCTCCTCAGAAAATATTTTCAAAATTATTAGAGAAAGAATGGTTTCTACGATCCCCTAAGAAGTACTTCTTTTTCTAGCTCATTAGTGAAACACTTTTGGGGCTTTGGTGGAGAAAATGCTAGAGTTCAAGCTCAGCTACCTGTAGATTTTCATCTCCAGGATCTACCCAGCATCATGAAGCTAATACAGCTACCAGTAATGAGAACCACATGACAACAGAAGCTAGGCTTCTGCTATCCCAGAGAAGAGGATAATTTGATGGTTCAGTGCTGCTGTTAGCCAAAATGCTTGCGTGGCCCATTTCTCATTAAGGAAAGTAGCCCGGTGGGGGCATGTCACTGCGCCTGGGTGACAGGGGGTCCACGTGGGTAAGTACAGCTCAGCGTGTTTGCTGCTAGGCTTGGCAGGCAGTGAGTGACAAGAGGTGTTGGGAGGATTCCCCATTCATTCAAAGGCTTCCTCCAACCCCACACACTCTGCTCAAGCCTAAATAAAGACATTGCTGGAAATGTACTTCTGCTACTCAGGGCTCAGTTCCTTCTCTCCCTTCCTTACTTC
Source organism: Hippopotamus amphibius kiboko (assembly GCF_030028045.1). Classification (NCBI taxonomy): domain Eukaryota; kingdom Metazoa; phylum Chordata; class Mammalia; order Artiodactyla; family Hippopotamidae; genus Hippopotamus; species Hippopotamus amphibius. The sequence continues at coordinate 53,281,829 of NC_080190.1, read as the reverse complement.
CTGGCTTTCGTAAAAGGTCTATTATCTCAATTAAAAAGATAATTGAGGCATAATACCTGCCTTCAAAAAGCACCCTGTGCAGAGATAAAGAAGCTTGTCACAAATAATGGAAATATACTAAGTACTATAGTGGAGGTATATTCAAGGGGGCAGAGAGCTGGAAGTGAATCAGCTTTGCAGGGAACACACTAGAGCTGGGCATTAAACAACCTGTAGAAATGCACTGGGTGGGTGACTTAGGGAAGGATTCTCATTTGCAAACACTCAGGACCTGAAATTATACAGTGCATTCTAAAAACTGCAAGTTGTTAAATAATGCTGAAAAGAAACATTAAAGAGGCATGGAACAGAAGGATCGAGAGGGTATAGACGGTAGGCAGAGTCAGGGTTAAGGAAGGCCTCTGTAACTTACAAAGCTGTCTGGACTCTATTCTCTGTGGTGTTTCTCATACTTTTGTGATGTGAACCACAACAAGAAATAGGATTTTATGATGATTCAGTAGACAATATATAGAATTGGAACAAAAGTTTCATTAAACCTCATTAAGTACCTAAATTCCTATTATTTCCACTTTAACCTATTTTATGTTTCAGATACTGGTCATGCTTTAATCTCAGTGTCTGCTCTCAAGAGAACCTGATCTGTGATAGTATCCTTGTCTTGCTCTAGATCTCAAAGGAAAGCTTTCAACGTTTCATCACTAAATGGGATGTTTGTTATGAGTTTCATAGATTTCCTTGTCAAATTAAGGAAGTCCTATTCACATTTCAGTAAGAGTTTTTAACATGAATGTTAAATTCCATCAAACATTATTGAGGTGATCATGATTTTCTTCCTTCTATTATTAATGTCTACATTAAATTGTTTGATTTTTCTAATGATAAAAAACAACTTGTATTCAAGGGAAAAACTTAATTTGGGCATGACGTACTATACTTTTCATATTTCTGGATCTGGTTTGCTAATTTTTGTTTAGAACTCTTTAAAATTTACATATAGAAAAATTTATTCTATTTGGTGTACAGCTCCGTGAGTATTTGACAAATGTAGAGTCAAGCAATCATCACCACAAGTCAAAAAATAACACAGTATTCAAGTTTCCAATTGTCTCATAAATGTCAGTTTTAAAATTTCTTTGACTCAGTATTCAACTAAGTTCCATACTTTAAGTTCTTTTCCATTTTTCTCCATCCCCTTTACAATGTACTTGTTGAAGAAACGGGATCATTTATCTTGTAGAGCTTCGTACAAGCTGAATTTTGCTGATTACAGCCCTATGGTTGTTCTTTAACATCTGTTATTTAACATCATATGTTGTTCAACATATTGTTCTGTCTTTCATATTTTGCTAAATTGAATCTGGAAGGCTTGATCAGGTTCAGGATTGATTTGAGTGAGGACAAGGCTAGTTTACATATAGATTTGTGTATTTCATCCAGGTATATGGAATGTTTGTTTGCCAGTTTTTGTAATGTTAGCAGTAGTTAATGACCAGTGCTTCAATATATGAATTCACTACGTGTTACACAATGATGATGTTCTAATTCTTTCATTTCTTCTTTATGCATTAGCTAGAATACTTCTATAAAGAGAAACTGCCTTATCTACTTTTTGGTGACCTAATAGTATGGAAAGGCATGCTAACATGCTGAATTCTTTCCCTTTATTTTCAAGTTTCCAGTGGTTGCCAAGGTTATTTTTTTCTCTCATTATCATATTGCACCCTGAGGTTTTATACATATTTTATATGTTTAAATTCACATCAGAAATTAGGGCTAGTGATGCTAAATTGTACCGCTATTGCCAATAACAGCTTACTCGGGTTGACTTCAAATTTGTTTAGACAGACCCTCCCAGTTGATAGAGTTCTGTTATCCAGTATAAAAAGATATTGCACGATCATTCACTGCCCCAGACTTAGAGGCAGTCATTCTTAAAGGATCTCTGGCTACTTTGGGTACGAAATGTCATTTCAAGACTATAACTTGTGAGTTGTGTGTTCCTTACTATTTGGTTTATTATGTTTTCAAGAGACAGAACAGAACTAGAAAATACACATAGACACATATGTCTGTGTTTATATAGGTATTCTGTGTATATGCTTGTGTGTTTGTGAGTGCGTATTTGTCTCTATCTGCACATCTATCTTATATATCTATCTTGCATAATAGATATATAAATTATACTTTGAATCTCAGGACTTCAGGACAGAGGGATGATTGAATTACAATATCATATAATTACTCACTCAATGAATCCCAAAATACACATGCTCAGTAGTCTCACAGACAAACAAATACAAATAAATAACAGCAACAATATGTTTACTGTAAAAAAATTGAGATTTTTTTTTTTGTTACAGTTTTTCTCTCTGAGAATATATCCCACTAAGATATTAGAGTCAAATGATTGGGGTTTTCAAGTCAGTTGTAACAGCTGCATTCTGAATGATTAGCCACCAAACAGACAAACATTTAATTTCATTTTTCCACATCGCTTCTCAATTTTTCAAGTATCTGATTCCAAAATTAATCTTATAAAACAAAGTACATTCAAAGATGTCTAGTTTCTAACTCTGACCCTCCTTGAATATTTCTGTTTCATCCCCCAACTATATCTACGCTCATACACACACACACACAGTTTGGTATTCTCATTTTTCTTATGTAAGTGATAGCAAGCAATACATTCTTTTCCCCTTTTAGTCTTAAGCAGTAAGATATTCTAGAGAACTTCCCAAAGTATCAATAACATATAGAGATATTCCTCATCACTTTTCACAGCTGCTTAGCACTCCACTGTGGAATACTACAGTTTATTCATCTGGTCTCATATCTGGAGACTGCTGGTCACCTGGGTTGTTTCTAGTCTGTTGATATTTCAAATATTCCTGCAAAGAATGTCGAGAGCATATAACTTTTATATTTTTGTCTGCGCATTTTGGTTTCAATTCCTAGAAGTGGAATTGCTGGGTCAAAGGGTAAATGAATATGTAATTTTCCTAGAAATTACTGTCTATGCCTGGACTGGGACTGGGGGAGTAAGGCACCTAGGGTGCAAATTTGAAGGGCACTTGCTCACAGGATCTTAAAGGTACAAGGCCTGTCCTGAGAGTGACTGCCCCCTGGGTTTTTGTGCCCTGAGCACCTTACTAACCTCAAGTTTGAGCCTTGAAACTGATGCCCATGGAGACAAATTGCTTGGTCAGTTCATATAGTTAGTTGGTGACAGAGCTGGAACTAATACAGGTTCTCTAATGCAGGTCTGGAATCCACCCATCACCCAACACACACACATTAGTCTGCCTTTACTTTTGCCACTGCTCCAAGGAAACACTCTCAAGACAGAGTGGCCAGCCCCTTAGCCTGGGTAAGACCTTGAAATGCAATTCATGCCAGACCATGGCATGATAACCAGCAAGAGCCCAGTGAGACCTAACCCACAAAAAGATGATCGCACTGTTCAAATGGGAAAATGTTTGCAAGATGGATCAACAGGTAAACAAGGGAGATGTTTATCCTTCATCATGAAAATCAAGAAACTTTCTTTAAGTGCTAGCGAAATCATTATGAAAAAAGCCGTTATCAGCAAACAGTGACTTCACTAATGTACAAACCTCTCCTCCCATTGATTGAAATGTGTAGAAAATCCTCCAAAGAATGAAATATTTTCACCTTTTAAGACGGCATTTGTTAAGAATTTGAGGAAAGAGTTTTGCATTTCTTCAAGAATACTCTAAAACTTCAGGTTTTTGATAAAACAGGTAGACCCAACAATTCTTATTTATCCAAAGGAAGTGAAAAGTAACCTGTGCTTAATGTTTATAGAATCTTTTTTCCTAATCACAAAAAGTCTGGAAACAACAAAATGTCCTTCAAGGGGTGAATGGCTAAGCAAATTTTGGTACATAAATACCCTGGACTAATATGCAGGAATAAAAAGGAGTGAACTATTGATATACATAACTTAGAAGGATCTCAAATGCATTATACTGAGTGAAGGAAATCTAACTCAGAAAACTACATGCTACAGGATTCCATTTATATGACATTGTAGAAAAGGCAAAATTATACAGGGAGAAAACAAACCAGTAGTTGCCAGGGCAGGGGTGTAGTGGAGGGGTTGACAACAAAGAGACATGCGGAATTTTTTGAGGTGTTAGAACTGTTTTATATCTTGTTTGTCACCATGGTTACTGTACTATACGCATTTCTCAAAAATCATAGAATTACATACTAAAAAGAATAAATTTTCCTATAAAATACACTTTGATAACGGCTTTTCCATATAACTGGTTTCTTTGTAATCCTAAGTATTTCATTACAATACGTTAAAAAATTATTCTGAGAAGGGGTGTATAAGCTTCATCAGGCTGTCAAAAGGGTCCGTGAGGAAAAATAAAAAAGATTTAGAACCTCTGTTGCATGAGGTGTTACTCTTGGCTTCTGCCTTTGGTGGATCAGAGCTCCCATCCTGTCAATCCCAAGTGTGTCAACCAAAAGCTCTGCTCACCTTTCAGCTGTTTGTCAGGGATACATAGACGGGGGACAGGATCTCAGTGTGTGTGTGTGTGTGTGTGTGTGTGTGTGTGTGTGTGTGTGTGTGTGTGTGTGAGAGAGAGAGACAGACAGACAGACAGACAGACAGAAACAGAGATCCCTGATCCCTGTTGTGTAGTGCCCTGGCTCCAAGCTACCCTGCCTCCTGTCTGTTCTCAGAGCTCCGTGTCCTGGTTGCCTCTGTCCTGACTCCTAGGAAGATGTCCATGAGCAGAGCATTCTGTTCTACACTTTTGGCTCCTATTTTCAGCCAGTGACTTGGTCCAATAACCTTCAATGTCTTATTTGGTCTTTAATGTTATTAAGACAAATCTTTCTGCATCTTCCCAGCCTTTTTATTTGTTGTTAGTGAAAGAATTAGTTTGAAACACCCAGTTTGTCATTGCATAACCATGTTTTAAGGAAGTGCAGCTATCTGGTATTTTTCTCTTCGGTTACTGCATAATATTTTATCTAAATGGACTCTTTAGAGGAGCAAGGCTGTGTCATCCTTATTTTTAAATGAATGTACACCAATGATAGAGAATGCAATGAACTCCCTGATGGATTAAATCTCTGATCTGCTGACCTAGTTCTGAATATTCGTCCAATTTCATTTTTATTTGATATTTCAGTCCTGACTGGATACCATGACCCTTCAGAATAAAAAAAAAGTATTTAATAGATCATGGTTACAACTTTAAGATTGGATGTCTATATTTTATCTAACAATTATTTCTATGGTGACACCTAATTCTGTTCATCTATGGGATTCTTAATTATACTTCCAGCCAATTAAGAAAGAAATAAAGGTAATTCTATGCCTCACAATGCTTTTGGAAGTTATAGAAATATGTTTTCGTGTTGTAGAGTGAGGCTGGGAGATTGAAGGAAGATCCTAAGACGGCTAGCATCATGGCGATGAAGATTTAAATACAAAGAAAAACATTCACACCTATTGTGCTATGTTGAGACTAAAATGAGGCAAAGGAAATCAGGAAAAAGGAAACCTAGAGCCAGCCAGGAATCTTGAGGAGACAAATTTTCAATCATATTTTGAAGATCATTCTAGCTGTCACAGTTACCCAAAGACAGCATTCTCTCTGCTGTAGGTGAGTCTAAGCTCTTCAGCACTGAAGTGCTCTGCCCCAAGCTGCACACACACTTGCCAGAGAGATTTGAGAGGGTATTCAGTATCACAAAGGACATTGGGCCAGTGGCCTCAAGGGACCCCTCCAACACAAAGAATTTGTGAATCTCTCACCCTGGAATGCTTGATTTTTTTTAATTGTCTTACCTAAAATAATCTAATTAGATGTTAGATGATAGCAGATTTTCTTTATTCCCTTTAAAGTGCAGAGTTAAGTTCATCATACTACTTAGTTCTTGGTATAATATTTCCACTGGCCTATGTAAAGCTCTCCTCTTATTTGTTTGTTAATTTAATTATTTAATCATTTCCTCTTATTTCCACACAGTCTGATCTCATGTCTCTCACTCACATTAGGCAAAATTCTAATAATTTACTATGTATGTTTCCATTAATATGAAAAACTGTATCCTTGCAAAATAGGCGTTTGTTTTGCAAAATGTATACTGTTGTTTTACAAGCATGCATTTTCAATTTACACTAATGATATTGTGCAATATATTTCACTCTGTTTCTAACTTTTTTCATTAAGCACTCTGTCCTCATCATCCATCCATTTCGCCTTTTTTTGTTTCATTGCTTCCAACTATGGTATAGGCCTCCAAGATGTGAATCGCACCATATTTGACAGTAGCCACTCTCTATCTCCATAAATAAAAGGAACACCTTATCTATATCCTCTTATTGACTGGGAAATAAAGACTTTAGCATGTGTATTAGTCAAGCTTCCTTGAAAAAGAAAAACTAATAGAAGATGTGTGTGTGTGTGTGTGTGTGTGTGTATTAATATAGCAAGAAATGTATTATAAGGAATTGGTTGGCATGATTATGGAGGCTGAAAAGTCCCAAGATCTGCAGAGTGAGTCACAAAATAGAAACCCAGGGGAGCCAATGGTGCAGTTCCAGACTGAAAAGTTGCAGGCTCAAGACCCAGGACGATGTTCAATTCTAGTCCAAAGGCAGAAAAAAGCTGATGTTCCAGTTTGAAGGCCATCACACAAGAAAAATGTCTCTCTTCCCCCAAGGAAAGCTTAGTCTTTTTGCTATATTCAGGCCTTCCTCTGATTGGATGAGGCCTGCCCACGTTATGGAGGGTAATCAGCTTTATTCAGTCCGTCAATTTAAATGTAATCTCTTCCAAAAACATCCTCATAAACACAGCTAGAATGTTTGACAAATATCTGGGCATCCCATAGCCCAATCAAGTTGACACACAAAATTAGTTCTTAAACCATGTAAAGCCAGGGGCATAAATGCTGAATCATGAAGCACGCGTACCCTTAATTTGATCAGGTACTGTCAGCTCACTGTCCTGGTTGGTAGCCCTAGTCTACTCTCTTTCACTGTGAATCAGGGTTCTTTCTCCCAGGGGTCTTAATCCCTGCTAACGCTCAGCATCATCCAGCTTTCTAATTTTCCAATCTACACGGTTTAAAGAGATAGCCCATTGTTGTTTTAATTTGCATTTTTCATATTACTAATGAGTTTGAACAGCTTGTCATATGCATGCTATCTGGTTTCCTCTTCTCTAATTGTTGTTTTAATATGTTTAAATCTCTAATGTGTCTAAATTATCACCACCTTTCATTTGGTATTTATTTGTACTTCCTGATTTTTCTTGTTTAGTCTTGCCTGAGGTCTATCTTGCTAATCTTTTCAAAGAACAAATGTTGGGCTTTTAAATTTTTCTCTATTGCTTTTGTGTTTTATTTTCAAATCCCCCTCATCTAATATTCTTCTTTTTTCACCCTCTTTGAGAAGAATGATGGTGGTTTATTCTATACAAGATCCTCTAAAAGCACAGCAAAGAGTGTGGCATATATTATAGACACAGTATGTTTGTCAAATGACTGAATTAGAAAATACATTATCTTTGAGGTATATTGATTTATTCTCTTTTTTTTTTTAAATTGAGTTTTCTGCAGAGAAATGAGCATAGAATGACATAGGTATGACCACAGGAGAGAAATACGATGGGTTAAGGGAACAAACAGCTTATATTTAACTTGCCTCTCTACCAAGGTTTGATTATATCCATTGAATGCAAACATGCTTAGGAATGTGGGGAGTGAGGAGGGCAATTCTCTCTCCAGATATTATATCAAAGGACCAGCATACAGAGTTTCTAATAAAACTCCTTTTTTTTAAGAGCTGTTTAAGTTCACAACAAAATTGAGGGGACGGTATAGAAATTTTCTACATACCTCCTATCCCGCACATGTATAGCCTTCCCCAACCCCCACCCCCATTATCTATCAGTATCTCCTACCAGAGTAATACATTTGTTACAATTATTGAGTCTAAATTGATACATCATCATCACCCAAAGTCCACAGTTTACATTAGAGCTCACACATGGTGTACATTTTATGGGTTTGGACAAAAGTATAATGATTTTTACATACATCATTATGGAATCATAGAGAAGAGTTTCACTGCCCTAAAAATCCTCTGTGCTTTGGATATTCATCCCTCCCTCCTGGCAACCCCTGGCAAACACTGATATTTTTACCGGCTCTATAATTTTGCTTTTTCCAGGATGTCACATGGTTGGAATCAAATAGTAAGTAGCCTTTTCAAGTTGGCTTCTTTCACTAAGAAATATACATTTAAGATTCATGCATACTGGGACTTCCCTGGTGGCACAGTGGTTAAGAATCTGTCTGCTAATGCAGGAGACATGGGTTTGATCCCTGGTCTGGGAACAGCCCACATGCCACCTAGCAATGTAGCTCCCGCTTGCTGCAGCTAGATAAAACCCTTACACAGCAAAAAAGACCCAATGCAGCGCCTCCCTCCCTCCCCCAAAAAAGATTCATCTGTGCTTTTTGTGGCATGATAGTTATTTGTTTATAGTACTGAATAATACTCCATTGAGTGGCTGTACCTCAGTTTATCCGTTCACTTAAACTGAAGGACATCTTGGTTGCTTCTAAGTTTTGGTAATTAAGAATAAAGCTGCTATAGACATTCATGTGCAAGTTTTTGTGTGGACATAAATTTTCACCTTCTTTGGGTAAATACCAAGGAACACAATTGCTAGATCATATGGTAAAAGTATGTTTAGTTTTGTAAGACACTGCCGAACTGTCTTCCAATGTGGCTGTACCATTTTGCACTCCCACCAGCAAAGAGTGAGAGTTCCTCTTTTTTTTTTTTTTTTTGAATTCTCAACAGTGTATTCACATACTAATTACACAACCAGAGGGTGTGGTTACTTTTTTTTTTTTTTTGGGGGGGGTACAACAGGTTCAATCAACTGTTTTCATACACACATCCCCATATTCCCTCCCCTCCCCGACGCCCCCCCCCCGAGTCCCCCCCACCCTCCCCGCCCCAGTCCTCCAAGGCATCCTCCATCCTCGAGCTGGACTGCCCCTGCCATACAACAACTTCCCACCGACCATTCCACAGTCGGCAGTACATACATGTCTCTGCCACTCCCTCGCCTCCTCCCAGCCCCCCCTCACCCCCCGCCCCCCCCACACCCCGAGCTCTCCAGTCCATTCTCTGTATCTGCTTCCTTGTTCTTGTCACTGAGTTCATCAGTACCATTTTTAGATTCCGTATATGTGAGTTAGCATACAATATTTGTCCTTCTCTTTCTGACTTACTTCACTATGTATGACAGATTGTAGTTCTATCCACCTCATGACATATAGCTCCATCTCATCCCTTTTTATAGCTGAGTAATATTCCATTGTATATATATGCCACATCTTCTGTATCCATTCATTTGTTGATGGGCATTTAGGTTGTTTCCATGTCCTGGCTATTGTAAAGAGTGCTGCAATAAACATGATGGTACAAGTTTCTTTTGGGATTATGGTTTTCTCTGGGTATATGCCCAGGAGTGGGATTACTGGATCATATGGTAGTTCTATTTGTAGTTTTTGAAGGAACCTCCAAATTGTTTTCCATAGTGGCTGTACCAACTTACATTCCCACCAACAGTGCAGGAGAGTTACCTTTTCTCCACACCCTCTCCAACATTTGTTGTTTCCAGACTTTGTGATGATGGCCATTCTGATTGGTGTGAGGTGATACCTCATTGTGGCTTTGACTTGCATTTCTCTGATGATGAGTGATGTTGAGCATCTTTTCATGTGTTCGTTGGCCATCTGCATGTCTTCTTTGGAGAAATGTCTATTTAGGTCTTCTGCTCATTTGTGGATTGGGTTATTTGCTTTTTTGGTATGAAGCTGCATGAGCTGCTTGTATATTTTGGAGGTTAATCCTTTGTCCGTTGTTTCATAGGTAATTATTTTTTCCCATTCTGAGGGTTGCCTTTTAGTCTTGTTTATGGCTTCTTTTGCTGTGCAAAAGCTTTTAAGTTTCATGAGGTCCCATTCGTTTATTCTTGATTTTATTTCCATGATTCTAGGAGGTGGGTCAAAAAGGATGTTGCTTTGATGTATGTCAAAGAGTGTTGTGCCTATGTTTTCCTCTAGGAGTTTTATAGTGTCTGGCCTTACATGTAGGTCTTTAATCCATTTGGAGTTTATTTTTGTGTATGGTGTTAGGAAGTGTTCTAATTTCCTTCTTTTACATGTAGCTGTGCAATTTTCCCAGCACCACTTATTGAAGAGGCTGTCTTTTTTCCATTGTATACTCGTGCCTCCTTTGTCAAAGATAAGGTGCCCATATGTGTTTGGGCTTACTTCTGAGTTCTCTATTCTATTCCATTGATCTTCCTTTCTATTTTTGTGCCAGTACCATACTGTCTTGATCACTATGGCCTTGTAGTATAGTTTGAAGTCAGGAAGCCTGATTCCACCAACTCCATTTTTCCTTCTCAAGATTGCTTTGGCTATTCGGGGTCTTTTGCGTTTCCATACAAATCGTAAGATTTCTTGCTCTAGTTCTGTGAAAAATGCCATTGGTAATTTGATCGGGATTGCATTGAATCTGTAAATTGCTTTGGGTAGTACAGTCATTTTCACGATGTTGATTCTTCCAATCCAGGAACATGGTATGTCCCTCCATCTGTTTGTGTCGTCTTTGATTTCTTTCATCAATGTTTTAAAGGTTTCTGCATACAGATCTTTTGCCTCCTTAGGCAGGTTTATTCCTAGGTATTTGATTCTTTTGGTTGCAATGGTGAATGGGAGAGTTTCCTTAATTTCTCTTTCTGCTCTTCCGTTGTTAGTGTATAGGAATGCAAGAGATTTCTGTGCATTAATTTTGTATCCTGCTACTTTACTAAACTCATCCATTAGTGCTAGCAGTTTTCTGGTAGAGTCTTTCGGGTTTTCTATATATAATATCATGTCATCTGAAAAGAGGGACAATTTGACTTCTTCTTTTCCAATTTGGATTCCTTTTATTTCTTTTTCTTCTCTGATTGCTGTGGCTAACACTTCCAAAACTATGTTGAATAACAGTGGTGAGAGTGGACACCCTTGTCTTGTTCCTGTTCTTAGAGGGAATTCTTCCAGTTTTTCTCCATTGAGAACAATGTTGGCTTTTGGTTTGTCATGTATGGCTTTTATTATGTTGAGGTAATTTCCTTCTATGCCCATTTTCTGGAGAGCTTTTATCATAAATGGATGTTGAACTTTGTCAAAAGCTTTTTCTGCATCTATTGAAATGATCATATGGTTTTTATCCTTCAAGTTGTTGATATGATGTATCACATTGATTGATTTGCGTATATTGAAGAATCCTTGCATCCCAGGGATAAACCCCACTTGATCGTGGTGTATGATTTTTTTAATGCGCTGTTGCAGTCTGTTAGCTAGTATTTTGTTGAGGATTTTTGCATCTATATTCATCAGTGATATTGGTCTGTAGTTTTCTTTTTTTGTGACATCTTTGCCTGGTTTTGGTATCAGGGTGATGGTAGCCTCGTAGAATGAGTTTGGGAGTGCTCCGCCTTCTGCAATATTTTGGAAGAGTTTGAGAAGGATAGGTGTTATCTCTTCTCGAAATGTTTGATAGAATTCGCCTGTGAACCCATCTGGTCCTGGGCTTTTGTGTGTTGGGAGATTTTTAATCACTGCCTCAATTTCTGTACTTGTGATTGGTCTGTTCATGGTTTCTATTTCTTCCTGGTTCAGTCTTGGAAGATTGTATTTTTCTAAGAATGTATCCATTTCTTCCAGGTTATCCAATTGATTGGCATATAGTTGCTTGTAGTAGTCTCTCATGATGTTTTGTATTTCTGAGGCGTCCGTTGTTACTTCTCCTTTTTCATTTCTAATTCTGTTGATTTGCATCTTCTCCCTTTTTTTCTTGATGAGTCTGGCTAATGGTTTATCAATTTTGTTAATCTTCTCAAAGAACCAGCTTTTAGTTTCATTTATTTTTCTTATGGTTTCTTTCCTTTCTTTTTCATTTATTTCTGCTCTGATCTTTATGATTTCTTTCCTTCTGCTCCCTTTGGGGTTTCTTTGTTCTTCTTTCTCTAGTTGTTTGAGGTGTAAGGTTAGGTTGTTTATTCGATCATTTTCTTGGTTCTTAAGGTAGGACTGTATTGCTATAAACTTCCCTCTTAGAACTGCTTTTGCTGCATCCCATAGGTTTTGGGTTGTTGTGTTTTCGTTGTCATTTGTTTCTAGATATTTTTTGATTTCCTCTTTGATTTCTGTAGTGATTCCTTGGTTGTTTAAGAGTGAATTGTTTATCCTCCATGTGTTTGTATTTTTTGCAGTTTTTTTCCTGTAATTGATATCTAGTCTCACGGCGTTGTGGTCTGAGAAGATGCTTGATATGATTTCAATTTTCTTGAATTTGCCGAGGTTTGATTTGTGACCCAAGATGTGATCTATCCTGGAAAATGTTCCGTGTGCCCTTGAGAAGAAAGTGTAGTCTGTCGTTTTTGGATGGAATGTCCTATAAATATCAATTAAGTTGAGATGGTCTAATGTGTCATTTAAAACTTGTGTGTCTTTATTTATTTTCTGTTTGGATGATCTGTCCATTGATGTAAGTGGGGTGTTCAAGTCTCCCACTATTATTGCGTTACTGTCGATGTCCCCTTTTATAGCTGTTAGCATTTGCCTTATGTATTGAGGTGCTCCTATGTTGGGGGCATAGATATTTACCATTGTGATATGTTCTTCTTGGATGGATCCCTTGATCATTATGTAGTGCCCTTCCTTGTCGCTTGTAATAGTCTTTACTTTCAAGTCTAATTTGTCTGATATGAATATTGCTACTCCAGCTTTCTTTTGACTTCCATTTGCATGGAATATCTTTTTCCATCCCTTCACTTTCAGTCTATATGTATCCCTTGGTCTGAAGTGGGTTTCTTGTAGGCAGCATATAGAAGGGTCTTGTTTTTGTATCCATTCAGCCAGTCTGTGTCTTTTGGTTGGAGCATTTAATCCATTTACATTTAAAGTGATTATTGACATCTGTGTTCCAATTACCATTTTCTGAATTGTTTTGGGTTTGTATTTGTAGGTGTTTTCCTTTTCTTGTGTTTCCTACTTAGAGAAGTTCCTTTAGCACTTGTTGTAAGGCTGGTATGGTGGTGCTGAATTCTCTTCACTTTTGCTTGTCTGGAAAGCTTTTGATTTCTCCCTCAAATCTGAATGAGATTCTTGCTGGGTAGAGTATTCTTGGCTGTAGGTTTCTCTCTTTCAGGACTTTCAGTATATCCTGCCATTCCCTTCTGGCCTGCAGAGTTTCTGTAGAAAGGTCAGCTGTTATCCTGATGGGTTTTCCCTTATATGTTGTTTGTTTCTTTTCTCTTGCTGCTTTTAATATTTTTTCTTTGTGTTTAATTGTCGTTAGTTTGATTAATATGTGTCTTGGTGTATTTCTCCTTGGGTTTATTCTGTATGGGACTCTCTGTGCTTCTTGGACTTGGTTAATTATTTCCTTTCCCATGTTGGGGAAGTTTTCCACTATAACCTCTTCAAATATTTTCTCAGACCCTTTCTTGTTTTCTTCTTCTTCTGGGATGCCTATAATTCGAATGTTGGTACGTTTAAGGTTATCACTGAGGTCTCTGAGGCTGTCTTCTAGTCTTTTTATTTTTTTTTCTTTTTCCTGCTCTGTGGCGTTTATTTCTCCCATTCTATCTTCCAACTCACTTATTCGTTCTTCTGCCTCAGTCATTGTGCTGGTTATAGCATCTAGAGTATTTTTAATTTCAGTTATTTTGTTATCCATTGCTGTTTGTTTTTCTGAGTTCTTATGAACTGTTTCTTGTACTTTCTCTATTTTGTTATCGAGATTTTGTATCATTTTTACTATCATTACTCTAAATTCTTTTTCAGGCATTTTTCCTATTTCCTCCTCATTTATTTGGTCTTGTGGGGTTTTTTCCTGCTCCTTTGCCTGCATGGGGTTTCTTTGTTTCCTCATGGTTGTCCAAGCTTTTGGGGTTGCTTGTCCTGGCGATAGAGGTGTTTATAGAAGACTGTCCAAGCCTCAGACTAATGTCCAAGTATTGGATTAAATGAATATTCAGTCTAGGAAACACATACATGTATAAGACACACAATTATTGAATCCGTTAGGACATAAGGCTCTAGAAAGACCTGACAGAACCCCAGTGTGCTATCAGATATTCAAAGAGAAACCCAGCAGAAATTGACAACTGAAACAGAACAAATCAGAGACAAAAGCAAAAGCAAACAAACAACAAATAACACCCTACACATACAAACATCAATCCAGGGAGATTTTGTAAGCTAGGATCAAATATAGAAATGAGCTGGAGTACCACCAGAGAGAATGGAGATTCTCAGAATGTAATTAGACAACTGTACTAAGAACTAAGATAAAGACAAAAGCCTAATATTAATACCAAGGCAGTGCATCGTCTGGAGAATAGAGCAAGGAGTCTGAGCAGACCGATAGTGTTGCTTATAAGTATGTTAAGAAAAAATACACTTAAAATGGCTGGAAGAAAGGGGAACAGAAGAGCGTAATGTGGTTGGAAAAATGCAAAGAAAAAGAAAGGAATAGAAGTGTATAAAAGAAAGGGATGAAAGGAAAGTATGAAAGATATTTTGTCCGTACTACCAAAAACTTAGCTAGATATAGAAGTGTATAAAAAGGCAAAAAAAATAAATAAATAAATAAAAAATAAAAAAAAATAAAAAATATCCTTAAAAAATTATGTTATAAAACTTGTAGATCCCTTAGGGCTAAGATCGTATTTAATAAATCAAAAAAAAAAAAAAAAAAAGAGAGAGAGAAAGAAAAAAAGAAAAAAAATCCAGAACTGATCCCAGAATGGACCAGTTCAATAGGTATTGATACTACTGTTTCTGTTTCCTTAGCGTCTCAGCTGTAAGTGTCCTTCTCCTTGCCTTGGGTTTTTTTTTTTGTTTGTTTGTTTGTTTTTGCGTTATTCTGTGACCAGCAGAGGTTCCTTTATTGTTCATCTGTAAGCGTTGGTGTGTGGGGAGGGAGAGGGTACAATAGTGGCTCCTTCTCCTGGGAGTGAGTGAGCAGTGGCGCACTGTTGTTTCAGTCAGGCTTGGAGGTGCCTGTTGCAGAGGGCGCTGGTGGCTCAGGCGTACACAGAAAGTCTTAGAGTTGGGCCTCTCTCGGGGTTTTTTCTTTTTGATGCTGGTTTTTTTTTTTTTTTCTCTCGGCAGCCTCCCTGCTGCTGGCGTTGCAAGGAGTTTTAATCTAGCCCCGCCCGAGCGCCTGAGGGTGCTTGTTATCCCTGAGCGCCTTAGGTGGCCCGCAGGGCATCTCTCCGCTGCCTGTTGCAGAGGCGCCGAAAGAGAGGGAGAGGCTATGTGCGCGGCTCCTCCCCCCCGTCCGGGAGCCTGCAGCCTCCAGCCGCCATCATGGCCGGGCAGCTCTCAGGGACCGGCACTCCTCTCCGCGGACCTCCTCCCTCCTGTCCTCTCGGTCCGTCACCCTACCAGCAACAATGTTTCTCACCCTGAACCAGCTCTCCGGTTCCCACGCTCCCGCTCCTGGACCCTCCGTTCAGCCGCGGATCGATGTCTTGGTCCAGGAACGCTGAGCTGCGCTGCGGACCCTCCATATGTTTCTCACTCCCTCCCGTCTGCCACAGCTCTGCCGCTTCACCCTCTTTGCGCCGTCGTAGATGCCTCCCTACCAGCTATGTCGGGCTCCCCGCAGCCCTTTCTGGTGTCCGAGGCCGTCTGCTGGTGTTCAGCTGGTTCTCTGTGGGAATGACTGCGTCCTTCCGTGCATTCCCAATGCATCTGTGGAGAGGGATGCACTCCACGTCTCTCTACTTCGCCGCCATCTTTTTCTCCGAGAGTTCCTCTTGCTCCGCATCCTCACCAGCATTTGTTGTCAGTATTTTAGATTTTGGTCATTCTAACAAGGACAGTGGTATTTCATTGTTGTTTTACTTTGAATTTCCCTCTTGAAATATGATGTAGAACATCTTTTCAAATGCTTATTTACCATCTGTATATCAGTTTAAAAATTTGGAAGAGAAGTTTCTTTGCTTCTTTAAAAAGAATCACTGATCAGGAATTGCTGTTTTCTGAAGTGCAGTCTACATCCTATATAATCTTTAATGCAATGGCTATTTCTTAAAGGTAACTGGAAAGAATAATTAGCTCCATGTTTACATCATCCAGATTTGAATTATTTCAGCAAAAGCAGGTGATTTATTTTGTAATTCATCAAATTTAAAGCACTCAGAACATCAACTATTAAATTGTTAAATCCTTACTGTTTCTAGACATCTGAGCACTGTTGGACACATATTCAAACCTCAGAAGGAGATGTTTTAGCTATAGAAACCAATAAATAGTCATTCCCATAACTGAGATGTTCATTCTTAGAAATCATAATAATTATTTTATTTTAAAAACTTTGGGAATCAAATGAAATTTGGGGAAATTTTGACAGTTTGAACCCAATTGCTATAGTGATTTACCAACACTTTAACAAACTCATCCCTACTTACCTAAGCAGTGTGTAAAACTTGACATTTTTCTTTCTGAATTAATAGGAGGGTACATTCCTTCAAGCTGGAATCCGGAGACAAAATGGAAAGATAATTCAGTAAAAGATAAAGGGTAGCAAAGCATTCTCCCTGTTACAGGGGTAATACAACAAGGCATCCATCCCCCAGGGAAGGCATTGTTTTCATAGTGCCAGTCAGGGTGAATGTCCATCTCAGACCTCCTAAGCTGAATGAAAAATTGCTAATACCTCACTTCATCCCTGGCTCTTTACCTGAAAGTCATTGAAAGAGAAAATATATTGACCTTACTCTCTCCCCTTCAACACAGACACACAGACACACACACATAGACACACATAGAGACACACACACACACACACCCTGATCAATGGAAAAGTGGTTGAGGCTATACTGAGGGTCAGCCCCGAGTTTTGTAGACACTGAATAATTGACCACAGGAAGTGAAATGTTTGTGGCTCTGGGATCAGGCACTGTAGCTTCCCATGTTGACAGGATCAGCAAAAACTAGCTTCTGATTGCCTTGTGTTAGCTGTGCTCTTTAAATCAGTTGGACCCATGACCACGTGAGTGCAAGAGAACAGAGTGCTCTGGCAGCCAAGACAGCATGCTACACAGTGGCTATTGCCTGATCCATGATAGACACCCAGAGGGTTGGTCTTTAGAAACAAATCTTCATGTTGTGATAAAATTAATCTCAGGTGACATGTATTTAAGTTGTAGTCTTTTATTTTGCCATATTCATGAAAAGAAAATGCAAACTCACGTGTCATGTCCAGGTGGGAATAGGTCAAGCAGGTAGAGTCAGACCTAGTCCCATAGCAATAGAATAGGAGCTAATAAGCAAGACGGTCTATAATTTTGAATAAACACAACTTTGGGGTAACCCAAAATATACCCAAAAGAAAAAAACTGATAAATATTCCTTATCTTAGAAGACTAATGCAAAATCAAGAAAGATAGAAGTCATCCAAAGGACAATATTATCTTGAATATTCCACTTAAAAAAATAAAAATGTGGTACACTACAGCATATTTGCAGTTATTGGACAATGGAGAATGTGCATGCAGTTGTATTCTGCTATATGGTTGTATGGTCTGTGCTGCATATAAAATTGCCTACTCTGATGCTTAAGAAAGTCTCAAGTTCTTCTAAGTGAACCACCGGTCAGCCTACTGATCTGTAAGCAAGGCCAGAGAATGAGCAGGAATACCCACATCTGTGTTATGTCATAGGCCACCAGCACCAAACCATTATTAAAATAAAGATGACAGGGACTTCCTTGGTGGTCCAGTGGGTAAGACTCCAAGCTCCCAATTTAGGAGGCCCAGGTTTGATCCCTGGTCAAGGGAACTAGATCCCACATGCATGCTGCAACTAGGAGTCCACATGCTGCAACTAGAGATCCTGCATGCCTCAACGAAGATCCCACCTGCCGCAACTAAGACCTAGTACAGCCACAATAAAAAAAACTAAGTAAATAAATATTAAAAAAAAACTAAAAATGACAAAAACAATAAATTCAAAATACTGCCCTCTACAGTACAACTTGGCAACCCTACAAGAAGACCTGTAGTCTTTGGTGACCCATATTCGAGAAAAGACTCCTCAAAGAATGTATGTTGTCCTGGGGACAGAGGGAGGCTCCACCATGAGACTGAGCAGTGCTGGAGACCAGGACATTTGCTCTCTTCTTCTATCACAGTGGTCAAGCAAGGAGAATAGAAACTAAGCGAGAATTTTACCCTTAACATGCAAACATGGGCAACGTATTTGAAGTTATATTTCATCTATTGATACTTTTTTCAATACCAAATACTAATAATGTTATTGAGACTCACATTTGTCCCATTCTGTAGATGTTTCTAGGACTACTGAGAAAGAAATATTCCCACAAAGGTGATACACCTAGGCAAGTGACCTGGGGGACTCCAAAAGTAAGGTACATTTTACCAAGTGTGACACTAAAACGCAGAGACTTTAAAAACAGAAAATAACAAAAAAAAAAAAAGTGAGTTTTAGAACTAGAAATCCCAAGTAAAAGAAACGTTGATTATTAAAAATATTGAGTACTAAATATACAAATACTATATGATCAGCAATCCCACTCCTGGGCATAAATCTGGAGAAAACTATAATTAGAAAAGATACATGCACCCCAATGTTCATTGCAGCACTGTTTACAATAGCCGAGACATGAAAGCGACCTAAATGTCCATTGACAGATGAATGGATAAAGAAGATGTGGTACATATATACAATGGACTATTACTCAGCCATAAAAAAGAATTAAATAATGCCATTTGCAGCAACATGGGTAGACCTAGAGATTGTCATACTGAGTGAAGTAAGTCAGGGAGAGAAAGACAATAGTGTATAATATCACTTATATGCGGAATATAAAAAAATGGTAAGGTGAACTTATTTACAAAACAGAAATAGAGTCACAGAGATAGAAAACAAACATATGGTTACCAAGAAGTAAGGGGAGGGGAGAGATAAACTGGGACATTGGGATTGGCACATACACACTACTCTATATGAAATAGATAACTAATAAGGACTTCCCGTATAGCACAGCGAACACTGCTCAATACTCCGTAATGAGCTTTATGGGAAAAGAATCTAGAAAAGAATCTAAAAAGAATGGATATATGTATATGTATAACTGATTCACTTTGCTGTACACCTGTAAATAACACAACATTGTAAATCAACTATACTTCAATAAAAATTAAATAAATAATCTAATAAATAAAATTGATGAGAGGATTCTCCAAAATGGAAATCAGAATACCATTTATACTGATTATAAAAATAGTGAATGTCAGAAATATCAGTATCATAAATACTAAAAGATGGAAACAAAGAGTATCAGTGTTGAGAGTGTTCCTGAAAAGCCCTTCCCACCTACAAGGACTTTTACACAGGTTAAAATCGACAGAGCACTTGTGAGTCTTCCTGAATAATGTGAAACACCCTGTTAGTCATTATCATAGAAATCAAAGAAGCTTGCTTTTCCTTAACCGTTTGCTAAATCCTCTTTGTCACATCTCTGTGGTGACACTGACCACCTGGTTTTCCAGACTAAAGCCCCTTTCAGTAGATGGCTTGCACTGTTTTTCAAGAACAGCTTGAGAGCGGAAGCACTCCCTCCCATATTCCTGTTCATGGACATGTCAATCTTTCAGAGAGGCTCTCTAAGTTTCCAAGATGAATAAAAAGGGTAACCAAGATGCACATTCTTAAAAATAAGAATTACAATTAATTTTCTCATTTGAGAGAATCCGTGATCCAGGTTTTGGAGAAAGGGAATGAGCAGTATGGAGTCTCAGTGAAAACGTGGGTGATCTACCCCATGAGGTGCCCAAGGGTCCCTAATCCAGCAGAGCAGATGGGGGATGAGAAAAACGAGCACAGCCTAGACCCTTAAGCATTGGAGATTTTGTGCTACCTGAGAAATCTGCTCCTTTGGCTTGTTTGTTTCATTTTGTGACACTGCAGCTCCAGTGTCCTTGAACAATGTCTTCAGTCCTTTTGTACCTTGGATAAGTATCTGGTAATCTGTTTGAATTGATGAAGTACAAAGAATATTTCAGCACCGGCAAATGAAACATAGTATTTGGAGTGGACAAAGGCAAGCGTTACTACAGCCAACTCTTCAGCCTTTGGGGAAGTACTTCAACATTCTGAGCCTCAGTTCCCTGGTCTCTTGAATACATAACACTTTCTTCATAGATTATTGTTATTGTTATTAAAGGAGGCAATAAAAGAAACCTGGCAGGTCCATGATATAACATCAATGCTCAGGTGAGGGCTGTATTTCTGCCTTGAAAGCCCCCAGCCTGCCATTGCAGATCTTGCCTGGCCTCGGATCCTAAGAGTGCTGCTCTGAGTGCTGTCTGTCACTTTCCTGCTTCAAGCTCATAATGTTGTGAATATGCATCTATTGGGCCACACACCGTGGAGATGGTGCACTACTAAAATAGGTTTGGGAGTCATGTAGCCTAGAGTTTAAAACCTGGATTCATTCAGTACTAGTTTCATGGCCTTAAGCAAGTGATTTAACCACTCTGAATCTTGTTTTTTTCATATGAAAAAAGAAATAGGTGGACTTGATACACAGTAAACATCAAATAAATATTGGCTATTTTGCATTATTAGTATGAGAGGTAAATAATTGTTCATTTTTTTAAAGACTTTATTTTTTAGAGTAGTCTTAGGTTCACCACAAAATTGAAAGAATGGTACAGAAAGTACACATATACTCCCTGTCCCCACACATGCACAGCCACCCTTTCTATCAACATCTTGCACCAGAGTGGCACATTTGTTACAACCAATGGACCTACACTGATACATCATAATTGCCCAAAGTCCATAGTTTATATTAGAGTTAACTCTTGGTGTTGGGTTTTGACTAATGTATCAGTGACATATATCCGCCATTGTAGTATCATATGGAAGAGTTTCACTGCCCTGGAAATCCTCTGTGATCTGCATATTCATCTCTCTTTTCCCCCAGCCCCTGGAAACCACAGATCTTTTTACTGTCTCTATAGTTTTGTCTTTTCTAGAATGTCATATAGTTGGAACCATGCAGTATGTAGCTTTTTCGGACTGGTTTCTTTCACTTAGCAATATGCATTTAAAGTTCATCCATACCTTTTGTGGCTTGATAGACCATTTTTTTTTAGCACTGAAAAAACATTCCCATGTCTGGATGTACCACATTCACCTCCTGAAGAACATCTTGGTTATTTCTAAGTTTTGGCAATTATAAGTATAGCTCTAAATAAATAAATAAATAAATATAGCTCTATAAAATTCATGTGCAGGTTTTTGAGTGAGTATAAATTTTTACCTCCTTTGTATAAATACCAAGGAGCATGATTGTTGCATGGTAATGGTAAGAGTATGGTTAGTTTTTCAAGAAACTGCAAAACTGTCTTCCAGCATAGCTGTACCATTTTGAAGTCCCACCAGCAATGAGTGAGAGTTTCTGTTGCTCCACATCCTCACCAGCATTTGGTGTTGTCAGTGTTTTGGAGTCTGGCCATTCTAACAGGTATACAGTGGTATCTCGTTGTCTTTTTTTTTTTTTTTTTTGTCTTTTTTAAAAATTAATTAATTAATTTGTTTGTTTGTTTGTTTTTGGCTGCATTGGGTCTTCATTGCTGCACACAGGCTTTCTCTAGTTGCAGTGAGTGGGGGCTCCTCTTCATTTTGGTGCATGGGCTTCTCAGTGCAGTGGCTTCTCTTGTTGTGGAGCATGGGCTCTAGGCATGCAGGCTTCAGTAGTTGCAGCACGTGGGCTCAGTAGTTGTGGCTTGTGGGCTCTAGAGTGCAGGCTCAGTAGTTGTGGTGCATGGGCTTAGTGGCTTCTCAGCATGTGGGATCTTCCCGGACCACAGATTGAATCCATGTCTCCTGCATTGGCAGGCAGATTCTTAACCACTGCGCCACCAGGGAAGTCCCTCATTGTTGTCTTAATTTACAATTCCCTAATGACATATGATGTTGAATATCTTTTCAAATGCTTATTTACCATCTGTATACCTTCTTTGGTGAGATCTTTTTCAAGTTTTTTTGCCCATTTTTAAGTTGGATTCTTCAGAGAGGTGAAGTCACTTGCTGAAGTCCATGAAGTTACTACCTAACCAAGCCAGGGGTTTAAACTCAAGTCTATGTGACTCCCAAACCCATTCTAGCAGCACACAACCTCCATGGTGTGTTGTCTAATAGAAGTATGCATATACATGCTATGTCAATTATATGTGTATGTGTATATGTTATGATATGGATATATAAAATATCACGCATATATATGTGTGTGTGTGTATATATATATATCACATACTATACAATTCTTTACTGTATCTCCTCCACTGAAATGTAAGTTGCGTGAGGGCAGGAATGATGTGTGTTAACTATGATACCCTCAGCACCTAGAGGACTACCTGGCCCAACATGCAAGATGTACTTTATATTCTTCTGGGTGTTAGCCATAGTTGTTCTAGGCTTTTCTACAATTGCTTGTTGAGTAAATGAATCAATACATGGGTGTAGAAATTAAAATATAATTTTGCAAATTACAGTGGCATAGGTGCTGTGTATGCTTCAGAAGGAGACAATAGTCCTATTTGGCCTATAACAGTACTTTGTCGATGTTTCTTCCTTCCCAATGGTACTAAAAGTTACTGTATTAACCATGGAGTTTTCGAACAGGTTATGCAGGTAAGAGGCATTCATTTATGAAGAAGTCTGACTTTCCAGGGTAATGTGTGTGGGGACAGAAAAAGAAGAGGGAAGGTATTATTATAATGCAAAATAATCACCAGCTTTTTTCAAAGATCAGCTTAAAAATTCTGTCAGAATGGTTGCTATTTTAGACTATATCAATGGACCTCCAATAACTATAATTAAATTTTTTCCTTCCTAAGAAGAAACAAATGATCAATGACATTTTCTGAAGTTTCTTGTGATTGTGTAGCAGAATGCATCTCTCAAATGCTGTAATTTGTGAGGACCTCAATAGAAGACTTAATGAGGGTTTGGAGACATGCAAACTGAGTAATCATTACTTAGCTGACAAAAAAAGTGTTAACATATCTAAAGATGCCTAAGGTTAATTGAAATTTGGTAAAATGAAAGCCCCGTTTAGGATACTTTTCTTGCCACAAATTGGAGTACACCAGATTTACTTAAACCTCCTATCAACGCACTTCTGCTCATTGCCTCCTCTATTCACACGTCTTGGTTTATGTTTCCAAAAATATGCAGCAGATAAAATGGAAGAGGAAGCCAGAAGGGTTCTCTTAAACAGTTGCAAGACTTAGTATAAATTTTTAGTATAAGATAATACACACTCATAATACAAAATTTGTAAAACATGAAACTTTAGAGAAAAAAGGAGGAAAAATGCAGCTCTATATACCAAAGCCATCAGATGCAAACATTTTGATGTGTTACATTTTATATTTTATATATGCATACTCAGTATATTGTAGATTTTACTCTATATACAATTTTGAAGGTTACTTTTTTAAACTAATTCAAGGGATGGTCATCATCCTTATATATTTTGATGGTTAAATAATACATCAGAAGCAGATTCTAATTTAAGTGATCATTTCCTTATTACTGAGAATTTCTTTTGCACTTCATTGAACATTTTTGTGACTATTTGTTTCCAAACTCAGTATAATGTTCTTACTCGACGGTTCCACCAGTAGAATATATGGATCAAAGATTCCAAGCAAATTTAAAACTCTGTTCTCAAATTTCTGAAACTTTCCTTTTCAAAAAGGTTGGACCATGTCCTTTACTTCCTTTACTAGAAATGCAAATCAATTCTCTCTGGCCTGAGTCTTTCATGGCATATATGTCACCACCCTGACCTTGAAGTTAACCCTGTCCACAGCAGATGGGACCTGGGCCAATCTAAGAAAAATCTCTTTTTTTTTCTGGGTTATATTTTGCTTTGAGAAATTCAAAGTGCATTAGCCTTTTTTTTTGGTTACGTCAGGTCTTAGTTGTGGCACTCGGGCTCCTTGTTGGGGTGCGCTGGCTCCGTTGCCCTGTGGCATGTGGGATCTTAGTTTCCTAACCAGGGACTGAACTGGCATCCTCTGCATTGAAAGACCGATTCTTAACCACTGGACCACCCCACCAGGGAAGTCCCTGCATTAGCCTTTTGTTCTGAAGTGTAAGTTGTGTTGGGACCAGAGGTGATGCCAAGATTGGCTAGAATCACATCACATGCAAGTCAAAGGCCAGGGGGATGAGTACACAGATCCCATGAGAGAAAAAAGGTAGCTTGCAGAAGAAGTCAGTTTCACTGAGACAAGAAGTCGCATGCCCCTGAAGCAGGAAGAGTGTGAGATAGAAGATCATGTCGACCTAAAGGGTTTACACTCCCATGAGGTCTGGCTGCACTTTCCTCTTTCTTATAATCGACCTACTATTTCCTTAAGCTTTTCTGAGTGTGTTTCTGCTCCTTGCAACAGAAAAATCTCTAACAAAGCACATGTCAGTGCCAAAAGGGACAGCACTTTGTATATAATTGTTTCCAATTTATCAAGAGCTTCCAGAGAAGCCAAATATACTGGATATGGGTTTATTGCTTCAGGGCTCACATCGACTTGAGCTTATTCAATCTTTTTCTATGTATAAACTATCACACACTCATGCATATATTTTACGTATACATGTTTGTACTTATACATGTATGGGTGTGTATATGTATGTATAACACACATATATGCATGCATCTGTATATATTAAAAGACATACATATGTGTGTGTGTGTGTGTGTGTGTGTATACACATACACACTCAGGACTAGTTTTTGGATGGTAAGACTCAACAAAAATTTGAAGAACGGTGCAGGCATGGCTCAATGCTATCCTCTAATTTCCTGAAACCTAGAGAGAGAAGAGCATGGGAAGCAAATCTATAACCATCAGCTTGAGAACTATTGTAAGAGAATGTAGAAGATGTTTGTAGTAAATCTATAACCTAACCTAGAGAAATTTAAAATTAGCTTCCCAGGAAAGGGTCAGGGAGGGTGATGTCATGACATTAAAATAATACGCATGTCTTAAGCCATTAACATACTACACGGTAGTATTTCTGTGTCTGGATTAGCAGGCAAGTGATTACAGGGAAGGAGGAACTTACCTGTTGTGATTCCACAGCACGCCTTACATACGTCAGGGATGGTCCGTGTGTCCTCTCATGTACAATAGCCACAGCGATTCTTCATGGTGGAGATGAACATACTTCTAACTGTGAGGGAAGGTGAGGCAAGACTGGCTGTTAGCCTTCCGTCCCCCTGTTAGCAACTGATAGAACTGGGACATGAGCTTGGGGCCACTCTGACCTCAGAGGCCACGTTCTTTCCTCTCCTCTATTGGACTTACACATGTTTCTGTTTCCATTAAACCTGGAAACAGAAAATGCTTCTGTACTTAGGGTCTTGTTTGACTTATCCTTAGGCCAAGTGTATTTTGTAGGGCTTGTTTTACCCTGGTCAAGGGAAACCTATTCCTAACTCAACTTGTCACTATTCCCTCAACTCACATCTTCCCAGACTTCCCAGCTTTTGTAATTATAGCTTTTTGCAGAAGACATACAGATGGCCAAAAGGCACGTGAAAAGATGCTCAGTATCACTAAATATCAGTGAAATGCAAATCAAAACTACAATGAGGTGTCACCTCACACCAGTCAAAATGGCCATCATCAAAAAGACTACAAATAATAAATGCTGGAAGAGGGTGTGAAGAAAAGGGACCTTTCTGACACTGTCGGTGGAAATGTAAATTGGTCCAACCACTATGGAGAATAGTATGGGCTTCCTTTAAAAACTAAAAATAGAGATACCATATGATCCAGAAATCCCATTCCTGCACATGTATCTGGAGAAAACTGTAATTCAAAAAGATACATGCATCCCAAAGTTCATTGCAGCATATTTACAATAGCCAAGACATGAAAGTGACCTAAATGTCTAACAACAGATGAATGAATAAAGATGTGGTACATATATACAATGGAATATTACTCAGCCATAAAAAAAGAATAAATAATGCCATTTGCAGGAACATGGATGGACCTGGAGATAATCATACTAAGTGAAGTAAGTCAGACAAACACAAATCTCGCATGATATTGCTTATATGCAGAGTCTAAAAAAAATTATACAAATGAACTTATATACAAAACAGATCCACAGACATAGAAAACAAACTGATGGTTACCAAAGGGGAAAGGGGGGAGGGATAAGTTAGGAATTTGGTATTAACAAATACACACTATTATTTATAAAATAGATAACCAACAAGGACCTAGTGTATAGCACAGGGAACTCTACTCAATATTTTGTAATAACCTATAAAGGAAAAGAATCTAAAAAAAAAACCCAGGTATATATGTATGTATAACAGACTAGCTTTGCTGGACACCAGAAATTAACACAACATTGTAAATCAATTATACCTCAATAAAAAATAAAAAAGAAATTACAGAATTTGGGGACTAAGATATATAATCACTAAGATAAGCTGAAGGGACCATACACTTAAAAAAGGAGTTTCATGAACTGGATACACCTTAGGGCAATCTCATGCTGAAAGTAAGAGAAGTAAAGCAGAAGGAAGAAGAAGAAAGAGTCTTCCTATTTTGTTTCCTTGTTCAGGCCTTTCCTGCCCTGCCCTACCTCCCCGTGACCTGTCAAAACAAGTTTTTCCCACTCGCCCAGATCTTCCCCAGATGGCATGTTTCTATAGTATCACTACTCTGCCTCATCTGATCACCTACCTCTGAGTTCAAGAGAAGATTCACATTACTGATTTTTCTTACTATGAAACTTTTATTTTCAGGTCCAAGTAAATTGATGTTCACCCTCAATTCCCCACATAATCTCCCAGGCACACTCATTCAATTCAGTGTACTCTACAAGACATACAGCTCCACTGTGGCTGAGATAGAATGTCGTTACTGAAATGAAATGTAAAAACCAAGAAAAAAAAAAATCTCTGCAGCTCTCCCTCACCCTGTTTCCAAAGGGTCAGACTGAAATTTATCCTCCAAAGTATTCTCTTAGGCTTTATCTCACCCTGGAGCAAGTCTTAGATGGTACTGTTCAGAGATACCAGAGTGAAATTGCTATCAGTAATAACATTCTACTTTATTATACTTATGTATTCCTTTATTAACTCATTGAACACACATTTATTGAGTGACCTTTATGTACCGGGCACTGTGCAAGTTACTTAGGGAAAAGATGCAGAATTTGAAAGATACAGATTCTGTCTATTGTAGGAAGAAGGAAAGTAAACAATCATAGAGCAGTGAGATAAAGCTTCTGGTGGCAACTCTGGGGCACTGAGAAGGGCACCCTCACTCTGTCCAAAGGGTATCAGAAGAGAGTTAGCCAAAGAGGATACTTTTGATTTAGCACTTGCAGAATAAATGGAGAGGGCATGTGCAAAAGCGAGTGTGTCTGCAGAACCGGGGGGAATGGGGATGCATGATTCTTTTAGTGACAGAGACTGGTGCCAGAGGCTGTAGGGAGACCACGGGGAGCAGCACGATGACTGTAGGAGACCCACCATGCCCAGGGAACCAAGAGGCCACGGTCATATCACAAAGGGCCTCCTAACCAGTGGTAAGATCTTAAACTTTACCGCCTAAAAACTAACAGGGGTGGAGCAATACCAACACAGCTGCATCCCTAGTGGCTGTCAGGGATGTATTGTCCCTGGTCCAGGGCTCATTATAGGCAGCAGATGTTAAATTCCTGATCCTGCAAGCTCCAGGAGGGGGCTCTAAGTTCCTGGTTTGAAGGAGAAAATAAGAGGAGAAAAGAGAATCCCTGTTTTGCTGTTTATTAACTGTGAGATTAGAACAAATAGATTAACTGGCTCACACTCTATTTACTTATTTGCACATTGAGGGTGAACTGGGCTGCCTTCATGGGTAAATATCTTCGTGTATAAAACGCCTTGCTTACCGTCTTTGTGGAGATAAAGCTCGCTGCGATATTTACCAAGATTCCCTCATTGCTACCTCCTACCCGGGCATTCCACCTTCACCACCTATGTCAATTCTGAGCTTGAGAGTTATGAAAGCCACATCTCCAGCAACAGGCTAAAGATTTAGGAGTCAGAGTCTGAAGGGAAGGTGAGACTTCAACTTTGATGTGTGTGGGTTCGGGGTCTGTGTCCTTCTATCCTATTCCGTGTTTGGGGGGCATGATGAGACGCATCCCAGATCGTTCGGGGGAAGCCATGGGTAGAAGGGGCTGGGCTCCTGATTTATTTCCCATGACTGCTGTAATAAATCACCCCAAAGTTGGTGGCTTAAAAAAATACACATTTATTCTCCTGTGGTTCTTAGGGGGTCAAAATCAAAGGGACCATGCTTCCTCTGAAGGCTCTAGGAGACACCTGTTTCCTTGCCTCTGCCCAATTCTGGAGGCTGTCGATATTCCTTGGCTGGTGTCTTCTTCCATCCTCAAAGCCAATAGCGTAGCATCTTTAAACCCCCCTCTCTCTGCTAGAGCCATGGCGTTGCCTTCTCTCTTCTGTCTCAGTAGTCAAATGTGCCTCTACTTTCCTCTTATAAGGACACTGTAGTCACATTTACAGCCCAAGTGGATAATGCAGGATAACCTCCCCCACCTCAGGACCCTTCAATTAGTGAGTATCTACCAAGCCCTTTTTGCAATTTAAGGTAACACATTCACAAGTTCCAGGGATTAGGACCTGGACATCTCTAGGGGTCACTCTTCAGCCCTCCAGAATTCCTTTAATGAGTGAAGCCCAGGGAACCAGAGGAGGGAGTGGGGTGAGGCGAGTGCGGCACTCAGGGCCTGAGACTTAAGGAGTCCCTCACTTTCAGGATTATCCTGAGTGAGGATCAGCTCCTGAAAATGAGTGTGCCTTTAAATTTTGTGCACTAGATGCCTTGCTTACCCTACCCTAGTCTGGATCCTGTCTTGGAGTGGCAGAGCAGAGATGGAGCAGGAATAGGTGGGGCTATGTCTAGACAGCAGGCCTGAGACAGTCCAATAGAGTCCCTGCTGATTCCAGGAGCTGGAATGTGTTTGCCTGAGTGACTGTGTGTGTGTGTGTGTGTGTGTGTGTGTGTGTGTGTGTATTGAGTAAGAGACAGGGAGGAGGATATAGAGCAGCAGAATGATTCCCCTTGATCACAAAGGTGAGTAATACCCCCTCTCTCGTAACAACAGAGTGGAGTGGGTTTCATTTAGATGGAGCCGGTCTTGGAGTGGCTTTGCCTCTATCTGGGAATGGGATCACAGGCCAGAAGGGGAATGAGCTTGCCTGAGTTTGCCAGCACGGACACCACCGAGGAGCAGATGAATGCCCCCTGGAAGGTACATGCAACAGGAAAAAGTAATGAGAAGATCACAAATTGACACCTGTTAGAACAACCCCAGGGAATGAGGCCTCGAAGAGGAAGTGAAATACAGACATGACACATCATGGATATACATCCAGAGTGTCTTGTCTATCAGTCCCATTCAGCAACGATGTTCCTCTCCTCCTGGCTGCCCCACCAGGACCAGATGCCTTTTGTGTACCATTTGCTCTGGAGCGTCAGTCTCTGGGAAACTCAACAAAGAACAGCCCCTCCCCCAGTCCCGGGCCTGGCTGTCTTCCTCCACACCTCCTCCTTCTCTCCCTCACACACTCCCAGCCAGGAGGACAGTGACTCATGCTAATTATACAGTAACAGGCGAAGAAAACACATACACACACACACACATTTTTTTCCCCCAAACCGCAGCTGGGACTTTCTATTTATTTGTCCGCTATTTATAACTTACTCAGACAAGGAGGTCTTATCTCCTCCCACCACCATTTCCCCAAATGAAATTTCTCTAGTGTGGATCCAGTTTTATCTAAATTGGTTGAACAGAGAAGCACAGCATATATAATCCATACTGAAAGAGATAAGGCTTTCTCCTTGTACTTGATATAAAAATAACCAACATGCAAAATGAGCACGGATAGGGAAAAATTAATTTACTTCCCTGCCTAATTAGTAGATGCAGGATAAATGTATCTGCTTAGCTCCCTAATTATAATAATACTTAGCAGTTACATGAAACTCTTCATCATCAGAAATACCACCCTCTTCTGACACTAAATAATTAATCTTCAGCACTCCTATGTTAGCATCTTATCTAAGCAAGAGAAGTACCATGAGGTTAGAGGAGAGAAGATCAGGGTGAGGTGCTGAGGCCACCCCTTATCATTAAAGCAGAAGCTACTCCATGTGTCCCAGTTCCCTGGCATCAGGACCAGCTCAGGCACAATCTGTCCATCTCAGCCAGCTCAGGGCTCTGCCAGCTGCAGCAGGAAGTTCACCACTGAGTCCCAGAGCCTGCAGATTCTAGCTTGCCTGGCTGCGTAGGTAGAATCCTCCTCCCACAGTGAATGAGGCCACCGTATACTCGGACAGAGGGAGATTTGGGGTGCCATGCTGGAGCAAGGAGCAGTCATCAGACGAGCCCCTCTGGGTGTTTTCAGCCTGTTAATGGGCTTTCTGCCCAATTCCTGGTTTAATCTGCATTTGCTCAGCCCTACATTTTCCTGTTTCTTGTGGTGGGATCCAACTCCTGGCACCTCTTGTAACAATTCAGAGTTCCTGATTAGACCTGTGACTCTTACCTTCACCAGATAACAGAAACTTCTTTGCCTCCAAACCCTGTGGCCTCACAGTCACCGAGTCTTAGATCAGATACCTTAAGCAGATATAATTTCAGCCTCCAATAGAGTCGGGTTTGCTGCTCCATCCTCCTGAGTTACAAGGATGTTGCCTACTTGCCATCCTGGGTGGGGTGGGGGTAGACAGAATCTTCCCCCCACCCCCATCCCATGCCTTCCTCAACCTGCTCCTCCTCCTGCTGGGAGATCTCAGCATGCCCCTAGCCTGGACCATGCCAGCCAGGGCAGAAGCCTTTGTCCAAGATCAGGACACAGGTCAGAGATGAAGCAGAAGTGTGCCCTGTCTCCCTGCCCCCTACACTGGAAACTTGCCAGCAGCTGCAGAAGCCCCTACTGCCTGCAGACATTGGAAACACATTAGTATTATGAAAGAAAGAAAGAAAAATCCAATACAGTCATCACTGTGTTCAGTGCTTAATAGGCCTTAGATGAAGTTTGTTTTAAAAATTACATTTCAAATGATTTGCTAAGGCCTTATTTTTTGTGACTTTCAGAAAAAAAGGAAACACATGGCGAAGCAATGAAGAGTATCTACAACTATGAGATCTTGCCTTTATCTTGTAGACAGGGGAGGGGAAAGGGAGATCAATAAAAACAATCGTTACTTAAATTGCAGCTTTATCATATTTTTATTTTTTTCCTTACTTTTATAAACATAATAGGCCATACAAACATTGCTTACATTTAAAATTTGTTAAAGCTCAAAGATAATATAATGAGATAAGAATTATAAGTTCTAATTATATGCTTTGAGGCAATGAAATTATGCAACTGTTTGGGGGAAAAGAAAATGAATGCAACATAACAGATCTCCTTCTTTCTCGTTTTCTTAATTTGGGGCTTTATCCTCAACCAAGGAAGAAGATCTAACTCCTACCAATTATTCCTCCCCAGTTCAGCTAACAATGCATTTCTGGTTAAATCATATGGGTCCAGAAAAGGGGGGAGGTAAAGAAATGAACACATTCGCTACATCTTCTCACAATGTGCCTGTGAGGTGGTGACTCTTAATGCCATTTTCACAAATCAGAAATCTGACCCCATTGGATCGGTCTGATGTCAAATCCCGCTACCTACTTCTGTTTGCCACACATTGGGCTAGTTCAGAGTATCAGTCAGGGTGGGGATGGTGACAGTAAAAGGTTCTGACAAAGGAAAGACTCAGCAGGGCGTGGTTCTGTCAAGAAATCCCAGAGGCATCAGCGTGTGGGAGGATCACCCTTGTTTTCAAGGAACCCAGGTCTGGAATGAGAGTGAAAGCTTTAGGAGATTGAGTTTCCATTTGATACTAAAAGGAAACTGATGGACCACCTGAGGTCTCACTCTGGAAGCGGCAGTTTTCTGGAGATGAATAAACACAGGAAAGGAATAGACTCCTCAGGGATGTAGTGGAAGAAATACCATCTACAATCAGATAACCATCTGCTCTTGAGGTCATTTCCAACTCTCAGGTACTCTGACTCTGTATTTGAACTCTCCTTGTTGCAATGTTCTCATCCCCAAAGTGAGAGACGGTGGATTAAAGCCTAAACAAGTGCTTCCTGTTTTATAAATGTGTGTATGTGTGTGTCCTTAAATGAAACTTACGCTTAAGTCTAACTTGTGAAGATTCCACATTGCACAGCTGTATTCAGCATGCTAACCACATTTATTGGAAGAAAGAATAAGGAGATTATATTTCCTGACCCATGATTGGTTGATTAATAAAAACAATGGAGAACAGAATTGTTATCTTACTTAGACTGATAGAAAATGACAATCAGGAATGATGATCACAGCTGGGTGGCCAGAGTTTTACTCAGAGGATGCCTATCTTATTTTCATAATAAAAATAGCCAACATATAATCTGTATAACCTGTACCTTCTGCTTTCCTAGTGTATTCTATGCATTTCCCATATTTAATCCGTATAACAAGTTATTGATTATCCTTCCCATTACACAGAAGGAGAGAATGAAGCTTAGGGAAGATGGGTGGTGTACCCCAAATTCCCAGTCTGGTTCTGAAGTCCACACACTCTCCACTGCACCCTCTGCCCAAGCATAATCAGAGAAACCAGAACTCAAAGAGTTAAAACATGATCTCGTCTCATAAGTTCATGAGACATTCTTTTAAGTAATGTGGGCCTGTAAAGGAGGCGGCACAAGCCCTCTGCCATCTCTGAGTCTGTGGCATTCCATCTTGCTTGGACGTGGGAGCCCATGGCTTTTCTGGCTGCCTTTGCTAGTGACCATGCTGCAGAGCATCCACTAGAAATTATGCCACCCGCACTTCACACCCAGACCCCAGTAAAGAAACCTCCACCTGGGTTCTCCCCAAACAGCTTCCTTACTCATCCACAGAACCAGCTTCTCTGAGATCCCCAGCACTGCTATCTGTCCTCAGCTATAACACCTTAAAAGGTTAAAGACAAACACATTCTCTTTTTCAGAAAATTAATTCTGCTTCATGCTGACATATGCTGTATTGACAAAGGGCCGCAGGCCTTTCTCTCCCCCAAATTTTCAAAACAGAAGGTCTCTGTCCAAAATAGAAGTATATGTTACACTGTTCCCATAAAAGGAGGAGACAAGAAGAATCACAGAGCCACAAACATTCTATTTCCAAGTTCACAGCAAACAAAAAATATGTCAGCCCAGAGGGGATGGATTTGGAGGGAACGGGGAGCGAGACATGCAAACTTTATTCTATGTTTAAATCCCAACATATGGGCCATTCCTATTTTGGGATGACAAACACTGACTTCCATGTTTTGTAATTAATGATATAAAAAGAGGAGCTAAACTACATTTGAAGGTCCCAGTAGGCTATCCTCCTACCAGTGGTGTGGAGACCCTGGGCCATCTTGCAGGTTAGATTTGAAGAAGTCAGTTGGCATTGCCCTATTTGAGAGAAGAGTGCAGAGGAGAATCTGGGCCAGGGTACTTATTTCTCCTGATAAATCTCATTTTCTGGGATCAACTTTTAATAACTTATTGTATCCGTAAGATGAAATCTGCCAGGATCCGGGGTTGTTGGGAGGCCCCTTGCAGGTGCTGGGCTGATGCATAGATATTTCTGAAGGCTAGTGACATGGCACCTGAGCCCTAGAAAAGGAGAGAAGTGCTCTGTATGGGACAAACTCAGGTCTCAGTAGATCTCTGGGCCATTCCCAGTAGTCAGGCTAACTGGACAAGCAGTTGAGAAGTCAAATGAAATAAATCCTCTATCTCTTTCCCATGAATGGAAGTTGACTAGTTCTCACAGTCTATGTACATCATGCTACTAGCAGCACCAGGACCCATGTTCCTGAACCCCAGAGTGTAGCCCTTCTCAGAGCCCAAGCTTCATCTCTATTCCTCACCTTGGCTAGCCTTTGACCTAGATCATGTTCCTGATTATGATTTCAGACTATAGTTCTTCACTCTGGGATTCCTGGCTGCTCCAAAACTCCACAGCTAGATCTTTCATCCCAGAGTGCTCATTTAGCAGTTGACCAACTGAGGTGTATGAAATGTGTAGCTTCCTTTTTTCATTTTTTTCTCTAATGAGGCATGTTACATCAGTAGCTTGGAGTTGAAAACAGAATAGTCCACTCAGGGATACCCACCAGCCTTGGTCAGAGTTCTGTCTAGGTTTCCAAAGTTTTGCATATGTCAAGATTTTCAGGTGGTATAGGAAGCAACTTGTTTAGGTCATTGTTTACCATGCTGCCTGTGCTCAGATTTCATGGCTCACATTTTTATGATACAGGAGACGTTTTACCTGTAACCACATCACCCTGGACTTGAGAAACCACACTTTTCCCAAGACCATGTTACTTCTGGTGCAGAGGGATGTTTTCCTTCTCTGGGAGCCTCCTGTGCTGGAAAAACTCTGAGCCTCTTTCAGGTCTGTCTGCAACTGACAGGACTGCAGCCACTTCCATTCTGAATTTTGATCACTTCCCTGGGCTCTGTCTAAGGAAACAGGCACTGTTTCACTTAAAATTTTCTTTTGCATCCTATCAAAAGTATTAGTAGCTTACCCAGAAGTTTACTTTGCTCTGGCATGTGGATTTTCTTTTCTACTGCATCTTTGAATTCATTGTTTTCTAAAGGTATTCCAACAAATTTACTAATTAAATCTTTTCTCTACCTTCATCCATCTTTTAAATATGATCATGTGATTGCTCACTTTTATTTTATTAATGTGGTAAATTACAGTAATTGATTTTCAAATGTTTAACCAAACTTTAATTCCTGGAATTAAAAAAAAACAACCACTTAGTTAAAAGAGTACATTTGCTTTTCTATAACTCTGGATTTGGTTTAATAATAAGTGTTTAGGAACTTGACACCTATGTCCCTCAATAGATTGCCCTTCCTTGCAAACTCTGTGTCAGCTTTTGATATCAAGTTATACTGATCTCATAAAATGAATTGGGTATGAGTCCCTCTTATTCTGTTATCTGGACAAGTTTATTAACATGTGTCTTTTCTTTCACAAATATTTGGAAGAGTTCACTGATCAAAGCCCTTCGGCCTGCAGTTGTTCTTTCGGTTGAGCTGCTGTTTGGTGGGAAGTGTGTCTCCTAGACTTTTAATTTCTTTAATAGGTCTAGGACTAGGCAGATTATTTATGCCTCTTTGTGTCAGGTTTGGTTAAGTAGTATTCTTTAGGAACTTATCTCACCAAAATTTTCAAAATTATAGAGTGTCCTCTTCCTATCTTTTAAAAGTGGCTATGGAAACTGTTGGGATGGTTTTATTTCTAACAGTGGAGTTTATGCCATCCATCCATTTTTGCTTGTTCGTTGCTTCCAGAAGTTTATCAGTTAGTCTTTTTGAATAACTTTGTGCCTTTGTTTATCCTCTGTAAAACAGATTTTTTTTAAAGATTTATTTTATTATTTATTTATTTTATTTTTGGCTGCATTGGGTCTTTGTTGCTGAGCGCGGGTTTTCTCTAGTTGTGGTGAGCGGGTGCTGCTCTTCACTGAGGCACACGGGGCTCTCCTCACGTTGGCCTTTCCCGTTGCAAAGCACAGATTCTTGGTGTGCAGGCTTCAGTAGTTGCTGCACAAGGGCTCAATAGTTGTGGCTTGTGGGCTCTAGAGCACAGGCTCAGTAGTTGTGGCGCACGGGCCTAGCCACTCCACGGCAGGTGGGACCCTCCTGGCCCAGGGATGGAACCCTTGTCCCTTGACATTGGTAGGCAGGCTCCCAACCACTGCACCACCAGGGAAGCACCAAAGGATTTGTTTTTGATTTTAGTAAGTTTGTTCTAGTCTTCATTGTGTCCTTCCTTCTACCTTTTTTTGGGTTAAGTCTGATACTTTCTTTTAACTTCTCAAAATAAAGACCTTGCCTATATTCTACATGTTTAAGGATATAAATTCACCCAGAATCACAGATCTAGATAGGGACCACAAATTTAAATACATCATATTTTATTATCATTCAGTTCATTATTTTTGGTTTGTTTTTGTTCCAATTTCCAGTTTATATTTTATACTCTTTTATTTATTTATTTTGGTATTTGTATCTGTATTCTTTTTTCTACTGCATCTTTGAAATCATTGTTTCCAAAGGCATTTCAATGAATGGTAGCATCTAAACTGTCCTTCCACTCAGTTTTGAAACTTTCAATGATTTGGAATTTTTATTTATCCTAGCAACTGGTCAATTTTGGTTACTCAGTCCACATGTTCTTAAAAATAAATGTATATTTTATTGCTGCTGGATACATGGTTTTAATCATTATTTTAATCAAAAGTCTTGCTGATTTGTTGTCTTCTTATTCTTATCAGTGACGAATAGCATATTAATATCATCCACATTGATCTTGGCTTCATTTTTTCACGATCTTTTTGTTTTAGTTCCTTCAATATTTGCTTTACATATTTTGAGGCTATTGTGGGTTGAATTGAGTCCCCCCAGAAAGGTATGTTGAATTTCTAACCCCTGAAACCCATGAATATAAACTTATCTGGAAATAGAGTCTTTGCATATATAAGTTAAGATGAAGTCATACTGGATTAGGGTAGGCTCTAACCAAAAATGACTGTTCTTATGAAAAGAGAAAGTGGAGACACCGGGAAGAAAATGGCATGTGAACACACAGAGGCACACAGAGACAGAAGCAGAGATTGAAGTGATGTAACTGCAAACCAAGGAATTCCAGGTATTGACCATCACCACCAGATGCTAGAAAAAGGCAAGGAAGAATTCTACCCGGTGTCTCAGAGGGAACATGGCCCTGTCAACACCTTGATTTCAGACTTCTGGGCTCCAGAATTGTGAGGGACCAAATTTCTGTTGTTTTAAGTCACTCGCTTTGTTACAGCAGCCCTTGGAAATTAATGGAGAGGGTATGTTATTAGGTACATAGAAATTTAAAGTTTCTATAATTTCCTGGTGAATTAAAACTTTTACCATCATTAATATTCCTGTTTATCCGTGCTTTTTTTTCCTGTTTTTTAAAGAACTTTTATTGAGATACAATTGACATACAATAAACTGCATATATTTAAAGTGTACCATTGATTTTTTTTTCTTATTAGTAATGTATAGCCTTAAAGTTTACTTTGATATTGATATTACTACTCCTTCTTTCTTTTTAGTATTTGCCTGGTGTATCTTTTTGAATCTTTTAATTTTCAAACTTTGTGTATTCATTCATCTTGTGTGTGTGTGTGTGTGTGTATCTTACAAAATTTTAAAAATAAAGCCCAATACTCTTTGTCATTTAACTGAATTGTTTAGTTTTCTTACGTCCAGTGTCAATTTTTGCGTTTAAATCTATCGTTTTCTTATTCGCTACTTTACCATCTCCTTATCTTTCTCTCTCCCTTCTTTCCTTTTTCAGGAATGATTATTATTATTATTACCATTCCCTGCATCCACTTTTTATTAACTTGTTACCCTAGAAAATCCAACATGCATCCTTAAGCGATTAAAGTTCAATGTAAATCAGTACTTTTATCATTTATTAGACAAGGCAAAGACATTATAACACAGTATCTATTTTTAATCACCTCCTACCATACATGCTCTTCTTTTAATTATTTGAATTCTATAGTTTTAACCCCCATAATACATTAATATTGTTTTAATACAGTTAGCATTCATTTAACTTTATCTATATTTTTACCCTTTCCATTGCTTTTTTATTCCTTTATACTCTCTTGAGCTTCTGTATGGAATTATTTTTTCTTCTTCCTGAAATATATGCTTTAATATTAGATTTAGTGTGGGCATACTGGTGATAACATCTCTAGGTTTTGTGTGTTTGTTTGAAAATATCTTTATTTTTGTTTCATATCTAAAGGTTGTTTTGGGTATAGAATTTTAAATTGACAGATTTTTTTTTCTTTCAGCACTTTAAATATATAATACAATTGGCTTTCCTTTTCCATTACCTATGGTGATAAATCATCTTCTGGCCTTATTGTTGCTACTTTTAATTAATATATCTATCTACCCTTGGCTCAAGGCTGCTTTTAAGATATTTCTTTTGTCTTTGGGTTGTAATTGTATTATTATGTGTCTATGTACGGTTTTCAAAATGTTTCTCCTGTTTAATATTCAGCTTCTTGAATATGTGGCTTTGTATTACTTTCCAGTTCATGGAAAACTCTAAACCATTATCCATTAAAATATTGATATTCCATATTTTATTTTTCTTCTCTTTTACTGGGAGTTGAATTACACATATGTTACATCTTTTCACCATACTTCATATGACTTTTATTCTATCTTTTTGTATTCTCCTTGCTTTTACCTCTCCATTCTCCATATGAATATTTTCTTCATATTTATGTTTCATTCACTAATCTTCTTTTCATTGTGACCAGTTGGCTGATAAGCCCTAAAATGAATTTTTAAAATTCAATTATTTAAGTTCTAGGTTTTGCATCTCCCTTATTGCTTCTAGAGATTAAAAGCCTTATTTGCAAGTGAGAGTAGATCACAAAGTTCTGTCTATAAGCACTGATGGGCATCCATTACAGTTGAGTAAAGCAGACAGAAAAAATACAATGAAAAAGAAAAAAGAATCTAACTCTGCGTGCAGGGCAGGAATATATGCTAGCCACCCCCAAAAGCTGGAGGAGGTATCAGATGACTAGTCAAAACATCATAGACCAACCTGCTCTCCACTTGCTGCCCTCCAACAGGCTAATAAGTATAGAATGGAAATAACAGTGGAGTGCTAACTGTGAAACTGCAGGGGACAAGCTCCTTCTAGAGCACAGAGTAAAGGGAAGATACAAAGCCAAGAAGGAAGCAGACATTGAGAAATAACTTCTGGAAAACAGCCCACAATCTAAACCCAAGGAATCACCACAAAGGGATGAGGGGCTATTTAGGGGCAAAACTGTTCTGTTTCCTTATTGTGTCTGTCATTATTTGAATCTACACATTGAAATATATACCAAGAAAAGGTCAGTTTTGCTGTATGGTGGCTAAAAAAAATTTTTTTAAGGAACAGGAAATAATATGTTTTCTCACAAACTCTGAGATAATACATTGCTAACAGGTCTACTCAACAAGAAATATCAATGGTAATTCTTGAGCCAAAAAAATAATATATTATTTGGAAATCAGGATCTAGAAAAAGAAATGAGGCTCACTGGAAATGGAATGTATAGTGGTGAAATAAAACATAATTTTTGCTTACTTTTAATGCCTATAGAAGATAATCAATGTCCTAAGGTAAATCTAATATAAATGTGTATATATAACAAGTTTAAAATAAAATATATAACGACACTATCACAACGGATGGGAGATTGGGAATATACTCTTGTATGAACCTTACATTCGGTGTGAAGCAGTGTACTGTTATTTGAAGGCAGACTTAGATTAATTAAAAATATATATTGTAAACTCTTGGGCCATCCCTAAAACGTTTTAAGTGGTGTAAGTAATAAGTCAATAGAGGAAATAAAATTCTCAATTAGCCCAACAAAAGTTAGGAAAAGAAGAAAAATAAAGATGAAAGAAATAGAAAATGGCTAACAAGGTGGTAGATATAGATCTATAATCACATGGAAAGTAAATGTTATAAACAAATTATTTAAAAGATTGAGATTATCAAATAGAACACAAAGCAAGACCTGACTATCAATAGCTACAAGAAATCACATTAAATAAAAAAATAGATATTAAAAGTAAAAAGATGGATTTCCTTCTCATTTAGGTCACCACAGAGCATTGAGTAGAGTTACCTGTGCTATACAGTAGGCTCTCATTAGTTATCCATTTTATACATAGTATCAATAGTGTATATATGTCTATCCCAATCTCCCAATTCATCCCACCCCATACATTTGTTCTCTATGTCTGTGTCTCTTTTTCTGCTTTGTAAATAAGATCATCTATACCAATTCTTTCAGATTCCACATATATTCATTAATATACAATATTTGTTTTTCTCTTTCTGACTGTAAAGCAACTATACTCCAATAAAAAAAGTAAAAGGATAAAAAAATATATCATGCCAACACTAACTAAAATAAACTGAAGGAGCTATGTTAATGTCACACAACACAGATTTCAAACAAAGAATATCTTCAGTGACAAATATGGGCATTAATTAATGATAAAAGAGTTTAATTATCTGAAAAGATACATCAATCCAAAAGTAATGCCTTTAACAAAGAGCTTCATAATACATGAGGAAAAATTGGCTAGAACTAAAATGAGATAGAGCCATGATTCGAATCAGAAGCTTCAACACTTCTCTCTCAATTGATAGTACAAGTAGGCAGAAAATCAGTAGGTCCCAGCAATCCAAAGTGTAATTTAAACTGACAAATGAATCTAACTGTATTACAAATGTAAAACATAACCACAATAAGGTGTGGGAAAGAAAAGATCTTACCTAATTATCTTTGCAAACAATGATTTCAACCAGGTATCATATCATAAGCCTAAAGCAAAAAGAACTGTACAAAAACACTATATTCTTTTTTTTAATACATCTTTTTTGGCATATAATTGCTTTACGTGTTAGTTCCTGTTGTACAACAAAGTGAATCAGCTATATGTATACGTACATCCCAATATCTCCTCCCTCTTGAGCCTCTCTCCCACCCTCCCTATCCCACCCCTCTAGGTCGTCACAAAGCACAGAGCTGATCTCCCTGTGCTATGCAGCAGCTTCCCACCAGCTATCTATTTTACATTTGGTAGTGTATATATTCAATGCTACTCTCACTACATCCCAGCCTCCCCTTCTCTCACCCCCAACCACCCCATGTCCTCAAATCTATTCTCTACATCTTTATTCCTGTGTTGCCACTAGCTTCATCAGTATCATTTTTCTTGATTCCATATGGATATGTTAGCATACAGTATTTGGTTTTCTCTTTCTGACTTACTTCATTCTGTATGACAGACTCTAGGTCCATCCTCCTCACTGCAAATAACTAAATTTCGTTCCTTTTTATGGCTGAGTAATATTCCATTGTATAATTGCGCCACACCTTTATCCATT
Source organism: Hippopotamus amphibius kiboko (assembly GCF_030028045.1). NCBI lineage: Eukaryota > Metazoa > Chordata > Mammalia > Artiodactyla > Hippopotamidae > Hippopotamus > Hippopotamus amphibius. The sequence continues at coordinate 53,240,536 of NC_080190.1, read as the reverse complement.
CATCTGACGATGGACATTTAGGTTTCTCCCATGTCCTGGCTGTTGTAAATAGTGCTGCAATGAACATTGTGATACATGTATCTTTTTGCATTACGGTCTTCTCAGGGTATATGCCCAGTAGTGGGATTACTGGGTATTATGGTAGTTGTATTTTTAGTTTTTTAAGGAATCTCCATACTGTTTTCCATAGTGGCTGTATCAATTTACATCCCCATCAACAATGCAGGAAATTTCCCTTTTCTCCATACCCTCTCCAGCATTTATTGTTTCTAGATTTTTTTGATGATGGCCATTCTGACCAGTGTAAGGTGATACCTCATTGTGGTTTTGATTTGCATTCCCCTAATGATTGGTGATGTTGAGCATCTTTTCATGTGTTTGTTGGTAATCTGTATGTCTTCTTTGGAGAAATGTCTGTTTAGGTCTTCTGCCCATTTGTGGACTGGGTTATTTGCTTTTTGTGTATTAAGCTGCATGAGCTGCTTGTATATTTTGGAGATTAATCCTTTGTCAGTTGCTTCATTAGCGAATATTTTCTCCCATTCTGAGGGTTGTCTTTTTGTCTCATTTATGGTTTCCTTTGCTGTGCAAAAGCTTTTAAATTTCACTAGGTCCCATTTCTTTATTTTTGTTTTTATTTTCATTACTCTAGAAGATGGGTCAAAAAGGATCTTGCTGTGATTTATGTCATAGAGATAAACACTATATTCTAATTGGTAAATGTGTTTCTCACAGGAGTACAGGTTATTCCGAAACTACTTTACATATACACTACGTGTGGACAAAATCATATGTATTTAGACAGTGAAAGCCAGGTTTTTCACCATCAGAGAAAGACATAACAAATAAGCAAAGAGGTAAGGCTAGAATGAACCCATGATGTTGGATTGGAGTCAAGTATATCAGTATGAACTTACATTTTTTAATATATGTACAAATATACAGAAACAGAAATAAGCATATCTTGATCTCCAAGCACCATTGTGGCCTCCTTGGAGAAATGGAGCATTCTAGGGCTGGGACAAGATGAGTACAAGATAAGCCTGGAGTATCTTTTGGTGCCAGAATTAAGGACATGCTTAAAGAAGAAGAAACATAAAAGCATGGGGGCATGTTAGAAAGTTGCAGGAACCAATCTGTAAGGGCTCCTGATGACCAATGCGGGAATCATTTGAGCAACAAAGTTAAAAGTAATAGTTTGGGGTTATAACCCAAAGAATAAACATATAAATGTATAACTGAATCAATAAATAAGTGAGGTATAAAGAGCAACTTGTCCTTACAGAAAAATCTCAATTAATAAACATAGAAAAATAACAGAAATGGAAAAATACCACTAGAATGCCATGGTAATAATTGCTCAAACAAAATCCACTGATGAATGCCAAATTTAGTGAAAGAAATATTAGAGAGAAATAGGATATTTGCATGTCTTCAAAGTATCTTTCTTGAAATATTTGTTAACTACTATGATGATTTTAATATCTGTCCACAAATTCTTTGACATTTCTCCCAGATGGTGAGGCATAATTCCTCACTTCTTGGTCATGGGTTGAATTTAGTGAGTCACATCTAACAAATAGTAAAGAAAGGGAAATAATAACTTTACAGTACAGAAACCTGGCAGACACATCTTTAACCAAGTGATCAAGGTTAACATCACCTGTCATATTGCTATCACATGCCCCTGATTATGACGCAATATAAAAGGGCCATCACCTCTCCGGTGTTCTTTCCAAAAATGTACAACCTCAGTCCAATCATGAGAATATATACAGATATAGATCAGGGAACATTTTATAAAACACCTGACCAGTACAGTTCAGAAGTGTCAAGGTCACCAAGACAAGGAATAATTGATGACTTACTACCAATTAGATTAAGAGTACATGACAACAAAATGCACTGTACAGTGCAAGGTTGGATCCTAGAATTTTTACAAAAGGACAATGGTGGAAAAACTGAGGAAATGTGAATAAAGTCTATAGTTATTAGTATTTTTCTGATGTTAGTTTCTTAGTTTTGTTCATTGAACCATGGTTATGTAAGATGTTAACATGGGGAGAAGCTGTGCACAGGGTATACAGAAACTAGCTTTGGAGCACTTCTCTACACCTGAAATTATTTCAAAAAAATTAAAGAAAAAGTGATATGGAGTTTAATAATATTCCACTTTAGAAAAAGATGGCCTATATAGCTGTCCTGTTTTAAATTACCACCAACCTTCAGTCAATCCTAGTGGTTTCCATGTCCTAAGAGTATAGAAATTGTCTTCCCACTATGCGTCCCTCTTTAGTGTCATCCATGTAGGGGTAAATTCAATTTGTTATACCTTTTATCCAGCTGGATATAGTTTGGTTCCTGCAAAAGTGAATCATAAGTCTCACCAATTCAAAGATAAAAAATTAGTCTTGAAATCATTTTTTACATTGTTCATGCCATTTTGCTGATTTTCTCACAAAAGGGTATTCTTTTTCTCTTATATTGTCTAATAGTTATTCTCTATGTAATATATCACACATAGCTTAAGTCTCATTAAAACAATTTTGTTTTATAATTCTACAAGGCACTTCAGGATTTGTACTTCAAATAGTACATATATTTACATACTGTATTGTATATTTTATTGTGTGTGTGTGTGTACCTTTTGTTTTACTTGTGATTTGTCCTACAATTAACATTTCCCAGTACATGTAGGTAAATTCAGTGGCCTTTCTATGTCTCTTTCTCTAAGGCGCGCAGAGTCACACACCCAATATATCCATAGTAGTATAAAATATCTCTTCCCAAGTCTGTTGCAAGGAACATTATTCTCTCAAGATGATCCCAGATCAAAGAAACCAAAGGTAAAATTAATATGAAAATTTTGAATATTATATTTCTTACTCAGAGATTTCAAAGCACATTAAAATCTCTAAAATCTAATAGAAAATATAATTATTTGACTTAGATATTTACCAACTTATTTTTTCATATAATACGTATCATTTTTGGAAGCCAATTTGGGAAACATTGTGCTGTAATAAACAGAATATAGGGCTTCCCTGGTGGTGCAGTGGTTAAGAATCAGCCTGCCAATGCAGGGGACATGAGTTTGAGCCCCGGTCCCGGAAAAGCCCACATGCCACGGAGCAACTAAGCCCCTGCACGACAACTACTGAGCCTGTGCTCTACAGCCCGCAAGCCACAACTATTGAGCCCATGCACTGCAACTACTGAAGCCCGCATGCCTAGAGCCCGTGCTCCGCAACAAGAGAAGCCACTGCAATAAGAAGCCTGTGCACTGCAATGAAGAGTAGCCCCTGCTCTCTGCAACTACAGAAAGTCTGTGCACAGCAACGAAGACCCAATGCAGCCAATAAATAAAAAATAAAATAAGTAAATTAATTAAAAACAACAACAACAGAATATACCATAAAGGCCAAACTGCTGCTATTTCAAGCTGGCTTATAGCTCATGGTGTCCAGTGTATGCATGTAAGGAGATTTCTAAGCCTGCAGCTACACAGATGGGTGGATTAGATATATAGATAATGATAAGTAGGTAGATAGATAGAAGAGCCACTGTTTGGTATATCCCAGTAGTACCCTATCAAATGAGAGAAAACAGTGGTGGAAGGAATACAGAAGAGTAAAGTATTTTGGATAATGCCTTAAAGATGGCACAGGCAAAAAAGCAAAATAAATGCAATATTTAATATTTGTATAACATTTTATGATACTTCTCACATGTACTTCCTTTTTTCTATGTTTCCATGGGACCCTTGGATATTATTTTAATACTTACCATGATGTTTTTTATAAATCCTTATTTACCAATCTCTTTTTCACTCATGTAAGTTCCAAGTGGTAAGAAAAATATCATATTCATAATTTAAATTTATTTATTTATTAGCTGTGTTGGGTCTTCCTTACTGCATGTGGGCTTTCTCTAGTTGCAGTGAGCAGGTGCTACTCTTCATCATGGTGTGCAGGCTTCTCATTGCAGTAGCTTCTCTTGTTGCAGAGCATGGGCTTCAGTAGTTGTGGCATGTGGGCTCAGTAGCTGTGGCACATGGGCTCAGTTGCTCTGTGATATGTGGGATCTTCTTGGCCCAAGGATCGAACCCGTGTCCCCTGCATTGGCAGGCAGATTCTTAACCACTGTGCCACCAGGGAAGCCCCATGGTCACAATTATATCATGAATGCCTAGTAATGGCACGGCACAGAGTTCAAAATAAATATGGCTTTGATGAATGAAATTTATAAAAGCACCATATCTGAAGTTATATGTTGTAGCAAAGGTGCAAAAACAGGTGAGTTTACAGATTTAATATTTTAATAATGATGATAATAATCAAATAAGAACAATGTTATGCATTGGGAATTTAGAAAAGAAAATAAATGAGTTTTTAAAAATAATGAATAGGAAAAAGATTAAAATGAACTAGAAGACAGCAATATTCTGTGTATTGAAAAATAAATATCCAACAAAACAAAAAAAGGGGGAAGCATGTACAAATAAAGTGAGAAAGATGAAAGGAGATATAACAGTAATTCAGAAGAGATGTTTAACTTATAATAACATACGACAGATAGCATATATTGATTGATCTGAAATTTTATGTAGCAGGTATTTCTCATAGAATATTACCAATTCACACTACAAGTCATTACAAACTGAAGTAAAAAAACTTAATAAATACATAACATGAAAAAGTAGCTCATAAATTTGTCAAAAATGACCCAAATGAAGCCTCAGATATTGTTGATTACTAAAGCTAGTTTTTACAAATATTCAGCAGCAGAAAATTTCTATACAACAGAAAATGATCTAAAATCCAGAAGAAATAAGGCAAAAACAATTTGGTTTATAAGGAAAATGTGACCTGATATCAAAAACCAGGATAATGAAAACAGAAAATCATAGGTCAATGAATATAGATTTGGAAATCCTCAATTCTTTCATTTTTTTTTACTTAATTAATTTATTTATTGGCTGCATTGGGTTTTCGTTGCTGCACTCAGGCTTTCTCTAGTTGCGGTGAGTCGGGGACTATGCCTCATTGTGGTGCACAGGCTCCTCACTGAGGTAGCTTCTCTTGTTGCAGAGCACAGGCTCTAGGTGCATGGGCTTCAGTAGTTGCAGCAATAGTTGTGGTTCACGGGCTCTAGAGCACAGGCTCAATAGTTGTGGTGCACAGGCTTAGTTGCTCCATGGCATGCGGAATCTTCCTGGACCAGGGATTGAACCCGTGTCCTCCGCATTGGCAGGCGGATTCTTAACCACTGCACCACCTAGGAAGTCCCTCAATTCTTTCTTAATGTAAGTTAGTGGCTCACTAAAATATGACCAAATAAGGTTTAATCTTTTAAACAGAAATATTAAATATTAAGAACTTCACTGTAATAAAACATCAAATCAATTGGCCAAATAAAAAAAAAAGCAAAATAAAATTCATCTCAATAGAAACCAAAAAGCCTTGTTAAAATATAAAATTCTTTCTAATAAGTGGTATATACTAAGAACCAATATTCAAGATGATAATAACTGTGAAAATAATAAAAGTGATTCCATAAATATAAGAATCAAATGAAGACAATTCCTGCCATTATTGTTCTTTTAATACTCTGTGGATAATCAAGTCACTTATGTAACAACAGCAACAAAAATAATAATATTGTCATCAAGACTCATGTCTTGAATTTCTACTAATTTCCAGTTTTAGTTCTTATGTCTATTAAAATGCCTTATTATCTCTTAGGTTTGTAGATGAAAAAGAGGTTATATGACCTGCCCAGGGTCTGACAATCCTGACTTCAAATCTCATCTTTACAGTGAACTAGTTCTAGGTCTTTTAGCAAAGGTAAATGAGCAAAACAAACAAACAAACAAATAAACCAGACAATTCATAAGAGAAATAGACTAGTAAATATTATAAACAAATGAAAAAAATTTTTCATCTTTGCCAATAATCAAAGAAATGCTCATTAAGGTAACCAGTTCTTTTTTCATTTTTGAAACTGGCAAAATGTGAATAACCTAAATATCTGATCCTAAGAAGAATGAGAAAAATGTTTTCTCTTGTATAATGAAGGTGACAGTGAAAATGAGAACAGAAAACATCAAGGAATAAAAATGACAATATTGTGTTAGGAAACATAGTTTTCTAGTTCTTGACAGGATTAAATAAATTGTCCACCATTTGGGGGAAAAACTGTTATATTAAATATATTCCCATGTATATAGTACTCATAGTAGTGGAAGGTAGGAAACCAATCTAGTGTTTCTGTAATAGCAGAATGGTTGAGTAAGTCACAGTTGATTCACTAAATTGACTGTTATATACAACTGTTAAAATTATGTTTTCAAAAACTACATGGGAACTATGATATACATTAATTTTAACTGAAAAAATGTGAAAAATATAATGAATACTTTGATATGACAAAGGTATTTGCAGATGAAACCTACCATGACATTGGGTATAAAAAAATTCACCAGTGATGCCCTTGAGCTGTGGCTTTTGTAGAGTCATTCAGTAGTAGAATGCAAAAGACCCCAGTGTTCTGCACAGTGGGGATCTGTTTTCACATCAGCCTCTCTCTCCTAATGTTACTGTAAAGCACTACATTTATTCCAAAGCTGCAATAGAATGCTGATGATGCCAGAGACCACACAGAGATGATGCTCTCAATTTAAGGAGACAGAGTTGCTGTTTCATCCAGCCATTAACAGATGAGCAAGACACCAGCAGGTTACACTGCATGTGGTAGGAAAGCCAAGTATTGTGGGCATGGCTTGAAAGAAAAAGGCTGAAGTTTGAGCAAAGATTAAGAACTGAAGGATAAAGACTTTAAAAAAGGTGAAATAATGTAAAGCAACAACTCATAAAGATGTATTTTCTTGAAAGAGGTATGATACTCATTATAAGCTGATCAAGAATGATTATCTAGAAACATGAAAATTTTTCTAATTTAAAGAATTTCATGATTTATTGGACTTTATGAAAGGATTTGTTAAATTTGGGGAATTATGTCATTTATAATAATCTTTGATTTCTTAGATGAAAAGCATGAATGTTCAATTCAATAATAGTGTTTAACATAAGCAAATAAAGAAAATCACACTTCTGGGAAAAGAAAAAAGACTTGATGCAAATCTGACTAGTCCAGTGAAAAAAATTCCAACACAGGGCCCCAAAGGAGATTTCCATTACATACAAGAAGGTGAATCCAGATGAAACAATATTTTTCATTAGTTACTCTGATTAGGAATTAACCTCTGTTTCAGCTAACTGCTGAACAATCATTGACAGGAAGATACTGGAACTCACCAAAAAAGACACTTCACATCCAGAGGCAAAGGAGAAGCCAAAATGAGATGGTAGGAGGGGCACAATCACAATAAAATCAAATCCCATAACTGCTGGGTGGGTGACTCACAAACTGGAGAACAGTTATACCACCCACCTAGAAGCCCACCCACTGGGGTGAGGGTTCTGAGCCCCATGTCAGGCTTTCCACCCTGAGGGTCCGGCAATTCCCGGGAGAAATCCCCAGAGAATCAGACTTTGAAGGCCAGCGGGATTTGAACACAGGACTTCCACAGGACGGGGGAAACAGAGACTCCACTCTTGGAGGGCACATAAAAAGAAGTGCGTGCACCAGGATCCAGGGGGAAGGAGCAGTGGCCCCACAGGAGACTGAACCAGACCTACCTGCTGATGTTGGAGAGTCACCTGCAGAGGTGGGGGATGGCTGTGGCTCACTGTGGAGACAGGGACGCTGGCAGTGGGGGTTCTGAGAAGTGCTCACTGGCATGAGCCCTCCCAGAATCCACCATTAGCCCCACCAAAGAGCCTATAAGCTCCAGTTCTGGGTAGCCTCAGGCCAAACAACCAACAGGGTGGGAATTCAGCCCCACCCATCAGCAGACAAACAAATTAAAGTTTTACTGAGCTCTGCCCACCAGAGCAACACCCAACTCTACCCATCACCAGTCCCTCCCATCAGGAAGTAGGCACAAGCCTCCTAGATAGCCTTATCCACCAGAGGGCAGACATCAGTAGCAAGAAGAGCTATAATCCTGAAGCCTGAGGAAGGAAAACCACAACCACAGAAAGACAGAGAAAATGAAAAAGAAGAGAACTTTTTGCCAGATGAAGGAACAAGATAAAACCCCAGGAAAGCAATTAAATGAAATGGAGATACCCAAACTTCCAGAAAAAGAATTCAGAATAATGATAATGAAGATGATCCAGGACTTTGAAAAACACTGGATGCAAAGATGAAAAAGATGCAAGAAAGTTTAACAAAGACCTAGAAGAATTAAAGAACAAAGAGAGAAAAGCAATACAATAACTGAAATGAAAAATACACTAGAAGGAAACAATAGCAGAAGAACGCATAAGTGACCTGGAAGACAGAATGGTGAAAATCACTGATGCAGAAAAGAATAAAGAAAAAAGAATGAAAAGAGATGAAGACAGCCTAAGAGACATCTGGGACAACATTAAATGCACCAACATTCGCATTATAGGGGTCCCAGAAGGAGAAGAGAGAGAGAAAGGACTCGAGAAAATATTTGAAGATATTATAGTCAAAAACTTCCCTAACACGGAAAAGGAAATAGGTACCCAAATCCAGGAAGCAAAGAGAGTCCCAGGCAGGATAAACCCAAGGAGAAACACACCAAGACACATAGTAATCAAACTGACAAAAATTAAAGATGAAGAAAAATTATTAAAAGCAACAAGGGAAAAATGACAAATAATGTACAAGGGAACTCTGATAAGGTTAACAGCTGATTTCTCAGCAGAAACTTTGCAAGCCAGAAGGGAGTGGAATGATATATTCAAAGTGATGAAAGGGAAGAACGTACAACCAACAATACTCTACCCAGCAAGGATCTCATTCAGATTTGAAGGAGAAATCTAAAGCTTTATTGACAAGTAAAAGTTAAGAGAATTCAGCACCACCAAACCCGCATTACAACAAATGCTAAAGGAACTTCTCTAAGTGGGAAACACAAGAGAAGAAAAGGACCTACAAAAACAACAACAAAACAATTAAGAAAATGGCTACAGGAACATACATATAAATAATTACCTTGAATGTAAATGGACTAAATGCACCAACCAAAAGACACAGACTGGTTGAATGGATACAAAAACAAGACTCAGATATATGCTGTCTACAAGAGACCCACTTCAGACCTAGGGACACACACAGACTGAAAATGGAGGGATGGAAAAAGATATTCCATGCAAATGGAAATCAAAAGAAAGCTGGAGGAGTGATACTCTTATCAGATAAAATAGACTTTAAAATAAAAAATGTTACAAGAGCCAAAAAAGGACACTACATAAAGATCAAAGGAGCAATCCAAGAAGAAGATATAACAATTATAAATATATATGCAGCCAATATAGGAGCACCTCAATACATAAGGCAAAGGCTAATAACTATAAAAGAGGAAAATGAGAGTTACACAATAATAGTGGGGGACTTTAACACTACACATACACCAATGGACAGCTCATCCAGACAGAAAGTTAATAAGGAAACACAAGCTTTAAATGACAAAATAGACCAGATATATTTAATTGATATTTATGAGACATTCCACCTGAAAAGAGCAGATTACACTTTCTTCTCAAGTGGACATGGAACATTCTCCAGGATAGATCACATCTTGAGTCACAAATCAAGCCTTGGTAAATTTAAGAAAATTGAAATCATATCAAGCATCTTTTCTGACCACAACGCTATGAGTAGTAATCAATTATAGGAAAAAAAAACTGTAAAAAACAAACACATGGAGGCTAAACAATATGCTACTAAATAACCAACAGATCACTGAAGAAATCAAATAGGAAATCAATACCTAGAGACAAATGACAATGGAAGTACAATGATCCAAAACCTATGGGATGCAGCAAAAGCAGTTCTAAGAGGGAAGTTTATAGCAATACAATCCTACCTCAAGAAACAAGAAAAATCCCAAATAAGCAATCTAATCTTACACCTACAGAAACTAGGGAAACAACAAACAAACCCCAAAGTTAGTACAAGGAAAGAAATCATAAATGTCAGAGCAGAAAAATGAAATAGAAACAAAGAAAACAATAGCAAAGATCAATAAAACTAAAAGCTGATTCTTTGAAAAGATAAACAAAATTGATAAACCTTTAGCAAGACTCATCAAGAAAAAGTGGGAGAGTACTCAAATCAATAAAATTAGAAATGAAACAGGAGAAATTACAATGGACACCACAGAAATAAAAAGTATCATAAGAAATTACTACAGGCAACTATATGCCAATAACATGGACAACCTGGAAGAAATGGACAGCTTCTTAGAAAGGTGTAACCTTCCAAGACTGAATCAGGAAGACATAGAAAATATGAACAGACCAATCACAAATAATGAAATTGAAATTGTGATTAAAAATCTTTCAACAAACAAAAGTCCAGGACCAGATGGTGTCACAGATGAATTCTATCAAACATTTAGAGAAGAGCTAACACACATCCTTCTCAAACTCTTCCAAAACATTGCAGAGGAAGGAGCACTCCCAAACTTATTCTACAAGACCACCATCACTCTGATACCAAAACCAGACAAAGATACTACAAAAAAAGAAAATTACAGACCAATGTCACTGATGAATTTAGATGCAAAAATTCTCAACAAAATACTAGCCAACAGAATCCAACAACACATTAAAATGATCACACACCATGATCAAGTGAGATTTATCCCAGGAATGCAAGGATTCTTCAATATGTGCAAATCAATTAATATGATACACCATATTAACATATTGAAGAATAAAAACCATATGATCATCTCAATAGATGCAGAAAAAGATTTTGACAAAATTCAACACCCATTTATGATAAATACTCTTCAGAAGGTGGTAATAGAGGGAACCTACCTCAGCATAATAAAGGCCATATATGACAAACCCAGAGCAAACATCATTCTCAATGGTGAAAATCTGAAAGCATTTCCTCTAAGATCAGGAACAAGACAAGGATGTCCACTCATTGCCACTACTATTCAACATAGTTTTGGATGTCCTTGACACACCAATCAGAGACATAAAGAAATAAAAGGAATCCAAATTGGAAAAGAAGTAAAACTGTCACTGTTTGCAGATGACATGTTACTATACATAGAAAATCCTAAAGATGCCACCAGAAAAGTACTTGAGCTAATCAATGAGTTTGGTAAATTTGCAGGATACAAAATTAACACACAGAAATCTTTTGCATTCCTATACACTAACAACCAAAAAGCAGAAAGAGAAATTAAGGAAATAATTCCATTTACCATTGCAACAAAAAGAATAAAATACCTAGGAATAAACCTAAGTAAGGAGGTAAAAGACCTACTTAGAAAACTATGACACTAATGAAAGAAATCAGACATCACAAACAGATGGAGAGATATACCATGTTCTTGGATTGGAAGAATCAACATTGTGAAAATGTCTATACTACCCAAAGCAATCTACAGATTCAGTGCAATCCCTATCAAATTACCAATGACATTCTTTACAGAGCTAGAACAAAAAATCCTCAGATATGTATGGCGATACAAATGACCCTGAATTGCCAAACAATGTTGAGGGAAAAAAAACAGAGCTGGAGGAATCAGACTCCTTGGCTTCAGACTATACTACAAAGCTACAGTAATGAAGACAATATGGTACTGGCACAAAAAACCAGAAATATAGATCAATGGAACAGGATAGAAAGCCCAGAGATAAACTATGGTCAACTAATCTATGACAAAGGAGGCAAGGATATATAATGGAGAAAAGGCAGCCTCTTCAATAAGTGGTGCTGGGAAAACTGGACAGCTACATGTAAAAGAATGAAGTTAGAACACTTCCTAACAACATACACAGAAAGAAACTCAAAATGGATTAAAGACCTAAATGCAAGGCCAGACACTATAAAACTCCTAGAGGAAAACATAGGAAGAACACTCTTTTACATAAATCACTACAAGATCCTTTTTGACACACCTCCTAGAGTAACAGAAATAAAAACAATAAACAATTGGGACCTAATGAAACTTAAAAGCTTTTGCACAGCAAACTATAAACAAGATGATAAGAGAACCCTCAGAATGGGAGAAAATATTTGCAAATGAATCAACAGACAAAGGATTTTTCTCCAAAATATATAAACAGTTCATGCAGCTCAATACAAAACACAAACAATCCAATCAAAAAATGGGCAGAAGACCTAAATAGGCCTTTCTCCAAAGAAGACATACGGGTGGTCAAGAGGCACATGAAAAGCTGCTCAACATCACTAATGATTAGAGAGATGCAAATCAAAACTATAATGATGTATCACCTCACACTGGTTAGAATGGGCATCATCAGAAAACCTACAAACAATAAATGCTGGAGACGGTGTGGAGAAAAGGGAATGCTCTTGCATTGTTGGTAGGAATGTAAATTGATACAGCCACTATGGAGAACAGTATGGATGTTCTTTAAGAACTAAAAATGGAATTGCCACATGACCCAGCATCCCACTACTGGGCATGGACCCAGAGAACACCATAATTCAAAAAGACACATACACCCCAATGTTCACTGCAGCACTATGTACAATAGCTAGGACATGGAAGCAACCTAAATGTCCATCAACAGATGAATGGATAAAAAAGATGTGGTACATATATACAATGGAATATTACTCAGCCATAAAAAGGAAAGAAATTGGGACATTTGCAGAGACATGGATGGACCTAGAGACTGTCATACAGAGTGAAGTAGGTCAGAAAGAGAGAAACAAATATGGTTTATTAACACATATATGTGGAACCTAGAAAAATGGTAGAGATCAATGGGGTTTGCAAGGCAGAAATAGAGACACAGATGTAGAGAACAAACATATGGACACCAACAGAGGAAAGCTGGGGAGGGGGAGCATTTGGGGTGGGATGAATTGGGAGATTGGGATTGCCATATATACATTACTAATAAGAAAAGTGTATCAAATTTTACCCTCTAAATATATGCAGTTAATTGCATGTCAATTATATTTCAATAAAAGTTCTTAAAAAAGAAAGAGCAGAGGTCCCCCCACCCCAAAAAAGGAATTAACATCTGTTTCATAGTAAAGATGAAGCTGGTACCTGAGGATTGTACCTATAGGTAGATACAAGTGAGATGCATCTCTAGAGAGTAAATTTCCTGAGTGAAAGGATTTGTGTTTTGGATGGAAGTGATTTGGATTGTACAGACAAGAAAGAACTGTCATGTGTGTGTGCATGTGTGTGTGTGTACATTTGAACACATCTTCTTTTTAAGCACAGAAGACCAAGGTATGGGTTTGAAGAAGAATGAGCTTTTGCTTGAGCAGATGGGGGATTAGAGCCGATGTAGTAGCATGTATGAAGGGTCACATATGGTGTTTTTCACCTCATTTGGAAAAATTGGGGCATATTGATTTCAAAGGTTTGGAATGTAAACATCCCAACATACATAGCTTTTGTTTCAGTTATTTAGTGCTTCACAACAAATACCCCTTAAAACAATAACACTTATTTTGCCCACAAATCTGCAAAGTTTGGTTCCTACAAGCATCACCTTGAAGTAGCTCCAAGGCTAAGGACTGTAAACATCTGAAAGTCTGCTTCTTATATGTCTGATTTGGTGAGGACTTCAGCTCAATTTCCTCTCCACATGGCTCCTCCATGTGACCTCTCCACATGGTCTGTCAACAGAGGCTAGTTTGGACTTTCTTACAGAACAGTGTCTGCCTTGCCCAGAGAATAAGTGTCCCAGAGAGAAAGAGAAATTCAGAGAGAGAGGGAGATTCAAAGAGAGGAGAGAGCGAAAACAGAGAAAACAAAGGGGAGACCAAGTCAAAGTCACATTGCTGTTTGTGACCTAGCCTGGGAAGTCGTAGTGTTACTTCTGCTGCATTCTGTTAAGTAAGGCAGTTGTGAAGCTCATCTCCTGATGGAAGAGGGTCAGCCACACAAAATGAGAAAAAGATGTGGGATCAGAAAAATATAGGTGTTTCCATCTTCGAAAAATATCATCTACCACAGTTCATTCTCTGGCTTCCATAATTCCCACCTCTCTCATATCCAAAATACACTCATTTGTCTCCCCCAAGACCCTCAAGCCTCATCTCAGTAACACATCATTTCAAATTCAGGTTCTTACCACCCAGATACTGTATAGTTGCCAATGAGGCTCCTCCGGTGAAATTTCTCAAGGACAGCTCTTCATGTTAAATTTCTTTAGGTCTGAATATCTGTGAGCTAAAAAGTCAAGTTATATGCCCTTTACACACTCAACATACATTGGTGAAGCAGCCATCCATTAACTACTGTGGAACTTCCTGTTCAAAGAAGAGAAAAAGGGAGGCATACAGTTAGTAACTTCTCCAGTTCTGAAATCCAGTTGGACAATGACACCAGTTACCAAATTAGAACCCCGTCCTACTGCCATGATTCTTCATGATTCTCTTTTCCACCCTCTGACCTGTTGCTTTTGCCCTCTAAATCATCCTTTTTTATCACATTAGAAATGACAGGTGTTTGTAGCTGTGTAGTTTACCCAGAGTACATTCTGACAGTGGTAATTTGGACATCCAAAGGTCTCTTTTCATTCTGTATTACTTTATCTCTGTCAACCCAAAGTGATAGAATTCTTTTTACACTTTGTGAATCTGTTATGAATCAATCTATGATCAACTCTAGTAGACAAAGAGCCACATCCACAAATATGTTCAAGAACAGATTTTTTTTTTCCTACTTTAGACTTTCTAAGTCTGCTGTGTGGTATGGCCCTTATAGGGTCTTTTGTTTAATGAAAATATTCTTTAAGTCATGCCTATTCTGATTGAACGACTCTCAAAGACACTATCGTATATCTTTCTGAGGCCTTTATAAAGCATAATTTAGTCCCCACCTTGATTTTATCGTTTCTCTGAAGCTTTTTTTTTTTTTGTCTTTTAAATTTTGGAGCTAGGAAACTGAGAATGAGGAGTTGTATTTTTATTTTATTTTATTTATTTTTATTATTTTTTGGGGGGTACACCAAATTCAATCATCTGTTTTTATACACATATCCCCATATTCCCTCCCTCCCTCAACTCCCCCCCCACCCTCCCTCGAGTCCCCCCCACCTTCCCCATCCAAGTCCTCTAAGGCATCTTCCATCCTCGAGTTGGACTCCCTTTGAAGGAGTTGTATTTTTAAACCCAGTAGGCCCTGGTCCCTTTATATTTAATATTTATTTCTTCAGCTTGCCTCTCTCTTCTGCATTTTATTATAGGCAGATAAAAGAAGCCAGATAATACCTTTTATCCTTTGCCTGGAAATCTCTCTAGTGAGACCATCAGTTCATTAGGTACATTTTTTACTTTCCACATTATAACATATAACAGTGTTGCTAAACTTCCTGAAACTGCTTAAAGGATCCCCTTTCCTTGAGTTTTCAATAATATTTTCTTTACTGACCTTTAAGTCTTCACCAGTAGCCTCTAAAAGGACCATTATACTTCTTCTAGGTCCTTTCAAATACTGTCTATTCACTTAATCACAAAGCTACTATCATAGTTTTAGGTTTTATTTAAGGCAGCATACAACATTCAGATCCCAATATGTGTACCAATTAGCTAGTGCTGCATAACAAACCAACCCCAAATTTAGAGACTTCAAACAGTAACATTTAATCGAGGCATGAATCTCTAATCTTCTGGGGGCTCAGCAAATCCTGCCTCAGCTAGGCAGCTCAAGGCCTGCAGGCTGGGATGTACCACAGGATGTACTTAAGTCTGGCACAAGATTTTGGCTGTCAGCTGGGGCCTCAGGTTCTCTCCATGTAGTCTCTCCACACGGGCTAGTCTGAGTTTTCTCATAGCATGGTGACTGGCTTCCCACAGAACAAGCATCCCAAGAGGAAGAGAGGGCCAGACAGAAACTGTTTTGCCTTTTATGACCTGTCCTTGATTGTCATGCAATGTCACTTGTCTACAATTTTATCAGTTGTGCTAGTTAGAAAGTTCTACCTATGTTCAATGGAAAGGAACAGAGACTAAAACAGCTAATGCAAGGGTATCAATATTGCACTTTAAGAGGAGTATGTGGGATGGGAAATAAATTGATGTAGCCATCTTTGGGAAATGCAAAATGGGCAGTTGTTGCTGTAGATCATGGGCTTAGTCATTCTGAACACATCATTTTGTTTCTTTATATACCATGTCATTATTATAACAATTCTTAAACCAAGTGGGCCCAATTAAGTAGAATCAAAATTCTAATTTGGTCAAAATCCTATTGAATTCTTAATCAGGCTAAACTTTGGATGTGTAACATATTGTATTAAGAACATAAAAATAAAGCTTGAAGAATGCTTTCATCAAGTCTCATAAAGGGATATATCATCCAGGTTTATGAGTCTCTCTTCTCTGGTAACTCTTCCTGAAACAGTGGAGAATCCTCCCATCCCCATCAGCCATATGTATATTGTATTAGTTGGCACCATCAGGCGGTTCTGATTGGTTCAGAACTGGACATCACATCCATGATGAGCTAATCAGATTGTGAGCTAAATCATATTTATATTAATACTTGGACAGAAATTTGGTGAACTCCTGATATCAAAGACCTTGGGTTAGATAAACTCTAGCTTTCCTACATGATGTCTGATTCACTACTTTTTTAGATTACATGAGACAACAGACTATAATTCCAAAAGTTTCCATTCATACTTAAACTAGTTACAATCACTTAATGTTGTTTGAAACAAAATAATCTCTCTCTCTCTATGTGTGTATAGGTAATATATGTGTATAAATATGTACATGTATAGCTATGTATATATATAATATGTATATATATTTAATAACAGGTAGAAACCAAATATATAACTAAAATTGAGTAGTCCAAATCTTATTATAGACATAAAAATTACATGTTCATAAAGCTTTATTATTATTTGGAGGCTATGGAGTTGGCAAATTAATTGATATCCTGCCAAAGAGAGTGAGATTCCTATAACTTTGGATATCAAATTGAATCTAGAAATGCCTTAAATGGATTCATACTCAAATTACTATTGAGTGACCGACAGTTGAATTGTGTGACCGACAGTTGAATTGTGTGACTTCCTTGACAACTTCATTCATCCCCAGGAAATCTTTCCCTATATTTTTTCAGCAGTGTTTCAGAATCAAGCCTGTTTTACTTTTACTTAAATAAACACTATTATCAAAATGTGCCCTAACACCTGCTCTGATTTTCTGAGGGTCACTGGCAATTGAAAGGTTCACTATACATTTTAGAGGCTCAGCTCTTGCAGGGAATGACAATATTGCAGGTGACTTATTTTGCTTTTGAATGTGACACTATTATAGAATAGCAAAGAGAGCATGCACTTTGGAATTAGATGAAGGGTATAGCATTAATCAGGTTTGTGACCTTTGCCAAAGTCCTTAAATTTTGTAGATTTCATATACATATGATCTGATGTTATCAGTGTCAATATACCAAGGTTGGTGAGTGAATTAAATGCAAAAAAATGTGAAATAATCTAGCTAATACCTTTTGTAGCGTAATCATTCACCAAAATTTAGCCTCATGACTCCTCTCTCTCTTTACTTTGTTCTCTTCCTCCCTGGTTCTAGAAAGAAGAATAAGATTTGATTTTTCACCTTTGAAAGCACACTGTGACTTTTCGTTTGCTTCCCTGAGGTGAGGGTTGGGGGGTGGTGGGTTGGTAAACAAACAATAGAATCTAGGAAATGATATAAAGGAGAAATGAACAAAAAATTTATGAACCAAGAAGTGGAGAATATTTTAAATACCTAGAAAACTACAAAAAATGTCCATTTAAGTTAAAACTTATAGAATGAATATGAGTTTTTCTGGCTAAGAGTGAGGCTGGATGAGGGTGGACCCCTGTGAAGGATCTAGCTTCAATCCAGCTCTTAATCTCTGTGTCAATCAAAGATCTGGAGAGGCTTCACTGCATTGCTCTCTACTTCATTAGAAAGAAAAAGCTAAGCAAGCTTCTTTGTGACTAAAAAAAAAAAAAGGAAAGGAAAGGAAAAGGTCCAGTAGTAGTTAACTCTACTTCTACTTTAGCATATATTTCAGAAGTAAAGCATATTTAATTTATATATCTCTATTTTTATCCTAAGAAGACAGATTTTCATAGCATCTTTCTACTCATAGGTATCCAAAGGGTTTTGTTTATAAAAATCAATACACCCAACGCTGTTTGGTGTTTTTTTCTTTAAGCCAATCTATTTCACCTTTCACTGTCTGCTGAAGGAAACGATGTATCTTCCAGCAAGCAGTTGGATTGCCTCAATTCTTTGTGGTCCATTATCAGCCAGCCAAGATTCAAGGTCGCTGTTTTAGCGTATCTGCTACCTGGCAGAGCTCCCTGGACCTGAGGAGGGCTCTTCAAGTTGTAAATGGGACTATTTTGGGCTGTATGAAAGGCAGTTCATAACCCTGCCCAACGCTCCCCATCTCGTCTTGCCTTGCATTTGATTATGTGGCATTTCCAGCAGGTGAATGGAGCACTTCACTTTCTCTGGTCTTCTCTGAAGGTAGGATTGGTCAAATGGTTGGGATTATCTGCTATAAAGCAGTCAACTTCTGCCAAGGATTAAGTAACACAGTCACTTGCGTGAATGTCAGGACACTAAGAAATAACCCACATTGATTTCCTAATTCAAACACATTGAAATAAATTCATAAATATTATTTATTAATATTATAAATATTAATATAAATAAAACTTCCCTGGGCTTTTGGTTCATTCCATGTTTTCCCTGTTTATATCATTTTGACTGTTTATTACTTTATTATTTCTGCTTTTATTTTTAATCACTGGATTGGCCTAGTCTAGTTTTTAAATTAAAAGCTCAATTTATTTCCAAAATTTCTTATTTTTCTAATACTTAATTTTAAGGCTATACATTATTCAATGTTCACTATTTAAAAAAAAATATCTAGGTGTTGTCTTTGCTATGTTTTGACCTGTAATTTCTATCTTTACCTTTTCTCTAACGCAATAGTTCCCTATAACTGTGTGGCTTTTATGTGCACATGTGTTTTACTTTTCAGTGAGTGCAATCATTTGTTTCCATTTTGTTAATTCTTAGTTGTATTGTGTTTAATGCTATAGATTACATTAGGTCAGCTTTGGTAATCTGTTGAGATTTTGGGTCCTAACTCATAATCAATATTTGTGAACGTTTCATTTGTGTTTTTTAAAAAGAACAGTTTTGTGAAATTCAAAGTAAAATATTTATTTGCTCAAATAAATTTATTTTATGATTCAAATTCACAAAACAATGTGCAATTTCTATTGAATTCAAATTCTATTTGTTCAAACATTTTATTATTCATTATACTTACACTTATTCTGGTCTAGTTATCTGTTCTGGCATTTTTGAGAGAGGTGTAATAAACTCTCTCACTAGGTTTGCAGCTTTATCAATTTGTCCTCCATAGCTAATCATTTTTCTTTTATATATTTCAAGTAATTTTGCTGGGGACATAAATATTATTGACTCTAATATTTTTGTGGTGGATTGTTCCTTTTATCAAAATGAAAAAAAATGTTTTTTGCTTTTAAATTTTTTCATCTTGAATTCTGCGTGGTCCTGCTTGTTTTATTTTGTTTACATGTGAAAAATCTGTTTTTACTACATGAATTTTACTCATTGTTAATTCATATATTTGGGCATTATCCATCCTTTTAGTGATTTATATTTATTCGAGTTCTAATTACCCCTTTCCCCTACTTTCTGGATTTCTGTGTATGTCTTTATCACATGTCTTCCAAGGACTTTTTGTGGTTTTTTTCTCCCTCTAATGATCTGCAAGTTATTAATTCTATTTCTATTTTTCAAGTGTTTCCCCTAAGGTGTTAACACATGTACTTAAAGTTATACTTGTCAAACAAAAGCTTGCTAGCATTAATACATATCTTTATCACCCTCCTCCTACCAACTTTTTAAATTCCTTATTCAAAAAGAAAAATAACCCCACATATCCTTTTATTTTCTCTACTGGATATGAGGTTTTGCGTTGGTTGAATGTGCTTTCTGTCTATCACGGTACATATTTTTCTTAAATAATTGGCGATTATATTTCTGAGTGTATTTTTGTATTTGAGATTTACTTGGATTGACAGGGGGCACCTTGCGAGTCTATGTAGTGCTCCTAGGGGAGAGCTGGGATGTACCACATCTTCCTGTTGATTTCTGAGATAGTCCCACCATATTGCCGTCAGCACCCAAACTCACTGCTCCTGCCCTGAGCGAGGCTGCTTTCTGACTTTGCGTATGCTGCACAGGACGGATGAATTGCATGGATGTCAAAAAGCTGGCCTAGTTGAGTGTTGCAACTAATTATAGTGTTTGTGTAAGGATACTGGACCCCCTTCTATTCCCAGAATCTTCCTATATCAGGCTTGGAGAGACTCTAGAAACACCTCCACAATTTTAGCTATTTTCTTTTGTGAATGCTTTTGCCTGTGGTTTCTTCCCCCCCCCCCCTTTTTTTAAATGTAAAAATAACAATTTTTATGTGTACAAGTATTTGTTTACTTTCTACCAAAAATAACTTTTATGTTTTCAGTGGCTTTTTGGGTTTACTGTATTTCTTTTCCACTTTTTGTTGTTGATGTGGTTCTGCTGCTGTTGTGGTTTGATCTGGTTTAGTGGGTTTTTCATCTAATATTCTCTACCATGTGAAGTCATTTGTGGTGTGGTTGGGGTAAGGGGTTGGCATAAAGCTCATTCTGCCATCTCAAAATATGAAAATTTCTTTTTTGCTAGCAAATTATCTATTTCTACCTGACTGTCATATTCATGGTGTTAAACTAAATAATTTAAAAATAAATCTAATTTATTTGTATTTGAGCTTATACCTCCCATGTCATTCCTAATGTTTTGTATTGTTCTAGCCTCTCTTTTTCTCCTAAACTGACCTTGTTAGGAATTCATTTATTTTACTATTCCTGGAGGAAAAGGAATTTTATTAATTGTTCTTTCTCACCATTTACTTGCTTTCTATTCCTTCAATTTTTGTTTCTAATCTTGATTAATTACTTCCTTTTTGGGTCTTGTATTGTTTAATTTTTTTTCTATATTTTGTAGGTAAATACTCAATGTATATTTTACTGTTTTATTAATAATAAAAAATGCCATTATAAATTCCTATTAGGTAAATGTGTTGTTGTATCATATACATTTTAGTACATAGTTTTCTCCTTTTCAAAGAGTTTTAATTTCATTTATGAAATTTTTTTTGCTTCAGAGATTAAGAAGTGTCTTAATAACCATGGTATTAATTTTTATTTAATTTTAAGGTTGACTTTTTTTTTACAAATTTATGAGCAATGAAGGAGGCTAAGATCTCAACTTTTTGAAATTTTGAATATTTAAATTTGTAAATGCAAAACAATATAAAGTCAATATAAGAAAACTATATTTTTATAAAACTATCAAATCAAATCTTTTATTTCATTATCTGAAACCCTCTTCATCTATGTACATATATTGTCTACTTAGTTTTTTCATCTTGATACTAAATTTTATTTCTATCTTCCTCAGTAATTTCATATTATCATCTATTTTCTACAGTTTTTACTTTATGTACTTGGTTTCCATTTTGTTTTTTCATAAAGAAATATATTTTCATAATTCTTTACACATAAGACTTTTTTCTTCCTGTAGGATGTGTTTGGATTTGCATTTAGCCTTGGCTACTTACATTGTATTACATTGGTTTGGTGTATCTTTGCAAGAATATTTAATTTCAAATTTTTCCTTGATAGTTTTCATTGAGCATACTACTTTAAAATATCAAAGTGTGCATGTGTATGTGTATTTATGTGTAATATTGTGAAAATCAACATCATGACAGAGGATATCAATTCATTTGTATTTACTGTGCTGGCTAACATATGGGATCTTATTTCTTCCATCCTAATTTGTACTTTCTATTTATTAAACTGTCTGCTATTTGTTGTTGTTATTTGTTCCTTTTCTTATCCTTATTTTTCCTACCTTACACCACTTTCTATTCAACATGTCCATTAATTTTGTATATATATTTTTTAATTACCTGAAATATTACTCTCTCAGCCATAACAATGTTAACTTACCTGTTTTATCAATTAATACATCAATGGTTAAATAATAATTATATATTTCTAATAAAATATTTTGTTCACCCATTACTACTTCTCCTTACCCCACCCTCTCAAAAAATGAAAATTTTGAGAAAGTTCAACATTCATTTATGATAGAAACTCTCCAGAAAGTGAGCATAGAGGGAACAAATCTCAACATAATAAAGGCCATATATGACAAACCCACAGATGACATCATACTCAATGATGAAAAGCTGAAAGTATTTCCTCTAAGATCAGGAAAAATACGAGGATGCCCAGTCTCAACACTTTTCTTCAGCATAGTTTTGGAAGCCCAAGTCACAGAATCAGACAAGAAAAAGAAATAAAAGGAATCCAAATTGGAAAGGAAGAAGTAAAACTGTCCCTGTTTGCAGATGCCATGATACTATACATTGAAAAATCCTAAAGATGCCACCAGAAAACTAGCAGAGCTCATCAATGAATTCAGTAAAGTTGCAGGAAAAAAAATAATGTAAAGAAATCTGTTGCATTACCATACACTGACAATGAACTATCAGAAAGAGAAATTAAGGAAATGATCCCACTTACCGTTGCACCAAAAAGAACCAAATACCACAGAGAACACGCTGAACAGCAGCAAATGACCTCAGACACCAGAAAGGACTGCAAAGATCCCAACATAACTGGGTAGGACAGAGGGGAAAAAAAAAAAAGAAGAGGAGGAGAGGAAAGGAAAGGGAAGTGTCCCACACCCTGGGGCGGGGGGATCTGAAACAGAGGGGAGGTTGCCAAATTTGGGGAAACGTCCCTTATTTGATGGGGAAACCCCTTCTCCAATGGGGAATTTCCCTGGGTCAGAAGGGAGGCATTTGGGACTGTTCAAAGAGGGTGAAGCAGCTGAGCTATGGCAAACAGGAAAGAGTGAGAAACACATGAGGTGTCCGCATCACAGCTCAGCGTGTCCGGACTGAGACAAAGGTTCACAGTTGAACAGGGGGTCTGGGAGCTGGAACGTGGGAACCAGAGAACTGGTTCAGGGTGAGAAATATTGTTGGCAGTGCGGAGATGGTCTGAGAGGACAAGAGGGAAGAAATCCATAGTGGAGAGTGCCTACTGCAGAAAGCTAGGTGGCCACAGTGGCGGCTCAATACTGATGACTCACAAGCAGGAGGGAGAAGCCGCAGATAGAGTCAGTCTCTCGGCCTGTGAGGTACCCGAGGCTCTGTGACCCAGGCAGGGCACCACTGCTCACTCATTCCAAAAGGAAGGAGCCACTATTGTACCCTCTCTTTCCCCACACACCTGAGCTTACAGATGAACAATAAAGGACTTTCTGCTGATCACAGAGTAATACAAAAAACCCAAGGCAGGTAGAAGGACATTTACAGATAAGATCCCCCAAAAAAGAAATATTATTATTAATTCTATTGATCTGGCCCTTTCTGGGGTCAGTTCTAGGTGTTTTTTTTTTTTTAATTAATTATGATCTTAGTCCTAAGGGATCCACACATTTTATAACATATTTTTTATTCTATTTTTTTAGCCTTTTTATATATTTCTATTTCTAGCTAAGTTTTTTGTAGCGCTGACTGTATTTCTCGTACCTTCTTTTCATATCTATCTTTTATACATTTCTATTTTTTTCTTTCTCTTTTCATATTTCCAGTCACACTATGCTCTTCTGTTGCCCTGTCTTCTATCCTTTTTTAGTTTCTTTTATCTTAATATACTTATAAGCAATATTATCTGTCTGCTCAGTCTCCTTGCTTTATTCTCCAGATGAAAACTGCTTTTGTTTTTATTATTAGGTTTGGTCTTTATCTTAGTTCTAAGTATAATTGTCTGATTTCATTCTGAGAATCTTTAGTCGTCTGGTGGTAGGTACTCTTGCTCTTTATTATATATGATCCTAGCTTTCAAAATTTCCCTGGATTTATGTTTGTGTGTGTGTGTGGTGGGTTTTTTTGTTTGTTTGTTTTTGTTGTTGTTTTGTTTTGGTTTTGAATTTGTGTTGGTTTTCTCTTTGATTGTCTGATGGCACACTGGTGTTCTTCTCTCAGGTCATTCTAGTGCCTTATGTTCTATTGGATTCAGTATTTGTGTGTCTTATACATGTATGTGTTTCCTTGACTTAGTATTTGCTTGACTCAACACTCTGTCATTAGGCTGGGGCTTGGACAGCCTTCTCTAAACCCCTTTATTGCCAAGACAAGCAACCTCTGAAGTCTGGACTACTCCATCAGAAGTCAAGTAGGAGGCTCTGGGGAGGGAGCACTGAATCCAGGATGCTAGACTACTAGGGAGTCCTCAGACACAGGGAAGATTAACTGCAGAGAATTCTCACAAAGCCCTGTATCAGAGTCTAAGACTCAGCTTCATCTGACTGTCTGCAACTGCCCATGCTGGACACCTCACAGCAAACTAGAAACAAAACAGGAACACAAACCCATACATCAGCACACAGACTACTTAAAGCCATATTAACCTCACAGATACCCAAAAACACACCACCCAACATGGCCCTGCTCATCAGAGAGAAAAGACACAGAGCCACACACTGGAAAGCAGACACCAGACCCCCCACCAGGAAATTGACTCAAGACACTGCACAAAGCACACCACAGGGGGCAGAGGGCAGAAACAGGGGAATTACTACTAGGCAGCATACGGAAAGGAGAGAGCAAATCCTATACATTAGACAAAATGAGAAAACAAAGAAACACCATGCAGGCAAAGGAATGGGAAGAAAAACCGCAAGATCAAATAAATGAAGAGGAAATAGGAAAATTTCCTGAAAAAGAATTCAGTGTAATGATAGTAAAGATGATCCAAAATCTCGATAGCAAAATGCAGAAAATACAAGAAACAGTTAATAAGGACTCCAAAGAACTAAAGAGCAAACAAACAGCAATGGGCAACAAAATAACTGAAATTAAAAATACTCTAGATGCTATAACCAGCAGAATAACTGAGGCAGAAGAATGAATAAGTGAGTTGGAAGATAGAATGGGGGAAATAACTGCCACAGAGCAGGAAAGAGAAAAAAGAATAAAAAGAATGGAAGACAGTCTCAGAGACCTTGGTGACATCATTAAGCGCAACAACATTCTCATCATAGGCAGCCCAGAAGAAGAAGAAAAAAAGAAAGGGTCTGAGAAAATATTTGAAGAGGTTATAGTGGAAAACTTCCCCAACATGGGAAAGGAAATAATTAATCAAGTCCAAGAAGCGCAGAGAGTCCCATACAGAATAAAACAAAGCAGAAATACACCGAGGCATATATTAACCAAACTAATGAAAATTAAACACAAAGAAAAAATATTAAAAGCAGCAAGAGAAAAGCAACAAATAACATATAAGGGAAAACCCATAAGAATAACAGCTGACCTTTCTACAGAAACTCTGCAGGCCAGAAGGGAATGGCAGGATATACTGAAAGCCCTGAAAGAGATAAACCTACAGCCAAGAATACTCTACCCAGCAAGAATCTCATTCAGATTGGAGGGAGAAATCAAAAGCTTTCCAGACAAGCAAAAGTTAAGAGGATTCAGCACCACCAAACTAGCCTTACAACAATTGCTAAAGGAACTTTTCTAAGTAGGAAACACAAGAGAAGGAAAAGACCTACAAAAACAAACCCAAAACAATTAAGAAAATGGTAACAGGAATATCCATGTCAATAATCACCTTAAATGTAAATGGATTAAATGCTCCAACCAAAAGACACAGACTGGCTGAATGGATACAAAAACAAGACCCTTCTATATGCTGCCTACAAGAAACCCACTTCAGACCAAGGGATACATATAGACTGAAGGTAAAGGGATGGAAAAAGATATTCCATGCAAATGGAAGTCAAAAGAAAGCTGGAGGAGCAATACTCGTATCAGACAAATTAGACTTGAAAGTAAAGAGTATTAAAATAGACAAGGAAGGACACTACATAATGATCAAGGGATCCATCCAAGAAGGACATATCACATGGTAAATATCTATGCCCCCAACATAGGAGCACCTCAATACATAAGGCAAATGCTAACAGCCATAAAAGGGGAAATTGACAGTAACACAATAATAGTAGGAGACTTTAACACCCCACTTACACCAATGGACAGATCATCCAAACAGAAAATAAATAAGGACAGACAAGCTTTAAATGACACATTAGAGCAACTTGACTTAATTGATATTTATAGGACATTCCATCCAAAAATGACAGAATACGCTTTCTTCTCAAGTGCACATGGAACATTTTCCAGGATAGATCACATCTTTGTTCACAAATCAAACCTCAGTAAATTCAAGAAAATTGAAATCATATCAAGCATCTTCTCTGACCACAACGCCATAAGGCTAGATATCAATTACAGGAAAAAAAACTGTAAAAAATACAAACACATGGAGGCTAAACAATACATTATTAAACAAGCAAGAATTCACTGAAGAAATCAAAGAGGAAATAAAAAATTATCTAGAAACAAATGACAATGAAAACACAACAACCCAAAACCTATGGGATGCAGCAAAAGCAGTTCTAAGAGGGAAGTTTTAGCAATACAGTCCTACCTCAAGAAACAAAAAAAATATTAAATAAACCTAACCTTACACTTAAAACAAATAGAAAAAGAAGAACAAAGAAACCCCAAATTGAGCAGAAGGAAAGAAATCATAAAGATCAGAGCAGAAATAAAAGAAAAAGAAATGAAGGAAACAATAGCAAAGATCAATGAAACTAAAAGCTGGTTCTTTGAGAAGATTAACAAAATTGATAAACATTTAGGCAGACTTATGAAGAAAAAAAGGGAGAAGACACAAATCAACAGAATTAGAAATGAAAAAGAAATAACAACTGACACCTCAGAAATACAAAAGATCATGAGAGACTACTACAAGCAACTATATGCCCATAAATTGGATAACCTGGAAGAAATGGATCAATTCTTAGAAAAATACAATCTTCCAAGACTGAACCAGGAAGAAATAGAAACTATGAACAGACCAACCTCACGTATGGAAATTGAGACTGTGATTAAAAATCTCCCAGCACACAAAAGCCCAGGACCAGATGGATTCACGGGCGAATTCTATCAAACATTTAGAGAAGAGCTAACACCTATCCTTCTCAAACTCTTCCAGAATATAGTAGAAGGAGGAACACTCCCAAACTCATTCTACAAGGCCACCATCACCCTGATACCAAAACCAGGCAAAGGTGTCACAAAAAAGGAAAATTACAGGCCAATATCACTGATGAATGTAGATGCAAACATCCTCAACAAAATACTAGCGAACAGAATCCAACAGCACACTGAAAAGATCATACACCATGATCAAGTGAGGTTTATCCCTGGAATGCAAGGATTCTTCAATATACGCAAATCAATCCATGTGATACATCATAGCAACAAATTGAAGCATAAAAACCATATGATCATCTAAATAGATGCAGAAAAAGCTTCTGACAAAATTCAACATCGATTCATGATAAAAAAAAAACTCTCCAAAAAAAGGACATAGAAGGAAATTACCTCAACATAATAAAAGCCATATATGAAAAACCAAAAGCCAACATCGTTCTAAATGCTGAAAAACTGAAAGCATTCCCTCTAAGAACAGGAACAAGACAAGGGTGCCCACTCTTACCATTATTATTCAACATAGTTTTGGAAGTTTTAGCCACAACAATCAGAGAAGAAAATGAAATAAAAGGAATCCAAATTGGAAAAGAAGAAGTAAAATTGTCACTCTTTGCAGATGACATGATATTATACATAGAATACCCTAAAGACGCTACCGGAAAACTGCTAGCACTAATCGATGAATTTAGTAAAGTAGCAGGATACAAAATTAATGCACAGAAATCTCTTGCATTCCTATACACTGACAACGAAAAAGCAGAAAGAGAAATTAAGGAAACTCCCATTTACCATTGCTACAAAAAGAATAAAATACCTAGGAATAAACTTGCCTAAGGAGGCAAAAGACCTGTATGGAGAAAAGTATAAGACACTGATGAAAGAAATCAAAGACGATGCAAACAGATGGAAGGACATACCATGTGCTTGGAATGGGAGAATCAACATAGTGAAAATGACTGTACTACCCAAAGCAATTTACAGATTCAACGCAATTACTATCAAATTACCAATGGCATTTTTCACAGAACTAGAGCAAGAAATCTTACGATTTGTATTGAAACACAAAAGACCCCGAATAGCCAAAGCAATCTTGAGAAAGAAAGATGGAGTTGGTGGAATTAGCCTTCTGGACTTCAAACTATACTACAAGGCCACAGTGATCAAGACAGTATGATATTGGCACAAAAGCAGAAAGGAAGATCAATGGAACAGAATAGAGAACTCAGAGGTAAACCCAAGCACATATGAGCACCTTATCTTTTACAAAGGAGGCAAGAACATACAATGGAAAAAAGGCAGCCTCTTCAATAAGTGGTGCTGGGAAAATTGGACAGCTACATGTAAAAGAATGAAATTAGAACACTTCCTAACACCATATACAAAAATAAACTCAAAATGGATTTAAAGACCTAAATGTAAGGCCAGACACTATAAAACTTTTAGAGGAAAACACAAGCAGAACACTCTATGACATACATCAAAGCAAGATCCTTTTGGACCCCTCCTAGAATCATGGAAATAAAATCAAGAATAAACAAGTGGGCCCTAATGAAACTTAAAAGCTTTTGCACAGAGAAAGAAATCATAAACAAGACAAGACAATAACGCTCAGAATGGGAGAAAATACTTGCTAACGAAGCAATGGGCAAAGGATCAATCTCCAAAATATACAAGCTGCTCATGCAGCTTAATACCAAAAAAGCAAATAACCCAATCCACAAATGGGCAGAAGACCTAAATAGACATTTCTCCAAAGAAGACATACAGATGGCCAACAAACACATGAAAAGATGCTCAACATCACTAATCATTAGAGAAATGCAAGTCAAGGCCACAATGAG
The DNA here is from genome assembly GCF_030028045.1 of Hippopotamus amphibius kiboko. Lineage (NCBI taxonomy): Eukaryota > Metazoa > Chordata > Mammalia > Artiodactyla > Hippopotamidae > Hippopotamus > Hippopotamus amphibius. The sequence continues at coordinate 53,211,406 of NC_080190.1, read as the reverse complement.
GTATCGCCTCACACTGGTCAGAATGGCCATCATGAAAACATCTAGAAACAATAAATGTTGGAGAGGATGTGGAGAAAAGGGAACTCTCCTGCCCTGTTGGTGGGAATGTAAGTTGGTACAGTCACTATGGAAAACAGTTTGGAGGTTCCTTAAAAAACTAAAAATAGAACTACCATATGATCCAGTAATCCCACTATTGGGCGTATACCCTGAGAAAACCATAATCCAAAAAGAAACATGTGTCATAATGTTCACTGCAGCACTATTTACAATAGCCAGGGCATGGAAGCAACCTAAATGCCCATCAACAGATGAATGGATAAAGAAGGTATGGCATATATATACAATGGAATATTACTCAGCCATAAAAAGGAATGAAATGGAGCTATATGTAATGAGGTGGATAGACCTAGAGTCTGTCATACAGAGTGAAGTAAGCCAGAAAGAGAAAAACAAATACTGTATGCTAACTCATATATACGGAATCTAAAAAAAAAAAATGATAGTGATGAACCCAGTGACAGGACAAGAATAAGGATGTAGATGCAGAGAATGGACTGGAGGACATGGGGTTGGGCTGCGGGGGGACGAAGGGGAAGCTGGGACGAAGTCAGAGAATAGCATACACATATATACACTACCAACTGTAAAATAGATAGCTAGAAGGAAGTTGCTGTATAACAAAGGGAGATCAACTCGATGATGGGTGATGCCTTAGAGGGCCAGGACAGGGAGAGCGGAAGGGAGTTGTGGGAGTGAGGGGATATGGGGATATATGTATAAATACAGCTGATTCACTTTGGTGTACCTCAGAGAAGGGTACAAGAGTGTAAAGCAATTATATTCCAATAAAGAGCTTAAAAAAAAAAGAAAAAATACCTAGGAATAAACCTACCTTCTTATATCCTCCCTCCTTCCACCAACAATATATCCTATGTATCTTTCCTCCTTCAACTTTTCCCTCTCATGTCTCTCTTCCCCATTATCTATCTCTCCATTAGACTTTTCTGCTTTCTTTCTTTTTTGTTATCCCATTTTTTTTTTACCCACCATTCCATATTTTCTATTTTCCACATCCTTCTTCCTTAGAGGGAGGTGGAAGTCAGAAGGGAAAAGAAAGCAGTGTGCAATTATCCAAGTTCTCCTGTTGTACACCTATCTTTTTAGAAAGGAATTTCACTGAGCTCTAGCACTTGCCTTGAGAAGTCAATGAACATAATAAACAACATTCCAGCAAAGATTCTACAGAATAATAGAAACAATGCATAGCTCATAGTAACCCAGCCACAAGAAAGCCTGAATCCAGCTTCAATTCACTTGATCTTACTGGAAGTGCTACTCCATTAAAGACCTTCTCAGAGTGGAGCTCTTAAAATGAAAAGATTTCTCTCAAAAAGCACAACTCTGTGAAGAACTAAATACTCAGGATTGAAATTCTGCAGGTTTCCTTTAATTAAAAAATATAGTAAATATGAAGATTGTACAAGAAGCCAAATAGGGAAAACAAAATGCCAAGATATACCAAATTGAATGCTGACTGTTGGAAAATTGCAGCCAAGCGTTATCTTTAATTGTGAAATACTGTACAAATTTTAAATTACATTTGGCTTTTGGTCAAGGGATCAATCTGGGTTGAAGAGACATGAAAAGTGCTCAGTTTACCTTTTCATGCTTCCTATTTTTGCTACTTCCCAGCAATTTGGAGAACTGTAGAATTCTCATGCCTTGGAGAGGACCCTTGAACAAGATGCTAGATATGGCACGTTCCTCAACTGTCTATGAAGATAAGAAAAGGAAAGTAACTGAAATGGATCATCATATTTTAATTTATATTTCATGATCCAAGCAATATATGGAGGAAGAGCCAGAAGGATACACATGGCAGATTTTACCCATAATCACAGAGCAGAGAGTGAAGTGGAAATCAAGAGGAGATGAGAGACCAGAGCAGAGATGTGTTGCAAGTAGACACTCAAGAAGGGAACTGGAATTTGTAAAACAGGTAGTGGGAGATCAAGGGGCAATTAGAATTAATTCTTCTGAAAAGTGTTCCCAAGTGGGTGGATTTTGAGTCACATTAAATTTAAACGTAGTATTAGTGATTCCCACTGGGAGACTTTTTTAGGGGACCACTGGGAAGTCTAGCCAGGCATGATGAATATCTGGTCTCTAGCTTTGGCCTTGAAGATGAAACCATGTCTGTGAGGCATTACTTACACTTAGAATAAAATCTATACTCCTTACTATGACCTTTCATGACCTATCCCTTTCTATTCCTCCAGCTTCATCCTATACCATTAAGACACTATCAATGACACTTCCACCATATTGGCCTTCTTTCTGTTTCAAAAGCACAGTAATCTGAAATCACACATTGATTCATTTGTTTGCATCTTTTCACACTCACTTGGAGCTTAAACACCAATGATTTCCAGTTTAACCTGAGTTCTGTCTTACGTCCATTGACTCAACATTGAGCAAAAATATGAGAGCCTCTTATGCTCCCATCCCTGGGATAAAGTGGTGAACAAAAACAGAACAGACCATTTCTCTGCCCTCATGCAGTTTATCTTCTAGTTCAGGAAAACTGAAAATAAACAGATAGGCAAATAATATAATTCTAGATAGGCGAAAGTATTTAAGAAAATAAATCAGAGCAATGGAGTAGAAAGTGGCTAGGAAGAGCATCTTCTTTGGCTCAGATGGTCAGAGAAGCTCTCTTTGAGGAGATATTTTAACTGATACCTTGTTAATGAGTATGTTTTAATTAGCTTCAATGTGTGTTCAGTCATAGTAAAGAGTTTCACACCCATGTCAAAACTGAGCCGGTATCTTCCTCCCTACCCTGGATTCTTCTCCTGTAAGTCTCAGTAATGTCACTATTTGATGCACCTCCCAACCAGAAATCTCCCATTCCTCCCTTTCCATCACTTGCAACGTTTAATTGTCTGCTAAATACTCTTGAGTCTACCTCCAAAATATCTCAGTGATCCTCAACATCTATTGTCAGGACATAGGACAACAGTAGCTGGGTGCCCGCTCTTTACCCTGTAAGCACCCTAAGGGCAGAAACCATTTCTACTTTCTTCTCTATTGTATCTCCAGGGTCTTGTGTAATGCCTGGCACAGGATAGCCTTCAACATATCTTTCTTTTTGACCCAGAGAAAACATCTGATTATGGAAATTACCTTAATTGGATTCTTGTATTCTATAGGATAAAAGCTAAACCATTTATGAATAAATCCCAACTTGTCCATCTTTACCTTAATGACATCTAGCTCCTGTTACTCTGAACTAGCTGTTTCTATGCATGCCCTGCTCTTTCACAATCTGACTTCTTTTAACTCCTGCTGTGTGGAATGCCTAGTTCATGTGAGGAAAAAATAATTCATCTTGAGAATGCAGTTTAAATAGTCACCTTTACGAAGACCTTCTTGAATCCATAACTGTATTCCCATACCTCTAGAAATCCTACCACCTTTGTGTATTGTCAGTATCTTCTTGCAATGCTCTCTCCCTTATTGTGAATTGTTGAAGACAAGAACTTTGATTCCTCCATTGCTGGCTACCCAACGTTTATTACGGTGCTAGACACAAAAGTAGGTGTGCAGTAAATGCTAATTGAAAAGAGAACATAGGCTTTTGCTGCTTTGTTTCTAACAATGAAGGTCATAGATGTTGACCCAGTGGATCTATGCCTTCAATAAATCATTGGCTAGAGAAATACTAATTATTAACAGCTAATAGGAATCAAAATAATCAGTTACATAGTGTACCCAAAAGTACCTTGAATATCTTCGTGTGTTGCTTATATGTATAGAGTGATTATATTTTTCCCTCATCATTTGAGATCAAAGAAAGGCATCTCAGAGCATATCATAATTAGTTGTGTGTTAATACACACACACACACGCACACACACCAGCTGGCCTTAATTTATTTTGGATTTATTTTTTAATATCAAAGACCAAATAATTCCTATATTACACAAACCATTTCAAAGTAGATTTAAATGATTAGAGCTAATTTGCTTACCGTTGTTATGAAGCAAGTGTGCCTTTGATTGTCAAATATGGTGTAAAGGGCAAAAAAAAAAGAACATTATATTATAATCTAACATGGCAATCCATGCAAAACTATTTTTTTCAAGCTTATCTTAACCAACCTAATACCTTATCTACCATGAAAAAAATGACTTACTCTCCAAATAGAAGACTGCTTTAAAACTATGCACACGATAATAAAAAATTTCACCCCTGTATGCTAGTTTGTTCATCTCTAAAGTGGGACTAATATCTCATGCATAGCCACCTTGTTTTTTTATGAGGGTTAAGTGAGTTAACATATGTAAAAAGTTAAAATAGGCCCTAGCACTTATTAAAAATGCTGTATAAATGTTAGCAGTAATTAATGGTAGCAGTAACTCTAATCACAGTTGTAAGCACTAATGTGTCTCATGCACTATTTGAATTTATTTACATATGCTGATTACAATGTTAATTATTTTACAAAATTATTTAATCCTTTCAACAACTTATTGAGGTGGTGATTAATACACGCTCCTTTTTATAAAAGGGGAAAATAGGGCTAAAAGGTGTGAATTAAAGGCACTTTCTGAATTAAAGACGTGAAAAGGCACTTTCTCACAGAAAGTGCTAAAACTGGATCTCAGCCCATGCGAGTCTCTTTCTGGAAGTTTGTGCTTGGCCGTCCAGTTGCATTGTTTCTCCAGACAGACTAGGCTTTTAGAACTGAACATCCCATTCATTGAAACTTCACTATGCTTATTTGTTTTACTCTCCAAATAATTAATATTACATAATCATAATTCCTGTAGTTAGTAATGTGTATGTTACATTTCACATGTATTTTATGCTATATATGTATCTATCACTACGTAAACAATTATTACAGTAAATAATATGTAACAGAATAAATTGTAATTATAAAATTTGTAAATAGATGTTACATTATGTATGTTATAGATGGTATAAAAATTATAAATTAAAACAATGAGAGATATGAAATAATCAGTGCTTACATTTTAACATTTATTTTGCATATTAAATATACATAAAACCTTTTCACACAGTAACTATTCTCATTAATAATAAAATTTTAATAGTGACAATGTGTTTGAATATGCATCATATTATTTTTGAATAATATTTGTTTCACTCTTGGTGATATAGAAATTCCAAAGTCTGGCTCTAGTATCTGAGAAAGATGGTTTAGTGCCTATAGTATCTGAGAAAGATGGCTCACAAAGATCCATGAATCTAAATGAAAAAGTCATCATTGGCTGTGCATAATTAATCATAGGATCATTTTTCATTCCAATTAGGGGTTGGTTTTTGCAGAAATTGGACTTTTATATTTCTGCAATTCTTGAAGTCAATCAGCAGTCTCTACACAGTAATGAGAAGATATTTCACTTTGATATTTTAACACATTTGCTCTACACCCATTGCAATTCTATATTTGGAAAAATTTTAAAGATGTAAAAATTCCAATTCTGAATTTCATATGTATATGCCAATATTCAGATATAATAGATTTTATGATTTTATTTCATTTCTTTAATTGGCTTATTAGCTACTTATTTTATATTTTTAGTGATTGTTTTGAGGTTTACAACATGTACCCTTAACTTAGCACAATCCACCTGCAAGTAACATTGTAGCTCTTCACATACTGTGTAAGAACCTTATACAATCCACTTCCATTTTCCCTCTTCTGGCCTTTCTGCTGTTGTCATCATACATTTTACTTTTACACATGTTATAAACTATACAACACATCTGCTTTGTTTTAAATAGCCAATTATCTTATAAAAAGATTTTTATAAAACATTTTATGTTTATCCATATGTTTGACCATTTCCAGTGGTAGTCATTATTTTATATAGATCTGATTTCCATCTTCTATAATTTTTTCCTTCTGTCAGGACTTCCTTTAATATTTCTTATAGTATAGGTCTGCTGTTCATGAATTCTTTCAGCTTCTTTTTGCCCTCCAAAAATCTTTATTTTACCTTCATCATTGCAGAATATCTTACTGGGCATGGAATTCTAGGTTGATGTTTGTTTTGTTTTGTTTTTCCTTCAGTTCTTTAAAGCTATTTCTCCACTGTCTTCTGCCTTAAATTATTTATAAAGAGAAGTCTATTGTATTTTTCTCTCTTTTAAGGTTCATGTTTTTATGTCTTACCTAAGCAATCATTACCTGATGTAGGTCACTAAGATATAAGTGTAAAGCCTACATCTATAAATGTTTTGGAAGAAAATATGGGAGAAAATTTTGTGACCTGGATTTCCTTTGTCTTTCAAGCCACTACTAGTCAGATAAATTAGGAGAAAGTATTAGTAACACAAATATCTTTATCCAGAATATATAAAGAACATTTAGATCTAAATAAAACAAGCAAATATAAAAAGAAGAATTTTTAAAAATCAGGCAAAAGATTTTAATAGAAATGTTACCAAAGAAGAGATATGAATAGTAAATAAGCAAGAGAAATGATTAACAGTGTCATTAAACATTAGGGAAATTCAAATTATGATCACGATGGGACACCACTACTACACAGTCACTAGAAATGCTGATCTTCAAAAAAATCACAATACCACATGTTGGTAGTGATCTGGAGTAACTGGCACTCTCATGTGCTGCTAGTGGGAATACAAGTTGACAATTTCTTATAAAGTTAAATATGCACTTGTAATAGAAGACTCAGGAATCCTACTCCCAGATATTTATCCAAAATAAATGAAAACTGTGTCCACACAAAGGCTTGCAGGCAAAAGTTTATAGATGCTTTATCAAAAATAACCCCAAACTGGAAATAACTCAAATTTCCATTCAAGTGGTAGGTGCATAAGCACATTGTGGCATATCCACATAATAAAAAGGAATGGACTGATGACTTGCAACCACATGAATATCTCTCAAAAGCATTATTTTAAATAAAAGAAGCCAATAATAGGAAGAAATAATTAACAAGAAAATGATAAAAATTAATGTGTTGATATCAAACTCAAATAAGGGGAGAGACAGAGAGAGAGATGGTGTGGCGAGTGGGGGGGACTGGCGTGGAAAAAAATGAAGATCTAGTTTCTGAAATGTTTCTCAATTTGGCTCACGCCTAATAAAAAGTCTGACTCCATCTTTGATGTTTGATTGCTGCTTGCTTTTAAGCATCACCCCTCCTCTTCTCTTTCTGCCCCACATCTGGGCAAGCAAATAAGAAAGCCCAGGTGTAGCCTCCATTTGAACCAGTGGGAAGTTCATACCATGCAGATCTGGCTTATAGGCAACAATAGTCATCCTTGTCCTAATTCCTAACCACCATAAAAACCCTAAGCCAATCTCCTTTCTCTGCCCTCTAAGTCCATTTTGGACCTGCTTGGGAAGCCCACCTTGATCTCCCCATAAATTTTCATTATGTGAGTAATAAATCTTTACATACTTTCTTGGTGCATGTGTTTCATGTTATCAGTTTTGACATTTGTACCAATTATTTTGGTGGTGATGTGGGGGGGGGGGTTCAACCCATTTCTGTGGGATTACCAAAGCGTGACATTACAAATTTACAAATTAAAAACTCAATGAATTCTAAGCAGGTTTAAAACACACACACACATGTGCACACACTCCTAAGAACATCAGTTAATGTGCTGAAACAAAAAAAAAAAAAAAAAAAAGAGAGAGAGAGAAAGAAAATCTTAAAGTAACAAGGGAAAAAACACAGCATTCAGAGGTATAATGATTTGAATTATCACTGCTTTCTTATCAAAAACTACAGAGCTCAGAAGGCAGTGAAAATGAGAGAAAAATAATTAATGAGAGAAAAATAATCTTCAAATTAATGAGAGAAAAATAATTTCAATACAGAATTCTGTATCTTTAATTATATATCTATATCTTTAAGAGTGAAAAATAAATACATTTTTAGATATAAAGGAAAATTAAGAAAATTATTTGGCCCCAAACTATAAGAAATGCCACAACTTGGAGGCAGGTGCTATCAGCACTTAGTATTTATAACACAAGGATGCACCTAAGCATTCTACAATGCACAAGACAGCCCAAAGCAACAAAAAATTATCTAGTCCAAGATGTCAAAAGTGCAAAGGCTGAGTATCACTAAGTTAAAATATTTGTGTCAAGGTAGTTCGGACATAAGAACTGACAAATAGATCAATGAAACAGACCAAAGGTACCCAATTAAGTTAGGTCATAGACCTAAACTTCAGCCTCATGAAACTAGAGAAATAGGAGAAAAGAAAGCACAAAGAAAGCAGAAGGAAGGAAATAATAAATATTATGCTGAAAATCAATGAAATAAAATACAGAAAAACAAGAATATCAATAAAACCAAAAGTTCTTTCTTTGAAAATATAAACAAAGTGGATAAGCCTTTACTTAACTCGCCAAACTAAAAAGAGAGAAGAGACAAATTATGAAAATCAGGACTGAACGAATAACTATCACTACCAATCAAACTTTTAAAGTTTTTAAAATGGAATACTGTAAATTATCATATCAACAAATTAGAAAACTTAGGTGAAATAAAAATTGACATAAATGACCAAAACTGACTCAAAGAGAAACAGAGATTAGAGAGATCATTGGTTCATATATAAAAATCAAGTGTATCTATATACTAGCAATGGACACTTTGAATATTAAATTTTAAAAAATCCTATCCACAGCAGCATTATAAAGAAAAAAAATCCATAGGAAAAAATGAACAATTTCTTGTACACCAAAAACTATAAACATTGCTGAGAGAATTTAAAGGAGAGCTAAATAAGTCATTCCATGTTTATAGATCGGAAGACTCAATATTGTCAATATGGTGATTCTACCCAAATCAATCTATGGATTCAATATAGTCCCCATAAAATCTAGCAGTCTTTTTGGGAAAAGTTGACAAGTGATTGTGAAATTTATATGGAAATGCAAAGGACTCAAAATTGCCAAAGCAGTTTAGAAAAAAGTAAATCTTGGACACATAAAATAGATTCTACTAAAAGGGCCTAAATTGATACTGAATTTGTTCACACGCACACTTTTGTAAAAAGCAGAGGCATACAAAAGAAAACAAATGCATGTCCAAATCATGTGTTTGAATAGGTTTGTTGAGAATCTACTATGCGCCAGTTATTTTTCTAGGAGCGAGAGTTACAGCAGTGAACCAAACAGAAAAGATCCTCAGAGCAAGAAAGATAATCAAATAAATAACAGCTATGTCAGATGGTGATAAGAGCAGTGGAGAAAACTGAAGCAGAGTAAGAGATATGGGATATTATTTAAATAGGGTTGTCTGCGAAAGTCTCACTTATAAAGAGATATGTGAGAACAGAATCGAAGAAAATAAGAAAAGGAGCCGCTGAAATTTGTGTGTGTGAAAGAGAAGTATTCCAGGCAGAGGGGGTAGATGAAATTCCCAGTGGTGACGGTGTGCTTCCAGTGGATGAAGAATGGGAAGAGATCCCAGCAACTCAAGCCAAGCAAACAAGGAAACGAGTAGATGGGACGTGAAAAGGACAGAATGTACTTCCTAAAGCGCGGTTCAATCGACCTCTGAGAATGAGTTTCAGAGAAAATAAAAAGTAACTTAGACACAATATTTAATTCAGCTAATCTAAATTCAATGGCTTTCAAAGCTGAAGCCTACCTGAGTTTCCATTGTGTTTGGCTTCATGAAAGTTGTGTTACTGGAAAGGGGATCCTCAACTTGGATTTTATCAGAGAAGTCGGGAGTTTCCAGCCACTGCTCATAAGAAAGGAACATCCTGGTCAAGAGTTCATGATTTCCTGGCTCCCTTGGAGCCTTTGACCAGCAGGGGAGATGGTAAGATGAGCCCGCACAGCTTGATGATCCAGGCCACGAAGAATACCCAAATTTGTTTTACTGCTCTATTTTTCAAGTGGACATTTTGCTTTACATGCAGTTAGCATGCAGGGAGAAAATGTTTTAGGTATTTAAGGTAACATTGTCCCTGTGGCAGTGCTGTTTCTCATTGTAAATCGTTCCATCCATTGGTATCTCCATCTCTGTGAGTTCGGTTAATGTGAGTGTGATTATATTCTGGTATTTTGTTGGAAATTGTTGTTTACCCAGCATCTATTCCCCTCTCCTAATAATTCTGTTTTTATTCATGTGTTCTCCTTTTCCTGACCTCATTCCAAGCTCTGCTCCAGGGGATTGGGGCTAATTGGCTACTCACCATACATCTGCCGCCTGTATGGATTGTGTGGGAGCAGTACAGGAACTCAAGCCGAAGATAATACCCACAGTTATTGCTGGCACATAGTAATTAGTTCAGAAACAAGCAAGGGACCCACTTCAGTCCAATGAGACACACAGGATGTATCTGCGAGGGGAGAGGAGTTATTTTTTAAAAGCTTCCTCAATTGTACAAAGAATCACAAGAAATTTTCATTCCTTAGCTGCATGTTGTCATATGCAGAAGTGAGGCTTGGATCTACTTTAGCAGGTTTCCCTCCAACATCAAGTGGACACCAAGAGGGAAGCTAAAGCCAAGAGAATGGTGAGGTATGGAGCCACGGTCCTGATGGATAGAACAGTTACCCGACAGTAAATCTGCTTCATGATATTAGTCAGTTTGATTTTTTTTTCTGTTTTCTATTGCTGAAAGCATTCCAAAAAATACAGGCTCTGATAAAATTGAGTTTCTAGGATTGCAGAACGGAGTGCTTCACACTGGAACATAGTGACTCCACTATGTGCTTTTTCCCTTGTGCAATTTTCCATGGGTGCCTCCTAATATACCTAAATTAGCAAAACAAGGTTCAATTGATAAAAAACGTTTAAAGTCAAGGTTGACAAGACTATGGGGAAACAGGCACCGTTGTACATTGCTTTGGGCATAACAAATTGGTTCCATCTTTCTAAGAAGAAATTTGTTGCTATGTAATAAGACCTTTAAAATTGTTCACAGTTTTGACCCAGAAATTCTACTTCTGTGTTTATATCCCAAAGAAATTCTCCTGGTTACAATAAACAAAACTTTAGGTACTCATAGAAATAAAATTCAAAATAGAAAAAAAAAAAACTGGTAAATAATCCAATTACCAAGCAAATGGAGAGCATGATAAATCAACATAAAGAAGCACTATGTTGCCTTTGCGAATAAAAAATACTAGGACTATGTCCAACTTGGAATGAATATGAAATAAAGTGGAATGAAAATAGTAGAAAACAAAATGATAAGAACATATTATTTTCTAGGACATCAGCCTCTCTTCCTATGCTCGTAAACTATCAGATCAAATCATCTTCTTCAGATGTGGTGAAGTTACTCCACTACACACACACACACACACACAAACACACACACAGAGAAACACTCACAATAGAGTGTAGAGCACAGCAGATCAACGAGAAAACATAAGTTTGGTGAAAATAAGCATGGCAATGGCTAGTGTGTAACTGAGTAGGGTTCCTTTGGACTGGGAGGTCAAGGGAACAACTTGTCTGAGGAAGATATACTTAAGCTGAGATTTGAAGAATGAAAGGAGCCTTTCAAAGGGCTAAGAGAAGAGATTATATGTAGGGCCATCAGCAAATGTGATGGCCTGAGGAGAGGAAGGTTTAGCATCTTCCAGGAATAGGGAAAGGACCAGTGTGGCAGCAGCATGTGCTGCTCCCAGATGAGAGTGACACACAATGACCTTTGAGATGAGGTCAGGGGACAGATCATTCAAGGCCTTCCCTGCCAAGGTAAAGAACTGGATTTATATTGAGTGTAATGGAAGCCACTAAATGGTTTTGAGCAAGGAAGTGGGATGATCAGATTCTTTTTTTTGAGGGGCTGCACTTCGAGGTTTGTGGAATCTTTTTTCCTGACCAGTGATCATTGAACCTGGGCCACAGCAGTGAAAGCATCAGGTCCTAACCATTGGACCATCAGATTCATTTTTTAAAGGGATCAATGACTCTTGCTGCTATGAAGTGGGTCTGTTGTGTTTGGAAGCAAGGAGATGGTGCAGAGGCCATGGTCCCAGTGAAACATGATGGTGGCTTAGACCTGAGTAGCAGCGATGATACCTAGAGCAGCAGAGGCATGTTTTGGTGGTAGTATCAATAAGACATATGAATGGATTCAAGATGGGACAGAGCATAGGAGACTCTCCAAGGCCAGATCCCAGGAATGTGGATTGGACTTCCTGCTACTTCACTAAAAGTGCAGAGCATGGAGTCTAGGGCACATTCCTAATGAATGATCCCATGTGATCTTCACAAGGATAGGATAAGAAGAATAAACCAAGATGTCAAGCTAACTGAGTCTGGAAATGGGGAGTCAAAGCCTGGATGAATAGGAAAATCATGGAGCCTTTGAGCCATAAGTAAAAACCTGCAGTCACTTTGTCTGTGGTTCCTGTTGCAGTGAGCAGAGACATGTTGAGGTAAGTTGCTTGTCCTTGGATTGAGGTCCTTGCTTCTGACTCCAACTCCCACCTTTGTGCTGAAAGCTTCCAAATCTACACCTCTAGCCCAGATCTCTCCAAAGACCTGGATTAGACATTCTCCCGGACATTTTTATCTGGCTGCCCTAGTAGCACCTGATAATCTACATGTACCAAAGAGAATTAGCATCTTCTTTTACCTTACCCTCATTCTTCCTCCTGTGCAACTCACTTCATTTAATAGGGTTGTCTTGCACTGTTAGATTTTTTTATTTATTTCAAAGAATATTAATGTCTGATGAGCTTGTCATTTAAGGCCATTGCTTATCTCCCTGTGAAGTTCTCCCTGATCTCACGTCTTTTCTAGGAAGTAGCAGTCATTCTTTCCCATTTCCCATCATGAAAACTTACATCTTTTTGTTGCCTCCCACCACGTTTTAATAGCTACCTGTAGACTATCTCTACCAGCATCATTCATGTCTGTACTCCCAGAACCTGATAAATGACCAAGATACATTAGGTATTAGATGTTCAGCACCTATTTGGTGAATTAACAGGTGTATGCAGATCTATTCACTAGCAGACAAGGCCATGAGTCAGAAAAGAAACATTATGTTAGGAACATCACATGGGCAGAAACAGAACATTCCGGGAATTGAGCTGCCTGAGAAGGATTTGGAACAGGCACTCATTGCAGCCGTGCCGTGCAGATTCCTTATCATGTGTGATGTTGATCTATCCCAGTGCACTTCTCAACCAGAGAAGTGCAGCTACAGATGTGTGGATGTCCTGCCAAAGCCAGGGCCCTTTGTTACAAAACTAAACACACACCTGGCCCAGGAGTCAGAGAAGCAGAAGGAGTCTCCAGCTGCAGCCTCACACCCACAAGCTGAATCAGCTGATCAGCAACAGAGTCTATGAGCTTTGGGACGTCTACTGCTTCCTTTCTGCCTCCACATCTCCCAAGCATCTCCCTGTGGCTTGCTCGAACCAAAAATACAGAGGAAAGGGGACTTAGGGAAGTGTAGCTCAGCCTAGCCAAGTTGACACCTTGTTACAAAGCCACCATGCCCAGAAAACTTTTTATGCTGGAGTAAAAGAAGAGGATCTTAGAAGCTCTGAGTTTTCATATTGGAGCTAGATTCCTGATGCATCAAGATGATGTTGGATTTCCTGGGCCGACTCCACAGTGTACTCATCACTCTTAATAAGAGACACTCAAATCCTGAACCTCAGCTGTAACGGCCTCTATTAATCCTTTTAAACCAAGACACAGGCTCAAGGTCAAGTTGGACAGAGACCTACCCCCTAAGATGGAAAAGTTGAAGGCCTGCCAGCTCTGGCTCAGAGAACAATCCAGTGCTCCAAAGACGGTGGAACAGGGATAGCAAGTCCAATCCTATCACTAGGTTTTGCTTTACTATAGGCACACTGAGGACTGCTACATTGATTAATGTTAGGTAGGTAGGTGGATGGATGGATTCACATCTAATTATTTGTATAGCACATAGTATCTGTAATATAAAAACAAAATAAATGCTCACAATTTTGACCATTCTAAGTTCAGAATTTCTCCTGGGTATCTTCACACAGAGACCATATGTGATAAAATCCACAGTCCTCAGGAACATTCTGACAGAATTCATAATAAATAATACATCTCTCAGGGCTATTCCTTATGGTGTCCTTCAACTTAATCAAATGGTACCACACAAAAGCACAGTTTAATAAAGTGGTTTATAGACACCCAGTATGATGTACCTGAGATGGGACAACATTTTAATACATTAAATAGTATGTTACTGCTTTTCTTGATGCTATCTTTATCCCCTGGCCCTCCCCAGTGAAACCTCAGAGAAGGGTTATTAGAGCCTTTTAAAGTTTCAAAGAGCCTAATCCTGAGAGGATACACAGCATCGAAAGAAAAAAAAAAAAAAACAACAACAACAAAAAAGCATGTTGGGGCAGAACATGGCTCCACACTCAGCCACATGCTAGACAAAGTTCCCCAGGTCACAGAGAAGAAAGAGGTTGAGAGGGACACGGCATGGAGTAGAAGCTGATAAAGTTGAGGTTGAAGTGACCAAACCTCAAGGGAATAAAGAGGCAGAAAAGGTAAGAGTTAGTCAGAACAAGCTAGGACACGCTGCAGTAACAAACAACCTCCAAATCACAGAGGCTTCAAATAGCAAAGGTTTATATCCATTTTTTGTATATGTCTATTAAGGGTTATTTGGAGAACTATGCTCATTTCAGTTATTCAGAGACCTGGGCAGACCAAGTGGCTACCATCTTGAATGTGGTCAGTTGCTTGTCAGAAGAAGAGAAATCACTGTTCTCAAACTGAAGATTAAATACTCCAGCCAAGTTGATATATAGTCCATCTACTTAAAATTCACTGGTGAACTGGCCATACAGCCCTGCCCAACCTCAAGGGTCCAGAAGTGCCATTCTATGTGTGCCTGGAAAGAGAAGTAGCTGTCTGTGAGCAGCACTGATGACAAACGCAGGCATCAGGAAATGCCCTGGCCTGCATCTGAATGAGCACCATGAGAGCACATCCACTTCCAAAATTTATGGTATATCCATTCAGTGAAATATTGTACAGATTTTAAAAGTTAAGGTTTAGAATATTTAGTTACGTGAAAGGGAAGACCCTCTCCTCTTTCTGCCTCTATGAAACCACACCCTCATACTGCCTCCCATCCTGACTCCCCCAGCCTCTCCTTTTTCTGTCCCTTCATTGACTTTTCCTTCTCTTACCAACTGCAGAACTTCTTCCAAGGTCTCTTCTGATTATATGTATATATAGACTATTCTCCAACTCCAATGCAAAGACCAGTTTGACGGGAACATCCCACCTTCATATCTCCAGTCTAGACCTCTCCTCTCCAGATGAACAGATCTAATTGACTATTTAAAACCTTCACAGCATCTCAAATATTGATAATAACAAATGCCCGAAATGGATCTCTTGATTTCTCTGTAACTCCCCTCCCATAAAAGAAACTCGAAGGTAGTCTTCTCCCAACCTGATTCACATTAGTAACTATCATACACTTTTAGAAATCTTGATGATATAACTGACCACTCACATCCAAGCCAGTAGCAGAGACAGTTGATCTACTCCCAAAGTATCTCTCAGAGGCATGTACTGTTCTCCATCTCTGATGGTGCCGAGCCAGGCCAAGCCACTTTGGCATGTTGCCTGCCCCACTGAAGTAGCCTCCTAGTTATCTGCTTCTGATGTGCCCCCTTCGCTATGTTCCCCACACAGCAGTCAGAGCAATGTCTTAAAACAATTTATAAGATTATACAATAAACTCTCTTGCTTTAAATCCATTTGTTAATTTTCAGCTTTATATTAAAATCCTCCTGTGGCTTACAAAGCCCGGGCCTCCCCCTCCAGGTTGATGTGTGTTCCTCCACCTGGAACACTCTTCTCCTGGCTGTCCCATTCTTAAACATCTCTCAGGTGTCAGATCATCTGGCCCCAGATGCCCCATTCCAGTCCCCCTGGGCTCTGTGCCATCACCTCGTTCCCATCAGAATATTTGGTCATGAGGTCTAATTTTGGGTTTGTGGGATGCTGTATCCTTCCACACACTGTCAGCTATGGAAGGGCATGGAAACTGTTGATGCCACTGCAACCCCAGGCCTAAGAAGGGGCCTGCACAAAGGAGGTGTTAATGTGCGCTTTATGAATGAAGTATTAATTAAAGCTAATAATCAGATTTGTAGAAGGTACCATTTCATTATAATGGTCAAAAACAAGAAGTACTAAATGAGTGCGTATGAGTGTGGGGGGCGAGGTTGGGGAGGGTGCTGTGTAGGGGTGTGTGTGCACACGTGGGTGCATGTGTGTATAAAAAGATTGGAAGGATTTAAACCAAAATCTTAACATTAGTATTGCTGAGTAAGTTATGTAGATGATTCAGATTTTTTTCCATTTCCCAAAGGTTTTACAATGCATACATTTTTTGGATAATAAGAAAAAATGTTATTTTTCTTTTAAAGGCATCAAATTTAAGTGGAAGTTTTCAGTAGGCAGGGGTGACCTAGCCAGTCTCTGGAGGTCATTGGTAAATGCTCTGGTTCCTGAGAATTCCTGTCTCAAGCAGACATAATGAGCACATCCTTGGGTTTGGCCAATTTGTTGATTTTAATTTGCTCAGGAGAGAAGCCACTTCCCCCCACATTTCCTTCTTACTAAGGTGAAGAGGTGCTGGCCTCCTCCTGCTTCTCTCTCATTTGGGATTTTTTCTTATCTCTTGCAGTAATTGAAGAAAGTTAACCCAGGATCAGAGGACAGAAAGGAGATAGAGCCTTGAGCTTAATTCAACCTGCTTTTTAACAAGCTGGATATACCCCACCAGGGTGATTACAGAAGCCTGCTTGTCCTGCCCTGCTTCTTCCCGCTGAACTCAGCTCTCCACCTGCAGGAGCTGTTCTGTCCCAATTCCCAGGGCAGTCAAATGGCAGGACACTGAGTCTCCCTCCCCAAGGACTGACCTAGAACACAGGTATTCAATGCTGACCGCCTGACTCCTTCTTTTTCAGCAGGAAGCAGGGAAGGCACCCCGAGGGCTAGGTCAGCCCCAGCTTTATAGTTCCAGTTTCATCCATGGGAACTTACCCCCACATTAATTACACCAGGAATGTTTGAAACTCTGCCCAGCTGCCACTTGTGACCATGTTACTTTTTTGAATACTTACTTCTTCTTGTAATGTGCATAACTTCTCCCTGCTCTTGACTACATTAAAGTTCTTTTCATCCTTAGGGCTCATTTCAAGAACCACCCCCATGGGAAGCTTCCTGGGTGCTCTCTTAAGTATCCTCCCAGTTCTTCTTGTATGCCTAACTCACTTTGTCCTGGACCAGTTGGATAGCAGGCTTTCTCCCAGACACACTAGCACTTGCATAGAAAAATCAACCAACAACTAGTAAGGAAACATCACACCCTCCCAGCCTTGCACAAGATTGCTCTGCAATGCACTCCATCCAAAACTCCATCTCTTTGGAATTTCACTCCCTAACTCTCCACCCTCTTTCCAGTACCTGGAGTACCCCATTCCCAACATCAGCTTTGGCCCGCCAGATTTGGGGGATTGTTTAGACTTGGTGGATATGACTCCCAGCTAGACACTCAGTGGTGTTTGCTCTCCAGAGTTTGGAGTTACATACTGGCTGACAGAAGCTCTCTGTCAAAGCCAACATTCCCCCCATCTCTCTCAGCCAGAGTGGGGAATTTGGCACCCAGTGAACTGTGTCTGTTTTACATTTTGAATACTCCAGCACACTGAGTTCCTCAAGGGCAAAGACCTGTCCCCATGGTTTGTGTATCCCGTGTTTGGCAGAGAACTTTGCTGCTAGCAGCAGAAGGCTAGGGAGTATTTGGCTACAGTAAGGAGCAAAAGGGAGTTAGTTGATAGTCCCTAGAGTCCTCGAACCCAGAGGCTGGCCCTGAGTCTCCTTATGGGACCTTGGGCTCTGCCTTCTCTGGAGTGAAAGGTCATCTGCTTCAACACTATGATCCTGTGTGGAATGGAGCCCCTTTGCAGGGCCCTGCAGGGCCCTGTGCCTGGCCTCATGGAAGTGGAATTCTGTCTTGGTACCAGTGCTAAGATACCATCTGCCACAGTGTATGCGTGTGTGTGTGTGTGTGTGTGTGTGTGTGTGCATGCATGCACAGGAAGGATGCTATTTGAGGATGGAATCCCAGGTTTCCTGCCTAGTCTCTAGTTATTAGATGCCTGCATGTTAACCTGTACACACCCATGGGCTCTCCCCTCACCTTTTCCCTCGAAATCCCTAATGTTAGCTGCATTCCTAGAGCTAAAGATCATCACGCACAGACTTTTTTTAAGCAACCTCATCCCCTTTATGACTGTTTTCAGTATTAATCATATAATAACAATGACTAGAAATCTTAAAAAATATAGACAGTGAAAATTTTGTATTGAATATCAATTAATTGTGAATTTCTGGAGATAAGAATAAAATAATCATTTGTTTCACTGTTTCAAAATTTAAACACAAGCTCCAAGTGAAGTAACTTGAATTCTGTTTGTCTTTAGCATTACCCTTAATTTCTAAATCAATCATTTAAATCAAGGCATATGGAGTAAACACAGGGGTTGCAGACATGAACTCTACCAGGTATGAGCTGGAAGGATTCCAAACTTTTAAGAACTTACTGTTGAAATGACCACGTGTAGCTGAGTCATCCTGTGCCAGGGCCAAATGTAAAACCCGTATTTGTGCACACTAATTTCAACATTAAATATAATGTTGATTAACGTAGAAGTAATAAAAATCCAACAACAACTAGAGCAATTGCTTTAGAACTTAGATCACGAAAATATATTGGGGAGGGAAGAAAACATTATTACTGAAGTTGTTTAGGATTGCTGGAACATGAGAATATTATTGTTAAGGGTTGAATTGCACACCCTAAAAATTCACATGTTGAAGTCCTAACCCACAGCAGCTTGGAATATGACTGTGTTTGGAGATAGGAACTTTAAAGAGGTAATTAAGTTAACATGAAAAATTTAGAGTGGGGCCCTAATTCAATCTTACCAGTGCCTTTATAAGAAGAGGAAATTTGTACACACAAAGGAGACTCCAGGAATGTGTGCACACAGAGGAAAGACCCTGTGAGGACACAGCAAGAAGATATCATCTACAAACCAAGGGGTGAAGCCTCAGACCAACCAACATAGTCAGCAGCTTGATCTTGGACTTCCAGCCTCTAGAACTATAAGAAAGTAACTTTCTGTTGTTTAAGCCACCCAACCCATGGTATTTGTTACGGCAGCTCTAGCAAACTAATACAAATACAAAGCAGGTTAATATTTATAAAGTTTCAGTATTGTTTCTAAATTCTCTGCAGGCAAGGCAGCCCCTTATTGCTGCACCATGGATGGACTAGGGCACCCACCCAGCTGACCAGCATGACTGAGCATCTGCTCCCTGCAGGGCTTGCCCAGGGTCCTTCCAGACTGAACTGACAGCTCTAGTGCCAGGCAAAGCTCCTCCCCTGCTGCAGGTTACCATGATTCCCTGATAAATCCTAAAAGATGACCGGCACATGCAGGTGTTTCAGAGCAGAAATCCACTGTAGTTACTGAGGCAAGGAAAGATGTTTCCCAGGAGATACCAGTCCAAGGATCACAGTGGCTCAGGCTGTTCCATGGAAGATGCAGGGACCCCAGAACCACAGGCAGACACTTGACAGATCCACAGGAAGGCGCAAAAGCAAAAACAGAATTTTCTACACAGACATGTCATGTCTATAGCCTTAGAGGCATGGACAGATGTTGCAGAGAAAATGCCCATCTCTGCAATCACAGAAACACCTAGGGATTTCTCTCAGATCCAACCCTGGACAGGAACCATGACAGAAGTAATCTTTAGACACAGGTGGGTATTTCAGAAAACACATTCTAGCCTGGAGATCAAAGAGGCCCAATGAATGTTTCTGAAGATGTCCTGCAGAGATGACCCTCAAAGCTCAGGGCGATAACATCCCAATGTCAGATAAAGGAGCAGGAAGGCCCCAGAGAGCAAGCTTCCTAGAGCCTCAATCTAGATGCCTGTCCCTGTGTATCCCCTCTTAGCCTAGTACCGAACTCCTCATCTGCCAAGAGATGGGGTGTGAAGCCTTGCAAGTTTCCCTGCCCTCTGCTGAAGGAGCTCAGGATGCAGACACACTTTCTGGGTCTATTTGAGGATACTATCCTCATGCCACTGTGCATACATTGGAAGGAAGGGGCTTTGTCCCTGGGCATGGTGCTGAGGACATTTCATGAAAAATAGAAGTTTGCAGAGGGCAGATAAAGCCCAGCAAAGCACTCCAAGGTTGAAAGGGTCAGAGACATTTTGTCTGCAGCCTTCAACACATTCCCTGCTTTCTCTCCTAAGCAAGTTAATCCTTCTCTAAAACTGAATCGGGTAATCATAAGTCCTGACCCAAGTGAGAACTGGCTGCT
Source organism: Hippopotamus amphibius kiboko (assembly GCF_030028045.1). Taxonomy (NCBI): domain Eukaryota; kingdom Metazoa; phylum Chordata; class Mammalia; order Artiodactyla; family Hippopotamidae; genus Hippopotamus; species Hippopotamus amphibius. Next base: position 53,190,972 of record NC_080190.1, on the reverse strand, counting down.
GAGAAAGGCAAAGGATAGAAAGGTAAAGCCACAGTTGATCCAGAGGTGAGAGTTAGACGACAGGGTGAGCTCACAGCCTCTCTCTCTCTGCCTCTCTCTCTTTCTCTCTCTTACTCCCAGTGCTATAGCCATTCACATCCACACTCACCCACTCGCTCTCTCTCCCTGTCTCAACCCACCCCATCAGCCATGCACACTCCTGTACTCAACTCAGAGTCCCTATTTTATTCTCACTGTCACGCTCGTTCTCCCTTTCCAGTGCTGCAGCAGCAATAACCACATTACAGTCCGGGTCATTATACTGCCCTGGGGGACCCCACTGCTGAGCTCTTTTTGGCTGGGAGTTGCTTGGGAGAGGCAAATAGCCCAAAGGGAGCACAGACAGTCTGCAGTGATAGATCAGGAGCAATTTCATTGCTGAGCGCGCTCCTTCAGACCATCTGTGGGCAAGCTCAGGAGGGGCCAGCAGCGGGGAGGAGAATAGGGTTTCAGCTGCAGTAAATGCTAAGCCTTGGAAATTTCTATCCTACTCCCCCTGGTCTCTACACTTATTTCATCCTACCTGCAGTGGTATATAAAGGGTGAGGTGGTGGGAGCAGTTACCTCTCTGGGGAAAAGGGTTTTGTCACTGACATTGAGTTTGGGAACTCAGTGGTAATAAAAAGCAGACCAACTTTCAGTTGATTTTAGTATTGTTTTTCAGTTCCCTGAAGACAGCTTCCTTCCTTGTTATGTACAGCCAAGGCAGACTTCCACACTTCTCCACCTTTGATACCTAGGCATCAGTGATCTTGCTCACTAGTAAATATAGCCAGTCCTAGATCCTAAAATCCTAGTGGTCTTAGAATCAGACCACTTAGATTGGCACATCCTCCCCCTAAGATGTGAATCAATGGGGGAACTGCAAAAACAGAGGTATCACGTGATCAAGGGGAGAAGCTAAGAGCTCATCTTCCCCGTAGTATTATAAAAATCCTTCAGAAAGTAAAAACACATTAGCGCCAATTAGGTGGACCCAGAGTTCTCACTACAGTAGCAAATGCAGTTTTGGGGGTAATGCTGGTTGTCAAACCTCCATAGATGTTCATCTACTTACTTCTACACCATTTCACCTGGCTTTTCCCCTTGGGACCAATAAAGAACCTGCTATGTGGATCCTTAGGGCTTCACCCTGCTCCTCGGGGAGCCTCTGCTTGGCGAAAGAAATCATAAAAACAAAGAACTGGAGGTGGTTGAAGGGACTGTGAAATAAAAGAAAGGAGATCTAGTTTCTAATCCTGGGTCTGCCTTTCACTAACTGGGTGACTATGGGAGTTGTCTACTTTCCTCTTAGCTTCAAAGAAATGAGGACATAAATACTTGCTTACATCATCGGCAAGCGAGAAAATAATAGATGGAACATATTTAGAAATATATACCAAATAACAAAATATAATACCAATTAACAAAATCATCATCACCGTCATCATCATCATGCATGATTCAGAATATTAAAATTAGTATACTCTGAGAAACCAAACTCTAAATTTTCTGGGTCCAATCTCCACAATGTAGCCACAAGGAAAATTGAGCAAGAGACATTAATATCCAAAACGTGGAATGTGGAGTCAGAAAGACAAGGACTCAAATCATGATCTATTAATTGTCTAGTATCATAATATTACTACACTTGGCATCAGTTGCCAAATTTGTGTAAGGAAAATGACTTTTTTTTCACAACAGTGACATAAAGAAATGAAATTGGAGTAATTATACCTCTCATTGAGCACCCAGATTTTTCTCTTTCATGTAGTTTAGGTGGGATTGTTTCCAGTCTATCTACCAGAGATAGTCAGAGGGACCAAGCCTAAACCAATCACTGATGTTTATATCCTAGGTCATAATGATTGGATCAACTATAGACATATAACCTGACTTGACCCAATGAGCAGTGCATCCAAAATTTTCAGTAAGAAAGAGACCCTTCCCTTCTTCCTTCTGTTGTTTCTGGGAGGTTGATACACTATAAGCTTGGAACTCTGACAACCACCTTGCCACCTCAAATGGAAAGCCTACCTGAGTGTGGAGGTAATACAAGGAAAAGAGAGCTGGGAGGTAAGGAGACGTGTTCCTAATGGCCTCACATGAGCCCATGCATTCAGCCATCCTAAGTCAGCTCTTCTCTGGTATTTTCAGCCATGTGTACCAATAAGTTGCTTCCCATCTATTTAAAATTTAAAATATTTCAGATTGGATTTCTCTTAATTGCAACAGAAAGAGAAATAACTAATGAAGTAACTAGAATTAGGAGTAGACTGTTGAAAGGGATGACCCTTAATACTGTATTGGCTGCATCATTGGAAGATCATGGGAATCCCTCCATCACCTAATGGAAGGTTGTCCACTCATATCATGCAGAAGTGAACCATACAAGCTCACTTATATCCTGGGAATTAGGCTATGCACCTACACAGGCTAAAGGGTTAAGCAATCTCATGAGAATGCTTGACATTAGCCTCTGTGTCTCTCAGTCTTCAGTCAGGTTTCATTTGCTTTGAATATCTTAGAGAAGAAACCAAAATGGAAACCATTAAGCTCAGGCATAAAAACACTGAAGGCTAAAACGTAGGGGCCTGAATATCCTAGTGAATGCTTTATATTCAAATAGTTATGTGGAGAGAGGATTAGGAGCAGCAGGTACAAGTTTGCAGTGGTTCAATTCCTAAGTCTGAGGTTGTTCAACTTGCAGCCTCCGTGCCTACCAGGCCCTGGGCAGGGTGGGGGAGGAGTCCCCAAACTTTTCCCTGCTCAGCTATCTGCTGAAGAGCTTTCTAGACAGGTCTTTTTAAAATCCCAATTGATGAAAGTTTTGTCTTCACAATTACTGTCTTAGCAGACACACATAATAAAGATACACACCATTATATGGTCCACTCAGGACACATGGAAACAGACCAAGACAAGTACAGGGGGCTCATTCCCTCTCAGGAATTCAGCCAGGGGATCACCAGGGAATTATGCTGAACCCCCATGTGCCACAGACAGTCAGTCTAAGTCACTGATGAATTTGAAATAGAGACAGATGAGTAAGTTTCCTGTAGCATCCAGTGAGAGGAGAAAACAAAAATGTCCAGTAAAAGGCAATACAATTACAAGTTCAATCATGGCCAATCTTGAAGACAAATGAGATTAAGTGTTCTGATTCATGAAAGAGATTTTTTGAAGGACATTACTAAATATGGAGAAACAATGACTGACATCCACTACACTTTTATCTTCTGAAATTTGGTTGCAAAGGAAAGTTGGCTCCCAGGATAAGCAAGCAGAACTATTTAGAATCCTTGTCTTTGACCACGTACTATCACCCACGTGATCTGGGATTCTCTTTGCCACCACTGGTCCCAAGTTGAGTTGCTTCTTCCATTATGAGATGGTACATGAGAGATTACATGGCAGACTTACATGTGTGCCTTTTCTCAGCCCAACCCCGGGATTGGTCAACAGAAAGGATTAAGGGGGAATATTAATGGCTGGGCTCTGGTCCTTGTAAGTGTGAGCATCATCTCTGCTTAGCTTTTTCAGAGAGCTGAGGGCAAGAGTTACACAGATTGCTGTGCAGTTCCCTTCTTGCCTTCTTGCTTCACAAGTCTGAGACCACAGCATGGGATGGGTCAGAGGTCTGGGTTTCTTCCCTCGCGGTCTGTGCAGGGCCATACCACAAGTTTTTTGGGGTTTTGTGGGGTTTTTTCCAAAATTGTTATACTGCACCTTTGTTTTTAATCCATTTCTCTTTGAGGGAAAACAGTAACCTTAGAAACGTGCTTTCAGTGCCCATGGAATCAAGGAAAATCACTCAGTACAAATACACCTTCATTTCATTTCTGTTTAGCTTTGGAGGAGTAAACCAGCTTTGTCCAAGGCTGCAGGAGCAAGGCCTAGACTCCAGGTGCTCTTGATTATTAGCTCAGTGCAGTTAGCATCATGTTGTCATGACCTCCTGATACAACTATCTTTACTAATGATGCTTATGTAAGTTCATGCTGCTTCCTCATCAGGAAGAAGGTCCACTCACGCTCTCCAGGCAAGAAGGAGCCTGGGTTTGAGACCTGTGCTAAGGTCTCTGGGTCAAGAGAGGGGACTGGACATCAGATCCAGTCAATTGATGTATCTGAAGCTGAGGGGAGCAATCTGAGTGGAGTACATGGGAAGAAATCAACTCCAGACCCCAATCCTGAAATTCTCATCAGAAAAAGGGAAATCCTACTGCTGATAGTAGCTTCTAGAGAAATCTGACAGGGGTCAGTGGATCCTTTGATGCTTTCATTCACTTTCATCAGTGAAGTAAAGGAGATGGATCAACAATGAGGGAGAGATGCTTCTAGGCCAGCTGAAGCAGACATTCCAGCCCGGCCAGCCACTAGGAGACCCCTTTTGTTACCATGGAAACAACTGAGTGAAGCCAAAGAGTAGATAGCACACTTTAACTCAGTTTAAATGCAAATTCTACAGGTAATTAAGAGGCAAACCACAGTAAGAACATTACAGGAGATATATAGTCACTGGAAAGGTAATAAATGCCTGCCTTGAAATGGATATAATGAAAAATTTGACAGTTTGTCTCAGCAAGAGATTCCGTCTTTAAAAAACCTCCACCGCTTCTATCTTCCCCTCCAGTTTTGGAAATTGTCATTCTAGGGGTGTTGTGGGGTTTTTTTTTAATAATGAAAAACTCAGGTTTGCAATGGTTTAAAAACCTCTTCTCATTAGCAGGTGTCTCCTATCTTCCCCAGAGCCCTCACTGGAGCCTTTCATGAGCTGGAGTTCTGCCAACATCTCAGCTTCAATTTTCCTGTTGCTGCTGAAGAATCAATTGGTTTGAAGGGGAAATTTTTTTCTTCTCTTTGTTTTCCCTCAGACTTGTCCCTTGGCGTGAACATGCATGTGGGCTCCTCAATGAAGAGGCCGTGAGTGTTCAGCCCACTTGCCCCAATGCACTTCCACAGGCCTCCAGTACTTTCCCAAGTAATTGGCAGGCTCATCTCAATAAGCTCAAGTGAGAGAAGAGGAGAGGGTCCAATCAGGGCATGTTGGGGCTGGGAATGAAAACTTTCATGACTCGCTCCCCTCCAGATGAATGGTCTAAGTTAGGTCTGCAATGGCAGCAGGCTTGGCCTGTGTGGCTCCTCTTGAAAAAGGCAGCAGCTCCTTAATTATGGTGTCATTGCCTTTTGATGCCTACACACCTAGTGAGGAGCACTTGGCTCCGAGTGGAAGGGGCTGTGATCGCTGAGAGAGTGGCTCTCAGCATGGCGGCTCCCACCCCCATGCCCATTTTGCACAGGTGTGAGCCTTGCTTCCCCTTAGGCCTTTCCCAGTGGAGAACTTGGCCAGTTTCTGCTTTACTGTTATTGTATCCACATTTTTAGTTTCATGTATTGGAGCTGGCCACTTTTAGAGTCAAATTGATGAGGCTGGGTTTTTAGAGTTGAATATGATTGTCGGGATGGAGAGGAGTGCTTTTTTTTTTTAAACTCCCTGCTTCGCAATCTCATTATTTATATCTGCATAATTAAAATTAAAAAGGAATCATAGGAACTAAGCTGGAAGAGATATTGGAGTTTATCTAGCCTATGGTTTCTTAATTTGGGACCTATATATTAGTGTCAAGGTAATCAAAAACACTGTGCAAAGGAGGAGGCTGCCTACTGCTGATATCAGGAGCTAAAATAAATTTGTAACATTAAAAAAACATTAAAAAGGTGAAGAACGAATGCTATATTATGACATTTAGTGCAAACAGGTGGTCCCTGCTTGTGAATTCTTAGATGAATGAATGACTCAAACCATGTGATTCGGGTTTCACTGGTCCTCCAAAGACACTTTTTGTCTAGTACCATCTCATATCTCCTCACCCTTAAAAATGAATAAATACATTAGTAAGTGAAAAGAGAAAAGGAAAACAAAATAACAAATAAGCAAGAAAACTAGAAATATGGATTTTGCTTTGGCAAAGCATGGATGCCCTTCTATGATCATGACAGTTTGAGACAAAAATCCTCTCATCCACAGGGCACACTGACTGGGAAAGTCCACGTGGCAAATTCATGGATGAAAGACCCTAAGTGCAAGATTCAGAGCTGGCCCCAGTAAAGATGTTTTCTTCCCCCAAAGTAATGAACAATGGCTTGAATTGACAGATCTCACAACCGTGTGTACAGTAAGGTTTCCCACATTAGGCCACAGGTATTGGGAAAAGAAGCAGCCTTTGATGGAGCTGCAAATATGTCCCACCCTAGGGGGATCAGAGCTCCCCCTGCTCTCCAGCAACTCCAGTCTGCCTCCAGCAATAGGAGGGCACGCTTATCACTTCTAAGCATCCCAGAGCAATGGCTTGGAATTTCTTTGTTCAACTTTTTTTACCCTTTTTCCTAGTATGACCCCAAATACTTTAGTCACCCTTGAAACAAACAAACAAACAGTTCCCCATTTACTTGGCATCTGTGTAATCCAGGAGGCATGAGCACATACTGGGTCTCCTGTTTCCTAGAGCTGGTCCCCTCTAGAGCATGGCTACACAGTCCAGCCACCATCATCTCTGCAAGTAGTGGGATGCCTGGTTTAAAGATCCTTTTAGGAAGAAAAATGAACTGGTAATGCACCTGAAAATGATGTAGTAAAAAACAGTTCCAAGTAAGTAATTACCATGGAAGTTAAGGAATAACGACAACTCATGGCAAGCCTTAATGACATGGGAACATCCTAAACCCAGCCTGCCTGCAGTCCAGTCCCAGGGTGAGGATAGAAAAGCCAGTGAAGGAGCTTTGATTTGGGAGAATGGGGGGTGTGAAGGCTTTTACTCCCCTGCCCCTAAATGACTCACCAAGCCCTAATGGTAAAGGACCTTGATCCAAAACCAGGTAAAGCAAATGGAGAGAAACTCTGGGGACACTGTGTCATCCGTGCAAGTGAGAAGTAAGTTAACCTTTGAGAGATGAGTATGTTTCCAGGAATAGTGGATTAGAAACCAGTGAAATTCCTAAACCTCATTCAAGCACAGATCTCTCAACCTCACCTCTACTTCAGTTTCATCATCTGCCAGATGAGGATACTAGTATTTCATTTATCAGTTTGTTTTATGGACTGAGTAAAATAACACAGGTAGAGACTTGATCCCGGCACCTAATACTCACTTAAGTACCCAATAGAGGACAGTTCACCTCTTTCTCTACTTAGATCTCCTGAAGTACCTCCCCCCTCAAAGAGCACTGGAAAGCAGTAATTGGGAAGGATTGCTTTTTTTGACTAAGAAGACCCTCTCTGGAGGCTTCAATTACGTGAAGAGGGTTTTTATTTTTTATGACAAAAATTAATTTTCAATTACCTCTATTTGAAGATAAACTGGTGAAAGAATTCCGAAGAGTTGGCAGAATAAGATGAATAACAAGGAATCTATTCCCCCTAATGCTCACCATTATTACTATTAAATCATCTATTTCAAGGAGTTTTCAACAGCAACAGCAGTAGCAGCAGCAATTACAGGGAATAACAAGGGCTCGTGGGAATGGAAGGCACATCACATTTTTCCTCTCAGCCATGCTGCTCCCACAGCACTGGAGGGCTGTCTCTGTGTTCAACCATGCCCCAGCAGGTAGTTGAGACCTGCTCCTGTACCTGGTCTGTGCTACCGCCAAGGGTCTAGGAGACCATCTAAAAGCACCTGAGCCCCTGGGGCAGGTGTCAGGAGCAGCTCCCACCCCTCATCTCTGATCTGGGTAGAGTTCCCCAGTGCAGCCAGACAGTGATGATGTCTCTGAGGCTTTCTGCTTGAGGCTTCCAGAAGCATCTCCCTAGCCTCAATCTCAGGAAGTATCCTATGCTTCCGGCCAGACTAGACTGGTGAGTGAAAGCACTCAAGCATCTACCCGCTCTACTTTCTGCATCTGTATCAGGATGAGGCCATCATCAGTCCGGAGGTGTAGGAGAAAGAGAAAAAGGCATCCTCTCCACTGACTTCTCTTTTAGGACTAGACTCATGCAGGCTGGGAACAAGGTTTCAAGCAGCTCCTTAAGACAACTAGAAGAATGAAGATCACATCACACACAGTTCAAAATCCTGGCCCTCGTTAACAAAATGTGAACACACAGACACCACAGCCAACCAATTAAGAATAAGACTGAAAGAAGCTGAATGTGGCTTTGCAGAGAACCAAACACTGGCATAAAAGAAAAACTGAAGAAAAACAATTCAGCGAGAAGCCTCTCACCACTCTAAAGACCCCCATCCTTTGTGTTCCCTAGTATGGTGGGCAGGCCTCCATTAAAACCCTGTTGTTCTAGAGATTTGTGCATATGTATGGATTTTCACTATTGAGATCCTAAACATCAACAGTAACCTTAATTATTGTATTGGACTGAATGTTGGTGTCCCACCAAAATTCCTATGTGGAAACTCTAATTCAAATGTGATGGTATTTGGAAGTGGAACCCTTGGGAGGTAAGTAGATCATAAGGGTGGAACCCTCATGAATGAGATTAGTGTCAGTATAAGAAGAGACCAGAGAGCTAGCTAGCTCTGCTCTCCACCATGTGAGTTTACAAGGAGAAGATGGCCATCTGAAAACCAGGAAATGGGCCCTCACCAGACACAGGAACTGCTGATAGTTTAATCTTGCCTGTTCTACCCTCCAGAACTGTGAGAAATAATGTTTGTTGTTTAAGCCATCCAGTCTATAGTAACTTGTTATAGCAGCCCAAGCTAAGATAATTATCTTTGAAGCTCCAGTATCTGGTAGTGCCCCTAGTGGGTATGAATGTTTGGGACTGTTTATTGAGTAAATGAACAAATTTCTGACTAACTATATGAATGGGTTAGAAAATGAATAAGACAGAAGATGCAAATCTAGCCCCCAAATGGTCAGTATTACCAAGGATGAACATCAATAATTACAGAACTAATAGAAGAAAACTTTGTAGAACTAAGAAAATATCAAAAAGAGCTGAGGTGAGAAAGGGAGAGCTGGACAGAGTTAATAAGAAAATATGCCAAGGCATATCCTATGGGGAGGAGGGAAAAGCTTTCAATTTCAAAGATAGACTCCTGCAAGCTTTCAAGCCAAAAAGAAAAAAAAATCTTACATGCCATCCTTCAAAAAGATCCTTTGACTTACAAGAATAAAACCCTGAGTGTTCCTAATTCAAAGGAGAAGAAATGGAGCAGCTGATCTTATAGACAGAAAAGGTTCTGAGAAGAGATTGTCTTTGTTTTGGCATAACCTGTTATCCCTGGGAATCGTGGTCCTCTCCCACAGGACCTGCATCTTCAAAGGCTCCAGGCAGATTGTCTGAGAACCAGCTGTCTCTGCCTTTGTGGGAGAAATGGGGGCCCGAAGGCACCTTGTCACAGCTCTAAAGTCTGGATTTCCATTGAGTTGCCAGCTGTCCCAGGAAGGACAGTGAGAGGAACCAGCACAGGACCCATGGCTGTGCAAAAACAACAAGAACATCATAGGTCTCCACTGTGATCCTTGAAAAGGCCTGTTTTCAAGGTGGGACCTTGATCAGTGTCTGGGAACTTAGATTTCAGGCAAGTTCCCACCATAACCTGGTAAGAGCAGCTCACTGTGCCTAAGCTGTTTGTGTGAACAGTGTGGTGTGTGCTGAACAGCTGATTTTCTTCTGAGAGTCTGGACTTTGGGTAAAATCCAGGCAGAGGCTGCCTATGTGATGAGGTCCCAGTAAAAATAACTCTGTACTAAGTCTCTAATGAGCTTCCCTAGTTGGCAACACTTCACACAACTGCTTGGGGGATGAAGTATATCCTGTTTGATTCCAGTGAGCAAGGACTCTGTAAGCTAGAGGCTGGTCTCCCCCCGACTTTGCCTTATGTGCCTCTTCCCTTTGCTGATTGTGCTGTTTCCTTTCCTCATAATAAATTATAGCCATGAGTGGAACTATGTGCTAGTCCTGTAGTTCTCCTAGTATACTCAGTCCCAAATCCTTGATCTTTCTACTCTACCATATGAACTGATCTAATTGTCTCCATCCAGGCAAATATAAGAAACTTTTAGAGTAACTCTTCATGAAATTCTACAGGCAGGCAGACAAGCTGGAGAGCAGCATGGTAAACGATAGGGGAACCAGGAAAAGGCAACCTCTGGGTCCCAGGGCTGTTATACAAGATATTTGGCAAGAGTGAGACCTGGAGATGTTTCTTGAACGCTCCACCAACACACGTCAAACAGATGCTCAACATTCTTCTTGACCACCCCAGTGTCCTGCCAGGTCCTTGCCCATTCCTGCTGGGATAATAAAGAGTTTTATTGACCCTCTAAAACAGAGACATTTTTTTTCCAGCTGTGCCATCTGGTTGTTTTCCTTTTTACAGGCAGTCAGCAGAAAGACTCATCTGTTGAGACATAGATGGGGCAGTGTATGTATGTTCTGGGGGGGAGCGTCTGTATGTGTTTATGTTCATCTGTTTATGTGATGGGCAGAAGAGTTGCAGGGTTGTTATGGCAGGGGAAAAACATAGGAAAAACATTCTGAGACACATGGAAAGATTAAGCCTTGGATGTTTCCTGAAGTGCACATACACCAGTGCCAAGAATGGTCAGCGTTGGCCTGCTCCTGCCCCATCACCCCTGCTAGGACCTCCCTACTGGGTTAGCTTTGCTCCTGTTCTAAGAGCAAACAAAGGGAGGCACATGAAATCACCAGAAGTGGGATTCTGCATATACATGTTTTTTTCAAGTCAAAGCCGGGTGCCTCTGAGATGAGAAAAGACTGTGGCCACTGGGATGGTCAAAGACACAGTACCCAACTTTCTCAATCAACTAGCCATTATTACTTGTTACTTTGTGAGAACAGCTGCTGTCACTATCTGCCCAACAATGGGGATTGAAGGACCACTTTTCTCCTAGAAATCTGATATTACAGATTCAAGAGACAGTCTATGCCCAGGGTTTGCATGTATAATGTGAAGCATCTCTGAAGTATTCGAAATATTGATTTATACAATAATAGGTACTCAATAATGGTAATTGCTTTTCTATAGGTCTATAAGGAAAGACAGTTCTTTGACCTTCTTTCAATTGACATCAAATATTATTAAATATTTACTGCATATTCAGGCATTCTGCTGATTCTAGTTAGGTAGTTCTCCAAAGAGTTGACATTCAGAGAGTATTGTAGTGGTTATAGCAATTAAGTGGAATGGTCATGGGCAGACCTCAATTAAACCAGACTGCAAATCTGTGTTCTTTCTCCTAGAGCAGAATTTCTAAACCTCAGCACTGCTGACATCTTGGGTCAGGTAATGCTTTGTGTGGGAACTGTGTTGTAGGATGTTTAGCGGCATCCCTGGCTTCCACCACTATATGACAGTAGCATCTCTCTAGTTAAGACAATCAAAAAATTCCCCGACGTCACCAAGTATCCTCTGGGAGGGGAGATGAGCCCTACCCGCCTCCTGCATCCCTACTCTACTGAGACCCCTATAGCAAGTCACCTCTACAGCCTTGCTACTCAAAGTGTGGTCCAGAGACCAGCAGCTCCACCATCAGCATCCCCTAAGAGCTTAATTAAAAATGCAGAATCTCACACCTCTTCTCAGTCCTACTGAATCAGAATGTGCATTTCAACAAGATCTCCAACATGTGATCCCAGTGCACATTAAAGTTTGAGAAGTGTTGTGCCAAGGTATCTTGCAATCGGTTGTTCCCCCAGATTTTCCTGGACAAATTCAGTCCCTGAAAGTGAGATTCCTAGCAGAATTATCATAGATTGAATTATTCTGTTTCCATTCAAAGACTGAAAGATTTTTGTCAAAAGATCATAAATTTTTAAACTACGCTCGGTTACCACAGTATTTTTCTAAAAGTAACCACCCTGGAATGGGGGAAATAGGGCCCTAAGCTTTAATCAGTGTACCCATTCATTCATTAATTACTGTCAAGAAAGTTTATTGCACAGGTCACTAGAGACATGGGGCATGCAACAGCCTGCGCTGCCATGAGGAAGTCCAGCCATGTTCCACGAGGCCCAGCATGAATCCTAGTTGCCGGATGCAGACATTTCTCTGCTTTTCTTTGGCCTCAGCCCACTGTTTATAGTCCACACTTTTCTGAGAGTACAATCTGGACTCATTGTATCTGGCAGAACCCTCAGTGCAGGAATCTTCACTTTAGTCTGTCTATTAATCAGCTTGAAATGCACAATACGGGCCAGCCAGTAACCTTAAGGTTAATGACTATCTGATTCACAAAGAGAAAGGTTTAGTCCACCAGCCACTGCTCTAGAAAAGTGCTGAGGAGGGTTTGGGTTTGGAAATCAGGGTTGTTCCCTTTCCCCTACCAATAATTTGACAGCAGCATTTTGAGCCTGGTACCTTCACTGTCTATTAATGCCAAATGGTTTTAAAATGAAATTTAAAGTAAGGAGAGGGGAACTGTGCCCTTAGCATCATAAGGCCACTGTTATCCTTTTTAAAGCATTAAGGATAAAGATGAGGCTAGATGGTCTTCAGAATGGAATTTATTCTTCTAAAAAATTAATATTTTCAGGCACAGCCCAGGTTGGAAGTCCCCCTGACCACTACCAACTTCCCTGTCCAGAGCTCAGTTAGCATCAACAGAACTGAGTCAAAAGGCCATTGTCTCCCTGCCACAAAAAGAAACTGAGCAGACTAAATTCTGAGGCTCTGGAACTTATAGGACATAAGAGGACCTGAAGACTGGAAAGAGTTACTGTCATGAACCCAGAGGGATAGTGTGTGTCAGGGCAGTGTGAGGCAGAGCTCTGCGAGGAAGGGAAATACAAGAAGGGAAGAGAAAATGGGAGACTCAGGGAAGGAGGGGGCATTTCAGGGTGATGGCAGTGAAGGTTTCTGTCCCTTGGGAAATCCAAGGCAGGACACAAACACAATACTCACCTTGCATGGTCATGAAAACATCTCACTACCTAAACCTGGGTGTGGAGAAAAGGGAACCCTCCTACACTGTTGATGGGAATGTAAATTTGTGCAGCCACTATGGAGAACAGTATGGAGGTTCCTTACAAAACTAAAATTAGAACTACCCTATGATCCAGCAACCCCACACCTGGGCATATATCTGGAAAAGATGAAAACTCTAATTCAAAAAAATGCATGCACCCTCCTGTTTGTAGCAGCACTATTTTCAATAGCCAAGACACGGAAGCAACCTAAATGTCCATCAACAGAGGAATAGATAAAGAAGATGTGGTACATATGTACAATGGAATACTACTCAGCTGTAAAAATGAATGAAATAGTGCCATTTGCAGCTACATGGATGGACCTAGAGATGATCATACTAAGTGAAGTCAGAGAAAGACAAATATATGATATCACTTATATGTGGAATCTAAAAAAAAGAATACAAATGAACTTATTTACAAAACAGAAATAGACTCACAGACATAGAAAACAAATTGGGAGTTTGGGATTAACATATATGCACTACTATATATAAAATAGATAACAAGGACCTACTGTATAGCACAGGGAACTGTATTCAATATCGTGTAATAACCTATAATGGAAAAGAATATGAAAAAGGTATATATATATATATATATATATATATATATATATATACACCCTTAGTGTTTGAGCTAGACTTTAAAAGGTAGGTAGGAATGTGTTGGGTGGAGAAGAGGCCAAAGGGTCTCTGGGCAGTGGAGGCAGCATGTACAAAAGCACAGAGGTATGAGTAGAATATGGGAGCTGAGGAAGCAGTGAGTGGCAATGAGGAGCTATAGCACAGGGCTTAGGAGAAATAGTGGGTGACATGTCTGTGAAGTACATATGGCTATGATATCCTAAATAATAAGTCACTCTGGGGGCAATGTGAAGGATGAATTACAGGCAGGGAGACAAATAGGATGCTACTCAAATAATCTCGGGGGGCTGGGAAAAGACAGCGGCAAAGCAAGCTACGGCTTCAGGAGGCATTTCTGAGATTAGAGCAGTCGTATCTATGATAGCAAGGTTATCAGTGGTTAAAGAGAAAGAGGACATGAAAATGCCCCATAAGACTATTACATTGATTTAACTGAAATTTGACAAAAAGGGAGACTACAATCCACCCCCCACGTTTTAATAGGACTTTAGGTCTGCAAGTGGGAAAGACTACAGGATTTTGCCTCAGTTAATGCCCAGGCTGTTTGCCTGTCAGAATCTAGAACGTTCTTCTCAGTCAAAGAAGATGCCAAGATTTTGGAGAAACCAGCAAAAGGGATGATGCATCTCTCCACAGAAGAGTCCTGGGTTCTGATATGCTGCATGCTATTTGCCATGACTTTTCTTTTCTTTTTTTTTTTTTGCAAATTGTCATTGGGATATTTAATGTCAACTCTGTCCCCTCTTTATGCTTAGGATGTCGACTGAGTCTGACACGGACTTCTTGGACAGTCAATATTTATGAAGTCAGGCCAAGTCATCCAGCTGCAACTGCAAAGCAAGCTGAGCAGGGAGGGCAGGCTGGATCCCATTCCACTTGGGTCTTCTGTGCCAGGGCTGTTGTCCTATCTACATGGAGGCTGCTGGCAAGAAGCATCCCCAAACACTCAGTTTCAAGGTTGTAAATTTCAGCGAGGCTATTCAATATTCATGTAATTACCCTGGAAAGCACATTTGACATTTCATAAATACAGCAGAATATTTAGCATTTGTCTCTCTCTCTCTGCTACCTAAGTCTACATGGAAAAATAATCCCCAGGGATCCCCGCTGTCTGAAATGGCAACAGTTATTGAATCCATAAAGTCTTCCTTCTTCATGCCTTTCATAATTTACAAATGGAAGTGAGACCATATAAATGAGGCGGCCTGATGGCCTTCTGCACGGAGCTTTGCCTTCATCTCCAGTCCCCTAGGTTTGGGTGTCTTCCCCAAAGTGAGACGTACAAACCCACAAGTCCCAAGCAGGCTGGTGAACCTGGGTGTGAGGTCCCCAAGTGCCCAGGGGCAGCAGTAGGCAGTGCTGATTACTGCCTGTGCTCCAGCCTCCGAGCCTCTGAACACAAATTCAGTTTTGCAAGGACTCTGGGACCCGGCAGATAGATTGAGAGGACGTTGGTGCCTTGTACGCAGCACTCTCACTGCACACACACGCTCAGGAAAACAAACTGCAGCTCTCCAGCAGCTCACCTATGAGCATATCACTGAAGGAAGAAAAACACCTGTACCAACCAAGCCCACACTTCCACGAGCCAGCGCCAAAGACAGGGCTTCTGTACAAGAAAAGCCCATCTCATGGTTGGCTGGTGGTGCTCCTTTCCCCAGGCTGGGAAGTGGGTGTCTCTCCTCCACGCCTGACGTAGAGTGATGACCTTCTCCACCACCAACAGACTAATGATCACAAAGTGCATGTCTGCAGTCTAGGTGTTTTTTTTCCCCAAAGGAAGCAACAGAAGTACTTTGTCATGTGTGAGGCAATAAGATGAGCAGATGAGAGGGATATTTTCAGAGCTATGAATTATCTTGACTTGTTTAAGTATTAGAGGTGAATTCTTACTATATAAAATGTGTAATACACACACACAGAGCACACGCAGATATACAATATGTATATTGTATATCTGTGTGTGCTATGTATGTATTAGATGTATATAGACATATATGTCTAATGTTGTGGATGTGCCTAAGAAAAAGTCGATGTATGGTTACACATGTGTATGTTTGCATATATACATACATACGTATATGAATGGTTATAAGCGTTAATACTATCCACAGATGTGTACAAATTCATTGGTATTTATGATTCTATATGTTTTGTATACATACAAAGATGTACATGTTCAGAAATACATGTATGCATGCATATGAATGAGCATGTGTGCACTTGGGTCTAGGTACATATAATTGAATAATAGTTTATATTTTGTTTAAATTTATCCATGGCTAAATATGTGGTGGGCACTTAGTTTTTTACATATATTATCTCAGTTTATTTTCACATCACCATTGAAAGTCTATAATTATTTTCACTTTATTGATGCAGAAAGTGAACATCAGAGAGAAAGATTTGTCCAATATCACAGAGGTAGCAAAAGGGAAAGTTGGGGTTACATCTTTTTTTTTTTAAACAAATGTATTTATTTATTTATGTATTGGCTGCGTTGGGTCTTTGTTGCTGTGTGCAGGCTTTCTGTAGTTGCGGAGAGTGGGGGCTAGTCTTCATTGTGGTGCATGGGCTTCTCATCACAGTGGCTTCTCTTATTGTGGAGCACAGGCTCTAGGCATGTGGGCTTCAGTAGTTGCGGAGCATGGGCTCATTAGTTGTGGCTCACAGGCTCTAGAGTGCAGGCTCAGTAGTTGTGGCGCATGGACTTAGTTGCTCCTCAGCATGTGGGTTCTTCCTGGACCAGGAATCAAACTCGTGTCCCCCGCATTGGCACGCAGAATCTTAACCACTGAGCTACCAGGGAAGCCCTGGGATTACATCTTAAATTCCTGGTCTGAGACACTGTAGATCCAGTGTACCCAATGTGTGTGTGTGTGTGTGTGTGTGTGGTGTGTGTGTGTCCTTGTGTGTGATATATATATATATATATATATATGTATATGTATATATGTGATCTCCATGCATGTTGTGTAGGGGTGTGTGTGTGAGGGGTCCCCTGCACGGGGGTCTCTGTGCACAGAGAGCCCTTGACAATTGCATGCAGACAGAATTCCCCTACATGCCCATGTAAACAAAACTATCTCTGCTAGTTGCTTTTCCTCAAAGCCCTTCCTTCAGCAAGCAGTCTTCACAGAATGATTGTCCCTCTGTGGCCCCTTGGCCCTTTTAAGTGCTGTTGCAACAGCAAAAGCAGTAACCAGATGCAGGACCAGCTCCCTTGGCAAAGCCACACCGACTCCTCCAGCACAACTGGAGGCCTGCAGAGCCAGAGTTAGGAGGGCCTGGGATACCAAGGAATGAGTTCTGGCAACAGAGTAGCCCGGTCGGCTTGCTCCTATTCATGAAAGAAAGGGGTTAAGCCTTCAGGTTAAACTGTGATTCCCACCTTAAAGTGGTTATGGGGCTCCAGGCAAGTCACTAACCATAAAATGGGGATCACCATGTCTCCTACCCAAAGTGACTGATAGGAAAAAGTGAGATAAGGGCAGAGTGTCTGGTATGAGGCTGTGAAGACACGGTGCTCTAAAAGCCAGTGTCCTCTCCTTGTGGAGGAGACGCTCTAAAATGCAGCAATTCTGCCCAACAGGCAGGAGAGTATTTTCCTATTAATCTGACTTCTTTGAAACTAGTTCATTTCAAATGTGAAAATCCACTTTCCTGCCACCTGCCTCCACTCCCACGTATGGATGATTGGGAGGGAGGGAGATTCCCGACCCTGCAGCTGATCCACAGGGACAAACCGGTGAGATTCGGGCTCCCGGGAATCTGAACTGAAGTGGGAGGTGACAGCCTCCCGGGAGCATTTGATTAGAGAGCCCATCCTGAGATTATGCAGAGCAAGACTGGGGATCCCATGCACGCTAGGGTGGAGGAAAGAAAGGCAAAATGCAGCTGTAAGAAACAGAATCAAGAGACTACTTGACTTCCCAGTTCTGTACCTCTCCCCCCACGCCCAGTCCTGTCTCTACGCCTTGCCTTGGGTTCCTTGAGGTAACTGTAATTTCCTTCCAGAAGAACCTCCCTTTTGTTCCTGGTATTTGGAGTGGGTTTCTGTCCCTTGCTACTCAGTGATGCTTGAATAAAAAAACACGCAGTCATTTCTGTGGCACTAAGTGTTTTGGGACATTTCTCGCAGTCTCTGCTGTTAATGGAGACACATCAAGTCTGGCAGGCCTAAGCTCTTGTACCATCTATTTCGTGGGCTTAGTGAATAAGAGGCTGTACACAAACTTGAAAGGTCAGGATGCCCTCATATCACTGAGCAAGAAAAATGGATATAAAAATTTAATATACACTTAAGGATCCCAAATTTAAAATATTATCAAACCTATCCTTCTTATTTCTCCTGAAGATGCAATAGCTGCATGCTGTGTTTAAAAAACATCTCATGCCTGCAAAGATCATGGGTGACACACGGCACACATGTGAACGCAAGTGACAGCCGGTGTCTCTCTCTTCTTTAATATGTAAATAAAATTGGTTCAAAAGTTCTGCAGTTTAATACTCCCTCCACATTTTCGTGACTTTCCGGAGGCTTTTGTGTTTATGTCATCTAATTTCTACTCGATTTTGATACCTTACCTCTTATTTCTACTCTGGGCTGACCTCGACTTGGAACTCCGCTCCTGTCCCTTCATTTCTCACAAGCCCCATTTGTGCAGGCTGTTTGGCTGTGCAGCCACTTTTCCTTAAGAGGCATGACAGCACTGCACAGCCAACAGCCTAAGACCAAGCGACAGACAGCTCAAGTGACAGACAGCTAGTCCTCTCCTCTTCTCAGCAGCCTTGAAGCCTCCCCCCACCCCACCCTTGCCACTGTCTCCCTGGAAGCTTCCGTGCTCCCTTCCCCCTCACCCTCTCTCCTGGTTCTGCCCTGCCCTGCGTCTCCTCTCCCCTGTCCTGTTCACCTCTTCTGCCCACACTTCCTGAAATTCCTCTGCTCCACAGTTCCTTCTCCTTCATGCACCCCAACCCACTCCAACAACCCCCACAGGGCCTCCAATCATATTCAGAAAGACCCATTAAGCTTGTTTTTAAACAAGCACAGTTCTCTCCCTGAGTGGAATTCTGGTCCCAACATCCAAAACAACATTATTTCCCTCCTTCTTGCACAGGCAGTTGAAGGAAACCAAGCCCTCTTGAAGAGCTCTGGGATTCTCCTTTATAGCTCCATCCCCTGGCTCTTCTCTCTGACAGCCTCCACGTGAACTTCTCCAAGTCCTCCAGATGAAAACACAGGCCCTGCGTGGCCCAATTCCTTCCCACAAGCCTTTCCCTCTGCCTGGAATAACTGACCTTTTCAACTGTCAAATTCCCCCTCATCCTTCTAAATGCAACTCAAATGTCACCATCTCTGCGACTTCTCCCCAATTCCCTGGACCAAGAAGGAATTAGATGCTTCTTCCCCTGCGTTCCTTCAGACCTGTGTTCTCATCTGCAGAACAACTGCCCCCCTCATCCTGGTATATCACAGTGCACTGTTTACTCTCATCTCCCCCTTACAACTAGGTGAGCCTTTCATGGAGGAGCCAGGTCTCTTCTGTCCCTGTATCTCTGCATATTTTGCAGCTGGCAAGTTACTGCTGCTCTGAAAGTGTGATTTAAGTGGAAGTGTAAATGGACAGTAGGTGATACGTATTTAGTGCTTACTCTATGCCAGGCAGTGTTCTAAGCGTCATACATGCACTATCTCATTTAACTACCTGTGTGTACTTCCTCACCAGGACACTATAAATATTATGGGGTATTTTACTTACATGTGAGCATCCTGAGGCTCATCAATGTTAAAAGAGCTTGTGCAAGATCACTCAAGGAGGAAGTGCTGGAGCCAAACTCTGAACCCACCCATGGCTCCTAACAATTATGGACTCTAAGGAATGAACATTTTGTTTGAGGAAGTAGAGGGGAGTGTGATGAAGCCATTCTTTATAGACCATGAATTCAGAATCACTTAATCACGAGAGGGCTATGTTGACACTGTCCTAGAATCAAAGGATACAAGGCAACTGTGCTTACTACAGCTGGGACTGTTAGGTTCTCTGGCGTCAAGCAGCTTTGGTGGGAATTACTGATCCATCCTTCAACTGGGGTAGGAAAGATCTATTACAAATACTTGGGACTCCATAAAAGACAGCCATTTTTAATTTCACTGCCGTGAATGTGGGAGAAAGGCACACACACACACATGCACATAGGCACACAAGTGAACACACACACAATAATTACATTAGGCCTGGTGAGTGCTACAAGCCCTGCAGGCTCATGTGAGGCCACTAGTTGTTATAGGAACTTGGGGTGTTCCTTGGCCGTCCAAGCAAGTACCCTAGTGCTTTAGATATAGTCATGCAACAGAAGGTGCAACAAAGGACCCTAAACCATGACTGTGGCCCTTGGGCCCTGTTGGATTGTCCAGTTTGGGAGAAAGTGAAACCTTTCCCTAACACTTTAATGTCATTTGAACTGTGTTCTCTTCTCCAAAAGAAGTGCCAGCCTCTTTGCTAAAATTAAACTCTAAAGGCACCATAAAAAGACCCCAGTTCCATATGCCAATATTGACACAAAGACAATGAGAAGCATGTGTAAATACAGTTTATTGGAGCCCATGGAAACAAACGTTTAATGCTCTCATTTGTTGTTAGAATCATCATCCAGTAGCCTGTGTAGATCTTCTCTTATGACCACATGGGGAGAATATAAGTGTGTGCAAGAGAGTACACACAAGAGAGGGGATGCTCCTCTGGGTAAACTTGAGCAAGTTTTAGAGCTTTTCTAGAAAGTACTGATACTATGAATATCTGGCTGTATCAGTTAGCAATTGCTGCATAACAAACCACAACGGAATTAATTACTTAAGTGACAAGTGTGTCTTATTTCTCAGGAGTCAACAGGATGGCCGTGTGGTTAGCTGATCTCAGCTGGGCTTGTTCATGCATCTGTGGTTCGCTGGCCAGCTAACGATGACTCTGTTCTGCACCATGTGGTTTTTCATCTTCCAGCAACTTAGTCCAGGCTTGTTCTCATGGTGGCAGTAAGCGTCCATGAGAAAAAGTGGAAGCAAGCAAGGCTTCCTGAGGCTTGCAACTGACACACCATCAATTCTGTCACTTCCTTTTGGCTAAAACAAGCCCCAAGGCCAGCGCAGACTCCAGGGTAGGGAAGCGAGTGATAGGGCGTGATCTCTTGATGGGGAGAACTGCAGAGTCACGTTGCGGTCAACCCACCACACTGCTCAATGGGAACAGGGTGAATGGGTTAACTTCCATTTGCTGAGCATTTAAGATGCACTATTACCCAATTATTATTATTCCCACTTTTACGAGACTCAGAGAAGTTATGGAACTTGGCTAAGACCACAGAGCCAGAGATTGGGAGAGATGAGGTTTGAAGCAAGATTCACTTGGCTCTAAAGCCTGTGATTTTTTCCATTTCCCCAAATGGACCTGATGGCACTCCACACTGCAATACTGATGTGAGGAAGCAACTGTGCTTGGCTCTGAATGTTTCTGAGGGATGTGCGACAGGAGGGAGGATCAGCCTGGGCTCCAGGGAACAGGCAGTGTCCATGCAAATGGGCTGGCACAGTGGAAAGAAAAATGGTTTTAGAATTAGACACCCCTGGGTCTAAACAGCTATAAATCTCTTTCCTCATTTGCAAGATGGTGAAAGCAAATACTCCCTCACAAAGCTGTGTGAAGAATAGATATGCTCTGGAACCCGGTTTCAGGTGCAGACTCCACCATTGGCTGGGTGTTTGATCTCAGGCAGGTTGCTCTGCTTCCTGAAGCCTCAGTTTCTTCAACTACATAAATGGGCAT
The DNA here is from genome assembly GCF_030028045.1 of Hippopotamus amphibius kiboko. NCBI lineage: Eukaryota > Metazoa > Chordata > Mammalia > Artiodactyla > Hippopotamidae > Hippopotamus > Hippopotamus amphibius. Next base: position 53,169,533 of record NC_080190.1, on the reverse strand, counting down.
AATAAAGATCCTTGTTTCCTAGGGTTATTGTGAAGATTAAATGAATTAACACCCACAAAAGACTTAGAATACCTGATACTAGGTATGTAATAATGGTATGTAATAATCAACATGAAAATATACACATATACCTATGGTGCCAGAGTTAGAAGGGGTCAGACAATGTCAGTGGGCTAAGCTCTATAAAGAGTCTGGTGAAGGGCCAGCCTTAGAGTATCTCATAAATTATAGGGGCATCTTTAGTGTCTGAACAGACTGAAAGGGCTGACGATGAAAACCAGATCTTGAAACAGATCCTAACTGCAGGCCCTCTTTAAGGAGGCAGTTCTTCTGCCTAGCTCAGTGGTCAGTGATGGAAGTGAGCTTCAAAGCTGTACTATGTGGACAGGTTTGGAAATACATTGTCCCTCTGAGGGATATAATTGTCAAGCTCCTTGGAGTACACAGCTCAGGGGTCTGACTGTGTACAGTTGTTGAAAACTAGAAGAAATAAAGTATTATTAGGAAGGAAAATAATCATTTCACGTTCCTACACACACCCTTACACATTTCTAACTGGGCACTTGGTTTTATTTGAGGGGAAAAAATGGAAAGAGGCAATGTTGCAGGCTGAACTGTGCCCCGCCCACCAAATTCAGATGTTGAGGTCCTCAACCCTAGCACTTCCGTACGTGACTGTATTTGGACACAGGGCTTTTAAACAGGAAATTAAGTTAAAATGAGGTCATACAGCTAAGCCCCATTCCAATATGAACAGTGTCCTTAGAAGAAGAGGATGTCAGGGCACGGACACACACTGAGGGAAGCCCATGTGAGGACACAGGGAGAAACTAGCTATCCACAAACCAAGGAGAGAGGCCTCAGAAGAAACCAACCCTGCTGACGCCATGATCTCACTTCTACCCTCCAGAACTGCGAGAACATTAATTTCTGGCTTTTAAGCCACTCAGTTTGTGGTCCTTTGCTATGGCAGCCTTAGCAAACTAACACGGTCGATTCCTGGCCATGAACTCTATACCAAGTTTCAGTAAAGAATCTGGGACTCCCAGGTATAGCCTGTTTTCCCCAGGTCGGGAGAGGTGAAGGTCCTTCACCAAAGGGGCAGAGGGTCTGGCCCACAGAACTGTGGGGAAAATGCTGGGCTGCCAACACATTTCCATCCGCCTCACCCTGTGCAGCCTTTCTGAGGCAACCACCCTGTTCCTTCAAGTAGAACCTTGTTTCTTGGCTCCTCCCGGGTCTGTGTTTGTGGTCAGTCTTTGGCTTCAGCCTACCCCATGGATTTTTCACTCCACTATCAGTCCTGCCCCTCCCAACCCTGCCTTCCTGTTCTTCTCCCACTGGACACAGCAGATCGGACCGGGACAGACTCCTGTGGGTTACTCCCTGCTCTGCCCCCCGTCTGGCTTCTGGCCTGAATAGATGATGATGGAGCGTTATGCGCATGTCCGTAATACCTGCTGGTTCTGCAGGGTCCCTTGGCTTGTAACTCACTTCACATTAACATGAACAAGTTGACATTTTTAAGGTTAATGATCCAGTTGCTTATAAGACAGGTGGGGTTTGAAATCAAACAGCTCCTACAAACTGGAAGCCTGTGAAACAGACTTTATTATGCTGCTCAGGAGCCTCCAAGAAAACTAACTTGTCCTTTGGCACCAATACAATCATCTAGGACCCATGTCCTCCATCTAATTTGCACTTTGAAAATTTTTCCCCAAGTCTTCTCACTTCAGCAAATGTCTCATGGTTTTCCAAAATGATGTACATCGTGACCCAACTTGTTGCCAGCGGCTGAAGGTGAGCTAGAGACTTGCTGAAATTGAAGAATATAAAAAAATTGCTCTACAAGGGATGGTCTGCGGTGGACAACAAAGAAGAGTTATGCTGAATTATGACAAACATAAAAAACATACGTATTTTTGACCAATTACAATTAAAATTGGAATCTTTTCAATCACACTACAATCATCAATTTTCTCATTTCTCCTTAATGTTAAGAGGTTGTGAAATGTGAGGGGTCTCTTACAGGTCTCCTCCCCCCCAACCGCCACCTATGGATAGCCAGCCCCCCTTCCTGTCTCTGAGGTATGTCCTCAGTCAGTGTAGCACCCTGGTAATGAAATAACCATGCCACACTGAGTTCTGTAAACGGCCGAGTCTTCCTATGCCTGGCCTCAGCTAACCATCCACTCTTTCTTTTAATGCAAAGGAGTATGCTGACTTTTACCTCCCTATTTGATTTTCTACGCTTTCCTTTTATTTTTTATTTTCTAAATACATTTATTTCTTTCTTTATTGAGTGTGCTGGGTCTTCATTGCTGCGCACGGGTTTTCTCTAGTTGTGTCGAGCAGGAGCTACTCTTCGTTGCAGCGCTCGGCCTTCTCATTGCGGTGGCTTCTCTTGTTGTGGAGCACAGGCTCTAGGCGTGTGGGCTTCAGTAGTTGCAGCATGCAGGCTCAATAGCTGTGGCTCACTGTAGAGCCCACGGAACTGTGGGGAAAATGCTGGGCTGTAGAGTGCAGGCTCAGTAGTTGTGGCACATGGGCTTAGTTGCTCCGCGGCATGTGGGATCTTCCCGGACCAGGGCTCAAACCCATGTCACCTGCGTTGGCAGGCGGATTCTTAACCACTGCACCACCAGGGAAGTCCCTACACTTTCCTTTTATAAATTGCTTTTCTAAATAAAAAAATAACACATAGTAGTTCCAACAACTTCTCCCCACCTCTCAATCCCACTAAATTGAATTAATCAGCATTAACAGTGGCTCTGTGTGCATTCTTTCTCACCCTTCTCTCTGATAGTATGAAGATATAAAGATACATATATACAAGTACAAATGCTATTTTTCATCTATCTAAAAACAATATTTTTCATCTAAAAAACATTTTTCATATTGTTTTACAAAAGTGTAAGGATACTATACACAGTCCTGCACCTTGATTTTTTTTCACGTAGTAACCCATCATAGCCATCCCTCTGATGCACATACATGTACCCCAATCTTCCTTTTAAACAGCAGCATCAAATTTCATAGCAAGAATGTCCTGCAGCTTATTCAACCATCCCCCTTATGGTAGATACTTAGATTGTTGTATCTTCCAGCTTTTTTGTGTGTTGGATACTTCAAACGTCGCTGTGATAAACACCCTTGTACATATATGTTTGTACTATCAACTTCTATAAGGTCAAAATATATAGTTATTTTCAATTGTACTTAATACCTGATATTACTTTCCTAGAAAGATATAGCGATTTACAGTTCCATCAGAAACTGTGTGTTTCCTAAACACACATGTAGCTAAACTCATTCAGATATTATCTAGCTAAGCAGTGTATCATAATGTGGGAATTTCTGATATATTCAGGAAGTTAATTATTAATGCCATGCGCAATTTGCATTTCTGTCTACAAATGCTTCTAAATTTTATATTAACTTAAAAGAATGGTGATACTCTGTGCGACTATCCTAGCTTTCATATTTGTTAAGCTAGTTTTAACTTTAGCTAGCTTTACTTTTATTCCTCAACTTGCAATTGAAAGAGCCCTAACTAATGCAGTATTTGGCTACATATTAGTATACATATTTTTAATATGTAGTTTGTTTTCTTCTCTAAAATATGCCTTCATCCACCAATTCTATATTATTCTCCTAAATTTTCACCTAGATTTTTTGTTTCCTAGGTAGTTTTTCTTTTGGCATATTGGGTTAGATATTAGTACCCTAGTAGTTTGACTTTCTCGAAAGCAAGACAGCACTGAGCATGTTTTCAGGTCTATATGACCCTCAGTGCCCTGTACTCTATATTTCACATAAGAAATGATCAAGAAATATTTGTGGGGAAAAATGAAAGGAGGAGAGATGAGAGGAAGGAAAGAAGAGAAGGAAGGGAGAAAGGAAGGAACAGAGGGAAGGAAAGCAGGAGGGAGAGAGGGAGGGAGGGAGAGAGCGAGGAAAGAAAGGGAAGGAACGAAGGGAAAAAAAAAAGGAAGAAGATAAGTCAAGTTGAAAAGAAGGAAGAAAAGATGGAAATGTGTCTCTAATCCTTCAGGAAAAAAACAAAAAACTGATTTTTTTTCTATATTACTCAAGATGGTGATGTTAGTCCCTGAGTCTACCATAGCTTCATGCTTGTTAAGATTTGGGGCCGGCGGGGGGCGGGGGCGAAGGGTCCTGCCTCTACTGATGATGACTATCCTTCTATATTTTCACTTCTTTTTTCAAAATTTCTGACATGGGAGTCAGGCATATTTGAGTTTAAAATCCTAACTGCACCCTTATTAGCTGGTTTTCCTTAGAAGAGTCACCCAGCATCTCTGGGCTTGTTCTCCCCAGTGTAAAATGCAGTTGACAACATCACCTTTAGAGGTTATCCAAGAAACTCCAATGGGATTATAGAGGCAAAGGACTGACCCAGAGGATGCAGTAAAGACAAACCCACACCAGCTTTGTTCATTCTTCCTGCCCAGTCCCTGGCCCGGATCTCTTTTCATGCCAATTCTAGCACAGACATTTCCAAAAAGAGAAAACATCGGCGCCTGAGCAGCTTCCCACACACCTCCCTGCCCTCTCTCCTTTCAGGAGATGTTTACTGGTGCCTACAATGTAGCCAGGTACCAAGCTGCTCCCTCCCATGTCATGGATTGTCCTCTAGGATTTATATTGCCATAATTTTTCTGGATCACTGAGCTCCTTGGGGAACTGTTGGATGCTCTGGATCCTTACCTTAGGAAAAATGGATATAAAACTTCTCATAACTATGTGCATGCAATTTGGATGTCAGAGATGCTCCATATGAGCTCATCCTTAGACTTCAGTTAAGGCAAATGGTGGATGTGAAGCAAATCTGAGGTAGGAGATAGATGGGCTCCAGGCTAGGCATTTACAACTGGCCTATTCACACCTCTGGGGTGAGAAGATGCGCTCCAGGCCAGACATCCATTACCAGCCCCCAATTTACACTTCCTAAGGCAAGAGACAACTGGGCTCCAGATTACATATTTATGACTGGACTCCTGTCTATATTTTGAGATTTGCACCTCGATATAAGAAACAGCAACAGAAATAGGGTAAATAACTGGACATTTGGACACTTTATGGCAGGGACAGAGAGGGGCTAAACCCTATTAAGAGATCAGGAGGTCATACACTCCCCATCTTTGGGACAAGGGAGACACTACGCATGCGTAAAAGCCTTCATGGGGTCAAAACGGCAGGGGATGCCAGATCAAAGTAAGTCTTGCTATCCCTCTCCCAGAGGCCTTTGTGATAGGATCCACCTTAACTGAGGGGTGGGTGTGCACCCAGGGAAATGTCCAGAGGCAAATTAATCCTGGGGTCAGAACAATATGATTGGCCAAGAAGAAGACAAAGACCCGGAAGACTACCCCTTTATAAAGAATTTACACTCCCCAAAGGCGTGACTCTGGGGACTCTCTCCCTGAGCTCGTCCATGCATCTTTCCCCATGTACTTTGTTTTTCCAATAAACTTTTTTTACTTTTCTCTTTACCTTCTGCCTTCTCACCTGAATTCATTCTTGACAAGGCAGGCAAGAACTAGGGACCCAGGCCCTATCCACTGGCCCCTGTGGTCCAATGGTTAAGACTCCTGGCATGGGAACGAAAAATTAAGATCTTGCTTCCAGCTACTACTCGCTGCTGCTTGCTACAAGCTGTCGCTTACTGCTGCCTGCGTCCGAAATCAAATCTAGTCCCTGCATCTTCCATGTTTCCATCAAAATGCAAGCGTCCATGGCAGCAGTATGTTCATCGGCCAGCATCTGCCCCATCAGCAACCCACATCTGAACTGTAGGGCCTCACCCCACAACGTGCTAATGCCTGTGCTGCACGTGGCAGCGAGGACCACCTGTTCTCCATCAGCCAGGATTAGATGGAGGATTCGGTCTGGGGGAGGCGGGGAAGGGAGGTGCCCATGGAGTTTTACATGCTCTCTTTTTGCTGAACTCAGAACATTTTCAATTAGTCAGAAAAATGCCAAGTGACTATCTCCCTTAAGTGACTGTCTTATTTAAACCCCACAACAACCTTGAGAGGGAGGCTGTGGTCCTTTATTCCAGATTATGGATGGATGTGTGAGGCTAAGAGAGAATGTGACTTGACCAAGGTGACATCAACAGGAGGACCACTCAGGAACCAAACCCATACCCAAATCCAGTGTGACTTAACCAAAACCAGGCTGTGATGCATGTCCTAAGACGTCACCGCTGTGGGAACCGTACAGCCAGCCTCTCCACACTCAGGCACGCGCCCTGCTGTCTAGTCTCCCCACCTCACTGGAATAGAAGCCACAGAACACAGTGGTTAAAGGTACAGACGTCAGAGTCACACTCAAGTCCTAGTTATTTAACTTCTTGGGGCCTCAGTTTCCTCATCTGAAAAGTAGGGATAATAACAAGACCTATATTGTTAAGTTGTTGTCATTGCTAAATACAATGATGTGCAGATCACTTAGCAGAGTCCCCATAAAAGTGTTAAGTGTTTTATATAGTTTAACCATCATCACCCTCATTATCCCCTCTGTAGACCTCCTATGCTCAGAAGACCAATCAGCCCAGCTTCTTGTGGTAATTGCTCACAAAGCATCATGAACTTCCATGGCTTCATGCATAAGTTTAGGAAGGAGATGATCTTGCTCCAAGCTGCCGTCCATGGCCCACCCTGGCATGTCAGCCCCTGAGACTGTGACTGTTATTGAGTCCAAGCCTGCTCTGCTCACCGCATGACAGGCCAATGAATCAGAGACCAGGTGTTGAGGCAAGGACTACGACTTTATTTGGAAAGCCAGCAGACCGAGAAGATGGCAGATTAGTATCTCCAAAAAAAGAAAACAAAACAAAACAAAACACCATCTTATCAGGGTCTGGATGCCAGTTTCTTTTATAGTATCAAAGAGGGAGGGACAGGAAGCAAAGTAACAAGGGCTATCGGTCTTGCAGAACATCCCCTGGGATGACTAGTTTCAGGGAAAGGATGTGTTAATTTCTTCTTTTCTGCAGCCATTCACAGGTGGGTAGTGTTCCCTGAGGCAGTCCATTATGTATAATTATAATAACAAAAGTAACAAAAAGCAAAAGTCAAAGAAACAGATCCAACCTGCAGTCCAATTTAGCTTTTCCCTGTTACATGACCATCAATGCTTAATTAGCAGGTCTCACAGCAATGGTTGGAAGTCGGATTTCACAATATGGCAGAGAAGGCCTTTCCTGGGGAACCAGAAATTGCACGCACATGAATGAAACTGAGTTAGAACAGCAGGAGGAGCAAGTAGGTATCAGAGGCAAGATCTAGGTGCCCAGACACACAGCAGCCAAAACAACAGCACAGATCTCCTCAGCGATTGCAATGTGCAGTCCACTCCTGCGGCACCACGTATTGCCTTAGAAATACAACTAACCTCAGCCCCTGGGTCTGCAAAGCTTCCTGAATCTTTTTCAGATGGATAAAATCCCTGGCAAAACAAGATGCAGGGGAATGTTTTGAATCCATATAATATATTTCCGCCTTTGCCACAAACACTTGATTTAACAGAACCGGTTTTGTGCGCTTACTTCTTGCCCTGAGGATAGAACACGAACAAGGGATGGGGGCCCTGCTCTCACAGATGTGCCCGTTAGCAAAAGAGATAGATCATCAACAGGTAAAACCATAAATAAGTAACAGAACCTCAGCAAATGGTAAGCTCTACAGATAAAATATAACAGGGAAATGAGATGGAGAAGGCTAGAGGAACAGGGGATTGTTCAGAATATGGAGGGGGCAGCATGTGGCCATTGGGAAGATGAAAACTATTGTTATCCAAATTCTGTGGGGGGGGGATAAGGACACACAAAAATAGGGCAGTGTGTGTGTGTGTGTGTACGTGTGTGTGTGTGTGTGTGTGTGTGTGTGTGTGTGTGTGTGTGTAGGAGTTCCATAATTTATTGGTCAGAATCTGTTAGTGTCATCAAGGCTGGCCCAGGAACAGAGCTTCCGGCTAGAGGAAAAGAGCCAGATAATGATGCCAAATTGCAGGCACCCCCTCCCAGGGGAGGGCACTATGAGCAAGCCAGTGGCGGCGTCCCCTGCATTCAAAGATGCTGCTGCCACCGCAACTGCCTCTGTGGCTGCCTGGACTGCCCGATTTCATGTGTGTTGGGCTGCCTAGGAACCAAGGGGCCCTTTTCACATTAAAGCACAGCAGTCTATTCTCTTCTCCTGTTAGGTCATAAATAAAAGGGCATTGATCTCAGAAGATGGGCGTCCCTGGCTTTGGTGTGAGCAAAGTGCCTGAGGACAGATGATTGTAACTGCACAGGGTAACTGAGAACAGAGGAATACAGCCACCTCAATAGACCAGGGAGTGTTCTGGAGAGGTGCAGCCAGCAGCCTTCAGTGTGTTCCGGGAAGCGACATGAAAACAGTCAGGCCGGAACATCTGCTGAGGTCAGAGCCCAGTCCAGGTGCCCCAGAGCCTTTGTTGTTCCTCACTAATTATGCTCCTGCTGGTGTCACAGATCAGAGAGGAGGTGCCAGGACCTCGGGCTCAGAAAGCACAGGTTAACAAGTGCATGTTCACATGCAAGCACGAGAAAAGCAATTAGGAAAGGCCAGCGGGCAACCCACCTGGCCTTCAACCTCCTCTCTCAGTGCCTTCCCAGGATCTGGGAGAGATTTTCCTGTTTCCTGTGAACTGAATGACAAGCAGCTCCATGGATTCTCAAAAGCTATGACAGAGGACACATGGACCCTGCCAAACCCCTCCCTTCTACAAGGGCAAGGATGCCACCTGGAGTGTATGGCCGAGATTCCAGGGAGCGGATTCCTAAAAGTGTGAGCTAACATTTATGGCTCAATGTGATTCTTTTCTAGGAAAAATTTTTTACAAATTTCACGTTATCTCAAAAGGGCTTATGATCCTAAATAAAGAGGCATAGCCCTTACAGATTCACTGGGCCTGATGAGATCTAGAGCCTGTAAATCATCTCTCAGAGGAGGAATCTTTCTATTGAAAGCATGTGAAGTAAAGAAGGGCAAAGGACACCAATACAGTGCCAGCCACTGGACCAGCTACTTCACACCCGGTATTCACTCAATTGCTCCATTAGCTGCAAGGTTGCATTATTTTCCCCAATTTACAGACGAGGGAACTTAGGCTCCAAGCAGTTGAGCAGGTTGCTGAGGAAGGACCCCACTATGACAGGATTTGCACCTGGGGTTTTCTGATTCCAAAGTATCATCACAGTGATTCTTTCATATAAGCGGTGCAGAGGAGTTGGAACTCACTTTACAACCACATCAGCACACCAGGTCCATTCAGGCCACCCCCAACCAGCTCACATGAAAGTCTGCCCTCTCCTTAAAGGCCCTGAGCTTCTAGCATGGGATACTGACTTTTTGTGGGTCCTCTTGGAACCTGCAAGTGCCTGGACGGATCAGTGAGTAATGACCTTGCTGGCATAAGATTTTAGCACAGGAAACCCAAAGAGCAGAGCTTTCATCCCATTCAAATCCCCATTTCACAGACAAGGGAATAGGGGCAGAATTGGCAAATAACCTACCAAAATCACACTTGTTCTTGCTGCCTACACGTGGCCAGGCTGGAAGGGAGATGCAGCCTTGACCACAGCAAGAAGGGCTTCTTCCTTTTTGTACATCTTCCCTTCCTGCACCACTTCTCGGCTCTGGGTAGTTCAGGTAGTTCAGGTGTTATCCGTACCCCTATAATAAGGTACTGTGGACAGAACATGGCTTTGAAGTCAAGTCAATCTGGATTGCATGTCTCCCTGCCAAGGCTGAGCTATGTGACCTTGGGCAAATGTCTTAACCTCTCTGAGATGCTCAGGCTCTCCCTCCAGAAAATGGGGGGAAAATTTTATCTTGCACAGTAGTTGTATAATAGAGCATATAGAGCATCCAGTAGGTACTCAATACATGTTAAATACCTCTTCTTGTACTCCTGCATTACATGCAGCTGCAGCTGAGCCAGCCTCAGAGAGACGGCACTGCTGGCCCCAGGTGGAATTCCTTGCCCTTGGGCTGGTCACATGCTCTTCCCTTGCCAGTTGTTCTTTAAGAGGAACCAATTTCACACTTCCAGAGAGATCCACACTGCAAATTGTGTTTGTTTTAAAATAATGAATAGTGGCATTATTATCCCCACTGCTCTCCAGGGCGCTCTGGGCTGAATGTATTCCTTTTGCATTAGCAGAGCTTCACTGCAGCAGATAAACGGGCCAGTGCCTGAGCTGAATGCACTGAAGAAAGGACAGCCCACCCCGCCTGTCTCCCACCTCTCTCTCTCTCTCACTCTCTCTCTCTCTCTCTCTCTCTGTGAAGCTGAACCTTCCCAGGAGGCTGCCTCCAAGGCTTCTGCTGCCTGGGGAAGCAGTCAAATGTTTCAGCAGGCTCCAAGAGCTCTGGGCAGGCGCAAAAGGAGGGGACAGCCAGGTCTCTGTCATCCCTGGCTTCTCCCTGACTCTCAGGTGACAGCCCACAGCAGGTAGAAGTAGTGAGGAAAACCTAAAGGAATTGAAAGAAGGACAAAATAGTATCTTTTCATAAAACAAACCAAGAAAAATGTTGCCTATGCATTGAACACCAGGGAAACTCAAATTGCTCAAATGCATGACAATGACAAGATGTGGCCAGTTCCAGAGATGTCAGTGATGGAATCCCTGTTCAGAGAAATCCCAGGCCAGACGAGTCCTGGTTCAGCCATGTTGCTTCCCGTTAGTAAGTGAAGATGTGCTGATGATCATTACAAGACTTATGTTTTTAGGAGTGAAAGCTGAGGATCCCCATTCCTGCTCTCTGGTCCTCTTTATTCCGTGGCTGGGTTGGGAGATCACACCTGAACCTCCCGTTAGACAGGCATTACTGATGGATGGAGTTTAGTGCTGGATTAAGGGTTGTAAATGCATAGATATGGTATCAGTTTGGTATGCTGTTATGGGTCAAATTGTGTCCTCCTATAATTCAATTCCAGCCCTCCATACCTCAGAATGTACCTGTATATAGAGACAGACTCTTTAAAGAGCTAATTAAGTTAGAATAAAGTCATATGGGTGGGCTCTAATCCAATATGATTGGTGTCCTTTTTTTCTTTCTTTTTTTTTTTCTTTTCTTTGTTTTGGTGTCCTTTTAAGAGGAGGAAATTTGGACAAAGATGTGCACAGAGAGAAAACCGTGTTCTCACATGGAGAGAAGATCGACATCTATAAATCCAAGGGAGAGACCTCAGGAGAAACGAATCTTGCCCATGCCTTGATCTTGGTCTTCTGGCTTCCAGGACTGTGAGAAGCTAAATTTCTGTTGTTTAAGCCACCCAATCTGTAGTTCTTTGCTAGGTCAACCCAACCAAACTAAGACAAATGCCACCTTCTGTGCCACACTGCAATAAGGGACAAAGTTAGGACAGCTCTGAGCCCATCACGAGGCTGTTGATACAGGAAGACCATTTAATTAATGCTTCAAATGATACAGGGCTTTCATATATTCAAATATGATTACACCGGCAGTCATAGAGCTAACTTGACCGGTTGAAGGAAGGAGACACCCATCGTACAACAGTAAACATGTGCTTTTTTCCTGGAACATGAAACTGTGAGATCCTCTATATGCATGTGGTTTTTAAAATTCTGGGACCATGCTGTGCAATTTTAACTTTGCTTTATTTTTTGTTAAAACATTAATGTGCATTAAAGAAACACTAAGTATTATTTTTATGAACCTCTTTTTAATTTCTTAATATAGCAGGACCCTCAAAAATAGAAGTATCTTGGACCTCTATCAACTTCCCAGTGGCCCTGAGGGAGTTTGCCTCTTTCTCTCTCTCTCTCTTTTCTCCCCCCTAGCTGCCTTCTCTGGCATTTGTCTCCTGGGACAATGCTTCCCATCTCTGACATTCCCCTCTGCTTCTTCCTGCATGTGTGACCTTTCCAGGACTGTGGAATGAAGTTCTGAGATACGTTTAGGTTTTCAGGTAGAGGAGGTCAAAGCAGAGGACCTGCCCAAGGTCAAGAAATCTCCTTAAGCACAGACAAGCATTCTGCACTTATTAACAGTGATTGGGGCTGAACTGTGTTCAGAATAAAGCGCTGCTTTGCCTAACTTCATTCTCTGCGTGCATTTCCCGTGAGGCCCTTACAGGGAAAGGTGATTTGTCAATGGCCTCTATGCTTGATTTGATTATTTCTGGATCATCTTCCCAAATATCACAAAAACATCATTTGAATATTTTCAAATAGCCCTGACATCCAGCACAACAACAGCTATAACATGATTAATACTTTGCATCTGTTTAAAATCTTCAGTTAAAGGACTTCTGACCAAGCTGGGGGATTCTGAGGATGCAGAGCTGAGTTTTTATTGGTCTGTGCATTGATTGTCATCTGTCCTATGTCATATGTCAGCCAATTGAAATAGAGCTGCGTCACCTGACAAGAATCACGAGCCAGAAGCATTTGGCTAATGATGTGTCCTTGGGCCTCTGGCATTTAATTTACTCTCCTTTGCTTCCAGCATCTGGGGTGTGAGTGTCCCTTCTTGATCCTAATGTCTCAATTCACACACTGAGATGTCTCTGCCTGAGCATCTCTGTTGGTTCATTAGTTTGTTTGTTTGTTTGTTTTTAGCAATCTCTGGAGACCAAAGCTGTACCAGCTCCATGCAGTTTCTCAGTGACAGAAATGTGGCATGACCTTGAGTCCTTCATGTAATCCCGAGAAAGGGACTGGCAGAGCACTGGGGGCCAATCTTAATACGTGGAGCCTGAGACACTGTAGGACTGTTATCTACTCATCCATCCTTGCCGAGGAATCCCTAGTCCTCTGCCATCCTGGGCTGTACAAAGAAGTCCTTTGAATGACATTTGTGGTAAGAAGATTGAACTTTTTTTTTAAATAAATGCCTTCTTCCTCCCCACAACAAACCTCTGAGCCTCTTTGTGTTGCACTCTTGACTGTGGTACCAGTGTCCTGAAGAGGAAGTGAAGAAGGTTAACCTAATAGATCCTGGGTACCAGTAGGTGCTGTAAAAATAGATTCTTCTCGGTTGTTCTTTCACTTTAGCAAACCTCAGCATCATTGGAGGGCCTGTTAAAACACAGACTGCTGGGCCCCTCCCTCAGGGCTTCTGATTCCACAGGTCTGGGGTGGAGGGTGAGAATTTGCCTCTCTTACACATTCCCAGGTGATGCCGATGTTTCTGTTCTGGGCTTACACCTTGACAACCACTGCTGGAACTCAAGTCAGGATGGAATCTCAGTGCACATCGGAGGTCATGCCAGGGCTAACCCATCTGTCTCCCCTTCAGACTTACCCTGTTGTGCTGCTTTCCACAGTCTTAGCCTTCTGTTGCACCAACTCCTTCAGAAATTCTTCTTACTTGCCCCAACACCATATTCTGGGACTTCTTCCAATCACTCCTTTCTCTCTATAAATAACACAAGCTGTAGCTAAAGAACTGGAGTCAAGCGAGCATCTTTATGTGCCAGGTTGAGTGACTTCTGCACAATTCTGTCTCAGCCAAGACCTGAGGTTCCATGTCCCCAGAGATCTGTCTTATTCACTCAGCAGCCTCTAGCCCTGTTTCCCAGAGAAGCTGCCTTTTCTAGACAGCCAATCAAATATCTCTATGCTCTTTGGATCCATGAAAGAATCAGAATAGCCTTTGGGGATTTTCATCACATATACGAAAGCAGTTAGGTTTAGGCAAGAATGGATGATGTGACCCAAGTCTATTATTCTGCCATTAGCAGTAGGCATTTCCGAGTTCCAATAGCTGTAGAAAAAAGAGGGGCTCAGTCATGGATATGATTAAACTCCAAGCTACCATCCTTTCCAAAACAATCACCATGTGCTGAGCACGTAGAGATCCAGAGATGCTTGGTGACTCTTGCCCCCAGAACTTCATAAAAATGACCACAATAATACCTGCACTACCATAACTGCAAAGCTCTATGGCATCAGAAAGTGCTTGAACATGGTCCATACTGCCTTCCCATCACAAATGTTTGCTGGAGTCCTGTGGATGGATCTGGAGAGGAAAGAGCAGGAACTCAAAGAAGAGCAGACAGTTGCACTGTCAGAGTCCTGAAAAGAGATGAAAAGAGAGAAAAGAGATGGCACACTCAAATTAGATAGTTTTAGGAGAGCTTAGTAACAGCATTGTTTGCAAAAATGCAGGCAGGGTTTAGGAAAGTGAAACAAAGGATGGTGTGTTATCCTATGTGGTTTGTAACAGAGGACGAACCTTTACCCCTCACAGGGCTGAAACAGTAAGGTGGGAGGCGGAGTGCCTGAAAGAGGCTGTGACCTTTGATCAAGATCCTGCCAGCCTGCAATGGGGCCACCAGAAGGAGCAGCCAGAACAAACATCTCTCTTCTCCAATCACTTCCTGGGCTCCCCATTAGACAAATTCAAGCTAAAACTAGTCAGCAAAAAAACTGATTGACGGAATCCACACAGCTCAGCTTCTGGGGACACAGAGCAGGGTAGAGAAGGGTGGGGAGCAAAGTCAGAAGACAAACAGAAGATGCCCAGCACATTTCCTAAAGACTGGAACTACATTTGAAAGCACATCGTTCCTAGGAGCCCTAAGGGTGGACATTTAATCCCAAATAGGAAGCTGGGGCGACGTGGAGAGACGCCCTAATAAATGATTACTCAAATAAAAGAAGATGTGGCTACTCACTTTAAGGATGACAAGACATAAAATTATACCACATGAATTCAATTCTCATTACAACAAGAGCCCCACTACCATATTCAACATTGGGAAGTAGGAGAGAGGGGCATTAATTAAGAAGATAGGTGAGGAAATCTCATAAGGGTTTGGAAAAATGTTAATATTTCCTGCAGGTCTGGAAGAAAGGGAAAGCAACAGGGAGAAGGTCAGAGCATTCAGGATTTAGTGTGAACAAAGGCACAGAATCAGAAGAATAAAGAATAAAGGTGTATTTAAGGATCGGTGAACTGCGTGGAGCAGTGCAACATACAGTACGCTGGGAGGGAAAGGTGGCGAGATTCACATGAAAAAGTAGACTAGTGTCAGATGGGGAATCTTTTGGAATGCCAAACAAAGGACAACTTTACTGTGTATGCGAGGGGTGTGTCTGAGAGGGAAGTGACTTGCTCAGTCCGAGATGTGCTGGGCCACCAACTTCACTAGGTAACTTGGGTGTAGGACAGACTGGAGGGTACCAAGGCTGGATGTAGAAGGTCAGTCAAACAGAAAACAGTAAAGAGGGAAAATAACATAGACAGCGGGAGGGAGAGGAGGGGACAGCTGCAAAAAAAACCATTATGAGGTTAGCATCAAAGCACACAGGCACCTAGACTTCAAGGTGGGGTGGAAGGAGAAACCAAATATGCCTATGAAATTTCTCGACTGTCTTTCTAGGAAGAGGCTGATTCCATTCATCATGATAGAGCAAGGTTATCGCGGGGGGTGGAGCAGGGAGAGGGTATATTTCAGTTATAAAATTAAGTTGCTGCAGCACATCCAAAGTGAGATGTTAAATTTCATAGCTGGAAGAATGATCTGATGTGAGAAATCACAAGGCAGTAGGTTTTTAAAAGGAGTGAAAAGTGAGATAAGAGGTTGTAGTCTGGGGCCAGTTAAGGATTTGAGAAGTCTGACATAAAGTAGCTCTGGTCTGGGAATGGTTGCCTGATGAATACAATGGTGAACGTTGAGGGAGAAGTGAGGAAGGAAGGCTCTAGTAGTGAAGCTGGTTTAGAACTAAGTAACCAGGGTTTTAGATGTGTCGCTTGCTTGATGCTGAAATTCTCTGAGATAAAAGCAGAGGGAAGGGATAAACGTCCCTGGATTACAGGATTAAGTTGCCTGCAGGACCAAACCCTTCTCAGTTTGGAGTTCACTCATCTCTCTGGATCCAGTTCACTGTTTCCTTGCTTTGGGAATGAGAATATATTAGTTGCCTATTGCTGCTGGAAAAAAAAAATCCCACAAATTTAGAGGATTAAAATAATACACATTTATTATTTTACACTCCTGGAGGTCAAAAGTCTGAAATAAATGGGTCTTATAGGGCCCAAACCTCTGGAGGCTGTAGAGGAGAATCCATTTTCTTGCCTTTTCCATCTTGTAGAAACTGCAAACATTCCTTGGGTCATGGCCCCTTTCCTCCATCTTCAAAGCCAGTAGACTAGTATTTTCAGTTGTCTCTCTGATTCTGACTCTCCTGTCTCCCTCTCTCACTTATAAGGATCACATTAGGCCTACCTAGATGCCCCAGGATAATCTCACATTTTAGGATCCTTGCCTCAATCACATCTGCAAAATCCCAACTTCATGGAAGGTAACACTCATGGGTTCTGAGTATTAGGACGTGGACATTTTGTGGGGGGCATTATTC
The DNA here is from genome assembly GCF_030028045.1 of Hippopotamus amphibius kiboko. Lineage (NCBI taxonomy): Eukaryota > Metazoa > Chordata > Mammalia > Artiodactyla > Hippopotamidae > Hippopotamus > Hippopotamus amphibius. The sequence goes on along the minus strand of NC_080190.1, from coordinate 53,153,149 downwards.
TTCCTACCATAAGAATGTACTTTACTTGGAATGCCCCGGAATATTCCAGACATTCTTTAAAATACCGCTCAAAAAGTTCTGACACCACCAAGCAGAGCTACTCACTTCCTCCTCCCTGCCCCTGCAGGATAGGATCCAGTCTTCAGATCACCAGGCAAATTCCACTGTCACAATGACCCTCCCCTCTGAGAGTGAGAACAAGGAACTTGGTTAAGGCATTTCCACATGCCCAAGGACCAGCACAGTCTCATTTTCAGGATGGATTGTTTTTTGTTTTTGTTTTTTGTTTGTTTGTTTTGTTTGCTTGTTTTTGAAGATTAGAAGGAAGGGGAAAACAGAGGAGAAAATGGAAAATAAGAGAAAAAATAAGAAAGTGAAAATGGTTGAGTCTATTTAAACCAAGCCATTTGTATATTTTCTTGGTCCATCCTCTAAACAAACTGGCACAAAAGGCATTATTATCCTTATTTTACACATGAGCAGATTGGGGCTCAGAAAAGAGACTTGCCTTGTCCGAGGCTGAGCTAGAAAGCTGTGTGCTGCCCACAGCCTGCCTGGCTTTTACCACCATATTGTCAACCATTGTCCCCTTAGCTTAATCCACCCCAGCCATACATGACTGTACTGTGTGCTGTTCTATGAAGAAACACATCAACTCATCTCCAGTGTAGCAGCGTCATACATGTTGCTCTCTCTGCCTAGACTATCCCTCCCTTCATATCGTCACATCACTTGCTCCGTAGCTTCAGGTATCTTCTCAAACATCATCTCTTCAGTAAGGCCTTTTATAACCATTCTTTCTCTAATAGGTCCTGCCCCAAAACACTCTTGGACTCCTTATCATAGGGTATTTTTCATCACAGCTATTCTCACCAGCTGAAATCAAACAATACAGTTTTATTATTACTGCACAGGTCTAGGGAGGGGTGAAATTGATCTATTTTGTGCACTTTGGTGTCCCTAAAACCTAAAACAATTGTCTGGCATAGAGTAGGTGCTTCTCACTAATAGCTATTCAGTGAGTGAATGATGAACTGAAAGATATACCATCGTCACACAGGAATGCTGAGAGGCAAGATTCCAGGAAGCATGAGCTGGGGAAGAAAATGATTAGCCATCAGGCATCTGGGCTGATTCTGAAGGTGAGATTAAGGATAACACAAGTGGAATATTCCATCTGCACCAGGGCCAAAGGGTGGAGCCTGGCAAATGTGTGGATTCTCCATGGAAAATTAAAGACACAGCCTCCATGTGTATAGATATTTTGTTCCCTGATGGACAGCTTAATTCTGATCCAAATGAGGCCTAACATTTTGAAAAGCAGGGTCGTGTGGTCATGGACATGGCTGTACAACCAGGCCAGCTTGGGCTTCATAGCCACGCTCTGTTGCTAACCAAACTTCAGCAAATCAATTACTCTCTCTGACCCCGTTTACTTCCTCATATAATTAAGATGATAAATTCTAGTTTCCAAGTTTTCCCTGAATGTGCAATTAAAGAAGATATTTAAATCACCTGGTACTTAGAAAGTGCTCGAGAAATCTTAGTTTTCCTCTTCATTCCAGCTTCCCTAACTGGCTTGGACTCAGTCTAGTTTTTTTTTTTTTTTTTTGCAAAAAATGTGCTGACATGTTTTTATTCTCATTAGTTTCTTTAAACTCCAGGGTTGGACCTAAAGATTATTATTGTCTCCTTCAATTGCCCCAGGGGGACGGCTGTGTTTTAATGGAATCACATTCTTCCACTGAGCCTGCCCTGAAGGGCTGTAACTGGGGGCGGCCATCAGCCCTGGCTGTTCTTCCCTTGACCTTGGGGAAGAAGGAAGGCACATGGCTCCCTTGGGCCAGCCGAGTACACAGGGAATCAGATGATGTGAGGCCAGCCTGAATTTGGCTTCCTGTCAGCAAGTCTGCCTCCAGCAACCATCCTCTCCCCGCAGACCAAATGTGCCGCAGTGGGAAAGGGTTCCTACAGAAGCATGCAGGCCCTTGGGTAAAAAACTGATCCCATTACCCTTCAGTCTTCATTACAATGAGAGAAATCAGAGCTGGGAGAGTTCCACAGGCAGTCCGGAACTGCCTTCTCCCCTTTCCTAAAAAGGGTCACTCCCACAATCAGCCTGCCAGCAAAGGAAAGCTTCTGAGAAATACACAGAATAACAAATTTTATCATGAAAAAGTCCATTTCAAGGAGTCCAGTTTCAGTCTCCTTTCCTGATTTCTTCTACCACTTTCTGCTGTTTAGCTGAGTCACCTGAAAGAGGTCAAAGTAGATGCTGGGATGACCTCTGAGTTATGAGGACAGACATCTGGCTCCAGACCATGAAACCCGAAGAAAGACACAACAAATCACTGTTGCTTATGGAGAATCTAGCCCTCTAATATGCCTGGGGCTCCTGCTTTCCCCCACTTTCTCAGCATCAGAGAACATCAGGAGATGCTCTTGGGCAGTTGTTCTCACAGTGGGGTTCCCAGGCCAGCAGCATCAGAGTCACTGGAGAAGTTGTTCAAAATGTAAATTCTTGGGACCCAGTATAACCTAAAGATTGCAAAGTTCTGAGAGGGAAGCCAAACTATCTGTGTTTTAATAAGCCTTCCAGATGATTCTTAGGCGCACTCAACTTTGAGAAGCACTGGTCTAGAAATCCTAGCTCTTTGCAAAGCTGCTAGGACCCTGGGGGTTGGGGGCTGAAATGAGGAAAGGGAAAAGTTGTGCAGGAAAGTACACAGAGAGAGATGAGACCTTATCGGGGAATGAGGACTGAATGACCTAGGACAGATCAGTGGCTGAACCTACCCTGAAGCCTACCAGTTACTGCTCTAACCACAAAGATCTCAGAAAGGAGATAACACTGACAGTCTGGTCCTAAGTCATAATTAATTCCTTAGCATCCTTAGCACGAGGTTTGGGGATAATAAATCATGATGCAATATCACCTGTGATGACCCTCACATTCTCTCAATACTGCATTAACCAGATCATAGGAGGCAAAGATGGAAAATCCTAATCAGCCTACCTGAGGTTTACTTGGGTTTTCCCTTTGACGGATATTTGTTTCAGCTCTTTCTGCCTCCATTTCTTTTGGTTTTAGCTAAGTCAAGACATTAGAATATCTCCATTTAAGAGACCAAGGGCCTTTTACCTATTTTATATCTTCTCTTACTTCCTTTCTCAGAAGAAGGGAAAAATTAATACTTATTCTTTTAATATCCACTATGTACTTGGCATTTCACTAAGCCGATGACACATTATCCCATGTGATGAGCAGACAACCCTGTAAGGTAGTTATTATTATTTGATTTTTGAAATGAAGCAACTGAGGCTCCAGGAAGTTATCTGAATAAGAAGCATGCCTACTACAGAATGGAACTATAAGTGGTTCTGTCCCCCACAACTTTTCTCTGCATGTCTGGTTCCAAAGCATGAGCTTAGTTTTTATATTGAGAAATTTATTATATGCACAAGAATAAATAAATAAATCATGTAAGTACATTACATTCAATAGAAAACACCAGTTTATGCTGCAGTAACAAACACATACATCTCAGTAGGTTAGCACATAAACTATAGTTCTCACTCACACAAAGTCCACTGCAGGTCCAGAGATTCTCCAGGGCACCCCCTTCTAGTAGGAAGAGGACTTAAGACTCAAGAGGTCTAAGCAGTCTCCATCTCAACATGAAGCCAACATAACAGGAGAAGAGTGTGCCAGAAAGACCATGTGGTAGCTTTCTCTGCCTCAGTCTGGAAGTGATGTGCATCATTCACATTTCATTGGCTAAAATTGATGCCATGGGATTCCCTAATGGCAAGGGGCTAAGAAATGCTGCATTCCTATGTACCCAGGAAGAGGAAGAGGTTTGGTCAACACAGATGTAGTCTTCGGTAAATATGGTTTAAAGAAAACAATAACATGATTATATATATATATGTATATATATATATATACACACACACACATATACATAGCACTCAAGAAACAAATTGTCTTTTACACTATCATAGAAGTCCATATGGGCCCTACTCCTTTCATCAGCCTCCCACAGGAAAACACCATCTTAAATTTTGTGTTAACCATTCCTTTTCTCTTTTCTACAGATTCTAACACTTGCTAAAATATATATATATAGATTTTCTCTTCTTGAACTGTATACACACACAATCATAATGTGTATATTCTTCTGTTTTGACTTAATATTATGCTTTTGAGATTTATTCACACTGAAACCTATAACTCTAATTCATTTATTTTCATTGCTTTCCAATATTATATTGTATGAATATACCAATATTATTTATCTGTTCTACTATTGATGTACATATAGATTGTTTCCATTTGTTTGTTATCATGAATGATGCTAATATGAATATTTGTGTATGTATCTTAGCATAAACTTTCTCAAGAGTATTTTAGGGTATATATTGCTGAAATGATTTGCTAAGCTACAAGGTATTCGCACTTTCAATTTTACCACAAAATAACAAATGTTATGTTTACCCATAAGTGGAATTGAACAATAACCAATGTCACTGAGAATGCGTATCAATGGAGATTCTCACCTACTTTCAACAGGAGCATATATTGATAAAACCACTTTGGAAAACGAGATAGAAATGAGTTCCTTGACCAGAGGCAATATTGTTCAGGATAAAATGTTAGTGACTAAGGCATTCCATAAATCTATGGATGGTGATGCTGGCAAAATATTAGAATGTTAAGGCAAGTCCATATCTAAAGCAAAAGGCTTTCTACTGAGTATAAATACATTTGTGATAGAAAGCCTATTCATGATGGAGGAGGTCATTGAAATTAACCTGCCACTAGATAGACAACTGATTCCCCAGTAGAATGTGGTTGTAGTAGAGGCTCAATATTGGTCTCTATCCTTAGCAGGTGGACACATAAAATAAAAGATGGATAAGTAAGTTTTGGTCAGGGGAAACCTACATTGTTTAGCCCATATATAATCTTTGATCCCTGCTACGTTGGTTATTTTATTCTTGAGTTCTGTGAACAAGTACTTTATTGACTGAGGAAAGTGGTCAGCTGCAGCCACAGTTTTGTAATCTGTCACCCGATTATTAAAAGATCCCTTTACAAAGGATTACCTTCGGTGTGCATTCACACAAAGAAAACAAATATCCTCCATTCTGAGAGAGCTTTCCATGTACAAGCAGACCTTGGAGATATTGGGGGTTGGGTTCCAGACCACTGCAATAAAGCAAATACCACAATAAAGCAAGCTGCACATTTTTGTTTGTTTGTTTTCCCAGTGCATATAAAAGTCATGATTACACTCTACTGAAGTGTAGTATGTGTGCAATAGCATTTTTCCTAACAAATCAATTTGCACACCTTAATTAAAAAATACCCTATTGTTAAAAAAATGCTAACCATCATCTGACAATGCAGGGTTGCCAGAAAACTTCAATCTGTAAAAAAATGCAATATCTGCAAACCACCATAAAGTGATGCACAACAAAACAAGGTGTACCTGCACCTCTTTACCACACTCCTTGTCACTAATACTCAAATATTGCCATCCCAAGTTTCTGACCAAAAGCATAACATTAGCCATTGCCCACGAAGCAGTGTACATCTATATTTCTGATTACTTCTTGGAACGGAGAAGAATGGAAATTCTGGAGTTGGAAAGTACAATAAGTGGAGTAAAAATTTCATTAGAGGGGTTGAAAAGTAGATTTGAACAGGCAGGGAAAAAAGAATCAATGAACTTGTAATTGATATTAACTAGTCTAAGCAGAAAGAAAATAGTTTAAGTAAGTTAAGAGAACTTAAGGAACCTGTGAGGCACCATCAAGCAGACCAAGTTATGTATTAAGGGAGTCCCGGGAATAAAAGAGAGAAAGAAAAGAGGAGAAAAAATACTTGGAAAAAAAATCATACCCAAAAACTTCCTAAATTTGATGAAAGATATCAATTTACAAACCCATGAAGCTTCATGATGTCTAAGTAGAATACATTCAAATAGATCTACACTGAGACACGTAATCAAATTCTCAAAAGACAAGACAAAAGGAATCTTGAAAGCAGCAAGAGAAAAACAATTTACCATTACCATGTACAAGAAATCCTTAATAAGAATAATAACCCATTTTACAAAAGAAAACATAGATGCCAGAAAGATAGCATATTCAAAGAGCAGAAAGAAAAGCAAAACTGAAAACCAAGAATTCTAACCTGGCAAAATGATCTTTCAAAAATGAAGAAGAGGGGCTTCCCTGGTGGTGCAGTGGTTAAGAATCTGCCTGCCAGTGCAGGGGACATGGGTTCGATTCTTGCAGCAGGACGATCCCGTATGCCGCGGACCAACTAAGCCCCGTGAGCCACAACTACTGAGCCTGTGCTCTAGGGCCCGTGAGCCACAGCAACTGAGTCCACGCACCACAACTACTGAAGCCCGCACGCCTAGAGCCCGTGCTCCACAAGAAGAGAAGCCACCGCAATGAGAAACCATGTATTGCAATGAAGAGTAGCCCCCGCTCACCATAACTGGAGAAAGCCCATGAGCAGCAACCAAGACCCAACACAGTCAAAAATTAAAAAAAAATTTAAAAATAAATAATAAAATAAATCTTTAAAAAAAATGAAGGCAAAATTAAGGCATTCCCAGATAAATCAAAGCTGAGGAAAGACCCACCCTACATGACACACTAAAAAAGTCCTTCAGTTTGAAATGAAAGGGCAGTAGACTGTAATTTCAAAGTTGCACAATGAAACAAATATGTCTGTAAAGGTAACAACACAGATAAATATAAAAGCCAATATCAGTGCAAGTTTGGTTTGTAAGTCTACTCCTTATTTCCTATATGATTTAAAAGATACAATAATTATAAATTTGTGTTATTGGATACATAGTATACAAAGACGAAACTTGTCACAACATAAAGAAGGGGACAGAGCAAGATGGGAGCAGATTTTTTGGTATACTAGTCAAGCTAATTGGTATCAATTCAAACTAAATTGTTATAAATTTAGCACAGTATTTGTAATCCCCATGGTAACCACTAAGAATTTATCTAAATATATATATACAAAAAATGAATCAAAATTGTACACTACTAAAAATCAAGCATCCCAAAGAATAAAATACATAGGAATAAATATTAACCAAGGTGGGAGGGAGGGAACCTTATACAACTAAAAACTATAAAACTGCTGAATGAAATTAAAGAGGACACGAATAAATGGGAAAGCATAGGATTCATAGATTGGAAGACAATATTGTTAAGATTTCAATACCACCCAAAGCAATCTACAGATTCTATGTGATCTCTATTAAAATTCCAACAGGCACTGTTGCAGAAATAGATAATCCCAATCCCTAAATTAATATGGAATTGCAAGTGGTCCCAAATAGCCAAAAGGAAAAGTTGGATAACTTAATGTTTTCTGATTTCAAAACTTACGACAAGGCTATAGTAATCAAAACAGAGGGGTACTGGCATAAAGATAGATTATAGACCACAATGGAATAGAGTTTAGAATCCAGAAATTAACCCATTTATCTATGACCAATTGACTTTTGAAACGGCTTTTAAGACCATTCAATAGGGGAAAGAACAGCCTCTACAGAATGAAGTCGGACCCCTACTTTACACCATATATAAAAATCAACTTTAAATGGATCAATGACCTAAATATAAGAGCTAAAATCATAAAACTCTTAGAAGAAAACAGGAGTAACATTTCATGACTTTGATATGGTGATGAATTCTTAGATACAACACCAAAAGCACAAGCCACACGAGAAAAAGTAAATAAATTGTATTTCATCAAAACTGAAAACTTTTGTGCATCAAAGAACATTATACAAAAACTGCAGAGACAACCTACAGAATGGGAGAAAATATTTGCAAGTCATATATCTCATAAGGGTGTAATATCCCAAATATATATATAAATTACTCTTAACAAGTTTAAATAACAAAAAAATAACTCAGTCTTTAAAAGGACACAACTTGCATAGACATTTCTCCAAAGAATATGTACAAATGGCCAATAGCATACGATGATGCCTACATAACTATATGCTCAACAGCACTATTCATTAGGAAAGTGCAAATCAAAACCACAAAGAAGCACCACTTCACATCTACTGGGTTGACTATAATTAAAAAAAAAAAAAAAAAAGACAGAAAGTAGCAAGTGTTGACAAGGGTGTGGAGATACAGGAATCTGCATACATTGTTGATGGGAATATAAAATGGTTCAGCTGCTGTTGGAAATAGTTTGGCAATTCCTCAAAAATTATATATAGAATAATTATATAACCCTACAATTCTCCTCCTGGGTATATATCCCCAAATAATTAAAAACAGGGACTCAAACAAATATATGTATGTGCATGCTAATAGCAGCACACAAAGGGAAAAACAGCCTAAATCTCCCTCAACTGATGAATGGATAAACACATTGTTGTATATACAATGGAATATACAACCAATAAAAAGGAGTAGGACACTAATGCATGCTACAACATAGATGAACTTTGAAAATATGCTACATGAAGAAGCCAGATACTAAAGGTCTGGAATATTGTACAATTCTATTTACATGAAATTTCTTTAAGGGATAAATCCATAGAGATAGAATGCAAGTTGGTGGCTTCAAGGGGATTTTAGGAAAGAGAATGGGAAGAAACTGCCTAATGAGTAAGAGGTCTTATTCTGGCATGATAAAAAAAATTTTGGAACTAGATAAAGGTGGTGGTTGTATAACACTGTGAATGTACTAAATGCTACTGAATTGTTCACTTTAAAATGGTGAATTTTATGTTATGTAAATTTCGCCTCCATAAAATATACAAGGAGGGTATAATAGTCATTTCCAAAGGACACAGGTCTTTAATCCAAAATCCTAGTGATATTGTGCTATTATTCCCCCATTACAATTTACCAAGGGCTTCATTCAGAATCCTTAAGGACCTCAGATGCTTCAAGTCCCAGTGGATTTGCTGCACTGTGAGTACAACTGACAAACAAAAAAGTCTAGCCCTGCTACAAAATTTCTTTTGCTCTGTGTCTCTCTCAAAACCAGTGGATTTATGGATTGCTTAATGAGTGGTTCAAAGCAGACACTCAAACGTGATATATATATGCGTGTGTGTGTGTGTGTGTGTGTGGCCTTCATAATCCAAAATTGCCCACACAAAATGGCTTTGTGTCTCTTTTGGTGGACATGAACAACATGTTTTTATTTTGGAGAAAATAACTCAACACACCACAGACCACAAGATCTCTTCATCCTGTGTCAGGCCTCTGTAATCTCATTGTCTTAACCTCCCACCTCCCACTTCCTGGCCTTTATTTATATTTTACAGTGGGGAACTATAGTGATATCTTTGATCACATTAAAGCAAAAAGACAAAATCTGATGAAACTTTAGCAACAACCTCAAGAGTTAACATTATTTTTAAATGATGCCTGTGGATGATGATTTGCATTCACAGCAGAAGTTATATTTATATAATGAAACATGACTTTTCCTTTAGATCAAATGATTGATTTTCTAAATTAATTTCAGTTATATTTGATTCCAAATTTTCTTATGAATATACAAAAGGATGAAGGATAGTTGCTTATAAGTTGTTTCAATAGCAGAAGGTAGATTTTGCAGATAGTTAGATGAGGTAAGACTTATATAAGTTTTATCAGATGCTTCAAAAAGAAAACCAGTCAAGTTAATTCCAATAATGGGTCAAATTTACTCCATCCAGAGAATCTAAATAAAAAGCTGTTAGAAGTTCATTCTGTTGAAGGTGAAATATCTGATGTTATTGTGAATGCAATTTTAAATTCAGCTGAAAATTCAACTTTGAGAATTAATTTGTTTTCAGTAAAAATACAACAAAAAATTTGATGAAGCACAACAGCCTTATGGCAAAAAAGAACATTTTTTTCTGAGTTAATGGACCAATGGAACAAAAGTGTACTCAGAACTTTTTGCAGTACACATATAATTCCTAGTTACTCTCAAAGAAGCATGGATAATTTAATGATTGAGGTAAAAACTATAGTCAAAATACATAAATGTTTACGGATACACAAAGTAACTGAATTACAGAAACATTGTGACAAAAATGTTGACTACACAAATGCAGCAAGGCAACACATGCTTTTACTGTTGGTTAACATCATTCAAATTTTAGAAATATTTGAGCTTTTGAAGAACTACTTTGTAAATCGACTAAAATGCCCTGCAACGGTATGAAGCATTTTAAAATGAGTTTTCTAAATCTGGCATACATTTTATTAAAAATTGGCTGTAAATCTTTAATCACTATACTCAACAAATGGGGTACCAAAAAAATCCAGCTTTCGTGCTTTAAGCAAATTGAGACTTGAAAGCAAAGCTTGCAAACAGGAAGGCATTTAAATTTAATCCTGCAAAAGCAAACGTGAAGCTGAACAAATTAAACAAAGAGAATTCAAATGGTGTTGAAGATTTAATTTTTAAATTCTGTAATTACTCATTCAAATATCTCAACTGTGGGAAGAATCTTTTGAAAGAACTCCTATTTTTATTTCAGTAAATTGATCATCAATGCCAGCTAAGAATGAAACTGAAATGGTCTCTGGTTTTGGTGAAACACTTAAAATAATTTGATGAGATTCTAGTTGTAAAAATATTTTTCAAAGAAAGATAAACTTGAGACAAAATAACAGTCCCTATGGAAATATATGGTGTAAAATAGATATCAATTTTATTACAAAAAATTTAACTTCCATTTGGACTACTAAATGTAAACTTATCTTTGTGATTACCAAGTATCTCAGCACTTATAAATACAGTACTTTTTCATTTAAAAATATTATGGTCAACAGAGAATGATTAATTGAAATGTCATAACTTGAAAATTATTAATCATAACACGCAACCTTGAAGAAAGTTTCAGACAATTTTATTTGAAAAAATAAGATTACAATAAAGAATACAATCTTCAAAAATACCAGTTTTTACTAAAAACTTATGCTGGGAATTAAATTGCTATTAATAGAATTTATGTATTAATTCTGGGAGAAGTCACATCTCTATAATATTGTGTCTTCCTAATCATGAACATGGTATATCACTTCATTTACTTTCGTCTTTAATAAAGCTTTATGCTATTCTACAAAACACAAAACAAAACAAAAAACCAGTGACGTACATAAGCCTACAAAATTGATAGAGATACATAAGTGTATGCCATGAATGCACTGCTCTGCTTAAAGCTTTTTTCATTTCAGAAAATCAATATAAATTTTTAAATTTTGTTTTAATGTACATAGAAATACATCATTATTTTGTTTTAGAATTACGGAAAGCTTTTTTTTTTAAAGAACAATGTTATACATCTACAAATAAATCAGTTGTTAATCAGTATAGAAATATTTCCAAAATGATACAATTTTAATTCCATAAATTATATGGTCAGCCTGGCCATCACCGTCCTTGATTCCTGACCTTGAGATAGTATCATAGGTGGCAAAGATGCATCATTACATTATCTCCATGACCAGCTAAACAAATAACAAATAAACATAAAGCATGAGAGAGAATATAGCTTAGGGGTTGAAAAAACTGGATCCTGGGGCCATGCCATTGGAATTTGCGGCCCCAGAACTGCCACTTTCTAGCTGTGAGAACTTGCTTCAATTTCCTCATCTGTAAATGGAAGGAACAGTCCCAGCCTCATGACAATCAAATGAGTCAATATACATAAAGCACTTACAGCAGTTGTAAGAACATAGCGCTGCTGCTCTTAGTTTTGCAATCTGAGTAACGACATTATTACAGCTTCATTATAGTTCTCTGCTATCATTAATTTCCTTTGCATTCATATTGATGTCCCAAAGTCCCTAGTTTCCGGAAACATGGGAGCTGCCACTATCCAGCAGCTTGAATTCTACTAACTTCCTTCCCTTCCCTCAGTTGCTCTCTCCGATCCCTTCCACATTTCAGCCTGCCTTGTGGCAAACCAACCTCAATTCCTGACCTTCTCTTTGCTTGACTTGCCAAATCTGTGCCTCAACCATAGCATCACATCAGTAAGGAGACTCCTGAGCCCAATCTGCCAACAGATAAGGCAGTGATGTTAATGAATCGAAATTCCCAGACGGGATTTTCAAAGGCTCAAAGGGAAATTATGATGGGTTTCTCCTGCCACTGATCCTCAAACTAGAAAACCACAGATTCATGGATAGTATTGTCTCAAAAAATCTTCCAGGTTCCAGTCTAGCAGTCCTCTTGTTTCACTTGAATCCACGGCCTGCTCTAATTACTGAGATGGCTTCATGTGTGATTATGCCAAAGAGTATCTTTTATTTGCTTGGGTTTAGGATTCTAGCAAAAGGAAAACAAGAATGGCTTTTAGCCCAGGGATCCATTTGTAAAAAGATGAAGCAAACAAAAGGAGCAGAAAAATGAGTGGCCAATAGATCCAAACAAATGCTTCCATTTAATAACATTTGCTACTAAAACAGGATGGCTGTGCTTGGCTCTCAAGGCAAGAGGAGCTAAGTGTTTTCAGCCAAATTCTCATCTGAATTAGAGAGGTTAAGCTCTTCTGGGTGCCAAGAAGTGAATTCTCATCCACTCTGCAAGTTCCACAGGCCTCTGGGTCTGGGTAATTGAATCACAATTGGCACTCAATTTTAAAAAGGCTAAGGCCTTAAAATAATAGAAGCACAGAGTGTTTCTGCAGTTATAGAATTCTGGGAACTCCAGTCACAAATTCTTTCTTGTCTCTTGCTACATTTTCCTGACATGATTGTTTCATCTGTGTTGAAATATATTCACCTTGTGGCTAAGAATTAGCAAACTTCTCTGCTCCTCCTTATGCTGGGTCCACGTTGCCCATTGGTGACGTGGTCTTCCCTCCTAATACTTGGCTTGAAGCTCAAACTCTGGTCCTGCACCAGTGGCAGGCATTGGCCACATTACTTTCCAGTTTTCTGTTCTGATGCTCCATCTCTTTGGTTTTCACATATATGAATCCACCCCACAAAAGTTTAGGATACTAAAGTCAGGAAAGTCTCTCTCTCATCTCCCAAAGTCCCTTTAAGCAGAGGGCCACTAGCAGGGCTGCCAAGTGCTCTTTTTAATCTAATGTTTGGAGATCAATCTGCCTTATACTCAACAAGCTAGACTAATCCATCCCAGTCCTAGTACCAAGTTTGCATGTGAACTCTCTTTCAACTAGTGGTATGCCTGAGCTGTGGTCGCCATACCAAGTACCTCTTGAAACTCAGGAGGGATCTCAGGGTGCCTTTGGCAGGATTTCTGTCACTTATGAGTCAACAGGAAGGGCCAATTATTCCCTAAGTAATTTCCAAACCTGAGATTAGGGACTCTCACAGTTCATCTACTTGGAATTAGTTTTCATAGATAAAAGTATAACATCAGTTATGAATAAATGTTAATTTAGAAAATGCAAACCCAGGGGCTCTCCTTTATTTATTAAAGAGATAAAATATTTTACATGACAATGGAAATGTAGATTTTTATGTTTTGTTACACACATAAATATTGTGTTCTATGTCTCATTTTGTTTGGATAATATGTCTCACAGAAACAGCAGTATTCAGACAGCAATGATATGTCACATTCAGAGAAATGAAGGAAAACAATGGTCAAACTAAAGTCTATACTCAGAAAAAGTATTCATCAATAAAGAAGCTACAATAAAAATATTCTGAGACAAATAAAATCTAAAAATATGTCCCCAAGAAATCTTTAAAAACAAGATTAAAGAAAATCATTCTGGCAGATTTAAAAAAAAAAAAAATGATCCAGGAGGGAAGAGAGGTGCAGAAACAAATGCAGAGTAATGAAAAAGAAAATATGTAGGTAAAATAAGTGCACTTTTATATTGACTATACAAAAACCATAAGAGTGGGTGCAAAGTGGCAACTAATTATGATTTTGATTTTCATTTTCCTGGTAGCTAATGATGTCAAGAATCTTTTCACGTACTTAGTGGCTATTTGTATATCTTCTTTACAGAAATATTTGTTCGGATCCTTGCCCATTTTTTAATTGGGGTAATTACTTTTTTGTTGACTTGTAAAAGTTCTCTCTATATCCTGGATACTAGATCCTTATCTGACATATGATTTCCCAATAGTTTCTCCTAGTTGGGGGTTTTTTCACTTGATACTGTCTTTTCATTCATGAAAATTTTTAATTTTGATGAAGTCCAAATTATATTTTTATTCCCTTGTTTCTCATGCTTTGAGGGTTATATCTAAGGAACTATTCCCTAATCCAAGATTGTGAAGAGTCACCTCTGTTCACTTGTAAGGATTTTATACTTTTAGCTTTTAAATTTTGGTCTTTGATCCATTTTGAGTTATTTTTATATGGTGTAAGGTAGTAGTTCAACTTTATTCTGTTGCATGTGATTTTTGAGTTGTCCCAGCATCATTTGTTAAAAACAAACAACTGTTCTTTTCCCCAATAAATTGTCTTGGCAGCCTACTGAAAATCAATTGACCACTAATGTACATGTTTATTTATGGACTCCAAATTCTATTCCATTGATCTACATGTCCATCATTGTACTAGTACCACCAGAGAGACTTGATTACCACAGCTTGGTAGTAAGTTTTGAAATCCAGAAGTATGAGTCTTCCAACTTTGCTCACCACTGTCAAGATTATTTTGACTATTCTTGTCTCTTGCACTTCCATATGAATTCTGGGGTCTTCTTGTTAATTTCTGCAAAGAGAGGCACTTGGAATGTTGACAGGGATGATATTGACTCTAGATAAATTTGAGGAATATTTCCATTTTAATGGTATTAAATCTTCTAATCCATGAACAAGGGATGCCTTTCCATTTACTTAAGTCTTCTTCATATTATTTTTTTTGGGGGGGTGGCAATATTTTGTAGTTTTTGTTTCTTTGTGGTGAAATTTTTTGATTTCTAGCTGAATCTCTTATTTTTAGTCTATTCAGATTGTCTATTTTGTCTCAAATCAATTTTGATACTTTGTGTCTTTCTGGGAATTTGTCTACTTAACCTAGGTTATCTAATTTGTTGGCATACAATGTTTCTTTTTTTATTGGAGTATAATTGCTTTACAATGTTGTGTTAGTTTCTGCTGTACAATGAAGGGAATCAGCTATATGTATACATATATTCCCTCACTTTTGGACCTCCCTCCCACACATCCCCATCCCACCCATCTAGGTCATCACAGAGCACTGAGCTGAGCTTCTTGTGCTTTATAGCAGGTTCCCACTAGCTATCTATTTTACATATGGTGGTATATATATGTCAATCCTAATTTCTCAATTTGTCCTACCCTCCCCTTCCCCCTCTGTGTCCACATGTCCATTCTCTACACCTGCTTCTCTGGAAACAACCTAAATGTCCAATGACAGATGAATGAATAAAGAAGACGTGGTACATATATACAACAGAATATTACTCAGCTATGAAAAGGAATGAAATTGGGTTATTTGTAGAGATGTGGATGGACCTAGAGTTTGTCATACAGAGTGAAGTCAGAAAGAGATAAACAATTATTTCTTTATAATCCTTTGTTTTCTGTAGGTTTGTTAATAATGTCCGCTCTTTCATAGTAATGTTCCCGTTTTCATGGATATATTAAAAGGTCACAAGAGCCAGCTTGAAGGGCTCCTACTAGCCAATTCTCAGAAAAATTGAGCACCAAAATATATAATTAAATGGAGTAAGAAATCACAAGTTGATACTAATACAACTAAATAAATGAATAAATTAATAAATATGGGAGAAGGGAAACTCTTCTTTACAGGAGCATGCCAACTAACTATAGAGGGATGATAAAGTTAGAAAATCTTCGTTGATCCTAAACCAGTGATTTAACACTTAATGGAGAAAAATATATTTATATGGTCTCAAAGTATCTCCCCACAAATTATTTCTTACAAGAGGAGAAAATAGTAATTTCACAGTGAAGAAGCCTGGTAAGCACCATATTACCAAGTGATCGAAGTTAATATCACTAATATTGAAGACATCTGGAATAATGTGATTCCTGATTTGATACACTGAAGAGAAGACAACACTCCTGTTCTATTATTGCCAAACCACAAAAACAAGAACATGAAAATAACTGTGAGAAGACATCAGACAAACACAAACTGATAGGCATTCTACACCGTGCCTGGACTTTTCAAAAACACCAAGGTCAACAAGCCTGAAGAAAACCTCAGGAATTATTCCATATTAAAGGAGAGTAAAGATTTATGACAACAAAATGCAATGCAAGGTCTTGGATTAGTTACTGGATTAGGCAATGTAACTGTATAAACCTTATTGTGGAACAAGTGAACAAGTCACTTAACCATTCTGTGTCTCATTTTCCTCAACTCCAAAATGGGGGTAGACCTCTGCAACTCCTAAAGCTATTAGTGTATGAAGTGAGATATCATTGTAAACTATATGTCCAGACATCATAAATGTTTAATATACACTTATTGAAAGTCTTCTTATCTTCTATAACCTTCTACTTTCAATCCATGATTTATTTTTACCCAGTAGTTAGGCTAATCTTGTCAATTTAAGCTATATTTACCACCTAATTATAGCCTTAGGGTCACTTTTGCAACTGTCCTACCCAGTGTCAGGTTGTAACAACTTTGCTTCTGGCTTTTCCATTTGCATATTACAAGATGTGCAACTCTGATACCACTATTTCCAATTTGACCCAGACCCTCAGGCTATACCTTTTGATAATATTAGCATTATATCTCCCTCTCCTACCTACCTACAGAGTGTGTGTGTGTGTGTGTGTGTGTGAGAGAGAGAGAGAGAGAGAGAGTGTGTGTGTGTGTGTGTGTGTGTGTGCACATTCAGTCTTTTCTTCTGATATTAGGCAAATTTGTTTTCAAATGTCAAATGTCACTTTCTCAGTAATATCTTCCCAAACTACATTTAAAATGGCAATCTACTACTACCCAGCAACCTCTACACTTCTTAATTTTTCTTCATTCTCCCTCATAATACTTTTTACACTTCAACATACTATATTTGTTTGCTTGGTTGTTTTGAGTATTTTCTGTCTCTATTCACTGAAATGCGACCTCCATAAAGCCAGGCTATTTCACCTGTATTTTCACTGATATATCTTCAGCATCTACAATACTGCTTGGCACTTGATAGATACCTGATAATGTTTGTGAATCAATGACATTTTCTCATTTGCTGGGCAGGTGCCCTTGTGCTGCCTTTGATGGAACCTGAGAGGCATCCACATGGCAGCCACGGTGGGAACCCATGTTCCTTCATTGGCTGGATCAGTGTTTCTCAAACTGGGCTTGGCCAGTAAAAACTCAGAAGTTCATGAGTTCATGTGGAATTTAAAAGACTTGGGGAAAATTCTTTAAGACCTTATGTGAGACAAAGAATTATAGAGATAACAGCAAACATTTGGAACTATGAGGAATTTAAGAAAATAAAACTTGCCAGAAGAGTTTCTTTATTAAAAAAAAAAAAAAAAAATGGAGTCGCTTGTTACCAAGAGAAAAGGGGCCAATAGACAGAGTCTCCATTCAGATGCCAGGAACAAAAGGGAAATAGCAACAAAGTGATCTTAAATGTGGGTGAGGGACTTCCATTATGGCACAGTGGTTAAGAATCCAGCTGCCACACGGGGTTGGGGGCGGGGGGCGAGGGGGAAGCTGGGACAAAGTGAGAGAGTAGCACAGACATATATACGCTACCAACTGTAAAATAGATAGCTAGCGGGAAGTTGCTGTATAACAAAGGGAGATCAACTTGATGATGGGTGATGCCTTAGAGGGCCAGGACAGGGAGAGCTGGAGGGAGTCGTGGGAGGGAGGGGATATGGGGATATGTGTGTAAATACAGCTGGTTCACTTTGGTGTACCTCAAAAGCTGGTACAAGAGTGTAAAGCAATTATTTTCCAATAAAGAGCTTTAAAAAAAAAAAAAAAAGAATCCGCCTGTCAATGCAGGGAACATGGGTTCCATCCCTGGTCCGGGAAGATCCCACGGGCCGCAGAGCAACTAAGCCCGTGCACCACAACTACTGAGTCTGTGCTCTAGAGCCCATGAGCCACAACTACTTACGCCCATGTGCCCTAGAGCTCGCGTGTTACAACTACTGAGCCCACGTGCTGCAACTACTGAAGCCTGCACGCCTAGAGCCCTTGCTCCACAACAAGAGAAGCCACTGCACTATGCCCACGCACCGCAAGGAAGAGTAACCCCGGCTCGCCACAACTAGAGAAAGCCCACGTGCATCAACGAAGACCCAAAGCAGCACTCCCCCAAAAAACAAAAGTAAAAAATAAATAAATAAATGTGGGTGATAGTGAGGGGAAGAAGGAAGTCCCAAGTTAGACCCGAAGATTGATGTGGGGTGTTATCACAACAATTTTCTAAATATTTCAAAATGAGCAGTATCTTAAATGCTTCCTTGGAAAGAAAAATATAAACAGCTGATTGTTTTTCACAATAATGAAATTCTCATTCATAATCTCACAAACCCTTGTTGAGTGATTTATCCCACGGCAGGGCAGTTCATATATCATACTTACACCACACAACTGGACCGGACTCACTGGGAAGACTGACATTTTGGTGATGCTTAGACCAGGAATGTTTATCCTCCCCCCCACGCCACCCCCCATTTTCTCCTTTATCTATCAATACAAGCCTCTGGATAGCATTAAGCCCCCATTCTAATCTTTGAGTTACAACAGAAGTGTAAGTCTAGATTATACTCTGTACTGTGGTCCAAGAAAAAAAAAATACCAGAAAAATGAGAAACTTCCTTGTGTTTTCCAAGTCTTGGTGTGTGGGGCAGACACTGTGATTCTTATGTGATCCTGTGGGCTGTTCACAAATGTGGAGAATAACAGATGGATAAGTCAACGTTGGAGGTGCTGGCAACCTGCGCTGTCCATTATGTTACTTTCCTTGGTGTTCTCTGTTGGGCAATATGTCTGGACTTAATGTGGGACAGGAAACAGAATCATGGGTAAGCCATTTTGCCAAGGGCAAAACTTGACTTTAAAATTTAATTTAATTAGCTGCCCATTCGAATCCATTTCAGAGTCTCCTGGGTGGAGGAGCTGATCTGAGCTTCCACCTCTAATCAAGAGTGACCTCAAGAAAGGAAAGGTAGGCCTGCTCTGAAAAGTCATAGACCTCCAGCCTCAAAAATGACAACTGCTGTCCTGACTGACTGTAGACTCCCACCTCCAACATACCAAGATAGATATTTTGGAGAATGTGAGAAGATATCCAGCATTTCCCTGTGTTCCCTTGTCCATAAAAGAGGGAAATGTATTTAACTCTCCAGAAGGAGAAAATACTAGCATAAATATTTTCGGCTCTTCCCTGCACTCTTAAATTTTCTCTTTCTGTATGTAATTAGAGTCCAGGACACTCACTGGCTTAGAGGGAACACTGAACTGGCTTCAATACTTGAATCATTTCCCCCCTGCTCTCACTTCCTGATGCCTAGGTCTATTACATGGGCATTGATTGTTTTCTCACCTCATGCATTGAAACCAGGGCATGTCTCTGCCCCTCACCTCTCCTTCATAGCAGGGAAAAGTGGTGGCCCTATTTTGGCTTTAATTAACTGGAACCCCTGTGTTTAAGGTTTACAGGTGCATCCTAGAAAAACATTAGTCACACAGATATTCATGCTCTTTGCTTTTGTTCTGTTAGAACTCAAGAGAGATGGAGAGAGTCTCTTAGTCACTCCCTCCCAACTTCAAAAAAAGCAATTCCTTAATTCAAGGTTTCAAAGATTCCAAATCAAATTTAGGTCTGCAACAGTATTTTAATATAGAAACACATCCCCATAGACCAGCTTTGTCTTCAATCAAGAATAGAATGGGGCGAGTGAAGGAAGACCTAAGAAAGAGCTGGGAGAAGGGAAGGGGTGGGGGTGTCAGAAAATCTCCCTTTTTTAGAGCTGGTAATGCTGCCTAGCCCTGGCTGGGCCAGCCCTGGAAGGAAGTGTGTGGGCTGGCTGTAGAATTAATTGAATTTCACAACTTGCCTCACATTCCTGCTGACACAAAGTGCCTTGCAAGGAGGGAAGCATCACAGGAGGCCAACACAATGGCAAGACCAAGCCTGGGCACTGCTGTGAGTCTTTCTTTATACAACTCCTGGCTCAAAATAGCTTGCCTGTTAGCGCCCCAGCCGAAAGCCCCTACAGGCAAGGGAGGAAGAAGTGTGCGGTCTCTAAGATACAGGCTGCCCTCTGCTCCAAGATGAAGCCATCGACCTGCGGTAGCCCTTCCCCTCTCAGGGCTACAGAGGCCTCACCTATAAAGAAGGCATTCTGACTATATGAATTTTAAGTTCCTTTCAGCTGTGACACTCTGTTTCTCTAAGGATCTGAGGATCAACTCAACACCTCCTTTAGCAACCGTCCCCTGTGCCCAATAATGTGCAGAATCTGACTCGGGGTAAAAGCTTCCTGCCTCATTTCTCCACCTAGATGTGAACCAAGGGCAAGACACAGCTCTGCACCAGGCATCTTAAGAGTCTTTACATAGTTATATGCCATCTTTACAAAAATAATGTAAGAGCTGAATGAGAAGTCGTATTTTACTAATAAGGAGACAACGGCTCAGAATTTAGGGGACTTGGGACTTCCGTGATCGTGCAGTGGTTAAGAATCCGCCTGCCAATGCAAGGGACACAGGTTCGATCCCTGGTCTGGGAAGATCCCACATGCTGTGGAGCAACTAAGCCCGTGTGCCACAACTACTGAGCCTGTGCTCTAGAGCCCCCGTGCCACAACTACTGAGCCCGTGTGCCACAACTACTGAAGCCTGTGCACCTACAGCCTGTGCTCCACAACAAGAGAAGCCACTGCAATGAGAAGCCTGGGCACTGCAAGGAAGAGTAGCCCCCACTCGCCACAACTAGAGGAAGCCCATGCACAGCAGCAAAGATCTAACACAACATAAATAAATAAATAAATAAATAAATAAATAAATAAATAAATAAAGCAAGTAAATAAATAATTAAATAAATAAAAATAAATTAAAAAATAAAAGAATTTAGGGGACTTGCCCAATGCAAAAACTTTGTAGAAAAAAGAGCTAGAATTAAAATTCAAACTATGAACTCCAAGGCCAGGGGCTGTTGCCCCAGAACAATTTTACCTAGATGAAACCTGAATTGTTTCTGTGACCATTCCCATAATACCATTACCAAGTACATGTTTATTAGTGAATGGCTGTCTAAAGGAAAATATGATTTATTAGGTTAAATATATTAAAGCATTTGATCAGTGAGCAGAAACATTATTGCTAATAACATTTCTTGTGAACAAATTCTGACTCCTTCAAGTAATATTCCTAAGAATATTCTGCCCAACCTTCATTTATTCATGCATTCGTGCACTTAAAAAATGGCACCTGCAACAGCGGTCCCCAACCTTTGTGGCACAAGGGACCTGTTTCGTGGAAGACAAGTTTTCCACGGATGGGGGGTAGAGGGGGAAGCAGTTAGTAACGCGAGCAGTGGGGAGTGATGGGAACGCGGATGAAGCTATGCTTGCCTGCCCGCCGTTCACCTCCTGCTGTGCGGTACCGGTCCACGGCCTGGGGGTTGGGGACCCCTGACCTACAAGATGCTAGGCACTGTGGCAGGGGTGGGTCTAAAGAAGAAATACTCCCTGAATACACAGCACATACTGTTTTGTGGGAGGACAATCTACATAAAATGAATATGAAATCACAACAGGGATGTGTGCTGTGAGAGAAGATGGCCCTGGGAGCTGACAGTGTGTCCTGGGGAGTCAGGTCAGGCTTTTCTGCCCCTCGGCTGAGATTTACAGGATGTGCAGGCATTCACCAGGTGGAAGCGGCCAGGAGTCTAGCCACTCTACGCAGCAGACAGCACGCGCAGAGGTGCACACGAGGGGGGAAGGGGCAGGATCTTCCGCAGGAACAGAAAGAAAGCTGCCGAGGCTAAGGTGAGCCCGCGGGGGTGCTGAGGTCCACAGCTCACTACGGAAAGGGACGGTTTTCTAAGACTCACACCTGCACACCTTGCTGCACTTATCTCAACCTCCTTCAAAACCCTTTTCTGAGGAGCGCCTTCTCTCCAAGGCTGATCCCTTCGTTCATGGTCTGCAGCTCATTCCCACCACCTTCAAGAGCTCATGTTTTGTCACTTTCTCTGGATGCAACCTCACTGATGTCCCTTTCCCTTCTGCAGGATTATCATCAGTATGCAAACATTCTGTAATATCTCATCTTAAAAAACAACTGCATTGATACCCACATTCCCTTAGCATCTGCCACGATGCTTCTCTTTTTCTTTTTATAGACAAAATTGTTTATAATGTCTTCATAAAAATTTCTCAGCTCCCATTCTCAATCTCTCTCTCTCTCTCACATACACACACACACACACACACACACACACAGAAATGTGCAATTTCTAAATTAGCAAATACAACACACATTTATAAAAAGACGGCAACCAGTGAATTGCCACCCCAGTCAATAAAAGAACAATAGAACAGTGTCAGCACCTCAGGAGCCCCCTCATTTGCTCTTCCCAGTTCACCTCTCTCTACACTCCAAAGTTAACTATTCTTAATTTTATTTAAGCACTTTTTAACTTTGCTTTGTAGTTTTACCACCTATGCTTGCATCTTTAAATGCTATAGTTTATCTTGCCTGATGTTTTAAACTTATAACCATATGGTATGAAGTTATTCGGATCTAGTTTCTTTTGATCAACATCATGTTTGTGAGTCATCATGTCGCATAAAGCTGTAATTTATACATTTTCATTGTTAAAAATTCTTTCATTGTACGAACATGTCTCTTTATCCATTCTATTTTTGATAGACATTGGCTTGTTTACAGTTTGGGACTCTTACGAATAATGCTGCTATGAGCATCCTTGCACATACCAATAGATATAAAAGTGAGAGATCACAGGCTTTATGTATCTTCAACTTGCACAGGTAATTCACGAATACAATAGTGTTTTCCAAAACAGTTACACCAACTTACACTCCCACTAGTAGTCTGTGAGAGTTGTTTTTTGTCTTTGTTTGTTTGGTTTTTTTTTTTTTTTTTTTTTGGTCCACATCATATTTGTCAGCGCTTAGAAATATTAGTCTTTTTTTTTCCTTTTCTCTTAGTTGTTCTGGTGAGAGGAATGTTGTATTATATTGTGATTCAAATTTACATCTTCTGATTACTATCATAAAATTGAGCATTTTTAAAATATATATATCAATGGTCAATTGGACAGACACTTTGGTAAAATGTTCAGTTCTCTTGCCCATTTTTCTATGGGGTAGTCTATTACTTTTTCTTAATGAAATAATAGTTATAGATTCTGTATACAGGGCTTTATTGGTTATATGGGCTTAAAATATCTTCTTCCACTCTGTAGCTTGTTTTTCCCTTTATTAATAGTCTTTTTTTTTTTTTTTTTTTTTATTGTGGCACATGGGCTTAGTTGCTCCGCGGCATGTGGGATCTTCTTGGAGCAGGGATCGAACCCGTGTCCCCTGCATTGGCAGACGGATTCTTAACCACTGCGCCACCTAGGAAGCCCTATTAATAGTCTTTTTTAAACAAAAGTGCTTAACTTCAATATATTTCCACTTTTCAATTTTTTCCTCTGTTTACATATATTTATGTCACTCAAAAAGCTTTTCTTACACCAAGATCATGAGCAAATTTTCATATACTATCTTCTGGAAGCTCCATTGTTTTGCAATCCATATACACTGAAAATCCATATTTACAGCCCCCTTGAAATTTATTTTTGTGTTAGGTACAAGATAGGGGTCAAATTCCATTTTTGTCCACTTGGATATCCAACTGACTCAGCATCATTTATTATTTGCTGTATTTCTATTCCTACTGCTTTGTAATTCCTCCTTTTAAAACAAGTGATTATTTATGAGTAGGTATGAATCTGGGCTTTTACTACTTTTATGGTGTATTTGTATTTATAAAATATCATACTACATTATGTATGATATTTGCAACAAAATTCTTTACAGATATTCTTTATCAGATCAAGGCAATTCCCTTTTATTCCTAGGTTGCTAAAGACATCAAAGATGAATGGATGTTAAATTTTATCAACATCTTTGCAACTTTTGCAATGATAATATAATTGTTCTTTATTTTGTTCCTGTGGTAAATCACATTATTTAATTTTTTAACATTTAAACCAATCATGGCACCTAAAATTAATTTAACATGGTCATGAAGCTTTATACTATATATGTAAAATTATATATATATACACACATAAATATATATATATGTATACTTTATACTATATATAATTGTACTATATATATGTATAATGGGCTGTGTTTGCAAAAATGTGTTAGGCTCTCTGGCTCTACCTTCAGGAGTGAGGTTGTCCTCCAGTTTGCATTTACATAATGTACTTATCAGATTGTGATATTAAGGTTATTCTGGACACAGAATAGAGAGTAGTAATCTTTATGTGTTCCTATTCTGAGGAAAAATGCTGTATGTTCCAAATCTCAGGAAGAAAACTTTTAATTTTCACCATTACTCTTTCCTAAATGTTGGCAGAATTTTCCAAGGATATGTCATCTGGGTATACATTTTGCTGCAAATTTTTAAATTCCAGATTCCACTTCTTTAACATTTAGAGTATTCTTCCAATCTTCTCCTTTCATCAATTTTAGTATTTTATTTTTCTATATATTTCTTTAATCTACATTTTCAAATTTATTGTCAAAGTGCCATTCATCATACAATCTTACTATTTATCTTGTGTTCCTAAGCATCTATACTGATGTTTTCTTTTCATTCCTAAGAATGAATATTTGAGTCCTCTTTCTTTTTTTCTTGTCAGGGCCTTAACAATTTTATTAGTCTTATCAAGGAACAACTTTTACTACTTTTATCCCCTCCCTGCATGTTTTCAATTTCTCTTATTTTCCATTTTTGTAACTTTACAGTTTCCTTCCCTAAGCTTTACCTGAATTTAATTTATTTTGCTTTTTCTAACTTTCTGAGATATATGCTTAGGTGACTAATTTTTCAGCTTCTATTCTTTTATTATAGTCACATTTAAGGTTATACATTTTGCTCTAAGATTATTTGCTTACATTCCAAAAGTTAAGATAATAATTTTCACTATTATTCAGTTCAAATATTTTCCAATTTTATTCAATATTTATCTTGATATATGGGTATTTAGAACAGTGCTCTTTAATTTTTAGACACATAGGAATTTTCTGGTTACCTTTTTGTTATTGAGTTCTAGCTTAATATCGCTGTATTCAATGAGCCTACTCTGTAGAATTTCAATCCTTTGAAATTTGTTGAAATTCCCTTTACCACCCAGCATGTGGTCAATGTTGGTAAATATTCCATGTACACTTGAAAAAATACTGTTTACTCTGTGTTTGTTGTGTGCAATGTTCTGTGTGTAACCTATTCTGTCAAATTTGCTAATCATTTTGTTCAAATCTTTTATATCTTTACTTCTTTTATCAGTTACTGAGAGAAGAGTATTAAATTTTCTAGATTAGATTTAGATTAGTCTATTTCTCTTCGTACTTCTGTCAATCTTTGCATGAAATTCAAAGCTCTGTTATCAGGAGCATGCATATTGGAACTGATAATTAAGCTGTTAGCATTATGAAATGTCTCTAACTAGATAGCTCAGACCTAACTGATTTCTTGAACTCCAGACTTACACATCCAACTGCCCACTCAACAGCTCCACTTGATGGTCTAGTGGGAATCTCAAATATTATGTACCTGAAACAGAAGTCCTCATTTTCCCTCTTAAACTCACTCTTCCTCTAGATTTCCCTCTTTCAAGAAATAGAACTATTCCTCCAGTTACTCAAACCATAAATACTTCATGATTTCTCCCTCTCCCCCAAATTGGCTGGGCTAAATCAAGGTGTTGACCAAGCTATTCCTTCTAGAGGCTCTAGGGGAGAATCTGCTTCTGTCTTTTCCAGCTTCTGGGTATCACTTGCTTTCCTTTTGTGGTCATTTTCTCCATTTTCAAATCCAGTAGACTACTCAAATCTCTTTCCAATACTTAAATTCCCTCTTCTAAAGACTCTTATGAATGTAATGGGCCCATCCACATAATCCAAGATAATCTTCCCGGCTCAAGATGCTTAACTTAATCACATATACGAGGTTCCATTTTCTATGTAAGGTATGGAAATTAGCACCTGGGCATTTCTGAGGGTCCGTTATTCTGTCCACCATAGTGGGTGTGAACACTAAGACTTAGTATAAGAGCCAGGCAAATAAATTACTTTCTCCATGAACAAACATTTATAGAGCTCTGTTGGTTTCATGTTGGTTTCACCATGTGCTGTGAATAGCAACTCTAGAAGATGATTTGAAGTCTTTTCAGCTTTAAATTCACACCTCTTCAAACTTCTCCACAATTTGCTTCACCAAACAGAATGACCAGGTATCCTTCCTGGCTCAGGCTTGGATCAACATTTTTCCCTCCCTGCCTTCTCTCTCCTTTTTCCCATGCTCTGATTCCTCTCTTTCAATCATATGGTAGCACTGTCTGGAGAGTGCTACTTAGGAAAAGATAATGGGGGTCTTAGAATCAAACATGTTGATATTGCTTATTGACCTTAAATCGTATCAAGACTATCAACTTGGAGGCATTTGATATTTTTTACATAGAAATACAGGACTTTCTGTCTCTTCCCTTGTCTTCTGTAGAACTAGATATATTTTCTCTGTCTCCTTTGTAGGTTCAACTTTCTCCATGTCATCACTGAAAATTTTAAAGCCTTGGTCCTTGATCCCTTTCTTTTCTCGCTCTATGCTCTCTCTTTAAGCAATAATATCTTTTCTCAGTACTTAAATGAAATCTAGATGCAGACGACTACCAAATTTGCTCTGATGCTGACCAAGCTCTGATGTAATAGATCTAAGTAAAGAACTAGTTTTGAAAGTGAAAGAACGTACTATGGATTATAACATTGTTATGGATAACTGGCATAAGCCTGACTAAGGCAAAATAGAACACGTGTGGTCACCCTAGGTATAACAATCTCCTACTTGCTTTCTCCACTTGGACGTCCCTAAGATATCTCAGACTCGGTATCTCCAATTTTAAACTCACGGTCTTCCCTCCCAGTAAGCAACTTCTTCCATTGTTCCTTATCTCAAGGAAAGGCATAAACGTTCAGGTGCACAAAAAAGAAACCCAGTTGTCATTCTTTACACCTGTTTCTCCCTGACATCAAAGTTTCTCTCCATCTTCATCATCATTAGGCCAAGTGAGCACCAGTTCTTATGTGGACCAGCCTTCATGTATCCATGCATTCTTTCTTGTTTTCTTTAGAATCATTCTATATACATCAGCCAAGTTAATATTTTTAAAATGTAAAAAGATCATGTCAAATTAATCCCAATCTTACTCTCTGTAATATTTTCTTCACTATTAAAATAAAGACCAAAGTCTTTAAAAGGGCTCCAAGCCTTTTGCTGGTTCACTTATTTAACAGGTATCTGTTGACTGCTTGCCCTGTACTAAGCATTATTAAAGGCACTGGAGGTATGACAACAAGCAAAGCAAACATAGTTCCTCTTTCCAAGGGCTAATTTTCTATTGGGGAGGCAAAAAAAAAAAAAAAAAAAAAAAGGATATATAAAACAACTCTAAGGCATAATAACAAGACTGGGAACACACAAAGGAATGAGATATTTAAGGAAATAAGTGGATAGGTAAGAATGTGTGCAAATATCCCATGTTGGAAAAAAACCATGGGGAGTTGAAAGAAGTAAGGGAGTAGAATATAGTGCGTGAAAGGAAAAACAATGCACAACGAGGTAGGAGACATGAAGATCTGGTCATGTATAGCTTTGTAGGCCATGGGAAGAAGACTTAAAAATTTGGGGTAAGTTGAATAATGGACTGTCAAAGAGGCCCTCAAACCCGTTCCCACACCTGTGAATATGATCTTACATGGAAAATGACCCACTTAGGACTTCTGACCTCCAGAAAAATAAAAGGTCTGTGTTGTTTTAAGTCACTAAGTTTGTGGTAATTTATTACAACAGCAACAGGAAACTAAAATCAGACACCCAGGAGTGTAAACTGATGTGTACTTTTTCATGCTTAGCCGTCACAAGCAGTCACTTTTTGGGGGGAACAGTTTCCAAGTGCCCAAATCCCTGATGTGAACTGGGACTTTGCCTTAGAAAACTAGGCAAATATTTACACATACGTTTAGATTTTTTAAAAATAAGGAACAAGGGAAATTTTTATGCCACAAAAGTTACTTATTTGAATCACATAGCCAGGCATTGTTAAATGAATAATAGATCCCGGGTCCCCTTATATCCCCATCAGTGCTTGTTTTCTTGCTATGGCCTTTATTTATTGAACCTGTGTATATTATTCTATGTCAACTAAGCCCAATTCAATTTGAAAAGAATGTTTCATTCCTGTTTAGAACCACTAATTTATAATTTATACTATAGGGTAAAACTTAGTTAAAAAGTGTAGTCGATGAAAAAGAGAAATTTCTACTCATTCATTTATTCAGTCATTCATTTAATCCATAGTCAATTTATTTATTCATTCATTAACCAAGAAATTATTTAGTGGCCAGGATGTACCAGACACTGTTATAGAGATTGGATGTGGTGTTGACTAGGAAAGACAAGAGCTCTATTATTACAGAATTTTCATTCTAGAAGGAGAAGACAAATAATAAAGAGCCCCAAATAAATAAATAAATAAAGTGGCAAGTACTGATAATGGTCATATTGTGAAAGAAAGTGCTGAGGGATAGAATGGTTATAAGAGGTCCTTTGCAGACAATATTTAAGCTTACATCTGAGCAAAAAGAAGAATCCAGCCACAGGAGAAAAGCATTCCAGGTAGAGGGAATATCAAGCGCTATAAGGTGTTTAGTTATCACATGGATTTAATACGCATTACGGAATGTAATGCACTGGGTAAGACAGACTTGTTTATAAATTATGGTTTTATTGGAAAGTGGATATGTTATCATAAGCAAGTCACTTATCTGAGACTTAATTTCTTTATCTCTAAGATGGGATAATAAAACATATTCCATTGAGTTGTGGTAAAGATTAAATTAGATAAAGTTTTTGGAAGTGCTTAGCATAGAGCAGAGACTCTTTTTCTTTGATAGAGAAGGTACATAACGCTTACTCTGGTGCAATTCTTTATTTCAAAGGCACACTCCTAAAAGACTCAGAGGGACATAGGGGAATGGAGCCAGAGGAGAAGACTCAGGGAAACCACAGCCTATTTGCAGTGAGAGGAGAGATTAAATGGTGAGGTCAGGTGGCAGTCATTCATGGCTGAGGAACCATCTCCACTCCAGAAGAGACAGAGCATCAGGATGTAAAATGATGGCAGAGAATAGTGTGTTGTGCTGATCACGTGTTCAGCATCATAGACAAAAAAATGAATAATCTAGATAACACCCAACTCTTGTTCCTCAGCTTTAGAGCAATATCTTCCATTTGATTGTTTTCTCAAACCAGCTAATTAAAAATGTCTGCCCAGTGAGAGATCATGATTGACAACATCATCTCTTAAATCCACAGCTGTTAAACAGCGTGTTTCCTTTTTTTTAACATTTGCATTTATAATGGGTGAATTGTCATCACTCTGTGAAATTATCTAAGCAAAACCTGGTGTATGTTGCAATGGCCTCTCTATCCTCTCTGGGATTATAAGTATCAAGTCCTCAACAGTGAGCAGGCGGACGTCAGCCAGTGCAGAACTGGGACTGAGAGCTTAATACCAAGAACTCACAAGGATGCATGTCAAGCAGCCTTAGGAGGCACAGTAGATCCTAGGAGGAGTGCCCAGAGCAGATCCCTAGAGGAGGCAGAGAGACCCAGATTCCAAGGGAGCAAATGAGGATATTATTAAACATCTGTCATGTGCCAGATTCTCCACAGGAGATTACTGAGAATGCAAAATCCAGCCAGAAATGCTATCTTTTTTTTAAAGATCAGACTTCTTTATCTCATGATCACTGCTCAACCAATACAATCTATCTTTCATTCCTACCACTCACTGAAAGTGACCTCCCCAATGCCAAATAGAGTATTTACATCTCAGACTCCTATAAGTTCAAGTCCTTGACCTTCTTACCATCTTTCTTTCTCTTGAGTAATTATCATAAACAAAATACCATCTTCTTGCTGCTGTTTTTCTGTTCTGTATTGGTCTCCAATTCTCAGGTCTTTGCCCTTGTCTGCCCCTTAAATATGTTGGTTTGCCGAGAATACTTTTTGAGTTTCTTCCATTCTTTCTTCATGTTCCTTCTGGTAATTCCAACCTTGCCCATGGAACCAGCTACTAAGCAAATGTGGAACACTCTTTCTGGTAAAAATGTTTGTGCCAACTCAAAATTCACAGACATGTTCTTACCATACAGTTATTAGATTTTCACTTGAAGAAGCTCATACACATACACAACACACGTTTATTAACTGGATGGCATGCTGATTATTTACTATTCGTTAAGCAGAAGTGGATCATCATAAAGGTCTTCATCCTCATCGTTTTCATGCTGAGGAGGATGAGGAGGAGAAGGAAGAGGGGTTGGTCTTGCTGTGTCAGGGGCGGCAGAAGTGGAAGAGGTGGAGGAGGTAGAAGGGGAGGCAGGACAGGCAGGCACACTTGGTGTAACTTTATGGAAATATGTGGTAATTTCTGTCTGACTTCTCACTTTTTTATTTCTTCAAAATGTTTCTATATGGTGCCAATGCTTCTTCCACTGTTTGCTTTAGTTTCAGCGGTTTCAGTGCCCATAGCATAGAAGGGTCCATGTCCTAAAAGAAGTCAAACGAAAAGTCTTTAATAATCGGAAATCTTCTGCCAGATTGTCTAATGTCAGTTTATTATCTGGCGCTGCTTCTTCTACACCTTCCTCATCACCTGGCACTGGTTCAGAAGCACTCATCTCCCTCAAGTTGTCTTCTGTGAACTCCTCTGGTGTGGTGTCCACTAGCTCTTGAATTTCTCCAAGATCCATGTCTTGAAACCCTTCACCTCCCCACGGTGGATATTTGGCATATCCACAATCTCTTTCATGATTTCCTTGATTGGCTCGGTAGTTAATGCTGTGAAGTCACGTACAACAACTGTACACAGTTTCCTCCATCAGATATTTATTGTTTCAGGCTTCATGGCTTTCACGGCTTTTTCTAGAACAATGATGGCATCTTCAATGTTGTAATGCTTCTAGACTTTCACCATGTTCCCTCTACCAGGCTTCTCCTTTATACAGTTGACAATCCTTCCCATAGAGTACTGTGTATAATGAGCCTAGAAGGTCCTTATGACCCCCTTATCTGAAGGCTGAATTAGAGACATTATGTTTGGGGGCAGGTAGGCCACATTGATGCCTTTGGTGTTGAACGCATGGGGCTCTGGGTGACTACAGGCATTGTCCAGTATCAAAAGAACTATAAAAAGCAGTCCCTTTCTGACAAGATACTTCCTGACTTCAAAGACAAAATATCCATGGAACCAATCCAGAAAAAGGGTTCTTGTTGTCCAGGCCTTCCTGTTGTACAACCCAAAGAGCGGCGGCTGGTGTTTATCTTTTCCCTTCAAGGCTAAAGGGTTGGCAGCTTTATAGATAAAGGTAGTTCTGATTATAAACCTAACAGCATTTGCACAAAACAATGACATTAGTCTATCCCTTCCTGACTTAAATCTTGGTGCTTGCTTCTCTTCCTTACTGATAAATAGCCTTTGTGGCATTTTTTTTTCCAGAATAGGGCATGTTTGTCTGCATTAAAAACCTGTTCAGGCAGATATCCTTTCTCCTCAATAATTTTCTTAAAGGCATCCAGGAACTCGTCTCCTGCCGCCTGGTCAGCAGAAGCTGCTTCTCCTGTAATCTTGACATTTTTTTAAGTTAAACCTCTTCAACCATTATCAAACCATCCTTTGCTGGCATTAAATTCCCCACCTTTAGATCCCTTAACTTACTCTTGCTTTATATATTGACTTTGCTTTTTCTTGAATCATATTAGAGTCTATACGTATGCATTTATTACAGAAATCTTGCACTCACATAAAAGCTGCATTTTCAATATGCGATAAAAAGGTATTTCACAAAAAGTTCAAGGTGTAGCTGCAGCGATGGCTTCACGAATTTCCTCTTCTCTTTTCACAATGGTTCTTTTGCTGGATTCATTTATCTTGAAATGGTGGGCAACCGCAGCTGCAGACCTCAATCTACGGTACACATTAAGCAATTCAACTTTTTCTTGTAATGTCATGATTTTTCTCTGCTTCTTGGGAGCACTTCTAGCATCACTAGTGGCACTTCGCATGGGTCCCATGGTGTTATTCAAGGTTTACAGTATTGCACTAAACACGATGAAAAATACACAAGAACTGCAAGAGATCACTTTTTATTACGACACACAATTTACTGGAGAGACAAACTGCTCACGCAAAGACGATTAGCATCACACGGTGTTTTAAGCAGATACTCACAACACAAGCTCACTGCAACAGCAACAGGAGGTGGCTATGAAATTACTACCGTAGAACAGTAATACTATAGTTAATTTTATGTAACTCTGTGTTAATCCTGCATCTTTACATTTGTTTACATATCTCTCAACTACAAACGGCACCATGAATGTGTGTATGTGTGTATGTCTGCGTTTGTGTGCACAAGTTTTGGTAAATTTTAACTTTTTATAATAGATTTGTGTATATCTTATGGTAGTGAGTGATAAAATAGACTAATATCTACACATATTTTATGCATTCAGGACATATCTTTTTTTTTCTTTCTTTTTTTTTTTTTTTTTGGTATTTTTAGGCTACCTGTTCATCTGCAAGTTTTTTCAATTTGTCATAAATCTCAAAAAAATATCTCCAACATATTCATTGAAAAAAATCCATATATGAGTGGACCCACGCAATTCAAATCCCTGTCGTTCAAGGGTCAATCATAATTTCTTCTATTTTTTTCTTTTTCTATTAAGTTGAGTGACATATAAGTGGTGCTTATATTTACATTTCAGTTCACAGGACACTAGAAGCCACATCTGGAAGTAAAAGGGAAGATGGTAGATCACTGGAGATGTGAGACTTTCAGATGGGTACGGTGAACAACAGGACTTTGTGTTGCCTCTTCTGTCTCATTTAGTTGCTGCTATGTGCAAATCAAATAAAGGTAGAAGTTGAGAATGAATGTTGAGTAGCAGAAAAGTGGGCTATGCTAGTCTAACACCTGTTTGCTGTCAGACCTGTTCTCTGACCAGAGTCCAGAAAGGAAGTTATGTGAGGGCATGGAAGTGGCATTAGCAAAAAGCAGAACCATGGACAGAGGAGGGACTTTTCAACAGTAGGAGGAGGACTGAAGAAAAATTCAGGGTTGTAATTTTGGTAAACTTTGCCAGTCAGGGCTGTAGCAGACTGCCAACAACAAAAGGAGCAATGGTGAGTATTCTGGGCAGGCAGAAGATTTAGCTCCCTCTCTAAAACTATGACAGACACTCTAAGCAGAATAGATTGGCAACAGCAGAAAGAAGCATAGCACATAACATGATAAAACAGAGAAGGCTGGGCACAGTGCACTGTGGTCAGAAAGAGGGGGCCTCACGCTAGGTGGAGAAAGCCTAGACTCTGGAGTCAGGTAGGTCTAGAGCTAAGTCTAGAAACAATCACTCCGTAGTGGAGTGGCTTGCCTTATTTGCCTGGATCTTGATTTACAATCAGATGAGAATGTTGTGAGTTCAAAGGAGGATGTGAATACAGTGCTACTGCTGGCCCATGACATTTAAACAAAGGTGGGAGTTGGCTTGATTAGTAACGGCAGTGAGAGGACTGCCTTGGCAAGACACAGGACTCTTCTTCTTGAAACCCAGGCACTTACAAACAAAGAGAGAGTGATGGGGAGCCAGAGGTGAAAAAGAGAGAAGCTGAAAAATGGATGTGGGCTGACAGAGGAGGATCAAAACAGCAACAACCAATGGGAGATTTCAGAGGCAAAGTTAGTTTCATTTAAAGATAAACTGTAGCCTCAGGGTATGCACTGATGGAGTGCTACCAAATGATATCAAATTCACAGAAAATATCAAATTAAACACTTGGGAGGAAAAAAAAAGAAAAAAAACAAAGGACTCCAGCCTACTGTTTTGAAGGCAACTGGCTTTCTCATACTATTGAGCGTGCAGCTGCCAACCCAAGCAAGTGAAATAGATGGGAGAAAAAAGAAAGATCTGAAAAGGCAGCAGAGAGAATAACACTAAACAGTACCGGGCAGCCAGAAAGATGAAATACACTTGATGAGCCTTGAACTCAGGAGGCGGTTGGCCTGGGACTTTCCTGCTCTGTGATGGAAGCTACATCCATGGCTAGAAGGATTCCTGTGCACTGAAGTTGTGTTGCAGAGAATGTTATTAGTGCTAAGAAATAGGAAAAGCTCCCCAGAGCAACTATGCAGTCTTCAGAAATGGTTCAGCGGAAAGAAAGTATTTCAAACTCCCTTTCATACAGACATTGACCATACCCACTGTGCTCTTTGCAATGATTCCACTACAAAGTCACAGCATTGGGCACATACAGAGTCCTGTCAAAGGCAAACAGAGCTTCCACTGTGGAAACAGAGCTTCCACAGAGCCCTGGCCTGTACCCCTGCAGGGAGGAGGGAGGACTTAGAGAAAGCCACTGGCCTCAAGGAGCACACTGTCTAGAAGGAAAACATGATTACTTATACATGTATAAGAAAGAGTAGGAAGTGACAGGGCCACTGAAGAAAAAGGGAGATGGTACCATCTCCTAGTACATTTCAAGCTGCCTGGAGCTGCCTTTTGCAGGCTGATCTTGTTTTCTTTATTTGGTGTTTTGTCTTCTCTCTAAAGTCACTCCTTTCAATCTAGTGGCTTCATGATTTTATCCGTATGGCCCCAGCGTCATCCAGTCCATAAGCAGATCTTATATTGGTGGCGTGGGGCTCCATCCTGGATGGATATTGCAAATCACAGGTCCAGCACTGTGTTCACAAAGGATGGCAAATTCTAAGTGAACTTTAAACTTTGGCCAAGGCATGCACAGCTTATATAAACCACACCTCAGGACAGGGACCATAGTACCTTTTTTTCAGCCTTCTTTACCAGATGCAAGAACACTGTGCTTGCCCTTGTCTCATGCAATGTGCTGGCTTGGGACCCCTACCCCATGTGGAGCGCATTTGGTTCCCATTACCTCCCAGATGTCACACTCACTCCAGGCTGCTTCTGCCTGCTTCCAGATGCAGAGCTCAGCAGGCCTGTGACTACAGCTCTGCTCACCACAGAGGACTTCCGTTATGTTCTGGGACCCCAAGAGGTTCCTCTTGTTTGTGAGCACAGCTCATTCATCACTGATGTGTTTAAAGCAAAGGGAGGTTCACAGCATGAACTCCCAATGCCATTCTGATCCGTCATCTATGTCATCTCGCTTAATCTCCACAATATTCTGGGAAGGTCAGGAACACCATAAATCAGAGAGTAGATTTGATACAAAAATTATTAGAATAAAAAAAATTCACAGGTTGGTTATGCCAAAAGAAGTAGGAGTTACTATCTGTATTTTACCAGATGAATAAGTTGGATCAAAAAGTTTTGACCAAGACCAAGGCTCTAGTAATAGAACAGAAACGTGACTCTGTATCTGTTGGGACCCAGAGCCTGAAAACAATATTGCTTTAGCGGTTAAGGAGAGCTGGAGTTCCTTTCAGTCAAGTGCCCAAGCTTCTTATTAGTCCTTAAAAAAATGAGTAAGGAATGAGACTTTTTAGACAGAGGGAACCTATATGGGCAAAGTTTAGGAAATCAGAAATACCAGATACATTTTCAGAAAGGCCAGTCCTCCATGCTAAAGCACTCCTCCATCCAGTTATCAGTGAGTTTATGCATCTACCCCCTCAATTCTACTAAATTTGCAACTTTTATTGAGTATTACTATGTACCAAACACCAGGTACTGAGAATGCAAAGTATGAACAAAATATTGCCCTTTCTAAAAGGATCCTACAGACTAGTAAGAGAAAGAGATATACTAACAAAAATATCCATTGCTGTCTATACCTTAAAATATAGCCTAAATGACCAGGCTATATTAGAAGCACACAGAAGGATGTTTTCAATATTCCTTACAAAAAAAAGGAAAGGCTTCATAGAGGAGTTGGTGTTTGAGCAGATTCCTGAAAGATGTATAGAATTGCAGGAGGTGCACAGGGTGAGGGCTGTGGGCATGCTGGGTTGAGGGAATAGCAGGTGCAGACGCCACAGTGCAAAATACACAATACTACTTTCAGGACTTGCAACTGGTCCCTTCGGTCAGGTCCCCTCCCCATCCTCCTCCCCAGGTGCAAAGACTGAGCAGAGGTGGAGACGAGTAGGAATGGGTTGAGCAGTTTGGAACTGTCTCCCTTTCGACTGACCCCCAGCTGAAGCTGCTGCTCAGGGGGCTTTAGGAATCATCAGGTCAGAAGCAGGTGAAGCACTAAGGCCAAGGTGCGATGCTGCTGCTCTCTAGTGCCAGGCCTGTCTCATCCAAGAGCACTCCCTGAGCTGCGTGTGCCTGAGGTCTGACACTGAAACAGAAACGCTCATTTCTCCCACTGCCCACCCCTGTCTCTACAGAGCATCCCAGCTACTACCGTGTTATCTTCTTCCCAGGTAAGGCTCACCGTGCAGACATGCCTTGTAAGGAATGATTTCACATCACCAAGCTGTCAAAACTTAGTATTTTTATCCCTGAGACTTGGTATACAAACAGCACGCCAGCTGACCTGCTTTGCTTCAGAGACAAAGGTGAGCGAAGAACGTGCAGGGATGGGGATGGGGTGGGGAGGGGGAGACTGGCAGCTGACACATGCTGAAAGCAGGGTGGGCAAAGAGAAGGACTTGGGAAGGGAGCTGGGGGTGAGATAGGAGTGGAGTGGTGAGGGCAGTTTCTAAGCTGGATGTACCTACTGTCTTTTTGTTTGTTTTCAAATTCTTCCCATTGCCTGACTTCACATCCAGCACATCCCTCAAGGCCTGTGATGACTCTTTCTAAATAACCATTTTGGGGGTTCACTTTTCTTTCAATCCAATTCAATGAACATTTACGCAGCTCCATCCCAAATTCAGGAACTATGCTAAAACTTGTAACTTGAAATAAGGCATGAACTCCATTCTCATGGAACTCTCAATCCAATGAGGAAGAGCACCAAACAAAGCACCATATTAATAAAGAATTAAGCACAGGGGGCTGAGGACATGTAGAAAAATGAGCCTGGAGGACCAAGGCAAGACTTAGAGGAGGTGCTTCCTGAACGGAATAATTAAAGATAAGCGGGAAGTATATTTAGCATTAATAGCATTGTCAATAACGATAAATGCTCTCAATAGACCTGCCATGAAATGTTTATGGGGAAATAACACTCCGTCAATGTAAATATAACAACCGCTATAATATGAGGGGAAATTAATGGAACTATCATCAAGTTGGGAAACTAATCCAATTCTCTAAACCTCTAACAGATCAAATAGACAAGAATAAATGGGTTTCAGGGAAACCGAATAATACAATAAATACAGTTTATTTGCCAGATGTATGCATTTTGTACTTTACCATCTTTTTAAATGACTGTAAGATATTGGTGGGGGGGTG
This sequence comes from Hippopotamus amphibius kiboko, assembly GCF_030028045.1. NCBI lineage: Eukaryota > Metazoa > Chordata > Mammalia > Artiodactyla > Hippopotamidae > Hippopotamus > Hippopotamus amphibius. Next base: position 53,115,471 of record NC_080190.1, on the reverse strand, counting down.
CCCATAATATTACAATCTAGACACACACTGACTCAATACAATCTAAGAGCTGAAATTATATTAAAATAAGATATAAATTAAAATTAATATCTTTATGGACCTTTGTGTATGTCAGTAAAACAAACAACATTCTGACAAATTTAACTCAGGAATAAAAGAGAAAATACAGTAACATTGGGAATGAGAAAGAGGGCCTCATGACAGATACAACTGACTAATATTTCAAGGAGTTTTGTATCTAGGTTCTTGAAGGTATTTGTCATTCTCTTTTTCAATAATAGATGTGTCTGGTTTGGGAAACTGGATGATGCTGCATTTATAAAATGAGGTAGGCAACATCTCCTCCCCCTCTATTTTCTGTAAGGGTTTGTGAGACTAGAATTTCTCTCCCTCGAATATTTGCTAGAATTCCTTGGTGAAACCACGTGAGCCTGGAATTTCTTTGTGTCTTCTGTAAAGAGCATAGGGTTGGATCTTGCTCTTTTTTTCAGTCTGAAAAGCTGTAACTTTTAATTAGTGTTTAATCCTTTTACATTCTTCTATATGACTATTCCTAAGGTTGGTTGAAGCCCACAATCTTGCTACTTGTTTTCCATTTGGCAAGAGTGATAATCTAATTTTTTTTCCATTTGTGTCTTCTGGTTTTGTTCTTCTGTTGTTCTTCTCTTGACTATTTTTTTCTTTTTTGGGGGGGGAGGTGACTCAAATATAAGAATCTCTTTTATTTCCTCTATTAACTTCTTAGCAACCATCTTTCATTATTTTCTTAGTAGTTGCTCCGGGGATAACTAGATGTATTTTTCACTTTCAATATTCCGTTAGGTTGATACTGTACCAGGTCACACCTGAGCAGACCACTCCTGATGTTACAGTGTTCCACTTCACTCTTCCCACCTCCCACTTCCCACCTTTCAAATGGCATAACTAAAGAATATATTATGTGTACAGCCCCCTTCTGTTGTGTCACTGTGTTTTTCCAAATACATTAAAAATTCTACCTTATGATGTCATTAGTTTTAATTTTAAATCAGTTAATATTTATAGAAATTATAAGTAGGAAAAATGCATATTTTTTTTTTACGTTTAACTGCTTATTTTCCCATTTCTGTCGCCTTTCTTTACTTCCTAGATATCTGATATTCTCTCTGATATCATTTTCTTTTGGCTTCAGGATATTATTTAGAATTTTTTCTATTGCAGGAATGTTGGCAGCAAATTATCTCAGCTTTTGTTTTATCAGAAGATTTCTTTATTACACTCTCACTTTTGAAAGCTGCTTTTAGTTTATATAGCATTCTGGTGGACTGACCCCGCCACCACCACACCAGCACTATAAGGAGGTCATTCCATTGCATTCTGGCCCTCTGTTTTCCTGATGAGAAGTTAGTGGTCAGTCTCGTCTTTGTTCCCACGTACACGACACTTTTTTCACTGGATGCCTTCAAAATTCAATGAATTTTTCATCTCAGTCAATACAAAACTTTGTATTTGGTTATATTTTGTAGTTTCCATTTCTCTGTGGAGATTTCTGAACTCTTCATTCAATAAGATGATTTTTAAAAATTCTTTGGACATATTTTACTAAATTTTTACACTGATCACCTTATAAAAGTAGCAACAATTCCTACCATACCTCCATTATTATTTGTCAAAAGATATTAATTTCTATTTGTGGTGCTAATCACAGTTTTAAATATTGTATTTATTTTCTCATGTATTATCCTTTTCTCCTGCTACAAAGGGCAACATGTACCTCCCTCACTATGATATATGATCCATGAGGGAAAAACTGTATGTTTCATTCTCTCCTGTATTACCACACCTAGAAATGCACAGAAGCTTCAATATCCCCAAATTTATTGATATCATTAACCATATTTATAGGTCAAAATAACCTCAATAGTTCCTGAGAAACACTTTGATAAAATTAAGCATCTATGCTTGGTAAAACTTTGCAATCTAAAATAAGGTAAAGTGATATACTATTGCTAATGTTATTTTTTCCAGTTTTACTGAGGTGTAATTGACATACACCACTCTATAAGTTTAAGGTGTACAGCATAATAACTTGACTTACATATATTGTGAAATAGCTACCATAACAAATTTAGTTAGCATCCATCATTTCATATAGGTACAAAACAAAGGAAAAAATGTTCTTCTTCTTCTGATGAGAACTCTTAGGATCTACTTTCTTAACAACTTTCAAATAGACCATATAGGAGGGTTAACTGTAGTCACCATGTTGTACATTACAACCCTGGTGCTTATTTACCTTCCAACTGGAAGTTTGTAGTTTTTGACTGCCCACATCCAATTCTCCCAGCCCCAGCCCCTGCCTCTGTTAACAACAGATCTGTTCTCTTTTTCTGTGTGTTTGGGTTGAGCTTTCTTTTGTTTTATTTTGTTTTGTTTGGTTTTGTTTGTTTTGTTTAGATTCTACTTATTAGTGGATTACACAGCATTTGTCTTTCTCCTCCAGACCGATTTCACTTAGTATAATGCCCTCTGGATCCATCCACATTATCACAAATGGCAGGATTTCTTTCTTTTATACATATATATACAGATAGATAGATAGATATAGATATAGATATAGATATATCACATTTTCTGTATCCATTTAACCACTGATGGACACTTAGGTTGTTTCTATGTCTTAGCTATTGCAGATAATTTTGCTATGAACATGAGGGTGCAGATATATCTTTGACATAATGATTTAGTTTCCTTTGGATATATTCCCAGAACTGGAATTTCTGGGTCAATATGGTAGTTCTATTTTTTTAATTATTTGAGGTACCTCCATACTGTTTTCTGTTTCCATATTGGCTGTACCAATTTACATTCCCACCAAGAGTGCATAAGGGTTCCCTTTTCTCCATGTACTCACTAGCATCTACTATCTCTTGTCCTTTTGATGATAGCCATTCTAATGGGCGTGATGTGATATTTCATTGTGGTTTTGATTTGCAGTGCTGATGGGATTGAATATCAATCTGGAAATGGAACCCAAAGTAACTGGCATCAAAATAAGAGTTGTGAATATTAGAAAGAAGGAAGCATACTAACAAAAATGACTACAAGGGAATTAACTGGCCCCTTCTTTTCTTGGCAGGATAGGTTAGTAGTGAAGATGCTGCAGTCTGAAGTCAACACACCTTGATTAGAATGCTGGTTTGCCACTTGTTCTGCTACCTCAGTAATTCAGTTCCTCCAAGTCTTGGTAGCAATGAGATGTGTAATTCACATAAATCACTTTGCTCAGGGCCTAGCGACCAAGTAGGAGCTTAGTAAATGTGACCCATTATCTTCTTTAAATACTGCTTCTGCAATTAGATTTTGTGTATCAGAAGAAAGTCTATTAAAAACAAATATTTCAAAAAAAGAAATGAAGCCGGAAGCATGATCTTAAAATTCAGAATTGGCTATAATCCTGTCTGCTGCAACCTCCTCTCTCTTGCTTGAACCTCTTTCCACCATGGTTTCACCCTTTGGGTGTCACTGAATCCGAAAGACAGCAGTAATTACAGATACACGGGGGCATTGCACGGAGAAGGACATGCAGTTATCAGCAGTCCTGATCAGAAAGTGAGTCCTTTCCATGCCTCCCCTCTGCCAACTGGCCTGTGAACTAGGGGAGACTATTGTCCTTGCTCATCTGCTTGCCCTCAGTACCTAGTTTGTGGCCTGGGGAATCAATAAATTTTGTTCTGGAAAGCAAGGAGGGGAGGATGCATGGGGAGAAGGGGAGGAGGGGGAAAAGTAGAAGAAGTTCGCATAGACCCGATCGGCTATGTTAGTAGTGGCATCGTATTGAATTCCTCGCCTTTTCTTCTTTGGCAGCAGTTCTCAAAATAACCTAAACCTATGATCCATGAAACTCAGAAAGAAATCAGATCAGAGGTAATCTGATTTTGCTCTGAGTCCCTTTTCTACCATCTCTGAGGCAGTTGGGAGCAACTGAGAGACTGTTCTGAGTGGCGGAAATTAAATGTGCTCTGTCAGATTTTACAGATGTAGCTTTAGGATAGGCCTGGTTTAAAGCAAGCCTTGTAGAAGTTTCTAGAAAGCATTAAGGCTCATATTGTCTCAGTCCTCCAACATCAGGAGAAGCATACCTCAGTGGGTGCATTTCTGTGTTGCCCCTCTCCTTCACCTTGCAGACCTCATGTGGCTGAAGAAGCGCCTTTCCATCAGAAATCATAGCACTAGACAATTATCCAAGGTCTCTGAGTTGTCACACAATGACAGAATCATCCTGAACTGTTTAGATAAATTAGGTCATGGGCAAAACTGGAGTTCATAGAGCTGAGATTCCCGAGAAGATGCTTAAAAGAAACCAGTCACAAGGCTTTGCTGTGGTGAGACAGATCCAGCCCTGTGCTGTTTTGCTAAGGTCTAAGTATGAGTGTGTGTGTGTGTGTGTGTTTGAGAGTGAGTTAGTGTGTATGTCAGGGGGTGGGAAGAGTAACAAGAAGACGAGGAATACGGGACTTTCGTGGTGGTCCAGTGTTTAAGACCCTGCACTTCCACTGCAGGGGGCAAAGGTTTGATCCCTGGTCGGGGAACTAAGGTCCCGCATGGTGCACAGCATGGCCAGGAAAAAAAAAAAAACAAGAGGAATAACATCAAAAGATGCTAAACCTCTCCCTCCCTTTCTCGTCCATATTCTACACACTGTTCTAGACCATTATGGTCAGGACAGGCTGGGAATGAAAACTCTTCCCTTGATGGTCTTACAGTCCCTCAGATAAAACAGCTCCAAAACTGCTGGAATAGATCAAGTCCTGTTTAGAGCCATTAGTGAGCCATAAAGAAAGCTGATTCTGAGGGTTGCCTTTTAGTCTTGTTTATGGTTTCTTTTGCTGTGCAAAAGCTTTTAAGTTTCATGAGGTCCCATGAAACAACGGACAAAGGATTAACCTCCAAAATATACAAGCAGCTCATGCAGCTTCATACCAAAAAAGCAAATAACCCAATCCACAAATGGGCAGAAGACCTAAATAGACATTTCTCCAAAGAAGACATACAGATGGTCAACAAACACATGAAAAGATGCTCAACATCACTAATCATCAGAGAAATGCAAGTCAAAGCCACAATGAAGTATCACCTCACACCAATCAGAATGGCCATCATCACAAAGTCTGGAAACCACAAATGTTGGAGAGGGTGTGGAGAAAAGGGAACTCTCCTGCACTGTTGGTGGGACTGTAAGTTGGTACAGCCACTATGGAAAACAATTTGGAGGTTCCTTAAAAAACTACAAATAGAACTACCATATGATCCAGTCATCCCACTCCTGGGCATATACCCAAAGAAAACCATAATCCCAAAAGAAACTTGTACCATAATGTTTATTGCAGCACTCTTTACAATAGCCAGGACATGGAAGCAACCTAAATGCCCATCAACAAATGAATGGATACAGAAGATGTGGCATATATATACAATGGAATATTACTCAGCTATAAAAAGGGATGAGATGGAGCTATATGTCATGAGGTGGACAGAACTACAATCTGTCATACATAGTGAAGTAAGTCAGAAAGAGAAGGACAAATATTGTATGCTAACTCACATATACGGAATCTAAAAATGGTACTGATGAACTCAGTGACAAGAACAAGGAAGCAGATACAGAGAATGGACTGGAGAACTCGAGGTATGGGAGGGGGCGGGGGGTGAAGGGGAAACTGAGAAGAAGCGAGAGAGTAGCACAGACATATATATACTACCAACTGTAAAATAGTCAGTGGGAAGTTGTTGTATAACAAAGGGAGTCCAACTCAAGGATGGAAGATGCCTTAGAGGACTGGGACAGGGAGGGTGGGGGGGACTCGAGGGGGGGGCGTCAAGGAAGGGAGGGAATATGGGGATATGTGTATAAAAACAGTTGATTGAACCTGGTGTACCCCCCAAAAATAAAAAATAAAAAATAAAAAAAAAAAATGTTCACATACTTAAAAAAAAAAAAAAAGAAAGCTGAGATCCGTGTGCATTGAACTGGTTAAACGGGTGTTCACTGAACCTGGGAACAGTTTGGACGAGCAGGAAGTAGTGGAAAGGTGGGGGAACCTGGAGGTTGAACCTGAACAATGTGTGCTTGCGGGTGGGAGGGTGTGGGGAGTGGAGAGCAGAGAGGCTGCAGGAGAGGTCCGGAGAAGGGGGCAGCAGGAAGGTGGAAGGTAAAGAAAGGCTGGTGGAGAAGGGGAGGCAGAGTAGAGAAGGATTGATCTGGGTTCCCAACTCTTTAGATTTTAAAGTCTCTCTGCAAGTTGAAACATTTTTTCTTTAAACTTGTATGGCACAGTGACAAATGTTTCAGAAACGCACTTTTATTTAATTCTTTCTATAGCTCTGGATGGCAGGTATTATTACTCCCATTTTACAAATAAGGAAACAAAGAAGTTTGAAAGATTGGTTAAGAAACCTAACTGTGGTCTACCATAAAACTTCTGCTTCTTTCTTTCTTTCTTCTTTCTTTCTTTCTTTCTTTCTTTTTCTTTCTTTCTTTCTTTCTTTCTTTCTTTCTTTCTTTCTTTCTTTCTTTCTTTCTTTCTTTCTTTCTTTCTTTCCTTCTTTCTCTCTCTCTCTCTCTCTCTCTCTCTCTCTCTCTCTCTCTCTCTCTCTCTTTCTTTCTTTCTTTCTTTCTTTCTTCTATCACATCATCTCTGGCCTGGAAAATCCCTCCTGCCGGTAATCTGTTTGTCCCTTGAGCAGTCTGTCCCATTCTATGAAGCATGAATATTGATCTGGGGATCTGTGAGATCCCCTCTTACTCTCAAGTTCTAGACATCTCAGCAGGAACAAGGGGAGAGGACCCAGTCAAAATGTATCACAGGGACTTCTCTGGTGGCACAGTGATTAAGAATCTGCCTGTCAATGCAGGGGACACGCGTTTGATCCCTGGTCTGGGAAGATCCTACATGCCCCGGAGCAACTAAGCCTGTGTGCCACAACTACGGAGCCTGCCCTCTAGAGCCCGTGAGCCACAACTATTGAGCCCAAAGTGCCACAACTACTGAAGCCCATGCGCCTAGAGCTCGTGCTCCACAACAAGAAAAGCCATCACAATGAGAAGCCCACACACTGCAACAAGAGTAGCCCCTGCTCTCCACAAATACAGAAAGCCCACGCGCAACAACGAAGACCCAACATAGCCAAAAAATAAATAAATAATAAATAAATAAATAAATAAATTTATTTTTAAAAATGTATCACAAAGCATGCAAATGGAAGTTCATACTTGTGCCCCACAAAACTGATTTGTGGTGTTCTCTATGCTAGAACATGATCATTTTAATGCTGAAATTGTCCCTTCCGGTCCCACTTGGGTTAGTAACTGTGGGAGCTTGCAGTTTCCTTAACATCCCTGAGCTTCAGTTTCTACATCAGGCAAATGGGGATAATTGTACTGACTTTAAAAACTATATTAAGGATCAAGTGAAACAACCTTTCCATTTCTTTGTATAAGGGAGGCAACAACCCCTTCCTCCCAACAGCTGAAATCCAGGAATCTGAGTGGATCTGTTGCTAATGAGAAAGCAGCCCCATTCTGGTAGATTCTGCTGGTCCAGTTCTCTGTAAAGTAGAAAGGAATTCACAAGTACCTGCTATCCCTCGAGTCTCTGAGAGAGATGAACAATTCTTACAGACACGATTCCAGTGAGATCAGATGATTGAGAACTTATTCAGAATTTAGAGTCATCTTTGAGTTATTGGACAATGCCATGAACTCTGGAGGCTGGTCCCCGGTAGGAATGTCTCAGAATGGCACACATCACACAGAGCAAAAATGTCCAGAAAGCCCATGTACTTACTCTTGAAGGAGGAAGCCAGGCCAACAATGTCACAGGCCTTCATATATCACTAGAAGCCTAGCAATGGCTGAATCATAGATAAATCAGGAACAATCATTTGGAATCATTAGCAGGTGGCAACTTCACCCACATTCTGCCCCAGGCTGGGGATACAGAGCTCTGTCCAGCATCAATGAAGAATGTTATGGACTGAATGTTTGTGTCCCCCCAAACTCATATGTTGAAATCCTAACTCCCAATGAGTTGTTATTAGGGGGTGGAGCCTTTTGAGGTGATTAAGTCATGAGGGTGGAACCCTCATAAATGGAATTAATGCTCTTACAAAAGAGACCCCAAAGAGCTCCCTTGCCCCTTCTGCTATGTGAAGATACAGTGAGAAGATGGCTATTTATGAACCAGGAAGAGGGTCCTCACCAGATACTGTAAATATATTTGGTAGAACCTGCTGCTACCTTGCTCTTCGACTTCCCAGTCTCCAGAACTGTGAGAAATAAATTTCTATTGTTTATGGGCTGTGCATCTGCGGTCATTTGTTATAGCAGTCCAAATTAAGAGAGAGAATATCATTGCCTTTGGAAGAGGCAAAAGAACATCCAGTTCTAAACTTCAGTCATCCTTTCTATTACCAGAACATCAGAGCTGAAAGGAAATGGCTTTGTGTGTGAAGAGGAGTTAAAGAAGGAAAGGCCTCAACCAGAATTCTTCTCTTCTTGGAGTATTGCCATTGACAGGAGTGTAGGAAGAGTGAGGCTGTGAAGATGCAGGGAGGTGGGCTGGGGACCAGGGTAGGCAAGGAGACCCACACAGGGTGTTCAGCTATTTGACCCAGAGAACTGTGCATGTAAGACCAGTGGAGGCAAACCTTCACAAGAAGTGCCGTAAAGCCTTATAGAAGCCCCTCTTTGCATCCTAAGAAGACTGCTGTCCTCCCAACAGCAAGGGGAATTGGTAGGGCTCAGGCTGTGGTGAGGGTAGGTAATAGTAACAGTTGTGTATAGAAACTGCACTAACCCGGCACACATGTTATCTCATTGAATTTCACACTAATACGGAGAAAAGGTGAAGAGGCTTCAGGGTCAGAGAATGACCTGAAATCTGTAAGCACTGAATAAATATTATTTGAATGGATAAACAGAAATTGTTCTTGGGTGGGGCTAAGGCTCAGACACTTGCCAGGTTACAGCTTGACTCTGTGCCTGAGTCCAAATTCACGTGGAGGCTGGGTCAGGGTTTAGTGAGCCTGGGACAAGTCCAGTTTGTGACTAAGATTCATGCTTAGTCTAGGGGCTGGGCTCCATCTGAGGCCAGAATCAGATCAGACTGCAGACATCAGATTTGCGCTTCAGGTTCTTCCTTCCACCACGTGGCACCTATCCTGCAGGCCTGGGACTCATTTTTATCTCCATACCTCTCCCTCACTCACCTCTGAGTTGACAGTCAATATCACTGTGCCCACAACTTCTCCCACATGTGTCCTTCCTCCTTGCAGACCATGGGCTTCCTGGGGACCTCAGCATTATGCCCTGCCTCATACCCAATACAGACAAGGCTCTGCTCCAAATTAGCAATGCCAGGATGATACAGGATGCTACCAGGTGATACAGGATTCTGGCTCCCATACACCCCATGCGATCCTCACATCTTCCATACTGACATGTGACTTTGAACAACAACAAAATACAACCTTGGGGGTGGGGAAGAACCCACAACTAAGTCACAGACAATTTAATTTCAGTTCAACTTAATAAACTGCCAGACAATTACAATGGACCAAAACGGAGAAAAAAGGTGGGTGAGTCTTTGTACCCAGTCCAACTTCTGTGCATCTCGTGACCTACGAGGATGGGGAGTGCAGCTGGAGGCACCGAGGGCTGGGCTTCCCACATCACTGCTTCCTTCCTCTGTTGGCTTCTTTCCATTTCCTTCCCTGAAGACACAAACAGAATCCAAGGCTACCGTGACCTAAATGTGTAACATACGGTGCAATTAGTAAAAGTGCATTAGGAACTGCCACTCTTCTGATAATGAGAGGGAGGAAAGCCTGAGAAAACAACTGTGAAGCAAATGGCAGGGACACGGTATGAACTCCCCAGAGGAGGAAGGCTCTGAAGATGGGCCCAGTGTCCCAATCCAGGGTCATGTCTTGAAGAAGACACCTGTAAAACTTCCTTTCCAGAAAACAGCATTTCTGGAAGGCAATTTGGCAATATGTAACCAAAGTCTTAAAAATGTCTAAAACCATTGCTCTAGTAATTACACTCCTACGAATTTATTGTAAGGAAACCACAGAAAATGTAAATCAAGATTTATTTCAACATTGATCCTAACAGTGAAAACTTGAAAATAACTTTGAAAGGACAGAAATGTGAGAATAGTTCAAGAAATTATGATGGGAACAAACAATGGAAAATCATACAACCATCAAAAACGATGTTTACAAAGAAGCCCTAATAGCATAGGGAGATGCTTCTAACAAAATTTTAAATCAATTGCAGCACATAAATCTAAAAATGCAGTGTGAGCTCAGCTGTTTTATCTGCCAGTTGATGTCTTCATCTAGCTTAAAAACTCATTGTAAATACATAAAAATTGTAAATAGTGGTTATTGCTAGATTTTGAGCGCCGAGTTAAACAGTTCTTTTGTTATTTTAAGTACCTTGCAAATGATCTGTAAAAGATACACAATGCTTTGATAATCTGAGGGGATAAAAATGCATCCTGTGGAATAAAACAATGCATCTACTCCCCTGCCTCATCCCATCCTTCTTCCACACCAAGTAAGGCCGCTTTTGAGACAAAGGGGCTTGGCTTTTTTTCTCTATTACCAATGCCTTCCCCAGGTCCCAGGAAGAGGATCTAATGCCCCATAATGCAGATTCTCTTAGGTTCTCCAGTAACTGCTCTTCTCCTTTCACAGGGCCAGCTCTGCTGCTTATTCAAAGCCCGCTGTTTGCTGTCTGCACGGTTGTCAAAGCAAGTAAGGTGAGGATCAGGTGGCAAAAATCCTCTTTTTTTTTTTTTAATCATGTATTTTTTTTATTAATTTATTATTTTTGGGGGGGTACACCAAGTTCAATCATCTGTTTTTATACACATATTCTGGTATTCCCTCCCTCCTTCGACTCCTCCCTCACCCTCCCTCGAGTCCCCCCCACCCTCCCCGTCCCAGTCCTCTAAGGCATCTTCCATCCTCGAGTTGGACTCCCTTTGTTATATAACAACTTCCCACTGGCTATCTATTTTACAGTTGGTAGTATATATATGTCTGTGCTACTCTCTTGCTTCGTATCAGCTTCCCCTTCACCCCCCGCCCCCCCCAAACCTCGCGTTCTCCAGTCCATTCTCTGCATTGAAAGTGGTTTTCATCACAAAAAGGGAAATGAAGACTGGGGTCATACGTCCAGTCTCCTAATACCTTGCTACTCAAAGTGCAGTCCCTGGACCAGTAGTATCAGCATCGCCCAGGAGCTTGTCAGAAATGCAAATTTCTGGGCCTCACCCCAGACCAACTGAATAGGAATCTGCGTTTTAACAAGAGCACCAAGTGATTCCGTGCACGATGAATTTTGAGAAGTGCTGTCTATAAGATATGTTTACAGCAACTTGGTGTAATAAAATAAGCACAAGGTCACAAGTTGGGATACCTGATCTTTGGTACCAGCTGTAGCGGAGGAAAAAAAACGTTTCCCTCTACCCATCTTAGATTCATTGGCTGGGACCCTATAAATTAGACAGACAAAAGACAGATTAACAAGAGAAAAACAAACAGAAATCTATCAACATGTGTATCGCCCATACACATGAGAATACCCAGAGGTGAGTAACTCAAAGGGGTGGTTAGAACTTGGGCTTATGTAGCATCTTAACGAAAGAACAATTAAATTTTTAGAGAAGTGACATAACAAAAGAAAAGGACTTTGAGCTTCTAAGGGTGGCAAATTGTGGTAAAGCAAACATATGGGGAAAGTAATGGTAGATAAAGGCTAGTTTTAGCAAGGTTTATGATCTAGATTCCTCCGGTGCTGTCTCTGGGCCGATAAGGGTCTAGAGTTATGCCCGTTGATTAACTTCTGTCCTTTCTGGTGTAGTGGGAACACCTCTACAGATGTATGACCTACTTTTAGGCAAATAGGAGAAAGGCAGAGAGCTTTTCTTGTGTCTGCTTCTTCTCAACTGCCTTCAGTTCAGAATGCCAAAGTGACCTATTTTGGGGTGGTATATTCTGCTACCCTTCACAGCCCTGTAACCAGAAAGTAGCGCGACCTCAAAAAACGTGATGCTTATGACTCAGGGATATTTAAATTTCAGTTTCTAGCTCTGAAAAATGGGAATAAATCTCTCCATGATAGAGTCTGAGAGAACTGAGTTGGGGCGGCACAAAACTTCCAGGATACTGCCTAGAACCAATTAAATAGTAACTCGTTTTTATCAGCATTATTATGACTATACATGACAGTTATAAAGATCAAAGGAGATAATGACTACTCAAGGCTGCTATAGATGTAAGAGATTCCTATGCAGATGTGAAGAGAAATTATTTTTACAGAGTTAGGAAGCATTCTTATCCAGAGAGCCAACTGTGAAATGCTTACTGGGGAAAAGGCAGTGAAAATACAGGGTTTTTGGAGAGTTTGGATTCCTGGGGCCTGATCTCACAGAGAGAATCAGCAGGGGCAGGAGCCAGCAGAGTGGAATCAAGGTTCCATAGACTCACAGCTTCCCTCACTGTTCTCAGTTCCTTCCCACTCAGGGAGGAGAAGAAAGGATTCCCTTATTAGGAAACTGAAGGGAAGTTTCAGTGAATCCACCCTCTTACATTCCTGGCACCATTACCTGACAATCCACTCATCCCCACTCATCCCCGAGGCTGCTGGTGAGTAATCTTTGCAAATTTTTTCTTTTCCATTTTCAAATGTTAAGAGGTTCTGCCTTGATGCCCTTGAATGAGGAAGAGGAAAATGTCTAGGCATTACACAGGCCTCCTCAGCTGTCAAGCAAAGTGGCCAACTGCCTTGGACAGGGAAATTGACAAGGGCAAAGCTCTCGAAAATGGTTCAAATCAACTCAGCCTTGAAGAAAAGCAGTAGGAAGATGTCCTTAGAAGGGGGATTTAAGCGTAAAAGTCAGAACAGAATTGGCCCAAGTTGGGAAAAGTGGACAAAGAAAAGCTCTAGGGGTGGATATGAAGATGGGTGTCAGGAAGTAGGGATGAAAACATGGGGAAAGGGGTAACTAGCGTTCTCGCTTTAGACTTGGTTCTTAACAATTTGAACACAATTTCAATTGCGTTAATCAGAATCCTGGCAGAGAAGTCAATAATGAAGCAAATTGACTCTAATAAACTTGGTTCTTAAATTTCCAAGTTCCTGACAATGCCACAGGGACCAGACAGGATGCAGTTTGGTTTTGCTCAGTGGTACACCCAAGGGATACTACAAACATGCATCTATCCTGATCTTCCTCTGACCTCACACTTGGGTTCACACCTTCCTCTCTCTGCAAACAACCATGCTTTCTCCAGGCCTCCATCATACCCCTCTTGCTGCTCTCCATCTGATCATTGCTATTTGGTCATCCCCAAGCTGGCCTGGTGTCTCCTACAGTTTCATTATCTGTTTTCCCATACGTCTTAAACTCAAATACCTAGAGCATCAGGGAAGGAGAATGAACGTGTTAATGAATCAGACATAATAGGGAGTGGTGTGGAGCATGGAAAACTGGAAATTACATGTTCTGCTAAAAAGGATTCAGGTTTCTTTTTCTGAAACCATTGTGCAGGCCAGGTTTGTCCATCTCCAGTGTTGGGCCATTATCTCTCCCAAATGTCCATCCCCAGCATTTGAGTCAGGAACCCACCATGTCTCAAAAAGGAAACACATGTTGGCTTTCTACTGAAGTCAGAGAGGTCCAGAGGAGCCAAAGGGTGCCTCAAGAGCTGGGGTGCAGGCTTTTGTCTGATACTTCTCCACTCTCTTTGGACCTTTGGCTGGACTATTTCTGGCCCCATCCTGCTTTTATTTTGATCTCAGCTGGGCCTCCTGGGTACCTGGCAATGGCAGTTGATCCAAGAACACCTACTCTCAAAGTCACATGCACGAAGATGTCCCCAGCGCTTCCCCTTACATCCTCCTGGCCTGTCTCTCATTTCAGCCAGTGGATGGTTTCATATAAACTCAGTCTCACCTTACAGGGACAGTGTTCCACTTCAGGCAGAAGCCAGGAATCTGTCAGCGTTGCTTCTCAGCCAGGACCTTGTTGGACACCACGGTTATCTGCTCAGCCCATGTGTCAGCACAGCCAAAAGTACAAGCGAGTGAGGCTGACCTTTTCATCTCCTTCTCATGCTTTGCTTCTACCCATCAGTCAGCCATGTCTGAGCTTCTCAATATATCCCTTACAACATCACTCTCAAAAGCATATGCTTTGTCCTCCATTTCTTCCCTCATCCACCTGGCTGAGTCCTACTCATTTTTCACAATCCCCCTCATTTTTTCACTCCTCTAGAAAGACTTTCATCATCCCTTTACCCCCTTCTTCCATCCGTGTTAGGTCTCTTCTCTGTGTTTGCATTTTTCTTTGAATCTTGCCAACATAGAGGTACTTCCCTTTTTTTTTCTTCTTGTAATTAATGATTTCGTCTTTCTCTCTCACATACCTTGGGAGCTCTGTAAAGGACAGACTTGTCAATCACCTCTGTGTCTGCATTCCAGTGCATGACAAACAGCTGGCACTAAGCAAACATTTGCTGAATGAACAAATTAGCAGCCTGCCTATATACTCAGCATCCTACTGCCACCACAGAGATCATTTTGCATAAAAGCATCAAAATTAGTGACTACTTTTTGGGAATTTATTTGCTACATAGAAATCATTCAATAAATGTTGAACTCTTATTTGAACTAAAAAAAAAAATCACTTGAGAGAGCGAGGAAAATGAATATAAATGCGACAAACCTGATCATAAGAGTTTTGATGATTTTATGAGTCAGAGAGTGGGTGAGTGTATGACTGACTGCTTCATGGAAACCGTGGGGTTATGAGAAAGAGCCAGAGTTAGCTAGAGACCAATATGAGTAATTTAAGAAATGCTTATGGGATGCCTACCTTATGCCAGGTGGAGTATTCAGTAAGACTAAGCTTATATGATGAACTACCACAATATTCACCAAGCTGTAATTATGGTGAAAGTAAAGGAATGCTCACTTGGTTTGGATAAATTCTAAAACCTTTAGGTAAAATGTGAATTCAGAACAACAGGATAACCTGGCAATGAACGGTCCCTAGTTCCAACATAGGTTTTGATTGACAACAGGCCACGTGTACCTGATGTTTCTCTGCTTCAACTAAATCTTTAGTCTAACCTTTAAAATAATTGTGAAAATTATTAGGACTAACCACGATTTTGTTGATATATATACAGGAGGAGGAAGTGTCTCAGCACTTAGGAAACTTTTAGTCAAAATGTTAAACTTGTTGCTACCTGGTAGGAGTCCTAAGGTCGCTGTTACAAAGATGGAATTGATGTTGCCCTAGTGTTGATTGTATAACTTCTCTTAATCACCTGCCCACTTCTACAAATGTCTGGAGAGGCAGCTTGTTAAAATAAAAATGGTAGGGGCTTGGGAACCAAACTGAGTCTGCCCTTTATTTAAATGTTCGTAAAGTTGCACTAATTGGTTTTCCTCTTGGAACCTTGGTTTACTTACCTGAAACATGGGTGCAAAATGGTATACCCTGCAGAATTGAATGAGATAATATAAGTCAAGTGCGCCTGGCCCAGTGACAAAAATCTTTTTGTTGACCAAACTTTAGTCAGGCTCCTAAACCTTCTCTTGGGTCCGTGTATGTACTTCCTTGTAAAATCCTGTTTTAGCAAGAACCCTGCTAAGTCAGTTTAGCAAGAATCCCCCCATCCTTGATACCTGATTACCCTCATCCTTGATATTAGATCAAGTTCTTCATCCTGCAACATCCATCCCCGTGGTAATGTCTGATTACTCTGGCCTGCCTTTCACAAGAATCCTATTAGATCAGTTTAACCAGAACCTCCTTTACTCCTGATGTTTCTTCTTAGTAATTTTCTATCCAGTAACCCCACCCTGTTCCTTGGCTATGAATTACTACCTGCCCATCTGTATTCAGAGCTGAGCATAATCTCTCTCCTGCTGCTGCAAAACCCCATTCTAGTCGTTCCATGGCAGTGGTCCTCAATAAAGTCTGCCCTACCATCTGTAGCAAGTGTCACTGAATTGTTTTTTCTCTTACCACCAGTCCCTGGGAGTGGGAGGGAGCCTGACAAAGTGTCCTTTTTTCCTTTCCCCAGAATCAAGATCCTGGCTCCTCTGCTCTAAATTTCAGTGTCAGAAAAAAATTACAGGGCAAAATAGTTTGGAGCAAAGGACCAAGGGTAAGAATTTCTTGTCTTTGCTTTGTACTTCTAAGGTTTCTGGAAGCTGCACCATTTCTTGCTTGCACTAAATATGACTTGAATAAGAAGGGCAGGTGTCCTGGAGAGAACAGGAGGTCCTGGAATTTTTGCTTTTTGCTATGCGAAATGAAAATATTTAAAATGCCTATGTAAATGCCCATTTGTTATTATTATAATCTCATACTTTATCTTCATTTTTTGGTTACTATTTAATCAGCAATAACTTGGAACACTTCAGCTTTTAGTTTCTTCCTCTGTTAAGCAAGTAATGATCTGTAAACAAACACTTTAATAAGTGCTACTTAAAGGGACCTCTAAATCCTTTTGTAATGTAAAGAATTCGTTTATCGTGCAAATAAGTTCACCTTCCAATTTAGTTTTTGAGAGTAGGATATTCAGTAACTCCACTTACCTCTTCTGTTTAGAACTTAATTAAACACGAAGGAGTAGATATTAGCCTTCCATTGCTGCTGTAATAAATTACCACAGATTAGCAGCATAAGACAAAAGTTTTTTATTAGTTCACACTTCTGGAGGTCAGAAGCCAGGAAGGCCTCTTCTAGGTTCTAAATTCTGCTTCTCACAAAGCAAAAGCGAGGTGTGACCTGGCTGGGGCCTTTTTTGGAGGTTCTGGAAAGACTCCACTCCTAAATTCATTTAGCTTGCTGGCCAAATTTCATCCTGGCTATCAGTAAGAGGTGCTCTCTGCTCCCAGAAGCCACCTAGATTCCTCTGCATCCCACATGATCCTCACACTAGCATTGTTTCTTCAGTCCTTCTCACTCTTCACCACTCTGTATCTTCCTTCTGTGTTCTCTTCTGTGCTTTAGGGGCTTGTGTGATTAGATTAGCTCCACCCAAATGATCTCCCCTTTTCTTGGTCAAGTGTGCTATATAACATAACACAGCCACAGGAATATCTCTTCACCTTCACAGGTTCCAGGGACTGGGGTGTAGAATCTTGAGTGTTTTCCTAGAACTTCTGCCCATCACAGGTACATCTCCACAGAAAAATGTTTTCCCACTCTGTTTCCTCTTTCATCTTCTCTTGAATGTTCTTGAAGGGGACACCTCACATCACTTGACAAGAAAGACTGGGAGACTGAATAGAATTGAGCACAGTATCACTGGCAGAGTGAGAAGTCAAATAAAAAGAGATCACTAGACAATTTTCTCAAGTTAACATCAGTAAAAAAATTGAAGGTTCTGAGATGGAGCCAAATCCAAGTTCTGAAGCATGTGGCTAATACTGAGGAGGAATATACACAAACTCAAAGTTTCCTCGTGTTAGAAAGAATAATCCTGGGCTTCCCTGGTGGCACAGTGGTTAAGAATCTGCCTGCCAATGCAGGGGACACCGGTTCAATCCCTGGTCCCAGAAGATCCCACATGCTGTGGAGCAACTAAGCCCATGCGCCGCAACTACTGAGCCTGCGCTCCAGAGCCCACGAGCCACAACTATTGAAGCCTGCATGCCTAGAGCCCAGGTTCCATAACAAGAGAAGCCCACGCACCGCAACTGAAGAGTTGCCCCTGCTCACCGCAACTAGAGAAAACCTGCACACAGCAACAAAGACCCAACACAGCCAATAAATAAATGAATAAATAAATTTAAAAAAAAAAAAAAAAAGAAAGAATAATCCTGTTGAGACTGATGATTTAGTTAGATTCTCTGAGGTGCTAGATTATATATCTAATGCCTAGCAATACCCTTTGCTTGCAGCAGGTACTCAATGTTTATCCATCAACTATTAGATTAACAAAAGCAGGACTAGAGTAAGCAGATATGGAAAAGACTGATAAGTAAGAAGGTTCTTAATTAAAACTAGATGTTTTGGTGCCAGTACCATACAGCTGTGATTACTACAGCTTTGTAGGATAGTTTGAAATCAGGGGGTGTGATACCTCTAGCTTTGCTCTTCTTTGTTAAGATTGCTTTTGTTATTTAGGATCTTCTATGGTTCCATACAAATTTTTGAATTATCGTTTTCCAGTTCTGTAAAAAACACCCATAGGTATTTTGATAGGGACTGCATTGAATCTGTAGATTGCTTTGGGTACTAAATGGACATTTTAACAATATTAATTTATCTGATCCACTAGCATGAAATACTTTCTATTTATTTGTGTTGTCTCCAATTTATTTCAACAATTTATTATATTTTTCAGGTTATAGGTCTTTCACCTCCTTCGTTAAATGTATTCTTAGTTTATTCTTTGTGATGCTATTGTAAATGGGGTTATTTTCTTAAGTTCTATTTCTGATAGACATGCGTCAAGTGCTGGAGATCATGTGATCATGTGACAAAGTTTGGTCAGAGTGACAGTTACAGCCAAGGCACCATCTCTGTTATGCATGAGAAGTGCTCTATTGTCTCCTGGAAACTCCAGACTTCACCAGAGCCTGCTCTGGAAAGATGATGGAATTAAAACACGAACACTTAAACTAGCAACAGCAAGTAGGTTTATCCAAGGGATATATGAGCTTCATATTATTCAAAATATATAAAATTTGGTCTTGCATAGGATTTGCGGTAAGATAGTGATTTGAGCACAGGAATCTAATTGCCTCTATCTCCATTAATTTCATAAAAATGGAGAAAAAAATTTGTATCAGGCCTGGGTTGCAATCAAAAGTGAGAAATAAACTTGAAGGATTACTAAATTATACCTTATTTTCATCCAGGGGAAAATAAAGAGGTGTGTCTGAAACTCCAGAGAGGCATCAGATAGGCTGGTAAAGCAGAGTCAATGAGAGAATTGGTTCATAAACAAACTTCAAAAAGTAAATTTGACAAAATCTTCTTGGCTGACTGGAACTTGCAGATGCCAAGTGAAAGATGGGGGATTGGTTATGGAATCCTATCTTGAATCTAGCACAGGAGGGAGAAGAGTGAAGAAAGCCTCCCATATCCACAAAGGGAGCACAGCCATCCTCTTGAGATTGGAGTGTGTCCCGTGAGGGAGGTGAGAAAACCCTGATGGAGCGCCACTCCCCAGCTACCATGAGGACAAGGGGCAAGTCTGCAAGGCAGCTCCTCCTCCTCTGTTCCTTTTTGACCTAAACAGGTAGTATTTGAAAGTAACTGAACTGAGTGTCCCCAGGCTTGTGAGCTTGGAGAAAGTGGCCAGTGCAGCCAACCCGGGCTCTTTCCTGACAGAGTGAAGAGCAACACAGCAAAGGAGCTCTCACTTGCCCCTCCACTTGCTAAGTGTGCCCCCACTCTGGGCCTCTGCATGTGCTGTTCCCTCTTAGTCAGTTCTCTTTCCCAGGTATTTACATGGCTCACTTTTTCAGTTCATCAAGGTCTCTGCACAAAGGCCACATCTTCGGGACACTCTTCTCTGACCGATCCATTAAAAAATATCTGTCTCTTTATGTTTCATCTCCTTACCCAACTTTAGTCTCCTTCGTAGACACTACATTATGCATTTATTTATACATCTATTCATCTATTGTCCTTTCTGTAACACACTGTGAGTTCCAGTGCTCTATACCCCAGTGCTTAGATCAGCGCTGGCTTACAGAGATAATCAATAAACATGAGTTACCTCTGCCCTCCTGTTTTCATCCCTCATCCTCTCTCACAACCATAGAACCTCATTTCAAAAGACATGAGGATGAATTTTCAGAACTGAAGGCGTCAAGCCATCCATGCTTCCAGGCACCACCACCTTCGCCTGTTCAATCAACGCCAAGATTTCTGCTCTGTCTGCATCCTTCTCTGTGTCCTGACTGCATGGAGTGTCTCGAGCTCTGTATCACTTTACACTGCTCGGAGGAAGCAGCAGTCATGCATTGCTCCCAGGAATGCCTGCCCCATCATTGGGCCTCCAGTTCCAGCTCCCCAGTAAGCGCCCGAGTGCGGCAGTAAGCTCTGCAGTCGATGGCTGGTATCATCATAGGCACCTGGTAAGCTTTATGAGCTTTTAAGGCACTCAATACATAATAAATAATAATATACTGCCAGGTGATTACTGTATGACTGCCGTGATGATGAACCGTTCAGGAGGAAGTAATAACCATGAGCAAATAGAAGACAAACAAAGAAACAGTCTGTTGTGCTGCCCCTAAAAATAAATCTAGGAACACAGAGAGATTTATCAGGGGTTGAAATATTTTGTTGACAAAGCCACAGGGATAATAGGTGTGTTTAAACATGCCTTTCTGTGCACAGCTTCTCTGGGCCATGCTAGCCCACCCTTTCGCCAGCTCTCACAGTCGCACGAAGGCAGAGCGGGCCACCTGGGGTTCGGGAGAAGGCATGCCCTGACCCCTTGTCACCCCTTGGGACCTCAGATGTTTTATGTCTGGGGAAGCTGGTTTCATTCTGACTCCTGAAGGCCAGGAGTTGGATGCTCAAAAATGAGCAATGATGGGGTATTTGGTCCTTTAACAGACCCTAGTCACTATATACATCATAGGCTCTAATTCCTTCTTTTTAATTTCTTGTACTTGTTAGAGGGGCTTGAAGAGAGGGGCCACTGTTTCATAGTGTTTGTCCCAGTAAAGGAATATTGTTGGATGTCTGAATGCCTAATAGTGGCAAAGCACACAGTGCCAAATATTGAATTCTGTTAAAAACTGGCAGATATACTGTATGTTTCCATTTGTAGAATAACCTTGAAAAGATCAAAAATTAGAGTTATGGAGAATAAATTAGTGGTTACCCAGGTGAGGGTTGAGGCAGGGCATGACTCTTCAGAGGCAGACTCTTCAGTTTCTTTGTAGTGATGGAAGAGTCCCATATCTTCATTGCGATGGTGGTAACACAAGTGCATTCACGGGTTGAAATTTCATAGTACTATACACCACCGCCACCACCACCACCAACGAAAACCTGATAAAAACTAAATATGGCCTGTTGTTTAACTGATAGTCTCATGCCACTGCCAATGTCCTGGTTTTGAAATGCACTATGATATGTAAAATGTTATCACTGGGGAAAGCTGAGTGAAGCATGCACAGCATTATTTTTGCAACTTCTGTGAATCTAAAGTTAGTTTCAAATAAAAGGTTAAAAACTGCAAAAAATATTTTACAAAACCTCATGGCGGAGGTTCCAGTTCTGTTATGTGGAGTAACCATACTTCCTGTGTCTCTCCCACCGCTGTGACTACCACACCTAGAGGAACTATTTTAGGACTCTGAACCGTAAATAGTAGCAAATGGGTCAGGAAAGAAGACCAGAATTCCAAATAGCATCAAAATGGTGGTGAGTTTAAAGTCTTTTCCTCCACTATCCCTTGGCCTGAATTCAATTCAAACCAAAATCTAAAGGTGGCCGTCAGCTCAGAGAGCCCTCCAGGCTCTGGGAGCTAGAAAGGGAACTCTCAAATCTCAGAGACTGAGGAAATCCCCAGGTTTTGTTTTTATTCATTTATTTTCTTTTCTCTGGCATCTCATGCCCAGCCCCTAAGCATTAACACAGTGAGAGCTGCAAAGACCTCTCCAGTCAGAGGGGCTGGGATCCCAAGATGATGGAGTGAATCATGACTATTATCATTTTTTTCATGTTCTCCTTCCACTTGACTCCGGACACAGCTGCAGTCTTAGAAGTGCAGGGGAGGGCAGGGAAAATTAAGCCACAGCACTCTGTCTAGAGGACAAAAAAGAAGAGTGCCAGTAACCCTTTGGAATCTGTAAAAAGCCTACGGATGTACTGTACCTGGGAGGCTGCGAAGCGGGAGTCTATTTTGAGAAAACAATCCTGTACACTTAAGAACTAGTCCTCCAGCTACACACACGTGGATCTGATTCTACTGAGCACACAAAAAATGTAAAGGACTGAACTCACACAGGGATCACTGTCTAGGCCCCAGACTGATCGCAGGGTGGCACATACTGGGGCGGATCTCATTGCCACCGGAAAATACTGAACACTGAACTGAGACTGGATGCATCGTCCACAGAAGGCAAGCTAAAACTTGTAGTCTGAAGCTCTCCAGGTCAACTGACTACTAAAAGAACAATACCAACATTTTCCATACATTTTCCATTTAAATAAGATCCAGAAGTACATGATAGAATACTCAAAATACCAGGACACAATCCAGTATTACTTCTCTTCTGAAAAACCAGGAAACTCTCAACTTGCATGGAAAAGATAATTAACAGGTGCAAACACCAATATGACACTGATGCAGAATTACCTGGTAAGGACTGGACAGCAGCTATTATGGAAATGGTCCAATAAGCAAGAATAAATATTCCAAAAAATGGAAAAACAGAAAGTCAGCGAAGAAATAGAATATATAAAGAAGAAACAAACAGAAAATTTAGAACTGAAAAATATAATAACCAAACTTAAAAACTGGAGGAGAAAAAGTACCATTTGAAAAAAGTATTTGAAGAAGAAATCGCTGAAAACTTTCCAATTTTGTCAAAAGATGTAAATCTATAGAGCCAATGTCAGTGAAACTTCAGCATAAACCCAAACAACTCCATACTCAAATGCATCATAATCAAACTGTTAAAAATGAAAAACAAAGAAAAAAATTATGAAAGCACCAGAGGAAACCAACACATTACCTTTAAAGAAACTGATTTCAAATGGCTGCAGATCTCTCATAAGAAAGCATGAGAGGCAGAAAGAAATGCCACAACCTTTTTTAAACTGATGAAGAAAAGATCTATTGACCAAGAATTCTGTACACAGTGAAAATATTGTCTGAATACAAAACGAAATAAAGACATTCCCACATGAAAGAAAATTAAAACAAACTGTTGTTAGCAGATGTGTGCACAAAGAATTGTGGACCAGAATTTTTCAGGCAGAAGGGAACTGATACCGGAAGGAAACCTGGGACATCAGGAATGAAGGAGGAGCCACAGAAATAGTAAATAACTTGGGGGATATGATAGACTATTCTTTTCTTCTCAATTTTTAAAGTATATTCAGTTGTTGAAAACAAAAAATATGTATATCATTGTGTGATGAGGTTTTTAATGTAATTGGAATATGTCAGACAACTATAAAACTAAAGGGACCTATATGATGATAAATTTTCTAAATTCTACTTGATGAGGTAAAATTATTAGGAGTCAATAAAAGATAAAGTATGTGAATTGTGATTGTGAGAACAAGCACTAACAATCTATGTAAACAGATAAAATGTAATAAAAATGTAAAATTCACCAAATGAATGCAAGAAGGGAGAAACAGAAATGAAAAAACAGAAGAAACAGTCAGAAAACAGACAATAAAATATTAGACCTAAATCTAAATCTATCAATAATTATATTACATGCAATTGGTCTAAACACAGCAATTACATGAAAATATCAGTATTTTTGTTTGTTTGTTTTGCCATTTGCAGCAACATGGATGGACTTGGAGTGCATTATGCTAAATAAAATAACTCAGACAGGGAAAGACATGTACTGTATGATATCACTTATATGTGGAATCTAAAAAATGCAACAAACGTGCATATAACAAAGAAGCAGCAGCTCCCCCTAGGATGTGGCTGGAGCTTGAGGCGCGCAGGGCCAGAGGCGCCGCCGACCCGGACCCGGAGCAGCTCGGAAGCGGTGAATAATAATAGCTCTTCAAGTCTGCAGTAACAAATGGCCTCCAATAAAACTACATTGCAAAAAATGGGAAAGAAACAGAATGGAAAGAGTAAAAAAGTTGAAGAGGCAGAACCTGAAGAATCTGTAGTAGAAAAAGTACTGGACTGACGTGTAGTGAATGGGAAGGTGGAGTATTTCCTGAAGTGGAAGGGATTTACGGATGCAGACAATACTTGGGAACCTGAAGAACATTTAGATTGTCCAGAGTTAATTGAAGCATTTCTTAAATCTCAAAAAGCTGGTAAAGAAAATGATGGAACAAAAAGAAAATCTTTATCTGACAGTGAATTTGATGATAGCAAATCAAAGAAGAAAAGAGATGCTGCTGATAAACCAAGAGGTTTTGCCAGAGGTCTCGATCCAGAACGAACCATTGGTGCCACAGACAGCAGTGGAGAATTAATGTTTCTCATGAAATGGAAGGATTCAGATGAGCCAGACTTGGTGCTGGCAAAAGAGGCAAATATGAAGTATCCTCAAATTGTAATTGCTTTTTATGAAGAGACTAACTTGGCATTCTTTTCCAGAAGATGAAGCTCAATCATTGTTTGCATTGCTTTATATATATATATATATATATATGTATATATATATATATAAAATCTGTCTTGGTTTTTTGATTTATTAGTGTGAAGAAATAATTACATTTTAATGAAAATCAAGTTTGATATGTTCTTTTGAAGTAGTATTGGGGAAGTTGTTGGGTTTTTGTTTTGTTTTCTGCATCTGTAGCACTGGCTACTTTGAACAAATACAAGCTTTCTGTAGTTGCTTCCTTTAGCAGAAAAGAACATTCGATACCACGGTATGTTATTTCCTCTGCATTAGAGAACAGCTTTTCTAAATGTTGGGGGAAGTCTCCATAGTCATTACTCAATCAGAATTTAGAATTTGCATTTAACTCATATATGCCTAAGGACCATTCTGGGTTTTTTGAATGTGTATACATAAAATATATATGTAAATGGTTTGGGTTTTTGTTGTTGTTGTTGTTGTTTAAATATATTTACCAAAACAAAAACAGCTTTTCACAACCATGAATAAGCCCATGTTTCTGGGATTCTATCATTTTGAGCAGTATAATTAATCACTTCAACTTAAAATGAAAAATTTAAGTCTTAACCTTTCAAATTAAATAATTTTGTAATTAAGTAGACAAATTAAGGTAAACAATTTAAATTGGATAATTTTTTAAAGCACTCCTATCAGAATCTGCATCCATATCTACAGTCATATAAATGTACTTTTATATGCAAAACCCCTAAAAGGAAAATTTTATCACTATCAACAACTTCCCCACCCAAATGAAAAAACTAGAAAATATCTGGTATGTTTTAATTAGCCAAGCAAGACTTAGTTAAACGGACATTTAAAGGTTCCTTTTGGTGAACCATTCTTTTACAAGAAGTTGAAATCCCTGTGCTATATTCACTGAAAGGCTGTGATACGTGTAATGTCTCAGACTTGTTCATGGAAACCTAATCAGATGGTTAGAGATGTTAGCAATATAGGATCTGCAAGAATAAATGAGTAAACAAACTTTTCTAATCTAAACTTGAGCTGTATGTTTTTTTCAAACTTTACCCCCAACCTGTTTCTTACATGTACGCTCAGTCTTCTCAGTATTTGGGGTTACTGGTTCAGCAGAAGCCAGGAAAAACAATAACTTTGTAGTAATCAGAATGTTATTCAACCATACTGTTTACTTCATTGTAAATACTGGTGAACAGTGGTCAATAAATAGTTTTATATTTGTTTAAAAAACAAAAAAAAAAAACAAAGAAGAAGCAGACTCAAAGATATAGAATAACAAACTAGTGGTTACCAGTAGGGAGAGGGAAGGGGAAAGGGCACTATAGGGGTAGGGGATATAGAGATACAAACTGTTACGTATAAAATAAGCTACAAGGATATATTGCACAACACAGGGAATATAGGCAATATTTTATAATAACTATAAATGGAGTATAATCTTTAAAAATAGCTACATTGCATAGCTGTAACATACAATATTGTACATCAACTATACTTCAATTTAAAACAATAATCCAACTATATGCTCTCTACAATAAACTTTTTTTAATACATCTTTATTGGAGTATAATTGCTGTACAATGCTGTGTTAGTTTCTGCTGTACAACAAAGTGAATCAGCTATATGTATACATATATTCCCATATCTCCTCCCTCTTGAGCCTCCCTCCCACCCTCCCCATCCCACCCCTCTAGGTCATCACAAAGCACTGAGCTGATCTCCCTGTGCTATGCAGCAGCTTCCCACTAGCTATCTATTTTACATTTGGTAGTGTCACTTCAAATATAACAAAGTAGGTAAATTAAAAATAAAAGGATGGGCAATTATGTCCCATGCAAAGGTTAATCCAAAGAGGGCTGAAGTGGATATATTAATATCAAACAAAGAGGACTTCAGAGCACAGAAAATTATCAGGGATTAGGAGAATCACTGCATATTAATCAATTATTCAATTCACACAAAAAAAGAAATAACAATCCTACATGTATACATACCTAGGAACAGAGTTTCAATATGCAAAAACTGACAGAAATGAAAGCAGAAATAAAAACATTCACAATCATACTTAGAGAATTCAACATACATCACTCAGTAATAGAACTAGTAGACAGACTATTAGCAAGGATATTGAGGAATTGAACAAAACCATCAACCAGCTGATCTAATTGGTATTTATAGAACATGCCAGCCAATAACAGCAGAAAGTACATTCTTTTAAAGTCTACGTGGATCATTCACCAAGATTGTTGATATTTTGGCCATAAATCAAACTTTAACAAATTTAAAATAATTAAATCCTACAAATTATGTTCTCACATCTTAATGGAATTAAATTAGAAATCAATAATGGAAAACTGGAAAATCTTCAAACACCTGGATATCAAACAACACACTTTAAAATAATCCGTGGGTCAAAGAGTAAGTCCTGAAGTAAATTAAAAAATATTTGAACTTCAAGAAAATACAAAGATATTAAGAGTTGTGGGGTGCAGTTTAAGCAGTGCTTGCAGTGAAATTCATAGCAATAAATGCTTTTATTAGAAAATAAGAAAGGCATCAAATCAATAATTCTTGCTTCTAAGTTAAGAACTGAGAAAAAGAAAAATGAAATAAAAACCTAAAACAGCATAAGGAAGAAGATAATAGAGTAAACTTCAATAAAATTAAATCCAAAAAGTGAAAATCAATGTAAGCAAATGTTTGTTCTTTAAAAAGATGAATAAAATTGATAAATCTCTATCAGACTGGTAAGGAAGAGAGACAAATTGCCAATTCAGAAATAAAAGAAGAAATTTAGCTAAAGATACCATAGATATTAAAAGGATAACACGTGAATATTCTGTCCAACTCTGTGCGATCTAGTCCACAGTTTATGTGAAGTGGTGCAATTCTTTGAAAACTTTACCCAAATTCACACAAAATGAAATAAACAGTCTTATAAATATTAAAGAAATGAAATTTTTAGTTTAAACATTTTCTGAAAAAGAAATCCCCAAGCCCAGATGGTTTCACAGGAAAATCATATCAGATATTTAAAGAAATAACACTAATTTTACAAAATGTCTCTCAGATGATAGAAGAAAAGAAAACATATCTCAAGTCACTTTATGAAACTTTCATCACCCTCTGCCAAAAGACTGTAGGAAAAAGGAAAACTACAGACCAATATCCTTCATGAAAAATTGCAAAAATCATTAAAAAATAATTAACAGATCAACTGATGAGGGAAAAGAATTTGACAAAATTCAATATCCATTCATGATAAAACCTAGGACTAGAAAGGAACTTCCTTAACATGACAAAGGGAATTAAAAAAAAAACAAACCAAAAATCCTACAGCTAATATCATACTTACTAGTGAGAGACTGAATGCTTTCTTCTTAAGATGGGGAAAGATAAGAATGTCATTTTCATAACTTTTATTCAACTTAGTATTGGAAGTTTCAGCCAGTGCAACAAGCAAGAAACAGAAATTATTTTAAAAAATAGATTAGAAATGAAGAAATAAAACTGTCTTTATTCACAGATGACATGATTGCCTATATAGAAAATCCCAGAGAATAAAAAATAAAAATGAAACAAGCATAAATCCTTCTAGAAATTATAATAGATAAGTTTAGCAAGTTTGCAGGACATAAGAATAATCAATTTTTTTTCCATATACTAACAATGTAAAATTAAAAACAGAAATTACATCAATACCATTTATAATAACTCTAAGAAAAATAATGAGATGCTTTGGTATAAATATAAAAAGAATCAAGTATAGAATTTATATACCAAAAACTACAAATCACTGATGAAAGAAATTAACAAAGACCTAAATAAATGGAGATATTGCCAATGTGATAATATTTGAAGGTGGGACCTTTGGGAGGTAATAACTTGATCTGTAAATGAATGCAATACTGACCCAAATTTTAGCAAAACATGTTGTAGATTTAGACAAGCTGATTCTAAAATTTATATGAAAAGGTGAAGAAACTTGAATAGCTATAACAATTTTGATCACGCATAAAACATTTGGAGAAATCACACTGTCCAAATTTAAAGACTTGCTATAAGTCTATAGTAATTAAGACATTGTGGTATTGGTGGTGAAGGAATAAACACATATATCAATGAAATAGAATAGACTGTCTAGAAATAGACCCTCACAAATAGGGCCAATAGTAACTGAAGAGAGAAAAGACTGCTTTTTTCAACAAATGGTGTTAGACAATCTGATATACGTAGACAAAAAGATAAACCTTAACCTACATCTATCTTATAAAAAAATTAATTCAGAATTGCTTAGGCATCTAAATATACAATGCAAAACTATAAATATTTTAGGTGAAAATCGTTATAACCTAAGGCTATACAAAGAATTAGAATTCTCAGACATGACACTAAAAACCTGAGACATAAAAAAAATATTTTTGATAAAATGAACCATCAAATTTAACCACTTTTGCTCTGCACAAGGCACTATCAGAAGAATGAAAAAGCAAGCTATGGACAGGGGGAATATGTTTATAAATCACATATCTGACAAAGGACTTCTACCCATAATAATAAAGAATTCTCAAAACTCACAGGGAAAAAACAAACAACACACTTTTTTTTTTTAAATGGGCCAAATATGTTGACAGACAGCTCACTAAAAATGTATGGATGGCAAATAATCACATGAAAAATATTCAACATGATTAGCTAGTGAATGCAAATTAAAATGATGAAACAAAACTGCCATCTATTGAATGTCCAAACTAAAAATTTCTGACGTTACCAAGTGCTGGTGAAGCAGTAGAACAGACAGATCTCTCATACATTGCTGGTGGGAATGTAAAATCAAGCAGCCACTGTAGAAAATTCTTTTAGAGTTAATCACGTACTTATTATGGCCCAGCAATTTCACTTCTAGGTATTGAACCTAGAGAAATGAAAACATGTTCACACAAAACCTGTACATGGATATTTATAGCAGCTTTACTCTTAATCATCAAACACTGAAAATAATGCAAATGTCTCTCAAATAGGGAATGAATAAGCAAATGGTGCTACATCCGTATCACAGAATACCCCTCAGCCATAATAAGGAACAACTATTAATACTCATTAAAAAAAAAGGATGATTCTCCAAAAGCATTATGCTGACTGATAGAAGCCAATCTCAAAAGGTTCTATGTCACATGATTTCATTCATTTGACATTCACAAAAAGACAAGACTACTGTGAAGGAAAACACATTAGTGATTGCCAGACGTTGTGAGTGGGTAGGAAATGTGAGTATAAGGAGAAAACATAAAGAAGTTGTTCCTTTTTTTTTTGACTGATGTAATTATTCCGTATGCTGATTACTATGGTGGTTACATAAATCTGTACATGTATTAAAATTCATAGAAATAGGGCTTCCCTGGTGGCGCAATGGTTAAGAATATGCCTGCCAATGCCGGGGACATGGGTTCAAGCCCTGGCTCAAGGAAGATCCCATATACCACAGAGCAACTAAGCCCATGCACCACAACTATTGAGCCCACGTGCCACAACTACTGAAGCCCACATGCCTAGAGCCCGTGCTCCCCAACAAGAGAAGCCACTGCAATGAGAAGCCCGTGCACCTCAATGAAGAGTAGCCCCTACTCACCACAACTAGAGAAAGCCTGCGCACAGCCACGAAGACCCAACACAGCTAAAAATAAATAAATTTATAAAAAAAATTTATAGAAACAACATTAATCAGGACAGTG
Source organism: Hippopotamus amphibius kiboko (assembly GCF_030028045.1). Classification (NCBI taxonomy): domain Eukaryota; kingdom Metazoa; phylum Chordata; class Mammalia; order Artiodactyla; family Hippopotamidae; genus Hippopotamus; species Hippopotamus amphibius. Next base: position 53,085,375 of record NC_080190.1, on the reverse strand, counting down.
TGGTATTGTAAAAGAATAGACAAATAAATCAGTGGAACAGAATAGGAAGCCCAGTTGACCTACACAAATAGACTCCATCAAACTTTGACAAAGGAGCAAAGGAAATTTAATGGAGAAAAGATAGTCTTTTCAACAAATGTCGATGGAACAACTGGACATCCACATACAAAAAATTAATCTAGATACAGAGCTTACACTTTTCTCAAAATCTAATTGAAAAGGGACTATAGATTCAAATGTAAATGCAAAATTATAAAACTTCTAGAAGCTAACACAGGAGAAAATCTAGGTGCCCTTGGGTTTGGTGTTGACTTTCTAGTATAACATGAAAGCACACTCCATGGAAGAAAAATATTGACAAGCTGGACTTCATTAAAATGAAAAACATACACTCTAAGAAATACACTTCTAAGAGAATGAAAAAACAAGCCGCAGACTGTTGCCAAATGCATATCTGATAGCACACTAGTATCCAAGATATATGTATCTTAAAACTCGAAAATAAGAAAGCATACAACTCAATTAAAATGGATAAAGGATCCGAACTGACAACTCACCACCGAAGATAAACAGATGGCAAATAATTATATGAAAAGTTATAAAACATCATATATCCTTAGGTAATGGCAAATTAAAATAACAATGATAAACCACTACACACCAATTAGAATAGCTAACATCCAGAACACTGACAACACCCTAAGCTAGTGAAGACTCGGAGCAACAGGAACTCTCAGTCATTGCGCGTGGAAATGCAAAATGGTACAGCTGCTTTGGAAGAAGAGTCTAGCACTATCTTCCCAAGATAAACACAGTCTTACCATACAATCCAGCAATATCTCTCCTTGCAGGTCCACACAAAAACCTACACAGTAATTTCATAACTGCCAAGCCTTGGAAGCAACCAAGATGTCTTTCAGTAGGTGAATGGATAAATAAACTGATATATCCAGATAACGGAATATTATTTAGCACTGAAAAGAAATGAGCTATCTTACCCACCTCCTATAGTAATGGAAATAAAAACAAAAATAAATAAGTGGGACCTAATGAAACTTCAAAGCTTCTGCACAGCAAAGGAAACTATAAGCAAGATGAAAAGACAACTCTCAGAATGGGAGAAAATATTTGTAAATGAATCAACAGACAAAGGATTAATCCCCAAAATATATAAACAGTTCATCCAGCTCAATATCAAAAAAACAAACAACCCAATCAAAAAATGGGCAGAAGACCTAAATAAGCATTTCTCCAAAGAAGACATAGAGATGGCCAAGAGGCACATGAAAAGCTGCTCAACATCACTAATTATTAGAGAAATGCAAATCAAAATGACAGTGAGGTATCACCTAACACCAGTCAGAATGGGCATCATCAGAAAATCTACAAACAGTAAATGCTGGAGAGGGTGTGGAGAAAAGGGAATGCTCTTGCACTGTTGGTGGGAATGTAAATTGATACAGCCACTATGGAAAATAATATGAAGGTTCCTTGAAAAACTAAAAGTAGAGTTACCATATGACCCAGCAATCCCACTACTGGGCATATACCCAGAGAACACCATAATTCAAAAAGACACATGCACTCCAATGTTCATTGCAGCACTATTTACAATAGCCAGGACATGCAAGCAACCTAAATGTCCAACAACGGATGAATGGATAAAGAAGATGTGGTACATATATACAATGGAATATTACTCAGCCATAAAAAGGAATGAAATTGGGACATTTGTACAGACGTGGATGGACCTAGAGACTGTCATACAGAGTGAAGTAAGTCAGAAAGAGAAAAACAAATATCATATATTAATACATATATGTGGACTATAGAAAAATGGTACAATACAACCAGTTCGCAAGGCAGAAATAGAGACACATATGTAGAGAACAAACATATGAACACCAAGTAGGGAAAGCCGGGGCACGCATTGGGGGGAAATGAATTGGGAGATTGGGATTGCCAATTATATATTACTAATAAGAAAAAAAATCAAATTGTACACTTTGTAGTTCATTGTATGTCAATTGTATCTCAATAAAAGTTCTTAAAGAAAAAAAGTCATAGAACTGTACACTAAAAGAAAAAAATCTATTTTACTGCATTGATCATTTAAAAAACTGAAAATAAAAGCAACCGAGGTGTACAACAACAGGGGAAAGTTTACATGTGCCTATAGGCAAATCTGCTCAATCATCATTCAACAAATATTTATTTAGAGGCTCATGGACTTATGAAATTAAACACCTACTCAGAGTACTAGCATTTTATTCTCTCTTTTCTTTCCCTCAATTAATTAGCATCAGTTAATCTCCATCTTGTGAGACTCTCCAGCCCTGTGGAGCTTTTCTCCATTTTTCATAGTCAGCTTAGATTTTCTGGCTGGTCATTTTCTCCATTTCCTTGCCATCATCTTTGCCTCTCTTGTCCTTTTACCAACCACCCCACCCCCCACCCCGGCAACTGTGTGACCGTTCAACTACTTTCCTTCTTCACCTACAGACACAGGACACTGAACACTACCATTGGGAGGGTGGTCATTGTAGCATCTCTGATTTCAAGGAAGTTCCCAGCACTACTCAGTACTGATGTTATATTTGTGTGTGAGAGATCCTCTTCCATAATGGTAATTTTAAACCTTCTCCATTTTTCTTAAATATCTGACCCTACCATCCTGCTTTCCCTCAGCAATTGGCATTTCACTGCAAATGCAATAGAAGTCAGCACATGAGATCTACCAGAAATTCCCACTAATAAACTGATAAATGTAGCCTTATCCGAAATCATTGTTCCTTCTTTCTGCCTGTTAAAATGGCCTTATCCTCCAGGTCTGCTCTTGACTCCTAGGGACCTCATCCTATTAATTACTCCTCTTTGTTATCATTCTATTATTTTCAAAGTATCTTTTTCTACAAGATTTCTCCCAAAAGCATTTACACTTTTTCAAATCTTTTCCAGTTTTGAAAAAAAATTCCTGTTCAGATAAACATAGAGCTTCTCTCCTATTCTCTCTTCTTATTGATAACCATCGACTGTCATTAAGAGATAATTCTTCACTTTTTCACTCACTCCTCAAAATTCAAGTCATCTGATTCTTTTCCATTAAAAAAATGTACTCAGAAGAGTACTCATGAACTGTTCGATGACAAATCTAATGAGCACTTTTTATCTTTATTTTCCTTGATCTCTTCTCAACACAGAATTTTCTTCCCTTGGTTTCTCTGATTTAACACTCTTGTTCTATTATTGTTCTTATTTCTATTCATTTGTTTGCTCCTTTATAACCTCTGTTGTCAACTTTTATTCTTTCATCACTCACCTAAATGATGATCTTCACACTCAGTATCTGGTCTCCGGACAACCTCTTTTACTCCTATACAGTCAATTAAGAATCTTATCTTCAGTGTAGTTCTCTTCCCTGAATTTCAGTTTTATAACCAACCTCTTACCAGTCTCCTCTACTTATATTTCTAAAAGTACCGCAAAATTAAAATAAAACCTGAATTCATTATCCTTTCTTTTCCAATCGTCCCTATCTTAATTATCTATCCAATCAGCCAATTCTGAATTCTGGGTCATCCCTAACATATTCCTATCTTTAACTGCTCATATCCAATCAATTCCCAAGCCCTGTTGGTTCTACCACCTAAATGTCTCTTGAATGCTATATATTTCTCTCCAATGTCAATCACAACCCAAATAAACCCACCATCATATCTCATATGAATTATGCACCTAGTCCTTTCATTTGTCTCTTGCCTTCAGTTTTGTCCACCTCTGGTGTCTTTTTTCACATAGCAACTAGGGTTATCTTCCTCAAGCAAGGTGCTGACTAAATCATTCCTCTGCTTAAAATACTTCAATGACTTCTCTCGTGTTTAAACTAAAATTTTGTCTCCTTGGCAGAGTTGACAGTCTTCCACAGTTTGACCCCATCCTGATTCAGCTCTCACCACCTCCCGTTCACACTCTGCTTCTCGATCAACTTGAACTATGTGCAGTTCCCAGAGCTTGCGGTTCCAGCTCATGTCACCAGGCCTTGGAGAATAGTGCCCCCACTCCTCCCACTCCATGGAATGCTCTTGACTGTTTTCTTTTTTAACCACTCTAGCCTCTATGTATCCTTTATTATTCAGTTAAGATACCACTGTCTCTAGACATCTGTTTCTGGGGTAAGTGCTGCCACGATACTCCGCATTTATTTCTATCACATCCCTAGTCATGTTTTGCTATAATGGTTGGTTGCTTGCCTGATCTCATGCTAGTGGAAATTCTTTTAACTGCATGTTAAAATTCTGTGTCTTTTTTTTTTGGCTGTGCAATGTGACTTGTAGGATCTTAGTTCCCTGACCAGGGATCGAACTGTGCCCCCTGCAGTGGAAGCACAGAGTCCTAACCATTGGACAGCCAGCGAAGTCCCAAAATTCTGTGCCTTACTAACCTCTCTGTTCTTGATGTCTAATCCTGTAGACAACCAAGAAGTGTTTAAACAAAACAAAACAAGAAATGTTTAAAGAAGGAAGTTAGAAAATCAAGAAGGAGGGAAAGGGGGGAGGAACTACTCAAGTGCATGCCCTCTAAGGTCCTAGCTATGTAAAGTTGTATAAATACTAACGGATATTTTGTTCCTGGCATGGGATTATGGGTAATTCCTCCCTAGTTTTGAAACATCATTTTTAATGTTGTTACATTGCTTCTATAATTAAAACAAAACTAATCTGTATTCTGCAGATGCCTGCCAGGGATTCCCGCTGTGACAGAGACTGCTCTGTGTTCTCTGAAAGTTATGTCTTCTTCATGGATTTCTTAGCCTCTCTCTCTCTCTGTTACTGTAGCCATGGGATCAAATTCCACCACAGAGAGTGCAGTGCTGTGTACCACTTCAAGGCTTAGTCTCAAAATATCCTCCCACAGTGAACTCTGTTCTCTCTTCCTGTCTGGCAAGTGACCAGAGAGAATTTCAAGAACCTCAAAAAGGGAAGAACCACAAGATGGAAGAATCCTGGGTTCTTAAGTGATGGCCTGGAAAGCCACCCAACCAATATCCTCCAACTGGACTTTACCTGAGTCATAAATTTGTTTCTACTGCAGTAAATCACTGAGGTTTGAGAATTTATATATATATATATATATATATGGGAATTTATATATATATGTATGTATATATGGGAATATACTATATATATGTATATATAGTATTTATATATTCTCTCATATATATATATTGCATATTGAGCTAAAGTTAATACTCTTGGTAAAGAGTTTAGTATGGTCCCACCTAGAGTCCAATGACCTTGATTTATAAATGATTTATAAATGGCTTGTTCTAGGGCATGTGAGAAACTATCAACAAACTTGACTCCTATAGCTCTGGAATGATGAAATCTATAAATTGGTGTGTATATATATATATATATTCTACATGAACTGTTTGAGCTCAAGGAAATAGTAGAGATGTAATTGTCCATCCTCTCCTTATTACACATGAGAATCCTGAGGTGAAGAAAGGGAAAGGCTAGTCAGGTGTGGCTGAGTTGTCTTGCTTTCAAGTGTCCTAATCACACATGAGAATGTCCTGTTTGGAAGAGCTCGGTCTCCATTGATTGTCCAGGATGACACATGTGCTCTGGGTGTCTAAATGCAGCCCTCTCCCTCAGACCCCCATGGGCATTCCTTGTGAAACTGCTCCTGTGATTGAGAAGGATCACTTTCTCAGATAGAGGAGAACAATTCTCTGACCAAGAGCATTCAAACAGCTGTACTCCCCGGATAGAACCTTAAGAACCACCATTATTCCTCAGCCCAGAATATTTCTGTAACCTTGGTGTCACAATGAACTTTCTAAATCAGATACCCAAGAAAAAGCATAAGTTTTGAGGTAAGAATGAACTAATTTTGCTACATCACATTTAAGAATTCTTGTTCAACAAAGGATGCTATAGATTTTGTTATCTGATGACAGACTAGGAGAAGACTGTGGAAAAATAGAATCCCTCATCCACTTCTGGTAAAAGTGTAAAATGAGATGTTATTTGGATCTATCTGATTGACAGCTATCTGGGTATACTTAGTGAAATTACATATGTGCACATTCTATGATCCAGCAACACATGAAGAAGACTCCTGCATAGGTCTACAAGAGGACAGGTAAAATGGTGGAAGGGATCCACCGCTAGAAGAATGAAAGCAAAATGTGAGGGATAAATCCTGGAATGCACTGCAGCATTCAGACACATTGAAGATCTGCAGAGAGTAACACAGGTAATATTAAGAAGAAAACAAAACAAATCCGGAGGGAAAAAAAGTATAAAACAATGTTTGTATGTGTGTGCTGTATATGTAAACTTAAATACACAGGAAGCAGCATAAAATACATTTTATTTTTTTTATCAAGAAGGTTTTGGGGCATACAGATGTATGCACAATATAACAAAAAGCCCATATACCTGCTACTCAGCTTAAGAAATAAAACACTACATGTAAAATTCAACCCCACGCGTAATTGAAAATTAAGTCTCTAAGAACATATACCCCTCTCCCTCCCCTGACCAGAGTTTAAACTAATCCGACCTTCCTGATCTTTACCACTCATGTTTTCGTATTTTCACTACATGTGTATTACTGCAGAAGCAATATATAATATTATTCTACATGTTTAAAGCTTTATAAAACAGAATCATGCTGTACATATCCTTTTGAAACTAGCTTGATTTATTCAACATTATACTTAAATTTTTTTCTATTGATACTTGTAAATCTAGTATATTCATTTTGACTGTAGAGTATTTCATTTTACGAATATACCATATATTATTTTTCCTTGTCTGGTTGATGGAGAGAGTGTTTCAAAATTTTTGACATTACAAATAAAGTTGAAATGAGCAATTTTGCATGTCTTCTTGTTCACACGTGCATGAGTTCACCTATGGCATAAAACTAGAACTGGAATTTCTGTGGCTTTGGTGTTTATGTTTCCCTAGGTATTGCCAATGATTCTCCAAAGCGGTAATACCAATTTATATTTTCATCAGTGTTGCATGAATGTGCTGTCCCTCTACATCCTGAACAGCATGTGGAATATTCAGGGACTGTTGTTATTGATTTTTTAATTTTATTTATCTGTGAATATGAAAAAAATCTCCTGAGGTTGAAAATTTTATGTTTTTATTTAGTCTTTGGATTTGCCTGTTCATATATTTTGTCTATTTTTCCATTTTCATCTGTTTTCTTATTGATTTATAGTATCTTTTATATATGCCAAAAGCTAATCATTTGTCAGTTTTATATATCGCAAATATTTCTCCTGATTGTGGCTTATCTTTTCAATCTGTTTGTTTTTGATATATAACTTTTTTAAATAGTCAAGCTAATTCCTATTTTCCTTTATTGTTCATATTTTCTTGGTATATTAAAAAAGAAAAACTACACACTCATACCAAGGTCATGAAGCTATTTTGCTATATTTTCTGCTAAACATTTTTGAGTTTTACTTTTCACATTTAGATCTCTAATTGACTGGATCTGATTTGTTTGTATAGTGTGAAGATGAGATACATTTTTTTTCATATGGATAAGCTATTGCTCCAGAAACATTTATGAATAATCCCTTCTTTCCCAACTGACTTGTAATATCAGCTCTGTCACATATCGATTTGCCATTCATTCAGCATGTTTTTATTATTTACCAAGTATTCAAATCTGCTCTAAGAACTAATAATATATTAGTGATAAAATAATTGTTCCTGAGTCTCATTCTGGATTTCTCTTCTGCTGCTTTCTTGAAGTTGATATCTCTGTGCTCCAAAAGCTCACTCTTTTAACGATTATAAAGTTGTCATAGTCAGAACACTTACCAAAGAAGTTCCCCTCCTCTTATTCCTCTTTTTCAAATTATTCTGACTATTCTTGGTACCATATATATATATTTTTTCAATTTATTAATGATATTATTATATTTAAAATATATTCAAATTGTATATACTTTTGTAAATTAATAAAATATATAAATTATATATGTGTGTGTGTGTATATATATATATATATATATATATATATATATATACACATAGTATATATAAACCATTAATTTGTATGACAAACCAGGATCTTAGGTTAGATCTTCTAAAGGCAGAGCCTGAAAGGGATTCTTATGGGAATGTTTCTCTTGAGAGGAGAATGAGTGACATTAGGTAAGACAAGAGAGAGTTTTCCCATGCAGCTAAGGACGATTCTCTAGAGAAGGGGTAACTAGGAATGTTCTCAGTCAACATTCATGGCAGTTAAGGGATGCAGCAGGCTACCAACATTATCTATTACAATCTTTTCATTTTTCAAAATGAATATATACCTCCAAACCATGTAGATTTTATACGTTATGACAACTGTTGAGAAAAAGAGATGAAGTTAAGAATGGGTGAAATAAAAACTTAAATGCATATACTAAATGAACAAAGTCATCAGGAAAGGCTACATACTGTATGATTCCAACTATATGATATCCTGGAAAAGGCAAAGCTATGGAGACAGTAAAAAGACCAGGGGTTGTCAGGGGAGAGGGGAGGGGGAGGGATGAATAGGCAGAGAACAGAGGATTTTGAGGGCAATGAAAATACTCTGCACGATACATACCATCGTCCATTTGTCCAAACCCATGGAATGTATAACACCAAGAGTTAACTCTAATGTCAACTATGGACTTCGGGCGACTACGATGTGTCAGTGTAGGTTCATCAGTTATAACAAATGCACCACTCCAGTGAGGAATGTTGATAAGAGGAAGACCATGTATTTGTGGGGGCAAGAGCTCTATGGGAAATCCCTGCACCCTCCTCTCAATTTTGCTGTGAATATAAAACTGCTTTAAAAAAAATACAGTAAAAGCAAAAACAAAAACTAAAAGGGTTTTTTACTGGATGATTGAATGGTGAAGTTCAAGTCATGCACATCTCTGAGTCTGAGATACAGTAAAAGATTGATGTAAATAAATACAGTGAACAATAAATACACCATCTCTTCCCCAGCCACACACTTACACTTTAAAAACATTGATTTGCCAAAACCGAGAAAGCCTTGTGAACAGTCAAGGTCTATAATTTAGGTGGTTTTTGTTGAGCTTTTGTAACTCTCCACTAATGAGCCTGTGTTTGGGCACTCTTCAATTGTAGCTTTTAATTGCAAACTTTGGAACACTCTAAATTAGGGGTGAGCGAAGCCAAATTCACTAAAACCCAATACATACTGATGGACTTAATTTTATTTCCCAGTGTAGACTCAACTGTCACATATATTTGCATTATGAAGAAGCGTAAGTCTTGTGTTCTGATTTATTTATGCTCAATTCCACAGGCAATCCTTTACCAAGACTTCTTTGATATCTAAGATGTCTCGGGAGTGATATTTTTCTGTGTTGGCTATCTTGCAAGCAGAATAAAATGTATGTTACACAGTTCATTCATTTTGTCTTTTTTCCTGATCATCCAAATGCATTCTTACATTTCCATATTATCCCCATTTATATTGCCGCCCCACCACCTCATTTGAAACATACAAATTAATCAGATTCCAGTCTAACTTTTATAAAGGCTTAGAATCAGGCAAGATGATGAAAGAGTTAGCAGGAATTTCTATCCCAATGGAGTGTTCCCCTATTCCAAAATTTAAAAGAAAAGAAAACCCAGAAACGATGTATAAAATTAAGCAGAATAATAAGCCCTATAGATGTCACTGCAGAAGCCATAGCATGACAGATTGAGACTTCAGAGGGAAGATGTGGCAACCCAGTGCTGTCTCAGAAACAGAACACTTGGCTTTGGGCCCAAGTGAGTCAAGGAGGGCCAATGAGGCCTGGTTCAGAACCAGAATCATGGGAGGATTGTATCTGACTGACAAGATGAAGAGAATGCCTGCATCCCTCTTCTCACCCCCAGAAGTCTGGAAAATGAAAAGTGAAAATCTTCTACCTAGGGCTTTGAGTGAGTAAAAATGTCTTCTAGGTCTCCTATGGAAATTTAATTCATAAACCTGTTTCATGTGTGGAAATAAAGTCAAAATTCTCTCTACTCAGGATGATAATTCACAAATAAGAAAAACAAAGGAAAATGTAATTTCCAGCTGTTGAAAACTCTTAGGCTGTCTGGCAAAACTAAAGGCAAAGCAATCCAGAGTGACTATTATACAATTAGGGTGTTTAAGAAAGATGCCTACAGACAAAACAGTCTCTCCTGAAGATGTGCTTACACAAAATAAGAGAATGATCCACCATGAGAGAGTCAGAAGACAGCAAAAAGCAAATGAAGTCCAAAAAGGAAGCGCAAAGGAAATATATGAAGAAAATCAATATGATGAGAAAAGAAACTAAATAGAAAACAAGAATATAACAGAATGAATTGACAAAAACAAAAATTGGTTCTTTAAAGTGTAAAAAATTGATTAAAAATTAATAGTAATAAAGAGAAAAAAGAAAGGAAAATTTTCCAAAATCAGGAAGGAAGAGGAGGCTATCACATTTAAAATTAAAGATATTATGATCAATTTTTGATAATAAATTTCATAAATTAGATGAACTGAAAAAATTCTTAGAAAAATCATAGTTCACTAAAATTGACATAAGAACATGAGAAAATATAAATAGTCATTTCTCCATCAGGGAAATTGTATCCTTTAAAAAAAAAAAAAGAACTCCTCACACATGAAATGGCAGTCCCATAGGGCAAGTCTGGTAAACTTTCAGGGTAGAATAACACCAAGCTTATAGAAATCTTTCCATAAAATAGAAAAAGAGGGAGCACCCACCATTTCATTTTATAAAAACAGAATTAACTTGGTTTTAAAACAAAATGAAGACATTACAAGAAAGGAAAAGAATTGGCCAATCCTACTTATGAACATACATGAAACTTCTACAAGACAATATTTGCAAAACCACACAGTGATATATAAAAATGATAATATATTATGTCCAATTTAGGTTTATTTTAGGACTGCAAGTCTGGTTTATCATTCAAAAATCAGTCAATGTAATATGACTCATTAATAGAACAAAGGAGAAAAACATTATTTCAATAGATGCCTAGGTACCATTTGAAAAAATTCAAGCTCTATTGGTGACAAAAATTAAAAACTACAAGCAAACCCAGAATACAAGCTTTGCCTTAATCCTCAAAAAATAAACATGTTAGCTGCTTATGATATTTAGCAACTAACATGTTCCCTCTTACTCCTTCTTTTCAGCATTGTAGGACAAGGAAAGAAAACACATGTATAAGGATCAAAAAGTAAGAAATAAAGCTGTAATTATTTTTAGATGACATCAAAATTACAAAGATAATTTCCAGCAAATATAATGAAAAATAGAATAGCAAAATAAAGTGCATGCTATTCATACAATGGAATATTATTCAGCCATAAAAATAAATGAACTAAGGCTTTACATAAAAAAAATTGTTGACTCTTACAAATATATCATTGAGTAAATAAGCCAGACACAAAAGAATGTCTGTATGATTTTACTTATTATAAAACTTCAAAAGCTTGCATGACTAATTGGTGATGGTAAAAACCTGAATAGTGGTTATATTCGAGGATAAAGAGTATAATAATTGAGAGGGGACATAAGGAAGGCTTAGTAGTTTCTATTAACATTCTATTTCTTGGATAATGTAGTGATCACACAAATGGGTTCATTTACAACTAATCACTAGGCTATATTCTTATTATTTTTATACTTTTCTGTATTGTAGTCAACTTTAATTTTTTTTTAAGTTTACAATCCAACAAAGTACAGAACAATTTTTATTATGCTACCTTTCATGTAAGAAAGGATAGGAAATTAACATCTGTATATTTATATTATCTACCTATCTAGATACACACATACACACACATATACACATTTGCTTATATTTGAAAAAGAAACACTGAAAAAACAAACAAGAAGCAAAGTGCAACCGTTATTTTTAAAAGGAGAAAAGAATTAAAACAAAAATTCTCATATTATACTCTTTATATGCTTTTGGTTTTGAACCAAGTAAATGTTTCCCATATTTAAAAATAGACTTTAAAAAGTAATCCCCCAAATGAAAAATCAACTGAAACAGACTTGCTCCTCCTGTTAGTATTTAGAAAGTTGCAAGAAATCATTGTTCTTATTCTATCAACCAAAACAAGCTGGTTATGCAATAAAATTATAGCTTTTAAAAAACTCATCAGAAGCTTGAGAATGCAAATGCACTAAATTCCAGAAAGGATAAACATATTATACGATAAAAGAAACTGATGGCTCAGGGAGAAGTGTGAAGAGGAAAAATCCACCACGGATGAGGTTTAGGAGAAGGTATAAGCACTTTTAACACACTTGCCATAGCCCTGCGTGGACCTGCATCACAATCTGAAGCTCTGAGCTACCTCAGCTACAGAGTAAGTCTTCTTCACCCACCAACTCTTTCCCATGAATCTTCACTGAATGCTCAGGGGTACCATGTGAAAGCCTGGATGCAGTGCAAGAGCTGAGAGAAATCCCAGTGAGGTGCATGGACCCTCCCCAAAGTGCAAGGCAAATATCCTCCAAAAGCAGAGCCAGGAAGGGAGCTGAGAGAAATTGATCAATCAAGGCAAGCCGGGCTTGCCACAACTGGACAGCTGAGGGCAGAGCAGGAGAGCAGAAGGGAACTATAGTTAGGTATTTATACACTCTTCTCTGAGTAACTGATAGAATAAGTACACAAAAATTGGTAAAAAACAAGATTTGAAAAATGCTACCATGCAACTTGACCTAACTGGCATTTACAGGAACACCTCACCTCAAAACCACAGTATGCCTATTATTTTCAGTGGCATGTGGAAGACTAACCAAGAAAGACTGATATTCTAGGTCATAAAACAAGTTTTGATTAATATGAAACAATAGAATCATGCAGAATATATTATCTGGCTAAAAATATTTTAAATTAGAAATTAACATCATTAAGGTATCCAGAAAATCCCCAAATATTTGGCAATTTAGTAATACCGCTTTAAATAGTTCATGAGTCAAAGAATCAGAAAGAAAATTAAAAAGCATTGTGACGTGAGTGCTAATGAAAACAAACATATCTAAATGTGTGGGTTATGACTAAAGAGGTGCTTAGACAGCATTAAATAGCTTTAAATGATTATATTAGAAAAGAAGGAAGGGCTGAAACCAACACCTTAGCTTCTACCTTAAGAAGCTAGAAAAGGACTTCCCTGGTGCCACAGTGGTTAAGAGTCCTCCTGCCAATGCAGGGGACACAGGTTCAAGCCCTGGTCTGCGAAGATCCCACACGCTGCAGAGCAACTAAGCCTGTGTGCCACAACTACTGAGCCTGTGCTCTAGAGCCTGTGAGCCCTCATGCGCATCCCTACAGCCCATGCTCTGCAACAAGAGAAACCACCGAAATGAGAAGCCCGTGCACCACAACGAAGAGTAGCCCCCGCTTGACGCAACTAGAGAAAGTCCAGCCGCAGCAAAAAAGACCCAACACAGCCAATAAATAAATAGTTGATTTTTTTATAAAGTACATAAATAAATATATTTAAAAAAAAGAAGCTAAAAAAGATCAAATTACACCAAAAATAAGCAGAAGGAAAAACAAATATTAGTAGTCTATAAAATATAAAAATGACAAATACAAAAATATTGATGTCAGCCCTTTGAAAACAGTAATAAAATTAATCAAAATCTAGCAAGATAGGTTAAGATAAAAAGAGAAAACAAATTGCCAACATGAGGAATAAAAGGGAGAACGTCATTATAGATCTATTAACATTAAAGTGACAATAAGGGAATAGTATGAAGAACTTTGACAATAAATTCTTTAACATAGCTTAAAAGAACAAACCCTTGCAAAGTAGAACTTAAGGTTAACAGAAGTAGAAATAGAAAATCTAAGTCACAATATCTACTAAAAAATGAAATTTATAATAAAAAAATCATTCCACAAAGAAAATTCTAAGCCCACATGACTTCATAACAATCCAATGAAACAAGAGAGAGAATGCAAATTCTACACAAACTTTTTAGAATACACAGGAGAAAGGGGCAATTTCTTACACATTTCACGAAATTGACATAATACTGATACCAATACCTTACAAAAACATTAGAGAGAAAACAACTACAGATCAATATTCTTCATGAACATGGACACAAAATACTTACTAAAATATTAGCAAATCTTTTCCAGCAATCGATAAAAAGGATAATAAATCATCAAAAGGAACTTATCTCAGGAATGCAAGGTTGTTTTAACATGTGCAAGTCAAGCAATGTAATTTACCACATCAACAGAATGAGGAAAAAAAAGAAATGATCACCTCAGTAAATGCAGAAAAGCATTTGATTGAATTTCCCACTTTGTCATGATAATAACTCTCAGGAAACCAAGAACAGAAGAGAAATTCTTCATTCTGATAAAACACATTTATACAACAAAAACAAAAAACCCACTATCGCTAACACCATGCTTAATTGTGAAATACTGAATGCCCTTCCACCAACATCAGGAAGAAGGCAAAAATACCTGCTCCTAAGTTGTATTAAACATGATACTGGTACTCCAAACTAGTGAAGGAAGGAAGGGAAGGAGGGAGGGAGGGGAAAGGAAGGGAGGGAAGGGCAAAAGGAAAATAAAGATTGGAAAAGAAGTAAAATTGTTACCTGTTATTTTCAGATAATGACTGTATATGTAGAAACCCCTATGGAATCTACTAAAAACACTACTAAAAGCAAAAGTTAAATTTAGCATGGTTACAGAAGGTAATGTTAATATACGTAAACCAAATATGTCTAATACTAGCAAATCAAAATTGACAAACTTTATACAACAATAATGCAATACCGCCAACAATATCATAAACATATTTAGGAGGAAATTAACAAATAAACTAAAAGCTACAAAATATGGCAGAAAGAAATTAAAGACAAAAGAAGAATAGAAAGGTATAAAGATAGATATTAAAGGTATCTATTATACTCATATATTAGAAAACTCAACTTAGTTAAGATGTCAGTTCTTTCCAAATGATATAGATTCAATGCAGTCCCAATCAAAATCACACCAGGCTTTCATTATTTATTTATATATCTACTTACTTTAGAAATCATAGTTTTCTAAAGTCAATGCAGAAAACAAAGGATATAGAATAACTAAAACAATCCTGAGAAAGAATAATACAATTGGAGGATTTGCAATACCTAATTTGAAAACCACAGAAATCATGGGCGTGTGTTCTGGCGATAGAGATAGACAAACAGGTCAATAGATTAGAAAGTCCAGAAATGGAGCTAATGATTTTCGACAAAGCCACTGTATTAGATGTCTATTTCTGTGTAACAAATTGCCACAAAACTTAGCAGCTCAAAGTAACAAAGCTTTATTATCTCACTATTTTTGTAGGTTAGGAACCTAGGCACAGCTCAGCGGGAGTGCAATCAAGGTGTGGCTGGGCCACAAGCATCTCAAAGTGCTACTGGGAAAGGATATGATTCAAGCTCACTCATTCAGCTGAGGGCAACGTTCAGTTCTTAGCAGGCTGTTGGACTGAGGACCTCAATTCTTTAGGATTAACTATTGGACTTCAGTTCCTGACCACACTCACCTCTCCAAATGGGAGCTTATAGCTCTGCAACTTGCTTCAACAGTGCAAGTGAGGAGTTTCTGAGAGGGAAGGAGGAAGAGAGAGAGGGAGGGAGGGAGGGGCCAACGATGTTCCAGATGCTTTTGCATCACTTACTCATCATTCTGATATCATTTTTGTGATGCTTTTGTTCAGTTTTTCTACCCCTTTCATTAAGCTGTTAGTGCTCTTCTTGTATTAAAAAAAAATTAATACATAGAAGCAGAGAGTAGAAAAGTGATTGCAAGTGGCTGGAGGTGGGGGAAATAAGGAGAGCTTGGTAAAAGGGTACAACTTTCAGTTATAAGATGAGCAAGGTCTGAAGATCTAATGTATAATGTGGTGACTACATTGATGACACTGTATTGCATAACTGAAATTTACTAAGTGAGGAACTTAAATGTTAACAACAACAGGTAAATATGTGAGGCGATGGATGTGTGATTAATTCAATAGGGGGAATCCTTTCAAAGTTTGTATGTCAAAACATCACATTTACACTTCTAATATATTACAATTTTATTTGTCAGTTATACTTCAATTAAAAAAACTAAAAAATTAAAAAATCACCTCTAAGAAATTAATAGTGTAGGTCTATTTCTGGACTGTCTATTCTCTTCCATTGATTCATCTGTTTACCTTTTTGCCAAAAACTCACTATCTGAGAAATGCAGCTTTATATTGCCCTGAAATCATAAAATTTAATTCCTCTACATTTGCTCATGTTTTTCAAGATTTTTGTGTCTGTAGAATCAGCTGCTAAATTTCTACAAAACACCAACTGAGATTATGATTAGAATTATGTTAAGCATACAGACCAATTTGGAAAAACTGACATCACAAAATGTAGAGACTTCTAATTCATAAACATGTATATCTTGCCATTTATTTAGGCCCTCTTTAATTCCTTTTAGCTATGCATTAAATTTTTTAGTGCAACTCTTTCACTATATCTATTTCTAAGCATTTTGTTATTTTTATCCTATGTTTAAATAATCTTTTATCTTTATTCCATACACCATTTTCTAATTATTTGTTGCTATGATGTAGAAATCAAATTGTTTATGTATATTGCTCAGGTATCCTGCTTTATTACTAATTTAATTACTATCCAAGTTGGTTTTTTTGGATTTTTTAATGTACAAATCATGCTGTCTGTGAACACAGACAATTTAATTTTTTTACCAAGTATTTATGCCTTTTATTTTTTACTTCTTGCCTTATTGCACTGTCTGGGACCACCAGTACGATGCTAAATAGAAGTGGTGAGATCAGACATCTTTGGCTTGATCTGAATCACAGGATGATAACCTTTAGCATTTTGTTGAGTATAGTAAGTGTAGTTTTTCATATGACTTTTTTCATATTGAGGAATCTTTTTTCTATTTCTAGTTTTCTGAGATTTCTCAGCATGAATGGGTTTTAATTTTCATCAAATTATTTTTAGGCATCAATAACTAAAATCTTATGATTTTCCATCTTTGTTCTGAAAATCTGGTAAATTACATTGATTTCCAAAAGTAAAATAACTTTACATTCCTCAAATAAACACTATTTCATTAGTATCTATTTTCTATATACTCTGGATTCACTTTGCATTTATTATGTTAAGGATGTGTTTCTATATTTATGAGGGTATTGGCCTGTAATTCTTTTTGATTGTTTGTTTTTAATATCTTTGTCAGGTTCTGATGTCAGTGTTATGGTGGTGTTTTGAAATAAATTGAGAAAATTTCCCTTCCCTTTATTTTCTGAAAGAGTTTATGAATGACTGGTATTATTTCCTCCCTGTTTGATAGAATTGCTAAGTGAAGATAAATAGTATTTGGATATCACCTAAAATGTTTTTTGTCTGATGTAAATTATTTTACTAAATAGACAACTATTCTTGTGTCAGTTTTATTAAGATATGTTTTCAAGGAATTAGCTCACTTATGTGGTGATATTTATTGGTATTGAATTATTAGTAATAGTTCCTAATCCTTTTAATAACTGCAGAAACTGTAGCAATGTCCCTTTTTACAGTCTTGATAAAGATAATTTGTTTTCCCTTTTCTTGATCAGTCTTTCTCAGGGATTATATATTTTCTTAATTGTTTTCCTGAGATAATTTTTGTATACGTTAATTTTCTGTGTGGTTTGTCTGTTTTCTACCATTGATTTCTGCTCTTATCTTTAATGTGGTCTTCTCTTTACATGTGTTCAACTTACTTATATTTTTCTAGATTTTTAGAAAACATTAGGTAAAGCATTAAGTCATTCTAAACCTTTCTTCTTTTCTTGACATGGCCATTGATATCTGTAATTTCTCTGTAACCACTGCTTTAGTTTTATTCCACAAATTTTGCTATGCTGCATTTTACTAACATGTAATTTAAAATATTTTCTAATCTCTCTTGATTTATTCCTTGAACCAGGAGTTAATATTTAATATTTATTTTATTTTCATAATTTAATTTTGCTTTGGCCTGATATCTTTTAGCTTTAAATATTTTAAAATGCATTGATTTATATTATTACTCTTGGTGAACTTTTTTGTATACACTTAAAAGGAATGTTTAACTTGAAGCTTTTTAACTAGATATTGTAGCCTTTAAATATCATTTAGAAATTCTATATTCTTACTGCTTTTGTGTCTAGTTGTTCTATCAGTTACTGAAAAATGTGACAAAATTTCAGCTATGATTGGGATTTGTCTGTTTTGTTTTTTATTTCTGTGTTTGATTCATTTATTTTGTAACTTTGCTATTTGCATACATTTTTATTATTAATGTGTATTCTAATAAACTGACACTTTTATCTTTATGAAATATTCTTCTTTCTCTCTGGTAAGTTTCTGTGACTTCAAGTGTATTTGGTCTGCTATTAATATTGCCACTCAATTTTCTTTTGGCTATGGGTTTCATGGTATTATTTTATCAATTTTCACTCAACCATCTAAATATAATTAAAGTTCATCTCTTTATAGCATATAGGTAAGTCTTATTTGCACTTTTAAATAACCTAACCTGATAGAACTGTGCCTTTTAGTTGGAATGTTTTATCCTTTTCATTTAATATATTTATCGACAGGCTGTATTATTTTATTTGTTTTCAACCTACCCTATCTTTTTAATTTTATTTATTTTTTTGGGGGGGGTACACCAAGTTCAATCAACTGTTTTTATACACATATCCCCGTATTCCTTCCCTTCCTTGACTCCCCCCGCCTCGAGTCCCCCCCACCCTCCCCGCCCCAGTCCTCTAAGGCATCTTCCATCCTCGAGTTGGACTCCCTTTGTTATACAACAACTTCCCACTGACTATCTATTTTACAGTTGGTAGCATATATATGTCTGTGCTACTCTCTCACTTCGTCTCAGCTTCCCCTTCACCCCCTGCCCCCTCCCATACCTCAAGTACTCCAGTCCATTCTCTGTATCTGCTTCCTTGTTCTTGTCACTGAGTTCATCAGTACCATTTTTAGATTCTGTATATGTGAGTTAGCATATAATATTTGTCTTTCTCTTTCTGACTTACTTCACTCTGTATGACAGACTGTAGGTCTATCCACCTCATGACATATAGCTCCATCTCGTCCCTTTTTATAGCTGAGTAATATTCCATTGTATATATATATGCCACATCTTCTGTATCCATTCATTTGTTGATGGGCATTTAGGCTGCTTCCATGTACTGACTATTGTAAATAGTGCTGCAATGAACATTATGGTACAAGTTTCTTTTGGGATTATGGTTTTCTTTGGGTATATGCCCAGAAGTGGGATTACTGGATCATATGGTAGTTCTATTTGTAGTTTTTGAAGGAACCTCCAAATTGTTTTCCATAGTGGCTGTACCAACTTACAGTCCCACCAACAGTGCAGGAGCGTTCCCTTTTCTCCACACCCTCTCCAACATTTGTTGTTTCCAGATTTTGTGATGATGGCCATTCTGATCGGTGTGAGGTGATACCTCATTGTGGCTTTGACTTGCATTTCTCTGATGATGAGTGATGTTGAGCATCTTTTCATGTGTTTGTTGGCCAACTGTATGTCTTCTTTGGAGAAATGTCTATTTAGGTCTTCTGCCCATTTGTGGATTGGGTTATTTGCTTTTTTCGTATTAAGCTTCATGAGCTGCTTGTATATTTTGGAGGTTAATCCTTTGTCCGTTGTTTCATAGGCAATTATTTTTTCCCGTTCTGAGGGTTGCCTTTTAGTCTTGTTTATGGTTTCTTTCACTGTGCAAAAGCTTTTAAGTTTCATGAGGTCCCATTTGTTTATTCTTGATTTTATTTCCATGATTCTAGGAGGTGGGTCCAAAAGGATCTTCCTTCGATGGATGTCATAGAGGGTTCTGCCTATGTTTTCCTCTAGGAGTTTTATAGTGTCTGGCCTTACATGTAGGTCTTTAATCCATTTGGAGTTTATTTTTGTGTATGGTGTTAGGAAGTGTTCTAATTTCCTTCTTTTACATGTAGCTGTCCAATTTTCTCAGCACCACTTATTGAAGAGGCTGTCTTTTTTCCATTGTATATTCGTGCCTCCTTTGTCAAAGATAAGGGGCCCATATGTGTTTGGGCTTACTTCTGAGTTCTCTATTCTATTCCATTGATCTTCCTTTCTGTTTGTGTGCCAGTACCATACTGTCTTGATCACTATGGCCTTGTAGTATAGTTTGAAGTCAGGAAGCCTGATTCCACCAACTCCATTTTTCCTTCTCAATATGGCTTTGGCTATTCGGGGTCTTTTGCGTTTCCATATAAATCGTAAGATTTCTTGCTCTAGTTCTGTGAAAAATGCCATTGGTAATTTGATCAGGATTGCATTGAATCTGTAAATTGCTTTGGGTAGTACAGTCATTTTCACGATGTTGATTCTTCCAATCCAGGAACATGGTATGTCCCTCCATCTGTTTGTGTCGTCTTTGATTTCTTTCATCAATGTCTTAAAGTTTTCTGCATACAGATCTTTTGCCTCCTTAGGCAGGTTTATTCCTAGGTATTTGATTCTTTTGGTTGCAGTGGTGAATGGGAGAGTTTCCTTAATTTCTCTTTCTGCTCTTCTGTTGTTAGTGTATAGGAATGCAAGAGATTTCTGTGCATTGATTTTGTATCCTGCTACTTTACTAAACTCATCAATTAGTGCTAGCAGTTTTCTGGTAGAGTCTTTCGGGTTTTCTATATATAATATCATGTCATCTGCAAAAAGTGACAATTTTACTTCTTCTTTTCCAATTTGGATTCCTTTGATTTCTTTTTCTTCTCTGATTGCTATGGCTAAAACTTCCAAAACTATGTTGAATAATAATGGTGAGAGTGGACACCCTTGTCTTGTTCCCCATTGAGATACCCTATCTTTTTTTTTTTTTTTTTTTTTTTTTTGATCCTCTATTACTGTTTTCCTGGTTTTCTTGTTTGTTTGTTTAAGTATTTTTTTTTGTAATTGATTTTAATGTTCCCATTAGCTTTTCAGCTAAACCTCTTTGTATTCCATTTAGTGATTGTTCTAGGAATTACATTTAGAATCTTTAAAAGTTAATTTTATATCACTTTACCATAAATATACAAATCTTCCTATAGTATAGTTTCATTTTTTTCTTGTCCTTTGCAACTTTTTTGGTCATGTCTACATAATATAATGCAGCATTGTACACCTACACATTTAATAATCGGGAAGTGACTAGGTAATGACATTTGTTACTGTGTGAATTTTTTTCCCCACAAGAAATTCACCCAAAGGTTTTTGCATCAATTGGTAATATTTGCTTGAATAAGTTTTTACATTAGAGGCTGAAAATTTGTGATTTTCAAATTTTGCATTGATTAGCTGTCATCTTTGTACCCCCCTCCTCACCACTTTCCCGCCCAGAAACATCTCTGTAGAAACTGAAAGCTAATGAACAAGAATTAGAAAATTATAATTTCAAAGATCCACCTCTGGAGGCCATTTGCCCCTTTGAAATATTTCTTTTATAATGTGGGAGTGCTGAGTGTGGGGCCAGTCTGACTGGAGTTTCCTTTATCAGAGCAGGATGGCAACTCCAGGCGTCCATAACGTTCCAAGTTCCATTACCCAGGGGTCTCCCATAGGGTTCTGTAGTTCCCATGGAGCTGGTTCTGGAAAGGGCCTTTCCTTACTAATTCAGTCAGAAATAAATTCCCAAAGGAGACATGTGGGCTTCTAGGTTGCAGCAGATTAAAGTGTGTATCTCTACCTGACTAAATGCCTATCAACCAGCTTCTGTAAAAACAGATTTCATACCCAAAGGCATCTTTTCTTTTCTGAGCTGATAATCCTCTTTCAAGCCAAGAAGAAATAATCCCAGACAAGCACTCTTGGGTAGACTGCCACAGATCCTATTTCATTTTATCTCTGCCTTATTTGCTTGGAATGGCCAACTCTCTCCTTAATAGAAATTCAGAGGGGTGGTTATTTTTCTTCTTAAAAAAAATAAAGCTTCAGGTCGAAAAGGTCAGCTCTTTTGAGAACCATCCAGCACCCTGTAGCTCAGATACTTTAAGCCAGAGTAACGTCATCCCCAGGCATCTTCTCAGTAGAAGGGCCTCACTGGGCAGTGGGGCTCCCAAGCCTGGATTTTTCACAACCCCCACTGGCGAGGAAATTCTTTCAGCTGTATCTAACCCCTTAGCCTTACTACCTGGTTCTCAAATGTAACTCTACTACATTCCAGTCACATAATTTGGGATAAGTGACTTAGTGCCTCATTAAGTCATTTATTTCTTATCTATAAAACAAGGAAAACAATAATAATATTACAAAGGAGTATTAAAGGAGATACTGTAGTGCCAGCGTGGGTTCAGAGAGCATGCTCCATGATTTTAGTTCCTTGTGCCTTTTTCTCTAATGCTCCGTATAGCCCAGGCCTCACAGTAACCACACACAAGTGGAATCCCTCTTCTTACTTTATATTTAAGGACACGGAAGTTGAGAGAGATAATTGATTATAGTGACAGAACTTAGCTGCCCTACCATCACTCCTGATGCTTTTCCTGAGCCTCTCCTGGAATCTGCATTGATGACTCATTCGCTGTTCATTCTAGACACAGGGATTTCCTAGAAGTAGGGCTTTCAGTGAAAACCCAAGACAGTTCTAGGGAACCTGGCTGGTTAAGCACCCTAAATCCCCACTCCTGGACTTAACTGGCATTTCTGTTGTTTTTACTTTTTTTCCTGCTGAGGAAGTATCACATCGACTCTACTAGTTATCCTCATGAAATCCTTCTTCTGCCAGAACCTCTGGGACCCTCATACACTACATCCTGACAAACGATTTTTGTGTCTTCTTTATCCTCATCTGTCTTCTCAATTTTAGGTTGTTTAAGCCAAAGAGGAAGATGGATATCACCCCTGCATTGTGGCAACCTCCAATTAGACTCAAAACTAACATACCTTGATCTCTGATCTTCTTGAAACTTTACCAGGAGGTTTCTTTCGGGCATTATAGGTACACATTAGCCCCAGTAATTCTCATCTTCACCTTCCCAATATGCCTTGGGCCCCTGGACACCCAGTGCCCTGCTCTAACCTGCCAGAATATCTCATCTTAGTCCTGGATGTTCCCCATATAAGTGGTCTTGCAAGCTATAAATACATAGTCCTTTATGTAATTTGCTTAAATTTCCAGTAAGCCCTGAAAAAATTTTTTTCAAAAACACATGTATACACAAAGGGGGAGAAAAAAACACAAAGACACTAAGAGTTCACTAAGTATGTGAGCCTTATATCTCATAACACCTGCGTTTATATCCCAGTTTCACCACTTTGTGTAATCTTAGACAAGGCATTTAATTCTTTGAGTCTGGTTCTCCTTACTGTAAGATGGAGTAATAATTAAATGATTTGCTATCACTAATGGCACTTAGAACAGTACCTGGCACACAGTAAGCACTTATCACCTGCTAGCTTCCTTTCTTCTCCTAAGCTAGGAATCATAGTTTATCTTCCCCAGGTCTTTCAGCCTGTGTTGAGTACCCAGATTTGTGGGCTTTAATGGACTAGGACACTAATGGCCAGGACTACAGGACCCAAAAGATCCTGACATGGTTGGAATTTGCAGAGGCAGTACATAAGTGCCATCTTGCAGAATCCAGATTCTTTCCATCTTCTATGCAGGACACATGGTCACCAAACACTCCTGGGAAGTACCCAGGGTCACTCTCAAGCCCACCTGAGTCCTCACTGACTACACAGTACTGAATGCACACGAGGGCACTAATTGAATAAAGCTTTCTCAGAATCAATATGGCTTGACTCCAAATAAGCTGACTATTTAAATAAGCAAAAGAAAATGCTACTGACTGGCCTCTGCTGTTTGTTTCCTAATTATGAGCATATTTGGCTGACTCAGAACCAATTTTACGTGCAGACACCAAACAATTAAAAAGGTCTCATTACTAAAACCTGGGCATCCTTTTAACGCAAATCAAGCACTATGATATACATGGAATGGCTATGAGCAAACAAAGCTGAACTTGTCTGCACCTGTGTTTCCAAGAAGGTCCCAACTGGGTTGAGTCCTGGGCTGCCTTTGCAAAGTGCCTTGTGTGAGGCAGGGGAAGCCAACCTCCAGCCTACAGCTGTGGCACCCTTCCTTGTTAGTAATGGAGACAAAGTAAGAATATTGTTATTCACCCAAACAGCCATGTGAATTACCCTTCTTAGACCCTGGTCTCAAATCTTCTCCACTCTGAAATTCTGCCACTCTGCACACCCTCAGCCACTCACAGTCACATTTAATTCCCACTAGAAACTTTCGAGATAGGAACTATTATTATCTCTATTTTACAGATTAAGCAATTGAGTTTCAAGTTCACACAGTTAATATCTAAGAGACAGGACTATACACAGGTGTGTCTAACGTCAAAGTATATATTTTTATCGGTTTCACACCGCTTCTCCTCTAATCTCTAATTTAAACTTTCAATGTCTGACTACAGTTTCTCTCTTCACCTGATGCAACAGAACTGCTCTAACCTAAGCCTCAGGAGAATTCCAGCCTCAAACTCCTGCTGTATCTTTCCAGCCCATCAACCTCAGCCCAGCTTCACTTCCTTCCCAGTCAACCTCCTTGCTCTTGTCAGTCATTTGAAGTACATGTTTACCAACTCCCTCCACTCCCCTGATCCCTTAATCTTTCTCAGCACTAGCTCTGATGATGTCCAGACCTGGATTAGTACAATCACCTATTTTTCCCCTTGGCTGGCCTAGGGATGCGGAGTGCCACTGGCTTAAATGGACTACATGTGTATGAACTCAGCCATCTTTGAGGTTTCTGCCTCAATCCAAATCCTATATCCTGCTCAAGTTGGTTCCCTTTCTTGTTCCCTGCAGTGATGACTCTCAGTCCTATCTTCCTCGTCAGGCCCCCCGCTAGGCTCCTGCCCTCATTCTCTCTGCTGATGAGTAAGTGGTCTGTGTCACTGAGAAAACTGAGGTCATTAAGCATGAACTCCTTTACCTTTGCTCTGAAATCCCCTTACCTTCCCTATTTCTGTCTCTCACCTGTCCCTTAGATTTCAAATATTCTGGTTTTCAGCAGGACCCCACTTTGTCAAAAAGCTCCGTGGATCATGCCTTTCCATTGTGTCCGCTGTGTCTTCACATTTATCATCAATCATTCTATTCACTCCCGAGACCCCTGTCATCATCCTGTGGCCACTCTGGAAAGACCAAGTCTACAGTCTCCACTCTGTTCCTCATCTTAATGGAAATTTGCAGCTTCTAATAGTGTTTTCCATACCTGCCTTTTGAAACTTCCTCCTTCTGTGACTTCTCTGATGACACATTCATAATATTAGGGTGGGCCTGTTCCCCCCCCTCCACTGAATAGCCTTTATCTATCTATACGACGGTAGATATCATCTATAAACTAATGATTCCAAAACCAATTCTTCAAGTCCAGACCTCAGCTGAACACTGGAGATCTGCACTTAGATAGCAAAAATTATATGTCAGAGAGTAAACCCAACCTTCTCCTCCTAAAATTGCTTTTGTGATCTCTATTTTTGTTAATGGCATTAACATCAATCACATTGCCCAAGGTCAAAACTTAAGAACGACATTTTACTTTTTTTATCAATTACTCCCATACATATACCCAATTCAATATTGTCTCATCAATTTAATCTCATTAATTTATCCTACAGTATTTATTTTAAATCCTTTGCATGTGAAGTAAATAATTCTAGCTACAGCAATGCATGGCTCCAGGAACATCCTGCATTTTGTGCAACTCAGTGACTCTGCAAGGTATTGGGCTAAACAGAGGGTATATAAGGACAAGTAGTAAATGACATTCTCTGTGTTCATGGGTCTGAAAATCTAAAGGAGGGGCTTGGGCATAAATACTTTAAGCATCAGGGCTTCCCTGGTAGCACAGTGGTTAAGAATCCACCTGCCAATGCAGCGGACACAGGTTCAAGCCTTGGTCCAAGAAAATCCCACATGCCGCAGAGCAACTAAACCTGTATGCCACAACTTTAGAGCTCATGAGCCACAACTAATGAGCCCATGCTCCACAACTACTGAAGCCTGCACACCTAGAGCCCATGCCCTGCAACGAGAAACCACCACAATGAGAAGCCTGCACACCACAACGAAGAGAAAGCCCGTGCAGCCACAAAGACCCAACACAGCCAATAAATAAAAATAAATAAATAAATAAATAAATAAATTTATTAAAAAAATACTTTAAGCATCAAATAAATAAAACACTGCAAAGATGATCCAGGAAATGGTGATTGAGCCAGGAACTGAGGAAGAGGAATAGTTTGAGTTGAATAGAGGAGGAAAAATGGACTCAGGCAGAAAAATGCAGGCAAATCCCCTGGGGCAGAAGTACCACAGAGCATCCTTGTTACTGAAAGGCCAGTGTGGCTGAAGCAGAAACTGGGAGAAAATAGTACAAAATGAGACTGAAGATTAAGGGAGAAGCTGAGCAAACACAGCTTTAGACTACGTAACCAAATCATGTTTCTGTTCTAAGAGTACTGACAAGACAATGGAAACATCTACAGATTTTGAGCATGTAAATGTCTGTGTGTGTGTGTGTGTGTGTGTGAGAGAGAGAGAGAGAGAGAGAGAGAGGGACAGAGAGGGAGAGAGAATCTAATCTGAATTTTGAAAAAACTACTCTGGCTACAGTGTGGCAACCAGCTTGATAAGGAGCAAGGGCAGCTATGGCAATAGCCGTGGCAGGAGAGATGTGATAGTGTCTCAGATCAGTATGAGGGCAGTGGGACTGAAGACAAGATATGCTTGTGAGTTATTTGGGAGGTAGAATCAACAGGACATAGTGATGTACAGAATATGGAAGATAAAGGAGAAGATTCCTATATGGTTTCCTGACTTTTATAATTGGATGGATCATGGTGCCATTCTCAGAGAACAGGGGAAGAGGATTAACGGGAAGAGGATTAAGAGTATGGGGGATTGCTAAGGAGATCTTGATTTCAATTCGGGACACATTGCTTTGCAGAGACTTTCAGCCTTCCAAGAGAGATTATACATTACAACTATGAAACTCAGAGGAGAGACGAGGCTGGATATAAATATGTGACCTATCTGTACAGATAATAACAAGTCATGGTATAGATGAAAATGTCCAGGGTAGTTTTCTGCCTTGGTAGACTATTCAGGAAGAAAACTTGAAAGATCTGAGAAGAGAGCATGTGACAAGTCTGAGAACAGCATTTACCAGTAGGGTAGAAGAGAATGAGCTCAGAAAATAGAGAAATGGCAAGAGAAGAGAAAAACCAGGAAGAGTGCTACCTCATGGAAGCTAAGGGCAGAGAGTGGTTCAAGAGTCAAAAGGTATTAAGGAAGTGACCTTCAGGGCCAAAAGGTGGTAAGAGTTCAAGAAACATGACATTCAGTAGAGCCACTTGGAGGTGCAATTATGGGAACAAAAACCACATTGGAATTGCTGAATAGTAGATAGGAGATAGAAAAAAAAGGACATTTTCTTTCGAGAAATTAAAAGAAGAGGGGAGCCAGAGGGAACGTGAGACCAAGACATGAGTTGTATATAATGGAAAGGGCTTGAGCACAATTAAAAGCTAGCAGAAAAATCAAGTTACAGGAGGAATCTATGTAAAAGGGAAAGGAAAGACCATCTACGCTTTAATGCTCCTAAGGAAGCAGGAATGGATGGAATCTAGTGTTCTTTAGGAGGTGTGGCCTTAGCTCCCAGATGGGAAAGCTTCTCTGTTATAACAAGGAAAACAGGGGGTGAGACTGGGGGCAGTGAGTGAGTTCCCTGGGTTTTCTATTTTGTCTCATATGTCCCAGACATGGAGCTGAAGGAGCAGGCAACATGGGAACACTAATAGGCACAAACCAAAAAAGCTGCCTGCTCTCTCTAACCAAAGGACCAGGAAGTGGATAGTCTATCAAGACAGAAAACTATGGACAATAACTTCTCCACTATCATGAAACTGAAGAAAAAAATTGTGGCCCCATCTCTACCAACGCCAACAAAAGCAAAGTGGGGAGTCTAGACTTCTACCCTTGTCAGGTTGTAACAAAGCACCTCTCCTCCAATCAGGGTGCTAACAGAAAAGGCCAAGCAGGGAACAAAAGAAAAAGGTTACTCTTCTCCTTAATAACTGGGAGGTGTTCAAGGAGACCTGGCAGAGAGTCAGGACTTTCACGACTGCCCAACCATGGTGTCAGTGAAAAAAATTCCACCTCCACCCAGAAGTAACAGAGCCCTCCAATGTTGGATGTCATTGGAGGCCAAGTGCAGAACTTGAATTTCTACGCCCATATGAAAGTTGCCAGGCAGTGCCTATACCTTCTCCTATCAGAGCAGTATCAGTGAGAGGAAGCTAGCTAAAGTAGAAGGTTTAAATAAAAGCCAGAGCTTTATATCATAATACCCCAAATGTCCAGTTTTCCATTGAAAAGCATTCATTATACAAAGAACCAGGAAGATCTCAAACTGTATGAAAAAGATAATCAATAGATGCCAACACTGAGAAGACAGAGATATTAGAATTAGCTGACGACGGTTTTAAAGCCAGTATCATTAAAAAATGCTTCAAGGACTTATTAGCACTGAGCTTGAAATAAATATTTAAAAATGAAAAAAAGGAAAAGCCTCAGCCAAGAAATAGAAAACCTCAACAAAGAAATAGAAGATACAAGTAAAAATCAAATGGAAATTTTAGAGCTGAAAAATACAATTACAAAGTTAAAAAACAAACAAAAAAGCCTCAATGGTGGGCTAAACAGGAGAATGGAGGGATCAGAGGAAATCAATGGACATAAAGACAGAACAATAATTACCCAATCTGAACAAAGAAAAGAAAATAGCCCGCAATAAAAATGAACAGAGCCTCAAAGACCAGTGGGACATCATAAAAATATCTGACATTCATGTCACTGGAGTCCCACAAGAGTGAAGAAAAGACAGGTTTGAAAAAGTACTTGAAGAAATAATGGCTAAAAACTTTCCAAATTTCACAAAACACATAAACCTACAGATTCAAGAAGCTGACTGAATTTCAAACAGGATAAATCAAAGAAATCCACATAAAGACACACCATAGTCAAATACATGAAAACTAAAGACAAAGAAAAAATATTGAAATTAGCAAGAGACCAACATCACCTTACCTAAAAAGGAAAACCAAATTGGATAACAGTGAGTTTCTCATCAGAAACCATGGAGGCCATAAGGAAGCAATACAACATTTTTAAAGGGTTGAAAGGAAAGAAGTGTCAACCCAGTATCTTATATTCAGCAAAAATATCTTTCTGGAAAGGAGACAAAATTGAGATGGTTTCAGAAAAAACTAAGACAATTTGTCTTCAACAGATTTACCCTATAAGAATGACTAAAGAAGTTCTCTAAACAGATAGAAGATAATAAAAGAAGGAATCCTGGGACACAAGGAAGGAAGAAAGAACATGTAAGCACAAATACTGGCCATAGACTTCCCTTTTTCTCTTGATATGCTAATGGATGAAGCAAAGTTATAACAGTCTGATGTGATTCTAAACATATGGAAAGAAAATATTTAAGGTAATTATAGTATAAACAGGAAAAGTAAAAGAATGGAAAGGGATGTAAGGTTATAAGAACATTTCATTCTAGTTGATAAAAGTACAATACCAAAAGAGAGTAATATTATGTACATGTAATATCTACAGCAACCATTAAGAAAACTATGCAAAGAGATGCACTCAAAAATGCTATATAAAAATGGAAATGTAACTTGAAAAAAGGTTCACAGAATCCATAGGGAAGCAGGAAAAAAGCAAAAGGAAATAAAGAAACAGAAAAGAGAGAGAGAAGAAAGAGAAAAAAAATGAGAGACTTCAGCCCTAGCAAACAAATAATGATAATAAAGGGCAAATACTTGCAGAGTGGATTTAAAAATATGACCCAATTATATGCTCTTTATTTTTTTTAAAGCTACAAAAATAATGATATATGCAAGTTGAGAGTAAAAGACTAGAAAAGGTATATTATGCATACATTAATCAAAGGAAAGCAGGAGTGCATATATTACTATCAGATAAGGAAGATTCAGAGCAAAGAAATTTATTGCCAGAGACAGAAAGGGACATAATATGATTTAGAAAGGATCAACCCACCAGGAAGACATAGAAATCCTAAATACATATGTGTATATGTGTATTCACAAAACAAAAGAGCTGCAACAAATGTGAAGAAAAACTGATAGAATTGAAAGAGAAAATAGATAAATCCTCAATTATAGTTCTAGGCCCTATCCACAATCAATACAACAGCTAGACAAAAAATCAGCAAGGAATGGAAGAACCATGGTCAATCAACAAGATTTAATTGACATGTACAGAACACCTCCCCCAACAACAGCAGAATGCTCATTATTTTAAGTTCTTGTAAAACATAAATCAAGATAGACCATAAAAATATCTTAGGCCATAAAATGATCTTCAACACATTTTTAAAAAACTGAAACCATACAGAGTGTGGTCTTTGACTACAATGGAATCAAACTAGAAATCAATAATGTAAATATAACAAGAAAATCTCTAAACATTTGGAAACTAAATAATATAATTCAAAAATAAACCATAGATCAAAGACAAAATATCTAGCAAAATAAAAATTTCATTGAATTGGAAAATCAAAATTTGTGAGACATGGAAAAAGCAGTGCTGAGAGAAAAAAATTAACACTAAATATATACATTAGAAAGAGGAAAAGTCTCAAAACAATATAAATGCCAAGACCCTAGAGGGAAAAAAAATCCCCAACAATCAGCAGAAAGGAAACAACAAAGAAAAGAACAGAAATAAATAACATTGCATACAGAAAAACAGAGATAATCAATGACACTAAGATCTGGTTCTTTGAGAGGATCAATAAAACTGACAAACCTCTAGCAACACTGATAAAAATGAAAAGACACAAATTACCAATATCAGGAATAAAACCAAAGATATCACTATAGACCCTGTAGACTTCAAAAGGATAAAAAGGGACTAATATAAATAACTCTACAAAAAATATTTGACAACTTTGGTGAAATGACAACTTCCTCAAAAAGCAAAAATTATTACAATTCATGCAATATGAAACATAATTTTAATGGACAATTAATGAAATTGAATTTTTAATTTAACTGTCACCCCCCAAAAATGCAGACCCAGAAGATTTCACTGATGAATTCTATCAAATATTTAAGATGAATTAAAGCCCATTGTACACAATCACTCCCATAAAGCATTACTAATTAATTTAATGAAGTTACTGTTACCTAATACCAAGATAAGACAGAGACAGAACCAAAAAAAAAAAAAAAATTACAGATATATTTATCCTTTAAATATAGATACAAAATCCTTAAAAATATATTAGTAAATAAAATTCAGCAATGTATAGAAAGAATTATACTATTACCAAGTGAGGTTTATTCCTGGGATATAAGGATAGATCAATATTCGAAAATTAATCAATGCAATCTACCATATTAAAAAATTAAAGGGGAAAAAAAAATCATGCAATCACAAGAGTCAATGCAGAAAAAGGATTTGGTTAAATTCAATACCCATGACCAAAAAAATCAGGAAGGAGATTGGCCAAGATGGTAGAAAGACCCTAGCTAACCCTCCTCCCAGGAACACACTAAAATTGAGACCGGAAGACAAAGAGCACAACCATTTTGGAAAAGCGGAATGGCCTTGGGCAAAACAGGCCTTGCAAGCTAAAGAACAAAGGCCTTGAGTCCCAGAGACAAAAACCGGACTTGCAGGAATAAAAGATTAACTTCATCTCTGTTACACTAACAGGTATACCTAGTTGCCACAAGGCAGGTTCAACTATAAATTTTAACCTTATCTGTTCCTGTGGTTTCTTGCAGAAAATTCTCATGCATGTCTTTCCAATCACAGAAGTGGTCGCTATTCCTGCAGCCGCCATGTCACCACCTGCTGCTGATTAAAGAAGAGTGAGGATTTCGGGAAATTCTCAGCGATCGTGACCCAAACCCTCCTCCAGTTATAAAAGCAACTCGCCCCTTCTACTTCGGGAGCTGGCACTTTTTTTTTTCTGCCTTCTCTTTTGTCATAAGCTATCTCTTTTAGTAAAAAGCTCTGCTTGCCTATAAGTCTTGTGGAAGTGATATTTATTTCTATGATGTTGCTCTCCAAGCATCTGGAAAGGGCTCCGTAACAAAACCACAACTATCTGCAAAACAGACATCGAAGAAAAAGTCCAGAATCTACCAGAAAAGATTTTCTATAACTAAAGACACAAAGGACCCACAACGAGACCAGTAGGAGGGGTAGATTCCAGATATAATCACATTCCATACCCCTGGGCAGGCGACCCACAAATTGGAGAATAATTATAGTGCAGTTTCTCCCACAGGAATGAGAGCTCTGAGCCCCACATCAGGCTCCCCAGCCCAGGAGTTCCTGCACCGGGAAGATGAGCCCCCAGAGCATTTGGCTTTGAAGGCCAGCAGGGTTTAATTTCAGAAGTCCCAAAGGACACGGGGGAAATAGAGACTTCATTCTTAAAGGGCACACACAACACCTCACATGTGCTGGAACCCAGGACAAAAGCAGTAATTTGATAGGAGCCTGGGCTGGACCTACCTGCTGGTCCAGGAGAGTCTCCTAGGAGATGGAGGGGGTGGCTCACACTGGGCACACAGACACTGGCAGCAGCGGTGTTTGGCAACGTTCTACCTCCTGAAAGCCGGTGCCGGCTGCACTTTCGCAGGCTCCTCCCTTTAGCTCATTAGTGCCAAGACCTGGCCCCGCCCAAAAGCCTGTAGGTGCCAGTGCTAGGACACCTCAGGCCAAACAGCTAACTCGGCAGAACACAGTCCTAGACAGCAGCAGATGGGACTGCCTAAACTTCCTAACTCTCGGCCATCTCGGGACACGCCCCTAAACACGGCCCAGCCTACCAGAGGGCCAAGATCCAGCTCCGCCCACCAGTGGGCGGGCAACAGCAGCCTCAGAGGCTTCTGGATCCTGACTCCACCCAGCAGTGAGCCTGCACTAGCCTCCAGGCTCCTTGGTGTTCTGCAGTCAGGCATCTCTTGATCAGGTCCCACTCACCAGCAGCCGGCGGCATCGCCACAAGGTAGGACCTGGCAGCCAACTGGGCTAGGGGCAACCCAAACCTACCAGACCACCCACATAGTCAGCCTGCCACACCAGAAGGCCCCACGCAGCCCTTTTAGGGGGAATCCCTAGAGCACATAGCTTGGGTGACAAGAGGAAGAGGGCTGCTAGGACACATAGGACATTTCCTGTAGAAGGCCACTTCTTCAAGGTCAAGAAACGTAACTAACCTACCACATACATAAAAATATGAAAACACTCAGGGAAATAAGGATAGAGAGAAACTTCTTGAACATCTACCAAAAAAATCTACACCTAACATTATACTTAATGGTGAAAAAATAAACCAGGAACAAAGCATGTCCATACAGATGGAAGTTTCTTATAAAAATAACATATAACTATCATAGCAATTGCAACCCAGCAATTGCACTCCTGGATTTTTATCCCATAAAAATGAATACTTATGTTCACATTAAAATCTGCACACGTATGTCGGTATAGCAGTTCCGAGACCAGCTCGGTGACTCAGGGCGAATGACGGGTGCCGCAAGCTTAAAGAAACACAGACACAGATTTAAGAGAAAGATGGGACCAGGGGACTCAAGACCTCTAGGATCAAGAGCCTCGCTGATTCATCCCACGTTGATTTTATTGAGCTCTCCGCATTCCAGAAGCAAGATAGCCTAAGGTTCTCACACTCACAGTTTCTTCCCACAATCAAGGTTATCTTTGAAGTAAACAAAGGCCTCACATGATTGGGGGCAGTGATCTTTGTTTGCCTCCTAGGTCCCGGATTTGAGCTGGGAGTGGAAAGCAAAGCAGCCCTGGGGGCAGGAGACCTCTCTCAGAAGGAGTAAGGGTCTGTGCCCCACACCTGTCGGCCCCTCTGCGACTGTGCCTGTCTTAGGTTGTTCCTCCCCTGAGGAATCTTACCCGTCTCTGGCTAACCAGCCATCCTCCGGGGCCAAACAGGGTGATATGAGCTGTGCAAGTGAGGAAGGGGCTGCGCCCCCAGAGAAGGTCAATTTTTTGTTTCCACGGTAGCCTATGCCCCCATGGCCTCTGTGCCCCGCACCCTTAGTTCCTCCGCTGCTCAGGCAGGACATCCTGCATCCAGTTGCTCGGCCCACATACTTTAATTACTTTTAGTAACATTTTCAAGATTTCAGAAAGGCTTCTGAATGTTTTCCCACATAGCAGGTTTATTTGTAACAGGCAAAAACTGGAAGCACTCAGATGTCCTTCAGTGGGTCAATGGTTAAAATAACAGTGGTATATCCATGTCATGAACTCAGCAATAAAATGTATCAAATATTAATAAACAAAACAACTTGGAAGAATCTCCAGAGAATTATGCTGAGTGATAAAAGCCAATCCCCCAAAGTTACAGATTGCATGATTTCCACATATGTAACATTCTTGAAATGACAAAATTATGGAAATGGAGAAAAGATTAGTGGTTGCCAGGAACTAAGAAGAGGCAGAGGAAAGAGGATGTGGCTCTAAAAGGACAATATGAAGCGTCCTGTGATGCTGAAAATATGTTCTATCTTGGTTGTACTGATGTCCATATCCTGGGTGTGATGTTGTACTATAGTTTTGCAAGAGGTTATCATTGGAGGAAACTGACTAAAGGGTCACTGGATCTCTTTGTATTATTTCTAACAACTACATAATGTATAATTAGCTCAAAAATTTTTTGTTTAATTTTAAAAAATGTTGAGTGAGGGGAGAAGAGGACTGTTCATGCATTTCTAAAGTGTGAACAGTTTCTGGGGAAAGTGAATATTAAATTGGTCAGAAAGTCATAGTAGAATTTCCAGGTGTTTTTGAGACAGGTGATCATGAATTTATAAGGACAGCAATCTGCTCTGCTTTGTAGCTTACATCAGCTGTGCTCCAATGTCTGGATGCAGGAATAGGGAAAACAGGTGGTTGGGCTTATTCAAGGTACAGGTGTCACTGAACAGGTGCAACAATAATAAGAAATGAAGGATAATATTTCTCAAATCCATCTCTGTCCTTTCCACTCTCCCCTGCTGCTGCCTCAGCTCAGAATCCTGTTCTCACTCTCTGAGCTCTGGCCAGCATCTCCTCACGATCCTGCTACCTTTTTTTCCCATCCTACCACTTCATCCACTGCCAGAGAGAGCCTTAGGAAAAAGTCAGCACCCCCAGGGTTCCCCTGCTTAAATTCCCTGGTGGCTCCCCATTACCTGAAGAGCATTTTATGAGAAGTGCAAATTGCTTTGGCCCTTGAGAGTTTACCCCCATCTTCCTCTTCCAGGCCAGTTCCCAGCCACACAGACCTCAGCATCTCCAAGCTCTTCCCTCAGCTATTCCCCCATCAGCCTTGTCATTTAGCCAGCTTGCCCTTCAAATTCTTGGGTCCAAAAGAAACAATGTTGCCTGCAACGATGCTTGCATAGCCCCTTATGCAAAAGTCCTTTGTATTAGTAAGCATTCTCCAGAGAAACAGAACCAACAGGATGTGTGTGTGTACACAGAGAGAGGTTTTTAAGGAATTGGCCCATTCACTTATGCATGCAGTTATGGAGGCAGCTGGCAAGTCCAAAGTCTGCAAGACACGCCAGAAGACTGGAGATGCAGGGAAGAGCTGATGTTGCAGCTTCAATCTGAAGGCAGAATGGAGGCAGAATTCCCTCTTCTCTGAGGACCTCCATCTTTTTCTCTTAAGGCCCTCAACTGATTGGATGAGGCCCACTCACATTATGGATGGTGATTCTCTTTATTCAAAGTCTATTGATTTAAATGCTAACCTCTTCTAAAACATACCTTCACAGAGATATCTGGACTGGTATTTGACCACCTCTCTGGGTGCTATGTCCCTAGCCAAGTTGACACATAAAAGTAATCATCGCATCCATGATAGCTAGAGAGACCACATAATTTATCCTTCTAATTGAAGCTATTAGTAACTCTGCCAGAACAATAAGCGTACACTGGGACATTCTCCGGCAGACGAGGATGTAAAGTCATCCTCATTATAGTCTTGCCACAGTATACTTTGATGTCTCCATGGGAGTTTCTATGCATCTCTGCATCCCCAGAAGAAGCCGGTGTCCTGCATATTTGTTGTGTTTGATAAATGTTTACCACCTCTCCTGGCCCTTGTCAGAAATATATGTAGAATTAAAATTATAAAAGTGGGAAATAGAGTAATAAATTGATTTAAAGTGTTTTAAGGTGCCAACTTTGTGTTGGGCATGGTAAAAATACATATTCATATCTTTAGGGTAATTCCTTTAAGAATTTAGAGAATATAAGAATGTATAACCAACACGCTAGCAGAGACAAAGATGGTGAATGACAGAGTATTATTTTGACTACAAAGTAAGCCAAAAAAGAAGATAATTATCATAGAACAAGAGGGACAAATAGGAAAAAAAAATAAGATTATAGATCTAACCCAAACATATCAGCAATTACATTGAATGCAAATGGACTAACTGCTACAATTAAAGATTTTTTTAAATATACTAAATTAAACACAGACACCCCCCCCACACACACACACACATTTACACAGAACTTTAATCTGTTTACAAATGCCACAACTTAAATATAAGCACACAAATGTAAGCACACAGAAAAGTTGAAAGTAAGGAATGGAGAGGTGTCAATTTTCCCCAAGCTTATTTCTGGATTCAGTGCAGTTTCAATCAAAATGTCAAAAAGAATTTTGTGGAAAATAGGATGGTGATTCTAAAATTGATGTGTAAATGCAAAGGACTAACTTAAATTATCAGATATCACAACTGGTTACAAAGCTGCGGTAACCAAGACGGTGTGATCTTAGTGAAAATGGACAAATAGGCTATCAGAACAGAATATGAAAACAGGCCAACATATACAAGCTCACTTGATTTATGATAAATGTGACACTGCAATGGTGATGACAAAGGGATTTTTTCCTATGGTGGTGCTGGAATAATCAAGTATCTGTGTTTTTAAAAATGTATTTTAACCTCTACCTTGAAAGTTAAGTCCAGGAGGATTATAGATGTAAATGGGAAAAGCAAAAGAGACAACAACAAAACATACAGTAGAAAACACAGGACAATCTCTCCCTGCCCTGGCTTAGGTAAAGCTTTCAGAAACAGGGCAAACTGACATTGAGGGTAAGAGAAAAGTTGATACATGGACCTACATTGAAATTAAGAACTTCTGTTCATCAAAAGGTAGCAGAGAGCGGGAAGGCAAGTCACAGTGTGGAAGAAGAGAGACATTCACAAAAGCAGATATTCAGACAAGCATATGTAAAGGCTCAATCTCATTAGTCAACAGGCACATGCAAATGAAATCCGCAATTTGGTATACTGCATTCCCACTAGAATGGCTGCAATCAAAATATCTGAAAGCACTGGAGTTAGTGAGGTTTTAGAAAAATTGCAACTCTCAAACATCACAGGTAAAGTGCATAAATCAGCACAACTGTTTCTGAAAACTTTTTAGTATTATCTATATAAAGTCCAATCGATGCATTCCTCTGACCAGTACTGCAACCGAAAGGCACATGTGAATTTGCCTAAAATCACATACAAAACATGTTCATAGGGACACTGTTTATAATGACACAAAATGAAAACAAACCAAAAGTCTATCACAGTAGACTGCATAAATTCTGATATTCATATAATTAAATCCTTTATAGCAATGAAAATGAACTTCACATAGAAATGTAGAGAAATCACTAAAGTCAATGTTGAATGAAAAAAAAAAAAGCCAGGCCAGAAAAAAAAAAGGGTAATTGATTCTGTCTGTACGTATTTCAAAAATATATGAAATTAATCAGCGATTATATAGAACTGAGAAATGTGGTTACCTCCGGATTTCAGAGGCGTTATTGGGAAGGTGGAAATGTTTCATTCCTGTCTGGGCTACACAAGAGTGCTCACCTTGTTAAAATGAATCAAGCTGTACACTTATAATTTGTGCACTTTTCTGGATGTACTTTATAATCTTTTTAAAAAGTATATTTTCAAACTGTGCCCTTGTAGACAGTTGAGCCCTTTGTGACCGTACTTCCTACACTACTGATGTAGTGTAGGAAGTGTCGTGTAGTGAGTAAGTACTTGCTATGTGCCGGTCACTAACGCTGGTACTAGATGCTTTATTCCAAGTTTTACTATTTCATCCTTTGAGTTGGGATTGCTGCTCTCATTGTATAGATTTCACAGATGTGGAAGCTGATACTCAGGGAGGTTAAGTGACTTAGTCATGGTCATAGAGCAAGAAAATAGAACTTGACTTCAGCAGCACGCCTTTCTGATTCCAATTCACTGCGTCCTCTGTAGCTCCCCTCCTTGGCATTATTTGGGAATCCATTGAGAAGAGTGGTCGCCGACAACTAAATTAGAGTTTTGAGGGATAGGGTCACCCTGCCCCAGCTGTGAAAAGGGAAACGAGTGTTTTCTCCACAGATGTCACGTACTCCACTCTGCCTGCCCTCACCCACAAGCTTGCAATTCATGAGCCCCAGATCTGGGAAGTCCCCGATCTGGGAAGGTGGCCCTCAGCCTGACGGTATCTCACGTCTATATCTTCTGAACACACAGGACAATCTAAGGTGGAAAGAGCACAGGTTTTATCTAGGCTGACAGACTAGTTGGACCACCTTGAGCAAACCACTTCATTTTTCTGAGTCTCTTTACCTCATTTGTCAAAAAGAGATTTCTTGATTTTCCAGGGTAAGAAATGAGTTGATTCTCCTAGAACATGATAGGCATATAATCCATGTGACTCCCCCTTTTTCCTCCTCTGGATCCTGACGTATTAAATATCTTTTATTTCTCCCTCATACCATAGCCATGCATCCTCCTCCACCCTGCTCTGTGCCCCAGGAGCCTGGCCAGTGTGGACTGTCTGGGTGGGCTCCCTACCCTCTGCTCTTGAGATTAGCAGAAGATTAGGAGGTGGGGGGACCAATGAAGTAGAGTATGTGTTCCCCCTGCTGGCCCTTTGTGGGGTCATTCCCTGAAGATGGACTCGGGCAGCCCATTCCACAGCCCAGTTAGAAGGCATGCTTCCTCCTCCTGTCCTGTCAGGCCACGACGGGTAAGAGTGTGCTGCTCCTTCTAACCACAGTCTTCTCCACTACCCTTGTGGCTTTCACGACCTGCGTACATCTTTCTGAATAGCCCCCCTCCTCAAATTCCTCAGCTTCAGTGTGCCCTCTCTTTCTTACCGGGCAGGATCCTTACTGATCTGGCAGCCTGCCCTGTCATTTTCTCCTGAATTGAGAAGCGTCTTATACCTGAGATAACATAGCTTGTCCAGATGACAAGTTGCTGATTGAGGAAGATTCAGCCACTGTGAGCTTCACACCTGAGGTAGTGGCAGAAACTGAAAAACAGGTACAGACAGAGTAAATGTAAAATGATCTCAGCACACATACTCATGCATCTATTTTTTTTTTCATAATACACAAGGGAGTTAGGTCCTACCTCAGAAGAAAACAGTCGGCACCCCAGGAAGCCCCTGAAGATCTGGAGTTTTATGGAATATGTAACTATGACCTCACCCCTCAGACTATATTCCCCAAGACTCAGTACCTCTACAGCTTTGGAGGCTGGTCCTCCCCAGAGCCTGCTTCCTCTCTCATCTGCATTTCATTATGAGCACATATGGAAGTCAGGGCACTGACTGAACAGCTCCCAATCAATTCATGCCACTCTAGGTAAGCCAGGCTACTTTTCATTTGCTTGCTGGGAACAATCAGAATTATTACCTGAGCGGGTCTCAGGAGCAGAGGTGAGGGCTGCAGGCACTGTCAGCTCCCAGTGGGACAGGGCTGGGGCACAGGGCAAGCGTCCCAGTCCTAGGGGTGAAGATGGAAATGCTGCTTTTTTTTGCCCTGGCAGGCAACTTTGCCTGCTGTCCAAGCTGA
Source organism: Hippopotamus amphibius kiboko (assembly GCF_030028045.1). Taxonomy (NCBI): domain Eukaryota; kingdom Metazoa; phylum Chordata; class Mammalia; order Artiodactyla; family Hippopotamidae; genus Hippopotamus; species Hippopotamus amphibius. The sequence goes on along the minus strand of NC_080190.1, from coordinate 53,045,253 downwards.
AAGGAAGTGTTCCATATATGAACACTATGAATGAGATGCTTGGCAAAGCTCTGAGGCTGAGCAGTTCCCACTGAGAAGTAGGATGCTGTAGGTTTGCAAATCACCCCAAGAGCTGCCATTTATGGAAACTGTATTTGTGCAGATGCCTTATCACTGGTCCTCAGAACCGATCAGGACTCAGGACCGATTCTACAGGTGAAGGAACACAACAGAGGCTTGGAGACGATAGTGATGGGACCAAGGATACTCATCTGGTGAGCGACAAAGACCAGAGTTTAAGCCAGATCTATTTTATCCTCAGTTTGTACTTATTGTATGAGTGTCAAGCCATGCTGCCCTCCATAGAGGCTCATCTGGCTCTACCTTAATGCAGAAGAAAGTAATTTGACCTCCATTAAGCAAAGGTGAGCATGGCCTTGCTTGTCAGCATCTCTGTAGGTTCAACAGGAGACTCAGGTATCAGAAGAGGGGAGCTTATGAGCTGGGAAAACTTTATTCTAGCCATCTTAGGTCACAGATAGCTTTACAGATTTATTTTCCTCACCTTAAATCCAGGATCACAGAGCTGAAATTCCAAAAACAAATGTCAGGTCTTGCTTGTTTTAGTGACACTCAGCAATTGCCTAGCTTGAAGTCTAAGGAACACTGATCCCTTCTCCCTGTCCCATCCCCCAAGGAGCCAAGCATAGGAGAACATGTGTTGATATGTCCCAGGCCCTGTGCTAACAATTTCAATGTAAAGTGTTAACACTAGATCACGAGTAAGAGCACGGACTCTGCACTCAGATTGCCTGGAAGTCCCATCCCTGCTCCACCAGGTAAGCAAGTCACTGAACTTCTCTGAGCATCATTTTCCTCGTTAGCTGCAATGCATGATAATAACAGGAACAAATGAGAGATACAGAGAAAGCTTTGGCATGTAGGAAACACTCAATAACTTGTAATTATCCTTATGATTACTAACTATGGAATTCTCACAAAAGACAATGAGACAGATATCGTTGTCATTAATATATGAATAAAGCAGTGACTCAAAAAAGTGAAAAAAACATTGTACTTAAAGTGTCACAGCCAATGCATGCCAGCAGTAGGATTCCAGCCTACGCTCGGCCAGTTTCAATAGCTGTTCCTTTGCCTTGTCTGGACCACCTTCTGGTGCACCAGGATTACAGCATTAGCATCGCCCCATGGCCCCTGCATCCTGCAGTTTCTAGTGTGCTCTGCCAGTGGGACTTCTCTGCCTCTGGGTTAAAGTCCCAAAGGGTGCTATCTGCAGTGTATTTCCCACACTCTTTCCTCTGGCTGCTGTTCTGTAATTATTTCCCCTCTCAAACAGGTACCGACTTGCAATCACACCTAAACACTGGCATTGAGAGAGCACGACACAAGGGCTTGCCTGAATCCCATCTCTTATGGGCAGTGTCTTAGAGTTTTAATAAGAGAATTTTTAAGAACATCTTAGAAGATATGGACCTCGTTCCTGAAAAACATGCACACACACAGAGTAACTCAACAATTTGACAAATAATTTTAGACGGTTCTCAGGCACCTCTGAGATCTATGCAGGGACTTCAAGGGATGATTTCCTGCTCTGGGGGGAATCCTAAAGTGCTTTAGAGCACAGGTCAGCCCTGGAGCTTCCCTTGGCCTGATACACAGTTTACTTTCTATAGAAGGAGGGGCTTTGGGGGGAATAGATACCCTCCAGAAGCAGCCCTTCTGAGCGAATCTGGCAGACCCTGACACCCTGCCTGGTTAAGGGCTCTTTGAAGGAGCAGGTACCTGGCCCAGACGCTGGATAGGAATGACCCTGTTAGCCCAGGCTAGCCACAGCCACAGCAGGGGTGCAAAAGCAGATACTCACCAACATGTCTAGGCCACCGGAGAGGAAGCAGCAGTTGAAGAAGCTGAGGGAGCTGGTGGGGCTGGTGCCGCTATACCTGGGGACAGAGGAGGCCAGCACGGGTCCAGCAGCTGAGGGACAGCAGGTGTGCTCCCTACCAAAGGAGAGCCAGCTGTATGGGCAGGAACTATGCTATGGACTCAGACGAGGAAATGTGAATTCCAGCACTATCACTTACCGGCTTTGGTACCATGCGTTTTCGAGTCTCATCTTCCCTTTCTACTAGTTTAGGATAATTCCTACCTTGCAGGCCTGATCTGAGAATGAGAGAGCATCTGTATGGAAGGGCAGAGTACAGTCCCTGGAACACTATACAGGCCGACCTCGTTTTTTTGCACTTCACTTCACTTTACTGCACTTTGCCGATATTGCGTTGGCTGTAAACTGAAAGTTTGTGGCATCCCTGTGTCAAACACGTCTATTAACACCATCTTCCCAACAGCATTTGCTCACTTCGTGTCTCTGTGCTACATTTTGGTAATTCTCACAATTTTTCAAACTTTGTCATCATTATTGTATTTGTTAGAGTGATCTGTGATCAATGATCTCTGATGTCACTATTGCACTTTGATATTATGACTCCCTGAAGGCTCAGATGATGGTTAGCATTTTTTAGCAATAAAGTATTTTTAACTAAGGTATGTATATTGTTTTCTTAGACATAATGCTATTGCACATTTAATAGATTACAATATAGTGTAAACACAACTTTTATATGCAATGGGAAACCAAAAAATTCATGTGAGTCGCTTTATTGTGATATTTGCTTTATTGTGGTGATCTGGAACCCAACCTCAGTATCTCCAAGGTCTACCTGTACCTGATCAATAAACAGTCACTAAGGTGAACATGATCATGTCTATTCTTATATGGAAACAATTAGATGCCTTGGAGAATGCCTGAGACTTCTTTGCATATTTCAAGGATTTGGGTTGAAAATCAGAAGAATTTCAAAATAATATTTTGGTGACAGTGGAGAGTTCACTGTGTGCACTGGGCCATCTGGCCAGAGAGAAGCCACAGTGCAGGAAATGCATCTCCCACCACAGCGGCTGATTGCAGAGCACCACTTAGCTGATGGTTGCATTGAGACTGTGCACTGGGCAGAAAAGCTCTGAAACAGCCTCTTTCCTCCCTGAACTCTGTTTCCCAGATCTGAGGAGCAGGACCTGCTTCCATCACCCAAGTGCATTGCTGTGTGTTTTTAAATTCTACACGCCTGTGGTTGCCATGGAGAGTGTATGTGCGTGGACCTCAGTGTCCATGCATGAGTCTGTGTATATGTGTACATGTGCCTGTGTGCGCTTCTTTTGTTTGTTAATAAGTCTCAGTGTGTTGGTAGATATTTCGTTTCCCTCTGAGCTTGGATACCTGGTTGCCCCTAGCAACTGTATGCTTGAATCTGCCAGCAATGGAGCCCTCCCTGAGACACATGTGATTGCTCACCCTGGTGACCCCTCTTGCAGATGCTGGCCATTGACCGTTGCAAATTTCTGTAGCAGGAGTTCTTTCTCTTGCTATGGAGAGAACCTCTCCTTTCCCTGGAGCTCAGCTCCCAACGTCAGGTTCAGAGGTCAGAAAATGAAAGCTGGAGGGAGGGTCTGATATCATTGACCATTGTCCCTTCCTCTCTTGTAGGATGTGGCTATTAGCTCACCTGATTTATCTGAATATGTGCACTTCTCTCCTAAATAATCTCTCTGACTATATCCCACAGAAAGGGAAAAAAAGACAATAATTAAAGTTATTGGCACAGGAAATTATTACCTATCTGAAGTTTCCTGGTATGAAGAGTGAGAATAATAAGGATCAAACACAATTTCATTTATTAAAAGCAACTAGTGGTAAGAAATAAAATAATATTTTAGATATAAAACGTCACATTAGGAACCGAAATGTTCTCTTTTATTGTGTTCATAGACAAGGAAGGTCAGTTAAAACATTTTGAACTTTTACCTAATCATGTGTTGCCATAGCTGGGAGAGCAAAACAAGGCTTTTGTTAAGACATAGACACTAATTCACGAGCATGTCCCTGTCGGAATAAAAGGTGAGTTTCTCTAAAAAGTTTCCTGAAAATGAAGGCAGAGGCCCAGGAGTAAGTAACCGCTTAGTCTTGGAAGCATAAGGTCACACAGAGACCCAAGTTCTCCATTGGACCTTGCCCATCCCTATGGTGATAAAATGAGAAGGCATAGACCAGAGGAACTGAATGTTCCTTCCATGTGATCATGGCCTTTAGAGCCAGTGGTCTTTTCTTCCTTTAACGTGTCCTTGGTCTTCTTTCAGCCCTTGAAAAGACAAGGTTAAGTATGGAATTAATTTCACTTGGGCAAGATTTAGAAGGATTTGGAATTTAGGAACTGGGCAGCTTTTTCTTAAGAAAATAGAACCTTTGGGATTCCTGTCCAGAGCCATCCTTCTGTTCAGATGACCTGGAAATGCCTGAGGGTTCTCTGCTCCCCGCCCCAAGCCTTTGGAACCTCAACCCAACACTGGAGAAACCTCTCATTGGTGCAGGGACAGAAGGACAAGGGCCAGACAGGCTTCTTTCAGTGCCTAAAAGTTGAGATCTTGATCATGAAGACCAAACTCCCCAAGGTCAGTCCCATGTGGCCCAAGGCTGGCAGTGGAGCTGTTTCTCCTGCAAAGGCCTAAAAGTCAGAGGGGAAACTTGTGATGCAAAAGCTGGGGCTGGAGAGCATATGAATCTGGACGTCCAGGGCCCAGGCTGGTGATCCTGGGGCCATAGAGATGCCTGGGTGTATAGATGTTCACTGGAAAATGGTACCCACAGACCCTCTGAGGGCCAAATATTGAGAACCCAAGCTGTGGGTCCTCAAAGAATGACAGCCCCTTAGCCCTAAGGCCAAAGTGCAGGGAAGCAACTTCTCTGAGATTAGAGTGGGTGTAGAGATGAGAGAAGAGACAAAATCACCCAGCTCTTAAAAGGATGTTCATTCCACAAGGTCATGGAAACATTCCTTGTGTAGCGTGGTCCAGTTCTCTCCTAGGAGTCTTCCAAGTCACATATCACAGGAAGCTGTTAGATTAACCAAAAATTAGAATTACTTCCCAGCCTGTCCCTCACATTGCTCCCCAGTCGATGTGGAGGTGCTCTACATGCACACTGGATGAGGAGGGCCTGTCTCCACCCCCAGGCATATCTGAGACCCACTTGACCTAAAAAGTTTCACTCACGACAGTCCACGCCAGTGGGACAGAATCCAGCTGGTGCCCAGGAACAAGCAGACAGCATGTCTTCACCCCAGAGAAGAAGAGGGTAGGGAGCAAAGTCAGGTTTCATTATTAAACAACTTTAATCCAAATGCTGATTATTATTTGCAGTGTCTGAAGGCACAAAATATACCTAAAATGTATGGAATAGTCTAAACAGAGTTATAAATCCAAAGAGCAAAGCATGAAAAAAAGATACATTCTGAGCTGACACAGAAATCTGAGTTGGGAAGAAATTTTTTCTAGAGAACTTGCTTGAATATCAATCATTTCCCCTCATGCCAAGGATAGGAAATTTTAAAAAATAACAATCATGGTGAGGAATAACACCATGAGGTGTTAAGATTTTTTTTATAAGCAAAATAACTTTTCCTCAAAGATGCACTTGCTCTCATTCCCCTCCCCCCCCCACACGCACACACCATCTCTCTCCTCTCCCTGACGCCCATTCAAAGCAAACTGTTCAAGAAGATGCCCACGGTATGCCCCAGAAGACAGGTCATTTCAGGGAAAATAAGAAAAAAACAAACAAAAAAACCAGACTTGAGTGTGAGATAAGGCAGTGAGACCAGAATTTGATTAAAAAAATAGAGAAATATATATGAAAAACATTGACCATCCAGGGCAGGACCCCTCAAAGTGCTGATGGAAAGAAAATGAAGCCCGTTCTCCCTCAGGGGCTGTCTCCCACATAAGCTTCCCCATGTGCGTGCACCTGACTCTGGGCTCTACACACTCTGATTGGAGAAATGTCAATGGATCGCCTTGGTAGCATGAATATCAGGCGAGTCTCAGCATCCAGAGATAAATAACATAATTATAAACACTCTCTTCCCCAGGGTGCTTTTAGCTGACTGTGTGATGCAGCCGTTCCTTACTGCTCAATCATGTCACGCGGGACTTTGGGAAAGAAATCAATTCCGGGCTAGTTATCACCCTCATAAATACCTCTCCGGAGTAACTCCACAAGGCTATAGGAAAGGCAATCAATAGGACTTTGTATTTCTCCATGACCACAGACCCGAGCTCTCAGCCCCCTGATTACTGCTGGGGGAGGGAGCCCCGCCCTTCTTGGTGCCAGATGTGGGCTGTGTTCACCATCCTGTCAGGTTAGGAAAGCAGAATCACCTTCATCTTCAGAAGAAGAGCTGAAGTTACAGCTCATAGTACTCAAGTTACTCTGCCCCTAGTGGTTTTTTTTTTTTCTTTTTCCCTCTCTGGTTCTATAGTTTAATTGCCCCAGAAAGGGCGATGGAGGGAGGCAGGGCTGTCAGGTTGTCTTAGCCTTAAGAAACAGTTTCCTAGCAGGTTTACCAGCTCAGGGATAGGCCTGGGGATCTCAGAGACTATATGATGTTCTCAGCCAGGAGGGCCCCTGCTGTGGGCTGGATCACAGCTTGAGAGCTTCTGGTCTGGAGAAGGTATCGAAGCAGAGTGTGAGGGCATCCTTTTACTTTGGGGGCTACTTCCCTGGGGCCTGGGAATTACTTATCTTCACATCACATAAAGTTATGCTCCTATTTCTCTCAGAGCTAAGGCTTCCTCTTACCTGAACCAACATGATCCTTTTGATCTATTCTGGGCACTCCCATCACCAAGAACACTAGTCTCCTCACCTGGGGTTACCTCCCTCCACTCCTCCAACAGGATCCTTTTAGCTGCAACCACGGGTCCCACACCCAAGGGTATATTTTCCCCCTACCTGACTTCTCATCCCCCCACCTCACCTGGTCCACACATCACACCTCACATCGCCCTGTACCCACGGACAAGGCCAAACCCATCTCTGCCCAGTCTCCCGAGGCAATGATGGGAACCCCCCTCCTTCTCCCAGATTCCATCACTTGTTGATTCCTCTAATTAGGAAAAGAAAGCAAAAAACAAGGCCAACGGGATAACCCTAGAGTGTGTCGGCCTCAAAGCCCCCAGAGTCGGCTGCATTGGCCTGGGTGCTTCTCTTGGGCCCACAGCACACTGTGACATGCAGTGGCGTGACCAACAGGACTGTCCTGTGTCCCGGGAGCCTCCTCAGTCCCAAGCTGATTGGCACATTTGATCACGCCACAGCACAGGGACCCAGGGGTCAGGCCAACGCGGGCTCAAGGCTCACCCTTTATCTACCCGAGGGGACGAAGGGGAACAAAGGGCCAGGAGCGGAGGAACGTGGCACAAAACCATGGGACAGGGCAGTGAGCAGACCTGGGGCTCCTCTAAAGGGACCAGCTGCTTACCTCCCCCTCGCCACCAGCAGGGGGCATCCTTATCTGAGCGCCCCTCCTGCCCTCGCCCTCAGAAAGGCCCAGGAACAGGGGGCTTCTTTGGCACTTCAGAATGATCACAAGTAATTTGCCTTTTATTCATATAGAACAAAATTTACAAAGTCATTCATACAGTTTTTGTGTTTGTTTTTTTTACTGACTTCGAAAATTGGGAATATTCAAAATACACTTTTACCCCACTCCATTCTGTCATTATGTACACGTATATACAAGAAAAATGAAAGAGTCTGTGTGTGTGTGTGTGTGTGTGTGTGTGTGTGCGCGTGTGTGTGTGTGGTTTGTGTTGTTGTTTTCTGGTATTAAAAAGCTCTGCTGGTCGGGTGGGTGGATGGGCGGGCAGGAGGGCAGGCGGCGCGGTCAGATGGAGGTGCCGTGGGAGGTGTCCAAGGCCTCCGGAAGGACGCCTCCAGGCACGGGCTGGAAGGACATGGCGATGGGGGTCTTCACGGGGCTCTGGCGGAACAGCCCCCCGTTGGGCGACCTGTGTTTGCACTGCATGGAGGGCATGGTGGCCGAGCTGCTCAGCGGCAGAGGCAGGTTGCTGCTGGGCCCTGATGAGAGTGTCCGGCTGGTGCCATGGCTGCTTTGCTCGGGCAGGAAGGTGCTGACCGAGAGCTGCGTGTTCTGGTACTCCCGCGTTGGCTCCAAGGCCTGGCTGGGAGCCAAGCCCCCCATCTCCAGGGCCGAGAGCTCAATGGAGGCTGGGGAAATCTGCTTGTGAGCAATGTCTTCATCCATTAGACTGTTCATGCGCCGATGGACCTGCTCCAGATTCACTTCTTTGTCCTGCAGGGCAAGCACAGGACGGTCAGGCCAGGCCCTAACAGAAGCCCCAACTGGCTTACGACAAACTCTGGGAGGCTGGAGACCCCAGGCCGTCCAGCCTGCTGGACAGTGGGTGAGCATGCCCCCATTTCTCCCACCTCCCCTCAACTGCATGGCCAGTCCTCTGTCACCTGGGGCACAAGTAGCCTAGGACGCTGCCCCCAGGTAGCAAAGACCCAGCAAGCAGGACTTGGCAGCATGTGCCCCTGACGCTGTGCTCTGCTTAGAACCACTGTCACACTAGAGGCAACTCTTGGGAGAAGATGCTGTGAAAAACTGGCAGAAACAGAAGAAAGGAGTCCCATGGGAATGAAAGGGAATGGTCCTTGAGCCCTTAATGTGCCCCACGGATTTGCCACTTAGTGTTCACAATGCTCAAAAGACCTGGTGTGATCATCCCCCCTTACACAAGAGGAGGCTTGGGTTCAGGAAGGTCAGTGGCCTCCCCAGAGTCACAACCCCAGGGAGCGGCAGAGGCAGCCCAGGAAGCCTGGAGCATGCAAAATCTCCAGAGATGCCAGGGAGCGGAGAGGTCCCTGTCTGGGGGCTCATGGGGCGCGGGTCCTCCTGGATGAGGATGGGGGGGTGGGATGGTGAGGGAAGGGACTTCCCAGGCCTCAGCTGACTCTCCTGGTATCGTGAGGGTCTGAGGCTGCCGAGATGCGTGCCCGTCCATATGGTGAATGGTGTCAAGGAAATTGTTTTGTTTGTTCAATTATTTATTTGCTTAAGAAAAGAAACAGAACAAATATCACTCCTTGATATTTCGTCTACATGTCACAATAACTCAAAGAGGCCAAACTGCTTGAAAGCTCCTTAAAGACAAAGACTCTGTAATCTACTTCCTCGATTTCTCCTCAGGTACAAAACCAAGGTGTATGTGGAAGAGCCATGCCAGACCCTTGATGAGGTATTAGAAGTCCTGTTTTCAGGTAGTATTAGTGCCAATGTACCAGGCAAGATTATTTCCACTGCCTATGCTTCCCTGTTGTCAAACTCCAAAAGCAACACCGTGTCAAAGCTCTGCCCCAAGACAGAACATCACAGGCTGTCTAGGAGAAACCTGTCCCCTGCCCACCTTGTAGGGCTGTCAGAAATACCATGACATGTAAAAGCCCTGAATGTGCTTTCAAAAGAAAAAAGGAGCCACACAAATCCAAGGGCCATTCCAGTGGCTGCTTTGGGCTCCTCTGAGGCTGGTGGGAGAGGATATTCCCAAGGAAAAGGCAACCTAAATAACTGGCATGAGCTCCCCTCTCGTAGGAGGGCACATGGGGTTAACTCCCACTAAGTCTCATCCCAGCCTTTCTCAGGCAAGGAAGCTGCCTCTGCAGTCTACTGTGTGCTCCCAGCGCACCCTGGTGTGGAGAAGGCAGGGCCACTGCTCTCTCCACAGCTTTGCTGAAATTCATGACTGGCACACAGGGCTTGGCTTCTGGCAGGACACCTGCTGTCTTCCCCAGAACAAGAAAACGGACAACACCCATACAACAATGAGGAGTTCATTCCAAGCCAAGAGGAAACCTGAAGATAAGAAAGCCAACTGGTTTGAGGGTGGAAGGCACTATGGGGAGTAGATCGTGTCACAGATGGAAGCCACATCAGAAATCGTTGACATGGCCCCATGGGCAGAGCCATCCAGTGATCTGAAGCCCCATATGGCAGAGCTCAGCTCACTGAGGCTGGGAGACCAGTTCCAAGTTAGGGACACCTCTGGATGGCAAGTGTGATGGGTTAAATTGGGGGAAGTGGCTGGAGAGTACCAGGCCTTTACTTAGTTGGACTAAATATGGTGCGTACAATGTCTTTCACTGACTCCTTCAACAGTTTGTAAAATCCAAGTTCTCTTCTTAATGAAGTTACAGCATGGTTGATCCAGCTCTGTGCAACCTTGCTCTTTTCCCCGTATTGTTTCTATGCTTTGTTTCTATTCTTGAATGTTAAACTATTTTTAATAGTTTTTAAACTGTTATATAAGGTATTGGCTGTCTTACTGCTATCAAGCATCAACTCTCCCTTCCCAAAAAGATCTTTTTTTTTTTTTTTTGCTTTTGGGGAATAACTTTTTTCCCACTGGATAAGAGTTTGGCAATGCCCTGCCTACCTATAGCCAAAAGGCAGGACCATGACCCAAGTAAGGACAAGAGAACTGGATCTGAATCCTGAACAAAGAGATAAAGAAACAGGAGATGGTTGATGGTCCACCCATGACAGCGGAAGTGCTTCAAGAGACTTTCTACTCCATGACCACCCTCCTGGGTCTCGCCTCCCAGCCCTCCAGACAAGCCTTGACTTCTGCCCATCACCCAGCATGCTTCTCTAGCCTTCTCACGGCTGCTGTGAGCTCCTGATAAGCTTCTGATGCAGCGTGTTCATGTGTGTCAGCCAAAGTCAGTGCCACAGCTGTGTTGGTAAATATTTGTATCTATGGGCTATTTTCATTTCAAAATACATGAAGGGCACAAGACAAGACAGGTACGAGGAAGCCTGGAAGGTGGAGAAGTTGAAGGAGAATTTCAGACACTTTTGGAGTTTAATAATACAAACTTCCCTTCTCTCTGCAGCCAGCAAAGCTTGAAGAATGAACAAGCCGAGGACCGTCACTTGGCAGAGCCTTTAGCTGATGAAGGGAAACTGATGACCAAGTAAGTGGTCCTGGGATCATTGGAAGAACCAGTTAGTTGCATAATCTTGCCTTTTCCTCCTTTCTATTTTCTTTTCAGGGCTTTAAGAATCCTTTTGAGGATGGAAATAAGTAGGTTAAGAGTAGACTAATTTGGAGTGGGAGGTGAGTGTCTTGGTCTCAGCTGTGTTCACTCTGGATTCTGATAGTTAGAGGAGAGGGCCTGGCCGTTATTTTCATAGTCAATGGAACACTCAGCCAGGACAAGTGTTCAGAGATGCTCCCATGTTGTTGGGGTCTACAGGTAGAGAAAGGAGAACTGTCTGCCAAAGAAGGCCAGAGGGAGCCACAGTTAAAAGTGGGGGAAAAGTGAAAGGAGCCCTCTTACTTAATACTAGGGGAACAGACATAAGGAGAGCTTTGAGGGAAGACCAACCAACGAAAATCTTCTTGAGAAACGTGAGCAGAAGAGGTCACTGAGATAAAATCCTTTGCCAGGGACAAGGGAGAGGAGGTTTGGGGGCAGTATTATAAAAGCAATAGGGCATAGGCACTAATCTAGCATAATAGTCACGGCTCTGAGGGGTTGACCAGGTAATATCAAAGCATCTAGAATAAAGACCAGCCCAGAGTGTAGATGTGGAGACACTCCAATTACCCTAGAGTCAGGATTTTTGGAGGAAAGAACTTAAATAAATAGTGTTTTTAAATCCATATTTTTTCTTGCCTTCAATTAAGTACAAATGAAGCAGTTCCAAGAAGGGCTGCAAAACTGTGCAGTGGGTCTCATCTTCCACTGAGGTTATTCATTAGCCTGTAACCTCTCCACATCAGGACACAGAGAAAAAGTCCATACAGATTGAACAGACTTTCCAAAGAGACCTTCCTACTCCAAATGGCAGTCAAAAAATCCATCCCCTCCACACTGGTGGGACCTATTCTATTCAAATTCTATTACTGCTGGTAAATCCAACATAAAATCAAACCCTTGAAGAAGAGGGTGCCATCATGGTTGTTTAACTGGATAAGAAAATGAGTAGAACTAAGGCAAATACTTTCCTATCTTCTCTAGAAAACACATGCAGCCCATTTCTAAGTCTCCCAATATGTCCTATCAGGTATTTGTGTAGGGGGACAGAGCTGAAGTGCAGAGGATTGGAGAAAACCACCTTTTCTGGAAACTCTGGAAACACTGTTTTCTTGGATCAGATTGAGCACACACCAAGTCATTTCTGGTGGCCCCCTGGCCAAGGAAATAGGAGGCAGATATAATCCACCTGCTCAAGGAAAGAGGCAAGAGTGATTTGAATAATTATCTATATTTTAGACAAAATGGGGCATTCTATTATGTTATGCAAATTCAAATAATGGACTTTTTTATGTGCACTACATCAGTTTACATCCTCATTATCTCGAGGTTTCGGTGTTCAACCAGGTAATGACAGCTGTGGAAAGAGACTTGGAAGCTTGCTGCTGCATTCATTAATTTACTGTAGGTAACTGACCTAGTCAAACAGCCCTGAATATGACATAAAATTCACTGACGGCGTTTATCCATGAATCCAGCTGAATTCCAGCTCTGTGTTTCTCACTTTATATTAAACATGACAACATATGTACCAACAGAGGTTCCTGGAGACCCTCTCCCAGGCATTGTCTTGCAGAGAGATAAAGTTCTGTAATTAAGCCACTGTTCACCAACGTGGAAATAAAACACTGTACTGGAAAACGGTAATTAACTAAACTATCATCTATGTAACAGCCGGTTACACATGGGACTCATTAGAACTGACTTTGTTTGGAGTCCAACAGCTCCTACTTTAAGTTAGGCAGGAACAAAATGGGATGAGGGACTTCCCATCTCATGGGGATGGTCGTAGGAGGTGATCTGTTACCACAGACTAACCAGCTGGTAAATAAGACCCAACCAGCTGGGAGAAACACCATCAACGTGATCTTCTTCTTCTTTTTTTAATTAATTAATTAATTTATTTATTTATTTATTTTATTGACTGTGTTGGGTCTTTGTTGTTGCACACGGGCTTTCTCTAATTGCGGTGAGCGGAGGCTACTCCTCATTATGGTGGCCTCTCGTTGCAGAGCATGGGCTCTAGGCACATGGGCTTCAGTAATTGTGGCACATGGGCTCAATAGTTGTGGCTCATGGGCTCTAGAGAGCAGGCTCAATAGTTGTGGCGCATGGGCTTAGTTCCTCCATGGCATGTGGTATCTTCCTGGGGCAGGGATTGAACCTGTATCCCCTGCGTTGGCAGGCAGATTCTTAACCACTGCACCACCTAGGAAGTCCTCAACGTGATCTTCTGAAGTGTTGCTCCAAAGAATTGCTCCAACCTAAAGGGCTGGGCTGGGGGTCTGAGAGTAACAGCTGGGTAGGAGCAAACAAGCTGGACTTTAAGCCAATGAAGTGGTCTCAGGGGATGAGATGGGCAATATCTCAGAATGCTTTGAGAAACAGTTCTGATGAGCTTAGCTGCAGATTTTGTAGGGGAGGTCAATGAGAGGACAGAGCTAACAGACACCTCCCATTGTACATGGTAGCTGCAGGTACACACGGGGTGAAGAGACTTGCTCAAGGTTATACAATTCTACAGTAAGTGGAGATCCAGGATGAGAGCCCATGTCTACCCAGTTCCAAAACCTGAGCTCCTATCCGCTCAATTTCCCCTTGGTAGGATGGTGTAGACCAGTGGTTTTCATCCTTGGCAGGATATCAGAAGCACACGGGGAGTGTCTAGAAACTACAGTTTCTAGATCTGCCTAATGTGAACCTTTGGGGAATGGTGCCCAAGCATCCGTATTTCTAAAGAGCTCCAGGATGAATCACCTCTGATGTGCAGCCATAACTGAAAGCCATTGATCCAGCTGCAATGGTTCCACCACAATTTAACATTAATAACGTTTTCTTTATAGGATCCTAGACTGGTTCATTCATTCGATAAACACTTTTGAGCTCCTACTGCCAGAGGAGCTAATGTTCTTCGTGAAGCATCCATCTTGGTCCGTGGCACACAGACGGTGTTCGATACTTTATATTCATCACCCTTAATGAGAGGTCCCACTGTTCAGAGACTGAGCAAAGTGACGGGAATGCAGAGGTGGAGAAGCACCAACAGACTCAAAGCAGAGACAGGTAGGTAAACCATTAGTAGCAATTTGGAATCACACCCAACATGGGGTGTTTACACAGGGAGGTAGGAAGGCCCGCAGACATGGGCAGGGGAGGTTTTACAGAGGGGGGTAATATCTGAGCTAGTTTTGAGATACACACTGGTGTATGGTAAGTGTTCAGTGCCTTCTTACTGAAAGGCCCTGGGTGAAGGGCTGAAACATACACTCACTGTCCTTAGCCTCGTGCCAAGGGATCTGATATCAGCAGTATAGCCACTGGGCCAGGCTCAGTTTTCAGCAGAAGCTCTGAACCCCTCTGGGTTAGGGTTAACTCTAACCCTGATCCCTCTGGGGTTCAGAGGTTGTAAACACCTAGCTAGGAGCCAGGATCCTGGCTCAGGGAAAACTCTCAGGTACACCCTTCATCCCCAAACCATCTGGAAAGGCTACGTAGGAACCCCTGCTCTGGCACACTCCTGACGCAAGGCCCAGCAGCAGGCCCATCATTCCCATCCCAGTTCCGCCCCTGCTACTTCTCAGTCCCATTTCTCCAGGGAGAGGATACCTTCCTCAAATGCTGTTGAAGAGAATCAGGAGAGTTAAGAAAATAACACAGGAACCTGAGAATCATGTGGGGCTTGGGGAAGAAAAAAAGAAAAAGGCCCAGGTTCAGTTCTGAATCCATGCAGTGGGGCCTGGAAATCCTGTATTTCTAACAGTGCCGCAGATGCAGACCCCAGGCCTGGTTTGCGAAGGTTTCTTAACCTCTCCCCATCTGAGAGGCAACAACGGTGGTGGCGGTGATGATGATGACAGTGACCAGACCCGCTGCCACGCTGTGAGCTGGCCTATGGAGGGGCCCAGGTGCAGAGATGTCGATGATGGCCTCTGGCCAACAGCCAGTGAGGACATGAGGCCTTTCGCCCAATGGCCCACGGGGAGCTAAATCCTGCCCACAACCATGTGAGTGAGCTTGGAAGTGGATCTGTCCCCAGGAGAGCCTTCAGATGAGACCCCAGCCCTGGTCAACAACTTGATGACATCCTTGTAGGAGACCTTGAGGCAGAAGACCCAGCTAAGCGATGCCTGGGTTCCCGACCCACAGAAACTCTGAAATAATAAATATTTTAGGTTTTAAGGGAAAAATAAAGAAGATAAAATTTACTTTTTCTGGCACACGAGGGTGCCCTGAGATGTGCCTCCTCTTCCCCGCAGCCCTTTCTGTTCACAGGATCCTCAGGAGGGAACAGCCCCTTGGTCACCATTCACCAAGCACGTTCCCATGGGTCACGTGCTGCTTAAGGCAATTTACACACCATCCCTTGTTGAACCTCAGAGCAACACTGTGGGGTTGGCATACATAAATAGGAGAGAAAGTCTCTGCATGGAGGTGAAGAAGCATCAGAGGATGGAGGCAGGGAAAGGTGTACATCTGAGCGGAGAGTCCCTAGCAACAAATCTCCCACGGAGAGCAGGAGTGCATTGTGGGGCTCTGCGGACAGAAGCTGGCCCAGCGGCCAGAACAGAGGGGCCTGGCTCCTGCTCCACCCCCGCTGCCTGGCCACCCTGGCTTCTGGCCACCACTGCCTGCGATGGGAGCAGAGACTGGGTGAGGGCAGGCAGGGAGGGCAGGCAGGGAAGGAAGCAACAGGAATTCCAAGCTCCCAGCCCAGTGACAAACGATTCATCCCTCACTTCTCATGCCATCTCCCATTTGTGCAGTTCTCATCTTTATTTCATGAATATTTTATTCTCAGAGCAATGGCTCCACGTCCCCCATAAATCTAGAGGGTGGCTCTTTACTGCAGCTGCGGTGCGGGGTGTGCTCACCTGCACTGGGTAACTCCATAATCGTCTGATTCCTTAGAAAAAATATGACCTCAAATCCACATGAATATTAAGAGGTTGAACGCACATTACTACTCTTCCCCAAGTAGGTGTCTAAACCCTGAAGACGTCGCAGCATAAGCTGTTAAATACGACTAGGACTCCACCCAAAGACAGGTTTCTGGCTCTTATGAAATATGGGCAATGCCCCAAAATGTAGCATTCTAAGCTCAAGCAGACATTCTCACCTAATTGCAAATGCTGCTCCAAAAGTACAGGCAACCAGTAACACAGAGTAGTTCTGGATTAAATACCATCATTACTTGTCAAAGGTTTTCAGTATATGCTTCTAAAATCCATTGTTTCAACCCCGTTCCTGGTTCCTATTCCCTACGTGATGAGGTATAAACCCCTCAGCCTGGCATCAAAGTCCTTCAGAGCAAGTCCCTGCTTTGCACTCCAGCCTCCTCTACTCCCATCTCCTTGCTGATGGTCCAGAGCTCTGGGAGGTGTGATGATGACTTTGTCTACCCTGTGCTGGTCACCCTGTCCCAAAGACCACCTCCAATCTCCTCCAGCTCGAGAACTAGTACCAATCCTTCAACACTCAGTTCTAACAACTCCAAGACCCAGGAACTCTTCACTAACCAGTATCCCTACCCCATCTGACCCCACCACGCTCCAGTTGGGCTGGGTGCCCCCAAGCTTTGATGGAACCCGCGGCTCATTCCAGGATGGCCTTGATCAACAGACAACAGAGACCGCCTGGCTGACCTCTCTGCCACATCTGCCCACGTGGAGATAAGCTCCCTGAGGAGAAGGACTGTGTTCTTACAGGCATACTTATTAAAGGAAGAAGGAGAGGAAGGGAGAAATTCCATTTGAAAAGCAGAAACCTATAAAAACAGGAAAAAGATGCAACAGTTCTTCCTTTTAACGTGTAACACCCAAAAGGACTGGAGGAAAGGCAGCTATTGCGTTTTATTCAACCTGCTTCTACATCAACTCTCTTTCCTATCTGGAAGCAGGCTGACATCCCCAGGCAGAAAGTTCCACATTTTCTAAGCAGGACTACTGTATTTCATCCTCTTGTGTCTGAGATCCTGGGCTTATATAGAAGCCAAAAAGGAAGCTAGGAGGCTTTCCAGGCAAGAAGGGAGCTGTTCCTCTCAGCTAGGTCATCCCTTGGTCTCCTGGTCTTTCTCTCTTCTTGCCTCTGCCTTTTATGTCTCTCCAGTGATATCTCTCTCTCTCACCCTCTCTCTCTACCTCTACCCCCACATACACATACTGTGACAATTCATTCTGGGCTGTCCAGCCTGGACCTGGCACTAGATACTGAACCAGCGGATGTGAAGAGACCATGACTGGAAGCAGACAAGGATGGCCTCTCCCTGCACCTGACTCACAAGGGACATTCTGGGTCTGAGCCTGTGTCCCCTGGGCTCCACACCGCTGCCCACAACATTTCAGAGTGGTGCCTCCACGCCAGTGCAATGCTCGCCCAGATGGAAAACCTACCCTCCTCCCCTAATCAAAGGGACATTTGCACAGAGGGACATTTGCTGTAAATTTCATTGAAAATTTTCCAGTAGCAAAAGAAGCTTGGGCTGGGACCATTAACTGTTCATTTCAATGGGTTTTCCTCAAATCTCTTCCTTCCTTCTCTCTTATGGGCCAGGGGTGGCAGGAGAGCCCTGAGTCTGTGGGAGACTCTGGTCTTGCATTTCCTTACATGAAGGTAGACAGATGGTGTGAGAGGAAGATGGATGTCCTCAGAACATTTTAGACATGCTGAATCAAACAGCAAACTCTTTCCAGCAAAATCTAAGTGTGATGACAGAGAGCTCACTGCCTGGTATGAATGGAAGGTCTGTCCTCACTCCCAGCCACGTCAGGGGCTCTGTTACAGACTGATGTATGGGGCCATGGCCAGCCAGCCTTTCTGGGCTGCAGAGATGGTGGCCATGGTGATGCTGCCTCTTTGAATGTTGGTGCTGGTTACTTTACTGCTTCTTGTTTGAAATTTACACCTGTTTGTATCAACATAATCTTTAAGTGGAGCTGTGATTCAAGAATTAGCTGAGGTATATGTATGAGGTAGTGACAGCCCTACAGGGGAGTGGCTGGGCTTGTGCTACAGTGCCTGTGTGCAGGTTTCAGCCAGGAAAGCATCATTACCAAATGACACTCCTTGCCACCCTCCCCTAGAGGCTTTGGCTCCAGGAGAACTTTGTGAAGACTTTACATACAAGAAAGAAACAAAGTGAGCTTGAAGATGAGTAAGACCCAGAGGGAAGGAAGTGTGGCGGGCAGAATCAGCTTGCGGTTGGTACCCAAGCTGGGAAGGAAGCGTGCCCAGAACCTGGAGTTAGAACAGAGTGACAGTGGTCCCTGTGCTGGGTGTGCCTGGAGGGACGTGGGCAAGGCTGGGTCCTGCAAGAAGGAAGAGAGGGAGAAGGGATGATGAGGGCACGGGGACAGGTCCCTCCTCACATGCTGGGAGAGCAGGGCCCATGGCCCTCGGTGAACCAAAGAGAACCAGGAAAGAATGCGGTTTCCTCTCTTACCCTACAGCTGGTCTCTCCAGGTCAGGCTGGAGGCACATAGGCGGGGCAGGGTGGGGAAGGGCTCTCTGGCGCTGCTCATGCTGTACCCGCTCTATAGATAAATACACGACTTTAGTGGCCATGGCTGGTGCCTTGGCACTTTGTTCAAGCATGAAAACATCCCCTACATCTGTCCTCTGGCTTTCAAAGCAAATTAAAACCACGACCCATCCCCCAGTATAAAACACTGCTGTCTCCAGAGAAGTGGCTTGGGTAAATACTAACTGGAAGAAAACCGCCCGCCGAGTGGCCCAGTGGGACTCTCCTGCTTCTAGCCTGCAGAAAGGAGAAGCAGGGCCCAGGGCACGGACCTCTTTGGGGGTCTCCTGGTGGCACCGGTTGCTGTTCCACCACAACTCCAGGGCGGCCACCAGGCAGGCGAGAAGGAGGCCAATGGCCAAGATGCAGAAGACCCCAGCGAAGCTGTGCAGCTTGAGGGACTTGCCATCCGCCTGGGCGCTGGTGTGGCTGGTGAGGTCACAGCGGCCCGTGTGTGGCCACCACTTCTGCTTGAGTACATCCAGGTCCCCAGTGTCCTGAAGCTCCAGGATCCTGCAAGACACAATGCATGTGAGCCATAGCCCTGGCCTCACTGACACAGCCACAGGGGCCCTGGCCCCTCCCCACCACGCCAGCCCCTCCACAGATGAGGCTGAACCATCGTGTGGCTCTCTGCCTCAGCTTTTCCCTCCCAATCCTTCCTCTACTCTGCAGGCAAAACACCCTTCTCAAAACATTCATCAGATTTTGTCACTTGCCTCCTCAAAGCCTCAATGTCCTCTCCCACCCTGTCCCACTGCCCATGGATGAAGTCCAATAGCAAAGCACATGACGACCCTTCACATGCAATCCTGGGGCAAGCTCTGAGGATAAAATCAGGAAACACAGAAACGGATGATGCAAACACTCAGAATGTGGACCTACAAAAAGGCTTTCTTTCAAACGTCAATAACTACATCCTAAATTTCTCCCACTGGGATTCATCAAATTGTTCATTCATTCATTGATTTGAGGAGCATCTGCATTGTGCCAAGTATGAAGTTCAACACTGCTGAGAGTCTAGAGGTACTTACCCGGACACTGAAACAATTAGAGCAATCAACATGGAGTCAGAAACTGTGATCAATACAACCAAATGAAAGCAGAAGTGCAAAGAAAGGGTGCATTGGGAGGGTGGCCTGGACTGGAGGGCGAGGGGAGACCTCATCAAGGAGGCGACAGGGAAGCAAAAAATAGCTCACACGGGTTTAGCTCACCTATGTGCCAGGCAATCTCCTAAGTGCTTGACAGTGTTTAATTCTCATATCAACCCTTTGAGAAGGCTACTTCCATGTTCTCACTTCTATAGAGAAGGAAATTGAGGCACAGAGAGGTGAAATATCTTGCCAAGGTCATTTTGTGGTTGGCAAGGATGGCATTCAACAAGGAAGGAAGAGTCTTCCTGGGAACAGAACCATGGTTGAAAGTCTTGTCTGGGGTAAGTGTATGAGAAGCTAAAACCTGGCGAGTGAGGCTGGGGGTGGTGGGTAAGGAGGAGGGGGAGGATGTGAGTTGAAGATGATGAAGCAGGCAGGGCCAAGAATATGGGCTCTGAGAAGGTGGGAGAGGGAGCCTGGATTTTATCCTGCTCACAAAGGTGGGGCAACCCCCACTGCTCCCATATTCCCCGGGTAGGTGTCTGGATGGTGGTTTTCCTTTGTTGTAGAGTTTCATGGAGTCTTTCTGTAAACCCGGGGTCTAGACAGTGAGCCAGTGGTAGCTCGTGGTCCCCGGGCTCCTCACACCCAGGCGTTTCTATTTGTGGAGGTGGGGCTCTTTCAGCCTGGTCCGTGGTGATCTGCTCAGCTGACAACACCCAGTGTGGCCTCTCTGAGCCCTCTGGGTATGCACAGTCGAGAGCAGTGGTTCTTGACGGTCAGGAGAAGCTCACGGCCAACCAGCCACTTGAACACCCTCTGTCCTGGACCTGCATTACAGGCCAGCTGTGATCACAAGCTGAAGCTGAGCTCCGTAACAATGCACGGGCTGTGACTGTAGAGAGGGAGGGTGACAGTCTGGGGCGGGGGGGCCCTGCCCTGTCAGCATCATGGGTCCAGCGTAGCATGGCCTCTCGCTGGCTGGGGAAAACCTGGCTCCATGCAAAGAACAGGCTTTGGAGGCACCAATCCCAGCTGGGTGTCATCAGATGAGTGACTTGCCCCTGCTAACCGTGGCTTCCTCATCATTGCAAGATAGACCCATGACCCCGGCTAGGTGAGTAGACCCTTTGGAACAGGAGCTGTGTGTTACTCTCCATGGCTTCCCCTGAGCAAGCACAATGGCCCAATGGCCGGCACAGCTTGAGCCATCAATGGATGTCTGTTGCATTGATAATGTACGAATGTATGAACTGAACCATGAAAACTCACCTGAACTAAAATGGCTGTGGTGAAACAATGAGAAAATGTTGGCTAAGTGGCCAGGAGCAAGCACAAAAGACAGACTGCAGCTTGGTCACTGAGATAAAGGTACGATTTACACAAGCATTTGGGTTTGCACTTGCTCTGCCACAGATTTCTTCCGTGGCACACGCCATGATTAACTGGGCAGCTGCAGTGTCCCACTACCTGCAAGTGACTCTGGACATGTTAGGGGAGCCACATGTCTGTACCTCCACTGGCTCATGCTGAGCGGCCGTTATGTAAGTCTCTGCTGGCAGGACCAAGTAGGCTGGGCCTCCTGGTAGTTACAGGAGCCCCACGGCTGGATAGGCAGGACCTCAGGGCTTTCAAGAGGACTCGTGGCTGGGCTACTGGCTCACCATGGAGAAGCAGCAGAGTTTTGTATTTATTGGCACAGATCCTGCACTGATGGACACCAGTCTAAATGCAGACTCTGCTATCACACTAGCCACGTTAGGAGACCTCTCAACTTTAGCTCTCGTGTCACTAAAATCTGAGATCATAACAAAAGTGAGATAGGCTGGGACCTGGGGCCCTTTACTGGTGGGCTTGCACTTGTGCCTGGACAAATGTCTCCTGGAGCAACAGAACACAAAAAACCTCTGAGGGACTAAAGATAACTGCATGCATGCACAGTTGGGGCAATTATGAAGAGTAAGATACAAAAGGGCCACCAACCAACTTCCACTTTTGAGCTGCAGGGAGCAAGAGCAGGTCCTGCACATGACCCCCCACACAGCACTGCCACGGGCGCAGGCAGGCCACCGAAGCCAGCACTCCAGCCCGACCCACCCGTCCGCGCCCACCCTCTCCCCCAGCTTGCCCCCCACCCAACTTGGGGAGAGAGCAAGGGAACCTGTTCGTTGTTTTCGCTCCCTCCTGCTGCAGCACGAGTTCCAATAAAGCCCGGCTGGAATTCCTCGTCTGGCCTCTTATCAATTTCTATTGATTAAAGAGTCCAGGGACCCAGGTCAGTAACAAAAGCACCTACTTCACACGAGTTACTATGACCAAGTGAGAAGAGGGAACACACGGGACCACTCAACTCAAGATGTAGCGAGCAAGCAGCACTCCATAAAGCTGGTCAATACGGCACCTCACTCTGGTGTCGCACTGACCAGCAGCCCTTCCCATCCAATATTGACATGAGCTGCCTTCTACTGAGGACACAGTAGCGGCTGATCATTTTACATTGTTTTTTTATTTTTTTTTATTTTTTATTTTTTGGGGGTACACCAAGTTCAATCATCTGTTTTTATACACATATCCCCATATTCCCTCCCTTCCTTGACTCCCCCCCTCCTCGAGTCCCCCGCACCCTCCCCGCCCCAGTCCTCTAAGGCATCTTCCATCCTCGAGTTGGACTCCCTTTGTTATACAACAACTTCCCACTGACTATCTATTTTACAGTTGGTAGTATACATATGTCTGTGCTACTCTCTTGCTTCGTCTCATTTTACATTGTTTTAATCCTCACAACAGCCTGCAAAGTAGTTCTTAGGTTTACAGATGGAACACCTGAAGTTCAGCATCTAGGTGACTTGCCACTGCTGGCAATTAGCAAGTGGCATAGCTGCTCTTCAGAGCTGGGTCACGCTGACCCAGGAGGCCATGCTCTTTCCAGAACACCAGGCTGCTAAGTGCAGTCCACCGGCTCTCTGAGAGTCAGTTCCAGCCTAGGGGATGGTGAGACTCGGACCGGAGCAGGGCCGTGGGGCCCGATTCCCACTCCTCCGCTCATTAACTGCGATGCTAGGCAGGCAGTTTCATTTTGCGGATGCTTCCCTTCTTCCTGATCCTTATAACTGTATGCGTTTTTATGCCCGATATTATTCCAGGAAGAATGTAAGGCAATTTATAGGAAAACACAGAATAAAATAAAAACAAACAAGCAAATCCAAAAGAAAATTTAAATATGTAAGCAACAGAGGAGAGATAAAACAAGGCACAGGCACAAAATGACTCCTGGAACGAGGCTAAACTAATGCACACCATAATAAGCTCTACTCCTGCCTATGAGTAAACCAGAGCGATAATAGCCACTTCCTGAAGCCAGTCGTTCTATTTTCCAGACAGATATAATTGCAGGTGCTTTCCTTTAGTCAATAGTCATGGAACCTGCTACACAGTAGGTGCTCTATAAATGGCTATTAAGTTGCTAAACATTTGCTGAATGCCTACTCTGCATGCCGTGGTCCACAAAAGGGCTACAGCACTCAACCCCAGTCACACACACGTGCACGCATAAGTTGTAGCCTAAAGACCCAGTCCTCTGGCAAAGCAAAGGAACATGTCCGTATTCAAGGAAATAACTGAGCCGCTGGGACTCAGGGAAGGAAGGCTGCAGCAGCTCCAGATAAGACTGGGATCTGCTATTCACACAGGACCCTTTTTCTGTCCATGGCATGGAGCACAGCTTCCTGGCCCCGCCCCCTTTCTCCTCTCAGGCGTGACCCAGCTAAGGGCAGCTCACAGTTCTGCCTGCATCATATAAAGGAGCCTCTTAAAGAACCATCGGCAGCAGAAAGTTGGAAACTTTGAAGTCTTGAGTGCTCCCCACAAGTAGGCAACCTTCTACCCAGGTGGGGGAGGGAGGGACGCTTCCAACCCAGGAAAGGCTAAGACATAGACCAATGACAATACTTCAGGAGGCCAGCACAGCCCATTGGGGACATTTACTTACAGTCATAGAACACGTGGCCTTCTGATAAAAGCAAAGGATAATTAATCACTTCCTGCCAGAATAACACAGAAACTGGACTAGCCACTTTCATGTTCATTGAACGATCCAGCCAAGAACCAAGCTCTCTCCTCTCTCCAGTGTGTCAGTGTTCACTTCAGCAGACTTTCAGGGGACCTCTGAGCAGTTTGAGGGCACGGGAACCCTAAGCTTTCCACACTGGGGACCCTGTGTTTCAGTGAGCACTGTGTTGGGGCACATGAGCTGTCTTGGTGGTGGTGCTGCTGCTGCTGTGTTGGTCCCACAAGCTCCCTTACCATCTGTTTCAGAGAGGTGCTCAAGAGGTTGATGGCCTGGGGAATGCCCTGAGCATCCTGTCTCAGAAGACCAAGTAGGGTAAACCTCAAGAACACCACTGTCTTATACATCCTGGAGAGAAGCCACCTCTTCTTCATGCCTTTAATCCAAGCAATTGATAAATCACTACTCCTCCTTCTCGTGTGTCATCCCTCTCTGCTCCAGGGAGCAAAGGGAGGCATGGAATGTACACTTGATTAAATTCTAAAGAAAACCCAAAAGCCTCATTGAACTTAATTAGTTCTACCCCTTCTCCCAGTTTTGCAAACAAGCCACTGAAAGAATGGTTTCCAGGCTCTCCTCCTCAGCCTTTCCCTGATGGGGTTTAGGCTCAGTGCTCGTGATAGGAAGAGCCCAATCAACAGGTGGGAGGAAGGAAGTGGTAGGGCTTGGAGATCCAATAGCAACATGGGCACAGCAGTGGGGTTCAGGGGACCTGCCTTCTCCTTCCAACTCTGCCAGTAGCTGGCTGAGCCGCCCTCAGCACACGTTACCCTCTCTGAGCTTCAGGACATTAAACGAATGATCTTCAACAATTCTCACCCCTCCAAGCGGATGCTCCTCAGTGCTGGAGAGCACCTGTTCATCAGGCAACTGGGGCTGAAGTGTCCAGGTGAAAAGGCCAGGCTTCCCCTAAGCCTCGACCTTTTCACCTGGACACTTCTGCCACAGTTTGGATTTTGGTGGACAAAGGCAGAGCTCTAGTTCTGCTCCTTCACCCTCCAGGATGTCACCCCACAGACATGTGTGAGTGGTGGGCTTAGACATCCTTGGGGACAAGAGCCCCTGTTATCAGCCTGGCTCCTGGGAAGAGGCCACGAGCTCACCCATGCTCTTCACCTCCATCCTCTCTGTGAGGCCAGGGAACCCGGTCAAGGACTAAGGTAAGTTCTTGTGGGGAAGTGAGAAATGGGGGATGGGATGATGAGAGATTATCTTCCTCAAGGAAGCCCATCAGGTGTCCAGACTGAGCACATGGAAACTCAATCACACCCAGGAGTTCAGAGAAGATCAAGTTCAAGGGATGGACTTGCACCAGAAAATCACCTGGGAAGCTAGAGGCCAATGAAAACTAGACACACATTCATTTCTGGTGGACAGGGTCTATGTGTCTTTGCTTAGGCCAGAACACCCCTGTCTACACAGTGTTTCCCCCCCACTTTTCCCCAACATGCCTACCATTGCTAGTATTAATTACCAGGAGCTGATCCGGAAAGGATGGGGAGGAGGCAGGAAGTGAGGGCCAGGTCCCTGCCCCACTCCAGCAGGTAGCATCTGTCCCCTCAGCCCCTGTGCAGGTGAATACGGAGTCAATCTGCTTCTCTGGCCCCAATTTTTCACGTCTCCACACTGACTCTTCCCATTTTGCATTTACCTTAAGAAGTTATTATTGGGCCCTTGCCAGATCCAATTCATCTTTCATTTAATTTTACATTACTAGGTCTGTCTGGCTAACTCCTACTCAACCTTCAGGCCTCAGGTGTCACCTCCTCTGGGAAGTCCTCCCTGGTCTTCTGGGTCTGGTCAGAGGCCCTCCTTTGCCCTCCTGCACCCCCAGAACATCCTCTCTGTCTCACTGACCGCCCTGTGCTAGCACTGCCTACGCGCATCGCAGCTCCCACTGAGACTATATAGCTTCACGGGAAGGTTACACATACTTTCTCTTTTTTATCCCAGGACCTGGCACAGGACTAGCTGGGGGTGGTGGCAGCGAGAAGCATGTATCAGTACATAGTTGGCACTGAGGAAAACATGATGAATGAACAAGTTTGTGTTGGCTCTCATCTCCTGAAGGATGGTTAAACCCCAACCAGAGCACAGGGGTTGTCGGCGGCTCTTCACTGACCAAGCCTACCTCTGTGAGAAGAGGTCCCTGTAGGGACTGCCGTGCTGCAGGGCGATCCCGTAGCCCTTGCTGCTAACACTGTTGCCAACGACAGTCACGGAGCAGTCGTCATCTGTCAGGGCTGCGTACTCCACCACGGCCACATCCCACAGAAAGGCGTAGTTCCCCTTCTTTGCCTGAAAGACCAAAATCAACGTGAAGTCAGACAGACCTGGCCTCCCGTATTATTTTCAAGCGGTGAGCCTTCTCAGAATGGTGGGAGTTAAGGAACCCTCCCCAATGGTCCTCCTGCCCAACCAGCTGGCACAACAAACTCGCCTCTTTTCTGGTCTGCGGATTCCACCCCTGGCTGATGCCACTCACTGTGGTTAGACGTGGAAGGATGTGACGCTGCCTCCAGGAGCCCCCAGTGCTGCGCATCTCACAAAGAGGTGGGCAAGGTGAGCTGCACGTGGGCTCTAAGCTAGCCTCCTGGTCCCAGGGGCACGGACCTATTCCTCAGAGTAGCGAGCTCGCCCTGGAGAGTGCAGGAAGTCTGACCCCAGGGAATTGAGATTTTCCCATTGGAGACTTAGGGGGATGCCTAATAGTATCCATTTAATATTTCTACTTAGAACTTGACTGAGTCCTGCTTAAGGTGAACATGGGAGACGGCCCTAGAATTAGGGTCCCTGAGTGGCTGCGACTTAGTATCTAAGCCATGAACTTGCTTTGCCTGGGGAAGAACCCATTAAGGACAGGGTCCTGATTGTTACGGAGCCAAGCTGGGATTCTGCCACTTCCCTATCACTGGCCATACAAACGTGTGCACACACAAGCACACATGGACAAACACACACGCACACACAGCCGCACACACACATTTACATGCACACATATATACACGCATGCATGTGCACACACACACGTGTCTACACAGAAGAGGCTTCTGGTGTCAGTATTTCTATATCTATGCAACGGTGCCAAATTATTCCATCGGGAATTTGCCTGCAGCCACAGCTGAGGTCCCACTCCATCACCCCCATCCATAGCAGACGTTCAAGTAATCCTGACTTGGCCTGGAGTTGAGGCACTCAGAAGGAATATGAGCTGCTTTGCTTTTTGGAAGAAGATGCAAACTAGACATTGTCACTTGGCCAGCTTAAAATAGAGTATGATTTTCTTAATGCAGCCAAGAGCCTGGTTTTAATTCTCTGGTGAACACAGAGACACCTCATGCCTTCGTCTCCCCTACCACGGCTCAGACTAGATGCTGGAAGACCCCAGCCTCGGGCAGTGGCAGGAATGAAACATCACAGGTAACAACCAGCCACGCTGGCAAGCTACGAGCTTTGTGGTACTGTCAGCAGGGGTGTTACTCCCCTTTCCTGCCTTTATTCAGTTGTCCACTGAGAGTTTCCAGAGAATGTCACAGCTGCTTGGATGAAGCTTATCAAGATTTTGCTTCTTTCGGGATCCTAAGTGCCCATGGGCTTATTTTCTCATCAAGAGTTTTCCATCGGAAGGACCTGTGGATAGAGCGTAGCCTCCCCCTGCCAGCAACAGACTGCTCCTAGCCATTCACACAATTTTGCCCGATGACCTTGTAAGAAATGACACAGACCATGCCACCCATTGACATTCACCTCAGGGAACAATCTAACTACTAACTCAGAGCCTCTTTCCCTGGCCAAGTCAATTTCAGGAGTCCCCAAAGGGTGTTGACCCAGGTGGCAAAATTACACTCATCTCTCTCCCTTCACATGGGCAGATAACAGTCTTTGAAATTTTTTCCTGCTGGCAAACACGTCTTCTCATGAAAAGATATAAATTTTCCACCTCTTAGCAACCGAGTTTCGTAGCAAAATGTTGACTTGTGACCTAATATTTGGCTCCCATCCGACTCTGGAGCCTTTCAGACCCATGCTCGCAATTCGACAAGACAATCAGACATTGTTATTTGCACGATTTCAGAAGGGCATGTCATGTTGAAGAGAGAAGTAAGAGTAAGTTCGTTTCTACGTTTTGAGTGATGTTCCAAGAAGGAGAAAGAAATAAGCTGGCCCAGCTCGAGCGGAAATCAGCTCTGACAAAAGCCTGGCGTGGCGATTTTAATGGGGCACTTGGATGCAGCAGGCCACAGGCATCTGTGGCTCCAGTTTGGGCTAAGTGACAGGTGAGCACAGATGCATGAAGGAAGCAGCATTTATAGTCCCACTGCCTAAGCTGAGAAGGCAGAAAACATATGGAAGGGATGCTGGCGATGTCTCAGCTGCAAATCCCTGCTAACCAGGAAGGCAGTCAGGGAAAGAGGGGAAAATAGAAGTTCTCCTTCTTGAGTTGCGGAATGACCCCAGGCACTCAATCTCCATATCTGTAAACAGGGACTAAATTTACTACCATATTTCTTATGTCTGCTTCGAGAAGCATGTGGTTGGTCCCTAATCTACCTGACGATGCCAGAACAGGGAGGACCTGGAGAGGCTGACGTGCCTCTTATGTGTGGGCCAACTCAGAAACTGCAGTTGCAATGCAGCTCTATCCTTATAAAATACTCGCCATCCTCAGCATCCCTTCCTCACTTCCTCAGCATCCCAGAGCTTCCTGGGTCCTCTTCTGCTAGCCTCATGCTGAGCAAAATGTACCATCAAACCTTTCCTGGGTTTCCCAAGTCCATCAGTTTCCAGGGCAACTTCCTGGATCTTACAGATGTCTCCCCAATCTTCCTGATGTGTCACAGCCCCTGTATGACACAGACGTCTTCTTAGGAAGGACCATGCTCTCAGGAACACTTCGGATGCCAGTATCAGAAGCTCAAACACGCCATCCGCCATGGCTACATCCCCTCTACATATACCATCTTCTGGCTCCATGCAGAATGAACGCCCCATAACCTCCCCACAGTTTTAAGGCTCTTCCTTATAGAAGCAGAACAAGTTTTCCATGCAGCCCCTAATAATTCTGTATCCGCCTTCTTACTCTGTGTTGCTTGCCCAAAAGGTCTGGCTTCTCCATATGTGAGGGACTCCAAATATATAAAAAAAATCTGCCTTCAAGAGGTCCAAGAGTTTCCTCTCTTTCTCTCCCCTCCTATCACAGGCTCATCCTCTGCCTTTCTTGAGTCTGAGCATCTCTCCCATTCTGCTCACAGTTCAGCTCCCTCCTCTGTGGCTCAGCCTCTTATCTCGTCTCTATTTCCATTGGGAAGGCATTTCTATCCCTCTCCCTCCACCCTCCATCCCCTCAATGCCATGCCAGAGACCTCTCACACTTTAAGACATTTGTCACTTCCTATTTATATTAACTACTTCTTTCTGTTGAGGACTTTTTCCCAGTCTCTTGGAAAGACAGAGTATTGGCAGGAATCTAGTCTTTTGTCAACTGTGTGCCATTGGCTGCTCTTCACAGAGAAAGAAGGGTGAACGTGATACCTTCCTGCTAGGGCCGGGAGTCCTTTGGCTACTTTGCCACTTTCTGTTCATACCAACTCATCCTTCCTTGTGTCTCCAGGTCCTGTCCTTTTCCTAATTCCCAGGGGGGCTGTGGGGAGTTAAGGAGGATGTTATCTGAAATCAGGAGCTATAGGCAGTGAGCTGTTTACAAATAGATTATTGACGTTTATTTCATAAAGTCTAAAAGATGGAAGCGGTACCACAGATTTGTGTTCTGCATTAAAACAAAACGAGAACAAATACTGGATTTTACCTCTTTAATGAGTTAAACTACCTTTATCTGGCTGGCCCATTTATAATACTAAATGTATTCCTAACTTCCAATCATTGACTTACTATACATCAATGCCTTGGAATGTGGCTGTTGGAAAGTTAGGCTGGAGACAAGGCTGGTAGATTCAGCCAAGCCTTCGCCAAGCCCCTGGCTCTGTGCAAAGCCTAAGTGTGCACAGAGACCCAGAGCACCCTTCAGAACTGGCTCTGGGGTCCTGGGACTCCAGCCCAAGATCCCTCCAGGAGATGTGAAGACATTTTTAGATCATCTGGAGGTCTGAAAGTTAATATAGCCTAGAAATATAACTTCCTACTCCCACAGTTTGTTTGTTTTTAATTGATCACATCCAGCATTAGTGAGGCTGTGACAAAGTGGGCATGATCCTTCGTGGCAACAGGCATCACAGAACGACACAGCCCTTCAGAAAGTAACGCAGCATCCATAACACGAACATCTAAAGCTGCACACATCCTCTGCCCTATAGCAAACTAAGGACTTAACCTAAAGTAAGCCAAATGCATCTATGTATCAATGATATGACAGACATTTTAGATATAATATTGACTATAAAGTAAGCATGAAACAGTTTAACTATTTAATTTAGGAAAATAATTTAATAAGTTACGGTTCACGAATGTGATATGGTTTTATGCAACTGATAGTAATTATAAAGACTATGCAAAAACATAGAAATATATATAATATAGTATGTGTGTGTGTATATATATATACTATATAGTGTGTGTGTGTGTGTGTGTGTGTGTGTGTGTGTGTGTAGTAGTAGTAGTAGAAAACAATAGGATGGATACACTATTATTACTGTTCCATATACATGTGAAATGTACTATGCCAAAAGATGGACAGGAATGTTATATAATAGAGGGGGATTAGTGATGATACTTAGGACAAATTGATTAAAATATTTCTTTAATCTTGTCACACAATCTGTGCTATCGCACACTACATAGGTACCAGATCTGATCTCTGAACCAGATTCAATCTCCATTGCCTTGTGTGTTCTTGGATACTAAAGGCACCTTTGCCATCAACAGAACACAAGGTCTGTCAGAGCTCTCCAGTTTCCCAGGGCACTGGCTCCCTGACACTACCCAAATACCTCGGAAAGTCTCCCTTACATCCGTGGCCTGCATCTAAACATTTGGCTTCATTTCACTCTCTTCTTTCCCTAAAAGAAAAAGAAAAGGCTCTTTTGGTTCACACATAAAAGAATAGATGTGAGGACTTTGGGGAAAGGAGGAAAGAACACTTTGAAATTGGATAAAATGTCAAAGAAAATGTCAAACTGGCATCCCAGGATGCCAGGACAGCAGCAGGTAGACAGATCACTCCTAGTTTGTCTCCCAGGAAGCATCTTAGCAAACAGAATCCAAGCCCATCTCTGAAGTCCACTTCCTCCCCAGTCCACCCACACACTGGTTCACTGCTACAAATGGAGTGTGATTGAGACCATGGGGCTCTCTGACCCCAGTACTTAGAGCATCCTCCCTAACATTTGGGGGAACATGATCAGCTGGAGGAAGGCTGGGTACCATAAACAGAGCCACAAGTGAGCTGGGATATTGGATGACTCATCTCCATTGCTCCACACTGGGAACAAAATAAGACTGCATTGCCCTTCACTGCACCACTGATTCGGCTCTTCCCAGAACTCGCAGCACAAACTTTCAGAGACAACAGCCTTGGAGGCGAGAACTTCATAATGCTCTTCTACCCCATCCTAACTGCTTTCAGAAAGGGACAAGCAACCACACTATCCCCGCTAAACAAGAATGCAGGTGCTACAAACATCAAACACAAATGCTATTGGAAAATAAATGCTAAAGGAAATCAGGTGTCTACGCTGCCAGGTACAGGGTAGGCGTAAAGTACCTGCTGGATGCCGGGTTGTCAGAAACCTGATTCCTTTTCTATCCATGGTATAACTCTGCAGGGCTGAACACTAATCCCGTTTTACGGATGAAGAAACTGACACTCAGAAAAATAAAGTAACTGGTCCCAAATAAACCCAGATGGTGAGTAGTGGAGCCGGTTCCACTGGAGAAAGACAGTCATTGCCACTCCCATTGGTTCTATCACCAACAGCGTTCCCCTGGGAAGTGCTCAGAGAGCAAGGGCACCATAGAGGTTTCCCTGGCCCTCTTTTCATGAGTCCAAGCAGAGCAGAGGGGAGAGCACAGGTTTCTTTGGCTCCAATGACTGTCTTCCTCCAGCTTTATAGATGTGGTTCGTGGAATGGCTAAAACGCTGGGAGAGGGAGGACGCAGGGGCCTGAGCTGTCTGTGGATAGGGATATTAGGGTATCAGGGCCACCTTGGAAACCTGATGCAGCCTCACCGGCATTAATCATCCAGTGTCACGCTCATTGTCTCTCCTTGCATCCACCCTTCATGCCAACAAAGCAGAGCTCAGCATCTCTAATCTTAGCTCCTAAGGTCATGGTCACAAAATGGGCAACACATCGCCACAGGTATCCTGAATCCTGGCTACAGTGATACATTATTATGCACTGCGCCAAATCACAAGATGCAACTGTAAAACCCAGATTATCTATGGAGAAAAGGACAATTTTACAGTCTGCTGGTAGGAGTGTGGGCTGGCATGATATTTCTGGAATGGCAATTTGGTGGGGAGAATCAAATGCTTTCAAAATGTGCATATGTAGCAGCTCTACCCCTAGGGATTCATTCTAAGGAATTATTCCCTTTCAGAGAAGATGTCTGTACGAAGATTCTCAGGGTAACACTGTTTAAACTAGCAATACTTGGAAACCATCTAAATGCTCGACAATTGAGAATCAGCTAGGTAAATGATGTATTAGATGATGGAATATTATGTTACCATTTACTATGGTGTTTTAAAAGAGCATTCCCTGCTAAGGGAAACAACTGTCCATGGTGAAGAAGAGCCAGCCTGGGTTCTGGACTCCAACGGTACAGATACAAATCCCAACCCCAATGCTTGCTGGTTGTGTAAGTGCCGATAAGATGCTTAACATCTGTGAACCTCAGATCCCCTGATGTAGAATGGTTCATACTTCACAGAGTTCTGATGACAATTAAATCCCTCAGTAAATGTGACATGCTGAGAGTTTTGCCTGGCATGTGGTGAGCACTAAATAAATGATAACCAGTATTATATTGTTTAGTGAAAAAGAACCTGTTACAATAGAGTATTTACATTGGGATATCTTTTTAAAATATTATGTAAGAACTTTATGAAGAATCAAAATCAAGTACCAAATAGTATCTTTGGGTGGCTTCTGCTGGTTTCTTTCAATCTCCTGTGCCTCCATGTTTTCTGCAGCTCAGCAAGCATTTCTTCTGTGATGCAGCTGCCCAAGAGGGTAATTTTAGGGATTCAGCCTCCTTCATAGGGCACAGGGTAGTGAAAATAGCAGGATTCTGGATGAGGACAGACCCACTGCCATATCCCAGCTCTCTGGTGAACCTACAGACTTGGGGATAATAATCACTTCCTAGAGAACTATTCTGAGGACAAAATGACAGGACACAATGCACTGTGCCTGGCACACAGAGAGGACCCAAAACAAGCTCCTTCTTCTCTGACTGGCAGTCTCCAGCTGGATTCAGATCAATACATCAGCTGTCATTCAAACATCTTTCCTCCCACCCACTCCCCTCCTGTCAACCATTCCTCCACCTTGACCAAGTCAGCAACATACTCTCTGTGGGGTGTGTGTATGAGTGTGTGACTGTGTGTGTGTGAGTCTGTATATGAGTGTGAGCACCACAGCCCCCAGGGAAGCAGCAGAGAGGTGAACTCAGGTACCGAGCACCTGGAGACCACACGGGGTTTAGGAAAAGGAGACCTTCAGCTGGAGAGACGGTGCCTACATCTCTTCGGTCTTTCAGAAGAGTAGAAAGAGGCCTCCAAAATGACGTGACAACGTAAGGTAGACAATCAACGGGTCCCTCGGAAGTGTTCATTGTTCATATGCTCCTGAGGAGGCTGCAAGGAAACCTGCCACCCAAAGAGTGAAAGAGAATGACTCTTCACCTGGATCAGCCCCTGGACCAGCACAAGCAGGCCAGGCGGGCTCAGTGGGAGGGGGAGACGACAGCCAAACGCTCCCACGATTAGTGCAGTGGCTGCTTTCCTGAAGCGTCCACAGGGTACAAAATCAATTTGGCTCCTGGCTTCAGAACAGAGTGAACAGGATGGAGCTGACAGTGAGATAACCCAACCAAAGGGGCAGCAAGAACACCTGGTAGAGGGATGTCCTGTGTGTGTGTGTGTGTGTGTACGTGTGGCCACGAGCACAGGCCTGAGGACAACCCTGAAGTTTTGTCATGGTGGCTGGTCCCAGGGAGGCCACCTGTTACCTGGGCAACAGGACCCAGATGATAGAGACAGCCCAAGGCTATAGCAGCAGAAAACAGTTCTTGATGGCCAGGCAGTAGGTCTGCAAAACAATTTCTGCAAGTGATTACCTGCCCCATCCTGGTACTCCTGTGTCCTAGAGTAACAGAGTCAATAGTGAGAAGCAGAGGTAGTGGTGGAAAGAGTGGCAAGTCATTTCTCAGCCCACGAAAGCCATTACCTTCTCTTTGGTTCCTTAACTTCCTTTACAGAATCTTTAACTCCATTTCACAGAAAGCATGGCATGGTATGTGGGTGAGAACAAAGGTCTTGAGACGGGGAGACCAGGCCTTCCTCCAGTGTCCTTAGACAGCCACCTGAACCCTCGGAGCCTGAGTGACCTCATCTAAAAGGCAGGAGTAGCAAGGCCCACCCGCCGCTCAAACTTAATACAGGAAGAGATAGCACAGAAAGTGTCTGATGCATTGAAGGAACTTGAACAATAAGACACTATCCTTATGATCACGACAATCAGCACTGGCATCATCCTTACAGCTTAAAGTTGGGATCCTCATTAAAATGCAGTTGCCTTGGGGAATGTAACACTTGAAATTGTCCTCAGTCGCCAGCCTGGTAAATTAGAAAGTCTGTTAGACGGGGTCACAGTCTTGGCCCAGTTACTGACTCACTACAGATTTGTACAAATGGAAGCTGAGCCCAGACAGTCCTTAAGATCGCCTCCAGCTGTAACATCCTCCAAGTTTATAATATAGACCAGTGGTCCTCAAAGAGTGTTCCCTAGAACAGCAGCACCAGCATCACTGGAGAAATGTAAATTCTATTCTGGACCCACTGAATAAAAGACCCTGGGAGTGGGGCCCAACAATCTGTCTCCATAATCTCTCCAGGTGACCCTGATGTGTGCTAAAATTTTGATCCAATGATAGGCACCACTGTGTCAATGAATTTCTGATCTTATCTTGAGAGTAGGTTTAGAAAGGAAAAGAGTATTATGGCTCTCTGGTCTTGAGTTAAAATGGAGGAGGGAATAGCGTAGGGTTGAGACCAATGCTACTGAAAACAAACCTTAAAGGAAAGTCACACTTTATATCTTCTTCTTGAAAATCACTCTACTTGGTGCTTTCCCATCCATTCTCTTCCTAGAAAGTTCACGATAAATTTGCACAGCATAAACTGTGTCCATTTTCCAAGGGAATTGAGACTCAAAAAGGACTTTGCTCAAGACCCCAGAAGCAGCTATTCTGGCAGAGCTTGAATGTCTTCCAAGGTCCCCTTGACTGCAAATGGCCTTCCCTTCTCCCACATCCAAAGTTCAACATCAGTAGCCCCAAAGAGCCACACAGAGCTCCCTGAGCAGCTGGCTGTTATCACGCTGCCAGATCCCGGACAAGCTTTGCTAATGATGTCTGCCGCCAGCACCGAACCTTACGAGGGCTTTATAGCTGCTTTTCCTTTTAGGGCCTCTGGCACTCTGGGAAGAAAGAATCTTATTTAGTGAACCAAGTATTATCTCAGTGGGAGAAGGTTTCTCATATCTCCAAGGGAGAAGAAGTTGGCTTGGTACAAAGGAAAAAAGAAAAGCGCTAATTTGGAAGAATCAATGGCTCCTTCTTCAAAAGTCTGAAATTATACACCGTCAGCAAAACTAGGGGCCATAAACAACCTTCTCAGCAGGGCAAAGGGACACATTGATTTTCAATGATTTGTCAAAACTTTAAATTGTCCGAAGACCATGATAAATAAGAATCTGATCTGAGATATTCCGTGGGAAAGATTAAGAATGATCTAAAAGAAAGAGTAATTCAGTTTGCTTAGGTACAAAATAGATTATGAAGAGCCAAGAATACAGTATGAGAAACACCCATGTAGGAAAACAAAACAACCTAAGAATACATGAACCCAGGTAGCACAGAGGACAGGCATCTACGTGGTCAAACATTCCATGAAGAAGCACAGGAATAGGGCCTTGCAGATGCTCCTCGTATGCATGCAGGCATGAACGCGCAGGTGCATACACACACACACACACACACACACACACACACACACACGGATGTGAGCCCCTAGCCACACATGTCCTTTCACTGCCCTAGCATGATGTCTGGCATATGGCTGGTGCTGAATAAATATGCGTAAAGCGATGAATGCAGAATTGAAGGGATGACTACTAGAATCTGAGAAGTCTGGGTGCTTGAATCAAAGCAACCTGGCTTGGCTATGTCCTATTTGCCCCTCCAAGTATGCCTTCCATTCTTCTCCATACTGTACTCTCCTCCAGAGGCTGATTTGATGGATGGTATCAATGGTCACCCTTGGCCTCTGGCTAAGAGTCACTTCCTAAGATTCAGGAATAAATCAAATACTAATACTATTAAAACAACAATCTTACCAATAAGCACTATTCATTCAAGCATATGTTCTCAAACTTGAGAGGGCATGAGAATCCCCTGGAGGGCATGTTCAAGTACAGATGATTAACCTCCCCCAGCTTCCCTCTTCCAGCTTCTGATTCATGATATCTAAAGGAGGGCCCACGAATTTCACTTCTAACATGTTCCCAGATGATGCTGATGCTACTGGTCCAAAGACCACCCCTGGAGAGCTATTGTTCTCTACAAGGTATTGCACTCATTCATTCACATCACCTCTACTCTTTACAATAAATCTGGGAAGACTCAATATTATTATTTCTATTTTTCAGATGAGATAACTTTGTCCAGGAGTAAGTTAACTTACCCAGGATCTCATCTCTGGCACAAGAATGGTGCAAGAACCAAACCCAACTCTTGTTAACTCAAACCCCACATTCTATTCGCCATGCTATGTGGCCTTAACTGAGCACTTGACTCCATTGAGACGAAGTTCAAGGGAACCCATGAAACTACACCCTGAGGCCAGCGTGGTTTTGCCATCTACAGCCAAATCCTCAGTGTTTCTTTAGCCATAACTCAGACTATGCAGGAAGGAGAGAGAAGCAGTAAAATGCATGTGATCACGATTCATATTAAAGACTACCCCTGAATGGGTTCAGAGACCATCCCTGTGGGATGTTGAAGAGCCTCATTCTCTAATCCCATTTGTAGCTAAGGAGGCCTTTATGGCCTGTGCTAAAATGTCAGCCTTGAGAGAGAGAGAGAAAAAGAGAGAGCTCTTACAATAGCCTTTCACACTTTGAGGAGCCACAAAAGAGGTCACGTCCTGACCAAAAAGATCCAAATGGACTCCCATCCCTCACAGAACAAGCTCTGAGCTCTACCTGTCAGGATGTGCAGCTTTGTAAAGTCAAAGAATCTGAAAGATGCGCCTGCAGGGGCACAGCCCGGCTAGACGCTGAACACTGACTAGAAAGCGTAGTGATGCCTGCTTATCTCTTCCCCGCATAACTAACTGAGGTCTGAGATCCGGGCTGCACGGATAGGTTCAAGACCTGTCAATGTGAGGATGCTTAAAATATTAGAAATACCAAATTTCACTGCTGAGGATTTTCTTTACCAGGCTCCCCACCATTCCTGTTCCCTTTATCTGACCCTTGGGAGGCATGCGTCTCTGAGCTCTCGCTGTTTTTATGACTTTTCCTGACTTGAGTTAATCCACCTCTCATCTCTCTCTCTCTCTGCTTGTCTGCCTTTGTCCACCTTTGTGTGTGTGTGTTTCTCTCTCTCTCTCTCTCTCACACACACACACAGTAAAATTTTTAAACGTAGGTTCAAAGCCAATCTTAATCTTAATACCTCTGTGTTGGATAGTAAAGGGACTCTTTATTAGAGGTTCCCATCCCAGCGGAAACAACTACTTATACCTAAACAGGTTTTTTGTTGTTGTCTTTTTGTTTTTCAAATTGAAGTATTGTTCATTTGCTAAACCGTGTTAGTTTCAGGTGTACAGCATAGTGACTTGGTTTTTTTGTTTGTTTGGTTTTTGAAGATTATATTCCATTATAGGTTATTACAAAATATTGGGTATAATTTTCTGTGCTATACAAGCTATATAATCCTTGTTGCTTATGTATTTTATTGGGTTGGCCAAAAATTTCAAACTTTGGCAACCATATGTTGGTTTATGTCTGTGAATCTGTTCCTGTTTTGTATATACATTCATTTGTATTGTTTTTTACATTATCACATACAAGTGATATACAGTACTTGTCTCTCTGACTTTTTTCCCTAAGCATAATATTCTCTAGGTCCCTCCATGTTGCTACAAGTGGTAATATTTCATTTTTTATGGCTGAGTAATATTCCATTATGTCTATCTTTCTCTCTCACATCTTCTTAAACAGTCATCTGTTGATGGGCACTTGGGTTGATTCCATGTTTTGGCTATTGTAAATAGTGCTGCTGTGAACACTGGGGTACATGCATATTTTTGAATTAGAGTTTTCGTTTTTTTCTGGGTATATACTCAGGGGTGGAATTTCTGGATCGTACGGTAGTTCCAATTTTCATTTTTAAGAAACATGCATACTGTTTTCCATAGTGACTGCACCAATTTACGTTCCCACCAACAGTATACAAGGGTTACCTTTTCTCTTCATCCTCTTCACTATTTCTCATTTGCAGACTTTTTG
This sequence comes from Hippopotamus amphibius kiboko, assembly GCF_030028045.1. Classification (NCBI taxonomy): domain Eukaryota; kingdom Metazoa; phylum Chordata; class Mammalia; order Artiodactyla; family Hippopotamidae; genus Hippopotamus; species Hippopotamus amphibius. The sequence goes on along the minus strand of NC_080190.1, from coordinate 53,006,864 downwards.
ATGACAGCCATTTTGACAGCTGTGAGGTGATATCTCATTGTTTCGATTCACATTTCTCTAATAAGTAGCAATGTTAAGCATCTTTTCATGTGCCTGTTGGCTATCTGTATGTCTTCTCTGGAAAAATGTCTAATTAGATCTGCCCATTTTTTGATTGGTTGCTTATTAAATATTGCTTATTAAATATTGAGTTGTATGAGCTGTTTGTATATTTTGGACATTAATCCCTTGTCAGTCACAAATATTTTCTTGTTGGTGACAGTGATAATAATACACACGTGGACAGCAGAAAGAGTGTGCTAATCTTCAGGACAATTGTCTAACCTTTCTGAGTTTTACATTCCTTATTTTCAAAATGGAAATATCACAAAACGCCCTCAATGGTGAAGATAAAGTGTATGAACACAATACCACACATAATAATTTCTTATTAAACATTATTTTCCTTCTCCTTTCTCTCCTTTCTCATTCCTGGACACACAACATTATACCAACAAAATGGAAATAAAAATAAGCTAAATGAAAACTGCCAACAATCTGACTGACGCAATAAATCAAAATTGTTCTCACCAGCTATTGCTTCTTGATTTTAATGTAATCAAAGAACAAAATAATTCAGTTCAAAATACAAAAACTTAAGTTACAAAACCCAAAGCCATAATACTCAGCAGAACAAACAGAATGGAATCAGCCCACATTTATAGACAGCATTAAGGTGAAGTGTATCAGACTTAGGTAAAAAGCAAATTATGGGGCAGAGGAAATCTGAAGAATAAAATCAGATTTAAGGGGAGTGAATATCCTCCCACCCTTCTAATGAGGAGTTTGAAAATAATCAAAGTTAGCATGATGGCATGGATACTGGTTTGATTCCAGAGCTTACTCTACCAAATTATAAAAATCACAAAAGAAAGTAATTGAAGAATTCGTAACGAGATTTGCTTGGCAAAGCTCGAAACCCAAAGCAAAGTAATTTAATAAGGGAGGCACAGTGGGGGCTTTCCTTGATCTTTGCACTGTATTATCTCAAACCAATCATCATCAAACAAAATTAAGCTGTAGGGCTTTATGAAGGGGCCAGCATAGTCAATTGCATGGAAACCTGCTCCAGAAGATGGACTAAGCCCTCTGCCCTCCCACCCTTCCTCACCCCTTCTTGCCCTCTCTGCAACTAGATTGCAGCAATCCTGCTCATTCTTCTTGAAGAAAGATGCACATGGATGCACTTCCAAATACTCTCATTTCTTACTCATTGAACATTTATTTTGTTTGATTTTTCAAAGGATAAAAGGTTTTGGGTGTCCATGTGCACTGCCTCTGTGCCTTCCTCTACTCTGGGCCTGGGGACAAACAAACAAATAAGAGACAGGCCTGACCCTATGGCGGCTTGGAGTCTAGTCAGGATGTGACAGAGCAGGGCACTGAGGATGGGGTGACATCTGATGAACCTGTACTCTGGGTGCACAGGGTGTTAAGGGAGCCCCTGGCCCTGCCCTGAGAAAGGAGGAGCTCCAGCAGGGGTTCAGGAAGAGCGAACGCTTCTGCTGAGGCTGGAGAGATAACCGAGAATCAGCCTGGCGAACAAAGAAAGGAAGGCTTTCCAAGCAGCACGTACCCAGGTGTATAAAGGTGGGGAGAGGGGAAGGAACCATTTAGGTTTCCTGTGATGAAAACACTAGGTAAGTGGCAGCAGGAACCGAGGCTTCATTTTGATCATGCATCTCTTCCATTTTTGCAGAGTGTCACCAGGCAATGACACAGGCGCCAGAGTGAGAAAAATGCTGAGTTCAAACCCTGGGCCTGATATTGACTCAGGCTTGATTTTCAGCAAGCCCCTTGCTCTCCTTAAACTCTAGTTTCCTAATTAATAAATGAGTTGTCTAGAAGCACAGCTGAGCGAATTAATGCATGGAAGAAACTTATCCCCACCCCTGATCCATCCCAGGCCTCTCTAATGGTAGCCATTATGATTAAAGTAGCCTCCTGATTGTCCAAACATTGATGCAAGGCCCCAGAGGAAGGAAGAAAAACTCTGGGCAAAGTAAGAAAGGAAACACAAATCTTTTATTTTTGAAATAACATACTGTCCCAAACCAGCCTTCGTCTTCACTTTGACCTTACACCAAGTCTAACTCTATTTTAGGAGGAAAGTATCACAAGCCCACTCCTACATATTAACTGAGCTCAGCACTAGTAAAATGAGCTGACTAATGAACAAATGAATGAATGAATGAATGAATGAATGAATGAAAAAACAAATATTTCAAACAGCAAATCACTGCATAAATATACATTTCAGGAAGGGGTTTGTATGTGCATAAGTCTGATTATGAAACAATGGTAGGTCTCTAACTATGACCTTAATTTCTTCAAACCACCAAAATTCATGAATTTTGCCTATTGTAGGCCAAGGAAAAAGTGAGCTGAAAAGAAAGTTATTTTTTTTTCTCCACTCCAATCCTCAGAATAATAAAGCAAAATAAAGTCAAAATACATATGTACCTATAAGAAAGAGAAAGAAATTTAAAAAAAATCACAATAAAGGATTTGAGAAAAGTAGAAAAATGTCAATTTATAAAAAGGCTTTTCCTACTAAAGATAAATCCATAAGGATTTAATGAAAAAAAAATTAAAGCCTGAGTATTCTTTTGATCCCAAAGATAGAATGTAATTTATTCAAATCCCTGCTTTTGGCAATACTCAGTAATATTTTGTTGAGAGATTTAAATGTTTATATCCTTTATGACACCATATTTCTACTTTTGAGAATTTGACCTAAAGAAATAAATATAGTAACTGAAAAACCATTAGGCATGAAGGTGTTCATTATAATGTTATTTGTATTTGTGAAAAACTGGAAACAACCCAAATGACAATCAAGAAGGAAAGATTTAAGTTCACATCTATTTGATAAAGTATTAAGTACCAACTAAAATGATTTTTAAAGTTTTACAATAGTGTTAAAAAAAAAGTGCAAGATAAAATACATTTTCTCTAACATCACAATTATGTAAAACATTTACAGAGATGTGAAAAAGATTCCCCAGAAATTCACACAAGAATTCCTAGAGCCTTATTTAGGTGGTGAAAAAAATATGTTCGATTGGTTCTTTTCTGATTAGTTTTAGAAATATTCTAAACATTTTAAAATGGTGACATATACTTATTTAAATGGCATATATATTTAAATTATAAACGTATAACCTAAGATTTCCTCTCAAAACCTATTTTAAACATTGTCATGGATTGTGGGCTATTTAACCTGAGTGCCCTTGGAGTTGGGTTGGACCACAGATTTAAAGCATGTGAAGAAGGCTCAGGTATATTATGGGGTCAAGACACCCAGAACTCAGCCTGAGACCCAGAGAAGGGGTGCTATAGACAGCAACCGTTAAACAAGCGAAATACCACGGCTATCTTTCTCCTACAAGGAAACTATACATTTAGTAGAAATAAAAATGGGTTTTGTTCACGTGGCATTCCATTGTCTTTTCTGCCTCTCTGGTTTCCATTATTTTTCTGTGTATTTTATTTCCTGCTTGTCAGTTTTCTCTCACACTCTCACATTTGTATCTTCAAAACTGAAAAGGAATTGAGGCATCTGGATTGTAAAATGTAGGTGCATGACAGGATGACCTTAGGAAGCTTCCTCAACCTCACTAAGCAGAATAAATCCCTGATTTCTGTTCTCATGCCCTTTTCCACACTAAATCACAGCCATTTGTTGCCCTCCAGAACTCAACAGGGATACCTTGAAGAAAAAAATTAAGTCCAATGCTTTATATTTTGAGCTTGATGATAATGAAAACACAACATACAAAAATTCATGGAATGCAGCTAAAACAGTGCTTAGAGGGAAACGTATAGCTTTAAATACTTATATTAGGAAAGAAAACAGGGGTAAAATCAATGATCTAACTTTCAACATTAAGAAACAAGAAGTAGTAAGAGCAAATTGAAACCAAGGTAAATAGAAGAAAAAAAATAACAAAAATGCTGATATCTATAAGATATAACAACAAAGAAATCAACAATATCAAAAGTTGATGTTTTAAAAGGAAAAACTATGTTTATCTATTAAAAAACTCAATAGTGTAAAGATTTTCCCCCAAATGATCTGTAGATTTAATGTAATGGCTATCAAAATCTCTAGTTTCCTTGAGGAAATTGACAAGATTATAAAATTAAATGGAAGTGCAAAAGTTCTAGAATTGTCCAAATAATCTTGTAAGAGAAGAACAAAGTTGAAAGCACTACCTGATTTAAGGAATTACTATAAAGCTATAGTGATTAAGACTTTTTTATTGGCATAAGAATAGATATAGATCAATGGAATGGAATGGAGAACCCAGAAACAGAGCAACACATATATGTCTAGTTGATTTTCAAGCAAAGCACCTAGTCATTTATTAATTAAATACAAGTCTTTTAAAGAAATGGTACTAGGTCAACTAGATAGACATGTTGGGGGGAAAAAGTGAATCTGGATTATTTCTTTATTCCATACACAAAAACTAATTTGAGAATGCAACACACATAAACGTAAAACTTCTAGAAGAAAACTTGAAACTTTGAGATAGGCAAAACTTTCTTAGACACAAGAATTATCAACCATAAAATAAAACAAAAATTGACATATGGGGCTTTATCAAAATTGAAAATTTCTACTCTCCAAAAGACACCATTAAGAAAACAAATGGGCAAGTTACAGACTGGGAGTTATATCTGGAGTACTTACATTTGATCAAGGACTTATATCCAGAATATACTTTAAAAAACTAATCTAAATCAACAATGGAAGGTTCAAGATGGCAGAGTAGGAGGACGTGCGCTCACTCCCTCTCGCAAGAGCACCGGAATTACAACTAACTGCTGAACAGTCATCAACAGAAAGACACTGAAACTTACCAAAAAGACACCCCACATCCAGAGACAAAGGAGAAGCCGCAATGAGACAGTAGGAGGGGCGCAATCACGTTAAAATCAAATCCAATAAATGCTGGGTGGGTGACTCACAAACTGGAGAACAGTTGTACCAAAGAAGCCCACCCACTAAAGTGAGGGTGCTGAGCCCCACGTCAGGCTTCCCAACCTGGGAGTCCAGCAACGGGAGGAGAAATCCCCAGAGAATCAGACTCTGGAAGCCAGAGGGATTTGATTGCAGGACCTCCACAGGACTGTGGGAAACAGAGACTCCACTTTTGGAGGGCACACAAAAAGTAGTGTGCACACCAGGACCCAGGGGGAAGGAGCAGTGACCCCACAGGAGACTGAACCAGACCTATCTGCTGGTGTTGCAGGGTTGCCTGCAGAGGTGGGGGGCAGCTGTGGCTCACCAAGGGGACAGGAACACTGGCAGCAGGGGTTGTGGGAAGTGCTCATTGGTGTGAGCTCTCCCAGAGTCTGCCATTAGCCCCACCAGAGAGCCTGTAAGCTCCAATGCTGGGTAGCCTCAGGCCAAACAACCAACAAGGTAGGAACACAGCCCTACCCATTGGCAGACAAGCAGATTAAAGTTTTACTGAGCTCTGCCCACCCAGCTCTACCTACCATCAGTCCCTCCCATCAGGAAGCACACACAAGCCTCCTAGATAGCTTCCTCCACAAGAGGGCAGACAGCAGTATCAAGCAGTATCAGCAATACTTTGCCTTGGGGAACTGAAAACCACAGCCACAGAAAGATAGAGAAAATGAAAACACAGAGGACTTTGTACCAGGTGAAGGGACAAGATAAAAGCCTAGAAAAACAGCTAAATGAAGAGGAGATAGGCACCCTTACAGAAAAAAAATTCAGAATAATGATGGCGAAGATGATCCAGGACTTTGAAAAAAGACTGCATGCAAAGATCGAAAAGTTGCAAGAAAAGTTTACCAAAGACCTAGAAGAATTAAAGAACAAACCAACAGAGATATGCAACACAATAACTGAAATGAAAAATACACTAGAAGGAGCCAATAGCAGATTAACTGAGGCAGAAGGGCAAATAAGTGACCTGGAAGACAGAATGGTGAAAATCACTGATGTGGGAAAGAACAAAGAAAAGAGAATGAAAAGAACTGAAGACAGCCTAAGAGACCTCTGGGACAACATAAAACGCACCAACATTCGCATTATAGGGGTCCCAGAAGGAGAAGAGAGGGAGAAAGGACCCGAGAAAATATTGGAAGGGATTATAGTGGAAAATTTCCCTAACATGGGAAAGGAAATAGCCACCCAAATCCAGGAAGCACAGAGAGTCCCAGGGAGGATAAACCCAAGGAGAAACACACCAAGACATATAGTAGTCAAACTGACAAAAATTAAACACAGAGAAAAGTTATTAAAAGCAACAAGGGAAAAATGACAAATAACATACAAGGGAACTCCCATAAGGTTAACAGCTGATTTCTCAGCAGAAACTCTGCAAGCCAGAAGGGAGTGGCATGATACATTTTGAGTGATGAAAGGGAAGAAACTACAACCAAGAATACTCTACCCAGCAAGGATCACATTCAGATTCGAGGGAGAAATCAAAAGCTTTACAGACAAGCAACAGCTAAGAGAATTCAGCACCACCAAACCAGCCCTATAACAAATGCTAAAGGAACTTCTCTAAGCGGGAAACATAAGAGAAGAAAAGGACCTACAAAAACAAAAACAAAACAATTAAGAAAATGGTAATAGGAACATACATATGGATAATTACCTTGTATGTGAATGGACTGAATGCACCAATCAAAAGACACAGACTGGCTGAATGGATACAAAAACAAGACCCATATATATGCTGTCTACAAGAAACCCATTTCAGACCTAGGGACACATACAGACTGAAAGTGAGGGGATGGAAAAACACATTCTATGCAAATGGAAATCAAAAGAAAGCTGGAGTAGCAATGCTCATATCAGATAAAATACACATTAAAATAAAGAATGTTGCAAGAGACAAGAAATGACACTACATAATGATCAAGGGATCAATCCAAGAAGAGGAGATAACAATTATAAATATATATGCAGCCAATATAGGAGTACCTCAAATACATAAGGAAAAGGCTAATAACTATAAAAGAGGAAAATGAGAGTAACACAATAATAGTGGGGGACTTTAACACCACACTTACACCAATGGACAGATCATCCAGAGAGAAAGTTAAAAAGGAAACACAAGCTTTAAATGACAAAATAGACCAGAAATATTTAATTGATATTTATAAGACATTCCACCAGAAAACAGCAGATTGCACATTCTTCTCAAGTGCACATAGAATATTCTCCAGGATAGATCACATGTTGAGTCACAAATCAAGCCTTGGTAAATTTAAGAAAACTGAAATCACATCAAGCATCTTTTCCAACCACAATGCTATGAGACTACAAATCAATTACAGGAAAAAAAAACTGTAAAAAACAAACACATGGAGGCTAAACAATACGCTACTAAGTAACCAAGAGATCAATGAAGAAATCAAACAGGAAATCAAAAAACACCTAGTGACAAATGACAATGAAAACGCAACAACCCAAAACCTATGGGATGCAGCAAAAGCAGTTCTAAGAGGGAAGTTTATAGCAATACAATCCTACCTCAAGAAACAAGAAAAATCCCAAATAAACAATCTAACCTTACACCTAAAGAAACTAGAGAAAGAAGAGCAAACAAAACCCAAAGTTAGTAGACGGAGAGAAATCATAAAGATCAGAGCAGAAATAAATGAAATAGAAACAAAGAAAACAACACCAAAAATCAATAAAACTAAAAGCTGGTTCTTTGAGAAGATAAAATTGTTAAACCTCTAGCAAGGCTCATCAAGAAAAAGAGGGAGAGGACTCAAATCAATAAAATTAGAAATGAAATGAGAAGTTACAATGGATACCATAGAAGTAAAAAGCACCATAAGAGACTGCTACAAGCAACTATATACCAATAAAATGGACAACCTGGATGAAATGGACAGATTTTTAGAAAGGTATAACCTTCCAAGACTGAATCAGGAAGACATAGAAAATATGAACAGAACAATCACAAGTAATGAAATTGAAACTGTGATTAAAAATCTTCCAACATTGAGGGAAGGTGGGGAGGGAGTCGAGGGAGGGAGGGAATACGGGGATATGTATATAAAAACAGATGGTTGAACTTGGTGTACCCCCAAAAAATTATAAAAAAATAAAAAATAAAAATGATAACAGAGAAAAAAAAAATCTTCCAACAAACAAAAGTCCAGGACCAGATGGATTCAGAGGTGAATTTTATCAAACATTTAGAGAAAAGATAACACCCATCCTTCTCAAACTCTTCCAAAAATTGCAGATGAAGGAATACTCCCAAACTCATTCTACAAGGCCAACATCACCCTGATACCAAAACCAGACAAAGATACTACAAAAAAAAGAAAATTACAGACCAATATCACTGATGAATTTAGATGCAAAAATCCTCAACAAAATACTACCAAACAGAATCCAACAACACATTAAAAGGATCATACACCATGATCAAGTGGAGGGTATCCCTGGAATGCAAGGATTCTTCAATACACGCAAATCAATCAATGTGATACACCATACTCACAAACTGAAGGACAAAAACCACATGATCATCTCAAGAGATGCAGAGAAAGCTTTTGATAAAATTCAGCACCCATTTATGATAAAAACTCTCCAGAAGGTGGGCATAGAGGGAACCTACCTCAACATAATAAAGGCCATATACGACAAACCCACAGCAAACATCATTCTCAATGGCGAAAAATTGAAAGCATTCCTTCTAAGATTAGGAACAAGAGAAGGATGTCCACTCTCGCCACTAATTCAACATGGTTTTGGAAGTCCTTGCCACAGCAATTAGAGAAGAAAGAGAAAAAAAGGAATCCAAATTGGAAAAGAAGAAGTAAAACTGTCACTGTTGGCAGATGACATGATACTATATATAGAAAATCCTAAGGATGCCACCAGAAAACTACTTGAGCTAATCAGTGAATCTGATAAAGTTGCAGGATACAAAATTAACACACAGAAATCTCTTGCATTCCTATACACTAACAATGAAAGATGAGAAAGAGAAATTAAGGAAACAATCCCATTCACCATTGCAACAAAAAGAATAAATTACCTAGGAATAAACCTAACTAAGGACTAAGTACTAAAAGACCTGTACTCAGAAAACTATTAGACACTAATGAAAAAAATCAAGGACGACACAAACAGATGGAGAAATATACCATGTTCTTGGATTGGAAGAATCAATATTGTGAAAATGACTATACTACCCAAAGCAATTTACAGATTCAGTGCAATCCCTATCGAATTACCAATGGCATTTTTCACAGAACTAGAACAAGAAATTTTACAATTTGTATGGAAATGCAAAAGACCCTGAATAGCCAAAGTAATCTTGAGAAGGAAAGACGGAGTTGGTGGAATCAGGTTTCCTGACTTCAAACTACACTATAAGGCTACAGTGATCAAGACACTATGGTCCTGGCACAAAAAAAGAAATATAGATCAACGGAACAAGATAGAAAGCCCAGAGATAAACTATGGTCAACTAATCTATGACAAAGGAGGCAAGGATACACAGTGGAGAAAAGGCAGCCTCTTCAATAAGTGGTACTGGGAATACTGGACAGCTACATGTAAAAGAATGAAACTAAAACACTCCCTAACACCATACACAAAAATAAACTCCAAATGGATTAAAGACCTACATGTAAGGCCAGACACTATAAAACTCCTAGAGGAAAACATAGGAAGAACACTCTTCGACATAAATCACAGCAAAATCTTTTTTGATCCACCCTCTAGAGTAATGGAAATAAAAACAAAAATAAATAAGTGGGACCTAATGAAACTTCAAAGCTTCTGCACAGCAAAGGAAACTATAAGCAAGATGAAAAGACAACCCTCAGAATGGGAGAAAATATTTGTAAATGAATCAACAGACAAAGGATTAATCCCCAAAATATATAAACAGTTCATCCAGCTCAACATCAAAAAAACAAACAACCCAATCAAAAAATGAGCAGAAGACCTAAATAGGCATTTCTCCAAAGAAGACATATGGATGGCCAAGAGGCTCATGAAAAGCTGCTCAACTTCACTAAAAATTAGAGAAATGCAAATCAAAACGACAATGAGGTATCACCTCACACCACTGAGAATGGGCATCACCAGAAAATCTACAAACAGTAAATGCTGGAGAGGGTGTGGAGAAAAGGGAACGCTCTTGCACTGTTGGTGGGAATGTAAATTGATACAGCCACTATGGAAAATAATATGGAGGTTCCTTGAAAAACTAAAAATAGAGTTACCATATGACCCAGCAATCCCACTACTCTGCACATGCCCAGAGAATACCATAATTCAAAAAGACACATGCACTCCAGTGTTCATGGCAGCACTATTTACAATAGCCAGGACATGGAAGCAACCTAAATATCCATCAACAGATGAATGGACAGAGAAGTTGTGGTACACATATACAATGGAGTATTACTCAGCTGTAAAAAGGAATGAAATTGGGATATTTGTAGAGACATGGATGGACCTAGAGACTGTCATACAGAGTGAAGTGGTCAGAAAGAGAAAAACAAATATCGTATATTAACACATATATGTGGAATATAGAAAAATGGTACAGATCAACCGATATGCAAGGCAGAAATAGAGACACAGATGTAGAGAACAAACATATGGACACCAAGTGGGGAAAGCAGGGTGAGGGGGGGATGAATTAGGAGATTGGGATTGCCATATATACATTACTAATAAGAAAAAAAATACCAATTCGTACACTCTAAATATATACAGTTTACTGTATGTTAACTGTATCTCAATAAAAGTTCTTAAAAAAAATCAACAATGAAAAGATGAAGTACCCAGTAAAAATTAAAAAAGGACTTGAGCACGCACCTCTCCAAGGAAGCAACATGGATGGCCAATAAGCACATTAAAGTGCTGGACATTATTAGTCACCAAAGGAATACAAATTAACGTAATGACATAACCTGATAGCTACTAAATTGTCTACTATTGCAAAGCCTGACAACACTAAAGTTGGTGAGGATGTCCAGCAACTGGAACTTACAAGCACATAGGGAGGATATCACTAGTGGGATTGGAAAATAGAACTATCACACTGGAGGTGGTTAGGCAGTTTTTTTATAAACACACATCTGCGCTATGACCCAGGAAATTCACTCTATCATATATAGCAAAGGGAAACTGAAACACATATCCACAAAATTTTGTACAAAAATGATCTACTGTCTTATTTATAATAGCTCTAAATTGGTAACAATTGGAATGTATGTCAACTGAAGAATGGATAAACAAACTAAGGTTTGTTCATATAAAGGAATACTACTCAAAGGGGAAAAAAAAGAAGAAAGAACTCAGTACTGATATCTACAATTTCATAGTTAAATCTCATAGATACTTGTTGAGTGAAAGAAACTAAACACAAATACACATATTTTATATTATTCAATTTATATAAATTACAAGAACAGGTAAATTTAATCTGTGGTACCAGAAATTCATAAGTGGTTGCTTCAGAGGTTGGGCAAGAAGTTTCTAGAAAGTGACATGAGAAAGCTTTTCAAGGTGATGGAAATGTTCTAACATAGTTGGCCATCTGTATCTGTGGGTTCTGCACTGTGAATTCAACAAATGTGGATGAAAAATATAAAAAACAATTCCAAAAAGAAAAACTTGAATTTATTGCATGCTGGCACTGATTTGCATAGCATTTACATTGTATTTACAACTATTTACATAGCATTTACATTGTATTAGGTATTGTAAGTGATCTTATAATGATTGACGATTATTTAAAGTATACAGGTGGATGCTATAGGTTATATGCAAATACTACTCCACTTTACATAAGGAACATGAGTATCCATGGATTTTGGTATCTGCAGTGTCCTGGAACCAATCCCCCTCAGATACTGAGGGATGACTATATCTTGTTTTGGGTGGTGATTACACAGTTGTATAGAACCATCTAAATCCATGAAATAAACACTTAATATATATACATCTTATTGTCTGTCAATTATAAACCCAAGAAATAATTACTTAATATATGTACATTTTATTGTCTGTCAATTATACCTCATAAAAAGACTAAGTACTATTTGTCTTTATATTTTTATTATGTTCTTTTCCTAATATATAGTAGGTGCTAAGGCATTCTGCTGACATCTACTCAATGTCAACCCTTGTACTGCAGTCCACACTGGACACTTTCCACTTTTGCACTGGTAAACACAACTAATCTGGGCAGGCTTGTTTCAGTCTCACAGATAGCTCAGAGAGGTGAATTCTCTTGACCAAAGCCACAGATTAAATTTGGTTGAAAATGGAACTTAAATTCATCTCCAAGCTCCTAGGTGGAAGCTATTTAAATTACATTTCTTGAATAGATGAGTAAGTGAATAAATGAAAGGATAAAGAGAAGAGACCATCCAACTTGCAAAAAGGATATAGTACCTTTTGAGCAAGTACAAAAGAATAGAGATGAATGATTATCCAATGTGTGTGTCTGAGGAAGAAGGAGGCATATAGAATCCCCAACATGCACTGACTTGGAAGCAGAAAAAGGACAAAATGTGTGACGTTTGGAGCATGTTTATAAAGCCCACTGGTGCTACAGAGTTGTTGGTTTCCATTGCACAGGGCTACCTAGTTTGTACCAGTCCTTTTTCTCGGGGGTTAGACCTGCATCAAGGATCCCTTTAATCAGCTTGACCAAAGCTTCCTGATCATTGAACCCGGCATCTCCTAAATACAAAAAAGTGCCACGTCCGTATAAACCCTCCCCCTCCCCCACACCCCATAAGGACTTCCCGTATGCCATGGAGGCAGGATGCTTCCTCACCTTGCTCTCTCCAAATGGAGGGTACTGTGGGGCTTCAAAGTTCCTGATCCTCCCATGGAAGACTGTAGTCCTTCTGGGGACCACCTTTTCTGCCACAAGGTGTGGTTCCTGGCATCCCTTGTCACAGAGCAGAGAGCCAGGGGAAGGAATGAAGGCAGGTGCTGACTGGTGACACCCACACGCAGTCTGGCGCCAGGGCAAGCATTAGATCAGTGTGGAAATAAACAAGATTTGTGGGCCCGTCTTCTTCCTGCATTTGCATTCACACTTTATGACCTCAGCAATATTTACTGAGTGGAAAAAAACCACCTTTTGTTATGACTGCTCGACGCCAAAGCGACTTCCCTCTGAAAAATACTGTCTCCAGCCACAGTGTCTGAAACAAGCTACTTGTCTATTTATTCAAAGAGCCCAATGAGCTGTGAAGATTGACATTTAAACTATTAAACTGTATTCTATTTGACAATGTTATTAAATATTAGGTCTGATTTACGGAAAGATTTAATAAATTGGCAGCCTGGGCCAGCCCTGACACTGCACAGAAACTGGGTTATGCTGGATGTTACTTGATAGAGTTGATCAAGCTAAAGAAAAATTTAAAAAGTCCTACCAACAACATTAAAGTCTGATTTCATGTGACAAAGTTATTATCATATAAATTTGAACCACTTGCCAGCTCAACTCTGCATCCCAGAGTTTCTCTAACTGATATTTTTAGTAATTGGGAAATCAAAAGATAAAATCACAGACTTAAATAACCTTTGCTATGTCACATGGAAAGAGAGGTAAGTCTTTTAAACATGGGAGCCAGGCATATATGTTTCTACTTTGGTGTAAAAGAGGAAGGGAAATAAAAGCATGTGTAAAGAGTATACAAGGGGGTGCAGACACATTGCGTATAGAAATGGGGATGTAAGCCCATGGGAAGAGGCAAGGTTGGGGTGAGACATGACTGTGCCACAGCTTACTCACATCCGTGTGACCTTGAACAAGCCACTTAATCTCCCCGAGGGTCAGTCTCATTTCTACATGATGGAGATACTAATAATCGAATAGTTCTGTTCAGGATGAAAACAATAATATATGTAGATCATTTGGCAGAGTGCCTGGTACATAGAAACTGCTCAGTAGATTTCAGGAGGGAATTAGGCCAGGCCAGGAGTGAGGCTGGGTCCCAGTGCAGTGAGGGTAAAGTCCTGGGCCACCGGACGTAAGCCTGAAAAGGACAAGGAAGGACAGAGTCTCTATGCTACTAGATGGTATGGAACTTAGGTGATGGCATAGAGTTAAATGATGCGTCCCTGCATGTGCTGACGTGCTATTAGATGATGTAAAGCCAGAGGAGGAACTACCTATTAGGTGTGCTTACATACTCTTAGATTTTACAGCGCTTAGATGATGAGCTACTGGATATATCTGTGAGTTATCAGATGACATTGACCTATGGGCAGTATCCCTGGAGCACCCACTTCTCTCGGCTAGGGATCCTCAAAACTTTTTCTATAAAGGACCAGGTAATAAATATTTTAGGTTTTGGAGACCACATGGTCTCTGCCACATCTATTCAACTCTGCTGAAGTAGCAGAAAAGCAGGCATAGACAGTATATAAATGATCAAATGTGTGTTCTGATAAAACTTTATTTGTAAAAGCAGGTGGTGGGCCAGACTTAGCTCACTGAGCATAGCCTGTGGACCCTTACTCTAGTCTGTCTCAGGCCTGGCAGATACAGGTGGCTGAAAGAAACGAAGGCAGCCTCTCTCTGCTCGTCAAGGACCAGCAGAGTCTCTTTCCTAAGAGGCGGGTATCAAGGGACAAGCCCAAAAGGGACTATAAAGAGATTTCCTTCATCCCTCCCACAAGGAATTCACAGAGAGTAACCTACTCACTGATGGCACCAACTACACTCCCGATTTATGTGCCTCCGCTCAGTCAGATGACAAACAGATGACTCACTCAGGGACAATCCAGTATTTATTGAGAATTACCGGATGCCAGCAGGTTTGCTCTAAAACTGCACACCGTGGGCTTTTAATAATATAAATACATCCCTCCCCTTTCAAATTCCTTTCTGCTCTCTTCCCCAGGGCCCAGAAAGAGCTGCCTCCTCCTTATCTGAGTGATGGCTGGCATGAAGGAGTAGGTCAGAGCAGTGGGGACAACCAAGACATAATTCCTTTCTCTGACTCTGATACTGTGCAAAAGTGATCACCTCTTGCTAAGCAATTTCCCACCTAAATGGGTTTCAAGTCATTAAAAGCTGCAGCACTTCCAAAGAAAAAAATAACAGCAGCTCTCTCAGGTTACTCTCAATACCAAGCTCCTTGACTTTAGCAGCAATTAGACATTGTTTCACTACCAAGCACTCTCTGGAAATGGAGCCAGGGTCACCAAAGAGTAACTGGAAATTAGAAATGGGAGCATCCTCCCCTTGCTAAAGCAGTTTTCTCTGATATCCCCTGGGGGCCTCTAGTCCTCACCTTTGCCAGGCTGCCTGCATTGTACCCAAGTGGGTTCTGTCTGGGATTTGGAGAAGCCCCTCTTCCTTGAATACCAAGATCACGCCCGTATTTCCCAATGTGCTGGATTTTTCTATACAGTTTCTGGATTCAGGATATGGCCCTCATTCAGGCACAGCCATCCCCAGTCTGGTCTGCTTTGGGCTGAGGATTCACACGGTATTTGAGGTCAAAACCTGGGGGGTGAGGAGCGTTCCATAGGGGGCAGGGGACAAGAAGAGTTTCAGATAAACATGTAGGTACAGTAGCCACCCAAACAGGCACATGTAGAAGGAAGGTTTGAGAGTGAATATAAGCTCTCCTTGCAGTAAAAACTGCAGTGCCCTCCACTTCCTGACAGTGCCATAAACTCACTCACACGACACGAGTTACAAAAACCTTAACATTTGCTTAGTGCTGGCAGTCAGTTTTGTTTTTTTTTTCTTAAAGATCCAAGTACAAGAGAGATTTGTGACCCCAGAGCTGGCTTGGGGTTTATAAAATGAAGGCGTCATAAAAGCAACACATCCTCTGTACTGGAAGAAGATTAGATTCTGTGCCATGAAGCTTTAGGCATTTATAAAGAACCCCTTATTTGCATCTTCCACCACTTATTTTTTTTTTTTTAAGATTGTTTTCTTCATGCGTAAGATCCTAACTATCACCAGAGGCTGCTGACTTCTAAGGTGCCAGCTATGGACAAGGGGTAAATAGGATGATGGGGAGGTGTTTCTCTAACGACCCATTTCCAGGTTCATCATGCTCCAGAGGGCTTTACTGGTGGCGTTTGCCTTCCTGAGGAACTCCAGGAGTAAGAGTAGGCACACACCTGGCACCCGCAAGGAGAGAAGGAGCTGGCGTATCTGAGAGCCAAACTCTGCCTGGCTGGCCGGGAATTATTTATTTGAAAGAGTAGGCAGGTGCAAAGGAAGAGATTAACCACAGCCCTTGGTTCAGGACACCCATCCTTTTGTCTAGGAATGGCCCTTTTTAAAGCAACATTTATTATTTTAATGAGAAGTGAAAAATTAAGAAAACAAAAACCTGTGCCTATAAAGCTAACACTGACCCTGACTTACATCCAACAGTACATTTCTCTCCTTCCTCTTGCTCTGTGTCTCCCATCTGTGGTAACCACTACCCTGAGTCTTATACTTTATCATTACTTTGGATGTGTGCATGCCTGTGTTTTATACATTTTTAAAAGTGTGTTATATTGAATGTTGTTTTCTATTAGCTGACCCACATGAAATTGCCTTTAATGCTCTTTTTTTCACTCAATATGATTCAGCAAAGACTCATCCATACAATTACATGAAGCTGTGGTTCATTCATTTCATTGCAGGTCTTATTTTTTTAACTTGTTAATGCTCTTTTGGATTGTTCCCAGGGTCCTGGCACTATAAGCAATGCTACTGTGGTGTTTCTTGTCTCTGAGGTGCTGCAGAAATTTGCTTTGGGTGAATGTATAGGAGTGGAATTGCTAGGTCATAGGGTATGCAAATATTCCATCTTCTAAAAGAATGACAAAACTTGTTTCTAAAGTGGCTGTACTGGGTACACTCCCACCAACAATTAACCACCTGTTACTCCCATCCTCTCTACCACCTCTCATTTGGGACAAGGCTAATTGCTGTAAAGTGATATATCTTTATGGTCTTGATTTTCATTTTCTGGAAACACTAATGACTTTGAACATCTCTTCATGTGATTATTGGCCATATGTGTTGCCTCTTCTGTGAAAGTCCTGTACAAGTCTTTTGCCCATTTTCTATTAAATTGTTTGAGCTTTTCTTGTTAATTTCTAAAAGTTTTTCACGTAATATCCATATAAGATATTAATCCTATACTGGTTATATGCATTGTAAGTATCCACTCCCAGTGTGTGACTCGCCTTTTTATTTTCTTTAAAGTGTCTTGTAATGAATAGAAGTTTGATAAAGTCAAAAGCTGCTATCTTTTCTTTTATAAGAAGTTCTTTTTGTAGCCTTGTTGCAATGAATCTTCATAAGCATCCAGTTTTGATGGGAGTATTGGCTCTCTATGAGAGACAAAGAAAGCAGAGAAGGGAAACTCAAAGTCCATTTGGCCCAAGCCTTACAGTCATAAAAGGTCTTAAATCAATTTTGTACTCATTATCTCCAAATGAGGTCACCTACAGCCACAAGGATCCACTGTCAGGGATGAAAGCAGACCCAGCACCTCGAGGTGAGAGTGCCATATTTCTTTGTGCACCAGGACCTAAGAGGTTTTAATAAACCTTGAGAGCCTGGGACTAGCACATTTATGTTGCATTCTATTATTGTTGTTAAGATACCACCTGCATGTACTTTTAAATGTTTTCAGTGTCTAAAGGGTCCCCAGAAGGGAAGTTGCCCAGGCCTCTCTCAACACTGAGAGGTTCCCGATAGGAAGAGTGGTATCCTCAATTTTACATCATTGGTGAGCTGTGGAACTGGGATTCACACCCAAATGTGCTAGGCTCCAGAGCCCAGACACTCTCTTCTGCTCACCTTGGATAAGTGACAGGGAGAAGCCACCCCACGCTAATTACCCTGTAAGCACACGTGCCCTGGGGACTCCCACGCCCCACAAAGCACTGCCTCCCCGCACCATGCCAGCCACCAGGCCCTACTGCTTCTGAAGCAGGACTCAGGCTCTGCCTCTCCCCCTGCACCCATTTGGGGCTCTCCTCAGAGGGGCTGGCAGACTGCTGGGGACTCTTCTCACCACGAACAGCAAGGTCGTGGGCCCTAGGGGCCCCAAAGCCTGCTGAAGACTGCCCCCTTACATCCACTAGCCTCTGCAGTAAGGCCAAGGGATCGCCAGATGGCTGGGGATGTAGAACACACGTGTGTACATGAATATGTATGTGCATCAGTGTGTG
Organism: Hippopotamus amphibius kiboko; assembly: GCF_030028045.1. Lineage (NCBI taxonomy): Eukaryota > Metazoa > Chordata > Mammalia > Artiodactyla > Hippopotamidae > Hippopotamus > Hippopotamus amphibius. Next base: position 52,988,614 of record NC_080190.1, on the reverse strand, counting down.
TGAGTAACAGGAGTGTGTGAGTGATTACATGTGAGAGCCTGTAAGAAAGTTCCACAGAGGTAGACTCGATGGGTAGGGAAAGGCAGGACACACTGAGGCAGGCTGGACAGATGCGTGCAGGCATGTGTGTGTGTGTGAATGCATGTGAGTGTGTGAAGTTTCTGCAGAGGTGGTGGGGTAGGGAATAGAAGGGAAGAGATGCTGAGTGAGATGGGCTGGACAGCTGGTCTACCCAGAGAGACAGTAGTGCTGGCCATGTGCGTATCTTTCTTGAATCATTCACTAATGACCAAGAGAAAGTAGCCTCTGCCTGTGAGGGTCACTGGGAAGAAGGTGCCACCACCAGCAACACCCTTATAACACCTGCCTTCATCTCACCACCTTCCTCCTCATGGACCTTCAAGGGTTCTGCAGCAAGTGGCAGATAAATACCAAACCCCTTAGTCTGGAATCCCAGGCATCAGAATTAACAAGGGGTGTGACCCATGTCTCTGATCCTCATCTGTATAATGGGATCATCATGATTAATTCGGGTCATTGTGGAAATTCACTGAAATAAATGAGCAAAGTCTAACCCACTGCTGCTCTTTTCTGCCATTCTTCTCTCTGGCCTAGGCTCTTCCCACCCAGTGCTCCTTCAGTTTATCCCCACTCAGCCTCCATCCTGAGCTTGCTGTCCTTACCACCACCTCCCAAGCACACCTATGCCCCACAGCGTGGCCCTACAGTGTGCACACCCTCCCCTGAACCCTGTCCCCTGATTCCCTCTACCTCTCACCTGGTCCTCTGCACCTACTCTTGCTGCGTGTCCTCACTCAGGGTGGGCAGACCCCTCTGCACCACCATCCTCTGAGCCCAGGAGCGGAGGTCCATGTGTTGGGCTTAACCTGCCTGCTTCTCCCTGACCCTTTGGAAACCTAGAAAGGCCATAAGGACCAGCCCCTTTGCTGTTCCTGTCAAAACTGGGCGTCTACCTAAAGAATGTGTTACTCTTTACCTGACACCCACATGCCTATGAGAAATGCCTGTCTAGGCTGCTGAAGATGGGTCACCCTGCAGGTGACAGGGCTACTCAAAGGAGATGCCTCTGGGAAGGTTACTGGTACCCCGAGGATGACAGCCCCCATGGCCCCTGTCACAGCACACACATATCTGGGTGGCCAGCTCCCACCTACCTTCCTGATGCCTTCTGAAGGACTGGACACACAATTGTCAGCCCCTCCATTCTTGCTGATGGTCCGCCAGAGCTCGGCAAACGTGCTGTCTTGCTCCAGAGGGTTGGTGCCCTTGGCTCGGAAGTACTCATACACAGCAGAATCCCGGACAGTGCCATAAGACAAATCCACTTGCTTGGACAGGTCCTGGAACGTCCTGAAATACAAAATGGCCATGAAACATGGGTACATGCTGCACCTTGCAGGGACACACATGGGCTGCAAGGCCCTCCTGAGGTGAGATCCCAGCTGTGGTCATTGTCCACATCCTTCACTCCCAACCCCCAGCAGCATGAGTCCCTCGGCCTGAAGCACAACTTGCCAGGGCTTCATTCTATCCCAGTTACATTTCCTCAATGTAGATTAATTCAATAAGGTCACTGAACAGCTACAACCAGGTTCTCTGCTGAGCCTGAAGGACAAAAGGATGAGTAAGACATGATTCCTGCCCTCAAGGAGCTTAGAGTCTAGCTACAGAAACATATAGACAGACAGTCACAATATAAAAGAGTCAGGGCAACACAGGAGGCTGTACACTGAAGGTCTCCAACTCAAATTCCTGCAAAAGCACAGGAAAGAGAAACACGTTAGCAAGACTGGCGATGGTGACTGGTCTCTGACCCTCAGAGCTGGTGTGGGGCAGACACACACTCAGAGATTGTGTTCATGAAGAGGCATGTCTCCTCCAAAGCTTGCAGCTGTTCTGGAGTTCCACCCAATTGTTGCCTTTTAAGCATCTCCCCCAGTTGGCTTTTCAATAAAGTAAGAAATCTGGGAAAGCGGTGGGAAGTTCGTACTGGGCAGAAGGCAATGAGTCTGCGGCTCGGGTGAAAATGCCTCGTGTAAAAGCAGCTCAAGCTGGAAGACTGGGCCCTGCAAAGAGACGTCATGCAGAACATTTTGCAGCCAGGGAGATAATCACTGACATGACCAAAAAGGAATGGAAACTAGGATCACCCATTGGCCGGGGTGGCTTTGGTTGTATATATCTTGCTGATATGAATTCTTCAAAATCGGTGGGCTGCGACCCACCCTGTGTTGTAAAAGTGGAACCCAGTGACAATGGACCTCTTTTTACTGAATTAAAGTTCTACCAGTCAGTTGCCAAACCAGAACAAATTCAGAAATGGATTCGTGCCCATAAACTGAAGTACCTGGGTGTCCCTAAGTATTGGGGGTCTGGTCTACATGACAAAAATGGAAAGTTATAGGTTTATGATAATGGATCGCTTTGGGAGTGACCTTCAGAAAATATATGAAGCAAATGCCAAAAGGTTTTCTCGGAACACGGCCTTGCAGCTAAGCTTAAGAATTCTGGATATTCTGGAATATATTCATGACCGTGAGTATGTACATGGAGATATCAAGGCATCAAATCTTCTTCTCAGCTACAAGAATCCTGACCAGGTGTACTTGGCAGATTATGGCCTTGCTTATCAGTACCTCCCAGAAGGAATTCATAAGGAATACAAAGAAGACCCAAAAGATGTCACGATGGCACGACTGAGTTCACCAGCTTCGACGCGCACAATGGTGTGGTCCCATCAAGATGTGGTGACCTGGAAATCCTTGGTTATTGCATGATCCAGTGGCTTAGTGGCCATCTTCCTTGGGAGGATAATTTGAAAGATCCTAACTATGTTAGAGATTCCAAAATTAGAGGCAGAGAAAATATTGCAGGTTTGATGGACAAATGTTTTCCTGAGAAAAACAAGCCAGATGAAATTGCTAAGTACATGGAAATAGTGAAGTTACCGGATTATGCCAAAAAACCTCTCTATGAAAAGTTACGGGATATTCTTTTGCAAGGACTGAAAGCTATAGGAAGTAAGGATGATGGCAAGCTAGACCTCAGTGTTGTGGAGAACGGAGGCTGGAGAACAATAACAAAGAAGAGAAAGAAAGGAATTGAGGGAACCACAGAATCTGGTGTTGAAGATATGCAGTGCTCAGGTACACAGGCAGAAGAGGCCACGCAAACCCGTTCGAAAACCGGAAAGAGAGTCCAGAAGTAAATCAAATACTGTGAACCAGTTTTTCTTTTCTTCCTTTCATTTGACTCTTTCCTCCTTTCATTTGACTGTTTCCTCTTTTTCTATGTGAAGTGTTTTATTTTCATGTGAGTCTTCGGGGGGAGGGGGAGGATAACAATGAGGTACCTGTCTTTGAAAAGCAGACTTTTTTTATTAAAATAAATACTTTGTACAATTAAAAAAAAGAAAGAAATCTGGGTTTGTATATGAAATCTCTTGACTTTGAAGTGCTGACAATTATTCAAAAGGCGGTGAAGATAAAACAAAGCACTTCTGAGAGCCTCGGTCTGTTGTACAGGGAGGAGAAGCAAGTAGCACAAGCCAGGTACCCGATGCAGGGAGGAGGGGCATCAGGAAGGTCCATCAGCTGCCCAGGAGCAGATGTCTGAGCTGGGGGCAGAGGAACAATGCCTTCCTTGGGGTAGGGGGAAGAGTCAGATCAGGATGGGCCAACGGGCATAAAGCTTTCACATGTTCTGAGATGAGCAGTGCCCGACGCAGTGTGCTGAGAGGACAGAATTGCAAAAAACAAAAAGTCCATGGTGAGCCAGCCTCTCTCTCCAGGCTTCAACCTGATCCCTCTTTCTTTATTTCTCTTCTGGGAACCTGTCTCTCCTTTTTATCAACCAGAATCATCATCCCCACTTCTCACGGAGTCACCGTTCCCATGAAGAGATCCAATCATTTCCACCCGATCTACACAACCTTCCACCTTCTGATCTCATCTTCCCCTGTTGCTCCTGCATCCACACGAAGTCAAGGCTGAAATGAGAAATCCCACACAGTCCCGATTTATGCCACCACAGCACAGAGCTCCCTCTGCCTGGAATCCCTTTATGTTACTCATCCACCTGATACACTTCTGCAAACCCCTGGAAGTTCCAGCAGCCGCCTTCCCCTGTGGCAAGACATCGCCATCCCTCACCTTCCTGGTCATCTCTACACCCTGCGCGGCTTCTAAGGCAGTAAGATCTCACTGTGCTCTACGTTTGTGTCTCTATTTCTGCTTTGCTCGATGCTCTCTGGTGACCGAAATGGGAAGGAAATCCAGAAAAAGGGGATATAGGTATACATATATGTATAGCCGATTCACTTGGCTGTACAGTAGACACTAACACAACATTGTAAAGCAATTATACTCCAATAAAAATTAATTTACAAAAAAGATCTCACTGTGATTGCCGGGAGCAGCATAGCAGAGTGGGTAAAGCAAGGGGCTTTGGAGTCCAATTACCTGCCTTGCTCTCAGCTCCACCAACACTAACACTGTGGGCCTGCGCAAGTTAGCTGACCTCTCTGTGCCTCGGTTTCCCAATCTTTAAAAAAAAGTAGGGCTAGAAGGAGAGCCTGTAGCAGAGGCTGCTGTGAAGATGAAATGCGGTGATACGTGTTCAACTCTTCGAGCAGTCACCGATGTAAACTCAGTGCCCAGTAACTAGTAGCAATACTTCTGTGCTATTATCATACAGCTGGGTCCTCGGTAGATGGAGCCAAAGCAGCCCCATGTTTGCATCCTCAGCACTAGAGCCAGGGCTGCTGCCAGCCTGCATGGCCCACACACAGAGGAGCCAGCAGTGAATGCTCCCTCCCGTTTTGGAGACACACTCCGTGGAATTCCTGCAGGCCCTGCTACATGGCCCAGAAACAGAGCTCAGTTTTCGTTTCAACACATTACAGATGAAAGGAAACATAAAATAACAAATTCGATGAAGAAATCTTTCTAATTATTGTTCATTATTTATATCTAATTGAAGCAAGATGTTCCTTTGCTTGAAGGGCCCCAAGGGTTGTAACTCTGTCGTCATTTGCCTATAACGAAAGGCAGGGGGATCTTTTTTCCCACATCTTTTATTTTTCTCATGGTAATACAAACAAACACAAGGCTTTGATGAATGGGAAACATCAGGATGAATTACACAGTTGAGTCCAAATACTGAACTGCTCTAAATTACTGCAGTTTCCACGAGTCTGGAATGAATGTATAACTGCCAAGGAGTTCAGCCCTACCGTTTCATCCCCACATTTGAAATGGAGATTTCCTCTTTCCTCTTGGTATTTATTCACGACGGTGCCCCTGGCCAGGGGCTCAGGGAGCATCTCTGGCATATGAGCAGGCAGCCCGAATGTTAATGGCTTTGTGTCCATTTCTGTCCCCGTAGAGGTCATTGTTCCCGTCCCCAAACACCACCGCCATCTTTGCTATGCCAGCCCCGTGGCCTCCTTCCATTGCCTCCTGTAGCCACGAGTGTGTGTAGAGGGATCTTTCCATCTCAAATGCACATTCCCTCTTTCAAGGAAAGTCTCCAAGCTCACTAACATACAGTAGGTACTACCATCATATTTCAGAGTGAATAAACCTATCTAAGGCTCCTTGGAGGCCCAACTATCCATGGACCAAAGCTGTCATCTCCCTGGGGCACTTATCCTCTTATCCAAGTGCCCAGCTTTGGAAGGGACACAGAAGAAGGAATAAAGGAGAACAGGGACAGCCAGCCAGCCATCCAAGCCAAGAGTCAGCAGAAGACAGATGTTCACATAAGATAGGATGCCCATCCGAACAAGCAAGGGAGGCTTAGCCTGGAGAAGGCTGAACTAACAGCACACTTAATTTTGCATGTTTCCCAAATTAGTCTCTTCAGCAATAACTGCTAGAAAATGTCCAAGCACCCCTGGCACAGAGAGATGAAGGAGAGCTTCCCATCACACGTGGTGTCTCTATAAACCAAAATCATGCATGATGCAACTGGCTGAAGTCGTTCAACCAAGTGTCTCATCCACAGTTAGTTAGGTACTCAGCTGGTACTAGGTAAGGCACAGAGATACACAGGAAAGGAATGGATGGTGGGCTTCCTCAAGAGGTTCCTAGTGCTGAATGATAAATGGTCAGAGAAGTAAACCCAGAGTAACTGAACGATGTGAGAGGGACTAAAGCAGAGTTTGGATGGAACTCGGATGGAAGCACTGAGGAGAAGCACAGAGCCCGTTGGCCAGAGTTAAAGAAGGGATTTCTATAAAAGAAAGCCTATGGGGTCTGGATTGACTAAGTGTTTTGTGCAGGCATGCACTCTTAGCAGATGACCCCCAGCTCTGTGCTCAGCTGCCTATCTCCTTCCTTCACCTTTTTGTAACCATAAGTGTTTATAATCCTCCTTGGCAAAGCTTAGCCTCTCTTCCATGCTTTCCATTATGCCAATATCTTTTACTCAATTGTATCCTATTGAAACTGGGTTTGGGACCAATAGGAGCTGCTTCTCTGCATCTTCTGGCCCGGAATACTGAATTTTGGGGTCTCCCCTAGCTGAAAGCATAGCTAACTTCTAAGAGCAAATTAGGTTTTCTTACAAAAGGACTTTGTAAGCATCCCCTGCCTCTCAGAGCAGTTCCTCCAATTAAACAGGCACCTTCTGGAAGTCTCCAGTGTCTCCTTCAACCATGGCCAAGGACAATCCACCCAGCCCAGCACCATCTCCCTCCCTCCCCATACCTTTCTCCATAAATCAATCTTACTATTTCCCAGATACATTTTCATTAACAAAGAGATAAATGTGTTTGCAGCATGAGAAAAATCAATAATACAGAATGTATAAATACATCTTTGTATGTTACAGAAATATTTACATTGGCAATGGAGATAAATATACTTATAACAAGAGGAGAATCAATATACAATATATGTAAAAAGATTTCAACAACTGCGGGGCTGCCATCATCACAGGCCTGATAAATCTAAATCCCAAAGCCCTGTTATTCTTCCTTAAGGAGAAAGGAAGGGGAATTCCCTGGTGGGCCAGTGGTCAGGACTCCACGCTTCCACTGCAGAGGGCATGGGTTCCATCCCTGGTTGGGGAACTAAGATCCCACATGCTGCAACGTGACCAAAAGGAAAAAAGAGAGAGAGAGAAAAAGAAGTAGTGGAGTGGCACAAAAGGTACAGGAGGGTAGCGGTGCTCATCCTTGTAATCTGAAGCTGCTGTAACTACAGCCCACAGATGCCTTTCCTGCCATTCCGGCAGCCTCATTCTTCTCTCTCATGTCTGACTCTACAAGACATGGTGCTGTGCAAAGCGGTTGGGACTACCTGGTCCTGGCCTGCTTCCCGGGCCTTTGGGTACCAGTGCTGCTCACTTCCCTGCGCTTCCTGAGTTTCTTCCCCAGGGCTCCCCCTGTGCTTCCAGTCTCTCTTATCCTTCTCCCATGCAGTGGCTCCTACCCAGGGCTCTGCCACCTTTCCCATTCTCTCCACCCCAGACTTGGGTTCTTCAAGGCAAACAGGACCTCAGGTGAAGGCTGAGACACTCCAAGATGCTTCTCAACCTTGGGCTCTGAAAGGCATCTCAGGGTCTTTATCCTTTCACTCATCCAATGAAAAAACCCTATTTCCTGAGCATCTGCTTCTGTCAAGCACTGTTCTAGGTCTAACGATATGAGCAGCACAAAGTTCCCACTCTGTGGACTCTGCGTGATAGAGGTGGGGAGAGGGAAACAAACATATGAACAACAAACAAAAGAACCAATAATTACAAAATACTGGGGTCAGCAAATTTTCTGGGACGGGACAGAGTGCATGTACGTAGGAAATAAGGGCCACATACCACTCTGTTGCATATTCCTTGGTTTTGTGGTTTTGGGTTTCTTTTTTTAGAATACTGTAAAAAACACTTCAAAAAGAGAAAAGCAATCTTAACTTGCCGGCTGTAGGAAAACAGGCTGCCAGGCATATGTGGCCTGTGGGGGCGTAGCCAGCCAACCCCCGATGTCATGTTTCCAGTGATGAAAAGTGCTATGAAGAGTAATAAAGCAGAGTAAGGCTTACAGAAGATGATGAAGTGATTATATGAAGTATGCAGGGGGGTGTTTTAGCCATTGCAGCTGACATCAAGGGTGTGTGTTTCTTCACTACTTTTCTTGAGCTGGTCTCAGAGGAGGAGAGAGAACAGACTGCTGAGGGCAAGGCTGAGACCTGAAGAAGCTGTGCGTTCCGAGGAGCAGAGGCCAGCAGGCTCGGAGCTCATCAGCCTCTCTCCCCTGGAATGGCCTCCTTAACGTGGACCAGGGACACCCTCCCACCCCTCACTGGGAGGCCGGGGCAGGCTACACCGGGTACTACACGGAGCTCCTTTGTATCCAAAGGCTGTTGTCTGAGTGACTGCAGATCAGAATCCCAGCTCAGGAAACTGTCAGATTAACTCTGCATGAGGACACTTAGTGACCCACCAGGATGAGGGCCACGTGGCAGGAAAATGCATCTTTGTAGGACATAGGAGGCTAGAAAGCCCTTCTTCAAAAGTGTGCCCTCACTGCTATATTTAAAATGGAAAACCAACAAGGACCTACTGTATAGTACAGGGAACTCTGCTCAATGTTATGTGGCATCCTGGATGGGAGAGGAGTTTGGGGGAGAATGGATACACACATATCTATGGCTGAGTCCCTTTGCTGTGCACCTGAAACTATGACAACATTGTTAATCGGCTATACTCCACTATAAGATAAAAAGTTAAAAAAAAGAAGTGTGCTCAGCACAGCAGTCACAGAGGGCCCAGCGGGTACTGGGGTGCCCAGCTGACGTGTGCCCACTCCCTCCCTCAACCTTCCCTCCACATTCTTTTCCCTCCAAATCCCACCTCTTTGATTACTACTGAAATTCAAAGATGCCCAAAATATGCTAAAAAACAAAAACCTCAACGCATTTGTATATAGTATATTTCCATTCTTGTAAAAAGTAACCATTAGTAAATATAGGCACAAAAATATGAGGACTATGCACTGAAGAGCAGTGCGACTTCCACTCTTTACAAATGTATTTCTGTAAAATCTGCATTTTTATTATATTGTGAACACAAGCGTGATCTGAATGATTTAACAAATCCGTCTGCTGCCCAAGCTGTGGGCCTTGAGGATTTATCTCTGTGCTCTCCTGTCTCCTGCACGTCCACCTCCTCCACCAACAGCCCCTGCAGCCAAGATCCACTTGGAAGAGCAAGGCCTCTTTCCTGCCCCATTACGTTCGTGCCCCACTGGCTGTAGGGAGTGGGTTCCAAGGGGCTGTGATAGTTGTATCTTCTGTCCCCAAAGCAAGACAAACAGGCCCGGATTAAGCCCAAGGGGGCTGAGCCATCCTGGGCATCTCAGCAAAGCAGGCTGGAGTTTCCTTTACTTGCACATTTTCTGCTTGGATCCAGCCCAGCTCAGGTGCCCTTGGCTGCCAAAGCAGACAGGGGTGGCCAGACATGAGTTTCTGAATGAAGGGCGTATGCGTCACGTGTTTCTGATTTGCTAAACACAGTCTAGACCCTGGCAGTGAGCAGGGCTCAGTAATAGGTGCTGAGGGATGCAGCTGTGAGCATCACCTCAGTCAGGCCAGATAACGCTGGGCTAGGTACCGAACCCAGGCCCTGGCCTGTGACAGAGGTTGAATATCTACATCCTTCACTGGGGACCTCTGATGGCATCGGCAAAGGGTGCTCAGCCCATGGAGACTTCTGCACTCCAGTTTTACCTCCTCCAGCCTCTTCTCAGACTGCTCTGCTCTTGAGTGTTAGTCAAGTGGACATCCTGCTTTCAGGCCTCTGAGCCTTCACTCAGGTTCACTGTCTGTTCCCCACGCAGTTCCCTGCCTTCTTCATGTGACTAAAACCCACCCTCCCTTCAGGAATCAGCTCGGCTATCATCTCCAGTAGGAAGAGTGGATTCCCCCCTGCACCCATACCCCTATTATGTGCTCCCCGCTTAGCCTATCCTAAGCCTGTCCTACCTCCTGCACTTCATGTGGCTATTGATGTGCCTGTTTCCCCACCTTGACAGTGGGCTTCCTTGGCGCTGGACTCTGTGTCATCTCTGGATCCCTGTCACCCTTCATATGGTCTGACAGACAGTGGGTGCTGAGTTCACGATTTCTGGCAGAATCAACTCTGGTTTAAAAACAACTCTGGGCACTTCCCTGGTGGCACAGTGGTTAAGAATCCACCTGCCAATGCAGGGGACAGGGGATCGATCCCTGGTCCAGGAGGATCTCACATGCCGCACAGCAACTGAACCCGTGCGCCACAACTATTGAGCCTGTGCTGTAGAGCCCGTGAGCCACAACTACTGAGCCCACATGCCACAACTACTAAGGCCCGTGTGCCTAGAGCCCATGCTCCAAAACAAGAGAAGCCACTTCAATGAGAAGTCCGTGCACCGCAAGGAAGAGCAGCCCCCTCTCACTGCAACTAGAGAAAGCTGGTGTGCAGCGAAGACCCAACGTAGCCAATTAATTAGTTAACTAAAAAAAAAAATCTCTGTGTTTTTAGCTTCATGTGGCTGGAGAAAATCCAGGTTGGAGACCAGCACAGTGATGGGTGTAACTTTAGAATCATGACCACTAACCTCAAGTGCCCCTTAATGCTACCTGGCAATCTTCTAAATTCTCCTGTTCAATTCACCCTCCCCCCCTCTTAGATGATTCTCAGACAAGGGCCCTGCTTCCAATTTCCTAAGAGAGTAGAATAAATCAGTTGAGAACTTTGCCTCTCTATAAAGAACTTCCTTTTCTAAAACCACCAAATACCTGCTTTTTAAAACAGTGGCTCTGTCTTTGTGCCTGTTTATCTCTAACTCTGTTTGTCTCCTGGATCTTAGACTTCCCTGCCTTCTCGAGTACAGTGCCCTTCAGTTGTCAACTTTATCTCCCATCTCATGAAATTGCTTCTCTCTATAGATCATTCCCATCAGCATACAAACAGGTACATCTTCTGTCTTTAAGAAAAATCCTTCTTTGAGTTCACTTCCTCCTCCAACCACTTTCCAGTTCATCTAGAGAGTTGTCTATGGTCACTGTCTCCATTACTCTCTTTCCATCTCTCATGAATCTAGCTTAAGTTTTCATCCCATCCCTGAACTGGAGCTGCTTCTGTCAAGGTCATTAATGATCTCCCAAACACAGTTGCCAATTCCCAGTCTTCACTTTACTCGCACCCACCAGCATTTATTTGACAAACTTGATCGTGTCCCTCACTTGGCTTCTGGGACATCACACTTTCTTAGTTCTTCCACCTTGCCAGCAACACCTTACCCATCTCCTCTCTTTTCAGACTCTGAATCTTGGGCTGCCCTGGGTTCAGTCCATAGATTCCTTATCTCCTCTGGTGATCCCCATCCCTGCACCATGATCTGGTCAAGTCAATTGGCTGTAGATAGATCTATACACTGATGCCTCCAATGGACCACCCCAGCCCTGACCCACCCCACTGACTCCATGAAGCTGCCCCCCCGACACCTTCATTTAGGTGGCTAGTAGGTCCCTGCACCAATCATGTTCATATTCAAGTTCCTGAATTGCAAACCCCCAAGCCTACCACTGAATCTGCTCTTTTTCTAGTTCGTCCATCTCAGTCAAATGCTGCTCTATTTTTTGACATGCTGTGGCCAAAAGCCATGGGACCACTGCTGATTCCTCTCTTTCACATATGTTGTATACAATCTCAGCATGTTTGATATCTTCTGCCATTAAGACAGAGGGAGAATCAGATTGCTTCTCTTCACGTTCACCATGAACCACTCTATGTCTTACCTGGATACTGAGATCATCTCCCCAGTGGTTTTCTTGCTTCCACCTTTAACTCTATAGTGTATTTCTTGGGGGATGAGTAGGGTGATCCTTTCAAAATCTAAGTCATATCATGTCACCTTATTGCTTGAAACCCTCCGATTGCTTTTTACCTCACCATGAAACACCCCAAATCTTCACATGGCCTGAAAGGTCACACATAATCTGGACCCAATACCTCTGCTCTCACCACAATGGCTGCCCTGCCTTCCTGCTGAGGGGCTTCTGCAGCTGTTTTGCTCGGTGTGATGTACTCTTCCCTCACATCTCTAATTGGCTCATTCCCTCAGTGCTGGGAACACCTACGGCCACCATCTCCATGAGACCTTTGTTGACAACCCTCTATAAAATACCACCCTCTTTAAATTATATGATAAAAACAAAGAAATATACAACAGGCTGTTTCATGGCAGTTCTCCCCCTAGAACAGGACTTGTCTGGTTTATTGCAATGTCACCAGTGCCTGCACCTGCATGCCTAATCATCCTGGTTTGCACAGGACAGAGAAATTTCCTGGGATACAGAATTCAGTGCTAAAACCAGGGACGTTCCAGCCAAATTGTGGTAACTTTCCCCCCCTACCTACGGCACTGCCTGGCACATAGCAGATGCTCTAATAAACATGGGTTATTATGTGCATGAATAATATATGAACGAATTAGGCTTTTTCTCACTTCCCAATTATCTAGGTTGGAAATTCTGTTGGAAAGATCTTGGATTGACCAGCGTCCTTCCAGGATAAGCGTGGGTTGCTCATCTACAGAGAAGCGAGAATAGTGATGGCCTGGGGAGCTTGAATGGAAGAGCTGTAGCCCTGGGCTGGAAGGCACAGCACAGAGCTACATGGTCAGAGTCAGGCCAGGAACAAGTCACCAAGAAGCCCAGGGATCAAGCCTGGTTCTCCACAGGCTCCCTTCTCAGGGTCTTGAAGCTTCAAGATCAAGCTTCTTTACGGACCTAGTGGAAATCAGCATTGGCCGAGTCTCCTGGGCCTGGATGCCCAGCAGCTGCTGTCTGCATCCCTAGCTCTCGTGCCCCTCCCACTCGGTGGGAGCCCCACACAAACAGCCCCACCAGGCAGCAATACCACCATGCCAAGAACATGGCTGGCTCCCAGCTCTCTGCACCCGCAAATATTTGCTGCCACAAATCAATACAAAAGCAGGATGCACCATTAACCTTTAATATATCAGTGCTAAGGCTCTTAATCCATTATGAGGCTGTCATAAATGTGACTGAAATGCAAATCATAGCAACAGCCCTCCAGGAGGGTGTGAAGGTGCCTTCACTGGCCTCCTGGCACAGCCTGCATCCCCCGTGCTCCAGAGAAACAGCCCGAGTCTCCTCTCTCCCTGCTGGCTTTTGTTTTCACCCACTTCCCCTCCCTCTTCTCCTTCTTTCCAGATGTCTGATCGAGCCCCTCTATTATGTCAGCTTCCCCGGTAGGCAGTCACTTGATATGCTAGAAGAAAGCTATAATAATGCTAACTTCCAGACACTGCGCTAAGACCTCATTGGTATTGCTTCATTTAACCTTGGCCATAGCTTCATAGTTATTATTATCCCTCCATTTTAAAGACGAAGAAATCAAGGCTCAAGGTGATTAAGTGACTATGGAAGGCTACAGAAGCAGCGAATAGAAGAGCCGTCTCCCCACTCAGGACCAGCTTGATCCAAAACCCCACACATTCGATCACCATCCTATACTGATGTTAGACAGCCCACAGCGAAGTGGGGAGGATTAACAAGTAAGCAGATGATCAAAAACATCATGCAGAACATATTGCTAGAAAATAAGCTCAGAGTCATTAGAACACGATGTTGAACCTATCCCAGCTTGGCAGATAAGAGAATGAAGGTGGAGACAAAGACAGAGGGTTAGCAGGAAAAGTGGGTCTTAATTGAGACTTGAGAAAGTGGAAATTGGGAGGGGAATAAAAGATGTTCTGTGCAAAGGTGATAGTATTTTCAAACCATGGATTTCTTGAGAGCAAAACCTTCTGGGAACTCCTAATGGTTTACTACAAGGGAGAAGAAATGGTAAATAACCAAGAACCACTAAGGATTGGATTGAGGAAATAATAACTCATAAAATACTTATAGGCTAATACAAGGGACTAGAAGTAAAAAAATGACGGTGTTCCCTGGACAATTACGGGGTACGTGTATGGGAGAGATGAGCAGGTGGGCACGTCCTGTACAATGTGCGGTAGGGAAGGTGCCACAGAAAGCTGTCACTCGTTTTTTAGAAGGCAGGGCTGAGGAGCTGCAGTGAGCCCACATGCTGGCCCGTGACTGTGTATGCATGCCTGTGCACGTGTGTTCAGGGCCTGGGTGTGTGCATGGAGGGACCCTAGGGCAGAAAGAAGAGAGAAAAGAGGGAGAGGGATATGGCTAAAGGGCTGGGACACTCAGATTAAGGGATGTCATTTGCTATGACAAATGCTAAAATAAACGAGCAGCTAAGGGTTCTTCGGTAGTGGAATGGTGACCTCATAGGAGGCAGATTTGTATGACAGGGAAACCAACCAAAGCATCTAGTACAGGGATCATAGCATACGAGACATCTTGCCCACTCGAGCATGTTTATGGGCCTGGGCAGTCAGCACTCCTAATGCAAGAAAACAAAGACTCAGGCCCTTCCCATGTGGGAAAGCTGGAGAGAAAATACTACCGCATGAGAGTCTGTTATTGAACAATACAAACTCAGCTGTAATTAAACATGAAGCTACAAGATGCTATTCATTCTGAATCAACCTGCAGAATAATCATTTAACAAGGATATGGACTCTGATGGAGAGGCTAGGGAAGAGAGTTGGGAGGACAAAGGTATTTTCTGATATTGATGAGTCTTACTTGGTTCAGGGATGGAGGAGGCCCTACTTTGTGCCAAGTGCTGTATGAGGGTCAGCTCATTTCACCTTTGGAACCACCCTTTGTGTAAGTTATTCAACCCCTTCCTAGATGAGGAAATGATGAGGTTTTCAGGGCTGGTCCCATGCCAGGACCAGGTTGAGCTTGCTGGTCTGTCTGATGCTGAGCTTTCCCAGGCCTGTATCTCTGAGATGCCTGAGAGGTCTTTCCAAACCAGCTCCAACTGGGGTTGATGTCCCTGCTGTGGACCATTCAGTTACAGCTGGTTTTCTCTTGGACAAAAGGCTCTTCCAGCACCATTAGCAATGCCAGGTGCCAGCCACAGCACCCCGGAAGTCCCACCAGCCAAACAGCCTCAATCTGGCACTCTCTCTGGCTAGTGACAGAGACTGTCTGTTTCATTCCTCAAGCGGGCACCTCCGGAAGCCACCTGTGCCTGATCAGAGGAACACTGCCTACAGCTGCAGCACTGGGATGCTGGCAGAACTACACATGGTCCTGCTTTTTGTTCTCTAAGCTAATTATTCATCCCATTAACTTCTTAGGTTTGGGCAAGACACTCAGGACAACTCCGCCTGTGTCCAACAGGAGGCTGATGGGAGCAGAACACCCAGCTGTGGAACACCAGATAAAGCACCATGGAGAAACTGCTGGAAAAGTACATGGTGGTTTCTGCAGACTGGTGGACAGAGACAAGGATTCTGGCATTTGGGGTGAGGGCATCCAAATATATGCAAGTCTTCCTTGTGCTATCTCTTCTGATAGCCCTGGGTGGAAGTTATCACAGTCCCCATTCTCAGGACCCTGAGAGGTACTAACTCACTTCCCCAAGAATGAGAGACTCACACCAACTTACTCCAGATCATGTAGCATCAGCACTAGAGCTGAGCATGTACATCTGTCTGTTTGGGCTGTAAAGCCTGGCTCTACACCTCCTGAGAAACAGGAGGAAATTAAGGAAGAAACATGGGACAGTCTGGTGCTATCATACTGGCAGCCTGGGCCCTGGGTTCTGGGCCCTACCCAGACAGCATGGCACCTCCCTGCTCTGAGGGGTACCCACCTTGGGGTGACAGCGCAGGGTGAGGGTCCAGAGCTTCAGTGTCAGAGCCAGACTGTGGTTGTATCGCGCTACATTGCTAGCTCTGTGGCCTTGGACAAGATGCTCAACCTCTCTGTGCCTCGGTTTCCTCATCTACACAACAGGGCGACTCACAAGACTAAGCGAATTCAGGAAAAGCCCTGAGAATGGTGCTGGACCATGGCAGACACTCAATCAATGGTTGCCTCAGTTTCCCCAACTATTCAATGAGAAAACGAGGCTGTGTCATGGTTATAAATTGCCAGTCCTCAGGACAGGTCCAGAAGTAGCTGGTTTGGTCCACGTAGTGTTCGTGTTAAATTTGAAGGCTTTTAATGTGGGCGTGTGATTTCGGGGTCATCACAAGCTCCAGAGTCTCCTTGGCCTTGGACCCACATGGACACTCTCTACCCAGACCTGTAAACATTTGTGATTGAAACCCCTGGACAAGATAATCTCTTAGGTCTCCCCCAACTGTGATATTTCATGAGTCTATGGCCTGGGCTGGAATTCAACACCTTACCTTATTTAGGATTCTCTCTTCTGACAAAGCAGAAGCACCATGGACTGGTTTCTCTGAAACATGGCTGTTTTCTCTGAAAACTAGAATCTCATTTTTCAGTGTCTGTTGGGACTCAGAGCTACCGTGGGGAGGATCCCACAAAGAGCAGGCTTCTAGCAATTAAAATCCAGTTTGTCCAGATGCCAGGAGCTTTGCGCCTGTGGGGAGCTGGCAGCCGCCTTCCCAGAAGCAGGGGTCGTGGGAGCTTGTCTCAAGTCACACCAAGGCTGCAGCCACAACCCACCCAATGGAGCAAAGCGAATTAACCACCTTCAAAGGATCTGCTCAGGTCTCTGTGGGCTTCCCTGACTCTTAGCAGCATAATATTGTCCCCATGGTGCCTTGGGATGAAAGAAAATGCACAAAAAACAGCCACAAACCCAAAGCGAACCCAATCCCTTCCTCGGTAGAGCAGGGAGGGCTGACAGTGCATTTTAGGAAGATGCTAGCTGTCACCTTCAAGAGAAACGAGTGCTCCTCCATGCGAACCCTCAAAGGACCGTGTTGTTGAAAGATGGGGTGCTCTCTATGTCTGCCACCCATCTAGATTGCTGTGTCTGCCAAATCAAGGCTCTGCCTCAAATGTCCCCCTCCTGCCATGTTCACAGGCCATCCACATTCACAGCCACCTCCCGTGGCTTCTGGGATTCAGAACCTGGAGCACCAGGACCAGGCTGTACCTGGAACTTTATACCCAGATCACAAGAGTCAGTAGGCAGTGCACTCCCATTTGATTGCGCAGATGAAGGATGTTTAACCACACATCTCTGCTGCCTCAGCCATGTTTTTCTCTCCTCTTCTTCTATTCTGGAGGCTCTGGTCAGGTAAACAAAAGGGATGCTTGCAGCTCTCTATAAAGGCATTTCTGAAAAGACCTTTTTCGGGTTTGATCAGTCAGGCTGGAAGAAGCAAATGCAGAGGGACTGGAGGGAGACTGGTATGAGGGGAGACCACCAGGTAGGAGAGGGCTCAGATGCGAGGGTGAGGGGCTTCGTGAGCCGAGCAATGGTGTGAAAGGACCCAGTGACCGAGCAGAGGGAAGAGCGGGGTGTCCCCGTGGAGCCCCAGCTCTCTCCAGCCCTGCACACTGTTGCCCATCACCCTCCCAAAGCACCTCCCTCCCCACACATCCAAAGCCAATCTCCTTCTAACCCATAGGACTCATCCCCCCGGGAAGAGGCCAGGTCCTCCTGTGCATGAACTGAGTCCTGGGCAGCACTGTTCTGAAGTCAGGCCTGGTGGGGAAACTCAGCTGACCAGAACAGAGCTGGACCCTGCGTGGTAGGAGGCCTGGCTCCCTGCTGCCCCGTGTGACAAGGTTCTGAGCAGGGGGCTGTGATGAGTTCTGACCACGATGCTGTGTGGACAACCCTTCTTGGCTCCTCACTCCCTCCGAACAAAGTGATCCTCCTCACATGACTCTCTAGGCCTTGCAGGACTTGTGCCCACCTAGTCCTCCAGCCACACCACTACACTTTATGTCCTGGCCAGACTGTTTCCCAACCCACCATGCTTTCCCTCACCTCTGGTCCTTCCCATCCGCCACACAGAACACTTCTCCTTCCTAAACACAGAGCCACCTCCTCATATCCTGCATCTTGGGTTATATATTTCTCCCTCCAGGATTCAGTCTAAGACATTCCCCTCATATGGGTTGAACTGTGCCATCCCCCTCCCCCAATAGATATGTTGGAGTTGTAACCCCCAGTACCTCAAAATGTGACCTTATTTGGAGATAAGGTCTTTGCAGAGGTAATCATGTTAAATGAGGTCATGAGGGTGGGCCCTAATTCAATGTGCCTGGTGCTCTTATAAAAGGGGGAAATCTGGACACAATCACACACACGGAGGGGAAAACCATGTGGAAATGAAGCAGAGATCAGGGTAATGCATCTACAAGCCCCCAAATGCCAAAGACTGCCAGCAAAGCACCAGAAGCTAGGAGAGACACTCAATGGATCCTCACACACAGCCCTCAGAAGGAACCTACCCCGCCAACACCTTGATCTTGGACTTGTAGCCTCCAGAACTGCGAGGACAATAAATTTCTTTTTTTTAATCCACCAGTTTGTAGTACTTTGTTATGGAAGCCCCAGGAAACTAACGAATCCCCTCTCCGTGTGCTCCCACAGTCACCAATGCTCCCTATCACAGCACTTGCCTCAATGCCCTGTATTGAGTCACTGGTCTGCCTGCTCCTCTAAATTGCCACCTGCCACTCCATGACGGTGGAGACCAGGTGTCTATCACTCAGTTTTTTAATCTCTAGAGCTCAACACAATGCCAGGCACATAATAGGAACACATGAGCTCTTTGTTGCAGGAATTTATGAAGGAATGAATGAGGGAGGGAGGGAGTGAATAAATGAATTAGTGAGTGAGTGATTGAATGAATGAACAGGACAACCCCTGGTTATGGGCAACTCTTGCAATATGGTCACTGTGTCAGTTACATGGTGATGTTACTGCAGTACAGTTACCCTACCAATGCCCAGCCCAGTCTAGGTACCATATGTGCTCGACAGCAGCCTGATGGATGAATAAAGGAACAAATGGATCAATTAACCTGTTTAGAGACTTGGGCTCTCATGAAACGTAGAAGAGAGTTTCCCATGTACATGAGTTCGTTCCTGGTGTCATATTCCTTGAGATGAACCTAACCACATGGAATAGTCACTTGACCTTGATGTGCAGTAGAACAGGAACACCGAAGTCAAGTGTCAGTAAGGAGCTCCTAACTGGGAGTCAAAGATCACAGCCTGAGAGCCCACGTGTAAGAGCCTCCAGCAAGAGGAATCATGCTGTGTAAAGAATATCTACCATGTGTCCAGCACCTGTCAAATCCCCATGAAACCCAAGACAACTAAATATGAACACCTCAATTTTCCTATGAGGAAGCCAAGGTATATGAAATAGTATGTGGGCCTGCAGCCAGTGGGGGTGTGAGCAAAGACTTCCTAGTGGTGTCTGACTTCAAAATGCTCTTCCCTTGTAATTAGAGGACTACTTTGAGGCCAGACTTAGACTCACAATCTATATTTTCAGTTTTTTATCTTTCATAATGTCTGAAGGTATTACCATCTATCTGATGTTTTATCATCCTGCATGGGCTGATGAGGCATTTTCAAAGTCCTAGCCAACCTTAGCTGTGCTTGGGGACCCAAGGAATGAACTCCACCTCTTTGTTGAGAGCCGAGCTTGAAGCTGTAGCCATGGGTACCTTGGAGATGTTGGTGGCAGAGATAATAGAAGGCATAATAGGTCCCCTCTCAACTTGGAGACTTTCCTTTCAAGTTTTCAGCATGAATATCTTATTAAGTGAAGTGCACCAGTGAAAAACATTGGCTTTGGTTCAAACAAGCTTACATTTGAATCCAGGCCCTGCTATATACCAGTTGTGTGGACTGGTTTTCTGCCTCGGTTTCCTCATCTACAATAATAGTTCAATGTGGTAACAATCAAATAATGAAATTTATGTAAAGCATTTAGGCAACATCTAGCACATTATTGTATAACTCTCTGTCTCTCCAGTAAATGATATGCATCGATGCTGTCATTACAATTATTATTATTACTGTTATTATCAGTGTTGTTGCTGAAGTAAATTCCCTTACAGAGTCAGGAAAACAAGTATGACTGATATTTCAGTAGACTCCTCTATTGGGCCCATACGCTCCACACAAGCAAACTCCAGCACCCCCAGGGTCACACCTGGGCAGTGACCAGCCCAAGACAGGCACTCAAAGCCCTGGGGCTCAGGATGAAGGATGCAGCACAGAAGTCCAAAGGCCTCTAAAGAACCATCTAGTCCATACTCCTACCTTCCCCTGCTTCTTTCCATGATCATAAAGAGTTAACATGGTAATGAAAGCATCAGATCCTACTTCTTACGATATTAATTAAAGTGAAAACTGCAGATGGTGTTTAATAACAACTTAGTCCCAGCAGGTTCCAGGCACTTTACCTAAATCAAACATATCACAAAGTTGGCATGAGAATCACAGAGCCCGGCCCTGCCACATCTGGCCAGGGACACATGTCCTCACCTAGAGTGAAAGTAACAACCATCTCTATTACTTATGCAGATGTGGCCTTAAATGGCTTGACAGTCTGATTCCACCCCACCACCTCCTGGAGCCAAAAATAAAGGAGTATTGATTGCAAAGATTAATAATGGAGCTCAAGAAGGAAAATGGTGCAAAACACCTTTTTCTCTCCCTTCGTGATATAAACGCCTGCCACCCCTGCAACCTAATTTTGTCACCCAGCACACGGGAGTGTATTAATTAAAGTGACACCAAGGACAGGAAAATCTGAGCTCTTGGGTGATGACTGGAAATACATAAATATGCATCTCCAGGCTGTCTAAGGAAGAGAGGCATGTTGCCAGGCAAGATCAGCATAATTCCACTGAGGGGAGGGGGGAGGGGAGTGCACACAGCTCACCCCTGGAGGTCACGGCTCTGGTTCTTGCAAATAGCTCCCAAAATCAGGCAAAGAAACTAGACCAGGAGTGACTATCTGATACCCCACCTCTTTTGTAGAAAACTAGGCCATTGCTTTGGTAAACATCCCCTGATATGGCCTAGAGAGTAGCTCATATTAAACAGATAGTTACTATACACTTGATTTTCACAATATACTGACACAGAGTGGTATCATTTTGGAAGAGGAAACTGAGGCCCAGCATGGCTAGTCAACGGCTCAGCAGGATTCAAGACCACATTTGATTAAAATAACCACCCTGAGCTGCTCTGATTAAACAGGAGGCATCAGAGGCCAGGGTAGAAGGAGAAGGCTTTGTCCAGGGGACCAGTCCTGGGATAGTCCTTCTGCTGGGCCATCCCATCCCATCAGAGCTTCCCTCTGCCAAGACCATGGCTTGCTGCCGCCCCGCCCAACAGCAGAGGCTACACTGGGACTTCCCAGCCAGGGAAGCTCTTCTCCCCAGGGAGAGGCAGGTACTAGCAACTCTCCACGGAGAAGTACGAGATTTAGTTGGGGTAACTTGTAAGGCATGAGGAGACGGTGGATGATTTTAGAGACTGTGTTTGCATTGCTTTATTTAGGTCAATTTCACTGTAGTCAGTAAATCAGTTTTAACAGTTGACTGTGCTGTGTGCTCTGATTTCAGATAATATAGGAGATGTGACCTCACCTCATCCTGAGCTCCCTTACTATAATTACCTGTTGGGCATCTCCACCTGGACATCCATGACCATCTAAAACTTATCTGGTCCCAACTGCTCCTCCCCTGTACACCTCCCATCAGGTCAGGCATCATCAGCCACCCAGGCCCTGAAGCCAGGACCTGGGCTGCCCTGCCTCCTCACTTCAGCCTTTACCCCATCTGTCACATCCCAACAGGCATGATCAAGTTGACCTCCTCAATCCTTCTCAGGTTTCCCTCCTCCTCCAACAGTGCAGCTGCCCTAGTTCAGGAAAATACAGGGAATGTTCACTGGGCTGTAAGGAGAAGAGAACTAGGCAGAAGCAGAGAGGAACAGACAGATAGAATGAGCTTAGCCTCATTAAGAGCAGGAAAGCAGAGCAGATTCCACCCCCGGCACCTTTCTGTGATCGCCATGTTACAGGAGCAGGCATCCTGATGTGTAACACTTCTTCTTCTTTAACGAAAGTCATATTACATATCTCATGTGATCTTGCTTGTTCCCCTAATAAGCTGTTATTTTAAAAAGAAGAAAGACAAATAAGAGATTATTCACGAGTGCTTACTATGTACAGAGCACTGTTCTGAGTATTTGCAGAACAACCCTTTCAGGTAGGGCCTATTATTATTCTCAATCCACAGAAGAGGAGTCTGGGGCCCAGAAGCTTAAGTTGCCCAAAGTCATGCCTCCATTAAATATTGGGTCCTGGGTGTGAATCCAGACAATCTGGCTCCCTAGCCTGCATTCCTTCCATGCTTTAAGCTCCATGAAAACATCCCACAGGTCTGCCTTCTTCCCCAGTAGGTCCCAGAACTGAGCACAGTGCCTGGAACATAGCAGGTAATCAATAAAGATTTGGTGAGTGGATGAGTCCAGGCTGTCCTATTGCGGTGAGTGTCATCACTGAAAGCCCTAATAATGGTTCCGTAACCCTCTGCTCCTGGCTCCACTGTCTGACTTGGCTTCCCTCCCCTACAAGAAATAGTACCTCCTCTTTTCCCACCTGTCCACTGATTCAGGATCAGCAGTGTTCTCACCAGGAGGGCACCCACCATCCCCACAGCTCCCTGAGCAACAGGCAAAGGCCAGCTCTCCAGCGATCACACATATCTCACCAGCTGAGTTCTCCCTGTGTTCAGAGGAAAAGCCCGTGCCAACCAGCTGTGTGCTGTGGCCACTGTTATTATGATATAAAGCACAGTAGCCACATGAGGGCATCAGGTATGCACACACATCCCACACCTTGTCAGATGCAGGAGTCAGGAATGTTCTGACACAGAGGCACCAAGAGGAATCCTAGAGAGGGAAATGCACCAACAGCCCTGTCCATCTCAGCCACAAACAAGGCGGGGAGTAGTAGAAGGCAATGCACAAAGAGATCACATTCCCTTCCGGGTGTAAGCAACAGAGTATGTGGCTCTGGTGTGTGTGTGTGTGTGTGTGTGTGTGTGTGTGTGTATCTGTGTATGTGTCTACCTGTGTGGCCACCTCTGAGTGGGTGTGTGTGAGCTGATGTGTGTCTTCCCAACGTGGAGCTCTGCAGTGGAGAGAAGGAAACGTGTCTCTTCTTGACCCTAGTCTGAAGCCTGCTTTTGTTTAGTGGGCTGGGCCAAGAGAAGCCACTTCTGAGATACTCTACTACTATGTCAGACCAGGGTCAGAGCTAAGTTGTTGATAAGCTTGCAAACTCTTGGAGAGGGAAGGAACTTTAGAAATCTTGTAAAATCCCCTCATTTTATAGAAAAAGGAAGTGAAGTCCAGTAAGGACACTTTTCAAAAGACAGAGCTGTTGAGTTCACCAGAACTCCCAGAACCCTATTCGGTAGACATTGCACACTGCCCGAAAGGCTTCTATAGAAACTGCCACTGCTTAAAGGTAGACTTTATCCCACGTTTCAGCAGTGGAATAAGACAAGGCTCCTAAAGAAAGGCCACCAATACTCACACTCAGTGTGGCACATCCAAGTCGCACTGGTCAGTGCCTTCTCAATTGCTCCGGACTCTTCCTGTGAGTCCAGAAGCCAAGTCATGACGACAGAGTGTGGTCTAAGGGGTCCAGAGCTTATGAGGCCGGAGGGAAAAGAAGTGACCCAGAGGACACATGGGCAACCATGGAGGCTTTGCACTGATGAAGTCGGGTGTTTGGAAAGCATCATCCAAGTTAGGAATCTCCTTGACTCCCCCAGAGGATGACAAAGGGCTAATCACAGGATTCCCCACTCCAGGTCTGAGCACACATGAGGCCCTAGCCAAGCTTGACTCAAGGTCCATGGCCAATGGGTATTTCATGGCCATAACCTGAAGCCAGGACATTGGCTTCTGCTATGGCCCTAGATGGGGCTGTGGGGTGAGGAGAGGTGGAGGATGGTGGGAGGTCAATTGACTGAGGACCACCGTGTGCCAGGCACTGTGCAGAGCCCTTTGCTGATGGCATCTCTTTCCACAATCACAGCACTTTTGGCAAGTCAGTGTTGTCTCACCGAGGAGGGAGCTGGGGTTCCGCAAAGACTCCCAGGGCTTCTCTAGGGGACACAAGGAAAGGCGTGAAAGGCAAATGATTTCCAATGTGGACAAGTCAGCTGCAGAATATAAAAAGCAAAACACATCCACATACAACAATGTTCATGCTTTCCTAAGCCTCTAGCTTCACCTTTCACACCTCCAACCCTCTGGCATGGCTCCTGACCCGTTTTCCATCCCAGGTTTCTTCCCGCATCTCCAGCTTGACTACCCAGCCTTACCCCTCCTGGTGCCCTACCTCAATCCTGCTTGGTAGGTCCTGATATTCTCCATCCTTAGATCAAGTGTCTAAGGTCGGACTGCAGACTCCCACCTCCTAGAACCTATCCTGCTGTGTTTCGACTTAGAGTGAGAGATACTGGCAAAATTTTCTCATAAAAAATATATTTTGTTCCCTGTAAAAATGTGGTGAAAATATTTTCTATCAAGTTTAGCTTATCAAATTCTCTTTCTCATCTTTTTTTTTTTTTTAGGAAATAAATATTTGCAATTTTTTTAAAAAAACAAAGTTCATTAATAAAATAGATTTGGGAAATGAACATTGAGGCATCCCTCGTAGAGATTTACAATGCTTAATAACATAGTCACATAGTAAAGACTCTGAAAAGTCCTCTAAAAGAAAACTTTTATTTTCATTTAGCCCAGCTTTTTCTATCTTAGGAAAACAGAGTTACTGTGAATTCACTTTTGAAAATGTTGGTGTATAGACCATCCAAGGACCAGAAGGCTCCAAAACAGGCATCAAACACTGAGTCAGAAACAGAGCATTCAGGACTTATTTTTCCCTTTACAAGCCCGAGTATTTCCATCTTGAAAAATTAACTGAAGGAACTCTGCTCCTCAAGAAAGGGAAACTACTAAGGATGACACCTCAGAAAAAGAGCCAAAAACACTATCAGAAGTTTAAAAGGGGACCTAGGCACAAATAACATAAAGATATAGTCTTTGGGGTCTAAAGACAAAATTGAGAACAACTGAGAGCACAAAAACCACATATGAATCCCTTGCAACTTCACCTTCTGCTCCCATCCATCAGTCAGCGAGGTCTCCCATCTCGCTGGTTCAGTAGCCCCTATGGACCACCACTTCCTAGAAACCGCCGTATCCCTGGATGTCCATGTTGATAAAGCCCTGTTTTACCTTGCTTTTTTCATCTCTCATTGCAAATCCTCTGTCACCTCCTCCATCTCCTCTGCCTCATCTCACCCACTTATAGATTGTTTGCTCTTTCTCCCTTATCCCTCAAGCCCTCTTACTCTCATGAGGTTACAACAAGTGCCTCCATGATGCCAAAATATGGCCCTTCCACTCTGTGAACTCCATCAAACTTCTTCCAAGACCAGCTCTTCCTTTTGACTTCTCTATTTTCTCTGAGGACACTGTCATCCTTTCAATCCCCCAAACACAAAGTCTTAGGACTATTTACTAATCCTTTCCTTGTCTACATTTGACATATTTAAGCAAGAGAATTCTACCGCCAACCTTCTTTTTTCATTCTTGCTGCTACCCTTTTAATTCTGTTTCTTTCCCAGTCATCCAATTATTGTAGTATTCTCATCTCAGGCTTCCACTATTCCAATCTCTCTCTGCCTGAGTCCAGCTGCAAATTCCTCTCAGCTCTCTCTTCTTAATCTATAAATCCATTTTTTAAACCTGGCTTGCACTAGAAATTATTACTCTTCTTTCCCGCATCTCTGCCTATCCTACTTGATGAGATTTCCTTTCTACTCCCTTCCATGAACTCTTTCACACCAGATGTGTGAGCTGGACCTTTTCTCTAGGCCTCTCCTCTGGCTCATTTGCCCAATAATTACCAGACTGTGGGCTAGTCTGTTCTCTTCCTGTATCTATCTGGAGGGAAAAATCAGCATCTTTCTCCATTTGATTCTAGATGTCCCTCAGAAAGCCTTCCACAGACCAGGTACCCAGGACATGGATATTAAGTAGAAATCAAATAAAAGAGAACAGCTTCAGCATATTCTGCTGCACAGCTCAAAGCTCAAGAAATACAAATTATAAAAGTCCTATTCCACAGATTGATGGATTATAAAAGCTTATATGTTATATTTCATTAGACATTTTATAATACTCCAGGAATTAGAACATTGATTGATCAAGATGAAATTAACTGCAATTATTTTTCCTCATTTTAAAGATGAGGAAGCAGGATTCTGAGAGGTTAAAGGTTATTCTGAATCATAAGGCTAGTATTATGTGGAACCCTATCACCTATTATTTTTGCTACACCAGTTATCACAAGAGAAGTTAGGAGTTGACACTGTAGATTTTTTTTTTAGTGTTACATAACTCCATCCATAGTGGAGATAAATGGATTACCTGCCATGACACAGCCAGTGTATATCCATGGGAAGCTCACTCCTTACTAATGCAAATCGTAACCAAAGACACACTAGGTCCTTCATCCCAAGAAGGGATAGGTGTAGGGCAAACTCTGTTCATGGAGTTTGAACTCAGACATGTAGAGAATCGTTCTGCCTAAACTGCTGATATATTCCATTGGAGTTTACTGAAAATTATCTTTTAAAGCTCACTTCTGGGTTCATGTTCAATGCTCTATCAATGGCTTTACAGCTGTTTCAGAGGAGATAAGAGACCGTCCATTAGGCTCAATGCTGCTGTTTTGTGTCATTTCCTCTCAGGAAAATTGCCCAGAAAAAAGAGAAACCTATCTCAGGGAAAGTTTTCAGAAATTATTCACACTATGAGAGGATCCAGAAGGGATCTAAAGTCAGTGTCCGCCCTGGGGCAGCACATACATGAGAGCTGTGGCGAGGAGGGAGTGATGAGGTACATTAGGGCTAGCAACTGACCAGCATGGACAGTCTGGGATGTAAGTGCCCTCCTCCTCCATCTCTTTCCCTCTGCCCCAGTTTCATCCAGGTTAGGGGACAATGAAGAACTCAACCTGGAGCAAATAATGCAGAAGGATCTCCACCTGAGAGCAGGGATGCATGACAACTACTGGCAGGGAAGGATGCTTTGAGGCATCACAATGTACGTGTGTCACTTTGGGGGCTCCCTGACCCAGTCCTGCAGACTATGGCTCAAGATCCTTAAGGGAGATGTCTGAGCATATGACAAAGCAAGTTAATTAAAATATGTTTATGTGGTGGAAAATCAACCCCATCTCTCTTTCCATCTGTCTCTCTCCTCAAACAGAGCGAGGTCATAAACACAATGAAGCCAGCATTCGAACTTCAGGGATAAGAAGAATAATGTCCTCTCACTGTCCAGTCCAGCAGGGTCCCTGCTATAAAAATTCTGCAGATCCTGGTATGACACTAACCCGCAAAGGCAAAATTGGATGTGTCAGCTTCAGGCCTGCAAGAGAGGGACAGGATTGGTTCTTGACCTGGGAGGCAAGGTCAGAGGCTAGGGATGGAGTCTGTATCAGGGGACCACAGGCAGGCACTGTGAGCATTCCAGGCATCTTGTGAGGGCTGGGAACTGCAGGGAAGTGACGATTAGGAAGTGAAGGTTCACAGTTAGGCCCCAAGTTCAGAATCCTGGGCTTGGTCAAAGAGCAGTTGGCAAATTTGGCCTCTTGCCCTGCCTCTTCCCACATGGTTTTTCACTAAAAAAAGTTGTGCAATGCCACAGGGGCAGCTATAGCAGGAGGGTTTTCATAGCAGCAAAGAACACAGGTATTATCTGAGTCCCTGCTCATGGAAGGGAGGTCAGCCAAACCGGCAGAGGGTACTGTTGGTGCCCTGCCTAGATCTGCTTTTGCAAGGATGTTCTCACCCCTCCTGTGAGTGCTGGAAGCTAACTGCAAAGCTCCAGAGAGCTCTGCCCTCCGGAGGGGAGCTCCCTCCCAAAGAGATTATCCCCTCCTATTTCCTCTGCTGGGCGCAGCTCACAGCCCAAAACTGAATGATGTGGGGCTAAAAAAGGGCCAGCACTTTTGCCTGAGGACAGGACCGTCTCTGTGGGGCATCTCACACCAGAGCTCTTGAAGGATAGTCTGGAGCTAGGTGCCAGCTGATATCACATCCTTTCTGCTAGCAGTCTTTCCCTGACTGACTCTATTCTTCTCATTCTGCTTCTCTTGAGGTTCTCCCATCTCACCCCCGATCCCCTAAAACATTTGTGGAAGATTCCTTGGCTCAGGCTCTATTTGTAGGGATCGCAACTCAAGGCAAAAGGCCTGGAACTTTGGGGTCAAACACACCATAATGGAGATGCAGACTCTAATGAGTCTCTCCCAGCTGCAGGCTGGCAGATGGAAGCTGAGAGGCACATACTTCCAAGCTACGGAAAGCTATGAGGCACAGAACTGAGCGCATTGTAAGCACCCATTAAATCCTGGAGGTCTGACTTGATTGATAAAACACCATATTTTCCTACGGCTGGCTCTCTGCACGCCTGCATTTCTGCTCTCCCCTCAGTCCTCAGGAGCCAGGCTCTGTAAGGACAATTAATTTCACTTGCTCACCAGATTCAAGCACAATTAGTCACTGAGTTCGCCATTAGTTAATGGCAGTCAGAGTTATCAGAACCATCATTTTTTCTATTTGGGGAAGGAATAAAATAAATAAGGCCAAAAAAAGAAAACCTGATCCATAGTGGCCGCTGCTTGCAGACAAGCTGAGAAACCAGTTCTTCAGCCCGCATGTTTGGACTGCACATTCTAAGCTGTCCGGGTGATTTTGGACTATGTGACAGGTCAACTCTGATCATCCCAGAGCAGGGCTTTCTGACCTCTCAAATCAGGGTCACTTGCTGTTAAGACAGGAATCTGTTTCTAGAACAAATTCTCAAGAGCCAAAATGTTCAACAGGACAAGAGATAAAGTGGGACTAGGACAGGTAAGTTTTAACTAAGACCGAGGTCAGGTGGGAGGGCTACAGGCAGACCCAGAATCCCTTCCCAGCCAGCCTTCCCAGCACGAAGAGGCCAGCGAGCAGGAGGAAGAGGCTCTGTCTTGCCTGAGTCACCCTTGTGATTTGGGGGTGGCGGGAGAGTGGAGATCAGAGATCAGTACATTCCTGAATGCATCAAGAATAGGGGATTTAAAAAGAGGGAAAGAAAAGAGAGGCAGCTGCATCTTGAGACACACAAAAAAATAAGAAAATCCAAAGAGTAATGGTGCCAGAGCCTCCTCAGACACCAAAAACACCACACCAGAGTCTACAGAAGGGCAGAATCTGGTTTCTCCACCTCCAGCCCCCCGCTCCCAAACCCTAAGTTGGCCAAGCTGAGGCAAGGCCTGGGTAGGCTTCCTGGCAAGAGAAAGGTTATCACTAATGAGCCTTTCAACTGAGGCCTCAGTGGGGCAGGAGGTTCAGGGCCCTGTTGGGTGAAAAATCCACCCCAGGAGGAAACCTCAGCTGGGACGATTCCGCAGAGAAGCATTTTTTTCTTATTGATGTCCTGAAGGGAAAGATCAAAGGCTGGACATAATGCACTCATTTCTACTTCTCCACCAGCCCCCTTCAAACATGTTCAAAGATAATTATGGTCCCAAGCTTCCCTTTGCCCTTTCTCAAGCCCTAAGAGCAGAAATTGTAAACTGGGAAGAGTGGACTTCTGGAAGGATCAATACCCAAACACGAGCTTCTTCTACGGGTCATGCCTGTGGAGAGGTCTCGTCACCTCAAATGGTCTTTGCATCTTTATTCTCTGGTTCCTTTGGCCACCTGAATCTCACCTTGCATCTCATTTTCTCTAGTATTCTTAGACGCTAGACCCCTTGATCAGTCCCTCTTTCTCTTACCTCTGGTTACTCTCATTCTAGAAGCATAACCAGGTCTGCCTCATCTGAAAATAAATAACTAATATCTACAATATCCAAATCTCCCTAGACAGTTCCTCCCCCGACCCCAACCCTACCACCACCACCTCTGCAAGCTACAGCCTTCTCTCCCCTTTAAAATGCTCAGTAACAATATATCCTCACTTCTTCAAGTTTGGTTTATATTCCTTGAAATTTAAATTACACCCTTAACACGCAACTATATTTCTCTATGGATAAAGCAGCTAAGTCCCTGTAGTATAACATGCATCATTATAGGTAATCTACACCTGCCATGAGAGAAAACAGGCTCTCAAAGAGTACCGATGACTTAATTTGTCATTCAATCCAGTGTTCGTTCTAGTCTCGCATGTTCCATCACACCTAGAGATAGGACATCTTCCTGGTGGCGACAAGGCCTAACTGCCATGGTAGTGATTCTCAGTGGTGGCAGGAGGATAGTTTCAACACCATCACCCCACGCCACCCCCGCCACCCACCGGATTCTGAAATCAACCCTGGACCAACTGGCTCCCCTCCCCTGCTGCATCCCCACAAAGCTTGCTCCTTGGAACACCATGCCAATCCAGCTCCTTGGGCCTCTCCCTCACCTCCCTAACCACAGACCTCCCCATCTTCTAGGCCACACCCTGCACGCGACTCGTGTCCAAGGCCTGTCCAAGCCTTCCTGGTTACACAATCTACAGCATCTCCACTGAGAATTCATTAACTTCCACAGTGATGAGTGCACTTCCTGGCAGGGGGTTCTGAAGGCTCTGGGTTTAGCAGTCCTTACTTGTCTCAGACCAGCAGGTGTACTTTTCCAGCTCTTCTTCTACCCATCCTAGGGGGATCTGGGAAGGCCTCCTAGAGGAGGTAACAATTGAACTGACCCTTCAGAGACAGATACAAGACATAGGTTCCCTGGAAAAGCAAGAGAGCAGAGTCTTCCAGGCAGAAGGAGGAGGATGCAGAAATGGGGATGCAGAGCCAGGAAGCCCCCAGTCTGGAAGGGAAATGTGTCACCGGTGGGGGTAGGGAAGTGCATGAGGCAAAAATGTTTCCAAAGAAATGACAGCTAGCTGAAAAGAAAATAAAAAAGGATCTAGCAATATTAGCAAGGCAGAAAGTGTCCATAAATTAATTTCAGGATACAAATGCAATGCACCTGCAGGAGTCACTGCAGTGATATTAACATACTCCAGTCCCTGTCACCGAGGCAGCCCCACTCCCTGTAAGAAGGAGCATGAGAGTGTTGAGCCGGCAATGATGGTGATGGCCTAGGGAGGGGGCAGTGGGTCAGCGTGAGTGCTTAGAGAAGAAGTCACATGGCTCTGGGAGGGCAGCTTGGGTTCTACTGCATCTGCCCTAACCTTGAACACCTCAGGCCATGTGGTGGCCTACAACACCAACCCTTCCCTCCTTTCTATGCCCAAGCCTGCTCCTCCAGCCATTCCAGGAAGGTCCTGGAACTCTCAATAATATTGAAGGGTCACTGTGAGAGTAAATGTGCATGGAGTGGGAGGAGGGTACAGAATATGACAAGGAAACTAGGCAGCAGGAAGTTCCAGAAAGGCCAAGCTTAATACGTTTCACCCACCTCTCCAGGCCACACCCCACCAGCACCCACATTCTGCCAGTCACCCTCTGCTGTATCTTCTTCCACTGGTGCTTCTTCCACTAGAGCTGCCCCCTGGAGATCACACCCTCATCCTTTCTTCAGCTCAGGAACTCACAGCTTCTCTCTCCAGTATATTCACACAAATGCATCTTCCAAGTGTGTCACCATGATCATGGCTGACATCCTGATGGAAACTCTCATTCTCCAACTCATTAACCATAAAAGTACTTGATCTCATGCGCAGGGCCTTTCATCCAAGCACCTGACCCAACCTCAGGTCCAAGTTTATTCCCCTGGCTCCCCTATAAGCCCTGTTCTCCACCTAATCTGAACCCAGGAAGAGAGAAAAGGAGCACTTAAGGAATTCTCCAGATACCTCCTTGGGGTCCAGCAGTACATCCAACACTTTCAAATGCATTTAAAAAAAAAAAAATCCAAACAACCTCATAAAGCAGATAATAGTAATTTCATTTATTTCTGGAAAAAGAAAAAAGGAAGAAAAACAGAACCAGAAAAGTTAAGTTGTGCAAGGTTTATTAATTTCCAGAGCAAGGACTCAGGCCTTTGTCTGACAGTCTCTATATCTTTGCTCCTTTCACTCTGACCTGATGCTTCCCCAGAATACTCTCTGAATTCCCACCCCTGCTTTTACCCAACATGCATTGCCTCTTTACCTGGAATGCCCCACTCACCATCACTTTCTAAATCTTACATCTCCTTCACAACCCAGCTCCCTTCCTGCCACCTCAGCTGAGAATAATTATTTCCTCCACAGTTCCTATGGCCCACGCATCTGACACATCGCTCTGAGTTGTTCTGCTGGCATTTCTGCTTCTCTGTTATTTCCCACGTCAAACAGCAATGTCTCTGGTGAATGGTCCTTTCCAAGGACAACAGTATATGCCCCCACTCTGCCCACACATGCTCAGCACAGTGTTTATGCAGAACTGATGCTCAACTGGAGTTGAATGAATGTCGGGCTTCCCCAGGGAATTCATTCAAAAGCACCCTCTCAGTGTACTTCTTGGAAAAGCTTACACACTAGCAAACGTGGTGAGAGCATCCCAGCCCCTCTCTCATCATGGCCTGGAGTATTTTTTACGTGAAGCAGCAGCAGAGAGGAACAGGTCCTGGATGATAAGGACAGGAAAAACATACTTGCATTCTCAGAACCAGCAGGCTTCGCTGTAGCAAAAGACAAGGGTCCCAACCAAGGACTTGAAGATGTGAAGAAAAATAATGAGTCAGTATAAGAAGGGTATGGGAGGAAGCTCAGGACCACAGAGCTTTCATGAGCTGTCAGGTAACAGTGAGCAAGGGTCTTCATTTCCCAAATCCTCTATTTCCTTTTCAGTGAAATGGGAATAATATGGTACCCACCTCCCAGACAGCTGGGATGATAATGAGATTATAAGACATATGACATTATAACACTAGAGGGTTTAGCACATAGTGGTTGTACAGCACTTGTAGACTAGGGTTAGTAGAATGAATGTCCAACAACAGGCTCTGAAAAAACAAGCAAGTAAATAAATAAAAAAGTAAAAAGCCCTGAATTGCAGAGTGGTATGATACTCCCACCATGGCCAATTTCAAGCTAACAATATGATTTCACCAAACCATGACTTAGTCGACTCTAGCACACCACTGCTCGGGGCCCACACACACACACACAAAAAATTGTTAATTCCATGTGCTGCTCTCTCTATACCTCCCTATAAACACACACAAACCTCTCTGGTAGATAGAAAAGGAAACAACTATGACTTCCAATTAGGGTATGGAGAGAAGACTGAGACCTCAGGCACCCTTCCCAACAGAGCATCCTCTGAGCCTGCCTACATGTCCTCAGCAGCATAGACTTGAGTGGGTGGAGCCACTGTACCTGGGATGTGGCCAAGTTCATGGAATGTAGGTACTTGGAAAGAATCACAAGCTTGCCTGTTCTGAGAATTCTCTTCAAATGCACAAGAAGAGCCTCCTTCTGGCATCATTCTCCAAGGAAGATGGCTCACGACTAGACAACTTTTCAGTTGTAGTCATTTGTCAATTTCCAAGGCTATGAAGAACATCCTACATTTTCCTTCATGATTAATTTCTGTTTTGTTTCTCAGTTTGCCTCAACCAGTCTGGTAAAGCAACCTCTTCTAATAATCAGCACTTAAGTGATACTCAGTTCCTATGGCAACATGCTGGACTAGCAGCCCTCACATCCAGCTCACCACCACTCTCAAATAAACAGCAATTCCAACAGAGATCCTGTTTATCTCTGCCTGAAACCTATTCAACATCAGAAACTTTCCACTCATATAAAGTTCTAGAGGCTTGTAGGCATGCAGAAGGAAAATAGGGAAACAAAATTTCACTGGACAAAGTGAAAATGAGCTTCTACAGAGATGTTTTTAGGATGTGTGAGTGTCAAAGTAGATAGGGTGAGCTCCAAGTCTCTCTCGATGACAGTAAACAAATCTGATTGGAGAGGTGATCTCTAGACCTTAAGAGAGGAATTTTTGAAAGTTTCGATCTGACAAAGAAAATATAAACAAATCTTCACAATATTACTTTAGAGCCCATAGTGAAGCCTTGACATGGGGCATAGAGAGTGTCCTGAGGACTGGCAATCTGAAGCACGGTGCTGCAGACCATACAAAGTCATGACATCTACTCTGAAGCAAACGTGTTTCCTCTTTTCCTCATTACAAGCAGCAGGAAATTGCCATGAAATCCTTGGGATTCCAGCTTTTTATGGTCATTGGTCATGAACAAATGCTTGAAACACAGCATTGAAGATCTCTAGTATAAAATCTGACAGGAGAAAAAATAAAAAACTTAAATAGTCCTACAAGTATTAGAGAAACTAAACCCATATTTTGAAACCTTCCTGCACTGAAAACTCTTGGCCCAGTTAGCTTCACTAGTGTGCTACCAAATATTGAAGAACTAAATATTTCCAGTCTTCAACAAACTCTTGCTGATAATAGCCAATGACAGTTTCTTCCTGTAATCAAGAGTGCCTAAATGCTCATTAAACCTATTTCCTCTTACTAGACACAACAGAAAGCTACATTTTCTAGTCTTCCTGGCAGTTAGATTGGGGCCACATGCTAGATTCAAATTAACAACACATGGGCATAAATTATGTATAAAACTTCTAGACCAGACCATAAAACCTGGGCCCATATACTCTTGCCCCTTCCATGGCAACCTCAGAAACTACACATTTAAGATGACAGCTACGCAGTATGTACAGATTTTGGACCTTTAATCATCCCCAGACCAAAAGGAGTCTCCTGAACTATTCCAGACTATAATGCATCCAAAATGAATTGTATTAAGGCATTTTGGCATTGAATTGTTACCACAATACAGCACAGATTAACCTGACAGATATCCATACCCCTAAGCCAACTGATGAAACTAGCATAACTTTCATAACAAAATCTGACAAAGACAGTAGGAAAATGGAAAAATACAGACCAAACTTAATCACAATACAGATGTAAAAATCCTAAACAAAATATCAGGAAAATGAATACAGCAATATATATTTTAAAAGATAAACACTGTAACCTGATTGGGTTTCTTTCAGAATGCAAAGTTGGTTTAGCATTAGACATATGTCGCAGGGGTTAAAACTCCAAGCTCCCATCGCAGGGGGATGGTTCACAGTGGAACCAATCCCTGGTCAGGGAACTAGATCCCACATGCATGCCATAACTAAGAAGCCCAAGAGCCACAAGTAAGGCCTGTAAGCCACAACTAAGACTCGGCACAACCAAACAAATAAATAAATATTTTTTTAAAAAATGAAGAGGCTATGTAGTAAACTTTTTTAAAAACAAAAAAGAAATATGAATGTAGTTTACCATGTTAACATAATAAAGCTGAAAGAAAACCAATGATCGTCTTCAAAGATGTAGAAAAAGCATTTAATAAAAATGCAATACCCATTCATCTTAAGAAAAAACAAAACTCTCAGCTTTATAATCACAGTAATTTGGAAAACATATCAAACATCATTCTAAATGACAAAATATTGAAAGTTTCTCTTTTGAGACAAGAAACAAGATGAGTAGTATTAGTGAGCTCAGGCTGCCATAACAAAATACCAAAAACTGGTGGTTTAAACAATGGAAATATATTTTCTCACAGTTGTGGAGGCTGGAAGTCTGAGATCATGGTTGAATTTGCGGGGTGGGGGCAGCGGGGAGTGCAACTCAGTCCATAGCACTCCATCCCTGGCCTGCCGAAATTCATGTCCTTACTGCAGTCCAAATAACATTTATTCCATCCCAATAGCCCCCAAAGTCTTAACTCACTTCAACATCAATTCTAAAGTCCAAAGTCTCATCTAAGTATTTAAATCAGATGTGGGTGATAATTGAGATACAATTCATCCCGAGGCAAAATTTGGCTCCACTGTGAACCTATGAAACCAGACAAGTTATACGTTGCCAAAATATAAATGGTGGGACAGGCATAAGATAGACACTCCTGTTCTAACTGAAGAAACTGGAAGGAAGAAAGGCATGACAGGTCCCAAACAAGTTCAAAAACTAGCTAAGGTGAATTCCATTAGCTCTTAAGGCTAGAGAATCATCCTCTTCAATCAAATACCCTGCCCTCTGCTGGGGTTGCCACCCTCAAGGTTCTGTAGGGTCACTCCTCCCCCTCCGCTCTCTGAGAACCCTGCACAAGAGACTCTCTTGAGAGGACAATTCCACCCTTGAGGCACTGGGCAGAGTGATCCTAGCCCACTGAAACCAGAGAGGGGGGCCCCACCCTCTGAAATCAGGAAAAAACAACCTTGCCCCTGGGCTTATGATGGGAGTGGCAGCTGTGGTGATATCTGAATCACCTTCCTGGTCATTCTTCCCTTTTCCTTGAACAATAGCATATGTCCACAGCCAAATAAATCTATGGTCCAGGCCTATCAAATCCAAGAGGTTCAAGTGACTTCCTGCCTTCCATCCCACTTTCTCTGTCTCCTTTAGTTCAAACTGGCAATGTCTTTGTAGGTGTAAATCCCAATCTACTCCTGGATTTTGCAGAGATGGCTGATTAAGTCCACAAGGCACACCTGGATTTTCTTTATTAAATGATTGCTCTTTATTAAATGGTTGTTCAGCCAAACCCTAGTGTTCTCTTCAGAACACGCTTTCACATTTTTTGCAATATGGATAGGCTGAGAGTTTTCCAAATCTTCAAGTTCTGTTTCCTTTTTTGCTTAATAATTCCTCCTTCAGTTCATCTCTCCTTTCACATTTTACCATAATGAGTCAGGAGAAACCAAGCTGCTCCTTTGCTTAGAAGTCTCCTCAGCTAAA
Organism: Hippopotamus amphibius kiboko; assembly: GCF_030028045.1. Taxonomy (NCBI): domain Eukaryota; kingdom Metazoa; phylum Chordata; class Mammalia; order Artiodactyla; family Hippopotamidae; genus Hippopotamus; species Hippopotamus amphibius. The sequence continues at coordinate 52,951,870 of NC_080190.1, read as the reverse complement.
TATCTAATTGCCTTGCCTGTGAGTTCTACCTTCCACAAAACACTAGAACATAAGTCAGTCAAGTTCTTGGCCACTTTATAGTAAGGACTGTACTTCTTAACGAGTTCCAGTAACAAGTTCTTATTTTCATCAGAGACCTCAAGAGAATTCCCCTCAATATCCATATTACTAGTACACATCTCAAAACCCTCCAGTCTCTATCCATTACTAACTCCAAAGCTGCTTCTACAAGGTTAGGTATCTGTTACAGTAACACCCCACTTTAGAACCACCATCTGCATTAGTCAGCTCAGACTACCATAACAAAATACCATACACTAGATGACTTAGAAATGTATTTTCTCACAATTGTGGGGGCTGAAGGTCCGAGATCAGGGTGCCAGCATGGTCAGGTTCTGCTGAGACCTCCTCTGGCTTGGGGATAGCCACTTTCTCACTGTGTCCTCACATGTCGGAGAGACAGAGAGAGAGAGAAAATCTCTCTTCCTTTTCTTATAAGGCCACAGTCCTATCAGAGTAGAGCCCCATCCATATGATCTCACTTATCCTACTTACCCCCTTGAGACCCTATCTCCACATACAGTCACATTGGATGTTAGGACTTCAAGATACAAATTTTGGGGAGACATATTTCAGTCCACAGCATACACTAATATTGTTTTTACTCAACATTATATTGAAGGTCCTATTTAGTGCATTAAATGGAAGAAGAATGAAACTCTAAGAAATGGAACAAACAAAATCCTGATTTTTCACAAATGATATGATCACGTACATAGAAATTCCAAAAGAATCTATAGATAAATTACTATAGACTGCTCTGAAAAGCAATTACATTTAAAATAAACTAAATTTTTCTACATATTAGCAACATACACGTTCAAAATAAAGTTAAAAATTATAAGATACCATTTAAAATGGCATCAAATTTTCAAATACCAAATAAATCTAATAAAAGGTGTTTATATCTTTGTCACAAAAACATTATTGAGAGAAATTAAATTGAAAGAAAGAATATTTATATAAATGGAGAGACTACCGTTTACATGGGTTGGAATATTCAATATTGAAGAAAAAATTAAAATAAATAATAAATGGAAAGAGAGATATACTATGTTCATGAATAGAAAGACTCATGCCCAAAAGGGGCCAATTATCCCAAAATTTATCTACAACTATATCATAATTTTGTTTATGTGAAATATAAGAAGCTTATTTAAAAATGTTATGAAAAAAGGCAGTTCCGGAGAAGAGACACAAAAATGAGTGTGGCAATTACAAAAGCATACAGTGCATGGGGCAGACAAATAGAGCATTCAACGAGAAAGAAAGCCCAGATAGAGTCTCAGGGACCTACAAAGCCTACTTATGTGATAGAAGAGGCACTGGCAACAGTGCACTTGTTAAAACCCACAGCAATTTATAGGAGAAAGAGAAGTAGAATATAAATTATATAAATTGTGACACAGGAATCTACAAATTATCATGTAACCTCTGAAAGGTATGGGGAAGAATAAGCTGACCTAAGTAACTTTGGCAAACAATGTGTTACTGAAAAGGTAGTGTCCATAAATATTTTGTTCTAGTTGGTAAATTTGTCTCATGGGATAATGAGATCAATTCTGAAACTGGTTCACGTATACAATGGGGTTTAAAAAATTAGTAAATGGGTGGCAGATAGTGGGACCCAGGTTTCTGCCTGTTGGAGAGGGAAATTACAGAGAAGCAAAGGGAGAAAACTAGAATGTAACATGACACTGGATTAGAATCAGAGACAACACTATGAATTCATGCGTAACTTAGTAAAGATACAGATGAATAGATAAAGAAATAATTATAGACACATAGGTTAGTGGATGCATGCATGGATGGATGGATAGATAGATGATAGATGATAGATAGATAGATAGATAGATAGATAGATAGATAGATAGATGATAGGTAATTTCCTAGCTCTAACCTCTGAGAGAGTCTAGAAGCAGTGATGCCCCAGTAACAATGAGCACAGCTAGAACCTGTATGTTAGATCCCAATACCATTCTTAAACAAAAGGAGCCAGGCTCCTTGGAGAAATGGCTGATTCTAGGGCTGAGGCAGAATATAAGATGCTCATGGAGCATCTGGTTGTGTCAGAAAGCAAAGAAATGCTAAAATATAAAAAGAATGGGAGTGTGGCCAAAGGGACACAGGAGCCAACCCAAAACAGCTCCCAATGGCCAAAGCTGAAATAATTTGAGCCACAGAATAAATGCAGTAGTACGGATTATCATTTGAAGCATAAAATGTTCATGAGTCCATACTAGTATAAATTAACAACTGAATAAATAAATAAATGGGGAGAGAAGGGGTAAATCTCCCTTAGGGAAAAACTCCAAATAGCTTATGTAGATAGTCCCTCCTCCAGGAAGTGGAAGGTATCCCCTCAACCCTGAGTGTGGGCTGTGCTTAATGACTTGCTTCTAAAGGACAGAGTGTGGAAAAGATGAAAAGGTAACTTCACATTGGAGAAACCTGGCAAACACACCAGCTTGGTCAGGTGAACAATGCTAACATCATCAGTCATGAATAACGTCCACAGAATATAAACCCGATATGATGTCATGAGAAGGACTTTTCTTGTCTACGGTCTTCCTCCCAAAATTCCATGGGGGTTAAAAGAAAAGCAAGCAAATCCCAACTGAGGAACATTCTACAAAATATCTGACCAACACTCCTCAAAACTACCAAGGTCATGAAAAACAAGGAAAGTCTGAATAACAGTCACAGACTAAGGAGACATGATAACTAAGTGTAATATGGGATCCTAGGTGGAACCCTGGAATGGACAAAGGACACAGGGGAAAACTGGTGAAATCCAAATAAACTGTGGCATTTAGTTAACAGTAATTTAAATAGTAACAGTGCATGCTGGATTTTATTCACGACAAATATATCATGGTAACATAAGATGTTAACCATAGGGGAAACTGGGTGAGAAGTATACAGAAATTCTCTGTACTATTTGTTCAACTTTTCTGTAAATATCAACTATTCTAAAATAAAATATTTATTTAAAAGAACCACAGGGGACAGCATGGGTTTTTCAATAAATAGTGCTGTAAAAATTGTTTATTCATATGGGTTAAATGATATTCTCTAAAATACATTCAAGATGGATAAAAAAATCTATATGTGAAAAATCAATGTTGTACAATTTTTAAAACAAATTATATGACCTGGAGTTAGGTATGATATTTTAAAATAGCACACAAACAGAATAAACCCTAAAGGGATAACTGATAAAGCTGACTATATTAATATTAAAATCTTCTTCACAATAAAAGACACCATAAAGAAAATAAAATATAAGCCCAGACAGGAAGAAAATAGTTGTATACATGTAAAAGATGAAAGTAAGCTTAGTAAGATTAAAACTAATAAACTGATTGAATAAAAGCAAGAAGCATAAAAAGGAAACATGCAAAAAAATAAGCCTAAGTGGAAATAAACTTATAAAAAAATGCTTAGCCTCACTTGTAATCAGGAAACTGCAAATTAACATAGTCATAAAATATCATATCAGAGTCATAAGATCTTCAAAAGTGAAAAGTGTGAAATCACCAAATATTCAGAATATTGACAAACAATGGGTATTTTCTTTCACAGTTATTGAGAATATAAATTTGCAAAACCACATTAGAATTTGGCAATACATAATAAAATCAAACAGGCCTCAACCCATGAGCCAGTAATTCTAGTTCAAGCTCTATATCCCAAGAAACATATCCATGTATTCACAAAACACATACAAAATACACAAGGCAGTGCTGTCAATACTGGCAAAATATTGGAAACAATCCAATGTCACTAGGGATACAGGTAAATATATATGCTTGTATAATTAAAATATACTCCACTATAATATGGTATCTAAATAAATGGACTAAACCTTTATGTATAAAATATTGATTGTAAAGGGCAACACACAGAAGATCTTCTACTGTATGTAGAGTATATGCTACAATACTATCTATATATATATTTGAGGATATTAAAAATATTACACTGAACATATTAAATAAATATATTAAGATATTAAGAGATATTAAATATATTAAAATAATCCTATGTTTTATTTATAGATACATATTATATATGGTAAAATTATATATATAGGTAAACTAAACACTCTGAATTCATGTCAGAAAATGCCTCTGGGTAGAATAAAAGATAATGAAACTGGGAATAGGTTCAAATGTGTGTTCAACTGTGTCTAAGATTTTATTTCAAAAACATAATTTGAAGCAAATTGATGAACATTTGTTACATATGGGTGGTGGGGCATAAGTCTTTGATATGCTATTTTTAATTTTTTTCACAATTTAAATGTTTTGTACAAAGATAACTAGATAACTAATGAGATGTGAACTATGCTACAGGTACAAATATTGAGCAAACCCTGAATTCATGGACTTGTAGAACTAATATTTGGCAATTCTAGGTTATTGTGGTTACAGAAAAGGAATGCAAATGTTATAATTTTTTACCATGCATGTAGATATAATAACTAGTAAAAAAAAATTGGAAAGTAATGCTGAGGGAAATGGAGAGAATATCTGTGTATAGCAGAGATTCAAATAATTAAAGCAGGTAATTATAAGGTACTTGGATTTCTTCAGTTTTTCAGATTTGATTTTATAACTACAAAGAATAATTTAGGAACTAATATTTCCTGCTATATATAAATATCCAATGTCAGCAATATCTTTAGTTCTACTTTTTTCATTTTTCTTCAAAGTCAAGAAAAAATAAATGTAAAAATGTAATGATTTTACTAAAAATAAATTTGATCATATGATCCCATTGTTTCCTAGATCACCTCTCTGTATCCATAAATATACAGAGCCAGACACCTAAAATTATTTTCTCCAAATGCAAATATTGATTATTTTAGGGGGAAGGGGAAGAATTTTGGTGATTTAGTATTTTTTACTTGAATTTTTATGGTAAGAATAAGAAATATTTATAAAAAAGAATAAATCACTATTATTTTAAGATTCATGAGGCAATGACAATGAAGTAACCACATGCCAGAAGAGGATGACATGACAAGGAATTTTAAAGAAAGGAACACCAACTAAACTGGGAAACTTCAAGAACAATTCAAGGAAGAACAGACTTTAACTAGACCCGGAAGAGTAAAGTGTCACCAAGAAAGGAAGGAACTGAATGTGTGTTGGGGAGTCGGGGAAACTAACTTGAAAATGACTGGTTCACTGACAGTGAAATGACTATATTCAAAAATACAGGAATATTTAAATACTAAAATAAATATTAAACATTTAAATACTGTATAGGAAATACAGTGTATTAATGATACAATTTCAATAGAGGGGGTTGACCATTAATATTGCTATGTGTAAAGTCCTGGGAAAGCATAGAAAAATGGGATTGTTCAGAGTCTGGTAGATTGCAGAAGGATTCACAGAGGGTAGAGTACTTGAGTAGATTCTCAAACAGAAAATTATGAATTTTCCAGGAAGATGAGGGCTAGTATTCCATGACAGAAAAAAAAAATGCAAAAAAACCCAGAAAGGAGACAACTTGTGATTAAAACGTGTGTGAGAAGAAATGGCAAAGGGTGAGGCTGCAAAAGCAGGCAAGGATGATGTTCTTGCCTTCGGTGCTTTCTGAAAGAGCTTACTTCTAGCAGAAAATCACTAATAGACTCTTGGAGTGGGGTGGAAACGGGAAATAACATGATCAAATTTTTCTTTTAAAAAGATGCTCAGAAGGAAATGGACGAAAGGAAAGCAGAAAAGATGGATTTAAACACTTCCAAAGGCTGGGAGGAAGTCATCCAGGTTTGTGAGCCCCTGCCCTAATAGTACAGTGAAGAGGGGAAGATTCTGAGAAATAATAATGAGGCAGACTGAATCTATAGGTGGCAAATGATTTCCTGTGGGAAATGGGGACAGGCTGGGATAAGGATGACTGAGTGACCCAGTGGATGGTGATGCTCTTCAACTAATGAATAATGTTGGCGGGATGGTTTGGGGGCTGAGCTAATGAGCTCAGGGTTGTAACACGTTGACTTTAGGTGCCTGGCCTGGACCAGGGCCACAGATGTCACATCTTCCGCATTTGGTGGTAATTGAAGCCTTCAGAACGAATGAAATTGGCTGGGAAGGTCAGGAGAGTGCGCAGAGTAGTGAGCTGAATGTGTAAGCTTAGAAATACACCCAGTCAGGCATCCCCTAGCCTGTCCTGTATATAAGTGGCTGATTATTTTTAGGCAGCCTGTCAGATTTCATTTATCCAGCTTGTTGGTTTCAGCACTTTGTTCCATCTTGTTGATATCATTTGGAGTCTTGATTCTATCAGTCAACATATTAACCATCGTAAGACGTTTCCATTGAAAATGGTTTCTATTTAGCATGCACTACTCTCCCAACTTTCTAGTAAAATAACCACAGAAAGGATAAAATGTCACACAATCACTCAAAAATTACAACTCTCTAAAATAGAAAATGTGCCGTTCCTTTGCAAACATTTTTGGAACTGGTACAGAAAGCCTAAGAAGAAAACAGCCACAAGTGAAAAGTCAACAGGATGAGATGTAAAGGAAAACGGTTTATAAAATAAAGAATTGCAGCTGAAAAATTGTAATTGCTCAAATGAAATCCATGTTGACAGTAGAGAACACAGAGTAAATTGTATATGAAGGACACACTTCAAAAGTTGGCTCTGAATCCAGAGTAAAAAAAATAAAGACCATAATCCAAAAAGAAACATGTACCATAATATTCACTGCAGCACTATTTACAGTAGCCAGGACATGGAAGCAACCTAAATGCCCATCAACAGATGAATGGATAAAGAAGACATGGCACATATATACAATGGAATATTACTCAGCCATAAAAAGGAATGAAATGGAGCTATATATAATGAGGTGGATAGACCCAGAGTCTGTCATACAGAGTGAAGTAAGCCAGACAGAGAAAAACAAATACTGTATGCTAACTCATATATATGGAATCTAAAAAAATGGTACTGATGGGCCCAGTGACAGGGCAAGAATAAGGATGCAGATGCAGAGAATGGACTGGAGGACATGGCGGTTGGGGGGAGGCGAAGGGGAAGCTGGGACGAAGTGAGAGAGTAGCATAGACATATATACACTACCAACTGTAAAATAGATAGCTAGTGGGACGTTGCTGTATAACAAAGGGAGATCAAATGGATGATGGGTGATGCCTTAGAGGGTGAGGACAGGGAGGGTGGGAGGGAGTCGCGGGAGGGAGGGGATATGGGGATATATGTATAAATAGAGCTTATTCACTTTGGTGTACCTCAAAAGCTCATACAAGAATATAAAGCAATTATATTCCAATAAAGAGCTAAAATAAATAAATAAATAAATAAATAAATAAAATTAAGCCCCAAATAAAAATTATTGCAATATAAAAGAAAAAAAGGAAGGAAGGAAGGAAGGAAGGAAGGAAGGAAGGAAGGAAGGAAGGAAGGAAGGAAGGGAGGAAGGAAGGGAGGAAGGAAGGAAGAAAGAAAGGAAGAAATGGAAGGAAAATGAAAATAAAATGATAATAGTTACAGAGGCAAAAGACCAGAGCATCACCCTCAGAATATAGTAGTTGCTAAGATACAGGTAAAAAGCATAGTAGAAGCCAAAGTTGTACTTTAAAAAAATCCTCAAATACAACAAAACAATAAAATATAGCAGCAGGAAAGTTGAAAGGGTTTATCACATTCAAGGGAAAACCAATGAAAAGAAATCTTTACTACTAGTACACATACTAACAAAAATCTGTCAAAAATACCCTACAATTCAAGTTTAAAAATGGGAAGCAGGATAGATCCAAAGGAAGGAAAATAAAACCGGTCATTCATCTCATGTGGACTCTACATGATAGATAATATAAACTTGGATCCACTGAGTTATCTTTCATATCTAAAGAACTAGAAATGAAACACATCTGCAGAAACAAAGGAGTTTTGAAAAGAAAATGTCTATAGTCTGTTGCTGAAAAGTATCAAAAACATACTTCAAACAATCGCGTTAAATTGACACTAAGAACCTAAACACAGAAAAACCGTATATAAAATGATTTTCAGATTTTTCTAAAAAAAAAAAAAAATCAGCAGGAACAATACTCTACCTCTCAAAGTTATCTTAAAGAGAAAGATTTTAATAAACCATACCTATTTGAACTGGCCATGAATTAAATCTGCAATAAAGTAAGTATATATTTAAATATGCAGTCTTGTATCTTTGTACTTTGATTTGTGCATTTGTCTTTAATGAACATGTATTTTTAATAATTAACTGTATAAAATATAAGTCCTTGAAATTTTATAATCATCTGGGAAATTGATCAGTATATCTTTGACATCTTAATGTTAAGACTTTGATGATTACTGAACACAGTGGTCCAAGGTCAAAACTTTATGCCTCTCGACTAGGTAACCATCTGCCAAGTTAAACCAAATATTACTTAATTAATGGTTTGGGACATTTTTTTAACTAATTTCAAATATATTTAACTATAAACCACATTTTCTCTCTTATTCATAAGATTAGTATGTAAGAGCATCAAATGTATTGCTTAAGTCAAGATATAATATGTTTATACCATTATTCTAATTTGCCAGTCTAATAAGCCTATCAGAAACAAACAAAAACAAATTGAAAGAGCTTAGCCTAACCCAATACGATTTGCTCTTGGGGAATTGGTAGCACCTCCTAGGAATCACTTTTTCCTTTCTAAGTATTCACAAATCTCTTTTCAAATAAATCATTCACAAATTTTGCCATGGTCACACATAAACTTCACTAGCATATCAAATAAAAAATTCGACTGTTTTTCAAAAGGTTAGATATTTAACCATCATCAATAATCTGACATTATCCTCATTTTCAAATATCATAAGCAGTGCATATATATCTGCAGTTTTCAATGTCTTGGGGTAGTTATCCAATTGAACCTGGAAGCAAGATTTTAAAGGCATCAAGGGAAAGATTACTTATTTATTTATTTAGTACCAACTGAATGCCAATACCATGGTGGATCTTATAAAGTTTGTTTTAATTAACTGACATACCATACCATTGAACTGGTAGGTTTGTATTTATTTTGGAGATGAGAAAGCTAAGGCTCTGATCCATGAAGTGACCATCCAAATCACACAGACATCAAGCCTTTATGCTAGCACAATGTTCGAATCCCATGATTTTTACATCGTAGCAGTGATTCTGCTTTATTTTATCATCCATTCATACCACCCAGTCTTCCTTAAGCACTGGCATTCTCTTTCCTTATGAGAGTTTCAAAATCAAAACCAGGGTTTAGAAATTAATTCTGCCTAAATTTTACATTTGTTTTCTTCAGCATTTTTCCCCAGTCGAAGCTAGATCTGTAACTTGACCCTACCCGCACATGTTTTCAAGTAGACGTGCCTGTTTTGTTTTATTACCCCACGGGAGATGCCTTGGCCATCGGCTGCTGTCCCTTCCTCACTGGGATCATTTGTGATTAGACAACTACCATTTTATTATTTGAAGACCTTCCTCTCTGAAATTTCCTGTAATCTGAGATAACTGCCAAGTTATGCCTAGCTCTTTTTCTATTTCATGTCTATTATAATAAATTTCAATAAGACAGTAGCTCTTTCCCCCCAAACTTCCCCTTACTTGCATTATCAACACATTATTTTCTTTCCATAATAATTAAAATGTGAACAGAGCTACATGGCCCCAAATTTGACATAAATACCTTGGTTGTTTTCCAAGACACTTGACCTGGGCTTGTTAGAAAATAGTCACTGATCACCAAGAGCAATGACCAACTCACTGAAACTACCTCGTTTCCACTTCAGAGGATACTGGAATCAGGGTCCCATTGTACACTGGGTAGTCTCATTTCAAATTCTCATTGTATTCCTCTCACTCTCGGTAGCATTTGATATAGCCTTGTTGGTACCCAAGTGTCTCACATGACACTGCACAAGCCCAATGAGCTCATTCTCAGCAACAGATATCCTTCTCCCTGGTTTCAGCAGCAGCCCCATTTTTGCTACTTTCTCTCTACATTCAATCTTTTCTTCCTCCAGCTTTCAATATTCATTTTTATTATTATTTATTTTCCTACTGACTCTAGGTTACCTGAGCCTATTAAGTTTCTTTGTCCATTCATTCATGCAGTGGTCCAAATCTACCAAGTTCTAGCTAAGTGCCAAGGCCTTTACTTATGATGGAGAATCTTAAAATGAATGTTTCTACCCTCAAAGAACTCATGGTCTAATGAAGGAGATAACTTATAAATGAACAGTAATAATTCAGCTTAATAAATCTGATGATAGAAACATCATCAGATAAGAGAACAGATAAGTCAACAGTTAAAATTCAACTTAAGAAGTTCTACATGGAAGCTACCATTGAAAAAATGTAAGGGAAGGAAAACCATACAGGATTAAAAAAAAACAAAACAAAACCCTGCATCTGAAAAAATTCAATCTTAAACTAGCTAAGTACTGAATGTATATATATTAAGATACCCACTTCAGCTTAGCAATTTGAGGCAAAATGGAACATACAAGTAGTTATAAAGTTGAGTCTGGAAGGGTGGCTAAGGTCAAGCTAAACTGTTAACCTGAAATATATGAGGAGCCACTAGAAATTTAAAAGCAAGGAACTGACTTGATCAGAATTTATTTTACAAAGATGTTTCTGCTGGCAATATAGAGACAGGTTTGAAGGAGTTATTCAAGAAAGAAAAAAGAAAATCAGAAGGCTGTTGTGGTCATCAGGACCTGGATATAGCAGAAAGAATGCAGAAATGACACCTGCTTGAGAGATTTAGGAGGTAGAACAGATATAATCTATTGACAGAGTATGGGAAAGGTAGGTATTCAGAATGACCCCAGTTTCTGCTTAGCTAAAAATAATATTCAAAGAGGAAGAGGATAGGATGAATGGAAAACAGGGAATTTTTAGTACAGTGAAGCTATTGCATATGCTACTACGATACTGGATACACATTATTATACATTTATCAAAATCTATGTAAGGTGCAATACATGGATGAGCCCTAGGTAAACTATGACCTTCAGTTAATAATAATGAATCAATATCGGCTCATCAAATGTACCACATTAATGCAAAATATTAATAATATGGGAAATCAGGGGGCAGAGTATATGGAAACTCTCCATACTTTCCACTCAATTTTCCTGTAAACCTAAAACCATTCAAGAAAATAGTCTATTTAAACAAAACAAAACAAAAAAAAAGAAGGTGTGAGAAATAGCAATTCAAGGTCTCCCAGCACCTTGGGCATGGCACTTTAGGGTAGCCATAGAGGAGAATCATCTGCTTGAACAGTCTACATAGTGAGCCTGAGGAAGCCCTGTCTCTACACTTCCTTAGGATCCCAACCTTTGCTTCAGAGGACTGGGTTCCAATCCTTTCATGTTTCTTTCACAACATGATGCTGTAGTTCTAGATGTGACAGGAGAGAAGTGGGCATGCATCCCATCACAGGAGTAGCACAATCCGTTTGCCCCTTATGAACCCAGCTTTCCTGAATTATATCAATTTTGCTAATATATTGTGCATTCATAAGCCTGAGACTGAATACAAATTCTACAGCCAGTTTGTGCCTATGGAGGATTTATCACAGCCATAAAAATCGGGAGCTTTTCAATTCACGAATCTCATGGTTCCAATGTGAAAGTACAGACTGAAAGCCGCATTTCATGCGATTCTAATGGATCCATGAATACAGGAGCAAGAGAGGAATAAAAAGGATGATTTAAAAAAATCAAAAGATGTGGAAAATCTCCAATATGACCTTTAGAAAAAGATGTTCTATCAACACTTTGCCCAGCAGGAGACCAACATGTATACCCAGGAGCCTTTGTCCTCAAGATAAAAATAATCAGAGCAAAAAAGAAAAAAAAAAGCCAACTCCTTCTTTGCATACAGATCTATAAACGGAGTGTGACCTGAAGAACAAGGAGCACAGAATATATGACTTCAGAGTTTAGGAGTGACATTCCTGATTCCCAGCTATTGCAGACACACTTCTAAGGATATGCAGTTCACCTCCCCAGGTCATTTACTCAACTTCAGACAGGCCTGACACCAGGAAGGGACTTTTTGCTGTTGAGCTAAACTCTGTATCTTGAATTGCTCTACCCAAAGTTCCTCATTTTTTATATATGAACCAAAAAGAACAAATCTTCCTTCAAAAATTAATTCATCCATTTATCATATATTGGGCATACATAGTGAGCACTATGGCCTGAATGTTGTATCCCACCCACCACTCCCCAAATTCACGAGTCAAAGCCCTCACTGTCAATGGGATGGTATTTTGAGGTGGGCCTTTGGGAGGTAATTAGGTTTAGATAAGATCATGAGGGTGGAGCCCCCATGACAGGATTAGTGACCTTATAAGCAGAGGAAGAGAGACCAGTGCTCTGTCTCTCTCTACCATGTAAGGACCCAGCAGAGAGAAGGAGGCCATCTGCAAGCCACAAGAGGACTCTCATCAAGAACCAAATCTGCTGGCACCAGGATCTTGGACTTCCCAGCCCCCAGGACTATGAGGAATAAACTCCTATTGTTTAAACCACCCAGTCTGTAGTATTTTGTTAAGGCAGCTGAGCTGTGCCAGGCATTGTGCTAAGCATTGGTTATACAATGGGGGACAAAGAAACTCAGTCCCTGGATCCATGGAGTTTATTATCTCGAAGGATGGATGCATTATAACAAAAAGTAAACACATAAACTCATGTGACAATTCTTAAGAAAGAAAAGTACTGAAGTATATGAAAGAGAAAAATAGAAAAGGGTGATTTAAATTGAGGAGTATCCAGGAAGGCCACTGTGAGGAGGTGACATTTGAGTAGAGACTTGAAAAATAAGTCAAGAGACTTGAAAAATAAGTCAAAAAATAAGTTTTGGCTGGGTCAAAAGCATAGAAGAGTGTTCCAAAAATAACTAGCTTAGTGAAGGCCACAGAGCAGAAAACTAAAAACTAACCATGATCTTTGAGGAACATAGTGAAGCCAGGGAAGCAAGAGCACTGAGAAATGACATTAAATACAGTTAGACAGAGGACATACAGAATGACCTTACAGCTCTGCAGAAAGTCTTGAAATCAAGTAGTGCTGGTCTTCCAACTTTGTTCTTTTTCAAAATTCTGTTCCCCATTCTAGAGCCTTTGAATATAATATATATATAATCTTTTCCTGTTCTATTTTTTAAAGTCTGCTGGAATTTTAATGGGGATTGCATTGAATCTGTAGCTCAATTAGGGTGATTTGCCATCTCAACATATTGAGTATTCCAATCCATGAATACTGGATATCTCTCCATTTATTTAGATCTTTAATTTCTCTTGGTGAGATTTTTCCACTAAATTTGCTGCTAAAGGTATAATACTTAAACATTTTTTTTAAAAAAAGTATTCCTAAGAATTTATACTTTTGGTGCTATTGTAATTTTTTTTTAATTTGTTTTCCACTTGTTGGTTATTAGTATGTAAAAATACAATTGATTTTTGTATAGGGATTTTGTTTCTGGCAGCCTATGAAGATTTATTTATTAGATTTAATTTTATTAGGAGACTTTTATGATTTTTCATAAAGATAATCATGTCATTAGAAAATAGACAGTGTTACTTCTCCCTCTCTAGTCATTTCTTTTATTGCTTGTTGGTCAGACAAGCACCTACAATATGATGTTGGGGAAAAAGCACCATTAAGTATGTTGTTAGTAGTCAGTTCTCTGTGCTGTTATCAAGGTGTGGAAGTTTCCTTTTATGTATTTATTTATTAATCATGAATGGGTGTTTAATTTTGTCAGATGCTTTTCTGTATCATTTGAGATGATCATGTGATTTCTGTCCTTTATGTTGTTAATGTGGTGAATCACATTAATTTGTTCTCATATACTGAAGCAAGCTTGTATTCCAGGGATAAGGCTCCCCTAGAGTGTGATGTGTTATCCTGTTTATATATTGCTAGATTCAATCTGCTAACATTTTGTTGAGGATGTTTACATCTAAGTTCATGGGGGATGCTGGGCAGTGATTTTCTTTTCTTATAATAATTTTTTTGGCTTTTGTTACCAGAGTTATGCCAGTTTCACTAAATGAATTAAAAAACATTTTCTCCTCTATTTTTTGAAAAAGTTTACAATTAGCGTTATTTATTTGAGTGTTGGCTAGAACTCACCAGCGATGCCATCTGGGCCTGGAATTTCATTTGTAGTAAGGCTTACAAATCCAATATCTTTAATAGACATATTAACATTCAGATTTTCTATCTATTTTTAAATCAGTTTTTATAAGTTGTGTTTTTAAAGAAATGTACCCATTTGAATTTGTTGGCATAGAGTTGTTCATAATATTCTCTTATTATTCATTTAATGTCTAAAAGATCTATAGTGAAATCCCCACTTTCATTCCTGATACTAATAATTTCAGCTTTCTCTCATTTTTCTTGATTAGTCTTGCTTGAGGTTTGTTAACTTTATTAAATTTATCAAACAACCAACTTTTGACTTTGCTAATTTTCTATGTTGTTACACATAATCTATGTCTTTCTTTAAAATTACTTTAAGGTTAGCCTGTTCTTATTTTTTTTTTTAATCTTTTTTGAGAGGGAAACTAAGAATCTGAAATGTAAGCATTTTCTGTTCCTTATATAGGCATTTAAGGCTATAAACTTTCCTTTAAGCATCATTTTACTTGCATTCCATAAATTTTGATATGTTGTGTTTTCATTATCACTTACTTAGAAATACTTTTTACATTTCTTTTATGATCTTTTTCTTTGACCCATAGGTCTAGAATTATGTTATTTAAATTTCAGTGGGGCTTTTCTAGATTATTTTATTGCTTTCTATTTTAACTTAATTATAGTGATAGAACATACTTGGCAAGATTTTACTCTTTTGAAATTGACTGAGATTTAACTCTATGGCCCAATGAATGATGCATCTTGGTGGATGCATACTTGAAAAGAATGTGTATTCTACAAATGTTGGGTGTAGTGTTCTATAAATGTCAATTACGTCAAGTTGGTTGATAGCATTATTCAGATTTTCTATAGCCTTATTAATCTTTTGCTTTCTTGTTATGTCAGTTTCTAAGAGAATGAAATTAAAATTTGGACTATATTAGATTTTTCTATTTCTCCCATTTAGATTTGTCAAATTTTGTGTCATAAACTTTGATGTTTTGTTATAAGGTGTGTACATATTTAGAATTGCCTTTTTGGTGAAATTGCTTCTTTTATCATCCTGTAAGGTCCCCCTTTACCCCCTGTAACACTCTATGGCATAAAGTATACTTCGTCTAATGTTGAGATAGCCTCACCAGTTTTCTTATGCTTATTACTTGCATGGTATATCTTTTCCCTTCTTTCTCAATCTGTCTGTGCCTTTATGTTTAAAATGCTTGTAAACAGCATATTTTTCCAGTTTTCCAGTTGTTAATGATGCGGGGTATAGTCAGATACCTGTTACTCCATCATGGTATGTGGAGAAAGTTCCACATTCTTTTTTTTGAGTACCATTAATATGCACCACCTTTCTTTCCCAGTTTGTGGTGCCCTGAAGGCAGAAACTGATGCATAGCTCTATTAAGATGCATCTGTTAGTTGCAGCCAATCGCTTCAGGCTATTAGAATTTCATAGATCATTTTTTTATAATTGGAGGCAGTGCTTTCCACACGTTAATGTGAATAAAAATCACTTGGAGACCTACTTAGATATAAATTCTGATTCATGAGATCTCAGATAAGGCCTGAGATTTGTATGTTGGTCTGTGTGCCACACTTTGAACAGCACGGATGTGTAGGACTTGGTAGCTCACAAAAAAGTCATCCAGGTCTTCTATATCACAGGACACTAACTTGAACAACTTGATGGTGAAAGTTTCACACACTGAAGTATGTGAAAGTGTGAAGCTAGCAGATGTAATAAAACTGAGGATGGTAGGACCAGAGGCAACCTGAAGAGTGCTAGCACCACCAAAGTCATTCAAATTTAAATATTTAAAACACCATGCTGCCAAAAAACCCCACAAACTTATGAAGTAAATTCAGGCCATATCCAAGTGTTTACGATTTCTGTTCAATGTTTTTATCCATAAATTAATTTTAAAAATGGAATCTTCACATTCAAATTGATGATGATACATGTGTAAACAGCCTTTAAGTTCAGTTTGCAAAGAGCAATTGATCCACCTTGGGTTTGGTCATAAGTTCTTAGATACAACACCAATAGCATGATCAATTAAAAATGTGTTAAGTTGGCTTTATTTGACCTAATAGATATCTAGTGCTACCCTGCTCATATTTTTTTCCATTTTCCACAAAGATATCCTAAAACTTATATGTCATCATAAAACCCATACATCTCTTTGTCTCTCTCTTTATATACATATATAGATACTAAATCTATATATTATACCATTTATAAACATATATATATACATATGTATTTATTTATCATAAGGCTTTCACTTATCAATATGTATTTAAGGTTCCTCCATGTGTTTCCATGGCTTGATAGTTCCTTTCTTTTTAGCACTGAATAATATTTCATTGCCTGGATGTATTCCAGTTTATGTATACATTTACCTCTTTAAGGACATCTTAGTTATCTCCACATTTTGACAATTTAAGTATAGCTACTATAAAAATTCATGTGCAGGTTTTCATGTGGAGATAGAGAAAGAGGAATGGGAGGGAGGAGGAGAAAGGATCAAATTAGAGCGAGGAAGAGGAAGGGCAGAAAGCATAAGAGGGAGAGGAGGAAGAGAAGGGAAAGGGAAAAAGGAAGGGGAAGATGATGGAAAGGAGGGGGAAGAAGGACGTGGAGAGAAAGAGGGGAGAACAGAGAACAGAATGAGAAGGGAAAGAGCAATAAAGAAAGAGGGGAAGAGAAAGAGGAGGTGAATGGGGTATTCTTATGCTTCTCTGCAGCATTACATACAAGAAGAACAAGGGAACAAATTTTATAGAATTCAGACAATGGAGCAACTTCTATAGAATAGCAAGGGGAGAAGTTGTGACACAAGAACATTACACCCAGATAAGTTTAATTCATGTGTAAATACAACAGAAAAAGATTAGCAGATATGCTGTCCCAGAAAGTATACATCTCTTGCTAGATATATTGCTCAAAGGGCTATTCTAGTTGAATAAAATAAAATAAAGAAATGAACAATGGCTAAATCATAGAATAAAGAGATATTCAACAAGCACTGAAACATTTTGAACACAGAATTCAATCCAAATAATGACTATAAATACGGATGAGATAAAACAAAAGAATGAAAATGCCAAATATATGTCTTAGAGAAACCATAAAAAATTTAAAAACATAAGAAGAAAGAAAAAAAATCAGAGTAAATTGGGCCTAAAATCTCAGATTCTATCAACAAAAAAATGATTGAGTAGATAGAAGAAGAGGAAAAAAAAGATATTCCACTATCGTCTTACATAGGAAGAGACATGAATATATGGTTTCACTCTTTAGTTTGAAAAAGAAATAGCAGTGCATTCAAATTTAAGCCTAAAGGAAACCACTGGAGATTAAAAGATGATCCTTAATTTCTAGTGGGGGGAAGGTAGTGGGACAAACACAGTAATAATAATGGTAACTGAATGCTAAACTTTATGAAAATTATTAAGAACGCATAAGTAAATATGATAGCAGTAAGAACAAATATATTTATATTGTAATACCTGTCAATTGTATTTCAACAAATTAGATAGTCTACCTAGATAAAATGGACAAATTTCTAGAAATGCACAACCTACCAAGACTGGTTCATGAAGAAACAGAATATCTAAATAGACCTATAACTAGTAAGGAGATCTAATCAGAAAATCCCAGGACCAGATAGCTTCACTGGGGAATTCTACAGTTTAAAGAATGAACATCAATCCTTATCAAACCCTTACCAAAAAATTCAAGAGGAAGGAATACTTCCAAATTCATTCTATGAGACCAACATTACCCTGCTACTGAAGTCCAAAAAAGACACCACAAGAAAACTACAAATCAATATTCCTCATGAATAAAATTCTCAATGAAATACTTGCAAACTGAATTCAACAGTTTCAATATTAAAAGGATTATACATCATGACCAAGAAGGATTTATTCCCAGAATGCAAAAATGGTTCAACATAAAAAATTTTATCAATGTGATATAGCACATTAACAGAATGAAGATAGAAACCACATTATCACCTCAGTGCAAGAAAAGCATTTGACAAAATCCAACACCCTTTAATGATAGAAACTTAATAAGCGAGGAATAAAAGGAAAAAACCTTAATGTAATAATGGTTGAGAATCATTGAGAAACCCAAAGCTAACGTCATACTCAATGGTGAAAGACTGAAGGACTTTTCTCTAAAATTAGGAACAAGACAAGGGTATCTTCTTCTACCACTTTTACTCAACATAGTACCAGAAATCATAGTTAGACAATTAGGCAAGTAAAAGAAATAACTGGAAATAAATTGGAAAGGAAGAAGTAAAAGTATCTCTGTTGTCAGACAACATGAACTTATATGTAGAAAATCTTAAAATTAGACACACACATATACACACATACACACACACGCACACACACAATTAGAACTAACAAATTAATTAAGCAAAATTTCAGGATACAAAAATCAATACACAAATCCCAGCTGCATGTCTATACATTCACAATGAACAGTCTGAAAGGGAAATTACAAAAACAATTCCAATTACAATAATATCAAAAAAAATAAAATACTCAAGAAAAAAATCAAAAAGGTAAAAGGCATATATACTGAAAACTAAAAATTTTGGAAAAAAAATTTAAAACACAAATAAATGAAATGAATCCTGTATTCATGGATTGGAAGACTTAATATTGCTATTATGTCAATACTATCTAAAGCAATCTATAAATTTGATGCAATCTCTATATGATGTTTTCTGAAGAAACAGAAAAATCCACCCTAAAATTCATATGGAATCTCAAGAAATGCCAAGTAGCCAAAACAATCTTGATAAAGAACAAAGTTGGAGAGCTCAAACTTCTGAATTCAAAATGTACTACAAGCCACAGTAATCAAAACAGTGTGGAACTGGCATGACAACAGACATAAAGACAAATGGAATAGAATAGACAACACAGAAATACCGTCCTATACATGTCAAATAATTTTCAACAATGGTGTCAAGATTTCTTAGTTATGACAACAAAAGCAAGGGCAATGACAATAGCAAAGAAATGGATAATCTGGACTTCATCAAAATTAAAAAAAAAAAATCTGCATCCAAGGACACTATCATCAGAATGAAAAGGCAATCCATGGAATGGGAGAAAATATTTGCAAATCACATATCTCATAACAGATTAATATCCAGAATATAAAAATTTCCTACAACTCAATAACAGACAAAAACAACTCAATTAAAAATGGGCAAAGGACTTGAATATAAATTTCTATAAAGAAGGTATGCAAATGGAAAATAAACACATGACAATATGCTCAATATCTCTAATCATGAAGGAAATGCAAATCAAAACCAAAATGAGACCATTTCATAACCATTAGGATAGCTATTATGAACATAAAAACAAAAAGCCAAAACAAAAACAAGTGTTGGTGAAGATGTACAGAAATTGGAATCCTTGTGTCTTGCTGGTGAGAATATGAGATGGTGCAGCTATTGTGGAATATGGTAAGGTAGTTCCTCAAAATTATTAAACATAAAATTTCCATGTGATCCAGCAATCCCACTTCTGACTATGTACCCAAAATATTGAAAGCAGGGACTTAGTTATTTTTATGTCTATACTTATAGCAGCTTTATTAAATAATAGCCAAAAGATGGAAGCAACCCATGTCCTGGACAGATGAATAGATCAATAAAATGTGGTATATACATACAATGAAATGTTATTCATCCTTAAAAACCAAGGAAATTCTGACACATACTACAAAATGGTGAACCTTGAAGACATGCTAAGTGAAACAAACTAGTCATTAAAAGACAAAAACTGTATTACTTCACTTATATGAGGTACCTAGAGAGTCAAACTTATAGAGACAGAAAACAGAATGGTGGTTTCCAGGTTCTGGGGAAGAGGGGAATAAGGAATATTATATATATATTTGCAAGGTGACGTGATCTAGAGATGGATGGTAGTTACATTTGCAGAACATTATGACTGTACTTAATGACATTGAATTGTACACTTAAAATGATTAAAATGATAAAAATTTGTGTTATGTGTATTTAAAAATATACCACAATTTAAAAAATTTAAAAAAACAAACATGCATTTTAATAATTTAGTAATATATTCTAATATCTAGGTAAAGTTGTTTTTTAAAAAATATGAAGTTTATTCAATAAATAAAATATCAAAAAATAACAATTTAAAAACTAACTATAGAAGATTATCCATTAAATAAATTGGAAAAAAATTAATTACCTCCTAAAAAGGAAGGGATCAGACATCTTCAAAAATGAGTTGTTAGGGCAGAGTGCAGTGGAACAGAATGATATAGGAGCAAAGTTTTTGTGTACTATTAAAATAAGGTTAGTATAAATCCAAGTTAAATTTCTATAAATTAAGATATTAATTGTAATGCCTAGGGTAACCACTAAGAATATAACTCAAAAAATATAGTAAGAGAAACAATAAGGGAATTAAAATGGTATGCAAAACATATCTAACACAAAGCAGGCAGTAATGGGGGAATGAATAACAAAAAAGGTATGACATATATAAATCAAGTAGCAAAATGGCAGAAGTGAAGTCTTCTTTATCACTAATTACACTAAATATGAATGGATTAAACTCTCCAATTAAAATGTAGACATTAGTAGAATGAATTAAAAATCATAATTCAATTATTGTGGGTAGAAGCTACTCACTCTAGATTCAGAGACAAATAGATCAAAACAACATAAAAGGTTAGAAAAAAATTCTGTGCAAACAATAATCAAAAGAGGACTGGAGTGGCTATGCTAATAATCAGAAAAAGTAGACTTTAAAACAAAAATTTTTATGAGAAGCAAAGAACATTATATAATTATAAAATGGTCACCAATAAGAATATATAACAATTACAATTATAAACATATACAAACCTAACACATGAAGCAAAATTGATAAAATTGAAGGGAGAAATAGGCACTTCTACAAAAATAGTTGTAGACGTCAATAATTTCAGTAATTGATAACAAGGCAGAAGATCAACAAGTAAATGAAAACATGAACAACACTATAAACCAACTAGACTTGATGATGAAATAGACAATATGAATTGCCCTATAGCTATAAAAAATTGAATTCACAATTTAAAAGCTCCGAAAATATGAAATCTCCATGCCTGGATGATTTACCTAGAGAATAATGCCAAATGCTACAGCAATTTTACATAATCTCTTCCAAAAAATAGATGATTTCTTAAATCATTGTGTTAGGCTAGTGTTACCCTGATATCAAGACCAGACAAAGACAGTACAAATAAAAGTACAAACCAATACTTCTTATAAGTTTAGATGCAAAAATCCTCAATCAGAATAGCAGCAAACAGAATTCAACAATATATGAAAAGAATCATAAACCATGACAAAGTGAAATTCATTCGAGACATACATTTGAAAAAACAACCAATGTAATCTACCATGCTAATAAGCTAAAGAAGAAAAAACATAGAATTATGGCAAATAATGCACAAAAAAAGCATTTGGCAAAATCTAGTACCCATTCATGATATATATTCTCAGCAAATCATGATCTTTTGGCTTAAAGCAATTATAACTATAATTAATATAATTCCTGTCAAAACCACAGAATGTTTTTATATAGCCATCGACATACTTATTCTAAAATTGATATGGAAAATGTCAGCCCCAGAATATTTAAAACAATCTAGACAAAGAATAATAATATAGGAGGAATCATTATGCTCAATATTAAGGCTTACTGTGTAGCTACAGTCATCAAGACAGGGTGCTTTTGGCAAAGGGATCGGCACATAGATCAATGGAACGAATAAAGAACACAGAAATAGACCCGCACAAATATGTTCAACTGATTTCTGACAAACTTAAATAGCAATTAAATTAATAAGTAGTGCCATAGCAATTGGACATCCATAGCCAAAAAAAAAAAAAAGAGAACTCAAACCTCACACCTCATACAAAAATTAACTCAAAATTGACTGTGAGCCAAAATGTAAAATGTAAAACTACAAAACTTCTAGAAAAACAAACAAGCAAACAAACAACCCCAGATTATCTTCAGGGTCTAGGGCTAGACAAAGAGTTAGACTTGATACCAAAAGCATGATCCACAAAAGAATAAATTTATAAATTGGACCTCATAAGAATTAAAAATTTTTCTTTGTGAAATACCTTGTTAAGAAAGAGGTTGAAAAAACGAACTTCAGAGTCAGGGGAAATATTTACAAACCACACATCTGGCACGGAACCGGTGTATAAAATATATAAAGAACTTTCAAAACTCAACATTAATAAACGATCCAGTGAGAAAATGGGCAAAATACACAAAGAGATATTTCACCAAAGAGAATATACAGATAGCAATAATCACGTGAAAAGGTATTCAATATAATTAGTCATTAGGAAAACACAAAACCACAATGTGCTATCACACCATGCCTATCAGAATGGTAAAATAAAAAACAATGACAACACTAAATATTGGCAAAGATGCAAATAAGTTGTATCATTCTCACATTACTAGTAATGTAAAATGGTATAGTCACTAGAAAGCAGTTTGATCATTTTTTAATAGAATTCAACATGCTATTACAACAAGCAGCAATTGCATTCTTGGATATGTACCACATATTAATGAAAACATGTTCACACAAAAACCTACACACAAATGTTCATAGCGGCTTTATTCGTAATTGCCTCAAACTGGAAACAACCCAGAGGTCCTTCAATGAGTGGATTGTTAAATAAACTGTTACATTGGATTCTACTGAGCAATAGAAGCAATGAACTATTAACACACACACAATTTGAATGAATCTCCAGAGAATTACACTGAAAGAAAAAGCCAATCCCAAAAGTGTGATTCAATTTACATAACATACTTGAAGGGACAAAATTTTAGAGCTGGAGAACACATTAGTGTTTGCCAGGTGTTAAGAACAGGACTGGAGGGGAAGAAGTATAAAGGAGGTGAGTGTGGTTATAAAAGAACAACAAAAGGGATTCCTGTGGGAATGAAATTATTTAGTGTCTTTACTGTGGATGTAGATATACAAATCTACACATACAATAAAACTGTATAGAATCAAATGCACACACACAGAAATGAGGGCAAGGAGGAGAGGAGAAATCTGAATAGAATCAGTCAATTGTATCAATGTTAATATCCTGGTTTTGCAAAATGTTACCATTGAGGGAAACTTGTTAAAAGATATTAGGAGATCTCTCTGCATTATTACTTATAATTGCATGTGGATCTATAACTATCTCAATAAAATGTCAATTAAAATAAAAACTAGATAATATTCTGAATTTCAAATCCTAATCAAGGAATCTGACCTCTTTCAAATACGCAGTTGGGAGCTATAGAAGCTGGTTGAGTACAGATGCCTTGATTAGGGCTGTGGATCGAAAGAATCAATACAATGATAGTTAAGTATGATGAGTTAAAGGAGAAATTACCGAAGGCAGGAACACAGAAAACCATAATCAGGGATCAAGTGAGAGGTGATATGGAAGCGGATATTGCATCCAAGGAAGTGTTAACTAGATCTTTGCCTTTGGTCAGTTCAGCGACAACATACCCAATAGACATTCACTTTGTACAAGCTCTTTTGTAATTCACACAGTACGTAATATCTGACTATAAAGCAAAGGCATTCCAAGTTATTTCACTATGTTGAACTAATTCTTTTATGCCATATTTTTAACATTTTGGTTAAAATGAAACACTTTTAGTCCTTGGTGTCAATAATTTTACAATTTTTTAACTGTAAGTGAAATAAATTTTCTAATCACTGTGATAATTAGCATGTTTTAAAAAATAATTTTTAGATGTTTGAAGATTGGAAAAATATATTAGACTTGTGGTTTTAATTAATTTTAATTAAGTGTTTAAAAATTTTTGATTAAATAAGTTTGCAATCAATATTGAAAGTTTTGAGGACATTTATTAATTTTAATGTTTTGATTTATTAGTCTTATAAGCAGAATTTAAACATTTGAAGACATTATTTAATGAATTTATACACTGTTTAATTGTGCATGAAATAAAATACAACAGGAGCAAGAGTAGCATAGACATATATATACTACCAACTGTAAAATAGATAGCCAGTGGGAAGTTGCTGTATAACAAAGGGAGTTCAACTCGAGGATGGATGATGCGTTAGAGGACTGGGACGGGGAGGGTGGGGGGAGTCGGGGTAGGGAGGGAATACAGGGATATGTGTATAAAAACAGATGATTGAACTTGGTGTACCCCCAAAAAAATAATAAATAAATTAATAAAATTTAAAAAAATAAAAAAATAAAAATACAACAGGAGTGACGCTCCTCATGCATTAAAGATTACTATCATCAAATCGCAGATCCGGAATCTAAGTCCTTCTCTGCCTCCATGACACCTGGCTACCCTGGCCAGGTTTGCATCCTCTCTTTACAGCCTTCTGGAAGGAGTAATGGATCTTACCTTATGGGATTGTCCATCCTGGACACTGTGAGGAAGGCAGCAAGATTGGCTGTGTAGGAGGAGCACACGATGAGGGTGAAGAGCCACCAGCTGCCCATCACGATTCGCATGGCCATGGAGTTCACTGAGGATTCACCACCTGCAGGAGGCAGGCAAAGGGGATTGGCCCTGGGCTTCTGCTCTCGCTCCCATCCCCAGGGAAATTCTCTGCCTTGCAGCCAGGCACAGGCAACCACCCCTAGCGATGAGCTGGGGATCAGGAAAGTGACTGCCAGCTGGTTATGGTGGGTTCTGACAATTCTGGGAAAAAAATCCTAGGACCACCAATCTCGGAAGGGGATGGAGGACCACAAAATACGGAAAAGCTAGGATGGGCATATTTAGTGATAGGAGATTTGTCCAAATGCAAAGAGTAGAGTTCTGAATAGCAAAATCTTTCAGTTAGAAGATTTTACCTCACTATATTGAGGACCTCCAGGGCTCCAACCCTATGTAATGTCCCTTTCCATCTTAAATTCACATGCAACAGTCTCAGGAATTCTGTAAATGTGAAATTACCTCCTACCTGGAGGATTTCCTGGCTTTCTTTTCAAAAATGAGATGTACCATATTACTTTTATTAATATTCAGCCCTCACTAGATGACTTTTTTCTCCCTATGATTTTCAGACATCATTGCATGTGACTTGTAGTTAGAAGCTGCCTCTTTGAGGTCAATTGTTTCTTCTTAGGTGGTAGCAGAAGAAAGCGCCTCACTGACTATTCTCATATAACCTCTCAAGCAAGTAATACATATTTTGCTATGGTGCAAATAAGGCCAGGACTCACATGAGGAACTCTGCAATTTGTTGTTTCCGGTCAAAATTGCACAATCCTGTAACTCGCCAAGTGCTATTCAGACTTCTCAGAGAGAGGAGACTTTGTATCTCAAGAATGGCTGGAGTACTGCTTAGATGATTGCAAAACAATTTTGATTTTTTTATCGCGTTAAGACTTCAGATTTAAACAAGATACGGTTTCATTTGACAACCCCGTCTGCATAACGATCAGTCTAATGTGGGAGGGGAAGAAAGTGCAAAGCAGAACTCCAAAGTTAATTTTATCTAAAGTGGAAAATCAGGACTTGAAGTTAAGTTTCTTGTTGTCATTTCATTTAGCTCCTATCTGGTATTACTCGGAGAAATCGGGAACAGCATGATATTAGGACTATCTTAGAGATTAAATAAAATTGCATTTAAAATAACTTTGGCAAAATGCATCTAAGAACTTTGCCAATGAACAGGTTCTCCCAGGCCCGTGGGGCTCCTCCAACACTGAGAAACCAGGAGGGTACCTTGCTGTACGAAGGCTCCGTAGACGATCCAGATGGCGCTGTGTAAGGTGGCGGAAGCGGACGGCCGGGGCTGTGCAGCACTCTGAGCCCTCACAGCCTGTATCCGGTTCAGCACGAATATCAGCACGCCCACCACCGGGATGGCTGCCGCGATGCAGGCCCACACGGCAAAATCAAATGGCGCAAAAAGGGAGAAGATGCTGATTTTCTCCTCGGGCTTCTTGATGAGGATCCCCACCGAGTAGTCCATGTACCGCTTGCTGAAGTCCACCACGCTCTCCCTCTCCGGGGTGATGGTGATGGCGGAGATGGCCAGGTCTGCTCTCTGAAAGGCAAACCCACCTCATGAGACAGCAGTCCCCAGTTTACTGCTGGGTTCTACCCTGGGTCAAGGCCTGTCCTCTGCCCTTTGGGTTGTTCAGTTCAGAGCACGTGGATTCAAGAGTTGACACCTCGTGACTTTGAACATTGTAAGGAAAGTCTAGCACTAATTTGTCTGTTATTACCTCCTTCACCTTACAAATTCCTCTCCCAAACCCTAAAAACTCCTGGAAACCACTTCTGGAGGAAAGAGTCTATAGCCTTCTTCATTACTGTGTGAATTGTAGTTTTTCCTCACTTTCTTAATGGTCCCCTTAGTAAACTATCTCCTTTCTTTTGCTGGTATTTCCCTCTTACTGCCCACCCGGCTCCCCACCCTGACTCCCTTCTATCTTCTTCTGGACTTATCTACATCCTTCCTTTACTTCAAGGCCACAGGGACACTCCATTTTTCCATTAAACCTCTCAAAACTCCATTAGCCCACATAGATCTCTCTGTTTTCTAAAATACTTTAGAAGTTACATAGTGAGTATACAACTACCTTGAATCTCATTAATGTATCAGTCCTAGGTTGTTTTATATACAGACTCTATGCCAGAAAGTAACATCCTCCAAGATAAAAGGAGTCATCCCACTTCTTTTGATCTTCTGCCTCCCTTAGCTCGTGGCTTCTCAGACATAAGGGTTGATTCTTCCTTTAGTAAAGCCATGCTGTGAAGGGGCCCTCTGGGCATCCTGTGCTGTGACCTCAGAAGTACTTCCTAAGATTTTTGCTTTCCAAGGTGAGCTTAATTTAATAATAGACAAAACCCCATTAATAGTCTCATGCTCTACCAACTGAGCTAGTTGGACACCCAAGACCCCATTAAGAAGGACCTAGGTTGTGAGCTTAAAGCTGCCAAGGCTGGTGGAGACTAGGATCCTTATGCCTACATGGATGTTGGCATAAGCACATTAAAATGTACAGCGATCATCTCTATCTCGGCTCTTGGGTCTCTAAGTAGAAGGCATCGTCAGAACTAAGTTTATTTTAGAACGACCAGTTGTGACAGCTGATCCAAACTACATACTCAAATTGGAGAAAACCACATAGAAGGATTTTATCAGGTCCAGTATATGGGCTAGAGGGGCAGATATACTGATTTCTAAACTGTGAAATCCAACAACATACCTAGAGTAAAGAGAAAAAATGGTGGTGGTGACCATGTCAGAGCTCTTAGACTTGCCGCATTTGCATCTCTGGTTCTTGCTTTCTTTCTCAGAAACCCACACCCAGGGAGGTTTTTGCTTTGTTTGCTGGTTTGTTTTTGTTTTGTTTAAGTTTGGAGCATATTTAAGGACAGAGAAAGAAATCTAGGGGATCAGGATAGGTTAACAGTATAGGATGGAGGGAAACTCATTTATGAAACCAGGTCCAGAGGAGGCACAAGGGAATTGATTCATGATACCGGTGGAGGGGTGAGCTGTGACAGGAGGAAAAACACTCCCCCCTCTGAAACTGGAGGTGAGGGCATGTGTCTGCAGATGTGAACTTCATAGGAAGCTGAAGTAGCATCTCATGCCCAGATGTCTCCATTTCTTTCCCTAATACGAGTACTTTGTTTTCTAATTTAAGATAGAAGATTATTAGGTTGCTTGAGGAGAAAGATAACATTTTGAAATAGTCCCTAAGGAATATAGCCAAGGGGCCCAACAAAGGACAAGTTAAGGAACTGTCCTGAAGGCCCAGCTGAGTTGGGAGGCCACACATTGTTCATATATCCATTTGGACAAACTTGTGATTTTCTCCTCTAATTGCATACAGCAACCTGGAAGTCAGAGTCACAGGGTAGATAATAGAACCAAGTCAGGGTTTCAGTGTAACAGGAAATCAAGAATAATTTAGGAGAATCACAAAGGATGAAGGGAACTGGGGTTTATCTGGACAACCACAGAGGACACACCAGGCGGGAAAGGATGCAGTATCAGAAGGGCAAAGAAATCTTAGAGAAGAATGAACCTCAGATACATGTGCCAAGTGAAAAGGACCAGACACAAAAGACCACGTATGGTATGACTCCGTTTATAGTAAATGTTTGCAAAAGCAAGTCTGTAGAGCTAGAAAGCAGATTAAAGGTTGCCTAGGGCTGGGGTTGGGAATGGGATTAACTGTAAAATGAATATGAGGGATCTCAGTGGGGTGATGGAAGTACTATAAAACTAGATATGGTGAAGGTTGCATAACTCACTAGATTTCCTAGAAATCGGTGAATGATACATCTGAAATGGGTGAATTTTATATATAACTTTTTCCATAGTAAAGTTGTTGTGCATGTGTTTTTTGTTTGTTGTTTTTTTTTTAGCTTAGGAGAAACTGGAGAGAACAAGGGCCTTGTGTCTGCCTTTATGGGTTTATAAAACAGAGGACCTATGTTTTAGGAACAAAGGCCAGAAAGAGTCAGAAGGACGACAGGTTGTAGTCATGGAGTGGGACAGTGACAGGGACATATAAGATGCTAACAGGATGCATGGGGGCAGGTACTCAAAGGTCACTGGAGGTGAAGCAGTCAAAGCACTGGAAGCCCGGGGTTGTCCGTAGGGATGTCAGAAACATCGATTGATGGCAACAGCAACACTGGAGAGGGAGGGCCTGAGCGGATCCAGCAATGTAAATGGTTGTCAGGAGATGACCTAGAGGTCATAGGATGGCAGGGGCAAGGATGGGGACACAGCGAATTAGCCTCATGCCATGAGTCTAAATGAGGCCCCAGGTTGTTGTACAGGAAGGAGGAAGAGTAATGATTTGAAATTAATCTGAGGCGCTGGGGAATGCCTTATCACTTATACATAGCAATGCAGACACACCCACACATTCACACACACATGCATGTGCACACACACGATATACACACCCACTTGCGGGCCATGACGAAGAGAATAAGCACACACCAGACCCCCGCTGCCGCCCCAAGAGAACTGGGTTCCTATTGCAGCCCAGATGTGGGGGTGGATTTCATGAAGAGTCGATTACAAAACAGGCACAGTGGATAAGTTTCAAAGGAATGAGAGCAGTGGGCACAGAAGGAAAACACAAAATGCCAGGGAATTAGAAACTAAAAGGGCAAAAATGGGTTGAGCAGGGACGAGGGGAGTGGAGGAAAAGAGGTCCTTAGTGTGTGGAGAGTGGTAACTGTGGTCTGACTAACTGGTCCCAAGGTTCCAACTTCATACTGGGCCCAATTTAGATATCACCCCGAGGCAGACTGGGGTGCCCCTCCCCGTGGACCTGCTTTTGGAACCTACCTTGCTGATGAGCTCCCCGATCATCCCGTTCCAGGAGGTGTTATGGAGCTGGTGACCGTACCTGCCATCGGGGGCCTGGTAAATCTCATATTTGAAGCCCAGAGCCTTGGCCAGTGCATCCAGGACATCGATGGAGAACCCTTTGTAGCGCTTGGGCTGTCCAAGGATGTTCTCAGCCACCATCACAAAAGGCTCTTCCTGAGGACAACAGAATGAATGTTCTTCAACTAAATCACAGGTTCACCAACACACACCTTTCCAGGGTATTGCTGGAGAGACCGATCCAACGAACCATAATTTCAGAATGTTTGTGGACATATGCATTGTATTTACCCAACTTAGGCCTGGAGTCTGAACCTCTCTGCCCTCTTCTAAAGCAGTTTATGGACACTCAGGATACAGGGCACAGGAAAATCCCTCCAACCAGCATATTGATGGAGGAACTGATTTATTTGTCCTGTGTCATCCCAGACTTGGCCCAGAACCCCATCTCCCAGAATAACATGGCTTGTTTTCATTCCTTTATTTGTGACATTCAGGAATCTGTCCTTTGGAAATGCAATAATTCTTCAGGACCCACATAAAAAATGTGGCTATTTCTCATCCGGGATAATAAATGACAATAAAGCTCTGTGATACTAGACTGAGAGAAGACAGTATTACATCTACCAGATTGTACTAGAAAATGGACGCTGAGTCACAGGACAAAGTTATACAGCAAGTCAAGGACAGGATAGGATTAAACCCACAGTCCAAAAGTCCAATTCCAGGCCATTCATTCCCTTTGTGCTGTGTCACATGTGCTCCTGTAGGGCACGTGGTCATCTGGAAAACACCTCAGGCTTCTCCACCACAATCTTGTGAAACTGAACAAGAATGGGTCTTTTGGCAACAGCCCCAGAGACTACATCTCATTAATTTAATTTTTGGGGGAAATAAGGTATAATGCTTATTCATGGTGTGCATTTGGGGAATGCAGAAATCCTGCTGCCAGAGACTTCTAGAGCCAAGGAGACACCAGTGTTCCTGGGACAGAGGGAAATGTTTGGACCATGTCTGACCAGCTAATAAGAGATAAATCTAAAATGTCTCCTATAGTTCTAAAAAGGTGAAGAAAGAAATGGAAAGGGAGATACTTCTAAGGTAACTTAAAGATGTAAAAGTCTCTGATTCCAGGACAACCATGCAGAGAAATTGCAACAAGTGGTCTCCATTATGAACTTTGTGTCACATGGGCCCATCAGTGGTATTGGGTTCTGGAAGGATGTCCTCCCAGCATCATTCTGGGGACTCTAGCTACCAGCAAAGCTCTCCTAAGGACCACCAGTAGGTCAAGATCATTTACATCCAAGAACAAGTAGAGTCGCTAATGCCCACTCTGGATCTCAGCACTGGACCTGGATTAGTGGTCCGTCTCTAGCACAGCCCCGTGACCTCCCCTGGAGGTCTCAGACGCCGTGGGGCAGAATCTCCAGTCTCACTCTTTCTTCGCTATTCACAGAGTTCTTTGAGTGAAAGGCCTTATGAAAGCTCAAGCTATTATTTAAGAGTCCCTTCTCTCCAAAGCCAGCATTAAGGCAAACAGAGAGAAGCCTCTGACTCAAAGCCAGAGTGGCAGACCTCCCCCATATGCCCATGATCCTACCAAGACAGTCACCACTTTGAGAGTCAGTCCTTGGAGGCGGCTGCCCATGGGCCTCTCCTGCAGGCTGCCATTCAGGCCCTTCTCCGAGTCCCACGTCGCCAGCTGTGAAGGAAGAAGGGAGTGTGAGGGATAGAACGGGCACCTGTGCAAACCTTAGGAATCGACTCCTAAACTGGGCTCCTGAAGCAGGCAGACAGTTGGACAGCAGCCCTTGGAGTTTCCCAGAGACCCAGAGCCAGCTTACAACCTTAGAAAGAATAAAGGTGTGGCAGGTAGAGCTCCTCTTCCTCCAGCAGCTCATCTAGATCTTGAGGACTTGCCTCATCCTTGAAATGAAACCAGTTGGTAGGAACTTGTTTCTGGAATGAACATTTATGTCCAGTTTTATTCTGTCCACCCACTGAGGCCATGTCACTGTGTCTCCCACCAAGTGCCCTCTTTCTTTAATAGTCCTTTGACTTGCCCAGGCCAGAAGATCCTTGAGATAAGCTGCTTCCACCAACAGAGCAGGATAAGGCTCAAAAGTGAAGCAGGTACTTTAAATATATGCAGTTTATTGTATGTCAATTGCATCTCAATAAAAATTCTTAAAAAAAAAAAAAAGTGAAGCAGGTAACAAAGACCCAAGTTTGCAGCTTGTCTTGCACCCTGATGCCAGTTGCAAGCAGGACCAAGAGCTCACTGTCTTCACCTTAGTGCAAACTTCATAATTATCCCTGGGAGGCAGGTAGAGGCCAAGAATATACATGTTCTGGGTCGGCCATATCCTCCCAAGCCTGCAGGATCTGTCCAATAGATGCATCTCTGACAGGCACCCTAAGGTGGTCAAGGAGACCCTATCCTGGCTCAGAAACAACAGGAGACACAGATGCTCTCGGGACTGCTCCCTTTCCCCGCATCCCTGCAGGGCCTGAGCAACAATGATGAACCCTTTGTCCGATCGGTGATTCTCAATCATTAATTAATGAGATGTAAAAAAATACAGATACTGGCCCCATCTAAAGCCAACACAACCAGGATCTCAGTGCGTGGGCATGAGGAATATTAATGCTTCCCCAGCGATCCTTGTTGAAAACCTCTGCTCTTCTAGGTCACTGGGCCTCTGACTTAGCCGCACATTAGAATCTTTTAAGAGGGCTTTTAAAACACACTGATGCCTGGGCCCCACCCCCAGAGATTCTGATTTAATGGGTCAGTAGTGGGCTGGATACGGATCGTTTAGCTCCCCAGGTGACTCTAACACACAGCCGGGACTGGGAACCGCTGCTCCAGATGAAAGCAATGATCTTCAAACCGTGATATGCGCACAAATCACCCAGGGATTTTGCATGCACTTTCTGATTCTGGGGCCCGAGATTACTCCTGTCTAACAAGCTCCCAGGCGCTGCCACTGATCCACGGACCATCAGTCCAGTAGCAAAGGGTTCAAACTCAGACTGTCACTGGCAGCACCTACCCTTCATCAGGGAAAACCCACAAGACCCCTAGTTAGGCTGAGCAAAAGAACTACCCTTATGTGGAAAAGTGCCACCAGGTGCCCTAAAGGAGCTGCCAACAGCGCCACTTAAGGACACTTCCACTCTGCCGGCATTTCCCGTAGCCCTGACATCTACGGCAAGGGCAGCACACTGAGCCTTGACTATAAGGCACAGTTCCAGAATCTGTGGGGCCACTCTACCTGGAAGATACTAGAACCCTGAGGCCTAAAGCAGGAACATCAGAATGAGATATGTGGTTCTAGAACCAGTTTAAAGGAGCCTGGAAACTCCCGCCATCACTTTGGACATGATACAAGCCAAAATACACTTCACCCTAAGTAACAGGATGCCTGGCAGTGATGAGTGAATCATTTAGTTAAGAGCACGGCTGTGTACTCTGAGGAACTCCCCACAGCCACCAAGTTGAAGAGCAAAGTTAAGATCTCTCCAGAGTCCTGTTCAAGGACATCAAAGATGCCACACTCTGGGAACTGGTATAGTGAGAAGGAAACTTCATGGCTATTTCTCCACTGGGTCTCAGGAAATAGCCCTGGAACTCAGAATCAGTTCCTGCAGCTGGATTCAAATACTGGTCAAAGGGAAAAGACAAACTCAGACAAACAGAGTCAAAGTGTTGACTCCCTGCATTCTTTGGACCCTTCGATATCAGACTCAGGGGACTCATGGGTATGTATTGGGGCGGCCTGCATTTCATCCCCATAACTGTTTAGTGCAGGCATTGGGGCTGCTTAACTCTGTGTGTGATCTGCTGCACCCCCTGGGTTGGGTGGTGTTATGGAGGTCTCCTTTACTACCTCAGTGGCTTAGAGTCATAATGGAAGCAATGATGACATATCAGCTCCAGGGACTGAATATTCTGCTCTGCACCAGGACTTGAATTCCTAACAACTGCTGTCCAACCTCCTTGGCACTTGACTCTGCTCCCTTGGCTTGGATGAGCACCTGGAAGGAGGCTCTGCTTGGCATTGATCAACCAGGCTTTATCTGTTTTTCCAATGGGATTGTAATCAGTCATGGGAATGGAGGCAGGAAGAAGCAGTTGGGTAAAGCCCTGTCCTTCTAGGGTTTTCGCTCCTCTGAGAGGAGGGCTCTGTCTCTCCATCCCTGTCCACACCATCCTCTGCTTCTAGCCCACTGCTCAGCTCCAGGCAGCAGCACCTCTGCCGCACAGTATTGCAGCAGGCTCCCCGCTGATCTCATTACCCCCAGCCTCTCTCTCTCACAGCCCTCCTCCATTGTGCTGATATTTATCATAAATAAACTCAAACATGAGCTGTTAATGAAAATTTTCTAATCACTACTTTCTAAAGAATACATCCTAACACTTTTAAACTTGGCCTAAAAGAAAGCCCTTCCTGATGGAGACCCAACCCTGACTGTCAGCTTCAGTACATTCCAGCCCCACCAAATCCCTCACCTTTCTCATGCACTTCATGTTCCCTCCTGACTCTTTCCCTCCGGTTCCTTTCACCTGGAATGCCATTTCTCTTTGGCTGGGTCTGGTAAACTCTTACTCTATTTCTCAAAAAAATAAGCTCTTACTTTAGAGTAGTTTCAGATTCACAAAAACGTCACAGAGGTTGTGCAGAGGCTGTTCATATACCCCACACCCAGTTCCCCTGTTGTTAAGATATTATATTGGGATGATTAGTATGATACAGTATGATTAGTATGATATCCTCCCAACTCATGAAATGTTTAGTTCCATCTCCACCATTGCTACAAAGCTGCAGTAAGAATGACCTTCAGTGCCTTCCATTCTGGACCTAAGTCTATGATTCCACTGTGTTATATGGGTTTCTTCCCCTGTTTCCTGAAATCAAAACCCTGTCTTCATGAACTGTCTAGGGTCTTGGGCTCTTTGATTGGACCTTGCCTTGCTTAGTCCCATCTCAGAGTTTCTAACCTTCCCTTGAATGCCATTTCTCCTCTAGAAGATCAGCTCCCTATTACTGGTATAGATTCTGGGAACTTGGAGGTATTAAATTAGCATCATATGTTTATGAGCCAGTAGATCTATGTTCTAGGTGTGCTTCCACCACTTACCTGAGTGACCTTAGCACATTTTACAGCACAGTACTTAAGTCACAAGAGGCAACAAATATTTTTGAATAAATTTAACTTCACTGAGATTCCATTTTCTTATCTATAAAATGGAATAAAAATACCTTCCCTGCCTACCATGTTGAGGGGCTGTTCAAAGGAGAAAATAGTTTTGAAATAATATGTTATAAAATAAATAATAATCACAAAGTAAAGAATCAAGATATTAAAAGGTATGTACAATGTGATCTTTATGTTTTTTTTTAAAAGGCAGTGGTTAAAATGGGAGAAAATATGTTTAAATGTAATATTTGGATTTATTTTGGTGGTGGAATTATAAATAACCATGATTACTTTTTTATGCTTTCCTATGTTTTTAACAGGTTTTTCATTACTTTCACAAAAAGGAAAATATGCTTTTGATAAAAATAGCTAGCACAGGTGATAAAGCAAAATCCTATCACATGCACTTGTATGATTGAGCGCCGAATGGAAGGAAGCAATCAGAATCGAATTATCTGTCAGTAGGTCAAGGTCAGTCTGAGAGTCAGAACTTAATACATCAGTTCTCTGGCTGCAAGGAGCTACGGCCGAGGTGCCCATCTCCTGGAAGAGGCACATTGCAAGGTCC
Organism: Hippopotamus amphibius kiboko; assembly: GCF_030028045.1. NCBI lineage: Eukaryota > Metazoa > Chordata > Mammalia > Artiodactyla > Hippopotamidae > Hippopotamus > Hippopotamus amphibius. Next base: position 52,916,375 of record NC_080190.1, on the reverse strand, counting down.
TCCAGGACAGCATCTCACATTCTAAGATATCTCCAAGATGGTACAGGGCCCCATGAGCCTGTTGGGTTTGGAGACAGGGCAGTGGCTCCTCCTGGGGCCCAGCTCCATGGAGACAGGCAATCTTTCTCCACTAAGAGGCGAGGCATTAAATCCTGTTAGTTACTAGTCAGACCATCCCAAGGCAAAGTCATTTAAATCAAAGTACAACTTCATGAGAGAAAGAAAACAAAAACCTCCAACCTATTATTATTATTATTATTATTATTATTATTATTATTATTATTATTATTTTTTGTCTGAAAGTACTTAGGGCTTAAAGTTTTGGGTGTTTTGGTGTTTTTTTATTTTTTTTATTTTTACTTTTTTGTTTTTAAACATAGACTTCCCTCCCCTTGGCCTTCAGGCATCCTGTACTCTGACAAAGAAAGAAAAAACACTTCAAAGAGAAACCAAAATTCTGCCTTCAAGCACATCAAAGCAACCATGTTCCAGGACCCGGATCCTTCGAGTTGGGCAGGAAAGTTTATTATTCCCTCACATCAGCCTGAAGCCGAGTGCCCTAGGCTGAGTAAATCTCCCTGTTTCCACAAAGCCTTGTGCTCTTGCCCAAATCTTAAGACCAGAGTGGTAAACCATCATTTCTGAGTGAGGCATCCCTCTGAGCACCCAATATGTAAGACCAGAACAGAGAAAAGTCACAATCCTTTTCAAACAAATAAGGCTCAAGTGGAATTTTTTTTTTAATAAAATAAAAGCTCTAAATGGATTCCTAAACTTGGAGTGCATCAAGATAAGGAGAGACTGTGTTATGCCTCCCTCCTGAGGGCGCCTGGGGCTCCCCTCTCAGAATGCTGGAGAAAAAATTTCAGATGATAAAAGCCAAATGAGACTGATAGGCTTGATAAATGGGAAGCCAGAAAAACCTTTCACCCAGAGAAGTCCTGACACTTAGTCATACAGCTGCAGACCATTTCATTTGTACATAAGTGTGTCTACTCTGACTTGCCTCTTGTATTTTGCAGACAGAATTTTGTTTATGGGATTGATGAATTCATGGCCACAGACACCCACTTTTAACAGCTGACCTGTCAAGATCAGTGCCTGAAAAACTAATTTCCAACACTGTTAAATGAAACGAGAATCGCCACTATTGGATAAGACAGCTATGGTTTTCATTCATTGCCGAGAGCTGCTCTTCCCAGACCAGAAGTGTGGATGGAGCCAGAGGTTACAGCACCATCACTACTTGGAAGGAGATATATGGCTTCAAAACCTGATGATGACGAACAACTGTTCAAGAGATCAGCCAATTGGAGAATAAATTTCATAAACCATTGGTTTCAGGAAAATATATTTCCTGAGTCGATCAGGCTGTTCTTCATGTTAGTGTTTGAGTTGTGGGATGTAGGGGTTTGGGACTTTGTGGCCTGTCCTTATTAAATGCAGGACTATTAACCCTAAATGGGACAGGCCTCCTTTGGAAGATTGGGCTTTGTGGTCTGCTGTCTAGTTATAGAGGTGTCGTAAAGTGCCATTCCCTTTTCATGGAGAGGGGGAAGAAGAGAAGAGGCAATCCAACCGCTTTACAGTCCAGAATATGACCAACTTCATACACGGAGACGTGCCAGTTCCTTGGGAGGGAAGGAGGAAGGGAAGAAGGAAGGTAGGTTTGCTTACCCCCAAATCTCATATTTAGCTATATCCAACAAGACAACCGGTCAATAACTTTTATCGTCACATTTTGCAGCTGAGTGAGCAATACTTCGGTGGTAAGTTTGTCTCAACAGAACACTGGAAGCAGAAAGTGAAGTTTTTATGACCATGCCTGTCAGATCTCACAGCCATAGTTGGAGCCCCATCTGAGCTGTATCCTCACCGCTCAGCAGTTGCCATCAGCTGAGTGAAGACATCCACGGCTGGGATACAGGTTTCAGTATGATGGCAATTGGGTTTATCATCGTGTCAGTACATGAGCTTTTCTGAGATAATAAGCCCTCTATTAGCTTTTATTCCTTGGTCCTTTTTTATTGGAAAATAAAACAGTTTGTTGTATGTCTCAAAGAATCAGAGCCTTGGGTGGGGGTGCAGTGAAGGGGGAACCCACATCTATATCAGCTTGAACTGGAGGATTCAGCCAGCACTGATTTCAGTCAAGGAATTGCACATTTTAAACTTTGGCTAAATGCAAGGACAACATGCTTAGACACAAACAGGGCATCTTGGAAGTAGAGTGTAAGCATCTGAGGATAGGATATTAATATTTATAGCCAGGGTTTCCGAAGGAAGGACTACTTTGAGAATTCATTTTGGGAATTCCAGTATATCAGGGCTACTAAGGGCAGACCTTGTAGAGTATGAACCACAGGAGATGACCATCAGATCAGATATATCTACAGAGAAAGGGGCCAGAACCGCTCTTGAGGCTCCAGATATGCTCTATAGGAGAGGGGAGGGGACTGAGAAATGAGATAACTGAAAGTCTCATCCCAGAAGCATTTGCACAGGGAATTAAGCACTTGGTAAAAGTTAGTACTTTTGGAAAACAAGCCCCAGCAGAACTTAGGCTAAATGTCCAAAGGGAAGAGCCCTTAGAAAGTGAAAGAAAAGTGAAACAGGCTGGAGAGAGAACACATATAGGAGCTTCATGAAAAACCTTTAGCAAGGATGAGAGGAAGATACTGCCCCAGTGGTATTACAGCAGAGGACAAGGAAAACTAGAAGTGCCCTTGACCCTGGCAACCAGGTCATTTGTGGTGGAGGCCACAGACAGGCCCAAACTCTACCCTCTCCTTTCTGAAAGTCCCAGGTACACAGCGCTCCCTGGGCCCACACTGACCAACTCCAGTGGTGCCAGCAATGAAATTCTGTCACATTCACAGGGAAGATGGAGGCAGTTCCACTTCTCCTTAAGATACAGAAACAGCAAAATGATGTTGCTCTCATTGTAACAAACAAACAAACAAACAGTCAGAGATCATCAACAAAACTATATTTTAAAAATAATCCTCTGAGAAACCTGTGGTCATAAAACCCTCTGATGAACTGAATTTCAAAGGATGAGAAGTCCCTCCAAGGAGAGACAGCACATAAGAAATATTTTGTCTTTGGCAGAATATGAGACAAAAGAGGTGGTAGTTATATGAGTGGATAAGAAGAAAAAAACTGAAATTTTACCAAATTCTTAAAGGCCATGTGTGGGCCAGCATGACAGTGAGGCTCCCTGGGAGCCCAGACTCAAGGGGGGCCCCAAGGGGATCACACCCACTCATTAACTCTTTCCACCAAGCCTCCACTGGGTGGAGTTTAAAAAAATCAGAGCAGAGCATCCACAAGTTATGGGACAATATCAGATACACGTGTATCCAATACAGGACTTGTGTCTGGTATATGTGAAGAAAACTTACAACTCAATCACAAGAAGGCAAAGTCAATTTTTTAAAATAGAGAAAGAACTTATATTTCCAAAGAATATATATGAATGGATAACATGCATATGAAAACTCAACACCATGAGTTATCAGGGAAATGCAAAACAAGACCACATGGACATCCCGCTATACCTCACTAGAATGGCTGAAATCAAAGGCTAATGTTACTGAGTGCTGGTGAGGATCTGCAATGCAAAAGGTGCAGCCACCTGGAAGACAGTTTGGCAATTTCCTATACAGTTAAACATACACTGAGCATAACTTTCACTTCTAGTTATTTACATAAGGGAAATAAAAACTATGTCCACACAAAGGTCAGGATATGGCTATGCGTAAAAGCTTTATTCATAATAGCCCCAAAGTGGAAACACTCATATGTCAACCCTGGTTACTGGTGAATGGATAAACAAAATGGGGTATATTTATACAGTGGAATACTACTCAGCAATAAAAAGCAACAAGCTACGGACACAGGCAACAGCATGGATGAAGCTCAAAAGCATTACACCAAGGGAAGGAAGCGAGACACAAAAGACCACAGATTTTGTGATACCACTGATATGACTTCCTTGAAAAGGCATTATTTTAGGTGCTGAAGATAGATCAGTGGTGGCCTGGGGCCAGGAATGGGAGGAGGGTATCCAATGCAAAGTGAAAGGAAGGCTATTTGGGGGGTAATGGAAGTGTTCTATATTTTGAGTGTTCTTGTGATTTTACTACCATTTACATTTGCCAGAGCTGATCACACTGTACACCTAAACTGGCAAATTTATTGCAGATAATTGCATCTAAATAAATGTGACTTGTTTTACACACACACACACACACACACACACACACACACACACACACACATCTTGATAATGATTTGGAAAAGGATGGGGCCATGTGCTGGACAGGTGGGCTAGTGGCACTAATCTATCATGTGACCCAACTATGACCTTTTCACAAGGATGGTAAGAGGAGAGGATTCCCAAAATAACATAAAGAGCAGTGTTAGGACACTCATGTAATTGTGCCTGAACTAGCTAGAGCTAAATGGATATCAAGTGACCAAGAAATCATTTATCTATCTAGAAGAATCGAATTCATCTTTATAAAGGTTTAGGAAGAACATAAGGGCAGTTTTACCTTCAGATAGTTCCTTGGTTTGTGGGTTTGTGTGGGAGAAAAAAATAGATTACATAACATTATATACAGTATGATCCAATTTTTTCATGCTTGTTTCATTTTGTGAGATGGTGCACGTGCATGCCTAAGACACAAAAGGGTAGTTGTAAGTGGCTATTTCTGGAATTAGGTAGAGTGATGAGATTGCAAGGAATGTTCATCTCTTGCCCAATACAATCCTGCAATGTTTGAATTATTTTACAGAGAGGAAACATTGCTTCTGTAATCAGAAGAAAAACAATAGGCTATTTTCATTTTGAAGCTGCACTGCAATCTGGCTTATAACTGTAATGTTGATTTCGTATCTCTCTCTAATTGTTTTAGGTGTATTGGTTTTGTCTCGTTAAATAAACCGCAAGTTCTACCAAAGGCAGTCTCTGTAGTGAAACAGCCAGGATGGAATTTGTTTCTCCCATCTGCGTGCTGGAAGACCTCTGGCAAGTTACTTGTATTGGTCATATTCTTATTCTGGTCTCACGTGTGCACATCTGTTACTGGTTATTAATAGGCATTAGTTAGTATTATTGACAATACTTTCTTTTTTCTCCGGTCTTTACTATGCTCAGGTCCATGCTAGCAGCTTAAGAAATTTTTGCTAGTGTGAATTGACTAGAATTAATGGTACTATACATGCTATACATCAGGCTGAAGTCTGACAAGATACCTTCTGACAGCCAGTACTATGAGTCTTTGCACTGAAAAAGGAGCGGGTGTCTCTCATTATACTCTCTCTAAACTCTGGGCTATCTCTTCTCCCTTGAACACTCTCCTTGTCCTTTGTTCTCTGACCCTGAGTCTTCCTTTGAAGATCATTCTAAAGATCCTTCCTTGCACCTTTCACCAAGAGGACATGTCTCCCTTTGGCAATCCCAATACACAGCACTCCAGCCTTGACCCTGTGGAAATGCTTTTCATGATATATTAAAATTCCATGTCTATTATTCACAAATATACTCTATCTCTTTTAAGGCAGGGACTCTCTTTTCTTCATTTCGATTCCCTCAATAACATTTTATGAGAAAAATTAATAAAATTTATCATCCCTTGGGCACTTCTTCATTAACTGGGCTGAAATTTCATGCTTTCCTCAAACTCTAACTCCCAGGATACATCCCATATCTGAAGCTCTGTAAAAGGCTTTCTCACTCACTTCTGATTTATTTATAATGGTTGAAAGTGCTTGGGCTGGATTTCCTCTTTTGCATGATTTTGTTTTGCATACTTACTTTAAGACTTCCAGTCATGGGAAAGTGTTAGAAAAATGAATGATTCAAAAGCCATTTTAAAAATCCACTTTTTATGTCTTTACCTCTAGACTCATTGCACAAAGTGTGGTCCATGGACCAGGACATCACATCACCTGGAAACTTGTTTAAATCAAAGAATCTTGACTCTATCCCATGTCTCCTGAGTCAGTGTCCACATTTTAACAAGATTCCCAGGTTACATGTGGGCACAAAAAATTTGAGAATGCAGTTTCTAGATTACGCCACCATGATTTCTTGCTTAGAATCTTTACGAGCTGTTTTACCTCTCTTTCAATGCCCCTATTCACCTGCTATCTAATCCCCACTCAGCAGCCAGAATGGTCTGTCTTTTCTTTTTTAAATAAAAACTGTTTCATTTCACTCTCCTTAAAATTCTCAAGTGGTTTTCTGTTAAACCTGGATTTAAAAGCATATATCCTATTCATAGCCTATAAGACGTTGCAAGACCTGCCCCAGGCCTGCCCTTTTCAACCTCAACTTCTGCTGTGCTTTCCATCTTCTTCTACCGAAATGCATCACCGTTCAAATACTCTCTCAAGCCAAGATCTTTCCTGCCTTGGGAACTTCGTGTACACTCTTCCCTTTCCTGATAATTCTTATCTTCCTGATAATTCTTATCTCTATCCTTCACATATCATGGTTGGCTCTCCCTCATCTGGCAGGTCTTAACATTTAGCCTCTTGATAAAGTCTTTCCAGCTCACTCTTCCTAAGTACTCAATATTCTTAAGCATGGAACTTTGTTATTTTCTTTATAGCTCTCAAATATTGTAATTGTTAAAATCACCCTTCAAGATTTTTTTGTTTGTTTCTATCTGTTCTACTGTTTGTCTGTTTTGTTCACCACCCTATGCTCAACCGCTGATACACTTCTGGCGTATCGCACGCACTTAAGTATTTGTTGAATAAGCAAATAAATCAATGAACTAGTCCAAGGGGTGAGCAAAGTTTTCCATCAAAGGCCAGGCAGTAAATATTTTAGGCTCCTTGGGCCATATGGTCTCTGCGGTCAACTACTCAGTGAATGTTAATGGCTCGGTTCCAATAAATTTTACTTACAAAACAAATGACAAGCTGGATTTGATTCAAAACCCATAGTTTGCTGATCCTTAATAGTTAATATCTTTATTTCTACTGTTCTTTCTAAAATGTTCACCTCTCCGACTGAACTTTTCAAAACACTACACTTCTTTCAAGATTTAATTTGTCATTTAAAAAAATTGTTTAACTGTCATGCTTTCCAGAAATCCCATTTTATCCCTCCAACCAGAAGTGGCAGATCCTCTCGCATCCTTAAAGCATTCTGCTTGCCCCTTTTTTACGTATCACATTCAGATTTCCCTGACAGTTCCTGCAGCAGATTGTATTTTCTAAAGATGGTTGTGACAATGTTTCCCATCCCACATTCTCTTCTATAATATGACTTCACCACCCCCTACCAAGAAGTGACGTTTAATTCCTTTCTCTCTTAAAATCTGGTCTGAATCTGATACTGCATGTCTTTGAATCTAGGTTGGAAACTTCTGCTTGACTCTTAAGATGATCGCTCTAGGAAAGGAATTTTCAACCTTGACAACATTGACATTTGGGGTGAGATAGTTCTTTGTTGTGGGGCGTGGGAGTGGGAGTGTCTATCCTGTGCATTGTAGGATGTTTACCAGCATCCCTGACCTCTATCAACTAGACACCAGTAGCATCCCTCCCCAAGGGTGACCACCAGAAATACCTCCAGACATTGCCAAATATTCCCACAGGGACAGAATTACCTCCCATTTAGAACCACTTATCTAGGAGATGCCTGCTGCCATGCAAAAAGTTCGGCAGTCCTGAGATTACCATGCTGGAAAAATCACATGTAGGTATTCTAGTCAACAGTCCCAGATGAATCCAGCCTTCCAGACACCTCTGCACTAAACATGTGAGTGAGGCCATCTTAGGCCCTTAAGATCATTCCATCAGACAGCTGAGTACCAGCAAGTGATCTCAGTTAATGTCAAAAGAATCACCAAGCCCTGATCAAATTTCTGATGTGCAGAATACATGAGATATAATAATATTATTGTTTAAAATAGCAAATTTTGGGACATTTGTCATGTAGTAGTAATAACTCGAACAGAATTTGGTACCTGGCAGTATGGTGGCATTACTATAAGGAAAATATAAAATATGTGGAATTGGCTTTGGGACTGTGTAGCAAAAGGAATCTAGAAGGACCTCAAGGAGACTTTTAGTGGAAGAAAAATGGGCCTTGAGGAAGCTGGTTGTGAGAGTTTAAAGGAAAGTAAGGAAAAATATTGGGTTGGCCAAAAAGTTCATTTGGGTTTTCTTTGGGTTTTTCCATAAGATGTTACAGAAAACCCAAACAAAATTTTTGGCCAACCCAATATTACAGGGAGCTAGAAGGAAGAGTACCCTTGTTATATACTGGGAGAAAATTAAGCAAAACTGTCACCTGTAGTAATTTGGAAAATAACAAATCTACTTAATAAACAGATGGATTTGGCTAAGAGAGTGTCCAGCAGAATTTGAAGTGTCTTTTGTTTTCTCTTAGCTGTATACGATAATGTAAACATAGACACATAGACAGTTCACAGATGGACTAAAGAAGGGATTTTGTTTTCAAGCAAAATTTAGAGAAAATATATAGATGCAATGATTTGTTGGATTCAAAAATAAAAACTATTTCTCAACCCGAGCCCCCTCTAGCAGAAAATCCCAAAATAAAAGAGGTCCTTGATGCAAAGAAATCTCATAGGTTACCTGGAAAATATGGACCCATGAGGTCAAGGGTGCAACTGTAAAACCTTCCTTAAGATCGCAGAAATGCTTAAGGTAGTGTCTTGTAGACCTTTCAGAGAAACAAATGGCTTTTTCTACAGTCTGAAAGCTGTGTATCACGGGCCCTCTGTGTTAAACAATAAAGCTTCTAAAACTCCATAGCAGCCCGGTAGGGAGCTCAAGGTAGAGAAGAACCTGTCTCAAATAAATTTGTAGACATAGTTTTCATCTAATGTAGTGAACAACCAATAAACTTTATAAAACACCCGCACAATTGTTTAAAGAATTGTAATGGCAGAAGCACAACCAGGGGACATAAAAGCACAGACTAAATGGGACACAGAAGATGCAAAATGGAAAGAGACTTTTAGATCTCTAAACGTCTATGGGCAGGAAGCAGCTGAGAAAACTATCAAGCTGCAAACAGAGTATGTATATTTCATGGAAAAGTAAGGATGACTCAGAAGGCAGAACTGAGAACTCAAAGGGCTGATCAGACAGAATCATTCCCAGGAAGCAGTAACAGGTCCCAATCAAGATGCTAATAACATGAGCCCAGGTGGATATAAAAATTGTTATGGACCAGCAATCACTATATGCCTCCAGATAGGAGGAGATACCGCCCTCCGCTACGATGGAAATCTGTCTTGCAGTTATCCTATCACCGTCTTACCTTTATGTGTTGAGTGTGGGGAGGTCAGAAAACTTATCTCTTTAGATTGAAGTCTGCAGATAGAGAAGACCTATACTTGGAAAGCTGTATCCAAGACTCTGTACCCAAGGAGCTTCATCCTCACATTGATCTGATTTAGATGAAAGACCCTGGACTTTGAGCCAATGCCACAGTGGAATGAGATTCTGGGGTCCTTGAGGGAAGGAATGAGAGTATTTCTCATTTGGGAGAAGTGTGAGTCACAGTGGCCAGAGGAAAGGCCACAGAAAATTTTATCTTCCATGGGTAAGAACAAAATCATCTATCTCATATGCTCTTCTAGAATGTAGCCTTGCCACTTCCCCATCAACACGTGGAACCTAACTCCTCCTCTTCCCCTTGACTTTTGACTAGTTTCTCTTTGAATTTATAAGTTGTGGTGGAAGTGACACTGATTTCTGAGGCTATATTCTAAGTGATCATGCAACATCCCCTTGGTTCTCTTGTGACACTTGCTCTGTGGGAAGCCAGTCACCCTGTAAGAAATCTAACAGTCCTGAGACAACCATGCTGTATATAGGTTCCCTGAAAGATGGTCTCAGATGAGCTCAGCCTTCCCGCTCCACTGCCGAGGTAGCTGACATATCAGTGAAGTCCTCTTGGACTCTCCAAACCAGCCTATCTGCCAACTGAGTACACCTAAGAGATCTCAGCTGTTGCCACAGGAGCAAAATAATTCCCAGCCAAGCCCTGCTCCATGTCCTGACCTGCAGGATCTGTGAGATATAATAAAATGATTGCTGTTTGAAGCCACTAAATTTTAGGGTAGTTTGCTATGCATCAAAAGTAACAGTTTCCCCTGCATTTGTCCTTGTGCTCATTTTTTTTTTGTTTTTTTGTTTTTGTTTGTTTGTTTGTTTGTTTTTTGGTCATACCACGAGGCTTGTGGGATCCTAGCTGCCTGACCAGGGACTGAATCCGTGGCCATCGCAGTGAAAGCACAGAGTCCTAACCACTGGATTGCCAGGGAATTCCCTCCTTGTGTTCATCTTAAAGGTGTGGGCTTATTCATTTCTCTCTGTATTCTTAAGGTGTCTAAAGTAATGCCTCCCAAACATTAGGTGAACTTTTTTTTACTCTACAAAGCATCATCACACATTACATCTCATTTGAGTGTCCCCAACACTTTGTGAGTTAAGCAGAACAGGAATTAGCATCCTCAATTTTGCCAGTGGAGAAATTGCGGCTCAGAGAAGTAATATGACTTGCTGTGTGTCTACTACATAGTTTAGGGAGGCTATAAACTTAAGACTTCTGAAACCAAGACCACTGGACTTCTCTTGTAAAATCTTCCCTCTGCACATAGTAGGGCCTTAATAAGCATCTCCTTATTTCATAAAGGAAGAAAGAAAGGAGACGTCTCCAAAGCTGCTAATTTCCATGGTGATGGAATCTCTGCCTCCCAGGGCTACCGACAAGGGGCAGAACCCAGACACATTCTTGAGGTCAGCATTCTTCCATTCTCCCAACACTTTATTGACATTCTGGGAACCAGATCATTATTCTGGTGCAATCTGGTAACTTCACAGCCTCAGCCCTGCTTTCTCCTATCCCTTCCTCTTAGCCTCACAATTTAGAGGTCTCTCCAACTGCATAGAAGGCAGATGGGCTCTCATTCCCCTCAGCACCGGAGTCGAACAATTAATATTATCCAGAAAATGTATATAAGAGTGACAATAAGAGAGCTAAAACCTACCCCTGAAAGTGATTGGTTTTTAAAGTAGGAATCAAGAGATTGAGATTTTGAAAGGATTTCATGTTACAGGGGATAGAAGAAGCCTTGAGCTGGCTACAGAGACAGTTTAGGAGGAGAGAGATAGTTCTTCCCATTTCCCATTTTCCCTTTCATAGTCCACAATCAGAAGGGAAATGATATTTGCTTCCTGTCCCAGTGATTCTTCTTTAGATTATACATGTAACTCAGACCCGAAGGTAATCAAATAAAGCATCTTTATTTCTACAACAGTAAAACCAGAAATGATCAGTATACTACTTCCTAAGAGGACTTTGGAGAGGATTCTGCCTCTGATGAGCTTTAAGGTTATGAGCAGGAAAATGAGTCATAGGAATAAAGGGTACCTGGCCATCTTGACTGTGCATCAGAAGGTCAGCATCAGAAAGTATTTACCTCTTTGTGACCTCCAAAGCCCTGGGCTCAAATATTCAGGGGGGACATTTCTAACCGAACTGAAGTAAATGGAATGGAGTAAAATGTTTACATGACTCATTGATTGAGAGACAGTACAGTGTAGTACAATGTAGTAGGGCTGAAAAACTTAACAAATCAAGAGTAAGATTGCCTCAAATATATCATATGACTGTAGCCAATTAATTTGAATATCCTATGTCCCATAGTCATCACCTGAAAATTAGGGGTAACAATTTTTTACATTGACTCTCTCCACTAGTGAAACCGTGCATGAAAAAAGAGGGTTGAGAGCCACAAAATGGAATAAAAAGTTGATGTTGCATTAATAATACTAAAGCAATTATTATCTTTGGCAGAATGAGTTTGCACAGACAAATTTGAACCCTATTTCAGTCACAGGCTAATTATGACCTTGATCAAGCTACTTAATCCTTGTCAGTCTCAAGCCTTGCTTCTTTAAAATAGAGAATATCATAGCATTGATGGTAGGTTGTTTTGAGTTTTAAAATCCACCAATGTTCTGATCACTTTCAAATTTTTCTTCCTAGATCAGGTTTCTTCCCTGGGCCCCAGGTTCCAATGTTCGGGTTCCAACTTAATATCTCCATTTGAATACTTAATAGACAACTCAGAGTCAAACATCTCCAAAACATAACTTTTGATCCCCAAACTCCTGAAATATGCATCATATACTAGTTTTCTATTTTCCTCCCCTCAGTTACAAGCACCATCATCCACTTAGTTGCTTAAGCCAAAGACATCAGGGTTACCTTTGATTTCGCCTCTCACATAAAAGCCATCTGCTTCTGAAACATGTCCTAAAACTGAACAATCTCTGTTGCTGCCTCCCAAGTCCCAGCCAACAGTATCATTTAGATCACTGAAACTGCTTTGTAACTAATACCCCTAATAATACTACTGCCATGCCAGCCTCTTGTGGTTACAGGCAATTACTGTTCATCAAATATCAGTATATTCCCCTAAATTTCTCAGTCTCATTTCAGTGAGGTTGGGGCTACCTCTAGGGAATATCTTCTCCATGCAGCCACTCAGGGATCCAGGCAACATCTATCCTGTGATTATCTTTGTCAACATGTGACCTCCATGACACAAAGAAGACATGAAAAGAAAAGTGCACAAACTTTTATGCGCTCTGGACCAAAAGTTAGAATCCCTTTTGCAAACATTTCCATTTGTTAGAACCTGGGCACATGGCCTTATGACTAGCATGTGGATTTTATGCAGGAGGGGAAATCAAAGATGACTCCAAAGTCTTTGCTTAAGCATCTAACTCTGTGTGAACAAGTAATAAACCTGTATTAAGCCTCTGACAACAGCACAGTCTAGCTTATCCTGACCATAGTCCATCCTTCACACAGCAGGCAGAGTGACATTTCAGAAACATAAATGATTTCATATTACTCCTTTGTTTAAAATGTACCCTTAACTCCCAATTAAAATAAGACCCAAAATCCTAAGCACGACCTTTGACATTCTCTACAATCTGATCCCTATTAGTTCTCTAATAACATCCTATCACTTCCTCTTAGTTACCTAAAATAGCCACACTGGCTTTCTTTCCCTTTCTCAAACATTCTACAACTATTCCTAGTTTAGAGCCTTGTGCATACTCCCCTTCTAGAAACATTTTTACTTTAGAACATTTCTGAACTGGCTTTTTTGCATCAGTTTCAGTCGGTTCTCATTTTCTCTAAAGAGATTCCTTGTCAGTCTCAGCAGATTCCCCTGCTGAGCCCTTCTCTTTTATTTTCCTGTTTCATTTCTGAATAGTATATGACCATATAAAATTATCCAACTTATTATGCAATTGCTAAAAATTTTATAAAAGGATAGTCTGTCTCCCCTCACTGGAATATAAGCCACATGAGGACAGAATACTTTTGACCCATTTTCAGCAGTGCTGCCAGCACTTATTAAAATGCCTGGCACAGAGCAGACACTCAGTAAAAGCTAATGATTATTACTACCATTATATCCAATAATGCAGATATGCATGCCTATTTTTATAGTTAGTTGAACTCCAACAGAAGCATCTATCCCAGTGCAGACAGAGGACTAGAGTGTGGATCTGGAAGAATCCTAATATAAGATCATATGGAACTTTCCCTCACTCTAAATTCAGGGGAGACTCAGCCATGCTTAGAAGCACCAGACTCTTCTGACTCATTATCAGGTAAGAATTTAGGCATCGGATCACCTGTCGTGATTGGTTGAAAGGTGTGATACTCTGGTGTCAAAAACAGGGCTTCTGCCCAGTCTCATTGACAGAAAGTCTTGTATCATAAAACACTTGTAAAAACTGAAAAGAAAGAAAACCAGTAATCATATGGAAAAAATGAAAACAAATGTTTCCACAATATTACCTAACAAGTGTGGAAATATTAACATAATATAATATAAAAAGGCAAGTTGTAGTGATACATTATTTCCAGCTTATAAAAATATTTTTAAAAAGTAAAATACCTAGTGACTACCATTATAATACAGGGTAAACTGATACTCTGTGGAAGGTACTTAACAGTCTGCATCAAGAGCTTAACAAACATACCTCTTGACCAGTCATTTTAATTCTAGGGGACTTTCATAGGGAAGGAACTCTTATGCATTAATGACAAGAAAAAAAATCATCCACATAGATGATCATCAGATAATTAAATACAATGGTGAAAACAAACAAAAAAGGATACTTTAAAATTCAATTACATGAGCATTGTTAAGTAGTTATGGTCCATCCCCAGGTATAATATCACGCATTGCTGAAAACGATTATTAGAGATGGTCATAACATTAGAAAATATCATGACCTTAAATGTTGGGTAGCAATCATCAAAAGGGGACTCTTGTAGCCACTGAAGAACTGTTTAGTCAGTAGAAATAGAATGTACTGTGCCCATGGGTTGAGGGGAGGCCCTGGAGAAAAGGATATGAGACGAAGGCCGACTCTGGGTGTTTACACTCTTACCATCTCAAGAGAGAAGGGAGTCAAGAGTGGATCAGAATCCTACTAAATGGAGCAGAAAGTCTGTTTGAGTCTGAATTGCAAAAGCACCTCTTCTGGTTGCCCTGGTTACAGGCCTCCTTCTCTCCGTAGTGGTATTATAAATGGGCCAAGTCACATGCAAATGAAGTAAGCAGTATCAGGGAAGAGCAGGGCTGACTCTAAGAGGCTCTGCTTTGGGGTAGGTCTTGGGAAGAATTTGGGAAAGGTTTGTGCAGGAAACAAAAGATGACTTTAGGAAGAGATAATGTCACAGTGGAAATAAGAATGAACTTCTGCCAAAGCCTGAAAACAGCAGATCTTCTGTCACTCCCACCAAGGTGGTCCCATCACAGCAGGGAGTCCACAGGCCTTTACTTGTTCAGTCTGTGCCTTTGGGGGGTCAGTACAGGTCAAAGGTAAGGAATCAAGATTACATGATTTTATAAGGAAACATGAAAGATAAATATATTCTTATTGCTATATACGTGTATATATGAAAATATACACCATGTATATGGTATATAGTATGGGGATCTATAATACATGATAGGTACAAAACTTAATAATGATTCCTTTTAAGTAATGAAATTATTGCTGACTTTTTGTCTTTAGAATTCAATGCATTTTAAAAACTCTATAATGAGCTTGACTTCCTTTTATAATGAGAAAAATAAACTGTAATTTGAAATTAAGCCATGCTTTTATACAAGAAGGCTCAGTGTTCCCTGGCAGAGAAGCCCAGGGGTACTGCCATGCCAATGACCAGCTGAAAGCCATCATCCCCACATTTATGCTAGGCAGCCTACTCTGGCCAGGACAGAGCCACATCAGCCTTCCCAAAATGGCCTTTCTTTAATTCACAACCTTTAATGAAGCCTGGAATAGACAAACTGTAGAAAGAGTCAATGTGCCCCTTGAGTGTATCTTTATGATCCTTGTAATTGGTACAAGACCAAAGCACACACAGTTCCAGCTCTCAGGCCCTTTATGAGTTAGAATTGTTGGGAAACACATTCCAGGGCCGGCCCTGAGTTCATACTCTTGGAGACACACTCCAGCTTGACCAAGGCCAGAAATCTTGACCTGCACTTGCATGGTAAAATGTGGAGACACGTCTGGCCACCTTCTCCAAGGTTGGGAAGGTCTTGGAGGTGACCTCGTGCTGTGGTTTCCACATTTCCTGGACATTACTCCTTCAGTGAAAGAATGTTAAGCCCCAAGACAATATGTGTATGCTTATTTATGAAAAATATATGTTTATACTAACACACTGCATACACGAGGGTGAGTCAAAAATTGTCCGCATTCTGGTTGTAGAATTTGTTTTAAATAACTTTAAAAAAAAAACAAATACATCATTGTTTGACATGATCTCCTTACTTTTGAATACACTTTGTCTATCTGTCAACAAGCTTTCATATTCCCTCATTAAAAAAAGTGTTGTAGGTTGAGCCACAAGCCACAAATGCACCGCTGTCTTCACTTCATTAGAAGTAAATCTTCGTCCTCGTAGGGCTGCTTCCAGGGGGCCAAATAGGTGAAAGTCCAATGAAGCAAGATCAGGATTATAGGGAGGATGCTTTAACACCTCAAAACAAAGTTTTTGCAGAGTGTCAACAGTGTGGGCAGAGGTGTGTGGACGTGCATTGTCGTGCAAGATCACGACACCCTTGGATAGCAGTCCTCTGCGTTTAATCTGAAGTTTAGGCTTCAGCACAAACTTTTCGAAACTTAAGTCTGTCGTGGATTGTTTCATAGGCAGAGCCATGAAACAATTGATTTGTTTCATGATTTGCCACATAATCCACTGTCACTTATCTATTCAACAGAATCATTTCACGTGTACACTCAATGATATCATCATCTGTGGACGTGGACTGGCATCTGGCTCTTTCTTGATGGCTAACACTTGTGTGACCTTCCTTGAACTTCTCTAGCCATTAATTCACACTTCTTTGTGACAAAGCACGTTCTCCATACTGCACACAAAGTCTTTGATAAATAATGGCACTAGGTACACCCGCAGACCACAAAAAACGAATCACTGCACGCTGCTCTTCTTTCGTGCAAATCACAAGTGGGGCATCCATTTTTGCTTGCACTGCAATTACAAATGAACTGATGTAACACGTTCACACCTGCACAGCAGTGACTGGGGAGACAGTAGCCTTGGATGGAAAGCGCTGATAAGACAGTGAGGCCAACAGAAGTTTTAACATAACTGGAGTGCAGATAATTTCTGCCTCACCCTTGTATTATAAAAAATAAAGTAGAATTTTACAAGTGGAGATACAGATGCCATCAATTATCATTAAAGTCCTGCCAGACTTGGTAAGTCATATTTTCATTAGGGAATATTTCAAGAGCCAATACATACTTAAGGAAAGGTTCATTATTAATCACATAAATTTAATTTGATATCTTAAATACTTCTACTGATAACTTGGAATATTTTTAACCAGTTTCCTACAACATCAGAACATGCTGTCATGGTTTTTATCTTATACTATGGCTGACAAGGAGCTCACACTAAAATCTGGAGAAATGTCCACTGTCACTTTTATGTTGTTAGCTGTGTTTACCTTATTTGTATTATCTTCAATCTGAAAATTATTAACAGGTAACTTTTTAAGCCATTTTCCCCCATTCTCTAAGGATCATTTAACTTAAAACTCAATATTATCTATAAATCCCTTAATGGGCAGATATGAATTATAACACATTATAATTTATTGAAATCAAATAAAAACTTGGGCACTCTGGCCAACCATCTGTGCTCTAAAATCCCTGCTTTTCCCTTGGGGTACCCAACATTCCACACATCAGTACTACTTAGAGAGTAATCTGTGGACCAGTGCCAGCCCTCAAACTATTTCTAGTCCTCAGTAAGAAAAGCAGAGAAATCAAAAGGGTATAAACACATCTAGCAATGTGACAGATTACCCTGTGTAGTCAAATTTTTAAAAGGGGGGAGGGACTTGTATTTGTAGGTCTTTTATTTCATCTTATCTTTCTAGAAACTCATTGTATGATACTTCATGAAAATATTGGTTAGTGGCAGGTTGAAAATAAAAATAAGTGGCCCTTCCTTGCAGAGAGTTGAGAAGCTTTGCCTTGGGTGACACGTGGACAGAGTGAGACAGGCACACAGGTGAGGCCAGGACCAAGGCCTGAATGATTCGGCTGGTAAAGCTACAACAAGCCACTTTTAGGTTCAGACAGTTTATTACTTATATAGATAGAGGAAGGAAGAGTGGCCACATGTACTAGCTTCCTGGATCCTTTTACCACACACCAAAAGTGACAGCACTGAAACAGAAGGGTCTGGAAGACTGTAACACAAATGGTGGGACACCCCATCGCCAAGGAGCCAATTCTAAACTCAGCTAAACGGTGTTCCAGCCCACAGCAACACTCTGTATTCAGAAAGCCTTCCAACTCATCAGAACCTGAGCAGCAATGAGAAACTGTCTTAGGACAGCGCCCCCCCCACCCCACCGGAGAAATAGGGAGGGGGTGGGAGAGCTCAGGTTCCAGAAGGATCACAAGGTGTTCCACCAAGACTCACAGTAGCTGCAATTCAAGCCTTTGCCTGCATGGCCTGCCTGCATACATGCAAGGCTGTCAGAGCATCATGGCAGAACCACTCCCCTACCAGTAGCAATGTCAATCTATGTAGTAAATATCATAAAGCTTCATTTCCTTCTCAAGTTTTAGGAAATAAAAACCTATAAAGAAACGTTCTAATTTTATCCTCTGTCACCCGATGGTCCGTTCCACTCATGAGATCACTCATCTGGTGAAATCCCCATATGATGTCAGAATTCACATAACAGCAGCGTAAACGACTGCTTAGGCACTCAACCGATGAGGGGAAGGGGCTCACTTCTATCCCAGGCGTCGTTTTCCAAATATGGGCAGTGGTTCACTGAGTCGTTTCTTCTATTGACTCATCAATATACCCATTAACTAAACAAACGTTTATTGAATCCTGTCACATGCCAGAACCTGACAGGCAGTGGTCACGAAGATGGATGAGGCATGGCCCCTGTCTTAGAGAAATTTATGATCTAGAAGAGAAAAAGGAACAATAATAGAAAGTAATTAAAATCATGGGTTACGTATGAGAGGGTTTGTAGACTGAGCCATGGAAAGACAGAGGGAAGAATGGTGCTGAGGCTGGAAGACTAGGGAAACCCATTGACAAAGAGAGTGAGATATGATATTAAAGTGTGAATAGGATTCCTTCAAACAGAGAACAGTAAGGTCATTGCTAGTTAAAGGAAGAGCATATGCAACATAGTAGAGGTGAAAAGAGAGCATGCTGTGCCTAGAGATTACCCCTTCCCCCCCAATATGTCCATTTTCCTCAAGTTTCATCCAGAAAGCCAAGAAAGAGACAGCAAGGCATACTGGACAGAGGCCGGTCTTGGGAGTCGAACTTAGGCTCAGATTCTAGTGTCTGCCCTTTAGACACTGTGATCTTGAGTAAGTAACTTAACCTCTTTGACTCTGCTTCTTCACTTGCAAAATAATGAATTCTTACCTTAAAGGGTTATTTACAAGATTAGGGTAGACTGTATGTAAAATGACTGGCTTATTGGAAATTCTTGTTTTTTATCATTGTTACGATTTTTCTTAAAGCACTTGGATGTTTTTGGATTAGTCTCATCTCTAGCACAGGACAGCCCTCCTGGTATTTCAAGCAACCTAACGGCCCCCCTGGGAGTTTTTAGTCTTTCTTCTCAACAGTTCCTCCTACCGTTGCTGATGGGGCATGCTTCTGAGTCACCCTTTTCCAAACACAATCCAGCTTTACTTCTTATGTGGGTAGAGGGGCAGCTAGAAAGGGGCCCAGGAGTCCAAGCCTGGTCTGACCTGAGCAAGTGTTTCAGTGATCTATTGCACCAAAACACACTACCCCAAAGGCTAGTGGCCGGAAACAGCTACAATGAGCATCCAAGTGTGCAAGGTAGAAGCTGAGCGGCTTCCTGAGGCTTCCGCGACATCACTTCTGCCGTATTCTATTGGTCAAAATATGACACTGGCCAGCCCACATTCCCAGGGTAGAGCAAGAGGCTCCTTGTCTGGACAGAAGAAGCAGCAGAGGCAAGTGCCAAGGAGTACACATGCTGAACGAAGGGACCTGTCACCATGAGAAAACCTAACGGAGCAGAGGACAGTGCCATTCTCACTTCTTGGCTCTGACATGGCACCTCTGCTCAGAGACACATGTTCAGGAAGCCCAAAAGGCAAAGCAGACCCAAAAGCACAGATGATGGGGCCCCCGACACCTGGGACCCTCTGAGGACCCAGTACCTTGGTGACATGGACAGAAAAGTTCTGATACAAACTTACAGAGGTCTCTCCCCTGGTCCTGGGCATCAGTCCACTCATCCTAAAATAAGGGGTGGCATCCTGACCTCTCAGAGCCCTTCCACCACCACAGGGACTTACTGAGACCCTGCCATGCACTGGACACCAGTGGAAGAAGCTCCGAAACTTCCCTCACCATGGTGATCTCTCTCCCACTCTCTCCATCCTTCTCTCTCTCATCCCCCACCTACATGTATACACAGGCATCCAGCCATGTGTCTACCTGTCCTGTACACTGAGGTAGTCATCCCTTCTTTATTGATTAAATCAACAACTATATAGGTTATGCCAGTCACTGCTCTGAGCACTGCACAAATATGAACTCCTCT
Source organism: Hippopotamus amphibius kiboko (assembly GCF_030028045.1). Classification (NCBI taxonomy): domain Eukaryota; kingdom Metazoa; phylum Chordata; class Mammalia; order Artiodactyla; family Hippopotamidae; genus Hippopotamus; species Hippopotamus amphibius. Next base: position 52,896,165 of record NC_080190.1, on the reverse strand, counting down.
AGTCCTCATGACAACCTGATCAGGTAGGCACCATTACCAATCCCAAGTACAATGCGAAAGAGAGGCAGGGAGTCATTTTCAAGCTTTAAGGGCAGGTAGCTGCACCTTTTGATCAAATATGCTCGTAGTCTGCTGGCTACTTGTGCATAGGGATCTAGCTGTTGGGGTGTGCCCTGAGCTAAGCGCCATACCTAAAATGTGAGAAACATACTGAACCCACGGAGGAGAGCCCGGGGGCTCAGGGCTCACCTATTCAGCAGATGCCTCTACCTCCCTGTCAAGGCTCTGCTGCCTCCACATCCTGGGAAGCACCAGCCCTCACTAAGGAACACCTTCCTGCTCATCTCTGTAGGTTAGATGGAGAGACTTGCCTATGGCCCAGCCAGAACCTGATCCCTAAAGAACCACAAGAAAGCAAGCTGGTCGTGCTGCTGCTGTGCTGAGAACAGTGTCCAGGATACCAAGAGGAATCGATGCCCACTCTGAACAAGGAAATCATCCCATCTGTCTCCTGCAGGAGCTGGCATGCCCAGAAACAAACATAATGGTCTCTGATCAGGGGAGTGAGGATGGTTACCAAGTCTGGGTGGTCCAACAAACTTTCAAAGCATCTCTGTGGTAGTGGCTGATCTTGATATTGAAAGAGGGAGCGGGGGGAGGAAGCTGAATTTGGACAGAGTTCAGCAATGGTTTGAAGGTGTGGCAGAGCCTGCTGGGGACACTGAATAGTGGGTGCAGGAGGCAAAGCTGGATATGGACTGTGTATGGGGCTGGAGCTAGACCAGGTTCAAATTCTAACTGCACTCCAAACATACTATGTTAACCTGGGCAGATTAAATCTCCAAGCCTCAGTTTTTCTATCTGTAAGGTGGGGACAATCATCTTAAGATTGTACGATAAGCCTGCTAAAAAGTGTCTAGTAGGGCTTCCCTAGTGGCGCAGTGGTTAAAAATCTGCCCTCCAATGCAGGAGACATGGGTTTGAGCCCTGGGCCGGGAGGATACCACATGCCGTGGAGCAACTAAGCCCATGTGCCACAACTACTGAGCCTGCGCTCCAGAGCCTGCGAGCCACAACTATTGAGCCTACATGCCACAACTACTGAAGCCCGTGCACCTAGAGCCTGTGCTCCACAACAAGAGAAACCACCGCAATAAGAAGCCCGTGCACCACAATGAAAAGTAGCCCCCCACTCACAACTAGAGAAAGCCTGTGCGCAGCAACGAAGACCCAACGCAGCCAAGAAATAAAATTATTTTTTAAAAAATGTGTCTAGTACATTCTTGGAGTTCGGTAAAGTCTGTAGCACACCCCTAGGCTGGGAGGTTTTCTAGAGGGGGAATGGAAGCTCCAAGCAGACCAAGAAGGCCCAGTATGCAGGAGCCAGGGCTCACTTATGACCCCATTCCCTATATATCCTTGAAGATGCACCAACAGCGGGAGTAGAGAATAGTGCATAGGCAGTAGGGAATAGAGTGCAACTCTGCACTCACGCTCCTTGATTAATTTTGCATCTGCTACTTCCTAGCTATATCATTTTGGGCATGTTCGACCGCCACATTTTTATCAGTAAAGTGAATAGGTGTTTCAATTATGCTTTGCTGCATTATCAAACAACTGCAAAACTTAGCAGCTTAAGGTAAAAAGCATTTTCAATCATTTTATTTCTTTGTCCACACCTTTGCAATCTGGGTAGAGTTCAGCATTAGCTCATCTCTGCTCCACGTGGCATCAGTCAGGGAAGCTCACCGGGCAGCAGGGTCTACTTCCAAGATGGCTTTGCTCACCTGGCTGGCAAGGGGGTGGGTCTGTCGGCTGGGAGCTCGGCAGGGGCTGTTGGCTGGGGCCTCAGTTTCCCTCCGCATAACTTCTCCTCATTGCTGAGGATGGTGGCTTCAGGGTAGTTAGACATCTTACACGGCAGCTGACTTCCCCCAGAAGATAAAATAAAGGCTGACAGGTGTCATAGATTGAGACCCAGAATGGTCCCTGTGTCAGTTCTGCCACATCCTATTGATTAAAGCAGGTCATAGGCCAGCCCAGGTTCAAGGCGAGGGGACTACAAAAGGCTGTGAATACCTGGAGGTGTGATTCATCGAGGACCAACAGAATAACAGCACACCACAGTCCCCCGCCCCCATATGGCTGTTGAAAGGATTAAGCACATGTGTGACTGGGTGGCACTGGGCCAGTCGTGAATGACCTGCTCATACTGAGAGATGGGACTGTGGATGGTCAAAGTGAGGGAATCCAGCCAAACTGCTGGAGTGCCCCTGTCACTGGCAATGTGACCCAGGACAAGCTACTTTACCCTTACGCACCTCAAAGTCCTCTTCTATAAAATGTAGACAATAACCACACTTGCCTCCAGAATTGTTGTGAAGATTAGATAAGTGGGTGTTTGTGAAGTGTTTAAGACACGCTTTAACGACACTGAACAACACTGACATTAAATGTTAGTGTTTAACAACACAAAGTGCCTGACGCATAGTACACACGGTGGAGGGCTTGCTGCTATAATAATCCCAGTCCAAGCCCGCTCCAATCTCTGAGTCTTTCCCCAGATCAAATTGCTGGCGTCAGCTCTTCCCAGGAAGCAAAGTGACTTCTACAGAGCCACTGTCTCCTGCTTTATCCTTGAATGGCAGTCAAGGTCACCGAGTGCCATTTATACTTCTGCCACCCTGGTGCTCTCTGCCAGACAGCCCAGTCTGATGGGACTTGCTGCTGGCTCCCGGACCAGCCCTTGGCCTGCTGTGTCCTTATGTCCCCAGGGCCTGGTCAAGCAGCTGAAGGCATGTGCTCTTAGGGAAAAGACCTAGAGTCCCAGCCAAGCCAATCCCCAGCACTCCATCTTCCTGAAAAGGAGAGCACTTGTGCGTCTTCATCTTCATGAACAACCAACTCCCTCTTGGAATCCACCTCCCTGACTTCCCCTTGACTAATCACTGCATAGAAACGACCCTCCATAACCAGAGAGAACTGTCCTCCTGGGTGGTAAGAGGCGATTTGCACAGTGATAAAAAAATAATATTTTTTATCCAATCCATAATTAGGTCTTGGAGAAACAAATTAAACGAAGGCAAAATTATGTTTCTTTAAAGCATGAATACTGATCTGCATAATGATGTACATTTAATGGTTTTAATTTCCAAGGGAAACTATTTTTAAAATGAGTTTGGAAAATGTATTTTTCCCTTCAATTCTCTGTTTATAAAGTTAAGTCCCCAGGCCTGGTGCTGTATCACCCCAGCCTGCAATCCTAGTGAATTAGTGATGACATTTTAAACTTAATACAGCAAAAGCATCTTCCACCTCTGAGGGCACCCTGCCATGCAGGTAAAGAGCACGAGAAAGAAACGGCCCCCAAAGCATGGCACCTGGGAACTTGCTTGTTTGCCTCACACCATGTCCACCTCCTCCAATCCCCAGGCCTAAGCTGTCTCGGTGGGACCCTTGATAGTAAAAACTGTTGTTACTGTGAATATATAATATGGCCTTCTGGTATCTGTCTTGGCAGTAGCACTGTAGCGTACCTCCTTGGGAGGTGGTGTCACAATAGGAAACTTGGAGTCACATGGCCTGTCTGACTTAAGGAAGTTCAGTCACAAATAAGATACATAGAAAATGTCAACCTTCAATTGTTTTTTACCTTCACAGATGGCAATTTTATACGGTTCAGCTTTATGAAATGCCTATATGTGGCAAGTGTGCAATAGATTTCAGGTATTATTATTATTATTAATTGCATGAGTTGAGCAACTCAGCTGTAAATGGAGATGGTACCACCTACTCCTCAGATTGTTGAGAAAAGTAGATGGAATCATGTGAAATAAGGTACTTAGTACTCTGCCTGGCATACCAGCCAATTTCCAAACAATTTGCTTCCCTTCCCTTTTTGACGATTTTCGGTTTGCCCCGTTCATTTGCTGCCGGGAAAATGGAATTAACTCAACAAGCCAGAGGCACCTTGCCTGCCTTTATCTTTAAGCCTGCCCAAGTTCTGGAAGAGCAGTTGAGGCTGGTCACCCTTAGTGTATCAGCTAGCCAGACAGAAGTGTGTATTTGCAATATTCTCCATGGTTTCTCAAGCACAACCTCCCTAATCTTCCCATTTTATCTCTCCTAAGAGCTCCATGGAGTTATGCCTGGATTTCCTGTGTGGTAGCCATTCTATTTGGCTGTAGCAGTTTGAGAGTTATCGCCCTTCCTGGGCAGGGAAAGCTGCAACTCATGGATACCAAATCCCAGCAGGGCCATCAAACTTCACCTGTGGCAGCGAAGTTCTCAGCCAAAAGCACAGGCAGAAGGTCTTTCTTCAACACGGGCAGATTTGCCCACTGACCACTCATACCCGTGAGCTGTGACTTTGGGCCCCGGCATTGATAATCCAATAATAACACCTCTAACCTGGAGTTAAAATTCCTGACTTTGGATCCTTAATGAAGTCTCGGTCAAATCTTCAACTGATAAAGAGACTCTGAGCTCAGGTGAACAAACGAAAAGTAACTTTTAATGCATATCCCAGAAGGACAGAGGACCTGCCAACCTCCAGGCACCTGCCATACACTCTTTCAGTCTGTCCTCTCAAAGATGCTGAGATCAGCTTTATAATCCTCACTGACCCCAGAGAAGCCAAACTGTTCGTTCCTGGTCCTGCGTCAAGTGGAAGGTCCATGTTTCAAACACTAATGGTTTTATCTCCAGTGTTATAGATCACATCCCCAAACCAAGCATCTTTGAAGACAGCTTGTTTAGGCTTCATCACAGTTAGGGATGTGTGGAGATGAAGAACTGACTCCTGTTCTTTGCAGTTTTTGATCGTACATTCAAACAAATATTTACTGAACCCTTTCTTTGCAGGTGCTGTGCGGGGGACTGGGGAGCCAGGACTGAACAAAGGATGTGGTCCCTGCTCTCACAGTGGGAGCCCACAGTGTACAGGGGTAACAGGCATACAAATCAGTATACAGGTTGATGTTGTTGTCCTGTGCAAGCAAGTGCATAGCAACCAACCCAACCCAGGGCCATCTTAAAAAGTTTAAGTATAGTTGATTAACAATACTGTGTTAGTTTCAGGTACACAGCAAAGTGATTCAGTTATATATACATCTTTTTTTTCCAATTCTTTTCCATTATAGATTATTACAAGATATTAAATATAGTTCCTTGTGCTATGTAGTAAACCCTTGTTGTCTGTGTGTTTTGTATGTAGTAGTTTGTATCTGTTAAATCCATACTCCTAATTTATTCCTCCCCTGCTTCCCCTCTGGTAACCATACATTTGTTTTCTACATCTATGAGTCTGTTTCTGTTTTGCAAATAAGTTCATTCGTATTATTTTTTAGATTCCACATATAAGTGATAGCCTACGATATCAGTCTTTAGGGGAGCCCCCTTAAAGCGAGGCAGTGACGATAAGTTCTAAAGGGTAGGTGTTAGCCAGCCAAAGGGAGGAAGGTGGGATGGGGGCCAGGAGACAGATAAACCTGACATGGGTCCCCAGTAGGTCAGCCTCTAATATCACAAATTCTGAAACCCTTGGGATCCACATTGCCATGGTCCATCTGTCCACCAGACACTCTTCATGCCAACCTCATAAACTCCCCCAAGCACACACACACTTTCAAAGTTCCCTTCAGCAGCTCGCTTGAGTATTCCAAGCTGAATTCTCTGATTCAGAAGAGGTAAAGCTACCAGCAGAACAGAGAACAAAAGAATTGCTTAAGACAGGGAAACATTTTTATCAGCCTACTTGAAATGTAGTTTGCTCCTCTCCAATATGTTGAAAACATTGAAAAGCCTTTCCAAATATCTCAAACATCTGCTGAGTGGGCCAAACGTCCCCTCCCCTTCGCTCCACCCACCATTTCTGTATCCAGCAAGCCTCATATTAAGTGCCACTCAATTACAACATGTATAATTTTGCACCACGTTCCTCAATCAAGAGCCCGTGCTGGGGCAGTCTTTTCCCCACTGTCCTCTGGGTGTGCACGGTGATGCCGACGAAACGCACGTGCGTGATAATTAAATTTGGCATAATTACTTTTCCAAATGATCACTGACACTCCATTGTTCCAAAAGGATTAATCCTCAGAGCCTTCCTTATGCAGTCTGTTTCCTGGATCTAAATGAGATTTCAAAGAATGTAATTTATAATAACCACAATCCCTAATGCACACTTTAATATGTCCTTTCTTTGCTACAGTCATTTGCCAGTAAAATCCTGCCCAGTTAGAATTCTCCTAGGGTGTTGAGCTACCTGTCCACGGATACTGGCTGCCCTGTCACAGACACTCCACTGCAAGTCCCTCCCCAATCTGCCCTGATGCAAGGACTGTGCTTCAATCGGCTTCTTCTCTCTAGCTAAGCCCTGAACTACTCCACGGGCCAGGGAGAGGGAATGGACCACTTGCTCCCTTCCTGCTGACCCAAAAAGGTGACTGGGGCTTTGCCAGGACAGAGAGAGGGTAGTGGGGGAGAAAAGGGAACCCCTAGTCCTGATGTTATAAAACTGCATGACAGTCAGTTTGGAGCCAGTGGGAGGAGTGAGTGCCTGCTATAAACCAGGTGATTTGCCAGATGCCGGATGAAACGTTAGTTCACTGATTGAGCAGAATGATCCCAGGAGACAGCTTCATCTATCCCCCTTTAACACATGAGGCCCCTGAGCAGCCTCAGCATTTAAACCTAAAGTCACACAGCTAGCACAGGGCAGGCTAGAACTTGCAGCTACTGTATATCTATGGGGCTAGAAATCTTATGCTCCTTCTGGAAACTTGGAAACCACAGCAGAACACAAAGCATCTGGGGAGAGGGGGTGGGTGGACAGCAAACTGACAAAGACCATCAGTGGCCTGAGCAAAAATTGAGACGACTTTTGGGAAGACAGGCGGGGGGCACTGGAGCCCTCGGGTTCTGCCATCAGCGCCCCCCTACAGCAGCCATAATCCCCTCTCCTCTGTGTGCCTACCCCATCAGGTTCTCTGTGTTCTACTCCTTGAAAGAAAGGATGCTATGGCCATCTGGTCAAGGATGCCCACTGAGATGACAGTTCTCAGCTACATTTGCTCTTATGAAGAAGAGAAGAAGCCACGACAAACCTTTGCAAGGCTGTGCGAGGGGAGGAGAAGACCTGGGGACACCCGCTTGCCTTCCCTCTCACAGAAGAGCCCCTGGTGGACTAATGTCTGACACTCCATTTCCCCATCACGCGCTGACAACGCACCCCTACCCCATCACCTTCGATTTACATAATGCAACTTATCTCATAAGACATTTCCCAAATGCTAGGTTGATTTCTCATAACAGAACCTATTTATCTGGTTAAATAAACACCAAGTGACAAAACCTCACCCGCAGACATCACGAACATGGGTCTCATTTATAACACATATTTTTACCTTATTCACTGGAAATGGATAGAAAAATGGCAATATCACAAGGAGATTTGGGTATTTCTGCAATTTTAAACAGCATCCTCTGCATTAGTTAGAATCCTCAGTATTTAGACAGATTTGAATATGTGTCACATTTATTAACTGTAGCATTAGCGCTGACATTTCAATTTAATCAGTGTTACTACAGACAAGTAAAGTAATTCTCTCATACTCATACATAAACAGTATTATCTTTTCATTTCCAAAAGGTAGCATTTCGTGATCCAAAATGCTCAGGGAATAATTTCATCTCTGTGTGGGGAGGCAGATGAGGGATAGCCAGCAAAGTCTCTGTGAGACTGCATTTGAAGATTAAATCATACAGAAATTACAGAGGAGGGCACAGAGAAGACCTCTGGAGATGGCTGGATGCTTCCACATTAGTTCATAATAAAACTTAAATAAATATGTTTTCTTCCTGCAGAAACCCAGCTTGTTTGGGAATAAGATGATGAGCCTCTGAAATGGTGAGCCTTTCCATGAAGGGTGGGGGGAGATGATCCTAAATGCTCAAGAAATCCTTTCTGGGCCAAGGGGCAGTGTGTTTAATAATCAGAGAGTTGCACTGTCTTTATACACTGCTGGGTGCTGCCCTGAGAAGTGACGGTTCTAAAAGGGCAGCACAGAGTCCCCCAGTGAGAGCCATTTTTAGTAGGGAGACATTTGGCAAATCTACCCACTGCACAGCCTCAGAAATAAATGTAGGCCTTTTGCCTGGCCCCACATGGCAATTTTTGGCAGGATCACAAGCCCTCGTGAGATCCTATACGGACAAGAGCAGGTGGAGGTGAAGAAGGTTTCCCTTAACAGTCAGCCTTCTGTGTGGAGAAAGTCAGCCACCTGGGCTGCTGTAGATAACTCCCTAGGCACCATATGGTCCAGAGCAAGCTAGGGCCCAGGACATGATGGCTAGACAGAGGTGGATGAATGTCCAACCTGTGCAATGGGGAAACCCTGGAAAACACACTTAGACTTTATTCCCAAACCTCTTCCAACTAGGTGTCCTCGAGTGAGTCCTCCCCCAGCTATCCTAGGTCAGCACCACTCACAAAAAGCAGCTAGAGTTTGCTCTCATTGTAGCATACACCTCTGGTTAATGTTGAACCCAAGCACAATTCAAGGAGACGATAGGAGGAAAACTGAAAACAAAAAGCAGAATCACTAAATTCAAAATACTGCTTGTCTGAAAGTGAGACTTTAATAATTCTAAAACATGAAGGGTCATCAGACTATATAGTACAAATACAGCAAGGATTTGGTCTCAAAGAGGACAGAGCGAGTTGTTAGATGGTCTTTTTGAGGCTGCCTGGTGTATCTTTACACCTGATATTTATTGAGAGCTTTTGCCGTTCCAGGTGCTGTACAAAGCAACTGAAATATGTCTCATTGAAAACAATCCCTTACATTCATAGTATTATTATGAAACTCTCAATTTTCAACCTGATGAAACTGAAGCTCAGAGAAGTTAAACAGCTATCCCTTGGTCACAACCGCAATAAAATGGGACCTGGTGTCTGCCTCCAAATCCCATATGTGAAACTCTACAGGAGACATAAGAAATGATTGTGGTTACCCCATGGAGTTCTGCATGCAGAGGGAGATTTAACTAAAGGGTATCATTTAGGCCTCAGGGCCTTTCTATTGCTCTAGCAAACTGGTCAAATTGCTAAGGAGGGGCCCTAACTGTGTACTCCCATGCGTCTTTAAAATTTGCGAAAGTGCAATACTCAACCGAAATCAGTGAAGACCGCTGTTCCATTCCAATTCTCACTAGCCACACTTTCTCTTATGTTTTCTACTGTTGGAGCAGCTGGTAGTAAACATAAGCTAAGTTGGGGAAGCTAAGTTTTGCTATGTTTGGTTTGAGTTTAATGGGAAACATTTCCATGGTTTAAGGGCACTTCTGTGCATAGTTAACCTATTGCCAGCTCTCCCAGGGGGGCAATCCAGGATTTCCGTAAGCCACCCTGTGTGTCGACTCACCTGGCCTCATGCCACCAAGGTGTGCAGCTGAGGTCGAGTCATGGACATATATATCCTGCAGGGACAGGAAGTATTGTGGCAGGGGAGGAGAAACAGGGTTTGAAATAAACCAGGTCAGAAGCTAGCCATAGAAAAATCTTCCAAATCTTACAACTCACATATGAAAACCCAAATTTGACAACAATCTTAAATTTACAAGACCTTAACAATGATGAGAAGTTGAATAAAACTTTTCTAACTGCTAATTAAAAAATCTTTCAATCAACCATACTCGAGGAAAGATTTAATTATCTTTCCATTCTCACTCTAGAAAATTAAATTTAAAGAGATGGTCCTATGAAGAGGTCAAACAGTAGCCAAAACAAGATAGAGGAAAAGTTTATAGACCATATACCAGGCAGTGTGTGTATGTGTGTGTGTGTGTGTGTGTGTGTGTGTGTGATTTGTTGTATTTGTCAACTTTTTCATATTTTTTAATGATTTGTGTTATGATTTATATTCTCAGAAAATACATATTCACTTTTGTGTCTGATTTTATATTCAAAATTTCATGTTCTTTTCCTTAAAAAATGCTCTGAAACTGTATACATTTCCTGTCTCACAACATCTGAATCCACCTGGCCTGCAAAGCTAACCAGAGTGAAGGCTCTTCTTCAGAGCATAAAGATCCATCTATGCCCCTCTGTTTCTTCTGTAATCAAATTCACATACATGATTGTCAGTCCCAGCGAGGTCTAGAATTTCTGTACAATGAACATTTGGGTCTTTGGGAGCACAAGGCCCCAGAACTTGGTATCAGAAGTTGGACTTCTCATGTGTAGCTCTTTATCTCATCATCAAGGTTGTAGCTAAGATTCCCCTTTTTTATTTTGCCTGCTAGGAAATACTGAGCCACATCTGTGTGCAGTGTAGCAACTGTACCAACTCATATAAGTCACACTTCTATGAGCCCATCCTCCCCTCCCACCATCATCCCCAGCACCCCAGCTTTATGACTTTCTTGTCCTTCATTATCAAATTCTTCCAGATACTTTTTCTTATCTTTTCTGATTTCTTTAGCTGCTTCAAATTCTTCATTGAATTAGATCATTAAAAATTCAAATGTTAAAGGCATATCTATATACAATGAACATGCTTTTTTTTTTTTAATACAGGGAAATCAACTTTATATAGAAATTCATACATAGATGAACAGGACCAAGATGTCCTGAGTCATTTACACTTTGCTGGAGTTTTCAGCTTGTGGTTAATGATTCCATCGGCAAGAGTTGCTGGGTGAGGGAGATGGAAAGGGTTCAAGGTGGAATTCAGGGAAAGGGCATAGGTATTTCTTTAGTTACCTCTTCCTATGCTTGATAGCTGATATTTTCTTCCAACTTTATGTTTTTACTTCCTAAATGTAGCCCCTATCCCACCTGTCAATATTTCTTTTTGCTGGCGGCACCCATCCTGTGCCGAGGCAGAATCATTTGGTAGAAATTAGCAAGCCATGAGGTATTGGGTTGGCCAAAGATGTTACAGAAAATCCTGAATGAACTTTTTGGGCAACTCAATACTTGTTGAGAACTCTCTGCTTGCAAATTGCAATGGTTGGTGCTGCAGCTGTAACCACCATGAAAGCACATCAGACACATAGGGCCTTGATGTTGCTTTTTGTAGGAAAAGAATCCTATTGCCAAGGGAGGCAGCCACAAAGGCTCAGAAAGCAGGTGACAGAGTTAAGAAGTACACAGTCACCCCAAACAGAACAGGAAATGCACATACCAGAGGCCCTGACAAAGAGATTTATCACCTTCCTAGGAAATCCTAGGCTAATATCCATTAAGGCCAGATGAGAGTTGAGAATGTTTTGCCCTTAACCAAACCCTAAGAAAGTACAGAAAATGTGAATTATTCAATAAGTGGTGTTGGAGCAACAGGGTGACCATCTGGAAGAATATTAAGTGGGATCTATTTTTCACACAGGCACACAACACACCAAGATGAATTCCAAAAGGATCATAGCTTCAAAGGGATCAAATTGAAACCATAAAAATACTAGAAGAAAAATAGAAAAATGATTTAACAATCTAGAGTCCATAAAAAGAAAAGAGATGGTAAGTGGACTACATAAACACCTTCCATGTGGTAGAAAGTAATAATAATAACAATAATAATGATAATAAGTAAAGTTAAAAAAACAATATTCTGGAAAAAATATTGGCAGTGCACAGCACAAAGGGTAATAATCTCCCTGATGTATAAAAACACCTACAAATCAACAAGAAAGTGACACATCAACAACCCAATTTTTAACATGGAGAAGTTATGTGAATAGTAGATAACAGGAAAGGAAAAACAAGTGGATCTAAAACATTTGGAAAGATATGCAGCCTCATGCAAGGTAATATAAATGTAAATTCCAATTATTCTGTGTCACAATTTTTTACCTATCATGTTGGCAAGTATCTCGAAGGTTGGTAAGACACAGTCCTAACTGTGTAGGAAGTTGGTACCTCCACACATTGCTGGTGGTTGTAGAAATTGACGTGACTCCTGTGGAGGGCAACTTGGCAATATTTAGCAATATCACACACATAACATCCTTTTAATCAGCAGTTCTATTTCTAGATATTTATCTTAAAAGTTATTCTCACACATTGATGCATTAATATATGTTCAGTGTTATTCATTCAATGATGTTTTCAATAGCAAAAGATTGGAAATAGCCTAAATGTCCCTCAACTGGGTACTAGTAAAATAAATCAGCTCCATTTACTCAAAGGAAAGTATTGCAGCTGTAAACAGACAAATAAAAAACCTGTAGTCATGCACGCATAAAAAATGAATCATGAAGTACTTTCTGAATTAAGATAACTACAAAAATATCAGTAAATAAGGGAAAGGGTTAAGGTCTATATATTCTTATGTGTTTGTATGTGCTTTAAAAAGTGATAGGCAAGAAACTAACAACATTAGGTATCTATTCAGGCAGGGAGGAACTGAGAAAAAAACACACAGGAGCCATCCTACTTGTCAAAGCAGGGGGATGGGGGGTGGAGAGGAGAATTTTCACTGTATACTCTTTTAATACTTAAAAAGTTTTTTCAAACCATGTGAATATATTACATAATTAATTTACAAATTAAAAAATTCTAATGTGATGAACTTTAATAATATCTGCCTGACTTCTATACCATCAGAAAAACAGCTAAAACTTTCTGTTGGTGGTGTCATTAGCGAGGTGGCTAGTTAGAAGCTGTGGGCTGAGAGCCTTGGGTGTGTATCCTGACCCTGGCACTGACACCCTCCACAGTCCTACCAAATCACTCAGTACTCCTGGGCCTTGCATGTTGGAGGAGGTGGTGGGTAAGGCCTTTGCTGCTCTGAAGGAAAGCCATACAGAGTTAGCAAGCAGATCTGGATGCCATAGGCCCAAGAAAGAACAGTAACCTACATTCGTGAAATAAAATTAATCCTCAAAGCAGGATATGATCAATTTCATGATTTCCTCAACCAAGGGCATGGAACAGAGAACTGACAGAAAATAAAATACAAAAGGCTAATAAATAAATAAACAAATAAGAAATTGCACACTACCTCTTCACTTACAAGGAAAATAGAAACACACCTTTACAGGACAGTGCTGTAGTCCTGGCTGGGGCAAAGCTAAAGTCACCTATGCAGAGAACAGGCATGACTTACAGCACCAAGTGGCTGAAAGGAAGTGACAGGAGGTGAGACCACTCCTGGAGGCCAGACCCCTGGATGGAGGGCTTCTACCAAGCACATTGGCCAGAGCCCCAACTCGGGTGGTCATACTCGGATCCTCCCACACAAACAAGCAAGCCCTACACGTTACCAGAGAGCACAGGGAGCACCAGCACTGGCGGAAGGGGTCCTGGGGGTGCTGGAGCAGCTGAGAGCCCAGGCTCGTGGGATGAACCCACATCCAACACACCTTTCCATCCTTTGAGGCAGGAGGGAAACCCAATGGGACTCATGGACAGGGGAGCAGGGCATGGAGGGATGTGGTGATGAGCAGGTGGTTCAGGGAGGAAAGATGCAGGCACCAAGAGGAGCCAAAGTGAGGGGGCAGCGGATGACAGCTGGCAACGATACTCCAGGGCCAGCTTGTCAAGAACCGTAAAAACAGAAAAAAATGTATTGTGCCTCTCTTCTCCACTAGTCACTATAGGCCCTTGGGATACTGCCATGAACACAAAAGATGCAGTTCCTGACTTCGGGAAGCTCACTTTCTAGTGGATGGGAAGGCCCCATAAGAGATCATTTCAGGGTGTGGGGACAGGCATGCCATGTGTGCTAGGCTGACACTTTGAATTTTAACTGCCAATAAGAAACCAAAAATTCCCATCAGAGAAAAAAGACCTCAGCAATGAACTTTAGAAGGACTCCCAAGCTGGAGATGAAGAAAAAGAAAGTTCCTCAAAGCTGGGCCATGACAGATACCAACTGGGGAGAGTGTGAAGCAGTACAATATCCCCTGGAAATAACAATATTTAAAGGGATGCGAAGGGGAAAAAAGCACCTGGGAAGTCTCAGAGGGAGCGGCCTATTTAAACAAAAACATTTTTATGTTGTCATTTTAAAAAATATTTTCAGGGAAGTACAATACCTGTCTTTCTTCCTGCTGTTCATGTAACCGAGTTGCTGCTGGAGGAAAGTTGGGTGGCAAAGCTGGGATGCCTTTCATGTGAGGGAAACTTGCACCTCGAAAGGCCCTGGCCCAGGGATGCCTTGTCTCATTTGCTGGTGTCTCTCGCTCTATGAAGCCCTCCAGGCAAGCATCAAATGGAAACAAGACTTGATTTTTGTTTCCCTGCCTTACTCTGTCTGAAAAATCTAAAACCTGCCTTGGGGATGTGAAATCTCTCTTCCCCAGTGGGAGCCTCTTCAGTTCTCCTGCCAGAGTTTCATCACCACCACTTGGCTCAGGCCCTGCCTACTAAGCACCTACTCTGTGCCAGGCTCAGTGCTTCCCGCAGACCCCATTCCCAGATATTTCAGAAGGACAGAGCCTGACAGGATGATAAAACTCCTCAGCAAATCCAAAAAAAAAAAAAAAAAAAAAAAAACCCACACGCTCAACTGCTCCTCTCCCTGCGCAGCCCCTGCTTTCTGTTTTAATTAAAACACATTGAAATCCAGAAAGATCGGACAGCGTTTGACAGCGTTATCCACTCTACAAGCAGAAATGTGATGAGGTTAATTACAGCGTCTAAAGAGGTCCTTACTGCCCCTTCCAGGCATGTTCTCCTATCAGTTTGCCCCTGAGCGAGCAGTCAGTAATAGCAGCTAATCTCACACAACAGACACTGGCAAGGCAGCTGCCGAGATGAGGATGGAAAGAGAAACTGGGAAGTGAAATGCAGAAATGGTGGGTGGCTTCTGTGATACCACCGGGTCCAGGTCCTTTGCATCAGGACCTGGTTGGCTAGAGCCCTGTGGGTGATGGAAAGATGCCTGTGGGGACCAGGAAGGGAGAGCTGACTAGGGTAAGGGGCAGCCTTGGACAGATTCTCATTTGAACTACTTTCCACAGGCGTGAGCCCAGGTGGTGTCCTCTGTTACAACTCAGGCAGTGCCAGGTCAGGACTGCACAGAGTTGGAAAGACATTGCGGGCCCCTCACCTACACCCAGCCCAAGGGTTTCAAAGAAAATCCTCTATATGGGAAAGGAGGGTCTGCTAGGCCACTGTGCACTCATTGCTTTGCTCCCATGGGCACTACAGCCCAAATGGATTCAAGGCCAAGGCCACGAGCAGCTGGGATTCTGAAACAGGCTGACCTTCAACAGCCAACAGATCCCCACAGACCTACAAACCAAGGTGTACTTGGAGGAGGTCTTGGGGGAGGGCTGGAGGGAGGAGAACCGGTGAGTGCTGGGGTTACAGAGAGGATGAGAGCCTGCTATTCAACCTATACCAACGGGCTAAGGTCCTGTCTCTCCCAACTACCATTCATATGACCTTGAGCACATTACTAAAGCTCAGTTAACCTCAGTGCCCCCATCGGTAAAATATGGACCATAACCCCTCCTGGAGGGTAGCTGCCAGGACAGAGAGGTGATGCATAAAAGGTGCCTGGCACACAGCAGGCCCAATGTGAGATCAGCTGTACCGATGGCACTCGTGAGACAACCTGCCCATCACCCAGGCTGGAGGCAGAGTCTCTGGGTCAGGCCCTATTTCCGCCCCTTCCAAGTTCTGTGGTTCTGGCTGAGCTACACCTCCTTTTGCTTCCTTTTTATAAACTGGAGGCCAGCATCAGTTCCTAAGTCACAGAAGTATTATGAGGATTAAATTAGTTATTAGATACAAAGTGCTCCAAATAATTCTGGCATGTAGTTAAGTGCTTAATAAAGATTGGTTGTAATTATGATTTCCAGATTGTGTGGTCTTGTCAAGAGACACGGATGCCTTGCTTGGCCCAGCAGGTGGTTCCACAGCAGACACGGGCGTGCTTGGAAATCCAGGTGCAAGGGCAAGTGAATGATTCTCTGTATCACAGGAAGTGTTCCCTCCAATCCCTGCAGAGCAGCAGGAGACTCTTTCTGGCTCTGCACCCAGAAGGGAAGATGAAAATATGCGTGCTCCCAGGATTAAGAGCCAGCATTTGAATCTCTGGTCTCAGATTGAGTGTGAAGGTAGCAGAACCCAATTTTAAAAAATCAATATCAAATCAAGGATAATTTTTCCTCTGCTAGAAAGAAACTAAAGCTAATTCTCCTGGACTCCTGAGTCATAATATCATTTGGGAAAGAGCACTTCCCTTCAAATATTGAGATACCTCTTCATGCTTCCGCTGTGCCGCATAAGCACTTCTGACACCACCCGAAATTAATTCTTTGTCCTCTGAAATCCATACTGTTATGTTTTTATAGTGTGTCTCTGACAAATGAAGAACTTTTGCTTTTGTAAAACGTGGCATAAATTTTGTAAAATTGATGATACAAGCTATAATAAAGTGGTGCTCGACCTGTATAAACACTGGTGAAAACAGCGTGACATAGTTAATAGGCAGGTTACTAAGTTTCACTTCCTAGCCACAGCATTTGGCTCAGAAAATGCTAACTCAGTCCCTTAAGCCTCGTGAGTAAAACCTGTATTTAATGAACACCTGCTACATGCCTGGCCTTGTGGTAGGCATTTTACACAGAGAAGTTATTTAACAAGTCTGTGAAGTAAATACCATTGTCTCCATTTTCCAGCAAAGAAATTGAGATTTATTGTGCCTTAAAAACTAGCTCAAAGCAGTTTTCACACAGTAACTGGTTGGGCCTGAACTTGTACCCCAAAATATCTGGCGGTAGAAGCCGTGATCTTAATCACTAAGCCCTGACAAGGTCTTCCAGATCTTGCTGGTTATTAAGGAGGCCAGGAATTCTCAATAGCTTAGCAATGGTTTGACCTCTTTTTGTTAGTCTTTCGTCTCAAAATTAATCTTCCTCAAGCCACAAATAAATTAAAAGTTTAATTATAATGAATCCAAATTAATATTCTTTTAAGAATTTCATGACACTGAAATTCTAAGCTGAAAAGCCAGCCAGGTCTGGGAGCCACAACAGTGAGCACAAAATGACAATGACAGCAATGATATTAATGCCAACACCTAACAATTAATCTTCAGACCAGAACCACACACACACGCACACACACAGCAGTGCGAATCTATATCATAAGATATCATGTCAAGGAAAGGCTTGAATTATTGACAATCAATGTCTTTCACAAGGAGTCTGTGGGATGGACAGTATTATTGTCTACTGAAGCTTGAAGACAGAATTTCCTCATTCATTCAACAAATGTTGATTAAGCAAGCCAGGCCCTGTGCTAAACCTTGGGGACCCAGCAGTAAACAAAACACGCACAAATCACAGCTTTCCAGTATGCGACAGTCTAGTGGAGGGAGACAGACAAAAAGCAAAACAAGCCAAAAGAGAGAATGTGCCATATATTGTGATGGTTAATTCTATGTGTCAACTTGACTGGGCCACAGGGTGGCCGTTTATTTGGTCAAACATTATTCTGGGTGTTTCTGCAGGGGTGTTTTTGGATGAAGTTCACATTCAAGTCTAGAGACTGAGTAAAAGCAGACTGCCTTCTGCAATGTGGGTGGGCCTCATCCAATCAATTGAAGGCCTGAATAGAAGCAAAAGGCTGACCTGACCTTCTGCAAGTAAGAGAGAAGTCCACCTGCTAGCTGCCCTCAGACTGGGAGGTCGGCTTTTTCCTGCCTTTGAGATTGAAATAAAACATTGGCTCTTCCTGGGTCTTCACCTGCCAGCCTTTGGACTGGAGCCACACCATCAGCTCTCCTGGGTCTCCAGCTGGCCTTCCCTGCAGATCTTGGGACTTGTCAGCTTCCATAATCATGTGAGCTAGTTTATATATACATATTCATGGAGAGCCTAGTGGACTAATACAAATGTCTGTATGGGAAGAGAGATAGGGAATATTTGAGCCTTAAAGTTTTAAGTAAAGCAGACGCAAAAAAGCCTCACTGAAAAGGAGATATTTGAGTGAAAATCTGAAGGATTTGAGGAAATAAGCCAAATGAACATCAGGGAGAAGAGCAGTCCAGGCTGCAAGAATAGCAAGTGCAAAGGCCCTGGGGTAGGTATGTGCCTGATATGCATAAGGAACAGCAAAAAGGCCGCAACAAGTGCAGTGGAGTCAGGGAGTTCAGAGATGACAGGTTGCATTGGCCTCGGGACCTACTCTAGAAAAGATTCATGTAAACATCAGTGTGTGTGTGTGTGTGTCCAATTCTCCGTCCAGGAAGGATTTGGGGCACCTTAAAAAGTTCATTGCAATAAAATAGTGTACCTTGACATAAGATCAAAAGAAGGAAGGAAATAAATAAGGATGGAAATAAACTGGAGCCAGAACCTAACTAGAAATTGAAGATGTTCTCCACATCTCCAGCAGGTAGCCCTCTCTTTTGCTGTCAGCCTCCTAGGAGTCAGCAGGAACAAAGAAACACTGTTAGTCACCAAATTCCTCACCACCAGAAGATACATGCAAACAGAGTGCTCTCTGGGATTACAAACGTTCTTGGCATTATAATTAGAAAAGACTATCTCCTGGGGGATCATAAACACAGGCTGTGTAAAACAAAGTGACCCACAACATCACTAGCAGCATCCTTACAATGAATGCAGCTAGACATTTCCCAGACTCTGTTTCTTAGGTAGCAAAGTGCAAGGTCCTCAAAGCAGATCTGCTGAGGGTGCTGGGAGGGCTGAGCATTTTGGCGCGTCACCTTTAGACATGTATACTGACTTTACAATGTATTATATCAAGAAGAGAGGTGAGGCCTCTTGTCCGTCATGTAATCCTTACTGAAATGGGGTTTCTTGAAGCTGAATTATGGACAGAAAGAGCAATGGTGAGCTTAGGACTATCCAGAACTACCCAGCAAACTCCAGGGATGTAGCTCTCTGTTTTCCAGTTGAGTGGGGACCTCTGAGACTTAGCAGGAAATAGAGCCAGGGAGAGGTGACATCCTTTTGTAGAATCCAAGGATCCTGATAGGAACGCATGCCACCTGTGTCATGAGGTGAGCTGAGAATTACTAGCAGCAGGGCCAGGAATCACCTCAGAAGGTGAATCTGCTTCAAAACATGGACAAATGGGCAATCAGGGACTGATCCAATGTTTCCTTTCATCTAGCATTGCCAGAATCACTTTACACTGAAAAAACATAAAGCCATTGCCACCAGACACTTGTTTGAGCCAAAATAAAACCTCCCAAGACCATGCAGAGAACTGCAGGCTTTGAGAAAGGATAGCCACACCGGGATACACCGAGGAAACCACATTTTGTGTGTGTGTGTGTGTGTGTGTGTGTGTGTGAGAGAGAGAGAGAGAGAGAGAGAGGCTACCTGAGGTCAGGGAGGCCCTTAGCATTAGAGGGGCCAAGGGCTTTTTAAGAACATGCACATGCAATGTTCAATTTCTGTGTGACTTCCTGTGTGGGGCTTGGATACAACTGCCTTCCATCATGTCAAACTTTCAGTAAAATCTGTGGATGAAAAAAGATCTGGGGGACATCTAGCAAAGATAATAACATAAATTTTAGGAAGGTTGAAGAAATGCGGACCTTCTCTTGGAAGAATTATTTTTGGAGGGTTTACTGTCTGACCAGGAATCTTCCAGTTCAAGATGCTAAAAGCATGTTAGCTCTATATGAAATAATTTCTGATTCTCATCTCAATAGCCAAGTTCATACTTATCTATTATTATATGTATAAACATATACCAAACAAGAGCTCTGACTATATAAGCCAATCCTCAAGCCCATAAACCTGTATGTATACCCCACAGCGCCCACCTCAGATGTGGCCACAAAAGCTGGTGGGTAAACAGCAACCTCTAGAGAGGGAATCAGAAGCCACAGGGGACATGGGTCAAGGAAGTTTCCCCCAGAGAGTAGAACTGGGCTCTGCTCGGGGAACTTTGTTCACTGCCAAGGAAGAAGAGCTCACGAGGGCTTTCTAGGAATTCAGCATCGCTTTAAATGACTGCTGTGTGTCTCCCTTTCTTCTTTCTCCTGAGTGGGAGGGTTTACTGCACTTATCCTATCCCGATTCCAGGACTGTGTATGATGTGGTTTGGGGAGACCACAGCAGACAGCCAGAGGTATTGCTCTGCTTGCTTTAGCACCTAAGCAGCAGAACCACAAGGAGCCTCATCATAAGCTGATAGAATCCAGAATTTATGGCCTCTGGACCAGATCCAGAGGCTGGACCAGATTTGGGTGCTGTCTCCTTTGAGGATGGGGTGTGTATGTTCCACGCGAGGGGAGAAAGATGAAACACTGTACGGGCTGACTGCGGCAGGGCACTGTGGATGGTAACCAGGTCCTCTTTCTTCTTTCTCTCAGCCCACAGTTGCACTGTATTTCCAGCCTCCCTTCCATTTCAGCCTGGCTGTGTGATGGAGTGCTGCTCGATGAGATGTGACAGGGGACACTTCTAAGCCTAGCAATGATTCTCCAAGGAAGCCCCCCATGCTCTCCCCTGCAGATGGGATCATCTCCCCTAGCATTACTTTGGAACCAGTCACTCAGTCTGGGGCACAGCACACGACTGGGAGGAGCAGACCTCCTCACACACACACATACACAAACACATGCACACATTCCTTGTGGATTTTATATGAATGAGAAATAAACTGGAGTGCAGTTCAGAGGCTTTTAAACTCAGAGGCTAAATATTCAGGTAAGGAATACCTTATGCTGGTCTCTGAACACCCCTAATCCTTCAGTGAAACTCTGCTACTACAACAGCCCCATGTTGGAGTCACTTTTGTAAATCAAAGGAAAAGAGTTTGGATCCACAGTGGTTCAGAGCAACACTGAGGAAAGAGACTCACAGCAGGAGGTAAAATGATGAGGAGATGAATTCCTTGGAGGCAGGAGAGCAATGAGAAAGACAGTGACTGGGAGGAAGTAAGCTTCCCTGACACGTACAGAGCAGGGGAGGTTTGGGGTTGCCACCATAATGTGGATGAGCACTCAGCCATTTTTACATATTAACAGAAGCGTGACCTACAGAGTCTGAGGCTTGTGAGCTGAAATGAACTAAGCTATCTCCACTGGTCCCCAAGGACAGGGATGGTGACTTCCTTTTTCTGTGTTTCTAGTGTCTGGTGCTTCAGCAAATGAACCCCACTGGACATTATGACAAAGCCTCCAGTAATAAATGGTTTGTACCCAACTTTCTACCACCACAACCACTGCCATCCCCCAGACCTCCAAACCCTGGAATCAAATCGGGAAATGTGTCTGGCTCGGAGTAAGGCCGAAGGCAGAGTAGCTCCCTTTCAATAGAAGAAAAAGGAAAAATGGCCAGAAAAGTACATCAAACAAGGGTATGCATACACATGCAACACACCACACTCCCACCACACACACACACACACATGCACACACACACAATCTCTAGCCCAACTACATACATAATGCTATGTAAAATGAAATGCTTTTTTTCATAAATTATTCCCCCAATCATCTTTCCCAGATTACAGAGGCAGTGAGTCCTGACTTGCAGATAGAAAGCTGCCTAGATCAACAGCCAGCCTAAATGACACAATATTTATTTTTAATGCTGCTTTTACATCATTTGCCAAACACTCATTAGGTACCTACCATGTGCCAAACATCACATTAGGCACTTGAGAAACTGGGTGTAGAGGCTGTCATCCCCATCCTTAAAGGATTCTGCAACCAGAATGCAGGGGCCACCTCCCAGGTGCTGTAGCCGGTGGTCATTCTAGCTCTCAGGTCCAAGACGACCCCCTCCACCCCGGGGGAGTCAGTCCACGTAGGGTTGACATGACAATCCTGCCTCTTTCCCAACAGCTCAATGGCCCACCCACCAGCAGACATGCTGGACTCCAGGGGAAAGTGGGGGCATCCCAGGGGATGCGGGGGCAGTAACAGGCTCGCAAAGGTGGTGGCCACAGGCTGTGAGGCAGCGCTCTCCCCCATTAGCCCTCCCCACCCTGCCACCTAACCCAGGGGCTTATTTCTATTGGCAATCTCAGTAGTGCACATCCACATTTAGATAAGTGGCACTAAAATAAAATGGACTGTAATTATTGTTATACATTACAGTAATTACAGAGGGGGAACGGGCCGATTAGATTAGCACGCCCACTCCCCACCAGGACCCGGCTGACATGAAGGAGATTTGTGCAGAGGGCGATGCACCTGCTGAGAGCGTTGGATGTCACTAAGGCCTCCCAGGGCCCAGGCTGCAAAGGGCAGGGCGGCTGAGGAGGGGCGGTGGGAGGGAGAAGGTTTCAACCTGGAAATAAACCATCCATTAGAGAACGAAGCCTCTCACCAGCTTGCCTGGTGTCACAACCAGCCAACCCTGCCGCCCATGTGAGGGGCAGAGTCATGGCTGGGCTTTCCACTGTGGCCCAGGACGCGGGGACTGGGTCCTCCTGCGATGAAAAGACTTTCGCCTCTGCCTCGCAGCTCTGGTTGGCCATCTGCCATGGCTACAGCACCTACCAAGGATGGCCGGGATACTAGCAAGTGACGTAGACTCTCTCTCAGAGCCTTGCTGTCCTTCTTGGCTGATGGAGAGACCATTCCCATTCATATAACGTGGTAGTGAGATCACAGACATAGAGCGTCCAGGACAGGCTCTGCCTGGCAAGGAGGAGGGACTGGTCAATGTGACTGCTTCTTCCCCTGCCCTGGCCAATTCTGGCCCCCATTTGACCTATTGGTGTTCCTGTCCTCACACCCAGCCTGGCCCACACATCAGAACAATGCTGAACTTGGTAGAAGGACTTAGCCTACAACTGCCTTGATCATGAAATACGCATTGCCCTGTGAGTCACAGCCCTCTGTCTACCTGGACCCCATTCACAAAACATCCCATGGGTAAGGTTACCACCAGAGCAGCTCCTGGCTTGTCCATGGATTGGGTACCCATATCAGTGCTAGCATCCAATGTCTAGGCTCCCCTCCCTCTCACTCATCTCTCCTACTGGAATTAGAGCCCTATTTTGAATCCTGGGGTGGGATCACTGGGAGTTGAAGTCATGAGTAATCTCTTGCCCAAACAACCCTATTTCCCTTCCCAGAAGCTTTCCAGCTTCAGTGATACCTACCACTACCTGGACACCCAGGGCTACCCATTTGTCTGAACCATGGATGGAGCCAGGTATATGCCCAGCCAAGTGCACTGCCCCACCAGCGGGACCGCCACCATCTCCCAGGCCAGAGCATCCCATGGCCAGCCTCAAGAGGTGTGTCTACTGCCACGGCCCCACCCTTCTCTGATGCTCTGTCCAGTTGATGCCCATCAGCTGGGGGCCCGTGCTGCCAGGTATTCCCCACTAAAGTTTCTTCCTATGCTCTAGACACTTCTGCTCCTGGGTCTGAGAAGGGTCCCTGCGGCTCACAGAATCTAGTCCAAAATCACTCCCCAGGGTTGGCTTCTGGTTACGCTCCCTGATTTCATCTCCAATTTCCCTGTAAAATACTTATCACATCTTAAGTATCTGCTTACTCATCGGTCACCCTCAGGAGGCTATAAACTTCATGAAAAAAAAAAAGGAAGTTATTTTGCCTTTTAATTACCCCTTAGCAGAGTGTCTGACATACAGTAGACAGCAATTAAGAGTTGATGAATGAATGAAAAAAATAGAAGCTTGCCAGGCTTTTTTTTACTTTCTTGACTTACTCCTTCTCTGTGGGGGCAAAACTTTTCTTATGGAATATGGTCAGGGAAGGGGTGCAGTGAATCTGGCCAGAAGAGGAAAGTGCTCAGTGCACTGCTAGACAGGGACATGGGCCCAGCAAGTCAGGAAGGAGGCGTGGAAGCACTGGAGAACCTCGCCTGTGGCTGGCTTATCGTCCCCGCTGGAGATACAGTCTTGGTCAGTGTAAGTAAGCAGGCCTCCTCTTACCTCCTAGCCGCTCCTGCAAGGGCTAAAACCCCAGGGCTTGACATTGGGGCTTGTACAGCTTGGCTTGAGTTGCTAGATTACTATCTCTGCTCCTTACATTCACCAAGAAAAGCTGAATCTAAATGAAATGCTTCTCTGAAAATCTGCAAGTTGCTAACAGACCAGATTTTGTTTCCTGTTGGCCCCAGCCCTCTGGATAGAAAACCAAAGTACACATGTGTCCATAAACCAAGAGCATCAGCAATTCAGCTACAGCACCCCAACAATCAAGCTCTCATCCCTATTCCCCACTGTCACACATCTGACCCAGGAGCATCTATAGTGATGTAGAAGCTCAGAAGGATAACCACTCAGTGGAAAATCTTGGGATTCTGCTTCCCATGGAGGCAGGTCCCACCCAAGGTAGCCTCTCTATATACCCTCCACATCCTCTCAACATTCTTACTGGTCCCTCTTAAAGCCAATATCTGATAAGATGAAAGCAGGGTAAGTCTGATCTGGGTCCTTCTATAATATGTAATGCCCATGATCAGATTTCACTGGTGGGGGGAGCCAGACTAGGTCATTCTCCTCCATGTCCTAAATATACTGCTGTTTGCCCCACACCCCATCCTTTGTCTTGAGGACCAGGTGTTCCCCAATAGTGAGTAAGCTGAGGCAGTGACTAGAGGCTCCCTGCATGCAGTTCCTTACCACGCAATACTTTGGAAGATGGTGAGTTGAAAACTACTAGCCATGGACACTTCTTGGGGGAACCACCTGATCCCTGGAGTATGAGGGCACCTCTTAGAGGATGCCTGGTTTCCTGCCCTTGGTCCTGTGTTCCAATGCTTATCCCCACATCCTCAAAGGCCTCCTCAGGCATGCAGGCTCCTATTCCAGCTCCTCCCCCTTCTCATCATTCCTGACCAGAGAAGATGAAGTCCCCCACTGAAACATAGATGCCTTAACCCGGCGTCCACCCAGACCTGATAAGCTCCCCTTACTTAAAAAGGGAAAAACCATCAAAACCTCTGGAGTCACTCCTGCCTCCAGGAGAGCCCAGCCTCTCACCTGGACTAGTGCCAGAGTCAGGTTCTCAGGCTGAGGCCCTGGGAGCCCTAGGGTAGAGACAGGAATGCGGCATCAAAGATCATCAAATCCACACCAACCTCCCTCAATCTCTAGAATTCTCTAAGGTTTGTCTCACCTTGGCACCTTTGCCCTTTCCTCCCCTCTGCCTGCAACATGGTTCCCCTGGCTCTTTACGTGGCTTTCTCCCTCTCAATGCTCAGGTTTCAATTTGTGTATTACCTCCTCAGAAAGAACTCTGCAGAACACAGCCCTACCAACAGCACTGCCTATCTCCATCAGAACCCCTCCCATTCCCTTCTTAACACTCACCAAGAGCTTTAATTACTACGTGTTCTTTCTATGGTTTGCCTCCCTGATGTCCCATCTCAAGCACCGAGCCCAGAGACTGGCCCAGAGTAAGGTCAGTAAGGACTTGTTGACTGATCATGTGAACTTATTCTCTGTTGAAAGGCAAACACTATTTGTTTCTAAACATAAATCATCTACTGGAAGATTTCTTCAGCCCTGAGTATCTGGGAAGGCTCCTCTTTTCCTGGGGTACCTGATTTACCTTTGCCTTAGGACAGCCTGGCCCTTTGACCAGGACTTATTTCCTTCTTCACTGTGACCAGTCAAAGGCTCCCAGGCACATGAGGAGCGTTTGGAGCTGACCTCTAACAACTGATCACATTCTTAGCAGACAAGTTGCTGAGCACCAACCACATCAGCCTGGAGGGCTTTGGCTGCTTCAGAGGCTTCAGCCCAAGTCAGGACTCACCTGGGAAACAGAGCTGGGCTAGAGTATGCACGTTGGGAGGCGGAGTGGGTACATGCATTTCATAAACTCATCTTTTCACTGTCTTCAGCTTACATCCTTGCCCTCATTTTTCTCTTTGCCCTGATTTCCCTAATTTCTTGACTAGGGGAAAAAAGAAAAAAAAACAACCCTCAGTTGTACATTAAGTATTTCTGTAAACTGCAACTAATCCTTTTTTTGGAATGAGGCAGGATATAAATAAATAAATAAGTTCTGTCTTCCCCCAGGGTGCCCTACTCCACTTGGATTTAGGTCATCCACGTGTCTATTTCTGATCTATTTTGGAATTTCAGGATTTTGACTGTGTAAGCAGGAATCACAGGGCCAGCTCTGGGATGCAGATGCCTGCCCAAGGTAGCAATCTGTGGAGCCCCATGGCCTAAGTGCAGGCTGAGACCATCTCAGAGGCCTGGAGAAGATGCCAGAGCCCCCAGGGAGGGGCTGTCAGCACACTGGGCCTGGGCAGCTCCTCGAATCCAGAGGAATAATCAACAGTCACATCTCTTCCTGGACCTCAGCTTGAATTTGTGGGAAATGGGGATTTTGGACAAAGAGCATCTCTGAGGGTGTAAAGGGGACTTTGCAGAGCTCCTGGTGCAGGGTCCTGGACAACGTATGGTCCCTGGTATCTACAGCCCTTCCTGTTGCACAGGTGGTCTTCAGATGATGTATTCTAGGCTTGGCCTTCCCTGCTCTTTGCCACAGTTAAAGCAGCACACATTCTCAAGGTTTAGAACAGAGCGGAGAGACCGAGCTGACTTCAGACCTGCCCATAAAGTGGGCGATCCTCAAGGCACCCACATGATTCTGGGGTCTTGTAGTCAGGGTGAAAGAGGTACAGAGCAGAGGTATAGTGATGTCCAGGCTCCAGCCTCAGCCAGTCCTCAACATCCCCACATCATGGCAGAACGATCTCACAAAATGCAAACCCTCCCACTACCCTCAGAATACAGTCCAAACACACAAGTGCAGGTTGAGGGTCTGCTCTCTCCCGCTTCACCCACCCTGCGGAGCCCCCAGTTCTTCGATGGTACCATCCACCTTTCTCATGCCTCAGGGCATTCACATCTGCTCCTCCATCTGCAGGGAGCCCTCTCCCTTTTCCACTCCTTAACCTGACCCTGCTTCAGGCTTCAGCTTAGATGTTACCTTGCCTAGAAGGTTTTCTTGCTGCTGCCCCCCAGCCAGGCTGGGACCACCACTGCATGGTCTCCTGTAACACCCTGTCCTCCCCCAACCACAGCACTCTGAGCATCACTGAAAATGTCTGCTGGATAGGGTAAGGACCGGCCACCAGACTGGAGAGAGGGCAAGGCTCTGTTTCCTTTTGTCTCCTGTCCTTTCCCTGGCACCAGAGCCCATGACTGGCAGATACCAGGAACTCAATAAATACCGACTGAGCAGAAGATGATTAAATGAGATGACACTCATCCCGCCAAGCACCAGCAGTTTATCACTAGGCAACTGTCCTCAGGGGACCTGGCTCTACACCCAGGGGCCAGCCCAGGCCTTGAAAAAGGGAAACTGGCAAGAAACAAACAAGGTCTACATCTGTGAGGAGGTGGCGGGACAGAGAAATCACAGCAGGGATTCAGAGCTGGGCAGAAAGGAAGCTCAGTCATAGGGAATGAGCTAGGTGGGTGAGGTGGGGCAACAGATGAGATGATGTGGGGAGGATTCAAGCTGCAACAGGACAGGGGACTAGGACACACTGGGGTCACTGGCTTTGCACCTGACTCTATCCTGGGTCCGATCAGGAGCTGCCTGGCAGGGGCTGGCCCTGGTCCAGTCTGCTTTCTGGCTTGGTTAGGCACACCTGGGGACAGACATCATCCTGCTGAATAAGTAGCCATCCAGAGGCAGGGGAGAGAGGTGGCTGCTGATAGACACCAGGCTTTAAAAGAGTCAGGTACCTTGCTGTTGCAGGGACATCCGCTTGTCATTCCTTCTCCTCAACCCTCTTCTTTCTACCCCACCCACTGCCCAGAACAAGCCCTCATCAGGGGCTGCACGGAGCCCTCTGTGACCCGGCTCCTGCTCTCCTGTTAGGGAAGCTTTCCAAGATGCCAGCCACATCCTGACACTGTGGGAAGTAGAGATGAGAAACTCACTGGCTCCTGGTCTTCCTAAGGGCCTGGGGGTGACACAATCTACTGCTCCCCCCTTCATCTGCTCCCCTTCTAACCCTGACCTTCCCGAAGTCAACAAGAGACCTTTACCCCCAGAGACTGCAAACCACAATGATCAGAGCACACCTGTTTGGGAATGACACCTGAGTGGCGAGACAGATGCTAATGAACAGAACACAAGTGTCCCCAGATGACTGTGGCAGGGAGCCCACGGAAGAAGTGAGTGATGTCGCAGAACAGGCCAGGTTGGCCCCCAAACACAGCAGGGGACAAAACAAGGGAAAGGCCATGCGATGGTCTCCAGCCAGGCCCAAGCCAGGAGAGATGCCCCAAGACGAGGTAGAGGGAAGGAGCTGAAGGCAGACCCCCCGCCCCCGCAAGTCATAACGAGGGTAAGGAGGACCTGAAGGTGGTTTGGGGGAAGCCCCTTCACATCGCGAATCCTGAGAATTACAGAGACACACGACCAGGACAAAGTGAATTGCAGACTCCATGAGAACATCGCCGAATTGGATGGAGGTCCAGGACTACCCCCACCCCCTCTCACCCCTAGCCCTAATTCTCCACCGAGTATCTTTTAACAGGGAGCTAGCCGTCCTCAAAGATGGGTAACAACCAGAAAGGAAGCACATAATGAATACATGAGCAGAATTTCCCCCAAAATGGGTAGAGGCGGGGAGGAGCAGGCATGGGGAAGAAAGGAACATCAGAAAGAGCAGATAAAGAAAATGTAAAATCCATCACAAGGAATTATCTCTCAGGGAGAGAAAAAGAAAGAAAGATCAAGAGTTCAGACAAATATTCTCCCCAGTCTCAAACACGTTACAGATAACATGGTCTCTCTAAGGAAAAAGAAAACTAGGAAGAGAGACGAGAGTTCAAAGAAGAGATTATAAAACAACAAACGGAGATAAAAAGCAAACCGTGGAGCTGAGGAAAGAGAAGCCAGAAGACCCTGTTTGGGGGCGCAGCCGGAGGGCCAGAGGGGAGCGTCCCGCTGTTCAGCTGTAGGGAGGGCAGCAGCAGGAGGTGGAGGGAAGCACCTGAAGCCTGGGCTGCAGACAAAGTTGCTGGGCTGGGCAGAGAAGCAGCCCAGGAAGAAATGCATTTACAGGCGAGGGCGTAACTAAAGTTCTCTGCCCACCTCCTGCCAAATCGTGGCGCAGGGCTTTCCCCAGATCCTCCTTCCACCAGCCTGGGACTTCAGCCACCCTGGATCCATTGCCCACCCTGCTGGACCATCATGTCCCCACTGTCAGTGCCACCAGAGAGCCATCTTGTCCTGTGAAGCTCCCGACAGCAGCGGCTGTAGCAGCGGGAGAAACAAGCTGTAGCTGTCACTTCTGAAATGCAGACAGCGTAGTCCCTGTCCCTGGATGATGCCACGGGACTCGGAGCCTCAGATGAATCTTGTATTGATATTTCCACCAGCGGAGGGAGCCCTGGCGAGGTGCCTTTCAATATTTTTAAAATGATTTTTCCTCTTGGCTGTACTTCATAATCAGTCATCAGACACTGGAAGCCAGAATTCTCTTTCTTGCTGAAATGATTTGTTCCCTGGCAGGATGCAAGGTTTATGACTCTGGAATCCAGCTCACCATCCAAGCTGAGCATTGTGGAAGGCCTCGGGCCCCTGGTCTCCTTCTGCCATCTTCACAGCATGGGCTGAATAAAGCGACAGCTGCTGCTCTGTCCAGCATGCAGACTCCAGGGCAGGTTCAAAGGCAGGGCCATTTCAGGCCTTCTCAAAGGAGATTGTCCTCTTCTCCTTGAAGTTAAAGCCCTCCCAATACCCCAACGCAACAATGGAAATAACACCCCAGAGTTCTACAGGGGGAGCGACAGGAATCCTGGGTCTGATTCCCCTTCCGACAAAACTACACCAGAGCACAGGGCTCGTAAGACAGTAGAGCAGCAAAGCAGAGGGTGACAGAGGCCCTCACCTATCGGAAAGACAGCAGTGGCAATGATGCAAGAGGTTGGATTTAGTCCGATGCCTGCTTCGGGGCTCTGCCACACCTGTCCCACTCCGCTCCCACCCAAGGCAGGCGCCCGACAAGTAAGAGAACTAGCCATGGACAGTGATGTTCCACGTGGGTTGAGATGTTCAGGTCTCTGGGGACCCAGCCACAGAGAAGTTCCACAATCTCCAGGACTGTCACATGGTCCTTTCTTTTTATCACCTTCAAACAAAACATTTGTTAATGGGTAATACACCTGATGCCCCAAGTTTACAATGGAGGAAACCTGTACCCATGTCTCTAGGGAGATGCAGACAGGAAGCCCAACATACCCAGCTTTGGCCCTCAACATGCACTGAGGCTGGAGTCCCACAAATGTAGTACATGCATCCCATCCTAGGCTCCAAGACCATCAGGCTACCGAGCACCCACATGACCCGATACAGTCTGGATCCAAATATGCATCGATCATGACAGAAAGCACTGTGTTTCACGTCATTTGTGTGGTATGGTCTTAACTCTGTCCCCATCTTTATGACTATGGTTTTAGGAACTACTGAAAACCTCAGAATCTGGAAGAGGCTCAGAATTACAGACACCTGGAAGACAACATCTATGTTGTCTCCTGACAGCTCTGTTAGAAACTTACTTTCATTGCAAGCTGTCTCCCTATAATCTCTCCCTTTTGGAATGATACAGAGTACACCCCATACCTCTATGAGACATACTGTCCTAGGATCATTTCTAGTGTCATGTATGCTTTTAGAAAGCGAGGCCTCAATTATCAATGGTCCCTAGTCCTCCCAAGCAGCCCTCAAATCCCATCTCCTTCCCATAATTCTTTCGAGTCCTTCAGTTCTTTCCAAGCCTCCTTGCCAGAGCCTTGGTCCATACGCTCAACATCTCTCTTGTTCATGGCCTCCTCACCATCCAATCTCTCTTCCCTCCAACCCCTCACCACATGGAATTATCCTTCTAAAAAGAAACCTAATTATGCCATTACCCCTTTTAATATCCTTCTGCGGTACCCCATCGCTTTGGACACACCTCGCATTCCTCAGTAGGGATTCTCACAATGAATAGCTAGCTCTTCTGTAACATGTAACCTACATGGAGCTCAGAGGATGTGCCAGGCAAAGCCCAGGGTATCTCATTCAAGTCTTTAAGCGCCACTTCTATCCCCATTTAACTAGTGAACAAAAAAAGGTCTTTATCAAGTCTCTAAGTAGCTTTCTCAAGGTTAATGTCTGGCAAGTGCCAGACGTTAGATCCCAGTGTTTCTTGCATAGATTCCCACTAGCTATAGTTCAGCACCTGAGCATGTGCCTTGGCAATCTCTCCAGGATGATCTTCCATCTTCATCTCCACTGAGGTTCTACAATCTGGCTATGCTATACCCTCTGCCTCAAGCAGAAGCAAGTAAGGCAGTTCCTTTGGGCCGCACACTGTGGGGACGAGGCTGGGCTTCCCTGCTGGAAATCCTTAACCTGCCACCCACCTGGCAGCTCCTGTCCACCCAGGAGCTCAGGTGACCTCTCCTCAATCAGGAACCAAGACTAATCACTTCTTCTTCCGGAGTCTCTTAGCCCAGGTGCTGTCATATACCGGGCCTCGTGTGTTCACTTGTCTGTCACCACTTCAGATGTTAAGCCCTTGGAAACAACATCTATATCTTATTCATAACTTTATTCACAGAACCTAGCGCAAGCCTGGAAGAAGGTCAGATGTGAACGAAGGAGTCAAATCCTGCTCTTGGACCACCAGCTGTCACGTGCAGTCCTCCAACCTCTATGGTGCAGGGCCCCAACTTTCAGCATGCTTGGTGTGCTTATTTTTATTAGATGTATACAATATACAATGCACCCTAAACACCCCATAAATGGTAGCTATTACTACTATTGTAAAGAAAAAGTTCCAGGCAAATAATATGAGTATATGAAAAAATAAAAGCACTACGATAGTGGGAGACAGCCAATAGTGTAAGGAAAAACACACTGGTCTTTTAGGTTAAATGATTTAACACAGCATTTTCTAAAGTGAATTCTTTCAAGCACTCCTCAAATAGTACAAGGTCTTGTGAGGACTAACATCAACAATGACAACACACAAAGTCCTGTGGTCAATGAACTTTGGGAGAAAAAATGGCGACAACAAAAATTAAACATGTCTTTACTAAAAATTTTAATATGCTAATATGTGTTGTGAATGATCATAAGATACATTTAACATACAGCGTTTCCCATACTTAGTTTTCCCCAGGGCGCTTCCTTTGGGAAGCATCTCCCGGAAGCCTGGTTGCTCACAACACACTTTTGGAAAAGCAAAATTAATCTCGCTGTCAGGACAGGTGTTTCAATTGATTGTTTTTACCCAAATAAAGGCTGTAGGTTTTCCCCTGCTGAGGTTATTTGGTTAGCCTTTACCAGCCTGCCATAATGATTTAAACATCAACTCTGTCACCCATCATTTTAGCTACTTAATATGATCAGTAACATGATCATTTACATGATTTATAATATCAGAGGACAAAAAACAAGCATGCTTTTTCTATTGATGAGACCGGATCTCTGTGCATCAGTGCTTATAGAGAACATGTGTCAGGTAGTGAATGTTTTGAAGACCAGGCTCACAATAAAGTCAATAATGAGTTTCATAAGTGTATTTCTAACCGTGTCTCTCCATGACAGCCAAAGACATCACACCAAAAATATTGGATGAAATGGGTCTCTATGGAGGAAAGCAACTCTCAACAGAGGAAGCTCATCTGATGCCAGCTTTATCAGATTATAAACATTAGAGTGTCCAAAGGATTGACGGATTGAGTAGCTTTCAGGTTATCTACTCAAAATATTGTTTCTCTCAAGCTACATTTAATGGAGATTACCAGTGGCAAGCTCAAAGTTTTACTTCTCAACCAGTACCTGGGGTGCAGTCAGTACTCACCACTGGGTGCCAATAGAGCCACGTGCTACGAAATGCAGCTGAGCCAGAGGTAAGTCCTTGCATTTGCCTGCTGTCATCATGAGACAACATCACCATGCCCTTGAGGTCAAAGGCTCATGGAGAAGTGTAAAGCTGGCTTGCTTCCAAATGATTGCTTTCCCTGCCCCCAAAGACACAGCAAATTCAGTGTGGGTTATTTACCAACCACTTGCACTATTTACCTAAGTCTCTGGTTTAAAATGGCAGATGGCACATTTTCCCTCAAATTCTAACTAAAATATTTATGAAGACACAGAAATGATTTTTTTTTAATTAAAGAAAAAAGATGAAGACAATTTGGCAGTCATCCTGCTGTAAATATTGGGGGAGTTTCCATTGAATATAAGGTTGATGGATAAGGACTGAGAAATATAACTAGCTATGGTTTCTGGTGAAAGACAGGACTGCCTGCCCCTTCTGAAATGGAACCGGCAGATATTCTTACATCACACTTCCCTTCTTTGCCTGCTCTTGAGATTGGCACCCGGGGTGTTAGCTAACCTGAAGAGCACATAGCAATTCCACAAGCATGTGGTTCCTGCTTCTGGGCAGCTAGACAGGTTTCTCCATCTTCCCAAATGTATGACACCACAGGTTCCTGAAGGGTGACCTGCAGAACATCAGTCTCAAAAGATGTATCTCAAAGAGCCCCGTCTAGCCCCAACTCAAGGACCTATATAGCCTTCAAAGGCTCAGAGAGGCCATTTAGTAAAGAATCCTTTATGGTTTTATTTCACTATTTCTTAAATGCGTTTGAATACATGGCACTTTTATTTTTCACTTAACGTCTATACACATTTGGTAGAACTACTGTTACCTGAAACATATTTTCAGAAAATGTTCTAGACCCATTCAGGAAAAACAGTTTCCAGAGAACTACAGAGCAAGAATTGGAGAAGTATGGGGACTGGCAAGGACACGTTGAATTCTGGGAAATGTAGTCCCCACCAGCAAAGCACACTGGGCTGAGACAGATTTAGATAGGAGCTTAACATCCTACAGCAGGGATTGCAGTTGCTCACCAGGTAATCTACTGTATTTAGAGTGCCAGGAAAACTGACCATAGATAGAACAACATACAATGTAGTAAGCAACATTTGCAAAATAATTCAGAGGATATTTCTTTCTTTCTTTTTTTTAATGAAACTTACAAAGAACTAAAAGGAAACAGACTAAGATGGAAGTAACAGGAAGAAACAGAAAAATAACAAGCTGAGCTTAAGAGGCAGTTGGTGAGCGAAGGAAAGAAGAGTTGCCAATAAAACCAAACTTCTAATCCCAATATTCAAGTGTACATTGGAATGGACGAAGAGAAGACCGAATTGGTGAGGTGACACCTCCTTTCCCTGGCTATGTGAGGGCAATGACAGAAACAGCAATGGCAAGGCCTAAGGTAAAACATACGGAGAGGACCAAGGATGCAGAGCAAGCCCAGAGTTACAGGAGAGTCTTAGAAAATACATACACAAATCGGCAAACACACAAAAACTTTAACAGAACCAAATGAAGACACAAATAAGAAAGATTTTTTGAATTTTAGAAGAAATGATCGTAAATCAAAGGCACCTACGATACTTGAAACAATATTATTTCAAACAAATCTAAACATTTTCTGGTAAAAAAGATATCTTAATTGAACAAGTATATATTAGAACAAATTCTTACAGAAAAACAATGATATTGACTAAAATCAGATTGATTTCAGATTTTTCCTTCCTTACACTAAAACAGAGAAAAAAGAGTAAATGTATCCAGCTTATGTAATAACACAAGAAAAGTGAATTCTAGGTTAAGAATGGCATTGCCAGACATAAAGGCCCAGAAATTAATAAAAAGTGACATACTTGGAATAATTGCATAAATATATAATCCAGAAGGTTGGAAAAACAGCGTGAATATAAAATCCAGCCACCTGGAAGAAATAACAGGGTTCAGAAACCAAGAGAGACAAATCTTGCTACAAAGGCAATGATGCTGAACACTGAAATAATTGAAGCACATAGTTTATATGTGTTAACTCCAATTTTTGGATTTCTTATACTTAAATGCCTCTCTGCTGCTTTCCTCTCAAAAGTAGGTAGAATATCAAGAAGCAATACTAAGTTCCTTTGTTTGGAACACAAGAATGCAAGGTATAGGAGAGTAGTAGAAGCATGCCTGGACCACATTGGCTACCACAGAAAAGCTGAGGAGGATCATGAAGGAAGAAACAGTCAAAAAGCAGCCTGTGGGTGGGGCATGGCAGAGGAGAAAATAAATGCAGGAACTCTGCAGATAAATTTCCCAAGACTTCAAGAAAGATGAATGTCCTTGGATTGAAAGTGCCGCAGGATGAAACACAGGGAAATAAGAAAAAGTAAGAATTGATACTATAATGAAATTTTAAAATATCCTAAACAAAGAAGAAATTCAAACTCTTTCCTGAGAGAAAGAGCCAATAACCCAACACAACCATTCGACATCAGACTTCTTAATGGCAGCACTGGGTTCGCGAGACAATGGAATAATAGTTTCTTAAGGTGTTGAAGTAAAGGTACATTAAACCTGGAATTTTATATCCAGCCAAATTGTCTTCCCAATGTCATAAAATAATTGTCAGACATACAAGGTCTCATTAGGCTTGTCACGCAAGGCCCATTTTAATAAGACTTTGTGAGAAAGTACTCAAAGAGAAAAAGGAACAAATCTAACAGATGTCATAGGAGATTCATGAAGTAGGGGTGAAAAAAATACCTGTAAAGTTTCCTTTTGTCTTTAAAAGGCTAAAAGCACCCCCAAAAAGAGAAGACAAAGTAGACCCATAACTAACAAGAATGAAAATTTAGAAAATAGCAACATGATGAGGGTAATGGTAGACGTTAATGGTACAGAGCAGCTACATTTCTCATCATTTGAAAAAGGCAAAAAAAAAGTGTTTTAAATGAAGAAAAAGGGATAATTTAAATCAAATCTTTATTTCATAGAAAAATTCAAAATTCTTATCACTGTAAATAGTATTTCCAGTTTAAAAATGATGATTTGGGGAAAATCTGCTGTGTGTTATTTACAAATTGTGCTCAAAGGACACAGAGAGATTAAAAGTAAAAGCGTGAGAAAAAGTATGTGAAACTATATTAATAAAAATTTTTAAAAAACAATAGCGACAAGATAAGGTAAACATTAAGGCAAAAAGTATAAAGAATATAGAGTCACTACAGAATGTCAAAGAGTTGAATCAAAAGGTTATTATATGTCTAAACATATATGTATCTAATAATCAGCCTTACAATGTATAAAGCAAACATATATAGAATTGCAAAGAGAAATGTAAAACTTGAGCAACGTAGTAATTACATCTAAGTAGCTTTCTTAATCACTGGTCAAGCAGGCAATCACCAGAGATACAGAAGATGTGAACAACATAATTTAGTGAGCATATAATTACGCACTGGACAAATGATTACATACTAAAGATAAAGAAAATATGTTCTTGACCAAAAGTTAACAGGTTAATAACAAAAAGATAAATAAGGTATTCCTGTATGTGAAAGAAAAATTAAGTACTTCTAAATAACTCAGAGATCATAGGAAAATTCATAGTGGATAGTTCAAAACCACCTAGAATTAATACAACCACCACATAGTAAAGTTTATAGAATGCAGCAAAAGTGGTAATTTGTGGAATACATATAGCTTCTAATCCTCATTTTAGAAGAGAAGTAAGACCTAAAAATTTAAAAAGAGGATAATAATATTTCTAAAAACATATAAGAAAGGAGATAATAAAGATAAGAATGGAAGTGAACAAAATAATTGTTTACCAAAAAATTATTTATATATAACTATTTGCCAGGCACTGCTTTAGGTGTTTTATAATTAGTAACTCATCTAATCATCGTAACAACCATAGGCAAAGGTGCAATCCAAAAGACAAAAAGAGTTTAAATGATTTACACAAGATCACATGGCTAGCAATTGCTGCAGCCAGGATCTGGTTACAAAGTCTGGGCTTCTTTGCTTTGTTAAAATAGAAAGAATCAAACAGAGACAAAAGTGAACTTTTTTTAAAGAAAGAATAACAAAATAGACAGGCTTCTGGGATTATTGATTTTTCAAGAAAAAGAGAGAAAGAGGGAGAGAAGTTACAAATAAATAATATTATGAATGAAAAAGTGACAATTGCCACTATAGCAGAGATTAAAAACTAAGAGAATATTAGTAATTCCTTTATGTTAGTAACTTTTAAAAGTTAAAAGGTTTATTGGTTAAAACTAATATATAAATGACTTAAGAAGAAATAAAACACAAAAATTCCTATAGCTTTTAAAGAAATTTTAAAGCAGTAGTTTGTACACGTCAGTCTCAAACTCCCAATCTATCTCTCCTCCCCACTCTTTCCCCCTGGTTACCATAAATTCGTACACACTACTATATTTAAAATAGATAACCAACAAGGACTTACTGTATAGCACCGAGAACTCTGCTCAATATTCTGTAATAACCTAAATGGTAAAAGAGTTTGAAAAAGAACAGATACATGTATACGTATAACTGAATCACTTTGCCATATACCTGAAACTAACACAACATTGTTAATCAACTATGCTCCAATAAAATAAAAATTTTTAAGAATTTTAAAAAATAAAAATATAAAGCAGCAGTTAAATTTTTTCCACAAATAAGTTCTTGACAGCTTTACAAGCAGTTTCTAGTAAATTGATAAAGAACATGTCCTTTTAGAAATTATAAGAAGGAGGAGCAGACCCTAACTCAACTCATGATCCACTCTAATTTGGATCCCAAAAGAAACAAAGATAGTACCAGCAGGAAATTTTACTGAGCCACTTCATTCATAAATATAGATGCAAAATATTCAGACAAAAATATTTAAAACAAATTCTGAACAACTAAATACAACAGCATGTAAACTAGATTAAACACGTTAATATTGAAAACCCATCTTCACCTCACAGAGGCAGAAAAAGCTTTTCGTGATACTAGATATCTCTTTGTGATGAAAATCATGATGTAAGAAGAATAGGAGGAAAGTTCTTTAATCTGATGAAAGGCATCTACAAAGTACATTTAATAAACATAATCCTAAATGCGGAAATAGTAAAGCAATTACTTTAAAATCTGAAAGATGAAAGGATGCTCACTATTACCAAATCTATTCAACATGATACTAGAGGTTCTAGTGTATACAATAAGAGAAAGGGAAAAAAAGACCTAAAGATTTTAAAGGAGAAAATGAGTAATTATTTTTAGATTACATATTTATGTGTATATAAGACAAGCAAAAGTGATCTTGAGAAAAATCTTTAGCTATGAGATGAATTTAGCAAAATGAATGATTAAAAAATCTATTTAACATAAAGTCAATTGTATGTGTACCAAATAATTAGAAAAAATATTTTTAAAGAACAACATTTACAACAGCATAGCAGATAAATCTAACAAAATATGTAAAAGATCCATACTGAGAAAATTATAAAAATTACTGAAAGTCATTAGAGAACTAAAAAAAGTGAACGGTTAACTCATGAACAAAGAAAGACACACATAATATGGTAGAGATATCAATTTTCCCAAATTTATCTATATAAGTAAAGAAATGCTAATCAAAATATTAGCAATATTTCCCAAAGAACTTGGAAGAATAAACAACTAAGAATAGCTAAGGCATTTCTGAAGAAGAATTGGGAGAGGGGACCCAACTTAGCAGATAGTATATTTCATATACTTATTACTAAGCCACAGAAATTGTAATAGGTCAGTTATACCAATTATAATTGATACAAGGATTGGTCAATTGACTAGCATATTAGGATAGAGAACCGAGAAACAGATCCACATATATTCATGGAAATTTGCTATGGGGAAGAGGAGGCATGATAAGTCATTAGGAAAAGTACTGTTCAATAAATAGAACTGGGGTAAATGATTGGTTATCCATAACTTTTAAAAGATGAAATTTTATCCAACTCAGGTTATGCACAAAAATCAATTCCTGATAGATTCAGGTCTTAAATTTAAAAGGAAAAAAAATTAACCTTTAATAGAAAGAATTCTTAATCCTGGTTATAGCAGAGTAATCATTGTCCCACTAGTCCTTCCAACATAAATAAATAAAAAGTTGGACTAAATATATGAAACAACTATTTTCAGACATTGAACAAGACAGGAGATAATCAAACAAAATTGTTAATGAAAAATACTTATTGAAGTAGAATTTTATATGCAGCCAAATAAAATCTCTCAAAAAATAAAGTACAATAAAGCACATTCACAGACAAAAACAAAAAATACTCAACAAAAAATGTTAAAAGAAGTTTTCAGGCTATTGGAAAAAATATCACATGGAAATGTGGAACTAACAGATCAATAAAGAGTGAAGAAAATTGTATATATAGAATAGCTTTTTAAATGTCATTTTAAAAATATATTTGAATGTGTAAAACAAAATTACTAACAATAAACTGTGGGTTTAAAACATAAGTAAAAATGAAATTAATGACAATAACAAGTATAGGATAGTGGAAATTGAAAGTATACTGTTGTAAGGTTCTTTCATTATATGTGAATAGGTATAGTATTTTTTAAAGATTTTTTTGATGTGGACCATTTTTAAAGTCTTCATTGAATTTGTTACAATATTGCTTCTGTTTTAGATTTCATTTTTTTGGCCCCAAGGCATGTGGGATCTTAGCTCCCCAACCAGGGATTGAACCAGCACCCCCTGCATTGGAAGGCAAAGTCTTAACCACTGGACCACCAAGGAAGTCCCAGGTATGGTATTATTTGAAGGTAGAAGGTGATAAATTAAAGATGCATATGATAAACGCTAGCACAAGCACTAAAAATAAATTTAAAAATTAAAGACATATCTAAGAAACCAGTAGAGAAGATAAAATGGGACACTAAAATAATACAAAAGAAGATAGTAAAAGAGAAAGAAACAACAACAAATCTAGGTGATACAAGTAGACAAACAAATAGACAAACAGCAGAGTTACAGACTTAAATCTCACCATAGAAATAATTATATCAAACGCAAATAAAATAAACACACAAATAAAAGGTCAAGATTGTCAGAATGAATTTTTTAAGCCAAATGTATTGTCTACAAGAAATGCTCTTTAAATTTAAAGAAACGGGTTAAAAATAAAAAGATGAAAAAAGATATACCATGCAAACCCTAAGCAATGATTAGGTTAATATCTGATCAGGGCCTTCTCTCTCTCTCTCTCTCTCTCTGTGTCTCTTTCTTTTTTGTTTCTTCTTTTTAACTCCCAGTGTGTAGGAACCAGTAGGTGAGAAGACACTCAGCTTATCAGGAGGAGGTATAGCCCTGGTTACATACTGGGAGCAGGGAGGAAAATGTATGGAACTCATGTGACCCATTTGGGTGCCTCATGGGGCTGCCTTGATCAGTTTTGACAATGAAGAAGAATGTACTGTTACCCAGTCTGAGAAGTGTTATTACCAAGAACTCCTCAGAAATTAGGGTTTGCATCATACCACTGGGTAACCATGGAAACAAGCAGAGGTAGTATATGAGGGCAAAGAGAATTAGAGGGTATCAAGAAGTGAGGGAATGAGCACTACTTGTGACTCTTAGTATAAGGACTTCTTATAATAGTAAAAGTAATAATTCATCTTTGTATGTACTTGATAAAAGAATATTGAAGTACTACATCAACAAAAACCAAAAAAGTCAAAAATTCTTTTCTAAGTAATTGGTATTTTTAAAAAAGGCCAAAATATCAGTAAGTATATAGAAGACTTGAACAATATTATGTACAAATGTAACCTCAGTGGTGTTGGTGGAGTGCTACATTGAACAACTACAATGCAAATGAACTACTACTCACCTAGGTAAACTATTGTTTTTCCCAACAAACAGGTCTCACTAAATTTAAAATGACTAAAATCATCAAACATAATATTCTGTGGCCAAAGCAAAGTCAGTTCACAAATTAGTAACAAAATATTTTTTTAAAAAGCTCTAAACAATGAAAAAATTTAAATATATGTGTAAATAACCAATAGGTCAAAAATTATATTGAAAATTAGAAAATATTTTGAACTAAAACATAATGCACATCCAACATACTAAAGTTTGCGGGAAACAGCTAACCAGTACTTAGAAAAATTTATAGTTCTAAATACATATTTTACATGTTTTTAAAACAAAAAGGCATAAAATCACTAACCCAAGCTTTTGATTAAGGGGATAAGAAGAGCAAATTAAAAAATTAGGTGGAATAAGAAAATACTAAAAAAAAAAAAAAAAAGGAAGTAAATGAAATTGAAGAAAATAGAAAAAAAAACCAGTGACGCCAAAAACTGGTTCCTGAAAATGTCAATAAAAATTGATAAAAACCCTATTTAGACTGACCAAGGGGAGAAAAAAAATGAAAGAAAGCATAAATTACCAATATGAGGAGTAATAGAAAGGCACCACTACAGATTCTATAGACATGAAAATGGTAAAGAACTGTTAAAAATAAAATTATGCTTATGTTTGAAAACCTAAAGTGGAAAAAAGTACTTTGAGAAGGAAAGGACGTGAACTTTCACCATGTCTTTTCAACATTATATTATAGGTATGAAAGGAAAAAGTAAAAAAAGAAAGAAAGCAAAAGAGGAGGGAAGGGAGGGAGGGAGGGAAGGAAGCAGGAAGAGAAGGAAGAGTTGATTGCAGTTTTGACACATATATAGAAAGCTTTTAAAATCTCAGAAAAAAAAAACTAGTAGGACTAATACATAATTTTAACAAGGTCATAAGATACAATGTCAACATTTAAAAATCTAGTCTATTTCTACATACCAGCAGTTATCAACTGGAAAATTAAACTAGCATTCGAAACATTTACCAAATAACATTTATATTTGAAATATAAAATACAAGAGGATAAGTTTATTAAAATGTATGCACGATCTATAAACTAAAAGCTATACAATATTGCTGAGAAAAATAAAATAAAACCTAAATTAATGGAAAGATTTACTATGTCCATGGGTGAAATACTCAATATTGTTAAGATGTCTAATAAACCCCATATTGGTCAAAAAATTAACAATCCTCAAAAATATCCCAGCAGGTATTTTGCAAAATTGACAATCTGATTCGAAAGAAATTATATGATTCTAAAAATTTTAAAGATCTAAAATAGACAAAATAATTTTTACCAAGAAAATCAAAGGTAGAAAATTTATATTACCTGATTTCAAGATTTACTATAAAATTTCAGCAATAAAGAGTTGTATTAGCATAAAAATAGATGTATGTAAAAAATGAAACCAAAAACAGCCCAGAAAATAGATCCACATACACATGCTCAATTGATTTTCAACAAAAAATTCCAAAGTAATTTATTAGGGCAGCTATTTCAACAATTAGACATCATGTAAATAAATAATAACCTTGATGCCTACCTCATACTGTATGCAAAATAATAATTCAAAATGGATCATAGACAGAAAGCTAAAACCTAAAACTACAAAACTTCTAGAAGGAAACATAGGAGACAATATTTGTAACTTTGTGGTAGGCATAGATTTTTTTATACATAGGAAACAAAAGGCATTGACCATAAAATAATTTTTGATAAATTGGATTCCATAACTATTAAGTGCTTAAAACCTTTGAATGACACCATTAAGGAAATAAAAGGGCAAACCATGGGCTGGGAGAAAATATTACTAATAATATATCCAACAAATAATTGACATCTAGAATATTAAAGAAATCATACAACTCAATAAAAGAAAAAAAAGCAGCCCAATATTTTAAATGGGAAAAACATTGCAATAAACATTTCAGAAAAGAACATACTAGGAATTGCAAATAAGGATATAAAATAGTGCTCAACATCATTCACCAGTCATTATAGAACAGAAACTTGAAAACACAAAGAGATAGCACTATGCACCCACTAGGATGACAAAAATTTAGTAGACACACTAAGTGTTGGCAAGAATGTGGGGCAACTAGAAGTTTGTACATT
This sequence comes from Hippopotamus amphibius kiboko, assembly GCF_030028045.1. Taxonomy (NCBI): domain Eukaryota; kingdom Metazoa; phylum Chordata; class Mammalia; order Artiodactyla; family Hippopotamidae; genus Hippopotamus; species Hippopotamus amphibius. The sequence continues at coordinate 52,853,374 of NC_080190.1, read as the reverse complement.
GTTGGTGCATTGCCTTTCATACATTGCTGCAAAACGGTTCAGACAATTTGGAAAACAGTTTGTCAACCTCTTATAAAGCTAGACACACACTCACCATGCCCTTAGATATTTACTCAAGAGAAACAAAAGCATAAGTCCCCATCACATAAGGAATGGTATATGAATGTTCTTAGTAGCTTTATGCATGATCCAAAACTGGAAAGAACTGTCCATAAAATTGTGCTTATATCCATATAACGGCGTACAACTCATTAATAAAAAGAAACAAACTACTCATACACAAAACAACATAGAAAAACTCAAAAACACCAGGCTAAGTCAAAGAAAGTTGATATAAAAGATGCCTATGCACTTTAATGTGCCAGAATAGATAAAGCTAACCTATAGTGACAGATATCAGATCATTTGTATACAGTGGAGGGGGGCACTGAATTCCAAGGGGTGTGGGAGAATTTGGTGGGGGGGGTCATGGAGATAGTCTATCCTTTAAATAGATTGGTGATTATGTGAACACAATTAACATCACTCATCCAAATGTGCAGGTAAATGGGTGTGTTCTGTTACTTGTAAATTTTATCTCAGCAAAGCTTTTTTTAAAAAAGCTTTTGCTAGAAAATAAAAGAAAATATTTTTTCCTTGGACCAAGATAAAAAGGACTAATTTTAAAAGTAAAGAGAGATAAATCTTACTTTATTAAGATTAAGTATTATTTGAAAGACACCTCAAAGAGATAGAGGAATAAAACATGATACAAATCATGAAGGTAATTGCATGACTTGAAACCAAAAAGTTATAAACTCCAGGAAAACAAGAAGAACTCTTATTAATCAATGAGAAAGAGAGAAATAATTCAGTAGTCAATGATAAAGAGAGCAAACAATGAGCAAAAGAAGTAAACATTATCAGGAAAAATGTATACTAAATTAACATGTGAAGAAAACTCAGTCTTCCTAGTGATCAAGGATATGCAAATCAAGATGATTGTCTTGACCAGCAAAAATAAGAAGTCCAAAATACAGTCAGGGGTAAAGAAGAAGTGGATCAATGGGATATCATACACATCACTGGGGGCATGAGTTAATATAACCACTTTGGAAAATAAAATAATATATGTTGATTTTTAAGTTGATTATTCACAAGCCAGCAATTCCATCTCTGTACATGGTCAAGAGAAACTCTTGTGCATGAGCACGTGTGTAAGTAAAATAGTGTTAATAACAATAATGTTTATAATAATAATAATTAAAACCTATAAATAAATCAAGTGTCCAAGTCCAGGGAGACAGATAAATAAATCATATACTCAGAACATAAAATATCACACAGCCATGAAAATTAAACAACCTAGCTACACAGAACAAACTTTATTAACATAACACTTAATTTAAAATTTAGTCCCAGGAGAATATTCACAATACGGTATCCTTACTCAAAAGTTCAAAACTATTTAAACAACAATGCTTCAAACAGGAAGAGGGTGGCATGTAAATAAATATGTAATACAATCATAAAAATAAGGGAACTTCCCATGATAAATAGCTATAAAACCTATTAAAACGTATAAAATAACTGTTTTCAGGCCTTTGTACATCAACCAGTACAAGACCGCATCTGAGTTAATGAAAAAAACATGAGAGGAACCCAATAGTCACACTAGATCTTCCTACCTAAAGATGTTTTCCAATCCATTTTGCATGGATATCGAACAAAAGCACGGATTAGCAGCCTCAGTAGGTGGAGGGAACGGTTTGCGGTACAAAGGTGAGACAAATTTGTGAAGCATGTTAAGAGAGAGGAAGAGATGCAGTGAAAAAAGTACAAAATATCTCTGTAAGAATTGCATGCATGTTCTTGGATGTCTCCTAGGATATGTATCCAGCGTGCAAAGAATCTACGAGGATGTGACTGATCTGCTAGTAAGATGGAGAAATCAGCAGGTATTTCAGAGTCTCAGAATGCTGGAGCTATGTTAAACTTTAGGCTCAGCAAACTATAAATATCTTGATGAATATCAATCACTCTCAATTGACACCCTGGGAAGCTGTGTCCTAAGTGTAAGAATTCTATTCCTAGGTGGCGCAGTGGTTAAGAATCTGCCTGCCAAGGCAGGGGACACAGGTTCAAGCCTTGCCCCAGGAAGATCCCACATGCTGCGGAGCAACTAAGCCCATGTGCCACAACTATTGAGCCTGCGCTCTAGAGCCCGTGAGCCACAACTATTGAGCCCACATGCCACAACTATTGAAGCCCACATGCCTAGAGTCAGTGCTGCGCAACAAGAGAAGCCACTACAATGAGGAGCTCACGTACCACTATGAAGATTAGCCCCCACTCACCACAACTAGAGAAAACCCATGAGCAGCAATGAAGACCCAACACAGCCAGTAAAAAAAAGAAAAAAAAAAGAGTGAGAGAAAGACTACAATCATCAGAGAAAGATAACAGAAGCCAGACCTTTCAGCAGATCTCCCACAATGTAAGTGGAGAGATTTCTTAAAAATCACAACTTAACAAAAACTGACTCAAGAAATAATATAAAATCTAAATACACTCATTGCGTGTGTAATGTGTGGCCAACCTGAGTTTGCTTCACTAGTGGAATCTCCCAAACATTTAAGAATGAAATTACACCCATGTTACAAACTCTTCCAGAGATAGAAACACAGCAAACACTTCCTATCTCATTTTAAGAAACTCAGCCCTTAATAATCTTGATACTAAAACCTGACAAGGACATTACCACACAGGATAATTACAAACTCTCCATGAACATAAAGAATGATCAACAAAATATTAGCAGATTAAACATGGTGATATACAAAAAGGATAAGGAATTATGACCTGGCAGGGCTTATGTCAACAATGAAAAATTGCTTCACTTTCAAAAATCAATCAACGTGAGTTTCTGAACAAGATGTTACAGACTCATTTCTCCCTCCTCCTCCCTGTTAGGTACAACTATTCACCCTGGAAACAATGTAAGAGGCAACCAAAGGAGAACTCTGAAAGATAGAAAGGGGGAAAACTGGTCAAAGAACCTAGGACTGGACAGCAACAGAGGGATAGAGCACCCTATGGTCCCCAACCAACAGAAGAAAGCAAAGCCTTGAACTGGGAACTACAATCTAGCAACAGAAGGTGGCCCATGTAGGCTCATTCTTCGCCCAGGCAGCTCCACCCAGGGTCACTGGCAAGAGAAATCCATCAACAACCTGTCTGGCAAAAAATGGCCCCATCTAGAAACTACTCTCCTTCTGCACCAGCCTGAGCACCTGCCGGATCCACCAAAAGACACCAGGCAGCTGGGCACCACATGCGTATAGCCCAGGCATTACTTTTGTCACAAGACTCTGTTCCCCTACCAACCTACACTGAGGCAGCTGGGGAGCACCAATAAAGGAGATTCCAGCACAGCAAGTGCTCAGTCCATGAAGCTTCTTTTACCCCACAGACATGAGAATGCCCTCCATCACTGAGAGCCACCAGGTGGCCTTAGCAAAGTGTATCCTGTCACAACCCGGACTTAGCCAGGAAAGTGCTCTCCATTCCCCACAAGCAGCGTGTCCGGCCTGGGAAGTGCTCCTCATCTTCACAGGTCAGAGATTCCCTTCCTTCAACCAGAGGTACCAGGTGGGGTCCATCCTGGAGAAACTCCTTTACCTTCCTCAGGAAGCATAAAGAGGGAGCAATAGGAGCCCAATGGCAGGTAAACCAAGCAGACCAAATCAGCAGCACAAAATAGCATCAGCTCTTAAAATTAAGTACTCATTGTAAGCACAGCAGACAAAAATAGGCCAGACAGGTATGCTTAAACTAAACAGGATAAATCCCTACTAAAATAAAAGACTTAAATAGAATATAGTCTCCTAAGATAATTACCATGATGTGCAGGATATAATAAAAAGTACTCATCATATCAAGAACCAGGAAAATCACAACTCAGATTTAAAAAAAAAAGACAATCAACTGATGCTAAGACCAAGATAATCAGATGTTAGAATTATCTGATGAGGATTTTAAATTTCATTATAAAAATGCTTCAACAAGCAATTACATATTCTCTTGAAACGAAAAAAATTCACAGCAAAGAAAGAGAAAGTATAAAATAGAACTAAATGAAAATTATGGAACTGCAAATTAACAATAATAAAAAATATCACTGGATGGGATTATTCTGGAGTTTAAAGGACAGGGAATGGAATAAGCAAACTGGCAAATAGAACAATAAAATTTTCACAACATGAGACTGAAAAAAAAATGAATAGAGCCTCAGGGCCCTGTGGAATAATAACAAACTATCTAACTTTAATTTCATTGGAGTACCAGAAGGAGAGGAGAAAGAGTGTGGGGATGAAAGAATATTCAGATAAATAATGGTTGGCAATTTACCAAATTTAGTGAAAGACTTAAATCTAGAGATGCAAGAATCTAGGAGCTCCTAACAGGGTAAATGCAAAGAAATCCATATCACGATACACCATAATACAACTTCTGAAAAACAAACACAGAAAAAAATCTTGACAGCACACAGAGAGAAACTAGCCAGAAGAAAACCAAAGTAAATGACAGTAGATTCCTAATCTGAAACCATGGAGGATAGTAGAAATGGCACAACTTGTTTTGAGTGCTGAAAGGTAAGAATTCTTAACCACAAATTCTGTGTCTGGCAAAACTATCTTTCAGGAATGAAGAAGAAATAAAGGCATCACTGGATGAAGGAAAATGAAAATAATTTGTGGCTAGCAGACTGATCCTTAAATATTGGCTAAAGGAAGTTTATGAAACAGAAAAGAAATGGTAAAAGAATTCTTGGAGCATCAGAAATAAGAAAGAACAACAGAAAAGTAAAAATATGAGTATATACAATAGATTGACCTCCTCGTGAGTTTTTTGTTATCACATTTGATAACTGAAATAGAAATTATAACAAAGTAAAGAGATCCAAATGGAAGTAAGATTTCTATATGTCACCCAAAGTGGTAAAATGTTGACTAATAGACTGATAAGTCACATATGTATATTGTAATACCTAGAGCAACCACACACACAGACACACAGACAGACAGACAGACAGACAGACAGACACACACACACACACACATGAAACTGAAGAAATCTGAAAGCAAATCAGATTCATACATTGAATCAATGTCTACCATTGGAAGAAACAATAAAGGGTATATTGGATCTTGGGATCTGTCTGTATTATTTATCACAACCGAATGTAAATCTACCTTAACATCAAAATAAAAGTTTAACTTAAAAAATACTATGAAAAGGAAAAGAAATTAGGAGGTACCAACCTTTCCAAATACTGGGTCATAAAGTAAAATAATAATATTCAAAACACCAAGGTATAGTATTGATGTAAAAAAGAGAATTAATAAGCTAGCATCAAAAAGGAAAAGAATCAATGCAACTTACTGCATTAACAGAAAAAAGTGAAAATATAAGTTATATAATTATCTCAATAGATGTAAAAGAGCCTTTTACTAAATATAAAAATGGCTTTGACTAGTAACCCTTTTTGACAAAGCTGTTAGCAAACTGGAAATTCAAGGGAATTTTCTCAATCTGAAAGAAGAACACTTACCAAAAATATGTAGTAAACATAAGATGGTGCATTATAAAAAGTTATCCTTTAAGATTAAGAACAAGATGAGGATACCCACGATCATTACATCTATTCAACTTGAATTAACGATCCTAAGTAGTGCAATTAGTAAAGAGAAAGGAATAAAAGTTATAAAATTTAAGAAGAAAAAAACTCTCATTTTTCATAGATGATGTGATTGCATGTATAGAAATTCTTAAAGAATCTTCAGGAAAACTATGAGAATAAATCAATTACTAGAGTTCACTAGAAAAAGTTTCATAAACTAACTATATTTCTGTATACACAATATGAATAAGTAGAAAAATAAATTTAAATATATACTATATATAATATTATCATAAAGGTCACTATCTGAGGGTAAAAATCAAACAAAGGTTATTCATGATCTCTACAGTGAAAGCTACAAAACTGTCTTGAGAGAAATTAAAAGCCTAAATAAATTCAGGGGATACTTTATGTTCATGAGTTGGATTACTCAATATTGGTAAGATGTTAATTCTCCCTAAATTGATCTGGAATCCATGCAATTTCAGTGGAAATCCTAAACTTATAAGAAAATGCAAAGGGCCAAAAATAGCCAAGTCTATCTTAAAAAAAAAAGAAAGAGCTAGAGAACTTACACTACCACAACCCAAGAGCTATTCTAAAACCATGATAATTAAAATGGTGTGAGATTGGTGCACATATAGATAAGTGGCTAAATAGAATGGAAAAGAATGTCGAAAAACAGACCCACAATACACAATCACCTGACTTATAAGAAAGGTACTATGGCAAACCAGTAGGGAAAAGAGTTTGTTTTTTTAAATGAATGGTATTGGGTCAATTGGCTATCTGTTTTGTTTGTTTGTTTGTACTTTGTATATCTCGCCTCCAGACTCACTCCACACACAAAGATCAATCCCAGAAGTGATGCAGATACGAATGTGAAGTGTAGAACAAGAAAACATTTAGAATAAAATATCGGATATTATCTTCATGTTCTTTGGTAGGTAAACATTTCTTCAACAGCATACCACATGTAATAAACAAATAGAAAAAAGTTACATTGGGTAAATCGAACTACATTAAAATTAAGATTTCTGTTCATTAAAAGACATCAAGGGACTTCCTAGGTGGTGCAGTGGTTAGGAATCCACTTGCCAATGCAGTGGACACAGGTTCGATCCCTGCTCCAGGAAGATCCCACATGCCATGGAGCAACTAAGCCCATGCGCCACAACTACTGAGCCTGTGCTCTAGACCCCGTGATCCACAACTATTGAGCCCGTGTGCCGCAACTACTGAAGCCCACGCACCTAGAGCCTGTGCTCCGCAACAAGAGAAGACACCGCAATGAGGAGTCCGCACACCGCAACGAAGAGTAGTCCCCACTCCCAGCAGCTAGAGAAAGCCTGCATGCAGCAACGAAGACCCAACGCAGCCAATAAATAAATAAATAAATAAATAAATTCTTTAAAAAGACATCAAAAGAGCATTAAAGAGGCAACCCGCAGAGTGGGAAAGAGCAATTCCAGTGCATATATTTCTAAATGACACACATCTTGTTCTCCTACAAAAATGCATGAAAGGCACCTCACAAAGGAGATAGCCAAATGACCAACAAATATATGAAAAGGAGATCCACATTATTAATAATTATGGAAATAAAGTTACCACGGTGAGAAACCGTTACCCACCCCCCCAAGAATGACTAACACATAAAAGAGTGACAGTCCATGTTAGCTCCCTGAGGACCAGTGAAGCAGCAGCTGGAACTCCTAGGAACCACCGACAGGAGTATAAACTGGTACCAGCACGTTAGAAAAGGGTTTGGCAGAATCTATTAATCATACACCTATCTGTTGACCTGGACATTCCACTCTGAGGTATATACCCAACCGAAAGACAGACGATTATGTTCCCCCAAAAGATATATCTAAGAATGTTTATAGCAGTAGTATTGGGAGTAGGCAAAATCTAGCAACAACTCAAGTGTACTCAACAACACAATAAACAAAGTGTGAAATAGTCATGAAAGGGATATTATATGTCAATATGTATTAATTACATATTTTATTTTCTGTATTTCTCATGCCTTGATAGCTGGGGCCTTGCCTACCCCTGGAAAGACTGTCCCTCCCAGGGCTAGCCAATTCCCAGAGACAGTAAGTGACTAGCCTGCACCTGTGCCTTCATATGCAAATTAACCAATCCAGAGCCAGCACCCTCCAACCACCTCCTCTACGGCACTCTTAAACACTCTCAGCTACTATCCCCCTGCTAATCATCCCAGGGCAAGATATCGGACAAATAGGGGCAGCCCCTACACCCTGGAGCCTGCTGAAATTATTCAAACTAGCCAGTCCTAAGCCTGCTTTCCTGCTTTGTCCGTTCCTTCCTACACAAATCATAATAAACACTCTTGTTCACATTTTCCCCTGCTCCTTCTGCTTCCTGACTGAGCCTGGGACATCCGCATGTGGCCCTGTATGGTGTGGTGTGCCCCCTTCTCTTGGGAACTGTAACAAACTATCTTTTCAATGGCAGGCTTCTCCTGACCTGTTTACCTCACCATACCTGAATAATAATAAAACCTATACTTTAAAACCCAATGAGAATGAATGAACTATACATATGATAATAATAGTAAATCTCACAAACGTGATGTTGAACAGAAGAAGGCAGCTACAAAAGAGGTCAAAGTGCGTTAGATGTCAAGTGTTTCCGCTGATGACCAGGAGGGGGCACGAGGGAGCCCTCTGGGGACACTGGTGATGCTCTGTTTCTCCTAGGTGTTGATCGCATGGGTGTGTTCTGAACATTCACTGTGATTTACTCATGATTTAGGCACTTTTCTGTATGAGTGTTAACACTTCAGTTTACGTTAGAAAAACCACTAGGATTCAGCCACAACTATATTCAGAATAAAATAGAGAACATGCCAAAACTGGAAAGAATAAAAATAAATTACATAACACCTTGTATCATAAGTTTAAAAATTAACAATGAAATGAATACTAGCAGCAGGTAGACTAGAAGGAAAAACAAACAAATTAATTAGAGTAACATAAAATTGATTAAACAAACGAGAACTAGTTCTTTGAAGAAATCAATTTAAAAAAACTGTCAAGTCTAATCAAGAAATAAAGGAAGACAGCAAAAAAAACACAATAGTATCAATAAAAAGAAAGACATTTCAACAGGTAGATATTTTTAAATTATTTGCAAATACTCTACCGAGCTTTAATGAAACATTTGAAAATGCCAGTATTTTCTAAGATTTTCTGTAAAGCAGGTTACTAAAAATGACTCAAGGAAATGTAGGAACCAGAAAAGAAATTTTTTAAGATATTGAAGTAATAGCTCCAAGACCAACATCCAGCCCAAATAATTTTACAGTTGAATTTTTTCCCAACTTTCTAGAGCTCTGTCCATACAAGGGCAAAAGAATGAGCAATTCCTTATCTGCGTCATGAAAAGGAGTAAATCCTAATACAAGCTGAACACAAGCATCTGAAAGAGAAACTATCAGTCAATGTCACATATGCATCTAGGTGGAAAACTTCAACTGCAACAACATAAAAGCAAAACAACCAATTACATAAACACAGGAAGCCAAGGCCAACACCTGGGAAAGTTCTCCCATCTACAAAAAGGAGACACAGAAAAGAATACCCTCTTCTTCCCTGTGCTGCTATCCTTCTGGGTAGGGCACTTAGAACTGCCACAGCCATCCCGAAACTATGGGGAGAGCTCAGACTCCGCCCTGTGGACAGCCAAGAAGAAAGATGAAAAAGACTGGAGCCTTTGATCTGGGCACTGATCAGCTGAAATGGCCAACCCTAGCTCCAGGCCTCTTTTCATGTGAGATAATGTCTTCCTTATTGCTTAAGCCACTCAAAGTGAGCATTGTTAACTTGCAGACAAGTACATTCTAATAATATACAAAGATGAACTACACTTAAGCAGAGGAAAAAAAGAGTGTAAGAATTTTTGTTAAAAATCACTGAGGAAATACATAAAATTCAGTAGAGCATGTGATAAATATGACATTCAAGCCCACGGGGAAAGGAAAGATTACTGGATAAATGATAGAAGGAGCTGGTACTGAAAAATGTAAAAGATAGGCCATAACATCACAATTTATCCCAAATCAATCCCAAGTGGATGCCAGATTTCATTGAAATAAAATCATAAAAATTCTAGAAGAAAGTATGGATGAATAGCATCAACTTTGAAAACTGGCCATGGCTTTCTAAAAAAAACACAAACACATACATTTTTTAAAAGTCTCTGTGTGAAAGTATTTTCTTAATTCAAAAGCAAACACTATATGGGAACAAAGTACATGACACAAATAACTATCAATTCCTTTCTGAAAGAGAGGTTATGAGTCGACATGAAAATTTTCATTCCTGATATAAAAAAGCAAAGAACCTGAGGTATAATTTACAAAATGTGAAATATATATGACCAATGATTACTTTTTTAAATGTACAATCTCCTCAAAAATGCAAATTTAGTAGCATTATTTTTTCATACTGTTACCACATTAGCAAAAATGTTTAATATATTACTAAATATGTGAGTGTAGGATATAACAGAGACTTCTATATATTACTGATGGCTGTGTAAATTATTAAATCTTTCTATAATCAATTTTAAAACATGTACATATCAAGTACATCAAGAACCTAAAATGATTATCCTTGGCTTGGTAATTCCACTTACTAAAAAAGAAAATGAAAGAAATATAGATGTAATAAAAGTATATGTATTTTGGATATTTGTCACAACACTGTTTTATAATAATATGGCAAAAATGCCTAAGGCATCATCATATGGGACGATAAAATTAACGATGGCTCCCTGTACGTTGAATAATGTGTTTCCATAAAAATCATAGTTTTAAAGAATAAAGAAGTGAGAAAACACTCCCAAGACAGCATCAAGTGGAGAAGTCATGATATAAAATTTATGTACAATAAATAACAATTTGATAAATGTACATATTGCTGTCTTTATCTCTATGTACAGGGTGATGGAAAAAAGAGCAAATAATTTGGAAAATGCACCGGAAATGCTAACAGTATTTATTTCTTGGTTCAGAGATTACAGCTGATTTTTATATTCTTCTTTTCATTAATCTGTATTTGCTAAACATTCTACCCTAAAAGAGCACATGTATCGATGCTATCTTCAAAAGGAAGTGATGTTGCTTAAAATGAAATATTTAATTGTATCTTTTCTTTATCCCTTTACTCAGATGAAGCAGTGGTGTTTGTTTTGGTTCTCAGCTCTATCAAAAGTGGTTCTGCACAAGGGTTCGGAACGGTTGACATTTTACTTGGGAAACACGCTGCAAGAATGCTAATCCACAAAGAGACTGAAGTTTATTTCTCTTCTGTGGTTCACTGTGCACAGCCGGGAGCCTCTATCAGAGCAGCTTAATAGAGACACTGCACAATTCTCAGGCTGGATCCTCCCAGACCCGCCACCGCCCACCGCCCACCGCCCCTTCCGCATTACTGAACCCACTGCGTGGCTCCTGGTGTGGCTGCGAGAGCCATCAGGTAAAGGATCCCACCCGGGCTCTGAGAGGCTGCTCCTACGTCATTACCGGAGCTCTCCTGTCTGCCGGCTGGTGCCTTTTCCACCTGGCCTCACTGCTTAGAACTCCTGAACCCTGAGACTGCGGGACGATTTGTAACACAGTGCAGCAGACCTGGGTAAGAATGTTAATGATACACTTCCAAGCCCGGGGAGGGCTGGGGTCCTGTGGCGTGACAATCACTACATGATGAGCAATTATTACTTTGTGAATTATCAGCAGCCACAAGGCCCTCCCGGGGACGTGATATCAAGAGAGGCATTTGATTCCTGTCCAAAGCCAGCTTTTATGAAGAATCAGAATTGACAGAGAAGACAGAAGAAACGCCTTAAACTAGTAAAGGAGAACGAAGCCCTCCCATCTCCCTGGGTAACTGCTGAGCCAAGGGCCTGGGTGGAACTTCATGTCAGCAGGCTCTAGGGCAAAGGGAAGGGACTGCAAGGCCCTAATGCTGGCTGGGAGAGGGGGGAACGGTATCATCCTAAATTCAGAAAGGATGTTCTAGGCCCTTTGCCACACACATTCCGCCCCACCCCCACCCCCCACCCTGGAAACCTGGCTTCCAGCCCCAGCACAGCCACCTGCTTCTTGGTACCACCTAACGGAGTCTTTCCAGGCTCTGCGCCTCAGTTTCCCAAGTGGAGCTGCACAGCACACCACGGAGAGGCTGGGGACTGGGGAGAAAGGCTCAGATGACACTCAAGACCCCCTGCCCCAATTCCCTACCATCATAACCACAGCATGGCTGCTTCCACAGCAGTATATGTCGGTTGCAGTAAGATACTGCTGCAACAGATTTTCTAGGACTAGAGAAAAGCTGGAAAACCGCTGGGCTAAATTCTTTCTTAGTCTCTTGGTCCTAACACAATTCTACTCTATGGAAAGGAGCAGAAAATAGCCCCTTTCTCTCTCTTGTCACACCAACGTGTCCTTTGTCCTGAAATGTCAATGCATAAAGCAAACCCACAGGCTTTCCAGATGCTTCCTGCCCACTTCCCCACGCTCCTACCCAATGACACAGGCTAACCTCCACTGAGCTAACACATTAGGTGGATGGTGCTGTGGGAAATGAGGTTCAAAGGGCCTTCAGGAAGTTGGCAATTTTCCCAGAGATTCACTGTACCAGGGAAAGGAATGAGTCCCCCACAACAGAATCTTTAGGACAGAGAAGGGCAGACATCCTCAGCAATCATGTCATGGAAAAATGTTTCCACTGGGCTGTGGCTGGTGGGACACTCCAGGCAAGCCATGCTTGTGGAGAAGACAACAACCAGGTTCTCCTTCCTCCATTCACACATCAAAACAGTCCTCAAAACAAAACCTCATCAGAGGTGAAGCCCCCAGCTCCCTCTCAGCCCTTGGTCTTTATAAGAAGTGGAATCTGCCCCCAGGCATGGGGGGTGGGGTGGGGGGCGGGGATGGGCACTGCCCAGCATGCAGAGAACAGCTGTCTCTGGCCTCAGGCTTTGGCACACGGGTGTGGAGAGGAGCTGCCCATCCAAGGCACCTCCAGCCAGAAAGCCAGGCTCTAAGCCTCCCTGTGCCTCTCTGCTCTTGTAGGATCTGGGGTAAAAGACTCAGAGAAGGTGCATAGCTCCAGCCACCCGAAGCCGATGGCCCAGGCCACACGGGAGAGTTCTCACTGCCGAATGCTGCATCAGGGTCATTACACTGACTGACCCCTCTATTCAACCAGGAGGTTCCTATTGTCAACACCTTCCAACTGAGAAAATGAAAGTTCAGAAAAATGAAGCAGCTGCAAAAGCTCAAGAGAGGCAGAACCAGGAGCGTCACAAAGGCCTCCAAGTCAGAAAGACAATGTACGTGTGATGTGTCTTTGTCCACGGTAGGTGTTCAGTGGTCCCTCCTTGGCTCCCTCTTGTCCTGTGCTTTAAACAGCTTTCCCTGCTCCCATCTTTGGAAACTTTCCTACAGGTGGTCTCTACCAATCCCATCCCAGCTCAGGTCATGTGCTGAGGACATTTGCATGGACAAACCCACGGGACCCTCCGTTGGAGATTTCCATGCGAACAAAGCGAAAGCCAAATAGAAATGTGTAGGGCTCCAATAGGAACAAGCATGGGCCCCCGGGGCAAATGTCAGGCCAAGTCCTATGGGAGCTGGACATAATTTTCCAGCAAAGCCTGCCACTGGCAGGGTGGCTTGGTAATCACCCCTGACAGACAGCTCCAAGCAGAACCCAAAGAGGATTAATATTTCGCCTGCAGTTACACAGCAAGAGGATGACATAGACCTTTGATTTTGCCATCTTGCACTCCCTCAACAAGAACGCACTTCCTGGATGAGATAATTTAATTAGTATTTGTCCAGCACCCTGCAGTGAAAGGCGATCACCCACTCCTTCCATCCTCTGAAGGGGCTGAGTAATCCACGGTCTCGATGCCACTTAATCTAAAATGTTTGGGTGACTCGCCCTCCCCAAGAGTTCCCTCCAGGGTATTTACTTTAAGAAAACACCCATTTGCTCCTTAATTTAAACAATTCCTCTTGATTTAAATCTTAAAGAAACTACTTGGTTTTTGTTTTTGTGTCTGTGTTTGTTTACCATTGTTTTTTTTAAGATAGATGATAGATGATAGATATAGATAGATGATAGATAGATGATAGATAGATAGATAGATACATATACTAAGATATATATCATCTTTTCAGGGAACCCCTGACCCTGCTCTGCCATAAGAGCATCCTGCGATCAGTCCAATTGGCTCCTCTAGCCACTCTTACTTGGGCGTGGCCACAGAGAGATGCAGTTGAGGGGGTCTCCTCAGAGTTGCCCTTGCCTCCTAAGGATCACTGATCTTTGCACTGCCTTTTGTGTGCCTCTGAACCCTAACCCTACCATCACATCTGCTGCCCACCCTCAAATTTATTTTTAGGTTGCCCCAATTTCCCAGCCCTACCCCTCCCAGTCCCATCTTCCACCAGGAACCACAGCTCAGCTCTGTCTTTAAATGCTATCCTAGACCCATGCCACTTTGTCCCAATGCGCTCTCTTTGCATCATCCTGAAACCTCCCAGACCCTGCTTTAAGACACCCTAGGCCTGAATAACAAACATTTGCTATGGTAAATCCCATCCCCTGCTTTCCAGATAACTTCTCCTTAACAGAGATAAGCTGCCAGGCAGACAGATAACAACTGGGATATGCAGTTATTAAGGGCAGATTTTAAAATGACAAAAGGATACATTTAAAAATAAAGCCCACTTGAAAATCAGCTTCCCTTCCAACTCAATCACATTCAGACGGCCTGCTCAGCAGCTCCTTATACGGAGAGATTCCAGCTCCCATTGGCTTCAGGGTATCAGAGGAGCGTTGCCATGGCAACATGGAAGGCCCAGACACCTGAAGCGGGAAGTGGAGGACACAGCGCCTCCCCCTCTCTCACGCACCTGGAGTGGCCAGCACGACCCCAGTCAGCTGCCTAAGCCAAGGCAGGGAGCCCTACAGCCAACATTCCCACCCACGGCGGGGACCCTGGGGTTAGAGCTGAGCTAAAAGAAAGTGGATGGGGGTAGCAAAGGAGCCAGCAGGCAGGGCCTGATTTTCTAGGACCTCAGAGGAAGACTCAGGGATGAAGGCAAGTACTGGGGCACATATGAATGGTCACTGAGGCAGGCAGCAACTTTCATGCCTGCGTGACTGAAAGGGCTCCCTAGTCCTGGTTTCCCTTTGCCAGGCAGGAGTCCCAGCACAAGCCAGTTTCTATCATAGCCATGAATGACCCAGACCAACGCTGACCACCCATCCCCAGGCTCCCACCCACCAAACCTCACAGCTTTGGGCATCCCTAACAGACATCACAGGTCATCCCTGACACCCTCGACATTGCAGGCCACACCCTGGCTTTCCAAGGTTTCACACCATAGTCACCACTCCCTTTCTGATGCCACAAACAATTCTCTGAGCTCCCAGATGTCATCAAACCTTGGGTGTCACCATTGCCTCACAACCAATTACTGAACTTCCTTTGACCTGACCATCTCATGACTGTAGTTTCTGTCACGGAATGGGCTGAGCGTCCCCCACTCCCACATCACACATGGACCCCCAGCCGTCCCAGCCTCTCCCTAGCGAGCCAGTCCTCCTCCTCATGTTCTAACTGATGCGTGCACCCCCCCCACCATGCTTCCCAGCTCTTACACCCTCCATGACTTCACACCTACATCCTTCTAGCTGGTCCTCAAGGAGCACAGCCAGAGAACGCCTGCACCCAGATTCTCAATACCCTGACATCATGCAACCCCATCCTGCCACCCCCAGCCAATGCTGGAGGCCAGGCTGGAGGGCTCTCTGTTAGAGGTTTATCCCACCTGCTGAAAGCTCATCATGCCTTTTGTCTCCAGGGCACTGCCATTAGCAGAGATGTCTTCCTCGCAAATGTATAGAAATGTGTGTGTGTGTGTGTGTGTGTGTGCGTGTGTGTGTGTGAGAGAGAGAGAGACTGCAGCAGCCTCTGCCTGAGTCTATGCCAACCAGCTCATGCTTTAGTGCTTTCCTGATTAGACTGCACCCCCACCATTGGTTCCACACTGGCTCATAAGAAACACATCTGAGGTCCCTTCCATCCCCTGGCTTGTCACATTGACCTCTTGATCCTAACTCCTTACTAGACTCTTGACATCACAGCTCTCCTCCTCAACTTTGGGGGTTCCAACTCTGGGTAAAGGCCACCCCACCAGACCTCAATCCTGAAAATACCCCCCATGAAGGGGGAGGAAGAGACAGGTAACACTGAAAAGAACCCCCTAGGCCTGACACTTGCATCAGCACCAAATAAAAACAAGTCGAAGCCCACCCTGAACCCTGCAGCTCACCTGACTCTCACTTCTGTCTCCAATGGGCACCAGCACTGCCTGCTTCTCACCCTCTGAGGGACTCATTTTCTGTTCATGGCTTTGACCCACTCTTGGACTGGGGGACACTCTCTGGCCATAACCTCTGCCTCCTGCCTCAGTAATAGTCACGCCTGTCCCCGCGTTTGGGCTGATTTCAGCCACTCCAGGAAAACACATCGCCCCTTCTGGTCTCACCCAGGACCACAAGGCGAGTCCTCCAGGCCCAAGCAGCAGGACCTACTAGCATCGGGGGCCTCTGCTGTACTCAGAGACTGCATTAGTGGAACTTTCTGTCCAAAACCCCTCGGAGCCTCCTCCCCACCACTCCCCATAAACACCAGCATCAACAGCAGCATCCACAGAGAGAGACTGGAGAGGGGACTTCTGTGCTGGTCAACATGTGCTCGGAACACAGGCCCAACTCTCGGCAGCAGGAAGAGAGCATGGTTGGCACTCTGAGGCTTACCTTCCTCATGTCTTTGCCAAAGGTCTCACTGTAGGTCGTGCCAAGGATTTCAAACTGCACGTACGGATTCGAGCTGTCTTCCCGAAACTCCATCACTCC
Source organism: Hippopotamus amphibius kiboko (assembly GCF_030028045.1). Taxonomy (NCBI): domain Eukaryota; kingdom Metazoa; phylum Chordata; class Mammalia; order Artiodactyla; family Hippopotamidae; genus Hippopotamus; species Hippopotamus amphibius. Next base: position 52,836,742 of record NC_080190.1, on the reverse strand, counting down.
TGTGAGGCCAGTGATGTGGCCCTGCAGGAAAGAAAGAAAAGCCATGGGAGGGGGAGGGCAAACATGGATGGGTAGGGGATGGAGTCCCAAAGGCAAGGAAGAAAGAGGAAGTGGTCACCAAGAAGGAGGCAATCAAGGTCTGGGAAGCAATGGACACGCTGTAATAAGGAAAGAGTTGCTGGCAGTCTTGAGGCCTCGGAGCAAGATCAACACTCCCTAGGCCATGGTTCACAAGCGAAGTTCCTAAGGTTTGCCCCATCATTCATGCCATTGACGTGATCAGAGCATCTGCTCTGTGCCACACACCATGCTAGCCCTGAGATTAGAGAGGAGCGGCTTTTGTCCCCACCCTCCTGGAGCTCAGAGTCTTTCACTGCAACCTGCTCTAGAGGCTCACCTTAGCCTGAGCCAAGGGGGAAGGCCAAGGTCAGCAAGAGCCATCTCAGGCATGTGCTGGGAAGTGGCGGGGCAGCAAGCTTGAGCATTGGAGATCAAAACCCAGCTCAAGTCCTGGCTTTGCCATCTTGGGCAAGTCATCTCCCATCTCCCAGCTTCAGCCTGGAATTAATTAGACCCACGTCACAGAGCCTGCAAGGACCGAAGGAGAAAATGTGCACAAAGCGTGCTGTCTGGCACAGACTGGATATGCGGGGTGGGCCGGCTCTACACCTCTCTCCGTGGGCTCTGAAGGAGCAGGTGGCGGAGGGGCTGAGTGAGCCTGTGCTGAGCACTTTTCTTTCTTCCAGCCTGGGGTGGGGGTCTCGTCCAGCCTTGATCTCCCACAGACTGTGAGCAGGGAGAGTCTCAGAGAGCGAGCTGGCCCCAAAGGGGCCCCTGCTCAGGCTTGGGCTGTAGCAGATTCAAACCAACATCAGACTGCATTCACTGCTATAGAAACCATGCAGAATTTATTGTGACCGAGACTCCTGGCACTATAGATTTCCCTAAATGTCCTTTCGAAGCCTCTCAAAGCCAATTCACTCTAACAAGTCTTCTGTGGGTTACCCAATTCACTTCAAATCCAGTCGTTTGATGGATTTAGTCTCACACCTAAGCACATGGGGCACACGGATGTCCTACATGCTGAGGTGTGACACGAAATCCACCAAGTCACAGGTATGCTGATGCATGCACAGGGATGCACACACACACACTCACACATGCACACACACGTGTGCGCACACACCACACACACGCACACACACCACATGCATGCACACATGCACATGCACACACGCATGCACACACACTCACACGCGCGCACACGCATGTTCACACACATGCACACACACCACACACATACACACACCACACATGCACACACACATGCACACATGCACACCACACACACATGCACACACGCACAAACGTGCACACACGTGCGCGCACACACACACACAAGGTGAGGTCTTGCTGAGTAGTACATGCACTGCCAACTGAGACAAACTCTCCAGGGGACAGTGGCAGCCTGCACAGTGGGGTATCTGGCAGGCATGAGCAAGCCGGGTGCCTCCACTTTTTTACTTACTTGTGACCTTGGGCAAGTTATATAACCTCTCTGAATACGAATCTCCTTATATAAAATGGAGATAATAATAACACATATCCATGACCCCCATCTCACCAGCCCCTCAAATGCTGGGACAGGAAGAGTGGCAAGGGGAGAGGTCTGGGAGGGGCCTGGCTGGGTGACCACAGAAAGAGCTCAGCCTCCTGGAGGGGCAGAGAGTGGGGGTGCGAGGAGGGGCTTGTCTGTGGCCTTGGCCTGGAGGGTGCCCTTTGCACACACCTTTTTGATCGTGTCCAGCATGGACCTCCCTCCGTTCCATGGCTTGGTGGACTTGCGGATGCAGTTGAGGCTTGCCATGCTGTGCCACTTCCGGTCCTCCAGCTTCCTGTGAAAGGCATTGGCCAGCATCAGGACACTGTCGTACAGGTAGAGGTTGGAGATCTGCAGAGACAAAGATGGTGAAATCCTTTCCACTGGTGCATTTCCAGGTATGGGGAGAAACCAGCAGAGGGTTGGAGAGACTCAGGATGACAACACTGAGAAGTGGGACCCAATGTCTTGGCCATGATCCTCTGGCTTCCAGGTGGTCATCCAAGCACCCAGACAGGTGCTGGAGTTCTCAGTAGCATCAGACCTGGCCTGCTACAGGAACTAGAGTGAGAGGTGGATCTGTACATCAACAGAACCAGCTTGATCAGCACCATGACTGAGACTTGGACACAACTCTACGCAAGACTGGAGGAGCCACCCCATTCAGGTAACAAAGGATGGAGGGAAGGAGGGGCAGAAAGCTCGGTCTAGGAGGATTAGGATAAACGGTGGTGAGCATTGTAGGGAGGGCACCAATTTGGAGAGGCACGAAGGTTCAAAGAAGCTGGGCCAGGTAGGGCAGCTTCCACCAGCAATTTTGGCAAAGAATGAGTTAGTAAAGACTTGAGACTTTGTGGGCCTTATCAGTCTCTTTTGCAACTGTTCAACCATGCTGTTCTAGCAGGAAAGCTGTCCCAAATGATACATAAACAGACGGTGTGCCAATAAAACTTTATTTAGAAAATAGACAGTGGGCCACAGCTGGCTGAACCCTGGGTCAGAGGGACTGAAAACAGTTCAAGATGTCTGCATCAAGGGGGTAGTAGGGAGGCCAGGATCAAGGATGGAGGCATGCTGAGCCTCGTGGGCCAAGCTAAAGAGGAACAACATAGGTGACTTTAGGATCTGTGCCTGAAATCAGATCTGTGCCTTTGAAAGACCACTCTGGTCCCTGGACAGGCCTAGGAGAGATGGTGCCCTGAGTGACAGTGGCAGCTTGTGTGAGATTCCGGAGGCCACGGAGCCACTTTTCAGTGGCATCACTGCTGGCTAGGGGAAGCATTTGGAATTGGCAACTGTGAGCGCCTGAGAACTACCCCTCTGCTTAGCTGTCCACAGTAGACCTGGATCTTAGAGGAGACGCAGTCCACCTCAGCACCCTTGAGAGCATGGTAGTGAGGGAGAATTTGTAATAACAATAGGAAGAGCGGCACCACAGCGGTGAGATGCAGGTGTAGGACAGGTCTGGGCCACCCTCCTGACCATGATTAAGATCCTGCTCAGCATGAGCCTGGACTCCAGCAGTCACATGAGCCCTTGGCAGGGAGGAGGGCGGCCCTGCTCTCAGGTGTTACCACCAGCCCACCCCAACCTGCTCCTCCAAGGGGTTGTCGTGAAGCATGAAGAGGGGGACGAAGTAACGTCCATCCTCTGTCAGGTTTGTGACCCCTCACAGGTAACTGTTGCACAAACAACCGTTAGCCAAAGTGGGTCAAGGGGATGATTGTCTGCACACCTCAGCAGCAAGGTGTCTGCTAAAAATATTTCAGAAAAACAAAATCACCGGATATAAATAGGAGAATACGTTGGCCTCACAGGACTCCTGGGAAGATCAAATAGGATCCTTGGGCTGTAGGAAGAATTCCTGCCGCCTCCCACTGCTCACCAGTATGCCCCTCACACTCCCAACACCTCCATGCTTTGTTCTCAGCCAGCAATTCCCTTCCTCACACATCTTAGATGGGATACCCCCAAAGCACGGGCCCAGACAGGAACTTGGGTGTTGGGAACTGTCCTCTGCAACCGCGATCAGAGGTGGCCCAATGGAGCCGGTCCAGGGCATCACACACATCTGCTCCATCGTGCCCCTTCCCCAACTCATGCTGACCTCCGGGGGTCATCTCTGCCATGACAAGTCTGAGCAGAGCTGACCTCTTCCTCCATGGATGTCCTTGTGCTTGACCATTCCTGCACAGCCCTGTCCTATCCTCCCTCAACCAGTGTCCTTGCAGCGGGCACAGGACGTATGCCACTAAGTCCTGTGTGCCTGACACCTCTCCATTCTGTAGGTGTAAGAAACAGATGGAGGGTGGACAGGAGATGTCTCAGAGGTGGCAGGAGCATGCCTGGCATGACAAACCACTGCTGATTTAAACAAGGTCCTCAGGCCATAGGGAAGCAGGCATGTCAGTGTCTGATGACCTTTCTCAGGGTCCTGCACCACATAGGGAGAGAGGTCACTCCCACCACCGGGAACTCACCCCCTGTCCTTCAGGGAACACCATGACAGGATGCTGTCTCCCACCTCTTGAACCCTGAGGGCATATCCTTGAGGAGAAAGATTAACCCACTCCCTGCTCTTGCCAGCCTCTAGCTCTCAGGACCCCCTACTATTGCAAAATTATTTCTGGTATGTCTACCTCCCCTCTGAAATACAAACCAATAATGGAGATATTCTAAGAGGATGCAAGCCATTTAGAGTTCACTTGGTTTTATTTTTTTTTTATTTTATTTTTCCAAAAGAATAACTCAAAGTTGAGAGTCTTTGCTGATGTGAAGATTTCTCTTCTCAAGACGCTCATGGATCTCCCAGCCACCCACTCACAGCCAACACTATTCAACCAGCTGGGACCCTCTGACCCACATCCCTGCCTATACATGCACGTGTGTGTGTGCACACACACACACACACACATACACACACACACACACACACACACACACACACACACACACACACACACACACACACACACACACACACGGCAACACCTCCCCTGCAGTGGCCCAGACTAGCACCCAGTGGAATTTCCTTTTTTCCCTCCAGCACTTCTATTTACAATAAATTAAGGTACTTAATTACGTAAGTGATTCATACAATACAAATGAATGAATGCAGAAAGGCCTCTCATGAAGAGGAAAAAACAGGATGTGACTCAGAAAGGCCAAAGAAGAACGGGCTTGAGCACTGCTCTTTTCCAGGTCTATATATTTTCACCATATCTAGAACCCAGGACGAACCAAGTCACACAGTTGGTGCTTAATGCACCTTTGATGGATGGATGCATGGTGGATGGATGAATGATTTTGGATGGATGGGTATGTGGGGGCAAGTGAGGAAGATGGGTGGATGGATGGATGGATAGATGGATGGATCTCTGCTAAGCATGTACATAATGATCTTTGTTCACAAAAAGAAAATATAGAAAATAGCAGGAAAAAGAGATTTTCTGCCTCCAACTTTGACTTGAGAGGGTACCTCCTTTGTTCAAACAAAAACTTGGTTCTCGTTTACAGCTTGCTCAGAAAGTCCTCTTGATCCTTACTAGGAGCTGTTTCCATCTTCTACACTCGCTCCTGCGCCTTCTTCTATAAGGTACTGTCTCAATACTTCTCCCTGCCTTAGGCAGAAGCTAACACTCCAGTATTGATCTGTGGCTCCACGGGCTGCTCACCAACCTCAGCATCCTCACTTAGGTGACCTGCTAGGTTCACTGGTGGGTATACGAAGGAAGGGATGCTACCCTCACAGTCTGGTTGTCCAGAGAAAGGACTTTTAGAGGAAAATATCAAGAACATATAGTAAAAAGGCAGCCTCTGCTTGGAGCTCCCTCCAGGTCCTGAAAAACATAAGAAAAGCCTTTCCTCAGGGTGGGTGGGTGAAGACCAGTGTCTGAGCATCCCAGCTTGTTCAAGCCAGGACCCTGAGCCAAGAGGAGAGGTGTAGAAGGACAGAGGCTCCCAGCTGCATGGACCCTCACTCGCTGCTGGTCTCAAGCAGCGAACAGCTTGAGCTGGAGCTAAAAGGTCACAGGGGCAGAGAAGGGGCACTGGCCAGAAGGGCTCTTGCCTCTCTCTCACACATCTCAGATGAGGTCCAGCACAGAGTTCACTAGCAAAAGACAGACAAGCAGAGCAGACACTGTCACCTCATCCCTCTGCTAGCAGCAGCCCGAGGCTCTAGCTGGCCTAAGGAACACTGTAGCACAAAAGTGACAAAAAACTATAAAAGCATTTCGGGTGAGAGCAGACTTGAGAAGCTAAAGAGAGGCCAAAGTGCCAAGGCCAAGGGCATGACAGAGGAAAGATCCAGATGCACAGCAAAACACCTGGGACCAAGTCAGAGTAAAGTCAGAGGCAGACAAAGGCCAGAGCCGGGAGGGGCCTGAGGCTTTCCTGGGAGCCTGTGGCCTCCATTCTAAGTGGATACACCGCTGCAAGGGGCCGGGCTGATCCAGTTAGCCACACTAGAGATGCACACCAGGGTTCCCTTCTGTACAATTCTTTTGTCTTCTTTGGTACAACTCTCATTCTATCACATGTGCAGCTTAGCCTGGGGCCTGGAAGGATGAGCAAGAGTTTTGGATTCATCACAACCCAGGCCAGCTCCACTCACTGCTGAACCCCTGAATGGACAGCAGCACACGAATATAGCATGTGCTTAATAAATGCTCACTGTATGCGTGAATTGAATCTCCTCTTGAACTCACTTGTGAGGTGATGCTGAACAAGTCATTTAAAGCTCTAGCCTTATCTTTTTTTTTTTTAGGACTTCCCTCTACTTATTTTTTTTAAGCTCTTTATTGGAATATAATTGCTTTACACTCTTGTGCCAGCTTTTGAGGTACACCAAAGTGAATCAGCTCTATTTATGCATATATCCCCATATCCCCTCCCTCCTGCGACTCCCTCCCATCCTCCTTGTCCTGGCCCTCTAAGCCATCACCTTTGTTATACAGCAACTTCCCAGTAGCTACCTATTTTACAGTTGGTAGTGTATATATGTAAATGCTACTCTCTCACTTCATCCCAGCTTCCCTTTCGCCCCCCACACCTTCAACGCCATGTCCTCCAGTCCATTCTCTGCATCTGCATTCTTATTCTTGCCCTGTCACTGGGTTCATACCATTTTTTATTTTTTAGATTCTGTATATATGAGTTAGCATACAGTATTTGTTTTTCTCTTTCTGGCTTACTTCACCCTGTATGACAGACTCTAGGTCTATCCACCTCATTACATTTAGCTCCATTTCATTCCTTTTTATGGCTGAGTAATATTCCATTGTATATATGTGCCACATCTTCTTTATCCATTCATCTGTTGATGGGCATTTAGGTTGCTTCCATGTCCTGGCTATTGTAAATAGTGCTGCAATGAACATTATGGTACATGTTTCTTTTTAGATTATGGTTTTCTCAGGGTATATGCCCAATAGTGGGATTACTGGATCATATGGTAGTCCTATTTTTAGTTTTTTAAGGAACCTCCAAACTGTTTTCCATAGTGTCTAGCCTTATCTTAATGACAATAAAATACAATGTGATCAGTGGCCCTGGAGAGGTGCAGTGGGCTCTGATTTAGGCACTCTGTGAAATGCAGATGGTGATATCCCTGTGAGTCAAGTACCATCCTAAACTCTTTGCATGCATTTCTGTTTTTGGAGGGAATAGGGACCAAAAGGAATGAAAGGGGAAATAAAGGACCCAAGCAGGCTCCTGACTTGAATGTGGGTGAGCTGAGAGCTCGTCCACGGGTGTCTCTGGTGCTGGGACCCAGTGTGGGTCAGCACACAGAAGCATTGGGACTATTGTGAAGAGAAGCTTCTATCAGCCAACACCACTCGCCTTCTCCTCCAACGCCCCTTGGTCCGAAAGCTTTTCAAGGGCAAGCAGGAGTCATATCTGGCTTCTGCAGCTTCTGGGTCCAAAGACTGAGCAAGGAGCAGCCCTGAGCCACATGTCCCCAGCACTGCCTGAAATCTCTCACCTGGGCTCATGTCCCTGGCTTCCTCCTGGTCCAGCAGCAAGGTGACGACTGCCACAGCCCCCTGGGCCTGAGCCGGGCCCTTCAAGTCTGCATGTCCTGAGGTGTTGCAGGGCCGCTCTTTGAGGAAAAGGCTACTTCTCTGCTCCCAGGGTGTTTTATAAAAGCTGCCAATCCAGGGAGGCCCGGAGTGAGGGCCTCTACAATACCCTGACCCAAGTTCCTGAAAGACAGGTGGCTTGGCCCACTTCAGAGGCTTGACATTTGCACAGCAGGGCTCAGGCACAGGAGCCTGGGGCACAGCCAGTCCTGCAGCAAGACAACCCAGGTGCATGGGGGAGGGGAGAAGGCAGGCAGGATGTGACTAGAATGGGGGCAGCTGCAGCCTAGTACCTGTGGGAGATGCCATGCCCTGCACCCTGTCACCTGCTGCCCATCCCCTGCCCTGGCTTAGGGGTTTCACCCCTAGGGAAGCTTCCAAACATCCTCTCTACATGGTCACCTCCCACGGCCACTGCATAGTTCAGGTGCCCTCACTTCTCCCTGTGGAGATGGCAATCCCTGTTTACCTTGTCTCCCAGCCCAGGCCCTCCACTTCCACCCTGTCCCGAGCTGTCGTTCTCAGATGCACGTCCTGCCCTGTCACATCTCCAAGGGCTACACCCCTAGCCTTGGTGCCCTGCAGCTGCCCTCATCTCTGATTGATTTCCCAACACTTCTTGCCTCTCATCCCTTGCTTCGGACACACTGAATTCAGCCCCTGCTCTCCTTGGCTTCTGGGCCTTTGCATATGGCACTCTCCATAACTGGAACATGCTACTAAATGGAGATTAAAATTCCCAACTTATTTGGAGTTTGTGAGTATTCAGAGAGACAGCATTTGTGAAACGTCTAACATAGGAACTGGCACATAATAAGTGCTTCAGGGGTGTTTATACAATTACTGGATGTTGAACAAATAGTTTTACATCTGCTCTTAGGAAGAAACACCGATGTAAAGAGATGTCAAAGTGTTTGGAAAGAGGATGCCTCTTAACAGGAGTGTGGAGGACAGAAGCCACACTGGGAAAGGGAATAGGACCTCCAGATGGGTGCACTCCACGTGGAACCAACCATCTGTAATCAGAATCTGGGGTACGTGCTTCCATGAGATGGGGACGTCCTGGCAAGCCTTGCATTTCTAAAGTCAATTCCTTATGTAAGAGGCAGGCCCTTAGAAGGGAACAAGGAAGGTGAGGACACATCTGCGGGAGACGTAAGAGAGAATTCAGTCGTGAGCTCTTGACCGCGGCTTTAGCTCTTGAAAAACCCAGGTAGACATTCCTGGCTGCTGGATAATTAAAGTCCAATCACATGAAGCCAACTGAGGACCAAGGATGGAAAGATTTTTTTTTAAAACAGTTAACATCCCAAATCCCCATTACATCAGTAACTATATTTTATTTAGGAAAATCCCTTGTGTCAGCAGGAACAAAGTCTACCAGTAAAGTTGTTAAATTGATCTTCATGAGAAAATGAGAATTTACTTTGGAGTCAAGACCCAGAGGGAGAAAATAGAGGGTGGCTAGAGTAAGGGAAGTCAGCAAGATGTGGAGAGAGGATGAGGCACTGGGTAGAGAGGGTGGGGCAGTAGGGAAGCGAACATTCCTCATCCGGGAAGACTTAGAACCTTAGAGGCTATTTGCTCAGCTACAATGCGAAAGTCCCACCCCAACCTGCCCCATATGCGGCAATCCATCTCTGAGACTTGGATTTGTTGTCTTGTTGAAATCAGGAAAGACATTGATTTCCCACCTGGATCGGTATTGGGTGAGGTAGAGGCAGCCCCATCAGAAGCTCAGATGCTATCTGTTTATTTCCTTACTGAGTCCCTAGAAGCAGGATTAGGTCCAGGAGTAATGAAAATAGAAGTCCCCCGTAAAATGTGCTGAGCTCTTCAGGAGAGGCGTACGTGTCCAGTCCTATCTGGACCTCAGCAAGCTGAGACCTGTGCCCACCCCCGTCAGACTGGAAGGGTGAGGTGCCGGAGAACGATGGCCCTGCTGGGTCGCCGGCTGTCTGGCCCCCGCAACGCTCTGTGTGTGTTTCTCTGCAGTAAATCTGAGAATTTAGGCAAGTCATATTAAGGTGCTCCAGCCTCATCTCCCTTATACTCCAGGGGCCCAGGGAACTGTTGTGCCTCCACATCATCAAGGTACAAATCATCCTGGAAGGCAAAGGAAGATGAATGGCAGGCCAGGCTCATAGCCACACGGGCCAGCTGCATCTCGCCACCAGACCATTATCCGCCCACCACCAAAGCCGAAAATGTGGGAAGTGTTTTCATTAAGAAAGGCTGTGTTTCCTCCAGGCTTCTAAAGAGCCCCGTTTTCTCTTGCCTCCATCATTAATCAAGGAAAGTAGACTGGGCAGGGAGACCTCACAGAGGCAAACAGCAGGAACTGACCTCTGACCAGATCCTCAGACAGACTCTGGTCGCCCAGCAACGTCAGACAAGCAGCCGGCAAGAGGGTCCAGCTGGGAGGACAAGGTGACGCCCAGATGTCACAGCTTGAGAAATCCATCTCCAGGCGAGACCTCTCGGCCAACCTGCTGCCAGCCCACCCGTCCTGAGAGCAGCACCACGGCCAGGCCAGAGGAGGGAGCAGATGGTGGCAGAAGGCAAAGAGGATGGGGATCTCTGCTCATGTTGAATCCGAGATGGGGGGAGGGGGGAGAGTTGGGGGTGGGCAGAGCGTTTGCTATACCCAAGGCTCTCTGGCCTCCAATTGTACACGTGGCCACCTGCGGCCAGAACTGCAACCAGCTGCACCCAAGGAGACCACCTGTGCAACTGTCCCTGACAAAGGCATCCATGATCACACTTCCCCACTCTGGCTGTTACATGTTCCAGCTGGGTCTTTAGGGTGAAATAGGTCAGTGAAAGTGACATGAAGTCCAAGGCAGCTCTGGTATGAGGAAGCTCAGTGTTGCTCCAGAGGAAAGGATTCTACAGGCAGGTTGACAAACAACTTGTAAGCAGGGGAAGAGTCCAGAAAGCCTTAAAGAAACAGGAATGCGTGGGGGAGAGGGGAGGGAGGGAGGAATGCTTTAATAGATTGAGCGAGGAAGGAGCTATCTATCTATCCACCTATTAAGCCAACCCACAATTTTAAAATTCACAAGGAAGAGAAATTCCAACCTGAGGGAGCATTTTATAATAATATCACATTAGCCCCCGCAGCCTAATTCAAGGATCAGACTCCACAGTGACCAGACAACACAGCTTCTCTCATTCACCTGTCCCCCTTTGAAAACATATCTGAATAGAAATGGGGTAACAATGTGACAATGTGTCTGTTAGGTCAATTCGAGCCCTGCAGTCACAGGGCAATGCAGTTCTGGAGATCCAGGATGCTACAGACGCTTCTCTGAGCAAGGCTGCCCATGAAACCTGAGCAAAGTCTCAGGGGTCCTCAGGGTCTAATTGTCACTTTTATTACTGGCTGAGTCAGACAGGCCCTAAACTAACTGTTGAGAAAACAAGAAAAAGAAACACCCAAATAATACAGTGCTTTGTAAGGAAAAATAAACAACAGCACTGCACGCTGGCAAAGGCAACACTTTTGGAGCCACTAGAAGCCACTTATTTAGGTACTTTCCTTCCAAAAGACGTTCTCTTTACTAAATAGGAACCAAATGGATTTGCTGTAATAGTGCCTTGTTGGCTTTGGAGCACAGAAAGCCCTGACCACAGGCCTAATAGAAGATGGAACTTCTGAGGCCAGCTCAGCACAGAAGCAGAGAGATGGATGATCTTGTAAAAATTCCCTGTTTTGATGGTCCTTTTGAAAACTTCAAATCCAGAATTATCATCCCAAGAGCAGCCATCTGGGGGGAAGAACTAAAGATGGACTTGAAAGCTCCATTTCCAAAAGGATTTTCATTAATTTCATCAAGACAAAGTTAATAAGCCATGACATCAATGTTATTTTTTTTCTTTCAGTTGGTTGTGCTAAACATGTTAGAACCTTCTCGATAAATCTCACAGCTAGAGGCTAGCAGAAATTAGTTTGCCTTCTACACTGTCATTAAAAAAGAAAGAAGTGGTAATAGCTACTGAGGAAACTTGAAGGGAATGGCTTGTAAATGAGATGAATCTACAAGCTGCCCACATGGTTGTTGGGTAGATGAGTAAATAAATCCACATTCGCCTCTCTTCACAGCCCGCCCAAGGAAGCGATGCAACAAATGGAGATAGATTCCTTTCATAAAGTATTTTATTTATAGATCTATAAAGAGGCTTCTAGAGACAGTTTAACTTATGTTAAGACCTGCATTCTTAACAGATTCACCCCATCAGACCTTATCGAAAGTCTCCAAGGAGCAGAGTCTTGTCTGAAGAGCTAAGCAGGTCGCAAAGACAGGGCCTCACCTCTCCCACACAAGGCAGCACTGATTGAATTCCTGCGTGACAGATGCGGACAGTAAGTGGTGCTCGAGCTGGTGATGAAGCGCTGCACAGGTGGGAAGTGCTCTCCCACCCACTGTGAGGCTTTCCAAGAGCATGCTCTTGAAGAGAGCAGACTACATCTTATAAAAAGTAATGAAGCTAGGGGCTTCCCTGATAGTGCAGTGGTTAAGAATCCACCTGCCAATGCAAGGGACATGGGTTCTATCCCTGGTCAGGGAAGATCCTACATGATGCGGAGCAACTAAGCCCATGCACCACAACTACTGAACCTGCGCTCTAGGGCCCATGTGCCACAACTACTGAAGCCCGCGCACCTATGGCCTGTGCTCCACAACAAGAGAAGCCACTGCAATGAGGAGCCTGTGCACCACAATGAAGAGTAGCCCCTGCTCACCTCAACTAGAGAAAGCCCATGCACAGCAACGAAGACCCAATGCAGCCAATAAATAAATAAATAAATTTATTTTTTTTAAAAAGTAATGAGGCCATGTTTAGCCTTTCTGTGGAAACCCCGAACACACCTGGCTGCCTCCTCTAGAATGAAACTGTTAATAGCTCAATCTTGTTCTAATTGCTTTCTATATGTACTCTCCTTCAATTTTCATTATGACTCTGAGGAGTAGGTAGTATTCTTTTTTTTAATAAATTTATTAACCACTGCGTCACTGGGGAAGTCCAAGGTAGGTAGTATTCTAACCCCCAATTTACAGAGAAGGAAACCGAGGCACAGAATGACAAATAAATAATAATAAATTAAACAGTTAGTTAGTTACTAGAGGTACTGGAATTTGAACCCAAGCAAGCTGGCTCCGTGCTGTTGCCGCTGTTGCTTCTACTTCTACTACAGCTACTGATACTATTAACATTACTACTACTGTGTCCCAGCTCCTCCTTCCCCACCTCCCCCTGTCCTCAAGTCTGTTCTCTACATCTGTGTCTTTTTTTTTAAAGCTTTTATTGGAATGTAATTGCTTTACACTGTTGTGCCAGTTTTTGCTGTACAACAGTAAATCAGCTGTATTTATACACATATCCCCATATGCCATCCCTCCCTGACTCCCTCCCACCCTCCCTATCCCAGCCCTCTAAGTCATCACCCATCATCAAGTTATCTCCCTGTGTTATGCAGCAGCTTCCTACTAGCTATCTATGTTACATTTGGTAGTGTATATATGTCAATACTGTTCTCTCACTTTGTTCCAGCTTCCCCCTTCGCCCCCCACCCCGTATCCTCAAGTCCGTTTTCTACATCTGTATCTTTATTCTTGCCCTGTCACTGGGTTCATCAGTACCAATCTTTTAGATTCCATATATATGAGTTAGCATATGGTATTTGTTTTTCTCTCTCTGGCTTACTTCATTCTGTATGACAGGCTCTGGGTCCATCCACCTCACTACCAATAACTCAATTTCATTCTTTTTTAGGCTGAGTAATATTCCACTGTATATATGTGTCACATCTTCTTTATCCATTCATCTGTTGATGGGCATTTAGGTTGCTTCCATGTCCTGGCTATTGTAAATGGTGCTGCAATGAACATTGTGGTACATGTTTCTTTTTGGATTATGGTTTTCTCAGGGTATATGCCCAGTAGTGGGATTGCTGGGTCATATGGTAGTTCCATTTTTAGTTTTTTAAGGAACCTCCTTACTGTTTTCCATGTGGCTGTACCAATGTACATTCCCACCAACAGTGCAGGAGAGTTTCCTTTTCTCCGCACCCTTTCCAACATTTATTGCTTCTAGATTTTGTGATGATGGCCATTCTGACTGGTGTGAGGTGATACCTCATTGTGGCTTTGACTTGCATTTCTCTAATGATTACTGACGTTGAGTATCTTTTCATGTGTTTGTTAGCAATCTGCATATCTTCTTTGGAGAAATGTCCATTTAGGTCTTCCACCCATTTTTGGAATGGGTTATTTGCTTTTTTGGTATTAAGCTGCATGAGTTGCTTGTATATTTTGGAGATTAATCCTTTGTCCGTTGCTTCACTGGCAAATATTTTCTCCTGTTCTGAGGGTTGTCTTCTTGTCTTGTTTATGATTTCTTTTGCTGTGCAAAAGCTTTTAAGTTTCATTAGGTCCCATTTGTTCATTTTTGATTTTATTTCCATTATTCTAGGAGGTGGGTCAAAAAGGATCTTGCTTTGATGGATGTCATAGAGTGTTCTGCCTAGGTTTTTCTCTGAGTTTTATAGCACCTAGCCTTACATTTAGCTCTTTAACCCATTTTGAGTTTATTTTTGTGTATGATGTTAGGATGTGTTCTAATTTCATTCTTTTATATGTAGCTGTCCAATTTTCCCAGCACAACTTATTGAAGAGGCTGTCTTTTTTCCATTGTATATTCTTGCCTCCTTGTCAAAGATAAGGCGCCCATATGTGCATAGCTTTATCTCTGGGCTCTCTATTCTGTTCCGTTGATCTATATTTCTTTTTTTGTGCCAATACCATACTGGCTTGATCACTGTAGCCTTGTAGTATAGTTTGAAGTCAGGGAGCCTGATTTCTCTAGCTCCGTCTTTCCTTCTCAAGATTGCTTTTGGCTATTCAGGGTCTTTTGTGTTTCCATACAAATTGTAAAATTTCTTGTTCTAGTTCTGTGAAAAATGCCATTGGTAACTTGATACGGATTGTGCTGAATCTGTAAATTGCTTTGGGTAGTATAGTCATTTTCACAACGTTGATTCTTCCAATCCAAGAACATGGTATGTCCCTCCATCTGTTTGTATCATATTTTATTTCTTTCATCAGTGTCTTATAGTTTTATGCATACAGGTCTTTTGCCTTCTTAGGCAGGTTTATTCCTAGGTATTTTATTCTTTTTGTTGCAACAGTAAATGGGAGAGTTTCCTTAATTTCTCTTTCTGCTCTTTCATTGTTAGTGTAGAGGAATGCAAGAGATATCTGTGCATTAATTCTGTAACCTGCTACTTTACTAAATTCATCAATTAGTGCTAGCAGTTTTCTGGCAGCATCTTTAGGGTTTTCTGTGTATAATATCATGTCATCTGCAAAGAGTGATAATTTTACTTCTTTTCCAATTTGGATTCCTTTTATTTTGTTTTCTTCTCTGATTGCTGTGGCTAAAACTTTCAAAACTATGTTGAATAATAGTGGTGAGAGTGGGCACCCTTGTCTTGTCCCTGTTCTTAGAGGAAATGCTTTCAGTTTTTCACCATTTAGAATGATGTTAGCTGTTGGTTTGTCATATATGGCTTTTATTATGTTGAGGTAACTTCCTTCTATGCCCATTTTCTGGAGAGTTTTTTTATCATAAATGGATGTTGACTTTTGTCAAAAGCTTTTTCTGCATCTATTGAGATGATCATATAGTTTTTATCCTTCATTTTGTTAATATGATGTATCACATTGATTGATTTGCGTATATTGTAGAATCCTTGCATTCCAGGGATAAACTCCACTTGATCATGGTGTATGATCTTTTTCATGTGTGTTGGATTCTGTTTGAGAGTAATTTTGTTGAGGATTTTTGCATCTATATTCATCAGTGATATTGGCCTGTAATGTTCTTTTTTTGTGACATCTTTGCTTGGTTTTGGTATCAGGATGATGGTGCCCTTGTTGAATGAGTTTGGGAGTGTTACATCTGTGTCTTTATTCTTCCCCTGCCACTGTGAGAGAGTAGCATTGACATATACACTACCAAATGTAAAACAGATAGCTAGTGGGAAGCAACTGCGTAACACAGGGATATCAACTGGATGCTTGGTGATGACCTAGAAGGGTGGGATAGGGAGGGTGAGAGGGAGGCTCAAGAGGGAGGGGATATGGGGATATAGTTATAAATTCAGCTGATTCCCTTTGTTGTACAGCAGAAACTGGCACAACATCGTAAAGCAATTATACTCCAGTAAAGATATGGAAAAAAATTATTACTACTGCTATTGCTACTGCTATATTACTACTACAGCTACTATTACTAATGCTGCTGTCATTACTACTACTACTACTGCTACTACTACTAACACTACTACTGCTGCTACTGCTACTAATACTGCTGCTATTACTGATGCTACTATAGCTACTACTGCTGCTACTGTGACTATTGCTGCTACTACAGCTACTGCTGCTACTGTTACTACTACTACTATTACTGTTGCTACAACTACTACAAGATCTCTATGATGTTGCTCTTAAATCTTGCTCTTTATATAGTGCCTGGGTCTCAGCAGGAACAGAGAGAGGTGCAGCGGCCAGGATTCTAGGTTCAATATTGATGATGAGCAGCCACCCAGCTCAGAGCCATGGCTTTGTTCCTCCTCCTAATGGGTGTGTGTCATTTCAGAAAGCCCTCTACTGCATTCCTCTCTGCTACCCTCAGTCTCCTTTTCTCTCTTGTCCTCCAGGACAGATTCTTTGCATCCAGTGTGTCTGATATGCAAACACAGAGCTCACCTGAGCCTTTTTTCCATGGCAAAATGGGTAACCAGACAGGAAGCACTTTCCCCTCTCCCTCCACGCCACCAGGGCCGCATGTGTTGGGGTAACGGGAAGCAGCCCTGCTTTCTCCTTGAGTAGAAGGAGTGTAGTACGGTAAGCAAGAACTGGGAGAAATGAACGGGGGATGTGGGGCAGGGCGGGAGAAGGCTGGTGTGTGTCTGCAGAAGGACAAAGCCATTCCAAGGAGAGAGAGCCTGGGAGACCTTCCCAGGAGTGAGATCTCCCAGGGTCGGGCCCCACAGAGAGCGGCAGGTGCCTCCCCGTCCTGCCTCGGGCGGGGATGAGCACACACTGCCTGGGCCACATGGCTGCACAGCACTTGCATCCACGTGGAGAGCGGGGTGATAAATACAGAGGCACCGTGAGAGGCCCTCACCTCTTCTTCCAAACTCCAGAACAGAGGAAGGCAGAACAAGAGAAAAAGGCAAGGCCCAAAGCAAGAGAAAAAGAGGAAGGCCCATGTGCCCAGGGCTCTCAAGTCCATGGCCCCACAGAGGCCTTTGGTCCACTCTCTTGGTCAGCCCTTCACCACCTTAGACCCCAGACTCTGTGATGGCTTCCCAGAGCCATGGATTTGGGAAAAGTGGAAGTTACCCTGGCTAAAATCCTGGTGTCTTCTGTGTTTCCTTATCAACCAGGAACATATTTCTAGTGTTTGCCATCTATTGGAGTGTGTTTCCTTCCCCACCAATATAAGATAACAGAATGGACTTGATGCTTTGGTAAATCACACATGTACCCAGCCCACTCTAGAGATTCTAATAACCCCCCTCCCCAAGATATGCACTCCCTAATAAGATGATACCAAGATGTTCTGAGGTAGGACTGATACTCAGGTGGCAGACACAGCCCATCTCTGTCCTACAATCCTTACACCTGGCTAAGTGAAGAAGGTGTAACTAGTTTCAAATGCTGAGTGGCAAGCATATCCCACGCCCAAACTTCTGAGAACTTTTTACAAACCCCAATGGGAGACATTTCCTTCCGTTATGTGGTTCCCACCAAGCATCAAATGAAAGTTTTCTTGGGCATGATGTTCCTAGTGAAGATGCAGATGCCAGGCTGCCAACAGTCTCCACAGTGCTTCACTGTTGCCCTCAAACATCCAGGGAGAAAGCCACCTCTCACAACAGGTGCACAGTTCCACATCCTCCTCCCAGGCCCAAGAGGAGCTAACCCCAATTGCACCTATGTCAAGAGAGTGGCAGAATGACTAACCATACACACTCTGTACTTCTCACCTTGGAAGGAATGGAGCAGGTGGGCAGGTGATGAGCCTACCCTTTTGTTCCTCCCTCCTCAGCTGGGATTCCAGCATGTTCTGGTTGACCTAAGCCTCAGAATTCAGAAGATGAGCTGGGACAGTTCCTAGTTGTTTCCATATTATTGACTTTCTACACGGAAGAGCTTAAAATAGGTTCAAAATAATGACTCCCCACAGGAAGGCTCTATCCCCAGCCCTGCCAGATGAAATCAACCCCCATAAAATAGGCATTACAGAAGCCTAAGAGACAGGCCCCTGCTTACTCCCTAAGCATGTAACTTTTACATACAAGAGGCACCCAGTGAGCTAATATGCCCTGTCTGCTGACAGTGGCCATAATTGCCTGCTAATGTGCTTAGAAGCACTGCCCAGTTGACTGGTTTCAATTTCAGTAAATGACAGAGTTTTAGTAATTAAAGGTGGTGGGCAAGAGCGCTCAGCCAGAGCTGAGGCATATACCGTGACAGGCCAAGTGTACCGGTGAGACTCCCTCCTGGAGGGAGCTTGGGAGGCAAGCACTGACCTGCAGCATCTGGAGGTAGCCTTCCTGAGGGTCGCAGAGCAGGGAGGAGATGCGGTGGTTGTTCCTCATGCATTTCTGGTTGTCCTTTGCAGATGGGAAGATCTGCCGGACCACGGTCATCCTGCCAAGGGCACTGTGGACCAGATCCAGGATCTCTGGGTCACTGATTTCCTGGGAAGATAACCAGAAATGCTTACCATTGACTCAGGAACTCATGATCTCTGCAAAAGACTTACCAGTAGTTGTCTAGGTCGACAGCCTAAATGCTGATATCAATGAGTTTGGGCCCAAGGTCAAAGAGTTCATTAGTTGCTTATTTACAAATAATACTTGCTTACCCTAAAATGCAAACACAATTATTCAACACCTTCCCTGAAGGACAGGAAAAGATACCTACAGCTAAACCACCAATGCATTGGCTTCCATGGAGTCAAACTCTAAAAGAACCAGTGCTGACAAATGTCAGGACAGGCTTTAGCTGGAATTAAAGGCTAAATTTCCTGTTGGGAGTCATCTACCTGATTTAGACAAGGAAAACTGGTTTTCTCTGACCCAGCTGACCAAAATGCAATGAGTTTCCCCTAATTCTTTAATAATTAGATTTTTTTAAAAAGATTTGCATACATAGCATAGACATATATACACTACCAACTGTAAAATAGATAGCCAGTGGGAAGTTGCTGTATAACAAAGGGAGATGAACTCGATGATGGATGATGCCTTAGAGGGCCAGGATGGGGAGGGTGGGGGGGGAGTCGAGGGATGGAGGGAATATGGGGATATGTGTATAAATACAGCTGATTGACTTCAGTGTACCTCAAAAACTGGTACAAGAGTGTAAAGCAATTATATTCCAATAAAAAAAAGATTTGCATACAAATTTTTAAGATATATCCATTCATTCATCCACTCATTCATTGCACAAAATCTACCCAACAGCTCCTCTGTGGTTTGTTCTATATTGAGCACTGGGGACATAGCTGTGAGTGAGTGAGTCAGGCTTAATACCATCCGGTGAAACTCAAGATTATCAGAGGATGAAATATGCTGAGTGATGTCATACGGAAATCTAGGGGCAAAGGAAACCCATCCCTCTTGCACAGTGAGACTGTTTGCTAAGCTCTTTACGCACCTTATCTCTTTTGGTACTCACAACAACCCTAGGAATTCTGTGAGGGGGATCCTATTTGTGGGAAGACATTCGGGAACCTTTTTGAAACATTGAAAATGTTGAAGTATGTGGGCCGAGCGATGGGATTCAGAATGTCCTGCTTGAGCAGTGGAGGAGCTGAGGGTGCGGGCCGTGGAGACTAATATCACCCTGTTTGGTCCTGAAGGATGGCTGGTTAGCCAAAGATGGGTAAGATTCCTCAAAGGAGGAACAACCTAAGACAGGCACAGCCGCAGAGGGGCCAACAGGGGTGGTGCATAGAGCCTTCCTTATATCACCGTGTTTGGCCCTGGAGGATGACTGGTTAGCCAGAGACGGGTAAGATTCCTCAAGGGAGGAACAACCTAAGACAGGCACAGTCGCAGAGGGGCCAACACGGGTGGGGCACAGACCCCCAATATCTGAGAGAGGTCTCCTGCCCCCAGGGCTGTTTTGCTCTCCACCCCCAGCTCAGATCCACACCTGCTCAACTCGGACCCAGGAAGTAAACAAAGATAATTGCCTCAGTCATGTGAGGCCTTTGATTGTTTATGAGTGTAACCTGAGAATGTTAGCCCACGAACTCAATAAAAGCAACCTGGGATGAGTCAGCAGGGCTCTTGATTGGAGAGGTCTTGAGCCCCCCAGTCCCACTTTTCTCTTCAGTCTGTGTCTGTGTCTTCTTCAAGCTTGCGGCACCCGTCACTCACCTCGAGTCGCCGAGTTGATCCCGGCAAGTGGCGCCCAACGTGGGGCTCGAAAGGCTTGAGTGACGAAGGTTCACGGAAAGTGAAATTGATGAAAGTAAAGAATTGGGAAGTGCCGTGAAGCCCCCAAGAGGAGAGTAAGAGGCCTCTGAAAAAATCCTGCCAGTAAGTAAATCTCTTGGGTAGTTTGTGTTCGGGGTAAAATATGGGAAATAAAGTTCAGATTAACATCAACCAGATGTATGCCTGTTACGGCAGCTCCTAAGGGCAGGTGGAGTAAAAAGCAAGTGAAGGTCTTGTAAAAAGCAAATGAAGGTCGATTGTTAAAAATTCTGTAAATAGTTGAGAATATTGTATATAGTTTCCTTCTTTAGGCTAACACTGGGTTTATGTACTTAGGGATAAGGTTGGGAACGAACTTAAAAAACTGCATTCTAAAGGGACTCCCGTACCAGGTTCTGTTTGGTCAAATGTGGTCTCTGATTAAGTCAGTATTAGAGCCTCTATTAGAGCCTCTATGGGCTCCTGAGGGCTCAAATGATAGCTTTGATGAAGAAGCCGGTCCATCAGAGGACCGATGGGCATGTGTGGTGCCAAACGAAACTGAAAAACAAAAAGGAATTAGAATTCATACTGAAGTGATTGATAATGATTATACTGGAGAAATTAAAGTGATGATATCAACTTCGGTTCCATGGAAAGCCCATCCAGGTGATAGAATAGCACAGTTGCTTATTCTGCCATATTATAAGATTGGCAACAGTACAAAAGTAAGGAGAACGAAAGGCTTTGGAAGCACAGGAGAGGCCGGAGTTTTCCTCTCTGAAAAAATTTTAGAAACACGCCCGACATGCTCAGTAACTATAAATGGAAAAGCTTTTAGAGGATTAATAGATACAGGTGCTGATGTTTCAATTATAAGCAGTAATCATTGGCCTTCTCGCTGGCCTACTTGTCCCGCAGACATTACAGTGGTAGGTTTAGGTAGAGCTCATGGCTTGCAGCAAAGTGCTAAAATATTGCCTTGTATTGGCCCAGATGGACAGCCAGCCCACTTACAACCCTATATAGCAGACCTTCCCATTAATTTATGGGGAAGGGATTTATTGCAACAATGGAAGGCTGAAATCCACATCCCAACGTTAGATACTTATAGTATGCAAAGTCAAGAAATGCTGATAAATCAAGGATATCAGCCAGGGTTAGGTTTTGGTAAATATCATCAAGGGAAACTATTTCCCATTCCAGCTGAAGGTAATGCAAATAGAGAAGGTCTTGGATATCAGTCTTTTCACTAGTGGCCACTGTTCGCAAAAGCTTACTGCTTCCCCCAGCACCAATCTCATTGACCTGGAAAACTGATACACCTGTATGGGTTGAGCAGTGGCCTTTAACCATAGAAAAGTTAGAAGCTCTAACAGAATTAGTGACTGAACAGTTAGAAAAAGGGCATATTGAAGAATCTTTTAGCCCATGGAACTCTCCAGTATTTCCAATAAAGAAAAAAACTGGTAAATGGCGTTTATTAACAGATCTCAGAGCAGTCAATGCAGTTATACAACCAATGGGGGCCTTACAACCAGGCCTCCCATCACCTAATATGATCCCTGCTAATTGGCCTCTAATAGTTATTGATCTGAAAGACTGCTTTTTCACCATTCCATTACATCCCAAAGATAAAGAAAAATTTGCTTTTTCTGTGCCTGCACTAAATAATAAAGCACCTCGAAAAAGGTTTCAATGGAAGGTGTTACCTCAAGGCATGTTGAATAGCCCTACTATTTGCCAGAATTTTGTTGCTAAAGCCCTTGAACCAGTACGACTAGAATTTCCTAATTGTTATCTTATCCATTACATGGATGATATCTTGTGTGCTGCTCCTAATCAAGATTTACTTACTTCTGCGTATATTAGCATGCAGCTTTGCCTTGATAGAGCAGGACTTAAAATAGCTCCGGAAAAGGTACAAATGCATAGCCCATATCAATATTTGGGCACAATAGTTGATAGAACAACTATTAGCCCACAAAAGGTGGAACTGAGGATAGATCAAATCCAAACTCTTAATGATTTGCAAAAACTCCTAGGAGATATTAATTGGCTTCTCCCATGCATAGGGATCCCCACCTATGCATTGTCTAACCTATTTGCTTTGTTAAAAGGAGATTCAAAATTAAATAGTCCAAGAACTTTAACATCAGCTGCTTTAGAGGAACTAAAACTTGTAGAAAATAAAATTCATTCTTCTCAATTACAGAGAGTAACTGTTAATCAGCCATTGCAATTAATTATATTACCTTCTCATTCACCTACAGGGATATTAATGCAAAATGAAGGAATTATGGAATGGTTGTTTTTAGCAAATACTATGGTAAAATCCTTGTCACCTTATTTAGAATTATTAACTCAGTTGGTTCTGAAGGGAAGAACTCGAAGTAAGCATTTAATTGGAACTGACCCTTCACATATAATTATTAATTTAACTACTAAAGAAATTCAGGTTTGTTTCCAAAATTGTATAAGTTGGCAAATTGCCTTTGCTGATTATATTGGGAAAATTGATAATCACTATCCGAAAAATCCCATTTTGCAGTTTCTTAAGAGAACTCAATGGATTCTACCTCGAATAACAAAATCTGATCCTATACCAGATGCTTCTATAATATGTGGTCTATATCACATTCTACAGGACTTCCTTACAACCCCCAGGGACAAGCAATAGTTGAAAGAGCAAACCAACTACTTAAAAACATGCTCCAAAAACAAAAAGGGGGAATCACCCAAGGGCAACAAACAATTTTAAATAAAGCCTTACTTACTATTAATTTTTTGAATGTATCTGCACAGGCTACGGATACAGCAGCTGAGAGGCATTTTCGAGCCTCATCTAAGAATGTGACTCACTTTAATGATGCACAGCCGCTGATATGGTGGCAGGACCCATTGACTAATATCTGGTCATCAGGAAGGTTAATCACATGGGGAAGAGGGTTTGCTTGTGTGTCACCAGGACAAGGCCTGGAACCTGTGTGGATTCCATCTCGGAGAATTAAGCCATATCATGAGCGTTCCAAAGAAACGCCATCTTGAATGGGATATAGAATCTCCGGAGATAAACTTTGTACATTTGTTTTCAGGTTTGAGCTTTGGAGACTAAGTTTACTAATTATGCTATACCTGATAGACCTTTGTGTAAAATAAAACGGATATGGGCTGACAGACAAGATCAGATTCTTTGGGATGTTTGCCGTGGGACGGAGGGTGTGGTACTACTTAATGGTTCCTATGGAACAGTATGAAACTGGTCCCTTAAGGGGTATGCAGTCTCTGATGGTTTACACCAAAAAAACTCCTCCTGCAATCCCTATAAAAGGTTGTGATGGCATATACCAATATTGCCATGCACTCGCCCTATCCCATCTTATGGCTTAGGATTGGATTAATACTTCCTTGGCCTCAATTAGAGAATGGCAGAGCTCAAACAGAAATATGGAAACTTCCCTTAAGTTTAAGAACATTACGAATCTGGAATGGCCATGATGCCAGTGACACATCTGCTGGGATATGGAGCGGATGGTCTCACACTGGACATACAACAATTACAAACTAAAATAACTGGCATGCAATATGATTTTTGCAGTCTCTACACCAAATTTGCTACTTTACAAAGTATAGCTGATGGATTAAAAGCATTGCATCCATTGGATTGGATAAAAGGCATGAATAGCAGTCTCCTAAGCATTTTGATACTTTTTGTTGTCTTTTAATTATCCTATGTTTAGTTCTCAGGTGCACAGGAGGAACGCTCCAAGGATTGACGGAAAAAGAAATAACTCCAATAGGCTTATCTTCTCCTACAGGCTTATCTTCTCCTACGAAAACAAAAAGGGGGAGATGTGGGAAGACATTCGGGAACCTTTTTGAAACATTGAAAATGTTGAAGTATGTGGGCCGAGCGATGGGATTCAGAATGTCCTGCTTGAGCAGTGGAGGAGCTGAGGGTGCGGGCCGTGGAGACTAATATCGCCCTGTTTGGTCCTGAAGGATGGCTGGTTAGCCAAAGACGGGTAAGATTCCTCAGAGGAGGAACAACCTAAGACAGGCACAGCCACAGAGAGGCCAACAGGGGTGGTGCATAGAACCTTCCTTATATCACCGTGTTTGGCCCTGGAGGATGACTGGTTAGCCAGAGACGGGTAAGATTCCTCAAGGGAGGAACAACCTAAGACAGGCACAGTCGCAGAGGGGCCAACACGGGTGGGGCACAGACCCCCAATATCTGAGAGAGGTCTCCTGCCCCCAGGGCTGTTTTGCTCTCCACCCCCAGCTCAGATCCACACCTGCTCAACTCAGACTCAGGAAGTAAACAAAGATAATTGCCTCAGTCATGTGAGGCCTTTGATTGTTTATGAGTGTAACCTGAGAATGTTAGCCCACGAACTCAATAAAAGCAACCTGGGATGAGTCAGCAGGGCTCTTGATTGGAGAGGTCTTGAGCCCCCCAGTCCCACTTTTCTCTTCAGTCTGTGTCTGTGTCTTCTTCAAGCTTGCGGCACCCGTCACTCACCTCGAGTCGCCGAGCTGGTCTTGGCACCTATTATTATCCTATTTAAAATGAGCCCTCTCATGCATAGAAATAACAAAAGGAGCAGGCCAAGGGGAGCTCTTTCCAGGAGGAGGCTTCTGTGAGGAATTAGCGCTGAAGCTGAACCTGAAGGATGAACTTGCAGGTAATGGGGGAGAGGGAGGGGCAGTGCAGAGCTGTTGGTGCTCCTAAAGATGGGGGCAGCGGGTGGCACGCAGTGACATCCTCTTCCTGGTATAGGTAGCGGGGTGCCCCTCCAACCTGAGCAGGGGTAGGGCCACTGGCAGGAGGGAGGGATGGTCAAAGGCATCATGGGATCTGTGTCCTGGGCCAGATGCAGGTGTGGGGTTCAGTACATCCTGCTAAACATCCACACTAGAGATGATGAGAATCCCTTGAAAGATTTTAGGCACCAACAAGCCACAATTAGATTTACATTTTGAAAAATCTATGGCTGCTGTATGGAGAGAGGATTAGACAGGAAAAAACAGCTCCATGTCTGAGATCAACACTGTAACTACAAGAAATAGGCGTTTAACAAGGGTTTTAGTGGTGGGAGACAGTCAGGTTAAGAAAGCTCTGGTTTGCTGGTTCTAAGAAGTGACTTCATCAGTGTTGGTTGCAAGTCAAGATTTTAACTGAATAACTATATTTTAAAATGGGTCTTAAGTCTTCCTCCTTGCAAATGACACAGTCTAGCTTTGAGACAATAAGATGGTATACAGATGGTATTCATGGAGCTAATGAGGTTAGAAATGAGTGATCAGGGGTTTCAAAATCACTTAAATAAGAACATAACATGTTTAAGGGTATAAGGGTAAACAAAGTATTTCAGGAACTGTCCTAGGTACTCGATGTGCGTGTGTAGACTGGTCAGTTGTAACCATATGCTACATCTGGGAGAAAGAAATTAAGAGTTGTATCCTTTTAGAATCATCAATAGTTCCCAAGTTTGCAGAACTGCAGGCAGTTCAAAAGAATTCAAATGCTATTACATATTGAATCTGGTTTTAAACCACTGAAACTTTGTATTTCAGGCAAAAGTCTGTTTAAGGGACAATGCTCTTGTTGGATTGGGACAAAGTGACAATCAATTTGGTGAGGAACTTGCAATTCGGTGAGGAAACTGCAAAATGTTCATATCTCAGAACCACCAAGTGAGACGTGCCCAAGACCCAGTTGGGCTTCAGGAACTGAAGCGGAGAATGTAGCTGAGCCTGGACGTTTGTGTTCTGCTCTTAGCTGCCCTGCTAATGGACACATTAACCCAGCATAGGATAGTAAGATGAGAGGAACCACATTCTGACCTAATAGTAAGTAGAACTGTAAGAAAAAGCAATGAATAGAGTGGTCAGCTTTACTTGGAGAAGGAATATAAAGGTTTTCGCGGGTGGTGAGGGGGATTTTTTTTTAAGCCTAGAAAAATCCTGAGGTCATGAAGAATGTAATTTGAATTATGCTTAAGGGCATTCATCAAAGCCAGCACACCTCAGAAAGGAACTGGATATGTTACACATCTTTTGTTTTTCTCACTTATTCTTGATGGCAGAGGCCACCATAGAAGCTCTTTTATTAAACCCCTCCTGCACCCTCAACTTTCCAATGGGAGAGTCAGTGGCATTGAACCCTCCCTACTGCACCCTAAGAAGAACGCTGAAAATTGTAGGGGGTCTGACTGATGGGGAAACACAGTGCTTTTCTGGTAAATGTAAACCTCACCTTCCCTGGCAACATGCAGCCACACGTGGGGTGAGTGGTTAAGGAAGCCAGGGCAGCCAGGACCTAATCAAGGGGGCTGAGTCCTGGCCCCAAGTAGCCCTGATCTCCAAACCCTTCCTTTTCAATTCTGCCTACCCAGGACAGAGATGAGAACTTGGTACAGCTTCCTCCAACCCATTAGTTGCTATATGCCTTCCTCACAATAAGCATCCACTGGATTTCTGCAGATCTCCCATCTCCCATGGCCCAGTTCTTACCCACTCACCCTGGGTCAAAGCACATACTCTTGTCTGCCAAAGCACTCCTACCCACCTCCCCACACTTTTGGGCCTATCCTTAGTGTCCAGTACAGAGACAGCTGCAATCAGATTCTAAGAATTCACAAAAGAAACGACCCTGAGTCCCTTGGGGGCAATGAAAAGGGTCACTTCTTTTCCCAGGAATGTATCCTTCCCTTTGGAGATTTCCAAGCCTGCATCATCAGTCAGTTCAAGCATCTCCATGCCAGGCCCTCTCCTAGCTTGTTGACCCCACCAGATCCCTTCAGTACCATTGAGCTACACACAGGTATCTGCTTACACCTTGCTCCCTGCTGTCAGGCACTATCCCCAGGATGCACGCCAGGTCAGCCACTGGACCACTGCAAAGAGGACCAAACTCTGGGCCTTCCTAAGGGTGCAGAGGGACATCCAAGCAGCCAATTTATACAAACCACTTGGAGAACAAACTTTCGCTTTGTCCCAGTTGAAAATTCCTTCCAGGCATTGCTGCTGATGAACAGAAGAAACAAGACAATATGCGTATACTATGTGACCTCCACTGACCCCACCAAAGTCAGCAAGGCAGCAGTGAAACAGTAGCACATCATACCCAGACATTCACTGAAGTGCTGAAGGGCACAGGCTCAAAACAAATCTTGCTTATTTTATTACTTTTTAAGTTTGCCTTGTGAAATATATCTGAATGCACAAATACTACATAAAATAAGAATAATAAAATGATTTCAGTGTACTTTCCATCAAGAAATAAAATATAACCTGCATCTTGGTTAAATACTCCTCCCCAAATGCTTACAACTTCCTCCCCACCAGGAGCTGCCTTTGTCATGCTATAACTTATGTATGTAACCTACATAATATATATCTTAGTCTCGTATGTTTTGTTTATCTTTGTGTCAGCTAAACAGTCTGCATGCCGCTTACATCTGCGTTTTAACACAGTGGTTCTCAAACTCTGTTTGGATCAGGATCACCTGAGGAATTGACAAAATTAGAGGTCCAGTCCTGCCCCATTTCAATAAGCAAGACTCCTGTATTCTCCATTGGCTCTCCAGATAATTGCAGTACTCACCAGTGTCTAAAACCCACTGGGTTTAACATTAAGTTTTTGTGATCTGTTCACAGTGATGGATGCAGCTCTGGCTTATTCATTTTCACAGCTGTACTACTGCATTGTGTGATTCTGCCACAATGTATTCACCCTATTGTGATTACCATTTGAATGTTTTTGCTTCTTTGCCATTAGGAACAAATCTATGTACATTTCTCTTGCCTCTGTGTCTTGGTACACACCTTTAAGAATTTCTCTATATACCTAGAATTAGAATTCCTCCATAGGAGAATATGAATATGCTCAAATTTACTAGGTAATACCAAATTTCCAAAGTGATTTGTATTCACTTATAATCACATGTGGTGAAGACAGTTCCTGTTGTTCTGCATCCTTGACAGCTCCTGATATCCTATACTTCCTAATATTTGACAGTCTGGTGAGAATAAATTGGTACATCACTGGACTTTAATTTCCACTTCCCTAATTCTTAATAGAGTTAAGTATCTTTCATACATTCATGAATCATTTGTGTTTCCTTTCTTCTGTTTGTGTTTTTGTCCAATTTCCATTGGGTTGGATATCTTGCATATTGATTTGTGGGACTTTTTTTTTTAAAGTTCTGGATATTAAGTTTTTGTCACATGCTGCAAATATCTTCTCCAGCTTCTAGAATGTTAGGTAGAACTAGCCTATAAATTCATCTAACCTGGTGTTTTCTTTGTAGAAAGATTTTTATTACTAATTAAGTTTCCTTATTTTTAAAGGAATTTTGCTTGTTTTTCCTTCATTGCCCTATGTCACTTTTTTCTTCTAAAAATTCATCCATGTTGTCCAAATTTTCCAATCGATTGGCATAAGTTGTTCACAATGTCGCTCTACTTCTTCTATTCTCTCCAACGCATCTAAAATTGTGCGCCCTCATCCATTTCTTCTTTTTAAATTTATTTATTTATTTAATTTTTGGCTGCGTTGGGTCTTGGTTGCTGTATGCAGGCTTTCTCTAGTTGTGGTTAGTGGGGGATACTCTTCGTTGAGGTGCACAGGCTTCTCATTGTGGTGGCTTCTCTTGTTGTGGAGCACTGGCTCTAGATGCACGGACTTCAGTAGTTGTGGCACACTGGCTTGGTTGCTCCGCAGCATGTGGAATCTTCCTGTACCAGGGATTGCATCCGTATCTCCTGCATTGGCAGGCAGATTCTTAACCACTGCACCACCTGGGAAGTCCCCATCATCCACTTCTAATAATCTGTATTTTTGTCTTCTCTCTTACTTTGATCCTAGAAGTTGGTGTATTTTATAAATTCCCTTTCAAGAATAAGCTTTGGCTTAAATGATACTCTTTTATGTGTTGGTTTTTTATTTCATTAATGTCTACTCTTATCTTTATTATTTTTACTTTTCTATTTTCTTTGGATTTCTTAAGTGGTTATCTTTCAAATTTTTTTCATATGAAGCTCAGCTGATGACTCTTATACCTTTTGTCTTTCCTAACGAAGTATTTGAGACTACATACCTACACCCAAACATTGCTTTGGTTGTGTCCCACAAGTTATCACATATAATTGCATCATTATTTCTAAACTTCCTTTTTTATTTTTGACCCATGAGTAGTTTACTAGAGATTTTTTTCAAAATTTTCCACACGAGGTTATTTTTTTTTTTTTTACTAATCTTCATATTGATTTCTAACTTAAATACACTATAACCCAAGAATGTGGATTGTGTGATACAAATCCTTTAAAATTTCCTGAGCCTAACTTTGTGACAGTTTGCATGAATGTTTCATGTGTGTTCACTGTCCAGTTGTTGTTGATTTCAGTGGTCTATTTTTAGGTCCATTAGATGAGGAATTTTTCTATTTCTCTTTATATTTAGCCTATAGTTTCAAAAACCATATTCTGAGTCTTGTATTAGTTACATATAAGTTTAGAATTATAACCCCTTGCTCAGCTGAACCTTTTATCATTATTTAGATATCCTCTTTATTTCTAGTAATTCATCTTGCCTTATAGTCTACTGATATTAACAATCTACACCAGTTTTATTTTGGTTAATATCTGCCTGCTCTTTTTCCATTTCTTTGCTGTCAATCTTCCCCTCTCACATTTTACTTGGGACTCCTGTAAGCAAAATATATTCAAATTTTTTATACCCATCCTAGACATTTTAGTAGAAATCTTAATCCATTTATATTGGACTATGATTACATACATATATCGATTGATTTTATCATATTATTTACATTACATATTTTACTATTTCTTTTTTCTTCCTTCTTTTTAGCTTCCTCTTGGAATGATTTTTTCCTATTTTCATTTTTTTTACCCTCTTTTAGAAGTTATATTATCCATTATTCTTTCATTGGATATAGATATTTTAATATGCATAAAAGTGTAAAATTAATCCATATTTTTTTACTCTCTTCTTCAATCTTTATTTCTAATCACCATTATTTCAACTAATGTAATAACGATATCTAGTATTTTAATTCTTTGTGTCCTCTTATTACATATAATTTCCATTGTCTTACGCTGTTAATATTTATCTATTTAACCAATATTTATCAATATATTTGTTAAACATACTTCTGTGGACCTCAAACCTTCCATCTGAGATCTATTTTTCTCCCCCTGAAGTATATCATTTAGAATTTCCTGTAGTATGGGCTTGTTAGTGATAAATTTAGTTTTTGTTTATTGGAAAATATCTTTGTTTTTATCTCATTCTTGAAATAGAAAATTCTAAGTTGAACACTTTTTTCATAGCACAGTGAAGATAATGTTACACTGTATTCTTTTTTTTTTAATGGTAAAGTACAAAACACTTTATTTTTCCCTAGAAATATGATTGACGGGGCTCAAGAAAGTACATAAAACTTGCGGATTTGGAATTGGACTTCTGCCAACCAGTGGTTGATGCCATATGACACTGTGACAGTGCCTCTAAAACTAAATTTGTGGCTGAATCTAACTTATTACACTGTATTCTTGCTTCCATTTTCATCCAGTGTATTAGTTTCCTATGGTTGCAATAACAAATTATCACAAACAGTGGCTTGGAACAACAAAATTTTATTCTGTCACTGTTTCACCAACCAGAAATCCAAAAATCAGTCTTACTCAGCTGATATCAGAATGTTGGCAGGGATGTACTCCTTCCAGAGGCTCTAGAGGAGAATCTGTTCCTTGTCTCTTCCAGTGTCCGTGGTGGCCAGCATTTTCTGGCTTGTATCCACATCACTCCAATCTCTTCCTCCCTGATCATACTGCCTTCTCTTCTTCTGTATAGTTAACTATCCCTTTGCCTCCCTTTTATAAGGACACCTGGGGTTGCATTTAGGGTACACTTGGATAATCCAAGGTAATCTCCCCATTTCAAGACTGTTAATCATGCTGCAAAATCTCTCTGCCATATAAGGTAACACGTACAGTTTCCAGGGACTGGGCGCTGGATATCTTTGTGGACAATTATTCAGCCCACAACCTCCAGTTATTAGGAGTCAGTTTAACTGTCATTCCTTTGAAGACAACCTATGTTTTCTCTCTGCCTGCTCTTCAGATGTTTTTTAGTCTCTGGTGTTCTTCAGTCACACACTGAGATGTGGATTTTTTTATTTTTATTCTGCTCCTGATCCTTAGGCTTCCTAGATCTGGGGTTTAGTTTCTTACACTAATTCTAGAGAAGTCTAAATCATAATATCCTTTAATATTATTTTTCCCCTGTTATGTCTTATTTCCTTCTAGAAATCCAATCAACAGTATGTTAAATCTTATTCTATCTTTTATGTTTATTAACCTCTTTTTCATATTTTCCACATCTTTTGTTTCTCTGGGCTACATCCCAAACAATCTCTTCATATTTTTCCCTTCACTAATTCTTTCTCTATTTGTGTCCACTTTGATGTTTATTTTTAGCTTCAATTATTAGGTTTTTAATCTTCTGAAGCTCCGTTTGTTTCTTTCTTAATTCTACTTCTTATTGAAATGTATTTTATTCTTTGCTCATTATTTTCCAGCATCTCTTCACTTTTGAAACATATCTAAGTGTGCTTACTTACTATTCTGTCAGATAACTCTAATATCTAAAGTCACTTCAGATCTGATGAAGCTGTCCCTTTTTTTTCTGGGTTTCACCCATGATAGCTTTTCTTTCCTTCTCTCCTCCTCTCCCTCCCTCCTTCCCTTTTTCCTTCCTCCCTTCTTTCCTTCCTTCTTTTCTCTCTCCTTCTTTCTCTCTCCCACTCTCTCTCTGTCTTTCTTTTTCTTTCTTTGTCACATACAATCTTCTTTTCCTAGACCTTCCTTATGAATTCTCTGAAGTTTGATGCAGTTGGCATTACTTTGGAGACTATATATGCTTGCTTCTACCACCTAGGAGCATTCCCAATCTGTAACCACAGAATTTAACATGGGATTCTCCTTTGTGCCTTGTTACGCACCGTAGGTGGTATGACTTGGATCTCAAGCCTACATGAAAGTTATCGCTTCTCAAGAAAATATCCCTCCTCCAGGCAACTCCAAGTCAAGACAGAAAACTTCCCCTCCTGCTCCCTTTTGCACAGTGGGTTTGTTTCTCATCAGCCCTTACGCTGAAGGTGTAAGTTTCCAGCTTCAGGCAGAAATCTCCCATGTGCTTGGTCCTTACACTGGACCTCACGGGTTCTATGTCCCACACAGCCAGAACAATAAAGGCTCCACAGCGTGACCAATAGATTTAAGGCAAAACCTAATCTGAAGCTCAACTATTTCCCTGAGTTTCCATTTTCACTTTATATTTGGCTCTTGTGGACATTACTCTTGACTGTTCAGTGATCTATATTAAACTATTTTTAAAACACATTACATCCACCTTTTATAGTTCTTTTCCTTTTGGGAGTATCATTCAAGCTAATTATTCTTCTATAAAGACATACTACTCAACCTTGTACATAGAAGTTTAATTCTTTAAGGCATGACCCTACCTTTTTCTTGGGACATGTACCTATCTCCCAAATCCCTCTCTATGTGTCTTGGCTGTGTGAGTCACTAAATCTCAGTTCTTATGCTACAATTTACACTTGCTTCCTTTGCCTGCCTTTTCCTAAGTTCACTGTCATTAATATTAGAAAGAGGCCTATTTCTGAGGGGCCCAAGAGAAGCATTGGGTTAAATCCCAGTTGTATTCTTGAATCATCTCACTGTTATACGTGGAAGAAGGTAAATATTCTGCAGGTTCCACCTTATTTTTTTTTCTGTTACTCCAGAAATACCCCCTTCCCCGAATTTCTCTGCTACCTTCCTCTCCTGCAATCTAGAAGGTTCCATTATAAATCCTTTCTCAATACTGCTCACTCAAGAGAGTATCTTTGTGAGAGATGATGGTGGCTTGGGCTAGAGAGGTTTCAAATGGATCATCTTTAGAGACGGTAAAATGTAGGAAATGAAGCACATATTGATTGTGGAATTAGAATAGAGAGACAGCAAACTATTGCTGGAAGTAGCTCCTTTTTCAATGGAAGAATTGTATGCAGTTTGGTAACAAAAATATTGTAACAACTAAAACAAGTACAGAAGAAAACAGAGAGGAAGTTCACAGTAACATTACATCCTTCTTGCCAGTCATCAGAGGAAAAAAGACTCTTGTAGCACACAGGTGTCTTGTAGCATACCTGAAGAAAGATTTCTATGAAAACAGTAAAATGTGAGACTTGCATCATGCACTGAATAATAAAAATATTCACTGTCTCTAATTTTGTACTGAAAATACACACAGAAGCTTAGGCAATCTTTATTTTGGCTCAATTAAATTATTAGGAAACCTCTACTTATAAAGAGTTAAAACTAAAGAAAAGTTAGAAGAACTCTAAAGAAAATCCAACCCTCACATCCTCCCAGACAGGACATACTTAATTCACTGATCAAAAACAAAATTATCCTTCTTAAAGAGCACAGAAAGGAACAGAATGGGATCTGATTCTCTCCATTCAGAGACAACGTGTGTCTTCAGCCAGGGTTTCTGGCTGGCTTCAGGGGGGCTCATCCTTCCGCTCAAATGAAAAGTATACAAATATGTGTGCATTTTCCTGTAGAGAAAAGCCCACAGATTTCCAAAGAAGCCTTTGATTCCAAAAAGGTGATAAACAACTGATATGGAAGCTAGTAAGGGTTTTTAAAGTCTTCCCTGCTACCAACTGTGAGAATATAAACAATGATGACAACATCAACAGAATACTTTGGAGACACAGGAGTTTCAGTATCTGTCAGACTTAGCTGTTTCTTCTTCACTTGCATTCAGGCCTCTGATGTAAAATCAACAACGATGGCAACAAAAATAGAATCAAAGAGGCAATGGAATTTATATGGAGAGATACTATGCAGCTATAAAAATGACTGAATAAATCTCAGTACTACATTATAACCTGTACAGATGTCGATAATAGAGTTAAGGAAAACAGAGAAATAAAGAAGACAATGAAGAGCAAGTTCCAGAATGAATGATGTGTCAAACAGTAGAAATATATGTACTAGGACAATACACACGTAACTGGGAAGGACACGCACTGACTTCAGGAGAGTTGTTGCCACTGGGGACGAAACCGATCTGTTGCCTCCCTGATCATCTCGCCCCTCTTCTGTGCCGACACAGCCCTCGTGTGAACAGGTGCCCTTCCCACCACCACAGGATTCCAAGTGGGGGTGACCCCTGCGCCCAGAACCAGAGGTACATCCTGCTTGGTCTGAGCCAACCTGGGTGGTCCTACCACTTCACGCAGTTTTAGGGAAGGGTATATGATTCCATTTCTGATTGTTGAGATGTGAGGGGGGTTCTCCTTGAGAGATTCTAAGGAGGTTTGATCAATTCTAAGAAGACCAAGAAGAGACTGCACCTTTCTGCCTCTGGAGGTTTGAATTATGCGGAGATGCCACATGAGGGCAGGGCCAGAACACAGAGGACAGCAGACCAAACAGGGGTCCTGAGGATACGACTCAGCCTCTGAATCACTCTGCCCTGTAACCTCATGACCTATCTCTGAGCCTTCTCTTAAGGTGAGATAATAAAATCTCGGTCCATTTAAGGAAATTAGATTCAGATTTTTCTGTAATTTATAGTCAACAGCAATGTGACTGGTACAGAATTTAATGGGATCGGTAAGTGGGTACAGAACAGATTCCAAACATATCTGAAATGGTCAATTTCTTAAAAATTGCTATCTCAAATATGGCAAAATTTGAATGGGGGACATGTAGGTGTTTTTTATATCGTGCTCTGTATCTTTTAAATGTCTTAGAAATATTTTATTTAAAACAGAGGGAGAATAACTACAGAAGTCTTACTCTGAGTCGCAAAGAGGATAAATTTTTGTAATGAGGAGAAATCTTCAAAATAGCAATTAAGATGATAGGGATCTCCTTTTTCTAAATATACACGTTGGCAAACGAGATGCAAACCTCATACACAAATAAGTTTTGTCTGACCTTTAAGACTTCAGTAAAATTTCCAAATCTTCTGATATCAGGGGAAACTATTATTAAATATTTATTTAGAGCTCTAAACTTATATAGGGCTGTGCAATCACATTATTAGTCATTTCCTTTTATTCCTTAGAAAGACCTAGATCTATCAAACATCTGTGTGATACCAGCATTATTCCATCTCTGGAAAAATAATAAAGTTTATTTTCCTCATAAAAAAGATGGTGTCAGTAATTTAAAGTTGATGATCGTAGAGAAACTTCACAGACAAAGCTGACTTGAGAGAAGCTGAGAAAATAGAAGGAGGATTCAATAAAGTTATGATGAAAGAATTACTCCCAGTGAAGTCAACAGGCTTTTCGGAATGCCTGCTGTATGCATGTTCCTATGGAGCGCGTAAGGCACCGCAAGCTAAGGCTCCAAGGAGACAAAGACATCCTAGTGAGGAAGAGAGGGTGGGAGGGGGAGGAAGCTGCCAAAGCTTGTGTGGGTTTCACTTCCAGGACAGAGGGCAGTAGAAGGAGGACACCTTCTGAGAGGTTGTTTTGACCAGAGACATACACTGTCTCATCATTCATCCCCTAAGGACTCATGGGGTATGCATGTCTTCCTATTTTACATAGGCTATATAAAATTGCTGGAGAGGATCCCCTTTGCTCCTCAAAGTGTGGCCTATGGACCAGAAGAATCAGCATCACTGCCAGCTTGTTAGAAATGCAGACTCTCAGACTCCACCCAGACCTATGTAACCAGAATGTGCGTTTTGACACCATCCCCAGGTGATTCATAGGCATGTTATGTCTGAGAAGCACTCGTCTAAGATATTATACAGTGAAGTGAAGAGGCTGTAGGACCTGGAATCAGATGGGTTTGGGTTCCATTCGTGGCTTCTCCTCTTTCTGGCTTTGTAACTTGGACAAGGTACTTAATTTCTTTGAGTGTCATCGGTACATGCGATAACAGTACTTCCCAGGGTTTTTGACTTAATGCAGTCACTTTAATTCAACAGGATCCAACATGTCTAGCACAAAGCTTTGCAGCGAGTACCCCTTATCCTTTTAACTCAAAAGCTAAAGCTCTTTCTACAACCTTAGAACACCAGCAGAAGACCTGCCTCAGCCTGGCCTCCAGGCAAGCCAGAGCAGCCCTTTTCCTGCCCTTCCTGTCACCCCACTGCTCCTGCAGCCTCCTCCACACCCCTACGGGTGCCCATAGCTGACCACCCCAATTCGCTTTGAGCTCTTTTCTGCTCCTTATCTCCAAGAGATCCCAGCATATACCTGACTCCCTGGACTCAACCATTCCATCATTTTCTTTAAAATGTCCCATTGATTGAGAATTTGTATGGCTTCTTTTATTTTTATAAATGGCACAAATAGTTTCTGATCACAAGCCCACACCTTTCCTTCCCCTTTATACTCGGGTTGCCCAGGGGTACAGGTGACAGTGCTTTCCCCCACCTCACCTCCTCCATCACAGCCCATTCCCATGAGTGGTTCAGTCAGACCAGCCAGCAATAAGCAGCTGAACTTGTTCCCTAAAGACCTGCAACTGTCTGTGGCCAGAGGGCTAGACGGATGTTCCCTCAGGCTCTCTATGCAGTTCTGGGAAACCGTCCCCAGGCCTGCTGGTTTACCAGGAGAATCTTCCTTCTTGCCTGAGAAGGTTACATTTCCCCAGAGTTTTGCATTTTTAGTGGCTCTTTTATTCTATTTCATTTAATTGAGTTTTTATTTCATCACATTTCATTCTATTTTATTCTATTATATTTGGCCACAGGCATAAGGTGGATATCTGCCTTCCAATGAGCCAGGGGACACACACATGTCCCCAGCATTTCCTGGGGACAGTCCCTAAAGCTCCTCTAACTGGCTGGTTATTTATGGATGATGGACAGGCTTGAGTGGGTTGTCGGGTGAGATTCATCGACGCTTTTGCTCCTCTTCTCTCTTTCCTTCTCTGATTTTCACCTTCTCCTCTCCTATTTCCACTGTCTCCCCTGTCTCTCCCTCTCCCTTCCCTCCCCCTTCATGCTTCCCCCATCCTTTCCCTCCATCTTCTTCAGCCTTCCTGCTTCCTCCAACCTTGCAAGTTCTAATTCTCACAGCCCTATGTCACCCGTCGCTGCTCATACAGTTTCCCTTAATTCCAGTGGACTTAGAACATCTAAGGTTAGTCAAAACAATTCCCAGAAGTGGTTCGGCATTTGCTAATCTTACCTGCTCTTTTTCAGATATGATATTCTTGAAATATGCTCTAAGTTGGACCTGCAATGTATATTTCTATAGGTCTGGACTTGGGCATTAAAAGCACAAAAATAACTATGGGGACAGGCTAAAAATAGCTTGGTCTGCCATTTGGAGGGCAGGGCAAATCACAGTCTGCCCAGTTCAACAACTCAGGGCAGAGTCTGAGCAGAAATTCTCCACATAACAGGACTCTGCAGTCACAGGCAGAGAAGTGGCCCTTCATGCAATCCTATGCCCCTAGCAGAGCAGAACTGAATTTACCCAGAAAGGGGATCTCAAGAGCTACATAAGGAAATTCCATTTATTCAGATCCTCTGGTCCTTTATGGTATACCCACAACTCTGATTCAGATCTGGGACACTATGAATTCTCAGTGTTCCCTGCACTGGAGGAAACTGCAGGTGTTAGTCTCTCACTGCATGTATGCTGGCGTTGGAACCAGACTTTGCTCCTCCAGGACAGGGCGTAGATCTCTCATATTCCGCTGCCTTCCTAGTGCTAAGCACCAGGCCTGGCAAATACTTATGAAGGAAGGAAGGAAAGGAATGAGGAAAGAATGAAGGAGGAAGAGAGAGAAGAAAGGGAGGGAGGAAGAGAGAGAAAGGGAGGGATGGAAAGAAGGAGTTTTTCAAAACTCCACATAAAAAAATGTGAACCTCAAAATTTTAACTTTTACAGCTCTGACCTAAGTAACTATCTCTATAACACAAAGCCAATGCTTTTCATTCTGTTGTTAAAGTTTTCAAAGCTGGTTGAGGCTTCAATTTGCAGCTTACTCCCCAGGCAGATGTTCAAAAAGAAAAAAATAAGTATAATAGCAGCTGATCTTTCACAGCATTCATTTGCTTGCTTGCTACAACCCACTTTAATTATTTTGTTTGCAATACCTATTTGTTTGTCTCAGGAGAATATTTAAATATGCTTTTATTTGTGCACAACTATCCCTACCACTAGGAAAATGAGACCTTATGTTTCACATTAACACCTCATGGTTTTTTTTATCCCTAAGGAGCTGACAGAAAATTATAATTTTTAATTGCATTTATAATTAAAATCCAGAAATATTACCAAAAACAAATTCCAAAGATGATTTGAAAATAAAAGTGCATGGCCCAGAGCCCTGAAATGAATGGTTCTGAAGTTTATAGGCCTGTATTTAACATATCAAAGCCCTTACATCTAAACTGGATCCAACTGTGTAGACCCAAGTGTAAAAATCTGAGAATAAAAATTCAGAAGACTAGAGATATACATCATGGCAGTTAAGTGTGTAGATGTTGACCATGATGGATCAATACAGGTTGAGCTTACTTCTCACCTTAAATGACTAAAAAACAAACAAAACATACGAAATGATAGTTCTCAGACATGGGACAACAGGCATAGGCGAATAGTGACACTCAAGAAAAAATAAATAAAAGAAGTAATCCTGAGTTTATTGCTCCAATAGACTATCCAGTTTACTGCAGAGGAAAGGAAAACCTAGGCAGAGCCTAATGGTCTCCATGAGTGGAAGAGAGAGTTTGGGGGTTGAGAAGGACAAGGAAGCAGAATTCCAGAGAATAGAGAGCTACAAAGAAAAAGTCCTCTAGAAATGTGTAGGAAGTTCCCTTTGAGTTTTTAGCTGAGTACTGATTAGCATATGTGCATAAGGAAACTACCAGGGAAAGGACCACCTGAAAGGATCAGGTTTAACAATCCTCAAAAATGGGTCAGATGGCAACAGACTAAGGACTGGTTTTGTCCTGCTTAACAAAGCTTCAAAGCAAGTCTTGAAAAATCAAAATGTTCCAAAGTAACCCAACCTACTCCTGTTGGGATGGGGTGGAGGGGGAGAAGTATTTAAAGGAATAAAAAGGATTCAAGCTACCAACGATGCAAAATTTACCATGTCTGGCATCTAATCAGAAATTACTAGGCATGCAAAGAAATAGGAAAATACAACCCATAATGAGGAGAAAAATCAATCAATAGAAACAGGCCCAGAAATAATGCAGATGGTAGAATTAGTAGAACGGGACATTAAAACAGATATTGTAAATATTATAAATATACACCATATGTTCAAGAAGACAGAGGAAAATTTGTACATGATAGGGAGAAAAATAAAAGACACAAATTGGATTTCTACAAATAAAAATGCAGTGAGATGAAAAGTACTCTGGATGAAATCAACAGGAAATTAGACACTGTAGAAGAAAAATAAATGAACTTGAAAGTATGGAAACAAAAAGTCTCCAAAATGAATCATAGAGAGGAAATAAAAAAAAAGACTGGAAAAAATCAGTGGAGCACGAATAATGAGCCTTGCAACAACTTCAAGCAACCTAATATACACATCATTTAAGTCCATGAAGAAGAGAGAAATGGGGGGTACAGAAAAAAATACAAGAAATAATTCAAAATATGTTTTGATTTACAATATGTTTAAAGAAGATATGATATCAATTCTACAAAACCTTTTCATAAAAACTGAAGTAAACACATCCCATCCAGGAGGTTGGTACTACCCTGATGACAAAACCAAAGGATTTGCAAGATAAGAAAACTACAGAGTAACATCCCTTGTGAACATAGATACAAAACTTCTTTGAAATATCTTAGCTAATACTTTAGCTAAGTTTAAATCCAACAATTCAAAAAAACAAAACAAAACCAAAAAAAACCCAAAAGCATCATGATAAAGTGAGGTTTATTCCAGTCCTGTGAGGTTGCTTTCACATTTGAAAATGAATAAACTTACTTCTCTGTATTCATATATTTTTTAAAAAGAAAAAGCATACGATTATCCCAATGGATGCATAAAAAGCATTTGACAAAATCCAACTGCCAATTATGTTACAAACCCTCAGGACTAAGAGAAAACTTCTTTAACTTGATCAAGTGTATCTATGATCAACATGCATTTAACCTCATAATTAGTGGTGAAAAGCTGAATATTTTCCCCTAAGGTCAGGAAAAAGGCAATTATGTCCAGTCTCATCATGTCTATTCAACATTGTACTAGAGGTTCTAGCCAGCACAATAGGGCAAGAAAAAGAAATAAAGGAGATTCAGATTGGAAAGGATGAAGTATAAACTGTCTTTATTCACAGATGGTGTGATTATCTATATAGAAAATCCCAGGAAATCTACAAAAGAACCTCACTAGAACTAAGTGAGTTTAGCAAGGTTGTGGGATACAAGGTTAATATTCAGGAATCAATTGTATTTTCTACATGCTA
This sequence comes from Hippopotamus amphibius kiboko, assembly GCF_030028045.1. NCBI lineage: Eukaryota > Metazoa > Chordata > Mammalia > Artiodactyla > Hippopotamidae > Hippopotamus > Hippopotamus amphibius. The sequence continues at coordinate 52,796,036 of NC_080190.1, read as the reverse complement.
GCAATAAACAATTGCAAATTTAAATTGAAAAAGCAACATCATCTACAACTGTATCAAAATATATATTAGATTAGATATGTAAGGATAAATTTAAGATTTTGTACGTTTACTTCAAAACATTGCTAAAAATAGGGCTTCCTGGGTGGCACAGTGGTTGAGAATCCACCTGCCAATGCAGGGGACATGGGTTCGATCCCTGCACCAGGAAGATCACACATGCCTCAGAGCAACTAAGCCCATGCGCCACAACTATTGAGCTCACGTGCCACAACTACTGAAGCCCATGAGCCTAGAGCCTGTGCTCTGCAACAAGAGAAGCCACAGCAATGAGGAGCCCACACACCACAACAAAGAGTAGCCCCCACTCACCACAACTAGTGAAAGCCCACGTGCAGCAATGAAGACTCAACACAACCAATAAATAAATAAATAAATTTATTTATTTTAAAAAAAATTGCTAAAAATAATTAAGAAGGATATAATAAATTAAATAAATATATACCTTGTTCATGGATCAGAAGATTTAATATTATGAAGATCTTAATTGCCCCTCAAATTATCTCTAGATTCTACACCATTGAAATTAAAATTCTGTAAGTCTTTTGCTAGAAATGGACAAGTTAATTCTAAAATGTATGTGGACAATCTCTAGGTCCATCCATGTTGCTGCAAATGGTATTATTTCATTCTTTTTTATGGCTGAGTAATATTGTCATACTGAGTGAAGTAAGTCAGACAGAGAAAGACAAATATAGGATATAGCTTCTATGTAGAATCTGAAAAAAGGATACAAATGAACTTCTCTACAAAAAAGAAATAGAGTTACAGATATAGAAAACAAACTTATGGTTACCAGGGGGTAAGGAGGGGGGAGGGATAAATTGGGAGATTGAGATTGACATATAATACTACCATATATAAAATAGATAACTGATAAGGATTTACTGTATAGCACAGGGAACTCTACTCAATACTCTGTAATGGTCTATAGGGGAAAAGAATCTAAAAACCCCAGTGGATATATGTACATATATAACTGATTCAATTTGCTGTACACCTGAAACTAACACAACACTGCAAATCAACTATACTCCAATAAAATTTTTTTAAAAATAAAAAATAAAATAAATAAAATGTATGTGGAAAGGCCAGAACTAGGGTGAGATGTATGCACACACTTGAGAGGGAGTCCCTCCTTAAATTTTGTACCTTGTTTGCCTCACCCTAGTCCCAGCCCTGTAAAAATATGGAGGATCTGGAAGGGTGGAAGCACATTTTTCAAAAAGGAAAAGGCAGAGTACTTATTCCACTTGACTGCAGGATTAACTATAAAACTGCAGTGTACAGACAGCATGGCATTGGTGTGAAGATAAACACATAGGCCAATGGAACAGAATAAACAGTCCAGAAATAGATCAAAATACTGAAGGCCAATTGATTTTCAGCAAAGGATTCAAAGGGGAAAGGATACAGTTTTCAACAAATGGTGCTGAAACAAATATCCATGCGCTAAAATAAAATAAAATAAAATAAAATAAAATAAAATAAAATAAATAAAATCAATGACCTCAACCCTTACTTCGCACCATACACTAACCTTAACCATCAATATACACAACAGTACAAATGAATCTCAAAATCACTATACCATGTGAAATAAGCTGGAAAAAGTGAGTATGTACTCTATAAATCCATTGATATAAAATTCTAGAAAATGCAAAGTAATCTATAGTGACAGAAAACAGATTAGAGGTTGCCTGGTATTGGGTGGAGAGAGAAATTTACCACATAAGAGCATGAAAAAACTCTCATGGGTAATATATATGTGCATTATCATGATTGTGGTGATAGTTTCACAAGTATATATGTCAAAACTCCAAAGTGTAACTCATCAAATTACGCAGAATTTTTAATATAGATTACACTTCAAAAAGTTTGTAAAATAATACGAGTATAAGCAAGTGAGCTAGAATGCCTGGGTTCAAAGACAGAGCACCCTACACAAACTACCACGCACCTCACTCACACCCTAAAATAGCCATCTCCCTTTCCCTGCTTTAAATGCTTGCTAGGAGCTTACCCTTGGGCTAGTCACTTGCCCTGTTTGTACAACAGTTTGGTCAGCAATATCTGTCTGTCCTACTTTCAAAACTGTAGAATTTGAGCACAGCTCACCTCCTATGCTCATATCACCCCAGACCAAGCCGCCATAACCTCTAAGTAAAGGCCCTCATTTTTAAAGTTTTTTCACCCCACCCCCCACAGTGTATTTTCAACACAGAAGTCAGGGTGGTCCTTCTAAAGCATACATCAGATCACATGATTCCTTGGCTCAAAATGTCCCAGCGGCTCTGAGGCTCACTCAAAGTAAAAGCCACAATTCTTGTAGCAAGAGATGCAGCAGCATCTCCTCACACCCACCCTCATGCGTCACCACCTTCTACTCCAAGTCACTGCCCCATAATTAGACACCTGTCCATAATTTCATGCCCCATTGTCACCACACTTTCCAGTCCTGTGTAGTAGTTGCTGTGACTACTTCTCACCTGGGGTATGCATCCCTCCCAGGGCTGGGTCATGTGAGCTGAGACACAAAAATCTAATGGATAATAGCGCCCTTCTTCCTGAAGCCAATATTTGGGGGAGGAAATGGCATTTTATACTAAACAAACATTATGCTAAACTGGAATTTCCCTTGGAGGCACTGAGCTTTAATATGAAATTCCATGGTGAAGTGCCTGGTGCCTGTGCAGATGGGCCAAGGGAAATGACTGAGAATCAATTTCTTGACTCCAAAAATTCTCACCCACAAGGAAGATAAAAAAAAGTCCAGAAGAATCAAAATTGAAGGAAAGAGGATTTAGTGAGGAACATTTCTTTGAGGGGAAAAGAGAATTTGGATATGCTTCTAACTCCCCATAGGAGGAAGGAGGGTCCCCACCCTTTCACTGAAAGTCTTCCTGGAGGGTCTTCACATGGGGGCCATTGAAGACTCCCACAGAACAGAGCCAGGGCCTTGAACAAGCAGGATTCTTTGGGTTTAATCATAAAAGCTACTTAATGCTGTCTTCCATTGGCCTTTTGACCCTACTCATTCCCTTCTATTGGATGAAAATTAGGGAAAGTTTCATGACTGTTCTGTTCACTACCCAAGGTTAATATAAAATTCTATTTAAGTTGAAAAACTAAATTTTGATGCAGAAATTAAAATGATCTAATCCGATATAATAAGCAGAATATTTACTTGCCTTGGTGCAGAAATCTTGACCCTTAAAAGACAAATCAATATGTATCTCCCATTAAGATAGGGCTGGGCTGGTTCAAAAGCAATACTATGTGGAAATAACACAGGCTTTGAAATGAGACCAACTTGAGCTTAAAACTCCAGCTTGTCTTTTTACCTCAGATTTTTTCTGAGCCTCGATTTTATTATCTGTACTCTAGTGTTAATAACATATCTCTTCGAGAGTGCTGTAAAGATCCGGTTATATAGCAAATGACCAACACGTATGCTCAAAGGACAGAAGCAATCAAGTCACAAAATTATAAACAGGCATGAGCAACCAGTAAATGTTTCAAGCGTTTGAGTTGAGTAATAAGCAAAGAAGTGCAAATTAAAACAAGGCAGTGTGAACTTTTTTCATCTAAAGTATTGGTAAAAATGAAAACCCAATATATATTATATTATATACTATATTCACGTTCACAGGACATAAGAGTGGGATGAGACAGGCACTCTGATAAAAGAAGCTCAGCTCTTGGGAATGCTCATACTCTGAAACAATATTTTTATCACTGTAAGAAAGCAGAGAGACATCAGCAGATCTGGGTATAATGATATTGATCACAGTATTATTTGCAATAGCATTAAGTAACCTACGTTTCCAAAAATGGTGAAGATTCACACAAATTATGATTCCTCCAGTAACAGACTACTGCAAGGCTATTAAATATTACCCCAAATGCTATTTACTGAGTTGATAAAATGTTAATGATATATTATTTATTGAAAACAATAGGATATAACACTGAACAGAACAGGAAAATCTCAGTCTGGCAAAATAAGCTACATATAAAAGGCTGTTTGAAAAGATAATTTTATCGGTATATTGATTTTTTTGTAGTTTGTTTTTCTATTGTAGAAGAATCAGAAAGAATTAGAGCAATTTTTCTCAGCTTTCCTTCTATCCCTGTTCCTCCCCCTCCGCCACACATAGGCCCACACACACCCACACAGAGGTCAGCAATACTTTATGCTCTAGGAAGTTTGTGCTATTCTTTCTCCCAAGATATTTTCTTTCAATTTAGATGAACTGACCATGATGGCTGGCTGGAAAGCCCTCTGTGGCTTGGAGAATGGGGGGTGGTCAAAGTGGCCTGAGCCCCGAAGCTTCCAGTAGACACAGAGGTGGCAGAAGAGAAGCTACCCATCCCATGATCCACCTGAGTACCAGGGCAAGAGGGCAAGAGATCAGAGAAGAATGGCTGGTGGCCATTTAGGAAGGCTGGGCTCCAAGCATGGGGTACCTCAGGCTCAGAAAAAAAATCACCATGACTAAGCAAGTGAATTGAACTTCCTGAGTGTCCACGAAGATCTTTCTATGATTGACCTTGACAGTGTAAAACCCAGGGACCTTTACACAACTTCCTGAGCACAAGGAGGAAGCTATCCTGTTACAATGGCTTCAAATTTCTTGCAGTCTCTTTATTATTTTTTTGTTTTGTTTTGTTTTGATTTCTTTGTTTTGTTTTTGTTTTTTTATTATTTTTTTTTATTTTTAAAGCTCTTTATTGGAATATAATTGCTTTACACTGTTATGCCAGTTTTTGCTGCACTAGAAAGTGAATCAACTGTATTTATACATCTATCCCCATATCCCCTCCCTCCCATGACTCCCTCCCACCCTCCCTATCCCATTCCTCTAAGTCATCACCCATCATCAAGTTGATCTCCCTGTTTCATGCAGCAGTTTCCTACTAGCTATCTGTTTTACATTTGGTAGTGTATCTATGTCAATACTATTCTCTCACTTCGTCCCAGCTTCTTCTTTGCCCCCCACCCTGTGTCCTCAAGTCGGTTCTCTAAAACTGCATCTTTATTCTTGCCCTGTCACTGGGTTTATCAGTACCATTTTTTTAGATTCCATATATATGAGTTAGCATACAGTATTTGTTTTTCTCTTTCTGGCTTACCTCACCCTGTATGACAGACTGTAGGTCCATCCACCTCACTACAAATAACTCAATTTCATTCTTTTTTATGGCTGAGTAATATTCCATTGTATATGTGTGCCACATCTTCTTTATCCATTCATCTGTTGATGGGCATTTAGGTTGTTTCCATGTCCTGGCTATTGTAAACAGTGCTGCAGTGAACATTGTGGTACATGTTTCTTTTTGGATTATGGTTTTCTCAGGGTATATGCCCTGTGTGGGATTACTGGGTCAAATGGTAGTTCCATTTTTAGTTTTTTAAGGAACCTCCAAACTGTTTTCCATAGTGGCTGTACCAATTTGCATTCCCACCAACAGTGCAGGAGGGTTCCCTTTTCTCCACACCCTCTCCAGCCTTCATTGTTTCTAGATTTGTTGATGATGGCCATTCTTGCAGTCTCTTTAAATGGGATTTCATGGGCAGATGTCATTTGTTTTGTCTAAAACGCATCCAAAGCAGGGCCTGGCACACAGTCGGTACTCAAGAATGTGAGTCTCCTTGCTTGAGGCTACACACCCTGGCTCACTGTTTTTGCAGTGCCCCACAGCGTTGTTCAGACCCCACTGGCCTCACAAGATGGGCTCTTCAGCAGTTCTTGATCAGGAGGCCCCCTCTGCACCTGGCCAGTAGTAGTGCCAGGCCTGGTGGTGGCAGCACCTGGTCCTCGGCCTCCCACTGCTGTAGTAACTGACAAGCCAGTCTCCAAGGCTGTGGGAAACTGCCTCACAGTTCTGATCACTGACAATTATAGGGTTTCCTCCTCTTTCTGAAACTGCATGATACTCACTTTGGCATCTTCAACCAGCTCTAAGAGACAGGCCGCCCCAGGGCACATGTCCTCTGGTTTGAGACTGTGGTAAAAAGAACCAAAGCTGAGTCTACTGTCTCTATGAGCCCTCACACATCATTTAAGACACTTCACAAGAAGTTCTGGTGGCTTGAGTTTTCTCCTGCCTCCATTTCTGCTTTCATGTTCCAGTTTTGAAAGGATTCTCTCTGGAAGCTCCACTAGGAGCTGCATGTGATGGCAGCAGCCCCGTGTGTGTGTGTGCGTGTGTGTGTGTATGTGTACACACACGCTTGCTTCTTGCTTCTCCACGTGGTGCCTGATGATTATCCAGCCTGGCAAAAGGAGGTGTAATAACAGGGTAGAAGGCACAGATAATAGGGTCTTTCTGGCAAAAGCAACGAGTTCATCTGAATCCATCAGAACCCATTGTGGGAAGAGCGATGGATAGGAATGCAGAAAGGTAGAGACGCTAACCTTTCGTTTTCAGATACATTTGCTGCACATGGTAATTAAAGCTATTTTTATAACTACCTAAGTGTCAGCACTCCCTTTCCCAAGCATTCTTCTGTCAAAACTCTGCAAAACAACAATATACTTGTTGGAAACAGTTGACTCACGTCTAAAACATGGAGTCTGATTCCACAGCAGTGGTAGGGGTCTGGCTGTGCTGTTCTGTCTGAAGGGAGTTTGAACTTCACTGCAAATTACAGAGAATCTGGAGTGGCTCCTACAATCATTGCCTAGCTGTGGTTTAATGATCCAGGCACATATTTCCTACCCATGATAACATAAGCTCTCTGAAGGTGAGAAGCATATCTCTCTCATTCTCATAAGCACCTCGAGTGCCTCATAGGTGTTTGGTACATGGATGCTACATGAGTGATAGATTGGCAAGAGTTATAGATCCAGGTAGGAAAATAGGACATAGAGGAAAAAGTTAAAGACCACTGAAGAATCACAGCCTGAGGTCTCTGGGGTGTTGGAAGAAGAAAAGGTTATGCCAGAAATCAAAAGGTGTTGCAAAGTGGGGAAAGGGTAATTTGATCCGTGTCTTAAAGGATGCATAGGAGTTTGAAAGACACAGATAGGGAGAACTAGGGTCTCCACAAGCCAAAAACACAGTTATAAATGCTGCAATTCAAGTTCAGGTGATGAACAAGCTATGTCCCCAACCCCCTGCACTCCTTATAAAGACATGCATTGACTTGTTATCAAGTCCTTAAACCTAGGTGCTTCCTTGATTAAGTTCCAAAAACAAACTTGCCCGCAGAACACTAGTGGATTGTTAATAAGAAGAGCTATCTTTTAAGAGTGCATGCTCTATGCCAGGCCCTGTGATGGGTCGTTTATGGTGAGTCATCTCGTTTAGTCTTCATAACTTTCCCATGAACCTTATTAAGTTGGATGAGGAGACTAAAGTTCAAGGAAGGAAGTAAAACAATTTGCCCAAAGTCAAAGAAGTAGTCAGCATTGGAGTCAAGTCCGATCCATGGTGTGTTCCCAAAAGCTGATCTAAAACACAGTGATACCTTATCACTTTCTCAGTACTGCTACCCAAAGCCACCACCTGTGTAGTTACAAGTACCCTCCTCATGGGGCTTTGAAAAGGACTGAAAAGTGATATTACATAACAAAAGTTTCCTCATCTATCTGTAGCCATAAGTGTTAACTCTCATAGATTCCTTTTGGGCTGAGAGAGGAAAATAGATACATTCCGATTAACAAATGGAAGCACATTTCTAGTAAATATGGTTTGTCCCTTTCAGATACTACTCACATGACATGCATTAGCTTATTTGTGTGGACTTCTTCAGGGGTCTTTCACCTTTTCCATAGGAAATTTTAAAAATAAGGTGCTGATACAGAAAATAACATAAAGGGAAGAAATCTAATAATAAATAATAAAAATCTTACAGTAAGAATTTCCGCAAGATTATATTACCACTTCCAAGTTATTTTTAAAAATCAAACATTGTTGGAATTCAGTCGCGTATTTAGGATTTAGTTAGTGCTGAGTGTGAAGGGGAAAGGTGAAAGAGGGGCAGTATGGCATTGGGTATATATTTCTTAAATTTGGAGTCACTCACAGCTAAGTTCAAATCCTGATTCTGCCACTTAAAAGTAACATTGAAAAGTTAGTTCTTTTCTCTGAGCCTCTGTTTCCTTATCAGTAGGATGGAATGATATAAGTTGATGTACCTGGAAACTTGTCCTCCAACCCTTTCCCAGCATTCACCCCCAAGGTCATCATATCATCAAGATGGCAGCACCTGACGCTGATAAGCTCTCCCTCCTCTTGGAAATAGCTTCTTCATTTGGCTTCCAGGACTCCACCCTCTCCTAACCATATCAATACTCAGATTTAATTATCTAAGCAGTTTAATTAAAAGGCAGTGTTCTAATGAATAGAATAGCAAGATCCAAGTAGGAATGGCCCTCAAGAAACATACTTTAAAGAAACAAGTAAGTTAAAAGGAAATGAATGGAAAAAAACCTCTATTAGGCTAACACTAGTCAAAAGAAATCTCCAAGAGCTTCAGTAATATCAGATAAAGTACATTTCAGAGCAGAAGGATAAAGAAGGTCATTCCATAATGATAACAGATCAATTAACCAACAGGACATAAAAATCCTAAACATTTATGTCTCGTAACAAAACTTCAAAATATATTAAGCAAAAACTGATAAAACTGCAAGGAGAAATAAGCAAACTCACAATTAAAGTTGAATATTTTGACACCCTGCTCTTAATAATTGATAGAACAAATAGACAAAACACAATCAAGAATACTGAAGACATAAACAACACTATCAACAAAAATGACTTAATTGACATTTTTAGAACATTCCTCACAACAACAACAGATTACACATCCTTTCCAAGTGAACATAAAACATTTATCAGGAAAGACAATATATTGGACTATAAAATAAGTCTCAATAAAATTAAAAGGATTCAAGTAATATTCAAGAATTAAAGTAATTCAACTATGGTCTCTGACCACAATGGAACTAAATTAAAAATCGATAAGAGAAAGACCCCTGAAAAATCTTCAAATCTCTAGAGACTAAATAACACAGTTCTAAACAACCCATGGGTCAAAGAAATCAAAAGGTAATACAGAAAGTATTTTGAATTGAATAACAATGAAAATACAATGTATCAAAATTGGGGAGATGCCATTAAATCACTTAAAGGAAGTTTAAAGCAGTAAAGAAAAATAAAGTTCTCAAATCAATGATTTCAGCTTCCCCCCTAAGGAAGCTATAGATATAGGTGGCAAATAAGCACCAGAAAAGATGCTCAGTATCATTAGTCATTAGGGAAATGAAAATTAAAACCATAATGAGGTATCACTACACATCACTACAATGGCTAATATCAAAAGCCCTGAGCAAACCAGGTACTGAAAAAGATGCAGAACACCTGGAATTCCCATCCAACATGGAAGTTTCTGAAAGAGTTCAATGTACATCTGCCATGCAACATTGCAATTCCACTTGTAAATATGTACCCAAGAAAAATGAAAGCCTATGTCCACATAAAGCCTTGTATGTGAATGTTCATAGCAGCCTTATGTGTAATCACCAAAAATTTCAAACAACCCAAATGTCCATCAAGGAGCAAGTGTATGTTCAAATTGTGGTGTAGTCATGCAACTGAATATGCCTCATCAATAAAAAAGAACCATTGCTGTATTTTGCAATAGGGGTGTATCTCAAAATAATTATCTGGAGGGAAATAGCCATAGCAAAATAGAAGAAAAGAGTACATACGCTATGATTCTGCTTATATAAAACTCTAGAAAATGCAAATAATCTGTAGAGCCAGAAGCAGACTACCTGGGGCATGGGGAAGGTAGGACAGGGGTGGGGATTACAAAGGGGCATGAGGACACTGTTGGGGTGATGTGTATGTTCACCATCTTCATCATGGTTACAGTGTCACAGATGTCAAACAAAAATTGTACACTTAAATATATGTTTGTTTTATGTGAATTAAACCTCAATAAAGCGGTTAATTTTTAAGTAAAAAAAAGATTTAAAAAGTGATGCTCAGGGACTTCCTAGGTGGTGCAGTGGTTGGGAATCTGCCTGCCAATGCAGAGGACACGGGTTCAATCTCTGCCCCAGGAAGATACCACATGCCACGGACAACTAAGCCCATGTGCCACAGCTATTGAGCCTGCACTCTGGAGCCCATGAGCCACAGCTATCGAGCCCATGTACCGCAATTACTGAAGCCTGCATGCCTAGAGCCCGTGTTCCGCAACAAGAGAAGCCACCACAGTGAGAAGCCCATGCACCACAATGAAGAGTGGTCCCCACTCGCTGCAACTAGAGAAAGCCCATGTGCAGCAACAAAGACCCAATGCAGCCAATAAGTAAATAAATAAATTTATTTAAAAAAAAATGATGCTCAAAAACCGTGCCTGGCTCCATCTAAACAGCAGCTCCTATTCTTCATTCTGGGTTCTCAGGGGGCTACAGAACTGGCTAAGATGTGGTCCCTGCCCTGAAGTGACTCCTCAGTGGGGCTGGGGAGAGAAGCAAGTGAATCAATTACAATAAACATAATTGTTTTGGAATGTTGCTAAATGAAATTTGCAGACGATAAATGGTACAGGGACTTAATATCCAAATAGAATTGAAATCTTCAAAATGAAAGGAAGAAAAAAAATTAAATCTTTTCCCTCCCTCTCTTCCTCTGTGTCCCAAACAGAGATTTCTTACAGCTATTTGATTCAGCATGCATATCATGGCCTTTTATTCTTGTTTTCTTCAATTAGTATAGTAGCATTACTCTCCCCTACATTATGCACGTGTAGCCTAATCTCATTTTCATTTGTTTTAACTCAGTGTGTGTTTGGGGATAGGGATGGTTTGAAAGTCTGGAGTGATATTCTCTGCACTGTTGACAGGAGTCTCCTCTGGGGCAGGCCAAGGTCTATATTCAGAGGGTACTCATGGAATATTTGTTGGTGGCAAACCAGGGAAGTTGATAAGGTGGGGGCTGGGGCCTGAGGGGCAACAACAGCAGAGCATCCTGTGCAGAGGGGGCTGAAGAGGCCTAGACACTGGGACGACCCTGTGCTTGGGATAGCAGAGATGTCTCATGATATAGGCAGAGCAGCTCTAGAGGCCAAGCAATGGCAGGAACTGAAACCAGAGAGGGCTCTGAAGTCAGCTCATGAACAGCCTCATGGACCACATGGAAGAATCTGAACTCTATCCTATGGGCCTTGACACCTACCACCTGCCAAAGACCTGTTCCAGCATAGAGGTGAGCAGATGTCAAGAGAAAAGATACACGAGTGTGTCTGAAACACAAATGCATGTGGCAGCCAGAGAGCACCACCTCATCCTTGGAAAGCACAGCGTGCAATAGAGATGGAAGAGCCTGCAGGAGACACTTGTTTCTTGCTGTTTAACCCTAACTTATCTGCCCTCTTTGATTACAGAATCCTTTTTCCGCAAAGCACCTACAAATTAGAACACATGTTCCTCTGAGCACAGTGTGGAAGCTGCTGTAGGAAGACTGGCCGGTGCTTCTGCTGCCCTCCTCCCTGCTGCTCCACCTGTCAACAGCCTGTCCAGGGTAGAGGGGAGCCGGTGTGCCTGAGAGGAAGAGCTTGTACCCCATAGGACTAAAATGCAGGCCCAGGAAAAGGAGGTACAATGGAACATGGGGTGCTGACAGCAGTAGCTCATGAAGCAGGATCACAGCTTTCTGAGTTGATGAAGGATTGGGAGGTTCTAAGTGCCTCTTCCTCTACATGTAGGCAATTAAACAAGCAGAGTCAAGTTGAGGAAGCAAGAGGCAGATGCAGCAGCGGGAGGCTTACCCCAGCACTTTCTCTGTGTGTGAGCCCTTCATGCTGGGGACTCTAAGGAGCCTGCCAGAAAGGAGGTCCAGCCGTCACTTATAGGCTGTTCAGGAAGCCAGGCATGTGCATCATGTCCCCAACACAGCACAGCTGGGGTGAGGAGTACAGGATGGGCAGGAGAAGGAATAACTCTACTGGGGAAATCCAGGAAGACCTTTTGGCAGAGGCAATATTTAGCAAACTCTTACAGAAAAGGTAAGTCCTTGACAATCAGAGAGAGGCATTCCAAGCATAAAGGAAAATCCTAGCAACGGTCCAGAGCCAGGAGAGGACAATAAATAGAGGAAACAACAAGTCACCCACTGCTTGCAGGGATGAACCATGGGAGAGTGAGCAGAGGGTAAGAAGTGAAAAGGGGTGGAAAGGTGTGATGGGGTCATCCTGGAGCAGGTTCGGAGGCAGGGAGCAGGATGTGGGCTTTTCTCCATTGGCTAGGGAGCCAACCAGTAGGACAGAGACACTGGTCCCTGGGCTTGGAGCACTGGGTGAGAACCAGGTTAGGGGGAAAATGATGAGTTCAGAGACAGATGCACTGAGCTAGAGGTGGTCATGAGGCTTCCAAGAGGCTGCGTCCAGAAGGCATCTGGATCCCTGGGTCTGGAGATCAGAGAAAAGAGCTATGGGATGTGGGGGTCATGGACGTAGGCTGGAAAGGGGGCAGGGAGTGAGGGCCTGCTGGCTTTGCCTCCTCCCTCTTTAGAACCCACTTCCCCTGGGCCCCTGCTGAGGCACAGAACACAGCTCAGAGCATCACTTGCTGACAAAACCTAAGTGCAAGGGTTATGCACCTGCTTCTGCATTTCTGAACCATTTCCATCAAAGCTTGCTTTGTTTCTATGTCTGGAAGAACTAGTCTAACAATGAGAGCTGTCCAGTAACAAATGGAGTGCTTTGAGTCTCTGTCACAGATGGTTCTGGAAGAGGCTGGAGAGATAGACATATTCCATAAAAGAATTTCCTCCAAAAAGTTCCCAAGAGGGCAGGCAATGAGGCAGATGTGTCCTGCCTGGATGCAGAGCCTCACAGGAGGGCATTCTCCTCTGCGTCCTGACTCTGCACTGAGGACACCTGTGCATCACTGAGTCAGAACCACGTGGACAGGAAGCTCTCCAGACCAGCTGATAATGAGGTTCTGGGAGCCAAAGTCAAGTCTGGTCCTAAACTGGCAGCTTCTGATAAATTGTCCAGAGCAGTCCCCTCCATCCCCGAGCCTCCCATTTTAATTGTTGCCTTTGTCTTTTCTTGGAGGCTAACTGGGAAGTACTCTTCAAAGCAACTTGCTTTACCCTAGCCTGTGTACATCGACTTGCCTTCAACTGAACCTTTTAAGAATCTACTCTCTGCAAGGGGGATTGGGGATTCAGTGATGAGCTGGATTCTGAGCACATCCTCAAGGGACTCCTTGACCACCTCCTAGTGGCCACCTTGACTAATGTTCAAATTTGCTTTCCACACGTTCTTTTGAATTCCCCCACCCCCTCCATATTAACATGTAATTTAATCAATCAATAAAAGTATAGTTTACACCCCAAAGCACGCCTACTTGCTAGTGTCCCCACAGTGGAGCCCAGAGACCTGTAGAAACTGCCAGCAAGGCTCACATACTCACAAGCCTTTCTCTGCATCCAATTACCCCTTCTCCAAATAAAACAGGCCCATAACATTGCAACCCCAATATTCACCGGTGAAGGGGTAGACATATTAAGGAAACCACTGTATGAAGAAAGCAAACAAAAACATGTGCCCTGGAGTGTTATCTCGAATCCAAGAAATTGTATTAAGAAAGTCAAATACAGAGAGAGAAACTGGAGGACAGAGCCCGTGAGGAATGAGGGAAGCAGGGCATGGAGCTGGAGCACCGCCTTGGAGAAAGACGTGGTGGGAAGACGCACAAACCTGAGCTCATCTGATGGACTGAATTTCCTCCAGAGAAGTGGGGAGCAGCTCAGCAATAGGGAAGATGGGGCCCCCGTGTAGATGCTAGATTCTGGAGACCGTGTTGGAGCTACCAAATGCCTGCTCCTGACTCTTTTTTTCCTATTTTATTTTTTCCTAGCCATCACATATGATAAATGGAAAACCAACTAGGAAAACATTTGCCTGTGGCTCTTTGAATAGAGCCGAGCCTGGAAACACAACTGTCATAAGAATAGCAGGACTTGTTCCCAATGGGGCCGTGCTGTAATAGGAAACAGCAGTTCTGAATATGGCTAGCTCCTGAGGATAAGTCAATTCAGAGAACATCTTAGTCATGAACCAGAGGCCGCACTGGGGTCTAAGGGTCAAAGCTTTACAAAAGGACCCACCTTCAGATCACAGGCTTCAAGAATGTCCATGAGCTGACACCAAGGCGAGCCCAAGAATGTCCCTGTCAGTATGCATACCTGAGCCCTACTGAGTGGCCTTATTGAATCAGACCCTGACCATAGGTTAAGGATCGTTGCCAGGGCCACGTGCATGATGGTATCCTTTGGTGGAAAGGGGTCTGGGGCCAGAGAGTCTTCACAGAGAATCCCAAATGCACCATTCAATAGCTATATGACCTTGGGCAAGTGATTTAACCTCTTGAGCCTCCCTTTTCCCATCTGTAAAATGGGGATGATAATAACGGCTATACAGGGTTGTTGATGAGGATCAGGATGGTAACACATACAAAAATGCCCTGACGGGTCCTTAGCCTCCCCATAGAAAAGGAAACCAAGAAAGCGGGAGGTCCCTTCTGGAGGAGGACACACTTCTCCCGGGGACAGTCACCTGAGCGAGGTGCTAGCTCACCGCTGCTGACTGGGTGGAGCTCAGCCATCACCTCTCTCCAGTGTGGCTCTGACAGGCGTGTCCACACCGGACACCTCCAGGTGGCACTAAGTAGGCCCCGGGCTCCGGCTGCCCCAGCAATGCCCTGGGGGCACTTCAGTTGCCTAGTGTGAACCCCAGCCCTGGAGAGGGAGTAGGAGGGACAGACCAGAGGGTCCTGGGAGTGCGTTGGGATGCAAGGGAGGAAAAAGGAAATACGTTAGAAATGTAAAAATGGAGCACTTTTGAAGACTGGCAGTAAAGAAACACTGGCTATACAATTTGGAGGAGTCCCCCCAAAATAAAGCCAGCACTTGACATTTGCCTTAAGGAGTGCATAGACTGCATCCTCCCAAAATAGAAGAAACCTATAAAGGAGCTGGAAAAGCCCAGAGGATCAAAACTTCCCCAGGACCAAGGAGGACTCTGGCAGGCTCTGAAGAAACGGGAGGCAGCTGTCATGTCCCTTCTCCTAATTATCAGCACAACCACCCACAACCTGAGAGAAAGGGACAGTTACCTTGCATGTCTCCAACTGGCTCGTGTAGACGCGGAGCCAATAAGATATTAATTTATGGACAAAAACCATGAAAAGTAGACCTTGCAAACAGCTACTATCTGATACTACCTGCAAAATTATAAAACAAGCCACCCAAAACTCTTTCAGCCATAGTAGCACTGAGCCAATGCAGAAACACACATCATAAAAGCATAAATTACCTGCACAATAAACCTTGCATCTTCTAGAATAAGGCCATTAAAAATCGATCAGTTAATTTAGGAGTAACGGACAGCCACAGGGTTAATGAAAGCCTGTGCCAGGAAGCACTTTCTAGAGTCAGCTGTGTTAATAGCTGTTAGGGTCACCAGGCTGCCCTGGTTGGTGCTTCCTGAATGCATGTGCGGGCAGAGGGGATTCTTCTGGAAAGCTAGGGCATGTCATTACAGGCCACTCCCGTGTAATGTTTGCGAGTGGAGGTGTCCAGGGCCAGGTAGGGTGTAATTGGTGGAGAGCAGACCAGGCTGCAGTGAAACCTTGGTGTTCCCATTCCTCCCAGGACCCAAACCAGTGGAATGGCCAGTCATGAGGGAGATTTCCCATTTACCCCCTTTAAATGGTTACACCAACCCGCGCCCCGAGCAGCTGCACAGGGGCGTGTGCACACGTACACACACACACACACACACACACACACATATACACATGCACGTACACTCAGACACATACTGACACACACACATCCACATGTCCTCTCAAAAATACATATAGTTACACACTCACACCCATGCACTCATACACACACACTCACACAGAGTCCCATAACACACACACCTTCAACCTCCTGCAGGAAATGCAGCCTCCATCGCCTCTGCACCCCATTTTCTAACCTGCCCTCATCTCTCCAGCCTCTGACCCCTGACTGGTGACCTCTGCTCACCCCGCACATCTAATGCCTGACACGACTCCTGGTTGACTCTTGACTTCCTCCTGCACTCAGAGCTCTGCTTTTTCCCTGGTTCCCACCTATGCCAGATGAGCATCTTGGCAGGTCCCGTCTACCTCTCTCACCCGTTGTCTCACACAGGGGAGACCTGGGGTCCACTCCAGCACCCCAAGTCAGAGCTGAGCCTAAAAGGATCACTGAGCTTTCCCAAGGGGCAGGGGCTCAGCACAGGCCACATCCCTCACCATTCTGGGGCTCTTACCTCATTCACAAAGACCCAATGGCTGTCCTTGGAAGCCAGGTTGGTCTCCACAGCCTGCAGAGAGAGGGAGAGAAAAAAACACATGAACAGAAGCAAGCCAGAAAGCTGGCAGACACACAGGATGATTGCCGAGATGGGGTTTGATAAACATTGTTCTTGGAGAATTTTTTCCTCACAAAACATGCCATCCCCCTGGGGCCAGTTCCGGCTGCCTTAGCTACAAGACACAGCATTTGAACACGGACATCTGATTTCCTGCTATTCTTCGGCGCTCTCATGCACCAGCCCTAAGTAAGGTTAGAGGCTCAAGTTCCTGCAGGCATCACAGGGCCACGCGCTGGGGCATCCCTCCCCTCTCTCTTCTCGGGGAGAATGCCTGTAAACACCTTGCTTCAGGAGTGCTGGGTCGGGGAGGCAGGGATGTCTCATCATTGCCGGAGGCTAGAGAATCAGGAATCTGGAACAAGGGATTTACAACAGCTTGTCCAACCAAGCTCAACAACACCCAGGAAGATGGCAGCTCACAGCTGTGGGGCCCTGAGCTGCCTTTAGCTCTAAAGAACCCATCAAGGACCCTAGAACTGGCTCTCTTTTGCTTCTGAGCTGTGACCCCACCCCCATCATTCTCTCTCAGAGCACTTTGTTCTATTTCCTCATAGCACTTGCGGAATCTGTGCTTGAATAGTTAGCAGCTTATTTATTTCTTATTGTCAATTGCCTTCACCAGGTTGGGGGTCTCCATAAGGTCAGGGGTCACATATGTGGCTGTCACATTTGTGTCTCAAAACCTTACACTATAACCAGCACATAGTAGGTGTCCAATATATAAACAAATACTGTTGTTGAATATATGAAGTATAGGAGGGTGAGGCAGATGGGACCCAGTTCCTTATTTTGTTTCTCATATGTTTTTATGAGTGCCCTTTCCCTTTTTCAACTGGAAATCCAACAGATTGAAAAAAGAGGAGGAACTGATAGTTTTCAAGTCTGTCCTGTAAGAAGACTCACAGTTAGCACGTGCCAAGTACTGCTGAGTGTCAGGCACGGTGCCAGGCCTTCTACAAACCTGGGAGAGAACTCAGATTGTAGTCCTCTTTCATGTTTACTTTTTTGGTATTTTTGTAATGTAATTTTTGCCACTCTTTTTACTTGGAAAAAATACAGAACAATTAAAGTGTTCACAATTATCCTATAAACCTGCTCCATTTTTTAATGTGCTAATGTAGTGAAAACATCCCACATACCCCTCCAAATTCATCCCCCAGAGATTATTCCAAATGGCCCCTTCCAGAAGTTTTTAGTCACATCTACATGTATGTATCTACATACACTTAGACAGATGTTTTTATTAAAATGGGATCATGAAATACACATCAGGTTACAACTGTCATTTTTGACTTATCAGTGTATCAAAAATATCTTTCCTCCTCGGTACACAGAGATCTGATTTGTTCTTCTTAACAGAGGAAGCACAGAGTGGTAAGGAGCCTGCCTGCTCCAGTGACCCAGCGTATGTGGGACCCAGGTCCTGTCACTGTCATCACACAGGGTTCAGTTAGAGCCTCGCCTCCACAAGGAATGGACGCGTTTGCTGGTCAGCCCAATAAGCAGGTGGAAATAGAGCCTGCGGGGGCGCCCAGGCCAGCTCTAGCATCCCAGTCCTTCCCAAACAGCTCCCCACAGGACTCTAAGGGTGAGCACGGGGGCCTTCCCTGGGCCATGTCAGGGTGAAGGACACAGACGCGCCTTCTCCAGCCTGCGAATGAGAGGGTGCCAGCCCCTGTGAAGACAAGTGGGAATGGGAGTCTGGACCGCTGTCATTTAACCATGCTGGTCTCCATTTGTTCATCTATAAAATGTAGATATAACACTTGCCCCCTCTTGTCTGCCAAGATATGTAAAGTATTTTAAGTCTCAAGAAGCAGCAAAGAAACAGAATGGTGTGCAGACGAGTCCCAAGCCCTTCCCACGAAGCAGCGATGGGAAGTGTGCCTCCCCTTCCTTTGGGTTCCACCCTTGCCCCTCAACTCGCCTACATTTTTGGATCCTGAGTCTTCTCTGGCTACAGGAGTCCTCCTTCTCTTCAAGAGCCAGGCACCCACGAGATGCTCTCTTCCCCAGGGTACACAAGTTATGTCTAAGAACACCTTGGCGGCTCCCGCCCAACCTCAGGAAGACGTCACCAAGTGTTCTCTCTCCTGCACTTGGAAGAAGGGAGCTCTGAGCGAGGCCACACCCTGTACCTGGGTCCCTCATGGGGCCATGAACTGCAGACACCTTCCTCCCCACTCCACAAACTCCATAAACCGGGCCCTCTGCACAGAAGATGCGGGGACTTCAGAGCCAGGGGCTCTCTGGGGAAGCCTCAGACCCTTGGGCAAGGTGGAGAAGAGACAGCCAACCAGCCCACAGCCTCCCTCCTCCCAAAACACAGACTTTCAGGAATGTCTTCGGAAGCCCAGAGGCCTGGGAGGAGGTGGCAAGGGAGAAGTGCCATGGGTGCTCTGAAATCACTGTAGCACATGGCCGGGCTCTGATTGCCTCCATTCCCAGCATCTCAGCATTTCCTTAATGCTCATGTGGAGGACAACCGGTGACACGCTCATCAAATCTGTACTTGATACAGAGCTGGGGGTGTCACAACCTCTGAGAAAGCTGGAACGCTGCACCAAATCTAAAGAGATGCAGGTGAACAAGGCTGAACTCAAAGTCCTACACTTGGTTTCTGGGAGCAGAAGGGCAAATGGGGAGATGAGACTTGAAAGCAAACTGTTGAGTGAAGACTCATGAAAAGGCAGGGGGCTGGGGGTCTGTATCACCCCTTGGAAGGTTGACTACTGGGCCACCCTGTGTGATGGAGAGCACTGCAGACTGGAAGCAGTCACAGAAGGGGACAGTGAAAACTGGTGACCAGTTACAGTCACCAGGGACAGTACAGGTGTGCAAGAGGCTGGAATTGCTCTTTGCAGCCTCTGAGAGTTGATTTAGGATCAAAGTCTCCAATATTCAGGGGAGCAGAAATCAACTCAACATAGGAGAGAAGTCTCTGACTTGCCAAGGAGTTCAAGATGGAATGGGTGGCAATAGGAGCAGCAAGGTCTCACCATGGAAAACGGATAGCAGGACCATAAATGGTATGGAAGTATCAACATGGATGTTGACCATGGTGAGGGGTAACACACCATCATGCACTGGCACTCTGCAACCATGAGTCTCAAGTCTGACTGCATGTAAGAACCTCCTAGGGAGCTTTTAGAAATGCAGGCCCTGGGGCCCCACTCCCTGGATTCCTAACTCACTGGGAAAGCTCATGTGCCTGAGATGCAGTGTTATTTCAGAGCTCTGAACCCTGACACTTAGCCTCTGGAGCTGAGAGCTCTACTCCAGGATGTATAGTTCTCTGAATCTGAAGGTATAGGTGCACCTGTACACGTGAGAGGTCCTCCAGTGTCCCCGCAAGAGCTGGCAGTGCAGAGGACCTGACTCAGCTCCCACATCCCAGGGAGCAGGTGGGAGCCCTGACTACACTAAGGCATCTTCCTGCTTGGTCTCAAGACTCATGCACAGAAGACAGTGATGGAGAGAATTGATCAGAAAACCCCACAGGACAGCTGGCCAACTTTCCTGTCCTACTTTCCCTCACCAATTAGCAATTAGCTAATTTGTTAAGCCTCTTTTCCCCACACGGAGATAAATAGCACTTGGCTGCAGCCTTTTCCAGAGGGTGCACTCACACAGAAGCTGAGATAGATAGTGAGAAGGAGAAGCGACTGCAGATTTAGCAAGAACATGCCTCCCCGCTGATAGCTGGAGAGCTGCCAGCTCCATGGGCAGAGCCCTAACTGCTCCCAGCCCAGTGGACGTGTCCCCTTCTAAGTGCCATCCTTTCCCTGTTGCTACCCAGCCATGTCTGAGGCAGGTGGAGGCCCCCGAGACCTCCCTTTCATCTCAGAGCCAGCAAGGTAAGGAGGAGACAGGCAGGCAGAGCACGGTCAAATCCCAGGTCTGCCTCTGTTTAGCTGAGTGCTCCTGGGTGAGCTAGTCCACCTCTCCGAGTGGCAGTCCCACGCCTACAGGGTGCTCAGATGCCAGCAGTACTATGGAGGCACTGCCCTGGTCCTCTTTGAATCCCATCAGGAATTCTGAGCCCACTGGCTCCCCGTGTGTGGTCGTTGTCAATGGCAGGCACTGTGACCAGCTTCCGGAACCCTCCTTGGCATTCATGGAAATGTACACCCTCACCAAGGACTGAGGGTACCACGTATCCAAACCCCAGCTGCCCCATTCCTGATGGGGACTGCTGAGAGTGAGCTCAGCTGTTTCCGGATTCCTTCTGCGGGGCCAGCTCACGCACCCTCGCTGGCTGCTTTCACTTCCCTGTTCCCCACTTCCACTCCCTGGCTGGGTTTGTTTTTTTTTAATTCCCCGGGAACACTTCTTAATAAATCATCATCACACAAACTCTGACCTCAAAGTCGGCTTCTGGGAACCCAACTTGAGACAAACACCTGTCATCTTAGACTTAAATGAAAGAGAATTAAATGAAATTAGGGGTGAAGCTTCCAACCCAGAAAGACACTCGCTATGGCTGCTCAGAGGACACCAGAGGACACGAAGGCCCTCCCCCTTCCTTCCCTCACATCTCCTGCCTGGTTGTCACTCGATGGTCTCTTTTGAATGTGTAGAAGGGGGTAATCTCTCATTTGTTCCTTCTTTCAGTCAACAGACTGCACCAGACACACGCAGCAACTGTCCTGACTCTCCTGATACGGGTGTGAGCCAGGAGTCTCGTCCATGCCATCATGGAGCCAATAGTGGTCCAAAGACCAATAATAAACACACCATACAAGTGTGGTCAGCACTGCCTCCTGCACGAGTCCACAGACCCTTCAAGGCAGTACAATGTGAGGCCTCCCCTCATCTTGGCCACACTGCGGGTTTATGGCTACAAAACACTGCCGGTGTAAGCAGAGGAGTGCTGGGCCAACTAGACAAATACAGAGCAGTCCCTTCATCCCATGGGTAGGGAAGGGAGTGGAGCTGGCCTTCTGCTCTGGGTGAGCTCCTGGTCACCTGCCCACTGCAAATAGGGAGGCTGGTTTCCTGCAACTGGGATTTTCTCCTGGAACAGGGCACCATGGCTGTGAAACTACCTACTAAACAATGCAGTGGCAGGTGAAGGAGTCCTGAGCAACTGCAGGAGCTCCGCACAGACCCTGTGGGCACTGGAAACTAGGTCTCAGTGAACCCAAGGGATGCTTGCAGTGGCGCAATGCCTTGGCACAGCACAGGCAGCCTGGTTAGGTCATTGCTGTGAGTCCCCAAAAGGCTATGCCAGACCATCAGAGCTCAAAGGCCTGACTCCTGGGGTCCCTCAATACCGTAGCAAGTGGAGAACTTCAGGAGAAGAACTGAGGAGGTGGGAACTTCTAAAGAATCATGCTGACTCCTGTTTTAGCCCCTTTTGAATAGGAGACCCAAGATGCTTCAGGTGACATGTTGCCCAGGCTAAGGGCTGGGATGGTGGACACAGGCAGCCATGGGAAGGGACATCACTTCCAGAGGCAGAACTGGACGTCTGCCCTTGTTCTGACACCCACATACCACCCTTTTGAGAGATAAGTACACTATCATAGGTGGACCCCTGTTAAAGGAAGCAGAAGGCAGCTCTTTTCCCATACCTGGAGGAAGGAATGCATCCTCTCATCCATGAGCAGCAGTCCTTGTCTGAACCTCAGGGTGCCTTTTCCTACGGCCAGTCACATCTATAGAGCCAGAGTATAAGTGACGCAGGACACACCATCATCCAGGCTTTCCAGGGACCAGGGGACATTTAGATGTTGTCCTAGCCACCCAGCCACTTTGACCCCACAGTTTCCATAGGGAAGTAGATGCAGACCAAATCCCAGCCTCTGGCACCTAAAAGCTCTAGACAGAAAGCAGCCCCTAGCACTACCTGGAATGGGATGTGTGTGGTGGCTCGCCTGGAAGGGCCTGGGGAGGCCCCTTGACCATGTGGAGGTGAGGATCAGTGCTAATATGCAAATGGCCTGAAAGGAAGCAGAGAGGACAGGAGTTCTGAGGAACCAGAGGAAGCATCTCCAGCTCAGTCCCCTTCCTCTGTATCCTCAGCCTTTCACGCAGAACCAAGTCACAGCCATTTCCAAGGATAACCAGAGCCTGCTTTTATCAAGCACCAGCCAGATACTTCAATACAACATGTCCACTTGACAAGCCATGGGTCTCACTTTGTTCACAACACCCTAAGGAGGCAGGTAGTTTCTCACCCCCATTCCACAGTCAAGAAACTAAGACCTGGATCTAGACTCGGATCTTTCACAAGTCCTTCTGTTTGCAGAGACTGGATTTGAACTCAGGCTCATCCGTCCCCAAAACCTGTGCTGTCTTTTCGCTTGATGACGCTGCTCCCCAAATGTACAAGCCTTTGGGCCTGGCCCTCTGACAATGGGAACAAAATCATCTTTTTTCTCATATCTAAGAAAATGTCCTTATGAGCCACAGTGCCTTCCTTCCCAGGTTAACTTGTCCTCCTAAGTCTGAGACCCTTGTTCCACTTGCCTTTCTCAAGTCTGAGCGTGTTTCACTTTCTCTTGGCCTCAAGGAATAGTAAATGGAGTGGAAAAAACCGCCACATGGGAGCCTTCCAGCAACATCGCTGAGGATTTACTTTACACAGTGCAAATGCCACTGACTATTTAGGTACGTGTTAACTGTTGGCCACTTATCCAGCCCCCCCACCCCCAACACTGGGAGCCTGAGATAATGAAAGCTTGTCGACGATTAGCATCTTTTTAAAACCCCAACTCTAACGTTTCAGAGCATTCCCCGCATGGAGCCTGGGGCCTGGCATTTCCCCAAGGACAGATATTGAGCTAACTTTAAAGACCCACTGCTGCCTTTGCAGCAACATGCTATTTAGGAACAATTCTCTCTGCGCAATGTCACCCCTCTGAAGCATGAGGGAGTGCAACACCCCCCATTTGCAAGGAAGGGGAGTAGCTGGTTGCAAGACTACGGATGATTCCAGGAGCCCATTTACAAGGAAATCAGCAAAGCAGCCACCATGTGGCCCAAGTTTCAAAAGATATGCCCAGAACCACCATGAGGAACCCCATAAAGAGCAGTCACCACTGAGCTATGTCAGGCCACACCATGCTTCCCAGGGGCTGCCTTCTTGGGAAAAGGGCCTAAGCTTCTGGCTCAGATACCTTCCTGCCCTCTGTACTCCAGCCTTGTCTCCAAAACCTCTTGGAGCCTTGCTTTCACCAGAAAACTGCCTTAAGGATCTCCCCCAGTCTCCCATGGCTCCTACTTCTGGCTTCCTCCTCACTCCTAGATCTCATTGGGGAATCTCAGGCCCTATGTGTGTCTCTTTACCAGTTTCCTCTCCAAGGCCCTTCCCAATAGTTAGCTGCTCCTGACTAAGCGTGAGTTTTCTGTTCCCAACTCACCTATCACTCTGCTGAAGCTTTCTGGAACCCCGGGGCCCTGATCTTTGGTGGGCGCAGGAAATTCAGCCACCTGAGCACATGCGTGTGTGTATTGGGGGACAGAAGGGGAGTTTGCTGGAGGATGGTGGAGACAAGGAAATCATCCCAGCTACACAAGACCATCTGGAGAAGGTGCGGCAGAACTAATCTTGTGTAGCTTCCAAACACAACTCTGGGACAAGTAAGAGGGTGGTTCTGCTGAGGGAGATCTGAGCCTGCAGCCTGGGCATTCAGGGAACGCCCTGGCTGGGAGAGGCTGGATGGAGGTGAAGGTTGCTTGCAGCCTGGGTCCAATCACTGACACTCATGAACAACTCTGCTATTTGACCTGGATCTAAGCCCTCTACACATGAAACCTCCCAGAGTCTCACAACAGCCCTCTGACAGAGGTTCTGATCTGAGCCTACAGATGGGGAAACTTGCCTGAGGTCCCCCAGCAAGTCAGTGCAACTAAGGCAGCATCATCAAGACTTTCAGATGCCATAGCCCATGTACTTTTGAGTGTATCATGCCGACTCGTGGACTGAGCAAAGACAAACTCATTCTTGGCACTTCTTGTAGGTGTTTAATGCAAAACCAAGAGTTGAGCTGGAAGGCAGTGCATACAGTGGTGAGGCCTGGTGTGTGGAGCCACAGGGACTTCTGTAAAGCTGGGTCCCAGATCCTGGAGTTTCCTGCCACCACCCCTCCCCAGAACTCCTGGCTCAGGTGGTCCTCTGGTTGCCAAAGGGTTTCTGTACATGGAGAGCAGGCTCCAGTCCCTCACCAAGAGGTGAGCTCCTCAAGGGCTGAGGTCTGGGGTAGCTGCCACACAGCCCTGGCAGACAATGAACTTCAGAAGATGTCTATGGAAGGAATGAATGGGTGGGTTCACACTCCTGCATACTTCCCTGGTATGAGGAAGGTCAGGGGCATAAACAGGAAGCCCAGCACAGTGCAAAGGGATATAGACACACAGGCAGCCATCACTTTGCACAGTAGGTACCAAATTAATGAAAACCCACGCATGTGGGACCTGTGTCTTCATTCCCACGGCATCGACGTGCACTTGATTTCCAGTTAACACTGTGCGTGCAAAGGAAGCCCTATCTGTATTTGAAAGCAGCATCCTTTTTCTACACATCTGAGAGAACCTGAGAATGAAATGAAGTGAATGTGAAAGGTGGATAAATGCAAGATACCGTGACCTTTAGAAGCCGATGGAAACATGATCAAATTTTAGAGCTTTTCTGTGGGAAGGTAATCGTTTCTTCATTTGTGCTGAGTTCTGAACCTCCTGATGAAAGTTCCCATCTATCCTGCTCAATAACACAGTAAGTTCTGGACTAGTTTGGTCCGTCGATGGCATTTAAAAAGATATTACTAACACACTGGAGAGAGAGTGTTATTCATGAGATTTGTTTCTTACACTTGCTTTGATCTCAGAAAAACTATTATGATGCTATTGGAAAAATAAAAGAAAGCATAATTGACTAAGTACATGTAAAAACCTGATGGATCTAAACAATTTCTAGTCAATCATGACACCTCCCTGGCCTCAGTCCCTATTGTTTACCAAGTTTGAGGTAAACAGCTCTTCCAAACCGCCTTCCCACTTTGTGCAGAGGGCAGAGGGCCAGCTCACGGCCTCCGGGGGATGAAGATTCATTACAGATCATTTGTGGATCCTTCAGATGAAATAGAGACAGGTTCCAGGGCTGTGCAGGAAGTGCAATTGACTATAATAAAAAGTGAGAATATGCTACATGTGGACAATTTATGAGGAAGCGTTAATATCAGCAGAAAAATGAAATGGAGTCTGCTCGCAGGCACGATCTGTTTAATAAGATCAACTTGGAGAAGTGAAGCCAGGCAGTGCCGATGAGTAGCAACTGATGGATACTTGGGTTTTAATCACTGGTCCATAATTTTCCTGCCACCTGGAGGTCAGAGAAGCCAAATAAGGCCCTCCATGTTCTCACTCTCACAGACACCCGAGCTGTCCTGATGGGAAGGGATGGGAGCCGGCTTATCTGTCAATCTTGTTTCCCCGGCCCTTGGCCACATGGAGGCTATCACACGATCATTTTGGGGGACCGAGGTGTACAAGAGAACGAATGGCTTCTGAGCTTATTTACACTGGCCCTGGTTTGGTGAGAGCAGCTGCCAGTCTCTGCAGTGGGCTGTGGACAGTCTCACCACGTTGTGCCCCAGGGGGCAGGGGATGCTGCTCTTGGGTGGCAGGTGGCTGCACTGAACCATTTCTCATACACTCTGCTGTTCAGCTCCAGCTTCAAGCGATTTTCAGATATAAGCAAAGCAAAGTCTAAAACTGATTAGAGATGTTTTCTTCTCCTTCCCACGGGTGTTTGCAGTTTCATACTGGAGCTTGAGCTGGTGCTGCGTGCATCTAAAGACTGGCTCTGGGGACCCACAGCATCAGTACTGCTGAAGGAGGGGGCAGAGCTGTTTGGGGCAGAAATGTCCCTCCTAGTGCCACTGGGTCACATAATGCCTCAGAGGCCTAAACCCCCACGTGTGGCTGTCTGCCCCAGAGACCAAGACCCAGAGAGGGATGTCCACGGGAGAACAACACTGTTTCTGCCACTCAATTAAAGTATCAGCATTCAAGGTTAATACTGCGACCCCTTCACATCATGCCAGGCAAGCCATTTCTGCACACGTCTAATTCCTTTTCCCAACCTAAATTGTTTTTAAAAGACAGAAGCGTTTGAATTCTTTTTAAGGCAATAAAGTTGAAAGTAGCAATTCTTTATCAAGCTGATAAGAGCTGCTGGCTGTAATTTGTATTCTTTTTTATGAGCCTGACTTTTGGGAGAATGAAATAGGAAGAAAAAGCTCTTCTTTTCAGTTCTGGAGACAAGAACCGCTTCTTCCTCTGGGGTGCTGGGGAGGAGTTCCCTGGCTCGGGAATCGTCAGGAAACAAGTTGCTGATTTGTGACACAGGAAAGCCAGGGAGACACCCTGTGCTGGGGTGGTGGCGGGGGTGCTGGGGAGCTAGGATATAAATAGCTGCTCATCTCAGCACTCGGCTTGAGACTCTGGATCCCCTGAAAATGATTCTGAGTCCACGGGTGGGAGCTCTGAGGTCTTGGGGAGGGAGGAAGAGAGGATGTGGCAAACTCAGTGAAAAGAAAAGAGGGAGGAGGAATCCATGATATTAATTCTCACCAAACACAAAGCCTCTGTACAACTGGGGCCCAGACCTGGGCATGGTCAGGAGCCTAGATTTTACCCAAAGTCCTCTGTGTCCAACAGTAAAGCCGTATCACTCTGCACTGAGCTGCTACAACAGGTACGTGCAGAAGCCAAATACACGTGTGCTTCATCCTCAGGGGTGTGGCCCACCGCCCCACCCTCCACCTCTATCGCCTGCACAAAGCACCCAGAAAGGCCCTACGCGTGGGATGGCGTCATTTGGAGAAAAACTCTCTGAACACAAGGCTTCCAAGCTCAGCACCTGGAGTGGAAAAAACAATGAATTTACCACCAATCACGTCCTGCAACCTGCCTTGATCTGAGGCATCCCATTGGTTTTGTCTACTAATCTTGGTATTAGGCATGAACTTGACTCCCAGGGCAGTTTTAAACCTTACTCTCCAAATATTCCTATTCCTGTGGGTGTGTGCATACACACATACACGTACGCACACAAACGTGTGTGCACACACACATAAATAATTGTACTTCATTCACTTTGTGGGGGGAAATGGGGCACAAATAAAAAGAATTAATATTAGTAAATCAACAAACATGCCCAGCACAAGCATTATTGTCGTTCTCAAAAATTCTTCCCTCAAATCCATACTCATCTTTCCATGATTTTTCATACGGCCTCTGAGGTGCTTACCCTAACACATAAACCTCAGTCTACATGGTCACTAATTCTTGCAACAATCGTGATCATTTATAATCCCATTAATAGAAGAAGAAAGTGAAGCTTACAAACTAGTGTATAACTAAATGGTCAGCTCTTTGGAGTCACAGACAGGGAATAGCATCATCTTTGCCTCGGTGGGAGAGCCCAAGGGTACAGCTCAAATCATGGGAGCACGAGACAGCCTGTCCCTGTTCAGAGTAGCTGTCTGTCCCAACAGACTCCAAGGATGGGGAGGCCCATGAGGGGCTCAGCCCCTCCCCTGGTGGTCATTCAGTGTGGATGGGATGCACCTTGGCTCTGTTTTCCCTGGTACCACTTGGCTGTGGCCCAGGGAAGGGCCAAGTGCTGGCTAGTGCCTGGCTGGCAATACGGGGCCCAGGGGAAGGACCACTGGCACAAAGAAAGAGGCTTCAGGCTAGAAAGGGACCCACCGCATAAGCCTCCTGAGGAAAGAGCAAGACATGACGAAGTCCCCAGGGAGGATAGCAGGATTCTCTGACTTGTCCACTTCATGGATTAATGAGATGAAAAAAGCAAAGAAGCAGGGGTCACCCTCAGGAAAATCCATGAGCAGGTAAGGGAAACAACAGCAGAACCCACCCACCCATTTAGCAAGCGTGTTCCAGGCTCCTACTAGGTGCCGGCTGCTATGAAAGATGCCGCATGTGGAGACGAGGTGGTCTTGGACCCCATCCTTGAATAAGTCCAGCCTGGGAGAGACAAACCCACAAAGAGAGAGAATTCCATTAGACAAGCGAGAAAGTGCAGTGATAGAGGTGCTTTCAGTGAATCAGGAACCAGATACCAACTCTTGCCTGGCCAGTAGAAGCCCCCATGCTGGGGGTGGGTAGTGGTGGGGCAGGAGGGTCTTCCAGTCTAAGGAGACAGTGTGTGAAAGCCTGGAGGTGAAAAGGGGGCATTCGGTTTGTAGAGAACAGTGGTTGAGTCATATCTTCACATCTTATGAATAAGGATTTGGTTCCAAGGTTATTAGATGAGGCAAAAACCAATTATAATCAAAATTAGGCATGGAGATTTCTTAGTTCATAGATAAAGTATAGCACAGAAAATGTAATTTGTGTAAAGAACCCTGTAGCCAATCCTCTAATCTTTATTAATCAATGTTTCTCTATGGTGGTCCTCAATTAAAGCTTGATTTTGTTCCCTGGGTGTATTGACTAAATCATCAGCCACCTGCCCAGCCCTGGAAAGCCATGCACTCTACCTTGTCCTGTCACGCCACTGCACTATCCAAATGGCCAGGCCAGAACCTCTTCCTGCTTTGCAAGTTAGGATGGGAGATGTATAGTCAGGTCTGCATTCCAGAAAGGTCAGACTGGCCACGTGGAGAAGCCTTTGAGACCACGCGCCCATTCTTTCTGGCAGGTTCTTTCTCACTACGTCAAGCTTCACTGTGCCCATGGCCTGTTGGTGAGGCAGTCATGGCATTGTCTGCCCAAGTACCTATCAGCTGGACTTAAATGTGCACGTGAACCATCCTCACTGTTGGTCATGCTGGGGCTCAAAATCAGGGGTGGAAGGGTCAGTAGCATGAAGCATGAGTTATGGACTGAAATACCACCAGGTCCCAATCAGGCTGTGAATTGAGCACTTCCAGATTGTGTTCTATGCAATGGAAAAGGCTTAGGAGATGCTAAAAGTTCTCCTGCAAAAAAAAAAAAAAAGAAATCTATGCTGAGAGAGTTTGAGAGATACTGTATTTATATCCCTGCCTTGAAGAATCACCAAGGGCACTAACAGAAACGTCTTCTGAATCTTATGGGTTGAAAGTGGCCCCTCCATATTCATACGTGGAAGCCCCAACCTCCAGGATCTCAGAATGTAATTCTATTTAGAGGCAACGTCTTTAAAGAGTTAAGTTAAAATGAGACCATTAAGGGGCTTCCTAGGTGACCCAGTGGTTAAGAATCCCCCTGCCAATGCAGGGCACATGGGTTCGATCCCTGCTCCAGGAAGATCCCACATGCCGTGGGAGCAACTAAGCCCACAACTATTGAGCCTGCACTCTAGAACCCGTGAGCCACAACCATTGAGCCCATGTGCCGCAACTCCTGAAGTCCACATGCCTGGAGCTTGTGCCCTGCAACAAGAGAAGCCACTGCAATGAGGAGCTCATACATCACAATGAAGAGTAGCCCTCACTCGCCGCAACTAGAGAAAGCCCGTGTGCAGCAACGAAGACCCAATGTAGCCAATAAATAAATTAATTAATTTTTTAAAAATGAGGCCATTAAGATGGGCCTAATCCAATCTGACTGGTGTCCTTATAACAAGACTGAGAAACACCAGAGGTGCAAGCTCATAGAGCAAAGGCCATGTGAGGACAAAGAAAGAAGGCAGCCATCTATAATACAGGAAACAAGGCCTCAGAAGAAACCAACCCTGTTGACACCTTAATCTTGGACTTCAAGCTTCCAGAACTGTGAGACAATATTATGAAAACACTATTCCCTACTAAGCCAAGTAGTAGACTATGATTATAGTATTTTCTTGCTTATACAACTTTTGCTTTTCTTGCATTAGCAATTACTTTGATTTGTGTTTATGCAAGTTCTATAATATATTTGTTCAAATGCTCAGCCATATAAAAGAGTCTTTCAGTTCCCTTTCACCCCAGAGACAGCCTCTCAGAGCCCTCTCTGCCCTGCTCGTGTATGGAACCCCTGCTCTCCAGCTGGATGACCAGGGACTGTCCTGAGACTGACTGTCCTATCTGTTCTGCTGGCTGGATTCTCTATACTTGTTATTACTTACATGTATCTTTTTGGTTTTTATTTTATTTTTCTGAAGCTCATCCTACAGCATCTTCCTAAGAAAAGGTTCACGGGCTGTAAATCTTTGAGTCTATGCATGTACGGAAATTTTTAAAAGAATTTTTTCTATCACATTGATTGATTATTTCACTTAGACATAATAGGATAGTACTAACTCATCTACAAAAACAGTGTTTCTCCAGTATCTTCTTGCATCCATTGTTTTACTGCTAAGCATCCTGATGTCATTATGATTCATGTTCCCTTTATGTCACCTGCCCATTTTCCCCCTCCCCTCCTCCTTCTCCTTCTTTTTTTCTTTCTCTCTGCCTCTCCCTCTCCCACTGCCTCTCTCTCTCCCTCCCTCTCCATCCCTTCTTCTCTCTCCCTGGTGCTCCAAAACCTGCCATTGAAGTGCCTTGATATTGGTATTCTTTTCCTTTATTTTGGCTAAGAGCTAAATGGTTGATAGGACTTTTTAGTCTGAAAACACATTCCTTTTGTTGCAAAACTTTCTCTTGTTTATTTCTTTGATATTTGCCTTGTCCTCATTTTTATCTGTTCTTTCTCTAAGATTTCTGTTAGAAGAATATTGAACTTCCTGGACCGAACCACTCATTTTCGTCAAGTTTACTCTCCCATTTTATACCTCTTTACTTTTGATCTTACTTTCCTCAACTTTATCTAATATTTCTATTGGATTTTTAAAAATTCAGTTATATTTTTTTGCCTTCAGTTGCTATTTTGTGCTCTCTGTTCTTTTACATCTCAAGCAAGTAATATTTTTAATATCTTTAAGATTATCAGTGATATGGTTTTTGATGTTTTCTTCTGTTCCCTAAACTAAGTTTGCCCTGGATTCCTTTTTCATGTTTGCTTTGTACTCTCTGTTTCATATAAGAGATGTTCCTCAAATGCATAATCCTTGGTTGTTCTTTCATATTGAAAGCGGGGCATTCAATCCCATTTGCAGCATCATGGATCAGCTAGAGATTATCATACTAAATGAAGTCAGAAAGAGAAAGACCAACACCATATGATATCACTTATATGTGGAATCTCACATATGACACAAATGAACCTATCTATGAAACAAATAGAATCACGGGCATAGACAACAGAATGGTGGTTGCCAAGGGAGAGGGGGTTGGGGGGAAGGGATGAAGTGGGAGGTTAGGGTTAGCAGATGTAAGCTTTTATATATAGAATGGATAAAAAACAAGGTTCTACTGTATAGCACAGAGAACTATATTCAATATCCTGTGATAAACCACAATGGAAAAGAAAATTAAAAAAGAATGTATATATATGTATAACTGACTCACTTTGCTGTACAACAGAAATTAACACAACATTGTAAATCAACTATACTTCAATAAAAAAAATGGGGCATTCAAAAGCTCGCTGAGGGCATGAATGTGGCTTGTGGATGGATGGACTGGTGGGCTTCCTTGCTTTTGCATTGGAAGACACCTCTTTCCTCCACAATTTCAGCTCTTGGAGGTCTTTTATCCAGTTCAGATTCTCCGGAAAAAGATTCTTCCAATATCTTGCCTGAAGGGTATCTTTTAGCTGCTGGCATTCTGAGAGCAGGAGAAGAAAGTAAAGGTCCCACTGTTCACCAGGCAAATCTCTGCTTAATTTCTGCTGGTTTCTGCCACTTGCCTCATCCCGCTTTCTGGGGTCTCTGGGTTCTAGGCTCTCAAGCAGGTGGAACCAACTCACTTCCCATGAGCATCTTTATTATCAGGCACTGCGGATGTAACATCCTTACCTCGGCTGAATCAGTTACCCTTCCTGTACCCACTCTCTACTTTCCAAAACCTAGAGATCTCACCCACTGTTGTCTCCTCCCATGTATTCTTTGACCTTGTAGGGTTTTAACATCTAACTTTACTGTCATTTTAAAATAGTTTGACGGAAAGAGGGATTAAACATGGGCAACAAATCAGAATTGTATCATCAGTCAGAAATCAATAAAACTGAAGTCAATTAGAGGTTAGTAGATTCCAGTAGCCTGGAAAGCTAGCTGAGAACCCAAACTCCAAAACTTCTCCTGCAGAACTTATTTTCATAAGCTTTGGGAGGGTAAGACTGCCTGTCCAGACTTTGGGATGAGAGAGGGACAGCTCTCTTCTCTGCTCTAATCTACAGCCCCTGGAGGCTGTTTGGGGAAGTATGTTCTCTGGGCTATCATGCAGCTGAAAAGGTACAATTTCATAGAGAATTCTTGATCAAACCCACAGGGACATTTTGGGCTCATGCCCTGTTTATCACTCCTAGAGGGGAAAGATGTCAGATTCTTATCCAACAACTTCATTCCACAGCCCATTTAAATAACCAAACATTAGGAAACCCAAGGTAAGGAGACGGGAGGACCCATCAGCAACCTCAGGAATGACATGATATCAATTGGATGTGTGTGAGATTTGGGGATTTATAATAGCCTGTTCAAAGGAATAGTTCAAACATACTGGCTCACTTTGATCAACACATTGCTCTAGAAAGATGAAAGATTTGAGAATCTGTAGAATTCAGGAATCTGAACTCATCCAACATAAAACCTGGCTGAGGGTTTCCTAGGCATGTCCTCGATGAGGGTGAGCCTGAAGGCAACAAGGGAAGCCATGGATGATGTCTCTTCCCAATCAAATCGGTTCTGTTGGGAAGAGAGGGATGAAAACAGATGTGCATGCAGTCTGTGGATGGATAGCTGTCTTGAGGGGCCTCTGACCAGGAGACGTGAGGACAGGGAGGCTGGAAAGTGGGAAAGGCTTCGTGGAGGGGCTGGGCTGGAAGGGTGAGAAGGTTTGGATAGACATAAAGGAAGAAGGCGGCCATAGGTAGGAAGAGTGAGGATAAGCAAAACATACCCCGTCCTCAAAGACAACAATAAGAATACAGACGAATGACTCTGAGTCCAAAGTGCCCACAGTATGCCCCCAAATAGTGGAAGTATCTCTACTGACAGAGGCAGAAAACAAGAAAACCACAGCAGAGATAGCAGAGGTGGCCCCTCACCTAGAGCATGCCCAGCCAAAAGGATGCCCCACCAGGCCAGGGATAGGTCCAATCCCTCCGAGAGTCTAGATTCACATGTGTGGCCCCCACACCATGCATATTTCAGGGTGTGTGTATGTTTCCCTCCGGGGCTAAGATTTCTGCAAAGCCTAAACTTAGGGCTTCTTTTCTGTTTCTAGCACACAGTACACTGTATTTACGTTAACAAAATCATGTGTTCTTCTCAAAAAAACTGCTTCACACATCACTTCCTGCACACGTATGATGAAAAGTATTTTTTTTTCTGAATCCTTTTCTAGTAAAATATTTGTGTGTCTTTTAGGGCAGAAAATGCAGTTAGTGTGAACAGGGCACTGAGAGGCCCATGCGGTCCTGGATACACACAGGCTGATGGGAGGCCAGTGAGGCTGGTTGGAGTCGCTGGCCAGGCTTTGGCCCGCATGCCAGGCAGCCTACCTGTTGTAAGAGGGCCCCAGTGGGAAGGGGTTGTGCGAGGGCTCCTGTAACTCCAGGATCTGGTTGGTGAACACTGGTTCCTGCCCACAACTAAGTCCTGGGGATCTTGGTTCAGATAAAGCCCCCTTTGAACTTTAAGCTTCCCAAGTCTTTCTGGCTATTTTCACAAAGATGAGTTCTAAAGTGAGTTCATGTCATGGAGAGAAAGATTGGGTGTAAACATCAGAGAAGTGAGTTCCCAAAGTCTAGAGGAAGAGCACCTAATGTTGAGCGTGTACCAATCGCATGCTGGGTCCTGGCCAAGCGCTGTACATAGATGACCTCACTGAATCCTTACAACAGCCGCCCCTTCCGGGGGTGCCATCAACCCTATTATTAAAGGTGAGACAGTTGATGTCACGTGATCCACCCTAGTTCTCACAGGAAATAAAAGACTGAGCCAGGAGAGGATCCCAAGTCTGTTGGTAGCCAAAGATCCCTCAATCGCTTCCCAAAGGAAACCGAGGCAGGGTGAAAAGTTCCGGAAGAAGGCTGGAGAGCCTTAGAAACAGAGTTCCGACCTGGGAAGCACAAATATCCTCCCACAAACCTGCTCCGGTGTGGCTGCACAGGGAACTCTGTGAATGATGCGAGGGATTGCCCAACCTCTAGACAGAGGCGGCCAGGAGAGCTAATGAGTGTAACATGTCAGCCTGGTGCCCCGCGTGCCCGAGAGCTGCTTTTGAGTGACAACAAGGAGCCATGTGCCAAGCCCAGCATGGATGCACCACAACTCAGCCCATCTGCTTACTAACACTGGCAAAAGAGCTGCTGGGACACCAGACACTATTCATCAAAGCCAGTTACACACAAAGCAATATCCAGGCACCAGGCACTTTTCTAAGTATATTCCATGTATAGATTCCCTTAATTCCCTCAGCAATCCTATGAGGTAGGTACAATTATTAGGCCCATATTACAGATGTGTTTCTTAACTTGTCAAAGGAAGCAGAGCTAGACAGTAGTACAGGCCCAAGTTTGAACCCAGCAATCTGGTGTCTAAGACCAGACTCTAACCATTCTGTACACCACCTCTCCTTATACCAAGAACTGCTCTGAGTTTTGGCATGCCTGATAAATACCCACAAATGCCTGCTATGCGCCAAAGCCACTGTGTAAGCTGGGAATACAAACATAACTGAAGTCATGCCTACCTTTCAGGATCTCACCATCTTCAACACAGACACATAACCAGGTGTCATGAGGTAAGGGCTCTACAAAGGGGAAGGATGCACAGGGCATTAGGGGAGCATATTGAAAGGCACCTAACGGAACCTCAAGGAGTCAGGAAAAATTCCCTGGAACAGATGAATGCTGGAGGTACATCTTAAAAAGGAAGCAGAAGCAAGCCAGCAAGACAACCTAAGAAACACCACTTTTTAATTCTTCTAAAGCTTTTAAGCTCTACCTTGTGCCAAGTCAAATCCCTGGGAAGCTCCGAGTCTGGGTGATATCATTTCAGCTTTCCACAGAAAAATCTGCACTGAACTAGAGTATCCCATTGTTTATGCCTTTGGCTTTCAGCCAAGGCTGATATAAGAAGCAGCCGTATGAATCACATTTGCATTGTTTGTAAAACTGTGAGCAAAGACAGTATCCATTATGTTGTTCTATGTCCCTTATCTCGAGACTCAAGTGATAAATGTCTCCCAGGCACTAAACTAAAAAAATAAGAAATAGAAGCCTCTCTCCCAATGGACTGGTGTTCTTCTTTGTACTCAGCTTTGAAGGCTATGCATTCTGTCAGGTTCTGTTGTTGCCTTGCCTACCAGGAAGCTCAGAACTGAAGTCAATATTAAGAGCTTCCCTTACCCTATGTTTCCTGGCCTAAAGGTCCCATTGCCCTTGGTTACGTGGCTCTTAACATTGTAACCTTATTTTAATGGATTTATGGTTTTACATCATTTTATAACTAGACTTTTAGTTATCAATACTTACTACTGTGACAGTGCAGCATATGAAAAGCAGCTGAGTAGGCTTGCTTAACACGCAAAGCCACCCTACTCCCCAACTCACTGATACCTACAATTTCCCATTACTTTCTTCAAATCCTGAGTGTCCCTTTATACCAAGAAGGGATGAGTACAGATCTGCAGTCAAATATGAAATGGTCAAAACAGCCCCCATCTGCTACCTGAGGGATGGGTCCTCTCAGAACAGAAGAAAGAGTTGTCCCTCAAACCTCTCCAGGCATGATCCTCTCCAGGACTTCAAGAAAGCTCTGAAGACACGTTTTTTGGGGGGGAACTCCAAGCATCAGGGCCAGATGCTAAGAGGCATTTGAGATAACTCTGGTGAAAGGAGGTGCATTGCCATCTTTCAGAATACGTGTGTGTCGGTATGTGTGTCTTTGTCTCTGTCTGAGTGTGTTTCTGTGCGTGCCTGAATCCATCGTAACTCTCGTGCTCTGTCTTGGCATGACGATGCTTTTTTATCTCCATCCACAAAATGAGGTTGGTATGAAGCATTACAGAGATGATCATCTGACATACTGCAGGCACTTTACAAAGGTTATCTCGTCGTCATTTGCTATCTCCATGCTAGACTACAGTCTCCAGGAGGGTGAGAACTGTGAATGTCTTACTGTTTCAGTCTCAGTGCCTGACACAAATCCTAACCCTAGGAGCTTCCAGACACATGCTCAGTCTTAGAATACAATGCTCACTGGATAAATATTGCTTAAATGAATCAGTGACAACATACAACAGATCTGAACAAACAACATGATATAAAGCTGAGTTGCAATTTTACTCCTCCTTTTACTCAGATGTGCAAAGATAACATAGCCTCTTTATTTTCCAGAACATTCTTCACAATTCTCCATCCCCACCTTTGGGCACCAGGGAAATAGACTTGTCCGTACATTGTGTCTCAGTTACTTTAGGTTTAGTTGCTCTCCTTGGTGGATGCTTGGCCTTCTAGATATCCTCCCCTTGCTCCCGATCCTTTTCCCCATGGAAAGGTTTCACGGCCTCATGGTACCCTCCTCTGATCCAGCTGGTCTGGTCTGGTCTGGCCTGGTCTGGTTTGGTCTGCTCCTTCACCCCATGTGCTGGTCTTGCTGGCAGGGTTGGTCGGTGGTTTCCTGACTGGGTGAGGGCCTGGTGGTCCTGCCTGGCTGACTTGGCTCCCGTGATACTTGGACCCTGGTCAAGTTCCCGCCATTTCCTGCCTTTGACCATACAGCTTGTATGGTCCTCATGCAACCCCAGTAGGAAGAATATTGCATCCTTCTCCATGGCAGTTCTAAACCCAGCTGTCTTCTGCTTTCCCCAGGGGACATTTGGAAATGTTCAGATCCCTTACCTATTCTACATACTTCCTGGCCTGGCACTGGGTAGACGGGTGGGTGACCAGACCAGGCTCATAGTGTATGTTCCTTGGGTCTTAGGTATACATTTCTCAAGAGACTGTTCTTCACCCAACTGCTTCCCAAATTTTAGGATGGTGCTGAGCACATAGTAGGCATCACAGAGATCTGTTAAATTGAAGTGGGCCACGCTGAACTAAATACAATTGAAATGATTTGAACTGGAAAAGGATCACTCCTTATTTCCAAGTTTATGTTAAGGAAAACTAAGTCTTTTGAAAACTAGCTTGTAAAATCCACTCAAGAGAAGAACTTGACTCTAGTTTGAGAGGAAAAGCTGACATTCAGTATTTTTATTGAGCTATTTGATGTTCAATTTAAAATATCTATTTAAAAGATAGTGTGCTTTAAAATGACATTGATAAAATCTCTCCTGGTACTAGTTTTAAAGATTGGTTTCATAAGTTGATTTTCATTCACATTTGTTTTTCGAATAAATGGAGTTTAATTTTATAAATTAAAGCAAAGATTTGGTTTTCTAGAAGTGGCCATTCCCCAACTTTACTGATATGAACCAGCCGAGCCCTGGAGAGTGGATTTCATTTTGGGAGACACAGCAAGTCCACATCCTGCTCTACTTTGTGCAAAGCCTCATTCAGCATCCTCTCTGTACTTAAGACCAGTGGTTCTCAACCTGCTGAGAAAATTTTTAAAAAAAATTTCTATGTCCAGGCTCCACCCTTCACAATTCTGACTTAATTAGCCTGGGAGGGGCCTGAGCAAGCCTTAGCACTTTGAGAAAAAGAATGCTAGAGACAGAGTACGAACAATAAGAAGTGAAAACTGCCCACAGACACATGAGGTCAAAATATAGAGTGGTAAGGGGTCATCTGCTGTAGGGACAAAGAGTAGTACCTTCTGATTGGCTCCTGTGGCATCAGGAAATCAAAAATGATATTCAAAACACTCACCTATAGTCACAAGAAAAGGACACTTTGTCTTTGTATCTAACAAGGCAGCTGTGGGGAGGGCACGGCTCACACCCTCACTCACCTTTGTCCTGCTTATCTTCCTCCCTGGCTTCAGCCCAGGGCTAACCTGACTGTATTATCACGGCCCATTGTTCATGGGGGTGTCCTCTCTAAATTCTGAGAGCTTACATGGCAAGGGCTGAGTCCGATTAATTTTTGTAACCCCCACTCCCTAGTCCAGTGGTTCTCAACCAGAGGCAATTTAGAGCCCCCCCAAACCCCCCACCCACCACCTGGGGAACACTGGGGAATATCAGGAGACTTTTGGTTGTTACAACTTGGGGAGGGGGTGCTACTGGCTTCTAGTGGATGGAAAGCATGCTGCTAGACATCCTACAATGCATGAGGCAGGCCCCCAGCACAAAGAATTATCTGGCACAAAATGTTAATACTACCTAGGCTGAGAAACTCTGGTTTAGTCTAACACTTGACACAGTTGACACTAAATATCAGAAAGATATTCCCATCAAGAACTTTCTGCTTGGGGTGGGGAGGGATACATTAAGAGTTTGGGATTTACATACAGAGTGAAGTGAGTCAGAAAGAGAAAAACAAATATCGTATATTAACACATATATGCGGGATATAGAAAAATGGTACAAATCAATCGGTTTGCAAGGCAGAAATAGAGACACAGATGTAGAGAACAAACATATGGACACCAAGTGGGGAAAGCGGGGAGGGTTGGGGGGGAATGAATTGGGAGATTGGGATTGCAAATTGTACACTCTAAATATATGCGGTTTATTGTATGTTAACTGTATCTCAATAAAAGTTCTTAAAAAAAAGGAAAATACAAAAAAAAAGAGTTTGAGATTTACAGATACACACCATTATATGTAAAATAGATAAACAACAAGTACCTACTGTATAGCACAGGGAAATATATTCAGTATCTTGTAATATCCTATAACAGAAAAGAATCTGAAAAAGAATGCGTGTGTGTGTGGGTGTGTGTGTATTTGAATCACTTTGCTGCACACCTGAAACTAACACAACATTGTAAATCAACTACACCTCAATTAAAAAAAAACAAAAAAAGAACTTTCTTTCTCCCATAAGTATTCATCATCTAGATAAGATGGCCATGGTTTTGTGATGACCTAGAGGGGTGGGATACGGAGGGTGGGAGGGAAGCTCAAGGGGGAGAGGCTATGGGGATATATGTATACATATAGCTGATTCACTTTGTTGTCCAGCAGAAACTAACACAACATTGTAAAGCAATTATACTCCAATAAAGATGTATTAAAAAAAAAAAAGACCACCATGATCTATAAACGTCTAGACTCCTCACAGCAGATTTGTTAGCCATCTGATCTCAATTTGACAAGTTTTGAATTTAATATATTAACAAGCAGGGTTCTTTCAGGAGGTCTGAATGCCTCCATTCCAATGACAATCCCAAAGCTCTTGCCAAAAGAAATATAGATGGGAAAGACTGGCTCCCTAGGGCCAACTCTCCAGGAAAACCCACCTAAATTAAGGAGAAAGTATCTAGACAGAGCCCTTATTTATAATTAGAGCTGAGTACTGAGGGGGAGCTTCCAGTCACACCCATGACCCCCCCTCTTGGATCATCAGCATCTAAATGCTCTGATGGACTTAAACTCCATCCTCTACACTTGCCTTGACCCTCAATACAGCATTGTCCAGTCGTTCATATTATAGTTCAAATTTATAATAACAATGAAATAAACCATTATTTTTATTTAAGCACTTACTATACACTAGGCGATGTGCTCAGAATTTTATATGGCTGAACTCCTGGAATGCTCACAGCAACGCTGTGGGTAGTTTCTATCATTGTGTCTATTATACAGATGAGAAAAACGAGGCTCAGACACATGATAATACACCATGATACAACACAGCCAGGATTTCACCTCAGGGATAGTGAGTAAACATGCTGAAAATGTACCAAAGTCTCTCTAATTCTAATCAGCAGAATTCAGAAAGCCAAACAATTGTTAACAACCCAGTCCTCTATGAGACATCACCTGTAACAACACAGCGACAGGTTGGAAATAGGCCAGAAATCAATTCTGTTAGCCCCTAGCTGGACAACTGAAGATGGTCACTTAACCCTGGACTCAAAAAGCTTTAAAAAATTAAAGTGTGCTAACGCCAGCAATAAAATAATCTCTCATATTGGACCCAAAGAAGACACACAGAAATGCACTATTTAAAATCCCTCTTTAAAATTAGTTTCTTCAAAAGCCAAAAATTAATCAAATATATTTGAGCATACTTACTCAAATCTGCCAAGCGCTGGTTATTTGAAGAATGGACAGTGACAGTTGTGGTCCCCTGGAAAGCTGGGCCTTGCCAAATGGCTGTGCCCTCCGGCCAACCCTCTACAGATGGTCGTTGCTCAGCCCCAGTTCCACCTGGCACCTGGTCTGTAGAGTCACCTCCCTTGAACTGCCTTGGGGGACCATAATCCCCTACCTGAGTCAGCAACTAAGTGAAGTGCATGCCTTCTCACCTCACCCTACCCAAGGACGTCTTGTTGAGCCCCATGATGCAGACTGAGATTTCCTTCTTATTGATTCATAGAAAAGATACCACTTGTGTTAGTCCTCTATGGCTGCTGCAACAAATTACCCCAAAGTTAGCAGCTCAAACAACACAAACGTATTATTGTGAACTTCTATAGATTAGAAGTCTAATATGGGTCTCACTGGTCTCAAATCAAGGTGTCAGCAGGGCTATATTCCCTTCCAGAGGCTCTAGGATAGAACCTGTTTCCTTGCCCTTTCTGACTTCCAGAAGCTGCTTTCATCCCTTGGCTTGTGGAAACTTCCTCCATCTTCAAAATCAGCAACAGGGCATCTCCTGTGCCTTCTTTCAGTAATCACATCTTCCTCTGACTCTTCTGCCTCCCTGTCCACTCTTAAGGACCATTGTGATTACATCAACCCACCTAGATAATCCAGGATGATTTCCCTATTGTAAAGTCAGCTGATTAGCAATCTTAAGTCCATCTGCAACCTTCATTCTCCTTTGCCATGAAACCTAATATATGCACAGGTTCCGGGGGTTAGGACATGAACTTGGGGGACTGGGGAGGTGGGGGAGGGAGGCATTATTCTGCCTACCACACCACCTCTT
This sequence comes from Hippopotamus amphibius kiboko, assembly GCF_030028045.1. Lineage (NCBI taxonomy): Eukaryota > Metazoa > Chordata > Mammalia > Artiodactyla > Hippopotamidae > Hippopotamus > Hippopotamus amphibius. Next base: position 52,754,506 of record NC_080190.1, on the reverse strand, counting down.
GGGTAGGGTAGCAAACTGTCAGAGGACTTTGGCCCCCATGATAATTTCTTAAGTGAATTTGACAGGCTTTCTATGGACCACACGCCTTCCAGTTTGCCAGTCCCTACCACTCTTGACTGTCTTTCTCCACCCTCTGCCCTCATTTACATTATCTGCCTGAAGCAAGGAAGAATTTGGGTTTTCCAACCCAAGTCTAGTAAATCTTCAAGAGAGGGCCGGTCTTGCTTTGCTTGAGCTCTTCCCTTAGGAGTGATCTTATGAAAGGACCCCAAGAGTCCCTGGCACCATGCCATCCTGCAGTCCTCTCAAAAGCTACTGGAGTGAATAACGAATGCAGGTTCTGGGATACACACACACTGATGTGACTTCCAAAAAAAAAAAAAAAAATGGGGAAGTATTTGTTTCTATTGATGTCTGGGTGACTTACAGTTCTAGATAGATAGATAGATAGATATACCTGGAATGATTTATCTGAATTTTATAGACCCTAGACTTTTCCCAGCTGAAACCCAGTTACTGCTTCCACAATAACTCATTGGATTGATTGCTTTAAATTTAAAGGGGCACTGGGAGAACTTTGGCTGCCTGAACTGTTTAAATCTTGTCCTCTGTGAAGGCTTCTGTTATACTTCTGGATGACCTGGACACAAAGCACTGCAGGTCCACACTAAAAACATGGCGCCAGTGGAGGAGACAGAGCCAGAGCCAGGCTGGAGGGCTGGAGAAGGGCGCCAGCCAGAACCAAGGACAGCAGATCAAGGCAGAGGCTTGGGTGTCAAAGGGAAGAGCTTCGGAAATAGCAGCTCTAGCAACAAGAGCTTCTGTGGAAGGCTGGTTATAAACTAAGGCTGACAGAGGCAGCAGCTCTGGTAGGGAATAAGAACTGCCCTGCCTGAGGAAGGCAAGGCAGGGCAGGTGGAGAACAAATTTATTTATTGAAGACTCATACACGTGAGGTACATTACATCAACCTATGACATTTATTCATTTATTCTTCTAACCTTGGGAGGATTGTTTGGTCTTAATAATCAGGAAGGCATAGGTTCAAATCCCAACTGTACCATATGCTAGCTGGGTGTCCTTGGGTTAGTTAATTAACCTTTCTGACCCTCATCTTCTCATTTGTATTTACAAATTATAAATATACATACATATATATAATCTGTATTTAGAAATTATTATATATGTATATATAAATTATAGTATACCTCACAGAGCTTGCACCTTTTAAAGTGTGTTTTCAAAGAATATTTAATAGCATGGGGAAATGTTCATTAACAGCATTAAAAGGAAAAAATTAGATGGCAAATACCAATAAAATTCTGATTTTGTAAAAAGAATATATATACTTTGAATCTATCTGCACATATTCATATGAAAGAAAATATATAAAAATATTAAAGATGGTTATTTTCATGGTGGGAATTCAGATGATTTAATTTTTAAATATACTTTTCATATTTTCCAAATTGCCTACAATGAACATGACATACTTTGAAATATTTTTCTAGATTTGCATTTTTATTGCAAAAGTGATCCATGTTCAGTGTAGGAAATTAAACTTTGTTACCACTGGGAACAGCTTGTTATGAGTCCTTCCAGATGTTTTTCTATGCTTATCTAAATACACACATAGAGGGCATGCATTTCACAGGCCACAAATTCAGGTGTGCAAAAGAGGGCAGTTTAGTTTTCTGTAACTGAATTTTGTGTCTATTTCGAGTCCCCATTCCATCCAGTGGCAAATACTTCGTTTTAAGCAATGGAGAATAAGCTTAGGCAAATAAGGGTTTCCTCTGTGGACTTAACTTACCCACCGGTTCTTCTCCCTGAACTTGCTAGGGTGCTGACAAGGTATCCAGGTATGTGGGAGTGTCTGGTACTCACTTATCATCTGACCTTGTTAGTGTAGCTAGTCAAGATAGACTTTTTGCCTGGCTTTGGTCTGCAGGATGTACCCCAGCTGACAGACTCCAAGACGCCAAGTTTCCCAAATCTACTTACCAACCATGCTGAACACTTGAGGCACCCCTTTCTCAACTGGGAGCCTCTTCTAGTCTAACACCTTTGTGCTAGCCACTTCTCAAAACCCCTCTCCAGAGGCCACATGGAAAACTTCTGGATGCTCTTCCACTCATCCATGGGAGGGGCTCTCTCATGCTCTCTCTTAAGCTCTGAGAGAAATTTCGATTCTTTTGATGCTGCAACCACCTGGCTCAGGGGACAGTTTGGGGGCCGCCACTCCCGCTGAGCTCTGGTGTGGTCCCACATCACCAACCTTCTCCACCCAGGGAGAGCCTCAAAGACACTGAGTCCTTCTCTGACGTCCCCCACCCCCCAGTGCTCCGAGATCGACCTCTGCTCAGATTCTCTCCTCTCTGGGGCCAGTGTGATCTGTGATCTTTAACTCCTCTGTGTGAGTTGGATAGCGTGCTTAGATATCTGAGATTTATGACATAAATCTGATGTTGGAAGCCCTTTGCCTCAGCCTGGAGACTACACAAGTCTTCTCTTCTAACCAGTATCTCTATCGTGGAGTATAAAAGTCTATTTTAAAATCCCAAAGCTGGAAACTAACTTCAGTTCTGTGGCCTCGCGTTCTGCACGAGCATGATCATTCCTTACAGCAAAAGCAAGAAAGAATCTAATTGCTGCCTGACATTGGAAGGGGTCGGTGGGCTTGTCATAGCAAGAGCAGAGAAACCCATCTGTTAATGTCTTAAAAATATTAACTTACTGTATTTGTGTCTTTGGGTGTGTGAAGTGTAGATACATAGTTTAATAACAGTATCAGTGGATCAGACCACATTTACTTTCCATGATGTTCTTTTATTCACTGAGCAATACCTCTTGGAATTATTGAGCGGATACATTCTTTGTAACAGTTGAGTGATAGTCTATTGTCCTATTTGGTTATCTAATCCTCTGTTTCAAAAATAAAGTACTTCCCAATTTTTCACTATTATAATGCTGCAATGCACATGCTTGTTCATATCTGTTGTTCAATTGATCAACTATTTCTGGAGGATAAACTCCTAGAGACCAATTTTTTATGTCAAAGGATATTGCTATAACCTCCCACCAGCAAAATGTATATGGGAATATTATAGTTAAAAATTCAATTCCATGTAAAAATGATACTTTATTTAATAAATAAGTATAATAAAAAAATACTTGAATAAATCAGGATAAGTTAAAGATATATAAGATATATACCATATACAAAACAATATAGTAGACAGACTAAAGCTCTAAATAGGAAAGGATAAAATGACTAAACCAGGGGGGAAAAACATACCAGAAACATGTGAATTACCTCACCTTGGAATGAGGAAGAATTTCTTAGGAAAGATAGTTTTTACTATAGTAAAAGATACGACAAACAAAGGCAAGAAATAAATGAAAGATTAGAGAACATATTTACAAGAATATGACAAGAAACTGGTTAATATCACAAAGCAAGGAGCTCCTTTAGAATGGATAAGAAAAAAAAAAGAGGGCAGAAGACTGCAAAAATCAATGCACAGAAGAAATTAGAAAGGTATATTGCAACCAGTGACCACAAAATTTCCCCTTCACAACAGGAGGTGGGATCGAATTCTCCACACTCCACCCCAGTCTAGACTGGCCATGTGCCTTGCTTTGGCCAATGGGAAATTAACAAATATGATGCAAGCAAAGTGCTTGATATTTGGTCTTGCCCTGTCTTGTTGCTCTGAGGAAGCTTGTGACAACCACTTTGTAAACAGGGCCAGGCTAGCCTGGTAGCCTGGGATGAGGGACTCACTTCCCTCACCCCAGCCAACAGCCAGCCAACTACCATGCATCAGAGCCTCTTAACTGACCAGTAGCTAACCACAGACCCATGCGGGAGCTGAGACTAGTAGTAGAACTTCCCAGTAGAACCTAGCCCAAACTGCTGACCTCCAGAATCATAAACTAGATAAATAGCTGTTGCTTTAGACTGTTAAGTTTTGGGTTTGTTTGTTATGCAACAAAAACTAACAGAAACAGATAATAAATAAAAACGTGTTCAAGCTTACAAGCAGCAAATTTACACAAAACATCATTTTTTACCCATCATATTGACAAAAATGAAGAAAAATGATAACTTTAGTTCAGGCAAGGCTGTGAAGGCATAAATACTTTCATTCATTGCTGACAAGAGTACAGATTGCTGCAAACTTATCTGAACAGTAATGTGCAAATACCTATTAAAAATGAAAATGCATACACCCTTTGACCACTTTGGGGGGCTTTATCTTACAGAAATTTAAAAATGTATGAAGATAATTATTGGAGCATTGTTTCGATTGGTGGGGTTGGGGGAGAAATCATCAAAGAAATAAGGAAAGAAGAAAGGAAGGGAAGGGAAAAGGCAAAAAGAGAGAGATGGACAGAAAGAAGGGAAAAAAAGAAACTGAGAAAACATGTATACCTCTCAAAAGGAAAATGCTTAATAAAATGTAGTGCACATTATAGATTATCAGACAAATGTTAAGGGAACGAATTAGACAGATATCTACTAATTTGGAGGAATTTGATTTACTATTGAATTTTTAAAGCAGCTTATAATATAATGAATATAATATAATTCTATTTTTTCTAAAATAAAAGAAAGATGTATGTGTATATGTTTTAGCAGCATAATGTTGACATGTTTTCATATCTCTAATTCCATTTCTCCCGTGGCCCTCCTAAAGACACAGAAATAACACACACCGTAGCAGATTACAGAAACGCAGGTTAATTCATGGCTTTTGAGTTTGAAATTTTGAGGTCCTTGTCTAAACCATGACTACTAAACATCTTGTGTACACCTATCAGTCAAACCTTTGACACAGGTACCCCATTATATGTACTTAGCTACTTGAAATTTATGTACATGAATTACTATAGAGTATAAAACATATAAAAAATATAACTATAAAAGTGAGAGCCAAAAGAGGAGGTACACTATTTTTAATCAGTTATTATATACAACTCATTAAGCTTACAAAATCTTTTTGCTATGACTAAAAATATAAACAATTTCTAGTGGCAGCAGAGTAACTGAAAATGTTGTTTTGTTTTGTTTTTGTCTTTAAATCTTGCTTTAAACTCTGTATGATACAGTAATTCAAAGACCTGGTTCCAGATTCCATTTATTTCAGTGCTTGATTTGAATGCTGATTGTAGCTGAAAGAGGTAACTTTCAGAGTTTCAGGTGTCCAAATTAAAAAAGTTCATTGTTGGTGGCTTTGGTTTCTCAATCTCAGCCATCACGGAATATGTCAGAAGTCCGCTGAAACATTTTCATCCACCCAGAGAGGTTAATCAGTTCTTCTTGCAAAGGCTTCAGATCATAATGTAATTTCATGTTTTTAGGAAATCATTTAAAGACACACTGAAACTCTGCACTCTGGAAGACTTTTATATACAGGTTGGAGAATATTATTTCCTGGTTTCTTTTTTAATTGGCAGATATGAGAGGGGTTTCTTTATTATTTATGGGTGACATATGCTGTTTGCAGCAACGACAACAAAATAATAGAAACATTTCCAAACATTTACTTTCGAAATGTCTTCCAAGAGCAAGAGTTCCTTTCAAAAAGCAATTGCTTTCTCATGAATTGTTAAACACTATCTTCCACTGAAGGAACCAATTAAATGTTTAATTTTGCAAAAATATCTGCCAGGTAGCATTTGGCTAACACTGTCATCTCAGACAAAGGTCGGTAAACTTGAATGTCTGTCTTTCTGTGAAAGAAAAAGTATCTTAATACCTATTTCAATGAGTCTTTTAAACACTTTGCCATGAAATCATCAGTGAAGCTCTGGGTGGTAAAAAAAAAAAAAAGATATCAAAATGTCTCCCCATTTCATTACAAAGTACTGTAAAGAATCCTACCATTTAAAGGTCTTGTTTTTATCAAACCAATCAGCTAATGGTACCCATGGCAGGTTACATGGGATGTGCTGTGATACCCTGAAGAAAGACAGACAGAAGCAGTCCCCACTCCAGACACTTCTCACTGTCTACTGCAGTTGGCCCAAGGGTCAACTTATACCAAATATTAGGAAAGCTTAGTTCCTTTTTGATTAAAAAAAAGAGAGAGAAACAGACATTTTAATATTTTCCTCTCATACCCTGGGGATCAATTGTGCAACCCACTCGGGAGATCACTGCCCTAAGTAAGCCATTTGGGAAAACACCTTATATACCACAAGGAGATAAAAAAACATGTTGCTAGGGCAAGAAGGGACAGCATGAGGCACTTGAGAATAGAGTCAATTGGGCCTCTGAAAGCTCTGGTGTCCCTGCTCCCTGGGCCCTGGCCCCGAGCCCAAAGCCAGACTTCAGCAATGGGTGTTGAGGGAACCACCAGTCTCGGGTAGTTCTGAATGAAGAGGAGCTGGTCTTTGATTTTGTTGGGAGGCTATGATGCCAAGAAGCCTAGTGTTCCCAGGCTTCTAGGAAGAAAGATGCGGGACCCCTGACAGAACCATGGTCACACTCCCCAGTGTGGTGCCTGGAGCTGCCTGGTGACCTGAGAGGCGTGGACAAGGACAAACATAGGTGCAGATGAGAAAGACACAGTACAAGGGCCAAAGACCAAAGATGTGGAAATGTGACTATAGTGGGAGAGATGACAGCCTGTAAATTCAAGAAGGGATGGTGTATAGCTCAGAAGAAGGGAGGCAGATGTTGACCCTGGACCAGAGCAGTCCCCACCATCAGTCCCCACCATCACCCCCATTTCCACCACCAATCAGAGAGCCTCTTCCACGAGAAAGGAAGAGAGGAAATTCATCTTGATTAAGACCACTTTCTCTGTCCCCAGGCAGAAAGGGAAGCTCAAGATTCACCCACAGACATCGAAAATTACATTGTTTTCACTTCTGAATTTGTGCTTTGAGATAAGTACCCACTATGCACGTTACAGATTTGTGCTTACACAGAGATGTACAGGGATACACTCCAGGCTGTGAACAGGGGTGAGTTCAGCAGGCTGGGACTGCAGGGCAGCACAAGGTGGGGGAAGAATCACTCATTTATGCTTCTTGACATTGTTTTACTTGTCCATTTGTAACTTTTGTAATTCATGTAAAATATAACTTAAAATATATATGTAGAGCGATTACTGGCAGGCTGGCTGGCTTTGTGAGTGAAGCTATGGCCACAGACTCCCTTAGAAGACCCAGCCCATGTCCTGTGGGGGGAGGGGGGTAGTGGTTCACCCCCAGGTTGCCACAGAGCAATCCTGCATGGAAAGCACTGTGACATTTCTACAGGAGGTTGTGCCAGAGGAATGGGCACAAAAAGCAGGACGCAGATGCTTGAGTCAGCTTCACAGAATTTTCTCAAGAATGCTTAGCGTAGAAGAGGCCCACCGTGTCTCCTAAGGAGAGAGGGAAACCTTAAGACACAAAAAAAGTATACAAGGCTTGTTATGGAAGCCTTATTTCCCTCTGAAGGGCAAGAAAAGAGGTTCAAGAATCCCAGTGTACCAAATAGCCTCCTTCCACCTTGTTCTTGTTTGTTCTGCCTGTCACCCAGACATCAAGGGAGAACACCTTACAAATGTTACAAAAGAATTGGGAGAATGTTAAATAATGCTCGGGATGATGAGTAACCATAAAAGAAGTCAGCTAAGCTGAAAAAAGTTTGAAAATGACATTGCTTTACTGGGTTAAAGAAGAGTCTGGTGCAAAAAGAAAGGAGGTTGTCCCAAATACAGTGTGCTACCCTGGATGGAATCCTGGAGCAGGAAAGGGACTGGAGTGGAAACACTTGTGAAATCCAAATGAAGTCCAGCATTTCATCAATGGTAATGCACCTAAGTTAATCCTTAGTTTTGATAAACATACCATAATAAGGTAAGGTTTGATTAAATGAGATTGTTAGCGCTAGGGGAAACTGGGCGAGGGGATATATGAAAACTCTGTGTACTATGTTTAATAATCAAGAATTATTCCAAAAAAGAGTTTATTTTTTAAAAAAGAGAAGTTGTCAAGGATAAAAAGAGAAAGACTCAGAAGAGAGAGAGGAAGAGGTAGCTAAAGATAAGTTAATGCATTATTTGGTTCTAGTGTAGGTTTTACTTCAAAGGAATTAACTGCCCTATGCACATATCACTGTTTAAAAGAAAAAGACTATTGAAATCATCAGGATACATAAGGTCATTTTTTGTACAGTAAAGCTAGTATTAAGATAACGCTGTATTTCAGTGAGATTTGCAATAGCCATTAACCTTGTATGGTACAGTATGGGGCTGTAAATCGGCATGTAAGTTTAAAGCAGGTCGTGTATAACACAAATTATTTATGGGCTGGCAGTTTTGCTTTTGATATATAGCTTATATTAAATCATTGTTCTGTGAACTGAATACCAATTTATAATTTTTTAAAAAGTTGCAACTATCTTGTTGACATTCTGAATGCTTGGAAGTATATACATTTTTTTAATTAAATAAAAATGTACTTTAAGGACAAAAAGTAGTGTATATGTAATAATCTTCCCCCAAAATACCTTGACCATTCTGAAAGATAGTATGATATTTTATTGTTGTCTTAATTTACATTTTTGTTATTATTAATTTTATAATAAGGAAAATGTATACAGAAAGAAAATTTAAGCCCACATGTAAATACACAAACTGGAGAGGAGCGAAACCATGTGGACATGATGGCTAAATCTGGGCAGAAAGGACAAAGGAAAAGCCTTCACTGTGAGAACAGAAGAGATGCTTGGGAAGGAGAGAGAGAGATACTAGCCCTTCCTTGGTATCAAGGTGTGGTAGTTTTTTAAATAGGCTTTTAAATATTTATGATAAAAATAACTATTATTAAAATAATAATATTTATAAAAATTTCAAACAAGTTTTCATTGAAAACTCCTCTCTCTCCCCCAATCTCATTTCCCAGAAGTAACTGCTGATAGCAGCACACTTTTGGGCATCCTTCCAGACTTTTTCTATGTATATATAAAAATAGAGAGATAATCCTAATGGAAATGGGATTATATTATACATACTATTGTATAATTTTCTTCTTTTTTTCATGAAACAATAGATCATGGACATTTTCTACCCCTGTGTATATAGGTTTAATTCACTCTTTTGAAAAGCTGCATCGTATTCCATTTTACGGATGAACTTTAAATTACTTATCCAGTCTCTTATTGATTTTCATTTACAGTGTTTTCAGTTTCCTGCTCTTACAGATGATGCTGCCACATTGTTTGTGCTCTCACAAGCACAATCTTTACAGCGAGCCCTCTGAGCTACCATCCTGGCACCTCCAAAGACGAACTCTGTGTTTTGGGATGGATTATTTCACCTCCCTGAAACACAGTACCCTCGTCTTAATTGGAGCTAATATCTGCTTTATAGGGAGGTGTATGGATTAAATGAGTTTACACTAACGAGTAAAATTACATGAACAAAAATGTCTAGTAGTTTCCTTGATATGTGTGTGTGTGTGTGAGAGTGTGTGTGTGTGTGAATAGATGGAGGTGGGGAGAGAGAGAGACGGGGAGAGAGAGAGACGGGGAGAGAGATAGACAGAGAGAGAGAGAGATGGATGTATATAGAGCTTAAGATGAATGGACAGATGGACTGATGGATGGACGGACAGATGGATGGATGGATGGACCAACAGACAAACGGATAGATACCTGGTAGGTAAGGATGCCTAGCAGAAGTTATTCCTCACTAACAGGGCATAGGGGAAATTTTATAAATTAGTGACCAATAAACTTAATATCTTTCCTTGTCTACTCACAGAAATAGAAAGCAGACAAAACACAGAAGCAATGGGAGAGGTGGATCCTCTAAGGTACCTGCTTGAGCAGCATACCTGGAGTGACAGTAGCCTGACTCAGAGGGAAGAGGAAGCAACGGAGGAGATGGCAGTACTTTGGACCTAAGAAGAAGTGGCAAGAACATTGAGAAAAGGTGGCCCTGTCATTTTAATAGCAGGTTAGCCAGGGAGGGTCAAGCTCTATAGAATCACAAATGTATCCCAGCCTTTGGCCAGAGAGATTGTAAAATAGCCAGAGAAAAGCAAGACTACGACTCTTAAAAATGATATAGCTACAGATGTAGGAGGTTCCCAGAATCCACAGCTGACCAGACTAAAATAAGTAATCCTGGCAAGGAGCAGAAGGAGAGAATATCTCAAAGGCCTAGGAGACAACAAAATATTTAAAATCAGAAGCATAGCCTTGCAGTTACCTTTGATTCATCCTCTAATTCAATCTGTTCCCAAATCCCATAAACCTTATGTCCAATACAAACCTCCTGCTGGAGTGATCATCTTAAACCTGTTTATGATCAAGTCGGGACCTCTAGTCCTCTGTGGTTTAGAGAAGAAAGTCGAAAGTCCTGGCCCGGCAACCAGGGTCCTCCCAAATCTGGTCCCGGCCCAACCTGCACCACTCCCCTCTACGTACCCTACTCTCAGATCGCACCACCGCTCAGGAGTCCCCTCCCCTGGTAGCGATTGCCTGACTCGCACCCTGGGCCCAGAGTACACATGGTGGACCTGGAGTATGGGTACCTGCTGGCACCCCCATTCTATTTGGAAATGGTCCCGACATGACCTCATCTGGTTCTGGCTGGATACCACTCACAAGATCGCACTTCATTCCTGGCCATGGCAGGTTTACATCCTCCTGCTCACAGTGACCAGCCCAGAGGATAGGAACGTAACCCAGGCCAGAAGAAACCCAGCGTTTCTATGAGAGGTGATAGATGAAGCTGGGGACAGACTCCACCTCTATTTGCCTTGGGATCAGAAGCCATTAAAATGTGGCCTGGGGCTGCCAGCCAGCATCCTACCTGCCATGGGGGAAAACTGGCCTCTGAGCTCCATAAGGGGTTTCCCTCTGGCACACAGTGCCTGCGTATTTGTTGAATGGATAAATGAATGTGACAGGATCAATTTAGATCAGCAGACATCTAATAGGACAGGCAAAGCCAGTGTGTAGAGAGAGTTCTGAACGTGTGCCCTTTAGACCTCCTAATTAAGTCCACTCACATGTTCCATGTCTGCCTTTCTGCTTACGCCAACTTGAGGTGGGCTTCTGTTGCATACAACCAAAAAGATCCTTCCCTACACATGCTCAGAACCTCAAATCTCTCCAGATTTGTTTCATATGCTAGTTCTGTGATGCAGTTTTCCCAGATGCTTCCAGATCAAGGTACCCTCTATACCTTCCAACTCCAATTGCATGTTATCTAAACCTTTTAGTAACATTTATTATTTTCCTACCTTGATTTGACTGCTTACACAGCTGCAGCAGACACCATTAGTGCCCCACCTAGAAGCACCCCAGGATTCCTTTTAGTGGTCCAGCAGCTATGACCCTGCCACAGAGGCTACAGGTGCTGGGCTAACGCACAGCACAATGTCCCTCTAGGGTAGCTCTAGCTATTGAAGCCCAGACATGCCTGGGAGTTACCCACAGGACCACATCCCCATCCCCACAGCCAATTTGCTGAAGATTAAAAGCTGGGCCTCTCACCTCAAGGTAACAACACTCTACAGCATCATTCATGCTCCTTGGGAGTCAGGCTGAAGCTAGATTTCTCCTGAAACCACATTCTGGAGTAGCTCCACACTTTCCTCTACCCCAAGCCCCTCATTCCTTTCCGAGTGACTCCCTTCTTCAATAAATAGAGTACTCACGAATCTCCATGCCAGGCTCTGCTTCTAAGAAATCCAGTCTAAGGTAACATCCCAACTTCCCAACAAACCTCTTAAAAGCCAGAGGTATGCCAATTCCCTCTTCTATCTCCTGTGGTGAAGTGCCTTGCCGGCACTCTAAAAACAAACAGGAGAGAGTTGTATGATGAAGGAATGATGCAGGAATTGCATGGAGTTAATTTTTTACTAAACAAGGAGGAATAAATGTTATGATACAAACCTGTGAACATAGCATAAAGAATCAAACTTTTAGAATAGGTTAAAACTTCAAAACAATTCAGAGAACAACCAAAATGGCATATTTTTTTTAGCTCAATCCAGAGGAAAATCTAGACATGGAAATTTGAAAATCTCTTTTTTTGAACTGACCCTCTTCAACGTTTCGTAAATCCCCCAACTCAAGTAAATTGCCAACTCAACTAAATTCCCCAATTCATCTTTGATGAAATGGGCACTTAGAAATCAATCCCAATATTCCTGTAATGCCTTCAGTATCTACACAAAAACCTGTTTTTTAAGGAGGGTTGTTTTCCTCCAAGTTCACCCCCCTCTCCAAAATAAAGTCTTTTACCACCAACAAAACAAACAAAACCCCAGGAACAGGCCCTCGCAAACTGACTCAGTTCTGTGGGCTCCCTGGTATGCATTTTTTCCCTCCACTCGTCTGGACTGTCACCTTGGGAGAACTGTAGAGTTTCTAGGATATTTTGTGAGAAGAAACTTCCCGACTACATAGAACTAAAAAAGGCTTCCTCGGTGTGCAGAATCCATGGGCTCTTGGATACTCCAGGCTTCCTAACATTAAACGCTATCAAGCACCCCTCCTCCTCCACTTCAGCCCCTGAGGGGTTAGGCATTTAGCCACTTTAGAGTCTCTCCTTCAGGTCCGCTGACAATATGCTTGAAGGCACAGGCACAACAGTTTCCCAGCTCAGCACACGCAGGCAGACTCGCAGAAACCTTCACACGGAAACATCACACTTTCTGGTTTTAATATTCACCAGCTTCTTCTCCGCCCAGAGTTCCTAATTCTCAGTGTGGGACAATGTTTTCCTATTAAACATTTTCCCCTAAGCCTCATTACCTCTCTGTGGTAGAAAATCATTGCGGTGCTTTGGCTGTCTTTGCAGGGAAGAAAATTAATTTACAAAAGAGGGCAAAATAATTTCCAAATAACAAATCCTTCTGAACATTGGAATTTGGCATGTCACAACAAAGTCAGATAGAAGGAGCGACTAAGGGAGTAGCTGAGACGGACCCGAAATTAACAAGCACACAAAATGGAGGAAAGAAGGGGAGCCAATGGGAAACCCGGCCCCAGAAAACCAGGCCATGAGACGCCATTAAAGAAGATCATAATCGGATGGCACTCTCAGAATAGGTGGGTGACAAGGAGGGCGAGATGTTCAATTAAATATAAACTCTAACAAAAAGAACTGCATTTCCACTGCAAATCAATGGCTGCCGATTATTGCATCAAACGAGTATAAACATCATCTCTCCTCATCCCGTGCCCTACCTATTTAATGAACTGAGAGTAACTTACAGTAATGGGAAATCTTCTGAAATTAAATCTACGTGAAAATTTAAGTCATGAATACAGGAAATACAAATGACCCTTTTAGTAGGACTCCAGGCATGCAAAAAATCTTTATACCTTTTATTTTAAAAGGAATTAACTCATGAAATACAGATAGTTGACCTTTGATATATTTGAAAAAGCTGTCCCTAAATTGACAATGTCACTATACATGTGGTTCCTCTGATAAACTGTGTGCTCTAGGATAAGCAGAAAATAACAAAATCGGGTGATATGTGTCCCTACACCAGCCTCCCAGGTCCTCACAAGCTCGCTCAACTGTGTTAAACCCCCTAAATGCAGATCAAGGCAGTAAATTATATTAACAAGTGTGGAAGTCCTGTGAACTCAAACACTTACTCATCGTGTGATCTAGAATAAATCACTTAATCTCTCTGAGCCACGGTTCCCCACTGTGTTGTTGTGAAACTTAAATGAGGTCATGGATATAAAGTGTCAAATCCTTTGCAGGCGCTTGTCGAACATTAGTGTTTCTCCTCTCTAGTACCTGCTCTGAAACAGGTGTAAAGGCTTGTAGTCCACAGGTCCAAGAATACTAAATGCTCTGGCACCTGCGTGTCAGCTCGGCCCCATTCCCTGGGCAGAGCATACACATGATGGAGTGAAGAGGACCACTGACCCCCCCCAACTCGGTGACTCACAGCTCCAGATGATGAGCTGCTGGGACTTGAAGGAGAGACTCCATCTCCCTGTCCCTTGGATGGCGCTCACTCAGCAGGAACTGGGGCAACAGTAGCTTTTCTGACCTTGCCCCAGAGTCCCAGCCCCCAGGGACCAGAGATCAGCACCCAGGTGGCTAACCTCTAGCCATAAGAGGCTTGCAAGTACCAAGAACCTTCATGCAAGGGGCTCTTTTAGGAATAAAACTGGTGAAATCTGTGGAGGAGGGTCTGACAGGCTCCCTACCTGGCCGCCTGCCTAGGAGGGTCTCTGCAGTCTAAGCAGGAAAAGCAGGGCCTGGGAATAGGAACTCATTAAGGGTATTGTTCCACTGAAAGACACAGGGCACAGTGAAGGACAGAAAAATGCTTCCAGACCTCCAGTCTTCCTTGGGATAAGAAGGAAAGAAAGCTCTAGCCAGCTATGAAAAGGATCCATTGGGACAGACAGGTCTCTACCAACAGACAACTGGAGGCTTCGGGACATCATGATTCATTCATTTACTCAGTCTCTACTGAGCATCTGTTGTGCCCGATCTTTGCCCTGTCTGCCAAAGGGACAGTGGACAGTGCAACTGCCCTGTGCCTGAATGCTGCAGTGGGCATCTCTCCTCATTCCCAGGCACTCATGCTGCCACACCCCCATGGAAGCTCCTGCAGCTCAGCTTCCACAAGAGCACCTGCCGGCCTGCTACCAGACATTGCGGGCTCCAGGCCCTGTCTAATTCTCAGTAGAGTAAGGGCATTGAGATCTGACAGGAGCAACAGTTTCTTGTGAGTTTGACTGGCTTGAGTCACCTCCAGGCACCCAGGCACCCTGGCAGAGTTGAGTCTAAACCTGGCCCTCAAAGTGAAGGACTCTAGTCCAGATATGGTTACTCAGGACCTATGAGGCTCAAGCAACCAAGCAGCCTCGCCAGCCAGTCAGAGATCTCATACTTTCTCCCTTCAGCATCTGTTACACCCATGTCCCATTATCCACATATTTTTTTCTTATTTGCATCTTAATCACAGTAATTTCCTGAATTGGATCATATGCTACTGCCTCAAATGGTCTGTGCCTACCTGGCAAGTTCTGGGCTCCAGAGGTCCAGACGTAGGGCCTTACAACTGGGTACCACTGACCACATGAGCCTTTAGTTGGCTACACCACCCCCCTTCCAGAACAATTCCTACTCCAGCAAGCTACCTTTAGTCCAAACTTCCCCAACACTCTTTGCTGGACACTCTCAAGCTGGTGATGGCTATTCCTTTGAAAGTTGCAGAAGATATATGCAACTTCAGCACATTACATAAATGTCATGTATTAAGAAAATATAAAATACATGTTTAGGATTTCCCTTTTCAGATGGGAGCAGGTGGAGATTAAGTGCAGTTCTGATCCCTAGACACCATCTTAGCCTGACTTGTGCTCATGTGTGTGGTCTGATTACCATAAGCTGCCCAAACACTTAGGAGTAGTACAAGGACAGCCCCTGCAGAGCCCAGCATTCTACAAATTTTAATTAAAAGAGGTCCACTGAGGGACTTCCCTGGTGGCACAGTGGTTAAGAATCCACCTGCCAATGCAGGGAACATGGGTTCGATCCCTGGTCCAGGAAGATCCCACATGTTGCTGAGCAATTAAGCCCGTGCACCACAACTACTGAGCCCATGTGCTGCAACTACTGAAGCCTGCGTGCCTACAGACCGTGCTCCACAACAAGAGAAGCCACCGCAATGAGAAGCCCTCGCACCGCAACAAAGAGTAGCCCCTGCTCACCACAACTAAAGAAAAGCCCGTGTGCAGCAACAAAGACCCCAACACAGCCAAAAATAATAATAATAATTTTAAAAAGAGGTGCACTGAGCTGAATTGAAAATTCCCTTCCTCATATTGATGAGATCAGTGCAAGAATGAGGTAGAAATGGGAAGCATCAATTTGAAGTGGGTCCAGGAAGCTACCACCACCACTGGGTTTTTTTAGTGCAAGCAACAGAAATTCTCATTAAAGTTGAGGAATTATTGGAAGGAATCTGGGAGCTCACAGAATCACTGTCAAAGGCTGGAAAATGGAGCGTGGATATAAGATGGCTCCAGGGGGTTGGAGAATAAATTACAGAAACGATCTTAGAGCAGGAACGTTGTAGCCAGACTGTCCCCCAGTCCCATGCCCCCAGATGAATGAACTCTAGCTGGGTCTTTGGTCCTCAAATTTTCAAAGCTCCACAAGGAAATATGTCACTGGCCACATTAGATCTTGCTGTTCCCTCTGGTTTTACTAGGGAGTGAGAAGAAATATTGGGTCCCTTTGACACCTGTCTAGTGCGAAAATCTGCCCAGACTATAAACAGAGGCAAAAGTCATCTCTCCAAAAGGAAATCAGAGAGCTGTGGAAAGGAAGAAAGGGTGAATACACCCCCAGTAAAAATGAAGATCAGAATGTCCTAACACCCAGAGCCCTCATGGCAGGGTGACACCCTGCCTTGGACATCCTGGCTCCCAAGACCCCAAGTCTTCTGTGCAGACTCTCTCCCTGCATCCATCCTAAAGGTGAGACACATTTTCCCAACTGACCCTTCCTCAGAGCCTGGGAGACAAGGGGTTAATGGAAAGGCAGTGAGGCTTGGGTGTCTTGTCTGGCTCATCAGGTGAACCTGCCAGTCACAGGCACCTCTGCAAACCCAGCTGTCACCTGCCACAGTGAGACCAGCTGGAAGCAAGGACCTTTCCCCAAATTGAGCTACTTTGGGTTAAAATGAGAAAGAAATGTGTGAAACTACTTCTAAGGAAAGTCAGGAAATGTGCTGGCTAGTTAGGTTGGTGATGGCAGAAACCAGCAAGCAGAAAACAAAGGTAAACCTCACAGATCTGGGGCCATCGTATTCCGGAAACCCCACCTGACACCCAGCTGAGTCAGGTCACCCAGGGCTGCTCCAGGATCCCACACAGCTCCTTCATGGACGTCACTGCAGTCTGAATTTTACTTCCCTGGGCAACTACTTATTGACAATGGTCTCTCTCAGTGGAGCACAATCTTCAAAAGCAAAGGGACCCCATCTGGACTTAGGTATGTTCCCACAAACATCACCAGCATTTAGCATCTGGTACTTAGAAGCGGAAACTCATTATATCTGTGTGTGTTAGGCATTAAATGAATAAATGAGTGAATGCACTGAGCCTGAATCTCTCGTTTTCCACAGCCCAATTATTCATGTACCTCATGGTGGTTAAGGTTCTGTAAAAGATAATGGTTTTATTTAACAGTGCAGCAGTGATTCTAAACATGGATTGAGGAGTGGTAGGGTGGAAAGCCTGTGTACCCAGAAGGGCAAATCAGATTCTGGTACACTGAGCCTGTGTGCATACACTAAGTAATACCACCTCTGCCTGCTGCTCCAAGGCCCCTTGGTAACCCCTGTGATGTTAATTTTATGTGTCAACTGGACTGGGCCATGGGATACCTAGACATTTGGTTAAACATTATTCTAGGTGTGTTTGTGAGGGTGTTTCTAGATGAGATTAACATTTGAATCAGTAGACTGAGTAAAGCAGATTGCCCTCCATAGTGTGGGTGGGTCTTATCCAATCAGTTGAAGACCTGGCTAGAACAACAAGGCTGAATAAGAGGGAACTGCTCCTGCCTGACTGTTGAGCTGGGACATCAGTGGCCTTCAGACCCCAATGGAAAACATCAGCTTTTCTTGTGTCTCCAGCCTGTTGGCTCTCAGACTGGAACTTACACATCAATTCCTCCTGCTTCTCAGACTAGAATTACACCCCTGGCTCTCCCGGGTCTCCAGCTGATTGACTATAGATCTTGGGACACCTCAGCTTCCACAACTGTGTGAGCCAATTCCTCATAATAAATCTCTTTATATATATTTATTGGTCTATGACTCTGAGAATCTTAACACAATACATCCTCTGTAACATCCCTTCACTGTCCCGGCCACACTATACCCTCCCCTGGGCAGCTCTGGGCCTCCCTGTGGTCTGGCAGATGAAAGGGGTAAGGCGTGGCACAGCACGAAGTCCGCCTCTGGGACACTGCCCGATGCTCTAATAGCATCTGCTTTGTGGTGTGCAGGTCGATGAGTTGACGAGTGCACCCACCACTATAATCATGATACAGCACATATTCATCGGCTTGGAAAGTCCCCTGTGGCCTGCCCAGCCAATCTCACATCCCAGCTAACCCCAAGAAACCAGTGACCTCCTTTACATCACCATAGACCAGATTGGTCTGCGCTAGGGATTCATAAACATGGAATCATACGTACAGTTCTCTTTTTAAAATCTGGCTTCTATTGCTCAGTGTAATGTTTCTGCAATTTATCTTTGTCTCTGCAGTTATCAATAGGTTGTTTTCTTTTATTACTGCACAGTTTTCTATTACCGGAATACACCATAATTTCTTTATCTCTTCACCTGTTGATGGGCACTTGGATTATTTCCAGTTTTTTCCATTAAGATTAAAGCTCTTCTAAACATTCACATCCAATTCTTTGTGTGGGAATGTATTTTCATCTCTCCTAGGTAAATATTTAGGCGCCAAAGGGTAGGCTCATAAGGTAAGTTTACACATAACTTTATAAGAAACGGACAGACTGTCTTCCAAAGTGACTGTACCACCTTCCATTCCCATAGCAAAGTCTGACTATCACTCTCCCCCCACAGACAGGTGAAGAGGTGTTCACATGGGGCTTGCAGGCTCTGCCGGCTGGAAAAGGCCATGACGGTGTCATAGTGGGACAGGAATTCCCAGCCAGGTCTGGAGGGCCCTCCTTGCTGAAGCCTTCTCTAGCCCTCAAGTCTGAACTCCCCTCTGCCCCTCCAGTGTGCACAATGACATGTGTCCACACAGCACCAGCCATGCCGAGGTAGAGAGAGCACCGTATGCTTCTGCCAGCCCAGGGCTCAAGGGCACAGCTGTCTCTATTTACCTGGTGTCTCTCCTCCTGACCCGCACCCCCGAGAAGCTTTCCCCATGCCTGGCATTACCATTTGCTGGTACGTGTGTGATGGACAATGCATGAATGAATAAATGAATGGAGCCTGGGCTAGAGAAGGCTTCTATCTCCGTGTTTGCCTCACTCAATTGGAACGCTGCTTTCTCCACTTGGATGCACAATTTTGAGCACTGACCTCTCTCAGGGAAAAGACTTCCTTCAATCTTTTGAGAAGAACCCTAAGCCTGATGGCTTGGGGAGGGAGAAGGGGCTTCCGCTGAGCCCCCCACCAGCCCTTGCCTTCTCCCTGAGGACTGACAGAGGGAGGCCCCCCTGGGGGGGTCCATCGTCTTGCACACACAGGCTGGCGCACAGCTCTCCTGTGTGGCTGTCCTGGACCTGAGAGTGAGGGCTCCAGACCTGGGTCTCACGTGTTTCAGGAGTGGTCCCAGCCTTGGCTGAGTGGCAGGATCATTCTAAGCCCAGATTTTCTCCTCTAAAAACAGCAGTGGTAATGACACATTCACAGCATTGCTCTGAGGATGGGATGAGATAATGTATATGAAAATGCTAAAACACTAAATCACTCCCCAAACGTAAGGCCCTATTACCATGCGGCATTTGGCTCGCCTCACCCTGCCTGCATCCCTGCCCAGCCAGTACCATCAGACTCATTAGCTGTGCTGAGCAAGTACTCATGTACCTGTCAGTCTCGAAAAGCTATGAACAGACCCACTGTCAGCACCCACAGTGACCTTGTATGATGAGCACGATGAGGGCCAGACCAGGTAAGGTGGCATCCACCACAGGGACGAAAGGAAGCATGTGTTCCAAGGCCTCAGGACCCACGGGGTACACCTACCTTCCTTCCTCCCTCCCTCCCTCCCTCCCTCCCTCCCTTCCTTCCTTCCTTCCTTCTCCCATGTTCCTTCCCAGTATCCACAGATTCACTTCTTTGGCTACAAAGCTGCTTAGCATTTGGTGGCTGGACCTGGGTTCTCCTCCCTACAGCCTTCTCACCAAGTTTCCACTTTGCTTCTCCACTTAAGGAGACAACCTGAAACTGCCTGTCTCTAAAATCAGAAAAAAAAAAAAACCCAGCTCAGCTAAGTGGCACTGCCGAGTGCAGGACAAAACTCCATGACTGTTTAAAAGCTCCCGTCAAAATTGATGCCCAGGGAAGTTCTATTGCCCAGAGCCATATCAGCTTCCCAAATAGGGAGAATGGAAGAACATACCATCACAACGTTGCTCCCAGTTCAGCCTGGACCTCCAGGCACACTGGGAGCTCTGAGCAGCGATCCCGGAAGGCAAGATGGCGGCTCTGGAGAAACCACTGTGTGTCAGGGGCCACCCTCACTCTAGGGAGGCTGGGTGTCTTAAGCACTGAGAAGAGATATGTCAACTTCATGCCTAGTTAGTATGAAAGGGCCCAGTCCCAGAGGGTAATCACAGTCCTGCTAAGCACATGGTAACAAGTATGGGAGCCCAAGTTCAGTGAACCCATCCCCCTCCCAGGTCAGCACCGGGACCTCACCAGTGCCTGGGGGAAAGGAGTCAACAGAGGCTGAGAGAGGGGCCAAAGTCTCACCTGGCTTCAGCGCTAAACAGAACAAGAATTGGCTGAGGCACGTTGAGCAATGGCCAAGTCAGAACTGGCCATCCTGAACTGGGAGGCTGAAACTCCTTGCTCAGGGTGTATTTGTGATGCTGCTTTATCTGGACACACTGATCGCTGGGCACAAGCACCGCAGTCTATGAACTCTAAGCTCCTCGGGGTGAGGGCACTGAACACACTGCTCAGGTTTGGGAGGCCCTGAACTTAGAGCGAGATTTAGGAATTGATGGAACCACTCAGTAATAACCTGCAAGATTCCCTTTTCCTCCCAATCCCCTATACCCACACTCAGTTCAACACACAAATTGTGAAGCCCCTACTATGGGACAAGCTAGCAACATAATGGTGAGTATGAACGTGGTTCCTAATCTTGAGGTATTCACAGTTTACAGATACAATAGGCACATAAGCAGATAATTTTAAAATACTGCGCTCAGTGCTCCATTGGGGATAAAAAATAGGTTCTATGTGAGCCTAAAAAGAGATGTCCAACCCATCCAGGAGAGCCTGGAAAAATGGTCTGTGTTGCTGATACCTGAGCTTACCTGACCTAGGAATTGCTTCTCCTCTATTCATTTCACCTTTTCGCAAATGTATCATGGATTCTGAAACATGTTCCAAAGGCAGTTGAAGCCTAGAGTCCGTGGCATTCTTCATGTGGAATGAGCTACAGCTTCCAGACACAAAATGATTCTTCTTAATTTTCCCTCCACATGCAGCTGGGCCCCAAGCCCCATGGCTACCACTGCTGAATTCTCTCCCTATTTCACCACTGCCTTTCTTGTACACCACCACTGCTTTAATCCATGTACTGGCCATCACTTCTCTGCACAATTTATATGGCAATAATAGTACAAAGGAGGAGGAGGAAACAGCTATATTGGAGTAAGGGTTTTTATAATATTAAAATTAAACTACTATTAATCTGAACTAGATTGTTTTAAGTTAAGATATTAATTTTAATCCCCAAGGCAACCACTTAGACAATAACTCAAAATATATATACAATAAAAGATACAAACAGAATAAAGAGATTACACTAGAAAATATCTATTAATGCAGTCAGTAATAGAAGAATAAAGGGATAAATACATAAGGCATGTAGAAAACAAGTGGGGAAACGAAAGATGAACATTATACTTTATGAGTAATTATATTAAATCTAAATAGCTTAAACAATTCCAACCAAAGGTAGAGATTAGCTTGTATGAATCTTTGAAAAGATCCAACCAGATGCAGTCCACAAGAAACAAACTTTAGATTCAAAGATAGAGGTTTGGCCAAAGTGGCAGACTGGGAAGACCCTAACTCACTTCCTCCCACAGGCACACCAAAATTACAACTATTTACACAGCAATTATCTATGAGAAGAACCTGAAGACTAGAAGAAAAGATCTTCCACTTCTAAAGGTACAAAGAAGGAACCACAGGGAGACAGGTAGGAGGGGTGAAGAAGTGGTATAGTCAAGACCCACAGCCCCAGGTGGTGACCCACAAATGGGAGGATAATCACAATGGAAGAGGTTTTCCCCAAAGAGCGAGGAGTCTAAGGCCGACATCAGGCTACCCAGTGTGGAGCACCAGGAAGATGAGCCCCAAGAATGTCTGGCTTTGAAGGCCAGTGGGACTGCCATAACGGAGAGATAAAGAGATATAGGAAACAGAGACTCCACTCTTAAAAAGTGCAAACAAAATCTCACACACTCAAAGTCTCAGTGCAGAGGCAGTAATTTGAAAGGCGACTGGGTTAGACCCACTTGATGATCTTGGAGAGCCTTGCAGTAAGACAAGAGGTACCTGGAACTCCCCCTGGGGAAAGAGATGCTGGTAGCAGCCATTTCTTGGAACTCCTTCTACCGTGGGGATACTAGTGCTGGTAAGTGCCACTCTGGAGTCTTCCCTCTAGCCTACTAGAGCTGGGGGCTTACCTGCCCACCAGTGAACTGAGGAGCCAGACACATGGGGACCTGGCCCCACCTACCAGCAGGCCAGTACCAGCCCCAGGACCTCTGAGGCTGCATAGCCAGCCACACTGAGACCCAGCCTCATCCATCAGCAGGCCAGTAGCCACTGCACAAGTCAGGGCCTAGCAACTAAACTGGCCAGGGGCCAGTTCCACCTACCAGTGCACCCATAGTGGTTGACCCTGCCATGCAAGAAGGGCCCACATAGCCCATAGAAGGGGCATTCCTAGAGCACATAGCTCTGGTGACAGGTGGGGGTGAGCTGCTGGGCCACTCTCCTACATAAGGCCGCTTCTCCAAGATCGGAAAATGTAACTGACCTGCCTAATACATAAAAATTAACATTGAGACGGCCTCGGACACCGGAAAGGGCTGCGGAGAACCTGACATAGCCGACTGAATATTCGTCTACTCCAATACTTGGACATTAGTCTGAGGCTTGGACAGTCTTCTATAAACACCTCTATCACCAGGACAAGCAACCCCAAAAGCTTGGACAACCATGAGGAAACAAAGAAACACCATGCAGGCAAAGGAGCAGGAAAAAAACCCACAAGACCAAATAAATGAGGAGGAAATAGGAAAAATGCCTGAAAAAGAATTTAGAGTAATGATAGTAAAAATGATACAAAATCTCGATAACAAATTAGAGAAAGTACAAGAAACAGTTCATAAGAACTCAGAAAAACAAACAGCAATGGATAACAAAATAACTGAAATTAAAAATACTCTAGATGCTCTAACCAGCAGAATGACTGAGGCAGAAGAACGAATAAGTGAGTTGGAAGATAGAATGGAAGAAATAAACGCCACAGAGCAGGAAAAAGATAAAAAAATAAAAAGACTAGAAGACAGCCTCAGAGACCTCAGTGATAACCTTAAACGTACCAACATTCGAATTATAGGCATCCCAGAAGAAGAAGAAAACAAGAAAGGGTCTGTGAAAATATTTGAAGAGGTTCTAGTGGAAAACTTCCCCAACATGGGAAAGGAAATAATTCACCAAGTCCAAGAAGCACAGAGAGTCCCATACAGAATAAACCCAAGGAGAAATACACCAAGACACATATTAATCAAACTAACGACAATTCAACACAAAGAAAAAATATTAAAAGCAGCAAGAGAAAAGCAACAAACAACATATAAGGGAAAACCCATCAGGATAACAACTGACCTTTCTACAGAAACTCTGCAGGCCAGAAGGGAATGGCAGGATATACTGAAAGTCCTGAAAGAGAGAAACCTACAGCCAAGAATACTTTACCCAGCAAGAATCTCATTCAGATTTGAGGGAGAAATCAAAAGCTTTCCAGACAAGCAAAAGTTAAGAGAATTCAGCACTACCAAACCAGCCTTACAACAAGTGCTAAAGGAACTTCTCTAAGTAGGAAACACAAGAAAAGGAAAACACCTACAAATACAAACCCAAAACAATTAAGAAAATGGTAATTGGAACACACATGTCAATAATCACTTTAAATGTAAATGGATTAAATGCTCCAACCAAAAGACACAGACTGGCTGAATGGATACAAAAACAAGACCCTTCTATATGCTGCCTACAAGAAACCCACTTCAGACCAAGGGATACATATAGACTGAAAGTGAAGGGATGGAAAAAGATATTCCATGCAAATGGAAGTCAAAAGAAAGCTGGAGTAGCAATACTCATATCAGACAAATTAGACTTGAAAGTAAAGACTATTAAAAGAGACAAGGAAGGGCACTACATAATGATCAAGGGATCCATCCAAGAAGAACATATCACAATGGTAAATATCTATGCCCCCAATATAGGAGCACCTCAATACATAAGGCAAATGCTAACAGCTATAAAAGGGGACATCGACAGTAACACAATTATAGTGGGAGACTTGAACACCCCACTTACATCAATGGACAGATCATCCAAACAGAAAATAAATAAAGACACACAAGCTTTAAATGACACATTAGACCATCTCGACTTAATTGATATTTATAGGACATTCCATCCAAAAACGACAGACTACACTTTCTTCTCAAGTGCACACGGAACATTTTCCAGGATAGATCACATCCTGGGTCACAAATCAAACCTCAGCAAATTCAAGAAAATTGAAATCATATCAAGCATCTTCTCAGACCACAATGCCATGAGACTAGATATCAATTACAGGAAAAAAACTGCAAAAAATACAAACACATGGAGGCTAAACAATTCACTATTAAACAACCAAGGAATCACTACAGAAATCAAAGAGGAAATCAAAAAGTATCTAGAAACAAATGACAACGAAAACACAACAACCCAAAACCTATGGGACGCAGCAAAAGCAGTTCTAAGAGGGAAGTTTATAGCAATACAGTCCTACCTTAAGAAACAAGAAAATGATCGAATAAACAACCTAACCTTACACCTCAAACAACTAGAGAAAGAAGAACAAAGAAACCCCAAAATGAGCAGAAGGAAAGAAATCATAAAGATCAGAGCAGAAATAAATGAAAAAGAAAGGAAAGAAACCATAAGAAAAATCAATAAAACTAAAAGCTGGTTCTTTGAGAAGATTAACAAAATTGATAAACCATTAGCCAGACTCATCAAGAAAAAAAGGGAGAAGATGCAAATCAACAGAATTAGAAATGAAAAAGGAGAAGTCACAACGGACACCTCAGAAATACAAAACATCATGAGAGACTACTACAAGCAACTATATGCCAATCAATTGGATAACCTGGAAGAAATGGATACATTCTTAGAAAAATACAATCTTCCAAGACTGAACCAGGAAGAAATAGAAACCATGAACAGACCAATCACAAGTACAGAAATTGAGGCAGTGATTAAAAATCTCCCAACACACAAAAGCCCAGGACCAGATGGATTCACAGGCGAATTCTATCAAACATTTCGAGAAGAGTTAACACCTATCCTTCTCAAACTCTTCCAAAATATTGCAGAAGGCGGAGCACTCCCAAACTCATTCTATGAGGCTACCATCACCCTGATACCAAAACCAGGCAAAGATGTCACAAAAAAAGAAAACTACAGACCAATATCACTGATGAATATAGATGCAAAAATCCTCAACAAAATACTAGCTAACAGACTGCAACAGCACATTAAAAAAATCATACACCACGATCAAGTGGGGTTTATCCCTGGGATGCAAGGATTCTTCAATATACGCAAATCAATCAACGTGATACATCATATCAACAAATTGAAGGATAAAAACCATATGATCATTTCAATAGATGCAGAAAAAGCTTTTGACAAAGTTCAACATCCATTTATGATAAAAGCTCTCCAGAAAATGGGCATAGAAGGAAATTACCTCAACATCATAAAAGCCATATATGACAAACCAAAAGCCAACATTGTTCTCAATGGAGAAAAACTGGAAGAATTCCCTCTAAGAACAGGAACAAGACAAGGGTGTCCACTCTCACCACTGTTATTCAACATAGTTTTGGAAGTGTTAGCCACAGCAATCAGAGAAGAAAAAGAAATTAAAGGAATCCAAATTGGAAAAGAAGAAGTAAAATTATCACTCTTTGCAGATGACATGATACTATATATAGAAAACCCTAAAGACTCTACCAGAAAACTGCTAGCACTCATTGATGAGTTTAGTAAAGTAGCAGGATACAAAATTAATGCACAGAAATCTCTTGCATTCCTATACACGAACAACGGAAGAGCAGAAAGAGAAATTAAGGAAACTCTCCCATTCACCATTGCAACCAAAAGAATAAAATACCTAGGAATAAACCTGCCTAAGGAGGCAAAAGATCTGTATGCAGAAAACTTTAAGACATTGATGAAAGAAATCAAAGATGACATAAACAGATGGAGGGATATACCATGTTCCTGGATTGGAAGAATCAACATCGTGAAAATGACTGTACTACCCAAAGCAATTTACAGATTTAATGCAATCCCAATCAGATTACCAATGGCATTTTTCACAGAACTAGAGCAAGAAATCTTACGATTTGTATGGAAACGCAAAAGACCCCGAATAGCCAAAGCAATCTTGAGAAGGAAAAATGGAGTTGGTGGAATCAGGCTTCCTGACTTCAAACTATACTACAAGGCCATAGTGATCAAGACAGTATGGTACTGGCACAAAAATAGAAAGGAAGATCAATGGAATAGAATAGAGAACTCAGAAGTAAGCCCAAACACATATGGGCACCTTATCTTTGACAAAGGAGGCACGAGTATACAATGGAAAAAAGACAGCCTCTTCAATAAGTGGTGCTGGGAAAATTGGACAGCAACATGTAAAAGAATGAAATTAGAACACTTCCTAACACCATACACAAAAATAAACTCCAAATGGATTAAAGACCTACATGTAAGGCCAGACACTATCAAACTCCTAGAGGAAAACATAGGCAGAACACTCTTTGACATACATCAAAGCAACATCCTTTTTGACCCACCTCCTAGAATCATGGAAATAAAATCAAGAATAAACGAATGGGACCTCATGAAACTTAAAAGCTTTTGCACAGCAAAAGAAACCATAAACAAGACTAAAAGGCAACCCTCAGAATGGGAAAAAATAATTGCCTATGAAACAACGGACAAAGGATTAACCTCCAAAATATACAAGCAGCTCATGCAGCTTCATACCAAAAAAGCAAATAACCCAATCCACAAATGGGCAGAAGACCTAAATAGACATTTCTCCAAAGAAGACATACAGATGGCCAACAAACACATGAAAAGATGCTCAACATCACTCATCATCAGAGAAATGCAAGTCAAAGCCACAATGAGGTATCACCTCACACCAATCAGAATGGCCATCATCACAAAGTCTGGAAACAACAAATGTTGGAGAGGGTGTGGAGAAAAGGGAACTCTCCTGCACTGTTGGTGGGACTGTAAGTTGGTACAGCCACTATGGAAAACAATTTGGAGGTTCCTTAAAAAACTACAAATAGAACTACCATATGATCCAGTAATCCCACTCCTGGGCATATACCCAAAGAAAACCATAATCCCAAAAGAAACTTGTACCATCATGTTTATTGCAGCACTCTTTACAATAGCCAGGACATGGAAGCAACCTAAATGCCCATCAACAAATGAATGGATACAGAAGATGTGGCATATATATACAATGGAATATTACTCAGCTATAAAAAGGGATGAGATGGAGCTATATGTAATGAGGTGGATAGAACTACAATCTGTCATACAGAGTGAAGTAAGTCAGAAAGAGAAAGACAAATATTGTATGCTAACTCACATATACGGAATATAAAAATGGTACTGATGAACTCAGTGACAAGAACAGGGAAGCAGATACAGAGAATGGACTGGAGAACTCGAGGTATGGGAGGGGGCGGGGGGTGAAGGGGAAACTGAGAAGAAGCGGGAGAGTAGTACAGACATATATATACTACCACCTGTAAAATAGTCAGTGGGAAGTTGTTGTATAACAAAGGGAGTCCAACTCGAGGATGGAAGATGCCTTAGAGGACTGGGGCAGGGAGGGTGGGGGGGAATCGAGGGGGGGGCGTCAAGGAAGGGAGGGAATATGGGGATATGTGTAAAAAAAACAATTGATTGAACCTGGTGTACCCCCAAAAAAAATAAAATAAAATAATAAAAAAAAAAAAAAAAAAAATTAACATTGAGAATTAGGCAAAATGAGCAGACAGAGGAATATGTTCCAAATGAAGGAACAAGGCAAATCCCCAGAAGAAGAACTAAGCAAAGTGGAGATAAGCAAGCTACCTGATAAAGAGTTCAAAGTAATGATTTTAAAGATGCTCAATGAACTTGGGAAAAGAATGAATGAACACAGTGACAAGTTTAACAAAGAGGTAGAAAATATAAAGAAGAACCAAATATAGATGAATAATACAATACGCAAAATTAAAAATACACTAGAAGGAATCAAAAGCAAATTAGATGATACAGAGGAACATAACAGTGAACTGGAAGACAGAGTAGAGGAAATCACCCAAGCTGAAGAGAAAAAAGAAAAAAAAAAAAACTTTTTTTAATGAGGAAAGTTTAAGAAACTTCTGGGACAACATCAAGCATCCTAACATTTTCATTACAGGGGTCCCAAAAGGAAAGGAGAGAAAGAGGCAGAAAACATATCTGAAGAAATATGTAAGAGCTGAAAAATTCCCTAAACTAGGAAAGGAAACAGACACCCAGGTTCAGGAAGCACAGAAAGTCCCAAATAAGATGAACCAAAAGAGGTCCACACCAAGACACATTATAATTAAAAGGGCAAAAATTAAAGGGAGGCTCATAAAAGCAGGACAGGAAAAACAGCTAGTTGTGCACAAGGAACTCCCATAAGATTAAGCTAGCTTTTCAGCAGAAACTTTGCAAGCCAGAAGGGAGTGGCACAATATATTCAAAGTGATAAAAGGAAAAAACCTACAACAAAAAGTCTCTACTCAGCAAGGCTGTGACTCAGATTTGAAGGAGAAATAAAGAGTTTTACATACAAGCAAGAGCTAAAAAAGTTTAGCACCATTAAACTAGCTTAACATGAAATGTTTAAGGAACTCCCCTAGTGAAAAAGAAAAGACCACAATTAGAAATATAAAAATTATGAAAGAAAAAAATCTCATTGGTAAAGGCAAACATTCAGTAAAGTTAGTTGATCAACCACTTATGTATTCAACAATACATTCAAAGGATTATACCATGATCAAGTGGGATCTATCCCAGGAATGCAAGGATGATTCAATATCCACAAATCAATCAATGTGACATACCACATTAACAAATTGAAGAGTAAAAATCATATTATCACCTCAACAGATGCAGGGAAAGCTTTTGACAAATTCAATATCCATTTATGACAAAAACTCTTGATAAAGTGGCTATAGATGGAACATCCCTCATAATAAAGGCCATATATGACAAACTTACAGCCAACATCATACTCAATGGTAAAAAGATGAAAGCATTTCCTCTAAGATCAGGAACAAGACAAGAATGCCCAATCTTGCTGCTTTTAGTCAGCATAGTATTAGAAGTCCTAGCCATAGCAAATCAGACACACACACACAAAAAGGAATAAAAGGAATACAAATTGGAAAGAAAAAAGTAAAACTGCCACTGTTTCCAAGTGGCATGAAACTATATATATACACACACACATACATAATAGTTCTATATACATAATATGTATATAGATAGACACCAGCTGAAAACTATTAGAATTATTAAATTCAGTAAAGATGCAAAATTAATATACAGAATTCTATACACTAACAATGAACTATCAGAAAGTGAAATTCAGAAAACAATCCCACATACAATTGCATCAAAAAGAATAAAATACTTAGGAATAACTCTAAGGTGGTAAAAGATCTATACTCAGAAAACTATAAGATACTGATGAAAGAAATAGAAGATGACACAAACAAATGGAAAGATATACTGTGCTCATGGATTGGAAGAATTAATATTGCTAAAATGACCATACTACCCAAGACATTCTACAGAGTCAATGCAATCCCTATCAAAATACCCACACTTATATGGAAAATAATCTGTGACAAAGGAGGCAAGACTGTACGAGGGGAAAAGACAGCCTCTTCAGTAAATAGTGCTGGGAAACTGGATAGTTACATCTGGACTACTTTCTCACACCACATACAAAAATAAATTCAAAATGGATTAAAGATTTACATGGAAGACCAGATACCAAAAAGCTCCAAGAATAAAACAAAGGCAGTACATTCTTTGACATCAGTCTTAGCAATATTTTTCTCGGATATGTCTCCTCAAGGAAACAAAATAAAAAATAAACAAATGAGACTACTCAAACTGAAAACTTCTGCACAGCAAAGGAAACTCTTAACAAATGAAAAGGCAGCCTATAGGGAGAAGATATTTGCAAATAACATATCTAATAATATCCAAAATATAACCAAAAGAGCACTCATATTCAGAATATATATTTTAAATAATTCTACAAATCAAAACGAAAAAGACCAACAACCCATTGGAAAAGTACAGTGGGCATAAGAGCTGAGCAGGTCCTTTACAAAAGAGGATATCCAAATGCTCAGTAAGAACATGAAAAGCAGAAATGGGGAAATAAAAATTAAAACCATAGTGAGATACCACTATATTCCCTTCAGAAGACCTAAAATTAAAAAGACTAAGAGTTGGTGAGAATGCAAAGTATCTGAAATTTTCGTAACTTGCTGGCGGGTGTAAAAATGCTACAATCACTTTGGGAAAGTATTTGGTTGTGTATCTTCTAAAGCTAAACATGGACATACTTTATAATCCTGCAGTTCCATTCCTATGTATATGTATGAGAGAAATGGACACCACCAAAAGACATGGACAGGAATATTAACAGCAGATGCATGCATAATACCACAAGATTAGAAATAATACACATCCCTCAACTGGGGGATAGATAAATAAATTGTGGTGTATGCATACAATGGGACACTACACAGCAACAAACCCATGAAAGACATAACAACAAGGGAAATCTCTAAGACATTATGTTGCATGACAGAAACCAGACACTACAAGAGTATTCCCTATATCCATTTATATGAAGTTCAGAGAAAACTCACTGATGGTGATAAAAATCAGTGGCTACCTCCAGGTGAGAAACAGATGAGAATTGACTGAGACTACAGCACCATGGAAACTTCTGGAATACCATTATGTTCTATATCTTGATCTGGGCGGTAGTTACATAGGCGTGTACATATGTACAATTCAACCAAGCTCTACAGTTAAAATTAACATTTTATGCATTTTACCAAACCATGATTTAAACAATTTTAATCACATCATCAAAGGTAAAATAGCTTGAATAATAGCAAAATAAAATAAAAGTTATATTAAAAAAAACTGCACCCAGAACTCCAGCCTGGGTCTGCCCCAGCACACATCACATCTGTGTCCCCATGTCCTGTAGGTCTCACACTGTACTCAATAAAAGCAGCCAAGGATATCCTAAACATATTTTAATGACCTCAAATACTAATGGCTCATAGTGAACTTTCAATCAACTAAAACTCCTGACTCTCTTTTTTCCCATGCACAGCTAGGACCTATTGTCCTCATTCTGTCCTTATGCATGTTTTAAATTTTTTTAATGTTATTATTATCACTTGTTACTGCAAATCGTAACAACCCTAATGAAAACCAAATGCAGTTGGGAGGAGGAAATTTTTCCAGAAGCTTGCCATCGCACAAATCATCAAGTTCTAGGGCCCTCCAGTTCCTGTCCACTTACATATTTAATTTTTATGTACTTATAATCACCTCATTAGATACAATTTTGCTATTCTTTTTAATATACATACTGTTGTATCATAAATATTTCCCATTGTCTTTATAATTATCATTTTTATTGGCTGCAGAACAGTCTATTATGTAGCTACACCCATAATTTACTTAGCTAGTCCCTGCACAGAACTTTTAGGTTGTTTGCAATTTTTCAGTATGATAAATAGGACTGCAATAAAATCCTTATATATTCATTTGTCTCATTTAAATTATACTTTTAGGCAAAATTCTTAGAAGTGAGATCATTGGGTCAAATGTACAACTCTAGGTATGTTTTGCAAAATGATTCCTAACGGACATGGTCACCAAAAATGTGTAAAGATAACAGTCTTATCGCAATCTTGGCATGATTACTATAACTTTTAATCAAATACAGTTGATAATAAATGATTTCATGGATTTTGTCTCATTTTGCAATTATTTGAGTACTCCATTTTTTGCCACGTTAGTTTTTGAAATTCTGGTATTTAGCACAGGGTCAGGCACAGTGAAGGAGCTCAACAAATATCTTTTGAGTGAACTGAACTTTATTTCTTCTAATGTTAGTGTTCATTCATGCCTTTTGTCCATTTTTAAATTGGGATTCTACTTTTTGCCTCATTAATTTGAATGAGGCAAGGTAAATATTTCCATCTTGTCCTATTTGTAGCAAAAGCTATTCCTTCCATCATTTCTTTCTTTTTTGTCTTCAATTGTTATAAAGTTGTGTCTATTTACTTTTTTATTAAAGTATAGTTGATTTACAATATTGTATTAGTTTTCAGGTATACCATTTAAATTCAGAAAATTATCTGAAAAATCTTGTGGTCTTTTTTTGCTAATTTTCCATGATGTAAAAAACATTTAATTCCTTAATAGGACTATTATTTATTTTGGGCTCATTATGAGGTGTGTGGCTATTTTGATTATTATGAGGTATGTGGCTATTTTTTTCCCTAACTAATAAATACTGCCAGCATCCTTTATTAAACAATCCTTCCTTTCTCCTTTATCTATTTGTTTGATTTCTCCTTTATCTATTACATAAATTACTTTATGTAATAGAATCATTTTCAGCTGTAAATCTGTTTTGCACTGTATCTCTCTGATTTAATTGTTATTGGTTTATATGTTCTAAAATCTGTTAATACTGGTCTTCTTCATTATTTTCTGTTCTCTGAGTATTTTATATTAACCATCTTTCTCTTTCCAGAGTAATTGTTTAATTATTTTATAAAAGTTCAATAAGAAAATTGATCGGGATTTTGATAGAGATTGAACTACAATTATAAAATGAGAATAGACTAATATTTAGCCAAAGACTCCATCCAGGAACACAGTAAGTCTCCTTGATTACTCTTAACTATTTCTTTCAATGAAATATGATGAAATGCCAAAGAACATGGGCTCTGGAGTCATATTATCTGGGTTTGAATCCCAGCTTGGCTACAAACTGGATATAGATAGATGATAGATAGATAGATAGATAGATAGATAGATAGATAGATAGATAGATGATAGATAGATAGATAGATAGATAGATAGATAGATAGATAGATAGATCAGTCAGCTAAGTGACAACCATAAAATCTCACTCGGCAGCACACAACATTAAGGACGTATTTCTCACACTGGCAGGTTTCTAGGTCAGCTGGATGGCACTGCTCCTTGTGTCTCATTCTTGGAACCAGACAGGAGGGCAATTAGTACCTGGGGCATGTTATCATCTGCATGTGCTCAGAAGCAGAGGGACAGATGGAAACATGCCTTGCCACCTAAGGCCTAGGCTCAGAATTTGCACACTCACATTTGCCCATATGTCATTGGCCAAAGCAAGTCTATGGCCATGTCCAGCATCAATGGTACATGGAACTAAACATATGAATAAATATTTAGGAAAGGGACTGAATAGTTGTTGTATAATAATTTAGTTAACCACACCATATGACCTAGGGAAATTCACTTAAAGCTCAAGTCTCAGTTTCCTTCTTTTGTGAAACAGAGATTATCAGCTTTCTCACTTCATGGGGCTGCTGTG
The DNA here is from genome assembly GCF_030028045.1 of Hippopotamus amphibius kiboko. Lineage (NCBI taxonomy): Eukaryota > Metazoa > Chordata > Mammalia > Artiodactyla > Hippopotamidae > Hippopotamus > Hippopotamus amphibius. The sequence goes on along the minus strand of NC_080190.1, from coordinate 52,720,730 downwards.
AGGACTAAATGGAGTAATGTCTGAAAACCACTCAGCGCTGTGCCTGATGAGTGGCAAGAGCACAATAAATGTCAAATAGTATGATTGTTTTTAATTACAGAGCAGATACGGCAATTGATCTTTTGAACCCAGGTGGAGACTTTCCATTTTTCCATATCAGATTTCATCCTGTTATCTCTGACACATTGTTCCAGTCATTGGAGATACTTGGAATCATCATCTATCAAGTAAATAAATTCTGAGAGCACTACACTAAGTAGGTTCCCATATATTACCTGGCTGGCTTGTGCAGAGCTGATGAAATAGCTTTCTCTGTTGACTTGCTGTAATTTGCATGTTCAATCAGCAGGCCACTGCTCTTCACAGGTGGTGGACGTGTTCAGGGAGACAGGACAACACAGAAGCCCTCTTTTGATTGACATAAATCAGTGAATCAATAACCTCTGGGTACGTGAGTTTAAAGTTAACATATCCTAATTGTCCTGCTTAAAATTCTGTGTTACTCCATATTCTTTATAAGGACTGATCGAGAGCCTTGTATAAACCTGAATATGCTGCCTTAAGTATCTCCATTCCCATTGTGTGTCCTTGTCCTAGGTATGAATTTGTCCAAAATCTCTGGATATGGCTCTGTTGGTCTATTCCAAAATTCCCTGTCTCCTCTAGGGACATTCACAATCATTTGTCCACATTCATTCAGTTCAGTCTCCACAGCCCAAAGAGCCATCTTCCCTCGTTTAGACAAAAACACTGGGATTGGGACTTCGCTGGTGGCGCAGTGGTTAAGAATCCACCTGCTAATGCAGGGGACACGGGTTCAAGCCCTGGTCTGAGAAGATCCCACATACCACGGAGCAACTAAGCCCGTGCAACATAACTACTGAAGCCCAAGTGCCTAGAGCCTGTGCTTCGCAACAAGAGAAGCCACCACAATGAGAAGCTCGCACACCGCAACAAAGAGTAGCCCCCGCTTGCCACAACTGGAGAGAGCCCACATGCAGCAAGGAAGAGCCAACACAGCCAATAAATAAATAAAAATAATAAATAAATAAATAAATAAATAAAATTACTCATAACATAATAAAGGAAATAAAAAAGATAATTTATTGAAAAAAAAAAAAACACTGGGATTTCTTTGGGCCTTTTGAAATCCCCCTTACCAAGGTGTAGGGTAAGCATGTGTTTGCCCAGTCTTCCCTTCCTGTCTTCTAAAACTAAAAGATCATCTGGACAGCCTGTCACATGTTTCTCCTCGCTTCTACTTTACCAAAAAGTTCCTCCATATCACCCACATTTAAGGAAAAGGTAGCAATTGTCCTCATTGGATCCTCTGTCCTATGAGAAATAAAGTTGTCAAAAAGCTATGGGATGCTCAGTGAGACCTAGCAGATGCTAGTGTGTGATTGGGATCAGCTTAGGGGTCAGCCTAGAATTTTCAAACAGAGGATGCCAATTGGTTTCACTGTGGATGATGAGCTGGGGCCATTGGTGGTAGGCTAAAGCTGGAACCCAAAATTCCAGGGACTGACTTTTCTTGGTCCAGACTTGTGGACGGTGGGTCTCCAAGTAGCCATCCTTCAACCAACCTGCCCGAAGGCAGGAGACCACTCAGCAGGTGATCAAGAAAATCAGTGCACATGGCCAAGCTCTCTCATAGACCATCTTTTCCAATAACTAGGTGAATTTGTGCTCCCAAAAAAGACAACAACGATTTTTTTCCTCTATAAAATACATTTCACCTACATGAAAAAATTAACACATTTGCATGTTGTTTCTTTATTATTCTTCCTAAATCTATCTATCCAAAATGGTGCGCCATATATGCTAGGAAGCCTTGAGAGAGCTCACCTAAGGCTCAGGGGCCCTCTTTGCCTCTGCTTACCTGTCAGCTAACTGCTGGGTTAGCAAAGTGCTGTCTAATAGATGTTAATGCCTCTGTGTTGTATGCCTTGTCTTTCTTAGAATCCTAACATGTTTGTGCTATTCTCTTCCTTTTTTTCTCATTAATATAAAAGCATTTATTTCTCTAATTTGATTATCGGTTTTTTGTTCTATATTCAACTAAAAATAAAACAACCAGAGATCAAACTGTGATCACTTCCTGCAGCAATTAATCTGTCTTTAAGGCCATGTTCTGCTGAGCACTTTGATCCCCGTTAATCACGACTAGGGACCATGTTCCATCAATACAGCACAATTACCGGAGCTTGCAGTCAAAGGTTTAGAATCACTGTCCCAGGAGTAGGGATGCCTCCAGGCTGGGTGAAGGCAGGCTGAGCTATTGCTCACATGACTCGTGCCTGCTCTCTGCAGAGAAGGGCGGCCCCTTAGCAGCTCCCACTGACCTTGAAGGAAGGTTCCAGATTCTGGCTCCTCCAAGAACTCACCAGTGGGGCAAGCTACTGCTCCTTTGTCTTATAAAACCTGACCCACCCAGCTAGCCCCTTGAGCCTCCCATGTGTCTGCAACCGACAGGTGGGGTGCTTGCAGCCCTGGCTGATACCCAAGAAACACAGTCCGTCTGTCCCTACAGCAGCCTGAGGAGAAATAGCAGCTTCTCCTTCAGCCAGAGCCCGTATATCCTAATCTCTGTGTACACTTTTTGCAAATGTCTGCTTTCAGGCTTGACAGTCTTCAAAAGCCCCAGATGACAGGCAAAAACAGAAATGCAGAGTTAGTGAGGACGCAGGAAAATATAACACATCGGCACAGATTTGCTCCAACCACAATGGGAACTGATCTGTATGCTCTGAGACCATAAATGATCTGAAATCATCAAAGGAACCATTCTCCCTCTCCTGGTCCATATGGAAGGCACTGAGAGAGGATGTATTTCCACAGGAGGCACTGGCCCATGGATTCCAAAGTAGTCTTTTTCCCTATGACAAAGCCCAGCTCCCATGGGGAGAGGTGAAACCCACGAAGCCTGTGTAGAAACCAGGGATGCAGAAATCCTGGAATACACTCTGCTTACACATCTGACGTGGGGTCCGGCCCCCTCCACTGAAAATGCAGTTAGTGTCTACATTGTAGGGGTGATATAGTTTGAAGAAGACTAGAGTTTTTTAAAATGCTTAGAAATGTGACTGGCACGTGGTAGAGATTCAGTAAATATTTTTCTTCCACCCTACAGCCTACTGTGCTCAAAATGCAGAGGCTGGAGGCAGCACAGACTCTGTCCCAGGCGGGTCATACAGGGAGGAGGGAGAGGAACAGGCAGAGATGAGCCCATTACCCCGAGGGCTGACCCTGAGGATGCACACCCCATCTAAATGCACCCCGATGTGTATTGCAAAAACCACTATGCCAGCCACCCAAACACATCTCTGAGGTGGGTTCACCCTAGAGGCAGTGAATTTTCAACTCTGGAGGAGAGAAACATCTGGAAAACAAGGGAATAAAAATAGCTGTAGAACATTTCTAACAACATAAAGGGAGCAGATCAGAGCAAGGCCACTGCGTACATATGCTGAGCCTAGAAACTCCTCCCTCTTGCAGGTACACACTCAAGCCCGCCCCTCAGGACACAATGCCATCAAGGGTCTCCTTCACTTCCCTGGATTAGATCACAAGCCCTGATTTCCATGTAGAAACACCGGGCCAATATTCACGTGGCAAACATATACAGCTCCATAAAAACCCTCCACTGAAAGCGAAACCCCAACCTATATTTAAACAGAGTGCCAAGGCTGGACCCCAGTATGCCATCATGGACCAAGCCTGGGAGCCTGGGCAGATGCCTGGCACATCCAATGCTCTGGAGGGTGAGCAGGTATGATAGCAGATGGACACTGCAGGACCCACATGAGGGTACTCACATCAGGTTGGGCCAGAAGGCCAAAAAGGCCAGGGAATGCATTTAGCTTTCAAAAGCTTTTTGCTATCCTTCCTAACTCCCCCAAATAACTGAGGTTATCCTTGTAGTTCTTTTTCTCTGTATAAAATAAAGTCACCAACAAGTGATGCAGTGATGAGCATTTTCCCAGGCCGTGCAGCATCTTCTCCACTCACTCTGTGATCAAAGAAATATCTCTGAAGACACATCCTTGGGGTTCAAGCTCAACACCATGCAGCTCTCAGGGCTGCCCCATTAGCCTCTGTCTGCTGAACTAAAGGACCCAGAAAACCACAGGATGTGCTGGCCAAAGTCTAAAAACATATTGCATTTACTTATGAACATTTTCTCCAAGGGAACTGTGATGGCTTATCACAAAGAATGTATTTAATCAACTGGTACCACATAAATAAAGCATAATAAATTAGAACAAGAGAAAAGGGGAACACAACCGTGCAAGTGTAAGAATTAATAGTCTTGACCTTCCTGGCAATGAGAGCAAAAAAAAAAAAGGGAAATGCATTCAGTTACATGGATCATGATGCCAGGAAGGAGGAAGCAAACGTTCACTAAATTCTGAAAGTTTCCCTCCAAATGGTGCCATGGACAACTTCTTCAAGGGAAAAAGCAAACGCTCATTGGACATCGCCTACTCACTGGGAATGCGATGAGACCCATGACATAGGGGGCCTCCCCAGCCAAAGGGGCTTAGAAGAACACAATCCAGCATAGAAGGGGTGGTGAGCAGCGAGCCGACCAAGTCCGGCTCTGACGCACCCCCTGGCCACCCTGTGCAGGACACAACCTGCCCAGCTGCACGTGACAGCCTTGTTTATGCACATCTTCCCTGCACCTTCACGGTGACTCTGCAAGGGCATGGTTCTACCTCACAGATAGAGAAACTGGGACTCAGAATCTGTAAATATGTTGGCCAAGTTCAAGTCAGTGAGTGACACCTGCATTCTCTGGCTCCCATATCCAGCTTCTTTCTACTATACGTCAACAACAGTGTCAGCCACAGAGACTGTGGCAAATTCCATACTGCCTGTAGGACAACAAGCTGCCACTTTATGTAGGGAATGCTAAGTCTGGGGACATAATGAAGGCCAAGTGCAGAGCTTTTTGGTGGTCCAGCTTCCCCCAAGGGTAGAACTGAGGACCAATGGTGAAAATGCACAGAGGGAGACCTGTGTGAGACTTGGGCTCTGCATCCCACCCTCCCCACATCCTGGAGTGCTCATCAGTGTCACCTGGAGAGCCCCCTCCAGCACCACACATCTGCATCACCAAGAGTGGGACCCAGGTGTGTGGATGTTTCAAGGGTCCCCAAGTTTTCTATATGAAGAGACAGAGTGTATTAGCCTGCTAGGGCTGCATAACAACCTACCACAGACCAGGTGGCTTAAACAGATATTTATTCTCTCACAGTTCTGGAGGCCAGAAGTCCAAGATCCAGATATCAGCAGGGTTACCTTCATTCTGAGAGCTGTGAGGGAAAAATCTGTTTCAGGCCCACCCTAATGACCCATTTTAACTTGATCATCTACAAAGACCCAATTTCCAAATAAGCTCACAAGCTGGGGTACTGGGGTTAAGACTCCAATGGATCTTTCTCTTTTTTTTTAGGTGGTGGGGGGGGGGGGGCAGGGCATGGAGTGGAATTTAGTCCATGACAGAAGGCTACAGCACAGACAGGAATGGTCTGTGGCAGATGCTGGTCCTCAGGGATCAGGAAGGGTCAGGAGGCCAAGCGGAAAACGGGCCTCCTGCCAGGTTCCAGGTCTATCCACTGCTGCTCCAAGCCACCTTCATCCATTGCCAAAACAACTTCAATAGCCTCCTGGCTGGTCTTCACTCAACCACAATGGTCGCCCTCATCCAGGCTCCACGCAGCAGCCAGAATGAACTTTTCAATCAAACACAAATCTGATAACAGCAGTGACTATTTAAAAGCCCTCGAAAAGCTGCCCATTAGTTTCAGAAGAGAGACCAAAGCCACCCCATCCTTATTACCTTCCAAATACCACACTGGGTCCTGAAACATTCTCCCCTTCCAACCTTGCCCACCTGGGACTCACAGTTAAGTCCCTCTCAACCGTCAGATCGCAGCTCAGAAATGTTCTCTCCAGGGTCTCCTGTATCAGACCACAGCCCCCAGCACAACAACATCAAGTCTGTTCTGCCAACCCCTGGACACCACCTCCACCGCCCGGCCCCCTCCCCCACCCCGGCACCTAGAGCATTGCCTGTCACATGGTGGCGGCTCCGTATTTGTTAAGTGAAGACGAAGTGTGACAGGGATTCATTCAAATGTATTACCCTGGATTACTTTCTCTCTTTTGTGAACGCTTGTTAAATCCTTTCTAGGCTTAAGGCACTGCACTAGAAGCTTTAGGTACAAAGACAACTTTTATTTCCATATAGTAGATGAGGAAGCTGAATTTCTGAGCGGAAATGACTGTCCAAGGTCACGCAGCTAATGCAACCTGACTCTTAATCCTGAGTTCTCAACCACAAAGCTCCGCTGGCTCCCCGAGCTGGGGATTATCCAGGGCAGCTCTGATTTCCTCCTTCAGCAGCTCATCTCTGGGTGCTTCCTGGCCAGTAGAGGAACCTCCCTGCTCCTCCTCCACAGAAATACCCTCGTGTTCCCACTCAGAAGCTACGGGGAAAAGGCTGATAAGAGAGGGATAATGAAACAAGCAAGAGTGCTGGCTGCGCCCTGAGTGGCGTCGGAAGGGGTTTGTGCCTCCTGGACACATTGTAATGAACTGAGCCCTGGATCTGCAGTTCCGAAACAAGGCATCTGATCCTGCGTCTGCTACTTATGGGGGCAGAAATGTGGGAGAGTCACATGGCTTCTCTGGACCCTTTCCTCCTCTGTAAAATGTGAGAGAATAATGAAGCTCGTTTCACAGCCAGGACTCAGGAAATCACAAATGCCTAGCTGGATGCCGGCCCCTGCGGGCACCCAGGCAACGACGGCTGTCTCTCCCTTCCTCCGGGGTGACTTGGGCAGCCCCGTTGTGAAGAGGCCTCTGGCTCCCACTAAGGCTACGGGACAAAGGGCTGTATGAGGATAAATCTCCATTCCACCACAGCCAATGAGCACAGAGTATCAAGAACTGACCAATAGGCTGCAGGTTCCAGTCCAATCCCTGGAAGAAATGACCACCAGTAGCCAACTGAGATGCACGTGGCCGCTCCACACCCTCGTCTCTGCAAGCATCACCTTCAGGCAGACGCACAGCTGAAAGGCAAGACCTGTTTGATTTTGCGCTATTGTACGTGCGGAAATGTGCAGGCAGTGGCTGTGAACTGCAGTCACTCCAGGGAAAAGCCCTGGAGGATTATTAGCCTTCATAGAAGGGACCTGGCAGCACCTGGCTGCCAACGGCACTAACCGCACAAGGCTCATTGCCTGTCCATCCTCAGATGGGAGCCCGGCAACCACTGGAAACCTTGGCAAAGGACTTCATGGTGGTCTCCTTTAAATGGCGCCAAAGCTCCTCTAAGCTCTGCCTCCTTGCCCGGGCTCCCTGACAGGTTGGTGGCCTTATGCCCAGATGTGCACATTTGGAAGTGTTATCTAAAAGACCTGGCCTTCTCTTCCTTTACTGTCACTTTTTGAGTTTCCCCACCCCACCACCCCTTTGATCCCGGTGTTTGTTCAATCAGTGCTTCATTCACCAAATACCTGGAGTCCCAACTGTGTGCCAGCTGCCACTGCAGGCATGGAGTGTACGACAGGGGTAAGAGAGACACAGACCCTTATGTCGTATCCTGGTAGCAGAGAGATAATCAACGGAGTACCAAACTAGCACATGATATGATGTCAGGTCATGACAAATACTATGGAGTAAAGCAGGGGAAGGGCCAGAGTGGGGTGGGGAGGATGCTGTTTTAGGAAAGGTGCTCTGGGCAGCCTCTCTGATGAGGCAGCATTGTGCAGTGGGACCAGCAAGATAAGGAGGTAAACCCGAGACTACCTGGGGAACAAAGGGATCCAGTTGGAGCAGATAGCAGTGCCAAGGTCCTAAGATGGGAACCTGCTTGGCATGTCTGAGGACCAAAAAGGAGATACCAAGTGACACAGGAGATGAATGTTGGATATGAGACCAGAGGGAGCAGCAGCCAGTTTCTTCATGAGGGCCTTGGAGGTGATGCACAGGACTGTGGATCTTATTCTAAGTCAGAACAAAAACCACTGAAAGCATTTTGAGCAGAAATAATCTGAGTTACATTTACAAGGGTCAGTCCCTGCTCTATGGAAATTTGTCTCTAGAGGTCAAAGGTGAGGACTCCTGTGGCTGTGCTTAATTAGGCAGGAACGGAGGGTGGCACAGGCGGTGTTGGTGATAGGGGAGGAGACCCCTGGTGAGCCCAGACCTTGGCAGATGTGTGATTTGAGACAAGTCATGGGGGGCTTCTCTGAGCCTCAGCATCTGCCTCTGGACAACCCCAGGCTCACATGGGCTTCAAGTAAGAACGCAATGAGATAACATATGTAAAGGGCTTTGCACAGTGCCTGCCTCTTATCAGGACTTTCTTTCTTCCTCCACTATCATCTCTATTTTGGGGGGAGGATGTCTCCCCACAGTGGCTGCTGCAGCTGGAAGAAGTACTCCCTCGAGGGAGACCCAAGTTTCTCAGCAAAAGCAACCCACAGGCAAAACACAGGAAAACTCAGAAAAATCTCTTAAATCAGGACCTTAAAAACCATCATAAAAAAAGACAACATGCCAGCTTTATGGCTCCCTAAAAACACTTTAGAAACACACGTGGCGTTCTCCCGAGGCCCTGGGCTATTGATCCAATTAGCCAGTGTGGGGCCTGGAAACTACACAAATTTCCGGAGGCTGGTGGCCCCCAGAGAGGCGGGGAGTTGCCTGAGTGGGAGCAGATGCTGGCCATGACCTGGACACAGCCCTCCGGGGGCGCAGGTAGGCAGCCCCTCTCCTGCTCCTACCCCCTTGTCTGCAGTGATTGTGATCAGACAACATCTGCTGAGTTGATAAGTGAGGAAATGGGGCCTCTCCCCCACATGCTGGTGGACCCCGGGCCTGGGATAGGACCCAGTTCAAACCAGGAAGGCTGGCGAAGCCACGTGCAGAGGGCGGGGAGGGGAAGATGCGAGCAGGCGCGTGTGTAAGTTCAGTGGGTGAGACTGAGCTCAGCAGCAACTCCTGAGTTTACAGTACTGCACGGCCTCAGAGAGAAGCCCAGCTAATTTTCACAGCTGCCCTGCGAGATTTACAGGGCAGAAATGATTATTCCATTTTAGAGAAGAGAGACTCTGTTCCCCTCTGAGCTCACAGAGGGGATGTGAAGACTTGAAAGGAACCCCCTTCCGAAATGACCACGGAGACCCAGTTGCCCGACCTCTGCTGGGCCGGTGGGTCACATCCTAGGGTGTCAGACTGGAATGGGCCTCTGGACCCTGTGGATGGTCAGCAGGAACTGGCCAGGCCAAGAAAAGTCCCACAGAGTCTCCAGGGCAGTGCCCAGCTCCTCCTCAAGGCCCTGCTCCACTGCTTCCCCAGCCGAGTCTCCGTCAAGGTGTGGGGAAGGGACCCAAGACTCATCACTGGGGCCATGGCCTTGGGAACTGCTGAGAGAAGACAGCTCCTTCTCTCCAGGCGTCACTGCACAACACTGCTATCTCCCGCGGCCCCAGGACGCCTCACCCTTAGCACGCCCAGACTGAGCTTCTCCCCACGCCTGTTGCTTCTCGGTCGCTCCTGTCTCCCCCGGACAGCTGGGGTGAGGCGCTCTCCTCCACAGCCTGCTGACCACCAGCACCTGGCCACTGGACTTCAGGAAAGTTGCTCGCATCCAGACCTGCTTACCACCCTCCTCCACGATGTTTCAGCATCCTCATCACCCCTCCCTGCCCACAGAGGGAAGCCCTAGCACATCCTCTGGCTTCCTCCTGCCCCACTAATCTCCCTGTGTGTTTGCTGCCAGCAACTCTGCCACAAGGCTCCTAACAGTTGCTCCTGACTCCCTGGCCCAGTGGCCACAGAAAGATCTGGGACAAGTCAACGTGGAACAAGGAAGAGACACAAGGGTTCCCCTCCTTCTATGGACACACTACACCCAGCCCAGCCTAAGGAGCTCCTTCAAGACCAAACCATCTACCACCTGGCTGCCTGGCGCCAAGGCACGAGCTCCTTATGCCAAGAACGAAACCCCAAGCTGAGGGGTCCTGGGGAGAAGCGCACTCCCCCAACGGCTGTGCCTCATCTCCAGCAGCTGCAGGCAGCGGGGATGAACTGGGTCCAGAATCACAAGCTGGCGGGGGGTGGGGAGGGGGTGGCAGGACCCCTGTGGAAAGCTCACAAAAACCCTAGTCCTGGGGACTTCCTTGGTGGTCCAGTGGTTAGGACTTTGCCTTCCAATGCAGAGGGTATGGGTTTGATCCCTGGTCAGGGAGCTAGGATCCCACATGCCGTGCAGCCAAAAAACATAAAATAAAAGCAATATTGTAACAAATTAAATAAAGATTTAAAAAAATGGTTCATATCCCAAAAAAAATCTTAAACAAACAAACAAACAAACAAACAAACAAAACCTGGCCCCAGCCAGAACCCAGGGAAGAACATCAGAGCCAGATGGCCCTCAGAAGGTGTTGGACCTATCTCATTACAGGTGGTGAAAGCGCAGCCCAGAAAAGGGAAGGCAAGTACCCTCTGACAGCAACAGGCTCAGAAGCCCTCATGCTCCCTGATAAAGAACACCCCCCCGCTCATAGAACCCCTGCCGTGGGTCCCAGAGGCCAGCCATGGAGCAGCTGGGTGCCTGACGGGAGGCCCAGCAAGGAGGTCTCCCACTCTTAACACCCTGGATTGGAATCAGTTCAGCTTGATTAACACCCTGCTGGGTGCTAAGCACTGGGGGAAGCTTCATCATTCACACCAGGGTTTCTCAGCCTCAGCTCTGCGGACATCCTGGGCTGGATCATGCTTCGTGATGGAGGGCTGACCTCTGCATTGCAGAACATTGAGCAGCAACCCCAGGCTCTACCCACTAGATGCCACAGCCCTCTATCCCCCAGTCAAGACAACCAGAAACATCTGCAGACATTGCCAAATGCCCCCTGGAAGACACAACCAGCTTGAGTTGAGAACCACTGATACACACCGTTTAATCTTTACGATAGCAATAGATATTTCTATCCCAAGCTGTAAGTGAGAAAGCTGAGACTCAGAGAGGTTTCATGGGCCTGCCCAAGGTCACCAAGCAAGCAGCAGAGCTCATGTTTGAACACAGGGTCTTCTGATTTAAAGTGTGCCCACCAAGGGCTCTCCAAGGGCATCTTATTTGGAAATAGTCTGGGCTTTCCACGATATAATTTTATGTCCTGATGCAAAGAGCAACAGTAAGTCACTTCCTTACTTCAACCTCCCCTACTGTAACCAGGAGGAAAATGTCTGAATTTGATCAATAAAGTAGAAATCATCCCCATGTGTGTAACTAGACTATGACCTTCAGAGGTCAGAGGTAGGGCTCACTGCACGGTACAGTGAGCTCATGGAGGAGGCCCTCCTTGTAGGAGCCGCTCTCAGCACAGAACCAACATTGCCAGGGTCCCGGGATGGCGGTTCAGTGCCTGTGGAGCCCCTGGAACGCCACCTTCCCAGTCCCCACCTGGCTGAGCAGGCGTTTGTGCCCATCCCCAACCGTGCTCCTCCAGTCGATCCATCTTTCTACCTGCAGGACCCAAATCAGTGCCTGGAGGAGGTCTCACCTCCAGACACAGCCCTACTTGACCTCCCAGACCTGGCTGCCCGGCCCACAGGGAGAGGCAAAAGTAGAACAAGTCAGCTGCTGTCTGCCTGTCTGCCCCACCGTCAGGTTCACAAGGGGAAAAGGGCAAGGTCTGGCCTCTCGGTACAAATCCTGACAAATTAGGAACAAATGCTTTCATCTCTCAAAGCCTTCGTTTACTCCCCCAGAGAACAAAAATAATAATTCCCGCCTCACAGGGACAGAATGGAAATGGAACCAGACGTTGGAGGCTAAATGCCCAGCACAATGTCTACTGCTTTCAAGGTGCCGCTCAACAAATCATTCATTTAATGAAATTATGAAACACTAAGCACGGCCAGGAGAAAAGCTTTGCATGCCTCCCAGGCGTTTTTGAACTCACAGATAGATTGGGTGGATACCTAAATATATGCTAAGGAGTCCATGATAAGTCAGGCTCCCGTATTTGAGGCAGTCCCAATTTAACAGAGAACAACCTGAAAGGTAATGAAGTTGTCTCAGACTGCCTTTGTCTTAAAGGCAATCGCCTGCGGATAGCACGCCCAGAATATTTTCAAATGAGATGCCCTGGGAGAGCCCTTGGCGGGCGCCAAAGCAGTCAGTCTGAGAGAAAAAAAATAATAATAATACAGGTTGTTGTGTGAGGCATTTGTCTGTGCCTTCTGCTGGGGAAATAGCATTAGCTGCAGAGACAGGTCTGACAGGGGGTTCAGCTGGGGAGAGCATCGGGGAGATACAGCAGTGTGGAGAAGCTTGGCATCACTGCTAAATCCTGTCTGCAATCTCAGTGCACCCTACCCGCCAGCCACACCGGGCGAAGGGAAACGTCTGAGCAAGCAGAAGCATGCCAGCACCAGACCTGCAGAGGTGAAGGAGCAGGCAGGGATGCCAGGGCCTTCAGAGACCTGCCCTGGCCCCTTGGTCAACTCAGCCCACATCTGCACCTAAGTCTAATGTCATTTATTCAACAAGTGTTTGCTGAGCAGGAAGACCAAAGAATCGCTCTAGGTACTAACGATAGAGCAAAGGACAACACGGATAAAGCTTTCTTCTCTCTCAGTTCTCAAGGAGTGGGAAATCGAATGGTCCCATTTGCTCAGTTTCTTCTCCGGAGCCAGGATTTTGCCCGCTGTCCTGCTAGGTACCCTGGCCCAGAGCAGCCCCATCCTGGCACAGTGGCATCTCCCTGCCACAGGTGCTGATTCCTAGGTGAGGACGGCCAGCATGAGCTCCAGAGTGGGCCAGAGCTTCCCTCCCTGCCTGCCCCACGCTAACCATTCCTCCGATCTAGGCCTGTCTTGGGAGGAGCAGGGGTGCACTCCAGCAGAGCACAGGGCAGCCAATCGATGCCCACACCTCAGAGTTGTCCCCAGCCTGCCAGCTCCCCAGTCCAGCAGCCACAGTGGGCTTTCTAATTAAAACCCGCCCTGGATGAAGTCACTGTCTCCATCTTTTAAAGGCCCACTCCTGAGGATCAGGCCCTCCCTCTCAGCCTTACTTTACTCCCAGGAGGCTTTACCTCCCTCCCTCTCCACCTCACCTCCCTCCCTCCCAGCCTCACCTCCCTCCCTCCCAGCCTCAACCCTGTCAAAGGTTACAGCAAGGGCCAGGAAACGGGAACAAGCTCTGGACTGAAAATATGAAAACTGTCGGCCTTGACAAAGGTAGTTTCAGGACAGGGAGAGTGTCACTCTGTGATGGGTTGAAAAGTGGACAAACAGAGAGAAAATGGAGATGAGAGAAAAAGGCAAGTCACTAGAGGGGAGTGTGGAAAATTTTGTGGGGTTTTTTCCTTAGAAGATTCTAAAATAAGTTTCGAGGGAGAGTAGCAATGAATGACTGGAGAGAGAGCGATTGATAACTCAGAAGAGAGACGTGCAAAGGAAAAATGCAAAATCCTAGTGAGGAAAAAGGGGATGGATCCAGAGCCCGGGGAAGGAAGAGACTTTTGCAAGGAGGAGGGACACTTACTTCCTCTAGAGTGACAGGGTGGGATTGTGAGCCAAAGGGTACACATGCAGGAGGGCCTGTAAGTTTAAAAATGGGAGATGAGTGGGCTCCTATCCAGTGGCTGAGAAATGGGAAAGGAGGAGGATGAGGGTTTGCGAGCGGAAGACAAAGTATGAAATATGGGTTTGGGGAGGAAGAGCAAAAACTGTAACCTGTGACGAACATTGCAAAGCAAAACCAGCTGCCTTGCTCTGTGACTCTACAGCAACACTCAGTGTTTCTGTGCAGGATGCCAAGGTGGTGGCCAGGTTCAGCTCTCATTGGAGTTTTGCTTAAAGAATATCCCAAAGGAAAGGGATCAAAGAAATTGAGCAGGCAAGGGAGGGATTATTCTATAACAAACATTTGAAGCTTAACTCTGAAGCTATAAAGACAAGGGTTTTGTGAAAAAATAAAATAAAGTAAAATATGGGATTGGAGGTCTTAAGGTCAAAGAACACTTCAGCGGAAGAACTAGTTGGAGAATAGGATATGGTGTTTGTTATTTCACATACGGTGTCGTTATTGCTGGTGGGCGTGTTTAGAGTGGTGCATCCACGAAAGCAGAAGGCTCGGGTAAAGGGGGAAATGCAATTGGAGATGAAGAGATTAAGGCAATGAAAGGCCAAAATGTGAAAGTCATTAGGAATGAGCCAGATGCAGGATGGAGAGAGAGCCAGAGTGTTTAGTGAATGGTAGGAAAGGCAACTGAGTTAAGCATGAAGATGGAGACAGGGTGGTGGAGGCAATGATGTGAGCTAGAAAGAGCTGGGTGTTGGAGAAAGAAGGAAAAGAAATGGTTTGCTGGTGGTGATGTGAAATAAGGAAGATAGGAGCATGGAATGAAAGGGGAATAAGACCAACTTCGCAGGTTGTCACAAGAGGACAACCAGGTACGAAATAAGGTAAGTAGGGAAAGAGAAGAGAAAGAGGTCAAAGGGTTTGCTGGCCCCAGGGTACCAGCTGCAGATGGAGAGAGGAAGGGTGCAGGAGGTGATAGCAGGTGGAAGTTGTGCAGGTTCTGGGGCAGCTTTGACTGAGGTAATCAGGGTGGATGGTAGTTGACAGATGAGTAGCAGGGAATGGACTCAGTTCTGGAGCTGAGGTCTCTGATTCTCTAGTAGATGGTGTGGTTAATCCCAGGACACTACCTCACTTGGCTATTCTCTGCACACAGGTCTTTATATATTAGAAAATGTTTCCAAAGCATAGACGTATATTAATCAAGGAGTATTTGGGAAACAATTAATATTGGAAACTTATTGGTCCCAGGACAGGTTATTTGCGTCCCATTAATCCTCCCATGATCTGCAGAGAAAATTTTACTGTTCCCAATTTACACCTGAGGGAAAGTTTCAGAGACATTAGGTACCACACCCAGGGCCCATAACTAGTAAGTAGTAGAAGAAGAGCGTCATTTAGATTTACTGCAGCAGACTTGTGGCTAATTGCTCTTACATGCATTGTCTTATTTAGTCCTCATGACAAAACTATAAAGTAAATTATGTTATGTACTAATTTTATAGATGACAGAATTGTGACTTGGAGAGTAATGAGTCTTGCCCAAAGTCAAAGGCAGGCACCCTCTTCCATTGTTGGAGAAGCGATGTCCTTGCATGGCAGCCCGCCCACAGAAGCCCTGCTCCAAGCTCTGTCAGGCATTTGTCCCATCAAGAGACCAGCTTAAATACAGAGCAGGTGCCCCTGCCACAGAGATGGACACCACATCTTTTAACCTCGTTGAACTCTGGCCCTGCTGAGCCATCCCCTGTGATGAATCAGCTAATCAGGCATGTGCCGGGGCAGGGGCTGAAAGCTGTTTCAATTTTTCAAACACAACAAACAACAGGAAAGAAAAATGAGCAAATCAGACCCAGAAAGGGGCTCAACCCAGTGCCCCCAAATAGCTCCTCCAGTCAAGAAACAGACCCTTCATCTGGGCTTACAGATGCTGTGCAGTGATCCACAGCATGGCGACCTGGTCCACTCGGGCCGGATTGAGGGCTGCAGTGACAGCGTCTGTGAGCAGGCAGTGTGGTTTCCAGAGGGGAAAGCGGACTAGGATTTAAATGGCCTGAAGTCCAGCCAATAACTGTCAACAACTGCTATCTTTGCACCAGACATCCCTGCCCTTGAATCACACACCTAGAATCAGAGACTGAGGACCACACAGAGCCCCAGCTGCCCACTTCTGTGTAACTATAAAAATGACTAAATCCCAGAGATAATGGGAGACTCGGGGATGGAGAAATAGAAGTCTGTCCTGGCCAGAGCACCAGGCATGCTCCTAATTTATTGGTAAGCCATTGGCTGCTCTGCACACTTGTGTGCAGTTATGACAGCCGACTGAATGCTGAGGTCACCCTGATGGTCACCATATGGTCTAGGAACCATGGCTGGAACCTTATCTCTAGCTGCCCAGGCAGGATTAGGAAAGGTAGCCTTTGATTTTAAAGAGATAGCCTTCTACTGACAAGAATCCCCTACTTTTTAATGCAGTTTAAAGGTTCTTGGAGCAATAAAAAGCACTTCATGTGTGAGATTTATTAAGAAGAGAAAATGGTATCTTCAGTCCAAATGCCATTGGGCTTATATTTTTAAACATTTCTGCTAGCCCAGCCCAGGACTGGATGAAACAGATGCAAATATAAAATTAACCCTTACAGATCCTGTTTGGTTTCACAAACTTACCATAAATGTTTTCAAAGGTACATATTCGTGTTTTATATTGTTTTCATTTATTTCATGTTAGAATTGGGGGTTTTATGTTACAAAGTGATTTTCCAGAGGTAGAATCATGCACCCACAGAAAATATCACCGTGTCCATAGGAAATTGAAGCTTCACTTACAACTCAATGTAGAAGCATCATCTAGGAACAAAGTAATTCTATGGTATCAAGAGCCAATTCGTTGGTTTGCCATCTATTGGCTATCCTGTATTCTGTTTCTGGATAGACCAAGTGTCCTAAGAGCATCCAGCTAGCAGAGCAGTCCCCAGCTAGTGAGCAGCTGGATCCTCTCACCCCATCTGTTGGCTCTGTCTCAGTTTACAGGGACTTTCCCACCATGGCTACACTGTTTAAGCGTCTCCAGCCTTAGGTGTGAGGAAAAGTTGTGAACCCTACTTAAAGGGCTCCATAAAAACTAGAGAAGGGAAAGAACAATCTCCAGCTGAGTTAGAAGCACACATCTGGTTATGAAGCACTGATAGGACATGCTGGAGCAATCACACCCCACCATAATTCTCCCCTTGAATGTAGCCATGAAACTTGGACAGATGCATAGATCAACTACTGGAGGAATCTGAAGAGCAAATAACTGTAGGCAGATAAAGGAAGAGGACAAGAATCTGAAACACCATGAGACTGGCTTTAAATTTACCAAGTTTTTATCCTCTGTTCCTCTCACCACTTGGCCCTATAGGAAGGTACAGCAATGAAAGTATGCAGCAGGTCAAGATCACATAGGTCCCATTCTATCTGGTTCAAAGACCTTTTCAAAGGGGAACCAAATACTGGTGAAGTCACAGAGAACGAGCAGTTCAGGAGAGCAGCCATATCAAGTTGTTCTTGCATTCCTGGGCTCACTCCTGAGCTGCTTATGCATGGATAGGATCCGAATCAGGACATAAAAACTCTGAGAACAGAATTTAAAGACCGATTACCATCTAAGTTCCAGACTGGCCACTGGGTGGAGCACACATGGTACAAAGCTTTGAAAACTAAACTGAGATTGGAAAGAGTCTACAGGCAAGACACTAGAACTTGTGGTTTTAACCAAACCTGCTAGAACAAAATATCAACATCCTCCATAGGATACAAATGAGACCAAGAGTCTTATAATATTCAAAATATCCAAGATAAAATCCAAAAACACCCACAATAAAAAGAATGAGCAAAATCACAACTCACAAGGGGAAAGATAATCAACAGACATTTACCCCAAGAAAACCGATGTTGGAATTTTCTTGCAAAAGCTATTTTTAAAAACTATTTTTAAAAGTGTTCCAACAAGCAATCATGAATACCCTGAAAGTAAATGGAAAAATTAAAAGTCTCAGTAAAGAAATAGAAGAGATAAAGAAAGACAAACCAAATAGAAATGTTAAGTTGAAGTATACAATAACTTAAAAAAAAACTCATTGAATCAGCTCAATAGCAGAATGAAAACGTAGAGGAGTCAATGAGCTTGAAGATATATCAATAGAAATTATACAATCAGAACAAGAGAAAGAAATAAGAATCTTTAAAAATAAACAGATACTCAGGGATCTGTGAAACAAAATATATTTTTAATATTTGTGAAAGAGTCTCAAAATGAGAGGCAAAAGAAAAAATAACATTTGAAGAAATAATGGCTGAAAACTTCCCAAATTTGTTGAAAGACAAAAACCCATAGATCCAAGAAGTTCAACAAATCTCAAACAGGATAAACCCAAAGAAATGCATGTTGAGACACATCATAATCAAACTGCTAAAAACTAGAGATAAAATTAAAATCTTTTTAAAAAACTTTTATTGAGATATAATTGACATACAATAAACCACATATATTAAAATGAAAATCTTGAAAGCAGTTAAGGCCATGTAAATAGGAGACTATACTCCTCTTGAGTTCTCTAAAATATGTTTGATGGCTAAAAGGAAAAATCACAACGTAGTCTGATGGGGTTTTAATGTATGAAGATATAATCTGTAAGACAACTAAAACATAAATTGGGTAGAGAAAAGGGAACTAAGTTGTGGTAAGGTTTATATATTCACATGAAGTGGTAAAATATTGTTTCAAAGCACACTGTGAAAAAGTAAGGATACATATATTATCTCCAAGGCAATTATTACAAAAGATAATCAAAGCAATATAATCAAAATCGCAATACATAAACCCAAAAGAAATACTAAAAAAGTTCAAATAACACAAAAGAAGGCAAAAAAGAAGAAACAGAGGAATAAAAACCAGAAGGGTGAAACAGAAAACAAATAAGAAAATAGAAGACATATTCTAAACATATCAAAAGACAGATGGTCAGAATGATTTTTTAAAAACACACAAAGTAATTATGTGCTACCTACAAAGCATTCACTTCAAATATAATGACATAGGTAAATTAAAGATAAAAGGATGAAAAACACATCATGCAAACACTAATCAAAAGAAACTTGGAGGAGCTATATTAACATCAGATAAAGGAGACATGAGAGCAAAGAAAATTACCATGGATAACAACAAAAGGGTCAATTTCCAAAAAATATAACAACTTTAAATTGTTATATAAAAAATTATATGTCCAAATATATATGACAAATATACAGAACAGTAATTTATATATATAGAACAAAACCTGGAGGAATTAAAATGAGAAATAAATTCATAATTAAAGAGACTTCAACACAACTTTCTCAGTAATTGATATGATTCATAGACAGAAGGTCAGCAAGGATGTAGAAGAACTAGACAACCCCATTAAACTACTAGATCTTGTGGACGTTTATAGACCACTTCACACAACTATATCAGAATACACTTTATTATCCAGTACACATGCAACATTCCCTAAGAAAGACTATACACTATATCACAAAACAAATCTTTAAAAGTTTTAAATAATTGAATCATAAAAAGTAGGTTTTCTGGTCATAATGGAACTAAACCAGAACTCAGTAACAGAAAAATCACAAGAAAATCTCCAAACACTTGAAAACACACTTATAAATAATCCATGGATCAAAAAGAAAGTGAAGAAAATCAGAAAATATTTTGAAAAAAACAAAACTGAAAGTATAGCATTTTACAATTTGTGAGATGCAGGTAAAGCAGCACTTAGAAGGAAAGCATTGTAGTATTGAAATACTTATAAATGAAGAAAGAACTCAAAGCAATAATCTAAGTTTCCATCAAAAAAGACTAGAGCATATAAAACCCAAAACAAACACAAGGAAAGAAACAAGAAATAAATTTCAAATAAATTGAAAATGTAAAAACAATAGATAAAATAAGTGGAACCAAAACTGGTTCTTTGAAAAGATAACAGTACTGATAAACCTTTAGAAAGACTAATGAAGAAAAACAGAGATTACATACATTACCAACATCAGGAATGTAAGACGAGCCATCACTATAGACTCCACAGATACTTAAAGGAAAATAAAGGAATATGATAAACAACTCCACATACCTAAATTCAGCAGCTTAGATGGCATAGACCAATTCACTGAAAAACAGAAATTCTATTTATGCAAAATGCGATCAATAACCTGAACAGTACTATAAATACTAAATAAACAATGCATAGTTAAAGGCCTTCCAAAAAAGAAATCTGCAGTCCTACATGATCTTACTGGACAATTACATTAAACATTTAATGAAAAGATATAACCAGTTCTACACCATCTTTTCCAGAATCCTTCTGCCCTACTACCAAAACCAAAAACAGTGCAGAAATTAAAAAAAAAAAATGCAAATCAATACTACTTATGAACACAGACACAAAAATCTTCAAGAAACTATTAAATATTATCAAATTGAATCTAGCAATATAAATAAAAAGAATAATAAACATGACCATGTGAGATCTATCTCAGAAATGCAAGCCTAATTCAATACTTAAAAGTAATGTAATACAGTGTATTAACAGTCTAAAGAAGAAAATCTACATCAATAGGTGGAGAAAAATCATTTGACAGAATTCAGCATGAATTCATGATAAAACTCTTAACAAACTAAGAATAAAAGAGAATTTACTCAACTTGATAAAAGGTGTCCACAAAGAAAACCCCACAAAAATAAAAAAAACAAACTACAAACAAAACAACAACAAAAATTATAGCTAACATTATTCTTAATATTGAAAGATTGAAAGTATCCCCCTAAGATGAAGAAAAGGCAAAGATGTCCACTTCCAGCACTCCTATTGCACATTGTATTAGAAGTCATAGCCAGTACAATAAAGTAAGGAAAATAAATCAAAGCACATGGATTGGAAAGGAAGAAATAAAACTGACCTATTCAACAAGATTGTTTATGTAGAAAGTCCTAATTAATCTACAGAACAATTTCTAGACTCAAAAATTAAGTTTAGCAAGGTTGCAGAATACAAGGTCCACACACAAAAATCAATTGTATTTCTATACACTAGCCATGTAGAGTTGAAAAACAAAATTTTAAACTGTACTATTTACAGTAGCTCCAAAATAAGAAATAAGTTATAAAGTTAACATAAATTGTGAAGCATCTGTACCAAATACTAAGAGAGGAAATCAAAGACCTAAATAAATGGAGGAACAAACCATGTTCAGAGATTGGAAGACTCAGCATAGCAATGATACCAGTTCTCCCCCAAACTGGCCTATACATTTAAGGTAATTCTGATCAAAATTCCAGGAATATTTTTAAAATATGGCGAAGTTGTATCTAAAATGTAAATTGAATGGCAAAGGAATTAGAATAGCTAAAACAACTTTGAAAAAGTAGTTGAAAGAATCACTCTACCCAATTTTAAGAACTATAGTAATCAAGAGAAACACATTAGTGAAAGGGCAGACAAACAGATCAATGGGATAAAGAGTCTTGAAATAGGCCAAAGAGTCCTGAAATAGTACAAATATGGCAAATTGACTTTCATGGTGCAAAAGCAATTCAATACTTAAAGGATAGTCTTTTTCAATAAATGTTAGTTGAACAACAACAACAACAACAAAAACCCAAAAAACAAAAAACAAACAAAACCCTTGTGCTAAGCCTCATGACTATACTCAAAATGGATCAGCCATTATGGGAAAGTTTGGCAGTTTTAATAAGTTAAATATATACTAACCAGATGGCCCAGCAAACTTACTCCTGGGTGTTTACCCTAGAGTAATAAAATCTTCACACAAAAATACGTACATAAATGTTTTTAGCAGTACTATTCATAATTGCCCAAAACTGGGGGTAAAAAAACCCAATGTCCTTCAGCAGGTGAATGAATAAACACACCGTGGTACATCCAATAAAGTCCTACTCTGCGATAAAATGAGCGAACTATTGACGCACACATGGAAGAATCTCAAAGGCATTATTTTGAGTGAAAATAAACAGTCTCAAAATGCTACATTCCATTTAAAGGACAGTCTTAAAATTATAAAATGATTATGATGGAGAACAGATCAGGTATTAGGGATGGAGAAATGGTGGAACTATAAAGGAATAGCACGAAGGAGTTTTTGATGGAATTTCTGTGTATCCTGATTGGGGTGGTGTTATCACAAATCTCTACATGTGTTAATATTCAGAAAACTGTAAATAAAAACAAAAGCAACAACACAATGACAAACTAGATGGGGCACCTGGCAGTCCCCAATCAGTCTCCAAGGTCTTAGGTGAAAGCTTAAATTAAAAACTTAAAACAAAAAATGCATTGGAAATCAGAAGACACAGAAGGATAATAATAAGGTATTGAAGGAGCAGATGTGGGCCCCCTCCTGAGCCTAGAGCTCTGTTCAGCCACTTTCCCCTGAATGTGGTGAGTTCTCATAGCACTGGTCCTCAGACTTGCCTGTACACAGAGTCTGAAAAGGTTTCCTAAAGAAATTTGGCCTTGCAATGGAAGGGCATGTGTTACAAATGCAGAAATTCAGCTTCAGTGATGTCTGTGATTCTGTCATACAGCTTAGCATCCAACTATCTAGAAAGTTTCCTTATGCTGGATATACATCTGACAATTGGCTTGACTGTTGAAACTCTAGCTACCTCAAATGTATTAGTTTGCTAGGGCTGCTGTAACAGTAAGCACAAACCGAATGGTTTAAAACAAAGAAATATATTCTCTCACGGTTCTGGAGGCTGAAAGTCCAAAATCAAGGTGTTGACAGGGTGCTCTCTCCAAAGCCTCCAAGGAAGGACCCTGCTTTGCCTCCTCCAGTTTCTGGCAGCCCCATGCATTCTTTGGCCTGTGGCCACATCACTCTACGCTGCCTCCATCTTCACATGGCCATCTTCTTTCTGTGTATCATTATATGACGTTTTCCTCTCTGTGTGTGTCTGTGTCTGAATCTCCCTCTTCTTATGAATAATCCAGTCATACTGGATTAGGGCCCATGCAAATTAGACTTCACTTTAATTTGATCACATCTGGAAAGACCCTATTTCTCAATAAGGTCACATTGACAGGTATGGGAAATTAGGACTTCAACATAACTTTTGGTAGAATAGAATTTAACCTGTAACATCAAGATTTCATAGACAATAGGAAACGAAAGGTACAGTAATAGCACTGCCATTCATTTGTTTGATGTACTAATAGCAATTGATTCTTAAGAAGTCCACTGGCATTAAGTCTCTGTTCTCATTGTCTTGAATCGCCTTTTTGAGTTCCTGGGAAAAACAGAGCCTCCCCTGAGTTGTATGTTTTTATATAATGCAGGATGCACCACTATTTAAAGCTTTCAAACCAGCCCTCACAGATGTAAAATTTAATGATTTTTTTTTTTTTGCACTTGCATTTCTCCTGTGTTTCAATTTCCCAAGTCTCAGCAAAATTCATATTTAACCGTCTGGCCTTTCCACAAAATTATCATGGTAGTTACTGGGCCTGGGAGGGATATAAACAAATCTCACTCCCCTTAAACCCCTCAGACTCAGCCACACATTTTAGGAGGAAGGAGCCATATTTATTGCTGTGTTCTTTTGTTTAAAGGGACTATGTTGAATCATGCATACAATAAAAGATGGTGAAATTTAACGTTTTCAGTATACAAAAACAAAAGCGGCATTTCAAAGCCATGGTTGGCAAAGATCTTTGTATCTTCCTCCGCTGGTTTATTTATTCATTCAGTATATATTCACTGAGCACATACTATCTTCCACCCGCCATGTACTGTGCTGGGGATACAAAGGCAAATAGGACAGAACCATAAAACCAATAAAAATTCAGTTTTAAGTGTTCTCATGGGGTTAGCACAAGGTTCCTTGGGATCTAGGAGCTACCTCTAACTCCTTCTGGAGAGTGAGGGGTGACTGTGCTCCCACTAGCTTAATTCATTTCACCATGTCCATGGCAAGCCCATAAGGACAAAGATGTCTTCTCCTCCTTCTACCTCCTCTATCTAATGCAGCTCAGAACCTCCAGGGCAAACCAGAGACAACTGACACATTCATTTAGCAAATGCGAGTGCACAACTACACTATGCCAAGCGCTGTGCCAGGCAGTGGAGCTAAGTGATGGTGGAGAGCCACAGGGCACCTGTCCTCACTGAGCCTTCATCTACTCCACATGTGCTCCTAGGAAGCCAGGGAGTTGGGAGAATGGGGAGCCCTTGGCACATCAGCTGGCTGGGAGAGCCCACGAGGCAGCCGACAGCTGCTCATCCAGATATAGCCCTGCTGTCCTAAGAACACGTCAGCTTCTTATTCCAAAACGAGAAGTATTTTTAATGCTCCGGCACTTGTGCCCCACTTAGAATATTACTTCAGTCACTAATCAGGGGAGCCAAACTGCTCTGGACTCCTAAGAGCTCAGGTGGCTTCTCAAAGCGACCAGTGCCACCAGCAGCCAGCAGGACACAGAGCAGATGGCTCATGGAGCCCCGGGTGGGCCAGGCCACCTTCCCAATCTTCACTAGGCCCAGGTACACAGGGGAAGCTGCCATCACAGACACCGAATGTGAAGGTGGCTGTCTTTTTATAAGGCTTTGGAAACCAATAGCCAATTCGTATCTGAAAATATATTCAAACATCGGCAAACAGAGAGCTGTACATGAGAACAAGACGCCACTTAAAGCCACCTGACAGGCAAAGGCTTTAAAGTCTGACAATATCAACCAAGTGCTGGCCAGGATGTGAAAAATAAAGTACAGCTGTCTTGGAGAGTTCTTTGTCAATACCCAGGGAACCTCCAACGTGCCTGCCCTACCCTACAGCGCATCACAAGGGCACAAAGACAGCCACAGGCGGTGTCCCTCACAGCACTGCTTGTGACAGCAAGACGTTAGAAACTCCCAACATCCAGCAGTACAGGCACAGGAAGGTAAGCTATTCATACAAGGAATCTAATCAGCATTAAAATGAGGCAGTTCTCTCTATATTCAGACTTGTTAGATCCCAGCAACATATTGCTGAGTGAAAATAAAGCAAGTTACAGAATATTATGTACAATATGATACCATATTCCATCATTTGAAATACACAAAACATTGCTCCCACTTGTTAATGGATATGTAGTTAAAATGTAAAAAAATAACTGCCAAATTAGATGCCAAGTTTAGGACCATGCTGCCTTCAATGAAAGAGAAAGGGAAAAGAACTTGCAGAAAGAAACAAAGGAGGTTTCAACTATATATATCATTTTTCATTAAAAATATTTGGCGGAAACATATCATATCATAATGTTTAAATTTATTCACCCTAAGAGGTGAGTGATAGAAAGAGTCAGGTGTCAGGCACTGATCTATGCTTTGCATACGTTACATCATTTAACCCTCACTACAACCCTGTGAGGGAAATGTACTATTTACCCCCATTTCCCAATGGGGAAACTGATGCACTGAGAGGATGCCTAAGGTTACCCACCCAGGATCCAAACCCAGGCCATGTGGTCCCATATCTGTGCTCCTAACCACTCTAGAATCCTATGTCTATGGAATGGACGTGGAGGCACTTTGCAGTTCTTCCTGATGTTTACTTATATTTGAACAATGTAATTGCAGAAGAAGAGGGAGAAGTGCTATGAGAAAGCTTTCCAAAGCCCCTCTGTGATGGTTCATTTTGTTTCAACGCAGCTGGGCTACAGTGGCCAGATATTTGATCAGACATTATCCTGAATGTTTCTGTGAGGCTGTTTTTGGATGAGATTTACATTTAAATCAATGGACTTTGAGTAAGGAAGATTGCCCTCCATAATGTGGATGGTCTTCATCTAATCAGTTGAAGGCCTGTGTAAAATGAAAGGCTGACCTAACTCAGCAAGAGAGAATTCTGCCAGCAGGCTGCCTTTGGACTTCATCTGCAACAGCAGCTCATCCCTGGGTCTCCAGCCTGCAGATTTTAGACTTGTCAGCCTCCTTAATGTGTGAACCAATTCCTCCTTAAAATCTCTCTGTCTCTGTCTCTCTCTCTGTCTCTGTCTCTCTCATATATATATATATATATATATATATATATATATATATATATATATGATACATATATACTATATATATCATATATATATATAAGATAGACACATATATATCTCCCATTGGTGCTGTTTCCCTGACCAATACACCTTTCCTCCAGCTCTTGTCTGGCAGAGGCAGCCCTACTGCAACTCCTGACGGACAGATGGAACAAGGCTTGTCTGCGTTGCTCCTGTTCCCTCCTGTTTGGAGTCTTGAGAGAAATAACCACATGAAGCCACTAATTATCAGAACATCATACTCCAAGGTAACTATTGTTAATCCCATTTTATAGGAAGAAAACTGAGGCTCAGAAAAGCTAAATAATGTCAATGGCTCCCATCAGGCAAGGGACAAAGTGCTTTTATGCTCAAATCTCACATCTTTCCCTAAAGCATATGGCAAGGGCCAAGATAGTGGGTGTGCCTTGGCTCTGCCAGCAGTCAAACACAAATGGGGTAAGTGCCAGGGAACCTAAGAGTAATTGAGCAACTGAGCAGACAATGAATTAAGATGATGTGCAGGGATGTATAATTATGGGACATAGCTCATGTTATGACTATGGAGAAATGGATGATGAGGGCTTCCATGACAGCAAGCAAGAGAAACATTGGAATGCAAGGTCCTATCTGATCTAAGAAAACCCTAAATAAACGAAGACACACACCATCCTCATGGAGAGGAATATATAGTACTATGAAGATGTAAAATCTTTTCCAATTTATCTGTATATTTAATGCAATTCTAATCAAGATTCCAACAGGATTTTTATGGACCCAAACAGGCTGACTCTAAAATTTACATGAAAGAATAAAGAATAGCCAATACACTGTGAGAAAGAAGACTGATGAGGAGAGGCTCGTTTTACCAGATATCAGGAATTATTATGAAGCTACAGCAGTTAAGACATGTGGTACTACTGCAGTAATAGATAGATTAATCAACAGAAGAGAATACAAAGCCCTGCAATAGATATTGTAGGTATATGGAAATGTTCTAGATGACACAAGAGGCAGGTCATGGGACACAAGAGGGACTATTCAATAGAGTTAGAAGATATGGTATCCACTTATTGGGAAAATAGGTGAATTTCAATAATTCACCTATTTCAATAGTTCACCTAACTCAGTTCAAGCATAAAAATTGACTGTCGTTGGATTAAGAACTTAATGACAACAGCCAGCTTTAACACTTTTACACAGGTAAATGTCTTTCTGATCTAGGGATAGAAAAGGATTTCTTAAGCTATCCCCTCAAAAAAAAGCTCTAGAAAATAAATGGGTATACATTTTTACTATATCCAAATTTAGAACTCCTGTTTATCAATGGAAACTTTCAAGAAACTAAAAAAGGCAAATGGGAAAATAATATTTGCAATGATTATAATAGACAATAGACTAATATATCAATAACATATAAAGAACTACAAATCAATAAGAAAAGAATCTTCAAAACCAATAGAAAAATGAGCAAAACATAAATGAGCAGTTTACAGAAAAGGGAACTCCTGTGAGCGATAGAGCTGTAACATCCTTACTCTCCTGTGTGATCAGGAAATGCAAATGAAGACCATAATAAAATACAATTTTACACATTTTCTGTCAACACAGATTAAGAAGCCTCTGCTTGTTGCAGAGTATGTAGATCAAGAGCATCTCCAATACGTTGCTGGCGAGAGGATAAATTGATACAGTCAATTAGAAAAATAATTTGTAATTTCCTTGTAAAATTGAACATTCAGTCCCTGACAATTCAACAATGCCACTCCAGGAGAAACTTACACATGTATAGCAGGAAACATGCACAAGAATGTTCACAGCAGCACAGTTCATAATAGCAAAATCTTGGCATCTAGCCTAATGCCCATCAACAGGAGAATGGATTAAAAAGAAGACACCATTGACAACAGCATCCCATTGTAATATTACATAGTACTCAAAATGCTAATACATAACTAACTCTGGCTACACATAGTAATCATGAGAATGTGTCATAAACCAGGGATTACAATTAATCCAATTCTGTGGTCTAAAATATAAATGAAAAAAAGTGGGAAAAAATCTTTGAAAGGACACCTATCTTTCCCTGGTCAGACAAATGCTGTGATGTCATCCTTGCAAAGGGCATAAATGTTTATGGCAGAAGAATTTTTTTTAACATCAAGTCCTTCCTGACATTCCTCAAGCCAATGCCATAAATGAAATATCTACACCAGCATCCCAGAGTGAGATAATTGGGATTTAAATGGCAGAGGATGGGGGCTTAGCTGCAGCCATTTTTATTTATGCATGCATCCAAGCACAGCAAAAAGAGAATTCTACAGTCCTAATGATAAAAGTTAACAGGAATATCAAGCTACAGAATTTGGGAAGGAAATGGCTTCTAATCAGTCTATCTGCTGGAACTGATTGCCTGAGATAAAGCCAGGCCACGCTGCTAAAGATGGATAATCGGGAGTTTATTGGACAAATGAACCAGCAATGATAAAAGAGGTAACCTCGTTGCCAAGAAGGAAGGTAAATATAGCTGAAACAATGGAAAAGGCTGTTGTTAGATTCCAGTTTCACAAACATTGTTTTTGCTCCTCCCCTGCAAAGGCTTTCTCACTTTCCTAAAGAATTTTGAAGAACCAGGGACATGGACACATTATCTAGATGTTTCCTAACCCAACCTAAGCTGAGGTTTGTAAGCTGAGGTTTGTAAGCTGCCTACATTGTCTGTTTCAGACACCAGAAGGCACAAAAAGGGGATAATCCCCAAAAGCTGGGTCATAATCATTAGTGAATAAATGAACAGGGAGGTTACAAGGTGGAAAACCTGTATCTCAATGATATCTGAAGACGGAGACAAAAATGCGACTACCTGTTTCCACTTCCTTGACTCCAGATAATGAATTAAAACCAACAATTACCTCATTCAGGTTTGCATATCAGGCAGAGTAAGATCCAGAACAAAAAGACCCAGGCTACTGTCAAACACCCACTTAGAAACAAACTCAGTTCATTTTGTGGCTTAAACTTTCCTACAGGAAGCCACCCTGATTGCCCCGGAAGCCTTGAAGGGCTTATTACCCAAGTGACGACAGTGTCACTACCACTCTTATTGTGGCACTTAGAGACTGAGAAGTCATTGAATGGGTATCACGATGCTCTTCATGCATTACACAAATATCACTGAATGCTGCTATGTGCCAGACAGCATGCTGAGCACTGGGAACATGGCAGTAAACAGACACAAACACGGCACCTGCTTTCTTTGGTCCCACTTGTTGGCAAGGGAGAGAACCTGCATCCGATAGTCACAATACTGTAAGCTCGATTACAACTTGAACCAAAGGCTGTGAACGGCAAGCAAGGTGTTGAGGGATCAGATCACATTGGCAGGGGTGGGAGAGGGGTTAGGAAGTGACGTTTAACTTGATTTATGCAAGATGAAAAGGAGGTACCTGTGTGTGTGTGTGTGTGTGTGTGTGTGTGTGTATTGTGTGTGTGTACATGCACATGTGTCTGTTTGAGTGAAGGAGCAAATAGGCAGAGGAAATGTGTGCAAAATTAGGTGGTAGATGGGCCAAGAAGGGCACATTTAAGATTCTGGTCTTTACCTTAAATTCAAGGGAAATCTTAAAAGGAATTTGGGGTAGGAAAGAGTAGGTGCAGGAGATGACCTCTGCATTTTGTTTTTTGAAAAAAGTCACTCTGGATGAATATTAGAGGTGTTCAAAGTGAATATGTGAAGACAAGTTAATAGTCTATTGCAATAAGAAATAATGAGAGATATCTGGGACTGATATTCCAGCCTCACTGTGGACTCAAGTAATGAAAATCTTATCAGGATTCAGGAATGAGAAGCTGAAGCCAATACTTTGCAATGATGAAATAATTCATTAAATTATCACCTATGATCATCTGAAATAAAATGTCTGCTAGATTGGGAACTCCATGAGGTCAGGGATTGTCCTCAGGATTTTTTGTTTTCCTCTACTATATCCTAACACCTAGAATAATACCTAGTAAATAACAGATGCTTACTAAATATTTGTCGGATGGATGGATGGATGGATGGATGGATGGATGGATGGATGGATCTAAGGCAAGGCTTTGGGGAACTAAGGCTAAAATCCCAAAGAGCAGTATGAAAGACATGAAGAGATGAATGACAATGGAGTGAGGAGAGGGACAGTTTCTAACTGTACCATATAAATGAAAGAAAGAGAAAGAAAAAACCAGATCTCTGAACTTTAGGCCATATCGGTGCTGAATTATAATATTAGTTGCATTTAAAACCTCACCAAGTGTCTTATCGTGAAATGGGGGTGTTGACTGGGAACAGACAGGGACTTGATAATTGGAATTAACATTAATGGCAGAATTTACAAAAACTAGAAGTGGCCTCACTATCCCCAACCCCACTCAGCCTCCCATATTGGCTGAAACAGCTTCTCCTTCCTTCCCATTTGGCACAATCCTCCTTCATTTGAAGATCCAAAACTCCTTTGATGTCAGCTTCAACTTTGAAACAAGGAGCTTATTTTCATCATGCTTTAACAACTCTAAACCACAACACACACACACACACACACACACATATGCATCACTGTCTCTATATCAATAACTAGAGTATTATCCCAGCATCTCTTAGAGCACAAAGTTAAACCTGGGAGGGGAAGCCTTGCTCATACAAGGACTAATTATACAGCAGGACTAATTATTGCAGGACTAATTTACAGCAGGAATGGATGTTTAGGTGTGAACTCTGAGAGGGTTAGACCAAGAAGAGAGAAATATAATTTCAAACCAGCCTGAGTTCGTTGATATGGAGGTACTCACCAGACTTCTAAGTTCAACGTCCCAGCTCAAGCAGCTGGGAGTGGTTCTAATTGTTGGCTCAGCTATTTAATAGGAATCTAAACTCAACAATGACCCACTCTAAATGAAGATGAGATGTCAGAACTTCTTTGGCATAATGTAGATGAAGTAGCCCAAAGCCCACAGTATCCTGACATCCCTTTATCGTATGTCATCTCCCTCTGCTTACCCTTAACCACACTTCCATGAGCCACACCCCTCACCAAGTGCTGATGAATACAGCGGTGAGGGGAGCACCAGCACTGTGTCCAAACATGTCAGTGCCCGGCGTCCACAGGCCATAAAGTTCTGGTTCAAGTGCGGTCTTTAAATTGGATGCCTGATTTCAACAGAGAGGGGCAAAGGCCAAGTGGCAGCACCCGAACACCAAAGGTAAAGTGAGCCTGGTGACTGGAAAGAAGCAGCAGGACCAGATTATCACCAGAATGTTCTTACCCACAGGGATAGCTAACTGTGATTAATTGACTCTGAGGTCCCCAAAACCACACAGGTGACCCACCAAGATCTTACTTAATTTGTATAACTGGGGGAGAAAAGAGGCCTTATTTAAGCCATAAATAATGGAGACACGGACTGTTTTCATCCAGTGTCCAAACCCTGAGCCCCTTGAATGACCCTGTACTCTTCTTTTTTTTTAATATTTTGCTAATATTTTTCTTTTTCTTTTTTTTATTATTTATTTTATTTATTTATGTTTTTTAATTTTGGCTGCATTGGGTCTTCATTGCTGCGTGCGGCAAGCAGGGGCAACTCTTCATTGTGGTGTGCGGGCTTCTCAGTGTGGTGGCTTCTCTTATTGCAGAGCATGGGCTCTATGCATGCAGGTTTCAGTAGTTGTGGCATGTGGGCTCAGTAGTTGTGGCTCTGAGGCCCTAGAGCACAGGCTCAGTAGTTGTGGTGCACGGGCTTAGTTGTTCCTCGGCATGTGGGATCTTCCTGGACCAGGGCTCGAACCTGTGTCCCCTGCATTGGCAGGCGGATTCTTAACCACTGTGCCACCAGGGAAGTTTGACCCTGTACTCTTTAAATGAGAGGAGGATCTCAACTCTCCCTGGAGCCTTATGGTTAAGTGTTGTGAATATTCTTCTTGGCCTTTCTTAAAGAGACCTGAAACTATCAAGGTAACTTTGCACTGGAGGAAAGGAAATACCATGACCTACTGGGTATTATTGAACGCTGAATCTTGCCTAGTCCTAATTCCTAGAAACCTGGAATGTTGCTGGGGCCCATCAGTCAGAGTGGGGGCTAATGGAAGTCAAACGAAAAATCGAGTTTTGACTCAAGTCAGCCTTATAGAAGGTCCAAGGGACCCCAGACCATTTCCTGAGTGAATGTTTGGAATAGATATCTTCAGCAGTATGATGAACTTCCTGAGTTTCTGAAAATCGACTAAGGGCTAATACGGCAGAAAGGGCAAAGTGGAAACCATTTCCCTCTCCCTGTCGAAATAAGAAAAAAAAACACTGCTACATCCCCAGGGAAATCAGAGAAATTAGCATCATCATTAAATATTTGACAAGTGCAAAGCAGAGGATTCCAATCACATCCCTATGTAACTTTCTAGGCTGGCAGATGCAAAAGATAGTGAGTCATAAGGAGTGACAGTGGATTATCATCAACTTAATCAAGTGGTGACTCCAATTGTGTCTGCTGCTCCTGATACGGTCTCTTTATTGGATCAAATCAATACAGACCCTAGTAACTGGTGCACAGGTATTGATCTGCTGGTATTTTCTTCCTCTATCCCAACAAACAAAAAACCACTAGAAACAGTTAGCTTTCTCCAGGTAGGTACAGCAATAAACCTTCACTGTCCTACCGGAGAACCATATCAACTTTCTGTCTCTGAGTTACATAGTCTACAAGAATTTGACTGTCTGACCATCTAATAGAACATCACACTAGGCTAATACATTGATGACTTCACGCTGATAAGACATGGAGAGCATAAATCAGCAGGTACCAAGTGCCTTAGTAAAACACATGTATATATGGTAGAAAAATAACTTTTATGAAAGTATAGGAACTTGCCAAACTTGGTCAAGTTTTTTGGAGTTCCAGTGTTCTGGGGTCTTTAAGAAAGTGCGCTAGAAAATAAACAAGATACTGCTCCTTGTATACCACATCATTAATAAAGAGGCACAACACAAGGTGGACATCTTCAGATTTTGGAGCAATATATAACACATTTTATTTTACTACTATATTTTTTTGGCCACGCCTCTCGGCTTGTGGGATCTTAGGTCCCCAACCAGGGACCAAATCCAGGCCCTCGGCAGTGAAAGCATGCAGTCCTAACCACTGGACTGCCCGGGAATTCTCAATAGATATCATATTTAGGTGTGCTCTTTCCACCCACTCAGTGGATGGCCAACCCTCTCAACCATGGGGATACACACTTCTCATGAGCCCCTTTACACCGCGAGCCCTGGCATCAGAAACCTCTCCCTGAAACACGCCAAAGATGACCCAGCTTGGTCAGAGTTCTGTGAGCACCCATGGTGGATGCAAGCAAGGCAACGACTCGCTCTCTGGCCTCCCACAACTCTGTGCAGAGAGATAAGACAGGCCTGTAAGAAGCAGCCAACGCTGCAAGACAGACAGCATCCCGTGCCAAAACGTCTGGGGGAACCGTATCCAGTTACACACGCAGCGTTCTCAGCACAGCATGACAACCCATCTCTCACTCCAGCAAGTCTAGGTTCTTTATTACGGCTCCGAGGCCAAGAGCAAACAGCTGGCTTTGGTACATGGCACATGACTGCAGGAGCCGATGCCTCCATCTGGGCAGAGCCTCCGCCTTTCAGAGCTGCTGGGTGACAAAGGCTACTCCTTTCCCAGCCCATGGAACCCACCAGCTCAGGACAGACAGCCAGAACACACCCCCAAGACTGGCCTGTCACTGAGAGTAGCAGCCCCGTCTCCCCACCCTGTCAAAGGCTACTATGTGTTCCACTGTTTCCACCAGCCACAGACCCAGGGTTCTGACACCATCCACACAACACTGTCCTTGCCTTCCTTGGGATGCAACCAGATGTTTTCTGCACTTAGGAAACCCCAGGGGAGCACACACATCCATCCCCCAATGGCTCTCCTCCAAAAGATACACCAGATGCAGAGAGAGGAGTCTGCAAACCCCAAATCAGGATGCACGATCACGAGACCTAATACTGGATGCCAGACTGCAAGGACAATGAAGGACACGGTGGCTCTTTTCAGACAGGAAGGTGTCTCTGATGAAGGTGGAGTAAGAAGAGTGACGTGGGCAGCTTGAGCCAAAGGCCTGGCTGTGCCTGGGAAGCCCACTTGGGACACATCTGGATCCGATTTGGCTTCTGCACTGCAGAAGTGCCTAGGCACCCCTGCCCACCCCAACCCCAGTGCTGACAATTGCAAGCCCAGCCTGGCAGCTGTCCCTCCATCCCGGCTGCCCTCTGTATAGACACCGTGCCCCCGTAATGTGACAGTACTCCCACGGGCACCACAATAGCAAGCCCCCGATGCCACAGCCCCAGGCTCTCACTGGGAAGCCCCCAGCATCCCCATCACAGAGGAGGCAGTAACCTCAGGCTCCTGAGGGACTTCAGAGCACAAGATGCTTCCCCTTTTCTTGCCCATGACCCCAACCCCACTCCAATCTGCTCACTCCAACCTAGCAGCTCTTACTGTTCACGTGGATGGAACACCCTGGCCAGGCCCTTGTCAGATTGTTCATTTGCTCCTCTCAGAAACCTCCGGGTGGAAATTAGCACACGGGTGCACGCAGGTACATGACTAGCCACGAGCCACACCCTCTTGTGGTAGCGAATAAGTAGATCAGGATTCAAACAGAGATCTGACTGCAAGCCAGGGCCAAAAGAAGGCAGCGGCACGTCTATCTGGTGAGGGCCATAGGCCATGCTGGGCAGAGAGGCTGAGGGTCAGGGGCCCAAGCAGAGCACCCTGGTAGTGGTGACTTGCTCATTGACAACCCCCACCCCCAGCACTGCCGGCTCCATCCTCGTGATTACAGAGGGGAAACAGTGATCCCAAACCCACCAAAGGCTGGAAACGCCCAACTCCAAATAAATCAGCTCTCCTCCAGCTGTCCTACCAAGGGGGGAAACGTGGCAGACATCATACATCACCTAAAACCAAATTCAATTTGCACCCATTTATAACACAAACATGTCTCAGGTGTAACATCAAGGGAGCTCATTTTGCATTCTGCCCACTCACCTCCGAGGGCCGGCAACGCACTGGCAGAGGCAAGACGGCACAGATCCACTTATGAGCAAACTGGTTCCAACGTGCGAAAAAAATTGGTTGACTTTAGATGGCGGGAGGCGGGGAAACCCCTCGCTCATTTGTAAAGTGCCAGACAGGAGGAAGGACGGGGCCCTCACAGGAGAGGAACAAAAGCTGAGTTGGCCGCTCCAATCCCCTGTGACTGACAGGATGGCTCCCAGCCACTGACAGACTGACAGACTAGCCCAGCTTGAGATAAGCAGCCCACCCACTCAGCTCCAGCCTGCAGGGCCCCTGGCTGGTCCTGGGTGCAGCCTGTGAGACCCAGGGGAATTGAGTTGAACTGAATTCAGATCTTTGCCCAGTGACCTCAGTGAAGTTTCTTGATGTTTCTAAGCCTCCGTTTCCAGCCTATTAAAATGAAGTCAAGTCTGTGAAGGTGACTGGGTCAGAGGAAGTAACAGATGCAGGAAAAAGAGTAGGAAGTGCTTTGTCATCCATCATCATTAACTGCATTCTCGCCATCCTAAAGCATCATGTCCTTTCAGCCAGCACTACAGTTCCCCAGGGTGCAAAGCCAGCAAGGCAGCCAGACCTCCCTGGGGAGGTCAGAAAGCCATTCTGAGAGCAGCATCCTGCTGGCTTCTCATGCGTGTGGTGACAGTAACAGCTAACTCTGGGCCCTTTTGTTAAACTATGTTTACTAAAGTATAATAGGTAAACAGAAAAGTGCAAATATCCGAAAGACTGGAGAAATTTCATAGATGAACACACAAAGATGGGGAAATTGAATATTAACAGTTCCACTAGAACTCCCAGGGACCACTTTGCAAGGTGTTTTCACCTTCTGATTCTCAAACATGCTTAACTTAACCCTGGACCAGCCTGCCCGGGAGGAAGATCAAAGCGTCTGAAAGCTGCTCTACAATTTGAAGAACACGTCCACGATCAAAGCTTGGATGGAATCCACCTGTAATCGCCAGGTTTGATTCAAGGCCTTGATCTCCAAAACAGAGGCCAGCCAAATTAAGAAAAGGTATTTTCTTTCTTTCTGGGCCTCTCTGTGTTTCCTGGTGGGAATCTCAAGAGAGACTTCTTAATAGGCAGGCGGCTTCTGCCTGAAGCTCTGCCTTGTGCTGTGTGATGGGCAGCCTCAAGGATGCTCTGATGATGAGATGCTTTGATGAGCAGGTGCCTTCCCTGGTAAGTAGGGATTAACTGAGCAAATTTCTTTCCCCAAAAATCATTGATGGCACTCTGAGATGTCTTGTTGTGTTCTTCTGTTTGTTTGTTGTTTGTTTTCCTTACTCTTCTGCTTAAATTTTTCAATAGACTTTATTTTTTAGAGAAGTTTCAGGTTCACAGCAAAACAGAGCAGAAAGTAGAGTTCCCACCAACCCCTTACCCCTACACATGCACAGCATCCCCCATTATCAACATCCCCCACCCGAGTGGGCCACCTGCTACAACACATGAGCCTTCACTGACACATCATTAGCACCCAAAGTCCATAGTTTAAATTATAGTTGATGTCTCTTTCAAACCTGCAAAACTTTCCCATTCACCCCCATGGCTCAGAACCACCAGCTTCTCAGACCAGAGGATAAGACTGGTCTCCCTGATTTTCCAGTTTTCTAGTAGCCATCTTAAAAAGAAACAGGTGAAATTAATTTTAATAGCAGATTTTATTTAGCCCAATATATCCAAAACATTATCATTTCAACAAGTAATAATAAAAATTATTAATATTTTACAGTCATGCTAAGTCTTTGACTGGTGTGTATTTTACATTTACAGCTCATCTCAGTGCTAAACTTTCACCAGAAATACTTGATCTGAATTTAGATTTCATAAAATTTACCTTTAGAAAAGTAGACTCACATAATCAAGTTGTTCCCAACACATTAAAATTTTTTCTAATGCTTGAGTTGATGTCGGTTTTTAAAACGTAAGTTAATTAAAATGAAATGTTATTAAAAATTCAGGTCCTCAGTCACATTGCCACATTTCAAGTGCTGAACAGCTACACGTAGCTGGTGGCTCCTGTGTTGGCCAGGGCAGGACCATAGGGCAGGGCAGGGGAGGCCCATGGTTCATCCGGTGTTGGCTTTGACCCACAATGGCCATTATCCCCCACGATGCCAAAGTTAATTAAAGGTGGAAAAGCGAGGGCAGCTCTGAAGTTATTTTTTTCCCAAAGTCTCCTTGAATGGCTAGTTCGAGTCCACTAGTTTACTGGGGAATGAGTGGTCTGGCAAATGCCTTTTTCAAGACCTGCAAGATGGTAAAGAGATGAGGGTCCAAAGCAGGGTCGCATGGTGGGGAGGCCCATAGATTTTAACCACTGCCTCCTGGGCAGACTGACTCCAGCTCTCCTGACCTCCCATCCAGCCCTGGGCCGGTCCCCTCATCCACTAGCACTGCCACCTCCTACTGTGTCTCAGGGTCTTCCCTGACCTAAGGGACATGGTCAAGAGTCTCAGCTCCCCACCCACTAACAGCTGACCAAAGGTGAAACATGTGCCCCAAGAAAGGCTGGAGAAACCAATTGAAGCAAAACAATAGCTACACCGAAACCCACAGTAGCCATGAACCTGGCCTGCCGACTCGGTGTCCGGTGCTCTGCGGTAAACACTCCAGCCTGTATCACCTCATTGAACTCTCACAACACCCCAAGCTAAGTTCTATAATGATCCCATTTTGCAAGGGTGCCCTTGACTTCCCACTGCCTCCACCCAGCCCATCTATGCTGGCTGTGCCCCAAGTCCATTTTCCTCCTAGACTATCTCTCCAAGCAACCTGCTCCGTACCCACTGCTGCTACCACCACCAAGAGACCCAGGCCTCCTGGCCAGGGATCCCTCTTAAACACCATTTCTTTAGTACCATCTGCTTACTGAAAACACCTGCAGGCCAATACCGCAACCACCTTACATGCCCAAAACGCCCAAGGCTGGACTTGCAATCTCCCCCTGGCCAAACACGTTCTTCCTCCTGCCTTCTTAGTCTCCATGAATCACGTATGACTTACACAGTCACATGAGAAGCACCAAGGCCTCACCCTAGCCTCTGTGTTATGTCTCATCTGTCTCCTATCTCCCTACGTTCAATTATACCAACCTTACACATGACTCAAGTTAGTCCCCTCCCACCTCTGTGCTGCATATGTCAAGGAACTCACAGCTTTTACTTAGGCTATAGCAAAAAACAAACACACAAGTTCACAGACAAAAAAGTAATAATCACAACCACATCTGAATGCCCAACACATAACAAGCATGTACGTATTAATTATGCTGAATTAATGCCTTCCTCTTTTTTCCTCTTTATTCTATCCTCCGTAGCCCCTCTGAACCAAGGCCAGTCATTGATGTCTCCAGGGGGAGAAGATGGTATAAAAACTGTCAGGTTTCCCTATTGAGCGCCCCTACCGTCCAACAGAGGATGGCGAGAAGGAGGTGGGTGTCCACACTCTGACAGCCCACAAGCCACGGGAGGCAAAACAACAGCTAGAATGGGTAATCTGGGATACGACCACCCAGTTCCCAGATTGGTGTGCAGAGACTAGACCTGATTAGCATCCTGCAAAATAACCTTCCTGCTCCCTCTCTGCCACCCCTTTTCCATGACTGCCCAGTTGTCTGGTGGGAACATTTACACACCTCCGAAGTGATGACGAGAAGCGGGATAATGGGGTAGCCAGCCCTGGGCCCCTAGGCAGCGACCACTGTGTGCAGGATGGGGTGCATGGGTCTCTCCGTTGCTTTCACATGTTACACATCAAGTGAGAGAAGATCTATTTTTTCCCTAGGCAGCGTGCCTACAACTTCAATTGGCCCAAAATACACTGGCTAAATTTACTTGTGCAATGCTCTAAATGTACACCGTGTTCTATAAGAAGGCGTCAAAAGAAACCTCAGAGCAAGGTGGCGGGACCAGGAACCGTAAGATGAGCACATCTGAGCCAGGTGAAGGGCTCCTCCCAGCCAACAATGTCCCCAGCTCTGAGCCCTGCTTCTCCCGTTGGCTGCAGTCCAGACGTCCCTGTGGCCACCCATGCTGCTTCCCAGTGGCCTCAGAGTGCCCTGCTAAGCCAGAGGGCATCTCCCTCCGGCCCCTGGTGGCTTCCTCTCCAAGTACCTAGCCCTGCCTCATCACTCACTGCAGGTACCTGCATGCAGGGGGCTGCCGGCTCCCCAGCACAGGGAGCCAGTGGAAGGAGAGAGATCCTCAGCCCTATCTGCCAAGATATAAACAAGGAAGGTACCCAAAGAATACATGAGCCCAGGCTTCCTGAGCTGTCACCTGGCACCCAGGGGACTTTATACCAGGCTAAATCCAGGAAAGCAGCCCTGGGGAGTTTACAGCATCAATTCCAATAAGCAGAAACCTGAAACAGCACCAGTGGTTTGAAATTGCCTTAAACACAGAGCATGTGACGAGAGGGGCTCAAAATGCAGAAACACATCCCCAGTGTGGCCAAGCACTGTTTAGAGAGAGGCTGCCCTAATGGAAGGAGATGGCCACAGAGCAGCGTGCTCTGGACCCAGACTGGACTGGACTCAAACCCTGGCTCCCTCTGATCAGCCCTGTGACCTGGGCACACGGTTACACTCGCTGAGCTGCAGATCCCTCAGCTGTAAGCCAGGAATAGCAATGGGACCACCTCTCCATTCGGGAGGGAGGAAGTCGTAAAATGCATATAAAGCACTTAGTGCCTGGCACAGAGTAGGTCCTCAAAAATAGGGATTATGGCAGTTCCTCTGTGTCTGGGCTGTGTGATGGTGGGGCCAGCCCTAAAGGGGAGATGGCTGCATCCCAATGCATTGCTCACTGAGGGTGCCATTGGGTCACAAGCTCTGCCAAGGAGACCAAGCGATCTTCTCATTAGAATCAGCTTCCCCCTTGTAGCTGCCCTACAGTCAGAGTCACAGTCGTGGGACCTACCCAATGGGCACTCATTATACATGCCAAGTTCTTTCCAAATGGTATTATAGGTCCCTACCACAACCCTGAAAGAGGATCCATCCTCTCATTTTACAGAGAAAACAGACCCTTAGAGAGGGTAAGCGTCTCCCCCAGGGGTCCCACACACAGCCAGGAAGTGGCAGGGTTGGATTCTGAATGCAGAGCAGAATTTGATGCCTGTGCTCTGTACCGTGTCAGCAAGGGCAGCCCATGCTACTCAGCCAAGGTGGGACTCCTACCTAGCCAACGCTGGGTTCCTAACGACGCATAGCCCAGTCTCAGCACTTCAGTTAAACTGGAACCGTGTCTCTGGGCCATTCACTCCCCAGGGCCCCCATATAATAGAATTTAAGGTCTGCCAAACTGAAAGCCAGGCCCCTGGCCTGGGGAACATGCATCTGAGCCTTCTGCCTCAAGGTCTAGCCCTCTGCGCCCCAAGGCAGGCAGCCTGCCCCTCTCCGCAGTCCACACTGCTACCCAGCTCTCCCCTGCCACTTCCAGGCCTGCAAATGTGTTGCTAACACACCCATCACAAACCCATCTAAGCCCAGAGTATCGACGACAATCAGCTCAAACTAACATATGTGCCACGTCTATATTATTGCATAATTTATATACATTTCACACTGTTTGTGGGGGATGTATGCACCACGCCACAGGCCATTTGCATATAGATGGCGGGTTGTAGACAGATGCTTGTATTCAATGGGTAATAGCTGATATACACACATACACACACTGCTCTTACAGAAGCTAAAATGCTCACTTTGCCACCACTCGAAGTGCACTGATCCTTTAACAGTCTGTTAATTTTAAACTTTACAATGTTAAATTGTCCATTTCTGAACATAGAAATGATTTTCAACTGCTTGATGCACTGTGGCTGCCAAGTCTCAGGGAAAAGAAGGATAAGGGTGTTGAGAAGATTTACTTCAGAGAAGTTAGGAGTCAGGCTCCCTTTTGTTGAAATCATTCATATTAATGGTTGTCAAAGAGAACGTCATCCCCTCGATCCAGTCTGCAGTCTACCACCAAGTCACCAGCCTCTAGGACAAAAACCTGACATTTGTTTATCAGACACACACTCCGCTTCCACCCTCTGCCAGGGATCATGTGCTGTGCTAAGCCCAGGGGACCCAGAAGAGAACCCAGGTGGTGGGAAAGCAGCCCAGACCTAGCACGGAGCCTGGCACACAATCGGTGCTTAATAAATGGCAGTGGCTATGATGGTTGACAAGAGGTTGGTGCTTATGGTGGCAAGTCCAGCCCTAATGTGGAGATGGACACAGCTAGGGTTTGAATGACAGTTCAGCACAGGCTGGTTCTGTGATTTGAGAAAATGAATAATACTTTCCCAATCC
The DNA here is from genome assembly GCF_030028045.1 of Hippopotamus amphibius kiboko. Classification (NCBI taxonomy): domain Eukaryota; kingdom Metazoa; phylum Chordata; class Mammalia; order Artiodactyla; family Hippopotamidae; genus Hippopotamus; species Hippopotamus amphibius. The sequence continues at coordinate 52,679,587 of NC_080190.1, read as the reverse complement.
CACATTCCCGGTCCCTAAAGCGAGACTCATGCCTCCATCCTCATAGAGCTACTGTGAAGATCACGTCTAACATGGTCTGGCCTGTGTCTGGCCCGCGGAGGGGCAGTGGGAGGCAGGAAAAAGAGCTCCATGCAGAGGTAGCAGCCTGCCTTGAGAGCCTTTAGGGTAAAATCCCAGGTTCCCTTATCTGATTATTTTTTACTGACATAAAATACACATAACATAAAATTAGCCATTTGGCCATGTTAAAATACACAAGTCAATGACATTTAGTACGTTCACAATGTCTTGTAACTATTACTTCTTTCTAGTTTCAGAATATTTTTATCACCCAAAGAGGAAATCCTGTACCTATTAGCAACCACTCTCCATGTCTCCCTTCCCCCAGCCCTGGCAACCACTAAACTGCTTTCCGTCTCCATGAATTCGCCTGTTCTGGACACTGCATATAAACGGAGTTACACAACAAATCATATTTGTCATTTTATGTGTGGTTTCTTTCACTAGCATGTTTTCGAGTTTCATTCAAGTTGTAGCATCTATCAGTACTTTATTCCCTTTTACAGCTGAATAATATTCCATTGTGTAGACAAATCATACTCTATCCATTCAACAGCTGATGGACATTCGGGGTTTTTGCCTATTATGAATAGTGCTGCTATAAACCCTTGTCTGATTTTAAAGGATGGAGACAATCTTGCTTCAATTTCAGGGTGTCGTGTTCGTTAACTCAGATCATCATATCATCCTTTAAGGGGTCTGGACCTGCTCCTCCCAACGTCCCTTGAAGACCAAGATTTCTTCTGGTAAAGCCAGCAGCCGATGGCTTTTCCATTCATACACACCTTTGTTTTGCCTACACATCAGGCATCAACCTGTATTTCCTCAGCTCAGGTTTCCTAGTTGATTTATTGATGGAAAATCCACCCTCACATGATTACAATAGTCATTACAGAAACTGTTCATCATTAACTATTAGCATCATGAATTTCTGGTTGGCTGCATATAGATGAGGAAAGAGAATAAACACTGGGTGAACGTCGGGTTCATACCAGGCTCTGTGCTGGCTCCTTTATGTACTTTATCTGACTTGATCCTCACAACCACCTTTTGAGGTAGGAGTTAACATCCCCTGTCACATGGATGAGAAAATTCAGGCTCCAATAGATGCAGTGACTTGTCTCAAATTACACAGTTAATGAGAGGCTGAGTGATCATTCAGCCCCAGGTGTGTTTAGCTCCAAAGCTGCCCCGGGTGACAAGGCAATGCTTCCCAATAGTACAATAATTAACACCGGGCCGTCTTAGCATGGTCCTACTTCTCTCCGATGGCATCTGTTTGCTTCCTGCCCCATCAAACTGAATGCCACTGCTTCTCTAGGAATAAACAAAGTTCCCATCCTTGTACGCTAGGTTCAGGGGCAACTCTACCCCCATCATTCTGGAAAAGTAATGAAATTTTATATACTCAGCAAGGTTATGGAATTGGGGTCCTGGGCCAAAGGAGTCGAAGCCCGGGTCTCTGTCCTGAGTCACTGTCTGATTTAAGGCGAACCAGTTCACTGAACTGACCCTCGTCTCCCTGCCAGCAAAATGGACAGCTATCGTCCGTCCTAGGAACTGTGCGAGCTGTCTTTAGATATTGTTATCTTTAGCTATTCGTTTACATATTCACATGGAAGAGCTGGGCTTGAATCCAGAGAAGGAGAGCAAGTGGTGTTTAGTACTTACCAGAGAGAAGGCAATCAGAAGGGCCAGGGCTCCTCTTGATACCACCCCTCGGCCAGTGCCCAGGGTCCTGGGGCATCCCTTTTCTGGTAGAAGGAACTCAGGGGCTATGGAAAGGGGGCGTTATCCACTCACATGACAGCTCTGTAACTCAATAATGTTTGCCTCATTATAAGCAAAATATCCACACTTTTTAGAAAGTGTCCCAGGTCTTTGAGTAGGAGACTTCCAAATTGGAAGAGCCAAAGGTCCAAAAATCACATGCATTCTCAGGGGTGAGAGGTAGGAAAGCTTTAGGCTCCCACCTTCAGTCCTTACAAACAGTCCTCCTGGGACCAGTCCCCAGACGTCTTCTCTTCTCGATCTTCACCCCCTCTCTCACCTGTGGGTCTCATCTAGTATCCTGGCTTTCTGAGCCTGTGTGATAGTGTCAAGGCTGTATCTGCAGCCCTGACCTCCCTCCTACCCCAGTGTGGCAGACCAAACTACCTCCTCAAAACCTCCAAATGGATGTCTCAGGTGCACCTCAAATTTAGCATGTCCAAAACCAAACTCCTGGCTTTCACATCCCCCCAAATCCACTCTTCTGCAGTCCTCCTCACCCCAGGAAATGGCCATTCCATTCTCGTTGCTCAAACCAAAATCGAAAGCCCCATCCTTGACTCCTATTCTTCTTCTCAACACCCACATCCACACTGTCGGCAACTGCCAACAATCTGTCTTCAGAATACACCCAGAGCCAAACCACTTTCCAAGTTTCCCACTTCTGCCCCTGCATCAAAGCCCCTTACACCTCTTGCCTGGGCTGTTTCAGGCATGTCCTGTGAGGCCTCCCTCACTCCTCTCTCTCACTATGGTCTATTCTTCACATCGGATGTGCTCAAAATCTTCCAACAGTTTCCATCCTTGAGTAAAATCCAATTTCCTTACCAAGCCCAAAAGGCCCTACCTGACCTGTTGCCATGCTGCTTCTCTGACCATAGCTCCACACTCAACTGCGTCCAGTCCTTGAACATGCCAAAGACCCCTGTTCAGAGTCTCTGCACTTACTGTTCCCTCTGCTTGAATGTTCTACTCCCAGCATCCCAGAGGCTCAGTCTTGCACCTCCTCTGGACCCCTGGTCAAATGCCCCCACATCAGAAGGGCCTCTCTTCCCCTCTGCTCTGTAGTAGAACTCTTACCCTTCTCTTTCTTCCTTATTCTTCTTTATTTTCCTTCACCATATGTAGATGTATTTTATAGCTATGTGGTTATCTGATTATTATCTGTCTCACTTCACTAGAATGTAAGCTTCATGATAAAGGGGGCTTGGTCTGGTTCACCACTGTATCTCACTGGCTGGCATATAGTAGGTGCTTATTAAATATTCATAGGAGGGAGGGAAAAAGGGAGGTAATGAGGGAGGGAGGGAGGGAATTTTCTACCCTCAACAAGGTTATGGAATTGGAATTGTCTTTAGATATTGGGCATCTTTACCAATAATGGAAATTCAAGGCCAGAAATTCAAGCTGGCCTAAAATCATCCAGCCAAAAGTGGAAAAGCCAGAATATGTGCCCAGGCCGTGAGGCTCTAAAACCTTTGCTCATACAGATCAACTGGTTTGCAAGGCAGAAACAGAGACACAGATGTAGAGAACAAACATAGGGACACCAAGTAGGAAAAGCAGGGGGAGGGGGGATTGGGGGGGATGAATTGGGAGATTGGGATTGCCATATATATAATACTAATAAGAAAAAAAGATCAAATGATACACTTTAAATATATGCAGTTTATTGTATGTCAATTATATCTCCATAAAACTTCTTAAAAAAAAAAAAACTTTTCTCTTTGTTCAACAATGAATTGCCTCTCTGGGCCACATTCTTTGTAGAAACTGAAATCACTGTCCTGAATCAAGCAGAGCTGAAGACAGATACCATTTCTAAGAAAAATGTGAAAAATAAATGTTATGGTAACAAATTGCCCATGATCTAATTATCATCATCAAACATTTATTAAGGGCCCATGTGCACATGGTGCCCTGCCTGGCAGGCTCCTCAGAAGGAGAGAGAAAACTAGAACAGCAGACAATGGGAGGCCCATTAATATGAATGATGCTTCAGCCTCTGTACTGTCCATGGGTGGGAAAGAAAGCAGAGAGCCAAGGCAGGCTAGAAATTAGGTGTAGATGAGGTGGGAATTGGACTTCACTTTAAAAAACCCGATCTAGGCCTTTGTGAAAATCTCCCGAAGCTTTTGTAAAAGGATTGCGGCCTTGCTCTACAGAAGTGTGGACCCTAAGACAGTCTGGAGCAGCACCAAGACAGGCAGACATTACTGCTTTCTTTCCATGGCCCCAGATTGATGGGTTCCTCCCTCCCCCAATTCCTCTCTATTAAGAGCTGGGTCTCCAGGCTGGACCAGCCACCAGGCAAGCAAAAATGTTAGCTCCGTCCCATCAGTTGCTGGGGGTACCACAGATGGAAATGGTAATCACCTCCTATCATAGCAACACATTCCAAATTCCCATCATCTTGGCTCTAGTGTTAAAATGTGCCAACAGCATTGCTGCTGACTTTGGTATCACCCTGTGTCACCTCATCCCCATTTACCCTGGTGTCTCTCCTATAGAAAACAGGGATTTTATGTCTGTACTTGGATTCATGGGAAGAAAGTTTTCAGGGAACAGTGCTATTCAAATTTACAACTTCAGAATTATAAATTTGCTTATATTAAGTAAACTTATCCTTCAGAGTAATCAAATAGAAAGCCCAAGGCTCCTGCTATGTGTGTTAATATTTGACTTTTTTTAACGAGGTACTTATACGTGTGCTAACACAGCTAATGGCATCAAGGTAACAGATGTCCTTTTGAGTTGCCCAGGAAAAGGGAGCGCTTTAATGCTGAACTGAGAGTTTTAAATTCTATGCATGTGTGTGAGTGTGTATGTGTAAAATATGGGATCTATAAATATCTTTAAACAGAATCTGTATTTTATAAATACATTAACCAAAGGGAGGCTTTGCACAGGACAAAGAGAGAGAAGGGCACCAAAATTTACTCCCCAGCTACTAATGGCAGCCATTCAGCTGAGACCTTCACAGACCACATCTTACTGACTCTTCATAGAACCATGCTGGATATCACTGTCTCCATTTTCAAGGTGAGGAAAATAAAGGCTCCAAGAAGCTCCATAACTTGCCCACAGTCCCTCAAATCGCAAATGGCAGAGTCAGGATTAAAATCCATTTCTGACAAGTCCCAACACAAACATTCTTCCCATAATAACACACTGCTTTCCAGGAACCAGCTGAAATTTCACTTCCTGGTAAGGAGTCCTCCCCTGGGCTCCCAAAGCATCTGGAAGGTCCCCGGTAATCATACTCATTATACACTACTGCAATTGTCTGTTTCGTCTTTGGTCTCTCTCACTGGACGTGAGTTTCTGAGTCAAGGATCTTGTCTATCTTTTCACCTTTGTATCCCTACATTGTACCTGGATGTAAGAACAGATGGACAAGTACGAGGATGGATGGATACATGAATGCATGGATGGATACATGAATGCATGGATGGATGGATGGATGGATGGATGGATGGATGGATGGATGGATGGATGGAATGAATCACAGGGGACTTACTGAGTCTAGGTTCTAGTCTTCAGGGATCATGGCATTGTTAAAGAGCCTCTGGGGGCTGGGCTGTCTTGGGCAAGGGCCTCTCTCCTTGGCCAATCAAAGGGCAGTGGCTATATCCACCCTCTCACCAGCCCTTTTTATTTTATCTACTCTCTTCTAATAGACCTGCCATCCCTCCATAGCTGGTGGTGAGATTTTACCTAACAGCCCTGGGATGGATTTCTTTGGAAAGGGAAGCTCCCTGCTAACAGATGCTATTCTTATTCATAGAGGTTTCCAATCCCCTCCCTAGTCGTGCTGAATTATTTGCTTCAATGATATCCTGCAGGATTGAGTTCCGAAGGTTGATTAATTGTATGTTGCCAAAAAAAGGGTTCCCGTGTGTCTATGTTAAATTTGCGGGCCTTAAATTTCATCTAGTACCCTCTTGATTACGAAAGCACTGAGGGTGGGAGTGTGCTGTGCAGGACCCAGCCCCATCCGGATGCCCTCAGGTCCCAGGCAAGTGTCCTGGAGGGGTGTTCAGAGTCCAGTAGATCAATGAGGTGTCCCAGGCATCCCCTCTCAGGGCTGAACTTTCTGCGTGTAAAACAGCTATTTTATTGAGCGCCCTCTAGGTGCTAGGCCTTGGGTGAGGCACCAGGTGTGCCCTGATGAACAAAATAGATATAAGCTGGGAGGGAGACAATTTAAAAAGTAAATAAACAAATAAATAAATAAGTTTACAATATAATATAAATACACATATTATAAATAGGTATAAGCTGAGATATACGTTCCAATGAAAATAGCAGTTGTTTTGATAAAATAACATGGGGGTGGCAAAATATGGGCAAATATCAGAAAACTGACATCATCAGACACTTGGGGTCAAAGCCTCAGACTGAAGCATTGGGGAGTCTCCTACAGTTCACCCCAAGTGTCCCTGGGTATGACCCCAAAGGGCAAGGCTGTGGGAGTACCTCACCAAATGTATTATAATTAGTTTGGGGAAAAGAGAGGGGAGGTGATCAGCCTGGCACCCAGAGAGGGAAGCACCAAGAGGCAGAAGGTGGCAGCACCCATGCAAGTGCTATCAGGGAAAGGGTGCCCAGAGCCCCCGACTCGAGCCCGCCAGGCCTACGGCAGGTGCATCCTGGGTGATGGCCCAGACCAGTGGATGCTCCCACTTGGGAGGCAGGGCTCCCAGGGCAGGGAGGAGGTGTGGGTGTGCCTTCCCAGGTAGTCTGGCCTGGGGTCACACAGGGCTTTCCTTAGCCAGAAGTTTTCTTGGTATGATCTTGTCCTGGGTAGGGAATCCCTATAAACATGCTGACAAAATCAAACTTCTAAGGATTCAATCCAAAGACCCAACCCTGCACTTTGGCGATGAACCTCCCAAGGAACTCTGGCCCTGGAAGTCTTGGAAAGGGGCTACCAGCACTCTGACCACATCCCTGTCACCTCCAGCCCCAAGAAAGCCTAGCCAGTGGTCCAGAGCCAGTTCCTCTGGCACTCCCTGGTTCCCTGACCAGGGATGGAACCCATGCCCTTGGCAGTGAAAGCGAGGAGTCCCAACCACTGGACCACCAGGGAATTCCCCTCATGAGCCCTTCTTAAAATACCACAACCAGGTGGGAGTATCCAGCAGTTGACAAGCAGGAGGCCCTCTGCTGTCCACTTGGTGGGAGAGGAAAGGCCTGGAGGAGCTTGGAGTCCAGGAGGACCTCTGGCCTTAAAGGGGCGGTGAGGCTGGCGGGAACACAGGCTCATGACGTAGGCAACCCAGACGCCAGGCCCAGGGCTCCTGTAGCCTGGAGGGAACACTCTGCTCCCCCACACTCTGCCACTTCCCATTTAGTAGTTCAAACAATGTAGGCTACATTACAAATCAAAATAAGCAACACTGCATTTTATAATTAGCTACAACTTGACAAATTAATTAGTACGGCAGCACAGTGTGTTCCGTGAAGCGCCGCCGCTTACTATATTTTGCTTAGAAAATATATGTCACAAATTACAGATGTATTATTAAAAGTACTTATGCAATCAGAGTGAATTCTAAAGGTGCCCTTTTGACACCACTTCCTGGGACAGAACAAGGAGCTCAAGGCGTTTAGAAATATCATGACATCCACCATCCAAGCTTTGAACCACAGAAGTGTTTGCAGAGATTTACTTCTTTTCCTGGAAGGGGAACAAAGGCTGTCAACAGCCAAGACCTGGCCTCTGGAAAAGAGTTATTAACAATTAATTACTTGAGGTGGTGTGAAGGGAGAGATGCTGGGTCTCAGGAGCATAAAGATCAAGGGCATGAGACTGCGGGGCTGGAATCCTGACTTGGCCATCTATTAGCGGTACCTAGTGTTGGGCAGGTTTCTCATCCAGAAATTGATACAGTCATAATAATGTTACCTACCTTGCACGGTTACTGTGAGGGCTGATATGTGACTCTGTGCCAAGTGCTTGGAGCAGGGTCCACAGGAAGAGGCCAATAAAAGTTGTCACTATTTTTTGCAAGATGCACTTCCTTTGGAAGATTCAAGAAGATATTGTCTTAGGAAGGCTTGCAGGCTGGTGGCCTAGATGCCTCATCCTTTCCTCCAGGGATAGTCCAGGACTTGTTCTTAGCCTTATATGTTCAGAAACGCAGAAACTGTTTTCTCTCTGAGGAAATCACTAAGCTCACTGAAATGGATATACACACCAAAAGGCCAATGAATGAATGGCAGTGAGAGCTCTAACCAGTGGTGTGCTGGTAAGTGTTTAACAACCAGCTCTCAGGTGGTGGGAGGGGAGAGGGGGAAGCCCTGAGTTGTAGGATTTGCCATGCTATATATAGCCCCACCATGGCCAATTTCAAGCTATCAACGTGATGTCACTGAACACAGCAGAGCTGGGAAGAGATGGACACGACCAGCACTCACGAGCAGGTACAAACTGGTCTAGCACAACACCGGCGGAACTGAGCCTGGGATTGAAATCTTGCATCCATGAGACAAGCTGCATTCTTTTTTTGGAGGCAAATCTCCTGGGCTGCTGAATTAGAAGCAGCAGGTGACTAATGGGACAAGTGGAGTTAGCTAAATGCACCACTATCTGCAGAGCTGACCGTCTTGCGGATAAGTCCGTGAGCCCATTAGCCTTGAGGTGCTAATGGGCTCACGGTAAGGATGACACTGCTGGTGAAACCACGCCCCTCGCTGGCCCAGAGGCCACCCCACCCCACTCGCGTTTTAGTTAGATGGACGTGGCCGACTCTCCTTTGCCTTCGCTTCTGGGGGTGCCAGCCTCTACTTCTCAGTCCTTCTGAGTATCCTGTTCTGTCCTGACACAGAAGCCAGTCATCTCTCTTTAGGGGAGCCATTCCCTGCTTTCTTGTTCATGTCTACACAGATCTATCTGTGTTGGCTAAAGTGATAACTCTCAGAGGATGGTCTTACTGCTATTACTTCCTAGTTCTTGGAGTAGAAAGTCACCTCTCAACTGCCCTTACTCTTCTCTCCAACAGGCTAAATTTGTAACCCCCAATCCCATTCTAAGCCAATGTCATCCTTGTGATGAAAAACCAAGCAATCAGCAAATCCCACCCATGTTGTTTTCTAACTAGTTCTGAAGTCTACCCCTACTCCCTGGCCACCACCACTTCCCTCCCTTAGGTCCTCATCATCTTCTGCCAAGACTATCCCATTGTCCCCTCGCTAAGTGTCCCACTCTTCTTTAATCTCACACCTTCCCTTCCTTCCTTCCTTCACTCAACTAGAAAGGGAATTCAAAATGCAACACTGACCTTGTCACTCCTCCCTCCCAACCTCCCTATGGTCATCTTCCCATGTTCCCCCAAACCCTACCCTCCACTCTGGTAGTTTTACATGATACAATAGACCCTATGCTGTGTTTTTACATATGCAGGTCCTCACACTCAAAATCCTCTTCCCCACCCCAGTTGGACCACCTTAGACAACTCCTCATAACCCTTCAAGACCCTTTTCTGAGGTTTTCCACTCAGTGTTAATAGATCATTATGAGGAACAGCTTACTCTCTTTCCCGATGTTTTATCCCAGATGCTTAAGAAGAAATGTCATAGTTTAAATGTAGAAGAAAAAGCTACTGTTCTTTGTTTCACCTTTCACAGGCTCCTCCCTTTAGGAAGGGGAAGGTTTTACCTGCTTGAGGAGAGGGCAAGAGTTTGACACCCATTGGCTCACATATCTCTAATGGCAGGCAAGATTGAGTAGAAGGGTGAGAACCGAGGCCCCAGACAGATGCCTGAATGAAGGTCAAATCTGTAGACTGTCTCCATGTGTAAGACTCAATAGATGCATTTGAGAAGAAATAGCAGAAAACCCATTTTGACCTCAGCTCTAAAACAAGTCTTAATTCAGTAGTAAAACAGATATTTTAATCCCTATCTGACTCTTACATATGTTTCTCCATGGTCCAGAACTCACAGAAGAGTCAAGTATGAATAATTAGCCCCTGGAAGCTGCCACATGTGTCAGGAAGAGACTTGTGCTCAGAGTGTAATTATCTGCTAACTTGTCGGTCTACCCCAGGGGACCGTGAGTCCCTGGAGGGCTGAAGCTGAGTCTTTTCTCCAATGAATGCAATGCACCCACCATGCAGGGACCGGGTGCTGCTCACAGCCCACTCCCTCTGTGGTCCTGCCTTGCTCTGCCACCTCCTCTCTTACTCTGTTCCTTCTACTCTTGCTCCTCCTCACTCTTCCTGGCTCTTGCTCCCTGCACGTGTGATCTGTGATGTGGCTGCTCATTGCTGCTGGCGTGCCAACCACCCCTGGATCCCAGAGGAGGGGGCATCACGATGTACCCACTTGTTCGCACGGAGACTTCCTAGAACACCTCAGACCAGCGGCGTTTAGGGCAGATCCACCGAAATCTACTCCTACAACTAACCCGAGGTGTGAGTGGAGGGGGGCAAGGCCTCGAGCCCTTGTGGGGGCCCTCTTTAAGGCCTGAAGTCTTGCAAACGTCACAGCAACAGAGCAGAACCCTCACCTGCCTTCACCATTAGCACCACCAGGGGCTGAGAAAGAAACACACGGGCCTTCGAGGTGCAAGGCTACGAGCCACACCGTGTCCCGGGACCCATGGGGAAGAGGCTGACCTTACGTAGAAACCTCCAGTGCTATTTACAGGGCGTTGTCCTGAAATAGGATGGGAGAGGGAGAACTGAGAGTTTGCTTCCTTCCCTGGTGGGGCCAGGCATGGGGCCTACCTGAAGCAGCCTGGCTTTCCCAGAGTCATTTACCCTTTGGTTTTTTTGTTTGTTTTTTTTGTTTTTGTTTTTGTTTTTAAGTTTCATGGTTTTATTTTTCTCCTGTCTTAGTTATAAGGTTAAAAATGGCCTTTAAGTGATCAGCGTGACTGAAGACACCAAGTAACATTCATTTGAAAAGCAAGTTCTTTTTAATACGTGCCATCCATCTTATTCTAAGATATCTTTTCCAGCTGGTTTTGTCTTTTTTTTTAAGCTTTGCCGTCTTAAGGAAGCTTGAGGGTGGAGCTGTCTGCTGGAGCCCTGGTGAACCCGTAATTCTGTTTCCACCACTTCTCTCTAGAAGTGTTAACACACTGTCCCTCACCTCAGATACCTGGCCTCCCACTGCCTGTCATGGGGCACCGACCTGTCCAGCCCTCCCACCTGGGTAGCTGAACCCTCCCCTCTGGTTCCAGTCACATCCTCGGGACCTCTCCAAGGGGACCAAACAAAGCCAACCATCTTGTCCAGTGGCAGCCCCTCTGAGCAGTCTTGGCCGGGAACCAGAAGCAGAACCACCAGCTCTTCAAACAGCCTGGCCATGTGATGAGACTGTGAGGGTGCCAGGCAGGGCTCGTGAGAGCTTTGGACTGCCCTATAAAGGGCTATGTCAGCACAGCGGCTGACCTAGTACTAACCCCTTCCTTCCAGACAGCTGTCTCCAAACCCCCAGGACAGAGAAGAGGTTTGTCCGTGTGCTGGGAGACTTTCCTCAGCCAAAGGAGGTCAGGTAGTCAGCCTCTGGGCTTTCAGAAGAGTGGGAGCCTCCTTAAGAGACAGAGTCCCCTCTAGGTGCAGAGTGGGGCCAGCAATGCCTGAAGGAAGTTAGAGAGGGAAGAGGGACTTGACCTGGAGAGGTAAACCCCAGCTGCCTGGCCCCCCAGGACCAACAGGTGAGAAGAGGCCCCTGTGCAGCTAGAAGTTCTGCTCAGTGCTCCAAGAAGCTTCTAGGAGCCAGGAGGTTTGAAAGTAGCTGGAGGTGCTTCCAGCACCAGAGCAGCAGGATAATAGCAAACTCAAGTGCTACAGGGCTGCTTCCAAAGGACTCAATGGAAATCTGCCAGGAACAGGAGGTGGTCCTGCCATTCCTGCACCATCCAAGCTGCACTCTGAGCATCTTCCTCTTCATCTCTGCACAGCTCAGAAAGCCCAAGATGCCAGCACAGAGAAAAGACTTCTCAAGAGGCCACCAAAATGTCTATTCCACCAGCGCAAGCAGCATTGCACACTCTCCTCCCACCCACAAACATACAAACATACCTGAAACTCCCAACCAGGAACCGCCCTCCCTCAGCCCTGAGCCCTCCATCCCTGGAACCCAGCAGAGCTCCTCTCTCAGACTCTCTCCTCTCTAAGCACCCATTTCCGTGCTCCATCGGACTATTAAAGAATCAAGACCAGAAACGAGTAAAGCTCTCCCTCTCCGTTCCAGTGGAATTAAATCAGCATAAGGAAGACCTTCCTGACAGCTAGGGGGTTGGGACGGTGCACTGAGGACGTCAGGAAGCCCAAAGCCTCCCCTGGGAGTGTGTCCTGAAGCCTCTCCTGCAGGCCTCTTGCTCGCGGCCCACTGCCCCCTGCCCCCATTACCGGCTGGATGGGCCTGAGGGCGCAGGAAAGGGCACAGGTGGCCAGGCTGCAGGCTATGGGTGACCCACCTCAGCTCTGCATCCAGCTGGAGCTTCAATTTGATCTCTGGCAAATCCACAGCTCAAATAAATTCAATAAAACCCACTCCTGAACTGTACACTGCATCATAAATAACCCGACTACCAGATTTTTGACTACTCTTCCAAAAACCATCTCTTCTCCTCCTCCACTTCTGTTCCCCCAAACGTCAGCCCTGACAATGAATTTCACCAATATAAACTAAAACTTTTACTTTCTGGAGTTTTAAATAGCTGGATCTTTACTGGCAAGGTAAATTATCCCATGTGCTATGAGGCTGTGAGATTCTAAATTGCAGTGAGAATTAAGACATGACAACAGAAACTGAAAATAAAATATCTAATATGATTATTGAAAGACTTAATAATCATCATGTACAACATGTATTCCATATTAAGAAAGCAAGTAGTATATTATTATACTATGCCAGTTTACATCTCCTCAAGAGACCACTAAAGAAATATCAGCTGTTTTATCAGGCTCCAGTACACAAACACTGCTTAAGATAATAAGGTTGTCAAGGTCAAGAGCTGAACTATGCTGTGTTAAATTATCAATCCCAGCTCCTTGGCAAGTGCTAGGCATGTAATGTGCGCCATAGAAATGTCTGCTGAATGAAGGGGGGAAGGAATTCATGACATTCCAGGGCATCCAGTGTTTAATTTTCAAATTCCAAGCAAACATGCACACAGCCTGCCTCCTTCCCCTACTCAATAATCACAGCACATAAATTTAGAAACCTGAGTTGACCTAACCATTTCTGACATGCCAGCGAGGGTTAACTCTGATTATATTAATATTTTAATTGCCAGTCCTTCTGATCAGCCAGGAAGGCCTGAAACATTGTTGATCTACAGAAGACACATGACTTGCTTAGAAATGAACATTCACACAAGTAATCCTATCTTTTCATCCTGCTTCTCTCTACTGCACATCCACTGAGAGTGTATGACTGCTCAGCCAGTTTCCTCCAGGAGTCCCAAGACCTTACCTCCCCTAGAAAACCTTATTTGAAAGAAGAAAACCCGCTAATCACATCACAGAGGTGCTATTATCAGGTCTACCAGGGAATTCCCAACAGATAAGAACAGAATCTACCACACCGGGTGTTTGTGGATTAAATGAGTTAATAATAAATAATAATAAATAAGCTCCTAGACCAGTATTTGGCACATAAGAAGCCAGATAACATTAAATGTTATCTGTGCTGAAATAATTTCTATTAGACTGTAGATTCCACGAGAGCAAGGATTTGTAAGTCCTTTTTCCCAGTGTTAAGAGGACAGCCTGGCACACAGCAACTGCCCAATAAACATTTGTGTTGACCGGCCCCAAACTTCAGAGGAAGGGGAGTGAAGCTGTATAAGAGAAGAAGCATGTGGGGCTCCGGAAACAATCTTGGAGGGAAAAGATAAGAAGCAGAGATGGAGGAAGGGACAGAAGAGAGAGCAAGATGGCAGAAAGGAAGCTAGGCACCAAGTGATGGCTGACCATCTCTGGATGCGCCCTCACCCCCAGGAAATCTTTTTTTTTTTTTTTTTGAACTTTTATTGAGATACAGTTAATATACAATAAACTGCATATATTTAGAGTGTACAATTTGGTATCCCAATCTCCCAGTTCATTCCCCGCCAACCCTCCCCACTTTCCCCACTTGGTGTCCATATGTTTGTTCTCTACATCTGTGTCTCTATTTCCGCCTTGCAAACCGATTGATTTGTACCATTTTTCTATAGTCCGCATATATGTGTTAATATACGGTATTTGTTTTTCTCTTTCTGACTCACTTCACTCTGTATGACAGTCTCCAAGTCCATCCGTGTCTCTAGAAATGTCCGTTTCCTTGCTTTTTACAGCTGAGTAATATTCCATTGTATATATGTACCACATCTTTTTTATCCATTCATCTGTTGATGGACATTTAGGTTGCTTCCATGTCCTGGCTATTGTAAATAGCACTGCAATGAACATTGGAGTGCATGTGTCTTTCTGAATTATGGTGTTTTCTTGGTATATGCCCAGGAGTGGGATTGCTGGGTCATGTGGCAACTCTGTTTTTAGTTTTTCAAGGAACCTCCATACTGTTCTCCATAGTGGCTGTGTCCATTTACATTCCCACCAACAGTGCAAGAGCGTTCCCTTTTCTCCACACCCTCTCCAGCATTTACTGTTTGTAGATTTTCTGGCGATGCCCATTCTCAATGGTGTGAGGTGATACCTCATTGTCGTTTTGATTTGCATTTCTCTAATAATTAGTGCTGTTGAGCAGCTTTTCATGTGCCTCTTGGCCATCTGTATGTCTTCTTTGGAGAAATGCCTATTTAGGTCTTCTGCCCATTTTTTGATTGGGTTGCTTGTTTTTTTGATATTGAGCTGGATGAACTGTTTATATATTTTGGAGATTAGTCCTTTGTCTGTTGATTCGTTTGCAAATATTTTCTCCCATTCTGAGGGTTGTCTGTTCATCTTGCTTATAGTTTCCTTTGCTGTGCAGAAGCTTTGAAGTTTCATCAGGTCCCACTTATTTATTTTTGTTTTTATTTCCATTATTCTAGGGGGTGGATCAAAAAAGATCTTGCTGTTATTTATGTCGAAGAGTGTTCTTCCTATGTTTTCCTCTAGCAGTTTTATAGTGTCTGGCCTTATGTTTAGGTCTTTAATCCATTTGGAGTTTATTTTTGTGTATGGTGTTAGGGAGTGTTCTAATTTCATTCTTTTCCATGTAGCTGTCCAGTTTTCCCAGCACCACTTATTGAAGAGGCTGCCTTTTCTCCATTGTATATCCTTTCTTCCTTTGTCATAGATTAGTTGACCATAGTTTATCTCTGGGCTTTCTATTCTGTTCCAGTGATCTATATTTCTGTTTTTGTGCCAGTACCTACTAGCAGCAAATTTTAAGGAAAGTCTGTCAATCTCATACTGATTAGTGTGATGATTGTTGACTGGTGGGAGGGTTGTTCTGGTTGTTGATAGGATCAGAGGAGGGCTAAGGTTCCTGCTGGGAATATGTGGTGCAGGGCAGAGGTGGGCTCAGAGAAAAGGAAGTGTGCAGACTGGAAAACCCCTGGAGATATGCCACTATCGCTGGGTGAGTTTAGGACTTCCACTGGCCACAGACTTGGGCAGTGGTTTTAGGGTGATTTCACCTTGGTCTCAAGGCACAGAGTGGCTAGGGAGTGAGTTCTGGGTTATAGTCAACATGACCACATCAGGTAGACAGTGAACAATTTCTTCATTCTCTTCTCGGAGTTTAATCCCCCAAAGAGTTGGTTTGATAAAGATCACACATGACAGTTAAACCCTAAGCTGACCTTGATCCACGTGGATTACTATTCCCATGCCAGCGGAGGAGGAGGGAGGGCTTATCTTGACAAGGGATGCTGTCAAGGAAGGAAACGCCTTGACATTAATGGTGCTCATCTCTGGACAATCACCTCCATATAACTCCCAATTATCGATCACACGTATGCAGGCTCTTTACATACGCAAGTGCATTGAATCCCTGCAGTAATGCTGCAAATCATTAGCCCACTGCACTAAAGAAGACATGGAGCCTCAGAGGGGTCACATCACTGCTGAGGCCAAGTGGTCAACAAGCAGTCAAGTGGGGACGCCACCCAGGTCTGTCAGTTTGATGGCAAAGGGCACGTCCTAGCCCCACTCACACTTCTCTCAAGAGAAGCCACTGGAACAGTGGTTGCAAAACTTCCCCACTGCGCACTACCATGTACTTTGAGCATCAGAACAGAGGACCGCCTTAAAACTAATTAGCTAGTCTTATGCAAAACCAATTAATTTTCATTAAGCTCACTGGAGCCTCACCCTCAGTGATTGAAAACACCAAACCTGAGTGCATCATCAGAGACGGCTCCCCAGCAGGAAATCCGCTCGTCTAAATGACTCAGCCTCCTGAGCGACCTGGGCCCTGACAGAAGAAGGGAGTATGGCCACGGGCTGAGGAGTAATCCACAAGCGCAGAGCAGAGCCGAGCCCTGAGTACACGGACCCAAGCCGGGCGCACATTATTAAAACATAAGCTGAAAACCACTTATTCTGCATTAGGTGATTAATAGCGCTGGCCCTTTCCTGGGACATGGCAGCAGCCCTGAGAAATGATGCAATTACTCCCAGTGAATGGAGATGTTAAGGGACTCGTTACTACCAGGGTGATGTGTACAATTTCATGGTTAATCAGGACTTCTAGGCGGAGCTCCGCTATGTTACCCAGCCTGAGCAGAGTCCCTAATCCTGCCCCTCTCCTTGCCTTTAAACTGTGATGAAGTAAACTTTAAGGACTGAGGCAACCAAAGAAGCTCTGGGCTAAGGAGAAGCCAGCAGTGATTGCTCGAGGTGATTTTCGAGGTGATCCCAGAGTAGCCAAGTCCTAGAGGCCTTTCATCTACACACAAGCCACCTGGATGCCCTCCGTGGTACAGCAGAGGCACTGCAGACGTGGTTTCCAGAGAGAAAAATGACTTTTAATCAAGACTGGGAAATGGAATTACATGTGCAATTAGATAGAAACAGCCACAAAATCACAAACGAGGAGCTCACTGTAATATTGGGCTTCCTCTCTCATGGACTAGCGAGAACTTAGGCATCAACTCTGCTGATACAGGCATTTGGATTTGTGTTCTCAGGCTGACCGGAACTTCCCAGGAGGAAAATAATGGCTGCTTTATTCTCACTGGAAACACCCACGTGGCAATGCGGTGGCTGCGTGCCCTTTGTCAGTTCCTGCTTTTTGCTCTTGTGGCCCTGACCTCAAGCTTATCATCCTGCCAGACAAATGAACATATGTGTAGGTTTTCCTCACTTTTGGAAGCAAACTCTTAATGCCTAGTGAGGAAGATAAGCTATTCTGAGGCTCCAGGATCAAAGGTCACCAGTTAAGGGTTCTAATTTGCATGCATTTCATTTCAAGTTCATAGGCATATTAAGCAGAGTGCCATATATATATACACATATTTTTTAAAAATAGAAACACTGACATCTTGACCTCTGAAGGATCACTTGAGCGCCCATCTTAGGCAAAAGTAGGGCAGAGAGACAGCCACAGCCTGGGATTCAGAGTCTATTAACATAATCACTTCCTTTGGAGCTTTGCAAAGCCTTACAGGGGCCTCCAGGGGTGAAGGTTCTGAAACCCCAACCCCAGAAACCTAATATTCGAAGTTAGAGAGACTACCAGGGGAGGCCAGGGGGGCTCCTCCAGTCCCACAGGCAGAAGCACTCAATAAGACTTGGAAATGAAACCACCCTCACCCAGTGGGGCTAGGACAGTGACACGGGCTCAAAACCCAGTCCTGGTGCCCATGGCAGAGCTTCTGGCTGATGCTAATGGCTTCTCCCCTCCTGATGGAAGAGTCTGGGTGAGTGCTTGTGTGTAGAAATACCATTTGGGAGGTGGGGTCGGAGGAGAGCTACAAATTGTGTGGCTCCATGTGGCCTAAAGCCATGTTAGCATTTTATTCCTGACACATCACACTGAAGATTGACCTTGTTTGTAATGTCAATAATAATAATAATAATAATAATATGGAATTTTGCAGGACATGTGAAAAGTTCACAAGTTTTAGAGCCCTACCCGGGTATGCATTTTTTATTCCTTCTCTTTTCTGAGGCTCAGTTTCCTTCTCTATAAAATGGAAATAGTAACTCACCGCTTGCACAAAATTAGTGCAAGAATTGAAAATGGAAAAAAAAAAGCTCTTCTGTATGTCACGCCTTGCACCAGACACCTTATATATGTTGCCTTACTCTCAATCCTTTCATGAACTTGGCATTACCATTGTCCCTATTTTCCAGATGGGGAGTTAAGGTTCAGGGAAGTTAAGCAACTTTGTCCAAAAGCCATTAGCTAGTAAACGGCAGAGCTGAGATGTAAACTCGGTACGCTGACAACAGGTTCTGGGTGTACCACAACCACACAGCAGCCCCTCATTCAGCAGTCACAGCCTCCCCTCCCCACCCCCACCCTACCCCCACCCTCACCCACTGACTTTGATTGGATCATTGGGATGGAGAGGCAGTCTCTTACACACCGCACTGATTCATATCAAATTTTATTCTGTTCGATCTGACCCAATATTCTAGCAACAACTTTGACCCATAAAATTTCCTCCATAAAGACATTATTCCTGAATAAAGAAGACTGGGAGAAGGGCTATTGTGTGGTACAGAAATCCTCAACTGGTAAAATTGACTTAGAACTTATAATACTCTTTTCTTAAGTGGGACTCAATGTCACAAAGATTTGGATTCTCCCTGAGTTCATTTATAAACGTAAAGCAACAACAAATGAATGTCAGTAGGTTGTTTCTCTGGTACTAAACAAGCTGATTTTAAAGTTCAAAAGGAAAAACAAACAAAGAGGGAGCTAGGGGAAAAAAACTAAAAGAATAGTAGGGGGTTCAGAGAGACCCGATCCTCCCAAGTATGAAAATGTACTTCTTAGGTAACATCGATCTTTAAACAGTTTGGTACAAACATGTGAAAGATCACCAGAAAGATCAGTGAAACAGAACAGAAATTCTAGAAATAGAGTCAAATATATGCAGGATTTTAGTATACTGTAAAGCATATTATAGAAATATATAAATTTATATTATAAATTTGGCATTGCAAATCAATGAGGAAAAGATAAATGTTTCAATGAATGATATTGAGACTCCATACCAAGCAAAATTCTAAATGGATCTTAGATTTAGGGTTTAAAATGGAACAATAATAGAACTTCTAAGAAAAAAGGAGAAAATCCTTTATAACTTTGTATTGCGATATGTTTTGTGGTGAACTAAAATTCAGAAGCCATAAAATAACAGATCAATCATTTTCCTACATATAAATCAACAACTTCTTCACGAAAAAAAGCAAAGTAACAAACAACAACAAACTGGGTTCAGTATTTTCAACTCATGCCAAAGATCAAGGGATAAAATCGCTAATTATAAAGAGCCCCCCAAAACCAACAGCAAAATAAGCAAAGCACACAATTAACAGAAAATGAAAGACAACTCCTGAGCATGTGAGAAGATGCTTAATCTCACTCAAAAGAGAAATGCAAATTAAAACTATGCTCTCATACTATTTTTATCCCTCAGATGGGCAAAAATCCAGAAGTTTGATAATGTATTCTGTTGACAAAACTATGGGAAAGCAGGCATGTTTACACGGTGCTGGTGGGAGTATAAATTGGCACAACCCTTTTGGAAGGGAATTTTGCAATAGCTATCAAAATTACAAATGCAAAAATCCTTTTACTCTGCAATTCCACTTTTAGAACTTTATCTGATACTTGGAAAAATGCAAACTGACCTAATTACAACATTATTCATTGAAGCACTATTTTTCACAGCAAAAGATTGGATATTGCCTAAATGTTGTCATTAGGAAGCTGGTTAAATAGGTAATAGCACATCCATACAATAAAATACTGTGCAGCTGGGAAAAAGATGAGAAAACTCTTAATATACTACTACAGAAATATCTCTAAGATGTGCTACCAAAGTGAAAAAACCCAAAGTGCAGAATAGGTATACATAGTACGTCCCCGTTTGCATAAAGAGGTGGGGAAATGTGAATTTATAGTTATATCTGCTTACAGTTCTTCATGAAAATCTAGAAGGATCCCCCCAAAATGAATAATGTGTTTATCTAAGAGACTGGGAGGAATGGAGCTGAATGGGGCTTAGGAGAATTTTCTCTCTACACCTTTTTACACTTAATTTTTGAGTCATGGCAATGTATTGTCTATTCAAATATTAAATAAATACATTAATTTTTTTCAAAAGGTAAATGTTAGTGGAACAGATCACAGAGACCACAAAAATAAAGTGAAACTCTAGAACTGCAGAGATGGAGGACATAAAAGAGAAGAATGATAGGAAAGGAAAGAGCAAGACTGTAGGACTAAAACGAAAGTGCCAAGTGCAAATAATTGGGATTGTGAAGGAGTAACACACAAGAAATATGCGCCCTAACATCTTTGAACTACAGTAGTTCCCTCCTACCTATCCTTGGTCTCAGTTTGCAAGGTTTCAGTTCCCTGTGGTCAACCATGGACCAGTATTATTAAATGGAAAATTCCAGAAATAAACAATTCATGAGTTTTAAATTGCAAGTCATTCTGAGTGGCATGAGAACATCCCACCACCCTGCGGGAGACGTGAATCATCCCTCTGTCCAGCATATCACCCCCTTAGTCACTTACAAGCCATCTCCATTATCAGATCGGCTGTCCCAGTATCATAGTGTTTGTGTTCAAGTCACCCTTATTTTACTTAAAAATGGCCCCAAAATGCAAAAGTAGTGATGCAGGCAATTCAAATATGCCAAAGAGCAGCCATAAATTGCTTCCTTTAAGTGAAAAGATAAAAGGTCTCAACTTAATAAGGAAAGAAAAAAAAAATCATATGCTGAGTTTGCTAAGATCTACAGTAGGAATAAATCTTCTATCCATGAAATTGGGAAGAAGGAAAAAGAAGTTCATGCTAGTTTTGCTGTTGCAACTCAAACTACAATAGTTATAGCCACAGTGCATGATAAGTGCTTGGTTAAGATGGAGAAGGAATTCAATGTGTGTGATAAGATATTTTGAGAGAGAGAAAAAGAGAGCATATTCACATAACTTCTGTTGCAGTATACTGTTATAATCATTCTCTTTTATTATTAGTTGTTGTCAATCTCTTACTGTGCCTGATTTATAAATTAAACTTTATCATAGGTGTGTGTCAACAGGTAACAAATATAGTATATTCAGGATTCAGTACTGCCTGTGGCTTCAGGCATCCACTGAGGATCTTGGAATGTATCCCCCATGGGAAAAGGGGGCCCTTATATTCATATACATTATATAAAACTCACATGTGGGCACACATTTATATAAATTTTATAATTCAAAACATTTTCATGAGCAATAAATGCCCTTTGTCCCAAGCAATTGTACATTTAGAAATCTGTTTTAAGGAAATCACTAAGAATGTGCTCA
Organism: Hippopotamus amphibius kiboko; assembly: GCF_030028045.1. NCBI lineage: Eukaryota > Metazoa > Chordata > Mammalia > Artiodactyla > Hippopotamidae > Hippopotamus > Hippopotamus amphibius. Next base: position 52,658,323 of record NC_080190.1, on the reverse strand, counting down.
AAGACTTTGATACAAAGCTGTACCTCACACGCAAATGTTCAACAATAGATTTTTCATTAAATAAATCATGGCCTCCTGTAAAACAGAATGCCAAGCAGGCACCAGATTTATGTTGCAGAATGTTTAATGATACCAAAAGATGTTTACTCTCTGCTGGCAAAGATATACACTAAAATATCCACTGCAGTTATCTCTAGGACTGGGATTATGGATGACTTCTATTCTTTTTGCATATTAATATTTTCTAATTTTTCTACAATAAATATGTATTACTTGTGTAATAAAAAAGAACAATAAAGTTATTAAAAAGGAAAAAAAGAAAAAGATAAATCCCAGCAGAGTTGATTGATATCCAAGAGCACTACCCTAATGGACATCATTTGTCTAGTTTCTCTGCTGCAATAATTTTTAAGTTGCTCTGTGGTGAAATCCAAAACCTTTCCTCTAGGGCTGCAGAGGGCAGGCAGGGTTTAAGGCTCTACTTCACACTCTGGCCCTCCCATCGCTACACATACACATATTCAAACACATGCTTAGAGTAGCTCCACTTTTTCACATTTTACAAATAGGCCTTCTGCCTACAATTTAACTTGGCAGATAAAAAGACATAGGAATACTAGCGCACGAAGCTCTGTCCTGACACCTAGTCCAAGCACCAGGAAAACCTTTAACTCTCATTACCCCAGAAATGTCTTCTCAAATCTCAGGTAATGAGTCTGAAAGGCTTTTATTGCAGGCAGATGACAGCATGAGTGAAGGCCCAGAAGGTGCAATCCAATAGGACTCATGGGGAGGCAGACTGCGGGCTTGTCTACCTGCTAGAGAGAGGAGTGGGGGGCGGGGTAGCAAGATGAAACCAGAGTGGGCACCTGAGATGCAGAGACATACCAAGAAAGGGGGTCAGAGCCACCCCACCCACTTCAGCAGGTTCTAGAACACAGCGTGGGTTGGTTTTTGAGAATATACTGAGCCACATCTGCCATCAAAGCCAACTTGATGCTGGAGGTTCAGACTTAGGCTGGTCCTCCCCCAACTCTAAAAGAAGGTTCAGACCAGCATCCTACTGACTCCTCTTGAAGGCAAGGGCCCCCCACTTATCCACAGCTTTTCCCTTATAAGTGTGAAGGAAGGAGCAGCATGCCCTGCAAAGGACCCACATTGGCCCCCGTCTGCACAAAGTGGCTGACTTGTATCTAGTTCTGAAAAGTCATCAGTCTAATAATAATATAATAGCGGTCATCATTCACCATGTTTTCACTATTTATCAGACACCACAATAACATAAACAATTTCATTTAAACCCAACAGCAAGGCCCTGAGGTAGTCTAGGAGACTCGCTGTAAAAATGGCCCCATTTCTCCACTCCTTCCTGTATCCACACTCTGTGTCGTGTGATTTCTCCCATCAAGATATGGAGTCTATATTTCATCCCTTGACTTGGGGCAGATATTTTGACTTTTGGCCAAAGATGTGCAACAGAGATGATGCTGTGGCAATTCTAAGCCTAGGCTTCAAGAGTCCTTGCACACTCATTTTCTTGCAATCCTGCTACTTTCATGAGAACAAGCCTGGGGTAGCCTCCTGGAGGATGAGAGGCCACTAGGAGAAGAGCCATCCCAGCCAAAGCCACCAACTCCCTGGTTGCATAGATGATGATGCTGAAAATCAGATGATCCAAATGAATTGTCCAAGGTCAGACTATACATAACGGCAAAGAAAAGACTAGAGTAAAGTCTCCTAGCCCCCAGGGAAGTGCTCATTGGTCCACACAGGGCTGCTCTGTCTCTCCAAGCATAATAAGAACAAGAAAGTGTTGTCAGGACTCCCCTGGTGTCACAGTGGTTAAAAATCCACCTGCCAGAGAATGGACTGGAGGACACGGGGTTGGGGGGTGGGGGCAGGGGGCAAAGGGGAAGCTGGGATGAAGTGAGGGAGTAGCATAGACATATATACACTACCAACTGTAAAGTAGATAGCTAGTGGGAAGTTGCTGTATAACAAAGGGAGATCAACTCCATGATGGGTGATGCCTTAGAGGGCCAGGACAGGGAGGGTGGCAGGGAGTCGCAGGAGGGAGGGGATATGGGGATATATGTATAAATACAGCTGATTCACTTTGGTGTACCTCAAAAGCTCGTACAAGAGTGTAAAGCAATTATATTCCAATAAAGAGCTTAAAAAAAAAATCCGCCTGCCAATGCAGGTGACGTGGGTTCAATTCCCGTTCCAGGAAGATCCCACATGCCAAGGAGCAACTAAGCCCGTGCACCACAACCACTGAGCCCATGTGCCACAACTACTGAAGCCGATCAACTAGAGCCCATGCTCCACAGCAAGAGAAGCCACCGCACTGAGAAGCCCACACACCGCAACAAAGAATAGACCCCGCTCCCCACAACTAGAGAAAGCCCATGTGCAGCAATAAAGATGGCACACAGCCTAAAAAAAAAATTGGAAAGAAAAGGTTGTCCTTTGGCAAGTCTCTTCTTGCTCCCAGCACCAGTGCCCGAAGGGTCCCAGTCTTAAGTTCCAGGAACCAAAACTCCTAGGAGCTGCTTATGAACTCCTATTTCATCCTCCCCCTTCTCCAAGCCCTTCTCCACAAATCAGCCTGCAAAACCACACAGCCAACACAGTATGGGCAGCTGGTAGGGCCTGGGTCCCCAGAGGACATCCAAGGACATGAGGCTGCTTCAGCCCAGCAGCATCATAAACGCAGCAGCAGCGTATGTCCATGCAGGAGCCCCGGGGTCATTCTTAGAGCTTCGCCAAGGCCACACAAGGATCTTGTAGCAGAGGCTATAGCTTATGGAGGCACTTTGGCTGTTGCCATGCACATGGCAGCCTGGCAGCTACTTCTAAGAGCTTGCAAATCACACAGTAATCAGGAGCCCCTGGGGCTTGGGGCCCATCTGCTATGCAAAGACAGAGCCTCATTTCAGAGGCCACAAAGCATCAGAGGATGCTGTGTGCTTCCCTTGGAGCTGGAACGCTGTGCCAGCCTTTAGGCTGCAGTGAGACCCTTAGAGGAGAGGAAGTTCACTCAGCACACAGGCAAAGGGTTGCAGTGTCTCGGGCTCTGGGGCACTCTGATGAACACGGCACGGTTGTGGCGCTCGAAGAACCCTCAGTCAAGTAGTGGGTTCCTACAGGGGTTTATATAGTTGTGGGGGTGCAGACAAGATAATTGATTCTGGTCTGGAGGAAAAGAGGAGAGGAAGGGCCTTAAAGAAAGCTTTTCAGAGGACAGCACCTTTGGGCTGGGCCTTCAAGAAGCTCTTTCCCATGATCACTTCTCTGGAGCTTGCCCAGGAGTCATCTGGGATTCAGGTCAGGAATGAAGCAGATGAGAACTTTGTCTCCTGTGTTACCTCCTAGACGTGCTGCGCCCTCCAGCATCTGAGCTCCTCTTCTTCTGCAATGGCCAACAAAATGGCTGAGATCTCCACCTTACTTACTGCCACTACACTGCTTAAAAGCAAGCCATGGCTTTCCTTTCTCCTTCAATGAAGATTAGAGCCCTCCATATGGTCTACAAGATCCTGCAGGCTTGCCTTTGCCCGCTGCATCAGGCTTTCTGCCTGTTCACGTTTGTTCTTCCTCACTGGGGACCAGGCATCCTGGCTTTCCTTCAGTCCCTGAGCCACCTCCTGCCCACACACGCCCTGGCACGTGCTGGTTCCCCCAAGTTTAGGTATCACCTCAAGGGTCACTTCATCCGGGGAGTCTTCCCTGGCCTTTTAGTTCAGGTCAGCGTCCTCAGGTTTACTCTCTCATAGAACCACATCCCTTTCTTTCACGGTACTTTAATGCATCTTGAAGTTATATTCCTGTTGATGTAACTTTTTAGTTAACATCTGTCTTGCCCATTCATCAGTGAACCGCATGAGAGTCGCAATCGTGTCTGCTTTCGCTTACACTTGTATGCTCAATATCTAACACAGTGCTGGGAACACGGAACACACTTAACAAATGTTTGTTGACTGGATGGATAGATGAATGAGGATTGCAAGAATTCTAAGTGGGAGTCTTGCTCTGGAGAATGGAGGATCCATGGTGTCTTAGGTTGGGTGTCCCCACACACAGATCCTGGGGCAAAAATGTGAGTACAAGTCAGTTTATTTAGGGAGTGAAACCAGGAACAATTGATCCAGGAGTGGGGGAGAAGCAAGGAAAGAAGGAGGAAAGAAGAAAGGAAGAAAGAAGGGAAGGTAGGAAGGAAGAAAGGAAAAAGAGAGGGAGGGAGGGAAGCAGCAGGATGCATACAGGGGACCCCTGGACTAGAGGGCTAGGGGACAATGGGGAAGGGAGGAAGGGAGAAGGAGAAGTTGGGTGCTCACTTGTGTGCATGACGGGATAGGTAGGAGGAAGCAAGGAACCACCTCATTTCTGCTTGGTTTTGTACTTGACATGGTGCCATATGCAAGGGTTTCACTTATGAAATCCTTAGATTAATTCATTCATTCAGTTCAACAAATAGCTATAGAGCCACAGCTACTCTTCAGAACCAAGTAAACGGCATGGGTGATTTTTACCAAAATCATCCTACAAAAAAAGAGTGAGTGTACTTACACTCAAATTCCTGACAAGCTCTCCCCTATTAAAGGGCAGTTCTCTCATTGACTTTATTTTCACCAACAAAGTACCATTTGGGGAAAAGACATTAGCCTGAAATGACCTCAATCAATGCTAGTTTTGGATGCTTATGAGAGGTTTCCTGATGGAACTGTTAAAAAAAGGAGGCAAAGCTATTTAACCCCTATTTAATCATTATTCCTGAGTATGACCTTAGAATTGCAAGCTGGGGATGCTATTCTAAACGAGCCTTTCACAAATCACTTTAAAAAGCAATGCCATGAGTCGTTACACTGTGGAGAACACGAATATACCTACAGAACAAAAGGAAAAAACACTCCCCTAATATTATGCAAATGAGTGCAGGTGGCTTGGGATAGAATCTCCAGTGACAGCATTTTACACAGACCCACAAAATGCTGGACCTCAAACAACTCTGATGGAAGTGGAGATTTTGTGCCCTGAAAACTAGGTTAGTCGCTGCCTGTTGTGGCTCAGGCAATGATAGAAGCATGGCTGCCAAAGAAGCTTTGAATAAAATTGCTCCGTGAAATGCAAGAAGGGAAAGAAAGCAGTATTTCTAAATTACCATACTTTTTTACATAACATGTGAGTTTAAATATGTATGTGTCACTAAATTAATAAATCCAGTGCTGTAAATAGATATCTGACTCTTTCATCTACCTCCTGAAGAGTTTATATATTCAACTTCAAGTTGATCCTCTCCCCCAAATATAGGATCTTCCCACTGGGAAAATGCAAAAAGCACTTTCTTTGGGGAGCTATTCTGTATTCCAGCATTTACGGGAACTAGCTACAGGGGGCAGCGTGGAAGCTCACCCAATTCTACCCACCAGATAGAAGTGACCTGGCCTCACCAGCCAGAGCACCCCACACACATACCCAGACTTTGGAGATAACATATCCCTATTTTATTGATGAGAGATCAGGTCCAGATAGGCCCCGGAGGCTGACTGGCTCACGGACACCGGCAAAAAGGGCAAACCAGGACTGCAGCTGCATCTGCCCCACTCTGAAATCTTGTCCCCTAAATGCTTCTCATGTCCTCAGGTGTCAGACTCTCCACCACAGCAGGGCCCTGGCCTCGGCGGCCGGCCTTCCTGTTTTGGCACAAGAGGGCTCAGGAGTTCAGGGTGAGCAGAACCCCCCACTGTGGTCTCCATCCCCCAACCCCGGAGCACAGCACCCAGACCAGGTTCAAGACCCCAGCCTCCAGGTCACGGGCACCTGCCCCGTGTCCGGCAGCCACTTCGGATCCTGGGATCCTCTGTGGGCTGACGTGCGAATCTGTCCCCTGTCCACGGGCAGCTCCTCCCTTTACAGATGCGGAAGCCCTCTGCGCAGAGCCCTCCGAACAGAGCTGGGAGGGGAGTGAGCAGAGCTCTCGCCTCCAGCCACCAGGGGATCAGTGGACTCAGAAGCGCACCTTCCCAAAGTCCCCGCGGGAGAGGCAGAGCAGCCCCCCACTCCGCGGGGGCCCCACAGCGCCCCCCGATGCTGGCACCATCCTTCCTGTGGCCTCATGCCCCCTGGCCTGCGTGGTTCTGGGTCATCCTGGTGCCTGCTGCTCCCTCCACCCCCTCCAGAAAGCGGACTCTAAGGGCCTCGCTCACCACCCACCAGAGCTTGGGACTCTCCATTCTTAATGCCTGCGGGTATCTTCACTATGTCGTTGTCCCAAAGGCAGCTCATGAGAACCAAACACTAACAACCACTTCCCCATGAGTTAGGTCCACTCTGCAGGGCCCGGCCAAGCATCCACCGGGTGATGCCTCTGGCCCTTCCCTCTCCCTGCTCCCTTCTGCAGGAAGGACACCCCATCCCAGGATAGCTTCTGTTGGGGACTTATTTCTGTCCTGAAAGCAGCCACCTCACATTTGACATCAGCCTTCAAAATGGTGGCCCTGCCAGCTGGCTCTCCCCCTCCAATTTGTCCTGCTCCTGTTGCCAGATTCATATTCCTCAAAGCCCAGCCAGGGGTCATGAGATGCTGTCAGGGCTCCCTGCCACTTAGCAAGGAGAGGCAAAGCCCTCTATTCTCATTCCAGATGGTCACTGGTCCCCTCAGGCCCTGCATGACCCATCATACTGGACCTCCCTGCCTCCTAGGGTCCCAGCCTGCTTCTGTCCCTCATGTCACCTTTGAAGTGCCATCAGTGCAGCATTTAAGACCTGGCACTGCTGCCACCCCTCAGGCTCAACCAAGGCCCCCTCTCAAGAATCTGTCCATTCCTTAAGGACGAGATGCTCACCCTCCCTTCCCTATAGCATCAAGGCACTGGGGAGAGGTTCCAACAGGCTGAGCCACAGCCCTGGCTCCTCCACATGCTGCAGTTAGTTAACTTTTCTCTCTAGTTTCTCCATCTGTACAACAAGAGGATATTAACATTCTAGTTCAGGGAGGATGAAGTTTTGTTGTGCTTTTCACCCGAGCCACCCAGCCCCTGGGTAAGCTAGATAAAGGAGAACACAGAGGTGGATGTGAAACGCGGTGACAGGAACCTGAGAAAGAAAGACCAGAGGGACCAGCGAACACTTCTTGAAGACCTACGGTGCCAGACTCTAAAGAGATTATTTCAAAACTGAACAAGTGTGCAAAGATGCGATGTATAGCTTATCCTCGGTATCATGTTTTCATAAATGAATTGGAAAAGCATCCAACAGTACTAGGCTGGTGAAATCAATTATGAATGTCCAATAATTTATTCATCCAGTTTGCTATCTATGGTGAGAAATACCTTTCAGCTCTTAGCAATGAAAATATGAATGAGTGTATATATGTGTGTGTGTGTGTGACTTCCACGCTATATTGCAAAGTGAACAATCAGATTAAAAAAGAAAAAGTATTAACGAGTCCATCATTCTAAAACAGTTTGCATAGAGTAAAATCTAGAACAGGGGTCAGCAAACTACAATCTGTGGTCCTGTTTTTATAAATAAAGTTTTATTAGAAAACACCACTTTCATTTATTTTTGAATTTTCTGTGGCTACTTTCAGGCTACAAGGGTAAAGCTGAGCAGTTTTGACAGAGACCATACATGCTGTAAACAATATTTACTACGTAGCCCTTTAAGAAAGAATTTGTTAATCCTGGTCTAGAAGAATAGGTATCAGATGTTAATATCCAAATGTTTATTTCAAGGTAGTAGGAAGTTGGGTAATTTTAATTTTCTTGGTTTTTTTCTTTATGCCTCGCTACATATTTATGTTTTTCTACCATGATAATGTACAATCTTCTAAAAAGCACATAATTTATAAAAATAATCTATTGGCACATTTACCTTAAAAATACTTTCATTAATGCTCACAATGATTTTCCCCACTTTATAGCTGAGGAACCAAGTTTGAGAAAGTTCTAGCAATGTTCCAAAATCACACAGCAAGTGGTATATGTGAGACCCCAGTCTGGGTCTTTCTGCCCCAAAGACCTTCTCGGGACCTCAATGGAAGGAAGGTCCCCAGTCTTCTCTCCTAAGAAGACAGGGACAGAGGGCCCCCCCTCCTCGCCTGGATGGGAAGCATCACACCAAGAAGTGAGGCATCGGAACTCTACATGTGGTTACTGAGTCCATCGTGCCCCCCTCAGCCTGCCGGGTCAGCTGTAACACGTATCAACCTGTCCCAGGACACAGAAGAATGGAGGTCAGCAAGCGAATCTCGCCAGGCTAGGGTCAGAGACCAAATCAAAACCTTCCCTGCCTGCTTCCCACCAACGCCTCCACCTCTACCCTCCCCCATCCAGAGGTGCCCCACTCAGCGTATCTGCTTCTGAGCATGTGCACACGAGTTTGGTTCCCTCCCAGCCACCTGACAAATTCCTATTCATTCTTTAAAAAGAAAGATCACAAACTAAAAACTCCCTGGCCACATGAAGGATGCAGATGTGTTTCCTCAGACCCATGTGGCACTGTAAAAATAAAGACATTTGATATAGAAAATTTTATGAGATTCCCAGTCTTTCCAGACCAAGTGGAGGATCTAGGAACACTCATCCCACATTCCCAAATGGCAACCACAGGTTCTGGCTGAGTAGCAGCTGTTTCCTTTTCATGGGGCGTGTGCCTCTCGGCAGCCAGAGACCCCACCAGTGCCACCACCCCGCCTCCCCTGCTGGCCTCTGTAGGAGTCTCTTGAGGATGGCAACTCCTGCATTAAATGCTCCAGCACAATGGTTCTCCAAGTGTACACCTCGGCCCAGCAGCATCAGCATTACCCAGAACCTTGTGAGAAATGTCAATTCTAGGGCCCAATCCTACACCTACTAAATCAGAAACACCAGGGATGGGGCCCAGAAGTCTGTGGGCTACCAAGCCTTCCAGGAGATTCCAATCACCACTCAAACGTGAGACCGTCTGCTCTAGCACTGTGGGTTCTCACCCAAGCAGCCAGCCAGCCTTCCCTACCTCCAACCTCCATCCTTCTATCCTCAGTCTCGGCAAAGTTCAGTCCCGTGCCAGCTCCTGACCACACTCACTACTGCACTCTTCTGTTGCATGCATTCCCCTGCCCTGTGGCCCCAGGCTGTTTACCTGTCTGACTGTCTTCCTACCCACTGAGATCCTCTTGAACAAGGGCTATTTTTGATCCCTTCCTCCCCAGCACCTAGCACAGAGCCAAGTCCCCAGTCAGGGACTCAGGGGCTTCTATAGCACTGAATCAACTCACCTGGTGATCATTTCTGCCCCCCTCATTTGTTGAAGAGTGACCGTGGGGCAGCCCTCCTCTGACATGACAAGGATGTCAAGCATCAAATTCTGGCAGCTCCAGGAGAAGCAATGTTTCAGCAGAAGATGAAGCAATTCCTATTCACAGCATCTGTTAATCACTCAAGATCCTTCTAGATGCAAGGGGCTATAGAATGAAAGGTGTTATTAATGAAACCGTACAGACTAGGAGGCAGTTCTGAACAGCAGCCCTCCTTCCTAACAATGCCTTCCCCTGCAAGTTAATCCCCTTCCATTATTTTAAATTCTTCAAGTGCTGCAGAAGTCATGTAGGTTGTTTTCCCGAATAGTCACTTCGCTGACAAGCATTTTCTAATTGACAGAACATTTTGAAAAGACAGATTAAAGAGGGGGGAGAGAAATATTAAGATGGTGCAATTTCCCACACACAGGAGGAGACTAAGTTGACTGAAATGTAAGATTTGGAAGAAAAGTTATTCATCAAACCCCTAAACCCCGCAGCCCCTTCCTGGAGAGAGGAATTCAGAGATGTTCTTCCATGGGTAGCTCCAACACAAAGACAAGTGCAGAGGGACGACAGGCCTCCCACAAGCTCAAACCCAAGCTTAGAATCCAACAGCAATGATGAAAATCATTACTAATAGTTGAGCAGCTAATATACGTCTGAGGCTTTCCAATAGGCTGTGTGCCAAGGGGGTTACACGCCTCATACCTGCAAGGATCATGGCTAATGGATTTATTCCCATTTTCTAGAAGAGGAGACTGAGGAACACACTCGAGTTCACAACTTGTAAGTGGCAGAGGAGAGGTCAAATCCAAGCTTGCTTAACTCAGGAAGCTCTGTGTGTTCTTTCCTGTCATGGGGCTACCTCCACTCCCTTAAGGACATGGGCATCGGTGTGACTGCAGAGTGGCAATTGGCTCAGATGGCAAACACCCTGAGCCACGGCCCAGACTGCATCAGGGGCTGCCCTTAGGCACAACCACCCCATAGGTACAAGCAGAGCCTGGGGCTCTCTGGGGGCTGTCACCCCTGCCCAGATGCCCCTGGTGCTGCAGAGCCTCGGGACAGAACTAACCTCTCAATCAGCCTTCTCTTAATATCACGTGGGGCTAATGTATTTCCCCCCGATGGCCCTCGAACCATGCATGCTTTGAACAGCTAATGAGGCATGCAGGATGGCCCCGCATCCAATGTTTTCAAATTTCCCGGAGTGAGATAATGCTGAAGACAAGGGAGGGTACACTGAGTCGTCCCAAGCACTGAAAAGGTGTTAATAAACCTTAGCAAATGCTGATTAGAGGCAGCTGCAGCGGCACAGAGCCGCTGTTCTGCACACATGCACTGGAGGGCTGGCCAATTAAGCCTGGGGAGCTTCTCAATTTGGAAGTGATCCCAAGTCGGCAGCAGGAAGCATCTCTAGTGCCTCAGAGCTGCCCAGCAGGTAGGGCTTGCCCCGTGGCATCAAGCCTGAGTCTAGCAACAAGGGACATCGTGGGCAGGAAGTGCTTCGCAGACCCCACCCCAAAAGGCTGGAGAAGTCGACACACATCCTTCCCACCCCCAGATAACCTTTAGGTATCAGGTATGTAGGAATGGAGTCAAAATTTTCTCCAACACACTCACGCTTACAGCTGGTACAAAAACCCGTGGGATAAGAGCTTTCAAAATAATCAAGAGGAATGTAGTAGATGCTGCTGGTTCGGTTCCCCTACCCAGATCCCTTCCACCAGCTGGTGGACCCGTCTCCCCAGCGGATGCGCATGCGGGCGCTGCCTGACCCAGAAATACCTGAGAGGTCACATCCCCCTCTACAGGTGGCCCGCAGCCAACCAACAGATGACTGTGATGGGACACAAAAATCCAGCCCTTTCACCTCAAGCTGGGATAACCTCGTGGTGCAATGCCCACTCCAGAGCTCCTCTTGGGATCAGGCTGAGGCCAGACGTCAGCTATGCCCCCAGCTTTGTCGAGCTTCTTCCGCTGCCCTATCCTGCTTCCTTCACACCCTGAAGGACCTCATCTGAGAGCTGCCCCAGGATACATCACCTATGCAATGCCAAGCTCTGCTTTCAGGGAACCAGACTTACACAGGGGGAAAGGAGACGGTGAGAGTTACTAACGTTTGAGCACTGATAAGTGCAGGGCACTATTAGACATTTCCACACTCTGTTTCACGAACTTTCCTCAGTAAACTTGTGAGATATGGAATCATGGCACCATTCACAGGTAAAGAAACCAAGGCTCTGAATGGGAAAGGGACTTAGCCAAGGTCACACAAAGCCTAAATGGCAAAGGCAAGATCTGACCCAAGACTGGTTAATGCTGAAGTCAAAGCAAGTCTGTTTCCATGACACCATGTTGCTTCCCCCGTTTACCTCGTGCTGTGTGGAGTCAGAAGAAGAGAGAACAGAGCTTAATAGAGATCTGAAAAGATACAGAAGGCTTAAAGCTGACAGACCAGCAGGAAGAAAGAGAACTTCCCCACACTGCACTGAGAGGCTCAAATCACCACTCTGTAAAATCCCGTCACCCCCAATGGAGTCTACACTATTTCTTGGCAAGAAACTAATCGCTTGCCACCTCTCCAATTCCCAATTGTAAAGCATACTCTACATTTTAATTTAGGATGTATATTTCACCGGCCAATAGATTGAGCCCAAATGTTCCTTTGGGCTCCAGCCTACAGGAGCTCACTATTTCCATAAAGGTAAAGAAGGCTCCTGCCTGTGGCATGGCCTTCTGACATGGTCACACATAGTCTAGCTTAATTAAAACATCTCCGTGATGAACATCTCTGGAGAGGCAACCTGCTCGGATGGTGCCACCCAAGGATACCATCACCCCTAAGAAGGCAGGTATCCTAACTCCAATTCAAACAAGCCAACAGTGCAATTCCACTCCTGTAAGGCATTCATTACTGTCCCAGTGATCTCAGAGCTGACAGGCAGCATGCTGCAGCAGGAGTCAGGAGTTAAGGGAAGTCTCTTTCTCACAGTGTCACCTTTCTGCATCCATACACTCCCTCCCTAGTGTCCAGCAAGTCCTGGCTCTCATGGCCACAGTCAGAAACTCCAATGTGGTCTGCAGCCCTTTTGCCTCTGGCTTGATTTGATGTAACAATTTGCTGAGGATGCCATGGCGAGGGGAAGAGTATGTGCACAATCGGGGAAGTTGGGGTCATGCAGGACCAGGGAAGGGGCGCAAGGCGGGAGTGTGTACATGTTTATGTACTTACGGCTCCCAAATGAGAGCTATAAGCAGGAGGGGGCTCGGCTCACAGGGCCAGGTTTGCAGCTACGCCTGCTGCTGCAGACACAGTCACGGCTGCCGAGTATGCTCAGCCTCGATGTGGGCAGAATTCTAAGCAGGCCCTCGTATTTGGGAAGACGGTACTGCTCCAGACAACAGAGCCAGGCCCTTGAGAGTGCTACAAGTGACAGCACTTCCCTCCCTGACATCCTAAGCAGCCAAAAGCTTTCATGAGCAAGACCAAGCTCTCATTTCCCATTTCCAGTGGGGAAAAAATGCCCAGGAAGTGCAAAGCAAGGCAGCCCAGCAGCATCTTCATTTCCTGTGGACTAGAGCACTCCTCTACACCTCAGCTGAGATCTGATGGAGCCATAAGGGCGTTCCTGATGGAGAAAACCCAGAAAGCCCCAAGCAGGTGTTCGATGGGTAAGGGAAGAAACCATTTGCTCTTGGCCGTGGAGAAACAGGGATGCCCAAGAGGAAACTCCTAGGTCTCTGTGGGTCCTGAGATGGTACCTGATCTCAGCTTTGGAGCTAGAGGGACCATCTTTCAGAAGGTATATGGAATGGAAATCTGGTTATAAGCCCACAAAACACCAGATGCACCCCATGCTTACCTCATTATTTCCCCTCAGACTTCAGAAAAGTTTGGGGATGTTCGATAATTCTCTCTCGTCTGGGCCTGGGAGTAACAGGCATCCAGGCTTGGAAGAGAGCATGAGGGGTGGAGGGGTTGGGGGTGGTCCGTGCCAGCGCCCCCTGGAGGAGTAGAAAATAAACATGAACCCCTGACAGGAGCAGAGTTGCTCTGCGTGGTTCACACCCTCTACCCGGCCCCAGCTCTACCAGAGAGTCTCCTTCCAGACCCAAATCTTTCACAACAGAAGCTACTTCCTCCCAGCACAGCCCTTGGGGTCTTATGCTCAAATTAGGGTAACTGCTTCAAACTTCAGTCTGGCCAGGCTGAGATGGGCACAGGCTCCCCATCCTACCTGCTCCCACAGTCCCCCCAAAACCCTCACCAGGAGCCCTCACCCACACAGGTGTCTGGACGAGAACAAAGTTAAAGGAAATCCCAAAGGATACTCAAGCTCCCTTTTCTCCACAGAGGACATTGGGAAGTTTCCATCAGCCTTCTCAGAACCCCCAGAACAGCAAGGAAAGAAGGAGACTTCAGTGACATGACCCCTTCCTGTCCCCATGCCTCTACCCACCCACTCATTTGTGCATTGAGTGATGGTTCATCAAACATTCACTGACTGTGCCAGGCACTGAATTGGAGATGAACTAATTAGACACTGCTCATATAGAGATGCACAAGGATTGATCAGATTTTGTTCTCACCTTGGAGGAGCTCTCAGGCTAATAGAGAGGACACCATAATGAGGGAAGTGTCTGGGAAGGGCAGAGAACCACCTCATGCCCTTCCCTGTTCACCTAGAGCATCACCCAGGCATCAGCATCCCCAGGGGCCAATTTCTGCACCCTGCCCCTCGATTCTAAGCTGGAAGGTTGCAGGTGAATCTGAAAACCCACGGTGGCCTCTAGGTGTGCAGCCCTCAGTTTACTGACTTCATGTGTTGAGTCAACTTGTGTGAATGTTCATAATCACGTGGCCTGACTTTGACATGTGCACAAGAAGAACGGCTCAAGAATAAACTCAAGGGGAGCATCTTCCCAACAGGTACACGCAGGCACAGCCGGCCCAGGCCCAGCCTGTTCTGAGTGAGCTCCTCCCTGAGAGAGTAGAGACACTGGCCCATTGTCCAGAAACGATCAGCAGGGTTCTAGTGCAGCTCAGAATGTCTGCCTGGCGTAAGTGCCCAGAATTCAAATGCAGCAGCTGGCGGCACATGGACTTAGGGCCCAGCTCTGCCGGCCAAGCTGTGGCAACTCAGCGACTTACTGAGTCTCAGGTCCTTTGTGCATGAAACGGGGTCCACGGTGCTCTCTCAGCTGCACCATGATGGTGAGCAAGGCGCTTAGGAAATGGTAACTCAGACAGTAGCCTCGAAAAGCAATACTTTTCTTCAAATCCAAGTCATTTCCTTACTCTAACTTTACCCCATTCCATTAAATTTATACACCTTCCTTTTGACTAAACAAAGATTGATGCCATTCTTTTTACAGGTTATGGCAAGCACCTTCTGAGCAATGTGCTGAGTTCTGAGCTACCCGTGTGCTGAGGGAGGTGGTGGGGAGGTGGGGCAAGGACCCTGCCCTTGAGGAGTTCATGGTCTAGTGGAAAAGACAGAGCTACTCCTAAATGATCCATAATGGTAGTATAAGATGGTAGCCGGTGAAGAGAGGGAAGCCTAGATTTCCATGAGAGGAGCCTCCCCAGCCAGTGGGACGGGTGCTCAGGACGGCTACTCGAAGGAGACAGCACCTGAGTGAACAGTAAAGGATGTCAAGGAACAGTGACGTGAAGGAGTGTAAGGCAGAGGGCAGTGAGGAGGACAGGGCTACGGGTCATTTGATGCTGCAGGCAGGGAAGGGGAAGGGCAGAGGAGTGGGGGCAGTGGGCAGAGGAAGGATTGGCAGCACTTTGAGGACCTCATGGGGGCTAAAGGAACAAGATGTTACTCTGGGACACTGGAGAACCATGGCAGGGCTGTATGCAGGGGAGTGGCAAGCTAAGTTTTCTGTTTTAGACATTCAAGTTTAAGACAGTGTCTAGGGACTTCCTAGCTGGTGCAGTGATTAAGGATCTGCCTGCCAATGCAGGGGGCATGGGTTCGATCCCTGCCCCAGGAAGATCCCACATGCCAAGGAGCAACTAAGCCCGTGTGCCACAACTATTGAGCCCATGTGCTGCAACTACTGAAGCCCAAGTGCCTAGAGCTCGTGCTCTGCAACAAGAGAAGCCACCACAATGAGAAGCCTGTGCACCACAACGAAGAGAAGCCCCTGCTTACCGCAACTAGAGAAAAGCCAATGTGCAGCAACGAAGACCCAACACAGCCAACAAATACATAAATAAGTAAATAAATTTATTAAAAAAAAAAAGACAATGTCTGCAACAGTCCACACTTCAGCCAACTTCCCTCCAAAAAAATTTATGACCACTCAGACCAAGATGAAAATGGTAAATGAAGATTTATCACTAACCAAGGGCCTGATGCCAGGAGAAACTTCTGCAATTTGTAATATCTAAGTTGCTAAAAGAAGACTCATGGGAAAGACAATGCCTGGCCATTTTTCAGGCTAGATTTTTTTTTTCTCAGACAGTAACAGGTATTTCCTCATCTTACCCAGAGGACTCAGTCTCTCTCCCTCTCTCTCTCTCTCTTTCTTTTCAGTAAAGAAATACATGTTATGTTGTTTCAGGAAAAATAGATATGTTTTTAAAATAGCATAGGTCATACAGAGCGATCAACCTGATGACTGGTGATGACTTAGAGGGGTGAGATAGGGAGGGTGGGAAGGAGTCACGGGAGGGAGGGGATATGGGGATGTGTGTATAAATACAGCTGATTCACTTTGTTGTACAGCAGAAAGCAGCACAACAGTGTAAAGCAATTATACTCCAATAAAGAGCTTAAAAAAAATAGCACAGGTCATTAAAGACCTATAGAAGTAAAACACTACAGAAGTAAAATAAGATGTATCTATTCCAAACTCCTAAGGGAAATAACCACCTATCGAAACCCAAACCACATATCAACATATCAAATCAGAAGAAACAGAAAGATAACAAAAATGTAAAATAAAATATCAGAAATAAGACCAATAAAACATACATTTTAGGGTAACAAACAGAAATAAGCTTTCAAGCTGAGTCAAGAAATAAAATCCAACCACATGTCCACGTGAGGAGCCACACCGAAAACAAAGCAGCTCAGATCTGATCAATGTGGTAAGTTTCTACTGTGTGTTTTTCTTCATGTGTTTTCATCCCCCCATCACATATTTTTTCATGGTCTCAGACATCAGGCGAGACCAAGAAGATATATTCACTGCTTTGCTAGCGTAGGAGAGGAAGTGACACACTTGCTCTCACTTCACACACATAACTGCATCCCACAAAATGTACAGATTCCCGTACAGCACACACTGTGTCTACAGAATGGATAGGAGATGGAGCAAAAGGTCACATTATGAGCATGTGTATGAGTCTTCTTGGATGTTTGCAGAGTCTCTATTTTGCTAATCATTTTATTCAGAATTTACTTCACTTACTGAAATCTCGGGGGGTGTTAATGTCTCATCCTAAATCCCTTCAACAAGCAAAGATTTTTCCATTACTAGTGAGTTTACAAATGGGAAATATGAATGGAGCTCTTGCTCTGTATTTATCCCTTCTGCTCCAGACTCACAAAGCCACACATCTGGATAAGCAGGGGAAATGCCATCATTTAGCTGGATGTTTCCAAGTATTATGGCTTTGGTATTGGGTAGACGAAAAAATGGAATTTAAAAAAACTTCATCTCACCTCTGTCCCATCTGGAACTCGTGATCTGGGGCTAGGTGGGACTCCCCCTCCATGAGTCATTCCCTACTCCCTGCAGACAGAATCACGTCCTCTATTTTCTATGTCTCCATCTGCACAGACCTCCATTAAAGCATGGACTGTGACTAGGACTGGGGGCTTGTGTCAGTTGAAGGAGGAAGGAGTCTGTCCCCACCTGTAGATTGGGAGCTCCTGTGGCCCTCTGAGGATGTATCCTGGGAGATGGGTGTCAGGATGGGAGGCTGGTGAATGAATGGATGGAAAGCCGACAAATCACAGATGGGAAGAAACCTCGGCTTCAGACCCCGCACACCTCTGCGTGGACGTTAAGTGACAAGGACAATGGCTCACTTGGACTGGCCTGCAAGGCAAGCCCCGGGAACTTCGATTCCAAAGCTGAGCGGGAAGGTCCCTCTGAGGCTGCCCAGGGGGCTTACAGGAGACAACATCCTGACCCACAGCCAGCCTGGTGGCTTTAATGCTCTAGGGCTCCCTAAGACACAGATCAAGGAGGGACCTGGCAGTGCCACGGCTGGCACTCACCTCTCCCTTGGCAGGCCTGACCCTGAGCACCCACAGGCCATCTCTGAGGAAATGCAACAGGCCTTGATTTTCAACTTTGCAGCTAGAAAAGGGCTGCAATCACACCGCTTATCTTTTCCAAAGGCCAGGAGGCAGATGACTCCAAGGATATGCTTAGCAAAGCCCTGAAATGAATTTAACGGGTGACAAGCGGATCCTTTCCTGCCTGGGCTCCTTGCCTTCTTCTAGTTTCCTGCTAAAATGCACAGATGCTTCTTCACTGCAAAAACCCACAGTGTAAAATCTGTAAATTAGAAATGTCCACTCGTGGACGGTCAGCAGCTGGCCAGCCTGAGTGCAGTCGGGAGGGGAGCAGGTACTCCTTGTGGCTGCTTCTCCACACACCCTCTTCTGGCTCTGCTTCCCTCTCCCTCCATCCTTTTCTCCTTATCCTGTAAATCAGGGAATCATATCCTCTTTTCAAAAGCCTTTATGTTCTTAAAAGCCTTGTCTCTTGTCCTCTATCTCCCCTGAATAAGGAATAATACACGGGGTCAACTTGGGAATAGATGGTTCTGTCTCCAACAGCATCCCTTCCCACTATTCACGGAGCCACAGGTACCACACAGGGCCCAGGGCTGGCTCGGTGATGGGAGCCATGCACAAGGGCTTGAGAGAGGCAGACACACACCTAAACCCAGCCTTGGGAATGTAAATTGGTACAGCCACTATGGAAAACAGTATGGAGATTCCTTAAAAAACTAAAAATAGAACTACCATATAACCCAGCAATCCCACTACTGGGCATATACCCTGAGAAAACCATAATCCAAAAAGAAACATGTACCACAATGTTCACTGCAGCACTCTTTACAATAGCCAGGACATGGAAGCAACCTAAATGCCATCAACTGATGAATGGATAAAGAAGATGTGGTACATATATACAATGGAATATTACTCAGCCACAGAAAGGAATGAAATTGAGTTATATGTAGTGAGGTGGATGGACCTAGAGTCTGTCATACAGAGCGAAGTAAGCCAGAAAGAGAAAAACAAATACCATATGCTAACTCATATATATGGAATCTAAAAATATGGTACTGATGAACCCAGCGACAGGGCAAGAATAAAGATGCAGATGTAGAGAACGGACTTGAGGACACAGTGGTGGGGAGGGTCGGCGAAGGGGAAGCTGGGACGAAGTGAGAGAGTAGCATTGACAAATATACACTACCAACTGTAAAATAGACAGCTACTGGGAAGCTGCTGCACAACAGGGAGATCAGCTCAATGATGGGTGATGACTTAGAGGGGTGGGATAGGGAGGGTGGGAAGGAGTTGCAGGAGGGAGGGGATGGGGGATATATGTATAAATACAGCCGATTCACTATGTTGTACAGCAAAAACTGGCACAACAGTGTAAAGCAATTATATTCCAATAAAGAGCTTAAAAAAATAAAAAATAAAAGTAAATAAAAAATAAATAAACGCAGCCTTCTCCACAAAGCCCAAGCCCCCATCCCCATCCCGGCTTCCCAGGGCTTTGCCACTAAACCCCTGGCACCGTCAGCCTTCTCCCAGTACTCCCACTCACCCCCGCCCCCGGCACTGATGGTTATGAGGGCAGCCAGCAAGGCATTCCTCGCTTCTACAAACATGACCAAAAGACTGCCTGGACCAGGTCCTGTGTCAGGAGCTGCACAGACTCAGGGCCACCTCTAGGGGGGCTCAAGAGGTGTGAGCACAGACCCCTCCCAAGGTGGAGCTGCCCCTGTGATAACACAGCCCCAGGAAACCAAGTGACAGGCCAGCAGTGGTGGTTCCCTTCACATGGCATGAAGGGACTTCTTCATACTCCATGCCTTGTGCTCCCTCACCGGGTCACAGCACACATTTCAGAGACGTGAGTGTGGGGATATGGACCCTGTCACTTCCAGGAAGCCCCATTATCAGCCTCAGTGACTTGGACCAAATCACAGGGACTGTCTGGAGCGCCTGGTGAATCACTCAGCCTTGTGTCAGCAAATGGCCTGGATGGGGGCTGATTACCCTCTGAACACAGCTCTGAAAAGGAATTGCTAAGTCGGCCTCGATCTCCCTGATGGAGGCTGAATGCTCCAGACAGCAGGGGCAAGGGCCTCCTGCGAGCGGTAGGGCTCCGCACTACTGATGATTTAATCACCCGTTTTTCTCTGGGGCTTATTCCATGGCTCAGCCAAACCAAGGGCTCGGGGCACTGGGCTGGGGGGAGAAAGGGCAGTCATCAGACCAGGAAGCGAGGAAGGAAGAAAAAGGAAAAGAAATCAGGGTTCACTTTATGCACAGCTGTCTAAGGCCGCATCTATCTCCTCAAAGGGGAAGGAGTGGGACAGCCCAGCGTCTGAATCCCAGCACCACCCCTGGGGACCCAGCCTTCACCAAGACTGCTCAGTCGGTCTGAGCCTCTGTTTCCTCCTCTGTATATGGCAACATAGGGCACCTCCATCATGTGTTGGTGTCAAGATCAAATGATTTAATGATGCAACGTGCCCGGCACATACTGGGCTCTCCATAAACAGTCACCTCCCGCCTCAACTTAAAAGTCAGAGAAAATTAACATCTGCTCTGTGGGTCGTGTGTGTTATTTCCTTTCTGTATATCTTGACTGATCTCCCTGGCGGTGGGTACTGGGGGCAGGAAGATGAGAAGCAGCTAGCAAAGAAGTATGAAAGGACCGGCCAGAAAAGTAAACCCAAGAAGGAACTGTCCCAACGTCTAAGTGAGGAAGTGTTTGAGTACAAGGAAGTGATTGGCAGAGCCAGAGACTGTGAGAAGTGGGGTCAGATGAAGCCCAGCAATGAGCTGGCCTAGGGCCCACGGAGGTCACCGGTGACCACATAGGAGCAGCACTGGGATGGTGGGCATCGCCTGATTGGAAAGTGTCTGAGTCTGGATCCCCAGAAGCAAACTCTGAGACAAGGATTTAAGTGCAAGGGGTTAATTTGGGAGGCACAGAGAAAATCAGCAGGGAGTAGGAAGTGGTACCCAGAAGGGAAGGCAGTCAATGATGGGGTTATCAGGAAGCTTCCACATAATGGCTGGAGCGTCCTCCTGCAGGGAACACCTGAACACAATGTGGGCCTCAGGGTCACACCACCTGTGGAGCAGGGGACAGGATATCTATACACCAACTCCCATCCATTTTCAGTGGAGGGCTGTTCCCAGGTGTGCTAACGCCCTGGCACTTCCTGCCTGCCATGAGTGCAAGCAGAGCATGGCCTTTGACATTCCAGCAAAAATTCTTGGGCACAAAGAGGCAGATGGAGGCCGAGCACACTGAAATGGGAGGGTCTGAGGACTGTGGACCAGTCACTGCCAGCGCCTTCTACAGGGGGCCTCCACTAGAGAAGGCAGGGACCATGAAGTACAAATAGCAAGTACAGCTATTTTGAAGAGTTTTTGCATAAAGGGGAGCAGAGAAATGAGGCTGGAGATGCATGTGGGGTGAAGAGATGATTATGCAAAGGTAGGGAAAATTAAATTATAGCATATTCGAGAGCTAGTGAATATGATCCATTTTAAAGGAGACATTAAACCTAAATGGAGAAAGAATCTGAAAAAGAACAGATATATATATGTAAAACTAAATTACTTTGCTGTACACCTGAAACTAACACAACATTGTACATCAACTATACTCCAATATAAAATAAAATTTTATAAAATTTTTTAAATGCTTATAAAGCTGAATAAAGTATTGGGAACAAGAAAAAAAGGAGACATTAAGGATGCAAGAGTTCCACTCGAGTAGATGACAGGGAATAGTTGCCAGTTTCCAAGGAAAGGGGTTACCTTTATAAGGGCCCCACAGTGTTCACACACAGCAACAGGACAGGAGCCAAGGCTCCTGGTTACCGATGATGCAGGCCGGTGGGGGTGGCCGTGGCCGTGGCCGCACAGATCAGCTCTGTCCTCATTGCTCCTGTTTCCTCAGTGATTTAAAAAGCAAGGTCATTGGGACTCCCCTGGTGGTCCAGTGGTAAAGAATTTGCCTTCCAATGCAGGGGACGTGTGTTCTATCCCGAGTCAGGGAACTGAGACCTCACATGCCGCAGGGCAACGAAGCTTGCATGCCACAACTACCGAGCTCACGCATCTCAACTAGAGAGCCTGCGTGCCACAAACTACAGAAGAGAAAATCTGCACGCCACAACTAGAGAGAAACCTGTGTGCCACAACGAAAGATCCCGCATGCATCAACAAAGATCCCACACGCTGCAGCTAAAGACCCGATGCAGCTAAAAATAAATTAAATAAATAAATAATAAATCTTAACAGAAAAAATGTCATTATGCTTTATCACAGCTTTTCTGACAATTGCCAAACTGTGGAAGCAACCAAGATGTCCTTCAGTACATGAGTGGATACACAAGCTGTGCTACACCCAGACAAAGGGATATTATTCAGCACTAAAAAGAAATGAGCTACCAAGCCACAAAAAGACATGGAGGAATGTCCAATGCATATTACTAAGTAAAAGAAGCAAATCTGAGAAGGCTTCATGCTGTATGATTCCAACTATGTGACATCCTGGAAAACGGCAAAACTATGAAGACAATAGAAAGATCAGCGGTTGACAGGGGTTAGGGGAGGTGAAGGGAAATGAATAGACAGAGCAGAGAGGATGTTTGGGGCACTGAGACTACTCTGTATGACACTACAATGGTGGATACATGTCATTATACATTTGTCACCAAGCATGACCCCTAATATCACCTGTGGACTTTAGTTAATAATAATGTACCGATACTGGCTCATAGGTTATCATAAATGTACCCCACTAGTGCAGGATATTAATAGGGGAAGTTGGGAAGGAGAGTGAGGGTTATATCGAACTCAGTACTTTCTGTTGAACTTTGCTGTAAGTCTGAATCTGCTCCAAAAAGTACAGTTTATTAATTTTTTTAAAAAAGAAAAAAAGCAGCAAAAAATAAGTATAGAAGAAGAACTTTTGGAGAATTGAAGAGAGGACACTTGTGAAATACTCTTCTCCAGAGTTGGGGAATGAATGGCCTAGGGGCAGGCAGCAGGAAGGGCCTGTCTGATCACAGAGCAAGCAGATCACAGAGACCAGCTCCAGCCTGGCTGTGTGTTTTCCTCCAACCACACCCGACTGCCTGGGTGCAGCCGTAGGTGCAGAGGGGAGAGGGAGTTGGATTTACCCAGCACAGGAGTGCAAGCATGCTTCTTGAATGTTCTCCTTTGCCCCCATCCTCATCTCTTACCTGGGCCACTGTAAGAGCCTCTCACAGGTCCCCTCTGGTGAGACTCCATCCTTAAAATGACTGCCAGAGGGAGCTTCAAAGAAAACTCACCCAAGGGAGTCACTCTCCATCTTTGCAATCTCCGCTGGTGCTCAGTTGCCTACAGGACAAACACCAGGCTCCTAATACAACACACAAAGAAGCCTTTACCCACCCAGGCCCACTCTGGCTCTCCTGCCTCTTCTCCCCACCCTCCTCCACGCCCTCTGCTCCTGCCACGCAGGGTTTCCCAAGCCATGACTCTACCTTTGCACACACTGTCCCCTCTGCCCACTGTCCTGCCCTCTTCCTTCACTTTTATCCTGGATGCCCAGCTCACATGTCCCCTCCTGTGTGGTGCTTCCCCAGCACACTCAGGGAGAGTCTTCCTCGACAGTCTGAGCTCTCATGGTTCTGGAATCCTGTTTCCATTCCCATCTTTATGCCTGTGCAATAGAAAGGCTTGTTTGCCTTTCCGCTCCACTAGACAGGAGCTTCTGGGGGATGGAAGGTGACACGTTATTCCTCTTGTCACCACCCCCACCCCCAGCACAAAGCCAGACACCTGGTGGGGGCTCAGGAAAGTCTGTGTGATGACCAAGTGAATGGGTGAATGTAAATGGACGGAAATACCACTTGGCCCAGTTCCAACCCACACTTGGACTGTAAGGCAGCATTTTCTTCTTCCCTTGAACATGATCCTCTCATGCAGAGTCATTTCTCGAGCATCACTTGCTGGGAGATAGATGCATCTCTGAGAAGGGCACGGGGCTGCGGTGGGGCTCGCCCTGAGCTGACCAGATGCAGGCGAGCTGCCGCTGTCTCTACCTTCCCAGACCCAGCATCATTCTGCTCCCATCTCTACCCCATGGGCTCCTGTGAGGCCACGGTAAAGCACACTGAAGGTTTGCACAGTCGGTGCTTAATCACTGCCAGTTAATTCCCTTCCTTGCTGTAATGGGACAATTCTTGTTGAGACATCTGCTCCTTAAATCGCATTTCAGAAGCAGACATCCCCCCAGGTGATAAGAATGGCTACTGCTTACACTGCTTTCTCAAGCGATAGTAAAAGGCCATCCCACCTTCAGCTCCAAGTCTCTTGGCCATTCTGAGAAATGAAGAGGCTATCAGTAAGTCACAAGGAATATAAGTTATGCCGTTATCTTCATCACTAGGAAGAAGAATGAGAAATCTGCCACCACTGGCTTCAGGAATCAGGTCACCTTGAGCAACCCCACCAATGACCTCCACTCAGCACGGTCCTCCCGCGCAGGTGTCTACCTGAACTTCTCATTCCTGTGCAGAACAAATCCAACTCAGCTCACACTAAGTTGTGCTTCTGTTTTTCCGGCGATGAGACCCTAAAGCAGCACTGCTTTCTAGAATTGTGCTAGAACCCACAAGAAACTCTCCTAGTGTCCTTGGGCCAACAGCCCCAGTGGAGGGGACCAGGCTCTTCTCCTAAGTCTGGAGTCCCTCTGTTAGACCCTGGAGGCCAGCCTGGGTCTGGGTTTGGGGCATTCATCCCACCAAGCTGCCCTGAGCGCCTCCTGTGGGTCAAAGGGTCAGACCCTGGCACGGATGGGGGTGGGATGAAGAGGGGGAAAGGGGACAAGCCCTGAATGGACAAGCACTGAACATTCCCTCTCGTTGCTCACAGACCAGGTAGGGAAGAGTCGTGCACACAGATAAAGTAATCAAGGGAAGCGGGGGTGCTGAGGGAGCACAGAGGATAGGTGCCTTGCTAGGCTGGGAGCATCAGGGAAGTCTCCCCGGAAGAGGTGATTGCTGACTTGCATCTTAAAAAAATGAAAAGGCCTCACACCCACTAGGTTGGCTTCTATTAAGAAAAGAAAAAGACAAAAACAGAAAATAAATGTTGATGAGGACGTAGAGAAATTGGAAGCCATGTACATTGCAGTGGGAATGTAAAATTGTAGAGTCACTATGGAAAACAGTATGGCAGTTCCTCAAAACATTAAAAATAGAATTACCATATGATCCAGGAATTCCACTTCTGGATATATGTCCGGAAGGACTGAAAGCAGGATTTCAAAGAGATACGCACGTTCACATCAGCATTATTCACAAAAGCCAAAAGGTGGAAGCAACCCAAATTCCCCTCCGTAGGTGAATGGATAAACCAAACGTGGTCTATTCACACACTGGAATATTACTAAGCTTTAAAAATGAGGGAAATTCTTACACAGGCTTCACTATGGATGAACCCTGAAGACCTTGTGCCAAGTGAAATCAGCCAGTTTCCAAAAGACAAATTCTGTGTGACTCCACTTATGTGAGGTACTTAAGTAGTCAGAATCACAGAGACAGACCGGTGCTTTCCAGGGGCTGCAGACAATGGGGTAGGAACACTGCAGGGACGGCCGGGGAGACAGCTGGGCTGCCAACGAGCCTCGAGGGCCCTCAGTTTGTCCTGCTGGGCTTTCAGGGCTCGCCCAGCCCTGCGACGAGCTCTCATCCACCGGCATCCGCCCGCCCATGCGCTTCTGCCTCTCTCTGCCCATATCGCAGCCCCGCCACGCCACCCCCCGTCACGCCAGCCCCCAAAAGACAGCACATCCCACCAGGATGACAACTTACAACATCATCAGCAGATCATGCAGGCAAGTGTGGGGCAACGGTGGAACCAAGAGTACAAGTGGAAACGCCCCTAGAGCAAGGGCAGGAGGGGACGGCTGCTGGGGCCAGTGAGAAGCACATGCCCCTGCTCCGCTGTCGCCCACGGGAGCTGTGCTCTACAGGAGTTAAAGGTGACCCCCACCTGTCCCGAGGAGACAAAGTTCATAGAGCCAGGGCTTCTCAGGGAAGATCTCCTTCGTTGCCTGGCTCTCAAGGAAGGTGGTGGAAGCTAGGCACAGTTGCCTCCTCCCAGTGGTCCCCCCATCTCTGTGGGTCCCAGGGGTGCACAGGCAGAGAAAGGTCATCAGCCCCGTGCTCCCTGCTCATCTCATGTTCCATGGTGCTGGGCCAGGTGCAGGCTGGGGGGTAGGAAGGGTCCTGACGTCACCAGCAGGGTGCCCTACGAGCAGAACCCAGGCTCCCCGCCACTGCCATCAGGCCCATTGCAACGCCCAGTGCACTGACCTCACCTCAACCCACTGGCTCTCGGGCTCTCCATGCCCCAGCCCCACTGAGCATCTTTCTGTCCCTCAAGCTGACCAAGCCTTTTGGAGTCTCATCGCCTTTGCACATGTTGTCCCCTCCAGCAGGAGTGCTGCTCCTCCACCTCCCTAGGCCTGGCTCATGCTCATCCTTCATGCCTCAGCTCAAACGTCACCACCTCCAGGAGGCCCTCCCTGACCACCCAGCTATTCTCTGTCACATCCCCTGCTCTGTTTATTCACTTACTTATCTGCGGTCTGTCTCCTTCTAGCAGCATATAGTTGCATGAGGGCCAGGGTCTGGTCTGTCATTTTTGGCCTAGTACACAGACTCAGTACTGGGCAAAAGGAGTCAAAATATTTGTAAGATAAATGAATGAATGAATATTGTCTGCCAGGCACTTTTGCACCCATCATCTCATTTGATCTATTAGGAAATAGCTTTGAGATAGGATTTACCACCCCCACTTTATACATGAGGAAAGTGAGCCCAAGGAGACTGAGTGCCAGGCACACAGTGAGACAGGCTGGGATTCAAAGCCACATCTGTCTGAGGGTCCTGCAAAGCCCTCACGGGGACATGAGAAGCCAATGAAACAGCGTGCAAGTCTGTGTGTGTGTGTGTATGAGTGCCAGTGGCCCAGGTCTGGACACGGCTCCACCCCGCAGGTCCGAGAGCTCCTGCAGGAGAAGGCCCTCATCTTTTCCATGTGTTTGTGCCCAGGACATTCCACAGGGCCTTCAACCGAGCTTCAATAAATGTTTGCAGAGCTAATTGCAAATCCAAGAGCTGTCTCCATGTGAGTGATCGTTGTTTTAAGTTCCTGTGCTTTCTTGCATGTGCGTGTCAGGGGAAACGAGGGCACCTGAGCCTCCAGGGACTAACTTAGCAATAGCTTAGGGGTAAACAATGAATGTGTTGACATGGAGGACTTGGGGCCTGGAATCAACACAAGCTCCTGACGTCTCTTCAACGGCTCTATGCACTTCCAGTCTGGGCCTCTCCACCCTGCCTACTCTGTCACCTGTCTTTGGAAGATGGAATGTGTGTGTGTGAGTGTGTGTGTGTGTGTGTGTGTGTGTGTGCCTGGGATGTGTTGCTGGGACTGTTTTTGGTTGAATCTATGTGCAGATCTGAGTGGGTGTGTGTGTGTGAGTGTGTGTGTACGTCTAGGAGGGTGGAGTCTTATGTGTGAGGTCTGGGGGTTTCTGTGCATGTATGTGTATGCCTGTGATGTGTTACTAGGACTGTTTACAGTTGTGATTCTACATGCAGATCTGAGTGTGTGTGTGTGTGTGTGTGTTTCCTGCTTCCCCCTCCAGACTGGACATTCCTGACAAGAGAGACCAGCTGGGCTCCTCTGTTTTTTCTCACTGGCCACTTTCTGAGTGTCCGATAAGCACAACCCACTGATTTGTTAATTAACAGCAGGTGAGCCCAAGCCTCACCCTTCCCCTGGGTCCCGGACCACAGGGTCTCCCAGCATCACAGAGATGAGCACCCAGTCAGCCCAGACAGTGCAAGGGAGACACAGCCCTCACTTCTCCACCGCTCACCTCTCACTCCACCTGCCTCAGCTCCTGCCACCCTCCTGGACCACCGACACCCCACCCTGAAAAGGTAGCCCAAGTTTTCAAGGTTGCGCTCAGGCCTGCAGCACAGCCGCCAGCTCCCATTCAGGCCCCTGCAGAGGCTGGTCCTCCCCACCCCCTTCGCCCTCCATTGGCTCATGCAGAGCACGTTATGTGGTCAGTGCAGAAGGAGGAACTGTCTGCAGAGCCCCCAACACTGGCCGCCTCTGTCCTCACCAACAACTGCAGACTGTTCCAGCCCCGCAAACGCTTCCGTGGCTTTGTCTCCATTAAAGGCACAATCTTGCTCAACCAATTAATGAAGCACCTTTTCTCCCACAGTTCTAAAATTTCCCCAGAGCCAAATGTAAAGTGTATACAATTACACAGCCCACAGTTTGATAAAGGGAGGCTTACATCTTTAATAATTCTCAATGAAAGAACATCCTGTGAAAGAATTGTTTAATTAAAAGACAACAATGGGATAAAAGGCAAATAAAAAGGAAAAAGAGAGATCACAACTGTTAATTCAGAACTAAATAAATATCCTCCACTTGAGATCCTTAAATACTTTTCTTAGAGTCCAGATATACTTGTTTAGCATGCAAATGAATTCTAGCGTTAAACGTGCCAGAAAAATGAGCAACTGTGCTTGAACTAACTTTGTATCTCCCTGCTTAAAGAACACCAGACATGGGGGAGCACTGGATTTCTAGCTCTGAAGCAGTGACTCTGCTTTTCCAAGACAAATTTGGGATCACTTGAAGGAACTCTGGCTCAACCAAAAGGGGCTTGTTGGGGGCAGGCCATAGCCTTGACTTCAGCTTCTGGGGAAATGGAATAGACATACTCTCCCTTATTCTCCCCTCCCAAGTACAACTGAAATCCCCAAACGTTGTACAGAAAACAAACAGAGGAAGAATCTAAATAATGAAGAGAAGGCAGACCAGCGAGGGACCTTGGAACCCAAGGAATGTGGTGATGATGAGATCCCCAGGATTTTCTTTCTGTTTCATATATTTCAGTCTTGGAGTTGAAGAACTGGTAACCCAGGAACACCAGCAGGCATAGGCCAAAAAAACCAAACAAACAAAAAACAAAACAAAAAAAAAAACCAAAACAATAAAAACAAAGCCTGATATCTCTAGCCAAAGGTCCAGGAAAGGGGCAGCTTAAAAAGACAGAAAACTTCTGAACAGTAAACACTCTCCTCCAGCCAAACACCACAGAAAAAAATTGTGGCCCCAACCACACTCTGACCATCAAAGGCACAACAGAGACCCTAGAGGTCCACCTTCACCAGGCCGTAACGAGGCTCCTTTTCCTCTACCTGGATGGTGTCACAGAATCTCAGTGGGGAGTCAGGGCTTTTACCACTGCAAGGATAAAGAGGTTACACCTGTGGTTTTAGTGCAGTAGGGAACAGTTAACGGGGCACTCCAATTTCTCGCAGCCAGGGAGGGATCTGTGAGGCCTTAGTGGGGAGCCTACAACTCCCACATCTGCCCAGCAATAATGTGCGACCTCGCCTTCAGGGTCAGCAGAGGCCAAAAGGAGAATCAGGACTTCACTCTCACTTGGCAGTAACAAGAAAGCAAGCATCTCCCCAGAGGAGAGTCAGAAGAAACCAACGAAAACAGAAGGTTGACATAAGATTCAGAGCCTCAAAGTATAATGGCCAAAAACGTCCAGGATTCAAGTGAAAAATCCCTATTCTTACCAGGAAGAAATCAAACTGAACAAAAAAATACAAGCAACAGATCCAACACTGAGATCATGAAAATGGTAAGCACACCTTGGCAAAGACTTAAAGCAGCCATCGTTAAAAAAAAAAATCCTTCAATGGAAAATTGCAAATATACTTGAAACAAATGAAAAAATAGAAAGCCTCAGCAAAGACATATAAGATATCACAAAGAACCAAATGGAATTTGAGACTGAAAAATGCAATAACTGAAAATAAAGCTCAGTAGAGGGTTCAACAGCAGAATGGAGGGAAAAAAGGGAAGAGTCACTGAACCGAAAGATAGAACAATAGAAATTACCCAACCTAAACAACAGGGAGAAAATGGACTGGGAAAAATAAAAAGAAACATAGCCTCAGGAGCTTGTGAGACTATTAAAAAATATATCTACCATTTGTGTTGTCGCAGTCCTAGAAGGAAAGGAGAAAGAGGGTGGGGCTGAAAAAGTACGTGAAGAATTAATGGCTGAAAACATCTCAAACTGGGCAAAAGATATAAATATAAAGATTTAAGAAGCTGAGTGGGCCCCAAATAGGGGAAGCCCACATAAATCCATGTCAAGATACATCTCAGTCAAACTTCTAAAACCTAAAGACAAAGAAAAACTTATTTAAGGCAGGAAGAGATAAACAGCACCCTACCTACAGGTGAAAATCAATTTGGATAAGAGTAGATGTCTCATCAGAACTGTAAGGAAGTGTCACAACAAGTTTCAAGCGCTGGAAGAAAAGACCTGTCACCCAGAATCCTATATCCAATAAAAATATCTTTGGGGAATTATGGGAATATAAAGATATTCTCCATAAAGAACCTCTAAGAGAATTTGTTGCCAGCAGAGCTACTCTAAGAATGGCTAAAAGAAGTTCTCTGAAAAGGAAAAAAAAAGGATGAAAAAAGGTAACAGAATATCACACAGGAGAGAATACAATAAGCAAAAATATGGGCAAACACAATATACTTTCTTCTACCAAGCATTATAAATTATGTTGAATTTTAATTTATATTATTATAAATTATATTATTACAACACTGCCTGATGTGTTTCTAAATGTAGAATAAATATGTAAGATAAGATAATTATAAATTATAAGTGGGAAAATTTTTTTAAATAGAGGTAGAGTTTCAACATTTCATTTGAAAAGGTAAAATGTCAGTACCAGTATATTGAGACAAGATTGTGTGTGTGTGTGTGTGTGTGTGTGTGTGTGTGTGTGTGTGTGGAGAGAGAGAGAGAGAATCACATTTATAGCAATCAGTTCAAAAGCTAGGCAAAGAGATACGCTTAAAACCTCTACAGATTAATCAAAATGAAATTCTAAAAAATGTTCAAGTAATGAAGAAGGAGGGAGAAAAAAGGAAATAGAGAAACAAAAAACAGAAAAAGAAACAGAAAATAATAAATTAAATGGCAGATTTAAGTTCTAATATATCACTAAATGACATTAAATGTAAATAACCTAAATACAGCAACTAAAAGAGAAAGATTGGTAGAGTGGATTAAAAACCATGTGTAACTATATGCTGTCTACAAAAACAAACTCAGTTTTGCGTAGGAACATTGTTTCAATATAACAATACAGAGGTTAAAAGGGAAAGAATGGAAAAAGCTACATTATGATAGCATTAATCAAAAGAAAGCACAAGTGACAATATTAATATCAGATAAAGTAGACTTCAGAGTAAGGAAAGTCAACAGAGACAGAAGGGACATTACATAACGGTAAGAGTCAATTCACCAAGAAGACATAGCAATCCTCGGTGTTTACGCACCAAACAACAGCGCTGCAAAATGTGTAAAGAATAACTGATAGAACTGAAAAGATAAATATTCGAAGCCACCATTAGAGTTGGAGACTTCAACACATATCTCTCAACAATTGATAGTATGATTAGGCAGAAAATCAGCAAGAATATAGAAATATCTAGCAGTACAATCAACCAACAGAATCTGATACACAGCTACAAACCACTCCACCCTACAACAGGGGAATACACATTCTTTTCAAGTGCCCACAGAACACATACCAAGACAGACTGTATCTTGGGCCATAAAACAAATGTCAACAAATTTTTTAAAACTGAAATCTTACACAATGCATAGACTCAAACTGGAAATTAATAACAGAAAAATAACAGTAAAAACTTTAAACATTTGGAAACCAAACAACATACTACAACACAGTCCATAGGTCAAAAAGGAAGTTGCAAAAAAATACACCTAACTGAATGAAAATGAAAATACAACATATCAAACTTGTGGGACATAGCTGAAGTAATAATGAGAAGAAATTTTATAAAGCTAAAAGCATACAGTAGAAAAGAGGGAAAGTCTCAAATCAATAAACTAAGCTCCCACCTCAAGAACCTAGAAAAAGAAGATCAAAATAAACCCGAAGAAGCAGGAGGAAGAAAATAATAAAGATAAAACCCCAAATCAATGAGATTGAAAACAGAAAAAAGTAGAAAAGATAAATACAAAAGTTTGTTCTTTGAAAAGATCAATAAAATTGACAAACCTCTAAGTGAGAGTGACAAAGAAAAAAAAGACAAAATTACCAATATCAGTAATGAAACTGGGATATCACTATAGACCTGCAGACATCAAAAGGATAAGGAGATACTGTGAACAGCTCTACACATCTAAAGTTGACAACTTAGATGAAATGCATCAATTCCTCAAAAAACACAAACCACACAACTTATCCATTATGAAATAGATAATCTGAATAGCCCTATCACTATAAGGGAAATTAAATTCATAATTTTAAAACTCCGCAAAAATAAATCTCCAGACTCAAATAAAAGGCCTAAAGATAGAAGGGAAAGGAAGCTGCTCCCATTTGTAGGTGACCTTATTGTAAAGAAAACCACAAGGAATCCAGGAAAAAAATGATTAGAAATAATAAATGAGTTTAGCAAGGCCATATGATATGACATACATGCAAAAATCAATTATATTTTTCTAGACTAGCAATAAACATATGGTCACTGAAACTGAAATAAAATACTATTTATTATTGCCCAAAATGAAATATCTAAGTATATCTTAAAAAAATAAAAGAAAGAAGTAAAAAGAGAAAAACATGTATATGACTTACATACAGAAAACTACCAACTGCTGTTGAAAGAAATGAAAGGAAAGAAATCTAAATAAATGGAGAGACAGCACGTCTATAGACGGGGAGACTCAACACAGTAAAGATATCAATTGTACCCAAATTGATGTACAGGTTTAAGTAATTCCTATCAAAACCCCAGCAAGATTTTCTCTACATACAGACAAGATTCACCTAAAATTTATTTGGAAAGGCAAAATAAGTAGAATAGCTAAAACAATTTTGAAGGGAGGGAAAAAAAAAACAGAGTGGGAAGAATTGCTCTACTCAATTTCAAGACATTATATAGCTACAGAAATCAAGACTACGCGGTATTGTTAGAGAGAGAAACACACAGATCAATGGAACAGGATAGAGAACCCAGAAACAGACCCACACAAATGCACCAAATGAATCTTTAGCAAAGGTGCAAAGTAGTTTAACAGAGGAAGAATAGTCTTTTTAACAAATAGTGCTGGAGCAATTGGACATCCACTGACCAAATAAATAACAAATAAATAAAACTCAAACTAACTCTCACACTTAATACAACAATTAACTCCAAATAGATAACAGATGCATATACCCAGAACTATAAAACTTTTAGAAAAAGAGTAGGAGAAAGTCTTTGGGATGCAGGCATAGGCAGAGAGTCCTTAGGCTTGACACCAAAGGTATGATCCACAATTAAAAATTGATAAATTGGGCTTCATCAAAATGAAATTCTTTCTGTAAAAGATTCAGAGATGTTTCTTTCAAACAACAAAAGGATGAAAAGACATACTGCAGACTGGGAGAAAATATTTGCCAACCACATATCTGTCAAAGGCCCACTACCTAGAATATTAAGAACTCACAAAACTCAACAGTAAAAAAAAAAAAAAAATCCAATTAGAAAACGAGAAAAAGACATAAAGAGACATTTCACTGAAGAGGGTATACAGATGGCAAATAAGTACATGAAAAAATGTTTAACATCTTAGTCACCAGGAAGATGCAAGTTAAAACCACAGTGATCTATTACCACCCACCTATTAGAATAGCTAAAGTAAAACATAGTAAAAAAAAAAAAAAAAAAAATAGTAACAACATCAAATACTCATGAAGATGAGGAGAAATTAGATCATTCATGTATTGCTGGTGGGGATATAAAGTGGTACAGCCACTCTAGAAAACAGATTGACAGTTTCTTCAAAATAAAACAAAACAAAACATGCAAATACTACATGACCCAGAAATTGCACTCCTGGATATTTACCCCAGAGAAGTGAAAGCATGCTCCCATAGAAACCTACACATGAACGTTTTCAGCAGCATTATTCCTAATAGCCAAAAACTAGGAGGGGGGTGGAACATGTGTCTTTTTTTTAATAGTCCAATCTACCTCTTCTCTACCACCAATATTTTTCCTAAATTATTTTTTTTTAATTTTTACCTTTTGACTCCCTTCACTCATTTCTCCCACCCCCCTCCCCACCTCTGGCAACTACCAATCTGTTCTCTATATCTATAAGCTTGTGTTTTTTGTTTGTTTCACTTCGTTTTGTTTTGTGTGTGTTTTAGATTCTACATATAATAGAGGTCATGCAGTATTTGTTTTTCTCTGACTTATTTCACTTAGCATAATGCCCTCGAGGCCCATCCATATTGTCACGAATGACAAGATTTCATTCATCTAATGGCTGAATAATATCCCATTGTATATATATATATATATATATATACCACAATTTCTTAATCCATTAATCCATGGACATTTAGAGTGCTTCCATATCTTGGCTATTGTAAACAATGTTGCAATGAACATGTGGGTGCATATACCTTTTAGAATTAGTGTTTTCTTTTTCTTTGGATAAATACCTAGAAGTGGAACTGCTGGATCATATGGTAACTCTGTTTTTAATTTTTTTTTAGAAACCTCCATACTGTTTTCCATAGTGACTGCACCAATTTACATTCCCACCAACAGGTCACAAGGGTTCCCTTTTCTCCACATCCTCACCAACACTTGTTATTTTTCTGTCTTTTTCGTGATAGCCATTCTAACAGGTGTTAGGTAGTATCTAATTGTGGTTTTTATTTGCAGTTCCTTGATGATTAATAATGTTGAGCATCTTTTCATGACACCGTCTTTATGTCTTCTTTAGAAAAACTTGTATTCAGATCTGCCATTTTTTAATTGGATTGCTTGCTCTTTTTACTATTGAGTTGTACTACTTCTTTATATGTTTTGGATATTAGCCCATTATTAGACATAGGTTTTGCAAATACTTTCAATAGGTTGCCTTTTCATTTTGTTGATGGTTTCCTTGGCTGTGCAGAAGCTTTTTATTTGATATTGTCCCACTTGTTTATTTTTTGCTTTTGTTGCTTTTACTTTTGCTGTCAGATTCAAAATATCATTGCGAAGGCTTATGTCAAGCAACATTCCCACCAGCAATGTATTAAAAACAGATGCGTTTTAATAAGCAACTAAACAAACTGTGATATATCATGCCATGCAATCATGCCCAATAATAAAAGGAATGAACTATGAATACATGCTACAACCTGGATGAATCTTCAGAGGATCATACTAAATGAAAAAAGG
Organism: Hippopotamus amphibius kiboko; assembly: GCF_030028045.1. Classification (NCBI taxonomy): domain Eukaryota; kingdom Metazoa; phylum Chordata; class Mammalia; order Artiodactyla; family Hippopotamidae; genus Hippopotamus; species Hippopotamus amphibius. Next base: position 52,623,403 of record NC_080190.1, on the reverse strand, counting down.
TACTTCCACAGGCTACAAGCTGTATAATTCCATTTATATAACATTCTTGAAATCATAAATTACAGAAATGGAGAATAAATTAGTGTTTGCTAGGGGTTCAGGAAGGATAAGGTATGAGAGAGGCAGATATAGATCTAAAGGGCAACGTGAGGAATCCTTGTGGTCAGAGAAATGTCCTGTACCTTGACTGCATTGATGTTAATATCCTGATTATGATATTGTATTACAACTTTGCAAGATGCTACTACTGGGGGAAGCTGGATAAAGGTACATTGGGTCTCTGTATTATTCATCACCTTTGCAAGTGAATCTCTACTTATCTCAAAATAACAAGTTTAATTTAAAAAAAAAAAAAAAGCTGAGAGGAGGGAAAAGTCCAGCTTCAGGATGCCAACCAACATATCCAAAGGTCACTTGCATGAGTTCCAGAAACTGCAGAAACAAGCAGCCCAGTTCTTGAGACTGTGTAGCTCATGGCACTGGAGGAAGAGAAAACAGAAGCAGGATTACCCTCCCAGAAGACCACTTCTGTGAGGCACCCAGATGGCACTGGAGATGCTGCCTGGCATCCCATTATGGCCACTGTCTGTTGCTGCCCATCACAGCACCCTGCCTTGAGAGGCTGCGGCCATGAAAGGGAGAGGATGGCAGAATCACCCAGTTCCTAAGGTACAGCTCTGGCTCATGAAAACACTGGCCAGATAATGATGGTGAGGCTGGGTCACTCTGGAAGGTACCTTCTAGGCCAGCCATAGACTCTGAACATGCTAAGTTGAAAGAGTGCCAAGCAAGCCTCTTGTCCAGTGTACATTCCGGAGAACCCTAGGTTTACAAGATATTCTGGGGGAAAGGATTCAATGGTCAGATTAGTTTGGGAACTGCTGCATTTTGCATGCCCTTCTTGACAATCCGTAGTGCACACTAGCATACTGAAGGCACTAAAAAGTCCTACCATAAACAATCTGCCAACATTTCATAGTTTGATTGGCCAGAGAAATCTATGCCATATAACTTTCTTTTTGATTACAAGAAGCATGCTTTGAAAAATGATGATCTACTCCTAACTTCCACTAGATTCAAGAGACCCAAAAGAATGGTTGCTGGCCTCTGCTTGGACACATGTGGCAGTAAGGAGCTCACCACATCACTCAGCAGTCCCTTCTACCAGGGGACAATACAAGTGGGTATGGTTCAAAGAGCAAAGGCTCTAGAGAAAAGCAATCATGTACCTGAATTTGGCTATGAGGCCTTGAGCAAATTATATAAATGTTTTATTTCCTCATCTGTAAACTGGAGCTAATAATGTCTGCTTCACACAGTGGCTATGAGGATTCATTAATTACAACAATAACGATAATATCAATCTTTATCAATCCGTTACTATGGGCCATGTACTGAGCGCAGTGGTCTCCACCACCCTAAAAGCAGACATCCCCATCATCAGAGGATGAAGCAGAGGCTCAGAGACGGTAAGGAGCTCCCCAACAGTTCCATTGACACAGGTAGATGGTTGCACTGGAATCTTAACCCAGACCCATCCAACTGAAGTCTGTGCTCTTAAACAGGGTAAATGCAAAGCACCCAACATACAGTGGATTCTCAGCAAACATTTTGTCCCTTCTCACTCCTAACTTACTAAAGCCCTGTTAAGGACGTAGTGCCTCAATTTAAGCTTTGCACCTGGGTGTCCCCTGGTCACCCCAATGACACCAAGGCCCTGGTTAATGGTGCCTCAATTCCACTGAGCCTCTGCGCAGCCTTTCATGGCCACCCCAGGAAGCCTGGGCTTCCTGACCCACCCTGGCCTTTGTCCCATGATGTGGGGCCCACAAAAGCAGTTGTCTCGATCCTCCAGAAATCAAAGGGCCAGTTTGAGGGTATAAAAAATAGTGCCAAATAAACAGTCCAGTATATCTTTCTTTGTAGAAGTATGCCTTAATCAGTTCAGGCTGCTATAACAAAATCATGTAGATTGGGTGCCTTAAACAACAAACATGTATTTCTCGATTAGTTCTGGCGGCTAGGAAGTGCAAGATCAAGGTGCCAGCAGATTCAGCTCCTGGTGAGAGCTCTCTTCCTGGTTTGTAGAGGGCTGCCTTCTTGCTATAACCTCACATGGCACAGAGAGGGAGCTCTGTCCTCTTCCTCTTCTTCTAAGAACACCAATCCCATCAAGGGGCTCCACCCTTATGACCTCATCTCAACCTAATTACCACCCCACCTCCAAATACCACAACATTTGGGTTAAGACTTCAACATGATTTGGGGGTGGGGGTGTGGGGCTGGCAGACACGAACATTTGGTCCATAGCAGAGTGTTTCTGAAGGGCACATCCTCAGGAGTGAAGTCAACAGGGATGAGAACTTTTTAATATAATAGATAGAGCTACATTGCCATCCACAATATTTTTACCACTTTATACTCTTGCCAACAGTCTGTGAAAGGGAACATTTGCTTACAACTTCTATACAGAAATAGCAAAATGTCCAAGATACGTTACTAAATTAAAAAAAACAAGCAAATGCATACTATGACCCCAACCTTAAAAAAAAAAGAAAGAATCAGCTATAATTGCATGACACGATATATTTGGGGAAAGATGGGCAGATACACACAGAACCCTTGATGGTGATTCTCTCTGAAGGGTGGGAGACAAGCCTTGTTCACTTTTCATCACGAAGGGATTAATCATGGCTGAAGTTGATACAACTGTCTCTCAAGTTTGTAAGCAGAAGGAAAATAGTCAAGGTACTTTTCAAGAAAAAGAGAACGTGACAAGGAACTAACTGTGAAACAAAACAAAAAATTCCAGATGTGAAGTAAATGCAATCGAGTGGCAATTCTCCAGCGTGGCTTATCACCAGAAACCATCTCTTTCTTTTCTACAAAATGAATTTAGATGAAAATATTCCATAAGAGAGCAGTTTCTCGACCCAGCTTTGCTGACCATGGCACCTCTGTTCTGGCAGCATCCAGGTCTCCAAGCACACCCCCATGTCAATGTAGTTACTAGACTCCTGTCCCGAGTGAAAGAAGTGCATGCTTCCTATTAAAACCATGATTTTTAAAGCACCCATATTCATTCCACCTTCAAACAAGTATTGTTAACGTTTCTGTTTAACGCCCTTCCAGACTTAGTTCTATGCAAAGATCCCCAGGATCTCTTTCACAGTTGTAACACGATGATGTGTCCAATCTTATAGGTTGCCTTCCCCCTCACAGTCTGTGTGTGCACCTCATGGAATTGGGCAAACATTCATGGAACAATACTCGATCACTCGGCTATACCATAGTTTCCTTACCACTCTCCTAATGTTGGCTCTTTAGATTATCACCAATTTTTCATTCAGCTGTTTTGAACTACATCGTGCAGAAAGCTTTCTGGGTAATTAAGATAATCCCTTAGGAGAGATTCCTAGAAATGGAATTACCAAGTCAAAGGGTTTAAACATTTTTATGGTTCCAGGTACACGTTACTAAATTATCTTCCAGAAAGTCTTCACCAGTATACAGTAGAAAAGGCAAACGTTCATTTTACCAAAGTCTCATCAGCACTGGGTATTCTTTAATTGAGTGGTGAAAAATGGCATCCTGTCTTAATTGGCTTTGCTTTGATTACAGCTGAGGTTTTAGTGATTTTCCATATGTTTGTTAACAAGCTGCTTTTCCTCTTGTGATTTGTTTGATCATGTTCTTTGCCCATTTATCTACTGAGAATGATCAGTATCATATTTAAGTTTCCCTAAGCCCTCTTTGTCACCCTTCTGCTGTGACTCCCCTATTTGTTGACTGCTTTTGGTGCCCACTTGAAATAACACTAGTTATGAAATTTTAGATCTATAGAGCACTCAACAAAGCCCACCTCTGGTTTAATTTTCACAACAGTCCTGTTTGTAGGACAGATGGGATTTGTAATCCCTATCTGACAGAGCAGAAAGCAGAGGTCCAATGTGATTACATTTCCAGGGCTACATGAGCACTAAATAGCAGGGCTGGGACCAGAATGTATCCTTCAATTTCAAGAGGCAAGATAGTGCAAAGGTTATAAGTCCAGTTCTGCAAACCAGCTCTGCCCTGACAATCTGCACCACCTTGAATAGGCAGACCTCTCCAGGCCCCAGGAATAAGAGCAGAAATTTCCTCCCGGGGCAGGTGAAAGGCTCAGATGAGATCATGGACGTACAAAGCTGAGCACAGAGCCTGGCCCACTGTAACTGCTCCATAAATCATTAATTCCATAAACACTTGCTGATGCCTTTGGAGCCACTCTGCTGGGCCCTGGGAATGCAGCGATGAGAAGGAGATCAGAGTCTGGGAGGGAAAACAGACAGACACACTGCTAACTGCCAGTCCCCGTGGCAGGTCTCACAGCACATAAAAGGCACTGAGCAGCCAAGACCCAGACTCCTTGCCCCTCACCAAGACAGAATCCATCACTCAAGGTCAAATTCATCATTCTGATCTTTCTCATTTGGGCAGTCTGGCTCCTTCAGCCCAATGTCATCTATAAGGGGTCATCAGACCAAAAAAAAATGACTCATAAATTTTCCCACGTCCCATCCATCAAGCCCTCCCTCCACGTCTCTGCCCTTAGCAGGAAGAGCCTATGTTTTTCCTGAACATGTGCTTCTGTGATCTCTGCCCAGAGGCCCAGCCACCCATCCTCAGAGTCTGACCACTTCAGAGTCTACAGAGAGCTGCCCTTCTGGGGTCTCAGCACATAGGGGCCACTAGTGGCTGGAGGTAGCACTGAACAGCCACTCGTGTCCTCAAGGCTGTGCCTGACTCCTAGGGAGCTGAGAGGGGTGTTTGGGGATCACCTTCAGCACCCCCATGGGACTGAACCCTAATCTGGTCAGTTATTCTGACTCCACAGCAACTCTGGTGCAAGAAAAGAGGCCAGAATGTTGAAACTGGCATAAAGGGAGGTGCAGAAGCAGTGCAGCATTGAGGAAACACACGAGCTCTCAGTTACAGAGATCCTGGTTCACCAGATGACTCTGGGCAAGGGACAGTCTCTCCCTGCCTCAACACCTTATCTCTGAAGTCAGAATTTAAGTAGATCTTGCTTCAAAGGTCAATCATGCAAATTACTGCAATTATTTATATAACTGAATCCCCAACTCTCCCAGAAGCATTCAGTCCATAGAGTGATAAGAGTCACCAATTACTGAGCACTTCCTGTGTTCAGGACTGTACTTTAAGCACATCTCCTAAATTCATCTCAATATATTCTTAGCATAACCTCATTCAACCATTAAGTCAAACATTTATTGGGCACTTTTCTAGGTGCTGGAGATACAGTAGCGAATGAAACAGACACACGTCCCTCCTCTGGTGAAACTTACATTCCAGTGAGGAAAAGAGAAAATAAACAAGGCTAAATAAATAAAATGTGTATTAAGTTACAGGGTCATGAGTGTTTAGGAAAACAATAAAGCAGAGAGGAGGGATACCAAGTGTCAAGCTGGGGGTTAAAATTTTAGGAGGTTGGTCAGGGAAGGCCTCCCTGGGAAAGCAACAGTGACAGTTTCGATGACTGGTAATACCCCCTCCTCTCCTTCCATGGGTGGTATGTACTGCACAGCCCTACTTGCTTTGACAAATGGGATATTAACAGACATGACACAAGCTAAAGCTTGAAATATGTACATGCAGGCACTTGCCTTCTTATGCTCTGGCCACGGCCAAAGAGAGCATCTTAAGGATAGAGAACTGCTCCTCCAACCTCAGCCCCAGCCTAGATGCCAGGAAGCAAATTCACAGGTGGAAGCAAAACCTGCCCAGCCCAGCCTGGATGAGTCACCCCAGCCAGCCTGCAAGTATGCATGAGATGCTGGATGCCAGTGAAATTTTGGGTTTTTTGTTACGTAGCATGATGTGGTCATATTGGTGACTGATAGAGAGATTCTGGGGTAAAGACCTTAAGGAAGTGGGAGAAGGAGCAATGTGACTCTTTGGGGAAGACTGCTGGGCAGAGAGGAGAGCAAGTGTAGAGATCACACCTGGCTTATTCAAGGGACAGCAAGGAGGCCTGGGTGGCTGGAATGGAAGGAACAAGAAAGACGGCAGGAGGAAGTGAGGTCAGAGAGGTGATGTGTGGCTATATCACGTAAGATGTTAGAAGTGGGATGACCATATAATTTATCAACCAAACCAGAACACATTTTTAAAATTGACGTATCATTTGCACATAGTAAAATAATTCTTTTTAGTGCACAATTCTGAGGCTGATAACCTTAGACAGTCATGTACCAACTCCCTAATGAAGACATAGAACAGTTCCATCACCCTTAAAAATTCTTTGGCCTCTTAGCATCAATGTCTCTAGCAGTCCCAGAAAACACTGCTCAGTTTTCTGTACTTCCGCCTGTTTCAGAGCATCATTAAAAGGAATCACGAGTATGAGGCCTTTTGCATCTGGCTTCTTTCACTCAGCATATGCTTTTGAGAATCGTCCCGCATCTCTATGTGTGTCAGTATTTTGCTCCTTTTCAATGCTGAATAATATTCCATAGTATGGATGTACCACAGCTTGTTATCCATTCACCAGCTGAAGGACACCTGCATTGTTCCTAGTTTGGGGCTATCTTGAATAAAGCCACTGCAAGCACTGACATACAGCAAACCAGGACAATTCTGAGGGTGAATAATTCTTTTGGGACCAGAGGTGTAAATGGGGACCATCCCATGAAGATCAGGAAGTGTGTTCACTTGATTTAGGTCAAGGTTGAGACTCTGGCTGTTCCCCTGGAAAGATGGGGAGCCATGGGAAGATTCTGAGCTGAGTAATGACGTGACCAGCTGGCATTTTATTTTAGAAGATCATTCTGGTTACAGGGGCCAAGGGCAGCAGCAGGAAGGCCAATCACAGGGCTACTGCCAAAATAATGGTGGGACAGACCAGGGAGGTGGCCGTGGCAGCGGTGAGGAGTAATCAGACTCCAGATACACCGAAGGGAGAGCCAACAGAATTGTCAATGGGTTAATTATGAGGTGTGAGAGAAAGAAGCATCAAAAACAACCCCAAGATTTTTGATGTGAGCAAGTGAAGAAAGGGTGCTTTGCCCATTTTACAGAGGAGAACACTCCAGGCTTAGAGAGGATAAGACATGGGTTTGCTCATGAGCACACATCAAGACAGCAGAGCCAGGACTGTGTTCCAGCAGCCAGCTGCTTGGCGCCACCACACCATTTGCCTTACGTCAAAAGGAGGAAGAAAAGTTCTCCTCCCAAGAAGAAATCACATGCCAGGAGTCCTCCAGACACAATTCCACTCTGACAACACAAATGTGCCCCATCCAGGAAAGACCCTGCCTAGGGGGAGCTGCCAAGGGGCCCCAAGGGAGGGAGCTGTTCGCAACCAGAATATGAAGCCTGGGGAAGGGCTGGGGAGCAGAGATACAAAGTGAGGACAGATAAACAGTAGGGGCTGGGGGTCCTGACCACACCCCACACACATCAGTGCACTGAGTCCATGCACTGCAGGAGGATGGCTGGGAAAGAGGCAGTGCGGGATTCAGCCAACACTCTGCTACCCGAGGTTGTCCACGGCAACCTGGTTCCTTCTGAGGCCAGAGGTCCACGTTGACACCGAATTCCCTTTGGGGCCCAGGTGGGTAATTCTGGTCCCCTCATTAGTGGCCCCTGTGACAGAGGCCACAGCCCCCTGCCTACCCATGGGCCTCAGCTCAGTGCCCGGGGCTAGATTCACAGTTTGCCACATAAGGAGATTCTATCGCACCCCCAAACCACAGGCCGCCATCCTGGCTCAGGTGTCCAGGCTCCCGAGGGCAAGTGTCAGCCCCAGGAGCTGGGAGTCCCTGTGGAGAAGCAACGACACTGCAGACAGGAGCAAGAGGTGGGAGCGGAAGGGGGGGCTCCCTGCTGCGGCATAAGCACCACATTTCTGGTGGGGTGGCGGACAGGCCCCACCCTCTCACGTCACAGTATCCCGCATCCTTCCCTAGACAGAGTTCTTAACAAAGGATACACCCCGCACCCCGAGGGTGGCAAAGCAGAGGGCAGAGTCACGCCGGTACACAGCCACCTCCTTCTACCTCAGCCACGGCACCGAGACAGAGAAAATCATTACTTAGCGCTGGTGGGCCGAGCCCTGCACACTGGGAAATAAATTAGTCATCCGATGACAGATGCTAGACGGACACATCCCTCAGCGTTCCCACTCCCCACCTCTAGACGCCCACCACAAGTTGCTCATCTCAGATCTCCGGAGGATGGCTCCCTCTGCCGTACTTCCCTCGTAAGCACTGCTCCTTGGTGTGGCCCTCAGAGTCTATTCTGACGACACACGTGCGTGCGCGCGCTCACACACATACGCACTCCTGTCTGTGCAGAGGTAGATGGGAGCCCCCTCCACTAGGTAAGGCACCATCCCACTGCCTGCCTCCGTCTTTTCAACATCATAGAGTTGACGAGAGCAGGGTCTTGGAGACACGTGGACTAGGGTTCAAATCCAAAACCTGCCACTCTCTGGCTGTGAACTTGGTGGGGGTTACTTAATCTCCAAGCCTCAGCATCCTCACCTGTAAGACGTCTCGAGCTGTAAGAAATGAATGTGCTCGTGTGTACACGTGCCCAGTAGATAGAAGACCTCAGTCCTCTTGCAAAGCTACAAGCTAGCCCAGCTCAGAACCTGGGGTGCCACGGTGGGCCCGTGCCCATCCCACACCTGCGAACCTCCTCAGCTCTGTGGGTAAGCCCTTAGCAAGTGTAAGGGTATCCGGGCCTCTCACACCTGTATCCTTTAACCTATGGGGTTGGGGGCACAGCTCACAACCACTTGCTTGGCCAGGGGCCTAGGGTCCCCTCCCAGGGTACACGTCCCTGCTGTAAGGACAGGCCGGACAAGGATATGCCCACCATGGGCAATGTGTCCCAAGGCCCTAGGCTCAATGTGTTCCAAGCCCCTAGGCAGCAGAGGCAGAGAGGGAGGACCAGAGAATAGCTCGTGCCATACATCTGAGGGAATCCTCAGCAGACCTAACGCCAAGAGCCATCCATGCTTCCTCTGATGGGACCCAGCCTACCCCCACCCTGGCCCCCCAAGACAGTGGGGCTCTGTCTCTGCCCCTTCAGTTTCAGACACTCCTGCACCCAAGTTCCCACCATACTCAGATTCAGCTGAAATTCAGCCCGATGCCTTGCTCCCATGACCTTCCAGAGCCCAGTGGGGTGCACTGGGCCTTTCCATGCAGCTGGCGGTCAGACAGCACACTGGACGGCAAGTCCCAGGCTGTGAGGCAGGGAGGACAGGACGGCAAAGGCTGCAAGCGAGAACGGGGAAGCCAGCAAGACCTACAGCAGGTGACAGGGCTGCGGCGCGTCCCACATCCCCTCATGCCTCCACGTGCTACTGAGATGAATTTACCTGACGCATCAATCCAACCCGCTTCTGACTTCATGATTTATTCACATAATTACACCTGAGTTTTAAAAAATGCTGATTTACAGCTGCTCTAACATCTGGATGAGGATATCACTGCATTCCTTCCCAGGAAGTTGAGGAGCACTTTGAATTTAATGGGCTGTGTTTTCACAAGAAGTGTTACCTTTCCTTGGATACCTGGGAAGAAAGTGGAACAATATGGGCAATTTGGTAGCTTTCATTTGCTCAAGAAGACAGTGAGGGAAGGGAAGGTCATTACCAAGTCATGGTCATTTCCCAGGGGGGCATAGTATATGCCCATTGCCTAGGTGTGACAACTGAGACCCAGAGGTATTGATGGCTCAGCCCAAGGCCCCACAGTTACTTAGTGCAGAGCTGGTCAGGAGCATGTCCTTGTTTACCTCACTGCACCATGCTGTCTTCCAAGAACATTACAGATGTGCTCACTGTTCTTGCCTCCTGCTGCTTTCACTCTATTCTCAAGCTTGAGATATACCCTTCCGAGGCACACAGCTACATTATGTTGGGAACATTTTTCTTCAAGGAAAGCAGAGCACGATGGGCCAGCTGCCCCTTACCAGCGGTGTCTTTCGCATATGGAGGCCTCATTCCCTATACAGCAAACATTTAGTAAGACTCTTCTGCATGCCAGGCACCGGGCTAGCCCTGTGGGGGGAAAGGTGGCCATACTACCCTCTGTAGCGCAGATTAGAATCTCGTGGGCAAGACTGACAGTAGTCAAATAATTATGTGTCTGATATATCATCGCAGAGTGAAACATGCACTCTGCAGGAAAAGCCCAGGGTGCCATGTGCGTATCTAACAGGCCCAGCTATGGCAGGACACCCAGGAAAAGCTGCCCCAAGGAGCAATGATTGGGCGGAAATGGAAAGGATGATAGGCATTAGTGAGGTGTGCAAAGTGGGCATGGGAGCAGCAGGGGCTACTCCAGGGAGAGGAAGCCAGTGTGAGAAGGTTCTGGAAAGGCCAGTTTTCTCATTTGTAAAAGGAGGGCGCTGATACCACCACGGGGAATGGTAGCCAAGACTACGATGGTGCCACGCAGGAGACTGGCACCCTGACTCTTTTGACTCTGGAAATTTCCCATCAGCAACAATCCAAGGAGGAAAATAAAACCTGACATATGAAGATTTTCACTGAAACACTGTCCAAAAAAATTGACTGAAGAATTGGAAACAGTTGCAATGTCCAATAACAGGAAACATCAGGTAGGTTATGGAACATCAATTCTTTGTCTCAATGCAATCATTTAAAATGATCATTAGGAGGGCTTTGCAACAACACAGGAAATGTTTATGCCAAGATGTTAGGTCAAAATAAAGCAGAACACAAAATTGCATCTAGATTATGCGGGACTCTATATGAAACAGTTGCACGTACGGTTAGAGAAAAATATAGAAAATGAAAAAGGGGACTAGGCTAGGCAGCAAGGTTATGAAATTCATCCTGATATTGTCAGAATGCTTTAAAAATAAGCAAAATGGGTGTTAGAGTAGGAAGAAGGACTTGTGTTCATGTGTGAGGATGGGAAGAAGGACCTGCCTTCAGGAGTGGGGATGGGAGAAGGGACCTAGATCTAGGTGTGAGACAGGAGGAGGGGCCTGTCTTCAGGTGCTGGAAAGAGGAGAAGGGACCTGCCTTCAAGTATGGGATGGGAGGAGAGACCCGCCTTCAGGAGTGGCATGGGAGGAGCAAGACAAGTTCAAGTTAAAGTTCTATTCCTGGGTGGCGCACTTGGGCCATTCACCTCTCTGATACCTGCTCATTGATGAGGTGAAGGTGGGGATGTCTCAGTGAGGTCAAAGAACACGTCTAGGGAAGCATTCGAACAGGATGGAAAGTTTGAATGGCAGAGTGGAGGTGGAGCAGTTCTGGGGCTGGGCAAGCTCCAGGGTGAGGTCACGGGAGTCGGCTGCTAAGATGGATGCAGAAGGTGAAGACACTCAGAGGTGAAGAGGAAAGTGAACTGATGATGAAAAGGCAGAGGTTAAGGGAGGGGTGAGGTCTAGCAAAGAATCCTGAGATGAGAGCACCCAGACACCTGTTGGGTTGAGGTCAAACCTACTTACAGAAAACCCCAAGTGGACACACATGGATTATTGCACTACAGGCCCAAGAAAAGGAAGTTTTCCCTGTGCAGACACAGCAGGAACATTGAGGCCTTGAACCCAGTTGTTACTCCTGGTGCTGTCTCACTGAGTATGACTCTTATTGCCGTAGGTAGCCCCTGACACTGGTGCTGATGCATCCCGGGGCTCACAGGCCTTCAGCCTGTGGGTTCCCATGCCTCCAGTGTGCTGGGCATCTCCTTCCTCCAGGCACCCAAGACACCAAGCTTCAGGGGCATGTCCAGGAGCTTCCAGAGGGGCCCCGAGCAGCTCACCATCCAGCTGCATCCTCTCCAAGGCCTCACATTCCCCCTGCTCGCTTGTTGGTCTGAGAGGTAACCCAGCAGTGGGCTGGAGCCCTGCACCCCTGCACCAGCCCAAAGAGCTCTTCTGCCTGAGAGCGCTGACAGCAGACGTGTGTCATGATAATATCCACAGCTATCATGACCATGATCTGAAAGGTGTCCCCTGAAATCATCCAACACACAAGCAGCACAAGTGTTAGCTGCAAGTCCTGAGCCAGGCTGCCAGACCAAACCCTGGCCAGGTTAGTAATCGCTTTGCACATCCGTTTTCCCAAATGTATCCCCAAATAAAATGGGGATACATTTTGTTTACATCTCTACCTTATAGAATTGAGGGGATTCAATGAGAAAAGACACAGAAAGTGCTCAGAAAGTGCCTGGCCGGTGGTAAGCCTCCACAGATATTAGCTGTTATTATTACTGCCTGCTTGGAATGGAGCAGATGATCATCTGTTGTCCTCTGGCACTGGAAACATTCATGAGAAAAGGTGTATACACACACATGCAAGCACACATACACATAGGCACACACACACACACACACACATCTGCCTGTACACACATGCACAGGCGATATTTGGGAACCAAGCTCTATCTCTGTCCAGGAGCAGAACCTCTGGGGTTGGGAGGGGAGCATCGCCGGCCCCCACACCCCACCACCTGTATCAGACCACCATCTGCCTTTCTCCACAGAGTTGTTTACATTTTCTTATTTGCCTATCTTCTAGTCTCTCTGATTTCCCACATTCTTTGATTTGTCCGTCCTGTGTTCAGCAGGGGAGGTCTTTGATCACTCTTAAAATTCTGCCAGCACTTTTTGGAAGAGGCCCACGCCTCAGAGGGCCCACAGGTGCCTGCGAGTCTGGCAGTTTTTGTGTTTGATCACTCGGTCTCCCCGCGTTATTTCAGGGCAGCCTTTGCCACAGCTGGCTTTCATCCATCCCCACCCTGGCCCTCTTCCCTCTCGGAGCCCCTTCCCTCCCTCCACGCCATCATCGGAGTTTGTTCCTCGGCCCAGCCCTGAACACCGCCCAAGTTCAAGAAATCCAAATATTCATTCCACTTTGCCATCTCCATCTTTTGCCTTTGCTTTCCTCCTGACCCTTTTCTAAGCAAAACACTCTTCCAGCTGTGCTTAGAGATTGTGTATCTATCAGGACACACATTTGCCTTCCTGTTTATCTTGCTTTAAGGTGTCTTCCCTTGTCTGTAAGTCAAAATAGCCATTCTCTAAACTCCAGCAAGGCCTCTGCTTAGCAGCTAAGCAGTGAACAAAGGAGAAAGTAGCACACTGACGTGCAAAGAGAAAGAGAAACTACGTGTTCAGCGATGATCGCTCGCTCAACCCAGCCCTGCCAGGTGTCAACGTGGCTCACAAAGCTCTCAGCAAAGGGCTTGGGTGTCCAGCACACAGGACCTAACTGACCTGCCCCACAGGGGCCTCTGTCATCAGGTCCAGGGGCAATGGCCACCCCCGAGGTCACAGTGGCCAAGCCATGCCAGCTCCATCGCACACACAGCTCCACAGAAAAACAGCAGTGCTCACTACTCTGTGTCCAGTTAGCCCTTCAGCCCCAGCTGCAAGCAGTAAGGCCTGGACATCATATAATGGTCCCACCCAGATGTGCATCAGATCGCCTGGGGAGATTTTTAAGCATGTAATTGACTGGTCTGAATCCTACAGCTCCCTCCTAATTGATCTAGAGTGGGGCCTGGACCTCAAAGCTCTCTCAAGCTCTCTAGGTGCCTCTGTTGTACAGGCCAGGGTGAGACCACTGTGCTTCCAGGAGCTGGGACACTGGAGCCAGGTGGCTGGGATCCAAATCCTGCTTCCACATCTACCTCCAGCACGTTACCCAACCTTACCAGGCCTCAGTGTCCTCAGCTATAAAAAAGAATCAAAATAACACTTCTAGTATATAAAGTAGAAAAAGCATGTAAAGAACCTAGCACAAAGTAAGCACTCAATAAACAATTAGTACTCCAGTTCCTCTTTCATCTCACAGTCATCCCATCCCAAGTCCAATTCTCTCCCAGTCCACCAGGCAGCCTCTGCAAAGGGCTTTTCAGAGGGAAATGGAAAGGCCTCCTGGGTCTGAGGAGGGAATGAGGGGTAGACAGGGCACCACAATGACTTCCAGTCTCCACCGGTGAAGGTGGTAGAAATTCAGGAGGAGAGGTGAAAAAATCCTGTATCTCTTATATCCAGGCTCAGAATTGAGCACCTTGTCACCTCTGCTGACATGCTATTGGCCAAAGCAAGACACACGGCCAAACCAAGCCAAAGCACAGGAAAGTATACTCCATCCACCATGAGGCCATAGCAAGGATATGATGAAGAATTGCGGGATAACTATTCAACTGGCCACGCCCAGCCTCTGCCCTGCAAGAGCTCCCCCTGGCCTGCACAGGGAGTGCAATGTATCAAGAATAATTGCACACAATGTGTTTTTGCCCCAGTCATCAGGGTCATTTGGGACCCAGAGTCTTTTCTAGCCAGAAGGGAATGTCCCTGTCTCACTCCCCCTGCATACGTGTCCTATAAATTAGACCCAGCATTTTTCACTCCATTTGACAGGTGAGAAAGAGGCAACTTAGCGGGATAAAGGGGTTTGCCCAAGACTCACTCAACTGTCACAGGCCTCCACTATTATTTGCATTTGGTGAAAGTGTTTATTTGAAAAAGAAAGTGGATGTGGTATGTGTAGCTTATTAGGCTAACAGAAACCAAAGCTGGCCTGGTCAATCAGTCATGCCATTTTAGGAGCTCAAAAAATTCAAACTGATGAGAAGAAGCACTCATGATCTGCCACAGCCTTAGTCCACAGGAAGGTACCATCTTTTGGAAAGAAAATGCAAACTTCCGGAAGACTTCCATGTTCTGAGCGTGTTACAGGTACTGTCTCATTGAATTCTCCCGAGAACCCTGTGAGATGCTGCGAGGTGCTGGCTCCATTTGATGGATGAGGAAATGGACAATCATAGCAACTAGAGCCCTTGCCCTGAGTCCCACAACTGACGGGTGGCAGAGACAAGGCCGCAGGCAGATGTCTTCTGTTGCAAGACCTGAGTTGCCACTGAATGCCTTAGATGACAACACAGGAGTCATCCATGCTGGCCCAGGCGAGGACAAAGCACAGGCCAGGCCAACAAGGGACAGATGGGCTCGCAGAGAATCCCCATGCCACGTCTGTAGGATGAGAGGTAGCCCTGCTCTCACCCACAGCCTCCTGGAATGGATCTCATTGGCCAGTCGCAGGAATACGCATTCTCTTCCCAGCTCCTCAAGTGAACATCTGTTTTTCTCAAAGCTGTGAATGTCATGTCAAGAATTTCCAATTACCTTCCCCTTGGTTTTATTTAGCATCAGTGTATTGGAGGCATAATTAGTCTGAGATGAAAACCTGTATTGTTCCCTTCTCCTCGGCAATGAAATAGGTTTCCAAATGTGCTAACAGAGAGGATCCTTCTCCAAAAATGACAAACAGCAAGTGAAGGATGAAAGCAGGAGTGAAATACAGATTGATGACAACTGTGGCTGAGTTAGGATGGGGGTAGGGAATGTGATGGGGGAATCTGCCAAGGAGCTCCAGCTCCTAATCTCACCTCCTCCTCACCTCCTAATGAGGACGGGCCTTTTCTGAAACATAAAAGTGATGCTGATGAAGATGAAAGGCCAATTCCCACTGATATGTTTCCTAATGATACATCTTGAGAACGAGGCACCTTTGGGGATTGCTGAGTGTGGAGGTGTCGTGAACATTCTTCTCTCTAGGACTGGCCATGCTCAGAGCCTGGGGGCCTTGGTCGAGGTGTGTAGGTTTCCCATTGGCCAGGGTTACCGAGAATTGAGGGGAAATAAAGATAGACACAGATTTTATGTGTAGAAAATACCCCTAGAAGTTGGGTATTCAAGGAATCAAGACTCAGAGGCTCTCGTTGACCCCAGATCTTGTAAGAGACAAGATCTCTAGCCCCTGATTTGTCCAGTGCTTGTCCAAGCGAGTCTTCAAGGATCCTATCTGTATGATATGGGCAGTGATATCCATTCTGCTCCCACTCTTGCCTTCTTACAGTCTCACCCCACAGAGCAGACGGAGGGATCACTAAATGGAAAACAGGTCATGTCATTGCCCTAGAAAAACCCTCCAATGACTTTCCTTCACACTTAAAATAAAACCCACTTCCTCACCTGGGCTGCAGAGCCCAGGAGGCGTACCCTCACCCACCTCTCTCACCTCACCATGTCACTCTCTCCTCCCCTCTCTCACTAAGCTCCAGCCACACAGCCATTCTCATTCTCTTCCTCTAACCAGCCAGCCTTTATTCCCACCTTGGGACCTTGACAATGGCAAAGGTCTCCCTTACAAGAGCAAAGGCCCTCACGGGCCTGATTCCATCAAGTAGGTCTTAGCTAAGAAGTTGAAAGCAGCACCCAATCACTCCATGTTATGTCATCCTATTCTGGGTTCCTTATGGATATCATGTGATGTCATCTTGCTTTTTGCTTCTTCTTCTTGCACCTAGAATGTAAGATCCATAGCTGTGGAGACCTCACCTGTCTTATTATTCACCATCCCCAAGCACCTTGCAGGGTTGTAGAGCATCTGACACACAGGAGGGACTCAATAAATACTGATGGACTGAAGACCAGTAGGGAAGCTGGTGGGGTCTGGCTTACCAAGAGGACCACAAGGTGAATGCATACTAGCTTCAGATAACCGAGGGACTGACATGGGGAAAAGAGTAAAATCGTTACGTGGCCCAGAACATGGGTCTGAGACTAATGAGAAGCCATGGGACAGATTTTGCCCAATATTAAGTACAAGCTCTGTCACTGTCGAGCTGCCCAATCACAGAATGGGTTTTCGCAGTAGATGGTGAGTTCCACTTCTCTAGAGGTGTGTAAGCAGAGGCCACTGCTGGTGCCCATGAAGTCAAGAGATGAGCATCCTTCTAAGTTCCTGAGTCCACAGCCATCAACAACATCCACTTGGGTTTCTTCTATCTCAGTCTTATTCTCCCATCCCCATCATAATCCCCTGAGCAAGGGCAGAGGCTCTTTCTCCAGCACAGCCCCACAACACCTTGTACAGGGCAAGGCCATGGTGACAGACGGAGTACACATGTCCACCAGACATGCAGTGGAGTAAACGTGCCTGATTTCCTTTAAGGTGAAAGCAGGAGGCTCCAGACGGGGCTGTCTCCATGGGGCCCCATGTGGAGGTGGGCACCTTCCTGGCAGGGCTGAGCTTGTGGCCTGTGCCTTTGTCCATGGACACAAGCCTAGAGAGTGGACAGGGGAGGAGGTGGAAGAGGAAGAGATGGCAGTCACAGAGCATCACAACCTGCAGTCTGATGGCTTATCTCAGTCACTCCTCCCCGCGGCCCTGAGAGGGGCTGACGTGACTTCCAGCCCCAGACAGGAACCAAGGCTCCGGGAAGCCAGGCTTCTGGTCCAGTGCTACAGTAGGTCTAGCTGATGCTGAGAGTTGAGCTCAGATCTGAAGGATGCCATGACCTGCAGTCTTGACACCTTGACCCCCAATGGCACAGACACTTCCCTCCCAATTTTAGATCAGTTGGAAATATTCTCAACTCATTCTGCCTTTTCCTCTCCCTTGTCTCCTGAGAAACAGAGGCCCCTTCAATCCCCCCAGGTCAAGCCCAAATCAGAATTACATTCAGTTCCCTATTGTTTCATCCAGCCTCACACCTGTTCAGAAGGAAGCTGGTTGAACAAGTACATTCACACGCTCTCCCCTCCCAGCCCTGTGCAGGCACAGAGCTCCTTGTGCATGCCACAGCCTCCTTCCCAGCACCTGGGACAGGCACTCATGTGGAGGCATTCAGCGCTGATTTGCAAAATAACCATGTGTCAGGACAAATCATGTCAGAATACCCCTTCCTCCCAGCCACTAACAGGGACCCAATATCAGCCACTGTATCTCCTCCACTTCCTCAGGCTTCCTGGGCTGGTTTGTGGGCTTTGGTAGGAATGAAAAATAGGGGCAGAAAGAAGGAGGAGCAAAGAAGAGAAGCAAGAGCACATGTGGACTATAAAAGGTGATGTATCTGGAGAGTCTAGGGAGACGGTGGCTTATAAGAGACAAAGAGGGAGAGAGAGAGACAGAGCAGGAGGATTCTAAGAAGTGTTATTGTGAGTTACGAACTGGATCTTCTCATAGTCTTCAAATGATTCCGTAAAGAATTGTTAAGCACATCATTATATTTCCTGTTTTTTCCCTAATGTGACTTTACATAGAGACAGGGACACGGGAAATCACCAGTTATATTTGGATTACAGATGAATGAAACACTAGTCTCCAGCGAGAGTACCTCTGACTTACTACGTTAGCCATATGTAGAATTAGTCACACAAAGAAACTTAGCTCCTTATTCATCTCACAGTAAAGTCTATTACCCTCCCCACCACAGAAAGAAAAGACCGTCAGTGAAAATTCTGCAACTGTAAATGTCTATTTTTGTACTCCACTATGAAAGAATCTGTGGATATATATACATATGTTTAACAAATTTTATTGGTCATGCTAAAACCTTTTTAAGCAGTTGAATGAATGAAGAAACGAATGAGAACCCAAAATCCATTGTTCAGCTCACAAAGTCACAAGTCTCTGCTACCTCTGTGAGAAATGATAAGAGCCAGGACTTCTGAGGTAAAGATTTGCCCTGTGTTGGGCACCTCCTTACATGTATTAACTCCTTTAATCTTGACAGCCATCTAGGAGGTAGGTAATAACAGTACCTGCATTTTGCATGTGGGAAGAGTGAGACATTCCCTTTGGGTCCCACAGCTAGGGCTGGAGCCAGAATCCCAACTCAGGAGGATGCTTCCAGACCCACGTGCTTAGCTACTCTATGCATCTTGCTTCCTGAGCCAGCTACCCCACTACACAGGGTCAGCCCCATCCCAGCTGCTCCTGTCAGAAGTAGCCTGTGAGCTGGTGCCCTAAGAGGCCAAAACGTGCATACCTTGTAATAGCTTAGGGTTAAATGGCAGAAAAATCAACCAAATGCAGTTGTCACCTTCTTGGCTGTAATCAATAAGTGCTTACAAAATTTTATTTCTTAGAAACACAATGATGACGTGAAAAATAGGTATTTGGAAAGCACTGAGCCTCGAATATGGAGGCTGAAGCATGTCTGCAATGCCTCTACCCCCAGAATCTGTCTTGCAAATGCCCAAAAGTGATACTGCTCTCTTCCCTTTTCCTCAATAGAGCACTCAGGGAGGAGTCCCAAGGGTGAGAAGCTAGAAGGGGCGGTGTTGAAACCTCAAGCAAATTTAGCTTTTCTTAAGACTTCCCTGGTAGCACAGTGGTTAAGAATCCCCCTGCTAATGCAGGGGACACAGGTTCGATCCCTGAGCCAGGAAGATACTACATACCACAGGGCAACTAAGCCCATGAGCCACAACCACTGAGCCTGCACTCTAGAGCCCACAAGCCACAGCTACTGAGCCCACACACCACAACTACTGAAGCCCACACGCCTAGAGCCTGTGCTCCACAACAAGAGAAGCCACTGCACTGAGAAGTTCACGCACCGCAATGAAGAGTAGCCCCCGCTCGCCACAGCTAGAGAAAGCCCGCACGCGGTAATGAAAATGCAACGCAGCCAAAAAAAAAAATTTTAGTCTGTCTTAGACCCCAGGAGGCTGCTTATGGGTAGATGATATCCACAAGCAGAGGGCTTCTCAAGGGCTAAGAATGTGTCTCACTCATCTTTCTATTTCTGGAGATCAGTGTCAGGTCTGACACACATGTAAAAGTCCACATGAAAAGCGCTTGTGGGTTTGACCTTAATCAAGTTGAATTGAATGGCCTTCTCGGCTTCATAGAGTGAAGAGCATGGAAGATGCAAGACAGACCACGTGGCCGGGGCTGTGGCTCCCTGAGAGGACATGGAGCATAACCCCCTGCTCCTTAAGTGTGGGCGGCACCCAGTGGCATCTTTCCAAAAAGGACAGGATAGAAAAGGGAAAGAAAATATAACTTCATGGTGAAGAAACTTGACAAACACAACCTGAGCCAGATGGTCAAGGTCAATGACAAGAGTGATCAGTCATATTGATGGCATGCTCTTTGATGTGATTTGATGAGAATGGCACTCTTCCTTCCCCAAAGCCATAACCCAGTCTAATCATGAGAAAACATCATACAAATCCCAGCTGGGGAACATTCTACATCATATCTGACCAGTGTTCCTCAAAATTGTTAAGGTCATCAACAGCAAGGAAAGTCTGATAAACTGTCACAAGCAAGAGGAGTCTAAATGATGACTAAAGCAATGTGGTGTCCTGGATGGGATCCTAGAGCAGAAAAGGCACAGTAGGAAATCTGAATAAAGCATGGACTTTACTTAATAAGAATGCATCAGTAATGGTTCATTAACTGTGACAAATGTACAATACAAATGGATGATGCTCATAATAGGGGAAACTGGGTGTGGGGTATATGAGAACTCTCTGCACCATGTTCATTATTTTTCTGTAAATCAAAAAACTATTCTAAAATTAAAAGTTTATTTTTAAGAATTGGAGTCTCATCCTCAATTCTGTACTTCCAAAAGAGTCGTCAAAAGTGTTCCCTTTTCCCCGATTATTCCTGCCTTCATCAGTGCTATGTCATCGCTCACCCAAATATTGCCACCACCCTTCCTCCCTGGACCCAGGCCCCCACCAAATCCACCCTGTTCCCTGAGCCCACCCAGAGCTTTCAGCAACACAGACGGGATGAGGCATGCCCATGTTGCGATGGCTCCCACGTCTTCAGGATTCATTCCAGTCCCCAGCACTGCATTCGAGGTCCTTTCACAGCCTTGCCTCCTACTGTTCCTTTAAATGCCTATTGCTCTTTCCCCAAAAAGCTATTCCTCCAGCTCCCATGTGCTTCCCTCCCATGCTCCTGCACTTGCTGATCCCTCACCTGGGATGTCCTCTGCCCACTATTTACCTGGGCTGACTCACACCTCTCCCTCAAGACTCAGCTCATACACTGCCTCCTACAGAAAGCCTGCTTTCGCCCTGGGATGGAGATGCTGGCTTTGGTGGACATCCCAATCATACCTACACTTAAATCTATTCTACGAGGGTGAGTCAAATATTATCCGCACTCTGGCTGTAGAATTTATGTGATTAACTTTTAGAAAAGACAAATACATCATTTTTCAACACAATCTCCTTGCTTCTTCAATACAACGTGTCCATCTGTCAACAAGCTTTCATATTCCCTCATTAAAAAAATATTTTAGAATGAGCTGCCAGCCACAAAGTCACGCTTGTCTTCACTTCTTCATCAGAAGTGAATCTTTGTCCTCATAGGGCTGTTTTCAGGGGACCAAACAGATGAAAGTCTGATAGAGCAAGATCAGGACTATGGGGAGGATGCTTTAACAGCTCAAAACGAAGTTTTTGCAGAGTGTCGACAGTGTGGGCAGAAGTGTGCGGACGTGCACACCCTCAAACCGCAAAAAAACGAATCACTGCACACTGCTCTTCTTTTGTGCAAATCACAAGTGAGGCATCCATTTTTGCTCGCACCCCAGTTACAAATGAACTGACATAACGTGTTCATACCTACACAGCAGTGACAGGGGAGACAGTAGCCTTGAACGGAAAGCGCTGATAAGACAGTGCAGCTAACAGAAGTTTTAATAATAACCAGAGTGAGGATAATTTTTGACTCACCCTCATATATTGTTGATGGTTGCCTACTTTCCCTGAGGATAGGCACAGTGCTCTTACCCATGTATTTCTAGTGCCAATCTGCACCAAATGTTTATTTAACAATGACTAAATCACTAGGGGGTAAAGGTAAGATGAAAAATCATAGCCAGCATTCCAGGACTTTTGTTCCTGGGTTTGAAATTACAAAATCTACTCTTCAGAGCCCCATTATCCTCACAAGAGTCCTATGTAACCACATTGCATTATATGGCACTGTAATGGATTACTAGATTTAATTATAGCAGGATAATTAATGTCAAGGTATTGCCAGTTTGGACATAAATATTAAATATCACCTTCAGTGTAACTATTCTCTAACTCTGTGATGACTGGGCTTGGAAATACAGTTTTTGATGAGAAGTGCCTTTATCATGGGGGAAGTGATGCCAAGTAGAACATCTGGTTTGCCATCTGTACCATCCTCCAGGAAGCACGCCTCCACCCTGGCTTGAGGCTGGGCTCCTGGCACCCCTGACTCTAAGATAGGCCCCATCTCTTATACAGCCAGGCGCAGACCACCATACCTGGTCTTGCTCTGGCTGAACCAAGGACCTTAGGCAGAGGAATTTCCTTTTTTTTTTTTTTTTTTTTTGGGGGGGTACACCAGGTTCAATCATCTGTTTTTATACACATATCCCCGTATTCCCTCCCTTCCTTGACTCCCCCCACCCCCCTCGAGGAATTTCTTAAGGGATCTCTCTAGGACCCTTGGGAGGTTCCCAAGTCACACATCCCTTCATGACCTCAACTTACCTCCATAACAAGAAGTAAGAGCAACCACAAGGAAGGAGGGACTCTCAGAAGCTACGTCAAGGCAGAGACAGCACAGCCAGCTCAGGGAGGGGATGCGACACCTGCTGCTGACCAGGAAGGCCCCACCTCGGGCCTCCACCCCTCTGCCATGCCCTCTCCTCCAGCCACTCACACGTTTGGCCCTGGCTCTATCTTTAGAGTGATTGTGATTTCATTCTGTGCCTTGACAAAAAAAACCATTGTCTCCGGTCAGTTGCCTTCAGGCCACTCTCAAATGCTAGGACAAGGAATGTTCACACCACAAAAGCCAAACACAGGAAGCAGTGTGCCACTCTAGCCCCTCTCTCTCCCTGGATCCAGCCAGGACACAGGAAGAGAGAAGCCCCAGCTCCCTCCTGGCTTGCTGGAACATTTGTAAGTACTAGATCCCTGAGCAGCCATGCAATAAATCCTACTACCCTAAGGACACCATGCCGTGAGGAAGCTCAAACTCGTGTATTCAGAGAGACCACATGAAGAGGGAGAGATGCCCAGCCAGCCTCCAGCTTCTCCTTCCCCTCCCTCTTCCAGATCCAGCCACCGTCTGACAGGAAGAGCTTGACAGACCTCAATGTCAAATTGCCCAGCTGAGTGAGCCCTTACCAAATTCCTGACCTAAAGAAAACATGAGAGATAATAAAATGATTTTTGTTTTAAGCCACTAAGTTTTGGGGTGGTTCATCACACAGTAGTAGTTAACCAGAACAAAGGTCCAACATCAGAGCCACTGCAGTGAACAAACAGTTCTCAGATACACCTCCCAGTAGACAAAATTGACTTCAGCTTCTCATAGTGGTCCTGGTCCCACTGTGGGGCAGAGAAAGATGCTCTGTCCCTTCTCCGATGCATGGGTACTCCTGCTTAAATGTCTTCCTGAAACATTTATTCATACCCCACAATCACAAGGCCCAAGAATCCCAGGCCCCATTAACCCCACACAGCAAGGGCTCCTTGCCCCTACCTTACTCCCACCCACGAACCCAAAATGAAATAAAAATCACCTTTGAGCTCTCTAGGACCAAGCTGGGACCTCACGTTTCCAAGTAAGACAAAGGTTGTGCCAAAGGCTGTAGTTCTGATGGGAAGCACATGTACTGTCATCCACATCATCATCACCACCATCATCATCATTACCATCTGCACACTCACCACCACCACCACCACCTTCATCATAATCTTCATCCCCATCATCACTATCACCACCATCAACACCACCACCATCATCACCACCACCACCATCACCATCATAATCTTTATCGCCATCACCACCACTACCACCATCATAATCTTCATCCCCATCATCACTATCGCCACCATCAACACCACCACCACCATCAGCATCATAATCTTCATCCCCATCACCACCATCACCACCACCCCCACCATCATCATAACTATCATCATCACCATCGCCCCCATCTTCATCACAATCATCATCGCCATCATCACTATTATCAGCATCAGCAACAGCAGAAGCATCACTACCATCATCACAGTAATACCAGGGACATTTACTGAGCACTTAACTATGTACCAGAAACCACCCTCAGCACTTCAAATGCACTATCTTGTCAAAGTCTCATCATATTCTCATGATGTTGTCCTGCTACTAACCCCATCCTAGAGATGAGAAGACAAAGTTTTACAGCAGTTTTATAACTTGCCCACAGCCACCAGCCGTAAGGCCAGTGCTGGGATTCTAACTCCAAATGCACTAACTCCAAAGGCCACACACACTCTAACTGCTCTGGCTCTTCTTCCCTCAAGCCCACTCCATGGCTCTTCATCCTGAATTGCTTTAGAAATATTCCACTGGAGACCCCAGACTCCCAAATATAACCCTACAGTGCCTCAGTCTCTGCATCTGGAAAATAGAAGTGGTGACAACAGCCTGGCTCTGGGGAGAGGGTCAGACCTGTGGGACCCTGTGTTGTGGGATGGGGCAGGGGGCAGTCACTTACTAATCACCTGCTCCAGACCAGGCAATGCTGGGGACGTCCCACACATTGTCTCATTTAAACTTCACCAAGTCCTGGGGGTGGGAGGGGATTAGCTTCCCTATTTTACCAGTGACCCCAGGTTTAGAGAGTGAGCGCAGCTGTGTAACTCCCAAGCCCTTGCTATCTCTCTTTTTTTTTTAATTAATTAATTAATTTATTTATTTATTGGCTGTGTTGGGTCTTCATTGCTGCACACGGGCTTTCTCTAGTTGCGCCAAGTGGGGGCTACTCTTTGTTGTGGTGTGCGGGCTCCTCATTGCAGTGGCTTCTCTTGTTGCAGAGCATAGGCTCTAGGTGCACAAGCTTCAGTAGTTGCAGCTCAATAGTTGTGGCTCGAGCTCTAGAGCGCAGGCTCAATAGTTGTGGTGCACGGGCTTAGTTGCTCTGTGGCATGTAGGATCTTCCTGGAGCAGGGATTGAACCCATGTCCCCTGCATTGGCAGGTGGATTCTTAACCACTGTACCACCAAGGAAGTCCTCGAGCCCTTGCTCTTTCTGTTGTCCCCACTGTTTCCCAACCTTGAGAACAGGTGGTACCTGCCACGTGGCAAGGCCCCTCTGTCTACGTCGGAGAAGTGGGTTCATTCCCTGAACATTCTCTTAGAGGGATTAATGAGCCCAGAATGTGTTTGCTTTTCCATCCCTGGGGCACACAGCCATTCTTGGCGTGGCTCCATCCCATGGGAAGAGACACCTGACAACTGGAAGGGGACACACAGCCCCAGAGCCAGATTTCTCCCTGCTCAGTCTCTTCCTGGCTATGGAGCCCAGCTGGATGGCCAGCTAGCTTATTATACAACTTCCCTGCTTTTGAAAGCTAAAACTAGCCAAATTTGAAAGGACACCTCCCCTCAAGGAAAGAAAAAGTCATGATTTTTTTTTAATTGGCCACTAAATTAAATGTGCAAATAGTGTTCCCCATGACACAGAAAAAGTCTTTTTTCCCCCCACCTTTCATTTGCCTCTGAGGTTCCCTATTATGCCTAGGCTATAGCCATGACCCTGATGGGACTGACCCCATGGGGTCTGAACACATGGAGAGCCCCAATGGGGTGTGGAAGGGGGTTGGGGGAGCAGGCAAAGGCGGGACCCAAGAGCAAACTGCCCCCCATCACACACACACACATACACACACATGCACGCACACACACACATGCATGCACACACACACACACGCACGCACACAAACATCCAACAGCAGCCCAGATTTGTTTACATATTGACGCAAGTGCAAACAAGCAGAGGCTGACATGTGGGGAGGCCTGTACTGGCTCAGTAGCAGTCCTGCCTGACTCCCAGTAGGTGACTGGGGAGAGGTTAGCTGTGGTTGGGTTTGAATTCCCTGGTGAAGGATAGAAGAAAGATGTTTCTGCAAAGAGCATGTCCTCTCGGCCTTTCTAGAAGGAGAGTCCTTGGAGCAACAAGACAGGCCCATTTGCACACACATTAATAAAATGCAAACCTCTTTAGGTTGATTACTTGCTCCTCGCAGGAAGTTGCCACGGTGGCTGCCAGGAGGCTGTGCTCAGCCCTGCGAACTCGCTTGGTGAGATACAAAGCAGGGGCCTGTCTGATTCCCCCATCGAGGGCCCATGCTGGGAGCCCCAAACAAGCCCCCGTGCCCTCCCAGTGGCCCCAGAAAGCAGAGGGGGCACAGAGAGCACCTCCCCCAGTGTCGCCCTACTCAGCTCCACACACATCAGCTCCCTGTGGCCTGACAAGTACAAATTACCATCCCCTTAGAATTTCTGTATCCCGGAGCTACTGCCCGTAGGGTAGAAGAATGGCAGAGAGGACACCTGCAGCCTGGTCCTATCCCAGATCATGCTGCTGAGCTGCTCACAAACTTCCAGTGACTTCCCATTAAACTGAAACCAGGTCCAAAGTCCTACAATGGCCTGAGATGTCTTCTGTGCCCTGACCCTGGACCCTTCCCCACACTCATCTCCTACCACTCTTCCCTTGGTTCTCCCTGCACCAGGCACACCCTCCTCCTCACTGCTCCTCCAGTGTGCGCCAAGCTCATTCCAGCCTCAGGACCTTTGCACATGCTTTCCAACTGCTGAAATCACTGTGCAGTCCGATATTGCTTGATGGGTTCCATCACATCCTTCTGGTCGCTCCATGAAAGCCTCCTCCTTGGCAGCACCATCCCTGATCAGTGCAACTAAACTGTGTCCCAACAAACCACTCTCTTCTCACCCCGCCTTATCTTTCTTCAGGGAGGTATCATTAATGAATTACTTCGGGTTTATTCATTTATTTGCTTAGTGTCTGCCCACTGCCTCCACTAGAATGTAAGCTCTTTGAAGTCTCAACCCCTCTGTATCCCCAGTACCTAGAACAGCCTGATCCATATTAGCTGCTCGATTAACATTTAATCCATTTCAAGACAAGCAAACTGTGACCTGGAGAGGCACTAGAGTCATGTAGAGCACAGCATCCCAGGGGAGCCTGGTCCCGGCTGGGCTCAGGCATTTACTTGGGCTGTAGGCTCACTTTTCATGTTTTTCAAAACCGTGTCTCACTTGCAGGAAGGGACCAACCTCACATCTCAGTTGCTTCCCAGTGCTCAGCAACAGCTGTGCAGAGTAGGTGCTCAGGGAGTTGCCAGGTACATCAGCCGGGCTTTTAAGAAATTGACCAGTTCCCGGCATCACATTCAGAAGCCACCAGGGCCCTGGAAAGCTACCAGACCCACGATCAGGACTCTGCCAGCCCCAGGATAAGCAACTAGCAGCAGCACTGAGGAGTACTGTTAGGGGCCAAACCAACACCAATGATCACCTCTGTCTAAAGAGTTGACCTCCACACACTTCGCATTTAATGTAGACTTGGAGCAATGATGGATAATAAGCCCAAGAACTTCCTGCAAATACAAAGAAGGCTCCTAAGGCAGGTCAGCAACAACCTGACGCCAACTGGCAAAGACAAGAAGAATAACAGATGCACAGAAAGTGGGGTACCTTGAGGACCCAGGAGCAAAACAGGAACTCTTAGGAACACTGTGCTAAGGATGATTGCCTATTCCTAGTGAGAAAGAACTAGGAAAGGAGAATGGGCTCGCTTCATTCCATGCCCATATTTTAATATGCTGAAGTTGACAGTACATAAAAGATAAGTCAGACATTGCCACTCAGCAGTCTGCAAGTCTTATCAGCCCTGCCACAGGCAGAGTTGGCCAATGGAAAGCTTAAAAATTAAGTAATTAGTTGCCAACATTTAAGAATTAAGAGATTTCACAGTAAAGTCCAGATTTCTGCCTCCTCTTGAGATACAGGAAGCAGCAGCTGCAACAGGCCTTCACGTGGGAATCTCACTGGAGCCTGACCATCCGCTCCAGGGAAGGATGTGCCCTCCAGGTGCCCGCAGGTGCTAACTCTCAGCTCTTCTCACAGCCCACCTGCTCTATCCCTGCCTGGACGTCATGGGCATTCAGGTTTGTGATTTGTGTTATATGGCATTCCCAAGGGTGACATTAGCCATTCTTATCTAACCCTTTGGTTGTCTTCAAAAGCCGTACATGACAGAATTATCCAAGAGTGGCTCTTGTAGTTGCCTGGGTTGGATGGACCCATTTGACTACCGCAGAGCCACAAGAAAAGAGCTGATACACAGCTCCCTTCCCCACATGCTGTAGGTATGGTTTTCTCTCCAGTTCGAGGCTCACCATTGGGCACCCAATTCTCTTGCTCATAGCTCTTCCTGAATGTGAATTTTCTCTCCAATTAAGCTTGGCTGCTCTTTAGGGGCATGGCCTATATCTTTCTCCCCCAAAGCACCCATTTCAAGGGGTCCGGGGGCAGGGCCCACTCTGTCTCGATGGTGGCGGGCCACCTGACAGGCTGCTGAAGGAGTCCTTCTCCTTCAAAGAGTAGAAAGCACCAGCAGGTCTCCCTACTTCCATTAGCCCAGCAAGCAGCCATCCTGAGAAACTATGAGAGCTGTGCCTACTGGGAATGGGCCAGTGGGAGCTGAGATGGGAGGTGCCCTGAGCACTCCTGCCCTGCTCCTGGGCAGGATCTGCATGTGCCCAGCCAGCATCAGGAGCCCAAGGGGGCACTGAGATGCCCTCTCCTCCCCCATCCCTCGTGGACTCCATCATTCTCTCCGGCCGAGACCTGGGACAGGCATCCAGTCCTCAACCCCAGCTAAGCTGGCTGAGGACCCTGAACACTTTGTCAATCTTTGCTAGCCCCATCTGCCACCACACTGGGGCACACCCTACCTCTGGTCTTCCTCACATGGCTCTGGAGCTACGCATCCTGACGTGGAGGGAATGAGGAGCCGTTCTTCTGCCCGGCTGGTCACAGAACTGCTCCTCTGAGCCACTGACGCTTCCACCCTTGACCCCAATGTCTCAGGTTGGTTTTACAATCTCAGCCAAACACCACCCAAAGACACAGGGAAGGTATTATTATCCCAGTTAGCAGACCAGTAAACAGGCTCAAAAAGATGGCACCAATTGTGAACTGGGATCTCACTGAGTGTCTATTTGCTCCAAAGGCAATGCCCCTTCCTCTGCACTGTCAGCAGTCCTAGCCCCTGAAGACATACCATTGTTCCACCAGCTGAGCGTCTAAAAGCAACAGATTTCCTCTGAGAAGAAGGGACTAGGTGGGTGTAGGAGGAAGGAGGAAAGAAAAGGGACACGCTCAGGTCTTATGCCCTGGTTCTTGTTACTGAAATTAAAATGCTTCTAGTCCTGAATCTCTCATATGATAGGAACCCAATGTCTTCCCTCCCCGCCTGCCAGAGTACCAGGGCTTTGTGTATGGGGTTGGAGGATGCACACAAGTTTCTCCTGGTAAACATTTCCTTCGATGTTCTACTTGCATCTGGTTCTTTTCTCTCACACCTTCACACTGGTCTCCCCCAGCATCTCCTTTCTCCCAGTCTCCAGCGCTCCATCTGTGGACCACAACCCTTGTTCTTTGCTTTCTCCCTGACATCACTCATGGACGCAGATACTGAAGACACACAGGAAACACGCCAGGGGGAGGGAGACGCCACGCCAACCCCACACAGCAAACAGCTGAGAAATGAATATTAGACACACCTATTAATGGCCCATCAACCATGCCCACATCTCTCCTTCAGTCAATCGGCCCAGCAGCAGGTCCCCATCAGAATCCCTAATGTCAACCACCAGCACATTTCAAAACTTGGAATGTTGACCTTGCCCAGAGTCACAGAGGATTTTGTTTCTCTCAATGCCATCAGTGCTTCATATCTTTAAACTTTTTAAGACTCATCCATTTCCCCATTGACACAATAGTTACTGTGCTTGACACTGTCCTAGACACTGTGCTAGACACTGTGAAGAAGGAAACAGGGAGATCTGCACCCCAGAACGTTCCCCATGCTTAATTCTTAGAGTAACCTTGTGAATCAAGTATCATTAATTCCTTTGCACAGACAGGGAAGCAAAGCTCAGAAAGATGCACCGTGAGGAGATGGGAGAGAAGCTGGATTAGGTCTGTTTGGAACTCTGCTCTTTCCCTGTCCCACTGACCACACTAAAGAAGCATTAAGTAAAATGCCCTCGGGCTGTCTGGTGACCAGAGGGTCCCCTGGAAGATGTTCTTCTGGTTGCCAAGGAGAGAGGCACAGGAAGCCTGTTCATCCCCTCATATTCTGCAGGTGTGTTGGCAGAGAAAGGACTGTGATGAATGTGTGGGGGTGGGAGTGGGAGGGAAATCCCTGCTCCCAAACTCTCAGAGATATCCAGTCCACTTTCTGGAACCCTATCCCACCTGCTCCTCAATGGCGATTATCACTGAGTCCACTGATTGCCACATACTAGGAGGAAAATGGGCTTCCCTTTGATCTGTCAAAGGCAGCAAGCTTCCTCCTTCTCCCAGTGGCATATAGCAGAAAAGAGCTGGGCTGTGAGTCAAGGAGTTCTGAATTACCATCTCAGCTCTGTCACTCTATCTGTAGGAGCACAACCAAATTCCTAAATCCCCGGGCTCCAGAGATCTGTGACAGCCCTTCCTTCCAGCATGGCTGAGAAGATTAGGTGAATCCATGGGTCTAAATAAGTGAGCTTGATAAAGGCCTGTTCCATCTGTCCTGCTGTTCCACATCCCCCACCTTGCCACCCTCACCCCAAACTTGACCAAAGTCAAAACAAAGTTAGAGAAAGATGGCACATGGCCCCTGTCACCCACAGACCTTCCTCCCAGGAAGCCCACCAGGAATGGTAGACAGATTACAAAATGGCCCCAACTCACCACCCTGTATTGTTTCCACTCCCTTTGCAACATGGCCTTGCAGTTCCCCTAAGAAGAGTTTCCCCAGCATCTCCCTCCCCAGCCCTTAAATCCAGGCTGAACTCGTGGCTTGCTTTGGCCAAGAGATCATGGCAGAAGCCATGATGCACCAGGCCTGAACCCGGGCCTTGAGTAGCCCTGAGCACTTGCCTTTGCTCTCTTGGAACTCTGCTGCTGCCCTACAAATAAGTGTGTGCTAGCAACTGGTGATGAGAGACCTGGGGCCTGGTCACCAGTCACCCCAACTCACAGCCAGCCCACCACCATCCTAACCAGCCAACCGCAGCTGAACGGCCAGCTGACCACAGATGCACGAACAAGCCCAGACAAGATCAGTCACGTCTGACCCAGGTCTGCTGACCAGGAGACTCGTGAGTATAAGTATCACTGTTTCACGACACTGAGTTCAGGGATGGTTTGTTACACTGCACCAGCTAACTGATACAGAGGCCTTCCCTTCTCCAAGCAGACTGGCAGCTTGGGCCCAAAAGGCAGATGACCAAGGCCAAGTCCCTGATGGCCCCAAGTGAGGGCCCCATTTGGCAGCACACAGAGGATGGCACCAGATGTGAGCTGCACGGCACAGACAGCTTCTCCGAGATGAATCCACACCAAATGGGATCACCCCACCTCAACTCTGCCTCTCTGAACAACCCAGCCTTCCCCCGGATTCCCGGAGTGCTGAGGAAATTCTTCCGCTTTCCCACTGGGCTCCCCAGCCAGCCCTTCCATCCACAAAGGGCTGACTCCCCACCTCAGAGGAGGCTTCCCCAAGCTGAATGCCCTTGGGGATCCAGGAGCCGAAAGGGTAATTGAGTCATTCCACTGCGGCAGGCTGTTCGCCTTTGTAAATGCCTGTTTCTCATGCCTGCTGCCTCCCCAGCCCCAGGGGCTATGTGCTCATAAGCCACGGAGACTCCTGCAGGGAGGAACTGCCACTTTGCTGGCTATTTAATGGCCCACAGAGGAAGAAAAGAACACCAGGTATCTCTGGGCCCACGCTTCAGGTTCAAGATCCCTCTCTTCGACCCCAGGAAGGAGCAGACAGGCCTCCCAGACAGCTGAGTAAGGCTTCCCTGAGCACCGGGAATGGGGTGGTGGATTCAGAGTGTAACTTGAAATAGAAAGAGCACTCGAACAGAAAACAGACTCCAGAACATCCAGGCACATCCAAGCATTTCCCTCAATGAGGGCTTGGATGCTCCTTTGAAATTTAAAAACCAAACAGTACATTCTTTCAAAACAATCTCTTACTCGGGTGCCCCTGCTTGGGCTGAGCGTTAAGAATGTGTTTACTCTGCCCACTGGGTAACTGAGCGTCTAGAGAATATTTGCCTGGGGCAGGAGTCAGGGCTCCTGGAAGTCAGCCCTGTGTCCATCCCTTTGAAAACCATCATCCACAGGCCCCAAGAAGGCCATTAACAAAGATGAATGTGTCCCAGCTCCTGCCCTCAAGTGCTCATGGGTTCCATGGGAAGAAAGACAACACGCTCACAGCACAGTGGGGGTGCCCGTGGGCCCCGCGTGAGGGTGGCTGTAGTGGTGTGTTCAGGATGCTGCAGGGCCCTGCAAGCCTCCAATGGCTTCCCAGTGTGCAAGGGGTTCAGAAGGATGAGAAGAGTGTGGGGACAGAGAAGGAAGGGGACAGTGGCCAGGACACAGGCCCTGGCGAGACAGCTCTCTGTTCCCTTCCCAGTCCCGGCCAGGCCCCGAATTCCAGTTGCCTTGAGTATCGCTGAGTTCCAAACCTGCCAGAGGAAACTCTACCAAATAGCTCTTCCTCCTGAGCTCATTTCTAAGAATTTCTAAGGGGGAAAAAGAAAGAATTTCTCAGGCTCTCTGCACTTTTGCTAAATGACTAAGGCTTTAAAATCCGTAAACAGTAGGATATAATTAAATGCAAATGCAGGGCCACATTTAAAAATTAATCTTCTATAATTAATTAGTAATTTTAAACATTCTGATAAATGATACTTAAATGGCACAGAATTATCCTAGCTCTGAGTGATAAAGTCATCTGCTGAAGATTTACCATGTTGGAGTGAGAAATATTTGCATATATCATGTGGGACAACAGAACATTGTGATTACTTAATTTACCTTTGCTATGAATGTATTAAAAAGTGCAGTCTTTATATTCAAATTGTGGGAGCAAACTCACTCACTGCACCAAACTCTGAGAAGTAATTGATTCGAAGCCAGGCGTTAACCCTGGCTGTGCTTCTAGTAAAGATTAAATTGGCCTCCGGCCACACTCCTTGCCTGGGAAGCCAGTCCAGATGGAGGTGGGGAGGGATGTTGGGAGTGGCCCTGTCCACCTCTGTGCCTTCACATTCACCTACTCCTCCCAGCCTGGGCGAAAGATGACCCCCATTCCCAGAGCGATGGGGAGCTGTGCTACCAACAGTCTGCTCCCCTCACTGTTCTTTATCCTATTCTTCTAGCTATGGAAAGAGATCACTGGTATCATTCTAACTGCAAAGGCAGATGCCGTCAGCGGCAACTATCACTTGGTACCACTATTTCTTTCCCAACATTGCGATGCCTTCCCCAGACGGCCCTGCCATCAGCAGTGCCTTTCAGCGTGTGTGCGTGTGTGTGCATGTGTGCGTGTGTGTGTACACACCTCAGTACCTCTCGGGCTGTGCTAGGCTGAGGGTCTTCCTGCACCAGCGTATGTGCCGGTTGGCTGTATAACTGCATCAGCCTGTGTCTGTGTGTGTGTCCGTGTACGTGTGTGTGGATCCAGTCTCCCACACCTGCCTGCACTGCTGCTTATGGCCAGCCCTCTCCCGACCCACTCAGCTCCCTGCGCAGTGCTCTCCCCCGTGGTACCGCGTGCCACCCGTGGGAACAACTCACCCCACCTGCTGATGGAGGAACCAAGACCAGCCCAAAGGCAGGGCTCTGAAGCAAACTTAGGCCCTCCCAAGAGCAGAAGTTTTAAGCCCAAAGCCCTTGCTGATGGGCTGGCCAAGGACCTGAGGACCAGCCAAAAAGGCACATACAAGAAAATGTAGCTTTCTAACAGAGGTGAGAAATATAAAATATCCGTTCACTCATTCCCTCAACAGCCACCATGGGCCAAGACTTGTGCAGCTCTCGGAACATAAAACGGTAGACACCACCCAGTCCCTGCCCTTGAGGGGGTCGCATTCCCATGGGAGGGACAGGCTGCACAGGGCTCGAGGGTGCTCGGACTGCAGGGTGAGGGCAGGGCACAGTGTCTGCCTCACGAACGGTGAGCAAGCAGTGGCAATTCATCTCCATACACGCTTAAAATAGATTCATTTTTCTACTTTTTCCAGTAAAACAAAAGAGAAGGGAGGGAGAAGAGAGAAAGAAATAAAGAGGATACAAAAAGAAAGAGGGAGGCCCAAGTACAGCTAGAGACAGGAGCAAGAAACAACAAATGAGAGTTGAAAGGACAGAGTCCTGGAGTCCGCCCCCCCACCCCCACCCCCCACACACACCCAGAGGAGGCCCTGGTGGCTGAGAGTCCTGGGGTGCCCTCTCTCAGCCGCCACCGCGAGTGCCCAGCAGGACCATGGCCATGGCGTGGCCACAATGTTTGACGCTGTGACAGGTCTCCAGGAGAACGCACCGCTGCTGCGTTCCCAGCTGGTACTTGATATGGTTCCTGGTCCACAGTAGGCACCCAATCTGTACTGGCTGGAGGGATGATTGGGTGGATAGGTGGATAGATGGACGGAAAGACTGATGGATGAACACATGAACGAATGGATGGATGGATGGCTAGACAGATGGACACACAGACACGTGGACAGCTGACAGATGGACGGATAGACTCTCCTCCAGGAAGATGAGGTGAAGCACTTGGGCTCCTTCAATGCTGGACAAGTGAAAGAAGGAACTTCTGAGCAGAGGGAAGGTGGCTGCAGCAGCCAGGAGCAAGACCCCAGCCCTCGGCCCCTCTCAGCAGCTGTCACCTTGATCACTTCGGGACTTCCACGGTCCTGAGTGAGGAGAGGACACCAACATTCCCACCTCCCCTGGATGGTTTGGGCTGACAGGCTACGTGAGCATAGCATCATAGATGGCTGTCACCGTCCACGAAATCCCCGCTTGGCATACAATGGTCCAGAGAAGAACCGAGGCCCGGCTCAGGACAGGATGAGTCCACCTCAGTCCCAATTAGGGGCGATTGGAAGGCGCCACCTCCCCTCACTCAGAGAGCCCCAGCGTCGAGCCCATGCAAGGCTTCCCTCCATGGCCTGTGCCCTCGTAGCCCCCCAAGGGCAGCACCCTGGGGGCTCCAGGTCTGCAACCAGGAGACTGGAGTTCTGTCACCCCTGAGCCTAGTCTCCCCAAGATAACTGGTAATGCACTGATGTGGTTTATTAAGACTGTGTTAAAAAAAGATCTCAGAGGAGGCAATGTGGATTCAAGACTGAGTGATAGAAGCTGAGGGGAGCCTGGGGTGGGGCCTGTTATATGAGTCCACAGGGCCCCCCCAGGCAGGCCCAGCACCTCGGCCTGCGGCACACACACCCTGACGCACCCACCATCTAGGCTAGACTCCCCAAACCCACAACCCCTGGTAGCCCCTTGCAAAGTGGGATCCCAGAGAGGCCAGTGGTGCATGGGCCCCCAGGCCAAGCCCCCCCCCACAGTGACGGAGTGTGCCTGGCTCCCAGCACAGCACATGAACAGCCTGGCAGGTCCCAGACAGCCATGTCTGTGTCATGTAGAATTTGTCATGAACGACAGCAAAAGAGCCAGCCTTCCCGACAGATTCACGCGCAGCAAAATGTCAAAGATTCACACAGAACCATCTTCCTCCCTCACTCCCATCAGCCAGGCTTTTTGAGTGGGGAAGGGGAGGGCCACATAACCCACTCCTACTGTAACTTGTCCACACCAGGCCTGATCGGACACAGTATCAACATGCCATCAGTCGCGGCGGGGCTCTGAGGCCCTTTACTTCCCCCACATCAGTGTTGTGTTTCATAAAATTCAGGACATGTCCTGGCAGTGGGTCACCCTTGTGAACATCCTCTGTCCTTGTCACAACAAAGAAGAGGTTGGGTTACTCTGCTCAAAAAGCCCGAGCAACGCCTGTGTGCAGTGAACAAAGGTTTTGTTGTGGGGTTGGCATCGCCAAGTCTTTCCTAGGGGACTGCTGGGCCAGCCAGCCTTATAGGCCACATTCACCTCCAGAGTCTAGACTTCTTCCCCTACCACACTTAGCAGATGCACTAAAATTCTTTGAGCAAAAGCACCTTAAAAACCTCTGCCAGACCCTGGACAGAGGCAGCTGAACTATATCTTCTCCCATGAAACCAGCACGGCCGTGTTTTACCCAGCACAGTAACCACTATATGCTTGTAATTTCCATACAGGCAGACCTCGGAGATACTGTGGGTTCGGTCCCAGACCACCACAATAAAGCGAACAAAGAGAACCACATGAATTTTTTGGTTTCCTGGTAAAAGTTATGTTTGCACTATAGTCTATGAAGTGTGCAATAGCATTATGTCTAAAAAAAAAATACATTTCCTAATTAAAAAATACTTTGTTGCTAAAAAATACTAAGCATCATCTGACAACACAGGGTTGCCACAAATCAATTGGTAAAAAAACACAATATCTGGGAAGTGTAATAAGGTGAGATGTGCCTGTAGTCATCACAGCAACGTGGCACAGAGGGGCTCTGGAGTGGCTCAGTATGGACTTGAGTCCTGTTCAAACCCCAGGTGGCCGCTTGCATGACTTTACGCAAGTCATTTAACTTCTTCAGCTCCAGCTGCCTCATTTTCAAAGTGTGAAGATGAGTGAAGGCATACAGAGGGCCAGGTCCATGGCAGGCACCCAGGAAATGATTGTACCCCCTCCCTCCTGACAGCAGGCACATGACTCTGAGCTGCTGGAGCTGGAGGCAACGGAGCCCAGGTGCTGTCCTACCCCGCAATCTCTGCCCACCCCTCCCAGGGGCTTGGCATTCTCGGCAAACATTAAGAGCAGCCACTCCAGGGCAGTTCCCTAGAGGTCCGGTAGTTAGGACTCCGCGCTTCCACTGCTAGGGGCCCGGGTTCGATCCCTGGTCCAGGAACTAAGACTCCGCAAGCTACATGGTGCAGCTAAAAGGAAAGAAAAAAAAAGAGCAGCCACTCCAGGAGCAATCCCAGCTCTGTAGCACCCAGCAAAGCCAAGGCTTTGTAAACACAGCCTGGGGGGATCAAGAAGGCAACCGGCCAAAGCCAAGCCAAGTGTACCCAACGCTGCAGGAGTTTGCATAATTAACCACTTGGAAATAATATCTTTAGGCCCTTCTTGGTTATGTGTTAAATCCTTGCAGGGCCTAGAAACAGGGCAAGGGCCAAATTCATCTGGAAGGGAAATGATGAACGTGAACAGTGAGCGAGCACGGATGCTTCTTGAGAAGCTATGTGTCCATTATCGCTTCCATCCCTACTTTCAGATGAAGACACTGAAGTTACGGAGCTGAGGCAGATGACTCAAGGTCACACACAGAGTAAACAGGGGAGCTGGACTCAACCCCAAAGTTGCTTAAGTCCAAAACCAATGTTCTTCATACTCACAAGCTTAACAGCAGAGCAGTGGCAAGGATGAAAGGAAGCAAGGAGGGGAGGCAAGGGATTGGTGAGGAAAGGGAGGGGAGGAGCCTGGGGACACTTGCAGACACCAGCCCCAGAGCAGACTCCCCCTGGGGGAATTCAGCAAGGAGGAAAGCTTTCCTAGGAGCAGACACTGGCACGGACACTGCTGGGAACGTTCTGAGGGAGCCTTGGACGCATTAGTGCTGCTCATCCTAGACTGCCCATTACTGGCCTGAATCACTTCCTACAGGGAAACGCGTTCGGGTGAAAATGCTGCGCGCCGCCCGGACGTCACAGCCTGGCTGACCACCAGCATGATCCGGGGCCTGATTAGCCCGGAGCGGCAGGGCTGCCGGCCAGCGGCACCAATTCAAGCGTTCCCGAGTTTTACGTTCTCCAGCAGGGGGCTTCATGCTGGCTCCGGACGCATGAGGTAGCATTCTGAGTAATAATTAATTAGCGAGGAAAGCAGCATAAGCAAGCAAAGGACATCAGATGGAATTAGTGTAATTCTGCCTTTCACTTCATGTTACAGTCAATCAGAGAGGGCCAACACAGCGACCGGGGCTGGAAAGAAAACCGCAGGGAGCATTCGGCCGCCCCCTGACGCCTTCAGTCCACTGCTGCTGCCAGGCGCACCGCACCCCCAGCCTGTGCCCCTCGAAACCTAGCCAGGCCTGAGAGGGAGCTGCCGACTCCCGGTTGTCACCTCTTTGCCTTTAGACCTCCAGGGCGCATCGACCATCAGCTCATATAGCATTTCTAGTTATCTGTTCCCAAATTAATGGATTCTTTGTTAAAATGGTGGGCCTGACCCCTAATAAAGTTGTTTAGAAAAAAAATCATTGATTATCCCAGGCACCAAAAAAATAAGCACATACACCAAGTATCATTTGGTGATATGCAAACGACACCTTCTCCAGGTGCTAACGCATCCCAAAGCAGAGCTGCCCACCCCTGCAGAGAGCTGGAAATGTATTTTTTTTCCCTAGAGGCTTACACTTGTCAAAAAAGAGAGGAAAATTAAAAGGGAAAAAGCAACAACAAACAACGACCTCAATTTTGCAGCAGAAATCCCTGGCAGTGACTAATAACCAGGTTTCCCACTAGCCGTCCCCCAGCCTCTCAGCATCTGGGCAGGCGTTGGGTCACCTGTCAGGGACCAGTCAGGAGTCAACTTGTGCTGGGGTCTCCTCCTTCGCGGTATGTGCTGGGCCCAGCACCCAAGGATCCCCACGTCTGTTTCAGCCATGCCCAAGCAGACAGCGCCTGCAGTGCTGCTGGGGCCCCAGGCCCCACCACCTACCTCGTTGATGAAGGAGTGCGCCCCCTGCGGGCTCAGCAGCAGGATGGCGCGGCGCAGCGTGTCCCGGTAACGGTTCAGCTCCTCGGTCTTCATCGTGGTGAAGAGACTGGTGAACACATGGCTAATGTTCTTGTCCACCTTTTGTAAAGAGACATCAAGGCCCAGCCGCGAGGCCTGGTCCAGAAAGCTTTGGAGCCCACGGATATCTGAGCAGTGGAGAAGAGGAGGGGGAGAGAACCATCTTTAAGTGGGAAGGGACCTTGGAGGGCATCTAACTCCAATGCTACCCCCCATACAGGCCCTGAGTAAGGACTCAAGTTCGCCTCCGTGGTCCAATGAACAAAGGATGGAAGACATGTATTTCGTCCCCCACCAGCATCCAGCCCCTGGGTAAGTGTCTCCCACTGTGGGGAGAACTTTCTGCCATTCGACAGGTCCTGTGGCCAGAAAGAGTCCTGCAGGGTAAGCTCCCTTTCTCTCTCTATTGCTTTCACCCAATGGGAGGGAAGGTTCTGGCAGTTCTGTCCTGGTTGCTACATGTGATGGTGGTCCCTAACCCTGGACCCCCGTTCCCTCCACCTGGCTCTGCTCCCCAGGGCTGTGACTCTTTGACCCTCAGTGGTGAGCTAAGGCCGCTGACTGCCCCGGCCAGAGCTGGCCCAGCCTCAGTTCCTGCCCCAATCCTGAGACTGAACAGCCTGCACCCTCACACCCCAGCCCTGAGGCTTGGGACTCTGTCTTGTTCCGGGGACTTGATTTTCCCAGAGAACTCTCCTCCTCCACTCTTTTTCCAGCTGGGGGGATCTCACCCCAAGTCCAACAAGAACTTCACATCCTAACTGGCTCAGGGGTGAGCAGGTGGTCCAGGATGGTCCCGTACTGAGCACCACCCTGACACGTTGGTGGAACATCTAGGAGAGAGGTCTGCTCTTTCCACTGCGGTCACCAAGGGGGCAGGATGCAAGCCCACGGCAGGAGGGGAGCATGGGAAGCGGGACTAAATTACCAGGGAGCAGACGCCCAGAAGGAGCTTGGGGCCCAGGTATGTTGCATGTAAATGCAAACCTACTCTTGTGATGGCCAGGGCTGCTGGATATTTTTCTTAAACTAAGGCCCAGATCTCTTAGAGGCAGCCACCTGGCTTCTCCAAAAGGAGACCTGCCCGAGAGTGGAGGCAGCAAGCAGGTCCGAGAGTGGGGCACGGGGCTGATGATGTCATTTAACCCTCCAGGTCCACCTGTGAAGCCTGTTTCTCCTGGATTTTTCAGTTTCATGAGCCAAAGAATACCCTTTCCTGTCTAAGGCAGCTTGAGCTGGATTTCTGTCACTTGCAGCCCAGAGTCTCAATGCATAGGCCACTTATTCAAGCCTGGGATGTTCCCTTCATCTGGTCCATATCTGTACTCCAGCTCCCAAAGGCAGGCCCTGCACCTGAGCCACCCCCTCCAAAGGACACTGAGCCCGTCCATATCACACACACCGTCCTCTCCTGGTGCCTGTGATGCCCATGGGCTTCCCCAGGCACACCCTGGCCCATCCAGTCACCCAAAATCAAGTTCAAAGTATACAGCGTTAATTCAACCTGATTGTTTTTCCCAACCAGTTCCTTTTCCAAACTTTCACTTCATGCCCATTCCACAAATTTCTTGAATTCTACACGTGCCAGGCACCATACAAGTTGCTACAGTGGTCCCTTTACTGCCCATCTTGTCAGGAGGTCAGCTCACCAGCTGGATATGACAAGAGCAGCCACGGAGACCAAGCACAGTGCCAGGGAGAGCAGAGCCCCGTAGCAGTCATGACTGGGGTGCTGGGGGGAATGTGCACAAGGGTGCCTAGTCCCACCACAGGCGGAAGCCCGAGAATAGGGTCTGAGTACCTGCCACGGACTCAGACACTTAGGACTTAGTACAGTTCCTTAAACACTTGGGCAAATCATCCATCCACTTTGTGCCTCAGTGTTTTCATCTATAAACGGAGAATGAAAGTTCCTGACTACCATTTTCACACGACTGTGCGGAACCACAGTTCTGGAAGGTACCACCTGCTTGCATCTCAGGGGCCTGCAGCTGGGAGGCACGGAGAGCCCACCTCTTAATGGTCCAACGGAGGGCATAGCAGGGCCTAAATGAGAGCCCCAGGGGGCCTTCCAGAGATCACAAATGTGAGACCAATATTCAAGTCCTTGTGTTCAAGTCCAGCCATGACCTCAGCCAGCTTAGTCCATCCGCAGCCTGGGCCCAGGAGCACAAACCTGTGCCCAGAGCTGCCTGCCTGATGAAGCACAGGAGTCTCAGTGTTGCTCTGCCCACTGAATCAGACAGGAAAAGGTGCCAGGAAGCAGGATGGGCCCTCTGCACCAAGCCCCAGGGCTCCCCCAGTGGTGACCGATGTAGGACCACACACAGGTTCCATGTTGTCAACACTCCTTGGACCCCAGAGAGGCCATGCAGTCCCCATCAGCCTGGTTGGGCCCCTAGAGATCTATAACCTTAAAGCCTCTT
Organism: Hippopotamus amphibius kiboko; assembly: GCF_030028045.1. Taxonomy (NCBI): domain Eukaryota; kingdom Metazoa; phylum Chordata; class Mammalia; order Artiodactyla; family Hippopotamidae; genus Hippopotamus; species Hippopotamus amphibius. The sequence continues at coordinate 52,582,354 of NC_080190.1, read as the reverse complement.
GAAAGAAAAGTTTGAAGAGGTTCTTCAGAGCTTCATCACCTATCAGAGGGAATGGCAGGGCAAATGGGCAGAGGTGGCTCAAGGAGCAGAAGTGCAACACCTCAACTAGAAAAACTCAGGGCTGGTGTCAACAGTGGTGCCCCCCTCTCCTGAGCACAGCACAACTCACACATGCCAAGGGTATGCTTGGGAACATCTTAGCACCGGGCAGACGCCCGTGCCCAAACCAGCAGCGGGCTCCTGTGCCAGGCATGCAACAACTTGTGCCCAAACGGCCCGTGATGGTTTCCCCTCAATCTGGCTGTCACTAGCCACCTGTAGCTATTTAAATTTAAACTTAATTTCATTAAAATTAAATAAAATCATACAGCAGTTCCTCAATCACACTAGCCACATTTTAAGCACTCAATGGCCACATCTGGCTGGTGGCTACCATATTGAATAGCACAAATACAGATCATATATGATGGACCATCAGAGGAAGTTCCAGTGCAGGGTCTGCCTGAGAAACTGTCTTTTAACCAGTGTAAATGATGGTCCCAAATATGGGAGATGACTGCATTCAGGCCTCCCTATCACCATGCCTCTTGCCCTGTCACTCTGAAGAATCTTCCAGCTCCTACTCCAGCTTCAACCACGTGACCTGCTTTGACCCATGAGACTTGGTATAAGCAGAGGTTTGAGTAAGTGTGCATTTCTGTTTCCACTCTTGGGCCCTGCCACTGCCATGAGAACAGCCCTGGGCTAGCCTCCAGGAGGATGCAGAGACAGGTGAAGAAGAACCAGGTGGACCAGGCAGCCACCCCCAGCTACGTGCCAACCGCGTTCAGATGCACCAGTGAGCCCAGAGCAGAACTGCCTGGGTGATCTACAGACTCACACACACACAAAATAACTATTGTTCTAGGCCACTAATTTTGGAGATGGTTTTTTTCTCAGCAATAACTAACTGATAAACCAAGTTCATCAGATGCATTATATCTGCCTTACGAAAAGTTCATGGAAAAGCAAGGCCTGTATCTTAAAAAGCCACCCCAACACACAGCTTCCCCACATGGAGCTAAGTCCAAGCCTGTCCTGGGGTGAGGACACTGGTAGCTTCTGCAGCCCTATCCCTTCGCCTGGACACCAACTGTGTTCAGTGTTCTGTGGCCTTGGCTCTGACCCAGATCTGAGCACAGCTGGTGGGACATGCATGAAGGTAGCACTCTGAAATCCACCACCTACCAGCTGCCACTCCACTTCTGGCACCTTTCAAGGCCATTGCAAGTCTTTAAAGTGGCAGAGACTGGCCACACCTGAAGAGTCGTGCTTTCTATACCTTTACACGAGCGCATGTGCAGAGAGGGCTCCAGCGTGGCTCCACGTGTGTGCCCGCAGGTCCACGAGTGTGGTTCGGGTCCAGAGACCTCCTGCATCACGCCAGCATGGTCAGTCCTCACAGGATGGGGGAGAAGTCCCCTTCAGTTTCTTCCCTGAGGTCCCCTGCCTAAATTCATCTCAACCCACAGGACTGTTTCATTTCCTCAGAGAACAGGAAGTGCCGTAGAGGGCGGCAACTGTCTCAGGACCCCCAAGTGCACACGAGGACATGCACACACAGAGAACACAAGCCCTCAGAGCTCCCGCATGCCCTCAGCTGCTGCAATTCTGCCTTCTGTTCGGACAGCCCCTGATGGAACTGAGCTGTCAGAGAGAGTTTAAGCTCCCTGTCAGCGGCTGGCTCCTCACACCTGGAATAAGTGATGCAGGCTGAAGGCAGTGCTCCCAAGGGACCACAGCCCTTGGCTACAGCCGCCTGCTCCCACTCGGCTGAAAAGGTCAGCTCTCAGCCTCTGAAGGTCTTATTCAGCTGCACTTGGGAAGAGCTGGTGGGGGGGGGGGGGAGCACAGAATGAGAGTCAAGAGCCCAAGCTAACTCTGCCACCCTCCTGTTCCCCAGGGATGGGGCCAAGGAAGTCTGCTTCTCCAATAAGTCCTTTCCTCCCTACAAGAGACTGAGTTTGTAACGCCACCTGACCCCCATTCCCCAAGAAAGCCAGCTGTCCACTGCTGCTCCCCAGAAAGGGAGACTTCCCCAAGAAGTTAGTCTAAGGACAGAGATGAGGCGGCTCTTGGGACAGCAGAGCAGGCCTCCCAGGAGCCCCTTGGCCCCTACGGAGTTCCGGACCTTGGCCCAGGCCCCTCTGCTGGGAGCTCTCTGTGCAGACTGGCCAGCCCAACCTACCTGCACGAGTGCAGCTCCTCCACCCAGACCCCTCTCCACTGGAGAGGGAGATGAGGGGGCCACCGTTGGCCTCGCATCAGCCCCAGCCCAGAAAGGGCAGGAGAAGGCAAAAAGGCCCACAGCTCTCCAAGGTGGCGAGGGGGGTGAGGGAGGCACGCACCATGAACAAGGGCATCGGCCACCCCCAGGGATGATGGGGAGAGGCTCCCAGGAAAGGCACCCTGGTCCCCAGAGAGAGCAAGCAGTTCAGGGAACAGGGGCGAGTGCATTCCTGTGAGGAATTTGATGTGACGATGCCCCAGGACGGGCCTCAGCTGCCTTGCCCCACCCTCTGGGTTCGCAAGGACCTGGTCATCAGAAGTCTTTGCAATACCAGAGCCGTCCTACTGACCTTCATGCACCCCTTCTTCCCGCCAATATTCACTGAGCGATTTCTTTGTGTTGCTCCCTCTCCTAGGGGCTGGGGAACAAGAATGAATAAGGCCACGGTGTTCCCGCTGGCATGGGACTTACATTTCAGGGGCTGGAGAACAGACCAGAAACAAATAAACACCGTGCTAAATAGATAATTTCCAATGGTGGTGCGAGTGCTGGAGAAAGTAGAGATTGGGCTGCAGGAAACTGCAGAGGATCAGGGTGGGAGAGGCCCCTGTGAGGAGCACCGGGGGGAAGGAGCCAGCCCTGGAAACCGCCCAGGAGAAAACACTCTTGACCCAAGAAACAACAAAACAGCACATGGAAATTTCCAGAATGAGGCATCTGGAACACCGAATGAAGAAGGGCCTTGCCCACCCACAACAGGGACCAGGAATAGGGAGGACCAGAACTGTGAGCTGCCAGGGAAGGAATCTGGGGTCCCCACCACCAGCAGTGGAGGAGGTGAGCACACGCGTCCCCAGTGCCCGAGCCCTGGGCCTCCTCTGCCCCATCCCTCCTCCCCTCCACAGACCAGCTTCCGAATGCTGGGCCCAAGCACCCTGTGGCACTTTCCAGCACTCACCTCTCTGCCCACTGCCACCCACACCACACTGCTCTAAAGCTCTTGCCAAAGCCATCAACGAACACGGACCCTCCTCTCTCTTCGTTTTCCATGGGTTCTCCAGAGCACCCAGCCTGTGACCGTTCATCCCTGAAGCCCTTTCTTTCCTCCTTGGGCCTCCAGACACACACATGTGCTCCTTCTGCTCCCACCTCTTTCCCAATCCCCTCCCCTCACTCACTCCTGCTCACATCCCCACATTCCTGGGCTTCCCTCTGGCATCACCCATCAGCTGGGCTCGGAGAACATCAATACCAGACACCCAGGCTGGCCAAGGTCTCTCCACTTATCCTAAACATCCTATCATGAGCCCATCTCCACGATCCCTTCCCAGGGTCAGGCACCATCATCTCCTTCTTGGGACTTCTGCCACAGCCTCCTACGAGGTACCCCTGACCCTGGGTCCTCCCCACCAATGCCTTCTGCCAGGATGTTTTCAGAGTTCATATCTGCTCATGATACAGCTCTCCTCTAAAACCTTCCATGAATAACACATTTCTTTGAAAGTTGCCAAGAAATTAATATCCTCAAAAGGATCTATCAATCACAAACAAACAATAAGCCTTGTAGAGACTTTATCGTTGTACATAAATAAACTCCATACACCTTAGCCTGATACATAAGAGACTCTCTGGTCTTAACAGCTTTTTTTTATTTTTGCTTGTGTATCACCATCACCTACTTCCACCACCACCACCAGAAACCATGCACCCAAATTCCAGAATAAAAAGCTCTTTGCCCTTCCCTGAACATCCCCCTAAACACACATCCCACACATCACCACACCCCACACGCACACACACACCCCTCATACATGCACTCATACTCTCAGCCTAGATGCTCCCAATTTGAAATTTACAGAACCCTACCTTTCCATCAAAACTGAGCTGAAATCATACCTCCCCCCAGGCCATCTCAGATCCTCAAGCAGAATTGATGCCTCCCTGAAGTTTCATAGCTCAAGGTCCTGGGAAGCAGGAATCAGGTCTTTCTCATTTCTTTGTTCAAGCCCAAGGCTCAGTGCCAAGCACAGAGTCACAGACAGCCAAAGTCGGCGGAATCAAACTAAACAAAAGCAAGAACCAGCCTGAAGCCCAGGGTGACTTCAGCAACCACACAATAGTCCTGCAGCTGATGGAGGCACAGCCCTACTAAGCAAGAAATTGAAATTGGGAGAGAATTTTCCCCCAAATCTAAGGTTAGGGCTGTAACTATCCCACTACTCCTTCTGAAACAACAAAAAAAAAAAAATCATATAGTCATGGGTATTTTAAATACTTTCTGAAAAGTAATTGAAATGAAAGAACACATTTCAAATTACTTCCCATACTATTTTCAATTTCCAAGAAATGTCCAAGCACTGAGAGTACTTATAAAGAATATTTTACCATCTGTAATATACATGTATATGTATGAAGGCTGCCACCTCACACCCAGAAGTTCACAGTTAGAAGTGTTTGGGGATTATTGGCAAATTTTCCAAAAGCTGAGACACAACTTTCATTCTACTGACTTTTTTTTTTAACTCCTTTCTTATCTGGCCCCCAAATACATAGTTCAAATTTTTTCCCAGATAGAGGTTTGCCCAAATTCAAGTTCATTTCCAAGACCTCTGCCCGGGCTCCTCTCCTCCTTTACTGCTCACTCCCCTCCCCAGCACCATCCTTGTCATTCATGTAACAGCTGCAGAACCTGGGTGTGATGGAGGCTGGGTCTGCAGGGGAGGAAGCAGCCACCATTTGCAAGAAAAGAGATCACAAAGACCCACCGGCTGTGGCTTCAATCCAAAGTGATACCCCTTCCCTCTGCTCAGAATACATTTGGTGCCTCACCTCCCATAACTCAGCTGCCCAGCTGTGCATTCCCTCCCTTTCTTCTCCCTCCCTCCTTCCTCAAATAGTTCCTGAGCACTGCTCTAGGAACAGCAGAATTTGAAAACTTCACAGCCCTGTCCTCAAGGAGCTCTCAGTCCTGCACGTAAGACTGAGCCCGTAGCAGAGAGTGGCTCTGCTCCGCCTTTCACTGAGCATCTCCCATGCGCCAGAAGGTGTTCCATGTGTAGAATGCACTTCATGGAGGCATCATCAAGCAGTGCGGGTGTGATAAAGGCCATCGCTATGGGAGGCAGGTGGTCACAAAGCAGGCCCAGAGGAGGTCAGCAAAGAGCGGAGCACAGATGGGGCACACCGAGCCGGCTCTCAGTAAAGCAGGATGAAGGCCTCTCTCTGTCATGAGGTGACACGGTCCCCCAGAGCAAATGCCCTCCAGGGCCCAGGCAGGGGCTGGCTTCAGGTTCTCATCTGGGAAGGAGGCCTCCCTGTCCTGGTCACAATCTCAGCTGCCCAGCTGGCCCTGGGAGTGCTCCAGAATGACCTCCTATCCCCAACCCCCCCCCCGCCCCCGCCCCCGCCAAAAAACCCTGCTCTCCATATCAACCATGTCTTTTATTTTCAGTATTCTGATGTTTTGACATCTGGGGCCTTGCTGATCCTGGAGGACTGCCCCTCAAAGGGATAATCAATTCCTAGAGATAGTAAACAACTCGCCCCAGAGCACCCGGTTCATATGCAAACCAACCACTCCAGGGCCCACACCCAACCATCCCTTCCATGCGCCTCACACATCTGAGCCACTATCCACTTACTCCAGTCACCCCAGGACCAGGCACCAGACATCTCGGCACAGCCCTGTGCCCCAGAGCCTGCCAAAACTATTCAAACTAGCTGCTCCAAAGCCTGCTCACCCCACCTCACCCATTCTCTCCTGCAGAAAGCACATGAAGGGCTCTTGCCCACAGCTTTCCTTCTTCCCCTGCCTCTTGATCAACCCTGGCGCTTCCCCTGGGCATGGCATGCCCCCTCCACCTGGGAATTGTCACAAACTACCCTTTCATCGGAAGTTGTCTCCTGATCTGCTGGCCTTGTCCACACCTAAGTAATACCAGAACACCCTCTGCATGGTGACCTGGGATGCAGCCTGGGGAGGGGCACACAGAGCAGCCCCATTGGCCACACTGCCCCCCAGGGTGGGGTCACAGAATAAGCATAGGCATGGGTTCGAATGCCCCCTTCGCTAACCTGGTGACCTTGGGCAGCCACTTCTCTGAGCCCATTTCTTCATCTGCAAACAGAGCTAACTCAACCTTCCTCCTAGAAACACTAGAATCTGTCACTGATAGGCATACGTTACTGCTGGCACAGAGCAAACTAGATGTTCAGTGACTGTCAGCTCCCTTCCAACCTTCTCATCAGCACTGGAAACGCCCCCCCAAAAAGGTTCCCAAATGAACAAATCATCTCTCTTATTCCAGAGGCTCATCAAGAAGGGAGGTGCCATCCTGACAATCGGGTGACACAATAGAAGACTAAAAAGGTCGGCTTCTCCCTTCTGTGATAATGGAAATTCCAAAGTTGTAAAGTGACTGAAGGGGAAGGTCTGTCATTGAAACCTCTCTGAGAAAGAGACCAAATTTCTGCCCATAATAGGGGCCAATAATATCCAGGAGCCCTCTGTTCAAACAGGTCTCATACTAAGCCACGAAACTATACGTGAGCAGATTCTGTAAAGGAGAAAGGGTCGTCTGGATGATTCCTGTGAGCACATTTACATGGTGTGTGCACACACACGTGTCATTTCAGACACAGGGGTCCATGGGCGAGCTCGACTCACACCCGCTGCCTGGAGTCCTGGCAAAGAAGGGCATCGTGTGATCATAATATGTTCCCTGCTCCCCAGACTCTGCTCCTTTCCATTTAAAAAACAAACACAAGGGAAAAACATTTTAAATAATCAGCCTGGAAGATGGAGATTAAAAACAATTTAAAATAAACGTCTACTCTGGCACTTTGGAAAAAACATACCACGCTGCATTAAGTGCTTTGAATTAAGTAAATTACACCAAGTAACTAATTTACATAATGATCAAAATTTGCATTTTACACATGTTATGATGAAAATAGGTTTATAAAATAATTCTTCACCAACTTCTGCTCCGAGTTGGGTTCCAATATTTGGATAAAATTCTGCGGTGTTGATCTGCTACTGTCTTTCATGTTTCAAATCTCTGGCTCCTCCGATATATTTTTTTTAATCTGGCAGGTCCCTATTCCCACTGCAATAAATAGTCCCTCTGATTTACAATTCCCTTCCATCAACTGAGGGAGATCATATGTTTAAAGAATCCATAATACACTAATGATTCTTAGAATTTTCACAAATAAAGTTTGATGTTCCTGTCATCTTTCACTTACTAGGTATTTGGTATTGATTTTAGCAATTCTTCCTCCAAGATTTGTAGGATGGGCTTAAAGTCCTACAGCTTTGGTTGCCATCTTTTCAGGATGAGGCATCAGAATGGCATTTCTCAACAGGCTTCATTCTTGCACCAACAGTCCCCTCAGGAGGGAAGCAAAGACTCCACTGGACGTACTCGACATACCTGGAGGAGGCTGAGCACAAGATCCGTAAGGAGACTGGCCACCAGTTGCAATAGGCCACCCCACGCCTTTGGGTCCTTGGTGCCCAGCAAGCAGACCCACAGCCAGAACTCCCTCTCCTGTAGGTGCTAGAGCCTTAGATGTTTCCTTTATTTTTCTCCTTCTCCACAGCCTGTGAGGAAGGGACAACCATCCCATTTCAGAGACGAGAACACTGAAACCAGAGAAGTTGAATCCCTCCATCAACACCACACAGCCAGCAAGAGGAACAACCCACAATCGTGCTTTGAGAAATTTCTGGATGTCTTCCTGGATTCCTCTCTAATTTAAGTAAGATCCTGAAGCAAATCTGGAAAAGTAATTTCCAAGTGTTTACCCAAAACAGCCATGTTTGAATTTCCAAGGCGACACAAAAACGATGACTTTGCTTTTTGACAATGCCACAGACAAATGACCTCCCTCCGTGGCATGACGGGAATGATGCCACGTGGTGAGGAAGATGGAATCATCCTCACTGCACTTGTTTATTAAGGCCTGGTTCTGTGCCGGCACCGTGCTAAGCATTTTGCACATGGCTTATTTAATCCCCATGACACCCTGATGTCTGGCCCAAAGTCATCCAGCCCATTAGAGGCAGAACTGACTCTGGACTGGATGAATCCAGTCTGGACCAACGAATCCACATCTCTGATGCCGGAGTCAGAGCTCTTTACCTGTATTCACCAATCAGCCAAAGGCACCTGGGAAGGGATGAGAAGGAGGCAGGTCAGAGCCCCCGACCTCCTGCAGATGCTGAGTTAGCTGCCTGTCACACACACTTCATCTGAGCCTCACGCACCCCTAGGGAATTACCAGATTATGCCCATTTCACAGATTAGCCCCTGCCTCAGAACAGAGCTGGGATTCAACCCCAGAGCCGTACACGGTCAGAGGCTCCGCTCTGTGTCACGTCAAGGCATGGGACTTGATGATTGTGGCCAGGGTTTCTCCCAGACCCCTGCCCAGGCCTAGAGAGTGGTCATTTCAAGCACATAGAGCTCCAGAGAGACCACGCAGCATGCTGGTCAAATGCTGGAGTCTAGCTTTTAGGAACAGCAAGAAGATGGAAATGTGATGCATGCTATTACCAGCTGTTAATTTGCAATCAGTATTAATAACTGACATTACACAGTGAAATGCAGCGTCTTCATTAATTCTGCAGATTATCACTATGGGGGAAAGCCCACGCTCCTGGAAATGGCAGCTCCACTGGGCTGCTTTGGAAGCAACCCTGGGCCGGGTTCCACATCTTCAAACCTGCCCATGGGGATGCCCAGGGACTCCGCCTGCTGACCCCAATTCTTGCTGCCCCAGGACCAGCAGCAGCCGCCCACCTCCCAGTGCCAAGGGTATGGGACTGGCCCCTGACTCGGGCTTTCTGCAAGCAAATGTCTGGGGCCAACTGTGTCATAACCATTGTGGAGCCTTGAGAGACGGATCAGACAAGGAGCTCAGTAGAAACAGACATGCAAGCAATGCTTGAAGATGTGCTAGGACCCACGAGAAGTACCTTGGGAAGCAGTCTCTTTCCCCAGGCAGTGTCGAGGGAGGAAAGATCTCCAGGAAACCTTCAGACAGCTCAGCCCAGGAGCTGGAGCCTGTGGGTACAAGTGGTCTTTTCCAAGTAGACAAGAGAGGGAAGTGTACTTCAGGCCAAGAGAAGAGCAGGATCAAGGGCCTCGTGGAACCCAGCAGCCCACCTGGGGGACCTGCTGATGGCTCTGTTTGGCCATGAGGGATGTGGGGCCTGACGTGCCCCTGAGGGAGATGGCCATGGTGGCATTGTTGGGACTGGCCAGAAAGCAGCAGGACAGAAGGAAGGGCACCAGAATGGCCTTCGGGTCAGCTGAGACCAGGGTTGTGGCCCCAACCCCACTGAGGGACCGAGGGGCAGCAAAGTCAGTTGCTCTGGAGGCAGCCAGAGCCCCAGTGTGCACCTGAGTGCCCGCCACGGCTGGAGCCAGGAGGCCTGAGCAGCTGCTGCCCAATTCTTGTGGGGGCCTTTCCAAAGCAGGGCTCTGCCTCCTGGGTTGGAGAGAATTGAAGAGCCTCAGTTGCCACCTCTGTAAAATGGGCAGGGTGACGCCTCCTATGCAGTAGGATCATTGTAGGGGCAAGCAGGATGAGGGGTGCCAGCAGCCGCAGTCTGCGTGTGGGAGAGCTTGGAACGGTGGGCCTGCCTCACCAGGGACACCACCGCCTCCACGCCACCTCCAGCACCACCCCGCCCCTCCTGCTCCTCCCAGGCCTTCACACAGGAAACCTCTGTCTTCACAGCTCTCTGCTGACCTCATGACAAATGTTCTTTTACTTATGCATTTAATTTACATAATTACTCTCTGATATTTACTCAGATTTAATTTGTTTCCTCTGGAACTTGCCTTTGAAGAGGCAGTGCCAACGAGAGCTGGGAGTGAAGTGCAGCAAGGAGCTCACAGATGTCACCTCCCCTCTCTGGGGGCCTCCGAATGCCACCTCTGAAGAAGGACCGGGCTCTGCCCACATGCAGGCACCATGGACAGAGCCTCCCACCTCCCCGTGTCAGAGGGTGGCCAGGCTGGGGAGGATCGCTGCCCACAAAGACCTCACAGTGGAGGGAGAGATGCATGAACACCAGTCCTAGGAACCACTCCCTGTGCCAGCACCAGGGCGGCAGCGGGGGGAGTGTGGGCATTACCAGGTGGAAGGAGGGCAGGAGTCCTCTGCTCAGGAGCGATAGGGAAGAGGCGGAGCTAGGTGTCAGACTGAGCCGGAGTCCGGAGGCAGTGGATGGACCCATGGCATCGCCAGGACCCTCTTTAGTGCAGCTGAGTGGGGGGTCCCAGGGGTGTCGTATAGATGAGGCTGGAGTTCAAGTCAGAGCAGACCACAGAGAGCAGTGTGGATACACCATGTGGTGGGAGAGAGGGTTTGATTTTGAAAAATTCGTTTGGCAGCTCTGTAAGAGTGGGCATGACCTGGAGGGCAAAGGGCCATAGCCCATCAAAATCTCAAGGCCATGACCCAAGCACAACAAGGGCAGGAGCACTGGGGTGAAGGGAGGGCCTTTGGCTGCAGAGAAACAAGGTGAAGGAGGAATAAAATATGAGGGAGGCCGGGTTATGCTTGCCAGGCTGGTAGACGGGGAACCAAGAGGAGAAATGCAGGAGGGGGGTGGGGGCGGGGGGCTCAGTGCTGGAAAGACAGCCACTCGGCCCCAGGCCTATGCTGGGCGCACAGGCGCGCCTCCCCTCCTTCACCTCCCATCTGGGATGCTGATGGGGACAGGCCCGCCCAGGCTCTGCTGTCCTGCGAGCCTCACTCACCCCCAGTTCTGAGCCTCTCTCCTCCTGGTTCCTGGGCTGCTGTTCCAGGTCGCTGGGCTGGAGCCTCCCCCAGATTTTGTCCTTTAAAACTCATTGACTTTTGTGCATATACACACACATACTCACTTGCATACACTTATATATTCACACTTGTAAGTGGGCACACTTGTATCCATGCCTACATTCTCACACTCATATATTCACACCCACACCTTCGCACACACACTCACATACTCACATTCACTCCACACACACGCACTCATACAGTGGCGTGCTGGAAGCCGCCTGTACCATCTCATGAGAGGCTGTGGTTAAATTCTCAGGGACTTTGTGAGCCAGTTATCGAACACAGCCGCTATAAATTAAATTACATAAACGTATAATTAAACAAATTACGTTACAAACAAAATTGACAAATACACAAAGCTCATCACTTCCTAATTATTTTGCTACATTTTACTATTATCTATGTTCATGGAGCTACTAATGTCTGTTGTGTCTGAAATACCACTTAATGGTGCATCACCCCTTCCCAACTCCACGTTCAGTGATATCATGACTCTCAAAAGCAGTCACCACAGAAGTATTTACACCCCGGACACCAGCGAAACTGTAAGGCAGGGCTTTCTGTTTCCTTGGAGAGCCAGTTGTTGAACACTTACCAGCACACCAGGGCTCACGACCCTAAGCACATTCACACCCCCCACTCTCACGCACTCAAATCTGCGCCCATGCTTACCCACGCACATGCACACACACACCTGCACCAACACACTCACACAGCGCCACTCAACTCACACACTCACACTGACACGCACAATGCTCTCTCACTCTCTTACACACACACACCAGCATTTCATCTCCGCTAACATCACACAGATGGTCAGAAACCACAGCCACGCCAGGAAGGAGACCAGAACTGTACCCTCTGTTCACCCTGGCCTTCCCCCGCGCTCCCTTGGGCCCGGAAGCTGATCCCCTCCGGAAGGTGTCTGTACTAGAGCCTCCCCATGCCTCCTGGAGGGCACCTCACTTTAGTAATAAAAGCAAGATGATAGCAGAGATCAGTCATAATGGGGCCAGCCACAGAGACCAGGAGCTCTACAAGTCTGGGTGAGACGGCTGGACATCCTGGCCCAGGCAGTCAGGCCATTCTGGGAGCAAGCACCGGTGGCAAAGGGCTTCTGTGGCCCCATGCAGCCCTGCTAAACCCCCAAATTAAACTCGCATCTATGTTAATTAAGAGCCAGGATCTGCAGGCCTAATAGAACCGCCGGCCCATCCATCACAAGCTAGTTAACTCCTGCCAGATCCTCTTGGGCCAGATTACAAATGGGATCCAGGGTGGGGGCCAGGGGAGGCAGCGTATTATCCTGAAATATAATCTGAACTTTCCTTCCAAAATGCCATCCTCGGGCTGATCCATCACATGCCCACCCCCGCCTGGGCCCGCCACAGGCGAGGCCTGGACCACGGCACCATCCATCACCAGCCTCTGGAAGGTCCTGGAAATGCCAGGGCTGCTCTAGGGCTCCAAGGAGGATGGGGACAACTGGGCTAACAGTTTGATCAATGCCAGGGGGCAGGCCACGGGGACAGAAACCTGGCTGCCAGGGCCAAGGCCACCCCCGCTCCTCCTCCCAAAGGCAAACATCCTCCCTGCCAGGAGCACTGGGTCGGGGAGGAGAGGGTCAAAGACCAGCCACGGAGCACCTTCTGTGCACTGGCCCCACACGCTCCGATGCATGAGCTCCTCACAGCAAGCCTGCGAAGGCAGTATTAGTATTCCTGGTTTACAGATGAGCGAATCAGAGCCCAGAGAGCTTCAGTCCCTCAAGAAATAGAGGCTGACCTGGGCAGTCTGCCCCACTCTGCTGCCCCAGAGAAGTGAACACACCAGAACATCGAGCCCCAAAGACCCCATTCCATGGTCTCCAGGAGGCCCCCTGACTCCTGCCTGACTCTGGGCTGGCCTCGATATCCCGGGGGGCCCATCCCAGCAGCAGCAGGTGTCCCTGGCCAGTGGTCAGGGATTCTGAGTATCTGATTCACCGCTGCACATCCTGAGCTCCAAGCATGGAGCCTGGCACATAACAGCAGCTCAATAAAGCATCATGGGGGAAATGTGCGCATTAACTAATGAAAGGCAATTCTCTGTCCAGGAGAGGAAGTCCACATCCAAGAAGAGCCTCCTGGTTGAAGCAGAAGCCCACACTGGAGCTGGGTCGTGCAGCTAGAGAGGAAGGGCTGGCAGGGCTCCCATCACGGGCTGGCCTGGAGGACACACCTCTGCCCACCATGCCCTCCCCAGGAGCAGTGACCGTGGGGGACATCCTGGCAGTGCACCAGGCACTATGCCCCGTGTCTAGCCCTGTGCTCCCCATAACTCATCTACTCACCTCAGCAACCCCAGGAGGGCAGTTCTATTATCATCCCCACTTTACAGATGGTAAAACTGAGACTCAAGAATGGTAAGTGCTAGAGCCACCATTCCAAAGCCTCTGCCCTTAGCCTCTCTGCTTTATGGGCACGTGGCTGCCACACAGAACGCCCTCATTATTGTTAGCCCCCTTTGCCTTCCAGGAAAACCAACAGTTAAACCCACACTCTTTCCAGTGTCCCCCTCCCAGACCAGCACCATGGGCTGTCCAGTGCACTGAAGGCTGGGGACTGCCCTACCGTGACCCTAAGACCGAGCTACCCCAGCCTGCAGCCGACGGCTCAGGGCCCACATTATCGAGCTCCACGGCTCCGCGTGGGTGGCCGGCCTGCCATTCTCCACAGCAGCAGCCACGCAGCCTCTGCTCTGGGCACCAAATGGGCTCTTTCATAACCCACAGCTGCCTTTTCCCCCAAATTCACAAGAGCAATTGGAGATGCAGATTCCAATTCTGAGTCAGAGTTTTCATCACGATCCTAGTGATTTCCAGTTTAGAAGGAAATAAGCACCTCAGAAAACATTTAGAATTAATCCTACCATCCTGAAGCAGCAACAAAACTCCATTAGCGAGGAAATATGTGCAGTACATCGCAAGCCCTGTCACTGGGAGAAAAGAGAGATCCAATTGTCTGCTGGCTGGCTCGGGTTCCCGGGCAGTCGGAGGTATCAAAGCTCTACGGAAGCTCTCCCTCCTCATCCCCACTCCCCTGCCCATTTTCTCTGACTACATACATTAGCATAAGGGAGGGACAGGTTGATGGTCCTCAGGGATCTCTTGCGGGAGGAGGGATGGAGAGTGCAGGAGGGGGAAAGTCATGAATCTCAGACAGGGCTCCCCTGTATGCCCCTCAAGGAAGGCCTGAGGATCCACTGCACAGATTACAGGCCTGGGGAGGATGGGAAGGCAGAGTAACATCCGGGGAATGCAGGTGACTCAATGCATTCGAGAGTGACCAAGTGTGCCAATGGCTAGGAAAAAGCCCCCGGACACCTCGGGTCTGGTCCAGTCCACACTCTGAACTCATGCTCCTCCTAGAAGCCAGGAGGTCAGGACTTCTAGAGCACCACGCTTGTGCGGAACTACCAACTCCTTTACAGTGAGGCAGAATCAGGAGCTCAGAGATCAGAACCAGCACAGAATCCCAGAAGGAAAGGGAGAGAGGGGATCTTAGGTAATGGTGTTACTGTCACAATCCCTGCAGCCACAGGGGAGGGAAGCTGGCAGGGGTGGGGGGCGCCATTTAGCTGAGACTCAGGAGTCAGCACCCTATTCTCTCCAGAGCCCTGACCAGCCTCTTCTCTCCCCTAGATGATATCATTCAGTCCTGTGGCTTCAAATACCACCCACACCTGAGTTACATCACTACCCTGGACTCTGCCAGGATTTTCAGACTCATCTATCCACTCAGAAATAGGCAATTCAAGCTTAACCCACCCAAAAGGAGCTCTCGATTCTCAACCCCCCATTTGCTCTGCTCCCCTTTTTAATAAACAACAACCGAAAGCCTGGGAGTCTTCCTGGAGACTTCCCTTTTCCTCACTCCTCCCCTAGGATCCACCAGAGACTTTAAGCCCAACCTCTCCCCACCATGGCCACTGCTGCCTCCCTGGTCCACGCCACCACCATCTCTCCCAGAGGCTATTCTGACAGCCTCCTACCTGGCCTCCCTGCCTCCACCCTCGCCCTCCTGCCATCTGCCCACAACACGGCAGAGACAGTGATTTTTCTAAGCATGAAGCAGACCCGCCACGGCCCTGCTTAGGACCCCACCAGCCTCACAGCACATTCAGCATAAAATCCCAACTCCTCACTCAGGACCTAAGAGGCTCCGGATGACACGGCCCCTGACTTGATCTCCAGCCCAATTTCTTTCTCTCCTCTCCTTCTCACTCTCCAGCCACACAGCCCTTGCGCTTCTTTTTTGAGCACTTCAAGTTCACTGCCACCTCAGCGATTTCACACATACTGTTCCCTCTGCTGGAAAGCTCTCCCCAGGTTTTATCTTACTGCCTCCTTCAATGCATTGTGTTATGCATATGTCCAAATGTGACCTCCTCAAAGGGATCTTCCTCGAGCTGCCGGGAGGCCACCCTCCTCCCCCACCTGTGAGTCTCTGCCACGTCCCCTTCCCTCTCCTCCATAACACTCCTCACTTCCTGAAACGGTCATCTTCACTGAGCAGTGCTCATGTCTTGTCTTCACTGTGTCCCCAGGGCCCAGAGCAGTGCCTGGCACATAGCGGGCAGTTACCAGATGTGAACTGATGGCCCGAGTAAACCTTAGGGGCGGCATGCTGCAGCGGGGAAAGCCCAAGTCTGGAACGAGCCTGCTCTGGGTTTGAAATCAACTCAGTTCAGCCCCTCCTAGCCATGTGACCTGGGGCAAATCACTTCGAACCTTTCTAAGCAGTAATTTCCTCATTTATATGATGAGAATAATAAAACCCCCTTTGCACAGTGGGTGCCAGGATTCCATGAGATATCAAGTGTAAGGTGCTTCGCGTGAACTTAGCAAACAGACCCTATTTTTATTAATAGCAATAACAGCAGATGTGAAAATACCTGTGTGAAAGTGGGAATTGGAAAAATGATATACGAGCAGGCGAAAAGGAAAGAAATGTAAACACACTGGGCATCCCGTGCCCCAGGCACTCTGCCGGCTCAGGAGGCCACAGAGATGAACAAGCATGAGCAGTGCCCTGGAGCAGCTGGTGGCCGGGGCAGAAGCCAGACTTGGAAACGTCAGGTCAAGTGGCAAAATTAAGAACTATATTACAGGCACACGTAAATGCTATGGGAGCAGAAGGAAGGCCTCGCCGTCACAAAGACATGGAGGAAAGCAAGACGAGAGAGGCAGTGAATACCCAGCTTGTCATCTGCCAGGCACATCCCTCTTCTTCTGGGAGCATCTCTGCTCTTGTTTCGGGGGATGTCTCCCTACCCTACTCCCAACTTGCAATTCTCGTGGGGCTGCCATCCAGAGACCCCTGTACCCCCACACACTGAATCTGGAGAGGGCGCCAGATCCAGGCCAGGCCAACAGGCCGCGTCCCTGACTTTTTTCAAGCTGGAACTAGGAGAAGCAGGTTACGCCCTCTAGCGACAAAGCACATCATGTAAGCTCAGGAGGTGAGAGTCACCATGTTTCTTGCTACATGGAGGAAGCAAGGCTGAGGGAATTAGCCAAAATGCAGATGGAGAAACAAAGAGGAAATTGGGGAGAAAGCCTTGGCCAGATATAAAGGAACTAGTTTACGCGATTGTGAGGCTGGCAAGTCTGAAATCAGTAGGGCAGACGCAGGCTGGAAACCCTAAGGCAGGAGCTGATGCTGCAGTACCAGAAGCAAAATCTCTTCTTCCTCAGGGAAAGTTTTGGTCTCAAGGCTTTTTCAACTGATTGGACGAGCACCATCCAGATTATTCAGGCTAATCTCCTTTATTTAAGGTCAACTGATTGTAGATGTTAACTCCAACTACAAAATACCTTCAAAGCAACACCTAGATTAGTGTTTGATTGAACAACTGAGTACCATTGCCTCACAAAGTTGACACATAAAACCAGCCATGGCAGAAGTTAAGAGGCAGGAGGGGTAGTAAATACTGATGACACTCTCAAGACTCTGGCTCTGGGGGAAGATGGGTGCTTGGAGGAGAGGCGGGATGGCAGGGGCAAGAGCCGGGTTTCCTTGCCTTGTAGGGATGAGGGAAATGAATGGGAGGGAACTGAAGCAAAGGAAAAACTGAAATAACAAGAAACAGAGAAAGTGATCTGAGAGGAAAGGCCCCTGAATGGAGAAAAGAGGATAAGAACTTGGGGCGGAGCAAAGGGGGGCAGTTCTCTCATTATCCACTGCATCAAGGTGACAGTTAAGATCTACACAAGCAGCTCCGCATGGACGCCAAACAACCACATGGATGCTGGCTGCCGGGTGGGACCAAAGCGAATCTGCTCCAAATCCTCAGCACGCCCTACAAGGAGGCATATTCAGTCACCCCAATTTTGTAGATAAGAAAATGGATGGAAGCCCAGAGACGTTTAGTAACTCACTTGGGGCCCCGTTACTAGGAAGCAAGGCTGTGGATCTTGATGCGGGAAGAAAGGAGGAAAGGATGGGGGCAGATTCTACATACCACACCCCACCTCTTGCTGAGAATCGTAGAAGCCCATGTACAGCAGACTGAGACCCTTCACCTTCTCTCCAGCTGAGCTGGAGAAAAGGACAGAGGCCCAGGGCTCTGGAGTCTGAAATCTCTGCCAAAGAAGAAGCGCTCGGCATGGCTCTGGACAGGGCCTCATGCTCTGTGGGCTCCCATTGTGGGAAAGTACAGACACACAGGGGTCCTTCAAGGAACCCAGTGTCCGAGCTCAGAGCCCAAGGGGCAGGAAGATGACCACGACCTGCCATGCTCCACCCTGTATCTCCCTGAAGCACAGCTGATGGTGTCCACTTGCAGAACATCCCCCACAGGCAGCTCAGAGCCAGGGCCGTGTACCCGTGACCTAAGTTCTTAGGGCACCTCGTCCCCACGGAAGAAAGCAGAGGAAAAGTCCAGGAAGTGAAAGTGACGTTATCCTAGGGATAAGCTGGAATCTGCCCGACTTATAAATGCAAGTCAATAGCAGGCAGTCAATAAAGACGTCTATCTTCATCCTCTCCCCAGTTATCACTTGTTAGGAGCAGCACCCCGGGACCACCCGCTGCTGACAGGGCTCATGGGGCTGCTGCATTCTGAACATCAGGGCAGCTGTCTCCGTCTCTCGGTCTGACTCCCAGCTGCACTCCCAGGCTGGCTAGGGGTCTGCCCCAGAAGGATGCTGTAACCCCTGAAGCACGGACAGCAGAACTTAAATAGTAACAGTTATCCCAAGGAGCCTGACAAAACAGGGAGTATTTGAGATTTTCTACCAGGTCATGTCATGTCACCCCCATTTATCCATTGAGCTAAATAAAATGCAGCCTCACCAGTCTTCCCTCTGCCAGACTTGTCCCTTCACAAGCCTCAAGGTCCCCCGGTCCCTACAGAGAATAAGCCCCATTCCTCAGTCTGAGCTGAGTCTGAGTGCCAAGGACCAAGGACCAAGGACCAAGGGAGAAGCCTGGCTCGGGAATCAGACAGCCCTGGGCCTCAGTCTTGGCCTCATCATCCATTGGCTGAGGTGCCTCTAACCCTCTCTGTGCCTCAGTCTCCCTACCAGCAAATCCATTGACTAAAATAAAAAAGGGAATTACATCTACAGTGTGGGGTTATTGTGAGAATTTAGTGAACAATGTCAGACATATTGCCCAGTAAATGGCAGCTACTGTGACCATCATAAGAAATTCCCTAACCCAGACTCACCCACCTCCTGACCCCTGAAAAAGCATGGACGTGACCACCTCTACCGCCATCTGCGCCCCAACTCCCGACCTTTCCAAATTCCTTCTGTCCTGTAGGACTCAGTTCCAGCCCCACCTAAAAGGGCTCCTGGACAGAAAGAAGCACCTGTGTGAAGTGACAGAGGTACGAAAAAGACGGGAAACTATATGGAGAGGTGTGCTGGCCAGCCACAGGGCAAGGAGGCGGAGGCAGCCAGCAGACACAGCTGAGGAGTTTGTGTGGCAAATGCGAAGCAGAAAGCCGGGCCATCTGTCTCCCAGTCAGGCTGTGAGCCATGAGAGGATAGAGGATGGGTGATGCTGTGCTAGCCGCAAACCACATGGGGCCACTGAGCACCTAAAACGTGGCTAGTCCAATAGAGAAAGGCTGTAAGTGTAAAACAGATGTCAAATTTCAAAGACTTCATACAAAACAAAGAGTAGAAAATATGTCATTAATAATTTTTATGTTAATTATATATTGGAATGAAAATAATGCACTAAATAAATGAATTGAGCTAAATAAAATAAATTTCACCTAGGTCTTTTTTACTTTCTAAATTTTAAATTATACATGTGATACACTATTTCTGTTACACATCATTGGGCCATAGCTTTGTTTGCCCCACAGGACACTGCCTCACTTAGCATAGTGGCTCAGCATGCTTGGGAGAGAGGCAGGGTGGCGTAGGGGTTAAGTCAGCCAGGTTCCATGTCAGGCTCTACCCCTTGACACTGGACACTTTGCTAGATCTCTTTCTGCCTCTGTTCTTCACTTATGTAGTGGAGATAACAACAGTAGCAAGTTCACAGGATGCTTATGAGAATTAACTCATGGAAAGCAGGTAGATCAGGACTTAGCATGTGGCAAGTACTGAATTGGCTCTTACCATCATCACACCCTCATCTTCACCATCACCACCACCATTATCCCCCCAACACCACCATCAATACCACCATCATCACCAGCATCGTTGTCACTATCACCACCACCATCATCATACCCACATCTTCATCATCACCACCACCATCACCACCACATCACCATCACCACCACCATAATCATCACCATCATCACCATCAGCATCATAACCATCATCAACATCACCATCATAACCATCATCATCACCATCATCATCACCATCACCACCATCATCATCACCAACATCACCATCACCATCACCATCATCATCACCATCATCATCACCATCACCACCATCATCACCATCACTACCATCAGCATCATCACCATCATCAACATCACCATCATCATCACC
Organism: Hippopotamus amphibius kiboko; assembly: GCF_030028045.1. NCBI lineage: Eukaryota > Metazoa > Chordata > Mammalia > Artiodactyla > Hippopotamidae > Hippopotamus > Hippopotamus amphibius. The sequence continues at coordinate 52,562,234 of NC_080190.1, read as the reverse complement.
AACATCACCATCACCATCATCATCACCATCATCATCACCATCACCACCACCATCATCACCATCAGCATCATCACCATCACCACCACCATCAACATCACCAGCATCACCAGCATCACTGTCACTATCATCACCATCCTCATCACCATCAAGCAGGTCAAAGCACACTTGTCCACCCCACATCTCCAGGATGTTAATCTTTAAACTGGGGAATTGGGCTATATTGACTCTGATTTCCACAGGAACCATCATGTATGAGCTATGGCCAGTCTTGCCAAAGTCTCTGGCTAAGGACGAAGGAGCCCTGTAAGTGCTCACTCTGTGCCTGTCCTGCCTCCCTGCCAAGTACACTTGTCCAAAGCACACATTCCATCTCAACCACATGGAATCCCCAGATCAGCTCAGTCCACACCACCTACATGGTCTCTTCTTTCCCAGCTGTCATCGTGCTTCCTGAAGGCCAACCTTGCCATGACTGCTCTCAAGTAATTCTTTAGGAACAATGACATCAACAGTTGACACAACCATGTCAACAGGAAGGACACTCAGTGTATACCTTCTGGCATTCAGAGGGGAGGGAAGAAGGAGGCATGGTCAGAAAGGGGTCCAGAGGCTGAGAGCCCAGGAGCCAGCAAGCTGCTAGAGGTCACCACACTCCAGCCCACGTGCCTGCCCACAGCTCTGCTCCAGATGTACTGGGCAAGGAGAAGCTCATCAGTAGCAACCTCCAGCATCACAGGGAGAAGAAAGCCGTCCACATGCATTGAGGGCCTACTATATGCCAGGAACCATGTCCCCGAAACAAACCTTCTAGGTAGGAATAAGCACCCTCATTTTTTAGATCAGCATCCTGAGGCTCAGAGAGGTGAAGTAACTTGCCCAGGTTCACACCGAGCATAAGTGTGGGAAGCAGGGAATAGAATCTAGAGGAATCCAGCTCAAAAGCGGTCCTCTTATAACGATGTAGCCCACTGTTAAACAGCGCATGGGGACTCAAAGCATCCTTATTCTCAGAAGCCAAAACCTTCATCGATCTCTCAACATCTGCTTGAAAGTTCCTCTCAATACTCAAGAACCAGGGAGTTCTTATTAAGAAGTGTTAGCCCACACATATGCAGAATGGTACAGATCAACTGGTTTGCAAGGCAGAAATAGAGACACAGATGTAGAGCACAAACATATGGACACCAAGTGGGGAAAGCGGGGAGGGTTGGGGGGGAATGAATTGGGAGATTGGGATACCAAATTGTATGCTCTAAATATATGCAGTTTATTGTATGTTAACTGTATCTCAATAAAAGTTCTTAAAAAAAAAAAAAAAAAAGAAGTGTTAGCCCAGCTGGCTCTCGGGAAAGCTGTGCATCTGTCCCAGGCCTCCCACCTCTCAGCTGTCATCGCTAGCAATGACAGACAGGCTGACTGTACAACCTGAAAGAAGCCACAACGATGCAAAAACCATCTCACCCTTGACCCAGTGACCCAGAGAACCTGGTATCAGCCACACTCTTTGGAGTAAATTATGGCGTGGGAAAATAAGGTAATCCCAAGAGTGTGAAGTGGGAAAGCGAGCAAATTCTGGTCCCTGGTCTGACATCTCAGCACATTCTGGGGGCTCAGAAAATATGGGGATTTTTATGCCAGATTTCTGAAGCCTCGTGGGGTGGGTGGCCCAAGAAGGGGTTGAGACACTTGAAGAAGTGACTCAGTTCGAGAAGCTGAGCCAGGACAGGCAGCTGCAGGAAGGGCCACTCCAGGCCAGGTGGTGGGGCAGGTGGTTGACATGTGTTACCCCGCTGAGCACTCCTGGTTCCTAGAGAAATGCCCTAAGCCCACTGCACAGATGAGAATGCTGAGGCTTGGAGAGTATGTCAAGCCAGGAAATAACCTCAGCAACAGAGGCTAGGGCCCTCAGGGCCTGCGGGAGTCTCCAGGAGGGCTTGTCTTCTCATCAGTCAGAGCTCACCTTCCCAAATATGCTGCAGAACTCACAGCCACATCAGCCTGGTTCGAAGGAGGCAGCAATGACCTGCTGGCTGATTCGCTCACACAACAAGGCTTGCAAGCAGATGAGGGTGGTCAGGAAGGAAGCAGATCATGGAGAGGGCTGGGGGTGGAGGAATTGATAAGAACATCTCTATTCATTTGGAAACCAAGAGGAAAATCAAACAAAAATTACATCCAGCTTCTTCCTGCTAAAACCAAATCAATAAAGAAGGCAGAAAAACAAGCGTGTTTTATTTTCTACGAACTTCCAATTGCCACACTCCGTCCATAGCAGGAAAACGCCGGCAGTCACACAGGAATGCGCATGATGGCTGGCTGAAACCCAGCCTGTTCTGGGGGACAGCAAAGCTCGTAACAATCAGTGGGGCTGGGGCCAGACGTATTTTGGGGGTGTCATTTTACTTCTAATTCGTGGGAAATGTTAAATAAATGGATGTGCTCTGGTGTTAGCAATTTATCCAGATGGATCCCTGTGGCCTGGGCAGCAAGGCCCAGGGAGTGAAGGGGAAGAGGGTGTGGCCACACAGGGAAGAACTGCCAGGAGCCGAGAGAGGAAAAGGGTAAAATCACGGGGCCGTCAACACTGTCTCTGCTGAGGCCTGGCAACCCTCACCCCTCCCGGACCTAGGAGGGCGCACTGGTGCACCTGCAGCCCTACAGCCAAGAGCCCAGTCAGCCAGCAGCCAGCCACAGTCCCCTCAAGGGGGCCATGAAAACGGGCGCATCCACAAGGCTGGGCGCGATGGCAGCCATTCAGCACACCCCCCTCAACATTCCTCTCAACGGTCCTGGCACGGGGCGGCACATTTAGGGTCTCTTCCTGCTTCCTGGGGGGAAGGCTTTTCCAAGGTCCCTGGGATAAGGGCCAGTGAACCTGGCTTGGTGTGAGCTGGCATCCTCCCCGGCTGCTACCTCCTCTGCCCCCAGCCTGGGTTCGTGCAGCCTGCAGGACAGTCACTGTGTGACCGAGGGGCAGCCAGGGTCCAGCAGCACAGGTGCACCCCTGAGGTCTCGGCCTCTGACCCCGTGTTCACGTCCCACAGCAGCTGACTGACCTTCCAGTCCAAGATGCTACATTCCTGCCTCCCGGGTCCTCATCACTGGCTTAAAGCTGACCGATGTGTCAACAGAGCATCTTTAAGACGTGAAGGCTGAAAGATGCTGTAGGGGCAGCCAGGAAGCCCCAGGCCAGCCAGGTCTGACCGAAACTCACAGAGCTCCCAGGGGAGGCCCAGGCTGCTCCTTGAGGGGCAGGGGGCAGGGAGGCGGAAGGAGTCACTCTCCACGGCCAGAGGTCTGAGGCCTCCCCTCTCTGGACAACCAGGCTGCCCAGGGTGCGTCTGGAAGGCAGGGAGGCGGACTCTGCATCAGGAGGGAGGGATTCCGGCCTTCCTAGGACATGCCTGGTCAGCCCATAGGCCCGACGGCTCCCTCTGGGGCCCTGGGCTCCCTGTTCTACTCTTCTAGCCACAGCCGCAGCGCTGATATGACTTCCCCGACTCCACACAACCTCCCAGCACCCCTGCTCAGTCTGCCATTCCCTGCTAGAGGCCAACTTTATCTCCTCATCTGCTCCTTCTCACCCTTGGGCTCCAAGGCCATCAAGCCGCTGCCCCGCCAGGAAGCCCAGTACCCAGGAAGTGCACACCCTCGGCTGGGTGAGTGGGGGCTCCCAGCCAGCACCTGTTTGCCCCACACGTCATGCCTCCCCACTCCAAACTTCTTAATCGGCATCCCCACCCCATGGGTGGGCACCCTTTCATAGACAAGGGAATTGAGGCGCAGAGTGGGGAAGAGATGGGCCCCGCTCCCCTCAGCCTGGAGTGGCAGAATCTGAACTCACACCCAGGCAGGCAGGTGCTAACACACTTCTTCCCTGACACACGGGGTAGGACGTCGGCACGTTGATGGCCCCGGTCCCGGGAGAGCTCACCAGGCAGAGAGAGCCAGACGCTGCCCCCCGGACCTGGTGGGTCTCGGCCATGGGCCTCTACACCACCGGTCCTGCTCACTCAGCCAGCTGACCCAGGAGCCCAGGTGGGGGCCGGTTGGTGAGACAAACCCCAGCAGCGCTTTCACAGACACACCAGGCCAGGCAGAGCGGGAGGGGCCTTGTGAGCTCAGTGAATAGATTACCCGCTTCAATTATTTTATCTAACGATGACATTTGTACTGTAAAAGTCAGCACAAAAATCAATGAGTTTTAAAGGACAAAATCTGGGGGAGGCTCCAGCCTAGCAACGTGGAACAGCAGCCCAGGAACCGGGAGGAGAGAGGCTCAGAACTGGGGGTGAGTGAGGCTCGCAGGACAGCAGAGCCTGGGCGGGCCCGTCCCCATCAGCACCCCGGAGCAGAGGAGAGAAAGCCATGCTGAGGCCCAGCCCTGGACCGCCCAGCTCAGCACAAACATGCACTGAGTGGCACCTGTGTTCCAGGCAACCTGCTCTGCACAGGCAGGGAGGACAGTCCCTGCCCAAACCCAGCACAGCGGAGAGGCAGATGTGTCATTAACTTGATAACAGCACAAACAAATAGTTATGTTACAATTAAATGAGGGCAAATTAGGAGGGTCAGGGACAGCTTCCAGAGAAATGACTTTAAGCTGAGGCTTAGAGGAGGAGTTTGCCAGAGGGACACATGCAGGAACAGCATTGGGGCAGATGGAAGAGCAGGAACAAAGGCAAGGACCTGAGAGAAGCCGCCCCCTCCAATACACTGGACCCTGCAATTACTCAGCACCTCCCTTGGGGCCCCAAGGGGTAGAGGATGATAGTGGTGGTGCTGACTTCCTCCTGCACATCGGCGGCATGGGGAGGCTATGCGGGCAGCGGCAAAGCATGTATCTGTGCATTCACAGCCCAGAAGGCAGACCTGGGATCCAAAGCCAGGGAGAGGGTCAAAGAACAGCGGACGGAAGCAAAGGAGTGGTGGAAATCCACGGAGCCCGGCAACAGAGGGGCTGCCCTCAGCTGACCTACTACGTGCTCCCAGAGGCGGCCTCGGCACCTGGCAGGACTAACGGCCACAGGGCAGCCATTGGGGGTTCCCATTCTGTGATCCTGGAGGTTTGCTCTCAGTGCACATTTCTTACTCTCTCTTATCACACCCTGGGGGTGGGGGGCACGGGGAGGGCAAGGAGCCCCACGAAGAGCTAGATCTGGGACAAGGTAAAGAGGGTGGTCAGGTCCGAGCAGCGGCAGGGTGCTGCAATGCCCAGGCTCAGACCTTGTTGAGGAAATGCCTAAATAGTCCTTTCTCTGTACGAAGGAACAGGCCCAGGCTAGACCATGGAGGAGGGGGAAAGAGAATACCTGGGCTCTGCAGAACCAAAAGGTAGCATTGTCTGCTGCCTTCCTGGAGACAGTGGGCCGGGGGACGAGGGGAGAGGCAGAGCATCGGGATAGAGTGTGACAGCAGGGGCTAAGGATTAAGCCTCAGGGGCTGAGGGGGCTACCTGTGGCCAGAACAATTTACAAAGAGGGAGATCCGATATGGAGCTCTGGGTTAAGCTTAGCATTAAGACTGGATCTGGGGCTTGGATTAGGCCTGGGGTCAGTTTGGGGACTGGGGTTAGGATGAGTGCTGGGGTTGGGATGAATATTAGAGCTAGGGTTGAGATCAGTGGCCATCCCTTCCTTTAGTCCTAACTGTTAAGCGAGTCTGCCCCACAGACTGCCTTGCACTAGGGGTGCATCGGAGTGGGGGGCAGGGGGCAGTTCCTGCTGCAGGGCCAGGTGTGTATGGGCGGAGGGGGGGTGAGTTGCTGGTGGTCTCGGGAAGTGACACACAGGCAGGAACTGACATGCAGCAGGACCTGGGATTGAAGAGGCGAGACTCACCTCCTGCTCACACCCCCAGAAATCCTGTGCAGAGCAGTGGCCCCCACCACATCCAGATGAGGCCCAAGTCCTATTGACTGCACACGAGAGCAAAGGAAGATGCAGAATGCTGAAGGCACAGGAAAAGGAGCCACAGTTCATTACGCCTAAGCTAACTATGGAGTAAATGCAATCCAGGGATCAGCCTCTGTAATGTGAGATCTGCCTTTTTCAGCAGTCCTTTTTGTCATTGTCACCATCTTAGCACCACTTACTGAGCCTTGGGTCCAGCTTTACTACTACTTTACGTATGTTTTTTCACTTAGTCCTCAAGAGAACTCTGTAAGGTCTATACTACTGTTCTATTCTGCAGATGAGAATACTAAGGCTTGGAGTGCACAAAACTTAGTGCAGTCCCACAAATGGGAGGTGTCAAAGCAGGATCTGCAGGCAGGACACCCCAATTGTTGACCTGCAATAAAAGTTGACTTGGCTGACATTTAAAGTTTAGATAGAAACAAATTATTCTGCAAGGGTGAGTCAAAAATTATCTGCACTATGGCTGTAGAATTTAATTAACTTTTAGAAAGACAAATATATCATTTTTTGACATAATCTTGCTTTTCTTCCCCCCCCCCCCCCCCCCGCCACGCTGGGTTTTATTTATATTTTTTTATTTTTTTTTAATTTTATTTATTTATTTATTATTTTTGGGGGGGTCTTCTTGCTTTTCAATACACTTTCTCCATCTGTCAACAAGTTTTCCTATTCCCTCATTAAAAAATGTTTTAGGCTGAGCTGCAAGCCACAAGTGCACAGCTGTTTTCACTTCTTCATCAGAAATGAACCTTCGTCCTTGTAGGGTGGCTTTCAGGGGACCAAACAGGTAAAAGTCCGATGGAGCAAGATCAGGACTATAGGGAGGATGCTTTAACACCTCAAAACAAAGTTTGGCAGAGTGTTGACAGTGTGGGCAGAAGTGTGCAATGTGCGTTGTCATGCAAGATCACAACACCCTTGGATAGCAGTCCTCTGTGTTTAATCCAAAGTTTAGGCTTCAGCTCTTCAATAAGCATCTCACTGTAATGAGCACTGTTGATTGTTGAACCATTTTCCTGATAATGTTCCAATACTGGCCCTTGAGAATCACAGAAAACTCTAAGCATCAATTTTCCAGCTGAGGGTTGACTTTGGAACTTTTTCTTGGTCGTCGATTAAGGATGTTTTCATTCCATACTCTGCTGTTTACTCTCAGGCTCGTAGTGATGAATCCATGTCTTGTCACCAGTAATGATTCTCTTTAAGAAACTTTCACCATCCTGAGAGTATCAGTCCAAATTTTGTTTGCAGATATCCAGATGCTTCTGTTTATGCTCTTCCATGAGTTGTTTCAGTACCCATCTCACACAAACTTTTCAAAACCTAAGTCTGTTGTGGGTTACTTCACTTTGAGGTGTTAAAGCATCCTCCCTATAGTCCTGATCTTGCTCCATCGGACTTTCACCTGTTTGGTCCCCTGAAAGCAGCCCTACGAGGATGAAGTTTCACTTCGGATGAAGAAATGAAGACAGTGGTGCATTTGTGGCTCACAGCTCAGCCTAAAACATTTTTTGATGAAAGAATACGAAAGCTTGTTGACAGATGGACAAAGTGAATTGAAAAGCAAGGAGGTTATGTCGAAAAATGATATATTTGTCTTTTCTAAAAGTTAATTAAAATAAATTCTACAGCCAGAGTGCAGATAATTTTTGATTCACCCTCATATCTTTGCTTCCCCAAACTAGGTTATCTGTGACTAAGATGTAGTTTCCATTGGTTACCATAGCCACATCTAAGTTTTTGCTGGGCAGTCTCCATTTCCACATTGTTTGTGGCAGGGTTGGTTTTTGCCCTGTGCGCAGTACCTCCTCCCCTCCCAGTTAAGCCAGGGCCAGGCCCCAAACACAAAGTCCCAATTCTCAGACTTGGAATCTTCCTGCCTTTGTGTTTAGGAAGCTACAGGTGTCTCCACTCACCTGCCGCAGCAAGGATGCTGGGGCTCTGTTGGCAGGGAGGCTCAGTGAAGAGCACTCCCCCCCCCCAAGCCCAGAAAAGGCTCAGCCAACTGGGGCAGGAGAAGAAGACCCCTCCTTTCCTGTGGCACTGTAATCTTCCCCACAAACCCTAGCACCATCTTGTCAGGGAAGCCCAAAGGTCATCTCACAATGTGAATGATAGTTGGTTGGGTAGCCAATCTGGGGTTTCCAATGAGGAAGAACAAGGGGCCTGGCACTGGGAGTGTGTCTAGCCACTGGCAAGAGGCAGCCTGCTTGCCAATCGAGATCTGGCCAGACCTTCCCTACTCCTGTCTTTCTGGGGATGGGCATGGGGCAGGAAGGGCCACAGAGGCAGCCTGAAGGCCTTCATATATGCCCTGCCCAGAAAGAGTGCCTGTCTTCTAAAAGGAACCATGGAGCCACTAGCAGAGAGAGTGCCTGCCCTGTCTGGAAGAGAATCATGCATCTCCCCAAGATGCAGAGGATAGATCCCAAAGGTCACACACATCCCTGCCCTTGGCTATTCCCAAGGACATCAGAACCAGGCAAATGGACCAAAGGTCCTGTTGGGAGAGAGGAGTATCTGCAGGGATGGCAGGCGGGAGGGCTTCCCGGCAGCATCCTCCAGCACCAGCCAACCTGCTGGACCTGGACCATCCCACCTAGTCTTCATCAAGGCCAGGCAGGGTCCCTGGTGTTGTCCATTTTACAGGTGAGGAAACTAAGGCTCTGATGTCTTCTCTGCCTCCCAACCACTGGGGGGTCAGCCCTCCAAAGCCTATTCCTGAGCCTCTGGCTTCTGGACACAAAAGCGGGCTGGCTGGACACCAGGCTTGGTTTGGGCCAGCTACAGCCTGGGCATCCTTCCTGAACATCTGAAGGGACTCAGGAGACAGAAGACAGTGTCATCAAGGGGAGAAAGGACTCAGGGCTGAACACTTGGGATTGGAGGTAAGGCCCACAGTGAGTTCTTAGGTAAGGAAGGTATGACAAGAAGCCACACAAGCTCCATAACTTCTGACCTCACAGTTCAGGCTCAAGAGCTGACTGAGCACAGTGAGGGTAGGAAAAGAAGGCAGCAGTCAGGGTAGGCTGCCTGGAGGAGGCAGACATAGATATCAGCAGTTTGAAGTACTTCATAGGCAAGAGTGAAGCCTAAATAGGTCCAGCCTCTACAAGAGGCACCGAAGGGCAAAGTCAGCCTGTACACAGGTGGACCTTCATTTCCTTGCCTCAGGCAGTGCTGTAACTGGAGAGAAAGAACATAGGCCCTCAAATCCAAGACAAATCTTGCCCCTGGCATATGGGTTGTGTGACCTTGGTCAAGGGCTGAACCACTCTGAGCCTCAGTTTCCACCTCTGAAAAATGGGCACAGTGACATCTATCTCACCAGGCTGGGTGTGTGGAGCTAGTGAAATGCTGCAGGTTAGGAAAAGCAAATTGCCCCTGCCCTCGTCCATGGCACCAAAACAGGTGGGCTCTCCTCCCTCAGTTGGAGGCTGTATTCCCTTGAGGTGCATCTGAGCCCTGGGATGCACCAGGACACCTCACCCCTGGCCCCAAGATAACCACCAGCACTCAGTGAGCCTGCTGTTCACACACCAGTGTGAGTTGATGCTGAGTTGGCATCCCCTGCCCTGCAAGGTGTTGGAGAATGCCCAGCTAACTGCCCTCCCTCACCTGTCCCAGCCCCAAGGCAGCCCCAGCAAATCCAGGGCAGAGCAGCAGGTAAGGCCCTGTTGGTAGGGAGAAAACACAAAAGACACACAGAAATACTCATTCACACAGTCGAACACACAGACGTGATTTATGAAAACATCGGCCTCTATTAGATCTTCTTCTAATCCCATCCACTGCCCCTGAGGGACAGGGCAGAGGACCTGGGGAAGGTGTACATCAGAGGGAGGGGACATGGGAGGCAGCACCATTCAAAGTCCATAGGCCCAGAGAGAGTGAACTGGACTTTGTGAGTTCAGCTGGGGAAGGGAGGTCAAACCTGAAGTGGGAGCACAGGCCCACAGCTCCAGCCAGCCCTTGCTCCCACCCTAACATGTCCCCTTGCCTGGATGCACGGGGCTGCTGAGGCATCCAGGTGGGGAGGCTGCAGGACATGGCTGTGACATTGGAGGTGGCTTCCATGCGATGATCCAGGACAACCCAGGACCAGGCCAAGAGCTAGACCAGATGGCAATAAGGGCTTGGGTCAGACCTATGGGTTCAGTCATAGCAAAAGGGTTGCAAGTGACCTCTGGAATCATTGTTGTGAGAAAGCCGAGGCGTGAATACCCAGGCTTGCAATGATGCTGGGCTTGGACAGATGGAGAAAAACACAAGCATTCTCAGGCTTCTCGAGCCATCCTGCAGTGCCAGGGGTGCTGGTAAAGGCTTAACAACAGGCTCTTGGAAAGTAAGTAAGTAAGTAAATAAATAAATAAATAAATAAATAAATAAACAAACCCCTGAGTTGTAGTATTTGCAGATTTCCTTGGTGTAAATCCACCCACCAGGGTCAATTTCAAGATACCAAAGTGATATCACCGAGCATGGAATTAGGAAGCCAGCCAATGAGAGCTACTCCAGCACACCTCTGCCCCAGGGACACCCTCATGTGCCTCGTTCTATTTCAGAGGTGTGAAGGGCAGGCCTCCCAGGAGAAAATGGGAGTGGGAACCAAAGACAGACCTCAGGAAATGCTAACATGGCAACTGGTAAGGCTTCCTGAGTCCAGCAAGTCACAGGAGCCATAAAATTCTTCCAGATGTTTTCCAGCAGCAATTCAGGCTGCGATTTCTGGAACCTGGTCCCTCCCAAACCTAGAAAAGGCCCTCATTCTAGAGGTAAAGAACCAAATCCTACAAGAGGAACCACCAGCAGGAGCCTCATCCCAAGAGATCTGCTGCTGAAGCAGGGCAGTGGCCATCCACGTGGCTCAGTCTGGGGCTCTGAGAACTCCCCTTCTTCAAGGCATAGGCACCTCCTTTGTCTGGTTGCTCAGGGCGTGAGGGGAGGCAGGAAAGGAGCCCATGAAAGTTCCCAATCAGCACAGCCAGGGGCTTGCAGAGGGCAGGCCTTTCCCACCACAATAACTTTCCCAAGCTGCCTCTCCCAGGAAGTCTCCAGGTCTGCCTAGGACTCCAGGGAATCAAGGGGCCAAAAGGGATAATGGTGTCCAAGCCCAGCTGGGAGCCTGTGCAGCTCTGGCCTGGCCCGTAGGGTTGGGTCCCTGCAACAATTCACCCAGAGCAGCTGCGGATGTTACCCCTGCATCACTCCCACCCGAGCCTGGAGCTGCCTGCTGTGGTCCTGATCCAGGCTTTACCACCCTGCTTCCCCAGGGACAGGTGAACCACAGAGAAGCAATCTGCCAAGGGCCTGCGGCTGAGCAAACCTCGCTGTAGTCACAGGAGCACACAGGCTCCCAGGGCCAGAGAACAATGACTGACATATTTGGTTGACAAAGGAGGAAGAGTCCTGCCCGAGGATGTTTCAGAGCAGAAGGGGAGCTATTTTGGTCCACGTTCTAAAAGCTGAACGGATGGCTGGACCCGTGCACCCCGTCTATCTGCAGCAGAATGCCGGACGGTTTTAAATAGCACGTTTACTCACAGGCTTTCCTCTACACACAAGTTAAGAGAAATGTTTACCCTCTGTACTTCCTGCCCCCACTAATTAAATACTCTTGATTTTCCTGCCTTCAGACCTCCCATTCGGTGTGTCTTCCCTCAGAGGTGGTGGTGCTCACACCCAGCTACATGTTAGAATCACCCAGAAGCTTTGAATAATCTCTATACCCTGTACCAGTTACATCAAAGCATCTCAAGGCAGGACCCAGGCAGCAGGATTTTTTTAAACTTCTCAAGTGATTCGACGTGGAACCACAATGGAGCGTGTGCTTTGGCCCTGCCAGGGCAGCAAAAGTTTAAATTAAAGCAATACTACGCTTTCCCCTCATATTCCAAGGACTGACCCAGGGAAGGGACCTGGGGCAGTTCTGAGGCCATCTCCCTGAAGCCCAGGGATTGGGTCTGCAAGCCTGGAACTTGAAAAGAAAGGAAATCCCCAACATCAAGGCTAATTCTCAGTCACTGCTGTGGGTCAGGCCTCTCTGCGTCTCACTCACAATGGTCTAGTCAATTAAGAAATTATTGAAGGAAGAGAGATAAATTAGGAGATTGTGAATCAATTAGGTTAGCAGCTAATTAGCTTTATATCTATTAATGGAGGGGAGACTCTGAAGGATGAAGTTGTACCAAGATTCATACATTCACAACCTGAAAAATGTGGGTATAGGAATAGAGGACAGTCTAAATGGGGGGGGGGGGGGGGGGGCGGGGAGAGGGCAGGGGATGCAAGAAAATGCCATCTTGTAGACTGTGTAGACTGTCCAAAGTCTTTTCAAGCCTCTTTAAGAGAGTTTTTTTAAACACCAAAAATGTGGAGATATATGAATAATCTATTTTAGAAGACTTTGAATTCCAGACCAGTGTGTGGTCATTAAAATCTTGCGATTGCAATTCTACCTAAACCACTGACATCCAAAGTTTCCGTAGCATGATACATATTAAACATTTCAGAAAGCAAATGCTGCAAGAAAATGCTCCCCTGATGATTTCAGTAAAGCACCTAGAATTATAACGCCCATGTGATGTGCCAGGCACTCTCCTAAATACTTTATACGCTGTATTTTATTTCATCCTTAACTCAACTCTGTGATGTGGATTTTTTTTTTAAACAGCTTTATTGAGATATAATTTACATACCACAAAATTCACCCATTTTAAGTGTGCAATTCAATGGTTTTTGTTATATTCAGAGTTGTGTAACCATCATCACAGTTTAATTTTAGAAGATGCCCACCATCTCAGAAAGGCACCTCATGTGCATTAGCTCTCACTCCTAGCTATGGTTTGAATGTCTGTGTCCCCCCAAAATTCTTTGTTGAAATCTTAATGTGATGGTGTTGAGTGGTGCTTAGATCATGAGGGTGGAGCCCTTCTAATGAGATCAATGCACTTAATTAAAAAAATTTAAAAATTCCCCACCCCCTTCCATCAGATGAGGACACGGCCAGAAATCAGCAGTCTGCAGCCCAGAAAAGGGCCTTCACCGCCCCCCCAAAAAAATTAATTTAAAAAATAAAAAAAAATTTAAATTAAGAATAAAAATTTAAAAATTAATATAAAAAATATTTTTTTAAAGAAAAGGGCCTTCACCAGACACTGAATCTGCTGGTGCCCTGATCCTAGACTTCCCAGCCTCCAGAGCTGTGAGAAATTACTGTGTTTTTATTTATGAGCCGCCACATCTATGGTATTTTTTACAGCCGCTCAGATAGACTGAGAGATTTCCTATACCCCTTATCCCCGCCCCACCCCACCCCAGTCCCTGGCAACCAGTTTGCATCTCTATGGATTTGGCTATTCTGTAAATCTCACATAAATGGAATTGTACAATATGTGGTCTTTCGTGACTGTCTTCTTTCACTTAACATAATGTCTTCAAGTCTCATCCACGTTTTAGTACTTCACTCCTTTTTATGGCTAAATAATATTCCATTGCATGGGGATATAGGAGGTGCTATATTTATCCTCATTTTGCAGGTGGGGTGTGACTCCCTGACGTCAGAGGATGACTACGTGCAGAGCCAGGCAGTCTGCCTTCAGAGTCCACACTTAAGCTTCTATTAACCGCCTACCACAAAGTACTGGCCTATTTAATCCCATGGTATGAATCATTTTCTTATAAAAAATAATATGACTATATTATATACATGTAATTTTGCAGAAGTATCCAGGGATAAAAGCAAGCTGTCCAGGAAACTCAATTGATAGTTTCCTGTTCTCACTAATATTTGCTCATTACTTATCCATTCATCCTGCCATCTGCTCCTCTCTCTAGCCAGCAAGTAAGAACAGCACCTAAGATTATAGAAAAGTTAAGGCATAAAACCTAAAATAAAAACCAAACAATATTCCTTGCAAAACTAGAGGAAAGAATACTGTTATATGATTTTATTTTACTTTTTATTATGGAAAATTTCAAACATTCAAAAGAGTGGAATGAACCTCCATGTATCTATTACTCAGCTTCAACTCTCATCAATCATACCTCACCCACCTCCAAATTACTGTGAAGAAATCTCCAACATCATATTTTTCACATGTAAACATTTCAATCGTATCTCTAACAAGACAAGGGTTAAAAGAAAAAAAAACGTAAACACAGTACTCCGAGTACACCTAAAAAACTGAAGGATCCCTTAATACTTTCCATTAACCTGTCAGTATTAAAATTTCTCAAGGGTCTCATATGTGTTTTTTAACAAATTTTTCAAATCAGGATCCTGATGAAATCATTACACATAGCCAACTGTTTGAAGCATCTTTTCAGTCACTTTATACTTTGTGCCTCTGTTTCCTTTTCTCCCCCCAAATAGTCAGTATTCCACAGGACCTTTGAAAAGCATGAAAAGTTATAAAAGATATGTGTGTGAATATGTGTATGTGGGTGTGTGTATATGTATAGATTCAGCTGTAAATATAGATATAGATGTAGATGTAAATGTAGATAAAGATGTAAATGTAAGTATAAATGTAAATATAGATTAAATGTCTCCAAGTGTTGATCTGGTTGTTCTCTATGTATTTCCTCCTTTTCTCACTCACTTACTCCCCAAGGAACATTTCTTCTACTTTCCTACCTTCACTGAAGCAGGAAAAAAAAAAAAAAAGACTCACAGAAAATGCCAACCTAAGTTCAAGAAGATTCAGGGCTAGTTTATTTTTTACTTCTGAGACTCTAGATAGGTCCAGTCTGGGGGAAGGTCAGAATAAAGGCCAAGATAAACTAAAAAAGCAAACTGGGGAGAGATGGAGAGGATCAGACAAAACCTTCTATAAAGAGGAACCAGGAGAGAGAGGAAGAGACGCAGGAGTGCCCACAAAGATGGAATTCCCCCTCCCCTGTGACTCACCACCCAAGAGCCCTCACCAGCCTGCACACTCAAAAGACCCCTGGCCAGAGGGTAAGGGTCTGGGGTACCCTCTGCACCGGGAGAGGCCACAGCTCACAGTGATGCTGTGCCAGAGCAGAGGCACCCCAGTTCAGGCCCAGGGTTTCCGGTCTGGCTCAGGAGCTGCCTCCTCGCCTCTGCCTGGAGAGCAGGCTCATAACTGAAAGGAGCCCCCAAGAGGTCCTCAAGGTAGGCACGACTGGGCCGGGTTGCTGCAGTCCCTATGACCCCCAAGACCTGCCTGCCTTCATCCCAGCCCAGCCTTGAACTTGCATGACCCAAAGAGCAGACACATGGTAGGATTGTTGCCTCAGGCCCTCCCTGGCTAGTGACCTTTGCAACCCTCCTCTGCCCTGGCTGAAGCCACCTGACACCGCCAACACACACATGCACACACATGTACATACACAGCCTTCTGCAGGAGCCAGGACCCACCCTGTGGGGGGGGGGGGTGAGGAACCTCGGCCCACCAGGACCTCCCCCGCCTATCTTCCTGGTGTGGAGCACCACACAGTGGCAAGAGCCTGAGTGTTTTGCCACTAACTAGCTGTGCGATCTTAGGGACATTCTGTAACTCTTCTGAGTCTTGGTTCATCATCTGTAAGAGAAGAACAATCATTTCTGCCTCAATGCAGAACAGACTAGACATGAGGAACACTTGTTGAATGAATGCACAGATGAACAAATAACCTACCCCAGAGCCTGGCACTAAAACTAATGACCATGAGCTTGCTTCCCCACACTGACCTGGTGTAGACACTGTGTGGCAATGCTGCTAAGTGAGCTCTGGCAGGTCCCCACACTACCCCCACTTCCCAGCACAAGATGCCCACCCTGGCCCCCTCTGCCTAACTCCCCTCCTAGCCTGCACACTGCTGCCCAGCTCCTGAACTTGGGCTCTGACTTGTGCCTGACTGCTTCAGTCTTCTTCAATAGGAGCTGGTGCCCTGAAGGTGACCATGACCTTGGTTCACAGACTGCTCTCTGCTAGTGTCTCCACCAGCCTGGACATCTATGAACTTCTCCCCAACTACCACCACTCGGGTACCATGTACACCATTTCTTCTTAAGTGAACTACAGTTAAACATGCCCCCAACCCTACCCGCCCACCCCCAGCCTGTACTGATTCTCCTGTGACCAGGGCTACCCTGCTGCATCCGTGGAGCAGCTCTGCCCTGCACCTGCTCATGCCAGGAGTCCTGGCAGTCATGACCATGACACTTAGAAACGGCAGGGAAAGGACAGCCTGTAGATCTCTCCAGGGCTGAGCTCGTCAGCAGCCAGCTGGTTAATGGTGCTGGGAGAAGCCAGATGAGGCTCATCTCACTGATGACACACGCATCCTGAGCACCAGATCCCATCCCCTCTCACCGACTCAAGGACATCACTCGACCTGTTGTCCCTTCTCTCTTTTTGTGGCACACTCTCTGCAGGGGCAGTCCATCAGCACATGAGCACACTACCATAGCTCCCATCTTTATGAAAACATCCCTCCCTTGACACCACTACCCCTCCATGACTTTGTTCCCCTTTATAATGAGACATCTATCAAAAGTTGTCTATACCTGCTGGCTCTACTTCCTCTCTCCCCGTTCTCTCTTGAACCCATTTCCATCAGCTTTGGCTCCATCATCCCACTGCAACAGCTCCTGTCAAGGACCTCAAATGCTCTCTGCTGTAAATCCAATGGTCAACACTCAGCCCTCATCTTCCCTGACCCACCAGCACCATTGGACGAGGCTCATCCACCCTCCCCCAAGAGCACCATCTAACCCCGGTTCTCGTCCTACTTTGTTGGCTGCTCCTTCTCAGTCTCCCTTGTTGGTTCTCAGTGGCATCACCTGACACACACATTTACTTGTATATTTGTTTATTTCCCACCTCTCACCCCTATAAGGGAAGCTCCATGAGGTCAAGTTCATTGTCATGTCCCTACTGCCTAGAGTTGTGCCTGGCACATAGTCAGTGTTTGATAAACATTGGTGGAATGAGCCCATTTGGGGAGAATGGACCACCAGTTCTTGAGGACTAGCAAGTGCCAAGTCCTGGGCCAGTTGCTGGGATACAGAGGTGGGCAAAGCATGGTTCCCACCCTCTAATACCACACCCCGGGTGGGGGGTAGGAGGACATTAAGATATGGGAAAAAATGAATTAGCACAGTAATAGAAGCATAATAGTAGTCATCAGATGAAGAAGAAGAAGAAGGAGGAGGGGAGAGGAAAAAGAAGGAAGAAGAGGAGGAAAAGAAGGGGAAGAACAGAAACAGCACAGGGGAGAGTGTACCTGATATTATCTAGAAGAACAGAGAAGATGTTCTCTGAGCTGGATCCTGAAGGCCTATTAAATTTACTAGGGTACAAGGTGAAAGGAAAGCATTCTCTGACGGGAAGATCAGCATGGACAAAGGCACTGAGGCTTGTAAAGTTGAGACCACTAGCAATGAGCAGTCCATGCATGTTCTGAAAACTAAAGCAATCCAGTGTTGCTGGAGATCAACCGCAAAGATGGGAGAGTAAGAAAAGATGATCGTGGAGAGCAAGCGAAGGCCCAGGCTAGGAAAATTCTGAGATGCCATGCTGCAAAGCTTGAACTTGATCCTGAGTCAACAGAGAGCCACCAAAGTTTTCAGACTGGGATTTGATTGATCAGATGCATGTTCTCAAATCCCCTTTGGTGGCTGCGGATTAGAGGCAGAAATAATCGTTGAAGGAACTTTGACAGGTGACTATCATACTAACCTAAGTAAGAAATGATGAAGGTCTGTAACGAGGGGACAGAGAAAGGATAGATTCAAGGATGTTCAGAAGAGTGAGCGATCAATGGGCTGAGAGACGTGAGAGAAAGTAGGGAATGTTCCCTGGGGGACAGCGGTGCCACCAGCCAAGATGGGAGGGGACCTTATGTGGAGGAGACATGGTGAGTTCAGACTCTGCGCCCCTGGGACAGCCCCAGGCACACAGCCCTGCTTCTGTCACGTCGCTGCCCGGTGTTTCACCCCTAAAGCAGCAAATATCAGCGGTAGCCAGGGTCCCCCACCTGCCCTGAGGGGACAGAGGAAAGCACCAGGAACAAGCGCTTCCAAGATGGAAAGAAAACGCACGGAAGAAAATAGCTGTGTCTCCTCCTGGAGAACTTGTTTGCCTTTAACACTCAGCAAGAAGGGTTATTTGGTCCAATTACAGTGCATTGTCTTTTCCCTACTCCCTCCAATTAGCTCTGTTTTCTGAGCCAGCCCATGGGAAAAGCCTGCCCGACATCCAACTTACTTCTCTGGCGGCCTCAGGAAGAAGAATGTGTGTGCGTGTGTGTGTGTGTGTATGAGAGAGAGAGAGAGAGAGAGAGGTTGGAGGGAGGACCCCAGTCCATCAGTGTGAAGAGAACACTGAGCTGCTCTCTCTGAAGAGATGGAGTCACAACCTTGAGGCCACAATGGGCGAGGTGAGTTTTCAAGGAGGAGGCCTGTGGCTTCCTGTAAACCTCTGTGCTGACATTTTACTTTAGAAATTAGGTCAGCTCCACACAAACCACATCTCCAACGTCCATTCCCCAAATGACAAGATCACCAAGTGACCAGTTCTCCTAACAGCCAGCTGACCAGAAGCCAAGGCACAAAATCACATCTCTCAAACACCAGTTGGCATTACTGAGGGCTTTTTCTAAGTTTTCTACTTATCTTGCCCCTCCCCGCCTACCCATTTGCACATAAAACAGCAGAAGAGGAAGAGGCAGGGGAAGAAAGACACAGGGGCAGAGGCAAGGACTGGGGTAAAAGCAAAACTGGGGCAATATCTTCAGGACAAATTGGCCTGGTTTTCAGGAAATCGGCACAAGGCTGTTGGTGAGGACACCCAGGTTGCTCTCATCCGCGCCCCAGAATCATGCCCATGGGCCATTCTGCTGCTTCTGGTGAGTGGCAGGAAGGGTTGCAGTCACCTGCCACAGAGGACAGACCCAAGAGAGACCGTGCTTCCACACGCCAGCCTCAGCTCACCAGCACGCAGCTCGTTCCTCAGAACCATGTTCTCACGCGGTGAACCAGGGCTCCTTCAACTAAGCAGCCCCTGGGTCCATACTGTGGAGCACAGGAGCCACAGCCAGGCCTTCCTGGGCCCTTCTGACTTTCTGTTTCCTCTTCCCCCCTCCCCCATCTCACTTTTTTCTCAAGTAGACCATTCCTGCCTAGCATCCCAGCTTAATTCTGAGTGGGACCATCTATCCCAGAGGCCCTCAAAATCAGTCATGACCCGGGAACCCTTCATAAGTTTTCTGATGGGGAGAATTTTCTCTGCGACTTTGAGCTGAGGACCTTGAACCTTGGGCGGGCAGGACTACAGAGGCTGCAGGGTCTGATTGATCATTCTCCTCAGGCCGGTCCAGGGTCCCAGCCTGGCCTGAGCAAAGGATGTGATGGGAAGCGCAGGGGTTCCGGCGATCAGATCAGGCTGGGCGTCTGCCAGCCTCCAGCAGCTCTATCCCCTCGCCCTCCATCCTTCTCCTCGCCCTCCTGAGATCCAGAAGAACATTTATTTACCCAAATCCATTCAGGCTCCCCTTGATGATACACCAGGCATCCTTATCAGGTCACTGCCTCTGATTTTCACCACAGCCCAAGCAAAAAGTCACTTCCATCCCCAGATTTCAAGGGAGGAAACTCCAGCTCAGAAAGTTTCCCTTCCGCGGGACTTCCCTGGAGGTCCAGTGGTGAGATTTTGCCATCCAATGCACAGGGTGAGGGGTTCGATCCCTGGTTGGGGAGCTGAGATCCCACATGCCTCGCAGCCAAAAAACCAAAACAAAATAGAAGCAATATTGTAACAAATTCAATAAAGACTTTAAAAATGGTTCACATCAAAAAAAAATTTTTTTAATGAAAGTGATATTAAAAAAAAAAAAGAAAGTTTCCCTTCCTTGTCCAAGGTCACATAATTAGCGAATCAAGAGCCACAACGTAACTTTGGATTTTACTTGCTCTGACAGGTGACAGGATTTTGTGGGACCCCAAGGCCCCTTCTTCTCCTCGGGTCCCCCAGTTACTGCACCAACTGGCCATAGGACAGTGTCTTTCCATCTATGGGAAGCAGGGAGCCACAGCTCACACAAATTCTGCCCTGTCTCAGAACCACCAATCACAACAGCCACAGATGACACTCCTGGCCCAAATCAGTAAATCAGGTCTAAGGAAATGTTGACTAGGATTTCAGCCATCTTCATCAACAGAGGTCTGACAGTGAAAAGTCACCCTCCCCAGGTGATCATGAGGAAGCCCATCTTTTCCCCCAAAAGCCAGCTTCCTGCAAAGGAAGCAGGGAAAAGGGCTCACATTATTACTCACCCACCTCCGCCCAAAACCCTGCACATGCTCAGAGAGAATCCCAGGCTCTGGCTCCAGAAAGTCTCCCAGGGAGGTCAGCATCATGCTTAAACGCCTAGAGCACCACAAAGAAAGTGGAGCTCCAATAGCTTAAAACTGAAGCAGAGCCAAGAGTGTGGGACCCGCTGGGGCAGGGCAGAGCAGGGCTGGACAAGGGGAGGGGCACCCTAGGCAGTGGCTACAGGTGAGGTGACCTGCCAGCAAGCCTGTGAGAGGGAGCCTCCAGCTGGCGCAAGGGAAGGAGATGCAGGGAATGTGGTGGGCGAGCACCATGCCACAGGGTCCTGCAGGAGTCACCTCAATCACGCCTCTCCTCGACTCCAACAGCAGCTGTCCCTCTGCTCATTTTCCTAACAGATGACACAGAGTCCCCAGGTGATCAAATGCTTCCCAGGGCCATGCTTAGGCGTGTAACAGGGCCTTACTGTCTGTGAGGAAAGTGACTCTGGGATCCCTGAGACTCTGAGGTTGTCCTCAGAGTGCCCCATACTGACTTCATTCCAACCGTAATCAGAACCTGTGGTCTGCTGAGTGCAGGGATCAGGTCAAGGGCAAGGACCATTTGAGGGACCAAGGTTACCAGCCTCATGGGCTCCCTGCCCTGAGCTGGGCTGGAGCAGAGGTATGGGCACTGAGGGGCCTTGTGGGAGAAAGCCCATGTGTACCTACTCACCCCCAAGCCTCCCCCACACTCTCCAGGGGCTCGTCCACAAAAGGCCCCATCTCCTGTGAGCTGCAGGCAGGAAGAAGGTAGCTGCCAGAGCCTTCTCCACCACCTGGAATTGGGCAGTGAAAGTCCTCTGAGACTAAGACACAAACAGCAACAGGTGCACCCATCACCCTTCTGAGATGGGGCGGAGGGAACCCAAGGCCAGACCAGAGAGACCACAAGCCCTGAGGGACAAGGTGAGCTCAGAGTGGGCTAACTTGGCGGGTCCAAGGCAATGCTGAGAATCAGGGCGGGCAGCGTGGGGTCCTTACTTGGATGCTGGCCGTGCGGAGGGTAGTTAGGCCCAGACCCTGAGGCTCCCTCAGACATACAGGCCACGGACAGGACAATCTTCAAGGCTCAGAGCTGACGCCCAGCAGGCTCCGGACCGGCCTTCTGGTCCAGGACGGGAAAGCAAAGGTTTCTGCACATGGCCCGTCTCCTGGAACCTCCCATGGTAAGTGGAGACCCGTTCCCATGATTGCAGAAAAACCTAGTCCTGGGGCAGAGCGGCCTCTGCCATTCAGAACGCTGGGTAAGAAGCACCTGCCAGTGTGCACAGGCCTGAATCCAGAGAGGGTGGCAACAGGCCAGATCCCAGCTGGGAGAAGGAAACACAGACCACTCTGGGAGTGAGTTGACTTAGAGAGACAAGGAGGAGAGAGTCATGGTGGGTCCAGGAGAGGGTGAGGACACAACATCTGTGCCTGTGAGGGGATTGGTGAACTAAGATCATGGGTCTACCCTTCCTTGGAACATGGACCCTTTAAACATTTGGTGAAAACTATGGACTTTTCCCAGAGAAAAAGTAGAAACACACACACACACACATAAACACATGCTTTTCCGTACAATTTCAAGGAGCTTAGGGATTCTATGAACCCAGGAAGAGAACCTCTGAACGAGAGGAAGTCATATATATTTTGTTCAATAAATAAGAACAAGATTATTAATCACTTATTGGTACTTATCTTCTTGCTACCTTATTTCTTCATTTTCTGTCTCCTGAGCTAGACTATAAGCTCCATGAGGGCAGGAACCTCGACTCTGTCATTCTCTTGGTTCCCCAGCACCTAGGACAGAGCCCAGCATACAGATGACACATGATAGACACTTACTGGATGAATTAATGCATTCACAAATTTGTGCTTCAGTTTTTAGAATCTGCTAGGGCCTCACTTCCATTGATCAGCATGGGACAAACCACAAAGAAGTGGACTTCTTTACGAATTTGACTCTGAAACTTCAGACTCCTCCCACCAGAACTAGACCCTGCCATCAGTTCCACGTGAACTTCCACAGACGCAGACAGCCTGGAGTGAAAGCTCAGCTCTTCCGATTGGGGGTGTGGGGTAAGACGGTGGGGGCATGCGGAATTCCAGGGCCTGGGGGCACGTCCCAGAAGAAGCCTCGCCCTGAGGATGCTGCCCACCAGCCCTGGAGAGCAGCCAGCAAACTAGCCTGTGTACCTCTGCCTCTGGGCCCTGAAGATGCGAGGCAGCGCCGGGCAGGGGTGGGGGGCCTCCACGCTGCTGGCCCTTGATCTCCACTAATGAATTTCTTTGTGGAAAGGAACAAACTGCTCCACAGTTGAGACTGGCCAAGGCCGCCCCAGAGCGGCAGCCTGGTGTCTCGGGCATGCTAATTACTGTGCTGTCTGACTACATCTGATCAGCTTCTCCCCACCGCTGTTCCATAAGTGACTCACTAATCTGTCCCCACCTGACGGCTTCTGAGCAGGCCAGAGACTTACAAATCAACCCTAATGCAGACAGTTGATAAAGGAAGAAACTTATAACACTGAGATTAAAAACCATGATGTCAGCTTTAGAAGATCGCAATTCACTTAGCTTCTTTTGTAGTGCATTTCAAGGACTATTAGTTGAAATCACTCGTTGCATTCAGGGCCCCTGATGCAATCCTGACCGTTCCACCCTTTCTAGCCCATGTGTGACAGAATTCCAGCAAGCCAGCATGACTCACTTATCTGGTGGATGTTACACAGATGGATTCTCAAACTAACATGTCTTTGGAAACCATAAGGGAAAGGCAATTGTCTGCATGAATTCAGGCGTGATGGTTTCTTTGGCGTGGAAACAGAACCCCTGTGACAGGCAGCATGGGATCTGGAAAAGGCAATGAAATTTTTAACAGCTTTATTGAGGTATAATTGGAACACAATAAATTGCAAATATTGAAGGGCACGATTTTAATACATTTTCAACATATGTATCGCCACAATCACCACAATCAGGATAATGAACATGTTTCATGACCCCCCAAAGTTTCCTGTGCCCCTTTGTGGTCCTTCCCACCCACCCCAGTCCCCAGGAAGCCACTGAACCGCTTCTGTCACTACAGATTAGTTTGCATGCTCTAGAGTTTTATATCAATGTAATCATTCAGTGTATATTCTCTTCTGTCTTCTTTCACTTAACCTAATTACTCTGAAACTCATCCATGCTGCTGCTGTGCCAATAATTGATCCCATTTTATTGCTGAATTGTATCCCATTGTATAGATGCACCACAATGTGTTTATCCATTCACTTGCTGATGAACATTCCAGTTGTTTCTGGTTTTGGTATTACAAATTAAGTTGCTGTATGTCTTTGAGTGGATATATGCTTTCATTTCTCTTGGTAAATACCCAGGAGTAGAATGGCTAATATGGTAGGTGTATGTTTAACTATTTAAGAAACCATCAAACTGTTCCAAAGTGGTTGTGTCATTTTACGTTCCTACCAACAGTGTTTACAATAGCCAAGACATGGAAGCAACCTAAATGTCCATCAACAGATGAACAGATAAAGATGTGGCACATATATACACTGGGATATTACTGAGCCATTGAAAAGAATGAAATGCCATTTGCAGCAACATGGATGGACCTGGAGATTATCATACTA
Source organism: Hippopotamus amphibius kiboko (assembly GCF_030028045.1). Taxonomy (NCBI): domain Eukaryota; kingdom Metazoa; phylum Chordata; class Mammalia; order Artiodactyla; family Hippopotamidae; genus Hippopotamus; species Hippopotamus amphibius. The sequence goes on along the minus strand of NC_080190.1, from coordinate 52,538,376 downwards.
GGTGGAGTAAGTCAGACAGAGAAAGACAAATATCATATGATATCGCTTATATGCAAAAATCTTTAAAAAATGATACAAACGAACTTATTTACAAAACAGAAACACTCATAGACTTAGAGAACGAACCTATGGTTACCCGGACAAAGGGTGGGGGAGGGATAGATTGGGAGTTTGGGATTGACATATACACACTGCTATATTTAAAATAGATAATCAACAGGAAAAAAATAAAAAATAAAAAAATAAAATAGATAACCAACAGGAACCTACTGTATAGCACAGGGAACTCTGCTCACTATTCTATAATAACATAAATGGAAAACGAATTTGAAAAAGAATAGATACTTATGTATGTATAACTGAATCACTTTGCTGTACAATTGAAACTACCACATTGTTAATCAACTATACTCCAATATAAAAATTTTTAATTTCCTAATTAAAAAAATAAAAATAAAGAATTCCAGTTGCTCTGTAACCTAACACTTGGTATTGTCGGTCTGGCCATTCTAGTAGGTATGTCGTCGTTTTTCATTGTGGTTTTAATTTGCATTTTCCTAATTGCTCACTAGTAAGCATCTTTCCATGTGCCTACTTGTCATACATACATCTTCTTCAGTAAAGTGTCTATTCAAATATCTTGCCCATTTTTCACTGTGGTGTTCATTATTATTGAGTTTGAAGAGTTCTTTATATTCTATATATGATTCTTTTATCAGATATGTAACTTGTAAATATTTTCTCCCAGTCTGTGGCTTGTCTTTTTATTCTCTTGACAGTGTCTTTCAAAGAACTTCATTCTTAAAGAGGTCTTAATTTTAATTAAATCCAGTTTATCAATTCTTTTTCTTTTACGGATTGTGCTTTTGCTGTTGTAGCCAAGAAATCTTTGCCTAACCTAAGGCCACAACAATTTTCTATTGTGTTTTCTCATAAATGTTTTATAATTTCAGTTTTTTCACAGTCTGTGATCCATTTTTCTTACATTTCACATATAGTACAGGTATAGATTGAAGACTATTTCTTTGCATATAGATATTTACTTGTTGTAGCACCATTTTTGAAAAGGCTCTTCTTTCTCCACTGAGCTGCCTTTGCACCTCTGCTGAAAAGCAATCATTTATACGTGTGAGGGTCTATTTTGTGGTTCTCTATTCTGTTCTAGTAGTCTATTTGTCTGCGTTTACACCAAAACCACATTGTCTTGATTATTGTAGTTTTTAACGTTTTGAGGTCATTTACTTAGTCCTCCAGGCTTATTCTTCCTTTTCAAAGTTGTTTTGGCTATTTTAGGTACTTTGCATTTCCATAAGAATTTTAAAATCAGTTTGTCAAAAAGCCCTGGTGTGTAGCACTTGCTGATGTCCATGGTGTAAATAGTCCCACACGGTCAATTTCTGTCACAGAACGTGGAGTTGGGAAGAAGTGGCTCAGCAGCTCTTGTGAGCCCATGCATGTAGGCTCAAGGTCACCACACACACCGCCTCCCCTCACTGCCCCCATTCCCAGAGCAGATGTGGGAGCCCAAGACATCTCACCGTGCTGGTGCCGTGCCCTGTGCTGTGCCCCAGGAGAGGCTGGGGCAGCACCCTCGGCCATGGCCTGACCTTGTGGCCAGGGCCTCTGGACCACAGCAGCTGTCGCTGAAGCACACAGGAGGTCCGAGGTGGGCCCCAGGGGAGGAAAGCTTCTCCCCCAGTCCCTGTCTCCGGGTACCAAGGTGCCCCGACACGCTATCCCATCCTGCGGGTCTGGAGCACAACTGGACACTCACTTTGATCTCCCCTCCCTGCACAGGCTGACTAACTGGATAGTCCTCAGGAACGTTCCACCTTGAGCTGCCCTAGGCCCTCCAGTGAAATCTTGCGCCGGCTTAGAAGGAAGCAAATTTATTGATCTTTCTTGGTGACTGTTAGCAAGATTCATAGCTGGCCGCAGACTACATTCATCTGCGCCTCTGACTTTAATTACCACAGGCACCTGAGGTGTGTGTGCGCGCATGCAGGCATGTCTGTGTGCTCACGCGTGGTGTATAAGCCTCCAGATCTCTGGTCTTTTTATTTCTGTACATCCTACCCATGCCACACAGCAAGCATCAGCTCAGTGCCTCCTCCACGCTCCCAGCTCCCTCGCGGTGGCCTCTCTGGGAGGTTCCCGTTCCCACTGGGCGGCCCTGGCGCCAGGACTATCTCTTCCGTTTGTCCCTTTAACTCTGGGTGTTCTGGTGCTTTCCTAAAATTGTTAGTCTGGGTTGCGCCCACATCATCTGTCTCACCTTTGGGGACACTTGTCAGTAGATAAAAATTCCCCCCCCGAAGGACATGGAGTGAACTGTGTTTCTCTGACTTCACCCCAACTGATACATCCTGTGTAGCTCGGACATACTGAGTCTTGGGGCGGATGATGAAAGAAGAGGCTGGAGAACGAGTGGGGCGACGGACAGACCTTGAGGTCCACGGGCCCCCTGAAGGGGTTTGAACTCCACCCTTGAGGAGAAGGGGCACCACTGTGGGCTCTAAGCAGGGCTGTGAGTTTTAGGAAGGTGACTTCGGTTGATAGAGTAAAGAATGAATGGATGTCTTCCAAAAGGTATTATATGCAAATGCACGCTACACACACACACACACACACACACACACACACACACACACACACGGATCCCAAGAGACTAAACTTTTCCTCCAGGACCCTCAGAAAGCAAAGTAGACAAAAGGTGGAAACAACCCAAATGGCTATCAAGAGATGAGTGGATTAACAAAATGTGGTGTACAGATGTGCACGGGAATAGTATCCAGCCTTAAAAAAGAAGGAAATTCTGACACATGCTATGACATGAATGAGCCTTGAAGACTTTGTGTTGTAAAATAAGTCAGTCACAAAAAGACAAACACTGTATGATCCCACTTACTTGAGGTCTGTAGAGCAGTCAAATTTATAGAGACAGAGGGCGAAGGGTGGTGTCCAGGGGCCGGTGTGGGGGATGGGGGGACTGAGGAGTTAGTGTCTAAAGAGCACAGAGCTCCAGCTTTGCAAGACAAAAAGAGTTCTGAATACAAATGGTGGTATTGGTTGCACAGCAGTGGGAATGTGCTAAATGCCACTGCACTGTGCGCTGAAAATGGCTAAAATGGTAAACTTTACGTTGTATAGATTCTACCACAATTAAAATAAGCAAAAGAGCAAAGCGGGATGTTCCCAGCATACAAGCAGACTCCAGTACATGTCACAAGGACCCACAGGTGACATCCCTTCATGCCTACATTTGGGCAATACCACAGAGACATGAAGGTCTCCAGCAACAAAGTCCACCCAGGCCACACAATGAGGGTACAGCCGCCAGAGCAGGCCTCTGGGTTCCAGCACTAAGCCCTTGCTGTGTGCATGTCCAGGAGGCTGTGTCAGGAGGGCCTGGAGGAGGGGAGGCCGAGAGGGTGCAGAGAGGGCGGGTCAGCCGGAAAAGGCCTCCCAGCCCCACAGGCCTCCTCCCACAACAGCGTCTCCTGACCCAGGGGCCCTCAGGGTGCCCCCTGTCCCACCCCCTCCTCTCCCTCCTCGCATCAGGGGAACACACACATCTGTCGCTCGGAGCAGTGGGGAGGCAGTCAGGAGAGTCAGGGTTTAAGACTTAAATCTCCACCTGCAGCTGAAACCCCTCCCAGCCTCAGTTTCCTAGACTGGCTGGTATGCAGGTGCCGACCTTGCTGAGTGATGTGCAGACTAAGAAAAGGATGGTGAAGGCACCTGGCACAAGAAGTGTTCCATCCCTTTCCTTTTGGAGAAACAATGCAGGGCATATCTGCACTCTGTTTATGGTCCATAAGCGAAGCTCAACCAAATGGCCTTTAGTAAGCCTGCAGGCCCTGGGGAGACGAGTCACCCAAAGATGCTTCCCCCTCCACCATCCCAGGTGGACAAGGGATAGGCACCCTACCTGACACAGTGGCCCCAGGGGCTCCCTGGGGGATGGGAGCAGTCCCTTCTAGCTAAGGCCAGCTCTGACAACTGGAACATTCTTAATTTCCTGCAACACTCCCTTAGTCCAGGTGCAGTCCTGGTGCCACTTACAGCAGGCCAGAGCCCTCAGCTCACACCAGCCCTTCCCCCAGTCCCAGGCCCAGGCCCATCAGCTGCTCCTCCCGAGACCACGGGTCCCTCCTCTGTGAACCCATGTCGGCTTGGCTCCATCCCACCAGAGAGGCATACCCCCTTTAGAGCAAGACACACCACAGGACCACCCCGCTCCCACTGCCCACCTCCACCGAGCTGCAGCTGATTCAGTTCTCAAATCATTTCTCACAAGAGTTGCTGCTGACCTAAGAGGGCCCCTGTTCCGTCTCATCTGCTTCTCTGATGTTGGATTTTGTCCCTGACTTTCTGCCTAGTCACACTTTTTCTCAGCAACATGGCATTCAAGAAACTATCTTCCTCCAAACCATCAAAAAAAAGAAAAGAAAAAAACAGGGACCGGAATAGAGTCTGTTCTCCAAAATACTTAAATACTTCTCTTCCTGCCTGCCTTATTTTGGTACCTGGCACCTTAGCACTATCTTTCTAGTTTCTAACTGGAACCCACAGGGTTGCCTGCAACTCAGCAGCTCTACTTTCTAGCAATCCAGCCCAGAGGAATACTTAGGCACGTGCACAAAGCTGTGCCTTCAAGGGTGTGTATTCGAGCACTGCTTGTAAGAGCAAAATCACCAGAAACCACACAGTGAGGAAATGGGCCCATAAACCCCACCATGCAGCATGTCGTGCGGCAGGTAGGAGAACGAGGCAGCACCAACGGGACCGACATGGTGTGAAAACTCCGAAGCAACTGAAGTAAAAAGCACGGCACAAAGCAAAAGCCTCTGCTTTTGAGAAGCTCCCTGCATGTGCATATGAATGTCTGCACAGACGGAGTGTGAGGAGGCCAGGCTCCATAGAGCAACGCGGGGGAGGGAGCATTAAGGGTGCCTACAGTGTTCACCTCAAATGCTTCTGTTGTTTATCTTTTTTTTACAAAACAAAACACATTTATCAGGACTTCCCTGGTGGCACAGTGGTTAAGAATCCGCCTGCCAATGCAGGAGACATGGGTTTGATCCCCGGTCTGGGAAGACCCCACATGCCACGGAGCAACTAAGCCCGTGCACCACAACTTTTGAGCCTGCGCTCTAAAGTCCGCGAGCCACAACTACTGAGCCCACACACCGCAACTACTGAAGCCCAGACGCCTAGAGCCCGTGCTCCACAACAAGAGAAGCCACAGCAATGAAAAGCCCATGCACCACAACAAAGAGTAGGCCCTGCACACAGCAACAAAGACCCAACGCAGCCAAATATATAAATAAATAAAGCTTAAAACACACACACACACACACACACACACACACACACATATGCATCTCGTGTATTACTTACATAATAAAAATTTTTTTCAAAGGAAAACCACAAAGAAAAGAAAGCAGAGTGATCTACCCTTCCACGTTCCCCTATTGCCCTTAGAATACACAGCTCCTGCATCACCCAGGCGGGGCACTCCACGTCCCAGTCCCTGATCCCAGACGCTCGACTCCAGCCAGGCATAATTTCCTCCAGCTCTCAGAACATCCCCGCTTTCTCTCATTCCTAGGCCCCCATATCTGCCCTGCTTGCCCTCCCCTCCGCTCAGCCCTCCTCACTGCATCAGGAATCAACTCCATTCCAAAAGGCCTTCCCAGGCTCTGCCAGGCAGGCTGAGCTCCCTGCCACAGCTCTAGTGGCTGCCACAGCATAGCCTCCGTCATAACCCTCTTCCCCACTGAAGGCAGTTATCCTTGGAGCCAAGGCAGCAAAGGCCACTCCTGCCATGCTCAACTCCAATTCTCCAGCACAGCACCTGGAACTCAGTGGGTGTCTGACCTATGGAACTGGACTGATTAGATACAGGAGGCCTCGCTCAGGGGGCAACAAGAGCCCACGGACTCCATGAAGACCAGCCTAAAGGAAGCTCAGGTGGGGGCAGTCCCACCCCCGCCCTTCAGGAAGGGTGAGCTCTAGCCTGGGATCACCCTCCATGGTCAGCAGACTGTGAGTGACAGGCAAACAAAATCCACCTCTGCATTTGCTTTAAAGTCGAGCCGGGATCACTCTCCATTCTGTCTTCCGTGTCCCCTGCACAGACCAGGTCTCTCTGGCGGAATTCTTTGAAGTGCTGGAGAAGCCTGGTCCCTCTGAGGAGCAAGCTGCCCTGCTCCTTCCTTCCTGAGGGTGCAGACGCCCTGTAAGCCATGGTTGCCTTCCCCCCTTCCTGCCTGCCAGGAGCGCGTGCTCACCGGGCTGCCTTCCACCCTCCCAGCCAGCGCAGCCACTAGTGCCCTGCCTTTATTTTCTGACTGCTGCTGCCTCATTAGAAGCCTCTGCAAACCCTCCCTGGATGTGTGCAGGAAATAGACAAACAGGCAAACAAGGCATCGCAAAACAATTAAACCAAAATTCACGACAGCATGCCAGGCCCACGTGGAGGCTCCTGCCCTGGACCAGGAGTGTTGGGGCGGGGAGCAGGCAAGCCCTCCCAGGTACCAGGTCAGGTGGCTTGGAGGGTGATTTCCAGCAAAGGAGTGGAAACAGAGGCCTGGAGAGGAGACATCATGCCACCTATAGGGAAAGTGGCCGTGTCAGTGTGACACTCCCCCCCTCCCCCAACATCTTCTGGTTTTAAGTGAACTTGTCACCACTCTCAGAGCCTCCAGTGGGAAAGACGGGGTGGGCAGCTGCCCCCCACATCAAAACCACCAGACTTCTTACAATGGAGAACCGGCCACACAATGTACAAGCAATTTCCTCCTTGTCTCATGCCATGGTGACGCAACCAAAGAGAACAGGTTTCTGTTCCCAAGCATCTCACCAGACAGGAGAGTTCCCATGGGAAGGCAAGCCTTGATGACACATCTCACACCTTGCATCAGGAGAGGGGAAACCCTGCCCCCACAGACATGATGAATCAGCCACTCAGATGCTCCCAGCCAGGTCTCCTGAGACCGTGTGAGGCAACCCCTGCCCACCCTTCCCACTGACACCTTCCATCACTTCCAGCTCTCAGCTAAGCTGCTGGCCTTCCAACCCTCCTCCTCTAGGACACGCCGTGCTGTTTCACACCCTGATATTTTGCACACAGATCCCCCGCCACCCCCAGAATTTCTCTCCTCCTTCTTCAACCTGACGTAGCCCCCTTGCTCCCACCTAATTCAAAACCCACCGCCTCCCAAGGCAAAGTTGAGGAGGCTGGGGGGCTTCGCGACTCCGATCACAGGGCAGCGCTTGCGGCGCTGTCCTGGGTACTGAAGAGGAGTCAGACAAATGAGAAATGGCCTGGGCCACAGGGAGCTCAGTCACTCTCAGATCCATCATTCCATTTCATTTCAACCTCCCAAGAACACTCTGAGGCAGGCATTTTTATTATCCCCACTGCCAAAATGAGAAAACAAAGGATGAGAAAGACTTGTCAGTGGGCCCAGAGATAAGTTAGAAAAAAGGCTGAGGCAGGAATGGAACCCAAGTTGCCCAACATGTTCACCCACAAAACCTCAGCAGCCACTATTAACCTCACACTGTGATATAAACATATGTTTTGTGTTTATTCCTCTTGTGAAGCTGTGGGGAGAATTTCTAAAGGGACGGGCCCATCTGAACTCCCATCAGGCCCTGTCCCTGGGTACACAAGTGCTCCCTTCACACTTGCCAAGGAGGAAGGTGTAGACAGAAACTCAGCAGGCTGAACACACTGGTTCACTGGTGAAAGTGGATGTGAGTGAGGTTTTGCCTGATCTTTGGACTCCTCAGAAATCACATATTACTGCTGTAATTAGGAATCTCATATAAAGAAACAAATGCTTCCTGGAAGAACAAATAGGCAATGAAATGCCCCAAAATATAGATTCATTCACTCATATAATGAGTATTTATTGAGCACCTACTATGTTCCAGGTGCTATTCTAAATGTTGGATATGCAGCATCACTTAATAAAACACACAAAACTCACATTCTTATTGGGGGAAGGCAAACATCAAGAAATAAGTAAATGGCAGGTAAATTCAATGAAAAACATAATACAAGGAAGAGAGAAGAGGGTGTCAAGAGGAAAAGGAGTTTCATTTTTTAATGATTTGGTGAGGGAAGGTCTTTTGGGGCAGAAGTGCCCCAAGTGTTCCCACACAACACTTCAACAGGGAAACATCTTATGGTGCTCCCGGAGCCCTTCTGCCTCTCGAGACTCCCAAGGAGAAGGATGTTCCTAAAGCTGTTCAGAGATGCTGTCTATACACACCCAGATAAGCAAGACCCATGGTCCCCCTCCCTCAGGTCACAGCTGTTGAGCAACCAGGAAAGGAAACCCACTTCCCAGCCCTCCAAAAAGGCTTCTTCAGAGCTGGGTGGCATCTGCTGAGATCTCTTTGTAAGAAGCAAAGGAAAACTTTTAAAGCATAAGGCTCTCAACCTGCTATAGCACTGAGCACATGCTTGGCCAGGATCTGCCAGCAGCCTAGGAGAGAAGCACTGTGATACCCATCTTACAGATCAGGAAAACCAAGGCTCTGAAGGGTACCCATAGCTCACCCAGGATGCAGTAAGCAATGGAGCAGGGACCTGAATGTAGTTCTTTTCTGATGCTGGAGTCTGTGCTCATAACTACCCAAATGTCGCCTCTCAAGGAGATACCAGGCGTTGCTTGGCAAGGGAAGAGGAGCCATCTCTGGCCAGTGAGCAGAAGGTCAGGGCTGTGATCCTGGCTGGAGATGGCTTCAGTCCGAGAGCCAGTCACAGCTGCCAAAGGGCTTCCCTGGCTCCCCCTGCCCCTCCCCCTGCCTTCTACTCCTCCTGGTCCTTTCCCTGTCTTGTGGCCACACACACGGACTCTCCAGGTCCCTGAAAACACTCCTAGGGGCAGAGGATGCTGAATGCAGGCTCCAGGCACATAGCATTGTTCTCAGGGCCTACGGCTTTCTAGCCAGTGCTGAAGTGACTAGAGCCAGAGGGAAGTTAGCTACGACATCCTCGCTTCATAGCAAAGGCATTTCTATATCTGGCAATGTTCTCCACCTCAACTGGGATGGTGGTTATGCTAGTACATACATTTGCCAAAATCCATCAAACAGTACACGTCTAATGACTGTATTTTATTGCATGCCATTTATGCCTCAATATAGTTCATTTCAAAAAATGGAGGAACTCCTCTGACATTGCTGGATCCTATTAGGAAAGAGCCATGCTCTCCCTGATGGGAGGGTAAGAGATGGTTCAACTGAGACAATGAAAAAGACATAATATTTCATTTCACTAGGAGAGGATGGAGGAATCTCATTCGGGCCAATGGTCCTCCCAGATGTTTGGGGCTCCATCTTTTGGGTGCCTTTCCTGGAATTCTGGTATTTAACAACAAAACCTGTTCCCTCTTGTGTGCTGGGGCTGAGGAGGTCTGGAAAAGCAGGGTCTGCAGGAGAGGGACGTCAACGGGACCACATTTGTCTTCCAAGGGACACTGTGGCATGACATGGGAAGATGGAGGTGTAGGTCTGGCCAAGGTCTTGCTGTGGCCACTGCCACGGGCCCCAGCTGCATGATGGACCGCATGTGGGGCCCAGGGCAGCCTCACCTTCCTGTCCTTCATCCACGCCTGCATCAGGCATCTCCTCCTGTCCTCAGACACACCATGGAATCTGACAGAAGGGTGAGGGAACTTGAGAGTTAATGAACTTTAATCTTCCAGCAAATGCTACAATTAACGTGCCCCAAAGTACAGTTGCTTTATAATTAGATAGAAGAACAAAACCCAAAACACTCGTCCCAGTAAAGTTATTGTCGAACTTCTTGGTAGGTTTCCTAGCAATAAAACTCACTTGCTCATTTCATCTGGAAAAAGTATTTATTACTTCAATTTAAACTAATGCCATAATGATACGATGTATGTTATTAATGAGAACACTCACTATCGCAGTTCGGTCGTCTGACTTCCTATGCCAGGGGCCAGAAAGGAGATTTTGTTGGCACAAAGCATTGGTTAAAATAGCATTTGTCCAATAATTCCCTTTCTTCTGGGGAGTTTCACGTCAGGAGGACTTGAGGGTGAGGACCAACAGCCGACAGATGTTTGCCATGAGAACCTGTCAAGCTGTCCAGCTGAGAAGGTGCAGTGGCTCACCAGAGCCACCTGGGGCCATGCAGTGAGCCTGCAGGGATGCCCAGCAACTCAGCCCTGCTGCCACAGAGGCCTGGAGTGTCCCCTGCAGGTGAGAGAGCTGACCCTGAACTCTCTTTGTTTCCACAAGCACTAAGAATACAACTAAGATGTGTTCTGGGCCACAGAACAAGCCACAGCAGAGATGCACCAGCTCAGAGGCTAAGGGAGAATGGGTACCAAAGGGCCACCCCTGGGCGCAGTTCCTGAGCGAGGAAGTCTTCCTGAGCACTCGGCACATGCTAGGCACTGTGCTAAGCCCTTGGCATGTATTAATGCATTTAATCCACACATCAAGCACACCGGGCAGTGATGATGGTTTATCCCCATTTGACAAATGAGGAAACTGTGGCACAGAGAGGTTGAGTGACGTGTCCAATGTCACAGAGCTACAGAGAAAGAGCCGGGATTCAACCAAGGCAGACTGCTCCTGAGTCCTTGCTCCTAACCACTAGGCTCAAGGGTAATCCTGAGGAGGGGTAAACAGCCAAAGCTCTTGTGCCAAGCCTCTTCCAAGCCCTGAGCCCACATCCAGCCCTGAGAGGGAAGAACACTGACCACTGCCACTCCTGCTTCCCACAGGTGACTTGTTATTGTCATACAGACCACTCGCCATGTACCAGGAACTCTGCTGGGGGTTTTACTCTGTTGCTCAGAAATTACCATCCCTGCTCCTTAGGTGAGGAAGCAGAAGCTCAGAGAAGTCACCATGGGCAGTCAGTAGAAGGGAGGGATGGCAACCTCCATTCATTTTATTGACTTACTTATTTCTCGTACCTGATACAAAACTTAAAAGATATTTAAAAACATGCAGTAAAAAATATATCTCCCATCCCTGTCTCAAGTCACTGTGTTTCCCTCCCTACACAGCACTCCCTTATGACTGTGTGTGTACTCAGATATACACACATGGGAGCTTGCTTTTACCCAGAGCAATCCTGACACCACTTTACTATTGTAAGCTAACAACACAGTTTCATGTGTTGGAACTATGGCTTCTTAGTACATAAAGAACCATAGTCTTCCATTACATGTATGTATCATAATATATTTAACCACTAAGGTTGTTCACAGTGTCTGCAGTTACTAATAGTGCTACAATAAATCCTTGTGCATTAAGAAAAGAGTCTACCAGCAGTGTTTGCTCCCCACAGCTTTTCCACAAGGACCAAGAGGCTGTGAGCAGAGCTGTGACACCCAGGCTTTGGGAATCAGACCTGGCTAACCCCCTACTCACCAGCCATATAACCTAGAGCACATGACTTTACTTCTCAGAATCACAGTTTCCTCATCTGTAAAACAAGGATAGTAGACACTCACCTGGAAGGGTTGCCATAAGGATGATGTGAACTGGAGTACTAAGGTGCTTACACAGTACCCTGCTCAGAGTGATGGCTGGAGAGATGTGGGCTGTTACTCACTGACACCTGGGCCACCTGGGTCACCTGGGAAGTTCAGGCCCTGCCTCTGGCTTAGACTCTGGGTCTGGGATTTGTCCTCACAGATCACAGCTCTTCTCTGTGCATTAGTTTCTTCCCTTTCATAGGCAGCCAATGAGTCTGGACACAGGCAACAGAAGGACCAGAGCCCTCTAGAGATGAAGACCCCATGCCTGTCCTCAGGTCTCTGAACTGGGCGTGAAGAATAGGACCCAAAGGTCCTGAGTAACAAGATATGGCTCCCAAGGATTTCTAGGGATTCTGAGCTCACAAGTGAGGCCTCACTGGAGTCACTGCCCAAAATCCAGCCATAGGATCTTTCCCCACGTCATTGCCCGCAGGCCTTCCAGCATGCTTTTCCCTCTGCCTGGGACACGCTTCCTCCCCTCCTCCCCACAGTGTCCTTTGTTTGCCTATTTCCTACTAGTTCTTTAGGCCCTTGCTTACATGCCACCTCCTCCTGGAAGCCCTCCCAAACCATCGTGCCACAGGCTGTGCAATCACCACCATGCAATCACCACCAAGAATGAGAGCAGCTCCATGGCCACAACAGAGCAGAGCAGTGTCAGGGAGGAATGTCGGGCCACAGCTGCAGGGAGAGACAATCTAGCATTGGGATCCAGGCTCACCCAGGGCCAGGACTTATTGGTGGACACCCAGGCAGGAGGACAACATCTGTTCTCAGTGCAGACAGTGAGGTTTCAGCAGGAGAATATCTTCACGCCATTTGCATAGGGAAGGACCTCTTAAATGAGACAGGAAATAGAGCTACTTGTCTAAAACATTAATAAATTTGAAAACAATACAATATAGAACTTCTGTGAATTAAGACAACTAACTGAGAGAAGGTATTTAACAGCCCTAACTTACAAAAGAAAAGGTTCAATTTTAAAAATGGGCAAAAATTAAAAACTACATACAGGTGTTCAGAAGAGCAAACAAAAATAGTGCATAAAGATACGAAAAGATTCTCAGCCTCACCTTTTATCATGGCAATATAAATTAAACTCACAGTGAGATACCATTTCACATGAAAATCTTAAAAGTAAAAACAATACCGGGTGTTGGTGAGGTTGAGGAGCTTTGAGAACTCTCGTACATTGCAGATAGCAGTGTATATAGGTAGAAATGCTTTGGAAATCAATTTGGAATGATCTAATAAAGTGAAACATGCATAGACCCAATAGTCCAGCAATTCTGCTCCTTTGAGATAGACCCTCAAGAAATTCTTGCACACGAATACCAAAAGACAATAATCTTCTTATCAGTATTATCTGTAATAGCAAAAACCTGGAAACAACTCAAATGCCCATAGTAACAAAATGGATAATAAATCAGGGGATACTTTGCAGCAGTAAAAATTATTGAATAAACCCATCTGCATCAAATGAACGAACAGATCTCAAAAATCTAATATTGAATAAAAAAGAAAGTAATCACAAAACTGTACAGAAGTGTTACTCCAGATATTTAAGGTTCACAAAGAGGCCAAACTAAGCAATATGTATCTTAGGATCCATACTTGCATGACAAACTATAAAGAAAAGCAAGGAACTGGTTAGAACACAATCAAGATAGGGATTATGTCCCCTAGGTAAGAGAGGACATGATACAAGCAGGACAAACAAGGGCTCCTATACATTTTTTAAACGTGTCTGCATTCATGGGAGTTCACTTTATCATTATTCTTTTAACTTGACATATACACTGTAAACGTGTAACTTTTAAACTTTTAAAAATTATTTTAAAACAAGCACGAATAGGAAATGGCCACAGATTTAGAACTCTAAGCTTGTGTTTCTGTGGAATCTCAGCTCTCAACACCAACCCAGGCCTGCAAGCTGGCCCAGAGGCCAAGAGGGACCACCACACCCCAAAGATGCTATAGAAGAAAGAGCCCTGGGTCCTGACTTCATATCCTAGCCCTGTGCAACTTTAGCCAAAATACTCCACCCACCTGTTTCATCTAAAAGCAGTACTTAGCAAAATAGCTGTGCATGATAGGGACTCAGTGAATATTTGTTGAATGAATGAGTCAGTGATTTCTAAGATTCCCAGTTGTAAATATACCCCTCATCCAAATGTATTCACTGGGGAAAAATTGTGGCTGCAGCTTCTAGCACACCCTCCCCAACACACACACGAATATCCCAGAATTTGAAATGGCAAATCAGAAAGTTCTCTCTTCTGTTCAATCCAAACTTTTGATATTTTAATGTTACAAATTTTCTCTCCCAAATGTCAGCTTCTCTTTTATTTTCCTTTCGCTGTCACAACAAGCATACAAGTATTTTCGATGGAATTTTACCAAATGGCACATCTTGCATCTTGTAAACCTTAAATATACAAACTCCTCTCCCACCACTCTGCCAAGCTCTGTCTTAGAACTTCTTTTGGCCTCTCTGACCCTTGACTCTTGACTCAGATGCCCAGTCCTCAGGTTCCACCTAGGGAATAACATTCCTTTGTTCAAAAGGAGGCTGAGGGGCAAATGAGGAAAGATCAGTCCTCACTCTGTAAGGGTGGAATCTTACATATGACATTCATTGGTAAATGACTGACTGCACACACCTAGGGCATGCCAAGCCCATTCCACACACCCCATCCTTGGCATTAACTCTGCCTGGCTGGGGATAGGAGAAGAAGGCTGGAGCCTAGCAAGCCCCAGATTACAGAAATAGGATGGTGCCTTGGCTAAGTGCATGGGCATCAAAGTCAAAGAGAATCTCTCTGGTCTTCATGCTCCTCATCTGTAAAATGCAGCAATAATCCCACCTCAGAGAGTTATTAAGTGGCTTAAATAAAATAATATATGTAAAGATACTTGCAGATCAGCATCAAAAAAAAAAGTCACTATATCCCCAAACCACTTCTGTTTGACTTTGGAAGGAATGAAACAGTCTTTACACTCAATTTGCTTTTTAATTGGGCTCATCGCAGCTAGTGCTGCAGTGGTCGGGTGGAGGAAGGGCCCTGAGGAGTTGTGGAGGCACCATTTGTCTCGCGTGTATCAGCAATGTAAATCCACCCACAGCCCTCAGACAGGCCAATGCCAGCCAGACTGAGGGAGCACCCACACCCGAATTCTTGGGGCTGCATCCAACAGCATGTGGTCTTTTACCACCTTGGCTCAGCTAACATGTTAAAAATGGACCAGAGGTTGGGCTGTGCATGAGGGGCATGGCCAAAACAAATAACAGGAGTTGGAGTGGTGAACGTTTGACATAGAATGTTTGGGGTAGAAACCTGGCCTAAAAGGTTTTCAAATCAAGGAGCCAATGACGAGGGCAGGCAAAGGCAGGCGGTTCTGCACAGAACCCAATGAAAGAGCACTGACCTCCAGAAAGGCTAACACCAAACGGATCGGCACCTTGGACAGCGACAGCCAAGCGTAAGGCCGCTGTGAGACGCTTGATTCGCCCCCATCTTCCAGATCAGAATCAGCAAACAGGGCGGGCTGCTGCCAGCACGTCCCCTGCACCATGCTGCTTCACGGAGCAATCACGGCGCTTTCTATTGCTAAACCCACATGCTTCCTCAGAATCCTTCCCAACACAACATTCCATTGGTCACCCTGTGTCTTTATAGAATTACTAATAAAGGCCAGTCTGGTTGAAAACTAATTTCAACCCTACCAAAGGTAGCAAAGGTTTCCATGTCAGAAAAGAGAGGCAGACCTTTTGGTTTGATTGGAGGGTCTGGGTGGGAGAGGAGAGAGGCAGAGGAGTGTGTCTACAAAATGAAACATCTGTTTCCTAGCTCACCTCCCCTACCTCAGAGGTCAGTGCCCTTGTCTTTCCCCCCATTTCTCCTTTGTCTTGTGTGGAAATTGTTTGAAAAGTCCATGTCCTCACCAATGAGTTGGTTCATTCACACAGTGACAATTTCTTGGGGCCTACTCTATGCCAGCCACCATGCTAAGCAGCAGAGACATAGGAGGAAATAGTACATGCCCCATGGTCTTGGAGCTTACAGCCTGGGTGGGAATAAGTGTTCACCAAGGATCAACCCTCATGAGTGTGTTGGGACAAGCTGGGAGCAGACTGAAGGAAGGAGACGTGTCTGTGAGAACATGTAACCAAGGAACCAGCTCTATGGGAAAGAGAGGAGCCTGCAGACAGGTGGCGATTAGGCGTCCTTCCTTGAGGACTTTCTCCATGAGCAAAATCAGGATAAGGGATGCAACAAGAAGAAAACACAGAGTTTGAGCACGTGCCATCAGGTGTCATTCAGTCTGCAAGAATTACAGGAACCCAAGTGGGGCGGGCAGGCTGGAGAGCTGATACCTGCCTCCTGTGGCTGAGGTTCCCACCAAAGCCACCTCAGGGACTTAGGAAGAACCAAGGCTGGAAGAGTTTCTATAGGTCAGAGCAGAAAGAGAGCAAAAAAGTCAGAAGCAGTAAGTTGGGAGGGGCCTGCAGACTCTGGACCACAGCATCCTTCAGCTCTGGCAGTATGCATACCCCTGCACAGGATGCAGCCTCAGAGCAGACCCAACATCAGAGTTGAACCACCAACACAAAGGGTTCTCAGGGGAAGGCTGGGCCCTTGAGAGATGCTATGACATGGTCTCCAACGCCTCCCCAGAGTCAGAGATTGAGTGGGGGTGGGAAGGAGAGTCCAGGTCCTAGACAGAGTCCAGTTCGAGTGCCAAGAGCCTCCGGCCACCCTTGTCCCCATCACCATCTCATCTTAATTTCAGCACAGTGACTGTTTGCTCTTTCAATTCCTTCTGGAAGACTCCAAACAGCATATTTGCTCAAGAGCTGAGGACAACATTCCAGTCTTAGAGAAGCAGAGTATTTAGGCAAAGGCAAACATATGCTGGCTTCTCTTCTTAGTTACATTCTTGGCAAAGGAATTATTTCACCAAGAGAGAAAAACAGGACTTTCGAGGGTCCACCCCCTTCTACAGTGGCCCCAGCTATATGGCTGCCGACCCTCACCAGTCCCCCACACCCTTTAAAGACACGTAATGTGGGTGGCTGTGGCTATAAAAGGGTAGCGTGAGATCCTTGTGAAGGAACTGCTCTGCATCTGACTGTGGTGGTGACATGAATCCACACGTGATGAAATTGCACAGAAGTGAATACACACACCCAAGTGCATGTAAACTGGTGAATATGAGCAAAGCCTACGGATTGTGTCAAGGTCAAATCCTGCTTGTGATATGGTATAACAGTTAGGCAAGATGTTGTAGCACACAGGATCTCCATATTATTTCTCATAATTGCATGCAAATCTCAATTATCTCAAAATAAAAAGTTTAAAAAAAAACACATAAGGTGGAAACCATTTTATCTTGGAACTAGAACTGGTCTGTTTTTACAAAGCAGTCATAGAAAACCTGAAGCTCTTTCTTCAAAGCCCATTCTTCTAGTTTCCTAACAAGGAAATTATGACTTTTTTTCATATGCGAGGTCTTCAGAGAAGCCACGTCCAGCCATGCCCAGTGTCCCCAAACCCACGTGACCCCAGCCTGGCTCCATGACTTTCAGGGTGTCCCTCCCCCTGACCTTTGCCCCAGCCTGAAACTGAGAGCAGAGGGAGGCAAGGAGCTGGAAGGCTGGGCGAGCCTGCAGTGAGAGGGGAACACTTTGCAGAGGAGGCTTCCGGGAGGACCCACGCTGGCCAGCCTCCACCACTGCCTGCGTGCAGCCCTTTGGGTCCCTGCCAGCAGTTTATTAATATTTTATTGAAGACTCTAAGATGATTCAAACTTCAGCTGTCATGATAAGGTGTTGTTGCTAGGCAACCTTAGTGCCTGTCTACAGATCTGTTTTCAGCGCTCTTTCCCCACTCACGAAGCTCGAGGTGGGGTCCTACCACCCAGAGACCCACTCAGCTCAGACCACCAACCACTGTCCCTACCCAGCCTGCTCCAAAGCCCTCAGCTGCCACGAGTGATGGTCCAGCTTGCAGGTCTCCCAGTGCCTGGCTGTGCCCCCATCAGAGCCCCAGAGCAGCCCCTGCCCCCAACTCACCATAATCGCTGTCGTAGAACATGACAAACTTCTGCCAGCGCAGCTCTGTCACCAGCCTGAGCATGACGTCATTGAGGCGCACAGGCGGTCTGGAGGCCAGCGTGTAGGCCTCGCCGTCAGGGCTGGGGTTCAAGTGGCAGGCGGTGCGCGGAGAGCCCCCTGGGTTGCGCTGGACAAAGAGGTGTGGGATGTGCATCGCGTCTGTGAGGGACTGCAGGGCGTTGGCAGACGCACAACCGGTGGACGTGACCAAGGCCAAAATCCCCTGCGTCATGAGGTCACAGGCTGAAAAGAGAGGGGAGAGAGAGGGCGGGGTCAGCATGGGGAGGATGCTGCCCTGGCTTCAATCCACTCAGCTCACACCAGGCGGCTCACGCCTGGGGCCCCAAGAAATGCTGCCTCTCTCCAGAGACCAAGAACCCATGCCAGGCCAGGCCAGAGGCTCTCACAGGCACAGTTTCACTGATGCCCTAGTGACGCTGCCAGCTAGATGTTCTTGTGCCCATGCAACAGATGAGAAAACAGAGGGAAGAAGAGGCAAAATCATTTGTCCTAGGCTACTCAAGCAGGGAGAGTAGAACAGGCATCCCACCCACATCTGCCTGAGACACATTAGTGCTATTAAATTAGCCATCCTGTTTCCTACCTGGGCTGTGAGCCCCTTAAGGGCTGTGAGCTTGTTTTGTTGATCCTTGTATCCCCAAGGCCAAGCCACAGGCCAGGTGTACACTGTATACTCTACAATTGTTGGCTGAACTGAACTGATTGGGGCTGAGGGGAATGAATAACAGTGGAAAGCCAGGGAGACACTTACCCCTGAGGACCCTGATTGTAGGCAAAAACCCCCAGAAACCCTAGGTCTTCTGGCCAAGTCCACTTGAGTCATATCATAAAAATACTAGGTCAAACCCCAGGGGAAGCGTTTGGTTCCAGAAGCCCAGGATTGTTCAAAAGCCACTTGACAATAACAAAGAAAGATGCTCCCGCAGCTGGGGCACTGACCGCAGGTGCGGAGGAGGAGCACGGCCAGGCGCCGGCAGCCGTTTCTAGGGTGGCTGTGCTCAGGGATCGCCTTTTGAAGTCATCCAGCAACCATGAGTTCCAGTAAACCCTTTTAGCCACACACTTACCTTTTTGGAACATCAGACCAATTAATAGAAAGATGCACCTCCCAACACTGCAACCCACTGTACCAGTTTTGAAGCAAACATTTATTAATAATGCTTTATGTGACGGCAGGAAAGTGGGAAAGCAGATGCAGTTTCAAAACACAGCCTGTGAATGTCAGCAGGCCATCTGCTGCAGACGGCAGACTTTTGAACAACTTTGACAATGCGCTTCTTTTGGTTGAGAGCACTTGGGTTTATGTAACGCCTCAGGCCAGGCTGGGAGAAGGGGACGAAGACCAGGGGAAGGAACCCCAAGGACCAAGGCGGTGGGAGGCTGGGAAGGTGCAGGAAGAGAAAGACACCTCCAAGCTTTCAAACACCAAAGGCATGGACGCTCGCCTTGCACATTCACGGGCTTCGGCAGGAAGACCACTCAAATGCCTATAACTCTCCCTGCTGAACCCTCAGCCTCCAAACACAAGGCAGGAGGAGGCGGGGGATTGTGGGGGTTAGAAAAGAGATTCTCTGTAGTCTCTCTTGAAGATCTTGCAGCCACCTAAATGCTCTGGCCCCTCACATTCAGGATCCAGGAGGCCAAGTTCACTCCTGAATTGAAATCCCATCCTGCCCTGCTTCCGTTTGAAGCCCTTTGGTGGCTCCCAAGAGCCTTGGGGATAGAATCAAACTCCTTAGGGCAGTCTTGCAGGCTCCCCCGTGCCTGCAGCCTCAGGCTTCTCACACTCCCCTGCCCACTCTGTCCCAGACAACTGCCCACATTTCGGCTCCTGAAACTCATCACATTTCCTGTTGCCTCCTGAACCTTCACACCCACTCTCGCTTCAAGACTCAGACTCCACACCCCCAGACTGGCGAAGGACCCTTAGTCATGTGCTTCATCTGCAACCCGCACTTCCCCTATCACAACACTCTGCATTGCGTGTATAACTGTCTCTCCCACTTGACCTCACGCTCCAGGGGGACAAAGGCCACGCCCATCCTGCTTACCAATCTCTTCCAGATAAACCATATGCCTGACACATAGCAGTCAGTAAAGACTGGTACAAGAATACCGTAAGCCTTGACATTTTCATGCCCTCTGGTCAGTAATTCCACCTTGGGCGTCCATCCAAACTATAAAAATGGTTTTAGAGCCAAAAACATTCAGAGGACACTTACCCAGACCCCTGATATATGGCTAACAATCTAAAAGATGCAAAGAGGTGAGTGACATAAAAGTACTCCATTTGTTGAAAGCATACACAGCCTTTAAACCTATTTATGAAGATACTACAGTAACATGGGAAAGTACCTGTCATAAAAAAGTTATGTGAAAGTAATACAAAATTGTATGTATTTTATGATATCAAATAAATAAAACTTAACATGCATGAAAAAAAGGCCAGAAGGAAATATTGCAAAATGTTAAAAGTGACCGCATTTTAGAAGAGGCCCAGATGTGGTTTTCCTTCTTTGCTATATTTTGCCAGAATTTCATGTTATGAACAGGTAATTCCTTTACAAAAGGAAAATAATCCTCCAACAATGGCTAAGTACAAAGCTATGTAGGAGGAGGGACTATTCTGTGTGAATTTCCTCTGTGCCAAATACTCTGTCGAGTACTCCATACACATGACTTCACATTCTTCTCATGACATCCCTGTACAGCAGGCATCACTGTGTCTATTTTCCAGATAACAAGATGTGAAGCCGCACAACCGATAAGGGCTGGACGGAGACACCTTCCCGTCTAAAAATGCTTCTGAGAGGCAACTAAGTGACAAAACCAGGGCACGACATTTTATGCTCGCCAAGATTACAACTAGGTAAGCATGCTGAATGAAAAAGGCAAGAGAAAACACTAAAAGCCAAGGTCTGTGATGATAAATAGATTTTTCTTTCTCCTCTTGTACATATCCTCCTTAATGCCGATATACTGCATTTACACTTTTAAAAAGTAATCTTACAAAATACACTGTACATCACTAGGGTGTAAGGTTGCCTAGGAACTCCAGCCCTTGGTCCCAGCCCAAGACACCCACTGCACTATCATTGGGTCTCAGCTCTCTGTCGTCCACCCCACTGGGCTCCCTCTCAGGTCATCAGCTGACTTCTACTGGCAAGCCGCATCCCCGTTCCACATATGCTGGGTTATGAAGTCACTGAACCTCCCTGAGGCTCAGTGTCCCCATCTGGGCACACATCCCACTGCTCACCATGGATGGACTTGTCTCTTCCCTCCTGTGTGTCTCAAGCAGACACTCAGCACACCCCCTAAGCACAAAGCCCTGCAGTGAGCCCTGGGGAGGGGGAGAGGCAAAGAGCAGGATGAACACAGGCCCCATCAGAGGAGCTTAGGCTCTACCGAGGGCCCAGACCCCACAGTCTGGCCTGTGAGGAAGGAGAGGAGAAGGTCCCTGGTACCCAGAGGTGGGTGAACTCATGCGGGGTTATCATCATGGCCTCAAAGAAAGAAAAGGACTTGGACCAGGAGAGGTGGGGGGAGCAGCACGAGTGACGGGTGCAGTGGGACAAAGACACGGGGGCTGGACAGCCGGAACATGCTCAGAGAACAGGTCCCCCTGCCCCTGCCCCTGCCCCAGCCCCGGCGGCAGCCAGAGACACCAGCTACTTGGCTGGGCCTGGGTTCACCAGGGCAGCAGAAGGAGCACGAGAATCTCACAGACCAAAGTTCCAGTTTGGGGTTCTCTGGTCGGTGGCCACATGGTCATGGGCATGTCTCCTTCCTGAGCCCCTGTTTTCTATTAATTGAGGATACAAACCTCTACCCAGCAGAGCTATGGGAGCACTGAGTTAGGACGTGGACCACAAGTGCCAATGCCGTGCTGTGTGCAGGAAAGATGCTAATACACGTCAGTTTCCTACCCCCTCCTTGGTATCCCCTGCTCCCACTCAATGTCCCCACTCAGTTCGTGCCCAGAATCCCAAGAAACGGCAGTTACAACAGAGAATAACCTCACTCCTGCAGCTGACCAGCCCTCCCCATGGAGGTGGGCACCCTGACCCGCTCCTGTACCGGTCACCTGTGGCACCATGGAAGCTCCTCAAGGCCCCAAGCTCCTCGGTGAACAGGGTGGGTAATTAAGGCTGGAAGCCACTCCCAGGCGCTAATGGAGAAGCCTGATGCAAGTCAATTTCTAATCCACTGTGAATGGCCTGCTAATTGGGGCACTGTTGAAATGACGGTTATTTAGAGGCTCCTAACATAAAAATATTAAGATCAAAATACATCAGATCAAAGCCACATCAGCTATTCGCTTAAACAAGATTGTGTGCTCATTCCTAGGACAGGACATTACACAACTCACACCCCAGCTGTGGAGAGAGACACGAACCCCAGTGCCAGAGTCTGAAGGCCTGGGTCTGAATCCGTCCCTGCCACATACACACTGTGGGACCTCGGGCAAGGGGCTGACCCTCTCTGGGCCTCTGTGTTTTTTCTGTCAAAGAAAGATGATGGCACCCACTTCACAAAGCTGTTGTGCACATTCTCTGTAAGGCCTTTGTATGTGAAGAACCATTTGGCACTGCCTGGTGCGTAGTAAGAATGTAGAAGTCACCTCTGCCTCCAGCTTAGAGGTGTTTTTGCAGCTCTCTAGAAGATAACAGCCTTTGTTATAATTCTTTGCCTCCAATATCATACGGTCATAAAGCTGTTCTCTCTCTTGATGGTAACAATGCAGGCTTGATGGATTGATAAGAGCTCCCCAAGAATGGCTCACCAGCTGGGAAAGTAAGAGGTAGAGATGAATGTAATGAGCAGCTTCGAGGCCCCTTACCTGAGCTCGGGGGGCCTAGGAGAGCAGAGGTCTCTGGGCCACGTGATGGATTCCCAGGAATCTGGAAGAAGCAGGCTGTTCAGACTCAGGGTTGGGCCCAGACAAGAGGATCCATGGAGCTCAGCCAGCATTTCCAGTCAGCCCCACAGTCACATCCCTGCCAGCTTCCCCTGAGATGTCGGCGTCCTCCTGATCCAGCATTCTCCAGACACAGGACTCTCAGGGTAGGACGTGCCAGGTGTAGCACTGGCCCCATCACAGGACAAGCGAGGTCTCCCTATTTCTCACCCCAGGTGAGCTTTCTGATCCCCTGGTGAGGAAATGGAAGCACAGAGAGGGCTGACTGCTTGGCTAGGGGCGTACAGCTCAAGAGCGAATAGCAATGAGAACATCAAAACCAGACCACCAGGTACCTCTACAGCCAGTCCCAGGAAGAGATGGTGGCCAGCAGAGGACAGAGTTCAGGATTCCATGGCTGACTCTACTCAGCCAGTCCCTGGATGGAAACTCCTGGGGCAGCTCCACACTTAACACAGGCCCCAGAGAAGGAGCCAGCAAGCAGGAACAAGACCTCCCTCTGCTAAGGGCAAGTCTTTGGCTCATCAAGTCACTTGGGGCCTGCAGGTGGGTGCTGGAGATGAGAGAGGTGCCCCCAGACATTGAGGTCACTCTGGGAACCACTACTGACCCACGCCCAGGCTTCTCCATCCCCATGAGCATTCCTGGAAAGTTCTCAGGCCGAGACTGGGGGATGCAATACCCCAGCAGGCTTCAGCTGGAAGAGACACTCAATTCCTGGTGCCGACACCTGGTAATGACGCTGGCCACCCTTCCCTCCGCCATGTGCCCTGCACGCATCGTGCCCCAGGCACATCCACACCTGCTCCTCCTGGAAGACCTGATGTGGTCCCCGCATAGGTGAGATCCACCCATGCAGACCCGCTCCTCTAAGGCTACAAACCCTCTCAGTCTCATGTGCTAACTGGCCTCCGGGTAGCCCCTTACAGAATGACAGGACTTTTCCAGATGGACAAGGCAAGAGAGGGCACTCCACCTGGGTGGAAGCAGCCTGGCAGAGGTGTCCTCACATCAGAGAAGCCGGGCAAGGCTCTGCCGGTAACAGCAGCAGCAGAAGGGAGAGCCGCCTCCGGGCAGCCCCGGGCTCAGCCCTGCCCTCCAGAAGTAATGACCTCTCCCTGATGAGGTCCAGCAGGCCAGCCCCAGGCCTTCCTGCACCTCTGCCTGCCGCACAGCCCGGGCTCCGGGTACCACCTCACTACTCCAATAATGCTAACAGCCAGGGGCACTCACCCCCCCCGCCCCCGAGCCACCCTCACTATCTGTGCCCTTCCTTTCTTCCTTTAAGCTGGCACCGACTTTATTAAGATTTGAATTCTAGTGGCTAATGCTTTAAGTTAAGGTAGCATTTATAAATACTTTACAGTCAATGAATAATTGACCAAATTTAGTATTGTCCTAACTCATAGTAAATTATTGATCTATGGAGAATAAATATTTTTCATGTTTTATTAAGACATTTAAAAGGTAAACCATGAAATGGGGGGAAACGGGTGGCAGCGCCATAAGAAAGGCGAGCGCTAAGAGCCCGGGCCCAGCAGGACCCTGTCCACCATCACCACGCACCACCGAAAGGCCCCCAAGGGGGAGGGTCACGGGGCCCTCGCGTCTCTCCTGAGCACAGCACAGACCTGACAGGCATCTTGTCCTGCAGACCCTTTGCTTTAAGCACCTCTCCCACCAGCATCCTCCTGCCTTCACTCCCGACTCCTTGCTCAGTTTGGTTTCTGCCTGTCTGTCGATATAGTCCCTCTGCTGCAAGCTCCCTCTCCCTGCTCTCTCTCCTTATGTAGAACAGCTGGTCAGTCCCAACCTAGGGTCAACCGTGGTGGGTCCACCTGCCCACTTCTCCATGTCTGTGAGCAAACAGCGGAGAGACAGAGAGACCCAGGCACCCAGCAACATGGGACCCGAAGTGGGAAAGCTGTGTCACCAACCTCAACGCAGCTCTCCACCCTGTCATAGTCACTTACACCCTCTCCACCTCCTGCCTCGCTCATTCTCTTCAAACCCCGGCCTTCTCCCCCAAGTTCAACTAATGACCTTGCTTCATGCTTCAGTGATTAAAAACAGAAGCCATTATCATCACGAACTCATCTCATTTCTTATCACCAGGTCTACACACCTGTCTGTGTTTGTGCTGAAAGTTGAGGAAGAAAGCTTCTCACATCTTAGGCTGGCCCCTGCTCATGAGCTCTGGTTGCTCCCACCACTTGCCTTCTCCCAGACGCAGACGCAGACGCAGATCCATCACTACATCCTCTCTATGGGATCATCAACCCTCCTTGTATAGCTGACGCGTCTCTTTGAAAGTTACACTCTAGTTGGGCTGGCGGTTCCCGTTATCGCTAGAGCCCATCGCCATCACTGGGCTCCTGACCCCCCAGCCCCTGCTTCTCTAAGGCTCCCACTGTGAGTCCGTCGGTAACTCAAATTCGGTATGTCAACACCGAGCTCCCTGGGCTGTGATCCTGTCCCTGCTGGTCTCCATATCTCAGTAAAGAAGCACCCCCACCCACCCACTTGTTCTTGAGCCTTCTGTCTTCTTGACCCTCTGCACCCAAGCCATCACTAAGTCCTGATTGTTTTATCTCCAAAATATATCTTGGATCTGTCAACTTTCCTCCATCTCCACTGCCATCACCTTGGTCTAAACCACTATGACCTCCCCACTGGACCTCCACACATCCAACCTCCCCCAGATCCACGTGCCACCCATTCTCCACACCGTAGTGGACTGGCCTTCATGAAACGCCAACCAGACTGTGCTGTCCCTGCTCAAAATCTGCATTAGCTTCCCACTGTCCTTCAAATAAAGTCCACGCCCCCACAGGGCCCTGCGCCATCCACACCTGTGCCCCACCCACACCTGTGCCCCGTGTTCCAGGTGCCGACCTTTGTGCAGTAACTCAGATGCCCAAGTTCTCGCCCACTTGTGGGCCTCCTCACGTACTCCCCCTTTGCCTGCAACACCCCTCCCTCTTCTCTCTGGCTGTCTCTCCTCACTCTGTATTTTTTGGGATAACTGTGACTCCCTCAAGAGAATTTTCCATGACCCCAATCTTCCCTCACCGTACTCCACCTGCAGGCTACCCACTGATGTCTGCAATCGTGGACTATTTTGTGTGGCCGCCATCAGCTGTCTCAGTCTCCGAACCATGAGCCCATGAGCAGAAGCACCTGTGCACTGGTCGCCCTCCTAGCCTCGGGCCCAGCACCTGGCACAGCCTAGCAAAGCAACAGACTATTTAATACTCCTAACAACTCTATAAGACAAGCACTATCGGTGTCCATGTTTCATGGGTGAGACAGAGCTTTCAAACTTGCCAAGGTCCCCAGATGCTCAGGTCCTTTCCAAACTTAAGCCACATCCCACAATTTGGTGAAGGGAAGTTTCTTAAAGCCGACCCTCCACTCTAAGGCGGGTTTCACCAAGAGCTTAGAGGGTTCCAAGGGAACAGTGGGGAGGAAAGTTGGCTGGGCCCAAGGCCTGGCCTAGGCGGCAGCGCCTGGACGGGTGCCTCTCCTGGAGCATCTCCAGGCTGGGGGCTCTCACGCCCTTCTGGCCTCATAGTCAGCCCAGCCCAGGGAGGTGAACAGGAGCAGGACCAAAGGGTCCCACTGGAGGTTGGACTGTGGCCCAGGGCAGGTGGGCAGCTGGTGCTGACAGGATACACAGAGCCAACCAGGAGGGTAGGGAAGGGCCTGCGGCTCCATGCCAATCTCTGGGGCCTCATCCTTATGCCAATTAATGAATCAAAACTGATTCCCTGCTCCTGCAGATTGGAAACACAGGAACACTGGGTGGGATCGTGCTGGCTTATTTATAGCTCTCTGGCTCCTCATTAATGACTTTTACTGCTCCGCCAATGGAAGGCCAGGTTCCCAGGCCGGGATTCACCAGACGCCTACACTGTGAAAGTTAAACCAGGACGGTGATGAGTCCTGGGAGACTCAAAGAACCTCGAAAGCAGCTGAGCACCGGGAGGGACGCGTGCAGCATCTCTGCCCCGAGACCAGACGTCTGTGCCTGGGCTCCCCTCACCCTGCATCCGTGCTTTCACGTACTCATTCCTTCACCCCACATCCTCTGATCATCGCTATATCGGGTCCTGTGCCTGGAGACACAGAAAGCCGTGAAACTCAGTCCTTTTCCTTGGGAACCTTAGGAATTCAGCATAAAGTCAAATAATACACACTCAAGAGAAGAGTGCTAGGATCCTGGGGGAAAAGGAATGATTAATTTTGCCTAGCAAGGAGACGTCGAGGAAAAGTTCCATAGAGAAAGAGGCATTTGGGATGGGTCTTGGGTGATGAGTAAGAGTTTGAAAAGCATAGTAGGGGCCAGGCACCATTCAGGGCCCATCCAACGAATCACTGAGCCCCATGGCCTCCCAGGGAAGTGGGTTCTGCTATCCCATTTTAGACAGCAGGCATGGGAGCAGAGATCCAAAGTTAGGGTATTACCTGAAGTCACAGGGGAGCCTGGCTTGAAACCCTGAGCTGCCCCTGACCTCAAAGTCAAGCACGTGGGCCCAGGAGGCAGACAGGCCCACTGCTATTGCTGTGTGCCCTCAAGCAAGTCACTTAACCTCTCTGAGCCTCAATTCCTCACCTGTAAATGGACCAAGAACAGTCCCCCACCTCTAGGGCTCTCATAAGGATTAAACGAGCACAGTGAACCAGAGGTCATGTTTGGATATACATGGACAGGCCAGACCACGAAGCCTGACCCCAGCCTTCCCCACATCCCCGGGCTGCCCAAGGCCAGCTCCATCACTGCCTCTCCCCTCCTTCCAACTGCATTTATCTCCCAAAAGCCAAGGACATCCAAACTCCAGGCCCCAGCTTAGTGCTCCTTCCAGGGCCCATTGGCTCTCTCAGATGGGGAACTGAGACTCCGTGAGGCTTTCGGTTCTTCTCCCTTTGCATCTCAACCTAAGTCTGACTTTTTCTAGCTCTCTTTGACTCTCTCTCTTATTCTCTCTGTTGTTTTCCACTTTCTAAGTCTTAGCTCTCCATCAGAGAGAGAGAGAGAGAGAATATGTACGTGTGTGTGTGTGTGTGTGTGTGCAAATCTCACTCTCTCTGCCACCAGCCTATGCCCTCTCTCCCTGTAGGCCTGACTGCCCTAAAGAAATAAAGCCCCACGTCTATGCCTTGGCACCCCAGGGGATTAGTGTAGCAGGAGCAAGTGTTACCTCTGGGCCAGGACCCCTTCAGGAAAATGTGGAGGACATGGAAACATCCCCATCCTGCATGCTCCAGCTCCAAGCTCCATTTCCAAGACCTCGCACTAATCCTGAAGCTTGGCCTGCCACCAGGTTTCCAGAAGGCAACCTCTGGGCTCCAAGATGCAAAGCAGGGGTCCTTGAGGCCAGGCTATGTCGGGCTCAAATCTCTGTAACTGTGTTCCCCTGCTAGAAATTCACATCGCTGTCCCCTCCCCCATCATGCCAGACCCAGTTCAAGCACCTCTTATCAAGCACTTAGCACCCTCCTTCCCTGCCTCTTTTAAACTGAAACTCACATTAGTGCAGAGGACATCTGATGACATATAGGGGAAGATGGCAGGCCACTGTCCAGCCCTCTGGGGTTAAAACAGAAAGAAATGAAGCACTGTTTCCCTCGTAGAGAGTTGAACAGCGCAGTGGTAAGAGGACAGGTTCTGGTGCTATACTGTCTGGACTCGAATCCCTGTTATGTTCTTGCAGCTACACAGGGCTTTGGGCAAGTCACATCCTCTCCAGGCCCCACCTTTAAAATGGGATTACAACAGTGATTTCAAATATGATAAATGCATTTATCCAAGCAAACCAAACAAAACAACAACAACAAAATATAATGCCTACCTCACAGGACACTAAGGAGAATCAAATGAGCTTGAACCTGGGAAGCACTTCGGCCACCACCAGCAAGGGCAGC
The DNA here is from genome assembly GCF_030028045.1 of Hippopotamus amphibius kiboko. Lineage (NCBI taxonomy): Eukaryota > Metazoa > Chordata > Mammalia > Artiodactyla > Hippopotamidae > Hippopotamus > Hippopotamus amphibius. Next base: position 52,509,848 of record NC_080190.1, on the reverse strand, counting down.
TAACTGCATGAGGACTGAGCTAAGACTAGAGAGGAAAGGGGCCCAACCAGGTTCAAGCCCAGAACCAAGCCAGGGGAGCAAGGCCTAGGCTGCTGGTTAGTTCTGGTCATGCCCAAGGCCAGCCTCTGCCCACCTGTGCACATGCCCAGCAGGGTGCCAGCTCTGCCGGTGAGGGGTGAGGGCAGCCAACACCCAGCCTGGGTGCCTGCCAAAGCCTGCAGCTGCCTTACTCATTCACCCCAAAGCCCCGCACACTCTTGAGTTCTAACAGCTCATCAGCATCCTAACAGCCATCACCACAACACCCAGCCTCCAAAACTGCAGAGAGGGGGCCACTTTCGGAGAATGAGTCTAGAGGAGACAGCTGCCCCTGCGCCCAGTGGCCAACACCTGCACATCTCTCAAGAACAGAAAAGGGGATGAGGCAGGTGCTGGCCTGGCCCCCAAAGGCAGCCTTCCTGGCTGGACCAGCCCTATAGCCCAAGAAAATAAACGCAAATTCCCTCAGGACACAGGCTGTGGCTTGTGTGGCCCTGGCCATTCAGACCAGCCCTGCGGACCCTAGCTCAGAGGACGGCTCACTCCTGAGACCTGCACGAAAGAGCTCAGCTGGTCCAGGGACACTGCCCCTCTCAGCTCCCAGATGCTCTGGAGCAGACAGGAAGAGAAATCAGAAATCTCCTGCAGCCAGCAGGGATAAGAAGGGATCTTTGCCAGTGATAATGAAAATTTTCACAGTAGCAGATGCTTGGAGAAAATTAAAAAACAATACAACAAAATTCACAAACCAGAGAGGAACTTAAGAGAAATGCGATCAGTGGGGCTCAATTTTCCCACTGGTGCCTTTCCAGCCACAAGATCGGTTGGGAGCCAGGTCCTCTCCACCAGGTAATCACATTGCCCCCGAGAGCCCATCCCAAATCTCTCCTAGCACCTACTATATGCCCAGCTGGGGCCCACGCTGGGAACACGAAGATGACACGCATCTGGCCCCAGGTCCCAGAAACATCATCTGGAGGGGGATGGGCCAGACGAGGCTCAGAGTCCATGGAGGGATGTCAGGCGGGAGGCGTGTGGGCGGGTGGTCACGTGGCCTGGAATGGCGACGGGTTTCACAAAGGACAGGGCTGCTGATGCTGGGCCAAAACATGGATTAGAAGGGGACCAAGAGATAGAGGGCAACCAGGCGAGCGGCCTGGCGAGAGCCGAGGCCCACGTGCGGCTTCTGTGGGTGTGCCAGGAATGGGCCCCTCCTCCTGGGGTGATGGGGACACGCGGAGGTGCGTTCACAGGGGAGGTCTTGCTCGGCTGAGGGGCTTTGTTTTGGTCCCATGAGCCCCAGGGAGCCGTGGAGCGTCCTGAGCACAAGCAAGCCCTGCCTGTGGAAAAGTGGCCCCGGTGAGGACACAGCAAGAGGACAGGAGGCCTAAGCTGGCTCCTCCTGCTCCTCGCAGGACCTGGGTCAGGGGGTGCCGGGCGAGGAGGCAGAGGATAGCCGGGGCCATTGGAGGCCAGCGGACGGAGTCAGCAAGAAGCGGAGAGTAGGAGGCGAACAGATGGGCAGACCTAGGAACCCAGGCGCCACCCCAGAGCCAGCAGGACTGGCGGAGGGGCACCGACCGCCCAGCGGCAGGTGCTACACTTACAAGCCATCACCTGACAGCTTCCACAGGCCTAGGAGGGCATATCCCCCCTTTCCAGAAGGGTCAGTTTAGGCTTGATGACATGAGGTCTCTTGCTAAGTCTGACCCGCCCCCGGGTAATGAGCATGAATTAAACGGAGAACTCGGGCCTTCTGAGAGGCACAAGCTGGCCCCCTTAAGCCTGGGTCAAGGGCCCAAGGGGCAGGACAGGACAAGAGCTGGTGCCTCCAGCCCTGCAGGGAGTGAGGCCAGCCTTCAGCCCTCAGTCAGCATCTGGGTTGCCGCTGGAGGCTTGAGGGAGCTTGGTGAGGCCTGAGTACCAAGGAAAAGGCTGGCAGAGGAGAGCAGATCAGGGTTAAAAGGAAAAGCGGTGCCCTCACCCAGCTCTGCCCTATGGAAACCCCATGGCAGCCACGCGTGTCGCAGGCCAGGATGAGCCTGGGGGCACTGGCACAGCTGGCAGCCAGCGGACACGGCTGCCTCAGGCCTGCATCTGAAGGGGACGAGCGGCTCTGAAGGATGCACCCTAGGAAAGGCAGCCTGGCAACGCAGGGCATCAGAGCTAAGGGAGACACTCTGTCACTCGGATGGATCGTGTCCAAGACCTCTGACGGGGGCAAAGCTGTGTCACAAAAGTCTTCAGGTCAGAGTGGGCACAGCTGCACATGAGCCTTTCCCTAGAGGTCAGCTCGAGGGATGCAGGCACCCTCTTCCTCATCATCGGGCACCAGCACCGTGGCCAAGCAGGAGGCGGCAGTGCCAGGTACACGCACAGAACGGCACTGTCACAGGTGGGGGCACATGTGAGGCTGCTCCCCTCCCCAGGGCCAGCTCAGCTGGGCACAGGCCCCTGTGTGAGCTCCTGCTGGCCAGGAGAGGAGCCTGGGGACACAGGTTCCCATGTAGCAGGCCTGCTTCTGGAGGGCGCTGTGGTGCATCAAACCAGGGCAGGGAGGCTCCGAGAATAAATGAGAATCACCCCTCTCCCCCCGACAACAAAACACAGCACAATATGCTGCTCGTTGTGGTTTGCACTCCCCCAAGGCATTTTCTTGCTGTGAAAGAGGCTGCCTTGGATGGTTAGACCTAGAAGGCATGGTAGGTTGAAGTGGAGCCCAGCTCCAGCCCTGCCCCAGGTGTGGAAGGCAGCTCCCCCGTCTCTCTTCTGGCCAGACACCTTCCCAGGAGAAGACAAGGGGACACGGAGGCAGGAGGACACAGCCACCAGTGCCCACACCAGAAAAGGAATGGGGAAAGTGGGGAGCTGGGGACTTGGTCCCTTCAAATGCCCCACCCAGCAAGCATGCATTCACCCAGTCTGCACAGACATGGAGGTCCCGTGGCGGTGCCGGCAGCTGCCCGAGCCTCCCACCAAGCCACTGAGCCTCACCAGGATTTGGCAGGGACGCCTCTGGGCAGTTCTGGAGATATCTGAACTCTGTGGCCTGCCTCAGCGCTGTCTCTCCTCTCTGCAGGGACCTACACCTCATCGAAGGGCAGCTCGGCCCAGCCCCTGGGGCAGGTGCACTTCCTCCCACAGGCCCACGTGAGTGCGCAGCCTGCAGAGGCCTGCGTCTGCTCTCCAAGACGTGGCTGAGGTGGCATACACAGCAAGCGACACCACATGCTGCGTCTCATCACAGCGACACGGTAACACAGTGGGCACAACAGTCCAAGCGAGAGACCTAACTTCAGAGCAAACTGTCCTGCATGGCAGCTTCCCTTCCTTATTCATCTGATCCACCTGACGATGCTGAGGTAAGATTATTGACCCCATTTTTCAGATGAAAAAAACTGAGGCTCAGAGTGGCAAGTCATTTACCCAAAGTCACACAGCAAGAAGACAATGGAGCCCGAGTTCAAACTCAAGTAAGTCTAACTTCACAGATCCTGCTATTCCCACTCTCCCAAGTTATCCAGGTGAAGGCCAAGGACCAGCAGGTGAAGGCCATAGACCAGAGTGAACACGAAGGACCAGCAGGTGATAGAGCGATGCTGAAAGTCACATGATAAAAGGAAAGGAGAACTTTCCTGCTCTCATCCCAGGCACATGTTCCCACTAACTGGGCTCTATTCTTCCTCTTCCCACCTCGACTGAACCCCCAGAATTCTCACCCCTCAAGCGCCACCCCCCAACACTCCCAGCATACACAGACTCACAACTCTATCTCCTGCATCTATTTAAACCACGACAGCATCACGCTGAGTGAGCCTAAGGGCCAGCACCTATCTGGGCAGAGCCTTACAGGAGAGGGGCATCTCTCCCCACCCTGGCCCACTGCTCCTCCTTCTTAGAGAGCTGCTCACACTCCCACACAGTTAACGGGAAGACGATCCCTAAGCCTCAGAGTCCAGGATGGACGGAGGGAGACGAGAGGAGGGGTGGGCACTGGGATGCTGCAGCCCAGCCCAGCTATGGTTAGACCCATGGCCACCCGACCACCAGCCCTGCCCTGGCCCTCCCAGCACAGCTGCTCCTGCTCTGACAGGGCCACGTGGAGACTGGGTGTGATGGGAGGTAGAGGACACACAAACCGGACAGACACAGCCCATTCCCAAAGACCCCACCCAAGGTGGCACCACACACAGCCCCCCACCCGCACAATTCCACTGTGCCCCAGGGGCCCCAACCGGCCCTGAGGAGTCAACCCGCTGACATCTTTAGTGCACCCTGGGTTCACTCCCTCTACATAGCCACCCAGAGCACTGGCCATTGTCACACCACCACCCAAGCTCCATGTCCCCCTCCTCTTCCCACCTCAAAGCTCAGCTCAAGAGTGTCCACCTCCAGGAAGGCTCCTGGGACCTACCCCCCCCCCCCCGCCCCCGCCACCAACACACACCCAGCTCAGCTTGGCACCTGTCACTCAGAATGATCACCTCTGTCTCTGCCACCAAACTGTGAGCTGTAGGAGGTCTGGGACTGTGTCAAGGCCACTCCAGGGTCCCCAGGGTGCAGCTGCCCGGGGGATGTTTATTGAAGGAGTGAGTGAAACTATTGAGTTAGATCAAGCCTAGGTACTGAGGACTCATTTCTGGTAGAAAGAATTGATTCTGCCCTACAGAATTGTGGCTCAAGTTTTCCAGCTGAGGACCCAGGTGTAAAGATGAAGGGGAGGGGAGGAAGGAGGGGGATGCCGTTTCCAGCCCTTCCCACAGGCCAGGTGGCCAGCCGAACTGCCCAGTGACTTGACCGGGGCCCCAGTACATCACAGAACTGAGATGCAAGCACCGCTCACCGTCTCCACCCACTGCCCGCACTTCTGCAGCCGTGGCACCAGCGGAGGCAGCCGCCCAAGGCAGCACAACTCTTTTACCTTAAATGGTTGACTTCTCAAGTGGTTTGTAAAAGGATATAACACCAAAGGAAGCACTACTCCAGGCTGAGAATTATGAATATTTATAGTGTTTAAGCATAATCGTGTTCAGATGAGGACTATACATTGCTCACTGCAATCCAGAGTGACTTCCTCGGAGCTCGTTATTTTGCAGGGACGGAGGACTGATACCCGGAGTCGGCTTGGAGACAGTGGGGTCTGGAAGGCACTTGAAGAGGTACTGGTGTCCCGGCTTAGAGGTCCCCACACCTCTTTGAGGGCGGAACCTTTTTTTAAGTTCAAAACTGGCCCCTACCCGAGGTAGTTGTTCTATTAGTACCCACAGGCTGAGAGCATTCGGCATGAGCAGGTGCACCTTCCCAGTAAATGAACTTGCATGTGGTTATACCAACCGCGGCAACATCGCGGTCGCGTGTGGCCAGGGTCATGGTGGGAGCACTCATAGAGTCACATCACCTTTCTATAGAGCGGGGACCCCCAGGGACCCACTCCATGGAGATTTGGAATTCCACAGGCCTGGTTCAGTTCATAGCGGCCTGATGAAGGTGTCAAGACCTGCAGATGGGTGGGTGGGCTGTTGGAGCCCAGGGCAGAGCCACCAAGAGAGAAAAGAGGGTGAGGATGAGAGAGAAGAATCCCATCACAGGCATCCCAGAAGATGCACAGAGCCACACACCAGGAAAGAGGGGACAGTATGCTCCTACCCGCCCATCCTTGGCCACCAGACACAACACACACAAACACACACACACCACACACACACACAAACCCAATACACACACACACACACACACCAGACACGCAGCATGACACTCACCACGCACATCCATTTTGTACACACACACCATGTATCACACACGCAAGGCACAGACAACATACCATATACCATACACACAGCACACTGACCACACATGCATACACACACACAAACACAAGCACACACACACACCCCTCACTCATATGTAAAGCTATGGGAAAGCCACCTTCCTGAGCTGACACGTCCTGGAGCAGTGGACAGAGCCCACCCAGTGCAGCTTTCCACCCTCTGTGCTCCCAGAGGAGCAGGGGTGTTTGCAACAGCAGGAGCCACCCCAGCAGGTGCCTCGAGTCCCGGCCGGGCCTCCTCTCTCCCGCCCTCCACAAGCAGCTCAGGGAGAAGCCCAGGCAGAGAAGCGGTGGGACCTCACCTGCCCCGCAGCCCCTTCCCCAGAGGTAGTCCCTCTCCGAGCCCCACAGCTTGCAGCACTAATTAGGAAACCGAGAAGCCAAAGCTCACCTGGAGACAAGTGCAGAGAATCACCAGGCTTCAGCCCTGCCATCATCTGGGATTTGACCTGAGTGCCCTGCCCACCGAGGCTACCGGGCCCACAGTTTCTCCTTCTCTGCACTGTCACACACCTGGAGCAGGAGCCACCCAGAATCTCTATGCAACTCATGGCAGCAGCCCCAGAGGCACACAAAACTGCCAGAAGAAGGGGGTGGTCTCCAGCATGTGTATCCCCTGGGCCTGGGTGCGGCCGCAGCAGGACCCTCTCCCAGTTGGGGTGAGGCCTGGGACAAATCCCAGGGAAAAAAGCAGTTGGGGGAAGGTGCGGTCAGGAAAAAGAGGTCCTAGGACAATGGCAGCTGAAGCCACCCCATCCACTCCATGGGGCCCTTTTTCTGGGATGGAGGATGGGCCCTGGGCACTTGGGTGAGTCCACAAGTCCAGCATTTAAGGCCCCAGGGGCCACCCTAAGAACCCCTGCAGAGCCAAATGGGCAGTAGCTGAGCCTGCAGACTTCAAGGAGAGTAGAAAGAGAGGCCCCAGCAAGAGGCAGGGAGCAGGGAAGCAGAGCTCATGGTCCTTCTTTTATCTTCCTGCCTCCAGTCTTGCCTCTTTGGCACTTTGCTCGCCCAAGCCACCTTTCTAAGACCCTCCCCTGCTTAAGACCCTCAAGGATTCCCATCCCTATGGGACCAGCCCCTAGAAGTTCTGGCCCAACACCCTCATGAGCTGAGCCTCATCCAGCTCTCCACTCCGTTCCCCAACGCCTGCCCCACCCCTCACACGACATCACACAGATGACCTCCTGCTCCCTGCTGCCCTTCATCCTGCCCCTGAGCCCTTGTCCATGCTGGCCCTCTTCTTAGAAGACCATCAGCCCAAGTCCCACCCATGAATTCCCTGCTTGGTCCCCAAGACACAGCTCAGGTGTGGGTCATCTCCCAAAGCCAGTCAATGCTCCTATGACGGGCATGCTCCCCTCCATCACAGGCCCTTCGTGCTCTGAACCCACCGCTAGACTGTGAGCCAGGATCCTGGGGCCCAACATGGTGCCTGGCGTGTGGCAGATCAACAATGAGCACTGAGGGAATGAGTGACTGAACGATGACAACAGAAGTATGGATGGATGAATGGATGCATGGATGGGTGGATGGGTGGAGGGATGGTGGTTGGATGGGTGGGTAGGTGAATGAGTAGATGGATGGGTAGATGGGTAAATAGGTGGTGGGTAGGTGCATGGGTAGATGGGTGAGGAGAAGTGAAGGGAAATGCAGACAACCAGGGGAAGGCTGACCTTGCTCTGGCCTTGGCCCCTCGCCCTCACTCCACACTGCCAGAGCACAAAGGCACTTAGAAGGATTAAGCCTCCTTGATACAATTGGAGTGGCTGGAAATAGCTCTGTGCAGCCTGCAGCCGCTGCCTCCCAGCAATCAGCCTCAATCAACACCCACCTGTCCCTGCTGCCAGTTAATTCCACCTGACACCCTGGCTAGGCAACTCAGAGCTGCCAGGTGTCAGCCCCAAATGAGGGATAGCAGGGGCTGGGCCTGCTCAGCCAAGGCCAAAGCAAAGTCACCCTCCTGGGCCCCCAGTGTCTAACAGGGACAACAGTGCCCATGAGCTACAGGCAGAGCAGAGCTTGGAGACCCCAGGAGACCGTACACCTCCAAGGGAGCTGGGTCGACCTCAGGAAATGGACTTGTGGGTCTCCCTCTGCCTCAGCTACTCTCCTAGACAGTTCATGGCTCTAGAGAGTTGGTACCCGGAGGAGGGACTTTTAAGGGCTTAATGCATTGAATAAGGGTCTCTTCAACACCAAAAAATGACAGTGGCATCTCGGTCATTATTCGTGGGAGTGAGGGAGAGAAGTACATTCCCTGTACATCTTCTACCTGCCCGGGGTACCCCAGCCAAGGGTGGGCCGTATGGAGGCAGCTGGCAACCCAGTGGGGAATGGTACATTGCCCCAGAAGAGGGATCTCTATCCTCCAAATAAAGACTATTTGAAGCTCAGAAAGGGTTTCCATGTGATCTCTTCTGGGCCTTCTACATTGTGACCCCTCCTTCCCAGTTCCTTGGCCCCTCAATCTTCAAGCCATATACCTTCCATGCCTCCACAGTACCCCCAGTCGCTCAGTCCCAGCAAGTGCATAGGGCCAACATGGCCAGTGCTCCTCCCCTTGGGGCAGAAGGGAGGCCCCCCAAAACACCAAACACCATGCAAGGAGAATATAGGGTTCAGAGTCATGACATGGGAGCCAGGTTGCCCCATCTTCCAGAAGCCTCACCCCTCCCAGAAGCCACTTGGACACGTGATACACAATGAAACGGCAGCAGACAGAGATCATACAGCTTCACCTAGTCAACTCTGAGTGAGCCACCACCAGCACCAAGCCCAAAGCAAGAAAATATGCATTCTCTTCTATCTCCACACCTGAAATACTCACTGTTCCCAGAACCTCACCTTTCAAGATTTTGTACTTTTGTATGCCCTGTTAACTCCACCTGCAGAACTCTCCCCTGGCCACTATAAACTCATACTTTAAGAATTTGTTCAACTGTCACCTCCTCCAGGAAGTCTTCCCTGATTACTCCCAGGTCCCTCCTCTGTATTCCCAGAATTGCCTCCATCTCTGGTCTATGAGTTCCTTCAGGTAGGGTCATATTCAAGCCATCTATTCATCCCCCTGCCCAGGGCTGGCAGGAAGGAGCCCTGGCAGTTGGGTTCCTTTCACAGATGGTACGTGAATGATGCACTGTCATCTCTGCCCTGCAGTGTGGACAGTGATGGGCCCCAGGTGGCCCTGCATCTGTCCAAGCTGCCACCCCAGGTTCCCTGAGACTTTGCTGAGCACTGGGCTCTTTCCAAGGTCTCTAAACACAACCCTGGCTTCAGCAAACCTGGAAACCTGCGGTGATGGCTGAGGACAGAGGAAACGCTGCCTGCCTAGCCAGGCATCCAGAAGGGGCCTGTGATGCACATTTTGCAAATGGTAGGAGACGCATGTCAGAAAATTGTCCACGATCAATTTCAAATTCCAAATGGAAATGGTTGGTTTGCTGAAGTCCCTGCTAATTTGCCTGAATATCTGAAGAAAGTGTCTCCCGGGAAGGCAGCAAAAGGATCCAGGGTGGTTCCTGGGAGGTTAGAGACGCTCTTTTGACCTCCCACCACCACCTCCACATACTCAGGGCACAGCCTTTCCTCCTGGGAAGCAGGGACCAGTCATTCTGCACCAGGACAGAGGCTCCAGCTCAATGGCTTCTGAACCAGCAGCCCACCTGTAACCCAATTCCAGCCCCAGTGTGTGAAGCCCCGTGCCCTACGCCAGGAGCAGGCTGAGCCTAGGCAGGCACAGGGGTGCTATTGCTCAGCCACTGTCTCACACCACAAGCGCCCACCGAGAGATCATCTCCCAGGTAGGGGTCCGAGGAGTGCCACACCCAAAGCTTTGTTTGAAGAGCACCCTCGGGTCATAGTGTCTCTAAGGACCTCAGTTTTCCCGCTTGACGAATGGGAAGAATACTTGCTATCAGGGGAGGTAGCAGAGGGTGAGCAGCTACTATAAACCACCCGTGGGGGTCATGCGACATCTAACGTTGAGCCGGTACTTATTCTGTGCCTACCTACTGCATTTGCAGACCCAGTGTCTTCACTTACGCCCCTGTCAAAGCCCTCTACAGTAATCTGCATTTGCCAGTCTGTCTCCCCAAGAAAACACCCTCTGTTACCATGATTCCCCATGGCAGGCCCGCAGAACACATTCAACAAGTGCTTGTAGGGTGGGGGATGGAATGAGGCTGGGTCCTGTACGGTCAACCCTCTTGTGTAACTGCACTGACATTTTTTCTCCCTCCTGAGAACTGGGCTGCTCTATCCTTCCTGCACTTGAGGATTAGAGAGGGGAAGAAGAGATAGAAAAAGGGCTCATGGGAGCCCTGAATCCTAGCTCCCCTGTTCTGTAAAAATGCAGCAATTGGGAAGCCAGGAAGGGCCCCAGAGTAACAGCAGCCATCATAATGCAGCTAAGAGAAAAGGAAAGTTGAGCAGCTCCAGTCCTGTAAGCCCTGGTACAATGAGCCTGCCTGGCGCTCCCTAGGCATCTCTCTACATCTCAGTTTTCCAGTCTCTATAACGGGGACAAAGTTCATGCGAAAACTCAATGATTTTTCATGAGCCCAGGGCCTTGGCAGCGCCAGGCAGGCTCAAGGCGGGATTTGACATAGCCCAGCTTCCTCCCCTGCTCCACGTCTCGTCCACCACCACCACCACCACCACCACCCCTCCCTCCCCTCCGCCCCCCCCCCCACCCCCGACAAATCAGGCCAGACTCCGAAGTAGAAAGACACTGAGAAGCAGTTAGAATAAGAGGAGGGAGAAAGTTTAGAAAAGAGAAGTAGAGAACACTATAGTACAAATGCCCATTTTTAAGTTTTTCTCAAAGAATAGGGAATGCTTAGCAGGGTTCAAAGTGAGGCTTCCTTTTCAGGGTATTAACAACTTGTATTTTTTCACTATCTGTCTTCTCCGCAATCCTTTGCAGGGAGGGGAAGTCTATAAATATTTTTTTTTAAGAAACGACTGAATTTTGATGAACTCAGCTAAGTGAGTGCTTTGCACATGAATGGAAACTGATTAGCCCGACACTTTCCCACAGCAGAGTAGCCCGAAACTCCAAGCTTTCCAGAGTGTTAAAAAGTTGAAGCGGCCACATTTATGTGGCTCCTCTAATAAAAAAATCATGCAGCATTTATTATTAATGCCTGACTCTGATAAATATCCTCATCTAAAATTCTTCAGTTGCAGGAGCCCTTCAGTATAATTTCTCAGCATAACCAGAGGCAGCACGTCAGCCAGACCTTTGCCGAAGCCATGGAATCTCTGTTGGTGGCCTGGGGGACAGGAAGCAAGATCAACTTAAGTGGCAGGCAGGAGTATTTGGGTGAGAGCTGAGCAGCCCCGGGGAACCTGGAGAAGGAACTCCATCAGCCTCAGAGGGGGCTCTGGCTCTGCTGTCACAAACTCTTCCAGGCTCGAGGCAGCTACTGAGAAGACTGGCACTCAGATTAAATTCCCAGATGAGATGGCTGGGGAGCAGGGGGCTGCGTTTCTATCATCCAGAGGCATTTGCTAACTGACATCTATCTCCTCTCCCCCACCCCCACCTCCCCCCTCCCCCCTCCCCCCAGCCAAAAGTCGTGCTGTAGTGTGGCCGCCATTCTCTGAGTGCACCGTGCTGTCACTCCTACCTGCTCAGAGCACTGGGGGGCTGAGAGTCACCGCCGCCTCTTTCTCCAGCAAACCAGCCTCCCCTGAGGGAGCCACCCTGCCCAGAGTGATGGCCCACTCCCCACCTGAGGGCAGCTCACAGCCAGTGACCTGCAGTCACGGTGGTAGAGAAAGTGGCCCTCCTCCTTACCCCAGAGGGGACAACCCTATGTCCCAGAGTCCCCAGCTGGGGACAGGCTGGACTTCGAGGACACTGCATCCTTGCATTGCTCTTTCTTTAACCTGCTTCCCCCAAAGACCACATGCCCCAACCCCTCACCCAGGCTCTGCTCCCAGGGAACCTGAGTGGAGACCACGTGCCCCTCCCTGCAAAGTCACTGTCGCTCTGGAAAGCTGGCCACTGTGGATACCATTGCCAGAACTTCCCGTCCTCCAGCTCCCTTGGGGATCTGACCACGGGGGACTCAAGCAAGAAACGAGAGGGTGGAGGGAGAGGTGGAGGGTTCTTTCCTGTTCCCATCTTGCTGGGTCGGCCATGGCTGCATCTGCGCTTCAGCCACTGTCCCCTCTCTTGGCTCTTTCAGTAACAGAGAGATGACATCTCCCTGGCAGCACTCGCCCAGGTGCTTCAACAAATCTCAACTGGCCCACACTTTTGTAATGACTCAGTTCATTAACCTCGCTCCAATTACCCTTTAAGTGTACCCTCCCTTTCCTGCCAGCCCCTAATTGGTCCAGAAGTGATGCTCCAGCCTCCCTTGCCCTCCTCAGTGTGAGATGGGTGGTTTCCTCAGAGGCAGCCCCAGAAACAGAAGTATGTGGCTCTCAGGATTATTGAGATTCTCCCAATCCAGCACTTCTGCTCCCACCTAACTTACCTTACACGGAGCACCACTCCCCACACTATATAATGGGCGCTTCTCCCCAGGGGAACCACAAGAATGAAAGCCAAGCAAAGGGATTGGTTTTCCCAAAATCCCCAAGCGCACATCCAGACTCACAGAAGTGCCCACACCTTCAGCACCTTAGTAACTAACAACTTCTGAAGATGCGATGTGAAACAATAGATTAAAATGTCATGCCTTTTGCTTCAAAAATCTATAAAAACTAAGTTTCTTGGAAGAAAAGAGAAAAACCCTTTTCTCCAAGCAACACAAAAAGCAAGACGCAGCGCAAGCCCTCCCCTGGCGGGTATCTGGGTGTAAATCTTTAATTTCATTTGCTGCTCTCGTCCTTCTGACCCCAGCAGTATTCCATAAATATTTAGGCAAGCAAGCACCAGGCTTGTTTTCCACTTTGGAATGCTAATGGTGGCACTGGGAGGATAAGAAAGCAGCCTCCATGGTCGAGCCGCTCTCGGCCCATCAGCAAAATACAACAGACTTTCTGGAGGCCCAGGGAGCTCCGGGCTTCCTTAATGAGCCGAGATGCTGCGGGGAAAATCGCTGGCTCGCTACCTGCAGGCGCACTGATGGCAGAACCACCAGCCCAATCAGTAGCAGTAGAGAAACCTCGAAGGGAAGGAGGTGCGGCGGAGATGAGAAACAGCTCCACAGATGGACACGCATACAGATAGACTTCGCAGAAAGGACCTGGAGCTGCAAGGCCAACCCGCTCAGCCTCCCACCCCTAAGTCCAGACCCTCACACACCCATGCACTTGCACACACACACCCTCCCCCAAAACTCTGGGCCTTCCAAAAGGTAATTCCCAAATCCCCAGTCCTCCACCCGCTGCCAAATGTAATTGAAAGCTCACCTGGGGCTCCCACCCTGCTGAGGGCAGAGGCCTCTCAACTCCTGCCCAGGCTGATCTGCCTCTATCTGGCGGTGGGGGCCAGAGGCTGGGGCTCGAAAGAAGGCAGATCTTGGTTTGAATTCTATCGTGGCCATTTGCAAGCTGTATGCATTTCAGCAAGATTTTTGTTTTGGCAGCTAAAGTATAATTTACATATCATGAAATTCACCCATTTTAAGTATGCAGTTCTTTGAGTTTTAGCAAATGCATACCGTTGTACAACCAACACCACTATCCGGTTTTAGAACACTTCCATCTCCCCTCAAAAGTCCCCTCATGCCTGTGTGTAGTCAACTCTTGCTTCCACCTCTAGCCTCAGGCAACCACAAATCTTTCTGTTTCTATAGTTTTGTCCTCTTCAAGAAATTTCACGTGAATAGAATCACACAACATGTAGCCTTTTGTGCCTGGTTTCTTTCACTTAGAATAATGTTTTTGAGGTTCATCCATGTTGTAGCATGTGTCAGTGTTTCATTCCACTTTGTTACCGAGCTGTATTGTACTGAAATAGATACACTCAGTTTTGCTTATCTGTTCAGCAGTTGGTGGACATTTGGGTTGTTTCCAGTTTGGTGCTATCATAAATTATGCTGCTATGACCATTCCTGTACAAGTCTTTGTGTGGATTTCGGTTTTCACTTGTCTTGTGTTAATTCCTAGGAGTGGAACTGCTGAATAATACAGTTAGGTATATGTTTATCTTTTTAAGAAACTGTCAAACTGTTTTCTTGCAGCTGTAAGAAATAGCTGTACCATTTTACATTCCCGCGAGCAGTGTATGAGGGTTCCAGTTGCTCCACATCCTCTCAACACTCCTTACTGGTCTGTCTTTATCATAGCCATCCTAGGAGGTGTCTTGTGTTTTGTGAAGTAAATCTTGTGTTTTGTGAAGTGTATCTTGTGTTTTGATTTATATTTCCTTAAGGGCTAATGATGTTGAGCATTTTTTCGTGTATTTATTTGTATCTGTACATCTTCTTTGGTGACGTATTTTTTTAAATCTTCTGCCCATTTTGTATTGCATGGTTTGTCTTATTATCAAGTTGTAAGAGTTCTTTATATATTCTGGATACAAATCCATTACCAGATACATGACTGGCAAATATCTTCTCTTTGGCAGTATTTCAACCTTTCAATGTCTTCATCTGCTACATGAAGTTTGCCACAACACCCTCCCACGCTGCAGTGAAGAGCACGGGTGATGTGTATGAAGTGCCCAGCCTGAGGCCTGCCACACACTAGGCCGGCAATAACTGGAACCACCACCATCACCAATGCCCCTGGATGTCAGTGGGGGCCTGGTGCAGAGGAGGACCTCAGTCAGGCTGAGCCCCCAGCTGTGCTGGCATCCCCTTTCACGTTCCCAACAGGACCCCATCCACCCTCAGTAGCAGCAGCCCCGGTCCTTGCAAAGCAAAGCGCAGAGCAACAGGCAAGTCCCCATGTGAGCACCAATAAGGGAGCTTGTGGTGGGATATTAGCAGGGGAAGAACAACAAGAAATCCTGGCAGAGGGGACAGCATGAGCCCAGCACAGAAAACGATAAAATGCACGTCACATTCTGGGAGCCCAAGACACAGCTACATGCCCAATCCAGGATGTGTGGCCAGCCTGGCTATCAGGGTCACCAGGAGGACAGGAGAGGGGATGATGCTCTGTGGAGGGTCAGGCCATCCTAGAGCCCCTGGGGCATCTCTGCTGAGATGGTGATATGGCAAGATGCATTCATGAGAGTGTTTACCTCCACATACTGCCAAGACGGCACAGCGCACTGCTTCTGCTTCTGCTTCTGTACTCTTCCCCCGGCCTCTGAAGGAGCCCACAGCCCGGGGAGAACCAGAGGGGAACCCCCTGGGCCGGGGGCTATGTCGGGACACTGTGTCATGCTCTCACTACAATCGGGACAGGAAGTGGCATTACTCCATGTTATAGGCTGAGTTGTGTCCCCAAAATCCATAGGTTGAGGTCCTAACCCCCAATATCTCAGAATGTGATTGTATTTGAAGAGAGGGCCCTTATTTTTTTTTAAGCTCTTTATTGGAATATAATTGCTTTACACCCTTGTACCAGTTTTTGAGGTACACCAAAGTGAATCAGCTGTATTTATACATCTATCCCCATATCCCCTCCCTCCTGTGACTCCCTCCCACCCTCCCTGCCCTGGCTTTCTAAAGCATCACCCATCATCAAGTTGATCTCCCTTTGTTATACAGCAACTTTCCACTAGCTATCTATTTTACATTTGGTAGTAGATTTATGTCTATGCTACTCTCTGACTTCGTCCCAGCTTCCCCTTCGCCCACCCCCCAACCCCGTGTCCTCAGGTCCATTCTCTGCATCTGCATCTTTATTCTTGCCCTGTCACTGGGTTCATCAGTACCATTTTTTTAGATTCCATATATATGAGTGAGCATACAGTATTTGTTTTTCTCTTTCTGGCTTACTTCACTCTGTATGACAGACTCTAGGGCTATCCACCTCATTGCATATAGCTCCATTTCATTCCTTTTTATGGCTGAGTAATATTCCATTATATATATGTGTCACATCTTCTTTATCCATTCATCTGTTGATGGGCATTTAGGTTGCTTCCATGTGCTGGCTATTGTAAATAGTGCTGTAATGAACATTGTGGTACATGTTTCTTTTGGATTATGGTTTTCTCTAGGTATGTGCCCAGTAGTGGGATTACTGGGTTATATGGTAGTTCCATTTTTAGTTCTTTAAGGAACCTCCTTACTGTTTTCCATAGTGGTTGTACCAGCTTACATTCCCACCAACAATGCAGGATGGTTCTCTTTTCTCCACACCCTCTCCAACATTTATTGTTTCTAGATTTTTTGATGGTGGCCATTCTGACTGGTGTGAGGTGATACCTCATTGTGGCTTTGACTTGCATTTCTCTAATGATTAGTGACGTTGAGCATCTTTTCATGTGTTTGTTGGACATCTGTATGTCTTCTTTGGAGAAATGTGTATTTAGGTCTTCTGCCCATTTGTGGATTGGGTTATTTGCTTTTTTGGTATTAAGCTGCATGAGCTGCTTATATATTTTGGAGATTAATCCTTTGTCCGTTGCTTCATTGGCAAGTATTTTCTCCCATTCTGAGGGTTGTTTTCTTGTCTTGTTTATGGTTTCTTTTGTTGTGCAAAAGCTTTAAAGTTTCATTAGGTCCCACTTGTTTCTTCTTGATTTTATTTCCATGATTCTAGGAGGTGGGTCAAAAAGGATCTTGCTTTTTGATGTATGTCATAGAGTGTTCTGCTTATGTTTTCCTCTAACAGTTTTATAGTGTCTGGCCTTACACGTAGCTCATTAATCCATTTTGAGTTTATTTTTGTGTATGGTGTTAGGAAGTGTTCTAATTTCATTCTTTTACATGTAGCTATCCAGTTTTCCCAGCACTACTTATTGAAGAGGCTGTCTTTTTTCCATTGTATATTCTTGCATCCTTTGTCAAAGATAAGGTGCCCACATGTGTGTGCATTTACCTCTGGGTTCTCTATTCTGTTCCATTGATCTTCCTTTCTATTTTTGTGCCGGTACCATACTGTCTTGATCACTGTAGCCTTGTAGTAAGTTAGGAAGCCTAATTCCACCAACTCCATCTTTCCTTCTCAAGATTGCTTTGGCTATTCAGGGTCTTTTGCGTTTCCATACAAATCGTAAGATTTCTTGCTCTAGTTCTGTGAAAAATGCCATTGGTAATTTGATAGGGATTGCATTGAATCTGTAAATTGCTTTGGTTAGGAAAGTCATTTTCACAATGTTGATTCTTCCAATCCAAGAACATGATATGTCTCTCCATCTGTTTGTTTTGTCTTTGATTTCTTTCATCAGTGTCTTATAGTTTTATGCATACAGGTCTTTTGCCTCCTTAGGCAGGTTTATTCCTAGGTATTTTATTCTTTTTATTGCAATGGTAAATGGGAGAGTTTCCTTAATTTCTCTTTCTGCTCTTCCATTGTTAGTGTATAGGAATGCAAGAGATTTCTGTGTGTTAATTTTGTATCCTGCTACTTTACTAAATTCATTGATTAGTGCTAGCAGTTTTCTGGTAGAATCTTTAGGGTTTTCTATGTATAATATCATGTCATCTGCAAAGAGTGACAATTTTACTTCTTTTCCAATTTGGATTCCTTTTATTTCATTTTCTTCTTTGATTGCTGTGGCTAAAACTTCTAAAACTATGTTGAATAATAATGGTGAGAGTGGGCACCCTTGTCTTGTTCCTGTTCTTAGAGGGAATGCTTTCAGTTTTTCACCATTTAGAATGATGTTGGCTGTTGGTTTGTCATATATGGCTTTTATTATGTTGAGGTAATTTCCTTCTATGCCCATTTTATGGAGAGTTTTTATCATAAATGGATGTTGAATTTTGTCAAAAGCTTTTTCTGTGTCTATTGAGATTATCATATGGCTTTTATCCTTCAATTTGTTAATATGATGTATCACATTGATTGATTTGCATATATTGAAGAATCCTTGCATTCCAGGGATAAACCCCACTTGATCATGGTGTATGATCTTTTTAATGTTCTGTTGGATTCTGTTAGCTATGAGATCATTAGGGTGGGCCATACTCCAATATGACCAGTATTCTTGTATGAAGGGGAGATTAGGACACAGACACACACAGAGGGATGACCATGCGAGGACACAGTAAGGAGACATCCATCTGCAAGCCAAGGAGACAGGCTTAAGAGGAAACCAACCTGGACTTCCTAGGTGGCGCAGTGGTTAAGAATCCACCTGCCAATGCAAGGGACACAGGTTCGAGCCCTGCTCTGGGAAGATTCCACATGCCACTGAGCAACTAAGCCCATGTGCCACAACTATTGAGCCTGTGCTCTAGAGCCCATGAGCCACAACCATTGAGCCCATGTGCCACAACTATTGGAGCCCGCACACCTAGAGCCTGTGCTCCGTAACAAGAGAAGCCACTACAATCAGGAGCCCACGCACCACAATGAAGAGTAGCCCCCACTCGCAGCAACTAGAGAAAGTCCATGTGTAGCAAAGACCCAAAGCAGCCAATAAATAAGTAAAATAAATAAATTAATTTTTTAAAATGCTGTTTAAAAAAATAACAAACAAGAAGAAACCAACCCTTCCTACACCTTGATCTCTGTCTTCCAGTCCCCAGGACTGTGAAACAATAAATTTCTGTTGTTCAAGCCCCCAGTTTCTGGTACTTTTTTTGGCAGCCCTAGCAAACTAATACAGTTGACCCTTGAGCAACACAGGTTCGAACTGCATGGGTCCACTTATACATGGGTTGTTTTTCTGTTTTTCAAACAAATACATACTACAGTACTACATGACCCAGGATTGGTTGAATATGCAGATGCAGAACCCTGGAAACAGAGGAAATGTGTATACGGAGGGCTGACACTAAATTACACACAGATTTCTGACTGTGCAGAGAGTCAGTGTCCCTAACCCCCACATCGCTCAAGGGTCAACTGCGTATCCCATTTCCAGATGACGAGACTGAGGCTCAGAAGGTGGCACCATGTCTGAGGCCCACAGCTGGGGAGAGGCAGGCCTAGGCTGTCTGGCTTCAGGGCCCACAGCTGGGGAGAGGCAGGCCCAGGCTGTCTGGCTTCAGGGCCCTAAGTGTCCACCCTGTCCTCCCTCAACCTCACCACAGTATACACCCCTACTAGGACACAAGACTTGCCTGGGACCATGCCTGGCACACAGAGGGGCCCGGGGACCTTTGAGGGGTGGGAGTTGAGCACCCTCTCCCCCTGCACCAAGCCCCACACTGGAGGAGCAGGAGACACCCAGAGGAAAGAACAGAGAAGGCAGCGGGTCAGTGAGAAGACGGGAAGCAGGCTCTAAGCAAGAACTTAGGGATTGGGTATGTGAAACTGGAGGGAAGATATGCCCCCTGGACCCTAGCTCCTCATAGAGGGGTCTGCCAGCCATGCTCTAGGGCCCCAGGGGCAGAGCCAGGACCCATGAGAAGCAGATTTTAGCTCCAGAGGAGGAAAGACCAACTGCCTGCCAATGAGATGTGCTCCCTGGTGGAGGGTCAGAGCAGCCATGAGAGGCTGCACACAGACCCAGAAGCTGAGGAGGTAATCCCCATGGTGCCCTCCAGCTCTGGGGCTGTGCCTACTTGGGATTCCCTACCAGTAGGGAAGCAGCCAGAATGTTCTGGCATCCCAGCCACAACATCAAGGCCACCTCCAAGCTGTGGCTCACCTGTACCCCTCCCCAGGCCTTTATCCTCCAGAGGCAAGAAGAAAGGAGCCCCAGACCAGCCTCAGGGAGCCTAAAGCACAGCACAGCAGGAGGGCCAGGAGCAAAATAGCATCCCACCATGTGGAAAGGTGTGGAAGGAAGAACATCCCCAAACACCACTTGCCAGGACAAGTCAGGCCCCTCAGGCCCCTGAGGTCCTGCAGCCTGAGTGGACATCGTATCTTACAGATCCACGTGAGGAGACAGTCTGATGCTGAAGTCCTGGCAACAGGGCCAGACAGAGCACCATCAACCTGCACCCCTCCTCCCTGATGGACAAGCAGGGTCCCCAGGCCTTGGCCGGCCCACACTCCCCTTACACAGGGCTCTTCATCACTATCTGACCATCGGGGAGTTAATAGCACTGACTTAACCCCAGAGAGAGTTTGCATAGTTATTTCTACTTTTTGTTTAATTAATTATTGCAATATCAATAAATCTTTAATTTTCTTATCACTGAGTAATGGGAATGAGTCTCAATTCCACAATATAATTAATTAGTCATGAGTGTTCAAGTGTAACTTCCTAGTCAAAGTCTTGCTGGGGCAAACTCCTGGCAACTTCCCTGGGGAGACCAGCACCAGCAGACAGATGTCCTGTCAGGACCAGCCTGGCCCAAGAAGGGGCAGGAGACGCCCCAACCCGACCCAGCTCGGCCAGAGCCCAGGGGAGGGTATCGTGCTGGGTTGAACAGATCTTCAGGAAGTGCTTCCTGTGTGCCGATGCCAATGTTAGACCCCCAGACACAGGGATCAAGTAGCCCCTACCCTCAGGGAGGGCCCTGTGTCAAGAGCTCACATGGAGACAACAGAGGCATGACACAGGTGGAAATAATGGCAATAATTTAATTACACAAATCTTTGTTGAGCATCTACTATGTGCCTAGCCCTGTGCCAGATTCTGGAGGGACAGTGGAGTCTGATGGAGGCAATGCCCCCATCTGGCAGGGGCTGGGGGTTTCTAAAAGCAAGAACTGAGGGCTTCCTAGGTGGCGCAGTGGTTAAGAATCCGCCTGCCAATGCAGAGGACACGGGTTCGATCCCTGCTCCAGGAAGATCCCACATGCCACGGAGCAACTAAGCCTGTGTGCCAAAAAAAATAAAATAAAAAACAAGAAATGCACTTAAAAAAAAAAAAAAGCAAGAACTGAGCTTTGAAGACTGAGCTGTGTTCACCAGTAAAGAATAGAGTCAGGTATCCTAGGCAGAAGGAACAGCATATACAAGGACCCAGAGACAGGAGGACAGCAGTGGTTGAGGGAACTGCAGTTAGTTTTTGAATCATAGGGACAGTGTTTGGGGCAAGAGCCCCATATGATGCTGAGAAGGGCATGGAGGGACAAGGAGACTTCCTCCCCATCCCTACGTGGTCTCTGAGAGCCTCAAGGAACCAGGCTGCAGGTCAGCCAAGTGGAGGCCTGACACAGTTCCACTTCCAGGAGGGCACAGGGAAGGGGGCGGGGATGGGGAAGGGCAGCACGGTAGACTCTGGGGCTGCCTGCCCGCCTGCCAGAGGAGGGATGCCTCATGGGAAGCCTCACCCTACAGGCCCTGGCTCAGCCCCGCTTGGATCACTTTTGCAAGTCCATGTGGGTAAGACAGAGTGCAGAGCCAGAGCCTGGGAGGCTCCTGAGTAACGGAGGTGGCCCACGCCAGCCCCAAGACCTCGGCATCAGCTCCAGGCCCCCTCTTCCAAGAGGTCTTCTCCAGGATTGAATCTCTCCGCTGCCCCAACTCCCATCAATAATCAGAGCTCTCCATAAGCCCAACACAGGGCTAAGTGCTTTACACTGGTGAATTCACCCCATCCTCTCCGAGTGATGCCACCCCAGGTCACAGATGAGCGACCACAGGCACAGACAGTGGCAGAGTGGGAATCTGACCCTGACAGCCGATGGACAGATGGACATGGCCTCTGCATCAGCCCCTCACCCAGCCCTGCATACACCCGCCACTGACATGGCCTGGGACCAGGCTCAAGCTCCCTGTGCCTCATCTCTAAAACAAAGTTTGTGAGGGCGCCGACTTCCCAGAGTGAAGGTGAGGATGTCGATTCCAGGGACAGTGCATGTCACCTGTCACTCTTGGTGCCGTTGCTGCTGTGCTGGAGGTTGTGGTTCATAACAAAAAACCTCGCACAGATGTGGTGCCATCAGAAACAGGCACCGCCCCCCCAAGGAAGAAGAGAAGGTCTGGCTGGACTAACCAGAGCTCAGTGGGGCGGGTCTGCTAGGGGAGGCTGGGATGGGGTCGGTGAGGGTCACAGACTCTGTAGGGGCTCAGTTACTCCAGAGCCCCACCATAGGCCAGGGAGCAGAACACTGCCAGCCTCCACCCACCCTCCACATGCATCCACATGGCCCCCAAGCTACGGGGCCCACTGGGTCCTGTGTGCCAGGTGCCAGCGGGCACTCAGCTCCACACACCACCCTGTGAGCCAGGTAACATTACCCCATTTAACACATGAGGAACCTGAGGCTCAGAGAAGTAAAGTAACAAAAAATAATAATGAAAAGAGCTAACACCTGTTGAGCAGTTGCTCTACGCCAGGCCCTAGAGAAAGAGCTTCAATTGCATTATCTCCCTTAATTCTCAAAAGTAGCAAGATTATTGCTGCCAGTTTGGAGATGAGGAAACCAAGGCTCGGAAGTGAAAGTTACCTACCAAAGTGCCACATCTGTTCCCTAGCAGATGTGGGATCCCCACCCTTGAGCCTAATGAAGGTCACTCTCCTTTCACTCACAGTCCCCAGCACAACTTGGACAGATGCCAGGGTGGACAGGGGCCTCTCTGTCCTTTAGGATGTGTAATCCAAGCTTCACTACTGCCATCACACTGCACATACGCACACATACACACAGCTCCCCCCTTTCTCTCTGCATCTCTATTCCCAAATTGGAGGCATAATCAGGGTGAGTATTGGATGGTGTCAGGACAGGGAATTTTTCTAAACCAACCCCACTTTCTTACCAACACCATCTTCCCCCACATCCCCACAGGAGACATTGGCTATATGGGAACCCTCAGAAATGTCGGTAATCCCATCATAGCCCCAGATTGGTGGCAGAAGGAGCAGGCTCTTCTTCCAGGAGCCAGCTGCACGTCCAAGGCCAGGCTCTGGGCTGGGCAGGGCCAAGGCAGCCCCCTACCCATCAGGGGCCTAGGCAGGTGCCAGAACAAGAACTATTGTCTGGTAAAGAGACACGGGGACTTGATGCTGCAGCCCTGATTTGTCTGACTGCTACTGATTAAATCGGGGATAATGTCCCTGATCTAGGAATGAGATTCGATGCAGCTTAAAATCTGCTCAGACACCGCACCATTATGCTAAGCAGTGCGGCTGTGAGGGGGTTGTGCCGTCTCGTTTATCATCGCTGGCAGCAGAAGCACAGCCAGCCGGGCCACCACCCTCTCCAGTGGGAAACAGGAGGGGCAGCAAGGCCCACAGCACCTTCTTCTCCTGGACGGACAGACGGACAGATGGACAGACGGACAGAGGGCAGCCACGACCCCCTCCCCAGTCCCACAGGCCCAGAGGCAGCCACGATGAAAGCCTGTGTTCAAGACATCTTTTGCCAGAGCCTGGACTGAGCTAGTACTCGAATATCCTTGGAGATGTAAATTATGTGGGTTGAACTAATGAGCTATATATGTATCTTTCATCCCCTAAATAACTGTGGTTTAATGAATTTCTCAGCGCATTGCTGCCAGAATAGCCTTGCAGCCCAAAAGATTTTTTTCCCCTCCATTTCAGGTAAATATTTAAACACCCCAATTAAAGGGAGCACCCGTGCCCAAAATTGGAGGTTTGATGCTACCCAGGGTAATTAGACCCCCGTCTCACTTACTCGGCATTTTCATTTTTCCCTTTCTCTTCCCAAGGCAATGGCAGGTACCTTAGGCCTGGGGCTCCTGGCAGACCGACGGGCATATATCCAGCTCCCCACACCTGGAAGCTCCCCTCCCAGGCTCTCGGGGACGGGCCCCACCCAGGGAGGGAGCAGGAGATGTAACCCACCTGCCAGTCCTGGGGTTGGCACAGAAATCCCTCAGGGCAAGGGGGCCCATGACGTGGCCTAGTGTCCCGAGAGCTCAGGATGCTGCCCATGCAGGGGCTCACATCCCAGCACCCACTCACCCACCCCTCCCCTCTGACGGTCAACTATCCCCAACACTCACTGTTATCATGGCTCCTACTATCATCAGCTTTACTCTATTACTCAGAGCTGATATGTATCAGATGCTTAAGGCACCATCATCTGGAGACCAGGCCTGGCTAAAACCATCCCACACTTGGGCCTCTCTGACTTTGGCTCAGGTCTACCTGGGAGGGCAGAAGACCCTCTCCCTTCACCTCTCCTCAGTGTCCCTGCCACCTCCCGCCTCCCAGACCAGGACCACACAGGAAAAGCCAAAGACCCCTGGGAAGCTACAGGGCCCACCTGGGCTCCCTAAGGGCCTGGTATGGACACCTCTCCTCGCTCTCCCCGGTTTCTCCGGTGCCTGCGATGGTGCGTTTGCACAGTGGGAAGATCCCCGGCCTGTCGGCGCTCCGGCCACCTCCGGAGGGAACAGCAGGCGGGCTCCAGACAATGACTCCCGCTGGCTCTCAGGGCCCCAGACCCGGCCACTTGTGGGCCGGCTCACGGGGCAGCGAAGTGTGACCCTGGGAGCAGCCTGAGGGGCTGCCCAGCCACGCAAGGCCACAGAGCCCAGAGTCTCCTTCACGGACATCCCCCACTGGCCACACAGCACCCCTCGTCCCGGCACACTGCCCCTGCCTCCCCCAGGCCTGTCCCTCCTCCCAGGGGTGCTGGGCCACCACTGCCCAGAGCCCCTGCCCACCCCGTGCACCCGGCACAAGAGCACCCCCTCATCTTCCTGACACCACCCGAAAGCTTATTCCAGGCCTTGGGCTCCTCACCGAGGCCACCTCTCCAAAGCTGTGTCCCACACAGGACCTCCCCCAGCCAGTCCTGGCCCCTGCCTGTCCCTCCACACCCAGATCACATGGCCTCCAGGAGTAGCCAGTGTGATGAGTCCGCTTGTTCAGAACCCTTGGGCAGTTCACCAAGCCCATGATGGTTTTGGGTCAGTAAATAAGGCCTCACAACAGCCCCTAAGGGTGGCTGATGGCCCCTCTGCACAGACAAGGGAAGGGCCCGCCTCTCTAATGCAGACAGACCCCATCTACTTTAGCGTCCCTGGCACTGTGCTTGGAACACTACGGGTGTCAACAAATACTGTTTAGATGACTGCATAGATGGATGGACAGATGGACAGACAGACGGATGATGAGTGAGTGAGTGAGTGGGAGGGTGGGTGGGTGGATGTGTGGATGAATGGATGAACAGATAGATGGATGGGTGGAGGGCGTAAGAATAGAGGGATGGGCAAATAGACAGCTGGATGAACAGATAAACTCTCAAACGATCACCAAACAGAGACCTCGACCCGCCCCCCAAATCCAAAGGGTTGGCTGGACACTGTCTCCAAGGGCAGCAGGCCAGGAAGAGAGGCACTGGGGCTTCAATGAGGGGCCACTGACAGTCAGGCCTGCCCCTGAGGGTCTCTCCAAAGCAGAGGGAACCAAGATGGAAGAGTCAGGAGGCGGAGCCTGAGGTCAACAAGGGAAGGTGACGGAACCAGCGGCGCTAGGAATAGCAGAGACTAGGACCAGCTGGGCCCCAAGAAGCTCCAGGGAGCACCAAGCCATGAGCTGGAGAGATGGGATGGGGCAGAACTCCACCCACAAGGGGGCCTGACAGAGTCTGAAAAGACCAATGTGGGCCCCACACTAGGCCCTCTGAACACTTAGCGTGAGTAGGTAGCTGTGTCTATCGGTCACCAGGCCCTTCGGGCAGGCCTGGAATGCGGTTCTGACCACTCTGACAGCCAAATGCCACCAGAACCTTAAGATGGGTAATCAATGAGTCCTGCCCCAGAGGCTGTGGCGTGGCTGGGCAATGGACAGGCACCAGCCCAGAGCCCAGGTGAGGTCAGTGTTAACCTGGCCAGGGAGGGGGTGGAGGGTCCCAGACAGAGCTGGACCTCCTCCTTTGAGCAGAACAGGAGGCCAAGGAGGCTCGGGCCTCAATCTGGACCCCATTTCTAGACCCTGAGAAATGAATCCTTGCACCCAGGGACCATCCATAGAATCTCCGGGCACAGGGACCCACTCCTTCCACTGCCCCCCCACCTCCCCCTGAATGTCCAGAATCCCCATCCTTGCTTATTAAACTCCTTCCCCAAAACCCACAAGCAGAGCAGGGAGACAGCACAGAAGGAGTGGTTTCAGATGCAAAGGCACTGTCTAATGAGGTGGCTTCTGCCAGAGACCAGTCACCTTCACCCACCTTCACTCCTCCTCCTCCCATCGTGCTGGGGGCCCCGAGGCCTCATCCCAGACAGGTGGCCACATTCAGGCAGATCTCCAGAACCAAACTGGGAGGAGGAAGGCAGGGGAGGGGGTGCCGCCTGGAGTGGCTGAAACTACAATAACAATATTACATGAATTAACCAAAAATACCCACGAGCTTTGTTTGGAATTAGCAGACTTGGAAGAATTCTCTACCTTCTGTGCAGGTCATATAACCTTTGATAAATCATTTCTCCATCAGATTGTCTCTGGGTGTGCCGATCCCCACCTTCCAATTGCTGTCAGGATTGAAGGAGCCAGAGAAAGCACATCAGCTCACAGGCCCAGGCACTCTGCAGGCATGGGGAAATAGAGCCAGACCTGCCTTCACTTTCCCAGGAGAAGGCTCTGGCCTCCCCAACACCTGCCCTCTCTGCAGGAGGGGTCAAGACCTCAAGGGGCTGAGGCCTGCACTTACTTTGGGGCAGGGCAGCCCACAAGAGCCCCTAGGAAACCCTCCTGTCCCCAGATACCTTCCTCTTCTGACTGCCGTGATGCCATCAGATGGAGAGAGGGTCCTTTGCTAAGGCTTCCCCTATTCTTTAGGAGGTGGGAGTTCCCAGGGTGCCCTTCCTGACAGCAGGACCTGTGCACTGGGGTTAGGACTAGGAGGCAGAAAAGGGTCCAGCATTTGGCCACCACGGCCAGCTGGGGTCACCACAGACCCTACTTTCAAGGCCCCCACTCCCCCACTGGAGTTCACTCAGAGCCTCCCCCCATTCATACCCCCCCAACCCTCTCCAGTCTCTGACATCAGACAAAGCTACCTGAACACTGACCCACCCCTCCCCCACCAGGACAAGAGATTAGTTCCAAGCCTTAATGCTTTAGCCCAGGCAGTCCCCTCTGCCTGGAACGCCTTTCCCTCAATCACTGCTTTGCAGAGCTAATGTCTCTTTTAAATTCAGATTCAGCCTAGGCATCTGCTCCTTCAGAAAGTCTCCAGTTGCTACTCAATTACTAGGTCTCCAGGTCCTCTTATGCATGTTTGCTTGTATGTCTGTCTCCCCACAATAGACCCTTCCAATCCCCAGTTACTGGACAGGGTCCGGCTCACAGAGAGCCTCATCAGTGTTTGATGAATGGCTGCACGAATGGATGAATAAAGAGGTCCAACAAGAACGCCACATGAAGAAGATGCAAAGGCAGGAGCCAGTATGACCTTGTCTCCAGGGCCCAAGATTCCCTCCACACAGAAGAGGCTCCACCAGACTGTGAATGCGGTACATTTCCCTCTGTCCACGGCATTCAGGGCAGCCCTACACAGAGGCAAAGGGGTGGACGTGGTGGCCTCTTCAGCATCCCCTCGGCATGAACCTTTCCCCCTCCTGCTGCCTTTGAGCAGCCCCCTTGTTTCCACGGTTACATTCTCAGCGCGCAGCCTTCCGTTAGAAGAGTGGTGTGGGGAGGCCTCCGCACTGGAGTGTCTTGTGGGCAGAAGGAAATACTCTCGGTGGGCAGCAGGGTGCCGAGCCCTCGACTTTCTCTATAGATCCAGCTCCTCGTGCAAGTGTGCTGCATCTCGGTTCCCCACCAGGACACGCAGCAGTCCTGCCCAGAAAGCATTTAAAAATTGTGTGTATTTTACAGAGAACAAACTAGTGGTTACCAGTGGGCAGAGGGAAGGGGAAAAGTTCAAGATAGGAGTAGAGGATTAAGAGGCACAAACTACTATGTATAAAATAAATAAGTTACAAGGATGTATCGCACAGCCCAGGGAAGAGAGTCAATATCTTATAACTCGAAATGGAGTATAATCTATAAAAATATTGATGCACTATGTTGTACACCTGAAGCTAACATAATATTGTAAATCAACTATATATCAATTTTTAAAAGAAGAACCCTCTGAACTTGTGTGCATTTTTATATGCAATATGATAAAATTAAGCCAAATTACACAGTCTCGTGGCTACGACAATCCCTGCACCTACGACTCACAGGCGCCTCAACTCTGCCAGGAGCTGATGCCCCCAAGCCTTGCAGGGCCACCACCCAGCTGTCTCTGGAAAATCCTAGCTTTGCACCTTTCTGCTCAGTTCCCCAGAACGCCAGGCCCCAGATGGAGTCAAGGGTGGGCAACGCCACCTGAATCTATTCAGTCCATTACCAGGAAGGGCAACCCAGCAGTGCCTCCTCCAAAGGCCTCACACTTTGCAGTCTGTCTGCCAGTCACTGCCTGTAAGAGGCAGAGGCAGGAGGAGGCGGCGGCTGGAGTGGAACAGCCTCAATCACCCAGCTGCCTCCGTGGTCACTCAAGGTATCACCAAGGATCAGGGACACAGACGCACGGACAAGATGCCTCCCACATACCTGTGCGGCTAGGAGGTGGCTCAGGGTCAAGTGTCTGCGGGGGCTTCTCTAGGCCCAGCTGGGCCAAGGGCTGTTCTGGGAAGCTCTGTGAGCACGAACTTCCCGGGGGAGTATCTTCATGGGTGCTCTTGTTACCTAAACGAGGTGCCTTGAGCAAGACCTGAAGCAGCACCTGCATCTCGGTGTGTTGTTTCCTGTCATCTTTACCACTGCTCTGGGAGGTAGGTATGAGTGTCTTCATTTTATACATGGGGAAACTGAGGCTCTGGCCTTACCTGAGATGACCCTGCTATTGAGTGGCAGAGCCAGGTGTACAGTCTGGGTCCAGCTGACCCCCAGGCCCACAGGGACTCTCCCCTCCATCCCACAGGCCTCTGAAGTAGTGATGGGCCCAAGAGAAGGCAGGGAGATGCCAGTCTTCCCTCCAGCCAGAGACATTGGACTTGGCCAAGAGGAGCTTCACTATAAGGTCCAGCATTGAGCATCTTCCTTCAGCCTCAGGCTGCCCAGCTCCATCACATCCACTCAGACCCTGGTTGAGTGGTACCTTCCCCAAGGGCCTGCCTGGAACACCTCCTCCCACACGCTGGGCAGTTCTTACGCCACACCCGCTATGTTTCCTCCCACCCAGCCCTCCTGGTACGCCTCCATCAGAACCCCCGGCACACTGCACACATATGATTATTGATGGGCCTGGGTGAACGGATCCACAAGGTGCGTGAATAAATGGATGAACAAACAAATATGCAGTTTGGCACCAACTCTAATTTGATGCACACATTCTTTATGTCTCCAGGAACAGAGAGGAAAGGCGTCTCCCCCCTAAAAAGCTACACTCAGCGATTTCCATTTTCCTAGACCAAAGACACTTAGCATCCGTCATCTGTGTTGGTAGCCAAGTGACACTGTCTGACACCTACCATGGCAGGGCGGTGGAAGGATGTATTTACATAGTTTGTGCTCCCTGAGATAACATTACCGTCTCCAGGGGGCCTCCGGCTACATGTGAAATATTGGTGCACAGTCTGAATTACCTCCGTGATGATTTCATGCTGAATTTGCTGAGTCTCCGAGCAGAGTCATAAATGTAAAGGAGGACTGTTTCTCTGGGCCTTCACCACATCTTTCATCCAGAAAATAAGTGGTGATAATATTTGTAATATGTTTACTGACAGGACTGGGGGCTCTGTACAGATAACTCTTTTATGACACAAAGTACTTAACTAAGATGGAAAATGGCATTACTCATGTTAAATTCAAAATAAGCATTTTGTCCCAGATTGCTAGAAACCCAGTAAATGTCATTAGCTATCTGAGGTTACAATGAAATCCGCAAAGGGTTACTCTTTGGTAATTACATTTACTGTAGCTATAGAAACAAGGGACATCAGACTTAGCCAGGCTGACAGCTCTGTCTCTTCCCCCAAGACTGGCTCATCTGCATGTTGCTATCACCAAAGACCAGGCTCCAAATCTTGCATCTCGGCAGCCTGCTCTTGGGAAAATTGTTTTCCCCACAGGCACCAGGCTGGAGCCCCAGGACATGGGCTGCTGGGATTCTCGATTGGAAAATGATGATAAAAGGCAGAGAGAAGGACGTGCTCTTCCTGTGGCTTCTGCAGTGAAGTGTGTCTCCTGAATGTGTGCCAGGAAGTTATGCTTCCCGGGGCCATCCTTCTGTGGAGGATGCATTATTTATGGCCAGTGTGCTATTGTGCAGAGCACATTCCCACCACAGAGCCCCGCACTCACTGCCATTTCCCACCCAACCTTCACACCCACCCTCCAAGGACAAGAAACACATCCACCTTAAAGGAGGCCTCGGACTCCACTGGCCTTCTGGACCCCTGTGGCGCAGGGGGACAGAGAGGCCAGGCCAGAGGACACACAAGGAACCTAAGAGATGGAGGCCTCTTCAGCCTCAGTGGCAAACAGGGCTGATGCCACTATCAGCAAACTAGAAGGGCCAGCACCTCCGTCTCCACCTGTAACTGATGATGCTTTCCTCTCTCATGCGCACGACGTCGACAGCTTTCCTCACCACCTGGTGGCCCAACACCTTCCCCCTCCACCTGCAACAAGCAGTGCCTCCCTCACAAGCTCTGCAGAAAGCCACCAGCTTTCCCCAGCACTCACTAACACAGACACCTTCTTTTGCCACCTGTCACAGCCAGCACTTCCTTCACCTCTTACACCTATAGCCAAGAGCTTCCTCATTACCTGATAGCAGCCAACGCCCTCCTCTACTACCTGTGGCAGCGATCACCTTCCTGGACCACCTATGGGTGTGACAGAAAACACCTTTCCTTACCACTGGGTAGCAACCAGCACTTGCCCTCACCACCTGGGACAGCCAACTTCTTCCCTCACCATCTTTGACGAACATCTTCTCTCACCACCTCTGTGTGGCAGCCAACACCTGCCCTCACCAACTGGGAGAGCAGATACCTGCCGTCAGCACCTGGACGTACCAGGACTTTCCCCAGTCATCTTCCCCTAAGCCAGTGGTTCTCAAGACACAGTTGCCAGATCAACAGCATCAGCACCCCTTGGAAACTTGTCAGAGTTCAATTCCTTGTAAATTCTCAGGCCCCACCCAAACCTAATAAATCAGAAACCTTTGAAGTGAGGCCCTGCAATTCAGGTCTTTTAGCAAGGTTTCCATGGGATTCTGATGCACACGAAATTTGAGAATCATGGTAATTGTTCTTTAGAATCACCTTGGAGCTTGCAAAAAACCTGATACCCAGATTGCACCCCAGAATGCAAGGGCCCTGGTGCCACTGATTTTCAAGTTCCTAGGTAATTCTAACATGCAGCTGGGGCTGACAGCCATACTCTGGCCCTGTCTGCTCCCCTGGAATGGCAGATAGGGCCAAGAAGGTCCCAGCTGGGCTGCCAGCAGAAGCACCCACTACCTGAGACTGGCCATCACCTATCTGATGTCCGACAGCAGCCCTCTAGGCCACAAAAATGCCCAGGGGGCCAGAGTTCCTGGCAGCAGAACTGACCAGACCCCTGCCTGCTACACCACCCCAGCCAGGGATCCCTGGGCTGCAGAAAGACCCACAGTGGCCATGCCTGCCTAGGTGCCGCTCTTGACCTCACTGACAGCCACCTGAGATGACAGGAGAGAGCCTCAAGGGACAGGGGAGAGCCTCAAGGACACCGGAAGCCCCTGTGAGGACCAGCTTCCAGGGCTGGTCACATGGGAACCCACTGTGGACAAGCCCTGCGTGAGCCTGGCCCCAAAGCTTCAGGCCAGGCCTGCCCTTGGTAGCCAAGCTCTCTCCCTGCTCCATGGGCCCTCCACTCACCTAAGTGTCACCCCACTGCACCCCTGCCTTCCACTCCCTGAGGAATTGCAACTATTTGAGAAAGTCCTGGAAAGCAACAAGCCAAAATATAACCGTGGTTGGGTTAGGTTGTATGGTAAAGGTTTATTTTTTCTTTCCTTTCTTTTTCAAAGATTCTG
Organism: Hippopotamus amphibius kiboko; assembly: GCF_030028045.1. Classification (NCBI taxonomy): domain Eukaryota; kingdom Metazoa; phylum Chordata; class Mammalia; order Artiodactyla; family Hippopotamidae; genus Hippopotamus; species Hippopotamus amphibius. The sequence continues at coordinate 52,478,114 of NC_080190.1, read as the reverse complement.
TCATAAAATTATACTGCATTTCTAATTTTTTTTTTTTTTTTTTTTTGGCCATACCATGTGGCTTGCTGGATCTTAGTTCCCCAACCAGGGATTGAACCTGGGCCCCAGCAGTGAAAGATACCGAGTCCTAACCACTGGACTGCCAGGGAATTCCCAATACTTTAAAATTAATAATTAGAATAAACTGTCTCCATACCTCACAGCCTAGGTCAATGTCCCCTTCAGGGTCACCTTCCCTGGCCTCTCCACCCTTGGGATGCCTTTGCCAAGCTCCCTTGCACCCCATGTGCACACCTGGCCGGGCTCTGAGCACCCAATGGCTCAGGAGGCCCTCCTTCTGCTGTCATCAGCTTTCTTGCCCAGTGCCACCCTTGGGCCTCAGAGGGGTCCCAGACTGGCCCCTAGGAATCTTGGGGTAGTCTCAGTACTGTGCCTATAAGTGTTCAATTTGATCCCATGGGGGAGAGGCCCTGGCTAGCACAGCTGGAGAGACAGGCCACGTCCACTCACCTGTGCTGCGCTGGGTCGGCAGCGGACGGACAACTTGAGAGGAGTCTGAGGGCCTCACCTCAGCTACCCACCCCAGCGCGTACTTCACCTCAGCTGCTTACATCCTACACACCCCTAACCTCCACACCACCTCCCACAGGAGGCACAGGACAGCCAGTAACCAGAGACCCTGGAGAGGAAACCAGAATCATTCAGATCACAGCTCACCTTTGCCTTTCCTTCAAAAGCAGGCGTGGAACAGACACCGTCCAGCTCTTCAGAAGATGACGTAGCTCTCTTAGCCCCCAGGTGTGTCAGTGTGAATTGTGTCTATCTGTCTTGCTTAGGGCAGTTCCGGGTAGAGGGACAACTCCAGGACCTCCCATCCGACCCCTCCCACTCCTGGGGCCTCTGCCAACTCTTCTTCCCCTTCTCGGCAGCCTGAGGCCACCGTGCCTGGCCAAGGCAGGGGCTCAGCTCCCACCAGGAATGGCCCAGCTAGCTCCCACAGATACTTCATCTGCCAAATTATGTCAATGTCATCACATTCCCACGAATGCAATTAAATTCACCTTGTTGGCAAGAAAGTCCACGCGTGATGACAGACAGACAAGCCTAACCTCATTCCAGGGGATCCACCCCCAAACAAATATTTAATTCACGAGATTGTTTGGGACATCAATAAGTAACTGCACGCAGCACCAGACGGAGGTTAAGTGGCACTGCCGCAGAAGCACACGCGGCCACAGCCTGACCTGGTGAGCTGCTTATTCTGCCCGCGCCTCCCGATCCACCCTGCTTTGTGCCCTGCAAGAATGGCCTCCATGGACTCCATTCCTGGGCTTCCTTGCTTCCTGGCTTCTACTTGGCTTCACATGCTGGGAGGCATCGGTAGGCGATCAGAGAATTGAGCTGCACCTGGACTTGCAGTGGCTGTGTTCCCCCCACATCCAGGACACAGCTCCCATCAGGCAGCCCCTCTCGGCCTACTGCATCCTTCTCTCAGGCTCAGTAACCCTGCCCCTACCCCTGACTCTGATCCTGACTCTGACCTTCAGGCCCAGGGATGGTACAGCTCCCCACTCATTCCTGAGCGCTCCTCTATCCCTGTTTGTTTCTTCTTCATTCAACTCTGCTCAGTGACCCTTGGGAATGTGTGGTCTGTTTCTTGCCCAACACTGACCTCACCTGGAGAATCTATACCTTTAGGCTTTGATGTGAGGTTGGATTTCAGCAAAGTATTGCACAGTCCTCTGAGGTGGGCTGGGTGCCAGTACAATCAGGTGGATTCAGAGATTGAATTGACCAGATCCAAAGTAGGATGCTGCATAACACCCAGAAAAGTGTCTCTAGTGATATGTCTAAGGGCTCTGTCCTGAGACCTGTCTGTTCAACATTTTTATGAGTGATTTGGCAGAGGGCATTGATTGCCACTGATCTCACTGAATCTGAGATAATTAGTATACCAAATCAAAGTGTCTGGGATCCAGAATGGTCTCAGCTACAGGGAACAATGGGCCATATTCAGCAAAACAGAGAGAGATGGAGGCTTGAGGGTTGAGAAGGTCAAAGGCATAAGAAGAGGTGAAGACTTGGTGAGGGACTTCCTTGGTCATCCAGTGGTAAAGAATCCACCTTCCAATGCAGGGGACGCAGGTTCCCTGGTCAGAGAACTACGACCCCACAAGCTGGGGCAACTAATCCCGAGCGCCACAACTACTGAGCTCGTGCATTTCAACTAGAGAGCCCACATGCCACAAAGTACAGAACTCCTGCACCCTGGAGCCTGTGCGCTGCAACTAGAGAAGAGAAAACCCACAGGCCACTACTAGAGAGAAGCCAACACACTGCAATGAGAGATCCCTCGTGCCTCAAAGAAGATCCTGCATGCCACAACTAAGACCCAATACAGCCAATAAATTAATTAATTAATTAAAAAAATTTTTAAAGACTCATTGGGAAGCTTATGGAAGAAAGATTTGGGTTCAGCCACCTTTAAGCTGAGTATGAGTCAACAGACTAATGTGGCCATCCCATTAGTGATGGGTGAATTAACAGTATCCTACCCAGGACAAGGAGGCAACAGGTCAGATGTCAACTGAGAGCTCAATTCTATCCTGGGCCCTAATTCAGTAGGGACAGTGGTACTGTGGGGAAGGCGTGGAAGGGGACAGCCAGGCCAGGTGTGTAGAACACAGAGACTCACCACGGTGCATGGTTGAGGGGACCAGAGAGAGCCTGGGGAGAGGCAGGCCAAGGAAGAAGGTGACATGAGAGCCGGCTCCAGACAGCTAAAGGGATTATCTCCAGGAAGATAAAGAACAGGCGAGCAGTGCCAAGGACTTTCTCCCTCTGATCCTATTAAAATCATCTGCAGGCACCACAAAGAACATCAGCAGCATCAATAGCCATGAGCAAAAAACGGACCCAGCCGCAAACAACACGCTTCCTACCACCAACCAGGGTGCTAGGGTGGGTGCCCCCTCCAGCCTTACAACGCAGCTTTCTACCCGGAAGAGTCTACTAATCCCTCAGCAAAACAGCAAGGAACAACAGAGAAAACACAAAGATGAGTAAATACGTAAAAATAAAATCAAATCTCTATGATCCAATTTAAAAAAAAGAAAGCAGTACAATTTCAGAAGCATGACCAACCTTAAAACAGACTCACAGACGGAACACAAGAAGATTTTAGAAAAATGCTACCAGTTTTTTTCAGACAAAAAAAAAATACATTACATCAAATTGAATAATAGAGTTCAAAACAAAAGTAATATCTCTATGGAAAATATTACTTTCATAGCAGATATTTTACTGCTTCCACTGTTGGAAACAGTAAAAAACAGAACTGGTACTGCCAAAAAATTATACCAGTAAAGCAAAAAGCACATTGGAGGAGTCTTAGTATTGTATTAGTCAGTTTAAGCTAAGATTCACTGTCATAACAAGTGACCCCAAAACCTCAGTGGCTTAGATCGACCAAAGGTTATTTTCCCCTCACACTACATGTGTATTGCAGGTTGACTGCAGCTCCTTTCTGTGACATCTTGATCCAGGCTGAGGGAACAGCCCCCATCTTTCATGGCAGAGGGAACAACAAACATGCCAAAATCATGTGATGGCTCTTAAAGCTTCTGTTCAAAAGAGGCTAATGTCACACTCACCCCTATTTCATTGGCCCAAGCAAGTCAGGAGGCCAGGAATGACATCATCAGAGCAGCCCAGAAATCCTCCCACAGTGGAGATTTTGAACAGCAAGCCAATCTGCCACACATATCCAGGATACAGAGTAAATGAGGGGGGAAGATGAAAAATATGAGCGAAAACACTGGAAGGACCCGATGGCAAGGGCCCTGATTCCCAAAGAAGACGTAAGAAACAGATTGTAGCTATCTTCATAAGCTCGACAAAAGAGTTCCTGGAACTAAACCAAGAACTGAGATTAAAAATCAAAATGACACACCTTGTCTAACGAAAAGTTTACGCACAGAAAGGAAAGCTAAGTTTCATGATCGAGTAATGTTTCAATTTCAAAGAAAAAGAGAGTGAAATATTCTGATGAGGAAATGGTGCCGCTGTGGTCTTCTGCAAGTGAGTGCTGACAGGGGCTGACCTGACAAGATGCTTCACAGCTAGGCCCAAAAAGCCTCAAGAGAACGCATAAGAATGTAGATTTGCTTCCTTTGATGAGATCAGCCCTCTGCCCAGGGCAGACAGCCCAGGATGACCTCTTTGCAAACTGTCAGCTCAATCGTTTATCCCAAAAGTGTAAAGACAGGATTGGCTGGTCCCAGACCTCTGCAGTCTTTTTCTCTCCTCTCTCCCATAAATCTGCATCTGCCCATATTCACTGAGGACAGTCTAGTTCCTGTCCTTCCTCATCTGTGTCTGTAAACTACTTGCGTGCAGAAAACGAAATGTCTCTAAATCATTAAAAAATATGAAAATCATATAAATCTATAATTACGTATAAAATTATGTGCATAAAAATATCAATTTAAAAGAAAAATGGGAAGCTTGGGCACCATCAACATGAGGGGAAAAATCTGAAAGGTTCAACTCAGAAAAAAAGTTAATTTTTTCAAATGTACTTAAGCATGGAGTCCAGCTGGCACTGCATCTCTAAGAGCGCACATCTGTACGGGGGTTGGGGGGGCACATACGGGGGAGGGAACAAGAAGAGAGAGAGAAGGGGGCAAAGGTAAGAGGAAGGAGAGGATGGAAAGAGGCCAGTAAGGAAGGCACAGAGGAGCCAGGGAGAGGCCATGCCCTGACCTCTTTTCAGAACAGCCTCCAAATGGTGATCGAGACATCCCCCAAGACCCACCTAGGAGGGTTGCTCCCATGGAGATAGATGCAGGAAGCTCCTATTCACCTGGTTCACAGAGAAGCTCGCTGAAATTGGATTCCCTCCTGGAATTCTCATTGGAGGAACACGTGCGAGCCCAGGCAGTGGTTTCTCCCTGTGAATTATTAATACACTGGCATGTATTCAGCCAAAAATCAATCACGCATGAGTTTGGTTAGTATGACTCAGTTCCCACCTGGTCCTAAGACAGCCGTGAGTCTGCCCACACCCCAGCCCATGGAGCCTCCCCTCACCCGTGGGAACCCTGTGAAATAGTTGTCTGGGCAACGACCACCCTTCCTTTCCTAGGCCTTGTTCTCTGCTCTGCCTTCACCAGGGAAATTCAGGCAGTGCCCACATGGCTTCCTGCCACCTTAGAGCCAGCATTTCTAGGCATTGACTAGGTGCCAGGAGCTGAGCTATACACTGTGGATATCACTTTGTGATAATCCTTACAAGAATCCTTACAGCCAACAGGTACCACCATCACCCTCATTTTAGAAATGAGGGTAGTGAGTCTCAGAGAAGTTAGGTAACGTGCCCAAAGTCACACAGCAAGCGACAGAGCTAGATTTAGAAGCCAGGTCTGCCTCTGAGGCCTGAACTCTCCCCAAGTGCCCCACTGCTCTACTCCTTCGAGCGTCTTTAATGGTCCCTGCAGCACACTTCTACCTGGCCCCCAGCCAAGTGTTCAGGAGTTCACAATCTCAGCGGGGACACAGGCAGACACACTGAAATGAACTACATGAATGCCAGCTGACATGGCAGAAGGCTCAAGGTGGGAGCCAGGGAGGGTTGTAAGGAGCTGAGCCAGTAGAATAAGCGAGTGTGTAGAGGTGGGAGCTACACCTCCAGAAAACAGAAAACCCCCCGTCAGCCCTGCCTCCCCAGTGTCTGCTTGGGAATGTGTTAACCATGATAACAGACACGGACAGTGATGGAAAGCAAGCCTCCCGGGGGAGGCCCCCACAGCCAGACTTCAACAATTACAGGCCTGCGCTCACTGGCGGCTCTGGCGCTGACGAGACAGACAGTTCCTTCACTCTAGATGCAGGAAATGTTTTGTGTTTTCTGCTTTCGCTTTAATTTGGAGCTAAACAAAGACCCAGCGGGTGGGTGATGGAGTGCTGTCTAGGGGGCCGATCCATCCCAAACACATGCTTCCCAAACCAGAGGAAAGGCAGGGGCTGGGGCTGCAGAGGACACAGCCTGGAACCTCGGAGCCCGCTTCCCAGGGAGCAAAACACCCAGCCACGTGGGACAAGCCCCACAACAGCTCTGGGCTTGGTGGCTTCCCCCTCACACCCCAGGAGGTGATGCGAGCAAGCGGTATCCCAATTTTGTGGATGAGGAACCAGGCTCAGACAGGTTATGTGACTCACAACATAACAGGACCGAGTCCAGTTCCCATCCACCCTGTCTGAGTCCAGAGATCTATCTCAGCAGGCTGAGCAGGACCCTAGGAGAGAGGGAGGGCACACAGGACCTGCCTGCCTGGGAAGGGGGTGGGGTTCAAAGCTGACCACAGACTGTCCATTCTACGGTGAGGATTAGATGTGAAAAGCACTGGCATGGAAACTGACATTGGGAAAGTGCTCAGTACTTGTCATTTCTCAGAAGACGGAAAGCTCCATGAGGGCAGGGACTTCTACTCTGCCCACCTGGGACCCTAGCACCTGAAGAGTACCTGATGACACCTGCCAGGAGATGCTCTGTCAACGACCAGGGGCCTGCGCCCCGTGCACCTGCATCAGGCTTCAGCTGACCAAGTCCAGCCCAGGGTACTTTCTGAACTTTCCACTTCCAACCTCTGGGCTGGATGAAATAGCTCTGATGGAGCAGGTGGGAATGAGGGGGAAGGCATGAAGGAGGAGGGGAAAGGCAGGGCAAGACAGAGGCAGCCCACTGCCCGAAAGGCCAGATCCTGCCAGATGCAACAGAACCCCAGAACACCCACCCTTGAAGGCCCAGGGAAGGTGCACAGAGGCAGCACATAGGGACACATATGCATCCGGGCATCTGTGCCACCATATGCCACCAGCATCAGGTCAGCCCTGCTCCCAGTTCAACCCCCAGAGGCCACACCATGGCTGCCATGCTCATCACGGCATCTCTGGAGACCAGCCCAGGGCCTGATAAAGAGTAGACATTTCATAAAGATTTGTTATAGAACATTACTGCCCAAAGAGCCTACTATGTGCCAGGCACTGTTCTAGGAGACTAATGTTTCATGACCGGTTTTCCAAACCTTTGGAAGTACTTTCCAGTCTCCGGAGGTGGCAAAACTGAGGCTCAGAGGGGAAGCAATGTGCCCAGAGTAACAGCTAAGGGGTGACAGCAGTGAGTCTGGCCTCAAAGCCTGTGCCCTTTCCATTGCCTCATGTGGCCTCTGGAAGGAGGAAAGAGAGGGAGGAGAGGGCTCTTCTGGAGCAGAAAGCAGTTTAGCTCCCCTGAGCAGCCTCCCTGAGCCCTGTTCCTACTGAGCCCAAGGCAGCCGGGGCAGCAGCTCAAAATCTCTGTCTTTAAACTTGCCCAAGGGCAAAGCCAAGTCTCCGCTGCGATTCTAGTCTCACCCAGGCAGGGGCCTGTCAGGTACTGGGCAGACTCTGGGGAGTCAGAAGGGGACTTTGTACCATCAGTCACCTTAAGGTCGGGTCCTTCAGCCCAGGCCCTTGATCCATACCACAGGGTCAAGGCACAGCAGCCTCCTGGGTCCCCGCACCCCACCTCCTTCCCTTGGGCATTAAGTTTGCAGAAAGAGGAGGTGGAGCCTTGACAGGACTGCCCCCATGGCTCCGCCCCCAAAAGTTGGCTGTGGCTGGTGCTGTCCGAGGTCCTTCGCTCATTGCGTGTTATCTCACATAGAAGGGGCTGTTATCCCCGTTTCCCTGATAACAACTGAGCTCAGACAGGTTAAATAACTTGCCTAAAGATTGCACAGCTGGTAAGCCACATGCAAACCCAGGGACATTTGTTATACACAAAGCCATAACCACAACACACGCTGCCTCTCTATGAGCCCTAATTCCAACCCCATTCCTCCAGATTCTTGCACTGTCCACGCAACTGCAGGTTGGCTCCTTTCCCCCAAAGCCACAGAGACCTGGCAACAGAGAGCCCAGGAGCCAGAACCCCCTGGGGCCAGCGCCCTCAGCCCGGCAGGAAGCGCCCCATGAGCCCCGTCCCCAGACCCCCGTTCCCAGGCCCATGCCTCCCTCCCTCCCTCCCGCCCGCGGCGAGCTGAGCAGAGGCATAGGCTGCGTTTGTGGGAAACTGGGACTCAGCGCTCAGAGAGGGAGTCAATTTATTCTGGAGAAAACATCTTTGTTCTGCGAGTGAAGGGGAGCCATTTCCAACAATTTAATGCTCTGTTCGCGGGGCCCGGGTGCTGGGGTTGCAGCGCGAGGCTTGTTCTTCGAGGCAGAGAGGCACATAATGAGGCTTCTCACTGCCGCTCCCTGCCATCCTGCCAAAAACCAGAACGGTTATTTATCCATTAATCTGACATTACACCCCCTGCATTTTATCTGCTTAAATAAATTTGGTGGTTAGAGTGTGTGCCTGGCGGAGAAACTCCCGCATTCAATTTCCTAGGTGCCAACGTGTGCGTCGCTGCCATTATAAACTCGCCTTTGACACCCTGGGGCCTCGGCGGTCCCAGCTGGGAAATGGAGAGCACAGCAGCCAGATCCAGCCTCTCCCAGCTCATCCAGATCCAGGCACCTGTTCTCCAGAGACTGTCTGTCTGGGGCCCCAGCATGCAGCCACAGTCCCTGAATCACATGCTGGTGGCCTTTCTCCCTGCAGAATAAGCCACCTCTTTCCACTATCATCTATGGACCGCGGAGAACAATGGGAAAACCTAGGGCCCAGCTGCCTGGGCTGGAATCCTGGCTGGGCCACTCACTAGCTGTGTGACCTTGAGATGTCATGCCACCTCTCTTGTGCCTCAGTTTCCCCACCTCATTCCTAGGGTTGTTGTGAGAATTAAATGAGTTACTATTTGGAAAGTGTTTAGAAAAGTGCCTGGCACGTATCAAGTGCTCAGTAAAAATTAGTTTAAAATATACATAATTTTGAAAATCTAGGGCAAGTGTTTGTAAGCAGGACTTTGGAAATAGGCTAGACCACTGGGTCCTGAATGTGTCCGGCAATAAGCAGGAAGGTGGGCAGAAAACTGCCCAGCTCCCCAAGCCGAGCCACTCCAGCTACTTCACTCAGTTAAGGATAGAAGGGGGCGTAGGACATTTTATTTGAACTAAGGGTCCCACTGCTTGAAATGTTTGAAAGCTTTTTTTTTTTTTTAGCCATGGCTTGCATTTTCAAGCGAAGCAAATTCAAATCGAAAGCCAAAAGGGGGAAGGGACTAGTCCAGGGCCCTCAGCAAGTTCATGGCAGAGCTGGGAGCAGAATCCAGACCTTTGCCCCCCAGGTCAAGTTTTTTTGTTTGTTTGTTTGTAGCACGTGACCTCAGGATACAGTCATCTCATTTTCAATAAGGTTCCTACCAGCCTCTCTACCTAACGCCCGGTCACGCTGACCCACAAACGATACCAGCTGTGCACCCTCTTCGCCCAACCCAGCAGCTGCAGCACCAGCCACCCCACCATCAGACAAAACCCTGGGACCCTCAGACTTCAATTTTCCCGCACTCTTGCCCATTTGTCCTTCTTTTGTCATTTCCTTTCCTCCTCTGGGTCTCTGCAGCATCTCCTTGGCCTGGAAACTTGCTGAAACTGCCTGCTTCTCCTCCTATAACTTGTCTGCCCCTGCAAGCCCTGCACCCCTACCCCCAGGGCTGGAGTCTGCACCCTGCCTCACCAGCTGGAGACCAACCCAGAGCTGGGTGGCCCTGAGCTTTGCCACCCCGCCCCCCCCCACCACCACCATGCAGCTTCGGATGCAGGCTCCTCCAATGCATCGTTGCCCAGCTCACACCCAGCCTGAGCTCACCACACCCCTCTAGGGGCTGTCCCCTGCCAGGGCCATCCCCGAACATCTCCCAGAGGGCTGGCTGCTCTGCCTGGAGAATGAGACGTCCACAATCTTCTCGCTCGGGAGAGCCTGGCCCGATGCTCCATGCCGACTGTCGAGATAGGTGGGGAGCGAAGCGGTGAGTCTGTAACCAGAGAGAAGAGCTGTGTCCCACGCAGGAGCCGCTCTGCCCAGGCAGCTGCAGGCCCAGCCCCTGCCTCCTTCAGAGCAACAGAGAGGCAGGCATGCGGGCAGACAGACGCCCAACACAGAGACCTCCCACACGCTCGCCCGCCGGGTCACTACTGCCCCTTCCTCCTCGGCCCCACAGACTTGGAAGCCCCTCCAACCTGTGCTCAACTGCTCCCTTTGCCAGCCAGAAACTCCCAAGGGAGGATGGCTATTTCCTAACCCCCAGGAAGCCCCCTGAACATTGCCATCTGCCATCGAGGCCTGGGACCAACCAGGCGGGACCTACCCTTGCCCAACCCCTGTCTTCCAAACCACGTTTAAGCAGGAAAAGTGCCATGGACAAGGAGAAGCCCCCTGGCCACACAACAGGAACAGACTGGTGCTTCAGATGGCCAGCCTGGCCTGGGCCTTCATCCTGCCCAGTCCCCAGTAGGCGTGAACTCCTGACACTCCTGCCCTGGACAGTCTCATCTTAGAGAATTATCCTCCCTAGCCTCCTACTCTACTTTGCTGACTCTTCCCTCTTTTGATCTGTGTCCTGCCCTCAATCTCGTGCTCACACTTGACCGATGCTGCTACTGGGAAAGGGATCTGTGTCCTGGATCACATCAGCTTCTGATCATTTCAGCAAGGCCCAGGCCAACCCCCTGATAACCTGTGCCAGGCACTGTGCTGAGAGCTTTAGAGTCAAAGACATAATTAGGTACACCCGCCCCCCGTGCTACAGATGAGGGCACTGAGGCTTGCCCAGAGCACAAAGCTTCTAAGTAGCCCAGCCTGGATTTAAACCCAGACACATCTGAATCCAGGGCCCCAACTGTTACCACCAGCCCCACCACGTGACTGGCAGGCCCACAGATCTGTTCTTGCCCTGTGAATGAAATCAGACACCGCATCCCACTCTCGCAGCCTTGGAGGGTGGAGGGAGGAGAGCTGGACCCCACAGGCCATGTTTTCTGTAAGGTTCGGATCGGGGGTCTGTCTTCCTTCAGTGCCACTAAGATTTACCTGTCATTGGCAGAGAGAGGAAATCAACATTTTACAGCAATAAAAGGCTGCTCCTGGTTAGACACCAAACGAATCAATCTTCTCCGACAGTTAATTTTCATTTTGCAACTTTCCCTGGTGACAATGGCAAGTAACGACCCTGCGGGTCTGCAAAGTCACTGAGCAGCAACCCAGCCTCCCAGGCCCCTGGCTGCTCACAGCCCCAGCTCAGCCCCTCCCCTTCTGTGCCTGCCCCTCGAGTCTGCTTGCCCCTAAGACCCAGCCCACAGAGATGCCTCTCTGTCCAGGAAAGCCCCAAGCTGCCTCCTGGGGTACTCAGACAAGAAACAGACCCTTCAGAGCTCGGGAACAAGCACCGACAACCCCCTGGGCAACAGTCGCCACCCCATCCTCACTGATCCCCACCCCTCACCACGCCATCAACAACCTTCCCCAAACATCCCATCACTTACTCTCCAACACACCCATGCCTCCAGGACCTGCCATCAAGTCCACAATGCACAGCACCAACGACCCAAACAGAAAGCTCCTCAAGTACATCCCACCCACTCCCCCTAAACCCCATCATGGAGACTCCATACACACAGCACTCCTGTGCACCATTAACAACCCCAAACCACCTCATCTGGTCCCCAAAGGCACGTCACAGATTCCCAGCACTTCCACACAGCTGAGGAGCCCCCAGGCTCAGCACCTGCCCCCGGTTCTGCCCAAATCTGGCCCAAGGGTCCCCCATCCATGTGTGAGTGGGTGTCAGGATTAACGCAGCAGGGATGGAAAGACAGATCCTTTTCCAGGGAAGGGCCTTTTGCCCTACTCTCCCAATCCCAGGTCTCTGATGGGGTGTCAGCTCTGCTCAGAGCCTCCCAGCCGAGCTCTCCACAGTCAGCTCTGTGGCCTGCTAAGAGAGATTAGGAAAGACCCACTTGGCCCTGGACTGTGGCCCCAAGGTGAGTTCCAAAGCCAACTGCAGCAGCTTTCACTGGCTCAGGAAACCACCGTGCCCTGGGACTCAGAGCCAGGACAGAGCTTAAGTCCACAGAATCTTCCCATGAGCCCCGCTCCCTTTCTAGTAGGCCTGTGACACCAGGGAGTGGGACTCCCCCATCCCTCCAATTCCCAGAAATGCTCCAAACCTGGGGGGACTCCTCTCCTAGCCCCACAGAGCTACTGGCCTCAAGCACAACAGTAACTACCATTTACTGAGTGTCCCTGTGTGCCTAGCATAGTGTCAGCCAGGCTATCTGGCCAGCACAGTCCATGTCAGCCTCACGTCACCGCTTGGATTCCAGCCCTGGGACAGTGCTTGACACAGCTGACAGCAATAGGCATTTATTGAATAAATGAATGGACAGAGAGCTTTCCACCTATTCTCTCATGAAATATCTCAGCCACCCGGCAAGTTGGGTATTATTACCCCCAAATAGTTTGAGGATAGCCATCAACCAACAGAGCCAAGTTCAAACACAAGTCTGTCCTACTCCAGAGCCTCTGCTCAGCTCTTAACCCCAGAGAGCCCCATTCAGCAAGGATGACACGGGGAGAAGCTACTCTGTGCAGCCCCACCCTGCTCAGGACAGGCCTCCGGAGATCCGTGCCCATCTCTTCCTGACACCAAACCAGAGCTCCAGGAAGTGCAGGCAGCAGCCCCTGCATCTCCCTGGCAACCCAGGAGCTTTTGTTCTTGAAGAATGGAGCTGATTCATCCCCCCAGGGTGAACAGCAGAGGCTGCCGGCAGGGGAGCAGGGCTGAGACCCACTTTGCAGCCTGGAGCAACCCAGGCTAGGCTGATGCACGTGGGGAGGGGGCCAGGCTTCCTGGACAGTCACTCCCAGTGCCCACCAGACCCTCCGGCCAGAACTCCACAACCACAGCTCAGCAGCAAGACAGCAAAACCAGGAAAGCCTCGCTCCTGGCCCCCCCACCTCACCAGCCCCTTCCCCTTTCCACCACAAACCCAGAGGCCCCTGGGCTCCAAACACACATCCCACTGGCTTCACCCAGTCCCATGCTCTCTCCATGCCTTTGCGACCCTGTCCCTCAGACTACAGAGCCCCTTCCTTCCTTACCCCTTGCTAGGGATTTCTTATCTTTGAACCAAGGGTTCAGATGTTGCCCCCCTGCAAATCTCCCTAGACAGAATGCATCACTGCTCCCACGCACCCCACAGCCCTGTGCTCGCCTGTGTCACACACAGTTCCTCTCACTCAGAGGCATCCCTTTCTTTGGGTTATGAATGTCCCGCCACTAGACAGTGAGCTCCTGGAGGTAGGGAGCACGACCCTTCTCCCCTGAGCACTCCCAGCTCAGGAGAACATCAAGGGGACTCTGAAAGTCGTCCCTAATCAGACAGCACAGAGCATTCACTGTAGACTGTTGCTGTCACCAACGCCCAATCATTCCCGCGTGCCACTGAGCCAGGCCTGGCAGGTGACCTCCTCTGACCAATGAAAAGCAATTGTGATATGTGTTCATTCTGGGCAGAAGTTTCAGAGCTGGTTCTCACTTCTCTACCAATATCTCCAACAGTAGTTTTGAAAGTGGCTGCTGCCCAGCCTGGTTCCTAGAGTGAGGAAGGCGAAGACAGGCTAGCAACACCCCCAGGCCAGCACATGATGGACATGTGACCTGAGCAAGAAATAAGTCACCAAGATTTGCAGGCTGCTGTTACTATCACATTCTGGCAAAGCAAGGAAAGAAGCAACAAATGCTTTCCAGGAAAGTGCAGGTGTCAGGACTCTGCAGGACGCCACTAACATGGGATGGCTTCTGAAGTAAGCCTACTCCGAATGTGTTTCAGAGGTCCTTGAGGACCACATGACTAAATTCAAAAAAGAAAACTGTAGGGTGTGTTAGACTGAGGTTTAGAGGCAAATAGACTTGGGTTCAAATCCGAGTTAAGACATATCTGTGACCTTGGAAAAGCCCCTTAACCTCTGTGAACATCATCTTCCTTATCACAAGATAGATGCAACCATACCCAACCCCCCAAGGGAATTCTTAAAGTATCAAGAGTACAAACACTGTATGTAAAGTGCCCTGCACTTTGGGAGTCCTCCACTGCTCACGGCTGCCAGTTCTTTTGATTACCTCAAAGATACCTGGGGGGTAGGGGCAGGATGAGCCAGCCTGAGCCCTAAGCCCTGGCATGGGAAGGCTCGGGCACCATCCAGCCACCTTAGGACAGGCTATATCTGAGATGATGCCACCTGTCACTCACAAGGAGCACAGAGAGGCCCAGATTGCTGGTGTGCTGGGCTCATTGAGGTCACCAAGCCAATGCTCCAAGTTACGCCCCCCACCCCTCCCCATACACACAGATAAACGGCAGCTTTCTGAGAAGTCCCCTTTCTGGCTCCTCTGGGGCACCTGAAACCCTGGCCTCCAGTGACCCCTTTTTGATTAGGAGTCCTCTTGTCCTCATCCTCACATCTTTCCTCATCCTCAGCGTTTCCTCTCTTCCTCCCTGGCCAAGGTGGTCTTTCTTCAGGACCCATGTAGGACTGCTTTCTCTGCCCTTTAGTCTCAATGCCCAAGCAGAAGACACTTTTGAGGCAGGTTGGCAGCAGCTGCTTGGAGACACAGGCACCTCCCGTTTGCTTCGTGCTGTTCCTCTAAGCCTTCAGACCTGTCTTATTTAGGGGCATAACAGGGGGTGACTCCTAATGAACAAAGGGTCCCATAAGAGCCAGAAACTGCACTTCTCAGAATGCAGTCCACAAACCAAAGCCCTCACAGCTCCTTTCTGGGGAAGGGCTGACTCTGGCATGCCTGGGTACTTGGGACTCATGAGGAAATGCCCATCAGAGAGTCACGCTGTGCAAAGACACAAGGCAAAGCTCATTCTGCACAAAGACATGAGAACCACATTTGCTGATCACCTCCTAGATTCTAGGCACCATGCTGGGCACTTGACATGTGTGCCCCATGAAAACCCTCCAAGATGCCTGCCATTATCCCATTTTACTGTACACACAGGCACTAATATGCCCTAAGGGGAGAGGACCCAGGGGGCTCACGTGTGGGTCTTCTAACGCCAGATCTCAAGCTCCTTCCTACAACCTCTTCACAAAACTCACCATCCTCTTCCCTTAAGGGCTCAACAAATCTACCCTGATTTGTAGCCCTTCCTGAAATAGCATTTATAATTGCATTCAATGAAAAATGTTTTAAATGAACCTAATTCTTCATAGTTTGGAAACATGAAACACCTGCTTTGTCTCAGCAACTGTATCTCCTGATTAAAACAACTATAAACCATTTCCCACACCCCTTCAGATCATGGGCTTCTTAAAGACAGGAGCTATAAATTATTCCACCCAATACCCACAGGAGCCTGGCAAAGAGTACTGATCAATAGCAAGTTAAATAATTAAATCATCCCTTCCCACCTCATTCCAACATTTGTCTCCTCTCCACCATCCTTCACATCTTCATCCGTTCCATTCCCTCGATCATTAAATAAAACCAAATTATCAATATTAAAGATAATAACATTTGGACTTCTGATTCTCACCAAGATGGAGTAACAGGGACCAGATTTACCCCCACTCCTGAAACAAACAAAAAAGGGGGTAAAATATGTTTTAAAAAAATGGTTTTTGAGACACTGTGCATGAGATCCCTGAGAGATTAAAGCAAGGTGAGCTCTATAGTTGCCTCATCTTCCTGTCCTAAGAGAGTTTCCAGGGTGACATTGGAGTTGGGCACACAGGAAGAGCACAGCAGATGCCCTGAGTGAAGGATTTGAAGCTGAGAATTCAGGGAGACAAATTACAGCCAGAGTTCACAGGACAGAGTACCAGAAAGGAGAGAGATGTACACAGACAGAGAAATCAGAATTTTCAGAAGGTCCCACTTAAGTATTTAACAGAGTAAATCTCTTCCAAGACCAGGAAAAGAAGCATCCAAAAAGATTTGAGGGAATAGTGCCTGACATTTACACAGGGCTAAGAACAGCGCCTATTTCCAATCAGGCTAGAAAACCTCATGATTCACAAGACACTGGGGAGATTACACACAAAGGTTCTGCCTCAGCAGTAATAGTTGTGGTCCTGCCTGACAAATGTAAAATCAAGACTCAAAAGGATCAAACTGTTTCCAAGTAACTTACCGGCACCCCAGAATAAAGTTCAAGAATACTTCTAGGGATATAAAAATATCCATCACAATGCAGGTAATCCAACAAGACTCATGATGTATGTAAAGCAGCAGAAAAATGCAAACCATATGAAGAGAAAATCAATCAACAGAAACTAAACCAGAACTGGCACAGATGTCAGAATTAGCAGACAAGGATATTAAAATAGTCTTTATTACTATATGCCATATGTTCAAAAGTTGAGGAGAGACATGAAAGTATTAAAATAAGATGCAAATTAGACTTCTAGAGAGAAAAACTACAATTTATAAGGTTAAAAAATGAATTAGATGAATGGTGGATTAGATACAGTAGAAAAAAAGACTAGTGAACTTAAAGACATGGCAAAAGAAACTATCCAAAATGAAAGAGTAAATCTTATACTGCTCAGAATGGCCATCATCAAAAAGTCTACAAATAATAAATGCTGGAGAGGGTGTGGAGAAAAAGGAACCCTCCTACACTGTTGGTGAAAATGTAAATTGGTGCAGCCACTATGGAGAACAGTATGGAGTTTCCTTAAAAAACTAAAAATAGAATTACCATATGACCCAGGGCATATAGCTGGATAAATCTATAATTCAAAAAGACACATGAACCCCAATGTTCATAGCAGCACTATTATCAGTAGGTAAGACATGGAAGCAGCCTTAATGCTCATTGACAGATGAATGGGTAAAGAAAATGTGGTATATATACACAATGGAATATTGCTCAGCCATAAAAAAATGAAATAATGCCATTTGCAGCAATATAGATGGACATAAAGATTATCATACTAAGTGAAGTAAGAGAGAGAGAGACAAATATCATATGATATTGCATACATGTGGAATCAAAAAATGATACAAATGAACTTATTTACAAAACAGAAATAGTCTCACAGACATAGAAAACAAACTTATGGTTACCAAAGGGGAAGTAGGGGAAGAGGGATTAATTAGGAGTTTGGGATTAGAATATACACACTACAAATGTATAAAATAGGTAGCCAACTAGGACTTACTGTATAGTACTGGGAACTATACTCAGTATCTTGTAATAACCTATAATAGAAAAGAATCTTAAAAAGAATAGATAGATGATAGATAGATAGATAGATAGATGATAGATAGATAGATAGATAGCTGAATCACTTCACTGTAATCTGAAACTAGCACATTGGAATCAACTATATTTCAACAAAAATGTTTCTTAAAAAGCAGCAAAGAAATGAAGTAAAAAAAGAGGAAAGAAAAAAAAGGAGAGAGAGAGGGAGGAAGGGAGGCAGGGAAGATAGGGAAGAATGGATGAGGGTGGGAGGGAGGGATGGAGGAAGAAAGGAGAGAGAAAGAAAAAAGAAAGGAAAAGAAAGAAAAGAATATTACTGAGCTAAAGGACAACTTCAAGCAGTCCAGTCTGTGACTGGAGTCCCAGAAGAGCAGAATAGACAGAGAAGAGGAGAAGAGAAGAAGAGAGGAGAGGGATAAGAAAAGGAAAAAATATTTATAGAAATAGTTCACAAAAACTTTCCAAATTTTATAAAAACTATAATCTCAGAGATACAAGGAACTTGAGAAATCCCAAAGCACAAGAAACATGAAGAAGAAAACTACATCAAGATGCATCATAATCAAAATGTTCAAAACCAGGAGAAAGAGAAAATCTCAAAAGCAGCCTGAGAAATAAGATGTGTTATGTACAGAGTAACAAGGATAAAGATGACAGCAAATTTCTTATCAGAAACAATACAAAAGAGAAGACAATGGAGCAAATCTTTAAGGTACTGAAAAAGAAAAACTATTAACCTAGATTTTTATACCCAGCAAAAATATCTTTCAAAAAATGAAGGTGGAACAAAAATGGCAGAATAGGCAGCTCTAAGCTCTCATCTTTCTATAGGAACATAAAAATCATCATCAGAAGAAGAAGAGAAGAAGAAGAGGAAGGAGGAGGAGGAGGCGAGGGGGAGGGGAGAGGGAG